>NC_083488.1:0-5000000 GCF_905332965.1 Bombus pascuorum | reverse complement strand
ACCCTTCGCTTCTTCGTTCTTTGCCCAATGAGCGTCTCCATCATCCCTTTCACAACGTCTCGCGACTCCTCTTTTTCTCCCTGTTTTCAAATCGACCGACAGAAAAACGTTTTAATCAACCGCTTCGACAATGTGCTTCTTCGTCTCGGTTATTTAAAGTTCCCTGGAACGGTTTGACTGCCCGTTCAGACCCAAACGCGGTAAAATCTTTGCTCCCGTCTCTTTGCGTTTAAGTAGAGACATATGCGTGTCTTGGTCCTTGAACGTTCTCCGAATATTATCTTATTTACGCTTTGACATCTTCTTACCTTTCGGTATATTTCTTTTTTTTTTTTTTTTCTTTTTTTAAGTATCTTTCCATTCTTCGCAAAAGAGAAACCTGTCGGTAACTGTTCCAACGTTCCATCGCGAAGGCCGTTGAGGTCCCACGAATTCGCCTCTTACTTGGCTCGTTCGACGAAGCGCAAGCAATTCATCAATGTGGTTTATCGCGGCGTTTCGCAGGGACTGGCCTGACGCAGCTGGACCTCTCGCAAAACGCTTTGCTCTCGGTGCCGTCTAGCGCTTTGAAGGATCTTCAACATCTACTTATACTGAATCTGAACCGCAACAAGATCAAAAACATCCATAAGAAGGCTTTCGAAGGACTCGACACCCTCGAGATTCTTTCTCTGTACGAGAACGAGATCTCCTACATAGAAGAGGACGCGTTCACAGGATTGCACAAGTAAGTTACTCCAGCTGGAACCAACCACCTGCTACCTATCACCCGGCTACGAATTTCATTACGTCGCTTTTTCTTCCATTACTTCGATCCCTATCACTTCCGATTAATCGCGTAAAATCTGACGCGAACAAGCGTCGTAGAATTAAGTTGAAAGTAAAAGGATACGTTTGAACCGTAGCCGAAAGCTGAGGAGATTGAATCTCGGAGGAAACAATTTGACCAAAGTGCCGACGCCGGCGCTGCGCACTCTGGACATGCTGAAGAAGTTGGAGATGCAGGAGAATAGGATCACGGCCATTCAGGAAGGCGATTTCGAAGGTACGTCTACTTTCGTTTCCGCCTTCCCTACGATTCTTCGACTTAGCTCGGGATTTCCTCTGGGGCGGTAGATATTAACGCGCGACGTACGGCTCGAGCTCTTCGCGTTCTAGCGTTTCTGAGATAGAATGATATTTGTTAAATGCTCTTTTCCCAATCTTTTTTACGTCTAAGTTCTACTAAATTAAATATACTACGTACCAAATTCCTTAAAAATCGGAACGAACTTTCCCATCGACTAATATTACGAAGCGAGCTGTCGAAATAAATCGTTCGCGATAGGTAGACAGGTTTTTTGCAATTTGCGGATGTTTATGCAAATTCATATCGTTACGAGTACCACTAAAAACGATAGAATATCGTACTCTGAATATTTTACGTGTTTTCGCACGATATACGCGTGCTGTGATTCGTTAGTATCTTCGAATATCCCATAATCACATGAAAATTCGCGATACGGTAATAGGTAATATTTCTTATACAGTTTCATTGCAAAAAGAACGTTTGTTATAAAGAATTCACGCTAAAATGAGAAGAATCGCTGCGAGCGAGGTATTTATCGATACTCGTGAAGATTTATATTTGTAGGAAAATAATTAAAAGAATGGAAAGGGATTTGGCTCGTTCATCTAATTATCGTAACGAGCACTATGATTATCTTGTATTGTTCTTACATATTGCGTTCGTTCTACTGTGCATCTTTGCAGCTTCGAAGATTTTACTTTGAACTTTGTATTTCTCATCCATCGGACTTGCAACGATTCCATTTGAAATCTGAGTTTCGTGTCGTTTGAAAACGATTCGTTCGTCTTATTATACCAACTTCCTAGCTCAAGTACTAGACTGTAATCCACTTATATTCGATTAACCTCGTAACTTTACAGTGCGTGCACGCGCGTGCATCGCCGACCTTTTCGCATGCGAGCAATAAGGTCATCGATAGAGTTAATATCTGTATTTATTCTTAGACGCGAATTAGCTCGTCTCTAAAAAAGAGGGCCGCGTCGTAACTTTCAAGCAGATCGATTCGCGCAATGGCAGTGCCTCTTCAAGGGTGAGACCGACCCTTCGCTCCAACTCCGTGCTTTACTTTCTTGTATCGACTTCTATTTTCAGACTTGCGATAGAAAAAGAACAAATCTATCTATTCGAATCTGTCTGTTCCTTTCTTTTTCAGCTCTCTAGCTCTTGCGATCTATGAATGGAACGATGAGTCGTCGACGTTGCCTGAACCAATAACAACGACAGCGTTTCTACAAATCCTGAGAAACCTCCTTTTACCTGACACCTATCTTAGACACTATAGATCTTTCGTTCTAATGTTTCGTTATGAATTTTCCTAAACGATCGTGTCACTAACCTAACTTACTTTGCAGAGAGCAAGCAATTACCATGCTATCTTGCCAAAGCTTGACGATAATCCGCAGATACGTGCCACAGCCAATCAGCGTCGTTTCTTCTGCAGATTTTCCACGAAAGACAGACGCTGATTATCTGCGACACGTGTCTGCGGACAGTCGTCTGACGGCGTAAGCTTAGCTTAAGAGTACGGCTTATTCGTGGTTCGCTGCTGCGGATATTTCATCGCATACCTGATGATCTTTTTAATTCGATATTACCAGCATGTACTCTGAAAACACGGTTTCGACGTAACACGGTGGAAAAATTACCACGGCCATTTTACAACGCGATTTCCATATAACGCGACTTAATAGAAGACTTGGACGGCGTTCGTATAACACGAATATTTCCATCACGCTGTTTTCCTTTCGCTCGAAACACGATGTCGATACAACGCGGCACGTATTGCTACCGCGTTACGATAGGATTCACTGTAATAACGCAGGATACGTCGTTACGATATATGAAACTGGTAAAATTTCTATATAAAACTATCGATTTTATAAGTAAAGTATCGTGAAACTGGAATCATTCCTCGACGAAAGCTGAAACGATATATACATTAGCAGATAATACAGAATGTAATTGTCGTTCAATGGAACACGTTAGTCATGTCATAGAGGAATATAGGCGATAAAAATTCTCTTTTTCCTGTGTTATCAGGTCTGAAAAGCCTGGATTCGTTAGGACTGGCGCACAATCAACTTCGCGAAGTGCCGGCCCGTGTGTTTGCCCATTTGACGCAATTAAACTCTTTGGAGCTGGACGGAAATCAAATTACACACGTGGATCCGGATGCGTTCATCGGTCTCGAGGGTAAGCGTAATCACGATTTCATGCGATTCCTTTGAAACGTCTCGGCACGTGGCGAAACGCCATTATTTCTATCGTATCGCCTCGCACGCCTCGGATAACCGATTATCCGACCGATTTTCCATCAAACGCGTACACCGAGCTGCGTCGATCTCGATTTTCCGTCGACGGCAAGAGCCAGCGTCGCGAGAACCGTGCTAATCGAAATTATTTCCGACGGTTCCCGTAAACTGCCTTTGTAACCGTTCAGTCGCTTATCTCGTTCGAGAACGATCGCTGCACGTAACGATATTAAATCGTTCGATCGTCTAACATTACGTTCTAACGTAGAAATTGGAAACGGAGATCCTGCGGAAAAATCTTCGTTGGTCGTTTTCGGCGTCGAACGTTCGTTTAACGACAATTTGCTGATAAGTGGAACGTCGGTGAAATTCGCGAGTGCCTGCCTGCCTTCGTGCGTAATTTCGCGAAAAAAAGGATGGTCGGTGATTCGATTAAAAATTTGATTAAAAAATTAAAAAAAGAAAGGGTAATTTACGTAAATTCAATGGAAATAATCTAGCAGAGAAGAAGTTGAATGAGAGGCACGTTATGGCAAGGCTATTCTGAAGGGAAACAGTCGTCGCTCTTTTCAAACTCGATGACCTTTTTCCGACAGGATCCTGGAAATTCCTCGCTGAAGAGTTAGCGAACAGATTGAACTTTTCTATGATTATGCGATGAAGTCTGTCTGTTTGACGTACAAACAGATAGCAGACTCGATCGAATGGACGTTATGCCCCTGGCGGAATCGAGGAAACTTGAAAGTTGCATGCACGTAGATGAAATATTACCTTGTTACATCGTGACTGTGCGACGATTACAGGTCGATTATACCGTACAGCACGGATCGTCACGTACCGTGACGAATAGTGTGAATGGTCTGATTTAAAGCGCGTATTTCAATGTTCTATGGTGCCGGCACCATTCCGAACGTAACGCGTTGGAACGGATCCGCTATACAATATGTAACGTAGGATGTCTCCGAAATCATGGTACAAGCGATCGGGTGGTAATTCTACGTGTAAAATTAAGTCGAAAAAAAAGAATAACGTTTTTTCGTTCGAGGCTTCGTTTTCGAGAAAAATGAGTTTGAAGATCGGTGAGGTGCGCGTGCACCAATTGTACGTTTCCATAAATTTCGATCGATAATGCATATTGTACGTTTAATAGTGTATTTAATAATATATTTAAGAATGCAGATACGAAGAGGAACAGAAGTTTCACAAATGGAAGAATTAACTTGCAGTTAATACACGGTTAGCCGACCGATTTTTAGACTCATTTTTTTCGAAAACGAAGCCTTAAACGAAGAAACGTTATTCCTTCTTTTCTGCTTATTTTTGCACGTAGAATCACCAGCCAACCGCTCGTACCGCTTGACTTCGAAGACACTTTATGTATGAACAGTCCTTAATTCGACGAAAACAGTCTGAGATAGACGAATGTATAGCAGTTGTCGTATCTGAAATTGCAATTTAAATGGTAGCTCGCGGCTCGCGCTTTCTTTATAAGGCGTACTTTGTACGTATAAGATATTCCTTTGCTCGATAACTGGTTTGAAACATCGATTATTCAACGTTAATAAACAGAAAAGGACGAAACGATTCGATAAATAAACTTTCCAATAATCGATCGATGGTAATAGCAATTCAAGCGAGCTACGCTTTGCTGTAAACAAACAAAAAAAGCGTTAGACGACCATTTTTACGCGTGCCATGCCGTTAACAGGGCAAATATTTGCGCGTTTATGGCTCTGCAGCCCTCTGTAATCTAAATAACTTAATCCAAATTACTTGTCATCACGCGATCATCCAACACACGCCTCTCACCTTATCGCGGGAAAACAATTTAAAAAATGTGAAGAAACAAAGCGTATCGATCGTAACCAACGAACGAATTGGAATCGTCGAGGAACAGGCGTTCTGTTTGACCATCGATTAATTAGCCTCGTTTCCGCCCAAAAACCTGTTGTATTACGACTACGCTCACGCGTGTTATATTTTAATCGAATTACAGAGAACCTGCAATATCTGCGACTGGGCGATAATAATTTACACTCGGTGCCGAGCGACGCGTTACGCCGTCTACATCGATTACGTCACCTCGATTTAAAGGCCAATAACATTACCGTGCTCCCGGAGGATGCTTTCACCGGATATGGTGACTCCATTACGTTTCTCAACCTGCAGAAGAACCTGTAATTTCTATTATTTCGTTAAGAAAGCGATATTTCTCTTCTAGTAGAATTCTATCATCGTAAACGGCGACATACTCCTCTCTTTCTCTTTTCTTTTTCCTTTTCTTTAGAATCAAGGTGTTGCCGCCTTTGGTTTTCGAGAATTTGAATTCCCTGGAAACGCTGAGTCTGCAGAACAACAAGCTCACGCACATACAGGAGGAAGTGACTGAAAATATCGTGGACACCCTACGACACATCGATATCACAGGTAAATGTCAAGGATTCGTTCGAACCTCCTTGGAGAGAGGGCAACGCGTAAGTCATGTTCCTGGGAGAGCCCCGCTGGCTATACAACGAGCCTCTCTTAGAAGTCAACCTGATTAACACGATTTTGTGGAACGAAATGCACGATATTTACGTAATTAGTATTACTCGATGTTAAAAGAAAGAAAACGGAAAACTTGTTATCAAGAACTTACCTGTTACTTGCTTATTACGAAGGGACAGCAGCAAATAGCGTTGCAAATTAAAAAGGCTAGTCCCTGTAATTGCCAGTCTTTTCTTTGCATTTCCTTTTATGAAATTTTAACGACTCGTACGATGTTTCGTATAATTCCACGAACGTGTCTAATTGAACGACAAACGAAAGATTTGAAACGTAAATGAAAGCAGTCATCGAGTAAAAGTATAGGAATGAAATATCGCGAAGAGTGGAGCAAAGTATTTCAAGAGTTAGTTAACGAACTCGCCGACGAGTTTTTAAGTCGGAGGATTCAGAATACAGCGACTGCGACTGAGAGAAGTGGTAGTCATTAAGAGACGTCATTATCGTGTGAACGGAGAAACACTCCTTTTAAATAATGCTCTGTAAGATCTACGAACGAGCGCTGCTTCTGCAACATCGTAAAGCTTAACAGGCCGCGATCGAACCAAGCTCTTTCTTCGCCAGATATCTCGGTTCGCCAGAACGATTCAATAGCCAGCGCAAAATGAATTAGTCGCTTAAGAAATTACAGTTGCCCGAACTAACAAAAACTATCGAGGAAACGATCGACTAGAAGTATATCCAAGAATAAAAAAAATTAAATAATAAATACATAGAACGTACACTCGCCATTTATCTGAAACATTTTTCACTTGCACTTTTTCCACAGACAACCCTCTGATCTGCAACTGCGAGCTACGATGGTACACTGCTTGGTTGGGGAATTTGCGCGACAAGGACGACGAGAGGATGTCGAGGAAGCGTACTGTGTGCACCATGCCCAACGAACATCGGGAGTACTCCGTTCAAAACATACCGTTAGAGAGAATGGGTTGCGTTGGTGAAAACGCTGGAAGAACCTCGTCGACTGGCAGCTGCCGCGTTTACATCAATATGATGCTAGAAATAGCAACAATGACCGTCATTGCTATGCTCTAACTGCGATGTTCGATGCCGTTATGTCACGTTATGTCCGGACATCTCAGTTTCCCCTAGCGCGAATTTATTCCCCTGATTCGTGAACGCGAATGCTTGCTATCGGCGGCGTTATCCTCGTTTGCTCCACTTTCGTTAGCCAGCGAATTTATCGTTCTTCTGTCGTCGTGCAATCATGCCACGGTCGCGGAGACGTGACACGATTGAACGATTTATAGCTTAATCCTTTATGTAGTCTCACTTTCGACGATTGCAATTCCACTGCTGCGCAATTCGAGTAAATCTACTTAACGAGCAAATGTATCGAAAGATGGTCGAAAGTCGTAGGAAATGTTTGCAAGTGATATCGTATCGTTGAATCGTAAGGAAATCAAAGATGTTTTTTTTTTTAATATTCTTTATCTTATCGATACTTTTCCTTTTTATCGTACGAAAGACGAAGGGAAAAGGAAAGGACGTATCGAGCACGATGTCGTTCGATCGGGAGTAGAACGAAGCCGAAGAACGATACGATCGAATATAATACAACAACACCCGTGTACATCTCAGTTGTCGCGTCTGACTGGTCGAATTCCGAGGTCGAAATCGTAGGTGTTCCATCGGGAACAAATAACGGTGGAAGAATATCTGAAACGGGGGAAGAGAGAACTCGATCGCGACGTACGATAACAGGATGAAAAAGGAGCCCTCGATGTCATAAATAATTGTAAGAGCCTTTTTCATCGAACGTTACATATCAAGATCGTTGCCAAGTATTTTATGGATGTCTGTTAAAGCTCGCATGAACGCGAGACGCGTAGTATAACTTGATAGAAAATTCGAATGTCTATAGTTTAGCCGTCACTCATCCACGGACATTCATCTTATACATATCAAGGCGTTCCTTAAATCATTGGGACGATGTCGTCGACATTTCTCTTAATGTTCGCACTTCGTACGTCACAATCTCACGCAATAGTAATATAGACGATAGGTCGTCGATCTCCAGTTTCTGTTGTTGCTGAAAGTTGCGAAAATATTCGTCAGATAGCCCGACCCACGGTATTTACGATAAATTAATTTTTCCTATTTTATTCGACGTTTCTATCTAAAGGTATTTCGTTCCTGTTTGAAAATTATACTAATTTATTATCTGGATATCGGTTCCTAATATTTACATTATTTCAGGAAAAATCGCGAATTTATTACGTTACTCGGCCGATAAATATTCGCTGGAAACCGAGTAATCGGGTAATCGATATTCAGGCGTGCTCTTTAGCCTGCAATCTTTGCCGGTGATATCTTGAGATCGTTCAGATGCTTAACTCCATTCACAAAGGACCGACCGGTCGAAATGAAATAACGACTGCTGATGAAACGTAATATACTCAACAGGAAACCGACACTTGTCAATTCTGGTAGAGCACGACCGCGATCATTCAAGTGGCTTGTCGCTTCTGTTTTGTAGGCTCTACTTGCGCTCTAGACGTCGACACTTATACGGCGCGTGATAAAATTACACCGTCTTTCAGCAACGCCGCGAGATGAGACGGCAAAACGATCGTGTACGTCGCAGTTACGCTTTTGCCGCACCATCCTTCGTTTCAACTAGACGCTTTAAATTCCCCTCCTTGTTATAGTAACGCACGGATTGTGACGTGCGAACACACCACGTATGCTTGTATTTCGAGTTGCGAAACGTGTTCGAAGTTCGTTCGATACGCGCGGCAAACGTCAAAGATATCTGTAATATTTTTCGACGAACGCGGAAAATTCGATTGTTACGCGGAAACGAAGAAAGTATAGAGACAAATCCTGCACGTAATTATTATATTGTCGGATTACATTAAACGATATAGAGATATATGTACATGTACATCATAGGAACCAGTTGATTAATCTGTTGCGAGTATTTGTTGGTAAAACGGTAAACCATCATCGAACACCTTTCGTACACTGTATACCGCGCGATATAATTATTAATTATCGATAATGCGTTCACAGAACGCAGAATCATAAATAAGTTACACGTGGAAAGTACATCGTGTTTTACTATTCGATAAATAGAGTAATAAAAAAGTAATAAGATTAAGGCATTAATATTACGAATAATATACTGCATATCGAAATTAGGTTAACGATAATATTACGTCGTGACACGAACCACTATGAAACCTAATGGAAATCGAAGGAAAATCACAAAAATTTTCGTTTTTTTTTTTTTTTTCAAATTTATACGACTTATAGAGTTATCGATTGTCCACGAAATAGATACTACGTATGATTTAAAACATCGATCTGACCGATTTTATTTAATTAACAAATCAAGTTTCTTTTTCAAAACGTTTTGAGTTATACCGAAAGTATCGTAGGGATGACAAAATATTAAGAAAATATTTTTTCCTTCGATCAAAAAAGGGAGAAGGTTCGTGCCAATATCACACAACACACACATATCATTTATACGCCCAAAATTTTATCTGTAAAATAATGGTTAATTAAGGCTTCACTGATATAATCTCTAAAGATCATATACATATCGTGAACGTGAGATTTAAGAGAATTTATTTGTTAATATATATATAATATATGTACGTTACATATATATACACATTATTACGATCATCAAAGATATATTATATACCTATATATTATATATATACATATACGCATTGGATGTTTTTTCTAAGAAGTTTCATCGATATAAAAATACAAAGTTGTTATTTACGTGTTGCTGTTACAAGCGAATAATCTCGTTACAGATTATTTCAGCCCAGTATCTATTTAACGATTGTCCAGTACTTTCTTCTCTGACGAAGTTTCTTTATTAGTTGGGACTTGAAAGAAATATTAAGCTTCGTTTAAACGGTACGCCGAGTGGTATTCTTTGCAGGCCCTACACATAGCTTAGGATCCTCGGAAGGCATATCGAAGATACGTTTTCTTCATATCTTACTACTTTGATGCCAATTATTCTGTTAAAAGAAAAGGATTCGCTTGAACGACAGCACGTGAATGATTATAAGTTGACGAAAAATACCAGTAGATACAGAAATAAAGAGAATAGTAACGTTAGCATAGATGCACTTATCCAGTGAGGCAGGAGTTTAGATCCCAAGATCAAAGACTGAATCGACGGGAAAGAAGTAGAAAAATATACAAGTATATCCGTTTCCGCATTGATCCTAGCTTTCGTCGAGCAATATCAGTCTCTTGTTTCATTTTACCTATCGACAGTACCATATGTATTCGCGACTTTCTCAAAAACTTTTTATTAGAACTTGGTACGTGATGTCGACGGATCATAGGTTTCTTCCTAATTGTACTATCTTTTTCATTGACATATTATCAAAGGTAAAACCAAGGGACTCCTGACTCACATAGCAAAACATATCCCTTTAGGTGATCGTAGAACGATGAAACGGGCTAGTCGCTTGCGCGTATTCGCGTCGGAGACACCCAAAGAACCATGTCGAGACATATCTCTGATGGCCGTAGGTTTTAGTCTCGCCGGCTGCGTTGTTATTATTACTAATTATTATAAGCGGTATTTTTGTACAGTGTCTTACAGTGATGGAGTCGTTGCAGACGCAGCCGACGAGCCGTTCACGGCGTAGCCATATTATACATAATATAAATATATATACATACATATATTTATTTCAATTATAGCGCGTAATACTCTGAAAACCTTTCTTTGGCGTACACACGATACATACAGAGATGCGTGTACACGTATGTAAACGTAAATTTAAAAAGCGTCAGTTTAACGAAACAAAAGAGAAAGTGCAAGTAAAAACGGAGAACAAATACACAATGTCAAGAAAGGATTTGTTCGTACGAACAACTTCAAGAACGGAGCTTTTCTCTGTTTCTGTCTTTGTCTGTCCGTCTGTCTCTCTGTCTCTCACTCTCTCTTTCTTTCTCTCTCTCTCTCTCCCTCTTCCTCTCTCTCTCTTTCTTTCTCTGCCTCCCTTCCTCCCTCTTCCTCTCTCTTTCGCTCTCTTTCTCTCTGTTTTCATTGAACTTCGGTGGATATCTTTAATTGTATCTATCTCGGTGCTCTCTTATATTGTCCGCTTCGTTGTCTCTCAAAGAACCATTTAAATTTCCCCAACTTATAATTACTGTATACGCTGGTAAACACCACATACACGCGAGAGACATGCAAGCATATACACACGTACAAATAATAATTTTACAAGCATAGGATACACGTACGATAGATTACATGTACGGACACATTACTACCAACATACCTATATGTTATTTCCTCTTTGATTAAGAGTAGATAATTAATCTGTGTAAGAGCCACACGAAGTTCGTGTGAAATTGAAATACGAATGAGAAAGAAGGATTCTATTGCAAAGGATACATACACATACACACGTACACACGCACACGGAAAATCTATGCCTAAAATGACATATCGGTGTTACAACGTATAAATATATATAAATATATATAAATATATATATATATATATGTATGTATATTTATATATATGATTATAAATATATAAATATAAATATTATGTAAAACACAGATATACACATAAAATTCGTCTGTATATGTCTATAAATATTGTTACATATATATATGGTCACTATAATGATAATTATTACGTGATATGTATTACGAAACATCTTTTTCTCGCAAAGGTCCGTGATACGGGCATCTACTCAGATTCTAATGTCTATATGTCATTGTTTATTATGTCGTTAACAATTAACGTGTATATGTGAAACTTTCAAAACGAATAAAAGGTACCTAAGCATATGACCATCGTCATCTTATTTCCTTCACATCGAATCCTTGTCTGTTTTCATTTATACTATAGTTAGCTGTACTAACAAGTACTCTATAATTGATTAATTTTTACAAACAATATAAGCATCAAGGAATAGTCAAATTACTTGATACAATAAATATAAATGAAAGAGTAATTTATTTTTAAAAAGTATAAAAAATTTGTATTTTCAAGTAATTTATTAATCTATGGAACGATCGTGGCAACAGATCACAATCGTACAATCGATTCAACCAGTAACCAGTCGACATTGTTCATCCGCATTCACGTGCTAGAAAATAAGGTTATGTCACGTGTGATGAAGGTTACAAATACATACTGGGTTATTATTTTGAAATTTATTACAGTGAATTTTTATCATTAAATGTTTATAACTGTTTTATGATTGTTAATAATAGTATACCCGAACAAACGGTAAACCAGTTTGCTAAATTTATTTAATGGAAGACTATAATTACGTTTATATTACAATTTTTAAAAACTGTAAAAGTACATATTTTAAAACCAATATTGTTCATTTACGAATAAACATTAACAATAATAATCAAACTAGTAACTTTTAATTGTTTAAAACCATAACGGCTTTCAACATTTTTAAATCATGACTCGATATGCAAGAGCTAAAGGTTCAAAAGCTTCAAACGAAAGAATACCCAATGAAGCTACACCATGGCATGTAATGAAAGAACAACTAATTGAAAATTTATCAAAAAAACAAGAATCTATTGGAGAAACAAAAACTGTTAAAGAATTGCTAGGTGATACACAAAATACAACTACTACCAATAATGTTGAAAATGCTAATAGTTCATGGGCAGAATTTCCAAACAGTTCTGAAATAAAACATAATGCAACGATGCATAAAGTACAGAAAAAGCAAAAGACTATTAACAAAGATAATCCTGCAGCAGAAATAGAAAGTAAGGAACACCAAGAAGATATATATCAATATAATACAAGTAACAATAAGAAAAGAAAAAAAGATAAACGCAATACATTAGAAATTAAGAAAAATAATATTGATGCAGTAATCGATACGAATGAATCACAAAATGAAAACGATATACCTTCCAAACGCCAGAAACGCAATATGAAGAAAAGAAATTTGAATGAAAGTATATCCAAAACCACAGAAAATGATAACAATGATAGTATTGAACCAACAAATACAAATAATAACAAAAGTGAAAATAAAGAAGTTAATAAACAAGAAAAAAGTTTTAATAAAAACTTTCCAATTAAATCACCAAACTTCAAGAATATTCCAAATAAGTTTGGTATGAAAAAGATTAATAATCAGAAAAGGAAAAGGAAACCACCTAAAATTCGGGATGATAAGGAACACAAAAGAAGAAAACCAGACGTAGCCCCTTCAAAAATAACCATCAATGGTGTGGAATTAGAAATTGTGAAATTTGACGGGTTTCCAGTCAAAAAAGAAGATGCAGATAGACTAAGTGATTTAAAACAGAAAATGATCATGAAAGGTACATTGTATTAGTAAACTTTTTATAATGGTATATTAAACATTTTTTAATCATTTTTGTCATTTTGTAGGTATTCCACAAAAAGAAATAAATGCAGCAATGAAACTGGAAAGGAGAAAAGCTGAAAAAGCACTAGCTAGAATTAAAAAATGTGTATGTTTTCATTGTCGTAAATCTGGACATAATTTATCTGATTGTCCTGAACTTGGATCAGAACAAGCAGCAACTGGAATCTGTTTTAAATGTGGATCGACAGAACATACTCATTTCGAGTGTAAAGTAGCTAAGCCAATGGAATTTAGATATGCAACTTGTTTCATTTGTCGCGAACAAGGACACATTGCTAAACAATGTCCCGATAATCCTAAAGGAATTTATCCTCAAGGAGGAGCTTGTAAAATTTGTGGAGATGTTACGCATTTGAAGAAGGACTGTCCGGATTTGATTAAAGAAAAGGAAGAAAATACCATTACAGTAAATACAATTGCAAATGGTAATTTAGAATCCCTAGGAGGGGACGTAAATAGCATAGATGAAAAAGATAATAAAAAGACTAAAAAAATAGTGAAATTTTAATAAGCACTTAAAATAGAAATAAATACACGTACTTTTATGTATAATGTAAACTTTTTGTATATAATTCAATGCTTGCTATGTAAACGTAAGATTTATTGAAAGGTACATGTGTCCGACATGTATATACATACATTATCTTCATACATATACTTTAATATTATTTAAACCACCATCATGAAAAATCTGATATCAAATAACATATAATATCATTACAATTTATGTATTATCTATTTACATTATATTGGAATTTTTAAATCAGTTAAAACTTTTTACATATTAATTGTACAATGTGATCATGAAATTATTTATTCATTTAAATAAATTTTCCTAAGTTAAAGGAATAAATTATTTATTAAACTCTATGATATCAGATTTTTTCTCCCTATGTACAGAGGACAAATTATAAAGATATACTTAGATATACAAATATTATCTGTACATAGTAGTAGTTTCTTATATATATATGTATCAGCATCATTTGCAAAATTTGTAATGTTAATTTTAAATTTATATTTCTATATTTAATCTGTTATACAAATGACATGTAACAAGTAGAAACATACGATTAATTTTTCATTACCGTAATTTCCTTTTGAGACATCTAAATAAATGCCTCAATTTCTATTCACATAATTTTTATCTTATTATATTATGAATCTGTACAATTGATATACTTAAAATAAACATTATCATTTGAAGTATGAATTTTATGAATATATATGTATTTATATGTATTTGTACCTATATTACACTTGTTCTTACACTATTCCACATATATAATATATAAACTCTCTATATTTTATATTAATCTGCTACATAAAAGTTATACTTTAATCACCTCTAATGGCAGACAGATATTATTACTACTGCAGTGATGAATAAAGTCAACACATGATGAGAAATATCCATTTATCTGTACCTATCAAATCTTTAATTTATATATTAGACAATTGCATTCTCGATATCTTAATTCACTGTAATGCTCTGTCATTAATTATTTAAATAATTTCTCATATTAAATAATATACAATAATAATTAAATTCAAAGAGAATTTATTGCAACGCATAATGAAAAACTTTTATTTTAGAATTGTTAGAAGTTGTGCGATATTACATATTGTAAGAAAACGTACGGAAATGTACTAATATATTTTCTTCAAAAGTATATTAATTATAAGATGCACAAACATAACGCAATGAAAGAAAATTTCCCAACCTCCTTTTAAAAAATCTGTTAATATTAGCTATAGACGAAGAACATCGATAAAGAAAAAATCATAAAAATACAACATTATTCAGAAATAATTGGAGTAACTCTTACTTTTACAAATAACGTAAGTTTTTCAAATATTTTTCATAATGATAACGATTATAAACAAATTCAATTACATCCGAAATTGAGTGTTTCTCCTTTGCAAACTTTTAAACTAACATATATACACTGAGCTATTTTGAAATTAACCGAGAAAAATCATTTCTTCGATTTAAGATAAATATATTAAATTAACATGCAATATGAAAATCTTAAATAATATAAACCATTAAACGCATTTAATTTTGAGCTCATTAATCACATTGCCTAGCGATAAAAAATCGAATGTTTTCGCTATTCCATAAAACTCCATCATTATTTAATATTCTGTATGAATACATGCATTTCTTTTCATTAAAACATCTGAACTTTTATGCTAATCAGAAATTAATTAATTATAAATTCAAATTTGGATACGAAGTATAGAATATTCAATGTACAGATACTTCTTACTACTTTAGCCTCTTACTTTAATTTCCAATAAAATCTTTTTAAAATGTAATTGACAAATATATAAATATTTTTTGTTATCTTATATATTTGTGTTACAAATTTTCATGTAAAATTTCATTCAACCGTATTATTTCTAAACTTGCTTTTATATTCTTGATATATTACATGATAAAATAACAACTAATTTTATATTATTTTTATCAAATTCTCAATGAAAATAAAAATAATTTAGTAATAAACTTTTTAACCACACATAACTGAGCACTCACTATGCTATAATAAACATATCTATAATTTCGAAAGTACGTATATGCAATTTATAATTATAAAAAAAACCTTTTATATATTAGTAAGACAAAATAAGAAAACGGTTGAATGTATAACATTTTAATACCTTTTACCATTATCTTTGGTATGTAACACTTGTATATAGTTAGTATGACCAATTATCAAATTAAGAAGTACCAATAACTAACATCTTCAATTTTGTGACTTCAGGATAGGTCCGCAAACTTCGAACATTTTGAACATTATAGTTTTCCTTAGAGTGTACCTGCTAGGTAGCTTCAGCTTTGTGTGCTGATTCTATGATTTCCTTGAGGCAGCGACCAAATTCCTCGATTATAAGTCTTTGTGATGTTTCATCATCAAACATGTTACGTTCTGCTTCATCAGCTTGCGCCATTAAGCACTCACACGTTATTTGTACTACTTTGTCAGTCAAAAAATTAAATGGTTGCCTGTAAAATATGTATTACAAGCATGTAATTCGTAATATTTCTATCTTTTCCTTTCTTTCCAATATTTCTTAAACATACCTTGCACCAGTATTTGATGTAGCAGGTGGCCTAAAAGCCATCTCCGATAATTGTAATTTTGTCTTATTTAGCGTAAGTTGTGCAGTTCTCACTTCAGCTGCTTCAGCTAGGTCTTTTAAAGATTTCTTCTCTAAATTCGGTTCTTCTACATTACGACACCCTATACATTTACAATTAGCAGAACAAGGAATCTTAGCCTAGCAAAATAAAAAAATATTTTAGCGAAAATATTTTATTATTTTTAAAAACATCTATGTTTATGGCCATTTATTATACCTCGTAACATTCACAATAATTCTTTAAACATCCACTTCGTTTACAGTTACAACCTTTGTTATGTCTACGTATATCATCGCCAGTTTCACGACCTTTGCCAATTTTTGGACGAAAAGCATTTGGATTTCGCTCCAAACAGGACTTAATAGCGCGTTGTCTTTCCTCTTCATTTCCAAGATTATTAGAACAGTTATTACAGTTGCACATATGACAAAATTCTCCATTCGCAAAGCAGTCACAATATCTGCAGTAAAACATATTTACGATTTATTGCTTTCATTTATTAAAACGCAATTAAAATAATAATGTATTAATGTTAAAATAAAATATTTCTTACATCACAAAACAATCTTCTAATTAAAAATGTAATATAACATCTAATGTGGACTGTCATTTTACAACATAATAAAAAAATGAAAAGCAATACCTGATGTTCAGTTTTTAAAAGTAGAATCATAACAATGATATTATATATTCAAAAATTATGTGGATTAGTTTACTGTCTTATGTTATACTTACAATTTAAGACATTGTGATTTAGTGCAATTGCATGGTTTTCTCGGCCGAATACCATTTGGCTCAACACTGGTATATGATCTTTGAGAACTTTTACTTTCTATAACAGATCCCACAGATAAAGACCCTGTTGAAGTCTGCAAATTTTGTGAATTACCTAGTAAACCAGATGTTGCTTGTTGAGATTTCAATTTTACATCATCTGCTGGCTATAAGAGATAAATAATGTTATTCTGTACATATCACAAATATTCTAATGAAAGAAATATACTAAACCTGTTGCTGAATATATTGGGCTGGTAAAACTACAATATTTCCCACATTCGAATTAGTTGAAAGAACAGCTTGCCCAGATGCTAATTGACTTAAAGCAGATGCTGGGATAGCAACTGCATTTTTTGATTGGTTGGCTACTGTTGCAGTTGCTGGAATTAATAATCTTTGCCCACTTCCTGTTAATGTAGCCTTAGGTGCAACTGTCCTTAATGGCTGATTGCTAGTATTTAATGGAACTACCTGCATTTTGTTTGGAAAAAAACATGATATATATAAGTAAATTTTCTACTATTTTTCGATGATTATACGTTCTATTTTTACGAACCTTGACAATCTGTTGTTGACCTCCTATTTTTTGGCCAACTCCAACAGTTTGTAAAGTTGTTTGTGATTTCGTTTTACCCACAGTAACAACATTTGTGGTACCTGATGATGGAGTACTAACTAATCTTACATATTGCACCTTGAAAAGTATTGTATATTTAAGATATTTAAGCTTTAAATATTAATGCAAAGAAAAATATTGCACTGTTTTGATTTTATGAAAAAAATATTACTTGTCTGCCAGGCATTTGTATTTGATGTACTTGATTAGATCCAGTAACAATGTTTTGATTTGCTGGTATTCTAATAACTTGTCCACTTCCAAGGACAGTTCCAGGTTTTAAAGAACTCTATCAAAATATTTTATAATTAGAGATATTAAAAAAATATTAAAATTATATTAAAAATATCCATCACATACATACAACTAACCTGTCGTATAATCACTTTCTGTGGACTTTGTTGGACAGATGATTTATTAGAAGAGGAAAATGTTGATTGCTGATTTGAAATTGTCGAAGCTTTAACTTGTGTGTTTACTGTAGGAGCAGGTAATATCTTTGTTGGTGATTTGATTGTATTACTTGGAACTATAGTCATTTTAGAGGGTTGAGAACTTGATGATTGCACTAATTTATTTACAATTATTCCCTTTAACAAAAATAAACACGAATTAATTATTTCTGAAAGATCTTACATCTTAATTATTTATTAATTGGAAGATTTTTAATTCTTCCTTTTCACAAAAATATTAAGAAGATAATACTTACTTTTTTCTTTATACTCACTTGTTTCTGTGGTGTTGAGGGCAAAATATGCTGAACTTTGTTAGTAGAAAGTAATCCCATTTGTTGTGCTTGTGCTAATGTTATAGTTTTTGTTGGACTTGTAACATCTTGACTTGACGAACTATTGTTTAAAAATTTTATTGCTTGTGTTTGTTGATTTTCATTTTGAGAACTTGCTATAAGAACTTGTTGACCTGATGGTGCTTGATTTCCAGTTAGTATCATTTTTGTATATACCTAAAATCATGGTAAAAAGGGAAGCTTAATAAATGTTTCAGTCTTAAATACAGTAAAAATAGCGAATATTATATCACGAATAATCTTACATTTCGATTTTGAGAGGTACTTTGAGCAGTACGTTTTATAGCAGACTGAGCTGTTTTTGCATTCTGTACATTTCCTAATGTGATATTTCCTGAATGACTAGTTGCCATTACAGGCTTACTAGGTTGTGCAGATCTTAACTGAACTATATTACCATCAGCAGATTTTGCCGTTATAAGAGTCTGAGCTAATGATTGTAATTGACCAGCTGATGCTGTTGACGGATGTGAAATTTTTAAGATTTGGCTAGTACCTTGACCACCAGCTGGAGAAACTATCATAATAGACTGACTTTGCGTAACTTGGCCAACATTTGACTTTACCTATTAAAATAATTAACAAATAATAATATATAACCAACATAAGTATTATATACTGCGTACCTGTACTGTGGATGCAGGAAGCCTTTGTAACGTTGGTTTTGTTTGAAATACAATATTTTGATTATTTTGATTTGCTGTTGTATAGATAATATGTTCCTCTTGAGCTTGTTCAGAAACTTCAGTCATTTCCACATCAGGTACAATCGTTTCAGTCTCAATATTACGTCCAATTATTATATGCTCTTCATCCGTTGTCATAACTTCTTCAGCATTCATGCATTCTAACTCAGCCTGAATATTTGCAAATGCTTCAAAGTCATTGGATGAATATTG
The DNA here is from genome assembly GCF_905332965.1 of Bombus pascuorum. Classification (NCBI taxonomy): domain Eukaryota; kingdom Metazoa; phylum Arthropoda; class Insecta; order Hymenoptera; family Apidae; genus Bombus; species Bombus pascuorum. Next base: position 4,980,505 of record NC_083488.1, on the reverse strand, counting down.
TTCAGTATTATGCGATAGACTCAGTGCACTCAAGTCTCCATCACCAAGTGTACGTGAATCAAGAGCTAATGGTTCAACTAATGCTCTAGCATTTTGTCCTTTATTTATAGACATGATTACGACCCTATTCAAAATATTACTTGTTGTAGAAACTTATATATTTTAAATGAAAATAAGCATACATATAATATACTACATTTAATTTGTATTGATATTATCTTTTTAGATTATTTCTTTTTATATATAATATGTAATGTAGGATTATATACAGATTTGTGACAAACTACATAATCAAATACATAACAACAATTACAATCAAGAAAGCCATATAAACACATAATATATAATTTCTTAAAATTATTATTTTTGTAAAAATCTTAAATATATAATAAAGCCAAGATATTAATTACATAACTGAGTACGGAAACAAAACATACGATACAAAGATTCCTAAGCAGAGGTCTATATGGTAGTATAAAATATCAAATTATAAACTATAAACAATTTTAGCAATATTTAATATCATGTCATCATATCACTTATTTATATTTAAAATAACTTTATGTAAGTTAAAAAGGTTTTCCAGATGTCTGTATCTTTCATCATAAACATGTATTTGATGGATACACAGGTTAGAAATTCATAGAATGTAAATCGTTTATATTATAAAGCTTGAAACGTTGTTAGACAATACACAGAAAGAAATATTGTAAACCAACGGAAAAATATAAAACGATTTATGAATTGACTTAAAAACGAAACGAATCGACGATTTAAAAATTCAAAAATTCAAATCTTTAAGATGTAGATGTGCCTTTTATAACTACGAAGGGCAGTAGGATTATCTACAAGCACGTCCAACAATATAAAGACCGAGTATAATTCGAATTTTCGAAAATTCGAACAATAAAATTTGAATAATGAAGAAAAATTCGAAGGATAGTCTACTTAGGAACATTAGCGCCATTTATTACTTGAACGCGCCATTTTCCACGAACTGAATTTCTCCAAGTATTTTAATAGTTTTAATGATTTCACAGCAAATCGACATTAATGCACGAAGAAAACTTAAACACTTAATATTTCAAATGGTAATAAAAAAGGAACTTTTCCTAAATATTCACCTTATAATCGCACAAAATTAAACTTAACCTATAAGTTATCATTTCATATCAGGTACATACAGTGCTGGGTGGGGGCGTGCCACGAAACTTATTTTAATTTTAACAAATAATACAAAAATGTCTCTTATATGCTCGTCAAGTATTTAAATTTCACTTAAACTTTTTCCTAAATAAATTAATCGTTCTTATAATACATACCTGGGTGTTCCTTTAATACCTCGAATTTGTTCAAAATCACGCGCCCACCATTGCTGTCCCACAGTGCACTACGCACCGCTGTGTACAAACAGACCCAAAGGTCGTTTAGTATTAAAATTTCAAAGAGAAACGAGAATGACAAGTTCACTGTTACTACAGAGTTATATTTTTTCTTATATGTAATTCAACAAAAGTAAACGTTTTACTTTATCAATCGGATATTACGTCAAAAACAACCAATATTTTCGCGCACTTTGCAAATTTCGATTTCGCCATTTTCACCCTTCCGCGGCTAAAAACACGTCAGCCCTTTAGCGCCCTCTTAGGCCAATAAAAAACCAAGTGTTCCAAAAACTTGAATATTTTGAATGTAAAATATTTCACGAAAAGTTGTATATTGTTATAACTATAATATTTCTGTCTATAAATTTCTACAAATTTTATTTCTTAAATAAAGGAATGAAAGTCTACCTTTTTATTTATACAGTAACTTAGTTATTAACGTTAATATCAAATGAATTCTGTACTTAAAAAATACACGTATATTCTTATGTTGCGATAGCGAAACATAATACTAATTTGATAGTTAATGACCGTCTAATCAAGTAATGAAATTACTCGAATATTAGAGAGAGCTACTTCTGTATAGTAAAAATGTATGTATTAATGTTACTTATCAACTACTCCTAATTATCAAAGATAGATCTTTAAATTAAAAATATATATTGAATTCAAATATCTTTTACGTAGCTTATTTTTATATAATGACTGAAAAAAAAAAACAGGATAGATAATCAGATAACATTTAAATGCATTCCTTTTGTAAAAACATTTTCTGTTTACGATTATATTCTTACTTCCAATATTTATACATATTTTACTTGAGAAAGAATAAGTATTGTAACAATATATCAATTTGGATTTCAAGTATAATGAAATCTGGTTCATTGATTTATAATTTTGTCGGCTAGGTATGATGGGACTAATGAGAGATTAAAATTGCAAATGAAAAATAAATTACATTTCTGTACACATTAGCATACATTAAATTTCATAGAAATTACAGGTATAGCTAAATACAGATTATACAGATTTACGACACGTATAAAATAGAATAAAGTAATCAACAAATATCTTTAAAAATTTATGAATTACATTATATAACTGGTCATTTTTCTATCAATATTTTAGTTACCTACAATTTTTAAATTAATATATAACTTAAACACGTGTACTAATTTTGTTTAGATATGAAAGTGATGACTTATATTTATTTTAATCGAATACAGAGTAAGAAACATTATACTAACCCTATTCAAATTAAATACATCAACTCTTTAAATTATGGAATACGAAATGTTAAACCAAATTTATAAGTATAAGCGAGTCCACACTAATTGTATTCTATTCAATCATGAATTATTCATGCAAAGTGTGTTAACTGATCTCAGTAATGTTTTATAAAGCGCCATCTCAAACTATATTACGATGTACATATCTCTGTAATTATTTAATTTTAATAATCTGATAATAACATATATTGTTAAATAAATAAAAATCGGCAATACATATAAAGTACAAGATATAACAAGTTGTAGAAAAATACGTAACACAAAACCTATTATTACATGATTTATGTTTATATACAAATAAAAATTATATATTTCATAAAAATTATAATATATAAAAATTTTAATTGGTACTTATTGTAATAATTTGCATTTTATTGTTATAACATTCAGTGAAATCTATTTCTATTTATTCCCTACTGTACTTCTAGTAGCTTCCGTCCATAGTTCATGATCGTAATAGGCGCAAAAGTCATTTTTGGTTATTCATATAGAAAAGATGGTGGTGACGGCAGCTTCTGTACGTCAACAGCTCACGAATTTACTGTATTCCGGGGGCTCTCATAAAGATCAAGCGGAGAAGTAAGCTTGTTAAGTAGGATCAAAAGTATGTTTTTGGAATATTCCGTACAAATGGTGATACTTACAGGTATCGAGCGATTTTGGACTCAATACTGTTATCGTCCAGCGAAGAGGCGATGGATGCTTTGAAGATATTCATTGAAGCAAGTACGTTAGATTTTTCTTATAATGTACAGAAATATATCTTTCAATTATCTGATACTATTAATTACTTATAAATATATAACATATATGTATCAAATCGTTACATGTTCATGTCTCTGTATATGCAATAATTTATTAGATTAAACATCATATCCTCATGATTATTTACATAACTACGTTTTTATATAAATGTTCTTAAATATCAACACAATTTTTTTTCCAATTTGTAGATAATCCTAGTCTGCATTTTGTAATATCATATTGTTTCCAATGGTTTCTTAGTAACATAATGATGAATGCTTTTTGTCTTGCAGTTGTACATGAATATGTAAGTTTGGTCATCTCAAGACAAGTTTTAACGGATGTCAGTAATCGATTATTACTTTTACCTGATGAAGTGTCAATGGCTATTTCGCATTATACATTAGACAAGGTAAATTTTGTTATAATATATATTAATTGAAATATAATAAGGAGTTCCTTGCTAATGTTTTAGATGCAACCAAGAGTAATCTCATTTGAAGAACAAGTTGCTAGTATAAGACAACACTTAGCAAAAATTTATGAACGTAATCAAAATTGGAGAGAAGCAGCTAATGTTTTAGTTGGGATACCACTAGAAACAGGACAAAAGTAAATACAAAAATCATTGTTATGTCCTATCAATTCAAGATTGTTAGATATAATTATTATGTTTACACAGGCACTATACAGTTGACTACAAACTTGAAACTTATCTTAAAATTGCACGATTGTACTTAGAAGACGATGATCCAGTGCAGGCCGAAGCATTCATCAATAGGGCATCCCTTTTACAAGTATATAGTATTCGAATTTACCTAAGTAGTATATATACCTTTAAAAACAAATTTATTTTGTGGTTTTTTTTTAGGCTGAGTCGAAAAATGAACAGTTACAAATATACTATAAAGTTTGTTATGCTAGAGTATTAGATTATAGAAGAAAGTTTATAGAAGCAGCACAAAGATACAATGAATTATCGTACAGATCTATTATACATGAAGATGAACGTATGACTGCACTTAGGAATGCATTAATTTGTACAGTATTAGCTTCTGCAGGTAAGTATTTGTTTCATATTCTTTAATTGTTTTAAAAACAATGTATAAGCTTTTGCATTAATATTAGGTCAACAAAGAAGTCGTATGTTAGCTACATTATTTAAAGACGAGCGTTGTCAACAACTTCCCGCTTACTCAATTCTTGAAAAAATGTATTTGGATCGCATTATTCGGCGTTCCGAGTTGCAAGAATTTGAAGCCTTACTACAGCCTCATCAGAAAGCAAGTACAATTGATGGATTAGGATCCACTATTCTTGACCGTGCCGTTATAGAACATAACTTATTATCTGCTAGTAAATTGTACAATAACATAACTTTCGAAGAATTGGGTGCTTTATTAGAAATCCCACCAACGAAAGCAGAAAAAATTGCTAGCCAAATGATTACAGAAGGTAGAATGAATGGGTACATCGATCAAATTGATTCCATTGTACATTTTGAAAGTAAGTTCAGAGCAATCAATTATAATTAATTAATAATTTAGTCTTATGGGTTTAATACAAATATTTTCTATCAATAACTTATTTTCTTGTGTAGCACGCGAAACTTTACCAACGTGGGATAAACAAATACAATCACTTTGCTATCAAGTAAACCAAATAATAGAAAAAATTGCTCAAACTGAACCAGAATGGATAGCAAAAGCAATGGAAGATCAGATGGTGCATTAATATAAATTTTTTTAATATTAAATAAACACACAGAAACCGGAACAGGAACATTAGATAAACATTTGATACATACACAACTAAAAATTTGGAGGCAATAAAGATTGTTATAATTCTACAGTGATGCTTATGCATTGCGAGTAATGTAAAATATAACATGCTCGTTAATTTTTATGTTAATACGCATGAAAACAATTTTTATATGATCAATAAATAAAATTTGATTGTTTCATAATACAAATAAAAATACCAAAATTTATGAAATACTTAACAATTGGTTTTTGCCATTATAGCTACTTTATTATTTACGAAAACTTAACATTGAAATAAGTATAAAATACGGACAAATTTTTGATTAAGCACACTTAAAAAAATCATTTGTTTAATCTTCATATATGATTGTTATGAACTTCACGCAAGCATATTCCAGTAAAAGGAATATTGTAATTATCTCATGTAAATAAAGCATTCACACCGCACATAAAATAAAATTTTCTTTATTTTATGAACTAATCAAAGCTTGATCCAGATTTGGCTGAATATTTAACAACTGTTGATGTATGGGAGAATAAAATTGTATGAGTACAAACCTCTTATGCATTATAAGTGCTACATAAGACAAGACTGTGGAATTATTTATAACTAAAAGTATTTATTACTATGTACTATTTTAAAAATGTGAAATCTTTATATAAGATGCCAAACTAAATTATTGGAATCTTCATAACCGAACACGTATTTTTCAATTTGCTTCAATCCTAAAATAATCACGCTGGCAGTATTGTTTTATATTGATTATATAGACAGGAATGAATGTTATTTCATTCTGTAAATGAAAAGTAACTGTACTTGATATTTGACATCATTTAATCTTAAATCCCTGTACGTAGCTATTTATTTAATATAATATTAAGTGCAGGTATTTTTACAATAAATTCGGTCATTAATATTATTTGTGTAGCTACAAAAATGTATGTGCAGCATCATACTGTGTTATTTTAAAATCAATCACTGAATTTATAGTTACTTTGTAACTTGGTAACATTTATTATTGCATTGAAAAATATATTTCCAGAAATGTTTAAACACATTTTCTTCTTAATTTAATTTTATACGTATTTGCAATCAACATTACTCCATGAGTATATTTTCTATAATTAAGTTCAGAGTAATTAACATTTGATTTTAATAGACTGCATGTTCATCAGGAACTGGTAAAAGGCTGCACCATATCGAATATGAGAGAATTATAGAGGAAAAAATAGAACACTTCTATTTCGGTTAAGAATTTGTAAACCGTATTGTTCATGATAAGATATTGTTACCATACCATGTTTATATGTATTATACGTGGCATCTATTTTGGGATAAACCTATCTATATGTTATAGGCAATACTTTGAAGCATGTACTGTGATACTGTCTTTATGACACAAAGGCCATGAAAAGACCTTTTGAGTGAATCTAATCCTTTTGTGTCTGATTCATATTTAAGCTTGTAGGTCTAATGCAAGACCAATCTTGTGACCACCAGAGCCAAAGTTCTTTCCATCAATATTTGTAGAAAGTGTCAGAGTTACACCTAAATATGTTAAAGAATATGTAAGTCAAACATTGAAGTACTTTTTATAAATAAAATGTATGCAATAAATAATCAACATAATCAGTAAAGTACAATGATTTAATGGATATATGATAACTGCTGAGAAACATAAAATCAAATATAATATTGTTACTCTACCAAAAGTCTCTTCCTTAGAGTAACATTTTGCACAAATTAAACATCACTTACCATCACGTAACTTTTGTTGATATCCTAGACCAATTTGAAGATTAGAATTAACTTTAGCTCTGATAGATGCATCTGGGTCAAGATTATATTTTGTAGCAATTCCAAATTGTGTCACATTGTTGCTTGAATTCCATTCCAGATTAATTGCGCCTTCTAGATCTGCTTTCACTTTGTGATAAATCAGGCCACTAAAGTCACAGCCATTGTTCCTAAAAAAACAGAATAATAAAAAATGAAGAAAATTTTACCATCAAATTACTTTTTTTAATGAATATTTATAACGATTATACATACACTGCTGCGTGAAGAGTAAAGTCAGATGCGGTATATCCAAGTGCAAAGTTATTCTTTGTAAGCTTGTTTCTTTGTGTATCAAAACAAGCTTGATATCCAGCCAACCAACCTACAATTTCATCGTAGTATTTTATAACCTAGCAAATTTAATCTATTCTGTTTTACTATAACACAATCTTACATCATTCTTTCTGGAATAACAGGATACTGGGAATGTAAAGGGGAAGGACTTGAATGGAATTACAAGAAATCACATAAGGACAACAATATAATAACTATTAAATATCTGAACAATATTTAACTTTTCAAGTTCAATACTAAAAAAAGAAATGATACAATATTACATAATAATAAAAATAATATAAATATATGCCATAAACTAAAAGTATATACATGCTATCTTTTTCTTACCTTGGTATCCTACAACAGTTGATGCATTTACCAAAGGACCAGCAGAAAGACTAAGATCAAAATCAGCATTGGCTGATACATTTTCATGTTTGTAAGATGTCTTCAGTTTTCCAGTCTTGGTCCTACAACACAAAACAATCACATATTTTTCAAAACTATTTATTTTAGGTACATGCAAAGCAAGAATAAGTAAGCTATAAGGTACAGATAAAATTAAATGATATAATATTTTACCCTGTTTGTGGAGAGAAAGTACAGCCATAGCCAAGGGTAAGACCTTTGAGCAATTTGTCGGCAAAAGTAACATCAGTAGCAAGTGTATTATCAGTGTTCCACTTTTCACTAAATTTCAATCCATAGTCATCAATATTATATTTGGTTTCTAAAGTACCAAATACTTTTCCACTATCTTGATTAGATACCCCACCACTAGAGAATTCTACACCAGATTTAGTTTTTGTTTTCACATCCAACTTAATTAGACCAAAATGATATCCACTGGAAAATAAGTCACGAGCACTTTTGCCTAAATCACTATATGCTGGTGGGGCCATGATCTATGCAAAAACATTAAAGAGGTACACTACATTATTTGTCAATTAACAATAACATAAATTTATATAATGTATGCATATAAAATACACATATTTATTTTATATTATATTTTATATTTAAAGAAAAGTGTAAGTAAGACATTTTCATTCATAAATGAAAAAAATATTGAATTTTAAAAATATATTTTTCTAAATTATACATTTAAATATGCTTAACATTAAAGCGCTAAAATGACAATAATCTCTAATCTGAATGATAAGTAATCGAAAAGTTCAAGTTATTATCTCACAATCAATAAAAGATGTGTCAGTCATAATTAACTTACAGGTATATTTTTCAATTACAAAATAAATAAAAAATGAGATTCAGTTAATGAAAAATTGCTAGCTACATATAGCGTAAGAGTTGCAATTTTCCTTGAAAATTATTTAATGCATTTCGTAATATTTAATACATATGCGAGAAAAATGAATATCAAATTAACTATGTATATACTTCTGACAGAAATTTTATTGTAAATAACGAATTACAGGACTAATAATGCCAATATTAAGAAAAACGAACAAGGAAAATATACTAAGTAACAATATGTAATTAATTTAACAATAATATAGAGGAAAAATGGAGTGATATTGACCTGTCTTGGTATTACATAAGGTATAAACCAGCGATTTCTAATTCTCAAAATTGAATTGAATTTTACATCATCACACTCGAAAATATCCTTGTTTAATGAAAAAAACGTTGTTGGTTAAATCACAAAGGAAAGACAAAGCGTTTAAATTCATATGGATTTACAAAATTGATAGAAATGGTTTTTAACACTGCCAAACGACAGTCCAGCGACATGACTAGCAACTCATGCCGGCTTTACAAATATTTAATTTTTCTTGAAAATTCTCACGCAATCTGTGTGTATGAATAAGGAATCTAATTTAGATCTAGGATGTATAAATAATGGTATTCGTTGGTACTTACTTATGTTCTATGTTATAAGACGCAAGTGCAGAAAACTGCAAGACTTCGTCTCGTTGTCCCTTAATTGCGTACGTGAGACGATATGCGAATCGGGAGAGGAAGACGGAACCTTCGCGCAACTGTGCTTGCGCATGCGCAGAATAACCTCCAAATAAGCTAGACACTATTTTTATGTAAAAATTTTAATAAAATACATGGAATAAAATTAATTTATATAAATAGGAGAATGTTCCTCTTTTATTAAACAAAATACATTTAGCAATTTAATCTTTATATTGATTTATTTTCTAGATATTATGTAACCTTGAAGATCACCCTCATAGGCGTGGATTCTGCACACATCCTGATCACCCGGTACTGTTTATTGAGCGTTGAGTAAAAGATAAAGATATGTAAAGGAAAAAGTTTTGTCGAATAGTATACTAAACACATATTTAATTCATACTACTATCAAGTATCTCCTTATTACTGAAAACCATATACGTCTTTCTAATTGACTATGTTACTCTTAAATGCACTGTATAAATGGTGTTTATATATTATGTAAATAAACGACATATATCAAACTCTTTATTTATAATTTCCTTTTCTTTCTATTAAATGAACTTTTCCTTTGTTGAAAATCTGGAATTTTCAGTAGGAAGCAACCTCAATCATGTCAATTGCACACGTAAAGAAATTGTTGATCAATCTCGTAAGAAAATTAGATTATAACTAGTTGTCAATATACAAAAGAAAAATCCTGGATACAAAAAAGGAACGAGGGCGCGAAGTTGACAGAACTTCTTTCAATGTATAAAGGTAATTGTATACTAAAATAGTTGGTCAAAACTATCTATTATTCCTAAATTTTTATAAAAATTTTGTCTATCCCATCCAAAAAGTTACTCATCTGTAATCTTCTGTCACATGAAAAAGGTACTGAAGATACAGTGAAGAAAATAGCGAAATGTACATAATTATTTATATGGTTATTAGATGATTAGTCATAAAAATGACCAGTCTCATTTTTTGACCATTTCGTGAAACTGTCGAAGTAATTAAAACTGCACATTTTCCGTTCCCAAAATAGAATAGTTGCTCGACGCAGAGTGTTGACTACCATTTCTACGTGAACTGAGACTCTTCCCGAAAGACGATGGTGAACGATCTAGATTATATCTTGGCAGTCTCTTCGTGGATAGTATATTTTTATTAAGACGTATATATATATGAACGTCTGTGCAAAATTAATTTTCAGTCTGTTTGTATCCTTCTTCTTAAGCAGATCGTGCGATTCGGTTCGAACCCGAAGAAAGCGTACAATACAAACGAACTTGAGGAAATTATTTCAGTATCAATATTGATCGATCGTTGATCAACCATGTCACAAAAAAGCTTGGTATGTATCATAAATTAATAAAATCTGTTCCGTTCATGCTGAATGTTCTTATTGTAAATTAATTTTATTGTTTTATTTGCCTGCATAAACCCGCTAACAATATACTATAGATTATAAAATATTGCGACTTGACTATAATTCTATCGTTAATGGAAAACTCATGCTGAACATATTGCGTTTAGCATATTTAAACTGCATTTGCATTTAATATATCCAAATTTTGCGTCATACTTCTATAATAGACGAATTTTTCACTGGTCGTTTGTTGCACACTATTAAAAAATAACAAGGAAATAGTCTATAATACAGAACTATGTACTGGTCTTACGAAATCGATGTACCAAATTGATTTGTTTGCGTATGTATGCTTCTATACAGCACGTACAGTGATGTTGCTTTCCGCGTTACATTTATTGCACAAAAATGATTCTGCTGCGTATTTATGTTAAAAATGAAAATAACGATCTACAATTTTCAATTACGAGTCAATTTCTCAATAATACAAAGCTACAGCTTTAAAAATAATAATGTTGTTCGTTAGGGGGAATCGACGCCAACGGGGAAAAGCACGGCGACATACAAAATTCTTCAGAATGATAAAGTGGGAAGGTAAGAAAGTATTTTTCTTCTTCTTAATCGATTATATTACGATTGAAATGAACACTGTTTGGTAAATCTTCAAAATACTTTTTCTCAGGTACATGGTCGCTAGCAAAGAGTTGGAAGCAGGTGAAGAAATTGTCACAGAAATGCCTTTTGTAGTTGGACCAAAGGCATTCACATATCCTTTGTGTCTTTCCTGTTACGCAACATGGCCTCCATCATTAAGTGCTAAACCTCTTTGTTCAAAATGCGGTTGGCCTGTATGTTCAGAAGAATGCGAAAACCAACCGCAACACAAGGACTATGAATGTCAGGTAGAAATCACGAGAATATAAAAATAGCAAAACTGTCTTCTACTTTCTGCGATTAACGCTTATTTTCAAATAATTTTCGTATGTTGCGATCAAAGGTGAAGCTAATAATACATTGTCAATTTGCATACTTTGTAGGATATAAGAGAGAAAAGAAGATGTTAAAAGTGGAAAATGAAAGTGTGAAGATGTTAAAAGATTTAGAAATATGATTCGCTTTTATGCTACGTATCGAACGACAAACTATAATATTCGCGTATCTTATTTGTAGGTATTCGTACAAGTCAACGAGAAGTTTAACGTGCAGGCTGCTCTAGAAGAAGCAAACGAAAATGGAGTGCCGCAATTGGAATGTATAACTCCGTTAAGATTGCTTCTAGAATCGGAGAGAAATCCTGAAAGGTGGAACAATGAGATAAAGGACATGGAGGCTCACAATAAAATAAGAAGTCAAAAGAAACATTGGCAATCAAATCAGATTAACATAGTGGACTATATAAGAAAACAACTTAAATTAGACAGGTAATTACTCGTCAATCTCCTGAGAGAAATAAGTAATTTTATCATCGACCTATGTTTCGTTTTGTTTCATCGCAGATTCTCGGAAGAACAAATTCATACAGCATGTGGAATTCTAGAAGTCAATACTTTCGAGATTCGAACAGCGAAAGGATGTAGCGCGAGAGCACTGTATCCAACAGTGGCTCTAATGAATCATTCGTGCATCTCCAATACATGCCACAGCATTTCACCAACTGATTATAGGTAAAATGATAATCGCTTAAATTCAGTAATAAATCGCCAAGTTACTTGACAAATAGTATCTAAAGAACTTTTACTCTGTTCACAGAATACGATTGCGTACGACCCTCAAAATTCCTGCCGGTGGAGAACTTTACGGAAGTTACACACATTCGTTACTTCCTACGCTATTGAGAAGAGAACATCTTCTCGAAGGAAAATATTTCGCCTGTGCCTGTCCAAGATGTTCAGATCCTACTGAACTTGGAACGCATGTGTCTTCGTTGAAATGCAACAAGTGTGATAACGGAATTGTGTTATCTTTAGATTCTCTGGGTAAAAATATCTCGTATGACTGCCTCGTTAACGATATCGACTGATCCGCATACAATTAAGAATACGATTAATCGTAATGGCAATTTCCAATTAAATTTATGTTACAGATCCAGAAAGTTCATGGAAATGTACGCATTGTGAATTTACGACATCGGGATCAGCCGTTCGAAAAGTGTTGCATATCATACAAGCAGAAGTGGATGCAGTGGAGACCATTAGCGGTGCTGATGGAGCTGATGCCATTCAGGAAAGGGAAACAGTGGTGAAAAAATATCGTTCAGTTTTACATCCTCGACATGGTTTCCTTACGATGCTCAGGTAAATATAATCTTATTAATATGGTAATTCATATACGTGATAAGTGCTTATCAGATTATGAGGTGTAGATAACAAGCGATCGAAAGTTGCCCGAGATAGAGACAGATAAAATATTTATATTATAATATCGATTATCATTGAGAGGCGATTGTAAGAATACACGTGGAGATTGAAATGTATGATGTCATGTATGATGATGTATGGTGACACGTGGTAAATTTATGTCTGTTTGTAATGTTTCGTCCGTATATGTATGGGAAGAATTATACGTCTATTGTATATAAATTATGCTGCAATCTCAATTGTAAAATCTACAAAGCTGTCTCTCAATAGATACAAATTTTGATACCTATTTTGTCGGTAATGTTAAAACCGTGGTAAGAGGATTTAAAAGATTGAAATAATCCAGGAACTTCGCTTTGCAGACATTCGTTGACACAAATGTATGGCCGCGTGGACGAGTACCTCCTAGATGATTTGCCTGACGTCGTATTAGAACATAAAATCGATATTTGCAGACTGTTACTTCAGGTCTTGGACGTCATAGAACCTGGTTATTCTCGTATAAGAGGTAAAGGATTTATAATTATCTACCATTCGTTATTGTACTTTCAACAATAACACAATTTCCTGAGATATCTACGCCAAATGACAATTAAACAATAATGAACTTCTGTTAATGGATAATGCTTTATTAACGATTGTTATTAATATTTTGCTTTTACCGATAAAGGAATGACCCTTTACGAGCTCCACGCGCCTTTACTTTTTATCGCTAAAACGCAATGGAACGCCGGAGTGATCGATGAAGCTATCCTAAAATCAAAAATGATAGAGGCTGCCAACATTTTGAAAGAAGCGGCATTAATTTTATGCTTAGAACCACCGGACACACCGGAAGGTCAAATAGGTATCGTTGCTAAAGAATCTCTGGCTCAACTCGAAGAATCGATCAAAAGTTTATAAATACTTATTTATTGTAAATATATGAAGCTTTGTACGAACGTATTTCTTTGTTAATAAAGTTACGCAAGACCGTACGTACGTACGTAATAAATACATATATCATGTTTCAATACGAATATAATGTATCCAACATAATGTTTCTTACTAAAAAGTTATCGCATATCAGATTTCATCTAATGAACGACGACGAATACAAATGGAAAAAATAAAACTGTCTCTAATTCTCCAAATCCCTTTCATAATAGTTTAATCTTTTTTAATCTTCGTCAAGCTTACATCGATCTTCTATTTACATCTAAATTTCTTAGAAGATTTCATCAATACCGAGAAAACGATTTATTTAAAATGTGGACGATCGTGGACGATCGCGATCCCTAAAGCCATTACCTACGCATTGTTTTGTTACGAATACTCGACAAGCACGCGCTACGCTACTTCTAATAATAATATAGCGTATCGAGAGTACTAAAGAGAGACGGCTCCCGCTACAACTTCCTGTATTTCGGTGTCAGTTACGAACCGTAGGAAATGCACGATACCGTCAAACTCTCACGCGCCTAAGTATCGTTAGTCTCGCATAAGACACGTAAGTACATACGTTCTTTCAAGCAATTGACGAAAATAGCTGCACTAATATACCACGATGGAAGGAAAATCGAAAAACGCTGCGACTCCTACGTTAAAATATAGAGTTGCTTACTCAGAGAAGCTGGGCAGGTATAAACACACACAGCACATATATCTTAAGTAAATATAACGCGATAGGCATCTAAAAGCATTGAAATAGTATCTATTGGCAGTATTGTGTTAATAAATTCTTGGATTATATTTAATCTCAGTCAAAAAGCAAATATGATATTGTATATCAATGATATATACATTTTTGATCTTCGCAACTAATTTGATTACGAATTGAATTGAAATCATACATGTATACATCACGGTTAGATGTATTGTGTATTTTGAGATATATTTATATATCGTCTTTTATAAGATATTTACAGGCGGCAAAGAATTTAGCAGCAGGCGAAGTGATACTTCGTGAAGAACCGATCGCTGTTGGACCTATAACTTCCAGCAAAGATCCGGCATGCTTTGCGTGTTTGCGTTTGTTGCCAAAAATCAAGAAGGAACTACAGTATGTTTGCTCAAAATGCAACATTGCGCCTCTGTGCAGTACTGCCTGCGAGGTAGATGCAAAAATAATTCACTCAAACAAATATTTTACTCAAACTTCCTCTCTAAATTTCCTCTTTAATCGCTACTAATTTAACAAAGCGTCGTGCCTTACTTACTCTCTTGGAGAAAGGTACATTATTTTGTTAAGCACCGTCGGTTATCATTGATCATTAGTCATTTTTCAGGAACGATCGAAACATCATACACCGGATGAGTGCGAAATTTTCAAACGCAATAAAGATTTATTAATAAACAATACGGAAAATATCATCGGTGTATTATTACCGTTAAGATTATGGCTCTTGAGACAAAGAGATCCAGAATTATGGAAACAAGTCGAATCTATGGAAGCTCATACAGATAAGAGAAGAAACACGTCCGTCTGGAAAGATAGAGAACTAAATGTCGTAAATGTAAGTAAAAGGAAGCAACTAATTAAGAAAGACGATTGATTTTCTATAATAAGTCTTCCTGTTTCAAATAGGTGATAAAATCGCTTCATTTAGTTCCTGATGACGACCCATCTGTCTCAGAGTTCCTTCAACTGCTGTGCGGAATTTTAGACGTTAATTGTTTCGAGCTCAGATCTCCGGGAGGTCTGGATGGACTTCTTTTACGAGGTTTATATGTGGAGGCCTCCCTGATGGCTCACGACTGCAGGGGTAACACTCATCTAACTGCTGATGACAATTTTCAGCTTACTGTATACGCCAGTTTGCCGATCAAAGAAGGCGACGAAATTTACTTCAATTACACCTCGTCGCTTTTGGTTTGTTTATTCGCTTATTATAAAAACTTTAATCTCACAAAACCCAAATCACTCTACGTGAGAAATTTTTTAAAATCATTAAAATACTATTATACCACGTTATATTATGTAGAAAGCTTCTAACGATTAAAATTACAAATTGTAAAGTTATGCGGATCTATCAATTCTTTATCGATCGCTTTGAGAATTGATCATTTACATGTTTCATTGCTAGGGAACCTTAGGTAGAAGAGAACATTTGCGAGGTGGGAAGTATTTCGAATGTGAGTGCCCATTATGCAGCGATCCATACGAAATGGGATCGTACATGAGCAGTATTCTGTGTCCACGATGTAGAGAGGGTTACATAGGAATGCAAAACCCTCTGACAAAGTTTCCATACGAAAAAGGAACGAGATGGCAATGCAACAAGTGCAAAAGCTCCATCGGAGGTCGTCTTGTCAGAGCCACTTTAAATATAACCAGAACATTGATCGACGATGTGGACGATTACGATATTAAAGTTCGTATATGATAGAATTATGATGATTGTACATTATTGAGCATCAATCTAATTTAATATATATATATCTTGATGTTTAATAATCAAGGGATTGGAAACTTTAATGGCGAAATTGTCGAAGTCTTTCCATCGAAATCATTTTCTAATGCTATCATTGAAACAAAAGTTACTAGCTGCCTATAGAAAGGAAGTGGCAACACCAAATCCACAAAAAAAAATTATGCAAAAAATGTCTGACGTATGTAAGGAAATGTACGATATGCTTGAAATTATCGAACCAGGAATATCTCGATTGAAAGGTATTTTTAATCGAGTAATTTATTTATTCGACTTAATGATATTAACCGAATTTTAATTCTGCAGCAACTTTAAATACGTTTAAATATCAATTTAGTATGCATATATATGTACGTATATGAATAAATATGTACGTCGTCTATTAATATACATATATTTTTTAGGAATAATGTTATACGAAATGCACTTACCATTAGTGTTGTTAGCAAATCGTGCATATTCCGCACGAGAAATTTCTTCAAACGAATTAGCTTCGCGCCTTGAAGAGGCCGGGCATCTCTTGAAGAAGTCTCTAACGATGCTCCTTTTGGAACCAGTGGACACGCCAGAAGGGAAATTGGCCAAACGAGCTTTGCAAGAATTAAAGGCATTAAATCAGAATATAGTCGATGTTAAAACTATCAATGAAACTGAGGAAAGTGGCAACCGTGACAGAAAAAAATTACAGAAAAATAAATCTAATAAAAACAAATAGAGAAACAAAAATATTTAAAATACCCAAGAGAAACATGTCTTTTACGTTAAGGATAATGATTGCTATATGAATTAACTTTTATCATTCTTTTTATAAACATGTACATACAGGAAATAAAGATATATTGGTAATTTAAGTAAACAAAATTTCTAATAATTTTGTATTATTTTAAGCGCCATACGTGACTCTAGTAATCAAAAATGTCACTACATTGTTTTAATAATGTTGCAGAATAAATTATATTATTCTTGTTTAAAACTGTATTAATATTTTTTAAATTATTTTTAATAACATTAAGAAGAATTTGAAACTATTAATCGTCATTTCCTTATAAGAAATTATCCTCGTCCGTTGAGATTGTTCTCGTTTAATGGTTATCGGTTTCTGTTTATATTCAACGATATTAGAATATGTGATATGTGTAATATATATACATGGAAATAATATCCAAATGTAATTTTAAAAAGTTAATTCATTGTTTAATGTAATATATAACATGAGTTAAGCAAACGATTTAATTTATAACAAAATCTGATATATCAACTGAAACAACACAATTGACTAAAACATAAAATATTCAATATTTATATGTTGAAAATCTAAATTCACAAGTGTACTTACTTTCTAATATATTTTCTATCGCAAGTAGGTAATATTCTAACGGTTTACAAAGTTTTTATATATATATAAGTCAAATATAACCTCAACGATAGAAGTGTAAATAAAACAAATTATTGCTATTTTATTGAATACAGTTTGTAATAAATATTATTCTTGTATACAATACAAAATTAATAAATTATAGCTTGTTACAATAAATAAATAATTATATACAGCGGATTATTAATTTCCTTAATTCATATAGCATGATATATTTCTATTTTAGCAACTAAAATAGCATGTTTGACCAGAGCATTATTGGAATATGTTTTTGTACTTGCTTAGCAATAGTTTTCAACTTTTCTTTACATCGTATAGAAGAAGGTCATGTTGGTGTTTATTTTAGAGTAAGTAATTTATAAATATATTTCAATCTAATATTATAAACATTATAAGCATTTCTGTTAAATGGTACAGGGTGGAGCGTTATTGCCTCAAGTCAGCAACCCTGGGTTTCATATGATGATACCCTTATTAACAACATATCGCTCTGTCCAAGTTACGCTACAGACAGATGAAGTAAAGAATGTTCCATGCGGAACAAGTGGAGGTGTAATGATTTATTTTGATCGTATAGAAGTTGTAAATATATTAGATGCAAATAGTGGTAAGAATTTTATTACGTTGAACTAGAAGTTATAAATTATTGCAATATTGTATATTAATTCTTTTAATTATAGTTTATAACATGGTGAGAAACTTTACAGCAGATTATGATCAAACATTAATATTCAATAAGATTCACCATGAATTAAATCAATTTTGTTCTGTACACACATTGCACGAGGTGTATATAGACTTGTTCGATCAAATAGATGAAAATTTGAAAACTGCTTTACAAAAAGACTTAAATGACTTAGCACCTGGTTTAAGTATTCATGCAGTTAGAGTTACTAAACCAAAAATTCCAGAAACTATCAGAAAAAATTATGAGTTAATGTAAGTACCATAGATTTAAGTTCATAATAGATTCTAAAACACTTGAATAATATTTTAATAACTACTACAGGGAAGCAGAGAAAACAAAACTTTTAATTTCAACACAGCATCAGAAAGTCGTCGAAAAGGATGCAGAGACCGATAGAAAAAAAGCTGTTATTGAAGCAGAAAAAGAGGCACAAGTAGCAAAAATACAGTATATTCAAAAAATTATGGAGAAAGAGTCACAACAACGAATAGCGGCTATTGAAGATGAAATGCATTTGGCAAGACAGAAAAGTCGTTCAGATGCTGAACATTATCAAACAAAAATGCAGGCTGAAGCAAATAAGCTTCTTCTTACCCGAGAATTTTTAGAACTAAAGAAATATGAAGCAATAGCACATAATACAAAAATATATTATGGTCAAGATATACCAAAAATGTTTATGTTGGATCTTACTCAAGTATCAAATTAACTCTCTAGTACAAACTCATATGTGGATGTTAAAAAAAATACTTATAGAAATGAGTGTTTTTCTTTCTTCTAATACATTTTGAACAATGTAATAATTGTTTTATGTTTAATACATATGATGAGCTGTATTTTAATAATTATAAAAGTGATAGTAATGATAGTACTCTGAAGCAATAAAATATAATTAGCATGTAAATTTATACAATTCATAAATTTATATACTATAATAAATTATACATTATCACTGTTTTCTTTTGTACTAACTTTTATTAGGATAAACAAAGTTTTCTAATAAAAGTATTGTTACAAATTGCATTGATGTTGAGTTACTATATATATTTAGTTTGTATCTAAAGTGTCCCGTAGTTGCTCTAAAATAAACAATACATTTTTATCTCAAACATTATAAATACGGAATGTAAAGTCAAAATAAACGAAATTTTTAAAATTGGGCCATATTTTTAAATAAAACCAAATCATTAGTTTTAATTATAATCTATGATTTACTTAAATATTAATATATCTCTAGAATTAATAAATTATTAACTTAAAGTTTTACAGTTTAATTTACATTTACAATTTTTAACAACAAATATCTAACTATTTCGAATTCGAACTGTGTTCCAAGAGCTTCTTTTAGTATGATAGTTTAAATGCGATGTGCGCGCATTCTACGTTTATCATATGACAACCTGTCAAAAGAAGCATTTGATAGTCCTAATATTTCAGATTTATTAGACTTAAATAATTTTACAATATACCGCATAGCTTATTATAGTGAATATTAAAGATGACAGCAGTAAGTTTTCCGATTATATTTTATTATTTTATAAGATATAATGCAGTCTATGTTTTAAGGTTAGATATAGATAGTATCATATATATATAGTATTAATATAGTAGTATAGGAGTATAGTATATAGTATTAATTTAAAAACATTTATAAAATATTTATGGAAAGAACATATTTTATGGATAGAAATATTATAATTTACGAAAGTACATATAGTATCATAATATTGTTATTAATTATCTTTATTTATATCTTTGTTTCTGTTATCTCAGGAATTAAGAAAGTTTCTTTATGGACTTTTAAGTAGTGTGGAAGGGCTTCATAGTATACTGATAACAGATAGGGATGGAGTACCTGTCATTTCTGTAACTGATGATACGACACCTGAATTAGCTATGAGAGCAAGTTTCTTATCTACATTTGGCATGGCAACAGATCAAGGGAGCAAATTGGGTTTAGGAAAAAATAAAACAATTATATGCATGTACAGTAGTTATCAGGTAATAAAAAAAGTACATATTATTATTATTATTATTATTATTATAGAATATTATTATTTTTCATTAAATATAAGACTAACAAATATATGTAAAAGCTAATGTAAATCTAATTATTAATTTATTTTGTAGGTAGTTCAGATGAACAAATTACCTTTAGTAATAAGTTTTATTGCAAGTCATAATTGTAATACAGGCCATATATTATCTTTGGAAACTAAAATTGATCCAATCCTAAGTAATTTAAAAAATGCAGTAGTGGAAGCCTGATGGTTACCTGTTGTGCATTACGGGTGATAAATACCAAAAGTTTGCACTTAAATTTGGTAAAAACTTGTAATGAACAGATGTTCTATGATATTTTAAATAATGATGGAGATATTTTTCCCTGATTTATAAGAAACTGGACGATTACATTCTTTCATAATTGTGTTTTCTTTGATTAGTTTCATATCACATTTTAAATATCTATATAAAAAAAAGGAAGTATCTCCTACACCTTTTATAAGACAATGCAGAAAATAGAGAAGAAGAAGTAAATACTACAAATTTTTATAATAAGTAGGAAACTATCACAAGACATCAGAGGCATTTCAATATTTCCAAAATATATTTGATGAGCCATTCGGAAATTTTACATATATAGGTAATATAAATTTATGTAAAAAGACGTGATATTAAAATACATGTTAAATATGTATATGTATATGTGTCAGTTAATATTCTTAAATACGCTAGGAATATATCATTGTATCATCATATTACTTCAAACAAATATATAGTCTTAAATTATGTAATAAAAGTTTATACTTCATACATGCAATAGAACATATTAGTTACAATTCATATATCAGTGGCTTACCCTCTAATCCATTGAGAATGTTTTGTGCTGCAGTAAGAGACATATCATTTCGTGTCTTCGTAGTAGCACTGCCCAAATGAGGTATGACCACTGCAGTACATTTTATATTTGTTAATGTATATATATACAACTTTGCTATATATTTCTACAATTAACTAATATGTACACATATTACATGAAAATATAGAATGGAATTTCTGTTAATAAAGATATTAAAAAAAGGATAAATATATTAATTCATTTAAACCTTGCATTTATATGATTAACGATATTTACCAGCATTGGGAAGTTTAAGAAGTTCGTGATCGGGAGGCAATGGTTCAGGGTCCGTAACATCAAGACCCGCCGCAAAAATTGTGTTATTACGCAATGCTCTAATCAAGGCATCTGTCTTTACGATTTGCCCACGGGCAATGTTTATGAATACCGCGTTTCTTTTCATTTTACTAAAAGTATCATCGTTAAACAATCCTCTAGTTTCATTATTTAGGGGGACAGCGACAATTACGAAATCACTTTGTGCAAGAAGGTCGTCAAGAGACACAAAATGCGCTCCAAGTTCATCCCCTATTTAAGATTGAAATACAGATAAACAATCCTACCAAAAATGCTTATTTCATTTTTATCTATGCATTTATAAATACCTGCATTTTTACGAGAATGTCCGGTATAAACGAAACGATTTACATCGAATCCTTTCAGTCGTTTAACAATAGCTTGTCCAATATTACCCAAACCAACAATGCCAACTGTTGATCCTCTTAAATCTTGACCAAGTAACCATTGCAAAGATCTTGCCACTTGTCCTCTAAATTTTTAAGAATTTTATACATCTGTATTAAAAGACACTTAACATTTTCTATGATTAAGATTAGTAAATATATCCTTCAAAATTTTTTAATAAAATCCGAATAAAATTTGTATAACATTTCTTGAATAGATATATAATTTTAACTTTATTAATTATAATTTTCAGAAGCGATTAAATAAAAAGTTCGTTTCTAATTACTGTTCAAGTTTTAGACGTCCTTCATGAGTTCGTCTTGCTGCATTTAATGTCAGAAGTACTGCAATTTCTGCAACTGCAGCTGATAAAACCATAGGAGTATGACCAACTTTGATACCTCTTCTTTTAATTTCGGGAACATCCAAATGGTCATAGCCAGCTGACATTGTTGAGACGACTTTTAGAGACGATCCTATTTTTTGATATTTCTTTAAATTTCATTAATAAAAGACGTATAGATTTACATTTTGTTGTTTATAATTTGAAATAGATATGTATAGTAATACGTTAGAAAATACAATACTCAATATAACGTCGTTACTTAAGCCGATTATTTCAACAAAAAAGAAAGTTAATAGACTTGTAATAAATTCTGAAATGGGGACTCAATTATTCGTAATTATGAATAATGCTTATTTCATCAATTAAATTTTAAAAGTCTGAGTTGATTAGCGCTGTTATTGTTAGCTTACTTTAAAATTCCGCGAGAACATAAGCCATCATATAATCTAAAAGATTAATATGACTAAGTATTTACCTGCATTATTAAGAAAATCGCTATTTATACTGATATGCCCAGTAACAAAGATAGCATCATGACCAGGAAGAACTTGCAATACTTCTTCTCGATTAGGCATAGCCGTCTGAATAATTGTGACATCGCATCTAAACAAAAAAGTATTAAATTCCAAGTAACATGTAAGTATGTACCATTAAAAATTCACAAATAATTGTGAATTGTTCCAATAATGTCCATTGTTCAAATAATTCCAACATTACAATGGTCTTCTTAATTTTTTCTTTTTTAAATCATTATAAATAACACTGGTAAGTATTCTTTCTTAAAAAGTACACTTACTTTGTCCGCAAGAGATCTATGCCGGCTGTTGGAACATCGTTACTCGTGACCAATACACGTGGCTTCATTGTTCTTTTGTGGCGTTCTATCTGTAATAAAAATCACTTTGTAAACTAATGGTAAGCAGTAATATTCCGCGCCTTATATAACGCCATGATCTGATTTTATGCGCAAGCGCATAAAATTCGATCGAAAGATAAAAATTTAACATGAGTGGGACATGATATCTCTATTTTTTTTTTTTTTTTTTATTTACCATAAAATTGATAATATTGAATTGATAATATTGTAATTATTACTAACATAAAAGTGTACTTCTCACATGGAAATATACAAAGGAAGGAAAACATATTATATACATATTAGAATTAAATAGAGGTTTGAATAGAATTATTTAACATTATGAAATAACAATTTAACATATATCTAACACACATAGCAGAGATAGAAATTTCAATTTCAAAATTATTTTGAGTATATACGTATGTATATATTTACATATATATATAGTATTCATTCAATACGTACGATTATATTTTCACAGTATTAATACGAGTAAGAATAACGTAAATCCAAATATGGCGCGTCTATTTACTGGAAACTTACTTCCTCTATCATATGCTTCCCTATTCATTAGAGACGCCACTTTCTGCGAATGATAGACAAGTTAGCGCGTGTCTATCAATGATGAAAGCCATTTTGTTTTCTAGTACGATTACACGTCAATAAAATGGTAATAAAATGTAAAATATAATAATCAATGCGTTAAAATAGCATCACAACTGCTTTGAAAATGTACAATTTAAGCAAACGTCTTGAGTATAAGATATAGTATGTGCATACATTATTGTTCTTATATTTTCTATGTACATATATAGATCTTACATTAACAATACTAATTTTTAGTTACTAGAAATAATTTCCTGTCATAGAATACGAGAAATTTAGATAATAATTCCAATAAAACATATTAAGTAAAGTATTGAATAATATATTGGACCTGATATACACTAGTTAAATATGTTAATGAGTACTTACTTACAAATACATATGTATATATGTACATATTTAGTCATTTTGCTGTACTTGATAATTAACAGTGATTTTCACTTATCTATCAATCATTCATGATTTTTTAAAAAAACTGACTGAGTAATTTCACAGATAATATTAAAATAGTTTACCTGCTTTGTAAGGTACACAAATTATATATTTGTACCTGTTATTAATAAAGTAAGTCTCAACTCCTTTAGTGATTCCAAAGCGTGAGGTATCAGGGAAATATGAAGAAGCATATCATGGATATATCTATGTATGTATCCGTGGGAACGTATCGAGTATTATTCATATGTGTGTGTGTGTTACTCCTACTGTGTAACAGTTCTATCTATAACCAGGTATAACTATGCTATAGAACATATATCTAGTAATGTACAATAACTTACTAAAGAAAATTTTATGTTTTTCATGTGTTTTTAAATATCAACTTCATGTTTACATAATAATATAGTAAACAGAAACATGAATAATTTTCATGAATAATAAACATGAATAATAAACATGAATAAGACATCACCACGATATCCTGTTATCCATTCACATATCCTGTAGTCCATTCGTAAACCACTTATTTCCTCAATATTAGCTATATACATTGATCGAATGAGAAACTTTTGAAAAGCTCATAAATAATTTA
The DNA here is from genome assembly GCF_905332965.1 of Bombus pascuorum. Lineage (NCBI taxonomy): Eukaryota > Metazoa > Arthropoda > Insecta > Hymenoptera > Apidae > Bombus > Bombus pascuorum. The sequence goes on along the minus strand of NC_083488.1, from coordinate 4,955,680 downwards.
ATAATTTTCTTAAATCAATTATTATGAATAAATAACTGTTGCTATAGTATTTTATTGTTTAATAAAAGGAAAGATGGTATATATGTATGTATATATATAGTGTATGATTTCATATCCCAAAAGTTATTTTCCAATACCTCGTTAATATGGATAAGGGGCCGTCCTGAATTAGAATGTTCTAAAATAGCGTTTCTTTGTGATTTTTTTTAGAAGGGAAAAAAAGAAATGAAGTTATTGAATTTTGAGGTATGGTTATATATATATTTAACGAATACAAAAAAATTTTGTTTAAAGTAAAAAAAAAATTATAACAAATTTCTACGCCTATTTCATGGGTATCTTGTCGTTGCAGTTTTCAATCGGTGGGGAAGATCCAACTATTGTATTGAACGACCTTTCAACCTTTTTCAGGTATGAAATTCTGATTAGAAAGTCGGAATAGCGAGCGCTAGCACACCTGCTCGACGCTCGTCAGCTTTCGGCTTTATATTGTTGGAAATATTTAGAATTGGTCTCTGTCACTTTGTAAACATATTCTTAAATAGTTTATGTATCGATTTAAGCAATAAAAAAAAGATTTTTTTGACATTTTAATTCAGGACACCCCTTAATATTGTATCATTATCAATAATTCAGTTATCAATAATTATATCCAAGTATTCATTGCTAGTGTAAACGATACATTTAAATTTCATTATGATCTAATTTTGGTGACGACATCATGACCTCTTTTATACTGGTACCAATATAACAAACAAGATTTATGAATTTTATAAATATTTATACTGATGCATATTTTTAAAATATTCCTAAATTTTTTCGTCTGTAATGAATACAGCAGGCAGCTGTATAAAATAAGGAGATTAAATAAAAATTTGCATGTACTTTTTTAAACAAATGAGTCATTCCTTAAAACACATTTTATTTTCACTGTTGGTAATAATACAGTTTTAAAAATACGATTTTCGATTCGAGTCTAAAATCCCATCGATAGTTACTTAGTGGGTGAAATAAATCGATAGAAACTCATCCAAAACCACTCTAATGGTGGATTTTTTGTGTCAGCGTGTTGTGCTTCACTTCGTAATCCACGCCATGATTCTTTCTCATTCGTAAGTTACGAGGTTATGAAATCTTACATTCATAGCAACTCTAAAGCACGTTCCAAATTTAAATCCAAATTTATTTTTGCGGAGATAAAAAATACGAAATAAATAACGGTTTTAAACATTAAAGTATAAAATGAAGTGGATGGTCCGTTATTTTACACCACCAATTTTACTTGGTTTATCTTTAACAAGCGTTAGTATTGCTGTACTATATGTATTGTACAGAAAGGTAAGTTTAAAAATGATTACAAGATTATACATTGTTCAATTTATACTTCATTTTAATCGCTTCTTTGATTACATAGGACGAAGAAGATATTAAATCCAGAAAAAGTCAAGTTGAGATTTCAAAACGATATACAATAGAATGTAAAGTACCCAGACAATCTGTACCTGCTGTTATTGGAAGGGGTGGTTCAATGATAAAAGATATACAAAATAAAACAGGAACTCAGATTCACTTTAAAGAGGATAACATTGAATGTCCAGAACGTGTTTGCATCATAAAAGGAAGCTATGAATCTGTATATCTAGCTGAAAAAATGATAAAGTCCATAATTCAGAATCAGCCTATAATTGAATCATATGTATTGTCTGTTCCTCAAAAAGCATGTGGGAAAATAATAGGAAGAGGTGGTGATGTTATACATCATATCCAAACAGTCTCTGGTGCGAAAATCACTATTGAAAATGTCTTTCTTCCTTCTGAGCCAAGTATGTTTACTTTGTATAAATTTATATTGTCATGCTTTGTCTTTGGTTTTGTCTCAAATTTTGATAGTTACTAATATTTTACAGATGCTGAAAGAAAAGTTAATATAAAAGGAACATCTAAACAAATTAATACAGCTTTAGAATTAATTCAAAATAAAATTTATGAAGAAGAAGAAGAACGCACACAGTTAGAGGCTTCTTCTGCTGCAAGACTGCCTAGAGGAAGATCATCTCCTCGTAATACTATAAATACGTCTGAACCGAATCTGGGTCAAAATGCTGAATCTTTAATGTTACCAGGTATATGAAATATAAATAATGTTCTCACTTGTAATATTACGAATATTTTATATATTTTATATTTTTGTTTCTAGTATCTGGAGGTTTGATAGAAGTATATGTGTCTGCAGTGGAAACTCCCAGTCAGTTTTGGGTTCAAATCGTTGGTCCTGGAATTAATGCACTAGATAAATTAGTGTCTGACATGAATGATTACTACAGTAAAAGAGAAAATTATGAAATGCATAAATTGAAAAGTGTAAATATATGATTGGATAGTTTAATATCCAATAGTATGAAGAAATATTTGAAAGATTTTTTTACATTACTATCCTATCTTTTCAGGTAAAAATTGGCCAAATGGTAGCAGCAAAATTCGGTTTTAATAAGCAATGGTACAGAGCTGAAGTTATTTCCCTACCTACAAATGATCAATGTGAAGTCTTTTACTTGGATTATGGAGATCATGAAATAATCGACCGCATTTCTATATTGGAACTTCGAACCGATTTTCTCAGCTTAAGGTTGCAAGCGGTCGAGTGTTCAATGGCCAATATTAAACCACCGTAAGTTAATTCCTAATTAAATTAATTTAGTTAAATATAAAAATATACTAAAATTTATAAAAACGTTCTTTATTAAAGTTATTCGTTGGAATTATACATTTTTAACAGTATTTTATAAGTAATCAAACTTTCTATAGAATTTATATCATATCTTGATTCATCCTTTTGAAAACTATAAAACCACTGACTAACATTTATAATATTTCACAATTAATTACTAAATTGCTTATACATGAAGAAAGGAAGACATCAATTGCTTAATTCACTATCATCTATGTTACTTGATCTTGAACTGCTAATACCAGCTTCACAAACTTCATTGAATAATTCTGGGTTTGTTTGTTCCATCATTTTCCATGCTAAACTTTTGTTAAGCATCGTTATATTTTTCTCGCAATATGCCAAACTTGCTCTTTTAAGCGCATCACAGCCAAACTCGTCTGCAACCAAAAGTCTGCTAGCTACATTTTCTGGGGTTATCGTTTCGATAAGATTTCTTTCGCAGAGTTCTTTTAACCCTAAAAAAGCTTTATTAATTGAAATCAGATTTCTAATAAAAATTCCTCGGTACTGGAGCATGTAATACCTTGTAGGCAAAAGCGTTCAGCCAAAGATAAAAGTTCCTGAGCGAAAATATCCAAATTATCAACGTGATCGCTATAAATGTATCGCAACAATTCTTCTGTCACTTCTTTGCTAAGATCCAGCAAATTCAGAGCATACACGTAACGATTCTAAAATATTTTTACATAAAATATTATTAAAGAATTAGAGTATTTAATAACGAAGGACGCTGAGTACTCACCCATGAAAGTAAACTCAATTAAAAATTATTTCTACTACATGATTACGTCACGCAAAAAATTATACATGTATTTTTACAATTAATTGTAGTATGTTAGTTAGCAGAGAACAATAAAAAAAGATCAAAATAATAATTTATTAATTACAAGAAATACATTAAACTTCTACAAAATTATATTAATTTTACGCAAACACATAATAAAAGAAATTTCATTTTAAATGTCAAATTTTTGCAATAAGGTTAATGTTCTAATGTTAACGTTAAGGCTTTAATAAATACGATATCAGAATATGGATTTGTTATATCGTTTATGGACTTCAGAATAAATTAATTCGAACATTCTGTAACATTGGCACAGAATAACTTCTGACACGTACATTGGAACTTTCGTTTTCTTTTTCGATTATATCTTCTTCTAATTCTCTCATGTCCAATATCTTATCTTCTGCGGTATCCGATTTCGAGCTTTTCCTGTTATTCAATTCTCTTATGGGCGAAATCATTTCAGCGAGAACGTTGCTACGAGCAGCCAATATGTTGCTGTGAACTGGAATTTCTATTTTATTCAAACCCCCGCAAGTCAACTTAGTGTCTGCGCCATACGAATGCTTTAATAGTCTGGCCATATCCTGGAACATATTAATTCATTGCCCAATTTTTATTTGCCATTTTATTCCTGATATTTTTTCTGATCAATTCTATATTATGCAGTTGTATTAAATTACTGGAATGTTTTAATATTTAAATTATCAATTTATATTAAAAAAAATATCATTTATTTGAAAGGATTTATTCTCTTTTCAATCTCGCTTTGTATTAACGTAACTTGAAAAATAGTTCTTTTCTCGTGAAAGATAAAATCCTTCGTAAAATGAGTTTCAAATTCTGTTTAAATGGGTTTCTATTGTATGTACTGATTGTGAGAGTACTTGCCTGCGACAAGTGGTGTTTCTCGCTTTCGTAATGGATTATCTGAATCTTAACCATTAACATCACTTCGCCGTTCTTCTTTAAATGCCTGTCGGCGATGGACAAGTCCCTGTATCCCAAGGAAATGATGTCCGTGTATGATTTCAGCTCAAGTATTGTCCTGCTAACGTGACAGTACTCCCAGTGTTTAACGTCAGCATTGAAAACTGCAAATTGAAATCGTATCTTCGCTTGTTCCGCTTCATCTACGGTGCAGTTCAACATGTTCAGGCACAATACCATCGGGTTTATCATTCGTTTGCCTGTTATCAAACAGTGGATCATCCATTTCTTGTAATAAAGTCGATATTAATGATTGTTTTGAATGGAAAAAAGAAACGAAGGAAAATGGGAATAGAAAATGAACTGAATTCTGAGAAATGCAGAGATAAAGTTGAAAAACGATCTGCGTTTCTTTCTCTCTCTCCTTCTTCGAATCAAATATGACAAGTTCCATTACAAAGAAAATAAAAATTGGAAACTCTCACGACCGGATATGTTAAAATGAGAATTTGAAAGAATATAATCTTGCTTTAGCAAAGTTACAATATATCTCAAGGCTATCTTAGGCTATAAAAGTTCTCTGGTTAAGTCACATTGTGTCTCAAGTTAAATCATTCCAAGCCTTAATTTGGTTTATCCATAAAATAATATTTCAAATATAAGTGTAACGTTATACTGTGGGAAAGATGATTCAGATTAGTAATGATCGAAACGACAGACTTATAGTTGGGATACTGTTCTTCTTACCATCAGGATTCTTCCAGAATCTGATGGACAAATTCCACGTGCTGCGAATATCGTTCACATTGATGTCGAACGACGGGCTATCGATAAGTTTTTTCTTTAAAATAATTTTTTTGTAATTTGGAACGGGCCACGTGTACTTAAACACGACGTCCGAGACGGCTGGCACCAGCAACTCCATATTATCGTATTTTTATGTAAACGAAAGAGCCTAGGGTAATCAAGTAGCGATTAATCATTCACATATACGTAAAAAGGTTTCACTTATCTGAATTTATCAGAAGAAAACAACCTATGTATCTGGATTATTCATATCACAGAAGTTCATTCGTTTCACCTGCTACCTATAACCTTTTGCTTAAACAATGGGATATATTCAGATAAGCGAATTCAATTAAAGTTCAGTTAATCGAACAATATATGGAGTTCTATAGTACATTGAACGAAGAAGCTATTATTAGGATATATATAGTAAAAAATATCCAGTGAAAGAAGAATCAAATAACGAAATGCGAGTCTTGTATCTTTTAATTTTGTAAGATATTTGAAAAGTCTCCGAAAAAGCTTTTCAAAATCTTTCAAGAAAATTCGTATTTTTTTATCGTATCTCGCACTCGTCTCAGTTGTATTCGTTTCGTGCTTCGTTTTCTCTCGCATCTGTCTGTTTATCTATGTTGAAAGTAATTTTGCTAATTATGTACAAAACAGACGAGCTGGCTGATTTCAATAACCTTGAAACGTGTTGTCAAGGTTGGAATTCTAAACAATCTTTCCCTATAGACATAACTGCCGTACACGGCTTTAGTTTTCGAGTTACAAAGCAATTTACGTGTTTAATAGTACATGCGGATATTTAACAATTTATTTTATACACTTTCGTTATGTAAACAATCCTACAACCATGGCAAATATATTTGTTGCATTTTCGAGCAATCGGAAACCAGAATAAATGTTTGATGTTTCATCTATCGATCGATTCATCGAAAATTATTTGACGCTACATCGCGTATATTGTTCCAGCTTAATCTACGACCCATCGATTTTGCTTTTCTATTTACGCGATATTAAAAATTCTCTCTTCCTTTCTCTCTTTCTCTTTCTCATCGGTGGGTTAAGTTTAGGTTAGGTTGTATAGAAACGCGGCTACATATGAAAGAACACAGCGTGATCATCAGATCGTGAATGTTCACGCATCTATGGGAAATTTAAATGTGCAGAAACTCACAAAATACGCATAATATACGAAAAAATACGTGAAATACCGAAAGTAAAGTAGATATTATAGTATACGGTAGCAATTCTCTATCTAGATTCTATTTCCTCAATTACATTTATAGAAATACGAAATCGCATAAATATCCGCGGTCCACTAATTATAACCTAAATCTAATTGCAGTTTTTTGCGATTGCTTTGGAACTAAGGCCGAACTGTGATCACGTGTATAGAGAGAAATTGTCTATAATGTTGATCTTGATAATACGTTTCAAGGTCATTGAAAACGGTCAAGCCATTCGTTCCATAAATAATTAATTACCGTAATCTCGTGGCGCACAGCCACGATAAAGCTTCGCGCAAAAGTGCGCAAAACACTTTATCGATTGTTGGTCCCGTACAGCGGAAAACTTTGCGATAAAAATCGCAAGATCAATGTGAAACGCACGTGTGCATAACTTTGGCGGGCCGCCAGTTTTCGATCTTAATTTATCTTTCAATTAAAGAGCGGTTACTCGCTCGTCGTTTACTCCTTTGTTTAGACATTTTATCGAAATCCGCGTTTTATTCCAGAAGAAAACACGTGTTCAGAGAACGATCGAACGCGAAAAAACAAACGGATCGTATTTTAACGTATTCTCGTCGAACGAAATTCGATGCAACTTACAACGACTAGTAACTTGAGCGCAATGTTGCTTCGATACATTATAAAGTGGAAGAATAAGATTATCAATCACAGTCACATTAAAGATCATATTCTGCGAAACGGGTAATTTTATAGCTATCTTGCCTGTAAGTCTCTATCGGATGCAACAAAACATTATTACATAATAAATGTTTTTGTAACTCTGTTGTCTACAAGATATATTTTTATAATTTCTTATCGCAAGTCGTGACAAGTAAAAATATTTGCGTATCGTTGTTCACAGGCAAACATAAGAAATAAAAGAGCAAAACATAAGAAAACAAGTGAAACGACTCTTGCAATTTTGAAATTCTTATATTTATTTTATACCGTTATTAGAAAATCTTTCGTTCAACTTAGCTGCATTACATTGGAATATCAGTGGCAACGAGGGCCGAGAGTTTAATCAATCTTTTAGAACGGAGTTTCGTCCGTAACTAGCCTAAATAAATCGAAGATGGTTAACTGCTCTGTGCCGTTTAACGTTAAAGTGACTAAAGGAGAAATTTAATAGCAGTTATCGGAACGGCAATCGTACAAATGGAATCAATGAAGATTCAAGCCGATGCAATTTCAATTGCTACGGCAATCGACTGAATATCAATTGTAAAACTTCGTATTTGCTCGTGCTCTTTTTGTACCGATGTTACCGCAACTTTAATCGAGAACGAACAGAGAACTAACTCAACCGTTTCGATTTGTTTCAACTACTAAGTAAAGTCACGAAATAACGATTAAATATTTTTAATCGAATGGAGGAAGACAAAGGCGAAGACGAAGAAAATGATGAAACTGCAATTTTCTTGAGTTTTGAAACGACAGATAGAACATTTTAAAATAGCTGTTGCAACTTCTTTGAAAGCTTTGAAAAGCTTCTACACAAAATGTGTCGCAAAAAGTAAGCGATGACGAGTATACTCGCCAAACACAGAGTACGTGTGACTGTTACGATATAGAATGAAGTTGCAACGAAACGACTGTTTTATTTTTGAACTTTATTACTGACAGGACTCGTCGTAACACGAAATACTGCCATTTCTTCGTGACGAGTATACTCGTCGAAAAACAGCTGGTTAATTAAAGAGATCGGTACTTGAAACTAAAAGATCGTTTAGAATGAAAGATAATGTAAAATCTAACGAAATAACAAGAGAAAGACGAAGATGTTTCTCATTAAAACAAAGATGTAACGATTCGAAAGATTTTGGGGAATCGAATCTGATAGGAGAACGACGAGGCGAGTAGAACGGAAATAGAAAGCGTTAAAGCGTTTCAGAGTGGTCTGCGGCTTTCTGGCAACCAGGCACTCGTCGGCCGGATTTGCCCTCGAAAGCCGTCGTGTCGCGTGTAACCGAAGACTGTCGGCACCGCGGTAATTCCAACTCGAAAACCATCGTGTGTGCATTACTTCGAGGTTGTGCCGGTGATTAGCTGTTTCTCGGCACGCGATACGAGCCCCGGTATTCGGTCAGATTGATTAAATTCACATTCGATTGCTACCCCGCAGCGGAATCTATTCCCATTCTGATCGTTCGGGGCATTGCGAAGATGCTCCGATTTTTCCTTCCATTTCACGTGCACGCGGGTGTTGTCCACTTACGAGTGCACTACGAATATCTATGAAAATTCATATTTTTATGAATACAATCGAAAAGAAAAAAAAAAAGAAATAGAATCTAGATAGAGAATTGTTCTGTCTGCAATTGGGTAAGGTGCCCAAATTTCGTCCTCCGATAGCTTTTTTATTCAGAACTAAGTTAATTTTTTAATCTGAAAAAATCTGCACAATTACGTCGAAATATTAGTAACGAAGATCTGTAATTTCATAAAAGTTCGCACAGAGTAAAAAATATATATGTAAAGGCGTGCGTTTTTCAGTCGTTAAAAAACGTGTTCCTAATTTCATCCCCTTACTTTTAATGCGAAAATGTTTATTTCATTCGCCTTTCACGCGCTCAACATACGTCCCACTATAAAACTATATGTACAATATATAAGACAAATCACGGATCTATAGAAAATTAAACGTGCACAGCTCATAAAGCACGCGGTGCATCTAACCCGCTTTTCTGTCGTCGCACCACTCGAAAATTGATTGTCACATATGAAACAAGCCGCATATCTTGATCTTCGCTTTCACTCGACGACACTGTCACGAATTTCGTTCTGAAAAACACGTTCCTAATCTCGTCTGTATCGATCAAATTTAATCCCTGTAGGGGACCAAAATTAGGCGCAAAGCCACTTTTTAATATAAACGACAGGTTCTAATCGATAAGCGACAGAACGAGATCGCCACTTCGGAATATGAAAATAGAAGCAATATAGTACGCGTCGCTAAAAATAAACGGTTGAATTACAGTATCTGCTTTAGATGTTGAATTATGACTTCAAATATCAAGAAACAATGTAACGCGCTATTGGCGAAGGCACAAGGCGTCATAGAACATTCTACATACGACGAATTTCTTCGTTTTTAAATCCCAATTAAAATTCCAATTGCCGCTTACTGGCTGTAGCACTCGATAACGAAATTTGGGCCCTTTACTATTACGATAAATACTATATTTTGAATAGCTTACGTATTTTTGCGCATCCTGTCCATTTCGTTCATTTCTGCACTTCTTCCAATAGATGCATAAACTCCCGCGATTTATTTACGAGGATTACTTTGCATATATCGTTGTAGTTAAATTTATTGTATTTTTAGAATATATTATCTTCTATAGTTTTATCGATTTTATTAATTTTAGAACTTCGAAAGGAACGATCGAATTGCGTCGATGTAACCGCTATCATTCTCTAAAATTACCGGCTTGAAAGGAGTTCCGCGAACTTTCGTCATACCTCGAACGCGTCCAGAAAAATTCTCGGCAATGAGAGACGCGATGAGACCACCTGGTAATTTAAAACTGAATTAACAAATGGGGTAATCGCGTTAAACGATGTTTAATTGAAGACAACAACGACTTGGGAGATTATATTTGTGTTACAAACGAGGAGGTCGCTTAAAAAGATTAATTACCTGTCTTAGCTTATATTCCTAAACGATAAACTCGTGATCTCTAGTTGCTATACATTCGCACGAAGTAAACGTATAAACATGCTTCTTATAGTAATAAGATAATATTAAGTAAATAATAAGACGCGTTTTCTTATATTTTATAATAGATTTTTCGCGATCATCGTTAGACTGCGGATATTTATGGGGATTCGTACAATTTTATAAATATTATTTATACTTTCAATATCTTACGTATTTCTGTATTATCTGCATTATGCGCATTTTGTGCACTTACGCACACTTAAATCTTCTACCGTCTAATTATCGTTTAATACTAATAATAATAATTTCGTCGATCGAAAAGGATATTTCCAATTTGTTCAATCGCGAAGTTTATCGAACGTTCGTTTCGTAAGATCGGCTTTAAACTGCGCTTGAAAAAAGGAAATCGAAGTCTCTGACAACCGATGGAAAGTCGAGGGAGTAGCATTTTCTCGTCCGACGTTCAAACCTTGTACCACTTGACACTGTTGCACGCGCTTGAAAAGCCCACGGTCGCACACGAGTGCAAAATAAATGCGTACTTACGTAAATATAACGCACGCGTTTATTATCACGTTCATTAATGCATAGAGCGTAAAGTGCATGGAGCTAGCAAGAGCCTTTCGTGCCAGCGCGAAATCGCGAGTTCACTTTTCCACTTTCCACTCGACGTTTCGTACGCGTTCACTTTGTTCGTACATTACTTTGAATATTTATCTGGTGGATGAAGTCAATAAAAAACGAAAAGAGAGGCATAGATCATTTCAAAGTTCACCAATATCTTCTAATCTTTGGATCGTTCTCTGTTTTTCTATCTATCAATTTTTCAAATTTTTAAAATAAAGAGAAGATCAAAAAATTTCGTAACTTTTTCAATCTCCACTGTCGTAGTATCGCGTTCAATCGCCGGTCGTTCTGGCTGCAGGGAAATAAAAATGATCGGTTCGCTTGCACACTTCCCTCCTCTTCTTTCTTTCTTTCGTTTTTTTCTCTTTCTTTTTCTTTTTACTTTGTGCGAGGATATCGTTCTGCACGATGATCGTGAAACGACTGAGAGATCCTCTGACCATTGCCGAGGGTCTACGTTCGTCGTCCACTTCATCTTCTCGCACGTGTACAGCGTACACTTGTATCGTACCGTTTATAAATGGAACAAGACGTCCTGAAAGTGCTTCAGCCTCGTTAAATGGGGTTGTTCCACGCATACCTTCTTTGTTTCGTGCGATGATAGCTCTATCAACCCTCGAATTCCAACTGAATTCTGCCTATGAAACAGGGTTAATGGTAATTGCATAAAGAATCGCTGTTACGTAAAAGTTGCGGGCAATTGGGGCGAGAACGAAACCAGGGTATATCGTACGTTGCAAGGGAAAATATAACGAGAGAGCGTATGATTGATCGTTCATTTTCATCTTTTAATTATTTCGTGATTTAAACGTTCCCGAGAAACGAAAAAGAAGAAACAGGTGTTCGTCTTGATGGGCAGAACGATGGTTTTGCGATCAGGAAAAAAATTAAATTGCATAGATCGATGGTGTTAAAATTGTACGCGGAAAAATTATTTTTCCAGGTATATTTGGCATACGAATGGTGCACGATTCAAATGTTAATTTTAAGGAATTTTCAGAGTAACATTTTCTCGTACGCGTTCCTTAGCATCGGCTACTCTAGTTGTACGAAATTGAGGTGTACAACGAGAAAGTGGCGTTCGTTTTTTAGAGTTTCATATATTGCTTAAAATTATCGAGTAAAAATAGAAAATGACGCAGAATAAAATGAAGGATAAAGCGAGCTTTTATTTCCATACACAAGGAAATTCGAAGATGTTACGATAGATGTTAAAATAGATTTTCGATTTTTTGAGAAACTTGACGTTCCTCTTTTTTTCTCCTCGACCGTTAATACTCCCCATAAAATTAATTAAAACGAATACAGGATGCACATCTGATTATCCACAGGTCACGAGATTTCATTGAAACGTTTGGAGACCCGGAGATTCCATTTCGATGATTTCTATATTATAAATCGTGAAACTGCGAGTCGCAGGGATTTAGCTTCAAGATAGTAAAGTGTTGACTTTTATATTTAGGAAGCTGTGAATAGAATATACATTTTGTTTAAATTACACGTTGACTGAAATTGTAATTTTAATCAATGGAACGTGATTCGAAGGCTCGCTGTCGATGTAGCGTGTACAGTATTTTCAACATTGTCAGCGACACGCATTCTAACATAAATATTTGCACGTTGATTGTACTCGCTCTGGCTGCCCCGTGTAATCACGATAACCAGCACAAAACTAGAGCAACCAAAATTACCGAATCTTCCTGCTGTACGTAGTACGAACAGTATGAAAAAAATGGCATTTACATCCTGTAAAGGATAAAAAATTGCTTAAAAAGTTTAAATCTCTTGTGAAAAATTATTTAACGAGACAGAAACATTAAACGTTTGAAAACGAACGAGCATGCTGCTGGCATACGATTCTCTTTTTGCTGGCAATTTATCAACATATTTGTTACGTTACGCTTCGTGTAACGTCGCATTTATTGGACCCGCAATCGCCAATACCTTGTTGGAAAATTAAGGATCAAGCAATGTATTTTATTTTAACTGCTACTTGATTTGGAAGCTACACACTCGCGAGTATCTACGTTATAAACGAAGAGAAATTTGTAATCAATTGTAGTTAATTCTTCCTTTTTTTTTTCTTTTTTTTACTGACAATTAAACAAAATTTTTCCCTGTTACACGGGTCATGATACATATTTTGTTAATAACTATTTACTTTTACTATTTGAATATAATTACTATATGAATTTATAAGATATACTCTAAATATTTGACGTTCCTTTTTGTGTGATGCAGGGGAGGTGAATGGTCCAACGACGAATGTGACTTTTTCGCGGAGATCACGTTTTTAGCTGAATGGAAAGTTCTTCACGCCAAAGTTAAGGGTTTCAAAGAGAGAATCTTCGGCTATGGAAGATCTCATCGCGAAGGTTCACCGATTCCTTCCGTCGAGCTTTACAATAAACTTGATAACGAGGTATTTTAACGAGGATCTTAACGAGGATCTAAAATGGTTCGATGAAACATTTCATATTTATTTTTCACTAACATATTTCATTTTTATTTTCATTCGGTTAGAGACTATCGCCTATTATAATTTGAAAATCCGAAACTGCTCCTTAACCATCTACAAAGTCTACATTTCAAGTATTTTATATCTACCATACGTATACCTATATACTTTACACTATACATGGTGCGGTCGAATAACATGTACAAGCGAGTACGAGGTGATTCCTTAAGAAGGAAATAAGAACGAGATATGGAATAACATTTTTTCATTTAAGACTTAGTTTAAGAGAAAATCGAGTTTGAAAATTTATCGAGTACATTTGAACGTGTTCCGGACTAGACGGGGATTAGATAATCGACAGGAGGTCGTTCTGCGTGTGAAAATAAGTAGAAAGCGCGGAATACAATTTTTCTCAAGACCCTCCGAGAAGATAAATTCGAAGATTTCCTCGAAAACTAAATCTTAAATGAAAAACTTTTGTTTCATCTTTCGTGCTCATTTTTTCATAAGGAATCACCTTGTGCCCGCTTGTAGATGTTATTCGGTCGCACCCTGTATATATTGTTACTAACAATCGTACTATTTCGTATTGTATATTTCTATAGTAATTTTCGTCGCTGTTATTTATTGCCATAGAATTGTAGATTTTTTAATATACGCAGGAAATTAACATTGGTTACGAGATGATAAGGGAAGGTTACGCCGAGCATGAAGATACTATACTATCGGATACTTCTTCGACGTCGTCGCTATTCTCACGTGGGGGTCCTTCGACTCCTCCGTCGACGAAGCGAACTTTGAGTCCTGATTCGTCGGTAAACACTTCACGTAAATTGGAGTCAGCCATCGACTTGTCAAATGCATCGACCATAAAAATCGGGACGCCTACTGATATATCTGACATATTGAAATCTGAAGTTAAAGAAATTCACCTATTTACGCCGCAAGTAAATATATTGAGATTTTGCTTTGGACTTGTCGGAAATTGAACTCTAATTTTAATCTACGTTCAAAATGCTACGTTAATTCGAAACTAAAGAAGGTTTAATATCGCTACTTACACGAAGCTCGAGACAAGGAAATTCAAAGAGAGAAGCTACGTAATTCATCGTTAACGAAATTATCAATTTCTATTTATGCAAATTCCTATTTTCGTGGATACGGACGAAAAGTCGAAACTTTACTGCATCGTCTAAATGTCTAACCGGCGAAAACTTAATCTCTGATCTGTTACAGCTCTCTTTGCATACCGATAAATTTTGTAAATTCGTTCACGCTCGGAGATCTCCTATAAATACACGAACACGTCCACGGTCTACCGATCGAAAACAGAAAATTATAAGAAACGTAGAAAAGATTTTTGTAACGAAATCTACGACGCCGGAAGTCATCGAGATCGGGATCGAGCGTAGAAAGCGCGCGGACGCCGATCTTTTTCTCTTCTTCTTCGGCGCGTAGCTGGCAAAACACGCTCGGCTGCGGTTAACCATTCAATCGTCGAATACATCGCGATCATTAACCGCGTCTGTATCGATTTCTTTCAGAAACCACACGATGAGGACGGGGAAATCGATCTGGTGACATCGAAGAAGGACGAGATGAATCGCTTCATCGAAAACGAGAAGGAAGTTCAACAGAACGACGACCGTAGTGTTCGCCCTCTAAACGGCACTTTCATTCCGTATGAGTCGGTTTCCGAAAAACGGGAACGTCCATGGCAAATCTCGAAATTCTCGCTAATCGCTCCGGCTGGCTTCGAGAGTGATTTGTCAGAAGACTCGGACGCGATGGAGCTGGGGTAAATCGAAAGAACCGGCCGCACATTTCTTCCTTTTTTCTATCGAGATACGCTTTCATTTATTTCATATAATCTTATAGAAGTTAGAAATGCTGCGATTCGAACAATCGCAACGAATCCTCGATAGAAAAAAGAAAATAAGAATAGAGTAGAATACGTAGCAATGATTTAAACTCTTTATCCATGCCCGTGCGCTTTCTTTCTTTTTCAAATTTCATTCTTTTGGCAATGCCTTTTATAGAGTATGAATTTCGGCAAGATATGCTTTTTATCTTGTTGCGATATATTTTTCAAATACTTCAGCGACTTTAATAGAGAATACTACTGAACTAAGTTATCAAGTAGAGTATAAAAAAGAGTTTTACTTGTATGTATTCAGTGCGACAGAATTGAGTTGAAAACGAAACCTGGCAATTGATTGTAAATTAGTTGGAAGACCGGGCTTTTTTCAAAATGTAATTATAGATTTCGTTGCTTTTAATTTTTCCTTTTCCTTCGTTTTCTAATTTCTTTTTTATTCTCTAATTTTTCTAGTTTCTAAAATTTGTAAACTTACTTGTTCAGTTATTTACTCATTCGCTCATTTACTTGCTTATTTACATACTTGCTTGCCTGGTTACTTACTTTAAACTACCTTTTCCGCTAAGCTGATCATTTGCAAACGATTAAAAGTACAAAGTGTTGTTTATCAGATTATTTAATTTGCAAATGATTCTCTCTATTTTAATGGAAGCATTTTAAATTTATCTTATTTGTTACCTGAACTGGATAATTTTTTCTATATTTTATGTTGATATATATCTTTACACATTAATTATTATCTTGTAATCAAAAGTATAAATACTTCCATATATTTTAGAGAGGAAGGTACATGATAAAAGAAGAATCGTAAGGGCCTGAAAGCTACAGAAATTAGACACATTTTAGAGATAATTGTTACTCTCATTACGAAATAAACTTGAAGAAAGCCGTTCCTTACTCTTCTTCCGAGTAGTCAGTTGTGCTTGGTCGTTCTCTTCAGATTGTGCATTGTTTCCTTCGGGATACGTACGCTGTTTGAAGTATGCTCAAGATTAACAAACCGCGTGCCTTAAACTTTTGCTTTATACATAATTACCACCATTGAAATATGAACATAGCATGTAACATAGTTGCAATAGTTGCAAGTATTAGGTGTACAAAGATCGAAGAAAACTACATAGGTCGTCCTATTTTTGTAACATGACCAACTGATTAGTTAAGTTCGTTTTTGTATATTGGTGGGAAATAAATAGATCAATGCGTAAGTCGAAACAATCGTCGGGATTAGGATTTTCTTTTTTTCTTATCCGATATTCCTTTTTTATTTCGATGTACTAGTTATCGCAAGATTTGTAGAATCTTTGAAACTACATAAAGATGATAGTGCCATATTATTCTTCGTTGCGTACCACTCTCCTAAGCGCGGTACATTATAAAGTAACGCGATGCTCTTCCAGCACAAAGGTAAATCCACGATTGTATACAAATATTCAGTTATAATCTATGCGATTTATTTCCCACCAAAATGATAGTGATTTATGATGACACGATCCGTTACCTAACAAAGTAAACGACCGATTCCATTGTACCTATTATATTAAGCCCATCGTTACATCCTAGATTTACCTGTTTCTTCCCCAAAGACTTATTTAAGAAAACCCCGAGAAAAAGAACGAAGAAAAGAAAAAAGAACCGATTCGTTGTCTCGAACCCTTCCTACAAACACGTCCTACGATTCAACGATGTCAGTATATCTGAAAACTCCATAAAAGTTGCCCGATTTGTATTCGATAATCGGGCATAAATCACAAAACAACATCAATTTATGAAATTGATCGAAATAATTGGAATTGTACCAAAGTAAGCAAACAACAAAATATCGTTGGATAAATAAAATCTTCGCTCTCTAAAAATTATCTCGTTTGTTCCATAGCCCTTTAACGGAACCCCCGAGCCCTTCTCGCCTCCCTCAGCCGTCTAATCGCGAAACGACGTCAGAATTTACCGAAATTAAGTTTGAAATTGTAGACCAGTAGACGATGAATGAAACGATCGTTCTACGAGTTCTGTTCAACCGTTCGGTGTCCTTTGACGGAACCCTAAATCGTCGTTTCCTTTCACTTTATCCATCTCGTCGCTGCTTTCTCGGATTACGGCGTCGTGATGCAAGACCGGCGAGTTTTCGGAGCTCCTTGTCTACGGATAAAAGTCGGAACCGAGCGGACGACCGCAAAAAAGAGGAGACAAAGTCCTCGGCGAACAGCAACGCCGGCACCAGCAACAGAAGGAGAAAAAGGAAGAGGAAAGGACGATATCGGAAGTTGCTGCAGTGGAACAGTGAGTAGAGAACTTACTCATCCGACACAGACTATCAAACCGCATCTACTTTTACGGAGTTTGGATACAGTTGTTCGGCTAGAAATCCGATACGCTCGGAGATTCCAACGATTTTTGCGATCGATAGCCGCGAACGAGCTGGTTTTTAGACGATGACGGAGCTTAAATCAGCGGATAAATCTCGAGTTCTATTCTACAAATCAATGTCGTTCCGATAGTTTACTAATTTCTAAATCAATTTATCTCGTCGTTTCATTTTACGTGCACACCGCAAACTGAACTCTGTGGAATCTTAAATTTTATTTGCATCAGATTTAACGTCGAGGGGCTAAATTCTGAGACGATTTATCAAGCAAATGAAAGTTAATTTTGCCGATCATTCTCCATCCAAGTGTAACGTTGTGAAATATCTCAAGCTCGAACAAAACACGACAAAATTTCAATCTACGATTTTTAATTTTAGATATCTTATAACCCCCTACGAATCTCTTCCGTTTACCAAAAAGAAACGAAACGTAGAAATTCGTAATTACGCGGCGTTACTTCGATAAATCGATCACGTTGTCTCGCGACTGGTTTCTTTAGGGATCGGAAGAATCTGCGATAAACGAGCAATCGATACGTCGATGTTACGATCAATCGTTCAATCGTTCCGATTTAATCGTTCGTCGTAGTTAATTACTGCTTGAACGCCGCAAGCTATATACCAGCCTGCGGTTCCAGCGAAACGATTAAACTCGTTGAATTTGATTTCTAATGGGACTCGATTCACGACTTCCTAAACGAACGGCGAAAGGAAGACAAATGGCGAAGAGGTTAAAAATAGTCGGCAGTCAATTTTCGCGTTACGTTGGTCGGGAACGCGATAGTTGGGCTGGAGTACGGTAAATAACTGGTAAAGAAGTGCCGCGAGTAATTGCTGTCGCCTGGAAGCCGGTCGGTGGTCGGTGATCGGGAAAAACGAGAAAGCTGCGGCCAAGCGAAACTGTATAAAACGTGGCTAATCCGATCTTCCGTCATCAGTGCGACGAATATCGAAACCGGAGCCGCCACGACCAGTAAATCCAACGATGAATTATTTGGTAAATTTCTATTATCTCTTTCCGTTTCTATCGTTCCTAATCGTTCGAAGTTAATCGTTTCTTGGTCTTTCGATGGCTTGCTCTTCGATTTTTAAATCGCGTTATTTTCTAATTTCCAAGGAACTATCTTCGGTCGCGGTGTTTGAAATTCAACACGTCGTTTCTTGATAATACGTCGCAAGATATTAGATCAACTCGTAAATAATATATATCTGCGTACATTATCGCACGTAAGTATCAATAATCATAGGGTATATTAACGAGAGCGTAGAGTGTGAATTCTAGCGAATCAAACGTGATTAACGATGAATTATCGATTCGAAACTATCGAAATTATCGATATATGAAATCATCGCCATTCCGATGTAATAATTGTTTCTTATTCGTTCGATTAATCTTTAAACCGTAAATTTCTAATTAGAACGTGTAATAAATTCCAATGAAAATATCTTCTCTACGACGAGTGGAAATTATTTGTTTTCGCATCGCTGTTTCTCTAACTTCGCACAATGGTAGAACACGTGAATGAATTCATTGGCGGTATAGCAACGGTAAGACAGCGGCTCTAATTGGTCCCATTAGCTCAATTGCTAATCACCGGATGAAATTATTCGATGGTACATCGATGATGTAGTGATCTTAAATTACGAATATACCAACTAATTGATCAATTACGAGATAACGTATAACCGGTAGAGCGTATTCGATCGATTATCGCGATCGTTGTTGGATCGATTATCGCGCAAACTACTTGGAAACCGAACTCTCCGATCGATCGATCTGCGATCTTTTCGTATTTAGAGATATCGATCGTAATTCGTTGCTTTATGGCGCGTAAATCAACCTTTCAACACAGCGCGTTTCCCGTGGCGGCTTTTATTATCGTTTAGAACGATATAATTTACCGCGTTAATTACGATAATTCAAAGTTATTATCTCTCGTTCGATATCGTCGCCAATCGATCGACATTTCCTGTAAATTTTCACTAGAATATAACGCGAATAAATAATGATAACGTTAATTGGAATCTTCCCGCCAAGTTTATCGAGGGATAGCTCTCGGTAATTGCATTTTCGTTACCTTGACTTCCTTTTACCTATTTCTCCAGGCTCGAGACGAAATCGTTACGCTTGAAAAAAGTGAAATTTGGGTCGTCCAATACGAGAAGAAGAAAAGAAATTATCCAAGAGGATCGTCCTGAGCGCGCTTCGCTCTCGACTTTTAACTCGATCGAGTAATAATTCGTGTTAATTACGAAAGAGAGAGAATCGTAGGATTTGAAGCATCGGACGTTCTTTCCGATTTTTCCCTACAATTTTCGATAGAATTCGTTTTTACATCGAAATATAAATATATTGCTGAATGTACAAAGGTCGATCGATCGTCTCTATCGTCCCTCGCGATGTTTGCTATCGTTCGAAAGACAAGGATTTAAAAGTTAAACGTTCTTAGATTGAAGGTATCTCCAGGAACGCTCGGTGCGAGATTATTTTAAGCTTTAAAGGACTGCCCGATATACTTTGTGAATCAACGTAGCGACAAATACACGGCCAATAGCACATCGCTTGACGCGGTTTAATGAAAATTAGAGGCCACCGACCAACGCAAAACTAATAATTATAAATCGAACACGTAGGCGTGCCTGGTGGAAATTCTATTAAAACGAAATTACTCGATTTCCATCTTTTAAACGTCGTTTCTACTTAATCACGAGGTATTAAAGTTCAAGCGGGATACGAAAAATGCGATCGTTTACGAGATTCGCTCGTTCCCACGCTACAAAGTATCTGAATTTTTTATTTTTATTTTTACGTTGCTTTACGTAAAGATTACATAGCTACAGAGATAACTCTACTTCTAAACAGTAGACGGATAGATTTATGAAATTTCATCGAAGATGCGTTTGCTGTTATAACGATCGATCGGGTACGAAAATACGTCGACTTCATTCGACAAGCATCGGTATGACGTTCAAATTATCGAATTTTTCAATCGTCCGTTACTTATTATAACTTGCGAAGCTTCCACATTAAGAAATAATCGCCGCGGTAGATGTTAAAAGGCAGAACCGTCCACGCGCACCTAATTTCCGTGATTTATTTCTTTAATCTTCTATTTTTTACGATCGTTGTACGTACCTTCCGTTATCGATAATAACACCGCAGTTGGAAAATAGTCAGATATCTTAAAACACGCGCATCGACGTTGGTGTATCGCGTGGCAAACCGAGTAAAGAATCGCCGTTGCTTCAGCGGCGATCGACGAATAATCAGTATCGTTATACGCCTCATCGCGTTACCGCTCTTATCACGCAAGAAATCTTTGAGAAAACGATCGTTGGATTTTTTCCAAAAGGTAACAGAATTTCTTGCCGCTTGGCGATCGTACTCGGCAGGTAGCATCGATACAACGTACAAGCGCGGAAAGATCTTACGCTCGACGATCTCGACGAGAAGGAAATTTAAATAGCTCGGTCCCGATTCCGTTCTCCGGTCGATTGTCTAATTCGGATTGCAATTCGATGCACCGCAGACAACGAAAACGCAAATTTCAATACGTTTGTACCGTTTTACTATTGCAGGGGGTAACGTTGCTTCTTTTGTGCGGTGTCTACGGTGCTTTGGCCGGTCGCCGTTACATCGCCATTCCGGTGGACGGGTTCGACGTGATCGAGCTGAGCCCGGTGGCCCCAGCCACAGCCAGGATCACCAGGCAGACAGAAGCTTACCTTCCAGTAGCAGTTCCTAGTGTCTCTCAGGAAGAGCCGAGGAGTCTGCGCTCGGAGAGGTCCAACGCCCGCATCCTGGATTACGTGGATTTCGGTGGACAAACAGGCTCGAACGGAGCCTTCAGCTGGTACGCCGATTATCCAGCGCATCACTAATCACCTAGAGTCTGGACGATCGAGATGCGTTTCCTCGGATCCTGCCCACGAGCGTTCCATGATCTGCGAATCTGTTACGTCGAAGAGGAAGGAGAATATCGGAGAAGCAGGTGACCCGGAGATGGTATCGATTGTTCTTTCGCGTTCTGATCGGATCAGCGGACGTCGGAATATCTCTTGGCGAGGATTATCGTTGTAAGACTGGCAACCATCGAGTTGATTAGCAGGTTGATCCTCCTAACGAGACGTACTCTACGAGAAACGCGCACGTAGCATGAAAAATTGTACGTCTTAAAGGTGGTCAAGCGTAACGCGATTATCGGTATCGATCTGCCGCGAGAAGGCAAGCAAATACGCGTGGTTGGTGATCCGACGTCAGGAACGCAGGAAATCTCGAGGATCGTTCGTTTCGAATTAGGTCGTTTCGTTACGCCTTCGAAGGGTCAACGTTGTCAAACAGTTTCGAAGATACATGGACGTTCAAAGCGCGAAGCGTGCGCTCCTTGATCGGTGTATTTTGGAAATTAAATTACTCCTCGAGTTGGCGGAGTTCGCTTGTTAAGCAATTTGGTGGAGCGACCACACGAAAATGTATGTACGCGGATTGATCGATACGTTTTGAAAACTTTCCAAGCTCGCGACAGACGTACGCTCGTTTCGTCGATGTAAAAAGTGAATTGTTTGTCAAACTCGCGAAACTGCCCTGTCTCTTCGTCGGCTCGTAACGGATACGAACCTTCCGACCTTTTTTTCTCTTCCATTTGACGGAAGTTAAAGAGTCGATTGCCGTGTAACGAGACCAATCGTTATTCGTATAATTTTTCCATAGCGAGTCGAAGCTGTTTGAATAAAATATGAAACAGCTTGGTTAACCGAGATTCGACGATCTCTTCATCGATATTCCTAAGAGACCCGTTCAGGGACGATAGCTGGAAACGTCGCGTGCTCCGATGTACGATAAGCTTACAACCGTTTACAATCGCTGTTAAAATAAAAGCTTGCGACCGAAACTCGTTCTTCTCCACGGCAAACTTCCATCTATCTCCACTCGTGAAATTTACCTGCGGCATTTATCCCGACGCGTGCTGTATAAACGTAAGAGGAAGGGCAAGTACACTCAATACATATGCATGGTGGCGAGCAAAAGCTTCTAGCCGGATAAAGTTTTCCTGCGATCTTTCGTGAAATTCGGTGATCCCTTAAAACCACGGTCGCCTTCGTCAACGTGCCATCCCTTGCTCTATAAACTTTCTCTCCACGTTTACCGTCCTCTTCTCTCCTCCATACCCGCTAATTACTATCAGAGAATTAACGACGATAAAGGACGATAAAAGTTGTTCCTCGTCCCCTGTAATCCTGTGACAATCTATCTGGATCCTCCGGAAGAGAAATCACGAAAAGACGATATCCGACCAGAAATTCTTGTACACCACCGTGAAACATCGAACGATGTCCATTTAGAGTAATAATAGTTTTATTTTCCGGCATATGATCACACCCATCGTTACAATACGATAAATAGCGAGAGAACGACGGTGCGTGTCCTTTGTGTCTCTTCTTTCACGTTAATATCTATAGTTTCTTCTCTCTCTCTCTCTCTCACTCTCTCTCTCACTCTCTCTCTCTCTCTTTTTTAGGTACAATGATAACAATCTCGTCGAGGCGAGCATCATTCCTATTCCCAGGCGGAATTCAATTTAACGAGCCGGCGAATTTCACGAATCACGATTCTTCTTAAGTACCTATATATCTATATATGTATGTATATATTATATCGCGGCCATCTGGCGTCTGCAAACGGCTAAGAAACGATAGGATCGATCGAATCCGCTCGTTATTATCCTCGTCACGCTCTTCCCTTCGCCATCTCGTTCGTATTCCCTCGTTCTTTTCACGCTCGTTGAAATTTCAATGGATCTAGCGAAGATCCAACACGCGACGTTAATCGGCCACGTTTCGCAAGGAATCAACGACTTCGTCGACCTGGCGGCGATCGGGTCGCTCCTCTTCCTTTTATCTGCAGCGCGGAGCAAGTAAATTTGCGGAGATTCGCGAGCATTCGAACGATTGCAAGTTACAAAACGTAGATAAATTAGGGTCTGTGGTTTCTAATTGCAAACGTAACATTGGAACAAAAGAAATTTCGCAGCGGAATTACGCGTTGAGCTAAGAGGAACAGGTGAAAGTTTCTATCAATAGGAAGAAGAAAAAGGTTGATCGTTGCTCGAGAGCTCGCAAGATTCTCTCGCTGTGTTTCTTCGTAATGCGTTTTACGTTATAAATGTTCGCTGTAATTGTTCGTTGAGATCTTCTTTCTACGATAAACGTCAGGAAGGTGTCTCCTACGAGGCAATATAATTCGGTTGGAAATGAATTGTTTTCATAGAAAGAAGAGATGGGATGATCCTTCGCGCAACAGCGTGAGGAGGATAATAAATGTTTCATCGAATCCGAGCGCGTCATTTCCATCTCTATTTGTCATATCTATCCAACGTTACATCGAAATACTTAAAAAGCAAACGCAATCATCGTAATTAATAGCGATTAACGTTGCTCTCTGCAAATTCCGCCAGCTCCTCCTCTCTTTCGCTGCGTATATTTCCGTTCAGACCTTATCGGTTAATCGATACGGTTGAATTTTGTGCGATCGCGACAACATTTTTATTCGCTCCAGCAATTTAATAATTTAACGATCGTCGTTGACGAGGAACGCCGTTCGTCGCTCTCGACGATTCCGTATCATCGGATACCTCGCTGCAATCCGTTATCCCATCTACGAGAAAAGACGTCGCGTCGCCTTTTTCGTTCACGATCCTTTTATACTTAAGTTTGTACAGTTTCGCGTAATCCAAGCACCATGGATCATCTATCACCCTGAACGACACGTTTTTCAATTATTTAACAAAATAATACGCGATACAGCAGATACGTATCAACAGCAATTTTCCATGGTCTGGTAAATTTCTGACAAAGAACATTTACAAAGTTCACTCTTGCTCCCTAATTATTCCAATTGTACGAAACAACAGCGATTCAACAACTCCTGACCTGATGACGTAGCTACGTCAAGAAAAACGACACGAGGTCGAACGGCGGTATCGATCGACGAAAAATTGTCAAAATTCGAAGCTTCGATGGCCAATCGACGAGCACAGAAGAAAATGTTCATCTCGATGCTCGTTCCATCGGGAAATTTTTTTTATCTTGTTCTATGCTGCGATTCCTGTCCAAGCACGATTATGGCAGACTGCACTAGCAGCGATCATCGGAGCGTTAATTACGTTTCCGCGTCGCGACGTTCTCTCGGCGTTCGATCGAATGATCTCGCGCGAAAAAATTATCCGCTTGCCGCGTAGGCTCGTCAGCTGCGTTACATAAACGTATCGCGGCTCGCAAAACGCTTCTGTTTGCCACGAAACGCCTCCTCATCCGCTTCGAACGCGTTTCCACTTATCGACGGCTCGCCGAGCGTAACGAAAACAACACGTTTTTAAGCGCATTACAGAAAAGTATGAACACAAGTAGGAGGAAAACAACGTGTCCCGCGCTTTGCTGTTGTCACACGCTCAAGAAGACCACCCGCTCAGAAACAGTAATAGGATAGGCTAGACATCCTGCATACCACAGCCATCGCGACAATAACCAAATAGTACCGGAATAGATGCCTCTACGACAACCCCTGCAGAGGGATTAAAACCTCGGTATAAAAGCCCTCCAAAATAAGCGCTCACCCCAGTCTCTTACAACACTCTGAATCATTCTGTTGTAACACTTTGAACCGTCACTCTGTTGGATTTGCATAATAAGTTCTATTGTCATATACAAAGTTCAATTTCTTCACTTTAATCGTGAAACGTTCG
Source organism: Bombus pascuorum (assembly GCF_905332965.1). Taxonomy (NCBI): domain Eukaryota; kingdom Metazoa; phylum Arthropoda; class Insecta; order Hymenoptera; family Apidae; genus Bombus; species Bombus pascuorum. Next base: position 4,930,479 of record NC_083488.1, on the reverse strand, counting down.
AACTGCGACGCGAGGAGATTGTCGCGTAAACTTGAGACTTCGATTATAAAAGAAAAGAAGGTTGAGCGGTAACCCAACTATTAACTTCCTTTTATCGAACTTTATTATAAATACAATGATTACAATGATTTTACAGAGGTAGAATGATACTGAATCAGAGAAAACTGAAGAAGAACTGCTCGAGCTGGCTGAAGTCTCGGCTTATATGCGTTTTGGTATGGGGATGTTGAGGGACTCGGTGCAGGCTATGATGTGCAGAAGAGTTGGAAGGTCGAAGGTCGATGTTTTATCTATGATGTAGATTAAGGTGTGGGCTATGAACATCATAGGCCCGGTGTAGGCTATGATGATAAGGTGGTGACGTGTGCGAAAGAGTCCGAAGCTCGGGGGTCGATGTCTTATCTCTGGTGTAGATTAAGATGTGGTTGATGTCGCAAGATCACCGACGATCTATCGGTTTCGCGACACTGCTGTTCGCTGCGTAAAAGCGCGACGCGTTTCAACGACCGGTCCATCCGCTTCAATTCGTCGAGAGGGAAGCGCAAGGGCGTGGTATCGAGAGATCGGCGAATTGATTTTCGTCGATGACCTCGAATCATCCTGCTCGCGTCAATGTCATAAACACGACGAGGGTCGATAGGCTGTAGAAATTCGTCATCGTGGAGCGCGAGGCGTAACAAGATGATTCCGGAATCGAACGCGAAGCTACTTACAAGAGTGATCGTGTTTGAATTTGCCTGATTAGAGAGAATAAACGGCGTGTGCCTCGTGTTTTAAGCGGAGAAGCGAAAATCTGCACGCTCGTGGTTTCCAACGTAAAGGGGATGGAGCGAAGTAACTGGACAGAGGAAGAAACGCGTAGCTGCGAAAATGCTAACGATATCGATCGCGAAAACACATCCGACGACTGATGCTTACACGTACGTCGGTGATTTTTGTTTTAAGTAGAAAAATGTCGTTCAACGAAACTGAGAAAGATGAGAAGCTTCGATGTTGGAGGAAAAAGGCTTTCCCCTCGGCTTTCCATAGGAAAGTATCCTACAAAACACCGGAATTTTATATTTTATTATAGAAACAACTGTACGTTACTATTTCTTTGTAAAATCGTGTTTCAGAAAATCAAGTACTTTGGCTTTCCACAGGAAAGCGTCGCAAAACACCGGAATTTTATATTTTATTATAGAAACAACTGTACGTTACTATTTCTTTGTAAAATCATGTTTCAGAAAATCAAGTACTTTGGCTTTCCACAGGAAAGCGTCGTAAAACACCAAAATCTCGCACATCAAATAATCCACTAATCTCTGCGTAAAATTGTCTCTTAAAAAAATGAATCTGCCTTGGCTTTCCATAGGAAAGTAGCATTTAAAACACCGAAGCTTTGTGTATTTTCAACGAACGACCAATTCGCGAACAATCTTCAAGCTTAGCTTCCGAGAACAGAATCTAACAAGCTGAAGCAGCTACCGATTCGATCCAGCAACGTTTGAAATTATCCTGACACGCAAATAAGCCGAGATCTTCCGTCCACGCGAATCCAAAGATATTAAAGCGATAAATTCGCATTTTCCCGAACGCGATCGAAGAAATGGCACCTAAATAGACGTTTATTACCAAATATCGCCGATTACCAGACACCAGGTCCTTTCGTAATTTTCCTCATTTTTTTTCTTTTTCTCTTTTCTTTTCTATGGAAAGTTTGACGCGAAACTACGACGAAGCGTAACGAACCCGATCATCGGCGTGATCTACACGATAGCTGCGTCTTGAAATTTCCCATAGTTAGTTGTATCATCGCGTGTATTCTCTACGACGAAAAAGAACAAAGCTACGAAAATGTTTATGTTCCTAGGCATCGACGCAGATCGTCGTATCGAGAGACGCGCTCTTGGAGCAGAACCGCGCGTCTCGAGAACGAGAATAGAAAAGTATCTCGAGCACGATCGCGAACGTAACGTTGCATCGAATGTATAATAACAAGCTTAAGTGCAGGCGGTCGGACGCGTTACTGTTGTACTTAAATGGGATTAAATACGGCACCGATGCACGTGTTCGTTTCGCAGCGCTGCGCATAAGCATATTAGGTGTGTCGTGCGAGTCCGATTTAACGCGTTGACCGAGCCGGAAAATTCTGTCTTTCGACCGGTACACGCGTGAAATTCAAAAGCATTGAAAATTCCTTACCATCGTTTGTATTAATTTTTAACGTTAGCCAGACTACAACTTTCGCGCTTCGATCTCACTTTTCAACGTGCGTAGGAAATATTTGCGCGTAAAATTAGCGTACGAAGTGACGCGTACTCTAACGACGACGACTCGTTCGCTCGTTTTACCTTGGGAAATTTTTCAACGATAGAAAAATACGACTCGAGCAAGGATAATCCGAAGAGCGAAACGAGGTCGAACGTTTTAATCAATTCCACGGTCGTTGATCACCGATGATACAATGCGGCGTTATTGACGGATCTAATTCGAACCGACGTCGTGAGAATTGACGCGTTAAAGACGAAACCGATTCCAAGGAGACTCGACAGTCGAAAAAGGCTGTTTCTCGATTCGATGGTTCCAGCAAGCGTTAACGACCAACAGCTTCGCGCAACAAAGCGATCTAAGCGATTCCCAATGATTTCTCGGTTCACAGGTATTTTACGACTTTGAATATTCGCGAAAAATTCTAGGAAGATCGCGTTAAGCCAATTACTTTTATGAAAGAAGAAAGAGGAACGAGAAGGATATCTGTTCGACGACTTTTTGAGATTAGGTCCGAGTCTGCGTCGAAACTTAAATTCAACGGCTAGTTTGGATTTTTCAACGAGGAAGCCGTGAATTTGTCGTCCGGTTTCTAAATGCGAGCAAGTTTTAAAATTGAAAAATCCCGTCGGAATTCGTGGACGTGTCGCTTCTCGAAAGTTAAATTCAATTGCATTCGCGTAAGGTAACTTTTCAAATTTTCAAGCCAAAGGAATTCAATTATGTAACTTTCGGAATAAAGAGCAAGTTTTCGTTTGCGTTTAACATCGTACCGCTTTAATCGTCTCGAAGAACGGCGCGGGGATGGATAAGAGAAAGAAAAAGGGAAAAGTGTAGGTTTCCCAAACTTTTCCATCCTTCTTTCGAACAAAAGATATTACGTACAGTTAGATAGTATCGTCTCGCATAACATAACTAAATTTACCTGCAGTCACGCGAGACAGATTTTGTATCCACGAAGTTGTTGCCGGACGTTGAAACCGTGCGGCTCGTGGCAGGTGTTGCGAAGCAAAGATTGAGCGGAATTAATTGCACGGCTTTTTGCCTCGTTGATAATATACCGCAATAATACTAGCGATAAAGCTTCGCGTTATCGCGGTCGTTTTCACCAACGTTTACACGTTTCGATTCTTCGTCGTTCTTTTTTCTCGTCCGGTTAAAAATCCAACGATGCGTAAAAATTGTCATAAAGCGCGTAAAGTCTGTCGATGAGAAAAATTAAAGAAAACGTATCGCGAGAATCTGTCGCTTCCGAAGTGAATTTGCAAAATTAGACGCGCAGAGAAACTGCGAACGTACTTTTCTTAATTACTTTCTAGTCCTTTGCCTTGTTACATCGAGTCACGTTCGTGGTGTGAATTACGAACGACGAACAACGTTCGACCAAAGTTCGACTCTTCAACCCTTTGGCTACTGTTGGCACCTAAACGCGTTGGAAAAATTTTATCGACTATAATTCCAGCGAATCTAATTCGAACCAGACGCAAGTGAACGCTAATCCAACAATTGTTAGTTATACGTTTATTTTACAATCATTCTTTCTTATATCCTTGAAACGAATAATTGGGATAATAAGAAGGCCAGGCAAACACGCAACGCGAACACGAAACAACAAATGATTCGTGTTCCGATTCTCTGGAAACAAGCGAACAAACGAGAATACGTGTGAGTAAATAATATTGTTTTAATATAGTAGAATTCAGTGTTTTAACTGTTTCAATGTACTTTCTCAGAGATGCACGCCTAACAAAAAATTTCTACGTCTCAGAGTCTGCGATAGTCAAAGGATTAACTCTGACTTTGTTTTTCACACTATTAAGTCGTACATGTGCTGAGCATAGATCGTTCCGATTTCAACGTACCATTCAAGTATCGAGAAATTAAGGCTAACGATACGCATATACTCGAACGAAGAGGATCATAACGCAAAGAGTTGTTAACACGACACATCTGGTATGCTTATTGTCGGACACACGTGCATAAAACGCATCAGAACGAACGATCGCGTTTCATTCGTACGAACGATCGAAAACTCCAAGATCCTTAATAGATGCACCTTGGTACGTTACCAACGAAACGATACCTACAGTTAAAGAAGAAATATCCAAATTCAGTAATAGACATAACATAAGAATTAACAACCACCAAAAGCCACTAGTTACTCAATTACTTGACACGATGGATCAGATCCGCAGGCTAAGAACACATTACCCTCTAGAGTTAAACATTAGATTCAGCTCGAATCAAACATACGATAATCGTTAATTATTCACGTTATCATTTACTGGTACCAATATAGAGAGCGTTAGGTCGTGTTCAAATTACGTACTCCTATTTTGTGTGTCTCAGAACAACCATTTGAAGGTGGTTCGACTACATTTCCTCGAGTTATCACTACTTCCTCTTGGGACTCTGATGAAAGTATGTCTACATCTTGTTTTTCTGTTGCATGTTGCTCAGGCCAAGCAACCGTCACATTCGTCAACGACATTATATTCGACGTTGTGTTATTATCTGTGAAATTGTAGATTCGAAGAGCGCGACGTGATCACCTTCAAAATGTAATACATTATGGGTAATCGTGGTAGATTGATAGACGTATCTATGACATACACTCTGCTACTTATTCACCACAGATAACTCTGATATTGATTCCCACGTATCGATCGAGTACCACGCCAGAATAATTTGCTTATAATTCTCAATGAGAATTGATCGTAAACTATTTCCAAATAAAAAAACAAATTCGTACGAACGAGCAACGCGACGCAGGTAGAACCGCTTATGATCAGCTAAAAGCGTGAAATCGATTCAGCTTGTCGTCTTTAAGGGTGGCTACCTTAAAGTCGTCGATGACGTTAAGTGAGAATCGAAAACGATAGAAAATTATGATCAATCGTTACGTTCCTAAAGTCCTAACGCTAGCTAGCCTCGTAAACCGCGAACATCGATTCCTATGGCTCGACTTAACGTAAGGTAAACGATACGCGTACGTGCCGAGATCCAAAACTTCGAAATAAATCGTTCCACGTGTTCGCAACTTAAAAAAGAAAGAAAAAACTGTGGCGTACGTTAACAAACGAGGTTGAATATCGTAGGACAAAAATTTTCAGATATTCGAACGTAAATCACTTACTTCTATCTTTCTTCAAGTAAACGGAGAACAAATCGACCGAATACTGCGAGGAGACTTTCGAAAAATTCAATATTTTTCTTTTTCTCGATATTCTAAATATTTTAACGTCATAAAATTATCCAGATCTCGGGATTTAATAGAAGATAAAGGTGCAGGTACTAGACACTGTGCGTAAGAAGCAACCTTCAATATCGATGATTTTTCTCATTAACCAGCGAGTCTCACGTACAGCGACGATTCCTCGCGGCAAGTGCGGCGCCTTTTTTCCTCTTTCACGGTAAAATGCAATTCCAGTTGAGTAACTTGCGTTTCCTGGCGATCGAGACGCTAATGGCGGATTACGGCCGATGTCTGTCCTTGATTCTACTACTGTTATTATCTGAAATTATGACAGGCAACCGCGAACAGTCTCACGAGCGAGCAGTATACCACGCAGATTCGATGAATATGTAACGAGTCGGATATGCTGACAAATACTGTCAGGATATAAAAATAACTTTCCACCGATCTTTTTCCGGACTTCGAGTTGAAGAGCAAGATAAACAACGAAGGCTAAACAAGATTCACGCCGCTACGTTTCCATCTGTGACCGAAATCGGATTCGAAACTCCAAGATACTCCTTGTATCGTGGTTGTAATACTCGGCGAGTTTTGCAACGACACATCCGTCGATACGTTTCGTAAAAAAATTATTTGGCATAAGCAACGACCCGATTGATCCACGTTCAACGAAATAAAATCCTACGTCGAGCTCGATTTTTCGCCAGTCGCCGTACAAAGTTGCTCTCGCGATCCACTTGCCTCTATCGTTCGATCCGAACGCGATTCGCGGATTCATCGTCGATGGCCGGACGAATCTGTTCGCACGGAGCGCGAGAAAGACGATATCCGTAACGTCGACGAGTCGTTAATCCATCAACGACCAGGACAACTGACAACGCGTGGGAAATCAATCAAGAGAACGGAATTAAAGTTGGAACTTGGTAAAATCGTAATTGCCTTTCGTCCAATGCCCAAAGACGAAATTCGATAATAGATAGACAGATGGTAAAAACAGATCGCAGAATGAAAAGCCTGTCGATGGATCAACTCGACGCGTTTGGAAACGATATCTTGAGACAGCCCTTCGAACGAAGACGCTCGATTAAAAGTCTAACAACTAGAACTCCGTTAGTTAGTGTCAGTTTATACTTGTTTTCGCTTAAAATCGTTAAAACGGTACTGCAACTGTTTGTCATGCCGTTTACATGTTGCACGGATATACAGATACAGGAATACAGACACGCGTTTAAATATTATGTTCCTCCACGGATGCACAGCGATTAAGATATACACAGCTCGGATTGTACAGTGTCCTATAGCCTCTTAAATACTTGAAAACTCCGCCGGACGATAATGTACACGCGTATAGCCTCTCTGTCTTTCCTCTTTTATCCTCTTCTTACGTTTTTCACAACGTCCTCTTTACATCGTCGTCGAACAACGGCGCGAACAACGACGCGAACGGCTGTCATCTCCTCGCTCTGTCTGTTACGCGCTCTTGCTCCTTCTCACTTTCCAGCGTATTATGCACAGACGTACAGACGTACTCCAGTTTGAAGAAATATAGCGCAGCCGTGGATTCAAAGCCCTCGAACGACGGCGTACCTGATACATCGACATACGTCAGCGTGTAGACGCTATTCCACGATTGGAAGCTTCAACTTCTCGGCGACCGAACGTAAGTCGAGGTTCGTGGAAAGTCGATGAACCGAAAGGGGATGATGATCGCGCGCGAGAACGTAAGTCGAAAATATCGTACGCCATGTCCTTGCGAGGAAGCTTCCTTTTCGAGGACGTCGATGTTGAACATTTTTCGCAGAACGTTCATAGGAGTGTAACGGAGCACCATTACGTTGGAATAAAAACTGATTTCCAACAAGTTTTGTATATTGATCCTCGATCCTGGTATCGTTGAGTCGTTTACATTGGCAAGATTACTCGATTTTATTCTTCTTTCTCGTTTCTTCTTTCCTTTTTAATTTCCATGTTAGTTTCCAACTGTTGCGGTTAATTACGACTCAAAGGTGCCAGTCGAGGGCTAACAGGAAATATTCCTTAAGCGAGGAAACGCTTATTTCGCTAATTATTCTTCGTTATATCGAGCGGTCCATAAAACTGGAACGAGTAGTTGCTTTTCGGTTTCTTCGACGAACATCGCTATTTAAAGAGTCGTCGTAAAATCGATCGCTCCTCTATCAACATATTCGTCGATACGAAATAACGAGACGATTGTCCCCTTGCAAACGGAAACTACGTACGCTTCTATACGAGAACGACGTACGATCATAAAATATCGTTGCAACTACGACCAGGAAAGAAGCACTTTCTCGCTCGTTCCAATTGCATAGACCACTCTGTACAACATACGGTAAACACGAGCAACAACACGAATCGTACAACGATATTCCTAGACTTAATAAAACCGCGAGAGCATGCGTGCATACTCGATTTCCGTGTTCAATTTCCAACAACTTCTGTTCCCTTCTTCTCTTATTATCTTCTCGGTTAGACTTCTAACGACAAAGCGCTTGGCAGGACGCTTGGTCTAATCGCAAGATGTAACATTCTGCAAGATACAATTGCGATATATACATGTATATAATATGTATATATACATATTCTACGTATATACATTCTCCGAGCAATGATAATCGCGCCAAATTCGCCCAGATACCCAAAACACCTTTCGACGGCTCATTTCCAGCCGAGTTTTCCAACGCACTATATTTCTTCGAACGAGTATACACACACGCGATGGCGTAGAATACGCAGAGTGTTTCGCACGATCACGCGAACATCTCCGACGGTGGATGCTGCGATCCACGCGTGATCGAGACGCGCGTGAATCCTTTTGCGCCGTCAGTCGTCGGCGAACACGTCGATTCGCCGATAGTTTTCGTTATCATCGTCGTCGAGGCGTTATCACTTTGTATGAGGCCGAGTCGCAGCGAGGAATCGATATTGTCACTTCGGTAACGCGCGTTCAACGGTGCACTACGCGCAGAGTTTCTCGTAACGGGCGTTGCGTTGGTCGAGAGAAGGCGACGGGGTCGAATCTGCTTGAAAAATCGAACGGAGAACGCTGGAGTGAAATTTCGAAAGTCCACGGACAACGTGGAATTTAACGAGCATCGCTTTTCCAGGATCGTTCGGTTCTTCAAACGGAAACGCAGGAAATTTTGCTGGAGATTGATTCGGCAGGACAAACGTGAAATAGTAACACGTTGAAACTGGTTCCAAGGATATTCTAGGAATTTCACGTATTCGCGAAACGAAGGTAGACGACGAGGATGGATTCATCTTTTCTTTTCCTTTTTTTCTTTTTTGGTAGTTGTGAAGAATCAGGGAAAATGTTGTCAGCCTACAGTGGAAACTTCAACTTTGAACGTATATTTTCTTCTGGACAATGATATCGTTTATAATAGACTTCTATGCGTGTGTATGTGTTTCTTATACTTTATATACAAATAACAATCGATTCGACCGTTTATTTATCAAATCCATATTTTTAGAAAGCAGAATTCGAAGCCTTTCGATTTCGTTTCTCAGACACACGTCACCTTCTTCTCGCCTGTTACGGGAAACTCTGTAAACGTTAAGTATCGAACGTAACGTGTATATAAAATGTAGAAGAATCTGTTATATCGAACTTTCTCGCGAGAATCCTTAATTACCTGATCGTCCTTCTAAGAAAAATTCGAGCAATTCGTTCTGCTTTAGACGAACTTTTACAAGTTTTCCTCTAATTTTAATCGTCTAAGAAACAATCGAGTTTCTGCTCTAAATTTCGAGCAAAAGATTAAGCAAAAATACGTTGATAAAGGTATGAACACGATCTCACGTTTATCCGTAAAATTATCACAAAATTTATGCAAAAGCAGTAAACACGGCTTGAAGAATCATTTACGCGATATCGATCGAATGCAGAAAGTAGACTGCCGCGTATCGAGCGGTCCGAGTTCACAACGTTTCGAGTTTTCCCGTAGAAAACAATTTCATCGATTATCCCGGCCAAAATGTCTCGTTAATTATCCACTTGTTTAATTATTTTCGTTGACCGTTAAACATCGCGAATGCAAAGTTAAGAAACTAACGATCAAATATGAAATATTCTCGTTTATTCTCCTATATACCGCTTTTCCCGTTTCGTTCGAGCCTAAAAGAAATGTATTTCTTTCATCAAAGTCGTATTAACAACAAGTCTACAACTACAATTAAAAAACGCTTCCGGCGAATTTCTTTTCCCCCTCTTCAATTAAAATCTTACGATCTCAAAGAGCATTATAAAAATAGTCTCGTATTTGTCTACCGTACTCGTGCTACGTGTTCTCCTTTGGATACGCGTTTTCCTCTCTTTCCTTTTCAACGTATCGCATACGTTGCAAAGTGTACGTGCATTCGTTTAAGAAGAAGAAAAAACGATAATGCGAAACAGGTAAACACGATCGTAAATGACAATAACGAGTCCTTCATTGCGATTACGACGACGAGAGATTAGTATTACGACGAACTTTCTTAAATCTAAATATTTTCTTAAGAACTCGCTCTATCACTCCCTTTGCTATCAGTTCGAATCGTTCACGAACGGATCGATCGATGCGAAGTATCGCGAGAGATCCATCGATGCGATTATCTTCTTGTGCATCTCTTCGACGATACACGCGGTTTGTAACATACAGGTCCGCGCGACAATTATAATACTGATTCACCGATTTTCAGGCGGAAATCGTTCGCAGAGATCGGCAACGAGACATCTAGAACATCTCCTAAGTACACGCGTCGATGTAGATCGTTGCACGCTGGCATTTATCGTTTATTATTATTTTATCTGTCGTTCCCATCGACTCTTTATTTTCGAATTTCAAAGAACGGAAACTCTTCTCGTCTTTATCGTTACACTTTAACGTTTTAAGGTACCGGCGAGAAAACGAGGTCCGTTTCCCGATGCGATCGAACGTACTTCGCACGATCGGAGAAAAGAAGGAATTCGGATGGAATTTCGCACGAATCGGCTTAAAATCGACGAAATACACGATTCGAATTCCGATCGTTGTTTGGAGTTTGCGACGTACGTCGGCCGTATCGACCACCGTCAAACCTCCCTTCGCGAAGCTTTCGAAGCGTCTCCTTCTCACGTCGACTTACCCTTCTCCGCTTTTGTACATTACGCGAAGCTTCGTGGATGATCACGATGGAAAGGAGCGTCACGTACTTATTGAAACCATCAGAGATCGCGCGTACGTACGTGTTTCATCGTTTTCTTCTTCCATTCACATGGTGTACTGAGACAGCAAAATTCGGGGAGTCGTGAGGCTGGTCGGCGGTTCGGGTCAAGTAGTGCACCAGGCCAGGATCACTTTCTTGAAGGGAACGAAGATTGCACGGCCGGGATCGCTGCAACACGATTTCGTCGTAGAAAAGGATTTTAGTATATTAGATTTTTTGGTTGTTCTCTGTTTCGATGAAAACGCATGGAAATTCCTTTGTTCTTTCATTGTTGTTGTATCGTTAACGCTTTGCGAACTGGACACGCAAATTCGCGTCTTACGTACCTCGTGCGGTGTCCTATGAAAAATGTTAACTACCGTTGAATAGAACAGTAGGAAAAAGCAATGAATGCTATAAACAAAATGATACGAGCGTGTTTTTACGTTGCATGCTTCAATAATTGGAAACCATCGCGAGTTTTAAGAAATTTAATAAAACAATAAATTTTGCTTAGTAGCTCTGCACCGAGGAAATTGTTTTCAAGCATATCGAGCTAGAAATAACGTCAGTACAAGTATCTTTAAATATGGTCGGTGATTTTGAAGAAAATGTTACGCTTGTTAAACGCTGCTCGGAAAGTCCGTTGTGATTTTTAAGGAATTTTGACGACATAAGAAATTATATCGAAACATTTCTCGCCGAGAAACCCGAGAAATTCTGGAAGGATGGAATATTCGAGTCGCGTGAAAGGAGCAGAAAGGTTGTGCAACAAAATCACATCTATGTAATTCAATAAATGTATATCGAATCGAAATGTAAATCGGAACGAACTTTCCCAGCGCTACCTTTCCAATCTTTTCGACGAGTGTGTCAAGTACCTTCGTTGAACCAGTGAGTAAAAAGAAGAAAAAGAAAGACGACAAAGGAATGTGTTAATTACAGTGTACCGATAAATACGAAAAAAGGATTGTATCGATACGTCGGAAATTGTATTATTTCCAAAGCTGAAACAGAAGCTGAAACTGAACAGAAGAGAGAAACATGATCATTTCGGGTAATATATTAGGTTGTTTCATCGCAACAAAATGAATCATACGTAATTCGATAAAATAATACAAAACAAAAAACCTTGCGCATCTATATTTGCTTATAAAACGAAAGCAACTTTTTGGCGATCTATTAGGTTGGCAACTAAGTGATTGCGGATTTTGTCAATACCACCGAATGACAAACTCCGCGATCACTTAGTTGCCAATCCAATAGATTGTCCGAGAAGTTTCTTAGAAAACTGAAGTTTCAAAAGCGTTTCAGAACCGTAAAAAATTGAAGTTTCTAGTATTGGGTTGGCAACTAAGTGATTGCGGATTTTGTCAATACCACCGAATGAGAAAATCCGCAATCACTTAGTTGCCAATCCAATAGATTGCCCAAAAAGTTTCTTAGAAAACTGAAGTTTTAAAAGCGTTTGAGAACCGTAAAAAATTGAAGGTTGGCAACTAAGAAGCTTCAATCTTGTACGGTACAAAGTGTGATAGAATTAATTTCTCACGCGACGAAGAGATCGTCGATAATGAAACGTTACAAGTTTATTATCTAAGTACAAAAATCCTTAGCTTCTTCAAAGACTTAACCGAAAGTTCTATCCTTCGAGAAATATTTACTCTCGTTAGAGGTACGAAGGAGAAGTTAAGGCTGAGAAACTGAATCGTGGCGTACATGTTGATGATCGTGGATTATTGGAAGGCGTAACAACGGTTAAGAGGGCAAAAGGAAGAAAGGGAATTAACGACCGGTTAAAGATCAATGTTGCTCGGTTCTCGTAGCGTGGTTTGCCCTTCTCGGAAGAATCGGATGAAAACGCCACGTAACACGTGGATCGTAAACCGGTGCCGACTTCACGAGCCAATAAGTCATTTGCATTTTCCTTGTACTTCAAACTTTGAGAGCGTGCACTTCGATTTTTATCACTCTATAAATCTGAAGAAACAAGGAGAAGTCACGCAATCGAGGCAGGTTACACTACGTTGTTTTCTACGCGAATCATAGAAAAGTACGTCGCGTTTCACGTTTTCTTCGACAAATTGCAGAAACGTAATTCACTGGGTCGCGTGCTGGAACTGTACGTCAGATTATGCGAAAATATCATTTTGGCATTATTCTTCCATTTTAAATTTCCATTAATAAATTTCCTCCGCGAAGGCTGTACGAAGAATTATTTCAAAACTACTACCTCATTTTCCTAGAAAAAAGTATCGAAAACAATAAATCACTTGCGAAAACAGCGAAACTATACGCCTTCCTCCTTATTTTCCTACGAAAGCATCGAAAACTGAAAACGCTCGATTTCCTATGTAAACGCTAACAGAGTGAAATATTGCCGTAAAAATATTCCTCCTCGTTTCTACAAAAGCGTGGAAAACTCGGAACGATAAATTTCAAGGAATTCCCCTCTCGAATTGTTCGAGTCCTATCAACGGCGCAGAGCTACGAGAGGAATTTCCCTTCGACCGCATTTCCACGATTCGATTTACACGACGAGACTCGAAGCAACGCATAGATGGTAGGTACGTTCTCGAGATCAAAATCGGAGGAGGTGCGCTTTCAGGGTCGACGATCGTCACGCGACCATCTCGAGCCAAAGTTGTAGCGATTTTCCAAGGCTCCCCGCAGACCGACGTTTCTCACGATAACGTATGTGACAGGCATGGCTATCGACCAACCGCGTAAAGCCAACAACGTTTCATCCGTGTTCTGCCATTCGTTTCACTTTTTGGCCGGCTATCTCTATGTTGCGTTTTATCGTCCTTCTTTTATCGCTAGCTATATACTACCAGCTCCGATATCTTTATCTTTCTGCCAAAATATCTTTTGTTAGATACGGTTTATGGACGAACAATGGTGAAATATCTCGTTTTCGCGAATCGCGTTCGTTCCCTGCAACTAATATCTCTTGCAAACATTATAATTTAACACAAGTTTCTAGCTATTCGATCGTGACAGCTCTAGATCTATTAATTCATTATTTCATTCAATTATGGGCTTAATTGTGAACAGCGATGACACGCGCTATGAAAATGCATATTAGGATATGCTGTGGTAAGAAGAAAAGGTCTAAGATATGTTCATGTTTGATTTGTTTAAATTCAAGATGAAATTTACGTTGAGTTTACATTTGTTTGAGTTGAATTCCAGTTTAGGCAAATCACACGGGTAGGAAGATGGGTTTTATTGTGAACAGCAATGACACGCGCTATGAAAATGCATATTAGGAAGAAAAGGTCTAAGATATGTTCATGTTTGATTTGTTTAAATCCAAGGTGAAATTTACGTTGGGTTTACATTTGTTTGAGTTGAATTCCAGTTTAGGCAGGTCACATGGGTAGGAAGATGGGTTTTGTGGTGAGAACAGTATATAAGATAAGAGACAAGTCATGGTAAATGAAAATGGAACCGGAAGCGACCCAGTGCCGCAGGATCGCAGATGAATAAATAATAAATAAATAATAATAAATAAGATGAATAAATAACACAGGTTTTTAGTTTAATTTGCAATCTAACGACAGAGAAATTGTTATACCAGAATCCCGCTTTCATGTAAAGCGTTTTCATAGTTTCTAGAAATATGTTGAGTATTTTATACCAACTATTATATTATATTTTATAGTATCCGTGAATGTTCCTGCAATTGTAGCCACTTTGTATTCGAAGTTGTAAAAATGGATACAACGCACGTGGATGTAATGGACGTGCACATGAGTGAATCAAATGCCTTCTTGAATCTCTTTCCTTAAATCGAAATCAGAAGAAAAAATGAATCTGCATAAATATCCGCAGTTTAATAGTAAGAAACGCAAAACACGATATTGTAAAAAAACTGCAACGAATCGGGTTACATCACTGCGACTATCTGTTCGCCGTTAAATAATTATAGGCGAAGAACATGAAAAAAAATAGAAATTAAATCTGCATATCACGCGAATAATATATAGTAAGAGGAATGAACACGTTGCACGATGTTTTATAACGCTCAAAGTATAATATGTAAGTACCCTGCTAAAACGTAGTTATGAAAGCAACGGTATACCCGTGGGTCTAATTATTTCTTAATCTTTTACGTGAAATTGCGCGAACTCTTATCTCGACCGGATACATTTAACACAGCCGATCCTAAATTGATACTGCATTATAGTAAAAATTAGGTCAATTAGCCTTGCATCGTAATAATTATTCATTTGGTAACATAATCTGCCAGCGTATTTTACGTTTTCGTTAAGTTATATCGGTCGTAACGTACGCAGAAGCACTCCAGCTATGAGAATTTATAAAAATACCGATCGATCGTATAAAATAGTACATTTCACGTACCCACTCTTTTTATAGTCTCGGAATAAGAACAGGGATAAACCTTTCTCGTACGATACACGAAGGATACGTCGATTAAAATCTCAGATTTCAATGTTTTTCCAATCTGAACATCGATCGAATTTCATTAGTAGCTCAAGTACTTAAGGCGCTTTCGCAAGACGCGAACTTTTATACAAATCCATATTTATACGGATAGAATCAAGGAAACGCGACCTGAACGGAAGCTTCTTTCACCCGCCCTAAATACTTTAAATTTATCTATATTTGTATATCTTTGCCTATCGCGTACCTACGTATATCGATCTTACTAATTTCCTAAAATTCTTACTAAATTTTCCACAAAACAGTCCTTTTGTAATTAATAACTATATCGTTTCGAATCGCTCAATATCTTTTTCCAATTTTCTTTCACTCCTTCCAATCTTTATCAGACAATAATTCGCGCGACTCTCGAAATTCTAACGAATGTAAGAAGATTAGAGAAAAGTTCTGGTAGGATTCCAAAGTCGTACTATCATCGTCGAAAATACCGAAATACCTCTGTACGTTCGATAAGCATTTCCTCTCGGTCGGATCGATATCGATTAAAACGCATCACAGAGAACTAGCCGTGGAAAGAGTAAAAATAACGTAGCATTTTCGCTAGACGTTTCTAGTTTAAATATAAAGCGTATAGTCGATACAGAGGCGTATATATCGCTATACGTACACATAAGCTTGGAACGTGCTGGTCGGATCTCGACGATCTACGGCCACGACACGGCGGAGAGTCTGCATTACTTATTCATTGTGTTGTCGATCGGCGAAACACTTGCAGCAAAAGTGGCATTACGTTTAAACGTCGGTTCACGTGTTCAAACCGGCAAGGCGTAAAACGTTCTCAGTTGGCGAACCAAGAATAGCGATTACCTACCAGTCAGCGATAAATTCCTCAAACATTCAACTTTATACACCAGGTACAAAGCTGTAGTTCCACGAACTCTTGCCCAATAGTTTCACCAAAAATTTTGCTAAACTTTCGCTGCCTGCCTGATAGCGTAAGTCGAATCTACGAATGTAGATCAGACGACTTGAAAGTAAGACGGATTACGCACGTTCGATTGATTAGGCTATCGTCGCGTTTCCTTCGAACGATACCCCCGGTTCTATCTACCAGGCAAGTCGGTCTCGTGGTGCAATCGAGTGACGAAATGATACATTATGCAGTTTCCTTAACACGCTATACACTTTCTTAACTTTTAAACGCCCTACATTTTTCAAGACGTTACGTTTCTCGTTGCGCGGCTAACTTTTAGAAGCACGAAGGATACATTCGATGTATCGACGTTCGGGTATCAGTAAGTTTTATGGCTGCTAGTAAACCGTTCGTAGATATTGGAAGATCCGCTGCTTTCGAACAAAGATAGTCGACCCAGATTCAGACAAACGATTAATTCCATTTAAAGGTGAATTTTTTCACCGTCGATTTTAACGCGATTTCAACATCGTGATACGTAAGAATCTTCGACTATTATTCCGCCACGTTGATTCGAATAGGCGTATTTGTTTAGGAGGGTGGTTTTGAGAAAGAGGATTTTCAACGTTTAAGAACCAGGCGTCGATTTCGCGTACGTCCGAAATAAACGAAACAAAAGCACACAATTCAATGAAATAATATAAAAGAAAGAATGTTGCGCGTCTATTGTTTCCTTGTGAAACGAACGCGACTTTTCGGACAACCCAATATAAACCGTCGCATCTTCAGTTTCAACGCAGATTCCGCTTTCTTATTCGATACGCATGCAGATGAACTATTTTTCTGCCAGCTGGCTGCAATGACTCGAGCATTACCATTAGCGTTACCATTTGAGCGTTTCAGCATTTAGCATTACCATTCTACCCTCTCTCGTCACAATTGTTCGCGATCGTCTATAATTTAGAAGTTGTAAGATTCGAAAGTCGGTGAAAAGTATTCCGTGAGCCTTCAAGTAAGGTATACACCGACAGAATTTAGACGCGCTCGAAGCAACGAGCAAAGCCTTTTTCCTCCTGCAACAAAGAGGGTATTTTATAAAAATGTTAAGCCGACTTGCTGGAGACTCTGCTCGTTATCCGGCGGAAGTGAGCGAATTACCGGTTCTTTTACGCGAAGGAACAATGGTTATTAAAAATGGCATAGTATTATCGAGCGCGGCGTTCATAGGGCGAGCTTTGCATTCTTCTACGAGAGAGAGAGAGAGAGAGAGAGAGAGAGAGAGAAAGAAGTAAGTCCACGTTTACGTCACTCTGCACGTGAATACTCGTGCTCTCAGGTGCACATACGCGAAACTCGTACAAACGAGAGAAACTACGAGCAATAAGAGAGAAAGAGAGAGAGAGAAAGTTTATCGCGAGCGGAATTGCTTTTGTCACGCAGCTCGTTCCACGTTCGGCCTATTATCTCGAACACACGATGCAATTACGAAATTAAATACGTCGCCGGCCGATTCGGGAAAGGCGGCTGCTGCTTGTGGCGCCGATTTAATTAAGGACTAAACCGAAGAAGTCGTAACGCAGGACCTTCTGTTTCGGCCACGTCGTCGAAAGGGAAGAGCGCCCATTGCCAAGACGCGGCAGGCCGGCCCTCGTAAATACAGGTAAACGAATGTATCACGAAAGCTCGTGCGCGCAGCAAAATGATCACTATTATCCTCTAACTGCAGAAACTCGAGCAATCTACTCGACCATCGAATATACCTGCTCTATACCGCTACTGGAATTCGAGGTTGTTTCGCCAAGTAGATAACGCCTTTTCAAGTATCCTTTGCCTCGATCACTATCTTTTCTCTTGGCTCGGAAGATGTTGGTAAATTACATTGTCGGATAGTTCCAATATCCAACGAACCTTCGATCAGTCGTTTCCTTCTTTCAATCTTACGCTGCCCTTCTTAGTTAGAATCTGTTATCGGTCATTCCGAAGACGAAGGAAACTATAGTTTTTGAAGGGAGAAAACGGAACATCGAAGTTCTTAAAAATAACGTTCTAAGAATCTGAAATATTTTACTGTTGTTTCGCAAAAGCGCGAAACTGTGCAAAAGATAAGAAACACGAGGGGGCGGCGGGATTTGATGTATCTTGAAAAATTAAAAAAATGCCAGGAGGCACATTTCGACTAAGGAGAACTCGACCGAGAAAAATACATAAGAATGTGAATACATCTTTGTTAACTGTTGGAATACAACGATATTACACGCATAGACACAAATACTCTTACACTCTTATACCTACGCAGGCATTTGAACAGGACGCTTACACAAGTCATACTCATTACTGTATAGAGAGTGGGGTTCAAAATATTTAAAGGATCATGGGTCGCTACCTACGTCTAGTCTGAGAGTAACCGGCCAACTGTCAACAATCCATAAATTCTTCACCTGCATACTTTGTTAATTATACCATATCACTCGCTTGTGTACATTTGGTTCTGTAGTTCCGTTTAATAAATATCACTGAGTATTATTTTAATATAAACATTGTATCTTCCACAAAGTAGGTAAGGACTAAAGGAAAGGTAGGTAAGGACTATAGAAAGTAATTTCAATCGTATAAAATTCATTTTGTACGACTTTTATCTCTTTATCTGAAGCGACTACTGTTTCTCTTAAATAAAAATACATCGCGTTTAGCGTCAATATCGCTTTACTCTCATGATCCGATATCCATGTGGCATTTGCTAAGCGTCTCGTTAACACTATTTTCACTGCGGTAACAATGCAGAGTCGCGATTGTGACGTTGTGTTAATGGGCAACTGCTAACTGCGAAAACGCGACCGACGTTCGTTCGATAAAAGGCCTCGTTATTGTTTCAGCGAAGCAACGAAGCACGTTTCATAGAACTCTCTGACATAACGCACGAACCGTAATGTGTAACGACATGATCGTTGCAACTCATGCGAATACGCGATGAACTATCCTCCAAAATAGATACTAACGAAATCGTTAATAGTTGACTAGATAATTACGCTATGAAAGATAATTTATAATAATTTCCAGCGACAAGAAAATATACCCGATATAACGTACGTATGATAACTTACCAATCGAAGAATCTTCTACCGTGAAATGTGCCGTCGGAGGAGCCATTCAAATAGGGTAACTCCACACCTACGTGCGTTTCCTCTCGACCTGGTACAGGTCCGACGTATCTCACTCGTCCTTGAAGAACTTTACCCTCCGGCGATATAACCTTCACGAGATGATCCAGCTTGAGATCTCTTGGTATCTGTCGAAATAAACACCGTAGATCGTAAACCAAGAACCCTTTTTTAGATCAGCAAGTGATGTACCGTAAAGTATACGATTTTAATTCCAAGTGGTAACGATTTTAACGGATCGTTGAGATACGCTCGATGTTCTATTACGTTTCATCTAGCATCGACGAGTTTAACGCCGATAACCATTCACCACGATTAAAAAGAGCGAAACTTTCAAGCATCTGACCATCTCTTGTACGTACAGTAATTTATCGATTAAGCGAATTGACAAGCTATTGTACAAGCTGTACGTAATAACTCTCCTTCATGATTTCACGTTTTTACGATTTTACAATTTTACCGACTTATTTTACAATTATAACGGTTTAATCGCGCGAGAGTGGTTTCCACCGTTCCAAATGACACGTTATCGTGCCACGTTCTAATCAATTGTCAGCAAAGGCGGATATATCGAGGCACACGCGAGACACGCTGGTGAAATTCACCTTTGGCAGGTACGGTCTAGCATCCTGCGGGGGATGCCAATCACGGATTAGATCAGGCTCGGAGTATCGCCGCGTGCGTCTCCGCCTGGCTGTCTGTCGGTTCCAATAATCGGAACTGACGCCGCTACTGGAGATCGTCAGCATCGAGTCGATGCTCCGTCGTAAATAATCCTCAGCCTCGTCGATCAACGATTCCGTCGAATCGCCGCTGTTATCGCCGGTCACCAAATCCGAGCGCAGATTTGGCAGACTGCCTCGCGTCATCGGGCATTCTGCAAACAAACAGCATCCTGACACAAATCACTTTACTGTTATAATGATACACCGTTTATAACGGGTGTCTGGCTAAACGATGTTACTTTGGTGGATCGTTTGGAAGAACTCGTCGTTTATTTATTATTTATCGACGCCATCAGCCAGCATTATCGGACAATACGAATAAGTTTGGGGAAAAAGTGGTGCAACGAAACCTTGGGCGGTGTTTTATTTTTGTCGAGGTCGACGGGCTTCGCGTTTTTATTATCTTTCTCGCTGTACGCGCGTCGCAACAGAGTAATTAAAAAAGGTCTCATCAAAGCACTGGTTCACCAGAGATTTTTTAGCAGGTAAAATAAAAAGAACGCGACAGGTTGCAGGTTGACTGGGTTTGATCCACTTGTAGTTATCGAGGATGGTTTACAGCGAAATGAGCGACACAAAAGAAAGAGAAGAAGATGCGTTTTCAGCTTGCGCGAGTAAAGGAAGTACGAGTTGAAACTTTACGGATTATCGCCTAAGTAAACGTATTTGGTTTGCGGGAAAATTGTCCGCAAGTTCTAGTACTTTGTGTCTACTCTACGAAAACATCGAAAGTATATGTTTGTATAGTTTCTATGGTTAATAATTGACAAGAACGAATCTATCTCAAGGTCTAAGAGAATTCCATCCCGAAAGAATTAAGAAATCTCATTCCTGAAACAATATTAATCAGAACGTTTGCAAAAAGTCGAAGAGCGCCTTTTATGGACTGTTTTATTTGGCAGGAACGAAAGATTGCAAAAGTAAGTGCAAAATATTGAAGCGATATTAAAATACACCCACGTAACGTACATCAGTTACGATCGAGTAACTCGTCTTATAACGTTGCACGGAAACACGAACCTACGATATGGTTCCAGTCGATTGTAAGGTTTCTGAACGCGATAGAAGGTTAATTTGAAGTGGCTGAGCCTGAGATTCAATTAACCGCAACTGGCTTCTGCGAGTAAATAGTAAACTACATGCCCATTTACGACAGTTTATCTCGATTGAAATTAACTCTACAGGCGTCACTTAAATTACACACGCACAATTAAGATGTATCGTAGCAAGTAGACAAACTGTAAACAATGATTTGAAAATAAAAGGGTTACTGTGACAGAAAGACAAACCTTGGAAAGTGACCTTCGATCGCGTTCTCTTTGGAACGCTCTTAGAAGCTTTCGAGGACGTCGCAGGAGGATGCACGTGTGTAGGCGAAGAGGGCATAGAGGACCAGGTTGGTCTGGGGGTAGAAGTGGCCATCGGAACTCTCCAGGTATCGAAGGACGTCGCGTTTGCTCTCCACGAGTGTCTTCGAGATGGGCCACCGACAACCTCCAATCCAGGCGACGGGATCGAGGACAAAGAGCCACGATATCGAGAGGAGTAAAAGTCGGTGGAGAGGCGACAATCGCACGGACTCGGAAGTCCTGTGCTGGGGTTGCAACGAGGCCAAAATCCTGCAGGAGAGCCGAGCGATTCGCGGCGATGCACGTCCGGTGTTCGAAGGCCACAGCCGCGAGAACTGAAACAAGTCTGAACAAAAGGAACGATATGAGTCATTGTTGATCACTCCGTAATAGTAAAACCGATTGATTATCCGGTCGATCTACCGAAATGTGTTCGAGTAGAACGAGTTAATTTTTAGAATAACGCACGGAATCGGAAATACAAAATTACAAAATAATGGAAAAATTTTATTTCGTATTTTATCTCGTATTTGGGACATTTATTAGACTACTAATGTAAGAATAATCTCCAGCGTTGTTTAATTTTCATAAGCAGCCGATTTTCCATGTTTTAAATTAAAACTCGTTCAAGGACGAAATGGAACTGAAACGACGGAAGAGCAATTCTAAAAGAGATAAGCGATTCGTTATTCGCATTTCAGTGAGATATTTAAGACCGTAGGTTCCCTTGCACCGCACCGCAGCGGAAAGCAGTATAATCGAATAATACAGGAACAGTAAATATTCAGAACCTACAGTATCGGAATAAAACAAAACGAGGCAAGCAATTAGTCATCCAAGTTGACGAAGAGGCGGAATTGAAACGAACGTCAAAGTGAATCGCATTAGCTTTATTCGTTCGACCTTCTCCCACGCGCGAATCATTTCCGTATATATGTATATATATACATATACAGAATGTACATACACATAGATAAAACGGTGTTACGCCATTTTAAGAATAGTCTACTTTACTGCTCCCGTTGATCACCTACGATATTGAATTTCTATGCGCATGGATAAAGATAGTTTTAATTATTATTATTTCGTGTAATATAGCCGTTTTCCAAAGAGCTGTCCTTTACTAAGAACGTGTTACTCTAACGTTAATACTTGGATTCTTCGAAGTGAATATGCAGTAATTTCATTTTAGAGGTGATTTCAAACACGTAGGATGCTTGGAATCGGACCTATTCATCGAGATAGTAAAGAATGTTACTTATTACGTTATTACGATAAATAAAAAAATATTAGACACCAACAAAATATATTTTTATTGTCCATTATCAGCTAAGTATACAGAATATTCATTGGCATCTGAAATATAACGTAACGTTAAACAAATATAACAAAATACATCTCTATAAAGTATAATGGTTATCAAACAAGCGTTTAAACAACACACATACAACGTTTTATAAGTATATCATCATCAACGTGCAAAAATAATGTTTGTTACAAAAACAATACTGACGATTAAGACCTAAAAATGACAGGAAGACTGCTCAAACATTCCATCGCAGCATCGTACGTAAATATTGGGAACGAAGACAAAGAGAAGAAAGTTGGGATATTACGACCGATAATTATTCGTATTCTGACCTGGGACTCATAAAAATTGAGATTCTACGATCCTGATTACACTCCATTGACGCTAGAATGATGCGATTCGCACTCGCTGCCCTTCCACTTCTCTGTTACGTGTACAATCCTACAAGTCCTTTAACGATTCAGAAACGTTTATACTACTTGATAAACAAATCTAGTTCGTATCACAAATGTTCGCTATAAGTTCAGCTTGCACTCCAACAGCAGGTCTGGTTTCGATTCTTAAACGAATAACTCCATAAATATGCATCATTCCTTCTCACACGAGCGCAAACCAACGTTACGCGATGTTTCTCTCGCTTTTTCTCTCAAATTGTCGAAACTTCAAAAATATCAAACACCACATTGCACGAAAACCAGTGATTCTTATATAAAATCCATGCTGCAGTCGCGACATACTATCACCCAACATCAACATACTGCAAACTATAAACTCCTAACGTAATGTATTTATCGTACTTTCCAAATCAAAAACTACAAGATTTGTGCTTTGACACAGAAGTATCGAATCTTTATCTTACGGATTATGAAGATTCTGATCCGAATTCGGATCCTACCTGTGCGTGTGGGTCGTGGCAGAGATGATCGGCGCTTCTGGACAACTCTGGCACCATGCTGGTGAAGCTGATGTCCGATAGCATTACTCTTCTAGCTTCCCGGGTTTTGTCGGACAGTCGAAGTCTTCCAGGCACCCCGGTAGGCAGAGCGAACTTGCTGGGCAACGTGGTGAACGTATGAGCCACTTTGTGCGCGAGATAACTCTCGGAACGCCAGTGGGCTGGAAGCGCAGAAATGTCAGTTTGGGCACCAGACTCTCGTCTTGCTCCGCTGATTCTGTCCATCACCGGTCTCAATGGTGCCGCGCTCTTTCGTCGACTACCCGCTAAAGCTTCGCGATGAATGATCGGTCTGAAAAAAGGTATAAAACTATACCGTAAATTGTTTAACGTACTTCGCATTTTAGCCATTTCTCCACTCTTCCAAGAATCGCACAATTGCGATAGCAGGCTTCTTAGTTAAAACGTTGCATCGAGCATGCTTTCGTTTTTCAAAACGCGTTGAAATATTTCAAATTCCTCGTGTCTTCTTATTCTACGTTTTAAGGGAAGTTGTACGGACTGTTAAAAAGTAACCTTATTATTGTTGCAAAATTTATAAATTTATAATATATCGATGACTTTTTCTAGAAATCGTGTAAGCACAGACGATGAAATTAACGATACGATTCGTTCGACGTGTCGAAGCATCCTCTGTTAAGGTAGCTACAAGATGTTGAGCGTTAAATTTGCTGTGACAAAATTTCATATCAAATTATGTGCAATTTCGAACTATTAGCAGCTCGTCGTTGACACCCGAATACTATTAGAGCCTAGACCATCGACTGTGGCCTCTGATCTAATTTTCAGCCCATAATTGTATCAGAATCAGAGCCAATTTCTGATACAACACATACCTCGCTCTATTCTCACACAACAAACTGAAATCATCAAACTACCCAGCGAATCAATCGAGAGAGATTCGTCGATGATATTTCATTAATGAGATGTGAAATGAACGGTGCAAATAGAAATAAAGAATTTCTTTGTCGCGCTAACGAAACAATTTCAGATACAAACAACGGTGATGTAAAAGTAAAGCAAATAACGAGCCAACGGATGTGTTTAATAAGTTATTGATAATAATAACTGACGACGTAATTAAATCGCATAAATACGCTTGTGCGCTAACGAACAGGAAACACGTTTAAAGTGTCGTTTCGTATATGCGTACGCATCATTCGTTAGGAAGCCTCGCATGTGGCAAATTGCCGTACGCGAAAAAAAAGCAGTTGGAAGTAAGTGAAAACGTTTTATGGCTGTTAAATACCAAGCAGCTAATTGAAGTACTTTCAACGAATACATGCATACATATATTAGCGTGAGAGTCTTTCATCAAGTACAGACTGAAGAGCCCTACGAGATGTTAAATAAAATGTCGGTACACCTATTCAAGCGAAAAGATCGGGTTTTCTTTCTTTTCCTCCGTTCAATAATGATTAATAATAATACCCACGATAACGAAACCTTCAATGAAACCAATAGATGTTCGGTAAAAACAACAAGTAATTTAAATAAAAATTGACGCTCCAACTATTACATCTTTCCACACGTTCGACGGAGGCCTGGAGTTCGTGTAACGCAAGTGCCGAAAAAATAAAATCGATAGGCTATCGTGCAACGCTAAAAAAGAAGCTACTAGTTACCTGTATGCAGTAGGTGGCGCGGCTAAAGTGTTCCTCCTGACCGCGTGTCTGGTAGCATGCTCAGGTTCTTCGACAACTCCACACTTGCTGATATCTGTTTCGACCAGCACCGAGCACTGAGACCATATTTTGTTCAACCTGGTGCTAGAACTTTCGTCGAACCTATCCACGCTTTCCTCGCGATCGATGCTCGAGCTTTGCGAAGAAACCGCTTCCTCGACGGAGCTGGTCTTCTCACCATTGCACACCAAGGACTCGCCCTCGGCTGATTTAGCGTACTTCAACAATGCCGGTTGACCGGTAGGCGCAGACTGTGGCCAAGTTTCGGTCTCGGTTATGGAGACGAGATCTTCCTGAAGACCAAGATCGCGACAAGTATCGTCCGTGGTGAATATCAGCTCGATATCGTCCAACTCCTCGGACTCGTTCTCGGATTGATCGTTCGGCTTCGGCTGGTCGGCCAATTGATTCTGACGTTGATGCTGCTGCAACACTTGCGTGTCCGGATTATCGCTAAACACCGAATTGTCTCCGTCGGAAACAGATTTCAAGCTCAGATCCTCGAGATCCTTCTCTGGCACCTCCAAGTGATCGACCTGCGCCGCGCTCCCATCTTCCGCCTCGACGTCCTTGGATCGTCTATTCGTCAAGGCGGAAGCCAGGTCGTTCGAAGTCCCACTCTTCACCGTATCGTCCAAACTGGCACCAGATATTCCAGCCTGAGGTTTAACAACAGTCGCGTCTCTCGACATCGTACACTTCGACGTCTGATTCCTGGATTCCGATTTGGACGAGGATTCTACATGACTGTTAGGCACTTTCTCGACCGTACGAGACTGCGGATCGGGAATCTCGCCGTTACCACTGGTGTTGCTATCGGTACGAGGCTCGATGACCGGCTTAGGTGCCTCTGCCATGTCCTCCGTGTCGACTTTGTCCCTGGACGCGTCCATGAGTACGCCTGCTTGCTCTGACAGACTGACACCGTTTACAGGGTAAGAATGACAGCGAGAAACCAGCCGCGTATGCACGCTACACGTGGTTATTAATAGGTGCATCGAGAATGGAACGCGTTCCTTTTAATTAACACTAACGCCACGAAGAAGCTTCATTTAGCGATTCACGCTTCTATCTAGTGAATTACGCGAATATCTTCCGCTATTATCCTGAATATTTAGATCGTTAATATACATAATAACATTAACTTTGCTTTGAGCTAGATGAGTTATACTATTTTAGACAGGAACAAAATGATCTTATCGCGGAAATGCTAAGTAGACTTGAAATGTACGTATAATAAGAAAAAGAAACATATATTTAATAACGAAAGAGCAGCAACAACTGTCGAAACTCTTGCACGACTCTTTTAACTGATCAAAAATTTACATACAACTCTTTTGCTTATCGGTCATACTGCACTTTTAAAGATCTCACACGCATGGCACACAATTTTGCAAATGTGCAATATAATCTCCACGTGTACCATTCGTGTCAAATCTCTACGTGCATTCTCAGAATCGCTTTTCATTCGTTATCGATACATTAGCATAAACAGTAAACATTTGCTCAGTTCTCAATCGCGCATTATCCACGTGAATTTTTTGCTGAAATATAGTGAAATAAACGATGAATAAATAAATGGAAAACACTTTTCTAATAGTTTCTATACATTGACACGTTGACAGCCATTACGTAGTTGCTTTTTTCCCTTTTTTTTTCTTTTTACTACATTTACAACGATTAAAATAAATCACGTCACATCGACTGAGAAATTTTTAATACAGTGATTAGATAAAATGGTAGAACGGAAAGCGTGCTATTCGACGATTATCAATTTTCATCGGAACGTAATATTTTGCAAAAATCAAATGCGTGAAACTATTATGGTCTACCGAGCAAAGTGCATAAAATTCGTGTGGCAGTCAACGTTTTCACGTTATTGCAATTCGTTTCTCTGCGTTAATGTTATTCGTAAATAAAATCGATAAAACGAGTCTTGCTGGTCTGGGCAAGGTGATCAGGATGATCGTGAAACGCGAAAATAGAACAAGATGATCGCGCGTGACAAAGGGAAACGAAATCCGCGGACGATCTCTTAATTGCTCACAGAGACGCATTTCAAGACTCACTCTTTGACGTCTTCTACTGCGAGTGAAAAAAGACGGGCCTGGGGCGGCGGGCTTGTGGCAGCATCACTAGAAAACTCACTATTCCTGCTTAGAATCTTTCGCCTAAGGACGTGATTCTCAAGAGCGAGCCTCTCGACGACGTCAACGTAGCTCTCGCCAGAAAAATCACCAACGCTCTGCTTAAGACGGCGAAGCTCTTCCCGCGAAGAATCCAGCGCGGAGCGCAGCGATATCACAGTCTGAAAGGATAAATATCGAAAAATCACTTTTGTCCGTCAAACATATAACACTTCCTTCTGAAAAGAATTTTTAAAACGATCCTTCGCACTCAAAACACAAATGATAAGTAGAGAGCGGATTTTTGTGCGCTTATAAAAAACTCGAAAGAACGCGCATAATATGAAAAGTTATACGAAATGTCCTTAAGTATAGCGCTCTTCGTAATATTCGCGAGGTAAAACAATTTCCTACCGGAGCTCTACTTTTTTAAATTATACTCTGAAGAATTAAATTATACAAATTTGCGTAAAAAATCCGCAGTCTAACGACAAGGAGGATAAAGTTTAAGGAGTTTCGAATGCAAGATTAACTCTGGTACGATCCCCGAATTTTGTATGTCTCGGTTGTCTCGTTCCGCTTTCGTCACAACGAAGGAAAGGACTTTTCATCGTTTAAGAATATCTTTAGCACAGAATTAAAACGTGCAAGCGCACGTGTCGATTATTTTCTTCTAATTTAGAAACTTTCCTAACGATAAAAGGATAAAAGATTCTCGATCGAACGAACGAAGGGACAAATGTGATTTTATAGTAAACGTTTCGTCACGTAAATTCTATGCAAATATATCGGAAAACTAACATTGGAACATTTTCAAGCTATAATTAAGCGGCCTAAGTATTGTGCGTAAGAACGTATAACCCTACGAATATGACAAGAAATTTCCAATATGCTCCTTTCCAATTTCTAAACAGTGTATCAAACAAAATTAACCTTGCCTAATTATAACATCGTTTTCTTAACAAACACTCTGCGTCTATCATTACCGTGAACGATAACAGCAGGTTTCAGCTGGAACGTTCGCAAAATAGCTGCGATTATTATGGGTCACCGTTGAACCAAGGCGCTATCGGGAATTATTGTAATTGAGACGATGGATGAATGTTTGAAGAGAATTGCACACATGATCAACTTTATTACCTTTTCGATTTCATTCGCCGTGTACATTTAATGATTGGGTCTTGGTGTATTCTTAAAAAAGATATTCACATCATACGCTATTATTGTATACTATCGAGAGATGCCTATTTAAATTACAGAGTGATCGATGATTTTTCTTTTTTTTAATTTATCGAGCAGTTGCGCGATTAAATTATCCGACAGTTCTGATTAGTCGTGTTCGAGATGGAAATTCAGAAAATGATTAGAACATGAGAAATCCGTGTGATAAATCTGTGAATCGGCAATAATACCTATGATTACAAAGTTAATAACGCTATTCCGAGACGAATCACGTACTTTCTAAGACGAATGAAATCTCGCAAGACGAAATGGATCTACTATCTCGATGGGATAAAAATCTTGGCGAAAGCTTGAATCTATACTAAAATGCTTGAATGGACATAAATTTCGTTGGTTTGAATAGGTGGCCATTTTATTAAGTAGTTTAATGTAATTTAGCTTAAGGTAGCTTAACAATCGAGTGCTGACAATGCACGGTAGGAAGTGCGGTTTGATTTTCCGCTGGAACAAAGATTAGAAATAAGACGATTCGCGTTTCCATATTACGCTGAATAAAAATCTCACGGTATGTATTTAAATACGCGAATAAAAATATCAGCTTTACAAATAATAGCAATAATTAGAAAATAGTTTATAATTAGAAAATAATTTCGTTAGAATCCAAATATTTATTATAATATCCTGAATTTTTGTTATGATTATTAACATATACCCCTTAATCTGATCTACCATGAATCGTACACAGAAGAAACATATCATACACTAAGGTCAAGGGATCACAGAGGTAAAAAGATCGAAAGAGAGTGAACAGCATCGGTGTATATGAAATCGATGGCTCAGGTAAGGGTGTATAAAGTCATCTGCTGCCCTTTTAGCAAGCATCGTGTCATCTAACCAATCACACACATACACGCGCATTAATAATAAGTGAGGCATATTGACACACGTAGGTATAACAAAGGAGCAATTTCTTCAAAATTAAACTTATTCTTTAACTGACGAACAACTAGTAACAAACAGGTAGTAACTTGACAAAACTGGCTTTTTGTATCTACCTACATATGTTGTAGTTGTACGTAATATTTTATAAAGTTCCAAACAAAAGTTCAATGCAAGTACATAAATTATACTCTATACCTTTTTGTTTAAATATATATACCTTATTATACAAGAAAGAAATAGAATAGCATATCAAACTTTAACAGAAATATTTTTTTAATTTTACGAATTTGAAATCTATTTTCTAAATATAACACACACACACACATACACACACACACACACACACACACACACACACACACACACATATATATATATATATATATATATATATATAAAATAACGAGTTTGAAATTTGTATTATTTAATTAAAGGTTTTTTACAAGATTATTTTATGCCAAGATAGGAAAGAATAAAATAAACGGGATGAACACAAGTTCAATTATTGTGATTAATTGTAACAAAGTTAATCGTGGTGCATTAATTAAATTTGTGATTCAAACATTCAAACCTGATGCAAGGCCCTGACAACGTCTAGTCCGGGGATTCCCGGGGATGGCAGGGTAAGCTGCAGCCCCTGATGGTGAGACTGCCGACCAGCTTCAGCTTCCATGCCTCCTCCTCCCCGCCCGATATTTCTAACGAGATCTTGCCACCGCCACAGGTCATTCCGAAACCGTCTTTCTCTTTGTTCGTTTCACCACGTTTTTACAATTTCACCGATTCGAATCGATCGCGTTGTTTCCGTTACCACATACACCCGGGACCACTGATCGATCCCCCCTCACTGGACCTCGAATCTTTAATGAAATACCGAACAGATCAATCGCTAAACTAGTCACCAACGATAATCCTAATTCGCGAAAACAATCGTCAGTTTCTATTTTCCTATTTCACGAGAGGGGCGTGAAATCGGATGCAAAAACACCATGGACACCCTTAATGGCAACGCTATAAATAGAGCCGAAAATGTCAGGGATAGTTAATACACTACGCTATCCATTTTACGTTCGAAATTACAAAATTAGGATTGAACAAGCGATTTTAGTTTTTCCTTATAACGTTATGTTTAGTCACGGATGAAAAACGATTTAAGAAATTTTCTCGATAATGCTGTTTATGAATAAAGAAAACAATCGGAAATAACTGCATACAAGTGAAACACCATACATCGTTGTTCGAGATATTACCTTTTACGTTGAACGTAGGTTTCACCGTGTCGTGAATTTTCTGCGCGCTATGTTTGATTTCTAAGTGATTGCAAACGAGTGTTATTCGTCAAGCAAGATATGTATAATATATTTTTATTGTAATTTTGAATGACTGTATAAATAAATTTGATATATAGTATATCTTTAATATACTATGTAAAATGAAAATTATTAAAAACGATAGAAGTAGAAAATTGAAACATCAATATTCAAGGAAAGAAGCTGCGCTTAAGATACAAGCGAGCTTTTATAATTTTTCGTAAGATTAAATTGCAACTTACTTTTTACACGGATTTATAAATATACATCAAGACCATTAAAAAAATTGATTATCAATAAAAAAAATTAATATTTTCTTTTTAGAAAGTGACGCCGTAGTAACTGCGCGTAATACCATACGGATTGATTCACTTTTACGCACGCACTTTATCGTTCACTGTCGAGAACGTACTACTGAGAACAACGTTTACGACGGTGCTTGAACAGAGTTTTCCAATAAGCAGTCATTGTTAGAACTACTAAAAGATACTAATCAATATGGAACAGCTCGAAGGGTTTATAGGTACCACTTTAATCGTAATCGCTAAGCGCTTCAAATCTATTAGCCCAATGTAATTATACTCCTCAAACACCGATTATCATTTAATTCGGAGTTTCCTTCTTATGTATACACAATAATTCACCAATATCGTTTAATTAAAGTTTTTATATCAATGAAAAAAAAAAGAGAAAGTCCACTTGTATATCTCGATCTTAATAATATATAAAATTACATTTTTCGTAAGTACGACGCGGTAGCGTAATTTTCATACGAATGTCAACAATATAGTTCGAGCTGTCACTTGGCCTTTAATGCAGACGACGAAATAGAAATACATACCCAATTACACCAGGCTTGCCAACGTTGTATGATGCTACTCACGACAAGGAGCATTTTCACTAGGAGATGAATGGCAAATATCGCAAAACTTAATAATTCCCTTTTATCGCTACACATTGGCGCGGATATAAGTATAATTTAGGCTGAAATTAAAATATTTTTGTTATTATACATTTTTATAAAGCACTCTTGTATTCATTATACAGTAAAGAAGTATAGTGAAACAGTAAAATTTTCATCAGAAAAATGAATTAAATCTGATTCATATTAAAAATTATTATTTTATTTTTTCGAACAATAGAATTCAATTAAAACAATGTAAAACAATTTAATTCTCTCGTATAATAAATTAATTTCATTATTTTTCAGTAAAATCTGCCGTTTAAGGTTATTTGAAAATTAAATAGAACTATAGATGACGAGTATTATATAGAGCAATCTGTCCGCGCAAAGTTCGGTATTATACACGAGTGTACTATTATTCGTGACGTTGACATTACATAGTCCATAATAACAGACGAAAAGAATAAGAAAAAAAAGGAACGGAAATCTCATAAATATACTAAAACAGCATAATATGTTTCATGGAAAATAAGTTCTAATTGGAGAAGTGAACCTAATTCATAAGGATGGAACATAAGACAAACATAAGAAGCATTTTATTTGTGATTTTTCTACACTTGTCGGTGCTAAATTGTACTCATTTGACGAAAACTTATTTTAAAGATGAAATTACAAATAACGGTGACAATATTCCAAAAATCAGTTGGTTATTTAGCAATTCTGCTGACAGTTCGATTAGGATTAAAAGAGCCAGCATAATCAAGTTAAACGAAGATAGTTTATTAAAATCTATGAATATTAAGTGTCGACAAAATTTGAATCGCCTGTGCGGTGATATTACTAAAAATAACGACGAATTAATGCTGTTAGAATGTATTCAAAGTTTTAAGGTATAACTTTGAATTAACAAAACAGTTTATTTTATAATATAGAGTACTTAATAATACAAGTAAAATAAAATTACTAATTTTAATTCGGTTTTTTCATTTTACAGCCAACTGAAGTATCTGGTATTGATGATGAATGCCGACAAGCAATCTGGGACTATATCTTAAATGTTACAGGTAACTCAAATATAGAACGTTTAGCTAGAAGAACCTGTGGCAAAGAGTTAGATTCATTGGATTGCACTGCTTTTGGTAATAAACATGGAGCATATCTTTCGTGTTTAATTGACCAAAGAGAAAAAGTCAAAAATCCTCAATGCATTGCATATATCCAAAGGTTAGAATGGATTGCATTCAGTGATTTTAGGATTATAACACCATTTTCTTCAGATTGTGAAAATGATATTAAAAGATTCAAATGTGACAAGGTACAACCTTACAGAGACATATCCCAAGGACAAATATTAGCTTGTTTACAAGAACATGTTAATGAACTTCAACTTCAATGTAAAAGACATATACTTCATGTATCTGAAATACAAGCAGAAAATATCAACTTAGACCGACAATTGTATTTAGCTTGTGAAGAAGACCATACTAGATTTTGTCCAAATATTAGGCCAGGAAGTGGCCAAGTATATAAGTGTTTAATGCAACACAAAACAGATAGATCTATGACAACAATGTGCCAAGAACAGCTTGCAAGACGAGGGAAATTAATTGCATCTGATTATAGAGTTAGTAAAGGATTAGTTAAAGCTTGTAAAGATGACATTAAAAGTAATCATTGTAGAAGATCTGTGTTTGAAGATAAAAACATAAGACTTGCACAAATTCTTCTTTGTTTGGAATCTGCGGCAAAAAATGGTAGTAAAATTGATAATAACTGTCAAGCTGAAATGTTTGATCATAGAAAACTTTTAATGGAAGATTATAGATTATCCCCTGAGATAGTTGATGGTTGTGCTAATGATATTACAGCATTTTGTAATAGTTTAGAAGTTGGTGGTGCAACAATTCACTGCTTGATGGAGCATACAAGAACAAGAAAGAGGAAATCGAGAATATCTAGTAAATGTCAGAGAGCGGTAATCAAATGTTTTCATATATACATTTATATACATAAGAGATTATATAATAATAAATATTAATGAAATGTTTTTTAAACATAATAATAGTTAGAGGATCTAATTATGGAAGCTGATGCTGGAGAAGATTGGAGAATTGATCCTGTTTTAAAGGAACAGTGTGAATTAATTGCTAATGTAGTTTGCAAAAATGTAAGAAAAGAATTGAAACAACTCAATTGATATTTCATTAAATAATAAGTGAATACTGTAATTTGATTTACATATAGGTACAGGGAGGTGATGCCAGAATGATATCCTGTTTAATGGAACAGCTTGGTACAGACAAAATGACAGAAGCTTGTGAAACTGCATTAGTTCAGATACAATATTTTGTAGCTAGAGATTTCAAACTAGACCCTCAATTGTACAGAGCATGTAAATATGATGCAACACATCTATGTCATGCAAGAAATGCATGGGCTAGTGATGGAAAACAAATGGATCCAGAAAGAGGACCTCTTGTTTTACCATGTTTATATAGACATGTATATCATCCTCAAAAGAATATGACAGTAAGAATTCTCGTAGTTTCATAAATAACTATATATAATACCTTAAGTAACTATGGAAGTTAAAAGCTATTCTTGTATTGGCTCATTTTAGTTAAGAACAGAATGTCTTGAAGAAATTAGACGCGTTATGAGGCAAAGAGCAGTAAATGTTGATTTACAACCTGAAATTGAGGAAGTGTGTCTGACTGAGTTAGCATCATTTTGTTATGACAAAACAGCAAAAGGAGAAGAAATATTATGTCTTCAAGATAATTTAGAACGGTAATAGTAGGTGTATTCAGTCATATGAAAATTCTTAAATTTATTTTACAATCCATTTGTTTTATTCACAGT
Organism: Bombus pascuorum; assembly: GCF_905332965.1. NCBI lineage: Eukaryota > Metazoa > Arthropoda > Insecta > Hymenoptera > Apidae > Bombus > Bombus pascuorum. The sequence continues at coordinate 4,896,016 of NC_083488.1, read as the reverse complement.
TTAAGCAGAAATTGCAAATTAGCAGTCGGCAATTTTACGGAAGAACAAGCAGAACGTGTTGAATTGAATCCAATAATTTCTGCTGCATGTTACCATATCATAGAGCGTCATTGTGAGGTACAATATAATCTTTTCAAAAATTTAAGTTAAATATTAACAGACATAATTTTTACTTGTGAAACTTATATGAAATATTTAAAAAACAGGAAGTATTAAAATATGGTAAAGATGAAGGTGATATGATGGAATGTTTAATAGAACACAAAAATGATATAGAAGTGCGATCTGATTATAAATGTAAAGCAGCAGTGGAACACTTCCAATTGATATCATTAAAAAATTATCACTTTACCTATAAATTTAAAGAGGCTTGTAGACCATCTGTTAAAAGATGGTGTCCAAAGTGAGTAGATTTCTTAAATATTTTATATGAATTTTTATCAATACAAGAATGTTTATATTTTAAAATGTAATATTTAGATCTAAAACTAAGGCAGAAGTAATAGAATGTTTAAGTACAAAAGTGCAAGAAGATATAATAAAAGATACTCAACATCACATAACAAAAGAATGTAGACAACAGTTAAAAGCACAGCTTTATCAACAAAGAGAAAACATTCAGTTTGATCCTATATTACAGGCACAATGTACAAATGATATTAAACAGTATTGTTATGATCTTGAACCAGGAAATTCTCAGGTTGTGATATATACATATTTATCTTTATATCTATATTTTCATATCTATATTGATGCAAACATTATTACTTCAGATTCTCGAATGTTTAGCGGCACACAAGTCAAAATTAACAGATGGGTGTCATAAACAATTGTTTAAAGTGAGGAAACAAGAATTTCAAGACAGTTCAAGCGATTTCACTTTATTAAATAATTGCCGAGCGATGGTAAGGCAATTCTGCCATGATATAAGTCGTTCACAAGCGTTAGATTGTTTAAAAAAATATAAAGATGAACCAACGTTTGATGATAAATGCAAAAGTATTGTTATTCGAAGAATGATTGAACAAAACACAGACTACAGATTTAATACTGCATTACAAATTGCATGTTCTTATGATATTAATAAGCATTGTAAAGAGGTATGTTTAAACATAGTTTACTTATATCTTTTTTTCTACCTTATTATACGTATAACGTTCCCTCATTAGGTTTTATTAAATGAACCTACCGATAAAGAACTCGAAGGAAAAGTTATAAGGTGTTTAAAAATTAAATTTCGAGAGTCAAAACTTTTAATAAAATGTGAACATCAAATGACTAACATACTTAGAGAAGCAGCTTTAAATTATCATTTAAATCCATTATTAGCCACAATGTGTGCACATGAGGTATTATCATTAGAATATTTTCAAAAAAAGGATAAATAATTTGAAATAAATATATTAACCAATATAATAATTATTTGGAACAGATTGAAACAGTTTGTAAAGCAGATGACAATGATCCAGGAGCTGTAGAAGAATGTTTGAAAATGGAATTTAATGCTGGAAATACAGATATGAAAGAAGAATGTCGCCTTGAAATTGCTGACTTAATAGGACAAACAAGAGCAGATATTAATGTAGATCCATTATTACAGAAAGCATGTGCCGTCGATGTCAGTAAATACTGTAGTGATATTCCTCAAGGCGCAGGAAGGCGTACGTTAAACAAATAAACAATACATTTTATATATAAATTAGTTCATTTATTAGAAGTATAAATCTGTCAAAATTTTATTATTTCTTTTTCTTTTCTTAGATATCATGTGTTTACAAAATGTATTAGAAGACAGTAACAAGTCTCTACAACCTGATTGCTATAAAATGTTAACTACAAGGATGGAAATGTTCAGAAATGCAGCTAAGGTAGCGAATTCTATATTTCTTATAATAAATATTATATATTAATAATATATATCTATTTATTTACTTTCAGTTAATTGGACCAAATTCAATCCAGGAATTGTATTCAACGGTAAATCAGTCTCCTGCAAGACGATATTTCATGATTATCACGTTAACAATGATCGGCTTAATTTTTATCACCGGCTTATTTTGTGGGAGAGTAACAAGACGAACAATGTTAATGAAAAATAAGTGATAAATTATAGTGAGAAAAATCCGTCCTCGAAGATTTTCTATCGCTGTAATTAAAAAGAAAGAACAAAATCAATTCCAAGTAAACATCGAAACAAAGAAGAAGAACAGAGTGATTGTACTGGTGACCTTCCTGCAAGATATCAAACTGTGCAAAATTAAGATAGAAGTTGCATTTTTTAATATTTTTATTTATCTCCTTTTTAAATATACATATAAATTTATAAAAGAGAGCGAAAGGGAGAGAGAGAATATATATATATTCATATACATATTATGTACACGATTCTACAATTTGTCATTCAGTAGTATTATCATAAATATAAAAAGTTGTAAGTTTGAATGAATGTAATGTATGACAAACCGAAAATGATTTGCATTTAAGGTAGATTTTAATAAAAAATATATTAATAGAGAATATATATATATATACATATATATATACACAATAAATTGAAATGAGGAATGAAATTTTATGTCAATATTCTATACATTTGTGATATATAACAAAAATTCGTATAAAAATAAAATGGTCACATTTTATTTAAAGCAAAACATATTATCTGGGCACAAATTACCTTGGTCTTCCATTTTAGAACGTTAGAATGCATATAGAATAAAAATTATCGGGAATTATTTACAATGAATGAACTTGGACAATTATGTAATGTGCACATAATATGAAACGTATAAGAATATTACATATTTCTTAACAAAAAAAGTTATGCTCAATTTATAGTAATTAAAACTATTTAATCTTATCATTGAATACATATATTGCTATTGTGTATCATAAGTTAAGGTATAAGACCAAATATTGTGTTACACGAAATATATTACGAGGTGAAATTTCAAGGTAAAGATGCTGAACTGTAGTCATGCCGTTGTTAGTTATAAAAAATAAATTTTCTTTCTACCTATATTTATATTGTAAAAAAATATGACCCAAGTATCATATACGTAATTCAGTCATAACGTCTAAATATAATGAAACTCAAGGTAAATGAAGCGAATTTCTCATTTAACAAAATTTAATTTCTAGTAGGCTATAGTTCCGCTGAAAAATCTATCTATCTGATATGAATCATTACTAACAAAGTCAGTTGATGGCCACAAAAGGAATACAGCGAAACCGTGCACCTTGCTTTGCTTTTATGGCATTAATTTTTGAGTTCGAACGGTGCGCAACGGTCGTACATATAATTCGATTGAAGGTCGCGAGGAGGCGCGACAATCGCGTGAAGTACAAGAGCCAGCAAAACATTAACATCAAAAACCTCTGTAGCGCAGGTCCGTAACGTTGTTTCCGTTGAACGGACGAAATTGTAGCTACAGTGAGTGTTTGTTGTGTGAGAAATCTACATTGTTTAATGTTGTGTGTGTTGAGTGTATAACATGATTGTTACGAAATATTAATGAATCCCTATTGTTACCAACTCAAATAATAAACAAATACATGAACTAATTATATCAAACAATAATATCGAAAACCATCGTGGAAAGATTGATATATGTGACGTGCGTCGAAGGACATCATCATCGAATAGAAAAACGCATTGAAGGAGTAGAACGCATACGACAAATGTCGAATCGTAATGAACTGCGCAACGACATAGGTGTGGCGCGTAAAAGAGAGAGCGTACATGCACGTATACGTAGGCATACGTGCAATACGAGCTCCCTTGGAATGAATGCAACCAAGAATTGGATTAACTTTCCCCAGTTACATTTACGTTTAAGAAACCGATCGATTCTTTCAATGCAGTATCAACTATAATAATCTGATCCTACTAAGTTAATCATCTCTACACTGTACCGCCGAGTTACATTGGTATTTAAGATCAAGATAAATCTTGTGCTGATCTCGGTGAAGTAAATATCACTGTTGGTATTGAAAACACACCGTGTGGGTGCGTGTGCGTGAGCGTACTCGTGCCCGTGCCCGTGCCTGCGCCTATGCGTCTCCGTTCGCCAAGTTGTGGTGATCTTCGTAGAGGTGGCGGCGGCGGTGGTGGAGACAGTGAAGGTGGTGGCGGCGGCGGCGGCGGCGGCGGCGACGACGACGGTGGCAGCGGCAGCAGCGGTGGCGACAGTGAAGGAGACGGTGGAGGTGGTGGTGGTGGTGGCGGCGGCGGCGGCGGTGGTGGCCGCGACAACGTTTGGAGGGAGAGATTTCGTACGTCGTGACTGAGTGAGTGAGTGAGTTGGTGCGTGTGCGTGCTACCGCGCGTATACGCTCTCTCTCATTCTTGGGATCGTTCGCGTGTGTGTTGTGTATGTATGTGTATATATATATATATATATTGTCGCGCGCGCGCATTAACGGAATTCACGATCAGCACGCAGGGACTCTCAACAAATGTTTAAATGGACGCATCGTCCATTATCACCCAAGTGTCGCGGGATGACGAGCTAGGCCAATTTAATAATGGGAAAGGTAGGTGTTTGCTGTGAATATAGGCTTGCCGCCTTACATTTTTTTTTTTACGTTTTTCTTCCAGATGCTGGATGGAATCTGCACCTGTTACGGGACTGCACCTCGCTCCTCACCTTACCTCACCTAACTTCTCACCTCTCACCCCTCTACTCCTCCCTTCCACTGCTATTCGCCTATACTTCACTTCCGACGTCTCTTTTCCTCTCGCCCTCGTTTTTGCCTGGCCTCGCCTCGTTTTGCCTCGCCTCGCCTCTTCACAAATCGTGTCTCCTATCCTTCTCCCCCTCTTTTTCTTTCACCTAAGTTTCGCGTGTAACTTATTGCATCGTGTCGTACCCATACCTTGCCGCCGTTTTAATTCACTTAATCCGATTCGTTTACTCGATGCTCAAATATTGCTAGGACGAAGTCAAACAATGTTTAAATTAAGATAAAATAAAAATGTTCCTCTCCCATTTCTTAAAACTGTCAAAATATATGTTTATAGAAATATTCTACTATCCTAAAAATGGTAATTTCTAATAATTCATCCCTTTGTACATTAAGCAGAAAATAACGTTCCATCAATTATAAGAGCAAATTTTGCATTTTATCTTCCATATATTTTTGTATAAATATATCTCTATTTTGGCTCAAATTTTAACAATTTTGATCACTTTTTAATGTATGTATCATATACATATTTACATATGTGTATTTACAAGATGATATTTATTTTTTCCAAATGTAGCTCAGTTACCACAAGAGAATGAAGTGAACAGCACCGGTTCAGCCAGTGGCAAAAAGCCAAGAGGGCGTGGGCTTCTGCGATCTCTACTTTGTTGCCTCGGTAGAGGACGTGGAAGTAGTTCTAAAAGTTCAAAGACAAGCTCGTTACAAGGCGATGGACATGGTTCTCCATCCCTAAGGACTGGATCCCCAAGGTTCCTTCTCCCACCTGTCAGACATCAGGATATGCACAAGAAGTGCATGGTGATTGATTTGGATGAAACACTAGTGCATAGTTCTTTCAAACCAATCAACAATGCCGATTTTGTTGTTCCTGTAGAGATTGATGGGACAGTGCATCAAGTGTATGTTTTAAAGAGGCCTTATGTGGATGAATTCTTACAGAGAATGGGTGAACTGTACGAGTGTGTATTGTTCACAGCAAGTTTGGCTAAGGTATATTATGCGAATAGTTGTTTATTATTACCATGGGCTTCATATTTAGGTTTGTTTGAACGTTCGGTATTTCTGATATTTACAGTATGCTGATCCAGTAGCAGATCTGCTTGACAGATGGGGAGTGTTTAGAGCAAGACTGTTTAGAGAATCTTGTGTTTATCACAGAGGAAATTATGTTAAAGATTTAAATAAACTAGGGCGAGATTTACAGCAAATTATTATTGTTGATAATAGCCCTGCCAGTTACATTTTCCATCCAGATAATGCAGTAAGTTTTACCAATGAAAAATATACAAAAAAGAAGAAAATAATTAAAGGAATAAAATAAATTCATTTTTAGGTACCAGTGGCATCATGGTTTGATGATATGACAGATTCAGAACTATTAGATCTAATTCCATTTTTCGAGAAGCTCAGTAATGTGGAAAATATTTATACAGTCTTGTGCAATAGTAATCATCCTTATAATCAAGTACCTCCAGCTGTACAGAATAGTCCAAGCCCAGGGTCAGGTTCACTTGGTGCTTCCTAGCCCTACCTAAATTCTGGCCAAGTAGCCAGTATTATCATCGCTCAATGCACTCTGAGGAGAACTTTGATTGGAATATTCCACATTGCTTGCTTGTTATGTAGCAATGGACAACCAGGTATGACCCACTAAGTGTTGGGTGTATAATGTAAGCATACCTATCAAAGAGTCATCCAAAAGGAGGTGAAAATTCTAAACCCTCCTGTATTCATTTTGACACAACATGAATCACAACTGCTTTATCATTGGCTTCAGTTCTTTTTCCTAAGAAATAATAATATGATATAACTGCTCACAGTATATCAGATACAATGAACTGATCGTATTTATCTAATTATTAAGGTATTTGATGAAAGATTAAAAAGTAGCTCAATTGGTCATAAACAAATAACTCTTCCAATCACATTGACATGGAATAGATTTCAAATACAACTTATTGGTTGCATAATGAATTAATGCGTGTTTCCGTGTTTGATGTACTTGAGAAAAGGAGCAAATGATAACGATAACAATGAATGTAAAAAGTGAATATGCATTTGAAATCGAATAAGTACATGTACGTGATTTAAATTCATGCAGAGTATATAAAAAATTATTTGCACGAGAGAATAAATCAAAGTGTAGTATTAAGTAACACTGAGAGAAAAAGAAATAGATTACTTAAGAGTCTTTTGATGGGCCGTTATAATTTTTTCCTCTGTATATTCCGATTATTTACCGTAGTTTTGCATTGCTTTTAACTATGTTATGTGTGAAACTTCAATGAGTATTTCTTATATAATCATAAATATTGTGCAAAGAAATAATTAATTTTTATATAAATTTTATGAGGCTGATAATTCCAAATAGTTACGAAAAATGAAATTAAATCATGAAATTTTCTTACCCTTTATAATTAGAATTTGTTAAAATTCATTGAAAATTTGTGTGTTTGATTTTGCTTGATCAAACATATATTTTATAAATGAGGTTGAGATATAAATCGGAAATTTGGGGAAATGATGCAAATATAAAAAAAATTATGTTTTAATAATTGGGTTGAGTGAAAAGTACAGAGAAAGAAAGAATATATATTGTTTTTATTATTTTCATGCTATTTTAACTTCGTTTCAAAGAATAATGAAAAAAAACAATGCAATGGGAATTGTATAAGATAAAAAATCAATATATATTTGGAACATTAGGTCAATGCATATCATTCTTTCCCTCCAGACAGTTATACGAATAATGGAACATTATGTTAATTATTACAAAATCATTAACAAATTAAAATCATTTAGATGTAGTCCATAAAGGATGAATAAGTAAACAAATGTATATTTACACATGTAACTATATTTACTAACAGATAGTTGTCAATTTTGTACGCTTAATTCGTGCATAAGAAATGTATAGCTAGCATTATACTTTCATATCCAATCAAACTGTCGTTACTTATACTTTTTTATTTTATTCGTATTGTTGCTAATATATTTGTCAGTATGAATGATGCAGTAAATCAAATTTTATTGTACTGTCGTCATTAACTTAATTTCAAATATCAGACTACTAAGGATACTATACGTCGATCGCATTATTGAATTTTTAGAAAAAAAATTTACAGAGGAGAACAGGCAGTCAACTAAATACAGTTTTATAATGTCTGTTAAAGAATTTTCTAATCATACATGTTACTCACGTCTTAACGTTCATCCTATTCAATATCGATGTATTTTCATTGTCTATTTAACATAACATAACACAAAAATCTTGAAATTAACTTACTGTCTTTCTTATGAAATTTTAATATTTTAAAAATTTTTAAATAAAGAAGATAAGACATTAATAAATAGAAACAAAGTTTTTAATCCATCTTTTATTAAAACGAATTAAATGTAAAGAAATTATATAAATTTTAAAATAAATCGTTATTTTTAAATAATCACTCAGTAAAGTTTAACAATATATATAGTTTGGAGATAGTTTTCTTTAATTTTAGTCTATATATTATAATTATCTGATATTACGTCGCTATTTATCATTGAAAAAAAGTAAACCATCAGTGTTGTAGGTTTTTATTTCATAAAAAAAGGGCTAGGGTATACAGAGATAAGAATATTATACAACAATAAGTTATACATATTGCATAATATTAAATGGCTTCCAACTATATATTTTATCAGTTTTTTGTTTTATATGACAGTGTTTTAAACGGATCGGTATCGTTCACAACTAGATCTTACTTTTAACCCAACTGGTAGAACAGTGACATAATGTACTAAAAATCCGAATAAGCAAGAACTAAGAATTAAATCGATTTTCATAGCTATAATATTTTTATGTAAAAATCATATTAGTACTATTTAATCCAAAATACGCGAACTTACTTCTCAGCATTGTATATAAATGTTGAATGTTTATATCTAAACCTTAACTTGTTAGCCGTATTTTTATGTTCATTATTACTCGTATTTAAGAAGAAACAGCATGCTATGGAACATTTGTACTTATTGTTAGTAAACGTACCTCGCCTTCTATGTTTGACTAAACTCGAAACTCTTAGAATATTTGATTTAACTGTTTTCAAAGTATAGAATTATGCAATAACCATATATCTTTACTTCAATCTTGATTTATATGTGTATGCTTTTCGCAAACTCGATGAATTCATTAAAAGAAAAAGAAATCGAAAGTTATACAAAACGTTCATTAGCTCTTAAAATTTCTCGAAAACACAATCGACTTGAAAGATTACATAAGTAACAATATTTACCATACACTTTTACAAAAGTATGTCAATAATATAAAAGTGTGATTGTTTCCACTGGTACAGTGCCCATCGAAATGACTCTGTTAATTATAGTGCACCTTTTCCGGAAGTGCATACAAAAAACACGGAGAATATGCCACCCACACAAGGAAATTTTATATGTATATTCCAAATTGAACACAACGTCTTTTATAATGTTCTCGTGTACTGTCTGAAAGCAGTCATAAATTTAAGATACGATATACAAGCGATTACAATGCGACATATACAGTCATGTGGCAAAATCCTAAGAAACAGAAAATATTTCTAAATTCTACGGTCCTCGTCTCTTTTTTTATTGTTATCATTATTATTATTTATTATTATTATTATTTCGTTCTCTTTTAATCTCGGAAATCTTTCATCTCTAATGATTTTTACCATAATCAAATTCAAGTACGGAAATTATCATCGTAATGTAAAGCCTCATCGGTTTGATGGAAGATCGGGCGGGAGGATGTGTGAAGAAGCAAAGTTAATGTTGCATCCGACGAAGACCACGTTCCTTATCGGATCTAACATTAAACACACGAAATATCATACATCAAACATCCTTAAGCATCCATCATGTCGTGCTTCCGTGATTAATTAATATTAACAATCTAGTATATTGCTTTTATGGAATGCAAACCCGTTGGATGCTCTAGACGAGTATCCATAGTATTTCATAACATAATAAGTGCGTATCTTTTGTCGTGTTTCGTTTTACCAAGCATTTTGTTTTGTTTTCTTTTTTAATTATTATTATTATTATTATTATTATTATTATAATTATTATTATTATTATTATTATGGAGTTGTAACATGATTGTAGAGACGCTATAAAATAACATTGAGGATGATGGCTTTCGTCTGCTACCAGTTGAGCGACAGAGAGAGAGAGAAAGAATACAGTACATTTAGATTTATTATAAAAGCAAAAAAAGTGCGCCGAGAAAACTGTTAGCGCGAGAAAGGTGTAGCGAAAACGATCGTGATACGTAATTAGGTATATATAAATATTTAGGTAGACCAATTAATTTTTAATGCGCGATACTTTCGTACAGCGACGCAACGATGTCTTCGAATTCGTAGCTCTTCGCCGCTGTAATCTGACATATATATATATATATATATATATATATACGTGCATGTATGTGTATAACGCATACATACATGAAAGTACAAGAGCCGTTGCTCTTATTCATAAACAGGGAGCGTACAAGTGATATATTTTTTATTAAATTCAATTGTACAATATCATTCGCTTGTATGATTACGTTTACGATATCGTTAAATACTGAGCTATATCTTGAATTTGTTAAGAGCCCACTATTATACGTACCGGTGATTTTATTAAAATTAATTATAAATTTATCTACGCCTCTACATGTGTAATGTTCGTTGCTACGAAGTGTAGGTTTACTTAGCGATCTATAATAGAAACGATGGAATTTTAAAAGAAAAAATGAGGGGAAAAGATAAGTAGAACGAATTCTATGTCGTTACTTTCATTGGCGCGTTTGTCATTGCATTAATTTCGAATGATTATTGTTATCGGCTAGATTCGCTCCGAAATAAAGCGACTATTTGGTAACGATATATCATGTTGCAATACAGCAATAACGAACCGCTAACATTTTTCTCAGTGCCGAAAAAACATCGTTACTTCGCAGCAGATTTGCTGTAGTACGAAAGAAGCAAATATAATAAGAGGATATAATTTTGAAAGAGAGGAAAAAGAGAACGCGTGTGTGCATGTGTGTATGCGCGTGCGCGCGCGCACGTCTGTGTGTGTGTAACATGGAGAGTATAATTTAAAAAAAGAAATTTTTTAAATGAAATAAAAATAATGGAAAGAGAAATAACGGAAATGGTAAAAACCGTTCGCCGGACGACGGGCGCAAGGTCGAAACTGAAATTTTTTATATGTAATCAGTTTAAATGAATGTGAATGGCGAAGAGGCGAAATAAAGGAAAAAGCTCGAGACTCCAGTCGTGTTGCCCTGTTACATCCTGAACGATTACTAAATTATTGTATCATTATTATACATACATTGTACAAAAAGGTGAAACAATTCGTCACAAATGGAATGAAATTACGTACTATACTAGGGTTCATAATATCTTGTCGGTAAAATGTGTGAACGTGGCTGCGTGAGGTAAAAAAGAAAATGAAAAAAGATACTAAAAACAGAATGAGAGATACGAGTATGCATGTATAAAAAAAAAACAAACATAATTAACGATATTGCCTTGATTTGTAAATAAAATTTAATTACTTCCACTAATGAAATCTTCTCTGCGGATACCGAGCGGGCCGCGATCAGTCCACGCGGGCTCACCCTCTTCGATTTCGTATGTTTTTTACTAAAAAAAACCGCAATTGATTTTTTAACAGCGAGTATATTTTGTACAACAAAACACACACACACATATATATATGTATATTATATATATGTATTTTTTAAAAAACGTGGAGGTGAGCCCTGTGCATCGTACCAGAAAAATCAGCTAGATTATGTAAATCTCCCATCCCTCCGACATGTCCAGTTTGCTCTGTGATTCTGTGTTTAATAAAAAAAAGCAAAAAAAATATATATATTATGTATATGTATATATGTATATGTACATATACGCGTTTGATAAACGAGTTCAAGTAGTTTTTGCATGATCCCCGTATGAAAGTGTCCCCCATTTACTGATTGTTGTACATTATATACGTACTTTAGAACAATTTTTACATTCACATATTCATTTGTAATATTAAACGTTATTAGATTCTTGGAAGGAAAATTGTATTATGGTTTTCAGTCTTATAAAGAGGTATGGTAAATTTTCATCGTTGGTTTTAATTATATCGTTAACATGATGGCAGAATTAGGTCCAAAAAAAATTATACTATTTAATAAATTTGTCATAACACGAGGTAGAGCGACATTTAATCATTTTTAGTGTATATTATGATATTTCGTAGTTTAATATTATAAAAAGAATTTCATTACATGAAATTAGATTGTACAAAAGAGTGTTAGAACAGAACTGTGTTCGAAATACTATTCTTTACATTTGCGTATGTACCATATGCACCTCTATGTTGGTTTAAATGACACCACAGTATTTAGGTCAACCTTCTCGATCGCACACGATTAAGTTCGATATTGGATTTCCGCGAATGGCAATTACCTTTCTATAAAGGTAAATGTCATGACTGACGTACAATATGTTATTAGTTTCTGGTAAACCACCTGTTAGTGGTTAGAGCATATACCATACATGGTACTATACATGATAATATGTAAGTAGTGTTAAAACGATTAACATTCTGTCAGGAAAGGACCCTAAATTATAGGTAACTTTACTGATACTAAATTTAAAAAGTCAAGGGATATACATAATATTTTGTAAAAGTAATTTAAGTTGTATATGGTGTGTATGTGTGTGTATTTTCTTTAGATAAAACAGGTAGGCTTGCACTCTGACAAATGTATAGTTTTTATGCTTTTATATTAGATTATTTGGAAAATTTTCAAACGGATCAGATAACTGAAGTATCTAAAATCAAATCTATATTCATTTTCAGTTGTTAATCATATTTTCATTAGAATAGAATTTTTATTTAGTGTATTTATTTCAAATCGTAGCAATTGTTCGCAAATGTTTGAAAATCGATTATTTTTTTACAAAATAATAACATTGAGATACATTTAATAAATATATCCTAAGGTTAATTACTAAGTTTTGTATAATTTTATTTATGTATTAGAAAAAATAATTTCATCGTAAATAAGATCATTGACTAAATTCAGGGTAAATCTGACATCTAACATTATGCACATATATCAAAACTCCGTGTCTCACGTTCTGAAATACCGACCTCGACAAAATTAGAATTTCTCACGCCCCCTGCGATTTGTTTCGGCGAATATAGAAATTACAACCATTGACTTAATCTGTGATGTGAATCACTTCTATTCTGTACACCACAGATGAGTAAATGTATTTATATTTACTGTTGCAATTCGTCACAATACACGCACGAGGCACCTTTATCATACATTTTTTTGGCAATCACGGTCACGATCATATACATACTTTTGCTTTCTCTCTACTTTCTACTCATTTCTCCTTTCTATTCGAATCAGATTTAATTCGAACGTGTGGCAAGTGGGTGTCCTAGCGGTAGCTTTTGTCGTCCGTCCCAAAGCAGCGTAGTGGTCGCTAGACGCGCATGTGTGTTGAGAGATTTTGTGGTAGCGCTATACGATTAATACACATCAAAACACCATCAAATGATGACATCTCCCACCACCAAAAATTGAACGAGTTGCCGGATCTGTGTATACTAGCGCTAGTACCTCATCTATGACTATACGAACGATAATATGATAAAGGTGCCCTAACGGTAAAGAAGCTTGCAACATAAAAATGCAGTGAGTGTTAGGTCTATTATTTATCTCGTTTGTACTACAATTTCAATATAAAAAATAATTATACGATATAGAAAATAATATTTAACATTCTCAACTTCTAATGATTTAAACATATGCAACAAAATTATATTTGGCAAAAGTAGAGAAATATAGTACATATTAAATGAACATGTACATATATGTATGCAAATAAAATGTATCTTAATGTTTATACTTAATTTATTGTTAATGCAAGATGATATTTGCTATTCATTAACAAACAAAAATTTAATCTCTAACGCAAAAATTATACAAATCTGTGACTTAATCTTGTACCTAAAATGAGTTTTACATTCTTAACCTTAAATTTAAACTTGAAGCTATTAGAAGAAAAATAGGACATTAAATATAAACAAATGAATTATGGTTCAGAATAAAATTTAACCAAAGAAGAACATTTTTAATGATTTTATATAAATATTTAATTTCATTTATTTGCTTTTATAAATATGATACAATCCAAGCTAAATGATAATCGAATTATTGTGTTTATTAATAATTTCTTTCTGTGAAGACAACATGAATAATTTAACAGACGCACATTGGTTTCCCTTAACATCACAGGGAAATATTTATTCAATGACCAAATTGTGTTCTGTCAATGGTTCCAATAAGGTATTAGTGGCTTCTTTGAAAAGAAAAATATATTCTTGTGAATACCATTTGATGCCAAATCTACATTTAAGACCACTGGTTAAAGAACTACTTTTTACGTACATTCCCAGTTTGTAACCTTAAATATTAACACTTTATCCAAAAACAATAGTTTTCTATATCTGATTAAAAGTTCCTATTTATTAGGTGGTGCAGAAATCATATCTATTGATGCTTATAATAAGTCTGACAGCGGTGATGGATTTGTGATAGGAATAACTATTTTGAAAGCAAGTACAGATACATCTGTAGAAAGATATCTAAATATATATACAGAAGGTGCTATAGATGGCGAAGGAGATGAAGGAAGTTCCATTGAAGCTATAGCACAAAATTGTCTTATGGTGGAATTAGCATATACACCGTACCATTTATATCATACTATATTACCCCAACAAAATGTCCCTAATGAGGTAATTTTTTATATTAGTAATGATCTTTTAATTATACTTAAAAACATGAAATTTAAGCAAATGATATTTTATTAATTTATAGCAGAATTATAACTTTTCCTAAGATTTTAGGTTGTTTGGTTACTCTCTGGCAGTGATTATAAAATACATATGATCAGAGAAGACAAATTAAATCACAGTTACAGTGAATCACCTATTGAAAAGTACTTTCCTGAATTGCATGATATCCAAGGAATTGCAATATGGATTAATATTTACTATTATGATAATTACAATTGGTATGATATATGTGAAACGAATCTTTATGCATTACATTATAATAACTAATAATACTCAGCTTTAATTTGTTTAGGAGACTGACAGTAATCGGTTGTGAGTGTGGATTAGTCAATGTAGCTATAACTAATGTTTTAGAATTAAAAGTTTGCAGAAGTTGGAAATTAAGATATGACAGACCTGTTTCCAGTGTATCTATTTTTTCACTTCAAAATAGTATTGAGAAACCTTCTTTTCTTAACTCTAATAGTAAAATTCATTACACATATTAATATCTGTATATCCTAAAAAAGCTTGATTAGAAATCAAAACTAATGTATATTTTCAATTTGTTGTAGGCTCTAAATCTTTTCTAAATGATCAAGAAACAAAACTAAATGTTCTTGTTGTGAATACAAGTAATGCAGTTGTTTTTATGTAAGTTAATTTTGTTTTAAATATGTATTATAAAAATTAATTTCATATTTTTTATAACTAGGGATGTTCTAAATAATGGGATGAATGAAGACATAACATTAAATGGTAGTGAAACATCTGATTGCATTTTATGTTCTTGTATTGCTGACATAAATATGGATGGGCAAAATGAGATACTCTTGGGAACCTATGGTCAAGAAGTTCTTATTTTTTGTTTCATAAATGAATCATGGGAATTGATCATAAGAAAATTATTTGATGCACCTGTACATTCTATATGTTATATGGATATCACCAATGATGGAATGAAAGAACTTATTGTCCTTACACAACGTGGAGTGCATATATTACAGGTTATAATTTATTAATTAATCAATTATAATATTAATATATGACAAAAGCTTCAAAAATTTAAAGTAGACATATAAATTGCAGCATAATATTATGGATGTCAAAGATAAGTGGAAAAAGCGATATAAAAAATTTCTTGAAGAAAATAGAATATAGCTTAATCTTCAAATTGTCATATAGAAAGACTTGAATTGAGGTTTAGACTTCAGGGATTGAGAAGAGAGTACAAGAAATTACAAAATATAAATACACATGTTTGATACTATTGATATTATATATATACATGTATGTATACACACAAATGGATACATATAATATCAAAAAGAATAAAAGGAAATTTATTTTTATTATTACTATAATTGTAAAGTTGAATAATTTTAATAAATATAGTCAAAGAATAAAATATTGTTGTTTATTTTTAAATTAAGAAAGATTATTTACTTTTCAAATATAGCAAATCTATGTCAGTAGATGACTCTAAATTATAAATTTTGCAGATTTTGTTTTAAAAATGAAATATTTTCGTATAAACTAGTCAACTCACGTATTAACAGTCAAACGAATGCGCAATTTCGCTGGTTCTTAAACCAACATGTTTCATGATGCATCGTATCTAGACTTCGCAGAATCAGTGACATAACAGACAGTTCAAAATAGTGTGGCACGTGCTTGAAGTGGAAATTGTCATACGTGTATCTTTTATGTTGTGCCCACGCTTCTAACACTGATGATCGATATATTACATTACGTCTTGTTGAATATTACGAAAGAATTTAACAGCGTATTTCATTCTTTTTCCTACGTGAATTAGAATGACTAGTAAAAAAGGACACACCCTCCGAATTGAATCAGAAATCGATAAAAACCGTGAGGACGGAAATTGGAAAAAGGTTATAGAATTGGCGGAACACCTGAAAGTACAGTACCCTAGTAATGGTAAATGTTTCTTTTTCTTGTAATGTTTTAAATAATGTATCATATTTATATGTTTAAAGATTTCTTTTTGATAAAAGATTTAATAAAATTTTATAGCAATTTATGTCATATCACGAGTTTCGTAACCTGTTTATGTAAAAAGAAGTTGTTAAGTCATTTCACGAATTATAAGAATCACATACATATCAGTCAAACATAATTATAGTAAAATGTTATTTGATATAAATCTTCTTAATTCAACATTTTATTAAATTTAAATTTATTTGTTTGTTAATAAGTATATCTGATTTTAACAAATACCAATAATTGTCAATTAGAATATTTTTTATTTCTTAGAAATTTATCTTTGACTTCAAAAAGATATATTTTTCTTATGAATTTTGTGTTATTGAAATCTTAAATAAGAAAATTGTATGCAATTTTATTTAAGTTAATGTATTAAAAAATGAACATTTATATCTATATTTAATAAACATTTCATATTTCTGAATATTTTAATACTGTTAAGAAAATTTAATTTCATACCGAAATATATAAGATAAAAATATATATCCAAAACTATGTATTCATGGTGCTTTTGATTTTAGAATGTTTAGCAAATTTTTTATGTGGGGAAGGAAGATTAGAAAGCTTTTTAGAACAAACTCCACCTATAGATGCCAACATTGGAAAAGCTAGAAATGGACTACAAGAAACTAGAAAATACTTGATCCTTGCGGCAAATGAAAAAGATAAACAAGTAATTACAATCATAATTAATAGTTTTTAATTGAATAAGAGATAAAAATTTATGAATCTGATAATTTTATCTTTGTATGAATAATTAATAAATAATATTTTTAATTATAGGCTTTGGTTGTATTGGATGCACATTTACTACTTGGTAAATTGCATTATGCAATGGGAATGTATGAAGAAGCTCTTAAACATTATCAACAAGCTGAATTACATACACTTACAGAAAAACCATTACCTTGTAGAAGCCTACGTATTATTGCAGAATCATATGCAATTAAAGGTTTGCATCAGATATTATCTAAATCATTTAGTACGTTGCTAGTATGTACTAGTGCATTATTATTTCTAATACCACACATAATAGCTTGCCAGTTGAATAAAGGAATGATTTATATCTATCATAGTTTGGTGTCTTATATATTTCACTTAACAAATTTCTGTTTTAATAATTCTGTACTTTAGAACATTAAATATATGCTGAATTTGACAGTATTGCACTTAATGTAATTATTCTAACAAAATTTAAAGAACTGCATATTTTTTTCTTATTTGTAATCTCTACTAAGTATAAATTATCTTGTACATCAGCCTGAAGGTAATACCTAATCAAAATTTACTTAAACAAGCAATGATTTTTGGAAATATTTGCTGTATTTTGAATATCACGACTAATGTACAACTTAGAGAAAGAAAGATTGTTTACTTTAGACACAGAGAAACATTTATCCTGCCGAAGACTGCGCATTATTGCTGAGTCATACGCAATTAAAGGTTTGTATTTTGCTTCATTTTTATTTCTTTTATTTGCCATGTGTAAGTGTATTCCATTTTTTTTATTTTTCTTTGACTATCCATTAAAGTGTTATTGTATGCTTTATCATTATACAAAACATTTTTATTAATATGATAGTCCAAATCAAAAATATTTTCATTAACTTTTAAAGGTTTGAAATATATGTTGCCTTGTCAATATCATTTTCATGCTTAATTTTATTACTTTCAATAATCCAAAAAAGGGAAGATGTTCTTCATGGTAACTATGTTTCCTTACTTCTGTTTAAATTAATGTTTACTTGCATCTTATCAATATTGACAACTGCTGCATGATAAATGCACACTGTTTGAAAAACATTCATTTTTTCTATTTATCTGTTAGACATCCTCTTATAATATATATTTCAATTAGTAGTCATTTTACAACATATAAAAAGACTCTTTGCATGTTTTATCAATAATAACTACTACATTTCAGTTGAAACAAAAAATTAATTGTTTATACATACTTTCCATATTATATATAATTAATATACTTTCTGTAGATAATTTGATTGTTTGTATATCATAAACTTTATCAATGTATATAAATAACTGTAAGTGTATTGCATAAAATATTATGAAATAAATCTGCTTAGAACAGTGCTTCTTTTTTGTTGCTTCTCTTATTCTCTGTGAATATAATATTTGTGTATTTAAAAATATGTACCTTAATATTAAAAATTATATTATTGTTCTATTATATTCATACCAATCCTTAGACAATAGATCCTTTTAATAGATGTTTTTATTTACAACAGGTCTTTGTTTGGAAAAGTTACCACCAAATTCTAAATCAAAATATAAAATAGCAGAATGGCAAGAACAAATCATCAAATGTTACGAAATTACTGGGGACCTGACATTGGTGTATTTACAAGAACAAGAAAAACTTGCAATGCAACATCAAAATGGCACGTCTACCGTAAATAGTAACAATGCAGGTGATGATTCTTTTCAGCACATTCTTTTCCATCAAACAATGCTAATTGATGCTTACTGTTCCATAATTAATGAATGTATGAATAATATCTTGATTGGTAGTCGGGATATTCACTGAATGAAAAAACAGTAGTAGCAAGCATTAAAATAAACTTATTTTATAAGAGTATTACATTAACTATGTTTATTTACATTTTTTCAGGTGATATTATAGGGTTGTTGGTGGAATGTGACAAAACTTGAAATTTGGGTTTTGTAGTTAATACCTTAATATCATTTGATCAACAGGTACATATTCCTCTCAGTCTTCGTATTGTTCTACAAAACATATTGGGCCAATTTTGGAAACTGCACTACAAAGGGCACCCATATTGTACATTCAAACTGGTAATATTCAAGGTGCAATAAACCGTTACAGGTAATTAACCGTTTCTATTAATAAAAAATGCAAGGAAGGAAATGATAGCAAGAAGATGACAGTAATAGCAAATATAATTTAGAAAAAATATTTTAACAATTAAATAAACAATCTTTATTCATGAAATTCAATAACTTATAAGGGAAATTTTATCTGCTGTGGAGTCTACAACTACTCAAAGTCTTAGAGTTACTTTAACAAGACAATTGGCAGAAGTATTAGTTCGAGGAATTAGCGGTGCGGAATATAAAGCTCCAGAAGCACCAAGTGATTCAACAGGTAATATTATTAATAAAACGATTGTTATTATGATAAAATTTGAGATAAAAATAAAATATTAAATCATTATTGTACTTTTCTCAGATTCACCTTGGAAGCCAAAGAAATATTTAGGTCCTAATATGTTTGTGCCAAGAAATGAGTATGAAGAAACAATTCTGTTATTATTAATAAGCGAAGCTATGGCAGTTAGAGATGCTGTCCTTAGTCAATCTCCAGAATTTAAAGATGCAAGAATACATGCTTTTGAAAACGCCACTGCAGTATATGATCTCCTCACAGTAGTCGTTGTGAGATGGAGTCAAGTAGATTTGCTATATGAGGTAATTAGAATAAAGCAAAAAAAAAAAGTAAAGACTCAACATTCATTTCGAATGAAAGCTTAATTCAATTTTATATCTTAATAGTCATTTGAAAGAGCAATGAAATTTTCTCATGAGGAAGCCCATGTATGGACTCAGTGTGCATTATGTTTAATTAGTATGGGGAGATATATGCATGCATATAGAGTTTTGAAAATAGTAGCAAGATTATCACCACAAAAGGTAATGCCTTGTCTTTTAGCTGCAAGGTTGTGCTATGAACAATTAAATATGGTAAGTATTATGTTTTCCTATAAAATAAACTACATAAAATAATATACTAAAAGTATATTTGAATAAAAATAGATAAAAGAAGGTATTGAATGGAGTCAAAAAGCACTCCAAAGAGAAACATCAAATTCTCAAGGAATGCAATCAAGATGTCATCTCTATATTGGTATTGGTCATAGCATTCTTGCTACAAACACTATAGTAAAAATGGATAAAACTTACCATACCAAAACAGCTTTAGAATGTTTTCAAAAGTATGTACAGTTAAATATAAAATAAAGAATAAGTTACATATTATAGTATTATACATTTATTTAATAGGGCGCAACAGTGTGATCCAAACGATCATTTAGCTGAATACTATTTAGCACACGAATATGCAATTAACAGACAAATTAACGACGCAATGGTTCATGTAAAAATTGCGTTAAATCTTCGGGCAGAACACATTCCATCCTTGCATTTATTGGTATTACTGCTGTCGGCACATAAGCAATATTCAGAAGCATTGCATCTAATAAACAGTGTGTTAGAAGAATATCCAGATAATTTAAATTTTCTTTATATAAAAGCACATCTCGAATTACAAAGTATCGGTGGTGAACAAGCATTGTTCACCATAAGACATATGCTTTTACTTTGGAAAAATTTGTATGAAGATCAAACTAATGCTAATTGTAATGAACAGCACAGTGAGAAACGCAGTGAAACAAGAAGTGTTTTTCAATTGTATGCTTCTGAAATGTCTGATAAAGACTCTAGTATGTATTTAGTATCTTTTCTCCAATTTGTAATTTTTAAGATTAAATTGTTTTATATAAAAATTTCAAATAGCAAAATTTTAAATAGGTTCTGTACATGCACAATCATTAGCTGCTTCAAGAGTAGAACAAGCCTTATCTGAAGTTGCATCATCACTTAGCTCTTTTACCCCAAAGCCTGGACCACAAAGAGCATGGCTATTACAATTACAAGTTTGGTTATTACTTACCGAAGTATACCTAGTTTTAGATCAGCCAAATGGTGCTGTTCTTTCCTTACAAGAAGCCACGAATATTTTTCCACTAAGTCACCATATTATGTATACAGTAAGTTATATTATTAAACAAAAAACTAAAGATGAATAGTTTGCTTTCTATTTTGCATAACTTCATTATCATGATACAATGTATTGAAGCTACTTTTCATTCCAGCGGGGTCTTCTTCATGAATATAAATTGGAATATATGGAAGCAAAGCAATGTTATCAGAATGCAGTTTCAATTAATCCATCACATATCAAAAGTTTACAACATTTGGTAATGTTTATTTTAATTTATAAAATAATAGTTATTACTGTGTGAAATAATATAAATTGTTTAACGATTCTTTTTATTATTAGGGATTAATTTATCACTATTTGGGAAGTCAAAGGTTAGCTGAAAAAACTTTACGGGATGCTGCAAAAATTGACCCAAATTCTCATCAAACATGGTATAAAAATATTAATTTATTTCCATTTATATTTGAAAGTGCAATGGTGTAACTTTTAAATAATTATACTTTTAGCCAAATTAAATCTTTTTATTTGTAGGTATAATTTGGGAAAAGTGTTGGAATCCTTAGGTGAAGTAGAAGCAGCAAGTGATTGTATGGCAACAGCATTGGAAGTGGAAACCACAAATCCAATATTACCAATTCTCTCGATTCCAGTTACATTTGAATGAATTTAAAATTTTAATTATTTAAATATAATTAAAAACAAATCACAATTTATTGTGCAACATTGGCATTTGTTTGCTCTTGTGGCAATAGTACCTGCTTATCTCTAAACTGTTGCATTATTGTACAAATAAATGAATTCTTTAAAAAGTATTAGAATTATGCAAATAATTTATCAACAATCAATGTAAAAATCTCTAATAAAGAAATAGTTATATGATAAAAAATTATTATTCCTTCAGATTTTTTGTAATATTTAATTTTAAACATTTTCTACAAATAAATTTTTGATATTTTATAGATATATTTATATTAGGTAATATAAAACAAAATATTAGAAATACGTTTATAAATATTTATTTTTATACATTATAGCTGTTACACTATTTTTATCTTATGATATTCTACTATTATATATTTATTCTATACCTTAACGCTATATTGTTAATGTATAATTAAAAAAATATTAAGGTTGAAACCAAATGACTGTAGAATAATTATTCAATAAACATTCTAAAGGGAATATTATTTCGTAAAAATTACGTTCCGCTAAAAAATACTTTGTTAAATATAAATCAATTTACTTTTTGTTATTAAAGATGCATAAAAATTATCTAAAATTAGAAGAACTATGACTTTTGCTATATCAAAAGTAATTTAAATAAAATTTTACAATTTAGGTTATTTTCTTCTGTTTGTACATATTGTGATTGAAGGCAAGGGTTTTTTAAAGCTGCTAGATAATGTTAAATAAATTTATTGAACATCTTACAAGTTACAGTTGAATGTGTGCCCTTATAATTTATTACGGTAGAAATATTTTTACAGTGGATATTGATTGATTAAAATAAATTCTAGAATTTTGCTACAAATATCTATAAAGTAATATTTTTTAAATAAATATCTTTGAAAATTTAATATTATAAAAATTTAATAATTATATATAATTTAATATATATATCATATTTTTTAATTTCAAAAGAATTTTAATAAACGAAACAAATGGAGAAAGATATACATGAAGTATTAGAGAAATGACAATAATTACGATACAATTTATACTATATATATGATATAATACAAAATTCGTGTAACTTCACGATAAAATCATTAAAATTTAATTTACTCAGAAGACTTCATAAAATATTTTCACATTGGTGAATGATGAATTTTTCTAGAAACTTACTGTATACCAACAAACTATCGTACAATATTTCTATATAAACTGAATTCAAACGTTTTTTATTTAGTACAATATTGATATTACGAATATAATACCATTATTTCCTTAATCACACGTATAAGTATTGCTTGCAATATCATTAATTAAAAATAAAACGTAACAAGAACCTTCTAACATTTTTAATAATGCAATCCAGAAAATTTAATAATCGCATAAAGTTTTCAATTTTTTCGAATACAATAAAGAGACAGCATCCTCTACTGTATCAGATACATATTCGAATATAAAGCGATTGAAAATGAACATTATTTTGTAAATTGAACACGAAATAGTCTTCAATATTGTATTTTCTGTGAAATTAACACCAATTAGGCGCTACATCGATGTACGTAAGGTATAAAATTAACATTCTTTGCCGTGACACCCATTAAATTCCCTTCCTTACCGTTAATCGTGAACGCCGCTGTGCGCTTCTCCATCCCCCGTTCCGTCTCTTTTTAACGAGATTACGAGACTCCCTGTCCTATTCTATCGCGTGTCGCATTGCGCGTTTATTCGTGCGCAGGCTCACTGCAACTTAGCCACAGAACTTTTTCGAAAACCTTGTTTAACAGCAGCTAGGCCCTTTGAGGAACTGCGTCATGAATCCATATTTTCCGTGTCCTATCAGGTCGAACATCGATTTTTCCCAGTAACGATGCCCAAAAACAGTGTTCCGTAGATACTGTTAACCCGCGGAACGTCGTAGCGCGTCACGTTTAGCGCATCACGCATCTGCAGAGCTTACGGCTATGCGTAATACAATCGACCAACTATTATCATCTTACTCCTTTTTTCTTTTCATGCTGGTCGAACGATACCTAAAGAGGGTTACAAGGCTCTACTGCATTGAACTTATAAAGATGTAGTAATACCGAACGTATGAAAGACGCAACTGTAATAATTATATAGGTTAGGAACTTTGACATCTTTTTTAACGTACAAGATACTTAAATACACTTATAATAAAAGGGGGAAAAAGCATGCTACAAAGGATAGTAGTAAATAACGTAAATTAAGTCAGTGATTCTTTTTTACATAATTAGAGTGGAGAAAATTTGTTTGTTTGTTGATAATACATTAATAGAATAAAATATGCTAAAACTCATTGCGAAAAATATTCAAGTAAATGATATTTTACCTTATTAAATCTAACCAATGAAAATATTCCTTTTTTATATTTAAATGGTTTCTTTTTTACAGTAGTTAGTTTCTTTCTGCAACTATTTTATTTTCTACATATCGTACTTTTACAAAATATGAGGCAATAGCTGTACAGAAATATCGTGGAACCAATTTCTGCTTTTTTTCTTTTCTGTAATAGAAGTTAATGCTTATTATTGCAAAAAGATTGAAATTATGTGGTTAGTTGTTAGAAATTTTTGGGAAAAGGATTACGGTGAATGAAAAATTCATTTAAACAGATATCTCGTTCATATTTTTATGATCAAGATGTATTTATGCTTGTTACTGATACTGATCTTTATATCGTAGGTTCTTTTGACAAATCCAAGGTGACCTTGGTATATTTTCAAAAAATTGGCGTGGAGGAATCGTCACTTCCGTTAAGTAGCTACATACGTGAACGTTCTTTTTTGCCGCACGCATGCTCATCGCTTATTATTGATATCGCGAACATCGTGCGACGGCGTTACCGCATATCGGTCACGGCCACCAGCGAAACTGTTAATTATCTATTAGATACGAACGAAGTTTACGAATATCGATACTTAAGCGACATCGTAATTTTAAATGAATTAAGAGTTTTAGTATACAGGAAATAAGCGAACAAGTCATTTACACGTCGATAAAGAAAACCCGTGTTATATTTTATCGCACCGTGACTAGATTAGAATTTAATAGAAAGCTGCACTTGCAACCATATTACAACTTCATTATGATAATCAATATTAAATAGTAATTACACTATGCAACAGTTGAACAGATATAGCAAAAATATTGTGTTATTAAGATATTACTTCATTTTCTTCAATAGACCAGGAAAATGATATGTTGTAGAAATGTTTCGAATTATGTATAAACAACATCTGTACTTACCTTTAATTAATTTTTTCTTATCATAATAGTATAAATTATATTATACATTTTGCAATACACCATATATCTCATCTTATACATTTAAAGAGTTAACGACTATGTATGTCATCTTATAAAGTTAATAAATGATCACTTTATCCGCACCTAGTTCATAATTTAGGGAGCTAGGTTATGTAACTAAATAAAATTTCATACAATTACAATTATATTTTTAATCTTAAAAGTAGATGCAGCAAGGTAAACGATAAGATAGACAAGCTTATAATGCATAACTGATATATGATTATATTGTATGACGTAACATGGCATAACAGTACAGTATATAATATGTAGTTAAAATAATATATGAGAGATTCTATTTTATTATATGTTATAATTATGCAAGTTATAACTTATTTCGCTTCCGAATTAATTTAAAATTTATAATTATAAATGTTACAGGTTATTAAATGTAATTGTTTCAAAAATGTCCAACAAAGATCAGTTTATGTATCATGCTTAGATAAATATCAAAATATGTATAACATTCAAGTATAATATTATGATTATCTTTTTAATGATTGAACAGTCGATTATCTATAAATGTGCCGGTTTAAGAAGGAATTATGTACACAAATTCTTTAATGAATGCAGTTTTGTCTTTTAGTACTAATCTTAAGTAGCAATAATTGATTACGATAAATGAATACATGTCATTTTAATTATTTGGTCTTGGAAAATCTAATTTTTATGTGAAGTACAGTTGACGAATTACTCGCTACATAATATTGGACATACCGTTGACGTAAGGAAATAAAAAAACAAAATAACTCTGTTTGAAACGTTGTAACGTTTGAAATTACCTGGAACCTTTTAATTGCAAATGCAACAGAAACAATTGGTTTATTGGACATTTCCTTTTTTCCTCTTGCATAGAATCGTGGACTCGTCATTCACATTTTTCTCTCGCGCGTCATGCGATGATCGTATTCAACGTAATCAACCGATACATTCTCGTAAATCGAATATCTATCCTTTTAGTAAGGTGTTCCGTCTCCATTCTAACTCATCATCCTTTTTTTTTAAGATGTTCGTAATTCTTACGATGACTCTGACTAATACAGAATTCAGTTTAAGATTGACTTACCTATCTCTATTTCAGTAGACCTTAATTATTATACAATGCATCATCAAAGTAAGAAACGTTAAATTCTCAATTTTTTAATACAGTTTATACCAGATTAAATTTTTAAAAATTATTGCACAAATTTACGTTCAATTCGTACCTATATGATAAATTATTCGAAGCAGATTACAATGTCATTAGATATTCCTATGAAATTATTAATAAATAAATAAATTATTCTGATATATGAAAAACGTAAATAAATGAATTAACAACGTGTTGTAAATTGTATCATGCCAATTTAAATTGTGTTTATCCGTTGATGTAATACTACGCAATCTAATTAAATTTATGCACATCGTTACATACGTATAAAACTGAATGCTAATTTTTTTACAAATCAAATTCTTTCTGTCTACGTACTTATCTATTCTTCACTTTATTTCCATATCTTTTGCTCCGACCATTAAGAATGTTAAACCCTCCTAAAATTATACAGGTCAAAATGGAACTAAAGCACTAAGAAGAGCTAAAATTTTTTGCATAATTCAACGATGATAAAAGCTCTTTCGAGAGGCAACGCGAAAACAATTTGTCTCACGTTCTGATCTTCGAATTTTAATTTCAGTATCGTACCCGAAAAAGAATCTACGAATAACTGCAGCAAGGAATAAATTTTGGGAATTAAATATCACAATCGATAGTTGCTTCTTGGCCTGAAAACGGCATTCGCCTAATCGCACTATATTCTTTTATCCAACGAACGTGTACGCGCATTATTTTTATTTAAGAAGATATCGACCGATGCTATGAAAGGACATTGAAACCGCCAGCACTTCTGGGGTTAACGCAAGGGATGGTCCACGTGAAATAGGCCATCCAAATATTTCCTTTCCATGAGAATACGTGAGAACAGGATCGATGAATTTTTTGAAAAAATTTTATTGTAATACGAAATTTCAATGGAAAGTTTTATAAATCGCGCGTAAGGAAAAATAGAACTTCAAGGAATAGAAAAAGCTAAGGATTTATATTACTAAAAAATTATTCCAATTCGCTTTATTTACCTAAATTAGTAAAGATATGCAAATATCAATTAACATGTCTACTATAGATAAACGAATGGAAGATACAACTCTCTAGGGCATGAAGAAGTTTGATTCAGTGATAAAGTATTCGAAAACGTTTCCTATAGACTGTAAGAATTAATCCATCGTGACCCAATATCATTCGCAGGACGAGACAGCGAAGCAGACTCAAGAACCTGTTTTGCACCTGACGACTGTCATGTAAGATACGGATTTCCGGTCATTCCAGAAACTGGAGTCGAAATCGGAAGCTGACTAAAAATGACGAATGTCATCGGGATTATGATACCAAACGAACGAAATATCGTTGCAGCAATTGTTCTTGTCAGTAGAATAAGCTACGATAGCTTAGGGCTTAGGAGACTAATGATATAGAAATTGTAAGAAAGCGAATGAAAAGAGAAAAAGAGAAAGAAAGAGAAAAAGAGAGAGAGAGAGAGAGAGAGAAAGAAAAAAAGGCAGAAGAGAAAAGGTAAAATGGAAGAAGGAAATAAGCATAAGATAAAGACAAAGATAGCAAAGGGGTGAAAGAGAGGAAAGAGAAGGGATATAGTAAAGAAGAGAAAAGGAAAAAGAGAGAGAAAGAGAGAGACGTAGGGCCTAAACGCAGCCGAAAAACGCGCTCATTGACCATTGCATTCGAGCCATCTCTCGCAGGGAAGCCCGGCTTTGACCCGGTAGCCGGCGGCGGCACAGTCCGCGCGGCTGCCTGACGCATTGCAGGTGCGCGTCGGCCAATCACAGGCCTGGTTAGTTCGCCCGGACTTGTCCTGTAAACACGACCGCACCCACCCCGCATGTAAAGCGGATTTGCACGATTGTCTATGACGACCGTTCTCTACGTTGGACGTCGTGTCGTTCCTACTTCTTCCCATTTGTCCAATTAAAAACCAGTCGTTTTTTCAGGGTTTTCGCAGAGGAGAAGCCGCACGGAACTATCTGTCGATCGCGTAGGAAACGACGCAGCGCATCGCCGCGTGAACTCCCCTTAACCCCCGTCTAGACCGTCGACCAATCAGGAGACACCGTCATGTAGCCCGTTAGGGGCGGCGTAGTGATACCTGACCGAGACAAGCGGCAGAGAGGCTCGTACACCGAGAGAGAACGGTGGACTCCATTGCTGTTCGGAGTGCGTTTCTCGTCGGCCGTGTCGTATTGCGTGTCTGTCCGCGCTTTCGTGCACACAAGTTTTACTTTCCACGTTGGCCCAGAGAGAGATTGTGAATAGTATCCTTTGTGTTCAGTGCCTAAACCGATATTTCAAATCGTCGAGCGTACTGAGATATAAAAGAACCGAGCCAAAATGGTAAGTCGAATATGCTTTCTTTCCTGGTGCGTGTGCCTATGCGGACGTCGTTCAGCGGTCCCTCGCCCTCACCCTCCTCCTAGACTTTCGTTTGCCGCATTGACGCGTCGAGTGCACGTGCAACTACCGATACGCATTTATTGCAAAACTTCTTTTCTTCCATTTTTATCCGATTCAAAAAATTTCATTTCCAGATCTTATGATATTTTTCTACTTTATCCCACGTATGTTTTTTTTACCTACGCACTATTGCAATATTACATTCGTAATGGCCGGTATGCGGAGATGGACCGACTATCGATCCATTTCTACTCCGATGGCTTACATACGTTTTTCTCAGTCTCTTTCGAGATGTCATGAATTGTGAAACTTCCTCCGATAAAAATCACAAAAAAACATCGAACGATCTAAACAGGAAATAATGATTTTTCAAATCTTCCGGCCGACCGTCAAGATATAGCGTTATGATAAGGCGCTACGGTGAAAACTTTTTCAGAGTCAACGTCGTTCGTATTACGTTGTGTCATGTATCAATGTAATGTGTTAATGGTACGTTGGAATATCGAATGACGTGAGAAAACTTCCTTAAAATCGTTAATTCACAACTTTTATCTACATAAAATACCTTATCTTTAGATTATCAAATCTAATGAGATAATAATTGCTATCGTATTTCTTTTTGGATACATCAAGGAATTTCAATTGACGATAAGTTACTAGCGCTAAATTCGAATAAATACATTTCTTCATTTATTCGCCGAAAAAATTCAAGTTTTATGTGAGATATTTCTAAACGTAATAATAGTAGTTGCATATGCTAGATAAAATATTGTCACTTGTAGGCTTGATACACCTCAGTATCGTTTTCGTTTCGAAAGGAACTTGTTTTCATCGTACAGTACAAACTCCAATATTTCATCCAATTTTTATCTTGTATCTAGCAGGTTATTTTTTCGCAACATTTTTTAGGATTAAAGTACTTAATGAAAAAATACAATAATCTTGTACATTTTCTTTTATCATACGTAATCCGTTTTTTTCGCGATATTCACTGTTTTTCTTATGTAGCATATAGTATTCGACACAGTCAACCGTTACACGGTATACCTCACTATTGATTTTCGCGGTCTCTTGCTGTTGCGCCAATTTCCCTGATTCTTTGTACGTTCTTGCACTCATCTTCTTCTAACGATGACTTCAATTAACTTTTCGCAAAAGTTAATTTTTTTTAATATGAAAATATAAACATTAAATTCTACATTTTATTTTTATACTTAATCACGAGAACTTTATAAGAATTTTATACTCATAGTATAATATAAACACATTTTTTGTATATTTTCTAATTACATAGTTTCAATTTTTATGATTTCAAATCAAACAAGATCATACGCTATGTAGTATACAAATTTTTTAAAATATTTTCCATTTTTAGTTGCAGTTTTATGATGTTCGAAGATGTTGGTCGATCGTCTTACCGCATAACCTAAAATACAGATACGACCATTCTAAAGTGTTTCTTAAGCATATAAATATTTAGTTTTTATAAATAAACCTTCAGTTGTATTAAAAATTAATTATACTTCAATGTAATATAAATTTTTTTAGTTAGATTCTTAACGAATATATATATATATATATATTCCTTTTAATAAACAACTGAAATATTAAATATCGAATTATTAGTTTATTTATGACATTTGTTTTTATACAGGTATAGGTGCTCAATGGATATTTTTGTATAAAGTATATAGAAGAAAGCATAGTATGTAGTACATATATATACACACACACACACACAACTGACCTATATTGTAAGATGTTTTATTCTAGAAATCATAGGCTGATTTAAAACAACTTTTTATATTAACGATTGCACTTCCTTATCATTTATTTAATAGTTCTTCGTCTACAAATACAAAAAGTATTTAATTCGTTATTTTATTTAGGGATTTGATTATAGCAATAGGTAATTATTTCTTAGATATTCTTCGACCGCAACGAGCTTATGGTAAATATTTATTGATAGTTAAGCAGCTACGATATATATTATTTTATTTAGAACTAAAGTTGAATGAATTGGATTTGCGATGAAATAAAACAAATACTTTAAGTTTAATTGATTGTTAGATATATACACTTGCGATTGAACGTATACAAATGCAAGTATAGCTTCATTTGAGAAATGAATTCTACATATAGTATAAGTTTATCGTATGGTTTGACTTGTTAGATTGAATCTCGGTTGTGTGTCTCGGTTAGATGTTTGATTGAATCTAATTCGAGTACGAATCGAAGCGTTCAAGCTTCGTTCTACGATTTTTCAAAGATGCACGTTGATTAGCAGATGTCAAAAATTTTAATTTTCCAATCAACGGTATCCTAAGTATCTCGGCCCCCCCCTCGCGCTTTTTCTTGGTGAGGGTGGGGCAATACCTGAACGGACGCGTTCCTAGTTTTCAGCAAGGTGGCGGCATTTCCTCCAGATCGAAACATCGACAATGCATTAAAGAGCGTTATTATTAAGCATGAAAAAAATGAGAAATTTTAAAGAAAATAATGTTTATTGCTGTCAGGAATTTTACTCAAAACTAATCTTTCTTTGTAATCGTTTTACGAGTTTTGCCAATGAAAACTTAACGTATTATTTTTGCGAGCATTTCTACAAAATATAGAATGTTCTTCATTTTCTCAGCATACACACTTACTCCATATGACATACTTCAGACAAAAGTATATCTTCAGTATATACTCATAACTAGCAAATATACAAAAAATAGAAAAAATATATATTTATGTATTTTATAAAAGGGAAATATAATTCAAATTATTGCAACTAATAGAAAGGTATTTTATGATATATCAAATTTGTGTGATGTCTGATAAAATAAAGATCCCATGTAACTGATTTAACAAAATTTTAACTAGATTCTTTTAACAATATTATGCTAATAATGTGGACATGTAACTGTAACTTTTATTTTTTATTTCAAGGCTGATCAACTCACAGAGGAGCAAATTGCAGAATTTAAGGAAGCATTTTCGCTATTTGATAAGGATGGAGATGGTACTATCACAACCAAAGAGTTGGGTACAGTTATGCGATCGCTAGGACAAAATCCTACAGAAGCTGAGCTTCAGGATATGATCAATGAAGTGGATGCAGATGGTATTTTACCCTAATCTTATTTTATAACTGACGTCTAACTCATTGCATTGTTATTATTCATTATGCAATTTTTGTATTTCTTAGATTTTATGTGATATCAACATCATTTTCAAATCTATCAATTTAGATTATCATTTAAGATATTTGCATAATGAAAGAATATTTTTTACACCGTTATCATTATCTCGTTGTTAAAAACATTGGAAAAAATCTGATTTCAGAAAAAATCAAAACTAAAAATACTTGGAATTGTAGGTAATGGCACAATCGATTTTCCGGAGTTCTTAACCATGATGGCTCGCAAAATGAAGGATACTGACAGCGAGGAGGAAATTAGGGAGGCCTTCAGAGTATTTGATAAGGATGGAAATGGCTTCATATCTGCAGCGGAACTCAGACATGTTATGACAAATCTTGGCGAGAAACTCACTGATGAGGAAGTTGATGAAATGATTCGAGAGGCTGACATTGATGGTGATGGCCAAGTTAATTATGAAGGTTGTGCAATTAAATTTATATTTACTGTAATTTCTAAATTAAATTACTTTTATCAATATTTCGTAAATTTTGATTAAAAGTTTTAAAGCATTTGTGTAATTTCTAAGTTTAAATTACATATTTGCAATAGTAACTCTGTGTTATTTTCTTTGTCTAGAATTCGTCACAATGATGACATCAAAGTGAATGCAACCTGTGTAATGGAAAAACTTGCAACTTGGAGTGGTGTTGACGTATTAAAATAAATCAAGAAACAAAGAAAAATATAATGTTAACGAAAACGAATCGACCAGAAAGTGAAAAAAATCTTGTATCTGGACGCAAAGATGTCTTTAAAACGCGAAAAGTCAACGTCCAACACGCGTTAATCATCATTAACGATAAGTAATACAGGGCAATTGTTTAATTAAAGAGTTATACCACTAAAAATCATTATCTCTAAATACACAAAATACTTAACTACACACAACATAAACATAAAAATACATATTACACACACACATAAATGAATACAAAAAATATGCAGCACACACATCTATACATAAAAGATGATTTATTTCCGTATAAAAAATATAATTATATATATATATAAAAATGTTAGATATATATATATATATATGTATAAAAAAACAGACGCGCATGTTTGTTGATGATAAAAGTAAATAATGTTTCCCTACTTTCCTCTCTTTTTGGCCTTTTCCTGTTTCTTCTCTGCACGTATCTTTGAAGACTTTCACATGCAAGTTTTCCTTGTAAATTCTACTTTTCAATGTATTGAAAAAAGATTATTAATCAGTAGACAGAAGAGAGGAAAAGTATTAAAAGAAGGGAAAAATCTACAGGCTATTATAGCGCATTGTATAGGTTCGTTTGTTGATCGAGATAAATTGGAAATTTATTCTATTTGTTTCTCGATCAAGAAGAACGTGCTTATGTCATCGATACAGCATTTGTTGTAGCGAAAAGTTTTATCAGTAACGTACATGTTAAGCGTTTGTTTTACTTTGCCAAAGAAAACTCGGATTGGACATCGTTTTCCAGAGTTCGAAATATAATGTCTTCGACCTTTGGTTTATCGATGATTCCGTACATACTGAATTCGTTACTACACCATAATGGATAATTTAATTCTTTTAATAGCTGAGAAATAGTATCAAAGAAAAAGTATTAGGAGGATTAAAAAAAATACGGAGTATCCTCGAGAAGTTCAGAGATGCGCGTAATGCTATCTTGGACCACGTTTATGGAATCGGGTTATATCAAAGTATTGATATTTCTGGTGAAACGTCTCTACGCTTTTTCAGCTTTGTTAAGCCTTTGAAAAAACCTATGTAATACATGACACTTATTATACATGTACACATATATACACAGACACACAAACGCGTACACAACAAAACATGTAAGACATATTTCACCAAGTGCGTTCTGTATCCAATTTCATTGTAATCTCCCGTTTGTATCTTATCTCCACTGAGAAAGCCTTAAAACGCGTGCGCGTTACACAACGTCGACACCACTTTTGTTGAAATATAAATGAAATCACAGAGAAATAGGGATGAGGGATTAAAAAAAGAAATCAAGTCACAACAGTGATTGGTGCATTATATTTTCCTTCGTCCAGGGGTGCGTGCCAGTCTCGCAAGATAAGCAGGAGAAACTGGTGTGATTTTGTGAGATTCACATGATAATGTTAAGTACTAAGAGTAAAAAACGATCACCGAGAAGTGGAAACACATGCGTGTCGGTGATGCAGTAATAATATATATGTAATATATATTATATATACATATATACATATATATGTCCTATATGAACACATATATACTTATATATGTGTATATGTATATATATATAAAAACTAATTTACGAAGAAAAAAGGAAGAAAAGAAGAAAGAATTCCTCCACAGTCCTTTATTATTTAATATTGAAGTGAACAAAATGAGAAGTACTTGTATTTCTGGTGACCTAGATCGCATTGATCATAAAAAGACAAAATAAATGTATCCTCATTTTTAGGTCACAACTACTCAATTCGTTTCCTTCATTAACCAATGGACCTCTCGTTTCAGCCATTTTTATCTTCATCGTCATTTTCAATGGCATCTAGTAATAGTTTGCCGACAAAATGTATGTGTATAATTCACTGTCAAGATTCGCGTTAACATATCTACGAAGTTTCATCGGTTCGGAAGCCTTTTATAGAGATATTAAGGCATACGAATCGCAAAAGGAGAGCTCTTAAAACTATTTTACTTCACTTGCGATCGTTCTGATAGTTGTTATCGTTATTGTGAACATAAAGTTAAAATTTAGTGATTTACGGCGAAAATGTTCTCACTTTGTAAAGATGCAAAAAAAGAAAAGGAAAGAGGAATCACGACAAAGTCCTTTTGTAAATGGTGATATAGAAGTTACTCAAAGAACATCCCTATTTAAATGCTTAAACAAGTTATTGCTCGTTTCATCGATCATTGACGGTTAGTGTTTAAGTCTAAGTTAAAAGAATATATTCCAATATTTAATATTAATTTTATATTCGTGTCGCAAGTTATACATAGTCTAAACTATAATTTTATGAAAGTTCTTTACAGCGGGCGCTAAGAACCGATATTAAGTTTTAAAAATGAAAAGAAAAGGCAAGTCAGTATTGTATCTCAAGAATAACTAAAGCTTGAGATCTATTACAGAATCATATTCTCGTTTTCTTCAAGGATCGTTTCCCAAAACATTTATTCCTCGCAAATAAAATAGTGGAGATTCTACTTCAGTCACTCTTGTTCTCAATCTTTTGTCCGAAACTATATAAAATATTAAAATGCGATATTTATGAAACTCCGTCGTGACGTGAATAAGAAGTTATTTATTTTTGATGTTTATCTTTGAAAAATAATTCCAATAAATGTATTTATTCATTCGGCTAAAGAAAAAATATTCGCTATATGTTTTTTTCTCCTGTATTTGAGATTGTACATTCATAATTTCTATTTTATGTGAGATATTTTCCGCCATATCAAAGGCATACTTCACTTATCGTGCATGACGAAGCGACACAGTTTGTATAAAGTGTTGATATTAAGTTAATAAATTGTTCCCATACATTAAAGTACTGATTAACTCTTGTTTCTTTTAATGTGAGAATAGCAGGTTTTTTAGTTTACCAAAACAGATTTTTTTAAGTATATCACCACTCTATTATATGTAACTTTTAATTTATTCAATTTATTTATAAATCCAAAGGTAAAATTCATCATAACCGAGCAATCAAGTATTACTAATATTAACATTTTATATAATAACAAACAATTTTAAGTTAAAGTAATATTACATCATGAACAAATTTGAAATATATATATATATATATATCATTAATAGAAATGATACAACATAAATATTTTAGTTTACTATCAGTCATAAAATAAGTGTAATTTAGGGGCTAATGACCTAGATTTTTAATTTGGAATTTTCAAACAATAATGCTACTATATGTTACATACCAAATAGTAACAATACGGAAATTTCAACATCTTAAAATAAATAAAATTAAAAAATTTTTTTAAATAGTTCTACAAAGTATTATATATGTACTTATACATAATATATGCCCTTCTTTGATTTACTTCATTGAATTTTTACATTTTTAATTTCATTTCTTATTCTTAATAAAAAATTGGAAGGCATTTTTTCTTTAAATCTTAACATTCATTAGATACATAAAAATTTATGTAAAAAATATTGTATTTCGTGCAAATCTGTCAGGGAAGTATGTTTTATAAATACTTGATGTATCTTTACAATATACAACCTTCTGGCATAATTTTAAATTGTAGGCACACTTCATGTAGCAAATTTTTTAATATCCTTGCCTGATTCTCAGAATTCTGTAAATCCATATTTATTATGATATATATATAGGAACAAAAATTTCTAATAATTTACATTGGTCTGGATATATTATTTTGTGTTTTAAAATTTCTTGACTTAAAAAACTTACCTCATTTAATACAACAGTTGGTATGAAGGAAATTTGTGGTGTTAAAGCATTTGTTAATTCCCCATATTTAGCCAAAAGTTCTTTGCCCTTATCTCCAATAAAGCACTTAAAGATAGGATTATAATCTATGTTCATTTTTTTTGCACAAATTTCCATGATATTTACTGGCACTATGTTATTTTTAATCATACAAGATAGATACTCCAACTGAATGGAAGTATTCTTCAAGATATCTATGGAACATGCATGAATGATATTTGCTCCACATTCAATGGGTCCATGTTGGCACATAAATTCATACCCATTTTCTGTTTTCACAGTCTGTAAGAATTTTGTAAACTCAAATAAGCTTAGACTTTAAAAGTTCATACTTATTTTCATTTCTCTCTAGATTAATCAAATATTTTCAACCAAAAAATAATTAAATATTAAGTATTAAGATAAGTAAGATATTTTCTAGTAATCTAATGTTAATTGTTACTAAAATCAAAAATAAGATAATACTTTAGTTTACCAATAATTACTCATTGTTTTAATTTTATATTGTTTCGTGTTATTCTTTATGAAAGTATATCTCATTATACAAACGTTATAATGTAAAAAGTAACGTTAATATATATTTAAAAAGGGGATTATACAGTATAACAGGATAAAAATATTTTACTATGTATACTATCTACTGTATTAATATCTGTAGAATAATAAATACATACATAAAAATCAAAATTAATGTTACATTTTGTATGTATTGAGGAAACATACTGTTTTTAAATCATTTTTTCTCTTTATAAAGTATCCTACCGTAGCTTTCCCATATGGTATAAATTCCAACTGTACATTATTTGGAATTTTGTGGTACACTGGCAATAATTGTTTTATGAAAAAGTTGCGTGAATCTGGACATAGTGCTTCGTAGTACACAGTTATGTGAACCTTTTGCTTACTTTCGTCATTTGTTAGCTGGTTGTCCTGAAGCTGTGCTATAGAAAACTTAGCAGATACCCAAGAAAATCGAGAAAGTTACATAATAGTAAATTAAAATTTTTATTTAAGCCATTGACACGAAAATAAAAATTTTATCTAATATTTTGTGTTGATATAACAGATAATTTTTATATTTAGAAAACAAAAATACAAATTTTGATAAAATTTCTGATTTTGGACTTACTACAAATTTTTGTACATTTATATTTTTTACTTATTTAATGTAAATATGATTATATGTAATATAATAATGACTAGAAGATAGGGATTGTCATCAAAACAAACCAAAGAAGCAGAATCCATAAAAAAAGCAATAAAGATATTATTTATCTATCTATTTAATGTAAATAAAATGCATTTTTATACAATATTCTTATAATTGGAAAAGTTATTAAATCATTTAATTTTAAATAAAAGTATTAAAGAAGTGACGAATAATTCTAATATACAAATCAGAAACAAATATAATCTTGAAAAATTAAATTATTCCATTTTGCATGACATTTGCTCGTAGACACATGGATTTTTACCTTCTATGCCATATTTCTCTTGAGTTAGATTCAACCATACTTTCGAGGATTGCCAAAGAAGTAAAACAGATATAGCAATCAATAATATCTTCCATCGAAAAATTCCTAGTCCCATTATCCGTAATTCTAAAGGTAGAAACTAGAACGATGGTACAGAATAAATCTTGCTCGTGATATAACAATTTTAAACCAGACAAGAAATCTGTGGTGTCACATCGCAATAAACATGGTAGTGAATTAACAATATTCCGTACTGCCTACATTCCAACCGAGTTTCATTTTATCATAATATAAAACGATACACTTAATATAGATAAGATAAAATTCAATCAATATATTCCTTACTAAACACATTCTTAAGATTGCTTTCAATTCTTTTTATAAAAATCCACTAAATAATGGATATATATACATATGTATACATGATTCTTTACTTTTGCATTTATTATTAGTAAATTAATTCCCATAAATATAAAATTAAATTTTAATTATTTATAACTTTTAAAATAATATGTTCTATTCAAAAATTATATATATATATATATGTATATGTATTATTAACAGTGTTAAATCAGAGTCAACAAATAACCTCAAATATCAATGAATCATTGGAGAAAATTATCATACCTACATAATCTGAATTCAACATATGATGCTTTTAAAATTAAAACTATCACAAATATATGTTATATATATATACAATTTTTATGATGATCATAAAAATTGAAGAAAATCGATAATTGGAACTAATTTGTATAATAATGACAAGATATTCATAGATCTTATACATAGTATTTACAATTATTTTTCATATTTTTTATTAAATATATTGTACATTACATTTTTTTATAAAATTGAATTTTAATGAATTAACTGAAGTCAGAAAGTTAAAATATTTTTGATTGTCATTATTAAAATCTTAATACTTCTGGTTATTTTTCAATGTTGTCCAGTTCTTCCAAGAACATTTTACACTTTCCCTTAAGTATTTTAGTTGCTTCTACAAATAATACAGATGGTGGTAATGTTCCCACTGATTCAATGGTAACTATAAAAAGAAAGATATACATAATTAATATATCAACATGTGCATAATCTTTAAATGACAAATTTTTTAAATAAAGTATTTAAACTTACAAATAATATGATTTCGTACTCTACTTAACCGTACATATCCTTTGAGGTCTTCATGTTGAAATACATTTCTAGAACAGCTATCATAGCGAGGATTTTTAACCTTCGCTTCACGTGATTCTGGATCACCTGATTTAGTTTCAATTACTTCTATAACACCAACACTAAAGCAACTTTTTAAACGATCTGCCATTTCTCCTCTGACAGGTTTTACTAGTTGTATATCTGGTAATAGTCTATATGATGCAGTAGCTAAATAAAAAATAATTTTGTAAGTATTACAGGTAAAACTTACTGAAATAAATTCAGTTACATTAATATTATAAAATTTAATGACTTAAATACTAGTATTCAACCTACCTACAGGAGAAAATTTAGCATGATCTTTCCCAATTCCTTTCACTGCATGCATAAAAAGATGAATTTCTTGACCAGGGCGCATTTTACATATTAAAATATCATCTTCTAGAACACCTAATTGCTCTGCTCCTCGAGGATAAAGTTCTGCTTGACGTCCAATGGGAACCCATTTAATATCTTTACTATACACTAAAAACAAAATTATTTTTCTTCTTACATTTGTATAACTTTCTTTTAACTATATTAAATATTTATGTACCATTGCTATTTCTATACATATCGTTTGTTCTTCGAGAATCTTTAGGTGCTTGGGGATTCCAAGTACATGATACTTTAAGTTCATATCTTAGAGTATCTTGATCACTAACTTCATCTTCATCTTTAATAGTGGATGAAGGATACTCAAATAATCTTGGATCAGCTTGAAGTGGTACTAAACCCAATCTTTAATATAAACATACATATATATAAATTTATTGTTTTTGAATGAAAAAATAATATACATTTCAAATATAAATAACTACCTGTGAGCTAGAACTTCATCTTGAATTAAGCTTGTGTTATTTACAATATAAACCTTTTCTATAGCCATGGTTGGTACTTCACTTAAAAGGACTCTACGAAATGCATTAGCAAACCCAACAGGATAACCTATTAAATCAAATTCTAACTCTCGTTCATCTTCAGACTCTCTTATCACTTGTATTTTGAATTCCTAAAAATATAAATCAGTATAGTATGTAATAATTTTATAAATATTAGAATTAATATATTTTTTGTTCAGGATAAAAAGTACTTTTTTAAAATTATGTAAGTTCCAATCTTGTTGTGGTTGATAATTAGTATATTCAGAAGCCTAAAAAATAAAATTATTATTAATAATTGCTAGTTTGAATTATCACAAATATATATATGTGTGTATTGTAGAGCCTTACATTTGGTATACCATGTTCTTCAAGAATAACACGAGATTTTCGACTTCCTTCCATCATTTAATATTTGTTATGACATTGAGGTTAAGAAAATACACGTGGAATAACTCTGGTGTTCCTCAAATTATAAAATATATAACTGATGTTCCTTAATACATTATATTTCGCTTAAATTTAGGAAATATTTTTAATATAAGATAATTTATGAATTAATAAAACGAATCATACAACTGCTTCAGAAATATTAATATAAATAATATTTTATTTAATTATCAGTACAAAAATTTATGGTATAATGGATTTTCAACAAAATTTTTCTTTATTTTTTTTTATTTTAATCGTAAGTACTTTAAATTAAAATTTTATACATATTATAGGTAATTCTTTTTTATCACAGCCTTCAAAATGCAAAAAAAATTTAATATACTTAAATTATTAAAGTAAATTTTTTATAGAATATACAAAGAAATGATTTAACAATAAATGGCAATAATGATAATAAATTATAATTGCATACTATTGTATACATAAATATCTAATAATTGTAATATGTGTTATTAGCATAGATATAACTTTATTGCGTTAATAAATACAAAAATTAATAGAATTATCTTATCTATTTGGCAGTTTTAATTGTGACAAATGAAATATTTCAGCGAACAGTTTTTAACAGTTTATTTTCATGTTGGGTTATAAACATTGTATTTTTAAACATGATCATTTTTAGCTATTTCGAGAGGTCCGGAATTGAAATTTGGTTTTCATAAAACGGCACATTCAAATGTCAATTGACAATACGTTTGTGATCTACTTCCCAACACTATGATATTTCCCCTTTTTAATGCACATTATATATTTCTTTAATCCAAAGCAGCAGCACCAGAAATGATTTCAATTAGTTCTCTA
The DNA here is from genome assembly GCF_905332965.1 of Bombus pascuorum. NCBI lineage: Eukaryota > Metazoa > Arthropoda > Insecta > Hymenoptera > Apidae > Bombus > Bombus pascuorum. Next base: position 4,854,728 of record NC_083488.1, on the reverse strand, counting down.
GTAATTACAGCTTGCCGAGTACGATTGAATGTCAGAGTTAATTTATCTATCATCTCCCCTGCATTTTTGCTAGCATTATCCATAGCAGTCATACGACTTGACTGTTCACTACAGGCACCTTCTTTCATAGAATAAAATAATAGAGAAGCTAGAGAAAATTCCAAATAGCTCTGAATTACATTTTCATCCAAAGAATCATATACTGACAATTTTGGTGCATTAACTACTGCATTTTTGTCAAAAAGGGGTAACTGATCAACAGCATATGATACCACAGACTTGAATCGATTGTACACAATGCGGCCAGAACCAAAACTGTACCTGTAGACATCAATATATTGATTCACATATGTTAACATAAAACAAAAGTATACAGAATTTTATACATTTGAAAATAATATATAATTATTAGCATACCCGCTATTCATAATTTCAATTGCTACTTTGGCAGCATCATTAAATGTAGGTGGTTTACGACCAACTTCAGATGCAACAAACAATATATTGTTAGCAAACAAACGTGATAAAATAGCTCGAGATTTTTCACCAACACATATAATCTTTGTATTTTCACATTCTTTGGGATCAGCTAAAAGGACATCCCTAATGTTACGAGAAACTCCAGTGTGTACAGCACCACATAATCCTCGATCACTTGTTATTGCTACTACAAGCTTTTTCTCATCATCTGGTGGTGCTTGAATTTCAGCTTGTTCATAAAATGCTTTTGTACCAATCCCAAGAGGTCTAGCTTGTTTTAAGTCTCTTTCTGCTCTATTATATTTAGCAGCTGACACCATCTTCATTGATTGAGTAATTTTTTGAATATTCTTTACAGATTTCAATCTTATAGAAATTGCTTTAAGAGTTGCCATACTACGTTTTTGTTGCTGCTGCTGTTGTTGAGCAGCAAGCCGCACAATTGTTGTCATATGATTACAAAACATTTTGAAGTTGAATGTCCCTGTGAAGTTACATAAAACATATACATATGTATATATATATATATATACATTTTTATTGTAATCTCATAATATGTACATCAAAGTATTTATTAACTTAGGGTTTATAAACAAATCTTACAATATCAAATAGTCAAAATAATTAAACTTAATATCTGTTTTTCTCTAAATGAAAGAATTATTTATTAGAATTAGGAAAATTACTTTCTTACATTACCTTTATATAATATACCTTAATGTAGATCTCGAATTTTATTTTCAGATTACTTAATACTTTATTGGTAAAATATAACAGAAGTAAAATAAATTATAATACTTGAAACAAATATTGGAATTTTTAATGTAGGCTACTATTCATACATATACAAAATTTCTTAATATATTAGTAAAATTAATACTAATTTATAATTTCAACTTAGACTAATTAAATATAATCAAAACTAGCAATATACTATATAGAAATTGAAAAACATAAAATTTTAAAGGAACACAAAGAACATTACTGGAAAACTCTTGTGTGAAAATACATTAAACTTACCAACACCGTTATTTAAGTTTTGGAAAATAAAACAATAAATTACATAAGACATACATTAATAAGATTATAAACTTAATAAACAAGATAGTAAAATACATTTGTAGTTTATATTTTTAATAAATATTAATATTGCAATGTTAACATTATATCTATTACCAATATTAATTTATTTATTGTAATTTGTCATACTGGAAGGTAATAATTGCTACATTGTTCGATAGAAAACATTCATCTGTCTGAATGATTTAAAGATAGACTTCATAATGAAAATGAAATTTAACATAGATAAAAGTTAAAAAAAAAAGGGAGAATGTAGAAAGTGAATAATATATGACACAATATAATGATATTACAGTAATAGCAATAATATATCAATAAATGTGAATTATTTTTTAATTAACTATAATATTATGTGATTTATATAATCACAATGGATACCATTTGTGTTCAGAATTCATTTACTTTAATGCATATATTTGTGGCTTTTTATTTATTTTTTTTATAAATTAATTTATTAAAATAACTATTTTAATTTTTATCTATTATAATAATTGAAACTCACCGCACGACTTAGAACAATGCGATAAGAAATGAAAAAACTGTGTCAAACGGAATGGAAATGATCATAGGGCATGAAGTCCCTCACGAATCACGAACAAGTGTAATATCCATATATCTGTGTAACTTCTAATACAGACGATCAATAGGCCCCCTGTGTGTAAAGATGTCTTACGATCTAGGGTATTTATGGATTCAGTGGTTATTTCAGAATTTCATTTTCATAGGTTAGCACCAATGGTATCCTAACTTCTCTGCTTATTAGCCTGCCAAAATTTAAAGTAACTGCTAGGACGTAAAGTCGATTATTTACAAACTTAACTAACTTAATGGACTAATTGCACGAGATATATGTGAAAATTCAAATCAATTATACATTTGATCGATAATTCTCGCCATTATACCTAATAACGTAATGTACACGTATAAATATAAATACATTATGCATGGATTTAGTTAACATTAACATAATGTATATGTCTAATTATGTTAATTAGTTTTTATGTAATTTTTGTATTGGGTAGTTTAGGTATTTTTTGTAGCAAACAATACAAAAAAAGGTTAATAATTTATTTCAAATTTTATTTTACTCTTATTACATAATGAATTGTGCATTTAATATAGAAATTGTGACTTTTATCTCTTTTTTAATATCAATTCATTATTAAAATTGCTTATAAGAAAACAAAATGAAATGTTTCAAAATATGTGATTTAAGATACATAAAATACACATGATATAATGTACATGAACACATGTATATATACATATTTACATATTAGCAATATTTTCAGTTTTAATTTTTATTAACAGTATATATGAGTTTGTCCCAAAAGATTCTTTTGTTTTATAAGGAAATAATTGATGCACATTTTTTGTTTTATATTATTTTATTGAATTATGTATGATCCATTTTATAATAATAGAACAAAATAATATAAAATAAAAAATGTTATGCATTTATTATTTTCTTATAAAATGAAAGCAACTTTTGGGACAGCCTAATATATTATTATATTACCAATAGTGTTCACAGATATGCCAGATTTCAAAGAATTTTCTTATAAAATTAGTCAGCTTTTTTACTTCCCCGCGTTTTCCAAGCTACTATAAGATTCCAGGAAAAGAACAAAGAAAAAGAATGAACTTGAGATGCTAAGAGAATAAATGCATACCATAATAATCCATATGGTAGATCCTAGAAATTAATTTTTATAGATTTAACAAATATTTTATATGAAAATTTCAAATAATAGATAATATATGACTTATTAATACCTGCCAAAAGTGAATTTCATTTGTTTTACCAACAGTTAAATATTTCCAAACATCCTTGAAATAATATACAACTGCATAAAGTAATGGACCATATCCTAATAGGATAATACCTATCATGTACTGTTTTAATGTTTTAATTCTGTTTCTTTTAATAGCAGACAATGCAAGAAAACTTAATATCAAACTTGTACACCAAATATATTCCCACCATAAAGGCTATAAGAAAAGAGAGATATTATAATTCAATAGTTTAATGTTTTATATTAAAGATCATATACCTGAGGTACTTGTAATTCTTCAATCTCCAAAATAAATATATCCAAATGGTCTAAAATATCGGCTGATAGCTTGGCAAGCATAACGAAGAAAAGAAGATAATGAAAAAATATGCAATATTTCAGTCTTGATTTATTTGTTGCGCTAAAAGGAATGCACGTTTAATTCTAATAATAAATAAATAACAGTCGAGGAATGATTTATTTTTAATTATTATTTTATTCAATTTTCGAAATCATATTATACGTGTAGAATATCAAAAAATTCTTAATGAAAGAAAGAGGAAAATAGCTGATATACATATCGTTTTTGTTATGTCTTAATTACCTGATTTGATAATGACCAGCAATCTTTTGTCTATGATTAAAATCACTTCCATCTGTACCCAGAGCCTGGGACAGTGTTACTTTTGAAGCCATATTTCGAAATTATGGTGACTAAGATATAAGAAATCAGTTTCTGTTTTAATAACAGAAATTTACGTATAAACAATTTTCGAGCTGCAATTCAAGATAAACCATTCGGCACTTCATTACCAACTATTTTACTATTTTTAAACTTTTTCGAAGCTCTGTTAGTGGCCTCATGGGTCACGGATCTCTGCAAATGTGTCGCTTTTATTAAGTCACGTTTTCATTTTATGAAATTGAACATCATTTTTACTGATTTTCTTTTTTATATTCATTTCACAAATAGATATTTTTAATTATTATAATTTATTATTTGTATTATTTTGTAAGTCGATAAATCAAAATCTTGTAACTATTTAGTAGATATAGATAAATAATGTAAAATGAAGATTATTATCATGAACATTAGTTTCGCATTATATTATATGACATAATTAGAATTTATTACATTTAAAAAAATTTTTTTGAAATAAATAATACAATTTTGTTTCTTGATAATACACAAAATTATATTACGTACCACGCAATTACTTTCTATTATGTTTTATATTAGCGAAGGAAATTATATGTTTTATATATTATATGATGATAGGCTAGACATTTTTTAGAGTTTCATTTTTAATTTTATTTATACATAATGAAGTGAATTCCTTGTCATAGATAGTAGACAAAAACATGATAGAATGTGTACATGTGTATATGTATGTGTATACGAGTTCCTATTTCAATTAATCTATGTAATATATATGCATGTACAACAGTTTGAAACATAACTGTAATTTAAAAGGTTTGAGATTTAAATTTTGAACACGTGTATTACGAGACATAACCTTAAATGTGGAATATTGAATTTGACATTCAAAATATTATAAAATATTATGAATGACATAAAGTAATATGATAATAACAACGTTACAAAACGTATAAAAAAAGTGTTATTTATACAAATTAATAATAATTATGATGTAAAATTAATAATGTTATGATATAAAATAGATGAATATTGCTATAATATTATTTAACGAATAAATCCAATTTGTATTCATTAAAATGAGTTTTAATGAAGTAAAAGAATTCATTGAAGAAGGAGATGTGGTCATTTTATACTTAGGACATAACAATATGCATTCTTTAGAAATAAAGGCAAAAATTCCCAATAAAAATGGTGAAATGGTTGACAATGTTTTTCAAACAAAATATGGAGCACTTAGAGTATTTTCTCTTGTGGGACACAAATATGGAACCATGAAAAAACTTTCGAAAGGATGGGTATATGTTTTACAACCAACATCAGAACTTTGGACATTGACAGTACCTCACAGGACACAAATTATATATAGCCCTGACATAAGTCTGATCATACACTTGTTGGATTTAGTACCAGGAAACATAATTATTGAAACAGGTTCAACAACTATTAACTATTTTCAGAATACTTGTTTGATTTGATTCTAAAAGTACTAACTTATCAATATATTTTATATTGGAATTTTACTTATTAATGCATTTTGAAGTTACATTTACTTCATATAATTATCACACTCTTAGTTTTATTATCTTATTGTTTTAGGTACTGGAAGTGGATCTCTTTCCCATGCTCTTATTCGTGCAATTCGCCCTCACGGTCATCTTTATACATTTGATTTTCACGAGCAGCGTGTAAAAATTGCTCAAGCAGAGTTTGAAAGACATGGACTTAGTAAATTTGTAACTTCAAGTCATAAAGATGTTTGTATGGAAGGTTTTGGAAAAGAATTAGAAACAAAAGCAGATGCAATTTTTTTAGACCTACCACATCCATGGTTAGCAATAGATCATGCAGTAGTTACTTTAAAGAAATCAGGTACAAATTGTTTTAGTGAAAAATTTTATTTAAGTTTGTCAGTTACTACAAACTTACATAAACAAATTACCAGTAATTAACGCAGTAGGACAAAGAAATGATTTTTTGATTATTTTATGTTTAGGTGGAAAACTATGTTCTTTTTCTCCTTGTATTGAGCAGGTTCAACGTACTTGTGCAAAATTAGTATCAAAAGGATTCATTGAGTTGAATACCTACGAATGTTTACAAAGAGAAGTACATGTACAATATAGAAATCTTTCTATACTGAATTTAGAATACCTGCAATATGAGGTATATATAATAGATGCAATATATAGAATTAATATATGTGTTGTAAAATGAAAGATTCTTTTCATTAAGTATTATTTTTCGTTCAATTCTTATAAAAAGATATATGTATAAATATCATAACTCAAATGACACAAGCTTAGTTTATGTTTTATACTTAGAATGATATTAAATATCAGTTTTGAAAATATTAATATGACCTTTTTTGGTAACTATGTTTTAGGATATACACGAAGATATGGCACAACAAAGTGAATATGAGAAAGAAGAGAAAAAGTTGCTTACTGGAATACATGCTCATTCTTTACCTGGTCATACAGGATTCATTACAATTGCTACATTACCTCCATTTTGTGTACGGAAAATAGAAATGGATTTAAAATAAAAAATTGTACCAAAATATTCTAAAATTGCTGTTCACTATATGTGTAGTGTTGAAACTTAATTTTCGTAAAACAACTTTAATACTGCTCAAAATAGCATCTGTGATAATAAAGTAAAACATAAAATAACAAGTGATAATCAGATCTTAAGTTTTTCTTTATATGCACGATAATCTTATTAAAATTATTGAATATTTTATGTTTCTACTTTGCTGGGGTTCCATGATAAATAATCCACTCGGGTGGCTGCCTGATATTCCTTTACCAAATATTCGACGACTTCTCTAGAATTATCCAATTCGTCCAAATTATCTTCGAACATTTTTTCTTTACGAAATTGTTCTAAAAATGCTTCTCGCTTTCGTAATTTATCATATTGTTGTAAGGCACGGTCAAATAACTGAAATACATATGTATTACAGATTTAACAAGGCTTTTAATTGTTTGTAAACATAATTATCAAGCAATTCTGAAAGCACTAAATTTAATAATTAAAATAATTTAGTATTGTTTAATATGAAGATATTTTTGTAACTTACTGATGATATGTTAGTATGATTGGCTAACATTAAGCCAGATACTCTATGTGTACTTTGAATATATGGTGATTTTCTTGAAAGGGCTACTTGTATACTAGCAGGACCCCAAGGTATAAATTGCGCAAGTTTCCTTTCTCTGATTCTTTGTAAAGATTTATGAACTTGGGTTGGATCTACTTCACCCTAAAACATTACATTTATAAGATTTTATTTTTATTTTCACTCTTAATATTTTTAATGAAACGTACTTGAATGATATTTAAGATAGATATATAACAGTGAGATGCATTTCTATCTAATGCTGTAGAAACCATCATATTTTTCGGCTGAAGCAAACGTCTCATTACATCTAATACAGAAGTTTTTCTTACAGATGCTCCCTGTGAATTATAAGAGAAGTTAATTTAAACAAAAATATTTTCAGAACATTTTATTAAATATGTATATTTTTAAAAAATTTTTAAATTTGAAATAAGAAACGAAATTGCTCTATATATTTCATAAAATGTATACTTACTTCCTGATCTGTAGTAAGAGGAGTATAACCAGTCATGAGGAAATGTAATCGTGGTGTTGGAATTAATGGAGCAATTAAACCAACTAAGTCATTGTTCATATAAGAAGGATATCTAGTATTACATGTGAATTAAATAAATAAATCTTTATAATCTTTTATATTAATTTTTTAAGCAAAATACATATAAATGATATACTACCGAAGTGTGGTGGTGCTAACAGACATTATTGTAGAAACAAGTTTATTAATTTGTGTAAAACTAGGATTTTGGATATGAAGTCTATCTGATGCTATTCTATTAAGTGCTGTGTTGTCTAGAACAACAACACAATCAGCACATTGTGTTAATCTTTTTAAAGTTAATAAGGAATTGTATGGCTGTACGACTACATCGCTGAAAAGAATTTTCTTTTTAATTTATTTATATTAAAAACGTAATATTGTTTTAATTATTATAATATAGTTTTATTGCATAATACATACCTTATCTCATCTTGGTTTGGAAAAACGCTATATGTTTCAAGTAATTTTTTTGGAAACCTATCTGCGAGGGATTCAAGCATGAACGAACCCATACCTGAACCAGTACCACCTGCGATAGAATGACACAAAACAAACCCCTGTAAATTAACACAATGATTACAATATTAATGATATAAATTCAAATAACATAACTACACATACCTCTAAACTATCACTTCCATCTGCTTCTCTGTCTAAAATATCAAATATTTCTTCTTGAAGTTTCTCTCCTTGATGATAACCAGATGCCCAATTATTACCAGCACCACCTCCATGTTTTGATAAATAAATATTCTCTGGATTATATAACTTGTGGAAAATAATATTTATAATAACAATGTATTTTAATAAAGAATATATTCATATAAATTCATGAAGTTAAACATACTTATAACATTTATACAAAATATAGTAGTGAATACCTTTGAGTAAGGAGAATTCATAATTGTATGAATTACTCTGGGTTCCAAATCTAATAATACTGCTCTTGGTATATAATGTTCATCATCTGATTGATAAAAAAATACATCTTTTCTGTCTGTACCTTCTGTTGCATAATCTTTTAAAATACCTTCTGGACTAATACCATGTTCAGCGCATAATTTTTTCCAAAACTCAAATCCAACTAAAAATTGAAATTCTTTTATTATTTATTTTTTTTGCTAATGTAGTATCGTAATATATCTTATGAATATATTTTCAAAATGGAAATTTGGTTTCCTACTTTCGTAGTACATAAATTTTACAATCTTTATATTTGTAGTAGAAAACTAAAGATAAACAAAGATTATTTTAATAAAATATTAATGAAGTAATAAATTATACGTAATTAAAAGTACGTTATTTGGTTACATTTACAAATTAATAAGAAGAAAAATAGAGAACAACATTTTAACAAAGACATAAATCGCATAGTTACTTACTTTGATTACCGCATTGACCAAGTTGTAAAGTTATCATTTCGCAAGGCATCTTGAATTTCTTATTTAATTCTTATTGAGAATTCAATTCTTTATTATAATTACTTCGCTTTGATTTTACGCGCGATGAACCTTCAATTTGATTGATACTTCACATATTACAAATATAACTATTCTTCGCGAATATTATAATAATATATATATGATTATGTTTATTTTTACAGTTACAAAATATTTTTGATTGCTGATAATAGAATTATGCACACAGAATAATATTATTCGAATCCGAATGTTATTACTGTTGTATTCAGTTATAGATGGTGCTGCGTTAAATGTCAATGTTTTTTGCTGTTTGAAACTTCAATCAGTTTAAAAATGCAAGGAAAATTTTCATTATGAATGAATTTATATTATAATGAAACAATACAGACAAAAAAATATTTTTTAATTATTTTGGTTAGTTTTATATTTTAAAGAAATAATGGTTTTTATATTTAAAGAGGTTGGACGCAATAAATAGATCTTACATTACACTAATCAAAATCGTATTATTTTTATTTAAATTATTAAGATAATTGTAAATTTTATGACATGTTATACAACAAAACAATTACATGAAAGTTAATGTTACTTTGAAAATTACATTCACATTGGTACAATGAAGAAACTATGTATATAGTCATTCAAAGCAGTGAATATATCCCCATATTTTTTGTATCCAATCTAATCCTTATGTCATGTTTGTAGTAACGCGTGTGCTTCCAAACTATTCGATTAAGATTGTTTTATCAGACGAATATTAAACTTATTCTGATTCTACATATTTTTGTGTAAAACAGGGTATAATAAAGTGTGACATTGTTATTATGTCATTATTATTTAATAAAATTATTTAACCTATAATACTTGATATGTCATCATTTCAGTAATTTAAAGTTGAACATAAAGAATATAATACAACAAAGGTAATTTCAAAGTATGATATAAAAATTATTGTTTTTTCTTTATTGCTCAATATATTAAAAGTAATTCTTTTATTTATTATTTAAGTATCTTGCATAATTTAGTGAAATATTAATAAAATTTCAATATTTTATTTACACCTTGATCTGTACATATTTTGAATCATAATAAATAACATAAATTATGTGGAAATGTTGTTTTAAATTCTTAATAATAAAGATTTTCTTTTGAATAATGTCATTTAACAGATGTCTGCGAATAAGTGTCGGAATTGTGGATCTACAAATATTGAAACAGATCCAGCCCGAGGAGATGCTGTCTGTACAGATTGTGGTTTTGTGTTGGAAGACCAACTTATTGTTAGTGAAGTAGCTTTTAAAGAGACACCATCTGGGAATATGATGGTACTTGGTCAATTTGTTGCTAGTGACAGCACTGGTGGAGCTACAGGATTTGGAGCAGGTACGTTATTTTATAATAAATATGACATTAAATGTTCTTTGTTTTCTTATTACTAGTTTCCATCATCTGTCTGGTTTAATCATTTTCATGTTCATAGCATATCACGTCAGTGGAAAAGAATCAAGAGGAATAACGTTGCAAAATGCAAGAAAAGGAATAACTCATTTGTGTATGCAATTACGGTATGTAAATTTTTCTTATAATACAATCAGTAAATTATTAATTTCATTTATTATATTTTAAAAAATATTTAATATGTATTTTATTTTGTTACTAGATTAAATCAACATTGCATTGATACATCTGTGAATTTTTATAAAATGGCATTGAATCGTCAGTTAACTCGTGGGAGGAAGCAAGCACATAATCATGCAGCTTGTGTTTATATTACTTGTCGTACAGAAGGCACTGCACGTATCCTTTATATTTTCATAAAATAAAAAACAACATTTTTCTTATAATTATCATTCTTGAATTTATTTTTGCTACTTTATATCTGTTTCATAAATACAAAGTATTTGGTTTAGTGTGAAATCTTATTGAAATTTAAGTTTTGTTTATGATATAAGTCGGAAGCTATTCTAAATTGAAAAGCAAGTATTATAATAAATAATAATATAAGTTTCGTTTCTTATATATGACAAGTTTTCAGAAGTTAAGTATGTACTTAACTAATTATTTAGATATGCTTATTGACATCAGTGATGTGCTGCAAATTTGTGTTCATGAATTGGGACGCACATATCTGAGGTTTACGCAAGCTCTTTGCATCAATATACCTTCAGTAGGTAAGCATTTTATAAATTCGCATGTTATAAATTTTTATTTCTAATTTATGCCTGTATTCAATTTATTTGCTCTCATTTAAGAATAAATTAACTAATTTTTAAATATCATTAAATGTTACATGATACATACATAATCTTTAACTTTTAATAAAATAAAAAAGTTCGATTTACAATTAATTAGATTGACATGTTTTATTCTTCAGATATAAATTTTCTTATTTCGTAAGGTACTTTTATCAGAAACAACAGTTATTGTTACATTTATTACCACTGAAAAAGATTATAAACAGTGATTTCTTACTTACATTATCGTTGTATTAAATGTTAAATTTGAAAAAATACAAAATTAAATACTTGATTAACTATAGTAAAAATTTGTTCATATTTGAAATATCTCTAAGTATTAAATATAACATTTGTGTCTTCACATGCATTCAGTTTTTTAATAGTAATAGCATGAAATATTAATTCAGAATTTAGCCCTATAGTATACAAGATGTACAGAAAAATTGAGGATACTGTAAAAGCTGAGGATAGAAACCTTAGAAACATGTAATATTCATCATTATAAGCAAAAAGCTTTTAATAATCATGGGTCAAAAACCGTTAATTTCGAAGTTACAAGATGTTTAGTTGCTTTGTTGCCAAAAGATATTAAGTTCACTTCCGTAAAATCCAAAACCACGAGATAAGGAAAATGCTTTTTAAACGTATATGTATTTCTGTAAGAAAATATGCTAAAGTGTATGCTGAATTGTACAGGGGTTATATTGAGCATATGATGTAAAGATAATATCTTACTGACAAAAAACTTTGTAACTCCGAAATTAATAGTTTTTGAACCCATGTTTATTAAAAATTTTTGCTGAATACTACATGCTCCTAAAGTCGTATTCAAGTTTTTTATTCACTCCGTATATTACTAATAATCAAGAAATCTGAAGTAATTTAATACATAAAAGTATAATATAAGATGACTATTTCTATGTAAGATTTTTACATTTCTTTAAATTTATTGCTTGTGTAGACATTTTCAATTACACTTTTCATATTTTATATTGTAATGTTAAATAATTTTTTGATTTTAAATAATATCAAGTATCTAAAATGGAGAATACAAAACTAAATCTCTTATTTATTAATAATAAATTAATCTAACTTAAATCCAAACTAAAATTGTTCACTAAATATTTTAATATTGTTTTAGAAGTTAATGATATAATTAATATCTTTTTTAATGCCAATCTTAAGACAGAGATGCTCTCAAAATTTACTTGTTCCTTTTTTTGGCACCAGCCAGTCATACTAGTAATAGGAAGGCATTATTTTGTACATTTTATTATTATTGGTATTGCAATCCATTGTACTTCTTTAAATAGTATTTACTATTTTGCAATGTAGACTTTGGCGCCAGATTCTATAGCATTACTGGATACAATATAATGTTTATTATAAAAAAAGTAAGAGAGCTATAGTTATATATAATTAGTATATACCTTATCTTGAAACTATACTAGAATATTTTTCTACTTTTTACATAGATTATAGTAAATTATAAAATTATATAAACATGATTAAAATATCGTAGAATGTACATGTAAAGTATTGTTGTGATTTTTATATTGTATACAAAAACGCTATTTTGCTTTAAGGATCTACATTTAAACATTCCTTCTAATAGTTTAGCAATCATTTTTTGCAGTACATAACTTCATATATTAAAGAATCAATAAATCTAAGAAAGTAAAATGTATCTCCTTTCTTATGAATATGATACAAAAAACAAAATAATAATGTTACAATAAAAAACAAATATTATTTTGTATAGGCAGTTTCAATTATAATACTATTCTAAAATTGCTTATGATGCTTTCCAATAAGTATAGTATATTTTAAAATACATGATATATGAATGCAACATTAAATCAATATTATTATGTTAGTAAAAACAGTATATTCTCCTCCATAAAACGATAATGTACATTGTTCATTTAAGATTTTAAAGCATTTCAATTAAAAAAAATTATAGTTTATATATTAGTATTTTTAAATTGAGAATTAATTAGTCGAGATAACAATATAGTTTCCAAAATTAATTGATCTTTGCTTATTCCTTTATATTATTATTTAACAATGATTTTTAAGATAGTAAATCCTTTTAAATAGCACTTATTAACTTTCTCAATTGTTTTCTATCAATTTAAAGATCGTTTTTACATCTTCTTCTTCTTCTTCAAATCTAACAAGTATTTTATATACTTCACTTGTTGCATATTTACAAATAATGTCTCAAGTATTTAAGTTATATAAGAAATGTAATATTTTTTCGGAAGAAAAAAAGCATAAATATGAATACATCAAAAGTTGTAGTAGACACACTCTTCTGCAAAAATGTAAATTTAAAATTTAATTTTAATTTAAATATAGTAATCTATTTATTTCCTTAGTTTAATACTGTCTTATTATTTAATATAAAAGCAAATAATAGTTTTTATATACATATTTGACTTTTATTTTACGAAAATAAATTTTTATGAAATTATTCATATTTATATTCCATGTATTATAAAACAGAAAGTTTGATACAAGTCTTTGAATTAAAACAAAGACATTTCTTTTTATATTTGATTAATAGAGTGATAATGATAGAAATAAAATCATAATGTTTCCTGCAAACTGTTCATTATGATTTTATACTAAATTCAAAATATAAATATTTAATATTGTTTAGAGTGCATCTATTACACAATATTCGTCGTCGATTTAAAAATAGTATTCAAAACAATTATACAAAATCTTGAACAATGTCAAGGTACATATTTTTAGAGACCAGCAGTTAAACCATTATTTCTGTGGTAAATTTCCATCAGTCATCTACTGGTGGTCCATAAAAAATTAATTCGGGTATTTGCCCTCCTTGTACACCAGTACCATTCGTACTTTCTGAACTGCATTGAAATTGAAAATTTACATTACCAACTGTTATCTCTGACATTCCTTCTTGACCGAAGTAACTTAGCTCGCCTCCGTCTAATATTACACTAGCTGTATAAAAGCATTCTGGCTCGATTTGGATTGGATTCTCAAAATATACATGAAACGTACTACTCGAGCCATCCGAAAAAAATTTCGTACTATTTTCAGATAAAACACATCCCAATCTTTTAAGTTCAATTCTAACATTATAATCTGCAGCACCAGATGAACTTCCATAAAGTCCGAAACCAACAACAAATATTCTTTTATCGACGCTAAATTGAATTGAGTCACATCTGCCTCTGTAGCGCCACTGGTTTGATCTATATGCACATGACTGAAACCTATGACACACCTGCAAATAAAGCATAAGAAATGTTAGTTCTATTACTCTATATATAACTTATGCAAGCTATTATGAATAGTTGTCTTACATTAAACCTAAATAAATGATTTTGTTTTATAGTACTTACTTGAGTTTTTAAACCTTGTCGAGGTTTGGTAGGGAAGCAAAGTTGAGGTTTATTACTAGCAGTGAAATGCAAAAAAACATCAATTGTTTCTTGTTGTGTTAAGATTCCAGTCTGAGCAGCACTATTGGCAAATTCTTCCAAATTCATAGCAGGAAGTCTAATTAAATATAAAGCAGATCCTAGAATGAAAAAAGCACTAGTGATACTAGTTTTTGATTTAAAATTTTAATTTAGATATTTACCTAATAGTCGTCTTTGATTTGCTGATGAAGGTTCAAGTTCTTGCCGAATACATTCTGCAGTAGCCCATCTTAATGCAGCATCCCATATATGTATCTCTTTACAGTTCAATGTTTCTCGAGAAAGCACTGATTCAAGAGTGTGGATATCAATATCCACAAAACCATCTGATCTTAGCGCCATTTCTGCCTGTGTTACATTCAATTATATATATATAAATTTAGTAAAAATATATATCTTTTGACGAAAATTTAATTATTAAAAAAAGGATATATTTCTTAGGAATATATTTTCATTGATTTTATGTATATTGCATGAATTACTTAGAAGCCAAAGTGATCAACTCTGTTTTCTGAAAAATACTTAATTTTAGCATTAAAATATATGATTAGAGTTTAATTTTTTAAAAATTAGGTGATTACCCTTGATGTTATTAATCAGTTTGGCTTCTGCATGATGCATATGTACATATATCAATCTTATATCCGAAATATCCAGAAAGTATATTTGTGTTTTTCTAAATTTAAAAGTATTTTTAAAATTTTAAGAATTATTTAAAAAATATTAAGAATATTATCAAATATAATTAGTATATGTAAAATATAAGAAAATATAAATATAGAACTAATTTCAATGATTTAGTTAAAACTTAATCCTTTGTTAACATTGATATTCGCTATATTTACTAAAAAAAATGTTTATTATATGATACAGGATACAATTTAAAAGTAGAAACAAATTTTTAAAAATCTGTTCTAAATATATATATTAAACATAATATTTTTATTAGGAAACTAATTTTATAATTTTTTGAAAAACATTTAATTTAATGATGATATAATTTATTACAATTAAATATTTTATGAATACTAGTGTAATAGTTATATATGTACATAAAAAATTAATTAAACAAGTAAGATATAGTATATAATATTACAAAAAAATGTTGTTGGACTATTTTATTTTCATACTTTATAAAATTGCTTATTATGTATTTAATCTTTCGTAATATTATCTTTAATAATTAATGAATGAAATTTTTATAATGGAGTTCAGACGAATTTTGATTAAAAACGTATTTTAAAAATTAAAAAAATATATTTTTATAGCTTTTTGTTAATCAGTCTTTCAAATATTCACTCAATTTAATTAAAAAAGGGATAAGCAATTCTATATATCTTGAACTTTTTAATATACAGAATAAATGTTATAAATTCTTTAAGTAATTATTGGACTAATATTACATGTTATTTTAGAAAAATCATTATAATCATTTCTGTTGTGTTCATATTCTTCTATAAAGTTATCTTCATAAGTTACATTTTGTGTTACTTCAATTTCTAACTTATTATCTGCAAAATAAGGTTCACTTCGAGTTCGAAATAATGAAAACGATAATTTTTTGTTGTTAAGTTTAGAACAACAATTGTTCTCAGATAAACTGAAGCAATGAGATACTACTGATAGTCCATTTTTTATATTTCCATAATTATTAGTTTTTGTAGTTTTCTGAATAAATTGCTGTTCGGAATCATGTAGTTTGTTATCCAAACAGTTTGAAGAGTTTGATTTACTCTTTAACGTTACATTTAAATTATCATTAAAAGTAAGAGACTTCAACATTCTTTTATTTAAACTTACTTGAGCATCTATAACTTCCCAGCAACGTTGCATAAGATCTGGTTCTTCGAACAAACGAGATTGACTTAAAAGTAAACATGCATTCTTTGCTGTTAAACTTGTTTCTAAATAATTAACACATGCTCTTGCTAAATGAGGGACTATATATTTTTTAGCAACATAGAGTGTTGCTAACACTGTGTCGGCTTCTAATTGTACTTCGTCACAGTACATATACCTGAGGAAAGATAATAAAATAAGCAGTGAATAATTTAAGATGTCTTCATGAAGTTTAAAACATTTACCTTAATAGAGCAAGAAAAGCAGCAGGCTCTACATCTGGTACTTCTATATCTCTTTTATTCTCTGCTAGACCACCATAAAACATGGCATAAAATACAGAACTACCAGTGGCCAATACATACTTATGTGCTGGTATAGTTTGTATGTGACCTACATTGAGCAATCAAATATATTATTATTTAATGTATTTAATACATTAAATTATTTTTACTGCTTGTTCAAGTACTAAATGACTTTATGATTAATTACCTGGGCTGCCAACAATAAATATAATATCAGCCATTAAATGATTGTTAAACATGGCAGCATTTCGTTCACGAACTGTAGGTTTTGTTGCCTGCCAATTAGGATCTTGTGTACAGTCTTCAGGTGATGACAAATTCAATTGAGTTAAAGGGGATGATAAGGAAGACAAAGGTGAAGCAGGTGCACTAAGTGGCTGGTTTATCGTTCCTTCACGTTGTAATACAATGGAAGAAGATAATGGGCTTACAGTAGGTGGTGAATCTGATACAGGAATCAGTGATTCCGCTAAAACATATATAATATCAATATGTTAGGTTTAGGTTAGGTGAAATTCATTTCTATCCAGTATTTGTTTTTTTTTTTGTTATCAAACAACATATGTAGGCAAAATTATTATCTTATTATGTCAAAACAATTTAGCATACAGAATATTATATAAAAACACTTAATGGATTTAATGGAATAAAGTATGTTTAAATATTACTCTTTTATTTATCATTTTTAATATTATTACATGAAGATTAAACTTAAAAATGGATGAGTAAATATTATATCAAAATTAATTATAACAAACATTAAGCATATGTCAAAGTAACAATAATTAAGTTACAAAAAGTTATACTATTCTATATTAATTTTCATTAATTCATTAACAGTACAATTAATAGATAATACCTTTATATAAATATATTAATTATATTAAGCTAGAATATATCGAAAATTGATATTACCGATTGTATAACTTTATCAACAAAAAATATTTTTCATTACTAATAGAGGTTATGCAAGACAATAACTGTAATAAGGTTTAAGATCTCTAAATTAGATTATTCTTCTTACAATTAATCAAAGTTTGTTTTCGTATCCATTATTTTTATTTACTATCTCTTTAAGATGTTGTATAATCTATCACCTTTTAGCGACGGTTCAATTAAAACGAATGCAAAGCAAAATCATCAAATTTTTACCGTTAGTGTACATTATTCCACAGTTTTGAGAATAATTTTAAATAGAATCTTTTACTTCTATCATAACATAGTAAATATTTGCTACCACTGTAGCTTTAAAGACCACCTCTCATATTCAAACATCACGAACATAAATATACACTTATGTGTATGTAATATACACTATACACTTAAGGAAAATTCATCTATAGGTATAAAGACTTCGAATGATATTAAATTCGGTTTGTTCCGGTTTTATTCGTATAATTTCGTAGAAATTTTGTGGTGCACGTGATACGTATGTCAAATAAATTCATATGAATGTATGTATACATACATATTGTAGGGTTAATATACTCTTTGCATGATTTCAAATTTTTGTTAAATTGGATGTATCTTTAGTTATTACAAAAAATTTATTTATTACATAAAATGATCAGAAGACTTTATAACAATATAATAATAGAAATTATTTAAAACAGAAAAGTCACAATTAGTTCGAAATTTTTAAAATATATATTTGGTTTAAAATAAAACATAGGTTAATAAGTATTATAACGCTATTATCGATTTATAAATTTTTCTAATTTTAATTTTTATGTTTTAATATCATATGAATAATACGAAAAATATGATCAAAATTAAACGTTAAAAATATGTACAATATTATTCTATTTGATTCAACATTCTCTGATTCATCGAACATTTATCGTAATAGACGCTTTTTATGAAGAATCATAAGATTTAAATGAAATTACGTAAAATAGTTTAACACTATAATATTGTATATTTGAAGTCTGTGTGTCACGCAGTTTCGTGTTATATACTACTTTGTAAAATATCATATTTACTATTTCGTCTATCATTCATAATTCCTAATTGATCGAAATTATTTTTAAAGAATACATTTCCAAATAAAATATTTCAAAGCTCAAGGTAAATTAATTAAAATGTTAAAATATCATTATGTGTTTCAAAATGAAAATAAACATTATGGAAATGATACAACATTACTCGAATATAGCTAAACAGAATAAAAACAATTTCATTTATTCTTATTTCTATAATTCACTTTAATAAATGCATGGACAGTATATATTTAAGGTGCATATTATGTTTATTTATATCTGTAATAATCTCTCACCGTTTAACCATGGATTAGTCTGTTTGACTGTGACGTTGTCCTGGAACCGTTTCATTGGCTTCGTTGATATTTTCGAGTAAAGATTTGACATCGCCATTTTCACTTTTTAAACTTGATTGCCCGTTTTCTCTTCAATTGCAACACGGAACGATTTTGGATTTCATTTACATGGGCGCCATGTCAGACGGGCGCTGGTTAGATAGTTCCGTACATCGGTCGATAGGAAACTTAGGGCACGCGCGTCCATATATCTGGTGTTCATCAAAAACGCAAACTTCAATCTGCGCAGTATGTGTATACAGGGTGTTCGCTCTAACGTATGATTTTTCATCTGTTTTGTGATTATGTACTGTCTTGCTAACTGGCCATCACCATCCTCACCATTTCTTGAAAGTATCTTCATGGAGCGTAATTCCGGTGTTACGTACATATATTTCTCTCATTTTGCTTACCGGAGTTTCGATATTCAATTGTCTTGTATAAAACATCTGGAATTGAGTACCAAGTATTATTATCTTGCTCTATATTTTTATCTATTTCACATTCAAGCATAATTATTGATGGTGTAAACTCCTCCCTTGTTAATTGGTCAGGTTCAGTACCGATTCGTGACCAGTTACCAAGATAGTATTATAATAAAAAATGTTAACTATAATTTATTTATAATGAATGAACAAGATATAAGGATGATGAATATTAAAATAAATCCCTTTTTTAGTGTAATATGATCAACAAGATCAATATGATCAAGACTAAAGAGAAAAAAAAATACATTTTATTTTAATACGTTATCCATTCAGCATAATATATTATCCATTTAACAGAAATAAAGTTTACTTAATAATCTTTTTATTATATTACTGCGAACAATTTGAAAATTGTGCGGAACATTAAAGTGAACACCATGTATATTTCGCAATTGATGTCCACTTACAAACAATAGCGTACAATACAAATGTAATCTAATGGAATAAATATTAAATACTTCAAGAATTACTATACTATAAACTTTAAGAATTACTATATATTTTATTCTTTTTATTATTTTACCTTTTACGTTTAAGTAAGAATAACATAAAAGTGTATTATATATTATAAAAAGGAAATTCTTGGCAATTATGTTAATATAATATACTATGTTAATAAACTAATAAAATGAATTTGTTAATATATGATGAATTTTTAAATTTAACACATTGTTGACATTATTTTTCTTTATAGATCCATGTCTATATATTATGAGATTTGCAAATAAGCTGGAGTTTGGCGAAAAAACTCACGAAGTATCAATGACGGCTTTACGAGTAGTTCAAAGAATGAAAAGAGATAGTATTCACAGCGGTCGTAGACCATCAGGATTATGTGGCGCTGGTATTAGAAAAGTTTCATTTATTCGTAATCTAGATTTTATTTAATTTTAATAATAATACTTAAGTTTTAATTAATACATTTTAAAATTTTGCATATAATGCTTGCATTAACGTTTGTTACAAATTCACCTAAACACTTAAAAAGTCAAAATTGTATCATTAAATATAATTAAAAAAAAGATCATTGAAATTAAATCGATATTAAACAAATATTGCTGTTACTTTAGCTTTGCTGATGGCTGCTCGATTACACGAGTTCAATAGGTCACCGGCGGATATTATTAAAATTGTAAAAGTGCATGAATCGACATTACGCAAGAGGTAAAAAGTATTCAAATAAGTTTTTTTCTAAATAAACGTAAAAATTGATAACAAATTTTTATACATTAACGTCTATAGGCTTATAGAATTTGGTGATACACCTTCAAGCGCATTGACTCTTGAAGAATTCATGACGGTCGATTTGGAAGAAGAACAGGATCCTCCAGCTTTCAAAGCAGCACGAAAAAAAGACAGAGAACGATTACAAAAGGTATAGAATATTTTTATTTTATCATATATCGTATATCTACATAATTAATTATGCATAATTTGTTGTTTTTTCTTAGTTAAATATAGATACAGAAATAAATGAATTGCAAGCTGAAATTGACAAACAATTAGAAGAACACAGATTAGGAAAAATGAAAAAGCTCAAAGATGGTAATTGTAATAATAATTAAAAAATTGTTGAATTATTATATTGTTTTTATTATAGAAAAAAAAAACATAAAATATTAATTTCCAGCTGCTTCTATAGAAAGAGCAGATACTGATAGATTTATAAGGGAAAGTAATTTAGATGTAATTAAACATTACGTTGGAAACAATGTAGATGACCCTGACAGTGATTTTCAAGATTCCGAAACGAATAACATAAACGATCGATTAATTACTGGATTAGGCAAGGATTTAAACAGTTTCTTAAATTTTATTATAATGTTATATTATAAAATTTATAACACGCCTAATTGTTTAAAGGACCTAATATTGCTTCTATGGGATTGATATCAACAAATGATCGAGAAAATGAAACAAAAGAATCAGTAAACACAAATTTTGAAAATGTAAGTAAAATTAATTTTAATCAAAACAACTGTTATTCATTAATGTTTTCTACTTAAGGATACTGGAGAGATTGATGTTGCTGATCTAGATGACGAAGAGTTAGATAGTTATATTATGTCAGAAAAAGAAGCACAATTCAAACACAATTTATGGAATAAAGTAAATGCTGAGTATTTAAATCAGCAAAAAGAAAAAGAAGAAAAACGACAGAAAGAAAAAGAAGAAGGTAAACCTGAGAAGAAACGACGGCGGACTACTAAACGTAATAAAAATCAAGTACCTGCAAATACTGCAGGTAATGTTATAATATTTACTACAAATTCTATAATATTAATTTTTTATCAATTGTTACAGTTTATTATGTTCATTTTATAATTTTATTAGGCGAAGCAATTGAAAAAATGTTGCAAGAGAAGAAAATATCATCGAAAATTAATTATGAAGTACTGAAAAGTTTAAACGTTAGTTTAAATAATTCAACCAAAGAACAACAAAAGATCGAAGAGCCAGTTCAATCACCGACGAAAGAAATGAATACTTCGTCAAGTTCTAATAAAATGTTAGTATATAATATTTTTTGTTATTTTTTTATTCTCTACAAGAAACATATCTCTACAATAAATATCAATGTTTATATTTGTAGATCTAATATTTCTAACTCATCAAGAATCAAAGATAAGCCAATTGCACCAGTAGTAAAGAAACCTCATTTAGATAAACCTCAAATTCAAAAAACAAAAAAAGAAGTGCAAATGCCAGTTGAAATAGAAACTAATACAACCGAATCTATACTTCCAAAACTGGATACCTCTTGTGATATGGGTAAGTTAATTTCCACTCATGTAAAATTTCTTTTGCTTGATTAAATTAATTATACTTCTCTTTACAAAACAGATGAGACCGATGATTATGTTGATGAGGATGTTGAAGCTGATCCCACAGAAATGACTGTTGGAGAAATGCTTGGACATCATGGATCAGAAGATGACAATGACTTTGGATATGGATATGATGAAGAAGATTATTAATTATATTTACCGAGTTAATATTAAGGTCTTAAAGATGAGTTTAACGTTTATGAAATCATTATTTATTTATTACAATACCATCTACTAGGATTTAGTAAAAAGACTGCGGTATATAATGTAAAATAAAGCATTTACTATTTTTAATTTATAATTCTTAATTTATAATTTATAATAATTTAAAATTAACTGCGTCACGCTACATTTATAAAACAAAATTTATCTCTATAATACCTTTTTCTATGTTAATACTTTGGAGTTAATTGTAAACTAAACTTTGCAGTCTATTTCTTGGTATATTTATACTTAATATTTTCCTTACACGCATATTGGAGATACATAGTATCAGAGTAATAATAAACAAGATAGGTTAAAATCTTTCCCTGTGAGTAGGAAAAAGATCATCATATTACATAAACTATAATATTTGGTATCGTATATAACATAAAATATTCAATTAATACTTACCGAAAAATAGAATAATGAAAATTTTATCGATAGATGGCGTTAATAAATCGATGTATTGAAAGACGTGATGGTGGTCTATCATTTATTATATTATAGTATTGTTCAATTCGAAACAAGCATATGACGTAGTAATTCAAAGTGTTGTGATAGAAGTATAGGAGTATGATTTTGAATTATTTTTAATTTTCGTATTAGACGGTTTAGTAAAGGCTTATAAACGTAATTTATCAAATATATATACTTGTATTAAAGAGTCACAGAGTACATTCTCATATTTGAATTATGTAAAAAATCAGATTTATGCAGTGATTTAAGATTTATATACTGTTTCATAAAATATTTGTCATTTAATATATGATCACTAGAATAATTTTATTTATTTTTTCATAATTAACAATTGTTTTGATTATAGTTGGAAAAGGTCTTCTTCACATTAAATAATGATATATGTATACATTCAAATATAATATTGAGAAAGAACATGACAAAATACGTATGATAAGTCTAATTTATAATTTCTGTATTTATTTTAGAACTTTAGCTGTTGAATATAAATTAAATATGGCAAGCACTTCTTCCGACCAAAGTACAATTGCCAAAAAAACATGGGAAATGTCAAATAATATTGAAACAATTAGCACTGTTGATGAGATTTATAGGTATGATCGTAAAGAACAACAAGATATATTAGCTGCAAAACCATGGGAAAAGGAGTATGTTATTTTTTAAATATTCGTATCAATATTAAGATATATTTTTATGATCTCATTTCCAACCACACTTTCTTGATCATATTTCAGTCCTCATTTTTTCAAAGATATAAAAATCTCTGCATTAGCATTATTAAAAATGGTTATGCATGCTCGTTCTGGAGGAACTTTAGAAGTAATGGGTCTTTTGCTTGGAAAAGTTGCAGCAAATACAATGATTGTTATGGATTCTTTTGCATTACCTGTAGAAGGCACAGAAACAAGAGTTAACGCTCAAGCACAAGCTTATGAATATATGACAGCATATATAGAAGCAGCTAAACAAGTACTTCTTAATTATTACAGATATAACATGTAACAACTGCCTATAATGTAATATTTATTTTCTAATTTATTAAGGTTGGGAGACAAGAAAATGCTATTGGATGGTACCATAGTCATCCTGGCTATGGATGTTGGTTATCGGGTATTGATGTATCTACACAAATGCTCAATCAAAATTTTCAGGAACCATTTGTTGCTATAGTAATTGATCCTGTGAGAACAATATCTGCTGGCAAAGTTTGTTTGGGTGCATTTAGAACATATCCAAAGGTGGTATATATTTGCTAATATTTATAATACATAAAAGAAATAATAAATAATGAAAAAAATATTTGATATAAAAAGGGATATAAACCAGCAAATGAAGAACCATCGGAGTATCAAACAATACCATTAAATAAGATTGAAGATTTTGGAGTTCACTGCAAACAATATTATTCTTTAGAAGTTTCTTATTTTAAATCATCATTAGATAGAAGATTATTAGATTCTTTGTGGAATAAATACTGGGTGAATACTTTAAGTTCCTCTAGTCTTCTAACAAATGCTGATTACACTACTGGGCAAATATTTGATTTATCGGATAAACTTGAGCAGTCAGAGGTTGCACTTGGAAGAGGATTTATTTTGGGTGGAACGGATCCTCATGATCGCAGTACTGTAGAAAAATTAATGAAGGCAACAAGAGACAGTTGTAAGACTACTATTGAAATTATTCATGGATTAATGGCACAAATAATTAAGGACAGATTATTTAATCAAGTTGGGTGTAATCCTATTGAGTCTCAGCAACAGTAAAACGTATATATAACGTGTAATAATTACAATAAAAAGAATGATTATAATCTACGTAAGTTGTAATTAATATAAGGAACATTTTTGATTAAAATATAATAAAAAATAAGTTTGTCTTTATATTTTTACCACGATCATAATTATCTTAATATACATATTGAAATTATTCTTGCATAAGATAATCAGCAAAAATTGTAATCTAAAAATAAAAGAAATAACTAAATAACTATTAATACAATATTTTTCAAAGAGTAGTGGAATAAAAATACATTTTATTTTCACACCTTGAGTCTCTAGAAAGTATATATACAGCATCTTTATCATTATTCAATATCCTCACAGTTGATTTATATATATTTATATTTATAAAACTAATATAATATTGAGAACAAGTAGGCAGAGTACATCCCACTGAAGGGCTGACACTGTGTCACAGACTTTAGGACAAGGCCACTCAGAAACACACCCACCTGTTCTAGAATTATACACCGCATTCATAGCGCACAACATATAAGGGACGGAGCTAAAATGCATACAGTTATACTGATAATATACTTTTACTAGTATGTTATGATAATTATGCTTTAAAAGAAATTTAGGAAAAAGAAATAGTAAAAGAACATTTTGTTAACTTAGTTATTCAAAGTACTAGACGTTTTATAATACTAAAATTAATTGCGCTTAAAAATCTACATGTTCATACAATACTATTAGAATAAGGTAAATTAAATACAATTAAGTACAACTGTATCGTAACTTCATTTACATAAAATCTTGAAAAAGGTGAATACTTGCAAGTAAGATTTGCTATTGCTACTTTTTACGCAATTTATTGTGTACTGTTTCGCATGATTTAGACGCACATTCATCATCAAATATTTGCTTCATATAGGAAAAAATAACACGTATAAAAAGATATGAATTTTTGTTTCAAAGGGTTCAATTCACTCATACAATTTTCAAATCCATTTAATTAAGATTAAGAATTAAATCTTTTAACTTCTCTTAAATTGAATCTAACACATTTTTACATAGTTAAATAAATCCTATAATAAAAGGAATGTAAAAATATTTCTTCATATCATAATTTTTACTCTATTTTTAGTTAGTTCACAAAGAATATTCAAATATATGTTTTTTTCAGAAATTATGTATTACAAAACAATGTTTATCAATAATAATAATTTTAGATTTTGTGCATGATGCTTAAATTATTTAAAGTTTTATGTGAATTTAATTTTTTTATGAAAAGAAATTTGTTAATAATTTTAAGTGATTTAATAAATGAACATGTATATATAAAATAATTTGACAACCAGAATTCAGCCCTCCAATGATATCATATACTCCAAATACATTCAAAACAGTATAAACACCACCCATAACAGACGTAAATATGGGGTATAGCAAACGTACACGCTACATGTATATGTATTTATGTGTAACCCCCTTCTCACTTAAAAAAACTTTTCGTGAAAGAAGCAATGTTCCTCTATAAATTGTTGACATGTCAATTGTATCATAAACATATGTAGTAAAGAACCCCATTTTACATTCCTCGTAATAAGAATTTAATTACTTCTATGTTACTGTAATTATTTAATTATTTACAAGGCAATCGCGTCCGTTTATTACTTACAAATATAGTAGAAAAGATCAATTATTACAACGAGATTTAAGTGCTTGTCATTTATAATCGGGCAGCAACATTTTTAGGGGCAAACACCTTTTATCAGTATTATTAAGTGAGTTTAATAGTTTCTCTTATGTATTCTTTTTTTCGTATGCATTTTTTATTTTAACTATCCTATACGAGAAATTATACGCTAAATCAGAAGCTGTAAGATTAGAAATCCAACAGATCAAATAACAGTGTTGCATGTAATATTGTTCTATCTGTCTATTATTCAGTTAGAGAAAATATTTACACATCTCACAATACATGCAGCATAGTACAAGAGAAATTTTACATTCCTTTCTTTTTTTGACATTTAATAATTTCATTATAATAATAAATTTTACTATTTTTGAAAGACTTCGAAATAAATAACATACCATCTGCTCAACAAGCGCTAATTTAAATCAATTATAAAACTATTTTATAATAGTTAAAAAGTTATTTTATAATGCAAGTAACCAATATATTAATAATACTTGTTTTAAAAATACTAAAAATGGTTATTTATTGTATAAATTGTTAAATATTTAAAAGATATTTTATTATGTTATTATAACCAACAGTGTAAAACCAGTTACATTGTAAAAACAATTTATAAGCATATTTGCAAAAATCATACTTACAAGAAATTACGTCCTCAGTTTTCTATAAATATAAAATATAGCTTGTGAGCAGATGCAAAATTTGCAGATGTATGTTAAAAAAAAATGTAATTCATCATAGATTTGAATCTTATTAGATTCAATGATTATTTCTGACGAATTATTAAATTAATCAATCGGTAAACGTTTTTGCCAAACGTGTCATTTTACCAATATATTTTCATTTTATCTGATGAAAAGATGAAATTGGGTTTCAGTCTATTTAAGACTCAATTAATTATTTAGACAGGCATATGTACAATTGTCTTCCTTAATATATCTTGTCACTGCAATGTTAGGGAAGGAAAATTATTTACTTCCGTTTGTTCCAAAACTGGTCCTGTTGGTCCAGTGTAAGATATACGTAATCTCATTCTTAGAGGTACCTAAATTAGAAAATATATGTATGGGTAATCAATAATAAAGCAAAACATATCTGTAAAATTTTTTAAATAGAATACTGTCATACGAACTTACTTTGTTGATATTTGTAACTTTCAATACTTGAGTAACTTGTCCAGAAGGAGGAATGACTGTGCTTGATGGTGACAACATTTGTAGTTGGAATGTCTAAATAATAATACATAAAAAGTAATCCCCATGATTCTTTATATTTAATAACTGTAACACGAAATTGACTATTACCTTAGGAACTGCTGCTTGAAACAGAAAATCAGTGAGTATAGCACTTCCAGAATTTTGCGCTGACATATTAATAATTAATAAATCAGCAATGTCTGGTGGTCTTTCCAATTTGAAGGTTATTTTAAGTCCTGCTTTATCCAATACTATCATAGAAAGTGTATCTAGAGTTATAAAATAAAATGAGATTTGTATAGTATTAGCAGTAAGAAATAAATATTTGATTAAGTTACACAAACCATTTTGAGTTGATGATGAATTAAGCAAACCATCCACTAAAAAGTTTGTTGTGTTAGTGGGACTAAATATTTGTAATGGCGTTTGTGCCTGTGGCAGTGTAGATGTAGATGTAGGTGCACTTAAATCCAAACTACCAAGTAAATCCAAAAGATCATTATTGTTTACTGTATTTGTTGAATTAGAAGGTGGACTTTTATTTGATACAGAAGATGTCATTCCTAAGTCAGTGGTTCCCAGCAAATCTAGAAGTGCACTCTAGAAAAATGTAAAAAACATTAAACTCTGTTAATTAAATATAAAAAAATTTCACATATTTTGCTGTGCAGGTTATTTAATTCAAATTATAATTTTTATAAAGTGTTCGATACAAACTTACTGAATCAGATGGTGGAGTACTCGCTTCCAAAACTGAAGATTTATCTTCTTCTGGTTCTGGTTCACCATTTACCATACCAATAATTCCATTAGCTTGTGGTCTAGCAGTTTCCATAGGAGGCATTCTTTCAAGTAATGCAGGCCGTAAATGATCATATTTTCTGAACAACTGTGAAAATTCGATACCTCGTTGTTGCAATTCTATGTGTAAATTGCTTCCAAATGTATCAATTATTTGACGAATTTTTCTGAAATATATATAAGGCTTACGTAAATAATTATTTAAAGAAAATGAATGCAAAAAATAATATAATAATATCAGTAATAATTAGATTTTTCAGCAATACTTACTCATTACCCTTCTGAAATCTTGTGCTAAGTTTTGTGAGAGATAATAATGTATATTGTTTCGTGACCACTGTATTTTGTGGACTCCAGAGTAACCTTTGATAAACATCAATAACTTCATCTTCTGTTAACTAATAATAGAAGAAAAAGATATACATATATTAATTATTTAATACTTTTTAAAAATCTTAAGTTTATCATAAAAAATGGAGAATAAGTATATACAGATATACATAGTGTCTAACATACGTACATTGACAGGAGTATCTATATCTTCTGATGGTGGTCCATATAGTAATAAATCACCATATTCACCAATACACCATGTTGCTACTTGAGCCAAAGGTTGCTTATCGGATGTATCTTTTTCCAGTGCTCTCCACAATGCACTGACAGCATAACTTTGCTGTGATTGGGTTTCTGAAATTAATTGAATGGTGCATGCTACTACATCATCTCGAACATAATTACCAGCCTAGAAACAAGAAAATTACAATGATGAAGATTGAAAATAACTATAAATAGTGAAATATATGTAAAATTAATGTAATAAATTTCATACAGCAACAAGAACTTTGAATAACGTTTCAAGATGCCAACGTTTATTTGGCGCAAATCTTTCGGCAGACATTACTATGTTACTACTACATTGCGCTTTAAATTCCGGATCAGCACGTTCCAAAAAAAGTAATAACTCTTTCATCATGTTCCTAATATTGTTTGAATTTACAAGTGCAAAACTAAGCTCCATAGCTCGTCTTCTAATCGATACATCCGGGTCTTTTAGACACTCCTGAGAAACAAAAAATGAAAGAAATATTTAGTAATATAATAATATCAAATATAAAGATATGAAATAACATGATAAACATTACCAGGATTGTTGAGCGATGTCTTTGTACTGCACTTGTATCTACATAAACTGTTTTTAATAACGTATTCAAAGCAACATATCGGATGTTCTTATCGTTATTTAATAAAAATCGACCTAATATATTCACTGCTAACACTCTCAGTCCACTTTCTGATTTTATATCCATAATAGATAATACAGTTTCATATAATATAGTGTTTCCAACATTTTTGCTAGTTTCTGTATTAGTTGCAACTTGTGCAAGTATATCGTTCATTGCTTCGGATGCATCGATATCATTACGTCCCAAAATTCGAAGGAGACGTAATATTTTTACTTGAAGAAACGGGTCAGATACTCCAGATACATCATGTTCTGGAGAATATCCAGCTAATATCAAATTTTTTAAGATCCTCACAAGATTTGGCACAATCTGAAATAATAATATTATTTTTATTGAATAATATATTATTTGCACAATTTTATGTAAACAAAGTTTAACCAAGAAATCTGTAAACATATATCAATAAACAAATTATAATAGAATGACAATGCATAGTTCCATTAGAAATTTTTATGAAGTTATCAAAAAGCAATATTTAATTCTAGATACAAAAATAAAGATATACATTATTATATTTAACAACTAGATATAAGCTGCTAAGAAAGATCACAAAGTAACATCAATTATATTGCATTATTTGTGCACAAACAGATACATCTTAACATCCATAATATAACTAATATAACTAAAAAGATATTCAATAACTGTGCTTCATATAATTAAAATACATTCTTATACAAACATATGTTCAATAAAAAAGTAAAATATTAAAATGTTATTTATAAAAATACAATTAATATTAAATATGCATTTATTGAAGGTATTTCATGTTATATGTACTATAATTTTAAAATACATGCACGTGTTTTCATATTTCATTATTTTATATTGATTTTGTATTAGTAAAGCATTTAATATAAATAATCAAGTATCTTCAATAAAAATTACATAGAATAAAAGATAAAAATGATATCCACAATAAGCATAACATGCAAAAATATAAAAAATGCTCGTATGCTTTTTACCTCTCGATGGCCGCATTCCTAAAGAAGATAAAACCATACTTATATTATGAATATCGCTATGAGCAAAGAATTATTAAAAAATAACACTTATTTAAGATTATTAATCACATTTGAAGCTTTTTAATGAAATATTTTATATATATTAAGACATTTGTGTTTTATCAACAGATACATTTATGTCCTTTGTCATAGCACTGTTATTAATAAAATATAGGAAAAATTATGGACTACACATTCTTTTCGATAATCTTTTTTAGTAAATGTTCAATTTGCTTCAATATAAAAATTTTTTACTAGGAGTATGAGTTCAATGCTCTGGTTAACTGATAATGTTACTACGATCTAGCTTGCAGCTATTGGACTAGCAGACTAGATATGACAATATTATAAAAGCTTAAATTGTATTAAAAAAATAATGTATAATGTTCTTTGATGCAATGACAAAATGTTTGTAATACTAGTCACAAACAACTAAGTATTTTACTAGTTTTCATGTAGTATCCCTCTATTACTTATTAAAACATGTAAAATTTACCTTTTTAAAATGATTCAATGTATCAACACTGTTTTCACACATTTCTGTAATAAGTGTGACACCTGTAATTAATACACCATGGTTTTTCTCTGTAATTAAACTACGAGTAGCAGGTAGAAACATTTCCATTAACTCTGGTACACGTCTAATAATTCTGAATGCACAAAGCGCTGCTTTTTTTCGAATATATGCATTTGCTGACTTCATTAGCCTTTCAACTTCAGATGCCAAATCCCTTGCCATTTCTGGTGATGCAATTGCACCCAAAGTACATAATGCCAAACCAATAACAAATTGTGTGGAGCTATTTAAATCACTGTAAAAGGAATTAAATGTTTAAAATATTAAGATACACTATTATACATATCTTTAAAAAATATTAAAATAATTTTAGCGAATTATTACTTTTTTAAACAATTTGTAATTAAAAGATGAACATCTTGTCGTTCATCTAGCAGTAACATTGCACCTAAGTAACCAATTCGTTTGTCTGTGAACCTTGGGGATGCAATAAGTTTTAGACATTCTAGTTGACCAAAATGAGCTGGATATCTACAAAATTAATTGAAATTTTATTTCTAATAAAAGAAAGAATATTAAATATACATTGTTAAACTTATTAATGAATATAAAGAGAACATTTAATACAAACCCAAGCATGTGAATATATAAAAGTTTCGCAATATTGCGACATCTCCATACACTATCTTCTTCTCTGAATGTTGAACGAATATAAGCACATTCCTTGTTAACAACTGTTCTTTCTTCTGCTGCAGTTCTAGCAGCTCTTATTTGTCTGATGAGATCCCTCAATCGAGTTGGTGCAGGCATTCTAACTGTTGAGACTTTTAAATTATAACATGTTATCAAGTTTAATGTTAGTAGGATTTAATGAGTTAAATGCTCAAGTTATGAATAATAATCGCAGAAAATTATTTTGTATGTGAAATACAAGCAATGATATGGAGCAATATTTAATTCTACAGGAGGAAATTATATAATAGTAAAGTTTTATAACAATGATATTTTTTTTAAATAATTTATGTTCTATTCTTATAACACCCCTTCATTTTTTTCAAAGAACATGATAAATATTTTAATGTTACTTATTATTTATTGAAAAATTAAATTACATTCATTACTAAAGATAATCAATTCAAATTAGATCAATGAAGTTAATTATGACACCTATTTAATTAGAATTTTAAGTTAATATTATAAAAACATGAGATATTTTTTAAGTTTGAGGCATGTAATATATAGAATTAATAATAAGCATATAAATTACAAAATACTATGAGAACTAATACAAGTATTCATCATATATTTATTATAAATAAATATTGCACTCTCTTACCTCTTTCTACTGCTTCATTAAATGCTTGTTTTATGGAGGCCATATTAAAGGCTGGGTTAAACCTGCAATATACACACCCATGCTATTTACACACACAAACCATTTACATACCATTTTGTTTGTTGTGCAATGACACTCATGATACGATTCCAATTATTCTATACTTGCTTCAAATGAACAATGTTTTTTTCAAGCAATATTACAAAAGACTATTGAAATAATATATTTTCTATCATTGCAATAACAAATTGTTCTTTTAATTAAAACTTAAGAATAACTGTATTAAAATTAGTATAGTATTAGAAAAAGATCTAAAAGATTAGCAGTAATTTACATTTAATAACATTTTCATATCTTTTCATTATATAAGGGGATATTATTATGAATATTTAACTTAATGTTACAAAATATATATTACCCGTGTTCTGAAGCATTCATAGTTCTCAATGATGTTCTCAATGATGTTCTCAAATGTATATGACGAACTTCAGTAATACAAATGAAGTATAGATGAGTATGGAACACACAGTTTCCTTCCTATTGAGAAAAGGTCACGTAATATTATGGACAATTTTAAAATATTATTTGCAAAAACTTTAAACAACTACAAGTATAAAATGAAGTATAAAATAAATAAGTTGATGTTCTCTATCTTTCTTCTTGAAAAATTTTTAATCATTAATTTAATAAAACCATCATTATATAAAAATAGTACAAAATGAAAAATATATTAAAATTATAATATAACAATATACGACATAAGAACCAAATAAAATTGTATTTACATATCACATAATATAAAAAGTAAACATATATATTGTTTTTGTATACATTATAATTGCTTAATTATCTTTCACAAAGGGGATAAATAAAAGTAATTATGAGCAATATTATTTGAAAAATATTATATGTTGAAACAAATACAAATATATTATTTGTATTACAATTTTAGTTTATCAGTAATTTGGTACATACAATAAAAGCTTGAAAGTTTGTATATAAAAGATGAAAACAAATACAATATACAGGTTCTTTGTTGAATAGAGAACATAAACTTAATATTCTATTTTAAACGCGTTATAAAACGTGCATATGAATAGAAAATAACCGGTTTCGCTGGCGAAATCTAAGTAGTCGATCAGAAGAGTGCAATGCATGCAATGGATATTACCTAGTTTTTGAATGTCATTCGACCAGAAATTCACGTGCTATAAAAACGCGTCGCGGTCGTACGCTCGTACAACTCGACAGCATATTGTAAAACGTGTAAACCGGTTATATAAAAGATCGTTCGCACTGAAGGGCATCGAACCAAGGGTTAGTTTTCTAGCTGTCAAACAGTACCAGTCAAGGACGTCGTTTTCAGGAAACTTGAGATCCGGAAATATCTAAACGACGTTTCACGGCGTACGTATGAGACGACACGAAGACGCCGTCGAATCTATCGTCGTCGTATCGCCCACCTTTTACACGTAACGTCGTATGACAAATACGGCGAGATATGCCTCGCCTCCTAGGGCGCGAGTTGTGCGCCCTCACTCACTTCTGCATAGTCTCTATTCTGCACCTGGTATATCGGCCTGTATCGGTTTACATATACGGTTTGCATTCCGAGTATTTCGCTCCTAATTTGACTTTATATCGTTGACAATACGTACCGTACGAAACGTTTGATTCACAGTAAGGGGTTAATCAACTGGGAAAAAAATCATGGACATAGTTAAACGTCCACAGTCGTTTAGCCTATCACACGACAAACACTCTTCACGATGGTCCGCGGTATTCGCACACCAAAAATCAAAATGGCTACCCATTTTCACTGACGTTGTTCCTGATAATACCGTGGCTTTTTGGTTAATGTTATCGTGACCATTTTCTACAATATACATTCCTTACGATTGAAACATCAGTGAACGGATATAACAATTATTCTTCTTCGAAATTCCAATTGTTTCATTATACTTGTACCGTTAATTCCAACTCTCTTATTTACACTTTTGCTCAACGTAGTGAATAAAAATGATGTTCATTTCTAAAGCGCGAAATTTGTACTGTTTTGTTCAATCGAAAGTTTATGATCCATTTTTCCCCCTATGTTCCGATAAGATGTCTTTATTGAGAATTTTAGTGATGCGTATTTTCTCATTGAAAATAGAATTTTTTCTTTCTCTCTCCCTCTCTTACTCTTATGATGAAATATTAATATATAATTTGAGCGTCATTGCACAATTTGTATTAAAAATAATGAAATTGTGACATACATATGTATATCTACAATATGTTAGCATGTCTAATATAAAAATACTTGTTTGGTACAGATTGCTATTAAATATTCATTAAATTAAATTACATAATTTTTTGTTATTTCATTTGTATCAAATAAATTTTTCAATGAAATATAATTTTGTGATATTTCTCATAAAAGTAATTCTAATAATATAATTATATACATTGTTAATGTTATGGAATAATTTATATCACATGCTTGTTACAAATAAACATTTATTATATATATAAATAGTTTAAAGTGATAAATAGATATGTGATTATATATAATTCATATATATCTAGAACTCATTTTTGTATGAGATGTTAGAGATAATAAAGTCGTCACCTTCTATTCAATTCTGGTGGTAAAACACTCCAATCTTCAGATTCGTAATATGTCCACATGGTGCACTAGAAGATTATCACAAACATTTAATACTGAAATTATAAATCGTATATTGTCTAGTATACAACTGAAGTAACAGTTTTGAAGACTTTTTATCACCAACATGACAGAAGGGGAAATAAGGTGTTAGCATTATCTCTTATCTCAACTACCTTGATATCAGTAATACAGATCAGTTAACAGAGTAATTGGGAAACTCATTAATTATACTAAATAAAGAATAAAAACTACTAAAATATCAACTGGTAATAATTATCATGTAACAATTGATAATAAAGCTGATATTAAAGTAGATTAAAAAGCAATGAATTAAATAATAATAAATAAAATGAAAAAGAGCTACCTTTTACAAAGTAAAAAGAGATATTAATATTCTGTTATCGTAAATATAAATTGACAGAGTAAGTAATTCAATTAGTACAGATTACAAAACAAAGTTTATTAGTAAAAATGTAGCTTCTAATGTAAATTTACAGAGTTTTTACATTAAAATACTGTTCATATATTAACTTATATGAAACAAATCAGGAATGTCTTGTTAGGACAGACAATTGTCATTCTGATTACGAGGGGGCCGAACGTCATTGTTTCTCTTGACACAATCCACGAGCCAGTGAATTCCTTCATCTATGCCATCCCTTTTGTATTGTATAAATAATTATATGATATAATTGTTTTAAATAACTCATAAATTTCATAACATGCCCATCTTATCAATGTAACATATTCAAAATTATATAGTATAATTTAA
The DNA here is from genome assembly GCF_905332965.1 of Bombus pascuorum. NCBI lineage: Eukaryota > Metazoa > Arthropoda > Insecta > Hymenoptera > Apidae > Bombus > Bombus pascuorum. The sequence goes on along the minus strand of NC_083488.1, from coordinate 4,818,547 downwards.
TTGATAATTTATTATTTACATTAAAAATGTTTTATATTTTCATTAAATCTTATGTAATTATATGTATAAAAATAATATTTAAACACAAATACTATTGATTAAGAGATTAGAAAATAATTACTATTTTAATTGTAATTTTAGCAAATCATTACAGAAATAAACAATTTACAACTAAAATAGAAAATTGGCATCATGTTATGAAGTATTTTTTTTACTTAACATAAAATTTGTTGCATTCAACTTAAAATAATTATTCTTTTTAAGCAATTTTCTTTGTAATTCATATTTTATTCATTTATCAATTAGTTATTTATGTCATTACACTAGAAACTTAAAACAATTATATGTAACTTATAAAATCATATTAATATAAATAAGTACATAATATAATTTAATTTCAATAAAAGAAAACAAAATTAAAATAAATAAGTCTAAAAATTTACATACCCATTCAAAGCAGAAACAGGCATCACCATACAATCTCTTCTACCTATTAGGTGTGCATTTTGATTAAAAATTGGTTTTACTTCTCTAACACCCATACAATCAGGCACATCCTGCTTATTAGCTAAGACTAAAAGTGGTACACCTATTAAGTGTTCTGACGATATAACTCTATCTGTAATAAAATATAAATATTTGTCCAATAAAAAATATTATAATTCAATGTATATTCTATTTTTTTCAAACTTTACCAAAAGTTTCTTTAGATTCAGGTATTTTTTCTCGATCTGATGAATCAACTATATAAATGACAGCATGTGATTCTGCATAATACTATAAACATAAAATATATATAATTTCTTGCAATAAAATAAATAGGTATATATCAAATTATCAGTTACCTTATCCCACAGTGATCGAAGTTCCTCTTGTCCACCAAGATCCCAGAAATTAAAACGAACACCAGCTATATCAATTTTTCCAATATTTAAACCAACGGTTGTTGTAATTTTGCAAGGATTCATACCTTTGTAATTCTTTGTAAATTTTGTTTTCGCCGCCTCTAAATATGTCTATGGATTCAAAAACTATTTAGAAACGAATTTGTTTACTTAACCACAATTACACAGCTTTTTAATTTCTCACCGTTTTCCCTGCATTATCGAGGCCTAATATTAATATAAAATATTCATCTTTTTGCACAAGATACTTGTACAACCCATGTAAAAGTGTGTACATTTCAAAGTATGATTAATTATCAAAAAATTTATGTTTCATGTTGTTTACATATCATGTTCGAAAAAAATATATATGTATATATAGTAGTCCATGCAGATCATATGTTCTATGTATGTATTTTATATATATGTAGTATGAAGCCACAATGAGATTAATAAAAACAAATATACTGAAATAATGTACACATTACTAAGTGTATGTGATATAAATTACACAATATATATGAATGTATTTTTTACATACAAACTATATATATTGTAAAATAGATATTTATAATTTTAATTATCTGTTAACATATAACGTGAGAAAACATTATTATTTTATGTTACTTCTTATTATATTCACATTCAAATATTTATGCAATGACTTCATTAATTTTTTATATTCTTATCTTATTTTTTATCTTCAAGTTAAAACTTTACTAGTTCAATCAAATTAGCCCCAAAATGGCCCAAATTTTGCAAAAAATCGTATCTGAAATTTTCAGAAACAGATCCTATACATCTGCCATTCAAAATTTTTTGCACAGATTCTGTAAACAATCTTCAAAGTTGCTAAAAACAGATTTTTTGCATGTAACAATAAACGTAATAATCGATCCACAAAAAGTTTAGAATAAAAGTCGTAGATATTAAAAATATCTATCAAATGAGATATCGAACGTTAAGATTGGTTAGCTCGTTGAGCCGTAAGCAAATATAAACTGTTCAAAAACGCACTTTTTTCAAATGTCAATTATTCATGTAAAATTGAATATACGAAGTCGAAACTTTATATAAACGTAGCTTTTATCATTCTTGAAAAGTGTACCATATTTCGTTCCCAAACATTTATTAGTTTTTGCAAAAAGCTATTTGTCACATAAAAAAACAACTTCATAAAAATTGAGTTTTACAATTTTAAGAAATCATACAGCAAGTGGCAGAGGCATTTCTCCATTCTTGAAGAGTTGTACTATTATGTACAATTCGAAACTAAGCGACTTTTTAATTATAAACTATTCAAAAATAACGCCAAAAATTATGTCATATCATGACTTTGACAAATTCGCAAAGATATTTTCGACATTATATATTGTACTTCTACAATTTTGGATATATTTAGGTTAAGTTCTGTAGCAAAGTATACAAGTGCAATATCAACAAAATCAATAATTCGAGCATTATTTCAGATTTTTATATTAAATATTTCATTTTTTAATTTAATCATTGATTTCTTTAATGTTGTATCTTAATAGGTTTTGACGTAGAATGTTTCGCAAAATCGATACGTGTAAAAAGGATATATAGTTCTATTTCTCAGAAAAAAACTATTTTAACTTTCATGAGTTCTCTATGCATTCTTTTATAAAAAAAAAAATAATCACATCAAATTATGTTTTCCTTGAAACCACCCAACTTTTATCTAAAATATTTTTCATTAAAATTATTACTTGTGTAATAATTGATTTTATATTATTGTTACAATATTATTATAATATAAATAAAATATTTGTATTAATAATAAAAAATTGTTCTGATTAAAGTCATAATAATCTGCAAAATAACATTTATTTTATGAAAGATACATATATCTTATACAAAAAACATAGATGAATTTTTATTTCATTGCAAAGCTACTTTTCTTTACTGTTCCTCTTTTAGATTAGCAATATTTAAGGAACATTAATGTAGAATAATTTAGTTTAAAGATATTTGTTTCCATAGTAATTTTTCTACCCACTTGTTCTCCGCTATGGCTAGTTCTTAGTAGTATGTATTTGGTCCAAATACACTTAATGCAAAGGTTCCATAAGTGTTTTTTTTCAGAACTGTTTTTTCTTAAAGCTATAGAAATTTCCTAAATAGAAATACATAAAAATAAAGTACAAGTTACTATTTCATATTTCTAAATAGAATTTCATTCTGACTCGAGTGAAGTATAAACAATATCTGCTATGATTGTCTAGATAACTGTGTCATTGTACATCATGTGTCTGTTGCTTTTGTGAGCCACATAGCTATTGTTGCGTCAATTGTGGCAATTGTTACTGTGATTAAATGTAGAAGATCCATGTAGGAGAAACTGTTACAATTTTTTAAATTTCTACATTTGAACTATTTTTCAAAACTTAATCATTTCTGAGACATTTAAAATCACTGATTTCACTTGGAGATACTTTCTTATTATTGTGTACTATGTAATATGTAATACCAGAGAGGAAATGTAGTACTATATTGTGATAACGGTGCCAGACAGTTGATCAACAATCACAACTTGTGATTATAGTTAGTGGATTACTGACGTCATGACTCATACTTAGTGTTGTATACAAGTTATATACAGTTTTGGAAACTCCCGTAGAAAGAGTAAGATTCTTAGCGATCAGCAAATGTTGTTCAATTTATCCGCAATAAAGCGTTTTAATCAAGTGGTTAGGATTTGCTGTGTAACGCCAATATGCAAATATAGCCCGGTTCGTTTACCTCTGTCTCTTTCTCATTCAAATGTTACTAATCGCCAGCCAATAGTTGCAATCATAGTAGTCAAGTTTTGTTTACGTTTACTGTCTCGTCTCGTTAGGGAGACTATATATGTACTTATTTTAAATAAACAGTAAAAAATTACGAAAAGTATTTCAGTTTAACCCAGTTGAGTAAATCCAGTGATTTAGTTTATATTCTTTACTTTCAATCACAGTTGTTGTTTTCACTGCAGGATGGCGTTAAATGCAAAATCCTAATCACTTGAACCCAGCGTCTGTGGTGGTCGATTTATAAAACACAACTTCCAATGTTAAGACTCTTACCCCATCCACAAGAGTCTCCAGATTTGTGTATACGACCATGCTCATACCCATACTGTAGGCAAATGAAGGTAGAGGGACAACGATATAGACGCAACGTGAAGAAACATGAGACAAAATTCATGTGATATGAGCGAGTGGAATTAATACAATGTCATATTCTCCCAAGAGAGAAATTTTGTGATAACATCTTTATTTATATTGTGAACATATACAAGTACGGTAATTCGAATTTTTGGTCGTGGGAAATGTCAACCTTTCAATTCCTTCATAAAGATGCGCTTTTGGGAATTTCATGACAGCACCATTATGCGGCTAGTGAGAGAATTAAAATATATTAAAATGATGACATCCTCCGCCACCAAAATTTCGACGAGTTGCCGAACCTATGTATACATACTTATACTGTATAAGATTGTGATGATATTTCTATCCTGCATTGCAGGTCTTATACTGTGAATATAAACTTACTCCTTTTAATTCTATCAAAAAATGTCAGCAATGGTAAGTTTTAAATATAAAAGTGATTTAATACTTTGTTTTATTTATTTATTTTATATATTTTACGTAATAAATATACGTTGTATGTAATTGAACATATCTTTAAAAAGAATTTTGTCATCTCCTCCTTGCTCAATACTTCATCAATACCTAGGTTATGAAAGTGATATGTTGTCAATAAGTATGATTCACTTTTTTAATCGTAAAATTTACTTTTTTCATAGAGGATGAAAGCAGTAAGGTGTCCTACTGATGAACTTAGTATTACAAATTGTGCTATAATCAATCCAGATGACTTCCCAGATGATGTCAGGTAAAGGTATCTTATTAATTTATTGATTTGTTACCTATAATAAGATTTAAGGTTTAAGTGTCTATGTATACATACATGAATACATATACAGATTTTGATAAGATTTTAAACCAATTAAATTGAAATGTAATTTAATTTATCTTTTTATTTGTAATTGTTATATATAAGATATTGAGTACATATTGATAGATAATTAAAAATTTCAAATTTGTATAAAATAAACAATTTAATTTAATATTACGATGATAAGATGAAAGAATAATACAATTAAATTTAATTTGTAATTTAGAATTTCAGAGATAAGTTTATTATGATTGTATTTTTTAGGCATATTGAAGTTACTACCGCACCAAATCACCATTTTGTATTTACTGTAAAACGACATCATGAAGTACCTAGGGGAACTGTTGGATTTAGTTTACCTCAGAGAAAATGGGCCACTCTTTCCCTTAATCAGGAAATTGAAGTGCGACCGTATCATTTTAATCCTACTTCAAGTACAGAATGTTTATGTACTATTGTCTTGGAAGCAGACTTTTTACAAAAAAAATCGTATGTACATTAGATGAAAAGTTTAAAAAAAATGGCACCTGTAAGAAAATTTATGATACAATTTATTTTAGGACTACTTTGGAACCATATAACACTGATGAAATGGCTAAAGATTTTTTATTACAATTTTCGGGGCAGGCATTCACCGTGGGTCAACAGCTGGTGTTTCAGTTCAAGGATAAAAAAATGCTCGGCCTTGTAGTTAAAAGTTTGGAAGCTGCTGATTTATCTGCTATAAGTTCTGGACAAAATACAGTACCTAAAAAGACTCAAATGGGACGTTGTTTGGGTGATACCGTTATACAGTTTGAAAAAGCAGAAAATTCAAGCTTAAACCTTGTTGGTAAAGCAAAAGGGAAAGTCGTTCGCCAATCAATTATCAATCCAGATTGGGACTTCCAAAAAATGGGAATTGGTGGTCTAGATAAAGAATTCAGTGCTATTTTTCGGAGAGCATTTGCGTCACGAGTTTTTCCACCAGAAATTGTTACTCAATTGGGTTGTAAACATGTGAAAGGAATTTTACTTTATGGCCCACCAGGTACAGGTAAAACGTTAATGGCACGGCAAATAGGGACTATGTTAAATGCTAGAGAACCTAAAATCGTCAATGGCCCTCAGATTTTGGATAAATATGTTGGAGAAAGTGAAGCTAATATTAGACGATTATTTGCTGATGCTGAAGACGAGGAGAAGAGGGTATGAAGATATTTTCAACCTTCTTTAGGTGTTTTATACAAGTTATTACTAGTATACTAATAAATAAATATTCATTTTTAGCTTGGACCAAATAGTGGATTACATATAATTATTTTTGACGAAATTGATGCTATTTGTAAATCTCGAGGTAGTGTTGCCGGAAATACAGGGGTTCACGATACTGTTGTAAATCAGCTGCTCGCAAAAATAGATGGTGTAGAGCAGCTAAATAATATTCTCGTTATTGGTATGACTAACAGAAGAGATATGATTGATGAAGCTTTATTACGACCTGGTAGATTAGAGGTATTCTTCTTAGTATCAGATATGTTTAAAAATAATGTTCCAAAGATCATTTACTTAATTAAGTAAAATTTGTATACATACAGGTACAAATGGAAATTAGCTTACCTGATGAACATGGAAGATTTCAGATACTTAATATTCACACATCTAGAATGAGAGATTATAAGAAGATATCACCAGATGTTGATTTAAAAGAATTAGCCACATTAACTAAAAATTTCAGTGGTGCAGAATTAGAAGGTCTAGTTAGAGCTGCACAAAGTACTGCTATGAATAGATTAATCAAAGCTTCTAGTAAGGTAGAAGTAGATCCTGCTGCAATGGAAAAACTTATGGTTTCCAGGGCAGATTTTCTTCATGCTTTGGAAAATGATGTTAAACCCGTAAGTAATTTTTTATAAAATTCAAATGTTATTAATAGGAAGCTATAACTTTTATTTATATTTTATTATATATTTTTTATTAATATTTGCATCATTGTCTAATACACTTTATGTTATAGGCATTTGGTACAAGTGCAGAAGCATTAGATCATCTTCTTATACGTGGAATTATTAATTGGGGCAAACCAGTGGCAGAAATTTTGTCTGATGGCAATTTATACATTCAAGAGGCACGCTCTACAGAAGGTTCTGGTCTAGTATCAGTTTTGTTAGAAGGACCGCCGAATAGTGGAAAAACAGCACTTGCTGCTCAGATAGCTAAAAATTCTGATTTCCCATTTGTCAAAGTATGTACACCAGAAGATATGGTTGGTTTTACAGAATCTGCAAAATGTCTTTCAATTCGAAAGGTAAATATAAAATGAATATTTTCTAATTATAATATATTTAATAATATTTGGTATATATACATGTTTTTTTTAGATATTTGACGATGCATATCGTTCACAACTTAGTTGCATTTTAGTTGATAATATCGAGCGTCTGTTAGATTATGGCTCCATTGGACCACGATATTCTAATTTGACTTTACAAGCGCTGTTAGTTTTACTGAAGAAACAACCACCGCGTGGTCGCAAATTATTAATACTTTGTACTACAAGTCGTAGGTAAAATACTTAATGTTAATATAATGATACTTAAAGATAATAATATAATATATATTTTTATTAATATAATTACCATACCCTTTCTAGACAAGTTTTAGACGATATGGAAATGTTGTCAGCATTTAGTACAACTCTTCATGTACCTAATTTATCTACTCCTGACCATCTCTTAAGTGTTTTAGAAGAAGTGGAACTATTTAGTAAAGATGAAATAGTATCTTTACATGCCAAACTTTTGGGAAAACGGTATGTCTTTATATTAAAAAATTATCAATATCGAAAGTATGATTTGTATATTTTTCTTTCAGAGTTTTTATTGGTATAAAGAAGTTGCTATGCTTAGTAGACATGGCACGTCAAGTGGAACCAAATTATAGAGTTTCAAAATTTTTATCAAAATTAGAAGAGGAAGGTGGATTGGAGTAATAAGTATATAAACCTGTAATTATTTGTGTAGAAATGAATTAGATGTGATTTACGGAATAATATATAATACGTACGTAACAAAGAAATTTGCATTTACATACATATGAAATCTATACCAATCAAAAAGGTTAGGTACAATTGTGTGAGGTATATATATCATAGGAATACCTAAGTAAAGCATTTTAATTATTTATAAATGTTATGCATATGCTTTTTGTAAAAATGATGTTTTCTACTTTTTTTTTTAAATGATTCTGTGAAACATACAGTATTCATAATTTTCAATTGTATTTTTTATAACTACTTGATAACAATTTGCTTTAAAGTTTCAAAATAATTCCACTAATTTAAAAACATGTAAAATACACAATGTAAAAAGATGCAAATATAATAGAAAAGAAAATGAAAAATGAAAATTTTCGTTAAGTGATAATACAATTAAATATGTGCAATAGATTATTACATAAATTTTTAATTTTTAATTTCTTGTGAAAACTAAAAGTTTATTTTACATTTAACATAATATAGTATATAGTATCATTCACATATAATTTTATTATATGTGAAATGTGCACTATGTGTTGTATCTGTGAAGAATTGAAATTTACATGTATCTTTGCAAAAGATAAAGAGAAATGCTTCCTTTAGTTTTAATTTGTTATTATAGTCTACCATAAAATCAGTTTACTCTATATTAGTAACATGTTTTCTAACAATGTCATAGCAATAAACATAATTGTTTATCTATTATCAACAAAATTTGTTAAATGTATTATAAAAATATATTTGTATGCCTTCACTTGTATGAAATGTATATCCATACAACAATCTGCTATGTATTTATTATTACTTTACAGTTTGCTGTAATTCTAGTTTGTAAATGTATGTATGTATGTATGTGCGTTAGTATTGATGTTTGTAGCATCTACAGTTAATGCCTCTTAGAGATAAAACCATTCCAAGAAATATTTACTTTTTTTTGCAATTGATAAGAAATATATGAAAAGATAAATATTTTCTATTAATTAAAGTTGAAAATTAATTTGATTTTAAATAAATTAACATTTAATTCTAAAATTATCGTGCATGTTATAAATAAGTAATTTATTTTGTGTAAGTTATTTAAATAATTTGTTTCATGTTACTTTCTCTATGTAGTGAAAATGTATTGAATAATTTCATTTAATTTGACATATGTATTTATATATAGTTAAATTGTCTACAAGAAAATCTGTATATCAATATTAAATATGTTGTTATGCTTGATAAATATGTAATGTGAATCATATCTGTGTTAATATATTGCAATAATAAATTTATTACATATGTAGTATGTGTAAAAGTAAAATAAAATTTGATCGAGTATAGTGATTAAAAATGTTATTATCTATCTACATTTTACCTAATTAGTAATTTATACATAAAAAATAAAACAATAATAATCATAATGTCGCTCACTTGATATATCTCTTATTTTGTTTCGATAGTTTGTATACAAATGTGATTATATTACAATTAAAAATTACAAACTATGTAATTACATTAGTGTATATAATTGTGCAATAATTTTTAATTTTTATACTGATCGGTTTTTAAATATGCATACAGTATGTTATAATAATACAGCTTAAATTTTTCATGTAATTCTTCATTGCATGGGGCCTGTATCGCGTTATATTTATTATCTTATTTACAAATTTTACTTCATTTGTGTTAATAATTAAAATCATGGTGATATCTACTATATAATTCAAATTATTTACGTTAGAAATATTAAAAATTATATTAAAAGTCAATAGTAACAAATTATATTTGTTATAAAAACTATTTTATTCAAATTATTATAGCATGATAATTAAACATGTTAAAAGATCACTCTATTAATTTTAATAGTTCTTTTTAACCTTTTACTTACAACTTTATATTAATAGTTGAAGAAAAAAGAAATTTACAATTGAAAAAAATATTGGGGGACATTATATACTACTGATATATAAAAATAGTACACATATATTTTTGTGTATATGTCCTCTTTTTGTTAAATTTACTACCAGTTTTATTAATTTTATTTTGCATATTACTAAATTTGAAAAATATAAGTAAAATAATAAATATTCAATCAAAGATAATTAACAAAGCAATATCTAAACTTGATGTCATCAATATTCCCTATTTCCCCATAAAGTTATTATACACTTCTTATCTAATACCTCAAATTCTTTAAAGTAACATATACAATAAATTTTACAGTAAACAGTTTTTAACCAGAAAAGCAAGATTTGATTATCACATAAACTTGATATGAATTCTTACTTCTTAATTATTATTTCGTTCATTCTTTATGTAACTAAAAATAATTATAATTCTTTGTTGTTTATAATATGTACAATCATAAAAAGTATAACTATTTTCCATGTGCTTTCAGTGCTTGGCAGTATTTAGGCACCTTAATTCCATCAAGGAAAGAGAGAAAGAGAATAATTTATGATTTTATTTTTGTATAAATTGCGCAGGCGAAATAAGCATATTTAAAATAACATCGATATCGATATCGTTGATCTTCGCTTATTCTAAAAAGAATATTTCTTATTCCTGCAATAAAATTGTTAATATTTCTTTCTTGAAATAAATAATTCTATTGTGGAAGCGTATTAGATATATAATATATCTAAACGTCGAAATGGTTGTATATCTTTTAACTGTTACATTCACAATTCGTACTTGAAATATATGTATGTAATGTATTCCTGTACAAAGATTTTATACACGCCAAATTTATCACACCCCATTGGCAATACTTGGTGTAATATTAAAGCATGAATATGGAATATTTAGTACAAAATTTAAAAGTAGACATATAAATCAACAATGTTGTATTTATCCTTAATGATACTCAAGTACGCTTTAATAATATCTATTATAAGTATGTGTGAAACAATCCTCAATATTCTTGTATTATAGAAGAATCGATGTTTTATATTAAGTCATGTTACAAGAATTGCGTTAAGTGTTTATAAGTCATCTCACGATGATAATACTATAATATATATGCAGTCTACAAACACAGATCATATTTTCTAAATAACAATTATATATAAAATATTTTTAACATGTACATATATTGGAGGAAAGTTTCAATGTCGATTTAAAACAATATTTGTGACATATGTTTGATATTAGTCAGCACCAAACATTCTCTTTATATGCTCGAATAACCTTATCCCCCATTATAACATCGGTCATAAAGTTTTTATATTACAAATAGTTTGTTGATGCATTATATAAATAAACTTGTTTAATAAACAAAAGTTTCTGCTTTCCACTGAAAAGATAAAAACGAGTACAAACTCTTACAATGTCAAAGTTAGTAAAAAAACTCACACATATTTCGTTCAGAGTAACACGCATTTTTTAATTTATAAAATGTGAGAGTAATAGAACAATAGCAAAATGATTGTGAAAAGGATACTAAAAATAATTTTATAATTTTCTCTGTGTTGCCTTTTAAATTTTTTTATCGCCTAAGTTAATAAAAAAAAAAAAAAAAAAAAAAAAAAAAAAAAAAAAAAAAAAAATTATACAAAAAAGACGTTTAACAACAGATATCCTTAATAATTGTAACTTCATTATGGCACATGAAAGAAAATCACTTTATTTGGATGTCGAGTTATTAACCTCATAATTAATAGATCATAATGAATTATCTACTATGACTATTTAATATTAATATCACAAATGTTTACATTTTCAATGTTTTTGAATTAGTTCAAATTTTATACTCAATTCGAGCTGTAGCTGGGTCGTTATTCTAGCACGGTTCAGCATTTATTAAATTTTCAGTCATCTCCATTGCAGAGAAACTTTGTATCTGACATAGTCAGGAAAATATATAATAAAAGATAAGCATGGCAATGAGTCAAATCACGATGGCTTACAAGACGGAAATTTCTTAACATTAATACACGAAATTGGTTTGCGCCATCTCCGTTTACTTTGATGTGAATTTGGTTTGCTGTTGTGACTATTCCAAGTAGTTTTTTGGTCTTCACTAATTTTGTCCATCTCTTGAAGCCGTTTTTCTTCTGGACAAAAAAAAGACAAACTTGTTTAGTAGTTGCTTATAAATTTATATTATGAGGGTTAATTTTATTTTTTTTTTTAATGTATATAATATAATAACTATAGTTAATCGTGCAATATACAAAACAAGTCATCATTGCAATAGTTATAATATTACTACACACAGTTTAAAATATGCATGACACATTGCAAAAGCTAATACATAGAACTATTCGAAAACATTGTTGAGTTAAAGATTTCAATTCCATAATTAATTTATATATAACTTTAGATGTTACAAAAGGCATAGGGGCAAAACAGGGTATACACTATATAGAGAGTACCCGTTTTTGTCAGCTCGCAACATCATAGGTAGATATAAGCGTGTCATTGTTACAGAATGGTGCATGTCTTTGATAAGAATACTAGTAGTCGATTTGAAAAAGATTGTTCAGTATTCCGTTTAGAATCTGAAAAGCAAAAGCTGTATTTTATTCAAGTGTTTATGTACTTTTATTATAGTTATAATTTGTATAAATATATATTGTCTTTAATGATATTTGTTTTCTAATAATGTATATAAAAAAGATAGACAAGTTTTTGACCAACTTTTAATAACAATTCCTTTTGTCTTCAATCTAAAATAATCTATACAAATTATGCAAGACATATCTTAATTTATAAATAAATATGTACAAATACTATGCTAATTCTGTTAAAATACAGTTATAGAACGTTTGTATTAGGTAAAATTATTAATTCAATTATAAAATAATATAATTAACAAATCGTTGCATAAATGCTACTTATGAACTATAATGTATTATACCACAAATGTACTAACATCTAATTTGTATATTTCTTATTGGTGTCTTTATACATGCAGGTTTCATCTTACCTTTCTGTTAGTTGTGAGAATACAAATTAATATCAAATATTATCGCAACAAAAATTTAAGCTTTAATACATAAATACAATAACACACAGCACAATGCAAAAAATCTAACTAAAAAGAGAAAAAGAATAGAAATACATACCGTTTAGCTGATGTTCGGTATAATACGTAGGATTGTCGTCACCTCCGTAATGATACTCCATCAGGTACGGTAGTACGGTCATGCTGTGCCATTTATGTCCTTTAAGAGGAGGTATAGGCACTTCTTCTTGCGTTTTAGGATGCCTGCATATAGTCCATGGGTGTTTTTTAACTTGTTGCAAAGTAAATCTTTTATCTGCGTCTTTTTGCAGCATTCCTTGTATAAGAGATTTTAGTGGCTCTTCTACTTCTTCAGGTATAGTATATTCACCTTTTCCTATATTTTCATATAATTTATAAATATTATCGCCTTGAAAAGGATATTGACCTGTAGTTATATTGTACCTATAAAATATTTATAATCTTATTAAAAAGTGTTTGCTAAATCCCCTTATATTATATTTTATGAAAAATAGAATTCGATTTGTAAATATAATTTATTTTAACACAACAGGTAAATAAATATAACTTATAGTAAAGTATACTTACAATGTAACTCCACTGCTCCATATATCTACTTTAAAACCAGAAAATGTTTCACAGCCATTTGCAATTTCAGGAGGCTGAAATGCTGGTGATCCTTGTCCCATTTTACATGTATCATCTTCAGAAAACATATCTAATGCCTAATAAAAACATAAAAAATTGTACAATCTCATTTTTTAATTTATGATCTATTCTATTAATACAAACTTTAACTTTATTAATTTGGAACACTTGAATTTAAATATTACATTAGTATAATAAAAAAAAATAAGTTAAATATATACCTCTGCAACTCCAAAATCACTAATCTTCAATGTGCCATCTAATGCTAATAATAAATTCCCTGGTTTTATATCTTTATGTACTATCCCTTTGCTGTAGAGGTATTCTAAACCATCCAGTAACTGACAGAAATAGTCATGTGCTTGCCAAATTGGAAGCTTCTTAAGAGGTGTGCTTCCCAATATATCCTGCAAAAAATCTAATAAATAGAAATCTAATTGTTGTTAATTCCATGCAGGTTTTTATTATACATAAAATTTACATAAAATAACAGATTTTAAAGTGAAAAAATACTATTATACTAAATTACAAAAATTATATCATATGAAGTTAATTAGATGAAAATATTAATTTTGTTATATATACTGTCTATTGATACTTATTACATTAAAAAATAAATTCTAAAACTATATCTTTTACTCTTATACTGAGTATATAAGATAAATCAGTTTTAAATATTGTTATAATATATAGTAAAAAATTTTTCAAATGTTTACAAAAGCATTACAATCATTTAAAAATGTTGAATTAATTATCACACAGATTGCACTAAAACTTTAAACAGGATCAAATATTAATTTATAGAGGCATATGTGTATAACACATTCTAAAATAAACCATGTAAGGCTTTTGAACTTTACCTGTAATCCACATACACAAAATTCCATAACTAGGTACATCTTCTCCTTTTCATCATTATATAAAACATCTACAAGGTTAATTACATTCTTATGTTTTAATATCCTTAATAGTCTTATTTCCCTGTTAATGAATGTGAATAAATAATATTTAGAATTCTAGAAAGTAATCATATATATGCTTAAAAGATATATATTACTTTTATGTATCAATGTAGCCTTCTTTTCTAAGGTATTGTATAAATTATAAATTGTCAGTAAATATTTATGATTTCTAACATTGTGCTTTTTAAATGAACTACATTAAGAATAATAATACACACATAAATTTTAATTTTATTGTATGTACTAAAATAATTGTTATAAGTTTTATAATGTTATGTAATATTACATTAAACTTTTAATGACTCTAATAATGTAAATATTTACATTACGTGTATTATTCTATTTTGTACATTCACTCTTGTTGGATTAATATGAATATCATAAGAGTAAATATTTCTCTTTCTTCGTGTTTTGTACAAATAATAAAAAATAAGATTTAATATAACAGAAATCATGTGGTATCATATCTACAAAATTCAACAGATTGGCTGCATAGTATTAGCAATTAAAAATTGTTTTAATCGATTTTATTTGATGAATAAATAAGATATAAAGGAAATATTAAAATTTGTTAATCGTACCGTTGAACGTTAAGCTCTCCATTTGGGATTCTACGAAGTTTCTTCCTTTTCAAGATTTTCACGGCTCTTCGACAAAGTGTCTCTGAGTCCAACACTTCTTTCACCTTTCCGTAACTACCTTCACCAAGAACATCACCCATAACATATTTACCGATAAATTTACATTTTTTCTTTTTTTCTTCGTATATAATCTGATCTGAATCCACCCTATGGAAGAACATGTTGATCTCATCCAAATCATAGTTCGGATCATCATTGATCCACGTGACTGGCTCGATATCCCGAAATATTTCATTGTTAATTTCTTCTTCGTCTGGGTCACATATTGTGATCCTATTGTCCATTTTTCACAATGCTAATTGGACTAAAGTTACTGAAAACCACGCAACTTTAACCTAAAACACGACCGGCACCACCATTGTTGTGAATTACAGCTGTGTGTTCCACCACGGTTTGTGATAATAAAGGACACGATCGTCATCCCAGTTTCGGAACAGCATGTACTTACATACTAACAATACTAGCGCTTAAATTCGAAATATTACTCTCGTATCTGAAAATATACAGTGGTTACAAGAAATATTAACACATGTTCTTATTTTCCAATGAAGCGTTTTTTAATCGAGTTCTACATCTTATTTTCATAGTATTAAATTTTTGTAACCATATGAAAATATGTACTATTAAATGGTACGAAATTTTATATACTTGGATTAAATTAATTAGTGTGTAGGTACTATAATCAGGTACTAAATACTGGGGTATATCAATACTTTTTGTAACCTCTGTACAAGTATGTATATTGAATGGTATTATATTTTGTGTTTATACAAATTTTCTTTCTGTTTGTCTACACAGGTATTCTATTCTTTCACTTTAACATATTGACTACCATGCGAATTTTAAATATATATTTTGTCTTGGGAGTCGTAATAGATTTAAATACATATGTATTTAATTATATATATATATAGTTTTTGCAAAATATTTTTAGTATATCTACGCACTTTTGTCTAACATCTAAGTCATTCATATTGTTAAATATTTCTTACTCCATGAAATTTATCTTACTTTAATCATCCCAAAAAATTTAGCAATGTGAGTTATTGATGACACACTATAGCTGTCAACGTATCAGAGCAAAAGTATTGAAAGATACAAAAAAATTTTAATTTAATGTTAGCAACTTAGACTAGTAAAAAGAAATGTATTGCATAAAGATATATATATATTTGTATGTCAGATGTTATATTTATTTTAATATTCTTGTAGTATGCTTATAAATAAATGGATTGATATAACAATTTTTTTAAATTATTTCAATCTATCCTTATAAAATAACAAATATTTTGATAAGAATCAGATAATTTACGGTCCCAAAATCTCATGTGTATAAAGAACTTCTTACTATGATTTCTTAAAATATTTTATATAAAAATTAAAAATATAGGTTTTAATAGATGAAATAAATTAATTGTAGTATGTTATATTATTAATCAGGTACTGCTATGTTACAATATGAAATATATTTCATACATATCTTTTATAGTATAAACAATAGAATAAAACTTTAAAAGTATAATACAAAAAAGTTTTATGGTATAATCAATATGGAGTGATAAAAAAGTCCTTTAATTTATTTTTTATATTCAAAGTTCCATTTACTAATAAATAACATTTATGAAGTTTCATTGGAAAATGAAAACTTGATAGAAATGTTTTTTGCGTTATTTTATATAACTCTGTGTCTTACTCTTTTATCTTTAAATTTATACAAATATATAATAATATGATATGCCCTTTCTACAATTATGTACAGTACATAAAAGTATATCTCTTGATTATTATTGAAACAGGTGTCTGAATTGACGAACTTTCCAGTTGTCACTTTATGATTTTATATAAAAATCATGGAATATATTAAAATATTATACCTTTTAATGAGAGGGACATTTTATATTACATATAGTGAAAAACAGATGTATTTTTTGTATGATATTTTGTCAATGATGATGACCAGTCGTAATTAATGCAGGTAAAAGGGAGCCCAATACTAAAACTAATATTTCTTTAATTTTTAGTCCAGAAGAAGACACTGCAACATTTTCGGCAGTTGGTAGATGTGTATAGTTGCCACTATTTCTTGTCATTAGTTCTGGTAAAACATGTACTGTTGCAACATATAGGAATGTACCTGCACTAAATAACATTGCTACTCCAGTTGCATTAACATTACTAAGTGTTTCTTTCCCTTCCTAAAAATATATATAAGTATATCAATTTTATATTAATATTCCGAGAATATATATTAAGGATTAATTTCATTATTTAATTTTAAAACAATTTACCTTCCCAATACCAAAATATGTTACAAGAGCAAGACAAGGTGCAGCTAAAGAAAATACTAAGAGATGTCTACCAATTTTTTTTCTATCTACTCCCTCATGTAGTAAAAATGATACCAGACCAAATGCAGCAGGTGCCTGTAAAAAATACCTGAGTTATTTATTTAACATTTACTACATATATTTTTAACATTCTTCTTCTTAGATATGGAAAACTATTTAATTTACTTTGTTTACCTTATGTAACATTATTGCTAAAAAAACAATTAATTCTACATCAGCCTGTGATGTAGTTGCAGCAGCTCCTAATGCTACTCCATCAGCTGCTGCATGAACTACAAGACCTAAGGTGGCAGTGACACTCCTTTCTCTTACTCCACTTCTTCTAGCTGAACATTGATCAATCAGTAGCATAAATACAAAACCAAGTATTAAACTAATACCTATTAAGGAGTGAGGATCACCTAAAAAATGGAGGTCAAAAATATTAAGTTTTACTAAAATAAAATCAAATAAAATCTAAAGGGATTTCAAATATTTTAATTGGCTATACATATAGTTTTCCATATAAAACTAAAATACAAAATATGAAAAATATTTTTGTTCATTACAAATATAAATATTAATATTTTATATTATAAAAAAGATGCAAATTATGTATGTTTATCATATATAATAAACTATTTCATTATAAATGCTATAGTGAAATACTAACTGTGAACTCCTTGATCACTATTGCTTCCATCAGTAAACAATGCTCTTATACCTTCAGGTATAATCACAGCTAGCGCAGTGCCTACAAGAAGTCCAGCACCAAGTATCGAAACCAGTTGTAATTTATCCTAGAAAGATTAAAGGTTCATGATGTTCATGATCATGGGGTTCTTTGTAGAATCTGTAATCAGTAGTTTAAGTATATGACAATCACAGAAAATGATAGATAAAAAAATTGTTCTTTTCATCTATCGTCAAATGAAAAGGACATTACCTCAGATAAGTTCATGACTAATGGCAAGGATCCAGCTATACAGGAACCGACTAACATTACCAGTGAAAGCATCCATAGTATTGTACTTTCTTCCATTTTCTAAGATGTATTTTTTGAATAAATGAAAGATATTTACTTCATCGAATTAATACTTTCCCATTGCTATTTAATATTAAGTTATCAGTTCTATTGTACCTGCTAAAACAATTCAACGTTTTTTCTATAACATTCTAACTAAAACACCATTTCTGACAGCGTTTAACAATCTGTTTTCGTCTACGTAGCAGTTTCGCGGTGAATACTGTGATTATAGCAACGACATAGAAGTGGAGAAGTTAGATGAAAATAGAATATGTCATAATGAAAAGTTTTCATTGAAGATTCATTTCGCTGAAAATATTAATATTTAATATATTTCTGTCATATTTGAGAAACTACTTAAAAGTAAAATGAATGCTTAATGAAAAATCTATTAGTTTATTTAAGAAACAAGCGACAGTTTTTTATATTTCATATATGTAAAGATGTTTACATGTATGTATACAAACTAAGGATGATACATTCAATGCTCTGTGCACTTAAAAAAAAAGGATCAACGAACTCAAATCTATATATTTCTATTTATTAATTTTCATGAATAATATTTACTTACATAGATGGCGTATAAGGATTTATTTTATAACTACGTAAAAAAAGTAAACAAACAATGCATATAATCAATAACTATGGATAATTAATGAACCCTTCTTACAGATTTCATTTATTCTATCCTATAAATTGTTTTTATACGAAACATTGTTTTAGGATTTTTTTTTCGCAATTGATAATAATACTTGATTTTTTTTTGATTTTTTAATTTGAATTATTTTACTAGATGGCAGAAGTGTCGATTAGCCATAGCACCTCTAGCGGAAATATTAATGTACTAAACAGTAAATGATTGGTAACGAGTTGAGCGAGACAAGTGATTAAAAAATGGCATCCGCGACGACGTCGCACAATGAGGTTTCGCAAGAATTTTCTGTCAACAAACTTATTCGTGTTGGTTATTACGAATTGGAAAAGACTATTGGCAAGGGAAATTTTGCCGTTGTTAAAATGGCCACCCACGTTGTGACTAAATCGAAGGTAAGTCCATTGTTAACGCATTTTTCTCACAAACACGAACACCCGTCATTTTGTCGTTATATCTTTGGATAACGGCATGGACATATAAATTATATCATGTTTTACGCATCATAAAAGCTTTCTATGTAATAACAATGTGTCAAAACACGAAGAGAACTAATAACTTGAAAGAATGTTTCGCGAACCTATGTTACCAACAGATACTATTACATCGATTGAAATATGTTCGTTGGATGTTTTTTTCAAATCATTATTAATGATAATAGATTGGATATCATTGAAAAGTAAAAATAAAAATACCGTCAATTAATGTTCATATGGAAATTTATTGATTCGATATGTATTGATTCTATATGATCCTATGCATGTAGTATTTTTTTTTAATTTGCATTCATTCGTCTTGTTTTTCCTCTTTGTATGTTTTCCTGTTTTCATGTAGTAATTAAATCAAATATATTATATTACTACAATTTTATATATTAATTTTCTGGTACTGTAATGCAATTAATTTTTTATAATGAAATACGAATTATATAAAAAATACATCTTTTCTTTAATGATCTTTTATGTGTTTTGAAAAATTTGTAAACATTTTGTGTTAATAGATGATATATATTACTAATGATCATGTTGTGGTTTAAGTTTTTTAAAATAAAATATTAAATTAAACTGAATACATTAGACGTTACTTGTTTGTAATATTTCTTAACAGTCATAAATTCGTAATATGTTTATTTCTGTTATAGGTTGCTATCAAAATAATAGATAAAACAAAATTAAATGAAGAAAATCTAGCAAAAATTTTTCGTGAAGTACATATAATGAAACGATTAAGGCATCCACATATTATAAGATTGTACCAAGTAATGGAAACAGAAAAGATGATATATTTAGTTACTGAATATGCTCCAGGAGGAGAAATATTTGATCACCTTGTACGAAATGGAAGAATGCCAGAACCAGAAGCAAGAAGAATTTTTCGTCAAATTGTTCTTGCTGTTCGTTACCTTCATCAACAGAGAGTTGTTCATCGAGATCTTAAGGTTTAAATGCAAAAAAATGTATTTTTAAAATATTTCGAAAATTTATAAAAAATTCAAAAAAATAAAAAAGTTGTTGGTATTCGTATATAAAATGACTATGTATATATTATTATTTTAGGCTGAGAATTTACTACTTGATGCAGACAATAATATAAAACTTGCAGACTTTGGATTTAGTAACGAATATACTCCAGGTGTTCCACTTAGCACCTGGTGTGGGTCCCCACCATATGCTGCTCCAGAAATTTTTGAAGGAAAGCACTATGATGGCCCAAGGGCTGATGTATGGGTATGTCATATTATTATTACAATGTATTAAAATAACAAAAAATTCTTATCATTTAAATATTTTATCTGCCTTATATATTATAGAGCCTAGGTGTTGTTTTGTATGTGTTGGTTTGCGGTGCATTACCATTTGATGGACCCACAATGCAACTACTACGTTCTGTAGTAATCTCAGGGAAATTCAGAATACCATTTTTTATGTCTGCAGGTAAATGTACAAATTTATATAATTTTAACATATTGTACTCCATTATGTGTTTTAAATATATACATTTGACTAATATATCAATTTTTTGTAGAATGTGAGAAACTGATTAGACATATGTTGGTAGTAGAACCAGAACGACGTTTAAGTATTTCACAAATTTTAGCACACTCTTGGATGGGTGGAGATGGTACAACAGAACCTGAACCAGGAGGGTAATATATAAATACCAATAAAATACGTACAGTAAATATATGAAAAAGGTATTTTATTTATTTTAATGTATGTTCTCAGGTGTAATCCTGAAAATGTGCCACCACAGTTAAATCAGGTAGTGATAGAAAATATGTTAAGATTACCAGGGCTTAGTCCAGAAACATTGTTAAAAGCAGTTCAAGGAAATGCTTTTGACCATGTGTCAGCAATATATAATCTTCTTGTTGACCGATTAGAACCAACAATGCCTAGTTTACCTAGTATTCAAAGTATACCAGGAGATTATGCTCCTGATGGAGCACATCAGTTAGAAAAGGTAAGTATTGCATTTTATTCTGTTATCTAGCAGCATGTATTTCAAAATCATATTCTTCTTCTTTGCTGTTCAAAAGTTTGGTGATACAGAAGCAGAAACAGAAGAAAGAAGTGGATTGCAACTTACACCTGGCACACCTTATCACACAACAAGAAGACACACAGTTGGACCTGGTGATACAGCTCACCAGCCACCAACATCATATCCTTATAACTATAACCATACTACAGGCGATCCGGCATTACGACTCCTTCCTATACTACAGTATAATAATACTGATCCTCAAGTGTTACCTCATACAAATCTACCCTTAAACCTTCCTTTAGTACAACATCAACCTCCTCAAAACTTTCAAATCAAAGATCAACATTTATTAAAGCCTCCTCCTGTGATGGGAGCAAGTAAGTAATATATACTACAGTTTATTTTAATAAATCATTTCACTTTTTAATAAACATTTTATTAATTACAGCGGGGAGTTTTGGAAGAAGAGCTTCGGATGGTGGAGCCAATCTTCATGTCTTCTATCAACAACATGGCAGCAATTCTGGTGGTACTGAAGATGGAGGATGGAGTCAACCTGGTAGTAGAGAACACTTACAACCTGTAAGAAAAATAAATACTATGACGCTATGAAATATTTATTAAAAAATTAGTTTGCGGCACGACTAATTTGTTCATGTTGTATATAGATACAAAGTGGAAGTCCAACTTTGGTACCATGTGCTCAGTCATTAAATGTCGGAGTTAATAGTGGAAATGGTGATGCAAATGGTAATAGTAGTGGAAGTGGAAGTGGCGGTAGCGATAGAAGAAGACGAAGTGGTGTTACTGCCGTTATGCAAAGACCAGGTACTGTGGATTATCCTTTTCAGGTATTTGTGTGCACATCATCATGCACTTTATTACAATATATTTTATATCACTTCGACGAAAGTTGATTATTATGATTTGCTGTATCAATTAGTTTAAAAGCTTGCTATATTTCTTCATTTCTAAGTTGTAAGTATTATCATGCCTTGTTTATATCTTTGCTTTTGCAATATTTGCATATTGGTATGTATTTTTGTTTCTTTGTTTTGACAATGGTATATTGCATGATAAATGTCTTTATGTGACAAAATTTTATATTGTTATATAAATATTATAATTATTGTGTATTATTTATCACTACTAGTATAATGTTACATACTATATGTAAATATATTTGAATAATAATTTTATTTTAAATTCATATATAATTTTATTTAAATAATATACATGTGCACTTTATCTGCCATGTATTTCATTATATTTGATTTTATTTTTGATTTTGCATGGTTTTTTGTGTCTACTGCACTACCATGCCTCGTTGGTTGGTAATATGCATGTAGTTATAAATCCGGAAATGGTAATGGAGGTGGAAGCTAGGATGAATAGAGCTTACCTCCCATCACGGCTGTTACCAACACATCTTAGAGGATCTACACATCCTAAGAAGAATTCATTGTATCATACTAGCACTGGTAATTTTTGTGTGGTTTTTTGCGTTTTGTATAAATAGAAAAACGAATTACCATAAGTACTGTATATTCGTTGTTAACACATTTACATGCTTATTTATATTGTATCATATATACAAGTGTATGATTTGTATAATTATAATCATTAAATAATACATTATTTTGTTTTGCTGTTTTTAGTAGGCAACAGAGATTCATATAAGGAACCAAGTACTCATGTTTCTACAGAAAGATATTCTCCTGTTCGAAGAGCATCCGAAGGTTCTGGTCCCCCTGGACCTGGGATTCAGGCACTTCAGCAAGAATATCAACAGTTGCAAAGGTTAGCATCACCATCACATAGTCCTGCAAGTATTCCTGGATCTCCTGTACATGAAAGAGGGGTAGCAGCAATCACACAAGGTATTTTTAATCTTGTTGTTTGTTGTATGATATATAAAGTCTAAATAGAAAAAATTTTTTAAACTATAATATAATTGTTAGGTTTAAGTGGATTAACTACAGCAGCAGTACAGGGCAGCATAGTTCATGGTACTCCAACGCAACCACCAGCAACACCATTAGATTTGAGTCCATTAAGACACCATAGATCACCAGCTACCACACCAGTTAGTTATTCGCCTAGTAATAGTCCAGCTTTGGATATGATTCAAGAAGAACACCCTGTAGAAATACCAAGGGTAAATAAATAACTTTCTTATTGTTAAACTTATTTAACAAATTGTTGCTTAATTATAATTTTCTATATTGAAATATATATTTTATATATTTTTTATATAATTCTATTAAAATAACTATCATAGTGTAATTATTTGTTCTAGGTACCACCTCAAATATCTGTAACAGATCTTGGGGGACAAGTAACACTAATTAGTTGTTCACCTTCACCATCTCCATCGCCTGATTCGCTCGAAGATACGTTACCTCATTACAGTCCTCTTCCCAGCTTCATCATCTCAGAACCATGTGACCCATTGAGACCTAGTATTACACGCGGTATCGGTAGGCCACTAAATACGTCAATACCTACAGAAGTTGAAGTTACATTATCTGATGAATCGAGTAGGTTGAATTCAGAAGCTATATTAGGTCGTGTAAAACAAATTATAGATGCAAGAGCCCCTCCAAAAGGATTTGTCTTCTCTAGAGAAGAAGTGAAAGGTGGCGGGCTTAGTTTAGAATACCCAGGTGGTGTTCAAATTGAACTTAGAGTATGTGAATCAGAAGAGAAGGAAGTAAAAGGCATTAAGATGCGAAGAATTAGTGGGGACCAATTACAGTACAGTCAACTTTGTCAGCAGCTGATCTCGTGTATTACTGTTTGACGACAGCCAGCTTATAATATAATGTTTTTCTTATATATTACGTTACATTCCTGGTGCCACACACACCACTCATTACAGTATTGCACATGCATGCTGCATACGTACGAGCGGTACTTTAAGCATACCATTCTTTATATTGATACATTCATATATGTAACATTCAGTGTGCTTCGTTTCTCAAGATACTTTCTCCTTTTTTGTTTTGATTTATTTGGAAAAGAGGAAATTTTTTAACTTGTGCATAATATGAAGCCAGAACAAAAACATTACAATAATTTTTGGAAGTCTTATTATTAAGACTTTAAAAGATATACAAACATATATGCTTTTATGCAAGCAAGACGATGTTTTGCTACTTCTAAACAACCTAAGTATTAACAACCTGGACGTTTTTCATAAACTTTAATCGTTAATGTACATCACACATCATTCCTTTTTGTAGAATATTTGTCTTCATGTTAGAAGTTTATAGCTAGTAAATTCATATTTTACTGTTCAAATCATCATCAGGTGCCCTTTTTAGCTTAGGTAAAAAGAAAAGCGTCTTTTGTACCGAATTAGATGGCAAAATATAAGCATTTTCATGGTATATATGTCTTTCTAATATGATAAAGATGTTTTATATGGAATTTACTATACTTAATCGATTGCCATTGCAGACAGTTTTAATTTCATAATCTATATTCCATGTTTGTAAATATTCGTTTTACAAATACTGCAATCTTTTTTCTTTTATGTTATTGAAACTAGAAGAATTGCCTTCTTTTTTCTGGTACAAATATTACTCCGTTGGATAATTTAATTTTAATAGCTAGAGACATATACATAATCTTTTGTATAGTGCAAATACACTATTGTGGTTTGTAGTTCAAAAACTACACAGACTGAGTTACGATTGTATATCTTTCTTTTTTAAAATCGGATATTAACATTTGTTGCAATTTTTAATGACATAATCACAGATTATAAATTTTTGAAAAACGATGAAATATCAGAATAGAATACTTTCCAGTGGTTGCACTTATGGAGCATTTAATTATTGCCATTTAAAAAGAAAAGTATGCAACCTAGCTCTCCTTGTGTAACCAAAGAGTTGAGTTGCTTTTATAGTATCAAATATTGAAGGTACATCTTTTATCCACATTTTAAAAACAAAAGGGAAATATGAACTATAATAACTTCTAGGTAATGTTAAATGAAGTTGTAACTAGGCTAGCCCTTTTTTTTATCATTATGTTGCAATGATTAGATAAAAGACATTATATTAGTGTCATATAAGAGAAGTAGAAAATTTAATTCATTTAACATAAACAAAATATTTTTCTAAATTCACTTATTCGTGAACTAAACAAAAGATAATGTGCAGAGAAATGTTTTCTGTGTATAGAACAAAGTACAATGTTTTTTATAGGATACAACTTGTACAATTTAATTTTTTTCATTATATTATTAGATGTGTGTTTGTTCTCTTTCTGGCAAAAATACTTTGACTTAACATATTTATTTTTTAAATTTATTTATTAGGTTCAATGATAATGTTTAACTCTAGAATGTTTTAAATTCATTACGATTATTTTGTAACAAATACAACACATGTAATTCGACGAATAATTTATATAATATATACAAGTTGTATTCTGTAAGTGAAATCGCGAAACGTTGTATTTCCCGTACTAGTATATCTTTTATTTGAAAATTCCACTTTAAATCATAAATCAATTTATGTTTATTAAAAGTAATAATGCTTTTATGTTTTTGTAAATAATGAAATTGATGTAAATATATGATATATACTATTTAGAGATCTCTAAAGTATACATTATATAGGCTATTCTATTTGAGATAACTGTTTTTAATATTTTAATGCATTGAAATATTTGTTAATGTATAATTATTCTTGCAGTATATTTTATTATAAAATCTCTTGTAAAAATGTATATATTAATTTTAGATTCAATTAATATTATGTTGGAAGAATAATCGTGGAATCATTTTCATATTAGTTTAAATCAAATCATAAAGGAGTTTACATATATTCAAATTATATGAATAAATTATTTCATTTGAGTTAGTCAAATCAGAATAGCCTACCAATATTATGTAATGCCCAATTTCCATCGAATAATTAGTAGTGTATTAAGTTTTACCATTTTTAAGTTTTGTTTCTAGATATTCAAATCAAAGTGGAAATCTTGTACATTTGCACTTATATTAGAATAGATTTATAATGAATATATATCATTAAATGTTATGATATAACTTGATAGTTCTTTGAAGATTATTCAAGTTGCAATTTTTTAGTAATATAGATGGTATATTTCATTATAAATCATTAATAAATCCTCTGAATAATTCTTAATATATTAAGTATTAGATATCTAAAAATATCTACTACACTATATAAATTAAGTATATTGCTAGTACATGAGATAAGCGAGATTACACTCTTAGCATCTATTTGCAAAGATATCTTAAAGCAGTGATTCATTTGTACAAAAATGTTTTTTACCAAATAATGTTTCAATTTTCTTTCTATATTTTGTATAGGGCAGTAATATTATTTGGGTCTTCCTTACAAATTTTGATTTTCTTATGATAATATTGGAATGCATGCTTTTATCCTTGTACATTATGATGTGTTGTGTATATTTTGTAAATTCTGAAATCCGGAATACCAAAATTTAATAATTGAAAACTATATAAATTATATTATTTTAGACATTTTCTGCTATCAGTTTAAATGTACATAATTGTTACGAAAATGCTAAAGTATACCAAAAAATTTAATAACTAAATATTTTTTATTTTAGCTGAATTTTAATATCATGATTGAGAATGCAATTGTGCATAAACAAACAAATTCTATATTGATGGAAAATGGGCAAAAATATTACAATTACGCACAACAGTGAAAGTGTAGATCAACATAATCCAATTTACTGTACATAACACATATACATAATTATTCATTTAGGATACATACTACGTGTATGTATGCAGAAGCAAACTATGTACATTGTAAACATTTGCTATATGGATAGGATACAGATAGTATTTTCTGCTGTCAATTCTTCAACTAAGACTGTGATTTTTAAATATACTAATGGCTAGGTAGATACAATACATATTGATTAAATATGATAAAATAAAAATAAAAGAGATATTCAAGACATGTGCATTTTTAATGTTTCTATTCATTTTGTACAACAATAAACGTATTTGTTAATTGTGTTATTTAGTATCTAGATCTCGATTGACTAATATATAAATCACTCTTTTGATTATACCCAAATACTTAAAAATTATATATTATGAGTTGTACCAAGATTTCTTCTATTTGTATTTGAAATTATCAATGTTTCCCGCGCTGGTTATTTGGTAGGTGGCACTAATTTGGCTGGCTTTCATATCATTCTGTTGTAAATAAACTAATAATGGACATTTTATTTATTATCACTAAGTTTTTTTAACCACCCGTGATATGAATAAATGTGAAAAGAATCAAACGTATAGAATCAACAAAATATGAAATGTTTAAATATTTTTGTATGAATTAAATTCAAAATCGAAAATAGTTGCCGAATAAGAACATATTTCATTAAATAGTTTCATCAAATAATGTATTAAAGAAATTGTGGTTATCTGTTATTAATGTAAAAATTGTTACATTGGTAAATATTATCTTTTTTTACATTTTTTATACTTAATCAGTATTTTAGTTACCTAACCCATATATTTGTTTTTATTTACATTTACGTCATTATGCTTGTCTGTAAATAAATAAACATTTCTTTGTTTTTAAGTTACCAGAAGATTGTAATACTTTTAATAATATTGTACAAAATGGAAGTCATTGAACTTGTTTCGGATGATGAAGCATCAGGGGATAACATGGAAAAAAATAGAAGTTCAATAATTTGCAATTCTAATTGTGTAAACTTTGAATGTTCTTCTGGAGTAGATATGAAATTAGCACCTTCTTTTGCATGTGCTTTTTATGGAGTGAATACAGAAAAAAAGAAAGGGCGTATGATATGTACAAAGTGTTTTATTGTTGCTTTAGAACACCAAAAGGTTTGAGTTATAAAATATGTATTTTTGACTACTTAATGTGCTATTGTAAGAGACAGATGTTTGTTTGATATTTACACTATGATATTAACTTTTATAGCAATTGGTCGCAGCTTTCGTAGATCGTAAGCCATTATTGAAGTGTGAATTTCCAGACCGTACAATGGAGGTAGAAATTTTTGATAGTGATGATTCAGACGATGAGAAAAAGAAAGATATATGTGACGAGGGTAAAATTAAAATTGTATTACAATGTATTATGTATATTTAAGATATTGGTACATGTTTTATTTGTTTCAGAAAAATATTTGCCAGGAGAAATGCTTGCAGATATGGAAGAAATGTTAGATAGTACATTAAACAATATTTTAGAGAAGTATGATGTTGACTATCAAATTGAACAAGCTCATAATGTACTAAAAGATCAGTGGAATAGAATAGATGGTATATCATTATTTTGCAAAGTACAATTTATATATATTTGATACATTAGATCACATAATTTTTTTAAACAGAGCAAAATGAAGTTCTGGATAAAACAATTAAAGATTTGATGTGTACTATGGATATGTTACGTAATAATTTATATGACGAATTCAGACCACAAATTCAAATGCTCCAAGAACTTCAAATAAATGATGGATATATGGATAATGGATTTTATCCATTAGTGGCAACAAAAAGAGTTACACAAATAAGAATTTCCTCTTCTTCAACGTTAGAAGATAATCAACCAGAAGTTTTACCAATTGAACAAGATAATAGCCAAGTTGTAGTTTTGGATTTACCTCCAATTGGTCCACTTGTGAGAACACAGATAGATATTGATACCATTGTATATATTATGAAGCATCCACTTATGCCATGGATTAAAGCAAAGGTTTGTGAATATATTCTTACTTGAATTTTATACAAATAGTTCTACATTTAATCTACTTAAAGTTTTTCTTGTTGTTTGCTAGGTGCAAAATGTAGTCTATAGAATTCCCTTACATTGTCGTGTAAAATTATTACAAAAGAAGTATAATTCTGTTATTAAATCTGTTTCTGGTAAACAAATCGCAGCTGCTGTAACTAGCCAAGTAATAATTCCAATTGGTACACGAGTAGTTGCTCTATTTAAAGATGTTTCATCTAGTAATTTTTATAGTGGAGTTATAGCTGAACCACCAAAAGCTACAAATAAGTATAGGTATAATTCATAAATGAAATTTTAAATAAATTAATAATATATGAATAATAGTAAGTAATAACAGATTTGTTATTTCTTTAGATATTTGGTATTTTTTGATGATGGTTATGCTCAATATGTTGAGCATAAATATATTTATTTAGTTGCTGAATCTTCCAACAAAGTTTGGGAAGATATACCTAATGAATCTCGTGATTTTGTGAAGAAATATATTGAAACATATCCTGAAAGACCAATGGTGAAACTACAAACAGGACAGGTAGTAAAAACAGAATGGAATGGTAAATGGTGGGTTGCAAGAGTAATTCAAGTTGATGCAAGTTTAGTACAAATGCATTTTGATGCTGATGGAAGAACAGAATGGATTTACAGAGGTTCAGCTAGATTAGGGCCTTTATATATTGAACTTTTAAAAGCCAATGCTAGACAACAAGGACATCATGCATCTGTCAATACACCTAGTCGACATCGACTGCCTGCTATCTCTAATGTATGTGAAGCATTTTAATTATATTTTTATAGGAGATAATTAATTAATGTAAATCTTACTAATATTTAATATTTTAGAAAAGCAATTTACCTTATGTAGAATATACATCTAATCTAGAACCTGAGGAAGAAAGATTTTCTCAATTAGAAAAAGAACAGAATATAGTAAATGAAGCTATAAATACAGTTACATCAAGTGCACCACAGCAATCACGTGCTGTTGCTAGAAAAAGTACAAGTAAAAAGCAAAATATTATGGATACAAGTTCCTATAATCCTACAACAGAAACAAAACCTTCTCATAGTATCGTTGTAAGTGCATTGAATAAACTAATTATAATTCTTATAAGATAATTTAAAATGAGATATAAGATTTAAAAGCATATATTATCATTTCATCTTAGTACTACCAAACACAGAACAAGATTCAAACAAAAAAATTTGTTCCACATAAATGTGGCCCTCAGTGCGTTCAAGGAATATCTTTTACACCTGATGACTTGAGAGGTTATTCACCTCTTTCAATACCATTACTCTGTGGTTGGAACAGACAACTTTGTAAATATCCAAAAGGCAAGAAAATTACATTATATCAAGCTCCATGTGGTGTCAGATTACGAAATATGGAAGAGTTACACCAGTATCTTCGCAAAACAGGCAGCCCAATGTCAGTTGATTTATTTGATTTTGATTATTGGGTGCATTGTCTAGCAGAATTTGTCTTGGATAAATGTTTTATCAATATAAAGGTAAATAAGATATTACGATTATTTAGATAATTAATACTTGTTTAGTATTTTATAACTCGATCGTTCTTTTTTTAATTTCAAGGATCTCAGTTATGGTATAGAAAATGTACCAATACCATGTGTTAATGAATTAGATCACACTCAACCAGATACCATTAGATATAGCACTCAGAGAGAACCAACAGAAGGAGTTAATCTTAATTTAGATCCAAATTTCTTGTGTAGCTGTGATTGCGAAGACGATTGCCAAGTATGCTCTTTTTATAATAATTTAAATTATAAGATATCTAATTATATAAATCATTTTATAGGATAAAACAAAATGTCAATGTTGGCAATTAACAATACAAGGTGCTACTCTCGGAGGAAGAGTGCCAAATACATCTGTTGGTTATGTATATAAACGTTTACCAGAGCCAGTTACTACTGGAATTTATGAATGCAATTCTGAATGTAAATGTGCTGTAAAAACTTGCTTGAATAGAGTAGTACAACATCCATTAACATTAAAATTACAAGTGTTCAAAACAGCTCCTCGGGGCTGGGGTATTCGATGTCTAAACGATATTCCTCTTGGATCTTTTATTTGTATATATGCTGGTAGATTACTTACAGAGCAGGTAAAAAATTACAATAAGATATAGTACAAACAGTATAAGTTATTTTAAGATTTATCTCTTTCTCGATCTCCAAGGGAGCTAATGAAGGTGGTAAAAATTATGGAGATGAATACCTAGCAGAATTGGATTATGTGGAAGTAGTGGAAGGTATTAAAGAAGGATATGAAAGTGATGTTCTCGAATCAGAAATGCCATTATCTACCACAGAAGATAAAAAGAAATCTATAACTAGCGATGATGAGGATAATACGAAAATAAATGCAGATGATTCAGACGAAGATTTCAACGTTGGTAGATACTTAAATTTCAATGTAGATTCTACAGAACCTTCTATTAGGTAAGTGAAAAGTACTTAATTATTAATAAATGATGTAGTCTATATTAACAGAATATTAATAATAAAGAAAAATTATTAATAATGATGTAGAAAAAGGCTAAGGAAACGAAAACGAGATGATGTCAATCAAGATGGATCTGAAGAAAATAGCGAAGATGGACACGCTGCTAAAACTACCGAAAATATTACGAAGTCTTCTACCAATGAAAATCGTCCAAATGATCTAGATGCAATTACTATAAGTGATGAAGAAGAAAATAGAAGTGGCAGACGCGAACCAAGTAGATTTGATCCAACAGTGGAACCAACACAAATAGAAAGACCTAAATTTAAATCAGTAAGAGATTTCTTTGGAGAAGATGAGGCTGTTTATATAATGGATGCTAAAACAACTGGAAATATTGGACGTTACTTAAACGTAAGATATATTTTAATTGAAACTTTTACATGACTAGAATACTTCAAAATAGACTTTGGTATTGTTACTTCTATTATTAATATTATATTTGAATTATAATTATTGGTAATTTTTCAGCATTCATGTGATCCAAACGTTTTTGTGCAAAATGTATTTGTAGACACGCATGATGTAAGATTTCCATGGGTGGCATTCTTTGCTTTAAATTACATAAGAGCAGGTCAGGAATTAACATGGAATTACAGTTATGATGTTGGAAGTATACCAGGTAAAGTCATCATCTGTAAATGTGGTGCATCTAATTGTAGGGGTCGACTTCTCTAATATGTGACATGCTTTATATAAAATTAATAAAATTTGATTGATAAACGTGATTTAGATTTCCCTTTTTTTTAAATAATATGATTTGGTATTATAAGTTGTATGAAATGCGCAACGAAGTATTTTGATCATTAAAAAGATGTCATTTTTAAGTGGTATAATCATATTTTTATTTTATATTTATATTGTAGTTATTGAAATATTACAAGTTAGTGTACAAAATAAAATAAATGCAGAAAATCTAAAAATCAACTGCGCTATATTTTACAAACATAATGTTCTGTCTTAAAATATTTAATATGTTAATAGTGCATTTTATATATAGATATGATATGAAAAAGATAAGATATTAGCAAAAATATATATTTTATAACTATAATAGATATAATTTGTATTTTTAATAATTGACATTTGACAAATAAATTTTGGTATATAAAACGTTTTAATATATATTTTATATTTTATTTTTATTATTTAATAGTATATATATATTTTTTAATTAATATATATTATATTAATATATTGTAAGCAATAATATGTTGAGTAATAAATAAATGATAAATACAGGTTTAATAAAATACAATGATATACATAACAATGATGCACTGGTTTATTATTTTTGATTATTATACACCTTTAAAACTTCTTAAGACATGTTAGATAGTTAGTACCATAAAGATAGCTCTTTAATTTTCTTTTCTATAATTTATACATATCATTCTTGAAACTGAATTAAATTATGTAGTATCTTAATTCAAGCATTCAAATATTTCAATATATATTATAACTTTTTGTCACAAAAAGCTGTTTTAGTTAGTAGGTAGTTGTAAAAAAATGTATAAAAGAAATTTGTAATATTTGTAAATTAATAACAAATATTTAAAAAACGATGCTGCTTCTTATAAATGTATCAAAATATCTCTTGCTATATAATGTTACATGCTTTAAAAATAAATTTGTTTCTATTGTTAGTTTGCAAAACAATCTGTATGATATAATATTTTAAAGCTGAAACTATATATAGTTTAAATCTCTAAGAGTAACCATATAAAAGAATATGAGTTCATGATTATATGCTCCAGATGTGCAATATATTATTATAAAACTACATGTGTGTACCTATATGTTTTTGTTTTTTAATTTAAAGTGTATAAATATGATAGCCTAGTCATATGCAGAAAATCAAGACAAAGCAATGGTGATACTCCTATGAGGAACATTAAAATACTAAAATAACAAAATTATTGCTTCATGATTTGTTTGGCTTTGTGCTAGTGGAATTTAAGCAATTCCTTGATCTCATCCTTTTCAGCAGCATCTAAATAATTTGTTCCATTTGGTGTCAATCCATCTGCTCTAGCTCCTTTTTCTAATAGTAATTTTACGCAATTTGTATGTCCTTCCCAAATTGCTGCTAATAATGCTGTTATTCCATGTTTATCTGTTACCTGTAAGTGAATACATTTTGCTTAAATCATTGCAATACGATTCATTTTTAGTATAATTTCTCTAATGTTCATCTCTTACATTTTAAGTAAAATTAATAAAATATCATGTACAATGCTTAGTAAAAAGAAAGATAAATAAATTTTGAATATTTCTGTTTCAATCTCACACATATTATCTAATATTTATATATATTTACATTTGCATTTGCACCCTTTTCCAAAAGATATCTGACTACTTCACTTTGGCCATAATCAGCTGCATAATGTAGGGGTGTCCTTCCATCAATCATTTGATTGACATCAATATTCTACCAACAGGAATATATTTAGACAATTTAATATATGTTCACTTGTAGGAAAAAATATAAAACGAATTTGAAAAGGAAATATGAATGATTTTTACAACTATTAGTTTAATCGGGTAATTAATTTTTTTTTTTATATGTTTTGAACTATATAAAATTCTATGAATTTTATATTAAACATCAAAATGCGATATCTTTTTATGACGTTTCTGAGTAGCGGCAATCAAAAAGCAACAGAAGAAAAAGATGATTTAACGTTTCATATATTTGCCTTTTTCTCAACGATATCCCGCACTTGCTCCAAATCACCATTTTTTATTCCCCACACGAGTTCACTCATTTTTGTTGTGAGCTATTAGAAAAATTTTATATATCACACAGCCTCTCAAATTTCTACGTTTATTCTAATCAGTTCACGTTCGTACTCACTCAAGTCTTACGTCCATTAAATTTGGTTAAACAGCGAATTTCGCTGGAACAATCTTTCCAGGCTGCCAACATATATAATAATAAAATGAAATCTTCCAAGATACCAACATTAAAGATAGCGTACTAAAGTCAGATAAAATAAACGATATCTTGTTCCAATTAAATAACTATTTTATAACTACAACGGTATATGGTGATATTAAAAACAAGTAATTAACTATACCGTTTAACTTTCAATTTGTGTCTATATTCTAAATTTTCTCCAACTATGTATAGAAGTAATGATAATAACAAGGTAGAAATTTTTTAATTTCTCGGTATTGCAAAAGTTATGCCTCTTTGTTTTTAATATAAGTACAGTAATTTAGCGTATATAATTTTAAATTTATTTATTACAGCTGCTTCTTCATATTTCTTTAATTAAAATTCTATTAGTTATGTTTATAGTACATACGAATTACAAGATCAACTTAAATACTATTTATTCGTCTCGGATATAACTTCAATGATAATAAGATAGAGATTTCCCAAATACTTGGTAAAACAATTTTTTTCTTAAACAATTTAAAAGTTCAACAAATATTATGCACATTAATTTATATTAGGAAAATAGTTACATATTGTATTCACTATTGTCGGAAGTAAGGGATAAAAAGTACACAGTGTATGTAGTATTGAATTAAATAAGTATTAATTTAATCACATATAATTACAGTCACACATGTTTTTACATTACATACGCAAGACTTTCTACTTTTGGAGAAAAAGAAAGAATTAATTTTCTATGTGACAATTATTGTTTGGAGAAGGGAATAACAAAACGGCTATAGGAGCATCTAAGTCTCGACTTCCGGGACTAGGAGACTGAAGAAACTCAATATTTTCGAACAGATTCTGAAACACTGATATTACTTGTACATCATAGTTTGTCAATGATAATGTTAACAATACGCTTACTTTTATTTAAGCTATGTATGTTTTGCTATTTTTTGATAAGTTCTTCGAGTTAACTCCTGAATTATATACAGTGTATAATTTTAGTCTCGCATTAAGTCGAATTGCGTTGAAGGGTAACAGGATGTTGCAGTAAACCGCCTTCTCGCGATGAAGCAACGGGTATCGATGCGCGACGTTAAAAGTAATATATATTCTTTTTGCTTTAAGTAAAGACGTTACCGTTCTTTTCAACAAAAAATTCTCAACTAAAATTATTTTTTCCTGTTTCAGTTATTAAAAACAGTTATCTCAGAATACGATAACAGATCTTCCACTTCTACTTTTTAATCGACCGTTCAATTTATCGTAGTTTACAAAAATCACGACCTGCATTTTTTCGTTTCTTTAAAATTTTTTTTTAAATTTAGAATTTAAGCCTTCGCCGGAGCCGCTTCCGGGGTTTTCTCGGTCTCTACGATTTCCGTGGGTGGAGGCAAAGTCGGAATTTCTGGATATTCGAGTTTCGCTCCTTCTTCGCATTCGAAAATGGGACAACAGTCTGGGAACGTGGCAGTCTTATTTGTTTTATCTGAGAGTTTGCATTTCGGGTTAGCCTTCGGCAGTGGTCCACAGTCTTCAACGAGTTCGAAGAGACGACCAGAGTTATCGTCGGCTGGCACGCAAGTGGAACGGCCGCAGAATGGTGTCAAATCCCAGGATTTCGTTGGTTCGATGGTAGCGCATCTTGTTGAGGCGAAGCACATACCGGGGAAATCTAAAAAAAAAAAAAGAATTAGATAGAACTATATAATTTATATCACAAAATTAATCTTTGGCAGTAAGAAATTCAAGTTTCGAATTTGATAATTCTTATCAAAATGTTATTATAACATTCGTATAAAATTTGTACATAAAATTAAATTCTTTCTAATTCTCTATAGTTTGTTATAATGTTATATCATAAGTAATTGAACGAGTAATCGAATATCGTAACAACTAGACAATCGCCAATATTTTTGCGGAATACAAGTTTCTGAATTACATAAAATATATTACATAAAGAAGATATCGGATTGATATGTTGCATTAACTAGAACACTAGATTTGATTACGTAACGGAACAGTCTTTTATGCAATAAAACGTAGCAAATGGTAGCCTTTCTTTGTGGAGAAAGGAATCCATATCGTTTAATTTACTAGGAATAACCGGAATCTTCTACCCGGAAGGTATTGCTTATTTAGAACTGGATTTTTTAACAAGTAAGAAACAAGAAGCGATTAATCGTAGTCTATAATAAATATCCTTATTAAATGCCAAATTATTTCCGCGATTCCTAAAAAAAAAAAAATGTACATGGCATTCAACATAGCTTTTTTTTTAAGAAGGAGCAAATCTATATAAGTGTAGTAAAAATTTTTTTATATTTATAACATTTATATAATTTCTTCAAGATGTTTTGAATTCCAAATGAATCATCAGCGGATTTTCACCAATTGTGACGTAAAAGTAAAATCTCATTCTATGAGAGC
Organism: Bombus pascuorum; assembly: GCF_905332965.1. Classification (NCBI taxonomy): domain Eukaryota; kingdom Metazoa; phylum Arthropoda; class Insecta; order Hymenoptera; family Apidae; genus Bombus; species Bombus pascuorum. The sequence continues at coordinate 4,781,344 of NC_083488.1, read as the reverse complement.
AACGACTTGTACAAATTGTGATTCTTCGATAGAATGCATCGGTACCATACACGATGCGTGGACGTGCTGCATTATCTGATTACACGCACACCTGTGGAAGGTTTCGTTACTTTCTAACATTAAGCCATTTTTAACGTCTCGTCGCGCCTTCTAAGTTTATACAGACACACACACGCACGGTATTCCATTATAATGCGTCTCGATCGATCGTAGATAGATGACAGAGGATTTTCATTGGTGCCGATCGAGCTAGAAACTTCAAGGAGAAATACTTTCACTGTCACACCGTGTTACCACTTGTGTAGTTATCGCAAACTCTGACTAAGCCGATAGCCATACTTTTTTACTTCTTTCTTTTTTCTATTACAGAGTTCCCTGGATTTAACAAGAAAAGTAAATCGCTTGAAATGATTAGAAGATGATTTAATAGAAAGCTTTTATCGCTTGGCAAGATAACGTAATACATGGAGAACTTTAACATATTGTACAAGTTGAACGATTAAGATAAAAATTGTTTAAAGCAATTAAAAAATTACAGAAGTATCTGTCACTTAGAGGGTAAAGTATAAGTTGTTGTTCTTCACGTATTTGTGCATTGACATTTGTGTATTTCAGATCTACAGAAGGGACGATAATGGCAGAAATAAAAGAAAATTTTATTCGAAAGCTATTTAGCGTTCTTTCTTTTTTAACGACTCGACTTTTTAAACATTATGCAATATGAATGTATAATTAATTATGAAAGGAAGACGCAATGGTCTCAAAAGATAACAAGTATGTCGTTCAAACATGAGTCGCTTGTTACCTTCTAGGAATAAGATTTATTTGAATAATGACGTGTCTGTTACCATTTTCTCAATGCCAGTTTCGTTACGTCGAAGGCATAAAACGATGGGCGTTCACGCCAACGCTAAAAGTGCCGTGGTATACGGCACCAGTTCTTGCGGGCCATCTGGATCATAAGAAAGTGATTCGGGAGCCTTTATTCTAAATGGTCGGATGTTCAATGGAATATTCGAAATCGAGAAACATTCTGACTCGTATCGATGAAATACAGATACAAGGTTTTTTCTTCTGATACATATAATAAAACTCATAATTTCCAATTTATCGTAATGACATATCATTTATTTGAAAGTAAAGCTAAATATAAAATTTAATTGTTAATGATCAAATTGATGGGTGATAACCAATATGGAATCCAGAATCATCGTTGCAACGTGAATTTGAAATTCCGTATACATGTATGCAACTGCACATAGTACAATTGTTGCGAAAATAAAGTGAGTATGTTAGCAGTTTCACTTTCCTTTCTATATGGAACATACATGGTCTTTAAAAATGTTATTGAATGTGATTTACGCTAATTAATAGGAGGATTACAGATTCGAGGGAAAGAGAAGCGTGCTATTCATACGCTAACCGAGAAAAGTAACTCGAAAAGAGAAAGGGATGATGAAGTCGACTTCATGGTTTGCTGTGCAATTTTGTTAATAACATTGTAAAATTGCTGGCTAAGGAAAAACTTTAATCTGACGCCATTCACTTTTACCATAAGGCAACAATTTCGACCGGTAAATTGGTAAAAATCGTAGGCTTTTTATCGCCATCACTGAGTTGAATACATTGATCTGGAAGGAGTTATAACATACAAATATTGTGCAAATTAATTTGTAATTTTCATGGAAAGAGCTCTGGTCTCGTCACTTCTAAAGCGAGCCATTTAAGGAAGAGGTATAAAGAATGATTTATAGTGGACATTCTTAGACTTTCACCGACATTAAAGATTCATCTGTCTGCAAGGGTCGACTTTCATGCTCGTAGGAGTAACGTTACGTTCACTCACTTTGTTTTTTTCGTTGCGGTTGGCTACGTTTCCGTCTGTTAACGCTTTTCATGGCTCGTGGATCATCAGTGACCCATGATATTCTAGATAGAAATAGAACTTTCATTGAACGGACAAATATGTTCTTCGTTATACTTAAGTAAGATAGATGAGCGGAAAGATCAATGTACCAGATGTATTAAAATGTTTACTTAGAGAACCTTACATAGTGTGTATAGTTATAGAAAACTAATGATATGAAACGTGTTAAGATATAACCAATTAAGTATTTGTCATCTTGAAATGAAATTACTTTACGATTTTACTTAATAATTATTTAAATCTAAGCACGTTTTATTGTGCTCATAATGTAGTATTCTCGCATATATTAGTTTATAATAGTATATAACATAGTAGCTTGTCAATTTCAATAACACTAATTAAATAGGAACTTGAGATAGAGATAATCATAGCTCCTGTCGCTTGGTTGTCCGATCAATAAATCTGTGATCTGACATTTCAATAAACACGCGATATTCTCGCGAAATAACACGTTATCTATTGTATGGTTAATCAATGATGTATGTCGCGTTTAGAAAATTAGTCACTCGTCACAAGCTACGATCACGAATTGCACGTCGAGAGAATAATCGAAGGGTAACGATCTCCCGGTTGGAAAGTCGCGAGGACAACGGAGTGCAATCAGCCTCTTTCTTTACGAATTTTCATTCTGGCCCCGCTTTCGTCGCCGATGACCCAACCCAAGACCTACTTTCTGTAATCATCCTGTTTCGAAACGGGTACACTCGAACCAATGTTCGTGACTGTGTAAAACTTAACTTCAATGAGAACACGCGCACCTGCACTTAAATAGACATCACTTCTCGTTTTTTATATTTCGATGTATTCATTTTGTCATGCATAATGATATTTAATACGTGCATAAGTTTTGTAAAGAAATTTATAAAACTTTGCAAAGGCTCTCCTGTTCACGAAAAGTACAATATTTATTGTATCGCATGTTTCAAAAAATTCATAGAGTAATAGTAAAAAATGTATCTCACATTTGTCTTATCTTTTTTTACAGATTACAAATTTTCGTGTCACTCTGCATACTTATTGGCAAACCAGTCGTGCGTAGAATGTGATTATAAAACGGAGTAAACGATCATCTAGCCATCTTCTACTGAAAATTTCATAATTTCACCCAATTTCATTATCCTTGTTTTGATAGGATATAAATAAAATGATTGTTCTTAATGCGCGAATGACGCTCAAGACATCGTACATAAACGTACCTACGACGATACCATGTTCAGCATTCGCCGCTAGCAACTCATCAGCAATTCGATTATTCATCGGAATCTAGGTCTGGAGCGAAAAATACGGAGTAACCAGGCCACAGTCTGTGAATCAGCAAGACGCTATCTTCAGATTGTTCTTAGATCCTTTTCAACGATTTCTAATTATAGATTATTGGAACGATCAGCAAACGAGGAGAATCAAGGACCATGTTTTGCATCATTAACGATTACCATCGCTAAATGGTCCAGTCTCGTGACTTCACGGAAGATTTCTATGTGATAAAAGCCGCCAACTTGCTTCCTATTCGATTTGTATTCTTCGATTGTGTTCTTGAAACGTCGTTGTGTTTATGTATGTCTTATGTTTGTCTAGGTATACGCTACTAATGTTTTTACCTTTGAAGAATTACAATTTGCACCTCGTGGACTCGACACGCGAAAAATTGACTTTGCTGCGATAAATAGGATGGCAATTAATTATAAAAAGATGACATTATTCTAATAAGAGATTAAAAAGTGAAAAGTAGTTCTTGTAGAAGGTATCTTACGGTGAACGGTAGGTGAAGTCAAAGCTTCTCCGAACACGTAAACTCCATATAAAGAAAAGGCTGGAGGGCAGGTTGCGGGATCGATCGAAGAAGAAGAAACGAGTCTTCGCAACACGAAGACTTTCACGCGATGATGGTCTTGTTATTGTTTCCTATTCTTCTGTTCGTGTAAGTGCGTTATTCATCTAAATTATCACATGACTGTGAATCTACAAATCGATGAAAACGCCTATCACCTTGATCAATCTTTTCCTTATTTTTTTAAATAAGGAAAAACGTACATCTATCCGCCTTTGTTTGTACTGTTGCAAACTTGTCACGACGTGGTGAATAATGCGAGAGGACAAGATGGTAACGACAATGGTAGGGTGAAAAGAGCGTGGTTTCAAGGACCTGATTCCTCTATCGCGAATGGAAAGTCGAAGAAGCAGGAATTGTCAAATGAAACTGTGATTTATGCCCATTTCTGCAAACTCGTTGGTATGGTCGCTTCATTTGCAATTCTGGGAATGGTTTTCAAGTCGAACGACTGACGATCCGAGGTAAAGGATGGAGAAAATATCGAACAATTAACAAGATACGTTTCCGGTTTTCTCTGCTGATCAGTTTGCTCTTCTAAAGTAATACTGATTCTTAGGCACACGTTATGCATGTGTGTTTTTTTTAAGTATTTTCTAAGTGATTTCAGTTTTGGCAAAATGATAAAAATCGGTTTACTTTCGTGTCACGTATGTACCGGGTCACGTCTGTCGTTTCAAAGAACCGCCACGCCGTCATCCTGACATACGTTTCTAGGTAAGAATAATACTGTTTGTGGTAGCACGATTGGATGTTGTTGATGCAAAGGAAAAAGGGGAAAAGAATTTATTCGAGTAAAATCGATTGATTCGACAAAATTATCGTGGATAGTATTCTTTTTCTACATGTAATAATTTTGGTGTACTTTAGATTCTAAACTACTTTAAATTGTGACATTTTGTAAAAAATGTTTTACCTTCACAGTATGGCGCAGCTTGCTGTAGTTTGGGAACAACAGACATACAGAAATATGTTATGTTTCATGAGATTCATTATAACAAATTTTACCTACATTGCTTAGTCACCATTTAAATATTTTTAAAAATTTTAGAACTATCTTTCATTATCTGGCATAGTGTAACTAGCTTCGTTAGAATTGGCGACCAAATCCATTTACCAGGCTTTCCTAAACGCCTGACAAAAAGTATTAGACATTGGTACCACGATATTATTTCATATTTCTATGTGCGCGAGGGAGATCTTGATATACATATTGCAAGGAACTACATAAACCTTTCAAATTCCAGAAACGTTTATGAAGAAAGAAAGAAAAATAGAAAGACTCACCGCGAAGAACGTCAGCAGGTATGAGTCTTCTAAACGTTTTAGGACGTTCTTCCTCCTTCTTCTCCTCGGCGGCGAAAACGATCGCTGCGACAAGCAACAGGACCGGAACGAGCTTCATGATCTCGACGATGACACGGACAGAGAGAGAGGAAGGAGAGAGCAGACCCAGCGTACCTCTGAAGAGGAAAGGAAAAAAAGGATCTTCGTGTACTCTGATTAAGACTGGTTGGGTCCGATTCTCGTGCCGGCATTTTATAGCTGTTCATGGGGCGGGGTCCTGTCGTCCCCACCAAACATTTATAGTCTCTCACCTCTTGAACCACCAGTCACCAAAGAATCGTTCGCGTCCCCCGATGCTCGATCGTGTGAGCTCCTCGTTCCTTGACGACGGACGCGCATGTATACACCTAATCGGTACATGAAGTGCACGATAATATACATATATACTTTGCTCTCACACCATCGAAATATGTAAATCGAATCAAATCCACGACCAAAGTATTCCACTTGAGAGCGGTACATATGACAAAGTGGGTTACCATTTGGTTTACGGATCTTTCATTCTTTTTTTCCTCGTTTTCTTTTTGATTTTGTTATACCAAGTTTCTTGGATTGCTATTTTTATTCATTCATTAGCGGTGATCAAAGAATCCTTGATTCGATTAATTAGGAGAGAGTCCCAAAAGTATTCGTGGTCTCTTAATTAGTGCATCTATACGATTGATATCTCCGTAGGAGAATAAAGATTTAATAAAGATACACGCTATATTAGTTAAGTCTTTCACTGGCATAAATATTATGAAGAAATAACGATGTAATATATTAAGAATAATTAGTTTAACGAACGTTACTAAAAGTTGAAAGAATACTTCTGTAACCAATTGTACTTTCAACAGATTGTCGATAGCTAATGTATTAATTAGCGCTCTATGGATATTTGATTCAAGTTTTCTATCGTAATTTTAGCATAAGGTACAAATCGAAGTAAAAGTTTATATGAATCCAAATTCGTGACCAAGTATATTATATTCAGTTCAGTGAGCATCAATTTTACAACGTCGAACAAAGGGGACTAACAACTTGTTCGTGATCGGGTCACGTGTCGCGAAATCGTCATTGTATTCGAGGAAAAGAGGCTGGGGCTAACCTGTTCTCCTTTCGTTCGCCGGTTTCGTCGTTCTACCACGCACGATGCGCTCTCTTGGAGGCTGAAACAGTCGAATCTTTCACAAAACATCGCTTACTACATCACGAGTTTGCCATTATAAAAACTTGTAAAAGCGTATCGCATATACTTACTCGATGGTAATTGCCAAGCGATTAGGATGCACGCGTGCCCGTTTCGTAGGGTTGATGCAGAAATTTCGACGGCGATGTTTCGTGTCTGTTAAACTATATTCTTTTTAACCAACTTTCGCTGTTTCATTACAGTATCTTGTGGCCAATTAAACAAGTGGCGTTCTCTCGAGAACACCACTGTCGCGTAAGAAAACAATAATAACGGGTCATAGAGAGTTTCTTCCGGGCCATTTGAGCCAACAAGTAGGAAGCTAATCGGGCCTGGATACCTTATGGTTAATAACGTTTACGTAACAACCGTACGCAATATAGAAATTACGATCGAACTTTAAAAAAATGGAGCTGATAATACCGTTTCTTTAACGTTCGCCAGTTACCACGAACCTGCTCGGTGTGCGATAAATTTATTAACCGCGCAATCGCGTTTTATCATTCTGTTATGCGTAATTAACGAGCTGAAATTATGAAAAGGTGATTGCAAAGTAAAATCGCGCGATATCACGGAGGAAAGTAAAGAAGAAAGGGAAAGTTGCCTAGTGGCATCGTTCTTCCGAGTGAAGAGACTGTAACCTTCTGAATCACCGATCTCGGAACAAGTTCGTGGTATTTCAAGCGTTAGAGATCCTGTCTTATACCATGAATGTCATTTCTGTAAACAGGTACGTGTTCAGACTTATATCGAAATACACGACGCTCAACCATTCCTTGAGAATAATTTTTGATGATGTTGATATTATAAATAACATTACAGGGATTCCACGAGGTTGTTCTAACATACGTTTGACATTTATTAATTTCTACGCTATCATGGATCCCTAACGATGGTGAGGCAAGGAACACAGAAAAAGGTATATGCCAGGAAGAAGAGTGAAATTTGTGCTCATTTGCTAGAACAATTTAATAATGTCATCCGTACAATTTCGATTCGCATTTACTAAACTGGTGTCTCTAATCATCTCCTTTGCTTCTGCTCTATTCTAGAATATACTCTGCTTGAAGATGTTGAACCTCTCCTGCGGAAATGTTCCTGTATTGCCGTCCTTAGCTAGATCTCTTCAAGTACCTCGTCCCTACTTACTTCACTGACCATTCTTCGATGATTTCCTTCTTCGGTGGGGAAAGACGTAACAACGGAGGTAACTTAAGTTCTCCTGCCAATGCACCAGCTTCGGCGGATGCTTCTGAAGTCGCCGCAGCGGCGGATGCAGAAGCTTGTGCTTCCGCAGCAGCGGAGGCGGATGCTTGTGCTACACCAGCGGTGTTCTCTGCTTGTGCCGAGGCTTCTGCTTCCGCCTCAGCAATGGCGTTCATTGCGGTCGCACGAGCTGCGGCTGCGTCTGCGACTGCTCTGGCTTTTGCGGCCGCAACGGCGGCAGCTGCTGCATCTGCTTCCGTTTTCACCGCAGTTTCGGCAACTTTAAGGGCGAGTTGTGTTGCCTTGGCAGCAGCGGCGGCTTTAGCCTGGGCTTCGGCGGCGGCTGCAGCCTCAGCTTGCGCTAGCTCGTTCGATTTTTCAGCTTGGAGCGCAGCACGAGCATTCGCAGCAGCGGCGTTCGTTGCAAGCGCTTCCGCCTTTGCGGAAGCAGCTCTGGCCGAGGCCACGGCCGACTCAGCTTCCTCAGCAGCCTCTGCAGCCTCTAAGCTAGCCTTCGTCGCGACTGCTGCGGCGGCAGCCGCTTTTCCTTGTGCTGCAGCTGCAGCAGCAACCAACGCAGCAGCACTGTTGGTGGATTCACCTGCATTCGCGGCAGCGGCCGCTGCCGATTTTGCTTGCGCAGCGGCGGCGGCTTGTGCCTCTGCTGCAGCTTGTCCCGCGCCAAGGGTAGTTGCGATAGCCTCGCCAGAGGCCGCCGCTACTTCCGACGCCCCGGTTCCTAGTTTCTTTCCAAGGATGGCTTCACCCTTTAGTACGAGCTCGTCCTTCGTGGCAGTTGCCACGCTCGCTATCTCGGTTTCTGACGTCAATGTCTCGTCTTCTGAAGCCAATGTCTCACTTCCTGATATCAATGTCTGGCTTCCTGACACCAACGTCTCGATTTCGGAAGACGATGACGCTTCGGTCTTGACCTTCCCTACTTGCGCATTGGCAATGATTGGTTTGCTTGCGCTGGCCAGACCCCAAACCAGCAGGGACACCGCGAGTATCGATGGAATCTTCATCTTCGAGGCTGCTTCGCAAGATTGATGCCGATTGGGACACGATTTGCCCGTTTTATACGGCCATTGACAATTGTGAAAACATTGTTGTTATTACGTGAAATGTTGTTTCATGGGTTTCTAAATATTTCTTTATCTTTTCTCATCGATATCTTTATTGGTCATACCGGAGTTTATTTAGGTGGATTCGAGTCTGAAATATAGCGTTTGTTTCCTTTCCAAGCTGGTTTGGCGTTGTTTTAATGCTTGTAAGATTTTGACGGCGAACATTTATTATTTCAGTTGTACCGAATGACCCAAAAGTAAAGTAATTACTTTTAGAACCCGCGTTTTGGAAAAAAAACAAACTTTTGGAAATTTTATCGATATTTCAATTATTCCATTTCAAGTATTTGTTACATTTAAAATTATGAAAAATATTATATACATGTTTATATCTTCCAGCGCGAAATGCTGCTTTTAAAATAGAATGCAAATGTCGTCATTGACATTGAACACTTTTACTAAGATAGCATGCATTTCACCTTTTCAAGATGTTGTATTCTTGCTTTCTCTTAATTAAAAGTGATTCTGGATATTCACCGTGCCTATGCTGAGTGCTTGGTATTCTTCATTAATTCGAAATGTTGTTTTTTTATTTGCTACTTTCTCGAGTCTATCATTTAATGATTCAATGCTCCAATATTTCATCGAATCCTGTGGCATAAATGTTTAAATCAGTTGTTATTTGACTATTATTATTTGCTGCTGTGATTTGGACATTTAAATATTTTTAATGTAGTTCATATTTTTCAATATTTAGAGATGTTAGTAGTGACAGCAAAATAAAAAGTTACAAAGAAGGCAATTAAAGAAGGTAAAGGCAAATGAAAGTAGATTTATTTATTACGTTCATAGTCTACAAATATATTCGATTAAAATAACACGCTTCACGTAATTATTAAATATTGTAGATGCTATAAAAGATAAGCTAATCTCTTATCTGCTTTCCAATGTATGCATTAAACAATCATTATTTCGTTTTGCATAATTATTCAGTTGTACTCGATAATCCTATATTTATCGACCAACGTATCCGTGCGTGATTAAGTAATTAAACACCGGTTTTAAAATACATGAATTTAAATAAGTTAATTGAAGTTTGCATATTTTTGTGATAATTTATACTCGTATATTTAGTAAGTGTTATTTACTAATTTACTAATTGTGAATACTTATTGTTTTAATCTAGATTAATTTAATGCAACCGGTCTGATGTAAGACGACTATATTTAACGTATATTTATATGTAATCGAATTATACACACGCACATATGTATTATATGTTCAAAATACAAGCTATTTTGTCGTATTCTATGTTAGAAACATTTATCAAATATACAAGATTATAAGAAGACATTTATTAATTGTTTAAACTTTCAGATATTAGAAATCGCATGCTGCTCTACCGTCGCCGATATCCAACATCGTAAAGCCAAGCTAGCATGACATCAACTCATCAATCTCACGAAAGGTTCTATGGGAGATCCATCTATCAAAAAGGATTGGAGAAAAGGAAGACAACGAAAATCATCAAGAAAATACATATTTGCTAAAACAGTGGACCTTTATTATCACGTAGGTAAGCTCACTTCGACAATGTTACTCTTAATTTTTATCGACTCCGTCTGTCGTTCTTTAATCATATTCAAATAATTTTCTATCGTGTTCAATCAGATATTTCTCAAAATCGTCTAAGAAAGACTTCCTCTTGTCCCCTTCAGATATCCCTTCATTTCCCGTCCTTCTCTGAAGCACCTAAGCTGGCACTAGCTTCAGCTAAGGCTTTAGCTTCAGCGAGTGACTGAGCCGCGGCACCAGCGTCCCGTCCAAGTCCTAGAATAGCTCCATCTCCGACAGCTGCGGCTGCGCTGGCCTTCGCTGCGGCGGAAGCTTCCAGTTGTGCGGTTTGCGAGTTCTCGCTAGCCCAGTTGGCAGATCCCTCAGTGGCTGCTGCACCTGCGATCCGCGAAGCGGATTGTGCCTCTGCTGCAGCGGCAGCTTCTGCGCTGCCAGCGTCAGCGGCCAACACGGCGGCCTTGCTAGTAGCGGCAGCGGTGTTTTCTGAGGAAGCGGTGGCCTTCGTTTCCGTAGCGGCTGCAGCAGCGGCGGTTTGGGCGGCTACTGCGGCGGACCATTTCGATTGCGCGGCGGATTGTTCCGCTCTGAGGGTGGCACCTGCTTCAGCGGCGGCTGAGGTGGCGGCACGTTTCTCCAGATCGCTGGAGGTATCTTGAGCGGTCGTGGCCGCTCTGGAGGAGGCCTGGGCGCGTTGTAGCGCGGATGCGGTTGCGGCAGCTGCAGCGTCCGCGCGAGCGGAGGCAGCTTGTTGTTCAGATTGAGTTTTCAATGCTATCAAAGCCTTCTCCTGTGCCAGCAGCTGTGCCTGCGTTGCTTCTTTTACAGCGGCAGCAGCTTTGGCCTCAGCAGCAGCAGACGCTGCCGATGCACGCAGGAAAGCCTCAGCGAGGGCCGAGGCAGAAGCTTTCGCTTTGCTGGATGCCTTGGCCTCTGCGGCTGCAGTTGCCTTGGTACTAGCCAGAGCGGCAGCAGTGCTCTCGCCGAGTTTCGGAGCACCGTTCTCCTTTCGCTTCGCGCTAGTGTCCACGTTCTTCAGTAGGAGCTGCTCCACGAGGACAGACTCCTGTTTGGGAGCACCAAGTTCCAGGATACTTGCGTGCACCAGGCCCCATGTGAGCAGGCACGTGACGAAAATCGCTGGGATCTGCATGGTCGACGGAACTTTGCCGATTGATGCCGATTCTTCCGGCACGCGCCAGTTATATACCGGGGGTTGCAGTTGTACAAATAGTTAGGGCAAGCGTAGGGACTATGCAGTTGTGTAAATGCAAAGAGGTTGTTGCGATTGGCTACTCGCTGTTTCGCTTTGTTATTCTTTTCTTGATAAAGTTGTAACTTATTTTTTCGGGTCCAGGTAGTGTTTACAGGTGTGCTTTGCTTTTCCTGGTGAGAAACATGTGTAATTTTTGTTGCTCCAGCAGAATTTTGTGTAGAAAGTAAATGTTTGGTGAAATAATAAAAGGATATTCTTGTCTGTTGTTCTACGGTATTTGAAAAAAAATTTTTGGATACGATGTTCAATATTATTTATCGATAATGTATATATTTAGAATTTTGAGGTATTAAAACGTATTGTATGTACAAGGTAATTTAATTTGATAGCTTATCAATGAAAGTAGTTTTTAAATCCAATACAGATATTTCTTTCGAAATTACGTCAGTAGCCATATGTTTATAAGATCTTGAATAGTACTTTAAAATTAGCATAGTAAATTAACTATGACAGACTAAAACAATTTGAAACGTCTTATAGTTTAGACTTGTTTTAATATTTTGATATATAGATCAACAATTGCTATATTAACAATTGCAATAATTATTATTATAAGTAGTATGTACTTGTGTCTACATATCGTGTACATTTTAATATATTCTTTTTGTACATTTTATACACATTTATTTCAAAAAATATATCGAGGGTAAAAGTCTAATCTAGCTTTAATTAGTCAATTAATTTAATTAATTAATTAATCAAACCGACATCAATAGGATTATTTCTGTATAAAGTAACACACTAGTTTATTATTCATTTTTTAAACATTTTATTTATATCTTTCTATTTTTACATCTTCTCTTAAACAACAATGACATGTTACAAATGATGTCTTAAATTCCATGGGAAAATAAGATACGTAAGATAAAATACGTAAGATCGTATTCTTCGTAGTCTTGTTTCATATAAAAATTAAAAAATTCGATGGAAGGAATCTATCCATTGTGAATTTGGTGTAGAATTTTAAAAAATTATGCGAGGAAAGTCTTTGTTTTCACCATGTTCAAATGTAATTACGTGATAACTATCGTTCAAACTTCCTCATATACTTATGTAATACATATATTATGAGACTACGTTAAATTGTTTCATTGTATTTAATTAATTTCTTTCAAACAATAGGGTTTATGAAAAACTCATCAAAGAAGAAAGATTCAGACAGTTCTATTATATATCGTTTCATTATAACATAAAACAAATGAAAGAGTATCAAAATATAGGAGAAGAGCTTATAGTCAGGGAAGGAAGAAAGCATTCGCAAAGATTTCGGGTTGCTACGACAATTTATTTCCACTAAAACAATACACGGACGAATCTCAGTTGTGCTAATCATTATCTGCCTTCAAATAATCCTGCCAGTAGTCATCATGTTTAACCAAATTATCAAAGATAGTCGCGTTTGTCCCTTCGACAATGTCTTTCGTCTCTTGACCTTTGCTCTGGCTTAAACATCTACCAATTATCTTGTCTCTCGTTTAATCAATCTTCGCTAAACGTAATTTTTTCTCGTTGATGACTTTCTTCGCCCAACCGGCAGCTTTGGTCGCGGCTTCGGCTTCCGCGGCAGCGACGGCTTCCGCCGTAACCAGCAGAGTTTCAGCCTGTGCTACAGCGGAGGCTTCCGCGTTAGCTGCTTGAGATTGCAGCTGAACGGCAGTGGCAGCTTGAGCGGTGGCGGTTGCCTGTGCGCTCTGTGACTGGTCGACGGCAGCTTTGGCCTTGGCCAGTGCTACTTCCGCTTCGGCTGCGAGTTTAGTGGCCTCGGATTCGGCGCTGGCCGCTAGTCTAGCCTTAGCTAATAAACCGGCAGCAGCTTTCTTGGCAAGTTCCGCCTTAAGCTGGGCTTCCGCTGCGGCTTTCGCTTCAGCTGCCGAAGCTTTCTTGGCGATGTTTGCTTCGGCGTTGGCCCTCACCTGGGCCTCAGCAGAAGCCTCAGAGGCGGATGCAGAAGCTTTGGCAGCTGCACTAGCTGCGGCTGTCAATTGCGCCGCCCTCTCCGTCGCTGACATGGCGGCTTCGCTGGACCCAGCCGCGGCTGTCAACAACTTGCTGGCTAATTCGCTCGCTTTGATAGCTTCTTCACGCTTGGCGATAGCGATGGCAATCGCAGCGCTCGCTCCAGCTTGCGCGGCCTCTGTGTCTTTGGCCTGCTTGGTCGCAGCAGCGGCTGCAGCCCGCGCGGCTGCGTTCAACTCCATGCTCAGGCCCACATTCTGCGCTGCTCTGGCGACTTTGATCCCGTTCTCCATCGAAGCACCGAGCGCGTCAGACCCATCGCCGAGTAGTTCCGGTAAAGAAGGCGCGGATGGCTTGAGCTCCTTCTCACGCTTTACCACGTGGCCCTCGGCCAGACCACCCCAGACCAGCAGAGACGTAACCAGTATTGCTGGAATCTTCATCTTCGACGCAGCTTCGCTGATTGATGCCAATTCCGGACGGCATTCGCGGTTATATACTGATGTCCGGACAGTTGTAAAAACAGCAGGTGTTTTGCATGAAATTTGCGTCTGTTCTGACGCCACCCTAAAATATTGTTTCAACGGGTTACTGGAGGAGAGGATGTTCCGTGCTGGAGCTGCATATTGTTAAGACACGTTTATTTAGGTGTAGTGATTGTTTATAGTTAAATATCTTTATCTTGCCACGCACCTCTCGGGAGCATTTCCTTGAAGAGTGGGAGAAGAAGGGATTTTACATTGGGGGAAATTTGGAAAAGAACAGAAACGAATTGATAGAGTTATGGTAGTTTGGTGGTCATAGTTTTAGCATCTATGTTGTTCCTCTTTTTTTTGTAAATATGTACTCTTACGAAATAGTTTAGAGTAGGCTGAAATTTTCAAAGGTATCTTTCTCAAGTTATCGCTGAAGTATTCAAATATTTGAATGAATTCTCGAGTCTTGTTACTCGATTAGGCAAGGAGCTAAATTATCATTGACTCAGGCTAGTTCTGCTAACAGAAATTTCGCACGTTTGCGATTGCATGTTAACAATGAATTTCTTTGATCGATACGATCAAAGTAGTGGAAAGCGAGTAAACATTATGGGCAAATGAGCAAATAATGCGAAGAACATCTTTATTCCAATAGTGACATTATTATGACAATTGGTCACAGTAAAAGCTACTTATCCAGCATTGAAACAAATGTGTTGAGACGATAATATAATGTAATGAACTTAAATGTATTATGAAAATTTACAATAATGTTGGAAAGGAAAATTGTGAAAGTTCAAGAATATAGAACATTGGTAAGGATATTTCAGATTTAGTTTTAAAATAGAAATAAAACACTTTCATAGTTTTTATTTTACTATAAACGTTGGACTATGTTCTATAGGGATAATCATCTTAAAGAAAGAGGATAATATATAATACAATCATGCAACGAAATCCGAAGTTTAGTTGAATAAATCATATAATTAACATTTTTTTCTTCTTATATTAATATTATTAAATTTGTTGAAAATTTTACAGTGTTATAATGATATTATCAACAATTATATAACCATGTAATTTCATAGAAATAGTATGCGTGTTGATGGAACTTTATAATACCGATCAACGTCATTGCTTTCATAAATTTCTTGTTTTCTGTACCAACCCTGTATTTTACTTACAGTATTTAATTTACTTTTCAAAAAAATTATTTTAAAACGATCTTTAAAATGTAAACTTAAAATTATATTTAAAATGACGAACATCCATGACAACTGTTCCAATATTACATCTTATTTATTCAAGGCAAATCAGCTCCACTCTAATCAGTCGAAAAAAGGTTTATAAAAATATAAAATAAAAGGCGAAGAGTTTCCTATTAATGGCAATAGTTTTTTTATTCAAATACGCCGGACATAGTTGCAAACAGGATAGAGTACAACTTTAATTAAATTAAATTAAATTCCAAAGTACGAAACTAAATGAATTTATGTATCCATCTTAATTTCCCATTCCGCTAGAAAAGAGCAAAGAAGGCAACGCAAGGAATAACACCATAGACCTACGTATATGCTAAACCAATTTATTTTCATCATTACAATCTCTGTCTGACTATAGGCAACATTGACACGTGAATTTCCTCCGGAAACATCGAATGCATCCTACATTGACCAAACATTATTCTCGAACGAAACGCGTTCCCTGGTACTGCATCCAGTCATCCCTTAAATTGACCATGATTCGCTGCTCGTTTCTACCGCCAGATCACTCTCTGAGCTTGCGATCGCGGTAGTCTCTTCTTTCAACGCCAGCTTTGGCTCCGGAATTTTCGCTGGCTCGATGGGAATGGCCACGATCTCTTTGGCCACATTAATGTTAGCTCCAATAACAGCCGTTTCTGAGTTTCTGGAGCTAGCTGCGGCAGCAGCGCGTGCCTTGGCCGACGTGGAAGCGGCGAGTTCCCTGCTCTTCTTGTCGAGTTCGCTGATCAGTAGAGCGACTTCGCTCTTAGCTTCGGCTTCGGCGGCGCTCCTTGCGCTGCTCGTGGCGGCTTCCTTCGCGGAGTTTAACGCGGCTGCAGCGGCTCTGGCAGCTGCTTTGGCAGCGGCTGCCTTGGCGATGGCTTCTTCCGCTAGTTTCTCAGCTTTCAGGGCTATCTCGGCGGCGGCGCTGGCTGCTGCTGCTGCGCTGGCAGCGGCGGCCGCCTTGAGTTTGGCTTCTTCGGAAGCCAGAGCTTGATTCTTGGCTGTCTTTTCGGCGAGCTTCGCCTGCACGGCAGCCGCTGACATCGCGGATGCGGAAGCTTTTGCGGACGCTGCAGCCTCTTTGGCAGCGGAACTGGCCCATTCAGCAGTGGATTCTGCCTGCAACTCGGCTTTGGCCGTAGCTGCCGCTGACTCCTCGGCCGATTTTGCTCTAGCGGCAGCTTTGGACTGCAAAGATGCCGACTCTTGGGCTAGACTGGCCGACTGGTCGGCGGAAGCGCGTGCAGCGGTCGCGGCAGCCGCTGAGGCATCTGCCTGAAGCGCGGCATCCTTCTGCGAGGCCTGGGCTACTTGACCGGCACGAAGTCCGGATCTAGCGGTTACAGCGGTGGATGCAGTGGCCGACGCGCTACCCTGCACGATCTCGAGCAGGGGTGAGCTCGAGGTGGCGGACGCAAAGCCCCAAAGATAGAGGCACGTTACGAGCAGTGCTGGAATCTTCATGTTCGACGACGCTTCGCGGATTGATACCGGCTGTGCAAGGATGGACGGATTTATAGCGCCGCGGACAATTGTGAAAATAATGGCTCGCCTGTCTGACTAAGCGAGATTAAAAATATTGTTTCAGGTTGTGCTCTGGAGTTGGTTTTCGAGATGTTTTGCTTGCAAGTTTGGAGGTGTTTGATTAAGCGGCGTTATCAGTAGAGAACAGAGAGCGGAAGTGTCGGAGAATCGACGAATTTAGGTAACTAAATTTTGACGATCTTCAAATGACGATTTTCGTGGTATCTTTATTCTTCGGTATCAAGGTCACTTGTTTTCATTGTTTTCTTATGTTTATATTGTTTCTGGTTAAGGAAATATTTAGGGGAATGAAGAATTATGTTTTAATTTTGAAATATTTAGGACCGGTATTGCTTTTTTCGACTATTTTATGTATTTTTTGATTCACTGATACAAGTGATGAATAATGGAAAGTTATGTTATTTGAGATGTACCAGATGTACGAGTCGTGGTAAAAATAAAATTTAAGTATGAGGATAAAATTAAATATATATAAAAATCGTAATCATGGATAGAAGAGATACGTAGATATTTTAATAATACTAATTCTCTTGCACGTTAAGTGATTATTTTAACATGTTACGTTGGAGAATGACGTTCTTGCATTTATTTACTAATTTCGTGCGTTTATTCTAATAAATTATATAACAATTCGTCAAACGAGCGTATAAAGTTCATATATTACACTGTTACATTAATACCCAATTGTAAAATTTTTGTTCAAACGCAAAGCACGATTTAATACAAAGAAAGTACGCTATTCGAGACATGGATAATTCTTTATTCCATACAGGCAGTTGAGCTTAAGAAATCTACGTATGTTACAAGAAATCTGTATGTTAAATTTTATTTCATATTTTCGTACAAAAAAACACACATATAGGTCAGCAAGTAAAATAGACTACCGCATCGTCATAATAACACGCTTTATTGACAAAATTAAAAAATCACAAAACATACATCAAAATATATACAATAATCCCGCTCTTTATGCTTCTATACGTAATACATGGACTTCCATATAAATTCTACAAAAGAGAGGACGAAATCAAAGGAATTTAAAGGAAAGAAAGGGAATAAAAGACAAGATCTACATTGCTACAACGTTATATTTATAACTTTTCATATTCTTCC
This sequence comes from Bombus pascuorum, assembly GCF_905332965.1. Lineage (NCBI taxonomy): Eukaryota > Metazoa > Arthropoda > Insecta > Hymenoptera > Apidae > Bombus > Bombus pascuorum. Next base: position 4,763,616 of record NC_083488.1, on the reverse strand, counting down.
TCTAAAGAAATCAAAACATCATCGCTCTCCTTTACATCTATCCCAACTCTTTGCTACTTCTTATGTCTCTATTATCTCTTCCTTCTTCCCATCTTCGGTGGCTGCATCCCACAATGCTACCGCCTGTTGCTCGTTAAGCTTGGTAGCGGATGAACCCAATCCTATTACAACTCCGTCCCTTACACCTTGAAGCGCACTCGCTTGAGCCGCGGTTGCAGCTTCAAGAGCAGCACCTTTAACATCTGCTCTCGCCATGGCAGCCATCTCCTCCTTGGCCGCTGCACACACTTCCAACAACGCGGTTTCCGCTCTAGAGACCGCAGTTGTTTGGGCGGCAGCCAGTTTGGTAGCAGCATTCAGATTATTCGCCTGTGAACTTGCCAATTGATTAGAAGCAACAGCTGCAGCGGCAGCCGCGGTGGCAGCCGCTTCCACGGAGGCTTTCGCCTTCGCGATCGCTTTGTCGCGTATTTCAGCTCTGTATTTCGCATAATCCAGGGTAGCACCTTCAGCGATAGCTGCCTGTACGAGTTTACGAGCTATGGCGTAAGCTTCCGTTTGCAAAGAAGCCGCAGCTCTCGAAGAAACTATAGCCTGTTCGAGGGCGGTGCTCAGAGCGCTAGTAACGGCTCTAGCGTTGGCGGAAGCGACTGCCTGGATAACGGTGGCCTTCTGAGCCGACAAAGCCTTAAGGGCGGCGTTCGTTCGAGACATAGCCGCGATCCTGATCGATTTAGCAGCTTTTCTGGCAGCCACGCTCGCGGCTATAGAAGCTTGCACCGAGGCCTTCGCCGCTTCTTTCAGTTCTTCCGTGATTACGATTTCCTCTTCGACGTTGGTTTGAGCACGCGTGTTTAGGATGGAAATGAGTTTGGTCTGCAGTATGGAACGAGCTTGTTGCTCTGCCTTCGCCTGCGCCTGTGCCTGTGCAGCTTCTTCGGTACTGGCCTTAGCTATTGCTCGAGCGGAAGCCAAAGCCTTGGATTCCGACGCGGCCAATGCTTCTGCCTGTGCTCGAGCCTCTGCTTCTGCCTGAGCTTTAGCTTGCGCCTGTTTCAGGGCATTCAATTGAGACTTCAACAACTTTCGAGCTTCCGCTGCCTCCGCCTCGGCCTTCACTCGTGCCTCCGCTTCCAACTTGATCCTAGCTTCCGCCTTCGATTTTTCTTCTTTAAGAAGCTCAATTTGCTCGCTGGAGGAACTATGCGACTCATTGCCCACGCTGCTCCAGCTCCAGGTCTTAACCGGCCCTTTCTTCACGTACGTCTTAACAATTTGGTTCTGTTCGTCGCCGTTCGATTCCTTCTCGACGCTTTCCCAATTGGATTCGACTTTAGAACTCGATTCCTCGCTGATCTCAGCTCCGATAGATTTCTCCTTGGAAAGCGATCCATCGGTGATCAGAACTTCGTTGGAAGGTTCACTTCTTAATTTTGACGACGCTTTCTCTTCGCCGATGTCGAGTTTCTCATTCAACGCCGACAAAAGCGCTGCCGATGACGCCGCGTTTTTCGACGATGTTCGCGCGGACGAAGAGGAGAAACTCGACGCGAATGTCTCGCTGCTCGATGACGACTCTGCCTCGACTCGTTCCCCTGTCTTTCCATCGCTCTCGTGCGAAAAACCATCCAACGTAGTCGGCAGTATGTACTCCACGTTCTCTACTTGGCCATCATTTTCTTGATTCTGTGCTTCGACACTGCTCGCGAGTACGATTTCTCGGTTTATCAACGTCCAAATGACGAAACAGGCGACGAATATCTTCATCGTCGATGGAGCGACCTGCATTGATGGACATTTTCACGATTCGTCAATTATATACCGTGGTGAACAGTTGTGAAAACAATGCCGGTAGTTGGATGACGTATTGGAGGTACCATACTGATTGGAAAAATAGTATCTTTCATCGGAATTTTTAATTTCACATAAAAGACGCCGGTCCTTTCTTTTTTCTTTTTTTTTTTTTTTTTTTTTTTTACCGTAGGACCACTTTCTTTCCAAGGATTTTACCTTGAGCGTTCAATAATGATAATATTTTCATAGCTTTTTTTAATATTCATAATTTTCGTGTTCTGTGAATTATCGAAGGATTCTTACATCGTAAGGGAAACTTCGGACCTTCGTATTAGCTTTTAGAATTTCTTTTAGCTTTCTTTTTACGAAGGTCCCCGAAGAATGATAGGAGCTAAGAGATTTTATTGACCCGTCAGCGAGACTGAGCAGCAGTTCGTCGCTTGAAGAGTTCTGCAGCGGAAACCTGTACGTGTTTTATCATATACTGTCCCGAAGTCTCTCACTTCCTTAAATAAAGCTCCGTGTAATAACAATGTGAGCAGACGTGTGCAGTCTCTCGCCCCACTACCATAAATCTTTAGTGTCGCCTTCTTTTAACACCCACACGTTGTATTTTCTTTCTTACGTGTCGTATAAATTTCTCGACGAAGACGTCGAATAAATAAAAATTTCGAAAAAGAGAATGACGTCAACGATTTCTTCTCGTAGCTGATAACGGAAGCTTCTGGAAGAACTGAGAAAGATCCACGGAATTGCATTAACACCATTGTTACGAAAATCACACGCGAAGCACGCGGGAGAAACGTCTCTGTTCAAAATGATCTTCATATTTATCAGAAATTGAGGAAAAAGAGCCGTAACACTTTCAATCGCGTCACTTATATAGATCTACGTCTTTTGTCTTCGGTTTGGGAGTGGGAGTTCTCCTCTTCGATTTATTGAAATATTTATCAATAGCCTACGAATTTCTATGCGTTTTTTGGAAAAATTTAGAGATGCGAAGATGCATATAGAATACTCATAATACGCAAAAGTATATAAAATACCCAAAGTAGGTGTACTATTTGTAATACTTAAAACGGATAAAACAATTTCTTACCCATGTTGCAGTTTTTTAGTCATATTCGCAAAAAGTATAAGTTTGCATAAATATCTACATATCTCTGTTTATCGCGTGAGCGACGATTCGTCAAATAAAAATTTTCGATAGATATTTGCATTTGAAGACAATTACATGCTAGACATAGTACATGTACTCGCATTTCATTAAAAATTTCCATTCGTTTTTTAGTCTATGATTAAGTAATAATATGTAACATTTTTTTCTTAAAGAAAAAACGCATCGGCTGCTTGGGTCGCTATAGTCATCCGTCGTGGTGCGAAACATTGTCGTAAATCCGGAATGTCAGGTTCAACTCGTGTTGCAACCGGTTATCTGCTGAGAGGTTTAGTAACATCGACAATGCGCTCTCAAGTATTCCAGAGAAGGTGGCTGTTGTCGAAGGTTGAGCTAAAGAATCGAACCAGATCGTATTGTTGATTACGATTTATTAAGTGGACCCCGATAACGCCTGCGGTCGCTATTGTAACATTATATCGCGAGGAAAACAAGACGACTTGCTTTACGATCCTAAGTAGTTTCGAAATCGCTCTAATTTAAATATTGCGGTAATCGTAGCAGTAGCGTATACAACGATATATAATAGAATTCGTATAAAAATTTCTATAGAAATGAGATGTCCTGTTATTTTGCCATTTCGAAACTAAGGGGAAAACTGGATTTTTATAATTTCCTTTGATATTACGCTACGAGGAGCACATAAAGGTGCTTTCGTGCCGGATATACGGATGATGTAATTGTTTTAGAGTTCCGTAACCGGATATCGTTGCATCGTAACACATATGTGAATAACGTTCCGATCTAGTTAAATTATACCAGTGCATATATGCACACAAATGTACAAACACCTGTCAAATCTCTCATTTCGTCGTTAATGTGTTTACACATATTCGCTTAAGTGTACGGTGCACTATCTAAGATATAGTACACATGACTAAATGTCTCGTCGGTGAAAGGGAACTTCGCTTTGGCGGATTTATAACGCATAAAATTCTAGGATTTATACGAACTTTTTGCGTCAACGATTTGTTCCACTCGGCATTATTCATACATAACGAACCATTTATTTTTATACGGATATTTTTAACAATCGGAAACAGCAGAAGGATATTAAAGACTTTTTTATATTTTTACTTACGAGATACCGTATTTTTCCAAGCCTTTCGTTTATTACTAAAAAGACTTATTAAGTCACCAACATCTTATTAAAAAGAAATAACGAGTAAACGAGAAGGTTTAACGTTTTCTAAAGTTTCTAAAGTTTTCTAAATTTCTATCATGTTTTAGATATTTAAATGAAACTTCGCGATGATTGACGACCGTTGTCGACCGAAAATTGAGCTGAATCAGGATTAAGTGCAGAGTTTCGCGTGTTATGTACATTCTTTAAATTTCCTAGAAATGCATAAAAATTCATAATCTGTATATTAGTATGTCAGGAGTGACGATCATTTGATCGAGGATAAACAGCGATCGACACTTTCGTTGGCGATGGATGATTCGCTTCGTATATTAAACGGTCATATTTTATTACAGAGCACGAAGATCTTATCGTGGCACAGAAAACTGGGACAACCGCTGTATATTATCTAGCCAAACGAGAAGCCTTCTAAAATTTTCTCGTACCGCACGGAACCTAACGTAGATATGCGTCATACGCGGTCTCCCGTCCTCGTCGCCGATCGTGAAAAGGTGAAAGCAGATAGCGCGGAATAATCCTCCAATACTCACGACTATTTTCGTTTCTTCTCTTTCCATTAGAGACGAAAGGTTTGCACTCTGCAGACGAGAAGACGCCGCGTGAAATCGTAAGTCACGATAATCCGCATTTAGCAATGCGCGTTAGAAGTGACGTGTGTTGATTTTAAATGTGTACCGTATATTCTGATAAGTAAACGAACGTGTCGTTGTTAGAACGAAGCAAAGATAACGGAAAAAGAATTAAAGAAGAAAGGAAATACTAAGGAGATATTTGAAAGAATGAAAAGGAGATTATGAAATATATCGAACGATATACGAAGGGAAAGAGAAACGCTAAATTGTGTAACAAATTGTTTTTATTGGGAGTATCCTTACGTTATCGATATGATTTACTATTTTCGTAGATGCGTAAGAAGCATAATATCGTACCTGAGAATTCATTTAACTGACTAGTATAATATGTACTTCCCCTCGTCCAACATTTTAAATAATTACTCGCTATTTCTTTATTTAAGAATTGTCATGTTTACTAATTCATTTTTCGCGATACGCAATTGAAATTTACTGTCGTTAGACAGAAATATTGCATCAACTGAGGAAACTTCCCTTGAACTTTATTAGTATGATTATCTGTTATTGGCCACATTAATTGCGTTAGCAATTAATTGCAATTACTGATAATTCTGTAAAATTTAATAATTTCGTGGCATAAAGCCAAGAAGCGGACACCGGATAATTTTGTATTTTTGCAATCGAGCGACTCATCATTTGACCAAGGGCCGACGTTTGTCAACGTTGTGTCAACAACACATCGCGTTCTACATCGCATCGAGAAACTATAGTGTTGCAATGGTCCGTGGTGTAGCCCTCTCTATTGCGCCAGCCATCCAGTTAAAATCGTGCCCATCCTCTTCCGGTTCACCTTCTCTCCTCGGTGCTCTTTTCACTGCAGATGTTTGACACGTTTCCTGGACAATGATGAATATACTGTTGCGAGTCGTTGTCATCGTATTTGTCGTCATTTTGCTTGATCTTGTAAATTATGTATCTACTAATAAAATTGCAGAGATCGTAATCTCTTGCTTCAATTAAATCTTAATTTCTATAAGAAATTTTTTATACAGATTTCATTCACACATATTGAGCGAATTCTATTACACTTCTCTACTATTCGTTTCTTGAGAAATTCCCTTTACATTTATTTCCTAAGGAATTTCTCTTTCTCTGATATTTGTTTCCTGAGAAACTTTGTATAGAATTAATCCTAGTGAAAATGTGTTGAAAAATATATTTGAGGTTTCAGGGAAACGTCCTGCACAAATGAAATGCCGACTAGAATACCTACGATATAACACGGGTATTTTCCGTTATCTCATGTTTTCATTCATCCTGCAGGCGTTAAATCATTTAACAACTTCGAGCAACACATTACGCTTCTACTCCTTAATAGGTTTCTTCATTATATCACGCGCGCTATACCTTATGAACAAAGAAAGCGCAGCAAAAGATCAAAATTTCTAATGCTGTAGTTGTAATTCAATTCCATGGAGTCATAATTCATTAAACGGTGCACGAAACGGAACCCTGGTAAAGAAACGAACTTCCAGGAACATAACTATACTGGGACTCGTGGTAATTAAATGTAATTCGATATCTTTCGAGCGTATCCTTCTTATCCAATCGCGAGAAATCTATCGCAAATAAAAAGTGCACCTGCACAGATTACGATAAAATACATAATTTTCTATGGAATAGAACGAACAACAACGGAACTTTCCCACGAGATATTTTTCCGTTCTTCAATGTCAGAAAGATATAACAGCTGAAGGATGAAACTATTCCACTCTTATTATTTCTACTGCCAAGGCTGCGCCTTTGATGATACGTATTACTTTACTTGGAATGACCATTAGTATTTCTAATTTTCTAACGTTAGTAATTAATTTAGACATCATTAGTAATTCACTTTCACGTTCATTTGTGAATCATTGGTTTAAACACAACACTTGATTTCTTAAAAAAAAAAAAAAATAATAAAAAAGGAAATAGTTTGGTAAAAAAGTAAATATTGTCTAATTAAAAAAACTGTAATGAACCATCTGTACATTAGCCATAAAAATATCGATATTGTTAGAAATATCCATCGTGTTCGTTCCATCGGAACCAAATGTTACAGTGTCGAAATGACATTGTTCTTCAAAATGAATTCGTAGGACAATCCGTAGGCAATTAAGAAGCGGGATCCGTAACTGCAACGTTAATTTTCTGACCACCAATCAAGCACTCCATAGTCATGTAACTTGCCCTTGGCATAATTCGGATTGTATTATTACATTCATTGTTAGAGTCTGAGAAACTTCTCAAGTTACTCATGACAGCGGCTCTAATAATGTGTCGGAACCATTGTCAGTCCTCCCTCATTGGCATATGCAATTAATAACATCATGTTAGTGATAATAAGAAGTGCATCTAAATCCAAACCAGCAAACGTATATACATATTTGGTATCTGACCAAAATTAAATGATAAAATCTCATACCAAAGCATTTGTTGTTCTGTTACATGAGCCAGATTTTATTTTGGTAAGGTCTAGCCTTCTTTAATGGCGTTTGATGAAAAATTACGTTAATCAGAATCGTGAAATGTTAATTGAAGTCTTGCTCCTGTTAGTGGGTATCATGTATACAGTGAAAGTTACTTTTACTAAACAGGTGCCGAAAATTTCTTCAGGCCAAACATCTCATAAGCCATAGTAAAAGAGATTAATGCATTTATTCAGTCGAATATATACATATATTTATATACTAAATACATACGTAATATCACTCTGATTTCCAAAGTGAAAATACTATTTTAATTTTCCTCGCTAAAAGTTAGACATAGACGACTACGTACGTGAAGATCGAGTCTCCTTTTTTGTAATGTTACATATTAGAACTTAAAATAATTTCTAAATTAATGGAAAGAAGTTGTTAAATAAGTGTAAGTAAAAGATTATTATAAAGTAGATTATAATTTAATTATACAGATTTCTCGTATAGCGTCACACATATCACTGATTTTTGTTATGTACACGCAAAATAATTGCTAATTGATTTTCAGTATTATTAACAGTACACAACAAATTTAGCAAGGAGAATTTTCTTTGTCCTAGTCCAAATTAAATTTAACAGAAACTAAACTTATAAATTAACGTTTCTTCAAAAGCATTAAAAACAAATTTATGTTCATTCGATTGAATTATGAACAAAATATGCATTATTTATGCGAATATATATACTTGAATATGAGTTGAATATTTATTTATTGAATATTTTCATTAATGTCTTCTATACATATTTAATATAATTACAATCAAAAATAAAATCTTTAGATACAAATAATATGATATTAGATAATGATTAAAACTGAAATAAAATTTATCTTATACCATCTTGATCTGATTGTGAATTTCATTTCCTAACTTATTGTAGCTTTGCCTTGTTATAATTTTTTTCTAATTCCAATATTCGCGATACAATAGTTACCCATAAGAAATATTCAGATTTTTAAATAAAATTATGATAAGAAATCTTTCTAATAAAAAGATGAAAGATAAATAATGCATATTAATAAATAAGGCAAATGTGCGTAAGCTGCGTATTTGAAAACGAAATTAGTGGATATTTTTTATTTACATATACTAATTTTTTATTATTTAAACTAGTAGAAAAGAGTAATTATATCAAGCATTTTATATTTATACTTAATATTTAGTATCCACTTGAAATGGATTTAATTATATCGTACAGAATTAAATCTCTATTACACGTGTAACAAAATTGTCACGATTACGTGTAATTTTATGTGACTTAATCTCGTATTTAAAAAATGTACATATTTTATAATTACATTATTGGAAATGTTATGAAAAAGTTTCGACTTTATTACAAAATAGTTGCACAGATGAAGAAATGATGTATATTAAATATAAGAAACATGAATAACTAGTAACTTCCGATAATTTATTTTTCTGTCATACAACGAAAATGATATCTATTTATATATTTAATAACTAACGTATGATTCAATTTCATATTTCATAGATTAGATAAATAAGATGAAATAATTTAACCAAGAATATATATGTATGCATTATTTACATATATATAGTCTGTTACCTTATGCTATTTATTAACAGTTATCAGATATTTGAGAAATATTAATACAAAAATGCTTATATAACTTAAGTTTCTCAAATTATATTAAATGATCCAATATGAAATTTCCATGTCTAGTAGGACATAAAATTTAGCACTTGTTGATATGTTTACATATGCAACAGACTAACCAAAAATAAGAATTTACAGCTTATAGATTTATAAATTTGTAGTTAAAACAAGTATGCAGAGTATACCAATCAATATAGATAATAACAGAGGACAAAATTTATTTCCACCACTAATGGGTATATTGCAATTTAACACAGACATTGTACATTAGTAACTCACAGCCTATTTTGTCATCCTAAAAGACTTATTATACATATTTTCTTCTTCTTTAATACATCATCTCTTCTTCTATCTTATATGACATTAATTTTGAATGATACAGTTACCTTGAAGGAACGGTGAATATCAACTTTATTCAGTAAGTGTAAATCGCTCATGCCAAATATGAGTTCTGTGCTGTACTGTTAATATTGGACTAAGAATACGTTCTATAGAATTTATTCGGCCTCTAAATCGTTCCCTATCTCTCGCCATTTGTTCCCATGGACCTTTTCGAGCTGCACGGTACGCATAGTCCCAATGCATCATTATATGAATTACTGGATTCAAATTAAATTTTACCTATAATAAAAATGTTACAATAAAAGGTTTAATAAACGGTAATTCACAAAATTGTAATAGAAAAAGTTTAAGTTGTAAACGATTAATTACTTTTTGAATTGGAGATACAGATATTTTATCTTTGAATGATTTTTCATCTTCGTTTGTTTGATCTACATCGCTCTCTTCACTGTCTTCACTATATTCAAGATCACTTTTGCAAGTTACTTCGGAACCAGTCTCAAATACTATACAGTAACTATCTTCTGAGTCAATAGAACTTTCTGATATTAAACGTGGTCGAAATGTATTCTTTTGCAAATCGTATCTGTTTTCAATAAAATCGTGATCAAAGGTGTCTGTTTGTTTTGGACATTCAAGTATACTTCTCATTTTTGCAGAAAATCTAGATATACCACAATTAATGTTTCTGCGTGTTTTTTGTTTCTGAATTTTGGGTTCTACATCGGCAAACGTATATGTCAGAGGACTCACTGTCTCTTCTATAATATATTGTACAGCATCTACTGTAGCTTCACCTAAATATAAATTTCCTGATTCTTCTGTTTCCTGAATTTCTGTTATATTATACTCTTCAAGTTCTTGCCAGCATTTAAAATCGTTTTCTATATCTACTGTAATATCATGTTTAGTGCGTTCCTTTCTGTGTCTCGTTTGGCTGACTCCAGAACGCCGAAGCTGCGACTTTGCTCGTCCCCGTCCTCGACCTTTTGCCACCATATTAAGTTTCCTCCGTTGCCTCGGTGAAAATGATCGTTTTGGACCCAAGTCTGATTCAACAAGGTCTGTTTTACAAAATCTATCTGTTACACTGCTAATAACTTTTTGCAACATATTTGTGAACAAATTAGGGACTGCAGCTTGTTGAACTATCTGTGTACTTAATGCATTTGTACTAGATGTTGAACAAGAGTTTTCCTTATTTATAATAATCTTATTATCCACACTGTTACTAATACAATTAAAACATTGTTTTTTATCAGACATATCCTTACTGTATGTATCTTCAAAATTATAACAATTTTCCATAGCACTCATTTCCTTCGTATTTATATCAGAACAAATGTATTCAAACAATTCCTCCTCACTTGTTTTGTTCGAATTTTGAAGTGATATTAAATAATTACAATTATTTGTATTACATCTAACATCTTTATGAATGACTGATATCTTTTCATCAGATCTCTCTGCATCTTTGTTCTTGCTATCAATATATTCATAGCTAAATTTTGAATTATCTTTTGTATTTTTATTACAAATTTTGCATATGTATGATTTCTTTTCATCAAATACATCATTATGAATACTCTCGACAACATCTAAAGATTCTTTGATCTCGCCATTGGAGATGTACACATTATCGGTATTTAATGGTTCTCTTTCACCTGTCAGATTCTTAAAAAAGTCGTGTGAAATTTCATTGTTTACAACTGTTACATACAACGGATAATTAATACTTGCTATGAATGAAGCAGGAACTTTAGAAAATTGTCCCCAAAGTACGTTCAAAGCGTTGAGGACACTGTGAAACATGTTTTCTTTCTTTGGGCTTTGCATGTTCGTATGTCCATTCAATGTATCGTTCATCGAATACATTTTTTCCATTGTTGTATCTGCAGGTAAACTCTGCATAGAACACATGCTTAACAATGAAGCAAAATTTCTGCTAAAAAAAAAACATTGAATTTAAAAAACAAACTCAAATTTTTGAAATATTATATAATATACATTTAATTATACATACATCATTCAACACAATGGTACTTTTCGACAACCTCTTCCTGTTCTCATAAATCTTCTTTGTTTAGCTGCAAAATCAAATTTAGCATTTTAGAAATATTGATTAAAAATGGTTTGCTAACTATAAAAGCAATAATTTTATAGTTATCTTTCATAGTTACCAAACCATTTTTAAACAGTGTTTCTAAAATGCTAAAAGCTGGCAATTATTAATAAATAAATTTAAACTTGATTATAACATGACAAAATGATAATATGTCAAATTTTGCAAATTATCAAATGTTTTCTAAAACTTTATAAGAAAACATTCGATAATCATGATCGTTAGATTTTCAATAAATTATGTATATTAATTTGCAATGTAAAAAGGGATTCATATTTTATAATATATGTAATTTTATCATTTCGATACTCAATATTTAATTAATTGACAAAAGTATCATATTCCATTTTTGCATTTTTAAAAACACGCTTGAAATCAATATATATAACATTTATAATCACGATACGGACATCATGAATTTATCGCGCACACTCCAAATATTAATTAAGATAATAGATTATTAAATAACGGCATATCCAAATTTGAAGAATTACTCAGATTACTTCCGTATGCATAACGGCATCATTATAATTTTAATATTAAACATGATAATACAATTCTACAAGATATTTTTTTTCACTCAACATACAACAAAGATAGCCTCCACAATCGCAACAACCACAATCACGTAGAATATTTTGTTCGCAATATGACAACTGATTTTTTCCTGTACCACACTTTCTATGCTTTAACAATGGGTTTTCGATAAACTTCGTTACTTCAGATACAATATTTCGCTTTAATCCTTTAATAATTCCGGAGGGTTCCATTGTAAAATGACGCATTATTATAACACACATTTTAACCATAACTTCTAAGCGGCCATTTTCAACTGGTTACTGCATGGATCATTTATAACTTATTTATCGCAGGGGCGCTGCCTGTCACAACGATTCACATTTAGACTATCAATTCACGAAAGATAAAAGTCTATAAGTAAATCTAATTCTGCAAGATATGTCCTTGATAATATCTGATATTGGAAAATAACATATGCATTTTATTTATATTTTATTTATTATTGATTACACTTAAATATTCAAAAATATAGACAAACCATACTATGTAATCATTCATTTCAAACAAATATAATGATTCATCATAATAAACTGATTCATCATACTTTGATGCAATCTCTGACTTTTCGCAGAAAATTATAGTTGGTTTCGTACTTGATGCAAACTAGGAAATATATGTGCTCATCTTATGTAAACAATTGTAATATAATAAAATGTAAAAAAATTCCGAAAATACGTTTGGATTAGTTCTTATTTGAAATGCTTTTTGCTGATACTTATCTCTAATGGCATTAGAATGTATTCTTCATAAAAATAATAAATTTATAATTGTAATTTATTTTACATTAAATGCGTACGATTGACATAAAAATAGTATAGAATATACAATTTACTATCCCAAAAGTTATTTATAAGTACTGCAATCCGAGTCCGAATTGAAATTGTTGCAATACATCGCTTCTGACAAATAACAAAGGCATAACTAAGTTTAATTCTACTCTCGCTATATTTCCAAGTTTCATCGCAATACCCCCGCCAACTGCACAACGAACATTTTCCTTAAAAATTTTCATATTTTCCTTATAATCATTTGCTGCAAATAATAAAAAATTACTTATTTTTGTAACTTCACAGATGATTGGAAATGAAGATAAAAAAAGATATTTCAAAATTTTTAATGTCGTACCAAATTTGAAAGTGAAATTTGATACATTTCCACCATTGATGAAACCATGTAATTTAAACAAATCACCGAAACCGTGACGACCGGGTCTAAATGGCAGTGGTGTGTATAAATGAAGCGCAAGTGCCCAATATACATCGCCTCCAATTGAATTTCCATCGTGGCGAGGTCCACAGCCTCTCATATCGAATCCTCTAAGATTCAATGGTCCACCCAAGAAAAATTGATCGGCGATATTTATTTTCATATCATTGCTGATTCCTCGAAGCAATCCAGATTGAAAACCCAGCTGGAAGGTCTAATGAAATTTCTATAATCAGACAAGTTGTACAGAAGATAAATCATTCAAAAGTCTGATCTAGTTCTGAGTTAAAAAATACTTGCTGCATATTCATGAGGCGTCCAATTAGTTTGCATGATAAGTTCATTTTTAACAAACCCAATATCTCCTCCGAGACCAGCTACTTCTGTCGAAAATTGTACGAGACTTCCCATAGTAGGAAATATTAACGAGTCTCTTTTATCAATGGAACAAATATGTCGCAGTGCAGATTTCAAATTTGGACCGCATTGTTCTCTAACGCGAAACGACGCTTGTTTGGACGAAATAATCTCCCTATATGTAGCTTCATATTGTAAATTATGCTTCAGTATACCTGCCCCATCTGTGTTAAAAGCAATATCTAATAATAAACCTTTATCATATTGACTAAAACCAGACCATGGGAATCTATTTGATGTGTTAAATACACTGCCAGTTAATCTGTAAAAAAGGTTAAATTATATATTAACTGTAATTTATAACATTAATCTTTAAAATGGAATAATTTTACATACACTTTATGACGCCAACTACCTATAAATGGTTTAACAGCAGATATACTTATATTAGTTGAACTTTTTGAACCATAAGAGTATTCCATCTGAAGACGTTCTCCTCTTCCAAATAAATTGGGTGCTTTTGCTTGAATAATAACTGAACCCTCGTTATTTCCAACCATAGTGCTAATTCCACCTGTTAGACGTCTCATTTCATGTACCATAAAAGTGACCTGAAAAAGAACGTGATTTAAAGTCTCTCATACAAATATATGCTAACTTTTAGAGAAATGATTCATGAGTGAACTGGAATGAATTAAATCTGAGAAATTACTTATTTTTTGTTGAATTAGTGTGTAATTATATAGACCCACTTCAACGCCTTCTGGGGTAGCATGAGGACCTTGACTGGTATCAATGTAAATTCCAATATTCCCAAAACATCCTAAACCTTGCAATTTTTCTCTCACTTTATAGGCACGTAAAATAATATCATAAAAATCTTTAGCTTTAAACAATTCTGTTACTTGGGCTTTTATTATGTCATCTTTTGTTCTCATGAGTCCATCTACATGTATTCTATCAACTCTTGCCTAGTTTACAAAATATCAAGTCTTAGAAATTAATAATTTATATAAATAAAACAAATGGTTTATGTTTATATTAACGAGTGTACCTTCACTGAATGAAGATCAATGGATTTCTCTTTCCTTTTTTCAAGTAAATTCATCTTTTCATGAATGTGTGAAGACTAAGAAAGATCGTTAATTATAAAAAATATATTTAAAATATTGCATCTATATTGGATAAATTTTAAGTCAAAATATATGTATATTACTTACAGGATTATCTTTTTTGAAATTTTGTCTTTCATTATTTGAAGATTCGTTTGTATTTCTAAACATATTTGATTCCTGAAATGACAAAACACGCGAAACGTTAACGGACAAAATTTAATTAAATAGTAACTTGCAAAAATTCACTAAATGTACAATGACAACCTGTATAATAAAGAAAGGAATGCTCAAATTTGATAGAACATTTAGCACAATTATTAAATTTAAAATAACGATGTTAAAAATTATTATTAGAAATTACTCATGCAGCAAATTAATGGTTTTAATTTTAGGTTATTCTGTAATTTTCTAATAATAAGCGTATACCTTCGCATGAACAGTTCCCATTTTTGTTAGAAATTAATTTTTACTATTTGCATAAGAATTCACATTAAAATCATATAATAAATTATGTCAGATCTCTTTTAATGCTTAGTAAAAAATAAATGTAAATTTTTTTAAATCAAATATTCGGAATGACCGAGAATAGGATAGTGTGGTATTCTCAATACCGGTTCTATGATATCGCCCTCTGCGATACAACACTTTTGATAATAGGATAATAATAAAATTATATCACTTTAAACTTACAAAATTTAAAATTTTCATTGTATATATGAAAATGTTTATTTACTTTAATTCAAGAGTTTGCATTTTATATTATTTTACAGTTCTTTATTTAAGTTACACATATATGATGTAAAAATTGCACATTCATAAAAGTATTACATATCTATACTTATTAAATGTAGCAGGTAACTGTATCAAAATGTATATTTTAATTGTATATATTTAAAAATATTACAGAGTTTATGAAAATTATGGGAAAATTTTGTAATCAAGTAGAGGTAGATGTTACTATAAGATTAACAATACACATTATCATAATATTAAGAAACCACATTGTTACTTAACAGTTAATAGTTAATTGCTATATTGTGCATAAATGTAGAATAATTAATTCATTCTTAAGAAGTAAATTCATATATTAGAATATAATATCGCTTACAGGAACTTTTAGAGGAAGCTTTATCAATTATGTTTATGGAATTAAACTTTGAAATAATACAATAACAAAAATGTAATTTATGAAAGATGCAATAATAAGTGAATAAATAAATTACATTACTACGCGCATTTTTCTAGATTAAATATATAATTTGGCATAAAAAATAAAAAAAGACACAATAATGTAATATATTCATATATGTATGCCTTTAAGTTAGGTAATGAGTCTTCATTTTCATTTGTTAGGAACAATAGTATGAGATTCATATACATACACATACGTATTTTAATAGAGATATAAAATATCAAAATTTGTTATAATGAGAATACTTCCTTCTTTTTAAATAATTATTCATAAAAATATATGACAGCTTCAATATCAACATATATATATATATATATAAATTATTATTATATATATCTAAATATCGTCTTTCTAATTTTTTCTTTATTATTAATATTAGTTATACTTTTTATATATTTCTATTAAATAATTTCTTTAAACACATTCATTTGGAAATCAGATTAATGAAACCAATATATGTAGGTGTGACTAGCATCACAGTTATAACTTTCTATTGATTTCGTTAATTTGGTCTGCAAAACGGTTATAACGCGGCAGGACTAACTCGTGGATGTGTACTAGTCGGTGATACAGGACTTCCATGAACTTCTAAATCAAATTCAGAATTAGATAAACTATTTCTCATGACTCTGTTCCATCGATTCGTGTTTTCATTTAATGTAATATGTTGATTTGTTTCTACATCATCAGCGGATCTTTCACGAGCACGAAGTGCTTCTTGTTGAATAATTATTTCATTAGTTATATACGTTTCGCGTCGAATTTTATCCCTTAACTTTGGATGGATATCGGGGATACACCATCGCACGAATATCATGACCAAAGCAACAACATTCTGGAAAAGATTGATTGTGTTAGCTGTTAAAATTGATTTTTGAATTTAAATTTGCATTGATGGTATACCTCAAATACAACAATAAAAGCTAGTCTCGCTGCAAGTACGTGCCAAAACATAATTGTATATTGATATTTGTTTGGCGATTCAGGAGGTTCTCTATAATCTGGATATCTACATATTTCAACTTGCTTGTGAGAAGGTAAAAATGGTTCAGTACCATTTTTTAAGTCACTTGTATTAAATTTGGAGAGAGAATGATCTAGAAATCCTTCCAGAGAATAATTATCAGAGACAGTTATTCGATAAACTAGTCTTGGTATAAAATTAGAAGTAAAAGCTATAATGAACGCCTAAAAAGTTCAAATTATAAGTATACAAAAAATTATATATTGTTTACATAGAATACTTTATAGATAGACACAAACTTACATTAGTTATAACTGATAACTTAGAAATAGAATCAAGAATACGAAACCATATGCCTATATCTGTAACACGTTGTCCAACTGGCCTTCTGTACATTGTCAGTAACTTTTTGGCATCTAATCTCATTTCAAAAACGTTATTCAACAGTGCAAAAAATGGTGCTAACGGAAATGCAGCAACAAATATAGTAACAAATCCATATTGTAACACTGTAATATATAAAATATTAAAATTTAAATAGGCAATATAAATACATATATCTAGTTTTAAAAATATAATACCGCTACCCATTTCTAAATACTCAGGAAATAAACTTCTTGGACCCCATTCCACCAATTTATAATCCTTAATCCATTGCAGATATTTCCGAGTAGTAACTTTTTTCTGCCCATCTTTTGTCTTCATCCCAACGTGTACTTTTAAAGTATTTAACCATTTGTAAAATAGTGGAAACAACATTTCTAATATTGTATTCATAGCCTGCTTGCCAATCATGATAATGCTTAACTGTATGCATAATTCCATAAGGCAGCCACCAGGGCCACATTCTTCTTGTCGATATTCGAAAAAGCGATTATAATTTCCCGGATAACCAACGAATTTTCCTTTAAAAAATGCTATATAAAATATGGAAGCATAGTAATTAACAAATTCGAGTAAATATATTTTTAATGTTAAACTATCATCAAATTCAGTTTGAGTACGAAGCAGTTCAATCTGTAAAAATAAAAAAGAAAAATTTAATATTTTTAAAAACGAAGGAAAAAAATATCGTTATTATGATATTAAAGTACCTCAGTTAAATATTCAGCTAGCCAAACATAGACCCAATTAAATACTATAATGCAGCACAAATTAATGCTAGCTGCAGTAGCTGTTGTAAATAATATTGCATAACTTGTTACCATAGGATGTCCATAAACACTTAAGGCGGTTAAAACAGACATTCTATATAAAACAACACCTAACACTGCTGCCATTGCTATTGCAATCTATAATTTAAAACATAAATAGAAAGCAAATTTTTTGAAAAGAAATCATAATTATTAAATTTATTTCTTTTTTATATTCTATATTCACAAACCAGCAGTAAAACGACAGAAAAACTGAGAATCGTAGCGGGAACTCTCATTTTCCAAAAGGGAACTTTCGGTTCTTCCGTATTTGTAATAATATTGAGCGATTTCTTTTTTATATGTGCTAAACGTGCTAAGTACTGAGGACGAGGATGTTCCTCTTGAGCATCTAAACCAGTTAAATCCCATCTGTGAGTTATTTCTGCTGAATACCTCTTCCATAATTCCAAAAACAATGTAGCTAATAAAATATAATACAAATAATAATGAAATTTACATTGTACGTATGTATAGCTATTAAAAATACTATACATACCCCATAATGACATAAATATAGAAAAAAACACAGTTGATGGATTATCAAACAAATACGTAATTCTTGCGTGTAAGCATGTTTCCTTTAAATCCCAATATCCACAAAAATGATCACATAAGGGACACATTTGAATGATACCCTTACCATTACAAACATCTTCGCTTGGTTCGTTAGAATACAAAGTCGCGCAACTGTATATGAAGCATAAAAGGCCTACGATACTAGCAGGTATCAGCATATGTGTATAAAATCCTAGCCAAGCAAAGTAAAGTCCAATTTTTACTCCAAAATATTCTTTGATATAATCCAATGGTTGATAGTGAAGACATTTTTTTAAACATGCCCATTCTTTGTACAAAAGATATCTCATAGAATCTGGTGCTTGTAAATCACCCTAAAAATAAGAAAAAATTGTATTAATTAAAATATTATGTCCTAAATAAATTCTTATCTGAATTATATCTAAATTTGTTTGAAATATATATTGCATGAAATATGAAAATTTTTAAATGTATATTTACTTAAATTTATTTACTTAAATTTATGTATAGTAAAAAGTATAAAATGTTTGCTCAATAAAATATTTTAGTCCTTGTTTTATAATCAAGATAAATTCAGCATTTTTAGTAATAGTCATATGTGGTGTATTAACGAAATATTCACTTACGATCGCTAACGAAAATTTATCATTAGATAGAAGGAGATACAAATATAAACGTTCATTGTCGTATATAAATTGAAGATGATAATGAACAAAAGAACAATAGAAGTTCAAAAAGCCTCAGTATACATACATACCTGAAAATCCACCCTTAATAACTATACTTTGTCTATCTATATAAATATATGTATAAAAACGTATTAAACACGATAAATACGGAAATCCTATAAACTGCTTTTTGTTTAATATAGATCCACATAGAATAATTACATTTGAAACAAAAGGGTAAACCATAAATTATATATTGCCGTTCTTCCTTTAAAGATTTTTCAACGGATAATTCAATGTTTCGGAAGTGTGAAAAACTGCGCGAAATAAATGAATGGAAAACAATAAAGCTTGTTGATATTACGATATAGCCGTCCCTACTTTTTAACGACACTAATAATGTAGAAAGACAATACAAGCATGTACCTATAACTTGACATAAATAGAAGTTATTACAATAAATCTAAAACTGAAAAAATGCGGAGAAAAAAACAAAAAGACATGGCTTACATCGTGAAGAGGATATGCGGCTATGTATGCTTTTTCCGAAATCAACCTTTCTATCCCAAATGCAAAATCATCATCCTTGGTTTCTGTAAATCTGGTTCTATCTAAAATAAACTGTACAATTCTAGCACGTGTTGCGGCAGTAAAAAAGTTTGGCGAGTCCAAACTGAATAAGTACTCTTTATCGCGGCTATAAACAGCCGTAAAATTATGTCTCATAGTTGGAAATATTGTTTGGTCTACATAATATTTTTTCATAATTCTCTTGAATAACGAATTGACTTCTTTAATTAATGCATTACTACGATTTTCAGGAATTAGCACGGTAGGTAATTCCTTCATTGGCAATCTAAGTTTTAATATTTCAGCATACCGTCTTAGTACTTCTCGAGGTGCATGAATTTTTATAAAATGAAGACCGTTTGGTTCTGCCTGTTCATATTCTAACTGTAAACCTTCCTTCTCCAAATTCTTTTCAAATACCTAAAAATTAAAAATAGATATTAAATAAAAAATACTATTTCTTCACTATACACTTACTTACACGTCTATATTCAGTACAGCGATATGTTTGAGCTTCCACATTGTACTCATCCCAAACAATTACAAAATCAATTGTACGAACTTCGTCACGAAAATATAAACTAAAAGCTGTTCCACATTTTGAAATCTGAAGAAAACAATTATTATTTCATGATTAACATAGTTTCATTTTTAAATATAAATAATAAAGTTGTAAAAATATAATAAAAATAAAAAGTTATAAATTTACCGATTTTGAACTTCTTCTACTATTCCTTAAATCTGTACAACTACCATCAATTGTTGTTCCATTATTAAGGGTTGATAAATCATCATTATGTGATCGCTCAATATCTTGTAGGGAGATTGCGCTATGCATACTATTCATACTCATACTTGTAGCATTATTTAATGATGAGATATTACGAACACTTTGATACAAAGTTTGTATAGATCCTGCATTTAAATTACTTGGTATTGATCGATAAAGACTTGCTTCAGATGTATTATTTCTATCTTTTTGTATCCATGGTATAGAAATTTCTTCATCATCCTCTTCCATTTTGAATTGAATTGATCAGTATTCAAATCTTATTTATTTGAATCTAACAACGTATACTACATGCAAGCCAAATAAAAAATATTTATATATTCATAAAAAAAAGTGTCACACAACATGTACATTACAAATATTTTATAATAAACTGAAGAATGAAATACATGTTACAAAGTAAGACATGAATAAAACAATGAATACTATTAATGAAGCTATTAAAATGGACAAAGGATTATATTAAAATTTATCCAATTTATATTAAATTATTCCAACTTTACAAGAAAAAATGATTTATTATTAATTTTATACAATATCTAACTATAATATGTTTACAAAATTTTCTATGTAAAAAGCACTAACTAAAATATATTAGTATGCTTACAGAATTTCCATGTTCCAATTAGAAATCTTTAATTCCGGATGCTGTACAGATATGGTACAGGAAATTGTCACAATATAATCGTATCGTGCATGTATTTTTAACCTTTGATTTACTACTACACAGATTTCTTTCTTATGAATTAGTTAATTTATGTGCATTTTTACAAAGTAACATACTTAGCATTTTAATTTTATTTTTTGAATAAATGCAAAGTAATATATATATATATTCACGAAGATGTAATTTCATGATTCATATTAATATATTACATTACACATGTGTGCAATTGTATGTATTGTATTGTATGCAATGTGTTAAATGATCACGTAGCCCATATAAATTGATACCATTTGTCACCTTCACTTGTTTGTGTCAGTTCAATTTATATAAATTCTTAAATTTGTAGCGACCAAAGGCACGCACAACTAAAAACCTTTGGTGTGCCAACGACCGATATGATTTGTGACATACAGGCCAGCAAAGCTATTTTTAAGAAAACTATTTTTTATGTGTCGCTTCAATTAGTCTCATCTGTATGTATCTTTTTGTTCAAGTTTTGTTATCAGTCTCAATAGCATCCACGAAAGTCATTAATCCCAAGTTTCTACGGACGAAACAACACGAACGTCGAATCGACGTCCGTTGCGTAACGTCTGTGTAAAATTATATGTATTTATGTTAAAGAGCTCACACTAAGAATGCGTGTCGCTTCAGTATACGATAACACATACATAAGTATATATATTTCTACAAAGGATATCACGCAACGAACGTTGTTTTGACATCGGTGCACCCAGGCTAAATGGCCCATTCGTCGAAGATCTAGTAATCACAGGCCAAAAACGACCAGAGACATCATTACAAACTACATCACATGCTTTAGACCAAGAAGAAATTACCCTGGGTCACTAAATGTGATAAATAACACTGATATATATCATACCTTATATATCAGTGATAATCAAATTCCGCTTTTGAAGAAGCGCGTTAAGGATGTCGAGAATATGATGTGCAACAAAAGTAATAATTAAATGCCTAATTGGTTGTGCTAGTGTGGGAATCAGCGACAGTTAGAGAAAGTTCCTATTTCATTCGTCCGAGAAAAAGTCTGTAATCCATTAGCGAATAAAAGACTTTCCTATCGAACTATTTTGTAGTTAATAATATCATCTCACCCCTTCAAACTAAATAAAAAGCAACGACGTTTCTATAATACATTACAATCAAATATAAATTCTATAATACATATTTCATGACACATTCATATTAAATATTTTCTTCAATAACGAATATTGAAATGAGACTATCATCAAAAATATTTTTTACAATTATGGGATTTTGGAAAGCTACAATTAATACAAATATTTCAATGTTTTATTTAACTTCCTATTACAACTAGAAATATTTATTTCGCAATAGTAGTAGTACAAAATATTCTTTGGTACTTTCTGTAACAAAGTAAATTATATATAAAGATCATTCATTTAACACTTTGACTGCCATATTGATCATATATGGCCGGCCACTGTTTCTCCTGTGACGCCACGGTGGTCATTGGTGATTAGGATATTTTGAATATAACCGATAAATAGAAAATACTTTGAAATAAAAAGTGCCCCATTGAACAATTAAACATTTTTATTAGAGCATCAATAAAAAAAAAAAAAAAAAATGAGAACAAATCTTGCATCTAACGGTGCACTGTGTTAAAACACTTTAAACATAAATGTGGCTCATCAATACAATCTGGACAATAGGTGGTCACCTTTTTGGTGCGATTCTTAGCAATTTTTGACCCTAACTGTTTAACATTTTTTTTATAGCACTCTCTGCAAAATTTTCGTGCCAGGTACGCTTGCCCTTCTTTCTTCTGCATTTCGTGTCGCGATCTTTGTCGAATAAGTATATCTGACGGCTCTGGTGAGTGGCACTGTGTAAGGTGCATTGCGAGTGCCATTCTAAAATCTGATACCTTGACTTTTGTTTTTGTTGCTTGTTTATAGAGTATCATCGCGTTTGAAATTGATGTAAACAATAATTCTAAAGCTAATTTTATATACCACTTGAGGGTTCTTCTATGTGGTGTAGAATATGCTATCATTTGATCTGATAAATCTACAGCACATCTTCCTCTGCTATAATCTACCACTACCATTGGTTTATCACAAACATAATTCTTTTTGCGGACCTCTGCCATTTCAGTTGAATGTTTTGTCGAAATCATAAAAATGTCACGCTCATCTTTCCACTTGAGGACCGTAATTCCCTTCTTATTTTGCATTGCGATAAGTTCACCGCGTTTTAATTTTTTAAATTTGACGTCAACAGGTATTCCCTTTCTATCTTTTCTTAGGGTTCCTACTAAATGAGTATTGCAATCAATTAATTTTTCGGCTAAATTTATACTTGTATACCAATTATCGGTGTAAATTGTGTGGCCTCTATGAAGAATATTGTTGCATATATTCATTACAACATTTGTGGGGGTTACGCATGGTGCAACTAAGTTTTTTCCTGAATATATTTCAAATTTGTATGTATACCCTTGGCCCGAACATATTTTGAAGACTTTGATGCCGTATTTATGTCGTTTCTCTTTCAGAAATTGTCCGAACTTTATGGGACCTCGGAAGGGTACTAGCGACTCATCAATGCATATCTCTTCATCTAAATCATAGTATTTAGAAAAATTTTGATTTAGTATATCAACAATTTGTCTTAACTTATACAGTCTATCATTTGTGTTTGCCGTTTGATTATTTGTAAAATGAAGGAACCGTAATAACAACTCAAACCGATTTCTCGACATAACTGTCCTTGGAAAAGATTGGCAGTAGGTGTTATTGGTACACCAATATGCGTCATATTTTGGTAACTTAACTAGGCTCATCCATATTAGTAACCCGAAAAATCGTTTCATTTCATTTTTGTCGGTTGGAGTCCATTTATCTACACGAATGGATCTTCTATTTTGCATATATTGTTCAGCGTATCTATTGGTTTCATCAACAATTATTTGTAGAATTTCTTCCGTAAGGAAAACAACGTAAAAACTGTGTGGCTGATTACCCTCGATCTGTACAGCAGTTCTAGATTTTACAAATGGGATTACACTTGCCGCTGTTTGTGTTATATTATTTGACCATTCGTTATCCTCTATATTATGTTCATTTTCATTTTCGATATCCATTTCATCTTCGGTATCCGGTTCGATTTGACGCCGCCTTATCTTGGGCGATACGCGGAATATTTCGTCTTCTGATGCTTCATATTGAGACGAGTCTTCCAATGAAGACTTCTCGGATGCACTCGAAAAATATTCAGTATCTGCATCCATATCTTTGAGGGGTAATCTATGAATATTATTATAAATACACCTTAGAAAATAATCGTAAATGCTGCTTTATAATCATATAATTGAAGTTAGAAGTGTGCACATACCTTACTATTATATATAGAATGAGCAAATACTGTTTACTAATATCTTCTACACGATTCAACAATATATTCTGGACGTTTTGCTTACGACGAAATAACGAATGCGAATGGTTTGTTGAAATAAACGAAGCCTTGTTATACTATCTCGCTATCAACTGTTACCAAGGCGCCACGGTGGTCACCCGTGACCACCAATAAGATAAACGGTCCATTGGGGAAGAATGTTGTCTTACATCATCAATTTATTATTATTTTGCCATTATATGCTTTGAATAATAAAAATACTCCCGTAGCATCCTGAGCGAAACATGTAATTTCGGCGTGGCAGTCAAAGTTTGAATATATATATATATATATATATATATATATATATATATATATATATATATATTATTTATATTACTTCTATTCATTAAAATTAAGTTTGACATATTATTCTACTAATTATATCTTACATACATGTATCTTTTAGTAATACATGAATTTGTATAAATGTATAATGCTTTATATTATCTACATATTACATAAAATTTGATTAAAATTTGATATAGTACATATCTATTATAATAGAAATCACACTTCTTGCATAACTAAAGAATTGAGTTCATCTTCTCCTGGACATAATATTGAGTCAATATTATAGAATGCTGCATGTAAAGTTATTAGAAACCAGGATACGCCTGAGAAATGAAATTTACACATAAATAATCTTACATTATATCTAAACAAAAGGATACTTATTTTATTTACCAAGAACCCAGAAAAGAGCTGCACCAGCACCTACTAAATAAAAGATTGGCAGTGAACAGATTCCTACCAAAGAATAAACTTGTGCTAGCGTTAATTTATGATTGAATATTGTAAGCTCCTGTTTAGCATGACGTTGCGAAACCTTATAACAAGTTCCAAGAGATGCAGCAACAGCAAGCAGCAATAATGGCGATGTAATCCTAATATCAAATATTTATTTTGAATTATTTAAGGTAAAAAGATATTCTATATTGATGAAAGAATAAATACACTGTAATAAACCTTACAAACAATATATAACTAATCCAACAAACACGAACAAATAATTGCTTTGGAAATATTCAATATTTCTCATAATTCTTTTACTCAATCTTGGTAAACTGGGTGGAGGTCTTATGTTGCTTGTATTAAGAAACATAGACCAAGGCCTAATATTAGCTTTTCTGTGTTCAATCCATTCATGAGCTTGTGGATATCCTATGTTACTGAGTGGAAGTTGTGGTATCTGTAGGAATTCAAGCCTAAATAACAAAATGTACATGAATTATTAACATAAATTACTATAAAACAATACAAAATTAAAAAACCTATTCCTTTTTAAAATATTCATAATAAACAAATAATTGTACAAGAAGCTTTTAGAAATGTAATCACAAGGGAAGTGTTATTCAAAAATATGGTAACTTTAACCAATAACTATCAACAAGATGTCAGTGTTATTATCATTGTAAAATTTCCTTGCTTATTAGACAACAAATATTTAACATTCTATCTGTGATCATCATATCCGCCTATCATGTATTTAATGATTACCCAGTGCCAGATTTTTGCTTTTGTTGAGGTATTTGCATATCTCCCGCAATCTCAATTCCCACGTCTGCCATTCTCGTTTTTTTTAATGATCAAATTTTCGGGAATGGGAACGTGTGATAAAGAAACGACTACTTATTCTCTCTGTTTGACTGTTTTACGTGGAGTCTCGTATCCCCACTGCAAGGCATTTGTAGCCTCGTTTTAGAAAAAACCCGTCGAAGGCAGTAAAACTCCCATCATATCGCACATCGAACTACTATGTTACCCCTACCACTACGACACTACTACACAAACACGAGCCAGCCGTCGCGCATACAAACGCTACAGGTTGCAGCTGCTCGATAAAAATTCTTTCATTGCCTCCGTGAAACTTCTTTCACGAAAAGAGCTCTTTGTCTGAGTAGAGGTAGAAGACGCGATACATTTTTACCTTCCTTACGTGAGTTTTCAATGTTTTCATTTAACAAATGTAAAAGATATATAACCATACATTCAGTGCATGTTTAGTTTTGATTGAATTTTTCTTTTAAACAACATTTCACTTTTACTTCTTTCTATTCTCGGAAATCGGATTATTCATCATTTCGTCTTGATTTCCTGATGCTTACGATTTAAAAATGTAATCAAAGCAAAACTTTAAAGATGTAAAACATTTCTACAATTAATAAAACGACCATATTAAACTAATGCTAATAGTAAATAACACCAAATTCTTCTACAATCAATTAAAATTTGTACGATATTTTAGCTACACAACGGATGTTTATGCATTTGTAGGAAATTTAAAGCTATACAAATGTACGAAATATATATAATATAGAAAAATATGTATATAAAATATCTAACATAAAATTGTGAATAAAACAAATCACTATTTAGTATCCATTTCTTTATTTATATTCACAAGAAAGTATGAATTTGTATAAAAATTCGTAACGTATTCATAAATCCGAAATTCTTATTCAATTTGACTTTATTCGGTACATGTTTTCGAATTTCTAATTTATACGTCGTAATTGTATGTATACATAAATTAATTCATAAGATTGTGGCATGTGGTTTCATTTGTTACAGAAACGTAAGTTTTTTAGACGTCGAATGAGATCATCGGTGCAAAGGTAAAAGTTTGTTTTTGTTCTTTTATTTGACGAGTGATCATCGGCTATTTTAAGCATCGTTCGGTTTCGTCAAAAACTCGCAGAATAAAGTGTGACAAAAGTTTTTAGAATTTTCATCGAGAATGATTTCACCCTCTGAAACTATGTGCAGATGACGCTGCCATGTATTAGCATTGTGAGCAACGAGAACCAATAAGAGGACGCATTATATCAAATCCAGTACACCCGTTCTCAAGGAGGCTTTTGATTGGTCGGCTTCAATTTCCCAAGTAACATCGGGCCACCCGCCATAACGAACGTAGCGTGGTACGTACGACTGTTTGAATGAACATTTTTGGAAAGCGTAATTGATAAGGTTCACAAATTAGTACCTTATTTTAGTTTAATACTAATAGTGTACACGGGACTGGTTGCATACGAGGAAACTTATGGTGACAATTTGAAAGACATGGAAGTTGCACAAAAGTTGCATTTCGACGCATGCGACATTCAAAATGAGGAACTAAATATTAGCTGTCATACAAACAGCTCCGGTTGTGATGTCGATGATATATTGGACTCTTCCGCAGAGGATCTTGGATGTTCACCTCCGCTTCAACCGAAAAAATTGTTCAGAAATACGATGGGCTGTTGTGAAAGTGAAAGTAAGTAATCAATCCATTCTAATTGACTTGCTTGATTGCCGAATCGGAGCTGCTCAGTAAGGTTACCCAACAGACTCGTGTCTTAAATATGCTTATGTGGAAAGACTTTTAAGCAAGTATTTTTAAAAATTGTGTTTTCGATGTGTATTTCTTTAGTGATGAGTGTGGGAGGATTACAACATTATGTTATCTCTCTATCTCTATGCTGTTAGATGTCGATTATTCTTTCATTAATTTTGAAAAATCAATAATGGAATTTTATGTAGATAAAAGGAATTAATAATTTGAATCAAACATTTTTCAACAGTAAATCTTATTTGCTTTAAGAAAACAAATGACAAATTATTAAACCAAATTCATTTGGACTAAAAGATGCCCTTTGAAAGTGATTCATCTACAATTCAGAGTTAATTAATTAGAAGTGTTATTGAAATGAAAATTGGTGTGAATAATAATGAATAATAATAATAAATAAATACAGGAATAAAACAAACATTGAAATAACGCAACGATATTCGTTTTAGAAAGACAATTCAAAACTTTGGTTTATATTTGCGAAAATCAATATGAAAATCTAGAAAGATAATAAAAAGATAACTTCAGACATAAATAACTAGAGTGAAACTCTACATTCTACTTTCCACTAACGATCTCTCGTGCCAAGATAAGTCCCGGTACAGTTTCGAATAAAATAAATCTACTTGAAGGAAGTATAGATATTGTAATATTTATTTAAATAAAATTAATACAACTGTTAAGAACGTGTAATAAGCTTACACTTTCGTCACGAGGCAACGGCGTCACTCAGCTTATTTCTGCACATGCGCATAAGTGCGTTCGGTAGCGACGCGCTCGGCTATAACAAACAACTCTATCACGACGTTTTCTTTCGTTCTCCTTACTTGCCAAATTTATGTTATACGAAAACACAATAATAATAAAAATATGAATAATAACGTGACAGGTTAGTGCAGTTTCCAATGTTTTCGTACTTTTACGAGATGTTTTTGTTTGGTATCCTGACTGCAACACATTTAAAGGTATTTCATTTATTGTTGTATATATTTCTATTGTAAACAATTTTAAAAGTCATAATTTTGTTTGTTTCATATGATATATCAATAGTGTAGGTGTAATCATTAATATATTTTGTAGTGTACTTTATTTTTAATTTTACATATATTAAGCATGTTTTTCTAGAGCTTCCCTTCATTTTTAATTATTTATTTGTGAAAAAGTTATGTATAACCTTTTAATGTTACAGTGATATTTTCATGCATGGTGTGAGAAAATTGATATTTTTGTTGGGCAATTGTTTTACATCATGCTAAGTTGTTTATAATCGAAAATATACAGAGGTCGAGAAGTAATCAGTAGATACAATAGTATTGTGCACTGTTATTATCTCAAATCATTTCATCATTCATGTACATATATACAAATATTTGTTATATATGTATCTGTATGTATAATTCTATGCATTTTATTTTTAAATGGTGATTACTAAGTAATATTCATGTGTGACTTTTTACACATTCTTTTTTTATTGTTAATAAACATTAAAAAATATATATATAATATATATACATATTTCATTATAGGAAATAAGTAAAAAAAATGTATATGTGTTTGTTTTATTTTCATGTAAAAATGTAATTGTACCTACATATGTATATTATAATGTAACTTACTGTCAACATATTCTATTGATTTTATATTAAGTCTTTGCTTGAAACACAAAGCTTATATTTGTCAAAAATTGGTATCAAAAAAGACAAATTATATAGAAAAATATGATTAACATTAAAAAATTAAAAAAGAGAAAAGTAAAAAAGAACATGAAAAAATATAAAAAAATAAATAAGAAAAACATGAAAAATAAGTAATTATCAATAAAGCAGTAAATATAAGATTTGACAAAAGTTCTTGAGTTTAGCGTGCGTATACATAGAGAGACTAGACCCTGGAAAATTGTATGTTTCAATAAAGAATTTCTAATTCACAGGTACATCAAGAATTAGGATTCCTCCTCGCGAAAATACGTGTTCTCAAAAAATATCAATGGCATGTAGTCCACCTTACAAACGTGTTAGAGCATTACGTCTTTTTGATTCTCCCGCTACTCCAAAAACGCTAATGGAAAAGAGTACGATGCATACTCCATTTCCGACTAAATGTACCAGACTATTTTCATTAGATAAACCTAGACCATGTAATTATCAAAATAAATCTGACAAACCTGCTGCTAATGTGAATCCTTTTACACCAAATGGAATGCTGTTAACTGCAAGGAAGCGCACTAGATCTAAGCGTAGTTTGATTGGGTAAGTATACATATAAAAATCAAAATATAAAATTCAATAATGCTGTCAATTTTAAAGTAAAAATGGTTTTGTTTTTTTAACATCAGTTCTCCAGATATCCATATTCCAAAATTTGATCTCGGCGATTCCGAAGATTCCGATAACGAAATAGAACAAGCTACAAAACGTGTAGCATTGCAAGATTCTAATATTCCACGATATCATCAAGAGTTCCATGAACTTGGCTTAATAGGGACAGGTGAATTTGGTTCTGTTTACAAATGCATTAACCGATTAGACGGATGCATTTATGCCATTAAGAAAAGTATTAAACCTGTGGCTGGAAGTATTAATGAAAAGAATGCCTTAAACGAAGTATATGCGCATGCTGTACTTGGTAAACATCAACACGTTGTAAGATATTATTCTGCATGGGCAGAAGATAATCACATGATAATTCAAAATGAATATTGTAATGGTGGTAGTCTAGCAGATGGGATTATCAACTTAGAAAAAGAAAAAAAGCATTTTACTGAAGCGGAAATGCGACAGTTATTGTTACATGTTGCTGAAGGTTTAAGATACATTCACAGCATGCAATTAGTACATATGGATATTAAACCTGGAAATATCTTTATTTCCAAAGAGAAGAGGTTACTCGCAGTTAATTATGATTCAGCTGACGATGGTTTCGACGAAGAGGAAACTGTAGAAGAAGAAATTACTTACAAAATAGGAGATTTGGGTCACGTTACATCCGTTAATAATCCTCAAGTTGAAGAAGGGGATTGTAGATATCTTCCAACGGAAATTTTGCGGGAAGATTTCAGTCACTTACCAAAAGCCGATATTTTCGCTTTGGGATTAACTGTTTATGAAGCAGGAGGTGGAGGTCCATTACCTAAAAACGGACCAGAATGGCATGATATTAGAAATGGAAATTTAAAGGAATTACCACATTACAGTCGTGATCTTAACGAATTACTTAAAGTAATTTCATTACCAAATTCTTTCTTTTTTTTTTAATTTGAATTAGAATATGAAATTTAATTAAATTTTTTTCTGTTTACAGTTGATGATTCATCCAAACCCTGAAATGAGACCATCAGCAATATGTCTTATACAACATAGAGTATTGTGTCCATTTGGAAATAAAACAAAAGCACAACTTCGGCGGGAATTGAATGCAGAAAAATTAAAAAATGAAATTCTATCGAAACAGCTGCAAGAAGCTGCTAAATGTCTAAAAACTATTGCCCCAAACGTAGCAGCAATTAATAATAATACAATGAATGCAGGAGGCTATGAATTAAGACCTACACCAACTAGAACTTCGTCTCGAGTAGTGGGTAAAAAAGTCAACAGAAGCAATAGCACTACAAACTTTTAAATGTTCTGTGTTATGTTTGTGCCGGACTAAAGGAGAGGGGTATAGGTGCTTAAGGAAAAAAAAATAAATTTTCTAAGTGCCTTGACATTGTGATATGAATTAACTTTAGTTTATAAGAAAAACTATGATCAATATTTGATAGTAAGAGAATATAAGTATACAGAGTGAAATTGTACAATAGTCACGGGTATACTCTTGCAGCGATGAAGGCATTATACAGATAAGATAAAGTGTGAATTTTATGCATGATAATTATAAACAGGTAACTTCTTAATTATCCATATTTTACATTTCATCATTAATTAAATTTTTAGGTGGATAATACAGTAATCTAATATTGTTTACTCATGTATATTGTTTGGTTTTTTTTCTTTCTCTTATATAAGATAAAAATTAGATCCATAAGGTTTGAAAATTCTAATAATTATTGGTATTGTTCATTATTAGTCTATTTATCATAAAAGTATAGGAAATGTAACAAAATCTATTTCTTTATAAAGAATGAAAATAATTTTATTAAATACTTCCTTGTATGCCTTTAATGTTCCTGTTAATAAGTTTTTAATTACCTACTTTGTACAATTACAATATACATATATTTTATAACATTACTGCTTTTTTACTCTATTCAAGCAGTATTATAAAAAAGAGTAGTATTGACGGAAATCGAATGAAAATATTTTTAACATCAGTTACTAATTAAGGTTTTGACATATCATTGTGTTATACTTCCATTTTTCCCGTTTCTGTTTGAGATTTAATGTAATAAATAACTGGAAGTATTAACAGTAGACTATGAGAAATTGTCCATTACAAATATATTATATTTTTATATATAGATATTTACATATAATAATAGTTCGGCGTTGTGTATTGTTTAGTGTGTAATTATTAATTAATCTCTGTATTATCCATCGTTTATTATTATCAGATCCTTGTAAGGGTGTTCAAATAATTACTTCTCTTTTGTAATTTTCATACTCCGATGAAAGACTGTTACCTTAAATATATTGTATTGAATAATTTTTATATTTTTGCACGACATAGACTCAATATTTTTTAGGAGTATATATATACATGTTTTTTAAATTAATAATGAATAAATCGATATTATATATTGCTTGTATAGAAAACTAACCAAATAGAAACTAATGACTGACATAGTACTTCATCTAAGCATAATTCCTAGCCCTAATACTTGCAATTTTACTCTGTGTATTCTTTATATAAGGGAATAACTCTTAAAATTACAAACAATTAAAGAGTGAATCTTTGAACGTAAAAATGTTTTAAGTTTAAATTATTTTTATGATACTTTTTTATAGTCATATTATCTTTGGCATGCTCTGAAATTCGTATTATACAAGTTTCCCTTGTGTTTTTAATATATATACATATATTGGATAAATACTGATGTAAAATAATTTGCATTTTTAGTGTAAGTGGTACTACCAATTAGATATTTCTTATTCTACTTACTAATACAAAAATTCACAAAAAAAGTATTTGTTTCATTATCGAATGTGTATTCAATTTAAAAGTACTACAAATTTGTCTATGTTGGACAGACTGACCAATGCATTTTTTTACTTCACTTTTTGTTTTGTAATATACTGTGTTTCTTGATCAGGAATGACAAAAACTAATGGTTTATTACGGTATAGTGAATTCAAAGCCTTGTACCAGACAAATGCATTCAATGAATTATTTTGTTCCTCAAACTAGCATCGAATAGATGTCTTATGTACAATTATTTGGCTTCTAGCTAATAAACAAATCAAAGCTTTTGTACCTTGACTTAATATTCTCGTGTCACTGAGCATGCTAATATGTGATCTTTTTTATATCTGCATTACTGAAGCATTTCAATATTTATATGAAAAAAGAAAGAGAATATATATATATATAACATGTGTTGTAATGGTTTACATTACTGTTTACGAAACAATTTGGATTGCAGTTTTTAATATCATGAGGTTCTTTTTTTTGTAGTTTGTGTTACAAACTACTTGTGTCTTTTATAAGTATAAATTCTGTTCTTAAAAATAAGGTTTATTAAAAAGTTTTCTGTTATATTGTCAAAATGTTGAAAAGTAATGCAATCAAATATTAATACCCATGAGTGTGTAACCTCGTTTACAAACCAATGTTATGTATGTAGTCATACATCGCGCTATGTATAAAAGTTACGAAGTTTTGTAAGAAAAAATGTGAATAATCGATAAAGGAGCTGTGTAAGCTTCAAACTGTGTGCCAAGAAGGGTGGACCCCAACTCATGGCAGTACGTTTATTGTGAACTGTTGTTTCATTAATCTTATTATTATTATTAATATTATTGTATTATTATTATTATAATAAATAATGAATGAATAATTAATATCGTTTGTTTATTCATTGTTATATTCCAAGTATAATAATTTTATAAATGTAAATTACTAATTATTGCGTTTTTCTGCCTTTAATTTATTACAAAAAATAAAGACTTTCATATTAACATTTTGTATTATTGTAACAATTTTAATAACAACACATACCTTTTTATTATATTCGAATTATGCTTATAAACAAGTGTTTTGTTAATACAACTTCGTTAATATTGCAAGCAGCGTAAATTTTTATGATACTTTATAACATTTTTAATAAGAACTGAATTTTGATAAGGATGAGAATAAAGTTGGAAATGTTTGTTTTTAATTACGCATGCGTAAGGAAACGAAAACAGATTTTCTCGATACATTTTGATGCTATAGACGTTGGTATTTTGATACGATGCAGTAAGGAGCATTGTATTACTTGTTACTGTTGTTACTTGAAGAGTTGACCATTAGAAATAATAAATATTTTAATTAACTAAACGTTACATAAAACTGTCCGTTATTAATGTTCTTGAAGAATTTTAGAAAAATTTTAACGAGTTCTAATGAATCGAAACTTCGAATTTATTTGTTATGGTCATGCAATAATTTTTTGTTCTTTCATGTACAATTTTTAAGTTTAAACAACTATCAACACGATAACGTGTAAATACATAATTATATTTTGATACGAGTTTAATTAGCACAAAATATTATTATTTCGTGCAGTATAAAAATCACAAAAGATGTTAAAAGATGAATGACAAGTTTTAAGCATAGTATAAAAGATTAATTATAAATTTACATATTGCTTCAATTTAGATGCATTTATACTTTAATTTATATTTGCCTAATTTTATACTGTAGTAATTAAAATACGTACTTTATAGAGATTTTTAGTGGTAAATATACCACAGAATAATTTATAAGATGTGAATGTATAAATATTATATCAAATAGATCTGATATACTATTATAGCAAATAAGGCTTGCTTTATTTAATTATAATATTTCAAGCATGTTTAAATAGGACTATAGTACATATAGTATTTTGTACAAATATGCACGCACAAAATCTTTTAAGAGAGAAAGTGCATGAAATTTTCTCAAAGAAGATCCAGAAAAAATATGCTACACTGGCTGAACTTGCTCGTAGGCAGATGTACTCTAATTTTTACAAAAATGGTTTGAATCCCCTTTATTGTTATCGACACTTTTATTGTATAAATCACATTGCATTTTCTTCTATTATTACTATGGTAAACAAGCTTTTTGAAATAAATTCATATTAAACTATTTAAATTATTACAGGCACATATAAAATTAAGTGAAAATGCGAAAAGATTATGTACAGGATGTTCAACCAAAGAAAAGGCAGAATGAACTTTTATATAGATATGGATATTTTCTATCAATGCTTTTATGTATGATGCTTGCTTCACTTAAGCCACATTTTGGTAAAACAAATGGTATTAATTCTCAAACAATTAAATTTGTAAATTATATATTTTGTGTCTTACTATTCTTATGTTGTATGTTTGTAATTCAGGTGTTCTGAATGGAAATATTATTATTCGATATTTTGCTGTTCCTTTAACGTACTTAGAAGCAGGCCTATTATGTGATCCAAAAACACTTTATTTAACATTAAGCAATGGTTCTCTCTTAATATTTACAATGACTTTCATATATATTTTAATGCCCTTCCTGATGAGAGTTGGAGTATGTTTACTGACTTATGCCAATGTCAATGTGTGGTTATTGAAAGGAATGGAAGTAAATAAATGAAAATCAAAATATTTTCAATAATTGTATAAATACTCTAGTCTAATAGAGATACTTCATAGTAATCTATTTTAATTTTTTTGGTTTTTAGGTACTTTACTGTATGCCACCTCCATTTAATACAAGTTTTGTTTTGTGTCGATTGGCACAAGCAGATTTGTCAACAAGTATTGTGATTACTTTAGTATCTCATTTTGGAGGATTATTTATATCTCCTATATTATTATACTTTGTGGTATTTATTCATTATTAAAACGTAAATTAGTATATGTTTTTCATTTTATAAGAATTTTAATACTTTTAGTTAGGTGCATCTACACCTCCCTTAGTTGGTGTGAATGTAAAGGAAACCATTTATAGTACAATTGTACCATTAATTATTGGTATTGCAATTCAAATTGTGATCTTAAAGTATGATGTTTGTTTCAAAATTAAGTCACCTTGGTTTTCTCAAGGACTATTATTAGCTACAGCATATCATTGGTTTTGTGATGCTGTGTTGGTAGATGCATCATCTTTGCAAGCTACTGATGTGTTATTATGCGTATTACTTGGTAAGTTTCTATTAAAATTTACATCTATGTAACCAGATGAACATTTAATGGCAATAATTGTTGTAATAATGTTAGTGCATGTATGCACACCATCTTCATCAGTCAAAGTACTATTGATTTAACTTAAATACAAGATATTGTATGCTTTTTGTTACTTCATTCTGTTATTAGTATCCTTTTATGTTCAAGCTTGCGTGGGACAACTATTTGTTAGCTGCTTGTGTTGGATTTTGTGCTCTCGGTGGTTACCTCGGAATATCTTGCTAGCTGCACTTTTTACAAGTACTCACAAATCAGTTGGTCTTGGAAGCTGGGTTTTACGTGGTGCTTACCATGGTTCAGCCCATGGTCCTGCAGTGAATTTACCATTGTCTGTACTACCAGTTGCACAATTGCTGTTAGGTAGTTTGTTAGCTAGTTGGTTGTCTCCATAATGTAAAATACATTATGTGATTAATTTGAATAATTTTGTTTGTATACTTTGCATTCCATGTGAAATTGCATGTATATACTATCTGTTATTTATGTAAGTTTCCTTTGATTATATGTATTTTTTGTGTACTTCCTAGTATATAAGCTTTTTAATAAGAACATTCTTTTCTTTCTTTTATGTTTGTTAATGTACTTACAAAATAGTGAAACATTGAAAATATATACTATATTACTTTTTATAGTAGTAAAATATTGTAAGGTAGTTCGGTACGTATTACTAGAATATTTAAAAATGTAATTTATTCAATGTTCACATTCATTATAGAAAAGGCTGCCTTAACAAGTAGTATTCAAACATGGAGTTAAGAAATAAAAAAGGCTTAAGTAGATTAAGATCTTAAATTTTAATATATAAAAATCGTATGAAAATTATTTACATAATGTAATTTGAAAGTGTTTAAAGAAAACGTTTAATAAAATATTGGGTAGGATTTTACTCAAAATTGTTTTCAAAATGTATCAAATAAGTTTATTTATATGTATAACGAAATGCCAAAGGCTTTGAAACATAGTTTGTGATTCTTTTTCTTTAAATTTCACGCAAGGTGTATATGAACTTTATTTATTGCGAAATTTAATACTTACCTTGGAAACTAATTTTAAAAATTTGTATATAACAATTATATATTATTTTTTCAGTATATATTGAAACAACTAGTGTAAAATTATGCATGAATAAGTTTTTTTTCAGTTCTAATCAACTTAGCTTCATTCACATTTGATAAAAGGAAATCATGACAATTATACATTACACTGTACATCATTACAGGAACAATTTTAAATAGTACATTAAGTGAAAGTAAAAAAGAAAAACCAATTACACTACTTAAAAGCGTTGTACGCTAAATCTTACGTAGTAATTATATAATAAATTGTATTTGTATCTTACAAGTTATAAATATAGTTTCCTCACTTTCGATTGTAAAATTTCTGAAAATTATAAGTATCTACCTACATCTAAAAGTCTGGTTACTTGTTTATTATAGATTATCTCGAAAGAAATAACAAGAGACAATTCACAATTCTACACACAAAGAAAAAGGACTTTGAATTCAGAATAAGATGTTTCCCATACAAAACATAGCGATTTTATTCTACAAATAATGGGATAAATTTGGTTAATTTTTTTGTTGTTGGAAACTTGTATATCTGTTTTCTATTTCACGATGCGCAATTTGACACGGCATAAGTTTTTATAATACCGTTATAATGCGCGTGTGTATATATTTAATATTATTAACAAATAGTGTAACACTCATAATAACGTGTATGAGCTCATAACCTGATTTTTTCATGTAAATCATGGCATTTGACGCATTAAACGATAGTGCAGCAATGGCGCAAGTGCTGAGCATATATTGATTCGCCCAGATCATCACACAGTCATTGTAGTTGGTACCAAGTTTTTGTCACGAATAACGCTGACGCTGCTATCGCCGCCAGCTTCGCGACTCACCATCTTCGTCTTCTTCTTCTTCGTTTTCTTCGAGAAGTAATGCCTCAGCGTTACCCTGTTACACAAATACAGGTTTGTACCATGTAAAAGATGAACAAAATATTTCGCAATTTTTATTATTTATTCATATGTTAGAAAAAAGTAGGAGATTTTAATAAAAATAAAATAAAATATAGGTAATTGCGTTTTTAGAAATTACATCGTAATCTGAAATTTTAGTGACTTACTTCTAAGTCAATATCTTCATCGGTAGTAGGTGGTGCTTGCTCAGAACGTGAAGAAAGTTGAACAGATGCATTTGCATTTGTACCACCACCGCCGCGATGTAGGTGATGTCCAGAGACCCAAGTTATAGACAATAATCTATCCTGAAATGTGCGTCCTTTTACTAAAGCTATCTCAGCTTCTTTTCTTGATTTAAAATTGATTACAATCGAAGGCGTTGCGTCATCTACTATTTGATTCACTATTTCTCCAAATTGCTGAAATAATAATACAGATTTTCATTTATATGATCAGACAAAAGTAGAAACATACACATGCACAAAGGAATAGAAATGAAATCCTACTTGAAAATGTGCTAAAACTTCAGCCTTTTCTTCGGTTTCATAACCAGAGACTAGAAGACTTGTAGGTCTATGATCTACTGAAACATGGGCAAAGCTTCCTCTGCCGCGTCCCCTATATGATAATGCATGACTACCTCGTATAACTCTACTAGATCTTGTACCTCGACCAGCAGTTGGACCTGTATTTAAACCTAATGCAGCAGCTTGTGCTCGCAATTCATTTAATCTCTTTTGCAATTCTCCAGCATCTTGTCCTTCCTGTTGCGCGGTCATTAAATCTAATTCTGCGTCTAAGATCTCTTTTTGGGTTTGTTCTCTAGATTTGATTTGCGTTTTGTTACCACCAATTTGGCCGTTCGCAGCCAAATCTTTACGTAAATTATCAATAGATTGTTGCATGGTTTTGATTGTTGCCATAATTGCATCTTTTTGTTCTGGATTCTTTTCAGCTTTGTCAATCAAAGCTCGAATTTCTATTAAATGCTTATCTAATAGTTCTTGTTTTCTTTTACGCAAATCAGCAGTTAATTTTAATGCCTCTTTACGTTTCTCTTCCTGTTTTTTTTTTAACGTTTCCTTAGCGGCTAATATTTCTTGTGTCTTTTTTATTGCAAGAACTTTGTCTTCTCGCGTAGGAACAGTGGCGGTTTTTGGCGATGTTGGAACCAAAGTCTGTGAGACTTGTTCTTCGGTTGAACGACGAGTGGGAATATATTCATTTTCTTCAGTTTTTGCTGGTGCAGTTACAGCAGCACCTAATCGTTCTTTGACAGAGGGACGGCATCCTAAATGAAATGGAGCATTGTATTAAATATCGAATTTTTTATAAAAAAATAATTGGTGAACAAGTCAATGTATGGGAAAAAATATGAATAATATATACCTGGTGGTACATTCTCAATAGCACCACCAGCTGCATTGTTGTTAACATTGTTATGCCAAAAAACTTTGATAAATCTATTATTCAACACAGCCTCCGTACTTCTGTATGCAGCCTTTGCTTCAGCTGGTAGCTGGAAGGTAACCAACGCTCCCTCAGGATCTCCACCGAAATTAACTTGGATATTTACAATTTTACCAAATTTTGAAAAATGATTATTCAACTGGGTTATGTTGTTCAGGCTACGTGGAACTTTTTTTAATTCCAGAGAACAATTAGCTGGATTATGTACCACTCGTTGTTTTGGTCCAAGACGATTAAAATCGAATGCTTGTTTACGTTTTAACGGATTTGTTTGAGTATGTGGTATCTCAGACGAGTTTGTATGTGGAATTACTGGCACACTGATCAGTTCCCGTCGACCCCTCCCATAAATTCCAGGTCCAGGTTGAGGATGTCTACCCCATGGCATTCGTGGCTCCATACTTGGTGCATCTGGATTGTATTCCGCAAAAGCATCTATCAAGATTCACATTACACCGTTATTACTACTATGTATTAACATTTTATATATGTATAAAAAATACTTACCCATATCAGAATGATGTTGATTCCTTAAATGTGGAGGAGGTAAACTTGCGAGAGGGAGGTGTTGCGGTGGAGCATTTCCATTAGGTCCTGGGGGTGGTTCTGGTACTGCTGTTACAGGTACTGTTCCTGGTGCTTGAGCACTATGTGGGCCAAAGGTCAGAACACGACTTAGAGCTACATCTTCTAATACAACAGGATCTGTACCATGATCATAGGGACAGAGATCACCTCTCATACAGTAACCTTTTTCTGTGAATATTAATTATTTACTACATAAAATTCCCTACATCATTCTTTGAAGTCTCTTGATGATAAATACAAACCATCAAAATCCCTGCACCTCCTCTTGGCTTGAAAACCTGGTTGGTTATTTGGAACACTAGAAGCGACGGCAACAACGCTTTGAATTGATTGACTAGTAGTCGACAACCTCATGTCAACATCACCATGATTGCTATCCTGTGTTGGAGTACCTCCACCAGGACTCCCGTCAATTCTTTCTGTTCTATCCACTTCCATTCTTTCAGTGCGATCTATCTTTTTACGATCTAATGATCTTGATCGGGATCTAGAACGAAGTGGTGTCGGAGATCGATTTCTAAATCGTGCTCGATGATCACGATTATCAGGACCATCTCGTATTCTTGGGCGTATTGGTGATGTGCTACGACTTCTGCTCCGTCTATAAAATAAATTAAATATTTTAGAAAAAGAATCCAAATATCTTATTAGTTGAAATAAATTTTGTATAGACCTTCTGTCATGTCGTCGCGTATTTGGTGGCGACTCGTTTCTCCATGGCCGACTCCTGTCGCGTTCTCGATCACGACGAATATGTTCTCTGCTTCTTGATCTACGTCTATCTCTCTCCCATGAGCGCGAACGTGATCTTGTTCGGGACCTCATCCGACCGCTTCTGAAATATGTATAGATCATACTCCAAAAAATTGTATTATACACAACTTGTAAGATTTTTTAACAATTTGAAAAAAAAACTCACCGACTCCTAGAACGTTTTTCCTTCTCTTTGTCAACTTTATCAGAGTCTGATTTTCTAGTTTCACGTTTACCTATTGCCATAGGTGCAGATCCATTCATTTGAAGTGGAGCAGGGGGATTTGTATTCATGGAAGTAATTGCAATTGTACTTTCAGTTACTTTATCTGTAGTTAATGCTGGTGGTGGTGGTGGATTTACACCTGGTGGTGTCCCACCACCATCTGGATCACTTTTTGGAGGTGGAAGTACATATTCTTGAGTCTCTAATGTTTTAAATAACAATTCCACAAAATTTTTTGTTTCTGTAAAGAAAAGATATCATAATACAAAATAAATTTTCCAACACTGTTTGAATATTAAAATATGAACATACCTTGCTGCAAAAATACATCAAGCTGTTCAACCATTCCACCACGCAACTCTTCCAATGTCTTGTCCTTCTTAACGAGAGCATAAACATATTTTGCTAATGCAGCAGGATCTGCATCACAACTGTAAGATTATATTAATATTAATGTATTGGAATAAATAATTGTAAGGTAATTATGTGTATTATATGATAGATGCATAAAAAATTATAAATTAATATATATTAAATTATACAAAAATGATGTAACAACTAAGTTTATATTTAAAATCTTATATCGCATATATAATAAATAATTATGGAACATAATAATGTAATAAGCCATGCAGTGAAATTTTATTTTGTCAGTTATATGTTGCAATAGAAATCTGTTTACAGGTTATAAAATGCAAAACAAAAGGTTAAACTTTATTAAATCAATAAATTACAAATGAATAAATGAAGTTAGTTACATGTTTGCAATTAACTAATTATATATCAATGAAAGAATTATTTTAAGTAATATAAAAGATCTAATTCAATATATATGTATGATTTAAATTTTAACATATTTAGAAATATGTCTTTAACTAAAGTGTCTTCTATTTTAGATGTAATAATATATAATTACTAGGATGTTTATAATAAAAATCATAAAAAAAATAAAAAGGTATTTCGAATATTGATCTCTTTCCATAGGGTAAACGATGTTTTAAATAAGCATTACTGTCAACAAATTGTTATGAAATAAGTAATTGCTTAAGTTGTTTATGTGAGAGGATTAGCAAATAAAAAGTGTGTTTTTATTGGTATATTTGAATAAAACACATATAAAATATGTATTGCGGGTTAAAATGCAATATAATTGAACAAACTACATTCAATTATTCGAAATGCGTTCACTGCAAAATAGATACGATATAGTCGCGAGAATGGGGCATATCATTACTCGATTGATTATTATTAAGAATATGATAAATTTGACGGAGGATCGCTAGTCGAAATGATCTATCAACAATCATTCAGAAGCAGACAACAGTAATACATGTAAATATAATTCTGCATAGGGTGTAAAGCATAGCACATGTACGGCCATTTACAACATCAAATGCGTACACATACACCTAAAACTGTGTTCGGACAAGCTGGCCTACTTACAGTGGTTCCAAGACGGCAGTGAGCCACGCCTTGAATTGATCCGGATTCTCTATTATCATCTTTAGTAAATACGCAACGAAAATCACATGGAACTTTCCAAAGACACACGTTAATTACACAATTTCTGGGCGGGAATAAGTACTCTCCTAAGTAAAGACAGTCGCCATTCTGAAATCTCTCTCCCTATACATGCAATGTT
Source organism: Bombus pascuorum (assembly GCF_905332965.1). Classification (NCBI taxonomy): domain Eukaryota; kingdom Metazoa; phylum Arthropoda; class Insecta; order Hymenoptera; family Apidae; genus Bombus; species Bombus pascuorum. Next base: position 4,720,705 of record NC_083488.1, on the reverse strand, counting down.
CACATAGATAGACTTTTCACTTCTAGAAAATGTCACGGGAATCGCTGCAGCAGCATGTTAAGTAGGTTAGGTTCGCTCGCTAGTTTATTAACATAGAGTATATTGTACATAGTTGTGTTTGCAGTGTTTCAAAACATTTTCGTTTTAGTGAATTTTTGATGCAAAAATCTTTAACTTTGTTCAATCAGTAGAATTTGGAAAAGTATAACTGAATTTAGTTAATAGTTGATTACTATTGGATTATAATTTTCAGATGATAGCTATATATTATTGTAGAAAATGTTTAAATTGATACTACTACTAAACCTGATAAATAATTCTTTAAATAACAATACACATATTTATTCAACTTAGTTTGAGATTAATGAGGTTAATGTTCGAAAAGGTAATTGTCTATTTGATAGTAGATATCATATTGTTTCCTCTAGATTTTGATCACGTGGTTTTATGTATTTATTTATCTTGGCTCGACTCGTTAGTAAGAGCACATTTAAATTCAATATACTTCACGTTGATAAAATGTAATTTTTAGAGCTAGTAATTCTTATCGTATATTAAAAAAGTGAAAAAGACATAGTTGTAAAATATTCTTAATTGAAACCATGAAGATCATTACAAATAACTATCCAACATTGTCAACACACATTACTAACATACTACTAGACTAGTGAAATTCTTAAAATCCTTAAATTCGTAAAATTTAAATTTCTTTCGATGAATACTTTATCACTTATATATGTAATGTAAATTTAAAAAATTAATTTAAATTGTGGGAAAACATATCGAATATCTTTATAAAACTTGGAGAAAAATATAAGTGGATCTCTTAAGTTTACATTTACAGTATACAAACATTATTTTGTTTATAAATGAGTATATTTTTAATAATGTTTAATATTATTTTTTACATTCCAAATATTTCAATAATTTTTGATTTACTTAAAATTTCAATTTATTACGCGGAAGTATATAATCCTATTTCCTCTGGTATAGAATTTTGTTTACTTTTTTTATAATGATGACTTATTATGCCAGCCCCTAATGCATCTGCTATGATGTTTAAAGTGGTTCTAAAACGATCTCTAAACATAAATTGTGATTATTAATATTTTAATGAATGTTTAAAATCGCATAAATACATCGTTGGATGCTTACACGAACCAATCAATGGCGATAATTAATGAAACATCTTCTACTGGAACTCCCACGGAATTTAATACCATTATTAACATTACATAACCACCACTAGGTAAGCCGGCAGCACCAATACACGACAAAGTACATGTTATACTGTAAATTTTCCAGTATTATTGTATTATTATTATTAGACTACGGATTTTTATGCAAATTTATATTTTTATAATTGCAGTTAAAAGAATTAAACCTATGTAGAGAATTCATTTACTTCCTAAATATTAAAATAAGCACCTTGAAATATTTCGCATATTTTTACATATTATATCCATTCTCTACATGTTTGCACCGTTAGATTTTCTATAAATGTAATTTACAATTTTATGAACACTATTTAATAAATAAAAATTCATAGTCCAATTATTATTTTTCATTATGTTTATGAAAGTTGTTTATCAATTCATAAATTTATATAGAAAGGTTGTTTATCTTTATACAAACCAGATTATTATGATCTTGAACAATGAAAATTGTAATCCATGCAATTGAATTATAAAAATTGCGCCAATGCTTTCATATAATGCTATACCATCCATATTTATGGTGGCTCCAATTGGTACAATAAACTTAGATATTTTAGAAGGTATTCCAATGCGTTCCAAGCATGATATTGTTACTGGAACTGTAGCTGTGCTAAAATATAAATATAAAGTATATAATATAATAATTTTATTAACAAGCAATAAATTAACAATATATTGTCTTAGTTTAAATACCTTGATGATGTACCAAATGCTGTAGCAAAAGCTGGTCCAAGTTTAAATATGATGTTGTATGGAGATTGACGGGTACATATAAAATACAATAGAGGAAGTAATATTAAACCTTGTATAAGCAAACCACTGAAGACAGTTAAAATATAAATTCCAAGCCTTTTTATTAAACTGTTAAAGTCTTCTACTTCAAGAATTTTTGCAGAAATAAGAAATAGTACACTTATTGGTACTAGCCTGTATAAAATGGATATGTTTGCATGTAATAAAAGTTAATGATTTCTTTTTTATCGTATTTAGCATTTAGTAATTTTACATTATTGCCCAACTCATGATCTTCATCATTGCATCTGATAAAGATAGAAAAAAGTTTATTAAAGGTTCTCCTCTTGCACCTATATCTCCAATTGCTAATCCCAAGATTAAACTAAAAACTACTAATCCTAATACATCTGTTCCTGGTACATTCATATGATCTATTTTCCATTCATCAATTGGTACTAAAAGATAAAAATCAAATTTTAATTTAACTTTTATAAACTCAATTTGTTCCTTTCTTATGTTGCTATGACATACCCGATTCATTCTCTGATTTTTGTAATGCAGTTTGATACTGAAATAGTGTTTTATTTATTTTTGTTGTTGTTCAAATTAAGTTATATTAAGTTGTAATTTGTTTTAATTAAATTGATCATAATAATGGTTGTAGATGAAAGATAGAAACTTATAAAATTTTATTACCTGGAATAAGGTTGCACTCACTATGTTTTCTGGGATAAAATTTCTGTAATATAAATAAAGAAAATAAATTGAATAAATAAAAACAAGAAACAAATTAATATTATACATCTACTGAAATCTTATTACATATCTGTTACATATCTACCGAAATAGATCTAATATTGTGTCCATTGTTATTGAATATCTTGTTGTATTTTGTGTTATGATGTTTTTATCTTTAAGTAAATCACCAGGTCTTATTGTTTGAACTAGTATAACACTTAGTATTATTCCAAGTGATGTTGTTGTTGTATAGTAATATAATGCCATTGTTCCAATGCGACCTATGCATTTTAGAATTTTAAGATTTGTAATAAGAAATTCTTGTTTAACAATGATGACAACGTAAGTTGCTTTATACTTACCTGATTTTTTCAAGTTGCAAGTAGCACTCACTATACTGGATGTTATAAGAGGCAATATCAAACAATTTACAATTCTCATGAATAGTTCTCCAGGAAACTTTAGATACATTACATTTCGTTTGGTCCATGGTTGAAGAGTAAAAGTTTTAAGAATGAGTCCTAATGAAATTCCAGCACATACACCGATAACTGTCCATAATATTATCCTTTGTCTCAGTACTTCTTTTAATATATTCATTATATATCAATTTACCAATATTCGTCACTAAATTATTGTGATTTAGTATAGAGGAACTTGTATTTTGTATTAAAAACCATTAAATTATTTTTTTTTACACAAATATTAATAACGCAAAATCAGAGAGAACTTTGTATGTATATGAGATAAGAATTCTTATCTAATGTAACGATACAAGAAAATTTTTTCTTTGTTATAGAATTTTCAGAAAAAAATAACTTTTTATGAAACCTGCTGTTTTATCTAAAGTGTTGAGGATATGGATGAAGCACTATTTAAAAATAGGGAACATTACCTTGAGAAAGATATCTTATGACAGAGATATATTTATGACCCTTTTACAATCATAATACAATATAAGAGATAGTTGTACTTTTATCTTACAACTATACTCTTTAAATGATTGTGTTTCAAATTAGTTTGTTGAAAAAATAGCCTTATCACATAAATAAATAAATGACTAATATTGATATTTTACTTTTTATTTATTTTGCATCTATTACAATATAATAAATATGATCGTGCACAGTACATGAAGAATGTGTATTTACACACGTTTTTATTAATTTTCAGGCCATAATTTTACGTATTTGTAACTGAGTTCGCATTATAATGATATATTTTTTCTTAAATCGCTCAATATAATTTATACATATCTTTACAATTCTGCATAATCCACATCACATTATGCATTTCATTTGCACCCAGTCTTCTGAAGAAAAAAATCTCATATTATGTCGTCCTCTCCCATCAAAGTCATGACTATTAATCCTTAAAGATTTCAATAATTAATTCATTTTTTATTTCTTTCGTTTATATGAAGTATTAGTGAGATCAGTAAAGAATTTTATTAACGTTACATTTATACAAAGTCATGTTTCGTAAAGTTTACATATCTAGATCTACATATTTCTCTATACTGTTTAATATTTGGTTTTTTTTTGTATTACGCAATTTTCATCTTCTTTCTTTTTTATTCAACAGCAATTCTTATAAATCATATTCTTTTTCGTTTACTTTTTCATATGAGGTAATTTGATTTTGCTCAAATAAAAGGAGAAGAATTTGTTTATTGACTTCCGCTTTTTGGTGATTACGATTCGCCAGCCGCAATAACGGATTCCGGTGTCCTGCTGAGGTGTTTCTGACAAAACAACCTACATCACAGAAAATTAAGATTTTGATTAGTCCTTTGTCTTTGTTTTTTTGCTTTATTGTTAATTATTACGTAAATAATAAACTCGACACGACACACTTAAACGTAGATTAGTGAGATGGTTATTCTGAAAAGATTAAAACATTAAAACTCTTTAAATTTCATGTTTTGCTAAATTTCTAATCTTATCGTAAAATCTAATGTTATATATGTATAGTTATTTCTGATCATGCAAAATATTTATAAGTCACGATTTAGTAGAAAAGGAATACAAAAATCTACTGATACCACTTCCAAAACTGAACACTGTAATTACAGTGCATAAGGATCAGCTACTTCTATTTTCTTATAAATTGAATATATATATATGTATGTATGTCATTCAAGTACTGTAATATTTAAAAAAAGAAAAAAAAAAGAGAAAAAGAAAAAAGAGAAGAAGAAGGAAACTTAAAAATTTATCATTCAATAATCTTCAAATTAAAACTGAATTAAACGAAAACTTCAAGGGATGAAAATATTTAAATTCTAATACTAAAGTGTAAGATTGCATGGAAATTGTAAGTATGTATATTTGTAAAGCATAATGGAATTATGCAGTGCATTGTAAAGAAAAGTACAATTAAATACAATGCTGTAAACATTTGTACAATTTCATACGAATTAAACGTTTCTTTAAGTGTTTGGTGATTTATTGTTTTTTTACAATCATTCAAAATACGTTGTATTTGTATCATAGACATCTTTTATGACCCTCAAAAGTGAAATTGTGTCAATACCTGTCCCTACAAAGGTGTTTCCTTCCGTGCCTCGGCCTTCCACTGAAATCCATTAACTCGTGTTGTGATAGGCTTATTTCTATTAGTTGCATTTTCAATTCCGTTTCTAACACCTGCTACTAATCTCATGGCTGGGTTGGAAACCAAGCCATTGCGCTTTGGTTTTGCATTGCTTGCACTGTAATAAAAAAATCAGTCCATTTAGAAAGTATCTTTCATGCTTAATCTCTAATATAGTCTATTAGGAAAGTCGCTCCAATATGTTTTAGAAACAATTTACAACCAATTAACTATTATTAGTGGTTTATATTTAGGATGCAATGTGGAGGGAGTTTCTTTAACATTTTTATTATATTATTGAAACGCAATCTTACCTGGCAGGTGTATGGTCAGAGGTATGTTTCACGCTTCTGCCAACACCAGCGCCGCTATTTCCCAATATTATCCTCATATGAGTGTCCCTAGTGAAATGAGTATCAGCAGAGTTCCTTTTCTCGTCAAGACCATTTTTCTTGTCCTTTGTTACGCTTAAACCTAACATTTCGTTTGTTAATTCAAACGGTTTGCTAATGTCGTTTTTGTCGATGATCTCTGTCTTTATGTTGATCGGTTCGTAAATGGCTGACGTGTGATTGTATCCTCCGATCTGCGCTTTGTATGGTATATTCTGGTTTCCAGTCAACAACGATACTCCAAGCTGACTCTGTATCACGTTCGCAGCGGTCTGGGCACTAGGTGGACTCGTATTCGTCGGCGAGTAGGGTATCAGGCTGTCGCTTAACGGCGAATGAGGCGGCGAAGCGTAGATAGGACTCTGCGGTTCGCTTTTCAGAGGTGACAAAAGCTTGCTGAGCGGACGACTCTTCGCTCCCCTCGAGCATTGTTGCAGTTGTTGCGTGAAAGATAATGGTGTCTAAAATTATAGCAGACAGATAACGCGTGGTTCTCCATAGGAATCAAATTCGTAGCGTGTATAGATCGAGTTGGCCTCTAACGTTTGCATAAAAATCAATCGAATGTACGTTTTAAATGTGCATCAGGTTGTTTGAGAGAGTTAGTAGATTGCATTTAAACAAAATCTTCGTACGAAGAGTGGCATTGTATAAATAACGATCTGTACACGGGTGCATGAAAACAGAATAAACAAAACATGCAGCCAGAAAGAGATGATGGAACGTGACGGATGAGAGCCGATTGGAAGTGGTATCGGAGAGCTCGAACTGGCTCCTCAAGTTACACAAGAGAGTTAATCGGGAAAGCATTAGAAACAACAATTGTTACCTACTTTTATTACCTGATTCACCATCGAGTTCTGGTTAAATTTCCCTTGATCGCTCTTTGTGCTACCAGTCAAGTTGCTGCTGGATTTGCTGTTGCTGGAATTGTTGCCTAAGGACACGCAGCTTCTTCTTTTCGTCGAATCAGGTGACTCTGCTGGACTGTATTGCGTCGACAGAGGATTCAAGATTGCAGACGATGGTTTCGTTTCAGCTGTGGAGTTTGATGTCACCGAAGTAGCGCTACTACTTCCACCTGCATTATATATGCATTGTAATAAACAATATACGTAATTATGGACATGACGACAAATTACGCATTGAAGAATTATGAGAAATAGACGAACCTCCGTTGATACCAGGCCTCAGACTTCGTTGATTAGCCGAATGTTCCTCGAGTAGCCTGACCACGGTATCGTGGCCACTTTTGGCAGCCACCTTGATAGCGTTTCGGCCACAATGATCAGAATGACTGGGATCAGCACCGTGATTTAAGAGTGCTCGTACGCAGTGCTCATGACCCTCTTGTGCGGCGATACCTAACGAATGTTGATCAATTTAATTACTTTCTTATATAAATACAAAAATGGTAATAGTCAAGTATGTGAAAAGAAGGTCATGTTACTGATCAAATTTTGGTCATTATCAGTACCCAGAGCTGTTGCGCCTTGGTTGCAAGTATGATCAGGGGTTGCTCCATGTTCCAGAAGCAGCCTGACAATGGCTGCGTGACCCTGCCAGGCAGCAGAGTGTAAAGGAGTTCTATTCTCATTGTCACAGGCGTTTACGCTCGCACTCCCTTCTGTTAGCAACAAAGCTACCATTTCGACGTGTCCTTGCCAAGCACTCACATGCAGAGGTGTTCGACCCTGGAAAATCACATTAAATTTAGAAACATATACAAAGCAACTAAAGAGATACAAAAATTCTTATACTTACTTCTGAGTCTCTACTTTCCACGTCAGCTCGCGCATGCTCCAGCAAGAATCGCGCCATCGCCAGTCTGTTCTCCAGAGCAAGGATATAAAGAGTGCTTCTTCCATCGGCATCTTTCGCATTCACGTCTGCATTGTGACTTAATAGTACCCTGACGGTGTCATAATGTCCCTCCAAAGCTGCGAGTCTGCAATTGACATCATGAAGATATTTTATAAAATGAAACAGATAGAGGAGCTATCGGTATAGCTAAGGTATCGTTATTACTAAATTACCTTAGAGCCGTCTTTCCATCGTGAGCGTGTTGATCGATCGGTGCTCTATGTTGTTCCAGGAGTCTCTCAACTAATGCAGCGTGTCCTTCTTGCGCGGCTAGCATCAGAGCGCCTTTCCCATCGTTGTCAGTTTCGTCAATTTTGGCTCCAGCTTCTAGTAATGCTTCGCAAACATCGATATGCCCTTCGAATGCCGCATAATGTAATGGCGTCCATCCTGAATTGTCCCTGTGTTGCTCGTCCAAGCCTGAAATATCGAAGATGTTGCAAGTTATCTCCAGAAATAATTCAGAGGACTTAATACTGAATCAAGATAAAAATAATCGAGAGGAAAGAGAAGGTATTTTATACCTCTGTCCAATAATTGTTTCACTACATCAGTGCCGCCTTGGGCAGCAGCAACGCTCAAAACGGTCCTGCCCTCGTTATCAATGCTGTCAACGTAGCATCCCCAGAATAAGAGAAGAGCGACCACTGATCCATGACCCATGCTGGCAGCTGCCCACAAAGGTGTGCGCCCCGTAGCATCGCAATGATCCACATCTGCCTCGTATTCCAATAACAACTCGCAAACGTCTCTGTGTCCCTCGAACGCGGCCACTAACAATGGTGTCATACCATCCTTATCCTGGTGATCGACTGCAGCTCCTCTCTCCAAGAGGATGGTAACCACCTGTGACAGAAGATCATATATTCGTTTATAAACGTATACCGAGATCTCACAAGTAAATAACTTCGCGTAATTTCATTAATACGAAATTTAAAGTTTTCATGCTTCAACTGACTGTTACTTGTGCATTTTAGTGCTGAGCGTTACTAGGATCTCTTAATAGGAATTTAAATCTCTCTTTTTATCACTCTATATATATATGGTGTATAAAGATCATCACAAAACGTTAAAAGCCTCTCAGTTCGCTGGGGATGGGATTGGACATAAAAATTCGAATGCAGCGAGCTTAAAGACATCAGCACTAAAATGATTAAGGATTTCTAATATCAGCTAGTGTCTGCATAATATCAATCGATTAATCAGATCGCGCTTACGATCTTCTTAAACTTTGACTACCTTACACAATATTAAAAAAAAAAAAAAAAAAAAGAAAAACAAAAAACAACAGTGTGATACGATAATGGAATGATATCAAACAAACTAAAATTTCGTTGTTAGTACGTATGAAGAGAAACAGTATTCGTGTTCCAGCAGTGTTTTGTGCAACGATAAATCTTGCAAGTATCTCGTTCTTGCTTGTCCCATAACATCATTGCCTTTCTTTATCTTTCGACAGCCGTGAAAACGAGGGGAACGGAAACTAACTTTTGCATAGCCATGATTGGAGGGTACACATAGAGCAGCTACGCTGAGGGCAGTCCTTCCGTCGTTATCAGCGTGATCGATCTCCGCGCCGAAGTCTAGAAGGTGTTCGACGATCTCGCTGTGACCCATGTAGGCAGCGGCAATTAAGGCGGTTCTACCCTCGTCATCGGTTCTGTTGACGTCGGCGCCGTGCTGCAGAAGAGCTTTAACGATGTCCTCGTGGCCACCCCATGCGGCTGCTCTGAGCGCGGTTCGTTGATCCCAATCGGCGCAATCCACCATTGCCCCGTGCTCCAGCAGCATTTCGACTACCTATATTTTTATTTCACCGTTTATATTCCTCCACTGACTTCCCCCTTTTATTATCATACTTCAATACTTGCAATCCTCATTAAAATATTCAGATATATTAATCGACTGTTACTGTGTATTATTTGACTGTTAACTCGTGTTGCAATCAAATGTTACTTCGTCTGTTAAACGTGTATCAACAACGACTATATTCTCGACTGTATGCAAGGATGATGATGACATTGTTAAGGATAGATGATTCGATGTCTCGAGTTCTGTTGTTTTATTCTAACGATTACCTGAGTATGTCCACCCCAGGCAGCAGCTCTCAGGGCTGTCCATCCGTCGCAGTCAGCGTGATCCGCACAGGCCCCTGAAGCCAACAAAACTCGTACTACGTCTGCATAACCGTGTCTCGCTGCCAGATTTAAGGGTGTTTGACCGTGACGATCGGTGGCTTCCAGTTTTGCCTGCGTGATCAGAAAATATGCAACATGTAACATTGTATTAAACACGGTTTGCCAATCTGTGGAATTTTCGAATTTGCGATTTTTTCGTGGTTGGGAAATGTTTTTTATTATTTTTACTCTATTAATTAAATACATATGAAGTTTGTAAGTTTTATTAGAAAAAGTTTTATATGGAAGCCTGTGGTTATTACTTTTTGTTATGTATTTATTTAAAGATTCTTAGCACTAATTATAAATATAAATTAAAATTATATACCTGAAAATTTATTTTATTTATCTTATTAAATACCTTCTTGTGTAGGATGGCGATTATTTCATTATCATTAAAAAGTATCGCGACTCAAAAAGTGTGGAGAAACACCGGTATAAAGGGTTTTAATTTATGTGAATCTACTTTTCTACATAGTGACTGTCAAAACTTTTCAAAGCATATACCAATTTTGGTTCAAATAATATGTTAATAAAAATTGGGTTTTATGAGTTCAGGTACAAATTGTGTACCTGGTCCTTTATTTTCAGAAAGTCGTTATTTCAACAATATAATGAGATTACACCGTAGTTAGAAACTTTTGACAAGCATTGTATTTATGATAATTGCTGCAACTAATAGGGGAAGATCGTAAACCGGTACAGTTGCGGTTAATGCTTTATGATTCGTTTATGCTTCTTCCTTATTACATTGTAAGCTTGGTTTCCCTTAAAGACTGCTCTTTATGATGTCCACTTACAATTATTACGGTATAAATGCTAGTATACATACGTTAGGGAAGTCAATATCATTGTCAAACGAGATTAATTATTAATTATATATTATAAAATGCTTATGCAATTTTATATTATTATGTGAATGTTACTAAACGGACAAAGATTTCTTTCACCCACTAAATATCATAATGACTATTTTATTTTATGCTCGTATCTTTGCATATTTATACATTTTTACATTGAAATTACCACAAATGCATAAATATTCACAATGTAATTAAAATTGTCATAGAGAATCCATCTGTGTGTTCTGAAATTGTACATACTATACTTTAGACTGTATAGAACATTAAGAAAATTTTTCTTTTGTAAATATTTATCTGTAAATTTCTAATTCTTCGTTCGGCATGTGAAAAACGCATTGTTGTTGGTATAAATCAAGATGCAGCTTTTTAAAAATAGGAAAGGTTGATCCTTACCTGAGGACATGTCGCCAGAGCCAACTCCAGCAGAGATGCATTACCGTCTGCAGCAAGCGTGTGCAGCACTGTTCGTCCGCAAGAATCAGCTTGATTGATGTCCCCGCTTTCGCCGAGCAGTTCCGTTAATGGCTCGCTGGGAGATTCATCCATAGGGCTTACGTCTTGCGAGACCTGTGACAAACATCACAGTTATACGAATTCTATTTCTGGCTTTAGCCCTTGCGTAATCGCGAATTGCTTTTGTCTATGACATATAAATAAGAAGAAGCTTACTACGTATTCTAAAACTGTCGTTTAACAAAATTAATAATTTCAAATCGTTGTCCGCTCCTTGTCAGATAAACATCTTTATTCTCTTAATTGCTAGAGCCTAAATTTAATCGACAGATCAATTTACTCAAAGACAATAGCAACAAGTATTCGCTTTTAAAATTCCAGTTTCCCAATAAACGCAAACTTTCAAAATTAATTACTTGACTAGAAGAGACAGCATCCTTGCTGGCATCGTCCTCGACGACCTTTTCCGAGGGCTTGGCGCCCGCATCGATCAACAGTTTCAACAGCTTCACTTCCTGCCTGGGCCAGAGGATGCACTCTGAGCTGTCCAGGTAGCAATCTTCTATCGGTGCTCCGCTGCCTATCATCCAGAGTACTTGAAGCGTGTGCACGTCCAGGTTACAATTTGTGGTAGCGACGTTCGTTATGGACCGTTGCAGGTGTTGTCCAAGCACGCAGATCTCATCGGCGTTCAATTCCGGTCCGCGAAGGGTGTAATAAGCGGCCAGCATCGCGTGACCTTCCACAGCGGAGCACAAATACTTCTGCGTGCAGTGTTTCACGTCCAGCAACCATTCTGCGAAGCTATGATGGAATAACATCAACGCTCCTGCACGAGAAACAGAGATGACTCTGCGTAGAAGGTGGAGACGTCGATTGAAGTCTTCTATGGTGATGTTGGTGCACGCAGTTTTCACGCATTTGTAGAGTATTTCCTGGGTGATGGGTAGTTTTGCAGCTAAGATCACGTTCAGTAGAGGTTGGACTTTGGCAAATTGCTTTCGACTGAAGAGCCTTTGACACAGCCATAGGTAGAGACCGTTCAAGGTGCCTGGTATCTCGCGAACCTCGCGTAGAACGATGAAGTTCTCGGCTACTCCGTCGAGAACTTTTTCTAGATAGAGGAAACAGCCGTTGCTCTTGATGTGCAGCTGGTTCAGCATCTCGGCTGTGTCGCGCGAGATGTGCTGCCTGGATGAATGAAAAATAATTCGTATTTAGCGACTGTAATTGCAAGTGTTGACTTTTAGTTATCAGTTTATACGCTACAAACGATTATGGAAGTTTGGTATTAGAAAGACCAATCAAAAATTTCAATAATTTCAACAAATACGCGTGTCGATGCGATATCAACTAATACACACCTGAGCGCGTCTTCTTGATCCAACCGTGCCAGGATATACTGCTGGATGTCTCTCACCACCAAGGACTTCCTTAGATCGTCTAGAGGGATCTTCCGGAAGCCGCTGAACATCCGTGAGATGGGTTTGCTCTGACGTCGAGCAGTACAAACCAGAAGCAACCATTGAGGGAATAGGTGATGATGATTAGCCAATAATTCAGCGATCGTCCTACTGACGTTATCATTCTCCCTTCTCGAGTCTCTGGTGCCAGTTTGAGGAAGATCCAGAGTCTGTCCCTCGTCGATCGAGTCGACTAACAGGAACAGGCAACATTTTGGTGGCTCTAACTCCAATAGAGGGAACAGCAGTGCTTTCTTTAAAGCGTCGTCGGGATCTCTGTCGAGGACATCCGGTTGCAAAGCGGCTTGTATCTCTGGATCGGTTCGAAGCTTCTCCGCGTAGGCTTCTGCTACCATTTCCCTCGATGTCAATGGCACTGTCGTGGCGTTGCTGGTTGTCGTCGCGCTGCCTGGTATCGGTGAGCTCGAAGACACTCTGCGGAATGTTGAAAGAAAATCATTTGTAAAAATCATCGTTTTAATATAGTAATATTAGATTCATCGTTTGGAATATATTTTCCAACCATGTAAATTCTACCTTTACTTATCTCCATAACCGAGGTAATTTTCATCTGATGGAAGCGTAATTCTAGCGTATAATATAAGTATAGTATTGTAAGACTAAGTTACGAATCTGTGTATAACAGTCACTGACCTATGAATCCCATCCGAACCAGGTTGCAGAAGCTGAGCAACCAGAGACCTCACGAATTGAGCTGGTGACAACGAAGCCTCGCTTCTAGCCTGGCAAAAGTGCCTGGCCAACAATCTCCTGTTTAAGGATCTCTGATGTCTAGCATTGGCACCAGCCGATGGCCAGGCTAATTCTGCACTGAACGCGGTCTTTCCACTTCCTGGGCCACCAACGACCAAAACGCCACACGTCTTCGAGGCTGGCCTCTGTTCCAAGCAGTGGGACAGTTTGGTGAACGCCCATTCGCGGCAGAAGAACCGCTTCTTCTCTATCACTGGTGCAGCCATCCTCTTGCAATAATTCTTCCCGTTTATAGTTAGTCGATAAACCGGACGATCGGTAATTAATCTTTCGTTGCACAGTGTTCTTTCAACGGACCTTCTCCGCGAGGTCTACGTTTCTACTAAACACAATTCTGTCGATTTGAAGCAACTTGTGCGTCTAGATAGGAAACAAAGAGAGGCCGTGTCACCGATGAAGTACGTCTTTAGAATTGCCTAGGCTAATTGCGTTGGTTTATATCTCGTGTTCAGGTATATAAATTCTTCAGGATCCTTTTTCAAACAGCGAACCGAAGAGAGTATTACAGTTTTTCTCGTGTTTCGTTGGTTGATGATGGTATTTATTTATTTGTCGTGTCTTTAATCGTGGTTCTTGGTGCAGATTGCAAGAGTAATTGAAACAGGTGACAGTTTAGATTGGCTGTGGTGCGCCACTACGGTTCATCTCGCTGTACTCTGACGAGGGAACATTGGTCGGAGCCCCAGGGGGCTCTGAGGCTTCCTCGGCCTCCATTCAGCCTTCTCATCGCCTCGTCGCGGACGAGCACCGCGCTTCGTATCGCTGCATTCTACGACACCTGAAACAAGGAAAATGGACACGTGGTTTACAGGTCGCATTATAGATCTCAAAGTTATATTACCCATGCACGGTTATTCTATGGTTACTTCGCGTTTCTACGTCTCTTACGTCTCTCTCAATTCTTAAGCTTAAAACTTTCCCGTGTGTTTTTCAAAAGTAGCTTATCGTCTTCCAGGTTACTACCGTCGCTAATTAAAGAGAATTCGATTATTCCCCTCGAAACTTGTTTGCATTGGAATTATGTCGTTCCGAGGCGACCCTCGACCTACACCGGAAATACCATCGCATCTTAATGGATGGCAACGTCTGAATACCATAGCTCCCTTTTTTCTATTTTTCTGTCTCTAGATTTCTCGTGGTTAGATTCGACGTTAAAATTTCATAAAAATTTATTTGATTAGCTTTAATTAAATTGGAAATTTCTTCGTGGATCGAGGCTCCGACAGCTACCACAGAGAAAGGACATATTATTCCCCCTTTGTGCTATAATTATCGAAATTACAAGTTAACCACGTACCTACCAAATTGAGAGACTTTTAACGCTGCCGTATAACGATTATTTCGACGTACCGCGTATAATTGATATAATCGTTCGATGATTACTACTGTTCGCGCAGAACCGCGAATTTTCAGTCCCATAAATATGATACGAAACATCTTGTTGTTATCACTTTCTCCACGATAATTCAATTAAGCTTATGAAAGAGCGATTTTCATTTCCATTTATTGTAGTTCGTACGAGTGTAAAAGCGACCGCGTATAGAAAGTAAATTAGCTCGTGGAAAGAAAGAAGAAACAGCGTCGCAAAAAATTGCATCGTGCGTGCAAAACAGAGGAAAAGTCTCGCCAATTCCAACTGCGAACGCATTGTTCAATTGGCATATCGAAATAATTCACGACATCGTAAATTAAGCGTGTTTTCGCTTCATTCAGAAGCATCCGCCATTCGAGTTTTCACAGGGTTCAGTCTCAACAAGCGCAAATACGCGGCGGGTAATAATTAGAAAAGTCAGACGCCGAGGTATCTCCTTCTCATTAGTGGAACTAGTTTGTCATTGGCTCTGCGCGTTTACGTTCGTCTCGAGCGTACTCCCGTAATTTTAACCCACCTGTCTCCCGCGAACAGACAATTATCACGGTCGTTTAATACGAATTTCAGATCGTTCACCGTGCAACGAACAACACCGGAATGAGGCTTTTCACTACCTGCGACAGAATTTCTCTCTCTCTCTCTCTCTCTCTTGCTCTCCCTCGCTCTTTCTCTCTCTCCCTTTCTCCTGTCGTATTTCATTCGATAAACTGCTATAGCTAGAAACAGAGTCGTTTGTTATGCCACTCGCAAGTTTGAACGGCGAACAATACAATACATGGAGATTGCTTTCGAAACATTTATTTTTTCATATGTAATATATATCTCTCTCTCTCTTTTCGAATACTAAGAGGTGATTATAAGAAACAATGGAATAGAAGGAATTGTAGGAATTTCTTTTGGGCAACGAAGCTTCAGACGAGCTTAAGGATAACGGAAATTGGTAGAATAGTGGAATAGGAGAATGTAATAGTAGAAATAATTTTAATAAAAGAATGATTAGCAAAAAGATAACGAAACGAGGGAGATTTTAGTCGTCTCTTCGAGAAAGTATATTTCAAGGGAAACTTCCTATCGGTATTTTTAACGAGCGACTGAATTTTGTTTGTTAACAGTGCGTGGAAGAACCGAGTATATGCGTATGTGTGTGTTGAACGTATCGAGATATATATCGATTAAAGAAATTGAGGGATTAACGATGAAAGATTAGGAAAACTAAGAGGCTTGAGGAAAAAATTATCCAACAAGTTTGCGCGCGATTCTAAAATGTTTCACGCGATATCTGTTTTCAATGATTACATATTCAGAGGGTCAGGCGTAGAATTGACGAATCGCGATGGATCTTTCGCGTGGCGGTATTAATATTATCAAATGGTCGTTTATAAGCGGGCTTCTGGAAAATTTAATATTAGAACCGGGGAACATGGTGGAAAGTAATTCTCATTGTTGCTGCTTGCTCGCTGTTGCTGCGGTTCTTCGAACGTTCCGCAGCGGACTTCCGGCGGCGAAATGAGGTCGCATCTTTCGTGGATGCGAGTCGACGCGTGACTGGTTACCGCAGGCTTTTCAAAGCATCTGCGTAACGTCTATCAAGATGCTTGTTCTCCCAAAGGAGAACTGTCGTCCCTGATTTACTCCCTCGGAACAACATCTGTGTTTTGTAATTCGCAATTAATCAGTTACGTTTCATTAACTAGCACGTATTTTTGCATTCTTTTAAGTGGAATATCGTGGAATTAGAATCGTAAAATTACTCTATGATTGTTACATCGATACACCTTTTTCAGGATTTCAAATTACTAGGCGGATATTACCTTCTATCCCTTTGACGGTGCAGCAAAGTGGCGAGGAATTCAGAACGAACGACTCAAAGAAGGAACCTCACTCGTCGGATCTAAGAAACTACGTACTTTTGACTTTTCGTTGGTACCCAGTTGCTGCGTGACAACCGTCGAAGACAGTCTACGCTGCGAGTACCTTAAGACGCGCACTTCCATTGCGAACAACAGACGAATATCTTCAGATTCCCTTCATCTCGGGTTTGGAAACTGAGCTAGGAGATATTGCTTCAAATTTTAGCTACTCGTAAAGAAGGACACAGTGTACACGTAGTTCAAATTTGACGAAGCCTAGCGGTACCGACGTCGAGATATTGCACCCCAAAGTAAGACCATGTTACGTTAGAGCTGTGCAGCATACACATCGTTTGCTTACATTTTATTTTTTGATTTGTCCGTATTTATGATTTATGGGAAAATTGCATAAGAAACTATTGATCTCTGCTGCTATAAATTCCTCCAAAAAAGCGCTACGAGAAGCGACTGGATCCAGGAACGACCCATTACGGGACATGGCGTCTGGTAGTCCGCGTGTTAAAGGATCTCGCTATCGAAGACAGACGATCGACAAAACCCTGCGAACCTTCGTAACAGCTTCCGTTTCCCCGAGAATCACGCGCATCGATACGAACAAATCAAACGTCTCGTTGGACGCGGGATGCATCGAAGATTTACTGCCTGACCATGCAGGCTACGCTGGCGGTTTTCGGGCTTATCGCGTTTGTCGCGTCACTGATAGCGAATTTTCGAAATACCCTGGGATAGTGGCGATCGCGAATCCGGACCAGCCTCAACTATCAACTGCGCCGATAAACCTTGACGCGAACGAGCCATTGTCGGCGTTCCCCTGCTGTTCGTTTTTATCTCTGAACAATGTCGCAACGCGTTGCGTTGTCTCGAGGATATCGTGGTCGACAAATTAACGCTAACAAATTTCCAGGCTGATCACAAGCTGATTCGATGGAAAAATGGAACGCGCAGTTAATTTATTCGACATTTTGCGGATCGTTGGCGATGGAAGACACCAAAGTGGCGCCTGTTGAGTGGAGAATCACCGCTCGACAACATTTTCTTTTTAGTCAGTCAACTGTTGCAATCTCTTTGAAAACTTTGAAAGGCGTGTACCTAAAATGCGTGGCGGAAGGTAAACGATGACGAGTATACTCGTCGAACGTAGAGTACGTGTAGCTCTTATAACGTAGAATTAAGTTGCAACGAAATGCCCGTTTTACTTTGTAATTTTATTAGCAATAGAAAATTCCTCGTGAGAAACACCTAACTGGTTAAGCTTCCGCAATGTTTCGGGAAACTTTCTTTTATTTCTTTTACGACGTCTAAAAGTTTGTTGCGTATCGGAATTAATCCATTTGCGTTCTCAATGCTTCGTACGTAGCAATATGAAATTCCAATATTTCTTCCTCGCATACCCTCACATACTAACTTCAAATCTGCTCCAAGTTGCTGACACTGAAAACTGAGAGCGAAGTACGAAGACTGTTCTACTATATGCAGGAAGCAAAGGAAGCTAAGACGTTTTGCAGAACGTCATTGCAAGATCTCATCTTCAAGTAGCACGGTAAATAAGCATAGCGATTGTCGTTTAATTTGTTTGTTTTATAGCACGCTGAGTAAATAAGCCTAACGCTAGAACAAGGTACTGTAAAAAGTAAATATAAGAAAAAGTCGAATATAAATATAAAGTAATTAAAATACAGACGTATCTTTTCCTACATAAAGTTTAGCTTTATAACTGGCAAATTGCGATAGGAGATATCTCAAATTGCCACAAAGAACAAGTACATACTTGCACGTACAAATCTACTCTAAGTAATTAAAAACATTCCAAAGCTGAAATATCTCTTTACTTCCGACCGAATCGTCACTTTCTATCATCGGAAAATTTCTTAGATTTAAGGACACTCTCGCTCTTTCGCTTCCTATCTTCCTATCTTGTTGTATTAAAAACCATAAGATGTAGCGTTAGAATCGCAACAAGATATATCGTTATACATATATAGCCAAGTGACGATTCCGCTAAAGGATCTGTGCGTTTTTGATCGGTCGGGTCGAAGAAAATTGTACGTTGAAGGATCGAAACAGCCATTCGACGGTCGCATTATACTAAGAAGAAGAACTCGCTTCGATCGTCGCGGATTCAGCTTCGCGCTATTTAAAATTCATACATAGCGAAGTGATGCCAGGCTTGACCCACTTAGAGGCTGGTGAACATCGCCACCCTCCGTATTTGGTCAGGAACGAGTGTCTAGCCAACGATGTTCATTAAATTCACGACGGATAGACAACGACGTCGACCTCGGGGACCAGATCACGCTCGTTGTTCCGTCGCTGTCGTATCGTAGCTTATCATCATCTGACACGAATAACTCGAACGTTATCCCAGATTCGATTTTCCGATACGTCGATCGCGTCCCTCGGCGAAACATCGAAGGCTCTTCTCCACGATTCGCCAAGGTTTCTAGCCATTTGTCACGGTTCTCCCTCTCCGCAGCAGATCCTTCTACGCGAAAAGAACGTTCCGCGAGAGATATGCGTGTTACAAGGCTGCTGCACAGTTAGCTGAGCTAGGTATCTAACAAACAAATTCTGCATAAAGTTGTAAATTCTTCAAGAGAGTCAGAATGCGTTTGCTCGGGAAGTGCAGAGTTCCTGGAATCGTACGCGCAGGTTTTGATCAAAATATCCGAGAAATATCATTAACTGCGAAATGATGGTAGAAGGATGTGGTGATGGAAGTCTTAACGCGTTTATGGGAAATTGGAAGGGGAAAGAGGGCTGAAAGTATGCAAAAGTATAGTATGTATTATATAAATGTATAAAAGTGTACAGAAATGGATATTCAAAGTGTTGGTACACGTTGGAATATTTAATAAGCCAGGCAAAATGCTATTTCTTTAATTGTGTTTGTCAAAGAATGCGAATCTCCATGGATATTGCCAGTTAATTAATTAATTAATAACGATCGGAGGAGAATTGGAGATTTGTATAGGAAGATATCGTGGAACAGACAAAAGACGATGATCGCAATGGGAGCTGAGAGATCGGTGGCTTCTAATTACGTTTCTGAAGCTGCTTGTTCGAAAGCAGCTCGAGGGAGAAGAGGAACAATCGATCGTCGCGGAAGAAACCGAGGGAAAACACGCTTTCGCGTTTTCGCGCAACTCTCACGGCCGACGTGAGACAGATTTACAGTAATTAAAACGTGGCGAATGTAAGGAAACTCCGGTAGGATTGGCTAACGGATGATCGCGAATTAACTCCACGGAATCATGAGAAATCGGCAATGTATTTTGTCCAACAGTCTGTTTGGTTTCGAAAGGTAAATTGCACAATCTATTTTGTCGAAGATCTTCATCTGTTGCTGCTGATATTTCGTACTAATGCAGGCTGCATTATGAGTTTTCAACTTGAAGTTGTTCGATGGAAATTAATTCTTGCACCTTGTCGCACGTTTGGATTAATAATATGATATTAATATAAATTTTACAAACCACAAGTTGCAATACCAATAACTTTTTCTTAACTCTTGGATCTGCTTGTGAAACAAACCTTTATTTACGTCCTTTGCTCGTCTCTTACGAACATAAGAATCAGCATAAAAATTCGTAGTCCGATTGCTAGTTAGCAAACTATTGCGCAAGAGAAACTTGGAAATTCGTGTCCGACTCTATTTACACCCACGTTTCTCCAAAGATCCTTACGAGATTCCCTAGCCCACGATGAATATTATTTCAACCAAGATCAAACTTCTCGAACTGTCGCTTCGAAATATCGTTTGTCGTAAGATTAGGTGCCTAAGCAAGGAGAAAGGAAGGAAAAAAAAATATGCAAACGAAGCTGCGTTAACCCAGTGTAAGGTTGGACTTGTGCTATCCAGGGTGTGACGGTAGTTTTGCATGTATTACGGTCTTAACGCGGACAAATTGGATTTGTCGTTAGTCGAGATTAGAGTAATCTACTTAGAAAGAGATGTAAATCATGTTATTACGACTGATCTCAGCCTCCGTTATGATTCATCGTTACGCAGAGTCGAATTGCTATAGGATTATTTTAGTTTCAATATCAGAACAATTTGTCACACCGTGTGTCACACAGATCGAACTATCTTTTATCCGTAGTTCCACATAATCAGATCGAGTCGACGTGAAAATCCACCACGTGCAACCTGCTCCCATTGCAATGACGATCTTTGGTAACGAATTAGCGAAGAATTTAGACAGCTTAATAGAATTTCATCGAACTGTATATTATATGTATTAGTCGTTCGATTCACGCCAGCCAACGATTAAGGAAAACCCCGTGCTCAAGTATACTGATAAATTTTCAAACTCGATTTTCTCGAAAGCTAAACCTTAAATGAAACAATGTTATTCCACATCTTGTTCCTATTTTCGCATAAGGAATCACCTCGTGGCCGCATGTACGCGTTATTCGGCCGCACCCCGTATATTTGTCAGGACTTTGATTGGCGTGGCATTCACAGCGCTACATAATCAGATTGAATCGGCGCGAAAAACCACGCGCAATCTACTCCCACCACCCTCGAACCGGTAATTAACCGGTGCATTATACTAACTAGGAACGCGCGAACGCGTGAAATACAATAGGGCGGCGCAGGACAAGCGGCAAACGAGACGTCGACCATTCGAATTCATAGCGAGCAGGAAGGCCGAGTAATTAGGTGACCCGACTCTCAAACGTCGACGTCATTATCCGTGCAAATCGTACGTTGCTGTGGGAGGAAGGGGGATACAGGCTGAGGATACACTCTCTCTCGTACGCGATTCATAATTATCGTGGACCCTTCTTCTTTCTCCTCGCCTATTCGCCTCCCCTCTCTCTCTCTCTCTCTCTCCAACGTTCGCCTCTTGTTTGTTTTTTTTTCTTCTTTTCCCTTTTCTTTCCATGTTTGGTGGCGCGACACGTGAATCGAGTCGGCGAATTAACCAGACTGCCGTCGTAATTAAAGCAATTTGTCGGGTAACACGGCGGCGATGCGAATCGCCGGGGCGACAAATTCAAGATGCCTGCCGACGATGGTCGATTTTTTGATAACGAGGAAAGGAGAGAGGGCAGCGTCCTTTGTCGAGACTCTGCTCTCCTACACGTTCAAACTGACTGCGACGCATCGACACTTGGATTCGCATCCGTTTCACTTTGCCCGCATTTAACGATTCCTGTCGGTTCGTCGCGTGTAGCGTTGTGTTGTCGATCGCTTGGAATCGCGTCGACTATATGCGAACTGCCAAAAATCTTGGGAGTCGTGAAAGCATAGGATGTTTGTGTCGAAGGTCTAAGCGGTCGATAGACAAGTCTTGAAAGCTTAGCGCTTGTAGTCGATGTTTCGCGAGCATTTAGAATGCTTTACTCCAAACAACGTCGATATGGCGCGAAATATGGAAGAAGATCTAAGGAAGTTGGAGGTATCAGTGGTAAAGGAATTTACCGCGAACCGCTTCCAAGATTCACAAGGCTTAGAAAGGCTTACGAAGTTGCCAAGAGTTCGATCGAATGTAGACAATTTCAACAAGTATCGAATCGTATTGAAACTGAGCTTTGAGTGTTCTTTCTGCATGCGCTATATGCACCAAATTATGCGAAATTCACAAGATAAGCAGTTTTCGAATAAATGTGTACGACGCTAAACTAGCTTCGTCTTAACCTTTAGATTTTGCGTTTGAATGGGTTGCAGTTCGATGATGTTCGGACGATGGAATCTCGTCGAGAAAAATCTGAGCGTTCCATGGAACGTGTTATCTTAAGTAAATTTGAATTTTGATTGAAAGAATAACAAAATTCCGTTTTCTAATTGTTGCGAATTATCGACTAAAGAGCAACCGGTCGGGTCAAACCGATCGGTCGATATCGCGTACCTCGAATGACTTAACGCTCAAGGTGGAGGAGGTTTAATAGATCGAGTGTTAGAGTAATCTAGCAAAGTATTTGCACTTGTATAAAAGCAACGTTTGATGTTACGAACACAGCATTGGTAAGATGTTGTTGAGAGTGAAGTATTTCACCCACACGGTACGATGTCTGACGATGAACTGTCCTCCTACGTTGCTGATTCTCCTGACCAGCCGCTGGGCTTCGTCTGTCCATGGTGTCTTTCCGGCTGGTCCTTTCCCGCGGTTTTTTACCTGACCTCGGAGTCATTAGGTTTACAGCTGGAGGAGGACATGTAATTCGCGATTTCCTCAAGAAGGGAATGGACCTGTCGTGCCATAAACGGACGGCCACTCAAAATTCCGAACGCTAATTCAATATACCAGTAGATCAGTAATTTTAAGAGTACAAGATCATTGATTACAAGAGAAACATGTACGCGGTGATGGCGACGAAGCAGCGTTTTTCTGTGAAAACTCTCTTAATTTTCTCGATAATAAAAATAACAATATGTTGTTCGATCGACGCCGCATCGATCACGATGAACTGTTTCCGTACCTACAGACTGATAATTTCGATAAACAATAGGATACTTAAGCCATAGAATTTTTCGACGTTTGCGACGGCCAGTGATACGAGGATCTCTGGAACAATGGTGAATGGTATCGATGGGACGTTGATGGGGATTAATGGGCCGTGTCTGTTGCGAGATTTTCACGGTGCGATGAAAGGTATGGGCGCGTTCCGATGTAGAGAGGAAAAGCTTGTATATTATATAAGTCAGCATATTATACTTCGTGAATGTAAATCATACTCATGGTAATTTATGACAGCTTGAAAAATTAATTTCACGTAACAGAATATCGACTATACTTACAATTTATGATCCGAGGGCGTACGAACGTTATATTCGTTGCATTAAATTAACAGAAACACGGAACTTCTGATCGTCCGTATATTTTACACCTTCGATATAAATCCATAGCTTTGCAAAGGTATTTCTCTGGAGATCTTTAAGATCAGTTTTCAAGCTCGACCGCGAAAACGTTTCGTGCGCTGTACGAGACATTCGCTTTTGTTTAAACAAATCCTATACACGACGAAGTATAACAACCGTTATAATAACGTACCTACCAACGTTAATTAAATAAAGCAGCGATAAGACAGTTGCTATTGTCGGAACTAAATTCGCAGCACTACGATAACTTTCCAGTGAAATATCGCGGTATTTTATTTCGATAAAAATAAGAAGAATTCTGCGAGCGAAAGGATTACAGACTTAAATACTCAGCCTTCGATAATAACTTTGACGATAACGAGGTATTCAATGGATCGTAGACGCAGAACGAGGAAGACAACTGAAGGAGAACGTGTACAAACTTTGTACGAAGTTCGGATCTTTGATGCATCGATACGCTTTTCATGCTTCAAGCAATTTAGCTGTTGTCGCTTCTTAAAAAAGTGTGTACCTAAAAAGAGTAAGCGACGACGAGTATACTCGTCAAACACAGAGTATGTGTGACTGTTGTAACATAGAATTAATTTCCAACGAAATGATTCTTTTATTCTTCTTACACGACCAGTGTACTCGTCACAACGCAAAATATTGCCATTTCTTCGTGACGAGTATACTCGTCGAAAACAGTTAACTGGTTAAAATACACGTTCGAAACACCGCGATCTCTGATACAGATCCACCGACACGAGAAGAAATCCTGCCCTTCTAAAGATAATTCTAAAGATAATTTATCATAAGCGATACTTTATGACGATAACGAGCGAAACGAAGGAAACAGAGGAAGATGTTTGCGTAGATCGAAGCGGGCCTGGCTCAGACTCGCGTGCAACTGGTTTCGTACAACGAGGATCAAAGCTCTACGGAGAAGGAGGAATCGAGTCAAAGTTACTTGGTTGGCCGAAGGACGATGCTGGTTCCAACTTTCGTCGCTAAATTCGCCACTTAATAAGGCAGCGTCTGGGCGAAGAACGCGCAAATTGTGACGTCTCACCTGCATGCGGAAGTACGGTGACAGCGCACAGGTGTCGACGACGCTATTATCGCGAAAGGCGAGGAAAAAAGATGAAAAGGAAGGTGGGTTGAATTTTACAGTGGACTGAGAGGAATTCGATCTCACGGAAGCTCGTGTCTGCTTTGCCGCGCCTACAGTGTGTTTAGAAATTGTTAGAAGCAGAAGTTGCCACTTTGGATGCGCTTTCGAGGTCGACCAAGAGAGATACTTGAGAGTTGCAGAGACTTGAAGAAGAGAGGAAGGCGAGGAACGAGCCAATGTCTTTCTCGAGTATTTGCAGTTAATCGCGTATCGTGCAAGGACTTAAACGATGTTTAGTTTTGTACAATGGCACGTCTGATGTTCGATTATTGAAAAAAGTTTAGGAAATACATATATCGCTCTCTGAAGCGAGGATTCATAGAATAGAATGATCTTTTTTAGTAATAAAATTCAGCAATCGTATTCGATGATCGGCTACTATTTATAGTATGATAATGGCGAGTGTATTGAGAGTGAAAATTGTTGAAGATTGCAGATTCCGACAGAATAACCATTGTGAAAAACTACTTATCTAAAAAGCGTCACATTTTACCATTTCGCTGTCAAAAATTGGAAATTATTCTGTGATCGTCTGATAACGAGGAAATCGATTAGTGTCGATCGAAAAGTAATTGAATATGAAGAAAAATTTACTTGAAAACTAAATTCCGATAAAGTACACGCAAAGGAATAAAGAGATGAAAGCAGTTACCAGAAAACTTGGATTTCGACATCGAATCCATTCGTTTCCTCTTCTTAAACGACGCGACGTATCAAAGAGACCAAAGGTTTGTGCAGTTCGATCGCTTTGTCTTCGCCAATTGAAGTATCCTTAACGAGAAAAGTTCTCGTTCTCGACGATATCCATTAAAACTGAACACAAATCCGATAGCAGCGAAAGCATCGTGTTATACACATTCCTAGTCGACTAGAATGAACGACGAAATAAAGGAGAAATCGTACAAGACGCGACAAGATCGTCCAATTAGGAGGACAATTATACCGGTAACACCTTTCGCGGCGGACTTGTTGATCGATCCATCGAAGCTAATTAACCCTTCAGCTATGGAGTAGCCGTAGAAAAACAGCGAGGAAAAAAGAAAATACGCCGCGAGGTATTTGCAAATCACTTGTCGCAGGTATGTCAGAAGTTCTAAGCCTCTATGGAATTTTTCTACGATAGTTTCATCGATGAGATTTGAAAAATTTGTCAGTGTAAAGATAATTTGAAAGATCGAAAATTCAAGTACTTGAGAATTGGCACATTTGACAAATTATACAACTGGAAAATTTCAAAATTTCAAAATTCGGAAGCTTCGCGATTCGAAGCTACGAAGATTACAAAATTTGTAAGTTTTGCAATTTAAGGGTAGGAAAATTTTCAAATTCGCAAGTTTCGCAATTTCGGCGCTATAAGAATGTGAGAATTTGAAAGCGTGGAAGTTTCGCAGTCTCTGAAGCTAAAGAATTTGAAAATTCCAAAATTTGCAAGTCGCACGATTCAAAGTTATCTAAAGTTGGAATTTTGGATAATCCGGCAGTGTCGAGACACTGGAAACTCCAAAACTCGAAAGCTCGAAGATTTCAGTTATAATTCGAAACTTTCGAAATTTGTACATTTCACGACTAGAACAATTTCAAAATTCGTGCGTTTCACGCTTCGAAAATTTTAGATTACTCGGCAACCTACGAATCTTCCGAGTTTTCTACATTTTCCATCTTGCGTTACAAACGACTAATTTCTCAATAGAATTTAAATATTGCGTTGGCAACTAAGTGCAGATTTTGTCAATACCACCTAATGACAAAATCATTTTTTGATTGATTTCATGATTTTTTGATTTCATGATTTTGTCATTAGGTGGTACTGACAAAATTCGTAATCACTTAGTTGTCACAGTGGCTTTTCCAAGTCATTACGTTCATACAATAACATTCGTTAGAGCGTTCGCTGTTGCATCAATCTGACAAATGCGTAACGATCTAAAATCTAAAGTGTCGTACATTGAAGCCATTCATAGCTAAAGGGTTAAAAGGAAACAACGAATGTAAAAGGCGCGGACAGATCTGTGCAACGAATAACGTCAAAATTCCGATAGAATAAGGAAAGGCCAGGCCTCTTATCTTGTTAGATCTTAGATGTATACGAGATCGTTAATGCGTTCGTGGTTTGCCGTATTTGGTTGATTGAGCAACGGCCTCGTTTCAGACAGGTCGGGACACAACGATCTTGTCTTGCCTCTCTACACGTGCTTCTGTACCGATGCACTGCCTTAATCGGTTCTCGTTCGTGCGTCGTGATCGATTTAATTATGGTACTGGACATTGAAACGTTTAAACGGCCAATGATGAACGCGGTAATTAAGAAGGATCGAAGTTTGAAGGAACAAAAGCTTCGATTTATCCGAAGATCCGTGATTCGTGTTCGCTTAAGCTTACGTTTTCGCATGTAATTTCCTATTTGATATTATAATATTAAAATATTAGTCATCTCGTATCTTTTTTAGTTTTCTTTTATCGTATTAATCGTATTTATTCAAAGTTTTATTCACGTTACAAGTGTACTTGGAAGATAAGAAACACCATGGGAAAAGGTTAAAGTTTGTTTTATCTTCGAAGGGAATATCAAGTGAAGAGATTATCAATGTGTAAATTGAAGAATATCGACTCGATATTTGTTGTTTATAATTTACATTAAGCAATATATACGTTTCCTTAGTCGGAGAAGCAGATACGCTTCCGATTCATTTAAGTCAGTGAATCGCAAAAATCGCTGACTTGAAAGTTTGAAAGCCAATATGGGTGTAATTTTGTATAAAATTAAGAAAATTGGCTATTTAATTTCTTCATGGGAAATTTAATGCAGAAGCACATACTTTATAACGCGTACTGTCGGAGAGAGCATTGCCATCACTTGAGAACAATGCGTAGAGCTTACTATAGCAACACGACGAGGTTTGGCAACTCAAGGTTTCTTCCCCCACCATGCGTTAAGGTTAAGGAGAACTTGGTCCTCGGTTTTATGGTCACACGCGTACCATGGTTTTCGATATGTTTATGGGAAAAACGAATATTTAATTTTACGGTATAATAACGTTAATGCGTTCGGCTGTAACATCGAACGACAAAAACACCAAAATGTTTAGTCACTGATACACAGAATTAATATTAACATTAAATTAATCCCTTTCAAGCAGACATTTGACGTTGATTTTCTACATTTTCCTCCGACGATATTATCTTTGAAAATGAGGAGCAAATTGGATCTGCGGAGATCTCGTACAATCTGCCATAGACCAACAACGTTATTTTTCGAAAAACATGCTAGAAAGAAAGAGAATTTATTTTATAAAATTTTATAAAATTGCTAGGAAAAATTATGAATCTTAATCTGGGAATTTCAGCGTAAACTCAATAAACCTAAACCGACCGAAGACAAAAGTGCAAGTGTCAAGAAACAAGAAATAAAACTTGTGCACGAACGTAGTGCAAATTCGTGAAGAAGAAAAGTATCCTTGGGAAAGCCCGTATGTGTCTCCTCTTAGTCGTAGATAAAGCTCAGTTCCATTCATTTCGATAGATAAAGGCAAAGAAACGATGAACTAACGTATTTTTCTCTAAAGAATCCAGCGTTATTAATATCAATAACCACTTAGAAAGGGAAATTGCACTAATATTTTACCTTACAGCGTTTCCGTTGCTATGTAGAAAATTTTCCCACCAAAAGATCATGAAATTTTCGAATTTTCCCACTTACAGCATTTTCTACAGCCAATTAGTTACTTAACTTAATCAATTAGTTAGCTGTTGCGATCTGTTCAAAAAACTTTGAACAGCGTGTACCTAAAGAGTAAGCGATGACGAGTAGAATAAGCGTAGCTGCTATAACACAGAATCAAGTTGTAACGAAATGACCGTTTCAATTTTTAATTTAATTAATTTATTTAAACGATTCAATTTCAACTTTTAAGTTATCTTAAATCAACGCGCGAAAAAAGAGCAAAAAATGGTTAATTTAAGAGGGTCGCGCAAAGAAAAAAATTATCAAACGGCACTGTCCCTTGGAGACGTAGTCGGCTACAAGAATCGGGAATCGAATTCACGCGACAGAAAGAAGGATGACGAGATTCGAAACGGAAATGGGTTCAGCAGCCGCAGAATCCTTCGGAACGAAGTCAGAGTCGCGGCACGTTTGGGACGATCTCTATCGTACGTAGCGCGTCGGAGACCGTTGAAAGCAGGCCCTGAAATATTTATAAGCTGTACACGCTCGTAAATTACAACGGATTTCGAGGGGGAGGCTTTCCACGGATATCATGTTCGGCAGTTTAATTTTTCATGGACGAGCACGAAGGACAGAGGCGAGTGGCCGCTAACTAGAAGCGTGATTAGAATCTCATTGAAACGTCACAACCTCTTCCCTACGTTCCTTTCTACTTCTATTTCCTCTTCTTCTCTTCCATCTCCTGCTACTTGTGCAGAGTATAGGAGTGACTTTAAGAGGATGTAAAAAGTTCGAGTAGAAAAGCGCTCTTTCGACCCAGTTCTCCAGTTTATAACAGAGTATAAAGCATCCTCTTGCTTTTACGCGGACGTTCAAAATAGCCATTTTTTTTTTCTTCCTCTTCAACGTCAAACGTTTCATAATTCATAGGACGGTGCGAAATGACGTTTAAGAATACGCCCAGAGGGAAGCGTGTAAGGGTAAATAGGCACCGAGTACCTACATCCGACAGTTTGCTGAAATAATTTTTCGTTTATACGATTTAAACGGATTTTTATGCAAAACGTTGTACGCTCTTGGAATATTCGCTAGAGTTTCGCGAACGTTACATTTCACAGCGTAATAACGGTAATTTAGAAATAAATACCACGCGTTTCATGGCAGTTGTAAAAAGAATAAAATGTCTTTGTTTTAAATGCTCGACGTGTTACGTACGTAAACGGTGGTTTCTCAAAATTTCTTCTAAAAATTTCCTGCATCCACACGAGACCTTCTATGATCCTTTTTCGATAGTACAAGATTATGTCTCCAAAGGGTCTTTATAATTTAAATATTACCTTCACACCTGACGAAAGCATCGATCTTTCAAGATGAAACAAATGACAAGTAAAATTAGGAAGATTTTCTTACCGAGGAACAAGAGATCGCAGTGAACACAGACGTTTCGACGACAAACGGTTTACGCTCTCACTATAATCAGTCGAAATAATTACTCGCGAAACGATCCATTCTCTATCACGATATTCAACTTGAAACGTCTGCTGATAGATTACTTGGATGGTAAATGAAACACTCGTTGGCTGATCCCATCGCCAATGGGGATTTTACCGTTTAATTAAAAACACGTGACAGAGGCGAGCTTGAAAAAGAAAAAAAAAAAAAAGAAACGAGGGAGTTCAGGGTTGCGGACGAATACATCATCCGCCATCGCGCGGTACGCTTACGAACGTGGACGAGGGGAGTTATTAAAAAAATTTCCATAATGTGCATCGCCCGCCGGGATTTACATTCCGCGAGCTATTAAATCCTGGCTCGCGTCTAATCGCGGCCAAACAAACGTCAGTGCCAAAGGGTTAGGGGATGAAGGGGCAAAGGACGAAGAAGGGAGGTTAATTAACGAGATTCGAGATATTAGACTGATTGCAGCTCTTTCGAGGGGAACGGCGGTCCTGGAAATTGAATACAATGCTTTGGTTTTCGCGTTTCAGCTAGATTGGCTAGTTACTTCCATTTTTCTCTCTCTTTCTTCTCTCATTTTCTCTTTTTTTTTTTTTTTTTAAACGATGAGCGAACAAAAGAAGCAGAGTTATGGCAGCAGAAGAATTTTTCGACCAGGCTTAATTGCGACGGCTGATACAGTTCGACCAATCGAATCGCCGGAAATTGAAGTTCAACATCGGGGTGAAGTTTCATGGTGAAGTAAACTGATTGGACTTGGAGGCTTGTTTTTTTTTCCTCATTTTTTTTTTATTTTTCGTTTCGCTCGTTTCTTTTCCAAGGGCTCACTTTTTTCAGCTGTAATTAATTCTAGTTCGTTATCTGTCGATTGATTTCATCGTCCGCGATCGAATTTTACTTCCCGTTCGACGAAACCAAATTACGAGACTGAGTTTTTCCATGATGAGGGGGATAATCGCGAGCAGATTGTTCGAAGGTAAAACATGCGATGATGCGGCGATAAGAAAGAAGGATAACATTTGTGGAACGCGTACACCATACAGAAACGCGAAACGTTAACCAACCAGGTGATGTAAATTTGACAGTAATCGATTTTATTAAGACAAAGTAGACGATCGTGTAGTTCAACGTGTACGCGTAATATTCACAGCGATTGCGAAATCGTACGCAACCAGCAGGCATTTCATATTCTATATTTTATACGTTACTCTGATATCACGTTTCATATATCACTCTGATTTTACATTTCATAGGATTTTTCATATTTTATATTTCTCATGTTACTCCTATCTTAATTACCTTTTCACCTTTCAAGTTAATATCTCCTATATAATTTCTCTTCCTCTTCTCGTTTCTTTCGATTAATTCCGCTCGTTTATCTCGACATCTATTCGAATGACGATGCAATGAATTTATCTATCTGTAGGAACGTGTACGCAGTAATATTATATATGCGTAGGTAGTACGGATCGCGAACTGTTCTCAAGATAAGTAATATCCTTTTGGAAAGCGGTACTACGGCATGCTCAGGCTTCCTACGGAACTAGTTGAAGTTTTAATGAGACAGTGAGATGGTTTTTCAAAAGGATACGATTCACCCTCTCGAGTCTTTGAGAGTTGACTCTGTAGACGACGCATTAGACTCGTAGTAAATTGAACAATAGCCTGCTTTTAATCCAACCAAAGGGTCTACTAATAATGTAACAAAGTGTAATAGAATTTAATGGAAATGGTTCGCCTGTGATAAGACGTTAAATCGCGTCTAAGATTACAAACCCATCGGTGTACGATTATAGATTCCTTTGACAGTTTCCAATTAAAATGATCGATTTAAAAATCACACCGATGCCGAATTACAGATTCCTCTTGTATAAATACAAGATACGTCGAATTAAAATTACCGTAGATATTACACCAATGCTAAACTACGGATTCGTCTGATAATTTCAAAGAGCGATTAACGTTAAATTCATGAAAATACTGTAGTATCGTGGACGAGGGGGGGTCTCACGCGGATTGTAAACAAGCGGTTGCATGTGTGTAGTGGGGCTAAGATAAAAGATACGAGGCTAAGACAAAAGACAAGGGGTTGTTAGGGGACGATAAACGAATTAACAGCAGTATGAGTTGAGAAGCCAGAGAGTGCGGATTGCTTTGCCGAGATAGTGTTGTTAGCGTTGTTGAGTGAGAGTTGAATCTGTGTTGACGAGAGTTGT
Source organism: Bombus pascuorum (assembly GCF_905332965.1). Taxonomy (NCBI): domain Eukaryota; kingdom Metazoa; phylum Arthropoda; class Insecta; order Hymenoptera; family Apidae; genus Bombus; species Bombus pascuorum. Next base: position 4,688,875 of record NC_083488.1, on the reverse strand, counting down.
TAATTAATTATTTAGTTGTTTTAATTATTATATTTAATTATTATTATAATTTATTATTATACGAGCGAAAATACGAGCGTTAGGGGGAAAAAAATATTTCCAAAGATCATATCTAGAAATCGGCGATGAGTCGCAATTTTACGATAGCTATCGCGCGAATAGATAATGCGCGAATGCAGAATGATAAGAGTGCAGTATCAGCGCGTTGCAAACTCGATTACTCGATGACGTGGGCTACGGTGCATGTTCGATAAATTTTTCACCGACCCGACTTCCGATGTCGCGTCAAATATTTACCGTGCATCTGTTGAAGATTCGATTTTATTTTCCAGTACGTTGATTAGCTCGCTCGGCAATTCCGCTGACCGGTTACGCGGTAATCGATAGCGACACGTCGAGATTGTTAACCGGAGGATCCAATCAATTGTATATTTATGGTTCTAGCTCGTAAATTAAAAGAAAAATTGATTGCGATACCTGCGCTAACGTTAAAAACTAAATTTCTAATTGTTTCGTGAGTTAGGCTTATCGATGGTCGACGAATAATTCATAAAAGGATTAAATAGTATCAATCAAACAAGTGTTTCATCGTTGTCTAATTCCATTTTTCGGCCCAGTTACCTTGAAACAAAAACTCGGTTGTTTTAGCTTAGAGAAAACTACAAGATGAAAAGGTATGTCGAGGTACGAGAAGAACGAGAAAGTTAAACGATTAAATTGAAATTGTATAGGATCGTAGTAAAATTAATTTGAGATTAATTAATGTCATATAAAATCGTATGATATGTAAAGTATTTTATATCAGGCTCCCTTTAAATCATATAAAATTAGCAATAACTTTGCTAAATAATTTTACCAATATTAGAAACTAGATTTCCGTTATTTATTATTACTTAAACTTCCATAAATCACCTCGCAATTCAGATGAATCGACAAATACTTAAAATCTATGAATCGATATTACTAATCAAACAGCTGCTATAATTACGATCCACTTATTTATCTCACTCGAATTACTCGTACACAAGAACGTAAGCCCATGGCAGATCCAACATTCGTCTACAAGATCATGGACAATTACATAAATCTTCCTGACATCCTCAGCCTCGTGAAGCTTAATGTTCCGCCTAGAACTTTCAGGTCACATCCGCCATTCCACTCATCTCGGCGTTTAACCAACTTTGCCGCAAACAACTGTCTCGGCCGTGTCTGTAAACAGGCTAACTCCATCGCTCGCCAACTCGATCTTTTTCGTGGTTTATTGATATCGTTCGAAGCTCGAGCGAGATCCGCTTTACACGCATTGGCTCGTTTATACGTAATTATTCCGTGAGAATCGATAAAAAACACGATATAGCGCATTTGAAGAAATTAAAATCGAGAAACGAACGACTTCATCGCCATCGGCTACGAGCAGGAAATAAAATACAAAGCAAAATGAAAAGGAAAATTGTGGCAAGGGGTGTAATCCGTTAACCGATAAACGAAAAAACAGACAAATAAATAAATAAAACGGCAGAGAATATATTGGCGTAGCTGGAGCCAATCGCGAAAGTTAACTTCACGATTAATAATAAGATATCCAAGTTGCAATTAGCTGCCCTTAAATCACGACGTGACCCAAAACTCCGTGCCACGGGTTAATTAGGATAACAGGTAGGGAATATTCAAGACACGTCCTCGGGATAACAGAACAAAGTCCAGAGACGGTTCTTGACATTTCTATTACTCGAGAGTGGTGCTGCTGGCACTAATAGAAATTGATACGCGCCAGACAAATTGCCATATTCGATGCTTGTTCTATGATCGGCTCGTTTTACGTTTCATCTTGGCAAGGGCGGCAGGGAGACAGAAAGAGAGAGAGAGAGAGAGAGAAAAGGAAGAAAATTGATCAGGATTTATGCGAGTCGCTCAACACGTCTACATTTGTCTCGCGAAGCACGTGCAGTATTTCATCTCCCTGGTTAGGGGTCAAGCGAGCGGAATGCGTGGAGTTAACTGAGACCCAGATAGGTTTCAGCCGCTGGGTTGAATCGAGATATCTTTCACGTGGCCTCTTCTATCGATGCTCGTGAAATTTGATGTGCCACTTTCATCGTCTTCGAATCCTCGCGCGTGAATAATTCCACGATTCGGCTAAGGTTTTGGAATGGTAAGGTGGCTCAAGGAACTGGAGCGTAAGGACGGTGTGCGGGCAATATTGCAAATTTTGTCGATGTAGTAAGTGTATAATCGAGATAAGGAAGAGATACGAAGGTCGAGTTAGAGTAGTCTTCGAAGGCGCATAGACTTTCAAATGGGATCTTGATGTATCGTACAGTTCAGATTTTTTAGAGACCTTGAATAACCCTGAAGTCAGGCCATCCATAGTCGAATCAACGACCTATGGGATTAGGAAACTCAGGTAAGATTTTTCTTCCTTGGGCAGAGAAAGATTCTTTGGCTCGTTTCTCCGATAAAATTCACGTCAGAGGCGAAATTGCTAAGAATTTCAAGTCCATCGATACTTTCCTACAACTAGACGTTCGTTTAAAAGCAAACACAAGCCTTTTAATGTGTCGAAGATTTAAAAAAATCGCAGAAACACGTTGATCAATCGTCGAACGATAAAGAAACTTATCCATCTTATTTCGCTTTAGATAAAGATACGACAAAGATGCAAAAAGAAGTACGATCTTGCGAAACGAATGGCTCGAATCAAAATGGGAATGTTCAGTGCTGCTTAATAAAATAGACGATGGTCTATGTTTCCATTACTATGCCAATTCCAAACCGCTAACTACATGCAAGATCAAATTGTCCACGATACTATTCATAGGGATATCGAGCCCCGAGTGCATTGCCAATCAGAACTTCGAATACGGCATTTGCATTTGGTCTAATACGGAGTATTCCCATGAGATACTAAGGGTAGGTTCTGGTCCTTCGATCTGCTAACCTATACACGATCAGATACGATCAAAAGCTTATTAATTCCATTGCGCTGGAGACTAAGAGATCCTGTTCGGCTTCATCGACAGCCAATCATCGATTCGATTAGGATCTCTTCGAATAATTCATTTTCACCACGATCGTGTCTAAAGTGAGTTTTCGCTGTTAAAAAAATAATCAGTTTATGTATTTTATGCAACATTATCGTTTATCAGTCCGCTTAACATTTTCTCGTATCCTTCGTCGATTTTCCGAAATATAATAATACGATGTCTCTTTCGAATCATTCGGTACAACGATCAGTCAGCATCATCCCGATCGTGCAATTTTGCGATTTACCTTGAGCCAAATATTTCTCGTGCAAACATTCCTGCACATTGTCGTAACGTAGATGGAATATAACGTAAAGTAAATTTTAAAATGTTCAATTTCCTTAAGTTTTAGACATTTTCATAATCATCGGCAGATATGTGCCGAATATCTTCGTCAGTCAGTTCGTGGTATTTCGTAAATAGGACGATCTCTTCTCACAGACAACGAGCTCCACTTTCTTTCTCAGCATTGTTCCACTACCTTCCTCCCCCACCGGTGTATCGCGTAAATTTTAATAGTTACTTTTCTCACGAGTAATTGCGCCTGGCAACAGAAACTACCAGATGCTGCCACGCACGCATTTCCATAGAAATCTATCCCGCAACAGTTTCGTTCATTCCCTTTAACCGGCGGATCGATCGATTATTAATATCAATCTCATGGAAAGCAGATTTCTTTTGATGGCGAATTTCGAACGATTAAAATATACGTACGATATATGTATTTCTGATATTTAATCGGTTAGAATTAATCATCTTTAATGGAGGAACTCTCTAAAAAAAAAAGATAATTGTTGAAATTAAAAAATTAATTAACAGAACAAATATACGTATATTGATGAATATTTTCCCATTACAAGTTTTATAAAGTCTCAGATTTAATAGAAATTTTTTTCAATCAGATCGTACATATTTATGAACATTTTAATTAACTAGAACTTTTTATACTGTAATCGTGTATGTATGTACGAATGTATACATTTCTGAATATCTTCTTATTGTAATTTTTAAACGTATTTTAAAACGTATATACACATATTTGTTTATATATAATGCACATATACAATGTATGAAACGTATGAACGTATATAATTATGAATATCTTGGTACTACGTTTTTATAAAATTTTAAATCTACATGATTGGAATGTTTGCGCAAGACCGGTCTTTCTAATATCATCGCGTCGGCAATAAGCTTCCATTTAATCCGCCCATTTTCTCCCAGCTGGTTTTCCAAACGAGCGTGTCGGAAGGTAACTACAAGTTTCCGGGAACGCGGCGTTAAGGAGTATAAATCCTAATGACGGTTTCCGGTCAAACGAGTCTGACTCATAATTGCGATCGTCGCGATGGTAATAACGCTGTTAAACGGCCTCGCTACAGAAACAAACGAGGTCGCTCCCTTTCGACGATAAACGAACTTATAGGCGGGAAAATGCACGACGATGCGTTACGTGCCTCGAATAATCCTTCAGCAACGAAGGAAAAACCCATCGCGGAGAAAAGAAGCTGGTTAATCTAATTGGCATGCGGTTGATTGTCGAGAAGAAACGCTAAAATATAAAGAGGGGTGAGTTGGAATTAAATTAGCTTCTCCAACTTTAATAATAATCACTTGTAAATTAGATTAAATTAAAGAAATAAAAAAAGAAAATTAACGGTGTAACAAGTTGTTTATTCGAAAAAAAAAGAATTCATCGACTGTAAGAAGATTAACATCGAGGACGAAGATAGTTTCTTCTAGGAAGATATTCTTGGGATTAACGAAATGGGAAAATATAGGGGCGAACGGAAAAGCGGTCAGAAGATAAGGCGGACACATTAATGAAATTCGTAGAAATCGGCCGGAAGAGAAGCGTCGGGGCGGAAGTTTTTAAATTTCGTTCATTCAACTTTTTCAATTCTCGAGCAAAAGTGCAGAGCTGTGTCCTATGCACAGCCCCTCCACCTGTCGAACTGAATACGCTTTGAAGAACTTTTATCGTTCTTTCATCCCTATCGCGAAACACAGCTTAAACGGTTGTTCTTCCTGCCGTTAGTCTCGCAGGTATGCAGAGTATTACGCAACAGAACTTTCGAGCCTCGTCCGACATACAGTATCACAAAGTTGCCGTGTTTCGTCGTTCGAATGTACGAAAAAGAAGAAAAAGGAGGATAGTAAAACGTAGAATAAGGATGAAAAATTTGGACGATGCAAGTTTCGAAAGATCAAGATATAATGGAACTTTGGATGCTAGAATTCCGCTGACTTTGAAAGATTTCGGGAATTTACAATAGTCTAGAGAAGTATAAAAAAATGTATAGTAAGAAAGAAAAGTTTGGAAAATGTAGCTTTCGGAAGATTAAGATGCAATAAAGCTTCGAGTGCTTATAGAGAATCTTAAAATTCCGTGAATTTACGTTGATCCAAAAGTCTGCACAGTTTAGGAGATTTAAGATTCCGTTTGAGAATCCTCGAAAAATTGTAAATTCTAAAACTTCCCTTCGCGAAATCTGTAATTGCCATCAACATTTTTTAAAGTTGTACGTTAGATCGAATCTCCTTTCTACGTTGGATAGAATTTTTCGAAATGTCTGTACATTCGAGAATTGCCTAAATCAAGAATTCCGAGAGCAAGCGTAATAAATTTTAACGCTCGATCCTCGATATTCAAAATTCGCTGGATTCGCGAAAATGAACTACTCTATGTTCTAAGCACGCGCAGCTCCAAATATTCCATGGAATCCCAAGTTGCTCGGTAAACTTTACACTTTTACCAGCGAACAATTTCTCCGACTTGACTGTGTCGGAATGTTTCCAACTAAATAGAAGAAACATCGGGCGAAAGTCAATCATAAAGAATCCCGGTCGAACAATATCATAACAGGGAACTCCGTGAAACCAATAAATTCAACAGCGAGACAGGGAGAACCGGCTAGATGGATTTATCACGTTCGAATCGGATTCGCGTCGCTTTATCATTTATTATTGGAAATTCTGTCGCCTCTAACAGCTCGGTTCCACGTCGAAAGGAGCAGCCTATCCCGAGGCACTTTATTCAACGTAGTTGACTCGCATTAAAGCCGAAACTCGGCTTTGCTTCTTTATTAAAGCAATCTTCGCTGTCTGTGACCTCTCGACCAGCTGGAAATCGCTTATTGAAATTTCCTCCGAATATCTCGACTACGTAATGAGATAAAGAAAAAGAGGGAGAGAAAGTGAAGGAAAAATCGAGAAGACGAAGAACTAAGAAGAAAAAGGCGCCTTGCTTGATTTTCTTTCCCGATTTTCTCGAGGCTCTCGTGTTTTCGCGTTCTCGTTACGTCAACAAGGGGCTGGAAACACCGGGGCGATTACGTCGGTTAATTAACCAGCCACCAAGTGTAACGCAACTTAATGAGACATCACTCGTGTAATTACCGAAGTTACGTTGTTGATAAGCGACCAAACGAAACCGCCAGGAATTTAGAACCGGCGGGACCCTTGGATTTTTCCACAGCCACGTTGATTAATTGCCAATTATTTCTCTAATTGCGCTGATCCTTGTACTCCGAATGCGTTTTCTCCTATTTCGTACTCGGCCGCTCCAGTGTCGAGTTAATTGGAAGAACCGCTTTACTCGGCTCGAACACCGTACGTCTTTCTTAACGTCGTTACGTGTTTGAACATTTTGCCGTAAACGAAGTGACACTTGTAGAATTGACCGATACAATTAACAGGAAGCCGCCTACAAGCATATTGGTTGTGGAAATCATCAAATTTTCCACACACGTTCCGTCCTTTACTACGTGTATGAAATTACGTGTTTTCGTTATGTCGAAATCTTAGTACTTTGGCAGAATTTCTTTTTTTTTTTTTAATGTAAACCTATAGCGAATTTTGTAACCGTGTAAACTTTTTACTGTTAATTAGTAACATTTCTGTGGACTTGGAGCAGAGGAGTCGTAGTAACTTTGACCGGGTGATAATAATCGGGACGTTGTAGGATACCGAAACGTCCCTGGCGCAAGGTCGATACAAATAGCTGCAGTTAATTTTATTAACAGAGATCTGAAGGGGATTTGATCGATATACCATCGCTTGACCCACAATAAATCAGCCGTGCAGCTTTAAAGAAAGGAAATCGAAGGTATTCGAGGTTGGAGAAAATCTCTCTTGGTCGATGTAAAAGCTTTCATAAAGCGAATACGGTACAGACGAAGTAGAAGTAATCCCCAAAGAAAGAGCATCCAGAATAATAAACCAGATTGACGGTAAATACCACTATGTAGCCAACACTGCTTATTTATTTATTACATTAAATAATTTCATCATATTATCAAACACAGCGAACATTATTGTTATAATACACTCTCTACGATCCTCTTTTTTTCGAAATCTTTACGACAACGTAACTCTCTCTTTTCCATCGACGATATATTATTAAATAATATACTAACACGATCAGAAGTTAACAAATCCTACTTTTTAAATACAAAGGAAAAAAAGAATATTCCAAGACATTCCCTGTTACGATCAGTTGATGAAACAGTTGATTAGCGATATATTAATTGCAGGTAGGGTAAGATGAAGAAGTAATTTTAATTTTAATTTTGAAAGTGGTCGTTTAACCGGATCTGGTAAGGTTAGCGTTAAGATTAGATTAGGTCAGTGAATTTAGAGCCAAGGTAGAGATAAGGTTTGTGCAATAAAGTTTATAAAGTGGTTAATATTATACGTGCGACGTACGTATGGGTTATACTATAAGCAAATGTATATATAATAATACCGTATGATATGTGCTATTTGCGTGCAAGCGGAACATCGTAATCCCGTAGAGAATGCAATAAAGATTACAAATTACGATCGATACTTAATTCAATTATCACGTACGGTAAAAACTCTTCCTCGAACCAAAATGAATATCGATTCTGTCGAAAGCATCTGCATACTTTTTATCGAACTACGTCACCTCGACGAGGTTTGGTAATCCCAGCGTTAAAAGATCAGCGCATCCCTCCACCGATCTCTCGTTCCCGTGTTCCAGATTTTCATTCGCACGGCTCTCGACGATTTCAGGAAAAAACTGGTAGGGATGAGAGGAGAGAAGAGAGCGGGAAAGAAAAAAGGAGGACACAGGTGACCGACCATCGGTTTCACTGCATCGCCACTTCCTCTTCATCCCCTGAGAGAGTAAGAAGATCCTACTCTTTCGGGTGATTCTTTCCACGCGCAAGCCGGCACCTCCACGAGCACCCTCGAAGCCACCACGCTATTTCCGATACGGTCAGGTCGCGCGTGTCGCCCGGAGATTAACGATTCAGCCCGGCGACACGTGCATGACCTATCGGCTTCCGGCGACGCTGACTTCGTGTCACGACGCGCCGCTACCCACGGACGCGTTGTTAATTAATTTCACAAGTAGCCGCGGGAAAACGGGTTGCCGCCGTGAAAGAGGGAGAGATCGAGCCCTCTCGCCGGCCCGGATTTCTCAAGCACGCGACAACCATGCCTTGTGATCTTCGTGGTCGATGAACCCTGCCGGGGGAGACTTCTTCCGGGTCTTACAGAGATTTCGCCTGGCTCAGATTTCGTTCGGGTTTCACGGCGCTTCGAGATCGTGAAAAGCTGTGTTCTTTTGTTTTTCAGACGTTTCTGACGAGGTTTCCTCAGATGCCACTTTCGAACGTTTGAACACTCCGTCGTAATCGAACCGATGATGTTTCCGATGATTTTAGGAGTTACGTGTCATCGATGCTGATTTAAGCCAAGTGAACGAGTAACCATTTTCGTCTTTAAAAACAAATGAGATTTTGCGAGATGCTTCCTTGGAGTAACGTTTGGAAATTCTTTCGTGATTCAAGCGATATTGCTGGCGATTTCAGTAGAAGTTAGAAGTCATTAGCGCTATTTCGCGGTCGGTTCTAGATCGCAAAAGTGGAACGTTTCTGACGAGATTTATTTGTTTCTCCGTACCAAGCCTGTTACCAGTTTCACGCTCAAAATTCATTCCCTATTTTCCAGACGAATAAATTGGCGCACGTCGGATTTTAGCCTGGTTAACCAGGCTGACCTTTCTTCGGTGGCCTGAAACCGCAGAATCTCGGCGAAAACACAAAGTAAATGAAATCGAAAATCCGTACAGGGGCTGCACGTGCATCTGCAATGCGGCCTGGAGCTTGGCAAGAGTCGAACCCCATCTGACCGAATGTTGCCTCTCTCTCTCCAATTCTGTCTCTTTCTCTCCTTCTACTTTTATTCAGCTTTCTATTCCTATCTCCTACCCTTCGTACCTGTCTCGCGAGAAGAAAAAAACGATAATTATCGGATGGGTGCCGAGATAGCGAAGGAAATTGGTCGGGTAGTATTGCCGAGCTGTATCCAAGAGAAATTGATGTTTCCAACATGGAAACATCTCTGATCGATCAGGGGAGGGTGGGGGCAATGATACGGAGAAATCTTGTGATTCCTGGTAAAGAAGTTGCCCAGATGTAATTTATCCTTCTGGATGTAACGTAATTTTCTCTATCTCCGTAGAAACTGAATTTACGTTTCTTCTGCGTTGCACCTTTCTACGTTTATCTTTCATTATTCTTCCTTTGACACCCTCTTAACTTTTTCATCCTCGTCCTTTATAATTTACGTCCTTCGTGTTTTACTATTCCCTTTTACGTTTTCTCTATCTCTTTGTTAATTTAATATACAGCGAAGATATTTACACATCGTTAATATTTATCGTAGCGTTTGCACTATAATTTTTCTTTATCTTTACTTTTGATTAATTAGCTACGTTAAATATTCTATCACGGTTACAGAAATTTTACAGGGAAGATGTACGGAAGTAGAATCCGACGAAAAAATGTTTCGTTCGAAAATAGAGTTTAAAAGAAACGACGTTTTTCTTAAACGTTTCCTAGATTCGTTAACGAAGGAAGAAAAATAATTTCGCTTGGATATTAATTAATTAGACGAAGATCCCCTCCGGCGATTTTCTCTTTTCCAACTCGATTTACTCGTATACCGGTCTATTTTCTTTCACGCTACTTGAGGATTGTGCGGATAGTACCTAGCGGTACTACTATGACTCATTTCGGTATACGGCGTGAAACGCGCGTCATTTCGCTCAGTGTAAGCATCGTAAATTACGGCTGTCTACGATTCACCTGACGTGATTCACGTTTCTAGAAAAACAGCTTCTCTCGATCTTCGACCCACATTTCTCGAGCGGTATGTAATCCTCTATACAAACTCGTAAATCTTCTCTTTGCAAACGGTGTGCTTCGAAAGAATTTTTACAAATGCGAAACTCGCAGGAATAAAACGGCTGAATTTTAAACCAGGGAATCACAGAATTTTCCGACGACATTCCTCTCGCCATTTTTTCCCCTCTACCTCTTTTTTATTTCCTGTCTGGTGTGATCAAAGTCCCTCGATTTGTCCGACATTCGACGAGGAAGATAAGAGTGGCTCCTCTACGAATACCACGGGCGGCCTCTTAATTTGCACTTGCACAAGCCTTTCATTGACCGAGTCAAGTGAATGACTCACGATCTCGCAGACATTAATTAATCATGCTGCTTCTCGCCCAGCCTTTCTGTCTTACTTTCTACCATTTCGTTCGCGTTCGCACGAGACAGACGTGCTTCGCGACGCTTATTCTACTTTAATTACGCAACGTCTTCTCGTGAATTCACGAACGACACCAGCGATTACGCAATCTCCGCTACGACATTTACGAAGAACGCAGGATATCGGCAGATTCAACGAGAAAGTTGATAAGATACGGTAGAAACTGTTCGGAGAGTTAGATTTTTAATAATCATCTTTCGTCGAGACTCGCTGCTTATTTGAACGATATATCACGTTTCACGGTTGGTACTGTACAACCATCGGGTTACGGATAATCTCGACGGACATTTCCTTTTCCCAACTGACAAAGTAATCGAAGAATAAAGATACACTGGCTCTGAGAAATTTCCTCGGCAACAGCGTAACGATTTAACGAGATACTCGACAAAGGACAATACTTGTTCGGTGGCCTTGCTCCTCGAGGCAGAGTTCAGCCGCGGAACAGCGCGAGTAAGAAAAGCACTCGCGGACTCTAGCAGCAACGTTTACCAGAAGGAACACGATGTCACGGCCGAAGATATATTGCCCGGAAGAATTCGAGACTGCGCCGGTTTATTGCCTTAATATTAAAGTTGGACCTTTTATCTTCTTCCTCTTCGGTAGAAATAAGTAGAGAAACCTCGGCGGAAGAAGGGTGAAAAGAAGAAAACTCTCTTCTATAATACGTTCCCGCTTTCTTCCTCTATATTCATCTCCTTCTAACTCCGCAACTGGTCGGGGAATCTTTACTCACAGCGCGAAAGCCACTTCAAAGATTTACAACTTACACACCGCGGGCGCAACCTCTCCGCAGGAGTATTACCGTGCCACTTCGAGCCAGGGAAATATTCGACTTTATTCGAAAATTATGCGAGAACTTGGCCCCGCAGCGGTCCTCGCTGTGCGCAGTTCCGGGCTGACGTACCAACGCGCGTGCGAGTGATCCTACAGCTCGCGCCGGGAATCTCTGTTATCCGGTATTAATGTAATTCGCCGTATAATTCAGGGTGGTATCGGGCCGCGTGGTCCGCCACGTTACAAAGCTAATGAGTTATTCCTCTCATCATCGTGAAGGCGTGCCACGCGTGCTCCTCGCGCCAATGTGTGTACCCAGCTTCGTAAACACCGGCCGGTTATTAGAAGCCGGAAGTTTAAGGGGAGTTCGCTAAATTGGTATGCCGATGGTTCCTGGATGGATGTTCCGGTTGTTAGAAGCGGGGAGAACTTCGAATAAACTTTCGCCTCGTAATAGAGCAACTTTCGGCTGGATTTCTTTTTCGGCGGGCAAAACTTAGTTTCGTACGTTGATGGATTGGAGACTTTAATAGACGTGATAGAAACGTTGGCGTGATAGATTGACGCGTTGGTAGGTGGTATTAGTGCTTCTTAACTGTTACGAGTAACTGGTACGAGAGACGCGGAGAAAAATTGCCGCAGTTAGTTCTAAGATATTCGTTCCGTTAAGCGGACGTGTTTGTCATTCGAAGTGATTTTCATCAAGTGCAAGGCAAGTGCTGGTTTATCGTATCGTTAGAATCCTCAACTTCGCCGTAAGAAAATCACCTCCACTTCAATTCTCCATGGAGAAGAATATATAAAAATTGCACGAGTATTATTACATCGAATACGATACAATCAACGAGAATAAAGAAATTGGTACGAAGATTTGATCGACTTATCAATCGATTGTTTCTAGCGTTTCAGTGATTTCTGCAAGATATATAGTCACGATGAAACTTCTGATTGCTTTACATAGCACGAACGATATATCCGTCAAAATTTTCTATGGCGAGTGTTTGAATATTTTTATGAACAACCATATATCATATTTTGCTACGACGAAATAAATTGTTTCTCTATTTGCAGAAGGAAAATCGAACGAACGATTAAACACCAAAGGACACATTGTATGTCGGCGGATCAGCGGAATGCAAATTCTCTAGGAACACTGATAAAACATAATGCAATTGTATAGAGGGCGGTGTGCAAGCCGAAATCAACGTAAATTGTTTGAGGATATCAACGCACCAATTGTAGCTGGTTCGTGGCTCGTGATCGATCCGCGGTATTGACTATTGGCGCAACTGGTAACTAGCCAATCTGCTACGTCGGTCAGACATCTGATTACGAACAGTAATTAGCGGTGGATCGGTATACCTGTGTTGACTGTCACTGTACGAGTAAACTTTACTCCCTCCCCCACCCTCCTCCTCCCGTAACGCATAAATACGAACGACGCGATCGAACTTTAGAAACGCGAAGCTTTCGTTCTCGTTTCCACGTATAGGGTGGATCGAAAATCCTGGTACAGGACGTGAAGTGATTATTCATGAAAAAGTAAGTGAAAAACGTAAAACAAGAATTTTCGATACGACGCTTCGTTTTCGAGAAAATCGACGATGAAGTTTAGTGGGGTGAGTGCGCACTTGAAACGTAAGAGCGCCAAGCGCACGAAACTTGATGGTTGATTTTCTCGGAAACGAAGCCTCGTATCGAAAATTCTTGTTCTACGTTTTCGATCTGCTTTTGCGCGGAGAATCACCATCTTTCGGATTTTACCACGATTTTCAGTGCACCCTGTACATCGTCGACAGTCGATACGACGACGAGGGCGAACGTGCTTAACGCAGCGAAATTCCAACATGGAAATGGTGTGTTTTAAACATTCGTGCGTACGAGCGATCGTAAAGATGACAGCGATTTGCCGACTACGTGGAAACGCTGTCGTCAATTTATTCGTTTCACGTTCGTCCGCGATCCAGGTATTTCACGGCTCCAACCTATAATATAATCCAAGTCATTTCTCTTAATTGGAGGTTAAGCGACATCGACGTGGCCAAAGGGTTCCAGTTTCCCGCGAATTCTTCATTGTATCTTTCCACATTGCCAGCCGGAATGAATTGGTTCTTTTACGAGCCCAAAGCTCTCGAAGGTTTCGAGCCTCTCGAAGGCTTATCGTAAAACGACTTTGATACATGAAAATGATTTCGGCGGTGCTCTTCGAGAAAAGTAGCTTCCCTCGTCTAAAGGGAATACCTGACTTTTTATCGATAGGTTGTTAACAGACATTTATGCAAATTCACGTATTTATAAATTAATAGAGCAACAGTACCTAGCAAAAATTTCTTTTGATTACCAAATATTACAAACGTGCGTTTTTGAACTTTGAAACTTTTCATAGACGCGTAAAGGTTTACGAAAATTGAACGTCCCTCGTTGGGAGAAGAGAATTTCTCTTTCGAATTTTCGCCAATTTTTCGCGCGACAGCGTCCAATCGTCGCGCGTGCGCGTTACGTCATCGTTAATCTGGCGGCAGATTTTTTAACCCATTTTCTCTCTGCTTTCCCGTTTCCTTCGGTAACGTTGTGCCAACTGGAATTGAGAAATAACGATCTCGACGGTTGTATGCAAATATCGGAAAATAAAGTGCATTTCGTACTCGTAACCGGTTCCAAGCGCGAAGCTTATATGGAACGGCGGAAACATTATCGTATCGCGATTTTTCTCCCTCAAGAAAAGTACGCGATAGTTTGCAACGGCGATATTAATAATAAACGTTATTGAATGTAAAATGAACGATATAGTTCACGAGCGAAATAGATTGTTATCGGTTATTCAGACTGCGATGAATATTATGAATTTCAGGGAATTTTAAGCTCTTTATCTTTTTCGCCTATCGGTAGAAGACAGTACGCGCATACGCAATGAAGCCAATTATACGCACATTTTAAAGCGCTTAACCTGTTAACGAACGGGTAGAACCAGTTAATTTGTGTTATTTGGCTTGTTAAATATCGCGAAATTGATAATTTGTTTATTCAACGATTGGTTGTTTTTAATACCCCATTACATTTCTACTGTGTATATATTACACGTATTCTACGTATCATATTATTAATAAATCATATTAATTCATTCGTCGAAACACTCATCATTCTTCGAATAATAATTTATATCGTTAGTTTTACATTAAAATAATATTCTTTATTTCCAGTCTCACGGCTAAGAAATGGACGAGATTCGACCGATTCTACCCGAACAAATAATTTCCATTCGCTCGAATCTCTCGTTTTCATGCTTTTAAATCATCCAAACATCTTGTAGTACAAGAAAAAAAATTTTTAATCAAGAAAACAATCTTCTAGTTATCGCGTCAAACTCGTGTCGCAGCTGAGAAAATTGTTCCGTAACGAAATTTTAACGCGCTAATTACCTACGAAACGCGCTGCTCCGCTGTAACATCAGCTCCTCTCGGTGCCGATGTTTTAATCGAACTCGACAACAAAGGTAGCTCGTAATTACCGCGTTATTAGAGTCGGATATAAATCCACGTTGCGTTAATAGGAACATGGAGCTCGAGTTGCATCCCAGAGCGCACTCACGTCAGCCAGCTTCTCCTCAATGAAATTC
Organism: Bombus pascuorum; assembly: GCF_905332965.1. NCBI lineage: Eukaryota > Metazoa > Arthropoda > Insecta > Hymenoptera > Apidae > Bombus > Bombus pascuorum. Next base: position 4,673,875 of record NC_083488.1, on the reverse strand, counting down.
TATTAAAACGAACCCAGATTCCGCGGTCAGATTAATCCCGCTGTCAGTCTTATCGCGCTTACCTCTCACTAGACTTGATTCTTCCTTAGTCACGTTCACGTATCGCCTGCTGATTAAGTCAGTCGTTCGACAAAATTGCTAATAACATAATATGAAATCGGGGAAACAAAGATGATTTTCTCATACTCTTCGAAATTATACTCAGCAAGAACTCTGACGTTCAGCCTATTAGCCTTCCTCTGTAGATTTCACTTACTTTCCTTTCTAAAGATCGCTCTGACTTATTTTCTCCAGTCAGAATTCTGCCAATGAATATTTAGAAGAAATCAGCTTCTTTAATTCTCTATTGATCCTGTTAATTTTTCCTACGAGCACAACGAGCGTACATGCTACAGAACATAATAACCAATGGTCCATTAATAAACCTAAATATCCGATAGGCTCGATTTAAGACTTATCGTATGTTTCAAACTACTGTTCGTGCTATATATCGTAATAAGTTTCTTTAGTAAATGTAATATTTAAATATGCAGTAATTTTCTACATACGTTTCCAGATTTAACGAAAATAATCAGAGACGGTGGTGTCTGGTACGTGTCAACGATATCTTAAAACGTCTTACGTATAACACACGCGATATATAAACGAAACTTTTCCACGGTAACCGTTGAAATACTTTCGCGAGCCGCTGTAGTTACAAGTAGGATATATTTTGTTTAATCGCTTTATTAAAACTTAAGCGACTTCAACCGTACGAAAACCAGTTATACTTGTAACTCGTGCAGTGTCCAAAAAATCGACTCGTACCGTTGCGCGTGTAATTCATTTATGATAATCGATTGCCATAATCGTTCCACGCAACGTTACCAATCGAAGGTCACTAAATAAAGTTGCCAGGTTCATAGGAGGGTTTCAATTAAACTTTAATTGGTCGCATCGGCGAATTTCCAGATTTCGCGGCCAGATTACATATCGCCGGCTTGCCTTATCGCGATTGCAGAGGGGGGTACTTTACTGGAGCACGATAATCTATAAGCATTTATCGATTAAACGTTCCCTTGGTCCAACGCGCGCTAAAATAGAGTGTTGCGAGCGGAACAAGCCGGCAGCGATGCAAATAGCCTATGCGGAATGCAATATGCAACAGCACGATCGTTTTCGTTCGGTGTCATTATCGGAAATTAAGCGTCTCATTTTCATTCGAATATTCCAATGCTTCGTCATCCGGTGGCCGATTAATTTGCATCCTGTTTTTTCGCTCGAATGACCACCACGTCGCTTGTATTATAAGGTTAGACGAAAATCGGTGTTTCATGATTATTAAAGTGGCTGGTAATTATGCCTGATGTATCGGCTATTTATTTAATCGACATATAATTATAATAAAATGTAAATGTATGTAGATATTGGATCTTCCATATGAATGAATTATATCAATATCATACAAAATTACAATTTCTCTGAAATCATTCGCATTATCAGCAACAGTCGAGAGACACTTCTTTATTATCTTTTAAGAACTTCTAGCTTATTCTTCAATTTACATCAGCGAAATTGCTTAAATTCTTTTATCGTTTAAAAGGTCCTGGTGTATCTTCGAACAGGTAAGAGTAGAAAATTTCATGCTGAATCTAAATCGAACGTATTAAAATGGATCCTAGAACAGGAAACGTCGTGAATTTTCTTTAAGAACTCCCTTGTATAGCATACAGGGTGTTTAATTTTAATTTGTAAATGAGAATTGTTAAAGCATCTGCTGTATATGGAAAATATTCCGACAGAGATTGAATGGTTTCGAGAGCGAGATAATCTGGTGTAATTAATTTTTCTGTAGATGGACAAGTAGAGATTATACGAGGGTGACGTACGTCTCTTGATATTCTGTATAAAAAATTATTTACCAGATATTTCCACTTTTATCTCGCGAAACACGCCATACGAAATACAGGACAAAGGCGCAGTTTAATTAACACAAACGTGCATTCAAAATTATATCACTTCATTTAAGAAAATGTACGTTACCTTCGTGTTATCTCTGTGCGTCCATTCACAGATAAAATAGTTACACCAGATCATAATCACCTGGAAACTACCTCGACCTCTTGTCCGAACCATTGTTTCTATATGACGGACAGTTTACCGGTAATTCGCACTTCTAAATAAAAATCGAACAGCCCGTGCAAAATTGTCATTTCTTTCAATTATTTGCTTGCCATGAGACAATTGAAAGTTTTCTCGAATGTAAAATGAAAAATCTGTCACTGTCCGGAAATTTTCGCGCACAGCTTCACGTACTCGTACGCATCCTCGGTGATCGCAAAGAGAAGGAAACTGGAACTCGTTACTCTGACATTCGCGATTACGCAACGTTGCAAATGGCCATTAGAAATATTCAGCTTGCCAGTGCCAAATCACCGTGGCAATTTGAATTTGCCACAATGTTTATTCCGCGCTATTCCACCGCGTCGCGTTCCACTAACAGCGTGGAATTAATGCGAGATAGCCGTGGCGCGTATGAAATAACGCGTATTAAATAACCCCGGACAAACTGAACACCGGCGACAGATCGTTAACCCGCGGGGCCAAGAGCGGTCGAATAATTTCCGTGGCCTCTTATAATTGGCCGGGACACCGCTGCCGGACGCTTTAACAGCGCTTTATTTTAACCCGCTGCTCCTCCCATTCATTCCCTCCGGATAAATTAATAATTAATAGATAAACACCGGTGAACGCCGATTATATCCTGCAACCGCGGACCGGTTCGATCTGCTAATGTAACAGGCTGCCGATAATTTAAGCGGTCGCCGCGAGAGATCATCGGTCACGTTCTTCCTTTACCCATTTTATACACGTCGATGAGCAGCATCGCGGATTCTTACGCGAATCTAAAATTTTCACCACGCGAGTTTGAGAAATCGAACTTGGGCGGAGATTTCGTTCGCTCTTTACGGGTTACGACCAAGTACTTTGGATATCTCGTGTATCCTCCCACGTTACGCGCGTCTTGTCTATATCTTCGCACGTTTACGACGGAAATCTGCGATCTATCGACGAACGTTCGAGGTTGAACTCCCAGTTACAGTGCGTCTGTCGTGAGAATCGAAGAAATCCAAGAGTCGAAGAAGAATTCTTTGAATTCCGGAGACCGGAGCTTGAAGTTCGCGCGACGACCGACGCGTTGTTCGCATTCTTCGCCACGTTTTCGACGACGAGGCAAGTTTAAGGACGACACAATTTAAGGGATAGCTCCTTTTTGTGATCATTACGCTCGGATCCTGTAGGCTGAGAGAAAATTTTTGAGTCGCGCGTTCGAGAGACGCGGAACGTAGCTCGGCGAAGAAGGAAGCGAAAAGTCAAAAAATTAGGAGAGCAAGGGGAACTTGAAAAACTGGATCATTAGCGAAATTAGACCGGAAGAGGATTGGGAATGAGAGAGACGGGACTTCGGTGTATTGGGAATGCACCGCGAGCGTGCGGTGCAGCAACAACCGACGACAATCGTTAGGCATTCGAGCGAACCGCACGTGACCGAATCGGGAATTCCGTGGATGGAGTTGGCCGGCGCTCGCTTACGCGATTATTTCGGGGCACGTACGGCCATTGGACTTTTAGCTACGACTTGGAAACGTCGAAGAATGTTTTGAAGGAGAAGGGTGGCGGGAAAACACGATCGTTCGAGATCGTTATGGGCCTAACGTCTGTTCGAAAAGACGACTTTCTCGAAACGCGACGTGGGCGAACTCAACGCGACTATCGTTGCGAATTCGACGTAAATAACTTTGCTCTTCGTTGGTGTAAACGACCAGGTTACTCGAGAAGTTACACCGGTTTAAATGCGATCGTTCGAATCACGCGATGGTTTGATCATCGTTCGGGCAGCTCTTCGGATTACGGCCGTTTCTCGGGATGTTCCCTTCTTCCGATTATCGCGATTTCACGACCTACGAGTTTTACTATACGCGCGTCTAAATTCCAACCAACGTTGAATGGAAAATGAATTAAACGAAGGGCGCATTTTTCGAGAAACGTTCTATTTCGATTTAATATCTTCCAAACCACGGATAACCACATTTTTTAAGACATTCGAGCTTCTTACTTTCGAACATTTCGGAGAATTTTCGACGATTTTCGTCCTAATCCTTTCGAAGAAACTTTAATAATAGCGATAACTTCGATGTTTAGCGGGTTGCGAAGTCGCGCTAGTTCTGTCTACGTAGCTTATTGATTGATGCTGTAAAATTACAAATTATCGAAATTTAAATTTTCGACGCGTAAAACATGTTATAAATATTTCTTCCATCATCGATATAACGTCGGATCGAACTAAGCTACAAATGTAATCTTTCTGTCGTATTTGATTTCTATTCGACAAATATTTTGAGAAGCTTCTACCTCCGTTTTTATCTACTTTCTTTACTTTACTTTATCTACTTGCAATATGCCTTTAACAAGATATTGTACACATACGTGTAATTACTTTCAAGATAATGCAACTACTTTCAACGTAACGAGAAAATTCGATATGCAGAGAGAGCGCGTGCAAAATCATTTATCTAAAGTTTCATCGTTTCTCGTTGCAAGTAAAAGATCCATCTTCTTTGATGTCATTTTACCCTACGTGAAAAGCGAACTTCACGCGCTATCGATTTTACAGGTTTCTCGTAGATATCGCGGTTCTGTAAACGAAAGAAACTTTCGACTCTGAATACCGAAACTTCCGGAACACGATTTTAGCAGATACTCCGCAAGAACTCCTCGATTGTACTTCGCAACGACAAAGGAACGTTCTTCGTTCACGGACCACTTAGAATTGCATTTTTAAAGCAAACTACAAGCTTCCATTTTCGCTGTAAAAGCTTACCAACGCTCGGTAGAAGCATCCCAAGTCTAATTTCTAGTACCTAATACCTTCCTCTACCAGCCTCTTAACCACTAAACGTCCTTCATCTCCATCGTTCTTCGCTGTTCGCATCCGTTGGTCCACCGATTATGCTCGCCCCTCGCTCGAAAACGTTACGACCACCTGCAACCCTCAAAAAGAACTTTCCCCTCTTGCTCCTTAATATAGAGCCAGGGCAGGACCCGGTGAAGAAGGAATAAATTACAAATTACGTACAAGATCGTCCCTCTACCACCATCCGCGGGCTAATAAACGAGGAATTCAGGCAGCGTCGCGCGAATATTAATTACCAAAATTGTGGACGGCGCGTTAATCCACCACCCTGTCCTGGTTGTTTCGCCGTGGCGAGCGGAAGTCCGTAGTCGTCTTAAGTTAATATCGCGGCCTCGGGCCGTGTCGGAAATTGCGGCTGAAGTTGGCCAGAGGAGAGCAATGATTAAAGTCTCGCGATGCCACCCTCTTCTGCAGCCGTAGTCTTCGAGAAGGTTACCGGCAGACGAATCAATTAGTCTGACCGACGAGCTGACCGGCTAATTGCAGGGTCAGGGAGCTGGAAAAATGCCGAGGAACTAAGGTCGCCGTGCCTTCGACCGGGGAAAGGAAGTTGCTCGGAGAAAGGCGGGACGTTTTTCTGACGGGCTCAGGCAACCGGGGAATTTTAATATTAGTTCGGCCGAGACAAAGACGTTTCTTATATAGGTTGATGATAGTGTGAGTTGTATATATATATCTTTTATTTATTCTTTGGCCTCACAGCGTAGAAAAAGGATTTGGCTCACGAGTTTCTGATTCTCACAGGTTCTCGTAACTTATTTAGAGCATACGTCGGAAGATTTTTGCTGATCTACACGCACAATATAATTTAATTTCCTGGATCTGTACAATACACACTATCCTATGCTTCATCTATTTACTGTATACTGTAAATTGCCACTGATTCTTTTCTAAGCCTGTCGCGTTAGACACACGATTCTTTCGTCTATTTATTAGAAAATATTCTACTCGAGGAAGAAATGAAATCGTTGTTGATATAGCGATATTTCCTTTCGATCTTCTGGGCAGGTTTTCGGGAAAAATGTCTGCGAATCTTCGTGTTTTTAAATAACCTCCTATTTTCCTGTCGTTTTCGAACGTGCGATATTTTCCGTTGGAAATTTTTGTCAAGACGCCGAACGTCTTCTTGTTCGTTGAAACGTAATTCAAACGTACAAACGTTCGAGATGCAGTGTTGGTTTAAAAATCATACTGACAATAAATAAACAGAGTAGAGAATGGTTTTCTTGATCTTTCCTCTTAAGTCAAAGATAATTGATAATTGTGTAACTAACAGGAATCGTTAGCCAGCATGGGCCACCACCGTCCAAGGTTAATATACGGTTAACGCGCAATTTAATTCGCGGAAGCCAGACGCACATAAATTCCAATCTGTAACAGCATCGTTAAAAAAAAAAAAAGAAGCAATCCTTTGATCCTGTTTATTCATCCACTCAATCTTCATTACCATTACTATTGTTTCGATCACTGTTCCCCAGAATCAATTAGCATAGAATGAAAGGAACGCAAAGGAAACGTCATTCGGGTTCGTTTAACGACACTCGAGATGATCATCTTCCGAAAATATATGATTCGAACGTTTCAAATACCCGGTCGCTGTCGTCAATCGCGATCGTCGATCACGATGCTCCCTATTTCCTTTTCCATCGACTCCGAACACCATAGAAGAAGATTACCTTCGTAAAATAAAAATATTTCCAGCACTTTGAACGCCCAATCGATGCCGTTTCTTCTTGCAATCTACAAAGTGCTATGCCCTACATTTCTCCTTTTACCAATTTCTAACGCCATTAAGAAAGTGACTATCTTTGTGACGTAAAAGCAATTCCAATAATTCGAACGTTCGATTAATCGTATCCGCCGCTGTTTCACTTCGCCACGTTCGCTTGCTCATAAAATTCCATATAGATATTAATTAAAAATCAATCTCGCGATATCGCCAGTGACCAGAGACCAGAGGCAATTAGTCGAACGTTCGATTAATTAGACAGTCGAAACGAGAAACTTGGAGCCTCTCGCGGTTATCGTTGGCAAATCGTTTCGAGGTACTTTTCGCGGCCCTCGATCGGCTACAATTAATTCCACGTGATTAATTACGACCGGCACGCAATCCGATTGATCGTCGTGTGTCGGCGACGAAAGATTAAGAATCGTCGAATCCTGTCTTGTCTTGGTATTCCTCGTGCCTCTGAACGACACACGATAATTTATTCGGTGCCATTAGCTTCGCCTCTTAGCGGCGGCGGTTCGTAAATGAGCTTTCACGTTAAAATAGCTCTTGTCTTTGCCCTGCTTTTTGCCTTTTATACGAGCGCGCTGGTCCCGGCGAATCCTTTTGCCGACCCTTTGTGCAAAATGCGCGTTATTAATTTTGATGCAAAGGAAGAAAGGCCGGGACGATGTAGGACGAGGATTATATCTGCCAGATTTTTCACAACGATTGATGCATTTAAGGGAAAGGTTTATTATTATTAAGAGCAGCGATATCACAATGGCAATTTTCTTTTTTTCTCGAGTTGCTATTTAGTAGCTGTTACGTTAAAACAATATTATTATTGACGTATTGGTTGCTAATTTAGCTGTCAGTCTCGAAAAACATTTAAACCGTGTTCCGGTAACGGGAATTTTCTTACAGTAGCTCCGTTTAGGCTATCATTTTTGAAATTTTATTACTAATTTACAGATTAGTGCGAACGAACGTAAGATTCGTTTCGTTACTCGATACGATAACATCGGAAAGGAAATCTAAACGAATATTAAAATATTATAAGTTTCGATAGATAAATAATTATTATTAAAATATAATATATACCTGATACTTGAGATTATGTTTTCTGGTGGATTGCGCGATTGGAAAATGTAGCGCATAGCATCGAACGTAATATCGCGAAGAGGCAACCGAGTAGGCAGGCAGTAGGAGGGCTTCTTAAAATTAATCTAATCAGACGTGGCACGGCGCGCCTAAGTGGATTCGTACATTAACAGAGAGAGAGCGTTTAGCGAAGGTGGCCGAGGCAGTTTCCAGTCTCTAGACTTTAGATTTACCTAGCCCTTCTATTACAGCCGTTCATTGACTTACCGAATAATTGATAATTACCTACTACGTGTTTGCTAAAAAAGCATCTACTCACTTTGCCGTACGGTGGTGAAATTTTCCTACCACTTACGAGGTGTTCGATTTAGTTCTATGGGTTTTCTAAATCTTCTACCTTCGATAAATATTTTTATCTCTCTACGGATCGTTTTATAGAAGCTGAGAATTTTCTTCGCCAATTTCCTAAAGTTTCTTTCTGAAAAAAATACTTTTATCTTCTTACAAATCATCTTATATTGGGTTGGCAACTAAGCGATTGCGGATTTTGTCAATATCACCTAATGACAAAATCCGTAATCCTTTAAAACTCAGAATTTTCTCATTCAAACGTATAAACTTCTACGTATATAAATGCTTCTTTCTAGGATTCAGTGAATTATCGCTCACGAGGATGAATAATTGTTTCATCGACATAAACGGAGGTTCCGAAATGCGAAAATATTTTTAACAATCATTCGTCGAATCGTTTCTTCCAACGTTCGTCGATTTACCTCAGGATACCGCACTTGATTATTCTTTTCGTTCCACGCTTGTCAATATATCCGATCGTTAAAATCGTACGCTTGGAAGAACGTGAAATTCAAAAGCTTTCTCTTCTAATTGAAATCTAATTGTGGAAGTGGTCGCCATTTCTAAGAAAACTCTACATCTGGTCTTTAGTTTTCTCAAGCACCGAAGCCATCAATAGCGCATAGACAAAAGACTGCGTCGAAGACAAACGATATACGGTATACATGCAACGTTGGCTTCAGGGTTTTTCAGCCATAGGGTAACGCTGCTAGCGTGCGGATCTGGATCAGTTCGATTATATTCCGAACTTTGTACTTACACTTTAATATTAAAAAAAAATATATATATATATATTTTCTACCTTAGAATTTATCCACGCGTTCCTTTGTATTCACATACATCCAATAACCTTAAGACTAATAAATTATTCCAATGAAATATTATGCATAGAAGAACGAAATTATTCGAAGCCTATCAAAAATCATATTAAATTGTATTCGTTTAACGTATCGAGGCCTGTTACAGTCCTTTCGTATATGCGCCAGACATCGAACTGTTATCAGATAAATTTGAAATAGTGGAGTTCATGTCCGTAATTTAAATATTTTAGTTACAAATAACCATTACACAAACGATTGAAATTGTTTTGATGGGAATTTTGTTCGATTGTATGGGAGTTTTGTTTCGGTTGCAAATAGCCATTATCGACGATAACAAATTTTTCCTGTTATATTCGACCATTGACTGAGGACAGGATGGACTTGAGTGGCGTTAAATGAGATTCCGTGTCTCTTGTTCTAAAATACCGAACTCGAAAAAGCTCAATGATTTGTAACATCGCGTCGCGACGATTGTAATTATGTTAAATGCATACCCTTTGATGTGGTCCGTTTGAACGTGGCTTGAACGCGATACGTTTATTCAAACGAAACTTTAGCTAGTGGTCGATCGAATAAACTTTGTCGAACTCGCCTATCTCGGCATGTGAAATTATGCCACGCTATTATACGAACAGAAAATCGTAAGTACATGGTAAACGCACGAAGTATTTGTCGCGCGACAAATTCAGGTACAAGTAAACGGAATTCTACTGTATATTAAATGCAAATTACAGACGTTATTACATAAAATAGTAATTAAATTGATAATTCGACTAAAACCACGCTCTAACGTAATCTTATAGTGGAAACTAAAACGGAGTTGTGTGAAAGCAGATTTGTATATTTAATAATTCATTGTTTGTTAAATTAAAACGATATGTAATTGGAATTAAGTTGAGGCGATTTATAATTAAATTTAAGTTTAGTTAGGAAATTCTGAGAAGTCTGCAATTATTATACATTGCAATAGCATACGTGTGCATTCTTCTTCTTTTGAGACAGTTGATATTCTTGAAGTCTAGTTAACTTCGTAGTACGATTATATTTCTCGTAAAATGGTATTTAATGGATTAACGATAGATTGAGAATAGATCAACGATGAGTTAGAACAGTTACGAGTCAAAGACTTGCACCACGGAAGCGTACATTTAGTTTTAGCTGGTGAAAAATATGAAAATTATAAAAGTGATTATCGTAAGAAATTGCTAAAGGCGTTTATTAGTAATAGCAATTGGAAAATTATTTAATTTAATCGCGGTATAATGGAAAGATCAATTTTCACGATAAAGGTAACGATCGCGCATCGTCACCTCATCATCCTAACCGAAATGTCGACGACGGTTTATCAACAGGTATATAAGGAACGACCGATTCGCGCGTAAGATCATTTCTGTTGTTATTTCCGGCCCGCGAACGTCGAATAAAAAGAGTTCTTAAGAGGTAAGAGTATGTACTTATTGATAATTTAATTATTAATTTATATCATTTAAGCTATGAATTTATAACGTTTAGGCTATTTATTTTTAATAATTATACTATTGTAAGCTATTAATTTATAATGTTTAAACTATTCATTTATAATAATTATACCATTAATTTAAAACAATTCTACTGTTAATTTATGGCAATTATGCTAATAATTTATAATAGTATACCATTAATATAAAATAACTCTACTATTAATTTCAAAAAATGCTATCGTTAATTTATAATAGTTACACGATTAATTTATAACAATTCTACTGTTAATTTATGGCAATTACGACAATAATTTATAACAATATACCATTAATATAAAATAACTTTACTATTAATTTAGAGCAATGCTATCGTTAATTTATAATAGTTACACGATTAATTTATAAAATGTACCATTAATTTAAAATAATTGTACTCTCAATTCTCAACAATTGTACCGTTAATCTGAAGCGATTCTATTATTAATTTAAGACAATTCCTCTGTTAATTTATAACAATTTTTACTGTTAATTCATAACAGTTACACCATTAATTTATAACGATATCCCGTTAATTTAAGACAGTTATTCTCTTTACTTATAACAGTTACACCGTTAACCGATAACAATTCTACTATTAATTTAAAACAATACCATCAAATCGTAACAATTAAATTAATAATTTATCTTGTTAATCTTTATACGTAGCAGGCACGTAGAAAGAATCGTGCTAAAATCACCGATGCTACCAGCATTCTCAATATCTTCACGAATTAATAAATCCCAATACTCGCCACTTCTTTATATTATCAAATAATTGTACATCTTCCGCTCTCGATAACACAAATAACGATTACTCGTGAATCAAATACAACACGATCACGTTTAAAAACCTTTTACGTAATCTATCCAATTCATTCTGCCCGATCATGCTGCAATTTCCGCTCTCCAATTATGAAACAACCGACACGTATAACGTACGATAGATATTTTACCGATAAATAGAATTAATTTCTGATATACGTATAATGGGACCCGAGCGTAGTCACCTCCCCGTGGTGGGTCCCGGTAATTGCTATCGTTTTCCAAATATTCATGCTCGAAATACCACTGCAAATATTAGAAAATTAATATAACATTGATTTTCCTACTACATATAATGCATACACATACAGTAAATACATACGTTATACCATTTGCAAACTGATACTCGTATTAACATCTCATCATCGCTACATGGTAAAGCGATATGAAGCTAAAAACTACGTTAATACAGTCCAGTTTAGACCATGCAAAATTCAGAATTTTTTTTGATAATCCACACTGTACTGACAATTCGTCATGGGGCGCCGTGGGATATCGCAAGGCCATCGTGGGATGTGTGCGTCTTAATTTTGATTAATCGTAAATTAGATATGCGTAGGTAGTAATCTACGATTTATCGCATAATCTCTGCGATGATTTATGTAATCGTCGTACGCCAGATAGAAGATGCGACGTACTGTATGCTTTGCTTTTAAATTTGCAAGGATCCACGTAGTTGTTTTGCGGGAGATGAAATATGGTGCTTAGTGTAGGCTTATTTGGAAGTTTTAGGTTTAAGTGTTAGTTTTAATGGCAACTTAGAAAGCCAACGTGGGATACGCGCGTCTTAGCTTTAATTGATCGTAAGATAGAGAGAGAGATATATAGTAAATTATTATCATCCGCAGTGGGACGTCGTGGGACATCGTGAGATAGCGCAGGGATATCGAGGGATGTGTGCGTTTGAGTTAAAGTCTTCGATACGAAAGGCTGCCACTAGGGCTGCGATCTAATGTACTTTAGTTTAAGTAGCTTTTAGTGCTAAAATTGAGATTAAGTTAATCGTAAACCTCGTCAGTGGACGGCGAGGGTTACAGAGAGACTTATTCCTCGTTTTATGACTCGTTAGTTTTACGCTTTAGCTTTAAGACTCGATTTGAAGTCTAATTTTTAAGCCTTAATTTTACATCTTAATTCTAAGATTTAAGTTTCAGTTCTAAGTTGCGTCGTTACTTTTTAGACCTACTTTTAGGTCTTAGCTTCGAGCTGCATCGTAAACATTCTTATCAAGTTTTAATCTTAAGTCGCGTCGTTTGTTTTATGCACTAGTTCTAGTATAATTGCGAAGAAAATACAGAGACGAAAATATCGTAGAGAAGATGGAAAGTCATATTTTTATATTTCAAATGTATGAAATTATAATTTTCTTTGAAACTAATCAAACGAATCGTTCAACTCCGCACTGTAATTTGTTACTTTCATAGTGAATAATAAAATGCGTAAATTGTATAATTAACTTTTTCGTGGTGTATACGAATACTAATTAGTAGCGATGTTAACAACGATTAATAAAAGTCGATATCAATATCGTAATCAGGAAAAATTTTCGTCGTCGATGATGATTACCGATAAGCAAAATAAAATTCGGGCTATAGGTAACGATTGCTGTTAACCAAAAAATATTCCGGTCATTTATATCGGTTACTGGTAACCAAAATTAGATTTTCGTCGTAGACAATCGGTTACTGGTAGGCACAAAATATCGCGATCATTCATAAGGTTATTCACAAGCAGAATATTTTAGTAATATCATTTTTTGAGAAATGTCTTCAAATTCTATCGACTGAACTGGCTTCCATTTAAATAGAAATTAATTTCTCTTCCAATGATCCTTTTGTGTTTCTCTTTGTTTATTTATCTTAATCTATTCCTTAAAGTTAAATCTTAATTCTCTATCCATCCAAATGGACCTATAATCTTCATTTATTGTTGAAGTTGCTGTAAGAATATGAAAAAATATCTTCAAATTCTATCGACTGAACTGGCTTCCATTTAAATAGAAATTAATTTCTCTTCCAATGGTCTCTGTGTTTCTCTTTGTTTATTTATCTTAATTTATTCCTTAAAGTTCAATCTTAATTCTCCACCCATCCAAATTGACCTATAATCTTCATTTATTGTTCAAGTTGCTGTATATCTTCTATATATCAGTCTTTGGTTTCTCTATTCGCTCGCGTAGAAAGCTCTCAATTTTATGCTTCTTTTTGCGAAGTTTGCCAGTTTCCATACTCGTTTTTCCTTCATCATTATTGCTATTTCTGTCCATTTCTTACTTCTCAGTGCGATTAGTCTGACTACTATATATATATATATATATATTGTGTATTCGCCTAGTATGAGTTTCCATTCTCTGTTTCCTCGCTGTGGCGTAGTTCGACGAGGTCAGTTCTCTATTTTATATTCCTGTCATCGTGTTATCGTCATTGTCCAACCTAGTTTCCCAGCTAATCTTACTTGCGCGATAATTCTTTTTATCGACAGTGGAATATTAAGGTCAGGTAGTTTGTCGCTCCTATTCCTGTTACATTCTACATTCTTTTTGTACGCGTAGTTCGTTGCTCGGTCTCTTTGTTCTTTTCCACAGTTTTCTTTGTCATCGTTCGTTGCCGCCTTCTATTTCCTCGTAAAGAGCCACGCATAAAGACACGAAAAGTTAGAAGCGATAAAATGTTGGAAAAAATCCGCTCGAAACATTCGACAGGTTCGATCGGTATACGACACAAGCATAAAACGGTGGTTGAAATGGCTGCGATCAGGAAAAATATTACGAAACGTATAGGCGAGGAAAATACAGGCGACGTCGCGTCACGTATCAAAAAATTGATTCTCGGAGCAAATAAATAGAAGCGCGGCAGCGGTGGACGTTCGCGGAGCCGCTAGACGGAAAAAGACGGTACGAGATGGCCAGAGTCTTTATAGCCGGCGCCAATTTTCCTAAGAAAGCGAGCAAATAGTAAATGGTAAATGGTCGACACGTAGGCGTTGACTCGTGCAACACGAACGTGCCACGTAACGACAGAATCGCGACGCCCACCCGGTGCTTCGATCGAGACTGTCCTCTGTTCTTTGAAACCTGCACAGCCACTGAGCTGCTTCGCAGGTACCTCGCATCCGTCAACTCTGGCTTTTTCTCATCTCCACGGAACCACGAAATTCATAGGTTTTATATTTCTACGCGATAAATCGAATTCGTAGCAGCAGATTTTTATTTCGTTACTCGCAGTCTCCAGTTCGAGTCATCTCCATCTCTGGATGGAACAAGCCGATGCGACGACCTTCTACCAACAAGAGTCTGATCCTTCGTTTTTGAATCTTTTTCCTTCGAATTTGCATTGGAAAGGCATCGAAGAAGGCTTGAAATATTTTTAATTGGACAGGACTCGGCTTCTGAGATATTCGCGTTATCTAAGATCAAAATTTCCCTACACGTACACGTACATAGCAAATGGAAATTCCTCTGGCACTGGAAAAACATTCTGCCTCGCGCGTTAGGCCTAATATAAAATTCCTCTATACTCTAAATTCATCGTGAAAATTCCTCCATCTGTTCTATCGTACATTCTTCTGCGACATTATTATGCCATCAAGCGACCGTTATCGCTGAAACAAACGAAATTCGAACGTTTCGACCACAGGTTGATCATTATTGAAACAACAGACGTCGAACGAGATTTGTCCTTGAATTATCTCGAGAAAAATACAAATTTAGCAGAAAAATTACACCGCGAAACTCGTGCAATTTACGAGCACCGAGAAATAGAAAAAGAATTTTCCACGAGCTCGACCGATCTTGCAGAAAAAAACCTGTAAATCTCACGAAATAATAGTTGATACTCGATATGTGATGGTGATAAACGTCCAAACAGCCGGTCATCAACGCGTCGTACAGCGAAACGATTAACCACGACACGTAACACGTGCCTTTCGAAGCAAACGAAAACCCGGCTCAGTTCCTCCATAACGATCATTCAAATTGATTTAAACAGTTTGAACAGACTATGTCTCAACCACCTTCTCCAGACGTAGGACGTATCAGCGGAGTCGATCTGGTCGACAAACCCTGGATAACTTTCCGTCTGGTCGGTAATAATCGCCGGTAGCGTGAGTCTATTTCCATAGTAATTTCTCGTCAGCGAATAACCGTGTGCTCTGGCCTGTGTACGTGCAATGTGCACTTGCTCGTTGAATTTCACGTATCACGCGTACGAATATTTTAGATGATTTCGGGCGAAGAGCAAAGAAACAGGGAAAATGCTTATATCGTGGAAATTGAACTCGATTTAATTGGTAATTGTTACTGAAAATAAATATCTGCAAGTTGTTCGATATTCATAGCGTTACGAAAAATATTTCTAGACTCCGCGTTGGAGAAAAAAGAATGGGAAGAAAGTTCGTGTTGTTAACTTGTATCTCTCTATAATTTCTATCTCTTCGATTTCGAATTTTATCGAATCGTTTATCGGCCACGTATCTAGAAAAAGTACGATTTTAGGGAAAACGAGTCCGAACGTTTCCAACTCTCAGAGAGCTTCAAATCTCGTGACGCAACAGCGATGCGACTGTCCTTAGGCGGTGAATTTTTCAAGCTCGTTCGAGGAAACGACTGCGTTCTTTTCGTGCTGACAACTAACAAAGAGCTACAAATTTTCAATTACGTTGTGAGCGCGTGTGTCGCAACGAACGAGCGATAGTTTATCAAAGCGAGAATCTATCAAACGCAAGAAAATTACTTTTTTAAATTCTATGTCACAGAAAAATACAATTTTTATTATTAACTTCTATTTGCCTACTCTTCGTATCTTTTCGATCGATTTACGATTTACGTAATATACGAGCAAGAGATTCTGAATTAATTTGGTCCGTTGAACGCGTAGCGTACGTACTCGCTTTTGACTTCTGCTGCATATCCTGCAAGTTTACACGCGAATCATATGACAGAATCTGGTGTCTGTGTAAGCAGAAAACATGTATTTCGTTGGTTACAGTATACATACACACATATATCTTCCTCGCTCCATTACTTCGCGAGTCAGGTGAACGGGCTTGCAGCAGCCAGGCTCCTGTGGATTAATTGGTCCGTGAACGCTACCAAATGCAGTCGGTTCGCGAGAGCTGCCCGTTTTAGGACAGTCGTCTGAAACGAGGCGCCTCTACGATAGATATCTCGCGAGCTTTTCACCTGTGTAACATTATACATACGGGCGTACAACACGTGGGTCGTTGCGCTTGTTACACCGCTCGGTGCATTTGTGGTCGTTTTGATGCCGGCCTCGGAGAAATCGGTTCTATTTGCGGTTTTCACATAGAAACTGTACGCAATAACGCTGCGCGTGTGTTTCCTTACAGTCACTTTAATCGCGCGGCTTGAATTTCATTTGCAGATTCTTCGAATTTTATCCCAAGATACTTGGAATTTCATTCCAAGATCCTGCAATTTCATTCGAAGCTCCTCCGAATCGGGTATTTTGCATTTTCACGTATATCATCAGTTTTATATTATATGCTTTGATACATTTTCGCGTTATTCTCTCGCAAACATTCGTTTTATCGAATGCTTGTTTTACGCTATAATAATGATCCTTTGCCTGTAGCGTTGCTCCTTTTCTATCTTCTTATTCTCCTTTCTAATGCTTTTTCCATATTTTCTATCATCGCTAACATTTTCACATCTATCGTTTCGTCTTTATCTATTTCCGAAGGTAAAATATCAATTGTTGCGTTTTATTCCGATAGCATTCCTTTCTTACTTTTCCACCTCCTAATTTCTCTCATTTTTTACTAACGCTTCTAGCAAAACTCTCGATACGATACGCGTATTCTTGGAACATATTTCACAACCGATGCTTCCTACATGGTATCTTCGCATAGCCTCTTCCTGCCCGTATATTTAGGGTTTCTCTCACATATCGCGCAATATCATTACATTTCACCACCATTTTTTTCACCATAAATTACCATACACATCGACGCAAATGATACTGAAAAATCTTTCATATCTTACTTACAAATTCTCTCATCTTTCTACCGGAAGATCTACATTCCAGAAATTCATCCATCGTTTATTATCGTTTCCGCAACTGCTCCCTTCGCTCCAAGAAACAAAAACACCAAAGTACACGTAGACGATGGTTGGTTGGTGTGGTTTAATGGCGAAAGATGTTGATATTGAAAACCGTCAAATATATTTTAAAATAATAGGTACAGAGAATGTTCGCTAAGAAGCTCGGTATTAACTGACCAGTTAAGACTGTGTATTGATCACTATTAAAATCGCTCGAGATTGAGACTGCAAAACTGATTACGTTACGTTTACTTTTACTGGTCGGGGGTACACCGGAAAATTTAAATTCGTCTTTGTTTGACGGTTGTCCGTAGCGGCGACATTGTTTTTGTCTAGAATTTATTTATCATTACATTACGTGTATTCTAACGATGTTGATAGTCCGAGGCAAAACAACAACATCATTTGAATTGTTCTCAAGCTCATGTACCACATACTCACTCTCACGCACGATCCAGCCCCGATCTGTCATCCACACCACGAACCGCGCATCAATGGCTCCTCTTTGGTATTAAAATCTGCCACGCGAGGGGTTCACAAAAAAAAAAAACTCCTTTCACCCGCTGTTCTCAGCCCAGCAGCAACAAATTACCCGCCACCCCTCGAGAACGTTGAAAAACCATTTGAATGCTCTCGAAGCGGACCAATGCGAACAACCAATGGATCTCGTCCCTTTTGCTACCCCCTGCGACCGTGTGATTTCGCGAAAGTCGCGTCCGTGGCCCTTTTCACGCCACCGCCGCTTCTCCTTCGCCACGCCTCCAGCCCCAACCATCCTGCAACCACCCTGCCTGCTCGAATTAGTATCCCATTCTGCGTCGCTGGAAGAGAAACGGTTCTGCCGTATCCTACAGAATAAACAGGCTCTGCTGCTCTTTCATCCCCTTCCCTCTTCTTTCAGTTGCCAGCCTCTGCTTGTACTTTATAAACCGAATACTCGCGCATTTTCTCTCTTTCTTTCTGTCTCGGTGAATATACAGGGTGTTTCAGTTAAGTGGCAACATCTAAGTATTTTATTTTCAGCTGCGTGAAAAGATTTCTCAGGACAGTGTCAGGCGCGTTATTTCCAAGGGCGTACGAAACACATTCTTTTTTATTTGATTTTAACTCATTGATTTATCCATTAGGTGGCTGTAGGTATATTCCGTGTGGCTGATTCCAAGCCTGGTTATGGCTACGCGATCACTTCCATCTAGTCTTTTGTTTTTTATTCCAAAGTTCAAGTGCCGAGTTAATTCGGGATACGTTCGAGGATTTCGATTACCGTTTCGAAGTTTCCTTCAGAATTTCCGCTTCTGTTTGTACGTATATCGTTCGTGGTGTTCGTAAAGGAAAGAAGTAACTCGATGTTGACGTTGTTAACTCGGCTCACTCTTTTATCCGTGACATCATTTTCTCGTGGTAAATGATATCCAGGGATAAGTGAAAAGAGAAAGATTAAAGAAACTCGTAATAAAAGTGACAAGTCGTTGGAAAAGAAGCAGCTCGGACCACCCATAAATGAACCAATAAAAATCCTAATCCCACGGAAACGACGATCATAAGCGATGCTTGAGCGTTCGATCATAAAACAGCGAGCATCCAGCCAAGGTCGAAGATCATCCGTCTATACATATGCATATGCATCGAGATACGGTACGTACAGTTTTCAAATAATATCCGGCTTTGAATTTCATTCCGGGTTAATCCTCTTTTGAATCATGCGCGGTTACAGGCGAATATTAAAAGGCGGTATCGAGTATTCTTGTTATTTTCTCCTGTTATTCAACGAACGTTGCACGACCCTCGCGCGAGTATCGATCGCTTCTTGACACAAATATGCAATTCCCATCGTCTCCGTGTATTATACGCAGAATAATCCAGCCGCAGACTCGTAAAAAGCTACGAAACTATTTGCGTAGCCGAATAGAAACTTCGTTTCACCGATGGTACACATCGCGTGTGGCAATTATAAAAATGCAAAAATTTCAAATTTTCTATCGTATTATATATTTTTGTACAAAGACTACGAGCAAGGGACAGTTGTAAAATTCAGTGTATGAAAGAGAGAGAGAGTTATTGGACGAAGGAATATCATTCTTTTTCCTCAGTTTTCTTCCCCTTTTCTTCATACGTCCACTTTTCCATCTGTTCCTAGCTCATAATCATCGTTCTCTTAATTAAACGCTATAGACGCGCGAAGGCGGTGTAGCAGCCACGACGAAACTCGTTCATTTCCGCTTTTGATCTCTTCGTGTAATCGAATTTCTTCGTGTACTGGCCCATTCCGTCCTTCGCCCTTTTTAAACATCAGCGAACACGAGACCGGAGCACCGGTGTATCGCGTCCACGACGCTTTTGTCCAAAACGATTTCCATTCAGGGAATTGCGACACGAACGAACCGTAAGATTCCTTTTAGAGTACTTGGCAATATTTTGATTAGAATTTTATGAACGAATTCTAGAGAGAAAAGGTTCTACATGGAACCTCCTCTACCTTATCAAACTCGCTCTATCCTCGAAACATCGAGCAACTTCGCATATTTGCCTAGCGCGTGAATTATTCGAAAAATTCTTCGCTGAAACCACGTAGAAACGCGATCCGTGCCGAGTACACAGCGAACGTAGCTAGCTAGCCTGAAATTAATTTTCGAGATGGCCTGTACAAAGAAAAAGGGGACGCTTAAGAGGATCAAACAGAAACTCTGACACTTTCAACGTCACGTCTGTGATATCCAACGCACGCTGCATAACCAAGGCCACTGCAGGCGGCTGATTTAATTCCGTTTTGACCCGAAATTATCCCCGGGTTCGTACCGGTGAATAGGAAACGTGTGCTTCATCCATCGCAACCGAGGTACATCCATATCTCTAGGCCACTTTGTAGGCGAGCAGTCTAGGCCAGAAGGTTCGCGATGAAACACGAGTCACGGCGAATTACTGCGCTATTCCGCCATACAAGCAACCTTGCGATACCGTGATACATATTGGTCCAGAGCACGATCCTCCTTCTACGTGGCCGAGGCTCAGCGACCAAGAGTTACGAGGCACATGGAACCGGAACCCTTTCGACGAGAAACAGCGACCAAGACCAGGTTGCTTTATTTATTAAGCGGACTTCAAAGAACCGGAAGTGTGGCGAGGAACGGCGAAATTCAAGGGACCAAACAATCTGGGAGGATGGTATTGTCTTGAGATTTCCGGGTGCTAGACACGTACTCGGAAACGCAGCCTTTCTTCTTCGTAGCTCTCGAGATGATTCTCAAGTTGCTCGGTTAATGATTATGATTTTCTTTTTTTCCCTATGAAAGTCTTCTTCGATTTGTGATGTTATTAGTCTTAGTGATAGGAAATTCGTCCAAACTTTCGACGAATTACAGATCGATACCGTACCTCTACTTCGTGACACTTATAAGCAGAGATCGATGCAGCTATGGGACTTTTCGATGGGTTCTATGTACGTTCATGGAAGCGAAGCTACAAGATCATAAAGAAATTCTTGTATATCGTCCTATTAACATGCTTTGATTAATTTAATTTAATAAAAAATAGTAATATCTACAAATTGAAGCCTCTCGGTTTCTTCAACTTTTCAGTGTCCAGCTTCTTTTGTATTTTCTTTCTCTTCATCCTCCTTCTTTCGCTAGTTCCTATACTCCTTGCTCTTTTTCTTCCCTTTATTTAGCGCGTGGTTATCGATTAACCATCGCTTATGGAATCATCATCGTTTTATACGGAAAGACGTTCTTCGTGGGATCGCCCTTAAAAATACAAAACCCGTGGAATCTACGAGAAAAAATAATTCACGCATTTCGCGGCGTTAAATTTACAATATTCGAGCTCGAAGGGGTTAATTTCCACCCCTGTTACACCAGGCGCCCGAAATAAGCGACGAGGAAATAAAAAGAGGGGTGGAAAGTTTCGAAAGTTAGAGCGGAGGAATTTATTTTCTCGTTTTATGCATCGAGAGGGCTGGGCTGTGTATCTGTACTCGTTTTATCCGTAGCCGGGACACCACCGAAGCAATTTCATCTCAGGTAACGCAAACTGATATAGAGGAAGCTTTGTTCCCCGGTGAGCTCGCGATACGGCTCTTCTACCGCCTCCCTCTCTTTCTTCTTCCTGCAGGTCCCGAGACCCCTTTCCTGCCACCGTTGTCTGTACAACTACCCCCCGTCACTCTCTTCCAACCCTGGCCAGGATTAACAGCGACGGGACCGCTAATGAAACAGCCTGTGGTCAGATTAAAGCCGCTCTTCGCACGGTTAACGACACACCTTGATCTCCTCCTCCTCCTTCTCCTTCTTCTTCTTCGCCTTCTACTTCTTCTTCTACTTGCTTTCTGTACTAATACGTCGTTTTGCTCGTTTTCTTAGTTTGTGGGTTTACCGGCAATGTGTTTCTTGTTACATGATTTTCTCTTGTTTCCCGTGTTGTACAGCCTCGTTCAAAAGCGTAGACATGTTGGGTATTTTAGTCGTTTCAAGTAAAATTAGTAATTCATTTATTTTAGTTAGGTCACATTTTTGGGATAAATAAATAAACATATAGGTTGTAGGAAAAGTTTCTTTCGTTTTATAAGGAAATAATGCACAATATTTTTTCCTCTGTATGATCCATTTTATACTGATAGAGGGAAAACAAAATATTTATTTACAAACAATATTATATATTTATAAGGAGATAATAGATGCGCAACATTTTTTCTTTTATATTGTTTTCGCTCTGTTATTAGAAAATGGATCGTACATAGTTCGATAAAGTAATAGAAAAGGAAAAGTTACTGTGCATCTATTATTTCCCTATGAAACTAAAGAAACTTTTCGGACAACTTAACATTAGGTTGCTTTTAGTACGAATTACGTACGATGCGTTTCGTTCTGTTGAGATAAACACCGCGACATTTCACAGATTTTGTTTCACGTTTGTACGAAGCTGCACTGTTGTAAAAAACACGTTTGCGGAAGAAGGACACTTTCCGGACAACCTAACACATTGGATAAGCACCGTTCGCAAGTAGACTACTGTTTCTACGACGTTTGTACGCGGACAGGAAATTGAGAGTCGAGTAGAAGAACATTTGAATCGCTGGATGTAGCGAGCAATGAAATTTTTGTTCGTTTTAGAGTTAGAACAACTTAATGGTCGTGAATGTACACTTGCAGCGAACGACTTCCGCACACGTCGTCCGATTGCTTTCAAATTTTCATGCGGTCAAGACGCTGCTCCTTGCAGCGCTAATGAAATCTCTGCTAACGATGCTCCGACCCGTTGTACGGTGCTTGCTATTGATCATCTTCGTATTAACGTTGGCTTCTGATTCTTCAAATTGCCGATCACAAGTTTCGACGATTACTGTTCGATGTTACTTTAAAAATCGATGATACAAGATACGAGGGAACATTGCCGGTGGAATGACAGTTTCGCGTTCACCTGACTTTCGACAAGCGTGCAACGCTGTTACGTTTTCGTCCGTAATATCACGTTCCCATATAATCCCATGAAAAGACAACGCACGACTACGTGACGCGTGTTTCTCTATCGGTCGATCACGAAACGACCGACGATTTTTCATCACACAGACGAGAAATAAGTAACGTAGCTTTCCTTTTCTTCCATTAATGGCGGAACGATGGTCACGTAGTGGTACGTGGCAAGTGTTAGCCAGCTGTCCGTTCCACCAACGGCACAGATTGCGTCTTTAGGGATTATATCCTTCGTGCAGTTACCAAACTTACTAAAAAGCAATTTTCTTGCTCGTCAGGATTCATCGTGCACAGAGTACACGGAAGTAGCAAAGGCAGAGAGTATTTGACCAACTGTGTTTCGCGTGTAACTTATGCAGTGACGAACGAGGTCAGCATCCAGTGGGACTGGGCACAGTTTCAAATTCTTGCCTCCGTTTCTTAGTCGAAATTTAAGTCAAGGAAACGACCTGGGAGTTTGTAACAGATGTGTCGTTTACTTCCAACTCTCTCCCTCCTCCTCCCTCTTCTCTTTTCTGTTCTTGTGTATACGCCGTGTCTCGCGTAGGCGTCGTTGCGAAATTTTACGACTTGGAAGTTAAGCAATTGCGTTAGAAAAAAGTTCGACTACGTTTAATCTCAGGCTGAATTACGTGACACACAGTGGCTCGCGAAAGTATTTGCATAAGCAGACGATTTTTATGTATACATTATAAACGATATAACGAACAATGATTTGACAAAATCACACGAAACTTCATGCGAGGCTTCATTAGCGCTGTAATTACACGCCACGTCACGCACCGTAACATGCAGAAATATGGACAGAGTGCAAAATGAAGTATACTTGTTGTAACGTTTAATGGATGAAATAAATCTTTGCGTGAATTCTGCATTTCTTTGGCTATTTCGTATGTTTATTAACGTGCGAAATTGCGTAAAAATCCGCGGTTCGGTCATCACCATATCGAGCAAGTCTAAAACAAATCTGAGAATGCACGTAGAAATTAGCAATGCATCAAGTACGAAGGTTTACTGAAATATGATAAAACGAATAATTTCGTCAACCACTTTGAATAATCTGTCCTCAAGTTGAGCAGCGAGAGACATTTGTTAACGCTAACGTTCGTTGTTATTTCTTTCGTCTAACTTTAATTCTTCTACTAACAAAGATAGAGAAATTGATCGATCGGACGATACAAAAATTTGCATAAAGTTAGACGAACGTAGAATTTTAATTTCAAGTAGAGCGAACTCATGGAAACGAGTCGCTTGTTTCTTCAGAATCGAACATTAACGATGTACCTTGTCTACTTATGTGACGAGATCGAACAATCGATGAAATACCGATCGGCACTGTCTCTACTAGACTCGTATAATTCTCATTTTATTCTTTGAGTTAAAGACGAAAAAATCTGACGTCACCGTGGCGCGATAAATCTTGCGAAAAGAAAACCGCTCACCGAAAATAAAAAAAGAAAAAGAGAGAGAAACGAAACAATTATACCGGAAATTTATTACCATGCCACCTCTCACCGTTATAATCCACCAACTATTACGTTGTTCGAAAAGTTTCTTTCATTTTATGAGGAAATAATAGACGCACAATGTTTTTCGTTTTATATTATTTTGTCGAATTACGTACGATCCGTTTTGTTCTATTTAGATAAACACCGCGACATTTCACAGACTTGGTTTCACGTTTGTACGAAGGTGCACTGTTGTAAAAAGCACGTTTGCAAAAGAAAGACACTTTCCGGACAACCAATATGTTCTTGGTACAGCGATTTCTTATATTTTAAATGTCTTTATAACAATTACCTTTCGGAAAATTGTAAAATATTGCAGGAGTGCCGTGACAAATAAAAGCAGTCGAAAATCTATCAAAATAAATCGGAGGAATTTGATATTAAAAAAACCATAATATTAATATGAAGGAGCACTGTTGTAAAAGGCACGTTTGCGAAAGAAAGACACTTCCCGGACAACCAATATGTTCTCGGTACAGAGACTTCTTATATTTTAAATATTCTTATAACAATTACCTTCCGGAAAATTGTAAAATATTGCAGGAGTGCCGTAACAAATAAAAGCAGTCGAAAATCTATCAAAATAAATCGGAGGAACTTGATATTAATATGAAGGAGCACTGTTGTAAAAGACACGTTTGCGAAAGGAAGACACTTTCCGGACAACCTAATATATGTTGTATACTATCGGCCGTTTTTATTATTCTTTTATCACCGGTCTTCCTCACGGATTATACCCACTCGTTCGTTCGTTCTCGTCCGTTTAATCGAGAATACGAGAATGAAGTTATTAAAGTGGTTCAAAGGCGAGAAACCACCGGTCGTTTCCTATTTCACTGTCTTCCTCGACTGATTGTCCCTTATAGAACAGATAAACGTGGATTTATCGCGACAGTTTCGCCGTGCAGTTGGATTTGCGGTGGCTCCCACCTATATTATCGAAACCGGGCTGGCCGATCTTTAGCAGCCGCCCCTCGCGATCAAATTTATCGCGTCGCCCACGCGCGACACTTGGATTTGTGGCTTTCAACGAAACGGTTACCCTCGCCACTGGCTGCTCCATCCACCAGGTCGCTCCCCTTCTCGACGATCGTCGTGGTCGACGTGATTTTGTCGCCAAGCTGGATCGAGAGAGAAAAACGTCACGAGTACGTTTTTAGGGGTTGGAATTCGTAGTGGGAAAGGTAAAACAGAGAGGAACGCGTATTCGAATGGACTATTTACGTGAAAGGACGAGCGAGATTATAGGGAAGATTAGACCTAGCGTGATCTGACCAAGGGAAGTTTTCAAAGGCGATAAACGACCTTGGAACGCCAGCATATCTGGGTCGGTGAATTGGTCGCGGAATGAGCGCTTGGTCGTTCGAATAAAAAGATGTAATTCCATTAAAAATGAAAAAAATGATGGTCGCCTTGAAGTCTCGAAGACACGTACGTTCACTTGGACTAGCTTTGAGATCATCGCAAGATGTTCCTCTCGAAACGAAGTGAGTTTCGGTTAGAACGGTGTTTTTCGATAAGTAGATAATTGCGCGATCCGCTTCAAACGGGACACCTGAATGATCTCGATGACCTCGAAATACGGCGTGCAAGTCAACGTTCCGAACTTTCCTCTGCCTTTTACCGCCGCTCGGACGTAGTTTCTTTAGATATTAGATAGAAAGCTTGGATGCAATTTATCGTGTTAGGACCGCGCTTTGGATGCAAGGACGATCAGCCTTGATCAGTTAGCTGTTTTTGAAAATTTTGAAAAGCGTGTGCCTGAAACGTGTCGTAAAAAGTAAGCATCGACGAGTATACTCGTCGAACGTAGAGTACGCGTAGCTGTTATAATATATAATGAAGAAGAGCAACGACCGTTTTATCTTTTAATTCTGCCACTGCAATTACTAAATTGCAACTTAAACAGCAAATTCTAACTACTTTTCACGCAGTGCACTCGTCAAAAACAGCTACCTGGTTAATGTTAATAAAACAGAAAAATGAACGAGTTACAGTATCCGGCCGTCTAATGGTAATGCCAGCGTGAAATAACTTTCAATGAATCTATTGACAGAGGAAATGTCGCAATATGTCTTATCGGTCTGCTCGTCATGTACACGCTAATAATTAGGGTCAGCAAATATGTATACACGTCCCTCACACGTAACCTAATAATAACCACGCACGTTCTTAGTTCTTGAGTTGTACGCAGAAGCGTGTTTGGTGGTACAGTACTCGTGCATAAATAATAATTAGACGTTAATAATCGAGTTCACCGTACGCTTACAAAATCCAACGAAACGGAAATTACGTCCAGCGTTAGCGATGTTCGTCTGATCCAAACTGTGGCCAGTTGATTTATTTTTTCTAATTTATGTCGAAGATGACTAGCATCGATATAATTGAAGTTTACGTTTAGGTTATTTAAAATTATTATATTATATTATACATTAGGTTATTAAAAAATTAGATTTGATCGAAGCTTTGCGAATATCTCGAAAACGAAGGCCAAGAGCTTGGCAACATGTTTCAAGGTCTTTGAAATCGGTGAGATTCCTTCCTATGTAATTAACGAAATTTCTTGTCTCAAATTCAACTTAATTTTTGTTTCATTTTGCAGATGACAATTTCAATGTTCTATTTATAGTTTGTAGCGTTTCAAGGTATGAGAAACGTCTCTTTGAATTCTATGTATTACAACTTTTTAACTTTACGTATTATAAAAAAAGAGGGAAATAATATTTCTCGCAATACGATTAGTTAAATTTACTATCGTTGAAAATGCGATAGATTTCCACGTGTAATTACGAATCGAAGTAAATTCTGGGAGGAATGCGAGGTAAACTGGAGTTTAAACGAGGATTTTATCTTCTTCGAAGGTACGTAGAGCATCGCGAGTTACGAACGTAAAATTTATCGAAATTTAGCAACTTTAACGTTAAAACTACCGATAGTCAACAGGAATATTTTTATATTTATTGATCTATTACTTTCTTACAGGAGGAATTTCATGTTATGTAATACATTTTTGGTATTATTAATCCACCTGGGACTATGATCGCTAAACGAGGGTTTATAAAATTGTAGAATCAGTTATTTCGACTGCTGTGATATTTCTAGTGTTAGCATCTAGCGCTCTAGCGATCGATCCGGAATTTTCCTGATAACTGATATCGTCATATCGAATGATACGCGGTAAAAATTTGAAAAACGTGTGGCAAGTTGTAGAAAACGGGAAAACTGGTTAATCGGGGTTCGATGAACAGATTGCAAGACCCTTTTACACTTTGACGAGTACCAGTCATTTTCACTGGTATTGGTTTAAGTAGCCAAGTACCGTCGCGTATCGGTACTTTTGCTTAACACACTTTACTCTAATTCATTGTTTATTGTGAATTTCAAAAGTGCATAAAAAAAAACAAATCTTGGCAAAATAAACGATTTAAAAAAAAAAAAATGGTATAAGTAGCCTCGATACGAAATTATTTTCAGTTTGAATACATAAAAAACAAAATACAATTTATTATATTATTTATACATTATATTGAAAAAGTTATTATATCATCGTGGAAAAAAATATAACACGAAGTAGGAATTTTAAAATAAAATTGTAAAGCCAGTCGATTTAACTGGTGTGATAATTCTAGTGTTAATTACTACGAAAACGTTGAATTTTTTTAGGAAAAACAAATTGGTGATTCGTAGTGGCGTCAAGTAAGTGAAATTAAAGTTACGCGTATCTAGAATTCAGAGAAGGCGAGAATTAAAGGGATGCATGGAAATATTATCGATGTATTTAGATATAACGTAAGAGACGCATCGAAAGGTAGGAAATTTAATTACCGCGATAGAATCGAAATTTGATAAACGGAGGATTCGCAGTGGTAGAAAATTGGCAGAACGTGGTTCTGCGTGATTTTAATTAATCGAGGCGAAGCGATAGTACGTGCGTTGGGGTTTGACAAGTTTAGTCTCTAGGAGAAAATTGAAATTTCATGAATTGGGGATTTAGTGTAGCGGCAAGTTGAAGGAACCTACATAGTGCTCTGCGACTTTAATTAATCGCAACAACGCGGTATACAGTGGTGTTTGTATTAGAATTTGACAAGTTTAGTTGTCGAGGAAATGGAAGTTCGGTAAACTAAGGATGCACGGTAGTTGCAAGTTGACATAACGCGTAGTACTGTGCATACCGACGGTACAGGACTAAAGCACTTAATAAATTAGATTGATTTGTAACAAGAGAATTAAACGCACGAACGTATCGTTTGATGCAATAAATTAAATTAACCTAACGTTACATATTTCTCTCAGAATCATCAAACAAAACCGATAACTAACGAACAAAGGTTTGAAAAAGAATTAGCAATTAAAAAATCGAAGCTCTCAAACAAAAATTGAATTGCAAATTGAAACGTTCGAGCGGAAATTACAAATTTGTCGTCCTTTTTTAATTCGAATTACAACTACCCCATTTACGTTTTACAATAAAATTTAAGCACAACAACCGATACAATCTACTTTTCCTTGCGATTAACAGATATCGATTTAACGGTGTAATTAAATTTCTCAAATTCACGCGGTTCGTTTAAGACCACGCGCGTTTCTACTTCAACATTTCCATGAAATTACCTGTCACGAGTATGTAAAATTAATTATCGAGGCTACATTCCACGGTATTTCACGACACCCTAGACACTCGCAGTGCCGGCAATATTTGATCTCTCAACTTACCTAATTTAAGGCTCCACCTAATATAGCCTAATTTAATCGAGCCTCTTACACCCGAAAGGCGTGAAATGATACAACGCTGGATAAACAGCTGGCAATCTTGTTCCCACATGCGAATAAAATAAATTTCTTGACGGATAATACAATACAAAATACGGAGCTAATAATCGAAATTCTAATATCGTTCCATTCGTGCGATTCGAAACTCGAAATAAACGTTAGATGGAGAAATTTATGTCTGTTGTAAGTGTACCAAGCGTTTCGTGATTTATGGGCGATAGCGTGCACACACAGGACACCGTATTCGCGACTTGTTCTCTCCAAGTTCGAAACTGTGTCGATTCCTGAAAGCATTCATTCGCTTCGGCACGTGTCACGCTTCGGACAGCTCGAGGATGGCGGGGTGGTAACATTATGCAAGCGGTCTGCTCTGCATCTCTTGCATCCATGCACGAACACGCGCACACACATGGACGTGTCTCGGTATACGTCCGATACATCGGTAGATGCCGTCGCGTTCGACCCATTTTCCAACAATGCTCGACCCGTTTATTATTAGATGCGGAGACTCAGATACACAGCCCCGTCGAGCCGAGCCAGCGGAATAAAGACGACACGAGCACACACGGTTCGTATCTCGCGCGATCCTCGTCCACGTTACGTGTACCGATATACGCCGTGTACATGTGCCCGGATCCCACGAACACGCTGCCAAACCGATCGCACGTTCTGCCTTCTGCTGATTTCAATGATTCGAGAACCGCTTCCGTTACACGTCGTGCGCATGAATAACCAACTACGTATCTGTTCGGCGGTTGTTCATTTTCCGATTTGATTCACGAACGGAGTACGCGTCAGATCTTCGCAATGGTTGGGTACGTCCAAGACGCGAAAAGTATTCTTTTTGAGATTTGCAATTATTCAGTGGACAACTGGTCCTTGGATACCTGGCTCGGTATTTCGTTGTCGAAACTTGGTCGATATTCAAGTTAGTGTTAGTGTTGCGAATTCTTGATTAAAGAGCAACCGGTCGGGTCAAACCGATCGGTCGATATCGCGTACCTCGAATGACTTAAGTTCAAGGTGGAGGAGGTTTAATGGATCGAGTGTTAGAGTAATCTAGCACTGTATTTGCACTTGTATAAAAGTAATGTTTGATGTTAGGAACACGGCAGTGGTAAGATCTTGTTGAGAGTGAAGTATTTCACCCACATGGTACGATGTCTGACGATGAACTGTCCTCCTACGTTGCTGATTCTCCCTACCAGCGGTTGGGTTTCGTCTGTCCATCGTGCCTTTCCGGTTGGGCTTCTCCCGGAGTTTTTTATTTGACCTCGGAGTCATTAGGATTACAGCTCAGAGAGGACACGTAATTCGGAATTTCCTAAAGAAAGGAATGGGCCTGTCCACTCAAAATTCCGAACAGTTAGCGTCGAGATGGTGACGATGATACCGAATGTTCATCGTTAGCATGGCGAAACCAAAGATCGTTGGGACGAATGAAACAAACTCGGTTATCCGAACTGTCCGGATAAACGAGGTTCTATACCGTGCTCGTACTTTTTGGAAAGCGCGTTGCCACACCATCTTCAAGCATTATCGATGTCAATAAATATTTGGAATGGGAAATTGCACTTAAATTCCATACCGAAGTATTCAGTGGTTGAAGTATTTTCGCGGCCCACGGGACAGAAATCGTTGGAAAGTTTGCTGTCGAGTGCCACTACAATTCTCGTTGGCACGTAGAACATTTCCCAATAAAAAGATCGAAGCTTCTCGATTTTGCAACGTGCGCTCGTTCTCTGCAAAGCGATCTTCAATCGTATTTAGAAAAAGGCAAAAGCATGGAAATACTCGAGTCGATAACCTGGGGCCGAAATAAAGCAAGGTTGTTGTAAAATCACGCGTTATGCAACCGAAAGAGGGTGTGCAACCGCGTCAGTGGATTCGGGGAGGAATGTGTTTACGAAAGACGGACGACGGGGAGGAATAAGCCGTCTGCAAACACGTAGCTTCAGCGAAAAACTATGTCATAAGCGAAATTTCGCTCGGGTTTGTTAGCGCTGTCTTTCTCTTCGACGTATACCGCTAAATCAGAGTGTAAGAGAGAAAGAGAGAGAAAGATAGAAAAGCTTTCGTCCGAGGAATTCCTTAAAATGCACGCTACGTTGCGCGACTCACCCTGCGACACGTCGGTACACCCGTTCTCTGCGTCGTCTTTTCGAATTCCCAGCTCTTCTCGTCCCGTCTCTGCTCTCCTTTTGCTCCTGTTTTTCGCAGAAGAAAAGTCTGAAAACAAACGACAGGACGAAGAGGTTAGAGGCGACGATATTGTACGCGCAACAGTTTGAACGATGCTTTTGTCGCAGGAACGTAGAAAGTTGGCGTTGTGTTTCAAAAAACTCCGCGTTCGTCCTCGAGCTCGGCAGCGGATTCGATCGAATCGCAGTAGCGCGATCGTTGCGGACCTCTCGCAGCTCCAGTCGCATTAATTTTAGAAAAATCTACTACTTGTCACGTCGTTCTCCTCTGGTTTTCTCGTAACGCCGCGCACGCGTCTGTAAACTACGCTTATCCGATAATCGATGCAACGATTTCCTTCGGCCATAGGTCGAGCATCTCCAGCAACGAAACGCAGTGGGAAAGGAAGAAAAGATAAGGAGAAAGAGGAAATATTAACGGGAGAAGAAACGAAGGTCAATTTCAGCGAAACAGTCGCCTCCGATTTCAACGTCGAACGATTCGCGTCGTCGTAGATCATCGCCGGACGAACGCGACGTAGAATGTCTGTGATTCTAAAGTAATGTGGAGAAAAGGAGAGGGACGAAAGAGAGGAGGAGGGGGGAAGGGAAGAGGAGATAGGATGGAATCCTCGCAGGACTATCGCCGCGTCGCGACGTCGATCGTCGCCTCGTCGAGGTATGGGTTCAACGAGCTGGCTAATCGAAACCGCTTCTCGACTGCTAACTGCACTTAACTCGAGGTGAAAGAGAGAGAGTAGACTTTGAGCAGGTCCATCATCTGCCCTCGTTTCCTCCTTTCGCGATTCCTCCTCGGCTATTATTCTCCTAGTCTCGAGGATGTAAGCGTACTTAAATGATACTTGAAAAATACTTTGAAAATTGTGTACCTGAAACGTGTGGCGAGAAGTAAGCGACGACGAGTATACTCGTCAGACACAGAGTGACGCGTGGTTGTTATAATGTAGGATTAGTTGCAATGAAATGACTGTTTTATTTACTTTACATGACGAGTATACTCGTCGGAAACAGCTAACCGGTTAAACGAAGCAGACCGCGAGTCGCCTCTGTTCGTTCAGCGACGGGGAGAGTTCGACTCTTGTCGATTAATGCGATTGGCTTACTTTTTTCCTGGTTCTAAATGAGAACCGGAATATTTCTTTTCACTACGTTTTTTGTAAATGGTTTTTCTTTAAATGAACGTTTTTCTTTTTTGTAAATTAAAGGCAAAAGTTCACATGCACATACGTTTGAAACGGAAGAATTTAATATACAAAAAGCAGCCGAGACATCAATGGAAATTGCTGGCTAAAACCTCTCACAGAAAACTCCATTGTTTTGGAATAAAAATCAACATTCCCTGTTCGAGAAGCAAAGTACAAAAGACAGCAGATACTCATTTCCGTTTGTAATATCCACTCCACGAAAATCACACGATCTCTACGAGCGTGTAGGTACGCGTGAATGTATTCAACAGGAGAATACGCGGTACGTTTTCGCGGTTATTAATTAAGGGATGGCACCAGGGTGTATTCGATTCGGCAGAAAAAATAGGTCACTTCGTTCTTCTTTTAGAAACTAAAACTTGAAATTCAGCGGGCCGTGACTGCGAATGGCTGCACGCTTCGACGGAAATTGTATCGAGGGAGACAAGAGCTTTTTACGGGGGCGAAGATGAATTTAATGGAGGCTTCTCCGACCTGCTCCGCCCATCCTCCACTTCGTTCCTTCAATTTCCTACATTTTCAAGAATGCAAGAGAGTCCTAACGTAATTGCACGACCCGTAACGAGGTCGAGCGACACTCGTGCCTGTTTTCTTCCTTAATGAATACGTTTCTCGATAAATCGCACGCTTCTTTCGCGCATAATGCAAGTACTTGCTAGTTGCTGTATATATGCGTTGAAACGATCACGAAAAGCATACGGTAGATCTCGACTTCGTGCATTCAGATTCTCGCGGCTTACGTTTTTTAACTTTTGAATTTTTTACTTTCTAATTCTGATCTTCCGATTCGAGGATCGTTGAATCTTCACAATTCCCGAGTTTCAGGCAAACGGAATAATTCTTCCACGTTCTATTCTTCGGATTATCGAATTTCGAAATTATCCAGTTGTCGAATTTTTCAGCTTCGAATCGACCGAATTTCTTCATTTTCCAATTTCCAAACATTCCAGCTTCGCAGCGATTGAATTTTTCAATTTTCCAATTTCCAAACATTGCAGCTTTGCAGCGATTGAATTTTTCAATTTTCCATTTTCCAATTTCCAAACATTACAGCTTTGCAGCGATTGAATTTTTCAATTTTCCAATTTTCAATCTCCAATTTCCCACTTCCAATTTCCAACTTCTAATTTCCAACTTTAAAGCGATTGAACTTTTCTATTTTCCAATTTCCAATTTGCAATTTCTAGAACTTGCAGTTTCGAATTGATTCAATTTCCTAATTTTCCAATTTCTAAACATTCCACAGTTTTTAAATCACTGAAATTTCCAATTTTCCAATTTTCAATTTCCAATTTCCCACTTATAATTTTCAATTTTCAAACATTCCAGCTTTGAAGCGATTGAACTGTTCTATTTTCCAATTTCCAACTTGCAATTTCTAGAACTTCCCGTTTCGAATTGATTCAATTTCCTACTTTTCCTAATTTTCCAATTTTTGAATCCTCAAATTAACCAACTGTTAGATCCTAGATCTTTGAATTCTTCAAATTTCTATATTCGCCGAGTTTCAAGCATTAGCGTTATTTCGCACCTTTTAATAATCCACCTTCTGAAAGGAAACTTCATTTCTGCGTCTGTACAATTATGTGATTCGCCGCACGAGTGGAAAGGGGTAAGCGTAAGGGTGTTTCATATCGAAAGCAAAAATGTCCAGTTCGTTCTAACGTCGGCAAATATGTAGTCTACTGTCTCAAATACGAGCGTTAATGATCTCGGGACGGCGCGCACACAGCCACACGCTTCCTTTCTTTCACCCGCTGCTAGCCAGACTATTTTATATTAAATTGTAATTTTTCCAAACTTTCTTACCCACCTTTTTCTCACCTTTCTTTTTACTTGCCTCGTTATAATATTCTACGTTATATCGTAAACCTTTTAAATTTTTTACTCGCCACTTTAGGTTCGTATTTTTTGCAATTTTATCCCAATGTTTAAATCGCGTTTGAGAACTACTATTTAAAAATTTTACGTACGATAAATATTAGCTATAGGAACGAATAATTCAAACTTTTCAAAAGGTTTATTTTATCTCGGTTTGTACCAACCATCGAATCGATTCACCTGCTTTTTTAACATTTTTTCTTGGAATTCGCAAAGAATACAGTGACGGGTACGCATTTTGCTGTTACCATTATCGATGCTGATCGATCGATTATTTTTCTAAGATTACGTTGAAATTTTCACTAAACAAATTGTCGTCTCGCCAATTTTTCAATGCTTAAAAAAAGAATTCGAATTATTCGTTTGTACGCCTAATACTCCAACAATCACTTTCTCACGATCTTCGTCTCAGTGAAAAATACACGTGGACAATTGTTAAAAATATTGGCAAACGAATTGTGAAATAATAAATATTCGAGTGTAAAAGATATCGACAGTCCACGTAATATTTTTAAATAGAATTTTAAAAGTATCAATTTCTATGTGCGAGGGAACGAATCGCTTTTAGATGCGACGAGACAGGTATATGAAACAAGAAAAATGAACGAAGACGTATACGTTCATTCATAAAAGCGGTCATCAAGCTCGACAGGAACAGCGGGTTTTACGCGTCTGCAAGTCGCGTGACAATAAGACCGTCTCGTCTGTTTCTTTTTTCACCCGCTTGATGGATTGTTACGCGAAGCGAAGTGATGTATTAGCTGCTACCACCTGATACTTTCGTTTATTTATCACGTCTCGATAAACATAATAATACGAGTATTGTGAAACAAAATTCCACCACATTTGATTCTCGAATTTCCGTGCTTTTCGAACTTTTCATACGTTTGAATTTTCCAACTTTTAATTTCTCAGATTGCAAAAACAAGCAAATTCACGACTTTTCCCAACTTACGAACCGTCAAACTTTCGAGTACCCGAATATCCAAATTTTCTGTCTCTCAAATATCCGATATGCAAAATTCTTTGATTTCCGAACTTTCAAATTTCTCAATTCCTTCGTTCTCGAATCCTCAAGCTGCCACTTTTAAATCTCCAAAATCGACAAATTTCAGTTTTCACGAGGACAAAAGTACCTTCGTGAAGAAGAAACATCTTCCTCTCTTTCTCTATCTTCTTCTATCACAATCAAAGATAAGGATAGCAAAAATGAAACCTTATGGAATTTATTTCACGTTAAACAGAGAAAGAGGAAGACGAACGATACAAACTGCAAATTGAGATATTAGAGTAGGTAATTATTTAGCAATTTAAACAAATCCATAGGAATATCGATAAGAGGATACAAACGACTGGGCGTTGTTTATACGAAGATTCAGATCTTTGCTCAACGTGCCATTGGAATAAGCGCGGAGATAGCCGCGTATGTGCGCGTACTTCCGTGCTTTCGCTTATCGTCTCGATCCAAGTTTTCCATCAATGCCACTCACCCGGTTTGTTGAGTTTGTAACGTGTTAATTCAAGACGTGTTCGCGTGTCATGCTTTCGTGACACAGAATCTGATAGGACATCTATTTACCTGGTCGCTTACGCGGCCGATTAAACGATCGTTGCAAGCGCTGAAAGCCAAAGAGCGTCAATTTTCTTCGCGATCGCGGATTATCGCGTTTGCACTGTGAAACCCAACGACCTGAATCTTTGATCATTCGTTTGTTCCCTAATCGAGACGCAAACAAAATTTCTTCTATCGCGATACAAAGTCGATATTCGTATCTACTGGGTTGACAACTAAGCGATTGCGGGTTTTGTCATTAGTTGGTAAAGACAAAACCCGCAATCGCTTAGTTGCCAACCCAATAATCTTTGCGTTTTAAGATCTGTACATTTTTTAAAGAAATTAATTTGCAGCCTTGTTCGAAGACTCGGTACGTTGATTTTTCGATTGGTCTCGACTGATTTCTCGAGAACAAAGGATCGCACCGTGAAATCCTCTTCAGACTGTTTCGCCATCGACCTAAACCACCCATTGCGTATGCAGCCAACTCGCTCGAAATTTCGCAGTTCTCGCTACTTTCTTGCGAGCAGCGGTCGAGTATCGCAGGATACAGAAAGACGCGTGGATCTCGCGAGATGCATAAAAATTGCAGTGTTACTTCTGGCAACACAAACGAGTCTTCCTCGGCCTAAACGATAGCCTATTAATTATTTCGCGGTACAGGCTGGCGAGTTTGCCCAAGTGCGCGGCAAGTTGGCTGCCATCTTGACTCTGACAAGAGCTTCCGGCGATTTCTGCTAACTCGGTAAATTTACCAGTCACGAGATCTTCGGCCGGCCGTGCGCGTTTCAGCTACCTAGAGCAACTTTGCCGCGTTTCGTCCACCTACGAATTTTCTCTGCCACGTACATCGTCGGGCGAATCGCCTTTCGTCTTCACTTTCTCCATTATTATCCGTAGTTTCGCGCAGTTTCCTAAGTTTCCGGACTTTGCGGCACGAACATCGAACGAGCTTTTCCATCTCGAAAAGTCGCGCGATTTAAACTACTCGGCAAATTACGAGGTTTAGAAAAATTTAAAACCACTGGCAGACTTAAGGAAGAAATCTGCATTTCTTCGTTTATGGATTTTTCCTACGAAGATAATTTGTCTCGAGAAATTTCACGCTATTTTATCTCTGCTGGAACTTGGTAGCAGAAATTTCGAATTTCTACGCAACCCGATCGATCTTCCAAAATCTGATAGGATCCCGATTCCCGTAAAATTGCAGTCTACCGCGAAATCCTTTGGGACTAGTCCTGCTCGAAATGCGACAGAAATCGCCAACATCTACGAAGCGATCGTTGAAATACTCACAAAAATCAGGCTTCCGCGTAACTTCGATTTATAGGAAATTCACGAAACAGAGGCATTAACCGTTTAGTTGCTTTTCGCGAGTATACTCGTCGCGAACAAATGGCAATATTTTGTGTTACGACGAGCCCTGTCGCTAATAAAATTAAAAAATAAAACGGTCATTTCGTTACAAATTTGCTCTACGTTATGACAGCCACGCGTGCTCCGTCTTCGACGAGTATACTCGTCGTCGCTTACTTTTTGCTTCTCAAAATTTTCAAAAAGGTCGTGACAGCTAGCTCGTTAACGATAATTTGTTAAAAATTTCGAACGTTAAAAATTTGTCGTTGAAAGATTCTTCGCGAAAAGGGAAAGAGACGACTAATATTCAAAATGACGCGCATTTGATAATTGGTCTTTTGCACGTTGTAGTCAACATCGGTGTAAACAGGACGCGAAGTTCGCAGTTTTAGTCCGACAAGGGCGGTAGCCTCAAAGTGTCATAAATAACATTTCCCACGTTCTGAACATTCGGTAAGTTAACGCAGCCTCCTGCGAGCCAACCTCCAAACTAACTAACTTAATTAGCCTGCCACCGACCGACCACTTAACTTCATCAAGCTACACTGTTGATCCGCGCGTTTCTGCACGCAACTTTAGCCGAAACTGCCTCATTGTTATACCGGCCAGACTTTCGGATTATTCTACTTAATTGCAGCTCTTTGATGGCCAGTCGATAGAGACGTCGCACATTGTTCGCTAGAAAAGCACGTTTGTCGAATATCAGAATTTTTACATCAACACTTTGACTGCCACGTTGGTCATTGGTGACCGGAGCACTCGTACTTCTTACAATCATAAAAATCCCATGAAAATTGACAGTTTGAGCATTTTGAATACAATCGATAAATAGAAGATACTTTGAAATAAAAAGTACCTCAATGAACGATTAAACATTTATATTAGAACATCAATGAAAAAAAAATGGGAACGAATCTTGCGTCTAACGGTGCACTATGTTTGCATCCATATTATTGAGGGGTAGTCTGCGAATATTATTATAAACACACCTTGGAAAATAATCGTAAATGCTGCTTTATAATCGTATAATTGAAGTTAGAAGCGTGAACATACCTTCGTATTATATGTAGAATGAGCAAATACAATTCCAAACAACGA
Organism: Bombus pascuorum; assembly: GCF_905332965.1. Lineage (NCBI taxonomy): Eukaryota > Metazoa > Arthropoda > Insecta > Hymenoptera > Apidae > Bombus > Bombus pascuorum. The sequence goes on along the minus strand of NC_083488.1, from coordinate 4,635,513 downwards.
CAGTTCCAAAAATTGTATGAAAATTGACAGTTTGTGCATTTTGAATACAACCGATAAATAGAAAATACTTTGAAATAAAAAGTACCCCATTGAACGATTAAACATTTGTATTAGAACATCAATAGAAAAAAAATGAGAACGAATCTTGTGTCTAACGGTGTACTGTGTTTGCATCCATATCTTTGAGGGGTAATCTACGAATATTATTATAAACACACTTTGGAAAATAATCGTAAATGCTGCTTTATAATCGTATAATTGAAGTTAGAAGCGCGAACATACCTTCCTATTATATATAGAATGAGCAAACACCGTTTAACAATATCTTCTACACGTTTCAACAATATATTCTGCACGTTTTGCTTACGACGAAACAACGAATGCGAATGGTTTGTCGAAATAAACGAAGCCTCGTTATAATACGTCGCTATCAACTATTATCAAAGCGCCACGGTGATCATTGATGACCGGAGCACTCAAACTTCTTACAATCATAAAAATCCTATGAAAATTGACAGTTTGGGCATTTTGAATACGACTGATAAATAGAAGATACTTTGGAATAAAAAGTACCCCATTGAACGATTAAACATTTGTATTAGAACATCAATAAAAAAAAAAAAATTAGAACGAATCTTGCGTCTAACGGTGCACTGTGTTTGCATCCATATTACTGAGGGGTAGTCTGCGAATATTATTATAAACACACCTTGGAAAATAATCGTAAATGCTGCTTTATAATCGTATAATTGAAGTTAGAAGCGTAAACATACCTTACTATTATATATAGAATGAGCAAATACCGTTTAACAATATCTTCTGCACGTTTCAACAATATATTCTGCACGTTTTGCTTACGACGAAACAACGAATGCGAATGATTTGTCGAAATAAACGAAACCTCGTTATAATACGTCGCTATCAACTGTTACCAAGGCGCCACGGTGGTCACCCGTGACCGCCAATAAGATAAACGGTCCATTGGGGAAGAACGTTGTCTTACATCGTCGATTTATTATTATTTTGCCATTATATGCTTTGAATAATAAAAATACTCCCGTGGCGTGCTCAGCGAATCGTGTGATTTCGACGTGGCAGTCAAAGTGTTAAAGGGGTGTACGTAGACTTTTACGACTGACTGTATTATCATGCCGTGGCAGAGGATCGTCTCCGCTTCGTAGAAACTAGAATAAAAGAAACTAAGAACGTGGAGTACGAGGATTTTAAAGAATATTCCGCGGAATATGAAAGTTTGCTAAAACGCCGAATTCGAGACGTTTAAACGAAACTTCCTTCCATTCCATAATACTTGGATATCGGTTTTTTATTCAATAGCCGAGATTTTACCTCCGGTATTTGCGTTCTTCGGTGAAGAAGATATAGTTCGCGCGAAATACACGTGGTGCGTCGGTCCCAACACCGATCGCGACTACACTTTCACTTTGCAAAATGTAATCACGACTCGTTCTTTTGTATCTCTAACGATTTTACCATCTTTACGTTCTCTCCATATAACGCGTCGATCGTTTGCTATTTTCCGATTATATTTATATTTTATTTATTTTCATTTATATCGTATTTATACATTTTTAGATTATATAAAGGAAACGTTAAACACGGAATAAGATTTGCTACGAGGTAAGGTATTAGCATCGTAAATCCTGAATTACGTAGTTATTTCCGCGATTCTTGTTCTAAATGCTTGAAAATTCTGTCGTCTGGTATATTCTCGGGACGAAGCATTTCTCGCAGCCGAGAAAGAAACGACGAGACAAAAGAAACGACGCCTGTAAATTCCCCGAAAATTGTTAATTTTTTAGCCACCTACTTTCCCACTAGCCCAGCTGTTCTATGGGTTGGCAACTAAATGATTGCTGAATTTGTCAATACCATTCAATGACAAAATCCGCAATCGCTTAGTTGCCAATTCAATACTACGATATGACGTTTCGTTGTAACGTCTACACCTAACTCCATATCTAGGAAAATAAAACGCAATTCAGTTAACACATAGACAAATACTCGCGCAGATACAGAGCACGTCGTTGACGAGGAATAAAAAATTCCCTGTGACCCGTTCTCGTTTTTAAAGCAAATCGTTGGGTCGCGAAAAGCGAAGGGAAAGAGACGAGGAAGACGAGACGAGTTGCGAAAGAAGCAGGAGAAAGCTGGATCTCCAATTCCTTTTTACGCGAACCAATACGAATTTCACCCTAGTTTACTTTTCAATCCACAAATATATTTCTTCGCGCGGTGGCGCGTTTCCAATGGAAAGAGCAGCTAGAGATTCATGAATGAAAAATACGGCCGCATGAATCGATGGCTGGATCGAGCCCATGGGGAGGCTGGGCCGTGTTTCCTTTTGCCACGCGTCACCCATTTCCCTTTCGATCGATTTCCACAGTGGAAATCGCTCCACCTCGTTCGTATCGAGCACGCGAAATTTATGGCTATCGTCGAGGAGCTTCGTCGAATTCGATCGACCGATATCCTCGTTACGCTCAGACGCGTACGAGAAAATAAAAAAAACGCTAGTACGAGGCGAAGAAACGAATTGGCCGATCGCAAAGTAATTATACCTGCTCGATAATTGTACACGTATTGATATTTAGTATATCATGAAAAGTACTAAGAAGTACTAAGAAAACAATTTCGTTGCTTAAACCTTGCGCTAGCGACGATTATCGCAACGCAGCAGCGCTTTAATCCACGGCGAATGGCTTGAACTCGCGCCATGAAACGTAACGCGGTTGTTAGGTGCAACAACAACACGGTGCGCACTCTACGCCGATTTACGCGATTACCAAACGTTAGGTTCGCCGTAAGAAGCGAATAGAAAGCTTTCGGAATAGGTGGAAAGGATTTTAGTAAAAGGACCGAGTTGTCCTGCAACGAACAAGTTAACTTTTGCTCGGATTACCGGGCGAAGATGCGTTGTGTGCTTTGCTGCGAGTGTTTCGGCGCGTTAAAGACGTTGAAAGCAACGACGAAAAGCGGACGTGGAGTCAGCGAGAAGATCAAAGGGATGCGCCGGCATGAACGTACAAAGTGGCGTCTGGAACGGAAGGTTTGACTTGTTTCGTGTTGTTTCAGTGGATCTTCGTGTATTCTCGGCCGCATGAATTTTAATGCTCGCTAATATGCTACAGTGGCGAGGTGAAACGAAGCAGTGGCATGTTTGTAAAAGAAAGACACTTTTCGGACAACCTAATGCTTCCTACGTATCCTACTCTTTTGTACTTACGATCTCGATCCCTATAGTAATAACAATAACAATAACAATAACAATAGTAATAATAAAACCAAGTAGACAAAGGTTTTTTTCAATTTCTTTCGCCACGGAAAGTAGAAAATCGTACAAACGTCTCCGCAACGAACGTTAATCGATACTTTCGTGAGCCACTGTACGTGAGATGTAATCCGTTCCAAGGAACAAGCTGGCACGTTCAATGCTCCCAAGGAAACTATCAGCGACGTTCGTTCAAGGCGACTAGGAACCGCCGAAAAATAGCTTTTTAACGGTTGCAGCCGACGGTTTCTCGCAAATTACCCCAAACCTCGACGCAATCTTCTCTCCTAAGAAAACCAGGCTTTTCTGCTCGTTGCGCGATCCAGTCCAGACGAACTTTTGTAATATCGAGACAGTCGCGTCTCTCGTGCAGCCAGCTCCAGGTACAAGAGGATCGTCTTGTCTTCCGGCTGAAAGCGCGCCGCGTACTTTCGTCTATCTCAACCGTGGACCGATGAAAAACAAAGCGAACGTTCGACGCAGCGCACAACAGGAACGAAAAGCGAAATAATCGTCCGATTTTCATCTTACTGTTGAATCTGTTGAACAGATTATCATCCATCTGCGAGTAGTACGGACGTAAACAGTAATTTTTAAAGAATCGAAGATCGTTTGTACATCGGAGAAATCTAGTCGCTTGAAAATTAGCTCGCGTATTTGCTACACGTTCTCGTTTGTTAATTCTTGCTGAACCAAGTGTTTGTCGCGCATTAAATGTGGAGAATTCGAGCAGAGATACGCACAATTTTTATTTCCGATTTGAATGTTTCTTTGTTTCGTTAAAGAGAACTTTGAAAAAAAAAAAAAATGATTCAACCATCTTGCAATTTTGATTGTTCCGTGTCAAGAGAGTACCAGCGTATCGCATTGCTAAATATTTTTCTACTACAAGTTGCTACACCGAATGCTCTGTATCTCTTTATTTTTCTTAGTGAAATCGATCGATTTTCGACCACAGTTCAAGAAAATTTGTAAAGTCGCACATGGAACTTCGCTCCTTGCTAAATTGTCGATTTCAAGGAAAATCCACATTGCACGTATTTTTTTCTACGTCTGTCTCGTATCCTCGTTCGAATGCCGCAGCGAGCAGCGTCCCAGCGAATCGACAAATTTCATGTCCGGCGAGAAATTTCCGAATTTCAACGACGAGCAGATGCGCGACTCACGGGATGAAGATAATACGACGCTGAAATGAAAATCGGCAAGAGTTTGGGAATTTTATTATACATAGGGGTAGAATCGCTATATCGTGAATTCATAAAGGATTTTCTCTTCCTTCGAGGAAATATTCTTCGGGAATTTTTATAGACACATTTCTCAGATAAGAACTTTACGATTCATTTAGTTATGCGAAATTTATTGGCAGGATTTTGTTATGCGACGAGATTGCTACATCGCGAGCTTTTCCTCTTTTTATGGACAGGCTCGTGGAGGTAGATAATTTTTCACGATTTCCACCGGAGCTTGTTGAAACATCAGTTTCTAAAAAATCTCTAAATGTTTCGATTTTGTGTATTCGATACGCTTAACGAACGAACCTAACGTTTAACACTAGAACTACCGATAGTTAACAGGAAGCTATTTCTACCAAAACCAGTGAAAATGACTGATCTTTAAAAAATACGTAATAATAGAATATTTTTATATTTATTGATCTATTACTTCCTTACAGGAGGAATTTCATGTTATGTAGTACATTTTTGGTATTATTAATCCATCTGGGATCCCAAAACGAAGGTTGACACATTTATAAAATTGTAGAACCAGGTATTTTGACTGCTGTGATATTTCTAGTGTTAGCATCTACCGATCGATCTGGAATTTTCCTGATAACTGATACCGTCATATCGAATGATACGCGGTAAAAATTTGAAAAACGTGTAGCAAGTTATAGAAAACGAGGAAACTGGCTAATTGGGGTTCGATAAACAGATTGCAGCACCCTTTTACACTTCGACGAGTACCGATCATTTTAACTGGTATTTGTATAAGTAGCCTCGATGCGAAATTATTTTCAGTTTAAATACATAAAAAACAAAATCATAGATCATAAAAAACAAAAACATCGTAGAAGAATTGACGAATCGTTCGATTTCGTCCTTTCTACTCGCGAATCACAAGAGTCAACGAACAACGCACTTGTAGCCGAAAGAACCGAACAATGACAACGATTATCGTACCTAAAAGGAGATAACTAATGCGAATAAAAATAAATTTGCATGTAAAAATATAGCTACGAATGAATGAACTTAACTTTCGCCTAATCCACGTACCCTCGACGCGCTATCTGCTCGATTGGAATCTCGAATATCCTTGGCGATCGATCGTTTGCCAGTTGCTGGCCGCCAACGTAACAGATCCAGCGCTAGATAAGTCAGTCACTCGAACCAGGTCAGCGAATTCCATCGGTGACGGAAGCGTGTCTCTGACGAGAATGATCAATGCGATCAGCCGGCTAGCAGCAGCTGACGTAACGATTTCAACGAACGTGACCATCCGGTAGATGGAGGATTTCGTCCGCGAAAAACCGTAAGCGAACCAGTCTGCGTTGATAACTGTACTCCGTGGCGGATGCATCGTGAAATCGAGTTTCCAAGGGGTCACCGAATTATCCTTACAAACGTGTTCCACTACGCGTGGCCACGATGCACGCTAACCTTTCGGTATTCCGGTAAAACTCGCTTAATGCCAGCTACACACGCGGGTTATAAGGTCTCGCCATGTTAAGGTAATGCGATTACCAGCGTACTACGTTTGATTACATGGGAGCAGAGAAGCTGGATGGACTCTTCCGAGAAGATTAAAGTTCTTCTGCGATATCGAGGCGCGATTGTACTAATTGCTTGTTCCAAAAGTCTTCTTCCTTTTTCTAAGGAAACGACAATTATATTTTCATTTATGTTCGTAATCATAATAATTCATAATTATTCGTTTACGTTAATTAAAACTTTGCCGCTGTGTCCTACGTCAAGAAAGCGCCATGCAATTATAATTACGCGTAGAATATTATCGTAACAACAATAATAATAATAATATGTTTCTCTACAAACGTACAGCGTAGAGTTCAAATATCCCAGCAACGTAGAACGCAACCGTGCGAAATATTTTCCGCCCTCCGTTTCCCCCAACCAGGATCGATCAACGTGGTAACAAAATTTTTTCGCCGCAGCTCCGAGCGGTCCTCCCACGTGTCCAGGTAATCAACCTTCCGCCGTTCTACGCGTCGTACCGGTTCTCTAATTGGAAAACAAGGGAACCGTGGTTTCTATCCGTGTTCGAGCACGAACATCGCCTCTCTACGACCGATCTGCTCCTCCCCGGCTACGCTCGTACCCTGCTACGGACAAAGGTAGGCGTTGCGCGTGCACGTCGGTTCAGGAACGCTCTCTGCTCCTCCCTACATTTCACCAACAACCCTGAACACATTCCACGATGTAGACAAAGGCGAGCATTAACGTTCGAAACCTTGGCTGAAACACGCGTACACGCATAACGTTCATCGGAATACGCGTGCTGCGTACGCACACGTCTGCGTCACAGAGGAATATGGTTTAACCATTTCAGGGTACGAACCACGTCTTTCTCACGTTTTCGCGACGATTAAGTTTCGAGCTAATTTTGCGAAAAAGAGAAAACTGTAGATCGGTCGACAGAATTTTCAAGTTTTCTCTTTCTTGGTTTTCGTGGAAACACGTTTCGATATTCGATCGCCGGTGCGCCGATCTTTTCGCATTGCTGCGCGCTATTCCTTCTCGACCAATTTGCTATCCTTCGTCGTTAACTCTACTCAAACGAGATAAATATCGCTCACCGCGTAGAATGGGAAGCACCAAGCAGCTTCCACGAAATGCTGAAACTTCTATTCCGAGATTGTGACTTGGCATTTTCCTGACTGGCTACAGGCTACTAAATTATTTGCTCGAGAAGGTATGCTTATGCTCGAATTAAAATTGAAGTTAATCGATCGATGGTCAATTGCAGATTACCAACTTCTGCCTCGAGGATTTTACATCGAACAAAGGCAATTAGCTATCGCTAGCGACTTAGCAATTGCTAAAATTAACTTCTCGCGGTCGATCAACGCCTTCATTTCGACGTAAAAGTGGTTGATCGTTCGCTTAGATCAGCGGTTACTTCATCACGCCGATGATGTTAGGAATTCAACGTGGTTGTTTGGTTGGAAGATAACGAGAAAGTTCTTCGCATTCGCCCGTTTTTCTTCGATTCTGAGGGCATAGAAGGAGGGAAATTTCTTTTGTTTATCGGCTCTAAAGAGTAGCTAATGGAAAAATTGAATCTATTCGTGTAAAGGATACTAAAATATAATTGTAAATAAACAATCTATGCAGCGAAGTGCCAGTTACTTCGGTTTGCTGCTATTCTTTTCCAGAACCGAATTGCTTTAGCTAAAAGTTGTTCGCTACGTCGATTCTACTAAAAATACGAAGAAGAAAACAGCAATCTCATCCTACTGCTAACTTTCTACAACCAAACACCTGTCTTTCCATTTACTTTATTATTTGTCGATTTATTTACTCGTAATCCACAATCTATGATCATTCGTTTGTTTCCCAGCTTTCCACGATTTCCGGTTGCATCTGCATTTACGACGTCTTATCTCGCGTACCATTCTCAACCGTAAAATCCATCTTCCTACTCTTGTAAACTCAATATTCGAATTGGAATTAAAAGCGAAAGTAAACTGAACACAGAGCTCAACTCGAATTCAAAGCTTTTTCTTTCCGCTTTGCTATCGATTTTTCGTTTCTCTCTCAACTTTAACCCACTGGCCGTTGATCGATTGTACTCGATTGGGATAGCGCGATATGAGAAAACCAAACAACTTAACAACCAGCTATCTCGACTAGTTTCGGTAAGTCTAGCAGTTAGTTCAATCTATTAATCATCAGATGTATTAAGCTGCAATTTGCAATTCAATTATCCGCGTTATCAACCAGTTCCTTTGTAAATTTACTATCGTCGAAACGCCAGACTATCTACCGCGCGTTTATGGCCATTTACCGTTACGCCGATGAATTTCCAATGACGAACGAGCCAAGCGTTTAACGCTACGACGAATTTATCCGCGAGAAAACGCATTTTCACCGCGGCCAATAAATCATCCAGCCGTGATACGGCAACGAAAAGACGCATACTCGCGCGCCAACTTGCGACTACGACACGGACAGCACCGGCGACTGTGTCGATCGCGAAGGCCCATCAGACGATGGCGCACCACATTGTCCACACGCGTTTCAGCAAAGGCGTGTGGCAACTTCGCTCTTTTCGCCAAACGCGCTTTTCTTTTTTCGTGTCTATCGCTCAACCTCGGATCGATGGTTGGCGCGGATCGTCGATTATTCGATCGGCGAGGTTGAGATGAAACGGTGGCTGAAATCTGTGATACCGAGACTGCTGACGCGTTTATGGAACATCTATTTCGATTTATTATCGTATTTTTCGATACGTAGGATGAATTAACGACGTACTTTCGCGTGGAAGCTTTTCGAGATGAAATTTGGTAGAAACAGAAACTGCGATTCGAATTGGAGGAAATCTGATCGTTTTATTTTTGATCTTTGTTATCTGGCGTAATTTTTGGACCATTTCCGATGTTTAATTGTTACTATTTCGCGTGTTAATACGAAGGGAATTTCGTCTTTCCCAGTTGGGTGACTCGTCTAAACTTTAACAAATTTTCATTTCATTTCGTTTAAGAAGCTTTTTGGAACTACGTTTGGTGTAAGCAACACGCGAAACAATCTCCGTGTTATCAAAGTGTCATTAAGGGGAAATGTAGTTTGCGTGAACGCTTGAGATTTAGTCGTAACGAGTTGAAAAGTTTTTCGTTGTGTACCTTCGCATCGTAGTCGTTGATTTAATATTCTAAATAGAGTTCCATTTATTTCGATACCTCGAATAAAACTGTAGCAGCTTAAACGGAGGTCGAGTAATATCTTAAAAAGACATTATTTCCTATACGATCTACGCTAAAAATAAAACACAACGACGAGTTGATAATTAAAATTCTTCAACAATAAGTACATGTACAACTACAGAATCAACATAGCTACGTAGCCTATTTTGTTTTGAAAGGAACGCGGAGTAAATAAAAAGTAAATAAAAGAGTAAATAAAGGAGAAAAGGGCAAGGTAGAGAGAGAAAGAAGTGGTAAAGAAGATAAATGGTCTGCTAGGGATCGGTGTATACCACTGTAGTAGCGACAGACTACTATACAGTGGTTTTGAGCTGGCGATAGGTTTCCAGCGCACAATTCTTTCTTTTACCATAAATGTACCTTCAAATCTTGCAATATAATAAATTTTTGTTATTCGAGGAATTAAATAGATCTTTGTTAACGTTCCGACGATTTGCCATTTATCCTGCAAATTACGTAAAACATGGGAGGCGAACTAAAATACTTAAAAATCGAATAAGAACTAGAATCGAATAAGAAGAAGAGAAATCTACTAATTATTATTTAATCTGATCTTCAGGAATTTTTCTTGATCCCGCAATGAAAATTTTCAACGCTGTTGCCAATATTTAAGATTCTCAACATTAGAATCGTGTCATCTCTAGGAGATCCTCTAGAGATCGGCAAACAGGGCGCACTAAGCGACTGTTTCGCGTTATAACTCTGTTATCGGTTAAAGAAAAACGTCAAATGGAAGGAGGAAAAATTATTAGTTATCCAGGAAGAAAGAAAAAGAGAAAAATGTAAAATCTTTATTGGAGGAGATGGTGGAACGCTGCATGGCAATTTCGTAATCGTCTACGTTGATGTACATGTGCTCGTAACAAAAACACATTCGTTATTTAAAAAGTAGCGTAACAATCGACAAGCATTGTCCGAAACGTTACAACGTACAATAAAATTATTATTCTTTATGAATTATTATTAAAAAATCTTTTTCAGATATCCCGACAGCTATTAATTTTTGTACCACTGTGCCCCAATATCTTTTTACGTAGAAAGTCGAGGGGAATTTATAAAAAAGTAAAAAAACAGAAGTGTGCATTTCCATTGAAAACAATACTGCGATCGTCGATTGCACGTGCACCATTGCTCTCCGAAAAACAACATAGCTCTATGCACCGCTCTTTCGAACATTCATCTATCTCCTTCGACATTTTTCTGTAACTGCACCGGTGACAGAGTTATAAGCTGAAACGATCGCTTGGTCCATTCTGTAGATCGCCGATACGACGATTAAACTCTTAAATATCGACGATACTATCGATCGTCTGAACGCACTTTCGGTATACTCTTTCAACGTAAAATATTTGTCGAAGGTGCGTCCATTGCTTTAGTTCGCTCTTAACAAATTTTAAAAACGAGATAATCGCGCGTGAGAATCGGCGCGTGTAATTACGAGATGCCCGAGGGAGAGCATACGCGTCGCGTCGTTTATACATATTTCGTTTCTTCTAATATCCTAGAGGCAGAAGACCGAGTTTTCCCGGGGCTTGGATCCTTCCTTTGTTTCGCCAGAGAATTTTCTGAATGCAGCGGCTGCTGCGTTTATCGCCGACGAAATTGAAGTTTACCGTGCAAAGGCAGTTGTATCACTTTTCGCACAATTTCCAGCAAACGCTTTGTGTAATTACACGCTCTCCTTCCACTCTGCCCCTTCTTCTGCCTCCCCCTTCGCCTTGTACTTCGACAACTTCATTAATTAAACAGTGTTCAGGGACAACTAGCGACATTAGCAGCTTCGTCGTTGTCGTTCATTCCGTTGACGGAAATCTGGCTAACTTCTCGCTTCGTCCAATCTCATTCGTTCTCTTTTATCGCGCGATACCTTTTGTGGCCGTACATCTATCTTTTTGGTCCTTTTACGATTGCTTGAAATACGCGAACGTGGTAGAAAGGAAATATTCACTTTCCTCTTCCTTTCTTTGTAGATTTCACGCTAAAACCTCCGGATACGGTATAAAAAATTATTTAAATTTTATTATATTTTAAATTATTTAAATCGTCAGAAATGCACTGTTAAAAATTGAGGGCAGGATTGGCACATTTTGGTAGCTCGGTGTACGTAATGCAATGATTCCATCAATTTTGTATTGCTTTTCGTTCGGATTTCACTACCTATGGGCTGATATAAATGGATGAACTATGTATATATGGGCTGTGTGTATTTAAATTCTTACAAATGCATTAGTAATAATTACATTTTGGTATATAGGTACATTTTGCAACTGAATATGTTTAATGGAATGCTCCCATTCGTTTCTTAATATTGCTTTTAGTTCGTGTTTTACAACGTATAGACTGACACAAATATACGAACGATGTATGTGGTCTATATGGAGTTAAATTCTCATAACTGTATTATTATAAATTGAGAGACTCTAGAACTAGGAATTTTATAATTCAATATGTTTAATGGAATGCTTCTGTCAGTTTTTCAATATTGCTTTTACTTTAATCTTTACGTATAGATTGACGACCATACGAACTATGAATACGAACGATCTGTTATACAATAGTGGGTAACGAGTTCACTAAAATTGAATTTCTGCAAAAGATACTCTGTTAGGTAGTCTTTCTTCGCATGCTATGTCCAATAGTAATAACATAACAGCGATACACAGTAACAAGCGTTTACAAGCAAAGAGGTGATATAGCCGAAGAATCGATATGTTTCTATGCTACGGTAGCTATCTGTAAACTCAGTTTTCTATTTTTGTTCTACGTTCATAAACTACGTAAAGCCAAGTCCAATGAAAATTACATAAATAAATAAATAAATAAATGAATGATATAAAACAAGTTTTGGCCATGCTATATAATAAAAAAGTAAAAGTAAATGGAAAACAAGAAATGGAACAAAGTTTCTTCGTACAGCGCTTGGTTTTCGTGAAAATCCAGATCGATACGGAAGTGATCGAAAAACGAGAAAATTCTTTGGACGGACCGCGTGTAGGGTCCGTTGAATTTAACATCGTTGAATTTATTATCCGGCGTCGGAACAACATTAACGGGAACAGAAGAACGAGTACGAAGGGTGAAGCGAATCATCGGGTAATTATATTCGCTGGTTTCCTCTCTTGTCCCTCCTGCAACGTTTCAGGGAAATTGTAACGCGATCCTCCCCTCCCGTCGTGCTGTACGGAGGGCATCCGATTTTAAATCAATTTCGCCACGTAATTGCACAGAAGCCGCGGATGGTTTGATTACGGAAGGAAAAGGCGATGGAAATTATCTCGGCGGGCTCCTCGTTCGGCTTTGAACGGATACTCGTGTACAAACGCACGAGCACACGTGTACACGTTACGTAGGGACGATTTCAATTTGGAACCCTTTCGCCGCCTCCTACTTGCCAGGTTCATTTGCGTTACGTTCGCAACCTACGCTCCAACACAACGGTAACCAGCCGCTGCTTACCTTATCCTTTCATTAAATTGGAAAGCCCCGGAAGAGCCTATCCACCGGGGCTTTCCAATTTAGCCAAATAATCTTTGAATATCGCGCCATGATCCGCTGGACTTTGCCAGGCAATCGTTTCGCTATTTGTTTGTTGGCCGGGTAGTTTTACGTTCGATAGAAGAATACGCATTGTAGATAACGTTACAAATACCACCGACGCTCGCACCCTTACTTTACCAGGTTTCACGTTCATCTCCGTTGTGTCAAGTTTCAGCGTCAAGTTGTACGAAAGTGATACCAAAAATCATTAGAAAAGAAGAAATATCAAGTAACTGAAGAGTAGAGGGGAGAAAAACGAAAGAAAAAAGAAAAATAAAGTAGACGGGAAAATTGGATATGGACAAGGGTAGATAGAAATAGAATAGGAAAAGTGATAAATTAAAAATGCGAGATTAATACCTACAGAGAGAGAGAGAGAGAGAGAAAAAGAGAGAAAGAGAGATTGTGTAACCAATCGTTGGACAATAAATTATTGCTATCACGCTATGGAAATTAATAAACTTGGACTTAATCCATTAATCGGTACGTAGGTGTTGTAACAAATACAGTGGTCAATATATTTCCTAGCCGCTGTAGCTTTTTCCTGCGCGTTCGTCGGTTCGCAAGTATCGAGACAACATGGACTTTGTATTAAAATTCTTCTGTTTAATTATAAAGCGATATTAAGCTCGCAGGGAAACGTACTTGTCAGGTTTCTTTGCCGCGATATTCGCGTTAAAAGAACCTGAATATTTCGTAAAAGGAAAAGGAATCGAAAATCACATCGACCCTGACGAAATTAAATTGGATTCAACAAATTAAATTCGATACACGCTGCTTTCTTCGTCCTCTTCTTATTTTCCGTGTGGCGAAAATCTGCCATTAGGATCGAAATTGCGGCCGCCTCTTACATTGCTGAGATGCGCCATCCTCGCGTGCACGTGTTCTATGCACGTCGGATGCGCCGCTGCCAAAGAAGGCGTGAAAGCGGCACTTGGGCGCGTAGATTTTGCACCAGGTACGGGTTCCATCGTGGCGCACACAACGCACGTGCGTGTCGGTGAACGGAGAATCGACGATAAATTAGCATTATCGATACGGTCGTGTAATACGCGGCGTATCGTGAACGAAAAACCAGTCGAAACCTGCTACATTTAGACGTGAACGCGAAATTACGACCAGTTGGTTGACTGTCGAGGAAATTCAATGGGGACACTGTGTCCATATTTGTCTTCTAATCTGGACAACTTATTTTACGATCGTCGAATAGTTTCCTGATCGCTAATTAGAATAAATTACAGCGTCGTTTTGCTGGCTCAACGTTCCTTGCGTGCAACTGTCGTGGTATATGCGTAAAGTCGACGTTGCGATCGTTTAAGCCCGCTTTCCTCAAATTCGAATTCTCCAATAAATGAACAAATTTTATGAGAATTAAACTAGCTTTAAATTAATCTTTTCTAGTCTTCAATTTCGTTGGTCGTAAAACGGTCAACTTGCCCTTTCCTTCTCAGGCATGTAATACGACGACCAATTATATTGTTTATTCATATGGCTAACACACACTTTGCTTTAGGTATAAATGCACCGTGAAAGAACATATCTCAATATGTAATAAAAATACGAATCGTAATCGTGCGGAAGTGAAATCGAATGTAAAGCGTTTTTGACGTACCTGAATTTCTTAAACGTGGGCAACGATTTAGAGAAGAAGCGTAGCCGATGTGCGAGCGAGTTGCTGTGCTTACATATACGATTAATACAACTATTACAGGCGTAGTTGGTCATGCGCATAGATGCGTGGAACAAGGGAAATCTCGCAAGCGTCCTCGAAGGAGCATCGAGGTTTAATACGTGGAGAATCCCCGAGCAGTCTACATAGTCGTATACAATTTCGAAGGCGAACGTAGCAGCATCGACAACGAGTCTATTCCTATTCCAATGCAAACAGTCCGAGATTCGCTTTTGCGGATCGCAGTTGTGGCAAGTCGTCGAAATGGATTTAACAATTTCATAGGCGATAAAATGCAGAAATCTACGTTGCTTTTTCTCGATCGAATTAGCATACAGTATTCGTATAATATCCTCGTGTTATTACATAGAATATATTCCGTTTATATTACAAAATTGTAAATGAGTCTTCATATCGTGTAGAAATGTGCAAAAAAGTACACAGAATGCATATAATATTCAAAACTATATAGAAGAAAGTATTGGTTACAATTTAGGAAATAGGCGAAAGAAATTTCTATTTAATTATATCGATCGAGGTCAAGACGTTAAAATCCTCAAACCATAAAACGATCGCGTATCTATCCTCCATTATCGTTGTTTTTCTATCGAATTCCCGACTTTATGCAGCCGCGACAGGGAACAGACGTACCGCACCGGGGAAACGCTTTCTTTAATTAGTCCCGGCACGGTCAGGTGCAAACCAGGAAGTCGTGGACGTATACACAACTTTCCTTGCTCTCACCGAGGGAGATTCATAGTTTGCGAATACGTACACGCGTGCATGTAGTCACGTAAAACATACGTGAGACACGGGAGGAAGAGATCTGGCTCGCAGATATATGCGAGCGTCTCTGCAGGATTCCCCGTTGCGAGCGGCGCATCCTCACGCGCATGCGTATGCGCACGCGCACGTGGTTCCGCGTCGCGTCGCGTACGCGCGTATTTTCGAATGGAAAGAAGAACGACGATTAACCAATATTTTTATTCCTTTCCACCGATAATGCTATTTATTCGTAAAGCAAATGAAGAGAATTCGATGAATATAAATTACACAATTTGTAACCACCGATAGACCGCGAATGTTTATGCAATTTCAACTCCGTTGATAAAACGTTCCCACTATCTACTAATACGCAGGATGTCTTTCGCAATTTTCAAACGGTAGAAAATGGATAAAAATTTTACGAAGTAAAATTTAATGGTTTCGAACGATACATGAAAGTTTCGATTATTTTGAGCTTAAGGCTTTGAACAGGTACACCGGGTAGAACGTCAATCCGACTCGGCAGCCTGTCCTTCGGCATCTTTTGATACGACTCGCCGATCAAATTAAACGATTTTCGGTCAGATCTGCCGTGTTGAAATTCGTTTAACGAACCATCGCCTCGGTGTAAATGGAGGCCGAAAGTAGGGTCTGAAATCCACAATTTCAGATCTGCCCTGAAGAAATAGACTGCAACGTCTGCGCAAAGTGCGAACATGATCGTACCCGAAAAACCAATATCACGACATCTCACCGTCGCGAAAGTTGCAAATATGAAATTTCGTGGTCATATTCGGCTGAATCGCCGGCTCGTTCGAAATCTCACAGCTCCGATCTCCTCGTTTGCCCAGGAATCCAATTGTAAGTTCATTACCACACACCAGCCATCGATCTAAATACTTATATTGCACCTGTCAAGACGCGAGCAGATCTTTTTCGCCCAAAAGACGCTATCGTTCGAGCGATCGTTCGAGGAAAGATAAACGCAATTAACGCGAGTCACCTTTGTAGCGGAGCGTGTCGACAGTGGAACGTACATAAATTGAACAACGGCAAAGGCGCGCGCGTCCTAAGTCGTGCACACAGTTGGGAAACCGGTTCCCGGTGGCATTTAGTGGCCACGTCGAGAGAGCCTGTGTACCGCATACGGTCGTGGAATCGGTTAAGTTACAACAAATTAACAGGTCGTTTATCGACTTCTTTCCCGTCGGCGAGGCCCATGCTGGCGCACCGTAGAAATAATTGAACTAAAAGCCGCAATTAATGGCCTGGTACCCTTGTAGACAATAAAGTAGCCGATCGTAAATAAATTGGCTCGCGCGAGTTACACGCCGGCTACCCAAACATTTTTCCTATGTTCCTTCTCGTACGTACACGTTCTACTTCGTTTATCGTTGGCCAATTGCTAACATCGATCGATATTTTCCAACGTGACTCACCTATTGGGTCGATACTTTCTTCCATTCGGGAAGGATATCGTAACGAACACGAATGCGATTACGTATTCTCGGATGACAAAAATCTTCTTTTAAAATCTTCTAGAGATTGCGAGTAAATATTGTAAGGCACGCAAAATCTCTTTGACAGCGAGAAATAATCAATTCCAATTTATTGTGGTTATGCGTCTTATCAAGGGAATGACAATTACGTTCGTACTCTCTTCCTATTGTAGCTTCAGAGTTAGAGTTAAAGCGATTGAGACACGAAACTCGAATCGAAGAAATCGAAATGAAAATTCAGATGATTGCAGAAATCTCTACGAGAGTAAAATCTACGAATCTCATTTCGACCACGTAGTACCTGCCTAATATTAATCGATTTATTTCTGAAGAGAAGTTAGGGTAAGTTTACAGAGTACCTGAGTCATCGACGAGTCTCACGATCTTCCAAATTTCGTAATAAATACCAAAGTCTGATCTAGCTGTAAGAAATGTATTCCTCGAGTAAACAATCTAGGAACCTCGCGATCTTTTAATTTTCTAACGATATCCATCCAAAATAGAAGGCAAATCGATCAACTCCACTTGTCATCGATTTCTCCGTATCTCGTTACCCAAACAAGACGTGAAAAAGCGATACGAAATCGGGAAGACGATAATCTCGTAATTCGCTGAAACAAAACAGCACGTTTTTCACGTCGACGCGAACCTTTCGCGCAGTTTCACGCGACACTAAAAAATCAGCGTAATTCTCGTCATCGGCGGCGCGCATCAGCCAAGTGCATTGCAAAACGAACACACTCGCGCCTACGAGACGGCATTCGCCCATCGCGTGGTGGTACGTGATCGCCTGAAACTATCGTAAGGTCGTCGTTTACCTCTCGTTAGCGGCGCGCATGCAAGAGAAAGTGACATTTACCACCCAAGCTCTATTATATCTCTCCGCGTGTTTTTCTTTTTCTCTGTCTTTTTTTTTCTTTATTTTTCATACGGACCCGGTGAATTAAAATTCTTTGAGAAGTAGCGTTCCAAGTTTCGCGCGGGTTACATCCTTTTCAACCGGTGGGACTCGAGACCGTTTCTCTTAATATCCCTTTCAGGGACAGGGGTGCATGAAAAAGACGTTGAATACGCTGAAAATAACCGTCGTGCAGTCGCTTTCAGACCGCCCTGTTAACGAGCCCCGCTGCCAGCGATATTCCAACATTCCCATGCACACGTGTCGATACGACTAAAAATGAACCTGACGACGACGACTGTATCTCCAAGAGTTGCGTTATCGCCGGCCAGAATTCATATCGCTCGCGTCCCAATGCGTATCGCGAAACGTATTCTTGGCATTTGGTAATTTTAATTTCACCTATTGCATTCGCGATAGATAATTGTATGGAAACGTTGGCATAGAAATCTCAATGGTCTCGTTGGTACAACGTTACTACGACGATTTTCTAACGACTACGACTACGGCTAGGTTTATGCAAATTTATTTTACGAATACAATTAACTCTACGCCGATATAATGGGTCGCCGAGTTCCACGCTTTTCATCGTTTAATTTCACTGAAACGAAGGTGTCAGATTACGTGGCTCTCGTTACTTGCGAAGCTGCGACTGGTAAAATACCGTCTGCTTTCGTTCAGTTCGGTTCTGAATACCACGAGGTGAGAAAGTGAACACTGTGCTCTCAGCGATTCGTATCGTCGTCCAGTCAAGTCCTTGGGCAAGCAAATGCCAACGTTGGAAAAATTGTACGTTGTAAATTGTTCATGTCTTGTATGTCTTGTAACTTTCTTACAATTTTATCTTTGAAAATAACGTCCTAAAATAATTCCCAATAGTAAATCATCCACTCAAAAATTTCGCAAATTTAGATCTCGAAATAATTATACTTTTACAAAGGTTGGCAAACTTCTTTATATTAAAGTGAAATGCTGCAATAACTTCCGTCGATATTTGTTAGTTACGAAGCTACGTATCACCAAACAAATTCCCATTTTTCCATAACATTGTCTGAAATGTTTATTTTTATTGCGAGAATATTTAGACGTTTGATTAAAACGTCGCTTTAATTAAATGGTAAACTAGGAATCGTAGCTTGGAATTTTTCCAAATTTTCTTAAAATCCAAAAAACGATAAGAAATCGCGCGTTACGTGAACCACGTTGATGAAAAACCATAGAGTCGGCCGAGAGTTAAAAAGATCGAATCTAGGTAAATTATCGTCTCGCTTATTAAATATTAAAACGAGTACTACAATTACAACGCTTAACGTGTTTTTGCCTATTACGATGCATCTTACGTATCGCTGTGTCTTCAAATTCTTGAGAATTTTGGAGAAACGCACGAAGATCCGCAACACAACGTTTCGACTCGACCGCGACTTTAAACTGGAATTGGGACAGTATCGTGCCGGAACGTATTCAGAAGATAAAGAGTATTCAGAAATAGACAAACAAATCTGATACGACTTTCCTGTTTTTCTGTTTCGCTCATAGAGCGGAAGACACAAGGCAGACACGACGGAAGCTCCCTTTCGTTCGCCAGTAAAAGCTCGAGCTGTATACGGAATTTAGAGGTTTCGGTTAGTTCCGGATTAGATCCTGCCGGGTAACTTTATCCCTTTTTCCTCTTTCTACGTCATACGCTTTCTACACCTCAATGCCAACGCGTATTTTCTCGTCTTACGTTCCATCACTTTGACAACGTCTTGCTAAATTGATTCGTATATTTTAATAACGCGTGTATTTGAGCGATCCACGCGTTGTTAGCAGAAACATATGGCTCTTTATTTGCGTTGTATAGCGCATTTAAACACTCTGCTCACATCGTCTTACGTAACTCTAAAAATCAATTGCGCGATTCCGTGTGAACTGGTCTGTTCCCGTCTCGATTCGCTGTGTGTAACTTTATTTTATGTTCTGTTGTGCTACGTTACTCCGCGCTCGCTGTAACGAAGAGTCACATATCGATAAATAAACGATGATAATAATAATAAAATGGAACGAAGTGACCGTGTATTTACGAGCGAAAGTGTAGTACACGTGTAAGTAGCTTTATCTATGAACGTCAGAGGATTTTCCAGTAATAGCGTCGACGCATCCCATCGGTCGGTTTCCCACGTTTTCACCGAGATCCCATAACACGGATGTAATTCCCCGGCTTTTCTCGGCTTCTTGCCGTGGCAAGCAACCAGCATTTTACACCGTTCACGGAACAGAAACCGAAATTTCATCTACCAAGCAAATTCCATCCGAGAGGATATGCAAATATTCCGTGTTCCTCGGTCTTATGGGATTTCGTTCGATTTCTTTTACCTTAATAAGCCTCCGTCGTTTCTTCCGCTCGATTTCTTTTATTTTCCTAATTCTGCTTTACCAATTTTCGCATTCGATTTCTTTTATTTTTCTAATTCTGCTTTACCAATTTTCGCATTCGATTTCTTCCTTTAACTTAGGTACGTTCCACGATTATCTTCGCTATCATACGCGTAATAAAACACGCGTTACGCATCGTGAACGAGGGTTTAACATTAGCAAAAATAAATAAATAAGCGAAATTACTCGATAGCTTACCCGTGCTTTACGAATGCAAGTAGAGCTTTTCAGAAATATCGGCGATCTTTTTCCACTGTCTCGCGCGCCAGTTTCATTTCTGAAACAGAAATAAATCGATCAGTTAATCCTATCAATTACTAGCATAATCGTGGATTTTCTTTATCGCTCATATCTTTCTAATGGCAGGAGGGTAACACAAAGAGAAATTTTTCCACGCGAGGTTGAAACGTATCGATTAGATAATTGCGAATTTCGTTAATTGCTCTTTCTCGAGGAACAACGAGTCGCATGGATTATTATAATTGCAGATTTTATTTATTCTGCCAATTTTCTTAGCTCACCGACCAACTCTGAATAGCAGTTTTCATCGTTTAGATTTGAACAAGCCGATAGGTGGCCTTTTTAGAATTCTGTCGCACGTGTCCGGAGTTTTTTTTTTTTTTATTTTATTTTGGTTATTTTACAATTTGTCCTTGTGGACATTTGGTAAAGTGTTATATCTTGTTGGTGAAGAAAAAAAAATATAAATAAAAAATAAATATAGCATGTGGGCGGCTACCCCCAGCGGAGTGCCAGCTTCGTTTTTTCTAAGTTATATCTTTTATGACACGTGCCCGGAGTGACGAAAAAATTAGTCTCGTTTGCTCGCGAAATTACTAGCATGATAATTCGGCCCGCACAGGCAAACGGTTATTTTGACTGAAAAATCAGCGGCGTTGGAAAAACTCGAGAAGAGCCGACCGACAAAGACAGCGGATAATACGAGCGGAAGAAATGGTACGCGTTTTGTTCTGGAGAAGACTTGTTATTAACTTCGCTTCGTTTGTTCCTGCTTTGGAAAAGAAGACGCGAGGTAGAAGGGCGGTAAATGGATCGAAATGTCGGTGAAACGGAAAACTCGCAGAAGGTGTAATTTTTCTCGCGCGTTATTTCATATTCAAACTTGTGCTCGTCCCGAATTTTCGTTAAATCTGAATTTGATATCTAAAATTCGAACTGAAGTTCAAATTGAAATTCAACTTCGCATTCAGATTCGAATCTTCGAACTGAAATTCAAATCGTCAAGTTGGAAATTAGATTGGAAATTCGAATTGCAAAGTACAGATCTATGGCTGGAAGTGGAAATTCAAGTTTTAAATTCACGTCCAAATTTTCAAGATCGCGTTAAGAACGTGCGAACTTAAATCCGAGTTTTAAATTCACCTTCAAACTTTCCACATCGCATTTGAATTGCCAAATTCCAAGTGTACGTAGACCGACGAACTTCGAATTCAAATCCAACTGTCCAAATAGAATTTCTTCGGATTTGAATGTTAATCTACAAATTCGAAATACGCAAACTTGAACGCAGAACGGTTTCTGGGAAAAAATCTCCTAGGCTTACCGTTTCGAGTATGCGTTGCAATTAAACGGATGTTTTTTTCTTTTTTTTTTTTTTTTTTTTCGTGGCCACGACACATAGATCAGAATAGAATATATTTTTACCGATCGTTTTGTCGGGCAAGCACGATCGTGATCGCACGTGTGCGTTCTGCGTTGGAAGCTGCACTTGTTTTGCTTGACGCAATGCGGCTACAGTCGTGGTACAGTTGGGAACGTGTAAACCGCGGCAGAGGATTCACGTTTTATTGTTCTGCCCGCTAGTCGAGGTACGTTCAACCATCGAAAATGATATAGCCTTTGTTTGGTGGGACGATCATCGGTTCTGCCAACGCACCGAACCAACCAAACACGGTCCAACGCACGTCGATTCTTTTTGCTCCGAAATTTTAACACACCGCCGATCGTCACGCGCATATTTCATGGAAGTAACAGCATTTAATAAATTGCTCGCCTTAACTCTGAAAATGTTTTATTTTCGCAAAAAGAACTTGGCTCGGCGATCTTCATTTTTCCATGTTTTACATCCGTTGAAGCGAAAGTTTACTTAGCAACGAGACGTTCAGGTTTACGTTCGATTTTACAAAAATTTCGCCGATACGCTGGCCATTTAGACGCTACACGGGGAAGCTGAGGTTATTTTAACGCGTTCGTCACCGCGTTGCACATATCTATGGGCGCCCCGTCACCAAAGGATGGTGACGCTCTTCTTGTTCGAGTCAATTAAATATGCGATATTATATATAGGATATACAACATAAAGATATTAAAAACATATTATACCATACTTTTTATTAATTTATATTCTGGATAATATATTACATTATCCTATATCGTGTAGTATTCGTTAAAACGTTCCAAACACATTTAGGGTGATTTTGGGCACTTTGAGAAATAGTTATAGACTCCGTCATCGCTACTCTCCTCACTTTCAAATATATTTTCACGCTGTTTACCGAACATTTTGAGGAGGAAAAAATCACCGATGTACGTCTCACAAGTATGCTTGTCGACTAAACGAAAGATCCGAGATATCTGCCATGAGATCCCTCGGAATACTCTAGCTGGATAGCTTATCGCTTTTTCCATTTCAGAAATAAATAATCCTTTCTTTATAATGAATCGAAGGCGATAAACGATGAATTTCTCGTTCTGCGTACCGGCGGTCGGATTTGGGCCCCGCAGGAAACTTAGCCGAATCACGCTGGACGACGAACGTGTCAAAGAACACGGAGGATCGTTTCGCGCGTTGGTTGTCAGAAAAGACGGGAATAACGTCGTTTCGAAGCCCTTCGCGAGATTATTCCATTTATTATGGTTTCGGATTCGAACAAAATTACAGAAAATCACGAGATCGCGATAAAGCATGCTACGACACGTTCGATCCATTATCCATTTGCAACTTGAACGTCGTCCTATCGCGCGATTCAGATCATCATCCGCTTCCGACTCGCGGAACCGATAATTCCAGCCCATCCAACGTTACGTTCTCTCGTCGATTCGACACGTCGTTAAATAACTGAACGAGAAGATCCGCTTGATCGGACAAATGAGCCGGAACACGGCTTAATTCGACGATGATTAACGCGAAAAGAGACGAGAACACGGGAAGACAAAACCATGGGACAAAAGTAGAAACAGGGATGAGATTTTAGAGGGTGGAACAGCGATGAAACGACTTATTCACGCGTTTCTGGCTTCGCATAAAGGTGCCTCGTTTCGGAAAATATTACGCCCGTTTCCGGTGTCCGTCAGCGGTTACCAGCTTTGAGTTAAAACGTAATTTCACACCCCCATCCCTCTCGCTCTCTCTCTCTCTCTCTCTCCTCTGGTCTGGACGACGACCGAAACGAAAGAATGGTGGAAAGCAGGGAGAAAGAGAGAGAAAGAGAGAAGGGCGAGGCTGTGTAGCGCAAGGGCCGGAAAATCCTAGTGGAAATGAAAAGCCTGGTAAAACGGAACATTATACATACAAATGGCGTCGTTAATAGACGTACACGCAGCGGAAACGTCACGGACCCCGCGGTTGTCCAAATGTTTTCCGTGTTTCCGCGCGGAACGCCGCTCTTAATGGCCACCGGGATACTTTTACTTAGCGTGCAACGAATCTCTGGCAAAATGTTTCTTCGTTAATCTCGCTGCTTTCTTTTATTCCAGACTTTATTAGGAGGTTTCACGGCGAAATTCGCGTAATGGCCGGGTTACGAACTGGTAGGACGTTGCCTGCGATAGCGGTGCGGTGATATCTGGCGTCCTTTATATCTCGCTTTAGTGTCTCGCACGACAGATACCTCTTTTATCTTTTTAATGCCACGGATATGATTTTTACGTGGCTGCTTTTGAATCTCTCGAGACATTCGCGCAGTTATACCTTCGCATGGACATAAATTGCTTGCAGCTTCCAATTACGATCCATAGTTAGGTTTGACGGTAGCGTAACGAAATTATATCCATAGCGTGCGTGATTCTTTCTTGCAACAGCGTAAAAATAAACAAGCTGTAGCGATTGAGTAGCGACCGAGATCCGACCATTTATGATCTGAAATAGGAAAGAAAGATCGCTTACATTCCTGAGTTCGTTTAAAAACATCGTATTAAGCGTATTATTGTCTACCCCGTGTAAAATATTCCTCGACTCGAACGATCAAGAATCTTCTACTTTTATTTAAAAGATCCTCCAGTTTCGAAACTAGTCTCCGATCCTACAGTTTAACCATTTTGTTCGTTTTATTTTTACCAAACAGAGCGGACAATCATAAATACGTTAAGCTAGACTCTAGAAGTTTTTTTTTCCTGAGAAAAAACCCAACACCGTACCATACATCTTATTCACTGTCAACCTGGAACTGCGTCGCTATCCAATAACAATCCTGCCTATTCTTCATCGTACGATCAATCTTACCGAAGATACATCCTCCAAATTACCACTTTGCTTCCCTAACGAATCGACTTAGGCAGGGAATGGGCCAATTTTTCGAGCAAAAGCACGCTGGAACAAGAAGCGAGCAGTGGAAAAGCGTACGGAGAAAGGAGCGAGGGTTGTTGACGACGCAAACGCTCTGAAAAACACTTAACGGCCTTTTTCACCTCTCTTCTCCGCTGTTGGCAACGACAACTTAACACTTACAGGACGGTACCAGGGTACTTTAATTTATTCGAGCGTTCAAAAAATTATTTGTCGCTCGATGGTTGAGCATTTGCTCTTGTACGTTCCCCTTTAACCGGCTGATTCCTTTCGTGTTGTTTCTAATAGGATTTCGTGGCGGACAAACGGGCAGGAGCAGAAGCGGAAGAAAAGGCTGAGGAACTCGTGTGTTTCGATCTATTTGGACGTGAAACAAATTATTTAGTTCGTTCTTGTTTCCTTCGTTTTTCATTCGTTGGTTTTCTGTTTCTTGTCTTTGCTAAGCTTTCGTAACACGAACAGAGGACGCTAGAAACAGAAGTCAAGCGAAGAAAAGCGCAATTATTGGGAAATGAAGCGCGAGCAAGAAAGCAAAAAAGAATAAATAGGTAATGGAGAAATAAGTGAGTGGATGAATAAAGCGTAGTAGTAGGGAGAATGTTTATACAGTGATAAAGTACTTAGAGATAGAGAGGAGGAATGTTCGAAGAATCGATCTATTTTTATGGTATTACAGTTACCTGTAAGTTTAGTTATAATTTTATTTTATGTTTATAAACTGTATGTAAAGCTAGGTTCAATTATATTCGATATTTCACCAGGCTGAAATAAATAAACGAACGAACTGTTTCAAAATCGGAGGAACTCGTTAAATAAATATTGTTTCTTCTAAAACTAACGATTCTTCTAAGAAAAATAAATAATGACAAAATTACGTAATTGTTAGGAAGTACGTACAAAGTTGTGCGAAAATTGTTTCAACTAAATACATGGTGTTTTAAAAAAGATCCACGTATGCTCGGAATTTAATTTTGTAATTTCTGCGCAGCCATTATATTTCATTTTCTTCTATCGGATTCCCCAGGGACTTACGAAATGCTGCTCCCGCCAAGATCTTTGCCTCGTTGAAACAGTCTCTGGACGCGGGAGAGCTATCAGCTGTGCACCAATAGCGTACTTACGGACCACCCGTAGACTCGTTCAAGGGACTTTTTACTCCACGCTTTTTAGTCTTTTCGAGTTTTACGTTTTTCAGATTTTTTAGTCTTTGATTTAACGCGGAAACTATTGGCAACTCGGTTTAAATCTGTCGCTTCTCGTCGCATACAACCGAGCAACAAGTCAACAAACTTGCAATTAATAAAGCTCTGGCTTCTCTCAGAATTTGTAGTTCATTGGATTTATCTTATTTTAATCGTTCTAAGAAAATTTAGTAACGCGGTTCACCGCGACAGTAGCCGTGTTAGGAAGCGATTCTCGTGTAACAACAAAGAAAGAGTTACACGAGACTGGAGCTTTTCCAGACGCAAATATAGCGTGAAATATATAGCTTGAAACGCAAACGTAGTATTCGTATCATTTCAATTTTTCTTATCGTTCGTTGTCGTTCAATACATCATCATCATAATATCGCTCAATGGATTAGTCAATTTCGGAGTTCGTTCACTTCCTTACGAATTTCTCCCCAGGGATCGAACCTCAAATTTGCGATTGTTTATTTCTAACATTTCACCAAGAAACGTAAGCTCGATGTATCTACCGAAAAGAGTGAGATTTTCTACTAAACGCCACGACTTCAATTTTTCACGTCTTTCTTCAAGAAACAGCTTTGATCCTGGGCATCAACTATCCAACTGTACGAAAATTTCTTAGCTTCTGCACTTCGACGACTGTGTCACGTGCCATACTGCACGCTCGTTGGTTACGCTGATAATTCGTTACATCGTCGAAGATGATCGAAAGACTCGTATAATGTACGATAAACGATAAGAACCGAAATAAAACAAAAGTTACGTTTGTACCTGAACAGCGATCTATTGGGATGGCAACTAAGTGATTGCGGATGTTTTCATTAGGTTTAATTTATAATTGTATAATTTGTAATGATATTTTAATTAAATATTATGAATATTAATTTATACCAATTTAATTTTAAGTTTAGAAATTTAAAATAAAAATTGAATTAATTGAATGAAAATATTAAAATAATTTTATTATAAAAATATTAATAACAAATGATAAGAAGGACCGGAATAAAACAAAAGTTACCTTTGTACCCGAACACCAATCTATTGGGTTGGCAATTAAATGATATACTTTGTTAAAGTAACAATTTAGTTGCCAATCCAATATTTACATCGCGAGAAGATCTAATCCCTAATAAGCAACGGTTAGCCTAAAAGGATTCATAAAAATCGTTCGCAGTCGTCGTTGTTGCGCGAGAATCTGCCTTCAAGAGCGCAGAAACCTGCAGAAATCAGACTAGAACAGAGATAAATCTCCATTGAACGGAGCCAGTTAGGCTTTGCGAGGCTTTGTTCGACACGTTTGCAGACTCCGCAAGGCCAACTCGGCTTTCTTCTTGTTTCCTCTTTCGAGGCAAGGCACCGCCATTGGTTTCTTGCGTGGCTGTAAAACACCGAAGTACAACAGGGTACACGGTGATCCTCGCGCCGCGACGCCCCATAATCCCGACGACGTTGCCCCGAAACTTTTTCCCTCGCTACTTTCTTAACGAAGAAACATGGCTGAGAAATGTTTGTTGGCTCGCGTATCAACGTCATCGCGTTAATTAATTGCCTGATCTTCATCGGGAGGATAATGCGTTTAAGCGGGACGATCGAATAACACGCTTGACTATTGCTTCTGCGTTTGGATTATTTTCTCGTGGCTAAGTTTCGTTGCAAGTTGTACTATTTATGTTACAACGCGCTATGTCATTGGATATCTGGTTGATAAGTGCGAAAAAGCGAGCTCGTTAACTGGATCATCCCTTAATTAATCGGCTGGCTGTTGTCGACGAGTATACTCGTCACGAAGAAATGGCGATATTCCGCGTTACGACGAGTAACTTTTCGGTAATAAAATTAATCATCGCTTACTCCCTGCGACACATTTTACTCGACACGCTTTTCGAAAAGGTCGCAACTGGTTAAAAAGTTTCATGGCCACGGAATTTAATGCCGAAATTACTTTCGAAGACATCGATAGAGGCAAATCGATTTCTATCATTCCAATCTGTGAAAATTTCCATACGATGTGATTTATTCTTAAACGTAACGACACATCGAGCTCGTGCATAAACAGACTACGTATTATGCTCGTTACTTCATCTTCATCGACCGACAGATTAAAACGAGATAAACGAGTCGATGGAAATGATCAAATAACCCTGAAGCTCGAAGCTATGTTCAATCCTAATCGAGTTAACAGAATATTTATGTACGACCGATGCGGTGTGATTGGACGAGTTTTTGGAAATGTTGGCGCTGCTATGGTGTGGGAGACCTTGTTCGGCGGGTAAACTATTGGTAAACTATCGGCTCGTAGGCATTGAGTTTTACGATCGCGGCTGTTGGTTTGGCATAGTTGGAAAGGCTGATTTACAGGGTGACGTATACGGCGGCACGAGTTTTAGGCTCCAGCTTGGTCGCAAGGCGTTAACACCGGTATATGTACTCGAACGTCAGCGATATAACTTTCTCTTTCTTTCGATAAATACAATTCCAATGTTCAAACTTGCTCTTCTTGTTCCTGCAAATTATTTGCTTCGGTTATTAAACGTTTTATCGTCGACTATGCTAGTCGACGTAACATCCTACTTTCCTATTGCGATTATTTAATATATTTATTTTTTAATATAAATGACGTTAACAATTACCATTATTATTTCCATAGTATCATAGCAGCTATATTTATTCATCTTCCATCAACGAACTTCCAACTCGACTAACACAGTTAGCTGAGAACTACCTTAACCTCAATTTCCAAAGGACGAAAAACTCTTCTCCACGACCGGTGATCAATCATCCATCTCGTATTTTCCTTTAACGCGTCCAACGTACAATTACGCAGAAAGCTTAGCGTCCTAGTAATAAACCATACTTAGTATTACCTAAGCTCAGCAATCTTTCGGATCTCGACGATAAGCCAGATTTACGAGTGTCACGCCATCGTATCGAAAGATGGCGCCTTTTGGTCTGGCACGTTCGACCGTCTTCTTTGTTCTGCTAGCAGTCGACGAATAAATTCCCGATCCCAACCGGCGGGTAACAGTGGTCGTCGTCGTCGGTGTAGATCGGGGAAAACGAGTGTGTTTCGCGTCGTTTCGCCGGGAAATGGAGAGGAAGCGGGCGAGATGTCGTTTCCGCGTGTGGCTAAGAAAAATACAGGATAGGAAGATAACGGTGGGACGCAGTGTTGCCAACGTCCTGGGATCAAGGGATTTCCCCCACGGTAAATTAAGACCTCCGACCGACGGTATACGATCGAACCATTGAACAAACATCTCGACTCTGCTTTCTCTGTTTCTCTGTATTCTTGTTCGGTATATGCCTACTCGTCGACCCTTGGATCTGATTTCCTTGTTTATGCGACGATATCGGCGGTCTCCTTTGTCGTGGGGTGGATAAGTTTACTTTCCAAATTCACTGGCGTTTCTGTCTTATATGACACGGCGATTTCGCGAAGGTATTTCAACAGTTGCCGTAAGAAATTTTTTTAATGTACAGGGTGTCTCGTTCTAATCGATCCTCGCAGATATCTCGTAGCTCAAGTATACGTTATTCGAAAGAGCGCGTCGAACGAAACTTGCTCCGTTTCGTGGGCGACGTCTTGCGACCATCACGTGACTATAAAATGCAGAAAGTCGGACGAATCACGCAACAGATTTAAAATTCCCGGGCAAATGGAGAAAGTACTCCGTTCGAATAGCAAGCTGAGGAAACCTTCTGAAACTTATCTGATCGATTGACACGTGGGGCGATATCTAGATATAGACAAAACCGTAACGGAAGAAGAGCAAGAAGAAAACTAAATTTA
This sequence comes from Bombus pascuorum, assembly GCF_905332965.1. Lineage (NCBI taxonomy): Eukaryota > Metazoa > Arthropoda > Insecta > Hymenoptera > Apidae > Bombus > Bombus pascuorum. Next base: position 4,605,998 of record NC_083488.1, on the reverse strand, counting down.
GTTTTATCCTAATAAGCGATAATAAGCGATAAAGTTAAAGTCTTTAGTTTATTATCGATTGATATTTTATTTGTATATTTATTTTACGTTTGTAACTGAGATCGCTTAAAATTTTCCGAGAAACGCGGTCGCGAATGGAGAAAGTTTAGGAAGCGCCGATCTACGGCTAACCTAATAACGAAATAAAATTGCGATGCATTTCCATAAAAGCTTCGCGATGCTCGTTCGGCTATTATTTTTAGATATCCATTATTAAAACTAAATTGTGTCGAGGGCTTTTCATCGCGCTACGATCGATACATTTCCATCGTCCGCTACGGAAACGCGAATCGTTTCTTCCTTATCTCTTTCTCGTTTTTCTTTCTCTTTTCCCCTTTTGCCCCTAATTGAATTCCAGGTTAAGTTAATTACCATCTAGGGTAACGCGAAATTCGAGGCCGCGAACGCTCTCGAATAAATATCATCGTTCCCGAGAGATCTCGACAGTTGCTCCACGTTCGACTTCCTAATGCGAGTCCTCGTTTCTTTTTTTTTTTTTTGTATCCAACCGATCCGCGAACTCGTTTTTATCCGGGCCGAGCGGAAGATCTCGTTTCCTAGAGAAATTTCTTTCCACGCATGCCGCATTAGACCGCGAAGAAAAGAAAATCATCTTGAAAACTGAATCGATCGAAGCTTCTACACCGACCATTCAATCGCTTCATTCGGATCTTAGAAATGGGACTTCGGACGAGAAGTTTAGCAAATGTGGTCATTTTTAACGATCTACGAAACGAAGTTTTAGGGGAGTAAATTTGTTCGTTGCATCGTGCAACTTGATAAAGATCACACACACAGACAATTGTTCTTTCATCTTGTTCATCGATTCATTCAAAAGCAGGTTTCGCTTACGTGGGTATCTCGCATTTTAAAATATGTCAAAGAATATCTTCTCTACACTGAAAAATTTCTGCTGCAGCTGTTACGTATTATGGACGATTTGATTTAGGAGAAATTCATCGAAGACGAAATTCGTTAAACGAAATTTCACGGAGTATTTAAATATCCGTCTTACGATCTCTTTAGACGTTCGTGAAAATTTCAACAGGGAAGACCAGCCACAAAATTAATCGAATCTCTCGTTACCGACTAAGGATTCGATGAATCTTCGATGGATAACACAGAGAAAACTACATCTTCTCAGAAGCCGATGAATTTAACGTTTCGCCAAGTTGCGAAAATATTTAGGTAAACTGGATAAAATATTTCCACAAATCTTCTGCTCGGTAAACGTTTGTTAAAACTTTGAAAAACTGCTAGAAAAATCGACAATTATCTAATCATCGATCGCCTTTCAATTTTCCGAACATCGACGTAAATCAACGACCTTTCGACTACCCAAAAATAACGCGATACGAGATAATAAAACGAAATTCCGCTGATAATAATCCGATAAGGTGGCGATCCTTTCTTCGTAGATCGTAGACGTATCAGACGTAAGGTGCGAGCCGGGAAAGCCGGAAATATACAGAGAAGGAGTCGTGGCGCGCGTGTTATTCGTTGCGTGGCGAACCGGAAATACGAAACTGACACGGAAAAGTTATCGGTGGCCGGGAACGATGGCCCTTTTTCCTCCTCGTTCAAGTGTCAGCTGTCCCTTGTGAGCGAGAAATTACAGATTTTTCGAGAGCTGCCTTTCTCGCCTTCTTTCACGAGACGCGTTGCACGGACAGGTGTATGGAAGACGACGGAAAGCTTTCAGCAAAGGGAACAAAGAACACCTCGTAACCGTGTCAGCTTATTTATGTTGCTATGGTGTCGGCAGATGGAACTGTTCGTGATACGGATACGTTTTTCAAAGTTGTCATGAAACGTTGCGGTACGTTGCAGACGTAAAAAGACGTAGTAACGTCGCAGGAAGATTAATCATTCGCGTACTATACTCGTAAATATATACAGGGTGCGCCGTTAGAATCCGGACAAAAGAAGTTTTGTGCAGAAAGTTGTTTATTTAAGTCAATACACAAAAACACATGAAAATGTTGTTATATCTCATTTAAAGGGTCCTTGCTGAGAACTTTTATTCTATGTAACCACCCTCTGCCTCTATGACCTGCTCTATTCTTGCTCTAAAGCGCGAGCACGCTGACTTCAACTGGTCGCGTTTAATTGTCGCGAATTCTGACTCGATAGCAGCTCGTAGGGAGTTGACGTTGGGGTGCCTGCATTTATTAGTTTGTCTCTCGATAACGCCCCACACGTAATAGTCCAATGGGTTTAGGTCGGGACTGTTAGGAGGCCAGAAATCTTTCGACCAAAACATGTCCACATTGTCAGAGAGCCAATTTTGAACAAGATGACTTGTGTGAGCAGGTGCGCCATCTTGTTGAAATAAATACGGCCTTCCAGAAGCCGTAATTTCCATCCACGGCTTTATTACTGTCTTCAGGACCTCCAAATAAACCTCCTTTGTGATTCTTTCGCCTTTTTGGAAGAAGTGCGGAGGCATGACGTCGCCCTCACTTGAGACAACGCTCAAAACGTGAACACTTGCTGGAAATTTGGTTTTGCCCACAACAGGAACATCTTCGAGATTGTGGGCCAGCCAACGGTCGTTCCTCCGATTCACTTTGGCATCCACCCGGCGCGAAGACTTTCTATAATCGCCGCTCTTCTATCGTATTCCGGGTTTTGCTTAACGAGTTCTGTCATTTTGAGGTTATAGAAGACTTATTGACATATTTAACTAACTTCAGAGTCAATCAGCACAAACATCTGAATTCTAATATGGTGGGAACTACAAATTGAATTCTGTCCGAATTCTAACGGCGCACCCTGTATTATTATTTGATTTATTTCATTTTCTTAGTCCTCCGCTTTCGAATTTTTTTTTTTTTTTTTATTTTATTTTGGTTATTTTACAATTTGTCCTTGTGGACATTTGGTAAAGTGTTATATCTTGTTGGTGAAGAAAAAAATATAAATAAAAAAATAAATATAGCATGTGGGCGGCTACCCCCAGCGGGGTGCCAGCTTTGTTTTTTCTAAGTTATATCTTTTATGAGGTCTATTGGTTGTTTCCTTTTTAGTCTTCTTGCGATATTTGTTGTGTTGCACGTTTCAGCTGCCAGCTGGTTCGGGTGTCTTTCTATTCTTGTTCTGTATCTTGTTGCGAATCTGATAATCTCCTCCTTCACCGTTGGTATTCCGAGGTCTTTCCGTATGTCCTCGTTTCTATCATGTACCATGGGGCGTTTACTATTGTTCTAAGGATTTTGGCTTGCATTGTTTGCTTTCGAATTTGCACCAACTATCGTTTTTTAATTTTTGAAATCTTCTTAAAGTCTAGAATTTAGCTTCACTCGCAACGATCCGTAAAATATGAAACTTGAAACAATTAAAAATATTCTTCGATCGAGTGACAAGTTTACACGTACAATCAATGAATTTTCGTCGATCGATCGTAGTTGTAGGTACACGATCTATGTTTGCCAGGATATCCGTTCGATATCTATTTTAAAGATATTTATTTTGTATAAAATTCGTCGAACAGCGTTCGATTATCGATAAATTCTACTAGTCAAGATGTTGGAAATATTTTCAGAATATGCCGTGTTCTTGGAACGTACAGTTTAAGAGAGTATCATAAGGAACTTGAAAGGAACGTATTACGTGAAAATCGTAAACATTCTAATTCACTTTGCTCCGTATAGGGAAAGTATAGATTTTGTGCAGATCCGATGAAAACGGAGCAACGACAGGGCAGTCGTATCGGTTACGATACGCGTGTAATTCGATTATCAGGTAGGAAGAAGGGATCATCGAATCCATAAACGTTACAGATAAACGTCATCAATCAGAGACACGGTTCGAGCGTGAAACATTAATCTTCCGTCAATGTTATTGATGCGAATCGTCCGTCTACCAAGTTATAGGAGAATCGTGCAGTTGTTGTCGATAATTATCGATAATTGTTACTCGGTGATTAATAATAAACCAACCTTGGAACATTTATCTCTTCTTCGGAGTATTTGTCTTAACGATAAATATTATCTTAACGCAATACTAATCGATACAGATACGTAGTATACTCGTTTATTCGATAAACGAGCATCGCATGAAATTAATCTTACAACCGCGAAAAGAACAAATTGCTTAAATTAATCAATCGAATAAACTTCTTACTTATACGAGAGTCTCGACGATTAAGAAACAATCGCAGTTTTGGCGGACATAAATCTGCGTTGGAACGACAGAATCCTTTTAACGAAAGTCTGGTTATTTGCCAGAGAAAAGCGCGGCTCGATGGAATTAAGATTTCACTTTCAACGAGATGCGAAAACGCGACTGTGGACGACGTTGCTCGTAAAACCGACGAATACGAGCAGCTGACGACACGCTCTGCTCGTCGTTGCATAAATGGCCACGGAGACGCTTTCTAAAAGGTACACAACCGCCATTATTTAAACGCATCCGAGCGAATTGCATAATAATCGAGGCCTGGATAAATTCGTTTGTCCAGCGAGACGCGCCTTTACCTCGTTGAGAATGCGCCCAGAGGATTACGCAACGTCTCAAGGTGAGCCGTTTTATAAACCTGGTGGCGGCAAAATTGCGAGAATTTATGAAACAAAAGGAAAGCAAAAGGTTGACGAGTCTTTAATTAATATTTCCCGTTTCTTTACGATCGGCTCGCTCGCCAGCGACGCTCTCCGACTCGCAATCGCTTAATTGGAACTCAAAAAAGCGACGATACAACCGTTCGCCACAGACGTCGATTTAATATGCGCTGATTCGCGTCGGATTTTCAACGGGGGCGAGCGAAGATCTTTCTTCGTGTTTTGCAACCAGATGTAGATTTTTTTAAACGCTGATTTTATGCCGCCCATCAACTTTGTTGCAAAATTCGTTCAAGGATGTTGCGGATCCATTAAGTGCCATCTTCGGGTACAGTTTCATACGCTTTGACTAATTGCAAGCTCGTGGTCTTCACGTTTCCATATCTTTTCTTATTTTTTTGCGATTTATTCGAGGTCGAAAGCCGGACATGTCTCTTCGTAAGTATCCGAAGATATTACAAGTGGCATTTTTAGATTGTATTTCATTAGCTCTGGCTAATTGCTAGGTTGTGCTCTGAACCTTTCAATACCTTTGCTTATTATTTGAGGTTTATTCGAGGTCTAAATCCAGACAGATATTTTTGTACATATTTGAGGATATTATTATTATTATTATTATTTGTGTAAAATATTTGCCAAAACTTGTTACAAGTTAGAGTAGATTATGGCAAGGAGAAAGTTGGGAATAACGCGCGCAATACAACGATCGCGACTGATACCAAACACTGCAGCTCCGTTGAAAATAACAAATATGCTGAAAGTTGTGAGTTGGAGCGCGTCGTGCCATCGAAAAAGTTGAAAAAGCCGCGCGTAACTTAATATTCGTAATAAAATAAACGTTCTAAAACTTCTCGCTAAACGCGAGCGTTGCGCTATTCTCGCGGAAAAGGTCGATGTTTACAACGAACACCGAGTGGCAAAGTTGCGATAAAAATAAAAGATATGCCGAGGGATTTTAACGGAAGTGTATTATTCTATGCAAAAACGTCGAGAAAAATCCGTCGTTCTGCGGTGTCGATCGAAAGGCCCGCCTCTGCTATTAATCGCATTAAACAGCCTCTGTCGCTAAAATCCCCGGCCCAGCGGCGTGGCCGTTTAGTCGATTCACGCTTTCCTGTCCCGGTATCAATTAATTCACCCTCGCACGCGGATATATCCAGGTTGGATCGATTCGATTTAGAGGCAAGGAAACAGCTGTCGCAACGAAACGGAACGAGATTCGTTCCGCGTTCGACGTTCGACGCCGCGCGCGACACAGTCGGTTGGGGGTCGTTCAACCGCGCTGTCGAACCAGCGAAAAAAAAACGGAAAAAAGCGGGAAAAAGGAGGGAGAACGAAAGAAAAAAAAGAACGACAGGACAGAAAGAGAGAGAGAGAGAGAGAAAGAGGGAGAGAGAGACGAAGAAGAAAAGGAGAAAAATAGGAAAAAATCGAGGCGACGCGAAAGAGGCTGGGGGAGAAGAGGGTGGAAAAAGAGGAAGCAGAGAGGGAGAAAGAGGGAGAGGAAAAAATCGAAGGGGAATTCAATCGATATCGGATTACAGATTGAGCTCGACGGGCCCGAAAGTTAGGGGCGTGTGGCGGCCAATCCTTTCCCGGCTCTGCCAATCCGCTTAACTTCGCAGATTCAACTGCGAAACTTATCGGATCGCTGGAGCAACGGCCGATACGAAATCGGCCCATATATCTGTGGTATCGATAATGTATTCGCCGGTGAGATGCGCGATTCCGATCGTCCGTGTCGTCTCTTTCTCCATTCGTAGACTCATTTTTCCATCGATCGATGCCACGAGGATACAGCAGGTGCTTCTTTCGAGATTGTCCTTTTTTCATTGGCTGTCATTTTTCGAGGTTTCAAGTTTCGACGGAGGAGGTTGTTCACGAGGAAGGTTCACCATGGGAATTGGAAATTACAGTCTCGCCGATTAATCGTTCAATCATCGATGATCGATCTCGTCTCGATCATCGATGACTCGTCCGAGATGAATTCACGTAATACAAATTTCGTGTAATTCTACGGAGTTCCTCGCGGTTTCGCGCAAACACGGTAACCGCGAGAAGTTGGTCAGCAGTTGAAATGCACGACGGGCATTTTTCGCCTAAACGATAAATATGGCGAAAAGTGAAAGAGGAAAAGAACGCGAATACGTAGTTCGACGTGAACTTTTTCCCCCATTGTTGGAATACAACGATATTTCGCGCATAGGCACAATACCCTTACACAGACACCCACACAGGCATTTGAACAGGACACTTACACAGGTCATACTCGTTACTGTATAGAGAGTGGGGTTCAAAATATTTAAGGAATCATGGGTCACTACCTACGTCTAGTCTGAAAGTAACTGGCCAACAACCAACAATATCCATCCGTTGTTAATTATATCACTCGCTTATATACATCAGGTTCTGTAGTTATGTTTAATAAACATCACTGAATATTATTTTAACATAAATATTGTGTCTTCCATAGATTATTAATCTTAACTTTAAGATCAAATTCTAACACCCATACATCAGATCCTCTCGTCGTTTCTCGTAAAACAATATTGCTATAACATGGTCGAAAAGTGGTCAGTTTAAAAGATATTTCAATTTCGTGGAATATCGTACGAGAAACGAGGAAAGACGTAGCGCTGTACTTTTATATTCGTGTTTTCTTTGTCCTACGTACGACGAATTCTACGAAATTCTCTGCCAAAATGTCCTTTAAACTAATCAGTCTTCGTTGTCCCAATAGCTTTTTTAATATCCCATAAAAGGCCATGTTGTTGCATCGACTATCAAACTCTATCGAACGTCTATCAAACGTCAACGTTCCATTTACGACAACCTAATGTAGATATTTATACAACTATCAATCCCATTCAATTGCTCTAACTCCTCCGGTTGATCATCTCCATTAGCTTTTTAACCTGATCATTTGTCATCTCGATCGAAGACCTCGACGTTCCTGCGTCCATTGAATCACGAGATTTTTAATTACCAGCCACGAGACCGTTTCCCTGAAACGCGGCACGAGCGTAAATCGAATACGAAAGGCAACGATTTCCGTCCACGCGGCAGACGTCGTTCTTTTTCGCCATGGACAAGTTCATTACGCGTTGCAACGCGACTAACAGGATTTTCGTCATCCCCCGTAACGAGTTCTCTCTCTCTGTCTCTCGCTCTTGTGCCCTCTCCGGAGGCGTAATTCAAAAGTTGATTCGAGCAGCGTCAATTTATAGCCTGTGAGGGCAGTCGTTGAGACGTTTTCCCTCGTGGGAACCGGCGTCCTTCTGGCCGAACAACTGTCCAAGCAGATAAAGTCGCTGGCAAATTGCATTAACACGTTCATCGCCACGCGAATTTTATTCAGCTGACGTGCAAAGGTTTCCGGCCGGATACATTTTTCACGTTATATTTCAAAGGCGCTATTTCACGGAATTTCAACTAATACTATTACGATTTTTACGTAACTGCGTTTGTATACCGTACAATTTTCTCTTGTTATACACGCGATATTATTTAAAATTCTTGTAGATATCGCCTTTCCGATAAAAAGTTAGAAATTCATTCCGACCGGAGATTCGTTTCGCCCGCCACTGTGTACGTAATTCGCTCTGCGATAGATCGAAATACAGCGTACCGTAACGTTGGATCCAAGTTGCAGAATTTCAGTCGTTTCAAAGTATTTAGCAACGTCATCGATGACCGTCAACGTGGCAGTCTACGCGCGTTAAGCAGAGACAGCGCACGCTCGACAGACCAAAGGCGGAGCGGAGGAAAAAGGAATTTCGCAAGGAAATACGAGTTCGAGGACGTCGTCTCGTTAAATAAAAGAGGATGCTCCTTATGGTTGGACTTTGCGAACGCTGCCTGCGTCCCTCAGGAACGTCTTTCGCCGGACCTTCCATTCATTTTCTCCTTTTTTTCTTCCTCGTCGTTTTACGTCGATCGCAATTAAGCAGCTTTAAACGTCGCCTTATTGCTCGAGTATGTTCGACGTTTGTTCGTATTTTGCGAAATTTGGAGTAGTCGAAACTGGCCCCGTTGGCGATCAACGAGAGCGGCGCGAGCTGCTGTTTCTTTAAATGAAACAGAATTTCTACAACAGAGCATTCCGTTCGAATCTCTTTCTGGTCTCCCCGTTCTCAATTGTCTTCTGTTCATACACGACGTACGCGTAACGAATTAATGTCCGAAATATTTTCCCGCATTTTCTACGACTTTCTCTCGCGTTTCGGATTTCGCCGCGAAAAATGACGCTGCAACGTTTTCGTGTTTCTGCAACGTTTCGAAAGCGACTAGAGAGCGCAGCGTCGACCCGAATAAGCGACAATCTGTCGATGTCGAATCCGAAGAACGCGCCGCGTACGGAAGAACTTTCCAGTCCAAGTTAACCAGTTAGCCGTTTTGACCTCTTTGGAGGCTTTGAAAACGCGTGGCAAAAAGTACGCGATGACGAGTATACTCGTCGAACGCACAGAGTATGCGTGGCTGTTGTAATATTAGAATTCAGTTGCAACGAAACGACTGTTTCATTCTTTAATTTTATTAGCGGCAAGGCACGTACAGAAAATATTTTCCACAGATGGGCGCGCAGAGGCCATACGATGGATTCAATCGTATAATTCTTAAAATATGCTAATTCATCTTGGCATTGTCTGTAAAAAATGATCGATTCGTTTATTGGCTTGTTAACGAAGTGATTGCGGATTTTGTCAATACCACTTAATGAATTGTCAACCGAATAAATTAAATCAAATTTAGTTGCCATCGAGAAACTATTAGGTTCGCGGACGTTTTAACTTTTAGTCTGGAAAATCTGATGTATGAAATACGAGGAAACACGTAGTTACTAATTTCGTACTTTGTGTATTTGTTTTCGGGATATCGGTATAGGTATGCCAATACCAGATATATACAGGATGTCTCGGTTAGATGAGATCACCCTGAAACATCTGCCTTATTTACGATTGTATGAAAAAGCTTCTCGGGATGAAGTTAAAAGAAAAAGGAATGCTCTTCTCCAGTTGGTTCTTCTTTCTCTTTTTCTTTTTTGTAAAGAAGATTTCGAGTTCACCGGTATTTTTCCAAATGGAACTCTCAGACCTTTTTACATCGGTGCAAGTGACTCTTCGTTTTCTATGCAAAAGCGTTAAGGTACTCTTGTCGGAAAATATATAATTTAAAAGATATTTCGATTTTAATCTCATCGAATGCAGTGCACGAAACAAGGAGAACATAATCACAGGTATATCACTTTGCGTGTATCTTTCCTTGTGTTTCGTACGTCGAGTTTTACAAAATTAATGTTGAAATATCCTTCAAACTGAACATTTTCAGACACCAGTATACTTCATGTCTTTGTACCGAGAATGAAAAAAAAAATGTGTCAATTGATGAATAGAAAAATATAGGAGTCCATAAAAAAAATTCCTTAAACTTTGAAATCTTCTAAAAAAATAAATTTGAGAAAAGATTCTTCCCATTCTTCCCAATTCTTCTTAGGATTAAAGTTACATTCTTCGAGTAGTTCAACTTCGTCCCGACAAGCTCTTTCCTGCAATCGCAAAGAAAGCCGATACGTAAGAGACGTGGTTCAGCTGAAACGCTCTGTAGGTCGACTGTATTAGATTTTGCGCGAGATGGCGAGCAAATGTCGCGATGCTTCTTAGCTGAACGTTTAATCGACACATCCTGGTGCAAATGTCACGTAAAATAAAAAAAAGAAATCTCGAGAGTCTTGGAAAGTCACGGCTGAAGTTCGGAACTAAACTGTCATTAGCGTAATCAAAGTGTTAGCAAATAAATTCCCTCTTTTCTTATTTTCATCTTCGATTTCTTTCTTTTTTTTACTTTACGTGACACAGGAAATAACAACAAAAAAAAAAAAAAAAAAAAAAAGAGAGAGAAACGTCGCAAGTTGAACGCGTATTCCACGTATCCCGTTTTCTCCAAACGCGTCGATCTTTTTGGATCAGACGCGACAGTCAGAGGTTGGTTGTAATTGGAAAAGGTCGGTGCAAGCCTTTGCATTCGAGATGCGAATCTACACGGCCGCCTTCTTGCACCTGGCAACGTAGAAACGATAAGAGCGTTAAAACGTCACGAGCTTTTGTCCGAGAGATCCGGCTAATCCAAACGTTTCTCGTGAAAACGTCGCTTTCATTAGCCAAGCAAGAGGTTACGCGACGCTCCCGCCATCGACTGTCGCGGAATAGAAGAACAAAGCGGTTCCCAAGTAATGGAAAGTGGCTGCGAGACTTTCTTTTGTTGAATTTCACGCTTTAGAATCATGTCAAATATTCTCTTCTCTCCGTTCTTTCCGCGTTTATTCAACGCTAGACCTATTCTACCAGCTGTTTCTTCGCACTTTCCTTCGTACAAAATGCAATTTCATTTTCCGCTTTCCCGCGGCGATCTTTGCCACGAGTTAGTTAAGTTCAGATTTTTTCTCGAATAGTACTAGAGCGAAAACAAACGTCTCGCCGATTGGCGAATTTCGCAGCGAATACCGTAGTATCGTGGACAAATGGCCTAAGAAATATCGGGTGAACCATGAACAATATTGCGAGAAAATCTAAGTGCAGACAGGCCAAAAGAGTCTGGAAACTTTGATGAACCGAGCGGCTCGTCAATGTGTCGTCGGTCCTTCGGTCGAATAGTTTGGCGGAAAAAGGGCCAGGCGGACGATTGCGGAACACGTACATGGTGAGGGTACGAGAAAAGGCAAAGGGATGTTTAACGCGTTGACTATCGCGTTACCCATATTCGGGTGACAGCAAAGTTTCTAACAGAGCCGCTATTATTATTTGACTACTTGCGAAGGATCGTCGTAGGTCTTTGAAAAGATATTCCAGAGAAAGTAATAAAACTGTTGAATTGTTATAAAAGTAATACGAAAATGGTTTATTAAGAAAATTATTTAGAATGTAAAAAACTTTAAAGCATTCTCTATATACAAAGCTGAGGGTTGGTCGGCACAATTTGGACAATAAGTTGGCTGTTTTCTTTAAATTGTCTTTGATCGGTCCTTCTACGTCTTTTATCTGCGTAACATGGTTTGCACGCGCGTCTAATGCTTCGATCGAATAGATCGATCTCCCCCTATTTCGGTTAGGATAATGGGGGTGGTTGAGTTAGTATAACACTGAGGTTAACAGGTTATAATATAATATGAGGTTGAGATAGTTGTTAGTTGTGATGATAGTACTATTGCTGGTGAAGTGGCCGAAATAGGGTTCTGGCTGTCGCTGCTGGGGAACTGCTGCTTTTCTTCCAATTTAGATGTGCAAAGAAAAATCGAATTTCAATCGCCAGGATTTGAACCTGGTTCCCGAACGTTCGTAACCTAAGGCGCTAACCACTGCGCTGCCGTCGTCCAACGCTAGTTGATGTCAAGTGCCGCTATATATATTTCCAACAGCTTTGTACATTAGATAGTTACGCTGTTGCGTAAGGTATGAGAAAAGTAAGTGAATGATTGACGGGTGAAGACTCGATAAAGAGACGTTGACTGTTCTCAGATTGGAGAATCACTTAGTTATAGCACGTTACTATATTTAGTTCACGTTAAATAGCCATCGTTTCCAGTTTAATCCACTGCGAATAGATCTATCGATAAGTACAAAAATCCTACAATACGTTAAAGGTTAACGACAGCTAAAAATCCGATTTTCGATATCGATGCAACGATAGCAGGGATGGCGTGAACCGTTACACGCGAATCACGAGCGAATCGATCACACGTCCGTTGCCAATCACGGCGATCTTTTACAGGGGTTCGTGATTTCTCGCGATCGCTTCTGATCGCTGCAAAACGTACCTGTTCTTTGTTTCCTCTTCCCGCGCGCATAGCATAACCTGTATATTTTATATCGACGATATTAAATGAATATTTAAAGGAACGTTGAATGAATATTTTGAAAGGAAGATTTCGAAATCAAGTGGCGGTATCGTTACTTTACTCTTTAAAATACTCTTTAAAAAATAAAGGAAGGAGAATTGAATGACCTCGTGTTTTCGATATCGAGGAAAGAATTTCCGCTATACGAAGAAATCGTAGCGTAATTGTAAATTAACGCGCTTATATTTTTACGCCAACTATATGGAAGCGTTCGAGATAAATCGCTCGAGATAAAAGAAAGGTCGTGATCTACCTTGTTTCACGATCATGATCGTGATTTAACGATCATCCTGATAAATCTAAATTGTACGATATCACGCGGTACAACGATATGGCAATCGATAGACAAAATGGAAATTAGGAAACAAAGCAAAGCGGCTGTACCAACGATCGCAATTTCTCTTCCTATCTCGCAATGCAAAATCGCAAAAAGCTGCAACACGTACGATATCCGCGTCTGTATCGGTTTCGAACTTTCAACGTTAACGACGCGCGTTTCATACGCACGAAAGTAATCCAAATAAACTTGCAAAATCAAGTATCACGGAGAGCTAAAATCGTGCCGCTTTATTCGCGGTTAAATAGCATTGGAATAGCACGTCGAGGAATCTGGTTGCTCTCGGTAACTCAATTGTTCGCTTTTAATTTCAACGCGATGCTCGCCATCCACGCGCTGCTGCTAGGCAGCGAGTTACGACATCGGAATCGCCGTAAATTCTTCGATCACGCCGCGCACGAAATGAATCGGACGATACGTGGTGGAGACCATTCGGTCGGAAAATGCTCTGCTCTACGGGCGACGTCTCGATCTTTTCCATCTTTCTTCGATGCTACCCTCGAGGTTTATGGGTACCTTGAGACAACCTCGAAGAGTTACGACGTTACTTAGATCTGTGTCTTAAGCGCATTTTTTCTTTTTTCTTTTTTAATACAGGTGAATTTGAATTTTTAAAAAAGAAAAGACTAGAGTTTTCAGGGAGTGTCAAATCGGAAACGAGTAAGTTAAATGGAATCTTTGGATGGAACGATGCTGCAAGTTGGAGTAGGTAATTTGCACCTTACGTTTGTTCGTCGTTCCGATTTGTTCGATTCAGGCTGCAGCTGATTAAATTTTCATTCTTTCCTTTGGATCTGTCCCCGGCTGTATTACATATTTGCTCAAGCAATTCTCGAGAATAATCGTTAAGTATATCGAAAGGTACAAATAAAAAGAGGAAAAAGGATTTTCTTAACTTAATTGACCAACGCTCAAATCTCATAACCATCGACTAAAAGGAGGAAGAACTCATCCCTTGCATAGTTTCGTATTTAACCGAACAACCCTTACAAATGTGTATCACACGCTGAAAACACTAGAAAAGCAAGCAAAGGGAACAGCAAACGAAGGAACCTATAAAACGAAACAACAAAAACCTCAAAGTAAACCTGACCAGAGGACCACGCCAAAGAGGTGTCAGAACTCACTTCCCCATAAAAAAAGGGTGAAAAACGGAAAGGAAAAAAACCAAACATAGAGAACCGAAAGAACCACAGAGAGAACAGTACTTTAAAAATGATCACTGCGCGCTACAAACATTAAAAAAGAACAAGCTAAAAGGATACTAAACCAGCGAACCTGTAAAGCAACAGGAAACTCGAAGCAGAACTCACTGCCTCATACTAAAAAAAAAAAAAAAGGAAAAGACTGGAGGAGAGGAGGGAAAGGAAAGTAAAAGACGATACATAAAGAACTGCAAAAATCACAGAGAAAACAATGCTTTTTTAAAAACAGTGGAAGAAACCTTACCAAGTCCGGTCAAACGGTTTCAAAATTTAATTTAAAATTGCACCTTCGTTCCTCATATAAATTCCCATATTATCAGATTAATCGATTTCTCAATTTTTGTTGATAGAAGAATTTGCGTAAAGTTGGACGAGCGAAAGGAACAACAAGGAACGTACAACTTTCAATTAAATTTTGAAACCGATCGTTCGTCCTGGTAAGACCAGTGTTAGACCAAAGAACCTATTAACATGGAACAACAATGGGAAGTTGGAAGCGAACCAGGCCAAGAGACTACGCGAAAGAGGCGTCGGAGACTCGCTCCCCCGTAAAAGAAAAAGGAAAACGAGAAAAAAGGAGAAGAAGAAAGGAAAAGAATGGAAAGAAAGCAAACATAGACCTGCAGGAACCAACAAAGAGAATAGAAAACCGAAGCAGCAGAACGTGGTTCCCTTGCCTTCCCTTCTCTTCGTTTCGAAAGGGAAGTAGTTCTCGAACTGCCGATGGGGGTGACATTTAACCATCCACGCACCACGTGACCATCGTTCCGCGTACGTGCAACGTCTAACGGGTCTTTCAGGAGTTCTGTAGGGTGCGCGCACCCTGCATTATCAAGGGGTTGGTTCTTTCAGTTCGCCACCACCTCCCGCTTCTTCCGAATCTTCGCAACCCTTCTCGTTTCGTTCCGTCCTCCCTTTCACCACCATCCCCTGGCCCTCCCTTCTATTTTTTTCCCCACTGCTTTCTCTCCTCCTCGGTATTCGTGCCTTGCCACGCTATTGCCGAGGCCTTCGCGTCGTTCTTGCCGTCGCTAAAAACTTTGATACCTTTTTAGCTGTGGATGGCCGGCTGGTATTGTTTCGTAGTCGGGGAAAGGGAACGAATCGCCGGTTAAAGAGGGTCGAGATAAGCCGAAGGGGGTGGAAAACGAGCGCCGCGACGGCGCAGCGCCACCGATAAGAGCAATCCTGAGGGCGCGTTCACACCGAACTTAGGCTTAGTCACGGAAAGGTAACGCGACGGGGGACCGGTAAATTTCGCCGCTGCGATAGCGATCCGACCGCCGGATGGCAATAAGAATTCCGCCCGTTATCCGCCCGTCTATAGAGGGGATAGAGGATAGGGGGTGCGATGTGGTTAACAGGGGGTAAGTTACAAGCGGCCGTCTGCACATGGCTGGAATACCGAAGATCGGGGCGGAACGAGCGCCAGAGAGCTTGGCGACTCGTGCGATTCTCTTCGTTAGATTCTCGTACGTTCGGGTATCGTGGCGCGCCTCCTTCCACTTTCGCAGCTTTCGGGCTCGACCACATTTTTCCAGTTTTATTGTCCTATAATTGTAAAGCAGATAATAGGCGATAGGCGAGCTAAGGATCGTAACGCGCCGTCCGAAAGATGTTCGAACGTTTGGTTGCTTTCTGAGGTAGAGAATTTCCAACGATTTCGTTCTTTCGTAATTTTCATGGCCGCTTTGCGGCGGAATATGGTGACGCGGAGAGATTGGCTTTTGCGAACAAAGTCTAAGAGGAAATTTGTTCCCTGCGTTAAATGTTGTAACGAGTACTACGCCGCACTTTGAATATTTCATTTATTTCTCCATATGTGCGTTCTGAGCGTTCTCTCGTCTTTAAATTTCTCACGAGCACACGCATGTGCGGTCTAGTAACAATATTGGTGTTCGTTATTTTAGTCGGATATTCCTTCAGCGAATGCTTCCTATATTGAGTATGAAAGGAGAATGCGTTTGGAAAATGTCTTGGAAATATTACTGTAAATTCATCGAAAAGATGATAGAAGCTATAACAGGTACGGAGGAAATTTTACTAGACGTTCTTACTATTATTTTGCGTGATATACAATTTGATCTAATATCTCGTTCTTGTTTTAAGAAAGTGGATAAAGGTAAAAATTAGACTATGGCCAGGGTAATTTCAATGAGACGACTCAGGGGGATGCACCATAGGAGACAAAGAACCGACGATAGGGGAAACGATAGAACGAGCGAACGCCTACTCGATAAACATCGATACCTCGGAGGAGACAAATATGCTTTCCTATCTTCCCTCCGATCGTCGCGAATCGCAATTCTCGAGACGCCGGGGACTGTTAGATTATTCGCAAGGTCGGCCACCCCTGCTCGTGATAGAAATTCCCCGAAAAAAATGTACGAATAACAGTAGACAAAAGAATAAAAAATAAATATACGACGAAGTATATTTAGCGTAATAGAGAATTTGGGGAAACAGAAACGTTACAAAGACGCGTAGATTTTCAGTAGAAACGGAATAAGAACGACAGACGTGGACGAATGCGAAGAATTATACGTTTCGATGATAAATCTCGAGATCTTTCGGAGAAGTTTTACGGCGACAATGGAGAGCAATTACTCGGTCGATCATCCTCGCTAAGTTCAGATACGTATAAATTCCGAGAGATCGATCGAAGAAATTCGGGGATGAAACTTTCCAACCGATGCGAATTTTCTCCGACGATATAAATTAGAACTTTCTTCGAGCTCTGATAATATCCAAAATTCCATTCCTTTCTTATAATCTCGATTCTACGGTTCTTCGACGTTTCACTATTCAAGCGGATTAAGCTTACGCAGTTAGACCATGTCCTCGCGCCACCAAACGAATTTCAGCGATAAACTTTTCTCTTTTCTTGCAAAATCCTCCAAACGTTCGGCTTAAAAAACTGATTACGCGATCTAGTACAGACTTTAATTCTCAGAATCTTTTCGGATCTTTTTAAAGTCACTGAAACAAAAAGAAAAGATTTCGCCGTAGTCGCGAACGATACAAAATTAAGCAAATGCCAAAATTAATTTACTCGTGAAATTTAACCAAATCTCCAAACAATTAACAAAATCTCCAAACGAAATTAAAAAAAAATCTTTGGATTTTTTGAAAGTCACTGAAACAAAAAGAAAAGATTTGGGCGTAGCCACGAACAATTCAAAATTAATTTTCCCATGAAATTTAATCAACGGTAACCATCGGGTTTCGATATATCACGAAATTATCGTTTTTCTATTAAAAAAAAATTCGTTCTGTTGTCAGGAACAAAAATTCGTATCGAAAAGAAAAAAAAGAAAAAAGAGAAGAAAGAGAAAAAAATTAGACGCTTCAACGAATTCCAACCAACACCTCGTTATTCTTCTGGTTCGCTTACTCGCTCCAAGTGCACATAAGCAATTCCTCGCCTCTAAGTGATTCTGGTATCTCGTAGATCGGATTCTGCGAACGAAAAGGGGGCGGTGCTGATTCGAAACGAACGCCACTTTCGGTTATCTCCTGGAGGCTCTAGACACTCTAGACGCTGCTCGAATTACCGATATTATTAACGACCAGTTCTCCATGATAATGTCTCGGGGCTATTTTAACCCTGGCCTTGGTCAATTACATTCTTTTCTTCCTTACGACTGCGGCTTAAGCCTTTCCATCACCGTTTCGCATCCAACCTATCCGGATATCTATATTTTACGATCATTTTTTCCCCCGTTTGCTTATCGACGCGTCGTTCCATCGTATTCTATCAACGCGTCATTGCATCAACGATAAAAAAAAATCTATTCGCTGCAATTTCGCATAATAACGTGTCATAGGTAATAACCTTGAGGTGATAAGATTTATTTATAGTAATTACGTTTGCCGCTTGCATTAAATTAGTAACGCGTTCTATGGGCTAGCTTAAGATACCATTGAGGGTAAAAGATTTATTTATGGTAATTCCGTGCGCGTTACGCGGTAATATTGAATTAATAGTGCGTCGTAAATAATCTTAAGGCGAAAATTAACCTCCGTAGGATTTAATCAATTCTTTAACGAACGATCATATTTCTCCAACGACGAACGTAAATCGTGAAACTCCTATCTTAATAATCGGTAAACACTAAAAATCCAACGCGATAACGGCGAAGCTGGTGTAATGCGAAAAAAAAATGGTACAAAACGAAACGTAGAAACCTTAGCATCGTCTTAAACTACATGGCAAATTCCAACGTTCGTAATTTCCTTGCCAAAGATACCCAGAGCAGCGTGCAACCGCGCAAAGTGTCGATACGAATTTGCAAAATAAAATTTACGCGGTGTGATCGTTCGCGTATGGCGTATCCGAGCGTGCAGGGCACAAAGTGACGAGGACCGATTGAACGAGAAAGTAGAAAGACCAGTGGACGGGGGAAACAGGCTGAAACACAGAGACGGGGCCCAGAGAGGAACGCGCAAAGCAGCCAGCGAGGCAACGGAAAGGGAACCGTGCGCGTATCCGCGCGACAGATGGGAAAAGAGGAGGCAAGAAACACGGCAAAGGGAAGAGGAGACGAGCTACGAGACAGACGGATAAAGATGGTCGTTGAAACGGAGACAAAGAGGTGGGACAGAGAGAATCACGAGGAATAGGAATGAAACGAGCGGACAGAGAGGCCCGCGGCGTCAGATAGATGCCTAGATGGAGGTCCAAGAACACAGAGAAACTTGCAGCGAACAAAGTGGGTAGTCGCGCTGATAGAGAAAGATAGCGCGCGCGCGTATATCGCGAGACGCGAAACTTTCCCAACAAATGGCAGTTTTCGTACGTCTTTTTGAAGCGCGACACGTTGAATTTAAGTTGGACGAGAAACATCTCCCACCACCGGTTTATTAACCCCTTGCCGTTATATTTCATCGATATTTCTTTCTCGCGTCCTTCTTTCTTTATTTTTCCCTCGCGCGATTTATTATCTCGCGTAAGGACTGGATTCTGCAGAGACGTAACGCGAACGTGTTATATCGGTCAGGACAATTTACAACTGTAGCCGAATTAACGGTAAATAGCGTTGGAATCGAACGTATGGAAGACGAGCTGGAGCATTTTCCCCTTCGGATGGAGATACGAAAAGAATAATTCGAACAGGGGATCGCGGAACGATGAAGTCTTTCGAGCGAGGTAAAATTTATCGCAACGATAATTGGATCATAATAGATAGCGCGCTGTCCGATTCGACGATTACTGAAATTTATGTTCGCCCATTTATAACATATATCAGTTTAAGCAGATGGCGTCGACGAATGATCGTGCTAGGGGTGACAAAATGATCGATGCGATAATAAGAGAGCCGTGATATCATCGAATGTACCGTTTCTTTTTTTTTTTTTCGAGCAATACGATCGTCATAGAATTTTACCTTCTTTGTTAGTAAAAAAAAAGTACACCTAATATAGTCGAACGGGAGAAACTGGATTTCCACTTTTTTCTTCCAAAAAGAGGCAAGAAACCGGTATAAATTACCGACGAGAAAGAAAAATACAAATTAACGATGTTGTCGGATCGAATGAACGCGACTAGATAAGTGCAAGGTTGGAGAAGAAAAATCGATTCGACCACCACTTTTGCACGACCTGGTAGTCAAAGTGAGTAAGTAAATACGTGCCTCCTATAAGTCAGAGCAGAGACTCGTATGGAAAAAGCACAAGGGCAACACACTCGTACACGCTCGTAGAAAGACAGAGAACATAGAAGAGTGGCGATATTGCGGGAGAAAGAGAAAAAGAAGAAAGAGATCGTAGATGATATCGAGGCAGGCAGCAGAAATACAAACACAGAGGTTGCATTGTAGTCGGTGGGCATTGTCTGCGGCCGTGCAGCGCGCAGACCCACGCGCCCCCTGCAGTCTCTTCTTAAAACAAAGCTTCTTTCTAGCAGGCCTGCCAACAGGGGAATGCACAATTACATACATGGCCGCCTACTACTCCACACTCTATCTTAAGAAGCTTTAATTAACGGGGTCTCTCCGCGGTTGAAAGCGACCACGCGTGACCGACCAAGGGCCTGACCCACCCCCACACTGCCGCCAAGAACGAAAGCCGAGCTAAGCCACGTTGTGCTCCGAGTTCGAAGGCATTTTCCTCGATACACAACTGCGTATGCAACCGTTTCCAGCGAAAGCTATAAGCTGGCACTGTTTCAATGGAAAAGACGGCTCCACCGTCTATAGGGAGTGTACAGGGTGATCCGTAACTGGTGGCGCAATTTTGGCTCAACCGAACGTCGCCTTATCGCGCATCGTTCGATTCGTCTTTTCGGCGACTACGACGCAGCATGAAAGAAAATATAGGCAGTAGCTGTTGGAAAATAGCTTGGAAAATATAAGATACCAGAAAGTAGATGCGACAGTTCGAAGTAACGCGGCAGAAATTTGGTGAAAACAGCCCCACGTGTTACGTATCTGCATCGAAGCAAAGATTTAAAACCTGGCACAGCAATAGCGTGGCGTAACTTAGCTCTGTGAAAGATCGCCGGGTTCTAGGCGATCCGCTTTATCCACGCCATTCCACCCCTCGATACGTCAGATTTCGTTATGCGGCCAACGCAACGAACGACTTCCGCGTCAACGGTTCCGCCTTTCGATCCTCTTTTCTCGCTCGGATCGAGAATCGGCTGCAATTATTCGACGCGCTGACGTTCAGCCATCCCCTTGGTCGGATTAACGCGAACCGCCGACACCCTCTCGTTCGTTACCCGCCGCTTTCCAACGATTCTTACGCTCCCGTTCCGTAATTATTCCAACGACGGGGTCTGATGCTTCTTTTTTCACCTCTTTTTTTATTACGATTCCGCGAGTGTTATTTGGTCTAGGGATTTTCGGACCGTGGGGTGGGTAAGAGCTCTTGGTGCTCTTGTGGCGTCTGCAAATTTTGTTAATTGCTTTGTTTCTCTTTCTTTTTTCCTTCTTTTTTTAAATGTTGTTCGGAACACGCGTTTTCCGCGGTCCGAGTAGTTTCGTTTCTTTCTAGTGGCAACGGAATTACTTTTTGTTGCGACTTGCAGGCAATCGTTAGGGCAGTGAAAGATGGTTGGCATAATCTTTCGCTAACATCGTGTGCAATTTCGAACGCAATGGGTTGCCAAGAAGTTTGTGGAATTTGAATATTCTTCTTCGATTTAGGGGCTCGGAAACGGGAACCACCCTGGACAAATTTGTCCATCTTTTTAATAGCCTGGTAGCCGGAAACTGAACTCGACGCGGTGGAGTCGACATTACAACAGACGATGTATGTTTTCGCCGATCTTCGAATAGGAATTTAGCGCCTTTCTGACGTGGTATCCACAATTTTGTGATGTAATTAAATACTTAATTAGTTCTTCCGCAGAATAATCACTACGGGGCTGTAAAATATGACAAATATCTCGTTTCAAGAAATTGAAACCTATAGGACAGACATTTTGCTTTCCTCAAAAAGAAAAAAGAAAGGAAGAAAGAACAAGCATGATGAAAAGACATAAGCGTCGATACACCACATAGAGCTTTTCTAGTGCTCCGCTAATGCAGAATTAACTTTAAGTAACTGGGAACGCGGCAAGTCGCGAGCACGTTACCAGGGACACGCTAAATACGCTAAACTAGAGGCAAACGGCGATTTAATCAACATACCTAACGTAATTCGGTACAACTACAATTTACTTACTAATGATCACACAGCTTTAAGCTGGGTTAAACGCCATGAAAACGTATCACCGCGTAATTCACCAGTCGCAGCGGTATCAAGCTTTGAACAAGCCACTGCTATTTTCGACGCCGTGGTAGTATGATTTACGGAGCGCATCCTACGCTAGATCGTATCAAAGGGTCCAACTGTAGAGCGTGTAACTCGATAACAGTCGGCGAATCGCGATAACCTTATCACAGATACCGCTGTGCGGCGTAACTCTGTCGGTAACAGTGCGCGATCCGTATCGATTCACCTCGATCATGACGCCGCTACGTCTCATACGTACGTTACGCGTACGCGTTTAAGGCGCGTTTAGGGCAAACGAACAAGAACATTGGAGCGAACAGAGAGACATTCGTCGAGCGATCCGCTCGTAAGCTCCGAGAGAGCTTCTTCGCGATCTTCCGTGACGAGTCTACGATACGAGCAAGTTGGCGGTGATCAGATCGAGCATCTAAAACGTTCTTCTTCGTTCGGATTTTTGCAGAAATTTAAATTTCAATTTAAATTACATTTAGACCGCATGGGTGTTCGATTTCCGATTCGACGAGCGGTCGCCAAACAGCGGAAGAACGCTCGTTCGCGGGATCCTCGGACGATCGATGTACAGGTTGTTAACACGAGAAAAGTATGTTATATAAACGTAAATAGAGTCGCGAACGTTTTGTGACAGTGTTATTAGAAAAATACCAAAACTATAAATTATAGATGGATAAATCCTAAATAAAAATGCGTGATAGGTACTGCTGGTGTATAAGATTTTTGTCTTCGTCCGGGTTGGGGGATTTTCTTTCAACCATCCGGACCGCTGCCTTCTTCTCATCTAGGAATTGTGAAGAACTGGACTCTGTGTGCCGGGATTCGAACCTGGGGTCTGGAACGTTCGTAACCAACTACGCTAACCACAGCGCTGCCGTCGTCCGGGGTAAAAACCGTTGGAAAGTTTGCTGTCGAGTGCCGCTACAGATGGAACGCCCTGTACGTACATCGTTAATATCCCATAGTATATTCCATAATATTCCGGCATTATTTTATCGACGATGTGGTACTGGCGTTATACATGTCGGAGATGAAAGGACATCGGGCCTTTCTTTTGGAATTTTTGAGAAGATCCTCAATACTTTAGTCTAGACCTTTCATTATAGCTGTACTTAAATAATAAAACCTGGAAGTAGCTGTTTATGATTTAATCCGATTATGCGTGCCCCAGATTTATGACAATAAGCTTGTGCTCGGAGTGTGCACGGTCACGGGATGGACGTTTTTACCTAACAGAGGTATGGAGTAATTGCATAGCTCTCCTTAAAAATATAATTGACCCGAGGGATACAGAGAGGTACGGAGAAGAGTATATAAGTGCAGTTCCACTTGGACCGAAAGAATTAGTCGAGTTCTACTTGTACTGTGGGCAAGTAAGTTGAGTTACACTTGAACTGTGGACAGGTAAATTCAGTTCGACTTAGACTTTGGAAGAAAACGCATTTCCTATCCCTATCCCGAACCTATGATCATTGTCATTGGCATCTCGAGTATCTGATGACCACAGTTACTTGTCAAATTCTGTAATAATCATCTTTGTATAACATCAATGGCTAATCCAAATGGAGATTCGTTACACCCCAATGAGAACTCGACATATATATATGGATCATTTACACATTGATTTTAATAAAGGGACGAAGAAACGAGGATTCGGTCGCTCGGTCTAAACGCACCTTTACACGTACACAACCGGAGCATCTGTCACAAACAAGGTTCCTAGCGTGAATCATCCGGCCGTGTACGTGAGTGCATGGCGCGGATCGGTAAAAGGTATACCCGGAAACAGGTGTCGGCCAGTGACGTTGCATCTACCAAAGACTCAGCAGCAGGACGACGTCGGTTTCTGACTCGTAGCGCTGTGATTTCGCGTTCGTTACGCCGTAAATATTTTATAGACGGATAGTTAAGAGTAAGCTTCATATAAAGCAGATCTCCTAAATTTCGATAAACAGCGCATATATACGCGTTGTACGTAGACATGGAAATGCTCGTATAATAAACTTCTGTCGTGCTGTGTCATCGTGTGAAATACGTTCCTACAGGAAATGCACACAGCTGTACATTTCATATTATTAACGACACGAAACGTTCGTAACCGTCGTCCGAAAAGATTTCGTTTTCGCGCAAACGAAAGGTGAATTACGTGTCGCGAATTACGGTGGATAAAAGCAACACGCCAACGAAACGGTAAAATCGAACAGCTCCCGCGTATTTACTTCCGCGATAAGCTTATTTCGTCGTATACGCACGTACACGTTGACGCGTGTTTTCCATGGGAAAATGGACACGTTAGATCGATTCGTGAAATACGACCAGCACTTTAGCGTTATTTCGCGATAGAAACGAAGATCGGACGATTTGGTAGCTGCGTTTGCGAGCCGAAACAAGAAGGAAAAGAGGACCGGGCCGACAACCGTCGTTATGCAGAAGATCGTACGTTATTAACGTGTGTCGTGCCGACTGACAGACGCGAGGGATTTTAACGAGTTCCGGCGATTGTTCCCGCTCGATAGAAGGAACGAAAACACGACGAAGCTTGAAAGGGCCTCCTGGCCCGATTGTTACCACACCCGAACATTTTTATCACCGTGTTTGTTCGCCTCGAGTCGTGTATCGTGCAGCCGTGACATGTTTCGTACGAAATAAACTAAATATCTCGTTTCTGCGGACCGCGAGATGGAAGGTCGAAGCTTGGAACTTCATATGGTTAGCCGTCATCGCACGGATTACGATATTTCCAAGTTGGAATATCGACTTCCAAGTAGAAATTGATGCGAGAAATGAAAATACATTAGATACGGAACGTGGTGTACCTTCTGTTCGTTACAAGATACGAGGAACAGTCTCAATCGGGTTCTAAGCGTATGATACAAGAGCGGACATTTAAATCGCCTAGCCGTACGTTTTATCGCATACGAGACATTGAAATATCGTTAGCACTAGATAACTGTACTTTGTCAGGTGATAACAATTTTACAACGAGGAGTATCGCGCGTCTATTGGAAATCATCGATCAAGGTAAATTAATTACGCGAATGAAACGCATACGTGGCAGTATATTTATCTTAATACCATATTCGCGTTAAATAACCCATCGATAATTATACCTTCGTGTAAACGTCTAATAACATCCGCAGACTACAAATCCTCCGATATATTCTGTCACTTGAAAACTCGAAACACGTACGTAGTATACCTGCATCCGATCGATCGATCATAAAACGTATCGAGCGTATCGACCACGTTGAATACCTCGTCGACAATTATATTTGCTTTTTAACAACTGCCAACATGGAGCTCGCGAATCACGCAGCGATTCGTTTTATCGCTCAACGTCAATTACGCGCGCAATGAAAATCATATTTCTTCGTTGGTCGCTATCGCAACCTTATTCGGGGCCAGCCTTAACGATCGAGATCCACTGCAGACATCGTACTACCTTTTTCGCGTGGTCTACATAATCTTTAATCGTGGCATCGCATTCGCCAAGCCGCGCGTCCATTTGTCATCGTTTCCACGTGTGCCGACGTTCAGGGGCAAAATTGGAAGGTTACGAGTCGCGTTCCCAGATCGAATCGATTTCGCAGGAATCAACTGGGTTCCCCCTTCTGCGATACGGAGAGAGAAAAAAGAAGTGGGGGACGATATAAACGACAAATGAAAAAAGGAAGGAACGTAAGGTGAAACGGGTCGTAAATAAATCGGCAGCGTTATTCACGGTTCGCTCGTTACTCTCTCTCTCTCTCTCTCTCTCTCTCTGTCCCTCCGGCCTCGATTCTCGTACGCGGACCCTTTTTATTTTATTCCAGCGAGTGTCGCGTCGCGATTGAGTCAGTGGACGCCTCCAGAAAATAACAAATCCAAACAGATTCAATTTGCTGCACAATTCTATCGACCCTTTTCTCTCTCTACCGACGATCGAGTCGAAACGCTCGAAGATTCGATTCTCGTGCAACCCCTTTCCTCTATGGATTTATCGAAGCGATTTGTAAATCATCTGAATGGTATTTCTCCGCTTCTTTTACCGCGTATCGGCTAGTTGTCGTTTGAATGCTGGCTTTTTGAGCGGAGATATAACTGGCGATATTAATCCCTCCTGTTTACTATCAAACTTTCTGCAAACTAAGTGCATTTCTTGACCGCAAGGTGGAAATTAAACTAACACGCGCGAATGCATTTCGTACGAATAGATTACAAATTCTCGATGTGAACACGTTCTGATACGTTCTAACGTGTGCGTTATGCTTTCAATCGATGATACGTATTGACCTCATAAGATGCACATTTACCGCGGAATTTAATGGTAAACGCGGTAATAATTCAGCGAACGATAGCTTAAAATTCAACTTCTGTCGAATGTCTTAGGCGAGCAACGTATTCGCCGAAATGCCATGTCCACGAAGAGTGGACATAAATTGCAACGTGCGATTGGAACATGATGACCACTGCTTGACATTAGAAAGTTTAAAAGATAGGAAACTTAAAAACTCGAGAGCAAAACCATATTCGCAGTGCTTCAGGATACAACCACTACGTATCTTTAGATCCTACGTTACACCACAGACGATGGAAATAAATGTTTTCGCGATACAGTTGCAGCGAAATTAACGAACAAGAGTTATCGTCATTATTTCGAAAGACACCACTGTACGCGTACACCTTCGTCCACGAATGAATACGTAAATCCTTCATCCGCACTCGTTGAACTCGCAGCCGATACAAAAACACGCTGCTCCCGTTAAGAAATAAAAAGAAGGAAACAGGGCAACGGTTCTTAACTTGTCGTCCGCGGATCAGCAGAGTTCTCGCACCAAGTGCTCGCGCGCGCAACTTATTATCGTATTACTCGAATGAAACCTATCTTTTTCCACGTACGTTTATTCATTTACAACGAATCTCTTGCCTACGAAAAGGCTGTCGAGCCAAGCAGTCCAACGTGCACACATTTTGGCGCGTTTCAATTCTGCGTCGAGTCTTCTCGGCAGGTTCGCGACGAGAAAAAATTGTTTAAAGGGGCTGCACGGTAAACGAAAGGTTAAGAACCGTTGAAACGCGAGCGAAAGAAATTCAAAGACAAGAGGTAAAAGCTCGTTTAACCGACACGGAGAAAACGTGGAAAATCGTCTCGCGACGACGACTCCGTGTCGACTCGTCGTCCAAGAAAGGTCGAACGTGACGAAACAACGGCCCCTTAACACGCGGCTCGCTTCCGTAGTAGCTTCACGTACGGCACCGAAGACGCACACTTGACACGGTCGACGAATTCACACGTGATAACGTTTACGGAATACAAAGCTGATGGAACGAGAGAAGGTACGACAAGGCATCGTTCGAACAGAACCAACGAATCACTCGAGAGAGATCATGGCCTCGAGTGGTTGGCCTTTCTTCGAGCGAAAAACCACCTTCGATTGGACCCTGCTCTTTGTACGGTCGAGGAAAGATTTTCGGTAGGACGGGCGCTCCCCTCGGGGTTGGTCCGATTTCGCTAAATAGATCGCTGGCTTTCGAAGGAAATTTCGGATACAAAAAGAGTACGATTACGTTAAGTACAAACGCGCGTCCTTATTCCTCCATGCAAAGAACATTCTCATTTTCGTCAACTTTCCGAAAAAATCGTTACCGTTGCAATCGTCTATCTATGATCCATACGCTGTTTTTTTGTTTCGTTGCTGGAATTTCCTCGAGTCTTTCTTTTCTTTCCAGTTCATTGTTGAAATTCCCCATCTTGCAGCATCCTGGCACTGGTTTCTGCTTCGTTGCTGAAATTCCTTTCTGTAACGTCTCACTCTCCTCGGGCACTCTTGCGCGATTTTAGAATCACTGGTATTATTCCTTGGTCAATTCCGTAATATTTCTTTTCGTTTCTACAATTTCCTCCTTTCCTACGAACCTTACTTTTCATTTAATTAATGGAATTCCTTTATCCTATCACCGATCTTCCTCTCAATTACCGTTTCCTTATCTCTTTCCCCTTCTATCGCTGCAATTCCTCCAAGATGTCTCTATCGCTGAAATTCCTTGCAAGATCGTTCGCGATACTTTTCGCCTTGTCTCTGGAATTTTATTTTCTACAAATCCTCTTTTACGTTAAATCGATCGCATTCCTCTTGTCTCGGCTCGCAACGCAGTCCTATCTCTAATTTCATTTAAATAAATATTCTCTCTTTAATAATTGCCCGCTCGTTTTCTCGCTACTCTCGCGGTTCTTCCTCCTGTCCGTCATTCTCTACACACGGCGCATTTCCAACCTTTCTCTCTTAAATATTCGCGAGAGAAGAGACGAGAAACCCGACTTCTCCAAACAAAGTAGTAGCCTGGGAGGCGAGTGAGGTTCGCGAGGCGTGCGACGAATTCCGGATACACGCGCTTCACGGTAGCTCGCTGAAAGAGACACACGCGTATACCTGCGTCTCTTTGAAAACCTATCAGAACAGCCATCTAATATTTGCGCCGATACGCGAACACGCACGTATCCACATAAAAAAGAATCTTATTTGGCGCCCCACTCGGACGACTTTCTTTTCTCCTCGCCGGTCGTCGATTCTCGAGAAGAAAAGGGAAAAACTTGTAAGTGGATTACAAGGGTGGATAGGTATAAGGGACGCTTCGAATGGAAGTTCGTACGGCGATTTTTTCCTAGCTGGTATCCGTAGAGAGGCACAGGCGGCCGTCGTACGCCGGCTCGAATAAATTTCATCGGCTGGATATTGAAAATTTCCACGCCAACTCCCGCTATAAGGAAGCCCATGTTCTACGTGCTGCAAAAACGAAAATCCTGCGGATAGAGCCAACGTATGGAACTTGGTCATTCTCGGCGATTCTTTGACTTTCAAATTTTTCTTTCGTCCTTTCCCTCTTCTCCCTTTGACGCGTAATTTGGAGATTTTTCAGTGGGACACAGCAACAGGGGAATAGCGCCAGATTCGAGTCTAGTCGTATCACGAAATGTTTCGTTTCTGCTTTTCCTTTTCTTCTTCTTTTCACATCTTTTGCCGCGATATAGACATTAAAAGCATATTTGTCGAATATAGCTTTTGTTTCGAGTAAATTTTACCCATCGAACGTAACTTCTCGTTACTCGAATCAGTCTTTTCGTCGAATTTGCGACGACTTTAACCGATCTTAGGAATATTCGGGTAAAAGTATCATCGGCTTGCATGGAAATTTCCTTTCGTTTTCTCTAGCGACATGGATTCATCCGAGTTTCAACAATGACCATTAACCTCGATCTAATTGATCCAGCGCGTTATCGTCGATTAGTCAACAGTCGACTGTACAGCGTAAGACAAACGGTTTTCGAAGTACCTGTTTTTACGTAAGTTGAAACATGGTTGGCCAACACAACGCAAGACCACGCGCCACAAAAATTCCCGCAACTTGAATCTTCTGTTCCATCTATCGTATTCTCAAAATTTCAGACTTTCCAATCGTAAAACTTGCGAACGCTCAAACTTCCAGACTTTCCAGTCGTGAAACTTACGAACGCTCAAGCTTTCAGACTTTTCAGTTGCGAAACTTACGAACGCTCAAACTTTCAGACTTTCCAGTCGTGAAACTTACGAACGCTCAATCTTCCAGATTTTCCAGTCGCGAAACTTGCAGACGCTCAAACTTTCAGATATTCCAGTCGCGAAACTTGCGAACGCTCAAACTTTCAGACTTTCCAGTTTGAAACTTACGAGCGCTCAAACTTTCAGACTTTCCAGTCGTGAAACATACGAACGCTCAAGCTTTCAGACTTTCCAGTAGTGAAACTTACGAGCGCTCGAACTTTCAGACTTTACAGTCGTGAAACTTACGAACGCTCAATCTTCCAGATTTTCCAGTTGCGAAACTTGCAGGCGCTCAAACTTTCAGATATTCCAGTCGTGAAACTTGCGAACGCTCAAACTTTCAGATATTTCAGTCGTGAAACTTGCGAACGCTCAAACTTTCAGATTTTCCAGTCGCAAAACTTGCAGACGCTAAAACTTTCGGACTTTCCTCCGACTTAACCTCCTTTCGTCTTTTCCGTGCCTGCTGCTCGCTCCTGAAGCGGATTCTGAACAACTTACGATATCTCGTATCTCGTAATACGCATAGAACGATAACGTCGTATCAAATGATATCTAATCGTTGTCCGATATTATCCAGTTGGTCAAACATCTTCGATTAGAAACATTATAAGCTTGAAGAGTATTTAAGCGACACTAAGCGAACTGCTTGTTATTCCAGAGATGGCGTTGGCTCGGCTAATCTTTTCATTAGCGTAAAGTTAATTACTTTGCAAGGCATCGACAGACCACAGTTACGTGTCCTCGAGGCTGGCACGCGAACCATGGCGCGCAGGCAAAAAGAAGGAAACGCGTGTCGTTGGCCGGAGTTTCGCGCCAGTTTCTCCGGCGGGTGTTACCCTAATAGGATTCAGCAAATTACTTACCAACTGGTGCCGTACTGTCAGCTTCAATTCCTTCGGGATTTTCCGATCTGAAAGAGAACGACGAATTAGCGTGTTTGTAACAGCCGAATCACCGCACGTTTACCTAAATAGCTAGATAAAGGGGTAAATGATTAAGCAACCGTGTTTTCTCTACGATTAATTGTAACGTTCTTCCTTACAGGGGAATGAGCGAAGTATATGAAGCGCTAATTGATTCTTCTCGTTAGATCGGGTAGAATTAAATTGCATCCAACAAGACGTACATGGCATAGCGATGGATGGAAGTAGTTTCGAGTTGTCACACGGTCTGCGTTAATAACTTTTATGTTAAATATTTTTCCCGCTATATGTGTATTATACGTTCGTCTATCGGTCTTATCAAATGCAATTCCACAATTTGGTAAAATTACCGCGTCTCCTCGTACCGCGTAGCCGACGAAACTTTGTTTTTACGTTAGTAAGAGAAAATTTGATTCAAAACGAGCTTGAAAAGCGCGATTTCAAATGGTAGACCGTTCGCGTTACCTTGTTACGTTTCTCTGGACGGTAACTTACATCGAGTATTTTTCATTCTACCTCGAGATCAAGCGCTCGTTGAATAAAATAACTCTCGGTAAAATAAAAATATAGCGTGTAAAATGGGCTATAGACGAGGTCTCGGATCTCAACAAATGTCGATATAAAATTCGAAATCTAAAGTTACAAGATCACAAAGCATCTAATTCGACCGATCGCAGTTTCGTTCGTGAAACCGATTTCCCTCGTTCTACCGTAGCTTAGACAAATCGACAGGAAAATTTGATCTCGTCCGCTTTTCCAGCAGATCAATTTCCCCCATGCACGATCGAATCCTTAGAGTCGAGACAAGTGGAAATAATTATCCAGTTAGTTGGATCCTGTTAGACGAAATCGGTGGCCAAGAGGAATCTTCCAAGTTGGACTTCCGTTGGTCGAGGACATCTTATCGTTTGGACCTCGAAGTTTCGAGCAGACGGAGAATCAGACGAAACGAGAATAAAATCGGAGTAGCATGAAACGTGGTACGTAATTAGCGTCGGCTTTCGGTTTCATCGTGAACAGAGGTTACCATTTATCACGAAGACGACTATGCTAATCCATCGATAGGAACGGGACCGGTCCAGGAAATCTCTTTTTTCAACAGCCATTGAAATCGAAGATTAATGGACCGCGGATTTTTATGCGATTATATTTATGGTTAGGATGTTTAAACGTGAAAAATGTGTAGAATCTACGTCGTACGAAAAGATATATAAAATGTTTCAGTTGAAGGTATTCGTCCGTTAACATGCAAACATTTTAACAAATCACCCTGTACAAGTTCCGTATCCAAAGTAAGCAGAAATAGAAATTTGAGAAATTAAATCGAATTCCGATCAAACCGGAAGATACGAAATCTCAAAAAGCTTGAATTATCGAGTAAAATCTATCGAACCTAGACTATGAGATTTCCATAGAAACTTTAAGATTGCAAAAAGAAATATTCAGCGGACGAAATAAATCTCTACTCGGATTCTATTTATTTAATTAGTAGACAAATAAAAATTTGCATGAAAGTGAAAAATACCACCTAAGAATTTCCAACACGTACAAGTTCCCGTCAAACCGGAAGATACGAAATCTCGAAAAGCTTGAATTATCGAGTTAAATCTATCGAACCTAGACTACGAGATTTCCATAGAAACTTTAAGATTGCAAAAAGAAATATTCAGCGGACGAAATAAATCTCTACTCGGGTTTCGTTTATTTAATTAGTAGACAAATATAAGTTTGCATGAAAGTGAAAAATGCCACCTAAGAATTTCCAACACGTACAAGTTCCCGTCAAACTGGAAGATACGAAATCTCGAAAAGCTTGAATTATCGAGTAAAATCTATCGAACCTAGACTACGAGATTTCCATAGAAACTTTAAGATTGCAAAAAGAAATATTCAGCGGACGAAATAAATCTCTACTCGGGTTTCATTTATTTAATTAGTAGACAAATATAAGTTTGCATGAAAGTGAAAAATGCCACCTAAGAACTTGCAACACGTATAAGTTTTTTCGCACAAATCTTTCCCTCTTTTTAAGACGATTTCTTTCTTCCGAAGAGGGAAACACGTGTAAGCAGAGGGTGGCCGCGTTTCTGAATTCGTCAAGGGGAGGATTGGCGTCGTTCGGGGTCAAGAGAGCGACGCAAGAGAGACTTTATGGCGGTGCTGCTGGTCCGAGTTAAGCCCCGGAGCTTAGGGACCTTTCCCCTATTCTCTTCGAGTTGCTACGCTATACGAACATCGGCCAGATAACGCAAACTCGGTGTCATCCGTGAGAAATAGGTATTAGCAGCTATGATTGCTCTCCCGTGAGAATCTGTTCATTTCTATCTCTTAGAGTTACTACGTAGATAGAAGCCAGACCACTGTGCGAAGCTCCTTTACCTGCACGTACCTACCTTCATGGACGACTATTATTCGTCGCATTAAAACGCAAGTTAGTTACGGACTTCGTGATAATTCCGACATTTAGCACGGAACCTTCCGATATATTCTATTCTGCTTCCGTAACCGATCCTGCAATTGATTCTGCGATAGCAAATGTTTAACATTATAGCGCTGTATAATTAAGCATCGAATAATAGATTACGAAATCGGAGTTACGAAAGGCGGATGGCGCAGCTCGATTTTCCTACGAGATCCTACGACAATTCCTTGAGAATTGTGGATCTTAATTGCCGAAATAAACGTAAAGGAACACCAAGGTTACTCTTAGAATTCGTATTAAAATAGTTTTAAATTTGTTTAATAAACGATTTCCAGGATCTTCCTCGATATACATTTGCACGCGTCTCACCATCTTCCATACCACACTGCCAACGGAACAGTTACATTCATCCGTTTTTCGAGACACCGCGCACACACGTACTTCCACACACGTGTGTCACTACCACGCGGCCAATCTAGTCTAGCGCACAAAATTATACGTATCTCAATAATTACAATTAACTAACGAGCGAGGAGAAATTCTGCGCTGCGCGTATTTTATAATTTTATAATTTTACGATTTCGTATCGAGCAGGCTAGTTTATAGTTTGTAAAATGCGCGTGTGAAATTTCGAAATTTCGCGAAACTTGCCGTCAAAATTCATACGACTCGCCACATTTCGCGAATGGTACTGGTTGTACCACTGGAATCCAATTATACGTAATTTCGATATCGCAGACTGCGGGTTTCGCGTTTATGGCTCAAGACTAACTTTTGTTACAGACAATTTTATTGCACCCAAAAGCACGACGTATGCATGGAGGAACAAACATACGTACACGTATGCGCAACTTCGATATGCACAGCGACGTGCTTGATACTCGTTCGCTTTATAACGTTTCATTCTTTAAATCGTTCAAATTTAAGGCAACTAGACTTGAGATAAAATCCAGCGGAACGAGAGAGACATTAGACGCGAGACAAAATACGTTTTAATAAGAGTCGTTCGAGTGGAGATTGGTATGCCGAGGGACCGTTTCGTTGGACGTCTGTGCATTATACGTATTTGCCTGGGGTCTGACCTGGACGTCTTAATCCCCTGTTCGCGGAAGCCAGGTTTCCGAGATCCCCAGGTCGCTTCTCAGAAGGGACTCTCGGAACTGTGTCGACTAATTTAGCGATTTAAGACGAGGAGGAAATTAGGTCGCTTCCATGAAATAAACGGAACTAACGAGTCGACGATATTAGGAAGCAGAGGTCTCGTAACTAAGAATCATCGAATTATCCAAATCATTTTTACTGATTCGTACAACAGTATCAGCGACTGTCGTACAACTTACCAACGAATTATCTAAATCTTTTTGGTATTGTTATAAACTTTGTGATCTCTAGATTGACGTTAAAATGTTATTAAAATTTAGCACAATATCCATGGTTGACCCACGAAAGTTTCCGCTAGCGCGAGTGTCTTTTCCACTTTCGTGTTTCACGAAGTCGCCAGAATTTTCATCCACAAAATTCCCCAGCCAGATATTTATCAAAGAAACTGGCAACTGTATCTTCCCTTTCTACTCTTACGAACCGAAGGTACTTTCGTTTAAGAGAGAAATCCGCGTTATTTATAACCCATCAAAGAAACTGCCAGCTCCTACGCGATACATCACTTTCTACGCGTACAGGGTGGACAATACGTAACTGACTGATTTCAAAGTCTCGTCATTCTGCAACGTTCAGCGACTGTTTAACGGACCGACGTGAAAATAATCACGGAGCGTTTCACAGTTGGTTAATTCGTCACTGACGACGATCTAACGCGAGTTACGTTGGTGGTATCGACTGGCCACGTAGATCGCTGGATTTTCCTGCACCGAACTTCTTCTTGTACGCGATCGTGTCTTGCTAAACGCGTGAAAACGTAACGAAAATTTTCTTCTTTTTTTATTATTTAATTTGTTCTTTACAAATTTTCCAGCTGGACTTTCGGTAAATTTTTCTAACTTTATTGCTAATTAACACGTGGATGGCTACCCCAAGCGGGATACCATCTTCGAGTTTGTCTATTTTATTTCTTTAGTGAGGTCAATGGGGTGTTTTCTCTTTAGTCTTCTTTTTACGAGAGTTCTGTTCGCTTCGTAACGAAAAATGCGAACATCTTTTGGATGTTGTTACTCCGTACGCAATTTCCTGGTATTAACGAACGACCTGCATCGACAAGACAGTCGTTCTTCGCTTCGTTCAAACGCTACCGACGATGAGAATCAGTCAGCTGTGTATTGTCCACCCAGTACAGTCGGACAACCCTCCGGCAGGTCTACCAACCTATCGATCAGGCAAACCGATCGTAAAGGGAAACGAAATTAGCCATATTTCGAGCAACGTTTATTTCCAGACCTAAAGGGAACATGAAACACGAAAGATCATACGTGGAACATCAGTCGCGAACGAAATTAGCGACACGTGCAACCAGAAGACAACTGACAGGTTCCAACAGAAGGGCCGAAGGCGATGCATAAAATAAACGGCGTTTCCTGTCCGAACGACGAAAACGAATAATTTTCACGATGGATCTATTCGCGGTGAGATTAATACGAGTTGGAACGATGAATGGAATTAATAGCAATTACGGTCTCGAGTCTCGGCTGAAAATATTGCCATTTCAGGTCGTGATCGACGCTGACAACCGAGTAGCCGCTAATTAAACGAACCATTCGAGCTGGAACGACGGATACGCGTCGAAGAGGGAAACATTTTTTCTCCTTTGCCGTCGTTTGTCCGCCTTTTTATTTAAATCTGCTTGCTTCGCCTTGCACCTCTTCGGGTATCTTCTTCTCTTCGCGCTAATTGCTCGTGAAAAGTGATAGAATAGTAGAATCAAATTCTGCTGATATCTATTCAAGTAGAACATACGCATTTCGCGTTGGAACCCAGTGTTATTGGAAACGAGCATCTTCAGCTTTCACTAACATCATTCACTAATGAGATTCGACAATCGCGAACACGTTGCTAAAGTTTGAAGGAAATTTGAAAAAAGAAAAGAATATAAAAATTATACGTATAAATTACAAGATAATTTCCAACGAAGCATCTTTATTATCAGAATATAACGTTTTCAAAGTATCAAAGTATCGCAATGGCGCGAAAGTAGCGTGAAATTCTAAAAAAGCCAATGAGCTTCGACAATCGCGATCACGTTGCTAAAGTTTGAAGGAAATTTTAAAAAAGAAAAGAATATAAAAATTATACGTATAAATTACAAGATAATTTCCAACGAAGCATCTTTATTATCAGAATATAACGTTTTCAAAGTATCAAAGTATCGTAATGGCGCGAAAGTAGCGTGAAATTCTAAAAAAGCCAATGAGCTTCGACTCAACGAATCGGCAGGAAAATGCAGGAAAATAAGTCGAGTAGCCGGTGTGCAATGTCAAAACGATTCTCTCGAAACGGTAAATTCCCCTTTACCCGACATTCGCCATTTATAATTCGAATTCCACGCCATTGAAAGTTGCGCGAACCACGCCACTGCCATCCTGAACCCCTTTTTCACAATGGGATCGCGTGCCGGTCTCTGGAAATTGATCGTAAAATCGCGCATTTCCATCGGGGACGAAACAATAATAACGAACGTATTCCCGCTGCGTCCACGGAAACGGGACCTGTTTCGCGAAAACGCGGTGCAATTAGACCCCGAACACGCGAGTGAAACGCAACGGATAATGCGTCCGCCGAGGGAGATCCGTCTTGACCTGCTAAAAACCATTTCGAAACTTGGCGATGCACCGGAAGCCGATAGCACCGGCGGCGAATTAAGTCGCGGTCTTGCGGGTCATTTTGCCCAACGAAACTTCGCATTGCACCTCGGGGAATTCCCGTGTTACGCGGCACGACGAGTCATACAGCGCCAAACACCATTAGCGAACGTCCAGAGACCTACACGCAAGACTTTTCGGTTTATGTCCGAGCTTGCGCGCTTTGCCGTGGAAATTCTGCTTCGTGACGGTTGCTTCTAAATTAAGTCGGATCGATTAGAGTCCGTCTTGATATTTCGATCGAGAACGACGATCATGTATAATATTTCTACGTGGGTCTAAGAACTACGCAGACTCGCTAGATTAGATCCGAGGTGCGGTATATCGGTCGTAGTGATAGTGCTACTGCTGGCGTATAGACCGCTGAGGTACTGCTACTGGGGTGTATAGGATTTTTGTCTTCGTCCGGGTTGCCTTCTTCTCAATTAGGATTCATGGAGAAAAAATCAGACTACGAGTGCCGGGATTTGAATTTGGATCTAGAACGTTCGTAACCAACGGCGCTAACCACTGCTCTGCTGTCGTCCGGTTATACTTTGCTGTCGAGTGTCGCTACAGATCACTCGGATTCTTCGCTGTGGAAATTTGATCTGGAAAAGTTTGCTTCTGAATAAAAGCATCGACCGATGGTATCGAGGTATCGACTGAGATTCAGGGTCGTGTACGGAATCCAGAGAGCTACGTAAATTTTTAAGATCGGGCCATGTGGATTTTCGCTGTGAAATTCTCTTTCGTGATATTGGATCTTCGATCGACGTATTGATCGGTGGTATTCGATCGATGTACTGCCTGACGTGTTGCGCGTGTTTCTGCGTCTTTCGAGTTTAAGGAAAATACGAGAGTTGGACGAACACGAAGATGAAAATGTTTCTTAGTGTGTTTTCTCGTTGTTGTTTGCATTAAACTGTCTTTTTGGAAATATTAAAAGCTTTCGTTCGCCTTTATTCGATCATAAAAGTGGTAGCACGCTACGGATAAATGAAAAGGATGAAAAATACGTCGCCCGGTATTTTCTATACGATATGAATATTTACAGTGGAACGATCGATAAATCAAATTGACAGTTTAAAAATAGGAAATGGTAATTCTGAATTTCGTCAAGCGAAATGCTGAAAGAGCGTGTTCCACCAGTGTCAATGTTTAATGAACTTTACTACGGGACAGTATGCGATGATAAATAATCAAATTTACACTGTACAGCATATATACGGATATATAGTGCTGACCGCCAACAAACAAACACGAAAGGGGATCGAGTAAAATAATATTTCAAGTGGCGCAAACGAACCCATTGTCCCTCGCAGGTACAGCAATGTTAAACGCGAATTCTCTACATTTCGACATTCAATTCC
Organism: Bombus pascuorum; assembly: GCF_905332965.1. Taxonomy (NCBI): domain Eukaryota; kingdom Metazoa; phylum Arthropoda; class Insecta; order Hymenoptera; family Apidae; genus Bombus; species Bombus pascuorum. Next base: position 4,568,168 of record NC_083488.1, on the reverse strand, counting down.
GCGATTTTGTTGTGCTTTATTGCCACGATTTTAATCAACTGCGTTTAGTTTAACAATCGAATTAAGTGACAGGCAGAGTGATCGAGTTACGCATATCGCGAGTCGTAGATCAAAAATATATTGAAATCGAATTTTGATTTGCTAAATTTGCAACGTAGCGCGTTAATTTTGAGGATTTTAGGTTCAATGTGGGATTGACTAAGGAGTAAGCTTCCAGTATACAACCTTAACAAATACGAAATTACTTTAAACTTTAATGGAATTATGATACCTCTCAACTTCCAGCCCTTCTAGCTTCCAAACTTCCGAGCGCTCAAACTTTCTGACTTTTCGGTCGCGAAACTTGCGAACGCTCAAACTTTCAGATTTTCCAGTTCCGAAGATTCTGAACTTTCAAACTTTTAGACTTTCCAGTTGCGAAACTTGCGAACACTTAAACTTTCACACTTTCCAATTCAGTAGCTTCCGAGCGCTCAAAGTTTCAGACTTTCCCATTCCGAAGCTTCCGAGCGCTCAAACCTTCAGACTTTCCGGTTCCGAAGCTTTCGAGCGCTCAAACCTTCAGATTTTCCAGTTCCGAAGATACCGAGCTTTCAAACTTTTAGACTTTCCAGTTGCGAAACTTACGAACACAAACTTTCACACTTTCCAATTCCGTAACTTCCGAGCGCTCAAAGTTTCAGACTTTCCGGTTTCGAAGCTTCCGAGCGCTCAAACCTTCAGACTTTCCGGTTTCGACGCTTCCGAGCGCTCAAGCCTTCAGACTTTCCAGTTCCGAAGCTTCCGAGCGCTCAAAGTTTCAGACTTTCCCGTCCCGAAGCTTCCGAGTGCTCAAACTTTCAGACTTTCCAAATCCTAAGCTTCCGAACGCTTAAACTTTCAGACTTTCCAGATCCCAAACTTCCGAACGCTCAAACTTTCAAATTTTCATGTTTTTAACTTGCAAATTCGAGTTCTCTAACTCTGGAATATTCAAACTCTCGTATTGTCAAGCTTGAGCAGATTATGTCGCGATCTCCAGACAAAAATACATCAATCCGACGATTCTCTGGGTTTTCCTAATCCACCATACCATGGATACGTTCTAACGCTGAACTTGTCGAAAATTGAAAACGAAGCAACTGCTGGATTCGGATGGGAAGAACTAGTCGGCGCAATCCCTGACAGTCGGTGGTGATTAATCGAGTCGTTGAGGATCCGGTCAAGTGGAACCTTCTCTAAAATCGGTTATCCGCTCGCGAGAGATCATTAATCAAGGTCGGTGTGAACGGAACGTTCTCACCACGAGAACCAAAGTTCCAGCCACTTTCGCCGTCTGAGCGCGTTGTCGCGCGATGTTGGCACGTTGTATTACGATCTTGGTAGCGATGGGACCAAGTTCGTTTACGAATTTACACGCTGGAAATTCGACTACAAATTCATTTCGAGCTGGAACGATGTAAATTCGGCTCGAGTCGAAACCGATACTCGAGCTTTAACTCGTAAGGTTTGGATACTCGCAAATAGACTTCCAATTTTTACGTAAATTCCTATTTTCGAGGATATTATTTAAAAATGTTATCAGACTCGGTAGACAATTGTTTCACCTACTAAGAATTATAAAAAACACCGATCTTTGAGTATTTTATTAATCATTTCGTATTGCGTGCATTCTGTGCGATTTCGCGCTATCAAATTTCCAATATATAAACATTGGCAATGCGTAAACATTGGCAGCGAGATACAGGGATTTGTTCGTTGTACTTGCCAAGCGTTACTTTTGCGAGCTGCTGTCTCGAACCGCGTCCAATTACAACGTTTAACGAAATATCAACAACTTTCGTACAATACGGACGATATACATGAAAAGGAAGGAAAATTCTGCGCGTTGGAATATTTTGATCGTAGCGAAACTCTTCAAATGCCTTCACGAGTCACCGTACTTGCGACGTACTTTAGCCCATCGCTGAATCTTCGTGTAACACGGTATCGTGACACGCTGTCGCGAGTTTACACGTTGTCTTGTGTCTTGCGACTTTTCGCTCGGTTACATGTGTTAACGTTAAATCTTCGTTGCTGTAATACCGTTAGCGTGTACAACGATTCTCAGCCTCGCCAGCTCAAAACCGTAGTTGGGATTAAAGTCACACCTTACTAATCGTGCAATTATGTACTTGCTTACATTGGCGTTACGTCGTAACGTTAGCGTGTACCAAGATTTGATTTTACGAGATAAATCGTCGAATCTTATTACGAATCTTATTACGGTGTATTTGAATCGCAGCGTGGCGGAGAATATTTTCCGTAGAAGAAACGAGTGGAACGACTTTGTGAAACTTTAGTGGCATTTGGATCCTAAATTTTGAGGAACTCGATGATGAATTCGAATTTTTTGTTAGGCCTGCACACGGTAAATGAAAGAAAACGCAGAGAGAGAGAGAGAGAGAGGGAGGGAGAGCAACAAATTGCAGCAACCGTAATTGGATGTAACTCGTGGAATGTACGCACGAAGTTACAATTTGCAGAAACAGTTTATTAAACGGGAAACGAGAGAAATAAAATTCAGCGGGCAAAGAATAAATTAAATCGCATCTATCCTTCTTCAGAGTTACAACTATATTTCACGTAGAAAGAGTCGCCAAACTTGAATAACTTCGAAACACAAATTATTCCTGCTATAATATGTACATTTTATATTTTCCTGCTGCTTTATGAATAATTTGAAGCGACGAAGTTAATTTCGCTGAATACGCAGACAGTGATTCTTCCTACACGTACACGATAACAACGACATCGTCGTTATAATAATCGTAAAACGTACAAAATGTAGGGTTACGATCCGCGGTTTCGTCGTTTGTCCACGCTTACGAGTTTCCACAAGGCGGTAACGCGACTGTGAAAACGAAATATGGAAACCTGATAAAAGAGCGGTTTAATTTTATAAAATTAGAGAGCAGACGTATCTGCGGACATTTCACGTTGCTCTTGTCAACTAAACGTAATTCTACGTTGTCGAACGTTCGTTCGAGAGTCGGTCTACGAGACGTCGAAACGAAGCGCACCGCCCTATTTTAAAAATACGATTGAAACCAGAAAAAAAAAAAAAAGAAAAGAAAAGAAAAAGAAAGCCACAAATACCTCTTAATAATTACCGCGACAGTTGAAAATCGAGAAGCATAACTCTGTTTCCTAAAATGACCATTTCTCATTGTGCCGCGTATTTTTCAAACTTTCTACCGCCACGACGACTCAGAACCGACGTGATTTCTCAAGGAGAAGACGCAGCGACGTCCCAGAAACACATCCGGCGAAATTAAACGTTGGTACGATTAGAGCGCGAGAGAAAAATCACTGGCAGCAACATCTGTTTCGCTGGTAGGGACAAACGACCACCGATTTCTCCGTGTCTGGAAAACGGTTCGACCCCGATTGCTACTTGCCGCGAGAAACGAGAACGAACAGAACAAACAACGTCACCAGACGGGGTGTTATAGGAAAAGAGGGAAGCTATGGTGTCGTCTGCGCGGTGCTTTTATTTTTCCAACTTTAACGAGTTTCTCGCGCCTCTTTGTCTCTGCTCTCTCTCTCTCTCTCTCTCTCTCTCTCTCTCTCTCTCTCTCTCTGTGTTTCTGTTCTCTGTCTCCAACTCTCGTACACTGTGTATACGTCTGAATTACGAGAACGCGAATTACTCGAGGGATTGGTTTGAATGGCCGCGCAACGAGCAGCTATTGAATAAGCAATTGCTCCCGTGGCCTTCCGGCTTGCCTGGTCGATCGATTTTCAAAACTCGTTATCCGCGTAATGGAATCCTAAAATTACCGGAATACACACTGGCCCAGCTACCACTGTGAAAGCACTGTGTTTATTTCTTGTTAATGAAGTAATGAACAGATAGAGTGGTAGAAGAACCGGCGGATGAGAGTGGAATGTTTCATCGCGACAGGCTTGCGCAGCTTTGTAGATTTTTCATTATTCTGTTTGTTCTTTTCATCTGACCAGTTTTAGTTATCGTTAATGTGCATAATATCCTTAATGGATTAATGGAAGAGAAAGAGGGAGAAAGGTAGTGGTGGTGGAAGAACGAGGATGGAAGTGAACGTCTTGTTATGGGAAGCTTGAGAGGATTTTATCGAGGATTTTACGTATTATTCCCTGTCATTCTCGTCAAAGCCTCGCTATTTTCAATTGCACAGGACATCGAGTTCGAAGATGTGAGAAAGGACTCGGACGAATCAGTGCGTCTGTCGGTTTTCTTTGCGAAAAAATTCGTGAAACCTGGAACATAGGGTGTATCGTAACATGTGCGACCCACTTCAGGAGCGGACAGCAGGCATAAAAACAATGAAAAAAGTTCATAGGAACACGTGTTCTATCCGACCTTCTCTCAAAGTTATAGCCATTTTTCTGCTTCAATAATCCGCAACCGCTTTTACCTTAATAGAAGATTCTTGAAACGGCTACCCACGGTCAGTATTATTATATACACGTGGGATTTTTGAAAGATCGCGGAATACTTTGACACGACGACTGCAAGCTTGCATACAGATCCAGAGACAGCCATCTAGACCACCTTCTACCAAGCCAAGCAGTCGCGGGTTATTGAAACACAAAAATGGCTATAACTTTGAAACGAGGTCAGATAGAACACGTTTCGCACCGATTTTTCTCGCTGCTCTCGTACCTCGTGTCCACTGCTGAAACGGCTGCCACATCTTGCGATACACTGTACAATTCAGAGGATGACCTTCCTTCGAGCGCACACGTTCGGGCGATACTCCGAGACATTACGCAACCATAAGATGTAAATAAGAAAATAAAATAATCAGAAAACGCGAATGTAATTTAATAAATTCGTAGTAAGGAGCTGTGGAGCGTTCGGGCTTGGCGATCTATCGAGAAGCAAGATCGCGAGAAACTTTCATCGTATTCTGAATCTTTCATAGCGTGCGTTGATCCACGGGGCAACGATGGAAACTACGATCCGTTGGAAGACGACGAGATTTCGAGAAGCGTGTTAACGCGAGATCGTCGCTGACGGAGCATGTTGCGAGCACATGGCGCGGCTAAGGCCGGCGTTGCACGTACAGACAGCAGAAACGGCATATCGGGGAACCGTAATGACGCACGCACGCACGCACTCGCGTATCAACGCCGGTGGCTGCGTGTGCGTGGGTGCGAAACGCGGCGTGCTCCGCAGGCCGCTTTCGTCGGGGACATCGTGCACGGCTCGAGACATCCGGTACAATACCCTCCGGTTATAATGGGCCGCTAGTTCCTCGCATTGTTCGAAGGCTACATTATACGCGCCGTACACCCTGCACGTTACACGCGAGCGCACCACATACACGGATACGAGAGTTGTAGCGGATATATGCAAAGGACTGTACACGTCGTATCGTATACACGGGTCGGATTGAAATTCGTTGTACAAGCAGCGCATCGTACGGCTGAAAATAAGTGGCAAATCAGCAATAAGGGAAGTAAATTGACAGCTTTGTTTTTCGAGTAAATCGAGGTCGAAACTCGGTCAAGCGTGCCTGTACATATTAGGTTGTCCGGAAAGTGTCTTTCTCTAACAGACACGTCTTTTGCAACAACAAATCTTTGTACAAAGATGAAACCTAATTTGTCGAACGTTGCGATGTTTAGTTTGATAGAACAAAATGGATCGTACGCAACTTGATAAAATAATATAAAACGAAAAATGTTGTGCATCCGTTATTTCCTTTGACCCATTTGCATCATGGTCCTACTTGAGGGAACATTTGAAGGCATCAGCGGCGTTCAACTGACGACTGGTCCCTATCACCGCGCGCGGTCGGTCGTAAGTAATAATCGCGTAATAATTCGCGCTTGGTGATAGAAGACAGTCGCAGCGCGCGAATAAGTCCGCGCTTCGATGCAAATGGGTTAAAAGCGAAAGAAACTTTTTGGACGACCTGATATATGAATCACTTGAGACTCGTGGTACGAGTTGATCGTACGACTCGAAGTATTGGGTTGGCAACTAAGTGATTGCGGATTTTGTCAATACCATCTATTGCCAATCCAATAACAAGCAAACGAGGAGCAAGAGTGAAAAGAGTAAGTCGAAGGTTTCGTTTTCCAGCAAATCGATGGTAGAAGAGAATGGTAAATTCTTTCGTAAAATTCGTCATAATTCGTCGTAGGATTCGAGCTACGTGGCACCAAACAGGCAACGAGGAAAGTGTACGTCAAGTACTTCGTTTTACATACGAAATTAGGTTTGAAGATCAGCCGAATGTGTACAGCGTGTGTTGCAAATTCGCGGTCAAGCAGATTGAACGGCTGAAAGTAGGAGGAAAGGGAGCGACTTCGTTTCGGAGAAAATGAGAAATCGGCCAATTTGGACAATCGATGGAATGTTGTTGTACGTGTAAAAATATCGCAAATTGAAAATCTACGATAACGTTGCTTCGCTAAAAATTCCTTAATTTTGAAAAGCCCGAGAACTCGAAATTTTGATCACGCTCGCCCTAGAGTTCGAATCCTATCCCGAATTTCCACTCATCCTGTGTACACGTGTGTATATTTCTACACGAATAGCGTATGTATATCTGCAAGATATACGTGTGTAGTTCGTAGTTGTGGTACAGCAAGTAGGGCAGTAAATGCACGAGTATGTACAATGCTGTGCATATGAATAGAAACATGTTTTCATAGGAAATACGATATTTATTAAATAAAAATATATCCTACATGTATAAAGAACAAATATTTTCAGTTAAATCGCGTGTAGCTCACCCCATTGCGTACATACGCGGAAACCATACGAGCATATTATTCGCGTTCGTGTGGTACAACGTGCTATACGTTTCTATATGTACAGAGGGTTGTGAGGGTACAACAACGTGTGCGAATGCGAATCAGCGACAGGCTGGGTATTATTATAGGAAGGTGAGGTATGGCGTTGTTGTTGCCTCTCGTCGTTATTATACGCGCGTGATATTGGCCATCTCCGGGCGGCCTCATGTAAATTACGACGATAGGAAACGGCTGGATTTATCGGTGGAGCGATTTCGAGGAAAGGGGTTGAGACTGAGTAGGAGGAGGTTCTCGGGAAGGTTTCGAGACAACGTCGTTGAGATATTTCGGGCTGTGTTGAACTTTACCCCCGGTTTCATCTATCTAGAAATTCTATCCATGTATTTTTAACATTAGACGCTTTTAGATCGATTCGCAAATTTATGACGTTTGAATGATTCTTCGTTCTTGCGAATCCAATTCCCCGGTTAGTTTCGCGCAGCATTTCTATTTTAGTTGTAGAATTTTAGTTCTAGCGTGTATCTGTCGATAGGTTCGATTCGACGAGGCACGTCTGAGACACGGACGGAAAGTAGACGACGAGGAGGAAAATCGGAGATGACGAAAATCGGTCGTCCCCGCTGGCCGAAATCGACGACACCGACGAAACCGGAAAAATTCGTAATTCTTCGTCCTGTTCCCTCTTAAAATTCAAGTCGCGGCAGCGAAATGGAAAATAATAAGACGATCGAAGGCCGATCAAACGAACAGGTCACACGTGCGCGGAGCCGGAAGTACGCAAGCGTGTGCAGGCTATCTGGATAGGTGCGACCGCGTGGACGTATCGATTAGGAGGTTCGAACTGGTTGCCCGTTACTCTCGAATCACGCCGGCTAGCGAATAATCAGATGGCCAATTAAACGGCCCAATTAAAATAATAAATCAGCCTAATTGGCCGTTGATCCTCGGTTGTATTTCGTTTTCGACAGCCGGTTCTTTCTGTTCCCTTCGTTTTCTTTCCTCTTTTTCTCCTCCCTGTCTTTACGGCGGATCGGTCTCTTCCGTGCGTTTAACGCGAAAGAGAAGAACCGAAAGGGGAGAAACGAAATGGCGACGAATAAAAGCGAGCGAAGGGAGATAGCAAAGGGCGAGAAAAATGTAAAAAGAGGAAAAAAAAGAAATAGGGGACGGAAGGAGAGGAAGAGAGTGACGAAAATATTTCGCCGACCGATGCAACGTAATTGCCACTTTATTTTCGCCGCGTGACCCGCTGCAATTAACGCTTTAATTTCATCGAGTGCCGTGGCCCACGAAAAATGGCGGCTGTCCGTGAAAATACGACCCGAATTTTTGTCCTGGGTCGCTGAAGAATGCCCTACGCGTCCGGCAATCGTTTTTTATCCCTGCATCTGGCTATTGAACGAACGGCTTGGAGAATCTATTTCTCTCTTTTCCATCATAAAGGCGAGGAATGCCACGAAAAGTATTTCGACTTATTTCCCGAATTTTGAAGTTATTTCCCAGCGAGGCGTTTTCTTATTAGCTTTTACATTTCAGATATTGCGCTCGATGTTACAATAGATACAACGATCGACGGATACCTTTTGTAGCCACTCTACGTTATATACGGTATTACGCGCATGCACACGGTCTTCTCTATTCAGGAGAATAATAGCACGATAGCAGGAAGACAAACGTAGACAAAAGGTTTCGCGTAAGCTCCGAACGTTTGCCTTGGCACTTTCGGTAGCCGCATTACGCAACGTTATCGTATCCGCGATTCTGCGACTATTTATACTACTCCTCGCTTGTCCAAAGCGTCAAGGAAAACTCGCTGCCACCTGCCGTTAATGTTATTTAACAAATATCGCCAACTCTCGCTCCTCTAAAGCTATATATATGCACTTTAGCCAATCGTCTTGTTAATTTTTCTATTCTCCGCTTGTCCTTCGTTTAAATCTCCGCAACTTGGGCTCGGATTTTAAACGAACCTCTCTCGGTTTTGTTTCAAATCAGATCATTCTTATACGAATAATTCTTATGACGTTACACACTCCTCTTGCCAATCGTACAAATAATTCTTCGAGATGGTCGCATCGTTATTCCGCGTCGATATAAAGTTACGATCGATCATAATCGTTCGCCGGATAATTCAAAGCAGTCGTCGTAATTTATACGCAGCCAGGAGGTATCCTAATGCTTACGAAGGGCAGCGTGCACGTGATATAGCCAAACGGCGAGGCAATTCGTTTTTCGCGCTCAAAAGGTTACAGGATTAATATGGGGTAGCGTATACCTGCTGCACCATCCTCGATATCGCCGCTGCACCCGTTGATATACGGTACGTGGCGCCGATTGAATTCGATAACCCGGACGTTTAATCCAGATTTCAGCCGGCGTCTGATGGGCCGAAATGAACTTTCAGCCGATTGATCTCGGAATTGGTTCGATGAAGAACTTCCATGCGCGTTTCCAGCTGTCTGCCCTGCTTTAATATCATCACTTATTATCGATCCTTCTCTTATCGGTCTGTTCGATACACCGTCGGGGAACGCAAGCTGCCTCTTCTATACGCGTTGCACCACCGCGCGAGCAACGTCATTTGTCCGATGTAACGCACGAGATGGGACAAAAGACGCGCGACACAGTCGGAACTTTGGACTGGCGCGCGAAAGTAGGTCGAAATTTTTCGATAAAATCTCCCTCTGCTCCATACACGGCCTTTTCAACGGGACCGACGACGTTCTGCCGTGACGTCGCAAATTAATAAAGCGACCTCGCTCCCCGGACGAATATCTCTAATTCCATCTCCCATACGCTGTACCAAGTTGGATATGCCAACGACATGCCAAGCTTTGGTAATCGAAATTTTGACAAAAGTTTGCAGACGTACGCGGAAATAAATATACAACTTGTCGTCTTTTCTCCTTCGATTCCATCTTCGATACACCAAACTCTGAATAGTTGGCGCGTTTCTCTCGTGCAATGGAGTACGTTAGGAAAGAAGGAGAGAGAGGACAAAGTTTTGTAGTTTTCTACGACCAAAGCGATCTTTGAATTTTTTAATCGAACGTTTCCGAACGTCGGGTCGAACATCCAACGCTTCTAAACACATCGCCGCGTGATGTCGGCGAAACGATTCTTTCATCGCGGACGTTGCACGACTCTGACGGCTATCGCGTGGCACATGGGTGAATTCGTCTGCGCACAGGCTTTCACGCGACATGAAGAAGCACACAGCGTTCCATTAAAAACACCGCAGACATCTTCGTTTCGTGAAAGGTATCGCGAACGTAAAAAGACGACGCACGCTGCTAGGTCGGACATAGAAAACTATAAAACCTTTCTTTTCTCCAATACGCTGCATTTATAATACAAATGGGAAACGCTGGCTAGTAATAATAGCGCGAACACCCCGTATATAATGCATCGTCTGTCTGCAAGAGGCTCGTACGTAGCCCGCGTGCTCGGCGAAAGAGCAGAGATACGCCTAATGCAAATGATCAATTTATGTTAAGGAGGTCGTCGCGACGTCGAGGCGTAAACGAGCGAAACTCGGAGAGACCGGCGGGGCCAAGTATGACGGAATCACAGGATCGAACGCAGCCACGCGAGCATCGTTAAATAAGGAAGTTCATTGACGAGACAGTTAACGACGTATTATAGCGGCTGTAACAGACGGTAGAGCGCACTTTCGTGCACGACACAAAGCCCGAGAGCTGCAACACCGTGACACACGCTATGGGAAAAAAGAGTTGCAACATCCTGAGAATCGAGCGAGTTGCGCTTTTTACGTAAGTACGTTCTTCCGTTCGAGGCGAAGTCGCGTTTAAAGTTGCAGATACAGTGGCCACGAAAAGTATCAACTCGGCTGAAAAGTTTCTTTCGTTTCGTAAGAAAATAACAGACGCGCCGCGTTTTCTCTTTTATATTATTTTATCGAATTACGTACGATCCGTTTTGCGGTAAGAAGAAGAAAATGTTCGGTTCTGTTATTTTACTGCGTTGCGTACGATCAAAATGTTTTCAGTCGCAAGGAAGAGGAAAATTTTCGTAGTCGCGAAAAAACGTACAGCGCCGTGAACGATTATCGTCTCGGACGCGTTTTCTGCCTTATTTCTTCGATATTTCCAAGAAACCAGCGATCGTGAAATTGTTTTTGCAAAAGAACGCTATGGGATACCGGCGGATGTTACGCGGCGAACTGTCGCCTCTCACGACCGAAATAGAAGACAAAACGACGATCTTTCGGCAAGACGATGCTCCTATTCGTGCGGCAGCCACTGCAAAAAAGTGGTTCCAAGATTTCGCAGTAGGATCATTGCCGTGGCCAGCATCGAGTCCCGAACCGAACCCGATCCAGAACCCGTGGGGAATTCCAACAAGAAAAGTTTACGGTCCGGACAAGCCAGCTATAGAAAATATCGTGGAACTTGAAAAGAAATGGAATAAACCCGCGTGGGTGGATATTCGAAACGAACCTTTGAATAACTCAGCGGATAGTATACTTAACGGGTGAACGAAGGTAATAAAAAGTAAAAGAAATCCACTAAACGACGAGTGAAAAATTAACAAAATCAACGTTGCACCTCTATTTGTTCATACCCAAAAACACAGGACTAAGAGGAATTTTACTTCTTCCAGACTACGAAAGAAGGAAATTTTTCTTTGTTGTATCAGATTTCCCGAAAAGTTCCTTTCGTTCCATAAGGTGATAATAAATGAACAAGAATTTCCGTTTTATATTATTTTATTGAATTAGGAACGATCCATTCCGTCATATTTCTATTATTACGTTCGTGCATAATTCAACAAACTAATATAAAACAAAATACATCGTGCGACTATTATTTCCTTATAAAACGAAAGAAATTTTGCGGACAACCTAATATCTTGTTTCGCTTTGCACTGTAACATAGAATTGCAATGAATTGGTTATCCCAATTTTTGTTTCGATACTACGAGGAATGTAAAAATAGCGTTGAATTTATTATTATTCGCGACAGTGTACGCGCTGCTACATTGATAAATATATAAATTCATTCGTTTTGTGAAATTATAAATATATTTTTTCGGTTCAGAACAGCGTAAATGATACGCTTTAAAAATAACGTAAGTTTGTTTTAACAGTGAACCGGAAACGAGTAACAAAATATTACCAAAATGCCGCGTTGTTGATCAATGAATCGCATACAGAGGAATATTTGGCGTAATACGAGCCTGGAATGTAACGTAATAATATTTTACGACGTTAAAACGCGGGGCTTATTGCGGGCTATCGATCAAACTTCTTTCAACTTGCCACTTAAGCAAACGTTCGTAAAAGGAATAAAAGAAAGGAGACGCGGCATCGCCGCGTTTCTGGAATTATCATCTTTCTAAAGATAAACGTAAAAGCAACGAAATTGCACGGAAGCACGTAGGAAATTGAAGGTAAAACGACGACGATGTGTACCTACTCTCGGATGTTTCATTCGAACGAGGAGTTTCCGCGTGCGGTATCACGAGTTTGCAGAATCGACGCTTAGTCATCCGCCTTGCAGCTCGGTTTAATAGATTCTGTTATGCGAGTTGCAAGGACGACAGAATCGAGCAGCAATGCGAGAGAAAACTGGAAAGCTCTCGCCAATCGTCCATTACCGGTACGTGGAAAAACGCCACGCGACTGTTCAAAGCTGTTTTTCACCGAGCTTGACAAAAACCTATTTTAACGATTTTCGCGCTTAATCGCGTTAAACGTCTCCGAATAGGATATTGCCAGATGAAGAGAGAAAGAGGAAGGCGGACGAGGGAAACTGGCTTTTAAACGTAATAATTCACCGACGAGGCGCGCCAAATTAATTATCGCGTACACACGGCGTACGGTGAAACAACAGAGGCGAGAAATCGTAAGGAAATCTAATTCGAAAAAATAATATCAAGTGTTTCGTATAATGACTTTACTACGGTCGGCTACGCTAGACGCTAGTAACAGTTATAGCCTACTAAATTCCGACAGATCTTCGATCTATAAAAGATGTTCGCAATAACACTGTGTGCATGTACGTATATCGCGCTCAACGAGCCACAGTACGCACGCGTCTGTATGTTTAATTCATGATGATGCATTACTCATTCATTCATGCGATCGTGCACAAGCCACTTCCGCGAAGAATGCCGTAACAAGTTTCTGGAAGACACACATTCTCTCTCTCTCTCTCTCTCTCTCTCGTTTGCTCTCTTCCTTGGGTCTATCGGTGGATTCGGTATGCGCGAAGCCCAAGGATAGAGGCGCCAAGAGGATAAAAATCGACGGTAAATCTCGGAAAATAAGATGGAAGCATGGAGATCGACCAAAAGTGTACAACTATCGACGTTGATTCTATGAATGAGATAAAAGTTGCACTCGTACCGTATCTCTTGGTAGCAAATCGGAAGGATACCTTGAAATCTACGCGGTTCTTTCAATTATTTCCTTCTTTATTAATTTTTCCAATTCGACGCTGATACTGCTTTTATAAATTCCTAGCTTCTTTTCCGATTAAAGTACGCTGATAACCTTTCAACAGTTACCTCAAGCTTTCAGGGTTTAGACTGAGAAAGCTGCAACGCTTAAACGACATGGAAACTATAGTTTCGGAAAACACGTTTGCCTATGCTTTAAATCGATGTGTAGGATTTATCGTAAGGTACCTCGAGAGAATCGTAGGGATTGTAAAAATTGTTTCGAAATATTTGGTATATTGGAATATATCGATAATATCGATCAACGTACCGAATGAATATCGTTCGGTCAATTCGACACGTATAGAACAATGTCCAAACGTTAGGTTCTCGTAATGTTATCGAAGCTTAATAAACGGACGATTAAAGAAACAGATTGCGAAATAAACGATCGCAATAACGCTGTGGATAAAACGATACCGAAAGTCACGTACGCGATCTTTCGCAGTTCCGCAGCTATTACTCACGAACCGTTAGTCTTTCCTCGAGTTTGTCAGAAATTATCCGATACCAGTATTTTCATCGAATCGCGACAAATTCACGTATCCGTACGATTTAACGTATCTGCTATCGCGATCCACCAGTCACGCGGCTTAATCTTCCGCTGCAAACGAACATTTCCTGCTTCGCATCCAACGACCTGTCAGTCACGTAGTATTACGAGTTGCATTCAATATCTCGGTCTCTCTTCAAATACACGTACACTCGTGTTACGCAATCCACGCTTAATACCCTCGGGGTGCTTTCGCTACGATGCGTTCCTCCCTGATGTATCGTCCTACTCTTTCGTTAGAGACACTTTGACTGCCACGTTGACCGGCCACGGTTTCTCCTCTGACGCTACGGTGGTCATTGGTGACCGGAGCGCTTCAACTTCTTACAATTGTAAAAATTGTATGAAAATTCACAGTTTGGGCGTTTTGAATACAACCGATAAATAGAAGATACTTTGAAACAAAAAGTGCCACATTGAACGATTAAACATTTGTATTAGAACATCAATAGGAAAAAAATGAGAAGGAATCTTGCGTCTAACGGTGCACTGTGTTTGCATCCGTATCTTTGAGGGGTGATCTGCGAATATTATTATAAACACACCTTGGAAAATAATTGTAAATGCTGCTTTATAATCGTATAATTGAAGTTAGAAGCGCGAACATACCTTCCTATTATGTATAGAATGAGCAAATACCGTTTAACAATATCTTCTACACGTTTCAACAATATATTCTGCACGTTTTGCCACGGTGGTCATTGAAGACCAGAGCGCTCGGACTTCTTACAATTGTAAAAATTGTATGAAAATTCACAGTTTGGGCATTTTGAATACAACCCATAAATAGAAGATACTTTGAAATAAAAAGTACCCCATTGAACGATTAAACATTTGTATTAGAACATCAACAAAAAAAAAGAGAAAAAATGAGAACGAATCTTGCGTCTAACGGTGCACTGTGTTTGCATCCGTATCTTTGAGGGGTGATCTGCGAATATTATTATAAACACACCTTGGAAGATAATTGTAAATGCTGCTTCATAATCGTATAATTGAAGTTAGAAGAGTGCACAAACCTTCCTATTGTGTATAGAATGAGCAAATACAATTCCAAACAACAACAGTTCCAAAAGTTGTATGAAAATTGACAATTTGTGCACTTTGAATACAATCGATAAATAGAAGATACTTTGAAATAAAAAGTACCCCATTGAACGATTAAACATTTGTATTAAAACATTAATAAACAACAAATGAGAACGAATCTTGCGTCTAACGGTACACTGTGTTTGCATCCGTATCTTTGAGGGGTAGTCTGCGAATATTATTATAAACACACCTCAGAAAATAATGGTAAATGCTGCTTTATAATCGTATAATTGAAGTTAGAAGTGTGCACAAACCTTCCTATTATATATAGTATCAGCAAATACCGTTTATTAATATCTTCTACACGTTTCAACAATATATTCTACACGTTTTGCTTACGACGAAACAACGAATGCGAATGGCTTGTGGAAATAAACGAAGCCTCGTTATAATACGTCGTTATCAACTGTTACCAAGGCACCACGGTGGTCACTCGTGACCACCAATGAGATAAACGGTCCATTGGGGAAGAACGTTGTCTTAGATCGTCGATTTACTATTATTTTATCAGTATATGGTTTGAATAATAAAAATACTCCCGTGGCGTTCTGAGCGAAACGTGCGATTTCGGCGTGGCAGTCAAAGTGTTAAAACAAGCTACCGAAGACAGGCTAATCGTAGCGAAAGAGAAATCGAAGCAACCGCGAGTCCGAAACAAAAACCGACCCAATTACATTTTTGCGTATGAAATGCGAGACAAGCTACGATAATCGAGAATCTGTCTCCTACAGTTGACTATTGAGATCCCCACTTTGACCGGAGCTTCGTTCTATTTCATCGACTACTTTTACGGTTGTTAGTTCAATAGTACGCTTCGTTCGTTAGTTTTTCTAATTTTTACAAAGTCTGATTTGCCAGTCGTTGGTCCTTTGTGCAGCCCCTTTCGTTGGCTTTCTATCGATGTTCTTTTTCATTCCATTCGTTTCACAAAGTTTCATTCGCTACGTTTCAAGTATCAGTCGGTTTATTTCCAGTTTATGTCGTTCGTCCGTTTCTCCCAGCAGAGATTTATTGCCGCAGAAAGAATAACAGAATTGTTCGTACAATTACGTGCAAACGTCGTTCGTACGACCTCGAATTTGAAAAAGAAATTCGAAAATTTCTCGGTACGCAGCGTATGTAAGTTCCCGCGCCGAAATAATCGCATTTTCTGCAACCTGATGCATCGAACAGCGACGTGGAATATTCGTCCGATGTCTTGGAAGTCAGTCGCAGCCAGCACATCGCAGGACGCGTGTCTTGCAGAAAAGTCGTTCGCTCGTATCAATTGCATTCCACCGGGTAGAATGCGATCCGATCGATTGGAAGCTTCGATAGGGTTTCAGGCCGGTCGAAATCCAGCGGTTCGATACGACTGGAAAGGGCCAGCGCGATGTCGAGGACGCAAAGGAGAAAAAGCTACAAAGCGAAAGAACGCGTCGTCCTTTGACGACGGATGCACGCGTCGCTTCTTCTTCTTTCCTTTTTTAGTTCTACTTTAGTCGAACAACTCGCAGCCAATAAAATCGACGAACGCTCGTCCAGATTCACCGGATCCTAATTCTGTTTTATTTTAGATTCGTTCGAATAGAACAAAATTGATCACGCGTAATTCGATAAAATAATAATAAAAGAAACTTTTCGGCCAACCTGATATTAGTTCCTCGACAAATGCATCGAGCAAGCTGTTCGACGTCAACACGCCTGCGATAAGCACGTACGTGTGAAACGTGATTTTTGCTTTTTAAATATTCTCCAAGGATCTGACGCGTTCCCAGTCATTTTTTAATGTAAACACCGAACGAACAATGTTTTATTTCGATTTCTTTCGTCACGGAGGATGGCAATCGTAGAAATTCTGTCACGTTGTTAATTAATCGATAAACAGTCGTTATTACGTAGCTCTGCCACGACGCTCAACGATAAAGAAGAAGTCGTCCTCCAGAGATTTCCATCTGCATCGAAAATTCTATTACGCTTCTCCAGAAACGCGCCATGGGGATGTAAAAATACGACCTTCGCTGGTGATACATTCTATATTTCGCTAGATACACTGGCTCGCGAAAGTGTTCCAACACTTGTCACGGATAACTTTTACATACGAATACACGTATATATCGTGTATATATCGTGCGCGTATTATACGAAAGGTTTTAAAATTTCATTATCACCGTACCGAGATACGACTACCGTGTCGCGTCTAAAAGAAAGAACATATATCTGTGCGAGGACACGCACGTGTTCGTAGAATAGGTAAAATTTTGGAAAATTTGGAATTTTAAACATATAGAAGCTTCCAATCTTTCGAGTAACTGACGCGATCGCCGATAACGACACGTAATTATCGACGTATTGGGTTGTCCGGAAAGTGTCTTTCTTTTACAGACACGTCTTTTCCAACAACGCATCTTTATACAAACGTAAAACCTAATCTGTCGGACGTTGTGATCTTTATTTTGATAGAAGAAAATGGATCATACGTAAATCGATAAAATAATATAAAACGGAAAATGTTGTTTATTTTATTTCCTTATAAAACGAAAGAAACTTTTCGGACCGCCTAATAATAGATACGTATAACAATAATGAAGTTACTTCGCCGTGACAGAAATAACAATAACTCTGAGTTGAATCTCGTTTTCGAACGAGACAAGCGCGATACTTGCAGCCAGCGCAGGCTGCGCGTAATCAGACCAGCCGTCGGAGGAGAATAAAATCATCGTTGTCCCGAAACGAGAGAAAATAAAGAAGGGGAATTAAAGCTGGCATATATTACAGTTACTTCGTACGCTGGTCGAATTAATCGATACATAGGATCTTGCTCGATTTCGGGGCGAGCATTAACGAAACAGATAAGAGAGCTGGCTACAAAATGAACCGCGGTGAATCGTCGACCAGTCTGATTAAAATTTAATGCGAAATTTCCAAGGAACTCTGCGTCTTTCTTTCTTTCTCCTTCCTTTTCTTTTTTTTTTTTTTTTTTCTTTTCACACGTCGCGTCTCGCTCTTTTGAAGTTCGTCCCACTTTCTTCGCGATACACCGAGAGATCGCGTAATCCTCGTGTACACACACCGTGTATCACGTCCTTTTTTTTCCTTCCTTCTTTCTCTCTTTAATTTTCTTCGTCTTTTTTTACTGTTTGCCGAAGAAGTTGCACGGCTCACCTTGGTAAATTGCAAGCGGACGATATAGTTATGTAACTGGACGGCGAACGCAAAATTTATGAGTCTATTAAACGCGAGCCACAGCTCGTTTAATCCAGCGATTATTATTATTACCGTGGTATTTGGTTCAATTTTGATGCTCGCGTCGAACGCTTTCAGCGATGAACGATCGTTTGCGAAAATTTACAGCCAACTGGGACTTACACTCCAGGCGAGAGCGTCGCAGCGACTTCGACAATTTCCAGAACGATATCACGAGAAAACGTATTCCGATTTTGCGTTCTGAAAGATCTATTGGTTGGATTGGCAACTAAGCGATTGCGGATTTTGTCATTAGGTGGTATTGACCAAATCCGCAATAACTTAGTTGCCAAATAATTAACAAGCCGACTCCTAACTTGTAAATACGCTGGGAACACACCAAAGATCCGTAAAGCTGAAAAAGTTCCCAAACGTACGTGAAACAACAGGAAACGGTTCTCCGTTGTAATCTCGACGAAGAAGCAGATAAAACCTCGGCGATCATCGTGACATGGGAAAATAACTGTTCGAACGATAGACGAGGAAATCTTCAGATTCGTCTGTATCTCGAAGACAAATTCCACAGATTTTCCACTTAACTCCAAGTGAGATTGCTGTTTCACGAAATTCCATCGAAGAAACTAAAGGCCACCTAAACGTTCAACAACGCTAATCTCGTTTGCGTTGGTCGAAACGTCGAAATTTTTCGACCAGGTATTAGGTTGTCCCAAAATCGTCTTTCGCTATCTGCACGCAGCTGCTTTATCTGCCAATGTTTGTACAAACATTATGCAAACCTAATCTCTCGAATGTTGTATTCTTTATCTGCAGTCGTCATCTAGCTGTCGTAGGATACTGCGCATCTGTTATTTCCTTATAATATAAATATAAAACGAAAGAAACTTTTTTCAGACGACCTAATGGATCAGCTTATCATCGTAAGATCTCAATTTGAAAGGGCAATCGCGATTCCACGAGTCTTTCGATTCGAGAGAATAAGTGGAAACATGGAACTTGGTCGCGGAAGCTAGACAACTAAAGTGGCAACATGTTCATCCGCATTGATCAAACGACGGTTCACCGCCGAAGAAATAAAAAGAATCGGCTCGTGAACTGAATAATTCCTGAGTGGTGGAACGTGGATGTCGCAGATGTTGCAGATCGATACTCTGTTTCTGGCAGTGGTTGGTGCTCAAAGAGCAGCTTGTCGCTGCGGCTCGATAAGATACGACCCGATTCGATCAACGTCCCATTCGACAGAGCAGAAGAGAGACGTTTCTTATAGGTTGGACTTTAGCGAGAAGAAGCATCGATAACTGCGTGTAATCGAAAGAAAATATCCTGCCAGCTGATTGTTTGGCGCGCTCCATTACCAACGATTCCGAGCGTCTTTCCTCTTTTTCCAAGATCCTTTATCCTTTATCTTTCTTCCTGTTTCGGCCAAGAGAAATATCGTTAGACAGCGAGAAGGAAATATTTCCGCGGTTTTCTTTACCGATACGAGTCCATTTGCGGGTAAGCTGCGTGGTAAAACAGGCGAGAAAACAAGGGAAATTTATTCGCCTGCCTAGCACGATTTTCTAGCGTGGAAAAATTACAAAAGGAACTATCCGTTGCTATCATAATTTCGATATAATGAGAAGGGAATAAGGTAAATGGAAGTTGCGATATAACAGCAACGGAGGTGTAACGTAATGCGACAGAGGAGAAACTGCCCTAGAATTCTAAATTATAAAGGAATTAAAATAAAGGGAATATACAGGGTGCGTATATAACTTCAATGTGACTAAAATGAGATAAAACACGTCGGTATTGTAATACGACGGAACGCAACGCGATAAAAATTCTGCTGTCCGATAGAATCTTAAATTAAGCACTCTAAATTAAGGTTAAAAAATAATCATAAATGAATATTACAAAAATAACTTTGCTGCAGCGCAATGCAGATTCTCCTCTTCTTTATGATCGTAAAATAAAAAAAAAGTCGAAAGATAAACAAGCAAAAAGTATCGAAATTGTCACGTTAACGCAACGTACGAGACGCGATAAAAAATTCTTCTATCCACTGTGATCCTAATTTTTTGAAAGAAATCGAAGAAAAGAGAATACAAGATGCACCGCGATTACGATGTTACGCGTGCAACCGTAAATATACAAAATAATGAAATACGATAGATACTCGACAATTGCTGCGATCCGAGACATTCGTATCCATTACGCCGTTTCCCTCTTTCGTCCAGGAGGAATACTCGCGTAAATTTAAATCGCTGTGCAATTTTCTCCCACGAGTGATTTCCCCGAGATCGATCTCGCGAGCCAGGCATTTAGGGCACGTTACTTTCACCTAATCGACGGCGAATGCTCGTGATTTATAACGATATTAAAATGGTCACGTCGATTCTACGAGTCCCGCAGCCGTTTCTTAACGTTTTATCGGCTTTTATTTATGAAACCGGAGGAAATGACACTTCCGGCCAGAATCGCGGCCTATCTCGAACCAAACGTGGCCACGTCGACCGTTTCGACCGCGTTTAACATCTTTCGGCGGAGATCTTTTTGCGTCTTTCTCGACCATTCGCGGCGTTGTACCGGCATCGAGTCTCGATATATTCCGTTTCGTACGATTTTCTATTAATTACGACACGTGCCGGTGATTACGTGGGTAGGCTGAGTGAAGAATCTAAAAAGAACATTTATCCAATGATCCAAAACCGTGTTGGATTGGCTGAGGACGGAGGATTCAGCCGACGCGCCAAACGCAAAACTTTAAACTTCTCGAAACGAAAAACATGCGACTCGGGCCACTTTCACGACCAACGGCGCATACGCCAAACGTGTTCTCGTATGTAGAATTATTGCGCGAATTCGACGAACGAAATATGACAAGGAATCGTTTTCTTGCGTTTGGAGAAAATTTGATTATCGGACGATGACGGGATATCTTGTCTTTCCTCTCGTTCCTACTCTGAGGAACGAAGAGCAAATCGAATGCTTGAATTTCGTTCGCTTCCTTCGTCATTCTCCACTATCGGTTTCCATTAGCTAAACTATGGTATTTAGGTTGTGCGGTATTTAGGCCAACGCCTACTACGATGCGCGATACACCCTCGTAATAAAATGTCAAGCACAACTTACGATATATTTTTCATGAAGTTTCTCGATGCGACTAAAAGTTGTTTCACGGTCGACAGCGTAACTGTGCAACGCGCACAGTTTTTCTATCGATCTTCCGCGTTTACAGAAGATGAAATCGCTTTTCAATCGTCCTCGATTCCCGTATATTCTGTAGTTTGCAGAATGAGAAAGAGCATTGTTGGCGCGACAAACGCACAATACGGTTAATGGAGAACGAGGTATCGAGAACGATCGCAGTAGCTACGATCAACAAAGGGTACTTCGATTCGCGTGGGCGTTTTATCTGTGCAGCTGTTTCCCAACTATCTGGAACACCGTGTACGTAACGCGGACCGCTCGTCCGTAAACTGGGCCAGCAAACCTGCTCCTTGTTTTTGTTAATTTGCTCGTGGAAACCGCCAAGTTGCAGATAAAAAGTTTATTAGGACGCTTCATACTCGACAGGGGGCGAATCCCAGCCCTCGAGCAAACGTTTCCACCCCTTTTGTTCCAGCTGTCTCTTCGTGCTTTTGGCTACCTCTCTTCTTTCGCCGTTGTTTTCACCCCGTACGCGTTTACATTTGTTTTCCTCCTGTTTCGTAGCAATTTTTTACGGCTTTCCCTTCCCTCGCAATTATTTTTCTTTCGTTTCTCAATTTCCGTGTACTCGGAGCCTGACAAAATTACGCAACGAATTTTTCGAAAATTTTACGATAAGCGACATTTTCTTGCACACTTCCAAACAACTTTTCCAAGTTTCGCGTTATCTGAAAAGTCCTTTTCGACCGCATACAGTCGGCAAATGGAAAAACGTGGTAAGATACATTTTCAGAAAATGAAATTTTCTCTATGATCGAGGTAAAGGTTTGGGATCAAATTTTGTCCCGTTTCTCGGGACAGTTTTTTCAGGTTTTGCTACGCGAGAAATTCCTCCTGGTCGCGTAACTAATCGAACCGTGTCAAAATTGTAGAATGAATTTTTTTAGAAAATTAAATTTTCCCTCTAGTCGAGATATTGGTATCTCGTCGAATGGTATTTTGTTTCACTTTCCCAGTGAATTTTTTTTTTCACGTTCTATTGTTTCGGAAGTTCTTGAACGCGCATAATTGAAACGCGCAAAAATTGTGCGATACATTCTCGGAAAATTAAATTTCCGCCGTGATTCCGACGAATGGTATTTTGTTTCACTTTCCGAAAGAACTTTTTTAAGTTTTGCTATTTCACAAGTTCTTGCTTGCGTATAATTGCACCGCGTAAGAGTCGTACGATAAATTTTTAGAAAATTAAATTTTCACTACGATCGAGATATTTTGTTTCGTTTTTCCGAGAAATATTTTGGTATTATATTATACAGAAATCGAATTTTGCATCACTTGAGAATTATTTGCAAGAATTTCGGCATACATTTCGAAAACTGCAACCCCATTGATACTTTGATCATATTAACGGGAAAAGCTCTGTTCGTAATGTCTTTTTCCATCGGTGAAAACACGGTTTGAAACGGAATCGTTCGGGAAAATAGATTTTCCAGTCGATGATTTTGCCAATCGACACAGTTCGCCGAAACTTTGTCCGTGCTATTTTTTCCGGATATCGATCTGTTGTTTTGCTCGCGTATGCTCGCTCGCAGGAATAACAAATATGAAAAGATTAATATTGGACGAGAAATATTTGTCGGTATGACAGGAATTTCGAAATAAAGTTTTAACGATAGTTTGTTGCGCATAAACCGGTATCTTCTCATCGCGAATTACAACAATTAGCAAGAAATGAAAATTTGATTCTTCGATGAAATTGAAACTGAATTTTTATTTCGTTTACTTTTATTTCATTCCTCTCGCTATACGCAGCTTCCTGTAAATCTAATTTCTTTCCCTTTGAGCAGTTCGTAAACTCGGAGTTCCTTTCCCGCCATAAACTTCAATTTTCTTGAAAAACAAACTTCCAAGCTTCCAATTATCTTGCTGTTCAAACTAACAACTTTCGATTTGTTGTCTTAAGTAATATTCGAGAAACCAGCGCGGCAAGAGAGCGAGCGAAAATTGAAAATTCTAACTTGATGCTTGAAAAAAAAAAAAAAAAAGAAAAAAGGATATCGAGTTTCTTAACTCTCTCTCCTTCCACGTACCACCTTAACTAACCATCAACTTTTTATCCAATCTTGGCCGAGGAATATTTCAAATCGAGAAACGAGTATCGCCGGAAAAGACGCGGCAGTTAATAAAGCGCAAAGCGCGATCAACTTTGAATATCTTTCGTTAACATATCGGAGATCGTGATGTTCATGTTTCTTCATCTTCCCAACGAAACAGAAGTATTGGGTTGGCAACTGAGTGCAATTATATAATATTAGTTGGTAACTAATCACTTAGTTGCCAATCCAATAAATGGATTTTACAGACAATGTCAAGACGAATTAGCATATTTTAAGAATTATACTATCGAATTCACCGTATGGCCTCTGCGCGCCCATCTATGGAAGATATTTTCTGCACGACGAGCCCTGCCGCTAATAAAATTAAAGAATGAAACAGTCGTTTCGTTGCAACTGAATTCTAACATTGTAACAGCCACACATACTCTATATAACATTACCATCTAATGACAAAATCCGCAATCAATTAATTTCCAACCCAATATTTCAGTGTCACTAATTTTTCCCAACAAAAGCATCTCTAGCGATGTATCTGCGATTATTCGGTTGTCCAAGGAAATCCGTAGCGAAATTTAACGTTTATTCCGCGGAATTAAAATTGAACAACGTACACGATCTCCTCCTCGTACTAAATATCTCAAATTGTTTATAGACCGACTCTACGATCGTTTTACCGAAGAGACGTTCCTCTTGCTCGGCGAATCGTTTCAAGCGGAATCTTACGAAATATGTCATTTGTTGTGGTTGAAAAAAGATGTTCTCTTAAGAAAGCCTTCTCGGGAGGATCCTTCTGAGAGCAGTTCATAATCGATCATCGCGGAACATCCTCGATATTTATCAACATCCTGCACACGTGTCGCTACATTTACATACTCGGCTCTCTCCCTGCGGTGGAAACATTTTTGGCAAAGGGCCTAGAAACATTTAGAGAATCCTCCGGCGAAACGGACAGAGATAAACTGAGACAAACCGGCATAGAGACGATGGTCGGTGCCGGAACAGTGACTCGAATCTGCCACTCGCCTAATCACTTGCTCCTCGACGGATAACGATAATCGCCTTTCTATTTTACGTCGGAGAGAACGTTAAAACGAGATACGGTGTTGTTGTACAATAGCAACGAAACACAACGCGCGTAACATACAACCGAAATATGACACGTCGAACGTTGCTCGATCGTTCGATTTGCCTGTTAGTCGATGGCGAAAAAACGGGTACTTTGATACGACGTTCGGGATCGGTTGATGGTTTATCGCGTTGGGGAGAATTTTTTTTCGTGGAAATTCGTGTTCGTCGTGTAAGCGGAAATAAAAGAGTGGAAGCTAAGCAAAGATCCGTTAAATATAGTCGGTACAATAACGCGTACCGTAGTTTACATATATCGCGTATTTTCCCATTTTACGCGAATTCTCGTTACGCGTATTTTTGCTAGCGAGGTCGTTTTTCGAAAGTGCAGTGAAAAATTGCAAACGAATAGAATAAATGGGATGCGGACGTCGAGACTGAAGATGCAAGTGCAGGAGAGGACGACGCGGTGATAACCGTAACTACGAACGAATGGGAAAAAGATATCGTAGAGCTCGTACAACGACCTTGTGCAACCAGCTATTCAGCGAAAGATTTCAAAAATGGAAATACAGAAGTACGTCGCCAGCTACGAACGTGTTAACGGGTTAAAAAAAAAGCGAATCTCGTTCGTCCAACTAGACGCGTCTCAACGCACAAAATTTCAGCCGACAAAGAAACTCCGAACAAACGAACGACGATTGTCGCGTTGGAGATTCGCGTCGTCCTCGTCCTATTCCCGTAGGAACGGCTCGTTCGAAAAACGCGACACGAAGGGATACCGAGTGCTGCTCGTTAATCCCTGATGCGTTTTCTCCGCCTCTCCTGTCGTCGCTCGGTTCGCCTTAACCGTCGCATTCCTTGTGTACATAGTCCAACGATGGATCTCGATGGAAAAAAAGAAAAAAGAAAAAAAAGGCAGAGTCGAGGAGAAAGAAAAAGGCGAGCAAACGGAAGCTGGCTTGAGCCCTCGACGGCCGGCTAGTAGTTTAATTAGTTCGTTAGCCTTTTCACCGAGCTTCTTCCTTTTCTCTGTCTTTTCTCTCTCGTTACTTTATTTTTTCTTTTTTACCTTCGTTTGCCTGTTCGGTCGTCGTGACTCTGATTTCTCCAACACGACGAGAGTCGCGATCCTCGGACGCGTGGTTGGTGATCGAGAGAAGCGAGTTTTTCCAGGAAATCGATTAGAAACGTGGCACGAGAAGTAACTAGAGGATGGTTTCTCGTGTCATTTTCATTTTCATACTAATTGCTATACATTATGTTACTCGTGTCTGTACGTTTCTGCTGCAACGACTGTCTTCGTGACAACTTCTTCGACTATCTCTCAAGCCAAGCTCTCTGCCACGCTCGTGTAATTTATAGCGGTCGATTAACGCTCAATTATCATCTTTCCCTGCCAAGTTAACAAAGGTCAAGGGAAACGAGCATTCCAATATTCCTAACAACTGTACTCGTATTTAACGCGTTTATATATGTGTGTGTATGTAATTGTCTACATTCGATTTCTTCTATTTTACTTTCATTCTCTCTTTTACCAATAGATAAAATGCTGACTACAGAATGTCGAGGAAATTTTAATACAACAAGTATTCGAGTATACTTCTGCGAACAACTGTGTCCAACACACCCTATCGTTATCTACGATACATCAAATTTCTCTCATTCTCCTCGCTGCTTTCTATTCCTTCCGCGAATAAATAAAGTTCTGGATTATACAAAATGTCGATAAGAAACAAATATCCGACTAATTCTGCGAACAACCGTGTTCAACACATCCTACAATTATTCGATGTACATCGAGTTTCTTTTATTCTCTTCGTTCCTTCTTCCTCCGATAAATAATCGAAATTCTAATCACAGACTATTAAAGAAAATCAGACTCTCGATAATTTCTTACATAATTTCTTCGCAATATTTTTTAACAATTTACACGAAGCTACGAGTTATTCTTTCTACGAACGACCACACTTCTATTTAACGCTTCTACGTATACTTTTAATTATCCACAGCTAAATTTCCTCCTCTTTTACTTTCTTTTTCCACCCACAAATAAACGAGATTCTTATTAAGCAACGTTGAAAAATGTCTATGGAAGAATATTTATTCGAATATACTTGCGAGAATAACAACACACCTTGTAATTATTTAATATACATCGAGTTTCTCTTATTCTCTTTCTTCCTTTCTTTTTTCCTCTGATACATAGCAAAGATTCTAATCACAGATTATTAACGAAAATCAGAATCTCGATAATTTCTTACATAATTTCTTCGCAATATTTTTAAACAATTTAGACGAGGCCATACTCCCACTTAACGCTTCTACGTATACGTTTAATTATCCACAGCAAAATTTCCCCCTCTTTTACTTTTCCACCCACAAATAAACGAGATTCTTATTAAGCAACGTTGGAAAATGTCTATGGAAGAATATTTATTCGAATATACTTGCGAGAATAACAACACGCCTTGTAATTATTTAATATACATCGAGTTTCTCCTATTCTCTTTCTTCCTTTCTTTTTTCCTCTGATAAATAGCAAAGATTCTAATCACAGATTATTAACGAAAATCAGAATCTCGATAATTTCTTACATAATTTCATCGCAATATTTTTAAACAATTTAGACGAGGCCATACTCTCACTTAACGCTTCTACGTGTACGTTTAATTATCCACAGCAAAATTTCCCCCTCTTTTACTTTCTTTTTCTATCCACAAATAAACGAGATTCTTATTAAGCAACGTTGAAAAATGTCTATGGAAGAATATTTATTGGAATATACTTGCGAGAATAACAACACGCCTTGTAATTATTTAATATACATCGAGTTTCTCCTATTCTCTTTCTTCCTTTCTTTTTTCCTCCCCTCTACTACGAAAGGTTTAAATCGAACAAGGGTTACGATATTTTTCCACGGGATCCATTGGTGCTCGAGTTGCAGGCCCGCTCACGCTCCCACGGCCATAATTATGGATAAGAGTGGCAATAAATAACGTACGTGCGGCTCGTATATAAAGTCAGCGAGACGGGTATAATTCGTGCATAATTTACTCGTTTTCGATAGGTGGGAGCTGTTCGGGTGTGGGACGGGACCAAGTTTTCGCGGTTCCTAAATCGACGCAGCACTTTAGAAGGAAATCGTGCCGGATACTCGTCGAATCTCTTTACATATTACAGCCCGTAGAGACGAAATAACCGTTCGATAGGGACCATTTTCCTTTCGAAGATACTGGCTGCGCTTGAGTTACGACCATTTTTATCTCCAACTCTACCCGCCAAACTATTTTCTCTCTTCTTTTTTCAATGCCAATCCAATCCATCTCCGTACTCTCTCGGTTTTTCCTTTCCGCGTCTCTTTGCAGCGATCCGTACGACGAACGGTCGTCGAATTTGCTTGAGAAATGGGAGAACGATTCTTACTTTCAAGTATCGTTTCGAACGTTCAAGAGCTGAGATTCTATTCGTCCAGATTTCTGTTAGCCATCCCGTAGTCTTCTCGCGCTCTCGCCGAGACACGAGTTTCCGAGAAAGAATCGCGTGGTCGCGGATTTGTCTCTTTTAAACGCGCACAAAATGTTAGTACGGAAAACTGTAGCAAGGGTTTACGGCAGATTTTGATGAAATTCGAATAAACCACAAACAAAGTACGACTGTACAATCGTGGACGATCGTTTCGATCGCGCAGCTATTTCGCAGGAAGATGTCTTGATAACTCGGGTCGTTTCGTAGATACTTTTCGCCAAAAACCGAGAGATATTCGCTCGGCTTGTTATCCTAATAAGCATCGACCGTAAAGGTGTCGTAAAGAGTCGTGGCTCATGGAGAGTAATTACGCTATGAAGAGGCTCGTTACAGCAAGAAAGATCGTTAAACCTTTTGCAGCTGTTACAAAGTAGAAAAGTATAAGGAAAGATCCGGTCGATCGAGCACGATCGGAGGCTTCTTGTCTGGCGAAACGATCGCGTTAGATGCAGTCGCTACGATTGCACGCCTCTGCTCTCGCGGCAGCGAGATACGTCGATAAATAAGACGATATTATGACCAGCGGCGAGCGGTTCGTGATGCTTTCACCGGTATCTAGCGCACAGTGTTTAAGAGGCACGGCGGGGCCGCGTTATTATCCGGGTGCGAATACGCGTCTCTTCTCCACGCTCTGTCCGATACTTGGCGCGATCGTCTACTTTTCCTATCGACTGCCGCGCGTCTATCGTTCAATCCTGCTGTTAAACGTACACAGCCACGTGTATCGCGCGTAGAAAAATCAAAATTTATCACGGATATCGATAATATAATTTCTACGATTTTCTTATCTCGTAGAAACTTGAAATTTCCCGCCATACCTCGCGCAAATGTCTGCCATGCTTTTCTTATCAGCAGGCGCGCGTCTATGATCGTTCAAACCTGCGGTTAAACGCACACGGATACAAGTCGTATCGCGTTTGTGGAAGAATGGAAATTTGTTATAACGCACATCGGTGCATATCGATAAGGTGGTTCCAGGTAGATTTTTTAATTTCTGCAAACTCGATGTTTCCCCGACGATACCTCGTGCGAACATCTGCAATATCCGCGTGTATTTTTCTTTATCGGCTGATCGTTCACCCACCTCGCGATTAAACGTACACGTAAACGGCGTTCGTATCGCATTTAGAAAAATACAAATTAATAACGGATATCGGTAACGTGGTTGGAAGATTCTTCGATTCACGAGAACTTGAACTTTTCAACGACGCTTCGCGCGGTCAAGTACAATAAATCTTTTCTTATCAACCCCTGCGCGCCGATGATCATTCACCTCTGTGATTAAACGTATGCGCGTAGATAAGCGCTCGCATTGTATTCAGGAAAATAAAACTTCGCAGTGGATATTGATAATACAGTTCTATGTTCTTCTGATTCGCGTGCAACTCGCTTTTTCGCGTGATTAAAAATATTGGGTTGGCAGCTAAGTGATTGCGGATTTTGTCAATACCACATAATGACAAAATCCGCAACCTCTTAGTTGCCAACCCGATACAACGTTGCGAGTATAAGCGTCTTTCCAACGAAACAGATCTGTTGAAGCTTCTAGGAAAACTCTGCATCTTCTCTAGTGTTTAATTTTTGGCCCGACGATCCTCTTTACAGCGGCTTTTCTATTATAGTACCGCCGACGTACAGACAATGTCGACCATAAAGCGCAAATGCCGACAGGCCGAAAGGGTCGGAAAATTTCAATAGGCCTAACGACCATCGATATATTTCGGAACCGCAGTCGTTGATCGTCGGTTAGCCACCGGAAAGTGAAGAGTCAAGAGTCGTTAATCGAGAGTCGTTATATCGCGCTACTGCGTTAAGTTCAAGTGAAATAATCATCGTTTAATTCACTGTGATAAATCCATCTATCAATACGTTATCACATAGGATAGAAACCACTGGAAATCCTAATTTCTATAATGCATTCATTCACGCGTTTGCTCTCTCTATTGCGAGATATTGGGTTGGCAGCTAAGTGATTGCGGATTTTTCAATACTACCTAATGACAGAATACCCAATATATTATATGTCGGAGATGAAAGAACATCGGGGCCTTTCTTTCGGAATTTTTGGGAAGATCCCCAATACTTTAGTCTAGACTATTCATTATAGCTGTACCTAAATAACAAAACTTGGAAGTAGTTTTTCATGATTTAATCCGATTACGTTTGCCCGAGATTTATGACAGTAGGCTTGCGCTCGAAGTGATACATCTGGTCGTTAAACGTAGCCACGGTCACGGGATGAACGTTATCATCTAACAAAGGTATGGAGCAATTGTATAGCTCTCCTTAAAAATATAGTTGACCCGAGGGGTGCAGAGAGGTACGGAGAAGAGTATATAAGTGCAGTTCCACTTGGACCGAGAGAGTTAGTTGAGTTCTACTTATACTGAGAGCAAGCAAGTCGAGTTACGCTTGAATCGTGGACCAGTAAGTTCAGTTCGACTTGAACTTTGGAAGAAAACGCATTTGATGTCCCGTCGACTGTGGATTCGTTATTGAACCTAAGACCATTGTCATTAGCATCTCGAGTATCTGATGGCCACGGTTACTTGTCAAATTCTGTAATAATCATACTTGTACTAGTAAATATCTTCTCTATTGCATGACGACAATGGCTAATTCAAAGGAAGATTCGTTACACGTCTGCAACCCCAATGAGAACTCGACGTATAAAACCTCAACAAGATCGAATTACTGCGAAATTTGTATTCGCTTCGCAAACAGTACGAAAGCAAAGCTGTTTCGGGATCGTTGTAGTCGTCGGTTGAAACGCATCCAACGTTAGAGAGCAGCGGGATCTGCGAAATTTATTATGGTGCTCACGTTCGAAGAAGGATCGTTCGTTATGAGCGAAAATCTAAAAAATTCAGACCGTCGTAAAAGTTACTTCTCGATCTGCGAGTCGTATAAATTTTCATCTTTTCGCACACGGTCAAAGAAACAGACTCGCAATCGGAATTTCTTTCGTTCGTTTACGCGTTTGTGGGAAATTGACCCATTGCGGACGCGTGTCGGCATATAATCGCCCCAATCTGTTCAAGTTCCACACAATTATTTTGAAGTGACTGGCGTACGTCTATTTTTCTAAACGATAATCTTATGTGTATTTACTCGTGGATATAGTAAACTAAACAGTAATATGTTTTTTAATGAAAGAAAATTATAGATCTTCCGTTTAACGTAAACTCGCGATGCAGGATGATGGTCGAGTCAGAACGAATTCCAATCTTTCAATGGTATTACCAGAAGAATCAGCAAGCTTTTTATATATATTTTATAATACCTTATTCACGATGCTTAAAAGATTCGGAAAAGACATGTTTCATAGTTATAGTAGTGACGAATATTATTAGGTTGTCCAAAAAGTTTCTTTCGTTTTATGAGGAAATAACAGACGCACAACGTTTTTTTGTTTTATATTATTTTGTCGAATTACGTACGATCCATTTCGTTCTGTTGAGATAAACACCGCGACATTTCGCAGACTTGGTTTCGCGTTTGTACGAAGGTGCACTGTTGTACAAAACACGTTTACGAAAGAAAGACACTTTCCGGACAAGATAGAAGAGGACGACGGTGCTTCAGACAGTGGGAAGGAACTCCATTCGACAAGGACACTGTTCAGACGTTTCGATATTTCTAGCGATAGCGACGGTAATGATGAGCTAAATATCGAAGAAAATAATACAAGCTTCAACGATGAACACCGCAATCGTTCAACCTGTACATTTCCTCGACTGCGCGCGCCATACTTTTTCGCGTCCCTTCATCGTTTAATTCACTGCGATAAATCCATCTATCAATACGTTATCACATAGGATAGAAACCACTGGAAATCCTAATTTCTATAATACATTCATTCACGCGTTTGCTCTCTCTCTATTGCGAGATATTGGGTTGGCAGCTAAGTGATTGCGGATTTTTCAATACTACCTAATGACAGAATACCGTTAAAGGTGGTTCGTCGGTTAAAAATCAACGCACAGGCACATTTGGCGGATAAAAGCGCACGGAGCAACGCGTGTAGTAGCTCGCTAGCGGCGCGAGGCGCGATGAATAATATTTAACGAGAGATACGATGGCCGGTGTGCATCGAGTCTAGAGGCATGAATACGCTTAGGGAAATTAGAGTGGCGAGAGAAATGGCCGGTGTTGTCGAGTGGCGGTGTATCGCGAGTACACCGGTGACTGTGACAGAAGCACGAGTCGACGAACAACGTACCATGACCGTACCGTTACCGGCGCGCCGGTGTAAATCAAGCTTCAGTGGCAGCCGACTCTCCTTCGACCTTAATAAAACGAGTCACGGATAGCCTACGATCATGCTAATCGGCGAAACAGCCCGCGATCCTTCACGGTGTGATAAACTAATCGCAAAAACAAATCGCTCTTACTTAATCTTCTCATTCTCTTCCCATTTCTTTTCCTTTTTCCTATGTAAATAGCATTTTATTTTATTTTGTGGGGAACTGGTATATAGGAGGTTCGATCGCCAGGTTTAATAGACGAGATTGCTCGTCGTCGAAGCCGTCGAATATATTTAAAATAATAAATCAGTATACAAGCTATATTCGCCGAGTCGCTCGTACAGAGCAAAAATCGCAAAGTCGAATTTCCAATGGACACTTGATAAAACACTCGCTAGATACTAATTCGTATAGTGACTCGTATAATGACTCCAACGATAACTCGAGTAATAACTGACTCGCTCGCGATCGCTTCCGTTTATTTATACTGGTCGGAGGAGAGTCGGAAAATTCGAATTTGTCTTTGATCGACGAATGCACGTAGCGGCGACATTGTTTTGCGCGC
Source organism: Bombus pascuorum (assembly GCF_905332965.1). NCBI lineage: Eukaryota > Metazoa > Arthropoda > Insecta > Hymenoptera > Apidae > Bombus > Bombus pascuorum. The sequence continues at coordinate 4,535,453 of NC_083488.1, read as the reverse complement.
AGTTTATTCGTCGTTACGTTTCGTGCGTCAAGGCGGTGTCAATATCCGACGCAAAACAACAACATTCTCGATTCACCTCGTCCTATGGCTCGTGTGCCGCTACAACTTAATCCTGCTACGTTTTTCCCCGGTTATCTTCCACCAGATCATATTTTTCTAACGTTAGAAAAATATCTTCGGTTTGTCGTTTCAACGTTACGTTAAACGCATATTCTTCCAGCATCGCGTTCTTTCTGTCCCATAGAATGGAAAGGTTCGAACATAAATAGAAATTTCTATATCTCGATCTTGCTGTCGTTTTAACGATCAACGAAAACAGGTTGGAACGTTCCGAAAGGATGTTAAACGCCAGATCGAAACGAGAAATTACGCGGAGCTTTTGTCTACTTTGTCCGAATTAAAGATATCTCTCAGCGTTAGATAAAACACCATCGAGTCGAGAATAATCAAAGCTACGTTGCGCACAATCGACGCGATCCACGTTCTTTACTGGATTTTTCAAAATGATTAAAATAAGGTAAATTTCATGGACCAACGAAATTGTCAATCGCGCGGATCGTTGCTTCGTTCGTCGAATTTACTTTGAATATATTTTCCCGTCCCGTTTTCTGTACCCAAATGTTTCCAACGTACCGCGTGTTTCAATTTCCGAAACTGTACATCTTTGAACATATCGCTACACGTTTGCCAAACTTGTACTCTATCCGGCCGAATGCAACGCTTCCAACTACGTGTTTCAGTTTCTAAAACTATCTATACCTTCGGGCGTATTATTGCAGCTATCTTTGCCATTCTTGTACATCTGAGACGCGTTACTTTTCCCAATATTCCATGCTCGTACCTCGAACGCAACGCCTACACGTTCCACTTTCCAAACTTTCAATTTTTCCTAAAGTTATACACGCGTTACGATTATTATACGTACGATTTGGTTTCGCCTACAGCTTCCACAGAACTGAAACGCTAATTGGTCAAATTTGGTTCAGCCAAAATCCAAAAGTGGATTTGAAAATTAGCCGGTTAACCGCGGAATTGAGTTTCAAGAATCCCTTGCGGGATGCGCGATTAAAATTAAAAAGGACGATATACGCGTCGAACCTTTAGACTTGAATCAATTTATAACCGACTTTAATGGTTTGGTAAAAATAAAGGAACTTATACTTTGGCACAAAAGTTGGTATGGCTAGTCGAAAAATTCAAATTCTTAGAATTTTCGACTTGTAATAAGTGGTGAAATCAAATAGTACGTATTCTATAAATCAATCTTGCCACCGTCTATCTTCCTATTTGAAATGAAAAGTCTGGATAAATTTACTCGATCTTTTTAAATTTTAAATAAAACGATAAGATTCGTCAGGTTTGGAAACTAAACAATAACTGGAACAAAACTGACTGATTTAGATAATCTTGCATTGTTCGATATTCTGCCTTTATAGATAATGTGTCGACAAGTCGAAGCCAGTTAGCTGATTAAGCTAAATACTAGACGGAAACACGATCGTGAAAGAATTGGAAATCTTCCAAAGCGAAAATAATAAAACCATAAATCCCTGTACAGCGCGGGTATATCTTCTCAAATCCACTAATGAATTTTCAATGGGTCGAACGATCCGCCGAGAGAAGATTTCCGCTTTTGACCGATTAAATCGAAAACGATCGGTTCAAGGATCGAGCCAACGAGCTAGTTGTCTTTTTTCTGAAAAAAATCTTGAGCGGTGATAGCGATCGTCCTCGAACACGATCAATTTCCACGTATCACCTAAGAACTCGAGGCGAAATAATATCTTTTGTGACAACGATATTACGCTCAAGGCTGTTTGGACCTGTTGTTTCGTATCCTTAATTATGCCAATTGCTACGCTGGTCGCCTCGACTTTTTGCTTGGAAATACCACCTCGTTGAAACGTACCTCGCGCAGCCTTGTGGCGTAGACGGCGGTTTGACATCGCCTTTGTATCTTTCGAATTACGTTCGTTTGATTGTCACGTATGCACGCGTATAATTGGGCCATGGCCTGTTAACGAACCATACGAAGTGGCACGAAACGAAACGGTTGCGTGGCAAACGGAACGCGGCCCGACGTTCACCGTCCAACGTCCAACGTCTAACGGACGAGATGAGGCCGAGCGCAAACTTGAAAAATTCATAAATCTTATCGTTAACATCTGTTCGCGACGCGTTCGAGCTCGTTCGTCTTGGCGTTCCTCTTATTTCTTTACGCCGGCTGTCTCTCGCATTTCTCCAGGGCCACGATTCGCCTTCGTTCCCAGCCAGCCGTGCATCCTTCCCTTTTTTCCTCGGTCCAAGGGAAGCCAGAGGTTACGACGAAGAGTTTACGCTGCGGACAGCAGGTGCGAGCGCGAGATCTACCTTTGGTTCTAATGGAATTTCGTGGAGAATTATCGCGGCCGACTGCTACCTTCGTATTTAATTTAATTAAATAGGTTTGATATTTAATTGATTCACACAGATTAGTTTTGAACGCTCTGTATTTCACCACCTTGTACAGTCATTTCACACACCGGATACTCAGACAAAAATAGTGTAGCGAAAACAGAAGAGAATCGCAAGTAGTCGTACCAACTCTGCATGTAGGACATGTAACCTGGTTTTTTCGTATACAGAAACCGAGGGTAAAGAAATTCCGCAGTTTTTCACGTTTGACTTGGCAATTGATTAAAACTTCATTCGAGAAGCGTCTATATGTCCGACGTTAATTCACGAAGCGACAGGTGTCTATGAGTAAACGTTCAAACGCCAATGAGACGAAAGAAATTTGATATTTTTGAAGTAAACTCACATTTAAACTGGCGCAGAATCTCTTCCTCTGATATGCGGTGGCTTATCCAAGACGGTGCGTTTCCTCCGTGCACTACCACGGTACTCGCTGTAAATCATAAAAACGAACAACTGATACACTGAAATTCGTTATCGTAAATGGTTCGCTAACTTGGTATCAGAAATAAAACAATCGCAAGAAAGATATTACGAATGTATAAATCCATGGCTGAACGTTTATACGGTAGAGTTGTATTTCGTCTGGATTTTCCAAAATTGAATGGCCTCTTAAGAGCTCTTGACAAAAATTAATTACCCATCAATGTCGACAATTTCCCGAATACGTCAATATTACCACCGCGCAACATCAAAATCACAATCGCTCGTATCGTGACTGTTCACTTTTCAATCCACTTTTCACTCTGTGAAACTAGCGACAAGCAACAAGACCAGCACGCATCGAATTGATTTCATATCGAAAATAAATGATCCGTCGGTCGTAAACGATGGTCGGTGGCACAAAAAGGCCTGCGGTGGTGTAGTTTAACAAGGACGTTAAAATTACGCGGTTAGCATTGAGCAAATTGGCGGTACGATCGCGAAATTATATCACGCGCGGCCTTTCTATTCGCGCGCGTTCGTTCATAAGCCGTCGATGCCGCTGGAACGTGACGGCCAAGTATTTTAACAGCTTCATCCAACGTCCTCCGAATAATCCGATATCCCGGCGATTCGGTCGAAATCAGCGATCAAAGGTATCCCTTTTCAACGAAATACCGGCCAAGTATCGATTAGTATCGTTGTGCAGTTGCACGAAAATTCTGCCATTTTCCCGCTGGGTCCAGGGTTTCGAGAGTATCGACGCTTTTCGACAATCGTATCTGCCGATTAGACAAAATCGTCGAAGAATTACAATGATCGCCAGAACACGCGTCTCTTGAATATATTTTAAAAATTTGAAACTCGTGACGTTAACGTTTAAATCTCGGTTTTTAAGACTTCTAACTCCGAGTATCGTAGCTTAAAACTCGAACTTCTGCAATTGAACTTTCCAATTTCCGGATATAAAATAAATTTCCATTGAACCGTAGCCGTAGCAGCTGTTTTAAACGTACCCAACGCGTATTTCTACCTTCGAGTCGAAGAATTTATCATAATCTACTATATCACGCGACAAGTTTGGACGATCGATTTTGACAAAATACGTACTATATAAATTTCGCTTCATCTTCCGTCTTCCAGTTTGAAGATACGCGATAAATATTGGACTATAGCCGCTGAAGCTGTTTTCAATGTACCCAACGCGTATTTCTACCTTCGACCTAGTCCAACAATTTATCATAATCTGTATGAGACGCGTGACAAATTTGGACGATCGATTCTGACACGATATATACTGTATAAATTTTATTCCATTTTCCATCTCGCAGTTTCGAGATGCACGATAAACTTTCGTTGAACTGTAGCCGTTGAAGCTATCTACCGTGATATATCTAAATTTCATTTCCCACTCGAACAGCTGCAAATATACGTCAGAGTATTCTCTCGAGGGCACCGAGACATTTTAGTAAAAAAAGGGTTCTACTTTTCTACGTCTATCTTATGTTGTGACTTATGACAGTGAACGCTAACGATTATCGATCACTAGTCAGGAATTTACAGCTTTCGATGGAACTACCAACGACGTGAATAGCGAGCAAAGTTCCTCAATGGTCCATTAAATGGTAGATCCATTTAGGAGGCAACCACGTTCAACACGGTTTAACATCACCGATTATCGTGGCGCATTACAAAAAACAAGCACACGGATCCTTGAGAATCTAACTTTATATCGCATATGCCTCGAATAAATAATCGAGCAGAATATCCTACAAAGTGGTAATCGAGTCGAACACATTCGCACGTGTTCTCAGTTTCCGCTAGGATTTGGAAAAATTCCAAGTTTTTTAACCGCCGATCGAAGCCTTCGAATATAGCAAACATTTAAACTACTTCTTGGTCAAAACAATTTTTCATCGCATTCGAAGCAACTTACCAAATTTGCTCGAAATTTAATCCTCGAGTGGTAAATGGCGAGTCGCGAATCGTTCTTCTCTTATTGCAAATTGCAAGGTGAGCCGTTGCGTTATTTTGTCGACTATCTTTAATGGTTTAATAAATCCCAATAGATGGTAGATCCTGTCTTTCTACGTTATCGCGAAAAAATGTTAGACTTGAAATTTGAGCGGACACTGCCACGATTCAAGAAGCATTTGCTTCGTGTGCTTCAAATCATCGTCCATTGATATTTGAAAAAAAAAGAAAAAATAGGAAACAGGAATGATGGAAAGACAAAGCAATTTGTTAACTTCTGCCCGATATTCGACCCTCCGATTAACATTTCACGCTGCGCGCATCAAATACACGTAACAATACGTATTAATAGAAAATAAAGCTGCCTGTTTATTGGCTGGCGTTCTATCAATTATCAGGAATTCGAAATTCGTCGAGCGTCACGTGCAGTTGATAGATAGTTCTAGTTCTATTTGGCGAAAGCGTGCTGGAAACAGTTTGAACGATCGATAGAATCGGAAAATCCATTCGGTCAGCCAATTAACGTCAAATTACAGGCGCGGAGCGAGCAGGCGAGCGGAGCCGCTCGTTGCACGCCGGAATTTCGAATTTAGGACGGCAAGATCGGATAATCCAGCTGGGCTCGCGGAACAGATGATTAACCCAGTTTTAGGAAAAGTAAGTTTTACCAGGTTAATAGCTTCCGGGCTGATAAGAGCGACTGCTACACCCTCTCCTTCTCTCTGTTTTTCGCTTTTTCTCTCTTATTCCGCTAGTCGGAGCACGTATTAATTCCACGACAGATCAGGATGATTAACGTTGCCCTGGTTCCATCGTAAAATATCCTTCTTGCGCGCCATCCCATCTCCTAATTTTCCGCGAGCTTCTCTATTTGCGCCGTTTGACGCGCCAATTTTTCGCTAGCTCGCACGCTTCATTGGATGACACTTGGTGGCCGTTGTTTGGCTGTCGTCGTTCGGTGAGATGAATAGTCGCTTTTCAAAAAATCTTTCTTTCTTTATTTTTTCTTCTCCTCTCCTTTTCTTTCTTTTTTCTTTTTTTTTTTTTTCAAGATGAGGAGGAAAACAGCGTCAAAGCAGTGGAAAAGGTAGTTAGATCTTAGAATTTTGGCAACATTTTTGGTCAAAGTCTATAGATGTTTAGGAAACTGTGGTTGACGTTCTGTCGTAGACATTTCTTCGTTGGACGAAGGGTGTCTACGTTGGAGGAGGTGAACAGTTTAACTTCAGAAATCTATCGTTTCTCCTAAGAGTTTTATTTTGACACGCGGAGTAAGAAGGTCTCGTGAAAAAACAGGTAGATGAATTTTGATAATCGTTTTTGATCGGAGTTTCTAGATGTTAGAAGATACAAGCAACTATTTTGAGGTGATTACGATTAAGATATTCCAGACGATCGTGGATTTTGTAATACCCGAATAAACTTTAAGATTGACAATTCGACGTGGAAGTTTTTCGTTGGATGAAGCTCGCGTGTCTTCGCTCGACCAGACGAACGACATTAATTTGTTCCTCCTTTTAAGACTTTTATTTCGATTGCAAAGAATATTTCACTGTTGCTCGGTAACAGCGATATGCGGCAACGCTGCGGGACAAGAGTAGAAAGAGAAGATACGCTCGTTTGTCACGATTATGATTCTGGTTGAAAGCCAGGCCGATGATAATAAAGCGGTGGCACGGTGACAAAGGCGATACCAGACGCGATTTCCTTGCACGGCATTCGTGGACCGTGGACGAGGTGTTAATTAGTGCTAATTAATTCGAGAGAATGCTAATCGTCGCTAATTGATTCCATGCTAATTAAGGCTTTTCCCGTCGATCGGTTTCTCTTTGGCCGATAGCCGATGTATCGCGACCGATCGATCGATGCACGACGCGTGATCGATCGTCTCATAAAACCAACGTAAAATAAAGTATCGACAGGCGAGTTGCTGTTGGCAACTGTGTTCCTCGATCTTGAAAAAATGATCATCAAGCTTCGGATTTTAAAAATACTCCCGTGTCGTCCTGAGCGAAACACGTGATTTCGGCGTGGCAGTCAAAGTGTTAAGATCCACAATTCTCAACAATTAATTATTTCGAGCATCTTGCGTAGAGGCAATTAGATAACGCAACATAAAAATAGAAATTTCGTTACATCTGTAGCAAGGAAGCCAGGTGAACAACATTTGTATCAGCTTTTTCAGCCGTTGTCAGGTGTCCGATCAATTTTCCGGAAATAGGTCCCACGTGGTTTCTGATAATATTTTTCCATCCTTTATCGCTGAAAGCTAAATAACAATTGTCAATCTCTTTGACCGTTTCGCAATTTACTTTCTTTGTTCGTCTTCTATTTCGCGCAGAATGTACGTTTTTATAAAATTCATATAAGATACTTTTTCTCGGGGTAATTTTATCAATTCGCATTTTCTCTCTCGTTTGTACTTTTCAAAATTCCTCGTTATTTTCTCCTCCCTTTCTATTATACGTCGCCTTAAATTTTCCTCGGTATCATAGCCCTTTTTCTTGGAATTTTCTTTCTTTTATTCGCGCGCGAAAACACCACGCAACGCTCACTACATTTTGTATTTTTGTTCGCAGCGCTGCTTCTTTTTTTTCGCTTTTGCCTCGGAATGTCGCTGTTTCTTTTTCTTTCCGCTTTTACTCTCTTTCCGCGTAACGTAACTTCCTTCTTTCGTCTTCTCTGGAATTTTGCTTGTTCCGCCTGCTTTCCGCTCCAATTTCCCTTCTCTTTCTGCCACTCTTTTCCTCTCGGTGTATTTTAGGATTCGCTTCGAGTGACGTAGTTCGACCTCTTCTCGTCGAATCTACCTCTTCCGCGTGATATCATCGGTTACTCGAGAAAGTACGTTTTTTCTTTTCTTTTTTTTTTTCCTTTTTTTCCGTCGGCGTAATAAAGTTTGCAATTAAAATCGCGACTGAATCAACGATACCATGAAACACGCAGAACAGAAATTTTTCAATGTCTCCCTCCCCAAGCGATACAGCTGTTTCTAAACTTTTTGCTTCCAAATATTTTGCAACATATTTTACTAATTATTTTCTGTATAAATGAAAAAAGAGACAAGGTCTAAATAATAAAAATCCATTTTTATGAGAATAATATCTCCCCGTTTTTACAAGTTACGAGGTTAGTAACTCGCGTATCATCAAACTGTGCTTTTTGGCAGAAAAAGGCAGACAGGTTTTAATTAATTTTTTTCTCCGGTAGGCTACGTCATTAACATTAAATAAAGTCATCGCGCAGTTTCGTAGAAGAAAATCTTTGGAAGAAGAAAGGCGTCACGGTGACGTATACAAAATTCTGGAAAGAACGCGGTGAATAATAAATTTCATTCTCCCGAAGTAAATGTGATTTTTGAAATTTTCTCGGTCGATATGTTCGACGCCGGAAATCGCGATGAAATATTTCGATTCGGAAGAAAATAGTTGAAAACGAATAAGAAAGTTCGATGTTACGGAGAAACTTCGTGAAACAGTGGTAATTTGTTTCGACGAGAATTCATGTTTGAATAAGAAACTCGGACAGAGCAACAGCCAATTTATCAAGAAATAAGAAAAAGGAGATGAAAAGCGGACAAGAAGAAAATTGAAAGATGTGTTCTACGGACAAGAAAGAATGGGTATTACGTAGATTCAGGACAAGAATGGAATCGCAATGGTATCCAATTTTCGAAACAGAGATCTTCGTACTGCCAATACGTCGAAATATCAAATGTACTAAGCATAAAATATAAAATACTGCGTATATTTCACCTCCACAAGTCCATAAGGTTCGACTGCGGAAATAGGCAAATATAGAAAATGACAACGTGAGTTCGCGCTCGCTATCCATACGCAGATGCGCTAATTACAATAAATAGTAACTAGAAGATAGTTCTAGATATAATCGATAGGTTTAAGATATTCTTTTGTTTTTTATCCCTAGTCCATGTAAGAAAGAGCAATAAAGTTTTTTCTGCTCAGAACGGTATGATAGATTTATCCAAAGAATAAAATAATAGCTATCGTGATCCTACTTTTAAATACAGAAATAACAACAGCAACATCATCCCTTAAAAGCCTTGAAATTAACAATTCACTAAAATAAATCCTCTGTTTCTTAAAACCTCTGTATACGAGTGTGTGCAAGTACGTGTGTGCGCGGTGTCTCGAAAAACAGACGAATGTAACTGTTCCGTTGGCAATGTGGTATGGAAGAAGGTGAGACAAAGAGAGCGCCGAGACGCGTGCAAATTTATATCGACGAAGATCCCGGAAATCGTTTATTAAACAAATCTAAAACTATTTTAATACGAATTCTAAGAGTAACCTTGGTGTTTCTTTACTTTTATTTCGGCAATTAAGATCCACAATTCTAAACAATATTAATTAATTTTTGTCATTTGCTCTTCTAACCAGCTGGCAGCTGAAACGTGCAACACAACAAACATCGCAAGAAGACTAAAAAGGAAACACCCAATAGACCTCATAAAAGATATAACTTAGAAAAAAAACGAAGCTGGTACCCCGCTGGGGGTAGCCGCCCACATGCTATATTATTCTTTATTTATATTTTTTTTTTTTTTCTTCACCAACAAGATATAACACTTTACCAAATGTCCGCAAGGACAAATTGTAAAATAACCAAAATAAAATAAAAAAAAAAAAAAAAATTTGCTCTTCTAAGGCAAGCTCCAGTAAGCGCCCAAAGCTTCTTCTACTCCTCCAATTGCCCGCGTTTTATCATTCGCAATTTCGTTCTTGGAGTTGACTACCAACGTGTATCGGTCAATTTGCTACGCACCTCAACTACGTTCGACCATGTACCTGCCTGACGAAACAGAGCGTTTCGTGTCAAATTATCTTTCCAGTTCCTCGTTTAACCGCACTTATCGCCTGCGATCTTGACAAACGAAGTCGACCAGAGTTTCTTCTGCCAGGAACAATGGCCTTCGTGTATTTGTCACGAGGTAACGATAAAGAAACATTTTATTCGCCGCGTTCCACTTCGAGTTATTCCATTAGGTTGTCGAAAAAGTTTCCTTCGTTTTATGACGAAATAATAGACGCACGACCTTTTTTTGTTTCATTTTAATTTGTCGAATCTACACCCTGAATAAACACCCTGAAATTCACAGACTTGCTTTCACGTTTGTACGAAGGTGCATTGTAAAAAACACGTTTGCGAAAGAAAGACACTTTCCGGACAACCTAATATATTTGCCGCGTAATCAAACTCGCGCGAGCCGCCTGAAGCTCGTACGCACCGTCCGCAACTCCAGCCCGACCGGAATATACGTTCCGCGCGTTCTCTCGTTTTCGAATTCATCGACGCGTCAACGGGGAGTAACGAAGGACGAGGGGGCGAGGATATTTCTGGTAACTGGAACGATTCAATTATCCTTCGTTCCCCGGAGTGCGAATTAACGAACTAACCGGTCCTCCGGATCCAAATATTTGCGGAGCGCGCGAGACGTACCGTTCTGCAAAATCGTTTCCAGCGACCCCTACGAGCCGAGCTAATCGAGTTACCCGGGGATACGAGGGAATCGAAATCCAAGATCGGAACTGGTGCGGAATCGGTGAGAGAAAAGGGCGGTTGGCTGGCGGAAGTCGTGACCGGAACTTGCCTTTTAATTTCGGCCAGCGAATTTCCGAGCAAGCCAGGAGAAGCGTTGCCTGCTCTCGACGAGCTGGAATGCGAGGTGAAAATCGCGTCACGGTCGTTTCTACACAGGCGATGCGCTACAGGGTTTGTTGGGTTGAGCTCCGGTGGCCTTGGAATTGGGCGTAAGTGCGTTTATCGCAGAAGCGTGGTACTTTTATTCCTTCCAACGACGATCTTGCGGGCGAACGTTAAGTTTTCAAAGTTTTGGAGGAATAAAGTAGCTGGTTGATAACGCGCGAGGCAACGTTGCGAAGAGCACAAGGTGGTTTTTGGGTAATCATGGAGTCACGCAGGTAGTTGCAAATATATTAGATCGTAGTTGAGCGTACGTGCGAATTTGCGAATTTCAATATTTGAATTTGCAGGTTTTAACTTTAATCCGGGTTTAAATAATTGAATTGAAATTTAGCATCTACGAGTCTGCATTATTTACAATATTCGAATGTTGCAATTTTAGCGCGATACGGATGAATAAAAGAGTACGATATAAATCTTATTTTTCCTCTCGTTCATTTAATCGTCGAAGCAGGTATAATCGTATATCGTTGATAATAAATGTTGAAGTGATCACCACTTCCAAGTAAACTCTACATTTGGTCCTTTTAGTTTTCTCAAGCACCGAAGCCATCGACAGCGTATAGACAATAGACTGGGACGAAGGCAGACCATAGACAGTAGACAAGCGACGATGGCTTCAGTCATGTTGTAACACTGCTGGCGTGCGGATCGGCACCAGCTCAAATGATATTCCTACTTGCACTTACACCTCTGTATTAAAATATATTTTCTACTTTACAATTTATCCACGCGTTCCTCTGTTCATACATCTAATAAGCTCAACGATAAAAAAGAAAAAAATCTACACGATTAATTGCGATAAAAAGTAATAAGACAAGGATGCGATGATGGAAAAGAATCGTATTAAGGAGAAGATCGAGTCTTCTAAAGAGTTTAAAAGCGAGAAGGAAAATCCGAGATACTCTACATTTTCTAGCCGCGTACTCCTCGTCGTGAGAAACGTGCCTCGTTAATGAATTTTTATAACAATTTGTATCGCCTTGTTATCTGTACCAACCACCGCTACAATCTCCAGAGAGAAATACTCCTCGTTAATTAATTCCCGTAATTTAACCTTCTCCCGGGAATCTTGGCGAAACGAGACAAATTATCGAGCAGAAAACTAAAACGTTATAAAGAGTTGAACATCCATAATCATTATTTACGAAGGAATAAACGAAGAGAATTATTCTCCAAATTCTTTCGTTCTTCTAATTTCAAATATTCAAAAATTCTCACTTCTATTCCAACTCCGATATTCCAGCTTCCTAATACATCTACTATGCACTATTTTGAACGAGTAGTTAACAATTTTGCTATTCTCGTTCCACGTTTCTCGACCTATCTTAATTTTAGAATTTTCCAAATTCTCAATTACAAATACCCTGAACGTTTAATCCACAGTTTCCCAAATCTTCTGACTCCACGCGCGAAGCCAGTTTCTATTTTTCTACCTCGTAATCGCGCATTTTTAATTTCGATCGAGTATCTTTGAAGGTCAGCGTGGATCTTCCGAGTTGGCTACATTTTCAAATTTCCACTTACCGAGCGATCTGGTTCGATGATTTACCGAAATTCGAAACGTTCCCACTTCGATATCTCCGCGTCAAATTTTGTTCGCTCCGCCACTTTCGAATGAAAATCTCTTTGCCAAGAATAATCCGTGGAAATATTTCAAAAGTCACCGCGCAGATTTCCAATTGGCGACGAAATTCTCTGACGATAGAGCGCACCGTGCTGAAACTCCAAAGCTTCAAAAATCGTTCGACGCGCGTTCCGGATTGAACGTTGGACTGCGTAACGCAGTCGCGTAACCAACGTACAAAACGACACGCTAACGATTTATTAGCTACCGATTCGCGTCGCTTTACGAAATATTCGCCTGATACGCGAGATTCGATCGCCCTTGCTAACGTTCCCGCCAATTAGCATTTCACTACGACAATAAAACTCACCGATTACAAAAGCATTTTCTGCGAGTCCGTATCCTATTTCGAGAATAAATAGCGGGTATACGTTTACTAGATTTTGAAATTTTATATATCGCATATGGAATTTAACACTGATTTCAAAATTTACACCGGTTTCAAAATTAGATTATTAGTTTAAAATTCATTGCTGTTTCCTTCGTTCGTCCAATTTTATGTAAATTCTTATATTAACAGAAATGAAGATAATAATTGGATAATACGTTGGTTGATACGTTCGTACCTCTCTTGTCGTAACAACTTATTATTATTATTATTCGTTTGATTTTATTATTATTCACATCGGGTACGACTAATCCGCTTCGTTTAAATAATCAGAAAATTACGTACTTGCTGCCAAGTATTTAACTAGATTTGTAATCATCGCGTTGTTAATTTTCCTTTATTCGACAAGTCTTTGCGATTATTTCCATTTAAACAGCGTGTAACAAATACGGCAGGGGAATTAATAACACGATTATAATAATTTTCATTACTTTACCTACATCGATAACGGAAAATGTTTCATTGTATCTGCGAATATTTCCACGTTGCCAAAAACGTTGTCTACAAATATTCGTAAAAACGTGCATCGCGTGGAGTTCTAAAACGATTTACGATACTTGAAAATTTCCCGCAAACGGCGGCGACATAAAGAACGTAAACGAAAAAAAAAAAAAAAAAAAAAAGGAAATAAAAACAGAATTCGAAAAATTCAGCTATTGATATCGCGGAGGAAAAAGAGCCGGGCCGTCCGACGAGTTCGATGATAATTTACATCGGTCGTTTACGTCTGAATTCGTTTCGAATTCACGGCGAATTCCGCTGAAACCGATGATACGCCGACAATGAAACGGCGCGTCGCGCGGCTCGTATAAAATTTTCAATTCTATCGGCGAATTTCGCGACCAACCATCGAGCACAATTCCTAACAAACAATACGCGCCAGCGAGAAAAAAAGCCAAAGGAAGATTACAAAAAATAGAAAACATCGTAGAAAGAGAGAGAGGAGGGGTAGCAAGGACGAAAAAAATTCCACGTCGAAGCGATTTCGACAGCCGTTCGCGCGACATTATTTGCACGATCGTTTGCCTTCCCCTCTTTCCCTCGCGTTTCTATTTTTTCATTTCTACTTTTCCCCTCCTTCTCTTTCACTGGTCAACACGCGGCCAGACGAGCGAACGATATTCAACCGTTCCAACGAATTTCCACGCGCAAATTGCCCCCATATTTGGCAGCTAGAACTTGGTCACGAGTAGTACACGCAACGTATGCCCGATATCTCGTTGAATTTTCACGGGGACGCGTTTAAATTTCAGGGAAACGGCTCTCGATGCCTATCCGCCAATCCTGTCGTCCTGATCGCCGATATATCTCTCGCCGCTACCCGTGATAAAGTGCCACGTGGTTTGGGATATTGTAAAATCTATCGACCGATTCGATTCCATTTAGCCGAATTCTGTTCGAAACGGATGGATGGAGGATTGCAGGTTTCCGGCTGCCAAGAATTCCCAAGGGTCGATTTCGCGGTGATTTTCACGATTTTTCAACAGCGGTGTCGAGAGTTGCGGATTTCAACTGTTCATCGGTATCGTTGGGCCGATGCAAATCGTAGCAACCTGAGTCTCGATTATCCGATCTTGGAATTTTTAACGTAATTTAACGCTAGCCGTGCCAGGCCCGGTCAAATGACCGGTTTCGAAATTTTATTGAAAGTTGTCTAACTTTACGTAAATTCTTCCTTTAGCAGTTCTCGTTGCTACAAGAATTTACATAAAGTTGGACGAACAAACGGAATAACAGCGTACGTACAATTTCAAATGAAATTTCCTAACTCTACTCAAGAGTTGACTACTCAGAGTCAGAATTTAATCGAAGTTTAATTCGATTCAATGGAAAAATCTACGATACGAATTTCGGACAGCCTTCGCGCCCCATCCCAGCTTCTTCCGTTGCTCGTTCGTTTACCAAATTTAAATGGCTTCATCCCGAGTTGGCGAACATTCGCCAAGACACCGCGTTGAAACTCTACCTTGCCAACGTGTAAAGAGGCTTAAAGCAGCCTTCGTCCGTTTAAAGCAACCCTGGAGGCCACGTTCCTTCTCTTGAAAAATTCAAGGGAAATTCGAAGACGCGGTTCGTACGCCGAACAGGCGACCACGAACGCCTCGACTGAAATTTCTCGCGAGCCGATCGTAACTTCGGTAATTAGAATGACGTCATGCGACGAGTCGAAACGGACACAGCGATCGGAATAAGCTACGCTTTGTATACCACGCGATTCGTGCGTATGTGTTATGGGAATGTTGTAAATGTCAGGCAGGTTTCCATCGACTAAACGTAGAAAACAAGACGGTTGCGTAACGCCGTATTTAACGATAAAACAGATATAAGCGAATGATAATTTAACTTTAAAATTAACCGTTTCGCGAATTAACAGATCGCTGTTTGAAGTTGCTGCGAAAATGTGCCAGTCAACCAACAACGCTTCCACCAGGTTTTACGATAAAAGCGTAGAATGTCTGTGCGAATGTATACGTGTGCGCATCTATTAGGATAAGTGATCCGACCGATAGCATTACGAACATTATACGATGGAGCATCAAGCGAATATTTGCGTTAGAATATCGATAACAGCCGAAGCAGAAACGATTCGCAGAATGCAGCAGGAAATTTACGGATGCGTGCTATGTATCGCACAGAGTTTTCGCTTCGTACACGTTTAATAGAGCAGATTTGTCGAAAAGAAGCTGGCAGTGTATCGCGTACGTACTAGGTTGTCCGAAATGTTTCTTTCGTTTTATAAGGAAATAATAGACGCACGATGTTTTTTGTTTTATATTAGTTTATCGAATTATGCACGGACGTAATAATGAAAATATAACGAAATGGATCGTATCTAATTCGATAAAGTAATATAAAACAGTTGTTCATCTATTATCGCCTTGGGAAACGAAAGAAACTTTCCGGACAACCTAATACCTTCGTGAACCACATACAGCCTTCAAGAGGAAAAAACATCATTTTCGTGAATATTAACTCTTGCACGTATAACACGTTATATTAATATATTTAATTCGACGAAAGAAGATGTTTATCGAGTAACGAAGCTTCGTCTCGGTCACAGCTTCCATCTCGGATCTTCTATTACGATTTTTCGTGTTTCGATCGTGTTGCACTTTGCGCCGAATCTTGCAAATGTCGTATCTGAAAGGTAGTCGTCTTAGACGTAATACGTTCAGCGGTTAGTCCAAGTAGCGCGTTTGTCTCGTTCCTCGCATCCTCTGTTTACGTATTCCTTCGCGGTTATTGCGGCGGCGTTTTATCGGGCGAATTTTATCGTTTGAATGGCATTGATCGGTGAACGAGGAGGAGTGGCTTGTATTTAATCAATCCAACGTTTACGTTCTGACGATCTATCGTAGCGAGTAAAGGCTTCTGCGATGCTTGTTTTCAATTAACGTGGCCGACCGTGAAAGGGAGCTTGTTTCGTTGCTCGTAGAAATTGTAAGTGGCTCTCGTTCGATAGACTCGAACGCTGCATTAACATCGAGCATGGTATTTCTATCTAGTGGCTTGGCGATCGACTTTTTCCTTCTGGTTGCCTCTGCGTACACGAACGATAATCGTAAAATCGATGCAACTTTCAAATTCGCGTTGTTCAAACATCCGCAGTGGCTCGCGAAACTATTCGAACCGGGAAGCTTTCTAGTATGGAAAAACTTTTTACCGCTGTATCGTGGGGAAAAAGCATCTGGAAATTTTATTAGCGATCGTAACGAGATACGATCATCGTGATTTTAGCGATGTGACGTTGACCGACAGCGTGGTGGATTTAAAAAATTGTTTCCTTGGAAAATAGGAAACGTGATTTATCTACCCCTGTGTTCCGTTTCGTACGGTCCTCGTACGTAAAGTAAACAGACGTGTTTGCTTTCAAATAAGTTGCGAGACGAGCGCTCGAAATCAGTCGTAGAACCAAGGAGCACGATTCCGAAGGAAGAAAATCCCAGGAAAAATTCTACCATAAGAAAAATGCTAATTGCGAGAAACTACGCTGAGAAATACAAATATTAATAGAGCAAAATATAAAATACAAGATCTAACGACAAAGACATCGAGCAATACGATCGAACCATGGAATTTGTATTTTATCTTGTTGGGAAGTGAATTTCTCGAAGGAAGAAGGAAGAGCCAAGAGAGAAAATGGAAGGAACGTTTAAGAAATTGTGTACGACGAAGAGAAAGAGCGCTCGTTCTTCGGTAGGAGAGCTAGCAAGTGTATAACATAGTACAGAGACGCTGGAACGAAGAAGAGAGAATCAATAATAAACTGGCATAGTGCCACAGACTATACCGCGGATGCATCTTTGCTTGGCCGAGCTCGATTCTCCAACATCGAATCGAGGAAAGCTGGTGCTACCGGCGACGAGACGGTGGCCGAACTCGCCTGTTTCGAGCAAGTTGATCGAACAAAGGCCGCTAACAAGTTTAATTTACTTCGGATTCAAGGGAAGGAAAAGTTTAAGTAACACAAGCTGACTTTTACTTGATCGAAATTAACTCGCACTATGATTATACCGAGATTGTTGGAAATAATGGGAAACTGCTTTCGAACGAGTAATTATACCGCCGTAGCAAAAGAATAATAGCGAATCTGAATGGAAATGATTTTTAAATTGGTGAAATGGAGCCCAACTTTCTCGCTAACTGTAGGGAAAATTTCGCTCGATCGATTATTAATAACAGCGACGAACTAACGCGCACTAACAAGTACGAAGACACAATACGCATCGTAATTCGAGAGGATTTTCACCAGCGACAAACACTTATCGCTAGGTCAACTAACGACTTAACGCAGTTTTATGTTTTATGTTTACACGTACATGTACTTTTCTGCATTTTTATCTATATATTCTTCATAAATTCGTAAACATCTGCAATCCGTCGATAAGATAGTCGATAAGCTATAACGCTTGATCGCGAGTTCTATTTTTTTCCAAACGATTCCTTTTATTCGATTGCCCCAGATGCCAAGATTACGCGGATCGAAAGAGTTTTGCGCAATTTTTCAATACAATGAGAAAATACTTTTACGCGCTATGCTTATCGTATAACTTATCGAAGTTAATGCCAATAAATTTGTATTTGAACGTAGCTGTTGGAACAAGCATGCTTTGAATCTTTTCGTATTTGCACGTTTAAAATCAAGTTTATCGACTCAGACGTAGATTAGGTTAATTGCTCCAATCTGTGATACTTGGATCTTCGACTTTCTTCGTGCAAGAAGAGTCGAAAGTTGAGAAGATTCGAAAAGTAACTAGAAGAAGAATGGACGAAGAAACATCGGAGTCATCTCGAACAACTTGGTCGTCGATCGATCTATAGATCGATAGAAAGACGATCGGGATCCAGAGCGATAGTTGGCGATCGTGACGAATACGTTGATTCGATAATAAAGGTAAACTTCGGGCCATGTATACCCTGTGTGTCTAGGTACATATACGTGTGTAAATTGTACACAGAGGCGTGTAGGATGCACCCAGGTCGATTTCTGCGTGGCACCGGTTACCATAACGGTACTTGCGTCAACATGGCTCATCGTGCTTCTAATAATGACTGTCGATTTTTAAAATACCTGCTGCACCCTAATCTTTTTCCCCCTGTTCAGCCGTCAAACGTCGCTCCTTCTGTCGTAAATTAATCCAAGTAATCGTTTTATAATAACAGTATATTCTTTGGTCGTCTACGACTTTTTCTCTGGAAGAAAAAACTTGCCACTTACGTGTTAGCGTTTATTCGGGCCGTTGCTCTTTGTACAACGATCTCTTTTACTTTCTACGATGAGTCGAAACACGGAGAAAAAGCGACTGGTTATTTCAGTCGTTTCTAAATTTCTTTCAAAGTGAGATACGACAGCTTTCTTTTTTTTCCTTTTAACATTAATATTTGATCGACGAAATGGTTTCAAATGTTCAAGTTAAAGTGCAAGCACACGATCACAAATTCAAAGAAGATAATTCTAACAGCGTGCTATATTGCAGATTCGAATTGAAGTACTCAAATTCAGATATACGTAGAGTTTGGAGTTGCAGTTGAGAAGCCCAAGCAGCTTGGCTCTCGATAATCCAACTCGAACATGCCGATTAAGCGCCGAAATCTAAAGGTTCAAGCTTGAAACAACATTTGCATTGTTAGATACTTTAAGTAGAAAAATTCCGTTGAAATTTTCAAATTCTCGTTCGAATATCTAAATTCGAACAATTGAATTCCAATGGAAATACCGAAACTCGCGGTGCCTCGATCGAAGCCATCGGAAACAATTGCCAATTCAGACGTTCAAATTGAAATTGAAACGTGCTAGCAACCCGTTCGTCGACAGTTGATCAACATCTACGTCGCCTAATTCTGCCCTCGTTAAAAAACTAAACACAATCGCGTTCCTCCACTGGACCCTATCGAATAAGCTCAAATGAGATCGAGATAATTAAATCGCAATTCCAATTCGAACATTCCAATACACATGGAAAGTCGGCGCGTCAACCTAACACCAGTATACTACTTTCTGCAGCTTTTTACATCGTTCGGCTGTGCCCCTGATCGGAAACCAAACGCAATCGCATTTCCTCCCTTCTATCGTATCATTGCTCGTACAAATCAAATACTTAAATGCAGGTAATTCCCATTCAAACATTGCGATTCACGTGGAAACGTAGCAGCGGCTAACCTACCAGCACTCGTTGGTCCTGGTTCTGCAGCAGCCTCTTACATCGTGTAATTCCGCCCTCGATCGAAAACCAAACGCAACATCATCGACGACTGTAGAGCCGGAGCCCTCGAATCCAGATAATTAAATCCGATTTCCCATCCAGACTACCAAATTCGAATACGATCGCGTTCGCTCCACTCGATCATATCAGTCATCCTGCCAGAACTTTGCTCCGGACGTCATCATCGACCGCTGTGTCACCTCGTCGACTGCTGTTACGAGAGCGAAGCTAGGGAAATTCGGTTGAAGAGGCAATCGCAGGATCGTGTTCTCGATCCTCTGGCTATAGAAACCGAAGAGAGCGAGGGAGAGAGAGGACAGACGGCCGTCATCGATAACTAGGGAATCGCGTCTCCATAGTTCGCTGTCTCTCTCAAAAGGTTTCGTCGCTCGAGGCACCTTTGACTGCGTCGCTGCTCGCCTCGCTCCTCAGGAACGAAAGGAAGACTAACTCTGGGTCCTCCTCTCTCTCTCTCTCTCTTTCTCTGTCTTTCTTCCGCTTGGAGTACTGCCACTCTATATTTAAACGGGCCGCGCACCACCGGCACAATAGGCTTTATGCTAGCAATCAGTATTCTACTTCCGTGACTAGACATCGAGGCGCTCTCCGGCTATCGATTCGCTTCCTTCAATGTCAATAACCTGCGATGCTCGCCTCGATGACGGACGTATCGAGCCGCGCTGACGATGTCATATAGCGACGGCCGATCATCGATTCTTCGATCGTAGGCACTCGATTCTGCCTAGGCAAATCACTGTTCCACGACGTGATCGATAACGAATTTTCCGCTGGATCGGTGATTATACATGTACAATAGCATAGGACATGGACGAGAGGAAATTTCGATACAAGTGCAAGTTTTAGGTCGTTTGTCAGGCAACAGGTATTTGATTTAACGGCCTAACAGCAGAGGTTATTCGCTTTCGTTTAATTCCATCCATCGATCCTTCGCTCTGGATATCGTCTTGCGTAATACGGTTCTTGCGCTTCGTCCGACGAGTTTCCAACGAAAATATCAGAAAATCGCTGCGGATATCCAATGCTGATTTTCGCGAGTGTAATCGAACAAATGGCGATATTTTGCGTTACGACGAGTCCTGTCGCTGATAAAATTAAAAAGTGAAACGTTCATTTCGTTACAATTTAATTTTATGTTACAACAGCCACTCCGCGTTTAACGTCGCTAACTGATTTAGTCGAAATGTACGCAAAGTTTCCGAATATAGAAACTTCCAAATTTACTTGTCGAGCTGCTCTTTCGCTACCTTGTCCCTTGAAATAGTCAAAAACGAAGTTTGCGTATCGTTACATTAAGTTGTCCGAAATGTTTCTTTCGTTTTATAAGGAAATGATAGACGCACAATGTTTTTTGTTTTATATTAGTTTATCGAATTATGCACGAACGTAATAATAGAAATAGAACGAAATGGATGATACAATCGTAATTCAATAAAATAATATAAAACAGAAATTCTTGTTCATCTATTATCACCTTATGAAACGAAAGAAACTTTTCGGACAACCTAATAATAGCTCGTACCTGCGCGTATCGCGTCGTTGTTAAGAGAAAAATCCAATCTCCGGGGAATTAAAGCAAACCAATTATCCTTCCATAAGCCACGCAAAATTCCCTAGCAACGATCGAACGAATCTTGTGTTCTCCGTCGGAACAAAAGCGCCGCAGATTTTCCCTTGTCCAAGCTTCTCCTACGTTCATAGAAAGAACGAATGGAACAGAGGGATGATGGATTTTCCTATTTGCGAGGTCAATCGCCCGACAAATATCTCGTCGGATCTCTCGATCGTAGCCGGAAGTGCTCCTGACGTTCGTCAACCGCGAAACGTCGATGACAGACGCACAAAGCGAGCTCGCAGGCAAGAGTAAAAATCAATTGGACGGGACAGGGAAATTTGTTAAGGAAAGCAATTTTTCAACCTTCTATGCTCGTAAAATATTCCAGCCCGACGTCTATCCGTGATCGACGACGAGAATTTTCGAATACGAAAGTAAATATTCTTAAATGGACGGCTATTGTAAAGCGCGGATTAGCGTCAGTGTCAGTGTCAGTGTCGGTGTTTCTCCAGGGCTTTGTTAAAGTCCGTTGTAATGGCGAAACGTCGAGACACTTGTCTAAAAAAAAAAAAAAAAAAGAACATACTCCTACCGAGAGAACCAGCCTGCAAAAGCCTAAAAGATCTTGCAGGTCTCGTTTCCGTCTCCTTGTCCTCGTTTGCAGCTTTAAGAAACGCGAAATGTCGTGTTCGAGGGACTAACGGTCGAAGGAACTTAGGTTTTAGTACATTTCGCGCTGTGAAATTTAATATCGTTCTTTATTTCCAGTAGAAAATACGCGGAAAATGATGAAAGACCGGGAGGATCGTCAAAGTGAAACGCGTGAAAATCTATATTCCTTCGATAGATGCTACTACGCTCGGAAATAAAATATGTATGCGAGAAATATTTTGTCGTATAAATGGAAATACGTTGGATATACGATATCCAAATAAAATATGCCAAAGAAATATTCCTTTCGTAACAAATTTCCGATATCTTTCCATCGTCGATCCAGATTAATCTTCGACTATCGCTCGGTAAAACATTCGCTAGTTGGATAAAATATTCTTAGAAAATCGCGTAAATTTCCCAATTCCTCAGCCATCGATCCAGCATATTCGATATTTTCGAGACGATTTTTTTCTCGTAGAATGAAGACAGGAAACAAAGAACGTTCGTACGTTACACGTGAAATTTGCACCGGCTCTCTTTATTGCGTGCAAGAACAAATGGTATTGGTTGCGATGAAATTTTCACGACGATGTTCTCTTCGCGCAATTCCCATCGGTTTACAAGCCGGTAAACGAAAAAAGAAAAAAGGTATATAAAACTGGCATGACAGAGAATCGTTGAAATTCCGGTCCGCCTCGGTTCGCGAAAACAGATCGAGGGGATTCGTCAAGCGTTCGCTACCAAACATCCACCGAACTGTGTCGTACACACGCGTGGGAATTACGAAGATCGCGCGAAGGACAGCGAGTGCGCAATGTGCAAGGTTAATCGCGCGATATTTATTTCGCTGAATTTAACCGGTGTGCAGTATTTAAGGCAAGTGGAAATTAGAAAACAAGAGACGGAGCGACGATCGAAACGTTCGTAAACTGTAGCGAGAAGAACAGAGGCAAAGTGTAAAGAGGTGTAAAACGAAAAGTAGAGAAATATAGGAGAACTGTAAGAGACGATGAAGCGCAATGAAAAGAGCAGAGAAGCGGAAGAAGGTAAGTGGATGACACGAAATGAAACGCCTAAAGAAAGCAGATTCAACACGCGGTTCGAACAGTACGATGAAAGAAAATCCAAACTCTATCGAAAAAGAAAAAGAGAGAGAGAGAGAAAAGAAAAGAAACTGTAGGAAAATAAAAGATAAAAAACCATACGCGTTCAAGGATAATAAATAGAGGAAGGAGCAAGCGAACGAGGATAAAATGGAGAAGGTTTCCTTGGTTGCGATTTCATGCGGAAAAAAGCATCCCATGGCCAGGAATATTCTTCACGGCGGGTCTGGCATATTCGCGCGTGCCAATATTAAATTCGTCGGTTCGGACGATCCACGAAACTCGTGGAATGCGAGAGAAAACATTCCTGCTTGGCTTCGGTCAGAGAGGGATCGTTGCCTCTCTCACGGTTTTCGATTTACGCCGTCGAACTCTTGCATCGATTCCTATCGGATCCGCGTTTCGTTCCATCCGCTCGTTTTTCGCGACTTCGTCGTCGTCGTTCCTCCTGTTTATTCATTAACATCGAGTATTATTCGATGGAATTCAAGCGTTTCTTTCTACCAAGTCGTTTCCGCGTGCGTGATTGTTCCAAAGAATTAAAAATTTGATGGATACCAGAGGTGCAGCGGAATGGAATTTTTCATAGAAATTTTGTACATTTACAGAATTTATGGAATTTTATAGCGCAATTTAGGGGATTCGATCGTGAAATGATTTACTGGAAAATGGATGGGAAGCGTTTTTCTCTCATTGCATTATTTATCTATTCGTGTACCATCCATTCTGATTTTTACAGCGTAAATATTATATTTATCATACTTCGGTCCCGTTCGATAAATTTCTCCACAGAATTTTCTCTAAAATTAAACAACAAAATTTCACCACATACAGCGATAAGCGTATCAAATCACGAAGAAAGAAGAATCGTGATCGTTCCATGACGCCTAATTCGCGTCCCACGTTTACGCGTTTATCGCAGCCTAACGTGATCTAGTCGATTCATCGACTCCAATTGATACGATGAACGCAACTCTGCTTTTTCTCGTGTAGCTCTTCTCGTATCAAAATAAAACGCCACTCTATTCTCCGTTTTACTCTGCGTCATTTTCAACTTTTACTTCCAATCTTTAATATACCTGCTACATAACGCGTTGTACAGCGAAAAATAAAAAACACGCTGCGCGCCTCGACTTCTTCCAACTACCGTCCGACTCAGAAAATGTTAAATGCGAATCGATACGACCCAGCCGCCGACGAAGTGCACGCGCACGGACCCATACGAGAGAATGTTAAACCGAAAAATTCCTTAAAATCCCCTTTTATCCTCGTGAACCCTTCGACTCTACTATTGGCTTGGCAACTAAGTGATCGCGGATTTTCTCATTAGGTGGTACTGACAGAATCCGCAATCACTTAGTTGCCAACGCAATAAATCACGAGGACGGGAGAAACCGTCCGTCGATCGTGCAAGAGCCACGAGCGGCTTCTCGAAGCAGCCGAGAGGAAGCGTTCCTCGATCGTACAGAAACGTGTACGACAACGACGAACGAAGGAGGGAAAGTGGTGGAGGAATCGGCGGCAGCCGTCTGCAATCTCCGTACACGAGTAATAACTTCATGTTAGCGAGCAGTTGTTTGCATATCGTGCGGTATAGTTAGGTATAGCTGGCCTCGCCAGGCCAGATTCGACCGGCCTCGGGTCAACGACGCGAAACGCCGATCGTCGCCGCAGAGACGAGACAGTTTCCTAGGGACGAAACTTTGCTGGAGCTCGTTGGCAACGCGGTGAAGATCGTTCGCCGTGTTCGATGGTCCGGTAACGTCGAACGTTACGCTCGTTCTTTCGGCTTGCAACCTTTCGGAGGAAGCTGAGTTTCTTGGCCGAAGCGAGTCGGATCAACGAGGGACACAATACGACGTCTGGCCTCGTCCCCGACCAGAGAATAAAGCTTTCGCCCCTTTCGAAAATGGTTCTTGGTTCTTGGAAGGACGAGTTTTATTTTGCACGGATTCGATTTATCGGTGAATGGTCCTTCAGGCTGATCCTTTCTTATCTTTAGTTGCAAGAATGTGGATTTTAAGTGGAACGAGAGTAGAAAAAATTTCAAAGCGCAAAGATTCACGCAAATATTGCGAATAATGTACGAAAGTATACAAAATATAGAGAATGTAGCACCTGTTACGGTGTATTGTAGCGAGTGAAACGAGTCTCTGTTTATAGGTTGTAGATTTTTATTTGTCTTTCAAAAATATGAATTTGTATAAATATTCACGATGTACCGATCAGTGTTTTCGAAAGAATTTGGATTTACAGTGAAAATTACTCTCGCGCCATGTAATTTTATATTTGAGTAAAAACTGGAGAGGACGATTTCCATTCGAGTTTTTCACCCATGTTCTTCAAACGCTGTCGAAAGAGATTAAATTGGGATGGGACTAGTAATGAATTTAACGAGAAAAGATGTAGATGAAGATTGGTGTATACGGTGTGCAATTTCATATTCCAAGAGAATAATTTCCATTAAAATTTTTTATGGAAATTCCTCCAACGTTTTCACAGATTTTTTTCAAATTTCGCAATTAACTTACAGATAAAATTCATCGATTTTATCTGACGTGCGATGATAAAATCGACGAGTTTTATCTGACATTCGATTAAATGTTTCAAAAGAACGTATTTATAAGCAACTACGATAAAGGAAATATAATCGCTCGACTGTACGGTAGAAATATATTTAGAGAGGAAAGGAAGCGCAGCACATTGAAGCGAAAAATTGTAAAATCAATCTGCAATATAAAATCAACAATGGAGCAGCTGAAAGAGTGGTTTCCATCGATCTAAAATTTTGTTCACCCGTTCCGACCTATGTACAATAATGTCCCGAATCAACGAATGGAGTAAATTGCTCGTGTGCAGTATGTGGGAAATACAAAACTTCGAATACGATCTTCTCACGAAATTCGTGTTCAGCACAATATCGCACACGCAAAAAATATGAGGCAAATCGATGACCCGAGCTTCGAGTTCCATAATCGAGTACACGTGCACTCGATCGCAGCTTTTCCAACCGAATTTCTTTACACGTAGTAAATGCACATTGCAATTTTTTACGGTCGTACGCGCGTGAATTGTAAGAAAAAGATGAAAAAGAAAAGTGGTAATTGTATTAAAAAATAATTATACAATTAATTAAGTAACAGTAAATAACATCATTATACTTTATTTTAGTATAGTAATTTTGGGTTGAAATCGATCGAGTTGATAACGTGTGAATTTGGACAATTTGTTTCAATTTTCACGCGTGTATCCTGTTGAATTATTATTCTTTAATAAACGATATTTCGCTAGGACTTCGATTTATACTTTCACTTTCGTATTACGTGAAATTGTTATTTTTCGATGAACGATGTATCGAACAAGATATCAATTCGTATTGTTGTTCATTAGCGGTACATCAATCGAAAACATCATTGTTACATCGTATATTACTATACTATTAAATATAAACGTTGGAAGGTTCGTATCGTCAAAGAATTTATTAATCGTTTAAATTCGCGAATGTTTCTGTAATTCAGTGTCACGTATGGGCAACTTTTATAAATCACCCTGCCTCGATTTAGCAAACACGTTTAACGCTTGAATTTTATCCAGAGATAGAGTAGCTGTCGCATTTATCAAAAATATTGGAAACGTGAAAATTTCCAATGGAAACGGTAACTCATATTTACTGAACCCGCGTAAAGATTAAGTTAACGCAATTAACGAGAAACTGTCCACCAATGAAATGTAGCACTGTGTATCAGTTTTTCATTTTTACAGTGCTGCAGCTGAAATTCGTGAAATAGAGTTATCGGTATCGTTATATATTCCGGGCCTTTTTTCCGTTCGCTCGTAAATTTTCCGCCATAGCGGCGCCTTCTCAAGTAATTTTACAATTTACCACGATTTTCTATAGGCTCGTTCCGATAAACGAATACCCTAACTTGCTAAAAGAGATCATCACCTGACAATTATCAAATTCGATAATTGTTAAACGATAATTTGACGTTATATCAAATTTGACAATTAACTTGGTGGCACTATCCTAATTTTTCGATAAAATTACGCTATTTTGCGACAGTGTCGCAATTCAAAGTAGACGCTTGTTTCGATCCCTTTTAAACGATAATCGATGCATACGAGCAATATCTGATCGGAGAACCTAAAAATCCAGAAACTATCAGCACCATGTTAAGAAGCAGTGTATCTTCGTCCAGTCGCAGGGAAACGCGATCGCGTTGAAACGCGTCAACGGGAGTCGTAAATTCCCATTACGATTATAACAATCGACACCACCATCCTTATTTCTTTTTTTTTATTTTATTTTGGTTTTTTACAATTTGTCCTTATGGACATTTGGTAAAGTGCTATATCTTATTGTTAAAAAAAAAATAAATAAAAATAAACATAGCATGTGGGTGGCTACCCCCAGCGGGGTGCCAGCTTCGTTTTTTCTAAGTTATATCTTTTATGACCCTTATTTCTTGTGGGATAATAGGGGTGTTTGTTGTGTAATAAAACCGTAGTCTACAGTTCTATAATATATATATTTGCAATAACTTGCAACGCTTGATGTGGCGTCGTTTAAATTTATAATATTCGCTCGATGTCGCGTAGATTGTAGCGATGGCGATATCCTGTTATTGGATCAGGAGTTGACTGACTTCGCAAAGATTTAAAGAACAATATTTGAGTACTCAAAGTTTAGAAGAACAGTAGATGACTGTTATAAGGTTAAGACTTGACGACACAAAGATTGGAAGAACAGTATTTGACTACTGCAAGTTTAGAAGAACGGTAGTTGACTCGACTGCCCGAAGATTTGTAGAACAGTAATAGACCCGTCTCGTGCTATTAAGGAGGAAAGCTCGGTGTGGGTGTGTCTTGAGCTAAGAACGCGGATTTGTTGTTCACACTTTTCGGTAGAAAAGCGAGGGTAACGATCCGCGATGCCCATTGGTTATAGCCAATGTTAATAAATAAAATGCGAGGAGAAGATCTCGTGCAGATGTGGCTCATAGGTGTCCTTGTTCATGAGAAATATCTGCTATTTCGCTAGGCAAACATCCGCTTTCCCCGTAATAAGTAAGACAATAAACCTAAGGACTGTTTTAATGACCATCCATAAACCGAAAATACTTATATGAATAGAGATTAAGATAAAAAATTCGGTTTATGGCGGTTCCTTGGGTTTATTGCGGGTAAGTGTAACGACGTGTAGGCCTGGGCGACCAAGCTAGGAGGGACGTCGCACGGACCATCTCGCGCGACGTAACAAGCAATGAATTGTAAAAGGCAAAATGTGTTCGCTATTGAATGAATAATCGATAACTTTGGACTTTCTATTCCAAACTATTATCCATTTATCCTTGAAAGATGTGATTTTCTTTATTCTATCGCTTCTTCTAGCAAACCGATTAATATAATTATATTCCTATTTCGATAAAACTCAAAATTACAGTAATTTGTCAGAGGAGCTGGTATATTTATAATGACCGCAAGCCAGTCATTTTGATGGACTTACAATGACCGATCGGCGAATCGTACGAGATAAATTTGTAAATGTGACAAGTCCTTTTTATGCCAGAGGAATAAGGAAAGAAAGAGAGAGAGAGAGAAAGAGAGATAGGAAGAAGTAACACACATTATTAGCGTTATAAACGTCAGTTTAATGCTTCGGGATATACCGAGGAAAAAATAAACGCAACCGCGGCAGAAAATTCCTTTTCTACGGGTCAAAGCAGCCACGTCACCGCTCGAGCATCCGATCCTCGAAGGTTACCATTCCACGATTCCTTCCTCGATCCTTACCACATCCACTCAACCCTACATTTCCTCATTTTTCAACGAGGAATCATCACCTGCTACGAGATACCCTGTACACGTTTCGCTCCCTAAGTGGGGGACGGAACTGGATTTGAAAGAGAGAAGAAGCTAATACGAACGAAACTTATCACGGTTGGCAAGCAAACGATAATTTAAGAGTCGAATATCGAATTGATAATAAGAATGGAGCGTGAAAGAATGAAAATTGATCGAACAGAAAAGGCGGAAGATATAATACGTGTTCTGTTACGCACGATGTCATGAACACGAAAGCAAGGAATTTTAACAACAAGAAAAATAGTCGCGTTTTCGCTAGATTCTTCCGACTGGTTTTATTCGTCCTGTTTCGTCGCGAAAGACTCGCCAAGATTCAAAGATCGCGTTAATTTACCTCTACCTCGACAAGATCGTCGATATCCTTGGATCTGCTACAAGTTTCTAGGCCAGTTTTACTCTCGTTTCGACGAAAAGAAAGACTCGGCCGCGAAATTTGCAACGAAACGCCCTATCCATATTAACGACGACTCTTTCGTGTTTTTCTTAAACCCAAGAAATTTCTCAGCGCTGGAAAAACACGATTAAGTAAAAAACGATGTAAAGAACGCAGCAGGGTTACGAACGACAAGGAAAATAATCTTCTTAATCCCAAAACAAACTACGTACGCTCATCCGCGTTACTACGATCCATATTTATAGGAAAAAGCCGTTGGAGAAAAAAAGCAAACGGCTGAACGAGGCCGAAACGTCTCGCACGTTGCCTCGAATCTCCGCGGAACGAGTATAGGATCTGTTGCAGAGGTTACAAGGGTTCCCTTCGAGGGAATTCCAGGAGGAGACGGCCACGTTCCCCGGAAACGACAACGCGATCCTTCCATTTACACCGTGTCACGACGAGTTCGGGACACCGTCGGGAGAGAAGCGGCCGGGTAAACGAGATAAATAGAGGGGGAGGCCCGGGGGACAGGGGAATATATTTGCATGGGCGAATTGGAACACCTGGATGCGCGTGTATGTCCGCCGAGAGAAATTGCACGGAACGTCCTTGCTCGTTCCAAGCGAAACCGAGGGCTGGTTAATTCGAGGAAAGTGTCCGGCTAATCTGCGCTGCGATTTTCTCCGATGACTTCCACCAGCTCCATCTTCTTCGAATCACTTTTTTAGTTATATTCTCGCTCCGTGTATGCACGCGTTTAAATTCCTGTCGTTCATTTTAATACCAGAAATATACACCGGTTCTCTCTTATTTAATATTCGTATCCTGTCCTTAAACGAGTATTTTACTGGCTAGTATTTTACGTAGTTTTGAAAGAAAATTAAAAATCTACTTGTGCAAATAAAAACGAGTAAGGGAAAATAATCGAAGATACGAATTCGCGATCTTCCTCCATCGATTATAGTAAATTCGAAACAACGTTAAGTTACGTTATAACGTTGTGACGTACGATATCGATGTAATAGACGTACCACGTACTATGAAAAAGAACATATGGTTTCAAGAAAATGTATTCGAACCAAGACTAACCAACCTATCCTATTTGACTTATCCTCTAATAAGTCTAAATATTAAATTCTCCCCTTACATTCTACCCTTAAAACCAAACAAAATAGCGTTTCACAGACTTTACCTTTATCCTTCGGCAGTCCTTCTGGCATTCGTAAAAATAACAGAGTGGAAGATTTCTGGGACCATTTAGCCGATTCAGAACGACTAGAAAAAACACACACGGAAAGAAGCTTCAAGGTAAGAGAGAAAAGCGAGAAGCAGCTGGCTGGATGACGTCACTACCTGTCTTACAGGCTTTGCCAACACCCCTTGGGGTATGGGTCAATCTTGGTACACACCCGAGAGTTTTGTCCAACTATTCCAAGTGGCGCAACTTCATTTGCGACCGGACCACATTTTCCGGAAACGCTATACGCGGTGACTGCTAAGTTTCCTCAAGTATTTCCACAGAAGGTTACGTAACGTCTCGACGTGTCCTGTCTCTATGCGGGTATAATACACGAAGGCGAGAAGGTATTCCACTTGCAAATTTTGTAGGAAAATTTAACGATATGCCATTAAGGACGAGGGCATTTTCCTGCTGTTTTGCTACTGAAAGCGGCCAACGAGCCGATAATTGTGGTATCGGAGATTTAATTGAACAAGCGGCAATTGCAGAGTTTGAGGGAGAACGGTGGACAGTGGGGAAATTAATCGTTCGGAAATGTGAACGTTCGAGCGTCGAATTTTTATACATTCGAGAATTGATATTTTTATGAAATTAACGTTTGGAGAAGGATCGAAGCTGTCGATATTTAATTATGCCATGAATATCATTCTTCGATTATTTGCAACGATACGGTAAAAAAATATCATCCGTATCGACGAGGAAAGCATTTTAAAAATTCTCTATATTGAATTTAAAATATTTTCGAGTATAGAACTGTGTACAATATTCGTACGGAATATTTTAGTAACGTGTATCATTCGTTATCCATTCAACAGAGATAAATATTGATTAATAATTGTTTGTATGGCATTGGTAAACGTCTGAAAAATTATGCGCAACGATAAAGCGAACACCCCGTACATTTTTTTTTTTTTATTTGCCATTATTTATACTTTCTATATAGACGTAGAACAATCGAAGAGGAAAAGTCGTGTGAAAAAACGATTTCAGTTATAATCGAGTAAGCGCATTCTGCCAGCTAATTAAAGTTAGTAGCTGTAATTGCGCAGCACTCTGTATATATTATTATACCCCGCCATTATCTAGTATTTGTATGAGAATAATTAGCGGAATGATTGTGGTTAACGACTAATTAACGACGTTAGTATACGGGCAATCTTAATGTACACCATTGTAGCACGCCTTCGAATGGTTCATTTTCAACGTTAACGTTAAGTTAGTAAACGGGGAACTGCAATTTTCCTTTTATATAGCTTGATTCGTTTTAATTCGTTCCACTATTCCATGTAACTGTTCTTGGATAATGAACGACGCAATCGATCTGTCATTTAAATTTAAGCGCATGTCGATGAAGAATACGTTACGCAAGATGATGTCACGACGTTGACTCACAGGTTGATTTAATTTAATGGGAAAAGAAGCGTAACGTAGGTTAGTGTCGAACGAACAAGACGAATAAAAAATATCTAAGGTTATACGGTATACGTAATAGAAATAACATTTAAATATTCCTTTCTTTAAACAGAGTATTAGAGATTAGGTTACGTAAAACGTTCCGGTAACCTACGCTTACACGATAAATCGATTTTCGTCGGTATCGATCGTCGATAGACGATAATTCTAGATGCAATTTGTTGGTAATTACATAGAAGTAATTGACTGTTCCGAACGTTTATGACAGACTTAACCTCTTAATGCTTCGTACGATATGTACATATGTTACATACTAAATGTATCCATTTTGAAGGAGATTTGTAATCATGAATATCTTAATCGATCCATGTTTATTACATTATATTCAAATAATATTGTTCGTTGGTTCCAAATGTTGTCAATTTAATCATGACAATCGTATTTCATTACAGTATTAATGAAATTTCAAAATATTTTATGTAACGCATACAATATATGTGCATATACGCAAAAGTGTTTCTATGGTATGTATTCAAACGAGCCAGTGTATGATTCACTATTATTATTATATTATACGACTATATAATCTTTTGTTAATAATCCGAGCATTAAAGTGTTAAACGTACATAAAACGCAGCCAGATAAAGTTACAACGTTGTAAAATATTGCAAGTTTTATAAACTACCGTTAGTCACGATACATCATATAAAATAAGGTTATGTACGAACCAATTTAGCGAAGACCACTTCGTAAATCCTTTTGTTCGAATGAAACACACCCGTAAAAGCATCCCATTGCGAAAGGATCGGTCGTTCACGGAAGAAAATGTTAATTAAAATGCTTTACGTTCCGATCGCGTTTAATCGCCGTTAAGGTCAACGGTTTCCGATCGTCGATATACACTACTTCAGACGCGTGTACTTATTTATGTACTTGTAACAAATATAATGTAATTCGAACGCTTAAGATAAGGACAGCGAATCGAATTAAAACGGGAAACGTATCCGGTTCTACGGCTAACGGCTAATTACTTGACGATAAATTTGAACTACGATTGAACGTCGCGTCGAATCGAATGGTTGCACGAAACGAGAGATCGATTATACGTGCAAAAGACGCCAACGACCGGTGGCCGGCGACTTTCAACCGTTTTTTTCTCAAACTATTATCGACCAAGTAATTCGCGTAAACAATATCGTAACGTCTTCTCCGAATTTACTGTTATCGTTGCTTCAAAGAAATCAACGCGGATTGTCTTCATCGTAAATAGAAGTGTGAACTTTCTATGACTTTCCACGGCATGTATTCGCAAAAGAAATTAAGGTTAGTCGTCAACAATATCGATTCCACCATATTGAATTCTAGTTTCTTGTTATTAAAACGTGTGATAATTTAAAAAATAAATAGTTATTAAAAGAATACGTAACAACAAAAGAAAGATGACAAGTTCTCGTTACGTTATCAGTCTTTTAATTATTTTCATACTTTCTTTATAACGCTTATGTGATTGTGATACAAGTACTCGAGTGTTTTCTCACGTGATTTCAACCATTGTGTACGGGTAGGTGTTCCTGAAAGAATATATATTCTCATGTTTTTTTCATTACACTTCCCGTCGTCGTACCGTATCGACTAACAAATGGTTATAAAATTTTTGAGCAATTTCGATTTGGATACAATGGAGGAATAGCGAATAGGTTGCGAAAAAAGAATGGTGTCCGGACAAGAAATTAATATGGCTTTCAAAATGCTGTCTCCGCGTCGGATATACGAAACCCGCACGTTTTCCTCCGACCAGATGGTCTATTCACATAACACTCCATTCAACTTCTTCACAAACGGCTACCATGTTCCCAGTGAGTTTCCATTAAACTTTCGAAAATTTGTCGAAAGTTTACCCCTTTTAATGGAGGCTTTAATAACTCCGCGCGAAAAAGTGTCTTTTTCATTCGATTCCTTTTACTACCGAAACTTTTAATCACTCTTCCATAAAGAATACTCGTCTCAAATCGGTAAAATTTAGAAATATTTTGCGTAAAAAATACCAACGGTAGTTACGAGATCGACAATTTCATATTTCCTTGCATATACATACATACGGTGGCTACGAATAGTATCTATTCATAACCTTAGTTTCCAATCAAGCGTTTTTCTATCAGGTTTCCATTTTTATAGTATCAAATCTGTGATATCATAAATAACATCCATGACAATGACAAAGATTACACGATATATTCGATACTTCGTTAGTGGAGAAAATTGAATATCCGCTGAACAAAAGTATCTTTCAGTATCGGTTTAATCTCAAAAGAACAAAAAACAGAAAAAAATTGACAACCATCGTTTTTGACGCGAACTCTTAAATCCCACGCACACAGAGAGCCATAGAGACGCACGACGGCTGCCCAGTCGAGACTTGTTCGAGACAATCGCGCGCGTCTCACGGATCGCGAAGAAATCGCATCGTCGCGTCGTCTAACCTCAATGACACAATCGAGCGGAGGCAGTGAACTTCTCTCTGGCGTCGGACTATTTCAAGCTCTCGAAACACGGCAGGACAAGAGAGAGAAGAAAACCAGTTCACCGCGCGCGTAGAGCTACGTGACTTACGTAAAATATAATACGCTTCCGAGGAAAGACGCGTCGTAACACACGTAAATACGTACGGCTACATACAAACACGTATACATAGACGTAGACGTAGGCGTACGTCATCACTTGGATCATTACTCGCAAAGGACAAAATTCATCGACTTACGTCAACTGCAAGCTCCACTCTCAATCGATACACCACGATGTCTCTCTCACACTCTGTCCGTCTGCGTTGCTCTTTCACAGCCGTTCGCTCCGTCCCTTTGTTCCTATCGTCCCGGTAGATTCTCACCAATAAACACCAAAACAAAACCCAACAAGGATAAACGCATAGAAGGAAGAAAGGAAGGAAGGAACACAAGACTATATTTTCGACGGGATCTTCCTTTGTCACGATAATCACGGAGAACGGCGAACGATAGGAAATAAGAGGGGGACTAGCACGAATAGAGAGAAAGAAACAAGAGAAAAACGTCGAACACAACACACACGCGGGCCGCGATTCCGGCGCACAGCTGGTGGAACGTCGTCGTGCGCGTTACGCTGTGTCGGCCACTCGAAACTCCGGCTGGCGTTTCAAGGGCAAGGCTAGCCCTCGTCGTCGAAGGAACGCGGTATTATCATGACTGTACGAACGAATAATTACGCGTCCAACGATGCGAAAGACGGATTATACAACGAGTGACCTTGCCGCGAACCGAACCGAATTTTCGTCGTAGAGAATCGCAAACGACCCCGGTCGAGCTTTTGTTCCGTATCAAGAGGAGAAACCGTACTCGTCGCGAACCGACTCCCTCGATGGACGCGACGATACTGAGGCGCCGGCGTGTTTATTGCCCCCACCACCGACCGCCCCCCGCTGCTTCTACCAACCTATCCCCACCACTCGCGCTCTCCTCTTTCCTTCACCGTTTGAACCATGTAGGACTCTTCCCCTATCACGCCGCTCCCCCTACCACCAGCTTCCCGTTCGACCCTTTCCTACCTTCATCCCGGGGTCTCAGCTGTCCTACGGGTGTTCTGCTTCAAAACCTTCTCCCTCCTACTCATTCTGTCGTTTTATCCTCGTTCCTTCCGCGTCCTTTCCCTATTTCTATTCCTGTCGCTCGCAACCCTGATCCATCCACAACGTCCTTGTTCGCTAACGATTCCCCTACGTTGTTCCTCTCTTTCGTTATCCATCTCGCTCTTACCTACGTCGTTCAAGTTGCACCGTTCCTTTCTTTCACGCGGTTGAATTCGAGTCATAAACTGGGTCGTTATGTTCACGGTGGCACACGCGTGTTTTCGTCGTTTCTCCAGCTTTTTCTCGAGTTTTCTAGGGAAGAGGAATAAATACCATGGCGAAAGGTATTGAAAGCACAGGGCTCCCCCTTGGAATCTACGCGCTTTAAAGAGGGTAAAGCCTGACCGAGGATTAGCCGACCGAGTCTCTCGCGACGAATCCGACGTCAGTGACGTAAACTGCGCCAAGGATTCACCCTCTCGCGAGACCAGCGACTATGCAAATGTAGGCTGCGCTGAAAGAGCTGCGAATGTCGATCCTGCCACTTTCGACCCGGAGAATGACTGGTCGCAATATGCAAGGGATTCTGCTTTTTCTATTGTTTTATCTTATATAATAGAGCCCATGTAGAATATGATGAACTTTCGCAGATTCTTTTTTTAGCGAAGGGTCAAGGTGACTTCACTGGAGATCGTAATTTATAGTTTAAAAGTTAAAGGTTAATCCGTTTGCCTAGTCGAGTGACATTCGATTAGGTGTGCGACTTTCATTTATTTTTAATAGATATTCTTCTTTATTGCAGGAGGAGAAAATATTTTTTGCGAGGTAGGAACTGTTTTTCTTTCTCTCTCTCCGAGATGTGGTAAAGATGAAGAGCGATGCATGGATGGAAAATTGATTTAGAGAAGCTGCAGTTGTTTGATTGCACTCGTAAACAGTTTATGGAACGACTATTCGATGGAGGTAGAAAAATTTAGTTATCGCGCGATCCTTTCGGTCTTTTGCCGGACTAAATTCAATTATTCTCCTCAATTAACCTAGTTTTACTTGAAAAAAAGGCCAGGAACACGTTCTTCTACACCATAGTTCTACGATTCCTTCGTAACGAAGTTTCTTTTATTTACACACCTAACAAACCTGCGTAAATATTGTAACACGGATTCGAAAAGTAAATCAGCGCGGCAGACATAATCCGTGCGCAAACGGAGAAACTAGCTTCGAAATAATCCGAAGATTTTCTTCTCCATGTTCATTTTTCACTCCAATTTTATCTTCTTATAACTTAATTTAGATAGTAAATCAAACGTACTAAAAATGTTATTATTTTACCTAAAGTCACGCGCAGCTTCCTTTTCATTCTGATAAATAATTTATTTAAGCGAGTACCTCTTCAAAATTCTACCATTTTATACCACTCTATAGATAGAAACAACGTCCTTATAAAAATTCTATTTTCTCAAGGAAATATCCTTCTGTTATATTCATTTAGAATTTTAACAACGATTACGCGTATCTAAAAAAGAAGTAAAATTTTACGCGTTTGTTCCTTCTTGTTTTACAAATCTCGTGAAATCCATACCTTCGGCAAAATCTGCTTCCGTCGACCAAACAATAGAGTTCATTTGGCTCGACAACAGAGTTCGACAGAGTATCGTGTCTGCCGTAAGAGGCGCAAGTCAAATTCTAGAATTTAATCCGCCCTTCTTTCGCTGCCCTACAAAACAAGATCGAATAAATCGTACGTAGTTTCATACTGATCTAGAACTTCACGATCGTACTGATTACACGTGTTTATAAAAAAAAAAGAAGGAAAAAGGAAGAATTGCCTCTTCGACCCTTCCTCTTTCACTCGCTAATACTCATCCGTATCAAAGAATAATTATAACAGAATTTCAACATTTTTACATTCATATTGATTATCCGCGTTTATAAAAACTAAAAAGGAAAACGTAGAATTGTACATTTCGATCTTTCCTTTTTCCACTATTCATGCAAAAACGCGAGCCTCGGTAGGATTCTACTTCTGGCAAATGATCTGCCGTCGCATCGAATTAATCGTTCTCCGTTCTCAATAATATATTCGAGGCACGTTCTACCGGAAGCCGCAATGCGATCGTAGGAGCGCAGCGAATAAAAAGTGAATGTTTACGCGGTGGAAAATATAGCGATCGTTTAACAGTAAATCCTGCGCGATCGCATAAAGCGGTCGGTTAATCCGGCACGCATAAACGATAGAGTATAACACTACGTTTCTCGGACCCAGTAGGGATAAAAATGATATTGTGCAATTATCGGAGCATTCCATCCTTTTTTAGCAACGTTGGGAAAAAGAGAGAATAAAAAACAGTACACCTTCGATACGGGACCTTCTCTTCTTGCTAGGCGAGACACACGCGGCCATTTATTACGGTATTCATTTATTAAGACCACCTGGGATGTGTGGTGTAATTATACTGCCTGAAACTGCGTGAAACCAGTTCGACAGTGAGCCTGGCGATAACTAAGGACAAGACTTGCCCTGTTCCGATCTTCTCGGGTCTTCGCGATGGCACGGTGAAATGCCAGCCATTATTGAACAGAGATTGTCTCGTTAACGTTTGACAAATTTATTTTTCCAACGCGAATTATCTTTCGCGAGTTTCACGAACTTTTGAACTTGTTACGCCAGAAGTTTTGTAATTCAGTTGACACGCAGAATTGTAAAATGTACAAAGTTCTAACGAAAATGATAGAGACGAGAAAAGTTCTGCACTCTATCGTCTGCTATTGAGCGATTTTTTATCTATTGTAATTTTTATATTATTTTCTATCGTTCTTATATCGCTTCCTTTCTTCTTCTGCCTTTGTGTCTAGAATTTTCGATTTTTTATTAAATCTATATCTCAACAGCGGATAATCATTAGCGCGATAATCGATGTTGGATGTTTCAATTATCGTTCCAATTATCGTTTCTTCTAATTAGTTTGTCGATTCGTTATTTTTAGCTTTTTTTCATTTTCGACATTATCACCAGGCACAGCCGGTTCTCGGTTTCCTATTATCACCTCGACCATTTGCTATTTGCAACCGGTGTTACTACTCTTTATTGTTACGACCACTTTTATCTTCACCGCGCGGTGGATTAGTCACGCAGCTTCGCTTCTTTCACGTATCCTTCCCCTAATCTTGTTTACATTCTTCGTTATCGTGCGACGTAACCAAATTTTTCGGAAGCTTTCGGATCACCGATGGGTTTACGCCAAGCTGAATCTTAAAACCTTTAAGTAGATTCGAATTTCCATTTGTACACCTCTTTTTTTTTTCTTCTTTTTTTATATATAGCCGTTCCACAGCTATAACGACGTAACTGCGATTTGTGAATTTTGAGACAAACGCATTACTAGTATAGTACCTCAACCGTATCTAATCGTTCCATTGTAAAAGTTTCCCAACGTCCCCAACATGCCTGGCCGTTGGATTATTATCGCATTTCGTAGCAATAACGACATACGAGTATCATTTGCGACTAAGACACACTTCAAAGTAACTGTAGAATGCAACAACGATGTCGTGTATCGCAACATTACGAAACATTCTCTTCGTTATTTCATTACGAGATTTTACTAAATGAAATTGCCTTCTCTTCGTCTGCTGAAAGATCACCTTTTCGCGGTTGCTTCCCCGTCGTCGCACCGAAACAGCCATATATTTTATACTCTACTTTTGCAAAAAATATAAAGCACCGTCAAATATGCAACAGTTTCGCCACAACGCGAACATCGTTGCTCAAATTAGAGCAATCAATCGAGGCTATCGTGTGACGCGTAAAAGGTAACTGAACTTTGTCTTTTTCCATATGATTGTATCAGCAATAGCTGGCACATGCAGAATGAAATATAAAAATCGGCGGCTCGTACCGGCATTTAGCCAACGATCGACCTTCTTCGGAGGAATCTAACGGGTACAGAGAGAAGGCGCGAGCGAACGATTTGGATTAGACGATCCGGTGGACGATAAATTATGACCTGTTCCGGAAACAATCGGCAAGGTGAGACCATCTGCGACGCGGTTTGCATTCTAATTTCCGCCGCGCTGATAGAGGCGCAGCTTTATTACCCTCGCATCTTGTTACGATGAGTCACGAACAGGTTCCGCTTCGGAGCGGCGAATTTTAAATAATTTCAGCTTGTTATTCTTTCGCGACACGATGCTGTCATCGGCTCGATTTTACGCTATGCGGTCATCCGCCGGCATCCGACCAGGAAAGCACGACGAAGATCGATCGAACGTGATTAATAATAATTCCGCTCGTGAAATGCATCCGGTTTCTCTTATTGCTTCCACGAAATCGTTCTCCACGCGGCAAATTTTTCATGAGAATTTGGATAACGTGGAAGATTCGCTTTGTTGTTTTAATACGCGCAGCGGACGTTTAATGTGCGACTGGGTTAAGCCAGGTTTAAAGGTAGACTTAAACTGGCAAAAAGTAGAGAACGAAGTTTATGGATTTTTTGTTCTTATGGGACAGATTGAAGTGGCTTTGCGTGATGCATCGCGTGGTACGTCGCGTGTTTGTCCCGGAAGTGGTGGCGTTCCGAATATTTCAAGAACAGCTCTGTTTTTTTTTTTTTAAATATGGTGATACGTATGTATTCGCTTGAAATGCGATCCGATGTACGTTTTTATGCATTCTCTGTTTTATTTTCTGTATTATATTTTAAGGTAGTTGAGCCTGAAGGAGTCGGTTTACAGAATGTTTTATTTTTAATTTTGCAAAGGAATATGATAAACTCGTGGCGCTGTGCTTCGCAAGAAAAGTTCACAAATATATCGATATATTTTCCTAATAAGAGATTTTATGGCTACGACTTAATTCAGTTGCATGAAACTCTTTGTAGTTGTTAAATGGGAACTGGATTTATTAGAAGGAATAAATTTTATACGCGGAAGACGATAATCTTGAAGAGAATAATCATGCTGAACCGGGCAAAGTTGGAAACGAATGAATCATAAAGCGAAGGAAAGTAGCACGATACAAGAGAAGGCAAAAGGAAAAGGACAAAAGATTTCAAAGATAGAAGAAACGAGGAACTAGATTATTCTTATTTTAGCGGTCATTTATTATACTCGTTCTTCCTTTGTGTTTATCTTATTATCGTATCACGTTACGGAATTAAATTTGAATAAATTCAATTCATCGTTGTTAAAAAAATATGGTCTCGTTGTTTTGCTATCTCTTTCAGTAATACAAAAACGAATGATTATTTTAGTAAAAACCTTTACCGTGGCAAACAACTAGCGTTATAATAAAATGTTTTATTTTCTATCAAACTTATCTTAATTTTTATCCCATTTCCAAGGAAATGAATTCTCTGTTTCATAAAGATTCAACGAATATTTTTTATTTATTTGTGATCCGTACCTTCCGGCTTTTGTCGTCTTCCGGTTACGCCTCCATTTGCGATATCTTATCTTGTCGTATCTTATACACCAATATACTCGCCACAAAACCTACCTTCCTACCCTTATAATCGCACTAAATTAGAATTAAAAGCAAAAGTAAGCTCAACGTAGATCACAATCTGAACCCAAATGAAGCTTAAACGTATTAAACATAAACCTATCCTAGGCTTCTTCTTTCTCATACATCCTACTCTAACGATATTTCTATCGATATTAATATTTCGGACAGTTCTAATAATATTTCTATTCTAACGATATATCGCGTCTTTCTCGTCGTTTAAAACGAATTCCACGGTCGCCAGTTAATTAATACTCAACCAAAAACTGCCACGTAATTCAACAAATGTCTAGAAGAAAATGATAAAACTATCAACATTCGCGACGTGAAATTGTTGGCTTGTGAAATTATCGTTAAAGTTATCTCGAAATTATCGCGACATCGTTTCTCGCGATAAACAGCCGAGAATATCAGACAGTCGAACAAGATCACAGACCGTGAATTAGTTCGTTTCGCTATCGCCAAGCCTTTGTAGTCTTCGCGCTGCAGATTAACGCAGATACCAATAAAGTTATCTGCGGTTAAAATCGAAAGTATACGCCGCCGGCCTGGATTACATTAACGATTCAGTCATGGTGTCAGTCATGGTCCGTTCAAACGTTATTCAATGCTCCTAGGCGTGACCGGACCGTGAACGTTCGAAGACCATTACGGAGAACGTGGCCCAGGTAACCGGAACCGTTTCGTCCAACATCGCAAACACTCTGCCTTTCTCGCGGTGATCGGTACACGCGGAAAGATCAGCAGATCCGAGGTGTGCCCGTGTCACGAGCTCCTTTTACCTTTAAAAAGTGCCAAATATACTCGCGCAAACGCGATTAGCGTGGGCGGTATTAAGGCAAATTCGATGAATCATAGAGCTACCAGCAAGCATCATCGCAACTTTCTCTTTATGTTTCGTCATTGTAGTTTCAGCTGGTTACAAGTCGCGTTGTTCGAACGGAGTTGGCGAATTTTCTGAGAGAAAGTTTCGCTTCTTTCGAGTTGAGGAGCTTGAGACAAATTTTACAAAACCAATTTTAATATACACAGGCGTGACTACTTTGCGTTCTAGTTTGCAACGGAGAGGGATGGATTTGTTGAATTTCCAGACTTCAGGTAGAGGATGATTCTCGTAGAAAGGCTTCTTATTAAATTTGTACAGAATTTCATACACCTGAAACTTTATTCGTTGCCTAAATCGTACACCGTATGTTCGAAACACGAACTTTACTAGATTAACAAAAACTAGACGTTTAGTTCGTGAAAACAAGGATTCTCCTTGTTTACTAATAATTTCTCTAATCTGCCATCTTATTCCTATGCATTTGGTTACGTTGGTATACATTTGCAACGTAAAGAATCTATTGCTCAGACGCTCTAATCTCATTGCGATGCCATTTCCAAATCTAAAAGTTCATGCGTCCTTTTTCGTTTGCACTCGTAGCTCTATCCTTCAACGTTGATAGCGGATCGAAGATCACCCTTTGCCTATTATCTTCTGTTTAATTTTCTCACGTATTGTTTACCGATAAATATCAAATACGCATTGTTTACTGAAACAAGTAAGTTGAAACTTACCATGGTGGCACGAGTCGAAGGAAGATGCCAAGCTCGTCAAGGAGCAAGACGAATCGTACGCCAATCGTTTATGCAAAAGCCAGAATAAACAAGAGGAATATCTTCTTTCAGCCAACAAGCCGCCACTGTTGATAACACTTTCTTTTTTTCTTCTTACGATACGAGATATCAAGCGACAGGAAAATATTTACGGACGTCGCGACCTAACTTCTTCGACCTATCTATGTCGTATTCGTCGAAACAAATGCCAAGTGATTCTCTTTAGCAATTGACGTAACGATAGAACTCGTAGATACGATTGCGCCAACATATACCGGGTAGACTCGGAGATAAGCTGGTTTTACGTTAGTCCAGTTTGGCTGGATCAAGTAATTACGTTTCACTGGTTCGACTGTAGATCGAACGATGTCTACGTTGTTCCAGTCTTTTACGAACCGTTTTCGAAAGCTGTTGTCTGTACTGGCAATGGATCAGAAAAAGTAGATTTTCGACGACACTGTACTGAAACGAATGGACACCGTTTACGCTGTTCTAGTTACAATCCGGTG
Source organism: Bombus pascuorum (assembly GCF_905332965.1). Taxonomy (NCBI): domain Eukaryota; kingdom Metazoa; phylum Arthropoda; class Insecta; order Hymenoptera; family Apidae; genus Bombus; species Bombus pascuorum. The sequence continues at coordinate 4,492,729 of NC_083488.1, read as the reverse complement.
TCGGACTGAATCACTGGACCAGGACGGTCCTGGACCGATGTAGAGCCAATTTTACGATTGCTCCGCATCTTCCCTCTGATTACCCTGTTTATTTCATATCGCGGTATTCCTCGCATGGTACTATGCTACGTATATACGTATGTGTATTATTAGATCGTTTCAGACGTTTCTTTCGTTTTATTATTTATATATTAATTGTCTGTGATCCATTTTGTAGTAATAGAACAAAATACAAAATGGATCATAGATAATTGAATAAAATAACGTGACGCAAACAACTTAATACAATATTGGAGGTGAAAATGAAAATTATAGCATCGTCGATAGCCAATGCTTCACATATTTATGGGAAATTTGAAGATGCCGAAATGTACGGATTGCGCACAGTGACGACAACAGCTGCGTACGAAATATCATCGAACGTTCGACAATTGACGGAAGCAGATACCAAAACACCCATCGTCCTCCGTTTCTCTCGTTGAAACAGCCAACTAACAAAATCCATCTGTTCGGAAGCAACCCAGGATAAAAGGAAGATAATTTCACAGTTCGCACGAGCACAGCGCCAAAAACAACAGCGAATCGCCCTAAATTCACTCGGGCTTGCTCGTAAAACTCGCTAATCTCGCTGTACCATGCAGCGTGCCACAAGCTTTTGTATTACCTTCAGCTTACACAGGTCACAAACGCTGGTCTGCCGCGTAGCCTGGCATAAATCGCGTCTCATTTTCGTCCGCGGGCGACACGCACGCGGCAGTAAACGAATTTCCAACGGTCGGCAATGGCCACGGGAACCACGGGAATTCGCCTTTGAGCGCGTTATTACGCGAGTAGACGACGCATCACGGTCGCGTGCGTTTCACGCCGGAAACCGTGGCCGCGGTCGGTGAACGTTCCCGGAAGCGGTGTGTTTCACCTCGTGCGTCGCGCCGTAGAAAAAGAAAGAAAAAAAGAAGAAACGGAAGAAATTGGAAGAGCGCACGCGGCTGCAAATTTTCTGGGATTCGTCTCGCGAACCTTGTAACCGGCGTGTAATTTAATCGGATTTAATTAATCGGTCGAGCGGAGCACGGCTGGTCGTCGCGCGGGGAAAAACTGGTACTCGGAACCTGGTACGCCGGTACTTCGGCGTAAATCGTCCAGTTTTTGAGGGAATTACAGATGAGACGGGAGGTTTCCAGTTTGCTCCCGGGTTTCCCCCGGTGAACTGTACACTCTCAACGACGCATTGTTTTAGCTTCTTTGGATAAGTCATTTCTTGGACGCGCGTAATTTCGAGTATTTCAAGGACGACCAGGCGGAGGGTACGAATTACGAATTGGCGGTAACGATCGTTAGGAGTTATGAAATTTCGTGGAGCTTTTTTTCTTGCGCAGAGAACCGGTTTATTGCTCTCCTTTTATTTTCTTTTTTATTTATTTATTTTTTTTTTTTGTTTTGTTTTCAGAAGGAAATTTCGGGGATGGGGCAGCGACGAACGAATTACGAAATGGTAGTAACGAGGAATTGAGTGGACATGTGTTTTATCGTAGAAAGTTGCATTCCGATTTGGACAATTAAGATTATTATTGGAGATTACTGGTATTTATCGTTAGTGCTACTGTCCGACCGAAGCTCTTGACTGAGTTTTCAACGTATCCGTAAATAAAGCTGCATATGCGAAGCTTATTGCGCATAGCGTGCTATTATAATGTGGAGAAACAAATAGTATTTTATAAGGGGAAAGTAATTTGAAGTTTTGGAGGGAATCGCGGGTGAAGATGGGCGAGTTTCGAAGTTTCCACGAATTGCATGAAACTTGCATGAAACGAAGACGAGAGTTGTTTGAGAATTTTGGGCATGATGCAGTGGTGATTAATTGCCAAATAATTATAATATTCAAAAGTAAATGATTCGATTGAAAATTACTTGCAAGCAGAATAGTTTTAAATTCCTCGAGTTACACGACGTGTTTCCGTTTGAAGACCACGATATATGGGTGTAAGAAATCAGGCAGAGTAGTAGAATAAGTTAATTGCCATGGATAGATGATCGGATATTTCAAAGACAGAGTTTTCGAAAGAAAAGATTTAAAAGGTGACAAACCACGTAATTAATTCAGACAAGAAGAGGCATTATGTGAAACAGAGATGTTAATATAAAGATCGATACCGATATCTTCTAATTATCGGATGAGATCGGAAGATTTTTCTTCGGATGCGAGTCCAAAGAAGATTCTTAGCTGCTCGGAAATTCTTCGTTTCGAGCACGTTAAGAAACGTGTTAAGAAACAGATAAAAGATAGAAAATGAAATATCGCTCTTTTTAAGCGCGCAGCTTCCTCCTCAACCGTATTATTATGCCACCGACTATAAAACACAAGTCACGCGTAACACTCTGTACTTATCAATAACGATAAAATTTTATCGTCATTCCGAACTCATTAAAGTCTGCTTAATTACCGCAGCATCCTCCAAATCACGATCGACGATCTCTATAACCGTATCGCGAAACATACGTTAAAATCTATAGAAAACCTATCAAAGGAGACTTTCCGTTGTTGTTTCTGCGGCACGTAAAGCCGAAAAACTTCTCACCGTTAAAAACTTTCCAATTCCCCTTGAGATCTCTCGACGACCATACTTTTTACGATCTCGATTAATTATTCGTCCCGAAATACTTACGTACTTTCTTTATTATTTAAACACCTGCATTCTGCCTGAAATATGCTCTCGTTACTAAAACTCTCAAGAGAATCTACGAAAGTACTTTCCGAAATATCCCAGTGAAACACGGTCGAATAATCAAATCGCCTGTTGGTTGCCGGTGATAACGTAAAACACGTTGCGTCATAGGCTTTTTTCTCCTGTTTTTCTACACGGTAGCATCTCTTTGCTTATCTAAATAACGTCCCCTTGAATTTTATTGGTCGCAGCTGTCCTCCTTCGGAGTTGGTAACCCCGATGCACACGATACTCATCGATGGCTGCTTGCGATCGTCGACAAACGTAAATCTTTCGCTAGCCAAAGGTTACCTGTCTCCGACGTGTTGTAATTTTCAAACAAATCGTTCCAACATTTATTTACGATATCTCTTGATTCTCCATCCTAAGGCTTTTCGCGTTCGTACGATCTCGTTTCGTTTCAGTTTCGCATTCAGTCGAATTTCGCGTAGCTTTATTTTTATACCAAAACTATGCTGTACATCGAACTACGAATTCGTGGAATCGGTAACGAGACCAAATTAGAAAATTAATGGAATGCGTGGCGGGCAAAAAGGACGACAGGAGCGGCTTTGTGTGGGAAAATTGAATTTTCGAAGGAATAGGAAAAACGCGAATGACGAAAGTCTAGAGAAATGTCGCTTCTCTGAAATAACGATACAATTATACGGTACATGTTATGTGTGTACGTATGACTAAAGAGACACTCGGTGATTGCGAGGTAATATTGACTTGGCAACTAAGTGATTGCGGAGTTTGTCAATACCATCTAATGATAAAATTCGCAATCACTTAGTTGCCAAGCCAACAGAAGGTCGACCAGAGTGCGGTTAATTTTAGACGCTAATTAAAATTTGGTCCGCGGCACTGGAATCGTACAAGAGGTCTCTGATCGATTTTAAGTCGTTGATTTAGTATAGCGTCGTCGGTATATTTCTTTCTAAACGCGATACGTACGAACGCGAGAGAGAAACAGTCACCGAGAAAGATTTAAAGTAGAGCGCTCCTGGAGACTGTGTTTGCGAGCATCCACGGTGTCATTAAAACGCGGCGATTTATCGTGATTTATATCACGGCTGTCGGATTTAATGCGACGGTCATCCGATTATGTTATTACAAGCGTGGGCGTCATTTTGATATACGTCTTCGCAGCTCTTAAAATATGCACACGGCGTCCGTGTCCCCTGTTCCGTGTATACCGCCATCTCCAACCCTCCAGATGGAAATTTATGCGCGTAAGCGCGCGCTCGTCCGCTCATTAACCGTTTAATCGACCGATCGTTTTATGGGAAAGGAGTCTACCCGGTTCTTTCCCCCGTGTCTTTCGTCGAATACTTGGCAATTTTGCCAGACGATTCTATACCTCGTTACATATTTCCTTCGGAATATTTCCCGATTTTCTATTTAAACGAAAGCCTTTCAGTCTGGAGAATAGCGCCGAAGCGATAGAATCTTTGCGCGAATAACGTGCGATCTGTCGCTTCCGTGTACCTTCGAAATCGAAAAACCGGTATTTTGAGAATTTCATCGGACGATTCCGTAGATCTCGATCGATGTTGCGATCGAAAGTTTGCAAAGTTCGGAGAATAGCATCGAAGTGGTAGACTTTCCGCGAGTAACGAGCGACTTATCGCTTCCGCGTATTTTGCAAATCCGGTAATCGCCGATTATGTGAAACAGTCGCCGATTCCGTGCATCTTGACGATTTCCTGAATATTTCCCACTTGCAGACGACTTTCGAATTCCTCGAATCGAGCAAAGGAATCGTCGAAATTTGGCAAATAGCACCGAAGCAACGGGTAGTCTTTGGTAAATTAAAAAAATGTCTAAAATCGCATACAAGTTCGAAGCAGATTTTCGTAATTCCCCGATAAGCTTGAGAACTTGCGATCTGTATCTTCGACAGACGAGACGTTTCGCCGCAAACTTCGTATCTCTCGCTCTAATTTCTCCGTTTCTTAGATAGAAATTTCACAACGCAGTCACCGGTATCGCCGATCTGATCGCCAAGCGAAATCGCCGCGACCACGAGCTTCGCGTAAAATAACCTTCCTCCGACGAAAGCAGAGAATACTTTGACGTTGGAGAATCGTGACGTTTTTAGACCGGCGTAGAAGCGGAGGCAGCCACGAAAAGTATCGAATCAATATTTGTTATCGGACGAATTCCAGATGCTCCGTGCGATTTCGCCTCGCAAAGTGGAATTTGTTCGTGCGTCAGCATTAAACTTCAGGTTTCGCGTGGGCGGCGGTGCAGCCCCGGTGAAATCGATTAAATCGCGCGCTGAAAATCGTACAACGTAAATACACAGGCGGACGGGGTGGGGCCATTTTCTAAAACGAGATTGCGTAACAAGTTACAAAGCCGTATGTTAGATTCTATCTTCGACTTTGTTTTCACCGGCGTTTTAACGGATATTAAAGGACATTTCCGATGGTTAAAACGAAATGAAACAACTTTCTGAATATCACGCAATTGCTACGAGTAACACGGCAATAGTATCTAACTCGTTTAAGAACGCGTTTAACGTTGTTGCGCTATTTGAATTTCTCCCTTTCGTTTCGACAAGTCGAAATAATCATCGGATATAACGGCGCTTGTCGACCCGTTCGAGTCTGTAATATCGAAATGAACCGAGAAAATCGCCCGTTTCAATTATTATTTGTGTCTTTGTTCGTAGAACCTATTGGCGATCCGGTGTTCTAATTAAACAACGCAATTTTCCCTCCGTTTCCAGGCTCCGGTATATACAGGGTGCCCTGGCTTTCAACGGCCGAACGCTGTCGATGTTTCGTAGGTACGAGTCTATCGTAGATAAGAGGAAAATGTTACGTAAACGTAGGTCGTTTAAAGCTTTCTCAGCAAGTTACGACAAAAGTACGAAATGCGAAGGAAACGGTGGAAGACTCGCCGCTTATTTACCTTCACTCTGCTTATTCAAAGATAGCCGATTCTCTATCTCGAGATGATCCATTTAGATACCAAAGTGAAACGAAATAGAAACGCAGTTAATAGATTCTACTTTTGGCCGTTGTCAATTTCTCGTATCGTCAAGAACGGTAAATGTCTTTCTCTCCTTTTCTTTTTTTTTTTTTTTTTTTTTTTGGTTGTGAGAGCCTGGCCACTCTGTGTAGATAAGCGATAAGTAGACCGTGGACTTCTCCGTGCGATTTCACGTATTCGCGAAAAGGACCGAGGAAATGGAAGTTGCATGGTAATTTGTTTCGCTTGCTACAATACTAAATTTACGACGAGTACCTCGCTTTGAATATTTTATACATTTTCGTATATTACGCGCGTCGCCTGATTTTTTTCCAGCTACAAATTTGTCAGAAGCGGATAAAAATCCGGGCTCTAGCGAATAAGTAACAGCAACCTATACAGATGTGATAAACGAGATAAGTTACGACCATTTTCGCCAGCAGAGTCGTTGAAAAACGTAAAATATCTGTTGAAGATTGGGGAATTTGGAATAGAGAGGCGTCGGATCGTACGAACGAAACGTAAAATGCGCGCTTAGTAGGCGTAAAATATTTTTAAACGCGTTTGAACGATATGGTTAAACGTTGTTTCGGCTGAACATTTTCCAGTTTAGCGCGCGCAAGTATTTGGTAAAAGCCGCTACAGCGCGAGGCTCGCGTAATTAATGCGTACAAAATAGACGAAAAGGAAATATATTAGGTCTTTATTTTTTACAGTTTTATTTTTCCAGTCAGATAACGCAACGAAAAATCGTATTCGCGTGCGAACAGCGATAACATTTTTCGGCGTTATGCCCGCTATTACGAGTAATTTCCTGATGTAAGGTTAAATACCTTCCGAGCTTACGCAGCACTTCCCAACGCGCGGTATTCATTCGCGTAATAACGATCGGTATTAATTTCCAGAGTCGTTCAGATCCTACCGTACCTTCTTCCGATTTCAAACTTTCTTCCCAAACTCTTTCTTCTTTCCTTTTATTTTATTTTCCAATTTCCATCGTCCTATTTTTATTTCTATATATTATATTATATTTCTAGTTTCCTTTTGTTGCAGTTTCAGAAAAAAGCTAATATATAATAAGCTTCCATTCGGTACTTGCTACATCTTTTTTATCAATTTTTCAGTTTCATTGTATTAGGTGATCCGAAAAGTTTCTTTCGTTTTATAAGGAAATAAAATAAACAACGTCTTCCGTTTTATATTATTTTACCGAATTACGTATGATCGATCTTGTTCTGTCAAACTAAAAATCGCAACGTTCGACGATTAGGTTTCGTGTTTGTACAAAGACGCGTATGTGTATGATTTTTTAAATAACACGTGCAAAATATGAAATAAAAGATGCTAGTTTGGTCTGAAGGACCTTAACTATAAAAGTGCCAAGATTTATGGTGGTGGCACCCCGCTGGGGGTAGCCGCCCACATGCTATATTTATTTTTTATTTTTTTTTCTTCACCAACAAGATATAACACTTTACCAAATGTCCATAAGGACAAATTGTAAAATAACCAAAATAAAATAAAAAAAAAATTTATGGTGGGTCCTTAAGACTCTCGAAGGTACGCAGTAAGGATGTGTAGACATCTGGATGCCATTTTACCCGCGGCGTGTGGCCTGGTTTAGGTAGAGAGTCAGCCGACGTAACATCTATGCTCTGTCAAAAATCCAAACCTTTTGCATGGAAAGTTTCCTTCAGGACGATAAATTAATTTCGGTCGGCGGAATCGCCGGACTCTGACGCTATTCCTCGGACGCGGAATGCGTCGATTCACCGTTGCGGGAGGCTGGCTGATATCTGGTCGGCAGATCTCGACGAGAGGCGAGCGTAGATGGCGAGTTTAGACAAGGGTTGCCGCTAAATGGATTCGAGCGGGGCGAGTAAAGCACGAGGAGCGAGCGAGCGAAGCTAGACGCTTTCACTCGTGGCTGTGCAGCAGTTCGACAGGCCACGGGATCGCGATTGCTCTGGCGTATCGCGACAACCACGACGACGACGACGACGACGTTGAAAGCGAGTCGCGTGGTAAAAGCGTGGCGAACCGCGCAAAGTGTCTGCAGGCTCTCTGACACGCGGACAATCTCGTTACGCGTCGAGCTGAAAAATTCAACGCTTCTGCATGCTTCTCGGCAGATGATTGTTCCTTTCTTCGTCGCCCTGTCACATCGTTTGCTCGTTACAAACGTTAAAGAGTCGATCAGAGAGACTTTAAACGTTGACGGATCTATCAATTTGTTGGATTTTGTAAAATAGTCGGCGATAATGTTCGAACACTCGCGCGTATTACGTGCGTTATACGGAACGTTCCGGAACTTCATTAGCATTCTAATAACATTGGACTAGCGTGACTACGTTGATATAGTTGCAAACTAATCTGCAAACGTGTACAAAAGCTACAAGCTATTTGGCGCAAACTAAATTAGGTTGTCCTAAATGTTTCTTTCGTTTTAAAAGGAAATAACGTGTTTTATATTAGTTTATTGAATTATGCACGAACATAGTAATAGAAATATGACGGAATGGATCGTACCTAATTCAATAAAATAACATAAAACAGAAATTCTTGTTCATCTATTATCGCCTTATGAAACGAAAGAAACTTTTCGGACAACCCAATATATATCTCGCGGAGATGACAAAAGCGTGCAAACAAGCGATTATCTGGCATATTAACGAGCTTCGTTTGTTACGTGTCTAACACGATAGTTCATGGGATTCAGAATTGTGTATTAATTCTTCGCCAAATGCGTATTTGCAGTAACTTCTACGTACCTATTATACAAGGTATTCAGGCTATTACTTTCCAACGTTTTTCCCGCGAACGACGAGGATCAGGGAAGAGATGAATAGTCCAAAGTCAACTACACATGTTCGCGATAACATCATTTTCGCAGGTGCAAAAATCCACCTGCACTTTTTACAGTTGCGCTACCTTTTTTAAGCGAAAACCTACCTTTTCTTTGTATACGTCGAGTGTTCTCATTCTACGAGAAAGAGTATCGGAGTAGCGCGATGGAAAAACTGATCGGAAGATACTTTAATTTCGTAGAATATCGTACAAGGAAAGACGTAACGCAACGTAACTCTTTGTATTTACGTTTCCTTCGTCTCGCACAATAATACGATAAATTCAACGAAATTAAAGTCGAGATAAGTCTTTTAGACCGGTCAATTTTCCATCGTATTATCGTAATAGATCGTGGTGGAATGACGGGAGCTTTTGATGTATACGCAAAAAAGGAGGCAGGTTGATATAGGCAAAAAAGAGAGAGAGAAGGTCTCGTGCAAGATGCACGTGCAATTTTACACTTGCGAGAAAAATATTATCGCGAATACGCAGTTCACTTCCAGCCATTCATCTTTTTCCCCTTTCATCTTTCCCTCGTTTCTACTTGCCTTCCGTTTACGGAAAAAGCTACGCCGGCAACACTAATAACGTGAACACCCTATATATACACGCACATTACCAGATCGGATTCACATTTTACCCGTATAATTATGACAGTCGCGTCTCGTCGCAGTGTCGGTAAAGTTTCGAAATGTTTCACATAATACGCACACGCGAGCGTCTAGCCGCTCTCTGCGCCTATGAAAATTCCATTTTCCTATACGCGTTGTATGAATAAATCTCGCGCGAGAAACCTGCCACGGACGAACGAAGGATTAAGATTAATTTCAAAAATTCAGTCGATACGTTGTCTGGTGGAATGAAAATTCCGACGCGTGAAACGAACGAGGCAAAGGTAAACGTAACGCGATGTTTATTGGATCGGTGGCGTCGCGCGGGCCAATTACACCGCAAAAGTGGCAGCAATAAGACGGGCCTGGCTGGATGTTTCGATGAAAAAGCCGTCCCGATGATCGGTCGGAAGCCGGTTTCCTCGTGGCAACCCCGCGGTGAGCGAAGTGAATCCAGGCTGGATGAATATTCAACGGCGTTCCACTTCGTTGTCCCCGTATCGGCGGCCACTTTAATTCGATCGGCGGCGATGAAGCGCGGCGCCCGCAAAATTTCGACTCGAACCAGCTCGAATTTATATACTCGACACTGGTCATGGACCCTTCAAGGACGTACTTAATTCGCGGTCGCTTTTTACCACAGGGGATAGCCGCGTGTTTTTCACCCGACGTGCGAACGGAGATACGGCGAGAAGATCGGTTAACACGCGCGCGTTACCGATCCAACGATTTTTAGCGTTTAAAATTGCCGGACTAACAGCAAGGTTATGGATCGAGGCGTACAGGAACACACGGTAATTTTACGAAACGTTGGATTTGTATTTGATAAGAGCGACGAATAAATGCGCTACTTATGTACCACGGAATAGATGACCGTTAGCAGCGTGATGAGAAAATTTGTCGCCTAAAAGTTACTGAAATTCAGTGCATAGGTTTTAAAAATAAATTCAAATATTTGTTTATACAGCACGAGACAGATATGCTAGATATAGATATACTAGATATATATATATGTATCTAGAGAAGAAGAAGATCTGCTATTTGTGGGAAATTCAGAGTTACAGAAACACGAAGCGTGTAATATTTCTGCGCAGATATTATGCTTCGCACTATTGTATTTTACGTTCTTAAAATTTCGTACTTTATCTCGTTTCTGTGCGTTGTGGAAGTTTTGGGCGCTGCGAGGATGTGATTTTTAAAGGCGCAGAGAATAGGGAAAAGATAAGCTCCGAGGTCAAAGTTTTCGCGTAGCTTTTAACGTTAAATACGAAAGATGTTAAGCTTGCTGATTGAAAAAGTAGGCCACGAGCGTGAATGCAACTAATGATTGATCCTAACCCGAACAGAAAGAACCAACTTGTGGAAAGATAGAAGTAAAGACATGTTTGAAAATCATAGAGTTAATACGAATACGAAATATTTACGCGGTTTGTCAACGTGACTTCTGAACAATGTGGCATTTAATTGCCGTTTAATAGCCTCGTATTAAAACGCCACAAATAAGAACGAGAAGCGACGTATTCGATTACATTTGCATATCTGCAAAACGGTTAATCCCGAGTGATTAAACTCGCTAAGTGAATCTCCGTGTCGGTACATTTGGTCTTGAATCGAGAATGGTCGACCAACGAACGAGTTAAGCCGTACTGATGCCTTCGGCAAATGCGGCTTCGTTAACAAATGCTCTTTGTGGTCTCTGGCCACGAATTGACGAACGAAAAGTTTCGCCTAACCTCGGCCTAAACTCGCGCTTGTTAAACGAGAATGCGTGATCGGGCCGGTAGAACCTCTGTTAAAGCTGTTCCGTATTCTGTGTGTTCTACTTTTGCTTACTTTCGTCGTATTAAGATCGGGGTGGCATTTAAGATAATTTTAAGGCGAAGCACGTGACGATGTTTCGGCAAGAATAACAGTGCCGGCGTGTTCGGAATCTTTCCTTCTGCAATTAAGTTTGCGTAAGAAATTTTTCCAGGGAACGTGCCTCTAAGCTTTTTCGTAGATATGTTAAACGGATGTTGTTTCAAAGACAGCTCGTAATTCGATAGAATTCGGATAATTCGCAGTCGGAATCATCGTTGAACGAGTTTTCAGATCAATCTTATTGTACGACGCTTGTACTTGTAAACGCTTATAATTAATACTTATACAATTACAATATAGCAAATGCCAAACCTTGTAAGCCTTCTATGCATGTGAAGTATATGTGTCGCGGCGTCTCGAAAGCAAAGGAACGTAAACTGTTCAGTTAACAGTCTGGTATGGAAGAAGGTGAGACAAGTGCGCATCGATGAATATCTTTGAAATCGTTTATCAGATAAATATATAACTATTCTAATATAAATTCCAAGTGTAAATTTAGTGTTTCTATATCATTATTTCGGCAATTAAGATCCAAAATTCTCAACACCTAACACGAAAGGATGTCTCTTTTTAATCTTACGATTATGTTCGATTGAAAGTCTGTTCACCGATTACGCAATGTTAGGATTGCGTAGCTCTTCAACGAATTTCGCGATAATTCAACGTAATATTACGTTGAAACTAACCAAACTAAAAGCTGAAAAAAGGTTTGTACGAGAAGATTAATAGAACGAGAGACGACGGTTGGGTTATAGCAGACTCGAACGTAGTAGAACGTTTAATTCAACTGTTGCTAGAATTATGTTTATACGTGGATAAAAGGAAAGGAATTTAAATTTCGCAAATCGCGCGAAATAAATTACAGAAATACAAACATTTCTGATTCATCGAGGAATGTTCGAGCATTCCTTTCGAAATAACAAATGGCCGAAGATATTCCAACTTGATATCCCTTCGTAACGACACGGATTTCTCTTACTAAACGTTTGTTTAACAAACTTCCATCGACCATTACGCGCCAAGTTGGAGTGAAAAATGAGCGCGAATTATTCGCAGCCGCAACGACTATCAAGTTTCCCTGTTGTTGCTTTTCGAAGTTACCTCTTCCGTTTTACAAATCGACGTTCTAATTGAACTACGCAATACTTCCCATTATCCAGTTTGCAAGCTTGCAACGTGATAAATATGCATAAGCAACTTACCCATCCTTTCTTATATCTTGTAATAAATTTACATCTGATCCAAGCACAGATTGTTGCAACGTATTAATGCTATTAATTCACGGTCTTGCTAGACTTATTAGACTTATTAGATTGTTAGAAACCAGCAAACCAATGACAATCTATCGTATATGTTGTACGCGTAATTTATTGCACGCTCGTAAGCTTAAAAGGAAATTAAACTTTCTGCAGACTTCGAAAGAAGAACGTTTTCGTTTCTTCGATATTTTCTCTTCCGGTTTACATCCGTGATATGAAATTATTTATCATCGTTGTCTATTTAATTTCGCACTCGTAAAATCCTAGAAATGCATTTGGCTATCACAGTTCCTTTCAGATTCATTTTCTTGTACTTTTATATCGTACTTTCTCAACTCGATCCTTCGTTGACCAATCGCTCGGTCTCTTCACCTGCTCCACTTTATTTCCATTTTACAACCACCTAAGCCTCTATCCTTGGTCTGCATTGTCAATACGAAAATGTACGAGCGATTTTGCCAATTTTCCTTTTAACGTTACGAAAACTCTAAACGAACAGGGTTCGCTCTACGATTAATCCACGGTACCGTGTGTATCAGCCTTAAGTCGAAGCAAAAACGTGATTTCCGCGGTAATTACAACTTGCCCCATCGACGATGAAAAGAAGAGAATCAACACCGACCTGTTTTACGGTAACGTTATACAACCTTCCGGTGTAATCATTTCCGAGTCCAACCGAAATCATTCCGAAGACTCTGGAAAATCTAGAAAATCCTCGAGAGACGCTGGCGCTGAGAACCGCTGGCTTAAACGAATTCCCCAAGATCCAGCGTCTTTCCTCCGGCCGGTAAGTGCTTCCGATCCGAAGAGGCGCAGTCGCTAATTGTCCCAATAAGAAGCGCAAGCGGAAGTCCGCAGAGACGGCGGAGGATCGACGTTGAACGTCGTCCAGCGTTTGTCAGATTAAACGAGCAGCCGTGAAGGGTTCGCGAAAGCTAATCGCGTAACTCGCTCAAATGAACCGCACACAGTGGCTGCAACGGGGCCGGTCTCCGAGACAGTCGCGGGGCTTTCCGAAGCCCCGGAATCGAGTCCCCAGGCGCAACCCTTGTCCACGGATTCCTGCGTTTATCTTGCCAGGTTGAGATTGCTCAGATTCCACGAGTCCCGAAACACTCCAACTTTTCCCTGTCGATTTCTGTCGGTGGCCAGGAGGGTGGAAGGTGCAAGAGGGTTGACCACGTTTCCAAGGTTAGGATCGCGACTCGAGCATGCGTGTACACATATATCGTATATTCGAGATTCGTTTCGACGTTTAAGATCACCTTGCGCAGTGGCGGACGAAAATAAATTTGTGGTTTGTAAGTAATTTGTCTGGTAACTTTCGCGTCAGATATCTTCCATCGTGTTGCCGACGGTCACAGTATTTTAGAGTAGGTTAGTACATATTACGTTCAGTCGCTTATTTTCTAAAATCCTGGCGCATTTTATTCGGTTGTTTATTTATATCGAGATATGTACAATTTTGTGTGTTAGACTAGATTGGCCGCGTAGTAGTGTCACGCGTATGTGAATACGAGTGTATGGAAGTATGTGTGTGCATAGCGCCTCGAAAGACAGATGAATGCAGTGTGGTATAGAAGATGGTGAGACAGAGTGCTGAGACGCGTGCAAATGTATATCGACGAAGATCCTGGAAATCGTTTATTAAAGAAATCTAAAACTATTTTAACATGAATTCTAAGTGTAACCTTAGTGTTTCTTTACTTTTATTTCGGCGATTAACATCCAAAATTCTCAACAATTTATTCATTTGATATAAACATTTCATATGGGATACAACGACTTGCGTAATATTAAGTTGTCCGAAGAGTGTCTTTCTTTGCAGACACGTCCTTTACAACGACGCATCTTTATACAAATATGAAACCTAATCTGTCAAACGTTGTGATTTTTATCTTGATAAAACAAAAACGTAATTCGATAAAATAATACAAAAGGAAAAATATTGTGCATCAATGCACATCAATAATGCAAAACGAAAGAAACTTTCCGGACGACCTAATATTATTCCAGTGGTCAAGTTCGTCACGGTATATTAAACGAATGTTACGTTTAAAATGGCGAAACAAATGTAAAGTATCGACGAACTTGTTAGCTGGGTTAGATAATTTAGCGACGATATCGGTGTGTTCAAACCGGCAGGAATAAACACTCGAGGCGAGAACGTAGGAGGATACTCGACGACATCCCCTCAGTTGCACACGGATGTTAATGTCAGCAGGAATCGTTGAATAGTAAACATATCCGTTGAGTGTTCCGCGAAAGTAAATGAAATCAGCGGCGATGCTCCTACGTTCCAAGCTCGTGAGATTCAGTGTTCGCATAATATCAGAATAGTTATGGTCGGTGGCAGACACCGGTTGACCAAGTTTGTAGGCAGAACGTGTCTGACAAATTTACCGTTTGCATCGTTTCAGCCTGTCTCTTACGACGTTGCTCGAATCGCGGCAACTAGACGACTGACGCAAATTCTACCTAAAGTTAAAGGAACGAGATTAAAGTACGATACTTTATGACATCGGTTCGCGCCAGTTGTATTTTTACGTTCTTTCGTCCGCTACCGTAGGTCGTTGAATTCGCCCGTTTAGCGGCTACGATGTAGCGTCGTTGTCAAAGACGTAGTCGAAAGGACGTCGACTTTACCCGATACTCGACAGGATATCTCGAGTAAGACAAGATATTTTCATTAGTAAAATGTGTTGGGACTGGGAAGGATTGCAGAGACGCGCCTTTAATTGAAATGTCGAGGAAACGATATCAATCTCGCGCGAGCAGTCGATAAATCAATCGGTGGAAGCAATTAGAATTCCGGAGAGGTGGCGTGGTGCGTTAAACTTTCGTTTTCCGTCTCGATCGTTTGACGATCCGTCACGGGGATGCGTCGTTTTTATTAAAGTTCCCTTAACCTTTAGGGCCAACAGAAGGGGCTAGAAGAACGGAAGGAACGATCGGCAAACGTCGTTACCCTGCCACGACGAGGTTAAAAAAGTTTTCGCGACGCGACGGAAGTTTTTTCGCCGAGGCTGTCGCCTCTCGACCTTCGACGCCCGATATCACGCACCTCCGAAGGGCAAACGACTAGCTCGAATTCGTAACGAGACGGGTCTACCGGAGCGAGTTTGCCAGACGAAATTTTTCTATCGTCATACTCGATCAATTTAGTCCGAATCCCTTTTTCCAACTTTCGTAAACAACGGTGGAACACGATAGGATTCCCTAAAACGTGGCTACATTGCAGTCTCGGACATATTTGTACAATTGCCAGCTTCGTATCTTTTCTTTTTTCATTTCTTTCCACGTACTTAACGATTTGTCAGTACCGCACGTCGGATAAATTGCTAGGGGAACGTCGTACAGTAAGTACACTGTACGTTTTTGTAACGTAACTCGGGTTACACGCGGTAAAAATTAAATTTGGAAAGAGTAATTTGTAAAAGGGACGAATCGTCGTTGTTGAATTTTCACAGAAACGAGGTAAAATGTAAATAAGTTAATGGCGGTAACCTGCAGAGATAAGAAAGTTGTAATTCGCAGCGGACGAAAATCTGTCGTCCAATGTCGGCCTACTTGGTAGATTGCAAGGTCTGAGTATATATTGACAATACCAATCTATACCATCTAATGAGAAAATCCGCAATCACTTAGTTTCCAATCGATAGATGTAACAATTAGTAAAAACATTTTGGTGGAATAGAATCGCTAAATGAGTACACCTATCACGATGATGTTTTCTTGGTTTGCGCGTCGGCCATGTGAGCCCATCTTTTACATTTGATATGGCAAAAATATTATTAATAAGTCTATTTATAGTCTCATAGCATATGAAATTTTCATTGAACGATTCTCTGCGAACGGTGAACTGGTTCGTCAAAGTTTAGTTTGCTCCTTGGTAAGCTGTTTGTTTTTCTTACCTATCCATTCCCCTAACTTCCTTCCTCCCTTCAAAGGATTTTAATCGCAGTAAAAAGATTGTAAAGATTTAAAAAACCTGGTGGCGTAGGAATGACGCAAGAGGATCACCCAATTACCTGAAACATAAGGAAAACTCTATGGGAAGTAACTTTTGTTGTACAGAGAAAGTCTTGGAACTCTGACAATACCGGGAGGAAAATACAATACACCGGAATGCGTTGCTTAGCGCTGCAGTATTCGTTTCATTCTCCATCTACGGTGCGGTCGACTAACAGTTAACCGAAACGACAACTTGCTTCGACCGGCGCTCTCCTATTTGTAGAAGATAGCACGGTCTTTCCACCGAGACGACTTTATTGGCAACGTTCGAGTCATCTCTCTCTGTTGTTTGTTCGTTTGTCTCTTTATCAGGGCGTGTTCTTTTAAAGCTTCCGCGCCGTACCAGTTGTATACATCGGCGACTGTCATTTTGACGTTCGTCTAGATCTCTCTCATCCGTAGCCGGTAGCATAGCCGCTTTAATTATTTCTTCTTGTATCGCGACGACGTCCAAGCGACCCTTGCCGCTGACATTATCTCGATTCACCTCACAATCGTCTGATTCCAAGCAGCCACAACTCCCTCGAAGGAACTGTAATTCCAGCGTTTTCCAAATTTCCCGCTCCCTTGAAACAACGCTCGCAGCAACGTAGCAGCGGCCGGCTAATTTCATTTCGCCGCTGAACGCAAAAAGACGTCGTGTTTCGGCTAGAAAGGGAAGCGTGTAACGAGGACGAGTACTAGTTGACAGGTAGGTCACGCTTCGCAGCGCGTCAGTTCCTCGTAATAGTAGCGGGTCCTCTGGGAAGGGTCGGAGGTTCCGTCGAAAACGCTCTAAGCGCAGTGAGGGAGAGAAAAGAGCGCGGCTGCGACGAGGATAGGACAGGAAAGAGGGGTACGAAGGAAAGGGGTCGCGAACGTCGGGGTACGGTTGCTGGCCGTTCGAACGAAGCGGCCAATCTACCGGAATTGAACCCGCAGATCTTTTTTGCAAGGCGAACAGCCACCCTGGCGTGACACTTGGGGCTGGTCTCGCGAGGAACGTGGTCGGGACATGTGCCAGAACGCGACTCGATGCCGGTCTATGAGATTCAGACGACGTTGCGACGCGGCGATTGGAGGATTTGGTTGGCCAACGGGGAAATTGTACGAATAATTACGGAGAGCGATCGAATTTTCTGCGCGAGGAAAATTCAGAAACGCGAGGCAGGGAATTGTACGGACAATTAACCAGTCGGCTGTTGCGACCGCTTTGAAAATTGTGCACCTAAAATGCGTCGCATAAAGTAAGCGGCGACGAGCATACTCGTCGAAAACGTTTCCGATTGAACGAAACCGAAGCGAGAGCTTCATGTACGTGTGAAACATATGGGAGCGAGCCGTTTGGAAATTTTAACGTCGCCTTCGCGGCACGTTTCAAGGCCGGAACGCGAGGTCAGATACGCGAAAGCACGGGAAGCCTCGGTACGGTCGACAAGTTCTGTCACATTTTTTCGTATCTCCGGTTAAACTGAAAATACGGTGCCTGGGGATGGAACCTACGCTTACTGAGCAGAGCAGATGGACCGAAATACGAATTCGCGAATATCGTGAACCATTACGCATGATGCGATGGTGCGACCGTAAAGTAGCGGAGATGTCGTTCGTCCGATACAGTCCGCTATATCGCTGTATCGCCATACAAGTTGGTTTAAACCTTGTAATTATAGATACAAGTACAGAAGGATGTCAGCGATAAGACTAGACACGGAGTACGGAAGTGACGTGCAAAGAACATAGGTGAGGCCAGAAAAATATAACACGCAGCGAAAGAGTATGCGATTTGCTCTACTTCGTAAAGTACTTCCCATTCTGTGACGTGCTTTACCAAGTAGGCCAAACCGCTATAATATATATAGTATATGATATAATAAATAAGCCGAAGGGCTTAGAATTGCGTAATAAATGATAATAATTGAAGCGTTATTGGGTGTGGTGCGTTAAATAATCACTCGGTGTTTAGGTCAACGATATATCCATTAACAAGAGTCTTCTTTTGATCGCGTCACGTATCGCTCTCGGTTTCGCTAGTCAATTTCACTGCCCAGTTACAACTCCACTTTATCGCTCCCTGGTTCGAACCTAACTGTCCATCGGATTCGATTCCTTTCTCTTTGTCGCCCCTCTATATTCCCACTATCCACGCGTTTAAGCACTTCGCTTTAGCGATATACATTGTTGCCGAGTGCCGCCACATAATAATTAAGCCCGAGGACGGTAAGTTTCCCATCATTTCGCAGCGTCTGACTGCAAAAGTTGAATATCGTGAAAAAGAAATGTGAAACCTGTTGCGAAGAAAGCCACTTCGTTAAAGGATAAAAGTATGCGCCATTGCTTGTTGCAGCCGTGTTGTATCTTTATTTGCTCGTCTTTTCGACTGCGTAATTTCAGCCGTCCAATTCAGCCAACTCGAACTTCGCACGTGGAAATTTCATAGAGAAGAGGAGACGTCCGGAATCGAACGGACGTCACGGGATGCATACGCGATCGTTGTACCGCGATTCAAGACTCGCTCGTGCTATATGTATACGTACGTATATGGTTAGGAGAGAAAGGCGACGAGGAAGATCTGCGAAAGGCAGGGGACGGCGGATATTCCCATGGCTCGGAGAATAGATTGCTTTCGCGTGCACGCCGGTCCCCGGTGGCAATTTCTACCTCTTCGCCAACAGACATGCTTGTATCTCCCGCGGAGCAACGGTCGGCTATACCCGAGATTCACTTAGCGCGTTTCGATAACGCGACACGTTCCTGAATACGTCTCAGCGATCAACGAACGTGAGATTCCGTGGAGATCTCGTTCTCCGCCCGCGAACACCCGTTCCGGTTAACCCGACACAATCGGATTTTCCGTCCCCGACTTGGAGATGATTAGAGTGAAAGATTGTAGCTTCGGGTGTATGATAATTTGTCACGGTTATAATATTCTTTTCATTGTATTTTATAACGGGAGATTGTAGTCTCGGGTGGCTATAATTTCTTCCTTCTCGCTCCCAGAGGGAAAATCGTTATTAATGTAGAAATCTCGATTTAACTTGGGGACGGTTATGACGAAAGATTGTTATCTGCGGTTAATGATGAAGCCGTGACTAGAATCTTTATTCTTTTTTTGCTGTGGATAATTAATATTAGTATAACAAATAGTAATTAATGATTATAGAAGAAAGGATAGAATAAGATGTGGTAAAAGCGCAATAGGAGATTACCAGCTGTAGGGGAAGAATGGCGCCGTGGAAAGCAAACAGAAGCACGCTGCTGTGTAAGCTTTTAGTTAGATGAAGTGATAGTAATTGATTGCCATAACACTAAGGGTAATTAATGGTAGCAGAAGAAATAGCAAAAAATAGAGTAAAAAGGTAAGCCTTTGCAAATATATAATTGAAAAATAGAAAGATAATGCTGCTATTCGATACTTTCTAAATGTGTCTCAAACGAACGCGACTAAAATACAAAAAAATAATTCCCTCCATCTTAAACTTGATAAATCCACTCCCGAAAACGTATAAATGCGCTTACATAAAGCAAGTACGTGTCTTCCAAAGAAAATGCACTGCGACTTCGCGCGATAGAAAGAAACTGATTCAAACTAAACTAAGAAACCTGTCTATTAAACTTCCCCCTCTCCCGTTAAAAAACTCCAAAATTCACTGCGACGAACTAAAAGAATCTTAAAGTTCCGCTTTGCTCTTACCGAGCCGCGCAAAGAAACGAGAAAAACAAATCTAGCTGGCCATCCTCGAGGAAAAACATCAAGTCCATCCGGTCGAGTTGCTCGTTTTGTTATTGCAACTTGTTGCGAGTATCGGCTCTATCCGACAAAATCAACCACTTTTCCCTGGCGCCCGGGCCACAGCCGGTACACTCGCGAGTTTCGTACAGTGAAGGCGGTTCGTAGCCAATTTACAAAGTGGCCTCGTCGAAGGCGAAACTTCCATTGGAAAGGAATCGTATCACTGGGCGGTCCTTCGATCGCCGATAAACGAACGGAAAGTTGAACGAAAGTCGTCGACGGCGAATAGACGACAAAAGGCTGGTCGATAGAAACGCGTTTTCCCTAATCTCGTCGATTCGAGTGGCACTCCGACTCGTCAAGGTTCTTAACCCTTTGGCGATGAAGCACGTGTACGGGGTGGTTCAAAGTTATAGAGTTACCACCTACTTGATCGAACTGGTGGCACGAGGGAAAGAGTCTTTGGCCGAATCAAGATCATTCGATATTTCTAAATAATTGAAATTCTAAATTGAAAAAGGAGTTAGTTGTAGTCGTTATTCTTAACGAATAAATAATAATTTTGACAGTCTCGAGTCTCTGTACGACCGACGAATACTTGAAAATATCCGGCGCAGAGTATGTGCTATAATATTTGGTAGACGGAACAAAGTTTTGTTTAACTTCCTTTGCTGTTGTTACGTTCGTAAAAATGTAAAAATGCATAAAAATCCGTTGTCTGCTCATTGTAATATTTAGTGGGTCTTCGCAGTCTAGTGTGTACGTAATTGTAATCTGTTTTCCTCATCAGTGAACGAAGCGTGCGTATGTTGTTGCCTTTGTGTAATAACGAATTTTACGCTACTCGCATTTCAAACTCTCCCTTTGTTCACTCTATTAAAAAAAGAAAAATGAACCGATACTTTATCAGTCTCGTCAATAACGATATTAAACGTATAATTCAAGCATTTCTTAACTTTTAGTAACCAGAAATCATGCTTCTTCATACTCATTGTCCTCTAAACTTCCTTCTCATCCACTCTAGTGAAAAAGAAAAGATCAATCAATACTTTATCAATTTCATCAATGACACGAACGTATATTCAGCCATCTGTTAATGTCTACTAACCAGAAATCATGTTTCTTTTCGCTTCAACGTTCAGCCAAAGTGAATGCGTCTTTCTTTGCAGTGAGAACACGCTGCATCTAAAAGGTTAACAATTGCGTGACCGATTGAAACCCTATAACGTTCCGCGCCCTTATCCACCATTCTTCCGGCGTCTCCGACAATGCGGCAGCTATCGACCGCGAACGTTGGACTTTAAAGTCGAGGAACACGTCAGCAATATCCTGTTCGGTAGCCTCCTTGAACCGAGATTGTCGCGCGCTGCTGCCGGGGATATGACCGACTCTATAAGGGAAGTTCGTCTCCTGCGAATAAAATATCCAGACTGCTTTCAAGGGATAGGGCTCCTGTTCGTTTCTCTTTGTTCGGTCGTGATTCTTAAACGTTAGAAATGGTTAGACACGCATTAACACTGCCACGCCGAAATCACACGTTTCGCTCAAGACACCACGGGAGTATTTTTGTTATTGAAAACATATAATGGCAAAATAATAATAAATCGACGATGTAAGGCAAGATTCTTCTCCACTCATAAAAGATATAACTTAGAAAAAACGAAGCTGGCACCCCGCTGGGGGTAGCCGCCCACGTGCTATATTTATTTTTTATTTTTATTTTTTTTTCTTCACCAACAAGATATAACACTTTACCAAATGTCCACAAGGACAAATTGTAAAATAACCAAAATAAAATAAAAAAAAAAAAAAGATTCTTCCCCAATGGACCGTTTATCTTACTGGTGGTCACGGGTGATCACCGTGGCGCCTTGGTAACGGGTTGACAGCGACGTATTATAACGAGGCTTCGTTTATTTCGACAAACCATTCGCATTCTTTGTTTCGTCGTAAGCGAAACGTGCAGAATATATTGTTGAAACGTGTAGAAGATATTAGTAAACGATATTTGCTCATTCTATATATAACAGGAAGGTATGTTCATACTTCTAACTTCAATTATACGATTATTTTCTAAGCTGTGTTTATAATAATATTCGTGGATTACCCCTCAAAGATATGGATGCAAACACAGTGCACCGTTAGATGCAAGATTCGTTCTGCTTTTTTTATTGATGTTCTACTAAAAATGTTTAATCGTTCAATGGGGCACTTTTTGTTTCAAAGTATCTTCCAAATAGATAGAAGAAATACAATTTTTGCAATTGTAAGAAATTCAAGCGCTCCGGTCACCAATGACCAGCGTGGCGTCACAGGAGAAACCGTGGCGGGTCATACATGACCAACGTGGCAGTCAAAGTGTTAACATCATTGATAAGATTGGCAAAATATCGGTTGACCTTTTCTCAGTACACTGGACAAGAGAAAAGTTCAAGAGGCATAACAAAACAGGATTTCTGGTTATCGAACGTTGATAGATCGAACACACGCTAATACTTCATTGATAAAACAAATAGAATGTTAGTGATTGGCTTCTTTTTCAGAACAGAAGAAACGTTTGAAAGTCGTTTGTACAATTTGTATCGGACAACTGTGTCCAGGTAAAACGTCGAAATAGGATGGTTCTTGCCCCGTCGCGCCGGTGACGTGGACGCGACGAAGAACGCAATCAAGCCAGTGATTTCTGTAACAAAGAGTGGATCGCGAGGAGTTTTTGCATTTGCTAATAATACGTAATTCCGCAACGGAAAGTTTTCCGTATGAAATATCCGCGTCGACGGTAAACTTTTAGTCCGGTTATCCGGCGAACGCAAAGGGTTAATTGCGTAGCGTAGCACACCGACCACGAAGGCATAAAATAAAGTTCATAATTGCATTCTCTTTGGCCAACGTCAGCCAGCACCGCTTCATTTCTTTAATTCGTACAACTTTCCAAACCCCTTTCATCGTCTCTACCACCGTATGCCCGCGCCGTTTCCCTCTGTGAAACAGAGAAAAATCTCTGCTCGTTAACGACGATCCTCGTTGCATCGTGAAAATACGATGTTCTTTTTTCTTGATTTTTGAACGATGTTGAATTTCTAATAAAACCGCTAGAATTCCATTACACCCGTGTTACTTCCTGTGAAACGGTTTCCGGCGTTAGTTGGAGTTGGCGCTGGCTTGAGAGAAATCTTGTTAGCCTATTTTAATCATTTATCTAATATTTCCTTAGTAACGCGATAACGCGACAACGTAGAATATTATGTTGCTATTAGGTTGTCCTGAAAGCGTCCTTCCTTTACAAACGTGAAACCTAATCCGTCAAATATTGCGCTCTTTGTCTTAACAGAACAAAATAGTACGCGATTCAAGAAAACAATATAAAACAAAAAACGTTGCGTAGCTATTATTTTCTTAAAAAACGAAAGAAACTCTTGAGACAATCTAACGCAAATGAATAAAAATCCCGAGTCAGTAGCAAACTGAGCAACGAAAGAGACACGTTCGTTTCATCTGACAAATATTCTCGTCCTTTACGTAATATTTTTACAGATCGCGTTGCATTCGTCGTGTACATTTTTACCTGCAATGATTTCCCGCAAATGAGATCCGAGGTATTAAAAAGCAGAGCGAGGGAAAGGCGTAAAAATCGTGGAACGTCGAAACGCGATTGGAGTCGCATCGAAACTCGTAAATAAGAATTTTCGCGCGCTGTATACTAAGTTGGAAAATGCCAGCGAAGAGTTGGTACCACCCATGAGACTCAGGCCCTCGTGAATCGTAACACGTGTAACTATACGCCAAGAGGGAAATTCCTGCTGGTGCAATAACGATCCCCGACGAAGGAACCACGTGGAATACTGTAACAGTGTAACACTTGGTTGGGGAGAACCATTGAATAGACCATAACGGTAACCGTTATCGTTACCCACCTAGCCGACCCGATACGCTCAATCAAACGGTACCTGTTCCTCGACCATGCTGCTTCTTACTTACAACCCCTTATTCGTATCTCCAAATCGTCAAGGGTTGTCCTAATTTAACTGAGAAATCGATACGTTGAATATCATCTGGATAGTACGACTCCTGGTTATTGAAAATTTCCATCCTGTTTAGAGGATTCAAATTTCCATGTTGTTCGTTCATTTGACGTAATTGCGAGGCGTGTATGGTTGTAACGATGTTTACGCACGCCAGCAGAGTTTATTAATTACCAAGATCATACACAGAGGTATTAGACGCTCGAAGACTGTACCGATTAATACGACGGATCGAAAGGTAGAGGATTATGTTATTGAATTTATCTTGGAATCCAGGATCGTTCGCGTTCGTACTTCGATACGGTAAATGAACTTGCGCAAGCAAGAAATTTATCTTTCCAAGCGTTCGATGCTAATTACATACTTTTTGTCTTTCGAACAGGGAGCCCGCATCAACGTTTAAAACAGATAAGAAGAAGAAGAAATCGTTCTCGTATTCAACCCAATTGCGGTTTGTCGCAACAGATTCCCTCTATCGAGCTCTCGAATGTCTAAAAGGAATGAAAGTACTGACTAAAATGTAGCTAACGTAGTGTGACGCACGAACCAAAAAATCCTGCTGCCAAAGATCGTAGCATGATTGTTACCAATACCCGACTAATAGACGCGCGATTAAAATCTGAAAAGAAAGAGGACAAGAAAGTTCAACCAGTCGTGCGTTCAACCCGATTCCAATTTCTGCGAAAGAGCCTCGCCGTTGCCGGCGAACGTGGCGGTTTAACGATACACGATATACTTTTTCTCGGAACGTTTCAGCGTAATCGAAGAAACCGATGCCAGAGGCGATCAATGCGAACCGCTCGCACCCGTACGTATGCATCCCTCCTCCCCCGTGTACATCCGTAGAATGGTGCCGCCAGGTTTCCGAGGTTTCCATAACGAGAATCTACCGGACCCTTCGGTGCCTCCAGACGAGGATCACAATTTTCCCCATAACATCACGTGCCGTTCAAACCGTATCCATGGGACCGCGACGAGATAAGAACTTCCAGCGAGCGAGCCTCGGCATTCGACGTATTGAATGGGCCTGTCGACCGCTAGCAGGGGGTGGGAGAAAAATATCCCCCTCGCTGGACCAACGAAATTTATCAGGTTCGTCGCGAGGCTTGATTTAATTTCCCCGCTCGGACGTCGGGAAGTTGGAACGATTGTTACGATTCGGTACACTACGCGCTTTGTACCTCTGTTTTATTCTCTTTTACTCGATGAAACTCGCGCGGTAGATAAGATAGAAAAATAAGGGTTTTGGAGATACCAGAGTCGCGAAATACGTACGTGGAATTGAGTTCTTCGTGGCTTTCGCTTTTTCTCATTCTGCGGTTATCGTCGATTACGGGCTAAAGGTGTATTAGAGAAATTAGAATTGTCATAGGAACGATATGAAATATTCGGTTAAAGTCATTCCCGTTCTATCAGTATTTCCAAGATAAAAGTCATCTGTAATATTATAAAATTATCTAAAAATCAAATATAATACTAGTTACCTTAAGAATTTCTTACTGTTTACTGTTCAACAAATTCTATGTTATAATTAATAACGATATGTAAACTAATTATAAGACTGTATTTGTATATTCGTATAACGTATGATTACAAAATATTCCGGTTTATTTGAACGGATTAAATTAGCGCGCGCAAATGTCGCGTGCCAGCTCGTGTCACCTCCCCACCACTTTACTAAACGTATCTGCAACATGGGATGCCATTGTTCTATCGAAAATCGTCGTGTTTGGATGTGTAACCTTGCTCGATGCGCTTCGCCGTGCCTATTACCGTGTGTTACGTACTTCCATTGCTGTTTCGTAGGTATTTATACGCTATTATTAGCATTTGTTCGTTGGTACACGTTTATCTAATCGTTTATTAAGCATAGTTAATCGAGTTTATTAAGTATAATAAAGTTAAACAGATCTTGGAGGTTAGTTTACAATTCTTCCGTTAATCGCATGTATATCGCTCGATTATCGATAGCTTTCGTTGGCAACTTTTAACACAAGATTTATGTCATTTTAACATTATTGATTTTAATCATTTTCAATCGTTAATCTTCCGTGCAGATTGTTGGCTGACGCGTGGATAACATCGAAAGAATAACAATACCGTATGATGTCACGGGCGATTGACAGCCGATACGACGTTCTGCTATTTCGTAAGTATCTGTATACTCCTATCAGTTTCCTTTAATTACTATCCGTTTGTTTAATCGTTTATACGTAGTTATAGTAGAATTAAATAGTTTCTCGAAGCTACATTAGTTTGTTTGTGTTCGTCGCATCGAATTAAACTTGCACGCGCAAATGTACAGGAAAATATTTTGCGCAAGCGTGTACCACCTGCTGCCAACCGAGTCGCATGGTATACCTATGCCATGTGGAATGTTATTGTACTGTCGAAAGTTGTGGTATTAGCACGTAACCTCGGACGCTTAAAGCACGTCGTTAAGCTATTAACTGCGTATCGTTGCGAGTTTGTAAGCATTTACATGTATCCTTCTACCAACTTCATTTCATTACTGCGCGTTTATTTAACCTTTGCGATAAAGATAAACACATTTTCGAAATAGCCTCGCTCGTCTCTTCCTTTGATCGTATATTTGACTATTCGTGCGTTATCGATAGCTTATATTACAAACTTTTAACGTAAAATTTCGATTTGTTTCTACTTACGTTCTCATTTTTATTTGTAAGGATATTCCTTTTAGGGAGATAGAGCACGATAAAAGATAATGTTTCTTTTAAATTAAACAATCTTTTCTACCAAATACTCTATAATATTTCTATATAAATAATGTAAAAATATATATGGAAATATTTTATTATTATACAAGCTATTATACAGATCATTCAACATTTCAGAGAAAATTGCAAGTGTCCCAATACTTTTACCCGACGATATACCCGATCTGTGGTTATGTCATACAACAATGGTTTCTACTCCGCAAGTGTAACGTCCGGTTTCGTTTTCACGCTTCTTACGTTACGTCGAAACGCGATACCCAGCGACGTCGCCGGGTTCGGTCCGCGACATTCACGCTCAGGTATGCATATACACCTGGGAAACACGAGAATCCACGACTTGTCTCTCGAAACGAAACGATCGCGAGCCAATGGTGAAGCGCGTAGACTCTCGCTCTCGATCGTCGAAAGTTTCGACTTCGTTTCAACTTTGTTACAAGCTTCCCTCACGTTCGTGGAATCTCCTGTTTAATTTCTTCTACTCTGCGAGCTCTCCAAGTTTATATTAAATGCCGGAAATTGTATTTGGGAGTTGTAATCTTCTAAGAGTAATGATAACTTGTGCAGAATATTAAGAAGCAGGGGTTGAAAGCTCCAAAGAGTTTATGTACAATGTTCGTGAAGAGTAATCAATGATGAATCTAAAGTCAGTTGTTCTTAGAATGCAACGTACTTTCGTATTTGACATTAAGTTAGTTCTCTAGTTGTCGGATTTAACTGCATCGCAAGTTTAGTCATTTTTCGTAAGACTAGCTTCGATCTCGAAAAGTGTATAGTAAACGACTCGAAGGGAAATGAATGATACGAAATGAGATAAATAGAGGAATCGATGGGGTATTAATCAAACCCCATGGTACGAATCTGAAATTTTTTAATTGGATTAAAATCTTTGTCAAACAAGAAGCTTTTTAATCGAGTTAAATCTGTTTGAGAATCAAATTAGCGGATATTTTTACGAATTAAAAATTTCTATCTCTCGGGCGTTTCGCTACGTGTATTATAAAATTCTACCTCGTACGTATTAACTTGGAATTTTAATTCGTTTAATTCAAATATGCCTATCAGTCTTCCAAAAAGATAATTTCCCAAGATCCTTTTTTCCATCCATTTGCTTATATTATATTATCCAATCGTTCCTTGCCCATTTCCAACCCTGTACGTTTAACTTAAATAAAGAAATATAAAGCAAAGAACGATACTTTGGAGAACATGGTAAAAATAAATCGAATAATTCTTACATTTTTTTCATAGCGAATCCATATTCGGTTCTCCATCGAAGAAAATTACGAAACGATTCGCAAGTGCTTGCAGCCCGCTGCTAAACACAGCGCCAACGACCGTAGTGCTTTTCGTCGTTCGCCAATATCCCTAGATATTTCTATATACGAGGTGGTTAAATGGTAGCAGCAGAGCGGATCTTTCGTCGTTGCGGTGCACCGCAATTTTCGACCTCTAATTTTATGGTTTTTCGTGGCGGACCTAACGGTGAGGAGGTCTGCCCTCTCAACCAGAAATCCCGCACGGTGAAATACCTTTCGCATACGTTTACGTACGTGCAATTATCCTGTCGGTTACGCCGGTACACACCGATTATTTTCTTGGCGCTTCGCGTGACCAGCATCGTCCTTTTTCCTTACCCTTTCAACCATTCGACGATGGACGAGAATCTTCTCGATGGAGCTACCGTGCCAAAGTATTGTGTTTCAATGCTTATTTTTGTCTTTTCTTTCTTTTTTCGTTGGTTGGTTGTTTTTCTGACAAGTTAACACTCGCGCGTGTTCAGCTTCGCAGACGCTGCAAAATTGAACACACGCAAGCGCGAATTTGTAGAAAAGATCGACGGTATTCGTTTCACCGCGACTTCTCCGCGTTTGTTTAATGAAAATTTTAGGTCGATCGATCCCTCGGGGAAAGGATAACGGAAAATTGAAAGATCAGCGTCATTGCCGGCCTCGTGAACAATTTTCATCGATTCGTCCATGACTTGTTCGACGAGAATGTTCGTTGTACGATTTTTCAAAAAATTGCTATCACTAAATTTAATAAAATAGCCAGAAACTTTTCCATTGATTTCTAACATAGCGTATGGCTGTCCACGCTGCTCATCCAATCTTGTTCGGCTTCAAAATCAATAAAAATGTTCACCAGGCGCAGATGTACAATTTTTTGGAATTTTCATTCGGTGATGATTTCTACTTTTGAAAATCGACGAACGAAAATTGCTGTCGGACAAATGTGCACAAATCGTGGACGATCATATCCCGTTTACGAATCAATGAAATGTGTTAATGTTGATGCTGATGATAAATATTGTCATTTGACGATAACGTTTTTTTTTATGGGCGGGGAAATGAAAGTTTTATTTGGACAAATGTGGAGGATTTGCGGACAAACGAGTACCGATTGTAGTTTTTCTTTTTTTTTTTTTTTTTCGTGTAAATTCGCACTTGGAAACGCCACTTTCACGAACCGACTGGCGTCTATTCTTAGTTTCTGAATTTTGCTAGTGATTCAAATGATAATTGTCAATCGAGGTGGATGAAACAGGATTTCTGATGAAAATCATCCTCGGTGACATTTTAATTAAGTTACGATATTAAAACACGCAGAAGGAACTTTGTAGCGTTGGCAAGTTATTTTGTTCACCATATATACAATTTCGTAATTTTATGTTTCGTAAATTTTCATACAACCGATACTTTCGTTAATTTAAAAATATCCAATTTGTTACTTTCGTTCGTAGTTATTTTTCCATTCGACTATCCTTCGCTGATCATGGCCAAATTTGTTAATAAATAGAATAATCCACTATTTTCTTTTACGATAAGCAAGATCACTGGCGAGAAGTTGATCAGAATGTGCAATAAGACGACATCGCGTTGCAAAATAGCTTCCTGTAAACGATCACCGTGGAAATACTGTAAACATCGACGGTCAAGGATTTTCCACGTCTTTTCCCCAATGGCGTTGCTCTATCGATTATCGGCAACGTGATTTCTCCTCGTCACACGCGTCTTTGCTTCGAGAATATTTCACGTTTTCGTATCCGTAGCAGCTGGAAATAAATTTCCATTTTTAGTGGAAACTCCGCGCCGCGACTTTGACCTTGCAGCTACTCCACATTTCTATCTTCGTCCATATGACGTAAGTTTATCAACTTTCATAGTCGTTCGATATTTCCAGGTTTAATCGATATTTTCGTTCGAATTGGTACAGAGCGGTGTGCAGACGTTTTTAGCCAGACACATGTTTCAGCTTGCGTTCCAAGATCGAGGGAAAAATCTATCCTAAACTTTTGCACGTCGCTGTACCTATACGTACGTGGATGAAATAGTTCGTACGATAGAAAGGGTATGGATGAGGTATGCAAATTAATTGCGTCGTGTATTATACCGTAAGCTTAATCTTTTAAGCTTCTTTGCGCGCTATATGCGCTTCTCGCATGTGCGTGTTAATTGAAAATCCATGTGAAGCAGCAGTTTTCGCGTGATTTAACGAGCTGAGATCGTTTTCGAGACAAATATTCGCTGACTTCCACGATTTGTTTGCCGTGTTTAATTGCGCTCGCGCGTGATCCACGTGCCATTTTCAGTGCAAACCCGAGCCTCCACGTTGAACACACCAATTTCCACGTAATTTTATCGAAGAGTAACTCGTTGATAATTTTTAGTACGCGAGTATGATCGATTTGCAGTAACGATACAGAAATAGCATAGAAGCTCTTTCGTGTTGTACACGCAACGATCGTAGCACGAGTTACTCGTTAATTGTATCACTCTGTTAATTATTTATTAATTATCTAATCGTTCTATACATTCCGGTGCGTCGTGTTTCTGCTGCAAGGCGGCCGACCGATACAAAAATTTCTCTGACAGTTCAAAACGGAGTTTCACTGCAGCAGAGTGGAAAGAAAAATCGTCGATTTAGCAGAAAAGTGGCACACTTGAAACTCGTCGATTTTAAGCTACATCTTGGAAACTTAATTCTAAGAACACTTATTTCTTTTAACTAAATTATTATTATCATTTTTTAAATAAAGTTACGCGGATCACCTGTGATTCGTACAATTTATAAAATTTGTAAAACTTCAATTCAGCGGTATCGGTTGGATCGTGAACGAGTTTCCAGAGTGCTCTGTCGGGGCGAGAAAAACGTTGGGTCGGTAACATACTTTTTAACCCTGAAAAAACGGTGAAAGGTATCGAATCCGTTCGAATAGCAATAAATATTTGGGAGATCGCAAGGCCGGAAGTGAATCGTATAAAATACGTATTGATTAGAAAGAGGCGGCCAGAAGGGTGGGACCATTTGTCCATTTAATGGCGAAGATCTTGACAAAAGGTCTACAAATCCCTCGTGGAACGAGTGGCGCATCGCGGGATAAAGGAAAGTAATGGAAAGCGGACAGTAAATCTAGAGCAAAGCAGCAGCGGCAACTTCCTGGAAAATTTCAAGTATTTATAGTTGCGCACGTAGGCAGCAGCGAGTGCCAAGCTTTGGTAAACAGTAACCTGTTTCGTTTATGTCGGATGAAAAGGCGGCGAGTGTATGTTTTACGGTGTTTCAAGGTCTCCGTCGCTCGTGCGTCCATCGAAACGTTATTATTATCATTCGTTTTATTCAACCACTTAACCGCGGAATTTAATTTTAGAAATGTCTCGTGAGATTAGGTCATGGAGTACGTAAACGAATACAAGCGACGACGAATGTACACGTCAAATATAATTGACGATTAATTAATCCGTCAAATATATTAATTTTAATCAACTAGAAATTCTCCTGCATAAAGGTAATAAGTTTTTAGCAACGAATCGATCAAAGTTCGGATGAGTCAATTTTCTAAATTACACGCTGTGCAATTATTTTACTTCTGCGTTCATCCACCGATGTTATCACTTACGAAGGTACTTTCTTTTTTCAACAGTTGACAGAACAGTGTAGTTCTACGTTGAAGTTCGTGTTGGAGTGAACTATTACGTTTTATGTACGCCCTATAGGTATCTTTAAGAGCGATGTTACACGACGTGCTTCTGTTGTCCTACTTTACAATAGTTACGGCACTTTTCACGACACCTCGGGAAAGCTTCGTACAACGTACGATCTACCTACTGTATATTCTTTTATGTATTTTATATGTAGTAAGTATGTTTTTACTAGCAAACGATAAGGCTTTCTTACGTCTACCATATACGTACTCGCATACATGTACGTTGCTCGCTGGTGTTTCGTTAAGTTAGGCACAATAATATAGGATTTTTTTACTTATTTAGAAATTGAGGTTTCCAATGATTTCTATCCTATATGATAAGTTTGTCGATCGATAGATCTATTTACAATGGATTAAACAGGAAACGATGGTTATTTAACGTGAACTAAATACAGTAATGTGCTATAACTAAGACAACTAAATACTTAACTCGGCAACTCGAGTCTTGACTCCTCACAACTCGACTCCTTTCACTCCTCTCAACTCACGACTACTCCACTCGACTTTCAATTCACGACTATCCCACTCGACTCTTCATGCGACGACCACCCCGTAAAAACTGCCAGTTTTGACCTAACGACACTTAGGCCTTCTCGCAATATTGTTTATGGTTAACTCGATATTTTTAGGCCATTTGTCCACGATACTACAATAACGTATGCCATTATACAACAAGTTGGTATTGTACCTTAAATTATCCACTCAACTCCTACTATGTGACTATAGCAAGGTAACACGAAATTAATACAGTACCAAAGAAAGATTTGGAAGATTCTGCTGGTAAACTCCATCGCATCTATCCATGAACGATATTCATAAAAGAGTAATTAGCTCGCTTGTCCCGTTTAATAAAAGAGGAAAACGCAAGACAATATCAGAGAAGATTCCAAAAAAAGAAAACAGGTTGTCAGCTTTGCGTGTTTCATTTTGCAGGTATACAGCCCTTATTCAGCCGTAAACCCTCACCTGGTTAACCTGATATTCAAGAGAACAATCACGGCACGTTAGGTTGATATTTCTGTGCGTCCCACTTCCTCCTCCTCCTGCTCGCTTAATTTTCTAAGGGAATTTATAACGATCGGTCGTGAAAGGGAAAGGAAACGGTCGGATGTTCGCGACGAAGACGTTGAATCGGCGAAATACGAAGAAAGGTGCGCGCGTATTCAAGATCCGTCGTAATTATTTCGCATTCGTATCGAAGCGGGAATTGAGACGAGAACACGCGCCACCGGTTGCGACAGTTTCGCGCCTGTGCGCACCAACGCTGACGATACGGCGCGGAAAACGTTTTTCTCTCGGTTGAGCCGTGTGGTCGTTACGCAGCGAACGTCTTGCCGGTAAAAAGGATACTTTTGTAAAAATCCACCTGGTGCTCATTGAACGGAGAACGACAAGAGGGAAGGAAAGAAATTTCTCGAGTTATTGTCCGTCGCAGTAGAATGGCCCGCGATAAGTCGGACGTCGAGAGACGTTCTTCAATACGCTGGATTTCACTTCGTCAGAGCGTACAAATCGCGAGATTTCGTTGCTTGAACGCGTTGTTACTTGATATTTAAACCGATTTTCGTCCTTTTTTTAAATCATTAGATAATAGCAAATGATTTTGTCGATTTGAAGAAAGATTTACTCGAGTCTTTCACCTGTAACTGTATACTTTTGTAAGTTGTCGATCCTTTAAGCACCGAACGATGCGCATATTACAATTTATCTCAACGATATGGATACTTCGATCTCTTTAACTTTCTTAAAATCACTTGAATCTAAGCGGAAGAAAGAGCGAAAAGACGACGCGCAATTGTATGCGGTGAAACAGTGCTCTGACATCGTCTTCAATCTCCATCGTCAGTGTCTCTTCCACTGCTTCTTTTTCCTTCAAATTCTTATTCGCTGCTCTTGTTCTTTCGTACAAAGAACATTCTAATAATATGCATCCTATGTTTTCGTTTTTATACCAGCCACGTTCCCCCATTCCCCCTTCTCTATTCTTCGCCTGTATCCTCTTTCTTTGTAGCAGAATGTTTTCTTTTAGTCTCTTTCAGTTAGTCTCGGTTGATCTATCCTTCCTATTGCCTTTAGCGAGATTTTAAAATTCATGTGCTCTTCCCCTCCTATATTTCCTTCCCTTAATCTCTCTTACCTTTCCTTCTTCCATCCTCTTCCATCCTCTTCCATCCTCACTCGCTTTAAATTGTTTCGTATTTTCTATTATTCACAGTTTTCTATATCCTGCTACGTCCCTAGCAAGTGCTCTACTTCCGTGCGTTTCCTCCAGTCGTGTTTTCTATTCGTTTCGTTGTTTCCTTTCCGATCGTCCCTCTGCTTCGCCATCGGTTTTTCCAAGCGTATCCACGTTCGTACACTTACGAATTTCCCTTAAACGTTGTTTGCGTCGTCGGTAACGTTAACGCCGACGAAGATGGGTGGTGGAAACGCGGAAGACGCTTGTTCCATGGGATCTCCTCTCGGTCTGGCCCATCGCTCTTGTCCGCGACGATTCGCCGCTGTATTTCCTCGTTTAGGAAATTTAACGATGATAAAGCGGAATGGTTACGGACTTGGGAACAACAAATTAACGAAGAGAGAATAAACGAAGGCTCGCGGTCGCGCCCTCTCGCCTCAGATTTCATTTATGCCCTTAATCTAAACTTCGCAGACCGCTCCCGTTGCTCTTAAATCAAGCACGCGTTGAAATAATTCAGGCTACCTTACGGGTTCGCGCCTACACCTCAGGAACCCGATTTACCGTATCGGAGGAAACTTTGGCTGAATAAAGTGGCCTCCGACTCGCGCCACCCTCGCCCGCCTTTCCAAGATCTACAAGAGCCTCGGTATACATTTAGCAAAAGCGCGAACGGTGTTCACGAAACGGTAGCGATATCTCTCGTAGGATTTTATAGAGTCCTTGATATTGCGAGCGGGCTGTTGTAAATCTTGTTTAGCCTGCGGTAAATATAATATGATACGGACTTCTTGGAACAACTCGTAGCAAGTTTATTGGGAATTTATACGGTTATGGGCGAGCAAGATACTCGTGAGTCGTTCTTTCTTCCCCCTCCTTTTTTTTCTTTTTGTTATCATTCTTGTCTTTTTTCTTTGTTTTTGTGAAGAATTATTAGCGAGTTACGAGCCGGTTCTCTCGGCGATTCTCGTCGGTAATTTACGTAGAATACATTGGAAACACGTTCATTTACTTCGCGAATATTTGCCAACGAACTCGTATCTTGGTGGATGACGTGAAATACCTGGCTGTTACACCGAAGATCGGAATTCGTAGCATCGCGATTCCACGGCGAACGAACTCGTATCTATCGATAACGTTCGTAGACTTTGTCTCCGTCGCAATGAACACTCGGATCTGTATCTTCCGTTTCCGTTTGAACGCGCCTGATCCCTTCGGATAATTGCCGAAGCCCGTGACGATCGAAGCATTCGCAAAAATTGAAGCCAGTCGGCTTAGCATTACAGAAGCTCGATTCTCCTTCCATATCACGCTGTTGCGATAAAGAATCGGATTGGCAGCTTCGAAAATATGTTTTTAACGCTTCCCGATCGATTTGAAATTGCGCGAAAAGAGCAAAGTTGATCGCCGATCGATCTTGCGAAAAGCCTAATTCTCGTTTAACGCGTATTTCGCCATTACGACAAAGCGATTCGAGGTGTGCATCTTTCATTTCTATTCAGACACGTTCAAATACCTTGCGATAATTTGCAAACACAGCGACACAAAGCGAGCCACCCCCTATCTGTGTCAATAATCCTTACATTCGGTTCTTTAGCCAGCATCGATTTCTCTGAAAGAAGACGAACAATGTGTATGGTATGCCGCCGGTGCCGCTTGAATAAATGATAAACGCGGTAAACAGGGTCCTTTTCGTCTCCTCTGCTGTCTGTTTCATGGACTGAATAGTCGCTGGTATATATATATCGAGCTCAGCTGGATTTCGATGAAGTTTCTTTTTTCTCGTGGTCGGGGTTTCTCGGCTTTTCGCGTGTTTTCTCAGTCTGCACGGATAAATAGAAATTTTTTACCGGTGAAAGGGGATGGCCTCGCCGCTGGCATTCAGAACCCGGAAGCCGTTTAATGTAACGGCCGAGGAATGCGTGGAAATTGCGACCCCGTCTGCTCTCTCAGGATTAAGATCGAGATAATTACTCGGCGCCCGCGAAACGTACGACCAGACGCGCCGTCCCGACGCCTCTGCCACGAATCGCTCACTACCGAAAGCATCGTCGCTCTTCTCGCGATCGAGTTCTTCCCCGAAATTATAAAACACTGAGTCAGCTTTTTCTGCTTTACTCGGGGAATAGACGATAGTCAGATTTCTCTGACAAGTTTGGAGAGTAGATGATAGTCACATTTTTCTGATAAGTTTGGAGAATAGACGATAGATTTCTCTGATAAGTTTGGAGAATAAACGATAGTCAGATTTCTCTGACAAGTTTGGAGAATAAGTGACAGACAGATTTTTCTGACAAGTTTGGAGAATAGATGATAGATTTCTCTGATATGTTTAGAGAAGAGACGATAGTCAGATTCCTCTGACAAGTTTGGAGAGTGGACAATAGTCAGATTTCTTTCACAAGTTTGGAGAGTAGATGATAGTCACATTTTTCTGACAAGTTTGGAGAATAGACGATAGATTTCTCTGATAAGTTTGGAGAATAAACGATAGTCAGATTTCTCTGACAAGTTTGGAGAATAAGTGACAGACAGATTTTTCTGACAAGTTTGGAGAATAGATGATAGATTTCTCTGATATGTTTAGAGAAGAGACGATAGTCAGATTCCTCTGACAAGTTTGGAGAGTGGACAATAGTCAGATTTCTTTCACAAGTTTGGAGAGTAGATGATAGTCACATTTTTCTGACAAGTTTGCAGAATAGACGATAGATTTCTCTGATAAGTTTGGAGAATAAACGATAGTCAGATTTCTCTGACAAGTTTGGAGAATAAGTGACAGACAGATTTTTCTGACAAGTTTGGAGAATAGATGATAGATTTCTCTGATATGTTTAGAGAAGAGACGATAGTCAGATTCCTCTGACAAGTTTGGAGAGTAGACATTAGTCAGATTTCTTTCACAAGTTTGAAGAGTAGATGATAGTCACATTTTTCTGACAAGTTTACAGAATAGACTATAGTCAGATTTCCCCGGTAGGTTTGGAGACTACGTTGCGGTGTATTCGCGCGTACCCATTCGTAGGTTTTTGAGAAATGTTTATCGCTTCGACGAAACACTCACCCCGAGAAGAAGGATCGCTCTCTTCGCGATCAAGTTGCACGATATTTTCAGAGGCAAGATCATATGTTTTTGACGAGTTTGGGGAGTAGATACAAGTAGCGCGTTCGTTCGTAGTTTTCCTCCGAACTTTTATTCCTCCGAGAGTCACGCAACGAATCGCTCACGCCCGGAAGAGAACTATCGAGTTCTTCCGTGAGCAAAAGTCTCGGAAAATGATGTCGCAAATTCGCTATCGTATAATTTTTTATCGATTTTCACGCATACGATATATTTTCGTTTCACGATTCCAATATTCGCCGATAATCGTTCATGGAAATCGATCGGTGAGAATCGCGTTCCAATTCCCCTGCTTCTCTCAATTTCCAAGTTCGTCATCTCGCAATCTGATTCTCCGGATCTTGGGTTCACCGTCCTCTAGCTACTTACATAAACTTTCCACCGTCTCATATCAGTTTCCGTTCCTCCACTCCAATTCGTTCCAACTTCGTTAGTTGGACAAGTTCGATGAACCGTCGGACGAACGAAGAAGGTGACAATGCGACAAACAGGTGACGATGACGCGTCGACGAAGACTTAACGAACCGATAGGGTTTATGTTAAAGTGACGATCGTAAAGTCTTAGGATTGATAACGCGTTATCACGCTGTTTGTTGTAGCGCAGTAGAATCTGTCGTAATCGAACCCTACAGGAAGACGAACGCGCTCGGATAATGGCAACTTTCGAATAAATAGAGTTGTTACGTCCGGTGACTCTTTACAAAATCTGGCCGCGGGCAAGATGGCAGCCAGATGTCCACACACACTTATCGCGTATCCTCAATAACCTTAAATCCACCATAAATCTTGGCATTTTCATAGTTAAGGTCCTTCAGACCAAACAAGTATCTCTTATTTCAAGTATTCCTTACATTTATTGTCTACTACGGGAAGATACGAGAAAGTTGGTTTTTCTCACGGTATCTTTCGCTAGCAACTTTCTCTCGGGAGCGGCTAAGACCCTTCCTAGTCCATCAACCTTCTTATTATCCAATCAGAAGCAATGTCTATTGCCCTCATTTTCCTAGCCAAAATTGTCATCAACAAATCCGATGGTCCCGTGCGCTAGACACATCCATCTCTAGCTTTCCTTCGCCACAGCATCGTCTCCGAATTTCACTGATTTTCCATCTTCAGAACAGTCAACATCTTTCGATCGGATTTCCACCCCTAGATCAGTCACCTACTTAACTTATACATACGCACCAGCGTAACTATCTTCTTTACAAAGTTGTTGGAATAAACCGTAATTTATAACTTGTTATATCAATATCACATTTAATTTGTGACGGCACTCGACAGCAAATACCACCAGACGACACCAACACCTGTCGGACGGTGACAACGCAGTGGTTAGCACCGAAGCGTCCTGTTTTGCGGCCAAGTTTCAGGACAAAAAATACAACACAAACAAGAATACACAAAAGCTCCGCTCCCCAGCGGCTTAAATCCAAAAAAAACCAACACAAAAACGAAAACACAAAAATTGTAAAAACCACGACACTCAATACAGTATGGCTACGTCGTACCGTCGTGTATCGGTACCTTTGCCTAACACACCTTATTCTAATTCATAGTTTATGTGAATTACTTCAATGTATTAAAAGAAACAAGTCTTGGCATAAATAAACACTTAAAAAAAAAAAAGAAAAGCGCAGTGGTTAGCGTCTTAGGTTACGAACGTTCGGCACCCGGGTTCAAATCCCGGCGACCGGAGTTCCGATTTTTCTTTCCACATCTAAATTAGAAGAAAAGCAGCAGTACCCAGCAACGCTATTCACAACTACTATTACACCTCAAATTTAACTACCTCTATTATCCTAACCGAAATAGGGGATCGATCATTTCGTGGCGTCGATTGTCTAATCGTAACACCCCCCTCCCCTTCCCACTCATCCCCCCCCCAAAAATCCCACAACGCATAAAAGTAATACACCGAGGAGTCCTGTTTTGCGGCCAAGTTTCAGGACAAAATACAACACACACAAGAATACACAAAAATCACGCACCAATGCGACTTAAACCCAAAAAAACAAAAAAATAAACGCAAAAACCTAAAACCCACGACACATATTAGACCATGGCTACGTCGTACCGACGCGTATCGGTACTTTTGCCTAATCCACCCTACAACCGAAATTCATTGTTTATTGTGAATAACATACACATGTAATACTCATCTTCTTGGACAATAAACGTTATAAAAAAAAAAAAAAAAAAAAAAAAAAAAAAAAAAAAAAAAAAATAGTCTAATCGTAACGGGAATTTACGACTCCCGTTGACAACGACAACGCGAACGCGTCTCTCCGCGAGTGGGTCGAATCAAGAGCAGTCGCCTTTCTCGCGTTAAATTCTATTTATCCAAATAGGGATCGTACAAGTTGTCGGTTCGTTTTATTCGACATGCGAGAATTCGATATTTTTGAAATATCGCGTTTCATACGGGAAATCGATGATCGCGTGGTTCGTACATCGAAATTATCAGAAGCTCCGAACGAAACTGTCGCGTCGATGATATTTTATTTAATCGTCATCGGTCGAACGTATACGAAAATTTGTCAAATAACGACTGCTCCATGCCTCCTCCATGAAATTTCCGCCGTTGAACGCGTCGAGTTTTTCGCATACCAGAAGTGTTTTTCGATAAAACAGGGGTTGGTCGAATATGCCGTTATGGAAAAATCCCAACCTCCAGTTATTAAATGCGTATTTAGCAAACTTGACGCGTGAGAAATTAAACGAAGTCTTTGATATTTAATAACGTTCCCCTTTGAAATAAATAAAATGGTTTGCGACGGTGGACTCGTGAAATATCATTTCTATTTATTTATTTATTCATTTATATACCTGGATGAATCCGTCAGTGAGAATATGTACGTTTAGAACGACAGGCGGTTACCTGATACAGGTATACACGTAGAAACAAAGAAGATACGTTTGCACAGAGACTCTAATGACATTATGGGTTCCAAAAAATTAACCAGTTAGCTATTCTTCGCCAGTATACTCGAAGAAATGGTAATATCTTGCCTTGCGACGAACCCTGTCGCTAATAAAATCAAAGAATAAAACGGTCATTATGTTACTACTTAACTCTGCGCTATAACAACCTCAGCTACTGTGTGTCTCTGACGAGTATACTCGCCAATGCTTACTTCTTACGACACATTTTAGGTACACGTTTCTCAAAAAGCTAACCAGAGGCAGAGTTTGATAAGAACGTGACTGAATGATCAATCGGCAAGTGTTCGTAGCCACCGTGAATTAAACCAAACTGAAATTTAATCCAAAGCAAGTTACTAAATTACCAAAGAAAAAAGGAAAACGAAAAATACAGCTAGGAGAGTTTCGAAACCAACAAATTAGAGAAAATTGACAAACCACTTTGCCCTTTGTGCGAACTTGAGGCATCGGATTTGAAAGTAAGATGACGTGGTGCGCCGAATGCTCCCGAAACCGCGCGGAGGAAATTCGTTTCTCGGTTACGTTCTCGATGGAGGCAGGCAATGCCGTGGCGGGTTACCGGGAAAGCAGGCGAACAATGCGAAAACTTCTCTATTCAATGGCGTTCGAACGAACTCGTCGTCGCGTGGCCGTCTCCCCGACGCGAAATGACTGCCGTCGGGACATGGATCGTATAAAATTGCGCATAAGTTAGCCCGAGTCTCTTGCCGTACGAATAAACGATCTCCAGGTCGCCGGCGTGGCGTAATGATACGCTTCGGAGAATGCAACGATGAAACGACTTCCCTCGGCTTCGTGCTCCTCGCGCTATAGCATATCGCACGAGCTACGTCTTTGAATATCGTCTCATTTTTTTTCACGATATCGAGCTGAATTAGAAAATTGAGAATAAAGGAATTCGTAGCGTTCACTGCGTATTACGGTAAAATTATAGCGATGCTTTCGCCCGGCATCCTACACGATCTTTTTTAATAATAGGACCGACGATTTTGCGAATTGATTTTGTGATTTTGTGAATGTAAAACGGCATCGATTGTCCAAATGACGAAGTCTCGACAACGTCTAATATGCTAAGACGCTGTTACACGAGGGACGTATCAGAATTCATCCGGTGGTTCTCGAGATTAGCCCGAACATACGGACGCTTATCGGGGATTTTTATTTTATGCTACACGTAGATGGAAGATAGATGGATGAAATTGATTTTCTGAAGGTTACTTCGTAGCAAGAGAATTAGCGTTCACGGGTCTCTTCGGATCTTGTAGAACTGTTCCGCTATGTAAACTCTCGTTCGTCTTTAAAAACAACCGAAATCTCCTGCTGCGTCGCAACGATCCGATACTTGGTCAAACTCGATTTCGGATTTACTTCGATGAAGGCATCTGGCTGGTAAGAACCAGCACCCGATTCCCTCAAATTCCTCTGAAACTACAAATTTGAATTTTACCAAACTCCTACAGACTTACGCAAACCTATCCAAACCACCGTCCATCGATAGTTCCCAATGTATTAGGTTGTCGCAAAAGCTTCTTTCGCTTCATAAGGAAATAACAGATGCACAGCGTTCCTCCCTTTATACCATTGAGGTGGTGTTGGATGTAAGTGCCCAAGAAATACTCTCCAAGTTCAACAATAAAGTTTATATAACAATTAACAGTCAACAATTAACAATCAACAATCACTTCTCGAATGTGTTTGCTTCGCTGTTACGCTAGACACTTCGCACTTCGCTGTTCGAAACGGAATGAATCTTTTGTTCAAAACCAAACGGATTCTTTTCTTTGTTGCCCCTCGATATTCCCATTACGCACGCGTTTGTTGGACGTTCGCGACCGTTGCCGCGTATGCATCCTTTCGAATATTCGACGAAAGGACCGTAGGGATATCGATGGTACATTAGGCACCGTCGGCCTTACGCTTTGATGGTATAGCGCTTTGTGTCGCGAAGCCGTCGGAAAATTCCGTCGTCGAATGCCGCCACACCATTTTATCGAACGTTAATTTTTCCTCCAATAGAATGAAATGGATCCTACGTAATTCATCTATTAGTCACAGTGAATCTGTTATTTCTTTATAAAACGAAAGAAACTTTCGGACAGCCTAATCCTCGGACGCCTACGATTTCCAAACTTTCCCTGTACCCTGGCCAGTTTCCAATTTCCCCGCTACTCTTTGCCAATCTCTAATTTACCACAACTTCAGTCTGCCTGCGTTCTACGCTTCTTGATCCATTAATCCGCAGCGATCCCTCGAAACGCCAGATCCGAACGCATCCCACTGTCCCCCTGTGCATCCATCAGCCGCCCCCTCGACCCCCTTGAAAACAACCAAACACACGTGTCTCTGTTGTTGGATCCGCGGATCCGCCTAAACCCGAGCACGCTAGATGCGACGCGATGCCACGCAATCGCCGGGAGAAGAGTTCTTTTAGAGCCGTCGAAGGCAGAACGCCGACGACGTCGGCGGGGTCGGAGCGGAGAAAGCCGAGGGAGCGGCGAAACGAATGGGAAACAATAACGATACAGCGTTCCATAATGCATATCAACGGCTGCCAGGCTCTCATTTCCCGCCACGTTTTCCTGCGCTCACTTCCCCTCTTGTCTCGCTGGTCGGTACATCATTAAGCTCGCGACGAGGTCTCTTCCTCCCCTGCGCCAACCTCCGGATGCACCGTATTCCCTGCAACGTGATACGCCTGCACCCTACACTGTTACGGTTAGCCTTGACGATGGCTTTCGAGATGCCTAGTTTCCTCTCGGATCACGGCGAATTATCGATCCGAGGGATGTCGTACTCTTCTCGTTCCGCTTCTTCGACGAAAAGAAACGCGCAAGTTTGGAGGTTTCCGTGTTCTCTGAAGTCGCGCTCGAGCATAGCTGCACGGTTTGGATCGTCGCTGAGCAATGAAGCGCGACGCGATGAAAATAAAAGAGACAAATATCGATTAGACGCGGTGGAAGGCGGATCGCGAGAAAGAGTCGTTCGCAGCGACGCCTCGAACGAGATCGTCGAGTTGTTTGACGAAGCGTTGCGTCGATCGAAGGAGGTCCGGTTATCTTATCGGGAAAGTTACTTCTCAAGATCCGTCGACAGTTTGGGAATCGTTGCGAATTATCGATCCTGGGGGTGTCGCGTCTTTCTCTTCCGGTCTCTCGTTTCCTTGGCGGGTAGAAGTTGGCGGTTTTATATTCTCCAAAGGTAATTCCAAATGCGTAGTTGGTTCAGGGTATTTCTGCTATCAATTTGGAGATGGTTAGGGATCGTCGCTGAGGAAGCGAGACGATACCGGGGCAAGGGAGACAAATATCGATTAGACGTCACGGAAGCCAGATCGTGAAGAGTCGTTGAAGGTGATATCTCGAAGCAGATCGCGTACAATCGTTTCACGAAATTGAAAGAGCTCTGTCTATCGTTACTTGCTTCGGGAACTTGCTTCTCAAGATGCGTCGACTGGTCCTCAATCACGGTGCGTCGCAGATCCAAAGGATACGCCGTGTCTTTCATCTGTTGTTTCGCTTCTTTCATCAAAATTTCTCTTTTCCAATTTTCTAAAATCGTATATAAGTATAAGATAGAACTTTGTTCGTACGAACGAAATTTAGTATCAACCGCTCATCCGAACTTCAGCTGATCTCTTGTTGTATCAGGTTGTCCGAAAAGTGTCTTCCTTTCACAGACACGTCTTTTACAACGACGCATCTTTATGCAATCATGAAACCTAATCTGTCAAACGTTATAATCTTTATCTTGATAGAACAAAATGGATCATAGGTAATTCGATAAAATAATATAAAACGAAAAATGTTACGCATCCGTTATTTCCTTATAAAACGAAAGAAACTTTTCGGACGACCTAATACGAACTACCGGCGAGCGTCTTTCCATTTCTTGATACGAACGTCCAACAATAAGATGTATGTGGAGTAGGAGCACGCATTATGCCACACGGTCTCGTACTCCCAGCCGATACTAGTTCGCCACATTATTATGTATTTAAGAACAAACGTTTCGTGGAATTCTCTTATGTAGAGGATGCGAGTTCCTATTATGCGAACGAACAATCATAGACGGTGGGGAGAAATAGGCGGACTCCTGTTATACGAACGACCTGGTTATGTGAACCGACTTTGTTCCTTTGTTAATGGGTTCGTATAAACGAAGTTTCTCTACTGTACTTCTGAAAACGTGTCGACTGCTTTCGACTCGTAACGAATTATGTATCCGAAGGATATCGTATCTTTCTTTTCTTCTTTCTCTACACTTTCCGGTAGCTAGACGTAGCGAAGTAGAAGGAAACGCTTCGTAAAAGAGAGCAGAATAAACGAAGAGCTTCTCTACGGCGTCTACCGTGTTTGATTGAAATATTTCGATTCCTCTACGAGTGTAGCGACATCCCAAATGACCAAAGTATGTAATTAGACTGCGGATGTTCATGCACGTATGAAAAATTTGAAGGCGAAAGACACGTATACGATATTTAAAGCGAGCAATGATGTTTGATCGGTATTTAGCGAACGAAACTAGTCTCTGGTTAGGTAGTGTCTTCGATCAACGCTAACTTTATCGGACCTGGTCGAACAACCGATTTCAGGATTTAATTAAAAATTCTCACATTATCAAAATTTGGGAAATCGATTAATCGGATAACGTAAGAATTTACGTGAAGTTGGAGAAATAACAACGGACGTACGATTTGAAATTAAATTTCGAAACCGGCTATTCCACCGGGTCTGGTAAAGTTAGCATTGACAAAAGATGTAATAAGGAAAATATGAGCTTAGAATCCACGGCCTGACTGCAGTAAATTAACACTAGAATTACCTCACCAAACGAATTGACCGGTTTTACAAATTTATTTTCGAATTCCTACTTCGTGTTATATCTTTTCCCGCAATGATGTAACGAGTTTCGCAACGATAACTAAAAGAATAGTATAATGAATTTTATTTTGACTTTTATGTATTCAAACTAAAAATAAT
Organism: Bombus pascuorum; assembly: GCF_905332965.1. Classification (NCBI taxonomy): domain Eukaryota; kingdom Metazoa; phylum Arthropoda; class Insecta; order Hymenoptera; family Apidae; genus Bombus; species Bombus pascuorum. Next base: position 4,447,779 of record NC_083488.1, on the reverse strand, counting down.
TTTGTATCAAGACTACTTATACCAATTCCAGTGAAAATGACGAGTACTTGTCAAAGTATAAAAGGGTCCTGCAATCTGTTTATCGAACCCCAATTAACCAGTTTCTTCGTTTTGTACAACTTCGCACACGTTTTTCAAATTTTTGATATCATTTACCAGGAAAATTCCGGATCGATCGCTAGATCGCTAGATGCTAACACTAGAAATACCACGTCAATCGAAACGACTGGTTCGACAATTTTATAAATGTGTAAACCTTCATTTAGAGATCCCAGATGGATTAATAATATCAAAAATGTACTACATAACATGGAATTGCTTCTGTAAGAAAGTAATAAATCAATAAATATAAAAATATTCTATCGTTACGTATTTTTTAAAGACCAATCGTTTCGACTGGTTTTGGTAGAAATAGCTTCGTGTTAACTATCGGCAGTTTTAGTGTCAAGAAAAAGAATGAAACGGAATGCACGCGTTTTTCCCTGTGTTCGTTACGCGTTACGGAACACCGTGTACACGAGATAGGAAGACACTTTGTCCACAGCGCGGAATAAATGGAGAACGTCGCGTTCCAAGTTTAATGATCCGCCGACCGGCACTCATATTGAAGCATCGTATACAACTCCCTGAAGGGCCCACGGATTCCGATCAATATTCGAAGCAATTCGGAGCTCGTACATTCGAGATAAGTCGAGGCATCCTGAGATCTACGCCACGAGGGTATACCGTATGCATCGGAGACCAAAGAGCACGTGCACCTACTTTGGAGTTAGCGAAGGTACCTTGTTCGTATTACGATTAGGTAGCGAGTTTGATACAGTGTAAATTAGAAACTTGGTCCGGTTCTAACGAGATGTTGCTGAGAGGGATTCGAGACTCTACGAATGCTCGAATTAAGTTGGAGAAGCAGTTCAGTCGCGAGCTTCGTTTCATTTTCAATAAAATTTTATTCTTCCAGAACGTAATCATGCACGTTGTCATTCGAAAATAACTTTCGTTGCTAGTAGGTGACTTTTTTCGTGAGCTGTGAAGTCGATGATCGTTCCGACACCTTGAGATCTGACGCATCGCTCTGGATGCAAAGACCGTACTTTTGCCTGTTATTAGAATTTAATCTTGAAGTTAAGATTAATAATCTGTGGAAGACACAATGTTTGAGTTGAAATAATATTCAGTGATGTTTATTAAACAGAACTGCAGAACCTGATGTATATAAGCGAGTGATATAATTAACAACGTATACAAGAATTGTTGATTGTTGGTCAGTTACTTTCAGACTAGACTTAGGTACTGACCCATGATCCCTTAAATACTTTGAGACCCACTCTCTATACAGTAATGAGCATGATCTGTGTAAATGTCCTATTAAAATGCATGTGTGGGTGTCTGTGTAAGGGTATTGTGCCTATGCGTGAAATATCGTTGTATTCCACACGAGCAAGTTACAATCGATTTTATATAATGTGTGGAAAAAAGTCAAGGTGTGAAAAATATCGATTTTAACTTCCTCGAGTTTCACTATAAGCAAAAGTATGATCTTTGCATCCAGACCAATCCCAATGTCCCGACGTTATATATATGTAATATATCGTACGAAACACCCGATACGTGTCTCCATCCATAGAACAAGTCGCACCGTCTTCGACGATGCCCTCGAGACAACGACATGCTTTGAACCAGTTCGATCGAAACTCGAAACCTTTGCAGTAGGCATTCGCTGAAGTTTGTATTCAGTTTAACGCGAATGTTGCTACGGTGCATCGTTAACGTCGAGATGTACACGTACTTGTTGCTGAGAGTTCTCCACGCAGTTTCAATGCACGCGTATCGTACATGGAACTTGATAGGTTTAAAGAACATCATCGGTTTCCTATTTTATTCATCGCCGATCTGTTTCGATAGAATTGCGCGTACACCCACGCAAATCACAGACACCTGCTACTGCATGCGATTATCGCGAAACTGCAACAAATTTTACTTTACTTTCGTACGTCACGACGTACGTAACAGCGATTATTTGATTGAAGCGCGTCGCAAGAAGTAACCGACGACGAGTATACTCGTCGAGCACGCAGTCCGACGTGGCTATTGCAGTATAAAAATAAATCGTAACGAAATGATCGCTTTAGTTTTTAATCTCATTACCGTCGTAACGCGGTATATTGTCATTTCTTCGTGACGAGTATACTCGTCAGAAACAGGTAACTGGTTGAGCGAGTAAAGGCAGCGATTTCACAGGAAAATAGAAGAAACCTTCTGCGAATACTTGTGACCCGCAATCGTACGCATCGTATCGGTACGCGTGAAGAAACTGCGCTTGGCAACGACGTTTGATCTTCGATCGGCGGCGCCAAGAAACGCGAAACCGCGGTCGGATCGATAGTCGAGGCCTGAATTTCGCGAGTTCGCGGCAGCAAAGCGCGTTTCCTCCCGTTTCTTTTTGGGGTAATTAACCCGTGCTCGTGCTGGTATCGTTTCGCGGAGTTAACGTTCGTTAAGGGGGTGTCCTGAATTAGAATGTTCTAAAACACCGTCTTTTTGTGATTTTTTTTAGAAGGGAAAGAAAGAAACGAGGTTATCGAATTTTGAGGTATGGTTTTATATACATTTAACGAATGCAAAAAATTGTTTTTAAAATATAAAAAACAATTATAACAAATTTCTAAGCCTATTTCATGGGCTGCGGTCTTCAATCGGCGTGAAAGACCTACCTCGTAATTCTTGACTGAAACAGAAAACCAAAAAAGAATTAAATTATTATATATTTTTCTTCTGGGTGAACTAAAACAGTTCGTCAAAAAGTTTATTTAAATAATTGTTATAGCACCTTAAAGTTTATTTTTTTTTAACACATTTTTTAAACCCGCCAAAATTTTCAATTTCACATTTTTTTTCTGCCACTGTTTAGTTAAGGACACCTTAACTAAACTTAAGAGATGCCGAGGAAAGACTGACACACTGGCAACGCTTGGGAATCAACCTGATAAACAGCGTTCGTCGTTTGCGTTGCTTTATTCGGTTTGGGTTTGCGGTAGAGCTCGCGTGGTCTTTTTGCTTTAGAAGCGTGGCAATTATTTTTAACTTAGATTTATTAGTTGGATACTTGGACGGAGAACGAGGATGATTTTCAACTGTTTTAAAAGTTAGTTTCGATAGAATTATTTCTGTATTAATTATTTCTCATTCTTAATAGCGTTCAGGACGCTTAATACGTTTCCAATCTCGTTACTCTTTGTATGTCACTGTAATATAAAAACATGAAAGTGCAGCTTGTATTTAGCAAACGATGATAGCCTTTGACACGTATTACTCGGTGCAAACTAGATGAGGAAAGAAGATGAAAGTGTGAAGAATCGGGTATAATTGCTGTTTGCTATTTAATATTTCACTGTCAGCGACAGGTGTAATTACTAAATATTTTACTGTAATCAAATAGTCGGCCATCGGAGAATTCAGAACAATTGATATTATTCTCTAATGAAATCTACCTCTGCGAGAAACTCTGAACAGCCGAGTCAGCATCGTTTTAATTAAATATTACGTTATATAACAATCCTAGGAGAGTTTGCACGATACAAAATCGTTTAATTAAACGCCCCACCCTTTTGCATCCAGAATAATAATTATTATTCTAAGGTGGATTACGCTTTACCGCTGCAAAGTACGAACCAACGATGGAACAAAAATTTCAGTCTCGATTTCTGCAGAAATTTGTAACGAAACTTCAAACTCGAAATTGATCAATCCATTTCAGCAAGAACAGCTTAAAGAATCAATAAACAACGAGAAGAAAGAAATACGATCGCGCTTCGGGACTGGCTATTTGCATACCAAAAAGATCTATTCCCACGCCAGTCCAGTATAGTTGGTCTAAAAATTCGTATAAAAGAAGGCGAAAAATTCGAAGGAAACACCAGCCAGCTGCCAAAATCGCAATCCGATCCGACAATACGATTTTCCTGAAAATCCTAACGAAGGCGACACGCATACGCACACACTCTTTGCTTAACGAAGCACTTTCCATTCTACGCGCATTTCCGGTCAACCCTGACATCGAATCCCCCTGGTGATTGCAGTTTCAGCGGCGCTTTCCATCGAACGTATGCCGAATTTTCGAGTATCCAAAGCTGGAGAATCCGGGCTAGGATTTCTCGGCCGAGTAACGCGACGTATTCGAGCTGATCTCGCTTGCTTAAGACTCGCGCAACAAAGAACTTTTGCCGATTTGCGAAAGCTACGCGGATATAAAAGTCTGATACGAGAGTGGCACGACGTCTCGTAACGATTTCGAAGCTGTGAAAGAGGAACGGCCAGGAATGATATAATAACTTTATTGTTCTTTGGAAATCGTGTTTATGGAGTTCGCACGGTCGTGCGCGCGTGTGAGATGGTTTTACGGCGATGGTTTTACGGTATCCGACTTGGCAAACAGTTGCATGGATTTACGTGTATGTGTTTCGAATATTTCTCGAGGATTTTCGTTTGGTTTACGAGCGGAAATGGTGGATGGATAACGCGGTCGTGTTATATTTCACGATAATTCGATCCGTTTTTCTCATTTTAATCCGCATTTTTCTCGCAAGATTTTCGATGATCTTGCAATTACCACTTGCGGTGGTTGATGAGTGAAAACGACAAGGAGCAAGTGAAACGAATTTTATTTGTCGTTTTCTACGAATTTCTCTGCAAATTTATATTTTTCGGAATATAATTACGCCGGTTATCATGAAACTGATGGAAGAAAATATATCTACGTTATGCATTGAAATATTTCGTAAAATACACGATCTTCTAATACAAAACTTACAATTTTACGAATAATTTGTTCGAACACGCGTCTTTTAAATACTTGAAAGATTTATACCATTTTCAAAGTTATATATATATACCGCTAATTAGTAACTTAGAACAATAAGAAGATTATGAATTTTATTAGGAAAACGAGTTAAAAGCAACCAGATTTATTTATTTATTCGTGTCATATATATTTGTCGGAGATGAAAGAACATCGGGACGTTTCTTTTGGAATTTCTAGGAAGACCCCCAATACTTTAGTCTACACTTTTCATTATAGGTGTACCTAAATAACAAAACTTAGAAGTAGTTGTTTATGATTTAATCCGATTATGCGTGCCCGAGATTTGTGGCAGTAGACTTGGGCTCGAAGTAACACAACGGATCGCTGAACGTAGCCATGATCACGGGATGGACGTTTTTACCTAGCAGAGGTATGGAGTGATTGTATAGCTCTCCTTAAAAATATAATTGACCCGAGGGGTACAGAGAGGTACGGAGAAGAGTATATAAGTGCAGTTCCACTGGACTGTGGAGTCAGTTGAGTTTTACTTGTACTGTGGGCAAGTAAGTTGAGTTGCACTTGTACTGTGGGCAAATAAGTTGAGTTGCACTTGTACTGTGGGCAAGTCAGTTGAGTTGCACTTGTACTGTGGGCAAGTCAGTTGAGTTTTACTTGTACTGTGGGCAAGTCAGTTGAGTTTTACTTGTACTGTGGGCAAGTAAGTTGAGTTGCACTTGTACTGTGGGCAAGTAAGTTGAGTTACACTTGTATCGTGGGCAAGTAAGTTGAGTTTTACTTGTACTGTGGGCAAGTAAGATGAGTTGCACTTATACTGTGGGCAAGTCAGTTGAGTTTTACTTGTACTGTGGGCAAGTAAGTTGAGTTGCACTTGTATTGTGGGCAAGTAAGTTGAGTTGCACTTGTACCGTGGGCAAGTAAGTTGAGTTACACTTGAATCGTGGACCAGTACGTTCAGTTCGATTTAGACTTTGGGAGAAAACGCATTTGCTATCCCGTCGATCATGGATTCGTTATTGAACCTAAGATCATTGTCATTAGCATCTCGAGTATCTAATGGTCACGGTTACTTGTCAAATTCTATAATAATCATATTTGTACCAGTAAATATCTTCTCTATTGCATAGTAACGTCTAATCCAAAAGAAGATTCGTTACGTGCTCCTAATCCTAATGAGAACTCGACATATATATTGTAACTGTGCACGATTAAAATATTCGTGATAAATCGGTGGAATGTAAAGTAGTAGATCCATTACGTCTTTATGCTTTTCTTCTTTTGTTACTGGCCACTCGCTTGCGTACAATGGAGATAACTGTAAAATACAATATAATTTTGGCCTTCCCCTTGTCGGTGAAACGTCTAAAACATGAAATTCCACTTCAGACTCCATTCACGTTTTACAAAACATTGTACGCGCCGCGTTACTCCGTGCGCCGTATCCGAGCCTTTATTTAACGACATAATACAAAAATACGTAATTATATTTCTTTCTCGCGCGTCTCTTAATCCACGCGTTAAAAACATCTGACTTACAGGGTGCGCCGTTAGAATTCGGACAGAATTCAATTTGTAGTTCCCACCATATTAGAATTCAGATGTTTGTGCTGATTGACTCTGAAGTTAGTTAAATATGTCAATAAGTCTTCTATAACCTCAAAATGACAGAACTCGTTAAGCAAAACCCGGAATACGATAGAAGAGCGGCGATTATAGAAAGTCTTCGCGCCGGGAGAACGCCGGTCGAAATTATAAAATTCTTTAGCTACCCAAGATCGACGGTAATTTAATTTTGTTGTGGGCAAAACCAAATTTCCAGCAAGTGTTCACGTTTTGAGCGTTGTCTCAAGTGAGGGCGACGTCATACCTCCGCACTTCTTCCAAAAAGGCGAAAGAATCACAAAGGAGGTTTATTTGGAGGTCCTGAAGACAGTAATAAAGCCGTGGATGGAAATTACGGCTTCTGGAAGGCCGTATTTATTTCAACAAGATGGCGCACCTGCTCACACAAGTCATCTTGTTCAAAATTGGCTCTCTGACAATGTGGACATGTTTTGGTCGAAAGATTTCTGGCCTCCTAACAGTCCCGACCTAAACCCATTGGACTATTACGTGTGGGGCGTTATCGAGAGACAAACTAATAAATGCAGGCACCCCAACGTCAACTCCCTACGAGCTGCTATCGAGTCAGAATTCGCGACAATTAAACGCGACCAGTTGAAGTCAGCGTGCTCGCGCTTTAGAGCAAGAATAGAGCAGGTCATAGAGGCAGAGGGTGGTTACATAGAATAAAAGTTCTCAGCAAGGACCCTTTAAATGAGATATAACAACATTTTCATGTGTTTTTGTGTATTGACTTAAATAAACAACTTTCTGCACAAAACTTCTTTTGTCCGGATTCTAACGGCGCACCCTGTACATCCACGTCGTTCTCGTCGTCTCGCAGCTACGTCGCAAAGATTCTTCCACGGTACAGCGATACCGAACAGGTGTAGCGTCAAACATAAAACAAACGAAAATCTCGATCCTTTAGGTTCCTCCACTTACGCCGTCTTCGCAATCGGCGCAATTACAAGAAAATGAAATTTACCTACCAAGCAAAAAGCGTTATATCAGCTTGTCCGAAAAGTTTCTTTCGTTTCGTGAGGAAATATTATATGCACGACATTTTTTCTTTTTTGTGTCGTTTTATTGAATTACGTTTTGTATTAACAGAACAAAATTCAACAAAATATCACAATTATTCCATAAAATAATATAAAAGAACATCGCGCATCTATTACTAAGAAACTTTTGCGACAATCCAGTAGTTTGCACGTTTCGTATATTTTCTCGTATAGCGTGCATCCTGTGCGATGTTACGCATTCAAATTTTCTATAAACGCAGGAACATGCACGGCGTAGGATACGCCAGACGCTGACTGGCTGAGCGATTAGCGCACACGCGACGAGGACGATTGGCGCGTGGACGAAAAGAGAGAAAGAACGCGTAGCAGCGTTTCGTATCGGTAGAAATTGTTGGAACGAACGAAACCGTCTCTTGGACGGCGCGGTGCGTCCTTTTTATCGTCTACTTTCCATCTAGACAGAAACGAACGTGGAGGATGGGCATGGACAACTAACTCACGATCTTCCGTTCGAGCGAGATAAAATACAACGCGATGAATTTTTTCATTGTTAGAACGGCTGACAATGCGCATTATTCTTTTTCCGCTTTTGTGTTATATCCGGTTTGTTCGTTATCCTTGCCTTAATTAAGATTCGAAGACGGAAAAGAGGAAAATCGCGTCCGCCTCTTTCTTTCTCTCCTTTTTTCTCTTCTCTTCCCTTTTTATCCGCTCGTTTCCGCCTCTTTATTTTTGTCAATCTTTTGTAAGCACGAATTTGTAACGACGGGAAACGCGGGTCGAAAGTAAACCGTGTAGTTTGCTCGAGATCTGCATTCGTTTCGTCGCTGACGAATTTTTCTCGTCGTCGCTTTATCTTTAAAATCGTTGATCGTACCGCTGCGACCTATGTCTCTTCAAATTCATTTCAATTCAGCCGAAATTCTGTCCTATCGCTATTCTATCGGTGATTTCGCTCGAAATACGCGGTTCCTTTCGAGTCTCTACGCTTGTTCTATGTTAGTCGAGTAGCTTGAAACTACCTACAGGGTAACCGTGTCTGATGATACGGAGCAACGCCTGATACGGAACGCTGCGGTATCTCGGCGAGCAACTAACGAGAGATCGATAGAGCAAAGGCGTGAAATTATGTTTCGTCGAATGCAAATGACGAGCTTACTCGTATTGGGTTGGCAACTAAGCCAATGCCACCTAATGACAAAATCCGCAATCACTTAGTTGCCAACCCAATATTTCAGCCTCGCTTGGAAATCCGTCGTCGAACGCATTTTTCGTGTCTTTCGTCGTTATTACCTTTCGCCATAATATCTATCGTTTTTCTCCTGCTTTTTTAACGTTAATTTCATTAAAAAAAGAGAAGCTTTTGACACCAGACGTTCCAGATATTAAGCGCGCTTTACCAATATAAACAACGATCATAATTACTGTTGAAGTGGTCACCACTTCTAAGAAAACTCTACATCCGGTCTTTTTAGTTTGTTTTTCACTTGTTCACACTTGTTTTTCACTGGCTACAATTTACTTCTGAACTCTAGGCGCGACTTTTCAAGACCGAAGCTCTTACAACTTGACTTTCGCCGGAATCTGATTCTTTTTCTTTGTCATCCCTCGATATCCCCACTAGCCACGCGTTTGTTAGGCGTTCTCGAACATTCGGCGAAAGGACCGTTGGGATATCGAGGGTTCATTAGGCACTTCGCTTCGGCGACATACATCGTCGCCAGATCTTTATTTCCGTCATCACCCCATCGGTTCCGAAGCGCGGCCTGGTCTCTCATGTGGTTGATGTCACAATGGCTTCGGCTTTCAGTCATAGGGTAACACTGCTACCGTGCGGATCGGAACCAGCTCGAATTGTATTCCTATTTGCACTTAAACTTCCGTATTAAAATATATTTTCTACTTTGCAATTTATCCACGCGTTCCTCTGTTCATACATCTAATAATTTCAACAATTACTTCGTTTGAAATTATTCTCTCGCGTCTCAAGCCTGACTGAAATTTTGTCACTTATTGCTTGATTTCAAAGGAACGACGATAACTTACGCGACATTGTTTGCAATTTCGTGGCGTGCTTTTCTAGCGCGCATACTCCTCAATGAATTTATCACTCGATCTAAACACGGTACGATGCAATTTCAAGAAGCTTGAGATCAGTGAATGCGACGTTTCCCGTTGTACTTCTACACATACGCGCACACACACACCGTTGCAGTGCTCTTGATAAGGATCCTAGGAGAATCTCGACGTTCCCAAAAAAGAAGAAGCTTAAACGAACGGAAAACCGCAAATTCAAGAATTTGTGGCAAGGACGCGCGTCCCGGTTCGCTAGATCCTTTCCGAGTGGCATAAGGGTGGAATGGTGCGGGGACTCGACGTCGAGCCACGTTTAGAAATAGCAAGAACTAGAGATTTCTGCCCGCCATTTCGCTCCACTTCGTAAACTACCAACGCGCGGAACGATGTTTAACCAGTTAGCTGTTTTTGACGAGTATACTCGTGGCGAAGAAATGACAATATTTTGCGTTACGACGAGCCCTGCCAGCAATAAAATGAAAAAATAAGACGGTCATTTTGGTCCAACTTAATTCTATATCGTCAGATAAATTTACTTAAAATTCTCTAACGAGAATTGATTGTAAAATAAACGCAAATAAAAAAAAAAAACATTTTAGGTACAGGCCTTCCAAATTTTTCAGGGTGGTCGCAACAGCTGATTGGTTAAACAGATGAATTTTTCTGAATGAGAAACCTGTATGTTATTTTTGTGTTCGAAGGATGAAAGTTGGAAAAATGAATTTTTTCTCCTCCGTAGCTTACGAGTTGTTGCTCGATGACTGCTTTGTTTCTCTTTTTTTCTTTCTCTTTTTATTTTCATTCAATGTCCAGGCTCCAGCCTTCTACCGTTTTATTTATTATATTTATAGATAATATTATACGGCGTATTATGTATTGGGTTGTCCGAAAAGTTTCTTTCGTTTTATAAGCAAACGATAGACGCACAATGTCTTCTGTTTTATATTAGTTTATTGAATTATGCATTGGAAGTGGATCATACGTAATTCAATAAAATAATATAAAACAGAAATTGCTGTTCGTCCGTTAAGACCTTATGAAACGAAAAAGACTTTTCGGACAACCTAATATATATATAGAGATATGATACTACGCGTAGATATATTATTTCGTATAGATAATGGACGACTTGAGTTGCTCGGTGCAGCTTGTGCGTGCACAGGATACGCGCAGTGTGCGTCGCCAAGTCCCTGAAAAAGGAAGTTGATCGTGCACGCGTCCCTGGATACCGGCTATGTACACATAGGAGACACCCTTGCTGCTCCCGAGGGACATGTTAGCTTCGCACGTGATATTCCCAGCCTGCGACGTCTTTACGACGAGACCTCTCAACCCTCTTTTCGCTTCCATAGACCGCGCGAGTAACCTCTCCGAACGCGCGCGTGTAAGTGCCGCGAATCCGCACCGATGAATCTTACCGGTATGCGAGAATACACGAACACGATGGTGTGGATGTCGTACGCAACCCTTCTTCGTTCGTTTCCCCCTTTTATTTTCGACATTCATGTTAGTCGACTCGTGGAACACGCTGCTCCTCTACGTGGACGAATTTTTTTTTCTTTTCCTTTTTTGGATTCGATAGAGATATTATGCATATGGTGGAAGGTAAGGAAGGGCACTGGAATGGGGAGGAGAAAAGGGGAGAGCAAGGGAAATTGAAAGAAAGGAAAGGAAAGTGGAAGGAGGAACGCGAGGATAAGGAAGGAAGGGTAGCAGCGAGAAGGGGGAAGGATGGTAAGGGGAAAAAAAGGGAGAGCAAGGTACATTGAAAGGAAGGAATGCGAGGAAAAGGAAGGTAAGAAAGCGGAGAGAAGGGGGAAGGGAAAAGAAAGAGGAAAAGCAAGGGACATTGAAAGGGAGGAATGCGAGGAAAAGTAAAAGAAGGAAGGGGTGGTAAGGGAAAAGAAAGAGGAAGAGAAAGGGACATCGAGAGGAAGGAAGGAATGATAAGTAAGAGCAAACGAAGGAAAAAGCAGGAAGAAAAAAAGGAAAAAGGAAAAGGGAAATGAAAGAAAATTAACCCTGTCGTTGTTAACGTTTCTTCTTCGCGTTTGTACCCCTTCGAATATCCATTCTCTTCGTGTTACGATAGATCAAGAAATACACTTAGTACATATATCACAAAATACAGACCTTTTCAACGATAACATATTCGAGATAGATTCTGCCGTTTTGCCTGTTTTTTTTTTTTTTTTTCGTGAAGAAATTACCAAAAAATATTTTAATGTTCGTCTCTTTTCTCAATGATAACAACAAGAATAATTTACTTTATACCTCCACTGCCCAACGATAGAAAGGATCAGCCTACGTGCAACATTTTCCGTTCAAAATGTCACCTTCCAAACGCGTTAACAAAGTTTGTCGACCGAGGTCTGGAACACCCTGTATATTTCGATGATATTTGTCGAAACAGAATATTAATTTCGAGTCACGTGGAAATGAGAGGGGAAGAGAAAAAAAAAAAGAAAAACATTTGTCTGTACATCAAACGAACGAACTGCCACGATAATGTCACATTTACGCAATTTTTACAGATTAAGAAGCCCACGTTCAAGTATGTCGGTTTATTCGGCATGGATTTATGGTTCGGTTTGCTATGGGAATTTGGGAATTCGCGGATGGTTGTAAGTCTGAGATATATACGTGGCGGTTTCCCAAAATCCTTCGGGACAATGAAAACCGGAAATGGCCGTACTGTCAGGGTTAAATATCCCCAGGGTCGACGTACGATGTAACTTTAGATTTCAGATAATTAAGAATTTTGTTTGATCGTCGACGTTCCAATCTATGTTTTCATCTATGAATCAATCAAATTAATGACAAAAGCTACTCTATAGTTTATAATACAAAATGTAGCAAAGAGACGCGTAATCGTAATTATAATCCCGCTTTCGTCTATTTTTCCACACGATAATCGCATGTATCGCTGCGGGAATATCTTAGCCGCTGATATCGCCATCGAGAAGCTCGATCCTCTTATTTATCTAGCGGCGCCGTCTCGAAGGAGCCGTGGAAATTTTGAAACGAGGTGACGAGTGTAATCAGATGCCGACTAGCGTCTAATTATCGGGCCAGTAACGAGCTCGATGCCCTCGTTAAGCTTGCGGCTAGCTGAATACGCCAGAAATTCGAATCGGTGCAAGCCGCGGTAGTGGGAACTAAGCCGCTATTGCATCGGAATATCGGCTATTTACCAGCGAGAAACAAAATGAAACGAACTAACAAAATTTCCTAAAGTTCAATATATCCCTATATATATATGTATATATGATATAAGTAGGTCTCGTAGAAATTCAGCGAGAAAAAAAAATCTAGTTTAGCCATCTCGATAATCGGTGACGACGAAGAACGGAGATTCGAATTTAGACGAACAGAAAGACGATTATTTGTTTGACGACGCGTGCAGAAAAATATGTTGGAACGATGGTAACGATAATATGGGGATGTAAGAAGGAACGGAGGAAAAAGGTATAAAAATTATGCTTCGATAAAAGATCAAGTTTTCTTTAATGATACAATATCGGTCGCATTATTACGTCGTTTACATAAACGTAACCCTGGAATCTCCTTTTTATCTTTCCTCTTTCCTATAGTTTTCTTACTTTTCCAAGGGAAAATAGGATCGCGTAACAGCAATTTTTTTACGTTATTGAGAATTACTTTTTATTACTCTAATTTTTGCGAAAGATATATATATATATAGTGATCGTTTGCCGGGAAACTGCGGTCGATCGATGAAAATGAAAATGTCGATCGTCAAAGACCGCACAAACCGGCAGAATATTCGCGCAACGCAGACGAACGTTTAAAACTGGCGTTCGGAGCTGTGCTTTAAGACTCGCGCAAGCTCTAGTGCACCCTTTCCACCGGTCCACTTTCGGGGCTACTGAGCTCCGATCGCCGAGCACAATCGAACACGAACACCACGATAACGACCATTGTTTCACACGTGGGCGAAATTCTGACGAGGCACTCGAGCCTCGCGAGGATCTGCTGTTGTCTACGAAACAGTTCCATGTCGAAATTCTAAAGAGTTCGACGGCCTCTTTTTACTGTGTTGGAATACAACGATATTTCACGCATAGGCATAAGCACCCTTGCATAGTCACCCACACAGACATTTGAACAGGACACTTACACAGGTCATACTCATTACTGTATAGAGAGTGGGGTTCAAAGTATTTAAGGGATCATGGGTCACTACCTAAGTCTAGTCTGAGAGTAACTGGTCAACAATCAACAATCTCCATACATTGTTAATTATATCACTCGCTTATATACATTTTGTTCTGTAGTTCTGTTTAATAAACATCACTGAATATTATTTCAACGTAAACATTGTGTCTTCCACAGATTATTAATCTTAACTTCAAGATTAAATTCTAACATACTGGAGCATCTTCCGTGATGAAGGAAATCTGCAAGTTGGATAAGTGAATTATTGCACGGTGTGAGCGCAGAATGCGAGTATCGAAATCGGTACGTATGCAACGTATTTTTGCGAATAAAATTTTAGTGATATTTCTTCGAATAGAAGTTAATCTTTTATTTGTTGATCGATGCTAGAGACGCGCAGTTTCTTCGAAGTAGACGGTAGTTCCTTCGTCTTCTATCACCAAGCGCGGATTATTACGCGACTGCGTGATCCATTTTAATCTAAATAAATTTTTTTTAAATAAGTAATTTTCCTCTGTTATAAAGAACGTAAGATGCGATGTTTACGAGGTAACATTGTCTACCAATCGTTTTGAACAGTAAATTTTCGATAAACTTTATGAAGAATTCGTCGTTTACTGCATCTACGACCGGCCGCGCGCATTGATGGGAACTAGTCGTCAGTCGATGCCTTCAAATGGCCCCTTAAATAGAGTCATGATGCAAATGGGTTAACTGTTGCGATCTCTTTGTAAATTGCGTACCTAAAATGCGTCGCAAAAGGTAGGCGATGACGAGTACACTCGTCGAACACAGAGTACGTGTAGCTGTTATAACATAGAATAAAGTTGTAACGAAATGACCGTTCCATTTTCTAATTTCACTATTACTAAATCGCACTAAATTACAGTCAATTTGAACCACTTTTTACGTATGACGAATATACTCGTCGTAACGCGGAATATTGAAATTTCTTCACGTACTCGTCAAAAACAGTCAACTAATTCACTAATTCACTTCCACGTGATACATTCCGATGCATTTTTCTCAATGAGTAATTCTTCTATCTCCGTTATCGCAAATTTATAGAAATTATTGAGAGACGTAGAAATTGAAAAATTCTTGCAACGATACCGTTAAGTACTGTTAAGAAAGTAACAGTCTTTTCTTTTTTCAAGATGAATAAAATACGCTCCCTAAAATTTGATCGCTTTTTTCTTATTAACGCAAGTAGCGCTAGTCGATAGGGAAAGAAGGAAAGCCGCCTGTAGGAGGAAGTTTACTCGCTGAAACGAACAACGAAGTTCTTTCCTTCGTTGGTCGGGACTAAACACACGGAGCTACAAGGTAGGAATATGAACAGAGGACTATCTCGACGTCGTACGGCTCCTCGACATGGTCGAGTGTCCATAAAGCGACGAGTATTTAGTGCCACTACGAAACTGTGCTTCCAGGCTTACAGCAACTCTGTAATCGGATCTTCGTGTCCGACTACTTCACTTCCGGGCTGCGGAACCACGGAAGAACCTCGCGTAACGTCGCTAACTAATTTTGTAAAAGTAACAAGAAAAAGAAGCGTTTAATATTCTTTGGTAATCATTTGCTGAACATTCGAAATTCTTGTAATTAAATTTTCTCTTCTACAAAATTATTTTTTCGTATTCGATACCAGTCGCGCTTTGCCGCTAAATATCACTTTAAAAAAAAGAAAATTCTTTAAGAAAAATATTATTCCCTTTAAAATACGTGTACGAACTCAATTTATTCTCAATTTTGCCACTGAAATTCCAACAAATCTTTGCGGTGAAAATTCTAAAAAAAATCACCTTTGTCCTTTGATTAAACCTCTTTGTAAAAACAAAGGCGTTCGCCGTCAATCTTGCGAGAAAAGTCATAAGTCACCCCATCGAAATCCCCTAAAATATCTTGTAATTGGTCGGCGTTAACGAATCAGCCAGGCGAATTCGCTGTTCCTCCGTGGCAACTCTATTTAATCTCTCACCACGAAACGACAATAGGCATTCAATCGGCTATCCGAAGTGCCGGTGGCTGGAAAAGTGGCAATTTCTTCGTCGGCAAACCGCGTGCAAGAGCGTCGTAAAGCGTCGAGCGACGCTTTTTATTTCGGCGCCACGCCGTGACGGATTTAGTGGCTTAGAACTATGTGCCATCTATCCGGACCAGCGTCGAGTCATTAAATTTCGCGAGTGCTTTCAACGTTTCCCCCTTTTTATTTTATTTCTATGGCAGAGGCAAGTAGTCAGATATGGAATACGATTTTGTTTCTCGAGCGTCGTTCTTACGAAACGAATCGCAACGCAACTTCTTCCAAAGAGTTTCACGAATGTCGTACATTCGCGTTGAATTTAAGGCCGCTCCTTTATACTCGTAACGTTGTGAACAATTTTCGATATTGAACTAACGTTAGAAGAGCGGAAATCGTTGAAATTGTAATACGAAACAAGTACTCGAATATGGAGTATCGTTATATTTTCATAGAAGACGAGCGGAAGATCGTTTTATTATTCTTAACGTTCGTAAGAATAATAACGACCGACGAACTACCCACTTCAGAGCTATACATTTATCAGGTATTAACAATTTAAAATTTAATAATTGAAGAATATGTAAATAAATTAAGAAATTCATTTAGTAGTTTTTAACGAGTCAGAGCTTAACAGTTGCGCTATTTTATATTAGCTACACCACTGCGCGTAATTGGCTATTCTCTTCCACCTGTGTAACCCGTGTAAATACATCATTTTGCAAAAATCTTGAACTCGATGTAACGAAAGCTACGATGATATTTAAATCGTGAAATTTATATAGTATTGGGTTGGCAACTAAGTGGTTGCGGATTTTGTCATTAGGTGGTATTGAGAAAATCCGCAATCACTTGGTTGCCAACCCAATGGTATGTTCGCCGCTTTACAGCAACTAGGGTTGCAAAACGCGTACTCGTAGGTCGTAGATGGAAAAGAAATTTCAGGAAATACGACGCGCCGCGGAATTACGATATCGCTGGGTGCGCTCGTAGATCCGCTCGAACGCACGCGGACGGTAGGCTCTTAAGAGTTTCTGAAACTTGGCAATAATGTCGCGACGCTAATGCGCCTCGTTATTCGACGCACTACGTACGCCGTTTACATCAGCGTAACTCTTTGAGTGGGTACTTCGATTTTTCTTCCTTTCTTCTTTTTTCTTTTCTTTTTTTTTTTTTTTTTCTTTCGTATATTCACCGCTGCTCGTAGTTCCATTCAGCACACTCGTTAGCGTAGATAATTGGTGCAGCTTGTTATGGACATAATTAATCGATTAGAATTTTGTATTTGTATACAGGTGGGAATAGACGACGAGAAATTGTGGAAATTATTCGCGAGAATTATAGAGGAGAGCGATGAATTAATAATAATTATACGTCGGGGACTATACAGTTGTGTGGGTTAGATTTTGTTGAAAGAATTCCAGCCGAGTCGAGTAGTCGAAAGAGGAAAGCACAGGATGAAAAATTGTGACAATTATTCGCAAAAATTACAAAGGAGAAAGGAGGAGCTTCTGGAACTGCGTTAACAGCATACGAAATTTATTTACGCATATATCCTTAGATTTGCACTGTAGGCACGTCATACCAATTAATTGGCAAAATTCAAAGTTGTCGCCTTATTTCTTTCTCCGTTCATCCTCTGTTCGTTTCCAAACGCTATATCCAACACTCCTTTCAGCTACCCCACCAATGGCCAGGTATGCGAATTTCACATACTTTGTCCGTCCGTTCCCCTCACAGCGAATCGATTATCCAGCAAAGAAACACACAACAGGCTGCAACACGTCGCAAGCTTGCAACCTAGTGCCATAATAATCTGTTTCAAAGATACGACTTTAGCCCGGATTTCGTTAAGGGATCAGAAATTGCAGCGCGAACGCGCAGTAAGCGGACGTTGCGCAAGACGTGGAAAAAGGAGTTACGGTAATCTTCACGTAGCATCGAAGAAACCGCGAGAGAGACGAAGAGAGCGGAGAAGAAAGTAGCTCGTGGACGATGACACGAGCTCTCGGAGAGTTTGAAGAGCGAGAACAAAGAGGAACGCGCGATGTCCGAAAGAAAAGGGGAAGAGGAAAAGAGCAGGCAAAGAGGAAGAAAAGAAAAAAGGAAGAGGAGAGTTTATTACGCTTTCGCCAAGTTTTATGTCCTTTAATCTATACGGCACACCCGTGGGGAATTGTTTTACGCCGATGTCGCACCCGCAGCATTTTACGGGCCACTTTGGATAACGTGGAAGCCGCGCCACCGTTTGACGAAAGTTGGAACAAAACGGCGGCGAACGAAAGCCAACGCATGGATTAATGCGTCGACGTTGAAATTGGCCCGTTCGTAGAGTCGAGCGATCGAGATCGCCCAACCGCTCTTTCCTCACCCTTCCAGCAACCGGAGGAACCGGCAAGAAGAAGTAATTTTCCGTCTGAGAATTTTATGAGAAATTTGACGAGGGTCCCGCACGATCGAACCCTCGCTGTGATATCCATCGCGAACTTTTCGATCGTTCGTTATATACAGGGTGTCCCCGTATTGTGTACTCGTATTCCTAAGAACGAGAGCATTTTACGCAAGGATAGGATTAAACGCGAAAATTCTCCAGAGGATTTCAGAGAAGTCTGTATTTCACGCGTTTCTAACGCTGCTATCGGTAATTTAAATCAGCTTAACAATACCAATCGTGCTTGGAACGGACGTATATCTTTGTTCTAACACGTGTACTAAAAAAATACTCTTCTACCAACGAATTAGGGTATAATTTAATCGCTACCATCTTGAAGGTTGTTGATTAAATTGCTTAAAATTATGAAGATTTTAAGATTCCGGAATTAACAAATAAATTTTTAATACACCTGCGAGCATCGATATACGATTGTTACTTAGTTCCATAAATATTATAGATAGTATAAATTATTTGTATTTTTTTTTTCTTCTTTTCTTCTGAATTTACTACGTACAATACGTAAATATAGGAAAAGTCTTTCGTCGGTTAGGAGTTTTCAGTGCACCGATACCACGTGGATGGTAACGCGGTCGTTCGATCGCGTTATTCCGAAGTGATATAAAGTTGAGATTTCGTTGCGATAAAAGGGAAAATAAAAAATAGAACAGCGGTACTCGATGGCGAGAGGATGTGCGATAGTTATTTGTATTGCTTCTTTTTATAGTCGAGCAAGTTAGCGAGGATGATTGACATCATCGTGTCAAAATGTACGAATAAACTCGCTCGGTCCTATTTCCAACTCGTGTTCATTTCAACGTACAATCGTGAATCTACGTCAGTCTGGTCATACTATCTCCAACTATATCACTCAACGTACAGCTACGACGATCGTGTAGATGATATCATCGTATCAAAGTATACGTTTAAAGTTTTTATTTATACCCCATGAAAAATGTATTCTTCACCTAAAAATATAATCTCTACGTGACATCATCGAGTCAAGGTGTACGATCCACGTGTATACGTCAGCCTCATCGTACAATCTCAATCTACGTATATATCAATCTCGTCGTACAACTTAGATCTACGTTCTTCAACGTACAATCTACAATGGTGTAAGATCATCGATGACGTTATTTGTACGATTCGTCGTTAGACGTACACCTACAGTCGCGTGCAATCGTCGATGACGTCGCCCACACGTTGAATGACGTAAATCGAGACGTACGATGAGATCGACGTACATGTAGATCGTATACCTTGATACGACGATATCACGGGCTAGGGATCACATTTTTCCTTAGAATACAAATACAATTCTTTAAACTTGTACGAGGTAATAATCGAACTCTTGCATAAGCCACAAGGATCGTCGTTAAAGCGTACCACTAATTTCCAAAGCCTCTGCTCACAGGCCGACCACTTGGCTTCCATCTCCGGAAGAAACAACGAAAATATCGCGCATAGCAACCTCCTCGCTCGCAGGTAAATATAAAATCCTGCGGGCAAGGTACATAAGGTGTGTCCCGAGGTTAGACTGTAACACAGCCTCGTATATAATGATGAAAGGAACAAAAGTGGACAAGTCAAGGAATAGAAACGGGTGAAAGAGCCGTAGTAATAAGGTATGAAGAGAAATCGAGGGCAAGGGACACGAACGAGACGGTGCTCGAATGCTGGAAAAAAACGGTCTCCAGAAGCTGCAGATGGAAGGAAGAAAGAAAAGGATACGACGTGGAGAAGGGCGGTGAGGGAAGCGGAGGAACTCGGAGCAACGCGTACGAGAGACCCGAACACCTAGTGCAAATTGAAAGGACAGAACAGGGACAGTCGCGATACGACGGAATAGTAAAAGGAAGGTACCACGGAAAATGCAGGGTATTAAGAAAGGAAAGCGAAGCAGAGTAGCCAAAGAATATAGTGGAATATAGTGGAAAAGGAATGAATTAATAAGGTGAAGTTACGTTGGAAGAGGGGAGGAAACGGTAGAAGATCTCGTAGAAGAATGCTGAGAAATTGAGAGAGAAGTAGAATTAACCGGAAGGATGATCGTGCGGAGACAAAGGGAAGGAAGAGTAAAGGAATGAGGAAAATAGTAGAAAGGAGAAGGAAATAGCTGAATAGGTTTCGCGAGTATTTCAAGTATCCGAATTATCGTAATTACGTTACGTGACTTTGACGTATCGCGTTGCTACGTGTACACACCTGTCCATGGTCACCGGACATCTTAGTAGAATTTGGATACAAGTTGTTTTAAATCTAATCCGCATTGACCACGCGAGGAATTACTCAGGAATTATATAATAACTCGTAAAGAGAATATTTCCACCTCGCTGCGAGAGGTGCCATCGATGTCCTCTAACTCTTCAACGTATATCGACTTTATCGCGAAGAAATTGAAACCCCAGCAAATCTGGCCGTACTTCCCAAATCGCTAAAGGAATCCCTCTGCGATACGTAGAACGTCGAAAACCTCGAATTTATTCAATGCGATAAACACCTCTACGAATCCATCCAACTATTACCGTGATCCCTTAAATAAACAAAAATTTGGATGGGACGATTTTTATTACGAAATAAAATAGTATTTATCGATTTTTTGTAATTTAAACTATATGTAAATCGAACAGTATGTCAAAAATCCTAAGAAAGTATTTTATATTAGTTCTTCATTCACCTTTGTGCAGACATCACCGCTTCATCTAATTTTCATACCCTGTCGATTCTTTTCTTCTTTTTTTAATATTCCTGCTGTAATTGTCTTGCAACATGCTTCTAATAATTGCCATAACCGTTTCTTCGACTTTTCACCATTCTTGGTTTATTCTTCCCCGTATTGTAACTCGTCTCGCAGTTTCTCAAATAGATCCACTTAACCATCCATTCTTAAATCGGTTTATTCGAGCTATACAAATATTTAATTCCGTGCTCGAACATTATCGTACAGTAGCTCTATATATATATTTATAAAAAAAGAAATTAACCGGACGAAATCAGGCCGGAAGATCGTGCTCGCGTGGTATTGTTCTAACGACTAATTTTGCTAAAAATGGCTAACAGTCCGGTGATTTATGCACGAGTCGTATATCGATTTTATAACCGCAAGCACGCGCCAATGACTTTTTCAAGGCCGAGAATAGAAGAAAATAAAGTTTCGTGTCTAAATATAAAATCGTGCGCGATAATAATCGAACTCTGAAATCGTGACGCGGTAACGTTCGCCGAGTGGAATGTAACACGCGCGTTCCCCCGAGTCTCTTACAGAGATTAAAAATCGATCCGTCCTTAGTCCATTCTAATTCGCATGAGCCATCGACTGATTAAAATCCGCTCCCCGGATACGACGACAGGGCCGTACGCGCGTTTGCGTCTCACCCTCGCCGCCGCCCTCGCGTCTTGCTGCAGCACCCTCTTCTTCTCCGGTCGCGGAAATTGAACGCGATTTCGACGACGAGATCAAGCTAGCGTCGAATGGAACGAAGAACGAAAAGAGCAACGCCACGTCGTCCGTTGCACCGGAATAGACAGACTCTGTCGCCGATCTGATCTGATCTCCAACAAAATTTCATTGTGCAACCCTTCTCTTGAGATCGACGCTGACCAGATCGGCTGGCCGTGCGCAAATGCCCGTGCACACGGTGCACCGTGTCGTGGCTGATTGCTGGGAAATTTTATTTCACGCTTATATCGCCCAGTGGCTGTCACGCCACGAGATATCGACGTCGAGCCGATAGCGACAAACGGAGAGAGAAAACTGCGAAAATCGTCACGATCTTAAATGGTACTCCTTCGTTCTCCTTTCCTGTCTTCCTGTATTTCTTTCGCTACCATTCGCGCGTCTCCCTTCTCACGCGCTTTTCGTCGAATAGCTCGAAGATTTATTCGGAAATTCTCGTTGCTTTCCGAGCGACGACTCAGGTCAGATCAAGTAGCATGAAAAGCAAGGGGAAGCGTTGATATCGTTCGAAGTTATTTCAACGAAGATATTTACCCGCGGCTTTTCGTCGCTTGTTGACCGACGAATAAGTTCGGCTTAAATAAACGAATTAAGTAACGAATAAATACGAGTAAAAGTTCGGGGAGATCGGATTAAAGAGCGGAAACACCGGGCAAATAATTATGCTTTATCAAAGTAGAATCAAATAGGACGCGCGACTACCCTCCATCTTCGTCGATTAATCACGCGCTCGTTCCACTCGAGGCGCAAAGGGACAAGACGAGAAACATCATCGATCACTCGATTTGCCTGTACGTTGAGCCATCAACCGGCGCGCCGGTGCTTCTCAACAAGCTTCGAAAAAAGGCGCACGATTTTAATAAACTTTCGTCCCCGATAAGCCCCGAACGTCCTTTATCATTCCGTGGAAGCTCTCGCGTCGGCTTATCGTTCAACTTTTTTTCCACCCTTTCCATCCTTCCGTAACCACGGCTTCGCTCCATCGTTTCTTTAATAACCGAAAGCCTCGATTGAAATTGTTAACGAAGGAGCACGAACTGTATAGAAGGGAACAGGATAGAGTATCGTTGAACGAGGAAAAAAGAAGAGTAGAAGGGGCGGAGGTGGAAGAAACAGAGAGAGAGAGAGAGGGAAAAAAAAGCAAATTTCAAGCATCGACCGTACTTCCGTAAGCAGCTGATGCCTGAGAACAGGCGCCGCGGCGTCTAGACGCCGGCGGGAAAACCACCCCCGTTGTTTGGCTCTGCGCCACCCCTTCAACCCCGCCATCAACCTAGGGGAAAAATAAAGCTTCGACTAGATTCAGATATGCCATGGCCAACCGAATCTTCTTCGTCGCGTACTTTCCTAACATTTTTCCAGCTCTCTCGTTTCTTTCCTTTTACCATGTTGTTTTTTCGCCCTTTCAGAGAATTATATAAGATTATCGTAGATTATCGTGCTACTCCGTTTCGTGATACTTTTATATTGCACTCTGAAAATCCCACTCTCCTATTAATCAACGTAGGTGTCTTAGAGTAATGAATATTAGGTTGTCCGGAAAGTTTCTTTCGTTTTATAAGGAAATAATAGATATTTTTTCTTTTATATTATTTTATCGAATAATTATGATGCTTTATTGAATTTTGTTCTATTGCTACAAAATGGATCGTGTCGCGATTCGATGAAATAATATAAAAGAAAAGATGTTGCGCATCCAATATTTCCTTATGAAAGATTTTGATTGAACGTATCGAGAAAGGATCGTTTAAGTTCGACACGTGCGTCTCGTAAGCAGTGGCTGATTGCGGATAAAAATAACAATTGAAATTATGTTTAAAAAATAGGAATTTTTACCTTCGATGTGGCAAACGACTTTCTCGTTTTAATTAGCATACGCGGATGTCTTTTATAGACGAACAATTTGATTTGGAAATTTTTGATTTATCTTGAATTATTTGTATGGAATATTATATTTTATTTTGCATCATTTAAATTGTAAGTTTGGAACTGATCGAAGATGAGAGTATTCATGAATACATATTAAATCAACGATAATTCATCGCGATGACGAGAGAGGCCGGTTATGAGGGAAAAAGCAAAGTTATTAATCAATGTTTCACATTTGCGGATAACGATTTCCGTTCATATTAATTAAAATCCAATATGCGGGCTTGGCTTTATGGCTCGGTACCTGCAATCTGCCCGACTCGGCGAAAATTCACGTTAACTTTCACGTGGCTGTTTCGTTTCGTTTTAATCGAACGTTAATAATGGCTTTCTTTGTTTTCCAATTAAATTAAAAGCGGTGCCTTGCAATTAATAGAGATAGGATATTGCAACTATAAATTGGAATATTTCATCCCAACGTAACGTTTTATTTGACCGCGTCTCCAAAAGTAAATTTTATAGTCAACTATAATATACGAAAAGAAGTAACTCTTTGCAGCTTATGGTGTACGGTGAAAGCAAAGGAAAAGTTTAAATACGTCGATCGAAATCGAATTAGTTAAATCTCGTTGCCACCTGACAAATTTTACTTCAATTCCAAAAGCTAAAACTTGGAATATTTAGATTCAGTAAACAAACTTCAAATATGCAAATTTAAAATACCAACGTTTCTAACAGCAGCATCTGACGTATATTCCAGTTCGTCGAGTATTCAACATCGAAGCATTTCGTTTGTAAATGTGAAAAATTTCAAAATATTACACCTCGACCATTCGAATCTAAACCACTCGAAACTGTAAATCATTCAACATCAACGTTCAAAGTAGCCAGATTTCAGAGATTCACGGTTACTGACGCGGGAGGCGACCTCGAGGCAATAAAATCCCAGCCATTTTCAAGATTCAATTGCCAATTTTCTCGTTAATTATTCGCTCGTGTAATTGATTATTCGATCGCCAGCACCAACTCTCGCACGATTCAACAATAGCGAAACGTCGTATAAACGTAAATTCGGTATGACGACCGCGATTCTACGCGAGCGGGTAGTTGGGCTTGACAATTTGCCGTGGCAAAAATCCAGTGGCGCGTACTCGTTGCGTCATTTACAGGGCGGAGCAATTTGAATTAGTTTAACGAGATACAGCCATCGAAACTATTCCATGGGCCGACACGTTGCGCCATAAACGCGTTCCGTGGCTTCTGGGCCCTTGAATTTACGTACGTACAGGCGCGTGCTCCACACTTGCCAACTTATTGCACGTATCCAAATTGCCACTGGCCGGATTTCACTGTGTTTATCCGGCTAATTTATCGCGCGATACCATGAACGGTAAGCGGCGCTCGAATTACTCTCGTTAATGAAAGAGCATAGGCACGAAGAGCGCGCGATACTTGGAAATTGCTTATCATCGCATGAGGAGAATGGAACTCGCGATTTGGGGATTTTGGATTTCGAAAGAATCCAAATACGCTGGTCCATCGATTTACGCGGCGCTTTTCTACGCGCTAAATTATAGCGCAATTTGCGCGCGATGTTAATTTACGGAACCAGTCGCGAGTTAGCGTTGTCACGTCGGAGACACGGCGAGTGGTGAAATGAAGAAATTCACTGGTCGTTTTCTCGCGTCGTTCGAACGATTTCGCCTAAGTTTAAACGTCTCACGAGCAAGGTAAGAAAAAATTCAGACTTTAGATATACTGGCAGAGTTTACTCCCGAAGAAATAAATTGCACAAATTCCCCTGTAACGTTAATATTTGTAACACAGAATATTCATTTCGGAGCATATGATTATCGTTTAATCGAAAACCAAATCCACTTACCCCGTTACCTGTACCTTACGAAGTTAATGAATTTCGCTGACGACCCTCTCTCGCATAAGAAGCGAACGAAATTGAATCGAGCAAAGGGTACTAGCAACCGTATCGTGACCACAATGCGTAGTCGCGGTGATCGATTAAAACTGTAAGGTAATTAGCAATTAGCGGGCTCTTCTGCTACGGCTAGACAGGAGGAGACGACGACTGGTCGTTAGGTCCGCAGGGGTTTGCATAACGAGCATGCCAAGAGTTAAAATGTCAGAGGGTTGAGGCACGTGCGTACGTCGATAACCCTAATAAAGTCGTTATTGCATTACCTCGAGGTCCGTCACTCCAGGAAACTCCGCAGCTCTGTCGTTTCTCCTTCTTCTCTCTACCGTCGTTCCTATTTCTTTCTCTTTCGCTCTTCGAACAGAGGCCATAGACAAGGGAATCGAACTCGTTGGCCGGTCAACAAGATAAACTAGTTTATTTCAATGACCGCAACGTAGGTAGCCCTCGTTTGCTGTCTCCTATTATTTAGTAGACGACACGCTCGATGCTGGAAAACCTCCGGTTTCTCTGCGAATGCTGCAAATACGAATCATGTGGCTGGTTTAGTAGAAATTGAAATATGATGTTTGATGGAAATGTGTATTGGAAGCAGGATATCGCGCGTATGGTTGCTCGCGAAATTATTGGCATGTTGCTTGCCCATATGGTTTCTTTTTTTTTTTTTTTTTTTTTTTTTAATATATTGGATGTTGAAATTTCATTGGCACTGTAATCACACGCAACTGTCGTGGTTACGTTGGCAAAATTCTTGACGATTCCGGGAACATACATGGAAGTTATACGGGATATTATATAGTTAACACTGGAACTATCACACCAGTCAAATTAACTGGTTTTACAATTGTATTTTAAAATTCCTACTTCGTGTTATATTTTTTCCACGATGATATAATGACTTTCGCAATATAATGTATAAATAATGTAATGAATTTTATTTTGTTTTTTATGTATTCAAAGTGAAAATAATTTTGTATCAAGACTACTTATACCAATACCAGTGAAAATGACTGGTACTTGTCAAAGTGTAAAAGGGTGCTTCAATGTGTTTATCGAATCCCAATTAACCAGTTTCCTCGTTTTGTATAATTTCCCACGCGTTTCCAAAATTTTTACCGCGCATCGTTCATATGATATGATGATTTCAGTTATCAGGAAAATTTCGGATCGATCGCTAGATGCTAACACTAGAAATACCACAGCAATCAAAATGACTGGTTCTACAATTTTATAAATGTGTCAACCTTCATTTAGGAATCCCAGATGGATTAATAATACCAAAAATGTACTACGTAACATGGAATTGCTTCTGTAAGAAAGTGATAAATCAATAAATATAAAAATATTCTATTGTTACGTATTTTTTAAAGACCAATCGTTTTGACTGGTTTTGGTAAAAATAGCTTCGTGTTAATTATCGGTAGTTCTAGTGTTAACGTGGTATATACACTCGATTTACTGAAAATTACATAAATAAAGTCTGTCGACAGGGAAGAGAACATGTCGCAAATGGAAGCTAGCACGTATGAGTTTTGAGAATACATATTCGTTTGAAATATCTTGACGAGAAAAATAACGATAGAAAGATGTGAGAAAATAAAAGTAAATTTTGTTCGATGTCACTGTCGCTACTGTAATTCAAAACAATCAACATTTTTTTCTTAATCCGAATTTGAGAAAAGATATTAGATTATTCCATTTAAAAGACCGACTCTGACATCTCGCTAAAAAAGCAAAGTAATAAGAAAAGCAGATTAGAACACTAAACACCGTGCAACTCTTGTTTGAAACTTTTTTTCCTACAACGAATAACATACGAGTTGTTTTAAATCGTTGTGTCAGGAGACTCACGTTCTCTGTACGTTCTCCAGTTGGTTTCAAATTTACCTGTTTCCCAGCCACGAAATTTCAATATGTTTCGCACGTAATGCGCGTAACGATACATACGTAAAAACTTCTTGTCCCGAATGTTCGAACAATTTCACCAGCCACTGCGTGTAATATCACGTTGTATCGGGTTTGTCTCGATTCCGTTGCTCGCGATAGACGATCGCGACCGAAAATTGTCCCAAAATTGAAACCCAATGGATCGCTTATCTTTTGATTATCGCAACGATATATCGTCTACCCCAAACACCGATAAACACGTTACACTAGGAAATACACGGGTTTCTTTTCGTCTGTGACGCCATCGATTCCATTGGACGAGCGTGACGGAAATTCCTCGTCCGGCATTTATACACGAGCTAGACACGTTCGGTTCGTGTGCAGAGCGTTGATCGAGAAAATTAATTGCAGCGTTGCGAGGGAATTCGCCTGTCGCCGATGCGCGTCACGACGACTACAATTAAATATCGCGAGCGTTCGATCTGCCGGCGCGCAAAATCCCGCACATACGCGATAATTCTGATGAATATTCGCCGCGTAAAGAAACGCCACGATCCGCCAAAAAATAGAACGGTGAACTTTCGATCGAAGGATTTGCCGGATGATCGTATCTCGCGATCGAGATATTGAAATCTCTGGCTTTGGCTAGCGCAACTTCTATGGAAGAGAGGGCAGGCGATGTTTCGTTTGAATTCGACTCGTTGGCTGCGGTTTTGCTGACATTTATCAATGGGCGAATCTCTCGGTAGAATTAGACGGCGGATATTTACGCGATCCCGTGGTCCTACGAACGTATGGCGTGAAAAACGCGTGCAGTGAACTGTTTCATCTTGTTAAACGTTAAAACGAGCGCTACGAATGTTTTACATTCGTCGTATTATACGCGTCAGTTCTGCATCTTCAGATTCTCTATAAATTTACGAAGAGCTCCACCATCTAAATGTAATTTTTATTCCCAATATTACGACAAACCATCGCTCGATCCGTCACAATGGGTTAAGAAAAACAGATATAAAGGCTGGAAGCAAATAAAATATGGAACCCGATGAAACGCAATCTGCGATGAAAGGCAAATTTAATAACTGCGCGTAATAGATCGAACGATGGATGCGAATAAGAGGAAGACGCGATATGCAATGTACGATGAAACGCAGATCTAATAACTCGTGTTTCTCGGTGCACACGGTCCTCCACGTCCACAAACTTCCTGGATTACAGGAACGCGTACTGGTTATATATCCGGTTACACGAGGTTCGTTTGCTCGTCGGTCCAGTCACATTGACTCGGAAGTCTGCGAGTAGTTAGAAGGGAAAAAGAAATAGTTTCCCGTGCTACGCCACTGCACGGAATATTGATCGACGGGGTGCAAAGAGACTCTTATACTCGACACCAGTCGTCAGCCAACCCTTACGTAGGCCCTCGCACGCTCGCGGCATACCTTGCAAGACACCGCCGATGAAGTTGCCATGGAACATTAATTTTTCGGCCGTATCTCAACCTCGCGGCCAACTTTGTCAATCGCGACGGGCATAATGGCCCGTGGAACTCGATGATCCTGCAGAGGGCCATCGACGATGTTGAACAGAGAATTTTCCCGGCATACATTGAAAAATGACAAGAACGTTCCGATATCCATTTTATCAGTGTTACTTTACACGAGAATGCGATGCAATTGATAAATAGTGTAGTATCGTAAACTATCATAATTAGTTTATTAATAATAAATGAATTAAACAGATGTTAGTTAAATAGAAAACAATGGTTGTTTAACATGAACTAAACCAAACAACGTATTATAATTAAGACAACGAGATAATTAATTAACAACTCTCGTCAACACAGACTCCCTCTCAACAACGCTAACAACACTATCTTGACAACGCAATCCACACTCTGTGGTTTCTCAACTTATAGTGCTGTTAATTCGTTTATGTCCCATAGCAATCCCTTGTCTTTTGTCTTAGCCTCGTATCTTTCGTCTTAGACTCACCACGTACATGCTCAGCAACCTCTTCTTTATATTTCGCACGACACCCCCTAGGCCCCTCGTCCACGATACTACAATAGTTTTAGACGAAGTAATCGTTATTGTAATAACAATCTTTATCGCTTTTCCTGCGGGATCACGATGTTCCGCTTTCACTCGGATATTCCACGTATCGTGGAGTATGATAGAATAGAAATATAGTAAATTCCATTTATATACATCGGAGGTCCGGGCGAATAACATGCAAAAGCGTGCAGGACGCGACTGGTAGAAAAATAAGAGAAAAATATAAATACTTTTCGCGCATTTTACGGACTCTAAGACTTTTTTGTGGCACTCGTTCTAGGACTCTTTTCGCATCCACCAGCGAGGTTCGCTCCGTATTTGCCGTTGGCGAGAAAAGTTTCAGGGTCGCAAAAAATCGTAATTTTGATTAATGACAGTTCGCTGTCTCGTTAAACGCGCTTCCGTTCCCAAGAAGCGAAATTTTGCAACGGGAAGGGCGAGGCTTCCACGTCGAGGCCACGGTCTCCGTACCGCCCCCGGCTGTTATTAATTTTTTCAATTAAAAATGCCGGCAGTGCAGTCGGCTGCACCCGTTGCGCAAGAGTTTTTAACGGGGCGCGTTTCGTTTCCAGCTCGCGTGAAATTTCTACCTCGGCTATCTTGCCGTTTCTTGTCGTTATCCCTTTAAATTTTATGCAATCGTAAAATTTAGCCGGCAGAAACAACGACCAAGAAACACGCAGGCGAATATTTTTCCTTTTCGTCGTCACGATTTTAAACAACAGACCCCCGGTGATAATGCGTCATGATCGAAAATTTCCAATGAAATGTAGCGCGTTATGGCAACGTTCGCCCTTAGCGGATTACTATTACCACGATGACGATCGCTTCCTCCATTTTTCACTAAAATTAGTTAAACGAAAGCGTAAACGAACACTCGTCAGAATCAATCAGAAATCGAACATCGAACATCGGAAAAAAGTGGTATAAAAAATTCTCCTAGGATGTCGCAACAGAGCTCCAACAATGTTCAAAAAGATGCGTCAAAAATTCTCCTTGTTCGATTCTTTGAACGTTCGGTCTACTCTTCGCGAACGTTTGGTCGCGTTCGTCGTGAAGACGCAGAGCGACCGCTCGAACGGTGAAATTAAATATTCCTTTCATTAAATATTTCTCAACTTTCTGTCCAACATCGCCAAGCGTTCGGCCACTTAGTCGGAATGAACCATGCGATACGTCTACGTTGGTTGGAATCGTCGAACGAAACCAACGATAACTTCGTATCCGTTGAACTGTGATTAACCAACGAGTAATATAGCGTTAACAATCGTTCGGCGAAACGACGATTTCGAAGATGACGAAGCGGAAAGGGGATTTAATATTTCAGGACTGGCGTGTAACATCGAGGGACATCGCGGAGGCTAACAAAACGGGCTAGGGCGGAAAGGTAAAGCGGTTTGGTTTCTGTCGTACATATTTGAGAGAGCAAAAGGGGTGGAAAGAGAGCAAGATACAACAGTCGATGTTGGTTCGCGTCCAATGTTCATACGTCGCTACGAATATTATGCATTGCGCGTAGATATTCTATTCGAAACGGCTGGCATGAATATGTAGGAAAGCACGGCATCTCTACTTCAGGGTGTCGACCACTCTTGCATCCCCTCGACCGTGCCAAAAGTCCCTCGTGAGCTTGCAGTCACCGAAATAGCTACATTTGGCAACTTTCGAATTTGTTACGTTGTACGACGATCGACTCGGCGGAGAATATCTTCGATGGATTAATTATTTTTATTTGTAAAAGAGACGCTTTTACTCGACAAAAGAGAAAAGGTTTCGCTTCTTTTCCCTCGCTTCGTGAAATCGTATTAGAAATTCCATGCACTCGCTGCCAGGCGATTGGTTGCGAAGACTATTCTTCTATTTAAAATCTTAAATGGATTTATCGACTGGATTTATCCACAGCTCCTTAGCCTTATCAAAGTCTTCCACACGCACCATTCTCCGGTTCTTTCTTCTTATTCTACCGTCCGTCCTTCCTCTCTAGATTTGCCCACGTAAACGCTGTATCGGTTGCGAGTTAGGCGACGCTTCGCGCAACGAAGTCAACTCGACCAGCGATCTCGGAAAGAAACTGTACGAAGCCTTAGCTGACTCGAGCGTAGCTTTAGTACACCCTGTATAAGTCCAGGTGTTTGTTTCATTGTCTCGCAGTGACTCGTGTCTCATAGCCCCGACGCTTATCTCCCTTTTATCGCGTAGAACCTACTTGTAAAAGGGATCCCTTGCCGCCGAGTTTATTAATAAGTGAATTAAACAAATTAAACGATGGTTGAATAAAAACGAGCCTCTCGTCCATCCCGTTGCAAAAGAACTTGCTTTATGGAATTTTAACGAATACCAGCGACAAATCCTCTTGAAACTTTCGTTGCGTCATCTTTCGACGTCGAGTAAGCTTTAAACGTTCGACTTTCTTTTCCTTCGTACAACGAAGTCGCAGAGATATGAGAGGAACGTAAATTCTCCATTTACGTTGGATTTGGAAGAGAAAAAGTTGCCGACTAAAAGACCCTACCCATTTCCCCTCCACTTAATGAAATTAGGTATATCACTTAAACCTTTAATTCGTCTCACTCTGAAAGAATTTCATTTATTCTACTCTAGAAAATTCCGCTTCTCTCCTTTACGCAAATTGAAAACATTGAAGTTTCAACAAATACCGCGAACCAGCCCTTTCAACAGTCGTCTTTACGCCGTCTTTTGACGTCGACCGAGGTTACGATTAAGCGTTCAACCCTTTTTCTCTTCGTATAACGAAATTGCCAGGGACACGAGAGGAGCGGAAGAATGTAAATCCGTAGAGAGAATAATAACTTAAGCCAGCAGGCAAGAAGGAACGCCAGTTGTATTCATTAAATCGTTCTACTTCCGTGCAATTCGTTCTTAGAACGTGTACCATGGTTTGGCAGTCGCGTAAAAAGATTCTGGGTGAATCCCGCAGGATCTGATGCATATTCGATCCGTACCGGCATTCGGGACGTCGATCGATCGAACGAATCTCGGGGACAACGACGACGACGACGACGACGACGACGGAGGCAATTGGATCCGGTGAATGCGGGAAAAGGTGAAGCGGAACAATTAGATGGGTAAATCGGACTTCGAAGGAGGAATGTCGAAACTGGTAATCAGAGAACACAGTTTATTTTCTCGATGAGGAAAAAGTGGAAGGAAAGTGGCGCACGATGTAACCGATGAATATAGAGAAGATGAAAATAGAGGAAGGAAATTGATTCAATCGGAGAGTCTTCCAGCTAGTAGTCGAAGAATATCATTTCCTTCCTTCGTAAGTAGAATGGTAGACGCGGCGATCATTGAAAAGCGGCGCAAGAGAGGAATAAATTAATCGAAATAAATGTGAATAATCGTACAAAATATTCGTGTAATAATATTCGTATAATTAGCTAATACGGGGGACCAATATGTATTGGGTTGGCAACTAAGTTGTTAAGGTTTATTTGTTGTATGTGGATACAAAGAAACGCGTGGATAAATTGTAAGATATTGTAAGTATATATATATATATTGTGAATATTAAAGTACAAAGTGTGGAATACAATGTGAGCTGGTCCAGATCCGCACGCTAGCAATGTTATCCTGAGACTAAAAGAACCCTGAAGTCAACGTCACACATGTACCGTTTATGGTTTGTCCTCGACGCATTCTTTTGTCTATGCGCTGTCGATGGCTTCGGTGCTTGAGAAAACTGAAGACCAGATATAGAGTCTTCTTAGAAGTGGCAACCATTTCAACATAAGTGATTGCGGATTTTGTCATTAGATGGTATTGACAAACCCCGCGATCACTCAGTTGCCAATAAATGGCAAAATATTAGGAGTAGAAACAAATAATTGAAATCTTTTAGTGAAGCTGATAGTCTGTTTGAAGAATAGCGCGGCAAGTTGTTCGATCGAAATATTCGCCGTTGCTCTCTATTATAGCTTTAAGCCATCCATCGTCGAATCAACGACGAGTTTTATCACGAAAAAATTCTACCGCCGTACCGTCTAGACCGCATGTAGTCTTTAGACAAGATCCGATCGTCGAGTATCTTCTCCGCTAATTGGAAGTGGGTTCATCGGATAAGGCGTGTTGCATCGATCGAAACAGGTAGTAATCGGAAGGAGTAATATCCAGTGAATAAGCTGGCTGTCGCAAAACTCGTTATGATGTACTCTGTCGTAGCAGCAGTTCGAGGCTTAGCGTTATCGCGCAGCAATTTCACGGAACGTCCTTCTTAATCAATAGCCTGACGATCGGATCTTGTTTAATTGTAAAGACACGCGATATTCTTCCGTGATTCTCTTATAAAAAGCAAGAAGAAATACTTGACTCGAAGAACGCGCGGTATTTATTTTTTAAATAAACGTTGAATTTCGCTGTAAAATTGAGATTGTTCGTTCTTACGCCTAATACATAATTCTGAATTCATTTAATTGTATCGCGTACAGTCTATCTCTATTCCTCTCCGTGATACAGAGTTTAAAAATACATTTCTTGCACTTTGGAGCTGTATATAAATATAAAACAGCTTTCGAATTTTTATTTCAAATGATAATAACGAGATAAGTTACAAATTAAATCTGGTACAAGCGCTTCCACTGGTTGCACGCTCAGGGTTGTAATTGCACGTCATACGGCATAGTAGCATTATGGAAAATCGTAGAACTATAGTGGAAGAATAATTTATAAGACGTTCTTCGGAGCGACGTTACAGATCTATGTTCTAACGTTGTTGATAGACAACGTTACACGGAACAACGAACACGAGATAGTAGAAAATCTGAGACATTGCTATATCGGGAGATGAGCGTTAAATGTGGCTGCAAAACAACGTAAATCTACGATAACATAGAACATTATAGAACAGTATAAATCAGCCACAATTTCTTACAACCTCGTTCCGTTCTTCTGGAACGGTTCACCGACCGAGATTCAATTTTTATCGCCTCGAGTCACACCGTAATCGTATATCACCGTCGAATAATACGTATACGAGTGATCTGTAAATAATACGTGGAACTTAAGCGTGGTACAAATTGCTTTCCACCGGTCGGCCGAGCGGCTTTAGCGGACGTGCAACCTTTCGCCAGCACAAAGCGCCTCTTCTACCGAAGAAGCTTTTTCCGCCCCGTGCTTTCTTTACCGCCTTGCCATTTCGACGGCTTAAGGCCTTCCGATGCGGCCCTCGACCAACGACCTTCTAACAAGATATAATATTTATATCAACCGGTGAAATATTCTCCCCTCGTCGTTTGTAAATATGGAGGCCGTTTCGTTCAACAGCTCGGTAATTTGGTCCTGCCCGCGGTAATGGCCAAAGGTATAATAATTCCAAGTACGACACGGTAACTTTGATGGTAGTATAATATACCAAGACTATTGTGTCTCGTCGTTGGTTTTATGAAAATGCAATGCCATGTGCCGCTACAGATTTAAGTAGTAAGACGATGTTATGTTCGTCAAACTCGTGCTACGTTCTTCCGGTCATAATCGTATTTTTCGTAACATTAAAAAGTATCTTGAGCTTGGACGTAGTATGACAGAACTATTATTATCGGTATACATGAGTTTTGTATTAAACTTCGAAAGTGTTTTTGTTCGTTCAAACAAGAGCAGCATTGAAGTATAGAAATTCGAGCGTCGTAGGATAAATTGACGATTCGATCAACGTGTCATACTACGCGATTCTTCCATCCAATTTTGTATTAAACGGTGAAAGTTTTCTTGCTTATCGAAAGCACGGTAGCTTTCAAGTATACGAATACACCAAGACGAGTTGGGTCGATAAATCGACCAGTATTATACAACACGATTTTTCCTTTCAATTTTATATTAAACATTAAGACTCTTCTTGTTTGTCGAATAGCATCGAAATATACAAATTCCCCGGTCGTCTGTAAAAATCCAGCAGCTCCGCGATCCCCTCGAAACCATCGATGAAATACACGTCGTAATCAATTCGATCCGAAAGGCATGGCGTGATGGAAAGTCGTATTTCCGGTACTGGCATTCTCTTGCGCGTCCTTCTTCCCATTTACATTTATATCGACATTTTTCATTGTTTCTAGGTGTGTACGATCAGCTACCCAGATGGACCTCGCGTCTCTTCCTCACCCTGATGGGATCCATGGATATTACTGGCTTGGCAACCAAGAAGCGATCGCGGATTTTGTCATTAGGTGGTAATGACAAAAATAATGACACGTCTCTTCTTCACCTTGATGGAATTCACTAGGTGATAATGACAAAATCCGCAATCACTTATTTGCCAACCCAATAATATCTATGGATTCCATCAGGGTGAAGAAAAGACGCGAGGTCCATGTGGGTAGCTGATCGTACACACCTAGAAACAATGAAAAATGTCGATATAAATGTAAATGGGAAGAAGGACGTGCAAGAGAATGCCAGTACCGGAAATACGACTTTCCATCACGCCATGCCTTTTCACTAGGTGAAATTATCACTAGGTGATAATGCCAAAATCTGCAATCACTTAGTTGCTAACCCAATAACATCATCTCGAGGTTGGATGTAAGTGCCCAAGAACTCTCGATGTTCAACAAAAAAGGGTTTATTTAACAATTAACAGTCAACGGTCAACGATTGACAATTACGCTTCTCAAATGTGTTTGCTTCGCTCTTACGCTGGACCCTTCGCACTTCGCAGTTCGGAACGGAATAAAGCTTTTGTTCAAAACCAAACGGATTCTTTTCTCTCACTACGCACGCGTTTGTTAGATGTCCGCGACCGTTGCCGCGTATGATGGTACATTAGGCATATGGGTCTTGCTTTGGAGGTATAGCGCTTTGTGTCGCGAAGCCATCGGAAAGTTCCGTCGTCGAATGCCGCCACAGTTTTATTCGAACGTACCACATTTTCGGCCAAAAGGCTTATCTTCGTGATCGCGTCGAGTGTATCAAAAATAACTGATCAGTCCCGCGTTCCATTACCTAAATAACTGTCTTTTATGCCGCACCGCTCTCTATTATATCACTATATCGTGCGCCGCAGGTTACTTAATTTTGGTCGCTCATAGGAGGACTCATAGGAGGCTCGGTGATCCAATTACCGTGGTGCACCGCGAACGCTGAAGCACGGATGACGCGACACCCTCCGACCATCCCTTTTCACGTCGAAGGGGAAAAGCAGGCTTGCCGCTACCTACGTTGGTAACGATCCTCGAACGTAGAACGGATGATGTCTCGCCATAGGCAGCGAGGATTCCATTCCGCTGACGGATATCAATTCATTTCCTGCGAAAGCTCGCAACTGCCGTATTAAATCGCCGTATCCGAATGTTTGCGAATCTTTCTTCGCCTTTGCTTCGCAATTATTCTCTATGGTCTGTGATCTCTATCGACCTGTTTCTAAGTGTGAATGGAAACTGTCTGTGCGTGTACGTGTGTGTGTGTGTCTGTATTACGATACCGTTAGGTTGAACGAGATCGTCGTATACAATTTAGATTCATCGCGATACGTGACGATCCGAGAGATTGAAAATGAAGAATCGCGCACGCCAAAGAATTACACTGTCTCTGTATTCGATGCTTCGTATAAGAAGGGACGATATTGTCTGCAATTGCACGATCAATCTCCTCGTTCGCCAATGAAATCGCAGCGTGTACAGGGCGCGGCCGAATAATGCACGTACGAACGAGCATAAGGTGTGCACGATAATAACCCGATGAAAGAGTAAGAAAGAGAT
Organism: Bombus pascuorum; assembly: GCF_905332965.1. Taxonomy (NCBI): domain Eukaryota; kingdom Metazoa; phylum Arthropoda; class Insecta; order Hymenoptera; family Apidae; genus Bombus; species Bombus pascuorum. The sequence continues at coordinate 4,410,721 of NC_083488.1, read as the reverse complement.
GTGCAAGAAGATTTTTCGTCCGAAAAAACCGAGCTTGAAGTTGGATAATTATCAGCCAGGTATGGGTAAGCAATCGGCAGGAAATAATCGTACGTGTGAAAACAAGTGAAAAATAAGGAAAATTAAAATTTTCAAATTTAATTAAAAAACCAGGCAAAAGAAAATACATTTTCCGCTTATCCTCGCCCGTAGAACAATCTCTTGCCGATTATTCGCTCTTGTCCGGTGTGGAATCAATCATGCTCAAATATAGTTGATAAATTTTCAAATCCGATTTCCTCGGAGACTGTGTCCCGGGTGAAATGTTTTCTTCTTATCTGTGCATAAGTAATCGCCTTATGGCCGCCTGTACATTCCGCAACACTCTCTACACCTGTAACTTCCTACTTTATCGATCTCCTGAAATTGTTCAAACGCATTTTCGCAATGCGATTGACCTGATCAAGACCTAAAATCCATTAGTCGATAGATCGAGACAGCGAATCGCGTCAACTGGAACGTAGAAGCGTAAAATATCTATCTATCGTCGGTCGTTGAAAACATAGTAATAGTATACTCGCATCTGCTAGTGTGCATTCGTCGTTAAAAGATTCAAGCTCGTCTGGAATTCTTTGAAACTGACCAGGATATAAAGGAGTGGCGACATTCGCAAGAGAGAGGGTTGCGATTGATTTCCTTGGAGCAATCGGATAAATCGGACGACGTCGGTGGGCGGAACAGGCCGCGACGTATATTCGATGCGACACACAATACCGCACAGTCGAGCGTATTCTCGATGGAAAATAGAAAGCTCGCTTACAGGCCAAAAGTGAAACGATCTAGAAAACTAGGAGGCACGCGCGATAAGCAGGAAATCGTTGCTACGTGACCATCCCCTTTGCTCTACACGCATCCAACGTTCGAATCGGTCGGGAAAATTATTGTAATCTTCGGCGGCGCTTTCGATACCGGCGTAACCGGCCCGGCCCTGTGTCGTCGAACGCTCGATAAAGTAAGGATATTCGACTTGCTATTTATTTTCGGCTCGATAGGCAAGAAGAAGAATGCCGCGCGAAGCTTTTTCATTCTTGTAGCTGGCGGGAACGATCGAAAGGTGTACTCGTAGAAAGGTCTTGGCTATGCAAGCTCCTCGTTCCATTGGCAGATAGCAGGGAAGGTTAGCGGATATTTGTATTTAGATTGACGATTTTTACGGATATTTGGCTCAAGAGAAGAAAATGTTTAAAGAGGCGGATGAAAGTCAATTTTTGCGTGGTATAGTCGTGGACAAATAGTTAGCGAGAAACGAATAAATTCTGCAGGTACACGAACGTTGACATATTCCACGGAGACAAGCTTAAACAACGCGATACTTTGTTCTACCGAATTGTTGCACGAGGATACAGTTCTCTTAAGTTGTGTCATTAAGAAAGAACGAAGAGAAACAAGTAACGAATATAAGGATCAGAACGATGTGATTTGTTACAAAAGGATTAATTTCATTGTTAAAAATGCCATCTTCTAGGATCGCGACAAATCTATAGAAATGCTACCCTTCGCGTGTTTAAACGATCATCGTCGTGCGTAATACAGACTCGTTAAATACCAATTTAAATAAGAAGGCGAGGAAATGAAATAGGGCAAAAGGAAGAGACACGTGAAACGCGATAATATTGCTGCAACGCGAACCGTATCAGCTCGTGAACGGAAAATATCGAATATCGATTTAACCGAAGGCTCGAAACCTTGGCATTGAATTCACCAGCCTGGCTGCTTCTTTTGCCTTCGCTCTCTATCTCCTCTTTATTTTCCGGTACGCTTTTCATGCGTTCCGCTTTTTCTTCCCTTTTCATACGCGCCATTGTTAGACTAGACTAGACGCTCTGAAACTACTTTTCACCCGGGGGGCTGCAACCTACACGCTCACCGCTTCGCAATATCAGCCTATATTTTGTCGTTACGCCATTGTGGCCCCTGCTGCAGCTCACGAAACCCTGGTATCCCTTGTTTTCTTTTCACCTACGCTTCAGCGAAGCTCCGCGGTTCTTCTTAATACCCGGGATCGTTCCGTTGCCCGGTCAGAAGGCTTGGTTCCTGGCTTTTGTTTGCCACAGACACGATACAGGCGTTTAAACGATCTAAAAATTGGAGCGCCAGACGAAAGGGATGAAGAGATCGCGCGATTGATTCCTAGAGAGGTACGACGATGATTAATTACGTCGTGACGATTCCGCGCGTCACGGACCACCTGTTCCGATTTTCTCGCAGCGATGTACCTTTTATGCGCCTCCTATCGTCTCTTCGTTACACGCGTTATGTTCGTCATCGAGAATCGATAAATTCTTCCCAAAAGGGAATCTACGCACGAGATTCTTTCACACGTAATGGATCACTCGCAACGTCGAGAGCAGAGTAGCATCTCACGGGTATTTCTTGCTCCAAAGAAAGAAACCACGAAGACGGACAAAAGAGAACGCGTTTAGGAAGAATATATTTTTTAAAAATCGCGAACGCTAAGCATTCTACCTGTATCTTTCTTATTTCCGTAGAATATTCGCAGAGAGGTGAAATCTGTCGCGTTGAAATTCCAGTCTCAGCCGGAATTTAGTCGGTCGGATTTCAGACTCTCGCGACCTTTATCGAGCCGCGTATTTCCGATTCTTCGAGTTTCGTAATGTTCGCGCAACGTCGTATCGTTAACGCGCCGAGAGAGAGAGAGTTCGCTCTCGCGATTTCATCTTTTATTTCTTTCGAGCGACTGCCTGTATTTAAAACAAAATTACCGTAAACGTCCGAAGCTTCTTCGCAGGGCGTCTTCGGCAATTGCCTCGGTACTTTGCGATATTACTCGTTACGTCGCTGTCTAATCTTTCTCCGTTTTCATTATTCGCTACCCTGAATACATCTCTGAAATTTCTATTACTCACTGTCATCTCTAATGATTCCTTTGTGCAATCCACCTGTCTCAACGTATCGTTTCTCACTACGAACTGCAAAGGTTTAAGGGGGTGTCCTGAATTACAATGTTCTAAAACAGCGTTTCTTTGTAATTTTTTTTTAGAAAGGAAAGAAAGAAACGAAGTTGTTGAATTGTAAGGTATGGTTTTATATATATATTTAACGAGTACAAAAAATTTTTTTTAAAGTAAATTCAATCGACGGGGAAGATTCACCTCGTAATTCTTGATGGAAACAAAAATACAAAAAAGAATTATATTATTATATATTTTTCTTCCGAATGAACTAAACAACGACAGAAAAAAATGTGAAATTAAAAATGTTGGCGCTAATAAGGTGCTATAACAATTATTTAAATTTTTTCTGCCTTTGTTTAATTCACCCAGAAGAAAAATATATAATAATTTAGTCCTTTCTTGGGTTTTTGTTTCAGTCAAGAATTACGAGGTAGATCTTTCCCGCCGATTGAAATAGGCTTAGAAATCTGTTATAATTTTTCTTTTTACTTTAAAAAAATTTTTTTATATTCGTTAAACATATATAAAACCATACCTCAAAATTCAATAACTTCGTTTCTTTCTTTCCCTTCTGAAAAAAATCACAAAGAAACGCTTTTTTAGAATATTCTAATTCAAGACACCCCCTTAAAAAACACAGTCGAAATGCGGAGAAGCGTATCTCGAATCCATCGCTAAGTAGTAGGATCGTTGGTAAAGTGGATGCCGAATACTCGCGACCTACTTGCTATCCATCCATCCGATACATGGCACTCGTGCGAAATTTATTCGCAATTGCGGAGGCGGCGGACAGAAGACGAAAACAGGATAAGCTTTTGGGAGAATTCGAGGCACAAAAGCGTGGCAGATTACGCGCTGAAAGTTGCAGCGTAGCTTTGGAACAAGGTCTGCGAATATACAATAACGAAGTAAAACCTAGTTCGCCAAAGCGTGTTACGTTCTCGCAGCTGAGCTACGCGTCTCGTTACTTCTATCCACGACTACGCTCTGTCGTGTCTTCTCGTCCAAGCGTACGTACAGTCGGCAACGAAAATATCCTGGACAAGTTAGCGGGAACCGGCTACCAACGAAGCTTCGCTGAACGCTGCTTTGCCTGTGTCAAAAATGGAAATATATTCGTTTCCACCGTTTAACGTTAATTCGCGTAGAGGAAAATCCTCTACCGAACCGTACGCTCGACTTTGCGAATTTATTTATGCGAATTATTGCGAATGTATTTATTAGAGCTTTGCGGGGCTTCCGCTTTTACACGTAGCTCCTTACAAATTCTATACGACCGTTTCAGCTACGTTTACTTATCGCTATATAAGCTTTGTCCGATTGCTTTGTCCAACAATTACACTTTGGTAACTTGGTAATTGGCAAGGGAAATTGTGCGAAGCGAACTGTAATTCTATTGGATATTTTCGTAATGAACAAGAGAAAAGAACGAGAGAAAGACAATTTTGAAGATGTATTTTATTTATTTTATAAGTTGGCTGTTTCTCACGAGTATACTCGTCACGCGTAAAAAGTAGCTAGAATTTGCTACTTAAATTGCAATGCAAACATAATTCCAGTTTGCACAATTCCAGTGCAAACTAAGATATATCCGTAAATTTTAAGATGTTTCGAATATTCGCAGGCTGAGACGAAATAGAACGAACAAATAGAAAGATATAAATAATTATTACGAGAAAACCCTATACAACTGCTTCTTTTGTCCTCTGCTACACATTTTAGGCGCACGCTTTTCAAAGAGGTCGCAACAGCTAACTGATTGAGATAATGATAAAACGAAACCTCTAGTTTCTTTCGATTTTGCCCAATGGGCTGGATAAGACCCCCGTACGATATTACCCCTAATCTGAACTAACAACGATAACATCGAGAATGATTAGGTTCCTCCATTCCCTAGCCGATACGGTCTCCGTATGCCCATCTATTACACCGTGTACGTACACTGTAACCAATCTTCCTGCAAAGAAACCCGCACCATATTCTTCCCGACGATATACGCAGATTTACCGTTTGATTTAGTCTTTTTCTTCGACAACTTTTCCTGTTTTCGGCTGTTGTTTGTCATCCTAAGTTCGAAGGTTACTTGTCCTTCTATTTTTTCCCAAAGGTAGCGAGCAATTCGTTTTCGTATCCAGGCGATTCCTATTTCACGCGATGACAAATCGACGACGAAACTCTGTCGACGAACGCTTGAATGTGACAGAAGAAGACGATTACCGAACGATTAATTATCAGGTCATTCCATAAGTAAATTCAGTAAACAGACAGTCGTTGGTTTTCGCATACCAGACGAAAGTAAAAAGTTTTGTAATTCGTCGGCCCAGCCTGTGAAACTTTCCGCTTCAGTTTTGTAAAAGCCCGATAGCGACGACTCCCGCCGTCCTAAACTGAGCTCTTAGGAGAAAACCGCGTTACTTATGGGCTCATCCAACGTGCAAGTACGAAATAATAAGTACGCTGTACAGTTTTGTACAGGTTTCTTCTACCATACAAAGTACGAATAAATAAAAAATAAATAAATCAAGTACACACGACACTGAAACCAATTCGACCAAACATCGTCGATATTTATTCCCACCATCTGGCCATTTATTTTTGTCTCCGACTGTAGGTGTATCCGCGCTACGGTTTTTTAGCTTTTTCGCCATTGTTCTGCGTACACACAGGGGAATCCCCGCTTCGTTCCGACGAGCTGTTCCGTGTTTTCTTACGCCTCCGCTTTCTCTCTGGAACCTCGCCGTGTTATCGACAAATTAAAAGCTCGCAACCTTCCGCGACTCTAGACGCGTCATCGCGGCGAAATCAACGCGGAAACGCAATCTGGATACGATGGTGTATCGCGAAGAAGCGTAAGGATCGTTGGCAAGATCAAATGATCGTGAAATGTTTAATGCTGCAGCCGAGGGCCACGCGAAGTCCCGTGCTGCGTGTTCCGTTAATTTCGACGAGCCACGTTATTACCGCGCGATCCTCGCGATGAACATGTACGAAATGTAAGTTTCGTTCTCGATCTTGTAGAGAAAAGTATGAAAATCCAGCGCACAGCTGAAGAGTTAAACGTCTTCTTGAACTGCAAAGGCTGGGTTGATCGTAATTTCTTGGCACGTAGATATTCCACGTTCGTTTGCTTCTAAATTACACACGTTTACTTGTGTATTATTTATTATTGGTATTGGCAAACTTTATTATTATTATTAAAGCTAATAATTATAACACGTAGACTGCCACACGACATTTTTATATTTTGCCTATGGGCAACGGTATTTCATTTTTGTAAAATGTTACATTAATTACGATTAATCGTTGTACAGCACGTTTTTCATTTTACACCGTTTCCAGCTATTCGAAATTTGTTGGTTGATCGACTCGTTCTGTTTCAATCGTTACGAAACAACGTAAAAAGTCCTGTCATCAATGAATACTGTCGTGAATATCGATGAATATAAACGTGTTTCTGATAAATCGAAAGCTTTCATTAACGCTTTATGCTCGATGCACCGCTTGAACGAAAACGCATAAATTAAAAACGCCTGTTAAAATATTGAAAGCTTACCAAGCTATCAAAATCTGTCGAAACTTTCAAGACTTTCGAGCTTATCAAGACGCGCTACTTATCGGAACTTTCGAGAGTTGCAATCGTGTTCGTAGTGATTCGAATTCTTCGTCGCATCTGCAGATTCGAAACGATATTCCAAGCGTTTTAGATTCCATCGCTGACTGGATACACGAGCCCCAGGATGTTCCAGGCGAAAAATCGTCTACGAGAAGGAAAGAAGAGGAAGGGAGACACGGAGAAACGAGGAGCAGCAGAAAAGAAGAGAGCTCGCGTCGTCTGGAAAAAGAATAAGGGGATTAGTTGTAATTGGAACTAACGCACCTAGATTCTTGTAAAAATCGTGGATAATATTTGCATTTATCCACAGTAACGATACCCGTTAGAAACTCGCTGGAATTTTTACAATGATTTAGACAATGGCAGTTACTTTTAATTTAACGCGCATTTTCATTGTCTTCTTTCTTTCTTTTTTTTTTCTTTTTTTGTGTGTGACGGGATTAGAGATTTTTAGGTTTCGTTCGTTTCAAATCCTCTTGTACTTGTCTGGAGCGGTGTTGTTACCTGAAAATTATATGTAGTCGAGTAGTAACGTGTATATGAATGATACGCAGCATGCATACGAAGAGTGAGCAGAGTGAAATGGAGAGGATGAAATGGGACGAACGAAGGGGATGATCGTGTTAGCGTGTTGCGTCTGGTACGTAAGAAATGTGGCGCGAGACAATATAAAATTGCGTCTCGTTAAGTTGTATGCGCGAATGTTCGTGTTGTATTTTAACTACGTCCACGACCAGCGTGAAGAATTAATCGCACGATCGATCCAACGTGGTAGAATTGACAAATAAATATAAAATGATAAAAGATCTTTCGTAAGTTTATGATCAATTTCTATCTTCACAAGTGAAAAGATAGACGTAAAATGAAACGAAAATAATTTAACCAATTGACATCAAAGGATTGCACGTCTGAGAGCGCGTCTGTGACTTTTCGCTGCAGCATCCGATGCAGAGTAACATCTGACCATCGCGCAACCTCAAACTGCCTTCCTTAGGGAGAGACGCCTCGGGACGTGTTCAGAATTCGTCTCTGCCACTTCTCAACTCACGAAATAGATTCTGTTTCTTCTCTGTATTCGAAATTTGTAGCTCGATTCCAGCTACATATTTCGTAAAGTATTGCCGCGCTTAAGATTCCCTGGGTCGTTGCAATCAATCGCATTACCTATTTAGAGTATTATAAATAAAATATCAATTTAAAGCATAGTGGTAAGTTAAGTATTGTATAAAAGCACAGACTGTTCTATCTACCAAAATTAAGGGACAATTTATTATCCGTCATTAACCCGGAATAAGTGGTGCGTGAAATATGCAAATGCTATTCCACGTGTATTCCGCGTTTATGTTTATTCATAGAGTTCTCAACAGTTTTTACTTTACGAGAAAAAAAAGGCTGAATTACAGATGTATACCGGATATATTTTATTCTCTGTGCCTAGTCCAACAAAAGATCATTGCGTGACACGTTTTATCATTTGGGAAAAATAAAGATTCTTGTGTAAAAAATTAGAATTTATTCTTATATTTATAATATTAAATATTATAATACGTTAATTAATTCTAAGCTAATTCTTCCGCGGTTCACATCTACTGAAAGTACTTTCACCTCCACACGCTGACCTATCGAAACTACCGAATTCTTTAACCATTTCGTTGGTATAAGTCCATCTCTACCCGCTCCTATATCCACAAACGCTCCAAAGTGTGTAATGTTTCGTATCGCACCCGTTACTGATATCCCCGCGCTCAAATCATTAATACTGAGCAAACTCTTTCGAAAAAGAGGAGTACGAGTCTTTAATCGTATATCCTCGTCCTTCTTCATAGATAAGCCTTTGACTATCACCTCCATAGTCGTCTCGTTAGTATCAAGCTTCTGGGCCAAACTAGCAAACCCTTCGTCAGCACACGATTTTACTTTTTCGATGAACTCCGTAGTTCCGAAATTCTCCAAGTTACAATTACAATATTTCAAGAAACGTTCGGCTATTTTGTACGATTCAGGATGGATCCAAGATTGATCTAATAAGTTATACGCCTGCTTAGACTTCTTAGCAGGCTTGCGTTTCTCAGAATTATCATTCATCGAAGTCTCTGGCAATATCCTAATGAAACCAGCACATTGTTCGAATACCTTGTTCCCAATTCCTTTCACATCCAGTAATTGTTGCCTATTTTTAAACGGTCCAAATTCGGATCTCCATTCTATAATATTATTTGCCCTGGATGCATTCAAACCTGCAACTCTTCTTAAAAGACACTGAGACGCAGTGTTCACATCCACACCCACAAAGCTCACAACCTCTGAAACAACCTGTAATCATTTTTATAGCTGTTATTGAATTTGTCAATTAATTACTTTATCTTGAATCTTAAAGCTATTGAATTTTATATTCACCTCATTTAATGCCGCTAACAATTGCTTCTCTGGTAGATCATGCTGATACATTCCCACACCTAAATGTTTAGGATCTACTTTTACTAATTCAGCGAGTGGATCTTGTAGACGTCTCGCTATAGAAATAGCAGAGACTAAATTCGTATCGAGGTCCGGGAACTCGGATTTTGCTTCGGGACTACAGCTGTAAATCGATGCTCCGGCTTCGTCAACTATCGTGTACGAAACCTCCATCGATCCGAACGCATTGGACTTAATTAACTTGTTTAGAAACATTTCAGTTTCTCTGCAAGCTGTAGCATTGCCCAATGCTAAAACTGTAGCCTTATATTTCGTTACTAAAGCTACCAAAACATCGGCTGATTTATCATAAGATTTTTTTTCCTTTGTGTGTGGATAAATTACATCTGTTTCAAGTACATCACCCTGCTCAGAGATTGCCGCTAATTTACAACCGTGTGAAAATCCTGGATCTATAGCAAGTATGACCTTTCCTCGTACAGGTGGAGTAAGAAGCAACTGTTTAACGTTAGTTACGAAAACTTCTATAGATGCTGTCTCTGCTTTTTGTTTCATTTCGCTTCTCACTCTACGTATTACTAAGGGCTTTATCAGCTTTGTATAAGCATAGTTAATGCTGTCGTTTAATAATTTAGAATGTAATTTAGATGTTGCGATGGCTGCGTTATATTGTTTATAACAGTGTGCTTTAAATCCCTTTTCGAAAAAGTCAGGAATGGTCATCTTTACATTAAGAAACTTTTGCGCTTCCCCACGATTGATAGCTAATATTTGATGAGGTTTAATGTATTTTGTGTTTGCATTAAAGTCATAATATGTTTCATACTTTCTATGAGCATCCTTTTCTTTACTATCTGCAGATTTACTATTGGTTTTACATTCTGTAATCTGGATTTTTATCGCAGATTTGCTTTGAAGCTCTTTGACTTTATCAAATACAGTTTTATTCTTATTTATACTATCTGCTATAATATGTACAATTCCATCTATAATCTGTTGCTCAGTTTTTAATCCATCCTTAGTGGAATCGATAAAAGAAGATAATGGAGGTAGTGCCTGACCCTGTAACGCAAAATCACTTACAGATCCCAAACCTAGCTCTTTTGCTCTTTCTGCTAAAGTTCGCTTAGATGCTGGCTTGAAAAAAGAATATATATGTTCTAAGTCGTCTAAAGATTTGGCAGATACAACAGCAGAATACATAGCAGGAGACCACTGTCCTAATTTGTCAATAGACTTCAATATAGTATTAGCACGTTGTTTGATAACTTTAGCATGATCGAGACTTTCTTTCAGTGTTCTTAGCTTATCTGGCTCCATGCCATCAGTCATATCTCTCCTATATCTTGCAATAAATGGGATTGTATTGTCATTATTAAAAAGCTTTATAACATTTTCTACTATATGTTTTTCAATATTGTTCACTTCACTAACATAATCTTCAACAGTCCATTCTTTCAATTCTGTAGATTTTAAAGATATATCTTTTAATATTTGTTTAATATTTCCTGTGTCAGAATTTTGTATTTCTTCTTTTTTCCTCTTTGCATTTTTATCTTGTGTCTTTTTATTCAAATCTACTGATTCATTTGTGTTATCTGTAAGTTCTGTTTTTATTTTTTTTCTTCCAAGTTTTGTTGCTATTTGTTTACTATTTTCACTTAATGAAAGGGTTCTTTTAGTACTATTTGTAGTTGTCTTCCTCTTTTTCTGAGGTGCTTTCGTGGGAACATAATTTTCATCATTTGAAATATCTGCAGGTTCATCCTCAGAATCACTTGAAGAAATAATTATTTTCTTTGCTCGAGACACTTGTCGTATGCTCCTTTTCATTATGACGTTTTTTACAAATAAATAACAAGTATCTAAACTACTAGAAAAAAATAAACATATGTTCATAACCTTTGGTAATCGTAAATTAAAACATTCTAGATTAATTATTAAATGTACAAAATATATTTATACACATATATATCATATAATTTCTTTTAATCTCTTACTTAACTACGAATAAGATTGTCATAAAAAGCTAGTAAATTGCTGCAACTCTATTTAATAATCATAATAATCAATAGAATTTTCCGAACAAGTTCAAGCACATCTTCGAACTAACCTCTGAAAATGTGTCTTAAGTTAAGGCGCTTGACGAGTTCGTGTAATCGGACAATTCTCAATATTTTTCGAAATTATATAAAAATTATAGATGAGATTATGAAATTATAATGAATAACTTTTGTAATTTTTCAATTATTATATTTCATACAGATTTAGTATAAGATTTTTTCATATATTTCAGGTGATTTTGCTTTACATACTTAGCTAAAACCTTCATATTTATAAAAATTTGATAATTATTTCTTTTCGAAGGCACCTTACTTAATAATGATTTGTCTGAAAGGATGATTTACGCTTCTGTAATATTAAAAACATAGGAATTAAAATAAACATAATAATGTGTAATAAAATAAACATAATAATACCGGAATACAGCTACGTATTTTGATATTGTAAATTTTTATACGATTCAAATATATAAACAATATATCATGGCAGAAAAATTTCGATCTTTCATCAAAGTATTAAACAACGAAATAAATAAACATCAACTGTTTAATGCATCTACAAGAATTAGTAGCGTTACTGGAAGGGCACAAGAAAAGTTGAACAGTATACAAAGCGCAGTTGCTGCAAAGTATGATGTTCTTACAAAGGTATTACATTTTATTTATTCATTAATAAGTATAAAAAATTATAATGTACTTATGTTTGAATATAAATCATTTAAATTTATTTACTCCAGCAAATCAATAATGATTTAACAATAATTCAAAATGTAAATGGAACACAATTAGCACCAAGTCCGTTACCAAAGAAAGTTGTAAAATGGTGGCAATGGTATCAACAAATAACAGGTTTGGACAAGGTTGAAATGGCCAAACAACAAGTGATCTTTGCGCAAGACAAGTTGTTTAAATGTCAAGATGAGAGAAGACAATTGAATCGTGAAGCAATGTTAATAAATGATAAATTAAAGGAAGTATATTCAGAACTTATTCAAATTAAGAGGGATGATCCAAAGTATGTACAATTGACAATAGTGGAAAACAAAAATCTTCAAGATCAAGCAAAGATTATGACAGAGCTTAATTTGTTAGAGAAAGAGGAAAAAGAACATTTCACATTATTAGCAACTGCTATTAAAGAATATCATGATAGTCAAACAATGAATGCTCAAAAGCATAAATACTTATCTATTGTTGCATCTGCTCTATTAGCGGTCATATCATTGGTAGCTTCGATAATATATAACAATATAAGGGTAGCAAATATTCAAAACATTTTATCTGAAGCACAAGAAAAGAATGAAAATGTGCTCAGAAATAGTTTTCTATCATTAGAAAGTAGTTTAAATACAATTCGTAAAACAATAGAAAAGAATAACGAACCAAAAGTAGTCATGGTTAATGAAGAATTAGATAATAGTAATGTTACAGAATTGCAAAGAGCTTGTGTTGTATTTGGGGTATGTATTGTTGGCATATATATACTGAGATCAGTAATTGGTTAATGGTTACCTTTCAATTCATAGTAATGAATTTATTTGAAATAATTTTTTAGTAACAGAGATATATTCGTTTATCAATGTTTAATAAATAAATGTATAATACATGTATATATTTAATTATATAATGAAATAAAGAATACATTAATATATGCATTTAATTGGATATATTTTATGATGTTTTGTAGTATTTTGTTATCATGTTATTTAGTTGCATTGTTCTTTGTATAAGAAACCGAGGCTATAATTTTCTCAGAAAAATACACATATATATTTGATAAACTGGGCAAATACAATGTGATATTTTTATATGGACAATCGTTTAACTAATTTTTATCTGCAATAAATGATTTTATTAAAAATAAAGTGAAATTGTTATGTGTTAAATATTAAGAAATTTAAATTTTAATTATCTGAATTATTTTATGTATTCCAGGATTTCCATTCCATACCATCTGGTAGCTTTACTTCAACTTTTCCTTTGCTCACTTCTGACCAATTTGTGCTTAACACTGTACCACCAGACTCTTGCTATATATGTAGAAATATTACAGTGTTAAAATCGATACAACATATTTGTCAAGTGCTTTTTGTAAAGAAATACTCACAAAAGATTTATTCATTGCACGTCTAACTTCATCAGATCCACTACCATATATCTGTTGGAATAAAGCATAGAGAGCAGCTTCTCCTATAGGCTTTTCTTCTGCTTCTTGTTTCTCAATCTCTTTTTCTACTTTATTCCAATCCCGTGTCTTTTTGGTAGTTCCAGGATTTTCTGGTGGTTGATTTCCAGCTTGTAAAATTTCTTAAAAAATTTAAATCATTTTAATATGACCATTCAAAGCAGGTTCTGTTTACACATAATATTTGAATCTTTGGTTTACCTTGAGGTATGGGTTGTATTGTATTTTGTGCAACAGGATTTCCTTCCAAAGTAGACCATGTAATTCCATCTTGTTTTTTCAATTTAATTTCTATTTTAGATGGATCAACTTTGTATGTGCACTCATCTGGTATTATTGCATGAGCTAAATCTAACTCCAAGCTATATTCATTGCCTGATGGTAACTGGGCAGACACGCTCAACTAAAACCAAACAAAGAATAAAATATACAACTGATATTCAACCAAACAATAATTACTTTCACGTAAATATGACCGACAAAAATGCAAAATGCACTAGTTAAAAAAACATTATATACATCTTACACTTTCACAAATGAAATATTTACCGTATTCTTCTCGTAAACAACTTTGACATTTTGTGCACTTTTCGCAAGAATCGGAACTATAACATGACTTTCTGTTTGATACCAATCGTGCCTTATTTTTGGAACTGGCATCTGTAAACGTTAAAAATTTTTATGTTACATGTACAGTATTGATGTATTAACCACATTTCTTACTTCATCATTATTCACTGCTGTTGGAGTTTCTTCGTTACCCATTAGGTCGATTCTTCTCTAAAATATCAAAGATAGACCATTAAGAAATTTAACACAACATTCACATATATCGTACTTCTCGAAAGTTCATATGAATAGTATAGACGAGGAACATAATACAAAAGAGATGCTAATCATAAAAGAGAGCAAACTATAAGGTGTACCATCTTATTGGTTTAGAAAAATCGAAAAAAGATTTTGTTGTATCTATTTTAGATTTTATATGTATAGTAATAAATAGACCGTAGATTTTTATGCAAATTCATATTTTTGAGAATATAATTAAAGATATAGAATTTCGGTAAAGTAATTCTGTAATTTGACTGATATGGTTGTGTTCTAAAATAAGTTTGTTTCTTCATGGATCTCTTGGAAATTAAGTCAAAATGTTTGAATTTCCTGTGAGATAAATGAAAGAAAGCCAACTTCCGGTGTCGCTTCAATGTTTTCATCAGTGTTACAAAATTTAATGTAGATAAATGTGAGGTTTAAAATCATAAATAAAAATCGAAGTTAAACAGTGATTGATAAAAATGAAAGAACCGTTCAAGGCGATTATCGATGATGTAATTATAGAACCATCCAAAGTTCAGCCAATCATTGGTAATTGCACTTTTATTCATTAAGAAGTATTTCGATATTTGAAACAACTCGTGTGTAAATTATTTTTCGAAAAATAATTGAATCGTGAAATTATACTACTCTTATAATCGTAATTGCCATTTATTTTCATTGATTTAGTTCTAAATTACAAGTGATAAACAACTTGTTTGATTTATCAATTTATAATTCATATAGTACATGTATTCATTTTGAGAAAAAACGTATATAATTGTTTTATAGTTAATTTTCAAAATGGAGAGCTCAAGGATGAGGAAGCCAAAAAAATGTCGTGTGGATTATTTTACGATCAAAACAAGAAGAGGACAATGCTGGCTATGTCAAATGGACAGATTGTTTATAGAGGTTATAAACCAGACACGAGCCAAGATTTGATGCGTACTATGCTTGTTCTTCATAACAGAAGGACAGGGAAGGTAAGATTGGTTCAGGCTGAACGTTGGCAAGTGACTCCAGTTTTGGATAAACCTGCAGTGGAAGATAATAAGAATGCAGAAGATGAAAGGATCGTTAATTTGAACAAACAGTTTGGATCAAAGAAAGCAAAAAGGAGGACAGAGCAATACGAAAGATTAAAAGTGAATGTAGAATCTGTTAAAGAACAGCTTGAACAAACTGTATCTAGTAAGGAATTGTCTTTGCAAATGTTTTATGATATACACATAATCTCGTGCTAATTTTCCTAACAATAGAGTTAAAATTTATTCTCATTACAGATGTTGAAATTGACAGAATGGACTTGTCAATACCATTGCCGGATAATGAGTATATTACAAATACCACTTTACCAGAGTGTAATAGAGATGCAACTAGTGTAAACGATGTATATAATATTTTTGATATTGTGCCAAAAAGTAAATTGGAATCTTTGTATGATCATGTTACAGAAATTTTAAATGATAATTCTAATAATAAACAAGAGTATGTTTATTTCGAAAAATTACTATCTTTCTTTATTATTTTATTGTATACTAATATATACATTTATTGCTTTTTCAGAAACTCAAAATTTTTCACTCAGACATTATATCATGTGAAATCTGATCCAGATAGTCTTAAAAAGACTGCGCTGCTGATTTATGTTCAATCAGTTGCAGCATGGTTAAATATGCCAATCAAGGATGCTAGAAAACGTGGTATCGAAGTTTGTTCAGCTTCTCAAGAAATTAATTCGCATATAATAAACACGTATAGTGTTCAGAGTAAACATGGGAGGTATGTGCAACAAACATATAATAATCACATAATAAAAATGTTTAATAATTCAATAATTAATTTTTAATATTTTATAGAATGAGACCAACCAGTGTAAAAGATATGGGAGTATTACACTGTATGATCTTAGCACTGATAATTAACAACTTTACATTAGATTTGGAAATATTTGCAACCATATTCAGTCATCGTATGGGTCTAAAAAAAATGACAGACCTTGCTAGAATTGTTGGTGCTTTACCTAACAAAGCGAACAAGAAACTTATTACTCTAAAAGTTCCATTGCCAGCAGCAATATCTGTTGTAAAAAAAGGCAGAAGGAAATAGTTATACATGAGTACAAATTTTTTATAGCTGTTTTATAAATGGATTACATTTAATATTTGTTAACTTTGTATAAATTGAAACCAAGTTATATTTAATTGAATAAACATTCGTTTATTATAGTTCGACCATTCTTACTATTTTAATGCTTCAAACTTTCCATGTTACAGTTTTTTCACTCTTCCAAAATATTTCCGTAACTCCTCCAAAAATACGAATTCCAATTTCAATAATCAACATGAATTACTAAAATTCAAAAGAAGAATGCAGATCAATAATTTTAGCAATCGAATGGCGAACGGTGTAAAAAATAAGAAAGATCCTAAGTTGAAAAAGGAAGGCGAAGAAAGATGTAGAAAGATAATTACATTCGAATAAAGGAAAGGCATTTTAGAGAAGAAGGAAGTAGAGGAAGGATTTAAATTGATGATTAAACGATTTTAATATGATCCTAGAAGATCTAGCTTGTATTAACGGAGGGTAAGGTCGAAGAAACTGGCACGTTGGCCGGCCCTGAGCAACTCCCAGTAATGTGGGTCGTCGTCTAACTGTTCCGCGTACCGTTCCGTCGACTCTGTGCCGTCCATTAGTCAGATTCAACTACTCCTTCTCTTTCTTACCTCCACCACCCGATAGCCGTACACACACGGTGGAGCATCTCACCTCTTCTCTTCCTTCCTCATTTTATCGACACCTACCACGTACTGAGGAATCTTTCTACAATCGATACACACTGAGAAAACCTTAGAAAGTTTGTCCCTGTTCCACCGAGCGTGTTACATTTTTTGATGAAAACAAGAATCGGATTTTTTGTTCCATATGTAGCATCAACATTGGTGCATCTTTGACCTTAATATATAATTATTAAGGTGTGATAACTACTATTAAAAATAAACTTATTTTTAAGAAAATGAATTATAATTTTATATAAAATAAATCATAATGCATCTTTAAAAAATTAATTTTAGTAGCGACTCAGGAATTGTTATTAGAATATTATTAGAATTTCATGAAGTTTATAAACGAATACCAAAACAACAACACAAGAATCATACATCAGAATTTAAAAAAAGGGTAATTTAATAAAATATCAAAGGTTTATGACAATATTTCTGAAAATCAAAATCACTTTAATTCAATATTTGGTGATACTTTCATTCCGACAGGAGAATCTTCCGGGATTATTTTTTTCCTTCTCTGGACTTTCGTCTTGCTCTTGTACAACATTTTGTCCACGTTCCTCCGAAGTTCCACCTCTTCGCCTTACCGCCACCACTTCAGCCGTCTTCCTGCTATCACCTGGTTGCCGAGGTACCTCAGTCGACGTGTGACCCTCTACCAGGGCTGCAAGTTTTCATGGTTTCGTCGCACGTTCTATTCACCTTCATCGTGTCCGCGTTTTACGATTGCTTTTCTTGTGACCAAAAAACCGAGAGTGACAGGTTCAACGGTAATTAGGATTGAAGTACATGGAGTTTTAAGTGCTTAAAAACACTGAGGGTCGTTTTGAGACCACTGGGGTGTATCCGCATTCATCTCATCATTGCATCCAGGTATTTTTTTCTATAATGTATTGCTTTCCTTTTAACTATAAAAATTCATTAACAGAAATTATGCTTAAAAAGAAAAAGAATACTTTTTGTGTTGAATATTTTTTTATTAATCAAGTAATGAAAAATTGTAATAATACAATTATTGTTAAACAATAATATTTAATCTTGCTTAATGAAACTACAAGTTTTTCTACAGATTATTCATTAAATTAAAAAAACAATTAAATTAAGTTATTAAATTAAGTAGATGAGAATGGAGTATTTTAATATTTCGTTACAAATTTCACGTATCCAGCGTACAATTAGAATATATATATATATTCTGTAATCATGATACCGTTATAATTAGGCCGAGTTTACGCTGTATTAAACGTTCCATGGAGGAGCATAAATGCACGTGATAAGAACCACGTTGAAACGCGTTAAAAATTGAGTTTGAAACCGGTTACTGTCATTGCGTTTGCAAACGATTCGTTTAAAAACTAAGGAAACCTCGACTACAGGATGATCTATTTATAATGTTATCTTCCGTACGTATAATTCAATTGATGATCAAGGTATAATTAAATAAAATTAAATTAAATGAAGATTAAATTAATAAAAGAAAAAAATGAAAGATTCATAAATAATAATAAGAGAAAAACAGTAAAGGTAATAAAGAAAATCCTGCATTGTTGAAGACTCCGTTATGGTCTTAACAGCCGTGTCAAACAAGATCATACGAGATGAAAAGTTGAGAACAAATTTTTTATCGAAGATTTTATCATCTTTTCAATCGAAAATTTATAATAACAATAATAATATTCACATACATAAAACAAAAGAAGATGATTACAAGAAATATATAAAAATTAAGGAGTCCATATAAATAGGTGAAATAATAGAAGTTCGTATAAAGCATCTAGAAAACAAGTTAAATTTAAGGAGAAATTCTTACATAAAAGAGTAATGATATAACTATGATAGAAGTTCTAATTGTTAAGATAAGAATAAATCGTGGGTTTTTATGTATTTATGAGAGATTTGAAGTTATAAAAGTGTATAGAATAATATAATATACAAAAATATATAAAATACCCAAAGTATAGTACTTACTATAACATTTAACACGTAAAACAGTTACTGACGTCTAAATTTCATCTTTACAATTATATATATATGAATTTGCATAAATATCAGCAGTCCGCTGATACAAATACGCGTACAATCGTGCAATATACCGTGAACAGAAAAAAGGTCAACAAAAAATTCTTTACTGAAATAATAGATCAGAGACCCTTGAACGAAGTCAATAATCACATTCATCGAGATCACAATGAACCATTGATAGAATAATAAAGGAGATCGATAAAGGAGAAAGAGGTCGAGGAGGAATGGCAACGATGAATATTATTACGGTTCGCTCCGGTGTCGTTGCTCGTGGAAAAGCTGATGATTCACGAACCTGATGTAGCCGAAACAACTCTCAGGACTGAAACCCCAAAAACAAGCCGGTTAAAGTGGGTCATCCCGATGAACAGTACACACGTTTCTGTTTCGTGTACCAGTCACCGAGTTAGGAGGCGGTCACGGTCACGAACACGCTAAAGACGAATATTATGACCACCGAGGGACCTTGGAAGATGATCTCACAGGCAACGATAGATCGTTTCAGGTTGCGTTGCGATCTATCAACTAGCTGGCGATCGATCAGGTTGCAACTGTTCGGTCGAGGTCGCGAACCTTGAACGATATTAAAGTTCAAGGTGGAGTTAGATTAAAGATGTCTATTAAGCTTGTGTTTAGTAGGTTTATTTCAACTTTTTAGTATAAACGAAAGAGCATGAACTGTAAGTAACGGAGTTTAAACTTAGACGAATGCGCGATGAATCTGTTGTCTCTTAAAGCGCCTGCTGCTTATATTCTGTCAGTCTAGGGGATGCGTTTTAGTCAACGATTCCTATCAAGTGGAAATCTGTTTCTGTCCAATCCTGTAACTGCCGAACTCTCATGGACGTCCATGGTATCGGTATACATGGTCGAGGGTACGTAGCGTAACGTCCAGTTGATGGCATCGTCCTTTGTCTATTGTCGAGTTTATCGGGTGTCGAGGTTTATGCCACGTCTTTTACTGTTGAGAAGACCCGTCGAGTGCTTAGGATGCCAATTAACTTCTCGACTCGGTCCGAGTCGTAAACCTTATAATATGTAGTGTGGAAAATTCCAATTTCCCAAAAAATAGCAGATGTGCCGTCTATACTGCACAACTGAGCACCACCCAAAACCCTGAACAGATTGTTAAACCTATTTAAGTTCCATGCTTTTATCCACCTACGCATTAATAAAGATGACG
Organism: Bombus pascuorum; assembly: GCF_905332965.1. NCBI lineage: Eukaryota > Metazoa > Arthropoda > Insecta > Hymenoptera > Apidae > Bombus > Bombus pascuorum. The sequence goes on along the minus strand of NC_083488.1, from coordinate 4,390,681 downwards.
GTTCATTTGCTTCCGACTCTTTCTGCTCTAGTTTGTTAACAACACAAAGTAATTCTAATTATAGAAGAGTATTTAAGAGTATTTAATCTCTTTCACGCTGATGCTTCTTAAAGGGTTTGTAAGTTTTAATTATAGTCTATTCATTAGAAAATGAAATTTTATGATGGAGATTTATAATTTTTTATGATTGATCAATTTATGGTTCATGAGAAGATTTATAACAGGGATGGTACAAAAATAGAAGTACGTTTGGGTCAATTTGGTGAAAACAATATATGGAGTATCTAGGAAATGATAAAAAGTGAATTTTAATCACTTTCAGTATTTCCTTACAAATTTAAGTTTACTATAGAAGATTGTCACTGAAGTAGAGAAAAGAAGATATGTTATTTAATTCCAAAGAAGTGCCATAATTTTCGTCAGTAATCTGTAGTTTAATAAATCTACTAATAAAAAAATAATCAAGTAAAAAATACAAGAACAGATGATAAAGTAAAGATATTTAATCGTCGTATTATAATTATTATTTGATGCTACTATAAAATATTTAGTCACAAATATTCTCCAAAAAAGATGTGCCTGATGGGTCGGCGGATGTTCCTCGAGGCACCAGTTCCGTTTCGTCTGTGACAACGAAAGCTTGCTCGAAAGTGCGAGTAACAAAATGCTAATGCCAAATACAGCGATGGAGATTGTGGCACAACCTCGACAAAAGCTGCTGGAATGCTACGGGAAGAGCACGAGAAAGAGGAAAAGAGAGAGAGGACGAGAGAACCCGTTACGCGTAGGAACGCGATTCCGCTTGATGAAAGATGTAGCAACCTGTTCCTGTTTATCATTCTATTGTGCCGATGATTTCCTCCACGGTCAGAGGATCCGTTAATTACTGGCCAGAAGTTCAATCTATTGTCGACGATGAACGACTTTGATTTTCATTTTGCAAATAATTCCTGGCAGTGTCGTCCTAAATTTCCGGGTTAAACTCGTGGATCCTTTCTCGACAATTATTGTAAATTACAAATTATTATCAATCGCTCTGAAATGAATTGTTGAATTATTTAATTAAGAATACGTCATTTAGGTGCAAGAAGAAAAGTTGAATCTCTTTCTGGCAATTGTGAAAATGATTCGTATTTCGAGATTTTAAATGGATTAAAATTTACTACCTACCTGAAAAAGAAATAATTCTAAGTCGAAGTTCGTAGATGCAGGTATATGCAACTGAACGGTTAATTAATTAATTTGCATTTGTTCGCATTGTTCTTGTTTGGCGAAGGTAATGCAGACATCGGTGACGCGTTTACAGTAATTTCGGTGATGGTATGACGCGACAAATCCGGTGGGTGTATCATGAACTGTACGTGTATCCCGCATGCACGTTTCACTACCGTGTCCAGATATATTAAATGTAGGACACAAGGGACGGAACTGTTTTCCGGCCTTTTACTTTACCATCCGTCATACTGACAGTTCAGAAAACTAGCAAGCATCGTGGATAATTTGAAGTTTCATAAATATGTATAATAATGGAGTACTAGAAAAACAGAAACTGAGCATGTTTTTAAACGCTTCAACATTCGTTTCTCTAATTTGTATAAGAAAATGTAGAATTTCAATTTACGTAATTGGATCTTTAGAAATACTATGTATAGAATATAAAGTCTAATTTGATACTCTAACTTTCTACAAGTATAATAATATTTCCATTAATAATAGCCATAAGACTGCTATAAATAAGAATCGTAGAGCCATGATATATAAATACATGTATTATATTAATAAATACTACGCGTAAATACTAAATATAAATAAGAAAAGCAAGCCGTGACCAACTTTTACCTATTGCACGTATTCTATAATTAAAGTTAGTAAAAATGTATAAAAAAATATTTTCGTATAGAACTAAAATCCTTTATTTTATTACGAATGTGACACGTTTTCAGGTATGCGAAGAACGATGCGATTCGGTCCATGGATACTAATGGTCACATTGGCCTGCGTGACGGGCACCTTGTCGGAGTATTTGATGGGAGGCCATATGGACAACAGTCCGCCAAAGTCCTTACTGGAGGAGATGGAATCTTCTCCAAGTTTGGCAAGGACGGCGCAGCTGGGTGACCTTGACCTGGATCTCGATGCAGAGGAGAGCACCGCTGCGCTGTCGACGTCGGACGACGAAGAAGCGCCGCGTTATCATCTTCCGTATCCTTTCGCCTTCAACGGTGGCAGACCGTTTTCGCTCGAGAAGGATCCTATCACCGGTAAAATTGACTTCGAGAAGGCGCCGCCAGTCAAAGCCCTCAATTTCAGTACTCGTTATCAAGAAAACGTAAACGAAGATGAAAAGGTGAACAACAAGGACTTAGCGAGGGAGAACGAATCTTATTTAACGAAAAAGAAGATGGAAAACAACAAAGAGACCGATGATGTTAGTCCAAACGAGATTAATCCTTATTCACCTAATTTTCATGATTTTCTTAATCTTCCTGTTCATTATTCTTCCGACAAGTATGGCAAGGACAAATATCCATTGATATCAAGTTCCTATGCGAATACAAAAGTTCAGAGTGGATCAAATAGTTATAGTACTTATAATCACAAGCCTTATCATGGAGAAACTGTAATGTATTATCCTACTAGAAAACCGTATATGCCTAAGACAACTTCGACTACAACAATGAGAACGACTGTTAAACCAACCCCGTCGACTACATCTAGAGCTACCACCATTTCTACGACTTCCAGACCCACGACAACTTCGACGACGACGACGACGATGACGACGACTAGTACTACTACTTCTACTACGACAACTAGTCCTCTACCACCTACTACTGTTTCCACTTCGACGAAAGCACCTGTTGTAACAACCTGGAAGCCTCCTGTCTCCACTCCCAAACGATTTACTGATCATCTTGACGATTACGATGATATTCTTCCAATAGAGAAACTCCAATCCTCTGTGTACAGTAATGGTCATCAAGGACCAAATAATATAGTGCAGCACAATCGAGATCCTCAGACGATGCCTCCTATAAACCATGAAGAGTATATAGATAGTTACGAGGATTATGAAATTGGAGATGGAGAGGATGCGAAGGATTATGTCTCGATGAAAGAGACGACCAATGAAATTGTAAAAGCTAGTACAGTGCCTAGCACAACGTCGACTGTTCATAATATAACCACAACTGTTGGAACTCCAGAGACCACTCCCGTAACCACTACGACAACAAGTACGCCAGTTCCATCATCGTCCGCAATATATTCTTCGCCAGTGCCTCAAGAAAGTATCTTCCACAGTAACTCGCTACCGTTCCAAGCTCTTCCTTCGCGTCTGGTAACGTCTATGCCCTTGGACAACGAACACAGAATGCCACCAGCGTTTGAAAAAGATAATCGAAAACATGGTATTGCGGATAATATTATCATAAACCAGGGATATCGTCCAAACGCTGTTATTAATCAGAGACCAACTGGATTAGGTGGGGGAATTCTGGTAGAAAGCACTAGCAATATAGTGATACCACCTGATCAGGATACAGTATCCTTTGTCCTTGGAAACAGACAAAACGTCGAAGGTGGATATTATTCACTAGGCACTGCAATTGGAGAGAATCCTTATGGCGGCTCTACTGGAATCGATGCTTCTTTCCGACCTTTATATGGTGTCTCACCAGACAAAAGCAATTACGATCCACAATCAGATTACCGAGGAACAATTGGCCTGCCTTCGGTATCCGTACTGGAGAATAATCCTACTTATGCTGCTCAAACATGGAGACAACCTAATCCTACTGGAACTCAGAAGCTGGCAAATGAGATAGAACCTTCTAGAACACAGAATTCATTCGTAAAAGGCACAGTGCTTATGGAACAGCCAGAAGATAAGAAGGACGATAAGGACGTTAACTACGTGGTATTTCCTAAAGATGAACCTAAACAACCGGTTGAGGAACACATTGTTGTTATAAACGAAGCTGATGGCACTGTGCATGAAATAACACCTTCTTCCACAACGTTGAAACCTGTAAGGATAGATCCTCCAGTTTTAAACGAAGATCACCTGCCACAACTTTCGGAGAACTTAACTCCGCCGGCTGAACGACCAAAGTCGCCACCACAGTTCTATTATCATTATCATCACGGAGGTACGATAAGACCGGATCATCCAAGACCTCAAAGATTGCCTTTGCCACCTCGTGGGAAACAACCACCGTCTCCTCCCCTTCCACCACCTCCTCCTCCTTCAGAACCTATAGGAATAAGAAGACGTCCTTATCCTCCCGATTCTACTTTGCCAAACATTCTACCACAATTTCGTCCAAATGCTAAAACGTCTCATGGTCATCGTGGATCAGAGGCGATTGGAACGATTCCAGCTGGTCAAGGCTATCCCACCAGAGTGAGACAGCCTGTTCAGTCTCATCCTCCAACCAGAAGACCTCTACCACCTCCACCTCCATCTTATCTTCAGAGATTAAACCCTCCTCCTCCTCCAATTCATGCCGTTAGGCTTGCCGGCGCAGCTTCCGCGAAGGCTGAGAACATAGTGCCTCCTCGAGACGTGGAGTCCACGGTCAAGAGGTTTCGCCTTCCATCGATACCAGCCACCTCTAGAGGGGAAGACGATGTTAAACTGGCGCACCGTACGCCCAATCAGAAACTGCGGTTGGAAGAGGAAGAACGGGCAGAACGTTACTCAGAGGAGCCGCCTCAGGTGCCGCCAAGACCTCCCTTATTTCCTAAACGAAGAACTGCTGATCCGCCACATGTAGCTACTCTTCAGATGATTCAACAACATGGCGAATTCGCGGAGGATATTACAGAACCAAATTTGTCCTCTATGGATGAAAATACAAATGACGAGTCGGATAGAATAGTAACTGAGCAGAATGCAGATAGGAGAAAGTTTGACAGCCATGAACCAATAGCTGAGCCACCGGTTTACGTGGTCTATCCTGTGAATACTGCTGTGAATATTCATCCTGACGATTCTAGAGAAAAAGATGAGAGCGTAGTTGTCGGAACGAGAGGACCACATAGACCCCTTCCTCCAGAGACATTACTTCAGGATAATGAGGATCAAGAAATGGATGAAGAGCCAATACCTTCTGTTCATAACATCTTTAATGGACGGCCACTTGCCTCAGACTTTCCGTATCCTCTGGAACGTCCTGACCCTTCCATTCTTGTCAATGGAATGAGAGAAACGCCATTATTGGTGCCCAGCGATCAGCGACAAGAAGAAGATTCTATACCAGAAACTACAGAAGAGAAGGACGAAAAGGATTCCAGCGTGAACGTTATACCATACTTACAGGATTTCGTACCTTTCCCAGCAAGGAAGAATGAGGTTATCTCAGCTACTCTTCATCGTTTGCCAGCCTTGCCATCTTCTACGCCAATTGCTTATGTTTATACTCCAACAGCTCAAGCTTCTCATCGTTTAGACATAGATATGCGTGATGAGGATAAATCTAAAACTGAAAATAGCGATCAGAAGCCCATTCTGTTGCCTTCACAGCAACCCTCTAGTTCCTCCAGCTCTGCGCCGTCTCCACAGAACTTCATGGCGCCGTTTGTAGCAAGTATCAGTGCAGAAACACCTTCAAAGAACGGCTGGAGCGTTGTCGTGGTTGAACCTACCATTAGTAGAAAATCGGATGACGATTCTTCCGAGACCACTTCGAATGCAGAAGAGTCTCAAACAGAAAAAACTGAATTCGATGCTGAGAACTTCAAACCACAGCTCTTCGGTGGATTCAAACCAATTTACGAATTTCCTACGCAGAACGAAGACCGGTCAGAGCGTAAAGAATCCAGCGAGTTGGAAACAGAAGTGAGCACGCATTTTCAAGAGTCTGCCAATTCGACAGTTTGATGAAAGCATATGTTTATCATGTAGAAATATTAATTGAGCGAAAATAAGCTTGGTTTCGAGTATTTCGTTAATTACTATTACGCTCCTCTTGGCATTGCTGTCTTTCTCCAGAATGAAAGATTTGGACCAATCTTAGTTGAGTTATCGAAGTGATGCCGATTGGAACACTTGCTTTGAAAAGGGAACTAAAGATCTCGAAACTATGTGCACTGGTGACTGGGACAATTCATTGTCTTCATGGGAAGTTAAACTATACAAGTCTGAATATTCACATGATCTTTGATAATTTTGGATCATTGAATTCGATGAGAAGGGTTGGATGCAATGGGGTGCAAGCGATACAGTCCGAGTTAAATACTAACAGTTTAGTAACAATCTTAACTACTTCATGTAATGCAATATGTTATAAATCATCTTGTAGCAAAGAATAAAATTTTATTAAATGTATTTGCACCGCTTTGCATGTAATCCTCTTGATTACAATGACTACAAGGAATCATCTACAATATTTATTTTATTAAGAAATTACTATATTTATATTAATTTATCTATTTTATTTATAGATTATATAGTAATTTTATAAAGTTCTATTGTGTTAAATTGTAGAAACCACCATATTTTGTACATCTACTTCATACATTATCATAGTCAGTCTGAATCTATCTAACGAGTCAGTCTGAAGAATGTATACTACATTACTTATTTTCTACTTTCTCATTGATGATCGCAATTATATATTAAGCAATTAATATAATAAATTATTCCTAAATTATTTATTGCATACTCCGTTTATTTATATTAATGCCCTCCTAAATGCGTCATACTTTGTACAATGTGTTTAATATAAAAAACAAATGCTCCCTGGCTATATACTATCAATTTTACAATAACAATAATACTGTAGCGCTTTAAACGAATATAAATTATTAATTTCTAAGGAAGACTAAGAATTGACGTGATTGGATGAACTTTATACAACATGGAAAATAATATAAGTACTCGCTTTCTTATAAACTAATATCAGAATATCAATTTCATATGATGAAAAGGATGCATTGCAAAGAATGCATATATCATAAACTTTCTTAAAATATAATAAAATAAATATACAATAAAATATTAATTGTTTGTGCCCTTATTGATCACTTATGATTACCAAACTACAATTACCAATTACATTAAGGCAAGAATTTGTTTTCTTATAATTAATGATATGGAAAATCTAGTCAGCAGTAACAATTTTTAATTTATGTCATAGTCATTTACTTCTAAATATAAGTAATGTAATCCTTTTATCGATTACCAAAGAGTCGTAAATCCAACTTCAACACAACAATGCCTTTTTCGACTTCATGTAATTGAATACGTTTCTGTATTGGCCCACACGAATCTCTACTATCTCTCATTATGTCAGCAACTCTTATTTCTGCTCGGCCAAGGAATTCTGCGATAATATTTAAAATATTTTGTTACTCTGAAATTCTTTTAGTTATGTTTATATGAGAAGTATAGAATTAATTTCACCATCTGGACTATAATAGCCTTTATCAAAGACCGTGATACATAAAGTATCCTCGAGTAAATCCTTTACTTGAAACTGCATTGATGTATCCCATAAAGGGCAATCAGTTCCTGATATGACACCCGTTCTCTCTTCTTGTGAGCCCATACTCACTTTACAAAATGTATTGCACTTTCCTATAAAGTTCGATATTTTATTATAATTGTTATAACATTAAAAAATTTAATTTTGTATAGAATAGATTACAGTGCTCATACTATTAATAAAGCATAAATTGCAAGTGTAAATTGCAGTTGCATAGTTTTTGCAGTTAAGATGTAAGATAATAATATTATTAAGTTTAATGTTACTAGATAGCTAAATACTAACATCATCTACTATTGCAAAAAAAGTCTCCCATACATGCGTAATATAGTTAAGAAATGAAGAAGCAATAGAGATAGAAAAGAAAAATTTAAAAAAGTTTAGTTAAAACATAGGATGTATGATTTTCAATTCTTTCTAATTTTCATTTTATTTGTGTTTATCTATAAGTCTGTCCATACCAAGTCTCAAGGTAGAACTTCCATGCAAGCAGAAAATTTTACCTTTTTTCAACATAATTAAATCTTCAGCTTCCACAATTACTAATCGAAGTCTACCCTGGGGTGGTCTTCTGCGAACTACAATCATGCCAGATCTTTGTTAGTAAAATCGCATTGTATAGTTAGAGAGTGTAATTGCGATACGAATGACCCTCGATGGTTTTATTTCGTAGTGAAGATTATTACGCTTCCTTTCATCGTACGCTTTTATAGAAAAATAAAAAATAACAACCAAGCAACCATAAGCAAGCAGAAAGCACATGCACGAAAAAGCAAACAACTTAAGCACACACAAGTTTAGCTTACCAGGTATTGTCTTTAAATTGAAACCTTCAAGCACTGTAACAAGAATTCTGCCACACGCTCCAAATTGCGCCTGCTCTGTTTACTCACACATATTATGCGTTATTATACATTAAATTTATTATAAGTATTTCTTATACGTTGCATTATACTTATGAAAGTTACTATTACAATAACGATACAAAAATAAACACGGAGTATACTATAATTTAACAATAATATATACCTAGATATAACGAAAGTATGACTTACTTGATCTTTGTCTTTGCAAACGTGTTTTTTCGTTCTCCATAAATTTCTTTCTTGCTTCTGTAATTCTTCTAATCCATAGTGAACATTCACTTGGAGACGGTGCTAATAATATTATTGGCTTTTTTTGGTCTTTTAGTCTCAATATTTTCGTTGAATTTTCTGAACCTTCACAGGAACCTAAACTAATATTACCATTCATCTCTAAATCACCCAGAAAAGATAATTCATTTAAAAATATTGGCTGCAATAAATAAATATTTCCATTAGTACCGTTATGCTGCTATTACAGTAATTTACTGTAAAATACCTTTCTATACATCTTGAATTTTTGATGTTCGTTTCTCTCAAATGAAAACTGTTGTCCACTGGATAAAGACTTCCTGCTGAGTACTGGTTGAGCAAACAGTAAGAAGTCGTTTGTGAGAAATCCAACAAGTTCTTTTCCACTTTTTGCCTAAGAGACATTAGAGTATTATAAAGTTGTTATTACATAAAAAAAATGTCTCCTAGATTGTTAACCTACCTTATGAAGTATACCAAAATGAAGAAGTTTTCGTGGACCTAAAGAATTGGTTAAAGAATTAAAGATAAGTTGTTCTTCAAGACCATCACATGCCACATGTGTTTGCAACCATTCTAATCTATCACTATTTTCTTTCTCTCTAACTCCTTCGTTTACCTACAGTAAAATAAATCAAATTAACATTAAAATGATAATAACCCTTTTTATTTAACTGAACAGTTAATATTTTACAAATTTTACCTGAGTACAAAATTCTTCAGCTTTAGCCAATGCTTCTTGGAGATATTGCCTATCAGGATGCTCAACTGGTGTGTGCTCTAAAATCTAAAACAATTATGGTAAATTGATGTAAAGATGTTTATACTTTTCTGAAATCAAGAATGGAAAGATGATAGTTACTTTGCCAATAATAAGAGGATATTTTGTTATCCTTTGCATTGGTTTTATAAGGAAAGAGCTCAAAGGCATTCCTTTTGTACGTGGATCTTGCTGACAAATTTGAGCAACTTTGACAAATTCTGGCATAGTTTCAGTCAATCTCTGAAGATAGACAGCAGCGGATATTTGACAACTGCAGAATCTTATATATGCTGACATTCTAGGTATCTAAAATATACGAATATTAAACTATGATATAAAATTAATTACAAACAGTAAAAGAAATTTACATTTTCACATAGAATGTCTCCAATCATTCTTACAATCCCTCCTTCGCTATTATCTCGTCGTATCCGTAATGTTCTGAAAAATATTTATCAAATAATTGACCGGTATTGTAAATGTTTTTTGAATTATATTTATATAAAACGCTACCTTAAGAAATTATCGTTACACGCAATAATATCTCTCCAATTAACAAATATTTTATCTACTTCATCCACGGTTAAAACTAAACTTTCAATGAGAGGTTTCTCGAAAACCTGTAAAAGAATTTTTATTTTTAAATAAATTTAAATATAACATACAGCAAATTATTTTATATAAAAATTGTTATATACCTCGTGAACAAGTCTCATGTCCTCTATATATGCTTGTTCAGTTGTGATAAGTTCTTTTATGTATTCTTGTCGTTTTCTTTCCATGGAATCCAATCCAGCCACTAGTAAGTTAGTTGTCATCTCATTAGCTACACATAAAATGTATGCAGAGTTTTTCAGTCTCTTTTTATTTTTTTTCTTTTTTTTTTTTAATGTATTTTAACTAATTTTAGATGACATTAAATGTTTGAGAAATAAAACTTAAAAATCATAAGAAAATATTCTAAATATTTAAGTTAGTCATCGGGTTTCACTGAATAATGGAGAATTGTTGTACTCAACAATACTTTACAACAGACAGATACTTTATTTCAATCAGCAGTTTTGCGAATACGTCTGTATATTATTTATGGATATGTGTACATATGTATAAGAACGGCGTGTATATGCATATGAGAAATTTCAAATATATCCACATGAAGTGTGAACAAAAACCTGTAATAAATACAGAACGATTTAACTTGTTCACACTCATACAGTGTCCTTCACTCAAAAGTATACCACACACAATTTGAGATTCATAATGAGATTCGACGATACAACAAACAATATGGATATTTTGCAAATAGTAACAACCTTAAGGATATAGCACTACACAAGTATTTTTCTCATCTAAGAATAACCAGTTGCATAACTTGCTTTACACATTGTCAACATGTTTTAGATAAAGATTACAAGATTATGGGCGCATCTAGAATATTTAATATTAAGCACACAATGTTTAGTTCCATGATCAGGCATATTTATACACTTTTTTTTGCAAAGAGTTATATAGAACGTGTAAAAGGATTAATTAGTGTATAAATATGCTGATCTACTGTGCGCTTTTGCGGTGATTCGAAACTAGTTATTCCATCAAATTCCTGAATATTTCAATGGAATGAATATTAAATGTAATACAATATATTCAATGATTTCTTCTACTAATTATTTTGTATTACTTCGTAAAATTTGTATAAAATTTTAAACACTACAAAATTAGGAGTAATTAGGAATAAAAATAGTAAATTATTTCAAAATAATAAGGCAACATTTAAGTATCTCAGCACAGAGATTCGTAAACTTATAAGCAATAAATATAAATAAAGAATAAGTAAATAACAATACATTTGTGAAATAATATTTAGGTACCCTATCCTTAAATGATCTAAACTATTATACTCAGGGGTAATTTGATGGAAAAACTGGTTTACGACAATATAACATTACTTAACAAATCATTCTCACCATTGGAGATAATATATCTACCTAACTTTATGATTATTATTAATGATATTTTAATGATGATTTAGGCTCTATAATAAAAGGCTGTGAAGAAGGAGCACATCATCTTCCATTATGTTATTAGACAAAACTCAAAGCAGAAAACAAATAATAACTATACATATATAGAATAAATAAATAGGAACAACGGATTTGGTTAAAACTTATTGAATTCAAAAGAGAGCAATATTTTAATTCTCTTTGTAAACATTATGCACAGTATTACTACACCTCTTTCTGATTCTTATACTTACATATAAAATTTTGAATTTAAACAGAAGTTATAGACTGTGTAATTGTTCAAAAATTTCAAAGCTATGTAAATATCTCCTATACATTGTAACAAACTCTTCACCCGTGGCAAAGAAAAGATTAAATGAAATATTCAACACTATGATTTAACAACTCCTTCTCCCTTTACATTGAAGACAAGCAGAAAAATAATATTCTGTTGCCTATATTGTTGCTCTAGGCCTCGGCGCAATATAACTGTACAAACCATCTGTATTGCACACCAAATAACGTACTAATGCTAATAGAAGAGAAGGGAACAGAGACAGGCAGCAGTTAAACATTTTAAAAAACTTCACTCTTAGGGACATTAATTATAAAGTTCTAATACTACTAATAGCACTTGTACACGTAATTTTTATTGATCTAACACTTTAAGCCCTTTAATTATTTAATAATGTTTCTATATTTTTATTTACACATAAAGCTGTTCAAATGTTAAATATATAGAGTAGTATGAATGTTTTACAGATAAATACTTCGATGTTTATTGTCTTTACTTCTAGCAGAAAATGCTTCTGTACTACTACAGTTATATCTTCGAATATAACCGCCTTTTTGTGGATTTTAAAAAATTTTTTTTTGGGCCAAAAGTGCTAGTATAAACAGAAAGTACATCTAATGTCTTCTAAAAATCAAACTTCTCAAATAAATATATGTTGCATTCAATTTTTATTTGAGATATTAGATACGAATGGATTTTATTCCAAATGGTTAAAGAAATCATATTCGATTTTTAAGCTCTGTTCTAAATTAAAGTAGAGGGTTGAGGTAGGATTTGGTGCACATGTCAGGTGGTTGTAATAACACGATATTAACTAGTTACTCAATATTTAGCGCTCTCCTTTATAAGTATATATATACTGCGCAATGGTAATTGCATTTGTAAACCATACATAGAGATTCAATAGTTTAAAGGATAATGGTCATTAAAACATATGGTAACAATTTGAACGATAATGAAAATAAAGGACCGAGTAGGACCCTGAACCAGAAGAAAAAGACTCGCAATAATTCGGAGTAATATAAAAACGAAGAACCAGCCCTGAGTCTGTCTTTCCCTTCTTTTGCTTTCATTTCTACGCTCATTGTCTCCACCGATGAGACTTGTTGGTTGTAACATGTCACGTTCAGTGTAGACTGCTATCATTCTTATTGCACTCGAGACGCTTTTATTTTAGCCTGCAATGCTGCGGTGCTGCTCTGCTATCCTTTATGCTGCATGTTAAGCAGAGGCGAAAGATAACAATTAGTAAAAAGGATTGTTTCCAAGTATTAATGACAGATATTCAAATTCCTTGAAGTAGCTATTTCGCTTTATGATACTACTATTGATATTATAATTCCACTCAAATACTTTATGAAGCAATAGCTTAAAGTAATAAAGCAAATTAACAAAGATTATATAGATGAATAAAATAACAATAAAAATAAGTAAAATAAAAAATATGATTATAATGATTATTTATATTATAATGATAATGCTTATAATTTGATACAATATATGTTAAATAAAATGTTTTCCTTATCTAACTCTTTGATTACACTTAATGATATTTCTATAATAGGGATAAATTTAAAATTTTGTACTAAACATTAAACAATATTATATAATTTTTCTTTAATTGTATACATATATATAAAGTCCTATAAATATTTTATTGAAACGAAGCAGCTACCTCAAACGGACAGACGGACGGACAGGCAGGCATGCAGGCAGACAGGCAGGCTGTATAATAGAGAAAGTACGCTTCTTTGATAACTGATTCCGCAAAAAACTACTCGTTATAAATAGACCAGAAATAAAATAACGATTATTGTAAAGTACCGCTATCTTTGATATACCGCTTTCCAAGCCAAAGTGCGGAATTTGAACGCAGCCATATCAGAGGAGGAAGCACACATAACATCCGTAGTGTATAATAGTGAAAGAAACACTGTTTCCGTATAATTTTTTATCATAAATTAGAATGTAGTACTCATAGACTATAAACAATGAAAATCAATAAGTAATATTTATATATCTAACTTATCAAAGAACTTGTCAAAATATTCAATAACTATCTTATTTATGCCTGTAATCTATAGCTAATTTCAAATTAATTCTGTAAGTTATTAGATAAATATTATATATATAAATGACTATAATATGTAAATAATAACGTATTTAAAAGCAGATTTTTATGATATTTTTATAAATACAGAATTATACAATATGAAAATATACATTATGTATAAGTAGATGAAATAGTATTCAGGAAATTACTATTTTATGTGGTCCTACTAAACGACCGTCGCATTAATTTATAAATTGCGTTATTAAAATTTTGAAGACTGATACTGTCATAACATCGATTTATATCTTATAATGATAGATAAAATTTGAAACCTGACGGTCGTCCGTCTATCCGTATTATAAATTACAAATATGGTATTAACAATTATATTTGTTTCATATTATTTCAAATTGTATTGCACTAGTAAGTTACAAAACTGTTTCAAAACTGCTCCTTATTAAACACTTATAATGGACATAAATTATATTTCAAATTCTATAAAAGAAATGTAAAACTTTGAAATAAAAAGGAATACTTACACATAGGAGATACATAATTACTAGGGAAAACGCCAGACATTCCGTTTAATTCGCCTTTCCACCATGCTGCTTCATCCTTCGCAAGTACGGTTATAACGTCGCCTTTCTCGAAACTTAATTCATCCTCATTTTGAGCCTGATACGGGTACAATGCCATAACGCGTTCTATATTGGTAAAACATGTTACTGATATGTTCCTCATATTTAGTGCATATAAAATGATATTACACAAAGTTGAAAAGTACTCACCAACATTTGGATCTGTAGGAGAGTCTTGATATCCATGAGAAACAGGTGTACTTCGATTGCTACTACTGGTTAAAGGTTTAACATAAGAAGCTGGAAACCAACCAATTTGTCTTTTTTTACCACGTGCCTAAACAATATAGCAAAAACACGAAATATAATACAATTATAAAAAAGAAACCATTATTTTATCATATTTAATTTGAAAAGGCCAATAAATTATACCTGTAATTCTCCTTCCCACCAGCCACTATCTGTCTTCTTACGAATCATTATTAATTGTCCCTTTTGTAAATCTAACTGCTCAGAACTAGTGGCTTGATAAGGTGCAATAACTTGTACAATTTCAGGTTTCCTTCCTCTCTGTTAACAAAGCCTTTGTGTTATAAAAATATACTATATATTCTACTCATATATATATGCTATAAATATTACAAATGTATATTATTATTTATGAATCCATAATATATGAATATTAAGCACAAAATATAAGCCAGTACTTAGCAGGTACATTTTGTAACAAATAAAGTACCTTATGATACTGCGATAACAGGACATCAGCAATAAAAAAAAACAATTAAATTTTATTAAATAATCAATATTAAATATTCCTAAATTACATATATGTCATAAGCACATATTAATTACCTGCTGCGCAGCCATTGCGGAAAAATCTGGCAATTCTGCTCTATCTTCCGCGGCTTGTCTTTCATCTTCGAGTTGCTCAGCAGTTTTCTCTGCTTGCTAAACATGGGATATATGTGCGTCTATCTTTATACCTTACAGGCTAATTATTAATGCGTACAAAATTAAATCTATAAAGCTTTTAAATACACAATAGCTTTTTACAATACAGAGGAAATATATTCTCAACATAGTTAGGAAGTAGAAGCATTAAAATCAAAATATTACGAACCAATGTTGCCTGAGCAATTGAACTAGCTGTTTCATGATTACTTGTGGTTGTGTCCTCAGTTGTTTCAGTAATCGCGGTTGTTTCAGATACGTTAGTAGTTATAGAGGCACCCTGATTAATGTTATATATGTTAAAATTCTAAAATCTTGTTTTATTTCTTATGCATATCATCACATTGTATAGCAAAAGTTGAAATCTGTTACTGAAACTTCACTCAATAAAATAGAAGGAGGACCGCCATTTTACCTGATCTGGAGCATCGCATTTTTCTACATAATTGGCAGGAAAAATTCCACTCCTATCTCCTGTAGTGCCTGTCCACCAATCACCTTCCTTTTTAGTGACTAATATAACTTCTCCTTGGTTGAAAGTTAAGTCTCCAACCTCGGCGGAATCATATAGATATAAGGCTACGTAGTATTCATTGAGTCCTTCAACTACTGCAGTTTGATTAGCAGAAATTTCCTTGACATACGATTTAGGGAACCAACCCTTAGCTCCATTACCAGATGTACCATACCACCAATCCCCCTAAAGTGTTAAAAAATGTAATTAATGTCAATGTATATATATGCTGTGAATATATCTTTATACTAACCTGTTGTTCATCTACTTTGATAATATCTCCTTTCTCAAAGAGAAGATGTTGCTCTATCGTAGGACGATAGTGATACAAAGTGGTTACTTGTATATCACAAACTACTCCTAATCCAAGAGTAGGTATGATAGGTTCAACAGGAGGAGGCTCATCGCTGAGTGATCCGGCATCAGATACATTCTCAGGAACTTCAGCAATCCCTCTATATTAAATAAACATAATAATAAATTATATATCTTTTTAACAATTAACTATAATTTCAGTTTAATTAACTAACTCTAACGTTCTCTTCTCCACACTGTCTTGTTGTACAAAAGCATTATCATTTGTGCTGCCAACATCTATTGGTTCTACATAAGATTCCGGGAACCAACCAGTATGACCACGAATTTCGCCAGCCATCCATCCTGGTTCTGCGTTTTGAACAGGTGGTACCTGTTAGAAGAATAATTTAATTTTTATACTCTATGTTCTTCATATTGTTCTAATATATGAATATAGTTTTATAATAATACCAAGATAATATCACCAGGTTGAAACGATATTTCGTCTTGATTTCTAGCTACAAATTCGTATAAGGCTCTATATTTCATAACCCCTGGAGTAGTTTCTTCCACTGCGTTAGTTGTGGTGGTATCATTAACAGGCCATGCAGAATCGTTAACTGCCGCTGAAGTATCATTCCAACCACTATCACCCCATGCAGATGTTGTATAATCGGTACCAGCTCCAGTACCACCACTTGCTCTGAGTTCTAAAACTTTTAATTTTTTATCTTCGAAAGTTAAGTAAAGATTCTTACAGTCAGCCACTAAAGTTTCCAGTTGCGTTTTAATATCTTGAAGCTGGCCATTATTATTTTCTATGTCAGCCATTTTAGCATCAATCTATCAATATTAATTTCATATTACAAAATTACAGCACTTTTAACATATTATATATTACACTGTATTTTGATATACTTAAGTATACCTGCTGTTGTAAATCAGCAATTTTATCCTTCATTTGTTTCAGGGTAATTTGCTTATTATCGAATGCCATTTTGATTGCTTCTTGGCCCGCCGACTCCATAGCTGTATTTAGCTTATTCTTTGCTTCGATTCGAGCTTTCTCTTGACTCAAGGCTAGTAATCTTTGGTTTTGTTCTCGAAGTTTATTCTTTAAGGCAGCCATCTCTTGTAACTGTGCATCACGTGTCGACCGCATTCCATCAATCGTCGTTTTTACTCCAGATACACCAACTCGAGTGTCACAGATTTTTTGAGATAGTTCTTTCACTTTATCGTTCTACGTTGTAAAATTTTATATAGATACTAGTTAGTTTATTAATAATGTCTTCAATACTTACAAGTGTTCCTAATTCGATAGTTAATGTTTGATTTTTTGCTTTCAATTTTAGTAAGACATCTTGTTCTTTTTGTCTCTGAGTTTGAAGCTCTTGTGATTTCTGTTTTTCCCATTCTAATTGTCGTTGTCTTTCCATCTCTCTGTTAAAAGAATAAATTTGCATTACTGAAAATTTTTAAGATCTTTATAGATGCAAATATTCATATAAAATTTCACTTACTTTCTTGCTGCTTCTCTTTGTTCTTGAGCTCGTTTTCGTTGTTCTTCCTTTTCCTGTTCAATCTCTTTCTGCCTTTGCATTTGTTTCTCAATCTCTGCTTGTCTTCGTCTTTCTTGTTCTAATCTGTATAATATTTGTTCTCAGTCAATATAAAACATTTTAATACAAACGTTGTCCTATCCAATCTTCAGGAAACATTTGTTTACCTAATTTTCTCTTGTTTCTCAGCCTCTTCCCTTTCTTTTCGTTCACGTTCTTCTTGTTCTTTACGTTGAATTTCTAATAAAGCCTTGCGTCTACGTTCTAGCTCCGCTTGTCCTTTCTCAAAGTTTTCTTTACGTTTGTCTTCAAAAGAGGTCTGTAAGAAAAACAATTATAATATATAATACATATTATTATACATAATTATGAAATTATTTAAGCATAGATATACAAAATAAGTGAACTTACTTGCGGCATACCAGCCGATGGATCTACGTTTTCCGTTCCAGTTTGTGAAAGTGTTAAGCTACTTTGTCGTTGACGTCTGAATGCAGGTGGTATAAGTTCAATTGGTAATGTGGTGGGTATCTTTTCACCAAGCTTAGCTATATCACATAAATGCATTGCTAATACAAATTCGTCGCAACTCAAACGACCATCCGAATCCATGTCCGCTAACGCCCTAGTAACACATTTATATTCTATAGAAATGTTAAGAATTATTCTTTCGATAGTTATTGTTTAATATTTGCTGTTATATTATTATACCATATCTGTGCCAACACTTGTTGAGGTAATTGTGACTGCACCATAATATTTCTGGCCTGAGGGCCAGATAGAAATCCAGATCGCGCCCTGTCCCAGGTATTAAATAATTGAGTATATTTCAATTTTGTTTGATGAGGTACAGCCCATTCCACAGATTGTGGAGAACCTACTGAATGCTGACTATGTTGTGAATCAACCGAACCCACCCTATCTATACTTGGTGGACGTGCAGTTGTACTTAATGGTGTACTTGTGGATACTGGTGTTTGAGCAATTACACCATTCACTAACGTACTTGCTGTGGTTGCTGATACTAGAGGTAAACCTACAACTGGAGGAGTCGATACTACACCAGTTCCTGAAAGAAAATGTAGCAAATAATGAAGCATATCATGTAATAATAAAACAAGATACTTTATGATTACAAAAATTAAATTATATATACCAGTGGACATTGGTGCAATAGATGGTACCATAGTAGAACCACCTGCAATCATACTAGTACAAGATAATGGTTGCATAGGCATTGCTTGTGCCATACCAAAAGCAGCCATTGGTGTTGGAGTTGTATTTAAAGGTGCAATTGGTGCTGCTGCAGACATCCCTGTTTGAAAAAAACATGTTTATTAAATATATGTTATCTGCTCCTGAGTGATATTAAAAATAATATTCGATGAATGATTTAGTTAATAATGTTAAATTACTAATTATCATAGTTTATTATCTACAGTAGTGCAGTATTTCTTATATTAGAATCTTAGCTTAAGGTATAGGAAAATCAAAATTTAAAAATACCATAAAAGATATTTAAGTTACATTATTTATTAGTTAAATTAAGTAAAAATAACAACTATGTCTTTCTACAGAATTTAATAAAGTATACCTGAAAACTCAAGATCAAGTAAATCTGTAAAAAAAGGAATAAAACATCATTCACAAATCAATAAATTTTCTAATTCAAATATATCACTGGAAACTAAAAATCTAAATAAATATTAAAGAAATAATGAAGAAACAGAGTGTGGAAGAAAGAACATATGGTTTTACCCATGGTAGATGTAGTCATTGGTTGTACAGATTGAACAACAGGAGGAACAATAGCTGTGGCAGAAACAGGTGGAATTTTGACTGGTGAAATCCCAGTAGCGACAGGGCTATTAGGAAATGAAGGCGGTGCTGGCTTTGGTGGTGGACCACTAGTAGCAGGTGAAAAATTTGCCCCTAAAATACATGATTACATTTTTAAAAATAATCTCATTAAAGAATTATTATAAATAAAATGTATAAAATAAAAACATGATATAACAGCAAAGCAAAGCAATAGCAAAGTAATTGAAAAATAAAATAATATAAATTACAGCTGCAGCAACTGGAAAGATTAGTAATAAAGGCAAAATTAATTCATAATTATGGGTATTTTATATTAAAATGTATGTATTTGATGCTATTGGATGATCTTTTATTAAAGTAAGGTGTTTATTGCAATAATATATAATGCAAAAAGGAATCATTTCTTTATATTAAAATTTAATTCTAAAGATATAGGAAACTATCTAGATTTACATGCAATTTTATCTTTTAAATAAATGGATAAACTACTTCTCAAATCTCCTTTGTACTTTGAAACATACCAATATTTGAGGGTGGTGTAGGTCTTTGAGGACCACCACTGGGAGTGGTGGTAGTGGTAGTGGTAGTACTTGTAGAAGGCACGATTCCTTTTTTTTTTTTGCAGCACAAATATTATATTATTGTATACAGAGTTGCATAAGTGGGCAGTTATACATATATATAAAAGATGTATATAGAGAGGAAAAAGTAATAGAGTAGAATATGTATATGCATAGTCAGTGAACAAAGCCATTGCAACATTGATTATACATATAGTATCACATATAATATACATACTGTATTGTGTGTTTTTATAATGAAATAAAAACATAGACATAGACACGAAGAATAAAAGTATATCTTTTGAAGATAAGTGTTTGTGTTGTCTTTTAGTGATATGTAATTGTGTAAAATACAGTGTAATACCATTTTGATAATGATATTGTACACATTATTATATATGTTAATATTAAATAATATGCATTATTTACATTACAAAGTTAATTATATTTTATATTCTTAAAATGATACCAATGACATATAATATTTTTACAAGTTAGATCTAATAAAATATAAATAATTATTTAGAATATAGCAAGTTCTTTCATGCAAAAATGAATCTTTGCATTCAAAATATTAATGCATATACAACAGCACATCATAACATTATATTATTGATAATATCAAGAAAAAGGAAAAAATATGCCTTAAAGAAAAGTCATAATATTTTTACAAACTTGAAAGAAAGGTACGAAATATAAGAAAATTCAGATATAATCATTCATATGTAAACATCCACTTCTTATAACATACCCACAGAGGGTGGTGCAGGTCGAGCAGGTGGCTTTGACGCTGTGTGAGTTGTGGCATGTGTAGTGGCAGCCACATTCTGTCTACTTTGTCGTGATGCTGTGTAGTATGATGCATAAGTATAATAATGCTACATAATGCTGTTTGTTAGATAAAATGTTTTTTTTCTTATTTTTTTGAATCTATAATATCTATAGTAAACAATGGTAATAATTGAAATAGACTCTAATTCTTGATAATGAAATATTTTGCTGTTATGATATACATCAATCATAAATTCAACTGAAAGATGAATTGTATTTGTTGTGAAATAGAATCCTTAGCAGTAGTGTAAGAGTTTTGATGAATACTATGAAAATTTATATTTCTTTCACCATATGTACTCATTTATATATGCTTTAGATACTTAAACATAAAATTCTTAGAGTGATTACCTGGTAAGGTCATTGGTGAAACAGGCCTAATAGAATGTCCTGGTAATGGTCCATTTACAGGTGGTGGTCCTATAAGCGGACGTGGAACAGATCCAGTCATAGGCATCCCACTAATTAAAGGCTGTACTGGAACTTGTGGTGGAGCAGATAAATTTACTAATGAAGCAACATTATTCTGTGGTAGAATATTAGCAGCTCCATTTGTTAGGTTTGTAACATTACTATCACCTAAATATTATCAAACATTAGAGTTCAGGACTCATGATTGAAGTAATCTTGATTATTTACTGCCTTTATCATACTTACTGGCAGAAAGTGACTTCAAACTCTGTATTAAAGCTGAAGGCAAGGCTTTAGGAATTTCAAAACCACGTAACTTTAAATTAATTAATTTACATGCAATACTAAATTCATTTATGTCCATTTTCCCATCTGCATCTGTATCTGATAAAGCCCTATATAATCATGTTTTTATGATATGTATGATAATTTCTGAAAATATTAAATACCAGAGTGATATAATAATAAAATGTTAATACCATATTTGTCCAAGGATGACAGGTGGAAGCTGTGATTTAAGTAAAAATTCTTTTGCTTGTTCTCCAGTAACAACTCCATTGATTGGTTTTAAAGAATCAAACTGCTCTCTATATCTTGCACGTTCTCTGGGTTGGATTACCCAAGGATCCATACCTGAAAGAATTGCCATCTCCTTTTTTATCTTATAATATTCAAATAAACGACTTCTTTTGAATGAAAGTAAAAGTATTTGTGAAATGGTCTAATATTCAATCAATAACATCTACAAAATCAGAAATTTCTGTTCTCTCCTTAATTTAGTTACTGTCAACATGACAACTAAATAGGAACATGCCTGTCACTAAGCTTGGAAACAAAGAAACAATTCACTTACCCGGAGTTTGAGGGGTGGCCATCTCTATTCACCCGTAGGTGACCACCGAATTAAATCTGTAATTAAAGAAATACATAACTTTTATAAAAATTATTGGAGAAATCAATGAGAGAAATTTGTGATTTCAAGGTTAGGTCATGGTGACCGAACTTAGCGAAAGTGACTCGATATGTACCTCACGAAAGAAGAATTGTCGAAACGCTATAAATTTAGCGTAGATTCAATCACGAACAAACCCAATTAACCGAATACTATGAGTTCATGAACTTAAAGATTGATCGAAACCCTAATGCACACGTATAAGAGCAAGATTTTTCTCACGCCAGTTATACAAACATATAACAATGAGCTATTTTCTTTGGTTATGAGACCTCTTTTACAATTTTACTAAAAGAAATTCATGATTGCATGTCGCGACGTTAGCGATCCTTTAGTAAGAAACAGAATCAGACAGATTTCTTCACTATACCGACAGTACGCGGGTCGGCCCACACTACTGACGTACATACGTCACTTTCACGACCTCGGTTATTTCCGTAAATCTTCGGGAGGAATCGATAGCTCGCCCGAAACCGCCTCGTTCATTTTCGGCAGAAATCGCTATTTCCGCAACCCTTAGTTCGAACGTTCAAATTTCCTGCACTTCATTCAATAGAAGAAATTCTTTAACATATATATCATATTTATTCGTGATACAATATTTGATTAATCCTATAATTTATTATATAAATATTAGTGTCGATATAATGAAGTATCGTATTTCCTCGAAATTTGCTCCATTAATCTGGTCGACCTTGTTAAACACATATGCCAGGAAGAAGACTTCATAATTGAAATTAAACAATAGATTCAGCTAATAGAATAATAAGGTAGTAATCTAATATTTTACCAACAAGCTCACGTCAAAAATGGTTAAGTAGAAAATTCTACACAATGGTTCAGATGTTATTACACTGCATCAAACGATCAATATATTGTTTACTCGTTTAAAAATATAATCTTACATCGTTACACTCGAGACAGGAAGTATGAATAACCTATTAATTACCATCAATTACTTTTTTTAAACAGGTATAGAATCAATCGGTCCATTGATATTTGCAAAGAAGGAAAAGGAAATATGTAGTAACTATGCAAAATACAAAATTGAGAAGAAAGTAGGAATAAGGAAATCTTACATTGTTTTTCTTTTGAACAACTGGAAATGACACATACATGAAAGAATTTGAATATTTAATATTAAGATAAAGGTAAATAAATAATAAACATTTGATATTTTTTCGCTTTTACTTCTGTTGTTTTGTGTCGAATATAATTAGACTGTTGTCTAATACATGTACGCCTGAAATATTGTATTCAAGTGAAATTTCAATTTACCGATGGGGTTCCATGTTACCACCTTCTCCTCTACATGTTCGAAATACGCTACTTTCGTTCAATGAGGAGTAATGTGAATTACACGAAGTTACAAGTAGCCTATGCTTAACACGTCCTTGATTGTATCTGTTTCATGCCCACTCTAGATAGGTGCACACGACCTGGAAATTACAAAGCTTCATTTCATTGTCAGTTAAGCTTATGCGAACGTTAAAACGAGTACGGACTGCAGTGAATCGGTTTCAACAAACAAAACTCTCTCTTGACATGGAGAACACTGTTCCGCGGAATAAACGAGGTTTCCTATCCTCGATACCTTCTGAATCTTTATGGAACACTGAATGTTTATAGTTTGTAAATATTTAATCGTAAATTCGATCATAACAACAATCATACACGCGAATATCCTCTTTAATTTTTATAGTGTGCTGATATCATAGATATCGATAATCAAAAAATTTAAATGTGCTTCTTACTAAGTGTTATGACTTTTAGCGATGTAATTATATAGCAATTGTATTTGTGAAATATACCAATAGTAAATGTGTCTTATGTTTGTACTGTTCGAAATGATATACATAGTTATACATCCAATATGATTGATTGTTGTATCGTGTAATATAATCAATGACCGTGGGACGATTAAAATTTCATTGGATCCAAAATTTAAGTAAGTTTTATTGTATTAATATTATTTTTTTATGTGTATATACATAATTATGTACTATGATATTTTCAAACAGATTTTTAAATGTTATAAATGGTATCAAAAATGATCGAATGATTGTAATCCCAGTGATTAATATGTTCGCTGCTATTCCCGTCCTGCTATTTGAACACAAGCTCTATATGATGTTAAGTGACGCTGTCTAATTATATTATTACCGCGATAAAGATATAAAAATAGAAATAATATATAACTGTGTGTATCTGAAGGAGGAGAAGTAAAAATGCAAAGATATATAAAAATAAAATTAGGAATCAAATAGTAAAAGGTATCCAAACAATCATCTTTAAATAGCTACTCCGATTTCAATAAAATAGCAATTTCTAGGAGAAACTAAACATTCTTCATGGATTCAAATTTGAAAAATTTTACACTATCAATATACATATATTTTCATTATATCAATTGTTTGCCTACCGGTACTCCTATTAGTTAATTTTGGTATCATAAAAAATTGTTAAACTAATTGTTATATTTTAAATTTCCCATTGGATTTATACATGCATACATATGTACCAAGATCTATTTATATATTATTATACACAAATTATTTATTTATTTATACTGTACATAAATTTATAAAAGAAAGCATAAGAAGATGATTTTTTTATAGCACTCGTTATGATTCTATACTTATACTGTCGTCCAACCGGACTGTGGTCCCATTCAGAATGTACACTGTTAATGCGAGGTGATTACGCATTTGTCACCAGTCAATGCCAATCGTTTCGAGTAGAGAGCCGGTAGAGTTCGACGTTAAGGCATTACAGTACAGATTGCATCTATCAATTGACATGAGGATAGTTAAGTGCGCTAACCTACACAAAACAAGGAAAAAGCACGTGTTTCGATGATTCCGAATACAATTCGAAGTATTAAATAACGTTTAATCGATTTTGTATTTATATTGATCGTACTTTATTGGTGCCAAGCTCTTTTTACTCTTTTCTACATTAATGTCTCCACAGAGCCAATTGCTATCCGATGCTGAACGCTATTCTAATAATTTCTCAATTAATAAAACAGTAGTTTGAAGGACAGTAGAAATGTAAACATCATTCAAGTATGTAATATAAATTAATAAAAAATAAATAATGAAAGTAATTTTAATCCAGCTAGTTACAATAGATATTTCAAAAGAAAGACACATTATTGTAGAGCGTACATTATCAGCAAGTGGAATTGTGTGACATGCATTAGAATCACGCGTCTAATCGCATTTCTGTTTTGTATGCAGGATTGTGCATGAATGTAATTTAAAGAATAGCGCACATAGTTCAATACTTTGTTACTATTATACTCAACATTTTATACACATTGCAATGTACTACAGTTAACAGATGTGTGCTGCCTTTAGAATGAAACAACCTTCCCTTTTTGGGATTGAATTGGTTACCCGAAAATGTCGAACAAACATTTCATTTCAAATGCAATCATGCATTTCTCCCAATACTATCGAACGATATCGCCCATATGAATCAATATTCAACTGTACATGAGCATGAAACTCGACGAGAGGTCAAGTGCAAGTATAATGCACAATATCAAAGTACAATAGATCAAATATATGATTCGCTCTTGTTAACTCATATTGAACAAAGTTGACAACGTATATATGAATGAATACTTTTATGCATTGCAAACATCTTCAAAGCGACGATGCATTGAAATTATAAATTATATTTTTATAAATATTTAAAATATACATATATTTTCTTTCGTACGAGTAAAACGCAGGGCGTAAAGTAACATAAAGTTTAAAAGCATCCTAATTATGTAAAATTTTACTATGAACCAAATGGATATTCAATAATTCGTAAATAGTGTACAACGCCATCTTTCAATGGCTTTGGAAAGTACATATTCAGTATCATCGGGTCTTCGACCTGTCCTTTTCTCGTTAGTGTGTGCTTTCAGTGCTTTGACGTTTTAATATGTGATGTGAGCCCCCGAACTAGCTGCTACTCGCTGGGAAATCTACGATTCTATGACAGAGACAGACAGGTATAAAAGGTTGACGTATGTTTCGCGTATAGTAGGAAGTACAAATTGGTTCACTTGTCGTGGAACCATTGCTTTTATATTCATTATCGATTAACTGTGCATACTTGGCCGGCCGGCAGACAGCCGACATGACGCCGGGTCAGCTAAGCAACTAATAAAAAGTTCATATGAACGATCGCGAAAGCAATCCTCAATCATAGGAGGGGTATATGTTCACACGTTCTGCGTGTTAGAAAATAACATTGTCAGGAGATTTCGTACGAAAAGAGTAATTATATCATTGATAATTTCTGTGAAACAATCTGGGTCATTAGCATGCCAACTATGCGCGAGTTTCTGGTGAACAAATTTACCAATGCGCATGCTCGTAATACGAAATACACGCGGGAAAATAGTGCAGATGAAAACAAACTCCGTGCAAATATTCATTTTAGAACTTAAGATTTAATCATACAATTTATAATCTTACACTTTTCTATGCTGCAGAACACGAGTCACTGAATATTTGCAGCAAAAATTATATAAATATTTGCAATAACAATGATGAGGATTTCCTTAAACATCTGAATATTGTTGTCCCATAACCAAGATAAACATTGTTGGAATGCACATTGGATAAAATGGAATATGGAAAGTTGTGGAAGCACGATCTTCATCTCGTATGCGAATAGACGACGGATATATATTCTTACACAGAGACATGTTAATGAGGAAAACGATTTCATAAAATCTTAGGCCTTCGAATATTGTTGACTGAGAAACAGGTTGACTCTATATATCACCAATGTTCTGAAGCGCTCACATCAAGTCAATCATCCATATAAAACATCGTATAAGAGCTCAAATGTTGCTTACCTTGAATCTTTAATAGTTTCTCTATTTAGAATAGAGTATAATATAGTACTCAATACTTTATATCTCATTTGTTTCAGTTTTTGAATCGAGTAACATCAAATTTAGAAATTAAGGAATCTATTAGGTTCAGTTAAAAGTATAATTATTAAGACATTGTTAAGATAATTGTTGATAATATATTGATCTGTTTAATATTTTAATATTATAACAAGTAATATTTATAATAATATATAAAAATATATCTTTCAACTCAAAATTTAAAAAAAGGATAATGTTGGTAACGTATAATTAATTGACAAAAGAATATAGAAATTTAAAACTGCTGCTCTGTAAAAAATTAAGAAAATAGGAAATGTGACTTATTATATCCTTTCTCTCTAGTCTTCAATTGAAAGGAAATCAAATGATCCCGGGGAGCATTTAATGAAACGGATGACTCGGCTGGTCAGTTTCCCGCCAGTAGCTTGAGTTTGGTGTCTGTATTTCTACGTTAAAATTTCTCAGAGGGGGATGCAAACGCCTCCAGCGACTTTCTTGCTTCCTCCGCGAGTGTAGTTCACGGGAGCGCCCTTGCAAGGACAGCGGCCTTTCAGGGCTTTCAAGCCTTTCGGGGCGAACGTTTAAAACGAGGCAAATGGACAAGAGAAAGCGAGTCAAGACGAGTATACAGACAGAACCAGCCGCCTTCTCTCGCTTTCCTGTGTCTCCTTCTGTCTCCTTCTCTCCCCTTTTTCTTTCTCCGTACCACTCATTCTTCCCTCCTTTCATTTACCTCCCTCCAAAGTTCAAATGCTTCCCTTCTCCTCTTTCCTTCTCTTTGGCTCGCAGGAAACCAGTCGCGATTTTTCACGCGGTGGGAACTAGAAGCCGCTCCCTACTATAAATAGCCTTCGAGTTCGCTCTCGAGCTCTGCTCTCTCGGCCTCCAACGGCGATGGGAGTAGCTAAAAGGGGGTAGCCATCCATGGGCGCCGACACACTGACGTTTCAACATTATTTTTTACCACCAGTTTCTAATTCTACTTTCTGCTTCAACAAGGATGCTGTGCCCCTTTCTATCAACACTTGGACTCGCGATAACGATTTCAAGGTGGCACCTTTTTTCTTTATTTTGTTTACTTTACTGTCCTCTTTACTAAACTTGATTAATTAACGATGGAATTGTTTGTAGATAGTCATTAGTAGACTGTGAATCTGTATACACGTATGGGAAATTTGAAGGTACAAAAATGCACAGAAAACACACAATATGCAAAAATATATGAAACATCCAAAGTATAATACTCTTTACAATATTTAACAGATAAAACAATTTTCTATCTAAGTTCCATTTTACAAATTATATTTACAAAAATACGTTTTTTTATAAATGGTAGAAGACAATGGAAGATTGTTTTTAATCTTTGTGTTTTAATTAGAACCTTTTTTTGTAGAAACATTGAAGTTTGGCGCAACTAAAAATGTTATGTTAAATGGGATCTTTAAACTTAAATGAGGAATATGCAGTTCCAAAATGTTCAAGAATATTGTCTTTGGTAAATACGGAATATTTAACCAGTTATATTCACATCCTTCACAGAACACACTGCTTGAGGCAAGCAGTGACGCTGTTAGAAATTATTCGTTTCCCTAAGGTGCGCGATAACTGTAAAATGTGAGCGTTCCAAGAGAATGTCTATCCACGTGGGTCGTGGAATCACGCGTCAAGGGAAGGCGTGGTTGCTGCGATCCCGTGTGAAACAGCATGTTGATCAGGTGGATGGGTTTTCAATAATACTTGTATTTTTATCTAAATCTTCATTGTATTTCATAAACTTATATAACTTTTATTATAATGTATACAGCTTGAAAGTTATGTCAAATTCATTTACTAAAGTACAAAAAAAAAGATTAAAGATTCATAAAAAATGATAAAGTTAATTTTATAGGATAATTAGTGGTGGATTTGAAAAACTATTAATTTTCCCCATTTTAGACGAAATTCTATCGGCGCCCATGTAAGTCATGACTTTGTACGCGCGTGACAGAGGAGTAGAAGGGATGAGCGTTGGAATTTTTATGGAAGGAAAAAAAGGAAAAACTTCGTGTCTGCGACCAAAAGGGGCGGTCGGTAAGCGCGAGGAATAGGTATACCAGAGTGAACAATCGGGATAACTTGCAAAAAATTATATAATTATATAATTCGGTCCGTCAGGAAAAAGAATACTGTTCTATGAAATCTCGGAATTGTCTTGCATTTTCCTAAAATCCATAAAAGGAATAGATATAAAGGACATAGACTTTTAACTTTTTATAACGTAACCGACGATAAATTTCTTTAACCTGATAATTATTAATACGAATACTTTTGTTGATTCATTAAAAATTAATTAAGATTATTGCAGAAAATAGCAATCCGAAAAACTTTGTTTTAGCAAAATATCGTTTTAATAATCCTCTAATTACTGTGTTATTAGATACTTCAGTGAGTAATTAGAATTTATGATAAAAATAATATGATTAAAAAATTAAAAAAAAATTATGGTAAAGAGAACATTTATCCGTTGCATTAAGACTGTTACTAAAAGAATTTATATAGCCCTATTTATCAAATCTCTAGAAGGATCGTAATTGTAAATAGTTTCATTTTCCTCCGTAAGGATTAAATATTCGAGTTGAAGAATGTAGTGAGTGATTAAGCAATGACGCGCCTCTTAGGATCTATCGTGCAGACGGTAATATCTCAGAATGATCTTCAACGTAACTACTAAAATGAACACGTATGAAATAGTTTCATGATAAAAAAGAAATGTCAAAGACAATAAACGTTAATGATCAGAATTCATTGTTAAAATTTATAATATATGTAACTGGATATCATATACCATACCAAGGTTTATGATAAGATTATTTTATCACGAACAAAACCAACTGGTCGAATTGTTCTAACTAATTCGTATTTTTTATAATGCACGTTTGTTTACAAATATCAATGTCAATTACCACTTGACACATGGAGTATAAATTAAAATTTAATATCTTAAAATTAAATAACCTACTTTAGTTCAAATTGTTACATAGTCCATTTCTGATCTACGATACTTATAGTACTTGTAACTAAATTACAAATACTTATGCAAATTCATATTTTTATAAACTTAAATAGAGGTTTCTCTCGCCTATTAAACTGCAAGGAATACTCTACTTTGGATATTTTAAATACGGATTCTATAAATTTTTGTATACTCGAAATTCGCATTAATGCATAAATATGCATAACCCAACAATAGTAGTCGGACATTAAACCCGCAATAAATACTTTTGGACGTTAACATACTTCTATGTTATGAATTCAACTTTACATGGATATTAAAGCCGTCATGGCGTTTTAGCGTCGTTGTAAGACACTTTTATGTTTGATGTTCTGAATCTTCCATTAATGGTTGTCATCGGACCAATCATCCAACGTTGGTGAGACAACCGATTAAGCTATCGACTCGAGATCAGTTTAGTGAAACAATTTACATGATGTAAAAGATAATATTTCCATTGTAGAAGACAATTGATCTTTCTTGGAAATAAATACTAAATTATACTTTCAATTGGGGTAAACAATTATTCATTATAAGTTCACTGAATGTTGTATGTCATCCATTTTAGGAATTTCAACAGCTTTTTCTAATTCCAGAAAGCCGCAATCTTAATTAAGATCTTCTCAAAATAAACAAAGAATCATCTACTAGAATAAAATGACCAACATGCAAGTTATTCTGAGAGAGCATTTCAAGAATTCCTCTAAGCTTTGCTACTTTGCGTGCTTATAAGCAAGCGACGCTTTACTACGATGACGTTAAGTATAGAAGGACTTTACACTTGTTTATTCCATGAATATTCCTCTAAATATTTAGAAGCAATTATTTTTACGTCACAGAAAATAACTGGTTTTCTACGAAGATATTTCGCTCTTAGTCAAAGGATAAAGTCTTAGTCAACGGAATTCTTCATTCCTATTTTGAAATCTTCACAGAAGCATCCTAAGAAGCTTTTAATTTTCAAAGTGTAAAAAATGTCAAAAAATAGCATAGAGCAATGATTTTTATTTAAGGAACAAAGTGTCAAAAGGACGAAAATTTATGTAAATTTATTTGTGTTAACATCATACTATATTAATATAAGAATGCTTTTTAATTAGAAAATTTAAAGGCAGTCTTTTATCAACAAATAATGATAGAAAAATGCTCTCACGATGAAGGAAAGCAGATAAAGAAAAGAAATATCGGCGAGTCCGTGGGCACGAACGATAAAGTTACGATTTGCTGGGCAATCAATGTGAAAACCGGTTGTTGGTTGGAGCATAATGTTTCTCAAATCAATTCGTACTCGACGGGAAATACACCTGTACCCCGACTTCTCCCTTTCACGCTCTAGCCTCTCGGCACTCGCTCCGAACTCGCATAAACGCACACACTCTATTTATAGATAGCGTAAGGTTGATTACTCTTTTCACAGATATATGCCGCCCGAGTCCTTAAGTTTCATCATAAACGTAGAATGGGAGAATCATAAACCAATGTGATGAGAGAATAAGCGAATGAACGATGGCAATTCCAACAGATAGGAGAAAGAAACAAAAGACTGTTTTTATTCTATCTACTTGTGTTCTAAATATATCGAGGTGAAAAATTTTTAATGGTAGAGACGTAAAATTATTTGATAATCATGTTTTAATTCATTACCAGACGATATACAAAAAATATCAAATATATAATTTAAAGTAAAAAAATAAAATATTTTAACTTATTTTAACAAGTATCCTGTGTCTCTGAACACCTATTCGACCTATTTTTCAGATTGATTTCTATATTAATAATCTAAAAAATATATTACATTATTTGAAGTAAGTTAAATTACAAACGTTTTAAATAAATCCTACAGAATAACAATATATATAATATGCATTAAATAGTATAGCTTAAATACTTAGATTTATTGAATGTTATTGATAAAACCACCTCTTTACTAGGTTCGCTATCAGTAGAATGGATCAATAGTTGAACATTATCAAGAGAATACTATCCATCCCAAGAGTTCCGAAAGAAATAAAGTAGTATAAGCGAAACAAGCGGGAGAAGCGTTCCTACTGTGGCATCATCCATATCTTCCAGCATAATAACTTCAATTTCGTCCCGCGGTATTGCAATTTACAAAGAATTGGGGTAACTATCGAGCATCCGGTTATAGTGCAATTATCCGTTTCTTTTAAATGCACCAGACGCGAAATGGAGTAGACAAAGTGTGACAGAGAAAGAAAGAGTGAGATCTACGCTGACGAGACAAAGTGTTATGGTTCTTAATGTTACGGGATATAATCTGGCGTCTGAACGACTGTGCGTTTCAGTCATGCCCGTCAATGTTTTTCCATGGACGAAAACCTGTTGTAAATTACATCTCTGCGTCTCGGTCCTCTTTTGTACTCGTCCTTCGAGGGAGTTCGTCCGCACGAGGATCACCGGAGAATCGTAATTTACAAGATCTCCTCGTCCTCCATGTTTTTCGTGCCTCCCATCGCCACGCACCCTGAATAATTTACATTTTCTTGCAGTTTCCATCGATTTATTTACTTTTCTACCGGGTCACGGTGTACTGGAGATCCTCAGACCTATCTTGCACCATCAACTTCATCCCTGAAGAAATTTCTCCATATCAGGAAGAGAAACACAAAAAATGAAGGACTAAGAGAGTATTTTAGTCTTGAAGGTTTAAAAGTAATTACATAACAGATGATATTCTATTTCCCGTGTTATTGAAGACAATTACTTGAAATTTTGGTTACAAGTTAAAAAATATGTATCTACATATTTATCTACGTAGTTACTGATTCTTTTTTTATGTTCCGTAATAATAGGTAAAAGTAATTGTCTAGGGTAGAGTACTGCCTTATGGCAAAAATAAACCTCTTTTCTCTTCAGAGAGGATCGAAAGATAATAAAAGGAACATGCTCTATCGGATTAATTCCCGAAAGCAAATGGTCAACCAGCACCTTCTTGAGCAGTCATAAATATTCGAAAATCTCTAAAAGGATTTTATTCTGGAAGGATCCTAAATTCCAGCAGGAGCTGCGTTCTCCAACGGTCCTAAGCCTCTTCGTGAACGAACATCAGGCTCTGCTTCAGCACGCGACTGAATTGCCGCGGTATGCCGCGAATGCAAACGACCACTTTTTACCTTGTCATCGTTTCCAGCGCGTTACACGCACGCGGCACCATCAATTCGCCCAGCTCGTTGTGTTATCAACTCGCCGCTACGCGATCTGTTTGCATCCTGAGAACTGGCATGACTCAATGCGCATAGTTATGACCGCACGATATATGCACCTTTTCTAGTTGCTTTCCACTGTGTGCTTGTGACCACTGGTACTCTTTATATGTTTAATGATCATTTCATATAAAATTGATGGTTAATTATGATATGTTTCCTTAATTGTTAAAGGAGATTTTATCGAATAAGGATAATTAATCGTTACTACAAGTTTTGTGATTATTAATATTTTATATGTGTTGAATTGGCATGAAAAAATGCGTCAATTATTTTGATCACAATTTAAGCGCATTTTTTTATAGTAGTGATGGATAATTGTCTTCTTGAATCTTTAAAAAGGTGTAAATACTGGTTTCTCTTGAAATATCTTTTTCTTGCAGATATTTGCACAGAGATCTGTCGTTATAATATCTAATTCTTCTTACATAATACAGTAGACATTGAAGTTTTCAACAGGAAGATAATCTAAATATTTACTTAGGTCATTAACGTATGAAATATCTATTTGAAGATAGTCTCCTGCCTACATCTTCAAGCATTCACATGTATGAGTAGTAGTAGAATTTACCTGCTATGTTTCTCTTTATAATAGATCGGAGATAAACGTGAATTTTATTTTCAAATGATGCTTATGGCAAATAGATATGATCATTCTCCTTCAGATATTTAGATACAATTTTTCTTTTTTCAAAAATTATTTCAAGCTTTCGACAAAGATGATTCTAAACCTAATTGAATACTTTATTCATTTATTAAGAATTATAATTGTTCCTTCTTGAAAAATACATAGTTTATATATTTTATTCTAATATGATAGAAGCATTTAGATAATAAAAGATCCAAAGGAACCTCTGCATCAATCCAAGATGGAATGCAAAAAGCAAACGAACCTCCGCCAGCAACATGATCCCAACGATGTTGTCCGCACATTGCTGGCTGATTTCTCCTGTTCATCCACCTTGTCCAAATGAATTTGGCACGGTGAATCGTCTGATTCAACGAGGAGCAACAGGTTTGCAACAGGTCTTTGGTCAGGATGAGTTCGAGAAGTCGAGCGAGACAAAGAATTAGAAGTAGAATTTTTAGCCTCTGGTGAGGTCAAAGACACAGATTTGGAGGTTCAATGGTCAGAGATGAAACGAATTTAATTAAGGATAACGAACTTTAAAAGAGTACTGAGGATTGAATGAAGAATTTTTAACCAGTAGTATATGAAGTTCAATCTTTTTAGCATCAATGAAAAATAATTGGATGGACGCAGGAAGAGACGAAATAAAGAATTAGGAATCGAAAGTTTCAAGCATTGATAGTAACAAATATATAGTAATAAATATATGTGAAAATATAGAGAAAAATTGACCACGAAAGGTACCAATACTATAAAAAGATAAAATATAGATCGAGTATAGAAAATGATAAATATAAAAATACAGAGAAAATTGAATGTCAAAGGTAAAATCTCCAGCTACCTATGAAAAAAAATGTTTAAGGAAAAAGAGTATAAAGTACCAACAATTAAAGATTGTTCTTCTATTTCACGATCTTCCTTGGGAGCAACAAGTCATCGACATTCAGACAACCATTTGGTATGGTTGACCATGGCACTCCCGAGGGTGGAAGAAAGCTGGTGGGAGTCCTGGTGGATGGCAACGGTGAACGTGATAGAAAAGTGAGGGTAGGAGGAGGGTAGACTTGTTCAGCCGATGGTGGTGGTTGCGGCGCCACTGCTATACCTCTGAGGAAGGGTCATATACTTGAGTTCCTGTGTATCATCGGCATCGGCCAAAGCGCCGGCAGTCGTCGTCCGGCCTTCGTGCGTGCAAGATTGCTTCGTATTCGTTCGTCCAACGACCACTCTCTGATTTCTTTAATAAACGTGTGATAACTTGCCATATCAGTGACCATACTACGTGAGGAAACATATACGATACTTTTAATTAGCGAGTATCCGGTTAAAATGCGATTAGGATACTTAATATGTATAAGGCATAAGAGCGTATATTGTAGAGTATAATAACACGTGACGTGTACAAGCACGTTGATCATGTTCTTTTGGCTCTTGTAAATAAGGCAATATGCTTTTGAAGTTGATACATTTAAGAAGAAAATTATTTTTTAATAATTTTAGAAGATGCATGATTTGAACTTATTTTAGTTGAATGAAAATCTAAGAAGGGCTTTTATAGAGATCTTGTTATATTAGAAAGATAATCAACAAGATTGTGTAATCTTTTTAAACTTTATTTAGGTATTATTGCTGATAGGATAGTATTAATAGAAAAGAGGTAACGAAGTTCGTGCTGCTGAAGATTCGCTATCTTCTTATAGTTTTGTATAGTCTTTAGAAAAAATATTTAGTTAATTACTTGTTAATTTAAATTAGAGGCAAAAAAGTAATGCTTATTGTACAATAAGCCTAATTTTGGTATAAGGATCTTTTAGATAAAAAATGTTTCTGTAGTAAAGATCACACGAGGTATATACGTTTAATTCATACGTTTCATTGAGTGGAAATACAGAACAGTTAGACCACTGTCATTCTTCAACCTGACACGCGAGGCAACGTGTACTTACTTTCTTCAGGAAGTCTAAATGATATTGCATAAGATCCATATACACGCATCTATGATTCTATTACATTATATTATACATTATATCATATATTTCATAATACATCCAACCTATTTACATACATGAAATCTACTGATTTTCGATTGTAAATTTATTTTTATGTAATTTCCACATAGAACTATAATATAGCGTACAGGTTTCACCAATCATTTCAGAAACTGTTTTTCAATTAGCATACAGACCGACTGAAACAAAAGTCGAGTTTATACTTGTAAATTAAGAGACTCCCCCTTGACGATGATCACTCTTGCAATCAGTGGTAATTGTTTTCCTTGTCACTATGCAGAAAAATATCTATCTTCTTCAAATAGATCTGCTCGTTATCTCAATTGTCAGTCGATTGTTGATTATTTTTTTTCAAGAGATATTGAAACAAGATATAATTTGAAACGTTTACTCACTATATTAGTAGGATTATAATTAAAAGTTTAAGTATTCACTCACGCAACTTCACTTTCCAGAAAAAGGAACGAATTATACTGATTTCCTACAATATCTATACTTATAATACAACGATTACGGCATATTTAAGATAGTTTAGAAATTCTGTTTGAAATAAGCATCAAAACTCCAATGTAGCTCGTAATTTAAATATTCGTATACTCATTCAAACAGTGTTCCATTTTAAGTAGTATATATCAAGTAAACATACAAAATTTTTTTCATTCCATAAATTCGACTTGCTTATTCAACCGCTTTATATTACCAAATACATATTTATTTTATCATCTCATATTGTTCACTATTAACATAATATTACATTCATTATCAATCTTGAAGATTATTCATTAAACATTCTTGTTCGACTTCACATATATTTTGCATTATTTTTATCTGATGAATTATTCACAGTAATCTCCGCGTTACGTAAATATTTCTGATAGATACAAGTACATATCCGTATAAATGTTTTGGTCAGATTCAATTCCGATGATTATCTGTAGTTAGGTTGAATTCAAGCCGGTAAATTCAAGCAAGTGTATATTAAATCATTTACATTGTTAATGATTCGATAATGTATAGCTCATATCGCAATACTTATCGCATCGTGTAACATTACAAGGTACTCTATCTGATCGAGATGCCTGTTAGTCGCGATGTCCTGATGATTCTTGACTGTGCACACCGTTCAGAACGATTTTATATGTATATATCTTACCTTGAGAATAGTTTCCGTGATTATCCAGTCAATTTGCATATCCTTTGAGTTACAAATTATTTTTATCCTTATACGAAGCATTTTGCTCCTAACTATTGTTTCATAGTCTACATTTCCTACATTTTCTTCCAGTCATTGAAATGGGCATTTTTAACGAGCCTTTATTGTAATATCAACGAATTTTATCGCTACAATTCTGCTAAAATTGTAGCGCAGTAAAGATCGTATTGGAGATCGTGTAGGACAAATTAGTAGTTCAAAATCATATTAGTTTATTCCATTTTTTATAATTTTGTTATTTACTTACTAATATAAATACCGATATAGATAAGTGGAATAAATACATTCATCGATTTTTATGTATATAACAGAGAATAATGAAAGTGGAAAAATTGAAGTCGGAATGCCAAAATAGCTAACTAATTTGGCGAGACATCGTTCTTCGGTGTCCTTGAATGCTCAACTAATTTTAGGCAAATTACAACGCTTCGCTGCAAAAATGATTAAGCAATTTTTCCGAACAATATTTGAACTCGATTGAAATTCTTTTTCGATTTTAATTGTTTTATTGTTAAACATGTTTACAAGTTAATTTCACAAATCTATTCAATTTCTGAATTTCAGGGTGAAAGTGGGAGATTTACATGCACCAAAATCCGAGCCAACACAGTCAATTTAAACTTTCGTTAGATCATTGACACGTTCAAGAAACTGTCTGCTTAGATAAGTAGATAAAAGTACTCTTAAAGACTGTCTTATTGACAACGACTTTGATATAACTTCTATTTTATTAAAAATGCCATAATCCACCAATATAGACTTACACTCTTCTTCTAAAGAAGAAAAGATAGAGGAAGATTTTCCAAAATTAAAATTCGTGAATCGGTAACTCGATTCATTGAAGCGGCGATACGGTTAAAGGCCTCCTTGAGGCAAGAAATCATTATTTCCGGCGAAACGGATTCGACGATAGAAAAAAGTTACTTTAGAAGTGTATCCCCGAGCAGAAGGACTACGGGGATTTGGAGGCGCAAACGGAGAAGAATTAGAAGCATCAAAGAAAAATGGCGTATGACGATGTTATACTTCGAATGGGGGAGTTCGGCCGATACCAACGCAGAATCTACCTGTTGCTCTGTCTACCGGCGATATCCTGCGCTTTCCATAAAATCGCTGGAGTCTTCCTGAGCGCAAAAATGAACGCTAGGTAAAATCTTATTCTAGCAATTTAAATAGATCGTTGATATTTTTATATTGTTGAAAGAATATCATACTCTGAGTTTTTCAAATTGATTAAAAACTCGCTTTGAATAATAAATTATATATCTAGAATGAATTTTCATAAATAAATTTTCGTTCTAGATGTCTGTTACCACATGAAAATCCGGAGAATGCCACATATTTTTTACCGCCACACATACTGAATACGAGTTATCCAGGGGGTTATGAGCAGGAAAAATTGTTACAATGCTACATGCTGGATCTTCCTAATATCGTTAATGAGACAACGATCAATAGGTACGTTGACACGTCAACGGGTAATATACACGGAGAAAAACCATTAACTCCAAATAGTCCCAACACCCAAGGATACAAGCCATGTGAAACGTTCGTTTATGATAGAAGCAAATATAAAAGTACTACCACTTCCGAGGTATATTTCATGTCTTCGTGACATTAAAATGATAAATCCAAATATTTTCTATATCTTCGAACGTAACAAACAATTATCTCTTTTTATTTCCAGTGGAATTTAGTTTGCGATAGGTCATGGTTGAGAGCTACGGGGGATTCGTTGTTTATGGTAGGAGTCATGCTTGGCTCGATGATTTTCGGTGGTTTGTCCGATAAGTTTGGGCGTAGACCAATTTTCTTCCTGTCTTTAGTCATACAGTTGGTCGGTGGTGTACTAGTCGCAGTTTCCCCCGAGTATATTTCCTACGTTGTCTTCAGGTTAATAGTTGGCTCCACTACTAGTGGAGTCTTTTTAGTCGCTTATGTAATAGGTAAAGCCTTACGAATTTCGTATATTCAATAAATACCATATATTCTTCACTACTATTATTTAATATTATAGCTTGATGTTATAATACTGACAATGAGAACGACAACGTTGCCTTTCAGCCTTGGAAATGGTAGGACCAAAGAAGCGTTTGGTAGCTGGAGTCGGCTGCCAATTGTTCTTCACAACTGGATATATTCTAACTGCTGGTTTTGCGTATTTTATAACCGATTGGAGAATGCTACAAATCGCTATCACTATACCTAGCATTGCGTTTCTTCTCTACTGGTGGTAAGATCAATATCTCTTTGTTCAGTGCTTTCAATCAAGACATATTTTCCTTTTATTCATTTTTTTAAATGTTGTTATGAGAAACTTTATAGGTTCATTCCTGAATCCGCACGTTGGTTATTGACAAAGGGTCGTGTACAAGAGGCGAAAGATCTCCTCCAACGAGCTTCCTTAGAAAATGGCGTAGAGATGCCGAGCGAAGCTCTGGATACGCTTCTTAATAGTAATAACGAAGAAACTACACCAGATTATAGAAAGCCATCGTTATTTGATCTTTTTCGGTATCCAAACTTGAGAAGAAAGAGTATTTTACTATTTTTCAATTGGTAATCTTTACTTTAATTTTCCTTTTGATTTTTCAGTAGTTTTTAGCATATATTATTTGCAAATATATCATCCTTTCCTTATTAATAGGCTTGTAAATAGTGGCACATATTACGGTTTATCCTGGCATGTGTCCAACCTTGGTGGCAACGATTACGTTAATTTCGTCATATCCGGGTTGGTGGAAATACCTGCATACACATTTTTAATCTTCACATTGAATCGTTGGGGAAGAAAGATCATCTTGTGCGGTTGCATGCTAATAGCAGGATTTGCATTACTTGGAATCTTGCTTGTACCTGCTGGTTAGAACCAAAACAAAAATTAAATTTTATTGCATTGTTTTTTATTAATTTATTAATATTTTCTAATTTATGAATATTTTTAGATGCTCAGTGGCTCATAATATGTTTAGCGATGATCGGTAAACTCACAATTACATCATCTTATGGTGCTATTTACGTTTTTACTGCCGAACAATTCCCTACGGTTATTCGAAATGTCGGTCTTGGAGCAAGTTCGACATTCGCTCGAATCGGTGGAGTAATTGCTCCACATGTCATTCACTTGGTAATTCATTCATTATTTTTACTTCCTAATCATGTTTATGATGTATTTATTTCTGATAAATACTATTTTGTAGTCTGAAATCTGGATGCCTCTACCATTTGTTATTTTTGGATCGTGCGTACTTTTTGGTGGAGTTATGTCGTTACTCCTTCCAGAGACGTTAAATAAGAAGCTCCCAGAATCTATACAAGATGGCGAATTATTTGGAAAGTATGTTGATATACGACATTTCTTTTTCATTTCACAGGGTAAAATATCAAAAAATACTATTATCACATTTCCATGATTTTAGGAAACCGGAGAAGAAGAAGAAAAAGCAACAACTAGATATAGAACAACTAAACGAAGTTGATGTGATAAAACCATTGAAACCACAAGAAAACGGTGTTCACGAGAAGCAAAACGGATGACGTTAATTTAGAAAAAAACAACGGTTATGCTCAAAGTATATACTTCAATCCTGTCTGATTGTATTTTAGGCACCCTTGTATACGTGTCTTACGTATACTAAGCTTAGTGTGCCCATTGCAATACTGCAGTACCAAAAACAAAACAAAACAAAAAAAAAAGCAAAATTACATTTATGTTTCAAATTATATCACCAATGATGTAGGTTGCTTTTAATCAAACGAAACATGCAAAACGTGAAATCGAAGGATGATAAGAAATGTATACTTAGACTTTCAGCTTGTTTCGTAATTACTGGAAAATACAATGAAAGCAAGAAGGTAGCATTTTCCTTATGTTTATACATACACGCAATATACAGCTTTTGTATTTAATAGCACATAAAAATTCTGCCAACATATATATCATTTATTTTAATTTCTAAATGTGGTTTACATACATGTTAAGTGACCTTGAAATATAAACCTGTAAAAGCTTCTTTCGAAAGCTCACGCAGGAAATAATTATATTTCTGCGCTGAGATCGCAGATAAAAAATACAAAGACTTTGACGTTTTAATTATGTCTTTATTTCATTATTAGTAATATATAACATATACCTCATCCTCCTATTTTAATCATTTTAATAGTTTAGATGTATTACTGTTTTAAAATAAAATTTTCAATTTTATAAAATCTCAAATTTTTAGATTTTGTAGCTTGTGCTGACACCTGCTGGAAAGCGCAATAAATTTTGATAATCGAAGACGCCTCAACTTTCTTGTTTTCCCGCGTAAACTGTTACGAATGCGTACCGGTTGTTTTCAGTCGTGTTTGTGTATATAAATTTTATAATCGTGAAGATATTTGTAAAAATATTTGTAAACAGTATTGTGTTAAAACAGTAAAATTAATCGGAAAAAATGGATATTGATCGAGATCAAAGATTAGAAGAAATACAAAGAGAGTATATGGATTTTTTAGATGATATGGTAAGTTTGTAAAATTTTATAATTCTTAACCCTATATTATTCGTCCTTTTTCTTACTTATTCCTTAGGAAGATCAAGGCATTTATACTACTCTTGTTAAAAATATGATTGAAGAAAACAATCGCAGACTGTATGTAAATGTTAATGATTTACGAAGAAAGAATCCTACTCGTGCAGCGAGGTATACATAAATCTACTTTGTTCATTCCTGATCTTGTTTCTCAAGTATGATTAATTATATTAATTTTACAATATTTTATACCACATTGGTTCTAATTCTTTTTATAGTCTATTAAATAATTCTTTTGAAGAACATCAAGCTTTCCAAAATGCATTAAAGCAATTTGTTGCAAGCATTGACACAGAGTATGCAAAACAAAATATAGATTTTTTTATAGCATTTGAAGGAAGTTTTGGAAATAAACATGTTACACCAAGAACCCTTACATCACGCTTTTTAGGTAACTTGGTATGTGTAGAAGGTATTGTTACAAAATGTAAGTTATACAATTTTATATCATATTATATATCATATCAATTTTATGCGTGAATATTATTATATTTTGATTCTGTGAAATATGTGTTTTAAACTTTGTTAGGTTCCTTGGTACGTCCAAAGGTTGTGAGAAGTGTTCATTATTGCAATGTAACACATACAGTAA
Source organism: Bombus pascuorum (assembly GCF_905332965.1). Classification (NCBI taxonomy): domain Eukaryota; kingdom Metazoa; phylum Arthropoda; class Insecta; order Hymenoptera; family Apidae; genus Bombus; species Bombus pascuorum. The sequence goes on along the minus strand of NC_083488.1, from coordinate 4,348,305 downwards.
TTGAACGAACATATACTGACTTTACTTCATTTGAAGCATTTCCACAGTCTGCTGTGTACCCAACTACAGTAATTATTTATAATACCATCATTCAAAAGTAAAATAAATATTTCATGTCATATTTCTAATTTCGCAAATATAGGATGAAGATGGTAATCCATTAGAAACAGAATTTGGCCTTTCTACATACAAAGATCATCAGACATTAACAATTCAAGAAATGCCAGAAAAAGCACCAACCGGTCAGCTACCAAGAAGTATAGATGTTGTATGCGATAATGATTTAGTAGATATTTGTAAACCTGGAGACAGAGTTCAGATTGTTGGAAGCTTCAGATGTCTACCTGGTAAACAAGGAGGATATACAACAGGAACTTTCAGGTATGCCAACTAACAAATATAAGTTTTGAAAATAATATTTAAATCTATTTAAATATAAAAACTATCTTATACAGATCGATCTTAATTGCTAACAATATCATGCAATTAAGCAAAGAAGCTAATCTAACTATTTCTCATGATGATATTGCTAAGTGTAAAAAACTTGCAAAAAACAATCCTTGTAAAAATATCTTTGAATTACTTGCTAGATCACTAGCACCTTCCATTCATGGTCATGATTATGTGAAGAAAGCAATTTTATGTTTATTACTTGGTGGTGTTGAGAAATTATTACCTAATGGTACAAGATTAAGAGGGTAAGAAACGTTAAGTTATATGCATAGCAAGTAAATTTTTTTAATTGACTTTAAATAAGATCTAATAGTTAATTCCTTTATTAGAGATATTAATGTTTTGCTCATTGGTGATCCATCTGTTGCAAAGTCGCAACTTCTGCGCTACGTTTTGTGTACAGCTCCAAGAGCAATACCAACTACTGGTAGAGGATCATCTGGTGTGGGTTTAACAGCCGCAGTGACTATAGATAATGAGACAGGAGAACGTCGGCTTGAAGCTGGGGCTATGGTATTAGCGGATCGCGGAATTATTTGTATAGATGAATTTGATAAAATGTCAGACATTGACAGAACAGCTATTCATGAAGTGATGGAACAAGGAAAAGTAACAATTGCTAAAGCTGGAATACATGTTAGCTTAAATGCAAGATGTTCAGTGCTGGCAGCTGCAAATCCAGTTTATGGAAGAGTAAATCGCGTTATATTCATTAATATAAATTAATATGTATTTGTTTATACATATATCTTTTTCAGTACGATCAATATAAGACACCAATGGAAAATATTGGACTCCAGGATTCATTGCTTTCACGTTTCGATTTATTATTTGTTATGCTAGACATTGTGGATTCTGAACAAGATCAAATAATCAGTGACCATGTTGTTAGAATGCACAGGTTTAGAAGTACAAAAGAAAAAGATGGAGAGGCATTACCTCTAGGCAGTAAAGTAGATATATTAAGTACAAAAAATCCAGATCAAATTCTTCCTGATGAAAATGACACTCAAGTTTACCAAAAATATGATCCCTTATTGCATGGATTATTGCAATCTAAAAGGTACTTAAACTGTTATACATTTATACATTTATATTTGTAGTACTTTGTAGAATGATAATGTTCTTTTAGCGATCAATTACTAACTATAAGTTTTATGAGGAAATATATTCACATAGCTCGTTGTATGAAACCAAAGCTTACAGAGGAAGCTAGTGAAGTAATTGCTTCCGAATATTCAAAATTACGATCTGAAGAATCGATAAGTTCTGATGTTGCAAGGGTACATTGTTTTATTCATTTATAATTTATTTCATTTATTTCCTCATTAATTTCTTATTACTTCTTACTAGACTCAACCAGTAACAGCTCGTACTTTAGAAACATTGATTCGATTGTCTACTGCACATGCAAAGGCTCGTTTATCAAAAAACGTTACCGCAGATGATGCGCATGCAGCAATAGAATTGGTAGAATTTGCCTATTTCAAACGAGTTCTGGAAAAAGAAAGGAAGAAACGAAGGCGACATGATAGCGAAGAAAGTGCAGGTGGAGACGAGGAGAACGAAATCAAGAAGAAACGTACAAAGAAGAATAACGCGGGAGAACAAGATCCATATGATTTTGAAAGCGATGATGACAGCCACATTGATGAAGCTGCAAAAAGAATTACTAGGTCGCAAATGAAATCGACTGATTCAAGTCAGCCATCAGCACCAGATTCTGATCAAACTGTAGAATCAGAAACTACTGCAACTATCACTGAAGAAAGGTATGTATTTAATTGTTTTCAAACTGTTATTTATATCAAGGAAATTTGAATATTATATATGTTCTGTGATTTCAGATTGAAGGTTTTCAGAGCACTTCTTCATAAATTGTTCCAACAACAAAGGGCACAATCACTTTCATTATCAACAGTACGCGAATATATCAATACTCAACAAAGTCAAGAATTTACATCGAACGAAATTACCGCTGCAATTAACAAAATGTCTGATGCGAATCAAATTATGGCCGCAGATGATAATATCTTCCTTATGTAAAATGTATTTGGTACTGTAAGTTATCCTGTATTTTTTAGATTATGGATAATTGTAAATTTGTTATGAATGTATTTATCGTTAAAAAAAACATTTTATGCATATCTATATTCTGGTTAAATTATACTTTTACTATTTAAAATTTATATTATATGTATAAGTACTTGATACATTTTATATTTTCATAATTGACAATTCATAAAAATGGCTGATCTATCTCTTTTTCTAAAATAAAGAGAGAGTTTAATATAATTGGAAATATTTATATCTATCAACATTTATTATCTCTCCATATTACAGTACAGCACATTGGCACGTAAACTAGCAACAGTGATCAACATTCATTACAATATCGTAAACAATATTGTTTATATTTCTAAGTCTTTGATTTGTATATATATATATTTATATAAAATCAACCCATATCACATAGATATAAATAGTTGCGCTGTCTCATTTAAATATATATATATATATATATGTATCTAATATTTAGGCATTTTTTACACAACTTGTTATATCCGCGTTTTTATACCGTTAAAAAAGTTCTTAAATTTATAACGTCATAAATTTTCACTGTATACTAGCTGTCATAAATTTTTGTAATTATCTTGAACATACGGTATTTCTAGAACTGTCTGATCAAGTTTTAAAAAACCTTGCTGTATAATATTTAATTTTACATAATCATATTGTTTGAAATTATGTATGTTGATTTGTATTTACAGGTCTAATACCATTTGATTTGAATATACATCAGTGATAATATTATAACATAATATATTGCCTTTTTTTTCATACGCACAATTTGTATAATTAAATTATGATCTTTGAATGTACCAAATTGTTCAGATTTTACTATATAGGTATATATATAATCACAACAAAAAAATACTACAACATTTATAATCAGCTACTTTCTTATTGTTATAATACAGGCCTTCAGGACGTAATGTTTCTATTGGAAATGAACAAATTTCGTTTGATCGTCTTTTGTTCACATTCGATATATTAAATTTTCAACAACTAAATTATTTATTTTTTTAAAAAATCGTCACTTAAATTCATTGTACTCATATTGTTCTCGATAACGTTAATTTCATTATTCTTAATTAGCACTTCCATAGCTTAACTTTTTGCTGTATAAAACCTACTGTATCTAATTCTATAATTCTGTACAAATTACACATTTCAACACCAATAACTGACACAGAATATATATAACACAATAACAAATTATATTCAATATATCTTAAAATATGTTATTACAATCTACAAAACATTAATCTATATAGAACCTGAGTATTTGCAATAGCAAACTGAAACATGAGGGAAAAAATAAACTTCTGTTTAAAAAAAAACAATATCGAATAACACGATAAATAATTTAGAAATAAGAATTGTATTATACAATTCCCTTGTGCAGTAATAAAATAATACTTCGATACAGCATTGCAAAATTTTCTATATAAAAATAACGATTAAAAATGGATATAAATCATTTTTCTGCATATATCTCTACATTTTTCATTTTATAAACAACGACATAAAAAATAAGATTCGAAAAATATGCAAAAGAAATAATTTTACTTCGATATTTTTCCAATAGGATTACAGAAATTGTACCTTGTCTTCTCTGTGCTCAAAAATGCTTCTCTTATGCCTTACCTTTAACGCTGGTGTTTCAGGCACATACTTATTTTTTTTTTTTCTTATTTACCAATGTTTTATTCGTGTAGACAGTTAAGAACGAAGCACATGTAATCAACAGTGAAATACAAATTGTATTTGCATTGTTTTTAATCTAATTCACATTTTCACCAAGGATGCTAAAAAGCATGTGCTCCATTTTTATACTGTACTGCGCTATACTTTTAATTTATATCCGCGGCTATTCGTTTAAAAGCGTTTATTTAAACCTCGTCTTCGCTGGACTCACTGCTGTATGCCAACTGTTCCTTCCACCATTCTCGAACCTCTAGCATGACGCTGGAAGGTTTTGGTACAGTTGCTTTTGCATTGACTACTTCCCGCTGCTGTCGGTTTTGCTCGGTGCTCTCTGTGAGATGTGGCAAATTATTTTTCGGCGCCGCTTCAAATGGAAAGCTCACGTTGGAGAAAAACACGATGAAAAGGATATAGATACAGAGTATAAAAATATACATACGTGGTGGTCTATTATTCTTCTTCTTAGGTGCCGCACTCTTGTCTTTTTCAGACCTAATCGAAGCAGGATCTGATAGTGTTGGAATTAAATATTTTCTTCCTGATCCACTACCTATACTATCAGATCTTGGAAGTACTACTGGTTTCTTTGCTTTGCAGTGCCTGATTGCATCAATCTCCTGCTTGGTAATGAATATTATTAAAAATTATATATATATTTTTTAGTATCAATTAATTGAAAATAAAATTTACCTTCGTTTCAGTTTCTTCTTCTTTGGCTACTTCCTTCCCTTTTTCTTCTACATGCTCTTGTTGTTGTACCTGTTCAGTGTTGGCACGAAGACCGGCTACGAGACTATTCTGTTGCTTCTGTAATTGTAAAGTATAAATTACATCCAATTTTCTATAAATTGTTGTTTATAAACTTACCCCACTAGCACGTATCTTTTTCAGACAACCTTCTAGCCAATTTCTGATTGTTTGTTTAGCAACCTCTTCTTCAATAATGTATTCAAACTCCTCTCTTGCCAATAATTCTTCAAGTTGAAGGGCTTTTCGAATATCAACCGAACGATAGGATAACATGCTGCAAAGAACATGTCGTTGGAAAATATTTCTTAAAATAATGATAGTTACTTATACAAAGACTTACTTGATAACATCATGAAAGGTAACATCTTCACCATTGTTCAACTTTTCTAATTCGTAACACATATGTTTGAAGAGAAGTCGATCCTTCTGCGGGTCAGTTTCCAATCTACCTTTCAATAATCTTAAAATAAACTTCACCTAAAACAAACTAATATATCATTACTTCTAGCCAATTTATAATAGCATGTTAAGTCCGTAAAGACCTTTCTTTTAGGCGTACCCGTTTCACAGGTATAAAACCTTTCTGATGATTATCAACGACGTTCCAAGTGTTCTGGAAGTTTCTAATATCAGCGTACGATAACAAAGCGTCTTCTTCATTGGAGTAAAATAGAGAAAAGTTCTCCATAATAATAGCTATTATGAAAGATTATAAATTTATGGTACCATCCTTAAAGAATCATTCCAAAACAACCAGTGTATCTATTCAATGGGATCGATTAGTACTTACCCACCAGAAGATTTAAAACAATGTAAGTGATAATGACGTAGAAAGTACAAAAATATATTAAGGAAGCATGAAAGTTGCCGCAATCGGTTTCCCAATAATTAGCAGCTGGAGTGCAATATGGTGGTTGTATCATGCAATCGTGCATTATTTTATTCCAATCTTCCCCTGTGACAATACGGAAGAGCATCGCGACGCCTGTTACAGGTGACTCAAAATTGGCACGCCTAAATGATAATCGTCTCTCTTAAGATTGTATTAGAAAAAAACGCCTGCACCATTTAATTATTTTCTAATCTTAACACTACTCCTTCATTTTATTGCACTGAAATACGTAACATTACCTTCCTATACCTTCACCATACTTTACAGTTCCAAAGATGATCGTGCCAGCTAGCGCATAAAAGAAAACAAGAAGGAACATGCCAAATATAATGAAGAAACTTTTGCAAACGGATACTCCGACCGTTAACATCAGCATTTTGAGAGTTGTATGTTTGCCAGTGATTGTGAAAAATCTAAGGATCACGACCATGAAGCCGATTACATATGACAAATCATTCTGCAAGAAAGGTATTCCCGTCATTACGGTCATTATGTTATTTTTAAACAAACGAACGATCACTGGATAATAATATTACCGACCTACCTTCATTGTACAATGAATGACGATCCAAATAACACCGACGACTGTCACGAGCAAATCATATCTGTTTCTTCTGGACTGCCAATAGCCACGTGGTGTAAAAGCAATATTTTTCATAATTACTTCCACGAGGAAGATGAGTGTCAGAATCGTGGACACCGTAGCGAGTGCTTCCGTGTGTTCTTCCTCGATTCTCCACTTAAGGGGGGAAAAAATAAAAAAAGGTTCATTAACGCAAAAAAAATATTGTGTCGATTTACTTTTACCACGGTCTAATGGTAGCCGGCAAGGAACAAATGATTCAAGGTAACAGTCATTGAATCCTGTCCTTTTGCGAGTATGTTCTTTTGTATGCGAAAAGTTTGCTAATTAATTTTATAAAACGATGTTATGGTGTTGTGGTGTTTTTGTGTGTTGTTCTTACAGAAAATGAATGAAAAATTATTCAACTCACAGAGACACACAGAAGAGCACTGTTTATGAGCACCATGACCGCAATAAATCTTTTAAAATAGATATTTTGCGTGATGTCATAGATAAATGCCCTGAATTTTTTTCCATCTGGTCTGGGTGGTAAATGTAACGGTTGTGCGATTTTCAGTCGCTTTTTCAAATCACACCTATTCGAATCATAATAAATATTCGTTTACAATTTGAACGTTTCATTTGAGAAATTCATTATGTTTAATTAAAACTTTACCATCGTCTCTGATCGACCGTGAGTAATGCGGTTCCTTTATTTTCAGAATAATTAGCGATAACAACACCGACGAACAGCGTTAAACCAATCATACAACCCAGGAAAATATAGATATGAATATAAATAGCATGGACCTAAAAAGTCATTGAATAATATCATCGCACAAGTACTCGAAGGTAATGTTAATGACTTACGGGACCAAGAGCTTGTATAAGAACATCTCTAACGTCGAGCCATCCTTTAAAAGAGAGTACTTCAAAAAGTGCCATCAGCGCGTCACCAATATTATCAAAATTAAATCTTCTAGGATTAGCCCTAAAAGATTTTAACATCTACTTAGAAACTCCTTCCTTTGTAGAATCATTTAAATTTGGCATTTTCTTTTTATAAGCCTACCAAACGCGTGGCACTAGTATCGATGGATAGCTCTCATTTTCGCTAGGATTTAATTTCATTTTCGTCACAAAAACTCTCCTCATGAATACTCCAACGCAATCTTCTCGTTTTAAAATAGTGGGATCGTTGCAACGAGCTAATCTACCCCCGTAGAGCTGTACACCATAACTCGCGAATATAAACATCAGTAAAATCAATAGAGTAGAGACCTAAAAAGCTTCTTATTCATTTTTTGTCTGAACTCAGTGCCAAACGGCTTTTATGTATTCAAAAAGCATTTGCATGTTTGAACTCTTAATTAGAATTATTTACCAATAAGATCTCTTTGAACCCTCTACATAATTCATAAACAACTTTTCTCATGTGCGGTACAAGAGTGAAGATTCTTAGTGGTCTAACGCAACGTAAGATCATAAGAAGTTGCGCACCGGAATTCGGAGGCACGCTCTTCGGCATCCAACAGAGAAACACGAGGCTGACCTAAACGACCATTGGATTAGCGTTGAATTTATCAGATATCAAATAGCAAGAGTGATTTTTTATCAACGTACGACATAAATAAAAATATCCAACACGGAGGCGACGTCTTTGATATAGGCCTTCGGCGTAAAAAATAGCCCGTCTGCCAGAATTTTCAGAGCTAACTCGATACTCATAAAGATCACGAAACCGTACTCCGCAATTTGCAATGCCGGAACTTCCATTACGCGGTATCGTGGTGTTTCGAACATCATAGAGATACAAGACATAGTGGTAGCAAAAATCATTACCCAATCAAGGTATGTGACCAAGCCAAGAAAATTGCTACAAAGCGTATAAATATATGTGACTATAATTAATATTCCTTGTCTTGAACTTCAAGCAATAGTTTAATGCATTTTAAAATATCAATGCTTATACTGAAAGCACTTACTGCAGGCTTTTATATTGAACTTTCCTCTCTTTTCCAGTTAATGGATCTTTTACATTTGTATCGTATCTCGCGTAAACAAGCGACTGGCAAATTTTACGAAATTTACTCTCACGCGGTACTGCGAACAATGGTGTGTCAAAAAATGGGTGATTTTCGCGTAAATCTTCTTCACGCTGATTTCTACATAAGTGCAATGTGGTAAGCAGTTCAATTAGAAACAGAAAGAGTGTAAGTGTTCGAACCAGTGAGGAGAAACTATTGCATCTTACCTTCGCATCTCGGCCTGCTGTCGTTTAGCTTGTAACAATTTAATGTCCAAATCATGCGGTCTACTCCGAGAAGAGCTAACTCTGTTTATACCTCCGATATCACCGTTTTCCATTAAATGTTCGTACGTCTGTTTCAACTTGATTGATCCACTACGGACGCTTCTTCTAATTGATCTATTATAATGATCATTTAAATTATTATTATTTATAAATACTCTTTAAGTAATGCATTATTATGTAATTATTTGTAGAACTTAAGATCTTACTTTTTCTGGTCAAATCGAAGTTGCTTGGCACTACTGACAGTACCCTGTGGCTTTAAAAGACCTTTTCCTGGCACTGGTATCATAGCCGAATCACCTAATAATAATCTTTGATTATTTGAATCACTGAAAAACGGTACAAATATTATATGTTTAGCATAAGACTTATAAATAATGTTCTAACATTTTATGATATAATAACTCACTTTATAATATAGATAACAGCTTTTTTTTTAAGATTTGTAACAACGTTTCTTACTTTCGGTGGATTATTTAAAATTTTCACTGGACGTTGTTTCTTATATATCATTTTTGAATCAAAAGTTTCATTTATTTTCTTGACCCCTTCGTTTTCTTCAGTTTCCATTTCAAATACGAACTGTCTCATGAAACTTTCACGAACCTAAATTAAAAATATAAAAATGTATACGTTTTACCCATTTTTTTTTGTAATAAAAATACACAGTAGGATAATAAGTAATACTTACTTTTGGAAGATTGAAATCTGATGGCACTTTGTGTAAACATGTCATTTGAGGACTATCAGGAAACTTCTCAAAGATTCGCAACCTAAATGGTAGAGTTTCCTTTATCTCTGCACTTTGTTCGCGGAATTTTAATTGCTTCAGTTTCTTAATATCCTCGTCCAATTCAAGATTATCCAAAATTACAGCGACGAACAAACTTAACACAATCTATAAAAAAGATATAATATTATTAATTACATCACAATTAAGAAGAAAGTAACTTTAAATCTATTTCTATTTTTTTTACCAGCGTGACGAAAAGATGGTATAAAATGAAATACATAGCAGCAAGAGGAGCCATTGTTTCATGTGTCCTTAACATAGTTTCGTCCATAACGTCTACCCAAGCTTCTTGTGTCAAGATTTGGAACATGGACATAAATGCCTAAAAAACCTTCTGTCAGTATAATTTGATTACAGTATAAATCTGATCACATCTTTTACCTCTGGAAATGTTTCAAATTTCGTGAAATCAAGAAAGCAAAAGAGCTGCATAGAAATACTGGACGATATGACTAGCAGGCACATGGTAAATATAATGAGGCTGCCTAGCTTCTTCCCCGGACCAAATATTTTATATACAAAATCCTCGAGCATAGGTGATGCCTTAATGAGTCTGACTACTCTAAGAACCTAATTACAAAAAAATACCATATCAATTTATCATTGTATACTTTGATTCTGTCTTTTTTTCTAACTATATAACTGTATCTGTTATAGGGCTGAACAAAAGTGAATATAGAAACCTGAAAATACGTGAATCCAGAAAGATAGAAGAACGGAATGATGTGTAGGGTTGTACCAATTGCCAGCAGCAGCTCGAATTTGTGAATCGAATGCTTGTAATAACTGCGAAAGCCGAGACACCAGATTTTGAATAACGTCTCGAGGTCCAAGAATACGGTGAATGCGATTTCAGCGTAGTAATAGTTGTCATAGTACATATGCCTTGGTTTCTCATCATGCTTGAAGCTCATCGTCGCGGTGGCGATTCCATTTGCCAAAATCACGAACATTACCACCATACGAAATTGAGGAGATCTAAGAATTGCGTGACATATGGGAGAAGCTAATCCTCCGTGTTTGTTTTCATCTAGAGTTACCAATTTCCAACCATTATCGTCACCAGTTAATATCTAAAAAAAAAAAAAAAGAGAGAGAGACATTATATGTGGAGTCCAATTAATTATTTTACGAACTACAAAGTTTATTACTAACTTGCGACGCTGTATTGTTACTTATGTGCCCCCTAACACCCCACATTTGTTGAAATTGTACTCGTATTTCATTAAAAGTTTCCGTAATAACGGCTATGAATACATTTTTCACGAGCCATGCCAAGAAAAATATCATCGTACTAAAGTAAAGAACCGCACGCCAAGCGGGTAAACTATCTATTGCACGGTACATGATAAAAACCCATCCCTCTTGCGATGCAGTTTGATAGACAGTAAAAATACTAGTAGCTGAAAAACCAAAATTATTTCTGTAAAATACATTACTTATTTATTAAAGTTGTAAGAAATGTTTTATACTGTAAGGTTTGTCATTACCAAATTCATCGAATCCATTGAAACCCATGATGTACTTCGACAATTGGAGTTTCATACAAGTCATTCCTTCTGGACATTGGTATCCTGATTCAGGATCAGTAGAACAGAAAGTATCAGGAATGGCTAAACTATTTATAGTTATGTACTTCGGATCTGTAGTATTAAGAACACAATGGTTTTTCAATTCACCGAAGAATTGAACGCCTAAAAGACCATAAAGAGACATGAAGAAAAGGAAGAAAAGAGTCACATTATATATCTGTTGACTCGAACGCCTGAAATCACAAATAGCGCAATAAGTATAAAACGCTCAATGAATTTTTTGTCTCCAAAATACTTACTTAAAAATTTGATTAATTCTAGCTTTCGGCATGGAGAACTTAAGGAAGACTCGTAAGAAGCGTATCATAATCAAGGGTCGCGGTGCCCGCAATATCGAAATGGGAGTGAGTCGTATATCGAAACCTAGCATCTCAAACATTTGTAAAATTACAGATAACCAGAGAAAGATGACCATACTTCCATCGAATTGGCACCAATGATCTTTTAAATAAGATTTATCCCTCTGTAACTGAATGATTGTCAGTTTTTTGTAAATTGTTATATAGATTTACAATATTATACGAATTACCTTCAGTATGCCCCTTATGTGCATCTTAGCAATCATTTCAGCAGTAAATAAAAACGTAATAACTAAATCGCAAATAAAGGTAACATATTGAAGAGGTGGAACTTTTTCAAAAGTTTTAGGAGTATTTAAACAAACAGAAGCTAAAGATACTAGAGCACAAGACCTCATCAATCTTCTCACCCATAGCTACAACAACCAAGTAATTAGTTAGTAATTAATATTAGTTATTATAAAATGTACACGCAGTTTACAAGAAGAAATGACAAATATCTGACTTATTCAGGAAAGAATATACGTGTTTCTGATGTACCTTATTCACCCATTCTATATCAGCGCTCTCATTGAGGGACTCTTCTGGGCCATAATCGGCCAAGACGGGTTCCCCTTTGAGGCTCTGCTTGCGCCCCAGCATCATAATAGGAATTATGTTCGCAATGGTGAGGCCTATAATTGAAAAGTATTGCAAATAACACAATATTACAGAATAAACATGAACATCAATAACAATAAATAATAATAAAAAGCAATTCTTTCGATATTATTATAAAAACAATTATATAAATCAACAGCAATATGATAGTTAAATAATTACATGTTGAAAATTAAAATATAATATATGATACTGATATACGAAAAAGACAATAGTTAAAATTGCTATAACATAATTAAACGTGTACATAATGTATAATTTTAATTAAGATTACTATAATTATCGCGTCCAATAAAAATGACGTAATTAATTGGTCCTACCTTTTTTTTAACAATTTGGACGACAACGAAAATTGCCTTTACGGCAATTCATATAGACTACATTTCAGTATAAAACAACGATAAAGCTTTAACGTGTAATAAACATCTTATTAGTAACAACAAGCTGGCGGCATGGCGGTGATCATTTTTTGGTTCAGTTCTGGGCTTTCGAGTGATAGTGAAAGCTCGATGTGAGCATGAGCAGTAATATTATCATTGCAAACAAATCAATATTTCAAATCGTGAACGAAGGCGCGTGAATCGACGATGTTGTAAGTAACAAAGACTTTTATTTTGATAAGCATTATTTATTAATGAAATATTTAAAATAATAATGTCGATTTATTTTAAAAATATAGTCTTCTTCTCTTATAATTAAAAAGGAAATGTTTAACTTTCATTATTAATTTTATTTTTCAAAAATAGTATATTAAAATATGCTTAATATATATTTTAAAGAACACTTTCATTTTCTTAATTTGTTAATGTTTGTATTTATTAAATATAATACTATTGTTAATATCGATTAAGTTTCCTTTATGTTCTTCTCTGTTGAGGCCATCATTTTCGAAAATTCGGAGTTTGAATTGGATAAAAGTACAGATGGTGCGTCAAATTCAATTATTTGGCCATTCTTCATAACGATAACGCGATTACATAAAATAACAGTCTTCAAACGATGAGCTATCGTTAATACAGTAGAATTGGAAAATGCGTTTTGTATGGTATTTTGAACAGCTACTTCAGTTTCTGGATCAACAGCAGCAGTTGCTTCATCTAATACTATTATCTACGATAGAATTATAAATTATTAAGTGAAATAAACATTAATTAATACGAAGAACCTTCGCTGACATACTTTGGCATTACGCAAAAGTGCTCTTGATAAACAAAGTAGTTGTCGCTCGCCAACGCTTAAATTGTTTCCTCCAACTTCAATAAGAGCATTGAGTTCTCCTGGCATAGCTTGAATTTTCTCTTTCAATTGGGTTTTTTCTAAAACACTCCAAATTTCGGAATCGTCAAATTGTTCAAAAGGATCCAAATTTGATCTACAATATAATTATAGATATTATTCAATCTCTAATATTCAAATTTACTTTTTTGTTTATTTTTTAATTTGTTAAATGCACTTGCCGTATGGTTCCACTAAATAAAACAGGATCCTGAGGAATTATAGACAATTTATTTCTTAACAATTTTAACTTCACTTTTGCTATATCTATACCGTCAATTTGAATTTTTCCATTAGAAATTTCAACTAATCGAAACAAAGCAACGATAAGAGAACTTTTCCCAGCTCCTGTTCTTCCCACAATACCTAAAATTCATTATGTCGCAGAAAAAATAATCATGTAAATAATGATAGTAAATCTGTTATCAAATTATTATTACCTATATGTTCACCGGATTTAATAACAAATGAAATATTGTCTAATACAGGTGGCAGTTCTTTTCTGTACTTCAATTCGACTTTATGAAATTCCAATTCGCCGTTAGTAGGCCATTGATCTGAAGGATTTATAGGATTATTCCCAAAACTTTCTTCTTTCTGCAATGTCTGTAAGGTGCAACATATATATTATTAGCTATGTGATTTAATTATCAATTACTGTTGCAACTAATAAATACTAATTTTATTTACCCTCAAGTAGTAACTTATTCTTTCGACACTTATAAAACGAGTTTCTGTTTCTGCCATTAATCTTACAGTATACTGAAAAACGCCGGTCATTTGCATTGCGTATGCCATTGCCAAACCGGCAAGAGGTGGTGATATCTGATTTCTAAGCAATATTACAAGAAACGCAGTAATGGAAGAGGAAATAATCGCTAAAATATCGAGTCTCACGGCGGACCATCTCATGATAGACTGACATAGGTAAAGACACAAATTGTTTAAGTCAATTAATTCCTCAAATCTAAAATGTAGTAATTCAGTGTTATACTTTTATCTCCTTCAAATTACTTCATTCATGATTCAATTTAAGAAACATACTTGTTTACAAATGCTTTTCCCTTTTGGAATGCATGAATGGTATTCAAACCATGAATAGTGGTCGTAACAAAGCTCAAAACGGGAGATCGTGAGGTACTCTCTATTCGCTTGAAATCTCTCATTGCTACTCTGAAAAATTTGTCTTTTCGCTACATTTGATAGTAATAAATATGATAAATTTTTATTTAGAATGTTAATCTCACCTAAAGATTTTGCTAATATAGAAGAAAATAGCCGCAAGAATGATTAATGGTATACAAAACCAGGGTAATATTGCACATATAGCTATAATTGCAAAACTACATGTAATAATATTCTGTATCATGTTTTCCACAGAAATCGGTATGTAATTGTCCACTACAATAAAAAGATAAATAAAGAAATGCATTTACTTACTAGTTCCAAAAATATTTAGGTCTTACCTTCATCAATATCTCGACTAAAAATATTTTGTATTCTTCCAATAGGAGTAGTTTCGAAAAATGTCACTGCTGATTTAATCATTTTCTTAAAAACTTGATTGTGTAATGTCGTTGAAGCCTTTATCGTAGCGTACATAATAGCCAAGCCACGCAGTAAACTTGTTAACAAAATAACTCCAATGCAGCCAATATAAATGTCTTGATAGTATGAATAGTTTGGATTATCATTTAAATTGTTTGAAGTTACAGTTTTATTGGTATTGGGATCAGTGACATTCTTAAATGAAAAAGATCAATGTAAACTAAAAATAAGAAACATAAATACCAATTAAAAAAAGAAAACATATTTACTCCACCACCAGCTTTAATCCATATGGCTAACCACCAAGTACTAAATGCTGAACTTCCAACATTTAACAAGAGCGTAAAAAATACCAAAAGAGCTACGAAATAACCACCCGCAGATTTCACATATGTATGATACGTGTACGATTCCACAGTACCCGTCCCCATTTTTTCTGGCGTTGTCAGAATTGCTCCTAGATAACAAACATGAATAACATAAATGACAAATATTTTTAAATTGATGATATAAATCTTAACACACACCCCCTCCATGTATTTCCTTTGATATTGCAATATTTTCATTGTTGTCTCCAGAACTGCATGCTATTTGCTTCTCCAAATCATTATTAGATTCTCTGCTATCTATCTCAGTTAATACTGAGGTTTCACTAATTAAATTAGAAGTAATTGTTAAAATTATGAAAACTATAGTCTTTAAAAATTATTTGTAAAATGCATACTCCTTTGAACTATTCTTCATTTTTAATAGTGCACTGTTTACCATTCCAGCGTATTCTCTATTTAATTTTATCAATTCATCGTGTGTACCTTGTTCTACAATTCTACCTTTATACATTACATAGATTTGATTAGAGTGTTTTAGGAACTGTAATTGTTCGGATATAACATTATTTGTAATTAAGTATATATATATTAATTGAGTGTCATAAATATTTATTTAAAACATACTTGAACCTGATGTGTTACAAGCAAAACACACTTATCCTTAAGCGCTCCGAGAATTAAATTTTTAAAAATGTAAGAACCCACATGTGCATCCACTGCACTTAATGGATCGTCCAAAAAATATATATCTCTTGAAAAAGAATGCTTTTTTAATATCAACTTGTAATAATAAATTAAGAAATTTTAATAGAGAAACAAAACTATTTACCGATTAGCGTAGAGTGCTCTAGCGAGAGCAACTCTTTGTTTTTGTCCCCCTGAAAGATTTATACCTCTTTCTCCAATCTCAGTTTCGTCTCCACCCGGTAACATATTCAAGTCTTCCTTTAGACTGCATACTGTTAATGCTTGATAGTATCGTTTAGCATCAAACTGGTTTCCAAACAATATATTTTCTTTAAAAGTTGCATTAACAATCCATGCCTGCTGACTAACATAAGCGCATGAACCTTCTCTCAAAATATGGCCATTTATCATTTTTAACTGCCCTAGAGCAGCAAGTAAGAGACTAGATTTCCCACTTCCCACTTGTCCACAAATTCCTATTAATCTACCTTTAGCTGCTCCAAACTTAATGTCAGAGAGTACTTCCACATATTGTGTTTCCTGGGAGGGTTCATTAAGTTTCTCTAATTCGATTTTGGTCTTTAAATATGATCCGACTTTCCTGAAAAAATATTAAAAAAAAATTATTTCAAAGGAATAATTCAAGATGACAGTAAAAATGCACAAACAAACAAAAACTCACTTTTTCTCTTTAACATTTTTTAACTTCTTAGTGTGCAAGTTAGAATTTTCGTAAACAAATGTACCATTAGCAATGGCTACAGCTTGCGATTTTACTATTGGTTTAGATATGTGGCATATCTGTTCTTCTAGAAGCAATACATCCTACACAAATGTTACTAATTACTAATTACTAAAGGTAAATATCAAAAAGTATAGTCAAAAAGAGAAACTCGTGTCTATTTTGACAATCAAATCATTATAAACATGGTCAAATGATTAATTCTAATGACAAAACGACATTCACATAAGCAAGCATTAAATTTCTCACATTTTACATTACATACACCAATTATAAATAATAAACTTAAAAATGCATACAAATTAGAACTTACAACATGCAACGTGTCACACAATCGTATTGTATTAATGCCTCTAAAAAAAAAAAAAAGTAAATCATCACAATGTTTATGTATTTAAATGGACTACCTTAAAGAATATCAGGCATGAAATCAACTATATTACAAAGCATCATGCGTTGCTCTAACTACAATAACAACCTTTTTACAATGCAAATGTTATTTGCAAATTAACTAATTTTATGTTTCCACTACCATAATTAGTAATTACTATTAACAAAAAAGATCCAAAAGTAAACACCTGAAATCTGTTGAATGTTATGTTTGACTCATTAATATTAACTAATGCCACTTGAAGAAACATAAAAGAAGAACGAAATTGAGAATTCAGCAATGTTACAAAAGGGAACACCTGGAAAAGTAATGGATTATAATTTAAAGTAGTAAAATGACAAATTTATGTTTTGTTAGACTATTTTCAAACATTTGCATTTCAATCATATGAATAACCCTGTATTATTTCCTTAATGTATATAATACCACAAGGAGGAGTAAAAGAAAAAGCAATTATTCTGTGTATATTTACATGTATGCAACACTTTCCCGTTTACGACTGCAACCGTTCAACCATTTACAATTAAGGTGAAAATATGAGATTATTAATAAAACAAAACTTCCGTGTATATTATATCATAATTTTCATTCAATTCTTTTTTTAAATAATTTAAAAAATAAATTTGGTAAATATAAGATACACGAGAATTTGTTTGATAGTAATAAATACGAAATACCCATCCATTATCCATTAAACATAAATTATGGAAGAATTGCAATTAAATTGTAATTTAAATTTTAAGAGACCTTCATTCTCCTAAGTGCAATATGAGCGTCGATAAAATGTCGTGTAGAATCCTTAAGGGAGGCTAGTGCCATTCTCAGCATATTTCCAAAAAATGTTGTAATTGGGAAAGCCTGCAATATATATCCCATTAAGTGTAACACTTGTTTCTTGACTTGATGACTTTAAATATTCTGTGCAAAATAAATATCGTTGACCATACAAATGCTAATTATGCAGTTTTTAAATTGTGCCGATGTCGATTTACACATGATTTTTTCGGTATTACTTATTCTAATATTCCTCCAAAAGAATATAAATAGGTGGCTGTGTTAAATGTGCTTCACAAATTAATATATACCTGAGCAGCAGTTAAATTACTGCCTGTAGATAAATGAGCTAGAAATGTAATAATTGCAGCTATCACAGGTATAGCTGGAGTTAAAGAAATAGCAAGACTTTGGAAATATACAATTTTATGTAACCAGTATTCCTCCTTCTTTCGTATACCTGAGAATTAATTAATATATTAAAAGATGATACAAATTAAGAATATAGTACTAATATATTTCATTAAATAGTTTATTAAAAAGATGGTAATCATACCAAGAAGTTTGTGGCTAAAATATTTTTCCCATGAATACATTTTAATCAATTTTACACATTCTAAAATTTCGTTCATTAATTTCACTCGTATGTCTGTAATAACAACAGTCTTAGAACGAAAATGTCCGACTAAACGGGATATAAGATACTGTTGAAAAATAATGTCATGTAGTGAAATTTTGAATAGACAGAGAAAATAACTTCGCAAACATTATAAAAAAACATTGTTTACCTGACAAGGATAGAATATCAGAAAGGTCAATATTCCACAAATAGCTATGGGATTAAATATCCACAGAATATAGACTATACCACAGATAATAATTATTGGGCCACTGAATATCATAGGTCCATAAATGACTACATCAAAAAGTCTTTGACTATCATTAGTAAACAAATTAGTTATCTGAAATTGCAAAATGAACATAAATATGAAATTGAGTTCAATTTGACAATATATTCGAAATCTCACTTCTCCTGTGCTTTTGTTTCCAAGACTATTCAGTCTAATAATCTTTTTGTATAAAAGAGTAGTACAAGCAGATTTTAATCTCAGTGCTGTTCTAATATTAGTGTTCCAAGTCCAATTAAAAAATACTACTCGCAGAAGATCACAGCATGTTAGTAACAATGCCCATTTTATACCTATCCATGTATCTTCTTCTGGTGACTGAACATGTTCCAGCACTTTCTTCATTAATATCATCTAAGACAAAAATATAGCATTCTGTATAGTACTATATATAACACTTGTATTCTACAAACTAAAAGTCATACAGAGGTAATAAATCCACAAATTGTTGAGCAACTTAATAAAAATCCAGCTATACATATTCTTGTTCTCATGAACCTCCAAGCTACGCTTGAAAATGATGCCAAGTATGGACCATGTTTGCCTATCTCCTCTTGCCATAGTATTTCTAATCTAAATATGAAATTTATTTTAGATATAGTAAAAAAAAGATAGATTCACGATATAGTGTAGTTACCTATGTGCATTGTATTTGGAGCTCTCATAAATAGAAATACGTGGCAGATTTGTAATGTCAATACCCTTTTTATATGCTTCCCATATATATGGCGTTATCCATGTATAAAAAATATATGAAAATAATCCAGCACTATCTGCTGGCATACTTTCTTTATTTCTAAAATACATACAGTAAAATATTACTTAAAAAATAATTTTTTATCTCAAAACCACATCTACTTTAGTACATACTGGTTTCTATGACGTATTGGTATAAGATTCCTTAAAGCTGGATTGTACCGGCTCATATTGGTTCTTCTAATATATTCTATTGGTACTTTTGGTGAGCGTGAATATCTACTAGGAAGTAAAAAATGCTGTCCTTCACTAGCATCATTGTGCCTAAAAAAATATAAGAAAATATCAATTTTTCACTTAGACTTAAAAAATATAAACAAGACTATAGTTCTTTACCTTTCACTATTAATACATTGAACTTCATTATCTTCACTTTGACCACTAGGAGAATCTGTCTTATTTTCCATAATTTTCTTTTAACACTATATGTTAACAATACATAAAGAAATTTAAATTACACAATTAAATACATAAATGGTAAGAATAAGATTATAATTTATAAAATATAGTTTTCTCAATTATTTACCAATTCTTCAATTTACTTGATGATATTTTACTTTGTAGTATTACTTATGCATTGTTACATGGTTGGTAGAGATATGAGTACAATAGTTATCGTTATCTATCTAACGATTAAACTATCAGCTATGTACACTTATGTCGTTCTTCACCTTATGCAAAAAAACAATAATTTTATTACACTTGTTATTTATTTAATCACAAGAGAAAAGCCAAATAAATTTAGTTTTAAGTGAAGCTATACGTACATAATGTATATTAATTTCAGCAGTTACAGTGAACATTAATAGTGTTAGAAAGCTGATAAAAAATCTAATCTTGTCTAATCAATGATAAGTACCAAAACTGAATAAATATGTAGTTTTAAATTTATATGTGAGAAGCTGTGCCCTCTGTGATTTGACAATTCGTGCATGTTATGCCATGTGACATAATCCTTAATTAACCTGATTTTTTAAATATTCGTTTAAATCAATGAAGTAACGGTATTTTATATCATAATTTTGGGAATTGTTTCATAAAATGTTTAAGATGAAAACATATAGAAAATACTTATATAAATAAAAAATATTTCACAAAAAGTATATATATACACGCATCAGATTAATAAACTATAAAAAATAGCTGTTATTTTTTTGTGTTGTAATAAATATTTTCGTAATGTTATACCATTCGTTCACCAAAAAAATAATGTAATTAAATTAAAAATTAAAAAACCTATGTTTCTTGTACATATAAGGATATGTTGAATGTATATTTAAATTATACTTCCTCTACTTACATTTTATGAAAAAAATGTGTCAAATTTTTACCGAATTATATCTTATCTTCCAAAATCTAATGTCGTCGTTGACCTCAAATATACTTAAGATACTGATTATCTTTGTTTATGGATGATTAATTTTGGTATATGTTCTGTCAAACCGTGTACGTTTCATATTCCCCACCCAGTCACTTCTATACATGACTAATAGATTTCAATCAAGTACTTGATATGCTAAATATGTACAATACAATGTGCTTCATACTTCTCTGTCCCATAGTCCTATTTATTCCAACCTCATTTATATGTACTCATTATTTAAGTTATAATATTGAATTATATTATACTTGATTCACAAAAATCCGAAAATCTAAAAAATAAATAAAAATTTTATAATAAAAAAAAATTCGTAAAAATTGGATTACTTTCTAGAATGGAAATTTACAATGATGTCTAACTATAAAAACACTATTTTTAATTGAATAAATAAATTAGTTAATCACTTATTAAGTACAACACGATATGAATAAAGGCCTTCAATCACGAAGATAACGTTTATTGCTATGCTTTATAAAACACAGGTCACATCAAACATACGTCATTCCTATTAAGTTCATGCACAAGATAAGTTTATAAGGATACATTTTATTATTATTATTTGAATATAGAATTTTTTCACGTACAAAATATAAGGTCCTAAACAAATACAAGCATTTCTGTTTTGTTTACAACATTCATTTTCACAATGAAAGATAAGGAGTATTTTGTCTCTGTTACCTTATATATAATGAAATATTACATTTGTATCTTTTTGTAATATTTTCTCTTTTTTTTTTTTTTTTTTTCGTGTTAACGTCTCTCATGAAAACTTGTAGAGCTACACATACTACAAGTAAAATTGACTCAAAAGCAATTATAATCATTATAAATGCCAAAAGTGGAGTAGAGCCCAGTAGTAGTTAACACTTTGACTGCCACGCCGAAATCACATGTTTCGCTCAGGGCGCCGCGGGAGTATTTTTATTATTCAAAGCATATAATGGTAACATAATAATAAATTGATGATGTAAGACAACATTCTTCCCTAATGGACCATTTATCTTATATGATTATAAAGCATCTTATATGATTTATGATTATTTTCTAAGGTGTGTTTATAATATTCGTAGATTACCCCTCAAAGATATGGATGCAAACACAGTGCACCGTTAGATGCAGGATTTGTTCTCATTTTTTGTTTTTTTATTGATGTTCTAATAAAAATGTTAATTGTTCAATGGGACACTTTATTTCAAAGTATCTTCTATTTTGTTATATTCAAAATGCCCTGTCACCAATTACCACCGTGTCGTGGGAGAAACCGTAGGCGTTGATATATGATCAATGTGGCAGTCAAAGTATTAATACACACTGAATTATTTAACATACGCTCAGTTTTTTTAATAATATCGTGTATATATCATTAAACATGAGTTCATAGTCGAAGAACTTCACGTATTATTTAGAGTAATAATATTCGACAGGGTTAACATAAACTATTATACTGGATGTAACTGTGAATTACTATTTGATAAATATATTACAATATGAATCGTAATTGTTGAACTGTTTGTGTTCTGATATAAACTAACTATCCTTGTACGATTGCAAACTCTGGCATTTCTAACTCTGACAAATAACATGATGTTGAAGCTGTTATATAATTTATAAATATGCTTATTCTCTAATATTAGAATTTGGAACACTTTTGTGAGGTTTTAATGAAATGGTGGATGTACAATGCATCAAAATGATATTATAATGGAAAAAAAAAGAACAAAAGTTATATATTTTTGTGACTTAGATTTTTACGATTCAATGAAATCATACTAATTATATATGAAAAATATAATTTGTCTTTTATGATCATTATAATTGAGATACGTATTACATCAATAATTTGATAAAAGAGTTCATAATATAACGCTTAATATTTTATCTCAAAAACGAATGAAGATTAAACAGAATTATAATAAATTCCGATAACTAAATTCGTTCCTTAAAATAACATTAAACTAATTAATATTTGTCGAACTCAAACAAACTTTTTTAATTCTATTTAATGATTTCGTACGTAATACGCAAAACAGAGAAACAGTAATTAATCTTTAAC
Source organism: Bombus pascuorum (assembly GCF_905332965.1). Classification (NCBI taxonomy): domain Eukaryota; kingdom Metazoa; phylum Arthropoda; class Insecta; order Hymenoptera; family Apidae; genus Bombus; species Bombus pascuorum. Next base: position 4,325,372 of record NC_083488.1, on the reverse strand, counting down.
TGAACGTAATACGAAAATGAGATTTCATTGTGATAATTATAATTCAATAAATCTTTGATTTAAGAAATATTTTATCGTCGATAGCGCAAGAAACGCGACATCCGGCCTCAAAAACTATTATAATTACTTCCTCCTAGTTGAGAGCTGAAGCCTCTGTTTGGAGAATATCCAGGCCTGAAGTTATTACCCAAACCTAGCAGTATAAATCTTTAATTAATATTTGCTTAATATAACAAAATTGTAAAAATTTAATAAGGATGAGAATGTTAAAGAATAGATAACAATAAAAAAGCAATTGAGAAGTACCTCCGCAGAAATTTCCAATACCACCCAGAGACATTCCACTTGAACCACCAGTTGAATTTAGGAATAATTCAATATACCTATGAGACATATGGCTTTTGTCCTATAACAACATTATGACAGAAAATAATTAATATATAAAATTATTAATTGAAAATCACAATGTTATTTATTATATTCACAATTATATCTTATTATATCTTATATCTTATATATTATATCTTATATCTTATATATTATATCACAATTATATTTATTCAAATAACCTTAGACATGGCTTTAACAGCCTCCTCATGAGTTGCGAACTCTACATCTGCTTCTCCAGAAGGACGTCCACCATTTTCAAGAATAATTCGAACATTTACCGGTTCGATAGGTCTGAAGAACTACAATTATACCACCAAATTTCATTATAAAAATATTAACTTAATAAAATGTTCTACATTAATTCATTCAATTATAAACTTACATCAGCTATATCTTGTTCGGTAGCTTTAAATGGTAATCCACGCATGTGTATACTATGAATACCGGAATTACCACCCCATGTATCACCGCTGCCTCTGAAGTTCCCACCTTTCATGTCCAAACCACCTCTCATACCCATGCTTCCTCCGCGTGAATCGAAGTTATTACCACTTCCCCATGGACCACCATCAAAGTCTAAAACATATTAAACAATAATAAGAGAAAAATGATGTAATAAGTGACATTTCACATTTTAAATAACTAATGAATTCGTGTAGTACCTCTATTTCTAGAACCTCTGCTATTATTGCTAAAACGATTCATCCCTCCGAAACGAGAACCTCGGTCATAGGGTGCTGGTCTCTGATTGAAACCACCCATTGGCCCACCTCGCATTTTCGGTCCAATACTAGCACGTACTTCGGACAAACTGCTTCGGAAGATTTCGATGTATCTGTTAAGATTAATATTAATTATTATTATTCTCGTTTAAATATTATTGCCGTTCATATAGTCGGCTGCCTTCTCAAATAAGAGAAAATTTAATGCAAAAATATCAATGAGCATAAAATTTTAATTTTAGAGCGCACTTTTAAACGAAGAAAATAACCTTTCGCGTAATGGAACTAAACAATTATTGTTCCAATATAAAAAATTAGGAGATTAAAAGAAAACAAAAATAAAATAAAAAGAAAAACGACATGATTCGAAGAAAAAATCCATACTGAGAATTTTGTAATGGATTAACTGTTCATACTACACCTCCGCATATTTATTAAACCTGTGTGTAGATACCCTCCCTCGGTGACATTGCATTCTGATGTATCTTATGTCACCCTAGCCATTGAGATGCTGATGATCCTCAGGTATATGACAATTACAATTGCACTTTATGCAACTCAGGAGAGAAAGAGAAAGAGAGAATGGAAGAGAGATAGGATAAACAATATATAAGTATCGAGAAGCGATACAACTAAAAGAAAGTACTCCGAATTTAAATATTTAATTTAAAAAAAATAGGAAAAAAGCTAAAATAATTGAAGTTAGCATATCTTATCGTATGACAATGATAATAAAATATTTCCGTGCAATTAACGAGCTGTATGTATCAACTATAAATAGTGATGTTACAAAAGAAAAACTGTGCAAAGCCTTTGAGTTCAGATTATTACATTGTCTCGCATAAAACGTACAATTGTGCAATTGTCAAACAGGTGTGCCAAATTAGATCGATGATTACTACCTCCGTAGCGCCCACCCATCCTGGGTTAGCCCTACCCACCTCCCATGGGATTTGGTGACGATGTAAGGGGGTACCTCCCGCCCGGCACCCACCCATAGGTTTCAGTTGGGCCAACAGTACTTTCGCTTACGTACCACTAACTTTCTTTTATTCGTGTTTAGGAAGAGAAGCAGTTTCTTTATACAATTAATTTCTATAATAGCATATAAATAGAATAATGCGAATGCAAAATTAGTAAATACGTTTTAATAATATAATTCATTCCAGATTATTTGCAGTAATAAGTAAATTATTTTATATAATAGTTTTCTGTTTGTAAAATAAAATATTAAAGAAACTGCATCTATATAAAAACTCGCTCCCGCTATTTACTAACAAAATTTATATACCTACATGTACTACGATCATAAAATGATATTGAAAAGTCATAAGTATACCCAAACCCAGCTAGCGTCAGTGCCCCACCTGTGTCCTATCTTTTCCTTGTGTTTCTGCAGAGCGCGCTCCGCAACATCTTTGTTAACAAATTGAACGTAAGCCTCCCCAGTACTGCGGCCCGTGTAGTCTGTCGGTAGTGAAATCCCGTTCGGCAATATCTCCAACCCTGACCCACACATAATCAAACATCGACATTGTAGCGTAACACCCATTATTAATTATAGTATCGTCAGTTTATTTAAAACCCTTATAAAGAAGCAAGATTTAAAATATCCTTTGCACATTATGTGCAAAACGTCTCGCTCCAGAAATATAGACATTTTTTTCTCAATTAAGTCAAAACAGAAGAAAATGTTAACTATGCCGAAGTTAAGAATTAAGTTCTATATACAAAACATAAAAATATAAATAAAACAAATATAAGGATATTTTTATACAATTATATAAAACACACATGGAAATTATAATAAATGTTCCTTTTCCAAGTCTATAAAGGATTATAAAGCGTAGGGACTTTACTTCCTTAAATCTTAACTAAGGCCATCTGATGATTGTAGAAACACAGAGACACTGCTTGGGACGGGCATAAAACGAATTTTATACTTTTATATGTAAAACTAGTGAAATGTTAGACACTTTTATTGTAATATGTGTATTGTTTTGCCAGATACATTTATTCCCATATTTATTCTCTAATAATTTAGTTCTAGGATATATGTCTCTTGTATATTATTTGCAACACCTATGTCCATTCTTTTAAATTATGAAGACATAAAAAGGTATGCTATTTATATACTTCATATGTGTCATAACCATCAAAAGCATTTAGTCCCTGTGATTCAAGATTTTTATTTGATTAACAAAAATCAAACGATAGGGAAATAATTTTATTATAAAAAATAAAAGAAAAAACAAAACACATTGATCGCCAATAAGGTGTAAGTGAATTTCTAGTAATATATAATATAAAAAAATGAATAAAGATACAGGTTTGAATGTATGGTATAAAATACCTGAGAAGAACTGAGCAATTTCTTCTTTGGAACAGCCGAATGGTAGACCACGTAGTCTCACGCAACCATCATCCATGGCATTCTCTAGGTTCATACCGCTTCTCTTGACTACCCACTCCATTTCACCTCTTTTTGCTTTAAAGACTATAATGAAAGACATATTTTATTATATATCTTATAAATATTTTTACCTTTATATGTTTTATAACAAACCTTCTATATAACGATGACCCATATGATCCCTATCCCTTTTACAAGCTTTCTCAATATCTTCAAGTGTATCCATTTCTACATAAGCCTCTCCACTTGGACGGCCTTCTCTTGACATTGTCATGTGTACACCATTTTTACCGTTTGTAATAGAACAATCACTAAAGAATTTCATGATTTCATCAACAGTAGTAGACCATGGAAGTCCACGTAGTTTAACAACATAGCCTTCATCATCATGGTCTCCACTTCCATTCGACATGATTGTAGTCTAAAATAAACTATAATTTGTATAAATATATCCTGATATTTTCCTATATATTATAAAATATTAAATCAAAAACAATATAAATACACAGCATGATTATTTTATAATTACTATTTATTTTTAAAGTACAATACACTATAACAAATAGTTGTATATTATTTGCACCTTTTTACTTTTTTTATTGTTTAAATTTTCGCTGTATTTAAAAGATATTGCATCATTTATGGATAGTAAATTTATGAGAACAGTCATTCAAGAATTTGAAGGTCAATAATATCCAACAAAATGTTAAAATAATGTGAAAATATAGCATTTTGTAACTTTTTATTGAGATTCCAAGGATAAATAAATAAATAAATACATATATACGTAAAAAAATACAACATTGCAATATAGTCGGAAGGAAAGTTTGAAAAAAAGACATTTCTTTACCGAAGAATTGTTCGTATCGGTAATATACTAGTTTTTGTTTTATGCCACCAAAATATATTCATTTCATATATTGTAAATATTATTATTCATACTTACGGTTTCTTAGTGTTGATCTACAAATTAGAAGGAATCACGAATTAAGTTTAATTGACAGCAAACGCTTAGCCAACGCCACGCTCTGCGAAACTATCTGCAAAATGGCGTTTATCCTAACGAAACTAATGGCTGGTTTATAAACATAAATGTACTACATTGTAACATTATGATATATAAAATCCCTGGTTTCTTTAGAATTTATTAAAGTTTTATAAACATTAAAGTAACATGTACTTCAACTAAAAATATTTTATTAATATGCGATAATAGAAATTATAAAAGATTAAAGTTATTACTTTACGAATACACTTGTCATACGAAACGAACATATTTCATCAACTTAAATAAAACAATTGCAATTATATTATAATTAAAATGTAATATATTCTTTTCAAATATAACGAAATATATTAATATTATAAAAATTTAGATGATTAGAAATACGGTTGTGAATCTGCTCTAAAATTTTTGACGTTAACTTTAAATAAAATCTATTTTGGAAAGACAAGATCGAAGAAGAACATGATTAAAGCAGGATAGAATTGTTGAGGAAGTGAATAATTCATTGGTTCGGAGCATGGGAAGGAATCTAAAGAAAAGTACACATTAGAAGTTTATAAAATTTAAAATTCGCGCCAGTAATATTAGAGAAGATTTGTGGTCATATTTGAAATGCATTAAGGCGAATACGCATACTAATAAGTCCTCCATGTTAGCGTTCCTAAATTCATTTAACTTTGACAATCTATATTTTTTACCTGCTATATCGATCGTGCTACACATAGTAAAATATTTGGACTATAGCTACTTAAATAGTATATCGATATAATTTGCGATTTTCGCAGAGGCTAAGACATTTTAAACGTCGAAATGATATAAATCATAAAGTAACAGGAAAAATTAGAAACTGTGTGTCTGCGATCACGTCTGTATAGAGGTCGTGACCGAATCTAAAGAAGTAGAATCCCGTTCAACAGTGGAAGGATTGAAGTCGAGGTGATCGCAGAAAAGGTAGTTGACAAAACGTCTATCGTGCTGTCGCGGGAGAGAGTGTATGGTGTATGTTAAGAAGGATCGTTCGCAGCTTAAATCTCATAATATTGTAGAATATTGCAAAAATCAACGACACGTGCAGCCGTGTAGCAGTAAATTGAATTTCACCGACAGGTCATCCAGGAGTGCACAATGAGCTTCCTATTGTAAGTTTTTTTTCCGTTTCCAATGAAAATCGACTTTTACTCTACTATAACGCTTTTATCTTTTTTATATCGCAACATTAAATTTCCGATGCATTTAAAAAAGTAAGCTTACCGAACACTCAATGTTTCCCTGTTAATCGATCGCCTGATATCACACCAATGTTATTTGCAAGTGACAAATGACAGCAAAGAAGGAATCGATGATTTGTTACCATAGACCGATCGGAGTGAGGGCAAATATTGACAGAAACTGGTCAACCAGTTTCGTAAATATTACCTTCTCGGCTAATTTAGGTAACCGACCCAATGTACTCTTGAATTCGTGTACATCGCGATCGACCAATCTGTGGATATCTAAAAATAGCATGATGCCATAATTTCTTTGAAAAATCCTCCGTTTTCACACGATCTTCAGCCCTCTCTTTTAGCTAATGCTTTCACTCGTGCTCTGTTGCACGCGCGCATATTCGTCACACGTCAAATTAATCGCCACGGGACATATCTTATCGTAGCGGATTGCACCGTGGATGTAGAATTTTTTTAAACGCTCCTGATGCGATATCGGGCAAGTTCTTAGTTGCAATTGTGGCCGATCGATTTGTCATATCCGCCCTAAACATCGTTTTGGTCACTCGTTAATTTTATGGGTTTCCTGTATTTGTAATTCGAACGATACGTATGATCAACTGATGTTTGTTTTTGTCTTTAATCGAATTGCGAATATGATTTATAATAAAATGCTTCAATCTGTAAACAATTGAACATATAAACAAAAATGTAAAAAATATAGGTACAAATAGAAATTTTCTAATTCTGATTGTGTTTTTTACTAATATAGAAATTAATACAAATGTCTACAAATTAACTATTATTGAAATATAATATTGTATTTTTATAAATACAACAATTATTGAAATATATTTGTATGGCTTTTTAAGTGGAAGCAGGTCTTCGAAAACCTTTAAACCAAAGAAGAATATCCCTGAGGGAACTCATCAATATGACTTGATGAAGCATGCAGCAGCCACTCTAGGCTCTGGAAATTTGAGACTTGCAGTTATGCTCCCAGAAGGTGAAGATTTAAATGAATGGGTTGCAGTAAATAGTATGTACTACAAGCATATTATTGTATATTCCAACTTATAATAACTAACAAATTACAACTAACTTTTTTATATTGTTTCAGCTGTTGATTTTTTCAACCAAATCAATATGTTATATGGCACTATTACAGAGTTCTGTACAGAAGAAAGTTGTCCCATTATGTCTGCAGGACCTAAATATGAATATCATTGGGCTGATGGGCATACTGTGAAAAAGCCAATTAAATGTTCTGCACCAAAGTACATTGATTATTTAATGACTTGGGTGCAGGACCAGTTAGATGATGAAACCCTATTTCCTTCAAAAATCGGTCAGTCACATTATCTTGTTGGATAAGATAATTTCGTATTTGATATACTGATAAAATTATAATCTCTTAGGAGTCCCTTTTCCAAAAAATTTCTTGTCCATTGCCAAGACAATATTGAAAAGATTATTCAGAGTGTATGCACATATTTATCATCAACACTTCAGCGAAGTGGTTCAGCTTGGTGAAGAAGCACATTTAAATACTTCATTCAAACATTTTATCTTTTTTGTTCAGGTAAAGTACTCAAAACTAAGTGAACCTTCAACAAATATAGATATGCTCCATTATAATCTTTTATTACTTTCGTTTGTTGTAGGAATTTAACTTGATAGAAAGAAGAGAATTGGCGCCATTGCAAGAATTAATAGAGAAGTTAACAGCAAAGGACGCCCGATGAACAATTTTGATCGTCAACCGAAAACTCCTCCAAAGACTCTCACCCGTGCTATCTTTTTAATCAAACGTGTAATTGTGCATGTTATTTAACTAATCCAATTCATTGCTAACGCGATCATCGCCTCGAAGCAGGAGTCACTGGTATTGTACTACATAACATATTTTATTCATTTACAAAAACGAGTGACTGATTTACGCATTTTATAACGAAGACGAATCTCGATAAAAACAGAGTTCTGTCTATTTGGGAGATCGTTAAAATTACAGAGTAAAGATCGATAGGGTGAGGATTATTAACGTAGACTTTTGTAAAATAGTTATACATTCGATACAATTCGTCCGTTTTATTTTACATCTTGAAAGAAGGAAAAAATTGTTGTTTCTTAAGTAGTCGAGATGTTTTGTGGTGAATTGTAATTTATTGCGCGTAACGAATTTTTATACTTGGAACTTTGAGAAGAAAGATTAGCGTGAGAGACGAAAAAAATAATTCATATCGACTATATAAAATGGATTACATTTTTAAAAAAAACGTTAGAAACAACGATTACACTCGGTCTTACGTTTCTTATTCTCATTGTTTGTTATTATCTTTCATACTATTGCACATTATGCTGTTTTATTGTAAAAGTTCGAGAAATATCGTAACTTTTATAAATAGAAACGATACTACGCGTAATGTCTGAAAATAAGAATGCTCTCGATAGCATCTCTATATTTTTTTTTTTTTTAAATTTGCGACAACTTCGTGAAAACGTTGCGCCTTTGATTATCGACATGAATTGGTACAACCTGATATCGAACATTTTATATCACTGCTAAACTATACATTGTTAGTACATAACATTATTAAGTTAATATTACGCTATTTACATTAAACTTCATACTATGTAATTAGTTTAGACGATTATTATCATCGTGTCAAGCGCTTGCAATAGAAATTATTTATAGCGTTAGGGATTTTATACGCACCATATCTTTTATTCTTTATACGAGTGAATTTTTGAGTCTGTTCTATTTTAGAAAGCATGTTATATTATATTTAAGCCGTTTGCGTCGCATTACTGGGAAAGTTCTTTTTGCATTTCAGCTTTTTTTTATTTTTGGTATTTTATGTAAAAATTATTGCTTCTCGTACGTTATAAAAACATTTGTACATGAATATACCAAAAATTAATAACTTCATTTCTAAGTATATCATAGATTCGATTCGAAACATGTTTTTTAAAGAAGTTAGAATTAATTCGATGGATACAGGGTATCCCAGGAAAAACGCAAAGGGCAAACATTTTCGTATAAATAATACTAAATATGTGATGTGCATAGTCACAGTATAAACAATCACACATGATTTATTTCGCTATTAAGAAATCAATTTTGATATATAGAAATATCAAATAGAACGTATATTCGTTTATAGCGCGTTCAGCTACGTACGATAGGTTTCTCGCTTATAGCAGAGATGAGATGTTAATATATATACATATATATTAATGTAAATGCTTGCTGTTTTCACGCGCAGTGAGACTGCACCCGTTGCATTCGAATATTTAAATGGATGCATTGTATTCGCTTGTAACTAGAAAATACTCCTCAGATAGTTTCTGTTCACACATTGTGCCCTTTGCTGTGATGATCGGATTTTTGCATTTCTGTGTAACGAGCTACATTTACGTATGGCGGGGTGAAATTTTAACCAAGTTTTCGTACTGCTATTCATGTAAGTGACTATCGTTTGAATGGAGTAATATAGGACGATAAGAAGTTATTGCTTATACGATCATGAGACATACGTTTGCTTTCAATGGACCAGGCTATTTTGTGATAAGTAGCGCATAAAGTGATTACCAAATCAGAGAAGAGATACAAGGAGATGTAGTTGCTGTACCTTTCTTTGATATCTTTCATTTAAGATCTTGATAAGAGAAGTCCAGAAAGATTCGTTTAGTATTATATCTAGTATAAAAATGTTAATACAATCTTGTTTATTGTGATTCATGGTTTACATATACAATGACTATTTTATATGCAAATTGTGAATTAGGTGTTGTTATGTAAGTCTAAAGATTCCTTGTCACTTAATATACCAAAAAGATTAATTCAAGTCATTCAAATCATTTAAAAAAATCATTTCTTTTTTAACATTTAAATGTTAATCAGAAAGGACAAGGACAGGTAACGAAGATGAGAAATTTATAAAAAGTGAAGTTGATCAACTTGTTCTCCGAAAGGCTTGTACGTTTCCAAGTATCTAATATTGCTCGATTTGTTGTCAAATTTTAAATAACTAATTGGAAATAACGCATCTAGGATTTTTGATAAAAATTTGATATATCCAAAAAGAGGAACTCGTTTACTATCGCAATTCTCCTTGTATATCTTATCAGTTTAGCGACTATACATGAAAAACTTATCTCAAAACAGTCTAATATTACGATGCAGCGAGCGTAAACATTGTAATTAATGGAATTCGAAATCGCGACATAGATTGCAAGTTGTTAGCATTCGAAGCGAATGAAAGGAACAAAATGTTATTTTTTTATAATAAGGAAAAATGGTCTGCTATTATTTAACAGGCACTGATTAGAGTTTTTGCTTATCTCTCTGGCGTTGGCGTATAAACGATCGGAACATTATATGAGGTTGCTCGATGTGATATCACTTTTCATGTAAATCACGAGGATCAATGAGAAATTTCACGAGGTCCAGGACTAATATAAATGTATTTTATTATAAACGATATAAACGAATTAGCTTTCGTAATAACCTAAATATATATCGATAGAGGAAGGAAAGGACGAACGAGAGGAAATAACTAATAGAAATGGAATAGAATGGAACAAGTGTCAAGAGAGAACGATTACGACATAGGCTTTCTTCCGCGATGGTCTACAGGTGTGTTTCTCGATGTAAAATGAATATAAGTAACACTAAAAGTAACAATAATAATGGCTCGTATCGACGATAATATTGTATTCAGTACTTAAGAAGACCGGAAGAATTGTACCTTATAGAAAAATGAAAAAAAACTTTTCTCGCAGCAAACAAGCACGATTTCGTCTCTCTCTCTCTCTCTCTCTCTCTCTCTCTCTCTCTCTCTCTCTCTTTCTTTCTTAATCACATATTTAGGTCAGAGGGGCGAGATCGTTCGAATATATTACCGTTGTCAGTTAGAAATTATTTTACACACAAGTAATGCTGTTATTAATTACAATTACTTTTATTATTATTTTTATTATTAGTAGTATTATCGATATGATTATTATATACGATACTGACACTTTTATCGCTATTTATATAATAATTTACATGATTAAATGTTGTTAGATCGGCGTTGAACGATAGCCTTTAACAAAACGCACTTGAGTCACCTCTCTTTGTTTCTTTTGACTGAAAATATACGCGAACCCGGTATGTTACATTTTTCGACTGACTTGTTACTTGAAAAGATAAGCGATATTTTTTTTATATATATATATACATATATATAGATATGATTTCTCTTCAAGCTTGTGCTGTTCTTTTTACTTTTTCTTCTTTTTTCTTTTTTATCTTTCTTATCTAGAATCTTTTTGAGGATCGTTTCCTTGACATCGCTGGAAGCTCTTTCATATGATCACCAATCGAAGAAACGTCTAATTGTTTCAAGATTTTGAACGAAAAAGTAAAGTGAATGTAAGCAAATAAAAGAAGAAAATAGAAAAGCGAAGAGTGCGTGTAAAGGAAGGTTGAATAAAAGATATTTTAAGGATTCAGATAGGTTCTTAGATGTCGAAATTTCTATTTTACAAAAGTATTTACCGTTTTTTTTTAGGCAGACAGGAACTATTGGCGCAACTTAAAAATTTAATAATTTGTTAACGATGATTGATTTTGTTTGTGTATTTCAAAGAAAAGAAACATATTATTTCTACGATTGATTTTTATTAAGTTTATAAGAGGATTAATTCGGATATTAACTGTAAGACAAGTTTGTCATTATGATTGATAGTTGAATAAAAATTGTTTGTTCCTTCAAAACTAAGTGCGAAGAGCTTTCAGGAATACCGATTGTTTATTCGTTTCTTTAACGACGTTAGTGATATTTCTGTGCAATGTAAATAATATTTTTTTCAAATAAACGAAAGCTCACGCGTAACCGTAAACATAAGACTATTATTTCTTACGAAACCCTTCGTTCCCTTTTCTCTTCCTACTATTTCGAAATTGAAGTTGCTACATCTCACCTTTCACTTTTGTTTTTAATTTACCAAGTCAGTGAATATTTTCCATAAGGAGACTCGAAACTGGTGTAGAAACATATGTATAAATTACATTATTTTTACTTCTAAGAAATAATATGAATTCCCATATTTTAATTTTGATAAACAAGATTTAATAAATCTTATAATCGAGATTGCAAATATTTTTGAAATATCTCCAGAACTTTAATTCAACATCCTAATTTACTTTTAGATTGCTCCCTAACACGTGACTGAATTTGCGAAATCTTGGCGCGCGGTTTTCACGCTCGCATGGCCTAGCGAAACAGAAAGTTTCGCGTTTAATGAAACGCTTGGTTGTTCCTTCGAACACTGGAATTACAATCCTCTAGAATTCTGAAGGCGTGTTTCAAGCGTAAATCTCAAAGTATAAAGATCAGAGAACGACGAATGACACGTTAACTACTTCGAGTCGAAGAACGTACGTAACAAGAATATAGCTGCTAATTTATGCTAATTCACTATTCACACCGATGCTCAAAGTTATTGAGGAAACGAAGAAAACGAATAATTTCACTACGTGTTATCATATGAAATGTCTTGTTACGTTAAACCTGCATTTACGAAATTCGATTTGAACATGCCAACGAGCAAAATTACCTAGACATTTCGCGCTTCCTTCTCTCGTCCGACGTTGTCCACCTTTTATTTCATCGCTGCTCGTATCTGATAGGAAAATTGCATCACGATAGTAATTAACGTGGTAGTAATATCACGTCCAGCACAGGATTAAGGGCAACCATGTGTCGTTTAAATGGTACGACAAATTAAAATTAATGGGAAGGCAAAAAGAAAGAAAATAAAAATCGTATGCTATGATATATATCGATTGATAACATTTAAACGAATTGATAAGAAAATCGAGCAATTTACCCCAACGTGGTCGCAAGTGTCTGCACGACGGTGGGACTGCGTATCTGCTGAGGACGGACGAGGACAAAGAAAAGCAAGTGATACTTAGGAGGAATTCGGCCGCCCCACTCGTAACAACTACGAAAACCGTTTTCTTTTTGTACTCGAGTGCCGTGACTATCTCGAATTAGTCTTGCAACTGCCGTTTATCGTATTCGGTCTCCGTCAAATTCTCGTTGCATCGTGCATCAATGCCACCACGTGAAACGCTTTACTATCTTCAATATGGTAAACAGGAGAGTTTTTAATCGGTAGAAAAAATACGATGTCGTGGAATTGATTAACGCAAGAACTAACGCCAACGGAATAACGTATAAATAAAATCTTATCATCTTTTAAAAAATATCCAAGTGTCTTTTGATAACTGTAAAAATAGAAATTCCGAAACCTGTTATGTTTATGACTTTCATTAATTCTAACGTTAATCGTTCAAGTTCGTGCGTTTCGAGTTTCGAAAAAAATATAGCGACGAGAACGTGTACGAATAGGGAAAAAGCTTGTATTAAATTTAATTGCATTTAATTTGTAACTGTTACTCGAGACGAAGCTCCGAGGATCGGTTCTCTCTGTGTGGACAGTGCTTCGAAATAACAAGGATTCGTAAGTCTTATACGACAGGGGAAAAATAGAACAAGATTGTCTATAATTCTTTTGGTTCTTTTCTCTTTCTCATCATTTTTCCGTGTGTTTCTACTTTTTGACGTGATTCCGCGACGAAAAACGACAGGTTGTAGAACGACGATGAAGAGAAACAAGTGAAGCGTAAATGAGGTTCGAGAAAGCGTTAGGCCAACAGACGTTGACACCAGCCCAGAATTATATTTACATCGATATAGTTGAGAATAAAGAATTTTTATTGCTACAAGTTTCGTGGAAGTTAGAGAGAACGTTGGATTTCTAAGCGCTATTTTTGTTTGAAGCGAGTTTCAGGGTCTACGTATTCGTGGGTCGACTTCCTCAACCTTCATAGATTTTTGATTGAACACTATTTTCAGGTAAAGGAATTCTAAGCTGATCTGTTCTTAAATTATTCGGGTAATGTAACGTGTAGAGATTCCAAAGTTTCGATAGGTCAGTAAATTTCAATGTCACGTCGATCATTGCGCGTGAAATCTCATGCAATTCGTCTTGTGGCTGGTGATTTAAAAAAGGAGATCTCTGTGCTGCATATGTATCGAATGTAATATATCAAATAGTCCTGAAATCTTAGAAAAAACTAGTTAGAATGGTATATGTGTTCTATTAGAAAAAGAAAAAAATAAAGGTCACTTTGAAATCTTGGACGCGCATTTAACAGAATCGAAGTTAACAGATCAAGAAAACAGAGAATAGGAATTGCATTATGGTAAATAGAGCTCTGAGGCTAACATACGAAAATTGATTTCTGTGATTATGAAACTGGCGAAGCAGCGATTACCGTAATTGAATCTCTGCGGGTAGAACAATGTTTCGAATAACGTATCATGCAATTAAGTTAATACGTGTTCCATAACGTGTACTCTTCGTAAGAACGTAGCCTTGTTCCTTAGTCTAGCTTATTATGTTAATCGAGTCATTGATAAAACGAAACATTTTCATTGGTATTTGTTTAAATTCGTATTAATTGCAGATTGAAATTTATATCATCAATGTCAATTACGCTGTTTCACCTTATAATATTTACGACATAATCGTGCTTTTATGAAACCATAAATCAAACAAATTATATCAAAAACTAAATTAGTAATGTAAAAATATATCATTTGCATTATCATTAATGCACAGCTGCCCATTACCGTTTCGTTTGTATAACATTAACTACAGTGACAATTCTGCGAGTTTCCACCGAGAATTGAAAATCAGATACGAAACGCGTCGGAAGCGTCGTTCGTCGCGTGATATTGGCGTTCAAACTTCGTTGTCGGCTAAATAACATTCATCAGACATTGTCTGATCATATACAGAATATTCTCCTGTGAGAATTCGTCGTTACCGTTGTCACGGAAAGCACGAGTTTGCGCGTCACGTTTCATTCAAATTTAGATTAATCGAATTAGTTAAATTTTCGGTGATACGATTAGAATGAAATGGACACAATAATTTGTTATTTAGTTTTATGGATATATATATAATCTGTAATCGAATGAAATTTAATCGACTATGACAGAATAAGATCTAAGCACGAAATTATTACGAGTTCTTTCATCCAATTATTTTCGATGAAAATTATTGACTTTTTCTTTTTTTTTAATGTACGAAAACATTCTCTCGCGCGATAAAAATATTATCTCGATATCCGCTAACAATTTGGGATGCAATTCGTACGATTGCGACGATTTACGATGGATCTGCAATTAATCTTGATCGTCGATAATGAAATATTGACTAACAAACTACATCGTTAAAACAAAGCCATTTGGAAACTGTTGTTATTCAATTAACAACTCTTATGTAACTACTGATCTTTAATGAAGTGCGATGAATTATTTGTGATTTTTCACAGATTTTGATCGCGACGTCTCGTATTCGACAGATGCTTTCTGACAATTCTGTACACGAATGGCGCAAAATAAGTTACGACTAGTAAACACCTTTGGAGTAGATCGAGACGATTGCATCATGATTCAATATTTATTCAAATTTTCGAATGAAAAATCTACCTGCGACACGAAAATACGCGTCAATGTCGAGTGGATGATTTTTCAAATAAGTCTGACATATTCATAAATAATTTATATTTTTAAATTTACAACAATAATAGACGCAAACGAATCTACGAATGCCATCGAATAATCTCTGGAGATCATTTCACGTTTGCTCAAAAGAAGATGGAAAATGTCACGTTTGACAAAATTAACACCATTATGGTTTGGCACGTAACAAAGCTTTTGGGGAATAAGAATCTTTTTACAAAATTTCACGATTTCCTGTTTCAAGAAATTTCATGCTCTGTTACTTAATCTTATTCGGTGTTACGCGGCGAAATAACATAGAAACACTCTAGTAAACGTGCTCAAGGAAAGAAAAAGACTGCGAACTGACTTATTTCTTAATTTGTTTAATAATTAATACTTAGTTGCCACCTCGATAATTACTTCTCGTTTCGTAAATAGCAAAGTTCCATAAACGATAGTGTATATATCGAAGATTATTTAATCAAAGTGACTCAACGTTTATTTGACAATGCAGAGGATGCCTAAAAACGTATATTATTTCTTTCCGCGAAGAATGACGAGAAGATTTAATCTATGCAGACAAAAATGTACGACCGTGCAAAAAAAATAAATATTATGCAATTGTATATTACATGGGAAATTCATTTCCTTTCTTGAAATTTCTCTCGAATCGCAATGGAATCGTGTCAAAGAAAGAAAATGAAGAGAAGAAAGGAAGAAAGGGAAATGATTCGTCTCAATCGTGCGCAGTACGTCAGACGAAAAAGAGAAGAAGAATTGAGAAATGGCCATAACTCAGCATGAAGACGAACGAGCCAAATTGACATCACTTTCTGGTCTACACGAAAAAGAACAGGAAAATGATCATAAAAGCAAAAGGATATATCAATTGAATGAATGAATTAACCATTTGTATAAATTCTAAAAATAAGAATTATCAAGAAGCCGCAGACGAATTTATCAGGGATAATATTTTTCTGCGAATGAAGATAATGAGATATCTAGGAGGAAAATTGAAATATCAAAACATACAACAAAGTATATAGAGCCTAGGAATTTGTTTGTTTAATTCCACTTTAATATTCGAATATTTAACTCCGATTTAATATTACAATATTTATTTATTATTATTTTCTTAAATATTTGATTGGATCGGGAAAGAAATTTTATCCGGATAAGTAAAAAATTGATATTATAGATATTACAAACGATGAAAATCTAAACGTTTCTTCGATCAAACGACACGAACCTTAATTATTATTCCAACGAATGGGAATAAAATTCCCATTCAATTATAATATTATTGAAACATCTAAAAATGATCATCTATTCGTTAACTCATTAGAGGACTTATTGATTGAATTCTTAGCAAAAATATCGGACGTCAATGCCTATTACATAATATGTTGTACGAAATATTATCTTCGTCAAATATTGCATATCTATCCATGAATATATTTTTTTTGTTAATGATCACTAAATTATGGAGTACGAAATATTCTCTTAAACATCTTACTACATTACTCATGCTCATTAGTATGTAACACTTTACTAATAATATTTGCATTGTTAAATCGGTATCCTTTTTTCTATTTAGCCACGTCAAAAGATCGCCGAGGGTTTTACAAAACGCCCCACCACGATGATTTTTCGCTTAAGTATGCCACTTGTGCGCCAAGACCGTTTAGTCTGAAACTATCAACCGCTACTCTACTTACGACTACCTAAATAACGTAACGGTAAAAAAAGAAAGATAACAGAAAAAATAGTGAAAATACAGGTGTATACCTTCACTATCGTACATTAAACGTTCGGACATTCCAAATTATCGTTGATATACGAAACGTAGGTACATTGGATAAAGCTCTTTGATCTGATATTTGCTGCTCATCTCACCTAAGGCAACCATATACCTATGGTTAGTAGTCATCGATGAAAGCAATGATCGATATCAATTAGTACGAATAGAAGAGCATAAAATTAAATGAAATAAATGAAACTGAAAGCTGAATGAGAATCGCTTCTACGGAAGTTACACCTACGTAAGTTAAGTGGCTTTAAAAACGTATCTGTCCGATGTTGAGATGTTAAAACGTTCGAAATACGCTTGCGTTCCTCCATCACGTTCTGAAAGTTTGTTCAGATTTTATGAAACGTCAGCTATTTCTTTGATATAAATATGAAGCTTGATCCACGCTGCTGTGTATCGTTGTGCCTTGTTTCAATTTCAATTTAGGAGAACGTTTCTGTTTCATTCGAGTTACAAGCGAGAAACATCCTTCGTATAATGTCGAGGATGCAATAAAAATATCAATCTTCTTCGACTGGATTGTACCGAGTGTTGAAATACTGCACGGCAGTGTATACAATATGTAGGTACGGAAACATAGACGTTCGATTAAAATTTTACATCGAAATCGAGTGTATATTTGTAATACGTGAGTGTGATCGATAAAAACACAAGTGTTTATATATTGTTTGTATAAAAGTTTGTTTTACGTGTACTTTCTTATTAGCATTTATGAAAATGCATGAACGTTCATTTACATTTTGTGTTTGCCATTTGTATTGTACATTCAAAGTCGACGGTTCACTATGTGTTTGATAATAAATAATTTGATAATAGATAACGTGCTTTCGTTTCAAACAAAAGAAAAAGAAATGTACGCGGAACAGAAGAATTAGTGAATCTAAATTTGAAATTGTCGGCTTGAAAATGATATAAAATTTCAGTTTGGAAAACGTGGAGATAAGAACACTGTCAAATCGATTTTCAACGAAGGAGATAAAATACGTCTAGCTTCGTTTGAAACCAGAGGATATCCGGAAAAGATGATCGAGATGCGCTTTGACTGTGGATGTGTTTGACTTGATGACAACCAAACTAACTATAATAAATCTAATCAGTGAACAATACGAATCAGCAATGACGTAATTTGTGTTCGTGACCACGTATCGTGGAACAGTTATTTCTACGCCAACGATCGGATAATTCTAATTGAAGAACAAGAGGATGAAACTTCTATGGCACACCCTGCCATTGATGTATCCCCAAAATCTGGTACAGTACCATTTTTTAGCAAATAACGGCGACCTACAACAAATTTCTGCAAACGATTACCCGGAAGAAGAAAACGATCAGTATGATTTCACAAAACGTAGATAAAAACAAAATAAAATAAATAAAAAATGCCTTGTAATTAAAGATATTTCCAAGATAGATTTGTATGAAACAGAATTAACAATCCTGATAAAAATATTTTCTAGATTTTGATATATTTTTTCTTGCCTCTTCCGTAAAAAAATTATCAGCTTTTCATCGTTTTCCTCCATTCGTTATATTTTTTTCATATATAACGATTTCTTTTATCAACTTTTGCCTTCATCGTGTAATACGAGTGATAATCGAAAACCAATGACTCATTAATGGTTAACATAACATCATTTGCAAGTACGGTGCATATAGACATTTCCAGCGGGTTCGAATTGCGGCCGAGCAAACACGGGACAACGATTAGAGAAGAATGTTCTCTTAAAGATTCCCTTTCACGTTCGCCGGTACATGACATTTCCAGAATGTAACGATTCACATTCATAATCGCAATTTTCGAAGTTTGTTAAAAATCCTCGAACGAATGTTGCCAGTAAAAGATATGGTGTATGTAAAATCGAAAAGATCTACTAATGTAAAGAATTACCTAAGACCAATCGAATGTTTAATTACCATTAGCTGCATGTTTAAATTACGTAGAAAATGAATAGCTATCAATGAAAAATATTTTGCACGTAAAATTGAAAAAACTTGGCTGTAATGAATTACCTAAGCTTAGTCGAACGTTTAATTAGCATTAGGTGAATCTTTAAATTATGTAGAGTTTTGCATGTATTGCATTTTGCGTGTAAAATTAAAAATAATCCTGTGTAAAAATTTACTTAAACTTAATCAAGCATTTAACGATCAAAATCCACTAGACGAAACGAAATTACGATCGAACGAAAAATAGATTTAATCCGAACTATTTTCTTTAATATTTATTAAAGATAATATCAAGGTCATTTACATCATTCATCGCAGGAATTTATTATCCGTTTAAATTAAATCTGATTAAATCTATTATTGTATTTATCCAAGTTATGTCATAAGTTCGTTTCTCTTTTACATTGAAAGTCCTCTGTATTTTATAGTCGCTAATAGACGTCGATGAAGAGGAACGAACGTTTACTTAAAACAATGTTCAAGTAGTTTAGCAATAGGCTGTTAATGATTATTACTTTCTATGCCGAACTTTCTCTTGATTGTTTGTTTCTTTCGAAACATTCTTCGAACGATTCTTTATACGACACAAATATGGTCGCAATTAATCGTTGATCGTTGATCGTTAAATTAATTATGCGATAATCATAAGATACTTTGATTCTTCGTCTTACGAATTCCTTAAAATTTCGAAGTGAAAATCCAGTTTGAAATGCGAAAGTCTTGAAAGAAAAATATCTGTATCTGTTGCAGTTCAATATAACGCGTCATTTTATTTAATTATCGTGTCACTAATTTTTATTACCCGCCACGCTCATTTAATGTTTATTTTTACAACGACCCTTAATTGAACTCTCATTATCAGTTTAATGAACTTTCACTGCGAATGTAGATACGGAAGTTTTAATTAATGTATGTTTTTCTACGTCTCGTCCTGTATTATCATAAACTGCGTTAAATTTTCTAATATGTAATATGTAAATATAGCAATTTAATTTTATGTTTCTTCTTTTCTGTAGGATATGATAAACCTAATGATTCAGAAGTTGCTAAAGTACCTTGTTTTTATGCTACGCTGTATCGTGACGCCAATTTTAAAGCTGCAATACTTTAAGAAGCGGAAACGAATACCAACGATCAAGAATCAGCTGTTGCTGATTTCAGCGACAGAAATTGCGCGACAGATTCGCAAGAAAGTGGTGAGGTCACGATAACCGGTCAACTGATAAATACAAATTCATTTCTCTTTGATCGCTAATAGTTTGATCTCGATGATATAATTATCGAGCTTTCCAATTCACCGTTTCGTTTTCATCGATAATAAATTATCAAATTTACAAAACAATTTCTAATTCCATTTTCGGAGAAATTTTTTTTCGCCAAATAAATTAAAAATTTTTTTTCCGATGCACAAAAATCTTCTTCGAGATTAAGCTGGAAGTAGATGAACGAAAGAATAATTACGATCTTATTTCTAACGAATCGCAAACGATAAAAAATATCGGCTCTAGCATGGTAACCGGACTGGAAGATATTCGGCTAGAACGATACCTTTTAGGTGTTTTTCAGCTCGCTGAAGCCGAAAATTATGGTCGTTTTTCACTTTTTTCAAATTTGCTACTCTTCAACTATTCTATGACTCTGTGCGCATTTGACGTTGTCACGACTATCGGATTAGGATCGAGTTATCTTCTATTTTTTCCCGCGATCGTACAGAGAGCTATAAACGGTAAAGATAACACGGAAAATTGGCATTTAAAGCATTTGAATTGGCTATGCCACTATTTGTCTTGCCGCTTATCGCTCTGCACGTTCACGGTCTTACGCGGATTTCTTTCTGGTTAAGACCAAATATTCGTAACGCCGAATTTTCTGAAACGTGTCCAATTTTCGGCTCTAGCGACCTTAAAATGTCCGCGAAAGGACACATTCGCATGAAAAGTGTCGCAGTCCGGATACTATACTTCATCCAAAGTATCTCTTTCGTAGATCAGCAGCGAGGAAGTGGTAAGAGCCTATGTGGAGAGATGCACGGACGTAAATCCTGTAATAAACGCTATCGTCGAGTCACGTTTCAGCGCAGCCATTCAGGAAGCGCAGGAAGTTGACAAGCTCTTAGCGAGCACCACAAAAACCGAGGAGGAACTTGCTTGTGAGATGCCTCTTCTTGGCGTGCCCGTAACCGTGAAAGAAAGTTTCGCCGTTGAAGGTTCGTCCAATCTTTTTTAACCGGCCAGATTTTCGTCTAGACGAAGACGATTGAATCGGATTAATCAGAATTATTGAATACAGATTTCACACAGCTTCTTCATCGCAAGGGAAACTACAGCTTGTTTTTAAAAACATTCCAAATTCAAATATTTTGAAACTATTTTCAGTTATATTGTGTCGTACGCGTAATTTGCCACGTATTTATGTAGTAAAATCGGCGGTTCTAGCGTTAAAGAATCCAAAAAAAAGAAGAAAGAAAGGGAATTCAAAAATT
Organism: Bombus pascuorum; assembly: GCF_905332965.1. NCBI lineage: Eukaryota > Metazoa > Arthropoda > Insecta > Hymenoptera > Apidae > Bombus > Bombus pascuorum. The sequence goes on along the minus strand of NC_083488.1, from coordinate 4,303,825 downwards.
TCCTTAACATCGAAGGCAACAGTAGTCGAAACGAACGAAAGAAATCTTCGTGCGATACTTTTCATTTCAGTCACGGACGGCAACGACTTATTCGCTCCCTACTCTCCGGTATTTTCTTTTCCTTTTCCTTGAGCAGTCACGATTAAACAGGACAAACAAACATTTGCATACAACGATACTGATTATAAATGGAAGGTGAACCTATTCGAAGCAACGTCGATGATCGTTCGTGTTTCGAATGCGATGTACGAAAGAGCTCGTAACGTGTGTCTCATACGTTTCTTGCATTCTCGTTTCCACGTTTTGTCTTTTCACATATTCATTTTCTTCCTTTTTCTTCGTTTAAAACAACAGATTCGCGCAAATGATTTGACTTCAACTCTACATAAAAGAAATCTGTTTAATCTGTTAATTGAGACGGGGTTTTTTATGTAAAGTGCAATTAAAGTTTAACCATTAAAGTCAGTAATTTTAATAAGTTCATCGCCGTTGTAGTTACACACTTTGTCGACAGTATCAAAGAAAATATATTTATCGTTTTACGATTTATCCATTCCTCGATATAATTTACTACAATACAATTTAATTGCCCGATAACAAATAGCATCACGCGCATCGTTGAGAAGTAAATCACGTTCGATTGAAAAAACCGATGACTTATTCAATACGAGTAGAATTAAGTTCATCGAATTAATCCTCTGTCAGGAATGTCGCATATGGCCGGCGTGAAGAAAAAATCTCCACAGAAAGCGACTAAAAACGCAGTAGTTGTTAGCATGGTACGCAAGGCTGGCGCTATTGTCCTTCTCGTCAGTAATACTCCCGAGCTATGTCTAAACTGGGAAACTAGCAACAAAGTTACTGGTACTACTAGAAACCCTTATGACACCAACAAGGTACCTGGTGGCTCTTCCGGTGGCGAGGTTTGTATTTATTTAAACTCCATTCGTCTTATCACAGAATCACTTCAAGAAAGGTGCATTATATTTCTGTATGGAAAACTTCGAGGTCGTTTAGACATCGGATCTAACAGACTTCGCATCAGACTTTACATAAAATGCCGTATACGTCTATCGTTTTCTTCAAAAATAAAATCGACTCTTCCTCTGTTTTATTTCTACTTACAGAAAAAGTAAAGAATAATCAAATAATAATTACAATTATGATACAGTCTCTTTCCTCCTCTCTTTTTGCTTTCTCTTTGTTTCTTGCTCCTTTTTAGGCGGTATAAGATCACAGTCTGATTTCTAATTTTTCGTCTCCGTCATTCTCTCCTTCTCTTCGTTTTTCATTTATTTTCACGTAGCGTAAGATTATAATTCGCCGAATGAAAATTATAACGTGGCTTTGCGGTCTCTCCTTTCCATTCTTTTTTTCTTTCCAGGCAGCACTAATAGGCTCCGCCGCCTCCATCGTGGGCATCGCGTCGGATGTTGCAGGTTCTGCGAGGCTTCCGGCCATGTTCTGCGGTATTTTCGGTCACAGACCCACGTCCGGTAAATCCTGACACTCAGAAAAATATCCACTAACCAAACCCACGATCGTTTTACAAAATCTTCATGGAATACATATTCCTGTTAATTACATATCGAATCAGAAAGGATGAAAGATCAGAAAATATCATTTTCACCGTATAAATTTGCTTTGCAGATCTGGTCCCTACAGAGGGCCATAAGCCATATTCCCATGATGAATCATTTACCCTGCACTGTACAGCAGGAACGATGGTCAGATACGCCGATGATTTATCTCTTATGATGAAGATAATGTGTCAGTCTGAAGAGACGCGGAAGAAGTTCGAGCAGAAGGTTGCTGGACTCTTTATACTACGAAATTTTTGCGCCGTTAAATTCTCAATTCTTTTGTGTCTTCCCGTAAACAACCAAAGATTGCGGTATCATTTAATTCTCAACCGGTACTTTAAATTATGCACTGACTCGGCAAACTAATCCAATATTAATCGCAGAAGATATTTATGGACGTATTATGTCACAAGCAGTATAATAAAAGCTTTGTGAGAGATGAAGAGTTACGAAGGAATGATCTAAGGTCGGACATCGTATAACTAATTACGGTTTTCAATTATTCGAGCATGTAACGTAAAAACACTTCCATAACATTTCGTTTATAGCATCCACTGCTTTCTTCACAGTAGTTTTATTTAACAGTAGTTAACATTTTTATAAAATATCGCATAAAGTACGTGAGAATTTCCTTTCTCATTTTTCAACTGTTCGCGTCTCCAGTGCGCAAAACGTAAATCTCTGATTATCTTCGCTGAATATTTCGTGGAATTTCTATTGCTGTAGGTATGTTTGAAAGACATGAAATTCTTTTACCTGGAGGACTGCTGCGCGGTATCGAACTCTATAGGCAAAGATGTAAAACAGGCGATGAAGAAGCTGAGGATACACATCGAAACGACGTACGGTCTCAAAGTAGAAAAGGTATTTTATCGGTTTAAGTGCTCGCACGAAGTACGTATGTGACCAGTTCAGAGAAGAAATAGGCGTTTGAAATTCGATTTATCAATGAATAGTTTCGAATTCGAAACGAATAAACCGTGAAAGAGTATAGGTTCTAAATCTGGTGATTTTCACGGATTTCGAAATGATAAAAATGAGATGGTTAACTTTAATCAGAAACGACGTATACGATCGTTCTTCCTTAAGGAAACGTTTACGAAAATATATAATTTTAGGCACGATTACCTGCCATGAAATTTGTGCTTAACATGGCATCGCTTATACTGTCGGTGAATCTCGACGACATCAACGATGACATTAAATGCGCGGTGAGTTACCATAAACACGTTCAAGCCGGTGTCACCCACCGGTGGGCCACGATCTGCGATTCTATCTGGCGGCGGGGGTCACCGCTGGGTTATATCTTCTTTTTTAATATTTTAATTTATAAAAGTGTAATTTAACGGAAAATGGAACGCGTTAAACCGGTTGTTTAACGCTGTTTAACGTCGTCCTTCATTGAAAGCTTTGCAATATAATTAGCAACCAATTATCGCACAGGGATCGAGTAGATGTCTGTTTGAAGAATTGAAATCAATTTGTGGCATGTCGCAGAATACGTTCTCTGCAGTTACATATGCCGTCATTAAATGGGTATATGATAAATTACCAGAGAGTTATCAACGCAAAATGTCCGCTAAGAAGGACGAGTTAAAGAAACAATTCGAGGTAAGCAAGTTTCAAGTAAAACTCGATACAGATGTACTAACAGGCTTGAAATAATTTCCAAGAAATTTCCTGCATCCTTTACGACAGTGTCTGATTTCGAGATGGAGTGTTGTTTCTGTTTATAGTCTGAAATAACCCTTTACGTATATGCGAATTTCTTAAAATAAAAGTTGACCATTTTATATCTAAAAACTAACACTTGTTGGTGTACCTTAGACGTAGCTGTTAGTGAACATATTGCTTCCTATTAAAAGTAATATAGTGTTGTTGTATAAATTAGGATAACTGTTACATTGTAGATAGTTTAACGGTACAGAATCGACTTTCCTATTTAGATGACGGGCTGTGATGGCCACGTGCAGCCCTTGCAAGGCTGAAGCCAAAAAGGATGTGCATGGGTGTGTGTGTGTGTGTGTGTAGTTGCAGCGAGTGATCGCGCGAAGACAAGACAGTCTTAGCTGGCGAGCATGAGCGAACGTCTCTTTTTACATAGCAATAAAATAATAGTTCAACTTCCCTTAATAGTCATCCGGTCTATCATCCCTACACTAATTATAAATTTTTTTATTGCAGGAGCTACTAGGTGATAACGGCGTACTGATATTCCCAACGTTCGTATCATCAGCCTATTACCCGCACGAATCCTACACGAGTGTCTTCAATTTCATGTATTTGACAGTCGCTAATGTACTAGGAATACCAGCGACACACTGTACAATGGGGCTCGACAAACAAGGTTTACCTGTTGGCCTTCAAGTAAGTAATTTACTTTGTACCTGTGAAATTCAAGCATCGGAGTAACGACGTTAAGTTAAGTTCATTGCGTAATACGTTACTTGCCTTGTATAGATCATGGCAAACGCGGGCAACGATCATCTTACGATCGCAGTGGCTAAAGAGATCGACAAAGCCTTCGGTGGTTGGCAGCCGCCACCGATGGCCGGGCTGCAAGTTTGATTTTCCCTTTGATCGGACGATAAAGACTTCGATATGAGGATCCATCGTGATGAATCGAGTGTATTCGACGTGATACGATCGGCGAAGAAACTACGGTAACGAACGTGTGCCTCTTCGTTCAAACGACGAACAATCGCGATACCTCAAACGTGAATGAATCTACGATAGAAATTAAGATGTGCAATAAATATAGGTTGTCTTTATAACATGTGGGGAGTGGTCAGTCTGGTTCTACCTTGAAATAATTTAGGAATAAGTCGAATTTACGATGATTGGGAAAGATATTACGAATAAATAATGAAATAAAAATTTGACCTTCGATCGTTGGAGAAATTTGTAACAAGGCGAACGAGCTTTGTCCGAAGCTGATTTAATAAATTAGTTTCTTAATTATCATGCGCGCCAGTTTAAAAAGTTATTAGACGTAAAGTTAATGAACAATCAGAAGAATTGGAGTAAAAAGAATCACATTTGTATTTCAGGATACTCACATCCACAAAAAGATCCAGACTCATGTAACTGATAGTTGATCTAAATAAAATTCATAAAAACAATTTGTGTTTATTTTTGTTACGTAAAAATGCCCCTCCTCGTCGCTCCTTTGCATCTAATTAAAGTTGATCGTACATATTTTGCAAGTAATGAATAATTCAGTAAAGGAATTAAATCATCCACTGGTCAATTTACATAACTTAACGAGCAATGATAAAATCGAATCATTTCCACTTAAACGAGCGTATGACAAACAGCAAAAAACGTCTTTAAGAACAGCTGAGATTGTACTTGACTGCAACAGAGACATAACGGCTATCAGAAGAGCATTAGAATTCGATCGAAGTCGATCAGTTCACTGCAGTTGATTTATTCATCGATGATAGTAAAGTAGAGAACTGTAAGAATGACGCATCTATAGAGTGTTATTTAATAACAAAGAAAGTGAGAATCTTGTTTTATTCGAATTTGTGTCAAAGTTTGCATATTTTCGATAGATACCGATTTTTATTTGGTAGAAGAAGAAAACAAGGTAAGTTCTGCTAAAACTGAACATTTTCTTGGATATTGTGAAATTCTATTAATTGCATAATTAAGAATTTCAAAAATAATTTTATTTCGATGAAAAGCGAAGACCACGTCTATTTTTTTTTTTTTTTTCAATTGAACAACACATCTTTTTGTGCACCATCCCATGGATTTTTTAATTCTCTGCAAAAAAGTATTAAGGTATTTGAGGTGAAAAATGATTACTTTAAAAGGTATTTTAACTTTAATTATTCTTCTTATTCTCTGAACTAATTATTTTTCGATCCCAAGTACTCTGAGTACCTTCTTGTAGAGAATTCAAAAATCCACCGAATAGTACATAGGATGTGTCGTTTAATTTAAGAAATTAGAGTGACCTTGTAAAAATGGTTATGTGCATATTGATCTTGAATTATATATTCAAATTGCTGTTATATTCTCCCAGAGTTTATTGGATATTTTATTTACCTGACTGCCTCATTTAGAAGATAACCTGAAGCAACGATATACAGAACGTTAATTGATTTAAGATACATCCGTAACCAAAATTTCTTCCACGTTCAAGTACACAGCATGCTCGATTATAAGTTAAAAAAATTTTAAGATTGATCCTTGAAGCTAAAATAAGATGAAAATCAAGAATAAAAAATTGCATCTTCGACTTTGCGTTTTAGTTATAAATAACTAAACATTAGCTGCAATATCCCTGTGCGGGTGCACAGCTTCTTACACGAACGAAGGTGGGTCAGCCTAAACAGCAGCGTACACAAGAATTCACAACAAGTGTATGTCGTAAATAAGAAGATTATGACATTTAAAGACGTAAACATTCTGTGCGACCTTTCGTAAGAAAAATGGTAGATTAAACATTATACTGCCTATTCGTTAAGATCCGTGACAGCATATCGAAAACCGCCTCATGGAATTCTCGAATAGAGAGGATTAACGCCTCAATGATTTTTTGCTCCCATACATAATTAATAAATGTCTAGGCTGTTTACAAAAATAGCGATTATGTAAACGAAAATGCAACGAAAATAGCGATTATTTAATACCAAAAATAGCAAACATAATATATAATAAGCACGATACATACATGAGCATTGTACACGCTGCATGCCCAAGTCGTTCGCGTTGAAACTAAATAAAAAAAAAAACAAAGAAAAAAAATACAGGAAATTAAAGAGTTCAAAAAAACTAAAAACGAAAAGGCCCAAACAAATCATACAAGGGAATAACATAAACCTATACTAAATCGCTATATAACATAACCCTGATAAAGAAAAGAAGAAATTGACCTGCATGTGATGTTTACGCGTCTATTTGCCAAAAAACTATTTTCTTCAAATTATATACCTCTGAATGGCATAACAATTACAGTTACAATATAACAAACAAGTGTTTTAAGTAACATTCTGAATATATTGGCCGTTTACAACAATCTATTCGGAGTAATAAAAAACTGATGTCATTCACATTTCATTTAACAAAGGTTATCAATATTTATAACGAAAGGATGGAATATAGAGAGAAAAATTTCCTGAACATAACTATTCATCACGTTATACCGATAAAAATGTAACTAATATTTATCGTAAAGCTAATTACGTCGTATACATGTTATTTATTGTCGCAATCAAACAATGAAAACCGTTACAGAGGAGATGAATAAAAGAATTATTAAGCATATAAGCTGATAACGAATATTCACGTGTTGGTCTAAAGTTCGAACCGCACTGTCTGACCATGTTCAAGAACATTGTTTGCGAATATATTTATTCAATGGGGATCGACCTGTAGGTTAACACGTGAATATTCGTTATCGGTATCCTTAATAATTGATTGCCTTTTTAGAGAACTTGATTGCGAAAATGATATTTCGGAAAAAAGCACGATACGAACGAGAAAATGTTTCAAACATATCATTTATTTCTCCATCAAGATCTTCACGGAAGAGATTTAAAAACTCGCATGGATTTTTCTCAGTAGGATAGACTTTTCACAAAGATACGAAAATAATAGATCATCTTGTGAAAGAATCTTGTTTCATATAGAAAATTAATTGATTAATAAAATATTAAAATAAAAAATATTGAAACACATTAAAGAAACATACTGAAACCGGGAAATTTATCGTATTTTCCTTACAAATTTATTACTTACGAACCAAAAGCTCGAAGCTCATTATCGGATATCACGTAGATATCACGTAGATATCACGTAGATATCACGTACGAGAAAAAGAAAAAGACGTGGAAGTCAAAGATTGTATGGAGATTGCACATTCACTGCAATGAGAAAAAGTATTTATAAGAAAATCGTAGACGCGACGTAAGAACATTTTCGTTTACGGGAAAATACTGCGAAACCTTGAATAAATTGACAGAGTGTATAAAAAGTAAGTGTAAAAGATACCGATTTGCGATCTTATATCTCTGGATCGATGAAGATTTGTAATAAAGAGAAGTTCATGTAAAATTGACCTTGATCATGATTTCCAAACGTTTTTATCGCAATATATCTCACTCGTCACGAGGAACGGAAGCCTGAAAGAAACTACGAGTCGCAAACACTTTTCCTGGGAAGAAATGTTAAAGTTTTAATAATTCTTCGACTGATTTTATTCACGACGTGTTTAGATGCCACTGTTCACTATCGTAGCACGTAGATGCTCCGGGTTCGTTATTATGCATGTATATGTGTATATCATATCTTCCTTTCTCTCTTCTACTTTTTCTTCTTTTCTTCTTTCTGCCTATTTAAGCAGCCTCGACCTCTCATTTCTATTTTAGCTAAGTTCTTGTTCAAGATCACATAGTGAGCTTTTATTTTGTATCGTAAAAACCACATTCAATCGGATGCTGTAATTGTTTAACGGATGTGATCTGTTTGTTTGAATAATAAACAATTTCTTCATCGAATCTCATAAACAGAGGGATCATACGTGAAGAGCAAGTGTGCATTCTATCCACGGTAATTCAAATTTTTCATTCAAACATTGCCGTACCGATGAAGCGAAGACTCTACCGTGGTGTATAGTAATCGGTCATGTAATTCGTTTAAGAGATACGAACGTAAAAATCGCAAACGTGTCGTTGTTATCTTTGTAGATAAAAAAATAGGCCAATAATACCTGTTTACAGGAATACATTTACAGTGAATCGTTCTTTTCTATAATTTTTTGACCAAACACTTAGAAACTGGCGATATTATATATTTCTTCTTCCTTGTCTGCCCCTGTTCAGGTAATATTATTAATGAAATTTCACGAATCATAAGTGACAAATTATTAGAACCAGTAAATTCTCCGCTATAGTCGAAACAATTTCGATAATACGACTGACAAGTAAATTTGTAAGTAAAATTTACAGGCTAACAATCGTTCGACTCTCTTACGTAAATCGTGAAATTATAGAAGAATAGTCTATAAACTACAAGCTTCCCACGAAGAGGTAAATCGCGTGTCAAATATGTCTGATAAATCGTATGTCATTGTTGATTTAAAAAAATAATTATTCTGGTTTAAAATATGCAACGCGAAACGGAAGTATCCAAGACATATGGTGCAAAATTCACAAAAAGAAATTAATCTAACGTATAACGTACACCTTGTGATGTTATGAATATTTATTAGTTTTTTAAATGCGAGAAATCGATAGAGTATGAAAAACTAGCAAATTGATCGTCACGTGTGGCAAATAAGAAAGACTTAAACGTGTATGTTTGTTCTTAACGAACATATTTCCTAATAAAAAGTGCGTTTATCTGAACTTGTCAATCAACAAACAGCTTATGTAACTAGAATTTATGTAGAAGCGTAATAACATTGAGTTGGCAATTAAGTGATTATGGATTTTATATATATACCAACACCATATAAATGTATAATATCGCCTATTGGCAAAACCCGCAGTCACTTAATTATAAACCCAATACATATTCTCGTTTATACAAAGTGCGGTCGCATAACACGTACAAGCGGGCATGGGATGATCCCCTTGAAAAAATAAGAACAAAATATGCAACAAAATTTGTTCATTTAAGATTTAGTTTTCGAAAAAATCGAGATTGAAAATTTATCAAGTATAATTGAACGTGGCTAATTACGGACAAGTACAATAGAATACTATAAAAAAATCATTCCATTTCTCTAATTATCCTAGTAAGCTTAAAATAGCAGCTTAATAAATAAAGTTTCCTATTGCAGGAAAGATGATAGAGCCACTCATCAACCTAATAGTAATTTTGGTACAAGTGATAGGCAGCATTCACAATTTTGTACTCATGGTTATTCATTGGAGGAAAAAGCCGAGTATACCTCCAATTAAAAATCCACTGTTAAAATTAAGCGCAACCACGCTAGCCAGGAAAATCAGGAACAGAGAAGTAAGGAAATTAGTAGAAATGATTTCGTTCTGATCAATTCATACACAACGTCATTCTTATTCTAATCATTTCTTCGTTTCTTTTTATTCTTTGCACCCATTATCATCCCATTAATAAATTAGGCTATCTTCATTGAAATTAAAATCTCCTCTGATATTTCTACTTGAACTTTACCATTTGGTTCATTAAAGGTTCTTATTATCGTCAGATATCATCGTCAAGTAAACGGAACATTTTATTAAAAGCGCCTAAATGAAGTAATTTAAATTTGCTTTGTTCTTTACCTTTTGCTTTGTCTTTTTCCTGACGAAAAGAACCCGTGGATTTCGTTTTACTTTTCCTCGACACTCGGACAAATCCTCACGATTCGAAGAAATAATTTATCTCGATACCATAAATACTTGAATTTTCTCGAATACTCTGGAAAATAAAATTATAGGATCTAAGTGAAAGAGATAATGATACAAAGAATGTCCGTTACGCAAGATAGAGTCACAAGTAAAATCTTTATCCTGTATCCCGATATCATCGAGCTTTTTATAGAATCATAGAATTGTAAGTAAAAGAAGAAAATATTAGCGAGAAAGATATCCAAACAAATTTTTAATGTTTCCTGTCATGAAATTAATATAAATATGATATAGATTAATTGAAAAACATAATATATAAAATAACACAAATTAATTAAAAAAAATATATATAAAATAACATAAATTAATTGAGAAAAAGAAAAGAAAAAACGGAATTACGCGTGAAATGTTGCGTTTGTGAAACGTTTGTCCCTTAATAATTAAATTACTTTACAATTTTTGTAATTTCTTTTTATTGGAAAACAGCTCAGTAGTCAGATAGTAGTGGAAGCATATATCGAGCGTATTAAAGAAGTGAATCCATTCATAAACGCAGTGATAGAAGATCGATTCGAAGCTGCTCTAGAGGAATCAAAGATATGTGACGCCAAATTGAAAAGCAATGACTTAACCATGACTGCCGAGCAGCTAGAAAAGCATAAGCCTCTTTATGGTGTGCCGATATCTATCAAGGAATCCTGCGCGGTTAAAGGTAACAATTGACTATTTGACGAAACATTGAATTGATTGAAACATTGTTTCACGGATGTTTTATTTTAATGTTCGTTTTACGAATCGAAATTCATCAGCAGTATTTTAATTAACATAAATTAAGTAAATGCATACGATACAGAAATCGAGTTCGAAGTAAATTATTCTCATTGCCATAGATACCTTTCTCTTTTTTCCCATCATTCCCTCTTTCTGTTCAATGAAATTTTTGAAATTTAACGTGAACATCGTCGTCGAAAGTCGTCGTTGATACGCGCGATGTCTTAAGATATTAAAAATCCTTATGTTCCTTGAAACGAAAGCAAAATTGAAGGGTAAAAATTCGAAGTTATGATTTCTGAAATGACTTAAGAAGCTCAGCGAACAAAATTTTAAAATATTCTCTTTTCCTATTTTCTTTAATACTCCATCGATCACTTCGACCCATCTTCGCATTGATACTGTTTGTATTTTAAACACTGTCGGATGACCAAATTCTTACATAAGAATTTCTGAAACTGTAGACCTTCGCTACTGTGAAATATAATGTCTGTAGTTAATATATTCCTAATATGATAAAAAAGGCGAGCGAGCGTAATATCGAAATTTTTTCTCCTTTAAATTAGGAATGAGCTTTACCTGTGGTTGCGTATCCAGGAAAGGCATGAAGGCCACAGAAGACGCATATGTAGTTCAAACGTTTAAAAACGCTGGTGTCATTCCTTTGTTGGTCTCCAACGTTCCCGAATATTGTGTAACTCTGCACACTTATAATTTTCTGTTTGGCCATACAATGAATCCATATGACACGAGAAAAACATCAGGAGGATCGTCAGGGGGTGAGGTAATCACTTAGATCATCCGAGTTTTTACGCTTACAGTAATTTAATGCTCCTATATACTGTATATGGCGTAATCGATAAAATCGCGAATTATAAGAAAATATATAAAAGTTTCTATATAATCACAAAAGAATTTTCACCCTTTATTCAATTACTAAATATTTTTTTACTTAATTATTTTTATTATCTTTTTGATTTTAGACTGCGTTAATTAGCTCAGGAGCATCTGTGCTTGGAATTGGAACGGATTTAGTTGGATCCCTAAGAATACCAAGTTTCTTCACTGGTGTTTTTGCTCATAAACCTACTGCAGGTATTGCTTTCAGAATTTATACGTACTTGTTGGAATATATATATATATATATATTTCTACACGATTGTTTCTTTATAGGTACCATTCCTCTCGATGGACATTTCTTTTTAGTTGACGATCCTATCTTTAAACAGTTGCTAACAATAGGACCCATAGCAAGATACGTGGATGATCTTTACTTGAGCATGAAGGTGTTCGCCACATCCCCCGAATGCAGATTGCTTCCACTTTTCGACGAACCAGTCGATATAAAAAACTTAAAATTTTATTACTTCGATAACATCAATGGCATTCTCGGTATTACCTCGACAACATCAGAAATTAGGAGGACAATTCACAAAGCCAAGCAGTATCTAATAACGAAAGGGGCTAGCGTAGAAGAAGTAAAAATCTTATAATAATTTTAATCTAAAAAGAAGTCAAATTTTCGAAATCTAATAAATAAGTAATATAATTAATATAACTAAATATAATAAATAATTAAGATTCAAATATTGCATTCCAGTTTCCACAAGAATGGCTCCAAGATATATCCTACATGTTGTTATCCACATTAGGAACCCTAGATGTTGATTCTATACTGGAACCAGACTCAAATGTAATGATAATTCAAACATCGATAATAAAAATGTTTTATTGCATATATATTTTTGGCTTCTATCTTTTAAGCTAATAAATTGTAATTTTCTGTTTCATTTCTGTGACCTAAGGGATCTGGTATAGAATTCACAAAAACAATATTAGGATTGTCACAATATACGCCAATGCGTGCGCTTATGCAAGTGCTCCTAGAAAACAAGGGATTCTTGTCATCTTCACGTGTAGCATATTATAAAAGGGCTATGGCAGAACTTACTCTAAAACTAAATGTACGATTAATAATTCTTTTAAGTAATAAAGACGTAATTTATATATGCTTGTTGTATCGAATAAGTCTTCAATATTTTCTTATGATGCTTACAGAATATGTTAAAAGATAATGGAGTACTAATATGTCCAACTTGGTGTCGTACAGCAAGTTTTCCGCAAATAATGTCATGGGAAACGCATTGCTGTGTTTATACCGCTCTAGCTAATTTGACATGTACACCTGCAACGCAGATACCAATGGGTTTCAGTAAAGATGGAACACCACTTGGTTTTCAGGTAATTAATGGATTCTAAACTTCAGACTTTCAAACATGTTTTTTGCATGTTCATTTCTCTATGATACATTCCATAATTGTGTTCCAGGTGATATCTGCATCTTATCAAGATCATCTTTGTTTAGCAGTTGCCAGAGAATTCGAGAAAGATCATTGTGGCTGGGTACCTCCTAGCTAAGCTTTTATTTTAGCATTACTAATATATTGCTACGAGTACAAACATTTTTATTAGAAACTATACACGATATTACCCTAACACAAAACGAAAAATGGCATAAATGTTATTTATTTGTAAGAATAATTGATCGCATATTATATATTTCATGAATTTGTTTATATCTACTAAAAAGACGAACGTACAATTCGCGTTAAATGTGCAACGATATATCTTGTAAATAAGTAAAATTACTTATACATAATAGAAGATAGTCTTTTCAACGATGTTGTATATTACTCGAAGGAACCATGAGCCTTTTCCATTACAAAATATGAAGGAATTTTATATACTAAAAGTTGATCGATTTTCAATACCAACAAACCTTAATACCATAAATTGATTTCATTAGGCAAATCGACATACATACATACTTTTTCCTTCTTGAAAAGAAAGATATAAGATCAACTTGAATGAGATCTATCGTTTTCTACGAATAATTTCCTTTTAATTACAAAAATTTTTAACACATTTTTATACTGACTTCGAATACTGAACAATTAAATCTATCGTATTAAGAATCCTGTTCCCACATGAGCATTCAAATAGCTAATTGAAATATTGTGTATATATCACATCGCACCAGGCATCAGGCGTATATGCATTATACGTCCACCCATCCTTAAATCCACTGTAGATGCAATTATCTTCCTACACTTCTCATGAAAAATTTTATAATCAATAATAATATTAATCAATATTATCGTGCTTTCCAAAGAATTGCCTTTTTTGTGTAACGAGTAAGGCACAAATCCTAAGGCACTGTGCTATGGGTTCACTTTCAAAGTGGGTTAATACAAAAATTTATAAGATCTATATTAAAACTACTTTCGCCTGTTTGATGGAACGGTCTCATTTCTTACGATCACACGGAGGTACGTACGGTTTGCCTCCGTGTTTCTCCCATTCACGATTGAACTCATGTTCCAACACCTCGGCCCCGCGTTTCCTCGTCAATCCAGTCTCATCTAGGCTCAGTTCGCACATTTGCATGTCATCAATACCTTCACAGAAATTAATTTTTGCTCAAGATTCTAATTACTACAATGAATATGCACGATTATTCGTTCCCTTCGAACGTGGTGTCTTTGAAAATAAGTTTTAACTAACATATAACATAAATGTATGCAGTGATTCTAACTATTGTTGTAACGATGTATACAGATAAGATTATAGCTGATAAAGAAAAAAAATAGATTAAAATGAATTAGGGATGAATATCTAGAATTTTACCTGCCACCAACAGAATCGGTGCCTTATCAGGATGAAGTTCCATCTGTCTGGCAACGTACTGACCATCGAAATGAGCATACCACCATCCTCGTTTACAAGATGTATGCGAGTTATCTTGCTGACCAGATGCAGCTGGTCGTACGAAGGGAATTCTGAAATATCGTTGCGATGATCCGATTATGGGCTGTTTCATTTGAGGCACTGAGGTTTTGGCAGCTGAAAGAAACATTGAAATATATTAATATAATACAGAATGTTCCGTCTTTGATTTTCAGATAAATAAACTTGTCCGTATGCATTACCGGCTTCCATAATAGATTTTGGTGCCCTTTCATTTTCATCCATGGTTGTTCGCCTGCGATTTCTCGCTTTCCACGCGTGGTAAACTTTTAGTCTTCGATGGAATTCATGACGACAAGCCTATAAGAAAAAAATTACACAATAATAATTCTTATTGCATTTTATTTACCTTATAGTCAGTTGATAATTCTATAGAAGTGACGCGTACCTCTAACAATTCGATATCGCAGGATGTGTTTATAGCGTCTCGTAATTCCGAATACTTCCACTTAGATAAATCGTATTTTTTATTGGCCATAGCTGCCTGATTATTGCGCACTTGCTCCGATCTATATTTTTAAACGAAATTAATTAACGTTAACAGAATATATGTTGTATATATTATCACTATTAAAACATTAAATATTTATACTTAAAATACTTATTCTTAACATATTTTATATTGAAAAGAGAAAGAGGGGATTGTTTGTTAAAATTGCTCTTAAAGCTTGCATGTATGTATATCTGAAATATCATTGTGCATTCCTTAATTGCAAAACACGAACAATGGTTAGCATGCTAAAAAATCTCCAAATATCACCCATTCAGAAACGATAGAAATCGAATATTGTTAATATTACAGGAAAATATATGTTAGTTAATTAGTTACAAAATATTAGTAAGTGTTAGTTGTACATGCAGTAAACCTCAACGAGTTTTACAATACCTTGCTAATCTGTTGTTGTTTGATGGTACTCGTACATCGGAACCGCTATATGTACATATTTAACAAAATAAGATCATATTTTTTCACTCAAAAAAATTCTTCGAATGATCAGCAAGATTAATTTCGTTATATTTTGGCTACATTTCATTTAATCAAAATTTGTTTATTATCCATTGTAGCTCGCTCTACTTTCCTCCAATTAGTATCAAAAAAATAAAATAACAGATTCCAAATGCTTAAATTTTGATGAAAGCGAAACATGATACAATACCTTCTCACAAATGGTGGAGAATCATCGACTTGACCATTTGATTCTTGAGCTAATCTGACTGCCAATTCATGATCCCTTCTTTCTTGCTCCAATAACTCGCGATATTTGCTGTTTTCCATTGCTTCTTTTTCCAACTGTGCCTTCAGAGCAGATAGAAAATGTAATAAAATAAATAAAATGTATTAAACACTTTTGACAAATTATGCTACATTAAGAGAACTCTACGTAAACAAGTAATGTAATCATATCAGTGGATAAGTAATAAACGGGGAAAAGACTAATTGTCAAAGATAAGATATGTACTTTACGAAGCTCATCAGATTTCTTATCTTCTTCTTCTTGTTTTTTCTTTTGTTCCTCTTCTGCCTTCCTTCTCATCTCGATATCATGTTTCTTTCTTCTATTTTCTTCCTCCTCTCTCTTTTTCCGTTCATCCTCTTCCTTTCTCTGCTTTTCGAGTTCTAACTCCTGTTGGATCTTCCTCAGTCTTGCTTGTTCCTCAGCAATCTTCTGTTGCTCGACCATATCTTGCAACAACGCCATTTGTTTGTTCACCTGGTTCACCAAATTCGTATACAGAGAATCGATTTCCACTGGTTTTATTTTTTCATTCATCTTTATTTTCTCAATAGCCGCGTTCAAATCGCTCTGCAGTCTTTTAATGTCGCCCATAGGTTTTTCACGGTTTTTCAATTGCTCGGACGTTTCTTCCATGCCACTTAATTGTGTTTTCAACTTCTCGATCTTCGCTGTTCCCTTTATGCGAGGACGATGTTGCTTCTTAGCTATGTACATCCTCGCTGTTTTTTGCAAAATAATTAAATGCTGTCTTCGATAGATGATCTTATTTTTCAACTTGATCACAGATAAAGCACAAAACTGCATCTTGTTCCAACGAGACTTAAGTAACCATTTCTTTACGTTAGCTACCAACTTCCTTAAATTCTCAGGATCCGATTTCATGATCTTATCGAATTCAGCAAATTTTCCAGGTTTGAAGAAAACTCTGGTAATTCCAAACTTAAAATCTTTCTTATTCAATTTTAAGCTATGAAGCAACGCTTCGCAAAAAAATCTGGGCTCCAGTTTGGCCAATTCTGGCGGAAGATAAGATTTGTACATGTTATACAATTCCTGGAATGGAACTCTACTAGGATAGCCATGTTCCATGAGTTCTAAAACAGACGTCATTCCAGAACAACGAAGCTGTCCCAAAATACTGTTTCCGTCGAATTGATGAGCCACCATCTCGTTATTCGGTTTGATGCAGCGAATAAAATTTGTTCCCTGTACAAAAAATTTAATTTACCTGCTACCTGATTATCTACTTAAAAAGAGCATAATATTAAAACGACAATATAAGTAATTCTCTTACGGTGCTTTTTAATTTGTCCATTAGTTCCCCAAGTTGTGTTTTAAATTTACTGCCTACACTGATGAAAGTAAGTTTCCCCTTCTGACGAGAATTGTTGGCAAACTGCGTTCTTAGAAATTTGTTATTACTTTCTTGAATTAATGCTTCCAAGGAAGCATGTAGAGCATCGTTATTTTTCTCAATGAATTGATTCTGAAAATGGGAAAAATTGCTAGAAATTTCTTAAAGAAAGGAAAGTCAGAAAGTGAGATAGAAAGTGTACCAAATATAGAAAGCATAACAATATAGCGTATCATATTAATAATAAATATACTTTCTATAAAGAGCAAGAGCAAAAATAGGATATACTACATATAACAGATGAAGTACCGTTTGATAACAAACACCACCAGCATAATGACGAATTACGAATCCTTCATCGTCACGCAATTCTCGGTGGGCTTTCAAACGAGAAGTTCGCGGTAGGGTTATTCTAAAATGACCATTCCAAACACGATGAACTTCGCTGGTAAAATGTGCAAAACTGTGAGTTGGTAATTTTGATTCTTCATCTAAGAGACTGAAAATCCCCATGTTCTTCGATTCGATTAAATCTAAAAATTGAATATGTAGAAAAAAGATTTATTTGTTTAAGCAATGAAATGACGAATTAACAATTAAACTTACCAATGCAGTCCTGATTATCCACGTAAGATATCTTCGGTACATTAAGCGATTCTCTTGCATAAAGGTCTTGCTCGTATTTCAAGATCCTTTCATTAAAAAATTGTTGCAACTTTTCATTACAGTAATTTATACAAAATTGTTCAAAACTGTTGACCTTAAAGTACTCTATAAGAGATAATAAGAAAAGGATCATAAATTTATTGAAGGAGTAAGGATAGCGTAAGGAATATTATAACACATACCAAATCCTGCAATGTCTAAAACTCCAATATAATAGCTCGAAGCTTTAAAAGGAATACTCTTATTGATACGAGCTACGATATGATCGAACAATTTACTGTAAATAGCTTTGGCCAGAGCATCTCTGGCATTATTGGCTTCGTAGACTTTCAGTGGTACCCTTAAAAGTATTCGGTCAGTCATTAAGCCTTCTTTTTGTTTCTCTATTTCTGATTTTTATATAAACTTACATGATGACCGTTCCCTTGATACCCCCGCGACTAGTCTGCATTACTTTCGAAACCAAAGCTTGCCTGAGTTCCTCGGGATCAACAGCCAATAACTTCGCACTCATTAATACTGCTTTCTCAGAATTAGCGGATATTCTAGAACCGCCCTTCGTATCTTCAGGATTGTCCTCGAATGTGATATTCCCAAGGTGGAGTACCGCAGCTACCATTGTGTAAATTTCCATTCTTTCAGCTTCAGTTAAACCAAGACGTGTTAGAGCCTTCGTAAATAGTGAGAAATAAAAAAAAAACAATTAATCACCGCTGTATTACAAAATGTACATAAAATACATAAATATCAAAATTAATCGTGTAATAAAAAATGTTATGGATGGAGGAAAGCCATTTTGTAACTAAACATGAATAGATTAGTAAAATCAAAAATTGCATGAAACGAATGGGTGGTTTGATAATAATCAAAAAATTATCAAATTACCGTTGCTTTTTCCTGAATTTATAAAGTTATCCAATCAGCAAAAAGAGGTAAAATATAATTATCGATCTTTCAACAAAAGAATATTTTACTTTCTAAATTATTTTTCATAATAGATAAATCCGTGACATAATTTGCACGGTTATAAAAATCTTAAAAAATCTAAGACTGTTAAGAATCTAAACTATTGATAGTCTAACTCTAAATACTAATTATAATAATTATAATTACTTGATCGATGGCATTGAATCCTTCAACGTCATCCAAAATTGGATCGTGCAAGGTACCTTTCATGCTCTGATCGCGACTCTTTTGAGCATCGTTCAATTTTTTTTCCGACTCCTCGTTGCAAAAGTACTGCGTACAACCATTCTTTAGATACTGAAAATCGTCTGGCCTCGTAATCCCTAGTTTCGCGCGAAGTTCTGGAGGGGCTCCGGCACACATCATGTAAAAGACATGGTAGTTTCTCTCGTCAGGACTTTGAAGACACACTCTCGACTTTTCCAACAGATAATGTGAAATGTAACCGCCGACCACTTGACATTTCGAATCGAAATGAACCTCCATGAATTTACCAAAACGAGAACTATTATTGTTTCGTTTGGTCTTTGCGTTTCCAAAAGCTTCCAGCACTGGGTTAGCTAAATGTATGAATATACAGCAATGAATATAACTGATCAATGTGTTTAATAGTATAGCTTAATTAATTAAGTTTAATAGTATAGCCAGTTTATAGTATAGCTTCCATTTTCTAGAACGTACCATCTAAAATCTTCTGTTCGATCGGCCCAGCCGTTGATCCCCATAAATCACAGAGATATCGCAGCAGATACTTGGTAGATTCGGTTTTCCCTGCTCCTGATTCGCCAGAAACGATGATACTTTGCGATTGCTTCAGTACTTTCATATCTCTAAACGCCTTGTCCGCTGTGAAAGGGAAAGCGAATGTTTAAATCAATCCAAATTACCAAAACATCTGGTAACAATAGTGAAAACTAAGAGTACCAATAGCGAAAACATGAGGTGGCGTCTCTCCCAAAGACTTTCCCTTATAAGCCTTGATCGTTTCAGCAGAATAAAGATCCTTGACCTCCCAATATGGATTTACAGCGATTAAGATATTGGCCACGTAAGTCTGTCAGGTATCAGCAAAAACATACGCTTTAATCACGATGTATTACATACAGTGACTAGAAGAAGTACTTTCACGAAATTTATAGAATCTGATAGAAAAACGGTTCATTGAAAAATAAGACTATGCGTCGATATTTTTTACAGCCACCGTATAACGACGAGAAAATACCAATAGCAGATTTACTCTGAAATATCCAACATTTTTAAAAGTAATAATTTATTATTCATCTAAAACGCATTCGTCCCATATAACATCGAGCTATTTAGGTACGTGATCTGCCAATTGTTTCGAACAGTGCATCGCAATTTGCGCGCAATTACTCACGTATATTCTATCCTTGAAGTAACGAGTTCGTACGTTGTTGAGCAGCGTGGCCTCATTCAGGTACATCAGAGCGCCTGAGAATATGAAAAACAGAACAAACCCGTGAAGATAGATGTTGTAAAGCGACAGAAAGAGAGAGTCACCTGCGACATTTAAAGACTTCCGTTCCTAACGGAAACCCCCGTGATTCGCGTCCCCCCTTTACACGTGAATATTGTAAAACATATTTGTTATTATCTAAACCCCATTTAATCAATGAACCCAACATAACACAATTTTTCACCGATTTTTCCATACATCGTATACAAAATTACAAAGATAAATACCCATGGTATTTAAACGTTTGATCCGATCGTTTCCAAACACGTTCGAATACAAAAGAAAGAGCCAAATGATAAATCGTGGAGGTAAGAACGAGAGTTGTAATGATGAAATTACAATTATCTTCAACGTCTTTGGTGTATTCTCCAGCAGGATAAACTTCGTCCAGCGGACAAGTGCGTTGCGGATATTTCGGATCCAATGGTATGATCAACGCATCCCCGTCGACCATGTCCATGAACTTGCCGATTATGAAACCCTCTTGAGGGTCTCGCACCCACACCTGCTGATTCTCCATACTGGCTTACGCTCTAAAACGAGAACAATGTGGAACAAATGTATTAATTCACAGAATGATACGTATTTACATTTGCGTACTACTCTACGTACTATGACAGCAAGTTCTATTAATTTAACGTTATTGGATCTCGAACATTTTTGCAACATTTTTGAAGATAACGTAACGTTTGCTTTGTTCCGTATCTATAAATCGAACGATCCTATTATTTCGCTCTATATATTATACGTTTCAAAGAAATAATCATGTTACCAGAAGTATGTACGTCGAGAAATATAATCCAAGCGTACATTTGTGTTGATATTGTCTAAGAAAATCAGGAAAGAACGTAGAGCGTTTGAGAGGAAATTATTGAAAATTATTGACATTTCAAATTCTGTTATAAATTTGCAAACACGATATAACAGCCTACGCGAACATTTCGCGACAGCCATTGATAAATAAAATAGAAAATATTTTCAAGCTCTAGTTACGGCTTTACAACACGATCTGTTATCACCTAAATATGTATCTTTGTGGCCATCGCGACGTAAAAAGAAACAAACTGAATGAAAGCGAAATTTACAACTTCCCCCCTTAGGAATAGACGATCATACGCATTTTAACATATTCGCTACGATATATCTTCTTCTCTGCTGGCATCAATCTCACCACTCGAGTTCTAAAGAGTTAGTTAAACTAATTACACGGTGGAAGGAACAACAGGCACATTTGAACCAGTGCGCATAATTCAAATGGTTTCGCATGAGCTGCAATCGCGTAGAAACTGCTATAACGAGAATCACGACAAACGGAATTTTCCTTTGCAAAATTCGTTCAACGTGTCGCCCAACTTTCACCTGTGAAAACCGAGGAACGTTTCCGGTGAAAGGAGCAGTCTTCCGAGATTTCCGCTGGCGAGATTACGAATTCAAGAAGAAATCCTCACGAACGCCACGACGCAAATGGCATCGCTATACTAAGAGAAGAAAAATCACGATACTCAGTTTCCTGGCAACGGTTGGTGAAAAGAATTTTTCAACGTACATTATTTATTCACGTAATGGAATAATTGGTACAGTGGCTACGAAAAGTAATATTATTACTACGATTAACGCGCTCATTTTCCAATGATGCATCGTATTATCAAGTTCTACGTTTCGCTCTCAATCGTTCTATAGTATATCTCTCAATCTATATATAATCAATTTATATTCTATATTCTCAATCGAACTACGTTCGCTAGTATCAAATTTTTGCAGCCACGCAACTACCACTGTAATTAGTGCTGCTAGACGATAAGAAGTTTAATATCATCGGATCTAATTAATTAACGTAAACTCTAAGAAAAATATAAGGATGTGTAATTATAATTTGCATATCCACTATTTGCTCGTTTGCTTCGTTTTTCCAGATAGCAAATAAACGGTATAGCAAAGTTTCTTCTAGCAACTTGCTTTCTGAATTTCGAAACGCGAGCACTGTATATAAAAACAAAAGAGAACGATACGTTATCTCTTTCGTATTAAAAGGATGAAGAAAAATGTTATCCTAATATAATTTGACTGTCTCTTATCGTTTTTGAACAGAGATCAGTCAAACGAATCGAACAAACGAAAGTGACCCGCTGCGTCTAATTTATAGATCGATCGCTGCAAAGAAGAACAACTCCGCCTTGGATTAGACGAACGAAATTGGTTCGCGCGGTGTTATTGATGGAAGAAGCAGCATAAGTGCCGCCGTCAAAGCCGTTCGACGAAGACTTAAGATGACCCTCGACCGACCCGTGCGAAAGGTACCTGACGAAGGACGCAAGGTTCCATTGATTCTACACGAATTTAGTAAATCACGCCATGTTAAACCGATACGCAAATCGCTATAAATAACGACGAGCAAGTACCAGCCGGTTCAAAATCCATTAAAAAACGATTACGTTAGACGCTATAAGACTATTTAACGCTTTGCGGACTGGAGACGCGAATTTGCGTCTTACAAAAAATCTTAACTACTGTTAGATAAAACAGTAAAAAAGATGCAATGGATGCTATAAATGAAATGTTGTAAAGTGTTTTTACGTTGCATGGTCGAATAATACGAAACCGTTATCAATGTATTAGATATCAATTGCTGGCAAAGTTCGTTCCGACTTTTAAGTAATTTAATGGAATAATAAATTTTGCTTAGTAACTCCGCATCGGGCAAATTGTTTTCACACTAAAGAACGTTACCAGAAGTATCTTTAAATACGCTCATTGATTTTTAATAAAATGTTATACTTGTTAATTGCTGTTCGGAAAGTTCGTTCCGATTTTTAACTCTTCGGTCGACATAAAAAATCATATTGAAAAGTTCTTCCCAGAAGAATCTGAGAGGTTCTGGAAGGATGGAAGATTCAAGTCGCGTGAAAGATGGAGAAAGGCAACAAAATGTCACCTATACAATTCAATAAATATACATGGAATCGAAACGTAAATCGGAAGGAACTTTCCGAGCGACTGTTCGAACCTTTTCAATCACACCAAAGATACCCGCGAATTCAGGCTATATGCTTGCCAGAGCATACGGTCCTCAAAGTATCAAAAAAGATAGAATACTATAAAAACGCAGTTGTGACTCAATGAATTCTTCGATTACGGAGGAATGTGCCTGCCCAAAATGTCTCGACTCTTATCGATTGTTATCACGAGATAGGACTTAGATAGATAAAAGCGCACGATACCAAACTGTCGTAATGACTCACCGAAGCTGTTACAGGAATGCCATCTTACCTGTTTTTTCAGTTGCCTTTCTTTTCTTTTTCTTTTTTCGTGCACTAGCTAAAAGAAGAAATGGCAAGAGAATCTTGTTTCTATAAACTGGAATTGGCAATCCTGAACAGCGGACAATATCGTGGTGGAAAAATAATCTAGACGCATCCTTTCGGATTTATCGTTCTGTTAATTGGATGACAGTCACTGAATCGAACAAAAGTCGTCACGTACCGGTGCACCGTTGTCGCACAAAGTACAAGCCAGCGTGACAGAATTTTGAAAACGCCCACGAATCGAAGCGGTGCGCTCTCAAGCGACACGTTGCGCGTTCACCTCGACGAATTCGCTGGTAAATGACTTTTATCGGCATGAACGAACCGCTAGAACTTCTTTCGTGGAAAGTGAATACGATTAACAACGTGTGTACCGAGTTATCGCGTTCGGTGAAACGTAGTGTTACATTTTCAGAATAGATCCTAGCTTACGGTGAATTTACAGATATTCTTGGATCGTTATATTTTGTAAGTCATCCGTGAAATATATATACAGCACTACGTTTTTTTAGAACAAATTTCAGCTCACATACGTATACATATAGATAGAATAGTCGATGAGCGTACAATGCGAATATTCGTAGAAATCTTTTACAAGAATAATGTAACTCGACCAATACGATCTCGACGATCGGGTCTCGTTATAACGTTAATGAAATAATGAAATGAATTTTAAAATGATCTATATAACATACACATCGTATAGACGTAAAAGTTTTCTACGATAAAAGATTAAATACCTTCGCGAGACACTGTACGTATATTTTCAATATTTTTGAATTACGTAATGGTAGGTTTCATCTTTTCTAGATTTCATACTACCAAGTACACATTACGTTTTGAAGATAATTAGCCACGTATGTATACTATACTCTATACTATACTCTATACCCAAATATAGTAAGAAATTTTAAGGTCGACTGATAAGTTGTAAAACATTTCCAAAGGCAAAGCGCTTTTCTCGCTACCTAAGACATTTAAATCACGTTACACTGCTCACCAGTTATCGATGACCTTGAATAGCATAACGCTACAACAAGATAGTGCATTAATAAGTATTAATGCTCCAAATGAGCGACTCAAACTGATTATGTATGGGAACTTTTCTCTTCCTTTCCAGTTATACTTTTTCATTTGCTGTACCTTCTTTTCTGTCTTCTATTTCATTTTATTTTTCTTCCTTTCTTTTTTCTTTTTTTAGAAGTCGATGGGATAATTTTAAAGGAGAATTCGTAAGTGCAAATATCGAACGATCGTTCGCGTGGCTGATCTAGAAAGCGCGAGAGAAGGCAATGCTTTCGGCTAGTTCACTCCGCCGCCGCGTCGCATTCCCAGCATCCCGTTAGGAGTATCGTAACGGTAAAAGTAACCGGTAGATCCTTGCATCGATCCTTGAAACACGAACCGCGACTGCATCACGCTAATCTGTACGGTTTCGTGTCCTACACGTTGCCCACTACAATAATTTATGACAACACTGACATACAGTTATCGATAAATACCGATGATCCAACATTTTTCTTTCTTATTTTCCATATCTTTCCTCTGCGTTTCGTCTGTGGTAACATTCTGCGGATTAAAGTGGCTGTTGACACATTTGCAGTGTACACGTTCGTATCTTTGCGCTGAAACAATGATTTTAGATGAGTTACGAATTCAGCCACAGCCACGTGAGAAATAATTAATCGTTACCCTATAATTCTATAGCTCTTAATCCATTAAGGGTCGACGTTATCTTATCAACGTTTCATTTATAATTTCTCTCTAGTCGATTCGCGTTATCCTGTTCCATTAAATTCATACCGTAATCATGAAAAGAAAAACTGTAAGCCATCGATCTGCGACATCCGCGTTTGTTAAATCACCGTCAATCGTGTTCTTTTAAATCGTCTTGAATACAATCTCTCGCACATCTCTCGTAACAAACAGCACAGATCGAAGGAACTCCAAGTGAAAATCTCTCCGATAGAAATTGAGTCTCGAGCTTTTCCATCTTTCCGGAAGATCGTCGTTTAGCAAAATCTGACTAGTAAATCTCTCTCTCTCTCTTTTTTTCTCTCTCTCTCTCTCTCTCTTTTCTCTCTCTCTCTCTCTCTCTCTCTCTCTCTCTCTCTCTCTCTCTCTCTCTCTCTCACTGTCCACATCGACGTTGCTGATAATCACAGAGGCGCAGGTGATACGACGTTAGAATCTATTAAGAAAGAAAAAATTCCAAGGATCTGCTGGATAATTTCTCCTTTACAATCTCTTTCATCTAAATTCTACAATTTTAGAAAATTTAAAGAAATCGCAGTGTCTTATGGCACTACGATCAGATTCTCTCGGCGAATTGCGAGTTTTTTATCTCCGCCGTGTCGTACTTTCGGATATTGTTTCGCTGCTTGGCCTTTAATTAATGGAGTTAAAAGGTATCGAGCAGAGAATTTCCGTATCGGTGAAAGAAGAACGATCGAATGGTTCGGTTCGTTCACCTTGTTCCCCCGTAGAGAAACGGCGATACGCGGTTTTACCGGATCGTTCGATCGCCGTGCGTTACCACGAAAACCAACGTACGACACGTCTCGATGAAATAAAATGAATGAATCGGTAGGGGAAGCAGGAAACGGCAGGTGAAGCCCAGGGTCGGGAATAGGGAGACACGCGTCAGTGGTCACGTGGTTACCAACGAAATTTCATTACAGAATCACGAAGCGAGAGTAAAGGGAAAAAAGAAGAACAACGCGTCTGTTACGCGATCCACGATGAGTAAGTACGTGGAGACACAGAGTAAGATAAGCTTGTTTGAGTTAGAAGGATATTTGGGTCAAACTAATCGTAAGTAATTTTCCCCTGTAATTCGACAGTTCCACTTATCAACGAGTTTTACGATCGATGTACGTTTGAAAAATGGCCTGTCTAGCTCCGTTATCGGTGGCCTGACAGAAAAGTGAGATACATATATCGTACATGCATATTGATAAATCAGCGACTATAGTTTTCTACGAGGACAAATTTCGCTCGTCAAAAGATAAGAAATTGTTTCGATCAACGGTTAACATTTTCATCTCGTGCGATCTAACGATCGTGATACGGTAGCAAGTGTATGTCGCTTTCTTCGTAGAAATTATTTCGTTGTTCGTCTTGTTAGTTCTTACAGCGTAATATCTCTTCGCTGACTCGAATAATTCTATCGCACAGTCATTCTCGAATCGTTCACTCGGTTTTCATATATTTTTCTTGCTTAGAGTGCGCGATATTTTCTCTAGTTCCTTCGTCACTCTGTCGTAAACTGACGATGGTGTTTTAAAACGTATAACGACGCGCGATTATTCCGTGCAACGTTCAAGACTGAACTTTAAGATGTAGAAACTTGGGTGAATTCCGGTAACTCTACCTTATTATAGCGAATCTTTCTTTCCTCGGAGGCGACATTGGAATACGAAAGTAAGCACGCTCGAATCATTGCTCTTTTCTTTTTCTTGCGTATCGACTTGGTCTACGCCTAAACTCCACACAGCCTAGACACTCTTCCCGTGGTGCTGCTCGGTTTCGTCACCGCGAGAAAGTAAGAGCCGCCTATCTGTTGTCACGGTCAACGAACTCGGGACAGCTACTTCACCTTCTGCGAACATACTCATTACGCATTACGTCCACGCGTTGCGTAGCTGCTGTGTAATTAGACGTTACGCTTAGTCCGGTTTCGTAATTCATTCGACGCGATTAGAGAGCAGAAGTGGCAGAACAATGCAGCCGGCGAACTTGATGGACAACAGCACGTGATGCAAACATTCACAATCAGATCTGTTATTATAATATAGACGGTGGTTCTGCATTCGCGACGCGAGCGAAGTCACGGAGACTGCGTGGTTCGAGGTAACACAAAAATCGAGTGTAACGAAACTACGTTGGAAGCTTCAGCTTCGGGAAAATCGAGTTTCAGCAGTTTTCCAGTATACGTGAATTTGTCCAGTCTGAACCGAATCGGAGCAGATAGACGATTTACAGGAAATTAGTCCGCGCGTGAAGATCAATCGGAAACGTAGAATAAAGTTTTCTTCTCGAGGCTTTTCTTCCTCTGAGTTGTGAAGAAGATGGAATTTGAAAATTTTTCAGGTACTGGAGAACTTTTGATCAACCAGTTAGCTGTTTTTCACGAGTATACTGGTCACGAAGAAACTTATTTTACGATATTTTACGTTACGACGAGCCCTCACGGTAATAAGATTAAAAACTAAAACGATCGTTTCGTTACAACTTCATTCTATATTATAACAGCCATACGTACTCCGTGTTCGACGAGTATACTCGTTATCGCTTACTTTTCGCGACGCATTCTAGGTACATGCTTTTCAAAGAGGTCGCAACGGCTAACTGATTAAACACGTTCGAACTTTATTTTCTCCGGAACGAAGCGTTAAGAACAAAATTTCATTCCTTTCGACTTATGTTCGCTGATACAGAACCATCTCCCGACTACTCTTGTCTACTTCAGATCGGACAAATTCACGCGAACGTAATGGTAGATGATATTCTACGGATATCATAGATAACTATCATCCTTTTCAGGATCACTGTCACGGCCTCGGTAGCAAGAAGTTAACGGTCGATCTTTTGCGCCGTAATATCAAATTAAAGGTATCTATTCGGTTTAATCATCGGGTATCGAATACACATTGCAAAATACAGCACAAGATCAAAAAAAAAAAGAGAGAGAACGAAGGAGAAAGGGTTGACAAGGGACTTACAATGGATATTACGTTAAAATGGAGCGTTGGCACCACCACAAAGCGCGGTCAACGAACCTGTTCTCCCTGGACAAAAGGACAAGATCAAAGAAAAGCGAAATCTCGATACAGTGTAGTCGAGACGCAATGCGATCATCCTCGATTCCGTCAATTACCTCTCTATCTCGTGCTAACCAGCTGTTTCAGTGCAACGTCAAAAGAAGTACTCGAAAATTTTCCGCGAATAGGCAGAAGAAAATTTTGATCTAGATTCGGAGCGTAGAATCTTTTTAATATAAAGCGAAGAACCTACGCTGCGAGTGTATCGGGGGCATAGTAACGAGTGCATGGCCCGTTAATACGCTCACGTACGGTAATATCATCATTTCGCAGGCCGTTTAATATTAATTGGAACAACCTTCCCGCGATCATCATCATCAACCGCTTTCAACGATTAGATTGAATCGTGGTATATATGGTCCCGAGCATACGTTGCCTTGCCGTGCTACTTAATATCTCTCCTTCTCTCATTTATTCATCATTTTTCGTATCACGTCGATAATTTATAAAAAGTTACGTCGTAAATATTATTGACCAGGGAATTAGTCGATATCAAGGATGGAATTCTACTAATCGCGTTACAGAAGCTTATACACGTATAAACGATTATTTATGTAACTTACAATTGATAAGTATTCTGTCGAGAAACGTATTTATAATACGTGTACTTTAGCGATTAGACATTGGTATTCAAACAACTATTAACTTCTCTCCACCTTCGGAATTGTAATAATTATATTATTACGTTATTATATCGTGTACAGGGTGTTTCGCAACGTGCTTTCAACTTCGACAGTGGACACCAAAAACAGTGAAAAAGGTTCATGTAGACGTGTGTCCTGTTCGATCCTGTTCCAATATTGTAGCCACTTTCGTGTCACGATGATCCACAAATTTGGATTACCTTCGTGAAAGGTACTGGAAAGTATTGGACCATTTCATCGCCTGTATTATATTCCATACACGCAGTTGGAATTTTTGAAAGATTGCGAAATTATCTGACACGGCGATTGCGAGCTTGCGTTGAAAATGAGGATGGTCATTTCGAAAATCTTCTACGAAGATAAACTGTCGTCGATTGTTGTTACACGTAAGTAGATGTTGACTTTGAAACGAGGTGAAATAGGACGTTTCAGATGAACTTTCTTCGTTGCTGTTGTGTCTCCTGTCCACTCCCGAAGTGGGTCTCACGTTATGAAACACCTTGCTCTTTCTTTATCAGAGATCATCTAGTCAAATATAGAAGATCGATTACAGTTTCTCAGTCGTATTCAAATTTAAAAATATTTTAATGCTTACTATAAATATTAGCTCGTCCGAAAAGTTTCTTTCGTCTTATAAGGAAATAATAGTTTAATTTTGTAGTAACAGACCTAATATTACTTGCTATTGGAAGATATCGAGACGACAACCATAGAAAGTTCGAAGTTTCACAGATAACTGAGTTCCAAAGATCCGTCAAGCATCAGAGCAAAAAGTACAATTTTCAGAGAAATCCGTTTGATGTTTCAATTAACGGTCTATTCAGCCTAACGCGCTGTCTTTTCCAATGCTGTAGCTTCGTTAATTACATAAGCTTAAAAAAAGTCCTTCGTTATACGTTATTACGTGCGTATGGAACTTAAGGAACGTGCAAAGAAATTTTGTCCATCCATTTTAAACCGACAAAATGATGTACCGCCTTAAAAAGAAAATTGTCATTTGTAATATTCACGTAAGACTCCAACTATGTACGTAATAGTAAAGAAATAACGTAAGGAGATCCATATAATTCAAGTCGATTACGTTGATCGGTTAATAACTCATTTGCATGTCAAAAAGACCTTGCGGTACGTTACCTTTTTCCATTGCCGAGATAATTAGTCTGGCAACCGAGACTGCGTTACGTAATTGCGGAAAAAAGATCGTTCGTTGCCATATAGGTGAGCCGATATCGTAAGACGAGGATCGTGTCACCAGTGACTCATGGAGACGTACTACTAGAGAGAATCTCGGAAAGAATCGTCAACTGTGTTCCTGTGTCGCCATTAAGGACACATCAGTGTACGATACGTTATAATTAATACATTAGTCGATTGAGACCAACTCTGTTAATCGTATCCCTTGATCGTATTCTTATCCGACGCGATCCTTTTTACAATTAATTAAAACCGATTACCTGTACAAATGATAGTTAATAACGCGTCAAATCAAAAACAAAAGCGGCGACGTGTGATTCCATTATCAATACCACGTTGTAATATGTTTTGTACGGTATCAAAGATTAACGATCTTCTTGTTATATTGTTGAAATCAAGATACGGAGGTTATATAAACATGTAGATGTTAATAAATAGTTATAAAAACAAGTAGAATGTAAAATACGTAACGTAAAATAAGTAGATATTATGATATGTATATTTGTATTAAATATCTCAATTAAGTAACTAACACGTTTTTAAATTAGACTTTGAGAGGTTAGGGTACAATCCTAAGACTGATAAAATAGACAAATATTTATGCAAATTCAAGCTTTTCTGAATATAATTAAAAAAAAACAATAGAACCTAAGTAGAAAATTGTTTTACCTATTAAATATCATAGATATTTTGTATTTTGAGATATTTTACTTTTAAACATTACGCGAGTCCTGTGCATTTTCGCATCTTTTGCTCGTAAATGCATAAAAATCGAGAGACCACTCATCAGAAAATTATATACTTTTGTAATATGACATATTACATTTCGCGATAATGTTATTGTCATAGTTTAATACGAATAACATCTTTGTAATTTTATACTTTATTCCGATGACTGAATGTATAGTGATATACAGGCCTATAGTTTTAATCCTCAAGAGAAGAAACTATTCTTGAAGCTACTTTTTTTCTTCCATATTATTAATAAATGATGCATAGAGGAACTCTTATGTGAACAATAATTCAATGAACGAAATTTAAGTGGTGAAAGGAATCATGGTTGAAAGATGATAAAAGATGTACGCTGTTATAATTCAAACCAATTGTCAATGGTCAAAGACGCGTGACCAAACAAAGCAGAATTTTGTAGTGCAATAGGGGAAGCAGATGCAGCTGTAAAAGACACATTGTTTCTAAATAAATGCTTTGTTACATATCGCACATCCTCGCACGACGGTAAACGAACTCAAACGAGCTTTCATCACACACTAGGAGACGGGAGATTTATTTCCTTCTTTTTTTCCGTGACTACCTGATACACTTATGAAGAACGAAGCCGCGCATAATTCACATGCTAATTCACCTACACTGAATCGTCTATTTTCTTTCGCGCACCTGTGCACTTTCGTTCCACTCTCCTAATCCTCTTGCAACTCGCAAATGAGAAATATCGCACATTTTACGTCGCATAATGTCGTCATAATAACACAAACTTACATAAACATCTGCCACATTGACTAACACCTTCATATCGTATATGTAGATTGTCTCGTTTAAAGGAGCTTACAAATTATTATAAAAAAACAGAATAACTGTTCATTTTACTCGGTTCAATTCGATACTGACACTCACAATTTTGTGTTATATTTTTTAATGGAGAAATTCAAGTCTAACCTAATTAACCTAATCCAAACTATGTTAGAAAATAAACTACACTATATTTCGTCTATTATTATGTTATAATTTTTTATGTGTGTCAGTGTGAAGTATTAATAAACAGTATCTACGCGATATCTTGATCAATCAAATACATAGAATTAGTTGATAAACGAAACATACTAGATGTATATATAATCAACCTAACTGATACTTGCTATCGTAGTTAGAAGTACGACTTAATTAAGAAAATTCTTCCCCATTAGAGAAATAATAAACAAGCGAGATCGTTTTGATGACAACGATTGTGAGTTTAATTAGTTCTCATCAAGGAGAAATGAAGCACTGAAGACACTCTTGTTTCATATGAAATTTTCACGGACGATGTATAGAACCTATATAGCATGCTCCCCTAACCTAATTTAAATAAAAGAAATATAATTCTACAATATATGGTTGCTTAACCCAGCTATCATGAACAATAGTTAGTATAAATTACTATATAAAGAAACATTAAAAAAGCTGTTTAAATGACGTGTTAATAAATGATAAATAAATTCTTAAATAATTCCGATAGAATATATTTTCGAAGTATCTCAATAGAAATAATTTCAATGGAATATTTTTCCAGAATATTCTAGTAGAGACGAATAGAATAAAATACTTCTTGGTTTAATTAATTTGACATAAATTCACGATTCAATTGTAAAAAGCAGTTGTAGTGTTTCTTGAAGATTCTTCGTGTATGATAGCGGAACTATCCGATAAATCGTTCAAAAAACAACTGTACTACGGTAGGAAATTTATCACTGTTCAAAAAACACGCGCATATGTTTGAGCAGGCTTTAATGCATCATACTTGTGTCAGCAACTTATGCTTGAAACCACCGTTACCTATCATTAATTATTTTTCACAGAATAATCGACAAAAAAAATTTTAATAACCCAAGATTTTTTCCGCGCATTGAAAAACATAATAAGTACCAATAATTCCATACATTTGTGACTAATAAATATACACGTAAGTTAATTTCTAAAAAATAATAAATGATGATATTAACGAAAACACGAATAGTTAGTTATTATATTATGGAACATATGTTGAAATTCAATTTCTAGTTAACTTCCTGTTTCACGTTTTACACATCATTTACATGTAAATATAAACACACACGTAAACGTACCCAGAAGGACAGACGACACCGATGCTTGATCGACAATTTCAGAATCAATATAATTCATCGAATGACTATAAACCGACGCGAGTTCTTTAACAATAAAAATCAGATCGAGACGAATTAGTCTCCCATCTAGTTTTTCAAACGCTACTAAAACCTCGTATAACCTTCTCGAATTGCATAGTAGTTTGATACAATCACCGGTCTGCATTGAAGTACAGTAAGGCCTTGCTAACTGACAGCGGATCGAGACTGAATGTGGTCGGTTAACAAGGAAAGATTTTTATATTTATGTCAGGTTGCTCTTGCACAAGAATACCAACTGACAATATTAATAAGTTAAATAGAAGTTGTAGGTTATAGATTTCTTTTCCATAATTTTATAACTTTTTGTCAAATAGGGTAAATCAGATAATTTATAATTTACAAAATTTACTTATGAAATTTCATTTGTTTCATCATCAAACTTGTTAATTAGAAAAGATATTTACTAATACTGGTAATTTGACATACGACATGTAAAAGAACGCTAATGATAATAGTTCAATAGCGTAAAACAGTCCAGGAATCCTGACTCGACGAGTAACAGATACGTATGTCGATAAAGTGAAATAATGATACTCAATATCCAATTTTAAATATTGAAATTTAAAAATCGATACTTCACATAAAAACAGTCAAATGTGCAAAATCACAACAGATAAAATGGAAGAAATACATATAACACTGGAGCTTTAGTTCCACGCAGACACTTCTAAAAAATAATGGGGATAACGATGGCCAGTTAGAAAAGCAGAATTCTGACCAATTAGCAAGAGAGTATTGTGATATGTTACACACCAAAAAGCGATTCAAAAACTAAAATTTAAAAAAGTATACGTGTAAAATGTAAAATGTCAACAGTGAATGCGTTAGCCATGAAACACATGTAAATGAAAAAGTATGTACATATATATGAATATTTTTAAATACTACTTCATATATCCTTATCCTTATTATATGTATTTCGTACAAGCGTATATTTAACAAACTGATACATATCTAAAAATTATTTAAAAAATGGCAACATGAAAACTGTGTTAACTTGGTGTTAACTTGAAGAAAAGTTTGTTATATTAAGAAATTGACAAGTATCCACAGATGTCGAACAGAAAAGAATGCATGTTAAAACGAAGTTACTCACCGAAGAAAAGAACAATACCCACGACACAAACGGAACGACGTCCGACATGCAACTGGCGCTTTGATGCGTCAGTTCTATAGCGTCGGAAATTTTCGTGCGTTTTCGGACATGCCACGCGGCAAATAGCAATCACCTGGCGAATCGCGCCATGGGAATTTAACCGAGATTATTATCGTAACAACAGGTGGTAATGAATTTAAAAATAAAACACCATGAACATTCCTCCATAGATTTTGTGTACTTTTCAATAAAACCTGAACGAACATTTATGATTATCAAATGAAACATTTGAATTTTAAACATAGAAGATATTTCAATCCACTTAAAAAATTGTAGGTTCTTTCCTTGTATTTTACATTGTTATCTCTAAATATTGTTGCAACATATGCAAAAGTAGATATATACATTCCTCTTATCTTGAAATTTTGAGGTATATTATTTAGCTGGAAATTTTTAGATGCAAGGAGACATAGATAACACTATTGATATAACTTAAAGTAAAATTATTCACGTGACTTACGTGAATAGTAGTTATTGAAATATTAGACAATGTAATATATATATATTGTACATATCTACAAATTCTTTATAACAATACTAACGTAGTGACACCTATCATAACATGGATTGTGTTACTGTCGATAAAACAAAACATCAAGTATGCATGTACATACATATATACTTGAGCTGGTGGGCTTTCCTGCTATACCGACCGTCACTATTATCGCAGTTCAACTTTAATCACCGACGATGTGTATTTAGTCTGTGTTTTAAGCGTGGATACGATCAACACCTCTTTATACGTATTCGAGTTTCAAATTGCAATATAACTTCGATTCGCGGACGCTTTAATCGTGTAGAAGTTAATTAGTTGTAATTAATTCGTATTCTAATTCATTATTGGTGAATTTGCCCCGATTAACTACGCTGGCTAACTTCTTTTTAGTGGAACCGCGAAATTACGCAACGTTTGTAATGATTGGTCTCTATTTTCCTAAAATTAGAGTTGCAAATTACCATCATTTCTAAAAATTGAAGTTACACGTGACTGATAGAACTACTCGCGATTCTATAGAGTTTTCAATAAATATTCAATAAATATTAAATAATGATTTTTTAAAATTAGCATTTTGTATTACTATGTAAAAAATTTCCTTTAGTTTTAATATTGCAACCTCAACAGTCTTAATAACACTTTATAAAATGCAAAAGCGATATCTATAAATAGGTCTTTGATAAATTATAAAGTCGTATAAATGTCATTGACCTCAACAGGTTACAGACACTAAGAACATAATGCACATACCTTTAAAGCTATAAAAAGCTAACTCCTCAATTTATGCCACGTAAAAGTTTGACTGCCATATCTTTCACTAAAACATTCTACAGAAGTCATTGCATATTCCACAGTTCCCTTTTCGTTCATAACAGCAGTATTTCTTCCGCCTCCAAATTCTGCGGAAAAATATTTCTCGTCGTTTATTCATTCAATGAAATTGCTGATGGACATCGCAAGAATGTGTAATTGCAATATTAAGTTAAAAAGAAAAATTCATTCGTTTAAAACAATGGAATAAAGGCAAAATAAATTTTCATTTATCTTAATTTAACAAAAATTAATTTTATAAGATTATAAAGCTTAAGAAATTTGCTTCTGGTTGAAGAACGGTCTAGCTAATGTCTATTTCTCATTACAAGATCTCTGAAATAGAAAAAAGATCGTGGAATTGCTTTTATCCTTGACATTTAGCGATTTGCCAATCGCTGTTCAGTTTTTAACAGTACCAATATCCTTACTCACGTAGAACATATTCTCACGTATCTTATTTTTCTTTCAGTCTCTCTTGTCTTTATTTCCAATGGTAGTTCTTTATTAAACATTGGACTTGAATACAATATTGTATTAAATACTTCATACACTTAATATGTAGTTTTACCTTAAATTCAGTATTCCTTCGTTCTTATGCTGTGTAATTAATGTCTTCAATGATTTTCGGTTATAATAGATCCCATTTCTTCATTATATTTATAAAAGTATGATTTTCCATCAATATCCGCACTCTAATAATAATTACATTCGCATTACAATTTAGTTAAAAAACATTAAAAGATGTCGTGTATCACAATTTAATTATTTCAACCCTGTTACTTATATACATATCGACCAAAATAGTTCCAGAAATTACATTTTACTTAAATTGATAGAATTTGCGGTAAGATCACGCAATAATTCTGTCTTCCGCTTTCTCTGTCCCCTTTTTAAACGCAATTTCTATCAAGTTCCACTGGAGGACCGAGTTTCCGTTCACTTCCTTGTGCGATGACCTCTAGGAAGAAAATTGCTGACCATTTGCTGCAAGATGCATCAACCACGTCAAACATTTATTACCACCAGTTATGTACAAACATGAACCTCTCAGAGGATAAATCGATCAACTCGAGTTTTCGACAATTTCTTAATTTCATTAAATAAGTACACAATTAATGTTCAATTCTTAAGAAACAAATGATTAACTTCCACAAGTTTATTCTAAAGTGAATTTAGAAACCAGTGTTTGTAATATCTAGGCAAATTCATATTTTTCTGAATATAATTTGAGGAGAGAAAGATAGACAGAAATTTGCTTTACCTACCAAAACATTACAAGAAATATTTTTAATATTCCCGTATGTATATCTTTGCATATTATGTATATTCTGTGCATTTTTGCATAAATGCATAAAAATCCACAGTTTACTGATCAGAAAATTCTAGAATTTTATAATGTAACGTAATATATCTTGTATAGTCGCTTTTCTGTATTTTTAAGTTTATAGAGTTGATCAGCGTGGCTTCTGAATGGCTCATACATCGCGTGAAACAACGACCTGTCGCGTGGGCAAAGAACAATTTAAATAGACGGATTCCTCTTATTACCAATAATCTCCAAAGAATCTTCTAATTGCGGATAATACATTGATAATTTCCTTATTACGCGACCAGTCAGATTTAAAATGAAAATTTTTTTTACAATAGCCGTCTAATGTGTTCCTTAATATTTCCGATTATAATACTACTCCACAAAAAAGTATAAAAGATATAAAAGAAAAATTACCATAGGAATGGTACCAAACATATTGAATCATTCTCCAATGAACATTCTCTTATAGTTACTATATGTATATATACTATCTTATCTCTTTTTTATTTATTTTTGTTTCCTTCTATTTAACCATACATTAATATTATTCGATTATTCTCCATAATTATGATAAATGATAACATTTTCTTAGAATTATTTTCCACCATTTTCCTGTTTCTTCCTTTGTTTCCTCGTATTCGATGATATTCTCAAGGAAACGTTAAAGGATAAAGTTCATAAATAATGGTATTATTTTGTGAAACATGATTCAACATACAAACAACTGCAAGTTGTGAGATAAAAATGGAGATTAGAGAAGACCATGTCTGATAATTGGTTACGATGAAACGCCACACATACATTTTCCTTTACTTATTCTCTTCTTTTTTATACGGAGTAATATCGCGTTTCCTGCGTGTCAGCGATCCATGCTTGTCCCAACTAGCAAAATTGCAGGTCACGCGTAGCTATGCATGCGAAAAAGATAATCGGAGTTAACTGCAAAGAGCAGCGGCGCGACGAATCTCTGGATTTGAATCGCTAAGGAAATTCCTCTTGTAGACGTCTTTATAAACACGCAATGATGTTCTACACTTCCAAACGGACTGCTTCATTCTCTCGTATGCGCAATATTCTTTTAAAAGCTATGCTAGATCAGTTATTATAGGAAATTGCTTTTTTTTTTTTTTTTTGTTAAATGAGTACAATTATTTAAATATTCTAGATGATTTTTGGAATTTTCGTATCTCTATGATTTTACACGTCATATACTTTTTCATTCGTAATAATATACAACTAAATCAGAGTTAGACAAGGTTTGATTTAAGTAGTAATGTAAATTGTTTTTTGTCAACACTGATAATAATAATGGACATGATCTCTTTTATTACGTAGTATTTTCCGATTGTTTCGCTGATTAGTCGTGACATTACGTACCTCGAAAAATCATAATTAGATACGAGAAGTCTTAATTATTCTTTTAATATCTCATATAATATATATACGATTATATATCAAATTCTCATTGACATTTATTAGGCTTCTATTTAGTTTATAAGCTGAACATCTAATTGCTTCTCCCCATAGGGTCTTTGATAACTTCCTCTAGATGAACTTGATCCTAGTTCTATTATAGACTTGCTATTTTGCTGGGGTGTGTATGGACACATATACCGAATCCTTATTACTCGTGATTTGCAATAGTTTTTGAAAGAACCTGACGTGAATTCTCTACCATTATCTAGTCTTATACTTTTTACTACTATTTCTCGTTGGGTTTTCATTTCTGCTATCTAATTTTAAAAATTTTCTTCAGCTTCATCCTTTTGTTTAATAGATACATTATTGCAAAGTAGGTGTAGTCATCTATCACAACTTGAAAATACCTATGTCTACCTGGAGTACATGGAGTTACTGACCCTGGTGGATTGGAGTGTATCAAATCTCCTATTTTTTGAGATTGTTTCTTTCTTTCATAAAAAATGGGTCTTGCAGCTTTGCCTTTCACACACGTGGACCACCTGTTACTGTTTATTAGTAGTCCTAGAATTCTCATAGCTTTTTTATCCAAATGGCCTACTCTTCTGTGTCACAGTTCAGCTTTTTAGGTCTGACTTGCTTCCAAACTTACACAAACCTCATCTTTTTTAGGCCTTAATTTCAAGATATATAGGTTATTTCCCCTTTTGCAAAATAACATGGTTTTTTCCCACAATTTCTACATCTTCCATGTCAAATATCACCTTATAATTATTTGGACTAGTTTCCTTAGTGACAAAAGGTTATGCTCTAATCCTTTTACTATTAGACCATTTCTGCTATCTAATTTTAAAAATTTTCTTCAGCTTCATCCTTTTGTTTATTCTTACCTTTTGCTCTTCATACATTCCAACAAAGTCACCTTTCTTTGTAGCCTTTATCTTCTTTCCACTAGCTATATGGATTTTTATCTCTTCCTGTAACATTTCTATATTGCTTATATATTTTTCCATATTTGTCTTTATTAAATATGCAATTGCAATTGAATCCAGTATAAACTCTGTAAATTTACTCTCATTGCGACTGACTATACTGCTTTGTCCTTAATAGATTGATTAGCTGTCTCTGATCTCCTTGGTCGATAACCCCTATCTCTGAAGGAGCCTCAACCCCTATACAAATTTCTGCTGGTATTTGGTCTCTCTTTTGCTCTACATTCACTTATTTTGTAACCTATTCTACCACATTCACCAAGTAAGCAAATGGAAAGACTTTGAACATTACCTGGCCATTATTGCTTTTATCATTCAACATCTTGCTCATCACTTTTAGCTCCTCATTAAGCAGTCTACTTTTGATAAAGTTTAAAGTGTCTTCTTTATCATTCATTGTCGTGATAGCAGTTATCATAGCATTATAGTCTTCAAGCATTATCTACAGTAGATGACAAATTTTATCGGATTCATCTATTTTGGATTTCTCATTTTCCATCTCCTTTATGATGATGTTAAATTTTGAGAAAAAATCTTTCATTTTGTCCATACTTCAATGAAAATAGCTTCCTCTTTAAATGCAACTTTGAAAACGTGCTTTTTCTCTCAAACATATTTTGCAAAATCTTTTTTTTGCAGTGGATGCATCTTTCACTAGATATAGATGATTGTCCGTAATACACTGCACCACTATTGACTTGGCTTTCGCGTCTTTTAATATAAAACTCCTTCTATATTTATCCCTCGCGAATGACGGAATTTTAACGCATAGCATATTATCTATCTGTCTTTCAGTCAACAGGCATTTAACTCGGAATTTCCAGTTATTGAAATTCTCTGTGTACAACTGAGGAAAATACTGTGCTGAATCCATGTTCTATTTTGAAATACTCTTTTTGAAACTCTGATCTTTTATCGTTTTGTTATACGTAATTACTCTCCCGATTGTCCGTTAAGGCAATTCTTTAGTCTTCTCTTTTATTTCTATCTCTTTTACACGTACTCTAGGCTCATAACCTGATGAGATTAATCAAGCGTAAAATTGTAAAAGAAAAAGTATAAATGTGTTTAATATATTGAAATAATAATTGTACACGAGCCAAGTTATCTATACATTCTTTTTTGCATACTGTTCTCACATTTTTTCTGTACAAACTCGGAAATCGCACTTTCTCCCCTAGTTCACTCACCCCTTTTTGGTTAACATATGGCTTATACTACGTTGGTCAGTTCGGGTTCCAAAAATGTTACCTTTAAAAAATTACACAAATACTTGACCACTTAATATTCAGTACAAATCCTTATCTTTTACCTATATTGCAAAGTTTTCTTTTCAATATATTTATAATTCAATCTGTGAATATAACAATATACACGAAACGAATCGATTACTTCGACCACACGTACGCTCTTATCAAATAGGATTTTTCTCGCAAA
Organism: Bombus pascuorum; assembly: GCF_905332965.1. Classification (NCBI taxonomy): domain Eukaryota; kingdom Metazoa; phylum Arthropoda; class Insecta; order Hymenoptera; family Apidae; genus Bombus; species Bombus pascuorum. The sequence goes on along the minus strand of NC_083488.1, from coordinate 4,263,130 downwards.
TAAGTGTGATGTAAGATTTATCGAGAAGAGGAAGGACGAATCGGTAAGAACCAAGCTACAGCAGCTGATTGGTATTCACCTTGGAAGATTATATAATTAACAGCATAAAAGAAGATACGCAATAGAAGGGAAACAGAGAACGAATGACATGAAAACAAATTTGATGCCGTATAAGCAATTCATTGGCACAGCTGTAGCTTTTAATGATATTACGTAGGTAATAATGAGACTGCGAACGTTTATGCATTTATAGCATAATTGAAGATGTAAATATTCGCAAACTGCAAACAATATGCAAATATATACGAAATATTCAAAGTTTAGTACTTCTTAGAATATTTAATAGATAAAAGAATTTTCTAACTGTAAACGAACGCAAGTTAGATGAGTTATGAGAAATTGTTGACATTTTTGTATGATTATTGCATCGATTTGTTTCTAAGCAATTAGAATAAATTTTACAACATGAGCGGCGATATAATCAATCACTGATTTCAAAACTGTAAGTTGATACAGCGAAATAAGATAACGGTCAATAAGATTGCGGTACTTTCCCACATTAAAATGCAATTAAAATATTTCATCTCTTTCGATGGAACTTTTATTTCTATTATTAAGGGAGTCTTTATTTTTGAAGATTTCAAAACTCTTACAACGTTTAAATCAAAGAGCTCATAGCAAAAATGAACCTCATCATATTTATAGATTACTTGAATAGAGTTCAACATTTAGGAGTTTGGATCAAAAATTACGTTATAATCAATGAAGAAGAAAAAAAACAACTTCAATAGGACTATTTTTGTCTTTCTACTAGCGAGATTGTTATTTTATCAAGATATTATAATCATTACCTTTTTAGACAGCAGTTCACATATTGTGTCCATTAATTTATTCAATAAATTCAAATCTATCGATAACAGGATATTCTATCATTTTCCTAAAAGAAAAATAAAAACTAGAAAGGGTATTTTTCGTTATTCCTTCAGCTTCTCGTCATATCAGATCGTCAGCAGCATTTTGTTTATCCTATATTTCCCTTTTATGCATATGTATGTATGACTGTAAAACTTGAAAGAAAATTCTTGTCGTAAGAAGAATAGTACATAATAATTTGCATTTTGCATTAGATAATTTATGCCACGAGTGACTCGGTATAAAGAGTCAAGTGGACTCATTCAGGGTGGTTTTTATCTTGACCTATCAACATTTTCCCCCTTTGATCTTGGCATGGTCATTAACTAGATACTGAACGTGCAACAGGCTATTTATGAATGCAACACACGTGACCCGGGGTGAATCGACGACTTAACCCGTAGCCAGGAATCCCCGGATAAAGGTGGGACGCGTACGCACACACCAGGGAATCCCGATAGACAGGTATGAAAGTTTCCTCCGCTGCCTCTGCTTACTCTCTCCCGTGCAATACTTACTGTTCTTCATTCACTCGTCCGACTCAGTGCGTTGCGATTCGCCGCAACTCTTACAAGTGCCATTTACACCGTCCTCCGTAGTGTTTGAAGTTTGGTAGTCTGTTTACCTGTGAAAACTGTTTACTAATTATCCAGAATATTATACATATGTATAATAAACATTAGTAAGTTTATATAACAATTGATTATTTATAATAATATACTAAGTAGATGATCCATTCATCCTTTTGATCAAAGTGTTCAATTCATGAGGTTCATTCTGTGGTTCCTTCCATCATGGATTAATCCAGATGGACTTTGTTCTATGAAATAGTTTGCTGTTTTTTGATGAAGTTTAAAGATGTTCTATGATTTCTTGCTCGTGACCATTTTTTATCGATTATTTTGTTCCAAAGTTTTGCGTGTGAGTTTCATTTAGAATTGATTTTTGACAGTGTAGTTTGTATTCCAAAGTGTGTTGTCTTTTCATTTTTATTCATAAGATAATAACAAAGATTGAAGTTTAATGTAATTATTGCTATATTACGTATTAAAAAAAATTATCGTAAAATGGTTATGGTGAAACAGTTGCTTCTCGCTGTCAGAAATGTTTTTGATGACCAAATTGATTAATATTCACTGTCTAATTTCGCCTTAGAGAATTCGCTACGTCACTACCATTGACATTATATTATCATATTTCAACTTTATCTTTAGGATCTGTCAGGATCTAATGTATAGAACTTGAAAATCTTGTTAAAAAGCAACATTGTTTCTTTTCCATTCAAGTAACGAAGTATGTTTTATTAATACGCTTTTATTCTTGATGTCAACATTTCAATAATCTCCTGGCAGTTCAGTTTAACAATGTAGCAGGTATGAGAAAGCACATCATTGATCATCATTCGATCATTTATAGTTGCTGAAAGTTGTCTGTCTGATCGGTTATCTTAATTATGTATCGCGAAGCATCTTGTAATAGCTGCCCAGCTGATGAAACAGTTCAACAAAGCTCAATAACAGGCCAGTACGATTTTCATTGAAACGGATGGTAGAAGTGTGACAAACCTTGAATAGTTCAAATAGAAACGTGTTCAATTATGTTCAATATCGTTAAATTACACAGAAAGATCGTATTTGCATTCCTTTATGACAATTTTCATTTAAGGCTGTAATCTATTTTGGGTCGATTAATTGACCAAGGTCAGCAAGCAATACTTCCACTTCATAATACTCGTATAGGTAATTCAAAATAATTGTTTAAAATTATTAATTTTTTAAGTTACACAAATCTGATTGTGTTATTAGTACATTCACGCATTAAGTACTTTTACGGACAGTATAAATTAATTATACACGACGATAAATTGTATAAATTAATCATAAAATATACACAGTACATATTATGAGTATAGTTATACATATACTCATTAGATAGAACCTAATTATTCGATAAATTAAAAAAATACTGCAACTTTTACAAAAAGGCAATTGAAATGTGCAACGAAATAAGTGAAGTGAGGATTCCGATACCTACATCGTTTATAATGAGATAAGTGCTATATTTATCCTTGTTTATCTTCCTTTGTAATTAGCATAATTACAGATACCTATCACCTATCGCTCCTCACATTTATACATGAATGATTAGTAGGCTGTTCACATTCGAGTAAATTATTAGATTATTCAAATAATGGTGATAACACAAAAATATGCATTCATTGAACACTACAATTTAATTAAAATGACTCATGAAAAGTAAGGAACGACTCAAGATGAAAAATGACATTCGAAAAACGTTTTTACCGTGCTTAAACAGTCGGCAAAGCGTTCCAAATGGAACAACCTCGAAACGACGATGCGCTACGGCTACGGAAAGGGATCGCTATATGTATGTACGAACTATGGGGAAAAACGTTGGAACTCGTTACCGTTCCTGTTTTTGGACCATTATGCCAGCCAAAACTGGTTTCGCTGATACGCGTACAGTTGGTGGACATTGACTGACTAGTCAGTCGACTACCCTAGTGTCCTTCAATGATCGAAACGTGCATCATATTGTCTTAAAGATCTGTAAATATAATTAATTTTATACTTGCCGTATACCGTGTCACATTAGAATAGAGCTAAAAAGCTACTTTATATGCCGATTTAAAATTTTAATGGAAAACTCATGTATATTTATCATTTAGATCGTGACGCAATCGCAATATTTATTAGCGAATGGTTTCTGTTTATCGATCAGATAGTCCGAAAAAATCAGATCGAAAGTGAATGATGTTTTTATGATTCGTAGTTTCGTTCTTCTCTCCTTAATTTTACCTGGAAACGAATGTAAATTAGTTTAGAAAGAAGCTAAGTTGTTATTAGATTAATAATAATTGAATGCGTAAATTAGTTGGTTCCATAAATGCAATAACAAAAACGTTTGTATTATTTGAATGAAATAATTACTACAATAAGTGTTCGATTATGATAATTACATCTTGTACCAAGATCTGTAAGCAGTAGAAATTAACAACTGAGAAACGCGTGTGCACAGATAAAGTAAAAGTCGACGAAAAAATAGTCATATACTGGTGTGTGCAAATATCGACAACATGTAAACACCAATTTATCGATGCGAAATATCTACAAATTTCAAATTCCTTGTTTTTAAATCCTTTCAATTAATCAATTTGCTATCTTGGTAAATATAATATCATCGGATTTTCTATTTATCATATCTATTAACTAAATTAAAATAGTCTTAAAAGATATAGATGATAAAGGAAATAACAGAACAAAGGTTCGTTGTACAATAAGTTCTTAAAGAGATTTACATAAGCTTCTAAAATTATAGCGATTTCTACGCAACATAAAATTTGTAAGAAAGGTTTTACCGAGTTGATAGTGAGATAGATAACATAAAAATGCCGCTAGGCGCAATTTTATTATCCCAGAGAAATAAAGTAGTGAACGTGAAACTTCAATAAGGATTGCTGGAATCGCGAGAGGAAAAAAGGTTGCAATCTATCGTTCACAATGATTTCAGAGGTTGTGTAGTTTACCTTGGATAAACGCAAAAGTCATTTCTTCCCTCTTTGTTTTGCCAAAGGTATATAGCGAGTGTACTTACTTTCACTGTACTCGCGGTACTACGTAGTACCATCTGTACCCGGCACTCGTTTCCTCTGCTCCCACATTTAACGACCATTCAAATCGATTGCTTCTAGTCGAAAGTATCCTGAAAAATTTCAATTTCGAAGGTAAACGGTCTCATATAAATGCAAGTGACTTTCACAGGATACCAACGTTGTGCAAAAAACGTAAAAACAATTACCTCCGCAAAGCGTATTTCAATATCATTGCTGAAGAAATGTTCGTGGAATGTTTACGATCTTCTGCAAACTAAGCAAAGATTTCACACATTTACACATATATTCGAACCTCTCGTGATTCATACTTACTGACACGACATATATTTCTTTTTTGAAGAAAGATGAGTCTCCAGCTAACTCTGCAATAGCATACTCTTTTTTTAGAGTATTAAATGACATGCTAGAATCATTTAGATCCAATGTGACTTTCATATGTTTAAACCAGGTAAAAAGTTCTAAAAAGATTGGAAATATTTTAGAATAGTTGTCACTATCCTATATGAAAAACTGTATTTAACGATGTAGAGTGATTAATACATATATAACAATTAGTAAACTTTCCTTCGTTATATATAATTTGTAATTTTACGTTAGCAATCAAAAATACTGCGTCGATGATTTTTACAAACTGATTCTGCTGTAATCTATACAACATAATCTATTATTTCAGAAGCTATTTTCAATATACAAAAGCGGAAACAATATGTTATTTCAGATTTGATACTGATACCATGAAAATCATATACGTATTTATACCCGAGCGAATTACTAAGAATCGTTAAATCTTTATCTGAGATATTATCAGAGATATCAAATAAGATGTAGAGCAGATGTAGATCTCCTAAATCGGGCGATAACATAATCTTTATCGATTCGTATTTATATCGAAATTCAACAAACAAATTTTTTTATTTTTATTTTATATCCGTTTGTAGTTGTATTTTGTCTATCTGACATCAGAGACGATTTGTATTCTTAGGGTGTATTTTCTTCTACTATTCTCTACTTCTATTCTCACACAATTACAGACCGTTCAGATTACAAATAAACGCAACACGTATCTGATTCAAACTTGTATCAAATCGGATATTTGTGAATTTTATTTTTTACTTGAAAGATCGCTATCGTTATTTCCACGAAAAAGCCTCCACTATATGCAATATCTTGTTCAAGAAGACAGGAGGTATTAAGAATCGTCAGTTCCGATTAGGAAACTTAGTACCCTTATATGTACATCTTATCTTGACTACTCGCGATTCGAATGATCAAGATAAAAAGCTGGATAGACATTGACGTTAGATTCTATCTATACATATATGCGACCTGTTGAAAGAAATAATTAGTAGTATGTCCACTCCTACGGCTATACGAAACACCTGAAGTACTTTCAGTTGGATAATAGTTAACTGAGCGAACAGGTGTCGCGACGCATTAAGGCCGCCACATTCAAGTATTTGCGAATTTTCAATCGGTGAGTTGACAAGAACGATTTTTAAAAAAACTACCATAGCACGAAATCAGAAATATTTGTTAATTAAATTAACTGTTTTTCTTAATTCTATTATTATTAACACGTTGATGCTGGCGCCAATATTTTTGGTTTTCTCTGGGGGGCGGCGTCCTAATTCACTGTCTGCTTCGTGGGACGGCAGTGGATCACATTAGACTGTTCGACACGACCGCAATTTTTCGACTTTAACCACAATTTATAGCAAAATTACAAAAGCTATACGATTCCTGTTAGGTTCGATAAATTCCGTGGACTTCAACTAATACATTCATATACAATAGTTTGTGAATATCAATTTGCATATATCTATAAATGTTAAGAAAAGCTGAGAGACCAGCTTTGGCCCTAATTTTTTACTCTTTTTGATTTTTCTCAAAAAGTAGAGGTCTGACGCGAATTCTGACCATCGCACGCAATTCTGTGAACATTTTTCTATAAGAAACGTTCATAGCGCGAATTACAAAATTTTTCAATTCCGTACAGGAAAAAAGAATAGTCATGCATGCCCGTCGGATAACTACGGCGCGGGTAAGGAACATGCACGACGAAAATAGTGTTAAGTTACGCAAAATGGACTGACAAAAGGCCAGTATGTATGCTAGCTACTTCCAAAAATCATAAGTGTGTTATTGTTCAGGAGAAAAATTGTAAATTAAGGCCAGACACTGTTTTTTTTTTTTTATATAATGATTCTAAAAAGGGGGTTGATCTATTCGATCAGATGGCATCCTATTATAATTGTTTACGCAGAACCATAAAATGGTATAAAAAAATTGTAATGGAATTAATATGTGAGACTTGCCTCGTAAATTCGTGGTATGTACATAGAAAATGGGGTACTAAAAGTATTAAAATTTTAAAATTTCGCGAAGAAATTATTTATCACCTTTTAAATATAGTGAATCCCCACAGAGAAGAAATGCCAAGTGAAAATGAAGTACTGCCCAAAAAACGATCACATTTTCTGTGGTCGTACCAAGAGCCCGCGAGCAAAACGAAACGACGGTGTAAAGAAAGTTGTAAACGCATTTCTAGAATAAAAAGTAGAGAGTACGCGGCGAAAAGAACCAAAAAAGTAACAACATATTATGATCGTTGTAAAAGCCAGCCGGCATTCTGCCTAACTTGTTTTAAAAAATTGCATGAAGAAAGGAAATAATTATGTTAAGTTTATAATATTGAATCGTTATGTTTTTACTATTGTATGTCTGCTTATAATGTTGAGATAAAATAATATAAACCTATCTTATACTACTTATTTTGTGAAATACATGTGTGACCCACCGCCATCCCTCGGGACAGACACGTCTGACCCATCGGTAGGTCACGCCGGCGTCAACGTGTTTAATGTAAACTGAGTATTAAGTACTCTATAATGACTCAAAATTCTCTTATATGGAAGAGGACTTCGCAATAACGACAATTGCAATGCAAAATACATACAATACTTTATCTTAGCAGGGAAGTGTAACTAAAGATTTGTTGATCTTAGTTAATCATAGTGATAATTCAATTACTGTCAGTACGAGTCAAGTTTTTCATTACATCTACATACATTGTATATTATTTTGACATCTAATTACGGAAAACAACGAGCCGCGATAAAATGAAACTACAAAATGTTCATATTTTTCGTGTAAAAGATATCTTTTTATAAAAGAGAAGCGATCGTTATTTTCTCAATTTTGGAAAAATGTATCGATATTTGAAATATGCTTTCCTGTTATATATTATTGAGTAAAACGTCTTATCTACAGTTGAAGTAAACTTGAAGTATGTTACGCTTGATATGGTTACCTTAATCACGAAATTTTCACATCAGTATCGATTATTAACAGCAATTTCAAGTGAAACGTAATCATAACCTGATTCCGATCTTTGATATTCAATATCTATGGCTATAATTTATATAGCTATCTAGTCTCCCATTTCTTGATTCCAGTAATAATAGTGTTTTCTTTCTTTTCAACTGAAATAAAAATTGTTTATGTTGCTTTGTATACAAATTTTTATAGCACGCTTTCACGTTTTTAAAATATAAGTTCACATTGTATGAGATACGGGTTATCTAAAATTGTAAAAAGAACATAATAATACCAATATGACATTAATTTCCTTCGAGGTAAAATATTTATGGAGTTCCAGGTTCAAGGATAATCGATAAACAAAGTTTCTGTTAAATTTATACCGTTTTCAACTTATATCTAGTCGATGCTATAACAACGATCGATAATATAAGATCGATAATATAATATAAGATATAATATATACGAAAAAACTATTTTAAAGCATAGCAAAATATATTTATAATAATAGTTTTAATTATTTTATGCAATTACGTACATACTTGTTATTTTCAAAGATGTTCAAAAATTGAAATTTAAAATATTCGATTTACAGAAACAAAATATTTGTTATTTAAAAAGTTCCTTAATTTTTGTTAATCTTTTTTACATTTGTATTGCTACTATTTTTCTTAAATAAAAGATGTTGATTGGTAACTAAAAATTAAAAGTGTTAATTCTCTACAGATAACCAAATATAAATATGCAAACTACATTCATGTTCTTTATTTGTAGAACATCTCGACTGTCAATAAAGGAAAATATGTCTCCGTCAGAAGACAACGCACTTATACAAAGGCTAACGAATACCGTTCATTTGCTTCACGAAGATGATGAACATGATCACGAAGATAAAAACACGTCGAATATACTGGTCGCGAAAGGAGTCACGATGGCCATATTATGCACAGTAAGCATCGCCATGGGCATTCTACCAATGCAAGTGGCAAGGCGGTTGAAATGGAACACTTCCGGTGTTGAGAATCCTAGGTATCGATACAATCAATGATAAATGATATAATCGTAATTTTTTATTCGTTAACTTCACTCGATGAATGATGTCCTTTAAGTCGCGTGCCCCCCTCCTCCCACTACCAAACAATTATTTCGTTTTAAAATGTGAGTCCTTCTTGATCAAACTAATAATCTACTCAAATGTGCATCATACTGTATACATTAAAAGTAAACATCTTAAATTCCAAGATTTACACATTATATTATCACTATGGTGATTACGATATATATACACAGTTTTGTGTGTTGTAATACTTACCAAAAATAACCTCTATAACGTAACTTCACATACGAATGTAAAAGTCTGAAACTGAGTCGATAAATTTGTGACGTGTTAAAAATCGATTATGTTGTAATAGGTCAATAAAATTGGTAAGCTTACTTCTGGGATTCGGCGGTGGCGTTCTTTTCTGCACGACGTTTCTTCACTTGCTGCCGGAAGTGAAAGAAGGGTTAGAGCATCTTGCAGCAGACGGGAAACTTCCGGAACTCAATTTCTCTTTGGCTGAGACACTTACTTGTACTGGGTAAATAAGATAAGATTAATGTATGTCCCTGTAAAAATTTAGATTAGAGGATAACGTTTGAAAAGTATTTAATAGTATATTATACACTTTTGTAGCTTTTTCATCATGTATTTGGTCGAAGAATCAGTACATACACATTTACGAAAGAAACAAGAACATAGAAAGGAAAATTCGAATAAGGATGTTACCAAGAGTACCAACGAGTTGGTTGAAAATGGACAAACATTGGCAAATTGCGTCAGTGGGCACTCACACTAGTAAGCATAATACTGTTTATCTATCAGGTGTCGCATATCTTATGTAAATTAAACGAATGATGATGAATATATACATTCGTTGTTGTAGCAACGGGCACGGTCATTCGCATCACCTGCCTGTCATAATGGATGAAAAGGACGACTTCGTTATAAGTTCACTACGAGGATTATTAATAGTTCTGGGTTTATCCGTGCATGAATTATTCGAAGGGCTCGCTATCGGTCTAGAAAGTTCAGCCTCCTACGTTTGGTATGTTTGGTTTCTATTAAACGATAAAACAAAATTTAACACCAAAACGGAACAAAATCGTGATATTAAGATTCCCAATGTTATCTGGAAATTAAGAAAAAAATTTTTAAACGATATTTGAAAAAATCCTAAATTAATAGTAGATTAATAATCGCGAGCATTTTTTCAACTGATAATCGTCAAATCGATTCATACGTAATAATATTTAATATTTGCTAAAATTGTTAAAGTTGTAAATTTCGTTTCTAGGTATATGTTTGCGGCAGTGGCGGCTCACAAATTCGTGATAGCATTCTGCATTGGTTTGGAACTAATTGCTTCCAACACCAGGCAGTACCTTTCGGTGATCTACGTTTGTACATTCGCGATTGTTTCTCCTTTAGGGATTGCTATAGGAATGTTTTTAGTTGGTGAGGAAAGTGCAGCTGCCAATGGCATACTTCCAGTCCTACTTCAGGTATAAATGATACACACTTTTATAGTTTTCTATAGCGTATTATAATAAAAAATTATGTAATTGAAAAATTATGTTTGTTTAATGCGTATAGGGTTTGGCGTCTGGTACTTTATTGTATGTAGTATTTTTCGAAATACTCCAAGAGCATAGAACTGGCCTCCATCAATACATATCGATCCTATTTGGGTTCGCTGTGATGTTTGGATTACAGATACTAAGTAAGTACAGAATTTATTTTGAAGTAAAACTTGGGAGTATCTTAAATATACTCTTATGTGTAAATAAAAGTAAATAGTCGAAGGTTAGATATAAAGTAAAATAATTGTTCTTCCACTAAAGTTGTCGCGTAAACATCTGTTACAAGTAAGAAGCGTTTAAGCTTTAAATAAGAGATAAGTTCACTGTACTTAAAAATGACTAATCTTTCAATTACGGCTTCGTTCAACGATCGAAGCCGTCTCTATAAACAGCGTTAACTTACGATTACAGTAGACTTATAATACATTAAAATAAATTAACCGATTCTACCACAACGAGGCGTGGACGACCATGATAGATAATAGGATAACAGAAGCGAATGCGTGAAAATTATCACACTCTTATTTGACTCTTATCGATTACCAGTGTGGTCAGTAGTCGGTTATCGACTGGTAGAGCACACAATTTGAACTTAATAGAGCAAAAAGCTGACGCGTCGAGGTCAATGTACGAGATGTTATTGAAAGAAAGAAAATGAGAAGAAAGACTAACTTTTCAAATCGTGTTTAAATCATCAATTGAATTAATAATGGAACTGGTTGTAACACCAATTATTATTATCGATATAGGAACAAATTTTTTGGTTTATGTTTAAATTGTACTTAATCCAATGCTAAGTACGATCGAGCTTCTACTTCTAATCGAATTATTATTTAATTAATTTAGAGATCATAAAAACATTAACTATATAACAAAATAATGCGTTGTATGACTGGTTACTCGATTTAAACTTTATTTGATAAAATTTTCATTTCATCAAACATTACCAAAATATAATGAATATTATGTGAAAAACGACCTACACATATGATAATAATGTTTTGAACCTACGTCACGTAGCAGAACAAGAGCTGTTTCTGCATCAATGATTCAATTCTGTATTGCCATTATGGAAACGCCTTTCACCATGAAACTGCTTCACCCATTTGCGCACAAACATACTTAATTCGTGGTCGGCATAGACTTTTGTGTGGTAAACCTGATCAAACTAGAACTGATTTAAGTTTGTAGTACAAAACTGCTCTCAAAGATCTCAAGCTGAATAATTTAATAGAAGAGTGTACAATAATTACTTTTACTTCACAACTATTCAATTCCAGGCTTAGAAATTTGTAATTTACAACATAATTCCCTACTTTCGAAGTTCGTGCAAAATTCCAGAAAAAAAATTGCAACAGAATTCTTAAATCTTATTCCACTTATAGTAACATTTCTATACTATAAAAAAGATCTTGACATGAATTTCCAACATCATCGAAGTATTAACACATTTATCCAACTACTCATTCTGCTCTCCAAAATTATTAAGCATACCCAGCCTCGCAACCGATCGATCCATCGATCAATGAAAACAACAATCGCTCAGCCGCTACCTACATGCACTTCAAGCACGCGATGCTTGCCAATCATTCATTCTGCCCGACGAGTCGCGCTTGCTATCAGGTCACTAAACAGTCGCGTCGGGTTCATGCATCTGCGAGGAACATTTACATACATGCTAGCTGTGGCACGCAACCATCCAGAGTGGTAATAGCACCGTGTACACACAGGGAAAGGAGAGAAACGAACACTAGCTTGGTAGGGAAGCGATGTGTCTAATGGAAGGGGAAGAGAGCAGGAAACGGTGCGCTACGTAAGACGCGAGGGGATCGTGAGTCGAGTGGCCAACGAGCCCCGGAGTATCCGATTCACCGTCGTACCGCGTGGAACGGGTATCATTCCTTCTGGCGCTCGTTTATACTGTTCCCTTGAATCCTCTTCGCGATTCCCAGAAACAGTGATCTCCTCGCGATATTACCGGCTGAAGTGCACGACTATAGAATGCATCCGGGGGGGGAGTATCGGCAACTAGATGGTCATTTCGCAACCAGACGCTGACTCGTTCACGCTTTCCGAAGGAAAAGTAAAGTATTGCGACACGAAGTAACGAGCGTAGTTTCAGGTAGCAGTTTGGATTTAGGATACCTTACTTTCCACAGAACTTTTTCATCGAGTTAATACTCGAAAAGATAGAGTTTCTCTTAGCAAAAAAACATATAAATTGTTTTGTTAATATAGATCATACTAACCATTATTTTGGAATAGTATTGAAGTATATAAGTGAGTAGCAGAGTTGTACAGGTTGATAGGTAGAATTGTAGATAAAAAACTCATGTTTGTCCTTGTTAAGAATATATAGAATCTAAAATAATAGAACGGTATAGTGAGGTATGGAAGACCCTTTAACTTTCATATTGTGTTAATACTTTAGTGAAGGTAACTCGATGGTCTTGCCATTTAAACGTGGTTCACCAGTGGCTCGTGCGTGTGTTAAGTGAAAAAGTGATCGCATCGTTGGTGGATTGAGTGTCTGAACAAAGAAGAGAGAAGTGTGAACCGCTTAGTAGATAAAACTTGAAGAGAAGAACGAAAAACGAAATGTTAATTGAAGATGATGTAGGAAAGAAGAACGTGATGAATTAGTATTTAAAAAATATATATATAGAAAATATAGAAATACGAAGCTTGTTCGTTGTAGTCTTTGGAAGACTTTGGAAGACAAAAGAAATTGGAACTTCCTTACATTCAAACTTACCTTTTGCAATAAAACAATAGAAAGAAATAGAGATGGAGGAACCAACAACAGCTACTGTTTTACTGATAGCAAAAATAGGAGCAATGATTGGTCTTGGCTTTGGCTCTTTACTTCTGGGAATGTTACCGCTGATTGTCGGACGTTATAGAATGAATCATCGTCAAAAACGAGATCGCGGAATTTTCAGTAATTCCAGTACCTGTACCTCCACATCAATCTCAAACGCCTCTTCCTCCAGTGTAATTTCTGCATCTGCAACGAATTCACAAGTACGTTCCGAATCTATTAAAGTTGTGAAAATGTTGTATTATTTGATCCTTAACTGATAAGATTATCTATGTAGTTAAAAATTAATATACTTTGTCTTTATATTTTGTCAAAATATTTGAGACCCTTAAATATCGCATAGAGTAAATAAACACATGATAGTTTGCGGTATCCTCTTCATATTGTATTATAATGTACATTATGGAGTCATAACACGTAGCTTTCAGTTATTTTGCTATTACCATATCTCATTACCTTATCAGTCGAGGATTAAGTAATTCCTACCTAACAGTCATTTATTACGATAGTGATTTGATTGAAAAAATTCCTAACTTCGTAAAAAATTTATCCTCGCAAGTTAATAGTAATATTGAACAATATACAGAACCTAGCAACGACAATTCTAATTGACCAAGCGTCTTCTCAATGATTAAAAAAAGAAAGAATAACAAAGTCGTTAAAAAACATGAAACGACCGGTAAATTAGAGAGCGTAACGTGTAATCTCCAGGGCCTGCAAACATCGTTGCTGCTTTGCTTTGGCGGAGGCGTTCTCCTGTTCACCACATTCTTGCATCTAGCCCCGGAGGTCCGCGTGAGCGTAGAAAGACATCAAACGAACGGTCAACTGCCTACTCTAGGCACGCTAAATCTGTCGGAGCTGCTATTCTGCGCCGGATTCTTTCTCGTCTACTTCGTTGAAGAGGCGGTGCACGCAGCGCTGACGGGAAAACCCGAGTCATCAGAGGCGCTACTCTATAGAACGGTGTCCGTACGTAGATGCAACAATCAAACAGGTGCGTCAACAACTACGAACAGTGGTTCGACCACCACGGTCTCCATCACGGCTAGGTCCACCTGGAAGGATGGTAACGACGAATTAGAAGACGGCGAGAACGAATTAAACAAACGATCTAGACAACACGGCTTGGATGATTTTCGCGATGGCAAACAAGATAAGATGTTACCTGCCATATTTGTCCTATCTACCCCTACGGGATTGTCTTCCACGCAGCGCAGTCCTCAGGATGGCACGAGATATCCTTCTAATACAGATTATCCAAGAATGAAACATCACGAACATAACCATTCCGTTATGACAAAAAATACATCGGTACAAGGATTATTAACAGTACTAGCTTTATCCTTTCATGCAATTTTCGAGGGTCTAGCAGTAGGTCTAGAACCCTCTATTGGTTCCGTCGTATATCTGGCTGCTGCTATAGCTACGCATAAGTTGGTAATTTCATTCTGCGTCGGTATGGAACTTTACGTTGCTGGTGCCTCAAGTAGAACTACTCTTGGATACCTAACGATATTCTCAATGGTAACACCAATTGGCATTGCCGTTGGATTGGCTCTTGGTCATTTTAAGAATGACAGCGAAAATTTAGGGCCTACTCCGACAATACTGCAAGGAATGGCGGCCGGAACTCTACTATACGTGGTTTTCTTCGAGGTGTTAGCACGCGAGAGGGCTAACGAGAAAAGTGGCCTCTTACAGTTGACTGCCATAATTATTGGATTCATGCTGATGTTGGGTCTACAAATCGCGAGTGAGTGTTTTCCGGATAATAATCCGAGGCCAAAGCATGTCGCGCACTGATTTTCATTCATGAAAATCACTTTTTACTTCCTTTTTCTAATTTCTAATCTGTGACGAAGCTGTAATTGATTGTGTCAAGAATCTAACTTTCTCTATTATCTCCATCTCTTTGTTGTTAGTTTTATCTATTTTCCAAAAGTGTTGGTCTTCAATGGATTAGAAAGTGCAATATTTTTAGGAATGTGAAAAGAAGATATCCTAATTACTTTTCTTGTTAAGAAAGAATTTCTAGTGGAACATTGTCTTAAAAGCATGTTGTTAATTTTAATTAAGTGGACTAACCTTTTAACATTTATTAAATGTTAGTATAATAATAATACTAACTTAGATAATGGATTTACAAGTCCTGTTCTATATATATAGAAAAAAGTTCGAGCCTATTATCAAATTAATTGCTTATAATACCAACCTTCATCAAACGGCGTTTTGGCAACCTTTCATCTTCTTTTTTTGAACCTATCAACGTCGGTGCAAACCTACTGCCGGTACGTCCTTGATGCAATCACCACCCACGTGTTCTCGTAACACATGGATACCACATCCACCTATCGATTGAGCAAAAAGTCAAGCGGCAACGTTCAAAAAGTCACGGTCACGAAAACCGTAAGAAATCGTATAATCGAATATCGGATACCGGATGTCGATAATTTTATTTTTCCATCTAACTTTGATTTTATATCAAAAAGAACAAGATTAATCATCAATTCTTATATTACATTCGAAAGATTTTATTTACTGCCTGATAAATGTTTATGAGCGGAGATATATACACGGTGGCTCATGAAAGTATTTGAACTCTTATCATAAAATACTTTCATGTCTATATTATGTATATGTGTTATGTAAAACATTTTCACAAACATAATTACGATAGTCAGGTTTCTCCATTGCTAATGAAACTTCAAAATGTTTCGAATAATATCTACACATAATATATCCGTAAAAGATGCCTACTAGTATTTAAATACTTTCGTAAACCACTTTACGTTGTGAATGTGAATTGAGGTTATCAATCATTCTTTCGTCACTAAATATCATTCGTACCAAAATTTACGCATAAAGTTGAATGTATGTCACCTTTAGAAAGGTTATACCAAGAGGACCGATTACGCGAATCACAGACAGTCCAATTTAATTTAGTTTAGTTTGGTTTGATTTACATAGTTTAGTTTACCCACTCGCTATTCCTTTTATTTTTTCATTGCCCGAAGACATTCCAACACGCTCTTTCAGTTGCAATTAGGTTAATAACTTTGATAACGGTGGTGGGCAAACGCAATGAACTCCTGCTTCACGGCAACGTTGTTCGTCGCGATGATTTCTCGCGACACGCAGTCATAGACAAAACTCGGATGTACCTATTAACCTATTAATTCACAAAAAGTACGTGATATCATTACAAGCTCGAATAATAAACACACACATCTGTACACGTGCGCGTACGACATATCTTGCAAGTATCTAGAAAGATCGAACTGGAAGATAGACCGATATGCAGAATTATATTACTATTGTTTTATAATGATTCTTATTTATCGCTTTACAGAGATAATATCAAAGATTATCGAAGAAGTAAGAATAAATTATTACTAGAATACGGATATTTAGGTAAATTCATATATTTGAAAAAAGTCAAGGCTTTTTATTTGATCACCTGCTGAGTGAATATTAGGATTATATTTCACAGTGCGTAATAAAAATTTTTACCTATTAACCACAAATGTTTACTAGATATAGACCTCCAACGGTACATGTATGGGACGCATTTGCTGCCCATCTTAATAACAGTATATGAGCTACCTAAGAGGTCTAGACTGAAGACCTACAAGGAATTCATAATAACAATTATTTTTTGCGGAAGTATCACTAGTTATGTAATTTGATCTTATGATATACCATGGTGATTGCTTACAAGTCTAGTGAAACGATACAGATTACACTCGTCAATTTAAAAAGAGATTCAGTAAGCATAAAACGATCTATTGAGCTTGTTTAAATTAACAATCGTTAATCTCATTAAGTCTAACCTTTTCACTTGTTGTTATAACCCATATTATCGTTTCTGTCCTCTTAATCATTATTATTTGTTCTAATGGAATGATTTTAGATAGAATAAATGTCACAAAATCATACGCAAAATTTTTATTTTGTTTAAACTTAAAAATTATGAATACTTTATTATTCCTATGTGTCTTATTAGTGAAAGTAGAATTGTTACGATTAACCATGGTTTCAAAAAATTAAATAAGATTACATACGAAAAATAATAATTGAAAAAAAAACCGGCTACGTATAAGCTTTCTCCACCCATGGCAATGACCCAAGACGATATACAATCCGACCGACTTTCGACCGCTTTCTCGACTATTTATCTATGGGATCTATAATTGCCATTTATGGTATACAATTAGAAGGGGAAGCTTTCTTCACAGAACTAGAATAGTTAAATTATTACATATCTGTACATCGAGCAGTTCAAATATTTATAGATGTCCGATACATTGTACATAAGGAGGTGTTATCTTTATAACTAATCTTTATAAAGATTAATATCAAATCACAGATTAGATCTTACCTACGTATTAAGTATAAACATATAAGTATTACTTTAAGATCAACCGATCGCTCACATATGAAAACGCTTTTCGACCTATTTTTAACTACAAATAATCGCAACTTGCAATTATTGCATTTCTAAAATCTATCTATTAAAAGTAAATAAAGTCCCTGAAAGGATAAGCTTCTGGTAGTAGTTATTTAAAAAAAATTGTTTCGTTTATTTTACAGCTGCGCATTCTCACTCTCATTCCCATTCGCATTCGCACGGTGGACACGTAGACGTACACAGCCACGAGGTTAATCATCAGGAGAATGATCACGATCATAAGCTGGATTCCCACGAGCACATCTATTCAAATGAAATGAATGAACGAATACTTACCGACAAAATCTATAGAGTAACGGAGAGCATTGCGGAAACTGTCAGCAACGTCCTATCCTCTACAATGAAAACACCAACCGATGTTTCCTTCAGAAGTAATAGTAACGAAACGACGTTACACTCGAATCGAAGTTAAAACTCATTTGCGTGACAGACATCCTTTGACTGATTGTGAGTTACTAGTAGTTCTTTCATGGGACAAATATCTTCTGATTGATACTTAATTTCGAGGATATGTCAACCGAATTCATCGATTATTTCGGAACGACGCATATAAGTTAGAAGAGTAAAAAGGGTTTCGATGAAAGGACAGTATTATGTTTCTTTGGTTTCAATCTGGAAGAGGAAAACAATACTCCTGGTCTACAGTTTACACCCATTATGCAGATGTCACCAATTGTGCAAGTACAAATAGTAAACGGTGATATTTGCGAAGTACGATAGAAATGTATCTAAAACAACAAGAAACTATTACCATTGTCATTCAATGGCCAAATGTGATACGATTCACGAGTATGTATAGCTGTGCAATCGCGTTACTTATTCATTTTTCTTTCTTTTTTATTTTTTTTTTTTTTTTTTTCCATGTAATATAAACTGTATGGAATATCCGATATCTTTTACATCATAATTAGATTAGCAAAAGGAGACTATTTCTTAACTGTTTGTACCAATATTTAAAAACTTGCTCATATAATATTCGTATTGCGTAACATCGCAATGAAATGAGATATATTTTGGTACCGTCAAATATCGATTCTTCCGAAAGTGATAACTTTAATCGTGTTTTTATGATTTTAAATATTTACAACTTTTGTATGTATTAATATTTGTCTTTTTTCTACGCAATTATTGACATTACATGTCATTAGGAATGATAGTATGTCATCATTAATACGAGAAAGATTTCAACATCAAAACATAAGAAACTGTATTCTATAAATATTTTCGATATCACGTTTCTTGTTCATTTTTTCATTTGTATGCATATCAGTGTAATGTGACAGGTACACTGCTAGGATTTGTAAACATATTTCAATAACATACATAAATATCATTTTCTCAAATCAAAGAATCAATTTTTAAACATAAATTATATTTTTCATGATATGTACACAAAGCAATAAATTGAAAAAATACACACAAAGTAAAGTATCACATCATTTAAGTAACTAATTGTACCTGTCAGGGTTTTTCACGGCTTTGTCATGTCCATAATATTTTACATTCAATATAAAATAAATAATAATATATAATTTCTTATAGCATAATTAAATTTGCGACTATATGATAAGATATGAACCACTCGAATTTCATGTATATTTTTAATACTTTACGTTAATTTTTATTTATTATCATTACTCACATAATATAGCATGAATGCTAGTATATGAACATGATTTGTACATACAGTTATCCTTCGACAAATAAGATGTACACACATTGTCATACAAATATATTTTGTATATTGCAAAATTTACTAATAAAATAAAGAAAGCTTTGATAACAAACTAAAAGATTTTCCTTTCTCTTATAAATAAATATGTTGACAAATTGTGCCAATTCAAATTTATAACAGAATTTATTGTATAAATAATACAATTTTCTGTTATAGTGCACACATGTATATTTTTGCAAATCATACACACTTTGTTCTGGTTTGAAACTTATTTTCAATAACATGTTTTTTATTTGTTATACTTACGCTTATTCCAAAAACTACATAACTTATTACAATATAAAATCTTCTGAATTTTTTTCTAATACAACATTTATTAAAACTGCTGAAAAAATGTGCACATTTCTACCACTACTGCTAATCAATTACTTAAATAAAGATGGTATATGTTTTGGAAAATGTGTTCGTGTTAACAAAATTTTTCTTCCATTTTTTCCTATTCTTTTTTTTTAACACATAAATTATAATTTCATACATACAAAAAATGTAAGGTATATTTTTAACAATGATATTTAAATTTTTATTTTATATGTCCTCTGTGTAATTATTAGAACTTGCAAATAATTAACAAATACAGAATAAAAGTAATTCATGATTATTTTCAACATAATTTGACTTCTTATTTGCTGACATTTATAGAGCAAAGATCATAGAAAGTATAAAAATTTATAAACATTCAAGAATTCCTTGCTTAGTGCGTAAATTTCTTTCTGTGTTATCAATTCAATATAATCTGCTATTTTATGTTATATTATTGCAAATTTTTTGTTTGGATGTATTTGATATACATTGATCATATGTCAATCACAAAACTTATTTCAATCTACTTCTTTGGTATCTGACTATCAACAAAGTTTAGATAACTGGAACCAACTTTGATGAATGCAAGCCCAGAACTAATACCAATTATTGTACATAGAGTTGGATTAGGTGGTACAATGGATCGAAGTACAGCCCATACTAACACTGATCCAAAGCTCAGTAATACAGCACCAGCAGTACTGTAAGGATTATAAATGAATTTATTAATATCTTGTGTATATTTAACACAAATTGAAATATAATACAATGAAAATATCTCACCTATACAAAACTTTTACACTTGTAGAAGCACTTTTCATGTGATCACGACTGTATATGTAAGAGCCAGTGCCAAGAAGAGCACTTCCCAATAAGAAGTTTGTAATATCTTTTTTTGGAAAGACCCTAAAAATATGCAAAAAAGTAAAATAATGAGTAATTCAAAATAAAGCAATAAATAATTACGCTCGTAATTAAGCGATAAATATTTATACGTTTATGTAAAATTTAGAGCTGCAAAAATGATAAAAAGCCTATAATGCACAAAAATATATAAAATATTCATAATGGACTATTTGTTACAATATTTAATAGGTAAAGTAAGTAATTATTTAATTTTCATTCTTTAGCTATATCCATAAAAAAATAAAAAATATGAAATAACATAAACCACTCATGATCGAATACAAGAAATAATACATCAATTAATTTGTTGATCGAATAGCATTGTAAATATAGATCATGACATATATATTTAATGATGACCCTTATTCGACAGAAAAGAATAAATGTTACAGTTAAAAGATTTGAGTAATTTGAAAAAATGCATCGGTCAGTATTTTATCTCTAAAGATTACGTAACATTCCAAGAATTATGAAACCCTACAATTCGATCCGAATAGAATAGAGGTTAACGTTTGAATGCAGAATAGATTCGTTATCTATCTTACCTGATGACAAGACTCGGATTCATCACGTTGATAGATAATGCGGTGTACGAAGCAACGCCGAAAGCAGGAGCGTAAAATTTGACAAGACTACATTTCGTGATCGGCTTTAAACCGAGTTTCTGCAAAATTGTACCGGCACTCGTACTTCCTGCAGCGGCCATTGTTCGTTCGTCTTACCACAACTGTTGTCAATAAACTACTGGCCAAATAATCGTGTTCATAAACGTAACCTTACGAGAAGAGTGTTTATACGAAGTTCACCAAATGAATGATACTAAGTAGACCGAATTTAGTGGAACAAGGATAGAAAAATGGATCCCGACAATGTGTTCGTAAATACATACTAATGCCGTGAATCTATCCTGTAATCGTAATGTGTTCTAAAATTAAATTGATGTATTCTAAATAAAATTGACTCCCAATTATAAATATTTCTTTATTTAATTTCGAACGTAATATTTCATTTTTAATTACATACCAGTTTACTATTCATATCTCTTATTATAGTATATAGTCTATTATCCGAAATCACATTTCAAGTGAATTACTTTACAAATAATTGTAAATTTCATTTATTTTATTAAATTAGGATAATGAACACGAGTGGCACGTAAGTTTATCTACAGTTATTTTATGTCATTTCCTGTTATGGATAAGAGAATAATATAATATCGTCCCCTTTTTGTAAGTACATGTGAAATCACTGGCTACTATAGAGTAGTGAATTTTACCATGTACTGGTGGAATCTTTCTCTCACGGTGTTATTATATTTCTATAAATAAAATAAATATACAATTTGTGTATATACAACTGATAAACAATGATAAACAAAAACCAATTGTTCCAATGATTTACTATTTTCCTTGCCTAACTCCAGGAGATAGAATTATTCTCCAAGAACCGTATGTAACTAGCTAGAACCTAATTAATCATTCTAGTAATAAACACTGCTATAATAAGTAAGATTTAATATAGAATTCGTTTAAGGTTCTATAAAAGTTAATTTAGGCATTCACAGCTGCACCTAGCCTTGCATGTGGTAGAGGTTTAAATGGAGTAGTGTTACGAATTTCTTTCTCTAAACAATTGGCATAAATATCGGTAGTAAGTTCGTTCAATGGAATTTCACTGTCCGCCTTCGCAGCTTTTACAGCGTTGTCAACGACCTTTTTGATATCGTTTTCTATCGCCTAAATAAAGAAAATCAATTTTGAATAATTCTACATTTTCAATATATAAATTCATTGATACCAAATATACCTTTATTTCCTCTGGAGTAGCAAGATTAGCATTCAATACTCGTTCCTTAAAGCCAGTTATAGGATCTCTAGTCTGCCTCACTTCTTGGATTTCTTCCCTCGTACGATAACTTGTTCCAGGATCGGACATACTGTGTCCGCTATATCTATAAGTTACAGTTTCTAAAACAAGGGGACCTTTCCCAGATGTACAATAGTCAATGGCAAATTTGGTAGCTTCCCTGACTGCTAATACATCCATACCATCCACCTAATAAAATATTTAATCGATATAACTTGCAAAATAATTACATCACAAACAATTATTTTTATTTGAAAACAAACCCAAATTCCAGGAATGTAATCTCCCCTTGTGTAGTAATCAGTACTCGCAGAAGCACGATCGACACTAGTTCCCATACCATACCCATTGTTTTCACAGACAAAAATACAAGGAACATCCCACAATTTAGCCATGTTGTATACTTCGAATACTTGTCCTTGGTTAGCTGCACCATCTCCATACAACGTAATGCACACTCCTCCATTATTCATGTACTTATTAGCAAAGGCAATTCCTACTCCCAATGGTACCTACAAATTTGTCTTATGAAAATGGCATATTTGTAATTAATTTAATAATTTTAATAACTGATGCTCACCTGGGCACCGACGATACCATTTCCACCATAAAAGTTTTTGGAATACATATGCATAGAACCACCTTTACCTTTTGCATTTCCTCCTTTTCTACCAGTTAATTCAGCTAAAACGCCAAATGGCTCTATTCCCATCAAGTAGGTCCATCCATGAGCTCTATAAGCTGTGATCACAGCATCTTGTGGTCGGAGTGCTGCTTTTATACCAACTGCACAAGCTTCCTACCAGAAGATTATAGAGATTTTATTAAAGAAAATTTTCACTGAATGAATTCCAAAGACTAAAACATGATTCTTACTTGACCAGAATATAGATGACAGAAACCTCTGACTATTTTTTCCTTATAGAGATTTCCAGCAGCTGTTTCCATACGGCGGATTGTATGTAATTTTTTATAGAGCTCTATTGCTTCATCTCTGGTAACAGAGACGTGATTGGATGGTCCACTATCCAATTTGTGTAATCGAAAAGGTTTTGTTTCAAATGAAGCTTCTGTTGCATAATTATTTTTTTTGCTGAAGAAGTACGATATCACCTACAAATACATAGTAAAAAACATATTCCTTGTACTTTATTTTGTAAAATAGCATATGTATATCTAATATCACAAGTCATTGTAATTTACAAGAATGTACAAAAGAAATAGAATAATAGCACAAAAAGAGATATAACATAAAGTTAGTTTTCTTGTTACACTTGTGAACTTAAAAAGACGCGTTCACAAAATCACAGTAAAAAATCACATAAAATTAAAAAAACGCACGATTTCGTTACAATTCTAAACTTACTTACGTTCTGATTGATCGCATATTTGAAAAAAATTGAAAAAAAGAAATACATAGAAGGAAAGCAAAAAAACTGAATACCAGGCGGTGTGAGGAAAAAAAATTATGATTTATCGGTGATAATAAACACATGAATAAATCTATACGAATAATTACCTCGTTCCAGCTGCCGAACTGGCAAGACACCAGGAGGAGATATAAAAAAAGAAAAGAACGAATCTTCAATTGCAAGACTCCCGAGCAATGATTGTACGATTAGAAATTATAACAAGACCCTGGCATGGAACGTGTTGGCAAGTATCTAGTTTAGAGGTCATTTATCGTTCGGTCGTATACTCACATTTCTCTTCGACGTTTGAGCACCTATATTTCTTATACAGTTTGGTATCATTTTTTAAATGATTTGTTAATTGATCGTACAGTTGAGTCGAATAATTCAACAAAAGATCGGAGTTATTATAAAATGTAGATCCAACAAGAGCGAATCATTCGTATGGCGCGGATAGTATCGTAAGACCTAGCTCGTAAACGTCACAGGTTAATTCGTATCGTATCCCCTCCACAATCGTCATTAAAAATGTTGGACGATATGACGTAATGAAACATCTACATGAAACTTTATTAAGAAATAATACACGTGTGTAGGGAACATGTGCAAAGATGAAATACATTATTGTAATAATAAAAAGATCTACTTAAAACTAAAAGATACATTGTGTAGTATTACTGAATGGTCAATTATATGATATTGATATGTTGTTAAAGTTGAGCTATGATAATAATGAACATATTAAATAATTTATTCTAAAAATAATGCCTTAATACAGAAATTTATTCTTGTAGATATGAGGTTGACAAGATTGTCCGTAGGAAATACCAGCGCATAGATAATCAGAGAAATATAAAGTCTATGGAGAGGAATGACTTTTCAAGGTAACCTTCACAGTTAAGAATAGTTGCAAAATCAGCTGATTCTTACGACATTTACTGCTCGGAAGCACGTGTATGTTAAATAATAATTCTACATTTGTGTTTTTTATTCTACGAAATAGAGATTGAAATATAGTATATAAATTTATTAATAGACATTAACAATTTTATCATGTCAAAGAAAATGTGTCCTATCGAATATATAATATATAAATATAAATTCCTTAGATTTAAAATTACACGTGCTTATTATAGAGTGTGAACCCTTATCAGCAGCATACTACTGCCACTCTGTGGCCAAATGTTGAAATAGGAAGCCCGCTGAAAAAATTCAAATTAATCGTAGACTTAAATTGATGAGAAAATATGAAACCTGAAAAATTTGTAATGCAGTAAACCAATAAAATTTGACTATGCATCTTTTTACGTTAAACATGTTGGAAGATGCTTTATATAATCAATATAAATAGATATGTTGTTGTAATATAATATATCCTACTTTTATACTTGTTACAGAAATTTGTTTATACAATATTAATTGACAAAATGTTTACAAAATATTTAAGATGATAGAAAATTATCTTATTCACAAACTTACCTTTAAAACGTCAATTAAAAGATTCAGAAAATTTGTGTGCAGCTTTTTATCATTGGTTAGTATGTTATTTTATGTAGGATTTTGTACTACTTTTGTAACGTTCACGATACATGGTGGCGTGAATTGTACATAACGTATAGTATTCTTTACATTCATGTACGTCGAAGATATGGTAACGACAATACCAAAAATTATGATTAAATAACCAAACCAATTGCACCATTTTCTATGATTGTAACAAATCGCTAATTTAGAAACCAATTCTTTAGGAGCTGCGATTATTCTGTAAACGCTGTAAGGTTGACTGGCGTTTACGAATACTGGTGTGCCATCATGAATTACTTTTGTCATTAAAAATTCCTCGTTGATTTCTCCAGAAGGTATAGCATCATTGTCATAATCCATAATTTCATCGGAGTCATCTTCCAACCCATCATAATAAACGTATGAATATCGATGATATTCAGTGTTAGGTACACTCAGAACACCATAATAAGTCGACCTTGAATGAATTCTTGAGTCAGTTGACATGTCTTCGCTGCTTTGACGTCTCTCAGTTGCAGAGTACACTTCAGGAGTTAAAAGTCGCATGGACTTTGCTTTCAAGGCAATTGCTTTTGAATATACCAAAGGTGGTAATACAAAGACTAATGGACCAGTCAAGGATCCCCCAATCAGTGCCATCACAATATCAAATCTAGGCACAGATTCTCCTACAACTACTCCAAGAAAGACAATAGCTGATCTTATGGCACATCTTTTCCATCCAAAATCTGTGATAAAAGTACATATCTTGTAAAACTAATTCTTGACACCTTGAGAAATTGTTATTATTGTATATTAGAATTTCTTACTTCTTTTAATATTACATTGTTCTTCTACATCTTGGAACAGAGCTGAATGACCAAGAGCACTAGAAAGACATAGCTGAAGAGCTGCAAAAAGAACAGCAGCACTCACTGTGAAATTTCCTGGAATTACTTGCAGAATATTGGCTGTTGTACTGCCTCCATATTTCCAAACGGTTAAAATTGTAGTAACAATAAATAATGAACTGCTGACTATAACGAATAATCAGTGTAGTCATCATAATATATAGAATAATAGTTCAATTATATTAATGATTTACCTAAGAAGGAAATTATAACTGCCTTATTGATGTCTTGAGGACGATGCATATCCACTTGTACAGTCATCAATGTTGGATGTACATCAAATTGAAAGGCTAACATTCCATAACTGAAAAATTATTTAATAATAAACGTTAAATATGCGAAATGAAGTAGCTAATAAATAAACTTGCCCAGAAATAAACTTCTCCCAGCTAGGAGATGTGGTTACTGGGATAATATCAAGCTCTCGGTCATCGGTAACTATACTCCACCATATTAATAGCGCCGTCAATACAACCATTGTGCAAGAAAATGTAGCCAATATTCTGTAAATATTTATAATATTTAAACAAACTGTATTTCAGTTTTATGAAGTATAATTTACATAAAATTGTAGTGAGAATTACTTCATATCACGGGGACTTCCAAGCCACATAATTGGACATAAAAGAACGCCTACAATTAGAAGCCAATAGCAGAAAGATAGATCAAATCGTTGTCCCGAAATTTTTAGTCCGAAAATTTGCAAATTCTGCGAAGCTGAAATTTACAGATGTTAAACATAGATCAACTTTTTACTTAGAATTTTGATCAACTTACCAACCAATAAATTAGGTATACTACAACCAAAAACTGTAAAATCCAGGATTATAGTAACCAAGGTTCTCGCACGAGGACCCAAGGTCAATTCGGTTACGGCCGCAAGAGGATTTCTGTAAAATTAATTCAAGTAAAGATCACTATCGTCAATGAACATAAAATTAAAATAAAAAAATTAAATCTTACCGATTTTTTTTTAAAATTTGCGGATCTAGAGTGCTTACAATAATCCATGTTTTACCAAGCAGAACAGCCGTATAGATTTGCAAAACCAATACGACGAAGACCAAAGGAATCCCATACAATCCTAAAAAGACTTAACGTGCTCGTCTTGTTTTTTTATCAATAGTACTTCATAATTTTATCGAAACACATCTTTATGTTCTCATGTAAGAATTATGCAAACATGTGATCACGATTATATCAGATGTAATAAGAATTGCTGGCAGATCATGATAGATGAAATAACAAAAAAAGGATTAACAATTTAACCAACTTTATTTTTATTTAAAATGATCAACTTTCTCACATGACATCTCGCGTTAAAAAATTTCTCTTATAACGATCGTCATTGAATGATGAATATAATAAATCAATCATATAAATCGCTCCATTTTAAATAAAATGTTCTACAAAACAAATGTGCAATTTATATCATACATACAATCCAATTATATTTGTATATCAATATATATATGTATATATATTTTACAGAATAGTTATAGCTGATTTGGATAATATATACTTATGTTATATATAATAAAACAGAAAAATTACTTAGTGCTAAAAAGATAATTTAACTGAAGAAAAAGAAAAGAAATTATTCACAGAAACAACAATGCCACTTGAAAAAGAGAAAGAAAAGATCACATTCTCTTTACTGGACATTTACAATGTTCTCCTAGTTAGATTGTGAAATGCGGAAAAGAAAAAAAAAAAAAAAAATAAGAGGAACAGGGAAAAGCATAAAGATTTTAGAGACAGAGAAACTTACCGCATTGCACAATCGAGCGCGGTAATGCGATAATCGGAAAAACGCCAAAAATGTCGATAACACATAATGTGGCAAACAGAAGCGACAAATCCGAATTAGCATCTTTGAAAAGTAGCGGCTGTCTCTCGCGATTCATGATGAGGAATGACTCACACTGTCCGACATCGAGCATATATACTGCGAACTGGTTTTCCGTTTCGCGGTGACGAGTACCGTACTAGGACGTAACATGATAGTCTATTGAGCACAAATGGGTTACCTACACACGACTATAGAAACGAAGGAAGACCCACAACGCGTTAACGTTTCTTCCTTCGAAGTTATGTATAGCCATGCGATGCCAAAGTATAATATGAACTGTCGGGATCTACGTATCTTAGGTATGAAATTCAATTATAGGTATGTAACACGTTCGACACGTATATATGCTATATAATAGAAAAAATATCTCTCGAACAATGTCGATAAATTTTACATACTTTTGATGGAAAAGATATAGTAAAATCATAAATTAAAGCATTAAGTAATCACAGCTTGAATCACGAATGTCCCGGACAGATGTAAGCATTCTCATCATCCCTAAAATATAAACATTTTGAATTTCAGATCACAAATGTTATTTACGAATTGACATTACAATTTTTACTTATAGCCTGTCATTAAAATTACATAATATTAATCTTATGTCACTTTCTGTTCTACAATAGTTATTATATTAGTAAAAGTTAAAGATTTGCAGCAACAAAGAACATGCTAGGTCTAATTGACATCTTACTTAAGCTTCTTGCGAGCCTCAACTTCACTTAGATTTTCCAACATTTTTGCTTCAACGTTCGAAATCCGTATACTTTCAAATTTGAATAATTCTATGACCTCACTATATACATATCTTCCATCAAAAGTACGTGTACGAACAAACTCATTGATTCATCTTATCGAGTATATGACTTGTGTTTGCTCGATATCTTCTCGCTCCTTTTACTTCATACTCACTTCATATTAAATACTTTATTACTTCATACTCATTCAAACGAAACGAACGATTCGAAGTTCCTTCTCTTTTAAAAACAAACAAAAATATCCTTCGGCCTGCGATATTCACGCTTTAATTAAGAAAATTGTTAAATTTAGACAATATGAAGTCAAAAAATCGAGAATTAAAAATCGATAATTATAACTTATATTTAACCTAGTCCACATTAAACGTGTAATAACAAAATATCATATAGATAAGTATAATCATACTTCTTAATCGTCTGTTTCATAGGCTGGTGACGCCGGGGAATACGTGGGACTCGTTGGCGAATACCCTGGCACTGGTGGCGAATATGTTGGACTTGTTGGTGAGTAACTTGGACTGGTTGGTGTATACGTTGGGCTGGTAGGCGAGTATTTAGTACTCGACGGTGAATATTGAGGACTCGTGGGCGAATATGTTGGACTAGTAGGGGAATAATTTGGACTGCTAGGCGAATATCTCGTGCTTCCTGACGCCGTGTGTTGCGGTGAACTGGGTGAGTATGATGGGCTCGTTGGGGAATAAGTTGGACTCGTTGGAGAATACGTCGGACTTGCTGGTGTGTACTGTGGAGAGGTTCCAGCAAACGACGGCGACGTAGGCGAATACGACGGACTTGTCGGAGAATATTTTGGACTACTCGGAGAGTAGCTTGGACTAGCTGATGAATATTGTGGAGAACTTGGCGAATAACTTGGACTCGTTGGAGAATAAGATGGCGAGGCAGGCGTATAATTTGGTGAACTCGGTGAATAGCTTGGACTGGTTGGTGAGTAACTTGGGCTGGTTGATGAATAACTTGGTGACGTTGGCGAGTACGATGGACTCGGTGAGTAGCTTGGCGACGTTGGTGAATAGCTTGGACTTGTTGGAGAGTAACTTGGACTCGTCGGTGAATAGCTTGAACTTGTTGGCGAGTAACTCGGACTTGTTGGTGAATAACTTGGACTAGTTGGTGAGTAACTTGGACTCGTCGGTGAATAACCTGGTGATGGCGAATAATTTGGACTTGTTGGTGAATAACTTGGTGACGTTGGTGAATAGCTCGGACTCGTTGGTGAATAGCTTGGACTCGTTGGCGAGTAATTTGGACTAGTGGGTGAATAAGTAGGGCTTGTAGGCGAATAGTTGGGACTCGACGGTGTTATACTTGGCGATGTTGGCAAGTAGGCGGGAGAGGTAGGTGAATAACTTGGTGAAGCGCCACCTGCTGGTGACATTGGGTATGGACTCATGCTAGGGCCTGGGCTTCCTGGACTTCCAGGTTGTGGTGAATACGCAGAGTATGCAGGAGATAGTCCTGACGCATCTGATGCTCCAGATGGGGAGAAGCATGCTCCTCCTGGTGTCATGCCACTACCCAATGCTGTGATGAAAGAAACGGGTTATTTAGGGTACATGAGTAATAATAAATTTTATTATTAAAATGATATAAAACAACAGAAAATAATCTTACCAGGTGACATACTTGAAGCGCCATAACCAGGTGTGGCGCCCATCCAAGGTGTCATTTGAGGACTCATGCTTGGGGTAGCAACACTACCGAAGAACATTCCAGCAGTTCCCATTACACCAGCACCCACTGCCATTGGTATTTCAATACCAGCTTTACATTTCTCAGCATCCAGTAACAAATCGAAACATCCTGAAAAAATAAAATTAAATAGACATATTGTTAGTTCGTCCAGTCGCAGGGAGACGCGATTGCGTTGAAGCGCGTCAACGGGTTGTAAATTCTCGTTACGATTATAAGAATCGACACCACGAGCAGGGCGATCCCCTTATTTCTTATGGGATAATAGGGGTGTTTGTTTTTGAATATGTCGAAGTGATCGTCACTTCTAAGAAAACTCTACATCTGGTCTTCGGTTTTTTCAAGCGCTGAGGTCATCAATAGCGCATAGACAAAAGAATGCATTGATGACAGACCATAAGCGGTACACGTGCGACGTTGGCTTCAGGGTTCTTTTAGTCTCAGGGTAAAATTGCTAGCGTGCGAATCTGGACCAGCTTACATTGTATTCCACACTTTGTACTTTAATATTCACAATATATATATACTTACAATACCTTACAATTTACCCACGTGTTTCTTTGATTCCACATACATCGAATAACTTTAACAGAACACAACAACAAAACAATCATAAAACCAATCTGGAATTCCACTATGGGAGACAGCAGCAATGAGCCATATAACCAAAATTGAGACAATACAAGCTAAAATTCTTAGAACAATAGTAAACGCCCCATGGTACGTTAGAAACGAGGACATTCGGAAAGACCTGGGAATACCAACGGTCAAGGAGAAGATTAGCAGACTTGCAAGAAGGTACAGAGAAAGAATAGCAACACACCTGAACCGGCTGGCAGCGGAAACGAACAACACATCAAACATTGTAAGAAGACTAAAAAGGAAACACTCAACAGATCTCAAAAAAAATTTAACCTAGCAAACACGAAGATGGCACCCCGCTGGGGATAGCCATCCGTATGATATAATATTTTACCAAATGTCCTTCTGGAAAAATTGTAAAAACCAATAAATAAACTAGAAAAAAAAAAGAATATAACTATAGTCTACAGTTATATAATATGTATATATTTACACCAGCCTACAACACTTGGTGCGTAGACAGGAATTATTTGACTTCGTCGTGTCGGAAAGTACGGAAAGATATGAAGAGACGATTTGAAGATCAGTGGTCTCGACTGCCTGAGGATTGATAGAACAGTAGACTTGACTGCCCGAGTAGTGATAGAACAGTAACAGACCCGTCTCGTACCCTTTTTGAACTAAGAACGCGGATTCGTTGTTCACACTTTTTGATAGAAAAATGGGGGTAACGATCCGCGATGCCCATTGCTTATAGCCAATGTTAATAAATAAGATACGAGGAGAAAGTCTCCTGCAGATGTGGCTCATGGGTGTCTTTGTTCCTGGGAAAAACCAATTATTTCGCTGGGCAAACATCCGCTTTCTCCGTATTAGTAAGGGCGTGCAATAAATTGTTTAAAGGATCATCCATAAACCGAAAATACTTAGATGAATAGAGCTTAATAGCTAACAGTTGTGGTTTGTGGTGGTTCCTTGGGTTTATTGCGGATCAGTGTGACGAAGGGTAGGCCTTGGCGGCCAGACCGAAAGGGACGTCGCACGGACCATCTCGCGCGACGTAACATATATTAACTTGATAATTTCTGACTTGTTTATTGAAGTCATTAAAAAAAATAGCAATACCTGTTCCTATACGTGGAAGTTGTCCCATGATGATGTTTTCAGATACTCCTCTCATTGGATCTACTTCCGCGTGAGATGCTGCATCTAATAGAACGTCTACTGTTTCTTCGAAGGAACATCTAAAGTAAAATATGAAGTTTGGAAATCATATCCAATACTATAATAGTTAATAAGTTAATAAATTTACTTCATCTCTTACAGTAACTTACCTCATAAGAGCACCTGTGTCTTGTCTGTTAATTCCGTGACGAGTTATAGCCATCAAGTGTCCTTTAGCAGTCATTACATCACAAAGTAAAGCAAGATGACGATAATTTACATAAAGGCCGTAAAATTGCAAAACAGCATTCATTTCTTTCTCTACCGATTTCCTCACAGCCTCTATGCCCAGTACTTCAAATATCTCGCAAATATCGTTACTAAATGTTCTAACTGGATCGACATCTCTTTCACTCAACACTTTCATCAAACTCGTACCGTCCGTTTCCAATAACCATTCTGCTATTGCTTTGAATTCACCAGTTTCTGTAATAACTATACGTTTCTTAGCATCAGTTTGAGGCAAATGCATGTACACTTTCCCTATTGCTTCAATACCCTGCATATGAAAGTAATAATTTAAATATTATTTGAGGATTATAATATAATTATAAAATTAATGGACGTACCTGTAATGTCATGTCGCTAAGCATATTCGCTTCAATACATCGAAGGAACATATCATCCTCCATTTTATCTACCGTCTCTTCCTCACTATCTTGGAACTTGTTATCGTCGCTGTTCATTATCCTAATTCGTAGAACTAATTTCTCAGCGTTATCATCGTTAAAAATACAGTTCAAATCGTCACCGAAGCCGGCATTAATTTTTTCTGCAATTTGTTCCATAGTTAACTTCTTATCAGTCATCCTCTTGCGATCCAACTCAATTCGAAGTAACCATGGTGATATTTTATTCGGATCAAAATCAGGCATTTCATAGTAAACGTTGACGAATTCTTGATCTTCCGCTATTACGGTATTTTGTGGATCTGGATCGTAATAGATCGCAGTATTTGCTGTAACTTTCCTCAGTGTGGTGTGTTCCAATCGACAAAGTACATTCTTTGCTTTCTCGGCATCTCTTGCTGCAGCTCCCGTCAAAAATACGGTCAACGACGGAGCCTTTGGTTTCTTACTGATGTTTATAATTTCCTTCAATCTAGGTACACCAAGGGTTACATTTTTCGACGATACACCAGCAAAATGGAAAGTGTTCAGTGTCATCTGGGTTGCAGGTTCACCAAGTGACTGTGCAGCTAAAGCGCCTACCATTTCTCCAGGTGATACCTAAAAAAAGTAAAAGTACAAAATTGATCTAGAATTGGAATTTTTTAATGAGAATTTAAATATCATTACATCATTTATTTTCTACAAACCTGTGCTTGTTGGAATCTGGTTTCAATTTCTCCAATAAGCCATTCAAAGGCTTCACTGGATAATCGAAATTCTTCAGAAACACATTTTGTACACAATGTAGATCTCACTAAGCACTGGAATAGCAATGTAGCATTTTCATTAGCCTGTTTGCTGAGTCTATCATCACCAGCCACAATGATACATTTATCCAAAAGATCCTTTACACCTATAAATAAACACATTTTAATGTTAATGTTATCATATAATTACTACCATACAAAGTTATCAAATTTACCCTGTATGACCCTCATAGGACTAAGATCAGTAGGTGCACGCTTATTTATATGAAAAATCTTTTGTACATTCCAAATCATTCTTTGTAAATTACAAGGCAGTACAACTTTTGATTCTCCGCTAGGGAAAATTTCCCTAAGTATAGCACGATCCTTGTTCAATTGTTCCCATTCTCTTTCTAGTTCGGATATGACTTCACCAGATCCCATCATTTCTCTAACTATATCTTCGTTAAAGATACGACGAAGATACCGTTCATTGGTTGGATCGAACTTGAACTTCTTTTCAAATGCTTTGTTACTCAATTTAATAGTAGGCAAATTCTGAAATTCGACGGTTTCACCGCATAGACCATCCTCACCATAACGCAATTGGATAAGTTGACCCACAGAGTTTCTTACTGTACCGTCATAATGTACCATTACAGACTCCATAGCTTTTATCAAACGACGCTGAATGTAACCAGTTTCTGCAGTTTTTACAGCAGTATCGATAAGACCCTCACGACCTCCCATAGCGTGGAAATAAAACTCCGATGGCGTCAAACCGGCAAGGTACGAGTTTTCAACGAATCCTCTGGATTCTGGACCATAATCGTCTTTAATAAAATGTGGCAATGTTCTTTTGCGAAAACCAAACGGAATACGTTTTCCTTCTACGTTTTGCTGACCGACACAAGCAATAACCTGAGAGATATTAATATTAGATCCTTTTGATCCTGACACTACCATAGCCTTTAGGTTGTTGTATTCAGTCAAAGATTTCTTAGCAGAACCACCAGTCTTATCACGAGCGTCGTTTAAAATTCTGTTTACTTGATTTTCGAAAGTTTGCCTCAAGGTATTACCAGGAGTAGGTTCCAATTCCATGTTGTGAGCTTTTTGAATCACTTCTATCACGTCCTCTTTAGCTTTTCTAATGGCTTTTTGAATTTCTAAATAAGTCTGTGGATCGGCAATGGTGTCTCCAATACCGATCGAGTGACCTTCCAGTAGTAACCAATTATTAATTACAGTTTGAATATTTCCATAAAATCGTCCGCAAACCTCGTGTCCTAATTCCAACATACAAATGTGAAGCAAAGATCCAGCAGATGTACCCAAGGTCTTCTTACAGAGTATACCCATAACAAGTTCTCCGTGTTCTACCATGACTTTGGTATCACCAGGTGAAATCCATTTGTATGGGCCATCGTCTTCTTCATCTGGGTGTGTACTGTGAGTCCTTATCATATTCACGTTGCCTGGTATGATCAAGGAAAAGATTTGTTTACCAGTCCATAGAGGCTTTGGTTTTAATATGCATGGCTGAGGCATTTTGCCATTCCAACTGGGTAAGAACATAAGGATATTCATCATCTGTTCCTTTTCGATGAAAACGTCTCTTTTAGTCATTTTTCTTACAGCAGTAAGCGTGTCCTGTACAATACCCATGACTGGTTTATTAGCTTGGGGAGTAATAATTTGACGCGGTGTTACATGAATGTTTTCTACTTCTGCTCGAGTCTCCATTGACTGAGGAACATGTAAATTCATCTCGTCGCCGTCAAAATCGGCATTATAAGGAGACGTGCAACTAAGATTCATACGGAATGTACTCCATGGCAACACTTTTACCCTATGACCCATCATACTCATCTTGTGTAGTGTTGGTTGCCGATTGAAAATTACTAGGTCACCATCCCGAATGTGACGTTCCACTCTGTACCCGCATTGTAAATGTAAATCGGATGGTTTTGGGTGGAACCTTAAATCGATTCTTTCCCCGTTATCTCTGACGATGTACTTAGCACCTGGATATTGTGAATTTCCACGTCTAACGAGTTCTTGCATTTTATCGATATTAAAAGGTGTGACAATTTCGGGGAATGTTAAATTCTGAGCAATACTCCGAGGTACACCGACCTGATCAATTCGTAAATTTGGATCAGGAGTAATAACAGTCCGAGCAGAGAAGTCAACACGTTTACCCATCAAATTTCCTCTTATTCTCCCTTCCTTTCCTTTTAATCTCGCTTTTATAGCTTTTAAAGGTTTGCCTGATTTCTGCATAGCTCGTGGCATGCCAGGCATATCGTTATCAACTAATGTTGCTACGTGAAATTGTAACATTTTTATATTCTCCGAAATCACGTGCGCTGCTGCTCCCGCTTGCTCATTTCTGATTAATTCATTATTTGCTTTTATAATATCGGCAAGCTTATGTGTTAAGTCATCTTGATTTTTGGCAGAACCATACATAATAACTGCTGGTCTGACCGATAAAGGTGGAACAGGTAAAACAGTTACTACCATCCAATCTGGTCGTGCAAATTTCGGATCCATGCCAAGAATAAATGATTCTTCATCTGTAATGTGCTTTAAAATTTCCCAAGCTCTTTCTGCAGTTAGTGCCATCTTTTTTTCCTGTGAATCTTCATTTACGTGTGTCCATTCTGCAGTAACATCTAATCCAGATCTCCGGAGATTTGGTTGATATCTACCACATCCACCATGCCCAGGTTTTCTCTCTGCAGATTGTTGTTCTTGATTTTCTTTGTTAATATCCATTTCATCACCACCCTCACAAATATTTTTACTTTTACATAAATCATAAACAAAAGTAAGCCTTTTTCGTGGCTGACCTTTAGTTTTCATAACAATTTCTTTGATTTTTGGATTATGCTGTAATCAAAAAATAATGCAAAGTTAAGTAAATAATAATAAATATGTGGAAAAAGAATATGATTACTAATAATCTGTACTTACTGGACTGACAAGAAGTTTTGAACAATAAAAACATACACATCTCAAAATTTTTATTGTCTTTGTTATAAAGCCAACATGAAAAACTGGTTTTGCTAAATCTATATGTCCAAAGTGTCCTGGACATTCTGTCATATTACCAGCACATGTCTGACATCTAGAATTTCTATCAATGACACCTTGTCTAGGATCCATAAGTCCACCAAGCTTTGGGCGACCACCTTCCATTGTTTCTGGAAATCGAATGCCGCCATCTGTGACCGACATCCGACGCTGTGTAAAAAATATTATATACAGTTATATACCATTGATAGATTCACAATTTAACAGGTATTATTGAATAATCACTTTAGGAGAATAATAGAGATGCATATGGAATGTGTTTGACAGAAGTGATATAATATTTTACATTTGTTTTTTCATATTATGTTTAACATATTATGCAAAACAAATACATATAGACATGTGTATAAATACATATAAATAGATGCACATAGATAATTGCAAAAGGAGTAGTGGACCAACAGAAGTAAACAAAACATAAAACTATGTATTTATCAACATAGACCCACAATTTCTATTCATTATTAAAATTATGTTACTTTTAAAAAATATGTAATTTATTCTGGATTTGATCACTTTTGTTACTGACATTAAGAAAAGGAATTTTTTAATTTCTCCTTTATGAAAAAAGCAATTACAATCTTTTAATTAAAAAAAAAGCTAATAAATCACATGCTGTAAATAAAATTTACATGGACTTTAATAATTTCGTAATAAATCATTTTTATTGTATATATTTTATAATTTTAAGTAGAGTTTTTCCACAAATATAATAAGACATAATAAAAATTTACACACACGACTGTTTGGAAGTAACACTGAATGTTTCGTGTAATAACGTATCACATAATGTCGACTCAAGATGAATATAATTCCGCGTACCCTAGAAAAAATATATTCCACAAAATCCATTTGTTTACTACTAATGTACTTACTATTTCATCCGGTGAAAGAATACCGAATTGTACTCTTTTTACGGTTCGCAGAGGCGCCTTGGAATCGGAGGTTGCCATTTTGCAGCAAGCACGTACAACTTCTACCGCAGCCTTCTGCGTCACAACTCTCTCTAACTGTTCATCACCGATGGAAGCGTCTCCCTCCCCTGACGCTTGACTATTAACCCATTTTAAGCGTTCAAAAATGCATTACTATTGTACCCTAAGGAACCTTCTCAATTTTACTTACGTTATTAGATAAACATAATACGATTATGAACATTTTTAATGTTGAAATATAATGCTATTATCATAAAAATTTAATTGTTAGTTAATACAAGAATATCCAAAAATGTTATTGTACAATTTTCAAAAATCTTTTAATTTCATAAAATATAAAAAATATAAAAAATGGCTTTCATTGGTTCATAGTTGTTTTAAGTACTTCTTTCTCTTGACTTAATTAGTTGGCCAAAATTAAGTTTGCTAACAAAGGTTTCATGAAAACTAACAATCTTATTAACAGGGTAAGATCGTGTTCAATGAGGTAGGCGGCGGGCGTAGAATATTCTTTGTCTGCTGTCTGTCGCCAGTCGCCATTGAATTATAAACATTAGTGTTGTCGTAACATTCATCAAGATTTTTATAAATTAAACAAGTAGTAAAATGGCTACTTCAAAAACAACGAATATGTATAATAGGCAAAATTGGGAAGATGCCGTAAGTAAAATCTAAATTATAACATAATCGTGAATTTAATACGTTTAAACATTTGTTTATTTCTTTCTTTATAGGAATTCCCAATATTATGTCAAACTTGTTTAGGTGACAATCCATACATTCGTATGGTAAGTTATTTTCGTCAAAATTTTAATTTCGATTTTTATAAGAAATATTTATTTGCGTGTAACATAATATTTTTTTTTAATTATATTTGTAGACAAAAGAAAGATATGGGAAAGAATGCAAAATATGCATGCGTCCATTTACAGTATTTAGGTGGTGTCCTGGTGCAAGAATGCGGTTCAAAAAGACAGAAGTTTGTCAGACTTGTAGTCGCTTGAAAAATGTGTGTCAGACATGTTTACTTGATTTAGAGTATGGATTACCAATTCAAGTACGCGATGCGGCACTTAAGATCAAAGATGACTTGCCCAGATCAGATGTAAACAAGGAATATTATGTACAAAATATAGACAGCGAAATTGGAAAAATAGATCCCACATCACCAGCAGGTGCTGTTGGTAAATCTGCAGCTGCTAGTGATTTGTTGATGAAGCTGGCAAGGACTAGTCCTTATTACAAAAGAAACAGGCCACATATTTGTTCTTTTTGGGTTAAAGGAGAGTGTAAAAGAGGAGAAGAGTGTCCATATCGTCATGAGAAACCTACTGATCCTGATGATCCATTAGCTGATCAAAATATCAAAGATCGTTATTATGGAGTTAACGACCCTGTTGCTGATAAATTAATGCGCAGAGCTGCAGCTATGCCTAAGTTAGACCCACCAGAGGATAAATCCATTACAACTCTCTATGTTGGCAACTTAGGCGATGTTTTAACAGAAAAACAATTACGTGATCATTTCTATCAATACGGTGAAATACGCTCTGTTACTATGGTTCCTCGTCAACAGTGTGCTTTCATCCAGTACACACAGAGAAGTGCTGCCGAAGCAGCAGCAGAAAGAACATTTAACAAACTAATATTAGGAGGGCGAAGATTAACAATTAAATGGGGACGGTCACAAGGAAGGCAAACTGTATCCGCAGCAGAAGCAACTAGAGAAATCTTGGAGCCTGTGCCAGGTTTACCAGGTGCTCTACCACCTCCACCAGAAAGCATGGGAAATAATTTTTTCAATCTACAAACTACTCCTGGCATGATGCCACCAATGATGATTCCACCTCCACCAGTTGCTCCTCAATTTATGTTCCCACCTCAAATGGCAGCTGCCACTGCAACACCTATTTTTCCACCTGGAACAACTCCAATACATTATCCAAGTCAAGATCCATCAAGAATGGGTGCATCTCAAGGCATAGGAAAACCTTGGCCCGAAGAATAGTAATAACAATATTTTGATTTTTATTGATTGTAATTATAATAAAAAATGTATAAAAAAAATAAATATATATCTTTGATTTTATTTAAACTATTTGTGTCACAACAATTTTTATTTTTCCATATATAATTGTGAATATACGACTGCTTAGTAAATTAATTAAATCTTAAAATATGTACATAATATTATTTACAAACAGTTTAATTTCAATGCGTTTCTTTTGGATCTCTGAATTCATACTTTGAGTTCATTGGAACAGCCTTTATGAAGAATAGTAGCTTATTGCAACTTGAACCTTAGTAAAAGCGCCATCTACTATGATAGTGAACTAACATTCGTAACAGCTAGCGCGTATTAGCGGCCGCTCCGAGTGTCATCATCGTATTTTAATACGTGTCCATTGGTGCCTGTCCGTCCGGTGTTTCTGCTACGTAACTTTTTTTCTGTAAATCTATGGAGTGTTTTCATCGTCAAATATCTTTGAATTTCTGTCTGTATTAACATAAGGCGCCTAGTGCGCCTTCCCGTCACGGTGAACATGTGTCGGGCTCGATTGTTATTCCACTTTCTGGCGCTTAGCCTACTCCCCTTTGCCCGTCCTGACGAGCACACTCACATCGTAAGTATTTGGAATTGACATATTTTTAAAATGTCAAATTGACAAATAAATTACATTCGTGTCTTTGTTGACTTCACAACGTCCACATTTTATATTGTTTTATTGCATTTCGTTCTTTCCTTATCTTACCATAAAGGTTTGACGTGGAAAATATATTGTCGATTCATATATTCTTATTTACATTACTTTTTATGATAAACTACCTTTGTTCTTTATCTTTTCTATAAGTGGTGTAGTTCAATAGGTGGCTTT
Organism: Bombus pascuorum; assembly: GCF_905332965.1. Classification (NCBI taxonomy): domain Eukaryota; kingdom Metazoa; phylum Arthropoda; class Insecta; order Hymenoptera; family Apidae; genus Bombus; species Bombus pascuorum. Next base: position 4,222,320 of record NC_083488.1, on the reverse strand, counting down.
TTTATTGCTTGTTAGAGATTGATTCGTTTTACTATGATGTACACACGTGTTTATTGTATTCCATTACATATAAGAGGAATGTGTATTACCAGATGTATTTTCTTTCCAGTACGAAGATAATGATGAAGTTGTACTATGGATGAGTACAGTTGGACCATATCACAACCGTCAAGAAACTTATTCATATTATTCATTACCTTTTTGTATGGGTACAAAAGATGTCATTAATCATTATCATGAGACCTTTTCTGAGGCACTGCAAGGCATCGAACTCAAATTTAGTGGCCTAGAAATTGAATTTAAGGGTATTTTAGTTTTATTAGTTAGTGATAAATATTATTATATAAGCATTTATGTGGGTAATATATATAATACATACATATATACTTGGTTACCTCATAGCTGATATTGCCAAAATGGACTATTGTCAAATAAAATTAACAGAAGAAAGTGAAAAAGCTTTCATATATGCAGTGAAGAATCAATATTGGTATAAAATGTATATGGATGATCTACCAATATGGGGTAATGTTTTCCTTTTTCCAATACTTAAGTGTTACTATTATATCAATTGATTATTGTAAAATATTTAGGTGTTGTGGGAGAACCAGAAGAAAATAATGGAGTTGTATCTTATTACATTTGGACACATAAGAAGTTTGATATAGGATATAATGGAAAGCAAATAGTTGATGTAAATTTGACAAGTGAAAATAAAGTAAAACTGGTACAAGATGCAGCTATCTCTTTCAGTTATGAAGTTAACTGGAAGAAGAGTAATGTTAAATTTGAAGACAGATTTGATAAATATCTGGATCCTAATTTTTTCCAACACAGAGTAAGTATTCTGGCAATGTTTGCCTAAATTTGAGCTCAATGTAATGTAAACATATTGACAAAGACACTAAATAGATATAGCAAGAGTAAGTGAGAGGTATTATCTTTCTTGCTTCCTCTCATTAGATCAATTCTTTTTCCTTGTCATGGAACAAGAGAATATTTTCAGAATAAAATTGTTATCTGTTACACGATTATTCATTGAACAAATTGGAATTTAAGCAAGCATTATTAATACTATTGCTTTAAAAATTATACATTACTACCAAACTGATCATTGTTCTTTATCTTTTTTAGATTCATTGGTTCAGTATTTTTAATAGTTTTATGATGGTAATATTTCTTGTTGGGCTTGTTTCAATGATTTTAATGCGTACGTTAAGGAAAGATTATGCTAGATATAGTAGGGATGAAGAAATGGATGATATGGAGCGAGATTTAGGAGATGAATATGGATGGAAACAAGTTCATGGAGATGTATTTAGACCAGCTAGTCATGCAATGCTTTTTTCAGCTCTAATAGGTGCAGGCTATCAAGTAATTACTTTAATAATACAAAATTTACAAATTTAATAATAAACATTTTTAGGATAGTACATTTTTAAGAAACGTGTACTAATAGGCTCTTTTACTTTAAATTTGGTTTTTTACCCTAGGTTACTGTGGTTGTACTTAGTGTTATTATTTTTGCTATCCTCGGAGAGCCGTATACAGAAAGAGGATCGATATTATCGATAGCAATATTTGTGTATGCTGCAACATCACCTATAAATGGTTATGCGGGAGGAGGTTTATATGCACGTATGGGAGGACGTATTTGGATCAAACAAATGATTCTCAGTGCCTTTATGTTACCTCTTATTGTCTGTGGCACTGCATTCTTCATTAACTTTATTGCAATGTATTATCACGCTAGCCGTGCTATACCATTTAGTTCTATGGAAAGTATTATTTACATAGTACACATTCATTTGTATGTATATACGTATCTTGTATGTACTAACAAGAATATTTTATTTACAGGTAACAGTAACATGTATTTGTATATTTGTTATATTACCATTGACATTAGTCGGAACCATATTAGGCCGTAACTTAGCTGGGACACCGGACGCACCATGCAGAGTTAACGCGGTACCTCGACCTATTCCTGAAAAGAAATGGTTTATGGAACCACTCGTTATCATAATGCTTGGTGGTATCTTGCCCTTTGGATCGATATTCATTGAAATGTAAGCTTCATCATTTACATACTGTAAAATTATTATATTACAATTATTTTATCTTTTTGTAGGTATTTTATTTTTACCTCATTCTGGGCATATAAAATTTATTATGTTTATGGATTTATGTTATTAGTATTCGTTATTCTAATGATAGTAACTGTTTGTGTTACTATTGTATGTACATACTTTTTGCTAAACGCCGAAGATTATCGATGGTAAGCATTGTCTTACTGTTTATTATTGTTTAACAATGATTGTTTCTTCATTTACATATACTATCTTGTTTTAAAGGCAGTGGACAAGTTTCTTATCGGCCGCCTCAACCGCTGGTTATGTCTACATATATTCCTTTTATTACTTCTTCTTCAAAACTAAGTAAGTTTATAATGCTTGATTACATTGATTAGAAAATAAAATTACATTTCAAACTTTCTTTTTTCCAGAATGTACGGTCTCTTCCAAACAGCCTTTTACTTTGGTTACATGGCATTGTTTAGTCTTGCCTTGGGTATTATGTGTGGAACAGTTGGTTACGTTGGTACTAATGCATTTGTACGAAAGATCTACTCTACAGTTAAAATAGACTAAAGCACAATGCTAGTGTAACATCTAAGATGGATTAAATTGAGAACATACAGAGTGAAACCTGCCGGTCTTTATAAAGTAGGACTTTTTTGGTAGTTTAAGTTATTTACATTATTCGTTATGACGCGCAAATGTAACTTGTTGAAGAGACTATTAAACCGGCATCAATAACGTACTAATGTCAATGAAGTATAGCGTAAATATTTAAAAAGAAATATTTGGTACATCGTTATGTTTCTTCGAAATATTCAGTGAATATTTTATCACTTTACGTCTATTGATGTAATATCATAATAATATTTTCATTTTAAAAAAAAATGATTAATTTATTTGTTGTAATTTAGTTGTGGAGGTCCTATAGTACAGTACAGTGCACATCTGTGAAACGAATAGTTCGCCAATTATTCAAACAGTCATATATAATATTCATCTCATGAGTCACAATTCGGTATTACACAAAATGCAAGATCCGATAATTATGTAATATTTTAGAATTACTATTTTACTCTTAAAACAGCTAACTTTATAACGTTGCTCAATTTTTTATTTGTTTGTTGGATTTACTAGAAACTTGTTGATTATTCTTTTTTCGGAGGGTTTATAGAAAGAAAGTTGTATAAATTTAAAAGATGTTCAAGAAATCTCATTGCCTCTTTCAGGATATATATCAACAAATACAAATATTTGAATTCTTGATCAAAAATATTAACATTCCAAAACACCAACGAATGCTAATAATTATGATTGCGAAAATGGAATAAATTGAAACTGAAATAAATGAAAGGAAGAAGATACATGTTATTAGGTATAAATTGTACAGTATAAATTTTCGATACGATCTATCCAGAATGCAAGGGATATACTTTAGTTAGCATAATTAGAAACAGTACCCCAGTTGTGTGACTCTGAATTGAGATTTTAGTTATATACATAACGCTTGATTACCAATAATTCGAGTAACGTTAATTTATAGATAAGCTAGACAGTAGGATTAAAGAAAGAATGTGGATAATACGAAATTTTTTTACTATTGGTTATGTATTACATGTTTTCTTTGATATGAATAGTCTTTATTATAAATGAATGATTTCTGAAATTTGAATGCATTGATAAAATGTAAAGTATTGTGAGTCTATAACCGGTGAAAAAATGATTTTTTCACTTGTGATCCTCTTCACGCGGTTAAATATCTAAGAACACGTTTAAGCCCTGCTGAGAAAAAAAGTAAATCGAGAGGATTGTGGAATTTAGGAATGGCAGTGAATGTGTTTATCTTAATGCGATGCATCGAGCGACAAATATCAATGAGAATATTTGAATGAACATACAGTTTGTTATTAAACGTAGCAGTTCTAAGAAATATAAAATTTCTACGTACAACAAAAATATAATCTATTTTTATTTATACACCATTGATTTTTATCTACCTATATTACAGTGTTATCTCGCTAGCCGGAATTTTGCCTTGTTAATTGGATAAATTCCGACCTGTGGCCTATGACCTAAGGAAGAACTTACGTTTATATAAAAGCTTCAACCTTACCTGAAATAGGTAGAAAATCAACAAAGATATTGAAATTCTAAGGCCAGTAGTTTGTATAAAAGCAATTGAATGTTAAAATAGAAGAAATAGGACAAGTGAAATAAAAGAAACAAATATAACGCTGAGCCCTGAAAGTAGTTTTTAAGGAATAATGGGGATAGTGATGTTCAATTAGTAGAATACTATTGTATTCGTCATGATGGCAGTTGGGCACGGGCGGTATATTGCATACGATCGTGTGATCGGACAACTCCTATAAAGGGGCTTACAGTCGTATACATTCTACATTTACTGATATGTCGCGTTATGCATGTGCAGAACAAGACCTTTTCTTATCCACCATCTTGATTTTTGTCGACTCAATAAAACAAACAGTTTTGTCAATGCTTTCAGTATAGAAGTGTCCAGATCTGCTTATATGACCATACCCAGACGTGTGTATAAAGCCCAATGCAGACGGGCGACCCTTTACCACGCGATATAGCTCGGATCATATGTCCTTATTGTTCTTAACTGAGAACTCAAAGAATGATACATGATCACAGTCATATCGCACGGAAAAAGTTTGCTTATTTGTATTTAGGATAAGACCGTGATATTTGTATTTGAAAAAAATACTACGTTGTTCAAAAGTATTTCATATAAAATATTATATCACGATGAATATGTTATTTGTAATCACTGATTAAATAAGTAATAATATAATATGGCAATCTGTATGTATAATTAAAGGATTTGAAAAGATCAGGATTACAAAAAGTATAATTGTTAAATTGATTCTGATGGTGCCAGTGTGGCACTAAGAGCTCTATCGTACGTTCAGAAGTATTCACGTGTCAAAGCGCACTCGTCGACGCAGCAGGTCGGAGTGTAGTATACACAACTATTTATTACTACAAGAACTTTACATATTGTTGCAGGTGTACAGTGACTGAAATACTATTTAAATTGTTTTCTATTTTATTTCAAGTTATAAACTTAACACTTCCGATAAATAAAAAACAGCAAAAAATGGCACCAAAACAAAGAATGCGTATAGCAAACGAAAAAGCTACAAAAAACATCACACTTCGTGGAAATGTTCCAAAGTCATCGGTATGCTGTGTTCTATTGTTTGATAAAATCTATTTTAACGGTTATGTGTATTATGATTAAAATGTGTTAATTGTGTAAAAATAAATAATTATTTTCGTTTCCAATTTTGAGGTTATAAACTATAATAAGGTTGCCAAATTGATTGCATATGCAATGACATTTATGATAATATTATTGTTTCATATTTTTAATTTTATATTATACATGTTTCGGCTAGCATAGTTAGATCTTTGAAAAATGTTTTTGATTTAAAATTTGTTGACAGTAGTAAAAAGAAGCAAATTAATAGATTGATAATTGTACCATATGTGACATGAATCTATGCTACAAATTTGAAATCAATTATTTAACTAATTTATACATTTTTTATGAAGTAAATATGAGCTGTAAAACACTATATAAATTTCATTTTATTATAAATCTATTTATTTAACTGATTATATCAAATTACAAGCTGTATCTGGTAATAATAACTGAAATCACAATGATATGTAATAGTTATTGTATTTGTAGAAACCACAAGATGAAGGATCTCCAGTTGGACCTTGTCTATTAGCACTCTTCCTCTTTGTTGTATGTGGTTCTGGTAAGTTTAATATAATTGAAATATAAATTTTTCAGTAAACATAAAATACATAGAAAAGAATGTTCACATCTATATACGAGTTAAATTTTCTAATTTTCTAATTTTCAGCTGTATTCCAAATAATTCAGAGTATTAGAATGGCTTAAGAAAACCAAAAGCATGTGAAGTTAAAACAATGTTGCCGTTACTGTTAATATGAAAAGAAGCTGTCTACATCTTACTGGTATATAAGCGAGATCAACAGACTGTTTTATTGTAAAAACATGTAGACATCATAATGATATTGACATGAAACTAAACTCAAATTTCCACTAAATAATATCCTTTTTTTTTGGTACAACTCAAAGGAATTATTTATGAAAAGAATCTAGCATTTATAAAAATTTTGCTTAATTGTATATATATCAATGAAAGAATATTGCATTTAATGTATTTTTGTGTTGTAGATATCAAACAAAATGTTACATCTTGAGTATGACTTCAATCTGTTCTATAGCTTTGCATAGCACTTTTTATTTTGAGTCCTATGAAAAGCTTAAATTCTTTCATTGATACCTATATATAGTAAATAATTGTACATACATGTGATCAATTTATTGTATTAATTCGTTAATCAAAGCATTCCACTGTAAACAGTTGGTAGCTTTTGGTTGTCTATATATTTTAGAGGCCTTAAGAGATGATAAGTCATTATACATGTAAAGATATATATTATATATATTATCAATGTAATTTATCCTAATGAAATATTTGCTACAGACAATTCTTTGTCTCTTTTAATAAATTATATTATGGATAAATACATTCTTGTGTGAGCTTTATTGATCCTTATAGACTAAAGACAATAGAAACGTTTTAATTTTACTTTATCATAAATAATTATAATGGATGAATGCAATATAGATATATTCTGTTAGTAATAAAACTATTTTCATATCTTTTTTATTCTACCAATTTTGTTTTATTTTATACCTAAAAACGCTTTTAGTAATTTAAGAATTCAGTGTGACCAATTTTCCCTAGTTTTGCTTAGAGACTGTTGTTTAAATTAAACGGAAAGCTTATGAGAAAGAAGTGAAAACAGATTTTTCAAAAGCGGAGTTAGAAACATTAAATTATTTCCTTTAGATTCAGAATATCTTTCTAATCATTTTGGGTTTATTTTTCATATAAATTTTTCTAAATGGCAAACATATTTAATTTATTCGGTGAAGTATCGGAACTTCACAAAGGTAAAAACAAAAATACGTGGGGTTAATATTTACATTTCCTTTGTTTTATATAAATATTATTTTGAACTAATGGTTTATGCCAACTGCTTTAATTCTTTAAATGTATTAATAATAAAACTATTATAGATCCAGCTATGAAGCCTTTGGCAAGATCAAAAACTTCTCTTGGTATAAATGATACTCCTCTGAAAAATGTTAGCCGATCAAAACCAAAAGGACTGTCAATTAGATCTAAGTCTGACTTAAATGTTTCTACTACTGTACAAACTAGTACTCCCAGTAAACAACAAGAATTATTAAAGCCTAAACTAACACAGTTAGACGACAGCTGCCAAGTAATATCACTCAAGAGAAATATTTTATTAAAGGTATAACTCATTGCAAAATTGTGTAAATAGGATATATAATATCTTCTTAATTTTTTATAGAAACCAACTGTATCTTACAACAGAATGAAGGATGTATCTCCAAAAAAAGTATCTAATACAAAAAATATAAAATTACCAGAATCATATGGTGAAAATATTTTTAAGAAACCATTACCATTGAAAAATTACATTCACAAATCATACCCAGAGCCAGAAAGTCTAGCCCCATATTATGATATGCAACTTGAATTTGGTATTATATTTAGTTACTTGATTAAATTATAATTCATAAAAAGTAATTAACTTTAAACAATAATTAAATTATAGAAATATATTTCTACAGATGACATTTATACTAAAACTATAGAAAATGAATTTAAAGAACTTCATATAAAGAAGGAACGTGAGGTAGTACCTTATGAAGATGAAGGATTTGAATCAGGTATTAAATATTAACTATATATCTTTCATGTATTATATATATATGTCTTCCAAATCTTTTATATAGATCTGGAACAAATTGAGATTGAAATGCCAGAATTATGTACATCACCTGAAATATTTGATGAAGAATGGATACAATATAAAAATCCTGATTTACCAGAAATATCAGATGATGATGACAAAATTTAAATATGCAAATGGAATAGTTATCTAACTTAACAGTGGCTTTAAGTTTCTTATTACATAATTTTTGAATAAAATAATCTAAGAATATTATATTATGTTAAACTATATAAGTACATTATGAAGTTGACTTTAAATAGATGATTAAACGTATAAGTTAAAAAGAAGATTAAGAATAAGTAATATAATAAAATGTACCTTTGATATATGATACTTTTTTATGTATAAATAAATTATTTTGTTGTAAGAATAACACACTATTATTTTATTGGTAGAGTTTTATAAAAATTTTCACAAAAATAGCAATTAAACGCTTTTCAATTGTTGATGTACAAAATGACAACAGATAGATGTTTGACTGTAATAGCCGGTATTTTAGAAGATTGTACTTTCAATCATATATGTTTCATTGCTGAAAGTTTGTCTACGATATTACCGAATTTTCATTACAGAAGTATTAGTAAAAGTCCTGCAAGATGGGATGTAAGTTAATATTATTTCCTTCATAAATATACGTCTTTCTGAAACTTATTTTTTAGTGTTGGTTGAAAGAAACTTGTGATCTTCATGGATGGACTCACACTAAATCTCCTCTAATATGGAGAGAAATTGGACTTAGTCAGTCTCATGTAACTTATATTGGAGGTAGTTCCCAATTTTGGGAATTGTTGCGTAATTATTATGACATCAGCTTATATTTAAGCAAAGAAGAACTTGATGCATTACAAACACACTTATTATTTGTATGAAAACGTTTTATAGTAAAAATGTCTATATTATATTTAAGAGTTCATTTTTCTAAGTTAAGTTTGTTTAATAAAGGCTTGTAATATAAAGAGACAAAGAAGCAAACCTTTACAAGTACAAAAAAAATACCGTCAAATAATGATAATAGGAGCAGGAAGATCAATGTGCCCCGATCTTGTTCCTCAGTTACTAATGACAAAAGAGCTCTGGATGACTCATGGAATTGTTATTAACTTGTATGATGAACCAGGATGTTTCTTTAAACTTAGGAAGATTTTTAGAGATGCAGGAACAATAGGTGCTGGCATAAATACAGTACATATTATGGAAAATATCCCTGATGGATTAAAAGACTGTGATATATTAATTTACCTTGACAGTTCAACACGGTAAATCTATTAATATTGTTTTTATTCATTGTTATTATGTCTACTAGTATTTACATACGCATTTTTCAGAGAAGAATATGAAGGTACAGATAATTGGCTACAACGTAATTATAAAATTATAGCAAATTTATGTACACATATAAATGAACATGCCCCTTCACATATGAAGGTAATTTTCTGTTCAATGAATCTTCCATGTTTTTACGCCAATATTATGATGGAACTTGTTACAAAATTATCAAGCACAAACATTGTAGTTGCTAGTGCTCATTATGGTTTAGAACTTATATACACATTTGTAAATTCACTTGGTCTTAATCTACAAAACTTTGGTTGTCCACCTGTTTGGGGCTTCTTGGGTTGGTTTATATATTAAAGCAGAATACCATGATATTTTCACTTATATCTTTTTGCATATATATTAAAAAATTACATTTAATTATAGGAATCAATCACTTTGTTGATGTTTACCATATGATTCAAAAATATGATGTTTATTATCCAAATAAAAGAGCTCTAAATTCGAATGAGAATATGATACTACCACTTGGAACTCAACATTCCGAACTGAGATGGTTTTTTTACAAGATACATGATAAAAATCCTTATAAAAACTATTTGAAACGCAAGGTACATAACTTGTTGCACTTTTTTAAATAATATAAAACAGCAGGAATTTTTTTAGGCCCTTCTTCGATATCAAATGGGCACATCAGAAGATTTTCCAAAATGTAGAGCAATTTGTGATCTTTTAAAGTTATGGTACAGTAATAAAAAAAGCATCGGGGACGAAATTATATCATTAGGAATTGAATCTGATGGTAATATAAAAATAGTAAGAATTGCAAAAAATAAAATAGGGAAATTAGAAATAATTTACGTCTTTTAGGCTCATTTGGTATTCCAAAGGGATTAGTATTTTCACAACCAGTTTATTTAAAAGAATATGAAGATGGTACACGAGTATGGGTCCCTTTCAGAGATTTCCCAATGCCGAACATGCCAATTTCTATATTCCAAAGCCTTATAGACACTGGTATTTATGTTAAGAAAAAAATAATTGAATTAAAAAACAGTTCTGATGCAACAAAATAATACATTTTTAATCATTTACACGAATACGATTTTAGTGCTTTACATCCACAAAACTATGTTTATTTTTAATCACAAAATCATAATTTTATTGTATTATTTAATATACATAAATAGTACTAAATTATTCAAATTTAATATATATATTCAAGTTAATCGTTATAATATACATTTGTAATCATTAAAATTGCACATCTTTTTATAATCAATGCTTCCAATAAACAAGTTTGACATCAGATTAATTCAAATAAAAAATATTTGTGACTTGCACATAAATGATTTCTAATAAGCCGTAAGTCACGATAATATATTAGAATTAAACTTAATAAATACAAATATCTTTACAGTGTTATTAATGAAATATAAGAAAAGTAATGAAGTTTCTTAAGATAGATTTATTACCTAGTAAATACAATTGAATAAATTAGCTAAGAAAGATAGCCGTTGATCGTTTTAAAAAAATCACTGCATTTTATTGCAACACTTCTCATGAAAAGATATCGGGAATAATACTTTTGGCCATGCGTAATAATGTACTTGAATTTAATGTTACAATTTTCTTGTATACAGAAAATGATATAACAAATTGTTACCAGCTTAGATCTATCATTAACAACTGGTAATCTATACCATTTTATACCTAATCGTTCTTTATACAGGATGTTGATGTCACAATGGTAGACAAATGGATAATGCATTACGTATTATCGTGTGACTGTTTTATCCTTGCTATTTAAATAGTGTGGTCAATTCAACTGTATGCCGTTTCGAAAGTGTTTAATACGCATCGGTCATTACGAAAGGAATGAAATGCGTAAAAAAAAAAAATAAAATTCTATCAAATTATATTATTTTATATATGCATTCCAGGAAATGATATATTAAAGATTTTAAAATCAAAAGTAAGATAAAAATATTAAAAATAGTTGGGGAACTTGAAAAAATTTGTTCAGAAACAGTACTTTGTATAATTTCTTTTTGTCTGTTGCGAATTGATAAAAAGTGTTGTGCTGTAAATTTTACAATTATTCTTTTTTATCCTGACGATCCTCAGTTTTCATAAGTAAAAAATGAGTGTTCAGATAATAGATATAGTAAAAACTGCGTTCTGACACAAGAAATCTCTGATAATTTCAAAATTATGCTACAAAATTGATAAACATGACATATGACAAATTTTTTAGGCAGTTTTTGCTCGAATAGCAGCACGCTTTCCTGTGACGGCCTAAAATGAATAATTGGTCGTTAAGATAGTTATTAAGAGAGTTAATATCAAGAAAATTACTAATATTAAGATTAAAAATAATTACTTGGAAACCAGATTTTATGCTAGCTACTGAACATCTTGAGCCACACGTTTCACACTGTAAGAAAAATAGTCGAGTATCTTTTTGAAGAATGGTGTCTGGAGAACGACAAGTGTGGCAGGTAACATATTCTTTAATGTATCTCCTAAGAACATTTTCTATTTGTTTCTGTTGAAAACGGCCCTTAATGATAAGTTGACTATTTCCATCAACAGAACCACTAGTTCCTAATTCAGCAAGTAGAAAGTCCAGTAAGTGTTTTGGTTGCCTATGAAGTGTTTTACATATCTAGAATTAAAAAGTCATAAGATAAGTAACAATGAAAGGATTTACAGTTTGCTAAATAAAATAAACAAGTATTATAATGCAACTGACCTCTGTAAAATTAGCAAAAGATGTCTTTTTGGTGCCTATACGTACTACTTGAGGAGGACGCATGACGAACTTCTGCTTCTTACCAGCAACCATATCAGGGTTCTTTTCTCTCATAATATTAAATACTCTTACCAGCAGTTCATCATATGTATAATCTCTATCTGAACCAACCCAACTGGTCTCTTCTATTAGTAAATATAGTACACATTTAATATTTGATTGAAAATTGATGAAGACAATGAAAAATTTAATAAATAAATCAATGTCTAATTTCATTGATTGTACTATTCTTTTTTTCTGCCTTTGATTTCTAAATGAAATTTATTGACATTTATATATATATGTATATATATGTTTGCTTATTTGATCTAGTATTAACAAAATTAGACATGTGCATGTAAAAAATACGAACTACTGATCAATTATACAGCAGCAGATACATTCAGCTTTTAAAGGAAGAGAAAACATTATTTTAATAAATATAATTGGCTCTTTATCATACTATAATCTACAGAATTAATGTTATCATAACTGAATGAAACTACCAAAATATTAGTTTAAGAGAAAACAAGTTGCAGACACGATTCCTTGGGCACTTTGTTTCCTGTTATTTGCAATGTATATCGAAATATTCTTATTCAATATTTAATATACATTAAATTTCTAATTATCAATATTCAATAAAATTTTTTTCAAGTTGATTATAAATCAACTTTTATAAAGTATAAAAAAATAATTTTTTATGTTTTGCATTAAAATGAGATTTATGAAAGTGTAAATGATATATGTACTTGTGACTGTTATATGAGATATATATATATATATGTATATATATATATATATATATATATATATATATATATATATATATAGAAAACAGCAAACATATCCCTTACCATACTCTGCACTTCGCTCAGATTCAGTGCAGCATGTTAACAAATAATGAGTAACATAAACAACTAGTTACCCCAAACTATAATACTCTTGCAATATGTAATATTTACCATTTTCTTTATCTTCAATGTCCTTACGTTCTTCTTCAGCTACTAACTCATCAAGATCTTTTTTTTTCTTTTTCTTCTTTTTAGTTTTTGAGAAGTCCATATCTAAGTCAAAGGTATCATCCACAACAACTTCTTCTGTTTGTTGCTCAACAACATCCTTTTAAAAGTAAGTAAATATATAAACATATAAATAAGTAAATATAATATACTGTTAATGCATATAATAATTATATACAAAGTTATCCACCTCTTTCTTTGTATCAGGTAGAGCTGCATCAAGTTCATCTAAATTAAATGCTTTTTTCTTCTTCTTTTTTTTTCTTCCAAAATTTTCTAAATCCAATGCTTCATCATCCTCAGCTGGTGTAGGAAGTTCAGGCTCCTGATTTTCTTTGTCACCAGTAGCTTCCATTGCATCGCCAGTACTACCACCTTCATTAAATGCAGCATCAAGATCAAAAGTAGTTTTCTTCTTCTTCTTCTTTTTTTTCAAAGTAGGATCAAATACCTAAGAATTTTTTTAATTCTTCAATAAATATTTAAATATTATGTAAAATTCTATTTATATACCATATTTATAGAACACTGTAGTTTTATTAACACAACAAAATGATTATTACTTCAAACAAAAATATATTTTCATATAAAAATTTGATAAAGTTGTTTAAATATATCGCATTAACTGTGCTGCGGAATATTTTATAGATTAAACATTATATTACAATAATTTAGAAATATTATTGATCATAAAATATTGCAGTATAATGCATTATAAACATCGAATATGTTATAGCAACAAGGCTAATGGAATATGTGTCAAGAGATATTACACTAATGATAGATGTACATTCTTTCGAATACTATCCACATGGTTTTGAGGTTGGAATCTATCAAGTAGCATTATCTGTATTTTATACAAATATCGTTACAAAATATTCATATATATGGGAACAAATTTCAGTTTTTTATTCATAGGTTTTAGCATATTTCCAAAAAATCAGAAAGTATGTCAAGATGATCATGCTCCCATGCTTCTCCAATACGACACAAAGTCATCCTAAAGATATCTCTTTTATATGATTACATACCGAGTCTTCTTCAGTCATTTTGAGAGTTGCTCTGAACACTTTGGTGTCCTCGATAAAACTCATTAATTTCCTTGGCCTTTAAATACAGATCGGCGCCTTCATCACGCGGGTCTCAATCCTCTGATACTACTTATACAGTGCATTCACGTCTTGTTAACGAATATTGCATCAGAAATCCGACTTTTGAGAGCAAAGTGTGATCCACACTTCTAAATGCTTGCTGAACTACCAATTCATCCTGCACTTTGACAAACTTTTCTATTGGTCGACTTTATAGCATTGAGAGAATATACCAATGAGAGAAGACAGCATATGGTACAATTTTATACACACTACATATGTATTTCATCTTTATACAAAATGATGAAATACAATCTTCAAGTTATTTATTGTTTTTTCCGAAAATAAACTAAAATGATTAAAAATATTTTTAATTCTTCGCAAGCAATAGGCGATAATAATAATTTGTTTACTAATTTTAATATAACTTTTTACAGGGCCCAAGTAGATCAAGGTAGATAATAGATGAAATATAATTGAAGTTTTCAGTAAAGATAAAATAACAGTTTGCATTCGATTTATCCATGTGTTCTGTATTTGCTTTATAACATTGCACTTAGCAACTCATGTATATATACATAAATCACATAGATATAGATATAGTAAAAGTACAGGTTATGGATCGGATGGTGGCGATTCAGTAGTTTCAGTCACAGTAGTTTCAGTCACGTTACGTTTCAGTCTGTATTGCAATATTTAACCACCGGTGATCACTAGTTTAAATGTTATAATGAGTTTCAAGTTAATTTCTTTTTATTGTAATTAAATTCACTGAAAGTGTAGTATATGTCGAGACTCTGACAAGCTGAAAATTCCGCAACATATAAAAACCTACATACTGCCGGTATTCTTATAACTTATAGTAGTATCGAACAAAGGATACGCATATATATACATTGAATGTTTCATTTAATCCTGCAATGTTGAAGGAAAGGTTTCGTTGCAACGATAAATCGAGGAAATATCATGATGTATAAACAAAATATCATGTCGAGTCTCGATTGTCAATATATTCCAGGAAAATTAATATGACCGATGTTAAAAGTCACAAGAAGAAAGTTCAATGTGAAAGGTTGTTTGTGCGTAAAACAATCTTTTTACCTAATCGAAAAAGTGATGCAAAAGGTCTCATGCCAGTGATGAATAGAATAGTGATGAAAAATCTCGAAACGTGTCTTGCATCATAACTTGCATGTCAACCACCTAAATAATCAAAAGTACGTATCACTATTAACATTTTTCAATGATCCTTATTATTATTTGATTTGTTCATAATACGTATTTCACATAATAACATGCATCCTACATACTATGGATTTGTATATATTCTGTCATTTATACATTCCAAAATATGTAGGTATTGATGAATGATACTCGTGATTTACAATTTACAAGGTGATACTGCAATGCGAACTTTATTAGGAATATAAATTAATTACGGGAAGTTTTAAAACTTTGACAAAGGATACTATAGATAGGTGTTCAATTCTATTATTTATATCCTTCTGTAATTTCATTAAAAATAGTCAATAATTGATCTATTTGTTAATTGTTTTTATCCTTAATATATATTATCATGGGTGAAATTTCATTTCATGTGAATCTTATTTTAATATTATCGTTCCGCAATAATATCAATGCAAGAAGCTACCATTCGTTTGATATTAAATAATAATAAAATATTTAATTACATTTAATTGTTTAACTTTATTGGTCTTTAAAATAAAATAAATCTTTTGTGATGATATCTCGATTTAAAATTAAGGAATCAAACTAATACTTTGAAATATTAATAAAGCCATATAAATCATTTTGTCAAATACATAAAAAATTTTTGCGATATTTTGTATACATAATATCTTAAACATATGTAACATAAATATAAATAGTTCATCTAACTAAATTATTTCGCAGAACTTTTCTTTTATCGATCGTGTTTGTATGTAAAATATTGATTAATACTAGGACTACTAGAGTAGTCAAAATTATCAATTCCTAGTTTGTCACAGAAATTTGTGTATTGATAAATAATAATATATTGATAAAGATTTCTTCGTTGTCTTAAGAAATTATTTGATATAAAAATAGCATATTCTAAGAAAAAGCAAAAGAAGTATACATGTAGTTTTTTTATGCATTTAGTCTTAAACTTGTACATACGGTAATGCATGAGTGGATCGCATGTAATTTGTAACTAGTAATTTGAAAGTACTATATACACATCTGTGTGTAAAATTGAAACAGTTCGGTAATGTAATCTTAAATGATACGAAAATCAATTGGCAATTAAGTACATATCAAGTTTATACATATGTATCGAAGAGTTTAAAAATAAGGTGAAGGAAAAAGAAGATTAGATCGTACTATTATCTGGAATTATTCATGTCAATGTCATTTTTTAATTCAATTTGTCAAGGAAGAATTTTTCACGGAAATGTTGCGCAATGATTTTGATCAGTAAAATGGGCGATTTACGCGAACTGACATTCTAAGTTCTAACGAAAGAAACATCTGAAAATCAAAATACACTTATAAGAATATTTCATTAATTTGGACAATACGACGTATATGTTGCGATTTTACATCAGTATATTGCGATATGCGATCATATAGGTATCTTCATACGTCTTATATCGTTCGGAAAATTCGTAGCGGAAGTTAAGAAAAATCTAACTACAATTATACCTTTTACTATCTATTACATAATGAATATTTTCGGCAATCAATTTCTTCAAGTACAAACTTCTTTTACAAACTTCTAGAGTATTTAATATTTTGTTTATTGATATTTTTTGAATAAGTTTTGTAAAGATCACTAAAAATAATACACAATAAGATTATGTTATATATGTATGTATGTATATTTGGCAAATAAAACAGATGCAGATGAATATTTCAGCTACGATTCAAAATTTCTTGGATATATATATTCAATATTATCTCAGTGAAAAATATTAATTTGTTCTTCTAACGAATTTTCAATGTTTCTCTTTAATTCTTCTCAATTAAGAGAAATAATTGTACGGATGTTCTATTATTTGATAAATATTTTTCTAATATTTATTATCTAATATTATTCAATATTTCTAATAGTAAAATCGCACGCTCCTATCATTAAAAGTATAATCCTTGCAAATCGTAGTGTTACAAAGATGTCGCATTGCACTGTGTGTACAGTACATTATAGCTTCACGAGTATGTCGTCACTGCATGCGTGATGACAACTGGTCGTAAATGTTTATCTGCTTCTATATAGCTCTTAAGAACAGAAAGATATTTAGTCAGTTTTGTTCTCACATAATTCGAAGAACGTATTCGAGTCGGGTTCATGGTTGTGATTAAAGTGAGTTTTAATTGATTCGAAAAATTGTAGAACTATGTACTTATAAAAAATTAATATTTAATTTGTCTAAAAAAGACGAAGAAAGCATTGTAACAAAATTAATTTTATGTATATTTTGACTGAAAAGATAGTAATAAAATATCAATGCGCAATTCTTCTGTAGTTGAATTTTGTGTTGTAAGTGCCGCATTATTTAATTACTAATGTATAACACATATAAATTTTAAATGAAATATATATTTTTTAATTTATACTTAATATTACGCTTAATAATTAATATATAATGTATATTTTACATATAATTAAAATTTTGTATGTATATTTGAACTTTACATATATATATATATGTTATGATTCTCATTAATTTTTTCAATGATTTTATCCTTGAACATATCCTTAATCTTTAAGTAACTTTATGATTATTATCATTGTTTTATGCTGTTCTTATCAAAATTATTAATATGTATATCGTGCAAAACAACGATAATTCGAACTTAGCGCTCATACAGTCGTGTGAATATCGTATTCGAGTACATGATATTTAAATGTCCACTATGTAACAATAGTGTATACTGCTATCATCTGATTGTTATGTTAATAACAAGTGCTCATATTTATTATTATCATAAAGAGAAGCTGAGTATTTACATCAAATTATCACAACAGATAAAACGATTATCTACTGACGCAATGGATCTAGGTTTAAATCTTAAACTCGTGGATGAACTTTGATCGCGTATCCGAATCGTTTCCCTCATTTTTCGAATTGTAAAATTATGTAAGCATATCTAACGGAAGATTCTTTGGTGAAATTACAGAAAAATGACGACGCACAAAGGGATTTCCACGTCGTGTGAGGACGGTCTCGATGTTTCCGATAATGAAAAAAAAGCGAACGAGAATAAAGAAGAGGAGACACAGATGAAAAGGTCGAGGTGCAAACTCGATGCGAACGGTCGACTAAACCTTAAAGATATTCTACTGTCTTTCAATGGACCGATCAGCCAAGAGCAAGCATGGGCCTTGTGTTATCAAACCGCCAAGAGTTTGTCACGTTTGTCAGAAAACAATTTCTACGAACTTTCGGAGTTATCACAGATCGTCCTTCACAAGGATGGCGATGTTTGGCTTGGCGATCTAATCGGTGAGCTGATATAATCTTTTGATTTCTTCAAAGAAACACTCAACTATCTTTTATCGTGCAATATCTTATCGATGTATTGTTTTATAATCAGTAACAGAAAAGATATAGATTGAAGATACGATATATATATATATATATATATATATATATATATGTAAATTAATTTAAATCGATAAAAATGATAATAAACATGGAATACATTATATATGTAGTAATTCCTCATACAATATATTGTTTAATATATATATAATATAATATATAGATGTATAATATATATATTACACACGTCAACTATAACATAATAATTATTGCTTAATAATTGTGTTTCTATTGATTATTGTACGGCCACCTCGTAGGAAAGGGTTGCACAAAGGTTCACTGTATTGCCAAATGTAGTTGCAATATAGTCGTCGCACTATATGTCTATGTATAATTGTTGTATAGTTGGCATATTTTACGATTTATAGTATAAGTATCATACAATTATTATATAGTCATGTGCTATAAATTATAATATGATATATGTATATAGTATGGTATGTAGTACATAAACTTTTGTTATACATGTAGCATTCTTTTGTACAGTTATGTGTATAGTAATATATTTAAGTACAATATGTACCTATAGATATTAGTTATGTTAATGTAATATAATGTTTTAGTATATATTATAATATAGTATTATATATAATATATATAATACTATAGTATATATTTAATATTATATTATAATATAGAGGGTGAGTAATTATATAGTAAATTATATAGCACACGTTTACAAACGCTTGTAATTCAACATATTTCAAATGTTACATAATTTCTAACATTCGTTTGTAAATCAAGTGCAAAATTTACAAATGATTCAGGGTGTTTGTATCAGTTTGTAGGCTGATTAGCAATACTAATTAATTGTGTCTGTGAGCAGTATTCTCGATAAGACTATTAATATACGTGATCGCACAAAAAGAGACGATCGAAAGTTATTGAACTTCGTATGGAAATGATTAATCATCGTTTCTGATCATGTACAAAGCATTTTATAATTTTGGAATCCATTTTTTTTTTATCTATTTCCTGATGTGTTTGTTACAGAATCGGAAAAACCACGCGTATCCGAGAAAAAGGTAAGCAATTTTAAATAATATTTTTTAATGAAAAAGCTATGATATTTTATATTATTTCGTTGATATAAAATATATATAATATATATAAAATAAAAATATATTTTCATTTTTTGCAGGCAATGTTCTCACTAGGCATGATGATATTCAAAACGCTTGATTTCGGCCTAGATGAACAAGAAGAAAGGCCTTTATCACCGGATTTAGAAGCACTTATAACATTAATGACAAGTGCCGATCAAGGTACAATTAATGTATAAAAAATAAAATTCAGTAGAAACGTACACAGGAGTTATGTAAAATTAATTATTCTTCTTGTTGCACAGAAATTGAAGGGGAAACGGAAGAACGTCCGCAGGAAACGGACGATGAAGGTATTGAGCGAGACTCCAGTGATGCCGATGTAGATGAATTTTCATCGCAAAAAAGTAACGATATGTATGAGGAAAGATCATCGGTGTATTCATTAAGAAATGTAATGCAAGTAAGTAAAATAAGCAAATATATTTTTTATTTACTTTATCACATATATGCAAATAATATATATGAAAAAAATTCGAAGTTTCTATAATAAACTTTATGAAAATATATAAACAAATGTATATATAGTTATGTACCAGGCATATGCAAACTTCTATGGAATCTGCTGAAATTCATTATAAGGCCGTAATACGAGCATTGGTAGCAGAGGCTTTGGAACTGTCGCACTTTTTGGATACAGTAGCGGCTGATAAAGTACATGCTAGTCAAAGAGAATCTGTTACTGATGGCAGTAAGCAAACCTCGATGTCTGTTCAAAACCTTGATACGTTAGATTTTATTGATTGGGTAAGATTTCACAATGAATTAACCACGAAAAATATATGATTCATGTTACGGGCTTATGTAAATATAGCATTGTTTCTTGTTTTACGAAATTGAGATAGAGTGTTTCAAGACCACAGATACGAATTTCGCGTGTTAAAAGTAGTCTCCAAAAATATTTTTGTTGTACTGTAATATAGAACATCTTGTTAATAATATCTATGTATATCGTATATCAAGTTCGTTCGATATTTCTTGATATTTCTTTAACAAGAACGAGTAAATTAAAAAATGTAATAAAATAATGAAATAGTCGCATTTAAATTGTGTTATAAAACCACGCATAAGTACGTGTTATAACTCGCGTAAAATAGAACAGTTGACATTGCTGTGTCGCATAAAGTTATTTGTCACTTTGCAGAGATAAGATATTTGAGATTTATTGACTTGACTCTCTATCGTTATAGACTGACATTAGGATTTGGAGGGCTATACAAGTACGTGATTGTTAATAATACTTGCGCATGTGAAAGCGATATGTTAGAGCGATATGTTATGTACTTAATTATTGAGCATGTAGCATGATTAGTCTCACTATTATCAAGCATTGTTTTGTATATAGTTAGAACAATATTATCAGTCATTATATTTTAAATGCATGTGCTGATTTGATTTAAAATTTATCTATGCAAAATATTTCAAAAGTTAGTCTATTTTACAAATTCAAGTATGAAATACTTTTTGAATACTCTGTGTTATATAAGTACCATTGGTAACATATAATATATTTATAACTAAAAACAACAAAAGGATACTTAGTAAAATTTAGAAAAAATGTTCATCTAATATATATGTATGTTCTCTTTTTAAAGCTTCAGTTGCATTTACGAGATCGGAAGAATTAAAATAACTATTTTAATAGGCAAGATTTTGGGTGCAAGTTATCCAGGAATTAAGGAAAGGTGTAAAGCTAAAAAAAGTAGAAGCTAATTTGGGTTCAAAGAATACTACACGTGGACGTGGAAAGGGAGCTGAGTTTGAATTAACTCCGTATGAAATTTTGATGGATGACATACGAAAAAGGAGGTATCGTTTGAGGAAGACACCATCCCCGACGCCACATTTGCGAAAAGACGCGCATGCTGTTATTCTTGAATTTATTCGGAGTAGACCGCCTTTAAAAAAGGTAACATACTATTAAAAACGATGCTTTATTCAGACTTCATTAATGAGATTCCAATATAAGAATGGTAAAAATTGCAGTTTTTTAAAGTTTTACTAGATTTTAGAGATATAATTTTATACAGGCATCTGAAAGGCAGCTGCCACCCCTGCAAAAGGAATGGACTCTCCGGGAATTACTTATGGAAAGTATAAAGAAGCCGCCAAATTTAAGATCGTCGCGCAATAGATACGTTCCTAAGACCGAAAGAATATCTCTTCAGAGTGGTAAGTTGTATTTCGTATTTACATACACAACGATAACTTTGTGCATGTCATACTGCTTTATAAAATATATTTTCTCTGTTCGTGTACAATTATATAATAAATTCATGAAACCAACGCATTCAGTTCATATTTCGTACACCAATAATTGCGACATTACATATCAATCAATCGTATTGGTTATTGGTTTTTGTGGTACCTCAATAAATCTTCGCTGAACTATAAAATGAGCGAAAATTTCAAAATGTGTGGTGATATATTTCCTCTGCCTAGAATGATGATTAAAACTAAGAACCACGATACATATGTGAGCTATATTTTATTCTGTGTCTTCTTTCAATTTCTAAACAAAATTTTTAACTTCATTCCTCGTACAGAAAATAGATAACAGTATGTAGTTTTTGAAGTAAACAACTTTCGTATTCCTGTAGAAGCATGCATAAAGAGAACTATTATAACTTTTATATCGATCATAAGCAGAAACATTTTAACCGAATTGCATCAATACCGTTGCATCCGTATGCTTGGAATTTTATGGACCAACATGGTGTGCATATACAGCCACGCGTTGCACACGTGCGATTGCATTTTTATAGAAATACATTCAACCGAGAATACACATGCGCGAGGGGATGAGCGCGAGCGCAGTGCCCATACAGGGTCGCACATCTCTCAGCCTTAACATACTCTTGCGGGATAGGATTTGAGAATTGCACCGCAGTGCGGCCAGGGCAGTGGTATCTGTGTCTTCATTTCTTTCCAATAATAATAATCATAATAATAGCAACAATAATGATAATCATTTAATGTTCGTATCCCAATTCTTGAGAGTAGAATTTGACAACTCCAACGCAGTGCGACCAGTAGAGTGGTATCTGTGCCTTCAGATTTTTTCCAATAATAATAATAATACAAACAATAATGATAATCATTTAATGCTCGTATCCCAACGATACTTTGATATTTCGATATATGTATTATTAAATATTCTCTAAATTAAACACATTGGCTACTTTGCAATAAAGAGACCAGTGTAATCGTTTTGGTCAACAGAATATTAGGAAGATAATAATTTTCGTGTTTAGTCATTGTTCGTTGGGGGTGTTACGAATCGTGACGAATATTTTTTATCGCAATAGAGAAGGGTCGATCTGTATGAATCATGATTCGCGACGGTAGGCCGGCTTAAAGCATCGCAAGCCCCAGACCGTTCGTGCGATCAATAACCGAAAGCGCACAAGGGGGCGAGAGCTGACGTCGCCCGAAACGTCATCGTACAACCCGACCGCTAAATATTTGCTTGATTTCTCGCGTGTCGCTCGCTCGTACTGTTGGCCTCGCTCATTGGTTTCCTCGCTTCATCCGCATTTCCTTGTTTCTTGTTCTGTCTCGTTCGCGCGTTTCCGGGGAAAAAGTAAAAGGTGCAGCTCGAGCGTGAAATTCAATCGGGTTGCGTCTAAACGTGTACGAGTAAGTCAAGTGCAAAGGAGGATAGGCACACTAACGAGCACGTGTGCTTGATGTACAGTCCCTACCAGTGGATCTGCAAGCATCACGGTGGGCCAAGGATTTGACAGGATGGATAAAACGAACAGATGAACAAGGAGAACAGCTTGGACGCTGGTAATCCAATATTTCTGATTGTTTATCGAACGAAGAGAAACAATGGATTTATGAGATCTTAACTGGAACGTTTCGAATTGATGAACGTCTTGATTCACAGGCTGTGAGATCGTCAAGTCGAGTCAAAAGATTGTAGAAGAATCAACAGAACTAGTAACTTCCGGTTGGACGTCGCGATCGTCGCAAGTAGAGCCATTGTAAAGAATTATGTTGACACGCAGTATGTTCGGTTTAAATATGCACAGCCATTTTGTTATTAAACCGTTTAACATGCAAAACACGTTTAAAATCGTTAATAATTCTTCTGGAGTGAATACTTCGTTTAATTCTGCAATCCTTTTAATCCTGTACTGGGGCAAAAATAAGTAAAGGTAGAGAACAGTATAATTTTAACAATATAATATCCACTTTAAACAAATTTAGATCTGCAACTAAATAATCTTGGCCTTTCTATGTTAAAAGACTATCAGAAAGTATAAATAAAAAGAAAGCATCAGTTGTTAGAAATAGTAGACAAAAATGAAGGAAAACATTGAGGAATGTAGTGTTCCACTCTAATATTCTAGAATTGAAATCATGATACTTTGTTTGATGTGGGATTGTTTGGATCATTGTTTATGTTGAAACATTAAAGCACTGATTGCCATACATGAGACTGGCCAGAATGAGGAAGATTAAACCGGACATACTGTATATATTAGCAGAAGAAAAGAGTAAATATAGAAAAGAGGAATAATATTACCGATCGTAGGCGGTGAGTCCCGCATGATAGTCCTGGGTGAAGTTCCACCGTCGCAACCGGAGCAGGAACAGGAACCCGCGCAGGATGTGGCGGCACAATGGTTGCAGACAGAGAATCAGACGAATGCCGCGGTTACGACTACAGTTGGCTCGGTTACGACCAACGTACCGACTACCGCGAGTCGGAACAGAACGAACGTACCACCGGTTCCGCAGCCGAGGCAGAGAATCGGCAAGCCAGAAATTAGGGTTCCGGGAAGCAGGAATCGTAAGTCGCGTAGAAGGCGCATTACGGTCGCAGGTAATCATACCATTCATCTTTTTTTCGGCCAGTACAACGGGTAACATATATAGAAATATTTTTGGGCTGCAGACGATGAATTCATTTTAGCTATATTTCAATTGATGCAACAGTTATTTAAAACAAGTTTCATGGGTTGTTAGCCTGATTGTATTTTGCATAATAACTTGCATAATAACATAATACTTGAAATGTAGCGATCAGAGTTTATTATGAACATTGATCTTAGTTTTATTGAATTATAGGAGCATTAGTTATTTCTGATACTGAAAGATGTAAGATATTTTTCTCTTTTATAAATATTTCTATGTAATTTTAATGAGTGTATTTATAATCCTATGTGTCCGCGCAGGAGGCAATTATGTATGTATTTAGGATTTACTGAGGTACCACAATTTTGTGAATATTTAACCATATTTTTTTTTGTACAACTTTACGGTCACGTGTCATGTTCATTGGTCATCAACATACACGCAACTATTCTTCCGATAACAATGATTGATGTATATTTTGGGGTCCATCTCTATGAATGACGTTTTTTAGATCAAATCCAAAGTACTGCTGATGTCAAGGATAGTGAATCACCTACAGTACCGAAACCTCCTCGAAGGGATTTGGACAACACGAATTCTACGACAAATAAAAGAAAAATAATACCTGTAGATTTTGATTTAAAGGTAAATTATAATTTTTCATTTCTTGTATCTTTGTTTCCAATTCTTTTTACTTAAATTAGTATATATTTTGAAAATAGCTCGATGCAGAAGACGAAGATGATGACGAAGATTACAACGATGAATTGGCAGTAACAAGATTTGAAGAAGAGGATGAAGGATCAAATTACTGGCAACTAAAAGAAGATTACACATTTGTAGATAGGGGTAATACTCGCAGTAGGCATAAAGATCAAAGGGATGACGACGAAGCAAGTTCTGCTAATCCTTGGCGAAAAACTGGTGGTTTACGTTTAACGAGGAACGAATATCATCGATTTTGTGATGCGCAACTTGAATGTAATTATCGTAATTATTATGTGTTTTAATTCATAATGAATGAAACCAGATATTGGAAAATATATATATTCAAATTTAATTACTTTTAGCATATGACCTCGCAACACAGTGTCCATCTAGAAGAGCGTCGGCTCGAAAACACGCAGCAAGACGTAGTATAGCACTTACAGCGTTAACTGGTACCACGTCTCTTCCTCACTCAAGGCCACAGAGTCGTACTCAATGTACAGGTGCAACAGAGTCGTCGTTAAGTCAAGGTCCGAGTCCCAATATCAGCGTAAATCCTAGTCCGAGTTTGAGTCCTCAGCCGAGAGCAAGACAACCGCGACGATCGCAAACCATTGTCGAAGGTACAAAGGATAGAGAAGATCAAAATGAAGACTGGCAAGATGATAAAGGACAGGTATTATGTTACAGAAATCAGTCTACTATTGAAACAATATATTTCAAGAATAAAGAGAACGTCGTTTATATAAAATACATTTTAGAAATTTTACTGAACGTAAATTGTTTAATAACAAACAAATTTTTTTTATAGAAGCCTACATTAGGTGACATGTTCCTGGATGAAAGACTTTCTTTAACCCTAGAAGAGATTGTGCATATTCGTAGTGTATTAACTAAAGCAGAACTGGAATCTCTGCCCGTAGAAGGTCGCGTAAAGGAAGATGTAGAAAAGAGGCGCGTTTGTTTTCTTTGCCTAAAAACTAGGTTCGGACTGTTAGGACCATGGGGGCAACGTTGTCGCTTATGTGAGAGGACAGTATGTGTAAAATGTTATTCCAAAGTAAGTTCCAGAGATTTTTGTTAATTTAGTGTTAATTAATAAATTTCAATTAAAATATTACTGTTGTTATAGATGCGAATTCCAACAGAACATTTCGCCCACGTTCCGGTAGTTTTATTATCCCCTGGTCTTCTTCTTTCTCCATCGTCTTCAGAACCAGATACTAGCAAAAGTTCATGGCTAAGAGGCACTGGCGCAGCTGGATCTGCACCGGCATCACCGGCTTCTAGACGCAAGGATTCATCATTGAAAAGCGTGACACCTTCATCTACGCCTACTACTACACCTGTTTTGATACTTACACCGACTTCCACACCGCCTTCCCATGCTCGTCGCGAAACAGAGAATCAAGATAAAAGGTTTACTTTTTACTTGCGGTTTTTACTTTAAAAATGTTTGCTCTTTATGTTAACATTAGAGATACCTTTTTTTTTATAATTTGCTATTTTCCATAACAAAATTTGATCATACAGGAGTTATAAAAGCACTGGCAGTCCAGCCAATGTGCCATCACTGAAGGCATTCTCCAGTTTCACTAGTCAAAGCTCGGAACAACGATTGGCCGCGGAAAGATTGAGAGGCGTCTCTATGGTAGTCTGTCATGACTGCCGCATTATGGTGATACAGATAATTAAGAGTTCAAGAACAACACGAGCTACGATACGTAACAATGTCATTTCGCGACTTACTTTGAACCTTTCGCCAGCCTATGTTTGAATTTTCTTTGAAAAAACGAAGTTCCATGCACGAGATTTCTGTTGGATACAATGGCGCATCTCATTTTCTATTTAACTAATGCGTAACATGCTATTTATGCCAATAAGTGAGGCACGTAGATTAGATTTCTTCTTCTTGTACCGGTGTCTTCTTGTGCTCCTTATGCCATTAATCTCCTATGAATAGTCATGGATATCTCTAAAAGAACGAGCCCATCAGATGCTACATATTGTGATTGCATTACACGAGATTGAGTACTCAACACTGTATTGGTTCTAAAATTTATCATTTGATAGTGATGGAATTATTCTATTATTGTCATGTAACTTTGTTTCGAGAAATGAAGTTCTTTCTAAATAAGTTTATTCATTTTTTTTATGTAGGAACATATTAAACAAAATAACTGATTATTCATACAAACTGATTAGAAATTTTGTTTAAAATCTACAAAGTACGATTTTTTAAATTGAAGTACACAAAGGAAATTAAATCTATGGTATATTTTAGCATGGATGGTGGAATTTAAAGGATGAGTCTAGTACGAAATCGGCACAGAGTGGCATTTAATATAGTCTACGTACCTACATTCAGGCTTACATCTAAGTAGATCGTTAATGCATGCAAATTTGAAAATGATACGATTAGAGTCAAGTATTTAATTACGACGGCTAAGGTTCCGTTTGGTTTTCAATAACGGTGAACTATTTTTCGCTTCCCATTTCAATAATTACTAATAATAATAACTGTATTAATAAAAAAAAGATAACAAGCTATTGTGCGATTGCATTGCGCATTATGTGCGTTCTCAGTTCATAAAAACTGAGAATCCATGTTTAACCCGATCAGTTATCTCGGGATTTTGAGAATGTGTACATATATGTTCCTTTTGCTCCCACATTGTTGTGAACACTAAATCTAAAAATAATATCGCATTTACCGTAAAATTTAGTTGAGAGAAAGAAAATTATCATAAGCGAAAATCAGCGAAGAAAAAGTAAAAATGTTGAGATATTAAATGTAATCTACGTATATGTGCCAGAAACATTGTTTCACGCAATAGTGATCGAATTATGATTAATTCTGATCTATCAAGCTGTGCGATAGTTTCGATTATGCAATTACTAATTCGAATCATTGAAAAATTCTAATTTTCTTCATTATTCGATTCGCTAATGTATTCATGTAACACATAATTCTTGCGCGATTATAGATTTTATATTTCATATATCGATGATGATTGTGTTTGAAATTCCAAGTGTCTTTACTTTTGTCAGTAATTCTTGTTAATAATCTAATTAAGGCGAGAGGTACGCATACATAAGCACACACATATTATAAACTAGCGAGAGAATCAAATATTCTGACAACCCCGAAGGAAAAGAATGTTATTTTTTTGCGTCCGCGCAACATTAATTTATTTTAAGAGAATATATTTAATTCGTAGAGTGAGTCAAAGTCGGAGCACAATTGTACTATAAGTCCGTTTTAATAGAATTCATTAATTTAAATTCTTTTGTATGACGTTTGTGATATTAATTTATTGCTTTCTATGTCTACTATTTATTATATTTATTTAATTCTGCGAATTAATTAGTAGCTGTGTTTCTTTATAATTGTATATATAATTATACACCTATATTTTGTTGCGTATTATTATTCGTTGAAATATTTTTTATTTATATTATTTATATTTATATTATTATTGGTATCAAAACTATGAAGTTTACATTTTCGTTTGTATTTTAATCTCACGTAAATTAATTATATTGCGACACAAGTTAATAAGCGGAGAAGAGAAAATGAATTTAAAAAATAAAAGAAGAAAATAGTGGCTCTTGTTACGGCCACGTTTATAGAAAATTAGTACAATTAAGCGGCTGTTCGCTTGCACTGGTTAAAGGTGTGCTATTAACGAGGAAATGTACAAATGTAAACCTATGATGGTTCAGAGTACAAACAAAGAATGCGAATTGCACTATGATGATTAAAATGCTGGTACAACGTCTGGCACCGGGTTATATACATAAAAACAGCGTGGTTATAAATTTATTCATACGTGTAAAGTGCATTGGTGAATTTTACAAACGGGTGAATTAGTTTGATTGAGGATGAAGTTTATTTATTTTTCTAATCACACAAGTACTTAGATTTCCCAATAATTTCCAAGCAAAAATCAAAATGAATATAGTTCGTATAGTACGTCAAGAAAAGCAATGTACAATAAACAGATTTTTTCGAAGACCATGTAAAAAAACACCACGACACTTTATGAACAATACGAACATAAAATTCTATTTGTAGAAAATTATTACAATAAAACTGAGCTGAGAAAAACTGCTAAATAACAGAGTCACAATGGTATGACATTATAAGACATAAAACGACTTACGTGATGGCAATTGAAAAAGATCGTTTATTATATTAATTTATTGTTTTTTATGTACGATGTATATGTATACCTATAAATAATTAGAAATCTTGTTTTTATGATGAAAGCGACCAAAATACATTCTATTCCGATTCATTACTTAAACCGTTGTCTTTCTGAACAAAAGCATTTCTCTTATTTTCTACTTTTATACCAACAATAAGAAATTTTTATTTACATAAATTATATATTACTGAAATATTTTTCATATATAACGATACACCTTGTGAAAAATATAATTTCTTTTAAATATTTTTTATTCGTATTATATATTAATTAATACTAAAATTAAAATTTTTTAATTAAAGTGATATTTAAAAAATATAACGGAAATTATTGTATAGATGCTAATTCGTATAATAATATTAATATTTTGGCATTAATTCCTCAAATGATTAGGGTTCCTAAATATTTGAATTAATTATTTAGAATTTTTCCACACAAAAATTTTCGTTTGGAAACAAACAAAAGTTGAAACGTAAATAAATAAACCAAAAATATTAATGAATAAAATCTAAAATACAGACAAAAGAGATCTAGATGTAAACGGTTTTTACTATCTTTACAATAAAATTTACCAAATCTTTTATGTTATCTTAAGATATCTATTTACATATTAATTGATGCAATATATGTTTATGCTTGTACATATGATACAGAAATAAGGTAATATATACATACGAGTAATACTGATCAATTACAAAGTTTACAATGAATTTATTTAAAAGAATGAAATTCGCGTTAAAAAATGAAATACAATATGGCGAAAATTTCAAGGAAAAATATCATCACAGCCGTTGATTCTATTAATTACTAGAAATGTAAAATCGTGCAATTATAAAATATCAAAAGATTTGTTTAAAACATTAAAATGATTCAAATATATATGAATAAAATATTCTATGCACGACAATAATGTGTTAAAAGATAATACAAATTTTATGGTATCCATGCCAAATTTGAATGCCAAAACTTATATCATAGAAATAACAGAATCCTTTATCTTCAGTATTATGTTGTAACTTCCGTGATGAACTTAAAAAGAAAAGATAAAAATAATCTCATGGTTTGAAAGAAATACTCTTTTATCTGACTTAATACTACTTTTTTAATTTCAGCATTCTTAAATATAGAATACCTTTGTACATACATGTTAAGTAGCTATTGCTGTTTCCGACAGGTAATGCGTTATCGTATAAAGTACGAATTCAGCGTACGTTGCATTGTGACGAAGTATACTTTGCAGATATTTGAAGATGGTTCTGGGTCTTGTAACCGCATCAGAAACTTAAAATTGCTCTGCTCCGTCATACCGCTTAGATGTTGTTTTCCCACAACACTCACGATCGCCAAATCCGCACTTTAGTCATCACGTACACTGCGCATATTAAACGAATATGATTTTATTTACATTTGAGCGACAAATACACAATGGTTGTTCTATCGAATCGCAATAATACTACATGCTCTTATCTATGATTTCAAAGAAACATATCAGTACGAAAATTTATCTTTATATACCTATACGATAAACACAATTTGTATGTTCGATCAAAGTCGATGACAGATACTT
This sequence comes from Bombus pascuorum, assembly GCF_905332965.1. Taxonomy (NCBI): domain Eukaryota; kingdom Metazoa; phylum Arthropoda; class Insecta; order Hymenoptera; family Apidae; genus Bombus; species Bombus pascuorum. Next base: position 4,191,118 of record NC_083488.1, on the reverse strand, counting down.
TTTTTAGCGAAACATGAATCATGTTATTGTACTTATACACAGACGCAACGATCGTAAAATATTTGGCTATAATTGCATAAGAAAATAATATGATAGTAGCTCTTAATTTTTCGAAGATCTATTTCGTGGTAAAATAAGAATCATATTCCTCATAAAGATTCAAAAACATATATAAAAACTTGGACATCTGTAAAATGCGAATTATGTACACAATGTAAAATGTTGGTTGTGGAACTATGGTTTTTACTTTTATGCGTTTTCTTGTTTCATACTTCGTTTCATGATATTTAATTTCATGTTAACGTGAAGCAAATAACATATCCGATATTTATTCTAGAAAATTGTTTACAACGAAGTAAGAGATAAAGCTAAAATATGTAAATTCTACCATTCATCTAATTAGATCGTCACTGCAATAGATTAATAATATTAATCATCAATAGTCATCCTTAAACAACATTCCTGTACAAGATGTTCCATTATAGTAAGTGTCCCATGATGAATGAAACTTTGTCCTTGCACTTAAAAGCTATGTTAACAGAAATGAGTATGAGAGAGCATATAAGAATAAGTCTCTGACTTCCTTTAATAAAAGTTGAGATCAGCATGTACAGGAATATCTTCTAGGTAATAAGAATAAACTCAAAGTTCTACTAATAAATAAATAGTACAGACGTATGTTGAAAAATGTGATGCTTACTGGAAGACGGTATTAGAGTCTGACTATAAGAGATTTATTTTTTTTACTCTCTTTGATGAGAATTACAAAAATACAGTTGTAATATTTCAATCATTCAAATCATCAATTACAATTGTATATATACAATCACCAATTAAAGACATAAAAACCAATCAAATTATTTTACAAAATATTATTTTATTAAAATTTTGGCAAAAATCATTCATTATCATGAAACAAATAAAATGAAATATATTAAAATACAAGACAACATAAAGAGAAGATTTTACGCACAAGCAACCGCAAATTAATACTGAAAAAATAATCACAGAGAAGACAAAATTAAAGATTCAGAAATGTTTGCAACTGTATTCATTGATTCTCTCCGCTACATGAATTACCACTTACATTAAAGTGCTGAACAACAAATTCGGTTGCCCGTACGAAGTCTTCCAGCTTTATTTTCAAATTCATGCAATATATCATTTTTGATAAAGACTCCATTCAAAATAATATGTTTATTCGTGATTTGATACTCAGCACTCTACACGGCCTCTTTTTAATTTATACAGAAACAATTGTTAAACAATGATTAACGTATCAGACAGGTAGCACAGATACGTTGAGGCCCGATGCAATCATCGTGACAGAACGCGCCACACTGTCGACATATTACCATAGCACCTCGCATATTACATTCGCAAGGAGGTGGTGGATCTCCACCCATGATCATACCAGGTGCTCCGGGTTCAGCGCCACCGCCTCCTCTACCATCGGTGCCCCTTGCTTTCAACGTTACGGCCTGATGCGAACCTTCTCCTGCACTGGCTGGTCTACCACGTACTAGATGCACCCCGACTCCCATTCCCGCGATCTGAGGAGGTAGAGGTGGAGCAGAAGATGCTCTTGGTGCACTGTCTCCAACTCCTGTTCTCTGTACCAGTATATATTGACCTAATCCGCCTGTTGTCGTGGATCCTAATTGTGCTACAGTATTGCTTTCTGGAACCTAAAAATGTTGTTTAACGATTAAACCTTTTAACAATTTTTTTTATTTTAAAGCAGTAATTTAAATTTATATCCTTCTCTCATAGGAGATATAACTGCAATTGGTTGGTCATGAGAAAAAATATATGACGCCCAAATATTTTTATTAATATATGTAATTCTTTTATCCTTGTTCTGTCTATTTTCAAACAAGAATCATTCTGTAAAATAGATCACTTTGATATTTCATTTTGGTTGTTGCTCATTTGCACAAAACTATTGCGATATTGTTTCTACTACTTTTAGAAACTCAAAACTAGTAAGTAGATTTATTTATTTAGGTACCTGTATGATACAGTGATCATCACAAACCACCCGCAAGATTAGCACTGTACACACAGAAAAATATGAAATAATATATGATGCAATCTTGAGTTTCTACTTTATGTGTGAATATTCTAAACATAGATTGCAAGATCAAATAAATTTTTGAAACATTTAAATTATAATGATATCCCTAATATTTTTCTGTTCTATTTTGTTATTTGTATTTATAAATAAGATTTTGTATTTCCTTCTCAATATACTTAGGACCTAAATAAAACTAAATTAGACAAACAATGCACCCTTGTTTTCAGAATAAAATAAGAAAAAATGTAACACATAACATGCTACTATCATATAATTTCTACGAGAAGTATGTCATACCTCTGTGGAAGTAGCTTGACGTGCTGTTGCAAACACGTGTCTTAACATAACTGCTTGCGTTTTATTTTGAGCTTGTTTATTTTGTATCGTCTGTGATGGTTTCTGAGTTTTGACCGTCGTAATTGTACGACCACCAGATTTATTCGTCGTAAACGCTCCATCACCTCTGGCAAGTAAACTAGGAGGAGGTTTCAAATGAGCCTTCAGTTGATCTCTATTTGGCGAACTTTGTATGACCTACAATAACACAAATACATCTTATTTCACATAAAACAAAAATTAAATGCCAAACTCTTCTAACAAAAGTTGATTTGTTAAAATTACCGCTTGACATATTTGATAGCTGCGTTCTAAGTTAACTGCACCAGGAGGTTCTTTTGTAGTACTACGAGATCGACCTCCTCCTTGTTCTTTATTACTATTCCTGGAACCTCTTTGACTACCTTGATTATTAGAACGCGAAGATCTTGAGGACACAGCGACCGCCGTTCCAGGATATTGTTGCTGCTGTATGGTTGCTACAACTTGTCGTGGTTGCGTAGGAGCCGACGCTTGTTGTTGAATAACAATAGTATTTTGTGCACGATTTTGTGGTTGTACACCAATCGCGGCCGTCACGGTATTCGGAACTTGATTTTGAGTTACGGTGTTTCTAATATTCCGTGTGTTGCTACTTTGAGTATTTAATTGAACGACTTCTTCTTGCGTTCTCATTATATTCACTTGCGAGGTTGTATTCTGTTGATTCTGAATTTGAGCAGTAATTGGAGATGTGCTATTCAAAGTCGATGCAGTGTTTTGGTCAGAATGAAAGCTTGTTTGTACAAATCTGATGGACTGCAGTTGTGGAAAGGCAATAATAGGCGAGCTTTGAGACTGAAAATTTTTCATTATACAACTCGTTCCTGGTGTACCGATTGCGAGATTTTCTGACTGAAACGGAGTTCCCTGAACAACTGGTAGTTGAATACAGTTGACTGATTCTACATTAGAATCTGCATTAATAAATTGCTGTGGTGGGTTAGCTGAATCAGTCGAAGTGGGTGTCTCGTTGCATTCGTCCTGAGTGGTTACCGTAATGTTAGCGGCCACAGATCCATCAAGAGCTGCAGCTACTAGTGGCCATGGAACTTGAAGCTCTTCCTGAGTCTTCATAAAATAAAATTAACTTTTTTCAATACCAAAATACATTGTTGGTGATTATACATTACAAAAAAGAGATACGAAATTATTTGAAGTTTTTATCAGTACACTTACCCTATTATTATTGTTAATATTATTAACTGTGGGGTCTACCGACCAACTACATTCTAACATTTCAGAACAAACATAGTTATTTGCTTCTCGAAGAGCTTCATCTTCGTTTCCACTATTTACATCTTGTTGCTCTCTAGCAACTTCCGATTGCCCCGAGACCACTTGCGTTTCAGTTTCTTCGGCATTATTCGACCCCATTTCCATTCCATCAAGAATAGGGTATATTATTTCTTCAGAACATCCCGAAATCTCTTCGTACACTTCGCGCATTTCTCCCCTTACCTGAAAGAGGTGTATCATATTTGTTTTTTAACAGAACTTGATAATTTTATGTTGTAAATCTTTACAAACGGTATAAATTATCACCTCCAATTCGTGAATACGTTGTAACGTTTCACTGTCGATTTCCATTCCTTCAGGAATTTGCGATTCACCGTCCGTTGGATTCTCATGAGAAATCTGTGTTGCTTCAGTTTGATTGCTATTATTTAACGCAGAATCATCCATAACGATTTCGGTCGGTCTAACTTGCTCGTGCGATGGTGAAGTCTCGAGTATAGTTGTAGTCTCACAGTCAGACATTGGATAAATTTGTTCTTCCGATATTTGAGATATTTCCTGTTTCGAAATTTGCGGTACTTGATCTATGGAAGTTTGAGACGTACATTCTGTTGATAATTGGGACGATGTCTCCCTGGATGTATGAGGGATTTGTTCTGTTTGTTCACTAGATCTTGGTGAAGTATTCTCTTCAGGTAAGAGTATTCTATTTTCCTCGGATACTTCGAGGATGTGGTTCTCCATTGATTGAAGATTCTTTTCATCTTGAGGTAAATGAATTTCTTCGTCATAATTCGTCGTGTTTGAAATACTTTCTTGACAAACCTGAGTTACTACTTCATTCTCTTCAATTATATCTTGTTTTTCTGGAAGATCAATAATTTTCTCGTCTTCCTCTAATTTATCCTGATGCATTTCAGTATCAGCTATCGTTTCTACAGAATTTATCTTTACAGATTCTATATGTTTTTCATCGATTAATGTATGCGTTGTTTCGTTATATTCTGCTGGTAATAATTCTTGTATTTCTGTTGTTTCGTTCAATTCGTCTGAATTATTTATACTAGTTTCAACTTTACAATTATCATCTTCGATTTTTTCTTCGGACATAATAGGACAGGGAGTATCTGATACAGGTGTATCTACATTAGATTCTAAACGAAGTCTTAAACTTGAACGCGTTACAGCTCCGCCAGATCTTGTTTCAGTAATACAGTGAAGACCTGATCTAAGTTTAGGTTCACGTTTCTCACCCCATATGGGTTCAAAATGTTTAACTTTCCATGGATCCAATTTATTCTTATCTCTCTCTGCCTCCATCTTCAATCTTTGTTGATTCTCTGGAGTAAACTCTCCTTCTGCCAAACGTTTACGCCATTCTAGGCAAGCTCGTGCAAAGAATTCATTATTTAATCCAGATGTAGCAGCATCCTGGTAGCAACAGATAAAATATAAAGTTTTATAAAACAGATATAATTTTAAATATTTCAAAAAAAATAAATAAATAAGATAATAAAGCATTATAAGTTAAGCATTATTAATAAACACATTGTTAAAATTACCTGTCTATCTACAGCTGGTAAAAGTTGTGCAAGTTTCCTTTGATATAAAGGCGGTAAACCTTGAAAAGTATGCCTATTTAAAAGAGCACGTAAACTTGTACTTGCTAAGATACTTGCTGGAGACTCAAGATCTACAAGACCAGCCTCTAGTTGTGCAGTTGCTGATAATCGTTTTGTTGATCGTCTACGTCCAGATTTTAAACTAAATCCTGGCAAGCTTGCTAGGACTTCTCTCATTGTAGCAGCAGGCTCTTCGGTTGCTATATTTGAATAACGTTATACTAACATATATAACAATAAAATACTAAATCAATGTATATTGAAATTATTAAAATATTATATCATTTTATTTATTTATTTATACTTATGTAAATATAAATTAGTAAATATATCTGACTTACTAGTATTAATATGTTGTACATTATTAACAGGAGAAGGAGGATCATTCGGTGGAGGTGGAGGTAATGGTTTAACGACAATCCTTGGAAGAGTACGAGAATTGCCAGCTGCAATTGTAGTATTTTTCCTACGCCTCTTGGCCTGCTGTCGTAGTGCATGTTTAATAACTTTTTTACTGTGCACCATGCTAGAATAGCCAGAGCAACCTGGACTAGTTTCACACCCTTCACCTTTGGCAAGTTCTACATCTGTGTCCATGACAGTACCTATACTGTGAACATTGTTGATTGAAATGCCGGCTAATCGAACATCAATTCACAATAACACTGTGTTCGACCAAAAGCGGATTTTCCACGTTTTATTTCATATTGTAGGAAAAAATTAAAAAAAGCGATTACTCTGATTGGAGAGAAATAAACATTCTTTAGTAGTAGCACTTTACTGACATTTCGATATAATCAAGGAAACTTGAACAATTTATACAGTATCATTTAATCCATGTCATTTAAAGATTTGTGCACGCAGAAAATTCGAATGAATTTACAAATTTCACAGCTTCTTAATCTATTGGCAAAATGCCACTCGGAAAAACTCGCGAAGTTCCGCTTCTATCGGCCATATTGTATTTACATATTTATACCATGAAAGCGCTATCAACATAGAGAGCGCTTCTTAGTTTCATCAGGTTTCATAAATATCTGTCTATACGTCGTCTGTACTAAATTTAATAAATACCACACAATTCTTTTGAAAACACAAATAGAAGTACAAGCGAAGTTATCACATGATACCTATATTTAACATGTATGATTTAAAATAAACAACAAAAAAAGAGATATTTTCAACGATGTAAGAAATAACATATATAGGAATAGCAGAAAGATGAATATGCTAAAAGTATCTTGCTTTCCGCCAAATACTTTTTCACAGGTAATGCAAGTGCACAAATATTTATATATATATATATATAAATATATATATTTCACTATAGAAGACCAATAAGAACACATCATTTTAAATTACAAAGAGTAAGATTTTGACATTTGATTGGATAATACGTAGTATCTTAATAAAAATTTCGTGGATTCTATTAATGAATAATTTAACGCATAAATGAATCTTAATCAATTTATTATTTATACGTATAATAACATTTATAAATAACAAACAATACGTTTTACTCCTCTAAATTAAAAAGATCTTGTCCGAAAATTTTGCCGCCCATTTTGGTTTGATTGTTTCAAAGAATATAAAAACTACCAATTCGTATTTAATGCTTAGGAATTTTTTAAACGGACATTTTCTCATTCTTCTTATAATCCAAGATATATTGCATAAAATATATTATTTTGAAAATAAGTCAGTTGCGGAATATATTAAATTTTCGTGCAAAATCGACCTAAGGATTTTTTTCTTATAATTGCTATTCTACATTTCCCGCCAACATGGCAAATATGGCGGAGCTCGTGTCGTTTCCCGCCAAGCCCTCACGGAGCTCTCGTATGGCGCACCTCACTTATATATCAGTATAAATTAATCGTGTTTTTTTGTGGTTTTTCTCAAGTTTTTACATAAAAATGGGGCAGTCAGACGATGTAGAAGATTCTACTTACAGTAGACATCAAGATTTGTGTCAGAAATTGAATATGGATGCGACTGCTGCATCTGAAGCTTGGAAATCTTATGAGACTATTCGACAAAATTATACTCTTGAGGTATTTTTTGAATTACTCATTATCTTAATCATTTCACATTCTATTCATTGTTTCAGATTAATTAACGTAGTTTCTTCATCTTTGAACTATAAATCGAAAATATGTTTCTTTTGCTGTTTATCTACAATATACAAATCGTTTAACTCCCCTGCTCATTGTTTAACGTTATTGAATTCGCGGTTTGTTTTACTCAACCGATTAAAGCGCACCAATTTAAAACAATAAGACTAAATGTTAGTTGCTTATATAAAGTATTTTTATTCAAACACAATAGTTAATTTATGGAAGAACCTGATATAGAACTACCATAATTTGATCCTCTACTATTTAAAAATTGACATTGATTTTAAATATTATTGCATTCATCAATGTCTTACAATGTAATTTACTTTTGTCTACTGTTATTTATAAAATTCTATATAAGATTTATGTGTATATTTTTTAAAAGTAATATGTATACATGTATCTGTATAATCATGCACGCATAGAAATTCTTGTCTGTTTTTTCAGGGTGATCAGTTACATTGGATAGGGTGTGCATTATATGTAGCTTGCCGTAAGTCATCTATACCTACTGTTGGAAAGACTGGTACTAATGTGGAAGGAAATTGTGTTTCATTGACACGTTTATTACAATTGTGTAATCTTCCTTTGATACAGTTTTTTACAAAAAGTAAATCTTGGGCTGACATGGCCAATATGTCACAAGATTTTCGTTCAAAGATTGAGAAACTTGAAGGAAACTTTGCAGTGTCAATGGTTATATTCAAAAAGTATCAGCCAATCTTTACTGACATATTTAAAGATCCTGTAGATGATATTTCACGGCCACCAAGATCAAGGAGACACAAAGCAATGCCTTGTACACCTGCAAGAGTATTTGAATTTTGTTGGACATTATTTATTTGTATAAAGGGAGCATTTCCAGATATCTCTGATGATTTAGTTAATTCTTACCATCTTCTCCTAGTGTGTTGTGATCTTATATATAGCAATGCTTTGTTGGCTAACAGGAAGGACCTATTAAATCCTAATTTTCCTGGTAAATATATGCTGATTATGTATGTAAAAAGAAATAGATTTTTACTTATATATTTTTTGACAGGTTTACCATCAAATTTTAATGATGAAAATTATACTCCACCACAGACAGCAAATTGTATTGTTAGCTTATTATGTGAACGTCATGAAGCTATTGCTGTTGAAGCTAAAGTAATTAAGGAATATTATCTGAAAAATCATATTAATAAATTGTTCAATGAAAGAGTTCTGCGTGGTGATCAGACAAATTTCTCTGGTATTTTAGAAGCTTTATATTTTGATGGAAATAGCAAAGCTATCAACAGAGTGTATGAACAACATGTACTAAGTGTTGGAGACTTTGATGAAAGGATTTTCTTAGGTAACTTCTTTTTTGTGTTGTCACTCTATATTAACCTTTTTTATAGCTTCTAAACTCGCTTACTACTAAGGAAACAATGCTTGTAAATAAAATAGTGCTCTTAACTGTATGCCTGTATGCTTGTTGTTATACATTTTTGCTTTCATAAACATAGGTTGCTTGTAAATCATAAATTTGAGTAAGATATGGATCTTATTATTTATTTTATCCTATATTAATTAATATAACTTATCATATATGTATGAAATTACAAATTCAGATAAAATGATATTCTATTATTTTTATTTTTGTTTAGAATGTTCATAAATGGCAAATTTTCCTATCTGTATATATAATAATGCTTCAAGTGCAAGCCTGTTTTCTTATGAGTTGAAAAGAACAAGAAATGAAAGAGAATAAGAAGCAGATTCATTCAGTTGATTCCTTTAGTCACTAAATAATAGTTTATTACTTTGATTTACAAAATAATGAAATCAATATAGTTATCCTTTCATCACAACATGTAGATTCTTAATGAATCTGTGAAAATTTTCTAGGACATTGCTGTAATTATTTGTATAAAACTAGTAAGGTTATTTTATAGATTTGCTTATGTTTTTTTGATTTGCATTTTTTAATAAAGGACAGATAATGACCTAATAATCTTTATTTTGTCTTTTTGAATAATTTTCATTTCTTGCTGTTAATCAATTTGTGTCTGCTTTATCTTGATTGTGGTATAGCTGATTGGAGAAGAGTGAGATTAAATGGAATATCAAGTTTGGAAATTGTTGGAGAAGATATAGCTTATCATGCTAAATTATCTAAACGTATTTTCATGAGAGGTAGGTTTATAGTACATGGAAAGCTGCTATAAGAAAGTAATAAGCTTGGTAGTAAATAGCATAAGGCTTTGGCATGAATGCATATAAATTCTAAATTGTTTATAAGATAGTTGTATATAATTTATCCCAAAATATTCAAAAAATGGAATATTAATATGTTATAAATATTATACATAATTTTATTTCATTTCAGGTCATGATGCCAGTAATAACATCGGTTCACCTACACAGATGATGAATGTTGGTGATCTTCATGAACAGTTTCAAATGAAGAAAGAACAATATAGCGGAGTAAGTATTAAAATAATTATATATATGCATTTATCATTTTCATAAATCTTGTACTTTTAAACAAATTTTTGTTGTAAAAAAATTTATGTATATTTAATGTTTATAGCAGATACAACACTTAGCTCCACCCACTCCATTAACTGGACGCAGTTACCTCAGACCAAAAGATATTACTAATGTGACACCAGTATCCACTGCGACGCAGAGTGTAATTCGACTCCAAGCTATGTTAGCAGGTCAAACATCACCGAGCGAAAATTTGTTGCAAATCTTAAATAGTTGCTCTCAAGACGTAAAGACGCTCGTTGAGACGAAAGTCAAAGAGCTCGGAGAACTATTTTGCGCCAACTACAACAAAAGTACAAACGCGAATGATACCACGTCAGATTTTGGGAAGATGAGACTTTATTTAGGTCAAACCCTTTTCTATAGACTTCTAGAAATGATTTTAAATGACGAGAAACGCAAGAAACCAAATTATGACGTTACGGTATGTTGATTAGTGATTTAAAATTTTAAAGCTTAAAGAAACTAAATCAGTAGATGAATAATATCTTATCTTGGTATGTTATAGAATCTTCTGACAAAAGAAATCTTTATTCAGTGCTTATTTGCCTGTTGCTTAGAGATAGTCATTTACTCGTATAAAAGTAATGACAAAATCTTCCCTTGGATTCTGAACGCCTTGAATTTAGATGCCTACTATTTCTATAAAGTGATAGAAATTATAGTTAGAGCGGAAAATCAATTATCACGCGATGTTGTAAAGCATTTGAATCAAATAGAGGAAAAGATATTAGAATCACTTGCATGGCAAAGTGATAGTCCTTTGTGGGGTGCCATTCAATCCACGCCTGAAGGTGTACCAAGCTGCGAAGAAGTTTCTTTACCAGGCATGCTGGAAACTGTTGACCCAAATATACCAGGACAACCCGTGTTGAGAAGAATCGCTTTGGATCGTGGTACTCATCACGATGTTCAACAAAGCCCTATTTCCTCTGCTTCAGAAAGATTTCAGTCTCCTGTTGCAGCATCTGGTGTAGCTAAGAAACGTCTATTTCCTGACACTAGAATCGGTGGACAAAGCGTCTTACGAGTGACAGGTCAAAGTGTTTTACCATCAAAAGTTCTGACCATTGATGGCAATTCAAGAATACTTCTCTTACCTGAACAAATTACAGTTCCAAGATCATCTAGTGTACAATCTACAGGTACTCCGATGCAAACTGTAGCAGTTAACAGAGAACCAGCAAAACCAAAACGAACCGGTTCTGTCGCACTATTTTTCAGGAAATTCTATAATCTAGCTAGTGTACGCATGCTAGATTTATGCGGTTCGTTAGAAATAATGGACATCGATTTAAAGAAGAAGATATGGACGATCTTTGAGTACTCTATTAAGGAACGAACAGAATTAATGAAGGACCGTCACTTAGATCAAATTTTAATGTGTGCAATTTACGTCATATGCAAGTTGGCAAAGATGGAGAAGAATTCGTTCACTGAAATCATGCGATGTTACCGATTACAACCACAAGCAGAATCTCACATATATAGATCAGTACTTATAGCCAAAACACCGTCCGGCGAATCACAAAAGAATAATGAAGAGATCGGGCAGAAAGATGTATCCGATAAAGAAACCAATGCGGCACCTCCTACGCCTACAAACATGGCTGGGACTTCGCAGAACTTCGGAGAAGAAACACGTGGGGATTTAATTAAATTTTACAATACAGTATACGTACCACAGGTGAAAGAAGTGGCGAATAAGTTGGGACTAGCACGCGGAAGCGTAATGAATCTATCATTAAGTCCATTACCGAAAGGGAAACCTCCCGCGAGTTCACCGGTGAGACGTGTCACCAGTAGTATTATGACACGTACATTAGATCCGAAAGCTATTTCTGCTTCTCCAGCACCACAACTTAGTTATTGCTTTAGTCGTAGTCCTGCTAAGGTAAATTAAAGTCGCATATTCCTTATGTAAAATTTTATTGTTAAATTATGTATTATACGTATTTTTTTCTTATTTATAGGATTTGGAGGCTATTAATAAAATGATGATTTCTGTCGACCCGAAAAGATCTGTGGGCAAGCGACTTTTAACGGATGAAACCGACGTGGAGATGTCAGATGGAGGACCATCTCCGATCAAAAAAACAACTACATTTGTTGCGCGAAAATTGGAAAACATAATTGGCGAACGACGTACGCAAAATCAATAAGAGAATTTAATTGAACGTTAAAATAACTTATTGAAACTATGGGTAATGAAAGGAAAACTATTTTTTTGAGACGTCTTCGTTCTCATTAAATAAAAAATAATTAATTAAAAAATCAAACAAATAGGAACAATCATTTTGAAGTTGAATTTTTGTTTCTTGGCTGTGTGGCTTAAAATAAATGAAATGTTCGCTCGAAATGTTCTCAGGTATGATCATGTTAGAAACAGAGAGAAAGGCCGTGTAATAACTGATCGTACGTAGGAATAGGATAATGTTATATTAGATAAAGCCAGAATTTTATTTCCAGTGCGCTTTTTCAATTATTTCAATGAATTTAATTGAAAGAAAGTTATTTTAAGCATTGTTTCAAAAGCAATAATTCCAGGATGTAAAAAAGTTAATTTGGGCATTTCCTTAGCACTTCTTCCTTAGATGTAGTTTAATTTTAAATATTATATTTTCGTTATGTAAGTATTCCGTATCACATGTTAATAGAGAAGATACGAAAAACATATATTACGTGTCTATCAATTGATAATTATGAATGAATCGTTCGATTTTCGTGTTACACTGGAAATGATTCTGACTTTTATTGATATCGCTGATCAGTGATATTTTAATCAAGTTATGTACTATCTTTACAATTATATATATTAACTTATATATAATATATGATGAATTTGTAAAAGTTACGGTCATAGACGTTAAAGAAATTTTATTTTACCAGTAGATTTAAACATGCTACAAAGGCAGTCGAGTGCTCGAAGCATGCAAATACGATCTGGGTGATATTTAATTAAATGTACGATCATTTGATATATACATATATATATATATATATATATATATATATATATATATATATATATATATATATATATATTGTTTGATCTTTCGATTATAATAAGTTATTCGCGTGTCACGGAGATTTCGTTTGTTTCGTGAACTGAGACTTTTTCAATTTCCGATCACACCTAACTAGGTGTGTAATGTTAGGATGTAAGCGTTCTTTTTTATTTTTCTGTTTTTTTTTTTTCCAAATTTTACATTTGATCTCATTAAATTTGTCTTTTTATTGTCAAACAATACATATTAAATTACAGATAATATTATTAAGATTAGATCGATATTTAAATAACTTAGGGTTTAAAGGAAAGCTCTCATTTGTCCAAGAAATTTTTCCTGAATGAGGAACAAAAAGAAATTTGTAAAAAACTTGTAAGTAAAAAAACGAGTCGATTATCTCGCACAGAAGTCATAACGCGATTGTAATAACAATATTTTCAGTATCGTTATTACGCATGACAGTTTACAGCACAAATAGTGTACTTGAAAAGTTTTTGAACTAGAATAATATAGTTCTATGAGGAAGAGATCTTGCTTCTCATACACATACGGCAGTTCCTCTAATGACTTCTTTTAGATAAAAAAGAAATTGTAAAGAGTTTTATTGGCATATAATAATTATTAAATAGTTTATGTGTACATAGTATTGTAATTCGAAAGTAAATTAGAAAAATAAAAGGCGAAAATTTTATATGTTACATCTGCTCTAATATTACTGTGAATCTTTATGCAAATTCATATCTTTATAAACACAACTAAGGGGATGGAATTTAAATGGAGATGCGTTTCATCCTCAAAATATTATAACAAATGCTTTGAATATTTTACATATTTTTACATATATTGTACATTCTGTAGTTTTAGACATTTAAACTTTTTATAAATATACATCTGCAATTTAATTATTTTATTAAAAATTTTACATATCAAAAGTATTTTTAAACATACAAAGAAATCTATAATAATTGTTACATTTTTCCTTTTTATGTACAATATTTTTAATCTAATATAATGAACATTAATGACAATTAAAGGTAACTCGATTATGTAAAAGCAAATTAATATTCAGAGATTTATAGGTTAGAAAATTGGAAGATTGACTACATGACTTTTCTCTAACCTTAGTAATACAAAACAAAAGGTGATTCTACGCTAAATCGATCGCTTTTTTCTCTCGATATCCAAATGGGATATGATGTAGTCCACGTGAAATTAGAGGTTTAACTCATCATTTTACTCGTCTCGAAATTTAAGAAATACAAGCTTTTGAATTTAGTGATCTTTGCCCATCTTTGGGAAAATGGATCGTACATTTGAATTTGTTTTAATCGGGAAGGATTGCTCATTCTGAATAAATTTTTATTGTATTAAAAAATAATTATCACATAATTAAAAATTATGTTATGTTGTTAAAAATTATGAACAAATTTTTATTTTGGAAATTCTATTTCGTGTTTTTTAAAATTTGAAAAAATTACTATGATATTTCGTGAAGTTTTCTCTGTAAAATAGTTAAATCCCATTCTTGTACATGCTTTTATTAGTAATAAGTTGTTAAAGAAAGCGGTACATCCCGCATAAGGTAGACCAACCGCTTGGTTCGCTATTGCGAATTGCTGATGCTAGTCGAACGAATATTGCCATAGCCCGTGATAACATTCATTGGTTGAATCATGATTAAAAGCCAATATGACATCAAAATAATCTGTTAAGCACGCTAAAGTTGCTCGGTTTTATATATGCCTAATTTTGTACCAGCTATATATTGAGCGCCTTAAAACTTATTTTTTAGTTTGGAACATCGAAAACTATGACATTGCAAGCAAAAAGGCAATAATTTTGTATCCCCTAAAGTAAAACATAGCCATAAAATTATGTTTAAAAAGTAGGTTATATTTAAATAATAAAGATATCAATTTATCTTTACTGAATTAGTTAACAGTTAAAGGATACACAAATGAAATACATAACCTCAAAATATTCATAGTAAATATATTAAGTTTGTTGTAAGAGCAATTTGTAATAAATCTAATAATTTTATATTATTTTCATAAAAAGAGAGCTTTTGTTCTATATTTAAATTACTTATGTGAAATAATATGTAAATCAATGTTTTCAATACAATATCGTATTGTGTCACGAAAAATACATTTCTACAACAAAATACAAAATATGGAAATATCAACAGTAAAACAAATTTTTCGATGCATTTGTACTGACAGCACAAAATATAATATAGAGAAACAAGCAAAATTTATGAATAAAATTATAAAAAAAAACAAATCAAAAAGGTAGTACACTTTACATTTTCTAAACAGATGTAGATTTTATTTATTATTTCTTAATCTTCTTTTAATTAAATGGTGTTTTATTTGTAAACAGGGAGTCAATTGATGGTGACATAAATCCTTATACATGTGCAACTCCAACAAGTAAACTTTCTATATATACAGTACGAAGGATGATTGTTCTAAATAATGTTTTTATGAAGCATATTACAGATTTAATGTCAACTGGAGATGTAGTTCCTGAGATTCTAAATAAGAATATAGAGATTTCTCATGTTAAAGTAACTGCAGATTTTAAACTCATCAATGTATTTTGGATAGACAATAATACTGAGAATACTGACGTAGAAGAACTTCTGCAAAAATGTGCCTTTCAATTGAGGCATGAATTGTCTCAACTCCGTGTTATAGGGGTTGTACCTCCTATTCAATTTGTCAAATGTAAAGGTACAAATATTTTGAGGGAAGTAGAACGAAAATTGAAGATTATGGACTTTGGGGAAGATCATGTATCTAGTCCATATCCAGATGCTATACAACAGACCATTACTGCTTCTGGAACTACTGATGTTAATCAAAATGTTGAGAATGTTGAACATGATAACCTTAGTATTACTTTACCAGTAATGAGACATGATATATTTGGTTTAGATCATTTCCGAATTATGTCTCAGGTATATTATGTACATATATATAATAGCTATGATTATTAATATAATATTTAAGAATATTTTTCTTTTTTGCAGATAAAAGCCTCATTAAATAAATCAAACAAATTTACGATAAAACAAATAGAAAACATGCCATCCTCGAATTCATATTCTACATCAGATATAAAAAATATCCCAAATGTTGTAACTAATATGGAACAACAGAATGAGTTTAAGCAATTTTTATGTAAAAAACGAAAAGAACAGAGAAAGAAAATGAAGAAATATCAAGTAGATAAATCTATTGATGATTCTGAAGAACAAAGTGATGATGATGACCTTGGAAATGATTATGATGATTTCACAGAAAACAATTATGATGATTTTGACAATTATGGTGAAAATATTGATTATTACAAAAAACAGTAAGGACATGATAAACAATAGGGAATTGATAGCATATAAATAGTTAGTATAGCAAATTTGTTTTGTACAAACATTAATAAACTAATGTTAATGATATTTATTTTCCCACAGGTCATTTTATTTTATGTTACATTTGTGCATAATGTACAATTCAACTTCCCTCTGTAAGACCCATAACATGACATGTTTGCAATATTCGTTCAAATTATTGATCCCATTGACTCGATTTGATTCCGATGATTTATTATATGTTTTATTTGTGATTAATCTCAAGTATTTAAATAATTCCGTACATGTACTGTTATTCCCTCTTTCAATATATATTATTTATTTTATTATATCTATAATCATGGCAAGAAATTGAAATTTGTACAAAAATCCAATACTCTAACATTCAATTAGTTTTCGAAAACGTAGGTGGTGGGATAATAAACTTAAACTAAGAATTGAGTACTGTCGTCCTTGAAACAATTCAAGAAATTATAAATTATAAAATTAACAAAGTAAAACATAAATTAGAAATTAAATTGTGTAATAATATTAATCAACACGTGATTCTTGTTTGGTATACTGCAGTACATGTATACCTAATCTAAATCACATAAATCATGTAATTCGTTCGAATGGATATTAACGTCAATAGAATATGATTTAACAATAAAATTTTATACTAAATTTCAACTAGATCGCGTTTGTGGCGTGTTCAATTCCTGTTCCGGAACGATTTTAGAGTCAACTTCCTCGTTAGTTAAAATAAGTGAAATTTGTTGTTCATTTATATTTTTAATGTTTGAACGAATATCTGATACTGTTAAATGGGGTATCGAATCACTTAGATTGCATGCTTCTAATACATATTTATTGAAAATTTCACTTTTATCAGCATAAACATGATGTCCTGCTCCTGTTATGGCCTATAATCAATCAAAATATACCATTGAAATAACTTAAAATTCATAATTCTTTCTCGAAATTCTTTCTAGATCTTTATATTTTCTTCTTTATGTTCTTACCTGAACATTAATGTACGACAATGTTCTAGCTTGTTTAAGTGTTTCCCAAGATGAATTGTCAACCCAAGATCGACTACCATACAATAGAGTTATGGGAATATCTGGACTTAACTTATCCATTCTCCTAACAATAGGATTTTTGGCCCAACCAAAATGTTGCATCATTGCATGAAATGCACTCTCACCACTTTTCATTGGACATGTGAAAATTTAACTTTTACATTTTATATTTAAAAACTCATATATGAAAAATTCGTTCAGTGAAGTTAATAACGTAAGACTTCAAAATCTGTGTAAATTCAAAAATTTTTATTCTATATTTAAAGATTTTAAATACTTACGATGGTGTTTGGGCATTACATTGATGCAAATACTGTGAAATCACAGCAGTGTCTTCCTTTAATACAGGTGCAAATTTTTTTACTATATCTGGCCTTGTTTTTTCAATTAACCACTGCCCTAAAAGAAATAACATTTTATATACTATGAAATACTACATATTTTATATAAACTTGAGTATATATTGTATACTACTATATATACCAATAGTACAAAATTTTTCAATAGTGAAAATATGATAGAATAAGAACTAACCAAATGGACCAGCTACTCTCACTGGCCATAGTGGGTTTAATGGTTCCATTATATATGCTATAACTTTTACCCACATAGGAGCTCTGGAAATTCGTTCTACAGGTCTTTCAGGGAATCCCCAAGGATCGGCAAGAATCAGATGTTTTATTCTTTCAGGATATTGCATACTATATGATGCTGCAAGGAAACCACCCATTGAATGACCTAACAGCACAAATTTCTCTAACTGCATCTCCCTGCGCCATTCCTCTATGGAACGAACTAGTTGACTCTCAGCTACTTGTGCTTCATTACTAAAAACAGGACGACTACTTCTACCAAAACCTGGATAACAAGAATTAAACGTTTTACATAAAACATCAAATACACAAAAACATAATTACATAATACATTATAGATCAACAAATCAATTTAATATTAATTTGTGATTATATGATCTTATAGGTAAATACAGTGATATCAACTGTCACTGTTTGAAAAATACGCAACATCATTTGTTTCATAAATTATATATAATTCCAAAGTTCAATCTTAGTCATTTATGAATCATGCATGATAGCTACCGCATTCAAGAACAAAATATATCTCTGAACAGCTTACTTTGAAAAATAATTGGATAAAATTGAAGATTTATATTTATTACATGTAATAAGATTTTTAAGAAATCTATAATTTCCTTCTATTTTTACCTAATATATCAATGGCATACACTGGTCTCTGTGAAGCCAAAGCATCAAGATTTAAACACCATAATGCTACACCTGCCCCTAAACCATGCAACAGAACAATTGGTGTGTTTGGTGATTCTTCATTTAAGGAAATGGTCCATATTTTATCTGATGTTCCTACAACTGGTCCAATGTCCACATACCATCCTCGATATGCAGTTTTCAAACCTACATTGTCAAAATACAGTAATTGTTAAATCAAATAATCATTACCCTATTTGAAATTATCCTGTTAAGTTATAAATGTACTTTACCATATAAACATTAAATGAGAAATAAATAATTTAAGTAACTTACAAGAAAGAATTTTTTTCTCAACAGAACGTAACATAGCTGAAGATGAGCCAGACCAGCTAAACCATTCCCAAAACCAGCTAGTGAATGAAAAAAGATTTATTATTCATGAATAAAAAATGTTTTTCATAAATAAACAATAAACTTCACTAAACCTTTCACAAATTTTACATTATATCATGCATTACATATTTATAAAATTACATTTTTATAACAGTATTTTTTATATAAGAATAATATTAATTATTAAAAATAGAATAATAACAAAAAGGATTTTTTAATTTAACATAATTTTTACATGGTACATACCATTGATCACGTATCATTGTTTTTGTTTTTTTCGATACTGTTACAATGTAGTTTTACAAATGTCACGTTACAATTAATATGACACTGAACTTGAAAAATTGCCTCATGTTATATAATAAATCCTAACAAGCATGTTAAACGTGAGATCTGTGTAGTTTCAATTTCGAAGACTTGTAATGCGTAAATTACGAAATAAATTACCTACGTGCTTGTACGTAAAATATAACTTGAAATCGGATTAACTACATATTTCTTTGGTTATGATTCTTCGTGCTAAAATTGTTTGGCGCGTGACCTTGAAATGCAACCCAACATAATATAGTTAATTCTTTGACTTCCATATTCGTTTTTCTTTCTATACATCTATGTAATGTTTCAAAATACTTCTATGTGTGCGGTTATCTATAATATAAATCTATTAATTACAACGATAATTTCTATTGCCAACATTGAAACGCGCGTCGAAACTTTTTAACTTAAGTCTTGAACACGAAAGATGATGCAATCGTGATAATGAAAATATAATAAATTCTGAACGACGCTGCGTGTTTGATGTCACCAAAACACATGGAAAAATCAGTCAGTTTGAATTAAGAAAAAAATAATAATGTGATTGACAGTCATGAAGGAGGAGATATTTAAAATTGTTTGATTCGTACCTTTTCGATCTGACAATTTCATGATTTGCCATTAGCTTTTACGGTGCTGTCGTTGTTCGAATACGATGATTTCTTTGTAGACAATGTTAGAAAAACAGTGCGTCGACGTAGCCAATTCTATTATCTAGTCTGTGTCGATTCGAGTATACTGTCTGTTGAAGAGCGAAAGGGTGGGAGAATCAGCTGATGTACATATGTGTTGATGTGCTGAAGAATTTGTGGAGTTCCTTCTTTCATGAAATACAAAATACAAGTTTTATCGTTTATTGTTATATGTACATATATATTTTTCAAACTACGCAATAATTACTTTATTATCAGCACATTAGTTTCTGAAAGTTCTATTACGATAATAAACAAAGTGTTGCATCTAACGAATGTAATTTAACCTAAAAACTTTCACGATAACCAACATTAACATGTAGATGCATATATTGTATATTATGAATATTTTAGATTTTTTTAAAGGAAGAAGGAAACTGATTGTTTGTTTACTAACATTCATGTTATTCTAGCGTAGTTTATATTATTCGTTATCTTGCAAGTTAGAGAAGTTCATGGCGATTTGATATGAACGATAATTCAATTTTATAATAATTCTTATTAGATAATATTATATCTATATTACTTACAGTTTCTTTTTAACATATATCGTTTTATATTTAAATTCTGGCATATAAATTAATGCGAAACTTAAAGAGAATAAAATATATCGGAAACGATAAAATATATCGATTCGTGAAAGTCAGCGATTAAAGATAAAAAAGACTGTCGTTCATTGTTGGAAAAAGTATAAAAATAGGTGTTTTGTACATTGATAAGAGAACAAACAGGTTAACATCGATAACATCGATAACATCGATAACATCGATTACACAAAATTAATGGCTAAGATCTTATTTTTGTTTCTATTTAATAATTTAAAATATTTTCAATTTTTGAATAATTAAATTATCCGCATGATTAATACTGGTCTTTATAGTCTTATAAAGTAAATGAAACTAATACTTTATCTTTGTAACACGCAACAAAGTGTAAGCATAGTACAATGAAGAATACCAGACAAGGCATTTTATAATGATCAGAGAGCTTCTATACACAGGCTCCTGGGTGCTTTTGGCTCTCCCGACAATATGAGCTATTCATCCCAATCAGCACATCCTCATTGCACCCATGCACAATTCTCATTACTCGGTCCTATTGTTTCGGGAATTCAGACTTATACGATAGCTGATACATTGCCTTATAGTTTTATACCTGCACTTCTATTAGGAGTAGTATCTATAAAAATATATTAAAACTGGATTAACAAAGTTAAGTGATAAAAAATAATAATTAAAAAAAGAGATACATATGTATATGTATAACGAACGATACAACTGATAATATACAATAAGAAAGTCATAAATGACAATGGAAAATGAAGGGAACTGTAAAACACGTTCAATACCACCAGAGCTAGAGATCGATAACTTTGTTAACTGAACTGTAGACCATTATAAATATTTTTTTCAATTGATGTATATACAGTATTCAAAATATAATTTCATTTTAGGTACAGTAATGTAAGTTTCTTGATGATATGTAAACATAGGAGATTGGTTAGTGAAGGAAAAAAATGAAATACTCTCGTATAATATCCCCACCCATTTAAAAGTGTAGATCATATTGTTTTCATTTCATTAGATATAGTAAAAGAAATATATAAAGGACATGAAAAAGGTAACAAGTATTTACATTTCGACAAACGTATTCAAAGAAAAATAATTGTACCTATATCCATATTCGATGTAATGCATAGTGTACGTGGCGCAAGGATACAAGTACAATTCGGGCGTCGTCTGCTGGCACTACTTTCTTGTCTGCCAGTCAGAAAGGAGAATCTCGAATGAAACGAATAATAATTTCCATGCCTAAGACTGCACATTGCATTGAATTGCCATTTCATTAATCCTGAATAAATTGTCAACTCTAATCTATAGGTAATTTATCTTTAAAATCATAATAGATAATTCATCTTTTGTTCAAGTAAAGACAGTTTTTATTTCCTGAATAAAAATTTTCTACACAATTATATAATAACTCTTACTTTTCATGCTTTTTAAATGTTAATTCTAATCTATTGTAATGGCAAATAATAAAGTAAAAACTTAATTTCATTTTTATTGTTTTTATGTTTATGGTAAAAATGTATCTTTATACTTCATTTTTGTGGGACAATAGCATATGCTTCAAACTAATCGATAATTCACGAATACAATTCGAAGCTTGTTTTCAAATATCGTGAATATATATGCATCGCTCATTCTCCATTGTTCTTTGACGATGCAATTAACTATCAACGTGAAAGAAACCACTTTTCTTCGACGTATCTGCGTTAGTGATTCACGATACAAAGGCGTACCCCTCAAACTTTATGCCTTTCTGTAGTATCGAATTAATTTCCACGCGTAACTCTCTCTCTCTCTCTCTCTCTCTCTCTCTCTCTCTCTCTGTCTAACGTTTCAATCGCATTTTCTATTCGAGAAGCGTTCGTTTAATCCTGAATCCGTTATTGGAATAATTAATTGAAATATTTAATTCGCATAATTCCATTTTTAACGATATAGCTCAATTATGCAGATAATTGATTTTATTCATTTTAGCCATCTTCATGTTATATCTACGTTTATACATCTACTAATATTAATCATCGATCTCGTACAGAGTAAGTTATTCATAATTTTATTACGAACAGTATAAAAAAAAGCAATCAATTAGAGGAAATAATAATTACTATCGATTGGTCATACATTATAATCAGACATAATATACGATATTTCTCGGTAATGACCTCGATACCATGATCAATGAGAACACGAATTTGTTCGTATTTTTTCTTCTGTTCGCATGCAACATTATATTATAATAATCTATGATAGATGTAGAGTCTCATA
This sequence comes from Bombus pascuorum, assembly GCF_905332965.1. Lineage (NCBI taxonomy): Eukaryota > Metazoa > Arthropoda > Insecta > Hymenoptera > Apidae > Bombus > Bombus pascuorum. The sequence goes on along the minus strand of NC_083488.1, from coordinate 4,168,263 downwards.
ATCAAACATTAGTCATTGTTAGATTATGATAAATGATATCATGTTGTTTTGTAAAACAGGATTCGAGTACAATACATAGTTAATACAAAACGAGGAAGTTCGCTTAGAAGATAAAAACATTTATTCGATTTTATCGTCAAAGATCGTTTATTTAATATGGTTCTTTATCTTGCCAACTTATTATCATCCATTTATCATTTATCACTGAGCGTTGACTGCCACGCGAATTATATATGTTTTGCCCTGTTGGTGTCACAATAAATTGAAATATACCATACCATAAGATATAATTTTTGAAAAATATTATGTCGCATTTGCGCACTTTCTTCTGTCAATGTTATTTGAGTTATTCACATTGTTGACAATTTGCTAGTCCAGAAAATTTATTTTATTTTAATGACTCCAAAAAATTTAGTAACATGGCTCATCGATAACTAGAATACGAATTTTTATACATTCATGGGAAACTTGAAGATGCAAAAATGCACAAAATGCATATAACGTATATAAAATATTCCATAAAACATGTATTATGACGTGTAACAAATCTCTATCTAAATACCATTTTTTTAGTTGTATTCATAAAAATTTGGATTTTCATAAGCATCCTTAGTCTATCGATAACCACCATGGCAGCTAACATGTTAAAAAGGATGCATGACAAGCATTGAATCGATCGATTCGAAAATCGTAGTCGAAGATGCGTGGGTTAATGCAAATTTACCCAGAGGAGGGGAACTACTTTTTAATCGCGAACACCAATGTTCCACGACTCGCGGCACCTGTCATACTATGCGCAATGTAGTTTAACGTAGCGGTGAACGGTGGGACGCGCAGCTATATTCTGATTGGTTGGTTGTAAGGGGCGCGCGGTTGCTAAGCAACGGCAACACCGCGCGCGTCACCGGCCGGCGTAGCCGGCACCAAACGTTCCCTGCCACTGTGGCGGAAAATTGCGCAGAACAACGTTGGCTCTCGTCGGGTGCAAACGTGCTAGCGGTCTTGATTAACGCGGTAGGGATACAGAGAGAGAGAGAGAGGACTCATTGAGGCATTTTCCTTCTTTCTTGCTCCTGTCCGTTTTTCATTAATTATTAATACAAAGGCAAAAGAACCCTTCGTGGTCGTTCTATTGAAAAAGAAGTTACGCGCTTCTAGCGAGAAAAAGGAGCGATAGGCTACGTTTTTGAGTAGAGCGAAAGAAATCGAGAGGAAAGATGGCAGAGGACAAGAACGAGACAAGCCCGAGCGCCGAGGGTGAAAAGCCACCTCAGGAAGCGACGCCGTCTAAGCAAGAGAAAGAAGAGCCAAAGGAAAGCAAAGAAGAAGAAAAGAAAGTCGAAGAGAATGGCGACGGTGATAATAAACCGAAGGAGAACGGCGAGGAGAAATCCACGCCAGAGCCGAAGGACATGCGGGCTATTGTACTGAATGGTTTCGGCGGATTGAAAAGTGTCAAGGCTTTGAGGAAGCCCGAGCCCACCCTCGCCGAGGGAGAGGTCCTCATCCGAGTCAAAGCATGGTAAGTTTTATTCTAATCTGTATGCACGTATTTTCATATCATCTATATATAGTACTAGAATGCGGATTTCTATGGAAATTCATATTTTTGAGAATATCGTTAAAAAGATAGAACGTTAGCGGGTCATTGTTTTATTTATAAAGAGCACTAAGCTTTGGATATTTTTATTTTATATATTTTTCATATTACGTACATTCTTTGCAAATTTGCGTTCTCAAATTTCCTATAAACGCATAAAAAACCACAGTTTATTTACTACCAATTGATCGAATAGTTTAATAGTCAATTGGTCGAACAGTTTAATGATCCGTACAGTAGTGCTTCTCTAAGTGACCATAGTTGACACTATCTGGTCCATTATTGGATATATTGAGAATATATTTCTTGGAAATTCACCAGAAAGAACACTCGATATATTTGTCTATTCTACATACGTAATACAAAAGGGTTACTCCAAAAAATCAGTTGCAAGAAATGGTAGACATAATGACGGTTAGCTAACAAAGCAGAATCTTGATTGGTTAATGTAGTACTACTATATAAAATATGCAATAAAATACGAATAACGCGTCAGTTAATACTAAAAGTTCTAATCTGACTAAAATTTAATAATTCATAATTCTTCATAGAAGTTTGGTAGATTTATAGCAGTAGATTTTTTGCATCGCTTAAATGATTTCTTATAAAGTATATAGCAAAGAGGTTTGATTTCTTCCTTGTATTTTTTCATATACTTTTTATTTTTATTCCCTTGATACAAGTTTATTTTAGTTGTAGATAGTTCTGGTGTAAAATCAATAGTCATATTAACAATTTTTTCATTTTATCAATAAATTCGTGTAAATCAGATGAAAAGTAGAGGAAGTTAATTAAGATTAATGTGACGTTAACGGAATCAAGCGACATTTTGATAGCGTCTCTTATCCTGTTTGAATATAAAGCAGTTAAAGGCCGCTAAATATGGTTGGTTCTACTAACCAGAGACCCGTATTAACACGTATAGAATATCTTTCCTTTATTTCTTTAGCTTTATACCAGTGACTGATAATAATTGTTCGTTATCGAAAAATTTTCAAGTAAACCTAAAGTTTATAATCCATAATACGTATATTATGTAGATACAACTCGCATTACGTTTCGATAGTTTGTTATTCGTTTCAATCAAGGTGAATCGCCGGGAAGAAAACAAAATAGAAAATATAGTGTCGAGGTTCCGATCTCCTAGCGAACAGACCGTTACAATACCACTGCATCTTTGAAATTTAAGGCGTGGTATCTGCTCCCCGAGACGTCGGTAATTAGAATTTCATTGCTACGGTACGAAGCGGATGAGTAATTTTATAACGGATGCGAAGGAATTTTAATAAAAACATTTAATGGTTTCGCATGCGTACATGTTCCACTCGTTTAGTTTAAAATTATGTCCTAAGTATCTCTCGGTACAAGGTCAGTTTAATATACAATCAATTTCTAAACAAGATTTATTCCTTATTCCGATATTAGTTGAATTTTGTTTAATATTTTATACGATATATTATTTATAATTTATTATATGTAAATGAAAAATTAAATAATATTTGAATTTTTTAATAAACATTTTTTCAAAATATAATTCACTTCTAAAATTATTTCTTTCTATTTTTCTATTGAAGATATGCTGTCTCTGATTCTTCCTGTTTTAAAAGGAAAAATGTAAAGAATGCTTTTACAATTGAGTAATTGAAGAATATTTCCGGATTAAGAATAAAATTAATTCGAAAGAAATCCAATACGGTATAAAGAAATCACTACTTTCTCAAAATTTTCATATAGAAGAAGAATATCGATGCTACTTTTTCGAGAAAACAACATACCTGCATCTAATGAACCGTTGTGTTGAAAGTTTTGCGTCATAGAAAATTATGCACTGTGGTCGTGACGAAAAATATTAACAACATTCGTCAGTCGTCAGAACACGGTGCAGTCTGTAAGCTAAACAGGCAGTTACATTTATAGAATACATATCCATGTGTTTAATGTCCGTGTATGCGTGCGCAATACGCGAAGCGGAGTTTGATAAGTCGTTTAACTGCAACTTTGTTGAGTATCCGGGGGTACAGTTTTGTCCTGTCCATCTATCTTTACATTTCACATTGAGAAGTTCGATCGTGTTGCTATGTACATGTTCGTATGTAAGTGTGCACACATTTTAGTATAAATATACGTACATACGAAAATGAATCGAATAAAATTAAAATGTTATTAAGGTTATGGCTATGTATTACATCGGAAGTAGCCAGCCTTTGGAAAACCGCGTCTGATAGCTCTATGTACGATCCATTAATTCGGACGTGGGAAAAAGGATTATTAGATAGGTAACCATGCCATTAATGCATGTACTTAACTACGACATACAAGGGATATTCGGGAATATTTAGTTCCTGCATGGCGTTTATACAGTATGTGGTACATAGTATTGCTTTGTTCTAGAGAATTGATAATGCTACAGAAATCATCAATTTTGAAATATTTACAAGAATAATTATTGTGAAAGTAAGTTATTTATTAAAATATTCAATAAAATACTATTTAATAAGAACAATATTATAATTCGAAGCAGGATTGTTTTTAATTATTTTGTAATTATGTATATTTTATTAGAGATTTTCAAAATCTAAAGAATATTGACTTAACTGTAAAAGAAAACAGATTTTTCTTTCGCTAAATAGTTGAATAATTGATAATTTTGTGTTTCAAATCAATTCCCTAAAATATGTATTTTTCTTATCTGTATCACTCTTCTAACCGATATTATTCACATAAGTGAATTACAATTGCAAAAATCCAAGATTTTGACCACTTTTAATACCCTATTACTTTTTTCTAATAAATTTCACGTTCTTCGTTACTTACATTTTTAACTCTTTTTTCATTCTCCGCGATCGTATTCGTGTCACCGTAGCGTTACAAATGGCGTGCGGATATTACAACTAATTTGCAAGCGATAAACCAGCGCTATCTCCCGTACCTTACGATGTACGCTGTAAGGTATTTCAAATTTTTTACGATTATGAAAAGACAAAAATGTTTCACATCGAAAATTCTCTAAAAATTCTTCATATTTTCATATTTTCCTTTCTTTCGTGCAACTATATAAAACACCGAGTTCGTTCGCGAAACTTCGTCTTTTAGAAAGCGTTATATGTTCGTAAAATTCGCACGGCCACTTGCGCAGTACTCTAATCGATGATGGCGTTATGGAGATGCAAAAGATCTGTTCAATATATCGAATCCTACTTTCTTTGCTTTCTTTGATTTATTATTACATATTGTAGTTTACATAAAGCTCTATTCTTAGTCTATAAAGCTTATTTCTCGCAAAAGAGCTTATAATATTAACAGTCCACTCGAAACAAGTTTGCTTAAATAATTCAAACGTTAATGTTATTGCCACTTGTCGATATTCATAAGATTGCTGCTCTGTCAATAGGGAAATTCTGATAACACCCGATAACAATATTTTTCTTTGCTGAACAATCGAGTAATAAATACTTTACAAACGGATTTTCTGAAAAATTTACTTTTCTTAATTTCGTCGTTCTTTTATTCGACATTATGTGTTTCTCCAATACAAAGTCGCATCCGCTTCTGCACCATGGTAACGGGAATAATGATATTGGGGCTGCTAACGCCTGAAACTCACTGTTCACTAAATAGCGAAGGTTAGGTAACCAGAATTCTTGACCATGAAAAAAACAGTCCTGAGTATATACGACTCCTTTTCCTATTTGCAGATAGCTTTAGCTCGAGAAGCCTGTTTTTTTTTCTCTTCTCGAAGTGACCATAGTATGTACATATGTAACAGAAAGAGAGAGTAGTAGAGAAGGATAGCGAATATAGGGGGAGAATCGGATTCGCCAAAGGCGTGCGGACCTTTTCACGCGTGAGTCACGTTTCATAAAAGCGATTGGGATTGATGAGAAAATAGCCCCCATAGAAAGATATCACGCTGCCAATGCTTGCTCGAATGAATTTGTCTGCACGACTACAGACATTCGTTACACGCTGCTGCTGGCACCCCTGCGTATGCGCGCGACGCGCCCAGAGAAGAGTGCCTCGCTTGAAATCGCTGGGAGAGAAATCCGGGCCACTCTAGGTAATTCGATTGTCTTTAAAAAATGTTTGTCAATGAGTATTATCGAAAGTACTCTTGATTGTTTCTTAATGAGCAAATGGATACTCCTTTTGGAGGAAGTAATACGAGAACTTATAATACTATATAATATAAATATATATGTAACGATAATTTCACTTTCTAAGGTAATAAATGTTTTTGATTAGAGGTTAGAATAAAACACAACGGAAACTGAACAAATTTTCAGTATGAAACAAATTTTCATTTATGCGATGCTGACTATAAGGAGAGTTATTATTCACATATGCAGCGATTTGGTAAAAGTTTTGTGTTTTAACGAGCGTTAGAAATTGTCTAGAAAAATTGAGTACACTAAAGTAATTTGAAAGGGGATGAAAATTCAAAGCGTTCCAAGCGTTGGTCATCAGGTTGGCATGCCTGCATAGAGAAACGTCTCGTCTCTGACGCGTAGACATTAGTGATTGAGACTCCGGACAATTCAGCTCTCATTTGAAAATTTCCCATCTCCGCAAGCGCCAATGATCGTTAGCTGGCAACCAACGAGAGGAATTGAAATGCGTATTTGTTGCAGCACAACGAGTATTTATTAGGAATAATAAAAATAATATAAAAGTAAATGTAACGTAGAAAAAATTATTTACGGGCTAGATTATCAGTGTTGGTGATTCACTCTCATTATCAACAGTCTATTCGTTAATAAATTTCAACTATATGTAAATATAGTCACGAGTGTTGTTATTATCTATATTTGGATGATGCTCTATCTATAATATTATAAATTATATTCTTTGTTTCATAATTATCTGTTCTTTTATTTTTAGCAACAAAATTCTGAAAGCACATAGAAAACGATTTATGTTATATAGAGTTGCGATATTTCATTTTTAATAATATACATGAAATAATTTACGAGTGGTTCATTAGATGCGGGAAGGGTAAAAATTAGACAGGGTACCCTTCTCCAGAGAAAATGAACAGTTTCATTTTTTCTATTCTTTTTATTTCTTTCAATTACATTAAAAACGGAAAATTTGATAAATTAAGGTTACATGCTTCAAAGAAAAACGCGTAGAATCATGAAAGAGGTCAATTTGGAAGAGATTCTAAGAAGTAGACTCGATAAATTTTACGACCGTTCTTTCTGTAAATTGGACACGTAAGATTGTCAACAGATAAAGGGGAATAAAACTATGAGAAATAATGGTACGGGGATCGCTTGCACACATGAGTCACCGCTATAAAGGCGGGGAATTGACAGTTCATCGGATTTATACAAATTTCACGGTATTATGTAGAGTATACTCCTAATAACATATATAGCGCCATTTTAAGTCTAGTAATTGTTCTATTTCATAATTTTTTTAATTTATAGCCAATTAAGATTATAGATTTCTTGCTTTTATCTTTCAAAAGTTTTACTACCCAAATAGTTTCACCTAAAGCTAGTCTAAAACATTCCTTAAGCTAGCATTTCGAAGAATCGATAACGACGTGAAAGAAACTTTTGTCGGTTGTTGTGTTGATCAGTTTTCTACGTTTTTTATTCCACTGCGCTTTCTAAGTACACCAAGTTTCTCTCCGTTGTAAATCGCGATAAAAACGAATTTTACCAATCGTGGGCCGGTATTGCGCTCGATTATGCTAGCGAAAGTTCTAGCGAATCAGTTGAATCAGCGATAAGATAAATTTTATTTACACGCACGGATTTTTAACGTTTCGAGTCTTTCCCTCTTTTCTATATGGAATCCATATAAGGATTTGTTTTATCTTCTAAATTCTAGGTATTATAATCGGTATCTTAAATACTTCATATAATTTTACATATTACGTATAACTTACACAATTTTACATATTTAAATTTACTATAAACGCATAAACACGCGTAATCTACTTGCTACAATTCGACCTGAACGCATTTCCACGCCTACAATCGTTGCTTTCTCTGAAACTCCATCAAACATGCTCTCATAATCACAAAAAAGAAAAGCAGAGGGGGAGAGAGAGGGGAGCAAACTTACAAGCACATACATAAAGGAAATATCCTAGTACGTTTGCATTATGCGCGGAAACACGAATAGCAAATAACGTCGTAAATTTCATTAGAGCAGTACGCGAGGTATACAAACTGGTATCGTTCCGCATGAAATTTTTTCTCGCTTTCATCCGTGCTATTTTCCGGTTGAAAATGTTAACACGGTGATGAACCACGTTTCTGGAGGTGTATACTCTGCATGCGTAAAGCATCGTCGGACAGTGAATTAGTATAACACGATAATTCATCCGCGTGCTTTTCTAAGATGCAATTTTCCACGGTGTGACCGTGCGTGCGCATACCTACATTACCTATCGTGTTCCGGCCCAAGTTGTGTGTCACAAGTGAAGCGTGTGATTCAGACAGCAATCTCTGTGATCCTCGGTTGCACTGCACATATGCTCATAACCGTTTCACACGATGAAATGGGAATGATATAGACGTTTTGTCGATACATATTTTACTTTGTCTTCTATTTTCTGGATTTTCGATAAAGAAAATTCAATAAAAAATGACAGTATATTGTTTTCATTAGAATTTCAAATACTTTAGTCGTTATATCATTATTAACAGTCTGTATGATATAACTTTGCTTGAAAGGTAAATGATAGGGATAACTTCCAATATTTCAACATATCTCGGAAAATGGGAAACTTCTACGGTTTCGTCATCTAATTAATATTCACACGAAGCGTTGATCCTAACAAACCTTCGCGGAAGAAATCGATCCGTAGCTAGCGCGCCTGGTAAATCAGTTTGAAATTGCGCTTGCTCGCTCTCACGAGTGGATTACAATAAGCAGATTAGAGCGTGTAGTTTCCCCGTGTATAAACCTATTGTTTAAAGTTCGTTACGAGAGAACTCGTGAATCGTTGCTGGACTCGTTCCAGGGTAACCGATTCTCGAAATCGCGTTTTCTTTTTCAAAAAATATTTTCACCGATATCCAGACGATCCATAGGGACAACATTCTTATTTTTTTTTTTTTTTCTTATGTTATTCATAGAATAAAAATTTTGTAATCAATGTTAAATCAATTATGACAAGTTTTCTTGAAATCACAAATTGTTTTCTAATTCTACTCTTTGATTTTAGATTTCTTTTTCTACGTGATATTGTATATATATAGTTTGCGTAATTAATATTATGGTTAATACATACACTTTAATAAATGTAAATTTTCTTTCATAAAGTGTACCTACACGGAGACTTTTGTGTATGATAAATTACAATGACCTGAAATTGTGGGTCGGAGTACGCTTTTTACACGAATAAGCAGCAGTATACCCAATATTTGTCGATCTAATATTTGAATACCAGTTGAGTAAACGCTACTCGACCTTCCTAATTCCGGGTCTGTGACAGCGTGTTTCCTTTACCACAATTTCTCCTATTGCTATCGCAATTACTCGCTTGAAAAGTATTTTAGATTTATTGGAAAATTAATCCCCTTTCGCTCTTACGCAATTACGTTGTTGAACAATTAAGCATAATAAAAAGAAGAAAAATGGAATTAGGATAGTATGCGTTTAATGATAAGATTAAACATATACAATTTTTGTTAATTGAGAAATGTTAGAATGTTAGGTTGACTTAGTAAGATGAAGCCCTCAAATGTTTAAGTACAGAAAACTTTTATAAATTTTATGTATATATACATATTATGATATATATATATATATATATAATAGTGAAAGAAAGTTATACCAATGTGTACTCGCCTTAATACGTTTAAGTACCTATAAGACTTATAAGAAGACTTAATTTTGCTGTTCAAACGAAACCTCGAAATTAGTCGCGGGCATAACTCACTTTATGTCTCACAATACACAAGACAAAACGTATATTAGATTACACGATAGGAATATATGTATATTCGGTATTTGTACACCAACTTTACCAAGCAACCTTTCAACGTGCTTAATGAAAGGCGCCATTATATCTGACTAACCGGCTTTATCACATTAACGAGGTCTTAATATCGGGGCTATGGGAAACTGAACGGATACCATTCAACAGTCGATATACCGTAATCTCTTCTCCGTGCAAGCCTCATTTCCGTCGGGTTTTACTGATGATTTTTCTGCGCGAGACTCATACAAACACGTCCTATAGGTTAGGTTTAAAAATAACTCTGTTGAACATCTGTTCGTTACATTTCTTCCTTTGTAATAATAAAGTTGTTGATAATTTCTAGAATGTAATAAATAGGATCATAATCATAATATATAGGTTTCGAACACTTTATGATCTCTTAACCTCAAAATTTATTACCTTCCTCCATTAATCACAATACAATATATGATAGCTACAATAGCTATTAGAAAAATTGACTTCTGTCAATATTATTACTATTATCAATATTTGAGTATAGCAGGTACTGAGCATTGTAACTTTATCTTAATGATTTGTTAACTCTCGAAGATATATATTTTACGTAATGATAAGGAGTTAAAGGTAGGATTTTATACTGAAATAACTTTTAGAGACAGTCACAATTTGAGGTGAATCACCTCAAACAAACGTATACCTGTGTGAGACACGCACCGATGGATCCATGGGATGTTCGTATTGATCGAACCACACCCGTATTTTCTACATCCCCTCCCACACACACACAAACGCACAAACACGTACAGACGCAATGCACACGGATTATGGATGCATGCGCACAAAATTCATGGAACACCATGAACCCCCTACCCCTATTACAGCTGAACCCCACTCTTCAGACTGCACTTCGGGATTCAGCAAATGCTCTTTCAGTCGGATATAAATTATTTTCTACGACATTGATCCGTTTGTATTTTTTAAAAATATTGTCGGCAAAAATCATTACTTATTGTCAAAAATAAATTAAAAATTGTACGTTACAATTTCAATTTAAAGCTTCCGCCGAACAATAGGTTATGTCATTTCCACCTTTCCTATCTTTCGAATTCATGTCTTTCTTCTTCTGTCAATAATTTCTTAACTTGTAGGGGGATTTGTATTTCGCATAACATGTAACTCTTTACTGTCTACTATAGATATTACTGATCGGTAATATACTGTGAAATAATGGTTCTTCTTAAAGGCTGTCAAACACAGTTGCTTTGAAAGTACGTCGGAAAATAGTTCGCAGTTGAACAGAAGCGACACTTCTGTTGACATTCCGTTATTGCCACTCATGAGTCAGAAAAACAATAACAGCTCGCGTTTGGAACCGCAGCTGTTCTTACCGTTTCAATTCTTCGTGTCTACATCTGGTCAGTCATGTACCGGGTGTTCTAATAGATTATAAACGTTCTAATAATAGAAACATTTTTTAAATTTACTACTTTCGTTATTCCCCATACAATTAACCTCAAAATAAATATATTAAGTATAGTCAATAATAATACAAAAATTAGTAATCTATTTACATTACTCTTGGTAGTTAACCTTCGAGTAATCTTTAATGTTATGTAGCCGATAATAGTAAGAAAATAAATAATTTATTTCGGATATCTTTAAAATAAATATCTTTTAAACATTTAGTCGTCCTTGTTTAATTATGGAAATGTTTAATGGTACTATTAATTTTTGACATTAACTCGTGCATTTCTCATGTTCGGGATCAGAGGAAAGTAAGTGTCCCGTGTAATTGGACGCGATGCAGCGTATTCACGGATGATTTACGCGGTGGCGCATGATTTCCGCTTTTCCCTTTATTCGTAATCTTCTATCGCTGCTGGACCATGTCCATTCGGTGTCTATTTAAGCTGGACACATATTGTTCGGATAGAATTTGTTAATCCACTCTCTTATTAAACGTCAGCATACATATATTTCCATTGAATAGATGTTCTTTATAATACGTGCTACCATATGTTAACATATTAGCATTAATGTAATATACAGCTGTTTATAATTAAACTTCCAAAGTATATAGCATATTGTAACTTTTAGCTCAAAAACAGGACATTGAACTTTATCTTTTTTTTTTTAACCATCATTATAAACTGATTTTGTAACATGTAGAGATCATCAGTCACAGAAGAAATGATACATACAGTATACGACGAATTAACCGAACCCCTGAATTCAAACCCGGATCTTTCGTTTCCCGGTGGACTACTCTAATCAATTGGCCTATTCAGGTCGTGACAAATTCTTTCTCCCTGTCTTTAGTATTCGAAAATGACTATCACCTACAATAGACCTAACTACGTAATTAACCTCATTCGAATTGTGGACTAGAAACCAAAGTAACCTAAAAAGGTAGATTACCTAATCTAGAAGCAAAAAGTATTCAAGAACAAACGTTACATCCGAAGACTGTAAAGCGAAACGGAAGTGGCTTATCGAATTACTATGTTGGAATTCTTTTGTTTGCCTGACGACTACTCTAATCAATATTCTCGTCGAAAGATGGCCACCACTTGCGGATCAGTACTAACAATAATCCTGTATCAAATTCGAAGAAGTACTTAACAGCAGCGGGAATGGCGGAAATAGAAAAGGAAACAGTAGGGAGCAAAAATTTTGTTCTCCAGCTTCCTGTGTCCTTTAAAAGTGAAGACACATTTGGTGTTAGGATGAAGGATCTATTTTCAGTCCTGTGCCCAAGCTGTGCCTTGGAGCAAATTAACCTTCCCCTCTTCTGGTCTGGCATAGTATGTATACGCTACTAGCGATATACCATGTTATATAGTCGAATACAAATGCAGTAAGGCATGCAGAGGGGAGATGACGAACCACGTGAGGGTTTCAATTGTGGACAGGATTGATCTATTTGAAGGAATCGATGGTTAGGCAGGAACTTGTGGGAATGAGGATTGATGGGTGTCCCTCTGATAGCCAGAGTAGAGCTCATGGAAATTGACATTAAGGGCATGAAGGACAGAACATATTTTTAGAAATTGTGCTTTAGATATATGCTATTAGGTTTTAATTTATCATGTCAGTGCTTACGGAAGTATTTGAACACTTATAGAAATAAATCTAATTAAATCTATATAAATTTAATAATCTAATAAATTCTTATGAATTTAATATACTGGATAATTGACTATTTAAATAATTTTGGGATCTCTGCGAAACGTATGCTTCTTCTGTAAATACGTATCTCGCAACTTTGTCTTTGTACATTTTGTTTTGTTTCGAACTTTACCGATTTAATCTTAGTAGTCATATTTTATTGAAATTTCAAAAAAGTTTCTATAATACATTCGTAAATATTTTCTATATGTATTGATTTTCATGACTCAAATAGCATATGTATATTGTATCATACAAGAAAGTATGATTGACAATTGTGATAGTTTTCTCGTAAAGGTCAATTTGTTATCCGTTCATTTTATCTTGGTTTCAATTAATTCCCTTCAGAAATGTGGCACATGTTATCGCGGACTTCAACATTCATCGAGGTCAATGCCTGATGCTTAGAAAAAGCTAGGGAAACCACCCTTTACGAAGCGATTCGTCTTGATCGAGACGCACATATGGTGGTTGCAACGGAGACGATAAAAAATAACAAAGAGCTTCTGTATCAGTATTCTCGCCCAGTTTGAAAACAATTGATAACTCCATGATGACGGCGGGGTCATCTATCGCGCAAAATAATTATTGCTTGCTGATATGTTTTCCATGCTGTTTCTGTGCCTCGTGTTTTTCCATTCTTTCAACGCGCGATGGTGACCTACCAGAAATCATGACATCTCGTGGTTCGTTAAATTTCAAAAATTTCTTTTCCACTACGTTTATAACTGTTAAAATATTTTCTAACTAATATCATTGAAATGTCAATGGGACATTGAGTTATAGATTGTTTTGTACATATTAATTCGAATATTAAATTACTATTTTTGTATATACGTATGCTAGAAGAATTATCTAGAATAATACTCGTTCATCGTTTGCTGTAGAGAACCCGTAGATTATGGTTCATAATCGTTTCGTCGCAATTTAATCGGTTGATATATACAAACGTTGAGGATAGTTCCTCGATCTGCGCTCAACACAACACGAAAACAAAGAGTTCCGATTGGAGAGTGACTCGTAAACAAATCGTTGGACGCCTCATACGTCATGAAGACGTCTGATATATGCTTCACTTGGCCGAAGATTGCCACAGCCTGTTCTGCGACTAGGTGCGTGTATTCCACTCCTGAAATACTAGTCGTATTTTGACCCTTTGTATCAATAATTATACTACCTACAACGACGCCGCGTAAACCTAACCCCACTATGCCTAGCGCACGTCACGTGACCAGCAATATCTTATTCCAGATCTTATTAAGAAGTTAAAATTTACTTCTATTTTGCATAGAAAGTGACGGTTAAAATATTTCTTTTTATAAAATCAATGTAACAGAACGTTTTCAGTTATTATAGTTTATAGTTCGTTGCTGATGACGAGTATAAAGTAGACTGGAAATAATCGTCGCTATATTTCTTATAAACGCTTAAGGAAGCTGTATGGAAGTCTTAGCAGCGATAATTGGGGGTAATGCGTTCCTACTTAGAAGCATATTAATTGTCATGGGTTAACGTCATACCGACCATAAGTCCCACGGTGATGACTTAAGAACAAGAAAACGTCGGTCAATTCTAATTTAATGAGAAGTATTAAAAAGAATTTCTGAAATTCTATAATGGAACTTACATTGGATCCAATGAAAGTTATCAGTGGGCATTGGTAATGAAGGTCATCTCCGATGTAATTAGTAATTTATTTCAATTATTCATCACATTAATATTTCAGAAAATTGGAAAAAATTGGGTAATGTTTTGAAGTATAAAGTCATTAATAGTATTGTTTGATTGGGCATTTATTTATACCAGATGCAAACGCGTGACGAGATAAACGGCTCACATCTCTCCGTGCGAGAAGATAAATGACGTTCGTTGGAAAGAAATTAGACGAAGAGGATATGTCGAATCGATTCGAACATGGTGTTTTAATTCCCACCCGGTGTCACGATGTTGGGCTGTTCCTGTGAAAGCCAACGCACATCATATTTTTCTGTAATACTCGCACGACCACCGCTGGGTCTTTTTTAGACTCACTTTGTATTTCTAATAGTTATTATTATTTATGCAATTACGCTTATGTTAAGCTATTGATGCACTTTTGTTTTCTATTTCTCTATAATCTCCATTGATTGCTAGCTTTAATGACAAATCTTTGCATTCTTGGATCAATATTTATATCAACGAATTCAGTAAGAAAGAAAGTCTCTTCAAATATTTAGTTTTAACACTTGTATACACTTAATCGGATTTCGACTGCATACACATGTATACGCATTTACATAAATTAATCTGTCTTATCTTATAATCCGGATCTTATCTTGAAATTGTCAATGGAATGTGATTACTCATAAAATATTTAAGGAAACTAGAAGTCTTAATGTCTCGTAACAAACTAATTCCTGGGTCTAAAGTTTAAAAGGATTGCTGGCCGTGCGAGTATTAACCTAACCAAAACCTGTACGCAGAAACTGCGGTACGAACATGAACATCGTCAGACAGCCGGACTGCACTTTCGCTGCGTGTTGAATCAACTCCACTTCGATATATATATATGTGTGTATATATCAAGTCACGCGAGATTTGTGCATGCGATTTTGCTTGGAGGTTATGGTTTCGCAGGCGCCTTGATGTCTTCCCTGTCGATCGATTGAACGACCGACGACCACGCTCCTCCTGCAGGTAAACCTATCCGACTGCCATCTATCACGTAACAATACGTAATAGCAATTGAAATGACTAGGCGATACTGCTTCGCATAAACGATATCCAGTCATTTCTTTTTTTTCTACATATTTTTTTATACAGGTTCATCCATGTTCATGCAATCTCTTGTTAATACACGGGACTTGTCACTACGTATATAAGTCTCTTACGCTCTTCGTCGTACTTACTCTCTTTTATATTTTCGCTTCTCTTTTATACTTGTCCCTTCACACACACTTACGTGTGCTTCCTCCCGGTTCAGTGCGTTCTCTCACGGTCTGGTTTGTAGAGGGATCGCGGCGTTCAGAGGATTCGATGGTCGAAAGTCGAGTTGAACTACAGTTCGAAAAACAAAGGTTTAATAACATCAATGATTAATAATACCGATTTAATTAATCAATGGCAATCTATAGATTTTTATTTTATGGAACTATTTTTACTATATAAGTATTAATACGGTGGTTAGTATTATCAGTTTTCTCAAGTGCTCGAACAGCTATATACTCGTTCTCTTTTCAACTTTCTCTCCGTTTCTGCCCTCTCTAGTTTCTTCAACTTCTTTGTTTTATGTTTTTACTTCATCGCTCCCTTTTCGTTCGTCCTCCTCGCACTCTCCATCCCTTTCGCTTTCTGTTCCCCTTCGTCCTATAGTCTCCCTTCTCTGGGTCCTCTAACTGTCTTCTTTTATTCGTGCACATGGTGTGCGTGACCCTGGGGTGCGTTGTTGCATGTCGTCGTCCACGATGGTCGCCGTTCTTCCTCCCGTACAATTGGTCGGTGCCAAGAATGGAGAAAATTATTCCCCTCAATTCCATGCAATTTAAAGGAATTAAGCGATCGCGAATCGTGCCTCACGTAGTAGTCCCGTAACTCCTGGAACCTTTCCCTTTCGCCCTTTGCTGGGAACTCGTTTCATGCTCGATTTTAATATCAAAACGGAACAAATCCGTTTCTGATGATTAATTGCGTAACGTTCATGTAAATGACACAATCATTGATAATCGAAGCTTCATAAACGGTCATAACGAGAATTTGAAAATTATAATACATGATTCTATCGTAACATATGATAGACTATTCTGATAATACATATGATGTAATATATATGTTATGTTATTCTATCGTTCGTTATGATTTAATGTAAACTAAACTAAATTTGAAAATTTAGTTCGAAGATTTAAATAATTATATGCAGATAAATATGACAAGTAAAATAAATGATTATATATAGGCATCACGAACTAGGTTCTGATATAGAGGCTTGTTTCTATCGATTATATGAATCTTAAAAGCATTCTGAAAGAATTAACATACTAGTTCACTGATCACGAGTTTCTTGAACTGAATCATGCAACAACTAAAATGCAGGGTACTCTCGTATCTTATCATCCAGTAACTATATTTGGTATTTTGATATTCCCGTTCGATTTAGCGCTGAATTCCATCTTCGGTTGAATTCCGGTATGCGATTCGTGTTACGCTCCAGAAATTGTCTGGCAATTATACAAAAAGCGAAGGAAAATAACTGTTCTTCGTTATGAAACGCAGGGAGGAAATCGTTGGATTGCAAAATTTTATAACTCCTACAAAATTGTCTACACCTGTACAGCTTTCTAGCGTAATTAATACTTCCGCGCTGAAACGAATGAATATTTGTCAAAACGTAGAAACATGTTACGTGCGCACATATGTAAACGATAAAACGCATTGTTCGAATTAATTTTGAATATATTTGAACATACACAGGAGCCTTTTATCAATGTATTATATGTATTTTACGGAATATTTTGAAATTTCATTAGTACCATAATAAGACTCAATTATTATGATTATATCGGTAAAGCTTTCTGGAATTGTTTATTATGTATATTCAAGACAACTTCATACAACAATTCATACTTTATATTAATATTTTTTATCAAGTTCATGTTTGCTGTATATGTCTTGTAACTTCTATGTATAATTTCGAATTGATTCCAAATTTTACCAATATAATTATGATAATGTCTCATCAGAATGTTCAATAAAATCTTAACATGTATTGTATAACTCGGATAATATACGTATACATGATAGCTTTCTACGATAAGCTCTCTATATCAAATACCTTCGTGAGTCAATGTATCAAATCAGCATATTTCAAATCTGAACGTCGAACGATTGAAAGCAACAAGCGATAAATCATATGGAATGTAATGGCCGATTAAGCGTCTTCCAGTGAATGAAAATGTTTTGTGTCACGCGATCGGCTTTGAATCACGTACAATTTGTCCGGTTGTCGGTGATAATGACGCATTAAGCAGCATTTTCATTATACAGAAACTATATCGTTAGATGTAATATATACTCAAAAAGATAATTAGAAGATCACGCATCATAGACGTCGTATATACGTCTTTCCTTAATAATTTACTTCAAACCAAATCTTCCTTTTGTTCGCTTGATTAGAATAAAATTGTTCGTAGTAGATATTCTCCTATTGCTTCAAACAGTGTAGTTTCGTACTATCCTTTTTTCGTACCATTTCCTTTGTTCCTTCCTTTTAACTTTGTAATATTGACGGGTCAAGTTACACGGAGAAATAAGAGAGAAGATTTTATTCGTTCAAGCGCGCATATTCGTTTCTTTGCGACGAGACGTTAGTGGATCCGCCATGTTTGTTCTACTCGATAGAATATTTACCCATGATGTCTTTCTGTGTATATGTTCGCTGAAGGATTAACTTGTATCGTTCTGTTTACATAGAAGTATCCACATTGGTTAACGGAAACGGTGCTGCCACTTGTGACGTGGATATATACTTTTATTTCCAATATTCCTTCGTATCGGATGAGAATCGAAGCATGAAATATGAAATTTATGACTTTTTTTATCGGTTACAGTTCGTTCAATTCATAAATTGAGAAAATGAAGTTGGTCTGGTGAAATCCATTAAATCCGCAACAAAGTGAAACGTAACTCGATGCTATTTCCTTGCTGTCGATAACTTTAGCGGGTGAAATTATTGCGTTTCATGATTCGTTGCGATCACGCCGCTTTCATCTTGAATGCTGCTTTCATCATAGACGTGAGGCTTTTATCAAATGACATGGAAATAACGTGTATCGATAGAATGAATTCTTCCAAGCAGAAAGAATGTTTTGTTATTGAAGAAACTTCCAAGAGTTTACTTGAAATGTCCGATGACTGATCATGTCAGAATTAGCCGTGAATCTAGTAGAATATAAAATATACTTTTACTTTTTTGCACAGAACATAAGGCAAACTCTGACGTAATTTCGACATAGTCGAGACAAACAAAGAAAAGTTTTAGTGGCCATTTTTTGTAAACATAATCGTATATATAATTACGTATAGAATTGTAGTACGAGAGCTGCTTGTATGTTGCGCTTGATAATTCGACCAACAGATTCGTGACTCACTGCAAATTGCAGGAACATAATACATACATACTATATATATAATATATGACATATGATATTTTAAGGACATGTATTACATTATACTACGTTATAATCGACGACCTGTGCGATTCGTTAGTGTCGAGAGTATAATTTGGAAATTAATTATTCGCTTTAATTATTACATTTAACTGAAATAATGGAAAATTACTAACTACCAGTTACTAAACTATTGTTACTTTTAGTTCGTTCGATTCTGAATAATTATCTGATAAAAGTAAAATTTTACACACAATTTTTTAATAGAATAACATTGAACGATATGATTATTCCTCAGAAATTTCCTGGCCTGTTGTTTTAAATATTTTTTATTGAGATAACAGTGACAATTTTCTCGTCTATTATCGCTCTTGCGTGATATTTCTCGATTCAAGCACAATGATTCATCGCGCTGGTCATTCCCAGGAAATTATGTGACACACACAGGTCATCGATAAAGCTTTATCATACATCTCGTAATCAGAGAACTCGCTGAAAATTCGTTTCCAAAGCAATGACGTCCTAGAAAATAGAGAATGGATGATGAGAAAATGGTAGCAGAGAATTCGATGTTCCCGCGCAATTTGATTCGATTTCTTTCCTATAATTACTTACTTTGGAATTATGTATTTTGAAAATTGACCTAACATCACATTAACATAAAACTTTATAATTCTTTTTTTTCGTTCAATTTATATTTTGAAATTTTTTAACATAATGGTTTCGACAGGAAATTTCGATGATTTTCTCAATATCTTTTTTGCCGCGTTAGATTAGTATTAATTCTAACAATAAGTAACAGCCGAGGCTATGAAAGGCAAGTGTACTGTTCGCATGCTTAAAATTCCTGTATCCCTGAGTGTATTTGTAGAGAACTGAGTAATCCCCCGCTGATAGGAGGGACAATTGCATTATCCCATTTCCGTTCCAGACAACTGTACAGCAGACCTCTGCCACTTCCCATCACTTCCCTTTCTGTATGAACATTCTCCAATCTCTTTCTCCGCGTTACCAAGTGCCATTTCTAATTTTGGCTTTTTCCGAGGCCAAGGACAGCTACGTCTGCGAGGTCAGTCTACCTGGAGATAGTACCAGCTATGTCAAATATTAACCTAAGCTAGGGAGAAGTTTCCTTTTCTCGCTTACTTCTAAGTCTCTTGAACTATATTTTAACACGAAATTAATATATATAATAGTAAATATTATCGGAGATCTTGATAAAGAGAAATCAAAAGAATCTTTCGACCTTATTAAAATGTACATGGCCGCAGTTTCGTAACAAACGAGAAACATTCATATTCGAATCCAGTCACGCCAACCGAGTCGATACCAATTCTTTTGCCGCGTACGCTCGTAAAGGATAAAAATAGAGACTGTTCGGAGGGAGAGAGAATTTTTCCAGTTCCGGAGTTCCGGGGAATGATAGTCTCGAATGCGAGTCCCGAGGAGGCGACAGAGCCGCACGTGAATGCACGCGCGTGAGATGAAATACTACGCCGCCTCTGTCTGTATGAGTGTTGCGCGTCATTAAGCCGCGATCGCATGGACGTTCGAAACAGAAATTATTAGAAACAAACGTCATTCCCGACGGATATTGTTACGGGCAGAGTTAACGAGGAAGAAGTCTCGGCGAAGACTCTGTTGAAAGAATCGTAAAAGATGAGGAAAAATGTAAAGATCGTCTCAAACGATCCGTAGAGAAGTTTCGCCATTTGCTTAATACGATTCAACATGAAGTTAAAATAAGTAATAAAGTTAATGTAAAGAAAAGGTAAAAGTAATGTAAAAAAAAAAAAAAAAAAAGAAATAATAAATGCAGCCGCGTACGAATACTTTTTGTAGCCACTGTACTCGCAGAATAAAGAATAACATGACTAATATGAACGCGGCTTAAGGGATTTTAAAAGGGGCTGAAATAGAACGTTTCAGATGCGTGTGCAGTCCCACGCGACTTGTGCCTCCGTTTCGCCTCGTATAAATACACGTGTGCGGTTACCTTCGAGCTTCTGTTTAACCCTACGTGGCGACTGACAGACGGGGAGGGTAAGTCGAGGCGCCACGACGCCTAGACCGACGCCTGGCGTCGCACGCAACGCACAACCGGTGTCTCTCTCGTGGCGACCACGTCGGGGACCGTGAAACAACGCCGGTACATGCTTTATCAGTGCTTCCTATAGTACTGACGCCGCTCGTTCAGGTTGCTTCCTGGAAAAGCGGCGCGAATACTGCCCACGAATATTTTATCTGCATCGATTGCCGCCTTTCCGACGTTATTACGTGAGAAGCGGACAGGCACGCGTGTCTAGAGTACCCGTTACTGCATAATGCGATAAGCTTTGCTAAGTGGTACAGTACTTTTAATTTTTTGTCCCGATGCTATCACAGAATATAACGGCAATGCAGAACAATTGCAGAGAATTTTAGTGACGAAGCAGGACTATCGTCTCTTCTTCGGGCGTAATCGTTCGGAATATCAAGGATAAATTTACTATGGTATATAACTATATCTACTAAATATACTTGTCGCAATAAGACAATGAAACCTTCAAGGAGCTGTACTAAAAATAAATTTACAAAATTAGCCCTCGTTTCTTTTCTTCTTTTTTTTCTGACTATAGCGTCGGTTTGTCGGAAAGTATTAAAAACTTATACCTACATCACTCGGTTAATCCATATCATCGATCGTACACGCAGCTCGTGTTTGCAGAATTGGTTGTTTTACGGAATCGCAAAAAAAAAGAAAGAAGAAAATGTACACTGCCAACCATAAGTATTAGGACATTTAGACTTAGGTAGTTTGTTAATGCATTGAATTATCTTCAACATTGTACATGTATTAATGCGTACATAGAGTGCTTACCTTAATAGCAGGTTTTTTAAATAAAATGTATTTGTATGTCTTTTCAGCGGATTGAATTTCCAAGATCTGATGGCCAGACAGGGCGCTATCGATTCCCCACCAAAAACTCCTTTCATTATGGGATCCGAGTGCGCAGGTGACATCGAGCAAGTTGGTGAGGGCGTGGAGAACTTTAAAGTAAGTAAACCAAGGAACATCCCAGCCAGAAAACTTTACATCCAGCTTTGTCAGTTGTTTTATCGGCAAAGAGTCTTTAAAAAGCAGTTATCTTTAACTTATTCTCAACTCTCAACGCTCTATTCAAATTCTGCGAACCATCAAATTCAGATCTTCAGCGAAGTATCATCACTTTTGCTTATCAACGTCAAACGAAGAGTTTCAAACGATTCATCGTACACTTGGTGAAATAATTTCTAAAAATCTTCACGGAGAATTATTTTATCTTATTTTATTTATTTATTTTTCCATAGTCTTCCCCTTTGAATTAGCATGGAATTCTAATTATATTTTTCTTTGAGTTATGCTCATGGTGTACTTACAACCACCAACCTTGGAACATCTTTCGTGCTTCGAACAAAAGTTTTTTAATAGGTCAATGTTTGTCAGCGATTTAATGCTAACCTTACCTGACCCGGTCGATTGACCGTTTGGAAAATTTAATTTAAAATTGCACATTCGTTGTTATTATTTTTGTTCGTCTAACTTTATGTAAATTCTTATATCATCTGATTTCTCAATTTTTGTTAATAGCAGGATTTACATAAAGTTAGACGAACAATAGAAGTAACAATGAATGTACAATTTTAAATGAAATGTTCAAACCGTTCATGTGACCCAGGTCTGGTAAGGTTAGTGTTAAAACGATATATTTATCTGTGTGTAGCTCTTTTATTCGTGGCATAGCACCGTATAATCTACATCAACAATCCCCTAAAATATGTATGAAAGGGTGGCTCAAGAATCGCTTGATATGATAATAAATGCAAATTTGTGTTAAGGGAAAAAAAAAGAGGCGTGTACTTTCGTTCTTTTCACGTGCAACGTAATATACTCTAGTCTCAATAGTTATTCCTTTGAGCTGGCTCGATTCCTATCGATTTTTCCATGGTTGCCTCCGGACAGAAACGACGTCTAATATTTCCCAGCGACATCGACCCAACGCAACGTTGTGTCATGGAAAATATTGTGTCCACTGAGGAAAAAGCGACGTCACGCTTAGGAACGTTATTATACTGTCGAATCATCTTTCTTCCATGGTCATTTTTTCCCCCGACGCCACGTGGTCATCCGTGAAATATTAACCGTTTCAGTTTTTGATTGTCGTATTTAACGAGACGGAGAGAAATTTCTTCCGATAAAACTAAGTAGGAGTAGATTATGGTGACTCGATTGATAGACTGCGGCACTTTTGAGAAATTTAAGATTCCGAAACTCTATGTACAACACGCAATAATATATACGATATTTAAAGTACTTGAACGCTCACTATATTTAGCAGGCGAAATAAATTTTTATCGATGTTCCATTTCTGTAATTACGTTCGTAAGAATGTACACCAGCATAGACATTGACGATTAGGATACACACGAAGGATTGAGAATTATAACGCAATAAATTAGCTCATTGATATTTTTCATGAAATGATATAAAATGATTTATCGTTACGCACCTTCGTTATCGTTACACTCCTTTAAATTGTAGACACGTACTCCGACAGAGAATAGAATTGTAATTTAATTGACTGTAAGATTAGAGGGTGATACCTTGACGAGTTGAAATACGCGACTCCAGGCTCCAGATTTGAGAAGCCAGATTCTCAAAAGCTTGACTCAAACCAATATGATTTTCAACCTCTCAATTGTCATTCGGAACGTAAGAAAATGTATGTACGTATTTATTCCTGTTTTACTCGCTTTATGATAAACACAGGCAATCAAAGTTACAGTCAGTCGTAATTTATATTTTCGTTCTCATAAGCAAACAGAATTCTTTCTACGAGTTCGACCATCGTTTCCTTCAAGTGGGTAAAAAAACTGAGGAAAAAGAGCCGTCAAAGGAAAAAGGTTTCTCAACGAAAAACGCGTCCGGTCTTGATTATGAAGCAAGAAAAAGCGATCGTTTCACTCTCAGACAGAAAACGTCCCGCGGCAAAGTGGTAGCCCGCCCGAAGGAAAATTCGTTCTCGAAATAGTCGTTCCGCGTTCAGTCCATCGCGTCGTCCTTGAATTTTTCACCCACTAATCTTTCCGCAAGGGTGGAGTCCCACGGTACTCTTGGAGCTTGGTACTGCGGTAGACGCCACAGGAAAACGCTTCTTTCTCCAAACTCTATTCTTCCTCCTTTCTCTCTGTCTCTCGCATCTTGGGGTGGTCTATTTTCGCGACTCGCGAAACTGCTCGAGGTCACGAGGGGGAGAACTGTGGAGAAGATGCCAGGTTTAAGGCTTTAGGGTCAAATATCCGAGCAGCGCGTGTAAACGACCGGCCAGCTTGTACAGCGTATACAGGATGCTTCAGAAATATTACCTTGTAATATGAATAATACGAATAACGCGTAATACGAGTCAAATTAACCACTTCTTCGCTTCTGTATAAAATTCCGAGTTCGTTGTTTGGATACGTGGCTGGGATCGAATTTCTACCTTTTGAAACGTCAGGGTTTTGGAGAAATAAATTACACGCGTAAAGTTGTTTATTATCGAGAAACGAATAAATAAAGCAAATAATGCCGATAAAATTTCATTAGTTAGCCCTTTTCTACTGTTCTAATTTTGAAGTTGACTTTGCAAAATGTTTTGCATAATAAATTACAGTATATGTATAGAGATTTCGTATGGTAAATGTTTGGATATTTTCATGAGCCATCGTTATGCGTAACAGCATACGCACGTAAAATTTCGAAACAAACAAGGAGTATTTATATCTCGAAGAGGAAGATTTTCCAGAGACTAATGTTTATGTAACATTTTCCCTTCCTTAGGGAGAGTAGAATACAGTAGCGAAGCTTGGCCACCTATTTTTGAAACATCCTGTATAGAGAGTATATACGTGAAAGTGGGAAGCTTTTCGAGATGGAATATTCGAGCACGCAGCGCCCTCTAACCCAGACCTTTCCTTCCCCTCTGGCTCGCTTCCTCGAGTTCTTGGCATTGTTGGGTTTATATGTGGCGATCTTCCCTCTCTCTGTTTTATTCATTTAGTCGCTTCTTTATGGGATAATCTGCCTTGCCGCAGGGGTTCTCATTTGAAGATGGTTAATCGCTGTTTGAAGGAATTATCGGGATGCGTTATATCACGTTGTTGCTGCAACGATGGCAAGCGTTATCCCCTCTGTACAGATATTTGAAGATCGATAAAGAAGGGATGCGAGGATAATGCTTCTTTGATCGTGATAGGTTCGGAAAAAGATTTGTAAAATTTGAAAAATATGCTTTGGGGTGCGAATACGACGGAGGGTGTAAATAGAGGGAGTTGGAGGTCGATACCTTTTAAATCCGGGGATACGAAGTGGATCTCTATTTCGTTCTGTTGGGGAGAGGGATAAAGCACAATTTTTCGAATCTGAAATTTTTATCAAGTCAAATGGAATTGGTTTTCAAATTCAATTACCGAATTGTTACATAACCTATATGTGTTATGTGCCCCGGGCTTGATACCAATCATTATAAGAACGTTACATCATTGAAAATCGCGTGAAGGTATTCTATAATATCTATATGTGTTAATGTATAACTTAATACAATGTATAACCTAACCTGAATCTAACATAAAACCTAACTCTAACTTCAAATTTGCCACAAATGATTGTCACAAACGAGAAATTTTTAAAACATTATGAGATTACACCAAACAGTCGTCAGATATATATGCATTAAACACACGTATTAAGCCTGCTGTGTCTTTTGCGTTATTTATAACGGAATTGTATTTTTCTATCGTTAGAAAGTTTCATAGATTTTTGGAAAATATAAAAGAATCGTTATTGATACATGTTTAATTTCTTCTGCCAATGCTACAGTTTCAAAAAAACATTGAAAATCTTTCTTCGGATTGAAAGCAAAGCGAGAGTGAGACGTGTAGATATTCAAGCACTGCGGCAGGGTTAATAAAATCGATTTATAAAAGTATACGAAGGCAGTACTAATATTAAAGATAAAAAAAAGAGAGATGGTAATAAAGTTAATGTACAGGAAACATTTGACTACTTATTTTCAGGTGGGCGATCGAGTGGTCGCACTTCCTGATCACAAGGCGTGGGCAGAGCTCGTCTCCGTGCCGGCCACCTCCGTTTTCGCGCTACCAGCCGGGATGAGTTACCTCGATGCAGCGGCAATCACGATGAACTACACTGTTGCTTACATACTGCTGTTCGAACTGGCCAATTTGACGCCTGGAAAGAGTCTCGTGCTTCACAGCGCCGGCGGTGGTGTGGTAAGTCATCTCTTCTCTTTGATGTAGCGATAAAAAGAGCCACAATTATCTAACGCGAAAAATATTCCAAGAGACAACCGCACTGTGCGTCAAAGACGGAGACGACAGAAGAAAATGATAAAGAAACATTGTAAAATCTTGCTCTGGAGAATTGAAGATGATCGAATTAATTGTTAGGCTGTTAAAACGTTTTATGCAACCGTTAAGTGATCGTTTGCTACTCGTTAATCATATAGATTGGTATAGTTGATACGCAATTATTTGTTGCGCGGTTTACTTATTTATTTGTACTTAGGTTCCGTTACGTAAAAAGATCGAAGACAATAATTCACATTTTCTTTCATTGTTAACGAACTATATTTGGTTAAACGTTTCAAAAGCACCTAATTATCAAAGATTTACGATGCTTTTTGAAAGAAAGAGAAAAAAGAGAAAATGTTCTAACGCGTTAGTAAGAATAGCATATGTTTCACCTTTTTCCCCATCTTCTTTCGATAACATGATCTTAGCTACGAATTAAACATAGCTAGAATTTTAAACAATTAAAATATCCCTAGGTTAGTTACCAAAACCTTAAGAATATGCGACTATCACGACAAAACAAAGGAAATGTAATGCAACTAACGCTTACGGAAAATCAAAGCTTCTCCTAGAAATTAAATATACAAATACCTATCACAGTTCTTACCACTAAAATCAGAACCATCAGACATCTGGTCCCCCAACGAAAATCACGAGACTTCTATCCGAAAATTAAAAGCGTTCTCCCATTATAAACGTCCCATCTTCAACGTGGAGAAAGATTCATCCAAAAAATCATTCTCCATGTCTCGTCGTTCCTCCTGAAGAGGGAAAATCGCGTTTCAAAAAAGCGGAAGGAAGAGGGATAGGATCGCGCGGCAATTACGACCCATCGAGATAGATAGATAGATAGACAGATAGAGAGAGAGAGAGAGAGAGAGAGAGAGAGAGAGAGAGAGTCCGCGACACGATGCAAGGTTACTGCCCCTTTCGCGAAGTCTGCTCGAGTCACATCCGTGCAACGCTTTCTCTCTCAATGTCGTCGAAGGAGAAGGCGGGAGCAGCCGACTAGGTACGTCGGGATCAATACGGCTCAACAGGTTACATTCGAAGCTAACTACATCGCCCCCGCGACTCCTACCTTCCTCTCTCCGCAACCCTTCTCTCTCCTAGTCTACTCTACTTCACCCCCCCTCTACTCTGCTCTCCACCCCGCCCCACCCATTGGTCTATACGCGTCGCGTAGCATCGTTGGAAGTTGAGACGACGAAAATCTACGGGGGATGCTGCCGCCGCTGGTGCACGGAACGACAGGGGTGTGAGGGTTGCCAAGCAACCCTTCGTTCTCTCATCGACCACCGTGACGGGCCGCGCCCGTCTGAGACCACACCATCACAACTGTTACCACTACCGTCATGCTACCACCGTCAGTACGTGTTGTATGCTAGCTCTTAAGCCCCGTTTGCACGAACGAGTACTGTGGCCAGTTCGATTTTCAGTTGATCGCATTATGAAGGATCATTATTAATGTTATTAACTTTCAGATTCCAAAGGAAAGGAATATCGAGCTGAATCGGTGGCCCTAACTAATTGTAATGTATCTGAGTCTGGTGTACATCGCACCGCGGTCTTTCAGTTGTGAGAATTTTTTGACATATTTTGAATACGTAAAATTATTCTGGAAAAATTCAGTGAAATACTTGATATGTACAATAGTTGAAATACTTGGTATGTAGTTTCAGAGTATTCAGAATTCAAATGTGCGTAGAAACGTTAAGGAATTTTTCCACTTGCAATTAGTTTGCAATGCAGTAACCAAAACCGGTATCCTGTTACGATTATGAAAGGCCACCGTGTGCCAACTTCAGGGTTAATATCGTGGTTTTATTAAAGAACGAACGAATAGATGTAAGTGACAGCCATGTAAATAGAAATTATTGTCTAATATCGTTTAAGGGTGTAAATGTAGAATGTATGATTTGATAAATGTAGTTTTTTTCTGACTGTATCGGGAGGATTCTTGGATATACCGATTTCGGATTTATCTTTCGGTGACCCAATCCTTATTACCTAATCCTGTCAGACTGCCGCATCTCGATTTTAAGTATTTATGTAATGTCGTTTTAATCAGGCCAGAAATTCACTTCTGATAACCAGTTTGAACTCGAATCCCTGCGCGCGTCTTTATTACGTCATTCTTCGGTTTATCGAAAAATAAAACCCACCGAAGCAAAGATTCTTATATCGCTTTAAAGACACAGAAAAATTATGTCTTATTGGGCAAATGTTATTTGTTATTTTACATAGAAAATTCAAATAGCTTAAGTTTTCCGACAAAGAAAAAGTGAAAGAAGAGAAACAAATCTGTTCAGATTCCTTATTTCATTAAAACTTGAGATTGTCGACGCGTGCGTCAAATACGCTTTTCCGCGTGTATCCTCGTCGGAAAAGGATTTAGGCAAGTCACGTAGACGGGGAAAGCTAGAAAAAGCACTTGACTTGAGAGATTGCATTTCCCGATCACGTCGGACTTTTCCTCTTTCTTTGAACCCGCTGGCACTACCACACCTTATCAGCTCATATTTTCCTTTGCCCTGTATTGCCATCCCCTTGTTACGTATATTCTTGTCGAACTAACTGGTTTCATATACTCGCGGCGTTTCGTTCGACTTAACCGCATGAAATATGTTCGTTGCTGTCAATGATGCGTGAAGAATATTACAGTAGTGGTGGTGGTGGTGGTGGTGGTGGTTTGAGGAAATGTCGTTTGGAAGAGATGTATATTGCGATAACATCGAGAAACTTCTAGAAAGTTTGATCTTTCGGAATCTTTCGATATTGTTGGGATATTTTTACGAGGGGAAATTGATTGATCTGATATTTATACACGATATATTATACAAATTTTGAACACATTTTGTTTGTTTTTTAATCTGCTTGCATAAAACTTTTATGACAGCTTTTACTCTAAGAGATTGATTCGTATATACTAGCTGAATCTGTTGTGCATTGTTAGCTAGGGAACGAAATATTATTTATTATAAATAGACTGTGGCTTTTTATGCATTTAGGTGAAAATCTAAAGGCGCCATAAAGCATGGAATATGCAAAAATATGTAAAGTATGTAAAACACTGGTTATAACATTTAATACGTGAAATAAACTTCTATTTACGATCGTCTTTATTTTTAGTTATATTTATAAAAATATGAATTTATACAAATATCCGCAGTCTAATTATGAATAATATGATGATAGAAAATGAGATTCCTTCTAAACGGTTGGCAATGTGTTACGTTATGACGTACAATGTAGAGTGGCTTCTTAACATTCTGGCCCTCGTCCGCGCTCTTTCCCTTTTTGCTACCTCTTTTCTTCGATTTTTTCGTTTTCTTAAATTCTTGCTTCTCTTCCCTTCGAACCTATCGTCCTGTCTCTGTTCCTTTCGCCGCGCCACTCGAGGCTCTGGGATTGGTCAACGTTATTGGGTATCGAATTCTCGACAGAACGGACAGAGCGGCGAGACAAGGAGAAGAGAAGAGAGAAGGGCGGTCAGCTCTCTTGATTCTCGGAAATAATGAATGCTGCTTCTGTTGAGAAAATCTCCAGCAGCTCCGCTTCAATTTTTTCTTCCCCATCGTGTGTCCTGCCCCGGCTGTTCTTTCGCGGTCGCGCAATGAAAAGACTTCAGAAGACGCTTTTTCTGCCTTCTGCCACCATAATGGGATTACGAGTTTGGTGAACACGATACGAACAGCCGGGCAACTAAAAATAATTTAAGCGCGCCCCTAGCCGCCGCTTCTGAAGTTTTTAAAAGATATAACCCGCCGCTATATCCTTTACACCGTGAAAAATTCTCGTACCACGGAGTTAACGAGTTTTGTTCAAGGATGTTAACAGAAAATAAAATTTCCTTTAGCGAGAGAAGAGAGGCGATAAGAGATCTCTAAAAGATTAGTGAAACACGATGGTTACGGAATTTAGATGTGAACATTAGAATCGAGGACTTTTAGTCTTGAATAAGGAATGTTGCATTTGAATAATTCTTCGAATCATACGCGGTTTCTGTGTACTTTAGAAAGCTGAAATTTACGCGTATTTGCTATACTCAATCTCAAATTTATCATTTGAACGTACTAATGAAGGATAGTTCCTTTTTCCTATCATTAGTCATTAGTATTCATTTAATGAATTCTGTTTTAGGGTCAGGCAGTGGTCCAGCTGGCCAAGACCGTGAAAGACGTGACCATCTTTGGTGTGTGCAGTAAATCAAAGCACGAAGCCCTGAAAGCAGCTGGTACCATCGACCACCTCTTGGAACGAGGCACAGACTATAGCAACGAAGTCAGGAAGTGTGTAACGAACTCTATAATTTATCGTTTTTTTCCTTCATGGTGTGTTTATATATCATAGGATTCTTTATCGGCCGTTTCGATTCTCTTTTGTTCTACAGGATCTCCCCAGAGGGCGTAGACATCGTCCTGGATTGCCTTTGCGGCGAAGAATGCAACAAGGGTTACGCTTTGTTGAAACCAATGGGGAAATATATCCTTTATGGATCAAGTAATGTGGTCACCGGAGAGACTAAAAGCTTCTTCTCAGCAGCGCGATCAGTACGTCACAGAAATTTAACTTCATTATTTTTTTTCTTCCTCTCTCCGCATCGTTCTACAAGGAGTTATTTCCTCCTTGTAATAGCGATAACTAATTTATGAATAGGACCAGTAGTTTAATCAGTAAACGCGCTTAATCCAAGAGGTACGAAGTCAAGGGAATTAAGTAGTTCTGTAAGGATGAGAGGATTGCTAGAGATCCATTAGGTAATTTAAATATAAATTAGAGAATGAATATTTTAAAATCATTTATTTTTCTCTTTAATAAACCAGGATATATACATATATACTAATAAATGAAATTATTTCAACACAATAATCTCATCCTTATAAAATCTCTGGAAATGCATTTAATTGCAAAACAGACTTGGACTACCTTATGTATAATAATATATTACATCGATGTTCAAAATCTTTCATGTTTATCATTTTACAGTGGTGGCAAGTAGACAAGGTATCCCCCATCAAACTGTTTGACGAGAATAAAACTCTGTCTGGGTTGAATCTGCGCCACTTGATGTATCAACATGGTAGCCACGCGTTCGTGCGACGAGCAGTAGAACGAGTATTCGCCTTATGGAACGATGGTCAAATAAAGCCTATGGTAGATTCTACGTGGGCTTTGGAGGACGTCCCGGAAGCCATGCAGAAGATGCATGACCGTAAGAACATTGGTAAGATCGTGCTGGATCCGAGTCTTGAGCCAAAACCGAAGCCAGCCACCCCAGCCAAAGGAAAGACGAAGGATAAAAAGGCGGCCAGCCAAGAAAGCCAAGAGAAGAAAGCGACGAGCGTTGAATCTGAGGAGGGTGAGAAGAAGAAAGAGCCTGAACTGACAAATGGAACATCCGAAGACAAATCCGATAGCGGTAAATAAAAACAGAAAAAAAAACGTTCTCTAGCTTGTATCGTTCCTGGAAAAAAATTATTTGTCGTTGCGCGCTTTGTTACCCGCAAACGGTAACGAAATATTCAATTGCCCAGTCAAATATTTCGCTCGTCCTTTCGATTGACCGAGCCTCCTTTGTTTGCTTTCAGATTCTAAAGAAAAAGAATCGAGCTGAATTAGCGGCGCTAGCTAATTTTAATATACGTATATACATAAAAATACATATATATATAAAAAAATGTAAAACACTGATATCTCCCGTGAAGATCAAGAATTTTGCAGATAAGTACTCTATTACTCCTCACTATCCAGAGATCTACTACGTTTGCTGCGCTATACGACGCTTGATTATTATGTGACGAATATTCGTAAAGTATCATGCTATGCAGATGACGAATTAATTTGGGAAAAGAAAACAAAAAAAGCGAGACAACAAAAACAGAAACGAAAATTAAGGATTTTGAAATATTTAGTTTAAGTCAAATTCAACAAAAAAAAAAAAAAAAAAAAAAGAGAAAAGAAGGCTCGTTTCCCCAGAATTCATCTGCATGCCTCTCTCCTCCCGTCTATTTACACTGAAAGAATTCTTCAGTGGAATTCACGAGTGAAAGAGCGGGCGTGAAAATACACGTAAAGGTTCATTCATTTATGTGAACCAGAGGGAAACAAAAGTAAAAAAAAAAAAAAAATACAACCAAATATAAGGAAACAATATCAATCTTGACGTGGTCCACAGTAGTTTGCAGAATATAAGAATTATTATTTTTATTTTTTCACACTGACCAAAACATAAGATTCATTTTCATATATGATAGACTAAATGAATCTGGTAGATGCTAGACTTATTGGACGATCTCTTAATAATTTCATACTTGCTTTTTTATTTTTTATTTTTTAAACATCATATTTCGTACTTATCGAATATAAAATGAAATTATACATACGATAAAAAAGGCGGGTCGTCTAATGATTCTGCATTGACCAGCAGATTGCTACTTTTATCTACTTACATCGAGAACTATTATTGCTGCAATACATATATACAATATAGGTACATATTATATATATGCAGTGACATTTTACACACTAAAATAGTACCATTTACTGTAATTTAAATAGAGTACGATGGCAATGATAATCTAATCAGCTTTATAAAGAAGGGAAGAAAAATTTATTAGATGAAACCCTAAATATCAAAAGGCTGAAAGAAAACAAACGACTGTGTTACTTTTTACGTGTATCTCCATCTTATCGAGAACGTGTCTTTTTTTTATTATTGATTATATGTAATTTAAAGACCCCTTTAGCAATAGCCAGCCTAAACGATATAGTCGGATAATAAGCTTGTTGTACACTCTGTGTACCAGGATTCGCTGTATTATTTTAGATAAGTAATTTTTTTTAATTTTCACCAGTGAAAGTACTGAATCGCCTAACTGCCTAAAAAAAAAAAATAAAAAAATAAAAAATAAAATTATTGGTGAACAGCTCAAAAAAAGAAAAAATTAATAACTTTTGCAACGATTCACCAACGATATGTTATCTTTTTTTGTTGTCATGATTTTAATGTTGGAGCTACGATATAAAAAAAAAGAATATAGCGTAGTTTTCAATAGACTTCTTATATATATATATAAACAATGAAATTTTGTTTTAAACGAATAACTATTTAAATCGATATTTAGAGTTGAACTTTAACGCTCTGTAAAAATGTTTTTAAACTTTTATTGAAATTATTAATTTTTTTATTTTGTAACAAGATATATTCCATTTTAATTGTGCTTAGGGGAATGAATGACGGTGTGAAACTAATACTTCATTTTCTATGCGTGAATTCTGTGAGAAATTGAGTATCAGTATATTTTAAATAGAAAATTCACAATCGAGATCGAATTTTTCTAGATCTTTAATTATTGTATAATTTAATGTAAGAGATACACGATAACGCGACCGATCTGTCGAATCAAAGACAAATGAATTTCCTAATGAATAATAATGATGATGATGGTGAAGATCATGACAATGACGTGAAAACAAGATCTTTAATAATGTCATGAGATTGAGCTAATTTATCTAGAATGATGAAACAAACAAGAGAAGAAATCTAAGAGCAAAAGGTACGTTAAACGAAAAGAAAAGAGAAGAAAATGACTCTGAAAAGAACGAGTAGATGCAGAGTGAAATGCATATCTCTCCGAAACGGTTGGAACAATTTTTACATAGCATCGATTCTGTTAGAATTTGATACTAGCTCTGTATACCGATATATCTATATATGATAAAAAAAAAAGATCACTATTAACGAAAAAAAGTTGCGGACGAGGGCGAGCTATACATATTATATATATATATATAAATATAAATATAAATAAATGAATAAATAAT
Source organism: Bombus pascuorum (assembly GCF_905332965.1). Taxonomy (NCBI): domain Eukaryota; kingdom Metazoa; phylum Arthropoda; class Insecta; order Hymenoptera; family Apidae; genus Bombus; species Bombus pascuorum. Next base: position 4,134,236 of record NC_083488.1, on the reverse strand, counting down.
TAATAAAGTAAGTCGATAACATTCTTCGAGTCTATCGGTACGAAGAAGTGTAAGAATTTATAAGAATTATTATTATATTATTATTATTATTAATTATTATTATTAATTATTATTATTACTATTACTACTATTACTGCCGTATCGAGTCTCAGTCCAAGAGTACACTGAATACTGTATCTCAATTTCAAGGACATATACCAATCTCCGCTCTATTAACGAAAAGTAAAAAAGGGAAAAAGATAGAAATAATAATAAAAAAACGAAAAAAAATGATCGTAAAAAGAACGTGGCTGCATATTTTGAGACGTCTTTTGAACACGTATAATAAATATATATATATATATATACATGCTCTCTGATAAAGTTCGACGTGTAACGTAATTATTCTCTATACGAGAAAAACGAATGGTATAAAACCACATACACACATAACACACATACACAGGTACCACACAATTTTATCATACATGCGTGACGATACACATCATACTGTATATTTTATGTAAGGCTTTAAATGTTTCATCAAATAACTATTATAATATACCTATATATTTGTATCGATCGTTTTCCCTATCCTGGTCATAATTTAGGTCCGAAATTGTATCTGCGTCTGAAAGTAATTTGTAATTAATGTCCGACGATATTTAACGAAGATTCTTGAAATTTTTTTTTTTTAAGCGATCTTATTCGTAGTTAGAACCTTACTAGCTAATCTCTACACGGTTCTCACTATGACGATATTCCTTGTTAAAACACGCAAACAACACACCGTGTTTTCTATCATTGTATTGATAATACTAAGGAGGGGAAAGTAATCCGTTACTGGGATTTAAATCATACGTATGTGCGTAAGTAAGGAAAGAAATATGTATTGGATAATCATCGAAATAGCAATTTATGGAAAATAATTCATGGAATTACGTCGTTAGAAGCCTCGATGGTCGGGCCTTAATTACAGGCACATCCCCTCGGATCTCTGCTTTTCAATTTTGTTCAAAGTCGACATTATCTTGCACCGTTTGATGTATTTTGAACGCACGTATCTCTGCGAACGCGTACGACTCTTTCTCATGCGCTTTAAAATCCAGAAAACTGGAACTCCTTGTGATAGAGTTTCAACGATCGCCTCCGCCTTTGAGAATCGAATGGATCGAGGAGAATCGGCGTCGTGGAGATCGGACGGTTCATTTGTGATGAAACTCGTGACGCATTCAGCTCAGAAATGTGTACTCCAAGCAAACCCTCGTCTCACTGACATCTTTTCAACGGACATTTACCATGCCCAAAATGTTTCATTTCTTTAAACTATTTTCTTTTGGATATAACGTTTACGAATTGGCTTGTTAATGAATAGATAGCGAATGTTTGTACAGATTCATGTTTTCATATCTTAACCTAAGCGAAGATTGTTTCGTCCATTAAATATTACGACTAATGCTTTACATTAGATATTTTATATGTTTTTACATTACATTGTGTACGTTTTCACATTTCTTTTAAATTTCTCGTAAGAGTATAAATGTTCGCAGTCTATTAATGAAATATACATTTTTTTGAATTTTCAGTTTTATAAATAATGAAGATGCCGATAGAGTGATCAAATGGAAAATATTTCAACGGCATAATGACACATTTCTGCGCTCGTTGTTAGATTACAATTTTTCAGCTATTGATTCGATGAAGGGTTCACCGAAAATAGGATCAACAAAATATCATTCCCGGCTGCCGCGGCGAAGAGAACGCGGTCCATATACATTCTTTTCTCCCTTAACGTTCTTTTGTTTGTCGACATCTGCATCGTGGGAGAAACAGGACCTACAGTTTTGCAACGTGATACATCATATAATTATATGTAAAATTGTAAAATTCGTCTCAAGAGTTCGGGCGAAATGGTCACGTGTTTTCCTTCTCTCCCGCGAGATGCGGCCTTTCTTCGATCCTTTTCGGTCCTACAATTCGTTTCACGAAGGAAAACAGAAATCATTTTTCGCCCGTTCTCCAGAAGCTCGATATATAGATTGTATTTTTGGCTTATTATTGTAAGACTGACTATGTTGCTATATTAAAGATTGCTTCGAAAATAATTACAGTTGTTTCGAATAATCCAAATCCAAATTTCCAGCCAAAACGAACATAGATTTATTCCAGACCTCAGAAGTAAAAAATACAGTATTGAAAGTATGTCATTAAAGCAGAGTTGTTACATGTGCAAAATTATTAAAAGCATGAACTTTAACGATATATTTCGGGACCATTGAAATTTTGTAAACAATTATTAAAGGATCTTTTATAAAATAAAAGATAGTAAGTGAAATATATTTTTACTATTTTATTTGTATAAAGATTATAAAACTTAAAAATACGTTCAACGCATGTTAAGTGCTATTTTCATTTCGCTATCATATAAATATATTTTCGGACGGATAACGCGAACGAGCAACCAGTTTTATAAAAAATTGATTTACAAATAATTTAATATGTATTATAATATGTTATCCTTAAATAAAAAATTGTAACTTCATTTAATATGAGAACTTGGTGATAAAATACATTCGATAGCTGTATGCGCTCGTATGTTAAAAACGAGTTAATTAATATTTTATTGTGTTTTATTATAAAGCAGACTTTTTATATACGGTATTAATAACGTTATATGCGTTATTATATTATTTGAAAATTTGCGACAATACTTTTTAAGACGTTTTATCGTTCAGTAACTTCATCTGTTTTTTTTATTTTAGTGAAGCGATTATTTTACTTAATTACATGAAAAAAAAGCAAATACGAGTATTAGATTATTGCTTCGTATATGAATAAATTATTAACTAAGTAATTACGTCGCACATTTTCAAAGTATCAACGATATAACATTTCCTTTTAAAATACTTACAAGTTATTGCATTACCTTATTGTAAGTGCTATATTACTAAAAATAGATCTTTGATGTTCGAACAGACAATTAACTATACAAAAGAATATAAAGTTTCTTTGCAGAGGCAAAATACCTTATTTGAACGAATGCCTTACATACTTCCACATTTCTTCTTTCACTTGAAAAAGTACACGAGCATGTATTAGAATGACATCCGTATTCACAGATCTTTTTCTCTAGTCTACTATTTACAAATTGCCAACCAATAGCAACTTTTCTTAACCGGAATGTAAATCTTTGATTTATAAATTGATAGTGTTCAGGGGGCATTGCGAAGGCACAATTTATGAGCACGATTTTTCAAATTATAATTGTAGAATTTAAATAAAAACTCTTTATAGAAATAGTGACACTTATGATTTCTCTAGTAATAACTTAATTCTAGCACAATTGAAGCTTCACATGTAAGTGGAACAGAAATGTTGTAGCGTACTTTTTAAATAGATCTAGTCAGAAGAGAGAGAGAGAGAGAGAGAGAGAGAGATTCAAGCATAAAATTGTAAAGAGATAAATTAAAAAATTTGAATTTTTTAAATTGATTACAATAAGAAGAAATCATGAATTTGTAATATTCATTTAAGTAGAAATTATTACTAGAAGACGTATAAAGATGTTTTTTTGGTGTATCATACTTACAAAAATTCGATCTCGACTAATTGTAAGTTTCATTTGTACTTAAAAATTCTTTGCCTCCTAGAACACATTGCTCTAACTACGGTTTAAAATTGTTAAACTATACAGAATGAGTCGCGTAAAACAAAACACCTAAATATCTCTGTTAATGTTGAAGATAGGAAGAAATGTCAGAAAGGAAAGACATACTGTTCAAGGAGAGAAATATGATGAAACTAAAAGGTCTGTTGATTGACGTTTCTTTCAAGATCTAGAAAATATTCAGGTGTTCTATTTTTACATGATGCACCCTGTACATGGAATGTTGAAAACATTCGAATAAATTGACATTAATCGATTAACAACGTGAATAAAAACACATGATATGTTTTAAATTATATAACATATCAAATATTATAAAGTTAAAAAATGTATAAAAATATGTGTTTTATTAAAATTTCTATACTTCCACGCTAAATATAAATTTCCGACATATGTTAACAAATCACAAATGGACGGTTTCTTTTTCGTAAGTAACTCGATGTAATGTTGCAGTAAAAAAAAAAGAGAAAGTATAATTACAAATAAGGATAACTGGAACTTCATCTTATAAATTAATTATTTTTACTCACGTGTACCTGTATTTTCAGGTACTGTTCCAGTTGTGCACCAGACTTAAGGACGGATATAAGAAGTCGAGAAAAGATGACAATATAACGTAAAATATAAAATCGAGAATATTCACCTTTCTCTTTCCGTTTTTCTGTTAAATCATCATATGTTATATATGGGAATTAACCCACACTAAACTCCTGTGTTCGAAAATATCTTGTCACAACAACGAGAACAGAAATTGCAAGCAGAAAACCTGTTGGTGTGGCCAACATCGTGGCGGTATTATAAATCGGACAGTAAGGACACTGGGAACTACCGCAAACTTCGCAAATATTTAGTGTATAAGTCGGTAGAGCATCAAATATAGTTTCGTTGAAACGCTCTGAAAAAATATAATGAGTAACGAATAAAAAATGATTGCTTCTTGTAAAAACATTAATATTATTTAATTATGTGTATTTACCTGGAGCATAATAGTCGTAAATTCTGATAGGAAGATACCGTGACATATTTGCAACCGGGAACCATCTTTCTATCGTGAAATTTACACACGTTTCTTCTTGGTCCAAATAATCGAAATAAAAGAGCACTTTCTTTTCATGGAATCGTGCTCTCTGAAGATTCCTTACTTGTTTCGATTTGATATACCTATCCAAAGTTTGTTGTTGGATTATATAACCTGTTGGAATAGCTACATCCAACACTGCCATTCCAGAACGAGAAGATTCGTTCGTATTAATCCACCTGCGAAAAAGAGCCGGTAAATTTATCTAAAGACTAAAAAAATAAATTACAGTATTTAAATATCAATACTATACCTCTGACAACTGAGATATGATATGTGAGACTGATTTCTGCCATGGAAATTTGCTCTCGTTACTAGATCGAAAGATTTAATAGGCGGCTGTGTTTGGAATTTTGCAATATCCACATTGTATTGTACTGACATTTGTAGAATTGCATATCCAGCACCCTTTGCTTGTACTTTTACTGTTCCCCATGCTTCAGGTATCTACAATAATGAAATAGAAATTAAATAGTGTAAGAAATATATTAATTTTTCAAATATGAACCTACCTCTATAGTCTGAAGCCTTGCAAGATTATTGTCATTGACAAATAGTGTTTTAGTCTGTCCTGGAAGAGCTGTGGCTTCTATAGTAACAGCCAATGAACTAACATCTCGAATTCTCGATCTCACCGTATAATCCATTAACGCTTTCATCGCCCACGCAGTATCTTGTGTCGAGGCCCAACCACCGTCGGTTAATCTTTGAGAGTTCAACCATTTTACTATGGGCTCTAACATTATCTCTTGTCGAGCAACGTGCACCAAAAGAGCATACGCAGTGGTTTCGATATTTTCTGAGTCGTACATGTATGGTAAACGTGGAAGGAGGAATGGTTTCTGATTTTCCAGTTTGTAAGGAGGAAGAGGTACTGATTCTCTGCCCCAATATGTTAATCCTCCTTCTCTACGGGCGTGTCTAGATAAAATGTTAAAAGCTTGTCCTGCAGTAGAAGCTTTTGCCAATAACAGAGCATACGATACTATCGCTATCTCGTAAGGCTTCCCTCGTACTTCTAACAATTTCAAATTTCTCTCCAACCACTTGATTGCACCAGCAGCACTTACAGCAACTTGAGTTCCTAGACCCTCAGGCAAATCTTTCACACTTTGTAATGTGATTAGAACGTGAGCTGTAAGACTGATATTTCTATGTGTTATTATGTCATCGTCGTAATTTAGAGAGCTGTTCATCTTGCGATCAGGCATCCATGTAACTTCATAGAACGATCCTTCAGGTGTTTGATATTTCAATAACCAAGACACAGCCTGTGCTATTACTTCAGGGTCAATGTAAAGATAATTTTCCCACTCATAGAAGCGTGCTTCTTGTAAAACACGAGCACAATATGCTGTTAACCAAACACTTGGTGACGATTGGTTCCAATCGCTACGGAATAAGCTGAACGATCCATCGGGATTCATAAACGAAAGTTGTCTCTGATAGCCAATATTCATGTAATAGAAACTCTGTTTCTCTTGCGTTCTATTACGTTGATTAAGTAAACGCATATACATTGTCGTGTATAAATTAGCAGCGAAACTGAACATATTTTGTTCCGCACAATCCATAGGGAGATCCATGAGACTTGTGGCGTTAACAGGCATCGTCGGAAAAATTGGTCCAACGACATCTCCGACCAAACTTATCACAGCCTTGTTTGATCCGAATACGTAGTAACGATTTTCGTCGTAGGGTATAATAGGTGTTTCTGTAATGTTAACGTGCATGTATTGGAACACATATGCACGGTTACTAAGATCGAGCAGGATAGATTGATGTCTGTGCTGAGGAAGGCCATCAGCTTCTACGTGCAAGGTACGCGTAACCGAATCCCTTCCGATTACGGTAGTGGCATAGATGTGTACTTTGATATCTCCAAGCCTTATTGGTACAATAGGTAGATAAACAATAGAAGCATCTTGAGCAGGGATCCAAATAAAGAACTGGTGTTCACCAAAAGATGTACGAGGCTTGTACGATTGTACAATACCATTATCTTCAACGTGAACGAATTTATAATCCTTGGAACCAGTTAAAACTACTACAGCTTCTATATTATTGCGTAGGTAATTGAAAACGGAGACGCGGATACCAATTTGTTCTCCTTGTTTACTATGAGTAGGCATTTCCACATTAATATAGAATGGCAAGATACCCATATATGCAATGGCTTTTGGCAGCATACCAAAGCCCATACTTGGAGACATACCGAACGCTGTAACCATCCACAGAACTGGTCTCCTTGGAACGTCTATATTGAAAATGTATCTACCATGAGGACCAATATTGATATCTTTCCATAACCATACGTTTTCGTATTGTCTCTGTAATCTGTTAAACCGCCACTTTCTAAACTGTACAATGTCTGTGATATTTCTGCGCTCGCAGCCTACTTCATCGGTGCCATCATCGCAATCATATACTCCATCGCATTTTTTGTCTAGTCTATAACATCTTCCAGAGAGGCATTCTCCATATCCTTGAGTTATGTTACAGTTATCAGGTCTTCGGTAAATAATGGCGTCTGTGAAGGCTACTAATCCAACGTATTCGAACGTTCTATTGACGTCTATGCCAAAAGTTGAAGATGGGAAGTAAACAACTTCATCCGGATCACCTTCATGGTACAACCAAGTGTGGGCATGAGTTCCATTCGTCTCTTCGTCGAAATGTGCCATTTTTGATATAACATTGGCGTAAGTTAATTCATTTCCTGCTTGCATCGTGAAGAAAGATCTATCTATACCTGAAAGAGCGACGTACGCTCCTGGTTCTCCGTAAATGGCTACTTCGACATTCTCACCCGTTCTAGATTTTTTATTGTTGATGAATACAGTGAAATTATTACGTGAAATGCCATTTACAGAGAAGGTTAAAGAGTCTGCTACTACATTGCCATATTGCCCAACGTGATATACGACTGCAGTTGCAACGGGAGCCATTTCTGCACTTAAAGGAACGGCGATCGTTTTTATGTTATGTTGCATATTGTCTTGTCCAGTCAAAAGTATTGTACCTTTTGCCATAATGAGATAGTTGAAAGTATCGATATAGAAATTAGTTTGAACATGGAATATCATGTATTCTCCAACTTTAGGTTTTTCTGTGGACGTTGAGATTTTTATGTGCTGTTGATTCGGCGATTCGTGAGCCAATAACAATAATTCAGTTTGCGTTTTGTAGCCTTCTCCGTCGGTAAGGTAAGCAAACACTTTCATAGAAGAAATATCATTGAGAATTTGCTGTGCTTGATTCGAATTATGATCAAGTCCAAGTTGTTTTCTTAAATCGATTCTGGTAGACCAAACACCTTCATTGTCTGCCGAATGTTTTAGATATTGAGTTTCTAGTGTTCTATGACCACCTGTTCTCATTTCGATATCCGCGCGAATTTCCATTACAGCCCCTTTTAATTGCGTTGGTCTCAATATTGAATTATCATGAAACGACGCCACTAAATTCAAGGTAAATGGCATTGCTGGCTTAAAAACTTGCGGTGATCCGCCCAAAAATCGAACCTTTGAGGTAGAGTTATATATTCGGGCTGTGGAGTAACCTGTAATTACTTCGTCTAAAAATCTTTCGCCGACCGTTGCAGTCACAGTAATCTCTACTCCGCTCGCAGTAGGTACAAAACTTAGTAATTCTGACATTGGATATCGGAAGTGATAAGTTCCATTAAAAAATCTCAATACAGGAACTTTATTATTCAAATAATTTGAAACTTTCAACCACGCAGGATAATACTCATCAAAATAAAAATATCTTTCTCCAGATTCAGAATCAGATTCTGTATATGCTCTATCTAACGATCTAATGCGTGCTTTTAGAGTTAAGTTTCCCCTCACTGGTGCACCACTAGTATAATTTGCTTGGACTATACCATTTATATATTGATCATTATCAAAAAAGAATGCAGGCATTGTTACGTTAACTTCGAAGCGTGTTTGATAGTATTCCTCAACTAGGAAAGTTTTCTCTTCTACCTGGCTTTGTGCTATCACTTGTATAATCCATTCTCCAAAAACTGGTTGATCAGAAAGCTGGTATGATAAAGATACTGTTCCTAAATTGCTCTGTCTGCTTAACCATCTCCTCATTACTCTCCTATATGGATCTAACATGTACACATCTATAGGATTATTAAATGCTTTGAGTTCAGTATCTATGGGTATAGTTCTAAATCGCACAGTTTCTCCTTGCATATATACAGGTTTGTCCAATTGAATAAATATAGTCATTGATCTTTGTGAAAATGTAAGTTTGGTCTCATTTAAAAATGCTTGGCCACCAGTTAGACTATTATATGTTCCTTCTACTCTCAATCTATATTCTCCATTAACAGACGTAGATGGCAATCCCATCATTAGAGTTTCTGGTATGCCTTCCTTTACTTCTTGAAAATCTGCAGCTATCTCCACTCCATTTCTTTGAATGGATGAACGTACTATGATTGGGATTGGGCTATATAAGACATTTACATCTACACGGTAAATCTGACCTGGTCTAACCATTCGAGATGCGACCACAAAGTAAGTACTGCCAAAAAAAAAGAAAGTGTTTCAGAATTGTTATTTTGTTGTTACATTTCTGATTTTCTCTTATATATTCAATTTTTATACTTTGGATTATATTGAACATTATTGATATTAAAAAGTATCATTTATGATATATCACATACATATCGTTTATCTCCAATCATATATATTTTATTGCCTAATTATTATATATAAAACTTACGCCTCTTTTATTATAATATTGTCAGTTGGATTTCCAGAACCTCGTAATCCAAATCCAGTCTGATCTCTATCATCGAATCGATTCCAAGGAGAGCGCGTCGATTCAGTCGATTCTTGCGAGAACTGACTATTCCCGTAAGCGAAGGTTAATATCAAAATCCAGATCCACATTTTCTACAATATACGACAATTAACGATATATGACAATTTACAACAATCGATACGGTTTATTTCATGAAAAAAACGGAACTAAGAAAGAAAATGTTGTGTTATGTATCATGATTAAAACTAGCGGTCAACGCCCAAAATACACATTTAAGTTAACTGGTATTTCATTTTAATTTACCTTGGATGAATAATTTTTTCTAATCAAATCCAATCGTCACTGACACACATCTACACAAAATTTCAAAAACCTTCTTTTTAAATATTAAATTTATCATGTGTTTGACAAAATTTCATGATTAGAAGGAGTGGTCACTTATACTATTACATATACCTCACAAACACTGAATGTATTTGGTCGGGCACTCGGCACTCGACACTCAGCACTCGGCACAGAAAGTAACTTACTCACTTATTCCTTACCCCTTACTCTGTCTAGAAACCGTGGTAGTCCACAAAGTGGGGATAGGACAGTGGGGAGCAAAGCCACCAACGCGCGGCAGTTGAATTGGCGCCATACTAATGGAGGGGCTCCAAAGCATGCCGAGAAGATCAACAGAGAAAGATACATTTTTCTGTCTTAACTGTGGCTATGTGGCCATATATTTGTAACTTATGTGATCTGATAATCTTGTTGCATTTTATTCCTTAAAGCACTAAAAATTGTTAAAATATCCTTCGATTATTTAAGTTTTTTGTATAATTAACAAAATATATAATAATAATACTAAAAGATTTTTCATCAATCCTTTTACAATATTTATTTTCTTTTTACATTTTTTTCTATAAAATATGTACCTAATTTTAGTTACATTTAGTTAATTTAGTCCCCTCATTTTTATTAGATAAAATAATTACTACTTTTGTCCAGAACAAATATTACCAGCGCATCCAATATTGATACACGCTCTATGTTTTGCAGCAAATTTCGTATTGACGAAGACATCAGGCTCTTCGACTAGTTTTTTGAACCCTCTCCGTCTTGCTCTATCGGCATCAAACGGAATTTCTTCAACGTATATATCCGGTATTTTCAACGGATAATTCGGATGAATTATATTCAGAGGATATCCGTCTCTTTGTGATAATTCTTTACAAACTAATACTAAAGCAGCTATATTTACTGGTCTCGGAGGAGTATCCAATTCACTTTCCTCGAATATTTTTTCAGGCAAACAGAATTTCGTGCCCGTCTCGGCGGCTCTTCTTTCGTTCTCATCCGGATATGGTACTTTTGTACATAAAAATTCATTAAACGAACCTGTATTCTTAAATAATAATTTCTTCTCAACAATAGAAAATGGATTGATCGTATATGTCCCGAAACATATCATTCTGAAGAAAATACTTATGTAACCAGTTGGTTTGTATTCCTCGTCCACGAGACCAAAAGTGTTTTTTATCTCATATGCTTTTGGTAAGTGAAATAGGTCGTTGTCTGGCATCATCACGTGGTCACAAAGGCAACCTGGTATTGGAATTACTGAATTTCCTAATGGATCCTTTAATACTTCCTCGGGGCAAATAACGATCTCTCTGATTTTGTATACATCCAGTAACAATGGTTTCGATCGCATTTTTTCAACCAACTCGCCAGGATTCCTTGTGAACAGGTATACTTTACCGACGTTGAAGTTCACAGTATGCATCCCCTGTCCGCGAATTATTTCTTTCGGTCTATCCGGTTTGGTCAAGAGGAAGTTACTTTGAAAGATTCGAAACAATGGCATGTCGATAAATTGTAGATCGACGCCTAATTCATTCGGAGAAATTTTCTGCAATTTCTCGGCGTACAAGGTAACAGAATCGACGAAGACTTCTAGGATGTATAGTTTCTTATCTTTTATAGAAATGCAGGCTTTGAGATTCGCGTTCATGTTAAGTTTGGAAAATATTTTTTTTCATGAAAGAAGTAACACGAAAGTTAATTAACGGGATAGTTTCGAATTTATTTAAAATTTTCTACATAAAATCAGCTAAAATGTTTGCTTGTCTGTTAATGTTTCGATTAAAAAATGATGAAAACAATTGAATTGAAAAATTGATAATTCGTCATGTTTTATGTTATATTTCCATGAATAACACAAGCACATTCAATTATTATGTATAATCATTATAAACATAATCGGTGATAATATATTTTACATCAAACTGATAATTGTCATAATTATTTTCATGTAATGCTTTATATTTATCCTTCTCTATCTATTGGTTGTTGTGTATTTTAATATAGAAAATATGTAACATGTGTATAAAACATGTATATATTATACGATATGATATGATTACATTATAACATTACATTATATGTATATAATATGTATATAACATGTGCTAAATTTCTACCCACTTCACTCAAATTCTGATACTTGCAATGATAATACATGAAATGAAATATATTGTTATTATTTCATGAATTATTATACATAAATGCATTTTTGCATCCATGCATAAAAAAATATGTTGTAGATGATACCAGGTAATGAAAAATGAAAAATTATATTAATTATTATATATTAAAATCTTTACATTATAAATTTTAACTGAGAAACAAAACATATTGACGTAATAAAATAAGATCCTAAATATGAAAGATACAAATGATAATATTGTCTTTGATTGTATATAAAAAATTGTGCCTTAAATTTTTCTTAAGCATTTGAACAGGTTATTTTTTCTAATTTCATTATTAAAAATAAAAAATATTCTTATATTTTTGCCATATAAAAAATATTTAAAATATATGGGTATTCCTTTCCCTATTTGATCGTGATGGAGTAGAACTAAATATATTTTTCATGTTCTCCCTCCATTCGGGTAGACGAAGTTCATCGTCACTCATTAAAATTCGATCCCCCCAATAAGCCTTTTGCTTAGTCGGAGTAGTGCCATAACTATCAGTAACGTTCGCTGTATTGCTCATACTACAAGTTTGATAACCAGTGTCTTGTATAGAATTCGAAACGCTCTGCTGACCAGAAATACCTAGCATCGCGTTAGTCTGTTGGATCATACAACTTTCGTTTGTACTCGTCTTGTACGATTTAAACGTGCTGGTAGCATTACTATATTTAACATCAAATTCTGTAGTTTTGTTTTCGCAATTATGCTCAACGTGAATCGAGTTCTTTGCTAGGACTTTTATTTCTGTATGGGTATCATCTTGAGCACTCGCAGATTCGCTTTGTAAATTTAAAAGATCGCCTGCCTTTTTGTCTGCATTTACTTTGCTAAGAGATTCATCTAAAAGATATAACATGTAATTATTATAAACAATAACATTATTTTAGTAGTATTTTAGTAAAGGATAATTAAATATTAAATATTATTGATGTAGATGAAATAATTACCTAAAGAATAATTGTTTGATAGATCTTTATGTTGCGTATTAGATTGATCTATACTCATGTCCATACTGAAGTTCAGTCGAGCAACCGAACGAGATCGAGATTTCCCGCTTTCATACGACATGTTATTTACTGTACTGTGTATGGGAGATATACTAGGATGCGATAAATTTCCTGTGTCTATTTGCGACGCGTTGTGATGACAATTTTCATTTGGCGAGCACTAGAAGGAAAGGATTCGGTAATTTTTGGCTTCAAAACTCACGTGTGTAATGTGTATAAGATAGATAAAGATAATTAAAAAAGCTGTTATTTACTTTCAATGATGTACCATGAATTAACATTCCACTTTGTGGAGGACTGGAAGATAATACCAAAGATCCATCCATTTTTACTGGCGACGATGAAGAGATTGAAGAATTTTCTTCATTATCTACACAATCATCAAGATTAAAGAATAACTTCCGTCTTAAAGAGCTGTTACTCGAATTTGCATCGTCACTCTCAACATTTTGCTCCTAAAACGAAACAAGAGACGTTTAAAGGCAGAGGTTTAATATTTAAGTAGTTTAAATGATGACTTCAGCTTTGCATTTACTTGAATGAATGTAAGGTAAGGTTTTAAAATTTCCATAACATGAGCTGGCAATTCAGATGGAAATGTTAATACTGTTTGACTCCATCCTAAAGCAATCAAAATCAAAATTAAACTATGAAAAGTAATCCTTGATTAATTATAATAAATACCATCTTTTTTCAATTTGGAAGATTCTGAATTCAGATCACTTGAACCCTTTATATGAGTATCTACATTAGCTATTGTTCTAATCTCTTTCTTCTTTATCTCCCATGGGCTTGGAATTATTTCATTCTTATTAAAAAATTGGTCAATAGCTGCTTGAGCTTTAATTTCAGTCTCTGGGTCTATACAATGTATTTGTTGCATAGGAAATTCTTCTATTTTTGCTGGCTGTATTAATGCCAACTCATCCACACTCCATGCAAAGTCTGATGATTGATGAGATGGACTTGAAACCTAAGAATGTTATTAACAATTACACGTAATCATTAGGAAATGATATAAAAAATGATTCTATTAAATCATTTTAGGAAGGAACTAAATCTTTGGTTTTAATAAAAAATTTAAAAAATTACCTTACTGAACACAGTTGGACTAATCACAGATAAATGCAGTCTATTAGTTAAATCAGTCTCAAATGGATTTCTTGCTATAAATTTTGTTAAACCTGAAGGGGGTGTAATATGATGTGGAAGCACATTAAAGGAATTCTTATTACTTCGATATGTTGTGTGCTTTAAACTTGTATTGTACTGCTTTACAGGAGTTTTATAAATCACAGGACTCTTGGTTGACAAATTTTCACATTCCTTTCCATTCTTAATTGGTGTTGTCCACTTTAGGTGCTCCATTCCAATATACCTATAATCATCCATTAAATTCGATTTATACTTAAATTATTTATTACTATTATGAAATTATTATTACGAAACATGTTTCTTTTTATAATACGTATAATACGGAAACAATATTTTTATTTATAAATGACATTTAGAAATTATTTGACAAGCTTACTTATATTACTCTCGATCTTTTAACGTCTTTTTCAAGCTCGTTCTTCTAATTTCTGACTACAAGAACATACAAGTGACACAGATATCTTACAGACTTTCCTTGTCGAAATGTTAGATTTAATTTATGTATTCCGATTTTTACATTATAATAATGTTATCATAATTCGTAAATTTGTATACAGTTTGAATTATTTTAAAACAACGAACATAATCAACAGTCATGGATAATGTAAGTTACACTAGAAAATAATCGAAGTATAAACGTTGAGCACCAAGAATAGTTTGGTAATTTCGATTATGTTACTATACTCTGTCCACGGACTTAACTGAAGATACATAATCAAAATCTAGGGGAAATAGGTTAGATTCATAAGTCACATTATTCCCGATATCGTTGTAGGAATTTTGTTAGTCTGCATTGTGTTAAATCTCCTTCGTGAAATACGTATATATACAAATTTGAAGATTTTTTATTGTATTTAATTAAAGTGATTTAGTTTGTGTTTTACATAAAATTATTTTCAAAATCCCTAGAATATTTATCACCAAACTAGTGAAATAAATTTGGAAACCATCATCTTAAAGAAATTAAAATGGTTTGTTCTATTTCATGTTTAAATGTTCAGTACGAATCATTTAATAATAATAATAATAGTAATATTGATGCAATAATAATATGTTAACATATTTTATTTCGTATTGTATTTGTGATACATGTAGTGAAATTAATTAGTACTTGAAAAAATTATACATAATAAACAAATGTAACCTATAGAACTACTGAATTTGTTGATTGTTTGACAAATGATCAGTTGCAATATTGAAAATATCCTGATTTTAATATTAGCAAATATTAGTAATGAATATGAAGTGATATAATCATTGATGTCAATATTTATCTGGTAAACTTGTTGTAAGTCTCACACCACATGCTATAATGCTATTAATGTAATTTGCAATTAGTAGAAGTAGAATATTAGATAAAGATTTGTATTAAAAAGGTCTCAATACATAAATGCATTATTGTGAAATAAATTTTACTATTTTAAACGTATCAAAGATAAAAATTTTGTTATAAACATGTTATTTATTTCTAATATGATATTTGAAATAGTTATAATATATGCATTATTTTTAAGTTAAAAATACTATATGACTTATTATATTCTTTTTTATATACTTTTTCTGATATTTTAAAGAGTGGAGTAAAAATGGTTACTGGTCCTACAGAACATGGCATACAAGCCGATGTGATATTTGTGATTGAAGGAACAGCTGTTAATGGAGCTTATCTTAATGATTTGAAAACAAATTATCTTACTCCTACACTCGAGTAAGTTATATTTTCTATATTAGATCATATTGAGTATTATTTATTTCGTTTATAGATGCTTATTAATTTAAGACATTGTATTATATAGGTATTTTAGTCAAGGTGGTATTGAAGATAGAGAATATGTTTCTGAGGTAAAATAATGATATTAACCATTTTTAGAATATTTCTTACCTTTTTAATTTCTTTGTTGTTATATTTAATAATAAAAATCATTTTTTAGCAAAATAGTACAACGTTATATGGAATAGTAGTATATCATGCTGCTGACTGTTTACCAGCACCATGTACAGAGACTTTTGGACCATATGCAAATCCTCATAAATTACTGCTTGTATTAGAAAAACTAGAGTATGTAAAAAATGTATCAGATTTTTAATTAATGAATTTTTAATCTTATTAATGAATATTGCTGATATTCTTGTTTGAATAGAATGGTTGGAGGAAAAGGGGAATGTTTTGCCAATATTGGAGAAGGACTTGCAACTGGACTCCAATGTTTTGAAGATCTACAATTAAGACGAGAACCAAATACAGCATCGCAGAAGCATTGTATTTTGATTTGCAATTCTCCTCCATATCAAACAGTCATACAAGAATCATATAAATTTGCTGGACACACTATAGAACAGTTGGCTTCACTCTATCAAGAAGTATATTGCAATTAATTGTGTGAATAGAAGTTGTCATTTAAGCCTATATAAAAAAATCATTTTTCTTCTTTCAGAGGAATATTAATCTTTCCATATTATCACCTAGAAAAATACCTGCCTTATTTAAATTATTTGAAAAAGCGGGAGGAGATTTACAATCGTCACAAACCAAAAATTATGCTAAAGATCCACGACATTTGGTACTCTTACGTAATTATAATTTGAAAGAAAGACCTGTCAGTCCAACAATTGGTGGAGCTGTTCATACTACACCAGGTACTGCTGCACAGATTCCATTGAGCCCATTGCAGAGTAATGACAGTCCAAATACAAATCAAGTACAACAGAATATTGCACAACCAACTCAACCTCAAGGTCCTCCATTTAGAGGTCAAACTCCTCAAAATATCGCTTCAGTTCATCAAACGGTAGTACCAATGGCTGCTGCAATGAACGCTGGTCGACCCCCTTATAATCCCCCAATATCCGCTCCACCAACTTATCATCCTAATGTAACAAGAGCAGGTCACCCTAGATGGAGACCTTTCGTGACACCAGGGGCAACAGGTCCAACAAATACGCAAAGTAGTGCTTTAATAGCGCAATTAAATCAACCACCTCCTTCAATTGGGCTCAATGTAACTCCATTTGGACAAAGAATGGATGGTAAAAGTGATAGTACTTTGTAAAGTTTTATTACTTATCCTTGTTTCAAAAGTTAATGTGTTAATGTATATCTTATATCTTTAGTGACAAATACCAATGTTATGGCTGCAAATGCACAACAGCAACAGCAGCAGCAACAACAACAGCAGCAGCAGCAATTAACTCAACAACAGTTAAGATTAACAATGCAATTACAACAGCAACAGCAAAATGTCCAGCAACAGGCTCAAATGCCAATAACAGCTCAACCAACGCATGGACAAGCAGGACCGCAACTCACGGTATCCTGTGTGAGCCAATCTATGCCAACTCAAGTTCCACAAACAGTTACAGCTTCACAGACACAGGCACCTGTATCGTCGGTTACTCAACAACAGCAAGTAACGCATTCTCAGACACAGGTATTTTAAGTGGCTTAAATTATTTATAAAGAGAGACTCGAAATGTTGATTTTGAGACTAAAGGAAAAGATATGAATCACATTAATATAACTGTTTTAAAGGGTAATGTAACAGGTGGTACAGTAGGACCAGGACCACAAATTAGTACACCACGTGAGAGACAAACAATATGGCAAGGTATTATTGAATGGGTTGAAAAAGCTAAAACGACTCCAGACGCACCAAAACAAACTAGGCATCTTCCGTGTCAAGTTTCCGCAAATTCCAAAGATGGAGATCCAGAATTGTAAGTTTTTGTGGATGTTAATAATCATAAATTGTTATAAATCAATATATTAATATATTGTAGGAAAGCTGATACATGGCCTCAGAAATTAATTATGCAGCTGATGCCCAAGCAGTTAATAGGAAATATTGGTGGAACATATTTAAAAAATTCCAAGTCCGTTTTGTTTCATCCTACACCTTGCGAAGCGTTAGAATCGTTAACAAAAGTTATGAATTCGGGATTTGTTAGTATATTACACTATATGTTTTCAGAACGATAAAATGAAAAGAAATCTCTTTAATTATTGATAAAAAAAATATTTCAGGCAGGTTGTGTTCATTTCACATTCTTGCAAGCAGCTTGTGACATAAAAGTACTTATCCTCCTCTACACGGCTGAAAGAAGAACCTATTTGGGATTTATTCCAAATGATCAAACAGGTTTCGTAGATCGTCTTCGAAAAGTGATTCAGCAACAAAAATCAACGCATGCTACTGTACGACAGGGACAAGTAAGTAAAAATTTATATTCTAAGGTATATTAAATGTTTCTTGATATATTTACAAATATAATTAATATATCAGGCTGGAGCGGCACAAGGAAATGCAATAGCTGGCACAATGCCTGCTACTGGTACTTCCCAAGGAGGTATTCTTATGTCACAAACAAATACTATAGCTATGGGAGGGGGCCAAATAACTCAAAATGTAGTTTCTACAAATGCTCCACAACAAACATTAACTTCATCTGCTGGCCCTCAGAATCAAATAAACATGCAGGTAAGGTTTACCACGTGTATACAATGAAGTAAAATGGATTTAAAACATATATAATTAGCTTTATACATAGATAATATATTTAAAGAATTATGAGTTAGAGACAAATGCTATCTACATAGATATACACAGATATCCAAATGAAAGTAAAGCATTCGTTTTATTGATACACTGATAGAGTGGTGGTATTACTGGTCCCCAAGTGGCTCCAGCTTCTGGTACGATGATAGGACAACAAAGACCACCATTTGATGACATAGAAATAGCTAGGCAACAAAATTTATTAAAAATTCAACAACTACGGCAAACGTTAGAAGCTGCGCAGCAACAGGAGGCGCAATATAAGTCGCAACTGGAAGTAAATGTAAGCCAATAAATATAACAACAAAATACGGAAAAAAACAAAACACATACTAAAATAAATTTCACAGAATTCATATAATATAATTAACTTTATAGATTCAACAGAATCTAGAAGTAGCACAGCAACAGGAAATGCAATATAAACAACAGTTGGAGGTGAACTGTTTTTTAGAAGTTATCATACATTCTGTTGTATAGCTTCGCGCAAATGGGGAAACGAAATAAACGAATAAAATTTGTTACAGGCTCAACAAGCCCAAAGAGCACTAAATCCTGCCGCTATGACGAATCAGCAAGCAAATGCTCCAAGGTTGATGAGGCCTGTCCCGAATATAGGTCTTAGACATTTATTGCAACAAGTATGGATTATCATGTTCATTATCATAGTTATGAATTGGTAATTGTATATCACAGTTAAGTTATATCTGCAATTAAAAATAATTTGGATTTTGTAGCCACAACCGCCATATAGGCAGGTACTTGGATTACAGCAACAAATGGTTCCTAGAGGGCAAATGGCGACAAGAGCTATGGCTCCTGGTAATCCACAAAATCAGCAATTCGAGGATGTCTCTAATTATGATTTCCTTGGATAGATAATTTAAATAAATATTTTTTTTATGGAAAATTTACTGTAAATATTCGATTAGAATAAATTTAAAAAGCACTTTAATGGTTTTTATTTCCAATATAAATTTTATAATATTTATGTATCTGTAAATATATACACTCATAACAAAACAATTTATAAAATACATATATTCATCTTTATACGAAAAAGAGAAGTTGCTACTTATATCAGGATCGATAAATTAAATTAAAATATTGAAATGTTCTTTTATTACTTTTAAGTCTTTATCTATATCAAAATTTTTATATCAAAAATGTAGGTATATTATTGACAGACAAAAATGCACGTGGTAAAAAACAGCAAGGTTATGCATCGCTTCATTAATTCGAATAATTCCATAACACGTGGAAACCTGTTGCTTGAGAGATTAGAAAATAAAATACACTCTATTTGTATATATTGTATATATGTTGTACATGAAACATCGTTAATAGCAAGTAACTTTACTTTCAACTATTATTTTGACGATATTTAATACTACATAATTTAACTTAAAATCCTATTGTGCAATTCGATTATTTTATTTGTGTTTAAAATATTTTTGACAGTAATATTCTTCCATAGAACTTCATACTCTGTTACATGTTTACGAAAATGTATTTCTCTATTTGTTTATAGCTAGTACGATAACGTCTGTTTTTTAAAACATGACGTAAATATAATCCAAGTATTATTAGTTTCGTTTAAAGATTTTAAATGGTATCAATATCTATATTTCATAATCGAAAATATTCAAAAGTATTTAATTTTTAGTTATTTTTAATAATAAAAAATACAGTCGAAATATATAATTTCAGTAGAAACAGAGAATACTACATTGAGTAACATGCTCTTTTGACCCCAACTCATACTTTTGATATTATTGTTATGATACAAGCATACTATTTTGCAATTATTACACTGATAGATTAAGATAATTCACTGACTCGCTTGCCAGTTCACTCTAGGGGGTCTTAATAATTGTAATTAATTATCAGTTTAATATATCATATTATATTGTCACATTTATTATTCTTGTTCTTTTGCATTGTGTTTTTTAATTCTTTTATGTACTTTATCATTCTGTAATTCTCAGTTTTTAGATCATGGATATTATAAGGTTCTACAAAGTACCTGGTTTAAAGACAGGTCAATTTAAGAGCAAATTTAACAGTCTTGTTCAAATAACAAATCTGATTAGTGGCTTGGAAACTGAATTGTGTTACTATATTGAAGTTAAAGAACCTCTGAGTGCAGGAGAATTGGCAATCCTAAAATGGATTTTAACTCCTCCTTTGGAATCACAAAGTTTGAAGAATTCCAGTGCATTTGATAAAAAATTAAATAACTGCTTTGTTATTGAAATTGGACCAAGGTAAGATAAGTGATAAAAAAACTATTTAACAATAATATTTAAAATTGAAATTAAATAATTTTTATGTTGTTACAGATTGAATTTTTCTACAGCATTTTGTAGCAATGCTGTATCAATTTGCAGATCTGTGTATTTAGACAAAGTGATAAGAATTGAAGCAGTAACTAGATACTGTATTAAACACAATGGAGTAATTGATAAAGAAATTGAAAATGCTGTGTGTAAATAGAATAGTATTTATTGAATATAAGAAATATACATCTCTTACATTTTTTTATTTATTTAGATAACAGATGTACTGCATGACAAGATGACTGAATGTAGATATATGAAACCAATAGAAACTTTTGATCATGGATTTAGACCAGAAAATTGGTTTGAAGTTAATGTCTTGGAAGAAGGAAGAATAGCATTAGAAAAAGTAAATTCGAAACTAGGTATGTATTCAAAATGAAATATAATAAAAGATAATAGGTAATTTAAATATCATTTTCAATATTATTTAAACATTTTATTTAGGTTTAGCATTTGACAATTGGGACTTAGATTTTTACACAGATTTGTTTCTTAATAAATTAAAGCGCAATCCAACTAGTGTAGAGTGCTTTGATTTAGCACAATCTAATAGTGAACACAGTCGTCACTGGTTTTTCAAAGGTCGAATGATAGTTGATGGTGAAGAGATGAAACAATCTTTAATTGATATGATTATGGAGACACAAAAATATTCCAATCCAAACAATACAATTAAATTTAGTGATAATAGTAGTGCAATTAAGGGCTTTCAAACAAAAGTTTTACGTCCAATGAAGACTTACACATGTAGTCCTTTCTGTTTGGAAAATGTAGATCAAGATTTGATATTCACTGCAGAGACTCATAATTTCCCAACCGGGGTTGCTCCATTTAGGTAAATAATTTAGAAATTCCATATAATGTACTTCACTCTATAATATGTTTCATAAGTATTATTTCAATTTACAGTGGAGCTACAACTGGAACTGGAGGAAGATTGAGAGATATTCAAGGAATTGGTAGGGGAGGATATTACATTGCTGGAACGGCCGGTTATTCCGTTGGTAATTTGCATATTCC
Organism: Bombus pascuorum; assembly: GCF_905332965.1. Classification (NCBI taxonomy): domain Eukaryota; kingdom Metazoa; phylum Arthropoda; class Insecta; order Hymenoptera; family Apidae; genus Bombus; species Bombus pascuorum. The sequence goes on along the minus strand of NC_083488.1, from coordinate 4,112,122 downwards.
AGGTTTGTACTTTATATAGCTTATTTACTTTTATAAAAATAGCAAAAAGGTCCTATCTTGATTAAATTATCAATCTCTTTCTTAGGCTACAATTTACCATGGGAGGAAAAGAATCTACAATATCCCAATAATATGGCTTCTCCATTAGAGATTATAATTGAAGCCAGCAATGGAGCATCTGATTATGGCAATAAATTTGGAGAACCAGTCATATCTGGTTTTACTCGTTCATTCGGTATGACGGATGAAGTTGGTGTGCGACGTGAATGGATTAAACCCATAATGTTTAGTGGAGGGTTGGGTACCATGGATGCCAATATGTCTCAAAAAATTTTGCCACAGAAAGGTGACTAGAAAATCAAATTTAAATGGTTTCTTTGTACAATGACATCAAAAGAAAAATTAAAAATTTTTATATATCAGGTATGGAAGTCATTAAAATTGGTGGTCCTGTTTATAGAATAGGTGTAGGAGGTGGTTCAGCTAGTTCAATTGAGGTAATTTTATATTCTAAAGAATAATGTAACTGATTAATATACATTCTTAATGATCCATTAAAAATTACGAAATCTATTATTTTGTTAGGTGCAAGGTGATAATAAATCAGAATTAGATTTCGGAGCCGTACAAAGAGGCGATCCTGAGATGGAACAAAAATTGAATAGAGTTGTTCGTGCTTGTATTGAGATGGGACAGCAAAACCCAATACTTAGTATACATGATCAAGGAGCTGGAGGCAATGGTAAATAAACATTCTTAAAAGATCAGGATATAATTAGATCGTATATTATAATGTTGAATTATTAATTGTTTGAAATTACATTAGGCAACGTTCTAAAAGAATTAGTAGAACCGATGGGTGCAGTAATCTTCACAAAGAAATTTGACTTAGGCGATCCAAGCATTAGTACATTGGAATTATGGGGTGCCGAATATCAAGAAAACGACGCAATTCTTTGCAAATCAGAGAGCAGTAATTTACTTAACGAAATAGCAGCGCGAGAAAAATGTCCCATTAATTTTGTAGGGATTGTCACAGGAAATGGGAAAATCATTCTTTCAGAAGAGGATAATTGTGATTCATCGAAATATCTAAATGAGAATTACGAACATAAATCGAGGCACCCAGTCGAGTTAGATTTAGAATTAGTACTTGGAAAAATGCCTCAAAAGGTGAAAATGAAAATATAATAAAATAAATTAAATGTAATAATGTTTAAATAATAGTTTTTTTGTACTTTTATAGTCTTTTAATCTGCAAAGACAAGTAACTGAGTTACCTGCTATCAAGTTGCCCGCAAATCTAACTGTACAAGATATCTTAGAAAGAGTCCTACGATTGCCTTCAGTAGCAAGCAAACGATATTTAACTAACAAAGTTGATCGCTGTGTTACTGGACTAATTGCACAACAGCAATGTGTTGGTCCTCTGCATACTCCCCTTGCCAATGTTGCTGTGACAGCAATATCTCATTTCTCTACGGTAAAAAATATAAAAAATAAACAAATAAAAAAAATTCAATCAAAATTAAACAAAAATGCAGCAAACGCAATACTATGTGTTTTATCCTACAGGTTGGTATAGCAACTTCTATCGGAGAACAACCGATAAAAGGCCTCGTAAATCCAGCAGCTGGAGCCCGTATGACCGTAGCAGAAGCGTTGAGTAATTTAGTTTTTGCACAGATTTCAAATATACAGGTAATTTATGAGTATGTATTAATTTAATAAATTTTTATTCTTAGTATAACTTATTTTTATATATTTAGGACGTTAAATGCAGCGGAAATTGGATGTGGGCTGCTAAATTACCTGGAGAAGGTGCAGCTTTATATGATGCATGTTCTGCTATGTGTTCAATTATGAATGAATTAGGAATCGCAATTGATGGAGGAAAGGATTCTCTTAGCATGGCTGCACGAATTGGGGAGGATGTTGTTAAAGCGCCTGGTACACTTGTGATTTCTTGCTACGCTCCTTGTCCTGATATACGACAAGTAAGTTGAAATTACTTTGACTTTTATATTTAATGTTATTTTCTATTATATTTTTATTATAGGTAGTAACACCCGATTTAAAAGCCCCTGCAGCTGGAAAAAATGGTTACATATTATTTTTAGATTTATCAAATGGAAAAAGTCGAATTGGTGGCACAGCTTTGGCTCAGGTTTATAAATCCCTCGGAAACGAAGTTCCAGATGTACAACGTGTTGACATGTTAAAGAATGCTTTCAAAGCTATACAACAATTAATTGCAGGTGACTTAATAACTAAAGTAATTTATGAAATTTATTCTTCTACTTCAATGGAGGAAATTACTAGTATTTGAAATACTTTTCACTACAATAGAGGGAAAAGTACTAGCAGGTCATGATATTAGCGATGGTGGACTTATTACATGCCTTCTTGAAATGTGCTTTGCTGGTATATCTGGAATGGACGTGAATATTTCTCATAAATCAGGATCTCCTATTGAAATTTTATTTACCGAAGAAGTAGGATGGATACTAGAAATTGATTCAATAAATTACAATTATGTTTTGGAAGTATTTAACCAGTTTGATGTTCCTGTATATTTAATTGGACGATCGGAAGGATTTGGATTATCATCGAAAGCATGTATTTTATACATTGCGTAAATTCACAAAATTATGTTTATCTAATAGATATTTTATATCCTTAGATAAAAGTTCAAGTACAAGAGAAGATCTTTCTGGATTCAACAGTATTACCGCTAATGAGTCTATGGGAAGAGACGAGTTATCAATTAGAACGTCGACAAACGAATGTTGAATGTGCACTTCAAGAATTCAGTGGATTACAAGATAGAACTGCACCATGCTATAAATTAACATTTAATCCCGACGTTAGATCTACGGCAATTTACAAACATTTATCTTGTTAGTAAAGATTTAATTCAATGCAAAATCTAAAAATTGCTGGATCGTATTTATATTTTTTTGCCATTTCTACAGCAAACATCCCAGTTGTTGTAATAAGAGAGGAAGGCATAAATGGTGATAGAGAAATGGCAGCATCTTTGATAGATGCGGGTTTCGAAGTTTGGGATGTTACAATGCAAGACCTGTTAAAAAATAAAGTCACATTCGATAGATTCAGAGGAGTTGTATTCCCTGGTGGTTTCAGCTATGCAGGTAAATTATTAAATAGATTAATTTTTGTTTTACAAAATGGAAACGAATAAAAATTAATTTAAATTTATTTCAGATGTTTTGGGTTCTGCTAAAGGATGGGCTGCGAGTCTTTTATTCCATCCATCTCTTCAAAAACAATTAAAATCATTTATTTCTCGAGAAGATACGTTTAGTTTAGGAGTTTGCAATGGATGCCAATTAATGTCTTTGTTAGGATTGATAGGAAATGAAGACGGTACTATTTTATCATTAAAAGAACATGTTTATAAAATTATTAAATACAATTAACGTTTTTAATCGCTTTTTTGTGTTGCAGATGATACTAAACAACCAGATATTTTTCTAAGCCATAATGTATCGGAAAGATTCGAATGTCGGTGGAGTACCGTTAGAATTGATAAATCACCGTCGATCATGTTAAATGGAATGGAAAATAGTGTCTTAGGTGTATGGGTCGCTCACGGTGAAGGAAGGTTTACGTTTAGAAATAACGAGGTTTTACAGAAACTAAAGGAAAGTCATTGCTTGGCTATTAAATATACTGATGATTATGGTAATCCAACCGAACGATATCCACTTAATCCTAATGGAAGTACAGGTATTATTTGATTAAATACTTCTTTTAGATTATATAATATTAAAAATAGGGGTTAGCTACATAACATGATTCGTCTTTAAAATCTTTCATGGAGTTTGTCTTTTTATAAATCTACAAAGATACTTTAATTTTACCTTATATACAACTATTCATTTGCAAATAATACAAAAAGAATAATAATAACGAAATTTTGACTGATGATATACAATTAATCTTGTGATCTATATAATATTTATGATTAATTCTAGAGGGCATTGCTGGTATCTGCTCTGCGAATGGACGACACTTAGCAATGATGCCACATCCTGAACGGTGTTCACAAATATGGCAATGGCCTTGGAAGCCATCTAATTGGGACTATACTATTTCGCCATGGCAACGCATTTTCGATAATGCATACGCGTGGTGTGTAACAAAAGATTGAGACAATAACATTTTTTTATAATATCTTGCATTAATGCATTCAATGTGTAAATAATGTAATCATATATTTTCTAAATAATCTATATCACGTTGTTTAACAAATCATAGAGTATTACAGATTACAAAATTCTTTATTTCCTACTTTCTTAACAGAGTATGGTAACGTTCTTTTATCAAATATTACAAAAAGAGATGTAAATTACAGATTAAATTCGTTAACACTTAGTTCGTATTATTTAAATGAGTTCTGTCTAACTTTGAACAATTGATTTGACGGCGTAAATTGCGAAAATTGATTTGTGGAGAAAATATCCTCTAAATGTAAATCGCACCGTAATATCACAACTCCGGAAGGATTAACTTTGACTTTTATTTTTGTTTGCGGCGTTAAAATGCCATAATTCACATCTTCATATAGATCCTACAAATATGAATAGTTACCTTTAACATTTTATTACAAACGGTCAAGCGAAAATTTGTATTAAGTTTTTAATTACATACCTCTACATTGTATCCTCCAGGATATTGTAATCCGAGTTCTTTTAACGTAACAGATACATCAGACGGTGTACCATCCGTTCTTCTGTTTACGAACGCTATGGCGTAAGAGTAGTAATTCTGATAAACGGGAGTTATAGGTCTTGCCCAAATTTCAATACCTTTGTGCTGAAATTATAATAAAGTTCACATACATTCGAGTTTGGTGTCAATTATTCACATAAGAAATGAATTTACTAACTTTATAAATTCGTCGACCCTGTATACCTAACGGGTCTTGATCTACAGCAATGATTTTCCTATTTTGTAAAATAGCTTTGTACTCGGGCCTAATTGTTCGTAGATCAACGGACATTAATAGAGGCGCCGCTAATATTGCCCATAATGCCATTTGCGTTTTGCTCTGCTCATAACTTAGTCCAAAATTTCCAATAATTAACATATCAGGGTCATTCCAATGACCAGGACCAGCATTTGGTACTATTGCATCTTGATTATTTCCATAATAATCTATTATGGTCTCTAAACTATTCCACGAATCTTGTATATCATCAAAATTTCTCCATAAATTACAATGTTCTGTTATAGCAGTGAAATTTGGCTAAAATTTTGTGCAACTTAGAATTTTATAGCTTTCAGTCTACAATGATATTATATCAGTACCAACCTGCATGCCAGCATAAATTTGATAAACTGGCCAACTGCAGGAGTATACCATTGGTCGACCAGTTTGGTTTAAATAGAATCCAAATTCAGGATATCCTATAATTTTTCATGAATTATAAAGTTAGATCTCTTTCAATAAACATGTAATTATTGATGTTTTAATTATACCTCTATCCATCTCTGAAGGATGTGAATAACATCCATCTAATTTTACATAATCAACATCCCATGATGCAAAAGTAAGAGCATCAGTTTCTAAGTACCCCAATATTCCAGGATATCCAGCACATGTGTAGTTACCAAAATCCTCATAAATTCCAAACTTAAGACCTTTTGAATGAATCTATATAACAGAAATATATAACAATAAGTTTGTAATTCTTGTGGAAAAAAATTGAATGGTATATTAGAACTTACATAATTTGCAAGATTTTTCATACCATACGGGAATCTTTGCCTATCTGGCACTAACTGACCATTAACACTTCTATCTTTCTCTAGCCAGCAATCATCAACATTGATATATTCATATCCAACTTCTGCATAGCCTTCTGCTACAACAATGTCTGCCATTGTACGAAAGAGCCGATCACTATAAAGTATAAAAATATATTCCTCATAATTTTAAACAGATTCATTTCTGTTAAATTGTAATTTGCAATTCGTTATATCTTAAAATATGCTTCACTTGTAATATATTAATCTTTTGTTACAAATAAAATTCCTTGGACTAGAATACAGATTTATATAATGGCTATAACATAGCTCTAAGTTAAGTTATTAAGAATTATTCTTAAGGTCAGATATTGATGAATCATATTTAATATCTTGCAATTTATTCTAATTGGTATCTTGTGAATTGAATAACTATAATTTCATGATTTCAGTATTTCCATCTTTGAACATTTTCAATATGATATTTCCCTTTTTTTATATATTCTATTATTATTGATGTTGAATAGTTTAATAATAAATATAATAATAAAAAAATTACTATAGATTTAAGAAAAAATATACAACTTTGAAAGTGTATTTGATATTATAAATAAACACATTACACAACAAAACAATTTAAATGTATATCAAATTAAAAATTCTTCATATGTATGTCTATAAATACAAAAAAGCTAAAAATTCCAATAAAATATTTTTGACATATGTTTTTTGCGACCAAAAGCATTTCAAAATGCAAAAGTATTATTGCATTATATTTACATAAATAATGAATAATATTTTATATTCAAAACAACATTAAAACAAAAAGAAAAGTTTCAAAGTTTGTATATTTACAATCCAAGAAAGAATTCGTAAGACACTTATAAATCATATCATATTTTTTCTTGCTACCATTAACAATTAGAATTTGTAATATTAATCTGTAGACATAAAGGTATATAACAAAGATGCTAATGAAGTTTCACTTTATCTTCAAGAATCACATTATAATGTTAAATATCATTCAGATAGAGAGTAGATAATGCTCCAATGTATAACATACCCACAAATATCAACTGAAACAGGCTTACGAAATTCAATTAAAAAAAATATGCAGAAAGAAACAAAAAAGAGTAACGGTTACCTGATACAATTATCTGGATCATTTTTGCAGTCTGTGTTACACCTGAATCGTTCCCAGGCGAGCCAGCCCATGGGTGGTGTTTTCACCAGACCATTTTCAAGGGCCAATGTCAAATCTGCCACTGACACAATCAAACACCATATCCATATAATCTGCGACATTCTGCAAAAACGAACACGTTTCTTTCTAACTATTTGAAAAGAAAAACTTTCCACCAATTTTTATAAAACACCAAACACTAAATTATCACTGATTTTATGACTCCGGTAGCATAATGCTTGGAAAATCTCGAATAATTTAACAAAAAGAAAAAACACCGTCGGAGTCTAAGTAGTAAAAAGATCTGATCATTAGGAGCAAAGCAGCATCGCCATCCACATCCTGCACGGCTGTTTGCAGACTGATCTGATATAAGACCTCCAAGCCAAGAGTACTTTCACCCAATGCCCCATTTCATTTTTACACACAATCACCGCGTGCTTCAGTAGTGTGAACATTGATTTCCTTTCGTACACATAACGAGGCAGCTTCGTATACTAACGCATTAAATAGCCGTTGTAACTATTACAGTACAATTACGCCTAGCAAAGACAATCGTAGCTATTTTATGTCGCGAATCTCCTTTATCTTTGATTACCTCGAGCGATCGTTGTACTTTGCAAGTGCTATATGTAAGTTTTTTGAGGATGAACTACATGATGCTGTTACGATTTTACAGTGGGGACACTACGATTCGGCACTCAGCAGCTTTATAGTTTTAACACGTTGCATGCCGCCATGAACGACTGTCAGAGGTCAATATTTCTAGTAAAACAATTGACGGAATGTATCTTCGGTGTACACGTGGATTAATTTGAATCGTGCGACATTCAACATATTTAATAACAGAATTGTGTGAATGCGTGTACTGCATCCTTAAAAATATGTATGATGAAGTTATCAAATTGTATTGTATAGCATTGTCGTTGCAATAAGATTGTGTCGCGTGTCTGTACTAGGCTTTAATTTTTCGGTGCATATATTCTATAAATTCTTTTCAACTGAAAAATATTTGATTTTCAATTACAAATTATCGTTATATCGAATTGAAGAATGTATTTTTCGAGATATTTTAATGGGAAAAATCTATTTTGTGGAAACATGATAAGAAGTAAAGAGAAAAATAGTTGTCACGTAATAATCTGGTGATTAAACGGATGAATGGTTATTAACTTCGAGCCTCGAAGTTCGAGGAAGCTGACAAACGTTCATTCGAGAATTACAGCGGTTTACGATACTAGGAATGTTCGTATACGAGTTGCATACGCGAATATAAACTTGACATTTCAGTGACTGAGAGGGATAACGAGTAACGAGACATGTTGAATTCCAATAGAAGGCGGACACTTGGAACGCGCAACTTTAAGATTCGAGTATTATTAGCTTGGAGAATATGTGAAAAAGTTACAAAAATGAAACATAAAGAGATATTGTAAAGATTATATAAAAAAAAATTGTTTACTTTGTATGTATCTACAAAGAAATGTCATGTAATTTTTTATCTATTATTTATTTTTTAATCATCGTGCAAGATAGTCCTTTATGAAAAGTAAAAATGTGTTTAAAAAATGATGGAGGCGTTATTTGGAGCCCGACTTCTGGTTTCTACCGGTTTTACGGTAACTGGCAACGTAACTTTCCATACTTTCATTTTGATTATCTAATCGAATGGAAAAATCAATAGTAGTAAGATGAATTCAGATATTTTTTTATCGACTGATGATATTGTAGTGATATCGATTTAAAAATATTTTCTAATTAAAATTCTGTAAACAAGAATATGAAGTAAAATAATGATCCTAAAAATTTTAATATTGCGAACGAAAAGAAAATTGTAAATAAAAAAATTATATGAAAATATGGATGCTTTTACAATCGTAATAAATCGATAACAAGATTGATTTTTAATACATATTCAAATGATAATCAGTCTATAAATCTTTTTAAGAGATTTTGATGATATATTAAATTTCTTCTTATTAAGTAAATAGTTGGATTGTTATTACATAACCATCATTATATGTGATCTAAATAAACTCGATTTAATAAACTCAAACAATAAAATCTTTTGCATTTATTATTGATACTTATTATGTCATTTATATTACGTGTATCTATAAAATCTATAGGATTACTGAATGACGATTTCAGAAGGAACTTTTAATATTCAATTTCGCCTTGGTGTCTTTCAATGAACACACTTACTCGTTATAGCACAATGATTTTGACACAAAACGCATGTTTTAGATACCGTGTATCGTTTATATACCTGAGAATTTGTATAGATAAGACAAATGCATACCAACAACTGTTTCGCTATCGCATGATTTTTCGTATTCTATAGATAACAAATTTTTCTATCGTGCTGCTATTTATTTTTTACGGAACGATAACGATAAACATAATATTTGAATTCATTTTTAAACTTTTCTGAATATATATCGAGAGGTTGATAAATCATTACAAACACAAAAGTAGTTTATCAAAGTGAGAAAAATAATACCATATATGCTAAAAAATAAAACTTTGCATACTACATTCTTTTGCGTATTATACACATTCCATATATTTTTGCTTTTTCAAGTTCCCCATAAATGTGTAAAAATCCGCAATCTAACAATAATATTTTTCAAATTATTGGATGATTACGCGAGCGAGGTTCGAATGTGGCGCCGCGGCGCGTCACACCCCCAAATTATTTATTGTCCATCTCACTCGGGCTATGCCTTTCTTTGTTTAACCTCTTCCTTGTTCCCGTTCGGTCGTTCCCAACCCCCAACAATCCCGCAGCCACCGTCTAACGCGGGGCTGCTGGAGGGACAGTCGGTTTTACCTTGTAAACGAAAACGTGCTCGCCGTACTCCGGTCGCGCAAATTTTTCTCGTGTCGCGTGTCGAACGTCAATCGAACCGCTTATCAAACGGTTCATCGGTTTAATCCTGCCGATGCGACATGTCATATGAGTAACTCGTCGCGCGTTTCTGACGTGTTATGGCGTGGAAGTGGTGGCGAACCATTGCAGTGGCATCGTTCTCGTCCGACGACACCGGGATATATTACCGCATTGACGATCAACTGTGTTGAGCCTCCATGGGAACATGAAGATACCACCCCTGTCATGACCCAGGTACGCGTACATCTTCTGATTTTTCATCCTTTTGTCCCTGTATGCCATTGCTTGTCAGATTTCGTAACAAGGGTTGCGTTTTATTTCGTTAGGTGCTCTTCTTTTTCGCGATTCGATACTACATTGCAATTATAGCAGGTATACAAGCTTCATTAAACGATTAATAGAATGTTTCGCATATCTAAGATCGACGTTGATTAGTTTGCTTTTCGATGGATGTCACAGTGACGTTTCAGATGTCATGTTGACAGATTTAACGAAAAAATGTGTTTTAAAAAGGTATTTGGTTAATCTCTAGATTATAAAAATTCATGGTATTTTAGGTTAGCTAATCTAGAGAAACTTTTTATGGTTAGTAATTATATGTAGATCGTGTGGTAGGATGCATCTGCAATCTGTTGGTGCATCACCTAGCGTATAGGGGCATCTAGGAAGTATTTCATGAGATCAGTGACTCAGGGGTGGTGTGTTTCTGTCTATAATTTTCGTTGAATTCGAGCAATAGTCGGAACTCGATGTTGTGCGTTATCGTAAAGGCGCTGGGCGTTCTTTTGAATGGTAGATTTCGGTGCCATTGACGCGCAAGGAACTCGGACAAATCGCATGAATGGGTAATGGCGGCACCCCAGGACAATAATTTTAGGTAGTGACATAAGTACGTATAGCGCTGCGATCGTTCCATTGATCTGTGTTACATCGAAGTCCACATTTCCTGAGTCTAGTAAAACGTTTTGCAAATTTCCATTTCGCTTTACAATCTATGTCTGGTTCGACTTTATGCTCGATTAAAATAATGCAAACCTTTTTACGATTTTATAAAGTTATACCGGCAGTATATCAATATCGAAGTAAGAATAAAATAGTTACTGTTTCAGGTTATATTTGTGCTTTTCGATCGTCTAAAAATTTCTTAAGTTTGGAAGAATTATGAAAAAGTTATTGATGCACAAGAATTTCCCGTTTCAATCTCTTTGCCGAAGTTTCTCTTGAATTTTTTCGTTTGTTGAAACGAGAGCGAGATTGGGACGTGAAAATTCGTAGCCGGTTTAACGATTACTATCGGTCAATTTGTCAACTGCGTAAAAGTTGGTCGCATTTGCTCGCAGTCATGAGCGTCCACCTTGAATTACTTTTTATTACAGTGCTGCGCGTGTGTGATGTACGTAGCACACGTATGACGTATGACTTTAACGTGGTACGTAATTCCTGTGTACTACGCGAACCATGTAAATTATTCAGAAGTAAAAGTAGCTTAAATATGGACGTATCGTTCATACTGGCAGAGTAATAGCGACCGTTCAATATGAATCGAACGATATTCTTTTATGCAGGAATTCAACAATTATATAAAATTCTTCTTCGTATCCGTATACTAACAATCTGTTTAACTTGCGGAATATGCATTAAGAGGTTCGCCCTGAGTATTCTTGCAAAAGAATCTGCTATTCATTTTTTTCTATCATGATCCGGTTCTGTTCTACACTTTTCCCATGGATGATTTTGCTATGTTCGTATGTATGATAGGTATTAAAATTCGAACTGTGGCGTTTATGTATAATCGAATAGGAAAATACTTGATAGCTGGACAAATAAGTGGCGTTTATGCGCGATGACGTTCTTCGTTCGTAGCCCATTTCGGCTCACTATTTACCATATTTTATCTAGGGCGGCGCGGGTAAATCGATACGCGCTACTTTCATTCATGGCTGCTTCCCCTCACACGGCTAGCACGTTGCCTCTGCGTACCACCACTGACGAGCAACCTCCACAACCCCTTATCCCCACTATCGGTGCCACCACCACTATTTTGCCCATTAGTGGCTATCTCTGTTGCAGTGATTCTCAAATTCCTTCTCCTTTCTTGGTAGAATTCCTTCTCCTTGGCGCTTGATGACGTCATGGAATTTAGTCCTACGCTCTACTTATATATACGTATATATTCAAGTATAGAAAGACCAACGTATTGAAATCGACGATTATAAGTTGATAATTTTTTTTATAAATGAACTAATCTTTTGTATATACTATTGTTCGATTAATTTATATACTGTCGTGCATTTATAAGAAAACTATCAGCTTCTTTATATTACTCGTAGTTCATCATAATTATAAATTAACGAATTTCTAAGAGATAATTATAAATTTAAAAATAGGATTTAAAACGATTTTTAAAATTTGAATGCTTAAACATTTGATCATTTGGAGATTCGAAAATGGAATAATTATTATGGAAAGTGAATTTAAATGTTATTTCATGGAAATGAAATTGGAAAATAAAGGCACATCGTCTTTTCAGAATTTAATGGAAATGTTTTATTTATGATTTTCACGAAGCCGATTCGGTCGGTTTGAAAATGGAACTTTGTTAACAAGCTGTTAGAGCGAAGCCAGCGAATCGGGTCATTACCGTGCGGTAATTTGTCAAATTACCTTTACGAACCAGGCGTGCTATGGATCGTAACGTTTCGCACATAAATTTTTAGTCTTTGCTGTGTTAAGTGTACGTAATTTGTACATTTTTGCAGGCAATTTTCTTCAAGAAGAAATTAGAAACAAACCTCCGAGTCGACTAGAAATTAGATTATCTTTGAAAGTTCGAGCAATCAGAGATTCAGATGTTCGATCGTTTGAGAATTCCAAAAATTTGATAATTCGTGAAATTTGTGAAACCAAAAATTTCCGAGATTTAAGAACTAAAAGATTTCAAGATTTAACGATTCAGATTATCCAAATTCTGTTGAAGTAAAAAGTTTGAAAATTTGCCAATTGAAAAATTTAGTAATTTAAAAGTTAAAGAGTTTGAGAAATTGGGAATTTGAGATTCTAACGTCTCTCTAATTTCTGCAACCTTCTTCTAGACATAAATTCTCTATACATAAATTCTGTGAATAAGTTTTCTTTAAGCAATAATTCTCTGCCAATGGAAATTTTTTTTGATAGAGTCCCATCGTGACGATTCCTAGTCACGAGCCTGTTTAATATTATTCGAAGGTATTCAGAGAATCACACGGGCGGACAGTACGACCGAGATTATAGATTACATTTGCAGATTCTATTTGCATACTAGGTTAAGAAGGGCTTCTGTTAGTCTCTGTTCAATATCGTATCACGACTGAAAAGAATTATCCTTCGGTAGGAAATCTCGTTCTCTTCGATCGTCTCTTCTCTTCCTTTTTTTCTTTGCGTTTATCGTTTATTCGAACGATATACGTAACAGGTAGCTTTCAATAGGGCTAGGCATTTAAACATCAGCTTTCAACTGAAACGTAGCTTCCATGAAATAAGAGGTACTTATAATGCTAATGGAATAATCCGATGCTTCTTCGCGAATTAGATTAAATCCGAGATTCCAAGCATTTCGAGTGCTCTCGTTAATCCCTTATTCTCTGTATCGATGTTCAAATAATTTTGTAGGTCGTTTACGAGCCAAATTATAAATAATTCTTAGCGATCAATATTTAACGATATTAATTATTTACTCTAATCGATCATATATTAACTTAATAATTATAACATAATTAGTAGGTGTCTAAATTAATTTTTTTAATTCACTCTAGTGTTAGTAATCATTTGTAGTTCAAATATCGTTTCGTCTTATTTTTAGTTTCGCCTGCATAATTTCACGCGAGATAGCCGAATATAATAGAGATTAATTTCTTAATTAAGTTTATATTACCTGACTTATAAAAGGAGTTTTTCATCAATTTGTATAGTAACGAAACGAGTAATAAAAGTGAATTGATAACTGTATTCACTCGGTAAAGTACAAAGTAGCAGGTTGAGAATCAATGTTTTGCTACCATGTTGATATCACTACCACGTTCACCACCTACGGGATCATCCTCGTTGGCGCATGGTTGCAAGAACTTTCCAGCACCACCTCCGCTACCATCGCTACTAACGATGGAGATGACGATCTCGTGATTTCAAAGCTTGATTCTGTCGTATACAATTTTCAATCGCTTCCGACTGTTTATTAGCGATAAAAGCACATTATTTAAACGTGTAGCATATTGTAGTCGAATTATAGATAAAATATATCAATAGAAAAATTAATCCAGAAAATCAGATTATCATCTCGTATTATTTATCGATACAGTAAAATTATAGAACGCTGCCAAGCTCTCAACGACGAATTCGTAAAGTGATGGAAAACTCTACGAGCCAAAGCTGTCTTACTACGAACGATCGAATCTACTTGCTCGATTCACTCGCCAGTTCACTCTTGGCGATATTATTTTCGAATGATTAAAAAGTCTGCAATATCTGCGCAACGTACTGACACATGTATATTATAAAACGAATAACAGACACGGTTCTAGATATAGTGAAAGAAATACGAAGACAGTGTTTCATTTCCATCTGAATAAACCTTTTGAGACTTATACATATGCAACGAGCTTTTGTTTAACCGAGCTACGTACGTGTACGATATTTCTCTCGGAGATTTCAAAACATTTTCCAATATCATCTGTCTTCTCCGACGCTTATAAATACACTCTGAACAGATATAAACGAAACATAAGAGGGATAATTATTCCTTGCCTTGATCCTCCTATGTTTCTCCTATTTCTTATCTCCCAATCACGCGTTTAATAACTGTTCCTTCTACTTCTCGTCTCGTATCGTACAACGATAAGACGTCTAATTTCACTTGTGTCTAATGTTATTATGTTTTAATTGTGACATTTTTAAGAGATATCGACATTTAAGAGATTGTCGCGGTCAGTTTGATGTTCCTTCAAGAAGTTCAAGTAAATAATATGGTTACGTATGGACGAACAACGTGTTTTCCGTAACGAACATAATCTTCTCTAGGGATTGATATGAGTCATGCCAGGAAGTTGGCTCGAAGCCATCGCTATACACCATATCGCATCGCCGGGCTACCCCCACTATTCGCTATCGTCACCACGTCACTGCTGACGCCCCTTTACACCCTCGCAGCCGAGTATTTCAATCGTTCGTGGCTGGCTGAGTCTTCCACCCACCCATTCTCCCACCCTTCGCTCACCCTTGCCCTGACCCTTCTCGTCTCTGTTTCTTCGTCATCGGATTACCACCCTCTATTTCCCTTCCTCTCCCTCTCTCATTCTCTCTCTCTCTCTCTCTCTCTCTCTCTCTCTCTCTCTTATACGTTAGCTATCCCCTTCTCTGACTCAGTCGTACACGCGATTCACCAACGCTCTCTGTCTTCCTATTTTTAGAACAGTCCGCGCGGAATAAACGGCCCCATAACCACCCTGTTCTCGCTGGCTGCACGGGGGTAGAATCGACCGTTGAAACTTTGATTTTACTTCTACGGAAGTTTAGTAGTTGAATTATTGGGGCGGATCAGTTAAGCGAGGGGAAAAAAGCAACGATCGAGATATAACGAACTTGAACTACTTAGGGTAGAATTCCAGTTACAGCGGAATCCGCTTATTACGGTCGCTTTGGCATTTCTTGCAACTCTCGATAAGAACAACCGGCTGATAGCATTGAAATATACAGAATACGTAGAGGATGGAAAGTTTCCATTGTTGAATTCGATTTATTATCAACAATTACGATATTTGTACGATTTATATCTCTCGCGAACTGTACACGTTTGATACGGCGCTACGTTTTTTACGAACAACCGTTTTCGAAAATAATGAACAAATTTATTTGAAAAAGATATCAAGCGTTGCACGTTGCTTGTTCGTGTCTCTTAGCTCCTCAATGTAATTCTCGTATTTACAACGCGTTTCGAAGTTCGTCGCTCCATGTAACGTATGAAAGATACGAGCTACGCTACGGATAATAGCAAATTTCGAAGGAAACTTCTGGTACGAATTTGCTGAGAACTCTTATCTTTTCTCTCTTATTTATTGCTCAAGTGTTATGTTTAATATATCAGCAGTCGTAGTTCGATTACAACAGATTACAACAGGCGGATTGTTTTTAACTATCTTCACTTCTAATTTCTCTTTTACCTAATTCTAACTAATTTCCACTCATTATAATAATAATTGACGACGTTATCCGTGATTATAATAACCAGACGACCAGTTCACTGATTCTTCCCACTGTCTATAATTCGTTGTTGTTCCAGCAAACGATAAGCCAAGTTTCGTTTCAACAGATATAATTCGTGTTTTTCGTGTTGGTATCTTGGAGTTCGTATTTTGTGAATGAACGACGCGTGAGAAAGGTGTTCCGTTAAGGTTGGTCAGGTTTCTTTAATCTGATCTGCTGGTTTCCGTAAGAGCAAGAACCACGTGCGAGGGCAAGGTACGATCAGAATATAGCAATTAGCGAAATAGCAATTTGAATCGAAAATTCAAATTTCAGATCGAGATAGAGATGACGTTATCAAACAATTTTCGTATTTCGTTTGTTAATTGTGATTCGTTTCTAACGAAGCGATTACGATCTATCATAATGTTACTGGAAATAAGAATCCCTGGCTGAAAAATATTTTACTGACAGAAATCGCACGCAGAAAGACCAATTTGTTTCTCAGTGCGCATTGCGCATATCAATACTTTTGAACTAACTTCTTCATGAAAGCAATAGTATCTAGCGTTGCATCTTGTTACTCGCACATCTGTATTTACATTGGAAGGGGGGCGGATCTGGTGGGTAGTTTGCAATTCCAAATCGATTTTATCGTATCGCTATAATAACAGTACGTGCGTGCGTGAATCAGTTATAAATATAGAGTTGCCGTGTTCAAAGATTTCTCGAATGACCCTCATGGTATATGTTAACTGCGTTCCTCCTTCTCTTCCTTTTTTCTATTCTCGTAGGGCCATTGCGTGGGCGTAACGTTCGAGGGCGTAATACGTTCGTAATATATCGCAAAGGGGGTGTTGGAAAAGAAAGACACGATAGAACACGAAATTAAGGATAATAAATGTGAAACGGTCCGTTTATCCAGTCATCGATTTTTTTTACGATCGAGCTTCTCGTACGGAGCTAAATTAAACGAGCGTTAAACGTTCCTCCTGTAGATCCTAATTTTTCAACAACCGTATATTTTTATACTACCTGCAATTTTCGTTTGTTATTACGTAACCGTACATGATTCATAAGATTCGTCTGACCAAAAAAAAAAGAAAAAAAGAAAAATGTATTGCCATTCACCACGAAAAAGAAAAGAAAGAAACCAACCTCTCCATCCAGGATGTACTTCCGTTTATGGAGATAGGTTTTATAAAGCTACAATATTTAATTTTTTCGATCGCTTATTCAGTCGCGATCATGAGTCGAACCGAGTTGCAGACTTTAATCTCGTCTTGAAACACTCTCCTATTGTGCCTGGTAGGTCCGATTAGAAAGGATACCAGACTTTTTCCCTGTCGATTCAATATGCTCGCGGCCACGATGAAAATCTGATTGCGAGGCTCACCGTGTATCTAGTTGCAGCAGTGTCACCGCTTCCGTCTTTTCATACTTTCTATCGTATCATCTGGTTTCGTGGTTTTCGTCTACTGCTTGGAACGAGTACGCCGTGATGTTGAATCGAACGTAAAATTAACCATCGTCGGTTGGAACTGGGTAGTTTTGAGGAGGAAGAGGGGACCATTAAGGAGGATGATCATCGTTAAAGATTGGATTTACCAGATAGGAAATTGAGATTATCGGGAATAGATTAGATTGCTTTGTCGAATTGTTCCTCGATCACTTTCTACTTTACAGTCTCCGTTGGTTGAAATTGAAGTTACCGATCGATTTAATTAATTAATTTAATTAGTCACCGATCAAGTTATCGATGTAGTTTCCGTTGCCTTTTCGTATTTCCAGGTATTATTTTATTTTTAATTCTCAGCTTGCGAAGCATTCATGCAGAAACTCGTAGATCAACGAGCAATTAAATACAGATATTTTTATTTTTTATTAAACCAGCCCAGAGAATCCTTTTTTAATACTCAGTTTTCATCTCGCAATTTTTTGAACTTTTGAAATTTGAATTTGAAATTCGATCAAAAATCGTGGAAATTCGTTACAAAAGTTCGTTTCTAAAACAAATCGGCGAGTAATAAAATTGATAAACAAGCTCAGTGGAAAGTACTTAAGAGTAAAATTTCCAATTCCACGGTACGATCTCTCGTTCCTGGCTCGCAATTAATTTTCTACCGAGAATCCAGACTAATTAAATTTAATTATTAATCGTGGGAAATGAGTTTCAAAATTCGTTTCTAAATAAATTCGACGATCAGATAGTCGCTATTCGTGAACTAGCAGAAATAGAGGGAGAACGATCGGACTATATCGTAACTATGGTCTGAGAGTGGAGAACAGTAGAACACGAGCGTTCGTGATCAGCCACATTGAAAGTGCCTCGCCTATAAAGGTCAATTCTCCTGCTTTGAAATTAATATCTTGAGCGAAGAAACGTAGCTCGTTGGCTCATAAAGCCAGCCTTTTTTCGAGCAATTTCAACATTCAGTCAAAGGCAACCTACATACCTCTGTACAATTTCAAAGTGAAATTTTCTTGTTTCGCTTGTTTGTCGCTTGACTCGGCTATACAGAGTTTCACGATTTCAAAGTGGCTTCGAGGAACAAAGTAGAGGAAGACAATAGGTACTGCCATATTTGGGACGTTGAATATCTGAAAAATCTGTTCGGAGAAAGACGTATAGATTGCTAGAAATTTTGTTACGTAACGAATATATCGGATCGTGAATTAATTTTGTATTATGACTTGTTGCCAAATCTCAACTCTTTAGTATGTATAGTAATGTATAAATAATGCTAGATTTAATTAGATAGACGATCATTACACAATTTAACTAGATAGGCAATTATTCATTTATTTTCTATGAAAGTTTTAGTATTTATTTTTGTATGAAAGATCGAAGCCACGTTATTTCTATTCGACACCGAAAATACAGCAAAATTGTTCTCTAAATCGATCGGTTTACATTCTTTGTTATTTTATTACACCATCAGAAGATTAAATAATATTATCCGTGATACTGGTTCGCAATTCTATATCTGTTATTCATATCGAATAATGTACATGAAATCGTATTTAGAAAAGTAATTACAATATTTATAAAATCGCTTCGACGTCGAAGCTTACACGTTGAATTGAAAGGAACGAATTGGCAGGAATTTAAGATAGTCTAAAATTTCAGTCACATCGCGTGAGTCATTAGTCCTTCTTGTAAAATGTACAATCTTCAATTCACCTCGCTATTTGATGCTATAATTTGGCATCTCGCTATATGTACATAGTATGAGCTACTATAGAATATGAAGTCTCATTAGTTAGTTTCATCGCTCGTTTACCAATGGAGAAAGTGATGTTACGAGCGATTACTCTTCTTTATGCCATCGAACCGTACAAGACAGGGTTTGCTACAATCTGCCAGTTAACGCACGTTAAAGACGATAATTAAGATCGTTCGAGTAACAGCTTCTCGAGTTGTATAAAGACGTGGTTCATCCTTTGCGAGGAATACAAATTCTACTGGAATCGTTCCAACGTTTCAATAGATATGTTTTATGAACGGAATATTACGAATAAAATCCGATATTAAAAATATGGGAAATTACGTGTATAAGAATTGTATAATCCGCATGAGTGCCAAAATGCTGGAATCGTTGTACAATATTTTAGATTTTAGATCGAGGTCGAACGCGTTGCGTTACATTCGTGATTGTCCCGTAATTGCAGGAGTTTTCAACATTTGAAGGTCGTCATTATGCTTCATTTCTCTTTTTTCATTTAATATGGAATCGCGTGATTTTCTGTACGTGCAACGACAGGAAAGACAAAAACAAGGCCCGTGCAATCAAGGTTATTCTGCCAATTAAGTAATTGCTCGTGATTTCGTTAAGCTTAATCTGTCCCTCGTACGATTATCAGCAAACAATCTTGGTTGGATGGTACAGAAACTCTACGCCGTACTTGTGCCTTTACATATCCAAATATAGACAAGATACTAATCTTAAAAATGAA
The DNA here is from genome assembly GCF_905332965.1 of Bombus pascuorum. NCBI lineage: Eukaryota > Metazoa > Arthropoda > Insecta > Hymenoptera > Apidae > Bombus > Bombus pascuorum. The sequence goes on along the minus strand of NC_083488.1, from coordinate 4,092,101 downwards.
ATCGCAACCAGATATTTAACATTTAAAAGTGCAACAGTTTGAAAAAGTTAAAGATAGTCGTTAACGATTTTCTTTTATATTTGTCTCAGACACGCGTACTTCGCTTTTCTAAATTACCTCTTACAGTTTGTTTTTCTAAAATAAATAAATAAATAAATAAGTAACAAAAAGATAAATCGGTCAGCAATGTTCTATAGCAATCCTACTTTATCTGTATATGTACATGTTTAAAGTTCCCGAGTCTCCTCCTACAGTTCTCTTCTATAAGCAACGAAAGACGAAGAAAATCAGAAAATATCGCGATGATAACAACGCTATGTAACATCGTGTACGCCTAATATTCCCGAAGAAGCAGAATCGATCCCAAAACATCGATCCTTGAACGTTATATAGGCCGAGGACATTCTTTTCCGAGAACGAAAGCAGTTTTTAGAGAGCGATCTATTCTCGCGCGTGAGCCGAATAGCGCCAGAGAAATTGTAATAATCTGCCGCCAAGTGTACCAACTGAAACAAAAAGGAGGCTCTACATCAATCGTGCAACGTTAAAGCAACTCCGTTTGAACCTTAGAAATAGCAGCGGGTATTTTTCAAGGTTCAAAACCGTTCCTCGTTGTTCCATCGATAAACGTCAACTAAATTAATTCGAGTGACTCTCATCCTACGCGGTTTTTATTTTTCCTTCATTTTTTTTTTTTAACATAACGAGTTATGACACGCGGAAAATGTCATGATCGAAATGTCCACCGGTATTTTTTTTCTGCCCCACGACCACTTAAGATCATTTTTCTGAGAAATTCCATCCTTCGTCCTTCGTCCAACGTGTTTTCGCGTTTCTTTGCCGCGGTTTATTAATAGTTGTAACGTCCACCGTGAAGTTTTTGTCGCACCACTCACGCAGACGACGTAGAAAAACATAGCGGACGTGGATCTCGTTTGGTGCATCGATGCATTCTTGGAGATTTGAGAGGGAAGCCTGACGCGTACAGTTTATCTTGACATTGAATTTCAATCAGCCTGGATTGTTGGCGAATTTAGAAATTTCAATTTCAATGTTTTGCCTCGCATGTGCGTATTTGGGTATTTTTACTGAAATATTTAATATCGAACGTCTAAATTGGAGAACTTCGTCTCTTTAAACTTTGCATTTTAAACGTAGGTATTCGAATTTATACTCGCATCTCTTTCGTCAGTTTGTATTTCTTCGTTTTGAATGTTTAATTTTGAATCTTGTTAACTTCGAGATGAAAATTACGCGCAAGATACTTTAGTCTACGCAACAAACTTCGACTTTCGGCCCACTGAAATTTCACTCCAAGTTGGAAATAAAATTCATTTTGTAGTCTTATGAAACAGACATATTAGGTCGTCGCAGGAGTTTCTTTCGTTTTATAAGGAATAATTTTGTAATAATAGAACAAGATGGATCGTACGTAATTCGATAAAATGATATAAAAGAAAAGAACGTTGTGCATCTATTATTTTCCTTGTAATATGAAGCGACGTCGATTAATCAAAATAAATGAGACTTGTTTCTCCATTCGACTGTATATTTCGTATAATATGCCAATACAACATACTTTCATTCTAACGTTGCCAAATTTTAATAGAATTCCAGGCTAGTCGTGTGTTACGTAAGAGATCGAAAGAGGGGAAACTTTAATGAAGACTTCGTCTTATCTGTCTATCGTGTTCTGAAATTTATTGCAAAGGATTAAACGAGATTTCGTACGGATTTTAGAAGTCTGTTTTTAATGCAAATGAGAGAAAAAGATGTTACGAAGTGACGAAAGAAATTGCTACTGGCAGACACGTGTTTCTCTTTTCCATATTTAAGTTGATGCTGTTAAATAACGATCAACCGTCTGTAACATTCTGTATCAACGTTTGCATTACGCCTTAAAAATTCCAATGTATATCTTAACTTGGAAATTCAAAGTCGAAGATTCGAGTTTAATTCCGATCCATTCGAATTGCAAGAAATTATGTTTCCAGCTAACGTATACTATTTTCGATAAGAAGCTATTTTCTAGAAAGCTGTCTCTCTCTAATTAATCCTGCTACTAGTCGTTAAACGAAATATGAAGTTGCAACAATGTAAAGAATCTGCAGAAATATATGAGATATCCAAGATAAACCACTCGTTACAATACCTACACATAATAAGTGACAAAAACTTGTACCTATGTTCGATCTCTTTAGTTACGTTTATAAAAATATGAAATTGCATAAACATTTGTAATCTCCTAATTCGCAATATCGAGCCCTTAGATCAACATTTACGTATCGAAGCTTCAGAGGCTATAGTTTATATAAACGGAAAGAAATAATCAACCTTCTTACGAAATTATTTTCTTCGGTATAAAAGGATTAGATACTGTATCTAGCGTGTTGCAAATTAGAAACAATCCACGAAGTATACCGTCATCTTTAGCAAATCTCATCTTCGTCGTCAGCCTTCGAAGTCAGCCGTAAATACACCGTTGTTAACCATAAAAATCTTACAAAGGAGGACGAAAACATCAGCGTCCGATCTTTTGTGACCCACTTGGTGGTGTCCTTGCACCTGCGATGGAATGTGGGTCGAGTCGAGCGCTTCGTCTGGATCCCGTCGAAATTCAATTGCCATTCGTTATTCCTCGGCTAATAACTATCCTGCGCGATGATTTCTTGTAGCCTCACCTCAGACAGCAACGAAATCAAGATCGAGGAAACGGAACGAAAAAAAAGGAAAAAGGGAGGATCAGGCTATCACTTTCCTATCGCTTTACACCACTTTCACGGGTTCAACATACGTACTAATAATTTGTCGTCCTTTCAGAATTTTCAACTCTGCGTTCGTGTCTCGAAAAGAAGAAAATATTTATTTTGTCGATTTGACAGCCTGGAAAAAGGAATTGGATTACGTATACGTGTACGTAACTGCCATTTGTTTCCACGTGGATCTTAGCGGGTGCAAACATCTATCCACACTCCCACCCCATACATATATATTCTCTCTTACACCTGGTGCTACGAGTTAAACATATATCCTTATTTTTGTTCATCTATATACGTTATTCTTTCACCTAACCTGTCGTATACTATCTTCGGCTTACAATTACTTCCTTGCCTATCTACAGAATCTTCTTCCAGAATCTGGCATTCTCGTGTAACGATAATAAAAGTAAGTGATTTCTATGACTTCTTTTTCAGGCTGACGAGGTCACTGGACCTTTTTGGGATGTAGATAGTCCTGAATACAAATATAAGTTTTTTATTTCACTCGTTTGTTTCGTTTATCGTATGTTATACAACTTCTGTGATCATCTTTGACGATGTAATCATTATTGGCGCGCAGCGTAGCAACTGCCACATCAGAGGCATCGGAATGCAAAATTTAAGAAATTTCACGAAGATATTTACGTCCCAAAAAAGTTCTACTCCCATGTAACCAGTGACTGATGCAAAACAAATGGTCCAGAAAAATCTCTCGCTGTTGTTGTTGTTACACGAGAATTCCCTCTTCAAGCAGCCTCTTATCGTTCCGATTTTTTACGAGCATAACGCGTGCACGCGTTCCGAGATGCTAACATTCCTGAAAGGGTTCACTTGCTGTTTACCGTATGTTCAGCTCCTCGTTCAGGTTTCTAGAACTGGAATCTGATTCCACGTTTCTCGCGTTTCGATGCAATTATTCCATCTGCCGATACACTGGGTGACTGTGCTTACAAGCGAAAGTCCAGTCCATTCTTCGCTTGTAGTTCGTTTGAGACGCTCCACCGCCCTCGTCATTCTCGTTCTCTCCTTTCCCACACCTCGCATTCGCTTTGCCTGCGCTGCATGTTTGTTTATTTAAACGAAAAGCAGAATAAATTCCGTTGCCATATGAGACGACAAAGCAGGAGAAAGTTACTGTTAACATATGCACATATGTTACATATGGATTTAAAGATACGGATACAGACATAAGAATAAGTTAAAGTATACTTCCAGCGAGTGTTTTAAGGCTTCTAAGGGGACTAAGGTTTGTCCAGGTAGATTTATCTTCGCGTGGGAGGAGTTGGTACGATTTAGCACGCGATTAAAGCAATTAAAATAACTATAAGTTGCGCGGCGTTGATTACATATAATTAGACAACGAATTGTTACGCATTCGTAGGTAATTTGAAGATGTAAATATGTAGAAAATTCGCGTGATTGTGACTATAGAAATTATTAGCGTTGTAGCAGCAGAATAACAATTAGTTTATGGAAATAACATTTATAGGCAATGAAAGGTAATAAAGATACCAAACAAAGCACGGAATATACAAAAACACGTGAGATATCGAAACTAAATTATTCCTTGTAATATCTATGTAAATTCATTTATGTAAATTTTATAAAATATCTACAGTCTAATGATTATATATATATTTTTTATTATTTTGAAATATGTACAGTGCTGTCTTGTTAGTAAGTGGCCACGGGACGTGACCTTATCTGGCCAATTATAGAGGGAGGTATTTCTAGGAAATTCCAAGTATTTCTCTCCTCTGGTTTGGTTCACGTTATACCTTCACCCTCTTGCACGTTAATTTACCAACCAATATCAGAATATTAACAAGTTGATAAATTACAAATTACATTCCTCTTAAATTTTATAATTTCATAGTAAGCCTTGTTGATCAGGTGATTCGTAATTCATAAAAATCATTACGCCTGTCAGTAAATTTGATAGCGTTTTAATAGAGAATCTGCTAATACCAATGAAATATTGCTGTTATTAAATCAATCGTGCAAAGGAGCTCCGATATATCTTTTCATTCGACGTACATAATTTCGAAGGACGCTTTCACAAAATTTATTTCAAGAACAGACAGAGATAGAGACGGACAGTTAGCGAAGCAAAATCTTAGCCAATGTTTAACTCAGCGTTAACGTACGCGAATCCTTAATGGAACGGAGGTCCTTCGATTTTGCACGATGCAAACTCAATTTGTTCGCCATATACCGGCTGACCTAGTTCAATGGTTACTCGGATTATGCGATATGATATGTACATGCGTATAACAGTTCGTAGAAGTATACGCCCAGTTTGAAGAGAATGAGAATATCGAGCCAGAGAGAGCAAGGGAGAACTTACAATTTCTAATAATTAAGATCTTCGACGAAAAGATGGGCTAACGACGAGCCAAGGATATCCTTAAAGATTGCTCGTGATCTTGTCAATCCTGTTGCGATTTATTAATTTCTGTAATATATTTATATTTCGATTTATCTGTGATTTCGGTAAACAAGAAGGCTTTGTAATATTTTAAGAAGACGTTTAACATCAACATTGAGACGTGAGATCATGCGTGCCAATAAGAATTTCTCCACAGAGTTTCTTCAAACTCGAGATGATATCTTAACGATAGAAAAACATAATTGGATCGATAATTGGATCGAAATCGTAATAAAATTTCTGTTTTAAGAGAGAAGAGAATTTCCTGTAAATTGATAGTGATTCTTAATACCTTAGGTATTCCAATATAAAGAAGCGAGATCGAGATCAAAGAAAGACTTTGCAGAGCTACATACAGCTTAACATAATTTAACAGTTTAGTACGGTATCTGCTATAGAAAGTATTCGAGCTGGAAGAAATTGATCAGAGTCGTTGATTGATATTTAAAGAAAGGTATAGAGATTAAATTGAAGGATATCGTTTTATTTTACTGTGGCGTTGTAATTAACCGCGTCTCGTGAAACTGAAAGAAATCGTAAGATCGTGGGTGAAAGTGGCGTCGATTCTTGCGACTGTTGCGTGAACAAGCGGCCGATCGGTGAGGACAGGTCTGCTGCTCTCAAAGGTTCCTTCGTTGCATAACTTTGTAACGATCATTTACGATTACGTTTATAGTTGGACGAACGAAATCGTCCATATTTCGTTACGATTTATTTTCACGTACGCTTTCGCCTGCCGCGTATAAATCTTCTTCTTTTTTTTTTTTATTCAATCTAACTCTTTCACTTTGTTCCATTAACTTAACTTTTCATCCAGTTTTTTTTTATTTCGTTTTATAAATCCGATACATAACGTAACGTATAAACGTTATTTCATATTGTCTGACCCATTGTTTTATTTTATTAATCTAACGTTTAATCCCCATTTTATACGACCATTTTGATTTTTAATTCGGTTCTTCCATTCTACATCGTTAATTCAATTTCTGATCTAGTTCCTTCTAGTTTGTTTTACATTGTACTCACAGGCGCTTACGTACAATTACGTCTTCTCATGACCTATATGTGGTTGACGTAAAATTACGTCATTCTATAAGACAGTAGAAAGATGTAAGGCAGGCAATGGGCAATTGGTAACTCGTACGAGCAATAAGATCCTCATCATGAACAATGGTATCGTAGTGGGGCAATCTGTGAGTGTAGAAACCACAGATCCCGTAGAAATAACAAGATGGCCCAGAAATGGAACGCGATGAGATGACAAACGTCAAACCTATAGAAATATTAGAGATTCCTCGATATTTTTCGTTTTTCGTACAAGAATGCGACGGAGCGTTGTAGATCGATAAAGATCATGAAGATCGATGAAAGGCAAATTGATGATAATTTATAAAATTTCAAAAAAAAGAACAGGTATTTTTTTTTATTTTATTTATTTTTACTTAGTCCGTGCCTTTCGGCGTTGGACGAATTTTCGGTTTTACATCTCGTTTACTTATCACGCTTTTACATTCTCTCAGTCTTATGGCGTTATCACCTTATTGCTCCCTTGCTTATCTATCTATCTAAACTCTTTTCCTCGTCTATATTTATCTAAACTTTTTTCTTATATGTCTTATCCACTCTGTTATATTGCACTCCATTATATAATCTATCTCTAAAACTATTACAACTTTTGTGCTTTTGCCTCCTTGCTGTGCTTCCTTATTGTCGTTCCTGCCCGTCTTGTATTGCCCTTCTCTTCTCCATTATTGTTTTCAATTCCATTAGTCCTTCTCCAGTTTCGTTTAGTATCTTTTCTATGTCCTTTGGTCCGCTCGTTATTTCGCATTCTCCTATTACGTGTCTCAGGTCTTCTTCTTTCCTTTTACATAGCCTGCATCCTTTTCCTCCCTCTTCTTTCCAGTATTCCCTTGCTTTGGTCTCGTTTCAACATCTGAATCTTGCTAATATGTTTCTAAGAACAGGTATATTTACACAAGTAATAAATTTGAAGAAAATACTTGTCTACGACACGGAATTAATTTACATAAATTATGACGAAATGATTTAGTGGTGATTTTTAAATAAACTATACATAGATAGGAACTTATACGAAAATAATCAGTTTAGATAAAAATACGTTAGAATTAGACAATCTTTTTTTCTTTTTCTTTTCAATTTGAAACAATAGCTAGTTACGATAACGTTTGTGATTTGTATCCCTTTGTTAATAAGTCTCGGTTAAAGGCGACATAAAGTGAAACTTATTTCTCGAAATATTCTAGTTGTCAACTATTTTGGCGCCGTAAAATGATAGCGTCTTCGAGGGTAGTGGCGTTACGACGCTTTAACGCTGCTAATAAAGTAAACTTAACGATTCCATAGCTCTTTAACGCCTGTACACCGTGATTCACTTAAAACGCGCATAATTCAACCGCCGTGAAGGAATATTTTACTATCGCTTAATCGCGTCGAGTGTTCCGTGATTTATCGCCTGTTAAAAATGTTGCCGCTTCGCTCGACCGAGGAAAAAAGTCTAAACACGAAGAATATTAATTTTGGTCACCTTGAATCAGCGTCGATTCAAAGGCGGCAGAAAAAGGAGAAGAAAAAATGAAACAAGGAGCGACGAATCGATTCGTTTACAGGGTGACTCGGGAGATGAAAACCTTCCGAGAAAATTAGCTTGTTTTTTGAGAAAAATAATATCGAATCGTAAATTATTTCAGTAATAATTTAGTATCGTTAAGCGGAGAATTTGTAATTACCAGGCAGCGAATATTTATACAAATTCGCATTAAAGAGACGAAGCTTGAACAGAGATTCGTTGGAAGATCTCTTCCTGGGAACTTTTTGGAACGTTTCTGTCGTAGATATAATTTCGAAACCTACTGCATGATTTTTTGTTAATAGAAGACGCTAGAAGGTTCTCGCGCTTTGAGTGTTTTGCGAACTTCGAACGATCTTGAAACGTTTATTAATTTGATCACAAAGAATGTGCTATGTACTTTGAAACGTCTTGTATAGCTAAAAATATTCTTCCGACTGCAGCAGACTGTTAGCCAAACATCAACGTCTCGTCTGTCCAATTAACGAAAGGAAGGAACAGAAAAAAGTTGACAGAATCGATCCCCGAAAGAATAAATTTACACGATACATAGAAACACATTACCGGTTAAAATATTTAATTGCCAAATCACGTTGATCGAACAGCTTTTTTCCAGTCGGTAAATAATACCTCTAGTCGCAAAATTGAAAATTAAATACCGTGAGTCAATATTAGGCTGGTCCTTATTCTTGCACATGTAAGTATGGCGCAAAGTATTCTGAATGCAGATATTACGGCTTACAAAATCCAGAAATAGTAAATAAATTATCGCGAATATTGACAAGGCGAGTAATAAGACGATTCTTATTATACTCTACATGTATGGCTAATACGTATAATATGCACCGAGAAGCAAAGAACGAGCAAGCAAACTCGAACGAACTAATAATATTCCATACGATCGTTGGAAACCACTTTAACCTTAGCTACGAGTGTTTAGTCTAGAAACAGCTAATTATCCGAATCCTATTCGTTTTAATTGCGCGAAAGATTTTTAATTATCGTATAAATATCATTGACAAGGAAAATTCGAGTTAAATCGTTCGAGCATCGATTGAAAAATTGCCGAAGGACTGAAAAAGTAATCGGAGTAAAACGATAAATGGAAAACTGTAGGAAGGAGAAGAAAATCGGTCTCGACGTTGTATAAATTGTAATTAGGTTAAAGTTGCAAGTCGGAGGCGTCTATCGCGTTGGAACTGGGACTCGATCGACGAAGGACGTCTATAGAAAAACGGGTAAAAAGGACCTCGATACAACTCCGTCGCGTAAATAGGTGACAAACTTGAAACTCGTCGGTGAAATCGTTCGGAAGAGACATCCCACCTCGAAACGGATCTCCGCGAGATTTCATCGATCATTTTACCGCCCTATATTTTTCTACAATTTCTACAATTTCCCACGATTGTTAACATTCGCAGAATCTTTCAATTTTATCTCTTCGTGGACGTTGAATCGTCGAGAAACCCGAGAGACTCTGATCCCACGTTGTGAATTATGGATTATGCTATAATTACTTCTTCGTCGTAATAATTGTTAAGAATCGTAATCGATTCTCTCTCGTTGTGAAGTTTAAATTTCTCTGAGGAAATTTCGATTTCCACGACATTTCGAATGTCCTACTTCTATTCTTCGTTTAATTTGATTTATTTATTTAACCGCGGTGGGAAAAATCGCTTGGCTATCTTCGATGCAAAGGATAAAAGTATAAGTTTCGAGACAAAACGAACGTAAAATTCAGCAAGCGTGTTACAGAGTGTTTTAACGAACCGATGGATTGATCAAATAGATGAATCGTCGTATGTACGGCGTTAGAAGGAATAGCTGTGCGATTTACGCAATTAAAATAGCCATACGTCGTACGGTGTCGTTCAGAATGAAGCAAATTGTAATTCCCTGGACTTCTAGAAGCAGCGTTTAGAGAAAACAGCTGAATCACGTCAGGTCAAGGCATTACGCCCTTGAATATCTTACAATCGAGAAAGATATCAAACATCATCCTTCTACTGCTCAGTGGCTGAAGGTTCCAATTGCTAAGGACAACGTCATAAATGTGAGAAGAAGAAGGCGTAGGATAGCCACGATGTTCAGCAGTTTGTCTCAGGGATTTATATTAATATATAAATATTTAATTATTTTATTAATTAATTATTTATATTATATACATATTATGGTACAATTGAAAAACTTCTTTGTTTCGACAGCTTTTAAGAATCTCGATAATTGCAATTTTTGTGCGAAATCGAATTACTTTAAAGGAAATAAATATTCGAATAATTTTATTTATCACAGGAAATTCATCTTATTTATTTATTTTTGTTCTTATGTACAAACAGATTCGTTCTCTATAAAGAAAATAATCAGAGAATTACACCGTCGGTCTTGAAATCGTGTTTCAACGTCGAGCGCGTGCCTGAAACGTTTTCCGCGCTATCTCGCTCCTATCTTCTCCTTTCTCCTCGACACTTTCACTATCACTTAGAACAGCTGCAAATTCTAGCTTACTCTAGGTATTTCTATTCACTGCCTCCGGACGTAATACGTGTCGTCGTTGCTGACGAACCATTACGCACGCCTTTTGTTACGAGGAATCTTTTCAACGCGTTGCTTCTCCATGGTTGATCCATGTATCGAAACCTTACAATTATTGGCTTCGCAACTAAGTGATTGCGGATTTTGTCATTACCAGCTAATGACAAAGGCCGCAATATCCTAGTTGCCAACTCAATACATATCTCCCCCGCTAAGTTTGCCCGTGAATTTCATTCGAAGATTATTTACGTCACGTATAATATATAAATCCCGTTATGGAATTATTTAAGTAGATTACGTTTACGTGAAATTCACGTAGGATTTACGTGGAATTACGTGGTTTCATCGGCGAGTTGTAATTTATATCACGAATAACGTCCGTCCAGAAATCATTTCATCGTATCGTGACGGTGAAAGCGTAAATGGAGTAAAAGCGGTTTTTCTCTGAAATGCTCGGGCTATCGTAGGAAGGATCGAAGCTCGAAGGGGATTGAAGGCTCGTGCATGGAAATTGCGTGCGTGTTTCGGCCAAGAGCGGCCGATACAGCGTGCGACGTTGGTCCAACGTGCGTCGTTAAATTAGTTAAACTAGCGCACCGAAATTAACCCGGTTATGTGAAAGAGGATATCGAATAAATTCAACGCGCAGCCGCGTATTGGTGGCGTCAGTATATGCGCGTATGAGTGTGTGATAGGATGTATCAGTATACGTGCGTTAGTGACACAGAGCGGTGAGGAAGAGAGGAGAAGAGGAAGAATATCATGAATGAAGAACGGAGAAAGGCACACGATCACAGGCGAGTTAAACGGAAAGGAGAGGGAAAATAATGGAAAAATAAGATTAAGAAAAGGAAACGATCGAGTGGAAGCGACTATGATAAAAAATAATAGAAGATTTTACGGCGGAAGACGCGAAATCGATAAGAAAAAGAGAGTGAAATGGCAGCAACTAGGATAAAAGGAAATGTTAAGGTAAAGATCCTATGGTAACCGGTTATGTTTTGTAATAAAACCATAATTTAGTGGAGTACTGGCAGAACAAGCCCCGGAGATTGAAACAAAAAGGGCGTCGCAAGATGAAATGGGCAAAAACGAGAACCAATAAAAAGTGTAATAGAGAAGCGGACACACATAAGGCGAAACAGGGAGTTTAGTTGATGAAATGGACAGAAGTAAGAGAGATTCATAAAGCGTAATAGTGGAACAACCGCGCAGGGTGGAAGAGGAAAGTTCTGTTGATTGGGTAGGTCACGGAAATATAAGATTACAAGCAGTGGCTGAAACTGGGCACGGTTGAACCCCAATAGCTGAAGCAAGGTACTCAATTTGGTGGAATAAACTGGAATGAGAAGCAAGGTGACATACAGAGAATAGCAGAGTAATACTTTACTCGAAAGAACAGAGTGTAAGCTAGGAAAAGCTGCCCATAGAGGATAACAAAGAACTAGGAGCGCCAGAAAGGAAGTACGTGTATCAGAATCAGAAGAACTGTAGAGAGTAACGAGTAATCACAGAAGCTGGAGGAAGATTTCGAAAAAGAAAATTTCGTTACTAGTATACGTCTCTCGGAAAGAGTAACGAGAAATCGACAAGACGAAGAAGAAAGAAATTTTGTAACAATTGACAGAATTTCGGTGCTGGAAACAGACAGTTCGACCACTGCATTATATGCTTGAAAGTAAGAAGAAAAATCGCGTAGACGTGTCAAGTCGAAGAAAGAAAGATTCTATTTCTACGGACGGCTTGAAGAAGACAGTTCGATTACCGCTATGTATTTCAGAGTAAGGTGAAAAATCGCATGGATGTCAAGACGAAGGAAGAAAGATTTGATATCTAGAGAAACACAGTTTCGATTACTACTGCGTCCTGCAAAGTGAGAAGGGTCTGTATAAAGAGTAACGTACGGAAAATCAGCAAAACTGAAAAAAGGAAGATCTTGATATAACATATTGTTGGTGCAGCGAGAGATTCATTGTTGGTACAACAGAGAATCGTTCAGCTCTGTTCCATACGAAGTTCCATTTTTCAGCATGTGTCTGCACAGGACCACGATGTCTCCGATAAAGAGGGACAGAGACGCGTAAAGCAGAAGCTGGGTGTGGGTTGGAAAGAGATCGAGTATAGGCGGCGGTGAGAGAGACAGAGAGAACAGATAGATAGAGGGAGAGAGAGAGAGTCAATAGCGTGGTCGAAGCGAGGGAGCGACAGAAAAGCAGAGAAACGAGGCCTCCTCCGTTCCCTTTGAAGGCTTGCTACCACCTGCTACCACCGCCGCCTCTATCGGTGGCTGTCTGTACAGAGAACAAGCGGGGGCGGCGGTGCAGCGTCACGAATGGAGAGCAGTGACGCTGTTCACGGTTCCACGGATTGATCCTGCCGTTCCCTGTTCTTGGAAACGGGCAAGTCGAGGAGAACACGAGGAGAAGCAAAGTGTGTACCGTTTACCTTTCACGGCGGATTTTTGTGATCCGTGCACTCGTGGTGCGCCGCTCCATCGATTCCGGGGATCTGCCTCTCTGATTACACGCCGACAGTGTAACCAGTGGTTTCACCAACCACCGATAACGTTTCCGTACGTCAAAGATCCGATCTGCCCGTTATTTCGTGCAGAATATGCGCAGAGGAACGATTCGTTGAACGAGGCAGCCTCCTTTCGATCGGTTTGTCGTTGATCAAAGACGGACGATTTTGGAGCGTGAAGTTGTAAGATATATTCCCATATATAGTAGCAGATAGGAGTAAATAGTAGCGAAAGAAAACAGATTCCGAGGAAGATTCGTAGAAACGAGGAACTGTAGCTACGGTGAGAGACAAGTATAAAAAGAAGGAAGCTAAAATGATTAAATAGTAAAGGCAGCTATGAGAAAAGACAAAAGATTGTAGGGTGAAAATGAGTTATAAAAAAAGGGAAGTATGAAAAGACTAAGTAGAAGCAACTGTAGTAAAAATAAGTGGATTCTAGAGGGAGAAGATACTGTGAAAAGAAGGAGACAGTTGTAATACAAGATAAAAGATCGTAGAGGAGCTGTGGCAAAGTTATGATTTAGTAGAATACTAGTGAAAGAAACGCGAAGATTGAAATAAAAGGGGACTTTGAAGATGAAACGGAGCAAAATGAGAAGGGAATCCATAAAGTGTAATAAAGAAACGCGGGGATTAAAGAGAAGAGTTTTTAGTCGATGAAACGATATCATACGTGTTCAATAAGGACACCGCTGAGTTGGATAAAAATCGGATTAGATTTTTTACTTGCTTGGATAAGAATTTATCTCTGTTCGATTTTAGAATCGAAAAGTTGTTTGATGTTTAATGACATCTGTTCGTCGAACTGTCGACCGAATCAGCGGATGGGTCTGTTTGAACGTTCGACAGACTTTGATCAATGCGCAGACAGTAACCGTAAAATGCGAATTTATCGGTACGCGATAAGGAGATGAAAATACTCGAAGTTGATCAAATATCGGCATGTTTGTATCGAACTTTTGTAAATAGTGGATTCTTACGATGATTACATTAGATTAGCGACGAACCTCTGACGAAGATTTTACTGAACATTTAAAATATTGGATGGAAACGCAGATCGATTAAAAAACTTTGGAAGAAGATTATCTTTTAATTTAAACCTTAACTTTGAAAAAAAAAGAAAAAAAGATTGTTAGAATCATAAATTTAATATCAACTATGAAACAATTACGGACTATTCCATTTATAAAAAGCCTTTAACGAAAATTCCATTAAAATATCAAAGGAAGCGACATCCGCGTGTCTTCGATCGATACATTTTCTCTAAAGCGCATGGAAAGGAAAGAAAAATTCACGAAATTTATAAAGAGTTAACTAAAAACTCGTAACACCAAAGTCCCTTTAAAAATCAATTCAAAGTCCTGAAAATTCTATTAAAGAGAGATCGCTAATTCCAAGCAATCATTCGTTGCACGTGCTAAAACATAGGATAAAAGAAAAGAAGAAAATTCGCAAGATTAAAAACGATAGAATTTTTCGAAGAAAAAAGATTTTCAAAACGATCGCCTACTCATCGATGGGGACGAGCATCGTCGACCTGATGATGTTCCTGGATGTCTGCCAGCTGTACCTTCAAACGAAACGGAAGTCGCGGAACTTGTGCACGCTTTGGGCCATCGTCACGTTCATTCGCACGGAAGACACCGGTGAATTTCTACGTTGGTGCCGAGCGTACACAGTTCCTTATCTACGTTACAGGGACAACTATGTCAGTTCTAGCGCCAAAGAAAAGCAGAGGATCGATAAGCTGATTCTGAAGGTTCTGCAAGAGCTGTTCTATTGCGGATGCATACCACCATCCGATATCGGTCTATGAATGAAATTTTCTCTCACATATTTATAAAAATGTTCTATCGTATATGGTGGATTATTTTCACGAAGATTTTCCTGCTCGATATCTTCTTCTTGGAGATGTAAGTGTGTACGTTTGCTAATAGTCATTCTTCCCGAATTTTTCTAGTTTACGAATTTTACCAATGATCAAATTCTAAATAAGAATCGCGAATCCAGAGAGAGAGAGAGAGAGAGAGAGAGAGAGAGAGAGGGAGAGAGAGAGTTCACGAAGGAATCGTTACACGATGATTATTATTTTATTAGTGGTAGTTTGCAACGTCTTTGTATCGCATCATCGATCATAGACTCATTTAGATCCTTTTCAATTAAACTGGGAATGGAGTTATTTCATATCGGTTACTTAAGGCCACTCCTTTTTTTTTAATCAACGTGAACTTACGAATTTTCCTAAGTATAATTATTCAAAGACTACTACGTATCTTAACAAATATATACGTAGATGCATAATCGTTTGATAATATTTCATAAATGAGAAACGTAGTGCTCAAGGAGGCACGATAGTTGAGCTTATTGTGTTCTTTGCACAGAGAGCGTTGAAGAGCAGCGTCGCTCTCGATTTTAATCCCTCTGGAGGATCGATCTACCTGTGGATTGCTCTTTCAATTCGACGTTTCTCCCTTCTCAGCTGTTATTCTTTTCTTGCGTCGTTCTTCACGTGTTTGTGGCTATACGAGCCACGAGCGGACGCGTCTTGCAGAATTCCTCTTTCGTTAATGGAAAGACCACTCGACCTGTTTGTGTCGTCCATGTTGACAACGAACGTCGACGACGACCATTTCGACGAGGGTCCTCCACCGTTGCCAGGAACAGAAGCTTTAGAAACGTTGTTCGAAGGAGAAGAAGTTATTGTTCGATGGTCGAGCGTGGTAGGTTTTCACTAGTGGCGCATTCAGGCGAAATACGAGAGAAACAAGCTTAGCCTGTCTTGTGCAATTATGCGGTATTTCTGAGTCATAAATGGCCACAACGATTTCAATTAGGTTTATTATATCAGATTTATATTAGATTCGGGTATTGGATTCTGAAATACTTGATCCTTCCGTAGTCTATATTTTACCTGATAAATATCATCGATGTGACGTTTACGATACTCGATTACATTTATTACAACCATCGTATCAGTATCAATAGAAATACCAATAACAATTATATATTATAATTCACAATTATATATATAATTGTAAGTTGAGGTTTTATATCTCGGAATAGAGAGAGCAAATGAGTGGATGAATGTATTATAGAAATTCTTTATTCAGAAATCTTAGAAATTAGGATTTCCAGTGCTTTCTATCCTATGTGATAATGCATTGACAGATGGATTTATTACAGTGGATTAAACAGAAAACGACGATTATTTAACTTGAACTTAATGCAGTAGCGTGATATGACAACTCTCGGTTAACGGTTCTTGACTCTTGGCTAGCTGAACGATCAACGGGCTGCGCAGTCCAAATATGTTGAAGACCGTTAGGCCTATTGAAGTTTTCCGACCCTTTTGGCTCGTCGCCATTTGCGCTTTATCGTCGACATTGTCTGTATGTCGGCGATCTTTTCGCGGTGCTATTGGGTTGGCTAATCATTTAGTTGCCAACCCAATATAATAGAGGAGCAGCTGCGAAGAGAATCGTCGTGTCAAAAATTAAATACCAGAGAAGATGTAGAGTTTTCCTAGAAGCGAGACCCACTTCAACAGATATGATTCACGAATAACGTCCAGGTATAAAGTATTTGAACTATAACCGAGTTATTAGCAGAACAGCGAGTCTCGAAGAATCTTTGGAAGCTATTAATTATTGTTACAAGTATTACGCTAATTGCTGGTCTTTCGTTAAACGAAGTACTCTAATTGCCTCATATTTCTCCTTTTTTCGAATTCAAACACCTCTATACAAACTTGATCGAACGTTCGCCTAAAGTTTACATGGACGTTTATTCGAAAGAAAGTACAATTAATCTCCACTGCGATCTAATCTTCGCAGTGAGATCTGCTATTTAG
This sequence comes from Bombus pascuorum, assembly GCF_905332965.1. Classification (NCBI taxonomy): domain Eukaryota; kingdom Metazoa; phylum Arthropoda; class Insecta; order Hymenoptera; family Apidae; genus Bombus; species Bombus pascuorum. Next base: position 4,075,419 of record NC_083488.1, on the reverse strand, counting down.
CAATCTGTTATTTCTATATAGCGGTCGTAATAAATTTAGCTGTTATTGTTGTCCGATTCGCGATTGCAGAAAATGTTATCACGCTAAGATATTTAGATGGAGACATTGCTGCAATTACGAAATCTAGAATACAGTTTCACGATCCTTCCAATCGTCGTCCTTCCTTTGGACAAACTAATAATATTCCACGCCTGGGGAAACTCATAGGAAAAAACAGCGTTGATTGATCGATGGATTGACGTATATGGAGCATTTCTCTTTGGACGCGATAAAACCCGATCGTATTCACAGACAGATATACTCTCGGTATCTCGTTTCCCTCCCGTACCTTTTGTTCGGTTTGTCAAACATCCAATTATAGATAGTCCGATCGATTTTTCGAATCAACACTCTGACGCGTTGATGATGATTCCGCTCGACGAAGTTGATTGGTAGAGAGCCGAAGAGTAAGACGATTTTATCGCCTGTCTCATCTCCTCTTCTCTTCTCTCTTTTTCTCTACACATATAATGGAAAATTTAAAACCGCGAAGGAACACGTAATACCGTTTATCGTTGCATCGATTATTATTAATTTTCTCGATTCCTGATTTACGACTAGACAGGATTTGAATAAAGTTTCATCCATCGCTAGCGGCGCTATGCAACGCGTAACTAAGCAAGGTCCTTCCCATACGAATCATCGATTCTCGATCGTCGTCAAACCAGGGAAACTAAGGAGGAAAATAAAAAAAAACAGAAAATAATACACGAGACGATAGTAACAGGCGCAATGTCGCACGTAGCGAAGAACGTCACTGCACGCGATCACGTGGCAATATCAATTTCGAGCGTCGATATCAGTTTGGAACGTACGTTCAGTCGAACATTTCCTCTCCTCTTTTTCAATGTCCAAAGCTATTGTTTCGAACTGGTTTCGCGACAGCTGTCGACCGATAATCTCGTGCGTGCACTGAGTTACACTGGTCAATACGCGATTCATTAGGATGTAGGCCAACCAACGACGATTAATTAGGTCGAACGTGCTACCTGTGGATTCTGGCCCGGTGTGTTCCGCCAAAACGCTCCACCGACTATATTCCTAATTTCACGATTTTCAATTTTTACAAAGCGACGATCGGAATAGAATCGCTTTTTAACAGGGTTGCAACAGCCGAAAAGTTTAACGGCCATAAGGGCATTTACTCTCCTTTCGTCATTCTATGATTTATGTGAATATTTCGTTGGTACTCGTTGGAAAGGTAAACGCGTTTTAGTTAGATCAAAAAGTAAGATCGATTAGGCTTTGACCGTGGAGGTGAATGAAAGTCGAGGACGGATATGTTCACGGATGATTTTCCTTGAATTCGATGAAAGAGCTTGGAGGTTCAGCGTTTAAAAATATCTTAGGTCCTCTTAAGGATGAAACTCCGGTGAAACATACACGGAATACGGAAGTATTTGGAGCTGTTATTTTAGCGTTAACGGAAGTACTTGCAGACGACTATTTTTAACCCTTCTTTGCGTCGCTCTTTTTTAAAAAAGGCGCTTCTAGACTCTTGCTGGCATTTTTAAACTTTCAAGCCTTTTAAACTTTAACCTTTCCGCCGGCTCTGCCGCTTCACCGGAATATTGTATACATTACGTTGCGTTTCTGTATTATGTTTTAATCGGCAATTTATCGGAAATTGCGCGTAATAGGAAGCATTTAATTTGATAAAAAAAAAAAGAATTTAATCGTCCTTGGAATTCTCATATGAAACGATTTCCATGCAGAAGATTACACGAATATGTAAATATTCTTCGATTTAGGTATGGGCTTTGTCGAACATATTTTTTTATATCTTTAATTATTTTAGAGACACTCCTGTAAAATCGCGTTTTACCGGAATTTGTCGCGTAATCTAAAGCAACGTGTTCGAAACGATCGTCGCTACGTCGACTTTTATTTTCTATGTTTTATCAAATAGGACAATATTTTAAAAACAAATAACGTGTATACGAAGTTGATTAAAAAAAACATATTATTCATGTATGTAAAAAATGTTGTATTTCATTGAATTTTAATAAAAATGTAATTATACAAATCCACGTATTGTGTTCTTGAAGATTTTTTTAAATAGAAAAATACTTTTACGATCTTCGTTATCAGTCACCGTCGGAATCGCCGCAAATCACGTTGCAACATCTTCTTTCTCATGGAAATAAATATTCATTTTCAATCGTTGAGTCAGTTTCACTTACACGTTCGATCTTTTCAACCAATCTATTACTTTGTTACACGTATTTGCCGCGTTATATCATATAATAAATATTCGCGTTGTAAAAACTCGCGTTATACAGCGGTTTACTGTATTTGCGATAAATTCCTTACGAGATATTCTTTATACAGCACCGATGATCTACGAAACACGACTAAGTAAGTAAGTCTAAGCTGATTAATAATTCATTTCCTTGCGATTCAATTATTAATTCCTTTCTAAATATAACTTCAAACGTTGATGTTGATATCACGATTATTTACAAATCTATCGGTATATCAAAGAGAGGAATATTGGCCACGAAATCGCAAGGGGAAAGACATAAGGTATGAGAATTTATTGGGAATAAAAGTGGTCGAAGGATGTTAATAAACATCAACGATTTCCTCACAACTTATCGAGGTGGAAACGTGTAGGGAGCGCTTGGTAAATGAAAGTGACGAGAAAGTACGAAACCGGTACCTTTGAAAACCGGAATCCATCGTCGGCCGCCGATTATGGAATATCAATGGATGACCAAATAAAATTAAAGCCAACCTCGTGCTTCACGCGACTACAGCATTGAAAACGAAAGCGATTCCACTCGGAGGATTCGAAAAAACTGGAAGATTCGTAGCTGGACAGCAGGTGTTTACGCAGAACTGTATCTTCTTTGTTCTGGTCGAGAAAATTGATAAAAATTTGACGAATGTTCGGGGCGAAAATTTCGACCAAACTTAATTTCTTTTCCTAAACAAAAATTTCCATGGAAGATATTCGTAGAATATTTAGAGGCGTAGCGAGATACGCGTAGCTGTCTCGTGCTCGAATAATTTAAACCGACCCTTTGTTTCCATTCATCGTAGGTGATAAGACGGAAGACAATGCGACGCGGAGGATTGTTTTGGCGAATAAACGGAACGAGCAAGAGAAAATGCACGGTGGCACGAGTCGAGAAACCCGCCGCGGAGAGTTTCCGAGGTTCCGCGTTATGAGAAACCGTCGCGTTATTGTTAACGTGGGACGACAATGATAACTTTTGTACAAAATCGTTGCGTGACCTTGCGTAGGTGTTTTATCAGATTAAAAAATAAAAGAGAAAAAAAAACGCAGAAGATTAGCGAGATAAAATTAGTTGCAGCTGTTTTGGGTTGTGTAATTCAAGTTCTATCGTAATTAGGAGTCAGGATCAGTTTTATTTACCGGTTATCCGGTCGCTGCCAGTGACTTGTCACTACGGATCGTTTCAAAATAAGCGTAACGTGAAACGACAAGTAGAAAACCACGGCAAGAGCAAACAGTCCCTCGCCTTTTGCCGTTTCTTTCACTTTGTCTCGTTTAATATCGATCTGCATATTTTTTCAATTTTAATTCACAGCTTATAAATAATATAATTATAATAATATAATAAGCTCGCTATAACAATAAATAAATACTCGCCCTATATACAGAAATATTTTCAATGGATTTCAAGTAGAAGCGTTGCGAGTTTAGTCTTAATTTAGTCCTTTCGTACAACGTTAAAATTGCTTGCACTCTGTTAAGTGTAAGTAAAGATATTTTACTGTGAAATTTATGTTCGCTCTTATGGATTGATAACGAGTGACTATTTTGATTGCAGTTTCGCGGACACGCGTGTGGATGAGGGTAAACCATCTTAGCGAGAGGGATGTCTGAAAGCGACGGAGAGCAAGTAGCTCGGTCGGTGGCCTTGGAGCAAGCCTACGTCCATGAAGTTTACGAGCAATGCGCCGAAAAAACGGTCCAGAGTCGACACTGGCCACGAATCTATCAATTTCTCGAAGAACTGGAGCCGGGAGCCCTTGTTTGCGATATTGGTAACTTTACCGGCTTTCACACATCGTATAGTTTCCTTTGAATAGAGATATTAACATTTACCATGTACAGGGTGTCCTACACGTATAGTCTATGTACACGATAGAAGAAAAAATGCTATTATTGTAATCGCTGTCGTCGCTTAAAGATTCATTGAATAGTTGTAGTTAATAAACGAAGCAGGTTACAAGGAGCTCAGTAAGGAGAAGAGTAAATAGAGAACGGTATATAAAAATAAACCGTTGGATCGAATTAAAATGGGGGATCCTAGCACGGACAAAATCGGTAGGAAGAGAAGAATGGGAAGTCGGAGGAATAAACGAAGTAGCACGATGTACAAACGAAGAGGAACTGTGTCAGGTACGTGAGAGAAAAAAGTCGGGATCCTTCGAGCATATGCTAAAAGACTGCTCGATGTATGGTGAATCAAGGCCAGAGATACCCACGAATAAAAACAACAGGAAAATCACGAAAGCGAGCATCGAAGAGGATGTAAGAAGATTCCACTGCTTCGTACAAAGTGCAACGAGAATTTTTATTTCTAAACTTTCATTTAGGACAATGTGATATTAATTACGCTGTACCAAAGAAAGATCGTTACCTATACATTTTTTTCTTTTTTTTTTTTAGGAAGATTGTATATACAGAGTGCGACAGAATAACAAATACGAGCATAACACGCACGAGGTGTTTCCTTATGAAAAGATAAGAACAAAATATGGGTGGAAATTTGTTCGTTTAAGGGCTTAGTTTAGAGAAAGTGGAGTTTGAAAATTTATCGAGTATACTTGACTGTGGCAAAATACGAAAGGGAAAGCAACGGACTTGTGGTTACCACGCTATAAGACAATACTAGGACACCCTGTACAATTTACATATATAATTTAATCAAAATATTCTAAGATTTTTGTATCGGAAACGAACAATTTAATGTAATTGCTCGTTGATCTCACGAGTCGATTCGCAGATTTTTCAGTCTTACTATAGCCGCGCCCCATGGAACAAACACATACACACACGCGCGTGCACAGCCCATTTATAGACGCGTGTCTTTATTCCTTCCTTTGGCCGCTTTTTCCCCGCCTCTTAACTCCGGCTACTTGCGCTTTCACATGATCAATTGACCTCCGCACGGATGTATCAACGCGAGTTCGTGTAAATCACGTACAGGTAACGCGTACGCTTGTCTAAGTTCAAATGCAATGTGGTCGAACGATATGTCGCGTAGCCACCTTTGAAATACCGTGGGATACGTTCTCCTTGGATTACACAAACTCATCGACCAGCGAACTTTGAGGCCGGGTTCGCGTATCGTGTTCCGCTTCTCAACCGCTTTTCGTTCATCGTTCCAACTACCGGTTTCACCCGTCGAATTAGTCATCGGTTTTCCGGTCTGTTTCTTACAGACCGATCAGCTGATCGCATTACCAAACCGGAATTCATAGCAAAACCTTTGATTTCGCTCGTAACTATATTGCAGATTTTCCTGCAATTTCGTATTTTTCTTAATTAAAGAAACATACGCGTAGATTCATTTCGCTGATCATGTATAGTAGAGAACGTATTTCGCTTTGAATATTTTCCGTGTCTTTGCATGGTACGCGTATTTTGTACGTTTTTACGTTCTTAAATCTGCCGTAAATGCAGTAAAATCCGCGGTTCATTCGTGATCAATTTAATTTTATTTTCACGCTCCTAGAATCTGTACGTTCCGAGTCTTATTTCCGTTTCAGCGAGCGGCAAGACTCGATACTTTGAGGGAAACTTCGTGTAAAGCTTACCATAAAATTGATACACGCGTATCGGTAATCACCCGTTCCATTTGTGTTCCATGTTAGGAAATTTCGTAGCGATAAAAACACACGTTTAATCGCAAACGACTGAAAGAACGCAGAGCGGCAGATACGTTTATTTGTGAAACTTTGTTAGAGATCGTTAGCTAACGAGTCGATCACTCTTATTCAGGTTGTGGCAACGGGAAGTACCTGAACGTTAATCACAGCATCTTTAAGGTAGGAGTGGACCGGTGCAAGCGTTTCACGGATATCGCGCGTGAGAAGGAAAATGAGGTGAATATATCACTTTAGAAAATATAAATATCCAGAGTACATAAAATGGAAATGGCAGTCTAATACCGGAAACAAACTCTTGTATCCGTATCCTGTCTCTAACGACCTGATTAAGCTCTAATCATAACGAACGTTATTAATTATATCCGGCATAGGTCATCTCGCGATTATAATGTCTTTCTAATTGAATTCTATCTTACAACTGTACGTAATAACATTTAAAACAAGCGAGACCGAAACTAATATCATTGTCATTGATAGACTGTGCTTACGCGTCTATGAGGCATTTTAATTGTCGTAGAAACGTAAAACAGAAAACAGAAAGAGACATTAATCGCTAAAATTCGTCGTTTACATTGCAGGTATTGATCTGCGATAATCTAGCTCTGCCGTTTCGAGATGAGAGTTTCGATGCGGTCCTCTCGATCGCCGTGGTGCATCACTTTGCCACAACAGAGAGGCGAGTTCACGCGTTGAAAGAACTCGCAAGAGTATTGCGGATCGGCGGTCGACTGGTTATATCGGTATGGGCTATGGAACAAAAACACAGAAGGGTAAATAAAACGTAACAAATCAAATATTTGTGTTGTATTGTGTTCCTTTATCGTATACGTACCTGTTACAATCTCTGTGCTCTTGTGTACGCTTCCTGCATCTTGCTTCTATCAGGTTGACCCAAAAGTTTCTTTCCCTTTGCAAGCAAACGACTGTTCTATTACTACAAAATGGATAATAAAATGATATAATTTGAATAGTAATAGAATATTTTGTTTGGATTATACATAATTCAATGAAATACCGTAAAAGAAAAAATGTCGTGCATCTATCATTTCCTTGTAAAAGGAAAGAAACTTTGGAACATCCTAATATATTAGTTTATTCCTTAAAGCCAACTCTTAATTCGTTACGCTATTTATCCAAGTGTATATCTATATTCTGTGTCTTAATTTACTATACAGATTAGTATGTGTCTTCTACGTGGTCAGTCTTTGGTATTTCATCCCTGTTCATCCCCCTTTTCGTTTCTCTATTCGTTCATGCAGTGAACTGGTAACTTCGTGTAATGAATAAAATATTGCTTCTAAAATAAATAAAATAGCGGAGATAGAAAATTAAACGAAACGTTGGACGTAGAAAGGTAAATAATTCTTAACTGTTTCTCATAAAAAAAAAAAAAGAATTCCAAAGGGACAAAATAACGCGATGCTATAATATTCGATATGTACATCTTATTTTATATTATTTCTTCGTATTTTTATTTTCATTTCAAAGTCCCGTATACGATCTATTTCAATTTATTTTTTACTTTACGTTTCAAGTTAAAAGCAGATATTTAGTGACACAAAAAGCTTCAAATGTATGGAATTGTGTATAGCACGTGGAGCGTGTAAACGCGCTTAAACTTCGGATTACAAGCTATTCCAAGGATTTACGGATATATAGGCTATTCGATTCAGCTTAAAAATGTCGTCATCCGATACGATTGAATTCAAACGGTATTCGAACATGCCTATGAAATACACCCACGCCAAGCATGACGGTCAATCGATACGATTATTCCAATGCACATAGTCAAGGTAAACCGTTTGAATCTATCGCTATTAAATCTATTTTCCAGTCCAATCTTTTGTGCACGTACTTTGTTCATTTGGTTATGAAATTTTTTAATTACCAACGCTGGATATCCTTTTATAGTTACTTCTATCTTTATTAATATCCCTCATCCCTATTAATACTTTTACAGAGTGACCATATTAGAAATTTCTAATAAATTTAACCTTTAAAGGCTAGCCATGGGTAAAACTTCACCCCAAGTAAATTTTATCTCAGCCACTGCAAGTAATAACTTTCTCTACTTTTGACCTACAATATAAAAGAAACGTATCAGGTTGAAATTTCACTTATAATAGCGTAAACGCGATTTCCTTTGACGATAACTTTCAAGGTGAAAGATACGTATCTTAATAAATAGTAGCGAGTAAAAAATATGAATATTAATAAAAAAAATTCGTTCTTTTTGTTTCCAGTTCGAGTCTCAAGACGTGTTGGTACCATGGCCGAAAGCTTACTGCATGAACTCGGTGACAAATAGATCGAAACGTTCGAGCGCGCCACACGCCACTGAATTATATTACAATCAGAACGCTCAAAAATTCCCATCTTCCAAAAGGTATCTAATCGACCCAACGATCCAAAAAGGCTAACGGAAGATTGCACATTGCGCTCAACTTAATTCGTCTCTTCGTATTTTAGCACTTTTGTGCGCAAGCTGAGTCGTTTACGTCCACGCTCCATTTTATTCGCTGTTTTACGCTTTCGAAATATCCGCCAAAATTACTCCGACAAATCCATCCAATCCGCTATACAGTCGATCTTAAATCAAAAGATGTAGAAGATCTTTCAGGAAAAATAAAAATTCCCAGAATTGAGAAAATTCACGAGTGAAGGTTTGTTCGGAATGTAAACGATCCAGGTTGCCATGAGTTAATTATTCGACAATTTTGACAACGCTGCAAGATTGGTAATTTACGAAAATTGCATCTCCATCGTCTACGCTAGTCTTCCTCTCTTCTTCCGCTTTCCAGAGCCAATATGGTAACCTCGATAATTACTGCTAATGGGATTCTTGTTTCAGGAACAGCCAACGAAAATGCAAAAGCAAGAGCTATTGGATCGACCCGATATTCAGCCCATCACCGTCAACCAGCAGCCTATCCAGCCCGAACGAGACCTGCTATAGTTTCTTCCGTCGCGCTTTGCAGGTAACATAATCTAAGTACGTACCACGTTCGTGGCTGGAAAGTTGGCTGACGGAAAAGATATAAATTTCGTTGATTGGAACAGACTGCAAGATGTTCGTGCAAATTCATATTTTTATAAATACGATCAAAAAAACGAAACGTATGACAAAGAGTAATTCGTCTATTATTATAACGAATATGTTCTATATTTGGAATATTTCTTATATTAAATAAAAACCACGAGGTGCAACTCGTCTACTATTACTATAGCGAGAATCTGGGAAAAGATGAAACGAAAGAAAAATGTAGATTTCGCAGAGAAGCATCAAAGATGATGGGATCCAACTTTCCAGCCACGCATTACGCTCACGTTTCCTTGAACAGTTCCCAGTTGTCACGTGTTATACAATCGCGTGCAAACGCCGAGATTGTTTCTCCTTCTCGTTTTCTGTATTCCTTTTTCGTCTGTTTTTTCTTTTTTTTTTTTTTCTTTAAACTTTCCGCCTGCATGTTGTTGCGACACGATAATTTCTAGCAATAGGTGGCTAAATTGTTGCCAGGCCTTATCGATTCCGCGCGCAACCGTAACGATGCTCGGTACCGAAAAAAGTAGGCTAACTGCTTGCAGAATACGCTTCGAATGTAATTGGAACGGGCAAAATGCAGCGAAGATCGTTTGTCAGCGGGATGCCCGAGTAATTTCGCCTCTCGTTGTTTCCTCGTGGATGTTGGATAATCGATTGAATGAGATCTTAGGAAGGAATCTTTAAGGCGACTGTCTTCTTGTAATTTGGAAACCTCGAGCATTCCTGTTTCCTTGTTTTTTGAAAATCAGACGAACGATTCAGAGTTGTAAATTTAATTAGTAACTCGTTTATCGAGATACGACGTTTCATGACATCTTTTCTCTTTTTATAGATAAGTCATTTCTGAGTGACCTGGGAAAGCCACTGACTTGAGAAACGCTATATTGAACACTTTACAAACGGCTTTGTCTAATATACGCATCTGTTCATAAATATTAGAACATCATCGTACAAGACTCGATAGCCGAGCTAAATTGCTAACTGGAATTTCTGTTTTTTTAGAAATTAGCAGGAAGTAGACGTGGATCTGGCAATCGACCTTGGTTTCTTGACAGTTGGCAGAGCGGCAGTGGGAAAAATCGCAAAGACTACGAGCAAGAAGAACCACCGGACGTGGACGAACTGCCCATCGAGTTACGCCGCGTAGAGGATGTTAACGTGACATTAAACAAACAGTCAGACTCTCTGAGTATTAAATCTAAGAGTCTGGGTGACATTTTGGAGATTCAGCGACTAGATCTTGTACGATCTAGATCCAGTATTCCTGGTTTGTGCTCCATGTTGACGTCCGAATTGAATCTAGACGGGGAATCGAGGACGTCATCGTCGATGAGTGGCTCGAAGCCACGTCTGGTCAAACAGAAGACTCACCTCGTGGACGACACCGGTTTGGAACATCCTGATAACACTGCCATTCAAGAACTATCTAAGGACATTCCAGACTTTCAGGTTTTTATCATTTTTAGTTCTTTCAGGTTCTTATCGTGTCAAGCTTCGATATCTTAATCTAAATTATACAGAAAAAGTCCAATTACGCAAATTTAGCTTAGCTATAAATGAATTTTTATAGATTTCGAATTTTAACTACAGGCTAGAACATTAATATCTTTGTTTCGCTTGACACTCAGATAACACCTGGTCATAATTCGAAGCGGGGAAGCATCCTGAAACAGAGCTCGATGAACGAGGAACTAATGTCTACCGATAGGCTAGAAGAGAAAGAAAGGGTACGAAGGAACATAATGAAACAGGCGTCCCTGAACGAGGACATTATCTGCAAAGGGAAAACCTTCGAATCCCTTAGAGACTCCCTCTATTCCGTAAACGCGACAAAGAGATTTCAACTATTGAAAAGTGGCCTTACGAACAAGATTAAACAATCCACGACTAACATCGAGGTATCCGGTATATCGATCAAGAACGGATTCGTGAAGATCTTACAAGGATGGAAATCCACGGAAAATGAAACGAATACAACTAATACGTCGACCGACGAAGCGTCTAAGATGATGTACAATGACTCGAAGGTTCAGCCTGTAACTGTGCCGAAAAGAGAGACAGAGGTGATCGAAAGGCGTTTGTCTCGCGAAGACGGTTCGGATTCGTCGAAAGACAGTAGTTTGCAGAGCGACACAAGCGTCGATTCCGAGGACAGTTTCGCGTCCGTGATTTACGTGCCAAAGCAGGACGCACAGCCAACGATAGAGGCTATTATTCCAGCCTCCAGTGGTCATCAGCTGGGAAGCATCTCAGCGCCCCCTTCACCGCGCGTCAAACATCCTCCTGATACATCTAACTCAAGATTGAAGGTCATTTCCATATCCCCATTGCTCAAACAGTTTCCAGCTACTAGCAAGTCTCTACCTCCACCTAGTCCACCTGGCCTATCCCCTTGTACTTTAAACCCTGTATTTAGCAGGCCATTCTTTGGTTCAACCACAGTCCCCAACCAGCAACAGGTATCTGGAGACAATACTGTTAACACAAAGAGGACGGAGGTTTCGAACAACGGTTGTCATCAAACAATCAATGGAGACTTGCAGGGTAATAAAAGGAATATCGAAAGTGAGATTTGTGGGAGGACTAATTTCTGCGAAGAGAAGAAGCCTAGTTTGCAGACTATACGCGCTTATAGATCTATGACTGAGAGTGTGGAGGTCGAGGAACCGAAAACTGACAAGGACACTGCTCCACTTTTACCTACTGTGGATGATAGTCCTGACGTGTCGTTGCACGAGAAAAGTACCATTGAAGTCAGTAAGGAGGAAGAGAATCGTAAGGCCAGACTAAATCAGATCAAGGAATTGCTGAAACAGAAGCCTGGTTTTGCAACTCGAACCAAACCGTCGTTTCCTCTGGTTAGAAGAGCTTCGACGACAGCTAGCGGTCGTTTGGAGGCTGTTACCAAAGTTCTACCACGTTTGCTTTCATTGGAATTATTCAATCCCGAGACTGATGATCTGGATAGCGATTCCAGTGGAGTGTCGTCACCGGATTCGATAGGTTCTGTGATTAGCGTAATCTCTGATGAGAAATACATGGCTAAGAAGGATAATACTAAGTCAGAGTGTACCGAATCCGAAGTGCTAGATAGCTCGGTTGAAAACGTGTCTGATCCCAGTGACGCGACAGCTGACGAATCATCAGGATACGTAGCTGATTCCAAGGAGGATGAAACGAAGGCAACAGGAGACAGTAGTTCGTCTCAGTCTTCTAGACTTCTAGAAGCTGCAACTAACGTCGCCAATTTTCTGGAGGATACTGTGGAGACGGCCATCACAAAAACGCACACTAAATCGTACTCGACGCAGATAGCACAACAGGAAAGCGTTGAAAGTTCAGCTAGTAGCGAAACAAAAGTCAGAACGAAGTCGGATATTCAATTGCCAAAGGTGGAGGATACGTGGAACGAAGAATGTCGCAAGCATCTGATAGACTTTACCGAAAAGCTTAGTGAAAACTTGATGCACGAGTTGGACGAAAACAAGAGCGATCAGAAGACTTTAGATAAACCATTCCTATCGAGGAAAGACTTGGACAAACGCAACTTTGAACACCTACCTCCTTACGACATTCCATCGTCGATATCTACCAAGTCGAAATACAACGATTTATCCAACACGATCGCATGGCTGAGTAACACCAATAATGGTTTCCATGAAGAAATGCATAGAAGTACTTCAGACGACATAATGGATTTCGTGATGGTCTCCAATACCGGGGAATTCATGAACGAGAAAGAAACGTCCTCCTTGGACAAACCATCTTCGGAGAAACCTTATCTAAGAAGCGCAAACTCCATAGAGTCTAGCGATATTGGCGAGTCCATCGATAATACGATCAGTTTCAGTGACGGAAGCCACGCGGAGTCCACTGGACGATTGTGTAGCAGCATGATGTCGCTATTATCAAACACCAACGAATACCCTAAATCATACGCTGAGAAACGAAGACTCCAATTACAAAGGAGGTCCGCCTCCGAGGAGACGCCACCTAGGTATCCAGACAATAGCAAACGCAGTACCGATTGTCTGGTAACCACGACAGGAAGTAACGATTCCCTGACCGGATCATCGTCCCAGGAATCTTTACCGTCCGATCGCGGAGGTGGCGCCATTACTTATCATCAGTACTATCACGTGTTCAGGGAGGGCGAGCTGGACCAACTGATCAACAAATACGTGGAGAACTTGCATATTATCTCGTCCTACTATGATCACGCGAGCTGGTGCATCGTTGCGGAAAAGGTGCAGGTCTGGACTATATGACTCGAGGCGGACGCCCCTGTCCCGTTTTCACGCGGAGCGTCGCGCCTCGTGCGTCGCCATGCCGCCGGCTAGATCGCTTATCGGGCAAGGATAATCAGTTCGTGAAGCTCGCTGAAACTTCGTGAAATGCTTCTCGATTCAGTTTACGCGGACGCACGCGTTACGATGAAGAGTAGGCTAATTTCTTTATTATTAAAGGCAAGAGGTATGGTTGGTAGCTAATGAAAATACGTATACAATACTTAAATGAATTTATTATCGCTTTTCTTATTGTTTAGGTCGAAAGTGATTACATTAGCTGGCCATGAGTTATGGTCGAGTTCAGATAAGCGAGTCAGAAGTATATTAGAATTTTAAAATTGATTTGGAAGACTATGAGAAGACTGGATTTTAACCAAAAGAAACGAAGTATAATTTCTAAGCGCAGTTTTTTATTTCGGCCAGTTAATCTATTTTTCACCTCGAATCTTATTCCTATCGAAGCATTGTGTATAACTTACATTGAAGAAAAATATTTTGCTATTTCGAGGTTAAAGTTAATCATATGATGAATTCTATTGATCTGCAATTGATTGAACCATTAGCTATCTACCAGAAATAAGAGAGGTTAGGGCAAGATGTTAGATGAAGCGAGTTATAAAAGATGAGGAATGAGGTGTAAATATGTAAAATAAAAAGAAAAAATTATACGTTTCCGACGTAAGCGCACAGATCGGTAAACAAAAGATAATTCATCAGATAAGCAACACTACTAGAATAGCGATTTGTATCATTCGTCTAAGTGCTTGACCAAATGTTTCTTCTTTACTTGTTGGTTCATTGTTTTATCATTGGAAAAAAAGTCTCCATTCTAGTCTCGAGTTTCGATTACGTGATAATATGTAGCTTTAGTTAGATCTGTGGTTCCTAATCTTTTCATCATTCAACTCGTCGGCCACTTGTGATCATTCTCCCATAAAAACGGACGCTATCTTTTCCGTTGCATTATATCTGTACAGTTCGAGTATAATTCCATTGTAGGCAGCAGCGTTGCTGTTATCTCTTGGTTTATCTCTGATCATTCTTCTTTCTATTCGGTATTTTTTGTTTTTAGTATTATTTTATTTAATTTTTTGTATAAGTTCTTTTTCCTATAATATTATGATAATAAAAGATTCTATTTATTTTTTTTATAAATAAATTAAGTGTAACGTGTTTAGAGTTTTCCTAACTCTGTTATTTATTGTCATGTCAACATAAAAAGAGAAAGGTGAAACAACGGCGGTAGGGAGAACTGCCCGACCTTGAACATACCAAGAACTGTTCTCTAGTATAGTCATTCAGTTTTCCTCACTCTTTCAGACGTGTAATGTTACCAGGAAGTCTTTCGCTGAATTTCATCTGTCTACAATTTCATAGTTCGGCTGTTCTTTTTCCCTAAGAATGACATAAAAGGTACTTCTGTGACGGAACATTTAATTATAGAATGTAATAATAGGTAGGCGCGTTCTAGCAAAGTTAGAAAAATGAAATGCATTTATTCCGCCACGATAGTAATTCTTATATGTCGTTCTTAATTTAAAAATAAATAAAAAAAGAAAAAAAGATATACGACAATTGCAACAATCATGGGAGACTTTCTTTTTACAATAACGTAAATAATGTAAATAACGACGATTCTCGTTTGACAAGTATTTAAGTATTCACTTCCAGGTATAAGAAACGACGCTTCAATAACGTTCATTTGCCACGCATGTCTCGTAGATAGCGACAAGTTCGTATTATGAAAACCGAGAGTTTAGGGTAATAAATTGTATAGGAACTGCTGTTCCAAAGTAAACGGATGTTATTGCGTTATTACCACGAGGAAATTCAGCTGACGAAACAGGAAGATACGCTGCTTAAAGTTATTGGAGAGTCATCCACTTTGATGCTTAGAAAGCTATTGGACGTTTAGTGAAAATCTGCGGCTATTATGGGAACGGTATTATAATTTCGTTGTCAACATTTACTTTATTTTTGACACGTTCGAGAAGCTTAACTCTGTTTAAGACTGTTATCGAGAACAAATTAATACCTTCATTTTTGAATTTATATAAAATTTTATAATTTATGTAAATTATTTTCAGGAATGATATTACAATGAATTAATTAGTTGTTTCAAACATTTAAAATATGCATATATCGATCATTGTGATATTTAATATTTCAAATATTACAGAATGTAAATATTTAAAACTCATGGTAAAAGTGAGACACCCTGTATATAGAAGCTAATTCAAGATCTTTTTGTGGATAGGATTGCTCCAATTACTTCAAGCAGAATGTTTACTCTTTAAAGTAGCAGACTATACAGAAAAGATACGGTTTGTAAGTTTCAGTTGTAAACAAATGAGAACAAATTGGATGAATATATTCGAAAGTGAAATTAAAGGAGAAACACGTACAACAGACGGTTCCGGCTCACTATAATTTGATATCAAGAAAGTCTAAGAATTTCGATAAAGTTACGAGAATTTATTGTGAATGAGATACTAATTATTAGAAAGTTAAACAAAATACATACGTAGTTACTCATCGAGATTGAGATCGAATTTCGCTAAGGAGAAATCTACTTTATCGACAGAAGATATAAAAAAATTGTATAAAACAGGACCAAAGTTCAAAATATAGAATACGTTTGTTATTGGCATCGTAAATCGGGGTACAAAGTATTGTATGTTCAACAAATAGAAGACTCTCCGATGACCTCGAAATCACTAGATTCAAAAGGGTAATAAAAAAAATGGGAAGCGAGAAACATCTCGGAATTCTGAGCATTTGTAATACCGCAATAACTATCGGACCATTCGAAAAAATGTATACCACGAGATAGCAGAACAACAGTTGATCCTTTATTTAGGAAAATTAGCGAAATCTAACCTTCATGATTCCTTGCTTTTTCAAGGATATTCACGACGGGACACGACTTCTAGAAACCAACAGATTTTTCGCGACCTTTAGGGAAAAGTGTCGCGAAAGTTCATCCATAGATACGTTGCATAACGGAACAATTAGTAAGGAACAAATAAACGGGTTAAAATATCTCGAACCTACGATACGACCGGACTGTATATTCCACATATGCATATATTTAAAAAAAAAAAAACAGTACTGACTGCGAAAACCTTATAGTTAAAAGGAACAAAAAAAAAGAAGAGAAGAAAGAAAAAATATACATATACATACACGTAGTTCGTGAAGTTGTTGACTTAACGTCAAACCAATTTACAAAAACGTTAAAAACCGTAGATATCATATAGTGGTATATATGATATCTACGTATGAAAAGGATTAAATAATTCTTAAAAAAAAAAAAGTAAAATTTTACGGATCCAGTGATATTATACTTCACATGTTATGACGAGCATACTTTGCTACACTTTTTTTTGTAAATATCTTACTGAAAATACAAAACCAATACATATATACATAAATACGTGTATACATATATATATCGGCAATCTTCTTACAATTTTGTGAATGTTATCGTAAAAGGTACTGTCTTTAAATGTTAAACAATGATCAGTCATTCTTTTATCGAATATATTCTTCTCTTTGTTAGGAAACCATTCCATCGATAGGTTCACTTTGATTGTTCCTTGTATAAAGTTTGTATAATTGTAAATTGCCTTTTATTAACTATATTAAAACTGAATTTTATTGTCACAGTTAATGATACGATTCTCGATACTTAAATGAGAAAAAGAAGCGTACAAAGATATTGTTTCGAAAGATGCGACATTTGGTGACACTAGCGCCATCACGGAACATAACTAGTGAAGCACAATCGATAAAATCGGAATTCCACGTAATCCGCGATTTTAATCGAAAGCCTAATTGTTGCTCACTTATGTTACGAACGTTCACGATCATTTCCAGCAGTTATTTGACGCGTTCTTTTTTGTTCTTCTTTTCCGCAATATAGTTGTAATATTTTATTTGTAAGTTTAACCAATATTATGTACGATCCATGTAGAAGTGACATGCAAAAATAGATTTCGAAAGCGAATGGTCAAGTACATGAAGGTTGTAAAGAGCGACAGTTAAATCGATAATTGAAATGCGGATGTTTATGCAAATTCATATTTTTACGGGAATAACTAAAGAAAAATGAAATTTCTTTTTCATCCATTAAATATTATGGCAAGTATTTTATTTTGAATGTTTTACGTATTTTTACTACTTTAAATTTGCCATAAATGTATAAACATTCGTAATTTAATAGTAATAGCTATTATAGATTGAACATGTGCGAATTATTGTTTCTAACTTATCGAAGGAGAATTTTATATAGAAAATATTTGTATTTACCACAATCTTTAGTTAATATTTTCATATGTGCGTGTAGTCTTCCTCAATATTATTATTATGTTATTATGCTCGAGCGATCAATTTCCGTAACGGAAATTTCTTCGGTTCGATCGAATCAAACAAAAGTATCGATATATTCGCACATGTCTACCAGTAGATAAGAAATGATATTAGGTTTCATATTTGTAATTCCAGTGCAGATTAAAGAACGAACAAAAAAGAATACGAAGAAAACTGTCAGATTATAATGCTGCATCTAGAGAAGGCTGTGTTTGACATAGCTTAAATCTGTATATATGTTACGTGCATGTATATGATATACATACACGTATACCAATGCGTACACAAAAAGAACATTGCGTACAAAGGAGAAAAAACGTACATAATGCACAGATTACACACCATATATAAGGTCTAATAATCCCACACTTATATAGTGAATATTTAAAAGGAAAAAATGAATTGTTCTTCGCGTATATTTATTCCCCTTCCATCCAACGAGAAGTGTATAATTATTATTGCGATAATAACATGAGGTTCAGTGTTGCATTCGACTTTCTATTACATTATAGCATCTCGTGCATTATTCCAGTAAATATTACGAATCAGTCTGAAAATTTTCCTTTGGTATCCTGGAAACAAGGAACAAATATGTATTTTCTATTGATACAATTTTCTTTTCAATTGATTCATTTCTTTTTTATTTTCTTTGTTTTATTTTCGACTATAAGATAAATGCAAGATATATCGTATTAAATCGTACTTTTAAGACAAAGAGCAGTTTGTTTCTTGTATCCTTGTTCCATTTGAAGCTTCTCAGATCGATTCTGATTAATACGCATCATAAAATTGTACTCGATGAAAATGATAACTATAGAAATGATGTTATTTACGACAGATCCGTAATTGCGTACCATCAAAGAACCACAGTTAGTAGTAGATGTACTCAAAGCGAATTAAAATTCCTGTTCTGTTTCCTCTCGACCATTTCCGTTTATCTGCACGAATATCAGGGTAATAACCTCACTACGTGAATTTTTCAACGGACGTCGATGAATATAATCGCAATGAACTTAAAATGATTTCTCGATTACATTCTCTCGCATGATTCAATGTAATGTTGCTTGTGGAAAATAGTTTTTCCGCCAAAAGTTACTGATGTTTAACCAACAAGCATTTTAAGCTCATGTAAGACATTCAACTATATATAAGCGAAACAGATCCATCCCCGATATTACAAACTTGCAAATGTTTTATTTTATTTAATACTTACTATCATCTTATTATTAAACACTTATTATCTAATTACAATACTTCATGTGACTATCGAAGTGTTAACGATGGGTGCGAATTTTTGAAAGCGTTTAATTCTAAGTGAACATAACGGGGAGCGTTACAAGATATTTCTTCGGTAATTACGATTCTAGCTTGGGGTACGTTATGTTTGGGCGGTACCTCTGAGATGTTTAAAAAGATATTGACAATATATATACATGTGATTGACAGAAGGTTCCATCACAATTTTGTAAACTACATCGTATTTCTATAGGGTTTACCATTCGGAGAATGTAGGAAGTATAAAAGGGCACGTGAATTTAATTAATTGCATTGAATTGAATCATTCAATCAGAGAAAGAGAAAAACGATGAATTAACAGTTTTAATAATACAGATAATAAACTAACAGTTTATTGTAACTGTTTTAATTGTCAAAATGATTAATAATCCTTAATAATTGGGAAAGCTGCATGTAACTCGAAAAATTCACGTGCCCACGAAATGTCCTTGTTCTTCCGCTTTAGTAATATCGTATAAAATAGTTTTTCCTTTCCTTTGTCTTTTTTCTTTTGTCTCTCAATAACACCGTAAGTACATGCGGTCCAGTTACACATTACATAAATACGTTTATTGAAACTTTCCATAACGATACCGAATTATCGATTCAGTGCACTTCGATCAATTAATTAAACGTTCGTATTCATTTTGAACGTCTAGTTAGGCCATGTTCGAAACCAGACCAGACTACTATTTTATACCTGTATTTCACGATCAAGATATTAAAATCATTATCCAATGCGCATTATTATGTGTATGTACATTTTGTTTAATAGAGATAATATTTCATATTTCTCACAGAATTATTGACTATGATACCCTTTTGAAATGAATACTACTCCAGGAGATTTTGAAAAAATTCAATCCGTTTTGTGATTTTTTAAATATTTTCAGTAGTAATTCAGAAAAATTATTTTAATTGGTTTAATTTAGTTTCATTTGCCAAATTGTTTTAATTTATTTAAAATTGGCTGTTTTCAATCTTTCTGACTGGTTGTTTTTAACAGTAGTTTTTAGAGGTAAGTTATAATATGTTTAGTTACTTATATCAGCAAGGTATTAAAGAATGCATTATAATTATGTCTTTCGTTTATTTATAATTACTAATAGTTTTCATTGTCGTTAATAATATTTTCATTATTAAGAGATTTACTGTATATATATATGCGTGTATGTGTGTGTGTTATCCGTATATTTAATACGTCATTGCACAATCTTGTTTCACTGCATTTCTATCAACAAATTTGTTAATACATAATACAGATTACGTTGTTGTAGTTAATACAATTTATAAATAAATTTTATTAATACGGTTATTATGCCTGTGAACAATATATAATTTTTACTATTACATAATTATCAAAAGTAGATATATTATGAGGCACTGAAAGATTACGTTTTGATAAAAGCAGTGAACGAACTTATTCATTGTATTTCTTTTGAATATGCGAGCATATAATTTATATGCTGTTTTTTTCATATAAAAACTGCTAACATATTTCCCTTATTTACTTTTACGGTAAGTGTACAATATTTCCTTAAAAAAAAATGAAAGCGTATATGTACATGTACGTAAATTACAAATTTCTCAAGTAAATCTATGTACATGTATTTATCAAAATATAATAAGTAAGTATCTTATCATAATATATTTGATAAGCATTCTAAATATAAGTTATCCACTTTACAAAATTATCCTGTGCAAATAAAATATGCACAGAAACTTTAAGATACCATCTTAAAGTTCTTTCATTTTTCTTTTTTTTTTTTTTTTATAAAAAAAGTAACAATACAGATTAATACATAACGTAGTTATATGCCTCTGTTTCTTCATCATTCATATTTCATGAATTCATAATTGTTTTAAGCGATAGAAATATAACATTTTTCTTATATTTTATAAATGGATAATCTGAGTGAACGGATTGAAAAACAAGTGCTATGATAAAACATTCATATCTCTAACTAAAATCGTAAAGCAATCCTAAAATTAATGCTTATAAAACCAATTCTTTCCTTTACATCTTTTATACATTTTTCATCTATATAAGAGTGTGTTCTTATTCACGTCTTAAATTTTCAAGTCTAGCTTGCAGATCTGCATCCGCGTCTGTCAAATTTCCACCTTCCTCATTCCCTGTCGCAGTCGCAACTGGTTGCTTGGAATTTACTACATTTAATGAACCGGATGCTTGAGGTAAACCTGACAATTGATCTGTCAATTGGAGACCCAATTCGTCCAAAACTTGCGACACAATGGCATCACTGTATAAATAGTATAATTACAATTGAAATATTCAACAAACAAAAGTCAATACTTTTTAGAGATACAAATATTTTTATTTAGAAATCGCAAAAATACCTTTCTTCTTCATCACCCTCATCTTCCATTGCGTCATCAATAGCATCATTCATAATTTCCTCTTTCATATCCATTATTTCTGACTGCTTTTCAAACTCTTGTAATATTTTTTGTATTTGAGGAAGATTTAATTGTCTGTACAATCATATAATTTTCATGTATAGCAAGTGATAAAAAATTTTTTCTAATTCTAATTTTAAATGAACAGGACAAGTACTCACTTGTTCATATTTTGCATGGCTCTTGTGACTCCCTTCATTGCTTGTGCCATTGTGTTTTGTGAACGCAATGTTTGAATCTTTAAAGAAACTGCTTGGATATTTGCTTTCATCAACATAAATTTTTTCACATAACGCCTAGTTCTTACAAGATCTTTAGCCATAATCTTCACTGCATCCTATCAAACAGTAAATAAATATCACCCTATAGTATACAAGATAAATTCAAACAAGATCAGATTACCATTTGCCCATCCTTAGCAAGTTTCTTTATATCCACGATAATCTTTTTTTCTTGTTGTTCCATCCTCATTCTCTCTCTGTCAAGATCTCGCATAGCTTTGTTTAAAGCTCTCTGATTTTTCCTGAGCATCTCCTCAGGAGTAATACGTTTCCCAAATAACCACTCCATAATTAGAATAAAAATACTATTGCAACTTCACCTATTAAAATTAATATCGATGCATAAATCATAATGAAAGTTTAAAGAAGATTATGATTATGTTTGAGCAAAAAATAAAAATAATTAATATTTGAGAAAAAAAACATGATTATAGAAATAATTGATAGAAAATGATTAACTTTCAAAGAATCGATTATATATAGACATAGAGAGAAAATATATTAATGTTTATTTTATAAGACAACAGCTTTTAATGCAAAAATTACCTAATTATATTAAAGACAATCTCGAAAGATATGAATAAAGAAAATTATAACAGAATGCTTGATCGTTTGAAAATGACGTTTTATAGGTTAGGAAGTTTATATCAAGATCAGGAATTTGATTTGACAGACTGAATGAGTCACAACGTAACAAGTCACAGGTCGAATATTGTTACAAGTACTACTGTATATAACTGTATATTACAGATCATTTTGAGTTTGACATTTTAGTTTTTCTTAAAGTATAAGAGATAATATAACGTTATCATGATATATCGTACGAATATCGTATGAATATGTTTATATGGAATTTACGCAGCACTTCCCTTCGTAACGATACCATAGAATTACAAATATATGTAAACAATCTACGTACATTAAAGTATAACCGCATGTAACTTACAAGACTGATTTTAACATGTTAATTTAACAATTGTTAATGTTATCATACAGGAACTTTTTATTTTAATCCTTGCATTTTACTAATAATACTTTAAATTGTAAATTAAATTTGTTTTAGTTAAAAATAAAATATATGGTACTTAAAGACTGTGCAGAATTAAAAATTTATTTAGGAAAAATGGTGAAATTTTCCTTGGTACTTTAATAGTTTTAAAATTCGTAAAACATAATGTATCAATATAATTATTTATCTCTTCTAATGTGAAAGAAATAAAATTCCAAGTTCACAATTAATCGAATTAAACTGTTTCATAAACTAATGAAGTTGAAAAATATACAGGATGGCCTAGCTAAATGAGATAATACCTGATCACTGATCATGTACATATTGCGTTGATAACTTCACTTTACATTATAAAAAAAGTATTATTATATGTTTGCTTATGCTCGTTATTTTAATTATTGTTTAGAAACCGCAACTTTATTTGTAACTGAAAAGAAACGAAGTTATAAAATAAAAATAGTTAACTTAAAACATAATGTAACAATTATCAAAATATTTTGAAATAAATATCATGTCATGCGTACAGTGTCGCATATTAAGCACTTCCAAATGTATGATGTCAGAATCTCTTAGTTAAAGCTAATATAATATTTTCTTGTAAAAACAAATATAGAGATAAAATATTCTACAAAAATGAAGACGGCTTTAATGGTGGCTGAAAAACCATCTTTGGCAGCTTCGTTAGCCAATATTTTAAGTAATGGTCGGTGTACATCTCGGAAAGGTAGGTTATGTTTTTTTGAAATTTAATACATAGATATAATTTTATGATAAATATTTTAAATTAAAAAGATGAAATATACAATACCATGATTCATAGATACCTGTATTTCATAATGCACTTTTTAATAAAAAAAAATTTAGGTTTAAATGGATCTTGTTCAATACACGAATGGATAGGTCAATTCAGATCTGAGACTATAAATTTTAAAATGACTTCTGTCTTTGGTCATGTTATGACATTAGATTTTATTGGCAAATATAATAACTGGGATAAGGTTGATCCTGTAAGTAAAAAATTTAGAGTCTTAGTCTTGCCATTATATTTTATTATATTATTTTATTGTATTAGTAACGTACTACTTGTTATGTTTAAGGCAGAGTTATTTTCATGCCCAACTGAAAAAAAGGAAGCAGTTCCTAGATTGAAAATCCCTTACCTTTTGGCTAAGGAAGGAGCTCATTGTGATTATTTAATATTATGGCTAGATTGTGACAAAGAAGGTGAAAATATCTGTTTTGAAGTTATACATGCAGTCCAGCAAGGAATGAATAGGAGATTAAATCCAAATGTAAGTTTGCTTAATTTTATTCTAATTATTCATACTAATGTAATGAAATTTTATAAATATTATATTTGTTACAGGATATTTGGAGGGCAAGGTTTTCTGCTATTACAGAGAAGGACATAAAAGCTGCATTGACAAATCTGATAAAGCCAAATGAAAATGAAGCAAAGAGTGTTGACGCTCGACAAGAAATAGATCTACGAATTGGTTGTGCTTTCACAAGGTTCCAGACAAAATTTTTTCAGGTAGAATAATATTAAAGCAACTTTTACTATTCATATCATATATTAATTTAATATTTCCTTTTCTTTTTCATAGGGTAAATACGGAGATTTAGATGTGTCTCTTATTTCCTATGGTCCTTGTCAAACACCAACGTTAGGATTTTGTGTGCAAAGGCATGATGAAATTCAAACATTTAAGCCAGATCCTTACTGGGTTCTACAGGTATAATATTAAAATAAGTGTCTTATCTTGGCTTATAACTTTCCCTTATATATCAGAATATAATTCCTCTAAGGAAGAAGATAAACTTGAATGTATTGAAGGTTACAGTTAAATCATCCGATGGCCAAGACATTATTTTGAGTTGGAGCCGTGTACGATCTTTTGACAAGGAGATAGCAAATATGTTTCTGAGTCACGTGAAAGAGTATGACCAAGCAACGTAAGTTTTAGATATCTGTATGTACGAATACTTTGTGTTAATATTAAAATAATGTAACGATGTTTATCTAATTAATTATTCTAGGGTTATAAGCGTAGAAAGTACAGAAAAGACGAAATCGCGACCTATAGCTTTAAATACAGTAGAGTTAATGAGAATAGCAAGTTCGGGTTTAGGAATGGGTCCCCATCACGCTATGCAGATTGCAGAACGTCTTTATACTCAAGGGTACATAAGTTATCCTCGAACTGAGACAACATTATACCCAGAAAATTTCGATTTGCTGTAAGTCAAAAGCAACTTCAAAATTTATTTATATTTTACTCATATGTATGCAAAAGTATCTACATTTAGTGCAGCATTGAAGCAACAGCAGAACAATCCCGATTGGGGCGATCAAGTTCGTAAAATATTAGCAACGGGCATTAATAGACCGAAAAAAGGGCTTAATGTTGGAGACCATCCTCCTATTACTCCAATGAAACATGCTACCCGAAACGATCTCGATGGTGATACATGGAGATTATATGATTATATAACTCGACATTTTATAGCCACTGTAAATATGTATTCCTAATTGAATATCTTATATATCAATTTTTATTTACTTCAGAGGGCTTAAATATTTAATATTTTGCAGCTGGCTCACGATTGTAAATATTTGAGTACCACGGTTAAGTTTGAAATAGGAATGGAAGTGTTTACGGCGAATGGTCATAGTTCAATAGATCCTGGATATACTAACATACTTACATGGCAAGCACTTGGAAGCAACGATACTCTACCCAGATTTACACCGGGTGAAAAAGTCAATATACAAGAGGTAGTAAATGTAGAAAATGAAGAGTGAAAATACTTTAATCAAATAATTTATAACTGTATTTTATAATTTTTGTAGACGAAGTTAGTCGAATGTTATACACAACCTCCAGATTATTTGACAGAATCTGAATTAATATCACTTATGGAAAAACACGGTATTGGAACTGATGCTTCTATTCCAGTACATATAAACAATATATGTATGCGAAATTATGTTAATGTAGCAACTGGCAGAAAATTAGTTCCGACATCTTTAGGAATTGTGTTAGTTCACGGATATCAAAAAGTATGTAGCTTGTTACATATATAAGGAATAATAAGTTATTTCTAGTAATATGTTTGTATTAATATTAGATAGATCCTGAGCTAGTTCTACCTACGATGAGATCCGCAGTAGAGGAGCAATTAAATCTAATAGCTTTAGGTAGAGCAGACTTTCACGCTGTGTTACAACATACCGTTGAAATTTTCAAACAAAAATTTCATTATTTTGTAAAAAGTATCGAAGCGATGGATCAGTTGTTTGAAGTTTCATTTTCTCCTCTTTCTGCATCAGGAAAAGCTCACTCCAGGTATATTTTACATTCCAGTAAATATATATGATTACTTAAATATTTATCATTTTCCTTTATTCACAATACTTTCTTATATTCAGATGTGGAAAATGTCGACGTTACATGAAATATATACAAACAAAACCGTCAAGAATGCACTGCGCACATTGCAACGAAACGTACAATCTCCCACAAAACGGGAATATTCGAATTTATAAAGAATTAAAGTGTCCATTAGACGATTTCGAATTACTCTCATGGTCCACTGGTGCACGGGGAAAAAGTTATACATTTTGTCCATATTGTTACAATAATCCCCCATTTAGGTAATTTTGTTCTTGCGAACAAATAGGATATAGAAAACACATTCAATCTCATATTGTTTAAATACGTACTAACTAGTGCATGAATCATGAATTCCAGAGATATGAAAAAGGGAATGAGTGGTTGCAATTCTTGCACACACCCGACCTGTCCACATGGCATGAATTCTAATGGTTTATCGAGTTGTTTAGAGTGTAATGCCGGTATACTCGTCCTCGATCCTTCGGCTGCACCAAAATGGAAACTTGTGTGCAATCGTTGTGACGTTATTATTCATTTATTCGAAAATGCCCACAAAGTGACGGTTGATACTGAGGTGTGCGACTGTGGGGCTCAATTAGTTACCGTAGAATATAAACAGGTAAAGAACAATCAAACTTAAACGTTACATTTTAATTGGAAAAGTCATTTATATTCGAAGAATATTAAAGTGAATTTTTTTTTTTTTTGGTTTCAATGATAGGAAAAAAGCAAGCTTCCCAATGAAGCTACGGAGATGACCGGTTGCGTTTTTTGCACACCAGCTTTCATGGCTCTTGTGGAAAAGCATCGTGCAGTCGCCTCAAAACCGGTTACAACTCGTGGCCGTGGTCACGCTAAAGGCCGTAGTCGGGGTAAACCCCGTCCACCGAAAGATAAGATGGCACAATTGGCTGCGTATTTTGTATAATTGATTCCATTTGTAAATGAAGTACATAGATGACACTAATCCCTTCCTATTCACACTTTGACACTCGCTATTGCGATATATCTCGAAAATAAATCGAACTCTATTTACTACCTCAACGACTCATACATTATGTTACTTTTTTTTTATAATCTTTACTCATTTTACAAATAGAACATGATTTACATTATCACACAACAGTATTATGTTTTGGATAACAGATATTAAGAAAGTAAACATTTATGTTCTCATGAAAAAAAAAAAATATATATTCGTGTTATTAAATGTTAAAAACTTTTTAGACATTTTATTTATCCATGGAGGGAAACTAATTGAAATTATCGATTGCTATCTCTGCATGTTTTGATGTATAACGTAGAGAGGGCATACCATACATTTTTTATGAGTCTTTAGTAAAAACTCAAAAACAAAATAAATTATTATATAGAAAATACAAAAATAA
Source organism: Bombus pascuorum (assembly GCF_905332965.1). Classification (NCBI taxonomy): domain Eukaryota; kingdom Metazoa; phylum Arthropoda; class Insecta; order Hymenoptera; family Apidae; genus Bombus; species Bombus pascuorum. The sequence continues at coordinate 4,048,037 of NC_083488.1, read as the reverse complement.
TCTATAAGAAGTACGTAAAGATTATTAAAAAAGCATTGAATGAAATTATGCTTTCATCTATAAACATTTTTAAATTTCACAATTTATGATATCTATTGCCCATATTCGCATATTGTATCTTATCTTTTGATAACGACTAACACTTTTATATTTGATTTTATTCGGATATATATAATTTAAATTTTATTCTTCGAACATTATTTATCATATGCAGCGGAAAGAAATACGTACAATGTAACTCCTTTTTTCCCTTTAAATCTATTAAATCCGCTTATTAATACTATTTACATATTTAATAAAATCTTTAACGCGTTGAGTACGCTTTTATATATAAATGCATACAAATCCGCGGCCTACTAATTATATATTCTCCGAAAAAATACTACGCGGTATACGATCTTACTCTTTCTATTCTGCCATCACCAGGTCAACATCCGATCATCGAGACATTCTCAATCGGCTATTCAATCATCCTGAATCTAAAAGAGACGAAATAAAAGAAGAAAATCGATCGGATCTCTATATACGGGAGATCACGAAGTGCCGATTGCCGCGAGTCTATTACAACTCGAATAGTATCGGTAGCGGCATTTTGCGGAGAAAGTTGATTGGCTCGAGGCGGCGAGCGCGGTGATGGTGGGGGAAGCACTTCCAACAAGAGGGCGGATTGGTTCAGTTACGCACGTACGCGCGCTATCAGTCGGTAAACGTACGCCGTGTTGTACGGTTTATTCGTTTGTAATTTTGTCCTGGGGCAAGTGTTCGCGCGTGTTATCCGTTTCACGAGCTTAAACACAACTAACGTAAGCTCCTCAACACGCCGCGCGTACTTACGCTTCTCTGTATGCCGTGTCGTTGTGTTTGTCTTTTCGCGCGTCAAGGGGATCGTGGTCCCGATGTGATAAATGTAATAATGCAGTCTGACAAATATAATGCAGTGAAGTGAAACGTGTCCTGGGCGCGGCGATTCCGGCAGAAGGAAGGAAGAGAAGCTGGCCGGCATGTACACGCAGTCCAGCCGCGGCATCACCACTGCTGCTGTCATATTGGCGATGTTCCTCTGCCGGATTTGCTCCGCCGAGGAACAGCCAGGTTCCTCTAGTGGACCCGGTCTCCTGGAATCTTGCAACGTCACTGCCGACGGACGGGAGTTCTCCTGCCGCGGGGCTGGATTCCTGTCCATCCTGGAACCTCTCGATGTCACTGTACTTCCATCCACAGTCAATCTTACTAAACTGTGAGTATATACACAATACACATGATATATAAATAAAAGAAATATAAGAGTTTTGCGAAGGGACAATCTTAAAATTCGGTGCCTTGTCAACCACTTTCAGATCAAAACTGCATTGCCATTTGACTTTGAGACTAAATACGGTGGTTAGTGAAAGTATTTGAACACTTAATCATAGAGAACTGTTATGTGTATATTGCGTGTGTTATATTGGACAAATATGAAACAAGTTTGAAAATCTATATAGAAACTATAAGATATTTAGTGCAAGCATATATTTTGCAGCGGTCATAAAAGTATTTATATAACACACGTAATGCATATATGAAAGTTTTACTATGGTAAATGTTTATACACTTTCGTAAGTCACTGTACGCGTATTTGCATTGAAAAGTTGAAAGAAATTTTTTTTTACGTAAATTACATTTAGGTTATTATTTCGCCGTAAAATAACTAGAATAGATGACGCAACTTTGTTATAAAAAAAATGTATGTTTTAATTTTTATTCGTTTAAAGTTATTCGTACAATTCTTTTTGAAATCAATTTATAATTTATAGTCATTTATATGTTTAATTTGTTAACCGGAGAAGATGAATTAAGTCGTTATTCTAATTGTTAATAAATAATCTTCTTTGATCAGACAAATTTACAAAGGAAGCGATATTATATAAAATCTGCTCTTAACCAAGTTTTCGACGCAAATATGCTATTGCGGCATGTCTTCTCGCGTATCATTATTTTGACAACGATATATTTCGAAGCGTATCGAACTCGAACGATGCTTCCAAGATCGTGTTTCGCTGTTGTTTCCTTTTTCGTTGCGTCTCTTTCGTTCGCGCGGCTTTTCGAGCAGTATGGTCGCGCGGTTGCACGGAGGTCCTTCGAACTTTTGCCTTGAGAGTTTGAAAGGTTTGACATCGGATGAGGCGCTGAGACCTTGACGCGTTAACATTTTGAGTAATTGCCAGTAGCGATTTATGGACTTTAATTTAAAATTCACGTTTAGAAACTGATATTAATTGATATCATTAGGTTATTTGGAATCGTAACAATTTAGTATTAGATGATTTTAGAATTTTTAACTTCACGCAATTATACGATTAATATCTATCACGGAGAATGTAAGGTATAAAATTAAATTAAATACACCAAACTTCAGTAATCTAATATGATAAGTTGAATTATGATAAATTGAAATAAGTTAAATGAAAATATAGGTTGTATGCGAATGTACTTTGAAACAATTACCACGTGACTGGTCGAGAAGCGCGCAATTATTCAAATGTCCAAACTATCTGTCAAAACTAAAACGTATCTTTCCAACTCCACTCTCTTCTCGAAACCACTCCCTTTATTCACGTGTTTTCGTGCAGCTAGTATCAAGTTTCAAAACAACAATTTGCCAACCGTCATGTGTCGTTATTAATTTTTCCTTTTTACTCTCGACGCTTAAAATAGAGATGTCGCCATTGTCGTCGCACCTAGCGTTTATCTGCACTTCGCTTGCACTATGCGTACAACATATTCTTATAATTTTATATTAACCTGTTAATCTGAAATGACACGTTTCTATATGAGGCATAATTGAGAAAATTAATCGCATCTTTGAATACGGGTGGGATTCGTACAAGGCGATCAGAAACGAAAGAATGAAAAAAGTGACATTTGCAGTTTGGTTGCGCGCAGGAAGCGAGAGAAAAACGAACAACGAGGTAATTGGAACTTTTTTCTGGCCTGGATTCCATCCGAAAGTATTCTTCGGGACAAGTTGGCCGTAGTTTTCCGTGTGTACTGTCGGAAACGTCTGTTCGTCTGACTTGCTACGCTGCATACTACTACGCGAGTCTATTTCCGTTTCGTCTGTTCGATCGTTATTGCTTCCATACTTTCATATTACGATTATTACTTCCATTATTGAAACTGTTCATTTGAGATTCCTTTGAGACATTTACCAAAGTAGTATTTTCTTAGACTGAATCTAATTGTAGCTATCGAATATTATCGAAATGTTCGTGGAAGTTATTTCTGGGAAAGATAAGCAAATTAAAATTCTAATGGAACTGGCTGCAAGCTGACCTAGAACTCCACCGGAAGTGGAAGAAAATATAACTGCGCAGGAAATAGCGCACTAAAATGTCGATTTTATAGAGTGCATCGTAAAATACGTTACCATCAAAATAACCGACTCTCATCTACTATGTGTTTACTAAATCTTTGATCCAAGAACTAAAAATTATTATTTATTGTCGACCAAGACGACTTAAGATTCTATTGTCGCATAATTCTTGTTCTATATTTTCCTTTTCTACTCTTTGTAAATTATTAACGAATTTTTAACATTTAACCTCTAATTGATCGATCGATAAAGTAGTAACTTTTTCTACTTTATCACTATATATTGTGTTTTGTAATTTGTTTTTTAGGTAAATCGTGTATAGGATAAAATTAAGTTGAATTCAGAGATTTCATCAAACTTTTAAGATACGGTAGAAGATAAAATAATAAAAATGGAACCGTGCAGAAGTAAAGATACAAGGAAAATCAGGACAAGGTAAATGCACTTCGTCAGAAATCTAATATAAAATTCCCGGTACGGTAAACTACTTTGCAGAAAATCACTGTCAGGATGAAAACCTGCGAGAATAAGAATTCCCGGCAACGAACATCGGGATGACGTTAAATCTCCAAGCAACACGATCGAGGGAAAGGGCTTTCAACAGGCTTGTAGCGATTATATTATTCAGAGATAATATTGGTCGATCGAAAAAGTGGAAAGTGAAACGGTTCAGGGGAGTTTCTTAATCGGGCAATTGCGTTAGCTAAATTAAAGCTTCGTGCCGTGCATGCTTCTCATTGGTCACGCGAAATTAGGCTCGCGTGCTGCGTGTGACCGCGGAATAACTTAGACGGGTACACGGCAAACAAATAAGGCTACCATAATTTCAATCTATTATGAAATCTCTGCGAAGATAAATCATAACGTTATTAAATCATCGTGATGCTTAATGTTCTTAAACAAAAACACACCCTATACTATATTTACTATACTATATACCATACTATATTTTATCACAGCAGGACGATTCTTTGATACTCGTTTTGTTAAAACCTCTTTTCGTATTCCAATAATTTTATGATCTAAATTTAGTTAAATTGTAAATATTAAGCTACGTAGAGAGTTTGTTTACGTTTCCTTAAAAGGACAACTGTTACCACTAGACTGCAGATTTTCATGCGTTCGTGGACAATTTGGAGATACACAAATGCACAGAATGCGCATAACATGTAAACACGTAGCAATGTGTTAGTACATATAGCGTTCTTCATATATATGTATTTAATGGATAGAACAATTTTTTATCCATATTACAGCTTTCAATAATATCTGTAAAGATGTAGACATAGAGTTTGTACAAATATTCGCAGCCTAGTCGTTACTTTCATTCGTAGACCACTAAGCAGGAACATGATAACTTATCATTGATAAGTCACGTTTCTTATTTCTTTATTCTACATACATACATATACATATATGTATATATATATAGATTTTGAGAAATGTTTCAATTTGTATACCTAATCAGCATCTTCGTGCCTCGTTACAGGGTCAGTGAGATTTCAAAGCGTTTTATACAATATGTACATCAAGATTTTCCTAAATGTTGCAATACCTTGGCGAGTCACCGAAGATGTGACATAACGACGTTTGATGATCTCGTGAAAAAAAGCTAGTAAAACTTTAGTAAAGGTATAAATTCAACCTAATTATATAGCTGAATACACCGTGCATCGTTTACTTGTCGTCATAATGCATCGAGGCAACGAGTGCTCTAGCCATAAAAGTCTGTCTTTAGGAGGTAAGATAAAGCGAAGGAGAAATATAAAAGAGAGAGAGAGAATGAGAGCGAGAGGAAAAGAGAAAGAGAGGAGAGGAGGAAGAGCAGTAGCGTGGAGCATTAAAAACGTCGTCCCGGTGGAGAGCCATAAAAATGAAATCGCACGGTACAATGACGAACGCTTCCAAGAATACAGGAACGAGGCATCAAAGGCGCGGGATAGCATCTTCTAAAGGCAAAAGGTATGAAGTATAATCCGTACAAGTACGGCTGATGATCGCCGACCTACATAGCTAGACGTTGATCCTTCTCGACTCGAAGACAGTCGATATTTTATAGATCGTGGTTTAGGATCAAGGAAACGGCGAGGAATCGAGGAAACGAGCAGTCGAACCAACCGAACTCGGCATTCACCGAGTGCGGATTCTTCAAAAACTAAAGGATATTCCACGATTCGTCCACGTTCGATCGACCAACATTTTCGTTCGTGTGCTGTTCAAAGAGGAAGTCGTGGTCACATTAAAAAAGGGGCTGCGAAATTCGTACTCTCCTCCAAATGCGAATTTTTACGAGAATCAAACGGTATTCGTTCGTCTACGATTTGTTCTTTTGTCTATCTGTCCGCGTTTGTCCAAAATTTTCGAAAATTACACGTGTTACTAAATGAAAGAAACTTTTGGGACGATCTAATGTTAGCCTCCGCTATTATGTTACATAACATCACCGTATAATATCATTGTACAGGGTTCTAACATATATTTTTTTATTTGTACTCAACATCGTGTATCGTAGGTCGAATGTTTATTAAGAGACCATGATTAATAGACTTTCGTACATTTATGGGAAATTTGATAGTGCATCGTTTTAGAAAATCTACACAAAAGGTGAGAAAATATATGAAATATTGAAAGTGCGACGCTTTCTGTATTAGTTGATTGATGAAACAATTTTCTACCGAGCTTCTGTTTAGTTATATTCTCAAAAACGTGAATTTGCATAAAAATCTGCTGTCAAGTTAGAAATTCGATAGATTCAAGATAGAGTCCTGAAGAGTATTTTCCTCTTCTTCGCTTTCTTCGAGATGTATATTCTTGTTTCCTTGAAGTTCTCGTGAAACATAGTGTACCATTATATTTGTTTTCAACTTTCGTTTCGAATTTCGTTTTTTCCTAGCGGAGTAGAATTTCCCATGCGACTTTCCACGATGAGGTCTTCGTTTTAGACAGTCTCTCTCTCTTTCTCTCTCTTTGGTTTTGTTTAAAACTGTTTTTATAAAAGTTTCCTCTACAAAGGTAAAAAGCGAAAGAAGTTTCCTCCAGGCATAGCGTTACCGGAGAGACAGGATTAGTTCATTAGGAGTTTTTCCCGCGGGCGAAACGAGTGTCTAAAGTCACTTTTATCCTCCAGCACTTTTTATCGCGTCTTCTCTTTTCACGAACAGCGACGAGGAATTTTCCAAAATAAAATTTCTAAGCAACCTTTTTGCCATCGTCTCTCGACTCTTTCCCTTTCCTATTTTCTTTTTTTCGTTTTAACGAAACAACTTTCCTTCTCTAAAAAGTTTCCGAAGATTCCTTCCTTTCGCCGTGATTTTTTCTTCCATCGCGATCTTCTTCCTACGACCGTAACTTTCTTCACAGTGATTTGATCTTCTTTCAATTTCGCGATATTCTTCTTTTCTTTCCCCCTCCCTTTTTTTTCTTTTCACCAAGGAAGTCGGTTGCAGGAAAAGACCAGAGGAATAGAAGGCGGCGCGATAGCACAGAGAAGAGGCCACTTGAAAGGCGAAGCAATTTATCTTCCTTCGTCTGTGGAATCGCAGTTGATTAATCGACGGAGGTCGTCGAGATTAATTCGCGCTCTACCTAGGAAACCAGAGCTGGAAATTATCGCCAATTATTGATTGTCAGCAGTCGATAAATCGACGGAGAAACAATGCCATACCTATTTGTGTATCTAGCTCTGATACAGCGATTCTATTGCTGCAGTTGTCGTAAAGAAAATACAAAGATCACGTCCTTAACCGTGCATCGTATTTTTATATTATGACCAGATGTATCGTGACCAATAATATTCAGTACCTTTTCATTTTCCTCGTATTCTTCTTTAAATCTCGTTTCGTTTAAATGTTAAAAAATCTTAAAAAATCAAGTAACGCGTAGTGTTAAAAATTGCTCCATAGCGATACGATCTAACAACAAATTCAACGTATTCAACGAATTTTCAGGCATCTTTTTAAACAGCAAAAAATATAAAAAAGACTGCGTGCACTCGAAGCTTAAGAAGCTTGAACTTTGAAGAGGAAAGATTTATATTACAATACGTACGAATAAATAAACACGTGTACTAAATATCCTTTAGTCGGATAATACGACGGTATTTCACGTGCGAGGACTTTGTGGCTCCACTGGCGTCTGCGGATTACCAGTTAAGGACTGCTGCATTAACTTTATATCCTCTAGTTTATTTCGTTTCGTTATCCTAAAATTTATCCGCCAAGGCGTCTGTACGTTTGTACGCTATAGCACTGTGCGCGAGTATACGTTCCCCTGTTAATAATTCCCTGTTCTTACGCCAGTCTTTGGCATTACGTTCCAGTTGCTGGCGAAGTTCTAATTGATTCGCGAAGTTCTCTAATTTACGCGTGAGGTTCTTTAAGCAATCTGTCAATCGAATCATCCTTTGCGAAACTTCAATGGATAATCAGAGGAGTTAGAAGTTGATAGAGTAGAAATTCCTCAAAGTGCACGTTAAGAGCGTAGTCTTTGCTTCCACATAAAATCGACCCGATCAACGAATCGTCGTTTCTTCGTCCCATTTCTCTGAATCTGTGTCTTTCGACTACGAACCTTTAGAATCCAGTCCTTAAGCGACTTTTACGCTCTTCCATACACCGAAAAGAGTGGAACAAACTCGTCGTTGGATGCAATAAAATTTCACTGTCCACTGTATCTTTCCCTATCCTTCGTCTCCGTGAAAACTCCAAATGCAAAATCTCCACTGTGTAAGCACCGACCAGCCAAACGTTTCTCTTAAATCTTCGAATAATCGATTTCGCAATTTGTCACCGGAATAACTGGTAACTGTGAAGATCAAGAAAAACTGGCAAAAAAAGAGAGAGAAAGGGAGAGAAAAGTGTTATATAAATTTCTAACGAGGGAAAAACCCTCTGGCTGGCAATCGTTCCGCGATCAACAGTTGCTCCATTTATTACGTAAAGACGGTTCTACATCGGCTCTTTCAACGACCGATATCTCGGCGTGCAGTTAGGCGCCGATTAATCTCGTTCGCGCTGCACGAAAAATAAATCAGCGCCGTTTTTAAAAGAGAGAGAGAGAGAGAGCGTTCGCTGTACGCCGCCACAGTGCACGCTTTTACATCGATGAGAAATATTTATAGAAAATGAGAAGCAGGTTCGAAAAGCACAGCGTCGAAGGCAATGCCGTTTCATTCATCCTTTCGTCGAACGGACGTGAATCTTTTGCTCCGTTAATTACTCCCATTTAGTACGGCTGTTCGTTCTAATTATAACGCGCTCCTCTTCGTTCTTCCTACTTTCCCTTTCCTCTTTCTCTTTCCGCTTCCGTTCTTATTTTTCTCTTCCTTTCTTTCTTTTTCTTTTTTTCTTTTGGTCAACTAATGGAAGGTAAATAAGAAGCTCGGACGAGTTACGAAAGCGGAGAGACATTTGTGCGGATCGTCTCGTTCGTAATGTAACTGTTACACATTTCATAATACGTGATTTTCTTATTAGGACAGCGGAATACGCTTGCCACGATCGCTTCGGCAATTGCAATTTTTCGTAAGAAAAATCGGCTGGGAACGTTGCACAGAGGATGAGAAATCTTCATCGTCGGTTCGTCTCAAACGATTCTGATGTTTGTTCGTTTCTTACGAACCACTGGTTTTGTAAACTACGTGATAGCTGTTTGAGAAACTTGTCGAGCGTTATCCGTCGTTTGCTTGGCGCTTATTAGCTGCTGAATACAATTCTCATAGTTACGATGCTTGTCGAAGTTCGTTGCTCTATGCAATGCGCGATAGATGAAGGATACGCTTCCATCAAGTTGCTAGGAATCCTTGTGTTTACAATTTAAAGTTTGTTTAAAGTTAAAACAGCGCTCTTCCTTTTCTTCCTTTCCTCGCTTATCTTTGCGCGTGGAATTATTGTTTCTTTTTGTGTTTATTTAAGCCAAGATTATGTTTTTTATACATCGAATGTAATTCACTTAAACTATGAATTAGACAAAGGTACCGATACGCGACGATACGACGTAACCATGCTATATTATGTGTCGTAGTTTTTACAGTTTTTTGTGTTTTTCATTCTTGTTTTTTTTTCTTTTTATAGTTTATTTTGGTTTTTATAATTTGTCCTGTAGGACATCCTTTTTTAACCACCAACATAGAAATTAACCAATTAACAGCAACGTCCATTTCCCTCACCTTCCGAGCGGAGGCTTCCCTCGACGAATCCGATGATCTCGTGCCCTTAGGCACACCCCGTCATAGTTTTCCTCTGCAGCGTCATCGTGACGGAAAGTCATTCCCTTTCTTGCAGTCTCGTTAGTCGGTTATCTAGTGTCTGTACTATCGGTGAATAATCCACGTTTCAATAAAGAGTTCGTCAAGTAATCCTTGTATCGCGAGAAGTAAGTCGAGTTCGACTTGGACTTTGCAGCAAAGTACATCCGTTATCCCGTAGACCGCGGATTCGTTATCAAACCTAAGGTCCTTGTCATTAGTGTCTAATTACCGCGGCCACTTGCCAATCTTGTAACATCAATACTTGTGTTAATAAACGCTACCTCGATAGCGTGACGACGATGAATAATTCGGTTGAAGATTCGTTACATGCCCCTAACCCAAGTCTTAACGATAACCCCACATATATATTTTTATTTATTTATATTTATTATTTAACGTAATTTGTTATAAAATAAAATTAAATAACGCAGTTGTTTGGCAAATAAATGCGCTCTTACTTGTCAACGACTGAGATCCGAAGTAACAGTTGCTTTAAATATTTTTAGAGCCAGTGGTTGAGTAGAAATTGATTCTCATCTAAATGGAAACTAGTTACCGATGAATCTGAAAGAAACTTTCCAAAAAATAATAATTTTCGATTGTTCCGATTGCGAATAACCATTATGAACGATTAAAATGTTTTTTGGCTACCAATAAACGTTATCGACGACAGGAATTTCATTTCGGTTGCCAGTAATCGATATAAATGACCGGAATTTTTTCTGCTTCCCAGTGACCATTATCGATGGCCCAAATTTTGTTTTCGTTACCGATAACCACTATCGATGGCGAAGAATTTTTCTCTGGTTACCGCTGACCAATATCGACGACAAACATTTTTTCTGACTACGTTCGATGTACAATACGTCGATCGTCGTTAACGGCACTGATAAACGGTATTTGTCGACAACGCAGAAAACTTGTATATTTTATTGAGCAAAAAATCGCTATGAAGATATATGAAAGAAAGGATAAAATCAAAAATATAGTTTAGTACAATATCTTTACTACGAACACTATACGATAATATTTTTCACTCTATTCTTCTTTTCATATATTTTCATAGCATCCTGTTGCTCGATAAAACATAAAAATTTCATAATTAATTCTTTTTATATTGTAAATAAGTATATAAACTAATTGCGAGTAACGTTAACAACAATCGACAATAGTCGAATGTTTTTTTTTTATAGTTTATTTTAGTTTTTACAATTTGTTCTGCAGGACATTTGGAGAAGTGTTATATCTCATTGGTAATAAAAAAAATAAAATAAAAATAAATATAGCATGTGGGTGGCTACCCCCAACGGGGTGCCAATTTCGTGTTTTCTAAGTTATATCTTTTATGATAGTCGAATGTGTGCAGGAAAAATGTTTGCCACCGATAATAGTTACCGGCAAGGAAAAAATACAAAATTCTTTTATATCGGTATAATTAAAATTAAATTTCTCTCGTCGATAACAATTATCCGTAATCGATCGTTTTTAAAAATTTTAATCGTTTGTAATGGCTATCACGAGTAACCAAAATTGTTTAATCAACCACACTAACTCTCGTACCCTAACGTTGAATATTTCTTTTGCAACAGCTATCTAGGTATTCGGACAATAAAATACTCGGATTAAAGACTCGTACAGGCAGATAGGAGGTTTCCTAGTAGAAACGAACGAAAAACACGGTTCTCTACCAGTCGATCAATCTCCCAAATTCGCTCTGCACATCCAGTCACTCGTAACTTTGGAAAATCTCACGCATAATATCTATCGAGTTACGACAATAGGAATAACGATATCTAGTTGATGGTCGAGCTGATATTAAGAACGTGAGCGAGCGTTAAAGGAAAAAGTTAAAGGAATACGCAAGAAATGGAAGAATGAAAGAAGGAAAAATGGTACTCGCCGTTTCCGGTTAGTTGGTCGTTAGGATTCTCGCGTTGCACATGTATTTTCACGCCGGCGACAACTTTTTATTCGCGAACGACTTTCACGCTCGAGTGGCTGCTCCAGGTCGTGGAGTTCGCGTCGATTCACGACGCGGAAACGAATCTCGTGCAACGTTTCGGGTCAACAGCTCATTCGCCTAAAATTGGACACGAAGACGGAGACCCGTTTCCTCGATAGGAGGCTGCGAGGGTTCGTTAATTGGCCGAACGTGTTCGTTTGCAAGAACAAGCAATCTCACGGATGATTCGGGGTAGTTTCTCGATTCTTTCGTCGTGGAATATTCATCGAGTTTGTAGGAAACAATTCGTTGTTCGACGATTAGTCTACGATAAAGATTCATTTCTGCTGACGTTTCGTCAATTGCGAATAATCGCGACGTTCGACGTTGATAGATAAAGATTGCAGCGTCGTAGAATTAGGAGAAGTTTAGTGAAAAGCAAAGACTGCGGAGGAGAAACGCGATAAGTCAGATTCTCTGTTCTTTACAGGGCAGTGATTCTGAAATATGGAATTACCATTTTTAGCTATTTTCCACGAGAGTGTGCTTTGGCTCGCAGTGGAACGTCGCACGGATCTTTCACATTATTATTAGCTCGTTCTGCGTGGTACTTGTGTAAGCGAAATACGAAAATATGTAAATCGAACAGGCGTACGTGTATCTCGTATTAGTAGGAATTGTCCTGTTCCAATGTCGCGTTATCGTTAACTTCGTGGTAATTGATTAAAGGTATATTTGCAGAGAGGACAACGTTAGCCGTGGAAACGATAGGGAAAAGAAAAAAAATTGCGTGACCAAAGTATCCAATTTACGAATTAAAGTCTCGAAATTAAACCAGAAGATGGGATAAAAGCGAGGAAAATTTCGTCAAAACTCGTCCGCAACTTCTCGATCTCTTCTCGAATCTTCTCCGATCGAAGACTTGGAATCTCCTCTTAAATACGACGATACGCGAAGAATAAAGGAGGAAATTTTCCAAAGTTCATTCAGCGGATAGTTTCCAAGAATATCCGGGAGAAAATAATCTTTATGAATAGCGGTAGCGATCGAACGAGAAACACTGACACCGGTGGGCAATCATCGGGGAGAAGTGGCGTTTCGGGCGCAGCGAGCGTGACCCAAGAAAAGTGATGTATCCGGTACAGATGTGACACGAATATTTCCGGATTACCGGCTCTCGATCGTCCGAGAGTCGCCCAACACGCCGAGATTCTTTCTCGTCGGGATCGATCCCTCTCTCCCCGACCATTTTATCAAGGGTGACAAGCTTCAAAGCGAAACGAAAATTCGTTTGGCAAACGTCTGCGCGCGTTTCTCGCGGTCTTGCAATTTTTCTTTCTCTCTCTCTCTCTCCCCTCTTTGTTCCTCTTCGTTTCTTTCTTTCTTCTCATTTCTTTTTTTCCTTCACTTTTACCCCGTTTTTCTCTCGTGCACGATGGAATCTCGATAACCAGAGACGACGTTCGCTCTGACCTATATCGCGACTCGTCACCCCGATGGAATCTGGCGCAGAACGCTCGATTTCGAAGGAAATTCACTCTCGTAGGATCGCGTTCATTCATTAAGGTATTTGTAGCGCGACAATATCAAAAGTGAAAAGAAGGAGAGCGCAGAATTCCTCTAAGAAGAAATTCCTTGGCCGTTCGCGTTTCCTACGCGCGTGCACTCGCAAACACATCGCGTTACAACCTACACGTCGCTGCTTGGCATTGATAGCGGCACGAATAATTTCAAATTTGCATTTACCGAATCAAGAAGCAGGTCTGCGTTACGTTTCCATTTTTACCTTTTAAAACTCGGTGTATTTATAATTCCGTGGGTTTTGCGTCACAGGGCGAAATTACCACTTACACCGCTATCAAGCTGGCCTTAGTTTTCCACCAACGTTCGCTCTTCCTTGGTTGTATCGCTACGAGTAGAAGGTTTCGTAGCGCTTTCGCGAATAACGGCCGAACCTCTGCTGTAAAATTTACGTGGCCACTATCAATGCCAAGCAGAGACGTGCGATCGCGAGAAGCAGAAATCTTCGTTAGTCGAAAGCGATCTTGCAGAGAAAGAGAAAGAAGGAAGACGCGTGGTACGAGGATCCTTTCGAACCAACTGTGTTCTTCGACGTTGGTTCCTTTGCACCGAGAATGAAAAATCGCGTCTAGAAATGGTGTAAAGAGAATAATTCCTGAATATCTCGTAAAAATATCTTCCTATCGTTACACGCGTCTCTTCAAGATAGTTTAGTTTTGAGAAGCTGAGAAGATTTCTTTTCGTAGGATCGTAAATATGTTGTTTCAGTAATGTGTAATGTTTCAATGATCTCGTTTAAACGAGACACCTTGTATTCAAAATTTTGCTATCTCTTCGTACTCAGACTCTCGTTATTTAGTTTGGTTGGTCGGTTTTACGCGATATCAGCAACTCGATTCGACAGAAATGTCTATAAGTATGCATGGTAGTACATGTTTCTGGGTATATTGAGTTTCCAGCCTTATGTTGTCTGACATTTGAGTTCTGGAATTTATTATATAGGTCAATACCGTCCACGTACGCTGTACGTACGTGATATTTAATTTAGCGACGAGTAGGTATCGCCGTGGACGTACGTGATCTTTAATTGATTGGTAAGTAACGTATCGTCGAGCAGTATTTCGACGAATTTAGTCGCTACGCTACTAAACGACTCGAGGTTTGAATATAATCGACAAATGAGAAATCTCTGACCGATCTTAGGAATTGCGTAACTTTCTGAGAAATTTGCAGTTAATATAACTCGAAGCAATTTTACTTATCATAGTTTTACATAATCTCTACTCCACTTACGGTTGACCTAATTTCATCACCATCTTTACGATTAAATATTTGTTACGCAAACCTGCTAAATTTGTTTAAATTACATTCTAGATAAATAGTCAAGAATAACAAACTGAATGAAACTATGTGCAATTACGATACACAATTGTAAATATAATTCGAAACGCAGCTATTAATTAATCGTCTAAAAGACACTAGCCTCTAACGCGAAAGATAAATTCTTCGGTATGAAGAATTATTAAGAGAAAATCATAAGAATTTGAATCATAAGAACACGAATAACACGTAAGCTATCGGATACGAGACTTGTAATTGAAAGAAAAGAAATTCGATCACATAAAAGAAGAAAGAAAATTGTGAGTACAATGTAACGGAAGTTTCGTATCCAATAGAATGAAATAAAATGAAACGAAACGAAATAAAATGAAAGAACAGGTTGGAATGGAATATAAAAGACGTCGTTCGTTTGACGAACTGTTTCTCCGATGAAACAACGAATAAAATATCCTTCCACTTCGTTAGAGCGTCGATCGCGCAAACTCTCGTTCTCCGCTTGCCCAACGAAGCGCGCGAGTGACTGCAATCGAAGAAACAATAATCTCGAGACTCGGTTTTTACTTTCCCCTCACGATATACGTATTCGTGCCGCTTTACAATATGATCAATGGAGATGAGAGCAGAGAATAAAAAAATCGTATCTCGTTATATCCGAGAGGCGAAATTTATACGGGGGATCGTAATAAAATTTCTTTAAAAAATATTCCTTTTCCGTGGAGGTAAATGGGTCGAATTTGGCAACGGTCGCTGGAATTACTTTCACAATAACGTCATGTACACGCGATCCACGTCATGGACGTGACCGGCGTGATTAATAGTCCTTCACCGTTCCTTTTAGATGTTTACGCTCGTCTATCGACCATCTGGCCATAATAATAAATAATCTGAATACTATTGGGCATTTTTTTTTATTTATTTCGATTGACCGACTAGTCATATATTCAGAAATATTTAGACACGTAGCGCAGTGACTATAATCGCTTTTTATACACAGCGAAAATACAAAGTTGGGTGACTATAGTCACCTCTAGTATATCACGAATCGTTATATGTTAAATGATTAGTCATTTTCGTTATACAACAACCACTGGAGACCGACTATAACGACTATAACGATATTTTTATGCAGCGAAAGTACGCGGTTGAATGAAAATAGTCAGCTCCCGTATATTACGAATCGACTGTGTTAAACGATTACAATCATCTTTATTATACGAGATACACTTGAGACTGAATGCCTTTAATCATCTTTTTACGTAGTGAAAGCACCTGGATGAGTAACAATAGTCAGCTCCAGTATAATACGAATCGACTGTGTTAAACGATTACGGTCATCTTTATTATACAAGTTACACTCGAGACTGAATGTACAATCCATAATTATTTTTTTATGCAGCGAAAGCGCATGGTTGAATAACAATAGTTAGCTCTAGTATATTATGAATTGTCCACATTAAATCGCACGACGCTGAACGACTACAATCATCTTTACAATTTTTACTACAATTAAGTTGACCGACTATAGTCATCTTTAGTTACAAAAGGATTAAAAATGAGACAGCGTTTCTTTCTCTTTAATAAGAGGGCGAAGTGGCATGCTTATTTAAAGGTCCCGGGCTGAAACTTTCTCGGACAGTAACAAAGTGATTCAAATACCAGCGGTGTGAGCGTGACTGGAATATCAAACGATCGTTTGCACGAGTAAGCTCTCCTCTCTTCGCTAGGGTCGTCCGGGATGAAACGTAAGATCTTTAGAGTTTGGATCAGGTTTGAATTAAACGATTTTTTATTTTCTATTCCAAGCTGTCGCTTCCCTTCTTTCTTTCAATTTTTCACTTCTTTCTTTTTTGTTAAAACAGATTGGCAGCGTTTGTAAGTATCGTTCCATCGTAGCACGTTCGATGCAGTTTGAAAGTTCGCTGTTCGATAAGGAGGGGAAAAAAGAATTTTCTTTCTCCCTTTTCCTTTCTCTCGGTGAAATTAATTGGACTTTTAAGTATTTCCCTCTGCCGTGCTACGTTTGACATTGAATTTGAGATTAATCAGCGAGGTAAGCGAGGGAGAAGAAAAACGATCGTCGATCCTGCGTTCACGAAAGAGACGTATCGATCGACGCCTATCAACTGTCGTCGACGAAAAATTAACGCGAGGCGACGTTAATGAGTTTTGGCTTTCGCCCGTGAAAATTTCCAATGCCACGTCATTGCTACTTACCAGGCCACATGATTCATCCATATCGTATAAATAATCTTTTTACAAGGTTGTAACGTCTCTCTTCGCAAACAAGCGAATAATAATTATCGTAATTTTTTATCCGCTTGAAGACACACGATGCGAACAAGTTTAACGTTAGGAGATCAGCCTGGAAGATTCATCAACCGACGAATGGTATCGTTACGATTAGACTACGGTGATATTTATTAAACAGAACTACAGAACCAAATGTATGTAAGTGAGTGATATGGTATAATTAACAATTTATTGATTGTTGACAGTTGGCCAGTTACTCTCAGACTGACTGTAGGTAGTGACCCATGATCCCTTAAATATTTTGAACCCCACTCTCTATACAGTAATGAGTATGACCTGTGTAAGTGTCCTGTTCAAATGCCTGTGTAGGTGTCTATATTTTCTTTCTTTTTTTTTTTATTTTTATTTTGGTTTTTTTTTACAATTTGTCCTGAAGAACATTTGGTAAAGTGTTATATATTATTGGTGAGAAAAAAAAAAAATAAAAATAAATATAGCATGTGGATGGCTACCCCCAGCGGGGTGCCAGCTTCGTTTATTCTAAGTTATATCTTTTATGTGGTGTCTATATAAGAGTATTTTTGTCTGTATCTAATATCGTTGTATTCCAATACAAACTCAAACTCGAACTCAAACTCATACTCATACTCATACTCATGCTGACTTCTCTGAGTCGCTACATTTATATCCGTCGGAGATGAAAAAACATCGGGGTCTTTCTTTTGAAAATGTTTGGGAAGATCCCCAACGTTTGTTCAACTGCCGACTTTGTTTACAATTTAAATCGTCACAATATCGTTATAAAAACATAATATAAAAACGTAGTTAGGTGAGTTTTCGCAAGATACAGCTTTTAGCGGCTTTAACACGTTCGTCGCCCAGCGTGATTCGGCTAAGTTTCCTGCGGGGCCCAAATCCGACCGCCGGTACGCAGAACGTAAATAGAATGACAAGCAGAAATTCGTCGTTTATCCCCTTCGATTCATTGTTTATCGCCTTCGATTCATTGTAAAGAAAAGATTATTTATCTCTGAAATGGAGAAAGCGATAAGCCTTCCAGTTAGAGTATTCCGAGGGATTTCATGGCAGATATCTCGGATCTTTCGTTTAATCGAGAAGCATACTTGTGAGACGTACATCGGTGATTTTTTCATCCTCAAAATGTTCGGTAAACAGCGTGAAAATATATTTGAAAGTGAGGAGAGTAGCGATGACGGAGTCTAACTATTTTTCCAAGTGCCCAAAATCACCCCAAATGTGTTTGGAATGTTTTAACGAATTCCATGCGATATAGAATAATGTAATATATTATCCAGAATATAGATTAATAAAAAGTATGGTATAATGTGTTTTTAATATTTTTATGTTGTATATCTTATTTATAATATCGTATATTTAATTAATTCGAACAAGAAGTGGGGTCCCCACGGAAGTATACCCGTCGCATAGACGTGCGACGAACGTGTTAACTGCCTTCCACTTCAAATACTTTAAACACGGTTTCGAATAAACGTTTTAAATTATCTCGGTTTAAAAGAATTTATCAATTTTACTTTCGCGCCACGGATCGCGTGACACCAATACGCGTCGCATCGCTTCGTGGCTCCTCTAATTCGTCCATCCGACGCGAAACCGATCTCTAGTAGATAGAGAAACTCCTGGTCAGACCCATCGCTCGTTGTTATACGGTAGTTTTTGTATCACCGCGAAAGTTTTCGAGTACTTTCATGAAAAACGACCGGTCATAAACAGAAGACGGATCGCTTCGTCCCTGTCCTGGTGAATTCTATCATCGGTGGAAAACGAAATCGATGCGGAATCGCGACTTCTCCTCCTCCTCCTCTTCTGGGACATTTTCCAACTGCTGTTACGAGTTTTTCTCTCTTGCACGATACGCGTAATCTAATATCTTGATCGTATGGCGTAATACGGAGGACCAGAATGGTTCTACCCGGTGTAATATAAGGGTCGTTATCGAGCGAACGTTGACAGTAAATTTAGAAGTCGGAACAGAACGGCGCATTAATCCTCGTGACTAGGTTTTTTTTTTAATTGTTCGATCCAGACACGCGCTTTCTCTGGACGCGGGTTTATTTCTCCTTAAATCCATATCGTAAATCACGCGATACTAAATTTACAGCGGGCTAACGCGAAACACGATAAATTCACAGTTAGATAAATCACAGACTTAAGAATCTAATATTAAATGCCAGGTCGATTTTCTAGAAATACTTGTTAAATCGTCAAGCTATGAATCGAATCGTTCCAGCTTTATTGTTATTCCAGACATTTTCATTAACGTTCGTACTCGTTGTTTATAAATATCTCGCGCGAACGAGACGATCGTTGTTAGAAAAGTTGTATTACGTCTGTTCGCGAGTTATCCTTCGTCGAGATTGTCCAGAAGATTTATTTTATTTATAGGATAGAGCAAATCATTCGTTCGTCTGATATAAAACGTTTGTTAGATAGGATAGCGTAGATTTTCGTTCGTTTTACGTAAAACATTTTTTCTCTTTTAGATAGAACGGTACAAATTCTCGTTCATTTTGTATGAAACTTTTCTTAGATGGAAAAGTATAGATTTCCATCCGTGTTACGTAAGACTATTTTTTTAAGTAGAATAACGTACAACTGTTCTTTCGTTTTATGTAAAACTTTTTCGATAGAATAGCGTATTCGTTCGTGGCACAATAGCGTACGTTAAAACGAGTTCAATGATCTGCCACGTAAGGTCATTCGAACGTAACGCATCGTCTTAAATTAGCGAGGTCTCGAGTAGTTGTGTCATGCAAATCGCGGGTCATTTACTAGCTAAACCCGCGTGATTCTCGTACACGCTGCAACTAGATCGTTCGTTTATCGACCGTGAATCGTTCTATGATATCGATGAAGATAATAATAATAATAATATTTCAAATCATCGAGGATAAATAATAACGTAATAAATAAATAACATACAACGAATTCAAGGATTGTTCTTGTTTTTTCGTCCCTGGGAGACGCGATCGCGTTGAAGCGCGTCAACGGGAGTCGTAAATTCCCGTTACGATTATAACAATCGACACCACGAACACGTTGGTCCTCTTATTTCTTGCGGAATAATAGGGGTGATTGTTGTGTAATAAAACTGTAATCAACAGTTTTATGAGATTTATATTTTCAACAATTTATTACACTTGTTATTGCGCTGGAATTCAGAAATTTTGGTTGCACCAAACGAAACAACATCGAGAAAACGACTTTATGGTTACAGCGTGTTTACCTATAGGTTTTCCGCGGTGTCGACAAATATTAAACTAAATGGGAACGAGTAAAGCGAGTATCTTTGAAAAACGATACCGGACTACGCAAGAATAAAAGAATAAAAAAGAAAAGATACACGCGTTTTGCTAATTGCCAGAGATACAAGGTACTATATACGTTCAGATATTTTTAAGTAACTGATATCCTTACCGAATTTACAGATACGTAACGTTTAAAAATACCGTGGCCGCGTACGCGCGCCGATTAAAAATTCTCGCAATGGCGATTATTATACGTTCTGTAAGTACCGTGAACGTTCGATTACGGCACTTTTAAACGTCGCTTGTCGCCGCAAATTCGATAACTATATCGGTTGCTTGAAATTATCCGAACGTGTACCTCATATCTTGCTGAATGGAACTAAAGTATAAAGTATATGTCCTGCTTTTTTTATCTTCCGAGGTTAGCATGATCAGGCATCATTTTCTTTTAAATTCTTGTTTTATTTAATTTACGGTGACGATCAGTCCGTGAATGGTTTAAATATTACTTGATACAGAAATATTACACGGACAATGGGTTTCTGCTCGTGTCTTTTCTCCCTTCGCAGAAAATCATCGCCCCGTTCGACTCAAGCTACGATAATATAATGAAAAGCGGATGGAAAATCGGTATAGTCCTCGAACCGGCTAAACTACCCTCCAGCGATCGATCGTTCGAACACAGTAGGGGGAATCATTTCCCTTTTACTGCAGTAAGCTCGTAAAAAAGATGGAGGCTGCATTATTTATGGAACAACGCGACATACGGGAGAGAGAAAGAGCCAAAAAAGATCGAGATAAACCTACGATGAAAAGTAGCGAGACGACTACGATTGGAATAACGATGACACCCGCCTCCGTTCCGCCTCCAAATGACCGATCCCTCGTCGTTCCCGGATCCTCTTGTTCCTCGTTGTTCTTCTCTTTTTTTTATTTTCGACCCAGTCGGAAAAAAATTCCGATCGATGAAAGCTATTTTTCGAGAACGTTGTATCTAACGTACCGTTTTTACTGCGAAGCGTAGCAGTTACCATTTTCGTGAAAATATCGCCACTTAACGTAAAAATTCTTCTTCGATTATCCGACAACGATTCCATGTTTATTTCCGTTATTTTCCTCACTATCCGCGAAGTATTTCGCCGATTCTTCGACGATGTAACGTTACCATAGCGTTTTTTGAAATTCAACTAACTACTGATGGAAATGTTCAAAGAGATGGCAAGGAAGATAAATTGTCAGAGAAAGAAGCATCGCGCGGGCAGATAGTTCCGCGTAAACGCGTCTCTCGTTACGATAAACTCCTATCCGTGGCTCACCGCTGCTCCACGCTACACGAGACGCGCGAAAGAAAAGTTCTTCGAGCATTCGCCATCCATTTCTCTCCTCCGATCCAAGGAACTACGATTCTCTCTTGCAAACGATCCCCTCCGCGAAACTTCCTCTTGAAAAAGTCATCGAACATTCCCATTGAACGCAAACAGCCTTCCTATCCTCTTCCTGAAACTCCGCGAAACCTTTCCTTGGGAGCTAAAAAACTTTCATTACCGAGGCAAAGATGCTGGAAGAAAGGCAAACCTTGCGAAGAGTTCGCGTTCTTTTCTTCTTCTTCTTCTTCTCTCTTCCTTTTTCTTTCTTTCTTCTTCTTTATTCGAGCGACGTTCAGTCGGCGCGAAAAATCAATGCATCCTTCTCGTTCTGCTTCGTTTTCGACGAGTCTCATCTCCAGCCTGCGTCGGATGGATCGATGTTTGCTTAGCCAAGCGTGAAACAGGTCGGATAAGGAGAGCCGACAGAATGATTAATTGGTGGCGATTATGAAAACGTACGACCATGGGGGTCGAGTCTTTTGAAATTCATAAACGTCGTTGTTCTTCGTGTCTGGCCATCGCTCGAACGAAAAACAGCCGTTGACGAGGAAGCATTGCGAAGGAAAGTTTTCGGATCGGGGAATCGCTGACTGCGTGTTACTCGAAATATTCGTCTTTTTCCTTTCTTCCTTTTCTCATGTGTCCTGTCAGTAATAAAATTCACAAATAAAACAGTCATCTCGTTACATCTTAATTCTATATTATAACAGCCACGCGTACTCCGTGTTCGACGAGTATACTCGTCATCGCTTACTTCTCGCGACACGCTTTTCAAAGTTTTCAAAGAGGTCGCGACAAACAATTGGTTAAACCGTGGAATAGCGTACATATTGTAATATCGTAGACAAATGGCCTAAGAAATATCGGATGAATTATAAACAATGTCGCGAGAAAACCAAAGTGCCGACAGGTCCATCGATGTGTCGTCGGTCCTTCGGTCAAATAGTTACGCTGAAAAAGGACCTACGTGACCCTGGCCTTTGAAAAAACAATGGGATGCTAAGCGAGAAAGACGAATTAACGATCAATGTGAGTTGAGAAGTCAGTGCTGTCAGCGTTGTCGAGATAGTGTGGTCCGTATGTAGTCCTGTTTTGCGGCCAAGTTTCAGGACAAAAAATACAACACAAACAAGAATACACAAAAGCTCCGCTCCCCAGCGGCTTAAATCCAAAAAACAAAAATAAAAAAAAAAATAAACACAAAAACCGTAAAACCACGACACATAATATAGCATGGCTACGTCGTACCGTCGCGTATCGGTACTTTTGCCTAACACACTTTACTCAAATTCATTGTTTATTGTGAATTTCAAAAATGTATAAAAAAAAACAAATCTTGGCAAAATAAACGATTTAAAAAAAAAAAGTATGGTCCGTATGATAGTATTGGAACCGTGTTTCAGTTATCTTACTTATAGCACGTTACTGTGCGTAGTCACTTTGTGGCTGAGTAAGCAACACGTTAGTTTGCAAACGTCAGGGTTCCGTGTTCGAATCCCGGCGTCTTGACAATTGTTTCTAATTGGTTTTTATCGTCGATAAACGTGTAGAAACGCTAGTACTCGATTAATCCCTGGTTCTTTATTCGAGAAGATGCGGATTTTCTAAGCATCGTCTCCCGTAACTTCCCAGGGAGATTAAAATACGAAGGACGGTGTCCCCGTATACCAATGGCATGTTGCACAATACATGTGATTGGTTCGAGGCCATCTTCGACAAGCACATTACCTTATTTTTTTAGTTCGCGTTAAATAATCATCGATTCCCGTTTATATTCCCGAATACTGTCGGTAATTTCGAATACCAAACTACCTTTTTCTTTTTTATTTTTTTTTTTTTTTTTTCGTGGAGAAAATCCGCATGAACACCCGCCGCTTCTAGGGGGAAGAGCGGCGTGGTAGTGTCGGATTCCAATCGACTAAACCTCCACGATCGAGGGGTGTCCGGAAACAAAAAAAGTATGGTCCGTATGAAAGAGAGTATTGGAACTGTGTTTCAGTTGTCTTACTTATAGCACGTTACTGTGCGTAGTCACTTTGTGGCTGAGTAAGCAACACGTTAGTTTGCAAACGTCAGGGTTCTGTGTTCGAATCCCGGCGTCTTGACAATTATTTCTAATTGGTTTTTATCGTCGATAAACGTGTAGAAACGCTAGTACTCGATTAATCCCTGGTTCTTTATTCGAGAAGATGCGGATTTTCTAAGCATCGTCTCCCGTAACTTCCCAGGGAAATTAAAATACGAAGGACGGTGTCCCCGTATACCAATGGCATGTTGCACAATACATGTGATTGGTCCGAGGCCATCTTCGACAAGCACATTACCTTATTTTTTTAGTTCGCGTTAAATAATCATCGATTCCCGTTTATATTCCCGAATACTGTCGGTAATTTCGAATACCAAACTACCTTTTTCTTTTTTATTTTTTTTTTTTTTTTTTTTTTGTGGAGAAAATCCGCATGAACACCCGCCGCTTCTAGGGGGAAGAGCGGCGTGGTAGTGTCGGATTCCAATCGACTAAACCTCCACGATCGAGGGGTGTCCGGAAACCGCCGGGGCGATACACCAGCCCCCCCCCCCCGCACACTAACCTATCCACAAATGGCGCGGTGTGCTGCCATATCACATCGCGTCCCATCCCCGGGGGCCGTCCGGACCCCCAACCGGACTACTTGGTGGCCCCCCTGGCGCTGGAGAGTCCAGCACCTAAGTTTAATCCCCATTGGAGGTCGCGGTGGTCCTAGCGCGCCCCGTGTAGGCGCGTCCACGGCCACCGCTGCGCCCTCGTCGGCCGATCCTCTCGGGATGGGAGCCCGCTCCCTCACCCGCTCCGCTGCCTCCTTCCACAGCATAACTAGCTCGCAGAAGGAGGTTACGGCCTTCCCGAATACCAAACGACCTAAAAAGCTACTAACTTTATCTAACTCGTGACACCGCAAACGATAAGAGCGAACGATCTGTTAACCAAAGACATTGACCGACGAATCGTAACTTTGATATTTCCTGAACTGAACCTGCAGCGAAAGGCTAATTTACGGTACATTAAAAATTAAAATAGTAACACTTCGTTAGGGTAACGCAGATGTAATTCGGAACAGCGATATTCCAGTTTACCTTCGCTGTATAAGTTCAACCAGTTAACTGCGGAATTTAGTTTCAGAAATCTCTCATGGGGTTAGATCGCGGAGTGTGTAAATAAATATAAACGACGACGTGTATACTCGTCAAACGTTAACTGGTTAAAAAACGAGAAGTTAATAGAATTACTTTCTCCTACGATTTAAAAAATCGCACAACGTAGAAACTAGACTCGATTAGTATCAGTTCTAAGTCTTCAAATTTATTTACGGTAGATACAGGTGTAACTTCCGCGCTCATTAACTAGTACATTCACAGTGTACTCACGAAGTTCACACAAAACACTGCACTCTTCATTGCTTTTGTCGTCGTAATTCGCATCGCGGAAGAGACCTACAGCATTCTCCTCGGTAGGTTTCTCTTCGGAATTCCGAATTCGTAACGTTAAAACGAAACATTAAAAGCCTAAAATTTCACGTCACATTTTGTACTCTCGAGAGTAGTCACAAAATTGTTCACGAAGCCGTAGAATTAATACACAAAGATTAAGCGATTTACTCTGCAGTACTGACAACTATCTTAAGCTGTTAGCTGTTTTCGACGATTATACTCGTCATGAAGAAACGGTAATATCTTGTGTTAAGGTTATTGGATGTATGTGAATACAAAGGAACGCGTGGATAAATTGTAAGGTAGAAAAATATATTTTGAATATTAAAGTGTAAGTGCAAAGTTTGGAATACAATATGAGCTGGACCAGATCCGCACGCTAGCAGCGTTATCCTATGACTGAAAAACCATGAAGCTAACGTTGCATGTGTATCGTTTATGGTTTGCCTTCGACGCAGTGTCTTTTGTCTATGCGCTGTCGATGACTTCGTTGCTTGAGAATACTATAGACCAGATGTAGTGTTTTCTTAGAAGTGGCGACCGTATCAAAATTTTGTAATTTTTCAATCGGACCAAAGTTTCATATACTTTTCGCTTTTACCGGAAGTTTGAAACGTCGAAGTTTATTAATTTCCCTTATAATATAAATAAATATAGATAAAACGCGGTTTTATTCGTTCTTCCATCCTGTGCCATAATTTTTTATTCGTCTTAAACAAGCTGGTATTCCAAATATGCAGCACTTCCTCCATTATCGCAGAAGACCGCTTCGTAAATCAAAGGCACAGAAGGAAGCTTCATAATTTGGAGGAGAAAAATAGTTTATCATACTTGAATTCCTTCGAAGTTTTCGCTTTCGCTACTGAAAAATTCTGTGTAATATTTTTCCACTAAACATGCCGACCAACTATGGGGAACAGCGAGTAATTCCAACATAGAAATTCTTCAACGATTCCAATCAAGACTCTAAGATCCTTAATAGATGCACCTTGGTATATTACCAACGAAACGATACATCGCGATCTTAAGATACCTAAAGTTAAAGAAGAAATATCCAAATTCAGTAATAGATATAACATAAGAATTAAGAACCACGAAAACCCACTAGTTATTCAATTCCTTGACACGTCGGATCAGATCCGCAGATTAAAAGGACATTACCCTTTAGATTTAAGCACTAGATTCAATTAAAATCAAAAAGACTTATTAAACACGATATAGTACCACGCCAGAAAAATTTACTTATAATTCTAAATGAGAATTGATTATAAAATTCATCCAAATGAAAAAAATTAAACGCTATGTAAGGATGTATTCTTTCTTAGATACTATCCAAGTGTTAAGCGAAAACAACTTCTTGGAAAATTCATCAACTACCACGGTCGTTCAGAAATGCGTGATATTCGATTTCAACATCGATTACAACCAATAATGTAACAATCATACAAATGTACCTTGGAAAGTTCTCTTCATTTGTATCTTCAGCATACGAATTTATCTCTTTATTTATCTGCCTCCATACACACGCTGTCTCTGTTCGTGGACATATACATCTTATTTCTATCTTATAGTCGATACAAATCTTATTTCTAACATACGAACCATTACAATGATAAGTATAATTAAGATGAATTAACGTAACTCTATACAAGCGGCTAACTTTATCACACGTACGTACCAAGCTATCTTCCAATGCAATCATCATTCTTATTCGAGCACTTTTTATACCAGTTTTCCTACAGCTTCGTCGCTTCTATAAATCATCGTTTGTTGCGAAGCGTTGTCCACTCGCAAGTTCTTGGAATTCTAGAAAATAGAAAAAGATGGCAATCCAGTTCGTTCCACGCGTCTATCATTTGCAACGAAGTGGCACACGCGTTCTCCAGCTCCTCTGCAACGAGCTTTCTCATACTCGTCCAACGCCCGTCTCTTCTAACTCGTTGTCTTCTCGATAATTTATCCATAATCTTATCAAACAGACGCAAATCACGGCGATTCGATGGCAAATTCCTTTCAGAAGGTAAAAGTCAAGTACATCTGTCCGTGAACGTTGGCCCAACTCGAAACGTATCCTTGAAAATGTTCTCGGCACTCGATTCTTCAATTTCACATTCTTCTCGTTCAGAATGCAGAAAATCGCGACGGCAAAACCGCACTTCGTCATCGACGGGACTTTTGACTCGCCACGGTATTTTAAAACGTACGAAACGATACGATAACGTTTGCCGATCGAACATAAAATTTCGTATGATTTACGTCGACACGTAAACGAAGCTAAGCGACCTTCTGTAACTTCGTTCCACCGTTTGCTGTATGTTTTCTGTACGTAAACGAGGACCTGGAACTACTCTCCGAACGATCCTCGTACAAACTACGTAAATTATGAGTAATTGGTAAAAATTAATTTTTATGCATCCGTGGAAAATTTTTAAACATGAAAATATTCAGGATACGCGTAATATACGCGTGGATATTAAAAAGTAAAGTTCGAGATAAAGTAGTCGTTATGAAATTTAAAGGATGAAAAAGACCTCTACACAGGTTTCGTCCCTTTAACGATCTTCATAGAAATACGCGTTTACGTAAAAACACGCAGTTTAGCGATTATTCGCTTCAACGACATACATTGTCGTTTCACATCTCTGTTTCCGTATCCAGCCCATCGGTTCCGAAGCGCGGCCTGGTCCCCGATGCGGACTGAGATGTGGTTGATGTTACAATTACATCGTCAAAAATGATCACAAGTATAATCTACAATAAACGAAAGACTTGAAACAACAAGGTAACGTTTCTACCGCAAGACTATGTATTTGCATGGAGAAAAAATGTAGTCCCATACGATCAGTGGTTAGTCCAAAACAAAAAATTCAGAAAAATCACTTGCTTTCGTCCTTATCATTACTCGAGAATCCCTGCTCCATAATCAAAATTCTATTAGGCGTCCATACAACTACTCATACGTATATTCTTACAATCTATACGACTATCTACCTGTATAAATCTATATCTTGTATCATTCGTTTTATCTCTGTATAATTCTATATAATTCTATTAGGCGTCCATACAACTACTCATATGTCTGTTCTTACAATCTATACGATTTTCTACCTGTATAAATCTATATCTTATATCATTCGTTTTGCCTCTATATAATTCTATACAATTCTATTAGGCGCCAAACAACTACTTATACGTATATTCTTACAATCTATACGATTATCTACCTGTATAAATCTATATCTTGTATCATTCGTTTTGTCTCTGTATAATTCTATACAATTCTATTAGACGTCCATACAACTACTTATACGTCTGTTCTTACAATCTATACGATTATCTACCTGTATAAATCTATATCTTGTATCATTCGTTTTGTGTCTTGTATGGATAATTGATAATCTAATAATCGATAATGCGTGTATATGAAGCCATTGGATTTGTATCGCTTCGGATAAAATTCGCTTCGTTTGAAATCCGACGTTATGGGATTTCTATTCACTTCGTTGGGCTTGAGCAACCATTCACGATATCCCTCTTTTCTCCGCGTTCTCGTAAAACATCACTTTTGTTCCACTTCCATCTAAGATTTCGTACGATCGATCCAACTTAATCAACGAGAATTCGTCTCACGATTTAAGCAATTTTCACATTATCCGCGCGATCTCCCCGATCTAATAAAACTTCGCTCCGCTTTCGGTTTTTCAGCAATTTCGACGGCAGACGCTTTGCTCGGCGCAGACACGCGTTTACGTTTCGGAAAGATTCGTATCGCGAAGACACAATCGACGAAATCGAATTCTCTGAAATCCCGGAAATTAAGTAAAGAAACGGATCAAGGGATCCGCAGGAGATTTCGTTCTGTTAAATAATATCTTTGTCTTCCATAAGTTTAGCAGAATTCGCGGATGCGCCTGCGTAAGCTAACTCGATCGATGTGTGGAAACACTCAGGCCACACGGAAACCACACGGAACAACGGAGTTTCGCTTTCTTTTGCATTTCTTTTTCCTTTTTTTTTTTTTTAATATTCGCGAGGTGCTTTTCAACGTTGTTCTTCGTTCGACGTTCGATTAAGAAGCGAAGAAAATGCAAGACAGGGGAAGAAGAAGGCACATAGCGTTTTAACTTCGCAAAAGTATTTGAGCATTTGCAAAGATCCTTTACGAATATATCACGCGCGTTATATGGAACATTTTGAAATTTTCTTAGCACCGCAACGAGATCCGGCTGTCGTCATTGTATCGATAAAGTTTGGAACAAATCTGAAAATGTACTTAGGAGGTGCACAACAAGATATTTATATATTGTGCGAATGTAGCGAGTATACAGGATGTTTCCAGCGACTGGGACGAGCCATAGCGTTAAAACGATCGAAGATAGATAAAAGATTTTCATTAGGAAAATTCGAACGGTTTCGAGTGATGCGTCATGTGGCGCACGCGTCTTTTCCGAAAGTGGAGGCGTTTCAAAGATTTCGAAATCATCTCTATTTTCTTATACGTTGTTTTACGTATCATTCGACGCATTTCTTCGTTCTCTGCCAAAATCTATCGACTTCGGTCGGTGGTCAAAGTATCGATGAAAAAAACCATCGGAGATTTGCTCGTTCTTTTGCTTCGTTTTGGAGAAAATCGAGAGAAAAGGAACAAAAATCTTTTCTTAGCTTATTTATTTACATCTATTTATTCGTCTTTCCATCAATTATTACTATTATTTATAATAATTATTATTAATTATAAAATAGTCATCTAGAGCAGTCATTGCTGCGAGAGATCAAAATTTTAATACGAATACTTCGCGATTTTCTTCAAAATTTATCAAAAACCAGCAAATCTCTCCCTGTTTCTTTTTTTTATTTCTCTCTTTCTTCTCAGCTTATCGCCACCATACGCGGTTCTAAAGTTTCGACATTTAAATCGGAGACACCCTGTATATACTTTCGGATTGAGCTGAAATTTTTCCAACAGCAATGACAGTAGTCGCGTCTCGCTGCGTAACGCCGATAAAATTTCAAGATGCTTCACCTAGCGCGCACGATATTATCCACGTTGTATTTCATTTTCTGTATCTTCCTCACGTTGTGTCTTCTATGGTAATCGTTCGAATACTTTCGCCAGACACTGTCAAGTTTCGAATACGATGGAAATTAGCGAAAATACCGGTGTTGCTTCTAGCAGCCAGGACATTAAACGCATAAATCGTCGAGTCACGCGTCAGCCATTTAAACAGACGGATACACTCGAACAGTCATTCTATATCCGTGGTGTTCAAGTGGCTGCGTGCTCGATATCGGCAAATTTATGCGGCCGTTAAGGGGTAACCAGCACGTAATTGATACTACACCGAGGATAGTATGACCACCGTCCGCTGGAAAATCACTTTACGGCCGTGTAAAACGAACGATATTTAAAACGACGAGCGACAGAATTTTCCCAGATTTGCCGTTGCCGCGTGAGAAGCTTACGCTTCGCCGAATTGTATGCAGCTTGCAGGTCGCCGTAAAACACGGTGATTGGATCGCAACGAGGGGGATGGCATATAAACGTAATTGTATGGAAATTTTTACGAATTCCTATTTTTCCTGCCCTATGCTCGCCATACGATTTTCACGCTTACTCTACGATATTTCTTCCGAGCAATGATTACGTTAGGTTGTCCCAAAGCTTTCTTTCGTTTTGTAAGGAAAGGTCAGTTGCATAACATTTTCTCTTTTATTCAATTTATTATTATTATTTTAAAATTTATTATCGTTTCATTGAATCACGCGGTGACCATTTTCTTCTATTACTCTGTTCCGTTTACGTTTCACAGATTAGGTTCCACGTTTGTATAAACGTCGCCAGATGAAGCAGCTGCGCGCAGACAGCGAAAGACACTTTTGCGACAAGCTAATAGTATAAATTATATTCGTATAATTTTCATTACGATCGGCAGTTACAGCGCGCGATTTTTCATAAAGTAACTCTAAATCAATGAGATATTTTAATTTCGGGTTTCAAAAGTCCGCAAAACGCGCGTTATGATATAACACGTAGAAGCGTGCGAAATAATCAAAGTAGAGCAAATTTATATTTAGTGGATAAAAAGAAATTCGTACCCTTCTTTTATCCTAAATTTTAATCCCTCGAGAAATCCGCATCGAACGCGTTGAACATTTCCTCGTATCGTTAAAGGCAACGAAGATATCGTTCTCTAACAGAAGATCGAAATTTCTATCGAAATTGCTGCACGCTCGTGCGTCACAACGTATCGTACGACGATGCGACGTACAAACGACGAGATACGTAAAAGTTCGTTGGACAACATCCTGTCGATGTTAGTAACAACAAAAAAAAAAAAAAAAAAAAAAAAAAAAAAAAAATAAGAAAGAAAAAGAAAGAGAGAAAAAGCAAAACGAAAAAGAAAGATTACAACAACTGGTCAACGAAACGACGAAATACAACCAGTTTCGGGACACCCGGTATGTAGAGGATGTCTAGAGAAGCGCACCGAAGTAGAATCGGTCTGTCGTAAACTCGGCGCGTCTGTCCTGTCTCGTGAGGTGGGTGTGAAATTGGGAAGGCAGCTAAGCAGAGGAGAGGACTCGTCAGGAACGTTTGACGACGGTTCACGCTTGAAAATACAGAACGTACGTGACGGCGGCTAATAAATTTTCAGCTTTACGGGCCCGTACTATTTGCATTTCTTTCTTCGTTCCATTACCCGTCTTCTTTTTCCTCTTTATTCTCCTGACTTTATATTTACGTTATATAACAGGGCCGGGATAAACGACACTAAAGACAAAAAGAAAAATTACAAACAATTCCCCTTATCGTTATCGAATATCTCGGCTAATTCGACCATCGAATTACCATATATATGCTTTGACTTATGCAAGTTCCATTTTTGTCGCGGATAACAGACCAACGAACAACGCGTTGGACGTAACTTTGTCAGAGTTTCTATTACAATTTTATGTCGCTCGTAATCCGGCTGTTGTCGCGTGTAGTAATTGCAAAAAGCAGACAACAAACACGACGAACAGTTCTACTCTTCTATTCTTTTTGCTTGAAACGACAGGCTAACACGATCATCTTCACTCTATCTGTCTATGATCTGTCTCTGACTATCACTTAACGATATATTTAACAGTATGTATTGATACAGGTATTCGTATTCATCGTACCTTTCGTTGGATTGTTGCAGAGACCTAACGAGCAACAACATAACAGACATTCCAGCCCGTGCCTTCCATCGAATTTTCAATCTTGAAGTGCTGTAAGTACAGAGAGGAAATGATATATTTCTCTTATACATATGTATATATATTTTTTTGATACATATTATTAGATACGTACACTATTGCAATATTTATATATTTGTTGAAAATGACAACGTGAGTTCGTGTTCGCCATCCATATGCAGACGCGCTAGTTACAATAAATAGTAACTAGAAGATAGTTCTAGATACAATCGATAGATTTAATCGATAGGTTTAAGATGTTCTTTCGATTTTATCCCTAGTCCATGTAAGAAGGTGCAATAGAGGTTTTTCGGCTCAGAACGGTGTGATAGATTTATCCAAAGAATAAAATAATATCTATTGTGATCCTACCTGTGAATACAGAAATAACAACAATATTTATATCTTAATTGCAATAATCTTGCCCTAATTGCAATAGTGTACGTATTTAATAATATGCATCTGATTGCTCCAAAAGTGTCTTTCTTTTACAAATACGTCTTTTGCAACAATGCATCTTTCTAGGAACACGAAACCTAATCTACCAAATGCTGTGATCTTTGTCTTATTGGGTTGGCAACTAAGTGACTGCCATTAGCTGGCAATGAGAAAACCCGCAGTCACTTAGTTGCCAACCCAATAATAGAACAAAATGGCTCATACGTAATTTAATAAAACAGTACAAAAGAAAAAATGTGGTTAGGTTAATTTACTATTTCTTTATGAAATGAAAGAAACTTCTAGGTGAACCTAATATATCGAAAATTATCAAGAGCCAATAATTATCTAATTATTACTTTATTCGATATGTTACGATAATCAACAAATACGAAAAATAAATGTAACGCCTAATTTCTTTGAAACGCTGAAACAACGCAGACATTATCCATTTACGATTGTTAGACCGATAGAACAATTCTATTTAATGGGAATGCAACGATCGATATACAACGCTTCTAGAATAGAGTCGTTACAATCAAACGTATCCGCTAGAGTAACTGAACTGTATTGGCCTGGTGCGCGTCGTTAAACAAAAGAAAGGAAAGTTCACGCAAGAACGATAATAAAAGAACAATTTGCTAGATAGGTCAAGAATACGAATATATCCATCGTTTACCCGACAACAATTTTGTCGCTTGTTTTTTTCACACATTTTTAAACGTATTTTACTGTCTTTTCCAGATTACTCCGACGAAATCATTTGCACACGATCGCCGACGATGCATTTACGAACTTAACGAGCCTTCGAGTATTGTGAGTGTTCCACAAATCGCACCAAAAATTCTTGCAAAAAAAAAAAAAAGAAAGAGAGAAAAAGCAAAACGAAAAAGA
The DNA here is from genome assembly GCF_905332965.1 of Bombus pascuorum. NCBI lineage: Eukaryota > Metazoa > Arthropoda > Insecta > Hymenoptera > Apidae > Bombus > Bombus pascuorum. Next base: position 4,014,709 of record NC_083488.1, on the reverse strand, counting down.
AAGATTACTCTGTGTTCGTAAGAGAATTTATCGTTTGAATAATAAAAAGAAAAAAGACGGAGACCGGATGATCCGTTATGTGCTTAAAAAAAAAAAAAAAAAAAAAAAAAAAAGAGAGAGAGAAAAGAAAAAAAGATAAAAAGGGATCACGTGTAGTGTCCGCGGATCTTTTTTAAAGTTGTAATTCTCTGTCTGCTTTGTAGGGAGCTCGATGACAATTATTTAACAAAAATTCCGACCGCGATCGTTAAGCTCTCTGGCCTTGAAGACCTGTAAGTGTGCATCGATTAAGTAAAATGTAATTTGACAACTTTTTTTTACATTCTATGAATACTACTTCCTTATCGAGCCGCGTCTCCTTCGATCGAATAGTTATATCATCGCGATTTTATCTCCATAATGAGAGATTTCCCGTTTTCTTAATGAAAATTGTTCGCCTAATCGTTCCAACCATTATCACTCTGCATTGCTGGGAAATCTTATCGAAGCCGCACCTTGAGATTTAAATTGAACAATAAAAAGACTTCTAAACTTTTTCACCTAACCTTCTGCTTTATCTTTTGTCTCGTTTTTTAACTGAAAGTTTGTTACTGCGGCGAACAAACTTCCCTTCGCAAAGGAAAATAGGACGAAGAAGATGTCGTGTTTTAATAAAAAAAGAAAAAGAAAAGAAAATACAGAATCGTAATTTATCTAGAAGTCAGAACCGAAGAATGCCGGAACAGAAATTCAATGTATGTACTATCGGTAATATCACGCGCAAAATATCCAAAATTCGTTCGAAACTAAAACGATCAAAGCGATTTATGCAGAGTGATCATGATCGTTATGATTCCGCGGAATATCCTTTTCTTCGATCTTTCTGCTTTTCTATTGCCGATGTATAGTTAAGAAAATAATGACAAAATTTTAAAAATTGCTGAAACAAGCGAAACCGCGAAAGAGAGATCGACGCCGGTCCTTTTGTTTTCCGTTTTCACCGAAGGGAAGGAAGCCAAGAAAGTCGTATTCGTGTATGTTCCGTCGGTTCCGTAGGTCCCTGTCGAACAACCGGATCGAAACACTGGAAGAACACGTTTTTCAACGTGTCACTAATCTATTGTCGCTCGATTTACGCGGAAATCCGATCAAGGAAATACACGGCAACACTTTCCGCAATCTACGCAAGCTCCGTAAATTGTGAGTATAGATCTTCCTCGAGACGGTTTGTCAGCTGTTAACCAGTTAGCTGTTGCGACTATTTTGGAAACTTTGAAAAGCGTATACCTAAAACGTGTCGCAAAAAATAAACGATGACAAGTATACTTGTTATAATATAGAATTAAGATGTTTTATTTTTTAATTTTATTACCGACAGAGCTCGTCGTAACACAAAATATTGCCGTTTCTTCACGACGAGTATACTCGTCAAAAACAGCTAACTGTACTTAAAAGTAAATAAATCTTACAGCGATTCTTGTGGTCAGATGCGAAGATCGGACTCTCTTCCATCAAAGATCTCATAATTATCGCTGTAATAGATTCGGGAAGTAATTGAACTATTGATATACAAGAAAATAAGTATCTATATTTTAAAAAACATTGTCGGTAAAGAAGATAATTAAATTCGTTTCTCGAAGGGGGAAGGACTATGAAAGAGAAAGAAATAAATGAATTTAAAAAATTCAATTTGGTATACGTGTGGGACAATGCGTTTGAGAAATAAATACAGATACAAATTTAAAAAACAAAATTTGGTCGAACTTCAACTTTCGACCATGTTTTATAAAAAAAAGTCAGAAATGTGATATACTCTAAAACGAAATTAAATCAAAAGCGTTTATATTATGCTTTAACAATGTAAATAGATATCATGCGAATTTCCAAGTCGAGAAATCTAAAGTCTAAATCTGCCTGTTTATTGTTTAATAGAGTCCAAGTCTATTAAAAAAAATGTAACGTAGAAATTATTTTCTAGGATCCTTTCGAATCTGAAAGAATTACGGATATTTCCGAATCTAAATGGGACAAAATCGCTGGAGGTATTGAGGTTAGATCGCGCACAAGTGACGAGCGTTCCAACAAGTTTGTGCGAGCAGTGTCCAAAATTGAAAAGTCTGTAAGTGGATTTCGATTGTAACGCGAATGATTAATGCAAATAAACGTAGGACAGGATGTAGAATATCGAAGACTGAAGTATAAATTCACCGTGGTAGTTTAATGCGGTTGAGACAGCATTCTATTATAACGAATTAATTGCACGTCGATATAACTTGATTAATGGCAAATTAAATTATAATACGATGAAAAATTGATGAAGTTAAACTGGCGTATAAATTCGTTGTGCCGCATCAAACTGTCCGGTACATACACATCGATATGAAATAAATTACCATAACACAATTTTATTATAATTTATTATTATAACTTTATGTTATGGTAATTTATTTCATATCGATTTAGTCCGAGGTATCTTAAAGAGATTCCATTATAATGGATTGCCGTACTAATGTAAAGTGGGTAGAATTTCAATCGATTCAAAAGAAAATCAGGTCCTATCGATAATTAATTCGTAATTCAACTACGACCTTGCACCGAATTCTCCCTTTATAAAAATCGTTCGATTGTTTATTTCAAAAATGTTATTTCTTCCCTTATCGAGATCGTTTATTTATTAAAATATATTTTGCCCGTTTCCAGCGACATGAAATCGAATTTTCTAACGGAGATGCCAAATTTACGAAATTGCAGCGAACTGAGGGTTCTGTAAGTATTAAGAAAACAATAATCAAGTAATTGGGTAAATACGAAGTTAGTAAAATTAAATGTTTATTTTATACATAAAAAGGAAACATCTCTCTTTCCAGGGATTTGGCCAGTAACGTGATTCCTTCACTGCCAGATGAGCCGTTTAAAGGTCTGAACATGTTACACGACCTGCTTCTGTCGAACAACAAGCTGCAAGTGATCCCAAGCGACGCGTTCGTCGGGTTGTCAAGGTTGCAGGTGTTGTAAGTGTCGTCTCTCGCAATTAATCCCGTGTAGGTAGTTCACCGTTATCGTCTTGAAAAAGAGGACTTTTGTTTCAGGGATCTAGAGAGCAATTACATCGAATATATTCATCCCGATGCGTTTAAAGAGACGAAACATTTAGAGGATTTGTGAGTGTCAAAGGAAACCTCATCTTTACTTTAAAAACCATGACTGTATTCTATTTTCTATATACAATTCTATGTATAATTATATAGAGTAAATAGTAATCGAAGAGCAGAGTAAAAATTTTGTTAAATTTAACCTTTCTTTAAAATTTATGATTTATTATATTATATTTATTATAATTTGTGATTTATTATATGAAAAAGAAAATTAAACTAAACGTACGAAATTTCAAATAAAAGCAAGGTTTATAATTTTCTATAATTCTATTCTTTTTTAACATATTTCCTTAGTATTTATTGGCTTGTTATTACACGTTATACATTTATTTTGTATTTTTTTAAATTCCAGAAATCTCGGAAATAACGTATTTCCAGCACTTCCAACATTGGGACTGTCAGGCCTGTTACACCTCAAGACGTTCAACAATCCAGCATTAAGAGAATTCCCGGCTCCCGAAAGGTTTCCACGTGTGCAAACGATGGTACTGTCGTACGCTTATCACTGTTGCTCGTTCCTGTCGGTCGAAGTGGAGGATCCGGTGACCAAGTCCTCCGTTCAAGAGTCTATCCTGTTCCCCACTGACAATGATTTCGATATGATCCTTTGGAACTCGAGCTTTACCGATATCTGGCCACAGCTTAGTAAGTAGCTCAATCGACTGATTCCCCGCTTGAGATCCTTCGAGCTTTCATGGTCTGGATCCTTCAAGTTGATACTGTTCGACATTTCCTTTTGTTCTATATTTATTATTATTCTATCAAGAAATCCTTTTATCTTTCTATCGACATTTTAATCTTTTTATAAGATATTCAACAGAAAAATTATTAATACAAATCACAAATTGTTTATATTTACCATTCTTTTTTAAAACTTATATAAGTTTATAGCTAAATTAAAAATCTTTTTTTTATATTTTCTAGTCCCTTCTTGCTCTTTTTATCATCTCTGCATTTTTTATCACGGTTGCAATTTGTGTATTTTTGCACCTTCAAATATAAACGCATATAAATATGTTTGAACTGCATCAATTGAAGATTCCTTTGATTATTTTACTCATTGCCACTAATCATCTTATCATGACACCTCTCACAACAGTATCAAAATACTTCACTAACATATGAAGAAAGTAACAAGTTTTCGGAGATCGCTACCGTATTAAAACATTGTAACGGAAATTATGAAGATACCTACATCAATCTTGTAGTTATAAATGAATCGTAACAGTGAAATAATTTTATTCTGTTAAAAATGTAGCTTGTTACATTTTAGTTTATGAGTCGACCGACACTGAAATGCTGCAAAGCGCAAACCGCATAAATCCATTTACGTTATTTAAGACTGTTTCAGTGAAAATTCAAGCTGCACAAGTTTTGAGAACATTCCCAACAATCCACATGCGAACACCGTTTTTCCACATGGATAAACAAATTTCGACATCCGAGAATTAAACGCTTCAAAGACAAAAATAAAGTATTCCACTTGAAACAAATTTCACTTGAAATAAAGTGATGTTTCAACTATCATCTATGGCGAATCTAAAATTCATTTTATAATTAACAAGGTTAAAATTTATGGACAAATTTTCCATTTTTCTGTACTTTCTCTTTTTAGCTCTTTGATATCAATCTTTCTATTGCTCAGAAATATTAATAAGAAACATAAATAATTATTATGTAATAAACTTTCCAACTATAATTAATACAGCGTATTTCTTTGTACATATTATTAAAATTTTAATATGAACGTAAGAATATCTTGTAAAGCTCAAAAACATATGCTCAAGCGAAACTACAATATACTCTATTTTAAATTCGCCATTAACTGAAGATTCACAGAGAATCGTTATAAAAGGCATAAGTTCATGACAACACACATTCTACTACGCGAGAAATCATCCAAATATCTCTCTTCGATCATCGATTCGTTCAAATCAAATAAAAAAAATGAAAAAGAAAAAACGACTTTGCAGCACTGAAGTGATGACGTGTTCTAGATAACATGACCGACAAATTTGGCTCGCAAATAAATGAACTTTGGGCTAACTTTGGTTCAGATTTTACGTACCCTGGTAACCTGCCCTCATACGTTGAGGATTATTTTGAAGAGCAGAACAGCCGAGCTACCCAACCAGCTCGAACACTGCCTTCTCACGTACAGTGCCTACCTCAGCCTGGTAATTCTATCACAAGCTTTTTTTCAGACATTCGAGAACTTTTTAATCACAGTATTAAAAGAAGTCTAAAATATTTCGCAATTTACAGGTCCTTTTCTACCCTGCCAGGATCTCTTCGACTGGTGGACCCTACGTTGTGGTGTATGGGTAGTATTTCTGCTCGCCATGCTTGGGAATGGAACTGTAGTGTTCGTGTTAATATTCTCCAGGAGCAAGATGGATGTCCCACGATTTCTCGTTTGCAACCTTGCAGCAGCAGACTTTTTTATGGGCATTTATCTAGGTTCGACTACAAAAAAAAAAAAAAAGAAAAAAATACTGTAAAGAATGTAAAAATATCGTTCTATGACGTAAAATCATTTTCTACTTAAGATCACTGTGTATAGTATCTCTTCACCACGCCATCTGTGTAGCTTATTATTTCTACGCTATCTTCTTCTTCTATTCAAATTTATAGTTTCAAATATATATGTTACAATTTTAGGTCTTTTGGCGGTGGTGGACGCTTCTACCCTAGGAGAATTCCGGATGTACGCTATACCATGGCAAACTTCCGCTGGATGCCAGTTGGCCGGCTTTCTAGGTGTTCTCAGTTCTGAGTTAAGCGTGTATACGTTAGCAGTTATTACTCTAGAAAGGAACTACGCCATAACACATGCCATGCACCTGAACAAGAGACTTTCCCTCAAACACGCTGGTTATATAATGACTGCTGGCTGGGGTTTTGCTCTGTCGATGGCAAGTTTACCCCTAGTCGGTGTATCAGATTACAGAAAGTTCGCTATATGCTTACCATTCGAGACCAATGGAAACGCGGCGTTGGCGTACGTGATCTTTCTCATGCTGATCAATGGCGTTGCGTTTCTCATATTAATGGGATGCTATCTGAAGATGTATTGCGCGATCAGAGGCTCCCAAGCGTGGAACTCAAATGATTCTCGAATTGCTAAGCGGATGGCTCTGCTGGTGTTCACCGACTTCCTCTGCTGGTCTCCCATAGCGTTCTTCTCGCTGACTGCCACGTTTGGGTTGCAGCTGGTGTCGCTCGAACAGGCGAAAGTATTCGCCGTGTTCGTACTGCCATTAAACTCCTGTTGTAACCCGTTTTTATACGCCATCTTGACCAAACAGTTCAAGAAAGATTGCGTACTTATTTGCAAGGCGATCGAGGAGTCCAGGGTGACCAGGGGGATCGGCAGATGCCGGCATAGCTCCAACTTCAGCAACAGGCAGACTCCTGTAAATACGAATAGCCTGGTGGATAGGTCGTCGCGAGAGAATCAGGCACCGTGCGCCTGTAATTCAAGATTACTTGAAACTAGCCAGTGTTCTGGCTATCGACGATGGGGCACCAGGATACTGTGGCCATGTGCCAGGGACACCAGGCCTAGACACGCACGTAGCGATCAGTACGCTTATCAGATCGCGGAGATCCAACAGAAGCAGCATAAACGTGCCTCGTCGGTGTCCTCCAGTGAAAACTTCTCTTCGTCTAGATCGGATTCCTGGAGACAAACTCATCATTGCGGTATTCCATTGAGGTTATTGGATCCTAAACGAAGAGCTTCTTCGTGGTTGATCACCAGGAAACCGTCGCAAGAATCGAACCTCAGTTCCTCCAGGAACGATTCCTCCGGTTCCGCTACTACTGCCAGCACCAGCACTTGGAGAATTTCAAGGTCTAGTGCATCTTTAGAGATTAATGCGAGAAACACGCCCAGACCGACTAGGTCAAAGCCACGACTTACCCGTCAGCTGGCCATCCAGGAGCCTGAACCACCCGGATCACCAAGCAGATTAGCCGTCAGGCTCCTCGCAACCATACCCTCCGCGGCAGAGACCAGTGACCAGCAAGATGACGACAATACGCCGCAAAATTGAACGATCTTGTACACACTTCAGTTTATTAGAGATTATAGTCGGTTGTAATAGAGTAAAGACATGGGTCACGTTGCTCCCGAACGGTTTCAGTATTAAGTGTCCTCTAAGAGGTATGTGAGGAAAGAGAGAATCACTTCGTACATTGACGATTCTCGTTGTTGCATGTTTGAGGTGATTTGAGCGGAGAAAAAATTGACAATTTAGTAGAAATTCTTCTTTCAACGTTTGTGATTAAATACGTTGTTTGTAATATACATATATATATATATATATATATATATATATATATATATATATATATATATATATATAATGTTGTTTAAAAATATTACGTCTTTATTTTTTGTTTTCTTCTGGATTGTTTCTTTGGTAAGGAGTTTTTTGTATTGAAAAATCTGCAAGACGTTGAAAGAGGAAGAATATAACTATACTTTTATTCTCTTTATACAATTATTTATGCTAATTTCAATAGAAGAGCAAACGATGTCGTAGATCGTTTGGACTAGTGGAAGAAACAGGATCGATCTACCTTTATTGACCGTCCGTTACACGTGCACATAGGCAATTGCACCAAGTGCAACTGGTGAATACAATAGTCATATTCGTTAAATACTGCCAAGGATTTTTAACATGTTGACTGTCAAAGGAATTTTATACTTTTTACGAATATTTCGTAAAATGATATTTCGTTTATATCAATATAAAAAGAAAGTAAAGACACAACAGCAAAGAAATTGCTACAATATTTTTCATATGTAATGTTTATTTCTATGTATAAGAGTAATCTGAAAATTTATCACGTATTATAAAGTTTCATCAAAAAAAAAAATTTCCAAGACAGGCAACGTGTTTATTTAATAGTATAACATACTAATTTAATTTGACAGAAGAATTCAAACATATGAAGAAATACGTCAATTTCATTGGGTCTTCTACCATAAGAAGAGTTGTAACTTCAAATCCATGACGATGAACTCAACGTTCTACTATAGTTTTCAATTAAAATTAGAGCGTTGAACTATTTATTGATAACTTAAAAATAGGGCACACAGTATTCTTTCTTCTTCTCTTTTTTTCTTTTTTTTTTTTTTGTGGAAAATTATTCGACTCAATAGGAACTCGAATACTTCTTTATTCGTTGTTCAAAAGAAAATCTGTTTATCGCGGAATCAGTATTTCAAATCCATTGTTCGATTGTTAATAAGTATGCTTGTGTTATCATAAGACTGATCGTTTATACAATTTGTCCTATAATTCTGGATTTCTAGTTAAAAATCTGAACACGTAATACGATTTCTAATCAAGTATCATGATACCAGTGACGAAATATCTAACGATTAATTTATTTGTTGATATCCAAGTTGGTCGATAAATTCTTAAATAAGTTGGATTACATTGAAATTTTAATGTACTCAATGGATAAATCCTTTTTATGTGAAAACATCTTTGTAGGGCAGGAAAATTGATCTTAGGCTGAGTCATGTAACAGTATATAATTATTTGAGAATTTATAGACTAACGTGAAGCCAATGTATTCATTGCTGTGATCGTTAATCACAAAGATGAGCGACCATAGATTTGTGCAGTTATAGTTAGTTGATCGTTAGGTCACAGTTAGACCATTCTAGCCTAAAGACTATTATAAGATCGTTACGGCGTGTGCAGATGTTTATACATGGTTTTAAATTAATGACAAAGATATTCGCTAGTATTAGTTACCGGACTTAATTGTTGATGAGTGCGTTATTTCGTTCTTCGCGCGATTGTTTCCGTGTTTAATGCCGTTTGAGACCCTCAGATTGTAATTCTTGCCTTTTTGGAAGGATATTCTATAGTTACATCCAGTTTTATCAAATAGGCAGTACTTTTTAGACTTTTAATAAAACTTAGGAAAGAAAATTAATTAGAAATTAATAAAAAAATTATAAAATAATCTTATATATATTGTATTATACATTATATATAAAATAATTATCCGTAAGAAAAAAAAAACAACACACTTGATCACTGCAACCTGATAAAACTATTTGGACTATAGACTTTAAAATATTGTTTCAGAATCAGAATTTACATCTGAAAATCTTGAACTGTATAAACTGTATGAACCTAAGCCACAGAAGGCTAGAAATTCTAATTTGCTGCAACCATGTCTAATTTTGTCGGCAGTCAACATTGGTATAACACCGATGGAAAACATGTTTTGCGTGTGTGTCCGGTCCAAACTATTTAATAACGTTTTTCTAATAAAATAGCGCATTACGACGAACTGAGTTGTTGCATTGTGTTACCCTGGAAAAAGAGAGAGAGGGATAGAAAGAAGATTCAATAAGACTAAAAAAAGAAAAGAAGAGACGGAAATTAGCTAAAAACTTTAGAATTTTATGAAATTTCTTTATTTTTGAAAAATTTCTCTATCACATTACAAGGAAGACCTATTTCGCCATTAAAACAGGCGAACAATATAATAGTAACATAGTAAGACGTGTAAAATAAATCCAAGTTCGAATAGCCCGCGCTTTGCGCCGGCGCATAAATACCTCGCCAGCTGAAAACATGTGACTTTAAGTCGAATTATTGTTAAATCGAATTATTGTCATACTTTATGGTACAAGGGTAAAAATGAAACGTCATATCGATTAATGTCCTAAATATTTAACTTTAATGAACATTTAATTATTGCTTTATAACGGCAAATTAGCTTGGTATACATTTCAGGTACTTTATTTAAATATTGAAAACGTTAAAATATGTATTCTGATGGGATCTTTTAATATGTAAAAAGTAGTTCTCAGAATTGTATTTTATAAATATTTTAAAATCCATTAGGACCAAGAAGTGTTTGATTTATAAAATTACGAAGAAGCAGATCAAGAATTCTAAAGCAGTTGCAGATCATTCCCTTTCGAAGAATTATATCATTGAAGACAGGATATAGAGGCTAAGCATAATGTACAGTTTGAGTCTCACATTTTCAACTGGTAGTATATGTAACTTATGAAGTAACGCGTACCTTTGAACTATACACGTATTCTTCCTTTCCGCATCTCTTGCATTCTATCGTTCACTCTTCGTCTCTACCAATAATCAGTAAACTGGAGTCAGATTTCAGTATCAAGCGATATAACATATAACGCGATATACACAATTTTAAAAACTGTCCTTTATAAACATCACTCGTAATTATAAAACACATTTTGATCTCAAGTGTTCTAAGAAATTCTACGCACTGTGATGGCCTTTTAACGGGTCCATTAAGTACCAGCGTTTGTATGTATTATGTTGCTTGAAACCTTCGTTTTCCCTAGAATTTTGACAACGACTTCGTCACGTTTCATTACACTTGTTTCAAAATTCTTTCTCTTTCTAAATTCGATCGTTCCAGAATTTATATGCTTTTTGGATAATTTGCACTCTTATACCACGATGAGATGCTCCACAGATTTTTTTACAACTTCTATCGCCATAATTCGGTGCTAACGACAAACGTAACGTTTCAAACGATTCGTTCGATATCAATAATATTAAACACAGGAAAAGGGGACGAACGAAATTAATTACTACGGAATACCAGGGGAAGAGATAACATAACGTTCCTGAGAAACTTATATCGAATTATTTTTTAAACGCTCGCTTTCCGACATATTGTTGCTGGGCTATCATATGAGGTAAGAAAGATTGCAGATTACCACTTGCATCATGGTACACACGCATACCACGTACGTCGGAAGAATTAACGAAAAATCGAAGAGAGAAAAACAGCCAGACTCTACCACTCAAGCTAACAATAAGTCAGTGTATATAACATACTTTTATTTTTAACTATAAAGTACACATATTCACAGTACTTCGCTTTTAAGAATGTTCTAAGATATTCTCATCGTTTTAATCGCTACTATCTTTCCAACAAGTTATTACGAATTCTCAACAGCTATTAATTATTTGTAGGAATGGTTAACGTTATATTACGTTCGCTTAAGAACTACATAAAACAGTTCGAAGAGAACGAGAAGACTATTGAAAGGGGCACGTATGATACATAGAATATTCACAACCTGGCAAACCATCTTAAAGCTGGTACTTAATGGGTCGATCACGAAGTAACACGTTAAAACGAAGCTGACACATTTTATTCTCACAGAAATTGTCAGCGATCGATGATGTATCTGCATAGTTCTCGACGACTCTGCGTTCGTCCGAGTCTCTTGGAACGGAAACGTTGGAAGGAGAAGCCAGCGAACTTAGTCGTATTACATCTTTCGATTATCATTCTATAAATTCATACAATAATAAATCGTTTTACGATCTCATAAATCGTGCTCGATATTGCAACAGACGAGAAGAGAATCTCGCCTTACAAGGACGGTACACGATTTTTCGGACGGCCTGTGATTTCTTTTCCCAGTCGAGAAAGGTTCCCAGGTTTCACGCAGGGAATACAATTTACGGTTTGCACGAGGAAAGAGCTAGTTAAAATTGACCTTTGCTTTTATTCCGTATATCAGCTTTTACGATAAATCATACAACCATAAAGATGTCACGCGGTTTGATCAACGACTTAAATCGTGGGAGTGAGCTTCTTTCTTCTTTCTTCTCTTTTTCTTGTTTCTTTTCGTTTGGAGAACATAGCATCCCCGACAAAGGGAAAAATGATTTATACATCAGATATTAACAATATTTCTTTTTCAGTTCTGCCGGGGAACACGAGTGTCACACGTGTTACATATTACTATTACAAGATTTTCTCACTTATTAATTCATTGCAGTCTTAAGTTTTTAATCGAACGTAATGCATCGTATAACTATAGGAAAATTGATTTCATTCGAAGATAAAACCTTTTCGCGGAACAATCGGATACAAGCTGAAGAAGAAATGTATTTTTGAAAAAACCATTCTGCTGTAGAAGACTGCAGATGAATCAACGGATACACACTTTCTCAAATTTAACGCAACGTTTACCTAGCAGTTTCGTAACATGTATGTAAGTGTATTCTGAATAGAGTTTGGACCATTTTCTCTCAAGCATTTTAACAACGATACTACTGTGATGATAAAGTTGGCAGATTTGTATAATTGGTAAACAGCGTGTTACGATAAAATTGATACAATTATACGGCTGTATTTTTACATATACGGAAGCCCTCGCAAGCTGTGATATCTCGTTCGAGATAAAAGTTTGTTTAAATTCTTAACTACGACAATCTTCCCTGATGCTACTATTCTATAATACTATGATTGAGCCTAGAAGAACGTTTCAACTATCGATGCTTGCAGCTATACCTCTTCTTATTTTTCACGTAACGCTACATAACGTTAATCGAACTTGGTCCATTGAACGTCAGATCGCTTCGTCTATTGCTCTCTTATAATACGTCCCTAAGTAACTCGTCCAGAAGGTCGCACGATGTCTATTCAAACGTGTGTTCCTCTACAGGTAGAAAGATGCCCCCGAAAAACACACTCATGATCGTACTCGTAATTAGTACGTTGTCATAATCAGAAAAAGAAACTGAGACTAGCCCTGAGATACAAATGTGTCAGTTTGCCAGTTAAGAGAGGAGCGAAGTAAGCGTCATCTGGAACAATAAGCTGGCAAGAGGAATGCGCGTCGCATGAAAAGGAAAACGAATAAGGGAGAAACAAAAGGAAGGGATTCCAGGATACACGTAGAAAAACCGCAAAATAGCGAAGGAAATCTACTGCTCTTGGGTCCGGGTAAGGATGCACAACAAAATAAACGCGCGTTATTAAAAACATCGGGTAGCACAAGAGAGAAGATCAAGCGAAAGTGGTCGATTAATCGTGCAGGCATTTTGGAAGAACAAGTGAAACAAAAAGGACAATAAGCGTTTATTCCAACTCTCCGTGGTCCCGGTTCTCTCGAATTTTCATCTTCCTCAATTTCTAGACGTTTGCGTTTTCCAATGACTTTCAAATTGTTAAGCTTCCAAGTTCCCAGCTTCTCAAACCTCCTAACTCTCGAATCTTCCGATTTCACGTGCCAATTACAAACGTAACTTTTGCTAATTAGAATTCGAGTCGAGCGCGTCGTTAAATTTCCAAGATAGAATTCCTCTTCGATCATGGAGAAACCGGCGCACGGAAAGTTAATCGACGCGAGGGCGATGACACTTATCAAAATTGTCTATGACAGTAGCTTCGCATATCCATGTGATAATGGTCGATTTAATACTCGAGTTTAAATCTTATCGCGCTATCCTTCTTTACATGGTATAAGTTTCAGAGAGTTCCAGCCTCACCGCTTTTAAGCTTCTACGTTTATATGTACACGGACATACTTGTGTGTGCATGTGTGTGTGTACATAATGTATATACGTACATATACAGTGTATATACATAAAATGAGAAAAATATGATAAGAAAGGAAGAAACCACTTCGTCCTGTATTGTATATTCGTTGCCACGCGTGACAACTGTGGAGAATTATGCGTACGACGAGGAAGCAATAATAAGTTAATTCTACAGTCTGACCAAAAACAGTCAGTCACTTAAGGTCACTTTCTTAATTAGAAATCATCGTACCCTTTCCTCCTCGCTGAACCTTTATCTCGATCATTTTTCAACGCTGTTACAAAGGGAGTTAGATAGTGCTTTCCATTCCGTACTAATAATATTCTAAGCTTTCAGATTTCTAGGTAATCCGTGTGATAGCGTTCTCCACTATTATAATGATGAACGTACAATAATGTAATAAAGGAAGTCTCGCAAATTCTAAAATTTATGAAACAACAGAGATTATTCGATGGCCTTGAACGACTAATTGATTTCAGGCAGACCATAATAGTCTCAACGCTAAAAGGTGAAGTACAACAGGTGTCGCAATATTATGAACGAGACGTTTGAAAAAAGAAAGAGAAAAAGAAGAATAAACGGTGTACAAATTGAAATAAAAACGCGACGATAAAATGCCACGATTTACGTACTCTTTTATGATTCATGGAAGACTGTAAATAATTTTAACTAGAGATTCTCTATATGGTACAAGGCAAGCACAAAAGTCGGTTTTTATGCTAGTTCTCTTCCTCTCTCTCTCCTTTGAAATTCGTGAGCTTTATTCGTAGTGTTAAACCTAGTAATACTTGCAAATCGTGTAAAGTCACGTATAGGAAGAAAAACAGAGACGCCTTAATGATTATTGCTTTTCAACGGTATTCTATTTACAAATCTTCATGAACCTCGAAGGATGAGTGTCCTAAATCTTTTTATTATTATTTGTTATTACGTCATTCCACAAGTATGAATTCTATCAAACAAGGGATTAATATTATGGTTGACTGCAGTTAGGTGAACAACTTTACTTCTAAAAAATGAGAATTACCCAAAATTCATAAACTTTGGAAGATACTTAAAATCTGATCAACTCCAAATCCTCTCTCAATTGTTATTTGAGATACTTGTGTTCTTAAGAAGATAATATTAAAAACGTTTCCTCACTCGTGGAATGACTTAATAATTAAAGATATTTTAGGTATTCTCTTATCGTATTATCGCCTATTTTAGAACAGAGCTCTACTCCTTACAAATATACAAGATTCAACTATGGAATCTGATATTCGTGCTATTTAACCGAACGTGATTAAATGGAAGATATCGTCATTAAATTTCGCAAGTTTTTCAAGAAACGAAGATACACTTGGATAAAGAAGGATATAATAACTCGGCGTAATACGAAGAAAGATAGAGGGCAATGGTAATTTACAAAAAGCAAAGCAAAGATAAAAAATGATAAAGTGTGTGAGATGGCGATATTTAAGTGTATATTAAGAAATCAAACCGGAAGACGAAGAGGAAGAATTTGTGCTGGACCTGTACTGTAGGGGCTAAAAAAACAATGAATTCGAAAAATAAAAGGGAGACAAGACAAAAGAAAACAGAAAGAAGATTTACATTTAACGACTACCACTAGTACATTGATTGAAACATAAACAGAAAAAAAAGGAACGAAAGCTTCGGTACGCTAGAATTTCGTGTTTTTGCGCGAGAGAAACAAGTCACGATGGATCTAGGAATGAGCGATCGCTTTTCTTTTTCTTTAAATAAAAATCTATGTTGGAATTATAATACTGGACTCGTGAATTATAGTCGAAAAGTGAAGAATTTGTTTTAAAGCAGATACGACAGAAACTCCTTTCTTAGTAGATTTCGCTTAATGATTACTTAGGCCGAGTATCGTCATGGAAAAACATCGGAGGAACGTACATTTTTATAAATTGTAATCGATTATGAAATCTTTCTAGAACTTCGTTCATTGTTTTACTGGCGTTCGAAATAATTTTAAGAATGAAAATGCACGAAAGAATAGGAATGGACCAAGTAAAGTATTTCCACTGCTTCAAAGAAGAGGTGAATACGTTGTTAGAGATTGTAAAATATAGTGTTCATTGTAGCTGTTCAAAGATCAATTTTCACTATCATAACTTACAAAAAAAACTTAATCCAAAGACAATTTATACTTATTATAAATATTTAAAATTGAGATTCTTTTATTTCAGAGAGACTAATCGAAAAGTGAACAGCTTCTGGATACTATTCAGTGGAATACAAAGGCGAAATTAAAGGAACGTTCCAGAGAAAAAGAAGCTCAATTTAAATTACAATGAATGAGACAGAGAGCTGTCGGTATACCATTCTACCTGAAATTGAAAAGGAAGTACACGGGTATAGAGAAAAGATCGCCCATCCCTGAGCCAAAATATTATCGTGATTAAAGAATTTCGCGAGTTTAAAAATCTAACTATCTAAATTGGACGTTGCTTGATGGTGTTTCGTTGCGAGCAGAACGAAGATTTGGCAGAACAGGAGACACAGCAGGGCACCAAAAACATTCTACACGACAGTAGCAGAGCGGAACATCGCTTCTAACTTTCAGAATTATCTATCTATCCATCGTTGGCCGTTAGGTGTGTTTTTCTCGTTTTCTTAGACTTACTTAACTAATGCTTCTTTAAACCGTGACAGTACTATTATTGTATAATCAATCAGACACTGGCATAATCAATTTCGTTATGCGTCAAGCTCATACTGTACAATTCCTTAACAAAATCCCTTCCTTATGCTCGTATCATACATTAATGTACAGATTGCAAAGAGACAGCTACGTTTCTCAAAGTCTAATAAGATTCGAAAGTTCGTAGCTGCGTCTGTTTGCGATATTTATATTACAAGGAGCTTCGACGCTAATTACATACAGTACCGAGAGACTACCGAAATTGGATTGACTAAGTAAGGAATCCCTAAGTCGTATTTGAATGCTCTTCCATCGAGAGTTTACCGAAGAGTAAGTACCATTTCCATAATTCATTCGATACTTTCTAATTTCCCCTGTTCTTCTACATACCTTCTGCAATATAGCAATACACGATGGAAGCTCTCAAACTCGTACAATCAATTTCAATAGCATCGGGCTTGTGTAGAAGCGAGATTAAATGCCAACGTCCGATTCGATGCAGACCAAAGGGTCAACGAAGGGAAGTCATCGATGTTCCACCAAACTATACCTGTCCCTCTATTTGCGTGTACAGATAATGTGTGTCTGTATGTACGTATACGTATATGTACCGGCAGTATCTAATCGCTAATTAATGATGAACCGGTTCGCGGAGACAAGTCGTTTTCATCATGTTTTAAGTGCACGTTGCGGCTCGTAATGACACAATTAATCGATCGCAGGTGAGTTAGCGTTAAGTAAGAACGTTACAACACAGATATATAATGTATGCTATGTTGACTAGCGGGCTTCATAACGTGACCTTGGTCTTGTTCCTCCTGAACGTGAACAGCATCTTTCGACGTCGTTTTTTCGACTCATCGTTGTCCGTGGTCGAGTTCGAGTCCGTCGATAACGTCTCGTCGTCCACCATTGACTGTTGTTGCATCTCCCTCAGCGCTTTCTTGCTGCTGCTCGATGTGCTCGTCGTTGTCGTGGAGTTGATGCTGGTGGTACTCGCGGTCGTCGCGGACGTCGGACTAATTTTTTGCTGCCCTGATCGATCTTGGCTCGACGAATCCAATGAATTCTCTGAATAAGACGACTTCGACAGGAATGATGAGGTAGTCTTGTCCTCGACGGCGGGAAGCATGCTCGTGTCTTGACTGTAGGAACGCACGATGTTAGGTTTCTCTTTACTGGATGCTCTGACGGGCTCGACGGGCCCATCGCCGACGGTGAAATGTACAACGTTATTCTCTGGTGGTGTATCCTTCCCAGTTTCACTGCTGGACGAGTCTGGAGGAACCGACGACTCCTTCCATATTAGGCTGTCTAGTATACCTGTAGATTAAGATTGAACTTTGTTATGCTTTGTATGTATCCGCGGTGGCTTTTCATTTTATGATAGTTCTTTTATTTCTGCAGGGGATTTTAATACGAGTGACTGATACATTAGAATCACAGATTCTTGAAGATTATAAAAATTTGTTTGAAAATATGTAAGGTTTTAGGGATCTATTTGCTCGGTATTGGAATTGAGTTCATCAAAGTTGATGGAGAATGGATGGGCTAGCCTGAAAGTGTAATCGAATCTTCAGTAAGACTGATTGGAAATTGGAATAGAACTAATTGTTATATGTATGAATAGATTAACGTTAATGTAGGTCAGGAACCAAAGAAACTGAGAAAATTTTCTTGGAAAAACGTGTTCCAATATCAGTTTCTTTGGTGCCTGAAGGATATTGATTTACCGATACCATTGGTATTTCGATGAAGATATATCGAAATAACAGTAGATACTATTTTTATTCGGCCAATTGTAATTTTCATGCACTAATTAGTTAGAACTGCTTTCGGCAAACAGTGTCAGAGGTTAGTTCCATGCAGAATCCAGTTTGTGGAAGGAAGAAGAGAAACAAACAACACAATGGATGATACTCTTTTATATTCCACAGTAAATAATATAAATTTTGTCGCGATGCTTTACTGTCTCGCAAACATTAGTAGAATAACTAGGAAATCGTTATTTAAAAAGCGCAATGCATGAAAATTCAGGATCTATGCGATAAAATTTATGTTTGTTCCTAAGAAGACTCTTCCAATTCGCGTTGCATCAATTCTGAGAAAACTTTACATGCTCCTCAGATGCTATACTTTACCAGAGAACGCAGCTTGGTCCCTTGTTCTAGCGAAAACAAAACACACAAAATCCTTCATAAATTTTTTTTTACAGACAATCGAACATTTTATGAATTTCTTGTTGAAAATTCTATTTTCATAGCGTTCCATATAAAAACGACGAAGTCAGAAGAATACAATAAATAGAGAAAAACGTCAATTCTTTATTGCTTCAACTGGGAAAGATATCTTTGTGTTGCTGTTTCAAGAAAATATTCTCTAATGACTTCTCTAGACTCGGTTATTTTAACAGCAATAATTCATAAATCTCATTGGTACATTTTTGGCGCATTTCAGTAGGTATGTATAGCATTTAAGACTTACAAACTACTAAGGAGTTAACATACTAAAGCATCTAACTTGAAACTTCGGTTTGCAGGTAACAAAGACAATCACATACAGACTATTGTACAGATTGCGGTACAGCGTATTATTGTGCCAAATATGTAATTTTAATTCACTCGTGAGTCATACGATGTTAACTACATTACTTGAAAGACAAAATAGACAAAAATAGAAAGACAAGATAGGAACTTGAAACATTCATAGATACACGGCAAAATTTATACGAGTCCAGGAACGGATCGTTCAATTTCAGGAACTAGCGTAGTTAACGTCGCTCAGCGAGAAGATTGAAATTAAAATTACATACTCGGTTAAGTAATTGGTCATCTTGAAACGTCTCATCGCAACTTAGATCATACAAACGAGGCTTGTGCACGTCGGTTTCTCGCAAGTTGCTTGATTTATTAATTACGACCTTTGAATCGCACACAATAAAATATCGAGAGGGAGACATAACGTATGCATTGCAACAGTCAGACAAACAATGTACAGATCCTCCGCTTCTCTTTTCTTAATGTACAATAATGTACACGTTTGCCTATGTGCATTATATGCGGATACATATACGTATATAGTTCAATGCCGTTGATATGCTCGAGTTTATAATAGAAGGAAGGAAAGAGCCGTTTCGATTGTCACGTCTTTCGCATGAAATTAAACCGATTCGAGAATATATTTATTACGCGTCGTGGTGTAAATACGTGTATTGCACCTACGAGTTAAATCCTCGGACGTATATAGTCGCATCTAATTTTAATTGACTCTAATCTTAACCATGACGCGGATCTCCCAGGAAATAGAATTTATTTCTTGGCATCATATTAGGAACCAGAAATCCTCGATCATTCGAGCTTTTCCTAATCCCTAGCCGCAGCCAAAGGTTTCCACGCTTAAGGCCACACTACTCCCACCAATTGATATAACACAACGATCTCTGCGTTTATTCTTCAACTATTTACCTCTTTAATCTCTAAAGAGGTTCCAAGACACCAATACTAGTAACATACACTCAAACAATTATCCAACTCTTAAAGAATACACTGTAACATACAATTACGCAATTACCCAAAATTTTAGAGAATGTTTACTCCAAGATTTCGGGTAATTGATTGCTTAATCATTAAGCGTACTCCACAAAAAGATCTGAAGACTTATAGGTACTACAATTTCAGGTATAATTATAGGTGTTCAGAAGTTGATGGAAGTTCATTTTTTGCTACACGAAATATCTGTATAACGGACAGTCGAGTATCGAGAAAACAATGTTGCTCTTTCTTAGATCTTAAAGAGCTGAACAGAAACGAGAAATCAGACGAAGGAAGTAGCGACGCCACCTCGTGGTAAAGTGGTCTTGAACGACCGAAATCTTCCGCTCAGATTATAATACAGCATAGATATGATGTATTTAATCATCGGTTATAGCTTCAGCTAGCGAGCGATAATCGCGACGGGAAAAAAATTTGAAATTGCACACGACACGCAAGAAAATAGCACTTCCAGCGATGTAAACACGATCGTCAAATTAAGATAGGATGCTGTGCTAGCCTTTAATTCGAACTATTAATACGAAGATTATTGTGCAACGCATTACTGCGGGACCTGGCAAAATTGAAACGTGCTCTTGGTAAAATAAGAAAACGCATCGACTATCGGTCGATTCTCATAAAATAACCGGGAAATCATAAATGAAAAATATCTACTTTGGTTTAACGTTTTAATAGGATTAAGCGATATATTATATTTACGTATAGTAATATAATAGGTGATCGATCATCGGAACTTATTAAATAAAGTGATAATTAGATAGTTATCACGCTTGGCACTTGGTCGTCTTCCATATATTGCTATTAAATACGAAGGAACGAACTAGAAGGCTTATTATACTTGATCGAGCGTGGATCGTTAGACTGCGGATATATACGCACGTATAGGAAATTTAAAGCTGCGAGAATATACAGAACGTATGGAAATATACACAACATATATTTGAAGTACTCGTTATGATATTTAGTATGTGATTAGAATTTAAATGAGACTTTCGATACGACTTGTTAATTTTGTTCATAAATACATTCGCAGTCCAACGATCGTATACCTTGGATAGACGAAGAATCGAAGTCGTAGTTGCGACACAAATTAACCTTTGCAAAATGACCATTAAGCGAATTAATCATTGCTGTCATTGAGTAGATGTTCCCTAGTTTCTCAAGGAAGAAACTTACATATTACACAGAATAGCGTCTCAAGAAATATATAAAATTCTTTCCTGAATTCTTTTAAAGTAAATTAATATTTATTTTCTGACCTGTTCGATTTTCTTCATGGCTCAGAGTTTCATTGCCGTTATACTTGAATAAAAATTTCTTACGAGAAAAGAAAAAGCTAAAAGATTTCTGTTTTGTATGTGGAAGAAAAATGACATTATTCGTAAAAATATCACATGCTTCTGATGTTTTCACATACACATCTTTGTAAAGATTCTGGCCTCGTTCGTTCATTCGACACATCATGAAAATTTTTGTACAAAAATATGTCATGTTCTTTCATCAAATTGTTATCCTAACCTTTCATGATCTGTACGAGCAGGTAGTTGTAAAAAAACAACTCCATATAATTGTACTGACAATACACTGTTCTTTGAATTATACGTGTGTGTATGTGAGAATATGTGAGTGTGTGTTCGCGTGTATGTGCGTGTGTGTGTGCGTGTGTGTGTGCGTGTGTGTATGTGTAAACTTACGCGTTAACAATAAGTTAAGAAACTTGTCATTGTTTAAATAATTAACACGCCGTTATAACTTGACAAATCTCGATTAGGAAAGGGGAACATTCCAATTTTCAATCCTCCCTTTTCCTGCACACAAATCCTTTCATTAAAAATTTTTACTGGATTTCACTGAAAGATCTGCTGATGCTCTTTTAACGCTAATTGCATTGTCACGTGTCAGAGATAATTAAATTTCGTTCGTAAGCATTTTTTTGGTACAATGTACTTTTAATTACGAACATATTATCCATGTCACACATTACTTGATAAAATGTATAAATAAATAATTTTTTACATCGATATGTAACTACTCGATAAATAACAATAACAATTTTTTCAACAACTATGACTTTCTTAAACTTTAAGTAAGTCTCTATACAATGTGCAGGACCAATAATATGCATAAAAACGTGTTAAAAAGGTTTGATTATGTAGCCTCTTTAATCTTTTTTGGAACCGTTAAGTATAGTTTCTTCCATCCCTAGAATCAAATGATAACACAACATAAACAAACAATAGTCTAAGAGAAAGAAAGAATATCAAGAAATGTTGTATCTTATCACAAGAAGAGCAGCTAAAATTGTTAATTCAATAATTCAAACATATAAAAATATATATATATATGTGTGTACTTTCCTTGAACAAAGTTTCATAAAACCGAGAATTAGTTTGAAGCACAAAAAATGATATAAGCAATAATAAACAATTTGAGCAAATTTTTCAACAAAAACAACGAGACAACAACATTTATAGCATAATTTAAACAACACTTTATGTAAAAGACACAAGACAATAACGTAATCAAACTTCACAATGTACAAAAATATATTTAAATAAAATATGACCATAAAAAAAGTAGCTAATGTTTTTAATGTTTTAATATAAAGCTTTTCTTAAACATAAATCTTTTACAAGATTTTTGTATTCTTCAAATATTTTTTAACATTTGTAGAAACGTGACATTAGAACATCTTTGTAATGTGTGACATTAGCTATCTGCTTTCCTGGAACCAGTAACATCTTTCATAGAAATCATAGATACATAAGTTCGTATTTACGGTTTGCAAAAACTGCTTTTTTGTATCAAAATGAATCTTAAGGCATCGCGTGAATTTTTTGAATTTATATTTTAGTAAAAATTTGATTTCAAAATCTTTGATAAGAAATTCTTACGAAGAATAACTTATCCGTAATTTCGTTACAAACTTCTTAAACAGTTAGCAAAGTAATCATGAAACATTCGTACGTATTTAAAATTAAATTCATATTAGAATACATATAGTAATTTAGTTTTCACGAGTACCTACGCTGGAAACCCGAAGGTTTGATTAAGAGAAATTAATGTCACAAAAGAACCCAAACTACTACTATTAGGACGACAAAAAAGTTAGTAAATTATTGATTTCGAAGATATCGTCTACGTGCGTAAAAAAGAGAGAATAGAAGATATTTAGATATTGTAAGTATCATATCAAAGTTACAATAGTATTTACAAATTGAGCATTGTTACTATCAATCTAAATGCTCGTGGAAGTCCGTTTCCAGCTTACCTGCGGCACCACATGTTGAAGGCGAGTAGACTGAACTTGCTTCGTCGTCTAAGTCATCTTGACTACTGAGTCGACCTGTAAATATGAATCGCACAATTATTCGCGTTAATTTATCGTATCCAAATTTTGAAAGTTGAAACTTTATAAGAATATCAATCATCGATTAAACCAAGGTTCACAAATAAAATACTAACAATTTTCATGTATTTGTATTCACATTAAAATACAAAAATCATTTTTAAATTATTAAATATTTAAAAGGTCTAAGCACTAATCACTAAACGATTTTGTATCATCATAAACTTAAATACCTCTGAGTCCAAGACCTCGACCGTTAGGAGTTCCTCTGTATAGAACAGTTTCTAAATAACTTAGACCATTATTATTGATTATATTAAAGCCACATAACAGCTCAATTTGCTTCCAACGATGTACTCTTTCTTGCAATTCTGCGGTGACTTCGTTTAGAGCAGTTCTTGCCTCAACTATACTTTTATCAACTTCATCGATCGATTTTCCATGAGTTGAAACAAATGCTCCTACTAAACTCGATCGTTTTTTTCGTAATTTCTCGCACTAGAAATAACATTACGTACAATTAAATAATAAATAATTGAATTGTAATGATATACAAAAATAATTTAATTGAGAAAAGGATGTATCACTTACTGCTTCTCGTGCTTGTTGCAACTGTTTCTCTGCAGATATCTTTTTCTTGGTATATGCTTTATTTTCAATTTCGTGAGTTAATTGTAACCAATGTTGCAATCCAGGAGGAGGAGACCAACATCTATCTTCGAGTTCGCCCTCTGCACGTTGCAATTCAACTTTTAACATCTGTAAAGTCCAAATTAATTACACTTTGAAGGAACCTAATCCTTAAATTTTAAATGTAAATATTTATGGGATATTTACTTCGATTTCTGCCTTTAATTGAGAAACTTCGAGATCGGAGTAAGAAGCGTGCAATCCCACACTTTCGTCTTGTAAACGTTTCTCTAAGTTTTGTTTCTCAGTAGTTACACTTTCTTGTTCCATTCGTGCTCTCTCCAATTCTTTCTGTAAATCGTGAAACATAACATTAACGAAGATTTAATGCGTTGCTAAGACTTCAAGAAGAGTAAAACATACTTGCAAGTCCTCCAATGCCAATTCTGCTTTGTGTAAACTCTCCATATCCTTCATCATTCTAAGGAGATGTTTCTGTGAATTTTTCTTCTGCTGATATGCATACCAACATCCGATAAGCGCTCCGAATAACAATGTTATTAATACCAAATCTTTAATGCCATGTCCAGTATCTATAACAAGATATTAAATAATGATGGTAAACCAGTCAAAAAATTTTTAACAGAAAAATCATCTTTTAATAATTATTTACCCTTTGGTGGCCCAAAAAGAACTACATCCATAGCTTTTAAGGCAATCTTTTGTTTATGAATAGGATCCTTGATCCCTAACACATTACTTAGGTATTGCATATTGTTCACAGCCAATCTATACATAAAATAATAAATATTTTGTTATTAAAACAATTGTTATAGTATCAAGATGATGTACTGTATAAAGAAAGTAACCTTGGAAGTGTAGCACCAGTTACACGGTGTTGTATAAAAGTAGGAACATATTGTGGAAGATCTACATTAGAAGCCAACCATTCTGATGTTTGTTCTATAGTCCAATTATGAACCTATAAAGAAATTATTAATATAGTAAGATATCAAAAAAAAAAAAAAAAAAATAAAAATTATTTAAAGAAACAATTATATTTCAGACAATACCTCTGACCTTAGCCAGGCTTCCCAAAGTTCTCGAACACTAATATGCATATCATCATTATGATGGAAAGCCCTCTGTCTCCTTTCATACCCAGCTTCATATTGTAACTCTTCTCTTAAAAACTAAAAGGAATACAAATTGCTTTTTATATCTCATAGTGTAAAAGGAATTATAAGTAAAAATTTATTTACATCATCTGACTCTGAAAGATCCACATTTCCATTGGCATCATCATCTAGTTGACTGTGGAGTGATTTGATAGCTTCTAAACCTAGTCGATCATGAGAAGCCAGTGTAAGACAAGCTAGGTCATCGTTACAAGTATCGGAACCTGTAATAAATTAAACAGCCTACGTTTGATTGTATGTGTTTATGATTACATGTAGTTTGTTTACAGGTGCCTTTTTTCTTTAGGGCTATGATTATCCTGTTAACCATGTGTAAGAAGCTTTTTGTCCAATTATTATTAATATACAAATGTCAATTAGAAAGAAGTATCTTGTTAATAGACATAGAATAAGTTCACAATAACAGTTCATTACTATTGAGTCAAGACTAATCTTTGTATGATTAGATCATAAGTGAAATTTATCATCTGCAATATGAGCTTTTATCATAAACACATTTGTATCTCTTTTACAGCCAACAACAAAATCATCAAATTAAAGAAGAAGGCCTATTTTTTTAAGTAAGCTTTGTAAATGTAAATACCTTTAAATAAAATGATATGACAAACAAAACCTATTTTCTTCTTTCTTTTTTTCCTAAAATTAAATATTAGTCATGCATATACATGCTGCCTATTTACACATACATACAAAAGATTAAAACAAAATATTAATGAAACAAAACAATAAATAATGATATAAGCTAATGCTTTAATTTCAAAGCAATTTGGAGTATCTTATAACTAATCATCAATTAACCCTCCAATTATCATAGCTCAGATTACAATGCAATATAAGAAATTTTTAATTTCTATATTCATTAATAAACAATATCAGAAGAAAAAGAAGAACAGATCTCAAAAATATATTTTGAAATACATGTAAAAAATATTACTTTTGATTTCATAATAAAAAAATAGACATGATAATACAAATAGTTGTATATTACATCTGTATGTAATTTCAAATACATATAAAAACTCAAATATCAGAAAAATATTTCTAAACACTACATGGACCACATATAAAATGTAAACTGTACACATAATCCTTCTTGACATTATAAAGACAAGATTATGCAAGAAAGCAATTATACAACTAACAATATTATGACTGAACATATTAAAGTAAATATTAAACTTGTCACCAGAATGCAATGAAAACTATAAGCTGTCAGTGCATTTACAGTGGCTCATAAAATATCTTGTAGCTTCTATATGTATTTTCAGATTTATTTCTAACTTTACTAGTATAATCATGATAGTCTGACCATATTGCTAATGAAATCTTTAAGTGTTTCAGTATAATGGCACATATAATATATTCATAAAAAATTTCTACAAATATTTGAAAATTTTTGTGAGCTACTATATGTTACAGAATAAATGAAGGATATTTTTCATGGGCTGTGCATATTGGAGAGTTCAGACAAGAAGAAAAAAAACAGATAGCGGATTTTTATGGACGTAATTAAAGAAATAAACGTTAAATAGGGATTTATATTATCCATTAAAAATTATAACGAATATTTCACTGTAGATATATCATACATTTTTGTATATTACACACATTATGTGCATTTTTGTATTTTGAAGTTTTTCATAAATGCATAAAAATCCGCAGTCTAGTTTAAATAATAGAAATGAAACTTACCAGCTTCGTGAGCCACAGCTTGCGCTAATCCATCGGTAAGTGTCGCGGAGAATGCCGTGACTTTGGAATGTGAGCTTCCAGTTGAACCAGATTGAAAGTTCGAGCTCGTGTCGAGTGCCCCGCCGCTGGCATCTACCGTGTTCCAACACCAATACGACAAATGCAGTCCAAACAGTACAATCACATTGGTTATCACGGATGATCGCATTTTAAGGTTAGATACACCTTGTCACTGACACCTCGCGCCACCCTTGCGCAGTTGCTACGAGTCAAATTAAAAACCGTGTAGCTCTTGGCTCGTTGTCACCTTTGACGTAGACCCGCAATAGTGAATATAACCAAGGTTACAGTTATCAAAACCGGGATAGCGATGGAATTTGTCGAGTGCATAACACGCGTGACCGATTATGATGTTACAATGAGCTTATTAACCAAGTGATACACTGTCGTTATTCGCCCCATCAAGGCGTCGGTCAACGTCCGAGATCTCTTTAAAATGAATCGATTGATTTATTAATTAAGTACACTACGCTCCTCTGCTCTGTGCCTCGGGTTTTCCTATCAAGGCCACCGTCCACGAACAACATCATGGAAAATCGTTCATTTAGATTGGACACAGCAATGCACTTTTCTGCACGCAAAAAACTGAAAAATTCAATTGGTCCCGTGTGTGGTTATTCGCGTGATTTTATTGGTCAGACGTTGCACTTATGTTGCGAATTATTCCCAGCGCCAGCGCAGCGCGAAAATCATTTATAAAATGTCTTTGACCAAAACGAGATGATTTAACGATATTAATGGGTGTTTCAATCTCGATTTCGAATATTTTCGTAGCGACTCGATATTTTTTTAATATTGTCGAAATTCGAATTTCATTAAATAAATGATTTGATATTTCAAATACTTGAGTTTTGATAAGTCTTGTGAATCTCGATAGGATTCGTAATCTTCATAAAAGAATGAATATCTTATATGTCATACTTTATATCTTATATGTTATATATTATATATTTTACATATATTATGTTTTAGATCTTAGATTGACTGTCAAATCTTTTAAAAGTTTTAAGTACCGAATCATGTTTAAAGCAATTCAAATTTTTCACTACATGCAAATATGTAAGTACTTACATATTGTCAATCCGTGACAAGACAAATTTTTCGAAGTTCTCCCGACACGAGTTGTTTAATTATTTTAATTAAATATAATTCTCTCAATGATTTTACTATATATATCTTTATAATAATGTAGTTAAATATTTCTTAATTTTTATATGTTAAGTGCATTAGATTTAAATATCCAATTTACTCGAAAACTTGCTTAGAATTGTGTAATTTGGAAGCAAGCACAGTGTGTGCATCTATCGTGTTTGTTGAGCTAAATATCGTTAGATTTTCATAATTACGTAATTTTTTCAATTACATTGCGTTTATGTTTACAGAAAAATTAAATCCTTCTTAATCACATTAATCAGCGTCGAAAAAGCTCGTGTTTACGTTCGAGCGTAAGTACGAAGATAATTACGTTTTAACGCGACTTAAACACATTAATAAATCACCATTACGTTTGTTTCTCGATAGCCTAATTATGTTAAAACACAATTTTTATAGGATTTCTCGACGGAGTTATGATAATAATATTATAAATCGTAACGGAAATATTTTTGTCCGTAAATCTACTTGGATTTACCAAAGTGCTACCTGTTCTAATGAGTTGTAAAATTCGTACTATCTAAGCGCCTCGAAACTGGTTAAGGTTGCTACCTAAAATTTATCTCGTGAGGACGTTAAAATGGAAAATAACGCGAAAAATGAAGATTGTGAAATTCAGGGGATTAATATAGTGAGCAAGAAAGAAGAAAGTTCATCCCAAAATGTACAAAATTCTTCAGACACAAAATTTTCCATGGATTCTAAGAATACTCAAGTTCGTGTCGTCCGAGGAACAAAAAAGATAAAATTAGACGTTGGTGATGGTAATAACTTGGACAAAAAAGGTTCATATTTGCATAATTAATTGATCATATACATATAGTAATCAAAAGAAATATTAACAACTGTATAACTTCTTAATCAAACTCCAATATGTTATATAGTTACAAAGATTTGTTTGTAATTTAATAGATTCCAAGGATGAAGAAAACAATACAGAGGTGAAAGTAAAATCTTTGAAAAGATCTTGCGAATTATGGTCCATGGAAGATAAAAATACCTTTTTCAAAGCTTTAAACGAGTATGGAAAAGACTTTGATGCTTTACAAAGTTATTTCTTGAGCCAGGGAAAAAAAAAAGGTTTACCAGATGTTGTAATAAAAAATAAGGAACAGATTAGGCATTTTTATTACAGAACTTGGCTAAAAATATCGAAGCACCTAAAATTTTCAGAAGGTAATTGTTTAATATACTTTTACACTTTAGTTTTTATTTTAATACTATAATTGTCTTGTTGTACAGATGTAAAAAAAACTTCGCAGGAATTGTATGGATTAATTAATTATGGTGAACTTAGAAGAAAGTTACCACGAATATATGAAAAGGTACAGTTGAAATTAAATGAGTTGGTTTATTGGGGTTCAACACAAGTCAGACTTAGAGGAAGAACTATGAGAATTAAAACACCTATATGTAGAGCACTGAGGAAACTGAATCAACTAGAAGGTATACTTAATCAATAAAATTTAAAATATAGTTCATGGAATTTCATAATACTTCATATAACAATTATAATATTTCTATAGATTGGCAAGAAGAAATTAAACTTCCCCCTAGGATAACAATAGAATTAAGACCCCGTAATAATATGGCATGGTGGCAAGTGCAAGCATCTTCGATGAATCCAAGAGTACGCACTCTATTGCCTATACAGAGACGTTTGTCTAGTTTATTAATATTTCTGCAACAAAGATGGAGACCTGCAAAGTATAACACAGTATCCTTACTTCAAAATAGATTACCAATATTAATGTATCTTGTTTTGTATCGAATAAGAAAAAGAATATTGAGAAAATTCCTATACATTTAATGTAGTTCCCCAATTTAGAAAATGCAGTTGCTAATGAAATGAAAGATAATCGGTTATTACGAGTAGCACCACCCGAAGGGAGCAAAATTGCTTTGCCAATGGTGAACCTTGGAGAGTATCTAACCAGCAACAGTGTCAGTTTAAATTCTTATGAAAAACGTCTAGGATTGAAAAGTTCCAGAATGGACCTATTAGGCTCAGAACAATATATAAAAGGAGTTGGAAAGAAAGGAATTAAGAAAAACAAAGTAGACAAAAAATGCATGAGCCGTACAGAGGATAACTGTACTATGCCAGACAATAATAGTGATATAGATGCAATAGAATCTAGCAGTAATGTTGCAGAAAGACCGTCGACTGTTAGTAACACTGAAAAAACTAATCCAGAGCAAAAAACAGAATTTAACAGATTTCCGGGAAGGGAAACTATTGAAAGAATTCGGAAGGGATGGAACATCGAGGAAGCAAACACCATTACTGTGGGGGACCTCTTTTTAATGGTACACGTGTTAATTTTTATCTGAGTTAGCTTTGAATAAAAGTTGAAAACTTCGAGTTGTCCTACATTTTTAAAATTTTTCAGTTTGGTCGCGAATCGAAAGTTACGCTGGAATACTGGTGGGACTGGAATCATCGGGAACAACACGTTGGAGAGTCTACATCAACAACTTTGCGCGATGATAATTTGTGTCTTACCTTGCAAAAGCTATTATCTATAGCAAAACATAGTTATGGCACGAGTAAAGTATATGATAATACTTCTGGAAGTAATGAAACTGTGATTTCCTCTCGAATACTTTCGACGAAAGCATCGACCTTTAAAAGACCTTTAATTCCACAAACTTATCAAAAGATTGGAACACCAGATGCTTTCAAAACGCAGTTAGATGTTCGTTATCGTTTCAAATTCAATATTTCTTTAAGGAATTCAAAAACATTTATTATAAAAATGTGATTTTGTTTTTTTAAATGCAGAAGTTTACAACACGTTTTAGTAAACGAGGTAGAACCGTGCGGCAAAAAAGTCTTATTGTACAAAGAGTATTGCCAATAGTATCTACTGCAAGCAATGCACCAGAAGACGTAACTTCTAATAATCAAGAAGCAAATAAAATAAATGACCCTCCTATAAATAATGATGATCAACAAAATGATAAATCGCTATCCGTAATTATAAATGTACCACAGGAGAAAAATTTTTTGGATGAACTTGAAGCGGCAAGAGTTCCGAAACCTACGAATTCCATTATAACAAGCGCAACGCAAATACTTAAAGAGGGAGAACATCAATGGTTGAATAGTGAGGTAAATTTCTAAGGTTGATTTCTAGAATTTTAAGCAAGAAATATTTTTTTTTACTAATATTGAAATTAAATTACAGGTAGCAGATTTTTCATTAAGTAGTTTCCTAGGTCAATTAGAGTCCCCCATGAAAATCTCACAGAGAAGTCAAAATGAAAACAATATAGAAGATAATCGACCATCGTCCGATGTAAGTATATATGATAAAATTTAAAAAAGATTGATCTATTAATATTTTAATCTATATTAAGAATGTATTACAGGTCGTTTCACATATGCAATGCTTGATGGGAGAGAGCAGTGTTGATTATATGGCGAAATTTGCAAACCTTGCATCACAGATAGCATCAGACGATAACAAAAAATAAAAGTATAAATAATTGACTAGTTTTGTACGAATTTTCATATGAGCAACTATGTAAAATCATGTAAATATGATGATACATGTTTTGTAATGGAAGCATGTAATGATATGTAGACTGATTAATTTAATTTCTTTGATATTGGCTTTTACAGTCGACTGTTATAATAATACTAATACTAATAATAATGATAACAAAAATAATAATATATGGAAAATAAAGTAATTCGTATACATATACTACAAACTTCCTGTATGATTTCACTTTTGTATGATTAGCAATTTATAAAGTATATATTATATATATTATTTAACACTTTGTTTAGCATAAAATGCTTAGGCATATCTATTCTGAATATTCATTAATTTTTTATTATGTTTTTTTCTAAGATACAGGATGCAAAATTAATTTATATAGCAAGTTCAAGTTCTTAATCTTGCATCAATAATTCATGAATGTTCATAAATATTTCATCCTACGTTTGATGCTAAAGGTTTATTGAAAACTGCACAAATGCGGGAGGAATACGTTTATAGATGATATTTAGTATCCTTATTTAACCCACAAAGATGACGCGGCATCTGTTTATGGAATCATTTAGGCTAGTTCTCGTGTATGACTATCACTATTGCGTTGCAATCTCATGTAACTAATTAAATATGTTGAAAGAAAAAAAAACAAATCCCCGTTTGTAACTTCCTTAATTGAAAGAAGTAAGAAAATCCAGGTATATATAAACTCCTCCTATTTTTCTCGTACCATAAGTTCCACTAATTAAACATATATAGAATATGAGAAAGATGAATGTACTTACATACTATTGGAATTTGTTTAACACCGCCTATTATTATGAACGGACAGCGTTAACCTTATACAGATTTTCCATTATTAGAAGTACTTTGAAATACTTAAAAATTTTTTAAATATAAATTTCCTTAACGAAAATAATATCCGCGAGTACTTACAACTTGCATTACAGAACTGTGATCAAACACTGTCTGAGCTTATGACTTAACAATGGAAAAAGAATCTTTATCTGATGATGATGTAGGAAATAACGGTCATTATAATACTACTACGATCATTGTGATATTCTGAAATATGTACGAAAACGCTCATCATCTGTATATTTGAATACTAAAATTTTATTTAAAGGTCCAATAGAGTATAGATCTATTATGGTCGTTCATTAAAGTAATTTTCAATTAAATTGAGCATGCTTGAAAATATTGCAAATATACGCCTAGGACATGATGGGAACGATAATGAGCCGAACACCCTGAGGAGACACATATTCTTGGAAACGAAGCCTATAGTCTTTTCGACGGCGTATTGCGAAACAGACATTGTGAATGATTCATAGTGCCCGCGTCCACGTGATCTTATGCGCACGCACCTATCAAGTATTTGTTATTTGCAGATGTGATTTTCCCTGGACGTAAGCACCTTCTTTGGGTGAACTGAACTGGTTTCACTCATCTTATCGATCACAGAAGAATAAATCGTTAACGATCTATGCTTTCTTTGCAGAAAAAAAAAATGTAACATATAATTACACATAAAAATTTATACACAAATAATATTTGTTATCTTTTCCTTTAAAGTCATAAACATAATTATATGAATGATTGGTATTGATAAACTTTAATTTTAAAAACGAGTTTAACCCAACTGAATTTCCTATTAGTTTTTCTTTCTTCTAATCGTACAATATACGACAACATACGTAGTATTTTTTATTTTGGAACTTGCACGTAATCAATGACGTTAGTTAAGTACTTCTGATTTTTATCGACGTTAAAAAATTATGAACCTGTTTGACAGTCCGGAATGACCTTTCCCGTTTCAAAACACATTCAATTACGCAGAAGTACGAGTTATTACGCTCTACAGATTAAAAAGTTTACTATAAGACGTGAAAAAAAGAAAGAGAAACGATCATGTTTGGCTTTCATTCTTCTTTGTCTTTTTCATTGCATGTATTTATGTCTATTGAATGACTGTAATTGTCATTGATATATGTTTTGTTTACTAAACGTAGCATTTGTTTAAGCCAATTTGCATTTTCATATCAAGTACAGATAATTATAAATATACATATTCAACATCATTTATATTCAACGTCGAATAATGCATAAAGTTCGTGTATTTTCTCATAAAATTTCTTTTCATGACAAAAACTTTGGAAAATCCTTTTATTCGCAATAATTGATCATATTAGGACGTTTGTATTTTTACAATTCAGAATAGATATAATATATCAATATACATAAATATATTATTTAACGTTGGACTGTTTGGTGCATTTTTTTCGTATAATGATAACAAAAATTTTATATTTACAGGGCAGTGAGTATTTTTATTGGATTTGACATCTTAATACCTTCAAAAGATATTAATTTAACAGGACGTGAACTTTCGATAAGTGTTCACATATCGATGCTATTAAATATTTTTCAGTTGTGATCGTATGTATTGTACGTGACTTGAAATTTGCATACAACCACTTTATTCAAACAAGTAGATTATTTCTTTTTCGACATCCAATCATTTCTGATCCCGATATTCCAATAAATGGATGAAAATGAAGAGGACGGCAGAATTTTTGCGTTTGCCGGTTAAAGATAACCATTAACGTGTAAGATAATCACTTATAATTTCATTTTGTGATTTTATATAAACGCGGTGCGATGCATTACGATCTTCGATGAATCTTGCGCAAAAGCTAATCGCATAGAATTTCTACATATTTAATGAGATTGCATCAAAGTATAAAAACAACAATCAATTTTATTTTAATAAATAATCTTACTTTTAAAAGACTTCGTTCAGACGATTTCAATGACGTCTAATACAATCTCATTCGACAATAAACGAAGGAGCAAAAGAACGAGAGATGCTCAAAATATTGTCCATTTATATCAATACAATATTGCAATAGATATAACTTTGAAATATCTGAAAATCTTCCGTTTATAAAGAAATGATTATTTATGTTATCCTTACGTGTCATGGACTTCTTCGTAATATAATAATTAAAAAATAATTGTAAAATTTTAAAATATTCAAACTTTGTGAGTGACCTTACATCGCATTTCTAAAAGTAACAAAGATTATCAAAGAATTATTGGAACACCTTATAGGTCTTCCTGATGTTAGTCAACATCTATATGGATAGCGGAGCAAACCGAGATACACAAAAACCGTAACCTAGTAAATGTGATCAGGGATGCTTTAAGCTGGACAACCAACGAAACGACCATCTCTTTTATTTCAGCAACAACTGCAAAATAAGTATATACGTGTATAGTATAAGTATATACCAACATCGACAAGATCGCAGTTTAACAAAATTATTAGAATTTAAAGAAGGACTTTACCAAGTAATACAAAGGATGGGGATCTCTGAGACCTTAGAAATTATATTCAGTTTTTCCTCAAGAAAATTCCATTTGTTATTCCGATTGAGTCTTTATCACAATTCTTATGATAGGTCAGTGATTCATCTTACGAGTACTATAGGCCATATTCGAGCTAAAAAACAAAGTGACTCGCAATTGGAAGAACAAGTTCGGAAGTTACTGAGGAATTTTTCAACTCTTCGGTATAAAAAATGAAAGAACGATTAAAGTGAACCACAGATATGTAATCCTTACATTTTTCGTCTAAATTTATGAAATAGACTGATTAAAATACCACAACTTCCTTAATTAACATCAGAACCAAAATAATCTTTGTTCTTTATCATTGTTGCCTTCTTCCTTCTTCGTTTACTTTATTCGTTGATTTTTCAATTTCTCTACAGGAAACAGAATGTTTCGAAAGAGCCGATATAAAATCAAAGCTCGGCGAGTTTGCGCGATCACAGTTCCTCGAATCAGTTATTAGTAATCCCCAGGAGTTTCACGGATTGCGGTTATGATAAAAAGCGCGTTCTTCCCAGTGTAGAGACGTAATTGAAAGGAAAAGAAAAAAAGAAGGCGCATGAGAGAAAAAAGGAGAGAAAAGTACATCGTAAAA
This sequence comes from Bombus pascuorum, assembly GCF_905332965.1. Taxonomy (NCBI): domain Eukaryota; kingdom Metazoa; phylum Arthropoda; class Insecta; order Hymenoptera; family Apidae; genus Bombus; species Bombus pascuorum. The sequence continues at coordinate 3,979,424 of NC_083488.1, read as the reverse complement.
TAAAATGAAGTCCATGGTAGTACCGACATGTTTACACTCCGATGTCGAGACATCGTGGCGTACTATAAATAAACGAGTCCATAGGCGCCGCCAATGTGAGAAGCTTTTTCGAATATTGCATTTTGTCTGGACGAATGCGATGGAAACATTATATGTATACAGGGCAGAACGTACGAATTGAACACATTAGTGGATCCATTGAAAATATTTCTGAAGTGTACAGTACATGATACATACAAAGTTTAAGAATATAATTTCTGCATTATTGACAATCTATTTACCTCTACTATATGTAAACGTATTCCAACATTCCAGGAAAATTTGGTATACGTGCACATTATTGCAGAGTATCATTTTCTTTTTTTCTCACACTGGTTCTAGCCAGTCAATCTATTGAGAATTATGCGACGAACAACTTGTGTCTATTAATAACGCTGTAAGAGAGAAAAAAAATGGAATCTTCGTAGAGATCTTCAAACGCCTCAATGTCACGGGAATACCGACGAAGTCTCGTCGTACAGACGAATTTCTGTTCCTGGTTATTTCGTAACTGTTTCGTACGTTGAATCGTTGCTGATTTGCAATAAATGTTTTTTTTTTTTTAAAGATACTTCCAGGAAAAAATCGAAGCTCGATAGCGATTTCCATTTTATGGAAATTAGATTAACCGCAAGACTCTGGCTTCGCGCAACAGCATAGATCGACTGGAAATATTTGAAGACATGATTATTAATATAATGATATCTGTAAATACAGCATATAAGTCGCATACATTTTTATAAAAGATTGGAGAGAGTGAGAATGATTTTATAAGATAATTAAAGCAGTCAAATTTAAATATTTCATGAAATTAAAATCCGTTTAACTAAATAGGTTAATTATATGCTTCTATAATTACGTATTATTCACCAGAGAAATTTACCTTACTGACCCAAATTAGTATTATTATAAATCATTACATTAAATCATTGAATGAAATTCCATCTATGACAACATATTTATATCCGATAACTCTTTCATGCGTTGTTTAGTTAATGAAAGTATAAAGTATATTTAAGATATTTGTACACAGACATACACACTTAATTACATTCGATCATTTCTTATCTGTTATTTGTTTTTGCGGAATCATTTTATATACAACCGATTGGACGTACAACCTTTTAACCTTAAAAAAGATTGATATCGATTGGTTGATTTAGTAATTTGAACTACGAAAACTCAAATCTTCGCGACACGTGTTCCTACTTGGCGGCAAGCAACCTATGTATTTGTTTGAAAAAAAACGTATTTTAAACGCTACATATGAATTTTTCATAAGATATATTTGCCCAAATATATATTAGAAAACTCTCTTTTTATATAAACCGGAGGATCTATTTTACATGTCAGAATTTTAAATAGTACACTGTAACCCCTTATGATGCAACCCTCTTCTTTCCTACTTTAAGCGAAATATGTATTTTGTGTTTAAACGCTTGAGGTTCTTCTTAAAAATTTTCTTGATTCGGCGAAAGTCTGCAAAATATTCCGTTTCTCTTTCTAAACTTTCGCTCTTGCATTATATCGCAAATTGATCCCGCATTATCAAATTAATTCCAAATGATTCTAGTGGTTTAAAAAATACGTAACATTATTATCATTTCTACTTACAAGAGCTAAAGAAATTCAATTCGAGCGATTATACTATAAGCATAACAAAGCATTCTTTACAATTAATTTTTTTTACAAAAATTGGAATATATCCTGAAATATAACAGAATGATATTTTAAGTGATACATGACATTCTTAAAGAACATGAATAAATTATAGTTCATTTTAAAATATTGTTTATCATAAAAGAGTAGTTAATACAACAATAAAAAATACGATATATAAGGGCTGAGGAGACCATTATCAAAATTTAGCTTTATTTATTACACGTATGTATCACTTCAAGGATGCAGAAATAAAATTTGTAAATATAATATTCCTGATTTAATTTTTCTTAAGAATGAAAATTTCACAGCTGAGGAAAAATTAAAGAAGATGAACTTTCGGCCAGATTTTCGATGATACGAATACCCCAGTGTATCGTCCGGTCGACCTCGTTGGATCGCAAAATAATGAAGCCACTCGGGGAATAACCGTCGCGTTAGCTATATTTTCGGTTGCATTTTCGTCTCGGATTCTCCGGATCTCGACAACCGCCGCCAATGGTGTGTATCCGCAATTATTGCGTCAGCTATCGTGAAGCACGTCGCCGATGATTGGTCAATTCCAAAGAGCGGGAAATCCCCGTTGAAACCTGCTCTTCCGCGCTATCCGTCCCGGTGGTACTCCCGCTGACGTCTTTCGCGTCACCACATCGCCTGGCGTCTTCGTCAGAGACATTTCGGCGACCGGCGATCAGTATCGCGTTGCGCGACAACGCCGCGACCTCGTGTTTAGTTTGAGGTATACTTGTTTTCGATCTGTTTTCCAACAGACAGTGATGCGACTTGTTCACGCCGCGCTGTGACATACATTTACCTTCGCGTAAATCGTGACAATTCTCTGTAACGAACATATTGTTACGTTTGTACGACAGCCTTGTATTTGCATAGTTGAAGAATCGAATGAACTTAATAATGGATCCGTTCAGTAGTTACGATAGAACCGACTTAGTGGAGGTGAGTTACGATTACCTAAAAAAGTTGTAAAGTTGTTCTGTTTGGATTGTTTGAATTGGTTTTAGTGGATTGTACGGTGTTTTTTGATTATTTTATATGAGTTTTACTTGTTTACCTGTTCTGTAATCTTTCCGGAGAAGGAACGCATGTGTGAACCTCACGTGCTAGAGAGAAAAAGGTTTGTTAGTACTGCACCGCGTGAAGCGCTAGTGTGCTATAATGAACTTTCTAAAAAAATACTGTGTTTTTCTCGAATTCCAGACTGATATTTGAGTATGAAAAAACGGAAAGCTATAAAACATTTGGGAAAACTATTTCGTTTAATTCGTACGTGCATATCGTAAGAAATGGCATTAAAGTATTTTAGACTAAGGTAAAGTGGAATAGAGAAATGAACAATTACAGTGTCAACTTCTAATGATTAATCGAAGATTTTTGTAAATTTAATATAACGAATAAAAAGAATTAGAAGAAGTTATAAATAAAAAAACTGTTCGAAGTTTTTGACAACCGATTTACGAGGTATCAAACGATGTTTCATTTCTTTCTTTAGATACAATATAAAATATAAAATATATTTCTATCAAGTTAGTACGAGGGTTTATCGTTCTGTTTGGAAAAGAGTTGCAAGATTGTAAAAATTGCGTTTCTACGAAAAGTGATGATGATCGGCGACGCGATAACTCCAGCGTCTATATCGTACGAGTATTCGCACCTAAGTGCGAAACAAGTGCATTTGTAGATTTAGTGAAATGATTTGTGAGAGCAATAAAATGTTGTCAATTCTACGAAACAGAACAATATTTCTGACAATGCTGTATCAATTGTATTGATACAGTAAATTATTGCGCAAATATTGATACAGATGCTAGTTGGAATTTTTTAATCGAGAAAAAGGCTATATGACTATCTATTGGCCGTCGTTGTATCAAATGCTTTTGTGACAAACTGTATATGCTGCATTTATACATATTATTAAAAAAATAGAAAATATATCAAAAGATATCAATAGCACCCATTACTGCGTCCAAATAAGTTTACACGAATTAACACGCATTCATACAAAATTTAATAATAACTTAAAGACTAAAAATTAAAATATGATACTTTCTGTATTGAATATTTGGAAATTACGAAGAAAAAACTACTACAAAGAGATAAGACATGACAAAAATAATTATAAAAATATGATACTTGAAACAATAATGTTACATATCAGTTAATTGCGGCTAAGCAACACTTATATGCACACTAATTTACTAATATAAGATATAAGATATTATTATCATTTACCGCATGCTTGACTTTGCATAAAGCCTTTGAAGCCACGTAATACAAAATAAATAACATTTGAAACAACGATTTGCGGTTATTTATTGCAAATTACCGATATCCGTTTTATGTAGATGCTCTGCCCAGAATCGAGACGTAAATACATACATATATGTATATATCTCGTACGCGTATAAAAGCCAGTCCAAGGAAACGAGATTGTAGTGATCTCGTTTTTCTCAGTCTCTAGCGATAAAAAGAGACAGGACGGTTGAAGACGCCAACAAGGTCATTAACGTAGAAACCCGATTTCGTTTCGGATTTGTTTGTCATGCGATATGTTCTGTTTGCAGGTGTGCCCTTCGTTTCCTAATCTAAATGACGACGATGATCATTTCGTACTGGATATGGACTCATTGGTCACGTTGAAAACTAATGCCCTGACCACGCGTAGTTACGAACCTCCCCGAAAAAAGTGTTACTTTGGTAATTCATGAAAAATAATTTTGCTTGATTATATCTATATTTTCAAACGTCACTATTATAATTGGTATTATATTAACTTTATTAATATAAGATATCATCAACATTTTATTAATATACATTTTACAATATAAAATATTATTATTATTATTATTATATATTATATATATAAACTATTATGTAGTAATTATACTTTCCAAACAATTTGTTCTAAAAGATAATCATGTTTTATAATGTTATAAAAGTACGTTTCATTTTATCTTGATGTATTTTTCATTTTCGACTTGTATCAATTTTTTCATATCGCCATATATTCAACAGGCGATGAAAATAATGAAATTGATGGTACCGGTTGGTCTGATAAACCTATTAGAAACTGGTGTCAAGAAGAAACAATAAACTGGTTGATGTCTGCGGCATCTTATATCGGACAACCGTATAGTCTGATACAACACAGTCTTGCGGTACCAGGAAACGAGTTGGTCACCTTTACCAGAGACGATTTTATCAACCATGATCCTATGTACGGAGATCGACTCTATGACCTACTCCACTCTCAGCATATCTCGAATATACGTATGTAATTGTGATTACGTGTGAATGTTGATAACAAAAAATAATAGTGTAATAAACTATCATAATATTATTTCGCTGTATCTCATTGATAGTTTTTATTTAAGAATCAGTCGTCATTAGTAGTTAGTAAAAACAAAACTATGTAATTACAGTTCCACCATTTAATACCATCCATCCTCATTCCGAAGACGAATATGCGCGAATTAATTCCAACAGTACATCAGGTAATATAAATCCTTCGAATTTTTTTATACGAAATGATTATCTTTTTTTATAATAAAGTATGTAAATATTGTTTTTATTTTTGTAGACGCAGAATCAGATAATAATAGTATTGATTTCCAAACTACCAAACGGCCACCAGGGAGACCAAGAGTATTAAAACCAAAAAAAAATTGTAAGCATTTTTACTTTGAATTAAAATATGTATTTCTTAATTCAATGATGCAATGATACTAATATAATGTTATATAGCTACTAGCCAGGGAAAGCTTTGGGAATTCATCAGGGATCTCTTACGTAATCGAGAAACGTGTCCAAGTTTAATCTGTTGGGAAGATTATTCTCAAGCGAAATTTCGGTTCGTTAAAAGCGACGAGGTCGCGAAACGATGGGGTTCAAGAAAAGGAAACACAAAAATGACGTACGAGAAACTAAGTCGAGCAATGCGGTAATGTTTTATTCACTTTTTGTTTAAATTCTGTTTGGTAATTGTGCAATATTTTTATATAAAAAATATTCTTTCAGGTACTATTATAAAAGCAAAATTTTTCAACCTGTACTCGGTCGAAGATTAGTTTATCAATTTGGACCAAATGCAAAGGGTTGGCAAACTGATAATCCAAACTTCCGATATTAAAAGTTTAGGATTGCATTTGTTATAAAAATTGTACAAAAAAGTAAAAGTAACGTTTGTGACCTATTGTGAATTTCGCTCACAGGATGTATCTTCAAATTGCTTTAAAAAGATAACGTTTCTACAATTAGAGATTTGTCAATGTATATTTTGATATTGAAAAAGGAAATGAAAGTATTTTGTTAATTGAATCGAAACGTTTGAGCATCATCTTGCAATCGATAATCTAAATAAAAGACTAAGAAGAAAGGATCTAGTATTATAGATGATACATACTGACTAGATTTAAATAACGTAAAAAACAGTATAAATGAATAAAAATGTCGAAGTTTTTATATGTATGACTGAATTTATAGAAATACGTGATAGCAAAATGTGAATACGAAATAATTTAAACTTGTAAGATTTTTTCAATTTATTTGATTTTAAGCATTAGCGTAATAGATTACTTATGTAAAAGTACACATATTATAATCAAGGAAGGCAATAATTCCTCCTGACTTACAATCAAATAAATTTACTATTACTTATTTTTTTATATCACAGAGTTGTATTACATACCTTAATCTGGAAGCATAAGTACTTTTTAAATTGACCCTGGGTTACAAACAAACATGCCAGGCAACTTCAAAAGAGGGAACTAAATTTTTATAAGTTCGTAACCAATACAATTCCGCCATAATTTCTTTTCCTAGAATAGTCTTAAAGGAAATCGAGAAGAAGTATAATCACTTTATTTTTTTTATAAATTATATTAGATGAAATATCGGATTTATAATTGGTGTTAATTCATTTTCGTTTCATTAACAGTTAATTATTAAATGTGGATACTTATTCTACAATAGCACATGCAAGAAAGCTGGCAAAAATATTTATATTTTTAAATAAATTCTGGACGATTCGATTAGTCATTAACAAGTATGAAATATTGAAATTCAAGATACATAGTATCGTGACGGAAGAAGATATGCTGGTAAAAATTATGCATATTTTCTTTTTAATTCATTTGTTGAAGTTATTTATAGGACTCTTGGGTTAAATTTAACTCGAGCGAACTCGAAATCGTTGTTTGTGTAATAAAAGCGTAAGAATAATCCCGACTGCACCAATTAAATTTGATCGTTCTTTTTTTTTTTTCAAATACATTTTTCAAATACAAAATATCATTATTTAAAATGATCATTAAGAAATATTTAAAAAATTTGGAACTATCATTATTTGAATCAATAGAATATTTGTGCAACCGGGTATGTATTTAAATATCTTTTTTAACACTATCGTAAAATTTTTTACATAATTCGACAGAACTGTAAAGTGAAACACTATCATATCGCTTTTCTCGGAACTACTTAACCTTCCAAAATGTTAACTTTATGGTCAATTATAAATGTTTAAGTTTATCGACTATCAAAAAGGCACGAATCGTAAATAATCTCTACCGTAAAGTTCGCATTAATTGCGACGATATCCTGTAGAAAGCATGTGCGTTGTAATTATGTAAGATAATTTACGGAAACAATCAAAGTATAATCTTTGGTTATATATATTAGAAAAAAAAATATGTAATAAAGTAAAAAAATCCTATATATATAGATTATTTATGTCTATCTTCATCATTGCAGGAGTCAAACCTTTCGATCTATACGAGATTATATGATTTCTACAGTTTTACAGGGACTCAAAATGTAAATCACAATCCCATAAAAAATACGGATACTGAACGATTTTTCCTATGCTTTTTAAACCGTATTTCATCTATTATTTAATTTTTAATGATAGTCACCAATAGTTTTATAGCCAGCAAGCTGTTATGGACCCTATGTTATTTGTTTTTTCCTTTTTCTTTTTTTTTTCTTTTTGGCACTTACGTCTATTAAGTAGACTTCAAAGCGAATATCATTATATTATTCTAAGTAATAAACCTGGCTAGTATTCTTAATATGAATTGTAACCATGAGTCCTCGAATATCTCTAACATGTCTACGACAGACTAATTTACCACGTAAAATTTCCCCTATAAAAAATTCTTATATTTATTTTCTTGTATTTGACAATCAATAATTTTTATTTCAACTTTTATTTAACTTACCTTCGGTAATGCTAATAGGTTCGTTCAATGAAAATACTGTTTGCTTCCAATGTGTTGGAGGCGAATAAGGTCCCGTACTAAAATAAATTGGATTGTCCAAGTCAAAGAAGATATCAAAATAGCCAACAATCGCAGTTAGCGATCCAGTCTTTTTTACTTTAAATTCGAAAGGTGATGAAAAATTTACGCAATCTTTCGTTACTTTGTATAAATCGAATGCTTGTATCTCAACAGTGCTAGTTATTAATTCGTCGGCGTTACAAATCTCTATACTTGGTTCACGTAAAACCTCTGTTTTCATACAGCTCATTTTAAAACCATACACGTTCGACCAATAATCAATGAGTTCGACATATCTCCCTATAAAAATTGATAAGATAAAAATAATAAAATAGAAAGAGTAAATTTAAAAATATTATATAATTCTATTATTTCAAAAATACATACTAGTATCTCCACTTCCCACAATACTGAGTGTGCATCTATTAGGAAGAAGTATTCCACCAGGAGTCAAATAGTTATCTCTCGCATATATCACTGTATCTAACATACCCTCGAATAGAAGGAAATATCCCATCCACTCAGACACAATCGCATCTACTTTATCTTCATCGAGATTAATGTCTTCCAGCCGACCTTTTTTTAAAGTGATAATGTCACTTAAATTATTTTCTCTATGATATATTAAAAAAGATCATGTTAGATAAGAAAAACCAAATATTGAAAGTGCTATTTACTATATTCTATTTACCTCACTATATCGATTGCATGATATATTACATTTGATTGATCAACACTAATTACTTTGCGACATCCAGTTTTTGCTGCAAACATAGACAGAATTCCAGTTCCACAACCAACATCTAATACCACACAATTACTAAATCTGTTAGCATTTGTTAAGAATGCATCTCTATAACTTTCGGTTCGTACTTTGTCCTGTAAAAATAATTATATTCATTATTAAGGAACCATACTCATTATTAAAAAAATATACATATACATACTGTTAACATCTCATGGTGTATGGCAAAATGGCTGTAAATATTAAAGTAACCCTTATCAACATTACAATTAGAATTACCAGAAGAGCTGAGAGTATTGTTTTCATCTAAATCACCATCTAAGATCAATTTTTGTGCTTTTTCTGCCATTTCATCTATTTGCTAGAATTGAATGTTTTAATATCTGTTTTATTTGATATATAGAAATTAAGCTTTTTATGTGAATACCTGTATTGCCAAAAGACATGCTGATTCACGTTGTTCCAATTGTGCTCTAAGTGTTTGTATTGTTCTTTGTAATTCGGCAAAATGTGCCTCAGATAATGTGACACACCCATTTTCTGAATTCACAGTATATGCAATAGGCTTCGTTGTCTTTTCTTCTAAATCTTCAATATCTTTATGTATAGAAATAATGAATGAAAATCAAATATAATTTAAGAAACACTAATTTGTAATGAATTTAATTGTATTCATACTTACCAAACATTAACCAAGGGTCATCTTCTATAACAGGTCTTAAGTATTCCTCACTTTCCCATGTTTTTATGTTTAATGCATTTAGCTGATCAGGTAAAACATTTTTGTGTCTAATAAAATTAATCAATTTAATGTAGGAATAAGTATCTAAAGAATGTTTGATTATAAAGTTTTTTAAATCAAATCTATGTAAAGCTATTAGATGCTCTAGTGCCATAGAAAAGTTATTGGCAACTTCATTACAAAAAAGGCACGGTATAGATTCAAAATCTTCTGTCACTTCTTCCCAATCATCCCCGCTATCATCATCACTTGTTCCATCCATTTCACATTCGTAATTATCTTTTGAAGAAATAGCTAAGGAATGAAAAACATTAAAAGCAATCAACTTTATATTAAGTGTTATCAATAATATAAAAATTTAATATCAATAGAAAATTGCAATGGTTTGGTAATTCAGAAAATTACTGAATAAATTTTTAAATATTTATATAATTTTTTAAATTATTATTATACATAAACGATATCAAAAATTTTCGAAATAATTAAAATGTAATATGTGATTGCTAGCTATAAATGTTTATTCTTAATTTGTATTATATATAAGTATATAAATGACAAAATATTATATATACCTTGATCTGTCATTTTGCAATTAATTATATAATGAATTAAGTGAATTTGCTACAGTTATTCTTATAGAGACGAGATTGTTTAAAATTTTCAAGGTTAGAGATTCCACTCATCCGTACACGTGCAGAACCTGGTAAAAGCACTGGCTGAATGTCAAATCAATATTTTCTATGTCACATCACGTTCCTAGCCAATACAAACTTTTTGGCGTAGATGGTCCTCTTTAAACTATAATTTAATATTTATTGATTCGACTCGACATCAAATGCTCTTGACCTTTTTAAGCTTTTTTTATCCTCTTGATGAATCTTGCACTGAAACTGGAACACTTTCTCCGATATGTAACATACAACGGAACTTCGACCTACCCTATAAGTTCTGTAGCTCCTATGTAGTTCTTGACATATGATGAAATAAAATGATTCTTCTTATAAACATTAAGCATTTTATGTAAAATCTCTTAAATAGATTTAATCATATTTCTTCAACAATTATTAAATTTAGTAACATAAATGGAGTCACTCATCGGACAAATTTTGTGCCGGTGATTATGAAAGTTGTCTGCGTAGAAAATTAAAAAATCTCATTTATCATTTAGTACGTATTACATCGATTTATGTTACAGTAACATAAAATATTTTCGTAAATTTGTTCAGCAGTTAAAAATCTTGTAATTAATTATAAATTTTATCTAAAAAAGAATGTGTCCTATAAGAGTAAGAATTTGTCGTGAAATATTTTGTTTTATCATGAGAAAGTATTTTTACCTAAATGTAAAAATCTAAATATCTAAATATCTTTAAAAAAAGAATATAAAACTTACTCCACTTTCATAATCATCGACGCAATTATGAATGGAGATTTCAGGAATTTTTAAAATTGTTTCGAACGCAACACGCAAGAACATTGCGATGAAAGTCGATAACAATCGATAAAAACTTTACATACATTTATAGCATAGAACGTAGCAAGCAGCTAACAGGAAATACATATGTGATAGCTGAAAATCTTGAACATTTTTCATTTAGTTACGTTTAATTTGTTTGATTTATAATACGACAATGATTTTCCCTCCCGATATATGGGAACATATATTTTTGTACATCGATCCACCAACACTTATAAATTTGAAAATAATTTGTAAATGTTGGAAGGAAATTATCGATAAAGTATTGCAGGTAAATAATTATAATTTTTATTACAAAACTTGAGTGTTCTTAACAGAATGAGTATGTATACCCACATAATACATTATTATCAATACATATTTGTATCTAATTTCTCAATTATTTTTCTGGCTTATTTGTTATAGCAAAGTACCCTGTGGCATAAATTGTGCAAAGATAAAATTCCTGAACATTTTTGGACCACTTTATGCGAAACATTGAGTCCAAAGAAATATACTAATTTTTATGAGAAACATGATGTTAAATTTTGGATAGCTATGTATAAATTATGGATTAAATGCAAAAACATGAAAAAATGTAATGCACAAAGTAAATGTATTAAGCCATTAAAAGACCATCATTCAGAATATATTACTTGTATAGATACTTCAGGTAATACATTAAAGATACAAAATTGTATTTAGTATTTATAACAAATGTTTTTTGTAGGAAATCTATTAGCAATGGGGACATCTGCCGGATTTGTTTATTTTTACAATATTCCTAATTTATGTACAAGCAAACATATAGTTGATCATATGGAATATATAGAAAGTGTAAAGCTTCTCAGAGATGGTATTTATAAATTTTACTAAACAAAAATCTGATAAGAAGGCTTCTAATTAATCATTTATATTTTATAGAAACAAGTACTGTTTGTATATCTAGTTCTATAAATAATCACATATGCTTTTGGGATGTGAGTACATTGAAGCCAATTGATAGAACCCGTGGAAAGTTAATTTGGTATGATTTAAAGGACACAAAACTATAATCAAAACAATCAATGTGATCATTACTAAATATTAAACATTTAATAGTACAAGTTACAGTTATTGCTATATCGCCATGCATAATATAATAAGTATTGTGGGATCAATACCAAAAACTGTGTATGAACTCGATTCAGATAATATTATTGCTATTGGTGCAGACAATAATAAAGTAATAATAATGGAGTAACTATATAAAGAAATTATAATTTCTTGATTTATTATTTAAATTAAATTGTAACTTAGGTACTTGTATATACAAAAGGAGGGTGCTGTGTAGATTTGTCTTTGAATGCAAATCAAAAGGATTATACACTTATACACGTGAACTCTTATACACGTGTTCAACCACTAAATATAAGAATTCGTCGTTATTATGTATTTAAACCAAATATAATTGCCTGTATTACAGGTAAGAAATTATATACACTAAATAGATATATAAAATAGTCATATAAAATTAATAAAATATTTCAATAATGCAATTATTACAGAATATGGATATGTGGGTTTTTTGGTACAAGGAAAAGAATGGAAAATCTATAATTTATTTCCTATTTTACATGGAACACCTACTGCAATTTTAATATATGCGCATGTACTCATTTTGGGATTGGATTCAGGTAATCTTACCACTTAATATAAGATTATTTACAATTGTATTAAATAATTACTTCTGTGCAGGAAATGTTCATATATATTATATAAACGATTTTGGAGCAATTGATTTTAATACTATTAATTCAAACAAATTGTGTCCTGACTCCTCAACCGTTATTTCATTAAATATAATGGTTAATATTGAGGAATATTTAATTATTGGTTACCACAAAAAATTCTATATTGTTAAGTTTATGTGATATACTTTTTAAGCAAACCAAAATGTAATTATAAGACTAATGTAAAATTTTTTATAAATTAAGTTTTATTTATAATATAATGATAAATGAAAATTTGAGTTTTTGATTGTAATTATTAAGAAGTTGTTCACTATAGCGCAAAAAATATTTTTGTTATAAAAATTTGTACTGTACAAAAATATACTGTAATACTAGTATAAAAATGGTAAAAGTATGTGTTATGCTTTATAATTCTGTGCTGTTCCAGTTCCATATGTAGCATCCCATTCAACGTAAGTTGTTAGACTTGATTCTGATACACTAGGACGCACATGTACCAGTGCTTCCTTGAAATCATCGACTGTTACTTGTCTGACATCTTCTTTCCTAATATTCTCTAATTGACTAAATGGAATACTTCTAATTGGTCCCATGCTAGCTTCTTTACATAAATTCGACATATCAGCTCCGGAATATCCTTTTGACTGTTCAGCTACATTATTTATATCTTCTTCAGTAAGAGTATGTGGAACAGTTATTAATAGATTATTTATGATCTGTTTACGAGCTTGGAATTCAGGTAGAGGAACATACAATCTTTTAACCAGCCGTCTACGTGCTGCCTCGTCTAGTTCATGTGGTCTATTTGTTGCTCCTACAATTAAAACGCGATCTTCATCTGCAGTTGTAGCTCCATCTAATTGCACCAGAAATTCAGTTTTTAATCTCCTAGAACTTTCGTGCTCAGTTTCAGATCTTTGAGTGAGCAGCGAATCTATTTCATCAACAAAAATCACTGATGGCTGATAAACCTTAGCAACAGCGAATAACGCTCTGACCATTTTTTCTCCCTCACCTATCCACTTTGAAGTTAAAGAGCTTGCAGATATTGAAAAAAACGTTGATTTGCTTTGTGATGCTATACATTTTCCTATAAGTGTTTTCCCTGTACCTGGTGGACCAAATAATAAAATTCCTTTAGGTGGTCGACGTAAACCAGTGAAAATATCAGGTCTCAACATAGGATACACAACTACTTCCTTTATAATCTTTTTTGCATATTCTAACCCAGCTATATCATCCCAACAAATAGTTGTTTTTGAATCCATTATTTCATTCTTGATTAGTTCAACCATTTTTGATTCTACATTTTTTAATCTCTCATCTTCCATTGTGTCACTTTCATTATTGTACATGTTTTCCTGAGTTTTCTCTTTTTCCCTTTTAAATGGACAAACAAATTTAGAATTAACAGATCCCTTCCCTCCTAGAGTCTTTTTTTGCATTGGTTTATTAGCTTTCATTTGTTGCACATTTAATTCATCCCTAGCAGTTTTGAAAAAGCTCATTTTAGATTTAACAGTGTTAGAATCTTCTTCATTATGTTGAACAGAAACTTGTGTTTTTAATGTCATATTATTTCTGTGGTAATTTGATTGGTCTTGATTATTTTTAGATGCTTTAAATGTATCTTCTTTTGTAAATTTAAAGTTTGATCTAGATTCAAACTTGACAAGCCTTTGTCGAGCATAAATTTGATTTTCTTGATTAACAGAATAAGTTTTAGATTGTTTATTATAACTCATTTGTGTGTTAATACTTTCATCTGTAGTGCTATTGGATGAAAATAAAGATTTATCAATTTCACATTGCATGTTATTTTCAACTTCTTTTTTACTACTTGCATTTGAGCTCTGACTAAGATTTGGTTTTGCTTGAGTACTTATCTTTCTATTTCTTGGTTCAGTTTCTTTATTTTTCCATATGTTAATGATATTCTCCACGTGTCTGTCATTAAATAATCTTTTATGACATGGCATGGTATTATTATCTTGACAAGGTAAAGATTTCACAAAATTTAGTGCCATATTTATGTCGCATAAACCTGACTTCCATTTCTGTGGATTACTATTGATCTTTGGTGTTTGTAACTTACATTGTTTCCAATAATTATTTATCCCATCTCTATTTTCCATTAAGTTCTGATAATCTTCCAAACTTCTTTGAAGTAGACAAGCTGCTACATCTTCTGATTCACTAAATGAAATAATTTATGTATGTATATGATACATTGAATAAATTACTTATATCTGAATAGAAGATAAAATTATAGAACTTACCACTGCTTTGCTGTTAAATATTTCATAGCAAAACATCTACGTTCAATGTCTACAACTTCTGTATCATCTTTATCATTTTTTGAAAATTTTAGAATGTGATATGCAGCTAAGAAATTATTCTTCTCCTTATTAATTTCTGCATCAATAGTAGCCATATTTATCTCTCAGAAATATTGTATTAACATAAATTTTATTTAATCTTCTATTATACTGTAGCATAAATAAACAGTCAGTTGTTAATTACTTTTACAATTCATCAATTAGAGAGGAGCAGTTAACAAAATAAATGTAACTACTATCAATGACAATAAAATTTATAATGTAATTATTTGTACAAATGTATAATTTCGAATTTCAAATCAACAACATTCACATTCATAATTTGGGATTTGGATTTTCCTGTCTCACGTTCTGAAATACCGATCGTGAAAACACGAGGATTTTTACGTCCCCTGTACCTTGACTGTCAATAACAAGATCTCTGTCTTTTTAACGATCGGTACTGCTACTTGACTATTGCTGAATCGGTAACATTGAAAACAACATCAAAGTGGTAACATTATTTGTGAACCTAAACCGTGTGACAAAAATATATATTGAATAATGCCCCTATCCTGTCGTTCACTTGTGGTTTGATTTATATACATGTCATTTTTATTTTTAATTTATAAATAAAAGATTAATCTTAACATAAAAATGGCAAATATACGTAAATAGTGTATTAATATTTTATAAATTGTGTGTTTTTTTTAAATTGTTAGTTTATGGTATCACACCGTATCACTTAAATTTTTACATTTTTAAGTTTCCTATACTAAGCCTTGCTAATATTAAAATAATACAAATTAATGATGGAACATCAATATTCATTTTTATTCCATAATTGTTCATGCTAGTGGAAAATAAACTCTACATTTGGTATCCCTGCGAAAAGGCATGCTGTCTTAAAACGGCAATAAAATGAAATAAAGCTGATCTGCAAAAAATTTTATTTAACCGTACAGCGTTTAGGTAGTACAAAATATCCAAATTAATAAATTACTTAAATATTTGATGACGCTGGCACTATGTTTGATATTATTTTTATAGACTAATCTACAAAGCAAGTTTTATATTGATGTTGACTTTTGACTCTGAGAAATACATTTCTGGTACAATTGTTCTAGTGGTTCATTCAGCAAGGTAGGGAGGGTCTTTTCAATTTATTATACATTTATATATTTCATTATAATGTGATAATCATTGATTCATCTTTCTACAAGCATTTGGTATTACGATACGACTCATGTCGCAGTAGAAAATAATTTGCATATATAAGTTCTGTAACTATTTAACTGGATACTTCTTTTCTACATTAAAAACATAATTCAAGATTAGTGTGTCTGAAAATATATATTAATAACTCTTAGGTATTTATTTGCAACATCACATGTACAAAGCGGTTAAAACTAAACTAAAAAACATTGAAAATTACGATATACTCAGATTAATTGCCGAACCTAACCTCAAACTCGATCTTTTAAGACTGAAAGGAAATGTCAGTTTAGCGAGTATAAACCAACTATATTACGGATCCTTTAAATCTTCTTAATCTTTTATATTACTTACATTGTTGCTGCGTGGTAAGTAATTTATTTATACTATTTCTTTTTATACTATTTCAATATATTGCCTCTTTTGATATTGACTTATTATTGTTTTGTCAATTCATATTTCTTATTCTCTTAATGAAGCAAAATTGAGAGTATCTTTATAAATATATATATTACATATTTAGTTGCTGAATTAAAAAAATCAAAACTTATATAAATTAGGTATAACAGTCTATTGTAATTAATGTCAGTTGAAAATATTTATAAATTATTAATATGTTATTAAGAGTTTTATTAATAATATATTTATTTTTGAGAATTATATACATATTCATTACATTAGGAATTTTATATACTAATTATTACATATTAATTAATATGTAAGGACTGTGTGCAATAAGTAAATAAATATATCAATTAGCTAATTGTTATACTTTATGGTAATTCATATAAACGTTAAATTATTTTTTTTAGTTAAAAGAGGGATGCCACGCAGCAAGCGTAGAGCGCCCTCTAGCACAAATCATCATACACCTATTGAAATGTCACCTAGTGCTCATGAAGAGGGTATATCGAGGCATCCTTCAAAAAGACTTAGACATACATCTAGGTAAATTATGTTACAACAAATTTAAACTTATGTTATATGTATAAACCAATAACGATTTGAAGTTAAACTTTATAACTGGATCACACTGTTGGATCCTTTTATGTTAAATACAATAAACATGTTATTTCCTTCCAGTGCAAGACGTTATTCAAAAACAGAAGATGTTTCAACTGCTTCATCTTTTTCCCAAAAACGTTGTATCACATGGTTTAGAGAATATACAACACCTGATGATTCAGATACTCTTGGGCCTGAAGGAATGGAGAAGTTTTGTGAGGATATTGGTGTAGAACCTGAAAATGTAGTAATGCTTGTTCTTGCATATAAAATGAATGCCCGACAAATGGGTTTCTTTACACTAAGCGAATGGTTAAAAGGTCTTTCGGACTTACAGTGTGATTCTATTAGTAAAATACAACAAAAACTTGAGTACCTAAGGAATCAATTAAATGATCCACATACATTTAAGGGAATATACAGATATGCTTATGATTTTGCTAGAGTAAGCATTATATTTTGTATGTATTAAAACTTTTGCAGACATGTATATGTATTATACACCATATTTTAGGACAAAGATCAAAGAAGTATGGATATGGAAACAGCAAGAGTTATGTTACAATTACTTTTGGGAAAACATTGGCCATTGTTTACACAATTCGCTCAGTTCCTAGATCAATCGAAGTACAAAGTGATCAATAAAGATCAGTGGTGCAACATTTTAGAATTTTCTCGTACAATCAATCATGATTTAGCTAATTATGATTTAGATGGAGCATGTGTGTAATTGCATAATGTCACTGACAAATATATTTTAATTATGTGCATACTTTACATTTAGTGCATGCATTTTTTACAGGGCCAGTAATGCTTGATGAATTTGTTGAATGGCTAAAAATACAACGTGGTGAAGAAGCATCTTCAACAGAAGCTAGGGGCAGCTGAAACATTCAATAATAATAGTCTACTAAAATAAAAAGAACTCATCTCTTCTATCACCATATTTTGTTAATAACGAAATTTCTGTTTCTATCATAACCTCGCAATATTTCAATTATCATCATTCGTACTACCTTTTTTATTAATCAATGATAATGTAAGTAGTCTATCTTAATATGATTTTACACAGTTCTAAGAGGACTCTGGTTACGAATTTTCTAGATTATTCTTAATTACTTATCACCATTCATTGCTAGTCCAAGGTTCGTCGCAGAAATTCTTGTGATTAAAAATAAATATATTTTCATATAAGATTTACTTGTGCAATTTATAAAATATAATTTCTATTATAAAATGGAAAAAATAGAACACAGTGTATATTACCTATATAACTAAGTTTTGTATAAAAGAGATAAATTTTCTATTGCAGTTTTCAATCTTATTTTCATAAATTAATAAAATTGTAATAGCTTTATATTTTATATATTAATAAGTATAACGAATTTTTATTTTGATTTACTATAAGTTAAACAGTATAAAATTACAAGCGAAGTTATAAACATATATCCAAAATTCTTTTTACAGTGTTTAAGTATGTTTCATATAAAAATGTTTGCAAAATTTAGACATATGTGTATAACTATTATCACGAAATATTAATAATCACGAATGTTATTAAGTAGGTTCATAAATAAAATAACATGTATAGTATGTAAGTGCTATTACAATGTTTAATATCTAAAATACAATAGAACACATTGGTACATATTACTTAGCTCACATAAAATAATTCCTATACATGCCATAAATATCGATGTACATTAGAATATCGAATTTCTTATTAAATCAATATAACATTTATGCAATATTGGAATTAAATTTATTTCAAAATATTCGGTAAGATAACACACTATTATGTTTTTATTCAATGCAAGAAATTTAAACAGGATTGAGTATACTTTTGTAATAAAAATCAAATATACGTGTATTTTTTAATCGGTTTTAATAATTTAAAGAGGTACAATACGATTTTTTTTAAATATGTTTCTTGTCATAAAAATTTTTGCGACAACTGAAATGGATTAAATGTATGGTGATTATTCAAATAATTTGTATTATATTTTAGCTCAATCAAATGCCAATTTTTATCAGATTTAATCGCGAGTAGTTGGACATACATCGCGATTCTGAATTTTATTTAATAAAGAAATTTGTCCAGTAATAATAACATAGGAAATTATTGCGGTAATATTATAAATTAGTTCAATTATTACATCAAAGTTGCTTAATTATGTGTATGTGTATATTTTTCCTGCATGAGCACTTCTATTACAAATAATGTTATCATTAATGATATAATATAAAATTAAATTTAAAATTTCGCTCATAACTTCCAAATTAATAGTAATCTTAATTCACGAATGAAAAAAGTATCTAATGGAAAATTATAAACCCATACATCATAACGAATAAATTAGAAACAAGAATTAAAAATCATCGTATATCGCTGTAATACAACTGCGATGCGGAAAATGTAATGTAATGACGAAGGTAAAATAAATAAAATACTTTTTTCAATAAATGTATATTTTCTTTATTTATATAATGATGTTCATTTTCTTTCTCTATCTCTCTCCGCGTGTGTGTATGTATTTCTCCATCCACACATTATAGTTTTTGGATATAATCAATTGTCTTGGATTTTAAACCTAAGTTAATCTTCAATCCTAAACATAAAACCTAGGATTATAACCTATAAATAGATAGCTAACCTGTGGTAATAATGTTAATGATGTTCTCTAATTGTTATATAAAAGTCTAAAATTACACTTTTCAATTTCTACGTAAACAATTTTATATATCTAGTGAATGTACCAATACTTTCATAATACTAAGTGCTAGAGTCTCAAGCGTATTTAAAAATCGCGCCAATATTTATAAGCGTACATACATATTTATATATATTTGTACATACATGCTACACGTATTTGTATTTCAATTTAAATAGAAAATATGAAGTATTATAAACAGACATTGATGATTTAATACATCTAAACATGTTTTACATAGATAATTTTTAATTTTTGTAAAAAGAAAATTCAATTAATATAGCAAAGATGTAGGTAGCATGATAACGTTACTAACGGGTTTGAAAATTATTTTAACCCGGCAGTTTTATTTTTATTCGATCGTGGGGCGAACACAGTTTAAAATAAACATGCAATAGTCTAGTGACGTCTGGATAGATCTGTTCCCATTTTAATACGATGCAGAAGCAGTGCCAGTCTCAGTATTGCATTAGAGACTTTCGAAAGAGATACCGGCAATCAATCTTTAACATTTAAATTTCTAATATTTTAAAGAAAATCATATAATATTTAGTTCTTGGTACGTATTATAGTGTTTTACATATATGTGTATTGGTATTATTCATAATTTCTTCTTGGCATAGCAATTATGTATTAAGTATTATTTATTTAAAATTTAAACGTATGCTGTGTAAATAATATACTATAATTTATTTAAATAATTGTTATGTTAAACTGTTTTATAACATGAACATTTTTCTGAAGCAATGTATAATTAATTTTTTTTATTAAAAATCGTTTAGTTAAACAATATGACAAAAACAACAAATTTGGCTGCACATGAATGGAAGGAGAAGGGCAATGTGGAATTCAATAAAGGAAATTGGTCAGAAGCTTTAAGTTGTTATACAAATGCATTGAAACTTACAAATGAAGATAATTCAGAGAAAGCTATATATTATAAGAATCGTGCAGCTACATATTTAAAACAAGAAGAATATAATAAAGCAATTGAAGATTGTGACAAAGCTCTTAAAATATCTCCGAATGATCCAAAAGCATTATTTCGTCGATGTCAAGCATTAGAAGCATTGGAAAGATATGAAGAAGCATATCGTGATGCAAGATACATTATTTCTGCAGATCCTGGTAATAAAGCAATTCAACCTATTGCTGCAAAGTTACATGAAATTGTTCAAGAAAGATATAGACAAAATTCTCGTGTTAGTGTAAAGGTTTGTATATTAACATTCATTATATAACATAATAGATCAATTACAAAGTGTATTTTAAAACTTTTGGATAGTTGCAACTATAAAAACATCTTTTTGTATAATACACAAACTAATATATGAATATGTTCTTTTAAAGGTATCACAAATGATAGATATAGCTTTCGAAATAAAAGGAGATAGTGAAAAACGAGAAACAGCAATGAACAATTTACTTGTTCTTGCTCGGGAAAGAGCAGGAGCAGAAATAATGTTTAATGATGGAATAGTCTCTAAAATAATAAAGATGCTTAAACTTGAGAAAAGTGAGGAAATAATAACAATTGGTGTTCGAATTATTGCAGAATTATGTAAAGATAACATTAATAGAACTGAAACTATTATAAAGCAAATTGGTATACCTTGGTGTTTAGAGATGATCAACAGTATAATTGCAGAAAGAGTAAATGCTGCTCAATATTGCTTACAGGTTAGTAAATTTAATAAGTATGAAAAATTGTTATTTTCAATGCTAAGATGTATGTTCATTTTGATATCTTTTTAAAATTATGTTTACAGACAATACTAAACACATATAGTGGAATGACCAACAAACCAGATTCAAAACCAAACAAAGAATTGTGTGATAAATACAACAAGGAGATAGATACTATTTTATCTTGTTTACTGTACAGTGTAACAAGCAGAACAATTTCTGGACTAGCTAGAGATGCAATTATAGAACTTATTATGCGTAACATTCACTATACTGCATTAAATTGGGCAGAACGATTAGTTGAACTTCATGGTTTGAAACGTTTAATGGAAGTAGCTAGTGAGCTTGAAGAATATAAATATGAATCCTCAATGCACATTACATCATCTACTAGAACTATAACAAGTGTGTGTTTGGCAAGAATTTATGAAAATATGTATTATGATGCAGCAAAGGAAAAATTTAGAAATGCTATTGATGAATATATAAAAGATAAACTACTAACGCCAGATATAGAATCTAAGGTAAATAATATATTTGTTTAATCTTTGATGAAAGTAACATTATGAAAAATATAAATATATAACATATTTATTCATGTCATATTATTCTTTTAAACAGGTTCGTGTTGTAGTTGCAATAACAACTTTATTGCTTGGTCCACTAGATGTTGGAAACACAATAATTGCTAAGGGAGGTATTTTAGAAATGATACTTGTTATGGCAGGAACAGAAGATCTATTACAACAAAAAGTTGCTTGCGAATGTATTATTGCCGCTGCATCTAAAAAAGACAAAGCTACCACAATTATCAATCAAGGCGTGAATATATTAAAGAAGTTGTACCAATCTAAAGATGATTCTATTAGAGTACGTGCTTTAGTAGGATTGTGTAAATTAGGTAGTTCAGGTGGTACAGATGCTACAATAAGACCATTTGCTGATGGAGCAACGAAAAAATTGGCTGAAGCTTGTAGAAGGTTTTTAATTAATCCTAAAAAACAAAAAGATATGAGAAAATGGGCAGTGGAGGGATTATCATATCTTACTTTTGATGCTGAAGTCAAAGAAAAATTAATTGAAGATGTACAAGCAGTTCAAGCAATGATAGAACTGGCCAAAACTGGAGATCAGTCTGTAATTTATGGCGTCGTCACTACATTAGTGAATTTATGTAATGCTTATGATAAACAAGAACTTATACCAGAAATGATTGAATTAGCGAAATTTGCAAAACATCATATACCAGAAGAACATGAGTTAGATGATATAGATTTTGTAAATAAAAGAGTAATTGCATTAGCTAACGCCGGTGTAACATATGCATTAGTCGCACTTTCTAAAACAGAAAGCCAAAATAGCAAAGAACTAATAGCACGTGTATTTAATGCAATTTGTAGTCAACCGGATGTACGAGGAATTGTTGTTCAACAAGGTGGAGGAAAAGCACTTTTACCATTAGCTCTAGATGGCACAGATAAAGGAAAAAAACAAGCATCACAAGCTCTCGCACGATTAGGAATTACAATAAATCCAGAAGTTGCATTTCCTGGACAAAGAATAATGGAGGTAGTTCGACCATTTTTAAATCTTTTAAATCCAGAATGCTCTGCACTTGAAAACTTTGAAGCCTTAATGGCTTTATGCAACTTAGCCGGTGTTAATGATAGTATTCGAAAACGAATTTTAAAAGAAGGAGGCTTCCAAAAAGTTGAAGCTTATATGTATGAAGATCATGAAATGTTAAAACGTGCATCCACGCAAGTTATAAATAATTTAATGATGTGTGAAGACACTATTAAGTATTATGAACAAGAAAACGATAGAGTTAAATATCTGGTCATTCTTTGTGAAGATGAAGATGTAGATACAAGCATGGCGGCAGCAGGGGCCTTAGCAATGTTAACATCAGTTAGCATAAAGTCTTGCATAAAAATATTTGATTCAAAGGATTGGTTAGAATCACTACATTATTTACTTGCTAATCCAAATTCTGATTTACAACATAGAGGGATTATAATAGTTTTAAATATGATGAAAAGTACAAAAGATGTAGCAAGTAGAATGATTGAAACTGATGTAATGGAAATTTTAATGGCTTTGACAAAGAGTGATACAGTGGAAAACAAAAAAATTAAAGAATTAGCAGCTAAAGCATTAGAAGCTGCAGCAGAATGGAAACTTATTAGGAAAAGTGAAAATGAAGAACAAGTACCACAAAATACAAATAATTTGGAAAATATTGAATAAATATATACAGTATGCACTTAACTTAATTTTGGTGTGTAAAGAATATCTAATAATGAATATTTATCATAATACTACAAAGTGCCTAAAGAAAGATTATCAATTTTATCTTTCATAGCAAACAACACAATAAAATATTTAAGTAATACGTAAGTATTTCTAGACATAGTTAAATTGTAAAAATATTGCATTTATTAATATTCTAATATTATACATATAATATAGTTATATAAAAAATATAAAAATATTTATTTACTGCCTAAAAATCTAAATTATTTAATTTAATATAAATAATAATATACTATATATTTGTATACATTTATGTATATGTACAAGTTTCATAGCGTGCAATATTTTCAGTATAACATTAAGTGTAGTACTATTTAGTTATTCTTATGATATTGACTGACATAATATACTGTTTTACATCTGCCAAAAATAAATTCAAAAATTTTTAAGATGAAAATATACACTATAATTTAAAAAATGGATGATTTAAAGCTTGATCTGCAGTAAGACGTGTTTTATAATCTAAATCCAATAACCTTAGTAGAAGATGATAAGCTTCTTTTGGAAACTGAGTGTCCAATGATACCTTAAAATATAAATATTTTTTAACATAAAATCTCTAGTACATTACATTACATATTATTTAAAAACAAAAATATTATACTTGAATTCTTAATTATATTTATGAATAAATGTTAAATTATAGAAGATACCTTTTCACATGTGTTATGATCTTTATTATTTAATAAACCTTTATTTCTTTTTTGTAATTTCTGACATAAAGATACAATATCAACCCCTGGTATATCTTCACTAAACATAATTTTTTTTCCTGAATTATCAAAGAAAGGTTTAAAATATATAAAGTAAGCAAAATGATAAATTAGAACAAACCAAAGAAAGTAAAAGACTACAATATGAATTGTATAAAAAAAGATTTTTTTCAAACCTAATTTGCGTGCACACTGTTGCATTTTATTTGATCCAAATATAGTTGTTATTTCTGCTAAAGCTGTACAATCATCTGGTGAAAGAAAAAATGGTTGAGTACCACTAAGAATACAGAGCATCATTACTCCACTTGCCCAAATATCAATTGCTGGTGTTTGTGAAGGATGCTTTAGTAAAACTTCCGGAGCACGGAAACCTGGTGTACCAGCTCTTGGGGCTGTCTGTTCTGGTCTTGATATACATAATGAACAAACTTTTGCTTTACCAAAGCAGTAACACTTCTCTTCTGTACCTTTCCTTCTTCTATCCAGAGAAAGATTTAAACTATTCTGCAAAAATATTAGAGAGTAACAACATATGTTTTTTAAAGAAACTTCTACAATTATAAATAATTGATACATTACTTCATCCGTTCTTTTCCTTTTAACAATTTGTGTTTCAGAATTAAGTAATTTAAGATTGTTAGATTTTTTCTCTGCTATATATTCTTGTGCTAATCCAAAATCAACTAACAAGTATCTATTAAGAAATACAAAATTAAGATAATATATTCATATGAATATAATTTATGCTGTTATACCTTTTGTTGCATCTATCATATAAAAAATTACTGGGTTTGACATCTCTATGTATAATATTAAATTTATGAACCCTTCGTAATGCAGTTAATAACGCAATCATATAATCTTTTGTTTCCTGTACAGTCATATCTTGTACATATTCCTATTTAATATTATTAAATTTTAAGATTATTAAACTCTTATTTATAATATTATGAAATTAAGATTAATTGAGATATAAGAAGTCAAGTATTTTACCGAAAATTTATCATGCCTCATATATGGCATTACAAATATTACAGCTTCAAAATTTCGTAAACATAATTCTAATCCAACTACATAATCTTTTCCTCTGAAAAAGAAATTATACATATATATTTATATACATATTGTTTACATTTCAATCAAGCTTAAAATATCAATTACCCTATCTGTTGCATACATTGTAATTCTCGTTCAATTTTTTCAGGATGTCTAGTAGGAACTAAATGTTTCAATGCAAATTTTTTAGAACCATCAGATAGTTTTAAGGTAGCTAAGTACACAGAACTGAAAGTTCCTTCTCCAACTTTTCCATGTACATGAAATAAATCTTTTATTAATGGAATTGTATTTTTAACAGCAACATTATTTTCTGAAATTGTATATTGTTAAGTTTTGATTTTTCTCTATAATTTCAACAAATTTTTGTAAATAAAATCTTTTACCATCATCATTATCTTCTTCCATTTGAGTTTTTTCTTCCATGACTTCAATATATCAATTAGTTTACTTAATCGAATAATCAAACAACTATTTTAAAATTACTTAGTTTAAGAGATTAATAATTTCAATATTTAACATTAAGAATTTAGCTGTCACGTGTATGATAACCTATTAAATATTAGACATTGGCGCCATTCTAAATATTTAAAATATGCACATATTAATGGTGTTTAAATAATAAAGTAAAATATCACATTAATAAAAAATGTGTAGACTTAGAATCGAATTATTATATAATGATATTAATTTTTAGTGAAAACATTAAATTTTTATAATTGCGATAAATATTATTTGCAATTTTATTTCTCAAATAAATTTTTACGCTTAATATGTAAAAATGTAATAATTATTTCAAATTTATATATCTATGCAGATTTATAATGTGTATAAATTTCTTCCAAAATACATATTTTTTAGAATTAACACATTAGGTAATATGTGTATATACATACTTAGGAATTCTTATGTATATATATATGTACCAGGCCGCAAGCTGGTATATTCATCGATAAAAAGTATTTCAGTTATATTTATTATTCTAAATGTAATATTGTTATATATAGTTAAACACCAATAATAATTAATATTTTGAAAATATACAAATTATTTTCTATTACATTTTAATACATAATTTAAAAAGAATTCTCTAAGTTCTTTTAAATAGAGGTTAAGGTAAGAAACATACTAATATTTTGACTGAATTGTATTGATATATTTCTATTTTGATTATATTTATATAAAGTTTTTTTATTATAGGTTGCATAAATATAGAATTATTTTGCAGTTTAAAGATATAGAATTGAATCCAAAACAGTTGGGACATGTCCTAATCTATCTGTTATAAGAAATAGGAAATATTGAGAAAAATATGTTTAATATCAATTCATCCAAATCATCATCACAGTTATTAGAAATAAATGAAAACAGAATGAGAAATGACATGGATTTGGATAACATAGCGCTTTACCTTATTGGTTCTAAAGAAAGGTTTAGAGAAAATATTATAATTCCAAGAACAGTGGGACCTGTGCAACTTAAAACTAATGAAGAAAAATTAATAGAAAGTGTAATGGAAAGTTGCATCTTTAAAAGTATTGCAAGTTGTGTTATAGGTATATTTATATTATATGCTATAAAATAACTATTATTTAGGTCAGTATAATTAAAAAAAAATTAGATTCGTAGGGTATGGCTTAGGAGCTGCAATAGGTTTATTCTCATCTAGTGTAAATCCAAATATGGCAAGCATTGAAAAACAGCAAACTGTTCGTGAAGTTTTTAGAGAAATGAAAACTACAACACTAGGTTATGCAAAAAATTTTGCTGTAGTTGGCTGTGTATATTCAGCAACTGAATGTGCGATAGAATCGGTAATAATTCTTTAAATTCAATATAAAGTTATAGTTTAATTTACATTTATCTATTTGTCATAATATTTTACAATTTCCCTTTAGTATAGAGGAAAATCTGATTGGAAGAATGGGACATATGCTGGTGGTTTAACAGGTGGAATAATAGGTCTAAGAGGTACTATTTTATGTTAAATTTAAATATAACTTTATATATTTATACTTGAATTTAATCTTGTGTTTTAGCTGGTGTGAAAGCAGGTTTAATTGGAGCAGCAGGTTTTGCAGCATTTTCAACAGCAATAGACTACTATATGCATAAATCTTAAACAATGTTATAAGTTACAGTAGATATATATTTGTATAAAAAAAGTATAAAACACTTTGAGTATGCCTGTACAATACATATAAAAAGCACAAGAACATTCTTAGTATAAAAATGCATACACATAAGTACAATAGTTAAAAAATAAAGTAAATTCACATAATACATCAATATTCATTGTACCTACATTCTTATAAATCTCTGCTTTTCAACATAATGTATTAATTGATCTTTTTTGAGATACAAATTATAAAATGAATTAAATGACTACTAGTGTATATTATTAATTAAAAATAAAATTATGTTATTTGAACATAATACTTTACATATTGCGAATATGTATGTAAACATATAAATCTACATTTTATATTTAACACTGCTTATCACGGCAAAAAGTAAATGCTGTAGTGTTTGCATATATTGAATGATTATTGACAATTTAATATTGGCAGTCTTAAAAATTTGTTATATAAAAAAATATACATAGAATGTTGGATGATATGCAAATTGTATACCTTTACTAATATTTTTGTCAATTGTGTAAAATATCAATCTCCATAAAATGTCATTATATATATATTTATCTATACAACAAATATTACTTCTTTATTATTAAATTCACATTGTACCTCATGAATCTTCTTTACCTATTTTAAAATGAGATTTTCTATATTTTATGTTATACTTAAAAAGACTATTTCTGCTTATCTTTATGTATTATATTATATAAATACTATGTAATATTTTACCGAATATTAACTGTATTACATTCGTTATTTTAAGAAGTACAAATTGTTTTATAATAGCTTTATTTTATAAAAAGATTATATACTATTTTTGATATTTGTATTTTAATAATTAAAATTATAAGTTGTTTTATTAAAGAAAAATATGCAAGGCACTTATTACGCATTCTGTGTTGTGTAATTATGAAATTATAGTTACTTTATCTATAATTAGTTTTCTGTACTTTGAATTTACTTTACTTGTCGATTTTGTTAACACATTCAATTTTATGTCTAGTTAATCACCTATAGTTTTCTGAATCAAAAATATTCAATAAAAAACATATATTTCTTGATTAAGATTGTCAAAAATAAATTCTTGAAAATTGTAAATTTATGTTTAAATTGTCTTGAATAGCATTAATTAATTAATCATTTAATACAACTTTTTGGCACCTGTAATGGTGAAGAATTAATTTTTCTTCACACATTTGTGCAGAAAGCATATATAATTAAGGTTGTTGTTGTTGCATTTGCGCCTGCATTACAGCCACTAGCTCCTGCATTCGTCGTAATTCAGCTTCTTTTTCTTGTAAAATACGATCCTTCTCCGATACAGAATTGCTTCTTTCAGATTCTGCAATCCTATTAGCAAAAGGATTGAATTAAAAAGTATGGTCCAAATATTTTCTTATAATTATAACATCATATTTACGTTTGTCTCCGAGGTGGCACAGGAGCTCCTTTTGCTAGTCTTTCACTGCGATAATTTTCATAATGTACCTCTTGAGTTACTTCTTGTAAATCTTGCATATGTGTGCTATAAATATAAAAAAACAATAAATAATGAAAATTCCCTTCAACACTTAATATATCCTTTTAAATAAATACCACATACATTAACATTGTCCTTAGTTTTATAAAATCACAATGATCTGGATTTTCAACTTCTACTACACCCCATGGATACAGTCGTCCACGTACTTTTCGTCCTTTTACTTCTAATAAGGTATTTGCTCCACATACGGCAAATGGAACTGCTTCTTTTAGTTGTCTAACTTGTTCTTTGTAATCTTCATCTTCATCGCTATCACAATCTGGTAAAGGATAAATCTTTATACCACTACCTTCAATTTCTTCCATAACTCGTTTTTTCAAACGCAGTACTTCTTTCTTTGTAAGTACATCAGCTTTTGCAATCACTGGCACAATATTAACTTTATTATGAAGTTGTTTCATAAATTCTATATCCAAAGGTTTTAGTCTAGTAAAGATAAAAAGATATATGAAGGTATCGATATTTTATACCACAATAAGAAAAAACATGTAATTAATATATCTTACCCATGTCCAAATGGAGAAATAAAATAAAAACAACAGTGTATTCTATTATCTACTATATTCCTTCTATTTAAACCACTTTCATCACGTAAAAATCTTTCAAATTGATCATCTATATATTGTATGATAGCTCTAAAACTATCTGTATTATCAATTGCATCTCCATAACCTGGGGTGTCAACAACAGTTAATCTAAGTTTGACACCTCTTTCTTCAATCTCCACAGTTGAGGCATCAAGTTTAACAGTTTGATTAGTTTTCTCTGTTTAGATTATATTAATATATTGACTATAATATATGTGAGACATATAAATATATAGTTGAAAATATATAAACAAAGATTAATTTACCTATAGCATCAGGAATTATACGTTCTGGATATAAATCAGTAAGGAACAAACTATTCACTAATGTAGATTTTCCAAGACCAGATTCTCCAACAACCATCAATGTAAATTCAAATCCTTTTTTTACTGATTTTCTATGGACTTGATTAGGTAAATTTGCAAATCCCACATATCCAGGTGTTTCAAGACTAGCAAACTATCAAAAACAAGGTAGAAGTTGACAAATCAAAATCGTATTTCAAATGCATATTTCGCAAAAAATATAATATTTAATAAATAATACAAACATCTTCTTTTTCATAATAAAAAAGTATGTAAAAATATAAAAAAAAGTTTACGTTTCAATTATATTATACCCACCGTTTTTACGCTTTCACTAGACATTTTTTCGTATTAATTCAATCTGACGGTAAGAAGACGTTAATATCGTTGCGTGCTGTCTTCAAATATTATCAAGAAGGATCAGAAACTGAATTCCAAGTTAACAGGCGCCGTATTGTGACAGAAGGCAAGATACCCGAAATATACGTATATATATCATGAATAGGATGAATAATAGGTTATTTGAACTTAAAATTTCCTGCTTTAATTGACATCACTTTCCTATTATTTGCATGCATTGAATAAACAAACAATATTATATTTAACAGAATTAAACACTTTTATTATAGATTCATTGACTACGAAACAAAGATATTGCACCGACTGTACAGGAAATGTTACGGTACATGGGAATATTGTATATCTGTGTTAGGAATAAGGAGGGGTACCCTTAGTAAGGGAGAAGTTTAGGCGTGGCTATCGAAATAAACTTCGGTATTCCATAAAACGTACTATGATTATAATTTTGTTTTTAAGTTACAAAATTCCTTAACATAAATTAATGTTAAGTATTTAATTTTAAGTATAATAATTGATCTTAATTAATTATAATCGTATATTCGCTTAATATTTAAAAGTTATATTAAAATTGAATATTAAATTATTTAATAATACAACTTACAAAATATTAAGAATGTTACACAATATTCGCAGTTCAAATTATACATTAATTTTATTTTCTGTTTCTTAATCTTCTAAAGATACATTACACAAATACAAGGCAAACGACTACTTTATTCAGGAAATAATATCATATACAAGCATAGTTTTATATAATATTTGTCATTAATTCAAGTTTTTCTTTACTTATTATCTCATAATCATCGACATCTTTTCAAATGATCGATATTTATTACTAGCATAATTAATTAATTCGTTACACAATAGTAATGCGTAAT
The DNA here is from genome assembly GCF_905332965.1 of Bombus pascuorum. Lineage (NCBI taxonomy): Eukaryota > Metazoa > Arthropoda > Insecta > Hymenoptera > Apidae > Bombus > Bombus pascuorum. The sequence continues at coordinate 3,947,926 of NC_083488.1, read as the reverse complement.
AATCAACACATTATCCTCATACCATTCAGTGATGTATACTTTTTTCAATCACTCAAATATTTTTTATTCTTTATAATTATTTGTTGTTATTTCACAAGCGCGTAAATAATTGTTTAATATTTTTTATCATATATGACTTTTTATATTAAACAATTATTTATAAATCATCTTAATATGCTCATACAATGATTGGTGTTAAAGTGAAACATAAAAATTATAAGGAAGGAAATGAAAAGAGGGACAATGTTTCTTGTACTCCTTAAAACAAAGATTATTCGAGTACGATACTATTAGAGAAGATCAGTTTTTATACGGAATCAAATGTATGTATGGTGATAGTATATATTTGTAATAGTTTGTACACATACCATCAATATTATTATAATCTGATACAAATACCCAACATGAAATTGACGTGAATATTAAAATGTACTTTCCATATCACATCATTATTCACGTGTATACACATATATATACACACATATAATTCAAGTTTGTGTGTGTGCGCGCACGTGTGTACATACATACATACATACATATGTATATATATATATATAACTGCGTACAAACACGTATACACACATATATATACATACATATGTGATACGATTGGCCATATGTATATATATATATATATATATATACATATATATATATATATAATTACACATAACCAATATTACTTAAGCATGGATGGTGCACACAATTTTTATTTCAAATTCCCAATTTATTATTATATTTTTTAAAACTAAGAAGTTAGTGTAAAGAGAGGGGGGCACTCGATGAAAAATTTTTATTTTTAATTAAAAATGTCAAATACGTCGAACTTAAGAATCTCATGAAATCACTTTTCATTATTATTGTGGGAAAGATTCCCCTTAGGGATAAATAAAAATTATTCCAATTTCATCTCAGAAGAGATTTTCCCCACTACATTCGAGGAAACTAGGGGATCTTGATTTTTGTTTTCAAATATTTTTGTTGGGAAAGTTCCTTTCCCTGAAATTTAGGGAATCAGAAACTAATAATGATAATGTGTTTACTTGTCATCAGTATTAATTTTTTCCTCCCGAGGTTTTGCACCACCATAAATTGAGCTTGATTTACTTGATTCTGCGATTGCATTTATTGGATCTTGAATTGTTCTTGGTGCTAATACCAGACGTTTCCTTCCACTTGTATCAGCTGTAATAACAATATTGGGAATTATTTTTATTATTTTAAAGATAAAATTTCAGTAAAATATTTATATACAGACAAACCTGGAGGTGGATCTTTGTGAAATGATTCATCATGAAATGGTTTTCGGTCAGACCCAGTTCCACGAGGAGGTGGTCTATTGCCATATGATTTAGATGACGCATTACGTGACCATTCTCGACTTCCACCTCCTGTATCATCATTAAACTGACTATAGTTAGCCCGGTTACCCCTCATGTCCCATGTACTACCTTGTCTACCAGCATGACCTTGGCCTTGGCCTTGACCTACATAGCCTCCTGCACAGTTATTATATAAAGTTTAATTTCTAATAACAATATGCCTTTGTGTATATATATACATATATGTGTATGCATATACAATATAAGAATTTATTTTAAAACAGTTATTTAAACTAAAATTTGAAATCTTGCATTGGAACTTTAACTACTACTGTATCTATCAAATTAGTTTATGAAGTCCAACTTAAAATATTTATGATATACGTTATGCAAAGCATAACGCTTACTAGAATACATAGATTTGCTTCCAAAATCATCACCATATCCACCACGGCCACCATCTCTCCCTCTAAAGCCTCCTCCACTACCACCGCCACTGCGACCTCTTCTGTCAAAGCCACCTCCTCGATCATTTCTTTTACCCTCTGCTACATCTATTTTGATGACACTTTTATCTACTTCTACTGCTCCATCCATTTCCAAGGCAGCTTCTAAATCTGCCAATTCTTCAAATTCAACATAACAAAAACCCTTAAACCTATAAAAACAAAATAAGATAATAAGTAAGACAGTGATAAGATAATAACTTTGACATTACAGAAGATGTATAATATAATCATATCAAAATTAACTTACCTATCAGTTTCTTTATCTTTAACCAATCTGATTCCTTTAACATTAAGTTTTTTGAAAATTTTATCAACATCTCCTTGTACAATTCCATTTGGCAAATTTCCCACAAATGCGGTATAAGGTGGTTCCGTTGGCAATGGTTTTCTGCCACTTCGATATCCACCCCCATAATCTCTGCATAAAAGCAATTTACATTTATACACAGAAATTTTGTTAAATTCGATATTGTTTTATAAAAACATTTTATGCACAGAACTTTGTACAAATTTTATACAATTAATATTCGTAAAAGAATATAGCACCACTTTTACGTTTCACTACTTTTTAACCTCATTTAATAAAAAATAACATTGAACACTTCAGAATTGATACATAGTAATTTAATATTTCAAAAAATTACACAAAGTTTTGTTTTCACTTTTAAGTATTAACTAAAGAATAGCAGAAGTATGTGGAATTTTATAGTTCTGGCACTCATTTAGACACTAACTTTCTTAAGCACATATTCTAACAAACTATGTAGAGTTAATTACTTTTGTGTATTGTATTCAATAGTATTTCTAAACAAATGGGTTGTATATATCGCACGAATTCTAAGTTAACATTTTCGTTAATAATGCTACGACTAAGATAGACTATTGTTTGGCCGGCCAAAATAAAGCCGCGTGTCGAAGGTACCATATCTGCAAGGTGCTGCGCTGCACTCTAATCGAAACTCACTTAACCTTAAAATCGTAAAATTATTAAAGAAAAGGAGCATTCTTGTACCAGTTCGATGTAATGGTTAAATATCACCCTTGCTCTATATCGAAAAAATCTCAATAACTATCGTACACCAAAGAAATTTTACCCTATACTTGCCTTAAATCTTCGTAACCACCTCGACCAGCCATATTGCATACACGAAACTGACCGGGACCGCGCGGGTCGAGTACAATACTATGTTCAAGATGGCACTTCTCTAATCACTAAAGAATTTGAAATCGTGAATCTATGCAAACTTATTTAGTTCAGGTACCGTTACATGTATTAGTAAATTTTGACAATATTTTATGAAACGATTAAGAATCTGTAGTGGGGAATACAATTGCTGCTACTTTTAATATGAATTTGTCGACTATTAGATTATGATAAGTCCTTTTTAGAAAATAATTTATTTATGTAGTTGGGTTGCATAATATTACTAAAAAATTTTATTTATAGCAATTCGACAGTTTTAGAAAGGTACGAAATTTTTAACGAAAACGATTGACAGTCTATGTAATTAAAAAATGAAACGTACATTTTTAATTTCATATTCTATTCATTATTTGGTTCATTTAAATAACTATTATTGCAAGATTGTTAAAATATTAATTCGTTCGATTGTTTTGACATTTTTCTCATCTAGGTACCTATTAGATTCACATAGTTCTAGTTGAACTAAAGCAAGATGGCAGACGAGACTATGCACATGGTAGAGGTTGTTTCAAATAACTTTGAAATGAAAGATATAAGTAAAGTAGATTGTGCAATGCTTGATTATTTTACTAAACTTAGAAGTGAAGTAGAATCAGAAAGAATACATGGTGGGATTGCCTTATTAAAATATTTAATTCAACAAAATTCAGTAAGTATATATTTCAAGATAACCTTAAAATAAATCGTTTTTGTATAGGATGAAAAGTAATCAGTGTTTTAATCGATAAATTATTTATAAATATAATGTTTTAGGAACACAATGATAGTCAAGAATTTAAGTATGCTATGAGAAGGCTTATTCGAAGCCTAGGCTCTTCAAAAACCAGTTCACGTATAGGTTTTTATACGACTTTGACAGGCTTTCTGACGATGAATCCTGATACGTCCATAGAAAATTTTTTATCTATAGTAGACAATGAGTTACATCCAGTAAACAGCAATAGCAAAAGTGTAAGAAAATCAATTTGTTTTATATTATGATAGTAAGTATTTTGTATTTAGTATCAACCATATCATTTCAGGAAAATGGTGACATTTATATGGGACGCATATTGGGATATGGAGCATTAATAAGGTCTAAAATACTCTCAAAAAGCTCTAGTGCAATACAACTACAAACTATTCAAAATCTTATCAGTACAGGCAAACAACGTAGTTATTTATCATTTGTTTCTGTTTCATTTCTTGTTGAATTTGTGAATCAAGTTGATACTAATTGTATTAAAAGATCAATTTGGCCAATTATTGAAAAAGAATTTGGCAAGCCATGGGCAGAACAAACATTAGATTCATTTTATGCTTTGTTAGTAATAAAGAATAAGTGCCCATCACTTGTAAATGATAAATTTTCAAAAACACATTTTGGTACAGAACATATTGTTACTAAAGAATCCATGAATGATATAGTAAAAGTACTATTGGTAAGTATAATCTATAATTTGATTTATGCATATTATTTGTAATAGGTATATTAACTAATACATTATTAATGCTTAGGGCTTATCAAGAATTATATCATGTCATCATCCAGTATTCAAATTATTTTGTGAGAATTTAAAATCAACTGATCTCATTATCGACTTTTGGACTCATATAGATCAGAAATTTGCAAAGCCATCTAAAACTGATGAATATTTAGTTATACAAATCCTGAAATTGATATTGTCAAATATCGGAGATAAATCTATACTTCCGTCATTATTGTCACCAAACTATGTGCAGCATATGTTAAAAAAATGTTCTGGATCTAAAAATCATAACAAAGATGAAGTACTTCTTGGATTTAAAGAAGTCTTAAATTTGCTAATATCAGCTACAAACAGTGATGATACTAAACTAAAAATACAAATTGCTGTATTAAAGAAATTAATATTGTATCCAGGTGATTTAATGATCGAGAAAAAAACAGGTACAAAAATAATTCAAATGCTTACTGGAAATTTGGACTTAGATGGTATAAAGAAAGTATCAAAAATATACAGAGGTATAATTGAAAATACAATATCTAGGAATAAATCAAATTTCAAAGCTGAATCTTTTTGGACAAATGCTGAAAGAATTTATGCTGCTCATTTATTAACAAGGTATTTGATATTTCGAGAGGTGGCATCTAATATGTTTCATCTTTGGTGCAGTAATTTACATATATTTCTGAATATATCTAATTTGTTTATTATGTTTTACTAGATTAATAGGACACTCTAAAACGCTTATGGATAGAGAATGGAGATTAGATCAGTTGAAGTTTTTATTTACTTATGGATTATGTGAAGTGCCTAATGTTGGGGTAGATCTAGCTCGTAAATATTATTTATATATTTAATATTATAATATACGTATATATTTTTTGTTGCTTCTGTAAATTGTACCTTTTTTGTTTATAGCTCAATTTAAGGAAACATTTTATCATGCACTAGATCATAAATTACCAAGGTTGAACGATTTACGAAGTATATTAAGTGAATTAGTTCATTTTGTAAATATTAATTTGAAAGAGCAAACATTGAAATTAAGGAATCCACTAATGAATGAAGCAAAAGATTCATGGGAAAAAGTGATATATTCAATAAAAAATTTAGAAAATAATTCGAGAAAGACAGAAGCTGTACCAGTATTTCATACAATGAATTTACACATGGGTTTACAATTATTCTCAGACCCACAAATGGCAATTATGGCTATTGATGAACTGCAAAGTTGTTATGAAAGAGTATTAAAACAGACTAAAAAGCATAAAACTGGTAGTAATAAAAAGCTAAATGATGAGCCAGAATGGGTAGAAGTAGTTGTTGATTTGTTATTATCTTTTTATTCTAAAAACGACCATTTGTTACGATCATTAGTGGGATGTGTTTTCCCACATATTTGTTCCTATGTAACGCCAACAGCTATACATCAAATATTAGCAGTATGTAAATGTTATAAATGTAATTAAAAAATTAGTGATTCTTATATTTCGAATTTTCTATTTCTAGGTATTAGATGTAACAAATGAGAAAGGACCACTTGTAACAAGAAATGGTTATGATAATGAAGAAGAAGAAATTTCATCAGATGTAGCATCGAATTCTGACAGTGAAGAAGATGATAAAAGTGATGAAGAAAATACTAATGATGAAATGGAGACTTCGTCGGATAATGACTCTGATTCAAATGAAGAATCAATGAATGAAAATGAAGATGAGACATTAACTGATAGATTACGAATGGCAGTAAGTCAAGCATTAGGTGATGTTTCCGTTCAAATGGATGATGATGATATAAATGTAGATAACATCGGCGAGGAAGAAGGAAAACGATTAGATGAATCATTAGCAGCAGCATTTAGAATTCTTCGAGAAAATCGTCAATCGCGATCCAAAAAACAAGAAAAATCAGCCCAAGCTTTAACCCATTTCAGAATTCGAGTCATAGATTTACTAGAAACTTATTTAGAATGTGCCCCATCAATGGCAATTGTACTTGATATGTTACTTCCTCTCTTTACCTTATTAGAATATTGCATAAAAGATCCGTATCAAAAACCTCTTTATAATCGAGTTCGATCTTGTTTAAAAATATTATCGATGGTAAAAAAATTTAAAGATACAGAAAATGTTGATGAAGAATTATTAATAGTAATATTAAAGGTAATTATATAATACTTCATATCAACTTACTTGAAATTATACTTTATATTAACATATAATTAGAAAAAAAAATTGTACATTTTAAGGCTTTAATAGAGAAAGGAGAAAGAACCACATCAATTTATCATGAAATGAGTGATAAATTAGCTGAGTGCTGTACATTCCTCGTGAGATGTGCGCAACAAGCTAGTGTATCTACAGATACAATAATTAAAATTTATGGAGAAAATTTAACGGCCTTTTTCAAAAAAAGAGATTGTGTACTATCCCCTGTATTATTTAAGAGCATACTACAATTACAATGGGAGGGTAACTGGCAGCTAGCTCCTTTACTGGTAAATTTTTGGTTTTTATTTTAGTAGATTGATTAAGTATTAAGTAATAAATAATTTTAATATTTCTTTTTATAGGTTGACTTTGCTTTTGATAGTACTGTGAGGTCTTTTCGTAGAGGATATGCTCTTGAATTTTTAACCATATTTTATAATAATGGTCGATTAGTTCATTCAGATACCAGACATTCTGATATAAGAATAAAACTGGAAAAAACGTTATGCAAAAATACTATAACCACACTCCAAGAAATAATTAACATGCATAAAATTGAAAATGAACAAGTTGTTACATCTAATGGCACTGCAATAGGAAAAGAGGTCAGACAAAGATATATTTTTCTTCTGTTAACATTATTGCGAAGCGTCTACATGCATCATTTAAAACAAGCATGGAATTGGAATGACATTGGGAATATACTCACAACATACAGAGCTCATGTATCACTTGCGAAAGATACAAAAGTAGCATACAATAGATTAGCAGTGCAGATTGGAATTCCAGTGAATATGTAAGTATACTAATTGACAAAATTTTATTAATTAATTTTATTGTTATATTGTTATATAAAATTAAATAATAATATTCGTTTTATTATCTTAGATCACAGAAAAGAGCTAAAAATAAACAAAATGCTATGGTAAATGGGGAGATCAAAGATGCTAAAAATAATGTAGAGCAGTTAAATAATACACAAGAAAATAGAAGTATACAAAGCGATTCAGATACTTCTACGTCACAGAGGCACGAATTCAAAAAAAAGAAAAAAAATAAAAGTAAACAGAGAGATAAACAATTATTGAAAAAGGAAGCTCGGATGTTGCGTCAAAAAGTAACGTCTGAAGGTTTTGAACCTTTTAACTTCAGTTCTTTTGCTTTTAATGATCAATCAGATAAAGATGTATCACTCTTTGAGAACGGAAATTCTCAAATTGGACAGACTAGTTCTAATTCTTCACAAAAGAGGATGCTCAAAAGTATATCAGGTGGTAATAAAGCGAAAAAAAGAAAAAGTACGCAAACTGCTTGATATATGAAATAAAAATGAATTGTTATTTTTATATAAGCATTTATAAAAGTATGTATTAAAGAGTCTTTTTTGTACAGCTTTAAAATATATAAATAAACCTTTTACATAAGCTATTAACGTTATATTAATATATTAAATTATATTAATGAACAAGTTTCTTCCACATCTTTTATTGTAAATTTTCATTTCGTGAAAAATATAAATTTATTCTAAATAATGTATGTTAAAAAGTATATGAAATCATTTTAACGTTACGTTTCATGGTATTTTAATGGTAGAAGAATTGCTTATTAAAAATAATAACATTCTCCACCACTAAAAGTTTAAGTTGTGGGACCTGTACGCTATTGTCGATACCTATTTATATGCACGCGTACGACTATAGTTTTAGTCATAACTTTCGAATTAGAGGATTGCTTGTCCTTTATACTTTCTGATTCTACATGTCGTAAACTACAAGATTGTAAAAAAGTTAACAATTTTTGTTCTCCTAAAATAACATTAATTGATATTTGTGTAGTAAATATTCTTTATTATTGTGAAAATATAACCTAACTAAAATTAAAATTAATATACTCATATCATATTAAGGTTAACCACGAGATAAGAATATTCCCCTACAAAATATATATTGTTCATTTAATATTTCTAAATATATTTTTACGTAAATATTTGAATTTTTATCTGTAATAAGATGAAAAAGGGACTTAAAGAAGTGAACACAAAGAGTGGTAAGTGGTATGAAGAATATCCTAAAGAAGAGGAACCATGTAAACATTCAAAATCTGAAATAGAAATATTGAATTTAAAAGATGAAGCAAAAAGATATTTAGATGCAGAAACTTCTGTTTACCAATTAAAAGAATCAAAATATACTGATTCAGAAACAGCATGGTTACGAACAGCATTAACGCAAGGTACAACCTCAGATAAAGTAGCAGCTGCTATCGTATTAGTGCAAGACAATCCAAAATACAATTTAACTCGACTTACAAAGCTTATAAATCAAGTACGAGTTGCAAAACATAATCAATGCAATATGATCATAAAATCTTTAAAAGATCTGTTTTTATCAGATCTACTTCATCCTAAATTTAAATTATTGAAATTCGAAGAACAAAATTTAGATGAACTTGACAAATTTAGTTCTGGAGATGCACTTATTAAATTAGGTGTAGCAAGAAAAAAACTAATGGCTCATTGGTATTTTGAAGATCAATTACATGAACAGTATGAACATTTTGTAATGTCTTTAGCTAGTATTGCATCTGATACCGTGGATACAAATCGTGAAATAGCAATATCAACGATGAAAGATTTATTAATAGGAAATGTTGAACAAAAACACAAGTTATTAGAATTGATTGTTAATAAAATAGGAGATCCAAGTAGTAAAATAGGATCTAAAGTTATATTTTGTTTAAATAAGTTATTATATGAACATCCCAACATGAAACTTGCTGTATTGAGAGAAGTTGAAAAATTATTATTTAGAAGAAATGTAGCACAACGTGCTCAATACTATGCAATATGCTTATTGACGCAATTTCTTCTAACTAAGAAGGATGAAAAGCTTGCTTCTACACTTATTGAAGTCTATTTTGCCTTTTTTAAAGCTTGTTTAAAAAGGGGAGAGCCAGATTCTAGAATGATGGGAGCAATTTTAGCTGGTGTAAATAGAGCATATCCATTTGCAAACATGGATTCAGATATGTTGAATGATTATATAGACTCTGTATACAAAGTTGTACATATTGGATCTTTTAATGTTTCTTTAAATGCACTTAATTTATTATACCAGGTAAGTATGTAAATTATAATATATTAATTATAAGGTCCAACATTTTTTTTTATTTTTTTTGTTCCTGTAGATTACAGGTAAAGATGAAGCCCAATCAAACAGATTTTATTCAACCTTTTATCGGAAATTATTAGATCCACAAATTGGGGTGGCAAACAAACGTGCACTGTTTCTTAATCTATTATTCAGAGTTCTCCAAAATGATCGTAACAAACAACGTTCATATGCCTTTGTCAAAAGAACTTTACAAATCATATTATATTTTCCTGCAAATATGGCATGTGCTACTTTATATGTAATATCCCAAGTTTTACAGGCACATAAGGAATTAAAAACTCTATTATTAAAACCTCGAGATTTTATCAAAATTGAAAATGAAGATCTTGAATCTAAAGATAGTTCATTAAGTCCAGAAAATAAAAATATCTCTTATCCTTCTAATGATAGATCCAAATTAGAAGACTCCATTTTATTAATGAATGTTGTATCTGAATACAATATTGATAAGGAAATTAAATCTGAAAATAAAACAGGAAATAACATAAAAATTGATTTCAATTCACATAAGGAATATGACCCCTTTTGTCGCAATCCCCTTTATGCTGGAATAACTAGAGGTTTAAATACAGAGTTCATAACATTATCTAAGCATTATCATCCAAGTGTTGCATTATTTGCAAATACTATTCTTGAAGGTACTTCACAGTATAATTATTTTCATATGTATTGCATATAAAATCAATTGTAACATATAATTTTTATTATTATAGGGAAACCAATCAATTACACAGGAGACCCATTAGAAGATTTATCCTTAATGCGTTTTCTAGATCGTTATGTTTTTAAAAATCCAAAAAAGTTAGAAGATAAAAAAGTGCAGAGAAAGAATGACCCTTTAGCACATCGTGCAGGGTATACACCTAAAGGTATTAGATGTGTACCAGTTGATAGTATGTCATATCTCAATGAAAGAGAAGAACGCATTCCAGTTGATGAATTATATTTATATCGATATTTAAAACAGAAAAAAGAATTTAAACACGAACTTAAAGTTGAAGACGATGATATAGAGAGTGTTAATAGCGAAGAATTTGACAATATGTTAGACAGATTAACAGATAATAAAGACTTTGGAGATTTAGATATTGCAGCTGATATTCAAACTGGAAGAAAGAAGAAAGGTATGTATCTATTTTTTGTAATTTACTTTTAATCTAGAAATTATTTTTAAGATATTTCATATTATATGAAAACTAAAAATAAACATTTATTATATTTGTAGATATTGAGGAAGAAGATGAATATTTTGATGATAATAAAAGTGAAGATAGTAATAATTCTCATGATATACATGAGTTAGAAGAAAATATAGATAAAGATGATACTGATGATGAATTACAGAATTTAAGTGATATTGACCTAGATGATGACGATGATGCTAGTGAGTTAGAGTTTGACGAAGATATTGATGAAGCTTTGGATGACAATATTCAATCAAATATAAAGAAGCAAAATAAAAATTCAAAAGGAATTGATAGCAACATATTTGTATCAGCAGAAAAATTTGCAGAAATGTTAGAAGAACATAGTAAACAAAAAGGTAAAACTGGTGGCACAAATGCATTTAATACTTTGGATGGTGCAAGTTCGAAACAAATAGAATGGGAGATTAAACGACATCAGAAACTCAGAAATTCTTTAAATAGAAATAAACGGAAAGGTTCCAAGATTTTTAAAAGAAATGTAAAAAGGGTTAAACATTAATTATAAAATAAATATATTTTAAAAGCTTTTATATAGCATGCTTTTCTTTTTGTGCTCGCTGTCACCAGAAAAATTGTGTATGTTATACGTTAACAATCTTTCAGTAGTAACAAACGTATTAAAGATTTAAGGAATTTATAAATTACAAAAAATGGATGCTTTAATTGATACGTTATACAAATTAAGGAACTACATATATACCTATATACTAAAACATTTTTTTACTTTACTTTCATAATTACTAGACACGAAAACATTAATCTACATTACATTGTTGATACTGAATGTTGTAAAAAAAATAATTTAAATCGTTAATAGACAGTTAACATATTTTCAATTTGATGCATTATGTAAAAGATTAATTTACAAAAACAGTAAAAAGATTTATTTTTTTTTTTTTTTTTTTTTTTTTTTTTTTGACAGAAATATTCGATACTTCCACTATAATAACACTATTATCTTATGTAAAAGTATTTTTATCATCAAAAAGGTTTTTACAAATTAAAAGATTATTTTCATTCATATTTCTGTACTTACTGTACACTGTCACATTGTATTTGAATAAAAATAATCAATTTCAACTTCTTTAGCAACCGCAATTATCGTATAATCATGTTCATCAATTTAAAAGTTAATTGCAAATTAAGCAATCAGAGGAAAAATTACATAAAAAAACACGTTACATTTGAAATACATACTGTTCTAATTTACATTGGACATACTAAATTTTATATTTAAATTAACAATGAAAAATAAACTTTTTATTGATCCTTATACAAAAATGTAACAGTTGCAAAAGAAGTTGCGAGTATAGACTTTATGGAAGTATATTTCCTGTTTTTAAGATTAAGAGTAATTATATTTTGACTAACAATAACATAATAAGGATGGCCTATCTCTTAATTTTTAAGTTATCAATAACCATAAAAAAAAACATTAAAATTTATAGTATGACTGTGCAATGATCAATAAATCTTCATATTTTTCATTTTGTACACGCTATTTTTTATATACGACATATTCTAAAGCGTGCTGTGTATGTATATCGGAAGGCTGAACGCTACTCTGCATCAGCTTTTACTGAACTTTCTTCGTCATGAGCAGGGCTATGCCATGTCAATCGTTCTTCATAAAACTTTATCACAATTTGCGGACATTTCTCATTAGCAATTCGAGCAGGTACTAAATCTGCATCATCTGTTCCTTTCCATTTCATTAAAAACATCAATTCTCCACTTGAATCTGTTGCACCAATAATTCGTTCAGGTTCTAAATTTCTGTCAAAACCTATGTGCAATTAAAATGAAGTAATTAAAAACATGTTATATGTATATTATTTAAATACATGGTTTAAAGAGCTAAAAATAAATTTTACCTTCAGGTTTCTTATCTTCAGTCATTTTTTTCTTAGTATGAGTAAGTACAGGACCACTAGATGAACTTTTTCGTTTCTTTTGTTCTTTATCTTCATGCCGCTTACCAGTGGCAGCTGCTTCTTTCTTTTTACGTTGTTCTTCAAATTGTGCGATTAGATCTGGACAATCAAGATTTTCCTCTGGTTCCCATGTATTTTCTTCATTGGAATATCCTTTCCATTTTAGAAAATATTCAACCTAACAATATATAGTTAACAAACAGTAATCTTAACGAATATATAAGAAATATATATGTATAATATATATTCAAAATCACATACTTTTCCTTTAACCACTCTCCTATCTAAAACTTTTTCAACGCTGAATTCCTCTCCTCCTGCGCTTTCTCCAGGGGATGATTCCTTCCCTTTGCTCATTCTGTTTTAATACTGCAAATATATTTTATACATAACAAAGGATGTTAAAATAAAAATTATAAACCAAATGACTAAAAAACAGTATTGACATTGAATATACAGTCATAGTCAAAATAATTCATTGTATGTAAATAATAAATTCATACGAAAAATAACTGGAAAAATTATTTCAGTATAAAATAACAATACATTCAATAATTTTGTAAGAAAAAGGTTCAAAGATGCTAAGAGAAACGACCATGATGCAAAATGGCGGTACGACAGCCGGGAAGCAATCAAAGATTTTTCTTGTGAACTTACGGTAAAAGCTAATCGCTAATGAATAATATAAACTAATATTAATATTAATTATGATTATATCTGTAACTGCCTGGCCACTATTTTTAATTATAATACTTACTTAAAGGATAGGTACAAATTGGGTAGAGATGCAACTACGATTGATGCGGCGGGCTTTCTGGCGCTTTAGCGTCTTATTACCGCGTTGCCGCGAAAAATAACAGTGTGACCAACATATCATTCGCAAATGATTTTACAAATTTATTATTCACTGAAGTAAACAAATATTTTATGTCATTGACATTTCTTTATAAATAGTTATTAATTTAAAACACAAAACATCATAATAATTACAAAAATGGTATCAAAATATAATACATTTTTACTATAAACAAAGGTTTTTGTTGGAGTGTTAAACATTAAACATTAAACTCATTATACATTAAACTTTTCTTAAAGAATATCATGTTGTTTGGTATCGATCATCATCAAACAAAATATGAAACTTTTTGACTTGCAATACAATAAATATTTTGTTTAATATTAAAAATATTGAAGTTTGCTGATGTACTACAATCAATTCTAAAATTAATTGTTCTAACAAATAATTTAGCCAAATAATTAATATTTTAAATCTTTTATAAAAATTATAATATATACTATTATAACAAGAAGCATTATATACAGAATAGTATTAAAAAGTATTTAACGTTAATTAAAGTTTGTATTGTGCATGGTATTAAAGATTATTTTTGTAGATGGCACTATTATGTAAAATTTTAATATCGATCTTCCACTCTTTATAAAAGTTATGGATTAAACGGCGTTGTAAGTTTGGAGTTTGGAGTTGGCATTGTTGGCATTGTTGGCAAGGACTTTCAAGGTATTGTTAAAATAGAATTTTGTAAGGTAATAGTATGTGATCAAACCATGTAGTTTATTGATATTAAATAATTAACATTAAAATTTAATTATATTTTATAATTAATTTGCAGATTAATACTCAACATGGCTGCCCGATCAGTTATTAAATATTTACGTCCAAAAACTGTTATATCTCAAATTCATAGATGTGCTTCACTCTCTGCATTTGAAATACAACATAAAACCCCAACTATTAAAAAGGTAATGCCCATACCAAAAGCTCACTATGGAGGACGACACACAGTTACTGTTTTGCCTGGTGCTGGAATTGGTCCAGAATTGATGACCTATGTAAAAGAGGTACAACAAAATTTTTATATACTTTTAGGAAAAAATGATCTTTTAGGTATATGTCATTACTTGTATACTCTTTAAATTATTACATTAAATGTCTTGTTAAATTTTTAAACAATATGTTAAAGCAGGAAGTCTTATATAATCTTTTTATATATTTTTTATAGGTTTTCAGTTATGCAGGTGTACCAGTAGATTTTGAAGACGTAGATATTGATCCAAATGCAGATGACAATGTTGATTTACATTATGCTATTACATCAATCCGTAGAAATGGTGTAGCATTAAAAGGAAACATTGAAACTCGTAGTACAGAAGCTGGTGTACTTTCTCGAAATGTTGCTCTTCGAAATGAGTTAGATCTTTATGTAAATGTCTTACATTGTGTATCATATCCTGGAGTAAATTCACGGCATAAAAATATTGATATTGTTATTGTGAGACAAAATACAGAGGGGGAATATGCTATGTTAGAGCATGAAAGTGTACAGGGTGTTGTGGAAAGTATGAAGGTGATTACAACTAGTAATTCTGAACGTGTTGCAAGATATGCATTTGAATATGCTAAGCGAAATGGAAGAAAAAAAGTTACCACAGTTCATAAAGCAAATATAATGAAGCTTTCTGATGGGTTGTTTTTAGAAACATCAAAAAGAGTTGCAAAAGATTATCCAGATATTATTCATAATGATATGATTATTGATAATACTTGTATGCAATTGGTCTCTAATCCACATCAGTTTGATATAGTGTTAACAACCAATTTATATGGGGCAATTGTATCGAATGTAGTATGTGGTTTATTAGGTGGTGCTGGATTATTATCAGGTAAAAATTATGGTGACCATTACACAGTGTTTGAACCAGGTACTCGTAATACTGGTACAGGCATTGCTGGGAAAAATATTGCTAATCCTATTGCAATGTTAAATGCTGCTGTTGATATGTTACGTCATCTTGGACATAAGCATCACGCTACGTTAATTCAAAATGCTATCAATAGAACTATTAACCAAGGTATACATACTCGTGATCTTGGTGGACAAGCTAGCAGTAGAGAAGTTGTTGATGCTATAATGAAATATATTAAAACAGCATCTGATTAAGACTGATACAGTGTATCTTGCTAAACCTAATATGAGAGGGAGAATTAAAAAGTAAGTAGTATTTGTATTAAAATGAAGTATTCAGTATTTGAAGTTAGTTTTTATTTGATTAATATTTATTTGAAAATAGAATCTAAGTACTACTTTTTACATAATTCCAATGTTTATTGAGACATTTATCATATCACGATACCAGTTCTTCTATTGCATAGTTAAAGAATTGTCGTCCAACTTGCGATAACCATTTTCACGTCGCACTTCGACCTTTTTCATCAGAGCCGTATCACTTTGGAACGCTTTTTTTTATTGGCCTGAAGACATCAAAGTCATAAGGCGAAAGGTCTGGGTCTAGACTGTACGGAAGTTGCTATACGTTCCACTTGAATTTTTCTAGTATATTCTTCGTGGATCGTGCCGAGTGTGAATGTCCGATCCGACGAACGCGATATGTTTCACGATTGATAACAAATGAAAGGCAATCGTTATGTCGAAAATATCAATATAATCTTAGAACACAAGTATTGAGAAATGTTGTCACTTTGCTGCCAAGTTTCCTCAAGATATTTTTAATACACAAAAAGTTATAGATGAATGCAACTTACTTTTTGACTCACCCTCGTAATAATGTAGAACCATATATATTTAATTTTGCTTTTTAGAAAGAATATTCATTGTATTTGGTATAATGTTAAAATATTATTGCAATTGACAGCAGTAACTGTATTCTCTACTTAAAACGAATTCTATACAATTATGTAAATCGCACAAAATTATAACAATTTTTAAGTAAAATGACAAATTTGATACCTGTATTATAATGATATTTCATGTAATATAAAGACATTGTAATATACTGAATTATTAATATTCAAAATTTGTAAAATATATGCTATAAGAACAATTATCAATAGAAATTAAATATTGTAATTATTCTTATAAGACGTGTTTGAGATGTAAATTTTTTTTATTTACATCTGAAATATTTTCTGATGTAAATAAAAAATATTTTCTTGCAATTATGTAATATTTATACATGTCTTTAATAATTTTATGCTAATGATAACTCACTGAACAAATGATTTAGAGTACAATATATCCGAGGACTTAATTTAATTTATTTCATTTACAAGATGTTTAGATAATGAAAAATATTTAGTATTAACAATATTGTATTATAGAATATGTAAAAATGATTAAAATCTTGATCAGTGAAAATCCTATAATAATTCAATTTTGTAGAAGTTGTAATGCTAATTCCTCGTCTACTTTTAAATCTGCATTGTCTATTTCATGACATGTTCTTTGTTTCTTCTTTTTCTTTTTGTATTCATCTTGTGTTATGAGTTTTCTTTTAGGTAATCTGTAAATGATAAAAAAATATGTGTACCAAAGATAAAATTAATATTAGAAATAAAACAAATATATTTTTGTAGACATAATGAATTTAATACAAGTTGTTAAAATGCGAACCTATGTATGCTGCTTTCTTCTTCACTTTCCTGTGTTTCTGGAACATTCATAATTTCTTCATAATTTTCTTGCTGCTTGCCATAAATTTTATCTGGATCTGGTAACCAGGATAAATCTAAATCACTGTCTGCTTCCTCACTAGCATAGTCGTTTATAGTATTCTTAATTTCATCTTGATCATCTTCATCATCTTTATCATTTATTTCCTTCCTGCTAGCTTTTAGTTTTCTTTTTTCTTCCCTATGTTTTTCTTTTACTCTTTCTCTAAAGCGTTGCTTATCAAATTTATCTTCTTCGTGTAATATCTGCTTAGCTATTTCTATGTTAATTCCAGAACCTTCTTCATTTTCATATTGTCTAGCTAATTCGGAAACTTTATCTTTAGAGGGATTTAGTAATTCCTGTAAAGTGAAATATGTTATGATTGCACATTTGAGAGATTTATATTTATAATTAATGGAAAAAGCAAGAAAAAATGAATCAAACCTCTCCTCTATCATCAAAAGTAATTTTTTTATTTGGTACTATTTTTTTTCGAAGAATTTTTTTAGCTATTGCGGCTTTTGTAACGGCTTTCTTTTTGTTCACATTTTCGTCCTGTTCATCATTGATTTCAATTGGTATATCATCAAGGTTTATATTTTTTCGTTTCACAGTTAATATATCATCATCATCGCTATCATCTGTATAAAAAAATAAATATATTTACATAAAAAAATACATAATTTGATAAATTTTAACATTTATTTTTATACCAAATGCAAAGTTATTTGGATTCATTGTCTGAGATCTAATTTCTTCTTCTTTATTTCCTTTATAGTCACTTATTTGCTCATCTACATTGCAGTTTAATTTATCATTAGCAGTAAATTGTTTCATTTTTTCACTATTTTTATCAGATCGTTGTTTTTGTTCTATTCTTTGAAGGAATCGAATTCTTGGAGGTATGGCTAAACCTAAAGATCTAAAATCAAAAAATTAATTGCAAAACAATAAATCAAAAGTTGCTTATGTCATTAAAATTATTATTACGCGTATTTATATATATATATATATATATATACTATACCTTGCAAATAAATCGGTATTTAATGCACGAACATTAAAGACTTCTTTATCTTTCATTAAGAAGACTGATTTTATATATGATACAAATGCTCTTTGAGCACTTTCTTTTAACAAAACATCCCTTGCTAATAGTGCTTCTATTTTACGTTGTGGAGATTGCAATTTATTTGGATTAATTCTAAATACATATTATTTGAATATATAAACATTATAAGTTGTTTAATTATTTATTTAAGAAAGACTTTTAACTCACTGTATCATGGATATTGGGATTTTGCGTTCTTTAAGTTTCTCAATCATTTTTTCTTCAGATGGTAATAAAACCAACAAGCATTCACCATTTCGTTGAAATCTAGCTGTTCTACCAGCACGATGTATATAAGCATTTACATCTTCAGGACAGTCCATTTGTACAACCCAATCCACAGCAGGGAAATCTAAAATTTATCTAGATTATGAATAGCAATATTCAAGCTAATTCAGAATCACGTGAAGAATCATTCTTTTTCCTTACCTAAACCACGAGCAGCAATATCAGTTGCAAACAAAACTGCAGATTGTTTTTTACAAAAAGTTTCGTAAATCTCCATTCTTCTAAGTTGATGTAAGGTACCATAAAGTGATAACAAACTTATACCCGGTCTTAATCGACAAAATACTTCAAATATATATTTTACCTTAAAGATAATAGATGCCATAATATTATTTTTCATATTTAGTTGAAATAAATTATAACAAATATTGCTATACCTGCTTACAACTAGAGAAAAAAACAATAATTTTTCGTTTTAAATGATTTCGTATGAATGACCATAACATTGAAACTTTGTCTTCTAAAGCGCAAACAACATAACTTTGTTCAAGTGCTTCAGGTGTGGTATGTGTAGCATGTTCATGAACAGACACATACATAGGATCTTTCAAACTCAATCTGGCCAAGTCTTTTACAGACCTGTTAAAAAATTAAATAAACATAATCTAATAAGTATAAAGAATGATTATGCTTTACTTCTTTTTTAATATGCATACTTTGTTTGTGTTGCAGAAAATAAAAGAGTTTGCCGTTTTGGAGGTAGATTCTCAATAATAGAATTCATGGTTTGCTCAAAACCCATATCTAAACATCTATCAGCTTCATCTAATACCAATACCTACAATTGTAATAGATAAAAGATATAGATAAATAAAAATACATTGTTATTATTTAATTATTATTTATCTGTATAATGATGATTAAGCTAATTAACATTTTCACATTTAACGATCCATTTACATTCCTGTATCTATTTACCTGCATATTTATACAATCAAATAATGGATTTTCATCCATATGTTGTAACAAACGACCAGGAGTACATATAACAATATTGCATTGATCCATACGTCTTTTTTCAAATTTTAGATCTTTCCCACCAATGATAAGACCAGCAGAAATATCATGATGTTGACCAACTTTTCTTAGTGTTTCATATATTTGATAAGCTAGTTCTCTGGTTGGTGTAATAATAAGTGCACCGAGTCCATCTAATCTTGTCCATTGTTTGCAATACAATATCTCTAAGACCTTAAACAATTTAAGACCTTTATTATAAATTTTTGTTACAAATTTCTTTATTAAAGTATTACATAAATTTAATAAAATCTCTTACTGGAATAAGAAACGCCAAAGTTTTCCCACTGCCAGTTTTTGCTGCTCCTAATATATCATTTCCACGCAATGCTAATCCAATACTTTGTCTTTGAATATCTGTCATTTCAATATAATTATTTTCTGTCAGACCCTTCAAGGTTTTTGGTGAAAGTGGAAGATCTGTAAATTCTGTTATTTTCGTTTCATCGATCTGTAAACATATAAATCTTATAAAATCTTACAAAATTTTACAGACTTGAAAAAAAGGATTAGAACTTACAGTATCATATTTAGATTGTAGATTAGTAATTATTTTTGTTTCAGGAAATGGTTTTTTCTTCGTATTGTAAATTCTCACTTTCTGTTTTTTTGACATTGTATATTAGATTTATCTGAGATTGTATAACCTATATAACCTATCTATGAGGTTATGTGAACAACCGATGTATATAATTACAACGCCACTGTACAACTAGGCGCTAACTGCAACAGTGTTACTTGAATTACTATAGACATGTGCATATCAAGAATACATATTTGAATATTTAAATAGAACAGCGAAGTACATTAATATTCGTATTTAAACTATATGCAACGAATACATTATATGTATTTATAATTTTCTTTAAAAGCGGAAAAGTATACGAAATATAAAATAAATAAAAATAATTATTTGAATTATTAATTTTTTTAGTATAGTATATGTATGTATATATATCTGCTCTTAAGCTTTTAACATTTCTTTAAAAGCGAAAAAGTATACGAAATATAAAATAAATAAAAATAATTATTTGAATTATTAATTTTTTTAGTAAAGTATATGTATGTATATATACCTGCCTTCAAGCTTTTAACAGATAGTACATACCATCGGTAATTTATCAATAGAATTAATTAAATGTTTAAGATAGTAATCGACCTTACATTATAATATAAATGTTGTAGTATCCTATAAGTACATATATGGTATTAATTGCTGCACAAATAATTTGAACGACTTTATTTATAGATTAATTAATCTTTAGCAGTGTGATAAACTAACAGAAATATCATAATTTGAAATAATTATTTCCCAAAATATTCTTAGCTTATATTATTGATTAATACATTATATTAATTAGCACATTAGATTCGATCAGTGACTAATACGATTATTTTTGAAAGATTAAAAATAGATGAATCAATCTATCAATGAACAAATATACTTGTACGTCACGTAAAAAAAAATTACCTTTTACTCGTTCAAATTCGTTGCGATTAATACTCTTTAACGTGATAAATATTGATTTCGATTCGGATCGAATAGAGAACTCTTATAAAGTAACTTAAGTCGGGAAGTAGTTAATCAAAAGTATCGAGGAAGTAATTAATTGAAAGTTTCATAGTTAAACGATGACCACATTCGTTGGCGGAACAATTTCTTTTTTTTTTCTCGAACGAACTTTTGTAAGTATATATAATGTAACAGTACGACATTCAAGATAGAATTTCGCTTGTATTCTCATAAGAAAAATCTCGATGATGAAAAGATTCCTACCCTGGATAGATCATAATGCACCACATTTTCGATGTGCCACGTGTTATCTGAATCAGTGTCAATAGAAGAAACGCGGGATTGTAATTAAAATACACATGTGTGGAATGCATGTGGATCGTTGCATCGGCGTTTACGTGAAAGAGAAGCGGGGAGATAGAATATTAGAAAGGAGGGATCGAAGTAGAAGAAGAGGAAACGCGTGGGGAAGGGCGACTGCATTGTGACAACGATTACATTCAGATAAATTTCTCGGGCTTTCTCGACTTCACATCCGACCTATCGGTTCGTTAGTGGCTTTACCGATAGTGCGCGTTCTTTTTACGGTGATTGGTATCAGAAAAAGTTCCCTGTGAAAAACATGATTTGACGAAGAAAGGGTAGCATGCGGCGGGACCACGTGAAGCAGCAATGGAGAACACTGCGACTGCCTCGCAATATCCACTCCGTTTTTTGGGCATTTTGTCTTCTCGTAGCATTAGGACTGTATCCGGTGCTAGCCGATATTATCTTGCAAGACATGGGTAAATGTGCTACAATTCTTTTTAAGTCGCAATTTGACCACCTTAACAATCGGTTTAACTTTGTGTCCTGACGAATACTTATACGATTTAGAACAGTAAAACCACAGGCCAAAATGAATACGCTATTTCAAAGCATATTTTATGATCGTATGTCTGCATTTCGTAATTTCTAATAATATCTATATCGAACAAACCTGAATGAGCATGTATATCTAAAAAGAAATAATTCTTTAAAATATAAGATTCCAGTTATATAGGTTAAATCATCACCGTGTGATATTACAATACATAAGTACACAAGTTGAAATAATCATTCTGTGAACTATGTAATAGCAAGTCCATTTACTAGTGAATGTCTTTTTAAGTGATCTCTATTGCATTAATTGAGCCCACTGTTCGTAGCATGCAAAACTGTGTGTTCCACTCTAGAAAAGAGGACTTGTTAATGAAACTGGTTTAAACGCGATGAGTTACGTCTTTCGAGATCAGGGGTTATTGGGTTTCTAGGGGTTATTGGGTTGTTCATCGTGCCGTCATCGTACGATTATGCTTATTTCCTTGTAAAATCATAAGTTTCGGCTAAAACAGGTTCATTACTAGTTAAGAAATTACATATGCTATACATATGCTATCGCTATATTTATCTATGAAATGTATCTACGTGAAATTTTATTGCGATGCAAGTATGTTTTCGACGATATTCTGATCGTTGAAAACTTTAACATTGAAGAAATTGTACGTAAATTTTATTTATAGAAACATTTTCAAAATATCTTTTTTATGAAAACATGCCTAGAATTGTGTATGCAAGAACTTTGTTAAATAAGAAATTCTAGAAAAATCATACTTTTGACGTTATTCAGGCGTACGTTAGTAATCATTTAAAGTGAACGTAAATCACGGTATTTCACAATTTCAGAAAAGAATATCGTAGACCTGATGGATGGTACAGGAATACACCAAGAGCCCGTTGGAGTGATCGTAACCGAAAATCGATGCCACAGAAATGATACAACAGCATATGACATTACGGAAAGCGCGCTATTGACGATCAATACGAACACTTTGTTTCCGACTGGTATACCGCGTGATTTTTCCATTTTAGTCGTCGCCAAGCCAAAAATCGGTTAGTACTCTCTTTAATTGATGTACATTTATCCTGATCCTACTTTTATCATAGATCATAGATTATAATCACATAGATAAGATAATAACCGATACAATTTAACGATCAAAAAATTAGGATCCTCGGTTGCCACGTTGTTTGCGATCTACAGCGACAGTGGTGAGGAACAGTTGGTTCTATCATTGGGCAATGATGTCACTCTTTACTACAGTACAACTCCGGATGATGAGGATAAACCAATTTCGTTTGGTATTGATATATCCGATGGAAAATGGCACCGTCTAGGAATCAGCATCAAAGGCGATACTGTCACGCTAATTCTCGATTGTACTCAACAAATTTCCAAAGAATTAAGTAGAAATCTTGACGAAACGATTAGCGTCAGCGGCATCATAATTATCGGCCAACAGATCGTCGATGGTAACATGTATATGGTCAGTGAAGAATATTCAAACTAATCGTGTTTGAATATACGAGTTTAATTCTACACGAAATTTAAGACGGAATTCAGTTTAACGGTTTGTTCGTTTATTTCGAATCATTTATAGGGTGGTCTGGAAATGTTGAAGATTGCACCGATACCAGACGCAGCTTACGAAATTTGCACGATTTTCGCGCCAAATTGTAGAAGTCAATCGAGACAAAGTGGTCATTCGAATATGCGGAATTATGGTCCCGTCGTGCGTACAACCTCGTCTACTTATTACGAGGGTACAAATATTGGCGACAGTCAGACAGTCCCAAGTTCTAGTTATCCGGTTAAACCCTTCTCAACCGCTGGATCGTATTATGAAACAAGTTATGGTAGAACATCTGAAAGATCTGGACCAAATATTTCGTATAATGAGCAGGATGAAAATCTTGTAAAAGAAACGGAGGATGATTATGAGAACGGGAGTGAAGAAGGGAACGAGGATACCGAAGACAGCGACAACTATAAGTTACTTCATAGGCCAATGAATGTAACATATTCAGCGAGACCAACTGTGGAGACGTTCCTTCACAATCAAAGTGCCGTGAGTTAATCGTTATAATAATAGACGATAAAACGTATTTTTCATTTGCTTAAAACCACAACATATTGAACTTGAGAAAAATATTGAGTACAAGAATATAAATAATGCTTTTTCATTTATTAAATAAATGTTTATGTAGGTTTTCAACAACATCGATTCAGTCGAAGCAGATAGCTATCAAACGACAACGCCAGAAATTTCTAAAACTTCCGACAATTTATCTAGAGAAGTTCAAGGAGGTTTGAAATATTCGGAATCGTTGGAAGGATCATATTACAATCCAGCTTATTATAGTAGTAGGGGTTCGCCTGGGCCACGGGGATTTCCGGGGCCTCCAGGGGTGCCCGGGCCACCTGGTAAAAAAGGAGAACCAGGAAGAGATGGGTTAGCAGGTTTGCAAGGTACGGCTGGCCCACCGGGAAACGTGTTCATAATTCCAGCACTTAATCAGCAAGGAAACGAGAAAGGACCGGATACTCAAGCGGAGACTC
The DNA here is from genome assembly GCF_905332965.1 of Bombus pascuorum. NCBI lineage: Eukaryota > Metazoa > Arthropoda > Insecta > Hymenoptera > Apidae > Bombus > Bombus pascuorum. The sequence continues at coordinate 3,923,080 of NC_083488.1, read as the reverse complement.
TGAGACAAATGCTTTCACAGCATATGTTGGCTATGAGAGGTGCCGAAGGTCCTATGGGTCTTACAGGTATTGCTGGACCCGAAGGACCACCTGGACCTCAAGGTCAGAAGGGAGAACCTGGAGAAGTTGGCGAACCTGGACCTCGTGGCGAAAGAGGTCAGTTTTATAAATTCTTTTCTGTATACAGTCCTGAAGTTCCATCAATTTGTTAAGTTGGATATTTAAATGTTATAACAGGATAATTTGGACAAAACAAACATTGGAACATTTAATAAATTCATACAGGTATTCCTGGAAATACTGGCAGGGAGGGTAGACGAGGTCGACCTGGGAGAGACGGAGAAAGAGGTTTAAGTGGACCACCAGGAATGAAAGGAGAACAGGGTGTGCCTGGACTGCCTGGATTACCAGGAGATAAAGGCGAACGAGGATTTGTAGGTGCCACCGGTGAACAAGGTTTACCAGGTCACGAAGGAATGCAGGGTGACGATGGTCCTCCAGGTTTACCAGGCTTACCAGGTGAAATGGTGAATAACGAAAATATTATACAACGATATACTTGTATTCATATAGAAAAAGAAGATTGTACTTTTGAAATTACTTTAGGGACCCAGAGGATTCATAGGCCCACGAGGTTTTCCTGGATTACCAGGGAATCCAGGTATTCCTGGAAGCGAAGGTCCACCAGGAGCAAAAGGCAATACTGGTCCACCGGGCCCTCCGGGTGTGCCAGGTTCTCCGGGTCCAATTGGACCTGTAGGACCACCCGGACCTCAAGGTCTTTTGGGTCCAACTGGTTTAGTGGTAAATTACTTAGATACAATTTTTTAAAAAGTATTTGCTTTTTGTTAAATCTTCTACGAAGTTATTGCAACAATTTTATCAGGGACCACAAGGGAAGCCTGGAATTCCTGGTCTGTCGGGAGCAGATGGATCTCCTGGTCATCCGGGAAATCCAGGCGTTCCTGGAATGAAAGGTGAACAAGGGCCTCAAGGACCGCAAGGTCCAATAGGCTTCCCGGGAGTCCGTGGCATGAAAGGTGACGAAGGCAAACGTGGATCGCCTGGTGAACGCGGAGAAAAGGGAGAGAGAGGTCCAGAAGGAGAGAAAGGTGATATCGGTGCGAAGGGAGAACCTGGATTATCAGGTCCACAAGGAATTCCTGGATTGGAAGGTTTAGAAGGACCAAAGGGTTTCGAAGGGCCACGTGGTGAAACCGGTTTAGTCGGACTACCTGGTGAAAAAGGTAAAACTGGTCCTCCAGGTTTTGTTGGATATCCTGGAAATGTTGGTGAGAAAGGTGATAAAGGTCAGCCAGGAAGAGAAGGCCCTAGTGGAGATAAAGGAGAAAGGGTAAAAAGAGCATATCAAGTAAAATTTAATACAATGAGATTTATTATTTCGTTATTTTAGGGTAACAATGGCGCGTCAGGAGAACGTGGTGAACCAGGACCTAGGGTACGTAAGGAAATACGTAATAACATTAGCGATGATATTGTCACATATATCGATACATAAAAACATTAATAAAATATATTTTACAAAGGGATTTAGAGGTGCTCGTGGAAGAAGAGGTGCCGAAGGATTGCCAGGACCGAAAGGTGATACTGGACAGCCAGGCCCTCCGGGACTACAAGGAGAATCTGGTACGCCAGGAGTCGAGGGACCTCGTGGATTTGTGGGATCTCCTGGACAAGCTGGTCTCAATGGCAAAGATGGAATCCCTGGACCTTCTGGAGAACGTGGACCAGTGGGTGATTCTGGGCCGCCAGGTCCACCAGGTGCGCCTGGTGTTATCGGTCCGCAAGGTCCAGCTGGTGAACCTGGACAACCAGGAGAACCTGGAAGTCCAGGAACTCCAGGAGCTCCCGGAGATTCAGGTTCCCCAGGGGAGCAAGGCAAAGAAGGACCACAAGGGCCACCTGGTTTACAAGGAAAAGAAGGTTCACCAGGTCCTGGTGGTCTACCAGGATTTCCTGGTGAACGAGGAGCAAATGGTTTACCGGTTTGTATTTGTCTGCCTTTCTAATAATATAATAACTAAAGTTTCCAAGATAACGTGTTTTCATTAATTGAACCCTTCTCTATAAATCAGGGAATGCCAGGTGCAAAAGGAGAGATAGGACCACCTGGGCTTCAAGGTCCATCAGGCGATAAAGGTGCTCAAGGAGAATCTGGGAAAGATGGCGAATCTGGACCTCAAGGAAAGCAAGGACCTAAAGGACCACCTGGTCCAGCCGGATTGAAAGGCGACAGGGTAATAATAATATACAAGTATATAAATAAATTACTAAAATGATAATGAAGCGATACCGAAATTATGAATCATATTAAATAATACATATTCTCATCAGGGTGAGCCTGGACCAGTCGGTCCTACGGGGCGAGATGGTTTACCAGGGCAACGTGGTTTGCCAGGAGCTCCTGGTCCTGTTGGAGTGCCAGGAGAGGATGGAGACAAAGGAGATATTGGACCACCTGGTGAAAAGGGGTTTAAAGGATCTCAAGCGGAAACAGTAAGCGTAATGTAATTGTAATCATACGACAGCATAATAGTAAAATCTAAATTATAATTTACTTTTCACAGGGACCTCCAGGAGCACCTGGCGCACAAGGACTTCGAGGTGAACCTGGTGCTATCGGCTTACCAGGAGAAAAGGGACCACCTGGAGAAATTGGGAGGCAAGGACCAAAAGGCGAAGATGGTCCCGTTGGTGCGTCAGGTCCTCCTGGTCCAGTAGGACCACAAGGATTGCCTGGCCCATCAGGATTAAAAGGAGAAGTGGGGGATACTGGCATAGTTGGTCCTGTAGGACCGGCAGGAAATCCAGGTGAACAAGGTCCGAGGGGCCCTAAAGGGTCTGAAGGTTCACAAGGTCCTCCAGGAGTGGAAGGTCGTCAAGGAGCAAAAGGAGAATCTGGAGCGGTAGGACTTCCAGGTTTAATAGGTCCAGAAGGAAAACAAGTAAGGAATGATACTATAATTATTTCAATAAAAATTTATGAAAACAAATTTTTCGTTATTATAATTTAACGAAACGTGTATCGTAGGGCGAAAGAGGCCCTCCAGGACCAAAGGGAGAAGAAGGTAAGAGTGGACCTCCAGGACCGCCTGGAAGTCGTGGTATAAATGGTCCAGAAGGACCAAAAGGTAATGCAGGGCCACCTGGCTTTCCTGGACCTCCAGGAGAACCAGGTTTAGTCGGCCTAAAAGGGGAAGCTGGTAAGAATGGTGAAGATGGAAAACCAGGAGATCCTGGCGCACCAGGAGAGATTGGACCCCCAGGAAAGGAAGGATTACCTGGCCCTGCTGGAAAACAAGTATACAGTATTATAGTCTTGACAACGATTAATTTTAAAGACTTGTTTTGAACAAATAATAGTGTTGAATAAATAATGAAAATTAATTTATTATTTAGGGTTCCGAAGGTCCAGCGGGAGTGCAAGGTAGTCCAGGTTTACCTGGTGAAAAAGGAGACATGGGGCCGCCTGGGGCACAGGGACCTCCAGGTTCTACAGGATCTCAGGGTCTTCCAGGACCATCAGGTTTGCCAGGTGTAAGAGGATTGCCAGGACTTGCTGGAGAAAATGGTCCACCAGGAATGTCAGGAGCTGTTGGTGCTCCAGGAAAAGTTGGACCGGTTGGACCAAAAGGTCCAAAGGGTGACAGGGGTAAACGAGGTATCAAAGGGCATCGAGGTGAATTGGGACACGTTGGAGTCAAAGGAGAACAGGGTGAGAAGGGAGAACAAGGACCACGAGGTGCTCTAGGACTCGAAGGACCCAAGGGTAACCAAGGGCCACCAGGTTTATTGGGTTTCAAAGGAAACGATGGACCTCCAGGACTTCCAGGAATAGAAGGAGCAGTAGGACCCAAAGGTAATGCTGGAAACGATGGACCAAAAGGCGAACTCGGCCCTCCGGGACCTCCAGGTCCTCCTGGACCACCTGCAGAGCAACCTATGATTCCTCCGGAATTGTTATTCACGAGAGAACAAATTCTTCGAAAGAAACGCGATATTTCGACAAATACGTAAGACCTTTTAGGCCTTGTATGTTTGATTTTCATATCTGTAAATGTACTACTTTGACGATGATATTATTTGCAGCGCGGAAGACGAGAAAGAGAAAGATTCAGAAACGTTGGACAAGGATGATCAAATCGAAGAGGAACTTGGCCCAAAATTCTTGGACATGTATAGTTCTATATACGCCATGAGACAAGAATTGGATCGAATACGCAAACCGATTGGGAGCAGAGAAAATCCTGTAAGGACTTGCAAGGATTTATTTTACGGCCATCCTCATTTTCACGATGGTCAGTAATTCTATTTCCTTCGTTCGGAGGTTACTGATTTTGCCAGTTATTTGAGAACTTACGAAATAACGGTTATCAAAACAGGTTGGTACTGGATCGATCCAAATTTAGGAATGGCTGACGACTCTGTATATGTTTATTGTAATATGACGAATATGGGCGAAACTTGCGTATACCCTGATATTCACACGAGTCAAATGCCCAATATACCATGGAGGAAAGAAAATAATAAAACGGATTGGTACTCTAATTTGCGCGGAGGATTTAAAGTGAGTTTACATTCATCTAACGAAATACATGTCTATAAGAAACAATAAATCCTGTATGACATATTGAAATATAAAATATAAAAATCTCTTATCCATCGTATGTTATGTTATAGATTACATACGAAGCTATTGGGGTAGTGCAATTAAATTTTCTACGTTTATTGAGTCAAGAAGCTTATCAAAATTTCACTTATACCTGCATTAATAGCGTTGCTTGGTACAATGTTTTGAATTTTAATTATAATTCATCTTTACGACTGCTTGGTGCTAACGAGGATGAATTTTCATATACCGGTATCAAGCCACAGATCGTTACGGACAATTGTAAAATGCGTAAAAGCAAAGGAGATACAGTGTTCTTGGTTTACAGTAAAAAGCTTCAACAGTTACCATTGGTGGACTTTTACCCAGTCGATTATGGATTGCCGCATCAAGCGTTCGGTTTTACAGTTGGACCCATTTGTTTCAAATAAATCAAATTATCAAATCTCTATTGGCAAGACTGAAGTATAATTGTAAATTATTCGATAATTATTTTCTATCATTTTTTACACTGTAATATCAATCAGCAGATAATAATTTATTAATCATCTAAATTTCTCTTACTAAGACGTACAATAGTGAGGACTATTATATTTTTCCATGTACTTATGATATATCAATTATCATTATCTTTTCGGATTTAAACGTTCGAAAGAATAAAAAAGTGCCATTCAGAACTTAAGTAGAATGTAAAAGGTGCAATACAATGTATTAACACTGTTATTTATATATATGTATGTTATTAATATTGTAACCACTGCCATAAGTATGTGATCTACATTAATTCTGTGCGATATACGCCGAATTTTCACATGTTTATAAATAAAATGCAATAATACATAAAATTGCTTTCACTTTATAACGTTATTCCCGCTTTGAAATATAATTTTAATTGATTCTAAATACGTACAAATCTCAGTCGAATTTAATCCTTCATACTTATATACAATTTTTACCAGTCTTAAACTTTGGTCTTATTATTATCTAAATTGAGTGTTTTTTTCGTATTGCGCAATTAAATGTATTATTAGATATAATTAGTAAAATAATTTTTATGAATATAAATAGAAATAAAAATTGTCTTTTATGAATAATATGAAAAAAACTTCAAACATATTGGTTCCGTGGTGTAGCGGTTATCACGTCTGCTTTACACGCAGAAGGTCGCCGGTTCGATCCCGGTCGGAACCATTAATTTTTGCTATTTTTTTATACCAATTTCCATTCCCCCTTTTAATTGTTTATCTAATAATTTGATAAACGACTACAATGGATCATAAAACAAGTATCCATCTATCTTTTTAATACATATTTTCTTCTAAACCAGCACGACATAATAATATCAGAATTTGACTCTATCACTGACTACGAGGATGACATATAAAATAGTCAACAATGCGGAGATATAGACATCAAGAAAGACAGATTGATTGATAAGATTCATAGCGGCTCGACAACGGATAGAACGTGGTTAAAAATGACGTCCTTAAGTCACACGGTGTTTCCATTGAGTCCCCATGCATCATTTGCTCGGAACGAGTAAAGAGTGAATTAACTTGTCAGTCGAGGCTTACCACGAACAGAACTCCGTAGGAGTTGGCTGGATAGTTACGCGAACCATATCGATTCGCATCTGGGAAGGGCTGAAGAAAGTGAGAAGTGATTCAGGCCAGAAGGGATCGAAGGAATTCGCGAGAATGGCGCTATATGCGTGGGCGAACCGTGAGAAAGGGCAGGTGGTATCTTGTCGTAGTGGTCGGCGGTTCACACTTCCAGCTCGTTCTCTTCTCGCGACAAGAAAACCAAAGTGACGGTGCAGGGCCGCTTTTATCGCGACCTTCTTCGCGTCGTATCGGATTCAACTTCGAAGAATTCAGCTCGCTGCGCGTCGCAAATCAGTGATGGCACTTCTTCAAATACATACGTACCAACTTCTACTATTGAATATTTGGACCATCTGTGAAATATTTTAACGCATCTTGGCAGAGAGTGTATTCCCGATCGAGTAAGGCGAGCAGAGAAGTAGTTGCATAATTAATCGATCCATTAGAGGGAAAGATTCTGAAATATTTGTATTTTAATTCAACGAGTAAAAATGTCTGTTCATTCAAAGCATAAATAAGGTCGTCAATTGGTAATCGATGTTTACAGAAAAAATAAAGCACGTAAATACGTTTAATGAAACTCGTGGCGTGCAGAGGGTAACTACTACGAGGGTGGATGGAAGCCGAGTTCTTTTGAAACGTAGCCGTCCCTGTTCCAGAGCGCTCGTCCAAGAAATGGTATGAGGGATAAAAGGTTTCCTTGTTTAACAAAATATCGTCTCCGAACCATTAGCCCGACCGTTACCACTTCAACGCGATTTTCTGCTCCTGCCACGTCGAGGAGGTGCTTCAGAATCCTACGGATCCTTCGACCTATCAAGTGCAGACCGCTTACTTTGCCCCGACAGAATCGCATCGACGCGCGACGCGTTGAAAATTAAGTTCCCTTTTTCTTCCTTTTTTTTCTTTTTTGATTTCTCTGTTATAGCGATTATTCAATTTTATTGTATCCAACTCGGCAAAAATATTCGTTCGTTTAAGCAGAAAAATAATTCTTCTCTTTGAGATTATCAAGTTCAAATCAATGTTCTAAAAATAATCTTTGTCAGTTATTTATCAAATGGACTATCGAGCACGAAAGATAATATAATCTGTTAGAAGGTCGAAAAATGTGTTCACAGACTTGGAATACATCGTGAAGCTACGATATTTTAGCAATGAAATGCTTCATGAAGAATTAAAAACTTTTGACACTAGTAGCGAAACTTTATCTCCACTTGCTTTAATTTACAGCACAAATCGTTTCCAATTCTGTTCTCGATAATTCGGATGTTAATTTTTCTTGTTATTCGCGCGTACTGTTACTATCTTTGATATTTTAGAAATGTTCAGAGACATAAAGTAGCCCAATTATGCAAATTAACGATCAGTAGATATAGCTATATAATACATGCAGGAGAAATGACGATCATTGATTTTCAAGCAATAATAAATAAAATATTCAACGACGGCGATGGTTATTACGACCATCTCTCGTAACGCTGTTCGTACCGTGCGAAGCATACAGGTGTCTTTCACTAACGTTTCACCGCTGTCACTTTCCTGAAAACTGTATGAACCGGAGCTCTAGCTCGGAAATTTATTCACGGCTCATTGTTAGAACCATTTGTTAGAGTCTCCGTTCAAGCTAACTTAACGCGATTTTGAATTTCCATTCGTATGACGAGTATGAACTATTTGAATCTCAAGTAGTACAATTGGCAGCATCGTTAAAAATCAATAACGCGACAAAGAGAAAAATCTTCCCTCGTAAACTTTCGTAAATTTCAAGATCGCCTTTGAACATTTTGTCAACAAAAAATAAAGCCCGGACATCCTAACTGTTATAAGGCAGATTTTAAAAGTTCTGGCGTGAGAGTTAATCTAAAAAAGATAAAGATTCTGGTTAAGGATTGTAATATAGAATAACGAGAACTTGCTGTTGCAGCCCGTCAAATATATTTAAATTAAATAAATTAATAAATATAAATAATGTCGAGAGACGCTCGTACAAACGTATTCGCTAAGACAGTGTATAATTGCTCGCTGATAACTCGTAGATACTCGGTATATACTGATTCGCTCGCGATCGCGTCCCTTTATTTATTCTGGTCGGGGGAGAGTCGGAAAATTCAAATTCGTCTTTGTTGCACGTAGCGGCGAAATTGTTTTACCCGGAGCTTTTTTGTTATTACATCATGTAAGTCCTAACGATATTGATACTTCGAGGCAAAACAGCAACGCGATTTGATTTGTTCTGTAGCTCGTGTGCTCCTACAAAAGGATAACCATTTGAAACGATGAAAATTTTGTCGACTACCGGTAATCATTATCGATGACATGAATTTTATTTCGATTACGAACAGCTACTCGGTAACAAAAATAGAATTCGCGCCATGGAGAATGGTTACTGACGAGCAAGCAAAATTTCGCGCATTTATATCGATTCTTGATAAACAAAATTAAATGTCCGTCATTGGTAATAATGGTTCTTTAAGATTTATCGATAAGCGAAGTTTAAATAAAAAATTCATTTTCGCTCGATGAGTTTCTCCACAGCACGTCCAGGCAGTACCTGTGTTACTTTGTATCTCTGAAAGATAGCAAATGTCACACCCATCATGCCATTAAATATCCGGAAAGTTATGGAAAAGCGAGAAACGAGGTACATGGAAATATGTTCTTGAATCGCCGCGAACCATTTCATCCCCTCGTGCTCCACGATCGCATCCCCCGTCAGATACACCTTACTCGTGATACCAAGTCGTCGAAGAAGCCGGGGGTGGGAGGACAACGACAACGAGTCGAAGCTGATGGAGTTTCCTCGCGGCCACACGGGCCTCCGCCGATCCTCCGCTTCGAACAGACTTTGCGATTACGGGGGAAAACGCACGACGAGTTGACTTTCGCGCTCCGGCGGCGGAGCTTACCCTCCGTCAAGGGGTTGCGACCCTCCGTGCTCGTACAACCACCGTGAGCTTCGTACGGTACGCCCCGCCTGTCGACCAATCGTCTGCGACTCCTGGCTACCCCCGATCGCGCGATTTCTCGATTGGCCGTGTACCGACGCGAACCCGATCAAAGGCGACGCGTCCTGGCCAGCTCACCCACATCCGGCCACCCCTGTAGCCGCGAACAGAGGCCAGGAACCGCGAGCCATAGATCACGCGTATACGTCGCGCATCTACGGCGCCGTCAGTTATCGACGACGAAGAACCCGTCCGGTTCCATTTCACGCGCGTTTCGTTGGCTCCGGTCGCTTTGACTCCGCTCCGAACTCGCTGTTCGGTTTTGCGCTTCGAGCTCCGACCAGAACGCTCATCGGCTTCGCGAGCACCAAGAACCGTTGACAGGAAACGTGGACAAGCAAGAGGTTCGAGTGATTATTATTTGGCACGGTGGTTGGTAAACTGGTTCTCGTTGATTACTGGTTTCATAGGGATGATCGGTTCGAAGATCGAGCAATTAATTATTTTAGCCTGTTGCTTGGAAGCTTTGGTACGAGTCTACCGTGTGGTTTGGAAAGAAGTGTAGAAATTTCCGGTCGTATCGTAGTTTTCCAATCGAGTGAAAGAAAGAGTTTGGCGAGACGCATTCGTTTCTTAGTCGACATTTTATATGCATACGATTTTCTGTTCAATTCGCTTTCCTCTTTCGTTAAATGTTCGCTTTTTCGTTGGATATCTCGAGCGAGGAACGATCGTCGTATTAGTAATCTTATTTGTTTCCCTTAGCTTTAGTTCTTAACGTAGAACTGCAGTGACGGATTGATCGGACGTCATCGACGTTTCTTTTCTTTTTTTTTTTTCAAAATTGAATCGGTAAAAGTGCGCGATACATGTTACTAAATATTTATGGTAAAATCGAGGATCTAATAGCGCGGAAGTACTTCATTTAGACGGTAAATCAAGAAACTGCACCGGTTCCATGAAATATGTACGTATCTTGTTTACTTTTGGAAGAAAATGGCTACCGTCACTTGTTTGGGAATCCTAAGAGACGATGAAACGTTATCGAAGATTCGACTGTAAATTTCCACGACGTATCTAAGCCAGATCTGTACCGTCGATCAACTTTTAAGATTGGAGCAACGTGGAAATCCGTGATTCGCCAGTAAAAATCAGACGGATTATCTCGCAGGTAAGGAATGACTATTGATCGTACTTTCCAAAATGTTGCGTAGAGTGCGAAATTTTCTAGTGGACAAATAAGTAACCGTTGATAAAAGTAGGAATTTGTCGATGAAAATATCAACAATGTGACAATATTAAAATATTAACTATTCTACGATGTTCAAATTACGTTCCCAAATTCTTTCAATCCGGGACCACTGCTACTTGTTCGAACAGCAGCTACTTGGAAACTCGGTATGGTTTGCATGACCCAATGGAACAATCGAGATTCGTGAAACAATTGCGACGACCGAGGATTAAACTTGGATCGAACGACTTGAGTTTTCTTGAGAAGTTGAAAGAATTAGTTAATCGGACGACGTGTTAAAGAAATTGCAACTGGCCAGAATCGCGAAGAAAACAGTAAAGGTCACATTTTGCGACAAAAAGTATCGCTGAAATTTTCATTACAGGCTCGGATAAAAGAAGTCGTAAAAAGCGACACTTACTACTATCTTCGCGATTCCGAACAATTCTAATTTCTTAGAAAATTTTGTTACACCTCGTCTAGTAAACCAATGCCTTTGTCTTCTCAAAAGGATCCAACTCGTTTGCTTCAATTGTGAAAAGTCACTCTGTTGTAAATGGTGTCCGAATATTAACTGTATCAACGATAAAATAAAATCGATGTTTCCTTCGGAACAACGATAAGTAGTAACAGCGCTTGAAAGTTATTCAACGAGAATATACTAAATTTGCATTTTGTCAATGAATATCTTAGGACCTATCCATCCATCAATTTTCGCTTCTCCTCTTCGTTCTTTCATAAAAATTTGACCTGTTTATTAGTTATCCTAGAATTCGTTAATCGTTCTTTATGCTATTTTGTAACGTAAGAGAATTTCAATAACTTCGATTCTTTACCAAAAGAGTATGCTCCTACTGAGAGACTATCACATATTGTACACTTAATAGTCTCTTCTATTTAGTTGCTTATGGAAAGTTCAGCTTCTTACCGCTTATACCTAACTTTATAGTTAGTTATTTATAGTTAACTAACAATTATACTATAGCTTACTAAATATTCTCTCCATTTTCCCGTTTCTTCTAATGTCTACGTTATATCTACGCCCTCCACATCGATTACTCCCTCGTAACGCTTTGGAGGCGACGATAAAACGACCGAAACTTTAGAGAATTCGCGCATTTTTCGTCGGCAGTTCACAGAGCGATTAGCCGTGGCATGTGCCGCTGTCCGACAGTTCGTCGATTACCCTGCGTAAACGCACCTGTAAACCCGGTTTTCCGTCGCTGAGCCGTGTAATTGCCCGTCCACGGCTCTCCTCTGTCGCCTATAATAGCTGCTGTTGCGCCAGGTCCACGCATATGCTAAAAACGCTTTCGCAAATGTGAAACCCTGTGTGGCGCCGGGGGCACGATGTTTTTTTGATCGGCGATTTGATCGTAGTAAGCGACGCACCCTCGGAAACCATCGTGTCCATCCAGCAAAAATGCAACGTATTTCCATTCGCGTCGCTTACTTTGACGCTTTTATATTTATACCATAACCATAAGTATTACAGGTTTACCACACGCGTCATAACTGGTGTCATACTTGGTCGTTCATCGTGTTCACTTCCTTCCATGTATCTTTGTAACTAGCGTTATTTTATTTGGAATCGTCGCCATTCGTTCGATCGATACCGAACAAAGTTCAATGCGATTCCAGTTGGCGAGGCGTTAAGTCCCCGATGGCTTGATATCATCCGTATTTCGCGAGATATATTTTAACAGAATGCGCAAAATGATCGTCAACGAGGTAGTTTTGGAAGGAACATATCGGACATCGTTCGCAAGCGAAACATCTTCTCTTTTGTTTGATTCTTCCAGGAGATAGCGAACGACCTACGACGACGATCATATGCGATGTATGCATATAGCGATATCGTTACAGAAACTTTTAATTACCGACGCGTGACTGTCGTCCCATACGAGATCGAACTCGTTGCTCGTATAAATGTTAAGCAATACGCGCTCCAGATACGAGAAGAATTGCAATAAAATAGCGAGCAGGGAACAGACGCGCAGCAGTTGTCGAGCCGGTATCACGAAAACCAGAAAAGTATCTGTTACGTGAAATCACGGGTCTCCTGGAACCACTACACGTTGTAGCACAAGCGTCGCATGTACAACCGAATCACGCAATCACTGTCAATCGTGTGAAGCGGGGCACGTGCACGACCGAAACTAATCCTACGCGTTTGCCGTTAAACGAATTTAACAGTCGGATCCGACCTCCCGTTGGCTCTTTCCGACAATCGTTTGCCGATGAAACGCGCGTTATCTAAAAATATCGCTTCGTGGAAATAGATCAGACGGATCAAACGATCCAGGTATCCACGTTATACCACACTTGTACGATCTTACGACTATCACATTACGAAAAACAATTACGTTGCAACATCGAAGCGACATACAAAAATATATCGCGTTGCAACGACACGATAAGAAAAATTTCGTAATAATTGCGCGGATCATAGATTACGCTAGCGTAAAAGAAGAAAAAATAGCGGTAATTGGATCTTCAACCAGCAATTGTATCGCTAATGTCGCTTCTAACACGCGTAGGATATCGTTGCGTGCCGAAAGAATACACGACATACAATCTATCGAGAACTGACGAAATTGTTTAAATAGGCAAATGAGGCGACGTAACACGAGCCACGCTATCATTACGATTGCGATGCAACGATTAATTATTCAGAGGCTTCTAATTGCAGTCGACCCTTTCGGACAACAAAAGTCACGTCAGGGGTGGCATAGGCTAACGACACTGTTTACGCGGAACTCCTTAAAAATTGACGACAACCTCGACAGGGTGGAAGAAAAATGTTTCGCTACGCCGACGAACTTACCGGCGAGCTTTTACAATTAAACGCTCGTTCGGAATATCGGAACACCGCGGGAACCGTTGATATCGTCTTTTCATTAAAAAAAATCACAGATTCTGATACGCCACGGCTCAGGGAAGAAGGATATCGATGATTTCGTAGACACGAGCGGAAGGTCCAGGTGGAAGTTACTCAGCAAGGTGTGACAGGCCGCGTGCTGATTCGAAAAGAATATTTAACGCCACGTGCTTTTTTTCTCAATGAACCACAGACCCTCCATCATGCTTGGACAATGAAAGATATCGATACGATTATCTGAACGAAATGACTGGAAGGGTCATTAAAAGTCTTCGCCTTAAAAATAATGAAAATTTGGAATTCAAAATTAAAATTGTGTCTTAACAATGAAAGCAGATACTAAATGGCTGTATTAACAAACGTTAGAAAACATGTTCAATAGATTGTAGGAGCTTCGCTACTCAAAAATAATGCGGAGTACATACACATACGTATCGTGGAACAACTTTAAATGAAATACGTAACAGAGCTGCGAGTTAAACAGATAACTCGCTGCATAACTTCAAGCGCATAGCTGTAAGCGCAAAACTTATTTTCGTTAACTTCTTTCTAATAAATAGCCGATAAAGATCGACGTCTGCGTATAAATTCTACGTAGAATCGAGAACAAAGATTTACACGATAGAAATTGTAACAAAATTATACTGGAAATTGGTAAAACTTGCATCAATGGAAAAAAGAAGAGAAAAGCAGCGGATAAAGGGGGAATGTTATATCTTGAGCAGGAAAAATCATATTCCAGATTCAAATTTGATGAAACGCGATGCGAGAGAACGGTGTCCTCTGTTCGCGATCGATCCATCAGCATTTTTTATGCGAAAGGACGCATATGACGTGACGAGGAAAAAAATTTGCATAGGAGCTTGTCGAATTTTCAACCGACCGCAACGAACTTTCGTCGCCTTGCACCAGGCAGAACTATCGAAAAGTCATCGAGCTGACATTAACCCAGGTTGCAGCGCAACTGTGACGAGCTTATCAAAGTTCCAGTGATCGATGGGTTTGCATTAAATTGCTTCTAAAAATAACCCATCCTCCCTCTCATTGCCTCCAACTTTCAATTGTCTCGATCGTCCTAGGCCTCATCTTGTCTTTTCTAACTTATTTCCTATCGAATGGTACCGACTTGCGTATTAGATAAAAATACATTCGCCAGAAACTAGCGAGATATCTTGGAAAATTATAATTTCGTAGTCGTAAACATAGCCTTTCTCCTTTAGAGGAATAATATTAATTTAATTAACGTTCTAACGATTAACGATTTAACAACATGATTTTCAGATATTGCTCGTTGTCGTTGATATAGCATACAAAGTTAGTTGTCTTAAGACTCGTTATTGATCAATCCATTGATTAAGGGCCAACGTTGCCCTTACGCAACATTTCATTCGCGATATTTTTTGTCGGTCGATGTATGCGATTCGGTTCTGCCTTTTGTTATTCATCAAAGTTGTCGAAATTTTTGGCGTACCCTCTCTGTCCCCCTTCTTTTTTTTCAAAGCGCGTAATTTTCCACGGTTACTTAGCTTCCCCTACCCTGACGAGGAATGACAAAGTTTGACTTTCCGTAGGAGTACCAGATTGCTCGTGTCCAAGCAATGGTCGACATATGTTACCTGCGTGCGTAAATGCGATGGGTGTTCGTGCAAGCAAGGGTTAAATAATCCGCCCACGTGTAACAGCACACCGGCGAACCGATAGTTCCACTACGATATTCGAATTTTCGATCGCGTGACAAATTTCATCGCGAAAGCTTTAAAACTTTTTAAAATATCTGGCCGTAGGCGGCTGAGTATCCAAAATCTACTCTCGCACGTTTGTCGGCAATACTTACGAGTTAAAGTACGTCGATTCAGAAACTCTGCCAGTCGGTGATATAGCGGAAGAAATCACGACGACCATCATCGATAACTTCGTTTCGCCAAATTACGAGAAAAGTTGGCAAACGAAGCATGGTGAATCGGCTACCATTAAAAATAAAGATTGGTTCGTGTGTTGTGCAACTATAAAACGCTTCCGTCATGTGCGTCGCGAAAGTAGTCATCGGGCGATAAAAATATTATGGCAAGTTAACGCTCGCATGCGACGGCCAGCGTTCCTCCTGCCTGTCTGTGGCCAGACTATTAAGAAGTCAGGCCACTGCACTGGCAGCAGATCTCTTTGAGGGTTGATGGCGGCAACGATAATGACGGTGTCGGTGAAACTGGTCTTAGGGACGAAGGGTGCGGCGAACCATGGCATCATCCACCAGGACTCTCTCGGTGGTTTACCATCGACGAGCCTGAGCGATGCTCCACGTCACCGATGCATTATTGAGCCTGGGAACCCTACAGGTGGCCGGGCGTCCTGTTAGAACGAGAAAGACCGTGGCAGAGCCGGGCCGAGGCCCTCGACAAAGAGGGAACTCTCGCCGGCGAAAGGGACATGGAGAACGAAGAGGTGGAGAACAGCCGTGAGCAACGGCGGGAAAGGGGTTGCAAAAGTCAACGGAAGAGTTAGGGATATTTTAGCTCGACGTCGGACTTTCCCCCCGACTTTCTGACTTTTGTACCGTTCCGTTTCTTTATCGCGCAAGCGATTTTCTTCCTTAAGAGTCATTATCAGAGCTCGGACGTTTGCGTGCGTTTGCGGGCAATTTATGATCGCTGGTCGAAAGAATAAGAAACATCGTGTAAATAGTAGGACGAGACGTTATCTCGGTGTAATATCGGTGAACTTGAGAAGCGCGAGCATTGAGAGAATCGAGCGACGTTCAACCATCGTTCAACATTTCATTACGTGTTGCAGTATGCAAGGAGCCGTGACTATATCTTCCTTCGTTGAACGAGACATCGCGGCGAGAGCGGCGATGGTCGCAACGAAAATCGAATTGCAACGCTAGAAAGCAACACTGTCGTTGTTATCGACGATAAGAACCAACGAACATCGTTGAATCTTAGGAAACAAATTTATAATCGAATAACGAGAAAGAAAAGTGTAATTGGCGATATCGGTTTCGAAGAACGTCGAACAGTTTAAAATCTGGCAACCTAATTGCATTTTCACGACTAAGTTTCAGGAAAGCATGGAGGACAGTAGCCGCGGTGAGAGTTTGTGCAAAGTTTGCGGCGACAAAGCATCCGGCAAGCATTACGGAGTACCGAGTTGCGACGGATGCCGTGGCTTCTTTAAGCGGTCGATCCGCAGGTATGCGAGGTAATTAACTTGCTGTGGTTTTCGATGTAACCGCGTCGCTAGGAAATCTCGTGCAAATCTTCGATTTAAACGTCCTATCGATATTATCGATAGCAACGGTTAACAAACACGAGGCGTATGCTAATATTTATTTCGCTATTAACTTAAATCTAGTCGTGCAATTAAGTTCTAATAATATTCAATTCCATCGTGCAGAAACCTGGATTACGTCTGCAAGGAGAACGGTCGCTGTATCGTGGACGTTTCTCGTCGTAATCAGTGCCAGGCATGTCGGTTTACCAAGTGCCTTCAGGTCAACATGAAACGAGATGGTACGCTTCGTTTCTACGGTGATTACGTTTTTATTCTTTACTTGTAACAAATTCGATTCGACGCTCTCTCATAAGGCTTTCTTCGTACAAAATGAGCTGCAAATGTCAGACTGTCAGGCGCGCCGAGAACTCGAATAGTTTTTCGTTCGTGTGTAAACGTAAGGCATAATTTAACCTCAAAGAATCACTTCGTTGCAAAGCGATCCGCCATTCCCGCGTAATACCATACAAGTTTTACGTTCACTTTCAAAACGTATCCGCTATCTTCGATACTCGTTTTGAAAGCGTCGTTGAAATACATCACGCGTCGAACGAGAAGAAACTTACTGGAAAGTTAGCTTCGCCTTAACACGTCCCCGAGATTCGACGTCGACACGTTCGTCAAAAGGTTTGCGGATGACAGGCGCTGATACGTTCCCCGCTACTGCAGCCGCGTACCCGCGCGAATGCACGAACATTCGTAGCCAACATCCAGAATATTACAATGCATGGTGACGTTCCGTTCGTCAACAAAGAAATAGGGAAGTTGCTCGAAGGGCTGACAAGTGGAGAGAGAGAGAGAGAGGAAGAGAGGAAAAAAAGGGTGCTGGCACCCACATGAAATTCTATATTCGTGCTTGCTCACGCCAGAATCCGGAAAGTTAGCCATGCCGCGAGCAGTGTCACGAGCAGCCTGACGTTCACAGGTTTTGTAAACACTTCTAGCCCGACCCGATAATCCAAACACTTGATTGCGCGGGGATATCAATTAGCGAAGGAGGGCAGGAAAGGTACCATTAGTGGTCTCCACTCTCATGGTTTTGATTATATCCTTGCCGATGCTATAAAAAAGCATGAAATCGATCGCAGGGTGAAACGGGATTTTGCTTTCGTATAGCAACATATGTGGGTAAGGGATGTTTGATTTTAAACGGGGGATAATTCGTCGGGGTAGTTCATAATTCTGTTTCGTGCCAGATAAGAATTTAATATGCGCGTTAAATTAGTAGAATTTAATCGTGAAGTTTACGGTATATATTTCGTACGTGTGTACTCGAAATACTTGACGTCTTAAAAGTCAATTTATGCCTACCGAGGTACTACTTGATATTAAAAAATACGTTATTATAGTTAGGATTGTTTCGACGTCAATAGAGTAAATTGTCTGTCTGGCCACAAATGTATAACTGAATATGAAATACTAAGGAATTATGATATTCACAGCGGTGCAGCACGAAAGAGCTCCACGAAATACGTCGTCCCTGGTCGCAGCCGCGAGAAGAGGTCCGTCGGTATTATATCCTGGAATCCCACACGTTTACCACGCAGCGAGCAACCCTTACCATCCCCTTCTATATCCTGCGCTGTTTCCCTTTAAGCCGACAATGTCGGCTTTTACACCATCGGTCGGTAAGCGAAACGATCCACTCTGTTATAAATTGATCCTCAGTTATTTCATCTTTAACGTTCCATATAAAAACGTATGGGAAATAATTTCACGTTGTACAAACAGTTACTACGATACTTTTCTCATTTGTAGCACATTTTTTGCCACGTTCACCGACAGAGCCGTTAACAGTGAACACAGCTAAAGAGGACGAGGTGACGAGTTCCGAGGAGGCTGGACCGATCGAAACGAGAATCGAACCAAAGGGTAAGAATTTTCTCGTAAAAATTTCGCTTGTTTATCGAAATACGATTGTTTGTTCAAACGATAAATATTTATGAATTTTGTAGAGGAACTCGCAAGCGCTCGACTAGCACCGTCTGTCACGAATTCCGGAGCAACAGAATATATATCTAGCTTCTCTATTTTACCCACGGAGAACATCTACGAATTTGCGGCGAAATTACTCTTCTTTGCTGTCAGATGGGCGAGAAGCATTCATTCGTTCCTACAAGTAATCCGCGTGCTCACGCGTTATCTTCATATAAATGTAAAGACGAATTAGCATCGTGTTAATAAAGATCTTTTGGCGCTTCTTTCAAGCTGCCCTACAGGGACCAAACTATCCTACTGGAAGAATCATGGAGCGAGCTTTTCGTGTTGACCGCCGCGCAATGGAACTTTCCAGTCGAAGAATCCACTTTGGTACCGAACGATTTATCATCCGAAAGAAAAGAAACGCTGGTCGACGAAGTAAGGAAGCTGCGAGAGTTATTGGCAAAATGTGCTCTCCTCAGGGTCGATCATTCGGAATACGCCTGCTTGAAAGCCATAGTTCTCTTCAAAGGAGGTAAAAGAACTTCGCACAAGTGTTAA
Organism: Bombus pascuorum; assembly: GCF_905332965.1. Classification (NCBI taxonomy): domain Eukaryota; kingdom Metazoa; phylum Arthropoda; class Insecta; order Hymenoptera; family Apidae; genus Bombus; species Bombus pascuorum. The sequence goes on along the minus strand of NC_083488.1, from coordinate 3,904,038 downwards.
AATTAATCGCATAAAGGTTAACTAGAGAAGTAGTACGATAAGAATGTGAACGTTTATTTAGAATCGCGAGGACTGTGTGAACCAGGGCGAATAACAGCGTTACAAGAACAAACGGTAGCTGTATTCTGCGAGAGGGATGCACGGAGGGTTGGACGACTTTTGCTGCTGTTACCGCCTGCACGCGCGCTTTGTCGATCGATCTTGCAAGAATTGTTGTTCAAGCCGACGGTAGGGGATGTCAGCGTGGAACGATTATTGGGCGACATGGTCAGTGCTCTCAGGCCGACATAACGCCAATTCGACTCGGTCGGTACGATACTCTTGGAGCAAGCCACCAATTTATATCGACAATTGCTTCAAAGGCAATTGCAACTTTTTTGGAAGAACGATCGTTTCCAATGATCGTGAGATTTCGGCGTTTTATTGTTCGCTGTTTCTTTTCAAATTACAAGGAGACGAGGAGTAATAGTACCGATGCATCGACAGTTTACACGTCGATAAAGAAGGTTTTTCATAGAGATCGAAAGTCGGCGGAATAATTCGAAAAGTATTAAACGTTTACGTAAAATCTAGTCAATTCTTTCCTATGCGTATTGTAAATTACAACACTTGACACTGTTAAGTATAACAGCGACCTGTACATATACGTATTAGAAGTAAGTGTTCTATAATACATTAGCGAAGTGAAACGTTGCTCTTTTATTACAAAATTGTATTTTTTTTTCTCCTTCTTTTTTCTTTTTTCATCTTTACCGATAAAATTAAAAATATCTCGTTCGTTAATCGTAAGATGCATTTCCCGAGCCATTTTCGATATATACAGGTAGATTCGTGAACTTGTCAAAGATTGCGGGAAGACGTGGGACAGGCGGAGTTCGTTCACGAACGAAGAAAGTCTGTGAAATCGAAAGACATTGAGAGATCGTAGGCGACGCGATTGTTCGGTTTATTTCAGCAAAACCCTCAGAATTTTTGAAACGTTTATTTCCACATCACAACAATAAAATTCGTTTACAGAGTGTATGGGCATTCGCGACGTTAAATAAAAGTTACTCTTATGGATGATCATCGGGAAGATTGGCATCAAAGAAAAAAAAGAGACACTAACGCACACCGTAATTTTTTTTTTTTTTTATTAACTAGAATAATTTATTTTTTTCATTGTAGAAAAAGGAGAATGTATCTTAACTCGTGGACTGCATTGTACTCATATATATATATATATATACATATATATACAATTACATACAATCCTCAATTAAATGTTACACATAAATTCATTATAGATTGATTTCTTATTATTTTTTCGTCCTTGTGTGGCTTGCGTGTGTGTTTGTGTATGTAAAAAATGTTCAACCCGAAAGCGACAATCGTCACTTGTTTCCCATTTTCTTTTCCTGTTGTTTCATTGCCCGGAAATACGTACGACGATAAAAAAAAATCTCCCTCGGTTATCTCGTTAGATGTAGCTTGTAGAGTGGAAAAAAGTAGCTCCGAGTGCTATGAGTTCCTTCGTTTTTTTTTTTTTTTTTTTTTAGTTCTTTTGCCTTTTTTTATCCGTGGACTAAGACAAGGACGGAGAGATAGCGAAATTGGAAGGTACGGGATGGACAGACAAGGGAAGACGAAAACAAGAAGTACAAAGTGGAAGGTAACGTTGAAAACGGTAACAATGGAAGATCTCGTACAAATCGATCGAAGAACGGTGTCGACGAACGAATAAAAATTCGTATGTCCGGGAATAGAAATGGCAAAAAAGGATCGGTGATTAGGAACTTTTTTGTTTTCCCTTTCTTTTTTCTCTCTTTCTCTGGATATTATTCCGAGATCGATAGAAATCGTACAAGATGCCAAGGTACGAAAGAGAATTTCGAAAAAGTACGATCGTAGCGTTTCCGTTCTTTTCTTTCTCAGAGTTTGAGATACGAGCTCGGACATATAAAAAAAAAAAAAAAAAAAGAAAAACGGGAAAATTTTTCACTGGCTACTCTTCGCTCTTTTTTTTCCATCTCCTTTCTTTTTCTTTTCTGACCGTCGTTTAAACTATTTTTTCTGAACTCTGAGGACATATCATCCCCTCTCTATCTCTGTTTAACACGTTCCTTAGCTTTTTTCGGCTTGTTTGCGGCATCTAAAAACGCGTACTATTATGCGCGTTTACGATGAAACTGGGGGACCAAAAAAAAAAAAAAAGAAAGAAAAAAACGAATGAAGAAAGTCCTTTTGCCTGCGTTGAAATCTATCTATTTTATGAAGTGTGTCCAGCTTTTCGTTTTACTCGTTTTAGGAATAACTGATAATATTTATTAGTAATACCGTTCTCCTTTCCTCTCTCGCGTAACGCGCTTACATTCAAATAGACTTTTATTTCGAGAGTTACACACAGTTAATAAAATTTCGCGATTAAGCAAATCGGTCTCGCTGCGTTTGTCGTTCGTTTGCGTGTGGGTGTGTTCTTTTTTCCCTCAATTCACCATTACTACTCCCTTTTTCTCTCATCTATAATATTACTTTATTTATCTTTATTTTTAATTACGTTTTATCATCTTTATTTGTGAGGAATTGTTCTCGTCGAGCGTATCGCTCGCTGATGATCACGGTACATCTTCGCTCACGCGCGCGCTTCAACATCGATTTCTCTCGCTCTTCGTTCCCCGTAATTTTCTTAATTAATAATAGAATAAGAATAATAATACGAATAATAATGGTAATGGTAATAGTAGTAGTAGTAGTAGTAGTAGTAGCGTAGTAGTAGTAGTAGTAGTAGTAGCGTAGTAGTAGTAGTAGTAGTAGTAGTAGTAGTAAGTAGTAGTAGCGTAGTAGTAGTAATGTAGTAGTAGTAATAATGATAATAATTAAAAAGCGATAAATTTTGTGGAGATACGAAGGGAAAGAAGCGTACACGAATTTTCCCTTTTTTTCTTCTGCCAAAAGCAAACGCACGAAAAGTGATTTTTCTCGTTCTCTCGCGAACTTTCGAATTTCGATGGCACGAACAAAACGGCAGCTTTGTCCGCGCGTTTAGCCAAATGAAAGAAAAGCGACGTTAGCTGGCGCATGAGCGTTACAAAATGAAAAAGACGCGCGTACATCGGCGTCTCGCCCGATTTTTCCTGTATCTTTTCAATCAGTAGTGCGAATCGAATTCACATAATATGCCCATTATTAATGTCGTTTCGTTTAATTTTCGTTACCTTTTCAAAATCCATTTTCGTTTCTTTATCTTCTTCTTTTTTCTTTTTTTTTTTTCCATTCACCTTTTCTCCCGTGTTCGCGATATCGTCTGTGTTTATATTATACCCACGATGACAAAAATCGTCGATTCGTAATTACATTTACTTCTTTTTTATCTTCTTCGTTCTCTTTACAAAAAAAAAAAAGAAAAAAAAAGAAAAGAGACAAAAAAACAACACAACGGCATTTCTACTATTCCCATTCTATTTTAACGCTAATATGTAGGACAAAAAACTAACAGATTTCGGTATAATAACAAATCATCGTCCACCGAGCCCGAGACGAGTCCGCGAGTCGCCGAGCAACCGATCGATCCATATACCCGTTTTCTTCTCTTTTTCTCTCTACCTCTCTCTCTCTCTCTCTCTCGCGCGCGCTCTTTTGTCTATAAAATTTCGCGCGCCTAAAATTCAGCTTCTCGGCGATTTTCTCTCTGTCTACCCTGTGTCTTGTTCTCGGCGGTTCTCTGGACGCTCTCGGGCAATTCGGCGCGACGAAATATAACAGGTTGTTTGCTCTGACGACCGTAGAGTGCCTCGTTTCTCGTCCATCTCTTCCGCTTCGACGATGGACACAACAGAGAAAAAGAAGAAGTTAGAAATCTGTCGAAGCCTACGCCTCCCTATCGACGTTCCGACTCTCGTTGCTTTCTCTTCCTCTACGCCCGTAATCGATAATCACGCATTTACAATAATCCTGTCTTTACAGTTCTATATTATAGAATAATTAATATCTTTACTTCGCAGAAGTCGTATTACGAGAACCCTCGCTGGCTACCGGATACGAGACGACACCATTTTATTGCTGTCGAGATGGTTTTTCGAAGGTTGGCAGTGACGTGTGCTAGTTAACGATTCCGTCAACTATTTCAACGGATACCGTTTACATTACGTTCGATACGTTCTTTACGTCTCGTTCGTTCAAACAAATAAAGACGAGCATCGAACGATCCAACGATCGGATCCGTTTTGTTCGACTCGCGCATCCGATCGGCAGGTTCTCGAGGCACGATGTATCAGGATATATTTCTTAACTGTGTACGATTATTTCGGTTTTCTACGGTTTGTTGATAAAAAACGGCGAAGGGCGGAGGGGGCGACGGCGTGAGAAGAGAAACAGGCAACGTTCAACGTTCAACGTTCAACGAGACTCGGGCATCTTCGTATCGATAGGAGGCAAAACGTGGTTCGAACGTGGGGAAGGGATCGTCGAGAAACGAGAAACTCTAGCTACCTCACACTATGTACATTCAGAAAGGAGAGCCTCCGGCGAGCAGCAACGAGCGAGAATCGCGAAAAAATAAAAATGGAGGTCTCGCGCGTTGTTTCTACGGGGAGGCCCTCCGCCTCGACAGAGCTCGCGAATACAATAATTCTATTTCATAATTGTTTTATCATCGCTATTTCACGTTCAACTATTTCCTATTGTAGAAAGGGGGAGGGGGTCTGTGGATAGGGTTGGGGACATTTCTCTTGCTGGATTATTCCTTACTGCTTGCGATCTTTCTCTCTCTCTCTCTCTCTCTTTCTTTCTCTCTCTCTCTCTCTCGCGCGCGACTTACTTCTCCTTTTCTTTTTATTATTATTATTATTAACCATCGAGTATATGTATAATATTATATATCTATATATATCTCTCCTATCTGCGCTGTTGCTTTCGAACTCGTCCACGTCCCATGCGAAACGAGCGAAGGAAACGAAACAGATCGAACAAAGACCGTAGAACTTGGGATTCGTCCGATCGAATCGATCGACGAGGATTATTATATATATAAATATATATATAGAGCGACTGTACACGTTTACGATGCTATCTGTTTGCGAGACGTAAAAATTGAAATATTCGCGGTTGAAATTCTTCGAACAATGATCAGTGACTACAACGTGGTAACGTTGTAACGGCGGTCTCCTCGTTCGCGTCGATTACGATCGTGCAAAATCTCCATGCGCGTATCAAACGTCAACGACACGATGCAACAGCTATATATCGTCGTGCGGATCATCGTTTTACACGCATGATTATTGGAAGAAAGAAATCTCTAACTGGGTTTTCCCTATGCGTGTGTGTACATCACAATGGTGTTATAAGATGGTTGAAAAAAAAAAAAAAAAGACACAAAAGATAAAAGAAAGAGATATATATCCGACAACTGAAACATGGTTTATCGTCTATATATTCTTCCCTATATACGATTGTTCTTCATCCTTTATCATATTAATCGTTTCGTTATCGCGTATTTATCTGTTCCATTATCTTCCTTCCCTATGTTCCTGTCGCTGGCTAGTTTCATTTTTCTCTGCGTTCTCTATCGTATATGCGTGTAATTGAGGTACGGTAATATCTGCTTTGTAGCTCTGAAATTTGCGAGGTAGTAGTGTGTTGAGACGTGGCGCGACGGCCACCCCAGTCGCGGGCGTCGAGCGTCCAACGGCGTCGCTTTCCTTTCCGTTTAAAAACGTTTCATAAGGCCCAAGTCTCTCGCGTCCTTCCAGACGGCTCAAGGAAGTGTTGGATGGACGAACAAGATAGGAATGAAAAGGGGAAAAAATATAGAGAAACGAAGCAGGAAACAACGACGACGAGATCAGGTGGATACGAGAACGAAGAAGGATCGCGAGACGATAAAGTAATAAATATGTGGTCAGGGGAAGCGACGGCGAACGTTGTCTCGACGCCCTGTGACGCCGACGAGATCGGCCGGCACGGCGACGCCTTTCTAAAAATCCCATGGGTTCTATTGTAACAACTATTGCACTTATGATTTGTATATCAATGTCACGCTTTCACAGATGCGGCATACGTGTCAAATGTAAGAAGAGTACTGCGTTTAACAAATTCGTCCGATAACGGTGTTTAACTTTACAGAAAGAAAAGAAAAGAGAAAAAAAAAAGATAGTATGGAAAAAAGAAACGGTATCGGAGAAAAAGGTCGGAGAAAGACTCTTGTTGCATGGACACTCTTGCGTTAGAACGTTTTGCGTTAAACCTTACTATTATTAATAATAATTGTTATTTAATTAATAGGTACCTTTAAATGCCATCCGGTTTCCATTATTATTATTATACTATTATTATTTGCGATCTCTATCCCCGTTTTATCACCGCTCTTTGCAAGCTTCCTCCACGCTACTCTTATTCTCGCGTCTTTCGTTTCTATTTTAAAACGTCTTAAACTCTCTCCCTCTCTTTTTCTCGTATTATCTATTTATCTCTTTTTCTTTTTTCCCCTCTGCGAATATTCCCTCTTATATAGCTTACTAGAAAAAAAAAAAAAAAAAAAAAAAAAAAAACAAAGAAAAGACTGACAAAATATATATGACGTTATTACGGTGTAGATATATAGAATAATCTATATATATATATATGTATCCGATATATATAATATAGCTTTTCTATGGTAAATCTGGTACGATAATAAACTCTTAAACGCTTATTACAGGCGGGGAGAATCGGTCTCTTTGATTCCGTTGTTCTTCTTCTTCTTCTTCTTCTTTCGTCATATTCTTCGTTATTCTCATCTGTGTATATACGTTTTCCCGTTTTTCTTCTTTCTTTCGGTATTTGCATTTGCATGCGCGACGGTTCTATTTGCGTGTATTCGTATGCACGTGTACGTGCGTTTTCCAACGCACACTGTTTATCATCTAACCGTATGCAAGTGTGTGTATATGCTGACGAATTATTCGATCGGAAAAAAGATGCGCGGGTTCGTTAGGAAAATTCTGACCTGTGCGAAGAAAACTGAATCTCAACTTTCCTTTCGTCTATTCTATTTACACGCACGGCTAATCCCACTGTTACTGTGCTCGTAAGAAAAAAAAAAAAAAAAAAAAAAAAAAAGAAATATTACCTTCGTATCCCTTTTTCCCAAATGTGATTTCCCTCTTCTCCACTTTCTTTCGTTCGTTTTTCGTTCACTTCGTCGAATTTATAGTCCGGTTATGGTTTTCGAATCGTCTTTCTTTACGTTTTCAACGATACAGGGCAATTCCTCACGTTCACCTACTAATTTTTAAATCAAACTCGCAAGCGGGTGCTCTCCCTCCAGAAAAGAAACGAGAAACGCAGCTATTTCCTTTCGTTTTTCTTCAGCTTTTCACCAGCCTCTTCGTCGAACGCGAATTTCGTTTATTCAATTTCGTTGTCTCTTCAGGTCGAAAACGAGTCTTTTCAGGTCGAAAGCGCCCATTCCTTTCCCTTCCTTCGTTCCTCGATCGTTGGCCGATCTTTCGAAAAGCAAGACACACGACTTTCTTCTCTCGATGTTTCTCTTCCTTCCACACGATGGTCGGACTATCACCGAAGCAGAAATTTTGCATCCGGAGGGGAGCAGCCCGCTAAGATATATGCATTTTTTCCTGCCTTAATGTCTATGTACTTTAACCTCTATGCTTGATGTACTTAATGATTATCCATATAGTATTTAAATATTATCCACTAAAAACACCATAGATTTTATTTGTTTCCTTCGAATGATCGGAAAATGTATCTCTTAACGCGTTTCCTATGCGTGCACTTGTACGTGTTTTCGTGTGTGTGTGTGTGTTGGCGCGTGCACGCGCCCGTGTATATACGTATGTATGCGTGTAAGAGTGTGAGTTCGAAAGTGAGTACGCGATTTCCAATGATTTATAAAAAAACCATAAAAAGAAAATAACAGAATTTGTCGATTCTACCAAAGACCATAATAAGTAAAAGAAAAATCAAAGAAATTCGGGGAAAAAGGAGCTTAAAAAAATAGTAGGGCGACGATAATAATAATAATAATGATAAAACATAGAACAATACCACAAAAAAAAAAAAAGGAAAAAAAGGAGGATCATCCCGAGGATTAGAACTGAAACGTGACGATAGAGTAAAAAAAATTTTATAATCGAAAACCAGAAAGAAGAAACGCGCGTTATTCCCACCGGTCGAGAAAACGCGCGCCTGCCTGTCAATCGTATTTCCATTTTACTTTTTTTTTCTTTTTTCTTCCTTTTCTCCGCGTTTTTAATTATCGAATTTCTTCTCGATCGAACAGGCCGTCTCTGTCTCTCGTTTTAACCCGACTTCGACAAATCGTTTCTCTCACTCCAAACGCGGCGCGCGCTCACGGATCTCTATCAACTGCGTCAACAATTTCGTACTTGCGATCAGCTTTTTCTTTATCGTTACCATTAGAATTAGCATTATTATTATTACTATTATTATTAGCATTAAGATTATTATTATACGCCATATCTTATGAGTCCATTCCCTCGTTTTTTCTTCCTTCTTAGATCTCTCGCCCGTCGACAAATCAAATTTTACCAGCAATCCCTTTACGTCCCATCTGTCTAATTCCTTCCCGTTTTCGAATTTAAAAGAAACCAAAAGAAAAGAAAAAAAATAAAGGGGTGTGTGTGTGTGTGTGTGTGTGTGTGTGTGTGTGTATTTATATATACATATACATGTGTATGTGTATACATATATATAGTGATAAAGAAAAAATATACAACATGTGCCTCGACGATACTACGTGATCATTTCAAATGAAAGGGAAAAAAAAACCTAGTAAACGGAAAAATAGTTATGAAATCTTAATACCCTGGCAGGCATTGCCGGAACGAGCTTCTCGGACCAAGAAAAAAGAGCGAGTTTTCTTTTTCTCTTATGGGGCCTTACGCGGAATTCACGAAAGTAGCAAAAAAATTCATCAAATCATTCAAGACGCAAAAATATATAGGCGGTAATAGTAAATCGTAGATAGTAGTAATAGCGTAGTAGTAGTAGTAGTAGTAGTAGTAGTAGTAGTAGTAGTAGTAGTAGTAGTAGTAGTAGTAGAAGTAGTAGAAATAGTAGTAGTAGTAGTAGTAATAATAGTACTAGCAGCAGCAGCAATACTAGTAGTAGTAATAGTAATAGTTAACGATAGTAATAGTAAAGTATTCCATAGTGGTAAATGATTATATAGTAGGAGTTTTTTTTTTAATAGTAGAATAGTAGCAATTAAAGTAAACTAAAGTAGACAAAAAAATGAATTAATTACGGTGAAATTATCGTAATCGCAGGGCTCGCGTTCGTCGCGCTTCGTCCATCGAATCCTTTCTCTCTCTCTTCTTTTTTCACTAGATTTCTATCACACCCTTCGACTGTACGTTATTATCGGTCAATGATCGAGGCGACCAGAGTGACGATGATCGACAAGCCCTGCGGTAGCGCAAATATTAAAACAAAAAAAAAAAACCATGATTATATCCAAATTAGCATGTGCGATGCAATAAATGCATGCGCGGAGGTTGTCTCCGTCGGCAATGCGCAACTTTTGTATTATTTTATTTTTCGTCAAGAAAATAGCGTTCTCTCTTTTTCTTTCCAAGCACGTGTTAACTTCCAAGTAACATCTTTTCCGCTTGTTTCTTATTATTCAGCGATACTTTGCGTTGTTCCCTTTCCGCTCAAGAATCATCCTTCTCTCAATCTTCTGCGAGTTATTCAGCGATTCAGAGATTGTACTTCTTCCTTGGGATCGGTTTCGCGACGAAAAAAAAAAAAGACGAAACGGCGCGTGTCGCCGTTCTATTTTCATTTATGGATTAGCTATCCGTTTTGGTTATTTAGTTCGTTATGCATGCAACCATCGTTCAGAAAAATACATGGATATCTCCTCTCTCTTTTCCTTGCCCACATCGTCTTTCGTCGGATCCTTTTCTACGTTCTTTTATCTCTCACTTTCTCCTCCGTTCAAAGATCCCACATACCATCCTAAACGTGCGTATAATAATGTACGTATATTTATATATATCTATATATCCATATATATATAATGTACGTATATATAGTATGCGTGTGTGTGTTGAAGTATGCATAGATTGTTAAATCAGTTTCCCTTTTTCTTTTGCGTTTGATGCATTTCGGTAAATTGAAGTAGAGTATCTTTACTTTTTTTTTCTTTTTTTTTATCATTTTTGTACAGCCGCCCTGGCGTCGTGCCGAGGGTCGCGCCAGTTTTCCCCCCTTCCATTTCCATCTTGTAATCCTTTGTTTTTTTACTTTTTTATTTTTTGTAATTTCACACAGTCCACTTTTTCCCTATATTCTACAATATAGAATATATGTATATAATATATATGTGTATACAAAACGAAAAGCTGTCCTCCTCCCTTTGCTGTCAATGTGATGATGATCCGTTATTTTCGGCTCTATTTTCTATCATTGCCTGTCCAGTTTGTCGTCCAGCCCTTCTCGTTCGATCGTCGTCCGCCTGCGCACCTATACTTTTCGCCCATTACGTAACAGCACGTTCCGCAGCACCGTGTCGAAACGGCGTCCCGGAGTCACTTTTGCATTTTACTATCTGCTTTTATCCCATTTCTCATGTCCGAACAAATTTTTCCTTTTGCTTCTCTTTCACGAGCAGGCGACCACGCCGATCCGGCGTAGCTTCTGCCGCCCGATCGTTCGTCCATCGAGCCTGGCTCGTTGTGCGTCGAAAAGTACTATCTATACGTTCTATCGTAATTTTCTTTGTCGTGAAAATCTTTTGAAGTTGGTTAGCGTCGATACGTGTGTAAATTCTTCCCCTTTTTCCCGATGATTTAGCTCGATAGGCCACGAGTTCGCGCAAATGCATACTGGTAAATACCGAAATTCTATCGATCGATGATTTTCGTTCGTTTGCCAGCAGTGGTGAGCAAGAAGGGTCGAATAATATTCTCGTTGTCGAAAGATCGATTTCGCCCTTTTTCCATCGTTCCTCTCACTCCCTCTCTCTTCCTCTCTCTCTCTCTCTCTCCGCGCATTCTTCTTTTCTCGCCAATGGGCTCTGCTCCGACTGTTTACTGTTTCCATATCGAATTTGCTTGTTGTTTTGCTTTTCTACGCGTATCTATCGTCCTTTGATAAGTCGATGTTTCCTCGTACACGATTCGAGAGACACTGCACCAGCACCGAGTACCGAGTTCCAACAGTTCCGAGTCAGTTGAAAATAATTACGCGCGAATCGTTAACGTCGTTAAAGGAATTATCAATCGATCGAAGATTTTCGTTGATCGAGTTCCGGCGAGTGCTAGAAACATTCGCTACGTTGCTATATAAGAATGATAGTCTTCTCGTCAATTTGGTTAATTAATATGGTCCCGCGATCGCCTGCATTTTCTACGCGTTCGAACGTCTAGCGCCAACGTCGAAACGATTTTTCTAAATGAAAAAGAAAGAAAAAAAGAGACACCCAGGAAAAGAAAAAAAGAGGAAAATAAAAATTCGTAACTCGTACTTTTTGTCGGTCGTCCAATCTGACGAAACTGTTTCGACTCGACACTTCGGTGCTTCGGCGCGTGCGATAAACAAAGTACGCGTAGAGCGTTCGTAGTGCCCTTCTTCTTCTGCCTATGTTCTTTCGTTAAACGAAGGAATACGTGCGGCGACATAAGTAAGCGTCGATCGGTGAACCGATTCGAGTCTCGCGATCGAACGGTTCTCTACTTTTCAGTGTGTTGGAAATTCTCTGCAGCGTACGATTGGCACGAGACTTGGCATGCGTGAGCATGTGTATTATTACGTGTTTGCGTGTAGTTTGCGCGTATTCGTTTGTAACAACGGAAAAATAAGATATAAATGCGTTAAATATCTATCTATATATATATATGTGTGTGTATAAAAAAGAAGTTATAAAATGTATGGGCAAACGGGCTAACAGAACAACATTCACGAACGTGGCAATCGTGCGAAACAAACGTGTAAACCGAACAGGAAAAACGAAGAACGTGTATAAACCTTTCTTGCGATCGAAGAAGTAAATGGTAAACGGTCGCGTCGAACGAAAGAACGCGAGACGAATCAATGGAGATAAAGAAGAACCAGAAAAACCAAGGATTGGTGTAAAAAAAAAATCGCAAGAAAACACTCGCGAACGATACTTATACTCTAACGGCGCGTTGTCGTTCAGCGACGTACTCCCACGCGAAACGATTCCGCTTGATAAAATTGCTCGGTAATAAAAGAATAAAAGAGAAAAAAAAAATTGTGGAAAACGCGAACAACTATATATATATATACGAGTCTGTGTTCTTTGTACGCTTTGCAGCGTCGTATCTTTGTATTTTCTTCGTTCTTGCTTTCTTTCCTCCGTCTCTCCGCTTTGCGGTGCCTTTGTTTCCCGCCAAATTAGAAAAGATACACGGTAGTTAAACCATGAGGTAGCGAATGAATGAAAAACAAGCTCTCCCTTCTCGTTAACATCGTTCCCATCCTCTCCTCTTAGCTTCTCACTCTTTCTTCTAACGTGCCTTTTCTCTCCGTCTCTAGTGCGACTTCCTTCGATCGATCCAACTGCCGGAAACAGCTATTTTGGGTTTTAGTATTACTCATCTCGTCTCGATTAGCGACGACCGATCGCATCCTTTCTTTCGACTCGACGCGATCCTCGATCGTCGCTCGAGTTCGCTGGAGAGAGCATCGATATGAACGACGGCACACCGACACAACTATACGATATTATCCTTCGCTCGTCCTTTGCGGTCGTTCTTGTTTAGCGTGTCGCGTGAATATTTCAACGATTAGGAGAATGTTGTAGCTGTATGTTTCGTCGAGCCGCTGTCTCGTCTCGTTTGGCAGTGACGACACCACTAACTGGTGTAACTTCGTTACGTATATTATTGCCGATCGGCGTTGTTCAACGAGACAGATCAAAGAGATCCAGTCATCGGGGAATCGATCTCTTCGAGAAATCCTGGTCCTTCGATATGAGAAACAAGATCGACGGGTCTCGACCGATCGTGTCGTATCGTTCTCGTTGGAACGCTGTCTCGTTCTTCTATCTTATTTTCTGTCTATCGCGTTTCTGGCAAAATAAGTTTCTCTTATTTACAGCATTCATCGGGCAGTGTGTGTGCATATGTTTCATCCGGTTTCGGACGAGCATCGTTCGAACCAAGCTCTAATTACATATGTATATATTAATATATTTGTATATAATATCCGATCGGTTCTCTCTATAACGATGATCGATGTTAGAAAGTTGGTGTGCGCCTACCTGCGCACGGATAATTAATCGTTGAAGTTTCTGCATCGAAGTACGAGACGAGAGCGACGACGGTGGAACGGTAGTCACAGGGTCACGCGTTACCCGTATATATCATCATGCGGCACCATGTGTTAAACACTTTCGCTTATATTTTAAATGAAAGAAAAACAAAAGCGCGGTATCGTGATGGCGCTCGTCTCAAAGAAGGAAAGAAAAAAAATAGAAAAGAAAAGAAAAATACTTCATTCGCTCTTTTCACCCATACGCGACGAAACGGCTATTTTTCACGGGTTGCATATTCCTCTTCTATCCGTTACACATCGACTAAATCTGTTTCGTTAATAAGTTTAAGCTTTACATATAATATATATCTATGTACAACAAGTGTATAGTGTATAATGTGTGTTTACTATATATGCATACAAGGTCTTCTTGGGGAAATTCGGGGGAGTGTAAATGCAGTGTAGAGAATAAGTTACATACCCGCGCGGTTTTCTTCATAATGCCCATTATTGGCAACAATAGGATTAATAATAGATAATATATTAAGACTTCTTTGCAAAAAAAAAAGACGCGTCTTCGCTCTTAAACTTGTCTCTCACTCTATTCAGCTTCCTAACTCTGCTTAAAGATTATGTTTCTGCGTATTTCATCATTCAATCAAGTAGCTCTCTCGCTCTCTCACACGCTCACTCTAGTTTCCCTTTCGCTCCGCTTCTTTCTCACCAAATTTTTTCATCCCTCTTTACGCGCCCAATTCGCGCGTGCCACACGCCTTAAAAAAAAGAAACCTTATCCGATATATTATCTCTTACCGATATCACTTGAACCTGTTACATTAACAACAATGCCCAAATTGTATACAATAAGGCCCTCGTTTACCGCCGCGTATTCGGTTCGCAACCGTTTCCCGACCCGGAATTACATGATTCAGCAGCCCTGGTTCCATCTCGCGTCCTCGGCGTTTCCCGGCCAAAGCGTTCGTGCCGCGTCTCGTTCGACGGGCAAAAAGAAAAAAAAAAGAAAAAAAAAAGAAAAAAGAACGACAACCTTCGTCGATCGATGCCAGTCGATGGACCGCGAGCGAACTTTGCCCGCCAAACGAAACGCCGACACGAACGACAACCACCGGCAAAACGAAATTTCCCCCGTAATCTGCTTTCCCGTGCCACTGCTTCTATATCTTTCCATTGACATACCGGCGGTCTATTTCGCGATCTTACGAAAATCTGAACTGCCACACTTGACTCCGGCTACCTCGAAATACTAATACTAAAGCCCAAAATAATCTTCCACACCCTTTTCTCACAAGGGTTTGTCAGTGTATGTTTTCGTCTTTCTATTTTCCCCTGTCCTCTCTTATACGCGCGCGCGATCTCGTCTTCACGGTGAAACGATGATAACGGTAACACGCAACGAATTACCGTTCGAGTCGTTTCCCCGATAAACTCTATATCCCTTACCGCTATTACTATTCATTTATCACTATTATTATTATCGTTATTAATAAAGAAATACCAAGTGTTGTAACCTTGATCAGTTGTTCGCAACGACGTGTCGGGCGAATGATCGCCTCTCCATATTACCATTATCTCTCGTATTTCTATCCCCAAAGTAGCGTCGTATAATAACCCATACGTTACTATTGTAAAAATCTCTGCGCGGAACACGAACCGCGTGCACGAATCGTTTGCACGTATATATATTCTATAATATATATATAAATATATTATATTCTTGCGTGTTTAGTATTAGGATCGTGTAAGTCGATGACGAATCGAACCGATCGCGATCCCTTCGGTTTCTCTCTTTTTTTTTTCTTTTTATATTTCCTCTTCTTCTTCTTCTTCGTCGTAATGCGTAATAATATGTATATTGTAAGGTGACATCGGCGTAAACCACCCTGATATTATCTTCTGTCTCGTTTGTATAATGGTATGCATCGAAGACAGCCGAGCAATGCCCGTGAAGGAGAATGACGGATATCGTACACCCTTGCTGTCTTTTTGCTGATTTTTTTTCATTTTCTTTTTTTTTTTTTTTTTCTTTTAAAGGTTGTTGGTCTCGGGTCTACGAGCGAGTGAAGAGAATGCGCGATATACGATGGATGTTGCGTTGCGTAGACATCGACGACGGTAAAGCATTGAAAAGCAAAACTGGAAGGATCGAGCTGTGATTGTCTGAAGATCGATTAAAGATCGTCGAGCGTGACGCTGTTGAACGTTTGCGATCGAGAACGTTTTGCGACAGCGCGGATCGTATTCGTACACGAGTGGTGGGATATAGTCGATGGGAACTTCACCTCGGCAACCTGGATCCGTTAAAGATTGTGTAGCGTGGACTCTATCGTATTCTCCTCGATTTCTTCAAGCTTTTCGTCGCAACGGTAGGATGGGTCGCCGGAAACCTGTGCCTTTCGTGTTTCATTGGTCGAGAGTACGCGTGTACGTACGCGTCTTCTTTCCATCTTCTCCGAACGATTTTTGTCGGCTCGTTCGGCGTCGAGCGGATACGCTGATCCTTCAACTATGTGGTAGATCCAACTGTAAGAAAGATGATGTGCGTCGTTGCTATGTACGATGATGATGTATCTAAAACGTGCGCGGAAATGGAAGATTTTACTTAAAATTTTGGCCACCGTGTCGTACGTGGCGAATCGTCTATTTCATCGAGTCTCTTTCGGAGTTCTTTCTCCTTTCTATTCGCTTCCTTTCTTTTTTTTTTGTCTCTTTTTCGTTTTTTGTATCTTCTGCCGTTTCATCGAAAGTTTGCTCGCGAATCGCGTAGCTGTTACGCGTTAGACGCGTCCTTCGCCTCTTCTTCTGTGCGCTGCTTCTGTATTTCTCTTTTTGTTTCGCTGTCTACTTTCTTTCTAATACCGCGACGGTAAGCGTAGCTTCGCTGAAAGTTCTCGTCGTTCGTCCATCGTCGTGCCGGTTTTCTCATGCGAATTTTCATCTCGTGTATTTCGTCTGCTACTGTATATTATTATGCCTGGGCGTGCTTTCTACGGCCGCACCAGCGTGTGCAGTTTGTTCCTCGTGGAAGAGCACTTTTCTGTTTTTCTTTTTTTGTCTTTTTCTTCGAAAAATGTTCGATAAAAAACTACACAAAATGACTGTTGTTCTGTCGTACAAATAGTCTATACCAAGAAAGTGATAAAAAGTTGATAAAGTTTAAGAAGAGTCGTCGGTGATAGATCGACGACGACATTGGACGTTCGTACAAAAAGAATGAATCCTTCTCCTTTTCTTCTATTTTTACTTCCTCTTCTTTCCCTTATTTTTTTTTTTCATTTTCTCGTTTTTTTTTTTTTTTTTTTTTTTTTTTTTTTATTTTTATTTCCTGCTTCTTATCTTCGTTTCGTCGAGGCTCGCATACGATAGTTGAAGTTACGCACGTTTCACGCTTCGATCAAAGGAATTGTTCTCGTTTTCTTCGTCGACAAAGTTACTTTGTTACCTGATGCATGATACGATCTTTTGTTTTTACTTTTCCGTTCCTGGCGTTGTATCTTAATCTTGTCTCGCTGGATATATGGAAAATCTTAACTTAAGCGTCGAGCTTATTTTAAATTTCCTCAATTCTAAATCCATAAGTGCGATTTCTCACGGTAAAATATTCTAGAATACTAACATTTAAATTTACGATAATTCAAATTTGTACATTTGTTTTCTTGGTATTCTTAACCAATAGTAGATTAAGTTACTCCTCGCCTCTTAATTCACGCGCGTAATAATTTATAACGTTAAAAATCTTTTCTCTTTTCTTTAAGTTATTACTATTTATATTAATAATTTTTATTCAATCTTCATATTCATTTTTTTTTCATTTTTTTCTCTTTTTCTTTTGTGTGTTTAAGTTTTGTTACTTTGATTTGTACATTCTCTCGAGCGTGCGAACGGGCTTTTGTCACGTTCTCTCCAAATCTCTCTATCCCTTCCTTTCTCTTCCTACGTGGCGTTTGAGAAGTGCTATGCTGAGGAATCGTCCGAAAAATTAACTTTCATCTCCGTGTTATCGCGATGCTTGTTGTGGTGTGCTTTCTCCTTTTCAGTGTTTGATCAAGTTGTTGCGTGTATATGATTTTTGCATTTATCGTGTTCGCCTGGTATATTACCATAAATTCTCTCGAATTCTCATTACTTGTCTTTTTATTCTTTTTCTTTTCTTTTTCTTTGTCGAAACAGAGTGCAAGTACTGTGAACGAGCAACGAAGTTAAACAATGTCCTCTTTTTCACTTTCTACGCTACTGAATCCTCAAGTTTCTCGTTTTTGTTGTCGTTACGGTAGCTTATTCTTCTTTCGTCTTGTCGTGGAAATTTCGTTTCTCAAAAATTAGCGCAACGAAAAAATGAATCAAAGTTCGATGAACGAGTTAAAGGTGTAAAAATTCACGTGCGGGGTAGATTGTGCGGATCACGAACTTTTGTTCTTGTTCTCTTCTGTTCTTTTTTTGTATTCGTACTTTTTTCTCTCTTTTTTTTTTTTTTTTTTTTTTTTTTTTTTTTTTACAAAGAGATATTTCGAAAAGGGGTAGGGGCGATGGATTTCGTTGTTGCCACCAAGTCTTCTCTTGTGCCGCGCAACAACGAAATTCTGTGAAAAGAGCGATAGTAACTCTTACCAGCGTCGTGCTTCTCTATACATTTTGCGTTTCTGTCGTTTTTTCTGGCACGTTTTTCGCGTGCGATCGACCGTGGAAAAATACGTGAAAAATTTGGATTCGTTGTTTTGGCCGAAAAAATCAATGAATTCCGAACGTGTTCCCTCGATGTGTATCGTTTCAGGAAAAAAGAGTGTCAAGTGATCTCGAATTGGCGTAAATGATTTTTGATCGGTAAAGCGAATCTTTCCGTTTAATTTGACGTTGGATATTTTGTTTTTGTCGCGTGTTGCATCTTCCCTTTGTTCTATGGATTTTTATCTGGCGGATTTACGTTTATCGTTTATTGATCTATGGTTTTGTGGTTATTCTATAAAACGATGTCTGTCTGTTATTCTTTTACTACTGCGTGCATATTGATTTTAGTCTCTTGGCACTTTCCTCGTTTTTCTTTGCGTTCCTTCTATTTTTTTTTTCTTTTTTTATTCTTCTTCGTTTTAATCCTCTTTTATTCTTACTTTACAAAACGTTAATCACTCTCGTCTCTTTAAATATTTACGTTTCATAAATAAGTACGGAAGCGAAGGCCTGCGGGCGAGAAAGCATTTCCAGGAAGCGACAACGACGAAAATCGCGTCACATAAAACTGCGAGCCCGATCGCCTTTGTCGCTCGCCGTCGAAACGACGTTCGTTTGCCGAGCGGACCTGGCGCCGCCGTTCTCTCCAAATATATTAAATATATTATACAATTTATCCGACTAAAGTTTCCTTTATCCCCCCCCTCCCCTGATGAGCTACAGACGCGCACAGCGCAAAAAGCTGCGCGCCGTGCCCTTTTTAAACCTTCCTTTATTTTATCTCTTCCATCTCTTTTAATCCCTTTCTTTCTTCTTTTTTTTTTTCTTCTTTCTTTTAAATCTTTAAGTTACATATTCTTTTACGAAAAACACTCCGCTTCGCTTCTTCGCTTCTTCTACACCACCTTCCTCCTTATAATCTCCTTATAACTCTATTTAAAAAACATTTCAGACTTTCTTCGACGCACCTCGCTTTTTTTATTTTTATTAATATCGTTAAAATTCATTAAGTTATTAAAAACGTCTAACAAAAAAATTGAAAAAGAAAGATTCACTTAGATCTCCCCAACAAGGTATCAAAAATAAACTTATTACTCTTAGATTCATCTCGCTTTTTTCACGTCGCTATCTCGCTTTTCTCATCACGTAGTTCTTCCCTTTCTATCCGCTTTGTCTCTTATTCCTTTTCCACTCAAATCCGGCGTCGGTACTCTTTTCCTTCTGTCCTCGCTCGAGTTCGATTCTTTTGTTGTACCGCCCTCTCCATTTCTCTCTCTCTCTCACTCTATCTTTATCTCTCTGCATCGTCGTTTCTTCTTTTTCATTTTCTTTCCTTCCGCTTTTAATCCTTCCGGCACTCCTCCTCTTCGAGATGCAGCGAAAAAGAAAAAGGCAAGAGAGCGGAGAGCACTGGCGCACCGAGCTTCCACCGCTCGCGTTCGTCTCTTTATTTTCCTCTGCATACCTTCTCTTCTATCGTTCAATTTTCCATTATCCGCCGATACTAGTATTGCTACGCACACTTAACAGAAGTTTGTTTCTCTGTAATCCGTTTGCCTTCTCACTCGATAAACAAAAATCCTAACACGCCATATAACAATTCACTTCCATTCGACGTACACGTTTTCTCTTTCGTAAAACTGGATTCCCTCCTACCTACATTAAACTCATGTATTTTTGTACTAAACGCATACCAAATACCATGAAGTGAACCGACGGTCGACGACCCTGTCTTCCGATCAATTCCGTGAACCGGAAGGGATTATCATCTTCGTCGCTATGCGCGAATGTCGGCCACCAGGTACAACGTACTAATTGAGCATCGATCACGCGCCACGAAATTTCAAGGAAATTTGGCTATCGTTAAGGTAATTTACGATCTCTGCCGGTAGCGAAACTTTCTATTATCGATAGAAGAAATTAAAACGTATGAAACGATGACAGGATTCCTATAATATAATTAAAACGAAACTTGGATGACGGAGAAATTCAAGGATCTTGCGAATACTCTTCTCGTGGCACGCGATGATGCGTGTCGTCAGTCCGTTAATTTATCTTCTCTCCTTTTTTTTTCTTTTTCTTTTTTTTTTTTTTTTTTTTATCTTCTGTCACGTTTTTATAGATCACTGAAACGGATCTAGCCCGTTCGAACAGTTTCTCAAGTCTCTTTCGATAAATTAGTACAAATTCACTTCACCGTTTTAAATAGTCCTGAAACGTTTAGCTTCCTTTTCACCGTGTTTTTCATCTTTCCTACCTCTTTCACTCTCCCTCCCACTCTCCGTTTTCCCCATAAAATCTCTTACACGATCGATCTTTCCGTTTCGAGCGAAAACGTTTCCTGCCTGTGTACGATGCATGTGCGAACCATCGTATCCTTCAACTTGTTAGACTCGTGCCTTTTTTACTATTTCTGCTTTCATAAATCAAAACTTAAGACTTAGAAGTTACGCGCGATCGATCACGAATATTCTTCGTTAATGGAAAACGTTATCTTTCCATCGCGTTCACCTATCGGTCTCTCCAACGTTAAAAACACTTAATGTTTGAACTTTTCTCGAATTTTGTATTTTCTTTCGCTGATGATATACGATGAATTGTCGCAGAAAGAATCGTAAGAATTATCGTGATCGATAGTACGCGCCGTGCCGGAGACGCAATATCGCTGCGAGTTTTTAACGTGCTTATTAAATTTTCAATATATATATATATATATATATATATATATATGTGTATATATAATTAAAACAAGAGCAAAATAGAGAAGAGAAATAATTACAGAATTTACAAAGATCGTTGAGAGCCGGAATTTCATAAAAATTCGCAGATGTACGATCTTCGTTTATTGGATAACTCGCTGGCGATATGTGCGTTCGCATCACGAGGCGAAGAGCGACATCAAATACATAATTACGGTGGCATTTTTTCGTCGAATATCACTCTTCCACCTCCAGCACTTTTCACTTTTCTCCTTTCTACGGTTCTCTTCTCCTGATTATCCTATCTTCCTTCTGTTCCTCTGCCATATAAGCCTAACCAGTAATTAATTACTTATCAATTAATAGTAGTATTCAACACACGCACACTCACACATTATTACATTCATTTATAAAATAAAAATCCCTGAAAAAGTTTCATAGTTAGTAGCAACCTTCTTATCATTTTGCTCTTCTGCGGGTCTCTGAAACTTCTTACATTTATCCTCTCCTCAAAAACGTTTCTCGCTTTCTCGTGCGTACCAACAGTCGCTTTTTCATTCTCCCGTCCTCTCTTTGCGGAACATCCTTCTCGTAGCACGAAACAACGTCCGTTCCATGTACAACGTCGAACAATTCCTCGGTTTATATTCATCCTCTCGTTTATACTCTTTTCTTCCGAGCGTCTTTGCTTCGTAGTTGACTCGGTTTCTTCTTTCCGATCACTTTTGCAAAAAGCGACTCGACGACGAAGGATGTTGTTTTCGTCGATATCTCCTTCCGTTTGCTGTTTTCGACGCCAATAACCACTCGTCGATTCCCAGCAGACGCGACCCGTCTACGTTGTGTCTGTGACCCCTCCCGCTGCTCTTCTTGACTCTTGCAAGGAACTTGAGGTGAGTAGAGCGTTCAACATGCCATACGCATGTCACGCATTTTCACTTCACTAATTCGCAAAAATTTGTAATCGCTTCTTTGGTATTACAGGCGCGAGAGGGGCGGGCATGAGGGGAATTTGCCATGAAAACTTTCTGGCTTACGTCTAACCGTAGAACGAGTCACGTTTCGTTCACGTTTTCTTCGATAATTAAGTCTCGTTAATTAATGTCTCTCTGCGTTGTGATATAAAAAAAAACTGTACCTAGAGTAGTTCTTTTTTCTTTAAAAAAAAAAAAAAAAAAAAAAACCGCTTTCCTGTATAGAGTACTTAGTAGAAGTAAGTAGATAGTTAATAGCAGTAGTAATAGTACTAGTAATAATAGTAGTTGTAGTAGTAACATGTATAACGTAATTGTGTAATTGTTACTTAACTTCTCTGTATATTATTATAACTTTAATATTATGTAGACTTCTTTTTTTAGATTAGTTGGTTTTTATCCTTTCTCTCGTTTCACTTTTCATTATCATATTAAATCTTTAACGGTAATGAATGAGGTAATAAGGTTGTGTATGTTTTTTTTCTTATCATCGTATCCTATTTCATCGACGAGGTGGTTTCGTTAACGTTGCGTAACCGATTCGTTCGAGTGCCACTCGTCGCTTCAACTTCTGAATTAAGCAAACTCGCAACGAAACGTATTGTAACGCGCGTAGAAGAAGTGAGCGAACAATCTGTATATCTCTTCGACGGACGAATCGATTATAACTTATCATCCCCGCTTCGAATGGGCAGGAAGCAAATTTTTCGTCTCACTTCGTCTCGCATGATGCGTATTCGTTGGCTAACGTGCACACTTCCGTCCGATTCAATGCGGTGCTCTGCATCGCTTTCATTTCACAGAGCTGTGTATCCTGAGCCACGAGGCTCGTCGTTGAACACGACGTAGGCCGAGTGTCACGATCGATGGCAATCGGTCAACAATAACATAATTTACCATTCGTTCTGTTGCAAAAATCTGTCTAAAAAATAAAACGCTCTATATTTATTGCGCTCTCGGAGACTCGCGACGAAATGTACTTACGACAAATGAATTCGCGTACAAGACGAACTACGGTATAAAAGGGAGCTGGCTGGGGGAGGAAACAAGACAAGAACAGCCATCGATCATGTCACATCTTACCGTTTCGGATCAAACCTATAGACGATTTTAAATATTATCCAATCCTATTGCATTGTGGGTGTGTGTGTGAGTGTGAGTGTGAGTGTGTGTGTGCGTGTGTGTACGAGTACGAGTACGAGTACGTGATATTTTGAAACGATAACTTTCGCGAAGTACCGTTCGTATTATGTACATCGAAGGATACATAGCCCGCGAGAAGGAGGTCGCACGTAGCCTTTTACGAGAGAATGTCAAAGCGACGAAGGCCACCCCGGCGATTCAAACGGATTCTCTGAGGCGTTGGTCGGCGTCATGTAAGTTTCAGTGACGTTACTGATTTTGTGATTGCTGTTGATTAGAAGGCGAAGTACTCGATTGTTGTTGAGCCGAGTGTTGCGACGCTGTGCCACCTTGTTGGGACGTGGCACTGCCATCTCTTCGAGTACGAGAACCACCTTCTTGGCTGCTACCACGACCAGCGCGTGAGCCTGCGACACCTGCTCCAGGTGCACCAGATGATTGTAAAACCATAGCGCGAATTCTTCTCTGTGCCGACTGTGAATCGGAGAACAAGCAAAAATATAAATTGATATTTTATTTGTCTGGTTTTAAAGGATCGTTAAACGTCGAAGTACTTTTAACGGTAACGCGCGTAATACCTGAACAGAGAAGAAAGGGCCAATTATTTGGACGGTTGCTTCTTCATCGGCAGAAGGAGATGTGGATTGTTGTTCCGATAACTTTATGATACTTCCGGTTACACGTTGCAATTCTCGAACGTTTTGTCCACCTTTGCCAATGATTCGGCCAACTTGAGTACTTGGTACGAGAATCTCGATTGTCAATCGGACGTCCTCGGTGCCGCCCACGAATCCTTCCTCGCGCATTTTCTCGAAAATTAAGTATTGAGCCTAAAAGCAAATATTATTGGTATCGCATAATCGTTACAGGAGAACCATACGAATAACATTTATTTGAACAGAAAAAAAAGGAATGTCGAAGGTGGCCCATGGGACCAATTATACATGCATTATGCAACATGCCATTGGTACGGGGATAAAGGCCCTTCGTATTTTAATTTTCCTGTTCTTTCAAGACGATGCATAGAAAAACCGCATCTTCTCAAATGTAACAGGTTTAATCGAGTACTAGCGTTTTCTACACGTTTTTCGACGATAAAAACCAATTAGAAACAATTGTCAAGACGTCGGGATTCGAACACGGAACCCTGCGTTTGCAAACTAACGTGTTACTTACTCAGCCACAAAGTGACTACACGCTATCTAACCAATTATTTAGTACGTACTGTACATTCGTTAAATCTATGTAAAACTTGTGCTTTACTTTACGTAGAATCTTTTTATACATATATATTACAAAATGTATACCTATCATTATCTTTACATAATTTAAAACGTTATGACAATCGGAATTTTAAGGATACGTCGATTTCTAGATCTTTCGCCTGCCAGAAACGTGCACTTTTCCATTCTTTAAGCCTGAACCTCGACTTTTGACGTTAAAAAATCATCAGATTTTACTTGTTAATAGATTTTACTATCATCCGTGCAAAACTTACTTTCCACTGTGATTCTGGTGATCCGACGATAGTTACTTTTCTGTCATTTTGTTGTTCTACAGGCTTGTCCTGCTCAATTGGCGCGATTTTCACACTGGCGCCAGAGAATCTGATAATGTTTCTAATGTGTGAACCCTTGCTTCCTATGATGGCCCCTACACTCGTATTCGGAATGTAGAGGAACGCAGTTTCTTGCGTATCTCCTACTGGAATACCTTGCTGTGTAGGCAAAGTGGCTTGATAAGGATATGGGGCTGGTCCAGAGCCATACAAACCGGGACCACGTGAGCTGTATCCCATACCAGCAGTGGACATCATAGCCATTGGATGTAAACCAGGAAACATCAAGCTTTGAGGCTGTAACGATCATGTTATTTTGTTTATTATTACACAAGTTCGATCGTAACTTCGCGTAATATTTGACACGATTCATTTGCTATGACTCGTAACACTTACAGCCATTGCTTGCAAATCATTTTCATAGCTTTGGCGTAATTTGCTGGAAATCATAGATTCAGCTTTGCTCATGTTATCGATGCTGCCTTTGACCGTGATAATGCGCTCGAGATTGAAATTGTTGATGTCATTGATACTGCTTACGGTGATCTTCGTATCTGTATCCTGCATAATTTTCTTAATGGTGGTACCACCTTTTCCGATAATTCGTCCAATCAAATTGTTGTGTGCAAGAATCCTCAATGAGATCTCGCTGTTAACAAACGATTACGGAGCGTTGATAAATACACATGCATCCATTATACAGACGCGTATAACAAATTTCTCATTGTTACTTTTAACGATGTAACATTGTTTGGAAATAATTTCAGAAACACCTGGAACTTCGATAGGAAATGGATAGCGTTTTAAGCTTCTTACCCTTTACTTAAACCGTAAGCCTCTTGCTGCGTGACCTCCATAATTTTCTTGCAAGCATTCGTACAATTCTCTGGGTTACCGTAGATGGTAATAGCTTTTTCGGCAGCACCAAGGCTGTCCTTACGGTGAACATCAACTCGCGCGCGCGTCATCTGAGTGATCTGACGTATAGTAGAGCCCTGACGACCGATTATGGCTCCCACCATCTCTGATTGTACAAGAATACGGAGCGGGAAGTCTGCCTGCCGTCCGGAGCCCGAAACCCCGGAATAAGCTACGCCGCTGCGCTGGCTGCGGCCTCTACGTCGGTTCTCCACCGTAGACATTTCCACTTTTAAGGGGCTGCCCTCGTACTCGTGACCATTTAACTGGTTCACAGCCCTGTAAAACGGCGAAAAAACGATCGTCAGACCACAACAATCACGATTAAGGATGTCGACTATGGAAAAAAAAATGGCTATGGACCGGACGATACGTGGGTTTATCTCCGCGGCAAACGAAGTTGAAACTTACTGCTGTGCTTGTTCTTGCGTCTCATAGCTGATGAGGACGGTTTGTAAATTAGGATCGCGCGAGGACAATTTCTCCACGGACTGCACTTGACCGCAGTTTGAGAACAGGGCTTCTATATCTTCTATTCTGATCTGAGCTGGCAAGTTGTTTACGATAACTTTGGATCCGGTAGCGCTGTAAAAAAAGAAATTCAGAAACGTCAATTAGCAAACGTTACACCTCGTCTCGTTGCGTTAAGGGTCGATCGTACGTGGAGTGTACGATTCGCGTGGAAAGGAAGGAGAGAGAGACTTGTTTTTCAGTTACGTTTGTATTAAAATTATCGCGGTTAAAACGCTTGGGAATCGATGTAATTTTACTAACTCGGGCGAGTAAAGAGTTCTTGAATAAAAAACGAGACCTAGTTCGCAGGCTAATACATTTAAAAGCGAGAAGCAAATCGATCGTTAAACGGTTGTTTTTCTACCTTAAAAAAAAAAAGAAAAAATTGCAGTAAGCGGGAAAATCATTGATCGTCGATAATTTCTTGAAATGAGAATATA
Source organism: Bombus pascuorum (assembly GCF_905332965.1). Lineage (NCBI taxonomy): Eukaryota > Metazoa > Arthropoda > Insecta > Hymenoptera > Apidae > Bombus > Bombus pascuorum. Next base: position 3,877,889 of record NC_083488.1, on the reverse strand, counting down.
TGGTTGGTAGTGCACAACGTGTGTAAGTATAACGCAGGATTTGGGTCAAGAATTTCTCGGTATCGGCTCGAGACCGTCAAAGAGGACGGTGCCTGCTAAACAAAAATCAACTCGACGAGGAAAGAGCATACGACGAGTCAACGCGAACGTACTCGGACGTATGGTTACCAATCGAAATGGCAAGGCGGGGTCGTTACAACAGCTTCTCCAAACTTTTTTACCGCATTTAAGTAAATATTTCGTAAAAGTCGAGAAAATATCGTTATAATATAAAAAACATCGATACAGCGTAAAAGAATAAAATGTTAGAAATTCGTTACGGATAGAATACCAACGCGTTGCAATTTCCACGAACGTTTCTACGAAGGAGAATTAAAAATACCAGAATCTCTAATCGCTGGTTACGTGAAAATCGCTATATCGTGTTATTGGAATTATCTGTAAGTTCAGTTTCGGTTTTGTTTTACGTTTGTAAATACGATACGATTGCTAATTACGTAAAATAAAGAAACTAATTATGCGAAATAAAGAGACCAAACAGCGATATCGTTGGAAAAAGTTGGATAATGAAAAGTTTATCGCGCACGGTCGTTAGAAATTTGCTCGCAACGAGCAGCCGTTCGATTCGTGACGATAACACGATGATCTATAAATTAACGCGAGTCTACCATATCCCAGAGGCTTGACGATGTTCTCGCCAAGAGCATCATCAGCAAAGATCGCATATGTGCGGATGCCCCTGTTGACATTTTCTCTTTCTTTCTTTCGTTCAACATCTCCACGTCGAATTTATCATCCTCCTCGCCCCTTGCGAGGGAGACGGCGCAACATGAAAGGCATCGCGAATCAAAAACAAACTCCACCCGTACGTAGTACCCTATCTAAATACCAAATGCGCCTTCGATTCGTCACTCCGTCTCTCTTCAAACATAATTCCCCGCAAAATTGGCAATGCGAAACAGCCCGTAGTAATTTCATTTCGCGTTCATTACGTCGGTATATTCCTACGGTTCCTCTTTTCGCGGATATACTCGCGTCCACGTTAATCGAATTTCAAGGGGTGAAAAATCGCGAAATTGGACGCAGCCACGGCACTGGGCGCGACGCAACATGAATGAACCAAATGGCAAGTAAGAAGAGGACGCGGAACGTGAAGAAGGAAAAGGAGGGTGAAACGGCTGAGACTCTCACTTTCGTACGTATCGATTTTTCAGCTCACCGACCCACTCAGCGTCAGGGCTTTCGACTAACCTTGAAGAAAACGTACCGACCGACCTAGCTTATGCTCGGCCAATTATTACGGCCCGATGAGGACGCGGATAATCACGTATTCGGTCGGTTCGATCGAAAAAGTAAAACAATCGCCGTGTTTTTTCTCACGGAAGCAGTGCACGTCGCATTAAACGCGCGTATAAGCGTGCTGCATCGCGGGGCGAAAAGATCGTCGTGAAATTTAAATTTTTCCCGCTGCTAATTACTCTCCCATTCCGCGGACAATTTGCAAATATAACCGATATTACTTAATCGTATGGTTAGGCATCCGCTCGTGCTCGCGATAACATCGCGTCCTGTAGCCATCCTCCTGTTCGCGTTTGAACGAAACTAACGACGAGCGAAAGTTCTACCGTGGAAGAAGGTCGAGGGGCAACCGAGATATTGGATATAAATACGCGTGAAAATACGGAATACCGTGGCGGTGGTTGGCGCCAATTGAAAGGATCGTCGGACGACGATTCCGGAGATAGGCGTAAAATCTTGCACGAATAAAACGGTTGAACGACGGTACGGCACAAAAGGTGAGAGGGCGACGCGCGTGTTACGTGTGTGTGATGGAACTAATTCCAACCCCCCGGAAAACCTTAACCGAACAACTACCGTGGAGCACAACGCGTTCCTGGGTGGCCGATAGAGACTCCTCTCTCTGTCCATCGTCGGGGGCTGGAGGTTCGAGGCTCGTCGAACCGAACTCTTGGACGTGCACGTGCTCGCGCCTGTAGAGAGACAACACGTTCGACCGAGAAAAGTCGATATTATGTCTCTGTTCGTACACAGAAGGTTCGTTTGCACGCGTGTATCGGTACGGGTTACGGGGCTACAGTGAGAACCGTGCAAAGGGTGGAGGACGGCAGTTTGGTGGCAGGATGGAATCGCGGGGGTGGCAGCGAGGGTGAGAGCGGAGGCAGGCCTTTGTTTCGTGTGCTTTTGGGGATTTTCGGCGGCACCCGGTGTGGTGTGAGGTATATATGCAGGAGTGCGCAAGGGAACGTTGATATCGTCGGTTTCGTCTGGCACGCGGGTCCGTCTCCTCCACCGGCACGAACCCCCCACCCCCACCAACCTATCTTCACGAGGAACCAGCTAGAGCAGTAACCCACCAGCGCACACCAACATCGCCAACCACCACCACCACCACCACCACCACGTCACCTCCAACCTCAACCCTTTTTGCGCCTCTTTCCCTCGCTACCCTTCCTGACCACCGGCCTGCTCTGTCTCTCCTATTCTCCCCCGTCCTGCACACCCGCCGACGCATCACCCTTGCCGGATCTTGCACGCACGTGTAACTCGCGATTTCGTCCGTTCACCTTTAACGAAAGGCGGTATTTTCGTACGCCCACCACAGCGACGGAGGAAGCGAAAGAGACACGCGGGAAGAGCACAAGAGCAAACCGATAGATAGAGAAGGGAAGACGGGGAGAGAGCGAGAGTGCGAGAGAGAGGGCCTTTTCTGAGCCCGAGGCACATACCGACAGGGATGGACGCGCGACGACCGCAGACCACGGGTCACCCCCGTGGAAGAGCTTTTGATCTCGCCTAAGACACGTTTTTTCGGACTCTCTTTTTCTTCTCTACTTTACTCCTTTTTTTTTCGTTTAACAAGCCAATGGACTCGGACGGTCGCTTCTGGAGGAAGCGATGGTCGGAAGCGGGTCGCGGGAGGGATGGAGGTCGAGGAAACAGGAGGAGGGGGCAGTTGACGAAAAGTTCGAGGGTCGTAATGCGGTGCAGTTAATTGTGAAGGGAATTGGGACTCGTTACGCGCCGTTAGTCGCGTAAAAATGGAGCACATTTACGCAGGGGTAATTAGCGCGCGAGCCACGCGTGTGGCGATTTTTTTCTTGCTTTTTAGAGATGCACCGGGAATTACGCCGTGTAATCATTCCCTGTGAGTTTTATGGTCCCGTTGCTCGTATTTATACGTTTTACCGGACCGTACTTTCAATCTACGAAGTAGCAGCGCGTTTGTCGCTTTTAATTGCGTTTTACCGTCCACATGGTGCGCGTGATTTTTTCGCCAACGTTCGTCTTCTATTAACTCGTCTAAGTCGTTGCCGTAGCCGTTGTCTTTTCCAAGTTACCATCGCAAGTCTACCCTCGTGAAAGATAAAGCCATCTAACGTTCATCCTACGACTAGATCCGATCAAAACGTACACTTTCGTTCCATCGATTTGATAAAACGGTACTTGTACCTAAGAAACGTTTGAACGTCCTACTTTCGCGCCAAAGCGCGTACAATCGACGAAGAAATATTAGCCGAAAAAGAAACTGGGCAAGAGGGTGGCGCTCGATGGAACGCGTACGGTCCTGGCCGGAGAAGCGTCGACGTCGTTGACTGAACCGGCGGGGCGCACGGCGCCAAAATCGATTTTGAAAAGGGAAAGTGGCATGTACGTGCCAGCAGCGTGGCTTTACACATACAGTATGCGCACGATTCGCGACAAAAACGTGTAGGAGGTAAAACTGCAGTCGCGCCGAATAAAGGTTGCAGCACACACCACGTACGTTGCAGATGCGCGCGGCAGCCAACACATCTACACACGCACGGGAAACGCGTGTGCAACGCGACTCTAGCGCGCAGATACGCCACACATCCAACATTTACATATACACGCGAGGTCTGGTTGATGCCTCTTTTTTCTGGCCACGAGTACCTCTTTCCCATTCATGTGTGAGCGTTAGAAGGGAAGTTGGCGTCTCAATTCGGTGTAACGTGCATGTACCTGTACGGGTGCGTGGCACGTGTACTCCGCTTGCCTGTTACGCGTGCGTGTGCATGCCACGCACGTGTATACGATGCGCTGGGCTCTGTGAATGGCGCCACATGATGACAATTTCGGTGATTTTTCCCGGTGTTCAAGCCGGAAGCGACGCGCTCGCCTGATGGAGCGTCGGCAGACTCGCGGCCTTTTCTTTGTATTTCCACGAATTTGATAAATCGGATATAACCGAAGAGTTATTAAATTGTTCATTTTCACCGATTGAACTGATTAACGGGACAGCCATTTGGCCACATACCACGGACATAGACGGAAGAGAGTATAAAGGATAAAAGAAATGGAAAGAAAAAGGAAGTGATATTAGAAGACACCCGAATCTCGTATCTGGCCGTAATTTAAATATATCAAGTTTCGAGAAAAAGAAGATTCGCGTGTAATAAGTTGATACTTTGACAGATTAGCTCACGGATGGCTTAACTTTTGTGGGTTAACGCTCCAGCACGAGTTATTTTTAACCGTTTTATGTGTATCAATGAGATCCAATAGATATCGGCCATAATGTAGGAGATAAGACGAATATTCGACAGCACCGGTAGAAAGATTTACTAAGCTTCTGAAAGTTTTTCAACGTTGAGACGTACGAAGCGAACCAAGTTGATAAAGCGCTGTATCGAAAAGCGATACGCGACCGATGCGTTTCGTTGTCAACGAAAAAGATAAGATTCCTGCGGAAGCTTGTTAATATTGACACACCTCGGGTGTGAACCTTCGTGCATCGCGTTCCGTATCTCCCGATCCATGATAAATACATATTACCTAGCACTCGTTAACGTTCGAAATAGAGTAGCGTAAGATCATTCTGGCACCGTTGTTTAATATCGCTGCTATCCGCAATACGCTATCTACGATACTTACTACTGAAATGGACTCCGACATGGGTTATACGAGATATTCAAACACGCGACCAGTATTGTGCGCGATAAAAATTTATACGTAGTCACGGCATAATTTTCCAGATAACAATTTTTTTTTAATTATCGCCACACGCGATTGCAAGTGCAGTTACGATAAGAAACAATGTATCGATATTTTAGATATTCCGCTTATCGACATAGTCCACGTTATAACGCAGGATTAACGTACGGATGGAATATTCAAGACGGTTCGTAGGTGAGACAAGATTTGAATCGACGAGTATAAACAAATTCTGGCATTTAAAAAAGGATGTAAGAGGCAAAGGGTAGGCGTACGTGTATAGCTCGGTTGATAAGCGCCGTTCAAACACCGTTTTCGTTCTGTTTTGATCGTCTACGTCGAGTGCAAATTATTGAAAGCAGCCTCGATACCTTATCGATACAGCGACCGTATAATACGAGCGAGTACCGCGAAAAGTCACAACGTGATACGATAGCGACGTTCCAAGTGCGTGGCGGTCCGGTTGCGAATCGCGGGTTTCAACGATGCCGTATAGCCGCCGCGTGCAACCGTAGCAACCGACTAGCCGAGAAAGCTTAGTGCCACATTGTTTGGCGCCTGTAAAACCGTCGTCGAATCGAGGTCGCGATCGTCGCCATTGCAACCAAGGGTCAAACGAGTTAGAGGAAAGACGGCCACAACGATAACACGTTCCTCAACGACGGAAAAACTGTTCGATAAAAACTACTGGCCGAGTTATCGGCCGGAAACGGTGTAATCGGTACGGTTACACGATAGTTGTGAGTTTCAGCCTGTTACACGTTCACCAGAACACTTATCTACTCTTCCGTGGGTTTCGGGAAGGTGTACGACGCGTATCATGAGAGTCGGAACAGCTGTAACGCGCGTTCACCGTTTCCAACCGTGTTATATTCGTTATACCAGTGCGACGAGAGAAGAAAACGTAGCGACGTCACCGATCGACCTATGCGTGTAACACAAAACGCAACGTGGTCGTGGCGTGCATATCGAAAGTTATGACTCACGGCGCTCTGGATCTACGAACTCTGCCTTCGTGAGAGAGTCTGTGTTCGCGTCCATTGACAACGACACGTCGCGTACAAAGACGATGATGCTACACACCTTTCTATTCCCGCGAACTAAACCACCACCGCTTATACGGTTTACGGCGTGTTCCGGTTATGCCTTCGAATTATCCCATTTAATCCAATGCCCACGTAAAGAGTAAAACAGATTATGCGTTATAAATGGACGATGCGATCTAGATTTGCGAGTAGCGCCGCGTCGACTATAGCGCGCCCGATTATATAGCGTTCCAGTAGTTTTCTCTATAATAGCAGAATCGTTCGTATTAGCCGGACTTTTTTCAACGCGACCCAAGTAACTTTTTTCTGTTCTCGCGACGCATACAGATCGAACTAGTTAGATTGCAGCGTTCGTGCGTGTATATATATCTACCTATGTGCATCAATAATGCAACAATGTTCGATGAACGTTAAAGATCATGCAGAAATTACGTTCGATGCTTCGTGATTATACGATCGGACCGAGTGATTTTCAGTGTACAGTTATGAACGGTACAATTTCATGAAAAGTTCAGCCTCCGATCTGGCGGGGCAAGAACTCGTCGTCCCAATTTTCATGATTACACTCGCGCTTCTCGTTCGATCGTAACAAAGTATACTATAGAGCTCGTGTTGCTCTATTTAAATCTTTCCACGGAAATCTTTGCGTGCAATCCTACCGACCGTGTTAATACGAGCTGGACTGTCCGATCGAACGATGGTTTCGAGAAAAATGACTTTTGATATTTAACGATCCGACATCGAATTCGTATTACTTCGCCGATGTAAACTGTTGTGTCTTCGGTTTCGACGCGGATACGGCTTTCTTACTCAATGTATATATAGATAATTTTTCTGCCGTCTGCAAGCGATGACTCGATTCAAGCGAAAGTTGCAGATACGCCCATTTGAGTTTTACGCGGCTGAAATTCTGCTCGCCACTTTGCCTTCTACCACCCGTTTCCATCCATTCGCACTTTTACCCGCTTTATACCATCCATATGCTTTCGAGTAATTTTCTAATCTCTTCCTGGCAACTAAGTGATCGCGCATTTTGTCAATACCATCTAATGACAAAATCCGCATTCGCTTAGTCGCTACCCCAATAGAAACGCGCAGTCTGGAACGCGAAACGTGTGCAGTGGACAACACTTGGAGTATTATCGGTAACATTCGTGATTCGTCTAAACGTTTCTCGGCGTCGCTATCTATAAAGAATCCGTGCTTAGCGCGCAAAGATTATGAGGAAGAAACGACAAAGAAGATGGACAATTAAGAGCACGTAGGAATATTTTCTGCATGAATATGACCCAACTCCGACCTGACTCGATTAGACCGATTACGTGCAGCAACTTGCGTCGACTTTGTTCGAAAGACGTCGAACTTGATATTTTTTATCGGCTCTACCGATCTAGCCGATAGTCCGGTACTATACCGGCAGATCGATGAAAAGTATACGGTGCCCTGAGAGGAAGTTTAGCAAGAGGAAGAGAGCATGGCGAGCGAAAGAATTTCACGCGTGGAGAAAATTTCGCGTATACCGAGGCAGAGAAATCCGTGGATGTTGCACAACTGACATAGAAATTCGCAAGCGCGATGGAGAGAGAGAGGGAGAGAAAGAGAGAGCGCGCGAAACGATTGAAACGGGCCAGGAGGAATTAAACAAAAACGAATCGACGGTTCGAGTATTATGCGGCAGAATTTCAATTGACTTTGTCCCGGTTAATGCCGGAATCCCTATTCCGGCACGCGGTTGTCGCTATTATAGCGACTGGCCTCGATATACAAAGTGCTAAACGGTCATTTTATTTTTAACTTTACATTCAAGTTCCGCGCGGCCACCGACTGAAACAAAAGGAGGCTTTTATTTGAACTCAATAATATCGAGTTGTCACGAAGGTTGGACTCGAGTTAGTGTGCACGCTAATACCCCGCCCGTTCCGTTCAGTCATAACCTCGTTACATTCGAACTCTTTAAACACCTGCCCAAGCTCGATGGACGCGTCGCTAATTGTAAGTACCATTGTTCCTCCTTTCGTCGTTTTTCATTTTCCCCTTTCGTTAAATATTTACTAGGCTTTCCTACGAATTGCGATCGTCCCAGGCGATCGGCTCGTTAACATTTTTCATTCGACGTCGTTAACCGATTCGACGATCGCTATTGGGGCGCGCGTATCGCGCTTGTAAACATCGTGGAAGCAGAGCAGAAAAACGAGTGGACGCAACGTAATACGCCGGTGTGTACAGGGTGAGCGCCGCACGATGATTAAATAGCGGCGCGATCTTGTAACGCGATACGTTCGGATATTTTTGTATTCGAAAAGTTATTACACTCGATAAAAGCCAAGGGGATTCGTTAACGCCACCGGAGTTTCATCGGCGCGGAGACGATTTTTCCTCTCGAGACGCCGGTCGCTTCGAGCAACGCCAGCGATTTCGTAGCTCGGCGAGAAGATAATTCTTGGAAAATAGCGGAGAAAGAAAAAAGAAATAGGAAGATCGTGAAAAAAAAGAGGAACGAGGCTGATCGAGCGCGATCTCCGGATCAACGCTTTCTGTATTTATGATTGGGAAAGATCATTGAGTGGCAGGCTCGAAAAACAACTTTTGCAATTCATGAACACGCGTCACACGGTACCCAGAGAAACGGAGAAGGCGACAGAGGCGCGAGCGAGAGAAAATCAACCTATATACGTGAATTCTTTCTGGGGAGAAAAAAGGGGGGCAAAGAGGATGTAGCCTCGACTCGCACACACACTGGCTGCCCGTGAAAGATGAAGTAGGTATCGATAAATTGTCGAGAGCATCAATTACAATCGTATACAATTACGAGCGCTACCTTTCACCGAGCGCGAAAGCGCAAGAGCGCGACCGGCCAGGCACACGTGGCGCTCTTAACGGCGTCGACAACCGCGCGCGCGCTCGGGAACGCGACAACGATTTCCGGCCGGTTCGTGGAAGAAGAAGACGATAAAAAAGGACAAAGAACCATACGCGGCGGGAAGGGGTTCGCGCCAGTCAGAAGACGAGGAACAAGAGAAGAGGAGAAGAAGGACGAGAAGCGAAGAGAGAGAGAGAAAGAGCGCGCGAGAGGGGAGGGACGGAATAGAAGGAACTGGAAGTTAGAGAGAAGAAGCACAGAGAAAAGGATAGGAAAGGTGCGATGAGTCAACGCGCGGGAACGGCGACGAATCATCGTCAATTTCACCGCGGAGCTATGCAGACCGGCGACCACTGACGTAATCATAGCACGGAGGCACCATTGGCCCTTTTATCGTGGCGTTGTTACCAGAACGATCTGCTTTTCTGCAATGCAAAAGAAGGGGAGGAATAACGATCCTCGGGGGGATTTCCCACATACGCAACGAGTCACTGCCACTTCCAGGTAGCCACTGATAATTTCCTCTTTGCATATCCGCCGACGTTCTATAGCAGCGTATGTCAATGTCTTAGTTTCTTGGAAGAAAGCCGGCTCTCCGTCGTTTCCTGGCTCTTTCTTTGTCGCGTTCACGATCACGGTTATCGATTTCAACATGACTAAAATTATCGTCCAATTTGCTTCGGTCCGCGTGCACACGGACGTTGAATGTTTAACGATACAATGATCGAAGGTGAAACGGTGGCCATAGATGAAACGAACGTCGAATTGGGATCCTCTTCCGGTCATTTAGACTAATCTCGAATCCCGATGCTGCCCGCTTTAAAACGATTCCTTCGTAAACGATCGCGTTTCATAGACCACCACCAAATCCAACTTAAATAATTTAAAGGACGTTCTATTTTGACAACGACTCGCGAATGTATTTAGATATTTATTCGAAATAAATATGGAATCGATAGAATACATCGTGGAAACGTTACGAAAGTACAGTGAATTTTTGCAAGAGCGATTATCGCGTCTCGTGTTACGAGGCGAAACAGAACTCAGAGTTACACCGGGACACGAAGGCGCGCGCGAGCGCGCGTTTCGACGCGGCTAGAAGCCGTGCGTGTAATAAAATTTGGGCTGGTCGAATTCATTCAACCGCCGCTTCAATAATTCTGAACGAAACAAGGCGAACCGACGGTTAAAAGAGACGCTAATACGGACATTGAAAAGCCGACAGTCGAAAAAGGGAGGAGAGAAGGCGGGAGAAGCGCGGTAGTGGAAGAGCAGAGGACACGCACGTCGCCGTCGCGACGCTCTCTTTTCCTCGTTCGGTCCAGCGCTAAGCCGACAGAGAAGTTTATTCTAGGACGACGAAATTCACAATAACGATCCGAGAGGAGACGCGGCCGCAGACGGGCTCGAGATATTTCTGCGCGACGAATTAGCAAGTTGGTCTGCAACTTACATGTACCAGCCGTCGGAGAACGCGACCGAGAGACAAGGAGGAGGTGGAGGAGGAGGAGGAGGAGGAGGAAGGTTCGATGTGAGCGTGGAAAATGCGAAACAAACGTGCGAATATGAGGCGAGCCAGTGGACTCGAGCGAGAAAAGGACGAACCGAGAGAAACCGAGGAAGCGCGAACGACGTCCAAGGAAACCGCCAAGGGGAAAAGCTCGTGGAAAACGCTAAGGGGAAGAGGAAATCTCGATCGAGAGAGAGAAAACGGAGATACCATAGATCGTGCGTTAACGAGACGAGCAACCATCTATTCTATCGTAGATCTCGATGGATCGATTCTCGAAGAGTCCCATGCATTCGTGCGATATTCGCCTAGGATGCGTAACGACACGCCGACAGCCATAACTGCATCGATTTCTCTCGAGATTATGTCGTGGATCGTTCGAAAGCGAGAGCGACCAACGAACGCGAAGTGCGGAATCGTCGAGTTGCCCTGCAGCTAGAGGCTCAGCAGCAATCGCGTTCTGTGCTCGTTCCGGTTGTTTTGCCTTGGTGACGAGTTTTCCTTGAATCGCGTAATAGTTTTCAAGACGCTCGCGCTACAGTACGTCTATCGAGCGATACTCGCGATTAAAGCGGATTAACGAATCACTCCGTTACCAAGCGCAGGAATGCACGCAAGCATTCCACGCCTTGATATCGTAAACGAGGTGTACTTGAAACGTGCGTTTGATCGCGATACGCAGGTTTAGAGCTAGATCTGGCAACGAGCACCTTTGCAAACGCGACTTCCACCCAGCAACAAGTGTCCCTTAAAATCAATTGTCAATGGCAAAAGGGAGACGAGATGCTGACGAGATGTGCTCGTATCGGTACATCGGGCTATTTTAACATTTATGCGATGCAAAGTGGAAGAGATCTTTTCGAATGCTTCGAAGGGCGTGAGTTTTTACAACAAAGGTGATTCTTTTTATATATTCGTGCGAGATTCTCTTTTAGCGTGTTCTCGTGAAATCTAGCGCTATTGCCACGGAAGAGGTTTCTATTTTAAAAGTTTCGATTAACCTATTTCCAGCGTATAAATGATAAATGTGAACGATAAATGACACAATATCGTGTAAGGAGCAACAAAGAGGAAAGAACAAGAGGTATTTTACAAGATACGTGATAAACGTGATCCTCGAATAGGCGTCTCTTCAGCTCTCAAATGTTCAAGGCGATGAAAAATTAACGTCAAAGGTGGACCCACATATTAGGCCAAAGTATCTAGTTATCCGACTTGACGAATACGAGACTCGCAAAAGTGACCTAAATCCTAGATAGGGGCACCGATACCTTACAGACGTTTAGAACGACCCGAAGATAGCGGCGAATGGTCAGTGGCGTCGCCGAACATCGATTCGTAATTTCATTTCACATCGCCTGGGTCGTTAACATTGGCGCGGCTAAGACCGGCGACGTGATTTCCGGTCGGTTCGCGATTAAAACGGCATTCGGGTTACGGAATGGAAGAAAGTTGCGCAATCTGAAGAACAACAGACTGAACAAGACGAATTTACCGCTATTTCCACGAGATTCTTCGATACGGCTAAACATATACGGGCGTAAACATATTTCTCGCATTAAAATTTCTTCCTGTCTATAGGCAGTTAATCGTCTACGATAAATTTGTCCTAAGAAAAAAGTGCAATTATCGAAAGGATCGTCTGCTATTTAGACATGTACGCGATTCCAAGGATGCAGCGAACGCGCGTTTAACTTCAACCAGCATGATGAAGCATGCAACGATTCGATATATGTATAGTCGCGTGTGCAAAGAGTAACGATACGGATGTAAACAAGACGAACACTTACACGAACAATGATCCTGTGAATTCGCAGATATGGCGACGTTCGTTGTTGACTTATTGGTAGTCAGCCAATAGAATTGTCCTTGCTCGTTAAAGACACAACAAAGACGCTCGTTGGCACCAACATACCGAAAAATAACACTGAATTTCCCTTTCTCGTTTTGTAGATGCTCGTTCCTTCGACGGTTAACCTTACTTTCCGCGCCTTCGACTGCCACGACAGATGCACAAAGTTCGCGTGTAACACGATTTCATGTAAGGACACACACACGCATTCATAGACAAGGTTAGAAGAGCCTATCGAAAGCACATTGGCGAAGGTTCCGAATCGAGTCCGAACGAAACAGACTAATCCGAAAGCGAGTTTCCGTGTAATCAAGAAGCACCGCGTGAGTAAACTACAGACGACTAGGCTAGAGTACGGGTAGTGTGTTCGAGAAATTGTTCTCGCGCTTGTCTTGTATCGGCGAAATTGAACCTAAGTTTCGCCGGATGGTGGAGATGGAGAACATACCGGTCACGCGAGCATCGACTTTGTCCGCGGGCCGAGGAATTTCGTCGGGGCCGCGTGACTTTTGGTATCGAGTTACTACCATGAAAATTACAAACTGTTCGAAAACGATACGGCGGAAAATATGTAAAGGTAGTCGGCGACCTGGATCGATCGACGGCATCCAAAGATCGAAATGGAACGACTATTCCACACACTTTCGATTCACAGGGATCGAACTCGCGAATTAATCGTCGACGGCGTGGTACAAGCTGGTTCCATATGACGTAGAAGAAAAATTGTTGGCGTTTTGGAATTCGCTTCGTCACTTATACACACACGTATAGGTTGAACGCACAAAAATTTTGTACAGTGGCCCTGCGCGGTCAAAACGTAATCGAGACACGTTGATAAATTGAAACGACGAATAAAATCCATCCAACTCACACCATACTGTATATACGTGATTTTAGTGATACCACGTGTCCGTGATACGATGAAGATAGTAGCAAACTCTGGAACCACTTTTGCCAGCAGTCCCGTTGATTTTCGACGCGCTGTCGCGCGCTGAACGGAAAGGGCGTTGACGCGCAACACGTACACAAATCGGAACAACGATATAAAGACGAAAATCACGAACGTTACCTATTCGCGATAGATTTAGCGAACAAAAAAAATTCTTCGCGACACACTGGCTCACGTCCCGCCGCGAACTGCGAACGCGAGTAGAGCCGGTCGACCCGAGCGCCACGCTCAATCAGCGCGGAAATCGAACATGCACGAAGATATACGGAGAGGCACGAACCGCGTTAAGGCAAGAGATTACAATGCACGCGAATTCATAGCGCGGCGAGTTTGCAGAATTCGCTTCCTTCTGTGAAACTAATATTATCTCTACGCGATCTTAACAGACGCATATTTTTATCCTTATCGATGATCTCGATGCTGGATGAAACTGCAGAAATCGGAAGACGTTCGCCTATTTAGAATAATCGAGTAACGGGTCAACCAGACATTTTGTAATTGTAGCGTTTTCAATCGTTCGTTTTTGTTGATATCTGTTCGCGATCGAAGATACCCGAGATACAAAATGAAACTGACGAGGGCGATCGGAACGAAGAATTTTCTCGGAACCAATCGACCAACAACGATTCCCCATCTAGATAAGTCGATGTAAAATCTCCGTACACTCGAGACATCCTTCTTCTTCGCATTTAGGGAAAAATCTCGCTGTATTTCGAGTTGTTTTGCGAAGAGCTGAATTTGAGCACATAACGATGGTGATTTTTAGACAGGCGAGCGTTTCAACCGCCTTCAAGAGCAAGACGAACGAAGGAAGAACTGCGTAAAGAGATCTTCTTACCCCGTCTGTATCGATAATTCGCAGTTATCGAAACTTGAAGAGGTCTAGCGTAATAGTGAATTTGAAAGTAAAATCACGCGGGAGGAATCGGTCGGACAGAGTCAGTCGTTGGAAGCGTGCCACTAGGAACAACAAAACGCTCACGATCCAACCGATCGAACACAAACATAATCTCGCGATTTTATCGTAATCTTATGCCACAACTATTCGTTCTGCATCGAATAACGCGTACCTATTACGTTCACGCTGGATTTTAAAATACATTGCGTCAACGAACCCAGCGTGAGTTCAAGTTCGTTCGATAATCCGACAGTCACGCATCTTCTTTCTTCCAGGCGGTATTCTTACTAGAAGATATTCAAATTCCATGCACATATTGATAAATAAATTATCTTCTGCATTGTGCCTCGCGTCTATATATATATATATATACCTATAGATATAGACCTAAATATGCTGAAAAATATTCTACGGGGGAAAAAAGGGCGGTGGCCGAAAGAGAATCGGAAAGCCCGCTCCAATACTGTCGTGTGTAAATATTCGATGAATTCATCGAAAAACCGGCAACATCTGAATAGACCCTTCATCCGCGTGCGAATTTTTTTTTTTTCATTCTTTTACTTCCATTTTACAAGTTGACGGACCATTCAACGTGAATTTTTCCTAATTAATCAATATCCCGGACCGGTGCTGGCTCGACCATGCGTACGGCTCTCCCCGGCGAAGAAACGGGAAAAACGTGGACAGAAAAACACTCGTTGCGCGAACAATTTTGTTTGTACGTAAAAACGACTGGTCGGCGAGCACGCGGCAGCCACGGACACTCGTCGAGAATTCTCCTATAATTAATTTCCCGATTGTATTGAGCACGCGTTCCGGGAAGTACGCGCGCGTACTCCACGTTTCGCTAACCCTATTTTAATTCATTTATTACTACGTAATGTCGATCGCGTTATCGCGGAATTTCTCCCTTTTTTTTTTTAATCGTCCTCGCTTCGCTCGCGAATAGAACAGACCGCGTTAAAATCGATTTAAAATTTTTTAAACGCGTCGTGAAAAAAGTCCTTTCGATCCGCGAACCGAGCTTTCCCCGTTAAAAATGTTCAAATTTTTAGATTTTCGTATTTACCAGCGAATCTGCTGAGAACGATTCTAACGATTTCGACTAGGATACGTTTCACCTTTTCCGAAAACTTTTATCGATCCGTCTTCGCACCATATAGACGAGCGTACGTATACAACATCGGATCGACGAACGTCTGTTGCCTGCATCAAACAACGAGGATTAATCGAGTACGGCGGTGTTGCGAGAAAGGATTAACAATTTCAACGGAGGCTGTTGTTAGAGCGCGTGGTGGTACGGTTTTGTAGCTGTCAATCGGTGTAAGAACTGTGAATGAAGATGAACAGGAGAGATAATTTGGTCGGAAAGGCTGGCGCTTCTGGCAACAGCGGTGTCTTCCTTTTTGCGACGGGGTAGAGGAGCGTGCACGCGAGCACCGAGCCGCGTTCCGCGCATGATATCGCGACATTAAAAATCAGCACCAAGAAGAAAAAAACTGGCGCACCTTCTGATGCATCGGGGTGGTAACAGCTGTTGAAGCAGCTGCCACGTGGCCGACAGACACCTATGATTGTCGGATCGTTTCAACATTTTTTCTCCTGCTGTTTACAATCGATATGGCTTTCCATGTATTATCGGCGATTTTACTCCGGCGAAACGGAAGCGAAAGCCGCACACGCAGCCTGCCTCGGCCTCGATTCCATGGATTGTTAAGGTTTACGGTGTACGCGAGATGCGATTGTATTATTTTATTGCTTCTCGGAAACTGTCGCGTTTCTTGCGCTTCTTTTTTCTTACCCGGTTACGGGCTACGAGGTCAATTAATGCTAATTTCTTTCTCTGGCTTCTTCGTCCGGTTTTATTTTCGTTTTTAAACGACGCACGAGCGTGCGACGCCGAAACCAGTAACCGCGTAAGTATCACTCGGTGGTGAGCGGAACAGTATCAAGATTAGTCTACGTTGGGTACGTATACGGGTGTACGATAATACGATAAAGAACAAACTGTTGGCGAGTATGCCCATCGCGCTATCCAACCGGCAGGTGAGTCGAGGAATCGGTTGGCGAAACCACGCGATTACTTTTTGCTTTTTTTTTACCTGTCACAACGGCCCGTTCACATTCGGCTCGCAATACGCAGCACGAGCCAGCTTAGGAAAATAACGACACCGCGCCGACACATGACGCGCTTTCGATACAAACGAAACACGACGAACACACAACCCTGCCACGCTTTCAATCACCTACCAACGATTCACTTTCTATACATCCAGCAGTCCCGTCAACCACTCCTTCGTCCCTTTCAAGAATTTCCATGCACAAGAACGCCGCCAGCGTCCTAAATGTCTCTCGGTGCACGACAAAAGGAAGAAGAAGAAAAGAAATGACTCGCAAGTGTCGTAATTCTGGCCAACCCCTTGCTAATACGCCTGTCTCTTCACTCGCGTAGGTGGAACGAGGGGTAAGAAGAAGACAGAGAGAGAGAGAGAGAGAGAGAGAGAGGAGAATGAGGTAAAAAGGAGTCCCGCGTGCAGATTTGAAAAGGCATCATGCGTCGATCCTGTTAAATTTTTAGAGATGAGAAAACAATGGGGGTAAATGCTGTTTCTACAGGGGAGAAGAGAACCCGGGTGCGTTAATCTCTGTCGCTCTCGTGACTGGCGCCCCTGTTCCTTCGTCCAGACTTTTCTTCTTGCTCCTTCCCTCTTGCCGCTGCAACAGGGAGGAGGCGAAGGGTCTGACATCGACAATAGGCATCGAGGAAGTCGAACTCGGGGATCTATGCGGCGAATGAAAAAGAACCGACCAACCGAATGGAGAAAAGAGAGAGACGGTGGATTCGGGCCATACAGAAAAGAGAGACAGAGATAGAGATAGATAGATGAGAAAGAGGAGAGAGAGAGAGAGAGAGAGAGAGAGAGAGAGAGAGAGCTCGTCGCTGTGGAAAGGCAGCGTCGGTCCTAAGCCCAATTAGCAATTTAAGGCAATAAGCGGGCGCACTCCCTTGGTTACGTTCCTGCGTTCGGTATACTCGACATTATTTCAGAAGGGAGACGATTCTTCCAGCCTCATCCCCTTCCATCCCGTCTACGGTTCCTGGTTCTCTTACTTCTCCTCCTTCTCCACCTTTGCATCGGTGAATCGCATAAACATCGCGAAGGCATCAAGCGTGGGTAGACAAATGCGAAGTGCATATATATCGGAGAGGATGGAAGGAGGATCCGCTCGTTCCTTTCCGGAAGTGCTCGTACCGCGTTCAACCGGACTCCCTTAAATATGGAACTAACCCCTCGGCTCGAAATTTGTGACCGTTTCTAGAGAGATCGATGAGACGCGCAAGAAGAAAGAGAAAAAAAGCAAAGATCAACGCTCGTAAGATATCGAGTACGCGGTACAGCGTATTCTTCCACGTTTGATCGTCGACGCGCTAAAATATACAGCGGAGAATATTTTGGTGGTGGAAAGGAAAAATACGAAACGCTCGACCGTAAAACAGCGAAGAAGCACGTAAGAAGCGATCGTGTGAAAATAGCACGGTTCGACTCGCGTAGTATAAATCGATACGCGTTTCGATGAATTTAAACGCGCGATAAAACCACCGAGAAAAAGATGGTCCTGCTCTTTTAATAACTCTCTATTGGCTTTGCGTTTAATCGCTGTGTATACGAAGAGAATCCGTGGGCAGACGAACGCGAAATGCATTCTTAACTTGCTGCCCCTTCCTTCCCTCCTCCCGACAATGGTAGGTTTGCCGAGCGGATGAGCGAAGGAATGGTACACACAGAGGGTGATAAATAAGAGAGAACGAGAGTTTATGGCGATCCTACCCTACACAGAGACTTGTTCCTTCCCCGGGCATTCGCGAATTATGCGTCATGGCGAAGTGAATGCATTCAAATTGACACGATACCGGAAGGAAGACAGAATTGCGACGACGAATCCCTAACGTCACGGAGCGCAAGACAAATTTACCAAAGCGGTACAATAGCATTCTTTTCGTTGTTTTGGCTCGGCTGGATTTACCGCGTGCAGATCGCTATACACAGCGACCAAACACCGAAACTACTCCGGTACAACGCACAGCGCCCAAGAGAAACCTCGCAGCAACGTTTTTTTTTTTTTATGCGACGTCACATTCTTCCGACCGAATGCTGTGCTCAGTTGCCGTGCTATACGCGCGACTCGATGAAGGCTTAATCCTGATTTTCCTTTAACGCGTATCGGCGTATCGGCGCGCGCCGGTAGAACGAGAGAATTGCAGGCTGGTGTCAGAGAATGGAGCAACTTTTACGAGGGCCTGCACCGCTGCCAAAACTCCCGTTTTATTGCTCACGAGTGAAGCAGAGGTGGCGGCGATGCAATTTTTGGGGTAACAACGTTTTATGGTTTCCGTCAAGAAATTTCATCCCGGCTGCGCAACCTTATCGGACGTTACTCCGCTGCTGTCGGCGGAGGTCTGCCAACTTGACGCGAAATATCCCCTCCCCCCACGTACAAATGTTAAGACGATGTCTCGAGTAACCATCGAGTATGTATCTCGTGCGAGTAAGCGCGCATAGTCAACGACCGCGTAACACGTGCTACCTGTTCGAAGCAGTTACAATCTCTCGATTAAGAAAATGAACTCGTTGGTGGAAGCGCTCGTTCGTGGGCAACTACGGAAAACGGAAATCGGTCGGCGCTCGTAAAAATTGGAAACACGCGAAACGTGGGTATACGGTGTCCCGTACGGAACCTCGATAGTCGAGCGGGACGCGTCTACGGCATCGAACGTCGTCTGAATTACTCATGGTTTTCGCTCGTAGAACGTCTCTCGCACGAAAGCGACAACGCGATTGCTCGTGTGCTCTGGTGGCGTGTTTCGTGATCGATAACGCGTTCTTTCTCTCTCCTGCTTTTTCGTTAACACGGAAACGAAAATTACACGACGATAAACCGCGAAACGAAGAAAAGAGAGGAAAAGGAAAACGCGATTCGAAGGGTTTACGACGAATTTTCACGGGGAGGATTCGCGAGGAAAATTGCGCGTCTTGGCGACAGCGGCATCGGCAATTTTTATTTCAACGTCCGAGGCGTAGCCCTGATTGGCCGATGAAAGGCGCGGAAGTATCGGTCTGTGCACAAGGATCGATAAAAAGAGTTGCAGCCGAGGCAAGCCCGGGGTAAACGCCCAGGGCCAGTGGGAGTACATTCAGGATCACGAGTGGTCTTCCATCAGATTAATGAATCGCAAAGTGCATTCATGCACGTCATATGCATTTGTTGATAAAAGTCAGCCGGACCTGGTGCACGCGAATTTAATAATCCCCGCCGCCTAACGAGACAGCCCGTCGTCGACAGAGAGCTTAGCCCGGGAACGAGAGGTCCTCTCCACGCACCGCGAACGTTTCTCAGCTCCGTCAGAATTGGCCACGGCTGACGGAGAAACAGACGGCTGCTTTCATACCGATTCGATTTCCTCGCTTCGATCAACGAACCCGGCGTGTCTGTATGCGGCTACGCGAGGAAACGGACGCTTCTCGTTCGCAACGTGTTTCGAGAGCACGAAAAATACTTGGACGAGAAAGCGAACGATCTTCGAGCGGCACGGGGGTGGAAACGAGAAACGAGAAACGAGAAACGAGATTCGCCGGTCGACCGATCGAGTCTGCCGCGAGGATAACCTTGACCCAGGAATAAAAGGGGACCACCAGCGACCGACAACGTGGCAGAAGGAAGCGGCAAAGTTTCGACGGAGTAAGAAACCCGGGCGAAACAATCGCCGAAGAGTTTGCCGAAAGGTGCTAGGGAGAAAAAGCGAAATAAGGATCGATGGTGGCTGTGCAACCGCGATGCTGAGGGTAAATGGCACGATGCTGGTAGTCGCGAGGGTGAGGTCCGCGAGGAGGGTAACCTTGACCCGGGGATGAACGACCCTCTCCCGTAGCACGTGGCGCCCCTTTCGTCGCTCCTCCAACCCTATTCTGGACTTTCACGACTTCCATTCCAACCCTCTTACTCGTCCAACGCCGCTACCACCCCCCGGCCCACTCCCACTACGAAGGTTCCGCCGAAGCCGGCGTCGCGGTGATTCTGCCCCTCTACCCCTGCCAACCCTCACGACCCAAACCACCGCTCTATCCTCCGCATACACGAGCCGCTCTTCCCTTTCTCCCTTCTCTTCTTCGCCCTTCGACCGTACTACACCCTCCGAACCTCCTTTCTCTTTCCCTTTCCATGGCAAACCGTTTCTGCTTTCTCTTTCTACGCACTCTCGCTCTCTGTGCAAACTTATCGCGAGCAGGGTCGCACTCGCTGGGCACTGCTATCTTCTCTCTCTGCTCGTCTCTCTTCCTCCGCCGTTCCCTCGCGCGTTTCTGCTTCGTCTCTCGGCTCCGCCGCGAGCTCCGTCTCTCTCGCTCCTTCTCCTATCTCCACCACCGGCCTTGCTTATTTTCTCCATGAGGCGACGCGAGAGGCACGAGGGTGGAGACCGAGAGGGAAATTTCAAGGCCAGGGTACAAGCCGGCAAAAACGCTCTCTCTCTCTCCAGGTTCCTCGGCATCGATACACCACCGGGATCCTACCACCCTGCACACGCACGCTCTTCGCCGTTTAGCCAGCGAAATCTTACAGGTTCGGCCGATGGCGTTTAAGGTTGCGTGACGATCGATGCGTTCGACGGACACCGATGCCGATTTAGCCGACACGCGGACAACGCGCTCCGACGAAATATCGCTGGGCGGGATGACGAAGGGATTGGTAGGAACGTTGGAACGCGCGGTCGAAACACGGAAGCGGGAAATTCGCGGACGGACCGGCGTCGAGTACCCGTAACACGCTTCTCCGTTTCCCCTCGTCAACTTTGCTTCTTTCCAGGAAAAGGAGAGAAACTTTCGTCCAACCGCGCTCGTTTCATGCAAATTACATCGCGCAAAGTTGCCTGGCCTCGATGTTTCGACTTTTACGTTCGCATCTCTCGCGCGATCTTTCCACCGCTCTATTATTCTGCCATTTCGGTACCCTTTGCACGCCAACTTTTCCAACTTTCACGCACGATCGGTCACGATCAACGCGCCCAGGCTTTCCGATCGAACGAACGGATAACGAGACGGAAAATGGCGCGTCGCGTTTCCAGAAAAGAAAAGAAAAGGAAACGAGAAGAGAAAAGAAAAAGTCGGCTGCGAGTTTTCGCGAGAACTTTTGTCCCGGACTGTACTTAAATACTCGAAAAAAACTGAATCGAACCAGGAGAGCTCGACTGGATGGCTACGTTTAATCTCAAAGGGAGGACGATAGCGAAGAGGCCACGATTGAAAGAATTTGTTTGCTCTGCCATAATAAAAGAGGACTTGGTTTTGAAAGACACGCCCGATGCTTCTTTCCGCACCCCTCCGAGCATTATCCTGTCGTGGCCGCGCAAATACCGGTTGTTCATCCGCGGCTTTTAACTCGCCGAGTAGCCACGTGGATCCGCACCAACGATATCCGATCGCGATCGAAGTCGATTGCCTGCGAGAGACGTTGCAATGCTCTGGTTTATACGAAGCTGTCGAGAGACACAAGTTGGTTCGTATAACCGGGTCGTTCGTGTAACAGGAGTCCACCCTCTACCTCTCCCCGCCATCTATGATTTTTCGTTCGGTTAATAGGAGTTCATGCTCGTATAACGGAATTCCGCGAAACATTTGCTCCCCGAACAGCTACGTAATAACGTTGGAAACTCGTATCGACGGCGAAGCGTGAGAGCGTGTCGCGTAACGCGTGCCTCTACACCGTTTACGTCTTACTGTTAGACGTTCGTACGGGTAAGCGAATCGACCGCTAGCTCAGCGATAGTTGGAACAATAGCGCAACTCCGCTAAAGTTCGCTCGATCAGGCAACGTTAAAATTTCACTCGTGTAAACGGAGTTTTCGTACAACTGGCGTTCCACCGCGTAATTTTGCGTTCGATGCCAGACATCGGTAACGTGGGATGGATCCGAACGATACGATTGCGACAACGAGCGAAAGGGGCTAACAAGGGTTGCGCGACGAGCGACGTTCTCCTTGGCAAGGAGCGCGAGAGTAGACGAATAGCGAAACGGAGGAACAGGGGAGGCGAAAGTTTCGAATGGTTGGAAACTGGTCGAAAGCAACTATCGAAATAGCGCGACAGGTGGGAAGCGGTGGCCGGGCATCGTCGTAGAGCGCTGCCAGTTTCGAAAAACGTTGCCCGGTTGAAGATCCATCGTGTCCCAGTCGATCGATTAATAAATTCGCGAGCCGTTTCTCTTTTCCCATTCCCGGAATAATGCCCGTTACAGCTGGCAATCTTACCTCGATCGACCATAATGCCGGGCTCTTTCGACCGAATAAAAGCTATAAAAGATAGAGTAGGACGCTGCGCGATCATCGCTCACCGCTCTGTATCCCTTGAAAATTGTTGCTGGAAACCGAGCAAACCCGTCTCCGTCTTTCTTCCATACCTTTTTCCTTTCTTTTCTCTCCTTCCTATAATAACCCATCGACAAATTCAATTTTCGGTATACACCGATTACGAGAAAAATCTCTGTCCGACGTTAAACACCGATACTTAGGCCCGCGTAATTTGCGGATAATACAACGGAGAAACGGAGAATCTGTCAATGGGTTGATCGGAGAGAGTCACGCGAGTCTCTCGAGCCGACTTCGCTGCAGACTCTCGGACGCGATCTTTCCGAAAGATCCAAGGGCGTGAAATCGCTGTGAACGTGTCTTACCTGAAACAAAGAAAGAGAAGGTGGATCGTTAGAGACGTCGGTTGGAAGATTTGGTCGCGCTTCGAGATACGAAACGGTGGGAGGAGAACGCGCGCGGATAGCCGGTGCCGGTACCGGTGCCATGCCGGTTCGTTGAAACCGACCGAACACGGATCGATTCGGCGAGACTACGAAAGTTAGTACTACGCGAAGCGATTACACGGCTGCCCGATCCGCGCCTACGAAAATTGACGGCGTGTACACTGATAACGAAGATGGGTCCGTCATTCCGTGCCAGTCCGCGCGCGTCCGTCCGCTTTACGCTTCTTCCTTTCTCTCGGTGAAAATATTTTCACGCGGTTTCACCGTCGCCGGTCGATCATAAATACCGACCTTCGTTTTCTCAAGGATCTCTGGATCCTATGAAACTAAAAACCTCTGAAGACCGGTAGAGCAAAGCGTTCTTTGCCCTTTCGACTAGGTGCAAGTATATCAACTGAATTATCGTTGAATTGGCTGGTCGAAGTGGAAGAAAATCGGCGAAAAATCGCAAACTATAGACCAACGTGTTACGACAAGATCGCCAGATCAAGAAGAAGAAGACGAAGAAGCGCGATACGGTTTGCAGCTTTCGTTTGGAAAATCGCGAAATATTTAACGACGATATATCGGACGCGGTTATATTGGATCGTAATCGGGCGATTCTGTATCCGTGTCACCAGATCTTGTCTATTATGCACGTGTGCCGGATTTGGGAAAGTCGCAGGAGAGTTCAAAAGCAAATGGACCCAGATCCGCCGTGGTATCTTTAGCGATCGCGTATACCCTGGCAACGGTCTCGCTCTTCTAACGAGTCACGTCGATCGACGTTCACTTTTGACCTACATTTCCACGGACGATTTATCCCCTTGCCCCTCGGATCGGATTAGACATTCCATCGTTAATAATTCCAGTTTAGACGTTCGAACGAATGCTCCAAACGTTTACCGTAACCGGAATCTCTTTCGTAATAATTAGTCGCACTTTCAGCGATTTATGCCGATCGCAGGATCGCGCTCGCTCGCCAAGTCGCGTTGCTTCTTTCGCGCGACGACGTCTAAGAGATTCGATCGTTTCGGAACGCGTATCCGCCGATTATCGCCGAGAAATTCGGAGATTTCAACAACGGACGTTCTACGTTTCTAATTCGCCGACTATTCTCGGTCGTGTTAGTTCGGAATCGCTGGTTGAACTTGGATCGGCGGACGAAGAACGGCGTGGCCGATCGCGACGATCTATCGGTGAACGAAAATGGCAGCGCGTATGATACATGTCAAGTTATGCGGTCGAGACGACGGAGGAGGTGTTGTCGGCGTCTGGAAAGAGCAAGGCCTGCTTCCAGGAAAGCCACGGGTCTGCGGTCAAATTATTTATGGCGATGCGAAATTAAAGAGTTTCGCCCCGTTTGAAAAGCAGCGGCGATCCCGGGCCCCGACGACTCCGATTTACGTCCTTGGCTGTGGTCGGCCGGTCGATCGACTCTCCTTACATCCTGCCCGGGAATCGTTCGAGTTACGGCCGGCTACGAGATCCACCGCGAGCCATCGTAGACCAGCCACGATCACCACGATACGTCCCCGTTTTCTCGATAGGATCGGACGTATCCTCCGTCTCGATCGATCCAAGCGAAGCGTAACGTTTCGAGAAATTATCTGCGATCGTGCCGGTTGGCGTAAAAATTCTACTCGGTGCTTGAACATCGAGTTGCTTCGTCGTCGGAATAATTAAAATACGGTAATCTTCTCGGACGTTCGAGGTTGTCGATTATTCGCGGTGGCGGTGGCGACGAATTCCCGTGAGAATAGCTGCAACGATTTTTCGTCGCCGCGTCTCTATCGAGATTCGCGTTTCGACGACGCGTAGAACGAAGAGAGGAGAGAACCGGGACGAGCGACCAATCAAGACATTTTCCCATGAAAAACAATCGATTTCGCGCGATCGCCGCAATCCTCTCGACCGGCTCTTCCTAACGAGTTCGGATACGAGAGCCACGCGTTTCTGTCCGAGTAGATGGTCGCCGGTGTCGATGGTAGTAGCTCCTGGCGAAATGAAAGGATGGACGAAGGCGAGAGCGAGATGATCCGTGAAAGCGGCAGCGAAAAGAAGAAGGCGCGGTTCTCGGATAGGAGCAGAAGCGAGGTAACGAAGAGGGAGAGAAGCGGAGAAACGAGCGCGAGCGAGAGACCACGAAAGGATACGTGCGAGCGAGTGAAACGCGCGCCTGTTCGCGTGTGTGTGTGTGTGTGTGTGAGACAGGCAGGGCGGGCAGGGGAAAGAAACGAGGGAGGAAGAGAGAGACAGAACCCCTTCTACTCCGATTCTACTCCCTCCGACCTTCTCCATCTCCTCTACCGCTTCCTCTTCCTTCTCCTCTCTGCCGCCCCACGTTCCCGTCCCTTCCTTCTCACAGGCAGAAAGTAATCAATACTTTGGGAAGGTGCGTGGGCGAAGCATACGCGCCTGTAGGTCGCGGCATCGTCCAAGTTTCGCGCAAATTTCACGCGAATCCGCCACCAACGACCAAAGACCGATCAGGGAGGATCGACGATGGTCCGGCAGCAGCCGTTTCGACGTACAGAGCCTAAAGTCTACGGCGAAATACCGCGTACCTCGACGATACTAAATCGCTAGCCTACGTGTGCAACGCGATATTCTCGGTGGTATCGTCGCTTCGCGAGACTTGCAAGCGGAAGAGTCCAGATTCTAGCCGGGTCGAAGGCGTTCGGAAGAAAGCGGGCACGAGGTCGTCGCGCTTCCTCCTCGAGGACGTTTAATTAAACGTGACGATAACAAGCAGCGCTAGGAAAGATGTTCGTAATGGAAGGCCAGCAGCGTTTCGGTCAACTTCGATCGGAAACGTCTGAAAAGTTGGTGGAAACACGAGTGGAAGGTACGCGCGTCTTGTCGACGTCGTTCGACGCTGCGGCGAAATTTAAAAAAATCACCCTCGATACGTGCACGGTAGCCGCGTCGACTTCATTTCCCGAATCGGTCGACAGCCTGGGAAAATCGGGAAAAATCCATTAAACGTAAAATTCAATTTCTACCGAAGCAGAGAAAAAGATAATAGCCACGCACTTGATGCAAAATAACCGGCGTGCAGGGAGGAGGGAAAAAAATGCGGGACATAAATGAGAACTGTTTCCTGCATCGCGATCTCTTCGCTCGATCCTCTCGTTCTCCTTTCAATCTCCTTTTATCCAGCGACATTGCGCCGATTATAGTTTTAATCGAATTTACGGAATGCGGCTATTTTAGCCAAGGGCGAGGGGGAGGCAGGTTGAGGTGGGGCGCGCGAGGGTGGGAAAAAACGGCGTCTCGGCGCCGCCGGTAGACCAGCCAGGGATTAATTAAATGTACTACACGCCGGTACATTCGTTCCGCGATGCTGCACAGAGCGGGAAAGAGGCGAGTGCGCGACGTCAACGTATTCCGCGCCGGAGAAAAGCAAAGAACCACGAGGACGACGACGAAGACGACAACGAAGACGATTTCACGGGGTTCCACGGACGAAAGCTCGAGTCTCGTCGCGTTACAACGCGCGGGACAGTCTCAGCCGCGGATCACGAGATTTAATTAAAATTTCGTACGGGGCCCGACTTCCTCTCTTCCGGTCCTCTCCGCTTTCCTCTTTTCCCACCGCGCGTGTTATCTCATCGAGCGTCTCTCGATCGCCCCGTCGTCTCTGGCGATTCGCTTCGAGAGACGACGACATTCGTTACGCGAGAAAGACGAAACCCGTCGTCTTGACCGGTGGTGATTGGACAGCGCAAGCGGACGGCCGTCGAGATAGGATTTCGAATCCGAAAGCGTAGAAGAGCTTTCGCGAATCGATAAGCTAACCGATTTAGAGACGATTTTTTTCCTATTTGTATACCGTCCGGGAGCTAAAAGCGGCAGGTAGAATGCTTTTAAGGGTTCGTGGTTTCATCGGGGATAACAGAATTATCGCGACCCTGTCTCTCGTAAGCTTGGACGAACTATAGCAACGGTAGCCTTAAACGCGACAGCTTGGACGCGGTTGGCTCTCGCGATTCTACAAAAGTCGTTTCGAATTCGACCCGAGAGAAGTTTCATTTCCTCCCGCCGGTTTACCATTAATCTTGAATCGGACAACGAGACCACGATAAAGCCACCCACGCGAACGCGAGCCTATAGGACACGACGCACCAGATAGCCAGCTATACGTAGCTTCTTCTTTGTTGTTTTTTATCGCTGTATACCGGTGTTTCCTTCTTTACGACGTCGCGAGACGCGCACGTAAACCAACCAAAGGCTCAACGTGGAAGCGGTAACGTTGAATAAGTGATGCTCCCGCCTCGATCCTCCAAGGCAGATACGCGGCTCTGTACGTAAGTTCGCGTGACCTTCGTTCACGACCACCAGAACGAGAAACGGAAAAGACGAGACCAATCGAAACGTAAACTCCGCGTTGGTCTAACCAACGACTGGCCGGTGCGGCGACTACTCGCGTGTTACCTGCGAACTCGCGGAAAAACGTATCGTGCGGCGTGTACGTCGCTGACAAATACCACTTGATACACGCTCCAGGTGTTTCGCGACTCCATTGGATTTTTTTTCTTTTCTTGTTCCTACTTCAAACAATTACGGGGCAAACGGTGTATCGAGAATCACGGTGGCAACGTTTGTGTCGGCTAACGGTTCGGTTTCATCGACGACGCGACATTTTCGACGTCGCGCTGAGTAGTCGATTAACGTACATCTGGCTGCTACATTCGCGCCGATACGTTGCCCGAGTAAAACGAATAATAATACGACGAGAGATCTTAATTTCGGCGTATTAAGTATAATCACGTTAAGAAACAGTCTGGGTGGCATGTAAATGAATTTTGTATTATACGTTATGCGCGTACGAGTGTATCGTAATTACACGCTATTACTTCGTATCACGACACCCTTATCTCGGCTGTTTCACGGCAATTACAATTTTGACGCGGATGCTCTGGCTCGCCGAGCCTCCAGGACCTCGACTCTTCGGGCGCGTCCACCTTTTCGATCGTCCACTTTCTTTTTACGAAGATTCCGAATTTTCCGTCCGCGTTAACGTCTCGATCGATCGACGGTGATAGCGGCGCGTTGAAGTTTCTCACGTAAGAAATTACGTTGGTTGCGTATCTGTGGCAGCGCCGGCGAAGCTAGTTAAAACTCGCGATAGTTAAAATCCACACGGTCGAAACGTGGTGGCTTTAACGCGCAGTGAGAATTAAGTGCATCCTTCGTCGTTTATTCACGTCGAGGTGAGATAAGAGGACCATTAACACCGGAAGAAACCGCTGACTCTGGTACGAGCAGCTTCTTTACGGATTCGTTTGCTGTTCTCAGAACGAACGCGATGACGAAAGACGAAAGACTAGCTCGAAGAAACGACGCGACCTACCGATCGTTTCTCTTTCTTCCTCTTCTCTTTTTTTTTTCTTTCTTTCTTTTTCTTTTTAACGACGTTTCACGAGGTGTACGAACGTTCGGCGAGCTCGCGACGCACACCAAGAGAAAGTGCAAACAACTGCGAACAAGCTGACCCGGGAGAATTCCACAATTATCGCGAGGCTAACGCGCGCTACTCCGATTTGTAGTCGGCGAATGCGTCTTCCTAAACGAGGACACCGCTCGCGAAATAAATTCTCCGCGCTTTAAGAAAATACGTCGAACCGGCTCGTTACCTGACTTACGTAAGTACGTTCCTATTATTATGTAATTCTTTGGAAAATAATAAACGCATCGATCACATCGATCGGACAACGCTATTTAAAGGCGAGCGCGATGCTCCAATTTCGAATTAGCGGATGTGGTTCGGCTCGCGTACCACGTTTTTTCCTGCCGATCGATAACGCTTGAATTTTCACGGTAAACATTTTAGAATATCGTCGAACGAGATAAAATCGTAAACTCGTTGCGTATTCATTTACGGCTACTAAATTTCTCAACGCTGTTTATCGCCACACGAAATTCCTTCGACTTTTCAAATAATACGAGGCAACGCGTCGAAACCAGCTGGCTGCTGAAGCGAGCAAAATTCTCATAGAAAGAAGACTAAAAAGAAAACACCACTGACCTCGCTGAAGAAATAAAATAGTCAAACTGGAAGATAGTATCCCGCTGGGAGTAGCCATCCGAGTCTTATTTAGTAATTAAGTTAGAAAAATCTAGCAAATGTCCAGCTGGACAAATTGTAAAGTACAAATTAAATAATAAGAAGAAAATTGTCAAATAATTTCCTCTCTTGTAATTAGGCGATATATTCTGCGGTGTTACCATCTTTCAACCATAAGTACCATAAATTGCTTTATCCAAAGATGCGATCGAGCGAAACACACGAATCGTTTTTATAAATTTGACAAATCGTAGTTTACGCGTATATTAATTTCTTCCCTTTTCTTTCTTTCTTTTTTTTTTTTTTTTTTTTTTATTATAGATAAGCGAGACCAAAAGTGAAATTTTCTGAAATTCGACGTAATATAGAGCTGGAAAAAAGAAGAAAAAAAAAAAAGAGGAGAAAAAGAAATAGCCGAAGCAGCAAGAAAGCGTGAGCCTTAAAATCTACGGTAAAATCCGTTAATGGAGAAAATAAACGTTGTGGAACGTGGTGAAAGATGTCGTAATATTATGGTGGTTCGACTGGTATCAACTTGTATGCTAATGAATGTGCGTGGCAGTGAAGGCTGGTTTGCAAATGGCGGCCGTCTACCCTATGGAAACCGCCAGCCATTTCTACGCTACGATTTCTTCGTCTCGGCTCTTCCTTCCAGTACAAAACCCGAGATTCTACCTTTTTTCGTGTAACGTTGGAAAATTATTCTCCCGTTGAAGGAAACGAACGAGTTACGCGAAAACCAGGCGTACGATTTATCGCGCGTTTCATTTACAAATTCCGTTCGATAGGAATCTGGCAGCGTTTCGTTGCTCAAACGTGAGATCCGCGATAAAAACGCTGCCGTTTCGCTATTGTAACGTGCTGTTTTACGCGCAGAGAATCAACGAAACGAAGCTTATCGATCGAACAATTTCGTGCGACGATTTGAAATTAAATCACACGCGGGATACTTTCGACGCGATGGCTCGATAATTAGATCGAAATTTTGTTTCTTCGATGCGGTTTCGTACGACAAATCGCAAGTCGGACGAGTTCCTGTTTGCTTACGTATTTCTGTTGTTAAAATTTCCTGAAATTTGTTAAAATTAAAAATCGCCCGTAAGAAACGCCGTATTTTCTTTGCTGGAAAGTATCGTTCGTTAAGGCGAATACGCATTACTATGGTTACAAAGGAACGCGGATGTACCGACTTGTGAACTTTGAAGCTATTGTAGCTCGTTGTTCATTTTCTTCGAACGTGGTACGCGACCAGGGAAAGTGGATTTTTTTTGTTGAAACGCCTGCTGAGATTTGGGAAAGAAAGGAACAGATGGAAACTACGAAGAAGGAAATAACATTTGGGAATGGGAAAAAAATGTTCTTTGGAAACGGCTGACATTGCAACACCGATCAATAAGCGGAATACTCGTCTTTGAGCGTATTCAAGGACTTGAAACTCAGGTAGAGAAAAATATTAAGGAACTAATTTCAACCTTCCTAGAAATCGGCCCGGATCTTTCGAAACACGATCAAACGGACGCAGATGCGGCCCTAACAATGCGGACAAGATATACCTGAACCTTTTGTTCGAGATTTCCCGAACAGAAATTTTGACGTAGATAAATGAAAACCTTTGAGAAATCGATGGATGCCTGACCCAAACGCGATCCTATTACCACGGTGTATCTGTCCATTGTGGACACACGAAAAGAAGGGAAAAACCTTTGTGAACCGTCAACGTCGTTTGTAAATATTCGTGTGCAACGAAGATGAAAATAATTTCTTGTAAAAACTACAATTATTTTTCATCGCAACGTTCTCACCAAGTGCGTCCTTTGAAATTGTACCGTTTTATTCGATAGTTGTTACGTTAATCGTTAAACGAAATAGAAATTAAAATGGCGTAAAGATAAACTTCTCTTTACGACGTATCGTTCGATCCGTTTGAGTTTTCCGCTCAAACTTCGCATATATAGACACCTACGTTACCGATGCGGAAAAAGTTTGATGCGCGTTTCCACCAAAAGATAGAGCCACGTACAACGCTCACGCGCGTTTCGAGGGGACACGCAATATCGTTTATCAAAGTGTCGAACGTTCCCTTTTACACGCTTCGATCTATTCGTCGATGGATCATATTTCCCTGTCGTTGTCGAGCATCGATCTTGATATATTTGTATATCGTACGTTAGACTATATTAATATCAAGATTGTAATAAGTTATTCCACGAGTTCGTTGCTCGCCGCTACTCTCTAGAAATTCTATCTGTCTTCACGTTTCGTTCTATCCGAATTAGAATCGCCGCTTAATTATTTAGAACATTTGACAAAATCCGCCGCGATCGTCCACAGATTTCGTACGATTTCACTTGGAAACGAATCGATCGTGTCGAAGAGCAACGTTGTCTAGCTTACAATTAAGCTACGAACGTCGGTATAACGTGTTTATGGCGTGTAGCATGTCACGGCAATGCTGCCAACGTTAAAACGCTCGATCGAAGATCCTAAAGAGAAGTTTACTGAAATTCGATCACGGTCGATCGAAGATCGCTAAACGACCGAAAGACGTTTGGAACAGACACAAAACGAACATTTACTTTCCTTTCGGGAGATTATTCCATCTCGAAGATTCTCGTAAAATTAAAAAGTATCTCGAAGAATAGTACTAGAAAGAATAGTAGTATTAGGGAAAAAGTACAAACAGCCAAAGACAAAGCGATTTTACCGCAATTATATTCGTAACGATACATCGATGATGGCGATGATCGTTGTAGGTACGAGGTCGAGAAACGGCAGAAGCACGAAGTAGCACGAAATTCAGGCACCTCTCGCTCTGTGCGTGGAAAGTTTTAAGTACAAATCGAATGCTGGAATTCCACGTGTCTTCGAGAATATGCCGGTGTATTAACGTGTTTTGCATCGCTACAGCGAAATTCGAGTTTGGTGTGTCTTCGACGCAAATTCTGTTCCACGCGATATGTAAATCGTCTCCGTAACTTCGGAACTATCGCCCAATATCCAACGAGCCAAATATTACTTTATTATACCTAACCTATACGTTTCCATTATCGATAATATCGCATCTTTACCGTATCGTGGAGTAAACATTTTTTCCGAAAATACAATTTTCTCCTTTAATTCTATAAAAGAGAAATTCCTCTAACACAATCGACGCTACCTTGCTAAAATATTTTCAATTTTCCTGATTCTGTTTTAGTTGCGAACGCGGAAGAAGCCATTGCTCGCACTGCTTCAACTCCCTTCGTGGGTCACATTATTTTCGTACTGTTTGCATCTAAAAAAAAAGCTAGTCACAACACGGTCGTATATACTTTTATTCCCGATTATTTACGACGCCAGAAGAAAATCTCTGGGTTCCGGCATATAATTGATCATAATAGTGTCACGTCGTTTCGTGTAAAATATGTTTGTCGGTGGCCACTCTCTATTTTTACGCCACCGTACGTTGGCATTACCGTGACACGTAAACGCCTGTATCTACTACGAGTGCCCACGTGGACATTTTTCGGCCGACTTTTATCGTGCGCCTCTTTCCAGTGAATCACTATTATAACATTGCGTTTCGTTTCGGCCATCGTATCTTCGAGCTCGCGTTCACGATTCATTTATTCCAGATTATCGAGTCTCGAGTTTCCGCTAGATTACCGATTCTATTAAATTCGATAAAAATCTGATCTTCTCGAACTAACGTCACGCGTGCTTGGCGTAATTTTTGTAAATGATTTTTCTGCGAAATATGCAAACCGAGAATTCTTAAGTTGTTCGAGACGTTGTTTTGAACGGTGCAACACCGTTTCGTCTTTGTGGCGAATATTTCGGAACTGCGACAAACGGAATTGTTATTATCGTGCGACAAACGTTGCAGCATATCGCCGCTGGTGTATCATGGACGGGCAAGCGAATTAATTACAACGGCTGAGACGTTTCTCGGCCAAGTTAAATAAACGTTAACGTAGAATTTTCATTTCCCGCCTTGTTGACGCCGAAACCAGCCGAATTTCAGGGACGATAGCGAAGCTGTGCCACGTGCGATATCAAGGCCACGGCCAGCTTAGCAAAAGGAAAAAACAAAAGTATCGTAGTTACACGACGTGTAACCAGGAAGTTAAATAAAAGCGTAATAAAGAAAAGCGTATTCTGTTCCGTTAAGGACGAAGAATCCAGCACATTCACCGCCTATTAACATGCGTTTCGGCTACTTGAAAAGTTATTACTCGGCTCGCTAATATCGTTCCACATAAAGTTCTAGAAAAACAACTGACTGGACAGAATGGTTAGCTTCTAACGACACGTACCACCACCAATGCCGAGAGATTTCACGAAATGAATCAGCTATTACGAAAGCTTCGACTTTGATAAAACTAACACGACGAGCGAGTGCCGAATTTCCGTTTTAAAATCCTCGCTTCCAGGAACCTAAGAGAAATCTACATTTTCTTTTTATTCATGGCCGATGGACTTGCCAAACGAATTCGCGTAATTTTATACTCGTCACGCGCGAAACAAAGTATATACCGGAAGTCAATGTTCGATGTTTAGTTAGTCGGTGGGATTACGATACGCTGAACCAAAGGCTCGGATAGATCGCGAAGGAAATATCTGCGACGAATTACACGGTTATCTACGGGACGATCGGGCTAAAAGAGTAACGTAAATTATACGATCGAACAAGCTTAAAGAAAGAAAAAAATGGGCATTACGTAATTTAATTACCAAAGCATTAAACGTGATTTTAAAATCTTATGTAACAACGACACGCGGTGGAATAAGTGAAAAATTTCTCGCGTCAGACACGATAAGTTCCGCGGAATACAGTATCCGTGTAATACCGTTAATATTTCATCGTCTTTGAAAAGTTACTTTCATCGTGTGCTTGTGCGCCTGTGTGTGTGTAT
Organism: Bombus pascuorum; assembly: GCF_905332965.1. NCBI lineage: Eukaryota > Metazoa > Arthropoda > Insecta > Hymenoptera > Apidae > Bombus > Bombus pascuorum. Next base: position 3,844,051 of record NC_083488.1, on the reverse strand, counting down.
ATATATCGAGCGTTTGTAGACGATCTGTTGATACATAGAACCGTTAGGTAAGCCCTAATATCGTTCGTATTTGTTATTATCAACCTATTCCCAAAAACAAGCTTGTAACACGAGGGTAGGTACCGGTAAATTTTCCCATATACCAAAGAAAAATCTTTCTCAACGATGCACGGCTGTTTCTTGTTATTGCGGCAGTTCTAACGATACATTTAACGTACGTTTGTAAGTAATCCAGACTAAAGAAAGATCGTTATCGGTTGAATAGGTACACGGATATACGGAGGAATAAAGCTGTTAAACGTATAGAGGGAGGATACAGGGGAAAAGGAAAGATAAAAATAAATGAGAGAAATAGGCGAATCGTAGGGAGAAGAAAAGGCGCGAAATGGTTGGATACGCGGTGTGATCGGCGAATGGTATCGGTGAATTTCTAACCTCACCGGAAACACGATACAAGTATCGGAGATTCGTAAATAGAGGATGACTAATTTACCTAGAGGCATCGCAGTTTTTTTCATCCGCCTCTATACGCTCCATTTCCTTCTGAAGAAGGCTCCCGTCCGTATATTTATCCAGGGACATGATTTTTGTAGTTAACGTTCGTTGCAAATCTCACACACAAAACCGACGAATTATATACAACGATATTCGAAGTTATATTTAGCACTGTTCAATATAATATATATTATATTATATATTATGTATATATATATAAATTTATCTTTTCTTCTAAATATCTTTTATAATGCAGCTTTTCGCCGTTAGCTACCGCTAATCGACTGAGGTAGACAAACACTGGCACTAAACACTGGCTGATTTCTCGTTCGCGCGACAGAACGAGCACGAATGAAAGAGAGGAGAGCAAGAAAAAGGATGAAAATAGGACGCACGGCGACGTATACACGACCAAGACACCACGTATAAACTCTTTCTCTCGGTTCTCCGTACAGTAGCGTCCTCTCTCGCCTCCTTAATTTTGTACTCCTCCACGCGTGTTCCTTCTCCCTCTTTTTTCCTGATTCTCCGACATACGTTTCGTCTCTTTCGTTGAACACACGATATATCGGTCTTTCTTCCTTCACCCTTTTCACAATGATGACACACGATGACCGCGCGTGGCACACGGTAATCGGTAGCGATTATTAAAGGCCTCGCGAAACAGCCTGGCAAACAAAAAGAAAAAACGAAATAACGAATAAAGGAGAATCCACGCGGTACACTGCTCCCCAGCAACTTCCTTCCAAATGATAGAAAGATAGCGTGTCTCGTCGTTCGTCTCTTGTTCTCTCGACGACCGCCGAAAAGAAACTCTTGCGGGTGGAGTAGTTCCGTACTTTCCTCCTTGCCTCCTTGCTCCGGCGGCTTTCTACTACCGTACCCCTTCCCCTCGATTCCCTTACCGCCGCTTTCTCCTTCTTCCTTGCGCACGCCGCCGCCTCTCCTTCTCTCTCTCTCTCTCCAACTAACGGAGAAATCCCTCCACGTATCGAAGACGCGCGAGCACTTTTACCAACTAAACCCAACAGACAGTCTAGTGCTCGTACGTGATTGGTCGATCAGTACGATCTCGGGACTGTGCGTTATCCGGTTCCCGCTACTGCTCTCGAAGAAGAAGAAGAGGAAGAACAAGAAGAACGATGGACACCGTTTTACGCGATGACACAACGGGTTAGTAACGCCGGTAGAAAAAAACAGATACGTCCTCCTCTCGCAATTACGTTGGTCCTCTCTTTGTACGTAACACTTATATACATGTGTACATATACGTCGAAGACGCACGTGGATCAATCGGTCGTGTTACAAAGGTGGTGTTGTACCGATGCGCTGTTTTACTCTACCGAATACAAACCCGACACGACACCCGGCCTCTTTACCGTGCGACTGCGTTTTAGTATATTCGTAAATGACACTGGCCTTAACTCAGTGCACGTATACGTGGGTGCGTCGTCCTCTCTCTGTTCTCCGGTTATTCCTTCTTTCTCTTTCTCTTTCTCTTACTCTATCTTTCCCTCCCTTTCGTTCTCTGCTACCCCTTTCTCCGTTTTTGCCGAGCGTTTCGATCAGCGCTGCTTGCGATCACGACGAATACGCGACGATCAATGGGGTATAAATGCGCGTCGAGACAGACAGAGTCTCGTCCGAGTTTTATGCACACCTATCGGGAAGCGCGAACGCACACGGGTGTCGAATCGGAAGAAAAACACACACACGACTAACAACAGCGTGCTACGCTGACGGCGGTTATATTGGCAGGGATATCTAGCGAGAAAGCGCGGTGGTACACTGATATTATTTTTATAACAACGCGGTGCGCGGCCGTCCTAGGCCGCGCCCAATATACCCCCACCCTTCGCCGGCTTTCCTCCCCTCCACTAACTGTTCCTCCCTCTCCCGATCAAGGGGAAGCCTTACTGTTCGTCCCCACCAAAGACATAGACCATCGTACCGGCGTGTGAGACTCGACAGAGAAGGGTGAATAGGAAAACGTTCTCCTCGACTATCCTGCCTGGGTATATCAAAGCTGGAACATTTTCTTCGCACGAATGCCATCTTGCTCCTCGTCGTTTTTCCATCGTCGCGTTCCACCTATCTTTCTCCACGCTTTCGACGAAAAACAATACTCGCGATAGATTTCATTCAACTATCTATCAAACACGTACATTTCGCGTATTTTCACACGACTGGCGTACCACGTTGCTCGTGTACAGAGTCGCCATCTGATGGATGCCGGTAAACACTAAAAGTTGTTTTTCCATTTCTCGCTCCATTCTCCTGCTACCTAATTTATGGCACTTCTGCGAAGTGTGCTACGAACGTGAACAACGTAAAGGTGTCGGTTGAGATAGAAATCGAGTCATCGCGTATACAGAGTTTCCACGACTTTCCCCCGGTTTTCAATTATCCATACCTCTATATACGTACCCTACGGTCTATTATATCGTGTGCAAATACAATTTTTCCTGTTACATGGAAAACCTCAACGATCGTAACGTAGATAATTCGAGACGTATAAACAGAAATTTAATAATAAATTATCGTGCTAGATTTCGGAAAATTTTCGTTTGAAATATATCGTTCCGTACCATCGACTTGCCAGATAAATAAGAAACGTAACGCTTCACCCTTTGCCTCTACAAAGTCAAGAGTGCTTCTCTGATCAACTTGTGAGTCGAAAAGGGGGAGATTACAAGTGCCCAACCACCGCCAAGTTCTAAAAGACACCGCTGTGCGTTATTTCACGTGCGTTTCACTCACGATTCATTAACCTTCGAATCGGCAAAGTACAGTCGTCGAACCTTCGAATCTATTCATATAGTTTTACCGAACGTTGGAAGTACGGATTCCTGGTTCTCCGTAGAACTACAGGATTGATTCCGTTATGGAGGTCTCGCTTTGTTCGGCCAGGTAGGAAGGAAGGATTCGCCTTTCTTTTGTGCATGCCTGCAGGTATATGGGTGCAGGTCGACCACGGATATTCCTGGCTTTTCTGCGCTCACGTTTCATCCTCATTATCTTTGGCAATGACGAGGGTGTTATCCTTGAACTAGATTTATCATTCACAGAACTCTATGGCCGGATGGCACTTGAATTTCTGATGCGTTCAAACACCTAGCATAATTGCGTTTCGTCATGCTCTGTCAGAATCGAAAGCGATCCTCGTACGTTATAAAATACCATTTGTAAAAAAAAAAAAAAGTCCCTTTAGAATCACTCGGTTTCTTCTACATTTACATCACGTCAAACTAAATGTCAATCTATGGTCTCTCCCGTTTCGTACATTCCTCGCTAAAAGGAATATTCATTTATTCTTAGCGAGTTTAAATTCGGTCAATCCGCGGCCAATGCCGTGTAGAATATCGAGACGAGTTCTACTGGCATTTGATCTGAATGGCACACCTGTACACAACTTGCGTCATGGTCTTCCGGAAGAAAACAAACGATGATTACGAATCACCGAATTACGCCAAGGGGGTTCGAAGAAAGAGAGAAAAGAAAAAAGAGAAGGGAACACCGCGAGGGGAGTGGTCACATAACCGAAGAAACGTTGATCCATTATAAACAAGTGGACAGCCAGCTAGAACATCGGGTCGAACTTGAATTTTGAGCGTGCTTCACGTGGTCGCGTGGTTTCACTATGAATTTTTATTACAGAGGGTAACTTAACGAGCGATAGAAATACCGTTCTTTTCGACGCAACAAATAAAAATCCAATCGTTCGTGTATGCTTGGACGAAACGATTTTTCCAATGTTCGCCGTCAAATAAAGTTTCGGACAAACGGGAGAAAGTAATATAAAAATAATGCATATGGAAGCGAATAATTTGCCGGAACGCAGGCAATTCTCGCGAATTAATAATAAAACCCGTAACATGTATTTTCCATAATATATCGTCGAGAGTCACATGATCGGGTCAGCACGTAAAAGCTCTAGCGTCGTTTGGCGCACACTTTTTCTTCCCTCTTAGCCTCCATCGACTAATTCGTTAAATGATCAATCGATTATCCTCTTCATCGAGCATAAATCCACATCAGCTTCCTGGAACCGTCTTCCACAGTTTGCGACTTATTTTCCCTTTACCAGACAAAGAAATCGTCGCACCTACCTTACTAGCTTATTACTCGCGGACTCGATAAAAATATATCAATCGACACGACGCAAACCCGACGAGAAACGAAATATCGACGAGCTTTCGCAACGTGTTCGGACAATCTGATCGTACGTAGAATTTACTCGCAGACCGACTGCAGTAATTCGAAAATTATATATCGTCGTCCTATCATGCAAGTGCGAAATAGCATCGAAGAATTCAGTTCGTCGTTCATGCCCGGACGAAAGTGTGGACTTGCGAGCGTGGCGGCTCTTTGTTTCACGCGGTAATGACGGTTGGGGTAGGTTAAGGCAGTGTTTAAAGATAATTAATAGTTGCACGGCTCGTAAATATCGGTATCAATGAAGCGTGGCCAAGACCTGGCGTGGGATCGGTAAATGGTTTCCGGGCGCATAAAAATTAATGGTTCTGTTGTCGACCTTGGTGGAAACTATCTTCGTTCCATTGTATCGTTCAAGGTTAAGAGCGGGTCGCTCGTAGGAAAACGATATTTCCAAGAATCTTGAACGACGCCTTTGAATTTACGCGCGTCTCTAACGCCGCGTGTTGTTTCCTACAGCCGGTTAGGTTTTTTAAACGATTACGTAAACCGTATCGTGTGCGTACGAATGCGACCGAATATAATTACTCGGCCGCTGTTATCAACGTAATTTCGAATGGCAATGCGATCCACGTGATTCCATAAAATCGTGGAGTGGGTAGTTTAATAACTGGGACGGCCGTGGAAACGAGCGATCCGAGACGAAGGGAACGAACGAGAGCGGCTTTTACCCCTCCAGGGTGGATCAGCCGATGGAAGGAAAGCAAGGAGGAGCGACGTAATTCGGGCCAGGAGGAAAGGGTCCTCCAAGGGGAATATAGAAGACGTCGGTGTACAAGGGGAAAAGGGTGAATTTAGGTGGGGACAGAGAGGGTAACGGGGGAAAAGAGAGAGGGAAAGAGAAATGCGAGGGTGCGTAAGGGTGGCGGATCCCTGGAATCAATAGTGGCCACGCACCCTTGAAGAATTTTCGCACCAGGAGTCCGGATGTCTCAGGACAGGCTGGGAAAGCTTTCTCAGCTGCTATCCAATACTGCTTTATTCGGTAAAGAAAATCCGATCGAAAAAATGGTATTTTTCAAGAAAGTTAGTGCAGTGATTTATCCTTTTCTCATCGTACAATGGATGAGATGTAAGTTTTAAAGATATTTGGACGTTGACCGAAACGTCGATCGATCGATGACGAATAAAATACACGTTACAACCGTATTTACAAATAAACGAATTTTCCAATTTGCGCGGTTATAAGCGAAATAATTGTAAATTTGCAAGAAATTGAAGGCATTCGTGCATTTGGTATTCGATAAACGTCTAGTCTCAAATATTTATCAAAGCTTTCGTTTTAAGAGAACGTACAGAATCGAAATAGACCCGACTACTTGACATTAACACGTGGATTCGCCACAAAAAGTGCATTGTGTCGTTCTTGAATCGTTAACTCGTACGAATAACAACCGACTCGTGCTTTTCACTCGATACTCTATCGTAAACCAACCGAAATTGAAACATTCTACGGTAATTCAATAAAAAAGAAAACGTGGTCTCCTTCATCTCGTGTGACGTATTAGTTCGTGAGACTGTTTTTCGCGATACCGTAGAACGTTTAGTGGCAGGAAATATGTGTCTTACAGGTCAGTGAGTAAAGCGGAAAGGCTGGGAAAAATGACTCACCTCCAACCACTGCCAACTTGGCCAACTGAAGATTCCGGTAGGGCGTCGCCGCTACCCCTAAAACAAGGAAATGGGAAGCTGTAAGATAGGTAAGGATACAGGAATTTGAGGATATCGGAATAAGATATTTAGGATTGGGATAATCTTACTTTTCCTGGATGTGTTTACCACGATAAACGAAAAATATAATAAAAAAAAAATATATATATATATATATACATCATAGTTAAAAAGAGTATTTTCTTTCACACCAAGTCGTTATATGAATTTTCGAACAAAGTAACTTCGAAATCGAACGCTCGTTATTCGATTCTTTACGCGCGACTTGCGTTTTAAGTCGCGTTCGCTTTCGTAATTGTATCGTGATTTCGCTTTTACTCTCGAGTGGATTTTTACCTCTTTGAGTAGCGAAACTTTTGTCAACTCGATCCGTCTTTCCATCGTACGCGTCCTTTGTAGATGAAAAGACGAGAAACTATGACGTAAGAAAGGAGAAACGTCCGCGACACTCGGCAAGAAGAAAAAGTTTCGTACAGCGGATAATTGGAGGCCTCCGCGACATGCATATTAATCGCAGTCTATCTGTGAGAGGACAAAAAAGAATTAATAATAACCGCGTCGCCAAGATACCGATCTGACCGGTTGGTTGGCCAGGTGCAGCGCGTCTTCCGTGATCCGTGCATATTCTTGCGGGTTTCTTTTTCACGGCATCCTTTTGCGTCGGTCACGCCAATTAAGAGGCATCGCCGTTAAAATCACCTTTACGCTATCGTACCAGCTACTGTGCAAAGTTTCAATTTGTCAAAAGTGAAACCTCTCGATACAACGTTTCCGAGAGTTTCGCTTTCGCTGTTCCCGTAACATGGCCGCAACGCGTACATCGTCCGATCCTCTTTAAACTACGCTTATATTCTTACAGCATTCGTTCGATTCTATCGAGCTCGCCTCGTTACGGCCAGCATTCCGGGAAAATCGGTTCCCACGTACGCGATTTTCCAAATTTCCTCTATCGTTCGATCAAAACGAATCCGAGTCGATTACGAAAATCGATCCGCGTTCTTGGCTGCACCCCTTATAAAGACGCGATCCGGGCCACAGCATAAAACTAAATCGTTCCGGTAGAACAATTCAAAATTAAGGCATCGAGCGTGACTTTGGCCGGCAGCTGCGTTCAGCAACAAAAATCGCGTCTTCCCTAACACCGTCCAAGATTTTACGATCCGCCGTTCTGCTTGTAACGCCTTAAAGCGGAACCATTGACGTTACAACGGCGAGAAAGTGCATCGACGCACGGGGGAAGTGAAAACAGCGAGCCCGGGGAACACGAGGCGCATACACCAGAGGGGTGAGGGTACATAACGCTTATTGCACGTCAGCGTGCCTCAATTTCGAGATAATTAAGCGAGGCCCTTTACACCTGCGGATTGTGCCAAGTCTGTACACGCGCATACCCGTGTAATTTTCTTTTTTACCGTGACGATCTCTGCTCATCTGTGGATCTACGCGTGATAAGGAATCATGCGATGAAAACGGCCGGGTAGAAAAAACAAAAAGCAAGCCAAACCACCTCCACTTTTTGCTGTAAAAGAAAGCTATCGTCATCTTGACTTAATGTTCTTACGTGCCCTTTCCTTCGCCAATGATTAATAGCTATTAACAAGGGGGAACGACCTGCACCAACATTCAGGATAAAACCGTGCAAGATTTAATATCCTGAAAAAACATAATTCACACACACACTCGCAGCCAAGCTGTTTTAATCGTGGCATTACAGCTTTTATACGTTCCTCCATTCCACTTTGGGAATATTAATTACGCTCGAAACCAGCTGTTTTACTTCGCTCTATAAACTGCCGGTTATTTCGGAAATACCGTGGCTATTTCCGAACTTTTCGAGATTACAGGCACCATCTATTTCGAAGATTTAAAATCGTCGGCTAATGGATTACAATTCGGAAGAATCGACAAACCGTTTCCTACTCGGAGACTGACTGACTTCGAAGGCTGTAAATTGACAATTTACGTTGGACGAGCAATTGGATCATTAATCAGCTCGTAAGAGGTCTAGGTGATAATTACATTTTCGTTTCCGGCGCATTACTTAAGAGCGTAAATTACTTTCCGCGACTGACAGCCCGGAGCAGCTGATCGGTAATTTCGATCGAAGCTTCTTGGCTTACGTTCAAAGGCACCCTCGCGTTAGTTGGCTACAGTGAACTTATACGTACGCGATTCTTTGCACCGAAATAATCACGTTACTTAAATTTCTATCATAAGCGTCGTAACAGCAAAGTTTGTAGGATCTTAAAGATCCAGGTATTCCATAAGTTCAGAATTAAAGGCAATGACACGGAATAAAGAGAAACGAAAAAGATTGGTAGCAAGGTTAGGCAAAGCACGGTAGTAGCTAGGCAAAAATGATGGTTTCTGAGAAACAAAATTAATTCGATCCAAATTCTTTCGCAAAGATCAAAATCTATCGGTCAGTGAAATTTTCGAAAGACAATTCTAAAGGAACCACGTTAGCCTCTTGTGTGAACGCAGCTGCACGAAGACGCGTATCGAGCTCCTCCTCGTCAGGATATCGTCCCTCGAGGCTCGTAGGAAGATACTTTGAGCAAACATCGGAAGGAGCGATCCTACCGGGCGGGTCCCGTTGTATCGTTTTGTTTTCGCTCTGCCGACATACGAAGCCACTGGTAGCAGTTGCTTCTCGCAGAAAAAAGAATCGCGGCAGCCGGACCGAAGAAAAGGAAAAGTGTGCGAAAGGATGGCAACGACAAACGATCCAGCCTTGTGTTTATCTAGGCCGGCTTTATACGCGAGAATTTGCTAAGAGTCGTTGCACGAAGGATTACTCGAGAATTCTAGTCGAAAGTCAGGCGTAAAAACACCGTTTATTATATTGAAATCGCGTTCCAACAGGTGACAAGTTCTACGAGAAGATTTTCGAAAGGAGAAATTTCTTTGCTAACTCGGTAACATCGCGTATTTCACAGTGTTTGAAAAAGTTTGAACAAAGTAAAAACTTGAAAGTTCAGGAACGAGGTACACGGCTGAAAAAAAGTTAATTTATGGAATGCCATCGGGCAGGAAGAAAATTCGTAAAGTTAGCTTTGGCAAACGGCGCTTGCGTGGAGCACCAGTGCATTCGACATAGATGCAACAAGTGCAGCCAGGGTATTACAAATCCACCCTATATTTGTAACGAGCGTAATTCATCGGAGAATGGCCCACTACTTTCGCCGTTAGTTCCACTTTTTACGAGCGTCCTTTAACCTTAAACTTGCGGATGCTTCGTATTAACGATCGTGCTCGTACATAATATATCGCGAAATATTTACACGATATCGTAATGATCGTTATATCGGCAATTTCTGAGAAATACGTAATGTTCTCTGTATGAAAGTTTAAAAGTTAAAAGGAATGTATTGCTGTTGCTAACGTCGATTGGAACGAGAAACAAGAAACGAAAGAGCTGCTTTAATATATCGCAAAAAATGGAAAGAGTAATCCGTGCATTGTGACAGGAAAATGAGCGAAACGGCAAAAGTAACGAACACTGTCGAGATATAACGCAAGAGACGCGGCTGTGTGTTAAGCGTCTGCAAGGTTGCGTTATGTTACGCGATATCTCGTTTCCACATTCACGTCCATCTCCTTTAACGAAGAGAAATCGCACGTGCGAATAAACTGCACCGCGCCAGCATCTCCGTAATTCAATAAACGTATTACTTTCGGTATCCTGATGGTCTTTCGCGTTGATCCGCGCTAACTGTCTCTCGTAGTAATCCTATCGCGTTTGAAACGCATCGCACACGCACCACGTTCCCTTCGCCCCGATAAAAAAAGTATCAACAACATCGAGAAATTCGAGTTGCGCCTGCGCTGCGTGCCGAAGCAGCCGGCTGTGCATTGACGCAACAAGTGCATGCAAGATGCACCACGACTCAGGGGGGTGGGGTGGAGTGGGTTGTTGGTTGACGGGGGGAGAGGGAGAGAGAAAAGGAGAGAAAGAGAGAGAGAGAAAGAGAGAGCGAGGGAGAAGGGCAACGGGGTTGGGTGGGGTAGCCCGAGAAAAGTAGGGAGTCGAAAGGGGTGGAGGACGAAGAGAGGCAGAATTAAATGCAAGGCGAGGGAGGGGGCACACCACCGGAGAAGGGCACGAGGTTGGCACGCGCCGAGTGCAACGATTCGCTCGAAGAAAAGAGAAAGACAGGAAGGACAAGGAGAAAGATAGGCGGAACGGTGGAGAAACAAGGAGAGAGAGAGAACGTGTGCATCGCATCGAACGGAAAGATGCATCCTCGGCAGCTCTCGTGGCAGTTTTTTATTCGTTTTCCCCCGCATCAACGATGCGAACATTTGTTTGCGGTTTATGAAGCCGAGGGGACAAGTGATATAGACAAACGGCGGCACTTCGGTGCAGGAAATGCAAACAAAGTGCATTCAGTCAGCCGGGTGACCACCGGCTGCAGGGGTCTAACTTACCCCCATGCACCCTTCCTATCGTACGACCTGAATGACCTGATACGCGCTGCGAGGTGCAGCGGCGTTGTTATGCAAATGGGAAAAGTGCAGACCCGCGTGTGCAAGTGGAAAAACATGCGGTTCGCGTGCACTTCGTATTATGAGATATCCACTTGACACCTGAACGTGGAAGCTTGTCAAGTGGTATGTATTTAGTCCGTCCGATCGTAGATCCAGACGGTAGATCGCTGTTATTTATACGCTTGGTAAATAAATACCGATTATCTTCGTGCGCTTATTAGGAAAAAGAAGAAGCAAACTTTCGATCGGACGTCGATACGTTTTCGATGTAAATATTACGCGCGACTGCGTTTCGATTTGCATTTCGTAGAAGCCGGTTTGCCACAATTCCAACGTACGACACACGTGCCTATGTTACGTGGATGCACCACAAAGTGCACCTTTCGGCGAGTCTAAAGCAGTCTTTGCGGTCATCGCATTAAATTGATTAAGCATGTGCATGACTTCAAAAGTTTCGAAGAAGCATCGACCGCGCAGCGCAGAGTCGTCTCTGAATTATGTATGTCTGCGTGAAAACCACAAAAGTGAGAACGAAGCGATCTAAATCGTACGGGATTCGAATGTGTATTCTATGTCACAAACATCCAACTGAAAACACATCCAACGTTCCCATCAAAAATTTCTATTGACATTTAAAGTATCTCATCGATCACGGCAAGATTTTCGAATCTTTAACTCTGCTATTAACTGCCTGCACTTTTGAAGATGCGTACACGCGAAAGAAAGGAAGACAAGGCATATATTTAGCATATGAAAATAAACGTGCTGATAATAGCATGGATAGAGTCGCACGATGATATAATTGTCACCATTCGTTACGAATTTTCCGTTCGGTTCTCACACTCGCGAAGCTAGAATAACGTCACACATTGGCGGACTTAACACAAAGAGGCCGATAGAGCCAGTTAAAGGAAATAGAATCAGAAGCGCGGTGGATCCCATGGAATCATTGTAAGGATTCTTGAGGGGTGAGACCCTCGGACCTTAAACTAGTTTTCGCTCGTACCAGTCCGTTTCTCTTGGACCGTCTTCCCTTTTCTTTCTCCATCTATTCTCGTCTTTTCTTCTTCATCACTGTAACCACCGTATGAGAGTACTTTACATTTGAAACATATCGGCTTATATGGAAATGAATGTTTAGCCATGCGTCGGTCCTAAACATTAAAAATGGAAGAGCAACATTCGCTGCAGGAAGCTGATACGCGAGTTTCCGAGCTACGCAAAGAGGACAACTCGGAAGTGATACTCGTCCCTCTGAATTGTCGATCTGTCCATTGTCGACCGACGACCTCCCCGCCTAATCTCCTTGCTAGCTATCTTGACAAAAAATTTCATTTACAATCTACGGCACAACGGTTACGTTCGTTGCCCTAATTTAACCCTTTCGCTATGCCAAGGTCCAAAACAACGCGCGTCACGTGTCGCGAGTTAAGCATCGAGATACAGAAGAAAAATTGCATTTACCATGTTACGATGGAAAATGATACTTTATATATTTGACATCGTCGATACGATCGGACAACCGAATTAAAAGCCATCGCACGTACGGCTCGTTTTACCCTGCATTCATTGCACGTTGCATTTAATTGCTCTTATCTGCTGTCGAGTATCATTATGACCGGCAACAAATCCCCGGTTTATACCTTTGCACGTTCCTATCGTCGATAAGGTTTCTTGTGGCAACAGGAATCGCTGGTATGAATAACCGAGAAGAGAAACGGAGAAAGGAACGAGGTTGGGGGATGGTGAAATAACAGATTGCAGTTGTGGCACGAGCGAGCAGCCTGGACTCAGCTCGGGGCTCGTAAGGAGAAGGCAGGTGCCACATTTTTTTCGAACGCCTGCTCACCGTCGAGGAGGAGGCTGCCTCGATGCGCAGAGGCTCCCAAACGTTTCTACTAGAAAGAAGCTCTCGGTAGAAAGTTTTCGATCAAAACAATAATATCGATCGAAGTGAACGGTAATTAATGATCGATCGAATGCCACTTTCGATCAATTTTACATCCTCCACTTACGAAGCATAAATCGATATCGACGTAAAAATTTCTTGATCAAAAGATGGTCGTCGAACTACGTCAAAGTCCTTCGTAATAGAAATTCAGCCAGGACAAAGATATAAGGACGATTTAATTTCAAAGGAGTAACGCTAGTAACTAGGTCGACTAGGTGTAGGTTTTCAGCGAAGAAATTAATGTTAACGCCCGTCGACAAATACAATCGACGAATAATAGTGGCAATAGATACGTACCAGCGGTCCATGTGTGCGTAATATATGTGGCAGCATGCAAAAAAAATGGTGCAAATGTAATTCATATTCTACAAATTTCCATGCATAAATATAGAACGATTCCATTGAACGATGCTAGAATTGTAACATCGTTTATCCTATTACGACACCTATGCTTCTATCGACAGAAACAATCGCGATAAAAGAACACCGCGGAAATTTGCATAACAATAGATAACGAAGTTTTCGGGGAAGTTCGCTTCGGTCGAACCTCGAGCGACGTATGTAATTGGCCATCTTTGTTTCGTAGAGCTAACCGTACGATTCCTTTGATGGTATCCGACAATTATTCAAAATTCTATGACGCGGATGAGTTCCACTGCGGATAATCCTCGACGATTTTTGCTTGGACACGTTCGGCACGAGTTCAAACTCTCGTGTATGCGCGCTCGCGCGCATTTACTCGCGTGCGGCCAATTATGCACCTCGTTATGCCGGCATTACGCGTGATCTCTCTTTTGATCGAGAAATTGCCTAAGGTTAATAACCCCTGTTGAAGTTTGTGTAAGCGATTACATAAAATTTTTCGAAGACAAATGGACTATTAGCACGTAAGGACAAGTTGGTTCGGCGCTATCCGCACGGTAGCAGAACCTGAGAAGTTGAGCAACTTTCTGGAAATACTTAATGTATAATATAAGTGTAATTCGACCAGGCGTTTCCTGCACGCTCGCCAAATTTACGACCGTTTAAAGGACAGCGGTTAACGATATTCGTTGGCCGAATAAATTTTGATTACAACCACGGTAAGACGATTCATGACTAATTTATTTAAAACGTGCATATTTGCATACGAAGTAACGCAATGTACAAAGCAAAGCGTTTTATCGTAAAGGCGTTTTAGTCGAGAATATCGCCGATCGACCGAGTAACGCGCGTCTTAGCTAGTGCATTAGTAGATACGCTTGGTTTCTAACCAAAATGCGATACCGTGGCACGAAATTCAGACACGATTTCACGCGAAGCAAGTTATGAAAATATTTAAAACTTACCGTTTCTTCGGTCCACTAGCTACGGATGGCTCCACGACAAGCACTGATCCGAGATAGGTATATCCTGAAACAAGAAAAGAACACAATTTTAAAGCATATTTATAAACGATACTATGGATATCAAATATGTTTCTACCGTTATTCGAAAAGTTATATTTAAATAAAATAGTCTGTTATATATTACAAAGGAAAAAGAAAACCAAAGGCAACATAACCGAATGAATGGTAAATAAATATGAACCGCTCGAATTTTCTCATAGCATCAAGGAAATAGGAGAATTGGTTTATTGGGTCAGTTTAGACAACCTGTTTGAACCAATGGTACATTTGAACTCTGACCCTGGTCAGAACTACCGATGGGATATTTTCTCATGGAAAAATATGCTGTACACCGGTTTTGAAAAGTGGAACTTGGCGGTTGCTTCCGGGTTTTGATTTGCACATATACAACGTCTAACGGCATAAAAATCGCTGCACTGATTTGAAACTATCGCGTAGCTTACTCATATTCTAATCAGGATCAAGAGGTTATGTGAACGCATCCGTGATCATAGTCTCGGGCTAGCGAATTTTTCGACACGGTCCGAGGGTCCCAACATACATATACATAAATGCATGTATACACGAGTATTTCCTTTCCTAGGCACCAGGTGTCTTCTGCCAGTTAGACCCATCTAATTTTCTCTAACCAGTTCCTCTTTCTATATGTAATGCCAAAAAAATCTACGAAACCACTTTTGTCGACCATCGAAAGTGACCCTTTTCGCTCGACGTATACAAAATTAAATTTGGTTACACGAAAAATAAATATTTTATCTGTTACATGATTGGCAATTAGGCGATGATTGTTTCTTATGCGCATCCTGTTCGCGACAGGAGGATGCGCGCGCATGTGTTTTGAAATCAGTCAGTTACGGTGATTAACACGACGTGCGTAAGAGTCAATTACGTGATAGATTATAAACGTTTAAATTATCGATTCCGGGAAAAAGCTATTCAACTCTGAGATTGTTCGAAAGGACGTGTGTTTTTTTTAGTATTCTAGTCGATTAGACGTGAAGAGAAATACGCTTTGGTGACTTCGCAAGACAAGGCCATCGTAAGAATGTAAACATAGTTTGGTCGGCAGCAAATGGCGCGATTTCTACTCACGATCTATGATCAAAACAATCTTGTTCGCAATACCGGCAAAATAAAGTATTAGAATACTTTATTTAATCTCTTCCTTTCGCTATCCGTATAACCTTTTGTAACAAAATTCTCGTTTAAACTACAAATTGGCGATCGAAAGGCGCCACCTCTACTAAACGGTTCTTACGATTACAAATGGAGGAACGTACAAACATCGACTAGTAAAGTTCGAAAAACTATTTCAAAGAAAACTTGCGAAGAAAAACGTTCTTTTACTTGTAATTCCTGATCCTCGGACATACGTAGATTAAAACGATGTGTGCTTGATGTGTACTCGATGCAAAGAAGACGAAAAACGTGTAAGGTGTTTCTCAACAAATGGGCACAGCAAGACGTTAAATATGGCAGCCAACGATGTCAGCATGCAGTGGATTGATCGTTAAAACGAGTTTCTAATAAAGGTCGGTAGAAACGAGATATTCACATTTGATCGTAATAATTTTGCCTAAATTTGAAACTATATACTTCACGCCAAAGATAGGTTGGGAATAGCATATACGGAATAGTAGATGTATCTGTATCTTTTTCTTAGATGTTTGCATAGCTTTATGAGTTGGGAGGAATTGTTCGATTCAATAATAAGTTATTTCGAAGTGGTTCGGCGAAAAGGAGATCCGTGTTCGCATGAATTAGTTACAGTCGGTTTGCGCCATAAGTAAGTGGGCACGCAGGCTTGTTGATGATCGTGGTAGACCGTCGCAGATCGTCGTCGTCGTTGTCGTTGAACATCGATAACGATCTCGGCGCTTCTCATTTTCGTGCGCGGAGTGGTATTTTTTTGAATGAGCCGAGTCTGCTTCAGAAAAACCGGGTAGATCTCTCTTGCGGGGTACAATGGCGTGTGGCGAGTGGCGGAATTGTGTTCGCGAGGAGTCTATTAAATGCAGCAGAATGCTTGGTACAATGAGGGTATATAATATAACCTACCGGGCGGACTAGCTTGGAAATTCGAATGAATTAAAAATGCGTGTATTAAACATAAAACGACGAGGAGAAGATGGCGTTACGGTATCTTCTGTAAGTACTCGAAAGTGAAAAGAGGCAGAAAGAGATGGGGAAAAAAGAAAAGGAGGAAGTAGCGCTTAAATGGCTACTTAGTATGGTCCCGTGTCAAGTCTCCCCTCGAATGGTTCATCTCACCCTGTAGCAATAATATTCGTAAGTGTTTCCATGCACGAGTGCTCAGCCTGAGTACCAACAGGTTTCATGCGAAAGCCAATTCGCGACAAGGTGAGAAAAAAAAGGAGGGGAGGTAGAACTTGACGAGGTTTTAATTTGATTCTTATGCTGCGTTAAATTCGACGTGTGCTTTTACGCTTGATTTCACGTGTTTGCCATTTAGTAGGCTATTACGATAGGTTACAACGTCGTCTCCCACCGAATATAATTTTCAACTAAGCAGGAGCCGTTTGATCGCGATGATCCCGATCGTGTCAAAATTTACGACGGTCACACGCTCGAATATTTTTTCCAACGAGCTTGATATTTGCGCTACCCGCGTTGTCTTCTTCAAGCACTCGTTATTTATACAAATCAAGTCAAATAGATTATTTTTGAAGTTGGAACTTTTACCCTGCTAATCATTACCACATCGTATCATACTATATCCTTGCTGTTGTATCGGAAACGAACACGACACGCTTTACGAGAAAAGAGTCTCATCCACAAGACGATCCGCAAGATGTTTCGAATACCAAGTTACGAAATCGGAAAAATTCCTAGGACGAAGTAAAACTTTCGATATGGACTAGCTCTCGTTGTCGATACGAAGTTACAATTACATGACGTGTTATCAGGTAACCGCGAGTGATGCACGATCCGCGAAGAGAAGCGTAGACATTTGTTTGGAAAACGGGACACCCGTTATATGCCTAAAATATACCGGCATCTCGCATGGGGCGCGCTGCTAAGAAATGCAGAAACAGCAGTTGCTATGCTAGGTGGTACTCCCTACAAACACAGGCATACTTACACACGATACACGCTCGAATCTCTCTCCTTCTTTCTAAGCATCGGTGAAATTCGTGCATAAGAGAGACACACGCAACAAGCACTCGTATACGTAGAGAAGGGTACGCGCGTCTTACCCAGTCACACAGAGATTTTTCGGGGGTTCGGTCCGCGTGTATACCGTATGCCTCGTGTACGCGGCCGTGTGTTCGTGTAACGTACACACTCGTGTACGAGGGAGTAGAGAGAGCGAACTAGAAAAAAAAAGAGAAAGAGAAGGAGCGAGAGGAAGCGAAATAGCGAGAACTCGAGGGGTGTAGCCGTGGTGGTATTAGAACGGCAGCGAGAAGGGAGCAGAAAAAAGGGAGTGGAAATGAGATAGGGAAGGCAGCGTACGAGGGACGACAAAGTGAACGGGATAGAGACGGAGAGCACGGGTGAAAAAGGAGAGAAACCAGCGAGATAGAGGGAGGGAGGGAGAAAGAAGCTGTTTGAGCTAAGCGCAGCCAGGGTCTAGAAGCGAGTTTTCGGATCGAGTCGGTGTATGTGGGCAAGAGAGTAGGTTAGCAGGCTCTCCCGAGGGAGAGAGTAATAGTAGATTGTCCTGTTGAACGAGCAGGATGGCAAGTGCCTTTATAGTGGGTCAGTACTAACCGGCACCCGGCTAGCAAGCCTTCAAGGTCTCCTTAGTGCTCCTACCTCCTCCCTCCCTACCCACCATCTTCCCTGCTGATGCCTACAACGAAAACTGCCAGGTAGGTGAGTCGAGAGCGAGCGAGACCGAGCTTAGGAGAGCTATCCGGAGGTCGTCGCGCAATCTATCTAATATATATTCATTTTTTCTCTCGCTCTTTCCTTCCACCTCTTTCTCTTGCTTCACCGTGCCTTCCCTTTTCATTTCGCTTCTCCTCTTTGTCCCTCTTTCTCGATACGTTTTACCGGTTCCTAACTTAAATTTCGTCAATTTCTGCTTGACGGTGAGACGCGATCGAACGGGCTTTCATGCCTCGAAACCTGGTTACGTTCGAATTTGTAAAACGACGCGCACTTGGCCAACGATTATATCTACGTAATTAGCAATCGTTCGAACATGCAACGTATATATACGGAATAAAGATGAAAAAATACGTAATTAGCGAGTTGCAGGAGAAGTCGCGAATCCTCTTGAATTACGTATCTCGAGGTTGATCGGTTATCAACGTTTATTTATAACGCGTATATTATTAATAGAAAGCGTTCGCTTCGATACTCGATAGCTTCAGCAACGTAGGTAACGTAAACCTCGCGTATCTCAACTGCCAGTACAGCGTTTTTCATATCTCGGCACTTGATACACCAAGACGATTCTTCGGCCAAGCACCGGTGGCGAAATACTCGTTCGTAACCTCGGATATTTAATACGTAATTATTACCAGAAGCAAAATTAGACGACTATTGATTCCTCGAACATCTACGAAATCTCGAGACGTATTCGGCGTGTTTGAAATATCGCTACAACGATAAGGCGAGCCTTACAGGATGACATAACACAGCGAGGAGTTTCTTGCGTCGGTCAAGGAGCAAGGGAGAAAGAAAAAAAGGGAAGAGAGGTAGAGATAAAGAGAGCTAGCTAGAGAGAGCACCGGCTCCACGGGGAAGTAATAAAATATTTGGGTAGCGCTGCGCGGGAATGGGAATGAGAACAGGTTCCTGTTGCGCATTCCAGGCCGATGCTGAATACCGATGCCTTGGACACGGCGGTTGGCACGGCTAGGTACATAAATTACTATTGAGTTACAACTCGCTAGTTCAGTCCCACGGAAATCGTTTGCGAATCGTGAATCACGGGTCGAAATCGCGTGAATCTACCCAGCAATTTGCCGATTAATATTTTCAAACGAATTCGCATCTATCGATTTTTTGAAACTTGGTTTCGAGCATCGGATGTTGCTCCCCGAATCTAATTTTTCCAGTTTACTCGATAAACAAGGACGTCGATGTTGGTAACGATGTCGTTTGAAACATCGGAAGACAAATAACGCGCTGCTTCTGGTACGAGGACACGCGATCCAGATACAAAACGACCGCGAATATAACAGGATCTAAAGGAAAAATGTTCGAGAATAAAATTACATAAACATTCGCGTGATTCGATATATAGGTAAACATTTGCGTGTGGTTGGAATATTCGGTAACGAACCACACGAGGCGTTTCGTTATAGAAGCGCAGATAAGGAAAGGCACGTGTTTCTAATCGGGGAAACGTAACGTTTCGTTGAAGAAAATACACTGGAACATTAGGTAATTTAACGTACCTACATCGGAACCGTTTTTAATGGGACGGTAATTAAACGTACGGTGTACGCTGGCTTCGTATTAATCTCAATTCCGCGTCGGAAAGCAAGAAACGAAAACGAACCGAACGAAATGGCGAGAGGAAGCAACGAAAACTTTTTCCCCCGTACAGACGAAACAAAAATATCGCTTTCCCACTGATAGTTCGATGGATGGTTCTTCTTAATAAACGAAGATAAATATGGTCGGAGGACAATTGCGCTATCTTGCCGTGAAGTTTGTTTACGTGGTAAGAAAGACTCGAAAAGAAATTTGAGGAGCAGAGAAGAAACAGGAATGATGGTACGTGGCCGCGGGATATCGCGAAAAGACAAAAGGACGAAGAGAAGTCGCGTCGATCGGGTTTGACACGATGCGGTAAATAAAATTGGAGCAGTTAGTCGGTCGGATCCACGCTCGTTTTCGGCCTGGCAAAGAATAAAGCAAAAATTGCTTCGGTCTCGGTTGGCCTTGTGGCGTACTTCTCTCTCTGTTTCGCCCTCTGTTCCACCCCCTTTCTCTGTCCTGCTCGTTCCTTTGCCGCTTCTTTCTCGCGCCAAGGCCTCTCCTTTCTTGCTCCTTCTCGCACACCCTTGTGCCGCGCTCGCAGCGTGAGAGCGGCCACACAAAGAGAGCACGAGAAGCACAATGGATTACTTAGA
This sequence comes from Bombus pascuorum, assembly GCF_905332965.1. Classification (NCBI taxonomy): domain Eukaryota; kingdom Metazoa; phylum Arthropoda; class Insecta; order Hymenoptera; family Apidae; genus Bombus; species Bombus pascuorum. The sequence continues at coordinate 3,823,784 of NC_083488.1, read as the reverse complement.
CGGGTAGGTTAGTTTGCCGAATGAAGCGAATGGGCCCACGCACGTTAAGATAGGTCCTGACTGAGAATCCGCAGAAAGCGCGCCAAACGCAAAATCTCACTCTTCGCTCGATTTTCACACCACGATACCTTCCTATCTAGACTCGTCCGTTTCGTCGTGCTTACGATATCCTTATCGATATCCTCGAATTCTCGTCTCTATCGAAGCACCAAGCTCTCCAAGTCTGTCGTTTCATCTACAAACGTTGCGTACGTTACAACGACTCTGAATTTCCGTTAAATTATGGATGATCGAATTTACTTGTTGCATGTACGTATGACGATCGAATGGCAGATGTTGACGAGAAATTTGTCGAGTCGATCGAGTACGTATTTCCTCGAAAATTCGCGTCGTTCGCGGCTACGCATATTTTGTTGCGTACAAGACGAGATAGCGATTCATAAGACGACGAAAATATCGCCTATGTGTATTCTAAGGTGGCGTATCGATCAATTTTAAATCCCGTAGCGATCGACTACGCCGAGTTAACCAGCGTGTGTGTTCAATTTCGCCCGGCCGATATACATACGATACGATATGAATGGCGAAAGTTTCTTCCTGAAAGTGTACGATACCGAAAACGAAAGAAACGAAGCGACGCTTGTCGAGATTGTCGTAAAGTTACTTGTACAGCGTACATCGCTAATAGCGTGAACGTCGTAGCGCGGCAGCGCACGATAACGACTTTTATCTGACAAATGGACAAAGTTCAGAATTTCACGTTTGTATAAAGTGGCCGAATATTTCATGAATCTCCGTGTAAGATGAACACGCGTGAACGCCCCTATCTCTTGGCGTCTCTGTTTTCAACATAGTAAGCCAATGGTCTCGAGCACTCGTATGTAACTTCGCGTTATCCAACAACGATTGACCAAATCGCTATCATCACGCCACGATGATCGAACCATTAATATCTGTAAGATTTGTCCGGTTACCTTGATCGAGACATTTGCTAAAGAATATCCAAAAATATACATTTACGACATACCAGTTATTATTCCAATTATTATGGCAATTGTTCAACGAATTGGTATCGGTAGAATTTGTCGTTTTATTTCTGTTCGCCTATCTTAAATACGGAACTCGTGGAGTCGACGAATCGTGATTTCGGCGCGATTTTCTTCGAGCAATGCTCACGATGCGAACCGTTGAATTCGACCATACATAGGCTTCGATAGACAAAAAAGAAACGCGCCAATGAAAAGAAAAGAAGAGGCATAGGGAACAGCGAGAAGCAGAAAGAGTCCAGGGTCTCCGTTCGTTCGTAGATTAAATCACTCGGTCACTTTTCTTTCGTGGAGCCGACCGGGACAAAGGGCGGCGTTTCTCGGAAGAGACTCGGTCCGAGGTTTGAGAATTAAAATAATATCCGCTCGTTCGGAGATTAATGGCGCCATGCCGATGCAATTTTTCTACGATGAGTTCCCTCTCTTTCGCTGCCTGCGTTATTTCGATATTCCTCGTTGCCACGTACGCCAGTTATTCCACGACTCTCCTTCCTATCGTTTCTATTAAAACTGCCCGTACTTTGTATTTCGACCCAGCGATAGAAACTCGAAACAAATTAAGTCGCCGCCTGGGCCCTCGACTGCTACCTACGACCCTAGAATATTTCAGACGTCGTAAACATTGTCACGATTTCGCGGTATTCCGATAATCTTCGATCAGATTACGTCCCATAAAATGTAACTTATGAATTTGCATATTGCAGTCTATCTCTTGGGTTACTTTGGAATTTTATCAGAAAGTTATTCGTTTCAACGTAGCAATTACCGGTTAATTAAGATACCAAAGAAACGCGCGCGTAATCTTAAAGAAAAATACGAAATGTATTTTCCCGAGATTCGTTTCCCATTCGATTTCCATTCGATCGTACTTTGCGCGCAACTGCGAGATCGTTCTTAATTCGTGGCAAGGGAATCAGTTTCAGCGAGTCGCGTTGACGAAATGCGAAATCACCGTGAGCCCTGTGGAGGATACGACGGAGGCAGGTGCGAACGAGCTGTTCGTGCCTTTCCTTCCTCTCTCTCTCGACCCGCCGATCCTCCCTTCCTTCTATCTTCCTCGCTTATCCTTCGATGGATACGTCGTTGCCCGGTTCATTGACACCTGTCGAAAGATTCGGATTTCTCTCTTCGTACCTGACAATTACGCGCACGTGGGCCCATGAGGACTCACTGCCGCCACAACTGGCAGACGCTTTAATCGTCTTTCTCTTTTTTCTTTTTCCCCGCTCTGACATAAAGATTCCGTTCATGGGCAGAAGGGAAGGACGAAAGTCGGCAGTCCGGATAAGATGCGTTTTAAGGAAATGTTTTCGTCGAGATTTTCCTCGTTGGTCCTTTTTGTCAGATAGCTGCGCGTCGAATCTTTTTTCACGAATTTACGACGGACGAAGCGTGAACGTTGCTCGTTGGAAATACAGATTACGTAAGCGGATTAGCTACGGTAATCGTAGAGAAAAACTCGGTGGCAGATAACGATAGGGTACGGTAAACGATAAGGAGCGAACCTATTTTTTTCCACTGAGAAGATATAAGGGAAAACGTTGAACGGGCGATGCTTGGAGTAAGAAGATAGCTGATGCGACTGTTACAATAAGAAAGATTTCGTTGAAAACGGTTTGGTTTCGGGGTAACAGTGGTAACACGGTTATTCGCCGGGAAGTCAACGGCCGGGTATCTAAAACAAACACGTGTCTTCAAAGGTTTCTCGAGCGAACAGAGGCTACGAAAGACGAAGACAATGTAGATAGGAAAGAGAAAAAAAGTCGCCGCGTGGGAGGCCAAGGAAGAAATAGAGAATTGTCGACGAAGCCAATATAGAAACACTCAAAATAGAGACTGCTCCGGGGATAATTTCATACAGACGTCTCAACGTTATCACCATTTTACGGTTCGATGTAACCTCGTTAATTTCGTTTCAATATCGCGCAACGAAATGCGTGGATCTCCCTCGAAAACCTAATGCTATATGCTTTTAATTTTAACGAGTTCCCTTTTTTTCCTTCTTTTTTTCTTCTTCTTCCGACGATATAAATTAGTGGTTTTAACGATTCCTCAAAATTCCTTAAACGATATCTTTAAAGACCGAATAAAAAATTACGATTGCTTAATTTCGGTGCAACGAGAGAATTTTATCGGTCGTTAAAAGCCATGGCTAATTAAGCCACTGATTTGCGGTTGCGAAATCGCGTGACTGATAGGGAAGTACAGTGCGAAGAATCATTACGTTTCATTCATTTCGAGGTATCGAGTATGTTGAAATTTCACAATGGCTTTCTCGCCCCCTGGTCCCAAGACCATTCAGTTAATGAAAGCGGATGGCTAGACGAAAAAGAAGACGAGAAGACACCGCACACTCTCTTTTCGCCGCTCTAAAGATAGCACTTCCTCCTTGCAGACGCGCAAGCACTTTTTGCGCTTAAGCCGTACATTCGTGTCGGTGTTAAATCGAGTTCTTTTCACCGTTGTTCTCAACTTAATACTCGGTTAATCAAATTACCGTTTTATACGCTGAAACCAAGTAACTTTCATCCGCGCGTGAACAACGAACGCAATTTATTCGGACGTCATTGTAAGACCTAGTCGCGACTATAAAGGAATTCTTTGCAGCTGGCGAAAGAAATATTTAACCGCTCTAATAGAAGATAAAACGTTGGACTTTGCAGTCATCGTGAAGTAGAAACAGATTCCCACTGATAATAGCTGCTGTAAGGTCCGTTTTATATTATCGACACGTACAACAACGTTTGGGTTGACACGTTCGTGAGAAACAAGGAATCACTACTTCGATCGAACATTGGTGGTGTTACGTTGCAAACAGCGCGAATGATGGTTGTAATTAACTTTAATCGTTTTTATTAAACACGTGCTATCTGTGTGTGCGCGTATCTTTTTGCACGTCACGTAGATCGATAAGACACGATTTGGACGTAGCAATAACGTTTGACACGATCTGCAGAAATTTTCTTTATCGTAATAGGATCGTGCATGTTAACATAGGATTATTCTTTTTGTTTTTTAATTTGCTTCGATGTTATTATCAATCCCGAGGTTCGCTATGTCCGAGGAGAAACCGAATCGTCAAGTTCCATCAGTGTCGGTTACCGGTGCACTGTTAACAGGTAACTTTTTTCGAGAGCAGGTGGTCTCGAGCAGGCACGCGACAAATCAAGCTGACCGAACCACGAACAACTGGAAACTTGCGATTAAAAATATACATTCTTTTCCTCTCTTTTATTAACCATCTAAACGGACATCGAATACGGACGTTTCGTCAAACTCGAATACGAAGAAGGATATTCCCACGAAATCACGATGCCTCTACGTTCTAAAAACTGTAGTACCTTGGTATTTTTATAATAAATTCTAACGCGAAACAGAATTTTTTAGTACGGTTTCCTATAATAAATGTTTTCTACAGATCATCGTATTTGTTAATGTATTATAAGATATTTCGTTTGATCATAATTCTACGTTGAAAAATAGCGACAACATTTTAGGCAGTACGATGTTCTCATGACTCGAACAAAATGAAGACATTAAATGGCGGCGAAGCTATAGTCCTCGGTGAATTAATATCGATGTTTGTAGTCTGATGTAGTTTAACCGCGACTAGCCTTAGTTTAGTTGGTCTAAAACGTAACACAACCCACCAAACTAGTTCTGTACTAAGCGGTAACGTTCTCCGCACACGGTATTGTATCCAAGGATCAGCCCCGCATACATATGTACCGCTGCTGCAGAGCAACGACTGAGCCTTCTGTATTGCTAACGAAATAGAGGGAGAGACTATTCCCTATGAATCGTTCCAATGTTCGTACCGCGCCTCTTTCTTGCAACCCGGCTTCTAAGCAAGCCGACCGTTCTCGTGGTATTCTTTGCTACATTTTTGCCTACCATTATACTACAAATTTTCTCAACTGCTTACGTCCCGTACTTCCTGGGAATTCAAATACTTCCAGTAATTTATACCGTGTCCAATGTATCCAACTTTTATTTTAATTATACGAGATAGAATTATTTTATCGTATGGATATAGGATATTCGTCGCATCGAATCTTCAGCAGAAATCGGTTTATCATGGCGAAGCAAGTATTACGCGTCGATTAGCATCTCGTACTTACGAGACTGTCACGAGCGTGACAGTGATTTATCTTACATACGTAGGACACGAAAATGATTGCTTCGCGATTACAGATACAAACGATCTTGTTACGCGATATACAGGCAAGATGGTTTAAAAACGATCCTCGGGAAATATCAACGCGTACTCTACATACTCTTCCATCCCGTTAACCTTATCAAGTTCTAAAAGCAATCGCAAGTGTATCGATCAACGTAGGTACAAATGCGCGTACGTTGGTTACGGAGTCGTCGACAAAATTTACGATCTGGATTTACTCGATTAGCATGGCCATCGTGCATGACGAGTGTGACTAACCAATTTCTACGGACGCGTTGAGATGAAGTTGGCGGTATTTCACGATGTAAATTTTAACCTCGCATCAAGCCAGTGGGGGAACCATACGTCACGCGTACAGACGCGACCTTGACCACGTTTTTTGGGCGGGAGAATCACCGACGTACGGGCGTGAGTCGTTTCTAGTCAAGTATCGATCTAACTTTTCGAGACAAAGTTGAAATTCAGTACGGATGGTCAGGATTTATAGGCGTGCGATCGTTTTACGAAAAATATGAAAGACGCGTCCGACCATGCCGGTAACAGTTTTTTCGTCTACGACTATCGTCAACTTACTGACGAATTATGAGAAAAAGAGTAGCTGCATCGATCGACGTAGTCTTTAGCGATTTTAATCGATCTTTCACTTTCGCTGTGTTCCTACGCCTTTGACAAACAAGGCTATCGATAGACTATGAAATTTATTTTACGCATCGTTACCCTTGGTAACGCGTGGTCGGAATGAAATTTCAGTATTCTTTCGCGATAATTGGATTCTAATCATTTACGATTAAACGATCGCTTATCAATCGCGCGATTATATCGTAATTTTGGTTCGATGCTGGAATCATCATTGCCATGTTAGGCGAAGCTGGCAATCGTATCGATCAACGACAGTATGTTGGCCACGATGCGAATGATTATCAGAAACTTATCTCAAAGGCGAAACCCACACGCGTGACCTTGCCGGTATAACCGGCTCCGCCATCTTGCTGATGCGTGCGCCTCTCCACCACGTGGATAAGTTTTCCACACGACACGAGCATTCGTAAAGTAGTTTCTATATCTCGCGCCGTTTTTAAGGGGAATTTCAAAGGTACGATTCGCTCGGACGAAAATCTTCGAACGATTACGCAGGCGAAGGCATAGAACGTTAACCTGTACGATGTAAAAATATCTCAAGTCGTAGACTGTATCGTGGTATTCGTAACGTACAAAGTACATATTCGGCGAAAATGGAAAAATAAATGTTTTCGATGAATACGTTTTCGAGATCCCATACAGGGGCTCTCAATCCGATAGACAATTTACAGTGGTTATTCGTCCAAAGCGGTCACCGATTCCTCGAGATAACTCGCGTAAATAGTATTCAATTTGTTTTCACGGTATTTTCACGGTTAGAGCGATCGAAGTGAATATAAAAATTAAGGAATCAGCAACGAGTCGCGATTGTCCTTTCGCCAATGAATATAATTGACGATCGATATACCGAATAATACGGTGAAGTTGCCTGTTATTTCCACGTAGATATAGTAAAAAAAAAAATATATATTCTAATACATGAATACATGTGTATATAAATAAAATATACGTGTATATATATATATATATATATATATATGTAATTGCGTCGATGGGTTGGATAGGGTTGACTATATACAGGATAGCGATCGTTCGATCGAGGTAGGAAAGTAAATGTAAGCAGAAAATCGTGTGAAGCATATATACAAGCGTGCAAATGTTCATATATTTCTACTTAGAATATCTTACAAACTAGTTGAAAAAGCATGTAAAAGCGTGACGATCTTAATGTACAGGTAGACGGAACTTGTTGCACACGTAACATACAAAGAACTTTATACAAAACAAGTTGACTTCCCTGGTTGCAGAGCGTAAAGGCCGTACCTAGAGTGTAATATTATGTATAAAGCGATAAAAATATTTTGCAACGTTTAAATTAATTACGAAGGCCCCGTGTCCCGTGCATCGCCCCCTTGCGAAGGTTCTTCTTCGTTCGGTCATGAAACGTGACAGCAGACCCTGTGTGATAATAGCGACAACAGCAGTAAACGTAGCGATATATTGCCATAGTAAAAGCAGTATAAATAGATATGTACATATATTTTACAAGAGGTTCGGTATCAGCGTAGCAACAGCCGATAAGAACATAAAGTATAGCGACATAGCGAAGCGATCTATCCAACATTATCTCATCTGTTGATTCTGAACTCACCGTTAAGTTTGTCGATTGCACGATCCGCTACAGATTGATCGGTACAGTCAACGAACGCATAGCCGCCTCGTTTCACCAGGATCGTCGTACACGACAAATTATGATCCTGAAAGAGTTGCCGGAGGGCACTCTCGTTACAATCCGACGGTAGATTGCCCACGTAGAGCTTCGACATGGTGGTTGGTTCGCTCTTGGACGTTATGGTGGCGGTTTTTCCGAGATACGTCTCGGTCACGTGGCTTGAAAAATTTGCAGCCTAGTGGCACGCGGCTAAACGATGCGATCGCTGACGATGTTGTCCACAACACGCCAACGAGGATGTACGATCACGTCGCGATAACGATGGATAACCGAGTATTTCGCACAAGGAGACCCGAAGTGAAATACACCGATGAAAGTCGCGGACGAACTCGACGATGACACGACCACGGCACGTTTACGACACGTCCAGGATCCCAACTATCCCCGATACGAGACGAATACACGTACGGGATGCGGACGATGACGACGACGGCGACGACGACGACGACGACGACTACGACGACTACGACAACGATGACGATCTTGAAAATCCTGTTATCACGCAGGAAGAAACGAACACGAGAGCGCGCTTTCGTCAGGGTCTTTCTTGTCGCCTTTTTTTTGCCTTTCCTACTATCTTAACGTCTCGACGAACACGATTGTCTTTCTCGCGTGATACTCGGCCTGATTTTTCGCGCTTGCACACCAAAAAACGAAAGGGACACAGGAGGTTTATCGTAACTTCTTGAACGATCTTCCAAGCGTTCCTGGCTCTACTGTCTTTTGTTTTCTCCTTTCTTCCTTTCCTCTGCAACTGCTGTCTATTTCCCGCTCGCTTCGAGGTACAACGACTCTCTGTCACGTCGAGTCGACACCGGTAGTACACAGACTTGGCGTGTTTCCGGTAGCAATGGATGTCTCTCGAGCCAGCTCGATCGTACAAACCGACGAGGATGACTGCGATGACCGATCGGCGGACTATGACGACGACCGTGTGTCTTCTCAGAAATGACTCTTCAACTTTTTTAAGGTTAAGGGACGCGCGTTGACCGTTCTCTCGACGATTCACCGTGTGTCCAGCTACTTCTCTCTCCTCTCTCTCTTTCTTTCTTTCCTCTCCTCTCGTTGCGACGACGACGACGACGCACCTTCCTACCAGTCTCTTGTCTCTTTGGCTAGACCACGACACGACGTTCGAGGGGCTCTCTCATTCCGCGTTTTCCCTCTCTCTCTCCTTCTCGTCGCTTCACCCTTTCTCGTTCCCTCTTTCTCTTTCCTCTCGTTTGCTCTTTCGCGTGTCCTGGGGGGCAATACGATGCAAACTCGTCACTCTTCTCTTTTTTTTTCCCGCTCCTTCTTCCTTGCTCCTTTTTACCAACCGTACAACCTTCTTGTCTCTCCTTGCTCGTGCGTGCACTTTCTCACTCTTTTTTTCCTTCTTACAGTCTGTCTTATTCTAGCAACTAGAAGCTCGCGAGCGCTAAGCGGGAAACCGACTCGAAATTCGCGAACACGTCGCTTTCTATTGGCTCGTATGGGACCACGTGGCTACCCCACCGACTCCCGCCTCTGTTTCTCATTGGACAATTTTCGCACGCCGGTTTTCGCAGCCGGCAACGTGTCCGTGTCTGCGTGCATGTTCGCTCTCGCGTGCATGCGTGCTCGCTTGCTCGCTCGCTCGCTCGCTCGCTCGTTCGTTCAGGTTGCGTGCACGCACACGAGCATGCGTGTACGCGAGTAGAAAATGTACATACGCGTGGCCGGTGCACGCGTGTGAGCGGCGACCCGCGCGAACGCGTCCACGTTTCTCTTTCTCGCGCCTTCTCATCGTCGTTTTCTTACTCTTTCTCACCGTAGCGCGTGTTCGGTTCCTGCAGAAATCTACCGGGTGTTTTCGGCGAACGGTAGCATGGTTAACGAGTTCCTTGCTCCTGCTTCGTCGTTGGTATTCATATTGAAAGATCGTTGTACGAATCTATCAGCCTTTTTCTTTTTTTTTTTTTTTTTGCTAAGCGCCGCTGGAAACGATGAGACCAGCGAATGAATCGAAGATGCGTATCTTTGTGTCCGATTTACATTTATATAGGCGACTAGATGATTTCTGTACGACTATTTCGTAACCTTCGTTACGTTCCTCTATTGCAGCAACAATAGGGTAGAATCTATTCTTCTGACTCGTTACAAATGTTTAGGTGCTTGCTTAATGTGCAAGCATCATAGACGTTTCAACGAACGATGCTAAAATTAAATGCAAATTTTGTGCGAACTGTTCGTGATGCGTACGTGTACGTGAAACGATTATGAATCCTTTAGACGTAATTTTACTACAATTTTACTAAAATACTATTAACGTTTTCTAAACTATTAAAACCATTTACGTACGTGAAATTTAAATAATCGTGTTTTAGTGTATTTCGATCATTTTTCGAATCGTTCTAATTCGTAAAAGTTAGAAACGAAATATACCGAGTCGACGAGCGGGAGATTCCATTGATCGAGGAAATGGATGATAAAATTTTATGGAGATGATTTTCGATAGCCTTGCAATACACTATTTTGCGCACCGTGCATGCATAGACAAATCCGCTCTTACGTTAGAACAGTGCCATGTCCACAAAGGGGTGGAGTGAGACAGCTGCCTATGTGGCCAGGGTCAGGGTGCTCAGGGTAAGAGGTTGGAAAAGGAAGAAACTGCGTCCATGTTGTTTCTATTCACCTGCCTTCCACGAGTAACGATTAATTAGCTAAAATTGCTTCTCTCGTGATTAGTGGACGTAAAACGTAAACTGTAACGTACGTATTAAATCGGTAGATAATTGTTTGTTCTTTGTAGACGAATGAAATCATACTATATATTTTTCACTAATAGTTATTTAAGTACAATTTGGAACGCGTATCACAGATAGAATATATACAAATATTTTATTTCCAAGTTGGAATTTTCGGTTCGTTTAATTAAGCGAACAACGGAAGGATATGGTAAATTAACTGATAAATTTATTAGATTCTTTGCTTTAAAAAAATATATCAACGAGAATAGGGTATTTTCACCGAAATAAAAATTATGTTTCGAAATGGAGGATGAATTCAGAATATAGTCGACTACGTTTCGTCGTGCCATCCGGTTTTCCTGTTCCCCTACGTACCCCTCCCAATTTTAGAACGCCTATTCCGACCCTCCGGTAGCTTAGAACTATTCGATTACCCCTGTCCACCGTTTAATGGGGGCGTCCTTAGAGACGTATGCAAAGGAAACTTAGCCACAGGATATTATAAACGCTTCTCTAGCTTGCGTAGAAAAAGCACAGAAATCACAAATATTTGTCACATTTTTCTAGCTATTTGAATTAGCTTATCGTTACGTTCGTCTGTATTCTGTTACGTATCTGTAAATCCTAACCATTCGAAACATACTACACTGTTAAGTAATCTAATCGCGATTCGTGTAATTTGAATATACTTTCGGTGTTACCAACATAATCCTGTTAAAGCCATAACACGATGCTTAGTAAGTACATTAGCCAGGAACACGCTTTTTTAAACTTCCCGTGTGGCTTCCCTCGGTAATGGTATATACCTTGATATATTGTATTTCATAGTTTACCTCCTCTTAGATATAACAAATTACGTAACGCCATTTTAAAATTGCATCGTAGTTTCTCGTTTTATTCGTGTGCTTCGTACGATCATATTGATATATATGATATTGTATATATTTTGTTTCACCATCCACGTACGCAACATCTGTGTGCGAATATACATAAAATTTATTTGCAACTTACAAACTCGTCTACACTCAGTTACAACCGGTGTAATTAAATTATTAAAAAGTATTTATTAGCAAAGAAACGTTCTATATATGCGATCCTATTTCAACGAAATAGAAAAGTACAGAAAAGAGAATAAAAGACGTATGAATAATTACAAATAACATGGGAGAATAGTAAATACTGCGAATACTACGTTCTTTGTTGACGATAATTTGTTTCTTCGGTGTTTGCAGTTTTAATTGTTATTTGTGTCTTTCTCTGACATCTATTGTACGGTATATTTCATTGCTTTCCTTAATCACTCGCGAATAAAAGGAAAGGGAGGAGGGAAAATCCGAGTAACGGAAAATGAATTGGAAAGCTGCTGTGGCATTCTCTTGGGTTCGCAGCTGCTACGTGGTGTACATATTATGTGATTTTACTTCGGTCGAGTCGAAAGTACAATCTACATCTGTAACTTGCCATATGTTTCCACGCGATGCATCAAAAAATAGAACACATTTTTTCTGAATAAGATTCAACAAAACATAAAAATCATCAAGTTCTCCGTGGGTTTAAATTAACCTATATCTTAGGTTCGACACACCATAATATTGTAGATACAAATATTTCAGATATACTTGTTTGTCGATTCTTACGTATTCACGCATATTGTCTCATCGTTGTTCTAACACGATTCAAGCGATTCTAAGGGTAGAAATACCGATCGGTAACGCGTCCTGTTCTTTAATACGACTTTTCCTTTACAGTTTGCGGACATAGTTTGCGCGAAAGCTATTCTTTCTACTCTATGTTAAAAAGGATCTTTACTTTTTTAATTATTATTCTGGTAGAAACACAAAGTGCAACGACAGTTATAAATAGAATGAAAGTAAACATTTAGAAAGGCGTGATTGCATAAGCGCAATAATTACGTATAGAGTAACAGAGTTTCTCAGTTATAATTATGACGATCGCTACGAAAGGCAATTAATTAATAGATTTCGAATCTGTGCTATAGATAGCTTTAGGCAGAGTTTAGAATAAATTACCATCGCACCATGACAGTCGATAAGTTAGGATTTAGGAGATTCCTAACTTGCCAATGCAGCAGCTGCGGTTTCCAACGAGTGAAATTTCGCCCCGTATTTGTCGCTAGAGGGTTTTTGGGCACCAAGAGAAAACATTAGATGGATTCATCGTGATCTTGTTTGCACTTTACCGAATAAACTTTAGTTTCTTCCCTTCAATTTCGTTTAAATCCTTCCGAATTTATCAGAAAGATGTTAGTTTGTAGTACGTGCACACAACGCTCTGCATCTTCGAATAACCTCTTATTTTGTAAGAAATTTCTTCTTAAATCCTACTGAAAAATAAGATCGAATCTCCAAAGTAACTCATCGTGTGTACAAATAGAGAATGTCTCGTACGTACGTCATACGACGTTAGAATCGGTTGCTACCAAACATCAAATAATTACATGCTAAGAATCTTTGAATTTCGATGCTTTTCTATTCAATAAGATACGGAAAACAAGGTTATAGCGTTTATTTAACTAGACGCGATTGTCGTAAAACATAAATCCATTTCCGTGATATTTTTCGTATATAACCGATTCTCGTGCGTTGAGCAGGATTTCAGAAGATGTTCAGTTTTCGTCCGGGCGAGATCTAATCTCTCAGTGCTCGCTACACCCTCGCAGTAAGTTCTTCTCGTAGATAATTTGGAGCAGCCTGTACCAACAGCCTAATGAACAGTTGGTTCCTATTGGTAGAAGGCGCCCGCGTTTAGGCCTCGTTATGTTACGGTAGCGCAGCTGGCATTGCCCCGGATGGCCTCCCCCCGTTTCCCTCTCCTTTCCCTTCCCCATTTTCGAAACGATCCTCGTGCCCCTTCTTATTTCTCTAGCGACTCTAGCTTGTTGGCCTAGAAAACTATTCTCCGAGCGATAAATCGCCCTGCACGTACGAATAATCGGATGAAATACGAGCTGTACATGGTCATTATATGGGTTTCGCGGCTAAAATCTAGTGTCTTCTTTCTCGATTTATCTTTTCACCGAATCAAATTTTCGAAAAATTCGTGCCGAGTACGGCAAACAGGGAATTACTCCGTGAATAAGCGGCAAATAAGTATTACGCGGAGTAAGATTTATTCGAAGGTAGAGAAATAGGAAAGGCTCGACTCGGCTCCACTCGACACGCTAAAATTCGTTGTAAAAATTAGTCATAGTTACGGGAACAATGCTGGCTAGCTATCTTTTTGTCTTTTTCTTTTCTTTTCCTTTTTCTCTTCTTTTCCTTTTTCTTTTCTTTTCCTTTTTCTTTTCTTTTCCTTTTTCTTTTTTTTCCTTTTTCTTTTCTTTACCTTTTTCTTTCCTTTTCCTTTTTCTTTTCTTTTCCTGTTTTTCCTTTTTCGGAATGTATCACGTTTTGCCTGTTGGAATTAGAAAAGTAAAATTGAATAAAAGGTTGAAGACATCTAAGTCGCGAGTTTCCTCAGATAAATAATCTGTTCGATCGATATTCTACAGAGAGAGCATAGGATCGAGACGAATAACCTCGGACAGTTGTAGATTAAAAGTTTGAATGTCGAAATTTCAAATATTCAGATTTTATAAATAGGCTAAATTTTTAAATTGTTACATGGAAAATTTGTATTCTTCGATTTCTGTATACACAAATTTCATATTTCAAATGTTTCAGACAAAGAATTTTTATCTCAATCGCTTGAAATCATCTTTCATTCGTTTGCTTGTATGTTTGCTTTTGTCTTTTTATTATAGTATCTCCTAATATATCTAGCTAATGATAACAACAACAACAATAATAATGATATCTCCTCTTTACTTCTAATCTTCTCAGGGACAAATCAATTCACTGTGCGATTTAGAGATTTCATTTTTCGATAGTAGGATTTAAACATTAGATTCAGCTAGAATCAAACATACGATAAACATTTATTATTCGCGTTATAGTACCACGCCAGAATAATCTAATTATAATTCCCAATGAGAATTGATTGTAAAATTCTTCCAAATAAAAAAAGAAGAAAAATATTTTTCAATAGAATATGCATCTCGATAGAAACGTTATTTCGTTTTGTCGTTATATTCTTGCCTTATTCTGTATGAGAATTGATTGTAAATAATCTACTAATTTAAAAAAAAAAAAAAAAAAAAGAAAGATATTCTTGCCTGACTTTCTACGGTCTAAACGGCGGCAAAGAAAATCTGTTAGCTGAGAAACGCTAAAAGGGTATATTTCCGCTTTCGAGTCCTTCTCGTTCCTTCTCTCGTGGATTTTTGTTTTTTTTACAGATTTCCCCGGGCTAGTCGCAGGCAAGATTTTCTAGTTATCACGGTCTCTAGCCTGGCAGCTGCAGCTGTTTCGAAATGCCGTTGTAACGAGCGTATCCAAAGGATCGAGGAATCCATTATCCCGGCGTGAAATCGTAGGGAAAAAGATGACGTTCCACAAAAAGAACTGATCTCACGGATGGATCCCGTGATGACAATATCCAGGGGTTGCTATGAGTAGCTTTTTTTTTCACGCAAATCTCTCTTTTTATCTTTGACATAACTCTTTCGGTTCTTCTTACGGTTCGTCCTTTCTCATAATACTCGTATTCAAGAATCGTCGCCATTGGTCTATCCGACACGAAGATATTCCAAGGGTAAGTTGCCGAAGAAATTCAAATTTTCTTCCACGTGCACTGTATATGATTTTAAATTTTCAAAAATAAATTATCAATTCTCTACAGTTGTTGTCGTGGAACGTATATCGCGTTAACGTTGGATTGCTAAAATTGTTAATTAAAGAAATATCGTATAAAAGTGTATCGTAACGGGTGAAACGTTTAATAAAAAGTTTTCCTCTTTTGCTGACTACGAGTCATGGGCAAAGGGACTTTGGCTTTTAGGTGCACCGCGTTTTTTCGCTGTGTCGTTTATGCCCGAGAACCGAAAGTGTTTATTGCCATAATATAACCCCTTCGTGAATTTAACTGCAGCGTAGCGTTATTGTCTTGGACGGTTACCTGTCCCTAAGATTAGCATGCAGTTATTCCAGCAGATGGAGAATAGGAAAGTATAGCAACGATGTCTCTTGCGGTTACGCTACGTTAAAATAGGACAATCGTTTGATGTGCCGGAATTAGGATTCTAACGGTCACAGAACCATGTTACTCCTTTCCCAGCATGTTTTTGCTCGAATAGAACGACACAGCGACAAAGGATAATGTAACGTTCCCAACCGCATCTCTAATCTTCTATAATTTTCTTTTACATATTCCTGACATTTAATAACGTTACGTCCGCACGTAAAATGATTCGTTCGATGTCACGGTAGAAATTATTTATATATGTGTGTGTATATATAATTAGAAATATACACGACAATAATATCGGGAATCTGAGTATCCCTTAACGTATACGTAACAAGTATTAAGAGTCGATCGAGAGTAGGTAATTATTTGAGGAAATAAAAATGGCGTGCACTATAAACACACGGATCCAACCATGTTGCTCATGTACACGCGTACCTATATGTAGGTAGACGCGTACATGCACATATGGTAGCTGAAGGGGCAGGTTCGAGCACCAACGTTGGCAAAAGGGCCCAGCGTATAAATGGCGGCTGAAAATTCGCAAACTCGCGAACTTTGTACAGATACGTTGATCTCTTTTCGTTACTATGCATTTAGGACAATGAAATTTTCGCTTGGAACATCGAATAAACAATGTATCACCCAAGCCAGGCTACGTTAAGTTATCAAATATTCGTTTTGTTTGGTTCTAACGAATAGGAATATTCAAATATTTAGGATACACTGGAGAACGATTTAATATTTTACAGTGAAATCTACCAACTACACGATTTTCTCGACAATGTTACCTTTAATGTGCATTGCCCTGTTAACGCAATGTTCCATTTAACGTTGCATACGATTCTTTCCTACGAATATTTAACGTTTTTCGTTGAGAAGCAATGCGGTTTGCGTCGTTATACGTATCGTGGCTCTTTCTCAAATGTTCCTTCTTCTTGTCACGTGCCTAATAGATTTCGTGTTTATCCTTGGGACGAATAAATTATATCGCAAATACACGAGGCAAAGTTGCTAAGGCAAAGTTATTCCTTTCCTCTTATTTGTCTTGCGTTCTGTCTAAATTATAAAAACTCAATTTCCGAGGTTGCTGATATTCTAACACGACTTGTAGCCTCAATACGACTAGAAGGAACGGAAATCTACGATAGCAAAAGGTATATAGTGTTGTACGGAATTTCTTATTTTCCACTATCGGAGCTACGCCATCGAATCGACCGGCCATCGTAAAGAACAGACCGATATTACTCGCTTTAATACTCGAGAAGCTTTTAGCAATGTCTATCAGCTTCTTCCAAAAGTTTCTTCCCTTCCATAAGGAAATAATAGGTACGCAACATTTTTTCTTTTATGTTTATCAATCGATCTTGTTCCGATAGAACAAAATGGATCCTACGTAATTCGCTAAAATAATACAAAACAAACCAAAAGTTGCGCCTTTATTATTTCCCCATCGACCGAAAGAAACCTTTGGGACAATCTAATACGTTCCACATACCTGGCATAGACTTTTATTACTCAAAAGTTACTCCTCTATTTTTCTGTCGCTGACAAAAAGGTCAACTTTTGCGGATAAAATCTATCGCATTCGTAGATAGTTGTAGATACAGTTATAGCATCTGGCTCGGTGAAAAAGATTCTGGGAAGTAGGAGGTGCGGCCACAGATGTAACCCCTCTACCGTGTTTCCTTTTGAATTTTCATTCGGAAATGGTTAGACGAAGAGGGGACAGGCGGCTTGTAGTTGCATCCCCCCTATTGTCCTCGAATTCACAGTGTGCATCGTTGCATCGCTTTATTCTATGCAACTCGCGGTGACGAGGGAAGCCAACAACGAACTTCCTCTGCATGGCGGTGGCCTCTTCTGGAGGGGGAAAATCGGTGGAGGGGTAATGCACGCAGGTGGGGGGTAATGCACTTTGGAGAACTGCAGCTTCCAACCGCCATAAGACATTCGTACGGTATTTTCAATTACGGCTGAAAATGGGATTTTCCAGCTGGATCTGTTTATTTGATCGAGTTTGCCATACAAATCGTCGATAAAGGATGGGGAAAAGTTTGGGGGAAAATCGTTGCAGCCTATCTCTACCCTGTAGAAAATTGACAGACCATCGTTTTCTGCAAAGTTCAATTAATATCGGTAGAATTAAAATAAGTCGTTTTTGAATTATCCACACGTAGTTTAGACTCTCCTAAGCGCATCTTTTGTTTCTCGTAGAATTATTTTAAACGAGAATAAATGTAGGAACGTTTAGATAGTTAATCAATCTATGTTTTATTAACCAGTCGTAGAAATTGTTACGAACGATCGAATTAGGTGAGTACTACGGAATAAAATTTGTTTTCCTATGCACGAACATTCTAAATACAAATTACAGTTCCAATCGCGATACGAATTTCCTCCGAAATATTTTTAATAAATCTTAAAAGGAAACAACAGGATATTAGATTAAAGTATTTTAAACGGAGCTGCTATAAATATCTTGAAAAACAATTCGCGTAGAATATATAGCGCGTTACACATTTTTTTAATTATTTTTTATCACTCATCATAAACTTTCGATGGCTTTCGGCCTTCCTTACAAACATTATATACCTATCTATACATACAGCGGCGAATAAAAGAAAGTTTCAAAGCAAACGAATTTTGTACTAAAAATGAAAAGATCAAGGTAGCTTTCGTACTAGAAATTTCTTCCATTTTGATAACGGTCGTCTATCCTACGCTGCATAAAGCTCTTATCAAACGCTCTTATCAAACACGCAAAATTATGGCCTCCTTCTACGCTTCTTATCTTATAAATCATCTTTTGTACGTCACCGTACGCATTATTTGTGCATCTATACGCCAGCGATAATTTGCAACGTATATCTTTCTGTAATAATTTCATAAAGACGATGCAGGCTTATATCATTGGTATTACGAGGAGCCATCCATTTGCTTAATATTTGTCGTTAAAATAATTGTTGCGGAAAGTGAAGCTCTGCCGATCGGCCGACTTCATTACAGATCCATGGCAGACGTCTATTGGCGGAACTGCTTATGGTGGGGCAATGGCAATGCACATTTACGCATGCCGTACGCCGAGTCTTGCATCGTGCATCGCATATTTGACGCCGTGTGGGAGAGACACTGCACGATGGTGGGATACCACATGCGGCGTTAACTGGCAGAGGGGTAATGCATTTTACCAACGGTGCAGCCAGAACTGCAACCGACATTGATACGCCATTCGCTTGCATACCAACGCCGAAACTTTGAACCGTTTTCGACGACGTATCCGGCGATATTTCCGGGAACCGCACGATTTTCGAGATATCGTTTCTTACGACACCGAAAGATTTCCTCCGAACGTAACGAACGTTTGAGAATTTTTTTTTTATTTTATTTTGGTTATTTTACAATTTGTCCTTGCGGACATTTGGTAAAGTGTTATATCTTGTTGGTGAAGGAAAAAAAAAATATAAATAAAAAATAATATAGCATGTGGGCGGCTACCCCCAGCGGGGTACCAGCTTCGTTTTTTTTTTCTAAGTTATATCTTTTATGAGGTGTTTGAGAATATCCACGAAAATCGAAGAGATACGTGAAAGGAAACTCAGGTTCCTTCATTCTGTCCAACGTCGTCTTCTGTTCGTCACAATCCTGTTTACCTTTTGTTACGAAATATCGTACATTTTCAAAAAAAAAAAAAAAGATGAAGTTGTTAGTCGGAAATTTGTTTTTACAAAACCGAGAGTTTCAACAACGAAACGCGACAGCGTAATTTTGATTGGAAAAATCGGACGATCGTAGCGTGGAAAAATATTTGTCGGTCGCTATATCCGTGTGAAAATGTATAGGAACAATCGTAATCGAACGGAGGCTAAGAGCTCCAAAACTATCGTATCCCACGGGATTTTCCACGTGCATCGTAACAGAAAATGCAGTATCTAGTTGGCTGGTCCTATTTTTTTTTTTTTTATTTGCGTTTAATTTACAATCAATTCTCGTTAGAGAATTTTAAGTAAATTTATCTGGCGAGGTACTATGACGCGATTAATAAGTGTTTATAGTATGTTTGATTCTATTTGAATCTAGTGGTCCTATTAAACTAGCTGGTCCTGTTAAAATTAAATTCAGCATCGTGCATAACGCGATTAAGAGAAATACGAGATAGAAAAGAAAAATTTCTCTCGTTCAGTCTGGATGCGAAAGTGAAAGAGAATTTCGATCAAAGTTCCGCCTCTCGAATAACTTATTTCGAAGGATCGTACGTTTGATCCATAGCTACTACTATGATACTACTTATTAGCGTTTCTTCGATATTGCAAACATACTGTGAAACATGGATGAAAGAAGGACGTTAGTTGCTCCTTAGGTCGTATTTGCCATTGTTTAAGTGACAAACTCGTAGAAAAGAAGTTGTCCTCTTTAATGGGAGGAAAGAAAGAATAAGAATAAGAAGATAAATTGCTACGGTTTAAGATGCTGGAGAAACAAAGGCTGGGATAACGGTGAAAGTAAAAGTTGTTGTTTCTGGAGGCAGCAGCCTGGCTGATCGGAGCATGCGTGGTCGGGGCCGCATCAGGAACACGCCGGTCCTGGAAATGGCCTGGGTCGTATCTCGTCTTTTCGTCCTCGTGCACGCCGTAAACCTGGAAAAGGAAAGTTGTTCCGGGTATCATCTGCCTTGGAGGCCCTTGCGGCCGATCAGGGTCGCGTCGATGGTTAGACGCGGTAAGGGCTGCTGGCACCGTAAAACTTTCAGGAGGGTGAACTGGGAAAGCGTCGAAGGGGCGTCGAGATATCGGGCGTAAAAATAGAAAGGGACGAAGGTATAGCTAGTAGACGGAAGCGGATAGATAGAGGGGAAAGCTGATTGCGAATGGAGAAGGACACAGCGCGAAGGGGAACGATGGCGGGAGCTGAAAGTCAGCGGGATGGAAGGAGAAAGATAAAGAGAAAGTACGTGACAG
This sequence comes from Bombus pascuorum, assembly GCF_905332965.1. Lineage (NCBI taxonomy): Eukaryota > Metazoa > Arthropoda > Insecta > Hymenoptera > Apidae > Bombus > Bombus pascuorum. The sequence continues at coordinate 3,803,496 of NC_083488.1, read as the reverse complement.
GGAGGAGAAGGTAAATAGGGGCGAGAAGGAAAAGGCACGAGGGTTGATAAGAGAAGGAAGATCGTGCAGAGAGAAAGAAAAGGGCAAACGTAGGGTCGCGGCGCAGAGAGGGAAGCGGAAAGTTAAGGGAGAAGGTTAGTGGACGGGAGGCATAGGCCTTCCTGCAGGCAGGGGTGAGTCACCCTGTATTAACGAGCGGCTACGCCCATTCAAAAGATGGCTGTTTCCCGATTGACCAATTAGATTTCGCGATGTGGCCCGTGTCGAAAAAGCGCGGCAAACGTGACCCTCTTGGCCACCCTGTGGCGCGAGACCTCCGCTGGAGGGATGCTTTTATTTATGTGTCCTTTCTCCCTTCTTTCCCTTCGCAACGCTGGGGAAAAAAAGTGTTCCCCCCCACCGCACCGACCCCTCAGCGCTCTAACAGTTTCTCCCCCTTTCTTTTTGCTCCACGAAAATTCAACGCGGAAAATGATAATCCGTTTCCGGTAGCGCGCGTCTTGCGCAGCCAGCTTTCACCATCTGCTTGCAAGCATTTTGCGCGAGACTATCTTAGCCGTCAGATTCTCACGCTTTTTATTTAATCCTTTATATCGATTGTATAATCGGTTCGATAATCGTGATCGATGGAAATTTGTAAGACCGCTCAAAAAATATGACCACTCTTTCTTTGTTCGGGGCGAACGGTTGTTTTCCCGAACGAACGATGGAACAACTGCGAACAGACGGCAATTTTTCGTTGGAAAAACATAATAGAGCTAAGATCTCTCGGTCCTTTCGTTATTTTCGTTTCCACTCGTTGCCGCTGAGACGAGATAGAAAATTGGAAGTAATTATTATCGACAGTCGAGACGCGGAAAATTTTATAAAACTTTAATTTCAATAAATCGAGACACGATCTCCGATGTTGTAGTTGTAGTGTTTATTGGAGAATATTTGTATTAATTGGTATTAGTATTAATTTACAAGTAGAGAAAAATAATAAATGTTTGGCGATATCAGTCGTTCAGCGGTAAAGTTTTATTCGGCATTCCAGCACTTTTAATTTCTCTAGCGCAATTTTTTAACGCATTCCGATATACCGTTGACGACGATAAAAATGCAAATATTATCATAGTCGATAAAACTTTATAGAAATTAGTATTTACGACTTGTTTCATAAAATTACCACTTTATACGTTTTCTGTGCTTTCAACGTGAGAAGGAAATTTGTCGCCGATATCGCGTCACGAAAACTTCTTCAACGTTTTTCGTAAAACTTCCACACGTTAGCAGTAAGATATAGCAGAAACGACAATGTTCGATAAAAGCAACGCGTTTTAAAATATTATCTCCAACGACGTGTATGCTTGAACGATGTTTTCGAACTACCGTTTCTTATCGAGTGCAAAGAAAAACGATCTAACGTAAATATAAAATACAGGAAACAATTTTAACAAATGACGTTAAAATGTAATTCGTATTTATCGTTCGAACAAAGAAACGCACAAGCTCGTGTTCTTCCCGAATTTTACATCGCTGGAAATTTTCTACCATTTTGCCTTTGACCACTTACTTCGTGCAAGATTCTATCTTCCAAATCTTTATGAAATAAGAGAAAATTCCAATTTCTAACGAGTAGCAGGTATCGACCAACGATATTTCGCAACGCGACGATTGCTTATCCGCTAGTTCGACGACTTGCAAATGGAAGAAAGAAGGATTATTTACTTGAACAACAGTTTTTCACGATAATTCTTATAGAGCAGCAAACCTTAGCTAGGCGAGCTGATCCTACGCCTATGGATTCCTAGAAGCCGGCATGTTCAGGGCTCATTGGGCGTGTATAGAGGCTTGTGCGTCGACCTAACAGCACTCTAGGGTGGTGTCGTAGATATACGTTGGCCTGGTACAGAATTTTTAAACCTTCGGCAGGCAAGCGAGGAATTTTCTGACCAAAGTTTGCTTTGTGCCGGGAAATCTGACTTGAAAATCTCCGGTACGTGGAACGTTCGTTTCTGCCTACAAAACTACAGTGGCATCCCTTCACCCACATCAAACTGTTGACAAGGTACAATTTTACATTTGCAACGGTGGAAGGAATTTTGAAGTAAATCTTCCGTATCTCCGATCTGTTTGTCGTTTCGACGATCTTGCAGCATAGGTCGATTTAATTGAAACTGGCATTTCGTCGTATCGAAAGATATTAGCGCGTTTCGTTGTTTTCCCGAGCTTCGTCGTGCCAGGTTAAGAGTAAATGGAATCTAAGTTATTTTTAATACCATGTTACAGCGGAACAGCGTGTTCGATAGTTTCTGAAACTTCGAATCGAATTTCTCTTCCGGCACGAAATAAAAAGGTCGAAAAATATAGGAAGGTTCTACTTGGAAGTGCGGGACGTTTGAAACTAAAAATAAAACATCGTACTTTCGTTCGATATTTATTACCTAGCTTGATTTACCGAGCAGACAGTACGTAGAAACGGCCTAAGTGTTATTCATCGCTCGAAATGGTTCGACATGTTAGTTTCCACCCGGAAGTAGCCTTCATAGGCGACGAAGAATTTTTTTACTCGTCGTATTGGTAAGGGGGTTGAATGGACGTGCGAAGCAAAGCTGAATGGCTAACGAGATCTTCTCTCGTTTCATAGGCATTAGGTACTTGCACGTGTATACCACCATTCATACGATGGAAACGCTCCAATACACGCATCTTTCCGCTCCATCCAGGAGCGTATCGACGCATGCCCGTTCGATTTTCCACGAGACGCCAACCACCGGTCAATTTTTTCCTTCCATCTTCCACGAATCTTCCCGAAATCGTTCGACCATCAAAGACAACGCGTATGACACGGCGTCGGCCAACTTTGAAAATTCTCTTCGTTCAATCACGAAGTTTTCGTGATCGTTTTTATATTTCGGTAGAGGCATAGGTACGAGTGTACGCAGGGAAAATCGATTTCGACGGCTATTCTCCCGTTAAGTAACGCACAGAGGCATCCGCACTGCCAACTCTCGAAACGCGTGGCTCGCGAGCACGCACGTGTGTATTTTGAGGGAAGCAGAGGGAGGACGTTGCAGTCCCTTCGTATAATTAGCGTACGGCCCTGGATACACACTTGGACAGACATATCGCAGGTAAAAAGCACGCCGGAGGATGGAACGGAGAAGGTTGCACGTGCTTCGTTCACCGGTCGAGGTTGGTACACGGCTTCGCAAGGACAGCGGCCCGGTTTTCACTGGCCGCGCGCATAGACGCGCACACAGCGAGAGCGAGAGAGAGGGAGAGAGAGACAGTCGACGTTCAAAGAGCGGTCGCCATTTGCAATCGAAAACAAAAAAAAAAAAAAAAAAAAAAAAAGAAAGAAAAAAGAAAAAATAGAGAGAAAAAAAAAAGGAGAGAAATAGAGAAGGAACGGGGAACAAACGGATTCGACCAGGGGGCGATTGCCGGCTCTCTCGGGGTCGTTACCCCCTTTCGGATTTAGGTCACTGCTCCGAGGGAGCTTTGATTCGCCATCGATGAGAAAATTTATTTCACCGTACCAATAGAGAAGCTTGTTTCGTCCAACTTCCCCGTATACGCGTGGTCCCGTGAGAAAAAAAATATTGAAAAGCGACGATGCTCGGCCGATGCTGTCCCGTGAGAACATCGAAATAACAATTAATTACGACCGCACGTGTCCTTCGAAAATGATATATCGATACAATTTTCTAGCTGTTGCACGCAGATCGCCGTAACGTTATTGTATCCGTTTATTTCAGACAGATTATCAGGCGATTTCGTTCGAAGCAAACGTTTAATCGACTAAAAATTGGGAGAAACGCGAGGTGTACGCACGCTTTTAAACGTATAGGAATTCGTAGTAAGAAATAACGTGAAAATAGGAGAATACTTGGACGTATCGACGTTCTTGATTTCCATGGCGTCGTGCCTCCTGGAAAACTCATGGAACGCATTAGGGCTTTTCGGGGGTCGTTCCCCTCTTTTCTCGTTCCTCGTGTTCTCAATATCGACCTCGCTTATATTTTCTCGACCCAATGCGAAGGGTCGTTGGCCCCCCCTCCTTTTCGCTCCCGGAAATCGTGGCTCATGTCTCTCAAAAGCGGCCTCGAACAATGGATTTTATTTCCATTGCAGTTCGTGACCTTCTTCGTCTAGTTTTAGTAGAAAACTTTTCCACTCGTGTTCCGCGTATTTTTTTTACGAAATTTACATATTTCTATGGAACGTCTTCTGACACGGTAACACGTTATCATTTTACGAAGAAAAAATAAATACAGATCCGATATCTAATATTATCTACATCGCGTTTTAATTGTAATGACCGCCAGCGAAATACAAGCGAGGATCGTATTTACATCTATAATCTATAGAATCTATATAATCTATAGGAAACCGTAATATCAGCGATACTAACGTTCTTACGATGTTTCGCTTTATCATCTTCGATAGAATCGAAACAACGTTTAAGGCAGTATTTTTACATTTACGAGTCGCGTAATTTCTTCCTAACGAGAAGCAAACGTAACGTTTAATCGCAAAAGGCTCTCTGCGAACATTCCTACGCGGTATTACACAAATATTTAACGAGTGAAATAAATTGCATTTAGACGCTACTTGTTACGATATTGTCATAACTTACTTTCCATTTGGTTTGGAAAATGTATCGCGTTAAAGAAAAGCGTGTCCCGCCTGGAAAGAAAAAATACGCAGTTTCACGCGGCAGATGCTCTTTCATCGATATTTCACGTGAAATTCTACGTTCAGAGAATTTTCATTGGAACCGCTGTTGTCAAAAACATCGTGCAATCATTCGGAACCTTGACGATTCTCACAATGAAATCACGAGAACGATTTACGAACGACGTTCGGCGAACCAAGGTTCGATACGTTGTTCTTTCTTCAACGATTTCTCTCAACGAGCTTGTCGAAAAATAAGTGATACGATCGGCAAAAATTCCAGCAAAGTTTCGCCGAAAAGGGATCAAGAGGGTCTTCTACGATTTTCTTATGTGTCTTGTACAATCGGTTGCCAGTGGCAACGCCTCGAGTTGCCTCTATAGGTTCGGACCAATTTTTACGCGTTTGCTTCTTCAAAGCGCTAAAGAAAGACCGATCCGGGAGTAAGGACGAAAACGTAGACATTGTGGGTTAGACTTAAAAGCGAAAGAACGACCCTTCTACCGATAGAAGCGAGCCTGACAGTTTTCACCTGCGAAAAGGAGAGAAGAAGGAAATTACGCGACGTGAAATCTGATGAGAACGTACACAGTGGAAAAGGAGGAAATGCGTGTTCGTTTGATGTAACATCCTTTTAACGTTTCTCGTCTCTTCTTGTAGCTTCTTCCTGTAAATTGCCATCGAAAGTGTAAATGGACGAAAGCTGGAAGAATGTTTTTTACGCCTAACGTGTTTCATTGCAATCGAATATCGGAAATTCGATGCCTGTCTATTTGAAAATGTTAGAAAATAGATGTGTACACGTCTGTATTGTACGAGCGAGGAATAAAAGAGGGGAAGACAAAAGGAAAACGCCATGAGACCAAGCGCATCGCCTATGCGTTCAATGAACGAATGTGCAATAAAACAAATTCATTTCTGTTTGACACGTACAAGAGAACAGAGCGCTGTTCGTTGATACTTCAAGTTATTATGTTACATATAAAATAGTCGTTCTGTTCTATATAAATTTTGTATTTAATAAAACGTTACATACTGCGTTGGCGACTAACTGATTGCCGATTTTGTAATTAAGTGGTTAACGACAAAATGCCAACCCAGTAGTATTACTTTAACAGAAAATTTTTTTTTTTTATTTTATTTTGGTTATTTTACAATTTGTTCCTATGGACATTTGGTAAAGTGTTATATCTTGTTGGTGAAGAAAAAAAAATAAAAATAAAAAATAAATATAGCATGTGGGTGGCTACCCCCAGCGGGGTGCCAGCTTCGTTTTTTCTAAGTTATATCTTTTATGAAACAGAAAAGTAGCGATATTTTTTTTCTAAAGAAGCAAAGAATTACAGGCAGTTTCTCAGTTTCTTGTAGATCGTATCTTGCACGAAAGCGAACGCCTCGTTGTCGTACGACAATTTTCAATTATTAGAAACTTTCTATCGTATCGCGCGTACAGTCTGCGAAATTTCCACGAAGCCTTCGATATCTTTTTGATAAAATCTTACGATTGCTCCGTTCCAGCGACAATTTTCTATAAAATCTGAAATAAAGCCGAATAAAATGGAAATCGACGACAACTTCTTCGCTGTTTCCATATCGATAGCTGCCATTTTTTCGATTTACCCGAGAAATACCATTTGCCATTGACAAAATCAAATTTTGCAACAAATTTTTTCTCCAGTTTTCTTATCAATAGACGTCCACGCTTCGTTCATCGCGTGCGATAATTCGCTAATTTAATTTTATTGCCCACAAACGACATAAACTTTTTTATTCATTTTCCATGGAACTAGAATCTGCCAAACAAGCTGGCCATGTTAAAACATCGCGATTATTTTGGCGCAACCACAGTTTTTCGCGTTGATAAATAAAATTATTATCTTCGACTCCTTCTGTGAACGATGTCAACGCCATTTTTACTCATACGTTTCTCTTCTAGTTTTTCCAAAATATTATATAGAAACAACTGTAAGATCTTACCAAAAAAAAAAGAGAAATACCTGCAGAAAAGCCTGCAAGTGAGAAGAAACAAGCTTTTCAGGAGGAAAAGGAACCTCGTGTATCAGAATGGTCGAAACTCGTGAAAAAGTAAAAGGCGTCTATAGAAAATCCTGTGCCGCTTCTCCCGTTACGAAGAAAACTCCATCTTTCGTTCGTTTAGACAGACGACGTAGATACAAGCCGAGAAATAATTAACTAACGTTTATTGGCGCTTGTACCTTTTTCCTATAGACGCGATGTTACCATTTTCTGCAATTGTTAATAACTATTTATAGAGGGAAGTGTCATTTTAATGTTATACCGCAATGTTATCATCGATATGTACAATAATACATTTACCAATAAAAAAACCGACGTTTTTTAATTTTTCCACTTACAGCGTGTCCTACAAATACTCTTCGAAGGTGTATAGCGACTTTATTGAAATTTCGGGCACCGTACAGCAACGATGAAATTTTGTATTTCGGACCATCTGCAGCCGATTAATAAATAAACGGTATACATTTTTTCAAAGATTTTACTACATGGAATCTTTGCTTTTACGATGATCGGACTGTGCGACCTAAAGAATTTTCAGCGAACAATCGTTAGAATGTTACTTAAACGAGTCTTAATAACCGAACACCACGAACCCTTAGTTAACCTTCGTTGTGGATCGGAATCATGTTTTTTCCTCCAGCCCGAGTGTCACGTTCTCTTTGGAATGTTTTACTAAATCGAGCAGAACGCCCGACAATTGTTCGTACGTCGTTCGTTTCATCTTTGTTCTCGCGTAATTGTTTTTCTACGATACCGCAAACGCCATAAATTTTCTCGCGATTAAATTCACGAGAAAAAATTAAATCGGATATCCGACAGGCGCGCCGCCTGGTGGGAAAAACATTCCGCGATATTTGCAGCTAATTTAGTGGGAAAAGTTCAAAAGAGATTATTCGCGTGGCAAAAGAAAATGGCGGTAAGGAAAGCGCGATTCGCAAACTTCGCGAACTGCAGATGGCGCCACTGAATGGGACGAGGAAATACGAATAACGAAATTCGCAATTGCACTTTTCGCACAAATATTCGACATTCATAAAAGATATAACTTAGAAAAAACGAAGCTGGCACCCCGCTGGGGGTAGCCGCCCACATGCTATATTTATTTTTTATTTTTATTTTTTTTTCTTCACCAACAAGATATAACACTTTACCAAATGTCCATAAGGACAAATTGTAAAATAACCAAAATAAAATAAAAAAAAAAAAATATTCGACATATATATAAATATATATCAGGTTTCATGGCGCGTATTTAATTTCAAGTCGTATACGGACGAAAAAACCGATGGTATTCGACTAACGCAATTTTTCGTACGACGATATACAATTTTAATTCTATAAAGTTTACTTCTAGCGGCTATTCGTCGATCTTATTTTTGTAAATTGTCCTTTAGGTTTCTAAGCGTGTTATATTTACGACGTTACGCGTTAAACTCGCTTATCGTATTATATTATCGTACTTGTATTATAAATTTTCCACGACTAGTCTGGAACGAAGAAAAGATTCATCGAAAATTTTGCTCGATAGATCCAGTTACAATTTCGTTCGAGATAAAGCAAGATTATAACGTTACCGATAAGAAAACACTGTAAAAGTGGGTGATAATAGTAAATCGAATCTTCGTATTACGTAAGCGACCTGCTACAAAATATTCGTATAATAGCGAAGAATAGTTAGATAAGCGTGTCTGAAAATAGGAAGATAAATATTTCGTCAGAAACCGGATCGTTTATTTCGTGATTTCGTTAAAAACCATATTCTTTCCTTTTCTATTCGTAATTCCTTTAAAAAAACGCAATTTTTTTTCTATAATACTAGAAACAGAGCAAGACGACGATCTGTAACAACCAACGCATATTTTTCGAAAATACCACAAATTTTCTATCCACTGGTATTTCGTTTCATAGAAGACCGGAAGACGTCGAACGCGTCGATGGTTGAATCAAAATTCAAACAGATACAATTGCAAAGTTACGCGTGAAAAATCGAAAAACAATATAAGCGTGGAGCGCGAAGAACGAGAGAGACGACGTTGAAGCTTCGAATTCCTTTCTAACCGATCGAAATTTATTTACGAAAGTTTTATCGTCCGCTTCGGTTAAAGATTCTGCTAAACAAGATGGTGTATCGTTAAACGAAATATTACGATTTGTAACGATGATTTGTAAACGTAGAAACTGACCCAGGCGCGACGATCGTAGTTTGGACTTGGAATCGGCGCTAAACGCAGTTTCGCTGTTCTCGCAAATTTCGATAACGAATAGAATTAATCGAACGTTAGGAAAGATATCGTGGAAAATGTTCTGGAAAGCCGAATTTTCATCGTGTCCCTTTGGTCCTTTGATTTACAAAATGGCGCGGCTTTGCCTGGGCGGCATTATGGTTTCCCCATCCTATAGGGTGAAACTCCATTCCACAAAGCTACCCTTCACGTGGGGTGAACTCTCGATCCCTCGCATACTGAATTCGAAACTAACGCAAGGGAGGGGATAAAGGGAGAAAGGGTGTCCAAAAGGCACTCCCGGGAAATTCCCGGAAAATGGTGTCGGTGCAGCTGCGTTCGCTGGTAGCGCCATCTCGGAATCGTCGTTCATAGTCGTTTAATGAAAATGGACATTGGGCGTTGGTAATGTAGGTTTCCTACTTCGAGAACGTAAATCCAGCATTTGGTCAATAACCGAACGCCGCGTCTTAGTTCACGAGGTTAGATTGGTGATTGTCAAAATTTATTTATTTTTTTCATTTGGATGAATTTTACAATCGATTCTCATTGAGAGTTGTAAGTAAATTTTTCTGGGGTGGTACTATGTCGTGTTTGATAAGTGTTTTTGATTCTAATTGAATCTAGTGCTTATATCTAAAGGGTAATGTCCTTTTAACCTGCGGATCTGATCCGACTGTCAAGAAATTGAATAACTAGTGGGTTTTCGTGGTTGTTAACTCTCACGTTATATTCATTACTGAATTTGGATATTTCTTCTTTGACTGTTGGTATCTCGAGTTCGCGATGTAATGTTTCGTTGGTAACATACCAAGGTATATCTATCAAGGATCTTAGAATTTTCGATTGAAATCGTTGAAGAATTTCTATGTTGGAATTACTCGTTCTTCTCCATAGATGATCGAAATGGAAGTTAAATTTGACCAAAAAATTAGAAACAAAACATGGGTACGAAATACCAACGAAATAATCTCCTTTACATTTTCTCATTGAAACAACGTTTTTTTTTTGCAAATAAACGTCTATTCTTAATCGTTTATACGTACATGCGTCTACTTTTACGTCGGAATTTTGCTTCCGCAAGTACGATAATAATTCTACTTGCAGCCAAGCGTGTTTCTTTGTTTCGACGTAGTATCGACGGACGATACGTCATCTTCCATCGAATCCTCCGATTCTTCTTGCGGCGTTATCAACCTGCCCATCATAGCGGCCGAGTAATTTCCCCTTCCTGGATCGTCGAACACGATTCGATCGTTGAGAATCCACAAACTGTAACGTATCTCGGAAAGAAGTTGGAAGCCCACGCTGCGCGCCCATGCTTGACTCGCAGCGCACGTGAAAAGGCCACCGATCGCTCGTATTCTCAAAGACACCGCAACTTGCACGCAAGCGTTCAGCAACGCGATCTCCACGCCTTTCTCTCGATAAGACGGATGTACACAGAGAACGTATACGCAGTAATACTCCTGCTGTCCGAACGTTTTGTGCGCGTTCGTTTGCTTGATCAACGTATTCAGCAGATGCATGATCTTGCGCAGACTCTCTCCTCGCAGGATCTACGCGATGGCAACGCATCGGCGTTAGAATTCTTAGACTAAAATTTCTTTTTCGAATGTATCAAAATCTGCGAGTTTTGCGAAGTTTCTTTCGCCTTTTCAACAATTTCCGCAGCTACGTGTTGCGCTCGTTAATCGCGGCGTGGCACTCGTTAAAAACGCGTTAAGTAAGAGGATTCGTTCTCGAGGTTTTTGCCCCGTCGAAGCTTCGCTGGAAGGCTATCGCCAACGCGTCCGCCTTTCGCGGCGCGAATCGCGATCGTACCTGCACACGATGGTAAGTGTCGGTTTTCTCAGGGTCGCTGTTAATTCGCGCGACAACCGCTCCAACCACACGACCAGATTTCATACTGGTAGCGATCAGGCTTGTCGTGTCCTTCATCCACGTCCTTACGAGCTCCAGGTAACCGTTCACCGACGTTTCATCTTGCAGCAACGAGGACGCCTTGCACATAGGCTCGTCGCGAAAGAAGTGGCGCTGTGGAAATCAGACGACGCTACAACCTCTCGGACCAGACGCTTACATTACTAACCGGATACGAAGGTGATAAAAAAGGTTGCGCGACGAGTCTGCACGGCGTCGTACGCCGCGTGATTTCGTTTCGTAGCTAAACTTTGATCAGACGCAAAGCTTCGTCGTACTGCGACTCCCTCAAGTCCGATATTCTACATTCGGCCGACGAGTGCCATTCGAGAGGAGCTTTCATCCGAGTCTCCACTCCCAACGCGAATTCGTCTTTTTCCTCGATCACGTCCATTTCCATAGGTGACCGATATCACGCGGATTCGGTATACGACGAGTCCTACGGTTCGTCTAAACTCGCATTTTGTAGAAAAAAGAAACAAAAATCGTACAACGCGTTAATATAGAAATTCCGAATGTGTCTACGAACGAACAGGTCGAGCCGAGGCTTCGATAAGAGAACAACTTCAAAGTTGAGAATCGTCGGGAAGTTTGAAAGCAGCGTTAGGCGAAATTCGTGCGTGTGAAACGGTTGAAAATTTCCAATTGAAATTCGTTTATCAGAGATATCAGAGGAACTATACGAAATATCGAGCGCGTTGAGCTTCCTCCAGATAGTTTCTTTCAGTTTGTCGCAATATGCTTGCCAAAAGACAAAGTACGAGAGACAATTCGATCGAGTCTCGCAGGCGGAGCTCGATCAAGGAAAGCGATTTCTTTTCGCTGAATCTTCGTATCCTGGCGATCAGAAAGTTGCAAGAGAAGGACGATCTGTACACGGCGGACGCGTCTATGGTGTGGCAGAGACTATCGGCGGGCTATCGGATCGTTGACCTTCGGTTAAACAGATTCATGCAAACGCTCCACTTTGTACTAGTACATCGCCGCCCCAAGTACAGTTTATTACGCTTAAAACATATCCGTAAATTTCGAAGCAAATCTCTACTCGATCGCCGCGATTATCCTACGCATCATAGTCATACGCTCGTTATTCTAAATGGAAATAATTTTCTTTTTCCCCTGTGCACCTTAAAACACCGATCTTTCAATGAAACTGCATGAATATGGCGAATGCCTCGGATTAGACCGAATCAGATTAGAATTACGCGTGTTTCAGAGCTATTTCTGTCGAACGGAACCGCTGTTTAAGGCCGTCGGTTTGTCCGACGACGCCGTCTCCATGAAAATGTTCATGAACGGGGTGTTCAAGCAAATGGAAAGTATGATTAGCTTCTGTGCAGTTAAAGAGGGAACCAACGATCTCGTAGGTGTACTTGTCGCCTCGATGTTTGAAAAATCTCAATGGTACATTAAGAAGGAACTATACAGCATCGTGAAACACGTCTTAGTAAGCATAGAAATAGTCGAAGAACGATTAACCGTAATTAACATCGCGTTTCAGCAAACCTACGAATATCGTCGTTCGAGCTTACCAAAGGATCGATGGGTTCGATTTAAACAGCGATTTAACCGATTTACCAATTTAACATTTAACTGTTAGATTTACCATGTTTTTGTTTTCGTAGAAAACGTAGCGACAAATAGTTTTCCGTTTGTAGCTAGGAGAGACGTTGCGTCAGGTAATGACGTTGAAAGGCTACGTCACTGCCAAGGCTCGGACGCACGAATTAATGAACGTGGGCGGACTCGTATGGATCGACATCCTCTGTGTAAAACCCGAGCATCGGAATAATGGCATCGGCACCGCGTTGGTACGTTCTTGCATGGCTCGAGCGAGTTACTTCGCGACCGCTTGCGCCGGACAATTCACCTCCGGAGCTGCCCAAACCATCGGTACGTTTCGTTTCGTCTGCCGTTTCGCGACGACGACCAAACGGTTCGCGTCGTCTTTCGAATAATGCGTCAACGCGATCCGATACTTTCAGCCACGAGGTTAAATTTCCAAACGCTCTATGAAATACCGTACGAACATTTACACAAGGAGAAGAGCAAATTCAAAGTTTTCGGATACTGTCATCCGGAAAATTATTCTATAGCTTGTATGGCCGTTCGAGTGTCACGACCAAAGTTGCAATTACCAATGGCGCCTAGTCCCACGTCCGAGGAGAAACGAGCAAACGATCGAGCCAAGGCCAACAAGAAGCGAAAGAAAACGAAAAAGAAAGAGTAGGACATATACCGCTACACGTCCAGTGTATTTTTCCTTCCAACGATCCACGTTTCGAACGTTAACTCTCGCCGTTTACTTTTCTCGTTGCTTTACTTCGCTGAAAATCTTCCTACTCGAACGCGATTATACTTATCTTCTAAAATGGAAAACGCTGGTCCGCGGATAGAACGTCGACGGACGAAACGTCGTAGCGGAGATGCAACATACTTGCAGAGCTACGTATTAAAAAAATGTATAGCGATAGCAATCCAAAATCTTTTTACGACAATGTACGTATACTTTTTTGTTCAACCATGATTATTAAAAACATATATTTTACGTAAAATCGTTCGTTGCATGCTGAAACAAGATCGTTCCCGATGGTACCGTGTCAACCTTCGAGAATTTTGCGTGACTATGCAAATACGATCGTACAATACGATCGCGCCCGTGATTTTTGAAAGTAGTTCAGATACGATCTATGTCGTACTGCATCCGTTGGGCGTCCAGATTTACGATTCTCCACCACACGCACGAATTTTTTACAATTCGTCTTTCCATTGACGCTGGGTGTCAAAATCCTCTCGTACCGGTAAATTTTCCCAGAAGTCTATTCTCTCCCGCAGAAGATTCTCCGACATCCGAATGTCGTCCTGTCCTATGTGTAAATACTCGAGATTCTGCGTTCTAACCGGTTTCCATTTGATTGGTATCTGCTCCGACGTTTCCGGCGTAGGATTCCTACAATATTAATTAGTCAGTCGATCTCTCGGCGTTCGATATCGTCGCATCTTCGAAATAACGATCTGACAGATAACCGACAAATTATTTTTATCGCGCGATCGTATCGGAAATACTTACCCGGAGTTTGCAAAGTTGAACCAAAGGCTCGTGAGAACGTCCACCATCTCGAGGTCCTTCTCGCTCAGCGGTATATCCTTGAATAATTGTTCTCCGACAGGAAACAGGTACTGAAGTTCGTCCGCGTGCGATACTCCGTAATTATTGTTAATATCGCCAAATATCCTGCTGAACGACGCGCTTCCTCTGTACGATAAATAGTAATAATACACGGGAGAAGACTGCTTCTCCAGATAGTCGCGCACCGAAGTGCGAGCCGCGTGAGTGAACCAAGAGTCGCTGATCATCTGCAAAATATTCGAACGATTACGACGAGCGAGAACAACTTATCGCTTGCCCCGAAATTAATCGTAGGAAATTACAAACGTAGCAGATTCGCTTTAAATCTACTTTGATTCGAACAAAGATCGTAGCTGGCACGATATCTGCATCTTCGTACCACGACGTTATCCAGTGGCTTTCGTTGCGGCGATAAAAAATTCGCTGCAACGTGGCTGTATACGTCGGTGATTTCGAAGCAGCGAATTTATTAAAAGACGAGCTAATTGCCAAAACTGATGGAAAAATAACAACTTCGATAGAGTCGTTTAATAACGTAAAATAACATCGGTCGCCGCGTTCCGAACAACTTTTTGTAGTTTGTACAAAGTCGAAGATTCGATGCTGCAATTATTTGGTCTGTGTGCGTGCGCGTGTGTCAAAATTGTAGATGCTTCCATGTAGTCGTATCGTTATCGGCGGTTGTTTATGCAAGTTACTACCTACTTCTTGGCATTTAAAATTCTGTTACTGGAATTTTCCATAATTTATACAAAATGTAGATGTAAATACAGATGCAAATATTTAAAAAATATTGTCAAAATTCACGAGTAAACAACACGTTGACAGCTTGGCACGGCCGCTACGATATCCAACGCGTTCGTTCTCGTGTAACTTTGAAAGTAAAATCGACCACTCGTTATACGTGTAGAAAAAATTGTTCAGAACGACAACGTATTTGTTCGACAACTTTGTCGCAAATTCTACTTTATCCGAATGCGTAAGTTTCGCGGCGAACTCACGTTGATCAGCTGGAATCGCGTGGAATTGTCAATGGCAGCCTGATCGAAATAGAACTTGCGGATTTTGGCGCCCACGCGTTTCTCTTCGCCTTTACGACACGTTTCGTCGAACAGTAACGTCATCGGAGCGAAATCCAAGAAATTCTCGTTCAGCTTCTTAACCAATTCTCCGTTGTTTCTTCCGTACAATCCTAATGAAAAAAAAAAAAAAAAAAAAAGAAAAGAAGCAATTATATCGGTCGTCAAGTTTCACGAAGGGAGATAACGTTAAGGATCTAACGTGGACCGAGAGAAAACGAGTCACGCGCTTAACCCGAAAATACCTGGTACTACGAGCGATCCTTCCTCGGACATAATTCCTGTCATCCACGGAATGTCTGACATGCGGCCATTCCTCGACATACCGACGGGATCTTCCGTTAGGAAAGCTCCAGGGTGAACAGGTTCGATCACAGGTTTGAAGGGTATCACCGGACAGTAAGCAAATTCCTAACAGAAAAATAGAAACAGTCGACTTTTACAATGTCCGTATATCGATTCAGACTTGATTTTGTTGAAGTGGTCACCGCTTCTAAGAAAACTCTACATCCGATCATTTTAGTTTTCTTAAGCACCGAAGCCATCGACAGCTTATAGACAAAAGACTGGGACGATGGCAGACCATAAACGGTACACAGGCGACGATGGCTTCGGAGCTTTCGGTCATAGGGTAACACTGCTCAAATTATATCCCTACTTGTATTTACGCTTCTGTATTAAAATATATTTTCTACCATACAATTTATCTACGCGTTAATTTAATAATTAATTAATTGATCTAACAACCTCGACAAATTTGAATAAATCGATCTTTTAAAGAAAATGCGTATTTTAGTAGAGATAGGTATGTAAGAAACGGTCGTAAACCGATTTGTAAACGAAATCTGCTGTTATACGTAGGGGATAGGGTGATTTAAAATGTTAATTCGTACAACGCATTCAAAAGTTAAGGAGAACGGAACGTTCGTACGAGTTTATCGAAATTTCAAGCAAAGTTGAAACGTTAAAATCTCCGAGAAACTCGTTTAGACGTTTCCTCAAGGTAGAAACTTCCTTCTCTCTTTCGAGAAGGTAGAACAACGCACCGGATTTGTCGCTTCATTTCCAATCGACTTTCTCTTCCTGTCGTGTCACAGCGCGTTTCCTTATTCTCCGACTTGTATTTTATATTTTTATATTTTTGCGATCGACATTTTTTCGCTACCTTTCGTATTTACTCAACCCGAATAAACATATCGACTAAGAATTTACATCGGACATTGATTTTTCTCGCTATTCTGAAATATAGACGCGAGTGGTTACGTTTCAAACGCAGGAACTGGTTTTCCAGAAGTTAAAACTGCAACGTTAAATATTTAACATGTGCGAACGACGTATGTTTCTTTTCTATCTCGCAACGTATTTCTCAATTTCTCGACGTAACCAGTTTTCGTCGTGTTGCCCAATCGACTGATTTACATCGATAACGAGGAAAACAAATTTCAAATGGAAAAATTCGTTCGAGATTTGCAGACATAAACGCAACTGTATCGAGAAGATTGATTTGCGGCGCATAAACATCTAGCTGGAAGTACAGTAACGCGATGTATCGTATCGCAAAGGTGCCGGTATACGCTATGAAATCACACGGTTGCCTTTTTACCTTGTTTCACTTAGCGAGCTGCAAATATTAATTACGCCAACAACGTAAACTTATATAATACGAGTCAATCTACATGTTTCCCTTTGTATAGAATTTTAAACGCTCAGCGTTGCATTCCAGTGTTGAGGCTTCTCGTGGGATAGTCTCGTTAATCGTAGAAAAAAAGTGATTGGTCACGAAACGTAATCTATAATTTACGAAATTATATATCAGACGTATTTCTCTTTGTTGCTTTCTTCGTCTTATGACTCGACGTTCGTATCGAGTCGTTCTACGTTGCTATTTCGTCGAAAACCTCGACTCGAAACGATCGTCCGAGCAATCTCCACCGTATTAAATGACTTTTAGTTTTACTACTTTCTCGAAAGTCGATAGCAGACCGTAATCGTTTCCAATATTTCAGCTCCGCGTAATCTCGTTTTTGTAATTTTATGATTCTACGTTGCTATGAACCCATATCATCAAGGACATATCCTGCTTTACAGGTTTTACGCGCCTGAAATCGATTAGTACAACCTTTCTTTCTCTCGCCCTAGAAGAACGGAATCTCCTAAAGCAGCGAGGAACAGGAATTTCACTTACTTGAAAAGATCGATCGGTCGCGATAAGTTCGATGGCATCTTTCGTACGCAGACACTCGACGAGCTGCTTCGAGTTTTCCGAAGGACAAGACAGAAGTTCGGCCACCTTCGTCGCCTTCTTTCTCGCAGAACCGGGTTTTGCCAGAGCCCAACGACAGTCGGCGGTACCGCTTTGCGAGATCGCACGATGGAAAAGTCCTGTTTTGTACAAATGATATATATATATATATATGTTTTGTGTAAGTATCGATAATGCCTTTTACGAACAAATGAAATTACATAATTTTCATCGTTAACCGAGAACGCGACGTTGAATGAATAATAGGATTACTTTACAGCGTGTTAACAATCAGGTATCTTTTTCTATCGATTCTCTGTCCTTGAGCGTTGTTCCTAGGCTATCTGTTTTTCCCTATAAAGTAATTTGATATTCAAGATGGGTGCTTACATGGGAATTTTGACTTTTAATTACGCACTACCGTCGTTACTTTTCTTACGAAACTTTGTATTCGATACTTGTTCAAACCGGAGATTACGAAACGCGAAGACACTCAGAACTAGGAACGCTTTGCACGCGTTACTTCTTTTCAGCTTGTCGTGTATCGTTCGTTACGCAATTTCGAAATTTGTCGCGAGTTTTACTACTGTCGCGTGGTAATGGTATCTTTCAAACGTTTGTTACCTCTACGTCGTCTAATTTGAAACTCGCGATAGGATACGGTAGTATCTCGCAGTTCTTCTTTTCTTACCAGTTTCATCCGTATATTTTACAGTTTATCGAAGGTCGATATAATCTTTCCGAGGATTAAAATGTATGTAACCGTTAAATTGGCCAAAGGGCGAACGTATCGAATTCGAAATGTACCTATACTCAGCGAGGCAGAACGAAGGATATGGGCTCACCTTTCGACAAATTGCTCATCATGTGATAATGGGCACTCGCGCCACCCGCGCTTTCCCCGAAAATGGTCACGCGATTTGGATCACCGCCAAAGGCGGCTATATTCTCGTGTACCCAACGAATGGACATTGCCTGATCCTTTAATCCATTATTTCCAGGACATACTAGATCCTCCGTGCTCAAGAATCCTATTGGCCCGAGCCTATCGTAGATTTTCATAAATTTAACGAACGTTAATAAACACGTTGGCATCGTTCGATACCGATCACCTGTAGTTTACGGCGACGAGAATCACATCGTGATCCAATAAGAATTTAGGATGATAATAGTCGGAATGACCGGCGCCACAGACCCATCCGCCACCATGCAGCCAAATCATAACCGGATATCCTCCCTTTAATTTGTCTTCCTCAGTGGGCACTTTCGGCGTGTAGACGTTCAGATAAAGACAATCCTCTTCGCCGACGATCTGATCGTCGTACGTGAAGATATTTCTTTGAATACATATGTTGGCGTCGTCCTTAGCCGATCGTATTCCATCCCAGGCAGCTGCCGGTTTCGGAGGCTACAAACCAAACAAACAAAACGCACGTTGTCGTTGAACTACTCCTAGCTATTATAATTATCCTTCTTTATTACAAGAGATCAAACAATTCTCATCGAGCTTTATTATCTTTGATAACGTTTATTGATAGTTTAACGGAAGCGCATCTACGCGTATAACGATAGAAGAGATAACAAAATTCTCAATTTATCGAGCTTTATTATCGTTGATAACGTCTATTGATAGTTTAACGGTAGCTTATCTACGCGTGTATCAATAGAAGTTTTTTTTTAAATAAATTATGACATAAAACTTAATCCATTGACGTGACGCAAATCTGTGAATTTGATCTGCATGAATAAATACTGAACTAAGACTCCTAAAGTTAGTAAAAACTGACGGAAATTGTTTATTTAAATTCAATACCTACTTAAATGTATAATTACAAGGTTAGATACATAAGTTAAAATAGCTTTGTAGTTTATAGATAACAAAAAAAAAAAAAAGAGAAACTATTCGTTCGATACTTTTGCTCGACACGTTGCAGTCGAACGTCGAGAATTGTTTGATTTTCCGTTCCAACACTTGTCTCTGGCGAGCAGAATTCTCGTATTATTATTTATTCTAAGCATATTTCGTCGAATTATATTATCAAGGAAAATATCATGGTATTAGGAAATCCTTTATATAATTCGATGCTACGTGCGACATGTACCGGGAAAATCTTTTCTCAAGTTTATGATTAATTTATGGGTTCGCGTTAAGAGGTAAAGCAAAAGACACTAAAACGTATTCCACGATTTTCTACGATGTGCGGCTCCTCCAATTAAAAAACCGTAATAATCGCCGAACTAAATTCGCTAACAAGACTGTTGAATAAGATTCAAGATCATCGTGAGAAAATCTAACGGAAAGTTTCGCCTTTAGAGATATCGCACTTACCTCAAATCTGAGTTCTTTAACAGGTGGAAGCGCATACGGTATGCCCCGAAATCCGGCGAATTCCCTGCCTTTCCTTGTTGTCATAAACAAACCCGACAACGTACCATTCTTTATTTTTACCACAGGTGCGTTGGCTGCGATAAACTCCACCAAGCAAACGCACACGAAACAGAATTTCAACAGGCTTCCCAGATATCTCGTCATGTCAAAATTGACCGAAAGAATCGTGCGAAAACCTTGCGTGCTACTGCTTTTGTATCAGAGTCTTGCTATCGGTGTGCTACAAAGAAAGAAAAAAAAAAAAAAAAAAAAAAAAGAAGGGGAAAGTAGAAGCAATTACGAATTACGAAATTACACGTATGAATGATAATAACCGTGATGAATATAATGGCTTC
Organism: Bombus pascuorum; assembly: GCF_905332965.1. Lineage (NCBI taxonomy): Eukaryota > Metazoa > Arthropoda > Insecta > Hymenoptera > Apidae > Bombus > Bombus pascuorum. The sequence continues at coordinate 3,783,477 of NC_083488.1, read as the reverse complement.
TGTAATAGTCGGAAATTTTTACTTCTAATTATATCCTGGAAAATACTGGACCAAATGTACCGAAAGCAACTGTCCCATGGATATAGTCGCTACGAGAAGGCTACTCGATTGATCTAATTAATAATTAACGATACGATGAACGGCTAATGACTCGAGCGAAGCAATGACACGCGATAATTGACGCGAGGCAAATATGCAGAACGAATCGCTCTATTATTAGTCGAACAGATTTCTTACTAATGAATCGCGTTTTTTTATTTCGAAAATGCTTTTAAATACTGGACAAAAAATTGCATACGTACGATCGTAAATAGGTGATCTTTCGTTCGTAGCGCTGTGCAAGCAACGGAATAAATTTCGACGTTAAATACGATCGGAGTGAAACGCGTGTACGATTCACGAAGGCAAAATTACGACTGTTTCAGGTGAGAGTCGTTCCTCTGCTGGTTAGTTCGATCATGTTGAGACGCACTCTTCGACACTCACACGATCACACGTATCTTAGTCATTAAAGATATTTCCGGTTGTTTAACTGGAATTGGCAATAGTTGTTTCTTGAACATTTACACTTGCTCCGCGGTACGACTTTTTTGTTAAGATATAGAACTAACACCGGACATAATATATACGGACTATCTACAAAACCATAACGTGCAAAAAGATAAACGGGATGGCACAGGGGCAAGAGGACGCCTCCCCTCCTTTATGCGTTGCATAACATTTTCAGACAACATCTGTGTTTATTTGTACGATTGCATTGGGTCTATCAAAAGTAACAATAAATATATTTAAATTGTTCATTGTATTTTTCTTTTTAATTACTAGTTGTATCTTTTTTAAAGGTAATTATTTGCTTTCGTTGAGGTTTGTATGTAACTGTACGTAGAAGGAAATGATCGAGAGAAACTCTAAAGAAATAACAAGCTATAAATTATACTTGGTATTAACGAGGATAGTAGATCTAAATATAACGCAGCTATAAAGGCGTTGCATATTAACATCGAATAATAATCGTCGAATAAAAGAATCGTTTTATAATTGTATGTACAAAGTATTACATAGAAATAGGGATTTAACAATAGTCCCATTCTGTAATATATTCGCTCATGGCATTGTATTTGTAATATTAAAAATAAAAGGTTTCCAGTATAGGAGTACTTCTAGTACATCAGCTTTTGTAGGATTAACCTATCGATATACGTGATACGCGTATAATCGATCTAATGGGAATAGTTTATCCTACAGAAGAAATAATTAACTCGGCAACGTCTGCGTCTTGACACAGTACGGTAAGTTGCATCGTTACTTGACTGTCCGATATCGCCAATCTTGCTCGAGCAAGGATTTCTTTCCCTCCTCTGAAAACGCCACTCAATAGCAAGTTATGCGTGGCAGCACCAGATTGTACTCGATTGGTTCGCTCTACGGCATCCAAGCCCAAAAATCCCGTGAGACTTTGAATCGCTCCTTCCAAACTGTTCACCGATGAGCCTAAAGCAAACGTTTCTTCCAGCTTGGTGAATCCTCCCGCAGACGCTGCTTCCCACGCAGCACCGAAATCTAATCCTCTGTTTCCGATTCCTCGAACTTGATCAGCCAACGTCACTTCCAAATCCTCTAACTAGAAATCGCGATTGTTTCTCTTTAATAAATAAGTGCCAAACTTATCGTGTAAAGAGCAAATAAAATTTAATACAACGTTAATAAGAATGCCCTTGGTTTTGCTCTATTAATCGTAATTATAGATAAAAAGAAACTGCGCACCATGTATTCATCGTTGTATCCTTGATCGGCATCTGGAACACCCGTCGCAGGGTCGCAATCACGAGCCACGAATCGCAGAGTCGTAGGAATAGTAGCGACACTGGCATAAACGTTTTCCGGATATTTCAATACTGTATATGTTGTGCCAAGCTCGTTGTAAGGTAGACGAGGGCATGGAACTTCGTTCACGATCGTATAGCTAAAAGCAGAGAAAATATCGTCTTTCGGAAGATGAGATATCTTAAAAAAGAATATACTCCGATATAATTACCCTTCGGGCGCTTCGACAGCTACTCTTACATCCTCGAGTAATTGATCGGAAAGAGTATTTACACAATCGAATTGCAAAATGAGGAATTCCGTGAACGTGTGCTTAATGCACTTAACGTTATATTCCGTTTCGGACTCTGTTAATTCACAGACAGGGGAAGACTTAAGCAACGAAGAATCACGAATAAGGTTAGCCAAATGTGGTATTTGTGACAATTTTTCCATGAAGCTCTCCTCACGCGTCAATCGAGACTGTTGTTTCACAGTAGCTTGTAGCTCTACTTGCGTTGGTTCCTCGACCGTTTGCGCTGGTGGAATCTGTAACGCGAACATCGATCGATCAGACTAGAAAGCTTTTGAATTTCGGAAATTTCACAGTTTGGATTAATTACCTGCGAGATGTCGAACGGTTCGTCCATCGACGTTTGCATATAATTTCGCAAAGCTCTTTCCAAACTGGGTACGGAGAGAAGAGGAGGCTGTACCAAAGGCAAAATAGTCGGTTCGTTTTGTTGTAGAATAGCGCAATAATAAGCCGCACGATCACGGACTTCGTCATCCGAATCCAATTGACAGCGGGACAGAAGAACAAGCACGTTTGGTAATAACAGAGGACACGCTGCTGCAAAACGTGCTAACGCGGTAACTGCGGCTGCACGAACGCTGGCACTCTCCAGAATCACGCGATTGTAAATGAAGCGAATATATCGAGATGGTTGTTTCGAAGTTGGTCCTTCCTGACCAAGTAAGTGAAGAATGCGAACGGCGAGCGAGTTGTGCTCGCAATCTTCGATAAATTCGCAGAGATGAGCTAAACCGGCTTCTTTCGCTTCGGCATTTACTTCCATAACAGCTATTATCGTATCTGCAATTGCTGCTTTGTATTCGAGTCCTCCCTCGTCTCTTAGCATAGCAGAGAGAAAGTTCATTAATACTGCGTGTTTCCGAGGGAATTTTTGACACAGAGCCCTGTCGAAAGGACGAAAGAACTATGTTATATAATTTTCTTCTATACAAGTAAAACTAATTGAAAATAACTATAACGTTACCTTATAGCTTGTACAACTACGACCTTAAATTCATCTGAAATTTCAGACACAAAGGTAGCAATCTGTTTCATCAACCGATCAACCGAACTTTCCGCTCCAGTTTTTAATAGGGTAGTAATTGCCAACGTAGCGATAGATCTGTTCGAATCGGTAATTAAGTTCTCTAAATCCAAGTTGCAAGCAGTAACTGCCGTTGGATGAGACATGGCAACTTTATTCAAGGTTCTAACAGCGGCGAATCTCAAAGCTGGTTTCTGAGATCCACAGAATAATTGGAGGACGCTAATAGCAGGCGTTATCTCTTTCGTGCAACTTCTTCCAAGATTGATCAAGGCATGCGCCGCTTCGTATACCACCATCTCTGACTTATGACGTAAACAAGATTCTATAAATCCCAATAGTTCTTCTCCTTTGTCGACTTCGTCTAATAATTTACACGCCATTCTAATTAACATACAGGCTGCGTAAGGGCTTTTCGGACTTGTTCTCATAAGCTTGGCGACTAACTTAATCACAGCGTGTTTATCTGCTTTACGTGCTTGATACAAAACACCAAGGGCATGGTACTGAACCATTACGTTAGTAGAATTTAGCGCCTCCTGAGCTTCGTTCGCCCATCTACGCGCTACGTCTCCGGAGACGTTGGTCAAGTGCAGAGAGGAAACTAAAGCCGCGCTGGAAACAGCAGGGGAACGGTCTACTATAGCTTGTTTCATATAACGTTCGATAGCTGCTAGCATTCCACCGTCGGTGATGGTACATAAAGCTCTTATCGCAGCAGCTCTGTACAAATCTTCTTTCCCGGTCATATCCTTGGTTAAACTCGAAGTAACTATGATCACATCTTCTGCCAGAGAACTCAGTTCCTTGATACCTAGATAGACCAACCTTCTCAGGACAACGTCCCTGGACTGAAATAACTTGGTCATGGCAAAAAATGCTTCCGTCGCTTCCATCGTACCCAACTGTTCTCCTTGATTCAGTAGGTATAAGATTTTGGTTAGAATGTGAGCGCATTTTCTTGGATTAACCGGAGTGTCGTTGAAGGTACGAGCTTCCTGAAGAACGGTTGTCTTTTCTAGGTTTTGGAAAGGGTTTCCCCCACCTATAAACATAAGAATCGCATAAGCAGGTATACAGAAACGTTCATCGTACATGCATTACTTGTTCGAAAAGTACGTATAAACGTCTACTTCGAAAGAATAAAAATCAAGTTACGTGAAACAAAAGAATTCATCGAAGGAAAATTATCTTCCACGACGAGCAGTAGCTTAAATCTGTTTACAAGGAACTGTCACAAGAATAAAACCGATCCGTTTAATTTCGCATGAAAACTTAAACTTATAATAGTATGAAGGGAACGTTTTTTATTTATGATTACCATCTTCTTCCTCCTTCTTATCGCGTTTGAAAGCGTTCATTTTGTGAAACCACTGTCAGGAAATTGGAAAATAGGAGACACGTCACCTCGACTCTTTCACATGGGAGCCATACGAACAACCTCCGCCATATTGTAACGGCGAGAAGTCGAAGTATATAGACGTGTACTTTAAACGTTGCAGTTACACGATAAGTAATATCTACCGTCGATAAGATCGTACTCCCTCAAGATAAAACAGGAGGAAATCCTCTGTACAAAAACAAGAACCAAGCGAATTATACGACGCGTTCAAAAATATAAAATGGATCTGTTACCATCAGATTCGATTTGCAAAAAATAAAGTTAAGGAGATAAATCGAAAGAAAAGCTCTCGAAGGAGGTGAAAAAGCGGCAATCGCTTAAAGGAAAGAAATAAAAGAACACAAAACGCATATAGTATTTCACTCTGTTTTTTAAACACAATTTCATAGAACGGTATACAAATAACGATTTGGTATATAAAATCTTATTCCCTATACAACAACCACAACTTGAAATTTTGTCGAATCGGCGCAAGAACGAACACATAGGAGGCGTTACGCGTAGCGAAACCGATTTAACGAAGCTTCGTTTTCGTATTCTCGTTTGTACAACAAAGTCACGTCCCGTCGGTATTTCTATATTACCAAATCATCCGTCGGAAGGATAAAAGCTTCTACAGTTTGACACGTTTTCCCTGCAACTGGTAATAGCAAGTTCAAAGTTCTTTGGCACGTAAAAACCATATCAATCGATTTAGCCTTCTTTCCTGCTTCGTTACTTACACCGTATATATAGTTAACGAACGATCTATCTACAAAATTCACGACGAACGTACCTTACTAACGATTAACGTATTACGATTAGGTAATTCTCTTCTCTATCTCCGTATCACTCTGCGATTTGTACAATTGCTTCAAGTCGGAAATCGTATTTCTCTTGTCAGTCGATTGCGAACTTTGTCTTATCCTTTGTACGGTTTGAATTTTCGCGGGCGTCGACACGTTCTTCTCAGGCGAAACGTCTTCCGAGGACGATCGATCCTCCGACGACTTGCCCATATCCTTGCTCCATTTGGTTAGCCATTCGCTGGCGACAGTCTGATAGAAACGGAAAAAACCATCGTTACATTTTATTTTCATATTTCTGCGAATGATAACGACCGAGTTGCATCGCGGTCGACAAGAACAAGCAATTAGCTAAAATTACGTTTTTGTCGTCGTTTGCTGGCGTAGCCGCTGCGTTTGACTTCTTCTCCGTCTTCTTTGATCTATCCAATTCCTTCTGTAATTTGCGCTCCAACTGGTACTTGGCCACTGCCTGAGCCAGCGATCCGAGCTCTCCTCTCATCGCGGCGCTGAACATCGCCTGTTTAGAACGCATCAACGTTATCGCGACGCACGTTCAGCAAAGAAAACGCCGATTACGCGATTAGAAGATCGTTCTCGTACAAAGGTACTCACGTCTCGACGTCTCTTCGAGTCGGCATTGCTAATGGGCTCGGTTTCCGTTTGCGGTCCCAACTCAAACAGCATCTGGAAGTCCGCGTGTTCGCCAAGCCGGAAACCAACGCCTATCCTCGAGTCGGTACCTGTCGCGAGAATCGACACAAGAAGAACGATTCTGGCTAATCGGCCGTACGATTCGGTTCGAACCGGTCGCGCAAAGGCGCGCCTTGAAAAGGCGAAACACGCGCCACCAGTGAAAGTATCTCGCGCGTTCGCGTCACGCGACAAAACGTTCTTTTTTTCATGCGTATCGAAGCATTGGATTTTGCCGTGGTATTTCGGCAAACTCTTACAATTACACGTTTTAAATTACACGTTTACCTTTTTTACGCGATCAACGCTTACCTTTCTTTATCGGCGGGATGTTGGAGTAGATGAGCGAAAGTATGGTGGGCAATTCCTCCGGAATAACGAAGCACGTTGCGTCTGAAAACCAGTAAGGACCACGTTATCGCGCAATTTCTTTCTTTACCCGACCCTTGCGATCCAATCATTCTATAAGAATCTTTTTGTATCGACTGTCTCGCTCGTAAAGATGTTTTTGCGCCAGTCGAGCGGACTGTGATCGAGGATGTTTGCGACATTCGGGACAATTCGTTGTAAGTAGGCGAAGGACGCGTCACGCGCGACACGCGTATGCGTAGAAATCGACACTTACGTTCGCAAAGAAGCAGCAGGATACACAGCTTCGTTAGGATGTCCTTCGTGCTCCACATCGTTTACATCAAACAGATCCGTCCTCTCGTATACTCGCGGTGTAATCCTTGTTCGAGTATGCGGATATCAGTCGACTTTTCTGCCGCCGATCTTCTGTAATTAAAATCGTCGATCACGAACCATCCTTCCGCCGATCTTTTTCATCGACGAACGTTAATCTCGTCACGCTTTGTATTCTTTACGCGACGAGACGAAACTTCAACACCGCGCGAACGACCACGTTGCACAGATTTTCCCAGGCAAATCGAACGAGTTTGATATTCTTGTCCGAAATTGGACATCGAAGAGAATCGAAACAGAAGGGAAGAACGCGAAGACGTTGGCCGATCGAACGGTCGTCGAAGACCGCGAAAACATTGTTCGACTAGACGCGCGATCGATGGTACTTACATGAAAGTGAAATCTAAACGTCGGTCTGGCAGGTAACACGACGTCGAGCCTGCGTACTCCAGCGAACGCGATAGAATGCAATCACGTTCCTTGGCAGCGCCGGTGCGAGAAAGAGCTCTCGAAAGAAGTGCTCGAGTGAAAGGAGACGTCGGATCGAGGATCGAGGTCACCGTGTCCGAACGACCGTCGATCGATCGGGGATGAACTCTCTCTCCGTTTCCTCGTTGTCTTCCCCTTCCTCCACGGCAGCGCGCCCGTTTGACTTTTCGGCGCGAAGCGTCTCATTTGCCCCCAATTTTCTTACTCTTTTCCAACACCGTTTTACCAACTCGAACTCCACTTTACGGAGATACGACGGATTTTTCAAGTTCGTTCGAACGGAAGGTAAAGTATCGAGTTTTCGAAACGGGTGCTTGAGCGCACTTCTATTCGAACAAAACCGCGACTATTCGTTTTTCCGATCGACGAAACCTCGATCGACTCCATGTGGCGTTACGTAAAATTATGTAAAAGGTTCTCGCGAAATTGTCGTATCGCGTTAAATGGTAATTTTTGGCGCGCGTCATGTTTACGCGAAACGACGATGCGATAGATTCTTCGGAGGCACGCGAAATTCTCCATTCGACTCGAGATTCTCCATCGTTCGAGAATTCACCCGGAAAAGCAGGGAAATTACATATTCGCTGGAAAGTGAAACTACCTGGTCGATCGGTGTCATTTTCAATGGCAGTTATAGAAACGACTGTCCTGTTCCTCGTATTCGCTCGACTACCTTTTCGTCGAATACCATCCGAAATAGCGAACCACCGTCCCCTACCTTTTTCACCTTATCCGTCGCGTCACACGGTCCGGCGTTCTCTCGCCGAGCGAGATATCGATGAATTTTACGCAATCCGGTTGCGCAATGCGCCAGCGCTATGTTTCATTGAAGAATAGCGACATTGAGACTCGCGCCCAATAATCTCGTAATACCGATCCGTACGTACGATTATCGAACTTTTTGGTTTTCTCGAAACCGAGACGTTCGTCGACGGGAAGAGCAACGCGAAAAGAGGAGAAGAAAATAGCAATATCCGTGGGCGCGGGAAAAAGCATCGTTGCGGTGTAGCGACGCAACTGGTTGAACTTTACTTGGCAATCGTATAGAATCGTTTGGTAAAACTTTGAAAAGAATGAAAGAATCTTCGTCTCTTCGAGAGACGTTGCTCTCGACGATCCGTGGTATTTCGATGGTCGGCGAGGCAAACGAGCGATCGTTTCGCAGACCGTAACGATCGAGCGACGTACCTGTGAAACTTTCTGTTCCACTGTACAGGTGTTTCGAGTCGCTCGTACCATTACCACGAGCCACTCGTTATCACGGAGAACAGTTTGTCAAACAGCGGATAATTTGTTGTCAGAAGGGAACGCGCGATATTCCTTCCGTCGCAATATACGTGGCGCGTAAATCGATTTATTGGACGCGGCGTTTGAATCGGTGGATCGAGTTGTAATTTTTCAGGAGACCGTGAACGTTCGTCGAAGCTTACCGTACGATGCAAACGCGTACATACGACGTAATACGTACGTAACGGACGACGTTCCGTTGAAAAATATGCACGGTGGCATTGTCTATGGGCGCGCTCTATCATCGGTCCTGTTGATAGGCAAGGCGAACACAGGCGCGATAGCGCGCGCGTTATCAGTCGTAACCCACAGTTTCCTCGTTGAGCGTTCAGGTTTGCCCGCGCATAACGGCGTGTTACGGTAAAATGTCAACCAAGGATCAAATTCTTTCGTTGCTTTTCACACGATCGAGTCTTATTTAGAAAACTGTCGTCGCGACGCGGTGGCGAGAAAATCCGGACAGAACGGTTCGTATCGTATTCGTAAATTCATTTGGCTGCGAGCGATTCGTAAGGACACGTAACTGTTACGTAAATCGTGTATTTAAACGAAAGATTAGCCGGTGAGTCCGTGAAATCGTCTTGGTGACTCGGACGTTGGCGCGTTTAAAACCATTCGACTTGGAGGAACTCGGCCGAGGATCGCGGACAGCGTCCAGAGTCTACCGTCGATCGAATCGAGATCGATCAACGTTTTCCGATCGCTCGTACATTTTGTATGCGTTAACGTAAGTCGCGCACCGGCGGCTACCGGCCGCGGTCGCGGCGGAGGTAGGTAGAGTAGAGTCGTCGAAGCTGGGGAGAGGGGCGCGTAGATAGCGCGTTACTCGTTCTTCCTTCTATGCAGCCGCGTACTTACGTTCGTCGTTCACCGGTAGTTGACGATCGCGCACCAAGTCACCGCGATCGATCCGTTCTTTCGAGCCGTTTCGTCGTCGTTTCGTCGACGACTCGCGAATGCCGTCCGATCGCGCGAAACCGCGAAACATCCTCTCGTCGTGGGACGCTGTCTTGGCCGAGTGAGTATCGTCCTGCGGAATTTGTCCTGAAATTCGGCGATTCGCAGGAAATACCGAGAAACTTTTATCGCGATGACGCGCGAACGTTCGGCTTCGCTTCGATCGAGCTTCTTACGTTCGACAGGAAGGATACGTAATATCCGGGAGGAAGGAGAACATGGAACGGCCGATAACGTTCTTCGCGAGGTTGCTCGGCTGAAAAACGACTCGAGACAAACGCTTGATTCGCCCGGTATATGCCGTGTATCTGTACGCGATTTTCTCGCACGGTGCGCTCGGTGTGCGTGAGTTTCCTCCGACCAGCGCTTTATCCCGGCACGCGAGTGCAACTCGAATAAAGAGGAAAAAGATCGAAGCGACGGTGGCTGCATTCGGCTGGACGTGCTCCTCCACGTCGGAAGCTTCCTCTCGTTTTTCTCGAGCGGTTAGAAACGAGCGCGAAAAGCACAAGTGTTTTCTGCGCGCATTTAACGCGACTTCTTTCTTCTCTTTCCTGCGACGCGAGAATCGCGCGACAGATGTACGGAACGTGACGCGACACGCGAGTAATTTTCCTGCTCTCCGCGTCGACCGCCAGAGACACACCGTCTCGGATAAACGTTTGGGAATAATTTCGGTAACGTAGTCAACCGCATCGGGACGAAGTAAACCGTAAAACGGTGAAACTAGAAAGCCGAGTAACCGTCCTTTCCGATCGATCGTCGATCGTTTGTTTTTAACATCGATCCGTAGTAATCTTGGAACGTTTCTAGTGAATGGTGCACGGTGACCTTTTTGGCCCATGGGGCCGAATTCTTATCGTCGTAGTGGCAGCGCTGGCCATCGTCCTTCTCTTGCTCGTGATCGCCTGTTTTCTCACGCCAGGATGCCTTGGATACGAGTGCGTGAAAAGAAGTAAGCCCTGCCGTTTACGCCCAAACACGTATCGCGTTATTAACACGAGCATTGCCATTCGTACGAGCTTTGTGAACGTTCGCTCGATCCATACGCTCGAGTATCGCGCTCGCGATCAAAGCGACAAGTTGCAAAGTTTCTTAGATTTCACTCAAGGGCTGCTCGTTTGGAAGTTGCGACGAAAACCGTGCGTCGAAGATCGCTCGCTTCGTCGCTGCAGTGGAGCTACGCGAATACCCGCGCGTTTCGTTCATTGAAATTTATCAATTTATCATTAGAGCGTATTTTATTTTCGCCACGCGTTCCATCTCCGATTGGAACGTCGATCTAGCGAAGCGACGTGGTTCGACGAGCCGTCTGTGGCCGGGTGATCGTTTACTTTAGCGCAGGAATATGCCGAGTTTACGAAAGGAGGATGTAGCGCGACACAGCGCATCGTTTTGTCGGCTGTCCGAACTCGCGGCCAAGCAATTGGTGTCGGTGCTTAGCGTTGATTAAACGTCTGGCGACTGAGCCAAGCCAGTGGTATTTCATTTTCTCGGCACGTCCGCGAGCTCTGCTTCCGCGCACACGTGCTTGTACATGAAACGCGTGCCGGGAAAAATAATCGCGCGTACGCCTCGCTTTTGATACCTTTCGAGCCAAAGGGCCTTCGAGCCTCGGCTCGCTAATACGCCGACGATCGCTCGGTTTACCGGATGCTCGCGTTTGTCCACTCGCGGAACGCTGCTCGACGCGTTTCAATTGCTATGTGGAACGGAGATTCTTCGCACGCGTTTACGTAAAAACTAAAATGACAAGAACGCATGGATCAGTCACGAAACTTATCGTAGATCGTATCTCGTGCCTTAGTTTCCGTAGCGTTCGTTTCAGCTCGTACGTGTCGCGTGTCGTCACGCCGATTATAAAATTATTCGGCTGTATGCGAGGCGCAATTCCTTTACTCGAAGCGACGTTTATCCGACGAGGAACAAACTATTTGCCTGAAAGGAAGGAAGCTTAAATTCTTGCATGGTGAATCGCGAATCGTGTGTATACGCGGCGGTTGATACATTACGCCATTGTTCGCACAGTTATATTTATACACACATGCAAACGACGACGTTTCCTTCGTTTCCTCCGCGACGTTACGTAATTAGGTATGTCATCCTGCAAACTAACTGCACACAGGTCTTCGATAGCGCCGCTATGAAAACGCCCATCCACCAGGCAACGCAAGAATTTGATAAATTCTTCTATCGGACGAGTATCGTTTTTTCCTCCGACGAAGAGCGTCGCGTCACCTGAATCGTGGTTACAAGTTCGATGAACTTGCCAATTAAAAATGTCGAGTACTCCGCTTTTTAATCGCAAAATTAACTAGCTTTTACCTTTCACACGCGTTTATTCACCATGTTAAACGTTTCGAATCCTAGAATGCTCGTCGTTCGAACGTTTTAGAAATCGGCACTCGGTCCGCTACGCGTACGTTAACCAAAGCGCAATTAGCGGCGAGCAATCGCTGCTGTTTACAAATTGCATAATCAAAGCCGAGAATAATTCTTTGCAGAGAGAGAAGCAAAAAGTGTGCCGTTGCGTGTCAAGAGCAAACAGAATGAAAACGTCAAGTTGAACGATGTCAGCTACAGGTCATGGAGATTGGGTAGCCTGTACGAAGGCAGCAGCAACGGTACCGTTCGATCGCTTTTCTTATCCGTTTCTTCTATCAGTCTGTTGTCCAATTCCTACCTCTTCTTCTTTCAATCCTGGCTAACAACACGTTGATAAATGTTTGCACAGGTACGATCGACGAGAACGCCAGCCCGATCGAGGGCAATTCCTGGAATTCCAACAACGCTCAGTTCGGTTGCACCGATACTTCGTCCACCCTGGTGAGCTCCGTTAACCGTGCTGATTTTCATTTTAATTAGTCGAGATCGTGCTGCCTTGTTGATCGATCGGCGCGTGTTACGTTGCAGAATTTGGTGCAAAAGGATAAACAGAAAGCCGAGAGGAAGCAAAAGGAATTCCCGACGGAACTGACGATAAGCCTGCAGTACTTGCCGCCCTGCGACGAAACTATTACCGGCAAACTCGTTATTGGTATCGAGGTATTAAACGCTTTCCTTTCATCCGATCCTCCTTTGTGCCTACTTTCTCGTCGGAATGGAAATCGAGTTATGAATCTCTAAGGACTCGCGACGTTCAACGGCCTCGGGTTCGTTTCGTTTCGCTTCGCCAACGTTGCTCGATATTTCATCAGCTGTACCTATACGTACAGTTCTAAAGGCCGTGTTAACAACGGAACGACGTAACGAATTTCCAGCGACAGACAAAACGCACGGTAGCTCGCTTCGTATCGAACGAGAGACGGGCAATCGCGCGATTAAACGACTCGCGACGCTTTCTTCAACGAAAGAAGAAAATTTAAGCGGTGCGCTGTGTGCAGGCGTTATCCGGCCTTCCTCCGAAGCAATACAACTGCACCTTGGAACCGTACGTGGCTTTGAACATAACGAAACAATCGTGGAATCACAGGAACCGACAGAAATTACACAGTTTCCGCACGAGGGGTGTCAGGCACACGGCGAGCCCCGTTTTCAAGGAAACGTTCGTCGTGGCGAACGTAAAACCTCACGAAGTTAAGGTACGTACGTTTTTATCGCGCCGATACTATCGTTGTTTTAACTCAAGGTTAAAAAACACGTCACTCGTCAAACGCATCTACCGTGAAACTCGCTCGAACAAAGTATATTTTACATAACGAACGAAGGTTTAAACAAACGTATCGACGTCGAATGTGTAATTGCGCGCGAAGAAAACGGGCCACGAAACTTGAACGCGTTTTTCTATTTCTCTGGAAGCGTTCGCTGCGTTCGCTACACGACACGATCGTTTTTCCTTTTTAGGAATGGATTCTCGATTTTGCGGCGTACGATCGCGACAGATACGCCAACGACACGGAACTCAGCACGCTGAGGGTGTCGCTGAAGGAGGCGAAGCACGTTCTACAGAGTCCAGAGATTCATATGTTCAACTTCAGAATGAAGCAGTCCAATTTGGTACTGGCGTAAAATGTATCGAACGTTTCGATTTTACCTCCTTCGATTCCTCTTCGCTTACACGACGTTCTTTGTTACATGTTGCAGGCGCTTGGAAACATTTTATTAGCTATTAGTTATTTACCCACAGCGCAGAGACTGACTATAAACGTAATGAAAGTACGCGACGTGAAGTTTACGCCACCGGTGTCGTGTTTGAACGATTTTAGTAAGCGCCGCACGTCAACTTACTCGCATCTTCGTTTTTCTTCGTACTTTGTTATCGCTGCTCGTTCTTTCCAGGTTTTTACGTCAGGGTATTGATGCTCAATGGAAGGACAGGCCAACGAATGAAAAAGAAGAAGACCCGATTCGTCGTTGCGAATTCGCACTCGGAATTCAACGAAACACTGACGTTCGACGTATCGTACAGTCAATTAGACATAGTGCAATTTCTCGTGGTATTGCGCGGCAAAGTGCGTATCAATTTTGACGACAGTTTACAGTTTACGAAGGAAATGTCGCGTGACTGGGAAATATTTTAGGCTGCGCCTGCCGAGCCTGCTGCCAGCACCGTAGAGCATCCGAGTGACAGCGAGGATTCGATAACGTCGATTCAAAAGTCGAAGGACACTTCCATCGGTAAAGTCGCGCTTGGAAAGGGAGTCAGAGGGTCGACGGAAAGGCTACACTGGTTTTCCGTACTTCAAAATCCTAGAAAGTTAGTTACCGTATGGCACGTATTGAAATAACGACCGAAGGACAACAACGGTAATACGGAAGATGGATAGTCCAACGTTATTGCTCAAACTGTCTATAAACGTGCATACTGCTGTTACTATTTAAAGAAATTCGATAACGCAATAGAAAGGTATGTTTGCACGACCATCTCGTGCGTTTACCTTCGAGTAACGCAAAGGGACGACGTTCTGATATCGTATCTTTCTGTAAACATTTGCCAAACGTTTTCAAGTCGGAGACAAAGACGCTTGCGTTAAATAGTTAAACGGTTAAGCAGTGCCATAATCGGTACATTTATGCCGAAAACAAGAATCACGTAAGGATGCTTCGTTCGGCCAGTTTATTCGAAACTATCTGAATTTTCGATCTTTTATTATCTCGTTTTTGTTTTTCGCAGATGTAAATTCGAGTAATATTTATCGGTTTCCGTAGATATAGTATATTTTGGGCAATAACGTCATATCGCACGTTATACATATACACGTAAACGTGTAAAATATATTTCTATATTTATTTTGCAATTTGATAATATATACGATAAATATATATACGTTTAAAAGTGCAACCAAAGATCGCGAAAATTGTAAATGTTATAAATATTTGTGGTACTTTGTTAATATATCGAATCCTATTTAAAATGTAACGAAATAAATAGTACTAGATATGTTCGTAACCGTTACACGTTTTGTGTAATCATCGGTTGAACCATCTTTTTCGATTTCCATTTAATCGCGTAAGAAAATAGAAAAAGAAAAGAACGCGTTTGAAATATGGCGGGTTTGGAGAGCGAGCGTTGCGAAGTTGCGGTGTCGCCGACAGAGGGCGGTAGCGTCGCCACGGTCTCGTAGCAACGTCGAAGAGAGGGGTACCCGGCCAGTCAGCTTCAGTCTGTTTCGTGACTTGTGAGTGTGTTGTGTTCGTCCTCGTCGTATTCATATTATTCGGTTATCCCTTTATACGTCGCGAGTTTAGTTACATTACCTGAGAGAAGTGTGTCGTGTACGAGGAGGCGGACGTTCGTTGAACGGTGAGTAACCGATTTATTCTATCGACATCCTGCACGATTTCCTGCGAGTCAGAGAGCGTTACGTTGGAAATGTAACCTCCAAAGGCGCTCCCGGGGTCCTTCCACGTAGAACGATATTTAACGCGGCTATCTTTCTCGGATCGTATTGTACGCGTCGGTATCGTACGAAACACGGTATCGACGATTTAACGTCGCGATTGGAAAACGAGCAGCCGGTTTCGTCGGACGCGAAATCCATGTTTGAAAAGAACAAAGTATCGAAACCGCTTCTCGCGGTAATGTCAACCGTTTTTGAATATCGTCCAATAGCAACGCTCGGATTCTCCGTTCGAGATGCTTGAAAACTCCTCGAAGGCCACCGATTTCCCGAAAGCCGAAGCCTCTCGCGATCGAGTCGTCGACGCAACTTTTTGATAACATCGTTCGCGAGTAAATTGCACAAACGTTTCCATAGTTCCGTTGAAATCATCCGGTGTTGGAATTCTCCGTTCACGTGCTCTGCTGTCAAGCCACACAGAAAAAACGAACATGTCGACTACCTGTGCACTTCGATCCCCAACGAATCGAGTTTGTTCCGAGCGTCCGTTGGCCACGTCGCCACCACCCTCTTCGTCCGGTTCTCTCCGACCAAAATGATTTTACGACTCGCCCCGTTCTTCAGGTATCTCCGTTCGGTTCTCTTCGAAATCCGTCTTCCCTTTCCTATCTGCTCCACGCCATTACGTTAGGTTAAGTCTCGATTCTCCCTTCTTTTGAAAAGAGGTTTCATGGCGCAGCCTTTCGCATCACGATATCCCGTATACTTTCGCGGTAATCTCGATCAAACATCTAAGATCGCTGTCGGTAATGAGACAATACAGTGGCAAGGAAAGTTACGAAATAATCGGATGCCGTTATCGAGAATGCGTGGGCAATTAACGCGTTTCCGAACGGTTAGTACAGTAGTAACGTGCGCCAGGTTGTCGCAACGGTTCACGCGTATGGTGTCGCAGATGCGTTATGCGTTCGATTACGCGGCAGGTCCGTCGACCGATCACCGTTTCCAAATTATGCGCCTATGCGTATATCTGTAAGTAAATAGCCACGAGCGTTCTCCTATATATGCTATCATCGGCCAAAAGAATATCGTACGTTGTTGTTTCGAGTGCACCTCGATATGGCCGAAAGTATTATCAATCATCGAAGGCAAAATCCATTCGAAAAACAAAAGACGCGCACGCACCCGTACCTCGATTGCTCGTAAATTTCGATCGCCGGTGTAGCGAGATTGGAATTTTATTCGATTCCGTTTCTTTCTGTATTTTTTCCCCTTCCGAGACGAACGAACGTTGGTTTTTGCGTTCTGCTCTTGTTTATTTACCTCGGAACGCTATCTGCCGCCGGCTCCGGTTCGTTTCTCCAGAAACAAATTCGAGATGACGGCGATCGCGTGCGATCGGTCATTTCGTATCGTGCCTTTCGGTTGCGTTACGCGAAAACGACGTAAACGCGTCGCATGGCAACGGTACGCGGGACATTTTTGACAAGTTAGCGGTTCTTCCATCTCCACGAAAGACCGTCGTTGGCTTTGTTGACTGTTTGTATCACGCGAAGGACGTCTCTCGGCTGTAGCAAAAAAAGAGAAGAAAAAAGGTAGCGTTTATCTTTCCCTGCATCCTCCAAATACGTACGTATCGGTAGGAGTCGGTGTCCGACGAGGATCGTCTACGATTCGATTTAACGACGCGACGCTGGTGTACCGACTATTATCGGCGCCGAGGAATGTCGACTAGGTAACTCGATCTCGCGCTTATTATCGATATCCCAACGTGGTACATGTTTAAACGACTATACCTACATCGTGCACCGTTTGACGACACCGCGACAAATTTGTACTCGTCGCGGGTGCCACACGTGCAACCTGTAAATCGCAGGAAGCAAGTATGTACATTTAGCGCGGCGAATAAGCGCGAAGAAATATCGTATCAACGCGCGTTTCGCTAACGTTGCTATCGGTATATACCGGTTTACCCGTCGCGTTTAGAAGCTCCCGCGAAACAATATATTTATCATCGTGCTTTCATCAACGTGCGTACCGCGTCTCCTAATCGATTCTCCCACCTAACGACACACTTTGTATAACAAAATTGGATGTATAGTAAACGAATACGCAGCTGTTAACGTTAACAACGAAGCCGTTTTCGTCAAATTTATTCGAAACGCTCGTCGCCACAATAAGCATGCTTTGCGGTTAAACGTACGTACGTTACACGTAGAGATATCGCCCCTGTACTTGCGATGTTCTTATTATCCAACGTTCGTTTCTAAGTCGGATTTCCGTCCATTTTTTGTACAGTTTAAAATACGAAACCTGTTCGTTAGCAAGCTTTTTTTTACGCAACCATCGACGAATTAACGGTAACGAACTTTCTAAGAAATTGCCGAGTTGGCTGCAGCTTGTTCCAGAAACAAAACCAAACGAAACGAAACTTTGTTACTAGAAGGGGGTCGGGAAAAAACTGGTCGGCGGGCAGTTTGATAGAGCGAACCGTAGCGAGAGACGCGCGATGCCCGGCGGTGCGGGTTGCTCGATTTCCCACAGGTTTTTTTTAGTCTCGATGCGCATTTTTTTTTTTTTTTTTTCGGCCGACGGAGCTATGCCATGCGACACGCGGCTCTGGCTCATTGTCATGCAAATGATTTTTGCGCAACAACGAAAGAGGCTAGCGACGTGGACGTGCTCGATCTACGTACACGTGCATGGGAAAAAGATTCCGGAACGTCCACGCGTCTCTCCAACCCTTTCTCCGCGTATTTGGGTTCTTGTCTTCTTACCTGTTCCTTGTCACTTTCCTTTTCCTACCGCCGCTCGTATCCCAACTCTTCCTCGTCTCTTCTCTCGCCTCACCGTCTCAATATTTTAGTCGGTACTTTAGTAATTTCCACGAATTTCTCGTCTTTTCCAATAGTATTACGCAAAATTGCGATATAAGGAAAACTCTCAGGCTGCTGCACGCGGTTGCGTGTTTCCACGCGAAAAGCTTTCGCAGGATGTTTCGAGTGGGTTGGCAACTAAGTGCTTGCGGATTTTGTCGTTGGGTGACATTGACAATATTTTACCATTGGATATTATAGTCACGCGTACCTTAAACTCGTAGCCAATTGCACGGCAATTACTCGCGACGAATAAATTGATGGAAGGTGTTAGGAGGACGCTCATAGCGGAGTTTGAAGGAAGAGAAGAGAAAGACGAGAAACGAAATGGTGTCGCCTCGCTACGATTCCTTAATTCGATAGACGAGGTAGAAGTTGGAAAATCGGGAAGAAAAAGTTTCCAACGTGGACGAAAATCCGTGGAATCGAAAAGTTCGACTCGACTCGAAGCGAAGCGTAACTTTTCAATTTCTATGTGAAAGTTGCTCGATCCTCCGTCGCTGCCGCAACAAAGTCGCAGCTTGTTGAATTAAAAAAGTTGTCGCTTGCCATTATCCTACGCGTTGTCTCGAACGTTTATCGAACGCGTGCCACGAAGAACCTCGAATGCGGAGAACACAGCTTCCACAAGGATAACGTTCGTTTCCTCTTTTTATAAGCCAACGTCATCGGATTCCTCGCGATTTTTCCATCGACCTCGCTTACGTTCGAGTCTGATCGTATCGCAGATCCGTCGCCACGTTTCGGAATACCTCGAGAACCGTGTACACGTTTTTAAACAATAGCAACCGGCACGATACCGTTGTTCGCACGCACGGCCATACCCGAAAACCCGTAAACAAATAAGTGTACGAGCCGTGTCTGTAAAGTCGGCAATTATGCGTGATTTCTGGTGGAAAATGCAGCAGCTGGTCCCCGTGCTCGTTAATTAAACGCAGATTCCATAGAAAATCGAACCCGTTGCCGGGCCGACCCTCGCGCTGATCGATCTGGCCCTTACCAGCTGCAAGTATTTCTACGATATCTGGATATGGCGACGCGCGGAACCGAAACGGCGCTGGAAAATTAATAACTGCGAGCTTTCGAACGATAAATGGAATAATGGGTCGTTTGATCGTACGTACGTATATGGTTTAGAATGGCGTCCCGATTAGGAAAGCGGAGAGTAAGGTGCTAGAGTCGCGTGACTGCTCGGTGATGCATCGGGATTCGCGTGTGCCTGCGGTTGGCAGAGGTTTGCAAACGTCGCGAAAGCCATTTAAAACAAAAATAGTGGTCTGAAAATAGGCGGTCTCCTAAATACCATCGAACAATGATTGGCGCGATCGTCGTTCACGGATCAAGAGCGTCATCGTTACTATTTCGGTGGACGTTCGGTGGCACGAAAAAAATAATGTTTATTTGGGTTACTTAAAGGAAGAACAAAAAGCGGGGCTGTGGTCCACGGTCCGGTTTAATCGTCGGTGTATCAACTGCATCCGGTGCATCGATGTAATTCATTTCTCTGGTTAAACGCTGCTTGCCCCGGGAAAAAGTACCGCGAGTCCGGTGCAAGCGGTTTCATCGCAGTTACAAATTCCAGCGGCACTGCGCCTATTACGCTACGAATATTTGATGCGAGAAATACGCCTGTTTTTCTTCTCGTACCGCGAACGATCGCGATTCTTTCGAATCGATTCGATCGCCGACGAAAACAACCAGGTACAGTCGTGGTAGAGTCGCGTTTGTATACAGGTTTTCCTATTTAAATTCGAATTCCAAGCGCAGACGTATTTTATGTCGCTTAGTTACCGTCGCCAGGAACAGAGATACTTTGGACGCAACGACACGATCGCTACCGCGCGTTCGTCTTTCGAGCGACGACGATAACGCGTTGGCGATCGTAACAACGACGGTCAACGCGCTACGTACGCGGTTCCCTCGTAAAAGCCGCGTAAAATTACGAAGCAGCTGTGTCGTTTCGTTCCGCCAAAAAACGGTGCATCGAAGCGCGGTGGTTGGTCGCTTGGCTCGCGTGGGGTGAAACTTTCGAAAGGCTGGCTGGAAGCCCACGAGGTTCTTTGCATTCGCGGCGTCTGATGACGGTTCCCGTTGCACGAGCAGGAACGCGCACGAACACGCGCGTTGACCATTTTACCGTACTTTCCGTTCGAGGATAATTCTCGCGCCCGGTTCCCAGGCCATTAAGCTAAATCTACGCTCGTCTCGCGTCTCTCGTCCCTCGAATCGTAACGAACGCTAGCTCGCCGCGAGGAAGAGGGCACCTCGCGTTTACCACGCATCGGCGAAACGAGCATCCACTCGAAGAAAAAATTTGGGTCGCGGCAATTTAACGTGGCGAGTCTCGTTGCTCGTAATTTCCGATTTAAAACGATTTAAATTTCCAAGACGGAGCGTATTGAATTTCAGCGCGTAAAAACCCTTCCACGGATTGCTTAGTTTACGCGATTCTAATGGTATCGCACGCGATACGCGATGCTCGAGAGGAGAAGCACGCGCATAGGGGGTTGCTTGCGTCTGGAGGACCGAGAAATCGTTGCGATCGACGATCTGTCGCGTTTACGAGCGTTTCGCAGTTGGTCGTTTCATCGATACGCGGATAGGATACGACGACGGACGTCTGGAAGTAGAAATTGGAGAACGCCGATGCATAACTGGGTCGCCGTCGGCGGGCAGGTTGGCTAGAATGCAGTTTTCGATGTAGGCAGTCATTCTGCATTCTGTGCATCTATAAATATATACGTTTGATGGTATTACCCCGTAACAACGGTTTCGTCGAACGGTAGTCGCGCGTTCGATCACCTTCCCCACCGTGTACGCGACGATCGTACTACGTTTTGCCGCGGTGACAAAAAATTCGTCTTGCGAAATTATTTCCAGCGAACGAGACGTTGCGTCGTTTTCAACGCGAGCTTTATCTCTCGTTCGGGGAACGACGAAGTTTGAGTTTCGTTTGGGGATCGCACGTGTTCGTTCGCAGATATATCAATGGTATCTTTGTTATGTTTTCGTTCGTTACACGTAAGCGGCGAAGATATTAATTAAGTCGCGATTAATGTTGACGTCGGTAAGGTGACATACGTCGTCAGCGAGAACTTGCGTTCTTACGCGTAATTAATTCGATGGGAACGTAAGACCAACGAGAAAACTCGTTTCCTCCGAAGAGTTACTCGAGCACGGCCAAGTTTTCCATCCCACGAGACTTGCCGCGGCCGCGAAGTCCTTGAATTTTCTTCGCGTTGTTAAAACACTCTCGATGGAAGGAGCCGGTATAGTTGAAAGTTGGGAGAACGGTCGGGAAATATCTAGCCGCGGTAATTCCGTATCTACTCGCTCAGGGCTAAAGTCAATAGCGAGACTTCTTTCTCATTCTTCCTTTCTTTCTTCTCGAATTTCATAGCGGCTCTCATTTCGTATGCGGCTCGTTCCGTTTTAACGAGGAAACGCGTTTGCTCTATCGGCGGCGGGTCTATCGGTAGACGCTCGCCCGGAAGAAAATTTTTGTACGCGCCCGCTGTTTCGCTTTTTATGCAAATGCGCCGACGTCTCTGCGACGTTGGTTCGGTTCGAGAATAGCGGACGATCGAGTCAAAGATGAAAGACGCAAAGTCGACGCGTTCTACTTGTTCCGTATCTGTAGAGAATTGGATCGCGCGTAGATAAACAGTGATTTCCTGAGACAATTAGTCGATCGATGGCTCAATGTCGCGCGATAACGATAAGTTAACGAGCTGGACGCAACGATGAATCACACGACGCTTCTTGATTCGTCGGAGCGAAGAGAAGCGCAGAGTTCTCGAGCTCTGCGCGTGTGCTAAGATTCCAGTTACGTCGTTTCCACCGAGTATAAACGTCCGTCCGTGTTACTGGCAGAGATAACGCGAGTCGGTGTCTTCAAAGCGATGATCCGAGCCAACGGCAACAATCGCCTCTGTTTAAATTTGCCTAGCGATTATCGGCGCCCGTTGTTGATCATCAAACGCGCGCCTTCTTACTTAAACCATATTGCGGATTTATCAATCGTATCGCGATTCCAGACGATCGCAAAGTAGCCAAAGCACACGCACGTATATCGACGCGATTGTGTACACGCGTTACCTCGCGTTAGATAGAGCGGTCCGTAAGAGGAGCTAATGATCGGAACGTCGGCTAGCGTAAGTGAAAGGAGAGCAGATAGAGACGATGTGTCGCTGCTGGAAAATAAACCTCAGCTGTGATATCGACGTGGATTCCAGGACAAAGGAGACCGAATTCTAGGGCAGAAGAAACGGCCGGCTTTCTTCTCGGACGCTAGTCGATCGATCGTCTTTTCTGCAATTAGAAATCCCGCGCTAATCCTTATAGAGCGAACCGCGCGAGCGTGATCGCGTTCGCGTTTCTCGGTGCGTTTGTGCAGACGCGCAGCCATATGCGACAATGCGGGAAACCGCGCGCATCCACGCGGCTCTCGGTGTTAATGAAAAACCCGAGGAAAAAGACGCGTCGACCAGTCAGTTCCTTATATCGAGATGGAGCGATCGCGCGGTCGATTCGCGTTCCAGTCTTTTACGAATACTCGCTTTATTGCCGTAAAAGGCGAATCTCTAGTCGGCCATCTTTCAACTTTTTTCCTCGACTCGTCTTCGTCTTTTGCGTTTATTCGGTTTTAACGCGAATCTATATAGCGCGATTCGTCGCCGAGCCCCGCGGACTTACGGAATCGCGGCACGCTCCATCGGTCGCGAATCGATCGGATTAAAGTACGTTATAAAAAGTAAAGTATATTCCGACAACGTAACAATCCTATTGAATGATATTACGTTCGTAGGTAGAACGCGACGAAAGTCGTTTACGTCGATTTCACAGTCGTAAGTAAGAAACGTTTTGTTCGTTACCGAGGCGCTGCGAAGGAATAAAAGAACGAGGTAAATCTTGGCAAAGCGCGTTTCGCCGAAGAAACAATGAGAGACCGTCAACCGGAAGAAACGGGAAAGTCCGAGAATTCTTTTATTGCGCGATGACTCGTCCATGCGTGAAGCGACATGCAAAAATTTCTGCGCTGATCGTTCGTTCGCTCGCTCGCTCCGCCGCTCTTCCCGTGCATCCACTCGCGGTTTCTTCGCACCGCGAAGGCTCGTCTTCTCGCGAACGAGACTGACGCGAGAGTACTTTTCTCGCTTCAGCTAGCTATAGATCCGGAAGAAATGTTTTAGACCAGCGGCGTTTCGATTTCTCGTCGGAAAGCTCCAAAGTCATCGCAGCTAAAATCCGCAGTTAAAAAGCGTGCACGCTTCGCCGATAGGTTCTCGTTGGCGAAATTTTTTCGTTTCTCCGTCCTCGAAGTTTTTCCTCGATATATCCTTGCTATTTGTTCGTTCGTCTCATCTCCACCCCGCGCGACGGCAACACCGAAATCGCTCGAGTAGTCGTCGAGGCGATAAATCCGCGCCGTCCTTGTTCGTTCTTTGTTTTTGCGTTGATAAATCACTCTTCGTCGTACGCTGTGCACAGTGGACAGCGCGAGTATTGCCGATTTTGAGTTACGATTCGATCCTTTTCCCGGTGGAATCAAACTCCACCTCTCTGACGCTTCGAAATACGTACGTAGTCTTTTCTCTTTGCTTTGCCAGCGACGAACGAATCGCTCGTTCTCTCCCCTCTACTCGCAGCTTTTCTAGCGGCGTGCACATTCCGCTGATTCGCGGATCGTTCCATCGGCATCGTCGACGGGCGAGCGAAACGGCCAGACGATTTTTCACGCAGCTCGTACGTTTTCCGCGGGACGTTTAAAGCTTGGGGTGCATTATTTTTAATCCGGCGACTGGCAGAAAGCCGCGTATAGCGCGTCGCCGAGAAGCGTCGCGCGAAGAAACAGCAGGTTGCGTTCGATGTTTCGCGAAACTCGGTGATCCGCGACGGCCGCGAGGCGAAGCTATCGGTACGTCGAGGTGAATAACCGTGAACACGCGTGCTCGTCGTAAAACGTTCGCCGCTGCGTCGCAGCGTGTCGGCCGTAAAGACGCAGCGGGTTGACGCGTAACGTTAACGGACGTTTCTCGATGCGACCTGCGACGAAAAGGACGTAGACGAAATGCGACGAGAGGCACGGGACGAGGAAAACAGCGGGAATCGCGGAATCGTGGAACGACCCGCGTTGCAGCAGCGCTTCCAGGTTCACCGTGCGTGCGTCGCATAGGTGTGTACACACGCTCTCGTATAAACAGGCCGCGTATTTTTAGCGTGGGTCCGTGTCAGATTTCCCGACACTCGCGATACGCTGTAAACTGGATGGCTCGAACGTACGCTCGCCAGGGGGATGGATGGATGGATGGATGGATGGATGGATGGTTGGCTGGTTGGTTGCTCGATGGTTGCCATGCCTACGTCTCCCTCAACCCTCGTTTCTTCTCTCTCGATCCATTCACCCTTCTATTCGCCCGTCTGTCCGTCGATACCGTCCGTCCACGTCGTTCGATATCCGGTCACCTCTTCGCTTCCTCCTCGCGGGCTCTTATTATCATTTATGGTTTCTTCTCGGTTGTGCCAAGTCCGCGAAACCGGCTATCTTGTCAAAGTCGCGTCGACCTTCTCCTCGAGCCGCTCGAGAGGATTCAGCGTTTAAGACGCCACCGGGCCGAAACGGTGACACGACCGCCTCGCTTTGTACTCTCGCTCGCTCGTGAATTTTTTACGTTTAGCGATTCGTCCTCCGGGACCGAGCAAACCTTTCACGTTTCCTACTCTTGCTACTAAACGCCTCGTCCGACACGTAACACTACCACAGTTGCTCCAACACGGTGCGACCGTGGCGTCGCGAGACCTCGGCCTGTCGTTGTTTCGTCTAAAGTCTAAGGTTACGCGTCAGCGTCCACAAAACGGAAACTTTAGTCGGGCAATACGCCGGAGGTTTCGTTTGGGCTGTCGGCTCATAAAAATCGTGTTTCACGCGCCGCAGAACTTACTTAGCGAGGGGTGGCGCGATCGCGCGCGTCGAAAGAATACGAAAGCTTTTTAACGGTTTTCGACCTATCGAGCGCGCGACGTATCGACGGACGACGAGGAACGCTCGACACGCACGCCTCGATTTTTCTCCGTACTCCTCGGCGACGCGTCCTGGCTTAACAATGCTGGCCCTAACGCGCACTTTTTACACGCGTCGTGCAACAACCGCGCGACGTACGGAGCGCAGGAAAACGTAAATCGGGACGAAACGATGGACGCGAAAGAGGATGTCCGAAATATCCACGCTTCCATCGATAAGTGGTGGTATGTTTCTCGATAAATGCACGGATTTTATGGATACGTGCATCTTCGTACGTATCTTCGTGCGAGAGACGACTACCTCGGTAAATATTATTGGTCAGATTTTTGCGGAATGGTTAGTTTCTAACCGCGTAAACCGTCCCGTCGACCCGTTTATACGTTCAAAGTCTGGCGTAATCTCGCTCCTCGCTCCACTGTTTGTGGATTTATTCCGTAAGACGCGCGTTCGCGTGCACTTTGACCGAAAATAGCTGGCATCGCGCGTCGAGGAAAAACTCGCGCTCGTTTCCACTCTGTTTTTCTTTCGTTTCGATAATTGAAACGCGATCGAGCGCAACTAATCGCTGCTTCGTCTCGTTCCGACACCTTGGTCCTGAATGCACGCGAGCCACGTTTTCCCGAACGATTCCACTCCGATATCGTCGTATATGTCTGTCCTCTTTGTTGTTCGCGATAGGAAAGACGCACGGTCGCAGCGAGATCGCCTGCTAAGATACACGTGTGCATTTACGTTTACGCGGAAGCGATCGTCGATCAAGGATTTCCGAACCATTTCCAACGTTTCTACGTTTGCGTTGCACGTTCGATCGTCGCAGGCACGCGATTTACGCGACCAACGTTAATTAACGGAGATGCGGGCGATAAAGCTGTACGTCGTAACTTAGACGTTGGACGAAACGTCGATGGAATTGAAAACAGAGCTGGAAATTCGTAAACAAATTTGGTCGGTTTAACCGGGGCTGTCGTCCCGTGGGAAGACAGACGGCCCAGGTTGCTGCTATTTCGAGGAAACAGCAACGGGTTGATGGCGTGTAAAAAAAAAATGTGACGTTAATTAAAGGCCCGACGTAAATCACGGCGAACGTTTAAACGCCCTTCTCCCTTTACGCCTTTCGACGTTTCAACGCTGCGTTTTCGGTTCCGATGCAAGCCAGGCCGCCTTTTGCGGAGCGACGAGGACCTCCATTTGCGTATGAACGAATACGACCCGCTTATCGATTAACAGACGAACGAATAACAAACGTATAATCTTCTATGGATGTCGGTTCTCGTTCGAGCGAGAATCTCGGACAAAGGAGGATTTCCGAATCTGTCAGCGACGCGGACGCGAGGTACAAACACGGTGTCGCGATACCGAGCGGGAATATCGCATAACGTTGAAAGAATTCTGTATGTCGCGAGCGAAACAAAGGATTGCATTCTATATTTGGCGAGATTTGCAACGAAGCAGGCGCTTCGAATCGTCGAGATCCAAGCGACCGGTCTTGGGCACAAACGTCTTCGGAATCGTCTTCGGTCGCTGGAAACGGGTCAGCTAATTCTACTACTATGCACTATTTATGTACTATGTACATCCTACCGTCGTACTATTTTCTTCAGTCTCGCGAGAAAGAACGAAAGGAAGGATGTACGAAGAGGAAAATAGACGAACCTGTCGAAGTAAAAAGATTGTATCGGAAATAAAAAGGAAAGAAAGAGAGAAGCGGCCGAGGTTGGATGGTTGGGTCAGGACGTCGGAGACAACGTGTGCGTACGGGCACGTGTAGCGAGCAAACGGTGTTATTTAACGCTGCAGCTATTTCCAGGTGCGTACGTCGCCGGTGTCGAGTGCTACTCACCGCCACGAACTACGACGGCACTCGTGCCAGCCTTTATACCACTTAATCTCCTTTCACCCAGCCCGTCGAAACGAGTAATTTTTAGTGGCACTCCTTTTACTGCCATTTTCGACGTCCGTTTAGCGCAGTCGCGGCAATTTTCAGTTTAATCCCGTGCCGCATCTAGAGCGAAACCGGTTCACGACGCGCCGATAGTCAAACGTTTTGCAATATCAAAGGATGCGAGCGAGGTTTTGCTTTTCCCCTTCCGACCTCGGCCTCGCCGTAACGCAAACTCCCGGCATACGTATCATAATCGTCGACCGTTGGCGCTGTCGCGGAGTTTAGTAGCATTTACCGCGAAACGAAGGATACGCGAGCAGTCGATGTAGACCAACTCGAGACGGTTCTCGGGATTTACCTTCGTCGAATCTCTACAGTGTCACGCTAGACGCAGTAGCAGTAGCAGCGTGGTCGCTTGGTCGTGGCGTAACTGCCGCGTCAGAGATTCCATTAGAAGCTAAAAACTTCGTTTGCAAGGGACGGGGCGCTAACTCGACGCGCGAAACGAGCAAAACGAAGAAAAAGGGCAAAAAGGGAGCACGGCCAAGATCGTAATCTCGCGCGGCAAGAAATCGCGAGCGAGTTAATGGCAGTGGGAACACGACAGTGGCCGTTAAACGGCGCGTGCAATCTCTTCGGGCGAATCGTTGCTTGTTTTCTTAGCGTTCGGCTTACTGTAAACGACGTTGTTGGAAAGAAAAAATCCCGACGAGATCGCGCGATTCGATAAAAACCGTCTCATCATCGCGTAACGCGCTATCCTTCCTCTATAATCCTTCGTGAACTTGGCTCGGCCGTTTAGTCGCGTAATTCGCTCGCATACCTACTTTTCTTCGCCGCTTTTTTAATAGCCGATTCTCCGGTCGTCGATCCATCCATCGCCGGAGTTTCCGTTTCATTCACGTTTCTCACGCACGTTCGAACCAGTACACGCACGAGCAAAAGAAACAGGAACGTAACGAGATAATTCAGCGTATCGTCGATCTCCGGTTACCTAACAGGACGAACACTTGCAACAAAGTCGCAGATCGAACGTCGATCGGTCGTACGATACGCCGCTCGTTGCATCGCGCTGATCGCTACCAGCGAGACGCGTCGTTGTATTTACAAATTGCCGGCCAACGATCGCGTCAAACTTTCCTCAGACGTACGGCTCGAACGGAAACGTAAGCGAACGTTACGCGACACTCGTTCGGCCTCAAACCGGTATATCCGTTCTTTATCTAAAGTAGAGCGACGCCTTGCGAACGTTTACGTCGATAAGTCCACTCTTTTGTTCCATTTCGAGCCGTGCGCGTTCTTTCTGCCGTTTCGTTTCTTGCCGCAGGTAAAAAGATAGAGAGCGTCGTGTGGAATGGCTCCGACTCGTAGGGAAAGACGAAACGACCGCGAACGGGAGAAAAAGTCACGTTTTTTCATCTCGTGGAAGATTTTGCAACGCCAACGCAACGCGGTAGGCTCGCGTCCGATAGCCAAGCTGAAATAGCACAACGAAACCATTCTCTGGACGAGCAAGGTCGACCGAATACGCGTATTTCATCGCATACGTTTCTTCGTGATTCCCTGGAGGGTTTGCCGCTCGCGATATCTCGATAAAACTTTGATAACTCGTCGCGCGGTCTCCTGCCGTGGAACTCGGTGGCAGATTTCTATACCTGCAAATTTTTCCTACCTCGCGGCTCGTCCGTTAAAATCCGAAGCTTTATCAACGTTGAGATTCCGCTTTAGGCCAGTCCTGACCTGCTTCTCTAACGGGTTAATCCAACGCCGCTTGGATTTTAAACCGTGTGTGGCTTACGACTATATACGTTTAGCTGGCGGGATAACCTTTGCCTTCTCGCTGGTCTATCACGCGAATTACAGCTGCGTCAAGTCGCATTCACGACGTACGAACAACCTTGAAAACTGCTCGGAAGTTGAGCCGCGACAACGCGGAGTTCCCGATGACGTTTAACCGCTAGAGACGCGAACGATTCATCGATGTCGTCGCTCCTTTCTCGCTCGTTTTCGTGTACGGAGTCATCGATTCCGAGAATCTCGATCGTTAGCTGATTAATACGAATTCGGACTCGTAATCGGTGGTACGCGAGAGATTTCGTTTGCCGCGAGTCGATCGTCCTTCCTTCTGCGAAGCTTGCCGTTCGTTTTCGAGAATGCGCCGCTGCTCCAAGTATTTCTTGCAAGGTGAACAGGAAATCCGAATCCGCGACACCGTCACGCACGTCGCTCTCGATACACTGGGTTCCTCGCGGATCCGCGACTTCTCGCCTACGATTGTCCCGCCGTCTCAAAGTTTTCTCTTTCGACGAGTTAAATCGAGCGTATCCCCAAGGCAATCGGAAAAGCCCATTTCGTGACAATAATTTTTCTTTGTAATTAACGGCGAGTAGAATTCTTTTGTACGCGCGATGGTTACGTATTACTACGGAGTACCGTAAAAGCTGTTAGATAACAAGTGCTGTTAGATAATTGGGAAAGGAGAAAGAGAAAATCATAAGATGAAATTTACGACTGGCGTTTAACACTTCGACTGCCACGCCAAAATCATATGTTTCGCTCAGGACGCCACGGGAGTATTTTTATTATTCAAAGCATATAATTTTTTTTTATTTGGAAGCATTTTACAATAAATTCTCATTGAGAATTGTAAGCAAATTATTCTGGCGTGCTACTATAACGTGAATAATAAATGATTATCGTACGTTTGGTTCTAGCTGAATCTAATGTTTAAATCTAAAGGGTAATGTCTTTTTAGCCTGCGGATCTGATCCGTCGTGTCAATTAATCGAGTAACTAGTGGATTTTGGTGATTGTTAACTCTTATCTATTGTTGAATTTGCACATTTCTTCTTTAACTGTAGGTATCTTAAGGTCGCTATGTATCGTTTCGTTGGTAACATACCAAGGAGCATCTATTAAGGATCTTGGAGTTTTCGATTGGAATCTGTCTTTTCTTCCAGTCGCGGGGAGACGCGTCAACGGGAGTCGTAAATTCCCGTTACGATTATACGAATCGACATCTTATTTCTTTCGGGATAATAGGGGTGTTTGTTGTCGAATAACTGTAGCCTACAGTTATATAATATAGATATATTTACTACAATTACAGCACTTAGAGCATATACAGAAAATGTTTTGACGTCGTCGGAAAGTACACTGATCGACCCAAGGGTTGATAGCGTTAGCGCGTTGAATACCAACAACGTGACTGAATAGTAGACTTGACTGCCCGATGAGCGAAACAACAGTAGAGTTGACTATCTTAGGTGTGTTAGAATAAAGTGTTTGACTGTCCGAGGAGTGTAAGAGCAGTGACTGACCCATCTCGTACTATTTAGGAGGAAGCTCGATGTGGATGTACCCTTTCTCAACTAAGGACACAGATTCATTGTTCACACTTTTCGGTAGAAAAGCGAGGGTAACGATTCGTGATGCCCATCGGTTATAGCCAATGTTAATAAGCAAAATACAAGGAGAAAGGCTCCTGCAGATATGGCCCATGGGTTTCCCTTGTTCTTGGGAAAAACCAGCTGTTTCGCAGGCCACATCTGCTTTCTCCGTAATTAGCAAGAGTGTGCAATAAACCCAAGAACCGTTCAAAGGACCATCCATAAACACAAAAATACTTGTGTGAATAGAAGTTAAGCTGGAAAGATTCGGTTTATGGTGATTCCTTGGGTTTCTCGCAGGTCAGTGCAACGAGGGGTAGGCCTTGGCTGCCAGACCGAAAGGGACGTCGCACGGACCATCTAGCGCGACGTAACAATAATATTCGTAGATTATCCCTCAAAGGATAGATGCAAGTTCTCATTATTTTAAATATATATTCTAATAAAAATATTTAATTGTTCAATGGGACACCTTTTATTTCAAAGTATCTTCTATCTATCGGTTATATTCAAAATGACCTAACTGTTCATTTTCATACAATTTTCACAATTGTAAGAGGTTCAAGCGCTCCGGTCGTCAATGACCAACGTGGTAGTCAAAGTTTGAATAAGTGAGAAAAGAGAAAGAGCATATCACCAGACGGAATTTACGACCGACGTTTAACGGTTGCGGTTTGTGTTGCAAGCCGATAGTTTGAACGAACCTAAACATTTACCAAAGAAGTCGTTGGTAGTATCAAACTCCTTATCAGTTATTATATTACAATGTACAAAGACAATTGATTGGGTGATATTCGGGTTTAAAGAGAGTAGAATTTCTAGAAAGACGAGTTTTTTTTTTTTTATTTTATTTTGGTTATTTTACAATTTGTCCTTGTGGACATTTGGTAAAGTGTTATATCTTGTTGGTGAAGAAAAAAAAATATAAATAAAAAAATAAATATAGCATGTGGGCGGCTACCCCCAGCTTCGTTTTTTTCTAAGTTATATCTTTTATGAGGTCTATTGGGTGTTTTCTTTTTAGTCTTCTTGCGATATTTGTTGTGTTGCACGTTTCAGCCGCCAGCTGGTTCGGGTGTCTTTCTATTCTTGTTCTGTATCTTGTTGCGAATCTGGTAATCTCCTCCTTGACCGTTGGTATTCCGAGGTCTTTCCGTATGTCCTCGTTTCTAACGTACCATGGGGCGTTTACTATTGTTCTAAGGATTTTGGCTTGCATTGTTTTGAAAAAGACGAGTAACGATGTAAAAGTCGAATTTGCGTAGGATATTAGGCGAGTCTATCAGCCGATCGATAGCCTTAAGAGATTCAAGAGATAGATCATAGATTCGTTATACTGTGACGATGTTCGGGAGTCGGTAATCATATTTGCAAGGGAATTGCGTTTTCGTGTCGACCACGCAAAGGCCTGTCGAATAATCGAAAAACCCGGTGTTACCGTTCGACGTGTCTCGTCGGAAGAAACGTCTGGGAAGGTTCGTGCGTCTCGTTTCTCTCGAGATGCATTTTCTAAAACGACGAACCGAACGATATCGACGATTCTATCTGTTCGTGCTTATCTCGCTATCTTTACGATCGGTTAAGATTATCACGATTCCTCTTTTTGCGACTCGTGACTCACTGCACCCCTTATCTAAATTTTGTAACGACTCATTATTTTGCATCGGATTTGTCATCCCCGGATTTGTTTGACGAGAGTGAGTCATACGGAATAGGAAGATCGATATCTGGACATTTAATGTGCGTTGCGTTAACCAGACCTTTTCAAACGCCCATTAAAAACATATTTCTACGCGCATTGACGATAAGGTTGAACGAAAGATGAGGAGGCCATTAAGTAAAGGTCGCGCGTGAAGTTAATAGACGAGAAAACGTAAAGTTTAAAGATCGGACTGTCGGCTGTAAACGTCGTTGCGGTGGGGTTTAATTAAAAAAAGAAAATACGATCGATCCGCGAACGACCTCGCTTCGGGGACAACGTAACGGATGGCGTAAGGAGATGGGACGGTTGAAAGGCCGAGCCAGCGCGGCGGAAAGAGGAGAGAGAAGGGTACGAGGAAGCAAGGAAAAGGCAGGAAGGAAAGATGGAAGGGTCGGAGAAAACTGGTCGATAATTCGTTGGTTTATATTCCTCCGCAGTGGCTGGTCGCGTCCGCTCGTGAAAAATTTATTTGTCTGCTCAGGCTCGTAACATTTTTACAGCAGGACCAAATAATTCGTCTCGCTTTTAAATAATATATCGCGATTCCAACTTTGCTCCTGCGTGGCTGCGCGCCTATCTTCGCAGACGGCAACCCCAGACACCGTAAAATGCCAATTTTCTTACGGTTTTCCCTAGACGGCCGAGCACTTCCGGAGATCAATTTTTCATGAAAAATATTTCTCCACGAATATACGCACGTAGATCTCCTTCTGGATATTCAATTTGTACTTATTTATTTATTTATTTACTTGTTAGTTTGACGGGAAAAGAGAAATTCTTTTGGAGATAAATAAAAGATAGAACGTAAGGGAAAGATGGTAAAAATAGAAAAAGAAATAACAGTAGCAATTTGAAAGAAGAAGCTAAGGTATGAAATTAAGAGTCAAAATAGAAAAGTTATAAAAATCTGTTTTAAAGAGAATCCGTAAGTCGACTAAATGTATCAGTTTGCGATGGGCGGAGTTGGTGAAATTTATCGCCCTATTAAAACAGCTGTGATAGCCATAAGCCGTGCGATGTTGCTCAGCGTTTAACAGCAAGTAATTTCGCATTCTTCACGAGGGCACGATTTATGAGTACTAAATGCACGATCGACGTGCAACTTACGAAACCTCTAAGAATTTTACGTACCAACGTGATGTCGCGCGTGATTCGTCTATGAAGTAGGATTCGAAGATTCAAACTCCTAACAATATCGTCGTAATTGCGGAAATTAAACCCAACTACGATACCTACTGTGGCAGCCAATCTTAAACAAAATTCCTGCCAAACATCCTCGACGTCTGTAACGAGAGATTTGCAGAAATGAGACCAGCTAACACCACCATAATTATCTTATTCGTTGTCTCTCGAAAATTTATCGCACCTTGTATCTTCCTCTTACTATCCTCCCTCCTTCGTGCGAATAGAAATTAGGCGATTCTCGTGTCGCGTATCGGTAGGATCGTTGGAACGTTTTTGGTCAGGTTGTACCGCCCTCTAATTTACTTATCATCGTCAGCGACGAGGCGGAGCGCTATCGCGTTTAACTCGTTAGCCGAGAACTGAAAAGAAGTGCGCTGGCTCGGTGCAACGGGGCAACGTCAACATTTTACCGAGTTGCTTCAACTCTGTCGGCTTTATCGTAATCTTTGCTCAGCAAACACTTCTCGGCAAGATACGAAAGATCGCGTCTCCGCTCGATGAAAAGGAAGACTGAGTTTGGTTGGCAAGCACAGTTTTTTTTGAAAGCTGTCTTTAGACGGACTCGCGCGATTCACCTCGGAGATCCGACCCAGGTTTCCCCTACTCTGTTTGGTTTTCCATCAACGAGAAGTTTGAACGCGCCTCGTGAAAATTAACTCTTTCCCCCCTATATATGTTGGCGTTCCCGACTCGTTTATTTGAACGGTAGAATTTTAAGCGGCTCCCGAGCAGATGGTCAAATTCCAATTTCTCGTTCGGTCGAAGCGTAGGAAAGGTTCGACGCTGACCTCGTTCAAGACGAAACGATCGTGGAAATTTGGCCGATCAGGAATATTCGTGGCGTGTGTGTAATCGTCGTTTGGATCGGAAGCAGCGTACGAACAGCTACGTAGACGCGCTGCGCCGAAGCGTTAAGCATTTCTACGTGACTTTTGTTCCAGATGGAAGCACGTTTTCTTGTATTCTCTTGTTTCTTTCCTTATTAGGTCTTCCAGGTTGTGCCTTATCTTTCCAACTACGTTATTGCAGCCGTGTACGTCCTTGATTTTTTAACGACACGCGTCATAATTATTAGTCAGAATTATCGATATCGCGATGAAAAATATCTTGGTGGAATCTACTCGCGGAATCGTCGCCGAACGATTCGTCGAACGCCGTTGAAACGCGAGGCTAGTTGAAAAAAAAAAAAAAGGAAAAAAGAATGCAGAAAATATAGCAAACACCCTGGAAGAGGAATCGAAAGGAAGGTGATCGTTTCGGAACGAAGCAAAAGCCGTCTATCATTTTCCTATTAATCAGAGCGTTAACCGATTGTACGCGTCAAGGTAAAGGAAGTATGCTAATGAGCGCGAATCGTTGAAAAGCATATTTTCACTGAAAGCTACGTTACATTCTAGAAATATACATACGTATGTACTTACACATGTACATACGTACATGTACGTACGTAGTGGTGTAATTGATGCAGACCATAGAAATTAATCGTTTCTTTGAAAGACGGCACGCAGAGGAGATCGCTACGGTAATGCGTCTTCAATTAGAAATTTAATTTACTTTTTAATCTAATTTAATTTATTCGAAAAAACGGGGAAATCCGTTTAACGTTGAGAATATACAAAAACATAAGCAGACACATAGCTTGGCGGAAATGCTTTAGAACGCGATACGAAATAATACAAAAAGAAGCTAAGAAGATCTAACAGTTAAGATCGCGATCTTTCGATGCGTAAAGTACAGCTTTTTAGGTCAAAGACCTAAATCCTTGGATAGCGGAGGACCAAAAAAGTCTCCACCTTATTTTGTTATTGCTTACTTTGCTTATTCTATTTATTATATCGATGTGGTCGAAGCTGAAAAGGAGAGTGTTTCGTAAAAGAGCTTCGATGATCTGCTAAAAAAAAAAAAAAAAAAAAAAAAAAAAAAAAAAAAAAAAAAAAAAAAAAAAAAAAAAAGAAAGAAAAATACGGAATATAGAAATTGGCGAGATTCAAGAGCTTAGCGTAGTTTACGTAACTATTTAAAATTTCATATGAAAATTTTATAATCCTGATCTTTAACATTTAACGGTCGGCCAGTTGTGTAAGTTGATTATCATAGAAATCGATGTGCTCGAGTTGACCGCGATGTTCGACCAAACGAGATAGCCAACGATTATCGTCGATTATCGTCGTATTTATCAAGCTTTACACGAACAATGTACAACGAAGCAATTGGTTCTTAAAATATCCGAGCCAGATCAAATCGATACAGATCGTCGTAATAGCGAGCAATAAAGCCGATCGAAAGGTCGTTGCGTCTCGAGGATAGGACGCAGAGAGCGTAGTCTGGATTGACGGCTGCCTGCGAATGCCTACTCGTCTCTCGCATAATGATCGAAACGCGACCTCTCGATCGTCGAGCTGTTCGCTCGTATCTCTGGTGCACTTGTCGATGCTACCGCGGTGTAAACCGCTTAGCGCACGGATCGCCGTTTCTCGAGATTCTTCCTCCGTGTAAACGCATTCGCTGTTTCTCGATCGTCGTCGTTCTCCGTGACTCAACCCGTCGAGTCTGTCGCGGTACGCGGAACGATAACAGAGAGCTCGGTCGAGGTCGCCGTAGCCGGACGATGAAATCGCGCGTAGGATTCTATCGGTGGACGGTGCGTACTCGTCGAAGCTGTTCGCTACTTTTCACCTCGCGGTTATTTTAACCGCGAGATGGTCGAGACGAAGAGGTAGGCGCAGAGTAGTGTGGCACAGCGGATGGTTGGCTCGCGGGTCACGTTCCTCGTCTCGTCCCGCCTCTGACAATGCGGCCGCTCGGCGCAACACCGACCGGTCATCGTCGAGGCAGCGACGCGCGGTGTGCTTCGTCGGCTAACCGGATAGCTTGTGCTACCGTCGCTACCGCCACCGCTTCGCTCGCCGTGCATCCTGCGGGACCTTGGCAGTGACAAACTGTGCGACCGTCGTACGCATCTACGTCTCGTTTTTCCGAAGCTCGAGCCGCTCGCGAGCCATCGCGCCCGCCACTCTCCTGCGATTCTTTGTTCCGCGTTCACTCGCATTCACTCGCGTCCGTGCGCGCTCCTCTCGTCGCACGGGTCAACGAACCGGCCGAGCAAAACCGTCCGTGTTTGCTCGCAGATAATGGTATCGATCATCGTCGACGGTAGCGGAACGCGCGATTACCTTCGCACCTTTACTGCCGCCTTATCGCCACGTTTATTCTTCGAACGATACCACCGAGGCGTCAAAGTTTACTCGATGCATCTCGAACGTTCGAAATCTTTTCGAAAGACGACCACGACCACGACCACGTAAGTAGGTAGATCTGTTTTGAAGAGTCTCTTCCGATTAGTTTACATCTGGAGGTACGAATTACGAGGCTACGAAGGAACGCTGGAATTTTCACTAGCGAATAAACGCACGGGCGTCGTACAAATTAGAGCAGAGTAGAGTGGCGGATCAAAGGCCCGAGTTAACCGAGTAGTTAGCCACTGGACTGGCAATCGGTCTCCCCTATGAGACCTTGACAGTGACAGTCAGCCATGCGAATGGCTACCTTTTTGTAGCATGGTGGTTTCTTCGCCCATGCCGCGTTCGCTAATTCGTTGCGTATTACGCGGCGGACCTTTAAACAAACCCACTTTTCGAATCGGGGGCAAAAACGTTACTCCAACGCGTAAAATTGGTAGCAAAGGAAGAAAAAAAAGATGACCGTGGAAGCGTGGAAAAATTCGCGTTAGGCGATTAGTCCTTAGTCCGCGGGAGCAAAGAACGCAGTGAAACGCAGAAAAGGGAGAGGACGTTGGATATCGCACGTGCGCGATCACGCGTATATTTAATATTTATCGCTGGTGACAATGCGTGACAGAAAGATACATCGACTTGGCCGGATAAACGGACAGCCGAGAAATACATCGAACCTTTTGCTCGTGCCAATTTTTCGCGAATTTCGATCCCCTTCTTCGCTTCGAGCGGAAAACCACGTAGTCCGTCGAGCCGTCTGACCGAAAAAAGAACATATCGATAGAGCCTTGAGTGATTTTTTCTCGCTGTAGCGAAACGATTTTTCGTCGACGAACGGAGTCGTCCAGCTGTTCCGTAGTTCGGCCCAAGCGCAAAACTGCGATCGTTTCCCCCTAAATGATCCCTGTTCCGAAACTGTAGCCCGTAAAAGGTCGCTGGAAATGGCGTATCGATTATGGAATCGGCCCGGGATACGATGGTTGATCGATGGGAAACATTATCCAATTAATTATACGATGGATCAACGGGCAACAAATTAATTCAACGCGCGACGTAATTTATTTCGCATTGTCCCGTAATTGGTGGGCTGAATGAAAGTGAAAGCTTTCCGTGAATCGCTGCTCGGCGAAAAGGGAATGCAGATTATTCTCGGATCCTTCGCCTTATTTGTCACGTTGCCGATAGATTCGGTCTCGGACACGGATCTAAATATTCTAAATAACAAGCATCGGGAACGCTGATCGTACGACTATCGAACGTTACGTTACGCGCGTTGCTTCCACGCGGTTCTCGTGGGAAATAGAAAAGCGATCGTTTCTCGGGCAATGGCTGGCTCGTGTTTCGGGCAAATGTCGTGGAACGAAGTGGAATCGGGCGAGTAGATGCGTCGCTGGGCCGTTCAAGAGCACCGACGATTAAAGTTTAACCAAACGTGGGTGTTCACTGGGTTGCAGTCGCGTCGTAAATTGCCACGACGAATTACCAGGTCGTAAAATTTCCAGTTCAAGGCCGGACGAAGGATGCTCGCTCGACGCAGCATGGTAGCGAGATCGAATCACGATTTTCTCACGAATCGCGCTAAACCAGCGCGTCTTCGATGTCGTTCGACGTTTTTCTCTTTCTCTGTCCTCCGTCGACACGCCACTTCCTCTATGGGAAAAGCATAGGCGCGTAGAAGTACGCGAAGACCGTTGTCGCGAACGAGCAAGAGCCCTACTTGGTCTCTCCGCTCCGTCGTACGTGACACGAGCTCGTAAAATGACTCGAACAGGTTGTCGACGGATTAAAACGTTTCTTATCTTATTGTCAGGTACAACGAACGAAAGATAGACGGCACGTTATCGCAGACGCGTGATAGCGCGTCGTTCGATATCTCGGAATTGTTATGTAAAGCGCGTTTTTCGATCTTCTGTCGGCAGAGCGCA
The DNA here is from genome assembly GCF_905332965.1 of Bombus pascuorum. Classification (NCBI taxonomy): domain Eukaryota; kingdom Metazoa; phylum Arthropoda; class Insecta; order Hymenoptera; family Apidae; genus Bombus; species Bombus pascuorum. Next base: position 3,745,044 of record NC_083488.1, on the reverse strand, counting down.
GGCGAAACGCGCTCGATTTCAGCGCGATATCTTCAACGCGTGTAATAAAACGCAATTAGATCGTTGAAAAGTCGCTGGATTCCGTTTTGTCCGGATTCTTTGGCGGCGCGGCTAAGTCGATTTCCGATTCGTTTGCCCGTTTTTCCTTTACTCTTTTCTCCTGGTACCTCGCGAAGCCTTTTTGGGCCAACGTCGAAAAGAAACACCGCGATCGAACGACGTTGAACCTACCTTCCGGCTGTGACCTATTTCCCCTAAACTCTTCGTTTCCTCGAATTTTTCCCGCGGACGAAAGATAGACCGGTAAATAGGCTACCCGTTCCGATTCGGTTCGCTTCCCCTTTTCCTTCTTTCGAGTTCGAAAAGAAACTGGAAACTTTTTGAAGAGATCTGGAAGCCGACCTCCACGACAAACACTTCGATTATATCGAGAGTCGCGTAGGTTGGGTAATTTTCCTAGTCATCGAGGAACGATTCGACTCGATACCACGCACGTACACGAGACGACCTGGCATTCCGTAATTCATCGTACCTTCCCTGGCTCTAGGTCATTACGATTCCCACGCTTCCATCGCGACGTTCAACCGTACGTACCGCTGACAGCAAAAGAGCTGGATAGTTTAGTTGCACGAAATCCACGATGCGATGGTAAATCGTGCTCGACCGAGATTTACGCTTCGTTTCTCTACGGTTTATCCGCTCGAAAACCATCCAGAGAGATATCGTAAATCGAACCGAAACGAGAGGGAGGTCGCTTGAAATATGACGTTACTACCGCGCGATACCAAAGTGGTTGACGCGTGACATGGAAAGCGATCTGGAGGCGAGACACGGACGTCGGTTCGAACGGTAGATGAGATTCGGAGACGAGCCACGTTCGTTCTACTCGAATTGGCCGCGTTTAGACGATGTTTCGTCGCTCACGCAGCCGATAAGAAGACTCATGCGCGGGCGAATTAGGTTAGCTGCTTCCGGTTCCGGAGAACGGTGAAAGCCTCCACGAGTGATCTCTCACGAGGCGCGGCACCCATGCACCGGGGGATTCGCAGCAGTTTCTTTTTGCCGCCAGTACCTCGGCGTTTTTCGAATCTCGTTCCGTGAAAATACGCTCGTCGCCGGGACGCGAACGATCGGAGCAGAGACGAAGCTGACTCGTCGTCGATCGTTAACCATTCAGCAGGAACGAAGGCGACGAGCTACCACGGTTACCGCACGCTGCCCCTTCGCTGTCTCCTTCGTGCCGTCTTTCTTACGTAAATGCACGCAAGAAATACTCCGTGCGCTCGCCGCGTTACCTCTATATTTAGCTAAAGTTATGTCACGTTATCGTACGCGCGACGAGTAACTTTCTTTTTCGATAAAACTCATTCAAAGTGCGTTCGTGCGTCGGCTATTTTTGCACCCGTGGAATCTCGCGCGGCTTCTGCTTATCCGCAACGAGAATCTTTTAAAGCGGATCCCTTTGAATGCGCGCGTAGGGGCTTGGAAATAGACGGCCAAACCTCGGCCGGTTGTGTGAAATATCTGGGCTAGGGTGAAGAACGTTTCGAGCGACGAAACTTTTCTCCCTCGGGTCGCAGCCTTTCTCCGCGAAGACGATTTTTCCGGATTTACGTCTTCATCGAAGCAACTTTGCGTCGGCGCTCCCGTTTCTCGAAAAAGTCGCCTCTTGTTTCCGAGCCCTTCAGCGACCAAATCTTTCTCTAAGTTGCTGTTTGCTGGGCATCTTTTTACGAACACGCGGCAACCAGAGGTGACGAAAAGAACGGATCTACCGTCGACGTACGACGTCCTCTTTGGGAAAAGCGACTCGAAGTAATTTCGCGACGCTATTAACGCGATGAATGGGATTAACGGGCCGGAAAAATGTATCTCGTGTTGTCTACGTTCGTTTGTGCGCGTACAAAGGCGAACATCGTTGTACGCAACGTTTAACGCGAAATTAATGCGTGCAGCGGTTAATTACCATTTGACGTTCCGATATCTTTACGTGGCATCGCGTTTCGAGTTTCGCTCGCGATTCGATTTAGATCTCGATGCAACGGAAATCGGCAAGCGATCGCAAGACAATTTCGCCGGATCGACAGTTCGATTCCGCGTAAGACAAATCGGAAATGTTTCTTCGTCGTTCGTCGTAGCGGTGCTGCTTCGAAAGGCTTCGCAAAGCGGTCGGCCGGCTAGCTGTAGCGCTAATGGAAACTTGCCAAAACCCGTGCTTAATGCGGGACCGATTGGCGAATTAGGCCGACGAACATTGTCTTTGGTAATTAAAATCGCCGCACTACTACGCTCCTCTCGTCGTACGTTTCGAAGCGGTTGACGATTAAGTCGAATCGCAGTACAAATTTTACCGTTTTATTTCGCGCAAAACGAGAAATCTTTAATCTCGTTAGCGAGAAAGAAAAATTTTTTCGATCCGCGACAACGTCGTTGGATGTTATGGATTTGCTTGGACCTATGCCGATGGAGGAACGCGATTTCTCGTCGGTGAAAACGCAAACGAAACGTAACCACTTTCGTGAGATATCTACGGTTCCGGATCGTGAAGTAATCTTACCAGTTCTGCGTCTGCCGCGTTAACTAAGCGTCGTGGGACTCGTAACGGGGAGTCGCGCGGACTCCTTCATTGCGAAATAAACTCTGGGCCCGTGGAACCGGGGCGCGTCCGTTTCTCGTTTCGAATCTGTTCGTCGTTCTACGCTGTTGCGCGCGTCTGTTCGCCACGATCGCCACGCGAATTTTACATAATTCGCCACGTACGAACGGCTAGAAACGAGTTTCTCGAACCTTTTTCGTTATCGATGATAGCGCGTAACCGATCGAAGAAGACGGATGGATGACGGCGAAACGGAAGTGACATCGTCCTTCTCGCGTGCTAAACTTTATGCGTGCCGCTACCATCGAAATTAATAGACCGCCATTACTTGAGCTAGTGAATCGAGTAAGTATCGGGTTCGTTCGTATCTAGTACAACAGCCTGTCTCCCGAACGAAAAGAATAGATACTCGGGTGATGCACCATTTACCACGTGGAACGCCTTTCAATGACGGCGGATTTCGATGACGTTAGAAGACGAGGGTCGCGTCGGTGCTTCCTCGTTAGCTGCTCCACCCTGAATTCGTCGACAACAAGGGCAACCGGAAGCCATCCGTTTACGTTATTGCTTATGATTGGAAGGTTCGCATTTTAAGAGGCAATAAGAAACGAAGCGTGAAACGTTTCAGCGACTCGCCGTATCTTCCCTATTACGTTCTAGTTTCGTAACGCGCGTTTCGTGCTGCTGTGCAGCATACGGGGCGTGCAATTTGTATACCGTGAGATGCGCGCGTGTCTCGTATATCCTCGCGCGATGGAAGCCGCCCAGCCTGCTCCCGGCTTTTCGCTCGTCGGGCAAACAGAGATTTTTTGACTCGCTGCCAAACGTAGGAATAAAATAGCGGGTTCGTAACTCGTTATCTCTGGGATATACAGCCGCGCCAAGTCTTATCCTTGGACCACGGAATCGCGAGGAAGAGAGAGAGAGAGAAAAGGTCGTGCGATGGGGAAAAAAGGGACAGCTAGGACGATCGAATCGGAAAAATCGGCGATTCCTGGAGGAAGTGGTGGTTTCGCGGAGTGTGTGCGCGAGTAGCGGAGTGGAGAGTTTGACGGGGCGTGACTCTCATCGAACCGGCGATACCCGATCCCGGCGAAATACCGCAAGCTCCTCGTCTCCTCGATTTTCGAATATTTGGCCGCGGGCCAAGTCCTTCTCATCGGTCGAGCAGCATCCCGAGTCACGACATCGGATACGTATTAATGGACAAACCTCATCAGCGGTCTGTTAAAGACGCGTTTAACGATGCCCGGACCCGACATCGGCTCCCGTCTTCTCGCAGCCTGCCTTTGCAGCTCATAAATCCTTGCGACAACGAAGCCGGCTACGCGTACCTCGGAACACCGCCGGTAATTGCCTCGGTACGAGCCGACGCGTTATCACGCGCTTTTTATTACCTTCTTCTACTCTTTCCATCTCGTATTTCGGCCATCGTACGTCTCCGACCTTATATTCGCTCCGCCAACGTTTTTTTCGCTGATTCGTCCAGTTCTACTTAATTTCTTCGGCTCGCGTTACCGGACGTTCAAACGAAATTTAAGCGACCCGCTTTACGAATCCGCGCGAACACGCGCGGCGATGATTCGCGTTCGGAGAATTCTTGGCCGGTGGATTCGTCGGTCATCGCCGAGTACCTGGCGACGCTGCTCCGAGAAAAGGCGGATTAGTATCGCGCTTTATCGATTTCGTGTCACGATAAACTGCTTTCTGTCGTCGGTGGAAGCCGTACTCGCGTGCCTTCTGCCAATCTCTGTACGCTGGAACGTTCCTTGCGGTTCACGGTCGACGTTATCGCGCGCGCAGCCCGAAAAATCGATCGATCCGATCGACGGGCCAGGAGATCGGAAGGCCGTGTCGTCGTCGCGGACGAACGTCGGAGAGCCGTGCGTGGTGGCAAGGCGATCGCTGACTCGGAGGCGTTACCGAGGCAAATGGAGAGAGGCGAGGTCGATATTCGAGGAATCCCTCCGACGAGCTAGCTCCTTATACCTGCTCGTGCATTATCTTCCGTTAACTGCGGCGCATACCGTTATCCATTCCTCGCGTTTGCAACCACCAGCTGTACCGGTCGAGCTGGAATTCGCGTAGGTCTCGATCTGCAACGATCGAGAGACGCGAACGCGCGTCGTCCACCTTTACTCTTACTTTCGCCCAACGACCGGCCGTTTATCGCCGATCGACTAGCAGATGGTGACACCGATTTTTCGCGCGACGCAAATTCCTATCTTTGCATCGGCGTTTGGCAATCTTCCATCGCGTGTATCTCTTTTGCTTGCAGAACATGGAATGAGAGAATCGAGCTTCCTTCAGGGATGAACTCCTGACGAGAGAACAACGCCTGCCACCATGATGGAACCACCAGTTACGAGCAAGGTCCTGCGGGCTCCTAACCTGAAGAGAGGTCAGGAAAACGTCAGGATTCAGGACAGGGTGAGTAGAAGGAAAATTCGTTTTTATCCACTTGTGTTGGCTTGGCAAGTAAATGATTGCGGGTTTTGTCATTAGGTGGTATTGACAGAATCCGCAGTCACTTAGTTGCCAATCCAATAGAATACCGAATAGAAAACTTCTGGCATTCTCTTATCGCCTACTTCAACTCGTATTAGGTTGTCCGAAAAGTGTCTTTCTTTTACACACGCGTCTTTTACAACGACGCATCTTTATACAATCGTGAAACCTAATCTGTCGAACGTTGTGATCTTTATTTTGATAGAACGAAATGGACCGAACGTAATTCGATAAAATAATATAAAACGGGAAATGTGCATCCATTATTTCCTTATGAAACGAAAGAAACTTTTCGGACGACCTAATATCTTCTCCAAGTAACACTGCGAGGACGATCGTTTTTTATCTGTTCGCTTCTACGCGAATTTACCAGCAAACTACTCGCAACGTATTTACGAAAATGCCGCGGCGTAATTGCACGATCTGGAAAATTTAGAACCGCGTTGCGTTAAAGAGGAAAGCATGCTTTGATTAATCGGCGTATCTAACGCCGTGGACTATACAGGATAGTAAGCGGTTATACGAGCGATGGCACAGTCGATGTCACCAGTTTTTGCCGCGCTTTGCACGTTCGCGCAGCTTAACAAGCTTCCCCCCGCTTCGATCGTCCGTCGGTAGCGTCGGTCGGATTTCGCCTGGCTTATTTAGTGTTGAGGTTATTAGATGTATGTGAATACAAAGGAACGCGTGAATAAATCGTAAGGTGGAATATATATTTTGAATACTAAAGTGTAAGTACAAAGGTTGGAACACAATACGAGCTGGTCGAGATCCGCACGATAGCAGCGTTACTCTAGGACTGAAAAACCCTGAAGCCAACGTTGCGTGTGTACCGTTTATGGTTTGTCTCTGACGCAATCTTTTGTTCTGTCTATGCGCTGTCGATGGCTTCGATGCTTGAGAAAACTAAAGACCAGGCGTAGAGTTTTCTTAGAAGTGGCGACCACTTCAACATTTAGAAATTTGGGAAAAATTGGGAAAAAACCTTTGAGGGACGGATTTTTATGCGTTTATCGGAAATTCGAAAGTTGAAAAATCGATGGCGATGCAACGCCGTAAAGTTGGAGCAGCCGTCGTTCAACGTTTCATCCGTCGGGATGGAAAACGTGAACGATTGGCGCGACGAACTTGCCGCGATAGAAGCGGCTTCCACACAAAGCGGCGTGACGTACGACTGACACCGGCCAAGACAATAGTCGCAGTCCAACCGTGTGGATTTCTCGATACGCGCCGGATGCGTGTTATTATTATGCATCCCTGTCCGTGCAGCAGCCCCGGATTGACGTCACCGCGATTCTCCATTTTTCGAGGGCTCGCTTCGCCTCGTCTCGGAGCTGCGGCTGCGGCCACGCCGCGCCGGTGTGTCAAGTATGCGCGAACGTGGGCGACGCGCTGCCGTGCACAACGCGCGCTGCACTTGCAGCCCGCATTCCGTGGCCGGTCGTTTCTCGAGGCCTCGGAGTCTTCCGCGACGAGTCGCCGCTCTCTGCGGAAAATCTCACCGCTCGTTTCCATGCCACTTTCCCTCTCGGACAAGTGGATCGGATTACGCGACTCTCTCGAGACGCGACGCGACGCGTGCGCCTGCACACGCTGCCTTCGTTACATCAACCGTCGCGTAACACCCTGTTATTTTGTCGTTTCGCCACCGAGCGTCGCGTTATCGCGATCAACGTGGATGCCTTCGTCTTCGATGCTGTGGCATCGTACGAATCGAACAGAGGCTAGGGATAGTCTTCTATCGACGTATCGAACGACAAACGATACGACGATGGTCGGGAAGAAAAATCTTTGGCAATCGAATTGGAATCTCGAGGCAGCTTGAAGCTGCGTGAGTCGCTGGCTCGCCGCTCGTTCGAACAAGTGGTCGTCGATAACCGGATAATCTTCTTTACCCTGTGAACCGTGCTTCGAAGCGATTACGACGATAGGCGCCTCCTGTCACTCGAGTCGCGTACTAGAAGATGTACGAACGTTCGTGTCGTGATCGAAACGATCGAACTTTTAAACCATTTTTACGTTTGTTCTTAATTTTGGAAGTTAAACTTAATGCCGTAGAGAGAGGGATCGATGGTTTGAAGAAAACACGAGTCACGTTCATTTACTCAGCTGTTTAATGCGATCTTTTAACGTTTGCTCTGCGACGGAATGAAACCGATCGTCAACGTTTCCAGATCGGAGAATGTTTAGATTATCGACGCTCGGTTAACCGCGAACGCCGATGACTGACGCGGTTTCCAAGTTTTATCGCCTACGTTTCTTTAACTTCGCCCGGTTTATCCCTTTTTCCGTCGAGTCAAGCTCTAGTCGATCGCGCAGATTGCGTTTGCGATATTTTCGGGAAAGAGATGTACAGATTTCTCTTTGAAATCTCAACTTGGAAATTTTTCTCGTGAACGAAAAACGCCGTACGCCCGCGCGAGCTCCGAAATCACGATTGTATGTAAATGAACGCGTAGGTGGGCGACGGAGAATCGGTTCTACGCTCTGCCCTCGCCAGTTTTTCGAAGCGACAGCGCTGCTTCGTTGTTGCCGCCTGTCTCAGCGATCGAGGTTAAAATTTTAATTGCTCGCGTTTGGGTCAATTCGTTGGAAGAAAGCGCGCTCAGCAAAGACCTTCGGAATCTTAAATCGGTTTTCTTCGACGATTTTGCAAATATCGCGAGTTCATCGTTGCCATTGACTTGCAAACGATTCAGAGGAGTCTGCGACCCACAAGTCCGAATCTGGTCTTGAATTCGGAACTCGTTTCCGCCTGACCAAGACCTCGACAAATTCGTCGGGGATGCAGTCGCGAAACAGGTGTATGCCGCTCGCAGCTGGTGCGGATCGTTGACCTAGTCGACACACTTTACTCGGCGAACCGCCTGCTTTTACTTTTTCTTCGAAGGACCAATGTCATCCGTTTCGTCATTCGAAAATCCGTGTGCCCCTTCACTAATCGTCAACAACTCGGTCCGCGGTCGTAGCACGTGACGTAAACTTTAAAAATTTCCAATCCACCAAATTTCATTGAAAGTTACGTCAACTTTGGCGTCAAAGAAATTTCCAGTGTAATTCCCCGTCGATTCTTCTCTCTCTTCTTCTCTCGAAACACCGATCAGACAGGTGTGACAGGTGTAAAGTCACATGACTGTGGCTGGATGCGATTTCCTGTTTCGTCTAACGGTGCGACACAACGCCGCTTCTTCCTCTACGTTCTCAGCGACCGATCTTTTCATTTACATACCGACTTTGAATCGGTCGATCTTGTATCTCTGATACTTGAAGGAATCGCTAGATATTTGCTCCGTTTCCTGCAACCTGGCTGTCTAACGCTTTGACTGCCACGGTGGTCATTGGTGACCGGAGAATCGAATTTCTTACAATTGGAAAAATTCAATGACAATTGACAGTTGGGACATTTGGAATATACCCGATAAATAGAAGATAGTTTGAAATAAAATGTACCCCATCGAACAATTAAACATTTTTATTAGAACATCAGTAAAAAAAAAAAAAAATGAGAACAAATTTTGCATCTAACCGTGCACTGTGTTAAAACACCGTGACATCCTCATAAAACATGTGATCTCGTGCCAATGACCTGGGAAAACCTTTTAGACTTTATTACATCGGATGTTAATGACCAATAAGGGACACACCTTTGTCTACCATCGCAGCCCTTTCGCGTCCAGTTTCATCGTTTCTCGCGTGTCACGGGCTTTTACCACTCGCTTGTAGTCGGCTTTTAATAAAATTGCTTCTTATCACGCGACCAGCTTCTCCTCCTCTCTTTGCTTTTTACCTACAACTTTTCGGACGATACCCGAACGCTTATAATTCTCGATTCCAAGCAAAAGCGAATTCGTGTACTACGCGAATGGTTGTTAAAAGTGGCACGATTGCTCCATCGAACCTGCACGAAACGGGACAAAGCGAGTTGGAACATTTTCGAGCGAAAAATGCGATCTTCTTTAATTGTACCGTTTCAGGTTTTTGCTGTTCGCGTTTAGCAAACAAAACAGTTTACGGCAACCTGGGTTCTTCTTCGGCGTCCGGCTTTTTATTACGAAGCGCGTAAAAGGAAGAAACGTGGTCGACTGCGCAAGAATCCCGGCGAACTGCCATTACGTTCTCTTTCTTTTTTTTATTTTTTTGCCGAGTCTCAATCAGCGAGCTTTCGCGTCGCATTAACACGTGACATCGGTCGTTAAAGCGTGCCATTAGATAATTCGTGGCGGCCATTCGACCGTTTCGATAGAAGCTCCCATTTGGGAAGGGGAGAAACGTATCGAGCGAATTTCGACCGATAGCCAATCTCCGAGGAATGAATTTCTCATCGCGGAAGCGGAAGGGACGTTGCCTCCGCACGACGGATACGGAGATCAGCGTTTGAATTAATTATTCGGTCGTTCCATTCTAGTCGCGCGAGTTCCATCCTCGATTTGCACGAGTTCGTCCCCTTTCGCGTTTCAAGTTCGTTGCCCGGCCGAATACGCGTTCACGCGAACGAAAATAGATGGCCGATTCTTCCGTTCTCCGTAAAAGAAATAGCGTAACGTATCGAGATTTTTATCTTCAAATAACTTCGTTCCGAAAGCTAAGAGACCGCGTTCGGTTGCTTCCTTTCCATCGACGAAGCGTGCGATTCCCTTGCAAAACGTCCACCGTATGACGCGCGCTAATACGACGTTCTCGCGTCACCGATTAATAACGTACGTCGATCGGCCGTCGATTCTCTGCCGGTCTACCCAGTTCCTATGTAAATTTCGACGAATGTGTACGTACACGGTTTTGGCGGTTCATCGAATCGACGAGCAGCTCGATTACATCATCGGGCTAAATAACTCGACGTCGTTTCTCTGCGATTACGTGTATGCATATGCGTATTTGCGTTGCTCGGCGTCCGATTGTTCGCCGATCGAATTTATCAACGATACCGGCAACTCCCACATTTTCCTACGACCTCGATAGAGTTTGGTCCGAATTACTTGGCGCAACTTTCCTAAAGTAGTGTTTATTCCGTCGATCGTATAACAGGTACTTAGGAAGTTAAATTGCAACGGTGGTTCCCGTTTGGCTTTCTCTTCCACTTCCGAAAGAAGTTTTCCACTTCTCTTTTCCATTGCTTAAACTTTACTTAAATGGTTCTCGACTAACAAACGACGTCTGTTTCACGCGTACAAGCTATGGACGAGTAACGTATATCTAGAAGCATACACCAAGCGATTCCCTGTGGAAAAATAAGAGCAGAATACGGGAATGATATTCTCTCTACGCTTCGTTTTCGAGAAAATCGAGTTTCGAAGATTTATCAAGTATGCTGGAACGTGGCTACACGTGCCACGTATATCGAACCTATAGGATACGTTTGCACGATAACGCTAGAACTACCACACCAGACGAATCGACTGGTTTTACAATTTTATTTTACAATTCCTACTTCGTGTTCTATTTTTTTCCGCAATGATGTAATGACTTTCGCAACAATAACTAAAAGAATAATATAATGAATTTTCTTTTCTTTTTATGTATTTCGACTGAAAATAATTTTGTATCAAGGCTACTTAAACCAATACCAGTGAAAATGATTGGTACTTGTCCAATCCAAGTATAAAAGGGTCCTGCAATCTGTCTATCGAACTCGAATTAATCAGTTTCCTCGTCTTGTACAACTTCCCACACGTTTCCCAAATTTTTACCGCGTATCGTTCGATATGACGATATCAGTCATCAGGAAAATTCCGCATCGATCGCTAGATGTTAACACTAGAAATACCAGTTAAAATGACTAGTTCTACAATTTTATAAACGTGTCAACCCTCGTTTAGGGATCCCAGATGGATTAATAATACTAAAAATGTACTACGTAACATGGAATTGCTTCTATAAGAAAGTAATAAATCGATAAATATAAAAATATTCTATTAGGTATTTTTTAAAGAGCAGTCATTTTCATTGGTTTTGGTAGAAATAGCTTCGCGTTAACTATTGGTAGTTCTAGTGATAACGCGCGCTGTGGCTGTGTCCCGTGAAGTCGAAAGTAAACGCTACGCGACCAGCTCGTGGCGCACGTAGCCGCCTACTTTCGGCGCCAGAAATCCAGAAATTACAGATTCGCTTTCGTCCGGAGAAGATTTTTCGGGCATACATATTCAGCGTTCCGGTTTTCGTTCGCGATCCGCTGGTTGCATAGACCGTTTCAATCTAAAGCCGCGATCTCGCTTTCGGAGTTTTACTTTCTTCCTTTTAATCGATAGCCTACAATTGCACGGCAATAACCAGGCCAAATTCGAGTTACGTCGTCGGTCAATTTCACCCGACGTTTCCACGCCGCGATTTTAATCCGCGACTCGTCAACGCCGGTTCAATACCGATCGAACTTTCCCTTTCGATGCTTCGTCGCGTTACAAAACGCCACTCGCGAAGGTGGAGGCGCAAGAGCAGAATTACGCTTCGCAGCGACTGTGGGAGGCCGAAAATCGTTTCACTAACGTGGGTGGAAATTTCGTATTCTCCGTCCTTAACGAGCGAGGACAGACGAGCCAAGTGCCCACGTAGGATCCTAGAGTAAACACGATCGAGAACACGATTTCAGAAACACGATTTCATTGCGTGGACCGGCTCGAAAGCCTGAAAGACGCGAGAAACGTTTCGATAAGAGCGAACATGCACTTGCATACTTCGGTCTGGTTCCTCGCTCACGGGAATGGTTGACTGAAAATCGTCGCATGTCGCGATGGAACATCGTCGTTTGAATTCCAAGCAGCAAGGACGAGAAAGAAGAATGCACGATCGAGTAGAGAAACTCTTCGTCGGGGATTCTGGTCGGGGCGCGAATTTCGAGACGCACGAAACACGCAACTCGATCTTTGGCTTTGCTATTCTCGTTTTCCGTGGAAGCATCCTCGTCGGCTGTTCGTATCGGTCGACTATCGGAAACGACCACGTACGTCGAAATAGGAGAAAAATGTGGCGAGAGAGAAAAGAAGGGAGAGAGGAGAGGGAAAATCGAACGGACATCGTCGGGTAAAGGCTTGGCAAGTGGCAGATATACGTTACAGTCGCGGTCTCGGGAGTGGGGTTACACGATCGTCGGTCGGAGCGGTAGCCTGGAGAACACCTCAGTTCGGAGTCGGACGTCCTCCGTCGCTCTTCTTCCTCCTGCTCTTCCTTCCATCTCCGGTCGCCTCGTTCGTTTTCCTTTCTCTCTGCGACCGGCTCGTTAGCGGTCACGCGATCGCCGGTGCGAGAAATTAACAGCGATTATAAATCGACTCGTTGCGCAACCGACCCGGTCCTCTGAAACGCCACGTCGCGTTCGATTTTAAATTCGGCCGGTTACGACGGTGTTTTCGTCTGTTCGATGCGACCAGTGATCGTGGAAGTCTGGCACAGGCCAGTGTCGTGAATTCGTGAAACGATTTCGTCGGCCAGTGAAAAGGTCGCTGGAACCGAAGAAGGTGCGGATGCGCGAGCGGAAGGAAACGGCTCTCCAGACACCTCTAGCATCGAAGATGCTTTGAGCGACGTTCGTGCTGTTTACGGCGACGCTGCGAGTCTCGGAAGCGCGCCAGTGCGTCGACACGTCTCGGTTAATTTACACGCGTGCGAAGCACCGCGCCGACGCTTCCAAGCTACGATCGTTCGCCGTGTCTGGCAAACGCACGCGATCTAGACGGTGATAAACGTATAGACGAACATAGAGGGAGTAGGAAATGGAATGGAAGGAAGATGGAATGAGATGGAATGAGATCTAAGATGCGTGCGCTGGCAAGCCACCGGAGGATCGTTGCCCGAACCTCTCGATCCGAAACGAAGGTCAAAGTCGCGTCGTAGCGACGATTCGCGGCGAACCGAGAGAAACGACTTCGCGTGCCACTTCGCCAGCAAGGATACGGATAATTTTGATGTTCCATCGCGGTCCCGCGACTCGACGGGGAAAGTCAGGCTCGTCGAGGGAAAACGACGAGAGATGCGAGAAACCGGGGACACGCGGTGACCGAGAAACACGACACGCGAACGCACCCTGCACGAACCCGTGGAAGAAAATTGCACGGGAGAAATGGCTCTGATAGCTCCGAGGAACAGCTCGCCCGTGGTACGGGACAAGGAGAGCATACCAGCCTACGACGTACGTATGCACGCACTCGCGATTATCTTCGTCCAACGCCTGCCGATCTTCTGCTACGTCTGTTCGTTGTTCTGCGATCGTTCGTTCTTTCCCGGTGCTTGCGTCCTTCTCGGACGCCGAGGAGCTTGTCGCGTTGTTAGACAGACGCGCGAGGACAAAGTATACGCATAACGATCATTTCTCGTAATTCCACCGATCGTTTACCGAGTGAAGTTTACTCGAATGTCGACGATTCCGCCGTAATTGCACTTCCGTGGTAATTTCGTAGATGCCGTTAGTCGGAGACCGTCGCGTGGAAGGATAAAAACGGGACGAATAGAACGATAGGAAAATTTTTGAGAAGCAGAGAAGAAGATATAACTTGTAGCAGTTCGCGGTGTTCCGCGAACTCGAGAAGAACCAGCGATGTTATCGATTCGCTGAAATATTAACGACCGTGATATTGAAAAATAATACGGTTGCAACACGGTGTTGCGATCTCGTTATATCACGAACGCGTATCGAAATAGCCGCATTTTCACGTCGAAACATCGCGCGATTACGTAAACGCGTGTACTTCCGATATCGTTCCGGCGTCGTGTCCATTCATACGTCTGAAAGAACGCGCTTTCCTCGCGTTAACCGGCTCTCGGGGGAAACGATTCGCTTTGCTTTTCCTCGCGGACGTCGTCTAGCCTGTGTCAGCTCGCGATCGTAACGTATAGTCCAGGACGGAAAGTCGTATCGTCGATTAGCGAAATCGAGTCCGCGGTTAACGCTCAGCGAGCGAATTAATCGATCGCGCGATTTTTCTCCTTCCATAATTCGTATGTATTTACGTACTTGGCGCCACGCGTTATTACCTTATTTCGTCCAACGTGAATGGAGTTATTACGCGGTCGTTGATCTCCGATGTACGTTTTCGTATTACGTTTCGATAAATTACCTTTGCTTCTACCTCGATGTCGTAATCTTGGCGGAATATTCCGACCGGTTGGATGCAAAACTGACTTGGTCGACGAGTTTGTTAAAGAGAGTGTCGAAAGTACCATAATATCGTCGCTAAATCTTATTTCCGTGAGTCGACTTGTCGCATCTCGGATTCTTTTACCGCAAGCCGGTTCTTGTTTTTTCGAGATATCGACGAGTTACCGAATCCGGCGGCAATTACCGGCGACAACTTCCAGTCTCCCGAAATATCGAAGCAAGTAAAATGAAAGTAAACGTCCGCAACTGTGCAGAAGGATGAGTTCGTTTAACGGCGTTGCAGTTTACTACCGCGCAATAATCTGGCAAACGAACTGTGCCACGGGTGTTTAATTATTCCGCGAGATTGATAAGGAAAGACCGGTTTCGAAGCGTAAAGGCGAACCGTGTACCTGCGCGTACGTTGCCTTCTGCGTTAACTGGTACATTGTTACCGCGAACAATCGCGTTACAGCGCTCGCTCGAGCACCGCGACTTCGTTTGTACGCGGATGTTTTTTTTTCACAAATTTTCGTTGTATAATTTTCTTTGTCACGGCGAATAAGAGGGACGAAGGGAGGATAACTCCACGAGCTACGTAGCTACAGTTAGTCAACGGTTTGAATTTCGCCGCTCGATGCGCACAACGATGATTTCACAAAGACAGTTCGCATCGAATCGTCTTCTAGCGAGGAATCTAACGAGTGAATATAACAAGCGTAAATTCTGAATAGAAAATGTTACGATACATGTGCACTGGAAAAATATAAATGTGTGTACGTATGCATATGTATGAATACGTACTTCAGTTTCTATGGGAGAAAGGGGCCTTTGCAACTACGCTGATTTCACTGTACGCGGCCAGTCGGTATCCTTAAGGATACCCGCAGGTTATTAATATATATATATATTATTATATTTCAAGCTGCTCAAAGGGATCAACGTGTATCGTCGGTACAATATCGTCGCATTTTCGTTGAGAAAGTATTGGCGATATTAACATCGGCGGTATTATTGATAGACCTCGTATTTTACCGCTTTTGTTCCCTAATTTTAATCGACCCACCGTCGAACCTTCGAGTCGTTACGTTCGAGGACCGATGCAAAAGTTTCTCCGTAAAAGTTGGCGAAGAAAATCGTTGCCACGATGAACGTTGCTCTCTGTGCACGCCGAAGCGATATTGCCGTTTGATCTAACGTTAAAAGCGCGCCCATTGAAAAGCCTCGCGATAGCGCGTTAATAACAGCCAGGCTTCGATGATTCGCATTCATTCGTACGCGGTGAAAAATACGAAATCGCGCCGACCGATTCACCGATGCGGTCGTCGCTTCCATCTTGCGAAAAAAGAGCCATTCACGCGTCTCTCCCGCGCCCTGTTTATCGAAATCGAATCGAAATCGACGTGGAATAAGTACAAAGCCGCGTCGGTTCGTTGCACATCGATGTTCGCGTCGATTCGTCGATCGATCGTTCAACGTCGGATCTCTTTTCGCGATTTCCTTGCAACTTTCGAGCGCGAATCGCGAGTTTAACTCTGGACAAGATTTTCACCCGACCGGTAGAGAGCAGGCAGCCAGCCCGTCAAAAATGCACGGAAAGGCAGCGCGTGGCACACTTTCCGCGATAGTCCTTTTCCCCGGCATGCGAGAACGCTGCATCAGGCTCGGCAATCACCTGCCTTCTTTCTACTCGCAGTTTATCTTCGGTACCGTTGCCACGCACCAGCATCGTTTCCAACTTTATCTCTGTCCTAGCTCGCCCAGTGCTACCGACCAATCGAGCGTCGCTCGGCCCGACGAATTACGCTCTTAATATGCCACCGCTTGCAAGTCGAAAGAAGATACGCGACGTTACTCTATTTTCTCCTCTGTTTTCTTCTTTTTTTTTCTTGTTGTTTCATCCTAACACTTTACCGACCGCTAGCGGTTCAACGGCATACGCGCGTCCGACCAGCTCCGGCAGCTCAGGCGCAGATTCTCCCTGGCGCCGGCTCTGTTTTTCAAATTGATATAAAATTGTGGGAGCTTACAAAGCTTACAAAGCTTAGTACTAAATAACAAATTACTGCTCAAATAATGAGAAAGATCGTCGGCGACAAAAGCTGATTAATAGGATATTGGTCGGTAAAGTGTTAAGCCGTGATTAACTGTCCTGTCCGTTCAATTTCCACGTACCTTCTAAGAACACGAGGAGAAATAATATCCTTTACGTCGATGTATCTGAAATTGTAGGTTGACGTTAACTCATTTGCATCGTGGCCCTACTTAAGAGGACTGGTTCCTATCACCGCGCGCAGTCGGTCGTAGGTGCAGTAAATGACATGCGAATTCTTCATGAATCTTACATTCTTTATAACAGAAGAAAAAAGTAAAAATTATTTATTTAGAAAAAAATTATTTAGATTAAAATGGAAATAAAAAGAAGCAGTCGCAACGCGCGTAGTAATCAGCGCTTGGATGCAAATGGGTTAACTGTACTGCGTTGCTAATGTCCTCCGCTGTTGAAGCAACGTTAAACATATTTATATATATATATATATATGTACGTTTAAGGTACGGTTGTTTGGACTCGTCGTACCGTATCTTTAATTGTGCCAATCGCTACGCTGACCGCCTCGACCTTTTTGCTGCGAATACCGCTTCGTTGAAACGCAAGCCTTGTATAGGCTCGTGGATGACGATTCGATATTGCGTATGTCTTTTTCGTACGTCTTTAAGCCGTGTTTATTTGATATTCGTGTATGTCTGTACGCGAAATGTTAACCTTTCGTATTGAAAATTTCTCCTGCTACCTTTCGGAGAATACTTGCGAATATTCTTAGAAGGAACGGACTGAAAGAGTTTTGCATAAACTACATCGACGATATTTTAGTTTTTTCTGAAACACTCGATCGACATATCAGGCATGTAGAGACGCTGACGAGAGCTATTAAGAAAGAAGGCTTTCGATCGAAACTGACCAAATATAATTTTGCAAAAAGTTCAGTGAAATATCTTGGTCGCGTCATCGAAAAAAACGGTCTGCGACCAAGAGGAAACAGTCTCAGAGCAATACGCGAATTTGAACGCCCAAAGAACGAAAAAAATGTAAGACAATTACCGGGGAAAATTAATTTTTATTATAAATTTATAGAAAATGCCTGCAAACTCCTGCAACCACTTCGTAACTTACTAAGGAAAAATGTCCTATGGTCGAATACGTTTCGTTAATAAATGATACGATACGATACGATTAAGCGAACCTGAAACAAGTTTCTTCGTACTACTTTGGCGAAGAACGTTCGAAGCCCCTTCGATAGGGCGCGTGTCGCGTTCAATTATCATCGCCTCGTAAAATGCGTCGCTTCCAGCTAAACCATTAGCGTTAGCGTTTAGCCTTCTAACCCGGCTTACAGACACACATTTCCAACGCGAAATGGCTAGCTCGACCTCGCTGTAAACAATGCACGATTATAGATTACAACTACGATATCCATTGGAGGGTCTTTAACGGAGTTATTTAGCGAATAAGAAGCGCGCGAGTGGCGTCGTGGCCGAGTGAACGAATTCGGGAAGCGTTCGTGCGAAAGAAAATACGTGTTTGCGAGGCAGCCGACTTTTTGTCGCGGTTAATGAGACCATCGCATCGTATAGGGTTCCTTTGCGTAAATTAAAGCCATTGCTGCACCAACGCGACCATTATGCTCAGCAGAGGCGCACGTTTCATAGCAAAGTAGATGTACGTTCCCTTTTCCTACCGCTGAATTTTGTTGTTTCGCTTTCCCCGAGGTCGGAAGGAAGCTTCGAACCATGGCGAAACGAAGGAGAATAGAGACACGCGTTCACTCGATGGTAGAAGTTTCGCGAGCTACCCTCGAGAGTATTTCTCGCGAGTGGACACCGCATCGAAAGTGGCTGTCTTGTTTGATCGATTGAGTCGGATAGTCGCTATGAACGCCCACCTGCGAGAAATACTCGGCAGAATGAGTCAGGAATAGCTTTATTCTCGAGTGAACACGCAGCTTAAATCACGAGGTCCATGGCGTTGATCGGCAAACCGGTCGATAAATAGGCAAATAAATAGGTACATCGAATACATGGCGGAAGCGAGCTAAGTCGATGGGTTCTGATTAGATCTGTTCTCACGACTGCGTCGATGTATAATACGTAAACGTATAGGAACACGTCGTGGAAAGTTCATCGAAGGAGTTTCGACTCTCGAATGCTAATTATAGTTCAAATGGCACACGACTTTTCCTTACGCGAACAGAAACGTACGCGCTCTATCGGTCAACCGGTTGATAACCGATCCAACTCGTTCTCCTCGACTCTGTTCCAGAGGATGATGCGGCCTGTACGGGCGATTAATCGCCTCGCGGCCGTCGGAAAACATCGCGGACATTAACGCGGTAATCAGCGAGATCGAAAGATGGGAAGAATCGCCGGTGCACGTGCCCGAGTTCCATTCGATCGGTCCGGTTAGCGGTCGAATAAATCGATCGATACGGCGCGATAAGCCGCGTTTATCGTCGAAGCACGCGTAAATTTCCGTGTCTGGCGTTCGCTTAACAACCGTTGTACGCGTTTGTCGGCCGTGTCTGCCGCAAACGCGCCTTCTCACTCGCGTACGAGCTTATTCTTATTCTTCGCCGATGCGGTATAACTGTACCAGGGTGTGGCTTACACGCCGCGACTCGACGCGCCGCACGCGGGGAAAAACGGTCATGCACGAAACTCCTAATGGCCCGTTAGATCGATCTGCTATGGTAACGCGAATACGTATACGTGCATGCGACTTTCATCCAGCCCTCGTGCGAGTCGCACCCTTCGCCATCCGGTCCGCTTTCAACCACGTCGTTTTTGTCCTATTTTTTAGAAGGAGAGAAACCTTGCTTGATGATCTTGTACGCGATCGATTGTAGCACGTGGCAACGAACGGAAGCCCATCTTGTTCCAAACAAATTTCTCTGGCCGATTTTATTCCAACCGCGACCTGGAGTTTCTTCGCTTGTTAGCAGCGATCGCTCACGGCCGAGATTCGTTCCATCGCGAGGAAACGGCACGATGAAAACGCAGAAAAAAGGCGGTTAACAGGCACGGCGCATTCGCGGGAAGAACGCGATGCGTTAGATGCGATGGCGAGGTAGAATATCCGGCGGCGATCGGTTCCCTCGGTTTTCCAGATGCTTTGGTGTGAACTTGGCTTTATCCGTCGACGATCTTCCCGCGTTTCCCGATTCCTCTCCAAGTTTTACCTCTTTCATCCGAGAGATATCGCGTTCATCGCACGCGTTCGGCAGATCTCTCGGCTGGGATATTCCTGACGTAGGCTGAAGAAAAATTCCTCTCGATATCGATCAAACACGCGTTTCAACGAGTACCGTTTTGCACGCTCCCGTTGGCAAAGGGCGTGCGAACGTTGCTCAGTTTTTCCTACAAGAACAGCGACTGCCGGTCGGACCTCGCAGACGCTACGAAAGAAGAAATGGACGCGTCATTGACCCGTGAAGCAATCGCGTTAAGCTCGACGGCATCGTTTTCTTCCTTTTGTATTCGCTAAAATATGCTACTCGAACGTCGTGCAACGCATCGCGCAATTTCGAAGCGCCAAGGAGATGAATTATTTGAAGCGCTATCTCGTGGAGTTGGCTACGCACGTAGCAGTTTAATTAGCCTTCTCTACCTCGGCCGTTGCAAACGAGTTTAGCGATAAATATTTATCGCGAATAAAGCTACACTCTTGAAACCGTTCTTCGTCGTATATTCCTTCGCGAGAATACGCTGCAAGCCCCCCCCCTGTATTTTTCACACCTCGCGACACCCGCTTCGAAAACTTACGAATTTCTCGCCAAAGTTTAACTTTGCACGAATTTCCTCGGTTTTGATCGAAACAACGGAGTTTGTATGTTTTTCCGCAAACTATCCGTTGAGTCGTACCTTTTACCTTTGTCTTTTCCTTTTTGCTCGATGAAGTAAGATGCGGTGCGATTTCGCTCGCAGCTAAATATTTATCGTTGGCTGCGATTAGCTACGTCCTTCGAAAGATTCATCGTCGCGAGTTGTGTTTTGCGTATGCACAGGCATTATCCCTTCCACGATGCTCCGTGTTCCATGCAAAATTACGCATGCCGAGTCACGCGTCGTCGTGGAAAACGTTGCTCGAATACTCGACTAGAATATCGTGGAATCGTTAAATATGTTTTTCTATTAAAACGTCTTGTGCCTGGACGGCGTTCTCGCTGGCAGAAGAAAACAGAAAATAGGATTTCCGTTAGCGGAGAATTCTTTCCGAATGCCCCGTTGCAATCTCCGTCAAAGTCGGCCAGCCGACCGGTGTAATTTGCATTACGAGCGACTATTCCGGCGCACCGTAGATGGAAATTACGATCGTCGAGACCGAAATTTGCATTATACCATGGCAAAACTGTTTCCGTATCTCGAGTACTGGAACAACTCGAAGCAGTTTGCAAAGTAAAGTGTACCATTAACGAACTTTGCGCAAACGAAATCGCAACCGTTGAGAAGCTTTGGGCGTTCGTTTCTCGGAGTCGCGGCTCGTCGACCATCGACTCGGAGAGGAGAGTGCACGACGCGTGCACGGCATCGTTGATCGAGGCGCGAATTTGTCGGCTCTTTTCATTGAGTCGCGTCGAACCCTGGCTCGTGTTGCGTAATGTTTCGTATTATACGAAGGAGACCTTGTCTTCCGTCGGTCGTAGATTACGTCACCGTACGGTGTATCGCGATGCAGCGACTATAGCCGCTTTCAGCGCATTAGTCTCGGAGATTACGTCTTGTCCGTACGTCTGTTCTTTTCTTCTCAGTCAGTTGGTCCGTCGGTGCTTCTGCGACTGGTCGCGTCTGCCGATGGAACCTCCCGTGAACTGAGGACGTTTCGTCGATTCGAAGAAAGTTCCGTGGGAACGAGAATCATGCTGAGTCGTGTAAGAGACGTTTATCTTCTTTTGGCTATTGATTGCGTCACGTAGAATCGAGACGAAAGACCGAGGAGCGCGGCAGAAAGAATTACGGTGATTGGGTGTTAATCGCGGCGGCGATCGGACGAAAGTACGTGATTTGGCGTTGATAACGACCGCCTTGGCCGACCATGCTGCTTAGTGGATCGATCTGCGGCACTGGCGACATGCGTTTCACATCGGAAGCAACAGAGTGAAAGACGAAGAAGAAGCTAGAACACGTCGCGTAACGCGTACCAACGTGCACGGTGACTCGCGATAACGTCGGAATCGGTCACGCGAGCTACGCGATGCAGCAGGTCTTTCATTGGAAACGGATCTGGGTCGGTCTCGTTATTCCCTACGACCAGACTTCCTCTACGACTTTTCCATTCGAATCGACGATTCCTGCGAATTTTCGGCTATCGATTGCCTAAAGTCAATTTTCTTGCCAACCAAACGATTTCCGGATCAACGAGCTGGCATCCGGCCGCGACTCCTTCCTGGACGAACTTCAAAAGAAATTTCGATGAACGTGGTTTCTCGATCGTTTCGACATCGACGGCCAACGAACGCTGTCTCCACGCTGCTCGACGTTTTCGCGGATGGAACGAAACGAGATTAAGCGAAACGAAAGTTAAACGAAGACTGTCGTCGTCCGCTTAGCGGTGAAAATGTTTGGTCGATGATCTCGTTGGTACTTGGCGTGGACAAAAGGAGGACGCGAATTTACGACGAGTTTGCGAAACGAGTGGAATCGGTACGGTTCTCGAGCTTGGAACGCGATCGCGTCGATATCGGTCGCGTCAAGTGGGCGACACCTTTACGCAGCAACGACGCTCATTTGCATACACATGCCGCGGTCCGCGAACCAGTCGTTTATTCGTCGTCCTTGCGTGGAGCGTGCACAAATACCGCGTTTTGCAACGGACTTTAACGCAACCTACATACGAACAAAGCCGCGCGCTTAACCAAACAGGAAATCTCGAACTCGCTTATTTACTTTGCGGGACGCGCTCGTCCGTTCGTTCGGAGGATCGAGTCTTTCGGCGAATCGCGATCCGCCACTATGGAAAAATTAACGACGCGGATCTCCTGCGCGAGTTTCCCTTTCGTTTGAACGTTACGAGGCGCTGCAAGCGTGCAGACGCGACCCCGAGAACAGGAGGCACGCGACGAAAGACGACCGTACGAGGAAACGCGCAAAAAAAGTCGGCTAATGTACGTTAACGTGTCGGTAGCTCTCGCGCAAGGACGCCGGCTGGATCATCGCTAAAAGCGTCGCAACCGGTTCCACCAGAAGCGCGCGTTATTCGATCGTTAATCGACCGGTCGAGATAACGAGCCTCATGCATCGAACCCGTCGCGATATCGTCGACCTCGATATCCGGTCAGCGAGCGATCAATCACCGGCGGACGCTGTTTTTGCATGTTTTTCGTTCGCAGCGGGGAAACTGGTTCTGGTTTCGCGACAAGTTACGCGTTCGCGCTTCTGAAACGACTTTTGTCGAGCAAATTGCCCGAACGATCGCTTCCATCGGCCGTCGACGATCCATCGCGCGCTGATGCAAAGTCTTCGCGACTCCGGAAACCGGATAACCGTCTCGCGACGGCCGATGACAAACGACGCAGGTGAAATTTATAGCTAGTACCTGGCGGCTGTTTCGTGGCATTCGTATGCACAGCCGGTCTCTCGCGCACCTTGCGAATTACGACACCGGTACATTTTCCAGCGCGTGTTCCGCGAAACAACGACGACCACGGCAACGGCTACGGTGGTCGTTGCGAAACCTTCCGTCCAACGACCATAGATGTACATAGACAGAAGCCCGTGGCACGCGCGTTCTCGTGCCCACATCCGCCGCGTTACGATTTCCATGGTCCCGTACTGGTACTGGACGCAATGGGTGTACGTCGCCAGCGAACCTCTCGATCGACCAGCGTAGGTCGACGACACTAGCGCGTTCGTTTTCCAACAAAACCGCCGTATTTCTATCCCAATAACCCGACTCTCGGCCTTGCTCGCCGACTTTTCGTTCAAGGTCTCTCTCCGAGCTACCCAACGGAGATTTCGTTGTTCCGTCTTCGTAAGTTGGTGGCGGATTGTTGAAGAATTTAGTAGCTCCGATACTTGGCCGATACCGATCGAACGAGTTCGACCGAGAGAAAGTTGGGACTCGTCGTAGATGGACGAGGACCGAATAGACGTTGTACGTTGTAGGTTGGCGATCGGTCTTGAAATCGACGATTCAAACTCGAGTTTTCTAGCCGTAAAAAAATCCATCGAGAGAATCTCTACGTTTAAGAGAGATGCTATCGTCCGAGTCGAGCTATCCGTGAACGCGGCCGTTAAAATCGTTAGACTCGCAGTAACGATTGGAGAGTTTGTTAAATTACGGAGAACACGCGGCCAGATATTCGTACGCCACGCGCGACACAGTTCTCCGTTTAATCGCACACAACGATGCTCCGATCTTCCCTTTCTACCCGTCGTGGTTTTCTCTGGTCATTGCGGCGATCGATCAGCTGCTCGCTCATAGATGCAAGGTTTCACCCCGCGAGAAATTACTTATACTTTCTCCGAAGCTCGAATCGTTTCGCGTGTCGCGCTCCCCTCCTCCGAGACTCGTTTCCTTTAACGAGGCGAATTAATTCCTCGAGATTCTCGGATCACTCTACTTACCACCGACACGAGCGAATCTACTCGCCGGGACACGAACGAATACCGAACGAGAAACTTTGGTCGAACTCGAATCGGTCGCCTTCTCCTTCGTCGTTATTACTACCAGCTGTAAGAATTTTTACGTTTCTCATTTTTACGTAGTCCGTCGGAAAGAACTTTTCTCTACGTCTGTTGTTGTTATTAACCCATTTACATCATGGATCTACTTAACACTAGGACTACCACACCAGCCAAATTGACTGGTTTTACAATTTTATTTTAAAATAATGATTTTCGCAACAATAACTAAAAGAATAATAAAATGAATTTATTTTGTTCTTTATGTATTCAAACTGAAAATAATTTCGTATCAAGGCTACTTATACCAATACCAGTGAAAATGACTGGTACTTGTCAAAGTGTAAAAGGATTCTGCAATCTGTTTATCGAAGCCCAATTAACCAGTTTCCTCGTTTTCTACAACTTTCTACACGTTTTTTCAAATTTTTACCGCGTATCGATGTGATGATATCAGTTATCAGGAAAATTCCGCATCGATCGCTAGATGCTAACACTAAATAAAAATACCACACCAGTCAATATTACTAGTTCTACGATTTTATAAACGTGTTAGTTCTAGCGTTAATACGGTGAAAACGGTTATAGGTAGCGCAGGTTATCCTTTATCGTTGCGCCCGCGATCTTTTTCCACTAAACGTTTGCGAATAATATCGTTCGGACGCCCACGCGAACCGAGCCAGTCATTCGCGTGACGAACCAATGTCGCGGTAGCGTTCTCCTCTCTGCCTACGCCGATCTCGATTGTCCACGGAGCGGAGCGGAGCGTAAGACGAGCGTAAGTGTCCCTGGGTGTCGCGTAACCTCCGCCGACTTCGTTCGATGGAATTCTTCGACGAACCTCCGGATACCGTGCGAAGATCGCATCGAGCCGCTATAACGCGATCGCCGCTTCTAGAACGTCGATTTGCTCGTTCAGCCGTTCGATTTACGATCGTTGGACGCGCTAGTCGTTCATCGTGAAAGTCGACGGAAAAGGGAGCAGGTTTTTGCCTGGAAAGAAACATAAAACGCGGACAGAGCGTTCTCGAATCGCGGAAGTTGTTGCGCGTAACCACCCTTAATTATACCGTTACGAGTCATCTTCGACGAGGACTTTGCGATTACGCAACGATCGCGCAACCGCGACGAATCGCCCTGTCGTTTGGCGCGTATCCCGATGGCTCGGACGATCTCTGCGTTGGCAATTTTATTCTTTTCGATAGATCGTCGATGATTCGTTAAATGGTGAGCGGTAAGACGTTTGTCGGTTTCTCGAGTTCTGATTCGCGCCAGTCGCCCAACTTTACGTAGAACGCGAACGACAAATCGAGAATCGTTCGAGTATCGACTGTTAGTCGCAGATACGGTTCACGAGATTAGAACACTCGTTAGGTCGAACTCGTCGCCAGAATTCCCGAGTTAACGACGACACGGTACGATGGTTCGCGAAAAATTTGACTCGATGGAACTTAATTGCGAACGATCGACAGATGGTGAATGAACGTTGGAGAGCGAAGGAGCGAGTAGCTTTTCGTCGGAGTCCGAAGGAAAGTCGCGAACCATCTACCAAGTTGTTGCGGCTGAGACGCGCTGTTGCTTTCTAAAACCTCGTTTACTACGTTCAGCGACTTTTCGCCCATCGATTTTAAATCGTTCGAATTCGCCCGTGTAGACACACGGTGTCAGTCGAGTCGAAACGACTTGTAGACGTTCGACCAGAAATAGCCCGTTCTTCTATCTTTGAACTGGTCACTTCGACCGAGACCTAGTCGCTTCGAGTATAGTTGCGCGATGCAAATGGCATTTAACCGATGAAAATTTTCGCTCGAACAGCGGACCCTTTTCGAGTCGGAGATACGTCTTCGACGATAGCGAATCTTTCCCTGTAACCGTCGAGTCTGTCGACGTAGTTGGTTAAACGCCGATGATTCGCCAGAGTCGGCACGCGCTGGCAACCGAAAGTCACGAAACGAGTCTTACGACGAAACAATTTCATGGTCTAAAGTTCTAGTGTGCACGGCCGGGGCCCCTCGCGCGCCTGCTTCTCCTTTCGTTTCGCGCAATGCGTTCGTTCGTCGTCGACGAAATCGCACGATGCTAAGAAGCCAACCATGACAGGCTGGCGTTTTCGCAGTGGAAAAAGACGAGCGGCCTGACGAATGAAACGCGCCACGCATTCGTTAAGGCGATAGAGGAGGCGGCGTTTGTCTCCCGGGGGACAACTTGGACGGCGCTAGTCCGAAGTGTAGAGTCTAGAGAAACCGGCCACACGCGGTGAATCTCGGCTTCGAACGAGATTCCCGACTGGGAACGTGGAACGTAAGATTCTCGTTACGCCGCGGTACAGCGGGTTGCTGATATCGATCGGACGAGTTTCTCTGAACTTTTGCCGACAGCCGTGAAAAAAACGGAAGTACGCTGTATTAACAAACTCCGCCTTCGCGAGCCATTCCAGATCAATGCCCCAGTGGCGTATCGAGCGAATTTTCCACGCTGGCGTATCCACTTGCCCTGGCTTTTCTCTTCCCCTGCCATTCTCTGTCTTCCGGATAGCTTCCTCCATAAATAACACGGTGTCTGTCTCTTTGTCGCAGAATCTTCGCGCAACTCGATAATCACCCGCTCGAAAGACTCGACGAGAGAGCCTCGAGGTCGGTCAGAGGCAATGACAGAGTCTTCGGTTATCGATTATGCAGCCGGTCGAAAATAGCAGCTGCCGTTTACGACGATTCTTGGACCGCGGATCATAGAGAAACGATTAGAAACACCGAGACGACGTGGAAAATCGCTGACTGCGATTTATGATCGCAAAATCACGATCGCGATAGCGACGTAACCTTATTCACGACCGTGATCGTGACTTTTTTTATCTCGAGCGAATTCGCTCACTGTGATAGTAATTCTTTTATTTTGCTCTGAATTATTTCGTGTGGAATATTTCGCGATACAGCGTGCAGAAAGGTATCCGCATGTAACGTTAGTTTACTTTATTTAATATTAAAAATGAAAAACAATTGAATTTTCTTTTTTTAATCTTATATCGGTATCTAACACTTTACCGACCGGTAGCGTACAATACAATAGCACACAATACCATACGCACGTCCGACCGGCAGCTCAGGCGCGGATTCTCTCTGGCGCCCTGTTTCGATTTAGACTCTCTAATACCATTCTTTTCGTTCATCGCGAACGGTAAGGTTTTCAAATTGGCATAAAACTGTGGGAGCTTACAAAGCAACGCAACTGACGCAACTGAGCAGGATACCTTAGTACTAAATGACAAATTACTGCTCAAATAATGAGAAAGATCGTCGGTGACAAAAAGCCGATTAATAGGCTATTGATCGTTAAGCGTTGGCAGCAAAAACCGATTAATAGTTTTTCGGTCGGTAAGCATCGGCGGAAAAAGCCGATTAATAGGCTATCGGTCAGTAAGCATCGGCGACAAAAAACCGAGCAATAGGCTATCGGTCGGTAAAGTGTTAAAAACGAGAAACAGTTGAATTTCTTTTTCTTTATCTTATATCGATGTCTTGAAGATATTCGTTCTTCCTGTCAATTTCAAGACCGTAATATATTAATTTGATATCGTTGATGTTAAAATGACACGATTACGCGATGCGTGCAAACAACGGTTGTATCTCTCCTCCAGTCAGAAGCTTCCTCCAATCAGGAAAAATCGCAAATCACCGTGAGGTATTACCGCAATTGAGAACGAACGCGATCGAACTGCTCGTAATTCACAAATAGCAGTTTGCGCTGTCTCTAATTAGATACATCGTACGTCATTCGCGCAGATGCATTCGAACGAGCACTCGCGTAAGTAAATAAGTGGTAAATTCGTTACGTATGACGTTAATCCTTCGCTGCGAAGTACTTACGCGTTAACCAGCAGCGCACGGAGAGTTTAATCGCCGCGCATCGAGCGATTCATCGGTGACGTAACGCGCCTTTCGAGATTAAAATTAATTCTTTTAGAGAGACGAGCAGGAGGTGAGGAGAATCTACGATTTTGTAGTTTCGTGACGAAAGCTTAAAAAATTGTCGCGATCGTCGGCGAAGAATGTGGCGGGTAATTTAATTATTTATCGCTTGTTATTACTTTCACGGGCGAAAGAAAAATCCATTTAGCGGGGAAGATGGTAAAACGCAAGACGGTAGAAATAGAAAAGAAATAGCAAGTGAGAATTTGAAAGAAGTAGCTGAGGTATAGAATAAAAAATCATTGAAAAATGTGTCTTAAAACGTTGACTACTGCGCGTGTTTTCAATGAAATCCCCTTGGGGCCACGAGGACCGCGACAACAACTTATTGTCCAAATTGTCCCGACCAACCTCAGTTGTGTTTAGAATGCTTTAAAGTTTTACGTTCTAAATAATTTTCTTAACAAACCATTTTCGTATTACTTTTGTAATTCAATAGTTCTGTTACTTCCTGTGCAATATCTTTTCAAATACCTACGACGATTCTTCGCAAGTAGTCAAATAAGCGTCACCCGAACACCGCTCAGAAACTTTGCCGTCACCCGAATATGCGTGACGCGACAGTCGACGTATTAAGGGAGAGAATCTCAGAGATTCCATAGGTTCACCGAGCATATCAACCTTGTGATAGACGCTGTTAGCGAAATTCATCGTCCTATTGAAGCAGTTACGGTAGTCGTGCTTACGTTATGCATAAACGGTACGACGTCGTGCAATTTCGCGTTGTTCCGGATAGGCATATTACATGAAATGCACGAGTGACGGACAAGTTATGAGACCTGTATGAACGTGCACGATTCCAAGATTCAAACCCCTAACAATCCCGTCGCAATTGTGGGAATTAAACGGTATAGGGGCACTATACAGCTGCTGGCCAAGTAATTCATAAAAGTTAGCGTCGAACACCCCCGACATCTCCGACGATGAGATTTATATAATAAAGAGACCGAATAACGCTGCCATGTTCTAAGATAGGTTTGATCGATCGACCGTAGCGGCATATGCGTCTTAGGACGTTTCGATACGAAGATACCTCACATAGTTGTTTTGCCACAGAGGATTAACACCGTACGACGCACATAATGTAATGAACGAACTCTGGACAAAGCAATTTCGCTGCTACGTGCAACCTACAACCGGCGACAAGTTCAAACCTTTCGGTACCTCTCCTCGACAAGTATAAATAGACGACCATGCTCTCCAGAAGTCAGTCAGTCGAGCAAATAAGTGTAACGAATCGGTCTAGCGAATCGGCATAACAATTAGTATCGCGCAATCTTCTAACGAATATCATCGAACGAGCAACGCTTGCGATTAACTTTCTACATTTTAAAATATTCCTAAGTATAGTTAATTAGATCGACTCGTCTCGTTATTAATTTAACCAACAACACGTCGCACCGTCTACCACGCGACAATAGGAAATTTCCGAGGGTGTTCGCGTCTCTTACGAGTTTAGATATCCTACGAATTTGACGTGGAGATTTATAGCGACGAGAAATAATATTCCTGTAGTATGTGGTAAAGTGGCAGGGAAAGGTAACGTCAACATCTCTAACGCAAAGGTAACCTGGTATTTAATTTGTTTCAGATCAAGCTAGAACGCGTACTCGGAGTAACCGTATCGAGCAATGCAGCCCTGGATTGCGACGCGACCAGCGAGTTGGTCGCTTATCCTGCCGGGTGAGTTCGAGACCAGTCTCTCGCTTTTCTTCCAGCGATTCCTCTTCGATTGTATGTACGTCGATCCAACTCTGTTACGTGTACCATCCGCTCCTGTCTTCTTTCCGAATCCTATTCTAATCTCACGATTCCTCCTACGACCCTATTTTTCAGCCGATTTTCAGCCTGGTTTCCTATATCGGTACGGAGAGTCGCGATTCGGATTCGACTTTTTCAATCCTGTACCTACTCGTAGCGTTTGCGTACTCGGTTTCCCGATTAGAATTCAGGACGCCGCGGTACTTTGGAGGCTACGTGATTGCGCTGATACTTGGAGACGCGACGCTTGGAAACATCGTGGTCGATCGACTCGATCGCGTCGTTAGTCTCGCCGTTGCAGCCTCGAAATTATTGCCATCGTTCGTCGAGCTCTAAATCGTTCGCCGATAATAGCCGGTATCGATTGCGGAATTAAAGTAATTGGTGGGTTAAGGGGCCGCAAGAACCAGGCAAAAGGGAGAGTGGCGCACGTCGACGATCGCGCTCGCATCGCGTATCGCCTTGAACGAGATCGAAACTTTTGCTACGGTTTATTTCTACGCGAAGGAAATTGCTCGCGTGAACGGGAGCGGTGAACTCCGTGGCTATTTAACCGTAATCGGAAAGTAGAAGTAGCAAGGTCGACTTTTAGAAATCGTTTCGCTTTTCGCAACTTTCGACAGACCCAATGGACGACGACGTATCGGCGGAGAACTTGGTCGACTCCGGGTCGTGATCGGAATGAAAGAGGAAGGAGGTCGTATTACAAATCCGACAAGTTGTTAGAAGTCGGTCGATATTCGTGGGAACGAGCATGCAGAAGAAAGAAGAGATCCTTTGCACAACGCGCGGCACACGGAAGCGCGGCTTTATCTCGATCGGCGATATCGGATCGCGATATTTCGATAAAGATGCTCGCTGGTCGCTGGTCGGTGGAAGCTTGCGAAACGTCGATAGGCTTGGTCGCGCGCGTGTCCCAGATCCGTTGTTTCTCGCCGTTCGACTTTTCGTTTTTTCGACCGCGATATCCTTCGCCTCAACATCCTCTCAACGATCGATCGATCTAAATCGTCGGGCTAAAAGTCGAAGATGCACCGTTGCTGGTTGGCTGTTTAATTGGCTGGTTAGCGTTTCGATTCGCCGATTCGGGGTGACTCTTTCTCCCTGAAACTCACAGGGAACACGTCTTGAACCTCGTCGCACTCGCCTGTGCGATATTTCGAACTCGCGGTAGTTACCGTGCCGCGAACGTTCCGAACTTTTGTTAGAGACCGGCCGTGAAGGAAGAAGGCGACCGTGAAAGAAAGTTCATCTTCGTTAGCGCTTTGTTCGGCGCTGTAAAAAAGTGCACGTGCGATTCTACCGGTCACGGATAAACGCGGACGGTAGAAAAGAAGGCTCGCGCCATGAATGGAAGAATGGCGAAAGTGCGATCGGAAGATTGTGGACTAAGACACTAAGGTTCGCGTGTCAAGAAACAAGCATTTCGACCGCGCTACGTGGTGCCGCTCTTCTGCGGTTCTCCCAGGCTTTTTCCTCGAAATTCGCTTAGTAGTTGGATCTCGCCTGCGACGAACGTTCGCTTTTTCATTTATTTCGCGTTTTCCGCGCGATCGATCGACGATCGGGACTCCTCGGCGGTGAATTATCGCGCACAGTACATAACTCGTCGTCTCGCAGAACTTGGGAAAAGACAGTTGACTGGACGAAAAGAAATGTTTCGCTTCGACGATGTTAATGCAACAACGGAACTTTTTTATTCTCAATCCTCGTTGAACAAAAGTTTCAGCAAAGTAATTCGTCTATCTAATATACGCGAAAACGTACGCGTAAATTAAATCGCGTTTGGTCTCGTTTGAAGAAGGTTAATTAAAAAGATATTAGAAATAAAAAAGTTTCGTCGCTTCATTCTCGTGGACAATTTAACGTTGCTTCGCGGACACATTTGGCTTCCGATCGAGTTACGCTAGTCAGCCGTCGAACTTTGCGGTGTGTCAAAAGGAATATTAGGGTGTCCTTGGGGAAAACTCCCCTCCGTAGCGTGGGGATGACGACCGATCAATTAGGAGGAACATCGTGGTTCGCTTAGAGAGAAAAACCGTATTCGCCGAGCGACGCGCACTCGTTAGCCCATTGTATCGCTAATTACGATGGCGATAGAGAAAAACGGCGCAGTAGGATGACGCGCTAGCTCGGCGCGTAATCGAGCGTCGCTTGACAGAAAGCACGGTGACGAGCGAGAACTGGTGATTTTCGCACGTGCTACTTGAGTCGCCTAAATCCGCGGCGCCATCGAGCCGGACGTCGAGAACGTACATGTCGCGGATACGTCGGGTGCAAGCGAACAAGCAAACAGCTATGTACGGTACTCGGAAATCGGGTCAAGAGAGAGGTGAATGGACCAAAAGATTCTGTGTCGGAGATCCGCCTCGAACGATAAGCGTCGGCGACAATTAAATCGTTCGATCGACCTGGCAACCTCTGCATCCCTTGGCTGTGTATGCGCTTTTTGCCGCGCCAAGCCACGGCGATTCTTTCCTTTCGTTTCGTCGACGACTCGATCGGCCTGGTTTACAGAGACGTTCGTTAGCATCGATGCCGCGATGTTACCAGCTCGAGCGGAATTATGATTCTTCGGTCACGTAATGTAGCGTAATTACGAGCACGAGCATGGTAACGAGCTCGGCGAGATTCCTCGCGCATACGCGTGTTTACGCGTGCGTGAACAAAGCTTCCCCGAGTCGAAAGTAGCTGTTAGCATGCGAGTACTTGCCAGCACCGCGCTCGATTTTCCTCGATGCATCTGGCTACCGTTCGAGTCGCTGCTCCGGCCGATCTCGTTATGTCATCGCGGTTAGTAGCAGTTAGAATTAGCCGCTTCCTCGTCCTCGTCAAATTCTCCTTCTGGTAATAAATCCGGCGTTGGAGCTATCAAAGCGCGTTAACGTATCTCGCCAACCATCGATTTTCGTCCTGTTTTAATCGCGAAGGAAACGCCAGATCGGTTACGCGATGATACCGGTTGTACGCGCTAAAGACAACCGTAATAGCGGCTACTCGATACGTTATCCGATAGCGTGCCGGTACTTTCACGAACACGTTGATACAAAGTCGATGGCGTTACACCAATTACGACCAGCTGTCCGGCAATCGTAGCTCGGCTCGTTGCTGTTTCTCATTTAACAAACCGCCTCGAACGGCCACGCGAAACCTTTTAAATTTGACGACGTTTACCGCTTGTCGATTTTTCACGTTCGATCGAACGGAACGACCACGCGTCCTTGGACGTATCGAGGTTTGTTCGTCGGTGGCAAGGAACAACGGTTGAACGTATTCGAGCGGTCGATCGCGTATCTGGCAACGACATCGTCGAGAGCTCGACTCCAAGGTTAGAAAGTGCTTGACATTGCGTGTATCGTGTTACGAAGGAAAGTTCCGCTTTCCCGGTTTCTCGATCTACTCTGTTTCCCAGTTTCGAGGTTCCAGATGCACTCCGAGTTTAATCGACAGAGGCGATAGAGGAATAAACGCGCTAGTCCATTAATTGCCGGAGAAAATCGTGCGCAAAGAAAAGTAATTGCTCTTCTCGTAAATTTCACCTGCGGAGAACGCAAGACACGAAATACGGTTTGCTTAGCGTCAGCTCTAGGCAACGCGAGACCCATATTCCTCGCGCGATCGTGATCGCCTCGGGACTTTCCAAATTCGATAGCATCGAGAACCGTTCCGTTCTTAGAAAATGAAAACTCGACCGGACCGTGTTTTCCAACGTCGACATCGGTAAGGCAAAGACAGCGCGTCACCGGATTTTCGAGACGCGATCGCGTACAAGGTAAGTAGATCTTCGAGGAGAGGAAAGTTGGTTCGCATGCCTGGAGAACGCTCGAAACGAAGAAAGTCCCTTATTAATAATTAGGCGAAGCAGCCGACCGCTACCGTCTTGTGTTTCGACGACACACTGCCGGAATTAGTCACTGTGGGACAATCTTTTCCGGCTAGCGAGCAAACGTGTTACGCGTTCGAACGGCACGAGCAAGAAAACGAGAGTTTCTTTCTTTCTACGAATACGCTTGCGTACGAAACACGGTCCTTAAAATCGTACCACGTTTCCTATCTCTGCGCTAAGTCGTCGATTACGTTTCGCGCTCCTTCCCTTTTCATATCGGCTCTTACGAGCACTCTTATCCGACACGAAAAAGTCCTGTGCCGGTTAAATAAATAAATAAATAAGTAAATCCGTTCCAGAATACAAAGAAAGTAAGTGGTTCGATGAGGCGATTTCGAAAATCTCCAAAGCGGTAAAGCAAAGAGCGTAATCGCTCGCCGAATCGAATTTACCATGCCAAAGTCATTAACGAGTTTCGGTTCGTCACGAGACTCGTATCGTGACCTGTCGTTCCGTCATCGAGATGCAAAGGAACGTCGATGCGATCGGTCGTTTTAAATCAGCCAGTTCCATCGACTAACTTATTAGAACGCCGTCGACCGGTTTCCATGCTCGATAATCGACCTAGTGACCTTTATACCAGCGACCTTACGTGTTCCTCCGCACGCAACCCGTGGCTAGAAATTACAGTTACGGGCTTCCTGGTGCATCGCTCGGGCTCTCGCGAGACTTTCGTGCGAAGCTTTTGCCATGACGGTAACGTTGCCTTAACGGTACGCTTCTCCACTCGCAGCGCTCGACCACGCGACAGGCGACGAGACTTTTTTTCTTCCGATAGAGTAGCTTGTTCGAAGAAGACTCGAACGTTTGTGACGGATGTCGCTTTGCTGGCATATGAACTAGAAAAATAACGGTGGAGCAGATACGAACGTGGTTAGAAAAAGTTGCAACGGGCAAGCGCACGGCATTCGATTACGAGGCAAGCGATATCGCTGGAACATCCAACTACGCTTCTTTCGATTTGAGGCATTTTCTGACTGTAGCTGTCGAGGTGCGGCGATCGTTGATATCCTACATCGCCCAGCGTGTGTCAGCTTTTGGTAGGTCGTAGATACAACGATCTTGTTGCGATCTCCTGTCGTTGTCAGGGAAATTTCGTGCGCGCGAGAGACGCAAGAAGAGTTTACGACACCTTTACAACCTCGTCCGAAGTTTATTTGGTTGCACGCTCCGCTCGATCTCGCCCCTTCTCGTTCGACCCTAATCTTGATCGATTCGCCTCTGATTTGCAAACGGTCGAGCGTTCTAGAATTTACGATTCTTCTCTGGAATCGGGCAAAAAGAGTGCGACGCAACCGTTGGAATTTCCTTCTCGAAAGAGCCTTCGAAAACGAAGGTCCGAGGATGGTAGACGGTTTGCGCGGAAAAGTAGATTTTCAGGTTAATCAAATGAAAAGTTTGAATCGGCCTCGAGCCCGGCTTTGCGCGCCGCTTGTTTCTCTCTCGCGTTCGACGAGGAAGAAGAACTAGCATCCAGCTACGATTTCTCTACGGTTTCCACGTGTTCCTTTCAGACGCGTCTGACGCGATTCCAGTGCTATTCGAATACAGTCGAAGTCGCGTTCCCACGCGAACCTTTCAGCAACGTTAAAGTAGACCACGCGGCGATTCGACCGACCTACGATCAACGAGGAACGTAGCAGTCGCGAGATTTTCATTTCGATGAAAACCATCTAGATGATACGATACGGGTCAAGCCCGAACCGAGCCACTTCCTCCTCGTAAATGGCCCTTCTTCCTGCCCCACACTCGTCGTTTCAGAGTCGCTCTGTATCGATCGCGACGCGCGATTTCCTCCGTATTCCATCACGTAGTAGCCAGCTACGTAGTTAACCAATTCCTTCTACGATAAAATTCTGGAAAAATGCTCGACTATTCCGACAGACGTTTATCCGGCCGTCGGTTTGGAAGATCACGTTCGTTCGTTACGGTAACGAACTCAGCGAGCGGAAAGTGTTTTAATCGGAGGCTAGCCGTATACTCGTTTTGGCGAACCGAAAGCGAAGCGACCGGAAACGCGGCGGACGTGCATGGCGGCTAACTCGACGAACGCCGTTCGCAAACGGAAACGAACCGTATGCTCGAACGAAAGAGACACGCTTAGTCGATCCGCGATGCAAACTGCTCGCGATTATCGACCGGAGAGCACCGCGCAACTATCTACCCTCGCTTCTACGTTGCCACGATCTTCTCTCTCCTCCGACGGAGAATCGTTGGCGCAATTGCTTCTCGGCGCCGATCTTCTGGTCCAGAGAAGCAACGATAAACGTGAAAATAAGTTAACCCTTTGCACTGGAGGACTTTTTCGGTCGAGCGTAGCAGCTACTCCGATGATTTAGCGTATACCTGACGCGTGTCTTAAATTAACATTATATTCTAATAATTGATCTATTTTTACATCTTTGAAAATATGATCTTGCAATATTAATCTCTGTATTCCTTTGTATGATAATTTATAAAGCGTTCGCCAAGATGCATTCTTGAATGTAATTGATCTGATTTTCAACAATTCAAAATCAAGTGCCAAAAGTTTCTTTCGTTTTATAAGGAAATGATGGATTTCCTTTTGTATTATTTTATCGAATTTGTTTTTATTGCTACGCTGTTCCGTTACTGCGAAATGGACTATATGTAATTCGATAAAATAATATAAAACGTAAAATATTGCGCATTTATTAACTTACGAAACGAAGGGAACCTTTGGGACAACCTAATGCATCTATAAACCTAATAGATCGCGTGAAAGGAACTGGTACGATTTAGCACACGATTGTAACGACTAAAGTAATCAGAAGATGCGCGGTGTTGATGAACGCGTGACAAGTTATTTCTAAGATGCCTTGAAGAAGCATTAAAAGAGAACTGGCGGATGATACCAGAACAGGAAATAATATCCTTGGCTATTTTACTTACGAATAACGCGTCAAATGTTGCTCTCCTTTTGCCGAGACCCTCTACACTCGAGTTATTGAGAATTTCGTCAAGTTTCCGAGACAATAAACACGTAGATTTTGCTATCCATGTTTGGCAAACTTACGCCTCACTCTGTGCGTGTTATTTATGCGCGAAAAAGAACGGAAACCGCGACAGAGCGATATTCCAAAGTAGATCTGATTAGACGAAAGTACAGAGTCCTAAAATTGTCGGTACTGCGAAAGAAATTTGAAAAGTCTAGGAACGAGACCGAGAGATTTAAAACTACGGGAAATAATACTCTTACAACGCGCTCTGTCAGATTAGACGCGAAGATGATGTCTAGGTTCTTGACACGGCTCAAAGCGGATAAAGGAACACCATTTGTAGCGTTTTTTTTCTTTTTTGTTTTTTTTTTTTACAATTTGTCCTGAAGGACATTTGGTAGTGTTATATCTTATTGGTGAGAAAAAAAAATAAAATAAAAATAAATATAGCATGTGGGTGGCTACTCCCAGCGGGGTGCCAGCTTCGTTTTTTCTAAGTTATATCTTTTATGAATTTGTAGCGTGTGTGACTATTTTTGTTGCGATTAAATTCGACGACGCGACGCTTAGTCAAATCGGAAGACGACATACTTAACAAACACCGTTCGTGGAGTCTATCAAAGTCACTCCGAATTAATAGAACGAGTCGCGGATTATCGAGGCTAAGAAAAATCTTAAGATCGTCGGCATGCAGTAGGCGATAATTAGAGTGGCGAAAAACGTTAGATGCATCGTCGATGAAAAGTATAAGGAGCAGAAGATCAAGGTGAGAACCTCGAGGAACGCCAGAAGTAACCTTGACCTCGCTTGAGAATGTGTTACTAAAACGGAATATTTGCTTTCTGTCGGATAGAAAGTTGGTTAACCACGAGAGCACACACCGCTGCAGATTTCAAGAGACTTTAACTCGGCGATCAAAACAGAGCGACCGATAGTATCGAAAGCTTTACGAAAATCCGTATATATATATATATAGCTTCAGCCTGAAACCCATTTTCGATACAATCGGAAAGATAGAGACGGAATTTCATAAGATCAGTTGCAGCAGAGCGTCCAGCGGATAAAGCCATGTCGTTCCAACGACGACGTTATTAAAAAGAAAGGATCTTCGCGTATCTAAAGAGCAGGGAACGTAATTGGAATATAACCGCGTCCCAGTTAGATCTTCCAACGATCGGTTCGCGAAACTATCCGATCACGATCCAGCCAGTTGTTCGGATCAATTTCGACGAGAAACACCGTTCGTGTTCGTTCCATAGAGCGTGGCCGTCTGTCTAAGCGTGTTCGTCGAGCAGACC
The DNA here is from genome assembly GCF_905332965.1 of Bombus pascuorum. NCBI lineage: Eukaryota > Metazoa > Arthropoda > Insecta > Hymenoptera > Apidae > Bombus > Bombus pascuorum. The sequence continues at coordinate 3,707,334 of NC_083488.1, read as the reverse complement.
GAGTCTAATCGACAGCGTCGAGAGACTCTTCGCTTCTGTCGCGTCTCGACTTGGCCGGTCTAACCCTCGCCTTCCGTCGGTGTCGAACGATCAAGAACGACGATCGTTAACCAATGGAGAGCGCACAGAGACATCGGCGCTAGAACGCGCCGGTATAGACGCTGACTTTTTGCAAGACTGTAAACAGTTATAGACGACGGACGACGAGAAAGTAGCACATATTTTTAGCAGCGTAATCGTAGCTTAGGTCAGCTGCGGTGCAACGACCTGCGACAACTCGACTTTTCACCGTTGGAGCTGCGCGCTTTGCTAATTTGTCGCTTCGCCGTCGGGAAATTATTCGGCAAGCTCTTTCGTCTAGCGTCACCACGTGCAACCGCCACGCGTCCACGACGACAACGAACGCTACGTCGGCGAAGAACTTTTCCAGTGCGGTCGGTTTTGCGAAAGAGAGTGGACGGAGCGGAGTTGCGGCGAGATTACGTTACGTCGGTGTTTTGCTAACGTAATGTCGAGACAAACGGTAGCGCGTAAAAGAAACGGCCGGTTGGCATCGAGTTTATTGACACGTTGCGGTTTAGGTTGGTAGGCGAAATAAATCGCCTCGGTGGACAACGAGATCCAACGAGTCGCACGAGTCGCGTTTCGTGTTACCGCGAACGACCGCGTGCCTCGCAGCTTTACACTTGCCCAGTGGTGCTCGTTGACGCTTTCGGAGACCGCGGTCACGCGATCCGTTTTTGGTGCGTCGTTCGCACTTTCCGGGTTGTTTTTCGTCCCGCCTCTCGTCGTTTGGCGCCGGCCTTTGGAATCCGGAAGTCGAACGCCAACCGCAGCTGCTTTAGGAGCACTCGTATCCTTTTACTCGCTTTAAATTCTTCTCTTTCCATCTTTTTATCCTCCGACCGATCGACCATCGCACGATGTACATTCAAATTTCCTTCGCTTCTAGTTTTGGTCCAGCGAATCGATATCAACCTGGCCAAGCGTTACGCCAGCAGGTTTCCTCGCGTGTACTACAAGTATTCTAATGTTGCCGCGGTTAGCAGGGTGAGAGACCTCCGTGTGATCGCAATTATTTTAATTACTTCTAATTTATAGACTACTTGGCACGCGTTACTTCCACTTCTTCTAGAATACCGGATTTTATTAAGCGTAGCTATGACCATTTCAACGACACTTGTACCTTAATCGGACTTACTGCTTCCTTATACTCCGTCTCGATTATGGGTCGATCGTATGACAAACCTCGTGTGCGATCTGATAAAAAGCCAGCAATTTTTTCCAAGGTTCCTCGGTTATAAATCTGGCCGGCCGATGAATGTACCCGTGACCATGATTACGCTCCTATCTTGATAAAATATATATTCTATTCGCTCGTAACCAGACTACTGGCTGATGAGAGGCTATTTTTCTTTTAAAAGCCTTAAATAGGTTTAATCCGTTCATGGCAATTCAGCCTTATCAATTTTCACACACGAACCTATCTTTCCAGGTCTCCCTTTTTATTCCATACTCCGTCCTTCTCATCCTGATTTGCTCGCATAAACGCCATTGCCCGCATATGTGAGCGAGGCAACGTTTTAAGCGATAGTATCGATTCTTCTTCCACGTCAACCAAGAATTTCAGACAGAAGGTCTTACGAAGTCTATGTTTCTCTTATTTTCTCTCGCGTCGACGATAGCACTTTCGACGCTCGTCTTTCTCTTATCGCATAGCACCGTCTCGTGAAAGACATTGTTTCCCGTTTAACCCGTTTAGAATAAAACAATAGGAATAATATTCGTCGATCAGACTAAGTAAGAACGTTCGAAGAGTCGTTTATGATATTCTTTCGAACGTACGAGAACCGCGACTCGAGTGCATAACCGACGAAGCTGAGTGTCACTGAGTCGAAACCGCCGCGCCCATGCGTTTGCAGCGCGTTATCAAATGGACCAAGAAACGCGTAACACGTGCCGCGGCATTTGCAAGCGAGCGTGACTAACTGTCGCGATATGCACGTTCATCCGTGCGAGTAAACCCGTTACGAATCATCGATCGAATCCGCGGAAAGTCATGGAATCGTATCGATTTCCAAGCAAACTACGATATGGACAAAGTCGCAAAAATTCGGTGCAATCGCAGGCGTCGTATCGCTGCGGCGAATTTGCAGCAACCTGGTGCTCGTAATCGTTCGCATGGCTTTCTCCAGCTGCCGGCCAGCGGCAGATCGAAGATGAAGTTATCGTTCGTTCACCCGAGAATTCTCCAATTTCGCGTGTCACGGAGCTTGCCTTCGCTGCTCGTAACGAAGGTGATTCGCGCGAATCGGTTCTTCGTCTGTTTTTCGCTAATTACGATGGCAGATACATATGTATGTTGCGGTCACGATTCAGACAACGTTTCGTGAGACGCGCTACGACCACGGAATCGACATAAAGGTAAAAGCAACGGATCTAACGGTCGAATTTCTGTCGACTGCCAAAGCGATTGCGAACAGAGAATAAAGATTCGAAGCTTGGGATATCGTTCCTTCGATGGTCCGTCGAAGTCGATTGCCTCTGGCATTCGTTAAAATACCCCGTTGATAAACATTTACGGTACAATGCATTAGCGTTAGACGAGAAACAATAGCCAAAAATAGAAAAAAAATAGGGCTGTTTCTGGTTGAACGACTCCGAAGTCGTTTCGACTTGATCGACACTGTGTTTACATCGACGAATTCGAGCAGCCCGTCGACTCGATCGTTCGATCTAGAAGTTGCCTAACGCGAACTGGGTTCAAATATTTGTTCCATCTTCTCGTTTCCTCGACCCGATTCGTCGGAACGACAAAGTACCCGTTACAAAACGGTGTCCCAGCTCGCGTTTGGTATATCGAGCTCGAGCAACCGTGACGAAACCCCGTGCTCCAATCGCGGTTTATCTTATCGCGAACGATTTTGAAAAAAGGAGCTTCTTTTTCCACGGTATTTACACAAGAACCGCTACTTGAAATCGATCTTCGATGGAGCGGAGGATAACGAAATTCAACGATCATCTTTCCTTTGTGTTTCAGCTGTACCGTCGTTTTGTTCAACCCACGAAAGAATACGCAGGCCCACGTGTTGAACGCTTGTCGCAAAACGGTAACTTCTTTGGCCCTCGCCGGCGATGGAAGGTTCCTGGCCACCGGAGAGTGCGGCCACATGCCGAACGTTCGAGTTTGGGACATCTCCGATCCGTACAATGCTGTGCAGTTCGCCGAATTTTCCGGACACAAGTACGGCATCAACTGCGTGGTGAGTAGCAAGCGAGGAAAGCCCCTCTGTTCGCAAAAAGCGTTCTATCGATTACGCGCGAATCGTGAAAACGAAACTGCAGAAGCTTCGGAGTGGCGAGTGCAGCGAACGCATTGACGAGTCGTTTTTCCTTTTAATAGATCGTTTGATTAACCATACCTGCATTAGCATCGCGATATCACTGGCGGTATCCGCCAGCGCGTATTCGATTGTCAATCAGATTCTCTCTCTCTCTCTCTCTCTCTCTCTCTCTCTCTCTCTCTCTCTGCCTCGAAAATTCTACGGCAGAAATTACGTCGAACATCGTTGGAAACTTTTGTTTCTCGGATCGATACGTCGGGTCTGGTAGTGCAACCTGCCTGTCGGTCACTCGAATCTGCATCACGCGCCAAGAAAATAAAGAGCTTAATTCGAGGGTACGTTTTGTTTCGCCGAGAGGAATTTAATTTCGAGGGTCTTTGTCTCGCCGCTTTGTTCGCGTTTACCTCGGCGCGAACCGCCGGTTTCCACGTGAAATTACTTTCCGCAAGCGGAGAAACCAGCTTTTCGAGTCCTATTGCGACGAACACCGAAAGTACCGCGATGAATGCTCGCGACGAAGAAAGGGTCGCCACCACGTCGAACGCGCCTTTACGAACTCACGACTTTACCTCTGTTACGTCACCGCTCGCATGTTAATTAAGATCCACGGCTTTTATCTCGGCACCCGCTTGCCAAAGACTCCGTTTCAAGCTGCTTCACGGCCGTGTGGTCGCTCTTAACACAACTACGTGTCGTTGCAGATATATAAAGTTGTAATCGTCAAGACCGTACGCTATCTCTTTCTTCGTTTCGTCGCTTCGCGGATGAAACCTCGTCGCGTAAAAGTATAATTTCTATGGTCGTTCGACCTCGAATAAATATAATTGAAATATTCTCGGGTCAACGACGATTCCGTCTCGCTGGAGACAATCTTCGCGATAGACTGCTAACGAGAAACGAGCAAGCGGTTGCAGGAGCGACGCGCGTTTCCTCGAAGAACGTTGCATTCGCGCCACATACAAAGTGCGCGAATACGAGATCGCATTCTCAGCGAATGGACAACGGTATCCTTTCCTTTTTTCTTTTTCCCTTTTTCTTCTTCTTTTTTTGTGTTATTGCTCGCCGTTGCATTCTCTGGCATCCGTCGAGTACGATGATCCTTGGTCGAAAACGTGCAAGGTGTTTCGACCGATCTCGCTCAGATTCTCTCGTTTCTTTTCTCGCTTCGGTCGATCGTAATCGAGACGACAAACTAGAGAACGTTTTTACACGCGTGTTGGTACGATGATTTTTTCTCAAGGCATTCTCACCGAGCAACAAGTACGTGGTATCCGTGGGCTCTCAACACGATATGATCGTCAACGTCTGGGACTGGAGGAACAATGTTAAAGTGGCGTCGAACAAAGTCTCGAGCAAAGTGAAGGCCGTCTGCTTCGCGGAAAACGGCAATTACTTCGTTACCGTCGGCAACAGACACGTCAAGTTTTGGTATCTCGAATACTCGCGCAGTGCCAAGGTAAGTCAGATGTTAACGCGCCGTCTTTGTCCGAAACGAACGCGGTCTCTCTTTTCTACCGTACCCTGATCGATCGAAAAGTAATTTTGCACAGACGAGTCGTAAGGGAAGTAGAAAAGAAAGAAAGAGTATGATCGAAGGTGGAGGCAGGTGGTGAAGTAGAACGGTAACGCGAAGGTGGTGATAGTGAGAACTTTGTTGCGCAGTATAAGGAACCTGTGCCTTTGATGGGTCGGTCTGCCATATTAGGAGAACAGAGAAACAACGATTTCGTGGACGTAGCCTGCGGCCGAGGGGATATGGCGGATTCGACGTACGCCATCACCAAAACGGGGCTTCTATGCGAATTTAATAACAGGAGGCTGTTGGACAAATGGGTGGAGCTTCGTGTAAGTAATGACTTTGCCCGTAATGGCTTTGCCGGATGCTGTGTTTTTAAAGATATTACGTGACCATGAACCGACGAGGCTCGTCACGACACGCCGCTCTCATCGAGGAATTTATTTTAACGCGATTTGCATGGAAACGCGGTACCAACTTGTCTCTTGCAATCGTCGAGCGTATACGCGGCACCGTGCAACGCGCGATGTACCTTGTCCGTAACTCGTTTCAAAGAGCGGCTGTTTTCAGACGAGCAGTGCCAATTGCATGGCCGTTGGAGACAAATACATCTTCATCGGCTGCGCGGAGGGAATCGTGAGGTGCTTCAGTCCTAGCACGCTTCAATTCATCACCACGTTACCGAGAACGCATTACCTAGGCGTGGACGTAGCTCAGGGATTGTCCATTAGGTGCGAGAATCTAAACGTCTCTTTAGATAAATTTAATCCGACGATCCATCGGCGCGTCCCTTCATCAAGCCTATCGTCTGTCAATTGCAGTCACATGTCTCAGCATCCGACGAACGCGAGGTATCCGGACGCGATCGCGCTGGCGTTCGACGAACGGAACAACAAGTTGACCTGCGTCTACAACGACCACAGCATCTACGTGTGGGACGTACGGGACATCAGGCGGGTCGGCAAGTCCCATTCGTTTCTCTACCACTCGGCGTGTATCTGGGGCGTCGAGATGTATCCCACAGGATCGGATTCCATGACCAGTATGCCTGCTGGCAGTTTCATCACCTGCTCCAGCGACGACACCATCCGCGTGTGGAACCTCGAAAAGGACATCTCCCCGGACGACACGCTCTACAAGCGAAACATCTATAGCAACGAGTTGCTCAAAGTCCTCTACATAGATCCGGAGCTGACTTACTTGAAAGATCTGGATCTGGCCGCTGCCGGGTCGAGCGAAAAGAGCGACGCATCGTACGACGGACGAAACGGAGTCAGATCGATCCGAGTGAGCCCGGACGGGAAACATTTGGCGTCCGGTGATCGATCTGGCAATATTCGAATTCACGATCTCTCCTCGTTGGAGGAACTGTGCTTGATCGAGGCGCACGACGCCGAAGTACTCTGCCTGGAGTATTCTAAATTCTCGCGATACTCGGCGGAGCCTCCGAGGCTGCTCGCCAGTGCCTCCAGGGATAGGCTGATCCACGTGTTCAGCGTCGATCAAGGCTACAACTTTTTGCAAACGCTCGACGATCATAGTTCTTCCATCACTGCCGTTAGATTCTTCAATCAGAGTAATCAGAGCAATCAGATACAAATGGTCTCCTGTGGTGCCGACAAGAGTATTATCTTTAGGCAGCTGCAATCGGTAAGTCGGCCACCGTTCCCTCGTAGCGTCGTTTCGCGAGCGTAGTCAAAGATTTCGATCGTTTCAGACACCGGGAGGTATGCCGCAATTCGCCAGGGGTCACAACGCCCAGGGCAAGACCACTCTGTACGATATGGAGGTGGATTCTGGACAGAAACACGTCTTGACCGCCTGCCAGGACAGAAACATAAGGGTTTACAACGTAGCCACGGGTAAACACAGTAAAACGTTCAAGGGGTCTGTCGGCGAAGACGGATCGCTCATCAAAGTCGTTCTAGGTAAGGCAAAGTATAACGGCAAAGCAAACGTTTGCGCTCTATCGGAGCTACTCTGGTGGAACGATCGATAGACGGTGGTAAACCGCGTAACTTGGACGTTTCAGACGCATCGGGAATCTACGTAGCTACCTCGTGTACGGATAAGACGTTGTGCGTGTACGATTACTACAGCGGCGAATGCATGGCCACTATGCTCGGTCACTCGGAGTTGGTGACAGGGCTGCGCTTCAGTCCCGACTGTCGCAACCTCGTGTCCGCTAGCGGAGACGGTTGTATATTCGTGTGGCGAGTTCCACGCGACATGGTCGTCACCATGCAGGCGCGTCTCGCTCAGCAAGCGATGCGAGCTGGAAAGTAAGTGAACCTTTCGTTTGCCTCTTGTAGTTTCGAACGAACGATAGACGCGATCGATGGCACGAAACGCGATGTTACAGGAGGCCGTCACAGGTGAACGGCACTGGGATCGACATACAGTTGGACAACGAAACTTTCGGCTCGCCACCGCCGGAATTCCTCGATCCGAACGCGAACCCAGCGTCGCAGAACGTAGGCGTGGATTACAGATTCAGCGTGGGCCAGCTACCCCTCTGGGCGAAGAAGCAGATAAACACGACGAACGCGGACGAAAGTGCTGTCCTCGGTTCGAACGTGAGACCCCTCGGTGTGGACCTACCGAAGGGCAGATGGGCGCAAAGGGTTCAGCAAGGGGACGGTATAACGGTCAAGTCCGTGTACGACAGCGACGAAGTTATACCGTTTCCTCCGCCTCGTGGCGCTATCGATTCCGATGGCGGTGGCGGTGGCGGTGGTTCGAAGGATAGTTCGATCGACAGCGGAACCGAGACCAAGTGCAGCAGCGATTATCGCAGGGAAACGATCGTCATCAAAAGGGTAAGGTCGCTTTCTGAAACTCGTTACTCGTGGACAGAGATCGCGCGTTGATTTCTTATCGTTTCCCGAGATCATCCTCGACATCGATCCGCACTAAAACGAACCTCCTAATGGATCGATGAATCGTTCCTCTTCTTTTCTTTTTCTTCGAATGGTGCTAACGATCGATAACTGGTTCTAGGAAGAGGACGAAACTGTGTTTCAACCTTGTCCAGATAGTTACAGAGAATTAGCAGATGAAACGAAACAGGTACTAACTGATTCCCAGTAACACAATAATTGTAATAATTTCTCCGTATCCAGTGAGTGTTATTAGTGTGCATTTGCGAGTCGCGGGCAGCTCGCGAGAGAAACGGACCAACCACACTTGCGTTTGTCGTTTACTTTGTCCAGTCAGCTTTCACACTGCTCAATTTCTTTTATTTCATTTTATTTCTTTCACCCTAACGTCAGATTATTTGTTCGCGATTGTTTTGTGTTGATTCTATTTTGTTTCAACCGATGACATATAGGTGATCGGTGGTAACGTGACAGTAACTAGAGGTAGCAATATCACGGAATTGACACGACAATCAAGGAGTCGTCATCATACCGACGATAGCAGTCTTGGCAGCTTTAAATTTGAGGTATAATCTCACTAACGCCTCAGACACACTTATAGCAAAGCATCGCCAATCAGTAACGCAGTCAAACAAAAAACATCCAAAATACGTATATCGAGTTCAAGAACGATCAATGTACACGTCTTTCTATACTGGTAGCTTTTCGGTTACTCATGTTGGTTGCTTTAATTTCTCCTAATAAGTACATATATATATATATATCTAACCTTAGAGTCTCGAAACAGCCGAAACTCACGCTTCATCAAGTAACAATAGCTCGTAGGTGAAACGGCGTTTGGAAAGAGTTACGTTCGCGTCTAAAATATTTTAATCATGTATCGTATAGGATCACGAGAGTACCGAGCACGACGGAGACGTGGAAGATTATTCGGAAGGAGAGAATGGTACAACCGGTTCAGAGAAATCTCATCATAGATTGATGTATTATCCTGCACCGGAAGATACGGTGTCGAATCAATTCACCGTAAACGCGATGGACGTCGAAGAACTTCGAAGGTTGGTGACGTCGTCTTCCCGTTTATCGTTTTACGAATTTTCTACACCCAAGTTACCCGAAAATGTTTCACAGGTCTCAGAGGAGACAGAAGAAGCCTAGAAACGGAGAGAGCGGTCGAACGAGCGAATTAACCGCTTCTGGTAGTCAGGACGACTCGGACTCCGAGGGCGGCGCTTCGACGCCCAGTGCCGAGCGAAATCCTCTGTCTATGTTGTCGGAAGCTAGTTCAGAGGGATTCGACCAACTAGCCAAGCAGAGTCACCGTGAAAAGTTCCTTAAGAACGCTTTTGAATCTCTCAGCGGTGCCGAAGAGCCTACCAATAGAAGCGTTAAAACGACTAGCATCAGTTCCCAGTTTCACGGAAGGTAACTACTCATCGTTTATCGTTGCGAATAGATTTCTTCTAGAGTTGACGAAATGAACGCGCGCGATTGCAGACTCAGCGGTAACGGCGATAACGGCGGCAACAACAAGATTCGCAACGCAGCGGTAGTGAACGCAACGAAGCAAGCGAGAGGTGACTCGGACGTGGTGAAGAAGCGCGAAGAGTTGCAAAGGAGAATAGAGGAAACCAGAAGAAAATTGCAAAGCGTAAGTACCGCGAAACGAAACGTTATTGGCACCGAGTGATTCATAGGCGATATCGCAGTTTGATCGTTGGTTTTTCAGGTTGGCTATAAATCGTCGTTAAAAACCAGTCAAAGCATATCCGACTTGAGCAGCCATATACCGGAGAAACATCATCGTTCGAATAGATTGAGCACAGGTAACAAATCTGGTCAGCAAAGCCAATACTCGAAACCGATCAATCCCTGTAAACCTATACCGAATCCAAAGCCCCCGTTAAAACCTCAACAACTCGTTAACAAAATATCGGTTGTGGGTAATGCGCCACTTAAGCTAGATATTCCGAACGATAACTGCTTATCCAAAAGTCCGACTACGTCGTGCGTAAATGACAAGACAAAACCGTCTCTTAGTCGACCGTTAACGTTAACCTTAAAGAAAACTGAAAAGTATAAGCTATCGCTGAATAAACCGAATCAATCTTTGCCCGAGTCGCCCGTCTGCGAAGAGCTAAAGCTCTTGAAGGAACAGTGTAAAAAGAACGTTAGCCGATTCGCGAGATTCGCTCAGAAAAGGAGATCGTGTAGTTACTTTATCGGACTCGATGACAACGAGGAAGACATGGAAAATATAGCCAAGTCCTTCGAAAGTTTGCCCGCGATGAACGAGCGCAACATAGAAAACTTGAACGACCCGATGGACGACGGGGACGAAGGGAACGGAAACTTCAGCGACGACTCCCTGGAAGGTGACTTTAAGAATCCACCTCGACGATGCGTCAGCGATTATCAGATAAACATGCATATCGATCATCAACAAGGCACTCAGAGAAACTATTCCACGTATCAGACTTTCTCGAAACGAATTCTAACCGGTTCTCAAGAAAGCATCCTTTCGGACGCCTCGGTCGAGTCTTTCTCGAAAGGAAGCGCCGAAATTTTGGATTATAGCCACTACGACAACGACAGGCATTCGAGCGCGAGCTTCTTCTTGTCCCGTCGAAAGATGCAAGCTGGTCGAAGTCACGAGAGCATTCTCACGGACGAATCCGATTATCAGATGTTCCCGTTGCACGAGAACATGGATCACCGAAGCACCGAGAGCGTGTTGACCGACGACTCGGACTCTTTAGTGAAATCCGCGCCGTTGGAGATGCTGTTCGATTCGCACTATAAACGAAAAAGGCAAAATTCGGAAACGTATAGCGGTAATCCCAACAACGCCGTGATACCATCGAGTAATACCGAAAATTCTGCTAACGATCCAACGTCTTGTCGGGCTGTATTCAGATCGAAATCGCTGCAAGACACGCGAATAAGTCAAGCTAGGAACGAGAATAGCTATTCGGAGGATAACGCGCAGCCGGCAACTTGCATCTACTACGAATTCAATTTCAACGATCAGAACGACACGAACGTGGAAATGAGAATCGGAACTAAATCGGACACGATGTCGCGAAGCAATAGCCTAAAAGTGGCAAAGGAGCCGCAATCGATGTTGATTCTGAACGATTTCGTGGCTCACAAACCACCGAAACCTAAACGCAACTCGGCTCGAACGCAGAGCATGCGGAACAGAGCACGCCCTGCCTGGAACAAGTACGTAGACTCTGCGTCTCAATCTTCCTGCGTCAAGCCCGCCGATTCCGACAACTACCCGAACAAGTCTCACGGGGAGGACCGAGCGGTCAGAAACGGTGGCGAAGGCAATTCCGATGCGAACGAATCTTTGCGCGGTTCCAAGAGGATCGAGCAGCTTTTGCAACCCTCCAACTATTCTTTGCAGCCAAGCGACGATAAAGATTCGAAGACCAAGTTTTACAGCCTGCAGACTCGTCGGCCCGACAAAGGTATCGCGTACGACGCGGGTGGACCGATGGACAACTTTGCCTTCGATCCAAACGATTCCTCTTGTCAAACGAAGAGCTATCGAGCCCGCGACGTGGACGAGGATCAAATAGATTCTTCCCACGCGGAGAGAAATCGACATCGTTGCTTCGAGAATCAGATACCAACGAAAGACACGCAGGAGACCTACGACTCTCTGGAGCCTCCCACAGTTGTCTCCTGCGACTTGCAAGCGACCGGCATGCAAAACGCTTCGAATCTATTGACGACGAACGAACGCATCGACAATTTGGACGCCAGCGTCGATCTCAGGATCACTCGAGCCATCGAAGGGACCGTTAAGTTGCTTTCCAAGGAATTCGAGAACTTGGTGAGAAGGGAACAATACCTTATGAAGGAGAAGTGTCTGCGAATGTCGCATTGTCAGGAAACGAGCGAAAATTTCGCCAAGCTGGAGGCGGAAAGAGACGGCAGATTTTGTTCGTTGAGGCGCGACATAAGATTCCATTCCGGTGGCGAGGATAGCGATTGCGCGGATACGTCTGCGATGGACAAGTCGATGATGGAAAGCGGTTCCTCCACGTCCGCTTCGAGCTGCACGAACTCGCCAAAGCGAATGTGGCCGCCAGCCTCGCGCTGCCAAAGTCACACGAAGTGGACTAAAACGTTGCCCACCATTAATCAAGTCATTCTACCATCCAAGCATCTGTACGCAGGTACTTCGCCTGAAAGAAAATTCTTCTATCATTCTGTTCGTTTCGTTCGTTGCAGTAGTAGTACAGTTTTTCTTATCTGGATGCCGAGAAACCGTGCCATTCTGCCGTGATCATTTTCGCTGCTCGATTATCGATCTCGATCGACGCCCACGGTGCAACGTGGCCGCAACACCAGAGAACAAGCTTTTTCGCAACGAAAAGCATGAGAAATCGCGTAGAGAAAAAAAGCCTGTAGCAACGTTCTCGGATAGTGGAACGTGTCGGGCAAGAAAATCGAGGAACGAGTCGTTAAATGTTTGTCCGAGTGTGTAACGACAACCGCAAATCGTGTAAATAGCGTCGTTCGACACTCGGCACAGCACGATCACAAATTTTCTCATCGTTTACTACGTCCACCGTAATTTTCTTTTCCGCATCCTAAATGTGAATGTTACTCGTTATAGTTTTGTTATATCCGTCGATATAGTATCGTTACTATTCGACCGAAAAAATATTTCGCTTCTTTTATTTTAGTTAGCGACGATGGCGATCGCGTACTTTTCAGTTTGAACATTTACGAATATTTTTTCGAATTTTTCGTTTGGCATGACACGTGATCGACAGCATGTTTTGTCTTCACGATGTAGTTTCATCCCGCTTCCTTATCCCACTATAGATCATTTTATTTTATTTTACGATCTTATTTTATTAATTATACTCGCGTGCCAAAGTCGATCGCGTTGACCGTGCACGTACTACCAAGCGTCTATACTATCTCATAATTTGCATTCGCCGAGTACGAAGTTACGTCGATCGGCTTTGGACCGCAATTTCTCTTTTTTATTTATCTCACGCACTCGACATACATTTTGCATCTTTGTTTTCCTACGAAAGTATCGCAGCTGGTCATGATTTTTCGAATTTTTACATTTACTATAATTCATTAACCAGACGGTGGTTAATCGTACGTTGATCTACCGTCTCGCGATTAATTCGTTGCTTCCGCGATGTGCATGAATGAGAGAAAGCAGCTTGCCTTTCGACGTTCTGAAAATTGCTAAACTGTACGTTTCGTTGTTTGAAATTTAAAAGACGTAAAGCCCAGCTAAGCAAACCTAATGTCGTAGCCGTGATTAAAAAAGAAAATACAAAAAAAAAAAAAAAAAAATGAAAGAACAGTCAGAGGTAAGTGTAACTCTATAGAAAAGAGACACGATCATTATACATACGCATTAAGGGAAAAAGTAGCTTAGTGCATGTGTGTGCGTGTTGTTGTCGACAGTTGGCAGTAGTGGGGGGCGAATCTCGTCAAAAGTTTTTGACAGCGAAGAAGAGGGGGGTGGCATGCGACGTGCCTGCTCGCTGAGTGATCTTTCCGTCAGCCCGCCAAATAGGTTACTGCATGGCCCGATACAAGGTACCCTTTCATTGTGTGCCACGTCTATGAGGGTCTTTCCAACGACAATTATCTAAATTGCACCGGGATAACGTCCACGGGCAACTTGGTCTTGTCCTTTCAAAATTGTTCCCCGTTCTTGCCATTCTTCTTGATGATACATTCGATACAGCCCTCTACTAGTTGTCAAAGTCACGGTACAAGGTCGTATGATTTTACTACAAGTTAGTTTGGAACGACCCCCTTTTACAATATAGAAACTCGAATCGATAGTTCGATATTTTGTCTACGCCGATGTCGATGGCATCGTAAACCTCCGCAGAGGTTAAATCTCAGATCGTTCGAACTGGAAAAGCGTCAACGTTATCGAATATGATCGTCGATATCGCTGTTTTGTACAAAGTATCGAACAGTTTCGCTCTTACTTCTCTGTAAAAAAGAAATTTGCTCCATGCAGTGTTGCATTTTATCGCTAAAGATAGATAGACGATGAGTTTACGTAAGGTGAATTTGTTGCTAATTGGTGGTAATAGTTTCAGGAAAAGTAGGTAATAAGAACGCGAACGCTTCGGCGAGAAGTGGACTAGGAAGTGCAAATAGCGGGAATCAGTCGCGGCACAGTTCTACGAAGAACCATTCTTCTCACATGACAAGGAGCAGCAGCGTTGGCGTCCTAAATCAGGTATACATCAATTTTAGTAAATTGTCAAAGCGCGTCAAATCGTAGGAAATGCGTTCTCTGTTCTAACGATAACGTTGCAGAGCGACTCGGAATCGGACGTTGGAGCTGGAAACAACAGGGGTTGGAACAATCAGACAGGCAACAACAGAATCAGCGGGTTAATGAGGCCGACGATCAGTTCGCAAAACAAAATCAATCATCAGGCAAAGTCGAACTCCTCTTCTAACAGCAATTTGCCTTCCGTTCTCAGAAGAAGAGGAATGCAGGGAGCATATTCAAGTGGTAATTATCGTCACGAATATCGAGCAAAGCTTAAGCGACCGACTTAACTGGCGATACATTGGCTTCAACCGTGTTACGCGTATTCTTTTGCAGTAAATCTAAGTCAAGTGGGTAATCAGGAAGATTCAAGTTCGGAAGATACCTCCTCTAATGGAAACGGTGGAAAACCGGCGCTTCCACCGAGACCTCGAAGTATCAGTATCGACCACTCCACGACGAGGTACGTTAAATAAAAATTGAAACCTATTTTTCTCTTTTTTCTTTTTACACGCGTTAATCGGAATTCCATCATCGATGCATCTCGCTTCTTTTTACAGCTTAAGTCTACCCGGTACAACGGTAAGAAGGTCGGGATCGACGACGATTATAACTAACGGTCGTAACGGAAATAACACGATGGGACAGAGTGCAAGTCGAATGTCGACAACGAATCGCAATCAATTAGATCCTAGCCCACAGGAACTTCCAGTCAAAGATACCGATCGTGCCATCGATGTAGCCAGTGCCGAATGTAAGTACCGCGATTATCTTCATTTTCCTTTATCTTGTCTATGTGCGTGTTCTTACACGCACGCGTATTTCTCACAACTCACGATCATCTTGTCGTTTTTCAAAGTGTAAGCATGCAAGATTGCAAGAAGCTGTAATACGATATACGATTATAGATGAACGTACTCGAACGTTCTATCGATTGGGATATTAAGTTTTTATTATTTAATTTTCGTCTGAGAAAATATAATCTAACAAGGATTTTACTCTTGCAGTAGGCACGGATAAAACATTAGGTAAACTAAAGACACCTATTGAGAATGCTGTCCTGTGAAAATAATAAATCTTTCAGTCTGTTAAAAATTTGTAAGTGATCATGCTATGACCAAGCGAAAACCATTCAAACAGAATCGTTTCACGCGAAATTTAGTACAGACTAGGATACAATAGTCTGTAGGTCGCTGTATATAATATATGTGCTATACGTGTGACGTTCCGAATTTTCAGAGAGAACGCGTAGCATCGTTTTCGTCATGAAACGAAAATAACGCAGCTTTTAGTTGAGACTATAAAACGCGTCAAACTGTCATTGCATCTTCGAGTCCAAGATATCGCATTATTTTCCACGTTCCTCCGCTTTGTGTGTGTTTAATTGATCGTGGA
This sequence comes from Bombus pascuorum, assembly GCF_905332965.1. Taxonomy (NCBI): domain Eukaryota; kingdom Metazoa; phylum Arthropoda; class Insecta; order Hymenoptera; family Apidae; genus Bombus; species Bombus pascuorum. The sequence continues at coordinate 3,691,914 of NC_083488.1, read as the reverse complement.
GAAAATTCCCTTCGCCTTCGAAGATTCGATCGCTTTTCCAGTTTAACTCGTCTATAAGTTCTATAAGTATGTAAATATTGCACATAAATGTTGTACATAAATAAGTTTGGGACATTTCGCGTCATGTCAATCATAAGAAAATCACACGACGGCCAGCCACGAAGATATTGTTATTTAGCTCATTGCGTAGACCTGGAAAATTTAGCTCTCATCGTTAGAATATTACCCAAGTCTCTAGGTCTCGATCACAATAGCATGGTCTCATTACGGATTTTAGAACTGATGTAACCTGCACGCTGCACGATTTCATTCAACCTTTTCTCATGTTGCGAAGCGGGTACTACATGCTGTACATTGAAAATATAAATCATGTAACATCCGCTTGTGTCCGACGTGCATCGTTAAAAATGTAAATGTTCCGTCGAATCGAACCTCTTTTTTTCTTATCGCGTACCGGAACGTTTGCATTTTTAAGCACGTGCTCTTAACGATAAACCTTTGCGAGCAGCGTATTAAAGAAACTGTCGCTCTTTGCAGTGTCAACGCAACTGTGCAATACGATCGCAGACGAATTAACACGAACAGCGGACAATGTCGTGCAACTGTACAAACGTTTAACGATAGATAACGAGGATGATCCGTCTCGAGCGAGCATCGACAGGGACACGATGTTGCGCGGCCTCGAATCGTCCGTAAACGAGACGATGCGCACGTTGCGACTGGTGGTTTCAGGTGGCGAGGGCCACGAAGGTTCCGCCAATGCCGAAAACGTTACGATGAACGAAGCCACCGCGAAATTTCAAGAACTGCTTGCTGGCCAAGATCAAGGAAAAGTGGTTAACATGATGCAGCAATACTCCGAGTTGCTACTAAACATGATGCAACAGAGAATGGGAGGGACGCAATCGAGCCATACGTAAAATCCGTCCATTCGCTAGTTCTCTAAGAAGAAAACGAACGATCAGGACACCAGCTACACCACACGGTCCTCAGGTACCGTACACACGAGCACATAAAAGCTACACCTCTCAGTCTCTGTAAACTCTTCCTAAAAGCGTATCGAGACACGGTACATAGTATTTAAGATCCTGCTTCTGAATTCTTATCTTCGATCTCTCGTTGTTTCTGACAGTGGTTTTACGAGTACGCAGGATCAAAAGTTTAAGCATGAATTGTTTTTTTTTAAATGCACGAAACGGTTGTTTCGTTGTAAACGTTGCTGTTGCAAGGTTGGCAATTCAACGAAAAGAATTGGTCGTTTGAGAGTCAATATCGGTTTCTGTTTTTTCTTCTTTTTTTTTTTTTTTTTTTTTTTTTTTTTTTTTTTTTTTTTTCTTGAAAGCAACGAAACTTTGTTTTCGATTGAACGAGTTTGAATGAATTTTGTCCTTGATCGTCAAGCCGCGTATCGCGTAAGTCGTGTCGTGCACCGAATGATGTTTCTAGCCAAAGTTAATAGAATATTTATCAGCGATTTCGTGCGACCAAATATACAAGATTCGCGAAAGTTTGAACGGGCTAATTTAAAAACCACTAGAAACGTGACGCGGCAATTTTCAAGTTTCTAGAAATGTTGCGTTTGGAGATCTTTCCTGTCGAATTTGGAAGGTAAAGCGGGAAATGGAAAAATTACTCGTATCTTGAGGCCATACGCCGATAAATGCCAATTAACTAAAGACTCTTAGATTAGTTTTCAAACAAATATATATATATATATATATATATATATATATATATTTATCGATCATTGCGCGATATATTATAATATTAGTCCTCTTGTTATGTAACCAAAGGTTGTTTGTACCTATGGTCTAAAAAAGCAGTCTCCCTTCCTTCCCCCGATATTTGCAAAAGCTTCGAAAAAACTGTAATGAACGTATGCAGTGAGCGATGTAAACTTGCCAGTTCGAGTAAAAGAAAAAAAAAAAAGAGTAACTAGTTTCTAATTAACGCATTTAGATGAAAGAAGAACGTGTATCGGCTTTGTAGACTTACCCGTGTGTCTGTCAGGGATAGGAGACGGATATGTGATTTTATATCTTTAAAACGAATATAATCGCCGAATAGGACGGGAGTGTCGCCTACTAATTTTACTTCGCAAAAAAAGATAAACAAGTAATTGTCGAACAATGAATCGCAAGTGGAGAAAACAGCAACAGCGAGAAGTTTCATTTTTCGTGAACGAATTGATTTGAACCGAGCCTACGATGGATACACGGAAACTGTGCTACGTTAGTAACTGCATATTTTGTCATAGAAATTCTAAATATTTTTACACACGAATAACGTCGAGAGACGAACAAAGCAAAAGTTCCACAAAGTACCGTAAACTTTCGTTGAAAAGTTATACTGGAATTCGAGGGCTAAACGGGCTTTACAAGTTTCAAAGGAAGGAATTGCATCGAGGAATCAAAGTATTACGAACACGTATTATTAACGATTTTAACGTTTATTACAAAATACGCGCGATTCGTTTCTCCGTTTAATAAATTGTAATTACATTTGTCCTCTGTGTAAAGTTTCCATATTGTATGTAATGTATAAAACGTGCCATTTAGGTTAACCAGTATCGCTCGCTTGTACTCTCTACGAGAACGTTTTATTGCTTCTTTAGGCGTGTATCATTAATCTCTTTGTTGATAAACGTGTAACATATCTTTAGTATCATTCACGGGGACATAGGCCTAAAGTTGTTTTCATTCGATTACATAATTTATTAGATACTGGGTTAAGAAAGACGATTCTTACAACAAATTGCAATTCAGTATTGCTTTACTTTATATAATATCACTTCCTTTTCTTTTCATCGATGACTCGATCGGGAAAATATTATTTTTCATTGTTTAATCGTGTAATTTTTGCTAGTAAAAGAAGCGACTTTTTACGGTGGTGACTATTATTCTTGAATGATACGGATCAATACCTTCGCTATTCGTTGGTTGTATATTTTCCAGCGAATAATATCTCAACACGAATAATGTTGGAATTAAGCCGCGTATCATTTGCAGACAGAAGTCGATTCCGAAAATCAAAAGTACCTTTTGTCGCTTATAGCGGTTAGAATCTGAAATTATCTCTACTATCGTATGTCTCAACTGCCTATCACGGTAACCTTATCGTTTTAGAAAATCGATGTAAATCATTGGTTTCGACGGTGAAGGTGTTGATTCCGTCTAATATATCATTATGTATTATAGAAACTAGGAATATTTTATATTCAATGTCAGCATTTTTGTAATACATGAACGTTAGCGTATAAAATCATGGAAACGGACGTGAAAGGTGGAAAATGTGTCGAATCTCGTCTCATACATCTCCTCGTATATTTACCCAGCTTTATGTGGTAATGAACCATTCCAAAATTTCACTCTCTCAGTGTAATAATCATCAAAGACATTTAAATACTTTTAATTGATCGCAAAGATGATTAACGGCTTTGTATATTGTTGTATTTGTTATATTACGACGTATTGTTATGTAATATGTTACTACTCGTTTCTTTAATGTGTATATATTTATTTCAAAGATTTTGCAGGAAACAAGACAATTTGGTAATCGCGAATGCCAAATGTAATAATTTCGTCGTGAATGAATGTAACTTTTTAGCACTTTGTTTTGTATATTATGTTGATAATTAATAATATAATAATTCTTACAAACTGAAGAAATTTTAGCACTCTTGTGAAAAAAAAAAATAGAAAACCGATTAAAATATACGTTCAAAGCTTTATTTTCAGATAACATTGTATTAACAAGAACGAACATCACAGGATGATGGAAAATCCCGGCGACTCGATGACTAAAAATGTTAAAAAACTTATTCTTGTTCTAATTCTCATAAAAATATATAACCGTCTCTATACAATAGGAACACACTCGCTAAATATACGGATATACGTAACATTAAATATAATTTTTAAAAGATAACAATCTCATCGATAGATCAGTGGAACATTACGTGCGAATATGATTCGTGGAAGACTTGTTTCTGATGATTTTGCATGTCGTGTAATGTAAATACTGTTGTAATATACTGTTATGTTGTCATGATCATATTTCTTATACGGTGTGAAAGGAGTAAGAGTATATGATGAGTAACTGTAAAAGTAAAAAGTATGACGAACCGTCTTATTTAATTTAATAATTCTCTTCATGAAAGACTATATTAAACAAATTATTAGTACTACTATCGTAAAGTCTCCACGTATTCATCTAATATACACAATTATTCGCCACTAATTTTTCCATATCTTTTTACCATTTATGTGCCAGTTGTTTGGCGTAATTCCTCTAACTGCAATAAAAGATAATAGTTTCAATCAGAGGTTTTAAATTGAAAAATTCGAAGTAAGAGATTGATAGAACGTTACAAACCTCCTTCTCTTCGTCTACTTCGTCTTCTTCGTCGGATCCGTGAACCGACGCAGCAGGAGTAGTGTGTCTCGAGGAGGAAGGCGACGGTGGTTCGCTAATAGGTCTGGGATAACTGAAACGTCCTACTCCACTTTCAGCATATTCAGAAGCGAGTTCCGGATAAACGATTGTCAAAGCTTTGATTCTGGCCTGGCGGTAATACTATTAAAACAATCGTCTATTTAGTTGATTTACTTAGAAAGCTGCAAACGTGAAAATAATAAATGAAAATATAAGTAATAAATACACTTACAATGCCAAGATTTCTCCAGTCAAGAAGATCACTAAGACGTTCGGTACGATTTCTTTGAATGATACGTTGTCGACGACTCAGTCGTGCAAAATCGAACATATAATGAGCAAGTTGTTGAACAGTGTTCTCCAGGCCTATGAATCGTCTGTCCACAATATAAATACCATAACTCATTGGATCAGCTATGTGTTCTTGCATGAAACATCCGAAACCAGATAGATTTGTGGTTATACTGGGGATACCCATAACTGTACATTCTGCAGGTGTGTACCCCCAAGGTTCATAATACGACGGAAAGACACCTAAGTGACATCCTCTGACAAATTCTTCGTAATCAAGCCCAAATAATGGATTCGTCGATGATAGAAATTCTGGATGGAATACTATCTACGATATGAAATTGATACCAGTTACGTATAATTATAGCGGGGATAATAACGTTTTAATCACATTGCCGCATAATTACTACGCATAATACATTACCTTCACTCGATCGTTAACTGTATTGAAGAGATTGCATCTTCTGATGGCGTTTAATACCGGATCGTTCCAGTCGTCTACGACATTGTGCGTAGTGACCGGAGGCAATCCATTTCTTTGTAGGGCATATAAACATCTGAAACGATAGAAATAATTTCAACATTTTTTTTTTTTTAACTCTAATTGAAATCATTGTAATTTCAATCAAATATTACCGTTTAATTTTGATGGTATCTTCTTTCTGTAAAAGATCTTGCGTGTCAGGCATACGACCAGAAAGACACAATTCATACATTCGCTTTCCTATTTTCTGTTGTATGTCGTTAATTGTATCTCTTAAAGATTTGGTAACCTTCAATGAAAAAATAAATTCTCATATTAATAATCGATATAGTTCTTCGTAATAGTTTGAGATTATATTTCACTTACAGCATGGCCACGCAACGACTCTACGTTAAAATTATTAGTTCGCGCTGGAAAAATAAGGAAAGCCACGACGGTCATATCAGGTTTAGATGTTTTTAAGTAATGATTCAATCTAGCCAAAGCCTCGATAAATATATCGGCGCCCTTGTTTCCAAACTCGTAACGTCCAGCAATAAAAAAGTATAACGTTTTATCCAGATCGAAATCATAGTGCCTGAAATAGTGATTTGATGCAGATAGTTTATGACACAGAAAACGAATGTTAGGTAAATCTTGTATTACAGTTTACATACCCGTAAAAATGACCCCTCACAAATTCGTGTATTTTTTCTTTACTAACAGCGTGTAAATTTTGAAATTCATGAAGTGCTGCAAATTTCTTTACGTTGAGCCCATTCGGTGTGATTATATCAGGTTTTCGTCTCAGTAAATGCTCCGCTTCGAAACCTGTTATGTCCGAAACAGTTGTGAATATGTGCGCTAAATGCGTAGCTGCACGTTCCATACAGTATCTATGATAAATTTGACGCTTTCCTGCTTCTTCATCCACGTTGAACTACAGATAAATTAAAGAAATTAATACGTTCAAATAACATTGAGAAAAGAGATTAAATTCAAGTAGATAGCTACGATACCTTATCTAGATTATTATAGAAATCAATCTTTCCCGCGCATAAGTATCTTCCTAGAAGAGTGGCATGAGTAGTAAAAACTGTAGCAACGTCCACGTGTCTGGTTCTCAACGCGATTATACCAACACCGGCTTGCCATTCGTGACAATGAACCACGATTCGAGGAGGAACGTCGCAATATCCTTCGGCAGCTTGTCTAAGATTTAAAAATTTATGTTTACCACTGCAAGGGGGTAATGAACCAGACAAAATTAATTTTTGTGTTATGTAAAATTCACCTGAATTCAGAAATAAATTGACACACAAGATAACCAAGAATAACTGCATCATTCGCTTCTATATCCAAATGAGGAATACCAAGATTACAAGTATTCCATAATTCCTGTTTATATTCATCCAGCTTCCATGCTGCGCTTCCAATATCGAGCAGAATGATCTGTGGGTTTCCATCCACTAACCAGGTACCTGTTATCACCTCAATAAGAACTCTTTACTTTATGGCAAAATAGATCTCACTTGCTTTTCATTTTCATAGATTTTGTCGAAAATAAGGAAAAACAGAGAATAACTAGATCATTTACTTGCAGGGGCAACTGACCTTGAATTAATTTTGGCTTTGTACCTGGACTTTAGCCAAATCGCTATTTTTAGTATATAATGAAATATTACAGTAACTGCAAGTGTATATCTGTGTCAAAACAACAAACTTTTGTCTGATTAATCTGTTCGTGCTTCGTTACATACTATCTTCTATCACTTTATCTTTGCACAATTAAAGTTTTGATTAAATATAGTACTCAGAGTACTTTATAGAGAATGTTATTTAAACTTACTTTGAATCCTTGATCGCGCAAAGCTTGTACAGCTAAATGCAATGGATTATTATGTGGAAAATCAGCTTCCTCTACTTCAGTACGTGCTGAGGTTTCTTTGTATGGGCCAATAAGACAATATTGATCTCCCATTTCTTCTGTTGATACAAAAGCTTTGGAACGTATTACAGTGTATATACCACCAACTAAAAATACAATAGTGAAGTGTAATAAATATAAATTAATAAATTAACATTTTGCTTTGGTATATTATGCATACCCTTATTGGCAGCCTCCCATGCAACTTCAAAATTCCATCGATTTTCATGTTGTGCTGAATATCCACGATCCATAAATTCTAATAAGTCATTACTGCTGTCCATACGGTAAAATCTTCTGGATACACGTTCTCTTGACATTTTGTTGGCTCTTTTGCACCCTTAAATTTGTAGAAATTTAAACCTTTAATTCAGGATGATAGAATATATTATCTTTAGAGGGATTAAGATGTACAAAAGGATTTGAATCATTTAATAACAATATATTAGACTTTAGTAGTAAATTTTTTTAATGATTTTTTTTCCTCTCTTTTTTTCTGGAATTTTTTAAATGTATTTTACAATTTTTCTGACATATTTTTAATTTAATAGCAATTATACAAGTAATATTCTATATTTTATTTCTAAAAAGGTATTTAAAAAAATAAGATACAAAATCGACTAAAAAACTAAGGATATAGCAATAAAGATAACTCGATATTAATGTAAAAAACAAATACTTCATTCCATGCTTAAATCAATTGAATTATTGAAACAACTTCCCGAAAATCAAGATCAACGCGAGCAAGCGCAATTCTACGAGCGTTAAGTATGTTCCTACGTATTTAATTAGCTAAAGTTGTAGTTATATTATACTCGAAAGAAACACGTTGCCCCTTGAAAGAATCTATCGAAGGTCAATGACAGCACTAACGTAAGTATTGCCAGATTGCTACTACTGTAGGGGTTTGCCGGTTCCATTAAACCATGTGGAGTTTACTATTCCTTAAGAATAGTAAACGAAAACAAGGTATAAAAAGTAATGTTTAAATCCGAACAACTCACTTACTTCCGCTCGAAACGATGTATCACAACAGAAAAGGAAAAAGATGAAGAACAAGTAGATTGTGGATGGACGAATAGTTCTACGGTCAACCTCCCGTGAAGGTCACCACAAACTACGAAAGGTCACAAGGACTTAACGGGGCTCGAGTCAGCCCCGGTATCTCGGTCTACTTTAAACACGACGAACCTTGCTCGATTCACTGATAACCACATTGCCTCGTGTTTCTTTCGTAACAACAGATGGCACGAGATATCTCGAAGAAACCGTCCTTGGCTTATGATCAACCTCGTCAATTTCTTTTGCCGATATATATGTACCTAAATATGCCCCATTCGAGCGCATACTCGCAAAGTACATACATACATCCCGATGCAACTGTTGATATTATATTATTTTTAGTTACAGGATATACATATACACAAATTGACAAATTCTTACATTTACAAAGAAATTTATCTGAGTCACCAGACAAAATTTGTACTCTTGGATTACATTTATAATTTATGTTACAGATTTTTCTCTTTCTGACATTCCTTTTATATGTAAATAAAACACGTTGTGAACATACGTATAAATCAGAGAATGATTATTCACACTAGAAAGGAATCATGACATACATTGTTCTTAATTTCTAATTATTTATCAAAGTTTTGATATATTTTTTCCATGTCGAAAAATAGAACATAAAACGCAGTTAAAATTTCATGTACCACGAAGATTGTATTAAATAATTAGTACAATTGAATGTTTAAAAGTAATTCTGTCAATTTCAATTAAATTTATACGAAACGATTAAAAGTAATAAATAACAGAGATTTATCGATTCACGTTTCTTTGCTTCGTTTAAATTAAATTTTTATCGTTTAGTTTCCATAACAACCGTCATTTTTACATCGAATTTATTAGTTCGAGATGTATTCTACAGATGGCGCTTTCAACAGCTATATCCTATGTAACTACATGTTTCCTTCCTAGTACATTTACATATTTATGAAATTATAAATAGCGTTATTTTTTGGAGTCACAATCAAATAAACGGATTTGGACTGAAAAATAATATTGTTGTTGTTATTGATGTAATATATATTCCTATAAAACATTTCTTCCTATATCCATGAGACATTTTTACACGTGAATGTATTAACGAAACTATCCGTCTATCGAGTCGAAAGAAATCAAGATGGAAAGCAATGGAAGTTCTTGTTCCGTGCATATATGACGCGTATATACGTATCATGTATACTATGAATGTATGAGACAGAGCGAAAACATGCTATTCATCTCTGTGTGCCCTGTAAAACAAGACCTTTTTTGTTCTCCATCTTAGTTCTTTTCGACTCAAAAGATGGATTGTTACCCCTAGTGAATATCTAGACCTATTTATACAACCATTGCTGTCACAGATTGCACCAATAAACGCATTCTTTCTGGTTACGTCACTGGTGACGAATGCGTATGCGCACGCTTTTGGGACTTTTGTGTTAACGCCGCTATTGGCAATCCTCGCATGTAGAACTGTTTAAAAGGGTTTTGTTTTGTTAGTGAGGAATAAACACGTGGAAAATCTGCAGACATGGCGGTAAATATACATTATGAATTAATATTATAATTAGCTAATTTTTGTACTTTTTACGTTATATTCGACAAACATATTCTCATTACCATGTTTTCGTCTTGTTTATGTCAATTAACCTATTTGGAATGCATTCATTTTTCTAAGCGTTTGAAAATATAAAGAACATTTTTGTTTATCGTATTATTTTTAAGGTAAGATGTATCGTATCAATTTTAAATAGTATATGCTTTATATTTCTATATTTCATCTTTAATGGAATTGGGACAAAACAAGTTGGCATAGCAACTGTTGTTTGATCGATATACTTTTGTGATATTTGGAGAGATATAAAGATAGAAAGATAGAAAGAGCGATGTAAGAATAGAAAGAGAATGTTGCATAGAGATCCTTTATGCCCTGATCTTATAATGCACGCACATTAATGTAATAAATATGTAAACATAAAATTGATCAAGCGGTAGCGTCAGTGTAAATGACGGATTAAATAAGGACAGAAGAGGCCTTTATACAGCATTCTGTTTCTATTCCCACTCGTGTATTATACCTCTTTATATCTATGACAATATGGTATGTAGAATATATTAGCACTATATTAGTATAATTACTTTTTTTATTTTAGGCTGTTGCAGCTGCAAAAGTTCAAGAAGTTCGTGAAATCACAAGGATAGAGAGAATTGGTGCACATTCTCATATTAGAGGTTTAGGCTTGGATGATAGTTTAGAACCTCGCCATGTAATATATATTAGCGTTTCATGCATTGTGACTTCAATACCTACTTTCATTAACCTCATATATGATTATTTAGGTGTCGCAAGGCATGGTTGGTCAGCTTATGGCACGGAGAGCCGCAGGTGTTGTCCTTGAAATGATCAAGGATGGTAAAATAGCAGGCAGAGCTATATTGTTGGCAGGCCAACCTGGAACTGGAAAAACTGCCATTGCCATGGGAATGGCGCAAGCTCTAGGAATGGATACTCCATTTACTTCAATGGCAGGTTCAGAAATATATTCTTTGGAAATGAGTAAAACCGAAGCTCTTACTCAAGCTATTAGAAAGTCCATCGGTGTAAGAATCAAAGAGGAAACAGAAATTATAGAAGGTGAAGTAGTCGAAATACAAGTGGATAGACCTGCTACAGGTATAGGTGCTAAAGTTGGTAAACTAACACTGAAAACAACGGAGATGGAAACAATCTACGATCTAGGAAACAAAATGATCGACAGTTTGATGAAAGAAAAAGTTAGTAAAGACAAACAATGAACATTTATTTTTCCGTAACATTGTTTATCGGGTTCCTTACAATTATGACTCGCTTAAGGTACAAGCTGGAGACGTGATTACAATCGACAAAGCCACAGGAAAGATAAATAGACTGGGAAGGTCATTTACTAGAGCTCGTGACTATGATGCAACTGGTTCTCAAACTCGCTTCGTACAATGTCCCGAGGGTGAATTACAAAAACGCAAAGAAGTCGTACACACGGTAACTTTACACGAAGTCGATGTTATTAACAGCAGAACCCACGGATTTTTGGCGCTGTTCTCTGGCGATACAGGAGAAATTAAATCCGAAGTACGAGACCAAATAAATGCGAAAGTCGCTGAATGGCGCGAAGAAGGAAAAGCAGAAATCGTTCCAGGCGTTTTGTTCATCGACGAGGTTCACATGCTCGACATCGAGTGCTTCTCGTTTCTTAATCGAGCACTCGAAAATGAAATGGCACCAGTCGTTATTATGGCTACGAATAGAGGTGCCTTATACTCGTGCATACATGTTGTTTTAATCGATGAAAAATTAATCGTTGAATCTTACAGGTATTACTAGGATCAGAGGAACGAATTACAAAAGTCCGCATGGTATTCCAATAGATCTGTTGGATCGTATGATTATCGTTCCAACGAGTCCGTATCAAGAAAAAGAATTGAAAGAAATTCTAAAGATAAGGTGCGAAGAAGAAGATTGCGAAATGGCGGATGATGCTCTAACCGTTCTTACCAGAATCGCATTAGAAACTTCATTGAGATACGCGATTCAGTTGATTACTACTGCTTCTCTCGTTAGCAGGCGAAGGAAGAGTACGGAAGTAAGTATCGTATTATATGTGCAGTTAGTCGTATACGTACTTATACTGTTACAAGAACGTAAAGACAATATGTAAATACAGGTCAATATCGATGACGTGAAACGTGTTTACCAGCTATTCCTCGATGAAAGTAGATCTACGCAGTTTCTCAAAGAATATCAAGATGATTTTATGTTCAATGAAATTCGTAAGTAAATTCTGTAGAGAAGAAAGAAAGAAGTAGTAGAATCTTTACGTTCCTCAAATTTCATTCGTGTAATTGTTTCTGTTACAGCGGAAGAACCGATGGAAATATCGTAACGATAGGTAAATAAATAAATTTGAACGCGAATGTTGTTCAATAAAGTTTATAATTTTCTACTTATTAATTCTTTTCAATATTTCTTCAAAATGTTGGGCAGATATACATAAATGTAATGTATAAACATTATAATAGCAGAAACGACGTACTATAGTTCAAATTAAATATAAAAACTTAACAAATTCTGTCTTCATACTCGCTACAGTTTGGTCTTACAGCGTTTGATTTTTCTTACGATTATTAATAAATTCATAACGACAGAGGTAATTAACTCTAACATTAATCGTCGAGGTAAATTAGTTTTTGGCGTAAATTCTCTGTTACTGCGTGAAACGCAACTTTTGAAATCTGTCGTACATTTAAAATAAATCCGAGATTTGCTTACAATCTATAACTTCGACATTATATGTATATATATATACATCACCGTACGATGTTAATGAATATATACCGCTTCATCGATGACAGACTACGATACGAATAAAGCCAATCTGGAACCAGTACGTATATTTCGTACCTTTACGTTTTCTTCTCTTGGCTCTTCTTAACTGTAAGAAGACGATATTCATTGTTCCTTTCATCGGATATACATGTATACAAATACATACATAGTTTCGCATAAATTTTGCTTACTTGTTATCAATTTTAATCCACCCTCCGGCTTCAAGGACGACTGAGCCTTCTTATCTTTCGATATGAATCCCAAACCATATTCCATTTTGTAGACGGGGAGAGGAATCACCGTGGACGAGACTGGTACCATCACTGAAACAATCGATAGCGAAATTTCGCATTAAACATCACTTTCGTTCAAGAGTTGCGCTTTAAAGCTTACGCGCCTTAAGGATACAGAAGATAAGTTCATCAGAGTATAGCTTCAGAGTATCGCGATTTCTCTCGCATTTCGCTCTACGAATACTCGTAGGCAGAATCGTTTCTCATCGAGTAGGAAAAAGAACGTAGGTAACGTGGCGAGGCGCTAAACATTTATTCCCAGTATCCTTAACGAGGAATATTCGCTTATCTGTTTTAATCGAATATCGATTCGATAAGTAGGCGACTGTCGGCGTCGACGTCGACGTCCATTCGACGAGCTGCAGCCGAGATAGCGAGCTACTCGTATAAATCTTTGCTATTACGTTTGCTGTTGTCCATCGCCGCGAAATTTTGATTGAATTCTCATTGGCGAATTCGCTACTGAATTATCTTATTATTTCTTTGGAATATTTCCTTAAATCGAGTCAAGACACTTTTTGTCCACGTTAACGCAAAGTGAAAGGAGAAATTTTACGGGGATCGTATTTGAAAATTAGTAGCTTTCGATTAACGATAAATTTTCGTAGCGAAAGTAAAAGAATATTCCGCTTATGTAAATCGAGAGAGATTCTTCGCGAAGCGATACTCGAGAAGCGTGGATTTTCGCTACGAATCACGTGAGCGGTGAACGCATTGAAACGTTTCAAATCACGCGACTACACGGTCAACCTGCGTGCCATATTCGACTGCAGTTGACATTTACGCCGATTAATTATCATATTTAACGTTCTTTCTCTCTGTTTCTCTTTTTCTTCTGTTTCTTTCTAGTAGTTTAACGAAGGTCGAGTCTAGATTCTACTATCGTCTTGCGCGACACGCGTCTCCTTGCTGTACAGGGTGTAAGATCGAGCGCAATTAGGTGTGTTCGGACGACTCTTAGTAGCTGCGGCTGCAAGCTGTTCAGTTTCCTAACAGAATCTTAATTGCATATTAATCGTTGGTTCGTACCTTCGTATTAATAGCGATCGAACTCTTCGGTGTTATTAAGAAGCCGATAACTCGATAACGCTAATAACCCAATAAACTCGACGTTACTAATGAACCGATAACTCAATTTTCCTAACAGCCTAACTAATTCAATGGTATTAGCTTTTCCGCTCGCCCATTCCCGCTATAACTCTATCTGTACTTTCGATCTTCGATCAATTCCCGAGTTCCTTTGCATCACACGTTGCGAGCCAAAGTTCTCTTAGGCTGAAAGGGACGACGAGAATCAGCTTCGACGGTACGAACGACCAACAGATAAAGATCGGTACGCAACTTGGCGAGCAAAAACGGGCACGCCGGCGCACCTTTCAATCGTCACGACTCTTCCAACGAAAGGAAACGCGGATCAACAGCGGTGGTGCGCGTACTCGTCCAGCGAATATCCTGCTATCCTAGAAACCAGCCGACAACGCGAAACAGGAGACGCAACGCTACTCTCCGTTCTAACAGTTGCATACGATCTACTCGAGATCGCGACCTCGCTATAATCGAAGCCTACGCTGAACGTGGACTGACGTCATCGGCCCGTTATTCCCACCTGTCAAACGTGGCCTCAAGGAAATTCGGGCTCGAAGAAATCGCTCTTTATTTGGCCAAGAACTGTTCCACGGACACAGACGTCGGTTTTGTCCCCGCCGCTCATTGCGCTCATTGACTGTAATTTATGCTACTCTTCGGTCTCTCGCGGTTAGGCAACGAGAAGGCAGATGACGAGCAATAGCGACGCTGTAGCTGGAGTTTGATCGAGTTGTCTGAAGTTCACCATCGATACCGACTCGGTCCTATTGAGACGTCGATAAAACGCCACGCCAAATGACGATGCATTTGTCAAGCTGTGGTTTGTCATCGCCGTTTACCATGTACGATCAACGAGGTAAACAAGCCTCGAGAACCCATTGTCGATCCATAGATCTGCGCGAATTAGTCATCGCTAGTTAGATCACAGTTTATATCTGTTTGTCGAGGTTCGCGTAAGCGCTTACACGTAAAGCGAGGAAACGAGACGTCACGCGACTCGATGCTTTCCGAATTGTCGGAAGAATGAAACGAGGCGCGATAGAAAAGCGAAGAAAAGAAGATTCGCTCGTAAGGAGAGAGAGGTCAAGGCGCGTCTTCGTATCGATATCGCACGAGCGATAACAATTAAGGTGAAAGCTTTTCCGTGGCCAGATGTTCCCGCGCGACCAAGACCTCGATCTCCGTCCAGATCGGAGAAAGAAGCATCGAAACTTTCGATTCTTTAAGAAGCGTCTCGTTACCTCGCTCATCTCGTGCTTCGATATTCATCCAGGCAAACGGTAAAGAAATCACTTTCGCAAAACGAAGCAAGTCTCGTTGCGGAGTCGATCGAGGTTTCTTCGACGCGTTACGCAGCCAGCGAAGACGAGTCCGAATCGCGTAAAACTCGTTGCACGGACGAAATCTCGAACGATTTTTCGTCCCGTTTGATTGCGAGATGCGCGAGAAAGTGAAAAGAAAGCGAGTCAATTTTCACGGAAAACGGAAGACACACCATTCGCTTCGTCGCGCACTAGCGTTACAAATTGTTCCTAATCGAACGTTAAGCGGCAACAGTAGCGTAGGTATTATCGCGGATTATCGTCGCTTAGATTTCAATTTCTTGTTAATTTGTTTCGTGTTAATTAATTAGAGACACGTCTTACCTGGCTCGAACACGTTGTCATGGTTTCTTTTGTAGATGGTCGGTTTCGCGTACGTCGTCGCGATCGTCACGAGGAAACAAACGAAAAGGAAGGTCGGAAGAAACGACATGGTTCGCGGGAGGAAGGATCGTGTTTCCGGTGCGACCGTGAGCCGATCGAAGAGAACGAAGTCGCGAGGTTGCTACTCTTGGCGATGTTTGGGCCGGCACTACGCGGAGCAAAGACTAAAGAGGTGAAAACACTTGCCACGAGTGGGGAAAGCTGCGAATAAACAACAGAATTGCCACTCTCCGGCAACTCGCAGCTTCGGATTTCTAGCGCAGCCAAGTACCGCGACACAGTCAAATTTCTTCAACCGCGAAAGGAAAGTAGATTTTCTGTTTCAAGTCTCTCCGCTATGACCCGATCATTCATCCACCTTCGTCCCTGTTTCGCGCGAGAAAAGGTTCCCACGATCGATTCCGGTTTCGTTCCGATTCAAAAATTTCCATTTCTACGTTCGACTGGTTCGACGTTCTCTATTTCTAAATGTCACGCGTGGAACGCGACGCATATAGTTTTACATCGCCTCTTTCCCAACCGACAGGGACATGAAAATATCCAAAGGCTAGCAGAATTTTCATATTTCTCGTCGATACTCGGCAAAAGATATCGCACAGGTGAGAAAAAAAATCGCAAGACGAATCGTATGAGTCGATGACGAGTCGAGTCGATGATGGAACGGCAAAGGGAAGGAGACAAGAAAGAGGAGGGAAACACTTCGGACGTACGACGAAGGAGCGTCAAGGATTTGTATTAATCATTGACGATATTCGTCATTCGTCGATTTATCTCGCGCGTTCTCGTTTAACGACTAAAGAGCACGACGATCGGCGCAGACTCGCGGCTCGTGTCGCGCTGGGAAACACCACGCAGAGATGGCCAACGCGGTATTTCGCGCATTTAACGCGCATTTAATTGCCTAGCATTTTCCTTTCTGGTTGGTTCGCGATCGCGCAACTGTGTCTAAGTTGCGCAACGCGTAACCACGCTGCGTAAAAAAGATGCCAGGGAAAGTGAGAGATCTCGCGAGGAAACGAATCGTCGGACGCGTTTCCGCAAAGGGACGACAGCAGCGAGGAAGAAAGCGGCGAAGCAGTTGGATATTGCGGCGTTAATTATACGGTGGATCGGATCGGTTTAGTTGGGTCCGGTAGTCGAGTCGGGTGTGACAGCAACGACCTGCTGCTGGCCTAACAATGGAAACTGGGTTAAAAAGTGAAAGGATCCAGAGATCGAAGGAGGAACGACCGTGGCTCCTATTCGGCTCGCTATTCGCTATTCTGTATTCGCGTGGCGATAGAGCTAGTTGCACTGTTCCGGTCCGTATAATCGGCTTTCCGGGTTCAGTGGTTTCCAAATTGGCAGAAATTTCGCTCGGTCGCCGAGGTCGGTTTCGTTTCTAAAGCGACCCCGATCTTTATCTTTTCAAAAATCTTGAATTACCTCGAGAATAACTGTCTTTCTATACTACGAGCTGTATGTATAAATAGCCAGCGACGAAGCAGAGTTTTCTGTTTTGTCCTATTTTTTTTTTCCACCTCTCCGACGGAGAAATTCCTCCTTCCTTTGCTTGTTCCCTCGCTGCTCTTTTGCGTTAATCACCCCATTAATTACCCGCTGTTTGTTCATTCTTTCAACCGTTCGTCGATCGGCAAACGGAAACACGCAAGTCGGCGAAAGTCGTCGCGACTCTCATCGTTTCGCGTTCGCGTGCGCGCGTTTCTCGCTCTCGAAATTTGCTCACCTCGGTCGATTAACTTTATTCGCAACGATGCGAAGCTATCTGTGTTCCTACCCTCGAAAGACCTGTTATCGCTAAAAGACCGTTTACCGAACGTATAAAGCTTCTTCGTTTTGTCTCACAGCACATTTTGCGCAGTTTAGACGTTATTCAGAAACCTTGTTAAACCTCCTATTTACGAAAGATGCCGTTCCGACGCCTGTAGGTAGCTGTTATCGCGTAACCGGGCCAAGTACGATAGATTTACATAGTCGTTAGCGTTTAAGAATAGTCAGCCTGGTGATCTAACTTGCAGCGCAAACTACCGAAAGGATACAAAATCGCGATACAGAAATTGGAAAATACGTTGGACGTATCGAGCGCACGTTCGAAGCGCCATACGTAGGGATCATCGGTAATCGGTAGATCGGTCGCGGATCGAAAATTAAAACGACGACAGCTAGAATCGATTAGAAGGAGTTGCACGGAACGAGCAAAGGCATGCACGCTGACATATCCGGGTCTTGCCGCGCATAATCTAGCCATTCTGTCGTGGCAGTCTGTTCTTGTATCGGTCGGGATACACGAGCCGAAATTATTTCATCCACCCCCGCGGCTTTATGGAGATGTCAGCGACGGATCGGAGGAGTGCGCGCGACAGGAACGTCACCAACGACCAGGCAAATGGTCTGTAAAAACGTGACGTCATGTTCTCTTTTAGATAGACACCTGCCTCGAAATAGAAAAGATACAAGCATTATGATTTTCAACCAGGGAGGCTACTTATTTTGCGCTCGATTTGACACGAGTCGTACGAGCGTTCTACGTAACGCTCGAAAACCTTGATTTCTCGGCACTCGAGGTATTTTTAAAACGAAAGTTGTTTCAAGTGTCAAGCGTAACCGGGGCATCCTTAGACGTTGGTAATTAATAGCATTAGGGATCGTCGATGCACCGACCCTTGATCGAGAAAAACGCATCGCCCCGGATAGAAATTCGATAGGGAAGCACACATAAGCGTACGGTATGGACAAACAGACGTTCCATTTCGGATAGCGTCGTCCCCTGAATCTCCGCTTTCCCCCATTAAGGAGAAAACGAGGGGAATCAAGCGGAATCGAGAGGAGTGACTCATTCGGTAAGTGCATCAACGTACGAACGATGCGCGCGTTAAACGACACAAATCCCCTGTTTTCTACAGAAAATACTCGTCACTGTCGAGAAACTCGACGGAGACAAATTTTTTGGAAAAAGCGTCCTTTCGAAATAAACCTCCGTTTGACGGAGGAATTTCGCGTGCCACCTCCTTGCACGACGTATTCTCCCAATTTTGGCCCGAAGATTTCCACCGGTTCCCGAGAAATATGGATCTGAAAAATTGTTTGAAAAAGCGTCGTTCCTCTCGAGCAGGTTTCTTCCTTTCGCGAGTATTGTCCGACAGAGTTTGCGAATTGGAAGCTTCGTGTCGTTTATGGAAGACAGAACGTTTCCTGTTTGCGTTATAAGCTCGGTCTCTGCTACTGGTAGTTTTCGTGCAATGTCTCTGCTATAAAGCGATCGGTCGTAAAGAGAGCACGATAGCGAACTCCGGACGAGATTTATTGCTATTTTTACGGTCTTGAAGGTAATCGTGCATTTTATCGCGTATTCTCGGTGCGCGCACTTGCAACGAACTACGATAAGTCGAGGCGGAAGTAGAAACAACGTAGATAAGAGAGTCGGATCGCTTCGACCCTTATCGACGATGATCCTCCGTGGAACCTTGGAAATCACCGTTTGCCCGCGAAACGGTCAATCGATCTGAACCGACGAAGAAAGCATCGAAGAAACGCCAGGCATCGGAAGAGCCTTCGACAGACTCGTTCGATTCCTCGTTTCTCCTCCTTTTCACTTTCCACGGCTGTACTCTTTTTTATCAACTCCGCGGTCGAGGCCGTGGTTGACTCGACAGACACGAGGAGAATAGGAGTAGAGAATGGAAGAAGAAAGCTCGTCCGAGTTTTTACTAATTACCAATTATAAAAACTGCTAATCGTTACTCTATCTCTTCTTTGTTTCCTCTTTGTCTTTTTACTCCTTTTCTTTGTACGATTTTTCATGCGATCGTGTTTGTCGCAGAAAAGGCTACTCACCAGCCGTTTGATAATAAATTAAATTAAACTAGGTCAAATACAACTGACATAATCGTTCGGCCAGGTCGAATAAGCGGGAAATTTCGTTACAGATATTTTTCAAGGTAAGTAGAATCGGAGTTGAACGTTATCGTAGCTACGAGTACGTTTCTACCTCCGTCGAACAACGATCCTGATATCTCTGTATCGTCTTTTGGTCTACCGAGGTATCTTAAAGCGTCGTGTAAGTAAGAAAAGACAGTAGCGATGGAAGAGAACGATACGCGGAACGTACGTTGCGAGCCAGCCTTTCGACCGAAACTGTTAATCGATCGAAAACCACAGTCCCACCGAGCAAGCTTCGTATCGTGATTTATACAAGCCGGATGTCGCACTGTAATTCCGTTTCCTTAATTCGAAACGAGAACACGCAAACCTCATCGTCTCGGACATAGGCACCACAGCTATTCGGAATATCGAGCTTCGGGAGACAGAATTTGGCCGGAACAGATCACTCGCCGTCGAACGTCGTTCGTTCTCGAGTTTTTACCGAGGTTCGTTTCTTTTCCTCCTGCGTTCCGCGAACTGACTCTTTCAGTCGATGGACTGTATACCGAAACGTTCATCCCTTATCGATGGCTGCGCAGAAAATCGAGCCAAATAGCCCAGACACGGCGTACATTTCGCTCGGGTTTTCAGATTTTCTGGTAACGAGCCGGGAATTCACGAAACACGGCAAGCTGCTGGCTGCTGGCTAAACCCGGCAACTTGGCCGCTCGTAGGAGATATAAAACATCTCGATATTGATTTTAGGCAGTCGCGCGAGGCTTCGGAGTTCGGTAGCAACGACGTCTAGTCGCGTTTGGCTAGAGTCGCGAATCACGCGACCGACTACGGAAATTCATGGTGGACCGAGCGAGCCTGATATTCGGGAAAAATCGGTTGACACCCGTCAAACCGTATTGACGGCTGTGCGGTCTCCGCCCCGATAGGAAAAGAGCAGTGGCACGCGAAGCGACCTTTCACGGGACGATGGTTCTAAACCGATGGATAAAACCGACGCACTCTGACGTTCGCCGCGAATACTAATTACGAAAAATTACTCGATACTCGACAGACAGCAGATTCCGTCCTTCCGCAAGGAATTAACGAACGCGAATCGACGAACTGCGGAGCGACGCCGACTCAGACCCATCGATCGCTAGATTGTCGCGCGATTACTTTCGAATCGATAATCATAGCCGCGTAACTCGTGACCGAGATAGCGCAAACAATTGTTGGTAACTGGTGCGAGATTTATTCGACGTTCGGTTTGCTCGTAAGGTCCCTTCTTTATTAATCGCGTTCGTCCGATAATGTTTTTTGGTTTCGCCGGATCCCTGAGTCGTTCGAAAGCGACTTTGTAAGTAAAGCGATCGTTTATCGACTATTTCGATGGATTTCACGAAGCCGGGCTATCGGTCAATAAGGTTTGCACACAACGGAACATAAAATATACATAAAGCGAAACGCTTGGCGTTGCTACGTTTTAAGAACGGCTAAGAAGATTCGATCGGCGATATCTTCGATCGTAAAGAATCGGTGGATGGATTAGCGGAGCAACTGTAACCGCGGTTTATGACGCCGGGGAGAACGCGTGTCCGTCGGTGCGACGTACGCGAATCAATCGAAACGACGTTTACGGGTCGTGCACCTTTGAAACCTACCTACGGATAACGACTTGGCGCGACACGTCCAGCCAGAGGTATCTAGACTCGGTACGACAGTTCCTTATGGATTTTACACGACTGTGCACTCGGCGAGGCACAATAGCCACCCCGGTGACTAAGCCGCATTTCCGGGATACGAGAGAGAGATCTCTTATTTTCCCCATCGGTTCGGCTGCTACTTTCGCGTTGCCACTCCGTTTTCTCGACAACCGCGTGATTAACGAACCTCGGTAAAAATCCTCCGGGTCCTTGCAATCTACTAGTTCCAGGTAGAAAGCAGCAATCGACGAGTTCTCAACCGATATTCTTCCGCTATTCTTCGCTTCTCTGGGCTTTCTCGGTGAAGCACGTTTCGACTCCAACTTCGAAACTCGGATGTCTCGATGTGCTCGATTTAACAGCCTCGGTATTACAGCGAAGTACTAAACAGAAGGAATACGATGCCTTTCGAAGCGAGCGAACCCTCGCGTCTGCAAATTACGTTACACGCGATCCTGTGACAAATGCAGAGACGACGTTGTCTTTCCATCCGTGAATATGGCAATACAGCGGGTTATACAGTAGACTATTTAGCTTTACACTGGCACGGTGGCAACAGTCGTTTCGCGCAAATTTCTCGTATTCGGATTACGAGTGCACAGTGGAGCGCCGTTATCACGCATGCCATCGGTCTTGCATGCATGCATAATTCTCCGCAGATAAGCCTGGAAACGAGTTAAAATCGAAATCCGTGAACGAGATGCTCCGCTCGAGTAATCTCCACCCGCAGCTTGAGATTTACAAATTTTTTCTATTCTCCGCTGTAATTTCTCGCGACTCTTTTTCTCCGCATTACAGCCCACGCGTTTCGCTAAACGCGTTTGCGTTTATCAAAAAATGTACGACCTTTTCTGTCGAATTTTTTCCTCCCCAACGTCTGTCGACGCGTAAAGTAGTCGATTGCGTTAACGTTATATGCTCGGGAAGCTGTTACTCGCGTGACGCACGGTCACGCGTGGCCGTCAAACGGAAAATCAATCGCCCCAGTCCGCTGGTTTGCGTAATCAACCGGACGAAAGCCTGACCGAAATCGATCGGTGATCGCCAATGGGAAAACGAAAGTCGCCAAACGCGTTCGTCCGACGATTAGATCGTTCCAAATTACCCGATTTGCAGTTTATATTCGACTCGATGTATGGTTATACGTAGGGTCGATAACTCGCCTAATCGCAATCTGTTGCATCGGGAGACGCGTGAGTCTGGAGGAAAGGTCGGAACCGTCGGAAGGGTGGTTAAAAAAGAAGGAACGCGCGTGTCGTGGTGAGGCAAATTCATGAAGAGGATGAGAGAGAATGAGAGAGAGTGAGAGAGAGAGAGAGAGGGAGCTAGGCGTGGAGATTTTCACGAGGCTAGAAGCACGCGTGCGCGCGATTACGCGTATCCCTGACAAATAACCGAACACAGCCATTCTGGCGTCCCCTATGAGTACGAGCGCTCGAGGAGTTCGTAGGGAATGGTTTGACGGAGATGGACGCAGAGGAGCCGCGTACTCCACCACGGGGCGAGCGAGCGAACGAGCGAACGAGAGAAAAAGAGAGAACATCTATGGTGTGTGTGTGTGTGAGAGAGAGAGAGAGAGAGAGGGGCGAAGGGCAGCTTGCGATAGGTGCACAAACGAAGAGAACAGAGAATTGAGGAGAAACGAGGAGAGAACGAGCAGGGACGAAGGGTGGTTACCGGTAAGAAGGGTGTACTACCCCTCGCTAGAGCCGAGTCTTACCGCGTTAATTGCAAGTACTTCCCTCGGGGTACCGCAACGGGTATACACTTCCACCCACCTTGCAGGTTCCACCCCATCCAGTAGGGTTTAAGGGTACGCAGGGATGATTCGCGCACCCCTTTTTCCCTTTTCATGCTCACCCGGGTCCTTTCATTCCTCGCCAGTGGTTAAAATATTAGGATTTCCTCGAGGTCTTGTGCGTTCGTGTTAGGGCTATCGCACTAGCCCCCTCCTCCACCCTCTTTGCTCGCGCTTTCTCTCGCTCTCGCCGAGATTCCCTCTCTTCTCTTCCTCCGCTGACTCGTCAACGGCTCGACGCGACGCTGCACCAGCCGATTCTACTCTCGAAAACTCTTCTTACTGCTTGACACCCTCGTTCGAAGCAACGGGCCAAGATTCGAATCAAAGGCGAGCTGCCGTTTCCACCGCTGTCGGTCCCAATATGCCCTTGCGCGTGTATTCCTTTCGCCGTAGCAAATTGTTTTTCGGAATATCCGATTTCCTTTGGATGCCTCGAACGATTTCGAAACGAGAACAACCGTTTCCGTGTTTCGGAATACGACGTTCGTTCTACCGCCGTATCTGGTCGAGTAAGTGGTTTTCGCGAGAGAGACAGTTTCGAAAATAAATTTCCGTTCTCTTCGACTGCGAGTATTCCTTTTCTTTTTGACAAAGCTCGGCACGAAGCAACACGAGCCGATATAAAGCAGAAGAAGAAAAGAAAGGTAGTTACGCGATGGTAAATGCCAGATACCGGAATGTAAAACGTACTGAATTGCGTACTTTCATCTCGAGTACTCGCGGTCTTCTTCCGTGCATTCCCGCTCGCTTGTTACACTCGCACGCCTCTAATTATCGAGTCATCGCACAACGAGCGTAATTGCCGCTGTCAAAGAGCATAGCGTTTCGCTCGTCGCCTTTGTCGCCGTTCCTTCCAGTTGCCTACACCGCCTCGCTACCACGAAATAAGACTTATGCGGACCACGCGGAGAGAGCTACAATGGTTTCTACTTCTTTTCTCGATTCGAGGAAGCTCGGCGCTTCAGTTTGTCAAGATCGTGGAGCTTTTGTCGTTCGTCGTCGAGAAATTCACCGAGACGCGGAGAAAAGAGTTATCTCGCTCCTTACATTTTCAGTTAACGAGCAGATCGGAGGATTAAACGCTTCCAACTCTTTTCTCTTGCTAATTCACCGGTCCCACTTCCTTTGACCGTTTCCTATAAAACGAGCAGCGATAAAATTTATCTGGAAAATTTAGGAACGCGTCGCGTAGGCAGAGCATCCCGCTTCCCTTTAGATCCTTAGATAGAGTAAAAAGCGTTGCGTGGTAGCTCTAGCAGAGATTCCTGCCGTGTTTTTATTTCCGTATGCCGTAAAAACTTCTCGTTCGTTCGTCGTGGGTCGCGTGGATTTCAATTTCGGTACACCCTGAAAAGCTGCAGGCTTACGATGAATTTGTCGATCCACGTTCTTCTTTTATCTTCTACCTCTTATTAAATCTCTCAAGCAGTCGTCGCGACCACTGAACGACTTAACGAAAGTTTTCGTACTTCTCCAAAGAAAGTTCGGAGTATTTGCGTCTAAAAACCACCTACCTCGATCGAACTAGTTGACGTAGCTGTACTTTTATGAAAAACGATCGCGAACCAAAGTTCCTTTCTCCGGCAAACCAAGGTCTTTGTCTAAAACGCTTACCAGGTGCTTTAATTCGAATAATCCTTCGTATCTCGAAGTATAGGAGAACTTCTCTCCAAGCCACGAGCCACGTAATTCGAGCCGAATAATCGTTGATCTCGGTGTTAATCCGCGGAAGAAAAAAGTTGGCTGAAGGCGTCGTTTGGCAAAAGGTAGGCTTTCATTGTCGCAAGCAGAATCACGGCGGTAATTTATACGTAAACTTCTGGTACAGCAACGTGCCGCGTTACGAACCGGAGCTAGCACTCGAAGAAGCTTGTATCGCGCCTCGTGGGAGCAGACCACCCGACCCTCGTCATTTACCATCTATCTTCCAAGCGTCCATGTGTGGAATACATGTTTAATAGAGATTGTATTTACAGCGACGTAAATCAAACTACGATATGGACATCAAACGTATGCAAGCCACGCTCGAACGTCACCGTCGCCTCGCCTCGCCTCGCTACGTGTCGCATCGCTTCGTGTCGCGTACCATCGTCGTTGTATCGCATTTGACCACTGCGTATTATGTATATTCACGCGTCCACGTGCGACGATGTTACGTTCTGCCGCTTTGTGTCGCGACTACCAATCGAGTCCCCCAGTCTTTTCTGCTTTTCGGCCAATTTGTTCGGCCTCTCCGACCTCGTTTCTGTTCGTCTCGGCAAATCGTTTACTTCTCGACGTTCCAAGACGTTACGGTTGCCAAATCGTCCAATTCTTTCAACGGCGAGGAGAGACAAAGAGAGAGAAGGTAATTTTGCACAACGTTTCGGGCAAATGAACGCACCCTCGCAGACGCGCGGATCTCCGTCTTGCTTTGACGAAGATTTCTCTTAAAGGAGATGGCAGGGACGGCTGATCTTTGAGGAAGCTTCGTTTCCTCAAGAGAAAGAGATACATCGGGAAAGGTACGAAGCGACGGTTTGGGAAACGCAGAAAAAATGGATGGACAAGCAAAAACTGACGAGGACGAAGCGTCAAAGAGTTTGAAGGTAACGATGGTGGAGAGGGCGAAAGCAAGCAGGGAAAAAGGAAGACCGGCAGCGGAGGATAGGAAGAGGGGTGTTTCGAGTGTCTGCTGCTGTTCTGGCCTGTGTTAACACTTTACGCCTCCCTTTTACGTATTACCGTCTCCACTTAAACGCTTTCGTACGAACTTGGACGGTCTGACTCGTAAAATACAGCCGTAACTACTTTCATGCGATACGCCGTGCACACCGAACGAAAACAGCTCGAGACTCTGCACCCGCTTGATATTTCTTCCGATCGGATCACTCTTTCGCAAAAAATCATTTTCTACGACGATTTACCGACCGACGTAATCGACATACCATCGAGTAATCGAGTTTCATAATCTCTTAATTCGTATCGCGATTTTACAAATAGAAAATATACGAAAGAAACAGATTCACCGAAGCGAGTTCTCTGAACGATGTACGAAACAAATTTGCCAAGTTTGCTCGCGAAAAGTGGACGGATATTCGGTAATCATCGCCGAGAGACAATCGTTGTCGGGGAACGAGCGATCTGTCGAGAGGAATTTGTCGAAACTTCGCCGCTCTGATTGCCTCTATATCTTTACACGACTGATCGACGCGTCCACGGTCTTCTGCACTGCGGACGTTTCTATGGATCATTCGCGAACTTCGAAAAAGCAAGTTGGGGTCGTTGCGCAACACACGGCAATCGTTTCAGCGAGAAAACTTTGGGATCGAATCTGCGTGATCGAAAAATCTACGAAAGAAAAGGACGAAGATCTTCGACTACGTCGTCCTTCGTACGTCTTTCTACACGCGCCGGAAATGGCTGAAAGTAGCTAGAAGTAAAGACGTGACAGCTACCCGAGGAACGTAAATTGAAAACGTGGACGACTGGCTTAGGGGGGTAACGATCGAGCGAATTCGAACGATCGAAAGTCGTTGAAAGAATCGATTCGTGTTATTAAATTGGCAGAGACGGCGGCCTGTACATTTCACCGGGTAAACAATGTGCGTTCCGAGGAGTTGGTAGGTTGCAGGATGCTTCAGACTGCATTCGGTTTCCGGTGTCCGGGAGTGGAGCAGGGGCGAGCGCGGTATGCGAACGACCGTGTCGTCTGCGGTGTGGTGAATAGGCGAAGTGCCAGCTTCGAACTTTGTTGACTCGTCCCACCGCGTAACTTGCATCGTGCTCGATAGAGACAAGTACACAAGTACACAAGTACGACCTACGAGTGGACCGGATTCTAGCTTTTCCCTCTCGGTGCAACACGTTGCATGCCATACACTCCGATCTACATCCGAGAAAATCTCACGAAAAAAATCCATTTTCCGCGTTATTTTCTTCGGTGTTGGTCGATTAGACGTACATTGTACACGTATTTCTGTCAACTTGGCAAGATCAAGAAATAAATATATATATTGGAGGAAAGCTCTGACGGGAATTGAAAAGTGGCGATACGGGTGAGCGGAGTGACGTAGGACTGTCGATGGGACGGACGAGCGTACTTATCTATCGGATGGATAGGAACGAATAACGCGGCTAGCGATTTCAATGAGCAAACCCTACCGGAATAGTGTAAACACGAACGAGAGACGGACACTATCTAGGTAGGAACGAATATGCGTGATTTGCCTGTAGAGATATGCGTAAATCAGCGGTGCATCGACCTTTAACAGGTTGACTGTCGCATGAATTTTATATCTTTTGTCCGAAATATATTACGCCATAACGTTCAATTTTTCCAGAATATTTATATGGTATTTGATAATTAGACAGCGATATTGTATGCATTTACAGGAGAAATTTAAAGTCGAATAATTGCACAGGATGTGTACATAATATGAAAACGTATACGAAAGTATATGCGTTCTATGATACATCGTAGCTAAGACAATTGTTTTTTTTTATTTCTATTAAACTCTGCAGTTTACCGATAATATTATCTCAAATTCATTCGTATCGTTGAAAATTTTTTCAACGAAATTTATCTTATTTTCATCGCTCTAAAATATTTAGCGAAGCGCGGATCGCCACAGTGGCAATTAACGCGTTAAAGATCGGAGATCTAACGATAATAGCTCGTATTTTTTATCGGAAAGATCGTATTTTCTTCTCGCTATAAATGATAGAAATTCGTTTCGCGATCCTCCGAGGATCGTTAATACGTCCAAAAGAAGGTCGCGCGATTTAAAAGACTTTTTGCGGCAATTTCTATCGTTCGGTGATTTAGCGATTGCACCAACGGCACCAAGAACTTTCCCGTATTTATGGCAATTACGTAGGTCTATGCTGCGGAGGACAGGGCAGAGATTACCAAGAGCCAATTAATCGTATGCGGTTGAACAGTCCGAACCCGAAGGGAAGTCTCCTATTTGTTAGTTTCAAATCCCACTCCACCCACGCTCCTAAAACTGCCAAATAGGAACACGAACGATTCTAGAACCGGACAACGTTAAAACACCGATAAGTACACCAGGAGGAGCAAAGCAGTCGCGTATCTCCATAAAGGAACTCGGATCGCTGTTCTCTCCCTTCCTCGAGGGATTCGCGGAAAGATCAAAGGCGGAGGCCGTTAATTTACGTACGATTAATCCAACTGCCGCATATTTTAGATACATGTACGTCGACAAATTTCCTATTCCATTTTCCGAACGATCCTTGATCGTCCCGCGTTTGTTGCAAAGATCGCGAATCGCGTCGAACGAACAGTGAACCACCATAAACGCGATCCCGTATATTTTGACGTTGTTTTATTTAACAATCGGGGGTTTCATCGAATCTACGAGACGACAAGCTTTTTTTTCTTCTATTTTCTTCTAATTCGCGCAAAATTGTCAAAAATTTTGACGGTTTGATCGGCGTTCGTCGATGACTCGCCTTTGCCTATTAGCAAAAGCTAATCTCGGATTTGATTTTACGAATCGTGCACGGAACTATTCTCACTTTAGATATTTCTATCGTCACGGATTTAAACAGGTTATCATTCGAGTTACGTTGTTGTCTACTCGTTGTCCCTAGATGCGATGTCGGCATGCGATGCGATTTACGGCGCCCTGGCGTCGATATAAAACTTTTTACGATCGCGTGAAAGAAACGTCGTTTCGATTCATCGTTCCTCGATGGCAAATTTAGCGTCGAACGGATAAAAATAAAGCTGGAGTCGACCAACGAGGAGGACGAAGATGGTAAAAATATCAAGAAGGGAGGCAGAGAAGGAAGAAAGACGGGAAGAAACAGTAGAAAACGGGTTGTCAGTCGGTCAGAACTAGCTCGTAAGAAGCCATCCCTCAGGAGCTTTCCGGTGTCAGACGCTTCCTGTGTTCCTATCTGCCTCTATATACCTATCGATCCTCGACCTGCACCCTCCTCTTTGTGCCATCCGACTGTCGTCCCTCTCTTTTCCACCGCCCTTTCGACCTCCTCGTCCCTCCAGGCTCGATCTATATCGTATTCGTATCCCTCTCTACACGAGGTGTCCTCGCTCGTAGCTCGCGCCATAACGCTCAGGGTAATTTACCTTGCATATTTATACGCACGTCTCATCGAGGAAAGTGCCTCCGTTAAATGCTGCTCTTCTTTTCTCTCCTATTCTTTCTTCTCCTCTCTTCTTCTCTTCTCTCCTCTTCGCCCTTCTACTTCTTCTCTCTTCTTCATCTCTACTCCTTCACCCCGTGTATCTGCCGTTTTCTCTTTTTGCTCGGGGTTAACAACGTTTAATAGACTCTCGCTAGCGGAGCTTCGATATTCTAGAATCGCGATTTTCTTCAACCGCGAGCGATCAAGGGTGAGTCGATGTCGTCTCGTATAGAAATCTCGCGACTCGTCTTTCCAGGTTCGCTCGTCTCTTCGTAGTCAATATCATTTTTCAATCGAAGGAAGCGTTTCGTCTCTTCCAAAGAGAATTCAAGCTGAAATGGAATCGCCTCGAGCGCCGTTTCTATTCCGTACAGGGGCGTTTTCAGAACATTTTCTCGTTTTCTACGCCCGCGACTCGAACGAATCGATCATTTAACGCAAATACCTCGCCAAACGATTCTTAATTCGATCGTTTAGCAGCATCTACGGCTACGATTATCCGGATGCGATCGTGAGGCGAAAATATGTTCAGTGATGATTAGAACGCACGAAGGCAGACACCGGTTGAATACGTAAGCAGACAAGGGCCGGAACGACGATACTGGCTTTCGTTAATAATTAATCCGTTAAATGATTAATCAGTATTCGGCCGACCAAACCGTCTGACTTAACCTGTCTAATTCCATCGTAAATGATTCATCGTGTCGATGTCACTTCAAAGTTTATTTGGATCGTAATAGTCGATACTGTCCTATAAAATAACGTTTTCTCGCTTTTATGAAATTTACGCGTTAAAATTGGTATCCGTTGCATCTAGCCAACGAGATCGAAGGCTGCCGGCAATCAATTTGCAATTACGCGACCCGATTTTCCGTGATCCCTTTCGAACAATTTCTTTTCAGAGACGATCGCTACCAAACGGCGAGTTCTTCTTCGTAAATTTAAATGATTCTCCATTTATATCGAAGGAAAAGACGGTACGCTCTGTTAGATCTCTCGCGAGTCCAATTTATACTCGCTGCTTCGGCTCATCCGATGGAAATCTGTTTCGAGGCAAACGCTTATGTAAATAAATTCTCGACACGGTGAGAAATACTTTGAAATTCTATAAGAGCGCTTCGGTTCGCGGAAATTCAGCAAACGTAGTAATCCTACAAATAATATAGAAGAATTTCACATTGATCAGAAGTTGTGGAAGGTATACGCGATGCCCGAGGTAAAATCGTTCGACACCGGTCGTATCGGATGGTCTACGCCTATCTTTTAGACCGAAGGAAACTGGACGAAGCAACGAGAATCGCATTTGCGCGTAAAAGTTCGAAAACTAGGGATTTTCGCTGTCGCACGCTGCAAATCGCACGTCTTTCAAAAGGAAAACGTGGATGCAACGATTATCGGTCGAAGGACGCGAGATCGATCGAAAATCTCGTTTGTTTCTTACCTCGGACACAAACCACGAGTAGTTACCCTGGTACCGACGAGAACACACCGAGCCATGCCCCACCGTGCACGTTAAACCGAGAGAATCAAAGTCTCCCTAGCTCCGACTCCCTCGCTTTCAGCGATGGCTCCGATCGTTCTCTGTCGCGTTCGCTCGCGCTCTGTGAAAAGCAACTACGTGTCCTGAAATAATCACGAAATAACCACGTCGACTCCTCTAAGCTCACCGCAAAAACATATTTGGTTGGCGTGATTCGAGTTTGCCTTGGCGCGTCTTTATCGCGGAAGCGGCGTGTGAAATCGAGGAAACGAAAGCGCGAGAATTCGCTCGAAGAGTATCGACGATACTCTGGCGATGTCGACGCTCGGTGAACGTCGTCTGCTCGATTCGAATCGAAAGCGGAATCGGAGAGACAAGTTGGAACGAGAACGTATCCGAAACGATTTGTTCATCGGACAGGGCAGTTTCGAAGAGACTCGAAGCGGTCGCTACGCACCACCGATTCAGCCAGAACGAAGGAAGGGGTGGCCGCAGGGGTGGCGACGAGTTTGGAAGTGCGCGCGCAACTTACCCCCTCTGTTGGTGCCCGTGTAACACGTAATCGAACTAGGAGCGCCGCGGTTCGTCGTCAGCTCCGTCATCCGCGAACGACAGGGGCCAAATCGTTGACCACACACGGCTGGATAAATCGACTATCCGTCGAAACGAAAAGAAAATCCAAGCCTGGCGGATGTTTCGTTCGAATCGATCCGGTCCTCGGACCAGTTTCTAGCGATTCTAGTGAAATATCGGTGGCAGTGACGGTGATAGTAACGATGGTGGTGGTGGTGGTGGTGGTGGTGCATGAGTCCGCGTAGGGTGGAGGTACTGGGGGAGTAAAGGGACAGTCGGTGAGCTTCGTAGTCTCCTCCCGTGTTAGCTGGACGTGGATTCGAAAAGGGCGATCCGAAGGTGGAAAACGATCGGAAAAAGGAAAATCGTTTCGATTGGTGCGAAGCGAACGTTCGGTGGTTGCGAGCGAGCGGCGAAGGGCAAGAAAGCACCGTCGTAGGTAGAAGAGGGTACACCGCGGGCGTTTCGCGAACCGAGACAGCGGATCGTCGCGGTGATTCGCGAACGGTCAAACCGTAAGTCGGAGTGCGTCGGTTACGTCGCAATGGCGCCGAACGCGGCTCCGTCGAGGAGCGACTCGGTTTCCGACGGAGCCGCCGATGATGGAGCGACCGTGAGCCGTTCACGTGAGCCCACCCCATGTTACTAGAACCGCGGCCGTGGCCCGTGCTCGTGCCACCTCGTGATCCAACCGATTCCGGACTCGTACGAGTTCCCCGTTTCCTCATTTGCCCCCGTTCGGTGAACGCGAATCGGCCAACCACCATGAAAAGGATCCGCAAGAGGCAGCCGCGAAAGATGAAAGGCCGGTCGCGCGAGTGACAGTGCGTGTACATGTGTCAGAGCCGAGTGGTGGGCAAGTTTTCGGGTGATCGTTCGGTTCGTCGATTTTTCGATTTGTCGTGGCCGTCGCCACCCGTGTCCTCTCGCTCGTCGTCGAAAGGAACGGGTCTATCTCCCTTAGACGATCCGGCAGAACGATCTGCCAGCGATCGTCGTCTACTCGCCGATCGCCATGCCGTGGATTATCGCGGACACGAAACACCGCTCCGTCACGGAGTGATCCTGCGAGGACGGGCAGCACGCGAAACAGAGAGGACCAATCGTAGGAAGAAAAACGGAAGGAGAGTCTAGCGGAGAAAGGAGGAACGGTGCGAAAGGAGGAAGCGAAAGAGGGAAAGAAAGAAACGGAAAAGGCCGGTACGCTGGCTGGGTGGGTGGTAAAAGGAAGTTTGCAGGAGGTTCGTTACCGGCAAGCCAGGGTTTCTAGGATAATCTAGCCAACCTGGCGGACCAGGAGGAAGGTGGCTCGACGATGCAGGGCAAGGAGAGCCCCGTCGGGTCCAACACCCAGGAGACCCATCAGTACGTTGGTCCTTATCGACTGGAGAAGACCTTGGGAAAAGGCCAGACAGGTAAGCGCAGCGGATCCCTCGCGCATTTTCTACCTCAAAGATCTCACGACTCCTACGATACGTTGTTTCCGAAGCTTCGACGCGCGTCCGATCGAGATTCTTTTCGATCGTTGACGCCAACGATCTGCATCGACGAGTTTACGGAAAGAACAAAGTCTCCAGACGAGACGAATCACTTTTCCTCTCAAGCTACTCGTCTTGGAACGAGATAGAGTCGTTGGACGAATAAATTCGAATTAACCGTTATGTCGGAATCTATAGGTTGTTACTTTAGTAAACCGCATGGCTGCGGTATAAATAGAGCTCGATGCGTGTTTCGGTTTGCACATTGTTGTATCACCCCCAACGTGATGCAACGTCGGTCACGCGAGATATCAGAGCACGCAGTCGCATCGAGCCTTCGACGAAATTCGTACGACCCCTCTCGTTCTATTTACGTTACGAAATATAGCTAGCGCGCTATTAACTTTTCACGAAACGATAATTTACCGGCTGATTACGTGACTTCCATTGACGATCTCGTAGCTTTCCTTTTCGGTCGGTACATCGATCGATTCGAAGGAGAAAGGATCTTCGGGACTTGCCTCTGGTTTCGCACACTCTCGAGTATCCAGCGGCATAATCGCGTTCCGTGGAAAATATAATCGGGTTGCATAGGAAACGAATTTCGTTACGCGGTTAAAGGACGATTCTGGATCGGAAAGAGAGGAGGATGGAGCTACCCCACCTCTTGGACGGGTTGCCACGAGCGCTTTTAACGTGGCGTCTTTTAACGCGTTGCGTTAACCCCAAAGCGACCAGAATCGCGAAGAAACGAGTTCCCTGAGGAAGAAGAATACGCTTTTCACTCGCCGCGTATACAGTTTTCCGTGCTACGAGCCGGCGACTGTTTCTGTGAACTCGGCCGCGTAAACAAAAGCCCGTCGAGACAATCGTTGAAACAATCGTCGTGCTACACGGTAATCAGGTTGACCGATTAACCCTCGGACGACCGCGACGAGTTTATCCCGACTCAATGCGATATTTGCCAAAGTGGCATACGTAAAAATCACTGTATTCGTTTCAAGCGGGACTATGTTACAACTGTGCCATGTATTCCTATTCGTGATTTATCGAGAAATAACGTAAAACGATGTCGATCTCTATTTCTGTATATTTTTTCAAGAAAGTCATTGCTAGAATTGAAAATATCGGATTACGCGGCTAGAGAATCACGTAAGAAAATGCTACAAAAACAGAGAGCATATCAACCGAATTGAGAACGAGACCCAATACGAAACTTCGCGTCGGTAGTTGCAGAGTTAAACGGAGATGCAGCTTTGAAACGGACGTCGTCTTCTCTTCTCTCGCGTAATTTTGATTATGGAAACCTTGTATCGCCCTGTACGGAACAAAGACTAAAGCCAGGAGTTTGAGAAAACGCGAGCTGACGTGTTTTACCGATTAAAGCCGATTACGTTTTGTGACGAAGTTACAAAGGAGCTAAGGTAGTGGTTTTGCGAGAAACGCGACCGTTCGACGTGATTCTCTGCGGCTACGTCGTGCAGCGAACAGACGACAGGACAACGAGGAACAGATTTCGATGAAGAAGCGTGCGTCATCAAAGCGCGCTTCAGACTCTGTTCTTGCTACGACTTCGTCTCTACTCGACTCGACTTCGCGTCGAACGACGATTTCTATTCCGACTAAACGCACGAGCACAAAGTTCGTTCGAGTAGAAAATCGTGCTGTTTCGCGGGGATTTACATCACGCGACGCGGCACACTCCCACGCTGCCAACCAACGCTAGAAGCTATTTCTACTAAAATTACGTATTTCTACCAAAACGACCGGTCTTTGAAAAATATTCTATCGAATATTTGTACATTTATCTATTTGTTACTCTCTTACAAAAGAAATTCCACGCTGTGTAGTACATTTTTGATATTATCGACCGATCTGGGACCATGATCCCTAAACGAAGGCTTGACACGTTTATAAAATTGTAAAACCAGTCATTTTCACTGGTGTGGTAGCTGCAGCGTTAGCATCGTGATCGATCCGGAACTTTCCTGATAATTGACAGCGTCGTATTGAACGAAACGCGGCAGAAATTTGAAAAACGCGTGGGAAGTTGTACGAGACGAGGCAACTGGTTAATTCAGGTTCGGTAAACAGATTGGAGGACCCTCTTACGCTTTGACAAGTGCCAGTCATTTTCACTGGCATTGGTATAAGTAACCACAAAATTGTTTTGCTTTTGAATACAAACAAAAAAAGAAAAGAAAAATAAAATTCGTTGTATCGTTTCTTTAGTTATCGTCGCAGAAGTCATTACCTCATGGCGTGAGAAAAATGTAACGGAAAGTAGAAATTTTTAAATAAAATTGTAAAAGCAGTCGTTTTGACTGTCGTGATAGTTCCAGTGCCGATATCCCGACGGATTCTGTATCCAGGAACGGAATTCCGCAAGAAACGAAGTAAAGTGGAATCTAATGAAATTGCAAGTCGCGTACCGAATCGCAATTTTCGTTTGTGGTGGAAGCACAGGTACGCGTGCACGCGATACACCGCGACAATCGATGAAGACGTCCCGCGAGCGAAGGTTACCGTTGTCGTTATTGTTATAGTTAGCCCGTGTCGTGTAAGAAAGTTTCGAGTCCAGAGACCGCGCTCTAAGATGAACGAGTTCGAGAGCTCGCAGGGCGTGACGCGACAAATCGATGCGATCGAACGTTATGCGGCAAAACAAATTCTTCCTCGTACTCGTGTCAACTTTCATCGTCTTCTTTTCACGATCGGGCCAGCCACTCTCGTCGATTTATTGGTCCGAATTAAACGGAATTCGAACAGCAAACAGTTGGAAATAAAAATTATTCCGCGATTAGAACACACGGGAGAAGCGTCTGCTTCGGGATCGACGTCGGAGAATTAGACGAGCGAGAATGACCGAATATGACCGTCGTTAAAATTATAAAATTGTAGCAAACGGTGCTTCTTTCAAAGTTGCAAAGTGTTGGCTGCTATTAAACGAATTGCAGAGGCGAATTCCTATCACGCAAAGAGGAAATGAGAAAGGAACGTTATTAAATCTGCCAAGCAGCCAACTGCTTCCCATAGGGACGATTTAACCTGATTCGCTTGCCAAATATCCTTGAGAGATCGCGCGTTTCGATTTTCAAATAGCCACGTCACGTCGCGTTGGAGCAAGGTAAACGGGAAAATTGGACTACTGCGGAATCCGCTTGTCTTTCTTCCTCGCGAAAGGCGTCCCACGCGATAATTTACCTACGCGTTGTACTTATACGCGCAAACCTTGAACTATTCGGACAACAACGACAAGCCGGAATAATGCCAAGACGAAAAGAACAGAGTAGAAATTTGACGAGGAGCTTCCATCGAATGCCAAATT
Source organism: Bombus pascuorum (assembly GCF_905332965.1). NCBI lineage: Eukaryota > Metazoa > Arthropoda > Insecta > Hymenoptera > Apidae > Bombus > Bombus pascuorum. The sequence goes on along the minus strand of NC_083488.1, from coordinate 3,655,930 downwards.
CGTTCTCGAACAAAGGATCGCGCTCTTGTTCGTCGCGTCGCGGATTCCCGTTCATCGAACGCGTTATTTCGCAGAAGGGGAGTAACGAAGATGTCTTTCGGAATTAATATACGCCTGGGTTGATAATAATTTGCCGATAAAGCCGTGACAGACGCACAGGGGACGTTCGTGCGTTGGCGAATTCAAGAGAATTCGATGAAGCGTGCAATCCGTGAAATATCGAGATATAATTCGATTTGGTTGGCGAACGCGAACCTGGTCCTGTCGAATACGAAAAAGGGATGCCGGTAAATACATTTGCGTGTTGCGTCGTGGGTCATCGGCCGAGCGAATCGTCGACGATCGCGTTTGAAATAAATTCTTTCGTTCTCGTTTCGAGAATTTCGCGACGATATTTGACGCTTCGCAGACGCTTTGTGTTTCACTCGTGCATATCCTGCGCGTATCCGCTAGCTTTATTTACTTCGTTTACGCATATACCTTTAAACCATCGAAAGGAAAACTCGCCGCGCGTTTTGTTCTTCAGTTTGAATTGACGTTGATTAACAACTCTCTCGATCGGATCACAGATTTGACGCCACGCTAGATTCGCAATTTTCGTTGCATCGAAACGAGAAAAGACTCGACGATAAGCAGCAATACAAGATTACCAGCATGGAAAGTCGACACGGATGGTCTGACACAGATTCGTCGAATTAGTTGCGAACAGTACCTTGACAGATGTAGGCTCGGATCGACTCGTCGTCGTCCCCGACGCATCCTCGGCACGAGCAGGGCTTCTCTGCTCTATACCATAAAACGGCCGATTATACGTACTTAGCTTCGTGTATGCGCGTATTTGCCTACGCCAGGACTATATTTAAAATATCGTAGTGCAATTATTAGCCGATATTTAAATATTCCATCAGCTAGACACTCGATAACGAAGCGGCTAGAAAATAGAACGACCTTGAGATGAAAACGCGCTGGTATCGCAGCCTCCCGTTTATCGCGTTTTATCGCGAGTGCAACGTAAAGATCGGAGAACGAGAGATCGACGATGCGTACATAGAACGTGTTTCCATGGCCATCGCGTTATCGAATTATCGCCGACGCAACGTGCGTTCGTACACCGTAAGAATATCGAGGAAACAGCAACGCGTTATCGACAGTTGCGTGTCGTAGGTACGGCACCAATTGCGTTACAAAACGGTCGAAATGTAAATTTCGGAGAGATTGATTTCCACGGGGGAAAATGGCTGGCATCGATGTCGGTAAATCGTGCGTGATGCAAGTCGTTAGGGAAAGTGCACTTTAACGCCCTATAGCGACGCTAATGCAATTCTCGTCGATTTGTTGGCGAACGCGACCAGTCCACGTCCCTCGCCAAATTTTCAACCGATCGACCGACACGTGGGTCGCGGTTGCGATCGCTTAAACGCGCTGTTCGGAACGTACCGGCGACCTTCTTCCGTTGTCCGTTCACAACGAAACGCGACACGAAACGATGGTTGATCGGAGCGCGTTGATCGTCAACAATTTTTCCGTCATCTGGTTCGATACAAAATTCCGATTCGTTAGCGTCGAATGTGTGGCCGTAACGAGGATAGGTCGTGTTTAATCGGGACAAAGAAAAATCGTCTGGAGCGTTATGAAATGCTCGATAAATTGGAAGAGGAATTATAATCAGCAGGAAAATCGTAAAAGCGGACTCGCAGAAAGGCCATTCGATTAATTAATTGACGAAGGTCGTTCGATTCTTCTAAGCCGTCGCCGACGCAACGAGCTCCGGTTCTTTGCATCGTTTTCCTTCGTTTCTTTTTTTTTTTTTTCTTTTTTTTTTTCGCCCTTCTACTTAAAGAACAAAAGAAGGGAAGAGTCTACAGCCGGCTGCTTTTAAACGGATAAAGACATCGCGTCGCTGTGGTCTTCGGAGACGGTTTAAGCCAATTTAGCCGGTCCTATAAATCTTCCTTTCCGCGTTATTCCCTCCTATCTGTTCCATCATATTTTCTCTTTCTCCGTCTATCTTTCGTTTTCCTTGTCGTCGCAAATACCTACGCCCTAGAACCGTAACTCTTGGCTGTACGAACAGCTCGTTTCCACGTATTCTGCTTCCCAATAATTTCCCAATAAATCATAGCTGATTTGCAATTCGATTTCGCCAACGCCAAAGTTGCCTTCCGTTCTAAAACGTTGAAGCGATTCGTTGACGTTAACGGCAGTCGAATAATGCCACGCTCTCCTTCTCACAGACTTTCTGCGTAATCGTGGAACGCTCGTAAACGCTTTTGACTAGTGGAGCGCGCGCGGTTACAACGAAGAACAGAAATCAAGTTGGAAAACGTGTGCTTCACTCTGCTGACGAGTATCTGTATCGGTGTCTTTAGGCTGAAAAGTAATTCCACGAACGAGGGTGCATTCGCGAATTAATTACGAGCCCCGTAAAACGGTCCATGGGCTGTCGTTTGATATTTGGAGTAGGGTTGCGGTGGTCGAAACGTTTCAAACGTTTAACTACCCGGCCAGATTTCCGCTCCAAACGTCTCGTCGTCTACATCTTCGGCGTAGCTTTCGCGATTATTCGATTCGAAACTGCTGTTCACCCTGCAACCCTTCGCCCGCAGTCGACTACTTATCGTGGCGAAATAATTGGACGAGAGGGTCTCAAGGAAACAGCGAAGTAAAGGACGGCAGAATTGCAATCGTAGAAGGAAAAGTAACCGCTTCAACGACGTTATCGTTGCACGATGACAGAGCAGTGGCGCGGCACGACACGATGTTGCACGCTTGGAACGATAAGCACGAGTCGATCGTCCGTTGGCGGCAGAACGGAAATATTCCAGAATTTACCCTAAATACGTCGAATCGTTTAAGTTTGCGCGTTTCCGCGCGGAGAATGCTCGCGATCCAATTTAAACTTGTCATTCGATTTACTCGAAGCACAAAATGTATGTTTTCGATTAAAGTTGACAACGACAAAAGCGTATCCTATTCCGTTCTTCTTCGTCGCGATTTTAACTACTTTTTCCCCCTGCCGCTCTTAAACTCCGTAATTCAACTTCTAGCAAAGAATCACAGTCGTTGCGTTGCTCTATCATTTCCAATCTCGTGATCGCGTTTCTCGCGTTGAAGGCGCTTGGCTGGCGTGCGTGTGAAATTAGCGAAATTACCAATCGAATTATGGCGCGTAACGTAAGCAAGGCTTCACGCAAAGTCCTTGCTGGAAAACTTTCCGCGATTTAGCAAATGGAAGCAACTCGAAACCACTCGGCTGAAACCTCTCTGTTTGCTTACCGAGGTAAGAAAGTGTGCACACATAGGATCATGCAGAAGATTCTCGAACAGTGACTCGAATCTCGAAAAAAATACGTCACGCGTCGTACGTCGTATCCATTTTTCCACCGTTATTGTCGTACGGAACGCGTTTTACAAACTTGCTGGTAGCTTTAAAAGAGCAGTAGACTCAATGGCGACACAACGTCACCGGTATGAATTGCCTTTTGCCCTAGCGATACAACGCGGATCGAGAGAAAGCCGCGCTCGACAGTGACTAAAACGAACAAAGTAGATGCGACTAACGGAACAAATGATTTTTACGGCTAACATCGAGCTGTTCGTTTTTTTCACTTCCGAAAAGATTCGTCGAGCAAGATAAAAAAAGGCTAAACGGACAAAGAAGGACGATCGCGCTGATCCAGGCTGAATACAACGAGCCACTCTTTGCACAAGGAGCTCTACTTGCCGCGACTCTACTCAGCAGCTTTTCAGATTTTCTCTCGCGAGGTTGTCCGACTAAAAACGACTGTACCACTCGAGCCGGGCTACTTCGTTCGCAGTGATACGACGTTCCGAAGCAGCGACGCGACGCGACGCGACGCAGCGTCGCGCCATCCGAAACAGAATTCAAGTTTTAGTTTCTTCCGAAAACGATCGTCGACGAAAGCGTATTGGTCGAATTAAAGAAACAGCTAATCGCGAACACGTTTGCTACAGGATTGGTCAAACTCGGGGTCCACTGTGTGTTGGGCAAGAAGGTGGCGATCAAGATCATCAACAGGGAAAAATTGTCAGAGTCGGTGCTGATGAAGGTGGAACGAGAGATCGCGATTATGAAACTGATCGACCATCCGCACGTGCTCGGCCTCTCTGACGTATACGAGAACAAGAAATATCTGTGAGTACCTAGAAAGAGACTGAATTTTTCCGCGAATTTTTCCGCTTTGAACGAGTCGAGGAAAAACCGAGACCCGCTCGAGTTTCATCAAGCTTCCGAAGTCGTTGAACTTTAATTCGGCCGTTTGAAAAAAAGAGTATTCGGTGACTCGGACAAACTCAGAGAGAGAGAGAGTGTGTGTGTGTGAGAGAGTGAGTGGGAAAACAGAAAAATTTACAGACTAGACAAAAGTGTTTTACTCACGGGACCTATTACTCACGGTGGCAGAGACGAGAATACACGCTCGGAAAAGTCAGAGTGTACCAGCACTGAAATTGCGCTTGTTCGTTTCAGATATCTTGTTCTGGAACACGTTTCGGGCGGGGAGCTTTTCGACTATTTAGTGAAAAAGGGTAGACTAACGCCGAAGGAAGCGAGGAGATTTTTTCGACAAATCATTTCTGCTTTAGATTTTTGTCATAGTCATAGTATTTGGTGAGTAATGTGAAATTCCCTTCTATTCGAATATATAAAAACCGTTGCTGTGAAAAGAATCGGGTCGAAGAGAGATATTTCGTCGAAATACGCAACCGAAAAACACTTGCTAAATCTGTCGCCAAAGCGTATCCAAAGAAATCTCGGTCAGTTGGTTCGGCGCAAAAACCATATCGTTCGAAGGACGATGCGAAATTTCTCTCCATTAATTTCGTATATAACGACGACTCGATAACAGAGTTTTATTCAGACGCGAAGGGTCCCCCAAGTTCTAGATAACATCGGGGATATCTACCATGATCAAATAAATCCAGAAACGGACCTAATTTCTCGCAGGGACACCGTGTAACATCGGTTTCGATCGATCGGACATTTAAATTACGTGACCCTAAACCGGGACACCATTTAGGGTAAGGGCAGCCACAGACGGCTTCATCGGTTAGAAATTTTAGTAAGTCGCTGTGCGTGAACGGAAAAATTTACTCGACTAGTCGATACGACCGATCGTAGTCGAGTTACTTGGAAGGACCCGTGTCTGTAGCCGCCCTAACGCTATAGTATTAGGTTGTCCGAAAAGTTTCTTTCGTTTTATGAGGAAATAAGGACGTACAACGTTTTCTGATTTATATTATTTTCTCGAATTACGTACGATCGATTTTGTTCTGTTGAGATAAACACCGCGACATTTCACAAACTTGGTTTGATAGGAAGGTACATTGTTGTAAAAAACATGTTTGCGAAGGAAAGACACTTTCCGGACAACTTAATTATTCGTATCGCGTGGAAAGTACCACTCGATATAACCGGGTCGCTGGGTTTCTCCTTTTCAGTCACAGAGACTTGAAGCCTGAAAATTTGTTGTTGGACGAGAAGAATAATATCAAGATAGCGGATTTCGGAATGGCGTCGTTGCAACCTGCCGGCTCCATGCTGGAAACCAGCTGCGGTTCTCCTCATTACGCCTGTCCGGAAGTGATTCGAGTAAGTTTCGCCTCTAGCCTGCGCGAATATTCGCTACGCCTGCCTAACTTTAATAATTCTGTCGTTAGCCGTAGAAAAGGAGGAAAAGATTGATAACGAAACGGTAATCACGGTCTTTTAAAATACACTTTCTGCTTTCTTGCGTTTCCCTTTTGCCGCCCGCCGAGAAAACCATCGAGACGAGTTACTACTATTTTATCGTTAGCCGAGTTCCCGTTTGTCGGGAATTTAATTAAAAGGGGGGAAAAAACACGGAATAATTGCGCGTTTGCAGGGTGAGAAATACGACGGAAGGAAGGCAGACGTTTGGTCGTGCGGGGTGATACTTTACGCGCTTCTGGTAGGTGCGTTGCCCTTCGACGACGACAACTTAAGAAAATTATTAGAAAAAGTGAAACGGGGCGTGTTCTACATACCACACTTCGTGCCGCCCGAGTGTCAGAATCTGCTGAAGGGGATGATCGAAGTCGATCCGGACAAGAGGCTAACGGTAAGTCAGTTTCGCTTTAATATCTCGTTGTTGGCCCGTTGAACGGTTGGTCCGATTGGTCGAGAACGATTCCAAGTGGAAAGAAGGGTCCATCGGTTGCATCGATCATGCAACTGTCATAAAACAAGCCGACTAATCGGCGCCCTCATTTAACGGGCTAAGTTCGAGAGAAATGGTGCGGCAGGCAACGGATCCTAATTTCGAATTTCCTCAGCTGGCGGAGATAAACAGGCACGTGTGGGTGACGGCGGCGGGCAAAGGCGAATTAGAATTAGAGCTGTCGATGATGGACGTGGTGCAGACGCACGTTATTCCGTCCGTGGAGGCAATCGATCCGGACGTGTTGCAAGCGATCGCGAGCTTAGGTTGCTTCAAGGAACGGGACAAACTGATTCAAGAACTCCTCAGCCCGAAGTAAGCGTGGTGGCACGAACGAAAAGACAAAGTTAGCAATTTGCCTCGAGATTAGTTGCTTCCCGTTCGATTCCTTGGTTCCATCACCGCGCGTTTCTCTAAGAATCAAAAGAGATATCTTCCTATTGAGCGGCAAATAAAAAGCTGTCGATCGCTAAAGGATCTAACTCGCATTTTTCTCTACGTATTCTCCGAAGTGTTTCGGTCGTTTCTAACGTTCTACGGTTTTCTCGGTGCAGCCACAACACGGAGAAGGTGATCTATTTTCTACTGTTGGAGAGAAAACGGAGAAGACCGGCGTGCGAGGACGAGCTGGAAGTAATGAGAGGAGGCATGAGGGGATCCGCGGGACAATTGGAAGCGGATCCACCGAGAAAGCGAGTGGACACGTGTCGAGTAAACGGTAGCACCGCCCTGAATCTCGGCGAAATTAGTCACGGTTCTCCCTTAACGCCTCGAAGGCAGTCGAGGTAAGTAGAATAGAGAACGATCGTTCCTGTCGCGTATCACGAATCGGATCGAGCGCTGTGTGAAAAGCTGCTAGGCTAGGCGACACGCTCGATCGTTTCGCGAATTACTATCTCCGGGCTTCGTCGAAGTTCACGATCGCGTGACCACCGTGATTGGTCTCCCGACGCGAATGCATCGCGTGTACGATTTCACGTGTATTCCCTTTAGGTACCTTTCTTCCGTTCTCTTTGCTTTCTCCCCTTGCGACGTGTCACGTGCGAGCTTCGTTCGCACGATTAGCTTTCGTTCGATCAGAACTGTGTCTCGAGCATCCTGCGACGAACCGATTCCGTGAACGAATCGATGGAACGCCAAACTCGCGAAACAACGCACAATCTAGTCCGAGTCGCGGCTTCCAAATATCCCGAATATCGTTCTCTAAAGTCTAGACGCTTGCGCGAGATCATTCAAGGGCGGATCAGGACAGACGCTAATACCACTTGTCGCTATAATCCCGTCTAATACCAACGTTGTTCGCAACAAATACCCTTTAGCGGTCGCTCGAGCCTTCTGTCATCTCGTCTATCTCTAGTCACGATCTTTGTCTCAAACGTACTCAAACCTGTCGCGAATTAGACTGACAAAACATTCTTTTTTTTTTCCAGCACTAGGCATCATGCGCGTCGTTCGCCAAGTACGGGATGCCATACACACGCGTCGCATTCGCACGCATCGACGCCAGGTAGTTCGCCGTTGCACGGCTCGAACGCAGTCGCTGGATTGCTAAGTCCTCACAGGGCACCACCGACCTCGCATCTAGGCCAGACGATGAGTCCTCACCGACTGTCGTCGGTAACGACCGCAGCGGGCAACGGAAACACCAGCACACCGCCTGTCGTGGCCCCCGTTCCGGTTCTACCCAACGTGGGAATAGAAATAAACGACGTCCAGCAGGGTGAGCGTCCACGTTATTTTCTCCCTTCTTCTCTTTCTGGTTTTACTCGGCGTTATAAAAATCAATCGGGTCGTTTTACGAGACTTTGCCTAAAGGAACCTCCTCGTTGTCATTCGCGATAGTCCAACGCGAAGAGACGGATGATCGTTCGCTTAGAAAACGCTAACAATCGAATTTCTTCTTCGAGACAAACCTCGATTATTCTACGGGTCTTTGGTGCCCTTGCTCGACGAGAATTCGATCGAGCAAGACGCGCGGAAACAATGGATAAGTCAAATTATCGCTTTACGGTATGTAATACCGCACCTTGACCGATTCGGGGATCTAATAGCAGTTTACGAAACACTTTGCAGAAATAACGTCGAGATTTTAATGGCGTTATCTAACCAAGCGTTAGATCGCTCAACAAGAAACTATCCGATGTCCTTCTACACAATCGATACACCCCGCCAGGTTACGTTATTTCGATGAATAATCCATTCTTCCGAAGTGCCCTGCAGATTGTGTTTCGCGAATTAATCGACTGTAAATCCTCCTAAAAGTAGTTAGCTGGCTCAAAGCTCAAAGATGCATTTATACGTTACGAAGCGTACCAAAATACGTTAGGTCGCCCGAAAAGTGTCTTTCTTTTACAAACGCGTCTTTTACAACGATGCATTTTTATACGAACGTGAAAACTACTCTGTCAAATGTCGTGGTCTCCGTCTTGATAGAACAAAATGGATCATACCTAATTCAATAAAATAATAGAAATGTTGCGCATCTATTGTTTCCTTATAAAACGAAAGGAACTTTTGGAGCAACCTGATGTATCTGCTGAAAAACGCAATCCACCAACGACGGTATATAGGAATACGTTTGCTTTCTCGTAAACTCGACGACAGGATATTTCGATCGGAGAGCAGAGTCATAGGCATAAATAAACATCCAATTAGAGAAGACCGTTTGATCTGGAACCTGGTAAAACCTGGTAAAAGTAGCTGAAACGAGGCGCAGGTGTCCAGAGTGTTTGTACGGGACAAATGGCGAAAGCCTTGTCTGAGTGCGCGTGTTTTATCTTGCCAGGAAGGGTTAATAGCTGGGACGATTTTAAAAAATGCAAGTGACCGTGCTTACACCGCATAACGAGCACACACCGCGTACGACGTATCATTGTTAAAGACTGGATACGCGTGCATTCATCGTCGACGAGCCTCTGTGTGGCACACTCGCTTCTTCTTTTTCTTTTCTCCCTCTTTTCGATACCGTGATCGGCCGAAACGCGGAAGAAGCATCCTTTCTTCCAGACGATGCTACGCTATGCTCTTTAACCTCCTTCGCGTACAACGCAAACATCCGATTCTGCGTTTATCGCGCGCAATTAAAAGTTTTTTTTTTTTTTTTTATTTTGGTTATTTTACAATTTGTCCTTGCGGACATTTGGTAAAGTGTTATATCTTGTTGGTGAAGAAAAAAAAAATATAAATAAAAAATAATATAGCATGTGGGCGGCTACCCCCAGCGGGGTGCCAGCTTCGTTTTTTTTTTTTTTTTTTTTCTAAGTTATATCTTTTATGAGCAATTAAAAGTATACGTAATATTCTACTAAATTCGTTTACCTTCCGTTCGACAAAATAATTTGTTATTATCGTGGCAAAGACCATAGTCGCTCGTCGTAACTTCGCGTTTGCTTCGAAACGCAAAGGATACGCGATGGTACAGGTAAAGAATAGTCCGTTTCGCAGTAGTCGCGGTCGGCGTTACACCGCCAGGCTCGCCGCACACCGGCGCCGGATCTAGCGCTCATCACTGGCGATCGAGATTGACGACCATCAAGAACTCGTTCCTTGGTAGTCCCCGATTTCATCGACGCAAGTTGCTCACAAGCGCCGAGGAGGTAGGTTCTCTTGATTTCTCAGCTTTTTCAACAAAGCGGAGAAAGCAAAGAATAGAAAATTAAACGTGCTTCGCTTTGTTCCGCGAAGGTACATCTCACGCCGGATTCCTCCCCGGAACTTACGAAGAAATCATGGTTCGGTAGTCTGATGACCACGGAAAAGGACGAAACGTTCACCATTCTGGTAAAAGGGAAGGCTCTAGCCAGCGTGAAAGCCGACCTGATTCACGCCTTTTTATCGGTAAGTTTACATCGAAACTTCGTACGCTCGTGTACGCTGTTTACACGGGCCCGCGTTAAAAGCAAGTTTCGTTCAACAGATAGCGGAGTTGTCTCACAGCGTAAGCTCGCCGATGTCCTTCAAAGTGGAATACAAAAGGGGAAGTACGGCGCCGGCAATGTTCCAAAGACAAGTCCGTTTTCAAGTGGACATTAGCGCCATATCGAAACAGCCGAACGAACCATTGTTCGCTATTACTTTTACTCTGCTAAGCGGTAAGTGAATTCTCTGATTTTCCATCGCACCGCCAACCTTCTTCATTTCCGACAGTAAAGAGCTTTCGCATTTTTTCGCCTCCTGGATAATTGAATAATTTCGCGCGCGACGTTAATTTGCGAAATATCGAGTTGGCGATAGGAAAGGACGACCGAGGGTACGAAGCACCCTTGGAAACAAACCGTGGACAAGGGTAGATCGGTAAGGTGGTGGCGTTTGGCAATCGTCCAAGCGCAACTAGATCGATGTTACCTTGGCAAGTGGAATTTTGCCGTCTTGTCGGTGTATGTGCGCGTGTATAATTACAAGTCACAAGTCGCAGTGCCCTCGGGTTTTTCTCTTACGGTTTGTCGCTCGTTCGCGCGCCGCTTCATTTACACCGCGTTCCCGTACACGAGGTAATCCCGTTCCCTCCCGATTTCGATACGCGGCATCCAACGACGACTCAATTTTCCATCGATATTTTATCTTTCAGGAAACATCCGAAGATTTCGAAGGGTCTGCGAGCACATTCAGTCGCAGGTCTGCTCGAGAAGCGTAGGAATAAATTTGGGAGGGCAAAGCCGCGCGGCACCGCCTAGTCCGCGAGCATCTCGAAAATTTACCACGGAGATGAGCGAAAGTTCCAGCTGCGGTAGCGACACCAGCGAACGGTTATTTCTCAGCCCGCACCCAGCTACCAGACAGGTAGTCTGTTTCAACAAGGTAGTGCATCGTCATCTTCCTCCTCCCGCGCATCATTGTCGCGATAATTCTTTCCTTATCTTGCAAAAATCATTCTTCGTGGAAAGCGATTACGACAGGTGATAGCCTTCGATTTATTTTTAAACGTCGAGCCGATTTTCGGTATTCTCGTCGTATCGATATCGACAAATTCCTGCTCGTGCGATTCATGACATTCGTAGTCCCTTCTCGTAGTATATGGCACGCGTAGAAAATAACGTGTCCGTTGTTCGCGCTATGCACCGAAAACTACGTTAGATGCAAATAGCCAAGTAGCCGCTGGCACGGTAGCAAACCCATTTACGAGAGAAGCCATTGGACGAAACGAAATGATTTCTCTCGTTAAAAAGTAACCGTGTTTCGCTGTCATTGTCAGTCATATAGTAGCCAATTACGCATTAGTCGTAGCTAGTGCCACGCAATAACAATATCAAGAGTTGGGAAACTCTTGATATTGGGGAAATGGTGAATGGAAAACTACGGTTCGACGCTGATTCGTCGATGTTGTTTTTGCAGATCGACTCGGACATCGAATCGGACACCTCCGTGTTCGACGTGAAATCGCCGACCCGCGAGAACGGTCGCAGAAGTTCCACGTCAACGAACAACAACAACCCGTTACCAGGTGACGCGACGCCGACTCCTGGAAGTCCGACAAAGGCGGTGCGTAGTAATTCGGAGAGTCAAAATACGCCGGAGAAAAAATGCGTAACAACGATGAGCGGCAATAACATAGCGTGATACTACCAGAACTTCCGTTTCGAGTTTCGATCAAGCTTGAAGAACTTGTGGGACAGTGCCCAGAGATTCTGGTGACCCTCGTACGAGCAGCTCGCTCTATCTCCGATCAAGAAACGATCCAACGCCGGGCAGACAGCAACGATCCTAAGACGAAGCTTCGGCCGAGGACGGAATAGACTTCAAGGAGGCATTACCGATCCGAAAGGAAAGATCGACATTTAATCGAAAAACCGAATAAAAATACCTCGACACGACTTCCTTACGTCGCGAGCAAACGAACGAGAGATTGTAGCGGATAAATTCGGAGCATCGAAAGCGATCGAGGAGAGACGATCCTGAGGAAAAGTTCGGCAATAGTCGTCGTTCTGAGAGACGAAGACCAGAGAAACGAGACATCCGTGTGAAAGCAGAGTAAATCAGATTCGGATGAAAAATACGAAGGAAATGCTCGACGTCCAACTCTCGGATCGTTCGGCGACGCATCTCGTGCACAAAATATATTCGACTGGCAAAAACGACGGAGGAAATTTGTGCCGCAACGCGAATCCTTCTCTTTTGATGTTTCGTTTGCATAGTGATCGTGTGATCGTGTGATCGTTTTGTCAAATCGTAGCACGGTTTTACCTGAAAGTGAAGTGCAATAGTGACATCGTACCGGTATACGTCGGATCGTGCCGTTGTAAGAATGGTTTACCGGTACGTATATCTTGTTGTGTATCGTCAATTAGCGATTTCGTTTTACCTTTTCGTTTGTTTCGAAGAAAAAGCTGGAGAAGTTAAGCGAAGATCGACCGCGGCTAATTTCCCCAACTGTCGTACGAACAGGTTTCAAGTTACACAAACTTCTCGTCGAGTCGAGCTTTCGTCGAACTCAACGAAAATCGATTTTCTGTTAACTTCTCTGGCTTTTCCGATTTTTAAACATCGTTAGGACTGTTGCGTTCATCGTAGACGCTAATTAGTTGCATCTTTAGGCGATTCTTTAATTAAACGACTTTGTTGCATATTGCTATTGCGTCGACCATTAGATACGACGAAGCTATTCGATTTTTTTATTGTTCAACAAATCGAAACATTATACAACGTCGATTATCCGAAAGTGGAATTTTGAAACTTTCGCCCAAACGTTCTACGCGCTTCTCGCCATAAGTATGCGCTATTCTCTTTCTTCCTTTGTTTCAAATAGGCAATAGTTTTTCTGGAGCAATCTAACGGATCAACTACTCGTGAATTCGCGGACACCGAGTCTTTCTTACTCGCTTCAGGCAATCGATGTTTTATCGGAAACAACAAAGAGTCGGATATATGCCTTATACGCAAAAATACCCTAATGTTGATTCCAAGCCGCCTTAATCAAATATAAAGTAATGCAACTAATGTTCCACTAATGGGAGTAAATATTAAAGTTTTGTGAAACGAAACCTCTCGAGTTACGTGAGAAAATGGAAACTCTGGAGAAGAGACGCTTGTTCGGTCGACGTTTCACATTAACGCTATTTTTACATTGCGCGATAAAGACGATACTTTCTAATTTGTTTAGTGCTTCGAAGAATCTAGTGTAAACTGATAGGCGTATTTTTGCGCGGAGAAAAAGACGAAAAACACGAAGATTCTGACGTTCGTCGGCATTTTCCATCTTCGTTCTCGTGAAATTTTCGAACGGCGGACAAGCCACGTTGTCGATCGCGCATCGTTTCGCATGCTGACAATTTCGAATCTCGAATTTTTGAATCCTCGATCGTCTTATCAGCGACTCGCTGTTACGGCCAGCTCCTATTTCTCGGTACACGATCGCGAACCAGGAAACTTTACGAACGAGTCGCTGAAATTGTCTCGCGATGTTTCTATAACTTTTACGGGACGCGCGTAGTAGAGAGAAAAAGAGAAACGGAGGATCAGCGGGGAAAGTAGGAAAAAGAAACGCGTTAAGGGAGAAAGAAAAGAAGAAAATTCACTCGCGACGCAACGATCGCGTCGAGAGATTTATTTTTTGCACGCACGAGAAAACATTTCAAAAAGACTAATATATAAATATATAAATACGAATATAAATATATAAATAAATGAATAAATAAATAAATATACATATATATATAAATATCAACAATTTATATATATATATATATAAATACACACACACACACGTACATATATGTATAAGTAGATTTCACTTACGAGCGACGCGTTGCAACGCGTACGGCTTCTTGTCTGCTACTTATGCGAAAATAGACGACGAAAATGAGAAACGGGGGGGGGGGGAGAAGGGACGAGAGAACGCAGCAAGATGAAATCTAGCGTTTCTAACCATAGACTAATAGAGATAAGTGATTTCAAAAGAAAAGGAAAAAAATGTTATAATTAAATATCGTACACGTTTTTCTCAATACACAGAAACATATCTCGAAAATAATCCTGGCTTCTTAGTGGAACGACGAATGCATCGTGAACGTGATTATAGAAAGAAAAGAAGAGCACCGTTTTTAATCGAAGGCTCGCTAATAGACGTAACCAAAGTCGAATCCTGCCGAACGTAGAAGTCTCGACGAACCGAACGAAACGCCCGTGTGTACCCCTGTGGTCGACGCGACCCACGTGGTTACAACCGGATCGACTCTAGAATGTTAAACGGTCATACCGAACCGTGCAAAATCGCCTAGCGTTTATATTTTTGTTAAATGTTTCGAGGAAAAAAGCTGCGCGTTCGCGAACCACAACGCTCCGTACGTTAAAATCGATCGGACGGGAGATTAGCCAAAGAGTATGTTGTAACGTAATTTTCGACGAGGAGCAAGACACGTTCGAAACGGTCGTAGTAGTAGTACTCGACAACGAAAGAAGCGTTGCAAGTGTCGTCGGAAAGGAGGGAATGGTTTTCAGTTTCCGTAATTCGATCGTCGGTCGATACACGGCGCTGCAATCGGAGATGGATCCCGTGAAAGTTTGCCATTCTAGTAACGCTCGATCGATAAATCTTAACGGCAAACGAGTCGAGACGAGGCGTTAGTGATATTAAAGTTTTCGCGATTAGATAGACATAGGCAAGAGAATTCGAACCTTAGATGTTCGCTCGAATCAAAAATATCGCAATGTCGAAGCCCTTAACGATCCCCGATAGCTCTCTCGCTTTAGATATTTAAATTGTACATTGTACGGCGTACGACGACTCGTTCCTACATAAACAGCTACGTACGAATTATATCGAGAGAAAGGAGTATGCGGATCGTTGTTCCGACCAACGCTTCGAAAACGGAGAAATTCTTTTTGCCAAGAAAAACGACGTAGTCGTAGTCTTCACTAGGTAAAAATTCGTTGCGATCCTATGGACGACGCAACGACGTTTTGTTATATCACGGGACGCGGATCAAAATTATAGGGTAACGTTTGCTCGTAAGAGATTCGAATTATTTTCTCTCCGTATCATCGCTGCGTTTTTCCCTCGTGAAAATCGACTGCAACAAAAGGAAACGTTTCGGGTTTTCTTCTCGAGGTATGACACCCGGTTTCGACGATGGCAAGATGGACGAACAAAGAGCGTCGTAACAACGGAAAAGCGAAGAATAGTCGGACGTAAGCCTGGTTTAATTGATAGGCGATTAGATTACTCGTTCTTACCGATTCCCCTATTTGTACCACAACATTCCATTAAGAAGCTTGCAGATAGAAAATAAAAAGATGCTGTAATCGTTTGACGTACGGCACCTTCTATGCTTCTGATCCAGACGGAGAATTGGAAGCAACAAAGAAACAGGGAGGAAGAATGCGTACGAGCGTGAACGATGGATCGTTTGTTGCGTGTCGAGGAAATAAAACGGGCTTTGCAATCCACGAAATCGCAAGTAAACTAATAAAATGGTAAAGAGAGAAAGAGAGGGGAAGCAAGAGAGCGTGTATGTGCGCGAGTGTGTTATGCGTGAGCGAGGAGAGATTGCTGTTGGTTAGCTGAAGCGACTCGTTGATATTTTATGCGTCATACAACATAACACACACCACTAATTCGTAAATTCAACTTAGACGTAAGCTTGCGGTTATCTATTTACTAATTGCGGATTAATGTAAAACCATTCGTAAGACGTAAGTAACATAGACGTAACTAAAGAAAGGGGGAAAACTCGTAGGATGATTACGGGAATGGGAAAGAGAGAAAGATGCGAGGCAGGGAGTGTGAGAGGGAGGGAGACGAGGAAACAAGGAGAAACAAATTACCGGCCATACTAAGCTAGAATTTTATATCGTGCGAATTTAAGAATGGAGAAAAATACTAAAGTACTTCGGTGAATACTCGAGTGAATGGATTAGGTGTCGAGCATGAAATAGCTCGGCATCATTTTCTGTCTGCTGCTTTTTCTTTGCAATTGGGCGTGCCGCGTGGCGCACGCGCTTGCCTCACTTGTCACGCGTATCGCACGACGGACAATTAATAATACTCGCTATCCCTCATGTGTCTCCGATTTATTTTTCGATTCGCTTTTGCCTCACGTGACTCTGTGCCGACGCTCGGCGATTCCTTTCGATCACCTGTCTCGATCCGACAAAAACGCTTCTCGTTTTGCCATCCTTCTCTCATGTACGTTTCTACTCGTTTCGTTTATCGAATCTCTACACCTTTTCGATCATCTTTGTTTAAATAATACTCGAATCGTTCTAACGTATAATCTCGTAAACGATCAGGATTATCATCGATCGTCGTCGCTCTGTCTACTTTCCGTTACCGTTCTCTTACCTCTGTTTTATTCGTTTCCCGAAATATACAACCGTAAATCGTTCGCGTATCTACCTTTATCACATATACTTTGAATACCAAAATCCACTTTCCGTTATATACGTACGTATAGGATACTACTGTTCGGATGTATTTGCAAAAGTCTACCGACTCGTTTGATGGAAGAAGAAGTCTGAATGAGATTCACCGTGCTTGTCGCTGAGCGCACAGAGGGCATGCGTGCTTTTCCTGGTGTATAGAGACGAGATTGCCGAGCAGAAATAATAAATGCAACAGCGTCTCTTCGACTGGACATAAATCTGTAGGAATTATACAAATTCCCAATACCGTATCCTTAAGGCATTAAGCTAGGCAAATAGAGATTTTTATACAATTTATAAGGCGATTTGCAATCGATTGATTTATCGCACGTTTACTTGTTGACGTTTTGTTATATACACACGGGCGCG
Organism: Bombus pascuorum; assembly: GCF_905332965.1. Lineage (NCBI taxonomy): Eukaryota > Metazoa > Arthropoda > Insecta > Hymenoptera > Apidae > Bombus > Bombus pascuorum. Next base: position 3,639,005 of record NC_083488.1, on the reverse strand, counting down.
CTATGCTTTCGAACCTGCATCGTGGCAGCCTTGTTTAAGGAATCCGATTAAACGGATTATAGCGTTGTATCATTGAAATACCGTTGTCAGATCGTACGGAAATCCAGTCAACCAATTTGTTTTTTCATAGAAACCCGTACGAACAAGAATCATCCTCGTGTTATGTGCTTCTTTTTTGAATAAAGAAAAAAAGAAAAAAAAGAAAAAAGGAAGAGACGACTAACTCGCGTTCGTAGCTTCTTTCAGCCTCGTGAACCGATCCGATCACTTTCGCTGTACTTATTCGGAGATATAAAGTTCCGTAGAAATAATGAAAAATAAACGATCGATAATAATAAAGAAAATATCATTGAAAACACTCTATCCACTGTTTACGTTGGATTTGTCGAGCGAGTGGTCACTACGGTAGGAAGGTTGCTGCGATGCACGCATCGTAGCGCCTAGATGAACGCATTACCTATTGTAAGATATTCTCTCTCGTCGCTCGAGGTTTAAAACTAATCGATTATTATCGTGCTTCTGACACATTCGTATAATTATCGTGTGTATTTACGAATCTCTGTACGGGCGTGATGTGGTGCACAACGGATAGATGAGCAAGAGAGATAAAACGAAGAACGAAGCTCGAAGGTTGCCCACGTACGTTGACCATCAACGATTCCGTTCACGAACAATGTTCGCTTTGACGCATAAATCAGATTCTTTCCGCTGGAACGAGGCTGATTGCCGCACGGGAACGTCGGTAACGTCGTTCCGTTACTCTCTGCGCGAAACTGAAACCTCTGCCAACCTCTCGAGCTCGCCAACCGCTCTAATTAGCTTATCGACTAGAACGAAACACTTCGTTCCCCTATCATTACCAGCTTCGTCTTCGAATTCACCTTCGGATTTACTTACTGACGCGTTTCCAAGCGAAACCATCTATCACTAACGCGACACCGTAACTCGATTCCTCCCGCAGAACAAATGTCAAATCTTATCGAACCGTCGCCTCTTTTTTCATATATCACGAATCATGCTCTATCGTTCTCACAGATTGTCTCTTCGTTTAGGTTTCATTGATCGTAACCGGTCGCAAAAAAAAAAAGAGAATATGTTGGCAATGCGTCAAATTTTCATCGTTCAAATGCGAATGACTGGGTTCACACCGAGGAAGCCTTCAAAGATTCGTCCCGAACGGTTCCATCTATAGAGGGAGAAGCGTGAAATTTCGAAACGAACGGTAAACTCGTAAAGAGGCAGAAGCGGAAAAGAGGAAAGGGAGCATTGTCCTAAGATAGAAGCGTTGCCTGGCACGGTAGGTCGGCGCACCTTCGGCCAATTCGATCTTGCACGGTCGCGAATTAACGCCGCGACCAACAACGTCCGACTAGTTAGTAAAGTTTAGTAAAGGCGTGAATCTGTAGTTCCACTGTGTTGATCGCTGTATTGTAAGCAAAATCGACTAGAAACACACCCGGAGACGCTTCTTTTCACGCTATACTGTTCGCTGGGTTACCGACTTCTTCACCGTTTACGCGTAGACGCCACCGTGCACCGATTTTTAGTATTTCAACGCTTTTCACTTCAACACGCAACACGCGTTTAATTTTCTTCCTATGGTTGGCAACAACTTTCTACCCTTTGCACTTGTACCGGTATTATTCTTCGCGCCGTGTCGTATTCACGAAACTGGAATATAATCGATGCTAAATAATCATTGTTATTTTTTACGATGCTAGAAGGCCCTGGAACTTTTATAAATATGGCTACGCCATTGCGTATTTTAATTTAAAAAATGGGAAAAAATATATTTGATAGAAAGTTTGACGCGATAGCGCGTTACGTTAAAATTGACGCAAAGTGCAAAGGGACGAACGATAATTTTCTTATACAGCCGATTCGACGAAAACAACTGACGAAGATATCGTTACGTCGTAGGAACGGATAAAAAATGGTACGAACGCGAAATAACGTTGCTCAGGGCTGTCGGAAAATTATTGGCCAAGATTACTATGCGATCGTTGCTACTAAAAAGAAAGAAAAAATCAAAACGCCTTTTCAATAGGGAAACCCTTAGTACTAAATTAACCATATTCATAGCCGTAGCAACGAAGATATTGCTTTCACGATTGATTTAGCAATCTCACGACACACCTTTAATACAGGCATATCTCAACGATAAAAAGTTTCAAAATCGAAATGTCGTACACGAGGGATCCACGAGTCGTATCTCGTGCAAACGAGCTTCGATTTCTATTCTGAGTATCGATTATATGTATTTCGTGTGAAGTCTTTCACTATTGTAGCAGTATACTAATCTGTTAAACGATAAAGAAAATCATATTGACGTACGAAGTGGGTGGTAGTGATAAGTTACGGGCGCTTTCAAATGTTATTCACAGTTCAAATTGTCTAGAAATTTAAAATTCTCGAATAACGGATAACAATCTGTAAATGATCGTTTGAATAAAAATTTTGACTTTTCGAACTAACGAATTCCTAATTTCAATTTATCGAATACCGATTAGATAACTGAGTAACTTCCGACGTTTGTTACGATAAGATTTTGTATAAAGTTGCAAAAATGAAATAGCACGTTTATTATCGATTGTTATGCGCGTATCGAAACAAAACGATTGTTACCTGCGAATTTCGTGTGAAACAGTTCATATCAAAGATACATAATCAATATTCTATTTAGAGGATCCCAGAGGTACAGCGATTCGATTTGCCAATTACGCGTTGTATGTACCGAGTATTTAGTAACGTCCATGACAACTGACAATAACGGCTGTGAGTCCGAAGATGTGTTTTCTGAAAAGTATTCCTTATTGTAAACCATTTCGCTTGACTTGCCTGCGTGAATTTAAACTTCCGTCGAAATTTTAGTGGGAACCGATCGTACAACGCTATATTCACACAAAAGAAACAATTCGATAGACAGGCTTCGATTATACATTCGATTATTCGATGTGTACCGAATAACATAAAAAATAACTGTGGTTCGTAATTTTAACAATAGCATTACCTTGCTATGCTATTATTTCAAGAAGATGAAAGCTCGAAATTTATTCATTTCTAATAGAGCGTTAGAGCAGGTGCAAATATGTTTGAGTATTAAACTTTTGGTCGGTTTTCACAAAAGAAATTTCAAAAAACGGAACGACGATCTATCTAATCGATGCATGAGTACAACAATGATATACATACATACATACATAGGTACTCACCATGTGCAGCCGATTACGACGAAGTTACAAAATACTTGTCGCTTATTTTGCAAATAAAGAGCACTCCTAACAAAAAGTGGTTACATCGATTTAAGAGTTGTTAATTTGCATCACGGAATTAATCAATGACCGCGTCACACAAATGGTCGCAGGAAATATACAAACGATGGAACTTTAGGCCGGTTCCAACGATACAGGAAACACCGATGAAATATATTGACAATTTTGAGTATGTGATAAAATAAAATCGTTCGAAATTTTGAAAATGTACAACTTTATGAAAGAAGACACAGACGCGTTCGAAGACTCGAAAACTTACACGCCGGAAACACGAGAAACGAATATGGCTTCGAGTTGATTTACAAGTTGATGCAATTATCGATCGTGAAATCGATTAACCACGTTTGAAATGCCCGCGTTTAGCGGCAAACTGACTCCATAAAATTTGAACGATCGTGTTCAGAGGGATTAGGGATTTGCGCTAAATTCGATGCACTTGCAGTAAACTATTTTTTTACGAAGAGAAAAGAAACAATCCTGCCCTGAAACCCTTGTTCCGCATAACGAAGAACTAGTTTCTTTTTTTAAACGTTCAATTCCTGAAACCACGGCAACGGTGTACGCATATTGTGATTCGAGTGTCTCACGGTCCCACGAATCGATTACATAGTTTCTTTCTTGTCGACCTTAAATGGGTATGTATATATCACCTTGTTTTGGAGAAAAAAAAAAACGATCATTACACCACCAGATGTAACCAACATTGATATCACAATTGTTTTATTTTATTTCACTTTATCGAATAACAATTCATTCGATTATTCAATTACTTTTTCTATAGTTTACTTGTGAAGCAAACTACAAATACAGTGTACAGTTATTGTACTAACGAATACTACTGGTACTTGTCACGCAATGACTATGGATTATTATGTATTATTATAAAATAATATCGTTAGTTTTCAAGCAAACGAATAAACACGAGAATGTGGGGAGATAAAAATTGTAACATATTTGTTGATGGCCAATATCAAATATGTATAAAAGTAATAATAATGCAACATTACTAATAAACAAATATTACTAATTCCGTTGTAAACTTAATTCCTAAATTATAATATAAATATCACCTCTATACACTTCATATATGCAACATAATATAACGAATAGTTAAACTTTGATGATTAAATATGTATTTATTTTTTATTGTATCTATTTATATACATATACATACACATATACTTGTTAAGAGATCTATGTACATAGTAATCTCCTATTAACTTACATGTATAAGAAAATTCTTTACGTTATGAAAACAACTTTCATATTAAAAACTTCATAATCCAACGACAAATGTATTTAACTTTGTTTTTGTTTCGAATTTGTAATTTAAGCATAAGGTAGAAAGGTGGAAAGATTGCAACACTACATCAAACTACACGACTGCATATACATAAACTTCTGTATGAGCTATATGGTTGGTTGCTCTGTCGAGTCAACTTTTCCGTGGTACAATATTATGAAAATTTTAATCTGCATTTGTTTATCGAACTGTTGTTAATTAAGTTAAATTAAGTTAAAGAATGCCGAAACGTCCATGTCCTTTTGAAGATAATTTACTACCTCAATTAAAAGTACACGTAGGCCAGAAGCAAATAGACAACGGTGTCTGTCAAGAGGAACGAATGAAGAATGTTTATGGTACGGAGGTTATAATATACGAATATCGACAGATATTATAATAATATATACTCTATTTATTCTATTTCATATAGATAAAACAATGGATTTATTGAAAGAAGGTGTAAAAGTACTGTCGCGAAGATTAAGTACTTCTATGGAATTGAATTCTCTCGATGTACCATCGTCGAAAACTCCTTCGTGCAAATCCAAAAATGAACGTATCTCAAAACAAATGGTGTTGAATAGTAAACTAGAATTATTAGGAGCGGATAAAGCTATAAAGGTAAGTTATTTACACTTATTAACAGTAGTAAAATCTATCTATCATAAATTTATTGTTATTATCGATATTACAAACATTTATCATTAATCCAATATAATCCAACCTATATATATAGAGAGAGAGATTTTAAAATATGATACAATTAACACCTTTCTCTTTTCCTTTATATTCTGTAAGGATATTCGACCAAAGTATGATCTTTGTGAATGCAGTCGAGTGATAGATCAGAGCATGTTCAGCAAATGTTCCTATTGTGATCAAATTTTATGTAATTCTTGTCTCTTTGAGTGTATCAGTTGCTCAGAACTATTTTGTCAGGACTGTTCACTACCTACGTAAGTTAGCTTAATCTTGGAATATATATAAATACTTGGAGGATTTCATTTTTCTTTATTTTTTTTTTTTTTTTTCTTTGCAGATATGATTACGAAGAACAAACTAAATGCCTTAATTGTTATAAATAGGACTTAAATATATGTATATTTTTTATACTCATTTTGTAAGTTATATATTTCTACTCACATTGGCTAATATAAAGGATCTTAAATTAATTTAAAAAATTAATTATAATACAATATATGCAATGTAGTATTAAATGTATTAAATGAAAGAATTACCTGTTATCCTTTCCGCATCCTATTCTTGTCATTAAAAAAAATATTTACTATTTAATGTGAACTTACTTTTGCATATGTAATAAATGTTATGTTTGTTGTTCATTATGAAGAAGATTGGACAGAAATTCATTACAATTATGACATTTCTGAATTGGAAGTTAGAAATATACAAATTAAAACTAATAGGGGAAAACAAAAGACTATCATTCAGATAGTACCCCATAAAAAAGAGAAATTCACTAAAATACGTATGATAAAACGTTACTATAATTTCGACGAATTCAGAATGATTTAAGAAATCAGCAATCGTTGATTTATGATACATTATATATTGCAAATGGTCAGTTGTACTGCATAATTTAAATTTCGTAAATGAATAAGAAAATTAACAAAACATTTCAAATAAAATAAATACTTAGAGCGGGAAACGTATTTGTATTTCTGTATACATGTATACGTACCGTTATCGCATATTCACGTGGGTTCTCTAAGAAATCTGAGTGACAGTAAGTAAGCCGCCTTTCAAACGAAAGATTTTAAATTTAGACCAGCAACGGTAGGAGATATTAATATCTACATTACTTTCAGTTATTATATTGCATTTACATGTATCCCAAAATTACATTTCTATATAATATGTATTTATATCGTCCATTTTAATTTAAAAATTATTTTCAGAATAAAATTCTAATAATTAGTATGAAATGGATTTCTCATTTTATTTTTAAATCCACGTGATAAAGTTAGATTAATTATTATATTATAAATGTTTTTTTATATTCAGATACTGATATGATTAAAAGAAGGAAAGCATCAGAGTTACCGGTACAAATCAATGAAGATGGAGATGCTAATAACACATCAAAACACAATACTTTGGTAAGATATTTACATTATCTTAAAATTTTATTACTAGCAACAGAAATTAATAACAGTAGATCGTGTACTTATAGAATGTTAAAGAGAAAACAGAGTACGATTTATCCCAGAAAATGAATATGAAACAAAAGGTAAAACAGAAGAGCACAAAAAAGTGTCAGAAAGTTAGTAAACAATTAAGTGTTTCAAACATGATTCTCAAATATAATGCGAAAGCATATAAATATCAAATTCAGCAGTTAAATCTATTGTTCAAAAAATCTTTAAAATATCCAATGCTTACACAAGATGAGTTATATATGTTATTTGCAAAATATAAATCTGATGGACATTATAAAATTAATAAAAACTTACCACCATTTACGAGCCTTCTTGTTAATACACGTGATATGTTTAAAGAAAATCATTGTTATGATCAGTTTTCTAATATACAAAAAGCAAAGCCTGAAAACAGTGGAGAAACAACTGAAAATTCATATTCTAACACCTTTAATAAAGATCAACATGTAGAAGAAAATCCAAAGGTGTGTGAAATTCTGCAATCAAATGTAAAACAGGATGTACTGGAATGTACAGAAACCCCTCAAGTAAATAATATAGACAGCAAAATACAAAATAAATATCTTTATAATGATCAGAACTTCTTACACAGCAGCAATTATAATCATTTATGTATGAACTATAATATGCAATCATATAATAACTTAGATATATTAAATGATATACAGTATTGTGCTCAATCAAAAGTAGATGCTAAGAAAGTTTCTGATGCAGAAAAGAAACAGTTTTCATGCAATTTAATAAAGTCACAAGATATTATCTCTGAAGAACATCAAAATTGCAGATATATGAATAAGAATTTACTTTGTAACATACCTGATACACAATATGAAAATTTAACCAACAGTGAAATTCCACAACAAAATGATATACACTATTCATTGCAGTATAACAATTTTTCGTTGAATCCAAACATTTACAATGATTGCTATTTAAATAAATGCAATAATGTGGCTCCTATCAATAATAACAATAATCATCAATCAAAAAATGTACAATCAATTTGTATTCCTCACATCAATAATTTAGAATCATGTCTTGATATGAAAAATTTGGTTGCTCCTCATCAGTTGCCATTGACAATAAATCATTTAGAAGAACAAAGTGATTTGAACTTACCCATTCGTACAGAGACATATTCTGTGTTGAGCAACAAAAATTTGCCATATGTTTTCAATGAGGATGTCGATAATATTCAGGCAGATTTTAATGCTTACAATACAGATTCAACTGTGATCTCAGATGATATTCTGTCACAAACAAATGCAATTATTCCATTGCATGCTAATATGGCCAATCAGTACAACTAAAATATTATAATATTTAAATATTACTCTTTAAATTTATACAAGATTTTATATATTTTTTTACTATAAATATTTGAAGATACACATATATATATATATATATACATACTTAACAGTATATAGTATAAATCTCGAAAATGTATTTAATATACATAGTTTAGTTTTAGATACAAAGAAAACATAATATATTAATGTACAAGTTATTCTACACAATTATTTCTCGTTTCATTTTCTATAGATATATCAGTTTGAGTTTTTATAAATAAACATATTTAAAAATTTATAATAGGTAAAAAACACAACTGTGCGTGAATATAATTATATAAGTTGAGGTATTATAGTTTATTAAGCAATATTCGAGTTGAGAATTTTAATTACAATTTATACAATCCATAAGCTGTAAAAATTCATTATGTTTTTGTAACAAATAAAATATATACTATGATAAAATTTAAAGCGTTTTAAGTTTGTACCTAATTAAATTAAAACATGGTCCCAATAAGCTTTTTAAGTATCACTTTCATAATACTTAGTATTGAAATATATTAATGATTTTCATACAAAATCTCTTTTGATTTCTTACAAAATAATGACTGCATCTTTTTATACAAAAAATGTTAAGTACAAAATACATATAATGCAATACAAAAAGTTATTAATCATTTCATTTGAAATAAAAAATGTAAAAATGATAATACTATCCATGAACTTAATGTAAAAGAAGACAATGAATTTATGAAAGCACTATCAAGGTTCTTCGCATTTTGCTTGCTTTCGTTTCCTTTTGTAAAACCTATTAAAAATTTAACAGTTAATTACAAAATATATTCTGAAACTGAAAACTTCGTGATTATATTGACAATAAGATATTATGACAAAAATTTGATTAAATGTCAGTTTATTATGTTATTAGCAAAAAATATGTACGTGCGCGCGCGCGCGCGCACGCACGCACACACACGCACAGAATAAGAATTATGTAAAAGAGATCCTTACAAGTCATAAGGGTGTTATGTTTGTATGGTCCTTTATATTTTTTCGATATCCAGAAAAATCTGTTACCAAATCTATTTCATCAATATCTTCACCTAGGAGACGACCCTCTACATCGTCCTTAGATCTCCTAAATAGCCTGCAATTGAATTGAACAAGGCAAACAAATTATTAAATTTATTCCAGAAATATTGAAATATCGATGTATAAATTAAAACTTGTATTACCTTATCTTATACTTAAAGATGAGACTGTATCTTATAACTATTTGTCACATTTTTCTATGTTAAGCTACAGATACAGTAAAATATTATACAAGCGGTCTAAATATCATATTGTTAATGAATAATTTTGCAGTAATATAAGCATTTGAAGAAAGTTAAAGTATTTTCAAGTATTATATGAAATATAAATTCAATAACCAAATTAGTTACAACATACTTTATACATCACTGCTATTTGCTGTAAGCAAATTAACTGGATACACAGCCAAATTAGCCCAAGAAAAAAGGTGCTATAATTTATTCCTCTCGCAATCAATCAAAAATATTACTGCAATCTCAAATATTGCTGCAACATTATAAACCTTCAACACAATTTCCAATTAATATGCAGATCATAAAAGGTAGCTATGGTAAAAGCGTGCATAAGAATATATGTACAAAAATTGAAAACCAATCCTTAGGATCAAATATTATTATTATTATTATTATTATTATTATTATTTAATAGATAACATATACATGTTCAAAAGATATGAATATTTATTTACAAAATATATATATGTATTTTCTTTTCTTCTTACAATAACTGGAATCGATGTACAGTAAAAAAATAGCTTACTTAATATCAGTTGTTTAGGTTTAATACAATATTTACAGTTTAGTATAGTAAAATTGCTCCTGCATCAATTGTTGTTTCAGCACATTATTTACAACAGGAAGCGACATGTTTCACCAAGTTTTTGTTTGATAAGATTTCTTTTCAGTCAGTCTTATATTGTTTTATATGTAGTTAACAATAAGTCTCCATTTGATTAGAAAGATAATTTCATAAGTTTAGTTTAAAGTTCACAGCCTGTTTTACTCATTCACAATACAATTAAAATGTTGAGATATCAATAGAAAATTTGCTATTTAAGTTATGAAACATATTACAACTAGGATAGTAGTTTTACTACAATCACTAGTTAGTTAAATTAAATATTTTTAATAACTTTGTTAGTTTAATATATTAATAATATAAATGATAAATAACAAGCACATAAAATTTAACAGAACTACCACCTTGATATTAGTACGATACAATTAAGAAGGCAACGCGAATGTATGATGTCAGTTTTGCCGTAATTCTATTAGGCAGTAGGATTATTAAAGTTCTGCACAAATTTCGAGAGCATAGAAGAGGTTTGTGCGTACCTGGACAATGTCGATGTTGATCTATGCATAATAGGTATTACAGTATCATCTAAACCACGATGAAGAGATATTGTATCTAAATCAATCATTCTTGCAGTAGAATGAGCATGCATCGCTGATAAATATTCTGGTGTCTCTAAAGTGGTCTTCGTCGGTTTACGATATCTGTGAAAATAAAATAAACAACATTGAAATTTACAAATATTGTATTCCTTGAATGCAAAACTATTTCTTCTTTATGTGGAACTTACAATTTTAGTAACAAAGAACTACCAACTACAGATGCTGAGCTTAATGCCATCGCCGCTGACGACATCCAAGGTTGAAGGAAGAATCCGAAAGAACTAAATATTCCAGCAGCAATAGGAATACCCAACAAATTATAGATACTAGCAAATAAAAAATTCAACCTTATTCGACGAACTGTTTTTCTCGATAGATCCAGACACGCAATAACATCTAGAAGATCATTCTAAAAAGTTGTTATTAATAAAGTATTTGCTGTATAAATATAAAATATCGAAATTTTTTCATTTAATTTTTAACTCACTCGCATGAGGACTACATCGGCAGCTTCCACAGCAACATCCGTACCAGAAGATATTGCAATGCCAACATCTGATTGTGCAAGGGCAGGACTATCATTGACACCATCTCCTACCATTGCAACTCTTAAGCCTTGATCTTGTAAACGCTGAATTTTAGCAACTTTGTGCGAAGGTAACACTTCTGCAAATACTCTAGTAATACCAACCTACATGAATAATAGATATTATGAATTGATAAAAAGTCATAAGCGAACTTATTGTGTGAAAGAAAGCTTACTTGTCTAGCAATAGAAACAGCGGTCTTTCTATTATCTCCTGTTAAAAGAATGACTTCTAAACCCATTTTTTTCAAAGTATAAATTGCCAGATGGGCTTCTGGTTTAACCGTATCTGCTACGCTGATCATAGCCACCAGTACATTATTCACTGCTGCTAAAACAGCAGTATGTCCTAGATCTTCTTCAGTAACCATTTTCAACTCTACTTCTTGTGGTATGTTAATAGCATTTCTTCGCATCCACTCTCTGTTACCAACGCAAATTTCATATAGATCGTCAGGATTAGTCTGGTCACCATGGGAATCCGGACTTAGCAACAATTCCAAATTTTGTCTCGTGCTCGAAATTGGCGTAACATCGATCGACACATTATTTAAGTTATGCGTTCCAGAAGGTAATCTTTTCACCTCGTTAATATAGTTAAGAATCTTATCAGATTTTAATGCATCGGCCAACGTAGTTGAAATATGTGATACTTTACATTTAAGTCCGCAACCAGCAACTGCTTGAAAATTCATGCATTGTCCAGTTGCTTCAGAGCCTATTGTTTCCTTCACGTACCGCACAATTGCTTAAAAAAAAAGCAGTTTATGGAAAATTGTACGCATTTATATAAGACATATTAGACATATTATATAAAAGTATAAGTATTTTCAATGCCTTACCTGATGCGATTGGATGTTCGCTATTTGTTTCAGCTGTACAGATAATGACTAAGAACTTTGCTAGTGAATAAGCTGTTTCATTTACAAAGAGATTTATCTTTGTTACCATTGGTATACCGTGTGTTATTGTTCCGGTCTTATCAAATACAATACATTTAACTTTGTGCGCATTTTCCAATGGTTCAGCACCTTTTATTAAGATACCATTTAATGCTCCGACTCCAGTACCAACCATAACGGCAGTTGGCGTAGCCAATCCTAACGCGCATGGACAAGCTATTGCTAATACGCAAAGCGCGCTTCGAAAAGCATATTGAAATATAATTTCTTCTCTATTCATTCCGTGTTTATTGATTTGATCGTTGTGCGAGATTGGCAAACTGTTTACATTTACATATCCCACTATTATCCAAACGAGTAAAGTTACTATAGAAACAACTATAACAAGAGGTATGAAATAACCAGCTATCTTATCGGCTAAATGTTGGATAGGTGCCTTATTCGTTTGTGCCTCTTCTACTAATCGTACGATTTGTGCCAATGTCGTGTGTTCTCCTGTATGCGTGGCAGTAATTAGAAGCGGACCGTTTTGATTTATCGAGCCACCTATTACAACCGATCCCTTCTTTTTTGGCACCGGCATACTTTCCCCAGTAATTAGGCTCTCGTCGCAAGTAGAATTGCCTGATAAAACTCTACCATCGACGGGAACTTTGGCACCTTGCACTACTTTTAAGACATCGCCTCGTTGTACTAAATCTATGCTGATTAAACGCTCAGATAGTAGTTCATTGTTAGGGCCCAAAGTAACCAGGACCGCGTCCGTTGCTTTCAAAGACAATAATTTCGATAACGCCTCCGAGGTTTTACCCTGGAAAAATTAATTACTGCTTTTTATTAATTTTCGTGACAGTTATATCAACGTAAGCACAATGTTTAATAAAAGATTGAAAACCTTTGCGACATGTTCTAACCATCTTCCTAAACTGATGAACACTAACAACATCGGAGGAGTATCAAAAAATGTCTGAGGACTAACGTGTTCCTGCATTATCATGGCCGCTGTAAGTACGGCGACAGAGTACAAATAAGATATCGTGGTAGTCATAGAAATTAAAACATCCATATTAGTTGTACCGTGTTTCAAAGCTTTGTACGCTTGAACGTAAAAATGCCAGCCGCCAAAAAACTATAAATATCATATTGTCAAGATTTCAACTTAATTTCTTAATTTATAAAGAAATATTTGGAATTACCTGGACTGGTGTAGAAAATATGAAAAGGATTAAGTTTTCCCAGGAAAGACCAGGAACTACGCAACACATATCTTCATGCGTTTTTTCACCAATAGACATGATTACCATAAAGTATGTCATGGCTAACATACACGGTATGCCAAAAATTAAGGACACTAAAAACGCTGTCCGCCACTTGTTTATTTCTTCCCTACATAAAAACGAAAGATATACTTATTTCTATTTAATCAAAAACTCGTGAAATAAATTTACCTCTGATCCAAGTAGTCTCTGTTTTCTTTATCTTTATTACTAAATAACATGGCGGTGAAACCTAATTTGTTAATGCATTCGATAATGTCCCTGACGCCAATTTTTTCTACATCGTATTTGAATTTTCCACGTTGAGTTGCCAACGCAACTGCGGCAGAATGGACACCTGGTAATTTCCTCACAGTCGATTCTATCTTATTCACGCAAGATGCACATGTCATACCTGTGATCTATAAAATCAATATTAAGAACCATGTTGTCAACTTTGTGTCGCCGACCTGCCAAGTTAATAACCAGCTCACTTTTAATTCAATATCTCCCTCTCCAGTGCCAGGTTCCTCGATCAAAGTAGTAGGGAAGCCCAATTCCGATATGCTAGAAGCGATATCAATCGCTCTTATCTTATTCGGATCAAACGTAATTTCTGCCTTGGCCGCCATCAATGCGACCAAGATATTATTTACACCGTATAATTTTTTGCAATGTTTTTCTATGGCAGCAACGCAGGAAGCACAGGTCATCCCCTTTGAGGAATACACCGATTCATAACATCAAAGCGGTAACGCGAAGATGAATCAGGATTATTTTCACGCGTAATATTTACCGTTATATGTAAAAAGCATTTTGCTGTTTCGTTTCGAGTCTTTACATCGCCTCCACCATTCATTTGCAACGGAAGTTCCTCTTGCGTAGAATTGTTTTTTAACGGCAAGTTCACTGGTGTTTCCTCTCCTAGAACTTTACCGTTTACTTCTTTAACAAACGAATTAAAACCCATTTCTTCGACGAATCCTGATATTTGTTCAGCCGTTAGATCCTTGTCGTTATAAGAAACCATAGCTTCCTTCTTTTCTAAACTAACGTTCGCCTGTTTTATTCCTGCTCTCTCCGATAAACCATCTGCAACAGAAATAGCAAAGAAACGCGATAACTTGACTATACCAACGAGAATCGGTTTAACAAAATTCGCTACTCACTAGTAATAGTTTTAACACAAGATGTGCAAGTCATTCCATCGATATGTACGGTACAAGTACTGATAGTTAATTCTAACGAATCACTTTTTTGTATCTTTTCGGTATCTTTACGTTCGTCGCTGCATAGGGAAGCGGTGAAACCCATATCCTCTATCGCTTCGACCAATTCGTTCGGCGTAATTTCTTCCGCTTTATATTCGACGTAACCGAGCTTCTCTTCTAGAATTACTTTAACGCTTAAAACCTCCGGTCGGCTACCTATGGTTCCCTCGATGTTCTTCACACAGCTCTGGCATCTCATACCCTCGATATTAACCTTCATGGTAGACGTATTCGTGGAATCTTTCATTTTCTGTGACCGAGGAACGTACACCATCTGTGTCGTGCCTTCGTAATCGGTATCGTCCTCCCCATCGCTAAACAATCAGAAAGAAACCTTAAAAAGACGTCCGACTGCACGAAGATAATACGCAATACACATTGTGTCCAGTCATTAGAATTAATTATAACGATAAGCATTTGTGACATTAAAGTACATCAATAAACAACAAAGAACGTCATCGAAATATCGTAGCAGTTATCGTGATCGCATTTGTGTACCTACTTGCATTATGCAACCGAAGCAGCTTAGCTATCGTTCACTTTATAAACAATAAAAGAAAGTAATCGTTATCGGTCGACTTCAAAGCGAGTTATTCGTTTAAATGCTAGAATACGATCGAGGGAACATATTTCTTTCCAATTACAGGGATTTTCCTCCAAATCGAACGTTAATGGTCAAAATGACGAGTAGCACGATCTTCTCGTCGTCGATTCGAATTTTAAACAAGCAATTAGCAAAATTATTCTTATTAAAAACGCGATATTATCGTTTACAGCGACCCGAAACGTAAATAAGCTACGTTCCTCCTTCTTATCTTAAGAGGAAATACTTTCTGTTTTATCTGACTTGCACGTTTGTCCGTTAATGTGAAAATCGTCAAGGAAAATAACGCGCTCGATTCAGGATCTCTCGTGATACGACTATTTCGATCGTTCGGTAATCTCTTCTTTGTTCTTTAAAGCAGATTATATATACAGATTATACAGATAAGCAGAGTATATCGCCATCGATTAACGCGAAAGTTACGAAAGAACTTGTCGGAAGCGCGATGTAACTGGCGATCGCTATTATGTATTCGAAAGATAACGGGATACATAACGAAAATACCATCTTGCCTTTAGAGGATTCGAAAAATCTTACCAAAACGAGTTCGTTGACCCATATCTTTTTCGAATTAGGGGCTGCCTATCGTCGTCCATCTTTCTAATTGCAAGTATGATCACGTATCCGTTTTTGCGGTTTTATAGATCTTTCACGACTGTTATATCCGTGGAATTACGCGCATAATCATGATCCCATTGGGTCAAGATATTAGACAGAGACATTCTAACGAGCGTTTAGAGGCCGATAAGCATTGCTCGCGTGGCGATAAAATTGAGCCGAGTCTCGCGACAAGTCCGTACTTTCTCGAAAAGGGAAAAAAGGAGAAAAAAAGAAAAGAAAAAGTAGACGAAAGCAGCGATGATCGAAAGAGAAATTTTTGATCGCGTTAAAAATATTTATCAAGGCGAAGTATCGATGGATATTCGTAATGAAAACTGTCCTGACTTGCGTCGATTGAAATTTTACGAAAGAGCGCGGTAACAAGGGTAGGCAGTTTGACGAAGTTAAATATTTGAAAAGAAATTGAAAGAAAGAAACGTAGATTGAAAAAATTGACCGGACGACGAACACTAAAGTATCAACGAGATAATCTATCGGGTCGCTCACAAAGACGCGATCATTGGCTCCTTTGTCGCGTAGCCGTGATCGTTTTACAAGATTAGACCAAGGATTTCCGGAATCGTACGTGCAACGGATACAATTAGTCAGTGTTGTGGCCAGATCGAGATCACACATTCCTTGAAAATGAACACGTTCCAGTGACAACGAGTGGGGCGCAAACCAAACGCGCGTTCGTGCGTTTGACTGGAATTGATATCACAGACCGACTGATAACTCCTCTAATCGCCATGCTACGCGATCCCGTCTTTTTGCTCACGGCACTTATTCGATCGCTTGTTACTCCTCTCTACAAGGACAGTTGCGCACGACTTTTTCTCATTTCGTTCGCACGATACTCGAGTTTAGAAATTCCCTTCTACTCATGTTCCAACGATACTGTAACAGTAGCCGCATTGAAATTGTTCGGAATAGACGCGATACAGACGCGATACAGACGCTCGCTTTGGACGCGTACCAGTATATACACGCAGAAAGGAGAAAAGAAATGAAATGAAATATCGAAGGAGAAATGTCTCGTCACACTTTCTACGCG
The DNA here is from genome assembly GCF_905332965.1 of Bombus pascuorum. Taxonomy (NCBI): domain Eukaryota; kingdom Metazoa; phylum Arthropoda; class Insecta; order Hymenoptera; family Apidae; genus Bombus; species Bombus pascuorum. Next base: position 3,622,217 of record NC_083488.1, on the reverse strand, counting down.
CGATTTTTTTCCCTTCGTCAAATATGCATAGATTAAACGAACGTTGCCAACGTCGTCTTTCAATTTAAATTAAATTCGTACTACTACACCGTAGCAACTGGAATTACCTGTTAAGCTATGGTTACAGCGTGCTCTCTGTCTCTGTCCCTCTCTCTCTTTTTCTCTGACTAACCAAACCTCTGAAGACCGAAATGCACAAACATACTAATAAACCCGTAAGAATCTATTCGTCGTTTGATTCGTCGGAACACGCATAACCTTAATTGCATTGTACGCAATATACATTTTGCAAACAAATTAGCAAGAGAAGGAGGAAAACCTTCTGTCGCTTTATCGCGTTTCAAGCGTTCAGTTTTCTGAAACGGTTTACGAAACAAGGAAAAGAAAAGATACTGACCCAAGTAGTTCCATATTCTCATCGATCATATTGTCGTCGTAAAACTGCAAACAAGGGAATGACTGAAATTGGAAATTTGACCGATTCGCTATTAATTTCTTGTGAACTTTGCACAATGGTAAAGAATATTTCATCATCCTAGATGGAATTTCAGTTTTCCCAAGATCATATTCATATGTGTATATATATATATATATATATCCTATAACGATCTTGTTCGTCATGTATCGAACGAATCCACTTCGTAAGAAAATGATCGTAACGAATGGAAATACCGATGATGTATTCTTCGTTATCAGTTCTTTTACATAGAGTATCGAAACAAGGAAACCAGCTGCAGTATCTGCTTCGCTGCTCTTTATTTGTTTAAATAAATTTTGCATAAGCGAATTTAAACTTTATTTACAAGACTCTATAGAAACTATAGAAGACTCTGGTAAAGCACGTTTCATCTAACGTTGCTTTCTTCCACTTTCTCTATGTTATTTTAATTTCCTATTCGACAGTTGTACGGCAGCTGATACTGATAACGACGCACTCTTCCTACTTTCCCCGATTTATACATTAATAAACGCTTCGTTCTATCGTTCTTCGCTCGTTTAATTTAGTTTCGACGCTGAAACGATTCGTTTAGTGGTGTCTAACTGCAAAAGACGTTCGTTCTCGACTTTGAGCCGCAATCTGTACTTATACGAAGCAAAGCATGGTACTTAAACCGATGTCGCTTTCTCGCGTCGTTATCTTTGTCGTACAAGTAAATATGCAAGTATACGCATCGAATCGTTTCTCTTCTCTTTAATTTCACGGTTCTATTATTTGTCGCTGCTGAACTATTTTTCGATGCTTGATGGCTTTACGACCGTAGTATAATTGCGGGAAACACGTAAAACCGCAAGCCTTTATCTTGTTTCCTTTTCTTCGACTGCTTCGTAAAAGCACTGTCTTTCAAAGTAAAACTCGTGTCGAAAACTCGGTGACAATTAAACTGACCGGAGAATAGATTGAAAGAAATCGAAGAACGCGTTTAATTATTTTCATTGAATCTACGTTTGAACGATGCCACATTCTCGAGTCATGAAAAATTCGAAACTATGTTGAAAAGAGTTCGATGAAAAACGAAATTGATTGGATCGAATGAAAGAACGAATATAGTACACTGGCCAAGGAACGGAACGCGTTGAACAGCTGGAAGCGAATGCATGATCTCGTTGTGACTAGGTATACATATACCTGAAAATGGATCGAATAAGAATGGCATGAACAAGAGAGAAAGTGGTGTTCCAGATCCACGTAGCGAAAGATAGAATGGAAAGATTTCTCGGCTGTATAATTGCCTTGTGCGTTTATTTTTTTCATTTATCGAATCATATCATATTTAATACAATATTTTTATTCTTGATAAAAAGATAAGTTTTTATCGCTTCTTTGATAAGTGAAATACGAATAAAAGGATCAGAAATAGATATGCTATCCGTAATATCGATTGATTTAACGAGTGACTTACCCCAAATATTTTGTAGAATTCAGTAATTTATACCGCCACGTTTTTGCGATCTTCCGCATTACGATACGATCGCATAAAATAAATCGAAACAGTAATCGTTAAAATGTAAAGGACGTCACGATAGCATAATGTTTTACGAATCGACTCGCGATAAAATTGGAGTTATTCGATAGGCAAAGCGAAGGAAATACGTTTGTTACACACTTAGAGGTTTGAACGATCGATAGATCACGATCAAATTTCGAATCGATCTATTCCCCTGTGTCGATTAGAAAATAAAGCTACTGCGAGTCACCAAATGCTTCTTGAAATACGAGTACTCAATAACATTCTTCTATTCTTCGCGTTTCGTCATCAAAGCATTGTCGTTTAATTTTCAAAACTATCGCGCGTTATTTTACGTCTTCGATACGATCAACTTATACGTATTACTTTTTTAACAAAGTTACGTTCCCTTTATATACGCGTTTCCTCTTACCAATTACCAATACAAATTTAACGGAACGAAAAAATAATTTGTCCTTGGACAATTGGCAATATTTAAATAATTATAATTAAGCGATAATACTATCAGCAATAATTATCCATGCCACATATTTACTCTGTATAAAGCATCCATTTTTGTTCTATTCTTATCTGCTATTTAGCCTGTTTGATTGTTCTTGATAAAAGATACGCAAATGTATGTATAAAATTAAATACAAAATTAATCGTAAAATAATAAAATATTTCATAATCTTCAATACAAAAATATATTATATTTTGTGTAAATATTCATAGTACGAACAAATCACTTACTCTTCTTTTGTTACTGTCAGCTCTGTATTTGCTGCATCTTCTCTGTCAGCCTGTTCTGTAAAGTCAATGATTAAACATTGATTTCAAATATGATACAATTATTTAATGCAAATTCATTGTGAAAATTATGTCAAGCAATAACTTGTAACAGATACATAATATTACCTGTACTGATTTTATTAAGCTGATGATTGTCATCTATTAATGTCTTTGTATTAATTTCTGATTCCATTTCTTCTGTAAAATAACATTCCAAATAAATAAATATATAAGAGTATAATTAAAATGATTAATCAATACCATTTTCAAATATATCCAAATTCAAAAACATCAAAATCAAAATAATTGATAACAATTGATAAGAATAAATAAGTAACTACAATATTTTTTAATCTTTACGTGAAAGATCTAAGAAAAGAGTTAAAAATGAATAGATACTGTTGTTAAATTGAATAGCCAATAAAATGAATTAAATCATCAGCTAATATTCATTTGCTCTATTATTTGCCACTATACATATGTAGCTGTCATATCCGATAAATAAAATTATTATGTACATTTTTAACATTATTACGCATGATTAAGAAAATATGAAAAAATAAAATACATACCAATAAAATCAAATTTGAAAATAAAATGTTTTCATCAAAGTGAACAGTTCAATTTATGATTCACTTTTTTCACTATCTTACACACATAATGCACCATCAAAGAGGAATACATTACTGGCAAAATCTTATTTACCGATTACAATTGTGAACATACACTTTACTTTTGATAGATTAATAAAAAAAACAAAAATATATATATAAACATGTGATCTAAAATAAGTTTACAAAACTTATTAGGTTAAACGGATTCTTGTTCTATACACTGTTTTAACTGGGTACTATCAGAATTGTTTAATGAATGTAATCTAACCTACAAAAAATCCATAGTTAAACCGAAATTAACGGATTCGATTAGTAATAAACTATATGAATATCAGCACAGGCAATAGATAGACAATAATTTTCTATTTACATTTATCACACTGAATTGTTAGTACTTCAGCAGCAGCAGCAGCAACACCTTTCCTATTAGATTACAGCGCTCTATGGCTAGCGGCCGATTTGCAAAGTACACCTTACACTTTACAACCTTATCCCCACCATGGGAGTTGTCAGATCTGTGTAATTAAGTTAGTATACGACTGCGGCCGGCATACAGAGAATATGTCGAAATTAAAATGTTTGTCAATTTTGGCATTTCAAATGTTTTTAGTAAAAAGTATAGATGGTTCGATAGGTGATAGATCTCAATTTTACAATTGGTGCCTTGAAAAATGTCATAATGATAATTGCGATAATAGTACGTATTTTCAATAATGTATCAGGGAAAAACTGTGACATAGTAAATTTTGATAAAAACTTTAAAAAATTATGATTTATAATGTTATTTACACAAATCTAGTATTTTCCAACTATAAAGTTAAGATAACAATAAAAAAAATATCTTTTTAGTGGTTGTATTATTATGTATTATTATGTGTACAGTATATATATGTACATACCGATGTTAACTGATCATTTTACAGATGAAGAATTTAAGGTATTACCTTCCTTATCATTAAGATTATTATTTTGGTCTTGTAAGGAAGATTGTAGTTACAGCTGTACTTGGAAGACAGTGGATTATTTTACATCTCATGGTTTAAAAGTTCCTCAATTTCATGGAAAGGTATATGACATTTAATAATAATAACATATAAATATAGAGTAAAATATAAATTTTATAAACAACTGATTTTTATTTTAGTGGCCATTTATTCGTATTTTTGGCTGTCAAGAACCTGCTTCTGTCATATTTTCCATATTAAATTTTTATACTCATATTACTATGTATTGGAAATTTAAAAAAAAATATGGATGTACTTATCCTATGTTTTACATATGGACTTATTTTAGTCTGGTATATATTTGTTATTTATATAAATATAATTCCCTTATTATATAATTTATATAAATATAAATATTTCTTATGTAAATTTAAAAAGATTTGATTCTAGGTATGCATGCACGGGTGGTTTTGGTCATCTATTTTTCATGCAAGAGATACTCCATTCACAGAAGTAATGGATTATTCCTGTGCATTTATTATCGTGCTTACATTACTATATTGTATGCTACTAAGGTAATTTATACCATTGTTAGATAGAATAGAATATTAATAAAAACATTTTAAAGATATCTCTTTATACATTTTAGAATAACTTATAAAAACAACAGGTTATTTATTGTGATTACATGTGGATACCTTAGCATTCTATATTCACATTTATCCCACTTATGGTCTGGTTACATTAATTATGGCTATAATATGAAATTTAATATAGTTATAGGTAATTTAATGAAGTATTTGTATTTCCTTCAATAATCGGACGTTTTTTAATTAAAAATTATGACTAATCGTCATAATGTTACAGGTTTTTTAACATTTGTTATAACAATGATATGGTGGCACCGTAATCGCAAAAATTTATCTTATATTTATCTAATTGGTTGGTTTAATATATTAACAGTTTTTGTTACTATATTAGAAGTAGCAGATTTTGCACCAATCTTTTGGATATTTGATGCTCATTCTTTGTGGCATGCCAGCACAGTTCCTCTTACAATTTTGTTGTATAGGTCAGTATAATTTATTTAGTACAATGTTAATACATTCTGAATATATTTTTATATAAAATTTTTAGGTTCATGATGGCAGATTGTTCTTATTTGAATAAATGTTATAATAAATTAATATTAGATATTGATTATCATATACATTAGTAATGTCATTATAAGTCATATATTTCTTTTGAGGTACTAAAATGTTATTTCATTGTTACTTTACAAAATATTAAATATTACTCCGTATTTTTTTGTTAATTATAAAATACTATTTTTTATTAACATTAAATGAAATTTACAAAACAGAAATATATCTCCTTCATGTACTACTTAATATATCAGTAGTATATATATTTTATTACTTTTTTTGAAGATATTGTTTATACATACACACACGCGCATATATATATATATATATATATATATATATATATATATATATATATCTCCAAGTTATAATTTATAATAAAGTGAAATTTAAAATATAATTATAAATACAATGAATTTGTAATACAAATTTTTTTTAGATTGATATGAATGATTACCTGTTAAAAGATCATTGAACACATTTCTTCAATCTATTTCTTGTTTTTGTAAATATTAATGTATAACATGGCAGGATTAGCTGTCATTGGCAATATAATTAATACTAAATATTAGACATTTTAGTGTTAACATATGAATTTAGAGCAAGGTATTAGTTCTGACATAATACTGCCAGAGCTCATTGCATTTATTACTTAATACAGGAAAACGTATAAATACTTTGGGGAATGTGTTGTAATATAAAGATATAATTGCATAATGTTTATATTAATTAAACTATTGACCAATTGATAGAACAATAGGTTCTAAGTACCTGGTATACATTTAAATTATTCGTATACCTTAATATGTAACAAGTAGTATACATATAATATAACAATCAATAAGATGTATACAATATTTTAAAGGCACGTTACATTAAACATTCTTTATCTTCGATAGTACATATGCATATGTATATTACTGACAATTAATATAAAAATGTAATGATGTACCTAATAATTTTGTACACTACTTCCAAAGAAATAAGTTCCCATTATGGGTACAAATTAAAACCTTTAAAAATTTTTATATTATAAATAAGATTAAACAATTTAATCTTTCTTATGTAAATGTAATATAATTAAATATATTACTCATATATTTTAAGTCACAGTGTAAAGACAATGTTAGTGTGATTTTTTCATTAGCATTGAACTCTAGAGTTAAGGATTTTTGTTCTAATAATCTTATGTTACAAAATTAATGGCAAGTTTGCATTTATTATGACTTTTTTAGTTTGCAATTGTCAATTTTTTAATAAAAAAGAAATTGTACAAATTTTGCAAAACAAAAAGTGCATTTTATATAAAGTCAGTCTTATTATAAAATGTATCAAATAACTTCTGTATAGCTTACAGAAATATTTAATATTAAATAAATGCATCTTTCATATCTAAAATTGAAAGTAATTTTATACCATGTTTCTATTTAGTTGTAACAGATATCGTTTCATTATATGAATGTAAAATTGTATAAAATTTAGAATTAAATTGTATAGTTTTCTTACATATTTTTTTCTTGTATACTTCAGTTGTGCGTTTGTATAAATGTGCAAATTAAATAACATTATTGTCGCAAAGTAACCTTTATACTTTTTAATGTTCTTACGATTTTAATATTTTGAATAATTTCATAAAGATTTTTGGTAAAAGTATATAGTTAAAAAAAGATTTATAAAAAGTCAATAGCCCAAATATTATTGAAAAATATAACTACTGATGTAGTTATTAAATAGATAGTAAGTACATATAAAACATTATAAATTTTTGTGCTTTTCTAAAAAAATTATATGGATAAATAAGTCAATATATCACAATATGGATACCAAATGTTTTGCATTAATCTACTTCTTCTTCTCCTTGTTATTTAAAGAATTAATTTTTGCTGTAATTTTCATTGTAAGTACTTTAAATGTAAGTATATAAGATAGTATATATCAATCAATAATCTGTGATGTTTCTGTTATAAATGTTTAGCGCTTAAATAATGCCTCACTTTCTGGATTATCTTCTCTATGTTTTTCGAGGTTTCCTGACAGAGTAGGATCTGGCCGCCGTCTTTTAAAGAACCCGAGTTTTCGAAGAACCAAAGTAATTAAGACAAATAATAACAAACCTGCTGCAACAGCTATTATGATTATCCATATTGGTACTGGTTCACCATCTTGGTGATCAAGAAGATTTGGATATACAATTATTTCAGCCTAGATATTAAAATATAATTATGAAGTTAAAAATGCCGAATACATGACATTAAAGTATAATTACAATTATACTTACAATTGCATAATCATCTTTTAAATTTTCTTGTTGTATTACAACATTTGGTGGTATAACAATTTTTGCATTAGAACCAATTTTTACTTCATCTACTTTTGGATAATCTTCTACAAGAGTAGAATTCCACAATCTAAACATATGAAAAAGTTAATTTAGCAAATAAAGAATTCATTTAAAAAATATGTTTGTATAAGTAAAAAATATTAAACATTACCTTGCTTTAACAGTAATAATTGCCTCCTGTTTTCGTTGCAAATTGTATATAAAGCATGTAATATCAAAGCATTTTGCAGTCCCAGCCTTACAATTCTATAATATTTAATGTTAGTTCGTAAGTGTTTATTATATCTCCAAGATAATAGTATTTTTTAAATTGACAGATTACTCACCATCGAAACTACTTGACGTCTGTGACCATCTTTATCAATGATCGTTCGTGTATTAACAACTTTTTCTGTATCTCGTCTAGTTCTCATGTGGTTAGTATGATTGTGTGGCAAGGGAGCAGGAGTAGATATTACAGATTGGAATACATCAATATCATCGTAGCTTATACTGTCTTGCAATTTTAGTGGATTAACTACTTGCCCTGATGGTAATATACATTCACCATCACCTAAAGCTACAAAGTTGTAGAGTAAATAAATATACTGTATATATTTCAATATTAAATAAGATATAAAAACACGTTAAATTAGTATAGAAAGAAATTTTACCTTGTACAGTTGGTAGCTCTTCTAAATACAAAAGCCATTTACCATGGGCTTTGTCATTCGCAACCTCATAGGGCCATGAAATGTGAACTTCTAAACTACTTACTCTCCATGGACCCTCGTTGAACACTTCGTACACATGCGAAACTTTCGGTCCTACTTCATTTAAATGTTTTATGGCAGATTCACCTATAACTGGACCACCATAAAAGGCCCACTGAATTTTCGCGCTCCTATAATTTTAATCATTTGTTTATAAGTAATGTGTGATTTCATTTTGCATTACATTATCATCCTTTCTTGATATATAATTGTAAATAAATGTTACCCTTTAATTGATAATTCTGCTTGTTTCAATACTGTAGCTTGTAATCTTATAGGTTCCTTTTCTTTTATTTCTTTTGAAGTGGAATTTGCAAATATTACAAATTCCAATTGTGACTTATTATCTTCTAGTTCTTTTGGATCAAATCTTACTTGTATATTTACTAGTTTGTCTTTTTTAAAAGGATTTCCAATAGAACAACCTACTATAGTCGCATTATATAAATTACAGATTGCAGAATCATTGCTTTTACTAGCGATATAATTTAAACTTTGAGAATGAACAATAAATAATTGTGCTTCATATGCAGATTCCCCAATATTAGACACGTTCACATCAACCACAACTTCGTCTCTTTCACCAAGGAGAAGTTCGTAGAAATTTGGTTTCACCGAAGAAGCTAATAATTGAGCACATTAATAATTTCCATAAATGTTTTTTAATTTAATATTTCAATAATTTTATTTATTCAGAAATATACCTGATAGATTTAATCGAGCCTTTACTTGCAGATCACTTTCACAAATATCATTATTACCACAATCTTTTTGAAAGGTGGCTTCAAATACACGAGCAGCTTCTTGTTGGTTTAATATAGGGTAATTCTTTATATCAGGTAAAGGTTCTCCTTCAGCTGGCATAATTGGTTCTTCTTGTATTAATGAGTAATTTAAGCGGAATTTAATAGGTGATTGAATATCACGTGTATTTTCCTAAAAATTATTAATAAATATATTTATAATGAAAACATTGAGTCTCTGGTAAAAATATTATTTCTAATATAGAAAATATACCTTCAAATAAACTATTTCTTTTTGACAATGCTTCAATTTTGTTGTATCTAAATGAACAGTACGATTTACGTAATGTAAATGAGAATACCCAGTTCCAAACCAAACTCTAGAAAATTTTTTAACTCCAGTATAAGTCTCAGCTTCAATATAATAATTTAATTTTAAATTTTGCATATCTTCTTCTTTTACTAAAGATTTTGTCTCACAACAAGCTTCAAATGAGAAACTGTAACAAGTTAATCACAATTTTATATGGAAATAATCTTACTTCTAAATTTTATTAAATTATACTTACCAGGTATGGTTTGAATCTGGATCTTCTGGACACCCAACTTTATTAGGATCTATAGGCTCAATTTTTTCTTGAAATGTACCATCTTTTTTTAAATAATGAATAGAAGTCGTAATATCAATGATTTTCTTTGAACGAAGAAGTGCTACAGCGTCGTTTTCATAAGCTCCTACTAATAAATCGAAATATCCATTTTGATCCATATCAATTCCACCACTCAGTGAATAACCAAATGTTTGCAATGGTTCTGGCATATCTTCTGCATGTATAACCTAAAGTTAACAAATCTCCGCAATATAAAAAAGTATATTACATAAATATAGAAAATTAGTTTATTTCCATAATATTGTAGATAATAATGTAAATACCTGTGATGGTACTGTGATTATTCCATTCTTTGAACCAAGATATATGTATACTGTTCCTTTTTTTTCATATGGGGCTCCAATAGCAATGTCGTCATATCCATCTTTATTTAAATCTTTCAGATTTGTCAGAGCAAATCCAAATCTATAATTAAATTATACTTATTATTATTATCGTTGTATTTTCAATTCTATAGAGTGTTCCAATCTTATCCAATCATACGTAGTCGGTATATTTTATACATCAAAGTAAAACAAAAGTGCCATATAAACATATGTTACCAAAAGTAAATACTAATACTTTGTGCCATAGTAATGCACGTTCGTTACCGCTCATTTCGTATGCTGTTTTTCTTTTGTTATAACTCTTTAACAATGCATACAATGACATATGTTTATACGACATTCTTTCCTTATCTATTTTGAGCTATAAAATGTACTGGGACATCTTATATATGCGAAGTTAAAAGGAAATAAAACCTTGATTCTTCACGTCCAACAAGTTTAATAGGTTTACTCTTTTCACGTTTTTTGTAAGTTTTTTGTAATTCAGTATATACGTATACTGCGCCCCCTTCTGCCTTATTGAAGTAAAAAGGTGCAGCTACAATAAGATCGTCAACTCTAAAAGCAAAAATGTGTAAAAGTGTAATTATACAATTAAAAAAGATATATGCTTATTATGTGCTTAGAAACAATATATAAAGAATTATACTTGTCTCCATTAACATCTGCAGAAGTAATTTCGTATCCAAAACTTGAAGCAAATTGTTCACCATCCAAAATAAGAGCAACATCCATATCTGGCTTAAAATCATGTCGCGTAAGTAGAACAACTTGACCTGTACCATTTGAACGCGGGGCTCCAGCAGCATAAGCTAATCCAGTACCAAAGAAATCACCCACAGTAACAGACATTCCTGTAAATTGATTTGTTCTGTTTTTCTTACTTTTACAATAACTTAATAAACTAACTTTATTATCATCAAATACCATACTACCATATATATATAAGAAATATATTATCTTCATATGAAATATTTACCTAAATAACTATATTTGTTAACAGGAGAAGAATCTTGCATTGGAGCATTATAAACTGTATTATCCCTAGTTAAAAATTCATCTGAAACGGTAAAGAGATATAAAGTCCCTCTCCAAGTATGTGGGCCAGGAGTACCAATAACGACACGATTTTCCGAAGTAAGTACACCACTGGTTCCTGCTTGGCAATATCCGAACTGTTCATGTGCTCTGAAATAGAATCATAACTTTTGATTGATTCCTTCAAAAACATTAATTGTAAAAATTATTAAATGAATTTACTTGTTGGTAGGTTTCCCAGAGCAAGGTTTTTTTAAATCTTGATATTTCAAATCTTGTGTCAATATATAACATTGCCCTTGACCCCATTGAGAATCTGCTGTTTTTACAATATGTCTATGAGCACAAACCTAGAAATTTATTGTACTAAATTATATTCAATTTAATAATATTAATAGATAAAATATGATGAAATTCATACCATTACTTTGCCACCAGAGCCTTGACTGCGCACTGTTACTCCTAACCATTGATTATCTTTAATTTCATCATTACCAGGTGGTATTAGATCATCAGATTCAAGATCTAAAATGCAGAAAACAATTTATTAAACGATTGGTAATGATAATAAATAATTGTATAATATACATGGTATTCATTTTACAACATAAATGTTTCCTGTCAGAAACTTCATACAGCAAAGTTATTGTCATTTATGTCTTCAAACTACCTAGTAATCTTTTCTTGTTTTATATTATATAATAACTTTGTGTCACTGTGAAAGAAGTAAAAGAAAGGAAGACGGGTAAATATTTGCATGTATTATAAAATAGAAATATTCTGCCTAATTTGGAAAGAAAATAAAATAAAAATAAAAGCTGAACAATATAAACGATTATCTATGAAATTTCATGCTATAGCAAATAAAGAATAGATATCAGAAAGATTATTAAGAAGCAACAATAATTAAATATATTATTCGTAAAACACATGAGAACATACATGATTTTATTCCTTTGTGTTATCTATAAATTGTGTACTTCTAAAATGCAAATGTGTAGTTAGTAAGAATATAGTTGCAAATATCAGAAAATGTTAATAGTGCATTTGGTAGAAAATATTCTTTGAATCACAAAATACAAATAATGCAATAAAATAATTTTTATATCATAACTTAAAATGCCATGCTGACATAAAAATGAGCATATCAATATAAATATATATATATATACAAAATCACAATAAAATAATTCATAATAATAAATTAAATGTCTGCTCATTCAAATAACACCATTCAATAACTTACTTGTGTCATACAGACTCCCTTCTGCTGCTCGTTAACCAACACATAATTTAACAAAAAAATAATCTTATTATATGTATAACATAAAATAAAGCACATTAACTTAATGACTTTATGAAATAATAACATAAAAAAATGACATGCACAATGACTACACCAAAATCATATATAAACATAAGATGACACTTAGACAATACTATAGCATAGAAATAAAAAATATGTGTATAATTTTACTGATAAAATATAAATTAGCTTAGATAACAATACGTTATTTAGTTAAATTTTGACTTGTTTCAAATATAACAAGTTTTAACATACTTTTATTAATGTAACATTAGCATAGTAAATACAATATGCTTATGAAAATTGAATGTTTTAATACAATGCAGAATTAAATTTTATAACCAATAAATAAGATGTTTATATCAGTATTTCTGAAGAACCTTTTTAAATTAAAAACATACTTAATCGTCCATCTGTAATCACTTGAGTGCAATCCGTTTTATATGTCGTTAAAGGACATTGCCACAATGCACCGGATCTATTAGTTTCTGGTTGCCTATTTTGATCTAAAGGAGCTCCAATTAACATCCTGTAACAGATATTATCCTTAAAGCTTTCTTAATGCATGCTTCTTGTTTATCTAAGCCTTATCTTACCATCATATATTATATCAGTGATGTAAGATAAAAGTATAAATTAATAAAATATTAACAATACAATATTTTGTACATAATACATATATGTATTGTTATCTATATTATACATATATATGTATACATTCTCTTGATAATTTTAATTACACCAAAATATTATAAGTAGCATATACCAGCTTTTTGATATTGTTCCATCGTCGGAAGTTTCTTGATGTTCGGCTACAGAGTAACCGAAATAAGATCCATTTAATCCTTTTTTGATAACAGGTATTCTTGGTTCTAAATTAAATGTGTGCACTAAGCATACGTTCAAAACGACGAGAACCAGTTGATAACATTTCATTTTGTGGTTAACTTTAACCGTTCTTGCACATATAATATGATAAAGGTAAAAAGGTATAAATAATATCTGACCTGTACAAGCTCTTATCGCTACAACTATTTTTATATACTTTTCCTGACTTTATTACTATAACGTTCATCTGCACCTTTTGAACACGCATAGGATCTAACAGATCCACCCACGCAATCTATACACAAGCTTTTTCGATGGCAGTGACAACTATATTTTATAATTTCATAGAAGGAAATATTTAATGGAAAAATATTACGAATTATATTTTATTAAAATTTTTATTGTTTGAAATTTTATGAAACATTTATATGTATAAATATACGCTAAAAAATATATGCATAGATAATTAAACAAAATTAGTGTAAAATAATTTACTTTCTTAAGTACATTTCTGTAGTAGTTTATTTCTATCATTGTAATTAATATTAAAAAATTATTAAAAATGTCTTTGAATGCACATATATTTATATGATTTAAAGACCGATTAATAATAGAATGATTCAGATTAGATTCGATTATAAAATATCGATAACTAACGATATCAAATAGCAGAATTGCACTATAGTTGCGTGTTGTGTTACGAGTTACGAATTGTTTGTCAAATCAAACATATTTACTTATATGTTAAAAGGATGAAATAATATTTATGACAGACGGATTGTTAATATTTAGTAAAAATGTATTATTTTAGACATAAAAAATTGGCTATGACCTTCAATATAGTAAGAAATATAGGTAAAGATACATCTTTCTAAATTATAAAGTCTTCTGCATTTTTTAACCTATTTTAACATATCGGTATCATAAACTCCTAAACATGAAAGGGAGAATAATTTTATGAATGAAAGTAGATAATGAGCTTTTATAAAATATTTTAGCCACCCTTAGAAGATTTTATCGAAAAACAAATATATTATTGTGTGATGGAAAATTTGAAATTACACTTGATCAAAGGAAGCTCAAAACACCGCAAGGAAAGATATTACAAGTGGAAAGCAAACCTTTAGCTTTAGCTATAGCAACAGAATGGGATATGCAGAAAAACATTATTGATAGAAGTAGTATGCATCTAGTAAGTTTATCTTCAAAATTATAAGTATAAGTATAGCACATAATTTAATAAACAAGATCTAATATATTTATACATTCAATTTTACAGACAGCTCTGTGTAATACTGTAATAGATAATCCTAATAATCATACAAAGCAAGATATGGCAAATTACATTGTGAATTGTTTGGAAATGGATACAGTGCTATTTCACTCATATGTAAATATGTTATATTGCGTAATGTTGTTATGTAATATGATGTAAGACATTTATTAAACAGAGAATAATTATAGGAAAATGAAGAATTATACAAAATACAAACTGAAAATTGGGACCCACTAGTACAATGGTTTTGTGACAAATATGGGGTGAATTTGGTTAAAACTCAAAGTATAGAAGCTCCTACTGTATCTTCAGAAACTAAAACAGTATTGACAAGACACTTAATGTCCTACAATTATAGTGCAGTTTATGGTAAATGATTTTCTTATTAATATATACAAATATGCAATCAATGTTACGAAACTATTATATTTGTAGGTTTTATGTATGGAGTGGATGCAATCAAATCTGTAATTCTTACCCTAGCTGCAGCAGAAAGAGTAATTAGTATAGAGGAAGCAGTAAGGCAATCACGCTTGGAGGAAAATTATCAAGTGTGTATAACAATTTGTATACTAAAAAGTTTACAGCCAACATATGTTTCTCTGCTGAATGCTACTTTACTTTTTATTGTAGATTTCTCATTGGGGTTCTGTAGAATGGTTCCATGATCAAAATAAATATGACTTACAAGCTCGTTTAGCTGCAGCTATCTTATTTGTGCATTTGAACTCTTATTCTGTGTCATGTCAACCAAAAATAGATAATAAGAATGTTGATTAATTTATAAAAATTAATTAAATAAATTTTGTACAAAACTTGTACATGTGGTGTATTGGAATGAAATGAAACAGTAACAGTATTTTTACTAGTTTGAAGTATGACAAGACGATGGGTCAACAGAAGATAATGCCTCTACTGGTATGGAACAGTCAGATCCCATCCATTCTTTTGTACAAATACAACTGAAATAATTAATTGATATTTTATGTAGATATTAAATTATTATTAGATTATTTCTAGCTATAAGTTAATTTACCTATATGTAGCTCCATGATTTAAACATACTGCACCATTTTTGCATAAATGACGAATGCATTCATTTCTATGACATTCACCAACACCACGACCTGTTGCAGGACTTGAATTGGTTATTGAATAAATAGCGGTTTCTGTACGTAATTCAATGTCAAATATACAACCAGAAAATCCAGTATGAAGGGGCAAATCGTGAGGTAAAGATTCAAAATTTTTTGATTTGTGTCCACCTGAACAAAAATAATTTTTACAAATAATGTTGTATGCAGGTTATGTATTTATATAAACTTTTCGAATAAAATTATCAAATTATGAAAAGCGAACCGATATAAAGTATTGGTGATACATCGAGTCGTGTCATGGTTCCAACCACTCGCCCAGTTATATTGCCTATACCATCCACTGCAAGCCAAGCATCTCGACCCTTTCTTCCAATTCTAATCGTATATGCTATATGACTTTTACTTGCTGTTGCTGCCATTGTTGCAGCACTCAAGGGAACGTTTGTAAATATTCTGCGAACACCTAGAGAATATTTTCACGAAATTCAACAGAGCTAAAAAATCTGTAAATATCTAAAATATTAAGATGTATTACCTGCTCCTAAATCCCAGGTTAACATAATATAACCACGAACATATGTTATGGAAAGATGATCTGATAGATCTTGGCGTGATCCACTTTGTCCTAAATAAGCTATCAAAGATATCTGTTCGTAAGTACGCGGTATGACCTTCAATTTCAATTCCATTGCATCTTTTATAGAATTTGAAATGCCGTAAGCAATGTATGATGAGAATCCAGGTACAAGTACAGAAAATGATGGTCGCATTATAGCAGTATCTAGAAGTGTAGGATAAAAAATAATTATATTTTATTTTCGAGATATATATTTATAACAATATTACCTTCTTCGCATAAGAGCCCGTGAGTACCAAGTGGGCAAACGCAAACGAAACCCGTACCCGGTGAACTAATACAAGTTGCACCCAAGGCACAAGGATTTTCATCGCACGTTGAACGTTCACAAAATGGGCCTGTATATCTATTCAATTAAATAATATCCTATTTGACGATATTTTTAAAACCAAATTTTGTTGAATAAATTGCAAATTAGCTTACCCAGCTATGCATCTACAACGTATTGCACCATTTATTTCTTCGCACGCACCGAAATTTTGACATGGATTTGATAAGCACAGAAACGATGTGCAATCTTCAATTTGAAACGTTTCTGTGGAATCACGGATGAAATGACGTGGTATATCGTTTATCTATATTAATAAAACATGCTTTTTAATTTTCCGAATGCTTTCAAATATACATATACATGTGTAAGAAAGACGAACTTTCAACGAGTTCATACAGCCAGTAAATCCCATAGAGACGTGAGCGAAATAGTGAGAAAATACCAATGGTATACCACCTAAATGTAAATTGGCATGTCGTGGAAGACTTCCACGTAATGGTAAAGTTTGTTCTCCACTAACTGCCGTTGTTCCATTTACTAGCAAACGAGCCGAACATTTGTTAGTTTCATTTTTCATGAAATATTGAAACCTGCATATATGAAGTAAGCGAATACAATGCATGGATATGATAAGCAATATATTATCATCTTTGTATTATTTTACCTCGTATCAATATCCGCTTCATACCCGTTATCGATAGGCGAATCTATTTCACCCAATAACATAGTTTCAAGTCCGCAGGAAAATTGAAACTTTAAAGAACCATATTCCAAATATACCAACGCATATTTTTCATCATCGAAATAAACATGTAATATAATACCATCCTTATAACGTGTTCGAAGCCTGACAAAAATTTTTAACGTTGCGTTATTGTCGTTTGAAATTTCTACATCAACGTGTTGTCTCGCGTAAGATTTTCCATTAAACGCCGCCCGTATTATACTTGGTCCAGGTTTACAATCTTCACGGCGTGAACAGTTACACTAGAAAAGGATAATGTCTCTATTGTAAACATCGTAACAAAAAATTTATTTCTAAGTAAGAAAGAAAAAAATGTAATACTTGCATCGCTATCATTGCGCGTAGGTGATATTGTGGAACTTGAACACAAAATTCCAAGGCATTCAGGAATTATGGTACTTTTTGAAGTTGTTGGTGATTCAGTTTTCGTTGAAAATTGTTCATGGTCGCTATCGGTAGTATTCTCATCGTATATCGGTTTTACAGAGCTACTAGTTGTTACAGATGAAGAGATATTATTAACGAAAGCGGACGTAGAACTTTCCATTTCTGTACTCGAAGATTTTGTTAATTTTGTAGAGGTCCACGTATCTGTAAATGTCTGAGGTATAGTTCTTGGCACTTCTATTATTGGCGTACTCGAGTCAGAGCTTTTATTTTGCCAAAACTCTGTAAAATTGGAGGAGGATGCAACGGTAGGAAATGAACCGTTATTTCTTTCACTTTCTGTTGTCGTAGATTCCTCTGTCGTTCTTCCAACAGATGCAGTTGCATCTGGATAATGCCTAATTGACATAAAATAAAATAGATCGTTCATTTTAGCATACTATTATTTTTATACAATTACTCGTGATTTATAGATTATTGTTACCCTGTACTTGGAATATATTTCGTTCTGCTACTAGTTTCAGGAGTCGTGTCGCTGGTGGACGTGAACATCCTGTCACCGTTCTCTTGATAAATAATTTCAGTCGTAGTCGTTTCATTGTGAATCGATTTCTGTGTCAAATATTCCGTCTCAACTTTTATCGGCGACGTTACCGAATAGACTTCACTTGAAACACTGGGAAATGTTCGAGGTTCTAACGAGACTGTTTCAGTTTGAGATATCTCTTTACTTGTAACAGAATACATAGCCGAGACATCGGTAACAAACGGAGTACTTTCTGTGGTGCTTCCACCAATGTTGCTACTAATGGTGGTACTGCTACTGCTACTAAAAATGTTGAAACTCTTATCAGTCGAAGACGTTGTTTCTATAAAAGGGTACCATATTGTGTAGAGACTAGTGCTTTTAAGAGAAGTCGAAGACTGTGCTGTTGTGGAAGCAGTAATCGACGATGATGTCTCGATTTCTGGCAGTGTCGATGATTTTGGTGTAAAAGAAGTAAGAGTAATACTCTTTTGATCGTTATCAGTCTCGAATGTTTCTTCGATAGTGGAGAAAGTTGATGGATGATCGTAGACATTGCAAAATGGTCCACTGTAGAACGTTGGGCAAGCACAAGTGAAGCTATTGATACCGTCGATACAAGTGCCTCCGTTCTCACAATTTGCAAATTTCGACTCACAATCGTCGTATTTTAGTTCGCATAACGCACCATGATAATCTGGTACACAGTAACAAACTGGTCGCTCGTCTTCGAATAAGCATACTGCATCATTTTCGCAAGGATTCTCTTCGCACGGTACGATGGCTTTATCGCAATCTTTACCAGTATATCCTTCCGAAGGACGTTTAATATTAAAATTTAACAATACGACAAAGTTAACTCTTTATGAATTATAAATTTAGTTTCTACGTCATTACTGATAATAAACAATTACAACTTACCAAATAAACAAGCACAAGTGTACGAAGCAGGAATGTTAATGCAAAGACCACCGTTCTTACACGGTGATGTGATGCATTCATCGATATCTTCGTCGCACAATCGACCTGTCCAACCTTCGTAATAAAAAGAATTAATCTTCGGTATATTTAAATACTCGAATTAAAATGTAAATTGCCTAGATTATTCGATAAAATATTACACCTTCCGAGCAGCGACAAAAAAAAGAGAATCCAGGTCCTTCCACGCATTCACCTCCATTTTTACATATCGTATCGTTACAAACCGAAGCATCGATTTCGCAATAGTCTCCTTAAAAAGAAACAAATTATAAGATCGAATGGAACAACTTTTGGCGTACCAATTTTTACGCTTCTATACCTGAATATCCATCAGGACATTGACAGGTGATACCATCGTAATCGAGGCAAGTCCCGTTATTCAAGCATGGTTGATTCGAACATTCGCTATATCTTTGTTCACAATTTATACCTAAAAATGCACACCGTAATATAATGTACAATAGTAAAGTATTTGATTAACCGTGTGATCGTACGAACATAAAAAATTGATTTCAATTTTGCAACTCCGTAAGGAAATCGAAGCACGAACATCATTTAATCTCACCCTCTGTGCTAACATGTCAACGCGTCGTTTTCGAAACATGCCATGAAAAGTAAACGAAGGAATCATGAATTACCTACAAACCCTTCAGTACAGGTGCAATTATAAGCTGCAACAGCATCGTTGCATGTCCCTCCGTTGAGGCAAGGATTCGACCAACAATCATTCCAATTGATCTCGCAATTGATTCCAGTGTAACCGTCGATACAGTAGCAAGAATAAGTGCTGTATTATATGCACGGGACGAATGACTAATATATTAATTTTAAAAACTTATACAGAGTCGCCTTTTATTTATAATCTTTTTCTTTTTGCTTTTTTTTTTAATTAAATATAAAGAGTGAGAAGTATTTATTTTATTTTGAATTATTTATGTACCTGTTCGCGTCTTCTAAACAAATTCCGTACATGCAGGGATCACCACTGCAATTTATACCTCGTGAAAAGCCAATCGTTAAGAGAAAAAATGTTGTCAGAATAAGAATCTTCTCTTTCGTAAACCTTTCAGTAAGCACCCTTCTATAACGCATTCTGAATAAAAATAGCGTAACTTTCACATAGATGTTTGTTATAGATCATTCCAAACTTTTTATATGATACGAAAACCCGTAAAAGATTTAGATTTATGAAATTATATTTATACAATTATTTTAATATAGATGATAAAATCAATTAATTTCTTGTATCTGAATGCTTTAATTAATTTATCAAAAGGACCAAAGAAACGTGAATCGCTAATGATGCGCCACTTCCATCGGTTTACACTTTTCTCAATGATATAACTATCCAAATGCGATATAGATATGCTTTATACTTTAACTAGTATTTGTAGCAGGTAGTTGACCACTTGGTAGTCTTAGCAACGCTTAGGACTATACAAACGATAATACCTATCGGATACGCTTGCGTGAAAATTTGATTCATCAATAATAACTTTTATTCAATTTTGAAACATGTAATAACTAATTTATCTAATGATCGATCGAAAAATCTCAGTTCATTAAAGAAAGATTAATTTTCTTTCTATTTCATTATACTCATATTTATATGAAATATATGGCAAGCAAAAATATTATTACTTTACATCGTGACTTTTATTTCCTCCTTTCTGATTTCTGACGATTAAACATGATACGTACGAAGTAATGGATATCGAAATACGAGCGTTACTTACAAAATTCCAACTCTATTTTGGACCGAAACTGGATACACTGGCGAGAAATACGATAGCACCACATGCTTGCATAATAACAATACAACCACCATGTGAAACGCCGATCTTTCATATGCATAAGCGAGTATGTTCTGCAGTAATTTTTTCTTTTAGACGTAGGAAAAAATTAGAAGCTGTCTGGCGAACGAGGAGTTTAGTCGAATCTCGAATTTCTGGAAATTAAAATTATAATTTCGACTCATTGAATAACGTTCTAACCTATCGTAATGCATATCCTAGGTGTACTTCAAAAGTTCTGAGATGATAAATAAGAAAAAATTAAATTGAAAAATATTGTGGATATATATTTCCAATCCTTCCGCGACTTTTTGCCCAGCCTGTATGAATGCATTACATAATGAACGTATTCTTAAACGTATATATACTCTGAAGTATATATGAAGTATATGTGAAGTATATGAAGTACTGGTTACAGTACCACCACCCTTTGGGATCAGTCGTCAGAATCTTTCAAGCGAGTCACTCTAGAGTATCATTATTTAACATGAGTCTTCAGGATATTGTAGAACCAGAGAAAGTAGAGGAGGTGTTATTATCTCATTTGAAGGAAAATAAGATCTTCCTGAAAGGACCAAAACCGTGGACTATTCGTTCTTCGCTATTGGGTGGTCGTGGCGTGTTCGCTACCCGAGACATCAAACAAAATGAATTAATATTCATTGATTCGCCTCTATTAGTCGGACCTAAATACACAGGCAAATATTTTGAAATGTGCGTATCATGTTACAAGAACGAATGCGCATTATTTCCGTGCGATAGAGGTTGTGGCTTGCCAGTTTGCTCGACTCAATGTGAAAATTCGCCAAAGCATGTGAATTATGAATGTGAATATCTTAAATCATTGGTACCGACTTGCGGTACCGATTGGTCCCCAAACTTATTACTGGCTGTGGTACCCATCCGTGCTCTCTTTCTAACGGAACAACAGCGTAAATGCTTGGCAACGCTTCAGTCTGATAAAAATCTGACTTGTTATCCCGAGGTACGACTTCGTTATATTATTAGCTTTTTGAAGATTTCTCCAATGATGAGAAAGATATTTTTTTTTAAGAAATTTTATTGCGTAGGTGGGATGTATAAATATGTCTGTTTCAGTGCTTAAAGAATAAGTAATGAGCTTATGACTAAATTTAAGGACTACTAAACTTCATTATACGCTTATATTTCTATAATAATGAATATTATCAGATTTAATGAAGAATATTAAGAAAATAAAGTATGAAAAATTGCGTATCGTATTTTGAATCTTAATAAAACAGTTTCCAAAAATATTAATGTTACTAACATGATAATTATTATTGGTATTAATATTTGCTTAGTGATCAAAATTACATAAAATATTTATAATATTTTTTATTTTTATCTCCTGTTATTATAAAAATAATTTCTGTGAAAAGATCGAACAATTGAAAAAGAATGTGATCAATTCTCCAAGCGAGGAAGATATAGAATTGATGAAGCATGTGTGCAGAATACTTAATACGAATTCGTTTGAAACGATTATGGTTCACGACAAGGAGCATTCTACGAGTTTACGAGGACTTTATTCTATTGCCTCGTTCCAAAATCACTGCTGCGTACCGAATACAAGACATCATTTCGATGGAGAATTTCGGATGTATGTTAGCGCTGCCCTTTCGATTGCTGCTGGAGAGGAGATCACTAGCACTTATACGAGTTTATTTTGGGATACAACATTACGGCGGAAATTTTTAAGTATAACTAAACACTTCTCCTGCATGTGCAAAAGATGCAGTGATCCTACGGCAAGTTTACATCTAATGTTGCTTTTAAATGTATAAACATATGCATTAAAGATTAAAATATAAAAATGTATGATTTTAAACGGTACATATTAGGAATTTAAATCTAGGCTAGGTGCACTGTTATGCGCATCTGACAAATGTTCCGGAGAGTTATTACCCCTAGATCCTCTTAATATGACTACTCCTTGGATTTGTGATAAATGTGCCATAACCCTAAATCATCGGCAGGTATTTATATAAATTATTTAAAATTTAATAATTTCAAAAATATCCCATAGATATGGTTAATAACCATATTTATTTATTTCACTTGTTGTATGATTAATAATTTGTTCTAGGCTTCCTAGATAATTTTTTAATGTTTTCGTCTTTACGAATTTTTCTAATTTCCAGTTTAGAATTAAATAACGTTAACGTTTAATAACAAGTTTTGTATTTGTAATTTTTTCATTTAAGCGCATTGATTTAATTTTATTATTAACTATTAATTACTAACTTTAATTAATAACTAAAACGTTTTCGATCTCGGTAACTTTCTCTCAATTCTAGGTAAATACTTCATTTTTTCCTTTTTACTAGATATGTTCGATTCGTTCAGGTATAGCGGGAATCATAAAGGAAGTTCTATACAAAACACCACGTGAGATCTATAAGTTTCTGCAGAAGGAGCTTTCGCTTTTGACTCCTTGGAGCAATTACTGTATTGTAGATATGAAGTTTCGAATTGTTTCGTATTATGGCAGGAGTGATGGCGCCAAATGGGAAGGTGCGGATAATATACAAATATATTTTGTTAAAAATATATTACTTTGTATATTATATGATATTTTTTCAAACATTATGTTAGATTTAAGTAATACAGAGCTGAATCTAAAAGCGAAATTCTGCAACGATTTACTTTCCGTATTGGATGCTTTAAATTGTGGTGATTGCAGAAAAAGAGGTAAATTCATTTGAAACAAGGTTTAGAATTTTGCTATCTTTCTGTTAATATTAATGCTATATATAAAATATTAAATATATATGTATCTTGATTTAATATTTCAGGTCTTATTTTATATGAACTATATTGCACAAATCTTGAAAAAATAAAACGATTTAAACAACAACCAAATATTGAGGAAGTATGTCTAAATTTCGTTGTTATGCTTGTATTGTTCATTTATTGATGTTGTCTTGATATGTTTTATCTTTACATCGAATATCTTTTTTAGGTTGATGAAAATCAACGTATATTAAAAAAGGCAATCACTATACTACAAAACGATATTATTTCGGCTGTTACATTTGAATATGATAAAAACTATTTTAAACAACCAATTGCTGTATAAAAGGTATTATCGACGAATAGAACATAAAATTTACTTATAACCGTATAATAAAACAACTTACAGAACAATAAAGAAAACGTGTAATTTTTTTAAAATGAAATTGTATCGTTTAGAAAACTGTCATATTTTTTAAAAATAATGTTCAATTTTAGTAACTATAATTTCGTTAAAGAAGACATAAAGATTGAATAATATATAAAAAGACATTTAGTTATGGAAAATTAAAGAACTAGATATTAAGAAAAACGTATCAATTTAATCTCTTTTTACATTGCACCCCAGATGGCTAAATTGACAGCAAGAAATAGCTAAATAGCTGTATCAGACTAGCAGGTAATAAAGTGATGCACTTGTACCCTATGCTCTATCGTATATGGTATAATAGCAAAGTGCAATTTTGTTCTTTCATACTGCCTGTTGTAATAAACATTTTGCTTCTTCATATAAAGCTGTACAAGGTCTTAAAACTTCTAAATCATAATCCACATCCTCATCGATATTTACATTATTATTCCTATAACATAATAATATTATGCATTGTTATTCTGTTAAAGCTGTGTCATCCTACTAAAAAAATAAAATATTTACCTGTACAGAAAATCATCCACTGTAGGTAGCATATCATTGTTTAAGTCACGTAGCAAACGATTTCGTGCAAGTGCTGTATGCATAAATGCAACATTATGGAAAAACAATTCTGAATGATCTGAAAATAATCATTTAGTTAAATAAATACGATTAAAGTAACTGTCACTAAATAAAAATGAATCGGATAACAAACCGTCTTTTCCATATTTTTTTGCCAGTTTCTTCATTACATCTTCGCCTGCGTATTTCGCAGAGACGCCAACTCTATGCAGAATTGCTTTGCACTGCCAGCGATTTTCTGAATTCTGATTGCATGATGTAGATTTGCGAGGTTGTGTTTCTTTAACAAGACTTTCCCAGTCAACTCCTAAAGCATCGCCTAAACCTTTACCACTCGTTTTAATGTCCTCCTCTAATTCACCATCAGAAATTTCTTCAAAGTCCATAGTTTCCATATTTTCGTCTTCCATATTTCTGTGAACAATTTTAGTTATTAACCCAGCGATTATTGTATATTACATATAGTAATAGTAAATGAACTTTAAAAATTATAAATATTACCTAAAGGACATTGCATCAGTATTATCTTTCCCTTTTGTGTTAAAGACTGTTTCCTCTATAGTTTCTTTTGGAGATGAGAGATCTGCTTCTTGAGTTGTTAACTGACCATCTCGTTGTATAGTATCAGGAGTTTTCTTAGTTACTCGTGTTTTATTTGCATCTATATCCTGTAGATATTAATATTAAATAATAATGTAAGCTTACAAAGTAATAATGATCTAGCTTAGTTATACAGAAATAAATGGAACATACTGTGATATCTTCCATATTTAATATGTCATCTGGATCATCGCTAATGTCACTGAGATCGCTTTCAGTATGAAGTGTCTGCAAAGACTCATCAATGCAAGTACGTTTTGATTCAGAGGTAACAGTTTCCTTCGTTTCGGATTTTTCTTTTGATACAGCCTTCTTTTGGAAAGTATCTGTAGATTTCTCTCGAGTTGTAGATAATTTACCTTCTGCAAGCTCCATTAACTTTTTATTAATAGGTTCTTCTTTCATACTACCATATAAAGATGCTTGTTTAGAACTATGAACTGTACATTCGTCTCTAGTTTCAGAACTGTTATAAGTTCGTCTTTTACTAAAAAGGAAACAAATTAACTTGTTATAAAAATAATTAAATAAACAAGAGTTCCATCTCGTGGCATACTTATGTGATGTGGATTCTGCTATTTCTAATTCCTTAGATCGATCGTTTCTATAATGGCCTCGAATATGCACTGATTGATTATCCCATTTTCGAGAATCACTTGATTTCCAATCTGACACAGAATTATCATATCGAGAATTCCAATCATCATCATGCACTTCTGACCGAGGAAGACTATCTCTGCTGTCCCATAATCCTCTTACTCGCCATTCTCTTTCTTCCCAATCAACAGGTCCATAAGCTCGTTCTCTGCCATGTTCTACATCACGATGATGACTATCCCAATCATCGTTAGGAACATTTTCGTCCCTAGTATAAACATACAAATTTAAATACTTTCGTTACTAGTCATAAGGATTAATAACTACAGCTATCAACATACCGTATGGAGGTGTTACTCCTTAACTTTTCTCCAGGATAAAGTGGATGCCTGTGATGATGATGATGATGTCGATGATCATCAAATGAAGTTCTATCAGTAGTTTGAACGACATATCTAGATTCCCGGGATCTTTCTTCACGAATTCCGCGTCTTTCATCAAACGGACTATCATATCTTCTTCCGTCAACAGTTTTTCTTCTATCATCTTCATGAACATGGTGATCACGATAATCTAAATGCGAAGACGCTTCGTCCTGCTCGTCCCAATGTTCTGATAAACGCCCGTAGTTTCTATTATAGTTTCTGTCTATTTCAATTGTTCGTCGTGGACTAGTCTCGCGTCTTTCGATTAAACGATCAACTTTGGTTGGTGTAACGCGTGATTGATCGTGTTCAGATGTATGATTTCGATCATATCTTGTACTAAATCGTCTGTGTCTTTCGCGATCATAGTGCCCGATATCTATTCTGTCGATTAAATTATCTCGTGAATTTGACAACGTAGGCGGTGCGGATGAAGACGATGAAGATGCTATAGAAGACTGAACGGCTGGTAAAGAAGGAGCTTGTGGCAATGGTGGAGCATTGTGCACACCTTTATCGAGCAACGATGTTCTATCCAAAGATCTTTCTCGCGGAAAACGATCAACACGATCCCTAGGTGAATTTACACCAGCTTTACGAGCTGGTGTATCTTTATCTACAGTATTTCTATCGTATCTACTATCAATACGCTGAGATGTTCTATCCCTATCAGAAAGAGCTTTCGTTTCGGATCGTTCTCTTTCTCTATCGCTTCTACGTTCTCGAGTTCCATTTTTCTCAAAGGTATTATCCTTCACCACTATTCGTTCTTTATCCCGACTATAACGTGAACTTTTATCCGTTGTTAAACTTAACGACGTTGTAACTAAAGGTGGTACATCTCTATCTCTTGCTTTTATTGGTTCTTTTTCTCTGTCACGGTCTCGATCCCGATCGCGATCGCGATCCCTATCACGATCCCGATCTCTATCACGGTCGCGATCTCGGTCTCTGTCTCTCTCTCGCTCACGATCACGTTCTCGATCTCTATCTCGATCACGATCTCTTTCCCGTGGTCGTTCACGACAACGTTCTTGCAGATCTTCTTTGTCTTTATCACGAGCATCTCGTTGATCTCGAGCAAGCCTCGAATGCCCACGTTCATCCCTCGTATGCTCTTTATCACGCCGTTCTCTGCTCTTTTGGCGGGTCTTTTCTCCTAGATAAGTTTTATCATCAAATTCTTTGCCAATCCTTCTATGGCTTTCTTCTTGATTCGATACTTGTCTAGTTTTATTATTTTGTTCATTTTTTCTTATGTCCTCCCTGTCTTTAGTTTTATCACTTTTATGTGATTCGCGATCTTTTTTTTCCGCATCTCGAGATCTGTTTGTAGAAAGCTGTCTATCTTGAGCTTTTGGCGGTGTGAGTTCTCTCTTGGATCTTGATGACTTTTCAGGTGTACGACTACGGCGAGTTTTCGTTGAAATCGTTTCTTTTGAATGTTGGTGTTTCGATCTTTCGGATGTCGGTGGTGTTCTAGAACGTATATCTTTATCCTTACATTTCGCCTTTAATCTTTCGTTTGTTTTTATTTTTTCGTCTATTGCACGACTTTTTTCTTTGTCCTGTTCTTTGACTTTATCAAAAGGTTTATTCTTAGTATTATCTTTAGATAATTCATCTACATCTCTCACTTTCTTGTAATGTCTATCTTCTTTATCCATATCTCTAGCTTTTACTGCTTTGGGGGATTCACTTCTATTTCTCTCTCTAACTTTACTAGATGTTCCATGATGAGGCACAGATACAGAGGAACCTAATACTGCAGTTGTCGTTGATGTTACTGTTGTAGAAGCTTGTATTGCTGGTGACCTTGTACGAGGTGTGGAAGAATGTTTCTTTGATGTTGTAGATGAACTGTATTTCTTCGCAGTTCTAGCACTAATCTCCTTTTTTGTGGAACTACTTTCAAACTTACGTTTTTTCTTCACTGACGGTTTTTCATTTTTTGTTCCAAGCCTTTTCAATTTTAATCTGTCAAGGTTATTAAATTATAATAAATATTAAAAGGTTCTATATTTAATTCAAATATATTAATTATTAACTTGTCATCTTGTAACGCTTATACTATAAATAATACATTTATAAGAAAATTAGCTATTGATTTATAAAAAAAACATTATCTTAATATAGTGTTTTATTTCAAAAACGAAAAAGCATGGTAACATATATATTACGACTTACTTCCTTCTTCTTTCCTTATCTTCATCATAGTCAGTAGATCCACTATGATGCCGTTTAGATTTAATCTTTTTAACTTTTTTACGTGAATCAGATGTTGAACTAGAAGATGAATCTTCACTGCTAGAACTACTACTACTGCTAGATGTACTTGAAGTATGAGAACTAGAGGAAGAAGTCATAGCCTTTTTTTTCTGTCTCACTTTATCTTTTCCATGAACCTCTTTATCTTTCTTCATTTGTAGTTCTAGTTCACGCTGTAACAACTGTCTACGTCTTTCTAACACTTTTTCGTCCTCGTATTCCAAATCTGTTTGATTCCACTCTTCCAAATTTAAATCAGGGCTATGAGATGGCTTTTTTATGATCTTAGAAGTAAGCCTTTTAAATGGATCCTCAATAAGCTACATAGTATAAACATATATGTAAATATCCATCTTCAAATAAGATAATATGCTTGTAATTTTTCTAAGCAAACTTTCTATACTAAAAGTATGATAATACAGATTATGCACTTACTCCTGCTGTACTTGCAATAGCATTATCCTTTTTGGCACGCTTGGACGGACTTATTAATGTGTGAGTATTTGCATATCTAATTGCAATATCAAGAAAAGAAAATGGTGATCATCTTAAATAAAATGAGAGTGATAATTCTTACTGTATTATTTAAATAATAGCTTTAACAATTACACTGTTTATTACTATAAAAGACAAATGCATATTTAATTTTCTATGCAAAAGTAAGTCAACTTCAAAATTATACTTGCTTGCAATTCTTTCCATACGAACAGCTGCCGTTTAGTGCCCAGTTTCTACAATAATCCGACGAATTTTGGCCGGCAGTAACTGCTGGTTTGGTCCCCAACCTCTCAAACACACTTGGTCGACGAGAGTCTGTATTACATTTCGTAGGGTCAACCGTTATCTTCCTTATGTTTGATTTTGACATATTATCACCATAAAACAATTATGTTTTCACAATGGAAGCACATAACTGCAGCATGCAAATATTCATTTACTATGGAATCACCATTAATCAATTAAGCATTCACGAATACAGTTACGGTTTTTGAAGGATTGGTAAAGCATTTAAAAGCTAAGAAACATAAGCAGCTCTTTATGTTTTGTATAATAATTCTTTTTATGAACGGTAATATCTTAATATTTATACATATAATTCGTTTTTACATATTTTTAAAGGCTAACCCCAGATATATGTAATCTACTGCATACGACTGAAGTACCAAACTGTACAGAAAACAATAGTGCTAGCTCAATGAAGTTGTATGTAAAATATGGTTCAATATTACCAACCTAACCCCAATAGCGATAAATATTGTAAGTAGATTCAAATATTTTTAATCTATAATATCTTATTAAATATAAAAAAAGAGAAGTTAAGAAATTGCTATGTGTATATAAAATTATTTATATACATTTTAATAGTATTTCTCGCGTTATATACAGTGCATTTATTAGCACAGTAGGAAATATATATTATTAATTGAATACATTTATTGCTTTAACGGAAATAAAATTTTTAGAACATATATAAAAAGTTCAAATATATTAAAAGTCAATTAGGAATGAATAACTAAAATGTGAGATGTTGAACCTCACAAATATTTATCACGATGTTTACTTCAAAATAGAATTATTCATATAAAAATATAATAATCTTTTAAAATTATCTTGTGATACGAATCTAAAATTGAAACGAATGTATAATTCCTTACCTAATTTTATTTTTAATTTATCATTAATAATGTCAATTGTAACATACAAATAATTGTAGTTACCTATAATTTATTTCCATATTTCTAATAAATAGTAGTATATGTATATAAAAACTTCATATTTAAACTTTAAAATTTATGCGTGAGTCCGACTATTACTTTTAGTACCATAAACGTTTTATGACGTTGAAGACCGAGGAAGTTAGTTTTCATTGATATATTATTTATTCCTTCTCTTTAAGGTTAAAATATCGTTATATTCTAATTTTGTTTATTGGATAACAATTTTGTTTACTGGATAACAATTTTGTTTACTTTAATTATTTATCTAGTTCATATTAAATGTTAATACAAATGTTTTACAGATTGTTCTACAATGCCTCATCAATGTAATTGTGGTATTACACACAATGATGCAGAATTAGGCGTACAATATAATTTATATCAAAAAATTGATGTAGAAAATGTAGAGTGTTTAAATGAATTTGAAGAATCTACGGGAGCTACTGTATTTAAACCATGGGAAAATAGACTAGACAGAAATAAAGTAATTATTTGTTTATATATTTAAACATTTAATACAAATTTTTCAAAATATAATTATAATTTTACATTACAATTCACCTTTCTTTTTCAGTATGTTGAAAGTGATATGGATAATGAACTTCTATTTAACATTCCGTATGTTTTTTATTTGAACGTACTATTTGTAAGGATACATAGATATTGTCATCTTTTTTCAGGTTTACAGGAAATATAAAATTAAAAGGCATCATTATTATTGGAGGAGAAGATGATTTGCATCCAAATAAAGTAAAATTGTAAATACCCCTGAGTTTGAATGTCTAGAAACAAAGTTTAACCTATACAAATATAAAATATGTTTTATTAATATAGAAAAAAATATTTTATCCTTTAGGTATAAAAATAGGCCACATATGACATTTGATGATGTAGCTACAGAACCTGAACAAGAATTTGAATTATGTATGGACACAATGGGAGTACATGAATATTCTCCTAAGTATGTATGTCTTATTATGTTACTAAGCATTATATAAAGTATCATAATAATGTAGAAATATAATACAATTTTTACTGTAGGGTGGTTAAATTCTCATCTGTACATCATTTAAGTTTGCACTTTACTGGTACTGAAAGAACAGATAAAATAAAACTTTATTATATTGGATTAAAAGGTGAATGGACACCTTCACATCATCATGGTGTTACAATTTGTACCTATGAATTACGTCCTCAAATGAGTGATCATCCAAAAGGACATAACGAAGATGTTAATAGAACAGTTAGTTGATTTTATAACAGAAAATTGATAGAAGATGCACTCTGCATTAATAAAGAAAATGATTTCAAAGGCTAATAAATGTTTGTATTCAATTCATGTTTTACTTGTTTATCTTATTTTGAAGTTCAATTAAATTTTTTGTATATTAAATATTATCTTAATAAACAAAGAGCTCCATCGCACGAAGCTGTATGTATACTTTCCCGACAAAGACTGATATTCGGTAAATATATTCGGAAACAAATTAATTCAAAAATTAGTATGTACTAGTAACGTTGCAATCAGTTATCAATTAAACATTTTTTAGTATTAAATTTGTTTCTTCTAACGCTTTGTAGAATAATAAAAAGGAAAATAATTTAAAAAATTCGTAACGCTTTCTAAATTCGTTTAATCGTTTTAAATCGCTATATTTAATGATATATTTGAAAAACGAAACAATTATACTGCATTGCTCCGTGACAAGAATAATTCTTCGTTTCATTCATGAAATTTTCTATACTATCAAAAGTAACGCGTTCCTCGAGGTTTGCTTTGATCACCCCTTCTCTTCTCTGTTCCCTTCCACTATATGAGCACCAACTTAAAACTTTGATACATACATACATATGTACTTGATATCGCGAGAAACAACGTTCACTAAGTTCAACAATCGCAGCTCATGGCACACGCGACTGTCAGCTCCTCCGCTGAGGCAAATAGGCAAGATAAAAAAAATGCAAGTGAAAATATCGCCTGTACCTCAATGGATTATTCAGTGTCATCAGCTACGAAGCAACCCTTACCACCGGACGGAGGATGGGGCTACATCGTAGTTCTAGCATCCTTTTTAATCCATGTAATTGGTAAGCTACCGATTTTTCCACGTTTCATTATACTTTCTTAAAACTTTATTTTAAGTTTAGTTTACAATTTATCTCGATGAAACATGCCAACTTCCTCTTTTCATTTTTAATTTCAAATTTTATGTTGCTGTAAACATATATGTATTTAAAATATTATAAATTTAATATGAATACCGTAAAGTAGATTTTACATACTAAAAAAATTCATATAACTTTTATCTCCGAATTTTTATCTTTATCTAAAATATAATTATTATACTCCTACTTATAATAAACATTTCAATGAAAGTATACTTATTCCTCTTTTTCGAGAGATTTATCATTTACACTGTTACCATTACGGTCACGTTTTAGATATATTAATCGAATAAATGATATCTTTATTAATTTAGAATAAAAAAAAACATTCTAAGATAAAGCAATAAAAAGAAAAGACTTCACGGAATTGTAAAATTTTCGTTTAGATTCCGCTTCGTATTTACACTATATCAAGAACAATTTTTAATCTTCATGAGAAATTCATTTAAGTTAATTTACGATTTATATATTAACAAATCGTTTTTTTTAATCTCATAAAAATGTCATAAAAAGAAGTTTTATTACCTTTACTTTGTTAATTCTATATTATCATTCCTTTTATTCAATAGGTATTATGTTAATTGAATAGAATAACGAAGAGAAGCAAAACGACTTAAAACCATTCTCAGTTTCTTAAATCTTCTATCTCGTGTTCAAAACATGACTTATGAAAGAGCGATACTTAAGAATGTTGACACATTTTCTCTCGTACGAGAACAGATGTGTAACATATGTTTATTATTATGTGCTTATTACAAAACAGAATATTACCAAATACAGTAAATTAAGCGTGCTCTATATTATGCACAAATCATACACATGTACCATTATGTGCGCGATGGTTCGGAAAAAAAAAGATGACCTTGCAAGCATGTTTATTGGCGCATCCTCGATTTCTTGCTGGTTTTAACTTTCCCAAGAAAACACATATCTTGACGAAATCGATAAAAGATAATCATTGTTTCCTTTCTTTTATAAATACATACACTTATATAATTCGGAAAAAACGTATAAATATCTATATTTGCTTAATATAAATGTTTATAATGAAACGATCAATTTTTAGATCAATTAGATTTATAACAGATTTTAATTGATAATTAGTACATTATAAGATGATACAAAGTTTCCACGCATCTCAGAAATAGAAAAGACAGATTAAAAAAAGCGCTGGCCTTGGCATTACAGAAACATTAACATGATATGTTACATATATCTATGCGTCTTTGTAGCTTCTTATCTTGACACACAAAAATATTTCTATTAGATGTTTTCTTATATTATTAGCTTGTTTTCTCCTCGTTGTAGGCATCGTATTAGATGTATTAAAATTTAAAGGCGATGATTGTATCTGTGACAAAAAAGTTATGGTAACAGGGTTATCGATACCAATACATATAAGAGGAGGATTAGAACGACCTTTGAAATTATTTCCATTTGAAAAATGACAAATATCAATACGCTATGCGATGAGAGAATTTTAACGAAGATTATTTCGTTACAAAGACAATAGCAGCGATCGAACTGTATTATTGTTGAGTTATTGCACTTTGTTCGTCACTTACCATATGTATGGAAATATACTCATACAGAGAAACTTTGATTACGCATAACAGTAATTTCACGATACGTAAAATCAGAATATGATACGAAAAACATATTTTTTGTATGGTAGTGACAAAGAATTGCGTTATACCACCTTTGAGGTGATACAGAATATGCGTCTGTTAAAAATATTAAATTCATGTTGTACCATTCATTTAATATTACGTTAAATACCATGATTGCTCTTAAATATCGTAATAGTTTATTACATTTATTGTAATTACGATTGAAAATAAAATAAAATAAAATAAGAACAATTTCATAAGAAGGAAAGTAATAATGAAGCGATAATTTAAAGATGAATAGTATAATGCAATTTTCTATTGACGAATTAGATTAAACAGATTACTCATTTTATTATCAATTCCTTTATTTCTTGTAACACTAACAAAAACAAAAGTCATTAGAATAACAATTATAATGTATCGTTCGTTTATTTCTCTTTCCAAAGAAAAGGTTACTTACTACGTATATTATTTAGTTGTTTAACCATCCTCTACTAAACATTATTTTACATCAAAAACTCTACTTATATGAAAGAACAATATATTTTGTTGCAGCGGATGGAGTGACATATTCGTTCGGTGTTTTTTATTTAGAACTTCTGTATTATTTCGAGGAGGGAAAAGGTGCAACTGCATGGATTGCGTCGATATTAGTCGGTGTTACTTTGTGCTCAGGTAAACTTTTCATCCACGATAATTTCGATTTCCTAAAAACATAACGGAAGATTAATTAAAGGTCCGATATCAAGTTTATTCGTAAATAAATTTGGATGCCGGGCTGTAACTATAGCTGGTTCGATATTGGCCAGTGCATGTTTATTGGCGAGTATGTGGGCCCGAAATATTATAACATTATACTTTACGATCGGCATTGGAACAGGTGAAAATATTTTTATTACTTTATATAGAAACCTTTAATGCCAGCGTATAAATTCAGAAGCAATTTGTTCTTATTGCAGGACTAGGTTTTGGATTGATCTATTTACCTGCGATTGTCAGCGTGACATGTTACTTTGAAAAGTATCGGTCCCTTGCAACGGGAATCGCAGTATGCGGTTCTGGTTTAGGCACATTAATTTTTGCACCTTGCTTAGATTACTTTATAGCGACATACGGATGGCGAGGAGCGATTTTAATTTGTTCTGGAATCGTTCTGAACTGCACCGTTCTTGGAGCGCTTTTTAGGCCCCTTAAAACGGATAAACGGAAAGAGAGAAGTTCTACAGAGGTACAGGATTCTTGTATGTATTATTATAAGAAATTTAATAACAGCATTTACATCGCGTAATAAATAGTATCAAACTATACATGAAATCGAATTATAAAAAATAAAGCAGAATGAAAGCGCAATTTATACGAACGCGTATATTATATATATGTATATTATATGTATATGAGATCAGATGCGTTGAATAAGATATATAAAAATTTCATGTATTTAAACCAGCGGTACCGTATCGTCATAGATCTGGATTTCGATTTTCAGAAATCTTCACGTAATATGAAAAATAATCCTGAAGAATATTCCAATAATTTATCTAACGAGGAACAAAGTAAAAAGATATACAGTGTGAGTTTTCGAAAGGAAAATAATCGTGCTGGTTTAAAGTCCCTGAGTCAACCTGTTTTGATCTCAAATAATGTGATACAAGACAGTTTAGAGAATATTCATAAAGAGCAGTCAGTATTTATTCTATATATATATATATATATATATAAATAACTATTCGATATTAATATTTTAAGCATTAACATCTATTATCATTATTATTATTATTATAAAAGTGCAGAGAGATAAACACAGACATCTTTTTTGATATATAAAATATAAAATTTTGTAATTTTCTAATACGACTATTATTAACACGTAGTTCTTATTTACAGCCCTAATTTAATGCAAGGATATAGCGAAGAAATCTTTCATATTCATAAGTCCTCTACAAGTTTACCTAATAAAATAGATTATATAAAAGCTGGTAATAAAGAATTTAAAATTAGTATTGACAGAAAGCTCAATGCCTTTCAAGAAGATGTAACCATTTCTCTGTTAAAAGATCCAGTATTTATATTATTTACTTTCTCTAATTTCTGCACCAGTATTGGATTTTATGTACCATATATCTATGTATTGGTATATATACTTGCTTTTATTAAAAATGTTCTTAATCTTTTGATAACAGAAACTATTTAATTTGTTTATAAACGATTTTTGTTTAACATATTTTTACAAAAAATTTGTATTATAAAATTTGTATTATAATTCTTAATATATTTATGATTATGCTATATTTTATGAAAATATTGATTATAGCCTCAAGCTGAAGAACGAGGAATTAATAAAAAGGATGCAAGTTATCTTCTTGCAATAATCGGAATTGCTAATACAGTTGGTCGTATAATCTTAGGATATGTTTCAGACAAGCCATGGGTTAATCGACTATTAATATATAATTTATGTCTTACTATATGTGGCATTTGTAAGTATTACTTTTGTTATTATTTATAAAATTTAATTAAACCTCTTAAATAGTATTAATAGATTAATATCTAATTGAAAATCGTGCATGATGTTTAATCTTTTTGTATTTTTCCAGCTACAACTCTTAGTGCATTCTGCACATCTTTTGCCTCATTCACACTTTATTCCTCTATATTCGGATTCACGTCTGGCGCTTACGTTGGTCTTACATCTGTGATTTTAGTAGATTTATTGGGTTTAAATCGTCTCACAAATGCTTTTGGACAGCTTTTACTATTTCAAGGTTTTGCATCACTTTTAGGACCACCCATTGCAGGTGTGTCTACAATTTTTTAAGTCATAAGTTTTATTTTTTAAACCTTTTTATAATTCATAATTTTAGGATGGTTATACGATGTACTTCAATCTTATGATCCTGGATTTTTTACTGCTGGTGGGATGATAACTATTAGTGGATTAATTTTATTTTTTATACCTACAATTCAACAAAAAATTCATAAAAATGTAAATACTCAAAGAACTAAAAATATAATAAATAATTAATTTGTCCAAAATACTTATTGCTTTCTTATAATTATTAATAAATGTCTTGCCATTTAATTTATCTATACTTCTAACTACAGAATGAATATTATGATACAAATATATGATCTAATAAACTTGAAATTTATTAAATATAAAATTGCTGGGTAATTTCACATCACTTTATTTTGTTAAACTTTGAAGAACTTGTACTACATCATCTGTTATTTCTGCATGTAAAAATTTATATATTCTTTCTACTGTTTCAGTCTTTAAGTTAATGTTGTCATTTACCAGCTGATTTATTACCTAGAAAGATAATACAACAAAATTGTAACTATTAGGTTATTATTTATGTTTTTTATTACATATATTCTACTATTGTAATTATGCAATTATAAAATGTACATTTCAAACAACATAATATATGTAACTTTTATTTTAACTTATTAAAAATAACTCAAAAAAAAAAGATTTGTGACATAATCTATATAAAATTTGTAATTTATAAAATTAAAATTACATACCCTTATCAACCACGTTTTATGAGATGGAAAATCAATCATAAAATCATGTAACTGTTTGTCCATAGGCACAAATGTTACATTACTTGATTTGTTATTTAACATCAATATTGAATTTGGATCAGTGTTTTCTATTAAGTTCTTACTGATATTTACAAAATTATATATATCATTTTTAAATATTGAAGCTTGTCTGAGATCAGAAGCAATAATTTTATAAAAATATTCACCTTTGAAATATCGCACTATAAAAAAAACATAAGATTGTTAGTCTAAATATATTTATTCTATATATGTCTTAAAGTTTTAGACTTACTATATATAGCAGCTTCTACTATCTTTTTTTTTCTCAATAGTAATAATACATAAGCATTATTAATCGTTGTTTCACTTATATTATGTTTTATTAATAAATTTCTTATGTGAGATATTTTTCCAAAAGTAAATGGCAAAACGTAATCAGTAATTGTATCAATGCAAGGTAATATATTAAAGTCATTGACCATAATTTTAAGAATACCTAAAATACCTAAAAGCATATACTTATTGATATAACCAATATTAATGAAATATTGACAGTATTAATGAATTTTATTGATACTTTAAAAATTAATAAGTTATATACCTTCAAAATCATATTTAGTTGCCTGTCTAAGTAACAGTGGCCAAAAATAATGTGGCTTTATTAGATAATGACTTTTAAATATTCTAAGCAAAGGAAGAGATAAATGGTCATTCTTCATTAACGAATAATATAATAATATTAAAAAACATTTCTTGAACACTGTTTCGTCTTTAGAAATCGTACATAGCTTAATAATATCATTAATTAACTAAAATAAATATATTAGAGGTAAATACTAAAATATGAAAAATGTGACAACAAAAAAGGATATTGTTCTTACCACTCTATTATTAACTACATGTTCTAAAATTAATCTCAGAATATTTTCAAATTGAGGGTGTTTATCATGTAAACCTATACATGATAGTGCCTTCATAGCTAAGTATATGTGATTAATATTTATTAACTTTAATATAATTTCTATTTCAATATTTAGAATGGTGTTCTTTTTTTTTAAATATTGATACATCTAAAACAAAATGTTCCATTATTAACTTTCATGGTACATATTAGTGGTACTTTACCACAAAGTTTTTAGAAATTCTTACAGTGTGAACATCTTTGATGTTATTATTCCCTACTAATATATAAATCACATTTAAAATATTTTTGTTAGAGAAGTGTATGTTGTTTAAATTGCAATGCTGAATTGTTTCTTCGATTTTAACAACATTATTCAATTTAGCATGAGTATATATAAGAGCAGCATATGTTCCAGTAGTTAATTTTAATTTCTGTTCTTTCATATAATTTAGAATTTTATTTACATTCCCTATATCTCTGAAAAATATACACTTATGTTAGTTATTAAAAAATTAAATATCATACTAATTATTTAATTATAAAAATATTGTAATGTTTATTAAGTAAATCTTATATATTTACCCAGATTGAGAATATCCCAATATTAATGAATTAAAGACAGATTCCGATATAGGAAATTGTAACTTCCGCATATCTTCAACAAACATTAATGCCATGTCAATATTCCCCTTCACACAACAATATTTAATACACATCTCATATGTGATATCATTTGGATAAATTTGTTTACATTTCATGTGCGTTAGTAATTCCATAGTTGAAAAATCATATTCATTTCTTGTATATAATTTTAAAAGCTCATTATAATGGGCTGTGGACATCTCAAAATCTTCAAATTCAATGTAAAAAAGATACATTAAATTATGTTTTTTTATTAATTTTAAGACATAGAATAAATATGTAATACTCAGAACATACTGCACACATCCAAAATCAACCATAAAGATCTTCCAAGTTTTACTTTGTCTACTGGTAAACAATCGGTTAAATTATTACACCAGGAAAGTAATAAGAATATCTTATAAGTATCTATAACATCTGCAATATGCATACAATATTTTTAAGGAAAAATGTTTTCTATATATATATATATATACATATATATATATATTAATATTGCAATAATACGTGTTTGTTTATACTTACGCACTGAATTTATAAGATCTATAATACTTGCCATTTCTGTTCTCTGTACACATTTGTGTATTTCCATGTGTCTACGTATACTATCAAATTTTTTATTTATTAGATCTTTTTTATAATACTCATCAATATACGGTATCGATATTGTATCCCTATTAATATATAATTGTTTGTAAATTATATTAATGAATATATAATAAATTTAAAAGACTAACCTTTTTAACATTTCAAATGTTTCCTTACGTAGTCGAGGTAGAAAATGTATCATTTTCTTGTTTTCGTTTAATATCGCAATTTTTAAGTGATTTTGAAAATGATTTACACATTTTAATAAAATATTTATCATGATAAGCTGACACTCGTTACTAAAATTGATACAGCGTCTTTCACATGAAATACTTGAATTACCTAACCTTATGATCTACAATGATAAATTCTTCCCATTAAAACAATATACACAACGTATTAAAAATATAATTATTCGTTTGTTACATTAATGAATTTGCAATAACTAATTTAACATCAATTATTTATTAGAATCTTATAATATAAACGGATTATAAAAAACATTGCTGTCAACATTTGCCACTAATTTTATGTCGTCTTAAGATTTAATAGATTAATATACTCATATCAGAGGTAAAATATTATTAGATTTTATTGTATATATGTGCAATATTTTTGTATATATAACTGTTTGTATAAATTTGTATATACTAAAATATTTGAATTATTAGATATATCCAAAAATATATTTTCAAATTAGATCTCGCACTTCTAACAATTTTGTACAAGAATTATCAAAATTTTGTTACAGTTATAAGTGAAATATCCACACATTGAACAGTTTACATATTGTTTTATATGCAAAAATGTAAAAAATAGTTTAAAAGGTATATCAGTATCAGAAAATAAATAAGATGTAATGAAAAATTAACATTAATACATAAAATAATGTATCTTACTATTATCTAATATAAACATTAAATAAGATTACAAACTTCTATATCATATTACATTTATGTCAAACTTTAAAGTACCTTTGAAGATATTTGTTTTCATTATGCTATAGTAAGTTTATCTAAAATTATCTTGAAGTCACGAAAGTGAAACAGTTTTTACATTTTGCATTACAATATTACAATACATACTTTGCTATATTAAAAATCTCATTTTTGTGATATCAACATTAAATTTTATAATTATTTTACAAAAATTCTTCACACCAATCAGAGAGGCATTGATAACAATCACTAGATTGTTTTGCATTAGCAGAACACAAATCTTTCATCCATTCTTGGAATAGTTCTCTGTTCTTTTTTAAAACCAAATATTGTCCAAGTACTACATATGCCTGTAAGTATGTTAATAAGTATTAATATATTAATATTAAATTAAATGAATGTTTCAATCCTTTACCAAGTTATTGGTACATATAAAAAGTATTATTTACTCAATATTACTTAAATTTTAACATTGTTTATATTTGCCTTAGTTATTCTTAGATACTTTTAATAATTCGCTCTTTCATTTCATTATAAAGAAATATTAATAAAATACGAATTATTAATCAGATTCAGATAAAAGTATGTTATACTTTGTCAAAACCAGCTGCTTCCAATCTACGACCTAGAACTTCTCCAACTCCAGCAAGATCTGTAACAGGTTTATCACCCATTGGTTCAGCAACAAAGTTTTTGTGTTTCTGTGATGTGCTCGACATGTTTCTGAAAATGAAAATAAATCTTTATTCCGTAAGACAAGCACAATAATTAAACATAGTACTCTTTTATTGTTATATTAAATGAAAGATCAAGACTATACATAACTAACATAAAATAAATATGATTTAATTATTTTATTAAAATTTACGTTTATATACCTTTAGATACATTAACTAAATAATATACCTATTTTTATAAAATACATACCTCAAATAACTTTTTATGAACTAAATTTAAATTATTTCTATTAATTACTGCGTTTATATAGTTATTTTTTTCTATTGCAAATTTATGGTAGTCTGAATATTAAATTTGTAATTAATTGTTCACTTTAAGATTACAATATCTTCTTCTTTAATAAAATATACGCCTTTAAAAAAAATTAAACACAACACTATCAAAGCAACTTACATTTATATAAATTTATATAAAATTGTAGAACGGAAATCTATGTAAAATTTTATGCACATGATAGCTGATTTCTATGTAACTAAATAAGTGTATTTCTATTACTATATTTCACGGTGTTAAACTTAATTACGATTAAATTAAAGTTATTATTAAATATAAGACGCTAAAATGTGTTTTAAAATATAATTTTTTAAGTACTTATAAGTAGATATACGACTTTAAGTTTAGAACGTACATATACGACATATAAAAAAATTCTTCTAAAATATCTTATTTCTTAGCATTAAAAGGAAACTAATAAAGTTATTAAAATATAAATCATAAGAGTAAATATGCACGTATATATTCCGCTATAGAAAAGTTAATTAATAAATAAAGATACTACAAATAGGTTTCATAAGGTGTACTTTAATAAATATTTTTAAAGTACATTCAAAAGATAATGCGATTATTTTATTATATAAAATAATATAGAATAATCTTGTAAAACGTACATAAATTAAATTCAATAAATTATGACTTCTTATATTTTATAAATTCAATGTGTCATAAAGTAAAGTGTCGACACCATCGGTGTGTTTGTAAGCAGAAAGCGTTTCGTTTCTTGTCTATTCGTTTACGAAATTGGGTTATCGTCGAAAAGATGAAGCGGTCAATATGTGAAATATAAATAGAAATATATAATGTTGTTAAAACATTTTAAATTTCATTTTAATTTGTTACAGTGATGTTGTAAAGTTTAAATTTATGTGATTACTTATAAAACTGTTAAAAATACTAGAATTTCTGACATATATTGTGCTCCAATCACGGAAGAACCATTATGTTGTGTCAACGTAATCGACGGCAGCACTGACGCCTCTTCAGTAATTAACCAAACAAAATGGACACCAAGATAACGATTAAGCGAACAATCGTGCAGTAGATTTACATGGAATGTCCAGGAGAATGGGATTAACGTGTACACTACAGTGAGTCTTATTTAATTATTGCAAAATCCTGGTTTTTCATAATAATAACTCGTAAGTTTATATAAATTGCTTATATATTTCTTAATTTTAACAATATTGAAACTTAATTTTGACACTTCAAACCAGAATAAAACTGTATAATGTTATATTACATTCATAGATGTTTAGTATGCGAAATAAAAATATAACGTTTCTGTAATATTTCAATATTTTTCATTGATCTCTTATAGTTTTGCGTTACAGTTTTTCTATGCTGTGAATACTCTGTTTTATTTCTATTATGGAAAAATATAAATTTTCAATATTTTTAGTTTGTATCCCACTTTTTATAATAAATTATGGTTTGATTGTAGATTGCGTAGGGATGTGTAAAACCGTTGTTAGTGTGACTATGTTTCACATGATAGGTATTTAATTTTTGTCCTTTTGTATTATTCTTCTTTTGTCAATTGATTATAAAAATGTATTTAGCAAAATTATCTATTATTATGTAGTATAATAAAATTCATAATCGCTGAATGTTACTGAAATTACATAAAGTATATTCTTCTTAATATGCTTG
The DNA here is from genome assembly GCF_905332965.1 of Bombus pascuorum. NCBI lineage: Eukaryota > Metazoa > Arthropoda > Insecta > Hymenoptera > Apidae > Bombus > Bombus pascuorum. Next base: position 3,578,641 of record NC_083488.1, on the reverse strand, counting down.
TATAAATCTATTGAATTATATTACATGACGATGTTTCATTGATGTAGCTGTGAAACATTTACAAATTTAAAATGAAATAGTAATATTTCTTTTTAAATAGTAATTTCTCTACTTATATTTCTTTCAAAATAGTAATCTTGAAACTACGAAAATTGATTCATTAGCTATGTATTTATTTTAAGGTAAGCATAAGCTTATTGTCTATAAATCTCCAATAATTGCTAATACTTTTAATTTATACATTATAGTAAAACTATTAAAGGTAGATTCTCTCTCTCTCTCTCCCCCACTTCAAAACAATAACCTTTTTGTACATTTTCATATTCAATAAAAAATTTCTATTTCTTACTTTTTGATAGTAAATAAATCGATAACTATAACATTTACAAATTCGTTATTTAAAATTGAAAAATAATTGATAAAATTATTAGAATTAGAATTAGAATTAGAATTGATAGAATTGGTTTGTGTATAACTAGTCATAAAAAATAAAATCGTGTCACAAATTTTTTAAAATTTGTGTTTCTCTAGTCATTAGCGATTCATTATTCGACGGATTATGTGATTTGGTTTCTTTATTACAAGTGTGTGCGTGCGTGCGTGCGTGCGCGTGTGTGTGTATGCATTCAATCAAATAAAATGAAATATAATGTTAAATACAGTCGTGATTCATTAAAGATGTTGTATATACTTACACATTCAAGCTGATACCTAAAGGACAGGATTGGTTAATCGAATATCCTGCCCTGGTATCCTACTTTATAAGGTAAAATCTGATTGGTTCTCTTTGTGGTATAATTCGGACTCCGCCTTACTACCGCCAATTGCGTTGTGTGTTTTTACCATGATGCCAAATACTTTATGTGCTAGGAGTGTAATTCTTGGAAGGTTGCAGCGTCCAATCTCTTTTCTTCTTCCCGTTGTTTTCTGTTTTCATTCAGTAAATATACTATATTCACGCATTAAACTTACACATTTACACATATGTTGATACATATGATACATATATGTATTTATATACGCAATACGCAAATTTTATTATACATCATATTTGAGAAATATTTAAAATATACTTACTTTCTCAAATGTAAATAAAAATATAATATTTAATTGGTTGAAATGCATATATAAACATATGATCCACAATTTTCATTGATTTTTTGTTTTTATAGTAAATTGCGTTCCTATTTTACTTTCGATCTTAAATAACTATGTTCTTACTGTACATTTTACAAATTTACTTTGTTCATTTATATATCACCATCATTGCACGTTGTGTATCATAATGTCACTTATCGAAATCTGAGTATTTATACTCATATTAATATTCAAAAATATTCATATTTACATGGTGATTTGGTTCATTTTTTTCTGGCAAAAGATTAAATAAATTTTCTGCTAGTAATTTTCGATAAAAAATACACTGAAATATATGTATATAGGTTTATATAATTATTTAAATATTAATTCAGTTTTATATAAAATCGATTATATAAAATTATTTAAATGTAATTGATAAATAATTCGAATTCATTCCAGTATATCAATCGTGTTTTGAGCTCTATGTTTCATGTTTCAATTGTATAATCATGATTAAAGTAGATTCCAAGTTTTTATTCTTTTAATCGATAATATGAATTTTTCCATAGTTTTAAATGTCTACGGAACAATATACATGCAAATAAATTTATTTTTTATTTTTATTAGTTTCTATTGATTCAAGTAATGACTCTATAAGGAGATAAAAGATTTGGAAGAAGAAGACACAAACATTCCGGAAATTAAAAGAAATTGTGATTTCTTATTTTTCAGAGAAAAAGATTAATCAAATTAACATTCATTCAATTGAGTATAAATATCCGATTAGTACAGGAGTTGTGGAATAAATATATCTAGTCATTTAATTGCTTTATTTTCTAACATAAATATTTTTCCGTTTTTATTTCATTAATGACCTTTTTTTCAAGTTACTAACAGCCATTAAAGATTTTAAGATATACAATGGCTACAAAAAGTACTTGTAAGTACATACCCTTATTTTTCAATGAAGCGTATTTTTTGGCTGGTATCACGTTTCATTTTCATAGCATTAAATTTTTACAGTTATATGAATATATCAGCAATATGATATGAAAATTAACAGTTGAACTCAATTAATTAGTATATAATTGCTATAATAAACATTTCTTGTAGTCATTGTATAAATACAATAAATTTGATAATTTCTTGATATTTCGATTTTTTCAGTTCTATGTGAACCAAATAAATAGTTGTTTTTACAATGATAAATCGAAAAAGTCCGTAACTAATTCAAATACATTATTATTTCTTTTTTTTTCATGTTCATTACATACGCGTGTCTATACATGCACAGAGGTTTTTAAGTGGCAAAGAGAGATGCGCGCGCCACCAGGTGGTGCAGTGAGTGAGTGTGCGCGCATGACGTGAAAGGTAGCTGTATAAGTTTCTACAGATGTTACGATTTCTAACTAGTGTGTGTAACGGCCTCCGTTGTACAGCAGGACAGGATAGGATAGGGTAGGGTAAGAGAGAAGAGTAGTCCTTCGTTGTGAACTGTACTAAAGGAGGAAAGCGGCAGGGGGCAGACGGGGACTGGGTGAGAGGGGGGGGGGGGGAGAGGGCAGAGAGATGTGTAGAATGATTCGGGCCTATGGACACGCTTGCACCTCGACGGTTCGCGCCGCAGCCGCAGCCGCAGCCACCGTCGATGAAAATCTTGTATACGCGCGCGCAAACAAGGGTGGTTTTTCGATAAAACATTAACATATAACTACATCCATCAAGTAATATATGTTTCGAGACGCGTTTTCTACGAAATATAGAAAGAAATAGTGAATTGTGCGAAGTGAAGTGACGCTTTGGTGCTTGAATATCGAGCGTCGCGGTGGCCGCTACGAGAGTTCTCTTGGAAGCCCAAACGGAAATCTCTCACGATAATGGCGTACTTTCCGACGATCCGTGCTTTTTTTTCACCGAGTCGCTTCGATTCCCCCTGATATTACTACTGTGCTCATATTTAACTCGGCGTGCGTTCAAATTCCATGAATTTGAAAGAGAAATTTTGTCGATAATAAAATTACGCTCGCAATAAAGTGTGAGAACTTTCTATACCTATCTTAACAGTTTCTTCTTGTTCACCCTTGTAATATACTTAATGTGTGCGTTTTTAGTTCGTATCCTAATAAGAGCAAGAATTTCCTTTCGTATATTATAGTGCCGCTGTCAGTGCATCAGGTTTGTAAGGTGTTTTCTCTTTTTTTTTTTTTCGAGTTTCTTTTTCGCTTTGTGTTCATGTGCATGTATCAATATTTGAAGATTTTTACATATCGGTTTTGCAATTTTACCATCGTGTCAGCAATGTGCAATAATACCATATTGTTACTTGAAAAAAAAATGTTCCTTTTATTGTCTATACTGGTTAACAGTATGCTTGAATCTTTTATTATTCGTTTTAAATGAAAAAAAGTACCAGATCTATAACTTTTTAATAAACAATAATATACATTATTTTTTTGCAATTTATATTAATTTTTTATATTTTTTAAATGGTTTCAAATAGCCTTATTATATATTTTCGATATGCTGACAGATTTCATCCTTTTAACGTAAAATAATTATTTTCTATTGGTTTTAGTAAATCTGTAAAATTATCTTGAAACTACTTTTAATTTTTGTATGTATAATTTATATACATTTTGTTATGCTCATGTTGTAATTATCATATCTCTTTTTAATGTTAGGTTATGTTAATTTGATCATATTGATGAATATATACAAGCACATATAAGTATGTATATCTAATGTGTAATATAACAATTTAAATCTAGGTTGATAAAAAGTGTGCAAATGAAACTGTATATAATGTAATGCTTGTATTTTTAGAAAAAATAAATACAGTAATTATTAAATTGTAGCAATTATGACTATTTTATATTAATTATTATAAATAAAGGTATTATTTTTGTGGCAAATATAAATCAACAAAAGATTACAAGTTCTATAAAAATATATATTGCAAATACTAATCAATATATTGATTATTAAAATGTAATAATTATAAATGTAAAACTAGTTAAAGTTATTAAATTATACTTTTATTGTGATTGGCATAAAATGATATTCTATATAGTTTTGTGTTATTTTTTTGTAAGTGACTAAAATTTGTAATTAAATATATAATATATAATATTTTAATATTATATAAGTATCAACATGAAGATGTTTATAAATAATAATTTTTACATATATATCTATATTCTACAAAAATGTGGACTTTATTTGTGTTTCTATTTCCTGTATCTGGAAATCATATTAGGACACATTCCAAGGGGAAAAGGTTATAGCGATTATGAGAAATTAAGCCATAAGCGTATAGCTTTTTCCCTTTGGCATTTGTCACTGTCATCATATAGTATCTAATACTGAAAATTATAAAAATAATATAAATATTGTAAAAATGAATTAGGACATTAAATTTTATATACATAAAAATAAAATAAATATTTAATGCAATTTTGATGAACATTGTTTCAGGCAAAAAAGACGTGGATTAACAATGGGCACGTTAATGTCTGAAAGAGAGACTATAAGATATTCTCTTGAGCCTGAAATAGAGGCGAAGAGTCCTGCAGCATAGACATGGACTCGTACGATTTGTTTGGTGAAGATGTTAGTGGCTCGATGCTTGATGCTCTTCCTGACCTCGGGGGGAACGATCATTTTGACCCTGCAGGCACAACTAATTCTGTGGTAGTATCTAGAGATGGTCCAAACGGTGGTGTTAATGGAGGAGGGAGTTATATTAGTCAATCTTATATATCTCAAGAATCTCCACTTCAAAAATTAACTTCGTTTGGTGGATCTGATTTTGGAAGTGCTAATCAATTGCAAAATCCATCGCAACGCAACATGTTTAATCAAAATCTTGGTACATTTGACAATGGTGCACCACAGCGTGCTATGGTGCCTGGAGCATTTCAAAATCAAGCTCGAAATATGGCACCACAACATAGAGGGCCTCATCCTGGTAGTGGAGGACAATATCCTAATTATAATGATAACATGTATTCAATGGAGCAACAGCATTCAATGACTAGAGCAAATATGTCTATAGATCCAAGTATGCAAGGTTGGCCAGGTAGTGGCGGCGCTTATCCACAAATGCAGAGACATTATAATCAGATGGCACCACAACCTGGTACTTTCCGACAACATATACCTCCACAGTATTCTCATCAACAAGATCAGAGTGGAGTGATGAATCAAAAATTACAGCAACAACAACATTTTAGTAATCAGCAAAGTATGATAGGAAATATGGGTGTGCCACATCAAGCAATGCAAGCTGGTGGAACAGGTAGTGTTTATCAACATATGGTTGGACAACAGCAGCATTACCAGCAAGGAAGTTCTGTTACAATGTATCAAACATCTCCTGGGTATCCAGGCTTTGCCTCAGCTATTCATCAGCAGCAACAACAGCAGCAACAACAGCAGCAACAAACTCAACAACCACCACAAAGGATGCCACATCATCATCCGTCTCATCCAACTCATCAAACACATCCTTCACATCCTCAACAGTATCCTCAACATTCACAGCATCCTAATACACAACAGCAACAACCTATAGACTCTCAATATTCTCATCATGCAACTTCAATGTTCAATCAACCTCAACATTCTGGACCTACAACGCAATTTGGCACAGCCAAACATGCCACAAGTCCCCAATATCGTGCAGCTTTTCCACAGTTGTCACCGCAAATGTCACCTAGACCTCAGATGTCGCCGCGACCACCTGCAGTACAACAGCAAATGTCTCCTAGACCTATTATGTCACCAGCTAAACCTAATACATTATCTCCACATCCACATGTTCAACTTCCACATCAACAGTCAAACCAACCTGGTACAATGTCTGTGTCACCTTGTCCTCCAACTTCAATGCAGATGAATCCAACATCGCAACAAACTACTCTTCAAGCACTGGAGCAGATGGTGATTCCAGGTGCTACTGTAACAAATTCGAATGTTTCAAGTCAAGATTATAATCAGTTTCAGACACGTCCATCAATGTCACAAACACCAAATGTTTTATCTCAGTCTACCGCACAAAATTCTATGTCACCAATAACAGGTCCTAGAATGCCAATGCCAACCCAGTGGTCACATCCACAACAACAGCAGCAACAAATAAGGCCAAATGTGAATGAAGATAGAAGTATAGTAGAAACTCAACCTCCAGTATCTGAACAAAGCCCATCAATGTTTCCAGTAACTGGAACAGAAACTATTCATAATGTTGCAGAAACTACAGTTAGAGATCCTACGGATTCTGTTCATAACACAATAGAACCTTCAAAGTCAGAGAATGAAACATTACATCAAAATGTTCAAGAACAACAAGATGTGCTTAACCAACAAGCTGATACTTTGATGCAAAATAGTTCACAAAATAATTCGCCTTTAGAGCATACATCTGGGAAAATATCTCAGGAAACTGTACAATCATTACCAGCTTCTAGTACAAATGGAAATGTTGATTGTTCAAGTATTTCAACAATATCTCAACAACAATTGACACAAAATCAAGTTCAGACTCCTGTTTCTACTATTGAGAATCAGAATACGTGTGATAAGAAACCAAATGATCAACATTTAGAGCTGACTCCAGTAAATTGTCCAACTAATAATAATGCAACTGCACACCCTCAACAACCTGCAGTTAGCAACCAAGCAGTGCAGCAGCAGCAGCACAATCAACAGCAACCTATCAGTTGTCCACAACAACCAGTACAACTTCATATGAATCAGCCACAAGTAGTATCAGCACAACAATCTCCAGTACAGCCTCAACAGTCACTGCAGTCTTCACAACAGCCACAAATAAGCCAAGTACAACAACCTCAAACAGCTCAACAATCATCTCCCCAACAACAATTGCAACAAATAAATACTCCTCAACAGCAACCATCGATTACTCAGTCTCAACAATCTTCAATACCACAGCCACAAATTTCACAACCTCAATTGGTACAGCCACCACCACCACCTCAACCAACTTCAAGTTGTATAAATCAGGTTCAATCAACACAGCAATCTCAGCCACATATAACTTCGCAAGTCGGTATAATTCCTCAGAACGCACCAGTAGTTTCATCTCAGCTGTCACAGGTACAGGCACCTTTACAAAATTCAGCTCCTCAAATACAAAACCAGCCTAATCAAGTTCCACCTACACACCAACAACAAATTCCTACAGTTAATCAAAGCAATAATATAGTATTACCATCTCATCAAACTGCAGTATCAGTGCCAAATTCACAAACTCCTCACCAAGTGCAACAAAATTTCACAGAATATACAAATATTCAAAAAAATAACATTTATTCAAATGAGATGTTAGTGGGTTCTGGTCAACAGTATCCCTCTGGTGGTGATATTGTTAGTGGTAGCACTATGCCAAATATGTATAACATGCCACAAAATCCAACATCAACAGCAGTTACATCTGCTGGTTTTGGTAATTCATGTGCTCCAGTTACACATCACCAAGAAAAAGCTGCACTGCAACAGCAACTGCAAGAATTATATTGTATGCCCCCAGCAAGTGAGAATCAAGAAAAAATTGTTTCTATACAAGAAAAATTACAAGCTCTGCAACAACATGAGACTAATGATCAGTGTACTGGTGGACCACAATGCATATTGCAAACCCCAATGTTTACAGCAGCAGCTGTTGTTGATAGTCCACAGGTAAATTATTATATTTTATTTTTGTTATATATAAACAATATATTATTATAGATAAGGGGAATCTTTTTAATGAATTTGCATTAATCCTTTCTATAAATAGGTTTCAAGTACTACTGGTCGTGGTCGTAGTAAAGGCACACCTAGGGCTAAAAAGAGTAGGAAAAAAGCTGATAAAGAAGCAATTACTCCTGCAGCAGTTAGTCAGCAACAGCCAGAACAACCATTATCGGATAACCAAGTAACTCCTGGAGACAGTAGCAATATTGTTGATAGTGCAGCAGATTCTGAGGATATTAAGCCATCTTCTGGCGATATAGAAGAAGAATGGAGTAAAGGCAGGAAGTCGCGGCCGCCTACCAGAAAACCGCGTAAACCAAAGGAGCCAAAGGAGCCAAAAGAACCAAAAGAGCCAAAAGAGCCGAAAGTTAAGAAAGAACCGAAACCACCAAAGGAAGCAAAATCTCCAAAAGTACCAAGAAAGAGAAATAAAGATAAAGATTCAACAAAACGTAATAGAAAGTAAGTTATTTTATAAATATTGCCCCTTAATTTTCATGTGTTAGAACAGTAATTATTTCTTCGAATACTTTTTATCTTTACAGAAAAACTAATCATTCTGAATCAGCTGATGATGAAGTTATTCAAGAAAATGAAGAAACTGCAGTCTCTGATTCAAGTGCAATTAAAGAATCAGAAACAAAACCACCTGAACCATCCATCCAAAGTGATCAGGAACAAGTACATTCTTCAACTACTGAGCCATTAGTAACTGAAACAAAAGATCAAAATAAACAAAAAGGAGACTCAGAGGATAGTCCAGCAGACGAAAAGAAAGAAGAAAATTCAGATGTCGGCACAGTTACAGAAACTGCTACACCTAATAAGAAAAAAGCTGCTGCTCGTAAAAGATCGGTTGGGAAGGTTTCGTTAGGGAAATCACCTAGAAGTTCGAAGTATGTTATTTTAAAATATTGAATATTGATAAGTCATTGTATTTCTTATTTGTAATTTCTTTTTTAACACGTTCTTCTTTATTTCATTAATTTAACAAATTTTATTAGAAAACGAAAAAGTCGAATTGCGCCTGATTCTGACGGTGAAGAATTAGCTGCAACGCCTCCGCCATCACCAGAAGCTGGAGATGATAATAAAAGGCGTTCAGCAAGAAATACGCATCGTAAGAAATATGTGGACGATGTAATGCTTAGATTTTCAGATGATGATGTACCTCTTCAGGATGCTCAGCTTTCTAAAAAAGTAGAGGGTACAAATACCGCAAAACCTGTTTCTGTCAAAAAAGATAATGAAGGTGGTGAAGTTGGGCCTAATAAACCTAACTTTGTGTATATTGTACGTATTATGTTAATAACATATTCTTCATATATTAAAATTGTATTCGCAAAAATTTTAAAGTAGTAATTTTTATGCATTATAGAATACAACAGATGAAGATTCCATGGTTGTGCAACACATATTGTGTTCTCGCATAGGGAAAAGAGAAGTCAAACCTACTGTTCCAGAAGTGAAAATTGAGACATCTGCTGAAAAAAATGATAATAGTGCTCCCGATACAAAGAATAAAGAAGGGGAAAATGAGTCAAAAGAAGAAATATCTGAAAAAGAATCAGTCTCAGAAACGAGTAATAAGGATGAAGATGATACTGAGACTTCTGAAGATAAAAGTATCAATGATATAAAAGATAAAAGTAAAAGTGAAGGAACAATTACAGAATCTAAACAAGAAAATGCAGTAGCAGATGTGAAACCTCAAATAGTAGAAGTTGAGGAATATTTTGTTAAATATAGAAATTTTTCATATTTGCATTGTGAATGGAGGACTGAAGAAGAATTGTACAAGGGCGATAAAAGAATTCAAGCCAAGCTGAAAAGATTCAAGCAAAAACAACAACAAAACACTAATATCTTTGAAAATGTAATTATTTTGTATCTGTATATTTTACAACAGTTTTGATATTATTTTATTTCTTAATATTAGATAGGTAGATATGAATAATTAAAGTATGGTTTTTTTTTTAGACCGAGGATGATCCATTTAATCCAGATTTTGTAGAAGTAGATAGAGTGCTTGATGAAGCAACACATACTGATCCAACAACTGGAGAAACTTTGAAACATTATTTAGTTAAATGGCGATCTCTTCAATATGAAGATTCCACATGGGAATTAGAAGAAGATGTTGATCCAGAAAAAATAGCTCAATTTATAAAGTTTAACAAAGTACCCCCTAAGGATCAATGGAAGGTAATATGTTATTATATTAGTATATTATAATATTATAACTATATAATATGATGTTTAACATCAAAATAATTATTAATATCTATTTAGCCCAAAAAGAAACCAAATGCGTCAGCGTGGGTAAAATTAGAGGAATCACCAATTTATAAAAATAATAACAGTTTGCGACCGTATCAATTAGAAGGCCTTAATTGGTTGCTTTTTTCGTGGTATAATGGACATAATTGCATTCTTGCCGATGAAATGGGTTTAGGAAAAACAATTCAGTCTTTGACATTTGTGGATGCAGTATACAAGTATGGCATTCGTGGACCATTTTTAATAATAGCTCCACTCTCAACCATTCCAAATTGGCAACGTGAATTTGAAAGTTGGACGGATATGAATGTTGTAGTATATCATGGATCGTAAGTACAATTTTTTCGCAGTTTCATATTCGAAAATAAAATACATTTTACTATGAAGTCTTTTACTTACAGTGCAGCAAGTCGAACTATGCTTCAAGAATATGAAGTTTATTATAAAAATGAAAAAGGACAACAAATTAAAGATTTGATCAAATTTAATGTACTGATAACTACATTTGAAATAATTATAACAGATTTTAACGAATTACGGGGCTATAATTGGAGACTCTGCGTTATAGACGAAGCTCATAGGCTAAAGAATAGAAATTGCAAATTACTTGAAGGTCTTAGACAATTAAATTTAGAACATAGAGTCCTTTTATCTGGTACACCTTTACAAAATAATGTCAATGAGCTTTTTTCATTATTAAATTTTCTTGAACCAGTACAGTTTTCTAGTAGTGAAGCATTCCTTAAAGAATTTGGTAATTTGAGTAGCGAAAGTGAAGTTCATAAACTACAACTTCTCTTGAAGCCAATGATGCTACGTCGACTTAAGGAAGATGTAGAGAAATCGCTAGCTCCAAAGGAAGAAACAGTAGTTGAGGTGATTAATAATATTAACATAAGTTTGTTTATGTATATTTGAAAATTAATAAATAATTTATAATAAATTATGCTCTTTTATCGTTCAGGTGGAATTAACAAATATACAAAAAAAATATTATCGTGGCATTCTTGAAAGGAATTTCTCTTTCCTCGCAAAAGGAACCACATCAGCTAACATTCCGAATCTCATGAATACAATGATGGAATTAAGAAAGTGCTGTATACATCCATTCCTACTTAATGGTGCAGAAGATCAAATACAATTGGATTACAAAACTGGTGAAAAGGAAGATTCAGAAGCTTATTACCATGCACTAGTAAATAGCTCTGGAAAAATGGTATTAATCGATAAGTTACTGCCAAAACTCAAAGCCAGTGGTCATAGAGTGTTAATATTTAGTCAGATGGTGAAATGTTTAGATCTATTGGAAGATTATTTATTATATAAAAAGTAAGAGTTATTAATTTTTACTTTATTGTACATATTCTTTTACGATATTTATATCTTTATCAAAAATATTTGTTTAGGTATCCGTATGAAAGAATTGATGGTCGAATTCGGGGAAATTTAAGACAAGCTGCAATTGATCGTTATAGTAAACCCGACTCCGACAGATTCGTTTTTCTTCTTTGTACCAAAGCAGGAGGTCTTGGAATTAATCTTACAGCAGCAGATACTGTTATTATATATGATAGTGATTGGAATCCACAGAATGATTTACAGGTTTTAATCGAATTTATTCTATTTTAGTAAAACTGTTGAATTTTTGTACTTATACGTGAAACAATAACTAGAATATTGTATGCGTTGTTAAATTACAAATACATATATTAAATTTGTATGCAGGCTCAAGCTCGATGTCATAGAATTGGTCAACAAAAAATGGTGAAAGTATATCGATTACTTTGCCGAAATACTTATGAAAGGGAAATGTTTGATAAAGCTTCTTTGAAACTTGGATTAGATAAAGCAATTTTGCAATCTATGAATACAAGTCAAGGGGGCAAAGATCCTAGCAATAAACAGTTGACTAAGAAGGAAATAGAAGACTTATTAAAAAAGGGTGCTTATGGTGCTATTATGGATGACGATAATGCCGGAGATAAATTTTGTGAGGAAGATATAGAACAAATACTTGAACGAAGAACACAAGTAAGTGAACTGTTGTTTCGTTAGCTAAAAGTTCTTCATTTTTATGTGTGTTTACTAATTTAGAAAAATTCAATTATATAGATTATTACGATAGAAGCAGAGAAAGGATCGACATTTTCAAAAGCTAGTTTTGCATGCTCATCTAACAGATCAGATATAAATATTGATGACCCAGATTTTTGGAAGAAATGGGCAAAGAAAGCTGAGATTGATACAACAGAGAAAAAGGAAGAAGATGAATTAGTGATATCAGAACCAAGGCGAAGAACACAAATCAAACGATATGGCCATGACGAATCTGTCGTTATGTCAGATCTTGATAGTTCTGATGATAATAGCGACGATGAAACAAGTAGTGGGTTAACAGGTAGAGGTATGTTCATTCTTAGTGCATGTTAAAAGACAATACCGTTCTTAACTTCATCAAATTAACGTGATACCTGGAATGGAATTATCCTACGATAATTACAAAGGTATTGGGTCACATTTAAATATCCTGTTTTAAATATTTCATGCCTTTTATCCTCATAAAACTAGCAAAACAGTTATTCGTTTTAATATCTTTTTATTTATAAAAGTTCCTTAATTTTTGTATAGTAGAACATATTAAAATATTGGTATAAATATTGTATTATCAAACTTCGTAGATACTAACTTCACTGTGTTATGTTCAACATATAATTGTAAATATATAGTTTATTTTCAGTAGCAGAATATATATATAATTTGTCAAGTGATATTTTGTTGAATTAAGTTCCTTTTTCTATTTACGTTCATGTTTATGAGAAACTCGGGATTTATTAAAGGATTTTAGAATAGTTTAAAAAAGTGTAATAATCTCAGATTTTTTAGTTTTTCAACAAAACAAATTAACAACATAACACAAAAATTTTATGGTATACATTCTCAATTAATTTCTTTGCTTTTGAAGTTTTCACAAATAAATTTCCATAAAAACGTTAAATAGAAACGCTAGATATATGTTCTATTATTTTCTATTATTTTTATTCAGTGAATGTTACATACACATATAAGCATAATCACATGCATGTATGCCTACACCATTAATATTGTTATAATAATGTTTAAAATATGTTATTCCTGTTCTATAAGCTGTTTTTATTGGTGTGTTTGCCAAAAATTAAAATGTTTAAATATATTTCATTCTTACATACTATAAAAAAATCCTTGTTGTAACATAAGTTTAGGACATTGTATTTGTGTAATGCATGGCAAATTGAATAGGTGTTTCTTTACATAATTTATACAACATTCATGAACATAGATTATTCACTAGATACAAGTAACATAAACTATCATGATAAGAATTTAATGCAGTTAATTTTATTATTTAATTAATGTAGATATTGTTTTATTGTTTAATAATTGTTTATTAATATTTTTAATACTTTTACCATATTAATTAAGTAAAAGTTTCTTAATGTTTATTCAATATTTTATCCTCCAATTCTTAATTTACTAATTCAATTTATTTCTCATTTTTCAAAATAAGTAATTGTTTCTACGTATGTATATTTGTAAATTTCGAAAGAATATCAACTTCTATCTCGTGAACTCACAACATAGATACTATCTTCCTTGGAGCCATATTTGTAATGTTGCTTGCCATTACTACAGAATTATTTATATTTACATTATAAAGAATCAAACTTCCACACATCTATATTTTATCTTAAAATTAAGTTCATAATAAGGTATTTAGTAATATGTTTTTTTTTATCATTATAAGGTAAAAAGCGAAGAGATAAGTTTGGTAAGAAGACACGGAAATTCTGCGATGAATATGTTCCTCGGGAAGGTGAAGTGGTATATGGAAGTTGGGCACGAAGCGAATGCTTTAAGGTCGAGCGAGGCTTACTAACGTTTGGATGGGGTCGATGGGAAGAGATTCTTCAACACAGTCAGTTTCGTCGAGGATGGCGTGAAGTTGATGTTGAAGATTGTGCACGAGTCATTTTACTCTATTGTCTCCGTTACTATCGCGGTGATGAAAAAATTCGTAACTTCATCTGTGATCTTATTACGCCTGTAGAAAATGGAGAAAAAATCAAGACTGTGTGTGTTAATACTAGTGGACGAAATAACAGACAAAAGAAAAAAGGGCGAGTTAGAGAAGGTAGAGAAACACGGGGATCAATGATCAATGGAGGTCCAAATGATCCTAATCATTGGAGTAACGCTGAAAAGTATGACGGAGACATATTTCTTGAAAGTAATTACAGGAAACATTTGAGTCGTCATGCAAATAAGTACGTACATCAAATAGAACAATCTTTTTCATGATAAAAAGTTCGTTAAAAATATTTTTAGTTGAAAGAGTACTACTTAATTTTATTAAAATTATGTAAATAATTTTTGTATTGTGTACAGAGTACTGTTACGCGTCCGAATGCTTTACTATATCAAACATGAGATTATTGGAGACTTAGTCCAGCATATATCTGATGGCGTCCATGTCAGGTTAGTGATTTTATATGTATATATATTATATATATGTATATATATATAAACGTGCGCGCGCGCGTATACACATACACTTATAAACTTATATATATTTACCTACTTTTAAATCTCCATTATTTTATGCTCTACTGACTATCATAGAATATCATGCACTTATTTACACGCTTATACGGAGCTTTATAGTTGCATGTGCAATGTATTTGTTTATCCTGGGAGCTGTAATTGTATGAGGAATGCTCATAGAGCTAAACCATGTTTATTTTGTAGCTCTATAAATAGCTATTAATCGCTGATCCTATATTACTAATATAAAAATTTTCCCATCCTATTTTATAAACATGTATATGAATATATACACGATTTTTAAATTACTGTAAACACTTTGTACGGCTTACTATGGTCAAAGATGGTCAACTCAGCAACATCATGGTAAGAGACAGCTATAAAGCAGTGCACTGTATTAAAGGGGCAAACAGAATAGGAAGTTTGAAAAGTTTACTTACGTTTATACTTAATTGAAAGCGAAAGGGACGAGAAAAATAAATAACGATTCCTTAAATATTATCTAATATAATATGCCTCTTTTCTATGTTTATTTAACAACAAACATTGTAATTTACGGTTCTATTAAAATTCATAAAAATATAAAACTTTTATAATCTAAACGATTGGCATACATAAATTGGCAAATTGTAAATGAAACCGCCCTACAGTGCGTTGCGGATAAACCCTCCACAGTTGACGGAACGGCCAGCGAAGTGGTGGGACTCCCAAGCAGACAAATCCTTAATAGTTGGCTGCTACAAACACGGCTACGAGAATTACGACCAGATGAGGATTGATCCCGCGCTTTCTTTCATTACAAGCTGCCCTCCCCCTTCCCAGTCTCAGACCACACAAAATAAGTAAGTAACTATTCTTTTTATGTTGTTTTATATATATATATATATACATATATATATATATATATATATCTATGTGCCACTGCTGTTTCATTCTAACATATATGGCTTGCATGCTGTTTAAATTTGCTTAAGATAATGCCTCTGCTAGAATTAGTGTATAAATTTTCCTTTTCATTTTATTCATACTTTTATTCGTACCTTAACAGTGAAGGAATTTCGTATTTTTACCTGTTTTAAGATATTACTTTCTACTAGCTTTTATTTACAGTGGAGACGGATGATGCATATAATATACCAATATACAATGATTATTTAAGTGTTTCTTATAAACAGTCAATACATTATTGTTATATATACTTAATAACTTCTGTTTGTAAAGTAAATTTTTAGTATCCGCAGCATTTTAAAGTGGTAATCATGAAAATCTTTTTAGTTTTGATATTATACACTTTTAGATTATAGTTTCAAAATAACTGTTACATTTATAATTGGTTAAGTATATGTATGTTTTCACAATTAAATACGTACTAGAAAGATTTGTTTAGTAAAAATTAAAAAGATTAAAAATATATTATGTAAAATATGTGATGTAAAATTAAGTTTTAACTTAAAATATTTAAAAATTTCAGCAGCAGCAGTAGAGACGATACTAGTTTAGAGAATGACATTGAAGATGTTGAATCTCTTGGAATGATAAAAGATTCAAAAGATGCTGATAAATTTAATCGAGAAACACCTACTGATTCACCTGCTTTACCTAATAAGGCAGATACACCTGGACCTGAACCTAGTAGTAGTCATGAAGGAAATGATGGCTTATTAGATGATGAAAAGACTTGGCCTTCCGTGGTCGATCTTAATACTCGTTTACGTCGAGTAATTTCTTCCTATCAGCGAAGTGTGAAAAAGGAAGATGTAAAAGTATTACAAAAATCAAAGTCAGGGATGGAAAATGATACAACTGTAAATCATGCTACTTCAATGAATGAGCCACCTTTAAATATGCAAGGATGGGACTTACAACAACTTGCTATGTATCTTTTGGTAAGTTATTATATTCAAAATATTTAATGTAAAAAACAAAAATGTTATCTAGAACATATCAACTCTTTTATTTTACATAGAAAATGGAAAGAAGAGAAAAGATGGAAGCTATGATAAAAGAAAGAGAACGAACTCGTATTGAAGAACAAAAGACAAAATGGTCCCGTCGTGAGGAAAGTGAATTTTTAAGAGTTGTATCGACATACGGTGTTAATTATGATAGAAAAAAAGCACAGTACGATTGGACTAAATTTAAAAGTATAGCTAGATTTGATAAGAAAACAGATAATGATCTCACAGATTATTATATGTCCTTTAGAGCAATGTGTAAAAAAGTATGCAACGCTAAATTGAATGACGAAGATGGTATGTTTATAATTATATTTATATACAATTAAAAGCTATAATATTATGACTCAATCATTGATATTATATATACAATATTATGCAGTATATTTTATGCTTTAATCTGAAAATATAAAAATTGTTTACATATTTGATATTTATTATAAATATCAAAGTACTAAATACGATATATATATCTCAGATTTTTCAGACGTTCCTGTTGATCATCTTAGTCCGGCGAAAGCAAGACAAATATTAGATCGCGTAGACCTTTTAAGCAAAATACGCGAAGAAATTTTATCTCATCCTCATTTGGAGGAACGACTTTCATTATGTCAACCATCAGGTGATACACCTGATTGGTGGCAACCTGGAAAACATGATAAAGAATTATTACTTGGTGCAGCAAAACATGGTTTAGGAAGAACTGATATAACTATTTTAAATGACCCTGATTTTTCATTTCATAAACTTTTAAATAAAAATATGTATAGTAATATTCAAGCGTCTAAAGTCTCGGATAAATCTGAGAAAGCAATAAAAATTGAAAATAGAGAAGACATATTAAAATTCGATAAAGATGAAATACTTGTAAAATTGGAAAAAGGTGAAGGTACTTTGAAAATTGAAAAAGTGGGTGCAAAAAAAGATAAGGATATAAATATCGCGGAAAAGCGAACAGAACATACGGATCTGGAAAAAAGCCAAGTCGAATTAACTATTATAAAGGCTGAAAATAAAACTGAAGAAAAACCTATCAGTAATGCATTAACTATTACAACCGTTGCAAGAAATATATCATCAGACAAGGAGTACACTACGAAAATAAAAACTGAAGAAAAGAATGAAGTAGTAATAGAATCAGTAAAAAATGAAATTTTTAAAACTGATCAAATATCAGGAATTAACAAAACAGATGAAACAAAAACGAGTAATGTCACAACGAGTATCGAAGAAGCGACACCTATAAAAATAGAGAAAGAAAATCAAAGCAAGGAAAAAGAAATACCAGCAGAGACTGACAAAGAAGTTCAAGAAGAAAAGCCAAAAGAGTCTCAAACTCAAGAAACAAATGAAAAAAATTCATTAGAACAAAAAGAGTCTGTAGAAATAGTAGAAAAATCAGCGGAAAATAATGAAAATATAACGGCAGAAAGTGATAAAGTAAGTGCGAAAATAGATGCCCCAGTTGTTAAAGAGGAAATAGAAGTACCAGAAAGTAAACTAGGGGATACAAGCAAAGATAAAGCAAAGGTGTGCAAAATCGAGGATAAGTGCAATGTTCAAGCAGCAGAACTTAAAGCAATGTTTCCCGATTTGGAAGTTATTCAACCGTTGTCACGATTAACGCAAATTGATACATTTGTTCTTCGTGACAAAACAGTAGATTATAACGAACCAACGGTTGTGCAACTTCTATCGCACAATAGTAACAGTACTATCAAATGGCCAAAGGTAAATTGAATCCCATATTTTTATGTACATTTAGAATTGACTTGGGGAATTTTTTTAGGAACATGCAATTGAAGCTCGTTTGATGCATATCGTACATGCAATTGAACACAAAGAATGGCCTGTGTCTATAAATTTTAGTGCTGGCGATGAATCAGATGTACCTTCAAATGAAAAAGAATGTTCAGAGGTGATAACTATAACTACAGATCATGGTATATCACGCAATACAACAACTGGAAATAATATCTCACAATCTAAAAAACGAAAGAGGCATATTGCTATTGATGTAGAAACTGAAAGGGGTAAAATTAGTAAAAATTAAACTAATGATCTTTTTTAATTTTCTTTAAAAGGATTCATAACTATATAGTTTTTGTATTTTTAGCAAAACTTCATGCATTATTAAATAGTAGTAGCCATACGGTTACTCAATCTCCTGCGACTTTAAGTAAACCTACTGTATTATCTGGATCTAATACATGGGAAATAAATGATGAATCACAATCGGAAGAATCGAGGCGTTCAACACCGGTTCAACCACCTCCAGCGCATCAGCAAACACGAACACAAAATATACCCTTTGATTTAAAATATACAGTTCCTGGAAAACCAACTGTAATTCCTGGAACTTCGAGTACTTTGACTCCTATAGATTTATCTGCTGGGTATAATTTTTCATAAATATAATATTTATAATTTTAATATAAAACATGTCTTTAATTATTTATTTATATAATGTTTACATTTTAGATATCCAAAAACAAATACAGATAATAATAAAGATATTATGAACGAGGTTCAAGACTTTTCAATGCCAAATAAAAACAAACAAATTAGTAGTAATAAAGGGAAATTAGATAGTATGTTAGACAAATTGATGAAGAGAAAGAACTGTGTATGTATAAATATATGAACTATTTATTCAATTATTTGTATAAACACCTAAATCATAAATATGAATAATAACCAAAAATTTATTATATTTTTATAAAGCCAACGGATGAACCTATAATTGGAAAGGAGAAAAAACGGAGAAAACTTGACGAAATAGTACTAGGATTAAGTGCAGCAAAAGAACAACAAAGTAGTCACTATCCTGAACATAGTAAAAAGAGTACAATTACACCAAATGTAACTGTTACTCCAACTTCAGCGCCGATAGGGCTTCCAAATCCTCCAACAAGTACTCAAAAACCGTTTTCCATTACTGTTACTTCGATTCCGTCTTCACGAGCATCAAATTCTACTTCTGGCTTACCGCCGCCATCATTACATTCACATAAAGATAGTTTTTCTGCCTTACTTGTTCAAGCAGAGCAACAAAATCGCGAATTTAAAAAGCAGCAGCAGCATCAACAACAAACTCAACAGCAACAACAGCAGCAGCAACAGCAACAACCAAATTTCAATTCAACGCAT
The DNA here is from genome assembly GCF_905332965.1 of Bombus pascuorum. Classification (NCBI taxonomy): domain Eukaryota; kingdom Metazoa; phylum Arthropoda; class Insecta; order Hymenoptera; family Apidae; genus Bombus; species Bombus pascuorum. Next base: position 3,558,842 of record NC_083488.1, on the reverse strand, counting down.
TCATCATCAGCGAGCGGACACAAAAAGAGTTATGAAGCGATGATTGCAGACATTAATAAAGTCGCTGAATATTCCTCTAAAATCGGATCCTATTCTCATGAGGCTAAAGTGAATAAATGGTTAGCTGAGCAAACTGCTATGTCTGAACAATTAGGTGCAGAATATTTAAACGCACCAAGACGACGGCGACCGCGTGTTGATCCTTCTTTATTAGATTGGAAAAAATTGACTGGAGAAGAGAATGTCGCTGTAATTAATAGATTAACAGGCAAAAAGGTTTGAATACAAAATTTTGTTTTTCCCTATGTTATATATGTATTTATATTAATTATGTAAGTGCAATTATGTATATTTTTATTTACTTATTACTTACTACATACCTTATTATGTATATATGTTAATTTACGTACATCTATTTTAGGTTACAGGCAGTAAAGCACCACAATTAAAGCGCTTAGGTCAATGGTTGATTGAGAACCCAATGTTTGATGTTGACCCAAAATGGGCCGAACTTGTGAAAGAACGAGGAAATCTTCCACATGATTTACAAAAAAGATTGTCAGGAAATGATAGAAGTTATGTTAATAAGGGTAAAAGCCCAGGAAGACCTCCCATGATGCCAAGTCCTACTAGTCAGCAGTCCGCAAATCAAGCTAATTTAGCAGCTACATCAATGGCTTCAGGTTTAAACTTTCCTTCGCTGGGTAATTTGAATAACTCTCTTCTATCAGGCCTCTCTCTTGGCAATTTTGATCCAAAGAACAATCCTCTTTTAATGCCATTTGGTGGTTTACCCAATCTGGGTGCATTGAGTGGACTGGGCAATTTGAGTAACCTGAGTAATATGAGTTTAACGAATTCTTTATTTGCGAATCTTGCTGGTCTTGGTTTACCATCTTTAGCAGGTATGGAAGCTGCTTTAGGTGCGACAGCAACCAGTACAGCAGCTGAGACCAATCCTGTTGTTAGTTCTGTCAGCAGCAAAAATACAGGTTCTACTAATATTAGCAGTGTTAATAAGTCATCTCGTAATAAATTGGAGCCTCCTACAAGTAAATCTTCGGTGCCTTCAACTTCATCAGCATCGTCTACGATATCAACAACGACACCATTCCCCTTCTTTTTCCCAAACCCCAGTCTTTTATACACACCGTTGGGTTTGGGTGGTTTGAATCCATTCTCAATGCAACCTGGTGGAGTATCGTCGGCCTACGAAAGTCTTGCCCAATGTGGGCTTCTAAATCCATCCACTTCGAGTGCCTCAGCAGTGCGTAAACCAGCGTCTTCAGCAAGTAACTCGAGGCAACGTGATACAATTACCGAGTCAACGACTAAACGAAAGGATGCAGAGAAGAAATCCAGATATTCTATCGATCCAGCGATAACATTACAACAGTACACGGATATGACGTTACATAATGAAGAAAGACGTAGAATAGAACCAGAAAAACGAGAAACCTTGGAACAAAATGATGTGGCAGATCTTTCGGAAAGACGAACCGACAGGAAAAACAAAGAACAAGAAATGAAAGAAGCCCTGGAGCATTTAAGTAGAACTAGTGCAGAACTTTTAACAAGAAATCTAGAAGATCAACGACTGAGTGACAAAAGGAATCGTAACATAGATCATAATCAAAGTTCAGAGCAACAAACTCCAAGTATGCTTGAAGTAACTCTTGAACCTGTCAATAAGAAGACAAGAATTGAAATTGAAGTTAGTACACGACCTGTGACAACTGCTGTAACAACTACGGTAACTTCAGCAGATGTAACAACACTTGATGTAGAACATGGAACGCGACCATCAAGTACAACAACTAAACAAAGTTCCGTTGAAGAGAATAATGTATTCAGTGAAACATCTTTGAGTACTAATAATAAAAAGGAAATTGATGAAACGGCTGCTACAGTAACAACAAGTATCTCGACTACAGTTACAGTTACAGTTGCATCTACTGTTACGCCTACATCAACACCCACACGTACACCAACGCCTACACTTACACCTACATCTACGCCTACATCTACGCCTACATCTACACCCACACCTACACCTACACCTATATCCATAACTGCACCTACATCTACAACATCGATAACAACAGCCCTGGAAGATGCAACTACATCACAACAAAGTACTACAAATACTAAAAGCGATGCGTCGAAACTTCCATCAGAAATAGAAGAAGATAACAAAGGTACTAAAGGCAAGAAAGCACGAAGTGGAAAACGATTAAGTGTAGAACCTCCTCCAGAAAGAAAAAATCTTCGTTCTAGTGCGGGAAGACAAGCGAGGGCAGCAGCAGAACGGCAAGCAAGAATGGAAGGTGAATTGCAATCAGATCAACAAGACACTCACACAACGAGCGAGTGAAGTGAATTTTTTTAAGTGGGTTTTAAATAATACTAGTGTTGTTAATGATCTTACGTTGTTGCGATTATTTTTGTTGCAAACTTCTGCAGTGTATTCGCACAACGATTCACAAAAAATCATCGATTCATAAACATTTATATACATGAATGAATCAATGAAACGACAATTCTTAATTAAACAGAGCACAAGTGCATTCAAAGAACTTGAAAGAACGAAAAGAAAACATTTATAAAATTTGATTTTTCCTTCCAATTTATATGGAAATAATGGGAGAAATACAAGTAAACCACATACACATTACCATTGCTATCATTGTGAATGTATAACATTGAAGCTGTTAAGTACGAAGGCTGGCAATAGTATTTTATCATTCGATATATTGTGTGGTAATTAACTTTTAATTATATAACATTACAATAACAAATTATAATTTTGTTAAATTTATTATTCTTTACAATCTTTATTGGTTTTGACGAGGGACTGTTATACAATAACTGCTATCTCATTATTGCGTAAACGCGCAACGGATCATTCAAATATAAGATATAATCGTAATGTAGTAAAGTAAAATTAGTAATAACTTAATAAAAAAAAAAAACAGTGTAAATATTATATAATTATGCCTAGAGACTATAAGTGATTGTGTACTTGGAAAAATGTATATAACACAGTGTACTTTTAATTACATTAGGTGATACAATAAACAGCTTTTTTTGTTGTTTGCAAATGCCAACATTAGAAACTTTGTTTTGATAATTATGTACACCTTTAATAATGAACATATAAAAAATAAGTTATGTATTGTATTAATAGAATCAGTGAAGAATGTGCATGGATAATAATATGACCAATGAAAGCCTAAAAGTACATAAAACTTTTTTAAGTATATTTTAGCGAATTGTTTCTAATTATTTTTATCGTGAATTATTAATAAGAAATTTTTAATAAAAATTGTTCGTTTCTATTAGATATTCTTTGGAATCATAAGCTGCCATATATCACCGACATTATGGCACTAAAGAGATACGCTTATTTATAAACTGTATTTCAAGGAATGACATAATATTGAACAGAACTTAATATATATATATATTATCAAATATATGTATTTTAATTTTTACAAACACATTTTGATAATTTAAAAAAATACATTGTAAAATAATAGTTTCTCATCTTGAAAAGTATTATTTTTTACAGCGGTTGCGACACAACGCGCACGTAAGGTTTGCCCGATGGTAATGGTACGATTTTAATATTGTTGTATAATGTTTTTGCTTCTTCGTCGGAGACAGTAGGCTGAATCATCACTTGATCACCTGCCTAAAGATCATTATACAAAATTAATAATTTTTTTAATAGATGTAGTGATGTTTTAATTAATAAATAAGATCATAGATAAAAACCTTCCAATCAACTGGAGTTGCTACTTTATGCTTCTCAGTTAATTGTAGCGATTCGATAACTCTCAAAATTTCACTGTGTTAGAATGTTATGTTAATAAATAATATATTAATAAAAATAAATTTTAACCATTAAAGATATAAGAATAAAGTTACTCGAAATTTCTTCCAGTGGTTGCAGGGTATAAAATTGATAATCGCATTTTTTTAGCGGAATCAATAATAAATACTGCTCTAGCAGTCATCGGTATGCCACGATCATCAACTTCTGCAGGATCTAACATTCCCAATAACGTTGCAAGTTTTCGCGTTTCATCTTCTATTATTGGGTATGGGAATTCTTTATCGGTCATTTCGGCATAGGCCTTTATATCCTGAAAAATGATTATGCTTTGTAAACTTGTAATAATTTTGTTCCTATTTTTTTTATTAACAATATATTTCTAATGAAAAAATTATAATAAAAGCATACCTCTATCCATTTCCTGTGAGAATCTACCGAATTACATGATAATGCAATAACTTTAACTCCTAGCTTTTCAAATTCGGGCATCAATTTTAATACCCGAGCCAACTCTGTTGTACATACTGGTGTAAAATCATTAGGATGAGAAAACAGAATTCCCCACCTGTGTGAAACGTAAATTAATTTTTCTAATTTTAGTAAAATCTTACATCTCAAGAAAGTCATATACATGATTTTGTATCACTGAACGATTTGAAATTATATGAATAGTAAATAATATACTCAAATATAAATATAAAGACTAATTATATAAATTTATAATAAAAAATATGTAATAAACATTTACATATGTATATACATTAAAAAATGTAACAAAAAATATTAAAGGTTATGTTTCTTAAAGAAAATATTGTCGTACGAATCATCAAGCCATTCATGCAAGTTAATTGAGCCCATTTGAGTGTCTGCTACAAAATTTGGAAACGTTTCACCTAACAAGACCATTTTTACACGTAAAAAGTACTTTCAAAATTAACTACTATTACGATTTTGACATAAAACACAGTAAGTTGGTATCCAGGTATATAGATTTAGAAATGTGACTATCTCTGATGATACAAACGTTGTTAAGGTGATCATATAACTATATAAATTCAAACACAATTAGAAAATACACGATATTTCAACATGATATTTTTTTAATTAATTCATGTAATATAAAAATAAATCTTGTAATGTATAAATATTTATTATAATATTAATTAAGAGATAATTTGGTAACTAATTTCAAGTATTATATTTCATTCGAATCTTAAATTTAAATTTATACTTTTACAAGATTATTTATGCACATCAAATACAAGATTTATAAAATTTAAAAATCCCAGCTAGACAAATATGCATAAAACTATAAATATAATATAACTATAAATAACTATAAATATACATAAAACTGTAGAGGGCATAATGAAACCTCAGTACATACGTTATAATATTTAATTGGCGGAGATTTTTAAATTTTAAAGTAGCGAAGAAGTGTAATGAGTTCAAATATTGATTAAACCAAATATAAAAATATATCATACCGTACTATTATATTAAGAATTAAATATAGATAGTGTATTACTATAAAATTTTACATTATGTTTACGATTATAAAATACTACTTCCTCTCTGGTATTACTAATTACTAATACTATTGTCTACTCATATTAAATTGATATCTTAGCAAGATCGTATCAGATCCTACCACGATTGTGGTCGTATACTTAGGCCTGGCAATTCCCGTCGTGATAGGCTGTTAATATCATAAGACATAGTCTATAAATCGGCGGCTAGCCGCACATCGCTGCGATCGCTGGATACGTGAAATAAATGCCTGTCTATATACGTACAGTAAGATATATGTATGTACATTTCCGTTGGATGTGCAGCGTGTTGTACACATAGTGATAATTCAGTTATACAATTTTCAAAAATGTTTAATCGAGTCTCTTCAAAGTTTATTACTATTGCAACTAAATTTTATTCCCCCGTTTTTATTCGACCAACTCATAAATTTACGGTCTTGCAACCTAAGTATCCTGTACAAACGCATATATTAATAAGACGTACTTGTAGTACAATGAACCGATCTGAAATGGTAAGTGAAGAGTATAGAAAATTGTATGAAGAAGAATTAAACTCTCTCCTAAAAGATTCGAAATACAAAGCTATGTATGATAAATACAGTTTGGAAATAGAGTACTTAAAATATATGACAAATAAAGTACCTGACAACTTAACCGCATATAATTGGTTATATTTATTAAACACAACAACAAAAAATGAAAGAAGGTTGTACTTAATATCTATTTTAATATAAAAATTATCTTAATGGTTAAAGGTTCATTCGTATATTAATTTTTGTTCTGTATCGTAAATATTTAGGTCATATATGGAGTTTCTTTGGAAAGTGCAGATGAAAAGACAAAGCCAAAAGCAGAAAAAGTTATTAAAGTTGGAAAAAAAAGCACAGAGTAATATTGAAGATAGTGTATATGGATTAAATAAATTTACAATGTTTCACAGGATACGTCCAAATACAATAAATAGGTTTTATAATGGCAAATTAATAACTGCTATGTTATATGAACCAGCACTAGTAATTGACGTTTCATATGATGAATATATGACACCACACGAGAAATCAGCTTGTGCGAAACAACTATCATATCTATTTGCAACAAATCGATTTCACATTAGTCCCTTTAATGTATATTTTTGTAACATTAACAAGGATAGTGTTCTTATGAATATGGTACATAAAATAATACCATCTTTGTACGATCCAGATTTCCCACTGAATATAACATCAAAAAGCTATTTAGAATTGTTTGATAAAAATAAATTAGTATATCTTACCCCTCATACTAACACAATTTTAGAAGAATTTGATGGTAATTCAATATATATAATTGGTGCAATGGTAGATAAGGTAATTAATATTATATTTTTATATAGTTAATGCTACAAATGAAATATTAGTTACAAATATTAATTGAACATTAATCGATAATATTGGTGTGAACAAAAAGATTTATTAGAAAAATTAATAATATTTTCAGAAAACCACTATACCATTGTCATATCAAAAAGCTAAGGAACAAGGTATTAAAATGATGAGGCTGCCTTTAAGTGAAAAACTGGATTGGGGCACAGGATCTTCAAAAAGTCTTCCTCTCAACCATGTTATGTCTATCATGTTAGATTTGAAACATTTTAAGAATTGGGATGTGGCACTTGAAAATATACCTAAACGAAAATTACAACCAAGAAGGCTACTTTCTCAGCGAAACAAATTGTTTAAACAAACAAGAATGTTGAAATGCTTTCATAGAAATAGAACTTCAAACTTAACAGATGAAAAGTAATATTTCTTATAAGTTAGGAACCAAATAAAGTTTTAAATATACATCATTATATAATTATATATATAATTATCAACTTTAACCTATATTTTAGTTTTTAATATAATTTCTTTAGTCAATCTTTAAATTGCATGTATTAGTTTTATATCAGAAGCAAATAATATTTTATGATTGAAATCTATGCTTCTATTTTACAAAAATAGGACTTTTAAATGTAATACGAATAATATATATGGAAAGGTATATATAATTAATGATATATTACTTTGACATACGTACATACAGTATGTATACAGATATACATGTATACACAGTTATATGTACATTATATACATCCTAAATACTAATAATATAATAAAAAAAATTTGTTATTATTAATAACCAATATTATTTACTGGTATTAAAATTATGAGATAAACATTTTAATGTCACCTATTCTATATTGAAAGTAATATTATAAAAACATATTATCTTACATATAAGAATGTACTCATAAAAAATAATTATGTTCTTGAATAACACATTTGCGTTTTTAATATTTCTAGCTGTTTAATCGATTGACTGGAATTTATTTAGTATAATTTATTTATACAGTTCATTATGTCAAATATAATTAAATATGTATAATGATTACTTTTATAAAGATCTTATAAGGATCTAGATCTAAAATTTATTGACAGTTAATCTTTATTTTGCACTTTTTGATTTCACTGTTCACGAACAAATTTTTCTAATCCAATAGTTACGAGATTAATTTATAAAAGGTATTCGTATGTAGTAATTTTTTACTGTCTTTTTAATGCGTGTAATACTGACATTACTGACGCATGAATGGTTAGTGTGTTCAAAAAGTGGAGATTAAAAGTAAGACATGTATCATACATTTTTTGTACTAAAACGGGGGTAAAAGACATAAAAAATTACCTTTTCTTGTATGTGATTATGTACTAAAACTTCTAATGTCTACAAGATGTGTTATGCAGATAATATGTATAAATTATAACAATAACAAACCTTAAAGCGATTAACCTATATTAATTGAACTTTGAAGTTAAAACTTTCTGATTAATTGTAAATGACATGATATCACATGACGAGATAAAAGTTGAAGTAGTTCCGATAGATGGAGAAAAAATTGGAGGAAAAGAAGAAACTGTTGTTTTTGTTGAACAGTTTGTTAAAGACGTGTGTGATTTTAGTTCCCAGTATGGAAGTAATATTAGTATTTCCTATACAGCCTATAATATTGCTGGGAATCCAAGTAAATTTCCTGATTATGGAGATTTTCCACAAGCTTTTGTTATGGTATGTTAATTTTGTAAAAATCAAAACTGTTAAATAATCAATTGTAAACAATGCATGAAAGTAAAAGTATCAAACAGTTTTTCATGGATTAGAATAAGTTATCTGGATTGGTTTTGTACATTATCAAAATGTTAATGACATTTTAGTTTTAATCAATGCTTTAATATTTTATTGCATAATAGCAGGCCAAGAGTATATACTGTCGCTTTTAATAATATTGTATTTTGTACCTGAAAATTTTGGAAACTATTAATTATATATTCTTAGAACTCTAGAGTTAAAATTCTATGAAAAAATGATTTGTAAAGTATTATTTCGGCTATATGAAATTAATAACAAAAATATTTTATGCCTTTTTACTCATGCTACATTATATCTAATAGATTATAATTTTAGAGAACATATGGACAATGGTGGGACAGAGCACCTTCAAGATTAATGGATTATATGCCACAGAATAACATAGACGTTACAAGTCAGGATTATATAGGTATATAGCTCTTAATTTAAAAATTAAATACTTTCTAGCATTTAATGTTTATATTGTAATATTTCAATTATTTATAGTAATATTTTATGTTTTTATTCTTAAAGATATTTTTAACTTATTGGAATATTATACTGATACCATTAATGCTTATGATGTATGAAACATGGAAATAAATTACAATATTTTTTATATTATCAAGATCTAGAATATTATCAAGAGGTATATCCAATTAGAGTATCAATATATGAAACTTACAATCCTGGAAGTGTAATTGGAATTTGGGCACAAAACTCTGAGGGCAAATGGTATCAATTATGGAATGGATTTCCTCAAGTTGTGCCACACAAGCCAAGAATATTTTCTCCATACTTGCAGCTATGTAATTTTAAGACAAAAATGATAAGACTGGAATTTAATCATAGTTTATTAGACTACTATACAGAGTTAGATGCTGTATTACTTATTGGTACATCAGAATTAATTGTACCTAATAATTTGCATAATCAAAATCTGAATGACCTTTCTAAAGAATTGGGTTACCTTAAACAAAGTGATGATGATATTTATAATTTAACACCAGATTATTTAAAGGCAAATCAGGATTTAACAGTTCTTAAAAAGACACTTTCTGAACACTGTAAGCTTTTCAAAAGGTATGTTGATATACAACCGTTGATAATTTAGTGCTCTAATAAATCAATGAATATTGTTTGCACATTATTACAGCAAAGGAATAGATAATATATCCAAGGGCAAATTAGTATCTAAGATAGGACAACATTATCAGTCTGTTCCTCCTATAGAAGAAGCATTCAAAAGTTTACAACAATTTTTACAAGAAGATTTTCCAAAACTTATTAGAGATATTCATCATTCAATACCAAATACTTTAAACGAACAAGATAATTCTCTTAAAGAAAGATTTTCAGTAGCTTCAACTGATTTTGAAAATCAACCATGTGGCACTTTCTCAGCACTTCCAGTAAAATATGATATCATGATTTGTTATATCTTGTTATATCTATTACTAACATTGCATTTTTACAGGATGAGACGGTACTAAAAATTTTGAAGAATTTAGATTTAAGATCATTATGCTGTTTATGCAGAGTAAATAAACACTTTAACAATATTGCAAGAGATGCTTTGTTATATACAAGTCTTAATTTAAAACCTTACTGGCATTGTTTAGACACATCTGCATTAAATAGTTTAGCACCTAGGTGTCATTATTTACAGCAATTAGATCTTTCATGGTGTGGAAATTATAATATGATTAAATATCAAGATTTTATAAATTTTCTTCACATATCTGGCAGTGTTCTGACTCATTTAAGACTAAACTGTTGTCAATTCGTAAATGATGCTATTATCTTTGAAATTTCAAAACTATGTAAGAATTTGAAAGGTAAATATTATTGAAATATTTTTTATTAAACATTTAAAAGCTGTCTGTTGAAAATGTAATATATTATTTTTAGAACTATGTTTATGTAACTGTATGGGTGTAACGAACGAAGGATTTTCGAAACTCGAAAACTTGAAGTTCCTTGAACGTTTGGAGCTTTACAGAACAACTATTGAGACATCTACATTATGTTCTATTTTAAAGAAGAATACTCAAATGCGACATTTAAATTTGGCAGGAATGCATGATCGCTTAAATATAGACGAAGTTGCCGTTGAATTAGGAAATTCTTGTCCATATTTGGAAAGCGTAGACTTTTGGAAAGCACAAACTTTAACTCCATATGGAGTTAGAGCTTTGTCTCACTGTACTAAACTTCGAGAAGTGGATTTTGGATGGTGGTATGTTCTCGGAAAAATATTGTATCATTTAATAATTAACGAATTTCAATGTATTTATCATTCGATTTACCATTTACTTTATAGTGGTGGAATGGGCGCTCCTGGTGACTCTCTACGAGCATTATTGTTTTCCTGTCGTTATTTAGAAAAAGTATTTTTAGCAGCACTTAGAGGATTAACAGATCGCGACTTGGAGCCACTTTTATTATGTCAACGACTGCAACAACTAGACCTATTAGGGGCTCGTTCTCTTACTCCTGATATATGTTATGGAATTTTATTGTTTTGTCCAAAATTAGAAATGATTGATCTTAGTTTCTGTGAAGGTATTAATGATTTTATAGTGCAGGAATGGCGTCAGCAATATCCTCATGTTTCTATTAAAAGAAGTTTTCAAGTAACCAACTCTAATATGATATAACAAACATTCCATGATATTTATTATATCGATTGTAATTTAAGTATTTTAAGTATAAATAGGTTTGTTAAATTTTATAACTTTGATTAATACTATAAAGGCTGTAATATTGTTGTATATAATTAAATAAAAAATGTTATTACTAAAGTATCTGTACATATGTATTCATTTTTTCATAAGAATATACATATGTGTACTTGTATATTTGAAATTGCATTTGAATATATATATATATATATATATATATATATATATATATATATATCAAGATTTTATAAATTTTCTTCACATATCTGGCAGTGTTCTGACTCATTTAAGACTAAACTGTTGTCAATTCGTAAATGATGCTATTATCTTTGAAATTTCAAAACTATGTAAGAATTTGAAAGGTAAATATTATTGAAATATTTTTTATTAAACATTTAAAAGCTGTATATATATATATATATATATATATATATATATATAGTATAAGAAAATATCCATACGTGTAAAAGCAATAGTACGATTAAAAATATCCAAGTTGCACAATATATATTATATTTAATACGAAATGAATAATTTGATATGATAAGTTGTAAATTTCTATAAAAATTTATATATAATAATATAATTCTTATAATATAATATAATAATAATATAATAAAATAATAATATATAATTTTTAATATATAATATATAATAATAATATATAGTATAAAAATATAAATATAATAATATAATTCTTCTAATTAAAACTCTTATAATCTTTGCATTTGTTTAATTGATATTTTAATTTAAAATAATATTTTCATAATTTAAAATCATTTATAACACATGATGTAATGATTGATTTAAAAAGATACAGTCGTGTGTGAGATAAAATAGTGATTTGTTATAACAGATCGTAGCAGGTTATGGCGTAGTAATAATGCTAATAATAAGTGGAGGGGGACGAATGGTTAATGTATATATACGTACGCACGTGGTTGCTTTCTGGTATAGGTTATATAAATTATTTAGTGAAAGAATCACGTTTCAGACAATGAAAAATGTAAAAAATGTGATTTTTTAAAATCAAGGTACATATATATATATATATATATATATATGTATTTAATTTAATGTATTGAAAATAATGAATACCGATTTACAAAGTAAGAAATCATATAATACCAGAAGTGATATCAAAGAAAAGGAGAAGGGAGTTAGGAAGTGTTATTTTCTAATGTTTTTCTGTGAAATTTTATCGTGTAATAGTGTTTCTATATTTCCACATTACTATATTATGTTTATTTTTATAATATTAAAATTTTTATCTAATAAATTTCATTCACAATTTGAAAAAATTATTAATTGCAGAAGAAAGTTATGTAGATGTTGAACATATTAATGATAATATGCAAATAGTTGGTAAATACGATGATACAAATATGTTGAAAAGGAAGCTGGTTCGTGATGAAACTAAACTAAGCAAAAAACAGAAAAAGAGAAATATTATAGATTTATCTATAAATGATACGAGTCATGAAGAATATGCAACAAAACACAAGGAAACATTCCAAGAATTTCAAGGTGATATATAGATCGGATATTTAAATATAATTAATGATTTTATATATGTTTTTCTACATTATATATAATTGTATAAACATATTTTCTTATAAATGTAGAAACTAACAATAGAGGTAAAGAAAATAAGGAAGATGAAAGAGATATAGATAGAGAAACAGAATATTTGGATGGAAAATATTTTAAAAGAAGTTTCAACTCTACAAATGGTTTAGATATGTTAAAAAAATTTGTAAAAATTTGCAATGAAAACAAAGAAAGGGATTTGGCTGCAGAATATTTAAACGCAGGTGGCAATATTTTGGAAATATTAAAATTTTTAACTGCAGAAAAGAAAGGAATTAGTAACGCCATCACTGTATTTTCTGCATTACGGATATTATTAATAAAGTAAGTATTCTATAAGTTTAAATGTTTTTTATTAAACTGTAGTTTCTCAATTTAACTATTAATTTCTTTTGTATTTAGAATATTAGCACAGTATCCACAATATCAATCTAGTGCAGAAAGTGCATGTCGCCATTTGATTAATTCGCATTTATCAATAATTCACTCGATGTTGTCTATTCAAAGTAATACAAAACAACAAAAAGTAGTTTTACAATTATTTGCTGCAATAGTCTCATTAGGCGGAAATCTTCCACGTGAATTACTTACCCACTTGTCTTTACCAATGGGAGTTGTTAAATCTCTTGTGCAACATACAAAACCTGCAGATAATCAAAATACAAGGAGCTGTTTTATTCACTTTATCCTGGCTTTCTTAGTAGAAGGAAATGTATCAATTATTAGAACTCTTCTAGATAAACGTGATTTGTTTTATAGTATATTTCCTGATTTAATATATGATTCTAAAGACATTGTTGCTTTGGTTTTAACTACTCTTAAAACTTATATTATTCAAAATCCAAAAATTAGTAAAACAATGAAGTTACAATTATTTTCAACATCAATTATTCAAAATCTTGTGTGTCTTTATAATTGGAAAGGTCCAAATAATTGCCCGAAACTAAAAAATCAGAGTTCTATTCCACATTCGCAACATTTTGAAGAAAAAGAGGTATTACTAAACAACTAAATAACAAGTTAATAATATATTGTATGTAATTATAATTATAAAATATATTTTGATTTAGGTAGTTACAGGAATTATACATGATTTTTTAATTTTATTGTTAACATCGCATCGGTATGGTATTGTTTTTCATGATTATATGCTTGGTACTTCACATATAAAACATAATCATGTGATAAATACAGTACTTCAGAGCTTAGACCGACCTTGGGAACATGAAAAACCACTAGATCTAGTAGTTAAAATACTCACAGCGTGTCCTGATTTAATTAAATCACAACTTACTCTTCTGGAACCATATATTGAACCAAGGGTTTCATTGAAATGGATTACAGCAATAAAATTTGTAAGAGAGGTAAACAGTTTAGTTTATTCCTTATTTTAAATATTGACATTAATGAATGTTCATATTAACCATATTAAATGTTTCTTAAATGTTCGTATTAATCAATCTTATTGCAGATAATACAATCAATGGATGTGAGTATCTGTCTGAAGACATGTTCATTAGAATTAAATGTATTACAATTAGCAAGCGCAGTAGTATCTTTAACCTTACCAGGAGTAATTTTGAAGCAAGCAATCATGCCATCCTTATCTCATTCTAATGTAATAATACGGCATGAGGCAGTACTTACACTTACATCTATGTTTCATCAGACACAGAAGTGTTTATCAATATCAAAAGCAGTTTATAAGGAAGATAATGATTACTGCACTTTTAAGGATTGTGTAACAGAATACATGATGAAGGTAAACGTATATTTTGGTAAAGCACAAATTAAAGATTTAAAAATTAGACCCTAAATTATAAAATGCAACAAAATAATAACTTTCTCTTTAGAATATACCAAATTTAAATATGATACTGAATGTGTGGAGCAGTGCTTTCACATCAAATCAAATTGAAGATAACAGTAATGACATGGAATACATTGTAGAACCAAAGAAATATGAACACTTGACAGCTGTTCTACATTTATTGCATATGTATATTGAAGCGTGTCCGAAATTGTTAGATACATTATGTGATGTGTCATCTGATACATTTTTAAATACATTGAACAAATTGGAAGATATCAGTGTCGTTGAATTTAATGTTATAAAAGTAAAAGCTATTCAATTTCTTGTTATAGTGCAGCCTTATGAATTTTCACCGCATAAGGTGTGTAAAATATTATAATTCGTGTTAAATAATTAATAACAAATATTTTTTATTTTTTATATTGATAAATAAACGTTTCTTTTCAGAAAATATTTAACGATGCACTATCATTTCTAATATCTGTTTTAAATGAAGGAACATCTTCAGTTACATTATGTACAAAAGCAACAATAAGAACTTTATTAAATGCTACTGGAATGTTTGAGCGATGTAGTGATCATATGGATATTTGGATTAATGGTTTCATAAATTTAGATGATAGAAAGAAAGTAATAAAATGGTTTGTTCGTATTGTAAAAAAAGCTGCTGAAGATATAGAAAAATATGTAAATGAAATAATTAAAGCTGAAGAAATTATTAATCATGAAGTAATACATATTGGCAAATTACAGGACATATTTGACGGTAAACTTTATTTTTATTCTTAAACGCATTGATATATTATGCGATGTTATCATTTTTTTGTACTTTGCAGAACTGACAGAAAAATCTGCTATTCATAAAAATTTGGAAAATAATATTTTACATATGCAACATTTGACATCAATATCACCTCTCTTATGTTGCATGTTACATAAGACAAAGGAAGATTCACATCCTTCGATTTTATCTTATTTGTCTTACGTTTTAATACATACGTTGCATTATCAAGTAATACCTCAATGTTTAATATATTTAACTAAAGATATGCCAATATTACCAGTAAAGGAGTATTTATTGAGTTGGCTAGAAGGCAATCAATTCGTTTATATTAAAAATATAATTCCCACAATGACTTTATTATGTAAATTAAATTTAGTGCTTTTGTCTGATACTAAATTACAGATGGATCAAATATTTAATGGTAGCAATATAATTACTTTTCAGTACAATGAGGAAAGTATAACAATTCATCATTCCTTGTCTACATATGAAGTTGCATATTTGTTTAAAATGACTACATTCTATTTAGTACAACATACCAAAAAGAGTGTTTTAACAAAAGTGCAATATGACAATTATAGATGTTTATTAATGTCGCTATTGTATATTGCAAAGGATAGTGTAGATAGCGTTATTTCTTTGAAAGAATGTGCAAAATCGATCTTTACTCATCCTATTATCCTGCATTATTTTTCTCCAATTTATCAAAAAAATAAAAATATTGTAAGAAATATGATAACTCTTACAGTTACCGACATTTGTAGTATGTTAAACAATTTGCATAAAAAATGTAATACTAGAAATTTATTTATTCATTTCAAAAATAAGCTACTTACGCAACTATGTAAAATGATAGACAAAAGGCAAAAAGATGAAAAGATAAATAATCTTGATATGATTATGACCTTGTTAGAGGTATTGCAACCAACACCAAAAGATGTTGTATATTTATTAAAGAGGCTAGTGAAATTAGAGGATACTATGTTTATTTCAAACGATAAGAAAAGTTTATCAGTACACGGGCATTTAATTTCTAAACTTTTAGAAATTATTAATGCTAATGAGATAAAATCTGAGCGAAATGTATTTTTTGAGCTTGATACAGAATTTGTTAGAGATTTGTGTTTACACTTACTTTTCTTAAAATTGAACTCAATTACCAATTTTGAAATATGGGAAACAGCTCTACATGGATATCTTTCAAATTTTTCATTCAATATTGGTGGCATTGATGCAGGTAAGTTGTTTTCACAAAATTTTACGTTAATACGTTATTTTATAACCACATTATTACGTTTTATTATATTCGTGTAATTGCAGATATTTTTACGTCATTATTATCAACAAAAATTACGGATACGACTGTAAATTTAATTTCATTTTTAATTAGAAAAAATATAAGATTTATACCTATTTTTATGGAATGTGTAAAAAAGTCGAAAAATATGGAAAAGGGTAACATTATATTGCCAATAGTTGCAAGTAATTTAAATTTTAATTGGGATCAAGACTTTCTGCAAGATTTGAGAAAACATTATGAAACTGAAATTATATGTTATCTATGTGATCCTAAAGATGTAAAACCCTGGGTAGAAGAAAATGTTATTGCAATTTCTTATTTAATTAAAACTACATTTAATCTTAAAATATGTAATGATATATGTAATATGATTTTACAAACTGGTGATAAATTGGATATGGTATCTATACATTACATAAAAGTTCTTCAAAGTATGTACAATAAATCTGCTGCCTTAGAAACAGAGAGTGAAAAGCTTATCACGAATTTGATACAAATTTTTCTTTACATCGTTACTGTAACTTTAAAAAAAGAGTCTAAGAATGTACAAAAACTTCATATCCTTTGTGAAATATTAAGCGATGCTGTTAAACATTTAAGAGAAAAAGGGAAAGTTTTTGAATTTGAGGCCTTAAGTACCAATCATTCGTGGTTACAATTTACACGATTTTCTTTAAAATTTGGTCTTAAAGGGCTAAAAAATGATAAGAAAGAAGTACCAATATTAAGAACTTTAAGCATTTTATGTGATATTGCATATAAAAATGGTAGTAACAATGAATATGTCAAAACTTTGTTTGATATGGCAACTTCTCATTCTGAATTTATTAATATTATGCTAGGCTCATCAGAGACTAAAAGTATGTATATAATAATAATAGTGTGTAATTATAATAGCTGCAATGTATTTAATCATTTTATTTTTTAGGAGATTTAGTAGAGTTATTATGGATTCTTATGCAAAAAAATAAAGAAGTTATGGGATCAACACACATACCTGTTTATTTAGCGGCGTACAATGCTACTTTAAACGAAGCCGATCAATACATTTTATTCGTAAGAATAAATAAAATTAATACCAGCAAAACTTATACTAGCTTTTAGAAAAATATTAATGTATAGATTTATTTTAGATTTTGCAGTATTATGAAAATAATAATGTTAATATTTATGAATATCGGCCATATGTGTGGGGTAATATGGCTACAACATATTATAGCGTGAAAGGTGAAATACACACGACTTTGTGGAGGCAACCATCTGTTACGCAAGTCCTTAACTTATTCGAAGAAGATATAGTAAACAATACTATAAAAGAATACCCTGTGGACAGATCTCTGAAGGTGGTTTTCATTGATCTTCATTAAATATTAAAAAATGTATTGAACTTGATTGAACTTTAATTTAAACTATTTGTGTTTTTTTAATTTTATACTTTGTAGGATAGTGAATTATATAGAGCAAATAATATATACGATCCAGCATTTTATCTACCGTTATTATATTTTTTACTATCAGAAAATAATGTTGTATCATGTCATAAAGTTGCTCAAAGTGGTGCACTAGCATTAATACTTGCTGCATGCAGCAGCAAGCATTCTGACGTTCGAATGATAGCTTATACTATTATTACAAGATATTATACTCATTTGGAAGCTTCTAGGTATATTTTATAAAAAATAATAATTTAATTATATATATTGTCATATGTGATGGTGTAATATATATACATTTTTTCCTATTTATAGCTCCAAAACAAAGTTATTATGGATGCGATTAATAGATGCATTGCGTTACGGTATTATATCACAGCAATTAGAACTCAATAATATACGTATAAACTGTTTAGTTTCCACGTTTTTAGCAAGAACGTCTTTGATCGCTACACAACCATTGCACCCTCTTTATTCAGTCTTACAAATATTTCTGGTAGCTAAACCAGCATTAGATATAAACACAATACCCGAGTTGTTGCAGCTTTTACATAGTTCTGATGTGGAATATAAAGTACACAGATGGTGGATTTTGGAGAATATTCGTGATAGTATGAAAACAGAGGCTGAATTGGACATAGCCTTTAAATGTGTTTTGTTTAAAATGCTCCTAGACTTTTATATTTCTAATCTTTCAGACTCAAATACGAAGGTATGATTTAAAAACGTTAAATCACTAATTTCTTTCTTTAAACTGATCTAATGTATTTTTATTTCAGAAACTTATATTAGAAATCATCGATGCTACATTAAAAATAACAAAAGCCTCTATACTTTTTATAGAATGTTATGGAATACTTCCCTGGTTATTAGAAGTTGCAAGGAATTTGTCTAAAAGCGAAATACAACATTTTGAACTCGTAGTGAAAATGATGGACAAACTTTTAAATACCGTATTGAATATGAAAGGGGACATTGTTCACTACAAATTAATGGTTTTAAGTATTGCATTATGTTTGAAATCACATTTAACTAAAGATATCAGGATTGAGATTTTTACATTATATATCAACATTTTGCAAAAATTACTACTCTCGAAGCACATGAAAATAATTGTTACTAAAGAACAGATATTAGAAATTCTTGAATTTTCGACAAAAATATTAGATAATACAGAGGAATGTGACGATATGTTACGTTTCGGTTGTGAATACGTAACCAAAATAGATTTTTTAGAAGATGACGATGAAGTTCAGATAGCGAGAAATAGTTTGAGAACATTAGTGTGGACATGGTGTGTCCATGAAACAAGTTGATTTATACTTTTTGTATACTCTATAAATATTATAATTATATTATATTTAATAATAAGGAATTAATAATAATTTAATAATAAGGAATTTTTCAGCATTTCTTTATGGTATATCTATCTAGTATATTTTAAACTTGTTCTATATTGTAGCAAGTATCAACAATATTTTTTTGGATAAAATGTATGTACAAAAACGTCTGCATTGGGATCTCTATATTTTCCTGTATGATGTCTCAGTACTATTGTAACACAATTAATGTCTAATTCCTCGGAACTCGCCGTACCATTGTAGAATTCCTTCATTTGAGGTAGAATAAAATGATTTGTTTGTAAATCTCTACGCGACAACTCTACCGCTACGGATGTCGCGCCAGTATTTAATTCTTCCATTGCTTGCCTCGCTTTTGCATGACTTAAGACGAGATGGGCGACATTGTCTTGGTCTGTTCTACTTAAAAAACCAGATTTCCTTGAACGCGTCGTTCGAGAATAGTTCTCGACGCTATCCTCTGGGCCTGTAGCAAATCTGTCGGATGCATGCCCTCTTGGATGACCAAGTGCTCTACAATCGTGACACAAAACATTTTGCGACTTGTCAAGAATGATACCCGCTGCTCTAGGTGATGTACCGATATATCGAGCACCGCCGATCATTAGCTGTTTTGCATTATTATTCGAAGATAAAAATTTATCAATTTGATCGATTAAATGTTTGGAATTATTCGTTAAAAAATCAATGGTATTATTTCTTAAATCGTCAGTGCTATTTCCACTTTGAGCAGCTATTACTGCAAATAGACACGCGTTTAAATTCACTTCGACATTAATAGGATCTATATTATTTAATAGCGTCCAATGTCCTATTAAATTTGACTGTTTGTGATATTCCACATCGATGAAATCCTTGGTCGATCTTTGATTCGTTGGATCATCTATCCTTTGATATAAGCCATCTTTCGATCTCCATATTCGAATAGATTTTCCTGTTATAGTACTTAGCGCGTTTACGTGAAATAAATTACCCGGCCCGTAATTTTTTAGATCATTAACAATGTATTTAGCTAATTTGATTTTGCATAATTGTTTCCTTTTTATGTTTTCGTATTTATCGTTCGATCTTTTGCGATTTTCACGTATTTTTCTGTCCCGTTGTATTTGATTTTCTGAATCATCGTTATCCGAAGAACTTTTCATTTTCTTAATATCAGGCATCATTCTTTGTTTTTATCACTATTCTCTTTTAAATTTTTAATGCATTTTGGTTGTTTCTTACGTGTACATCCATCCCTTCTCTTATTTCACCGTATTATCTCTATTTTATAAGTTGGAGCGAGTAATTTACATTTTCTAATGAAACAACGATTAATAACATTAATTACAGTGTTAAATAATCGAAAGAAAGTGAAAGATACGCGTCGTTACAAAAATATTTGCCATTTATTTATAAGGATGATTATCGAAGGAAATTTAATGTAAAATCAAATATGTAAGAGGACTGATTATTGAACCGATAACATATGCAAAAGTACCTTATTACAAAGATGATACATCTCGAAGGTTTGTATTTCCCATAATTTCGTTAATTAAATACCAAAATTTCGAACATCCTGCCAAATATTTGTGGTTGCAGTTACATTTTAAATTTTCAGTTTAATCTTCATCTTTAACATTTTATACAGACGTTTCCGTTACGTTCACTTTTTTTTTTTTTTTTTTTTCATATTTCACTCGACAAACGAAATTCATCGTCGAAGCATAACGAACAGCGACGCGAAACTGATAAAAGAAAATGTCACGAGTCCCCATATTTATCGACTTCTTGATTTTGATATCAGTCAGCGGCTAACACAGTTCAATTTCTGAAAGTTTCGTAGATATAACTTTCTTAAAAACAGGTGACGTATCCACGAAACCTTATAACAAATTAACAGCTAAAAATATAATTTAACGATCAACATTTTTGAAACATTTACTAGAAATCAAAACGCGTGTTTAATCCCACGACCAATTAAAACATCCAACGGTATGCATAGTATGGAATTTACGGAGCCGTATGGAAGCGAAATCGCGAAATCCCGCAATCGTTTCTTTTCCCTCGTTCCCATCCTAAGCGAAATTATATCAACCGTTGATTCAACGAAAAATAACACGTGTCTTTTTTTTTTTTACTCAATTTTTCTCCATCTGCAAGACGATCTAGCGGTCGGACGATCCCCATCGCGATGATAAACGCGAGTTTTTAAAGTCGGAAACTCGAGTGGAAGCTTGCCGTAAGCATGGCCGTAAAGCACGATGGCAGAAGCGGAAAGTACGAGAGGATCGGTTCCCGGTTTGCATTTATTGCGGCGAACGTCTCGCTCGGTAGGCGTGCTCGAGAGAGAAATCGTTCGCTAGCCGAAGAGAAAAAGAGGGTTTAAGGGCCAGGAGAAAAAGGGAAGCGTTCGTGGCGGTTGGAAATGAGCGGGGAATCGAAAGGCAGAAGGGGGTGAGCCACGAAGTGACGTGGTGGGGATCCTCTGGATGCTCGCTCGATCCGCGGCTTTCGTTGCTCCGTGCCACGATCCATGGATCAGTCTTGGTGCAACCGTCCCTTCGAACTGGTTGCCGTCAACGTGATTTAACGCGTCGTCTTCCATCGATTTAAATGTTTCGTGCGAGTACCTGTCCGTCTCCACCTTCCAACGAAACGGTATGAGCTGGTTTTTGCTCGAGTGCTCGTGTTTTTCCATCGCTTCGTCGGAGGAGACTGCGTTTACGCGCACAAACCTTTTGGTAACGGTTGTTGTCGTAAATAGCGCACCATACGAGAAATTTATCCGTTGCTGAAGCAACGACGAAATGTTTGATCGAGAGCGATGCGTGTTCCAGCGTCCGTTGCGCGTTATTCCGTTCGGACGTTCGGTGATTTGAACGCTCGGGCGAGCGATGTTCTTCTTCGGCCTGTAGAACCTGTGAGAATTTCGCAGCAGTGAGACGTTTGACGTTAGTTGTGTACGAGTGTCCGTTGATCCGGAGATTGGAATCTCGATGCGACAGAAAAAGTATAAATTAATCGCTATCTGCGAGCAGTAAGAATATTTTTAATAGTCCTTTGTAGGAAGTGATTGATTTTAAATTCGCAAGTTGTTCGCCACGAACGTGTCTTTGTAAGTATATCGGAGAATTTGAAGCACAAGTTCTACTCGAATTAATTTCAATACGTACCGTATAGATTCTGTTTTATCATTTTAAAAGATTAGTCCGATTTTATATCTCTTTGAAATTCAGATATCGTTAAATTCGCGAATTCCGCTCGAAAGATGAAACGAATTCTGGTTTCGGTGTTCGAGTTTCGTTAGCTTCTATCGCGCAAGTATATTCGTGCCATTTCGCTTGTCGTTTCGAGCCAATATACGGCGGCATTGATGCCGCGAAGAACGTGTTCGATGGTGATATCAACGCCCGCATGAGAAAGTTGCGACCATCGATTCGCTATTACTTTACTTAAACGGACTTCTGGTCTCTTCGCCTTTGTATCTCGAGCATTTTCACATAATGCATATAATATATAGATCGCGTGACGCGTTAAAATCCATTGGAAGATCTATCAAGTGCGTTTTATAGTATTTTTCTTCGAAAGAAATTGTCAAACTTTCGCGTTGCAGCAGCAAACCTTTTGCAACGCTTGCTTCTGTCAAATTTTGTATTATCACGTGTGAAGAAAATGAAAAAAGTGGCGTGTCCGTATGTGGAGTACCTGAAATAAGCGTCGTTTTGTGAAATATTCGTTTGGAAATCGGTGTCTGTGTCGACAAAGAGTGAAGGAGAGGAAGAAAAGAAAGAAGAAGAGGAAAGAAGAGGCAAAGCAATCGGTACAATCGTCGAGAGCAAAATAAATATTTCTCTCTGTGTGGCTAGAGTGGTTCTATCGACGAGTGATCGTGATGTGTTTTCCAATCTATATAATTGACGCAGTTTGTTGGTAATATGGTGTGAAACAGGTGATCGCGTTTGGATTACGAGTATCTGGAAACTCACTTTCGACCAATCATGTATGGCTGGTGAGTAAACGTTATTACATCGTATTAACGATATTTTGCTGAAACTTTTTCAACTCGCCTTTCTTCCCACGAAGAAAATTCTTACGATGGCTACAACAAGTATTTGACGAGGCATCTTTTATCTGTTTCTACGTTTCATTCTCGTCATATCAAACTTCTCCTAGTCGTACGAAGCTAGTTTTAACGAAATTTAATATACTTGAACTTCGTTCGACTAGCGTGCGAATGTTACCGATGAAAATACTTTTCTTAGCCATTGCGTGCAATGAATCCACTAGAAAAATAAAAAAAAAAGAAAGAAAAAGAAAAATGCAGGAAAAATGCCGGAGAATTTAACGTTCGGTGGTTCTCCGAATCGTTCTATTCCATTTTGACTGTATAATATAATAGTCGAACAAAATTCAAGCGTTATTTTCGTGGAAGCACCTATCAACGAAACACAGAACGTTGTTCCGAACGAAAGGCGGCGTCGTTTCGTGGAAGTCGTGAGTTTAACGTTCGCGTTCATGCTGAAAGGGACTGACGAGCCGCGAAACGTGCACGCACCGCCTAACGAACGTATGCGTTGAATGTCCAGTCGAGTCCGCGTAAGCATAAACCCGGCACGTGTATATATTTATTGTGTTCTTTATTCAGTATGCATCCGGTGGGCTGCGTGGCACAGGTAATAATGCGTTCGTCGTTGGTAACGCAACAACGACTACCTGTTAAACTTTTCCGGCGACGATCCCTAGGTTCGTGGTATCCGTCGCGCGATGTCCTCGTCACGCGTCTGACGCATCGCGTTGACAAATCCGCCCCCTCTCGCGTTACGTTACCGCGTTTCGCGTTTTAGAAACGATTAAAATCGCCTGTCATCGATATCGTCAACGATGATCGGTTAGTAAAATCTTTGCCAAAGATCGTAGAATTTGGCAGCGACCGTTCACGTGACCTCTCCTCTTCCTTGCTACTCGTGATTCGTAAAATCTTGCGAATTTGGCTGGCAGAACGTCTAGAAAGAAAAAGCAAGAGAAACAACGTGCTGTGAAATGTTGGCCATTGCGACGAGTATCACGTGAGAAAGGTAAACCGTATAGCAGGAAATGCCGTGGAAAGATAGCGAGCGAGTACCTGCTGCGGCAAGCTGTTCGATGCATAGGTAATATAAACGCAATAATTCCGTATTGGACAGCTTGGAGGCTTTAACTTGGCAGAAAATACGAATTCTACGTTGGTAAGTCGACTCCGTTCGGTTAAAAAACGTTCGAGAGCAACGAAACATTCTTCCTCGAGGATCTAAGTTACAGCGTTTCCGAACGAGATGGCTGTATAAATATCGATAGTAAAATTAATTGAGTTCTGTTAGCACAGATGATATCGCATACCGGTTTTCCAGGAATGTAACGCGGTTCATTCATGTTTTACATCGTACGCGAATACATTATGGCGTTCTTTGCGCGTTATTTCCACCGATTCAATGGTGGATCGGCATCGCAGATAGAAGCCGACTCGAAGATTTTTCCCCATTAAGCGCGAAAAATAAAAAGAATCTTCTTCCTTTGGAAATCTTTGCTCCGCCGTTTTTCTTACCTTCGTTTCTTACAAGGTTTCGTCGTTTCCTTTATTTTACGCGTTATTCGCGTTTCTACGATTCCAATCGTACGCGTCCGAAGAGGAGACGATGATCTTCGCGTAAACGGAGATTTATTTGCAGAAGAAGGAAAAGAAGGAGAAAGTGTGGAACAAGACAGGGGCGACAAATCGCTGTATTAGGATCGAATTTATGACGTTCGATACGTAAATTATTCTATTCGCCCAGACTGCCTTGCAGGATAAATAAATTCCAGCAAATTCCACACGGTTAGCATCGTAAGCCGCAACAGAGCGTAACGTTCGCTACGTACAAAGATATATTAACGCGATTGTATCGGTGAATACGACGCAGGGGTCTTACAAATTTCACTGCAATTCGTCGGAAGCGGTCTGCGAGTAAGTAGTTTGCGATTTTTCTTATTCCTCTCACGCTGTAGCCGATAATTCGCGTTAATTGAGTTAGCGATCAACGTTACTAAGAGGCAATTTCTTTCGCATTATCGTAATCGTAAATATTCTAAGTATACTATATCCTTTCGACGATCAGACGTATCTTGAAACGCGTTTGATCGAAATTTTCACCGAGTACCTACGAGGATACTACGACGAGACTGCGGAAGCGAGTAAATATTCGCCTGCAAATTCCGAGTAATTCGCCTGAATTTCACATTCGATGGAAAAAAGGATAAATTATTATTGAAGTTAATGGTGCAGCGTTTACGGAAGGTATCGTTACCTCGTATTATCTTTGAAGACAACGTGTATTGTTAATACGAAGGTAAGGTACGTAGTTCTTTTTTAACACGGCCAAACTACCACAATCTTTGCAAGTACCGTGTGTAACAGGGTTAATTAAGCGTTGCCGATGACTCAATTTCCAAGTTGATCGGTCACGTCGATCCGGACGGTCCGTAGGACAGACCGTAAGAGATTTCAGTGAAATGTGACTCCTCCGACGAAAACCTGTCATTAACGGCACCCTTTTTACACGCGCAAGTAGAAGACCTACACCATCAAAAGTCTGTCCCAGTTGAGTTTCAGCGACCAAAATATCGTACGAGTACGATTTCACCGACACATATTGTCGAACAGTTTCTCATTTTTATTCGACACACCGCGTTTATTCGCTTCGTTCGAACGTTCCATTTGCTGTTTCCGAGCTTTCGAAAAATATCGATCAATTTATTTCACGAGATCTTTTTCCGCTATATCTCGAAACAGTTTCGGCTCTCCCCTGAGGAAGCAGATCGCGGTGTCTACGAAACGTCGGCCCAAAATGCAAGTGCCAAGTGCAATTGCGAAGTCAAAATTCTTCGTTCGTCGTTCAAATATCGTAGATGTTCGTACGGTTGAAAGAAATCTTGAGTCTGAAGATCTCGGAAGGAGTTTCAGCTTCAAAATTGAACAAGATTCGATAAGAACGTGATTGGAGATTTTTACGTAGTTCTATGCGTATTCTCACGCAAGTGCCAAGTGCAATTGCGAAATCAAAATTCTTCGTTCGTCGTTCAAATATCGTAGATGTTCGCGCGGTTGAAAAAAATCTTGAGTCTGAAGATCTCGGATGGAGTTTGAGCTTCAAACTTGAACAAGATTCGCTAAGAACGCGATTGGAGATTTTTACGTAGTTCTATGCGTATTCTCACGCAAGTGCCAAGTGCAATTGCGAAATCAAAATTCTTCGTTCGTCGTTCAAATATCGTAGATGTTCGTACGGTTGAAAGAAATCTTGAGTCTGAAGATCTCGGAAGGAGCTTGAGCTTCAAACTTGAACAAGATTCGCTAAGAACGCGATTGGAGATTTTTACGTAGTTCTATGCGTATTCTCACGCAAGTGCCAAGTGCAATTGCGAAATCAAAATTCTTCGTTCGTCGTTCAAATATCGTAGATGTTCGTACGGTTGAAAGAAATCTTGAGTCTGAAGATCTCGGAAGGAGCTTGAGCTTCAAACTTGAACAAGATTCGCTAAGAACGCGATTGGAGATTTTTACGTAGTTCTATGCGTATTCTCACGCAAGTGCCAAGTGCAATTGCGAAATCAAAATTCTTCGTTCGTCGTTCAAATATCGTAGATGTTCGCGCGGTTGAAAAAAATCTTGAGTCTGAAGATCTCGGAAGGAGTTTGAGCTTCAAACTTGAACAAGATTCGATAAGAACGCGATTGGAGATTTTTACGTAGTTCTATGCGTATTCTCACGCAAGTGCCAAGTGCAATTGCGAAATCAAAATTCTTCGTTCGTTGTTCAAATATCGTAGATGTTCGCGCGGTTGAAAGAAATCTTGAGTCTGAAGATCTCGGGAGGAGTTTCAGCTTCAAAATTGAACAAGATTCGATAAGAACGCGATTGGAGATTTTTACGTGGTTCTACTCGTATTGTCACGCAAGTGCCAAGTGCAATTGCGAAATCAAAATTCTTCGTTCGTCGTTCAAATATCGTAGATGTTCGCGCGGTTGAAAGAAATCTTGAGTCTGAAGATCTCGGAAGGAGCTTGAGCTTCAAAATTGAACAAGATTCGATAAGAACGCGATTGGAGATTTTTACGTGGTTCTATGCGTATTGTCACGCGAGGCAGAATATTATTGGCTTTCTGCGAAGGGGCAACCGGTAATTAAACTTTGCTCTTTCATTATCTGCTTGCCTCGAGGATGAACGTGATCGCGACGAAGGTTCGTGGTATCTCTGAGTTATTGCCACCGTAACGATAATTCGGTATTGCAAAACACGATGAAGGAGATGCAAAGTTCGTGCGTGCAGATTGATAAGCAGTTTAATACCGAGCTGCTGTGTCGTATTTTATGCGTCCGCAAGTACGTTTAACGTTATCGACGGTCGTCGTTTCAAGTTCCTTTTGAAATCCTGCGAAACGGACTTTGTATTTGTCTGTTTCTTCCCGGTGGTTTTTCAACGGCGATTAAAGAATTAATAAATCTGGAATTCATCGACGTAAGCATAAATATTTGTCGAAATTATGTAGGTATGTTGGTCTGCTTGACACGAACGATATAATTTACGACCGCGATTCCCAGTTTCCGTATTTGGCTTCCGACGAGTTACGGACGAGATTTGGTTGTGGATTCCTTTAAACTGATTCAGAAATTCAAATCAACCGAACGATGGAAATTCATAAAATCGACATTGAAATTCCTCGTTGGGATCTAAGTATCGCCAAAGAACGATCATCGTTCGATCGAATTTCTAACGAGACAAATACACGCGATTATTCTCTAACGATGATTGGCGCTTAATGGATCAACCATAACCATAATTCAAACTACGATGTAACACGAGAGAGAACGTAGATCATAGCGTTGCTACCGATATCTACAATAACAAACTGCTAGTAATTACGCTGCGTCTATAAATAATAAGAACGTTAACATTATATTCGACACTTGGATCTAACTCGGAAGAACGTAGATCATATGCAGGCAAAATTTATTCCCCAGTTAATAACTGACACACGCGTCATGTTTTCTTTATTCAGAATTAATCTCACCACCATGTGCATAAATGAATTCGTCGTCGATCAAACGATATAAACTAGTCGCGATATAAAAGCCGTGTAAATTATTCCGCGCGCCGTACTAATAAATTATTTACAAGTGATAATAGGCGTTCGCTTTAACGCCACGTAGCCTCGCATCGAGGTAACAAGACTCGCTTTTACGACCACACGCTTTCTCTGTTCGACGTTTTCGAATCGACGTTTTTCCACGACCGATCTTGCTCGATTCCTCTCGATCTTTCGTATCTACGTTAGAAAATCGTGGATCGGTCGAACGCCTGGAAAGGTACTCGAGCGTAAAATTTCCTGGTAGCGGAACCCGATCCATTTATCTAATATCTCGTCACGCGTGTGTATACATTCTTGTCCTATGCATTAATTAGCCTAATCGTGGCGGTACAATCGTTCGACCGAGATGCGCTTGTTCGCAGAATCCCGGAATAGACGGTATAAGCGACGCGGTGCCGCATAATTAGACAGGATACGAGAGCCACAGATGCGATCATCGCAGGCTGCATCAAAAGTGAGATCGCTGTATCGCTGTTGGCTGGAATATCGTTGCTTTTGAAACGAGTTTCAAAACCGACGACGCGACTACCAAGTTCAATGAATATCGTTGTCGATTGCATCTTCTTACGTATTATGGGTTTTTAGCGGCATAGCGAGTTGCTCGGATAAGCGCGTGGACAGGTTCGTGAATTCGCGCGATATTGATCGACTCGACGAGGCGAATCGAGAGAATCTGTTTCGAAGTGTCTCGTTCTCCGTGAAAGGCTGTATCATATTTGAAAGTATTTGGTTGTTCGCGATTTTGCCGCGATTCCAGAGGATTAGGTGTTCGGTGTTTAAAACGGTGCAGCGAGTTTAGTTCGCAAGAGCGTGCAGCGATTCGTAGAACTTGTTATAGCAATTGACTCGATCGGACGATCAGACAGCGTTCTTTCAAACACATTCGCTCGCAGCTGTTTAACCGTTGAAGTGGGTCCCACTTCAAGGAAACCTCCACGTCTTTTCTAAAGTTTAATTTTCTTAGTGCTCGAAATCATCAAGTATTGTTTAGCACTAAATCGATTTAAAGGGTCTCTCAGCCTCGTAGTTTTCTAGGAACATGCCTTGCACGGATGATGCAACGTGGTACAGACAGGCCAGTTTTCCGTAATTGTATAAATACCCATAGATCCATGGCTTCCTCGAGATATTATTGATGGCTTATTACGAGATAAAACCTTAATGTTAACCTTTGGTGCTTCTACGATAGATTCCACCTTTATTTTACCATATTTTAGGCAGGAGATATCGTAGCTCCGTTTAACGTAAATTCGTGGATAGTCGAGGGAAATTATAATAATATGAATAAATTACGAAGAGCCATCGAACGAACCGAGACACTACGCACCGATCGGTGTAAAACGCGACAAATAACGGGCGAGGTTTTCGTTTTCGAGAGCAATGTATCGAGTTCTCGGGACTTTCAGCGGACCGGTCTGCCCACTACGATCGCAAGAGGATCAACGAACGAAAAAAAAGAGGGGAAAAAGAAAGAGCAAAGTAAGAAAAAGGAAGAATTCTACCGTAGGAAACGGCGCATTACACGTCTTGGTGAACACCGTAGTCTTTGCGAGCCGATAGCAGGACCTTAAATCCTCGTTGCGGTCTCTCGTATCTACGATACACGGTGACATTGGACGTTTCTTTGGCGTGCTCGGTATCACCGACTTCTTAATCTTGGACGTGACAAATTACTTCGTCGTGTCGAGGAACGCGTATACTTCTTCCCCGCCTCTTTGCCGCTGTTCCGTTTTATTTGCATCTTTATGCCAGCCGGCGTCGCGCGTGATCCGAAAAGCGTATTCGGAGAGAGAAGTTGAAAAATATGTCGGATATATCGGTCCGCGACAACAACTCTGTCCGCATTCTCAAATACGAACGCTCTCGGTCGAGAATCGATTATTCGTTGCCTGGCTCCTTTTTCCCATCGGATCCTATCTCGTGCGAGTTGAGTGATTAATTCAGGAATCGACGAATAACCGTATGGAAGTGAAAATTATAGGGCGATTAGAACCTCGTGGAAGGATCAACGAAGAAATATTTCGCGTTTTATCGTTCGCATCTTGAGAAGAATAGATAGGCGAGCGACGATAAGCGAGAAGTTATTTTTTAAACGAATTATACGTTGACACGGGAACTAAGTCGAGTTCTATTTTCCTGACACGAATTTGTTGGATCGAAATTCACGTTTGCTAGAAGTAAAAAAACCGTAAGAACGCCTGACATAAATTTCATAATGGAAAAGAAAAGACACGAGCCTCTATTATTTGAAAATTTATCGATTGGCTATTGCTCGCCACAACAATTTTATCACGGCGATTCTTCGTTTTCCTTTTGCTAGCAAAAATAATTATTATTGCACAGTTGTTTTTCTTTCGTTTTCTTCGCCGCCTCGTAAAAATCTAAATTCAATTACCCTGTACATTACGCTAGACCGCGTTTCAAGCACGAACGATATTCGCATAAAACCAATTAATCCAATCACGAGGAACAAGAAACTTCTTCTTATCCCGATCGAACATCGAAATCCGACGAGTCAACGAGGAGGGTGGATTATCCTTTGTCGAACTTTATGATTCGTCGTTCGTTGCTTCGCTACGTTGTACAGGCAGGGTTGTAAGCGTTATATCTACGCGCATGTAGCGCGGTGAATTTCGAAGGAACGCACGAAACCGACGATAATTTATTCCGCGGCCGTAAACTTCGTGGCGGACAGCCTTCCTACGCTTGTTTCCTCTCGAGCCAAAAGTGCTAAGCAAACACGTATACAGGGGGTCTCTTCTCCCGGTGCGAGTATACGTTTTCTCCTTTTTTCCCTTTCTCTCTCTTCATCTTCGCTGCGTGATTTTTTCCTTTCCCTTTTCCCTTTCCGTTTCCCTTTCACCTACGCTTCTCTATCTCCGTATCTCCGCGTTTTACCTCAGCCTTTGCACGCGCATGTACACGGAGTTTCCTCCTTTTCTCCACGAACTTTGTTCTCCTCGCCGCACAAAGATTTTATACGATGTTTCTCGATGCAAATGTTTGATTAAGCGGTTGTA
Organism: Bombus pascuorum; assembly: GCF_905332965.1. Classification (NCBI taxonomy): domain Eukaryota; kingdom Metazoa; phylum Arthropoda; class Insecta; order Hymenoptera; family Apidae; genus Bombus; species Bombus pascuorum. The sequence goes on along the minus strand of NC_083488.1, from coordinate 3,527,200 downwards.
GGCGAACGTTGAACGTGCTTCGAAAGACGTATGCACGTACGATCTTATTGAAAAGCGTAAGAGCACATATTTACCGTTTTTAGGAATTTCGTCACTCTGTCGCGAAGTCTCAGATCGCGTTCCGTATTTTCATGTAATTTTTGCAAAGGGATATTCGCAGAAAAATTTGATGCAACATCTTTCGTCTCGTTCGTTTCGATGAGAAAATTAGGAAACACCCTGTGTACGCTTTGGCCTCTCGCCTGTTGCCTTCCCGTACGCGTATTTCCGCGTGAAATCGAAATGAATATTCCTGCGCCGTGGTTTTTACGCGACAGACCCGCTGCTTTCGTGTTTCTTTGAGAAGAATTCGCCGATGGCCGCTTCTCCGTTCGGGGAATTTAACACGGTGGCCATTGTGCTTTCGGTATCGCCGCTCCTTAGGACAAAAGAATTTCGAAATGTATTTTTCTTGCTTTTAACACGGTGGTAAGGGACAAGAGTCTCTCGAACGATAGGCACGATGTCGAGTTGCGAATTTCAATTTTTCAAGTGATTCATGTGGTTCCATCGCGTTCGTGCAATAAAGATTGCTAGGCTGCGAAAAAGTACACACTTTGCAACGCTCTGGCGCAACAACAGCACGCACGCTTGCGCCAGAACGTTCTCAAAGACGCCCCTGTTCTCCTGCGAGAGGCAGAATCGTTGTAAGGACGACCTCGAGCAACAATTATCTTCGTTGCTGGAGTTAATCAGGGGTCGCGATCTAAGCGAAAATTCAAATTACTCTAATCGCCGGCAGAGATTGTAGCGGTTGTCCCGTGTACGAAGAAACCACGATCCCGTTGCTGTAATTAATAGAACACGGAGAGTGCAGATTTATCGTGCTCACCCTGTTGTGCCAGCCGAGGGATCGGACCTTCGAATTATCGAATTATCTAATCGCGCTTGTTAACGCCGTGTTTCCATGCTAAGAGGTAGAACAGATTTATTGGAGCGAGGATCGATGGACGCGTTCGTCGACGATCCGCAGCTTTTCCCTTGGCATTCTCGATGAAATTGCCGGCAAAGGGGGATGTGCCACGCTATAGGATCGCGTGGACACGCGAGATCGTCGGCTGTGCAAAACGCCAAAGGCGCTAATCGAACCGCAGATCGTAAGGGTTTCTGCTGGTTGCTGCAACGCTTCCACGTTCTCAACGCGATAAACCGAACGATGCGTGATAACGACGCGTCTCTGCTATTTGTTCGACACGCGGATCATACGGAACACGGATGTTTTCTTTTGCGAATAACGACGAGAATGCGAGAAGCGTGAGTTCCGACTCGTAGATTTTATCGTAGGATGCTGCGGATACGTATTTTCAGCATTGGCTATTGTCTTATTTTTGCTTTATAAACCGGCGGAAAGTTACTATCCGCATGTTTGTACGCTCTTTAAACATTGTACCATCCACGCGCCATTTACTCGATTCACTTTTCTCGCCAATAAATAACAACATCCGTATAAATCAAACTGGAGATCGCGTGTACCGCGTTCTCCCATAAATAAGCTGTTGCATAACGCGATCCCGTTGTCTCGGTATCTGAACCACATTCCGTAGTGACAAAAAAAGAAAAAAACGCGATCGAATCCACCATTCTGGCGCTTCGCAAACGAGTTTTACATATTGGCCGATTCGTAGGAAACGCGCATCGATTTGCATACGAGATCCTGCTTAATTCACGCGGTCACGTTAACGAGCCTGGTTAAACCAGTAGATAAATTGGAGATCGAGGCGTTTCTACACGCGTAATGGTAAATCCTGAGATCGATCTTAAACATCGCGGATCAACGAAGAGATTCTGCAAACGCGAATAACAAGGCATTGTTTCTTTTTCTTGGTCGTTCGTGTTTTCACGAGGCTCGTTCCTTTCCCTGTTTACCGCCAGACTTGGCGTGCATCTTCGCTGAAGCTTCTTGCCATTTCTGCCTTGTCGCGAGTATAGAACAGCATGATCGAGCCAGATTGTTCGTAAAAAATTCCATCGTTGAAAGAAAGGTGTAATCAAGAAGAAGATATCGTCTGTTATTCTGGAAAAACGAAATACGCAGCGACATTCGTATTGCCTCGAGCGTCTTTCTTCGTTGCTACATCGCTGATTCTTGTATTTGAAGCTATTACGAGATCTTCTTGTGCAGCGACACGCTACTTCTACTTTTATTCTTATCTTTGATAAAAACGTGCGCTACAGGAAGAAAGAGGATAACGACAGATGATCGAGAGCGAATCATCGTCAGATTTAAAACGATTATTTAAAGCGATTCGCATGGTATAAATATCTAATTTAAATTATATTATATCGAACAAATATATAATTTTTCTCGGTAAACAGCTACGTCTGAATACGTTTATTCGCTCCGATATCTTATATTCTTTCTTCGTTTACCTTTTCAGCTTGTTTACATTTCTGGCTTATTTATATTTCCCATTCGTTTGTTTACATTCTCATAAAAGCATATATACACGTGGAAGTAGGTATTAACTTGTAGTAGAATGAAATCGCTTCTTACGGTACAAGCGTAACGTTGCGTATCACGGTTGATACAGTCGTCGTGGCTGATACTTTCTTCGTTTCGATACGATCGAACGATACATGGAGCACGATCGCAGGCATAAAACAGCGTGAGTTTCCTCGCCGCAGTTCCTGTGCCGTTAATCGTCGCGCGTTACGATAATACGAGCTCGACGATCGGCGTAGCATTAAATCTAATAACAGGCAGGTTTGTACATATAAATAAAAGTGTATAAAGGTATGGAAACATCGCGGAATCCTGTAGCTCGTTTGCTCAACCAAATACATCCACCTTCGTCCTAAATTATCCCTATAATTCATACCAGTTCCGTTTATCGAGAAATCTACTGCAACGATTTCACTTCTTAATATGTCGTTTCCATTACGATAGATATTATCGCTAACGGATATAAATGAATAATATTACGTCCTATCCTTTTTAAAATTACGATTCCCGCATTTTTTACAAGAATAAAGATCCTCCTCCCTTTCTCCGACGATCTAAAGCCATCGGTTCTCGAGTATTCGTTATCCGTTGGTTAATCGTAACGTAGAAGGTGTTGCGAATTATCGACTAAAGAACAACCGGTCAGGTCAAACCGATCGGTCGATATCGCGTACCTCGAATGACTTAACGCTCAAGGTGGAGGAGGTTTAAATATGAGGTGTCATGTTTGTTGTTGTCTGGCCGGTATAGTTGTAGTAGTCTGTTGTAGCTGCTTGCTATTGTGGCAGTCTCCTAAGTTAAGTGCGTTAAGCCTGTATAGTTGGGGTTGTAGTGCGCTAACTGCTCGTGTGTAGAGTGAGACAGGTTCTGCCGTGGGTGTACTGTTGTATTTTATTTATACTTCTTGGACCGTGGAAGAAAAATTGAACTCCGGTCGCTGGGATTTGAACCCGGGTCCCCAACGTTCGTAACCTGAGGCGCTAACCACTGCTTTTTTTGTGTTTATTTAGCCAAGATAGTTTTTTTTATACATTGATCGTAATTCACTTAAACTATGAATTAGCATAAGGTGTGTTAGGCAAAGGTACCGATACGCGACGGTACGTCGTAGCCACACTATATTATGTGTCGTAGTTTTTACAGTTTTTTGTGTTTTTCATTCTTGTGTTTTTGGATTTAAGCCACTGGGGAGCGGAGCTTTCGTGTATTCTTGTTTGTGTTGTATTTTTTGTCCTGAAACTTGGCCGCAAAACAGGACGGCGCTAACCACTGCGCTGCCGTTGTCCGACACTAGTTAGTGTCGAGTGGTGATATTTTGCTGTCGAGTGCCGCCGCAAATAGATCGAGTGTTATCTAATAGATCGATGTTAATCTAGCACTGTATTTGCGCTTGTTGTATAAAAGTAAAGTGTGATGTATGAACACGGCGGTGATAAAATCTTGTTGGAAGTGAAGTATTTCACCCGCACGGCACGATGTCCGACGACGAAGTGTTCTAGTATGTTGCTGATTCTCTTCCTCAGTCACTGGGTCTCATCCCCCCGTGGTACGTTAGAAACGAGGACATACGGAAAGACGTGGTAATACCAACGGTCAAGGAGGAGATTACCAGACTCGCAACAAGATACAGAGTAAGAATAGAAACACACCCGAACCAGCTGGCAGCTGAAACGTGCAACACAACAAACATCGCAAGAAGACTAAAAAGGAAACACCCAATAGACCTCATAAAAGATATAACTTAGAAAAAACGAAGCTGCCACTCCGTTGGGGGTAGCCACCTATATGCTATAATTATTTTTATTTTATTTTTTTCACCAGTAAGATATAACACTTTACCAAATGTCCTTCAGGACAAATTGTAAAAGAACCAAAATAAAATAAAAAAAAAAAAAACTGGGTCTCATCCGTCGTGCCTTCCCGAGGTTTTTCCCTGACCTTTGAGTCTTTAGGTTTACAACTCGGGGAGGACTGGTAATTCGGAATTTTCCAAAGAAGGGAATGGGCTTGTCCGTGCCATAAACGGACGGCCACTCAAAATTCCGAACAGAAGGAGAAACAAATTCTTTTTGCGAGTTGTGAATGATCGAGGAAAGGCAGGCGGTCGTAGCGATTGACGGTGAATCTCGATCGTAAAGAGCGAAAAACAAAGGCAGACTTAAAACGTTACCAAAGGTAGCAATATCCTGCTTGTTCGCCGATGCTCATTAGGATCTGTCAGTACTTTCACGCCGATCGCATTCTCGATCGATCGGCTGCTCCGGTGTGTGAGAATCGTGTTGTTCGATTACTCGTCCGGCAACGACAATTATACAGCGCCGCGGCTGCCTTTCTATCACGACTCGCGTGTTTTCCGCGCGCTTGTAAGGGCGGATCCGATTCCTTTAGCAAGAACCATCCGTCGAATCGTTTATTCCCCTTTCGAACGTGATTCTCTCAGTTCGAAGAAATATCACGAGGAAATGGGAATTTAATGAAGCGGCCATAGAGGCTACTCGCGCCGGCTAAGGATTCATTAATAATTCGCCGCGGCGCGGCGGTTCAGCTAACAGATGCGAAACTGCAATTCCATTACTCGTATTTCAGTTATAGATCTGGTAAGAGATAGTTGTTATTGGCATTATTGAATTATTTCGTATCGATTATTTCAATTGCACTGGTTAAGCGAACCGGTCCCGGGGTAATCAGATCAATGGACAGTCGATGTTCTTCGCTTGTTTCTTCTCTTTGCGGAAAAATACACGCTAATAGGTCCAGCTAAAGGGCCGAGTATCAGTCGTGGTCAAGTCAGTCAATCGCTATCTTTATCTTCCAGAAGATAGTCCTCTAGCTCTGTGGCTATAAAATATTCGTCATACTTTTCCAAACGATGAGTCGCGGTAAGGAATAAAATTATGACGTACGTCAATTGTGAAACTCAAGGGACGATGTTTTCAAGAGTTGGAATATGCGATTGAATCGAAACTCTGAAAACCAGAAGTCGCATCACTGTGGTTTTTAACTCGTCGGACGAGATGCGTTACCGAAACGCGAATGGACCCGTGGCTTCAGCTTCAGTCGTTTTCATCGTAACGAAGGCACATTTTCTGATAGAAACGACAACGACACCGCGTCCAGATCGTCGCTGTTGCTGGCTATGGCTAGCGGATTCTACGTACGAGACTGGCTTAGGTACGATATCGATTCAGTGCCGAGAAAAACTCGTCGAGCGTCTGGTCTTGCAGGATTTTCAAGAAAGCTACGGCTCGGTCGCGGATCTGCTCGTCGATTGGATCTTCCAAGACGAGTCCGTTGCTTTCTCGATATTATTCCACGCTGGTGACGCATACGTTTTACGGAAACGGCATCGTTTAATAAAACTACTGGAGATTCTCCGTGGAATGAAGTTTACAGGACGCGTGATCGGAATCGCATCTTCTTTTTTTTTTTTTTTCGCGTGGAGAAATCCTCACGGACGCTCCTCATGGACTGCGAGCAGCAGCAGAACAGTGTCGGGCTCTTATCGACTAAAACTCCACGATGGCCTGCCTACGCTTATGATAGGAATACTCCGTGATCCCGTTCTTTGCGAATTGCTATCGGTGCATTCCCCGCGATCCCTTGATCGAGTCGATCCTAATGTATTGGCACCGATGGGGGCCATCGTTCTTGGCGTCATCCCCCTGCTAGTCGTGTCCGGTTGAGGGTGGTGGTGGAGCGACCCTGGGTCGCCATCCCCTCAATCGGAATCGTATCTGGTCGAACTATTCCCCAGGCGTTTTGTTTTTGACCTTCTGGTTTGAATAGATGCGAGATGGTCGGTAACGAGCGGATCGGTAACACGAATGGCAAGAGAGTCGTGTGCGTTTTCCTGGAGATAATCCTATAGAACACGGTTGAAAGTGTCGTATAAACGGACGCTACACGGAGACAGGAATTAAAAGCGTGGAATAAGATTGTGTCATTGAAAGATCCGTAGAAATGGAAATATTTAGATTCTCGAGGTTTACTAATTATTAAAACGACTTTATAAATAATAGTTAGTTATATAAACTATATTTACATAATCTCGACGTTTGTCCTGATATCTATGTGATATTTACAATATAATACTTTGAGATTTAAACCGAACGAATCGATAATATCTTGATTGAAAACGTAGATATTATGCTAATAGCGATCCAGAGTTCAGAGATCCAATACCGTTAGGTCTGATCGAATGGATTAAATCGCGGATCGATCCACTGCATACTTATTACCGACTATTTATTATTAATTGAATTATAATTTATCCAAAACCAAGCGAAATTATTCGATCCTGCGATGAATACATATCGGCCTTGCTTTACGTAAAACTTCCATTCGTTTGTTCCCTTCGTCCCAACTTTTATTTTCGTCATGTTGCCAGCATACTTCCACCGTGGCACATCTTCTCGTAAACAATCTCCAATTAAAATTTCTTTTCTCGCGTTCCCTCTTTTCCACCGCATTTCCATATTTCGCTGGAGGATGTATACGCGCGCATAAATATCGTCGGCTACTCTGTATCGCTTTGCGGAATCGCTCGCGCGGTTCAAAGAACGAACCGGATAAGCGTGCGATTAATGGATGGGTCGTAGAATTCATAAACGTTGAGGGCTTAAAGAAATTCGCCGTGATTCACAGCTGGATACACGGTTGTGATAAATTTGCTATAATTTGCCATGTGCCGACAGCACGGTAATTGAATTAATTCTAGTTGAAATCGAACACCGTGGACGTCGATAGCTTTTTCCTGCGGCGATTAGAAGCCGAGCAACAGTAGTGTCGAGACACGTTGCGGCTCGTGAACGACGTTTACATTAGGCAACTCTCGATCCACCGACCGATCGACTTTAAAAATTCAAAACCCACCGAGTAAATAAAATTTTAATCGCGTAGAAGGGATTTCTGATCGTTCAACTACGTGTCATCTATCTTTGCTTTGGATTAAGTCCTCCTGCACTGTAATTTTCTACCTGGTAATATCGGTAAATGATAAGTTACATAATCGTATCGATCGTGGACTCGTTTCTTTATGATTTTTCAATTTTAATAAACGAATCATGTAGACTCGTAATCTGTATATATTCGCTACTGGAATTTTATTTCTTTTGCTATATCCCTGGCGTATTTTATGATTATATGCATAGTAGCCTTCAGAAGCGGTAGTCGGAGAAACCTGTAAGTTTTCTTTTTTCTCCAAAGCAAACTCTGATCGTTACGATTTCGTTGTTGACAGCCGTAGGCGGACTGCACGCATTTCCTTGATAATTACACCGATACGTACTACAAGCGACGTTAACTAAGAGTTTTTGCTTCGTGTTCTCCTAGCAGGAAGTACTCGCGGAACGGCAGCGATACGATCCATAATTTGCCGCAATTATGTCAATTTAGACTTTCACTGGACTCGCGTGATCTTTATTCCATTGAATTTCTGCTCGGAATTAATAAACTTGTAGTCGAGGCGATATTTGTGCTGCTACTGTAATTGTTGTGCAATTATTGGCACAGAAATGAAGATAGATAACGATATAACGTACCTATACGCATCGTTTTGCTATTAGTAATTCGTCGAGTAATTTCCTCCAACGACAGATAAGAAATTACGTTAACAATTTCAAGCCAACTAACATCATCCTTGAACGCGTGATATAACGCAGAGAATCTATGATGCTTGTATCCGTAGTAGTATATAATTATTTAAACATCGAATCTCTACAATTATTTTTCTCTGTTTATCGTACTTGCAGAAATCAGCAACACGTTGTTCGCCAAAAACGGTAACATTCTTGCTACCATCTTCTAACTTCCGCGTGAAATCAACGTTTCTTCTTTTTAATTCGAACTACGCACGTCCGCGAGAATGAAATTCCTCGACTATGTTCGTCGGAAACGTTCGCTCAACCAAATTGTTGTTCCATCAATGCCAAAGTGGTAAATTCGTTAAGATGGTTCCGTGGCAGCCTTTCCAGTCGAACGATCGCGCAATCCAATTTACTCTCATTATTCGTAATTGGTCGCGAGGGAAACGATGTTACGGCCGTACTGGACAACCGGCAATTCTTGCACGGCCATTGTTGCTCGGCATCTCGTTGCATGCGGAATACGCCATAGCGAAGGAGGAAGCGGAGCGCGCTAGGAAGCGTAGTTACCGTGTCTAGCTACCATGGCCCAGCGTTGTTAGAATTTCAAAAATCATTGCCCTCGTGACCATAACGTGTACCGTTAGAAAAACTGTTAATAACGCTCGGTTCCGACCATTACAGTGTTCAATGACTGTTGCGAGTATAATAATGACGTAACGCGGCCAACGGGTCTGGTTAACGCACCCGCAGCCGCGTCAATTTTTTACGATCGAAAGTCTCCGGCCAAAGCAAGACGATTCGCTACGTTATTGGCTACTGATCGTTCCGTGTCTTCTTTGATCGCGGAATTATTCAACGGAGTTGCTCGCACGGTTTTTGCGCTTTTTCCAGACAGAGGAAGCCGAGGTTGCGTTTTTTAGAGGAAATTCATCTCGATAGCGAATCGCGGCGATTTATTTCCCGTAATTTGCGCAAACGAGGATGTCGAATCGCAGAAGCAGATAATTCGACGAACGCTTGCCATAGAGATATTCGTTCGTTGAGAAGGAAATCGAAGAAGTTGCAACGAAAAAAGATTCGAAAGACCGGCATCTTTGATCTTCGTTCGATCGCGTACCAATTTTTCCCTGCAAAGTATTTATTTATCGTATCGCACTAATTGCTATCTCGAATCCATCAGACGCGACGTCTTTTTATTTATGCGAACTAGGGGATGTCTGGTTTCCGGCATCCCTTTGCAAATGCTAATGGCGACAAGGTGGTTTGTTTTCTCGAAACTACATTAGCCCATCGCGGCGATAAAATATCTGAATGTTTGCAACTGCGAAGAACGAGATAACCGACGTTCCGTGTAATACATTACGTCTCACCTTCTAAAGTACCACGTCGTATGTACAATACGCTTATAAGTGCATGTTGCCTTTAACTATACGCTTTGTACACCTTGTACCGATCGTGATGCGTGCGTGTTATATCTTTCCCAGTACACCTTGCTGTCGATGTATAAATTTACGCATTTCTCACTCGCGCCTACGCGAATGGATCGTGGACACCGTGTAACGAACTATGTATTTGCGTTTGCTAGGAGATACGCTCATAGATCTAGACACTCGTCGTTCGTTCTTCGGGCAGACTTAATGGCAAATTGACCATGAGATTTTCCTTGTAATCTTCTCTCGACTTTCTTCCAGTAATCTATGTTTTTTACCACTTTCGTCTATTTTTTCTCGTCACGTTCAATCCTACGGTTTGTATCTTAATTTCACAGCGCACGCGTGTCTCCTGCGTAGGTACGTAAGGAAATACGCATAAAGGTAACGAGTCGACAGAAGGTTCTGATCGGAGGAGACTCACATTGTTATCCCTTGGAGTGTCAACGTTGTTTTGGTTTGCTAGGTTCAAAGGTGAACGAACTTCGCGCAAAATATTATTATTTGTAAAAATATTATTATTTGTAATCGTCAACCGAGGTTACATTCGAACACTTTTTATAATAACAACTGTAGTTGTAAACAGACGAACGTGCTCTGTAGGACAATCATTATAGCGAGTCACTGAGTCGAATAGCTAGCGACGATTACGACCGGCATACAATATCTCTGTACTTGTATTTAAAGTGATTTTAATATACACCGACTATTACAATTTTATCATTCGTCTCTTTAATGAACTAACGCGTTTAATAAATCACCCGAGTGGTTTTATAGAATAGTCCGCAATGATATTCGCGATCGTCCAAGCTTGCAGAGTGCGTACAGCGTTTATCCTGAGATAAAACTATTTTTATAAACGGTGTGTTTATTCCATTCGCTATGAAATATTGTTTATATCGTTTTTTCTTATTTTACGGGCTTTCTGAATGGTTTATGGTCTGTGTCGTTTTATCGTCCATTGTTAGGATACCGAAGAAGGGTGCGTGCTTGACTAAAAGATTCGAATGTTTCTTACTTTGTAAGTAAACAAAGAATTTTTTACGAATCTACTTTTCTTCCTGTAAATTTTTATAAGAACCAAATATACTATCGCTTACATCAAAGAGGAATTAATTTAAAGGTAATGTTATTTATTAGGAGCGCCGTGCTTTTTTACCTTTTCCCTTTTCGACATTCAGAGTCGTATTCCTCCGGGAGAGTCGTTGCCCTCGATCAGATATCTCGACCAAATAATCCAGCAAAACGTGCCTGATGAGTTTTTCTAGTAGCGGTCGTAACGTAAGGTGGTCGTTTCGAGGATCGTCGTACGATTTCCATTCATCATTTTAAACGAGCACGGTTTTAACTGGCCTTCCTGCGTGTAAGATACCCGTAACATCGCGATAAGATTGGCCGATCGAAAAGAAAAACAGTAACGCGTTCGTTATTTATTTTCAGCTTTCTTTATCGTCTTTAGGTTCCTCTCTTACCTCGTAATCTCGCGTTAGACTCAACGATATATAGTAGTTCAAGTCCGCGAAAATTGCCATGCTAAGACGAACTGTTCTCTTTTACTAAATATATGTTGCACCGCAATTATCTTGTAACTTCTGTGTACGTCTATACAATTATAACCGCGACGGTGTCGACGAAGTTCGAAGATCTTTTGTTTGTGAAAAATTTTCAAAACCTTTCTATTGTAAGCGTTCGAATACTTTCGTCAGCCACTGTAACTTACGTTGCCAGTGTCACGGATCGAATTTTTGTCTGGCATGTGTTACGCCAAACAATGCAAGCCAAAATCCTTAGAACAATAGTAAACGCCCCGTGATACGTTAGAAACGAGGACATATGGAAAGACCTGGGAATACTAACGGTCAAGGAGGAGATTACCAGACTCGCAAAAAGATACAGAGAAAGAATAGAAACACACCCGAACCAGCTGGTAGCGGAAACGAGCAACACAACAAACATCGCAAGAAGACTAAAAAGTAAACACCCAATAGACCTAATAAAAGATATAACTTAGAAAACACGAAGTTGGCACTCCGCTGGGGGTAGCCACCCACATGCTATATTTATTTTTATTTTATTTTTTATTACCAATGAGATATAACACTTTACCAAATGTCCTTCAGGACAAATTGTAAAAACCAAAATAAAATAAAAAAAAAATGTGTTACGCCAAATGCGATGATCCTTGCGAGGTTCCCCATGGTCCTGGCGCCAAGATCTAGACATTGTTACACTGACCCGCCACAAGGCTAAGGAGATACCCTAATCCGAATCTGTCCTGTTTCATTTCTCTTCACATAAACATTTTCGATTTACGGAGAAAGCGGGTGTCTGATGAGATAACAGGCTTTTCTCAAGAATAAGGATGCCTACCAGCCGCATCGGCTCCTCTTTGTCTTTACAGTTTCATTTATTAACCAATGGGCATCGCGGATCATTACCTTCACTTTTCTACCGAAAAGTGTGGACGACGAATCCGCATTCTAAGTTCAAAAGGGCACACCCACACCGAGCTTTCCTCCTTGATGGTACGAGACGGGTCCAGTTCTTCTTGTGATTTCTTGTAATAAAAACATAACTGTGACCATAAACTCAATTTTTACTGAATCTTTGGTTATCATTTGAAATTACGTGACACCAGAATCGGTTTCCCAACTGGTAGTTGGGATGAAAAACGCTGCTCCATGTACGGATCGGGCTCGTCGTCTTATCCTTGGGACCGTGCATTAACGTGGGCGTAACCGTAGATGCGATCTCTCGATCGAGTCATCGCCATCGCCAAAACAATAACGGTCCGCAGCGAATTAATAGTATTGGAGATAAATGGCTGGTGTTGGAGCTAGCCCGAATTATTCCATGGTGAAAAAACGGAGCAGCTGTCGGAAGGTGAAACGCCATGAATACTCAACTACCGGCCTTGAGTTGGAAACAGTTTTTTAGGTCGATCAAGCATTTCACTTGGAAGCAAGTCGACCGTGTGTTGCGATTAGCGGATTATAACGGCGCGGCGAAGCCTGAAAGCTTCGTTCGCGGTAATGTGCCAGTTGGGATTAAGTTGTTCGCGTTTGTTGGAATTAAGCGTCTAGCGCTCGGTTATTAGAGAACAGTCGAGAGAAACGTGTAAACGAAGGTAAATTGGATGATACGTGGATTTGTTAAGATTAACGAGATACGCTAATTAGCAGCGACCGATTTAACGAACGTTTCAAGTTCGAGGGATTTGAATTTTTCACGCTTATTATCTCAATAGCTTAGAGTTATCTTGGCTAACTTTCGCGAATTTGGAAAAATCGATGCTGTAGGTTTTATTTAAACGTACATTGTTCACGTAGCGAGTTAGCCTAGAAATTTGTACGAATTTAGGAGAGTCGATGGAATAAATCAAGAGTTCGTTATGGAACGGATCTTTGAAACTAAAATTACGTTTTTTATTTACATTTTTTTGAAATAACTTTAATGGATTGTCTCACTCGAAAGCTTCTCTTCAAACCAGTTGGTGTTTTTCCAATTGCGAAAAGTTTTTGCCTTCGTCCGAGCAAGCTTAACCACGCGAAAGATCGGTAACATTTCCCGGAATTCATGTAAAATCACGCTCGTATTCCCTCGTTATTATTGTCCCTTGAACTGAGAAAGAACTGGCGTAAATGGCACTACCGTCTGATTTATAAAGTGTTTCTGTTTAAAGGTGGAACATGTTTATTTCCATCTTCGTTTCTCTCGACACGATTTTGCAGAAGTAACGTTCATGAATCGCAATTGAAACAATAACGAGCAGAGGCATCAGATACAAAAAACGAGAATGTGGTAACAAACCAGCGATTAGCAGCTCGGCAACTGCACTTTCCCTCTAATATGATCGTTCGGTGTAGTTTCATCGAGATCGATGATAAAAAGGGGTTCGGGGCGGACTGTTATCGTCCCTCTGGTGAATCGTAAGAAACGCGACGAAGAAAAAAAAATACTCTTGTTCTGTCTGGTTCTTCGTAGCGTGCATATCGACGGTTGTCGGACACGATACCGGTTTTACGAAGCGACGTTGATCTTGTTCCGCCGTATCTTCGGAGAATTACGCAATGTGTTCTTGCAAGATGAGGTGAACCTCGCGTGCATCGTCGTTCGTCATAGATCTTCGATCATTTTGTCTGAAAATTTGACGGGGAATGACTCGAACTTTGATACGAATTCTCGTCGAAAATAAATATTTAAGTAGAAGCTTAATCACGATCGGTATCTACGTGATTTTACCACTCACCGAGCGGTCTCCCTTTCTCTCTCTTTCTACCTGAAATACTTTAGTGGATATTAAGGATATTTCCGAGCTATCAGCGCAAACTCAACCGGTTAAAACAACTGGTTAGAAGAATAGAAAAACTCTTAATACGTATACACAGGATTGTGAGTGGATCGTTTCCACCTATACTTAGTTTTTTAGTTAGCAACTTAATGGCTTTATGTTTGTTCGTTAGTGCGACTCGTACATTATAGCATGTAAATTCGTTTACTTTTGTTTCCTCACGACTCAAGTTAAACATAGGACATTTAATATTCTTTACATGTTCGATAATAGTAAATAAAGTTGTATTATACAGGCTGTTATGGAATAATGACTAAATATATTAAGTCGAAGGAAGCGAAGCAAAGGTAAAAGGAATGACAAAAGTTCATCTTGAACGAGAAACGACTCGTATACGACTGTACAAGAAACAAAATAAAATAGACTACCCGATCGTATCGCATACGTTTCTCTTAAAGAAACCGATCCAACAGTCTTGTATATTGTACGTTCCATTCTTTCGGACTCGAACAATCATAACAGTTCCGATAATTGGTTTCGATTATCACCGATTATTACCAGATACCAACTCGAAGACGAATGGCCAAGAAAGAGTCATTACTATCGACCATTCTAATCGGGATATCGATGATCTTAACGAAGGTGAATCCGCTAATTACACGAGTCACGATCGTTCAAGGATTTACGATCGCAACGAAAAGTAGAACTCGAGAGAGATCGATCGCGATCTTTCGCGCCGGTTGCCACCGGATCGCCACTCCTTTTTATTCGATCGGCATCTTTACTCAACCTTGGTAATTTGTACGCATTATCGTAACGCGATACAAAATTGTCGGCCAACTTTTGCTTATCGCTGGAGCAGCTCGCGCGAACGTGGGACGATCGCTTTACAGATAACAGAACGACACCGAAGTGCGCTTTAATTGGATTTTTTGAAAACGTTTAATCAACCAGCGTTGAACGCGTAGCAAGACTAACGATGAACTTGTACCATAGACATTCCACAATTATCGCGTTTATATCGAACTAACGACACGATTGGTTATTCGAATACTTTAGAGTTTAAAGACGCTTGAAATTTCTCAGTATCGCGCGAATTTCAGGCTATTTCTCGTATATTTCAATTTCGCTCTCGTTTTAGCAGGCGAAAAGGATTTATCATGTCTTAAGAGAATGCTCGACGCGCAATGACATCTTTTTCATATTTCGTTGAAACCGAAGATATTCTTTAACGTCGGAAAAATGTGATCGAGTGGAAGATGATAGAAAGAACGTGACAGAAGAGTCACGTGTTACTCAGTGACGAACAACGTTTTTTAATGTTCTTAATGTTCTACAACGTTTTATTGAAATTCTAAACGATTGGTACACGCTGAATCGGTAGCTGCGAAAGTTCGACGAGCGAACGAAAACGAGTCGAGGCATAATGAAGACATAGTCGTATAAGAAATGTGTGCCAGGAATCCAATTAAACCGTTTTAATTCCCTTGCTATCTTAATCGTCGACTATTAAATTTAGCCCGCTACCTCGATAAAATGGCAAACTATACCGCGATCATAACGAACCGGTCCAGGCTTCTAACACGGAAACCACGAGCGTCGAAAGAAAGAACGCTCGTGCGCTGGATCATCGACAACTTTCGAACGGAACGTGTACGTCATAATGCAACTGACAATCTAAAATTAAGCAATAATCGCGTGGACGTGGCCGCCGTGAAACCAAGAGCTGATTGATGGAATTGGTGATGTCGTCTGTAATTAAGTGCCACGAAAACGGTATAAGTGAGACGTATATCAACGAACAGGAGTAAGTTAATGAGGCGTATGCATACATATAAGTGAAGTAAATGGGGAGAGACGCGTATTCAATCAACGTTCACGTTAAATTGCAAACGAACGCGAAATGTCCGCTTGGCCAAAGCGAACGCGGTTAATTGGTAATTACCTGGATAGAGATCGGCAAGATTATCTCGCTATTATGCCAGAAATGCTTTAGTCTGTTCTTTTTATTGAAATTTAAGATTAAGATCGGAGATGGAATTGGTGATTAGAACGCAAAGTAATTGGTATTAAGGATAAAATAAAATAAAATAAAATAAAATGAAACGAAATAAAATAAAATAAAACAAAATAAAGTAAAATGAAAAAAAAGAGAATGAAATATAGATAGTTGAATCAACCAAACCGCTATCAATCTGTAAGTGGTATAGTCATTTTACTACACAGACAGATGCCTTCGACGCGCGTTTTCCATCGCAAAAATAAAAATTCTTAAGGTTTCGTCGATCCTTATCGATTGTAGATTAAGGAAAGCAAATACCATACACTTACATTTGCACAATTTACACAAAGCAAGTACATTTATACTTCTCTGTAATTGAAGCATGAACGTTATTGCGAACAAGTATTCCTGAACGTACGGCATTCGTCAACGATCAATGACCATATGTGTTACGTTAATGTTTCAGAAGAACAAAGAGTAATTAAATTCTACCAGCACTAAGAAATTTTTCTCCGAAGAAGGGAAACATAACGAGAGCATTGAAAGCGAGAAGAGCAATTTTTCTCCGCCATAAAGACATCATCGAACACCGCGTTCCTCGAGTTGGCCTGGCGGTTTTTCTGCGTCGAAAGGGAAAATGGTTTGTTCCGCGGCCATTCTGTCGTTAATTGGGAAAATGATTTTATCCGGAGGTCTTTACGCGAGCGCATAAGAGCGGATTGAAAGCGCGCGGAATCTGCGCGGCGTCGATCTTGCCACAGCCGAAAGAAATAGCGGACAATTATCTACTCATCCCTTTTACTACCGCGGGAACGAAACACGCTGGTTCACTCTGCTACGCATTCCTTTGCACTCCTGCAGTTAGCATTGCGTCGAGAATCGCCGATTCCCATGATACCCGATTCCTCGGTGCTGAGGTTTATTCGGTGAATTAAACGGGTAAATTACGGCCGATCCTCCTCGTAAAACATATCACGCTCTCTAATATATCGGTCGGGATATTAATATGTTTACCGAACGGTTCGAAGAATCCTTCTCGGCTTAATCGAAAAGATTTACAAGTTGGTAGAAGCCAGGAGTTGGTTCTTTTTATCTACGGATTAAGCGAAATGATCCATACGGTTAATCGAGTCCGGTGTAACCGGCACGGAACGGCGTTACTCTGGGACTTCGATCACTCGATAAGTAGAGGCGGCTATATTAGTCAGACCGGCGTGTAATTTCTGTATCTAATCTTCCTTAATGTAGAAACGATTACGTTTCCTTTCGAATAGTCGATTTATTTGAGCCATAGATTCGTCGAGGACGGTAAAATAACGTTGCTGAGTAACGAATACAAGTAACTTTTATCTTGCTTCTTTAAAGCGTCTTGTCTAACATTTGTTCGTCTTTCAAGATATGTCGAGGTATATCTGAAGTTGCTCGTGTTCTCGAAGCAAGCTTATACCAATTCAATTATATTCAAATGAAACGAAGAGGAAGAAATGGCAGAAAGAAACAATTTCGTTTGGAAACGACAGGTAGGACGTTTCAATCGCGCGATATAAAACGTAGACCAAAATCGAGCAACCGAATTCAAATCTAACTCGAACTATCCCAGTCATCCCGGCGATTATTCGACGGCGCTCAATTCGAAAGTCAATTCCTCTTTCCCCCTCTTTATCCCTTACCCCGAAGCAAGACTCGTTACCAGTTCGAAGTAACCTCGAACTCGTCTCCAGGTATATACGAAACTGTTTCCATTAGCACTAAACCATCGGATTTAATGCGAGCTTGGTCGTGTTCGTGTCGTGCGTTCCAGTTCTAAGAACTCCGTGTCCATTCTTACGACGCGGTGGCGAGAGGGAAGCAGAGATTCCGTTTGCGTTGCTTTTGTTCTCCGTCTTGTACGTATGGTACACACGTGATAACGTGGCTATCAATATATTTTACCAGCGCACGTGCGCTGCTCGAGTGTTTGCCACGTGTTCCCATATACGGTCGTCCGGAGGAACCACTCCCATAGGAGGCGCAATTAAACTGTCCATCGAAGGTATTAACGGCACAAAGGCACACGGAGAAATCCGCAGTCTTCGACGCGAGAAAAATCGGTAAAATTAATTGCTAATCGGTCAACCGTGTACATGATAATTCGAATCGAAGGCAGGACGCTTATTAAAAATGACGGGAGACGATGGAACACGAATCGAATTTGTCCGTTTTTCGGTTTCGACGGTTAATACGACGATCGGTGATTTAATGAGCAGCACGATGATTAATGAACGAGGTATCACTCGTATGGATCATCATGGCAGCCGCCTGATCGATGATTTTGACAGGTGAATTTATTAAATATAGAAATTTAGCGTAAAATTGGATATCAGGGACTTGGAGATTAGAATATTACGGAGGAAAATATTTGATAATTTTCATTTATCAATTTCTAGGTGTAGTCGTCTACGACGTCGATCATTTGTGTCTTAGGAGACTCTAGAACCTTTTGAGCGTCGGATGCTACGCGTATAAAGTGAACGCGTGAAAAATTTTCGATTCTAAAAAAAGACAAGATTATATCATCGCTGGAAACAAATTTTCCACACGAGTGGAACTCACGGAGCGTGGACAGCAGCGTTTAAGATCGCGTATATCCAATTTAATTGTTCAATTTCAATGTAAGCACGCGAGATTCGTCTTTCCTACGTGATATCTCTCTAAATAAATACCGTACGAGGTTTATACCGATTTTTCTTCTTGAAGCAGAGATAGCATGGCGATTTTTCATTTCGTTTTTCCTACGTCGACGACCCTGGTAGATGGTGGACATCGATCACCGTCAATTCATCGCCAGCGTACAATTTATCCTCCTGCGAGCCCAGAGATTATAGGAGTTGGGCGCCGCGTGCAGATTCTTCATCAGGATCGTTCTTTGACGTATAGTTAGGCTTGGCCGTGCGAGTTCCCTCCGCTTTTAATGACACTCGAAAACAATATGGCTTTACGGCCGATAAAATTCGCCTCGGCGATATGTTCCGCGTGGTTTTTGCATTTCTCTTTTAACCTGCGTATTTCCGTGTACCTTTCGTCTCTGATTATCGCAAGCTATTAATTCCGAAGAAAGGATTATAATTTCAAGCGAAAAATAAGTGAAATATCTGTGGTGGACGGTGAGACGTGTCGTTGGTTAAATTAATAATGAGACGAGTTGATTTCGTTAACTATATTTACAGATGTTTTAAAATGTAGAATACAAGGCTCGCTCGATGAAATTCGTTGTAAGGTTGCGCGATAGCGTGGTACTGATACTAATTGTATACCGATTCGCTCGACTGATGATCTCGATGACCGATACTCATATTGACTCGCACGACTAACTGACTGACTATGTCTGGAGAACATGATCGTCTATTTATACTGGGGGCGGGAGGGGGGTACCTGAAGGTTTGAACTTGTTGCCGGTTGTTGGTTGCACGTAGCAGCGAAATTGCTTTGTCCAGAGTTTGTTTATTACATTAAGCGCGTCGTACAGTTCCTCTGTGATCCTCTGTGTGTTGATCCTCCGTGGCAAAGCAACTACGCGAGGCATCTTCGAATCGAAACGTCCTAAGACGCATATGCCGCATATCTTTTCGTTTGTGAAATGGAGGAACGAGAAGTTTGCTTGTTTCAAAGAAATTAATTCTTCCCCAATTTTATTCTGTTAGATACACGGAAGAACTTTTCATGTCGATTCTCTCGTTCTACCAGAAATAACGTAAATGTCTATCTAGTCGTAGTTTTATAATTAGAGAAATAAAGATGTTCTTAAAGAAAATTCTAAAAAAGGGAATAGATTTAGCCTTTTATTTTGCAAAGAAGCGACACAGTAGGCAACGTTTTACGTTTAAAGGCAGCGTTTAAAATCAACTCTTCTCCCGTATCATGGTTCGTGCGTACGGGAACGGTGATTCGACGTATAGTCTATTTGCTGCATTCGCATCTTTTACATTCAGCATCTCTGGTATTACAAAGGTAGTTATAAACGAATCACGACGTAAGCGCGCGTTCTTGCCAGCTGTGATGACCTGTTTTGAGGTTTCGAGTGGTTAACAATGGTTCCGCGAGGGATCGATACTGCGATCTTACCGAGTCATGAAGCATACACTGGTAAGATGACATGAAAAGATCAGCTTAAAGGATGCTTTTAGCCCGTTCGTTATTCAGTTTGTAATCAGATTTGCTCGAACGTGTCCGCTTTGCTTAGCATTGAAAATGTATAACGAAGGTATCGGAATCATCGACTGACATTCTCACAGGAGTATAATCGTGAAAAGTCAGATCCAGTTTCTTTTGCGTTCATTTAACGGTTCCTTAACTCTTCCAGGAATATTCGTGAAATAATTCCTCTTGAATTTCATCGTACTTCTTTGTTATAGACAAGGCTGTCGTATAAAGAATAAAGAAACAATGGATACGATCGGATAAGATTCGAAATGTTTCATAAATTAGAATTGCAAAACGGCGAGATAAGTGGTAGGATAAATTCGTTCGTTAATTAAATGCTTCGACGCGTTAGTCGGTGGGTGTACGTAATACGATCAAATATTCGTGCCAGTCATCGTCGGAATACAATGGATTTTCATGGTCGATGAACTTGAACATAAAACGATTACGCACGCTAAACTTCTGTCTTCTCGTATCTTACACGAACATACTTTTCGTATTTTTCCTACGTTGCCATATTGAAGATTTTCTTCAAGACACGTTACATGTTTGGAACATCTTTCCTCGTTTTTTATTTCCAAAAGAATAATTCCAAATATTGGATTGGCAACTAAGTGATCACTGATTTTGTCAATACCACCTGATGACAAAATCCGCGATCATTTAGTTGCCAATCCAATAGTTCCATCGATTCGGCTTTCGGAAGTCTGAAACGTTAAGAATCGCGCGGAATCGATATTTTTGTAGAACCGTCGGGGACTGTCGTGCGATTTTAACGAAGCACGAAGACAATACCGTTCTCGAACAATAAGATCGATACTGGTTCCGCGTGTCCACCGATGCTACGCGAATCCTATGCCAGGCCCTTTCTTTTTCTTCCGTGTCTCTGGCTGCGTATCGCCACTTGTTATCTGCCTGTACACCTCTTGCAGTCTCATCGTTCTCGACGTTGTACAATTGGCATACAATAGTGCGTATAGAATTAGAATCGCCGATATGCCGCTTTGTACTCGTTAGGAATCGACTTACGAGCCCGACGATGCAACCCGGTTCTATATTGATGTACCTTGTACAGAACGATCGCGATGTCTATCGTAACTTTCGATGTTCGATGCTTATTCTCTATCCGCTTCGACTTCCACGCACCGTCACTTTTTTCTTAGTTCGTACTAAAATTTTTTAAATTCTCCAGACCACGATTTATCCTCTACAGCGTAGAATTCCTATGACCGTTCGTGTACGTCGCATTGTTCCGTGTTATACCGTTCCACCCTCGCACGAATCACGTTTCAAAGCTCGAGGGTAATGTTTCCAGCCAAAACATTACAGGCGGTAGAGCCTGTAGCATTCAAGACGAACTCGAAGAATATCAGGAAAAAGCATTTTACTCGGATCTAAAGATAAGCTTAATCCTCCAAATGTATTTCGTAAGTGTTTGATAGGTAGGACTCGCCACAGTAATCAACGATAAGGTTAAAAAAATACTACGATGCAGAAATCCAGAAGCAGTGGATCGAAAATCAATTACGAATTAATATTACCCAATATGGTTCACCGTCCTGTCTTTACGTCTATCAATAGGCCATTGGAAACAAGTTTTCCAGCGATTACTCACCGAAATACATCCATCGAGGGCTGATATACCCGGCATTGGTCAATTACGGAGAAGAATCCGGCGAGTTGGCCGCGATCCTGCCTGCGATAACGCGTGACAGAGTTGTTCGTTTCTCCGCCAGGGTATATTATGCCGGACCGTGGCTAATAATTAATAAAGACCTTCATATGGACCAGCGTGGCATTAAGTCGTTAGAACCGGTGAAATCGATTGGAAAATACTTACAACGGCAATTTTGTTAAGCTGGTGCCGATAACGTTTGATGGCGAGGCAAAACCTGAATGTAACCGATCATATTGCAGCTGGTATCGATCGCCGACCACTATGATCCGTTCTCCACTGTGGTTTGCGATCATCGATATCGCGGTTAAAATAAATAGACTGGAATCCTGAGCCGTGGCTCGATCCTCTACGGACAACCACGAGAACACGAAACGTGTAGGACAGTGTCGGTCCAAGGATCGTTGTTTGTTTCGTGACGTCGCGTCAAATATCGGCTCGTGTCCCTTCAACGTATCGTTGGATAGCGTCGTCTTTTATCGTTTTGACAAATGCCTTACAATTTACAATTAAATATCGATCTATTCGCCAACGTGCAGAAGAGAATGGTCGAATCTTCTTTCGAACTCGAATTACCGTTGCCAAGATCTCGCGTGATCTCGAACGATGCTGATCTATCGATGGTAACGATTCTGCGAATAACGTAATCTTTAATAATAATAATAATAATACTCTTGTTACTATAATATAATAAACGACGACGGTTATGGTCCGCGTTGCATTCATGGTCAGCACGCACGATGGTAATCCAGATACTAATTAAGAAACCGGTAATGCCGGGTTACCATGGCTATTTAATAACTCAATATATGTAATTATCGATGGATTATTTAATTTCAGTCGCAATTGCCTGTAGATGATACCACGTCGCCACGAGCCTCCGCATTGTTCTTGCCTTGCGATGCGTTCATGCGTGCACGCGTTTTCGCGACGTTACCTAGGCGTGGCTGCTTCCTTTTAATTGCGTTTCATGACGCGTTACTCGATCCACAAGATTAATATCGCCATCTATATACTCGAAGATTTATAGCCGTTATAAATAGATATTCAAAATCAGTCGTTGTAAGACAGTTATCAGATGTTGTAAAATCATGCCATTGGCGTTTCTGTTAGACAGACAGCACCATGCGATACTCGTCGTAGCGTCATCCGGTAACAGAAAAAACCCTACATCCAGACAAGCTGCAGTCTCGTATGGTTGGCGTATAAACGTGAACTCGATAAAGGGATGCTAGGTAACCGCAGATAATTCAGGTAGCGAGGGAGAGAGAGTCCATTGAAGCGTCTCGCTTGTATTCAAATTCGACGACGTTCACGAGCGTGACCGTGTCACGTAATCGATAGGTGAGCACCAACACGCCGGATGGGGTGCGTCGTCCTTTTAAAGGCAGGACGTAATCTTGCCTGGCCACGTCAGTCATTGCCTGTGCGTTATCTCGGCCGCATCTCGTTGACTCTATTTCCCATCGCCGTTTAACCCTGCGGCATCGCGATAGACGCGTGTTTTAAACGCGTGCTTCGATGCACACCTGCCTATAAATCCGCTACCCGGTTACTACAAGCACCGTGTGTTCTCTCGATTCACCTGTTGATTCCACGAACGACCATGTTTTGCGCGTTACGTGCGTATGAAGTTACACGATGAAGCGACTGAAGTGCAACCATCGAGTTTTCATGGGATGTGGGACGATCGAGGCGTACACGTGGTCGGATATCCGTGGAATCGTGGAAGGAAAGTTTCTTTGAGGTGAAAGTCATCGCGAAGACGATCTTTTCCCGTTACATGCATAATTTGAATCGTAATTCATCTAATTACCGATCGTATTAATTTTACTTCTGAGATTCGTATCTCGAAGGTTGTAATGACGGACGTAATTAATGTCTGCTTATAAATTTCAGCGAGTAATATAGCAAGTAATATATTCTTTTGAGAAATCGCTTAACAATTCGTTCGACACTCGTATTCGCGATAGAAGTATAATAATACTTTATCCATTTTTTTTTTTTTTTGCTATTTAATTGCATCTCCTTAATACGAAGTTTAATGTGAAACGCAAGGCCATCGTGACACGATTGAACGCTCCTACTACGGTAACCCAGTTTTATGGAACTTGCAGAAGAAATTATATCTCGTTACATATTCCTCGTTCCTTCTCAATTCCATTCCTGTCGTTCCCGTTTAATTACGATGTCTTTCTTTTTGTTTTTCGTATTTCTACTTAATGAGTATTACGTGGCAAAATTTCTCCTTCGTGTCGAACTTGATCCACTTTTTATCGAAACTAATTAAGATTTCTTTTTGCTCGCTTGAAATTTCATCTCTTTTTAAGCAACCGCTATACCGTTATAAGCTTCGTCTCTCCTTCTATTTCTTAACTTCCTTCGGCCAACGAATAGACGGATAAACCGTGTTACTTTCGATTGACAAAATATAGTTAAAACGAACAAACGTGATGACCTTCTCATCTCCATCCATAGACCGAATATACCAATATGTTTGGAGGCTGAAGTTCGTTCAACTAATAACGAAGCATCTTATGCAATCACAAGGAACGCAAGAGCTGAAAGTATAAAAATGCGAAAGGATCTACAAAGACTTCCGCGTTTCCATGAATATTCATTAATCAACGGTGATCATCAATTCCTCGCACGAAAAATTTACATACTTGGATCTCCCATCGACCTTGCAGAGAAATTACAAAATTGTGAAAAAGAAACGTATAAACCGCAACGTTTAACTTGTCGACTCGCTGTTATCGTTACTCGACGAATTATTACGCAAGAGGACCAAGTTGTTGTCTTAAAACTTACAATCGTACGATGTATAATCATAGAATTTGTAGAATTCCGAAAGAATTTACTAGACGATAAGGACGAACAAATCGTTTCAATTTTCCCTGTTGAATGTCCCCTGGTTTACAAGCTCGCTCGAACGTCGAACGAATCGACATGATCGGCGACGGGTTGGCGTCGATACGCGGAAAGAACGAGACGCCTGTGCATAGTGTGCACGCGGCTGCTATGCAAATATGTTACAAATAGTACCGGGAACAGCGTATTTGAAATGCCAGCCGGTATCTGGGCTCGTGGATCGGTTTTGACTGAATACCTCATTAGAGCGGGACACCGGTTCTCGGTAAAACGTCGTTAGGCGTATCCTACGTTCGGTTCGTTGGCGGACTTCGCTTTCCCTCCGTTGAAATTCCGTCACGGCCGTTTTTGCCATGCTGCCGTTTAAGGTAAATAAATTAAGCACGGTTGTCCGATCGTGTAAAAACGCGTCGAGTTCGTTTCTTCGTATTATCCTTGCCGCTATAACGGCTACATAATGGATTGGTCACGAATTTTTAAAGCCAGAAGTAAACCATTTGTTGGACGCGATGGAAGCTTAAAGTTGTTGATTTTAGTAATTATTAGGTTACGTGAAATAATTGATGAAGTAATCGATAATTGATGGAAACTATGGAATATCAATTCGATTATGGAATATCCTTTTGCTTTTGCGAAGAGAAACAGACACGGATAAGGGTAATTTTCGTTGGAAACTCGTTATCTATCGTGGTGGAAGATATTTCGTTTTTATCTGCATCTTAAAAATGGTAGAACCGAACGTGATATTCGAGCAATCTCATCGAAGACTTTACGGCGCACTGGTAAAGCTATTTGAACCATGATAGTTTTCTGTTTCGTTCGAATAGGGAAACGATCGTAAAACCGTCCCGTTTGCATGGCATTCGTGTATATCTTCATTTTCATTCGTTTCCATTGGTAGTTCAATCGCGATTTCAGTCGTATCGCGAAGGTTTTCACGGTGATACTTAAAGGCGCCTAACGATACCGAACATGGTTGTAAATAAATATTGCGATTATAACGAACGCGTCCCAGGGTATTGCTCCTTTTGGTTACAATAGCGAGCTGATAGCCCTTTTCTTGCCGATGGAGCGAGAAGAACCGGTTTGCGTACGCGTCGACAACCTTGGGAGTAGAACAATCGAAATTACTTGCAGCCTGCCATTAACGTCTCGCGAACAGATCAATTTTTTCTTAATCCAATATTTTTGCCACTCTAAAAGACTCGTTATTTCCTTATATTCGTAGGTAATAACAATTTACGTTAGGTTTAACCTACGGTGTTGTGCAGAAGGTTCTGGTCAGACAGGTCGTTCGCTTCGTAGTCGAAAGAATTTTCGCTCGTACTGGCTATAAGAACGTGGAAGATAAACGAAAATACAATATTTAACTGCGTAATATTAATAAGATTCTCTTAAATATCGTTTCTTGCCAGTTCTTCTACGTAAACTAATAAGATCCATCTGTCTATCGACACGAACGAAATCGAACAGCGTCTAAAATTAAAAGACCTAACTCCTTTCGACTCCTATCAATTGCCTACGATCTAGCGATACTAATCGAACGTCGAGACTTACAAGGCTCGGGAACCGTTCGTAATTTCTATCACCCTCGCCGTCTTCCATGCGATCGAAACTAAACGCGCAGCCGTAGCACGCGTTCCACCAAAAAGCGCGATTCTCCAAACAACGCTGACCGCGAGAATACACGGCGTCTGGGAGAATTCAATTTCACGAACAATTCGAAACATTCAGAAAATCACGGGTGGAACACGCTCGAAACAACTTGGCTTGTTTCTTGCCAGCGGCTCGGTTGATCCCGTGATCGTGGATCGGCGTCAAGTTGATTTCTCAGTCGTAGCCTGGCCAGTCGAGGATGAGCATTTAATTGAACGCTTTGTTCTCGATGGTTTTTGCCGCTGTAGCCTCCGTCCGATTGGTCCACCCTGATCACGGAAGGAATGTTCTCCTCGTTCGAGTTTCTGTCTTGGTAGACGGATAACGCAGGAGAGACATTCTTATCTCGCGGGATCTCTAATTAAAAGATTTCTCATTGCCGCCTTCGCCTTCGGGTAGACAACGAGAAACGGGGCGTTCGATCGTCGGGATGCCGACGACGGATGCCGATGCCAGCCGTTAATCGACGCCGATTCCGGTTAATCGGTAATTAGCGATGCGGATGCGGCATCCAATCGCCGCTCGAATGATTGAAAACGATGGATCGTTGCTTGTTCGGTTGGAATA
Source organism: Bombus pascuorum (assembly GCF_905332965.1). Classification (NCBI taxonomy): domain Eukaryota; kingdom Metazoa; phylum Arthropoda; class Insecta; order Hymenoptera; family Apidae; genus Bombus; species Bombus pascuorum. The sequence continues at coordinate 3,500,462 of NC_083488.1, read as the reverse complement.
GACGAGGGTGCTTCCCATCCGCGATTCGACATTGTTAATTGAAATCTGATAGAGATTGACTGGTAGCTTCGTCTGCATCGGTAATTTTGTCGTTTGCGATTTCACCGCCTGGTTTAACTCATCGCGTTCGATATTTTATACTATGTAATCCGCGTTGAATTTTCTGAACACAGATATTAAGTTCTATAGCTTGGCAGGGTATAGGAGAAGAATCTGAGATAATAAGAAAAAGTCTAGTTTGAGATATTACGTAACTTTTAATAAAGAACGCTAGTCGAAGAAGAGGTAGCAAACGATGGTTAAACGTACGTCGTTAAAGTCTTGCATTAAGAGAAATCGCCACTGGATTTCACTGTTTCAAAGGAACCTCTTGAAGCAAAGTTAAGATAAATCGAAGGTTCAGCTTGTAAATTTCATACCTAGCTCTTTTATTGCGATATCAGGATCCTAAAGGGCAACTCGTTTGCAACCGAAATGATCGCGCATTTCGCGCGCATTCTTCGCTTTATTCGACCACTTGGCAAATTAATTACGACCTGGTCAGGCAACTGAGCGGTATTATCTAAATCATAATTTGCCACCATCATTGATACGACGTCAATTAATAACATTACCGCGTTTAATCATATCGCGAGTTATAACCAAACGAAACGCGCTTCGTCCCCGTTTTGCATATTCCACGGTGTTCGGAGTATTTTAATTAGCGTAATGGATGGCTGACGATTTCTTTCGGATACGCGGTGTTTTACCTGTGGAAACAGGGTCAGAGATGCCGCGAACGAGGGCCGAGGTCCTGTTGGATATGTACGGACACGCAGAAGGAGGGATTTCTCGTGCGTACGTGATGTAAGTCCACTGTAATTAAGAATTCCATTTTACTTGGTAAACGAGAAGAGAAATCGGCTACGTGTATGGTCGCCAGAAAACGTTCGTGTGTAGGAAACTAGTGACTTTGATACGTGGAAAATAGTCTCGTTTATCAAAAATATCTTTTAACATCTATAACTTTGTCAATTTCTAGAGCTTACACGTATATTTCTAAGGTAAGGTATTTCTTAAGAAATTGTAAAAGATCAGTGTTATTAAGATCCGTAACGGAATATTTCCTCAAACGATCTACAATCTTTGTCGCAACTCTGTTCTACGATCTATCAGTTTGTGTCCCACGTGTAGTATCTCGTGCACATGGCATGCAAATAAATGACGGAGAAATGTTCCACGATGAAATTAGACCCTTTGGAACTTTGCTCGATATAACAGGTGCTGCGAGGTCTCCACAGAGACGATAATTTTCTGTGCGTTCCAAGACCGTTCCCCGTGTAATTATTAACCAAAGACAAGCGAGCCAAGAAAGTATGCTTTATGACCCTGTCTTTCGAGCAACTGCCGCTGATTACGGGTACATCGGTTGATCGTTTGCGGTCGTGATTCAAGGCTTCTTGCGTCGATTTCTAGCAAACCGTCGCTTTTCCGTTATTCCTCGCTTCGATCCACCGTTGATTGAATGTTTATCCGGTTTACGGCCATTACGATTAAATTTTGTTACCTTACCTGGCGATCTTTTTCTCAACTCGGTCGATGTCTTTGCTCAAAGTTGTTCTTTAATTTAGAAATGTTCGAAATTATCAAAATCGAACGATAATATAGTTTTCGTAGGAAAGTTACTTTCTATCGATCATCGTAAAATGTTTTTATTCGTATAGAAGCGAATTGTTGGCATAGTTTACTTAAAAAAAAAAAAAAGAACGAAAGACGGTAATTTCGGCGCTATTTGACTAATCATACGCTAATGGACCGTGTCAATTGTAATTTTTAGTCGTAATTACAATTTTATTAATGCAGGTTCGCTATAAACATACATTTTTACTTTTTACTTCAAACTCTTGAAACGTTTTCCTTCCTCGATGAGTTTCTTACTTTCATTTAAGCTATCGAACGCGCACGTTAATAAAAACGTTGGTAGTTAGACAAAAGAGAATGTTCTGCGAAGGAAGATAAGCTGTAATTAAATTCTTCGAAAGCCTAATTGGTAGAAAGGATGATTTATGAGGTTGTTTTCCACGAAGTTCCTTATTGATAGCATTCTTGATTTAGATCGTTGCTCGATATTCACGTCGTTTTTCCGATGAAACGATAGCGTAATCGAATAAAGTCAGACATAGAAGACGTCTATTTATATCGATCGTATCATCGTTTGAATTTCCTTCGTCTTAATTCCGTCTTGAATTTAGCGCCGCATCGATGTTTAATTTAACTCGTTCCTCCTCGCTTCTTCTTCGAGTTTGTATCTCTTCGGATATCTTCTTTTTAAAATACTTTGTTCATAAGGTGTGTGAAAGGCGTGAAAAATGTTAACGTCATGTTGAATACCAAAACCAATTATTTAAAAACAGTACGGTTAATTTAAAGTTAAATTACATTCTAGAAAAGAGTATTGTATCAGGTGTTTATGTGAATAATTGGAAACAGCGTAGTGGAAATAGCACATTTGCGTTTTGGAAACATAAACACACACATTTGGAAACACACGCGAATACATTCTCTGTTTTGGAAACGAAGAGTACTAGACATTACGTTTTGATTTTCGCGCCCTGCTACCTCAGATCGCAGCGCCACGCGCGGTATAACATTGCGTATCTTTACAACGCGCGTTTCGACACATGTGAGGTGTAACGACGTTAAGATTAACAAATATTATATTCTCAATTCGCTTTCAAACAAGAATAGCGTTAGGATATTCGTCACGACTGTAAAGTGTTGTCGGAAGTTTGGTAAGTTACTGTTTAAATGACAAATTATTGCTTTTCCATCGTATTTTGGTACAGTTGATAACGAGCTCGAAAGGTTGTGTTATATATTACGTTCTTTTTTGTTCTCAAGTTATTAAGCTATGTTGTCGGATACGATGGTTGGTTCGATGAAAGACGCTTCTCCTTTACTGATCACGATGACGAAGGATGGATACGCGATAATTAAATCGCCGCTGGATCGGGAGAATAAGGTGGACTCGTTGATTGCACAGGTCGCTTGATTTATATTCGATCGAAAGAAAAATTAAACAGGCGGTTTCGCGATAAGTGGAGTACGGAGGATATAAGTTTCTTTATGGTAAGTGTTCAAATTCTTTCGCGAATCGCTATAAATATTTGAGTAAAGAGAACAGATTGAATGGTCATTTGAATTGTCCACTTGTTGGATATTAATTTAATTCAATTTAATTTAACCATCATTTTTCCAGCATAGTAATTTGTCCCGTGGTGTTACATTGACATAACTCTTCGTACATTGATAAATGACCCAATCAACAGGTTAATATTTAAGCTTAACTTCACGATGCCGATATAATTAAGGGAATATTATATACTATATATTATGTTGAATTTTTTACGTGCGTAGTTTTAATCGAAAGTAGCCGGAAGCAAAAAGAGCAAGATTCGTTTCGTAAGTAGAGTCTGATGTGGGAGAATTATCATCGATTTCTCAAATATCGTTTAACGAGGTGTGATTGATCGATCGTCGATATCGGGTTACGATACGCTTCGTATAAATTGCGTACAGGAAATTTAATTATTGCGATGAATGCGTGATCGTCTAAACGAATCGAGTATCCGCCTATTAATTTACTATAATTTTAGAACACAGTTGTATATATGTTCGGAGAGCAGAAACTATTCTTTGCCTAGTATTGTAGATCTCCACTTAGCGTGGTCGGGTCGTTGAGAGAAACCGCGGTATCATTAATCAACGTCGCCCCTTGAAAGTTTCGTATTATATCGATGCACTTGCTCGCAACTGTATATACGTGTGTCTACGAGACGTTTCACTTCGATTCACGATGAACGGTACTGAGAATTTAATAGATTATGGCATGAATTGTCATTGCGAAATAATCTATCACGACGCAAGAAGGTTCATTGTGAATATACAGCGAGTCAAGCGAATTAAGTAAGAGTATCTTCGACGGGTTAATATACGAAAATTCTAAAGAACATTATAGCAGAGGAAAGGGTGGAATCTACGGTTATTACCACCAAGTATGTTAAGACTAATTAAACTTCCGAAGAAAGCCTTCATCTATATCGTTAATTTTACCAAGATCGTTTACGACGTTAATGAACCGAAGCACATACATGCAAATATAACCGTATTCCCTGTTCGAATTGCACGACTGGTATACCGAATAAACGTCCTTGCATCGCTTTCAACGCCATTCGCCACTTTCTCATAGGCTAATGATTTTCGCTGATCGTAGGAAAACCGAATATTATATAATTTTGCGTTATATGAGATAGCTCGCTCGATAATAAGAAAATGAGAGTAGAGAAAATAGCGCGTAATCTGTTGTATCAATCAGTTTGTTTTAATATCCTATTTTCTTTTTCTATCGTTTCTTTCTCCTAGGTTCTTCAAAGGACGTCTGGTCGAGGGGCGGAGGTCTTAATAAATACCGTTCAACTCGACATCTCCTTAATAACAAAAACGAGAAAATTGTAACGCACTTGCGTCGAGGATACTTGCATTTAATGTTTCAGGTGGTCGTTTAATATTATATGTTAATCATCCTTTTCGTTTTAATGGAATAGCGGCAGCAAACTATAACTTGCGCAACGAGGGTAAAGCAAACGCTTATTTCGTCAGATCGTCTCATCATACGAAGGCCAAAAGTTTAAATATTTTACAAGACAAAGCTAAATTAACGTAACAACTAAATTAATATTATTTCTTATAAAACATGGTGACTATTCCATATTGAAATACTTTCTCTTAGCTAGCAAGGGACGTAGAAATTAGAAAATCAAGGAAAGTGGAGTATCATGTTTTCTGCAGCGATCTTTATAAATGCGTTTGATTTGAATTTGCAAAATTAGTTGGGAAAAATTAAGGACACGTCCACGAGTCATTTAATATCGTTATAACGAGTGACTCAGAAACACAGGGATCATTCAGCAAGTATTTTTCCTCTCGACTCACGAATCCATCGCGCCCATTGTCTCCGAAAACAATGGTGGCCTGTATCATTGTTCCCTTTATAGAGGATGCGCGTCGTTTTCTTCGTTGTCACGCCCTTTCCGTCCTTCTAATGAAGATCTGACCGCCTGGATTATGAATGCGATTCTATGTGTAATATTAATTTGATCAGAGGCGTGCATATCCTCCAACCGTGTCGAAAATAATGTGCTTGGAATGCGTTAAGGCAGGGCTTTTGTTGTTTATCATACAATGTGTTTGTTTTATCCGAACTATATGTATGATGAAATATTTCATAATTCTTATTAATAATGGAACGTGTTGAGTTAGGGCTTTTGTTATCCATTATACGATGTGTTTATGATGGAATATTTCACAAGAGGCTGAAAGTATCGATACGATATTTATTTATACATCTTCTATTACAATTCACAATCAGTAGGTTGTTGAGAGTTTCGGTATAGTATGTTTCATCGCGAATTATTATCTTCTCAAGATGTAAATTGGTATTATAGCTGGGTTCATAAGATTTATTTTGAGTCTCTGGATGATTCCAGACATTCGACTTCCTGTTGCTTAATTGCCGCAATGAATATGCTGTGGATTTTTGCATCCGTAAATACGGAGAGTCTCGAATTCGCAGAAATTCACCTGTTGGTTTTGTTCCCTTTCTATATAGCATGTGCGTAATGTCCTTAACCGGTTGACATCCGGCGGAAACCTGAATTCCCAGCTTTATCTGTTACAAGTTTCGAATCGTGCATAGTGATAAAACCTCGTAAGGAAAAGGTTACTAAGAAATCATCCATGAATGTTACGAATGTAATGTAGCGATAATTGACTTCGGATGCCAATTCATTAACTAACAGACTACTTCATTATGTTAACGATGTTTCCAATAGCTCACGAATATATTTGAAGAACACGCGTCATAGAAAGCTGTTACGCGTATGTCGCGTTTCGAGTAAAATATCTTGCAACTTTTGTGTATATTTTCAGATTTATTTCAAAATTCACGAATGCAGCGGGCAGCTCATTCCAATGCTAATAAGATGTCAAAATCTTTCGCATAACACGCATAGTATATTTATCTATGAAAGATTTCCACGAGCGTTGGAATACCTTCGCGAGGAATTTTATAATTTCTGTCAATTTCTTTGCTTAAGAAAAATGTAAAAATCGTGGTTGAAAGGTAGTAAAAGGTGCTCTTTAAATATCTATCTCTCGTTTTCTTTTTATCGTATCGTCGCTGTCGTTGACTCTATAGGAAAAGGGAATCGTTTCGAAGGAATCCGATTCGATGAAACATAGAAAAACCGAGATCGTTCGCCGTTTCGATGATCTTGTTCCGAAAGAAACTCGCGATACCGGCGTATTTGACGTAATAATCTGCACTGGTTGCACGAAAAGCAGCCGTTTTAGATCGAATTCCTCTAATGACAGTCCATTTCCTTTTCTTTTGCAGATGCGTGGCTGGAATGGCAGAAAAGTTACGCGAGGCGGCCGCACGTGGCGACGTAGCGCGAGTTGCGCGACTCCTCGACGAAGATATTAAACCACTGCCGGACGAAGTGAGTCTCCTTCTCCGTTTTTTCCTTTATCATCGACCACATCTTATTTTTTGATTGTATTGTCGCGACCAAGCTGTTGCGGTAAATGACTTAGAAGCCACGTCGATCGAACTCCATAATCCGAAAGACACATAGAATCGACCATGTTACAAACGCTGTTGCTTAAATTTATCCGAGAATTTACTATCATCTATGGTCATCTTTTTGCGACAAATGAACTCGTTGAAGTAAACTACTTCTTTCTCGCTTGTTTCTTATTATAAAATTCAACACGAACAATCAAAATTATGTAAAGGAGGGAGAATGATAGATGAAACTAACGAAATTATGTGGAGTCGATAGATTTGGCATCCGAACAGCTCGTCTCGTGCGAAAGGATCCTCAAAAGGAGATCGTTCGCAAAAGAGATTTCTAAAGACGCGAGTTTGGATGACCGTTCGGCCCACTTCTAATTATAGCACGCCAAGTCATAGATTGATCGAGCCTGGGTTTCATTAGAGGTGTACGAGCCTGAGAATGTAGTATATTAATTACATTACATATTTACATCTGGGGTTGTGACAGTCGCCGTCGGTGGGAATGTAGATAAGCGTGTTCGGTGTGCATTTGTCAAAAGATTGTCTGGAAGCCTGCGGGGAAACGTTGCCCGATTATCCACGCATTCATTACAATTACTTCTTCCTTAATTGCGCCGATGAAATTAATCGTCGTGCGGTTTTTTTCCACTTCAGCCAGCGGCTAACTTCGAGCTAAAGTGCTTTATTATGCGAGAAGCCGACACGTTCATCGCGATTCATCGTCGTCGGCCAATGCACCGAATAATTGAAATTATATCGATCGATGTTTCGGATCGAACTCGCAGCAAAATAGCTTTCCTTCCTGATAAAATCAAGTTCGTTGGATTCTTCGAGTCTTTTTTCGCGATGATCCATTTTATCCTTTATCGTACTGGAGAGAACGAGGGAATTTAAAAATAAGGATATTCATCTTGAAAAATTCCTTATTTTTTTATCCTAAGAATACTCTGTTTATCCTTTTCTCCTCGATAACTCTCTATGTGTGTTTCGTATTAGTAATTCTTCTTTCTCAACGATATATTGCATTTTTCAAATTCTTATTTTCTATGTCAATTCTATACCGTTTTGCTCGTTTCTCTCCTTATCTGCTAGAATAATTCCATTTTCTAAATTCTATTTATTATTTATTTAATTCCATTTATGTTTCTAATCTCCATGTCATATTGGTTGTACCTACATGTAATATCTTCTACTAAACTTGTAAAGAACACTCTAACTTCAAACTTTATGGCTTTACTTACCATCTCACACGTGGCAAGCGTTTCTCGAGTGATTCTTAGTTGAGATGAACGAATCGTACGGTTTCATAGGATCGCGATATTGGTTGAAACAGAATTTATGGTGGCTACACGTCCACCGCGGTTGATTCATATACGCAACTATTTACTATTTGATATATTACGCTTTCTGCATCTAAGGTTGCATGGATAAGATATACTTCTTCATTAACACACGGAGTTAGTGCGCTCTTATTACCCGAGGCAACGAGCCACAACCTTACAGGAAATCTGAACATACACAGGTTACTAGCCGTGTCAAAATGATGTATACTCTCATTTGTTAAATTTGCGTAACCTATGTCTTTAACATCGGACAGGAAGAGGCGTATAGTAGTACTAATGTGTCTAGTATTTAAGTCCAGCATTAAACAGTATTTAGTATCTAACAGAGATTAAAATTCCAATTTCGATCTAATTCTTCTACGCCGCCTTACGTTGCATCGTCTCTGTTCAAAGAAAGATTTACTTCGCCGTAGTTCTCCGATCTTTCTCTCGTTCGACGAGTGAGAAAGCTTTGAACGTTCTAAGAAAATTTGCCATAAAATGGTAAGGAGAAATTACGCGTGTCACTAACGTTTCCTTCACATTTTCCCAAAATTAAGAAATCTTTCAAGGATAGAAAAGTATTCGGTTAAATGTGAATCGAAAAACGCAAAAATTGACGAGAGGTTTATGTAAATAATAAGATCAGGGGGGACTCGGCTATGTTAGTTGCAAAGATGCATCGAGTAGCGTTGCTTGAGCCCCTGTTCGGCTAATTAAGCCTGCGTCCTGTCTGATCGCAGCAGCTAATTCGACACGAGAAATGCGTGTGTTACAAACTGAAATGCGGGTACCTATTAATTACGTTGCTAATTGATCCTCCCGTGAATCACGAGCGGCGAGCAATGCTTAGGGAAACTTAATTCGCCGATAAAGTTCGCACTTTCCTTCTCCGCTCTTTTTCTCCTCGAGATAGTCTTTTAATTTTAGATTTGAAAGCTTCGCTGATCCTCGATTTCTCAAATCCTTTAGTTCGTTGATTTCTTCGTTTCTTCGTTCATCGACTCGTCGTTGAACGTTCGATTCTTTAAATAATTATTTTTAATTGTTTTACCCTGTAACATTTATCGGACTTAGTATCAACGATCAAAATCTAATTCAAATATTTTATATTTCGAGTATGTTTATCCACGATATTTATCGAAAATATATTTTCATTTACAGAATGGCAGAAGTCCTCTTTTACTGGCTGCGGCAGGCGGCCACGTGGATGTCTGCGAAACGTTGCTTCTTCGCGAAATCGACGTCAACGCTGCGGACAATGTGAGTGAATATTTATTAATTCGTTTACTTGCGCAAAGTTGTATGACAAATTTCGTTTCATGGAAATTTGATATTTTTCATGAAAATTTCTATCGTTCATACAGATAGATACAGTCTCGTAAATTCCAGTAACTTTTTATTAAAAATAATTTTAAGAGACTGTTGTATTTAAATCCGGTTCCGAGTTAAAAGTAAAATAAGGAGAAAGAGATAGAAAAATATTCTGAAAGATCATGGCGTGTAATTCGAGGGATAAAGAGCCTAAATTCCGAGCTGCGGGCAACCCGGGCTTCGCTAATAATTCACGAGCTTAGGTGGGTTGGTCCACGCGTCAGTCGCTCAATATATCAATACACCGTCTAATGAAGGGTGTAGGGATAATTACACTCGTAATTGCTGGTTTACGTACTTGTCTCGCAGCTCATGCTCGTATCGCGCAAGTAGAAAGTCGTCGATGATATTTAATCGAATCCTTAATTCGATTTACAAAGAATAATTATCTATCGATTCTGTACAACCCACGGGCAATCATGAAACATTGCCGCGATACGGATATTAAACAGAAAATTACATGCGTAGACCGTAATACGTAGAAAATTGAGCGCTGCTTGCAGAATCGATTCTAGATACGAAGATGATAAAAACGTAATAGTAAAAGAATATTCCTGAATAAATTCCTATATATTACAACTCAAATCGACAGAAATGTACCATCCGCCTCTTACCGTTTGAGTCGCAGGGATCATTGAAAAAACAGAGTCGAAAAATCCTGAACAGCGCGATAGCGCTTGTCTTATTTGTTACTTTATGAAATACATCTATATCGTTGTATATGCGTACTATTAGTTTATAAATATTTCAAGTTTTGTTCATAAAAATTATCGAGAAGATAACAATGAAATGCAAAATACCGTGGGTCGTCCGTAGCGTTCAAATGTACTTGGACTTTTCGACGCAGAAGTTAAACAGCGCGATCGCGCTGCTTGGGACTCAAATGGTTAAGAAACAAAAAGAGAAAGGAGAGGAGAAGAAAAGGATAAAAAGGAAGGAGGTTAATAAGCCGAAAAATCTTATCGCTAACACGATCGAATTCCGCTGCTCTTAAAAAAGAGCACAGCATCCCTTCTCTCGATATATTATACCACTTTCTAAGCGATCCTAAGACACTTCGTATATAGAACGCTAGGGTATCAAGCGAAGACAATGATTCATTTGAAAGAACGGAAAAAGCAATCGGGATCGTCTGGAGTCTCGGTTATCGCGCAAGAAGATCCGGCTGGCTTCCAGATCGGCCACAATGCTTCCATTGCCGCGTTGACTGACGGCCAATCTTCTCTCGCCATTGGCCGCAGAACACGTTTGGCTAGATCCTACCAGCAAGGGGTATTCCGAGGTGGCTGTATTTAGAATCGATGCGCACACCGCTGGTGGCCACCTGATATTCATACTAAATTCCCGTGAATATCTTCTTGCATCTCGTACGAGCACAGTATTGCTCGCTTTCTCTTCGCTTTTTCATTATTTTTCGTTTATCACGAATTTAGTCGCTCACCGGTTCAAGAGTTAATCGACAAAGCTGGAACGTGCGTGCCGAAAGATCGTATCTCTTGGGATTTAAATCGAACTGCGAACGTCGAACCCCTTGAACGATGTCGTTTTAATCACGACGAACGCGTTGATTAATTTCGACTGCAGCGGATTCGAGGAATTTATTTTTATGGCTTTCGATTGATTTTCCAATTGCTTCCCGCTGTTAGCTGTTTTGACGACTAAACTTTTATAGCGTGCGCAGTAAAATTTTGATCAAACACAATGATCAGAATCGTGATACGAAATTCTATGCTCGTCACAGCGGTTGAACCTGAATGACAAAAATCTTCCGGATCCTCTTCTCGAGATATTCTTCCTTCTCGATTCTTCGCTTCTTCCATCCCAAACGAACGTGCACATCTCCAAAGCCAAGACCTTAAAAAAATTCTATAAGTATATAATATTTTCCAAAAAAGAAAAAAAAGGAAAAAGACTCGTAATTTCTCTGTACTCGCACCTCTTACTCCAATCTTCGTGTCTCTCCTCGCACTTCCATCGTGCTCACGAAAATATGGAACAACGATATGCAAACGCGAATAACATCGATCGAAAGGTTAATTGGTTTCATGGTTAAGCGGCTTAAAGGGGGGATCTTTCAGGCATCGAACCACGACTTTGGTCGTTTTTTTGCAACTGGCTATGGCGGATGGTAGCTACGGGGCCGTTATGTACACGTATCTTTTGTCTGCATAAGGCAATCCGGTAAGGAACGTTGCTACGGAGAGAAAATTGTCTGTGTATCTGCAAATGAAAGATCGATATTTATTGGTGTCCGATGGTAGAAATCTACAGCGGCCCCCTATCTATGCCCTTTTCCAATCGATCGCACGAGTGCCTATCGAGACTTATGGAAACGTGCGCGGACAATTATGCGCGCTTTCGAAGAAGCTCGAGCAAGTTTTTCTACCGATGGATTTCCACTTGGAAAGACGAAATGCGAACTTTCTTTCGAACGGTCGATCGAGAGTCGTAGAGTTGTTCTTCGAACCAAGTAAATTAGCGTATTTTCTTTGACATATAATCGATAAGCTGACATATTTCCACTCTTTAGATATTAAATTCCGAATAAAATTCTTTTTCTCTTCTAACTTTTCTTTCTATTCTCTAACTTTTTGATTGTATTTTTCTCTGCTTCTGAATAAAAATGACCAACGTTGAATAATTGGGTGAACAAACGTGAGTTATGAGAAATTTCGATATTTCTCGAGAAATATTACATCGTAGAATTTTTTAATATATTCACGGACGTGGAAAATATAAACATTAGAAATTCGAGAGTACGTTATGTTTCGAGAATGTTCGATACTGTTACAATTGATCGAAGGTGGAATTATAAAACGTTTAGAAGCACATCACGATGCAGTATCGTGACGAAAGAATTCTGTAAGTTATCGACGTGCACCGCATGCAAAAGGCGCACCGAAGGAAGTATAAAAGGAGATGCTTGAATGGCATTTACAACCATGAAATTTACGACGATTTACCGACATTCTCGTACTGCTTTTATTTGTACCGCATAGTTGCGTTGCTACCTCGGTCGGATACGACGAATCGCATCGAGTATTCTAAATCGCACGCTAGATTTACCGCGCAACTGTAAGCGCGGCAATTTGAAGGATCACGTTCGAATCGTGCGCCAAACTCGAAAGAATTGGAAGTTACGTAAAATAGTTGATCGAATATTCTAAAAAAAAGATTAACAGGACTTTCGAAACATCGGATCTATCCACTTTGTTATTTTTACTCAAAATTTCATTACGCCGTCCTTGTTGCAAGTGTATATTTCATTTCCATTTCCAATTTCTACTTACGGTGACTGTAAAAATTATTCGACAGATAAATTGTTAGTTACCATAGAAAAGTATATGCTTATAAGAAACGTGTCATTTTTTATTAGAACGTTGGTGAAGCTTCGGAATGTTTTCTACGACACACAAACACGAACACGCACCATATGTTCCTAAATATTTTCTAAAAACTTTTACAAGTACCTATAAATAATGAAATTTCCTGATTTTCTTCCTTCTGTGTATAATATTTTTATTTATTCCTCCGTGAATCATCGAACAAGCTAACATTTTCCAATTATAAAACGATGAGTTGAACGGAGAACGAGCCTGCTGTATCGTGGCATCGAACAAGCATACCACCGTTATCGTTAAAAACATCTAATCCAACAATTTACTGTAACCTTAATAGCGTAATATAATGGTTATTGGGACAGGCAAGAAAGCTGTCGGTTGGTAACGTCGTTTAAAAACGAGTCTAAAGCCGGATTCACAGTTAACCGTGTCCTACGGGGTTGGTGTTTGCATTCGTTTAGACTCGTAATTCTTCTAAAATATCGAGGAAGGTGAATGGAAAGAAATCTTTGACACTGTCCGAAGTATAAATCTGATAAATTTTGACGCTATAGCGTTCCAAAAGCTATAGCCTGTTAGATAAACTCCAGCTGCGTTCGTGTTTCAAAAGATTTCTATGGAGCTGTTCCTCCCTCTTTCCGCCATTCTTTTTCTTCTTCGGACAAGATTTATACGGCGTTGGGTTTACGGGTCGTGCGTTTTTTCTCGAGATTCTGCCGCGAGGAATTTGGCACACATTCTTCTTGCCTCGCTATGGCCGAAGATGCACAAGGTCTATAATTATGGTAGGTCTGAAAATAGCGTTTTAGAGGAACATAGGCGGTGTTGGAGCGATTGCTCCTTTTTCAAACCGGATTTCGACCATGATCCGTCTGTCGGACGTCTTTGGGCTATCTTTTGGTCTCAGACTCGATTATCATACGTCCTTGAGGGAATTTTTCTTCCTTTCGTCTTCTTCTATCTTCTTTTTTCCTTTTTTTCTTCTTCTTTTTCGATGTCGGTGCCTTGGATCGATGAATTGCCGAGACTTGCAGATTGCCGTACGTACAGCTTCGAGGCGCAAGCGGAGCTAACCGAAGGCGGTTTCGAATAGTTCACGAGCGATTCTAATCGAGAAAGAAGTTTGGAATGTGTTACGTGCGCCAAGGATTCAGATTCTTTCTAGGAATTTTTCTACAGACATTGACCCTTAATTGGTGATAAATTGACGATAAATGAATAATTTATAGATCGTAATTTACGATACCGTATCCTGAATTCTAGAAGGTATTTCTGTTTGGCGCGCATTTCCTCTCACATTGATTACGTACAGTGTTGGCGCGTACCCTCGTTTTTCCATTTAATCACGTTCCACGCATTGTATTTTTGCTCAGATTTTTATAATCGTGAAAAAGCTATATACCGCTAAACGACACGATCGATCAGTATATAAATAAATACAGGCGAGCACATGGAAAGTAGAAAGTACGAAAATCCTATTTCCGATATCGCCCTCTGGCTTCCTCCGATCGTTCCCATGTTGGTTGCAATTCGAACGGGTCAAACCGTAGCACCGTTTAACGAGACTCGATTCAATTACAACGTAATTCGAGCGATTCGTCTTGGCGGTGCGTGGACGTGCTGACTAATGGATTTCCATGTTCATTCATCTAAACGGAAAAGTATATTTTACCGCATTAAGCATACACGATGTCGTGCGTACATCCATCTAGCAGGCCATAAAATCAAGGTGCATGGTCGCGGAGTTGCGCAATGATCGCGCAACGAGGATGTGTTGCACGATGAGCCGACAGAGATCGACCATGCGTCCCGTACTTTCTCCGTAATTATACATAAGAAACGATCGGACGAATAATCTGGGAAACACGATGGCAGACCGGTAGCCGCCATTGCAACGTCATCCTCGTAGAACCGGTGTTGGCCAGCCGTTATCGCGAAGGTTGATTCGCGTATTTGTACTTGTAAATCTCTCTGTACCGTATCAATCATCGAACCACTGGTCTAAGGTCTAATTACCAGCCGCGTTGCCGATCATTTATAACGAATACGATGTTATTAACTAATCACGAGGCCTGGTGATGTATGATTTCGTATTACATCTGCCTGTACGTGTTTTGCAAGTGTCTAGCGGTTCTTTTTCACGATTTTTTTACAACGTTCTAATAATCTGCGAGAATCACGACACGACGCGACACCGGAGAAGTGAAAATATTGGTTGTAAGCTCGTGACTCTCTTCTGCTTTCACTTTTCCATTCCAACATGCTCTGGACCGTCCTCGTGGTTTTTGCGGTCTTGAGATTTATGAAGTTATGGTTGGTCGAATTCTGAGATTGCATTCGCGTTGATGAGCCTGATCGAGTTCGAAGGTTCGCACGTTGAACAAGGATCTGTGGATTTTTGATTTATATGCCTGCTACTGTCTATATATTTGCCGCACTTGATGCAATTCCGTTAAAAAAAAAAAAAAGTTCTCGTGCAATCGACGTCTACGGTCGTTTAAACCGTAGCGTAGCATCGATTTTCATCAAATTTCAAATATTACTTCTTCGTGCCTACCAATTAATACCTACTATCGTTCTCGTTGATATCTACCAGCTGCATATTATTATCGTTTGCCTGCTGACGATATCGTTCGCGTTCAGCGAACATTACGAGTGCGTATTTATCGAGATTTATTGGTACAGTTGTATCGCAACGGTTGTACGAATGGATTTTCACGAGGGACCATTTATTCGCGGCGAATTTAAACACGTTATCGGACTGTTTTATGGCCTCGTTATCTCTAGCTTTTTAAATTCACCGAGCTGGCCACTTTTGCTGCGGCAAGCGCGTCGTTTACCATTTTCCAGGTGCCATTCGTTGCGGAACGAGGCAAAATTAGTCAATCCAGGTCTAAGTGGAACGAACACTTAAGGGTAAACAGGAGTTCTTACGTCGAGATTTACGTTGCCTGGAAGCTGCTGAAGCCTCTGATTAAGATTCTATCGTTATTTAATACCGGTTGCCGTACTACGAAGTCAACATACGGTCATCCTCTCGGTTCTCTCTTTAGTGGCGAAGTAATAATCTACTAACAAATTTAAGTTCGAAAGCAACTTGAGATACACACACGGATTAATTGCATCTTGAAAGAGAGAGTAGATTAATCTCTCGTTCTTATTTGCATAATAATGTATTTACAGTGGGTATCGGAGAGCTTCCGATCAGACTGGTCTTTTAAATTATTAAAAATAGTTCTTTTGAAAATTGAATGACGTTATAATCTGCAAGGCACAGCGCGTACATGTATTCTACACGCGCAACAGCTTTGTATCTTTTAAAGATTGTTTATTTTCGAGAATTTTTAGCAGCCACCGTGATCGAATATTAATTACAGACGAACATTCATCGAAAATTCCTTTTTCTTTCACGAAAGGATATATTATTTTAAATTATCGAACGAAAACGAGTAATAATTACTGCGTGCAGTCACACGGTAATAATTACTCTGTCGTTGGAATTAACAGCGATAATTACTAGAAGATGAAAAGTGGTCGTGTCGACAACAAGATATACAAAATTGTTCGCTGTGGTGCGTTTGGTGCACTCGAACATGCAACCTGGAATTGTTTGGTCGTTGCATCGGTTCCAGCCCTATGCGTCGTTGCGCACCAGGAACAATGATACCAGTTTGACTGGTGTGCTTCTCCCACTCTGTGAAACCAGCATACACTGTATGTATCGCGATCCGATGGCCCTGCTTCGTTTTATGCAACGCTCTCGAGGACGATATCGCGATCGTTCGACGTTACGACGCTGAAGAAATTGATAAGGACCTCGTGACAGCGGCGGCCTCGTGACAGCCTTCCATGCACTCCACCTTCCAAATAAACGATTCGAAAGAAAGCCGAGCGAAAGCCGAGCAACTGTGTCGATATCTTGCGTTAACAATGGCTATATCGGGGATATAGAGATGCGAGTGGTACTCGTCGATAATTGAACGGAATATCGCGCGAATCGACCACCACGCACGGACTGGCACCTGGCTTTTCCTTTGTATTCGTTGGCTTTTACGATTCTATCGGCTTCAGCGAACCTGAAAATTAATTCACCTCGTAGCAACGAATGTGACGTTTATGCGCTGTTCACACTTCAATTTAATCCTTCGATAGATGAAGAAGTTACGATTCGATGGCTACGTAAAATCGAGAATACAAATTCATAGCTCTGTATTTTATTCGATTTTATGCGTTGCTCTTTTTTTTTTACAATGGATTCTAGTTTTAGTAGTATTCTAGTATTTTTGTTTTGTGGTTTTTATGAAGTGGTTTTTATGGCTAACAAAGTTGCCACACTATGTCGTAAAGCTGTCACGCTTTCGATTTTCGTGGATCGAACGACGGCGTGAAGGATATGGATGTTTTAATTAGGAGAAAGTGCAAAGGCCTCTCGAAATAGGTCTCTCGGGCATCGACTTCCATTTTAACGCGCTCTAAGACACTTTTTGCAACGAAAAATCGAAGCAACAGTTTCTTTAAAAGATAACAAGACCAAAGAAATGAAAGTCGAGTACAGATTCTAAATACTCTGATAAATAGTGCGGTATTTTGTCTATTTTATATATTTTCCCATATAATCTTTATATATTTTCCCATCTTCTCTTTAAGTTTCTTTAAGCTTCTCGTAAAAATCCCACCATCGATGCCAAGGATACGTAACACGGTGAGAATCGCTTGAACGAAAGGACGAAACATCTTGTTGAAATGAACGTCGGACCACGTGAAACGCAAAGACGCAAGACGAAAAGCTTGAAACCGCGAGATATCTCGTTCGAAGAATCCTAAATAAATAAAAATCAGATTCGCGAGATCGCTGTCCGTAGATGCAACAGGTTTAAACAATTTCACGCTACATCAGGCGCGGCATACGTGCGTTCTGGACAAAAAAACCTTGCTTTACAAACGCGTTGAATCGTCGTTGAAAATTACAGCTATCTCGAACCTCAGGCATACGTTCTCTGGTATATTGCACGTAAGTAGTTGCCTAAGAACGGCACGAGAGATCGATCGCTCTTTATGTGGAGCATCGTTGCAACGATCTTTGTGCGCCATCGCGTCGGTCGCCTATTGTGCATCGAACCGATGTAATGGCGGATAAGACCACGGCCAGAGAAAACTCACGTAAAAACGGCACGCTATGTGCGATTCGTAATTGAAGATTGGATACGGAGTAGCGGGTTAGTCGCGGTTCTATATCTTCCTATTGTTGCCGTGTTCTTGCATTAATTTCTTTGACAATTCGCGTGCAAGTTCCGCGACGCGGACTCCTCAGCACTTGCCACTACGTTGACTTTTTGGCCATACTTTCTCCCTCGACGTTATTCTTAAAGAGTCCGGAAAAAAAGAAAAGAAAATGATTCATTCGCGTCATATACTTTCCGGTCTATCGGAACGGAAAGTTCGTACTAAATCGTCGCATAAATCGAAAGCGAAACGAGCCGTTGCCCGATCATTTCTCATTAACAACGTCTTCAAGGTGTATGTAATAAATAACGCGTTATGCCGTGTTATTGGTGGTTTTTGGTGCGATGGTTGTTTGGCCCGGTTGCTTGTTACTTGTCAGTGGGGACGGTAAAAAAGTGCCACGTTGTTCGCAAAATTTATTCCTTGCCTGTTGCACCGAAGGAAGGTAGCGCGATGGTTGTCGGTGGAGAGAGGTTGGAACTCGTTATGTTTCGGCCACGTCGAGGGGATTTCAAGTCGAAAGACCGTGTACGTCTGCTAAGGGAATCAACACGGGCTGGCCGTGCGTCGAGAAAGGTAGACACCTGTACACTTTGCTGCGAAACCAAAAAAGAAAAGAGAAAAAAGGAAGAGGAAAGAGAGGAAAAAGAATACAGCGAAGACGACGTTAATTAACAACTGGCCTTTACGTCTTTCAGGCAGTCGTCCGATCATTAAATACGGAACCTCTAGTTCGCGTCCCGAACCACTGTAATAATTATAAACCGCGATTCATATCATAATAGATGGAAAAATTCAGTTTCACTCGTCGGCTGATTTCTACCGCTTTTTCTTTAAGCAGGACTTATTAGGTTTTAGCGGAGTTGGCACGAGGATGGTAGCTTGTTCGAAACTTGTATTACATATTTTTTTTTACCAGTTAGTCGTATTTTACGTAGTCGCGAATCTCTATGCTTCGGACTTTCTTTTCTTTAACGTGTTTCGAGATTTTTAGATCGTTCGAATTACGATCGTTCTACGAATCTGAACAAATTTTCCTACGTTATAAAAATAATAATTTCGCCACGTTTTCAATTATCTTATTTCAGGCATTGTATCGCTTATTTGTACGGCTTGCTCGTATTTTACGACGTGTAAAGAATTCTCACGATCTTGACGATAAAAACATCCCTAAAAATGATTCCTTCCTCGACCAAATGAAACGTACCGTTATATAATTACAGCCTGTCTGTTTAACGAATTTATTCGTTAAATTGGGAAGGATATACAACGCGTAAGATCTGTAAGACGAAGAAAGAAATACAAAGAGGCGGTAGAGCTCGGAAAAAATTCTCCATTCGCTTCTTGTACCACGCAAGAATTTTCTAATCATCGTCGTTCGATGGTATTCGCCGGAACGGTGAAAGTTTCGTTGGCGATTTAACGTAAATACGCGCACGTGATTATCCGCGAATGCAACGTGTCGGTATTCTCGTTATGAATTTCAAGATCTACCATTGGTACCGGTTGACGATTGGAAAAAGTAGTCACGAGCTGGTCGATTGGCATGCTGGTTTTTACTTGGCCAGTACGCGGTGCATCCCGATCCAGGCTGTTGCTTTTCCTTTACATCGACAGCCTTGTTTTATGGTAGAAATTGTTCGGGTAATCGTGGAATCGATGGCTACTCGACTGCCGTACAACGTAGACAAGTGGATACTTTGAAGATGGAAGTTTTTTCTTCGTCTCTTAACAACCTCCGATTTAACATAAAAAATGTAGGAAAATTGGTCGTCCGCATTGAGAAATTATCAAGGATGATGTTATTTTCGGAAAGTCGATACTTTATCAGGCAATTTGCTGACATTATCCCGCCGAACATGGAAACTGAGAAAGAAATTAATTAACAAATTGAAAATACCAAAAGGATAATATCGCGATTATAAAGGAAAATAACATTTATCATTTTATTTTAAAACCAGGTAAATTACACACCGGATAACGGCAGGGAGAGAATTAATCATTTTTCAAATTACGATAGAAGTGGAATAAAAATGAACGAGACCTGGCGGTTCTCGGTTTACCAGTCGCCGGTTAATTCACTTTCAAACGTAATTAATTCGAAATCGTTTGTCCGTTTATATTCAGAAATTTGATTCCAATGGAAATTTTTATTCAAGACCACCCTATTCACAATCGATCGAAGCTACGTGAGAATCTACGTTGTTTCTCTCGTTTCCTTGGAAAATTCTATGGTCCAAACTATAGTCTAAACGTTGGTCGATGTAAACGGAGAAGCCCTGACTTACTTGAATCGCGACTTAACGGCGGTTTAATAATCCTGAAACAGGGAGGCCCCGTTTCTTCGCGGAGGCTTCCTCTGCATCAGCTGCCGGCATAATGCGAATACTTAACGCGCTTGCATCGAAAATAAGGATCGTTAAAGCGTCCAAGAAAATGAGCTTCGCAGGGTAATTACGTTTTCCACGGCCCGATGTGTACAAGGAAGCGACGCTTAATTATACAACGTTACGCGTATCGTTTCGTTTTATTCGGATGCGTTGTCGGCTTAAAAAAAGGATCGATATCTGCGAGTTTGTCTGGCCGGTCGAATCGTTTCGTACGATGAAACGATTATTAAAGCAGATTCAAAGGGGAAAGGAGAAACGTGGAATAACAGGAAGCTCGTGTAATCGACGGGCTAACGAAAAAGGTAACGATGATTGTGAAGAGAATATTTAAGTTTGTTATTAAATTTCAGACTGTAGCCTCAGAAAACGAATGATTCATTTTTAATGCCTTGATAATACACATTATACTACGGTTAATTACGAGAGAAACTAAACAATCTTGTTTGGTAATTTCAAAATCACCATCAGTGACTTTCAAAGTCCTTTTTTCACAACTTAATGTACTTGTTGAGAATCGTGCATCTTGATTGCCGAAATAAAAGTAAAGGAACACTAAGGTTACACTTAGAATTCATATCGAAATAGTTTTAGATTTATTTAATAAACGATGTCCAGGATCTTCGTCGATATACATTTGCACGCGTCTCAGCACTCTCTTTGTCTCACGATCTTCCGTACCACACTGCCAACGGAACGGTTACATTTATTTGTTTTTCGAGACGTCGCGCACACACATGCTTCCGCACACTCGTATTCACATACGTGTGTTACTACTACGCGGCCAATCTAGCCTAGCACAGAAAATTATACATATCTCAATAGTACTAAATATGTTCATCGTTCGTCTTGCTCGACGAAGATACCTGTTGCAAATTCATCCGTGGAAATGCCAAAGAAGCATCAACGTACGTCGGCATTTGCAATTTCGTTCTACGATTCAACCTACAAATTGTCTTATCTACCGTCTTTTATCCCTCTTCGTTCGATCGATCGGCAAAATTCATTCGCGAAAGTTCAACGCGTTATTACTTGCTCCTCGGACGAGTTTCTTACGAAATAGAAGACGCGTTAATGTTTCGTTTCTCCCGTATCGTCGATGTTTACGACGATGCACGACGTCCTCGATGTCCTGTAGGTATTTTTATTACGACATCTTGCAAGAAAGAAACCCGAGAAAAGACAGAAAACACGACGTTGTATTTTTCCAACTATGTTTCTAAAAGCGTCGTTATAAACACGATCCTACGCTCATAGAAGTAAGAATTTCTACAAATATCGCGTCACACGTAAAAGGCGTGTACGAGCGTTGGAACTGTCTCTCGTGAGCAAGTAATCCATGCGATCAGAGAGCCATTCTATCGACCATTTACCGTTCAAGAGCGAAACGAAGCGGTTCACAGCATTGACTCGTCGTAGACTTTGAAGTTCACTCGGTTCTCATTGCCCATTCTTGCTGTGCTTTAACGCGCCGCGTTTCCGGCCCGCTCGAAATGCCACTCGAGATTTCATAACGCACGGTAACGACAGAGCAGCTACTCTCGGTTAGCTGCAGCAGTCAAATACGAGCACGTCGGTCTCTTCGGGCGTCTATTATGCGGTTGATGAGATCGCAGCGTGAGACGCAACGACGAAGATACTCGCGGCCGTAGCATCGTGGCGGTGGAAGACGCGCGAAACGGTAACTGCGTGGATGGTACGAGCTGGTTGCAGCCGTTTAAGGGAACGCCAGCACGATGCTATCGTGGTAAAAATGATAATGGTCCGTGCCGCGTTGACAAAGTGCGACTAGTTGTACGGAACGGCGGAATGTTGAAAAATCGAGAAGGGGGAAGCTTGGAATACGAATAAATGCCACGTATTGCGCGTGTGTACCCGCGAACTATGCTATTTCGCGACAAACCGTGTGCGTGAATTATTCCCAGACCGCATCGTTGTCTGAGAGATTGTATTTATTTTTTGTAAATTACAGTTACTCCCCTTGTTGCGAGTGGAAAGCGCGTTGAATAATCGTTCGAAAGGTTTTGTTCGTTTTCCGTGAATTACAGTTACCTCGTAACAGACGAGAGAATTGGTCAAATCGATCGAGAGTTAATCGGATTTTGTATCGCGAAACGAAAGTGCGCTCCAGCTTCCGTCGCTGTGAACGCTCCTTTAAATTCCATGCAATTCTTCACGGAGGATGAATTTTGTTTTCGTAACGCGCCAACCATAAGCTACGTTCCATTAAGGATCCTTCGCAGATGACAGAATATTAGCGTGCATAATGCTGGAAGAAACGTATCCAGATTGTAAACCTGTTTAGTTAACGCATACCTGTTACTCGAGAATGACTTTTCTTCCTTCGGTCTTACCATGGGTCGCGCGTCAAATTTTTCTTCTTTCTTTCTTCCCACACATTTTATTATTACCGAAACGTTATAAAATTATTACAGTCTTTAGAATTGTCGAATTTATCAAGGTAATTTGCAATCGATAAGCTTGACGATTAATCGTACGAACAAAATTCTAAAAGCAAGAAGTAGAAATCAAGCTGTTCGGATTCCCCACTGAGACACTCTTAGCTTGTAGCTCACCGAAGCAGTCTGGTCACTCTTACCCAATATCATGCACCATCTACGTCTTAATGAAACACGTGTTTGGATTCTAGAACGGATTTCTCAGGATAATTCATCCTAATGTTCGAAAAAAAAAAGAAACAAAAAAAGAAAGAGAAACAAAAAAAGAAAGAGAAATTTACGATCAGAGTTTCGTACGAGGGGATTACTCGAGAGATCGTAGATCAACATCAAACGTCTTCGTTATACAGCCACGTGTATTCACGAGTACGACGCTTCACACTGTAGCCATTAATTTACAACAAATTCTTAATATCCGATCTTTATGCTTCTTGGAATTTCCAGAAGACTCGTATTTCCTTCTACTGTATTTAATTATCCATCCTTAAAAATTCATTCTCTGCTTCTCACATTTCTACGCGCCTCTCTGATATACAACGGCGCACAACAGAAAGAAGCTTAAAACTCAGACTTGCGTTTACGAGCGCAACTTGCGTTACGACGTTTCCAGTAACTTTGTGTTAAAGGCTTTTGTTTTACCACGTTGACAACAATCGTCTGTTCCGAGGAATTTAATCCTGATTGTTAGAAATTTAATCTTGAAGTTAAGATTAATAATCTGTGGAAGACACAATGTTTGTGTTGAAATAATATTCTGTGATGTTTATTAAACGGAACTACAGAACCAGATGTATATGAGCGAGTGATATAATTAACAACGTGTGCAAGAATCGTTGATTGTTGGCCAGTTACTTTCTTAGTTACTAGACTTAGATAGTGACCCATGATCCCTTAAATACTTTGAGCCCCACTCTCTATACAGTAACGAGTACGACCTGTGTAAGTGTCCTGTTCAAATTCCTGTGTGGGTGTCTGTGTATGGGTACTTACCCTTTGCGTGAAATATCGTTGTATTCCAACACTGATAATTCAATTACCATCCAATTAGAATCCATTCTCGCCGATTGAATCTATTTTCTAGAATCGACTTGCCTCTTCTGTCGCTCCATCCTTTAAGCTTCCTTTCGTCCACCGCTACGTACACGTAGTTGAGTCCACCTACACGTGGTTACTGTCAGCGAGAAACTTCGATTCTCCACGGCGCCCTGGTTGCCAAACACGATTTCACGTGTTGTCGAGCGGTCGATCGAACGTGTCTTTTGTCGACAGAGGTATCTCTCGGGGCGACAGCAACTGCCGCTAACGTCCGAGTTAATCGGCCCGCCAAACGCTCCTATAACGCGTCGATGGCGGATGACTTATCGCGGAAATAAAGACTGGCCGCGCGCCGATCGAACCTCAGATTGCGCGTACGGTTACCTGTCTACCTTTCGATGTTTTATTTATCTCGATTCGCGCACAGACAGCCAGCCTCGTTCTGTACGAACCGTCCTTCGATCGCGATCGATTTCTTGCTTCGTCTCGCCATGTGTACGCGATGTTGAGTTAGTTGCGGACGAAGCTGCAGGATGGAAAATTCAACGATACGTCTCGTAAGTTTATTCCCCGTGGGTCTGTTGGGAATTTTACGACCGAAGGAGTTCGTACATCCACCAGGTAGGCTTATTTGATTTTGTCATTTCAATTTTGCGTAGATACCTTTTAATTATTGTACGACGAAGGAATTTACGATAAAATCACGTAACAGCGGATAAACGTGAGTTGGCGATAAACGCGAGGGAAAGCTTAGTCGAGGTTCTGTAATGGCCGCTACTTGGTTTGCGGTGGTTTGATGAAAGGGCGAGAGTCCGTGGCATTATTTGCGGCTTTTCACTCGCGGCTGCGGGTTAAAGGTGCGACTTTGACTGTCGTGCAATTGCCCTGGCGTCGATCGTAGCCTCGAACGTATAATGATCTCGCCAGAACACTATCGTTAGCGTGTCTAGGATAACGCGTGAGAATCGTTGCAGTAGGCCTTTCGAGCGCTGGCATCGTGTCGCGTGTCGAACAGCTTTTCTCCCGATTTATTACGATTCTTAAATCGCTCGCTGAAAGGTCGCTTCACCGATCGTAGCTCGGCTACGGTTCGTGCTGCGATCGTCGTAATTTTTAAGAAACTTCGTACGTAGAATGTTACGTAACGCGCGAGGAAGCGTTTCCCGTAAATTTCTTTAACCATTTCGCGGCTACGTTCTGTTCGGATATTTTTCTTTTAGACTTACAGTTAGTTCGTCTATTATCTCGAGATACTGACAACAAAAAGTACATAACGATATAAAAAGAGTATAAGTCGAAGTTGCGTAAATTGTGAGAGCTTGGAACTCGTAAAACCAGTCCATTAAGGGCGAAGGCTACACGTCGAAGAATCTTCCCTCGGGAAGATAGAGCATCGAATAAAGCTGCCTATCAACGGTATGTCGGTCAAGCTGGAACAAGCGTCGAAACACGGCCCACGAAGCGACGCGTAACAGTTAAACGATAAATCAGTTCGTCTTTATCGCGAGCAGGCTGTCGGTAATATATTCCGGTTAGGAGCGGGAAAAATCGTTTTGGGGCGGTTCCTTCGTCTAAAAAACTCTGGTAAATTCTCTATTCGACCGTCATAAATAATAATTATTTACAGACCCATTACGTCATAGAGTACGTCGTCTGTTGGTTAAAGCAGCCTAACCCAATACTTGAAAACCTACTAGGTTTAAATAGCAAGATTAATTATTTCCCAAGCTCCGCCACGCCAGATGATCGACGTTAGTAAATCTTCCACACGAACGTTCGTTCCTATAAATAAATTCGTAAGATACGGAAGAACCTTTTTCACAGATCGGAGCTGATCGAGCTGCTGAGATAAATGTCAAGTTTGTTGAAATGTTTTCCCGTTCGCCATGTGTTTTTTATCTGAGTATCCGGTGTGTTGTAAATGGCTGTACAAGGTGGCGAACTACAGAGCAAAACTAATCTGTGCGAATTAATGAAATATCAAACCCGAAACCTATTTAATAACACGAGCATCGTCTCGAAGCCTGATTATCTCAAAATTAATTGAATCTTCGTGCACATAAATAGATAAGTTGCATTGTACGTGAAACTAATTAACCAGGAAGTCGCGCGTTTCTTCGAGCCAAGGAGAATCGTTGCGTCGAAGGATAGAACGCATTTCGAACGCGCGCCTCGCTCGCGATAGCGTCGCCTTAAACGAGAATCGCTAATCCGCTTGGTTCGCGAACGAACAGAGGCTATTCTCTCATCGACGCGGTGCAATTTCGATCTACGTACTCGTACACTATGCGGCTATGCGATTTCCGTATAGTCACGAACGCGGCTTTCTTATTATCCTGATACCGTGCAACCCTCTGCTCACCTCGAAGCCTTCGTCGTCGTTCGACTCGCATCGGTTCCAGGATTTCGAAGATTTTCAAACGCGCGATCTCGAGAGTAAATTGCCCGTAATTTAGGAAACACGGGCTGATGGACGGTAAACGATTCGATGTGTCGAAGAGGGTTTTTTTTTAAGTATTTTTAAAGTACCATCGATGACACTGGAAACTGTAGTTGATACGACGCGAAAGATTTCTCGTTGGAGCAACCAATAGCGCTATTTCGAACATCGATATCGTACGGAAGAATCCTTTTATTCTCTGACGGTTCTTCGACCCGAAGCGAATCAGAAAAATTCGGAATCATCGTTTCGACACGCCATTCGTTGGCGAACAATGGCATCTTAACTCGCCACGCTGTTTCAAGCGGTCAGCTCGACCAATTAGTCCCTATTGTAGCAGCAAATGCGAGTAAAGCTCGTAGAAGAATCGCGTGGTTGCATCGTGTATGCGTCGAGAATACTCGGCGCTCGACCACGTGCGTTCTCCAGACACATCAGAGGCGTTAAGAATACCTCGAGTTATTCTAATGATAAATAAGCATAGGTATGAACGTCTTCGTTAACAAATGGCTGTGCTACCTACGTCGTCCTTGCTAATCGGATTCGATTATCGTAGGCTCAGGCAACGATTACAATATCGTTGGTTCGTTAGAGTCGCTTGACGTAATCGCGGTAGGAAAAGTGACATTTTCAGGAAATCACGACGTTACACGAAACAGAATTCGATAAGGTAAATTGTTTTGAAAAAAAAGCTACGAACGAGGTATGTCTCGCGTTAACGCGACGTTGTTCTTTAATGGATTAATGTCGATCTTTTTGTGCAATTTGCCATTTAAATTCGAAATGGTAGAACGCTCGTGTGCATAATTACCTATAGCTATGTGTAAATGTTCGGTATAAATCCTCGTTGAGAAATACGCAAGCGACTTTTAATAAGCAACCGGTTCTAACAAAGTTCGTTTAATAAAACGTAACCGCTCGTTATCGGCTATTTAACGACTGTTTTGAACGCGCTATGCCGATTAGAAGTATCCATAAGATAAACGACATTAATTTACTAAGTACTCGAGCGAGGATAATTAAACGTTCTCGCATCAACGAGTAGAAGATAAGAAGATTGTAGCGAGACCTTGGCCGGGGTGAGAAAACCACCATGGATCGGATGTTTTTTCGTGGATTCTCGCGTTCGGCCGTGTCGAACGAAATGAGTTTCGTACACGGAAACCACTTGGTTCGATCTTAGTACTTTATCCAATGGTGAAATACAGGCATTAGCGTAATGAAATTGCATCGTTTACGCTGGAACGCGGCGATCTCGCGCTGTGAAATGGTATAGCTTAATTAAGGTTCGTCTAGATGCCGACGCTCGGGTGAAATATCGCGATCGTTGCTTTATTTTTGTAATAACCGTCCTTAATTGCACCTTGATCCTAGTATCGCGACACGCCCCTGGCTGAATCCTGGCGCGAGTAATTGTTTTCTTACAAAAACCGACTTTTAACCGCGAACCAATAACTTTCGCAACGTCCTTCCATTCAGAAGCTTCGACCCTTAACGTTTTCTCGAATTCTTCTTGAGAAGAATAATCGCAATCTCAGTTCTCACGATTACAGAAATTGATCCATTCGTTTTGTTATCAAACTTGCATCGAATTACTCTTTCATAATCTACGTTCTTACCACGTTCCCTACTATTACCGGAATTTTATTTGCTTATAAGGAGGCTTTTTACTACGATTTAGAATGTAGGACTTGATTGCTGTAAAAAAAGATAGTTTGACTGCAGCATGGATAATGATACACTAATAAAGTACAATAAATCGGTAAGGAGTGAAATAAAATTGCAGGGACATAGATACGAGGCTACGTAATTCCCAAGTCACGTGGCGCATACAGAAGATTATATTAACAGCTTTACCGTAGCGAGGTGCAAAAACTCTAAGCAATCGTTCAATTTCACGAAAGTCTTGCTGAGAAATTATCCTCGAGGAATAACCCCTCTTTATTTGATACATCGCTCGACAGCGTTCTTAATCCTCGTTAGATCTGCCTACTTTCGTAGTTCCGCTCGATACTCGGCGTTAAACATCGGATAAACCTTTTAACGTAAACTGTAGGCTTAGTACGTATTAATTTTGCCGCTAAACGGAAAAAAATCCATCACTTTCTTTGGATTCTCGTGTTTTCAAAAACACACGGGCGTCACGCGAGGCCGCGCGTGCACTCTTCGACACGAACAGCCTGCGAGCATAAATTGGTTCGTGAAAAATACGCGTGTCGCGCGATAAATCCCTGCTTCCTTCTGGATTTTTTTTTTATTTTCCCGTGGCGCCATCGGCATGCACCCCGGACGACCGTTAATTTGCACGTAAATAAGCGTCGGACGCTAGATGGGCCGAGCTCGTAAAATTATTCATCTCTCTGTAATTTATAAATACCCTTGACCCAAGCGTTCGCGTTACTTTCGTTATAGCGGTGTAAATATCGTAAGAGTTTCTCCGGAGCTCTCCGTTTCGCTTATACGCGTAATATATTCGCATCTGCTTGTAATCCAGGTTTTACGGTCGCCCCGTGGCTCGTGAAATCAATAATTTTCAATTTAATTGCGATCAACACCGGTTCCTGTGGACAGTCGATTTTTCTGATCGTCGCGACGGGTCCGATTAACGATCTTTCGTGAATGATTATGCATTTCGGAAGTAGCTGCTTAATATCAATTTGTATAACTTAGATGTTTATCATTTTGTGTTTTTAATTGCACGACTCGTACGCTGTTCCACGTAGATTCGTAGCATTCTCTTTCTTCTTTTTTCTTTTTACAAAATACTTCTTTCGTCGATCGATCCTCCGATTATACTTGCAATAAATTTTCTATTTTATCCTGCTACTCGCGAGGGTTGACCTACTTATTGTACTTATGTCGAGAATATTTTTCGATCTTCCATAGTGTTATTCTTCCATCTATCCAAAAGATCCCTCGTTCAGATGTAAATCTACGTTAGCTGGAATACAAAGTATTTCTAGGTATCGACCTCGTTAACCGGACGCTGGGTGGTTTTAATAAGCAATTATAAGCGCGACCTGTTGACCCACGGAAACGAAATCATGAGTTCCGAGAAGAACTCGTGCCGATCTCTTGCAGCATCTCTCAGACAACATCTCCGAAGTCACGACTTGGTACATTTTGTACCGGTATCTTTCCAGGAAGGTAATCCTCGGGCGAATTGCTCTTTCTTTCGGCTGATAGATCTATGCGAGCTACGTATACGAGGGCAGGATTAAAGATTACTTTGAAAACACCGAGCCGATTTTCAACGTTCGCTTTTCAACCCGAGTCTCTGCTTTCTCGAAGACGGATGCTTTTAGGCGCTAGAATCTGCAAGGATACTCGACACGTTCCCCGTGCAATGAGAAACAAACGGTTAAACGATGTCCGAAGAATTTTTCCGATTAGAAATCTGTCGTCAATGACTGTACTTGTAAGTACTCGATACGACGTTGATATTCATCTAAAAAGAAGAGACAACACGACGTGCAAACATGGAATGCGGTACGTAAAACGTAATAATAATAATGATACTAATAAATACTCGCTATCAGTTAGACAATAATAAGCTATTAGAGTAGGATGATTTTCTTAATCTCTTAACTACCAGTTGCAACAAATAACTTTAATCGACCAACACGAGCGACGAGAAATATGCATAAGCTACTTTTGCATAAACGAATGAGAAGGATGTGTCAGACGTCCAGGTATAATTGATCCACGCGAAGAATTATGAATTACTATTCCAGACGATTGCGGAAACCGCCATCTAATAGAATAGTAATTACAAGAGTGTTAGGATCTTTTAGATCGTCACGGTAATGGATTGAAGCTCTGATTAGATGTATCAAGATGATCGTAATGAGGAATCGTGTACGTTAATTGATGCGAAACGGCAATCGTTGCGAGATTACGTTGCATACGATGTATATAAGCGCGAAAGAGAATTTGAAAAAAGAAAAGGGAAAAAGGCCGAGTTGCTTGGACGTTTCTGCTTCTTTTTCTCTTTCCTGCGAATTTCTTATTATTTACACGTGCACACGTGCAAGGTGAGCAGAGAGAGCCGAGGTATTAATCGCCAGGGGGACAGTGATTTATGTCGGCTGCATCAGGAACTCATTAGGCCAAGTAGCGGATGACGTGTAACGGCGCGAAATTTAATTTCATCTTTTCCGAGCTACCGCCATTTTGCCTATTTCTCGCCGCTACCAAATTAATGGAAATTTTAGAAACACGTACGTTGTCCATCGACGTTTCCAATACCTGCTTTTTCACGTTGATTCTTCCAATTTCTTAAGTATCTCTTATTTTTTCTTCAAGTATATAAACGCCAATAACGTGCGAGGAATTGGCGAATTCTTGAGACCTTGACACGTTAAGTTGCGATATTTTGTTATATTTTATTAGATTTATATCTTTTTATTATAAAATATCGGACAGATAGTTTAATCGCTTCTTAACCTTCGTTTAGATTTTAATTTCAACGAAATCATAAAGAGGAGTCGGTCTCGTTGTTTTCGAACGATCAATGGAAAAACATCGCCATTGTTAGGTAGGAAAAAGTATTTCTCAAGAACCACGATGAATTGAAAAGAAAAAGCAGCTCGTTCGGAATAATATTTCATGAATCTACTTCGCCCCTTTGAGAAACTTACATTTCTTCTCGAGGAATTTAAATTAAAGGAAACGCGCGTTCCGTTATAAACGTACGCCGGTAATTTATCGAAATTGCCATGAAACGATTCGATCATCATCACGGCAGCACGATAATCGCGTTTTCCAAAAACGTTCGTACCTCGATGGTTTACCGCGTGTTCCGCTGATGAAGATCGATGTAAATTAGAGCGTAGGACGTTTTAGTCGTGTCTTTTTTACTTTATACTAACGACTGTGCTCTAATGGCACGTTAATCGAACAGAGGGGTCCCGCTAAATGGCCATCGTAACACCGCGGTGCAAAATTGTCGTGGAGTGATCGACGGCGATCAAATTCGTAGATCCTTTCGGTCGTAAACCGAAACGGGACAACCAGGTGAAATGCAGGAAGCGGAGATAGTCGAGGCTGCAGGTACGCATTTTATTAGCAGCTATTAATCTTTCGCCGACAGAGTATTACTGCACACGGGTATTTAACACCGCGGGTTATGAAAATTCACTCTTTTCTAAAAAAAAAGTACATCATCTAGTTACCGCTGATATCATCGGCACAGATATCTCACGTTTTATGCTCGTCGTTTCTTACTGGGCTCGTACTCGTTTTACGTAATTCATACTGTTTTTTCCGTCTCTTTTTCATCTGGCTATACCTGCTATTTATTATTTCTAACTTCGGACACCGTGCATTCCTACGAGAAAAGATACAGCCGAGAGTCGAGTTTCGTTGAACCGAATCGTATAGCGCTCAACGTCCATTGGAAATATCGAACGTTCTTTTCTTTCGACCAAGGAAATTCTATTGGGTTGGCAACTAAGTCATTGCGGGTTTTATCATTAGGTGGTGTTGAAATGGTCGCCATTTCTAAGAAAACTCTACATCTGATCTTCAGTTTTCTCAAGCTCCGAAGCCATCGACAGCGCATAGACGAAAGAATGCGTCGAGGACAGACCATAAGCGGTACATGTGCGACGATGACTTCTGGGTTTTTTAGTCTCAGGGTAACGTTGCTAGCGTACGGATCTGGACCAGCTCACATTGTATTCCACACTTTGTACTTCAATATTCACAATATATATATACTTACGATACTTTACAATATATCCACGCGCTTCTTTGTATCCACCTACATCAAATAACCTCAACAGGTGGTAATGACAAAATCCTCAATTACTTAGTTGCCAATACATCCTCGTCGTTGATTTACCTAACCAACAAACAATATGAAATCTTCTTCCCAAGGCGACTACAAAATATCACGTCATTTACAGGGTGCGCCGTTAGAATCCGGACAAAAGAAGTTTTGTGCAGAAAGTTGTTTATTTAAGTCAATACACAAAAACACATGAAAATGTTGTTATATCTCATTTAAAGGGTCCTTGCTGAGAACTTTTATTCTATGTAACCACCCTCTGCCTCTATGACCTGCTCTATTCTTGCTCTAAAGCGCGAGCACGCTGACTTCAACTGGTCGCGTTTAATTGTCGCGAATTCTGACTCGATAGCAGCTCGTAGGGAGTTGACGTTGGGGTGCCTGCATTTATTAGTTTGTCTCTCGATAACGCCCCACACGTAATAGTCCAATGGGTTTAGGTCGGGACTGTTAGGAGGCCAGAAATCTTTCGACCAAAACATGTCCACATTGTCAGAGAGCCAATTTTGAACAAGATGACTTGTGTGAGCAGGTGCGCCATCTTGTTGAAATAAATACGGCCTTCCAGAAGCCGTAATTTCCATCCACGGCTTTATTACTGTCTTCAGGACCTCCAAATAAACCTCCTTTGTGATTCTTTCGCCTTTTTGGAAGAAGTGCGGAGGCATGACGTCGCCCTCACTTGAGACAACGCTCAAAACGTGAACACTTGCTGGAAATTTGGTTTTGCCCACAACAGGAACATCTTCGAGATTGTGGGCCAGCCAACGGTCGTTCCTCCGATTCACTTTGGCATCCACCCGGCGCGAAGACTTTCTATAATCGCCGCTCTTCTATCGTATTCCGGGTTTTGCTTAACGAGTTCTGTCATTTTGAGGTTATAGAAGACTTATTGACATATTTAACTAACTTCAGAGTCAATCAGCACAAACATCTGAATTCTAATATGGTGGGAACTACAAATTGAATTCTGTCCGAATTCTAACGGCGCACCCTGTACTTATCCGTCCAAATATAATGTAACCTGTTTCGTTATCTTGCATTGCGAAACGCAACCAATTATTATAGTTGGTCGAAAAAACTATTAGAAACCCATCTGAGTGAAGAGTGCCTGCAGGCGTCTCGTTTCCTCGTTGTTATTATTATTTCTATCGCGTTATTATTCATCGTCTCCATTAATCTTCCATTAAGTCGACAAAAAGCGCGGTAATTGGAAAAGAGCCTAAGGAAATCGACGAGACCCGTAGTTTCCGTAGATTTCGTGTTCGTTGGTCGACGAATTTTCCGCAGGCGAATATTTTCACGGCACGAAATGTCTCATTTTGCATACAAAATCGTTCGCCACGCGAATAAAGAGACATTGGCGAAAGAAACGACAGAAACTGGGCGTAATTTGTCCAGATGATTGTAATTTGTAGGAAGGACAGGCTGGATGGGTGTTCTCTAGTGTTCAACTAAATGTTCCTCATCGGGATAATGAGAGGATTTGCTCGTCCCGGCTGCATTAGAGCAAATGATCCGGTAGATGCGCTCCATCACTTCTCGCGCGTTCCTCGTTGCAACGATACGCGTCCTTGTTCGTTCCTTGACTGTACAGTTACTCGGATGGGAAACTCGGCCAATGACTCCGAGGAACAGTAGCGAAATAACAGTGGAACAGGTGACGTTAGTTTTGGATACGTCAGAATCGTTGATTTTACCTTGCAACTACGATAAACGCGCGATTGAAAAGCTCGATTGAAAAGTGACAGAAGCGCGATTTTTTCTACGAAGCGGATCAGCATAGAAACGACGCGCAAAGTTTGTACGTATTTACCTAGAAAAGTTCTCTAACGCTAGGTTGATACAGTTATTCGGAATGAAATGGGAAACTCGGCCAATGACTCGGTGAAACAGCAATGGCATAGCGGCGGAAGTGTCGACCTTGGTCTTAGACGCGACACGCAAGTTTCTTAAGCTTGAATCGATGATTTGCTCGTTAAGTTAACGAGGTTTTATCATAAATCTCTCGAAACTTGTACTAGCTTCTTTCATCCCACTTTCACTTACAAGCTTGTTGTACGAAACCGCGTGAAAAAACACTCGATCCATTCGTTAAATCTTACGAACGAGTTGACGTTAAACCTGTTTTGACAACCCCGATACCCGCGAACCCGTTAACGAATACGCTTCTCCACGGTTCCGTGTGTGCAATAATTGCCATTATCAGGAATTAAGCAAAGAAGAGAAAACGCGTGGTGGAAAAGCCAGTCGCGCGGAATTAATTTTATTGCAATTCAAATATAATTGGGTTTGCAATAAATTCACCTCTTTCCGATACTTTCTAAGTGAAATTAAATACACGTGATCCGCGTTTCATTCTAAATTACGCTTCACAGTTTTGGAATTTTATTACGAGATTCTAGGGATCGTGGAGTTTCCGCGAAATTTTGATCGAAGGAGTCGACCCATTGTCCAGGATATCGACGAGATCTCCGCGTCTATAACGATGACGACAGGGATCGACTTCGCTTCTAGATATTTCGCAGAGGCGGCACGGCGGTGAGAACCTGTGGGATTCTTTATCGATGCCTGTCACTTCTTACCATTCCTGATGAAACGTATTTATTAAGAGCTCGACGTGCCTGCGTACGTTTCTTCAGGCGTCGTACGGTCGCGTTACAGTTATCGAAGAACACCGTAAAAACCGCTAAGAAACCTGGCGAACTTTCAAGATAGGATCGCGCGTTCGACTATTTCTTTAAACGATTATGCGCTATATATGTACGTTAAACCACGAACGAACTTTCTTTCACGTAACGCGCTTCCTCTCAGTTACGAATTAATAATAAAATTGAAAGATCCACGATCCATAAATTATCGATTTCGTGCGATTCTCGTGTGATGCACGATCGAAATTACGATGTCTAAGATTTATAGCCGTATAGTTTCCAATTTTATCTTGTTTCTCTACGTCATTCATTTATCTATCCTTCGATGCAGCTCGTTAATATTCAACCTTCCGTCGAACGACTTGATCGATCTTAGTTTCCTATAAAACCGTGCACTGCCCTCTCCGATGTATCTGAATATCGCAACGGGTCAAGATAAGAAAGGGAAGAAGGGAAAGATAAGAAATACTGGAAAAGATCGTAGAACCGTTGGATTCGCGATAGAAAGTGGCAGCGACGATTTACGGAAAATCAAAAAATTGTTGGAAGGCGTGCAGCCGCGAACGAGGAAGTCCATATTCACCTGGTGAAGAAGCTCGAACGTGATCTGAAGAGGAAATGGGACCACTGGGTGGGAGTGAGCCAAAGAGATACTCGCAGACGATGAGTTGGCGGAAAAAACTCGCGAGACTCGCCGCGACTCGTTTCGTCTCTCATCTTCCAACGAGGAAATGCTTGATGATGGACGAAGCGTCTTGATTACGTCTCCGAGTCATCTGGTCGCGCGATAATTACGACGTGAAGCTATTCGCTTGTGTATATGTATGTGTCATTCTACGTATTATATATATGTCTTCTATGTGTTACTCGCTATAGATGTACTTTATTTTTAATGCATAATACGTATTTTGATACTGTTGAGATATGTATAATTTTCCGTGCTGGACTGGGTTAAATGCGTATTAGAGTTACTAGTATGTGAGTATTAGTGTGTGGATACATGTGTGTAAGCGTCCAGGCCTTAGGACAAAAGACGATCGGCAGTGGATTAGAAGTATCTGGAAGTGTCGGTTAGCAGTCGAGTGTAGAGAAAGTGCGGAGACGCGTGCAAGTGTGAATCGAAGAATATGTGAGAAATCCTTCTTGTAATAAATATATTATTATTTTAATATTACACCCCAATGTATATTCAATGTTCCTTCAACATTATTTCGGCACCAAAGATCCACAATTCTTAACAGATACATTACCGAAGGCGCAGGTATCGCGCGGAGATGAGACCAGGTGGTTTGGCGTTAGTGGACCTTTTTTTGCGACGAGGGGAAAATGTAATTACGCATATCCAGTGACCCGTGTCACAGAGTCACGTGGGACTCGGCAGGTGGTACGCCACTAAAAAAAAAAAAAAAAAAAAACCCCTCCCCTATCCGCTTCTCTTATGGTACAAGCTCGAAACCGCAAACGGTGTTAGTGGACCTAAGTCGAACGAAGTCTAACTTTGCAATTAAATTCGATTTTGTGTCTTCAAAACGCCTCGAATACGTCACAATATACATAAACGTTAAAGTGGTCACCACTTCTAGGAACACTCTACATCTTGTCTTTTTAGTTTTCTCAAGCACCGAAGCCATCGACAGCGTATAGACAATGAACTGGGACGAAGGCAGACCATAAACAGTAGACAGGCGACGATGGCTTCGGGGCTTTCAATCATAGGATAACACTGCTAGCGTGCTACCAGCTCAAATTATATTCCTACTTGTACTTACGCTTCTGTATTAAAATATATTTTCTACTTTACAATTTATACACGCGTTCCTCTGTTCATACATCTAATAGCCTCAACAATAAATCAATACATGAGGTCGGAAAATATTATCAAAAAGTTTCGATATTGCGATATAATGAATTTTATTTATACGTGATTCTGGGGAGAAACGATCACTGACAGGGTAATAAAACGAGCGTCTAATCATGTAGATAATGTTCGAACACCTTAGAATCGTAATATGTGTTTGTTTGGAAGAGTAATAAAAGAGCTTCTCTGAAGGTATAGAAATAGTGTATAATAATGTTGTTAACGGCGAAGTTATTAATCGTTGGGGGGGAGGCTGATATATTGACTGTCATGGATGCGACAACCGATCATTCTAATCTACGACACGAAAGCGGCTAGGAAAAGCAAAAGCCTTTTACACAGTAAATCAATTCGTAATCGTGGTCTTCCAGTACGATCTTACTAACCCAACAGACACGAGGCAACACGAGGCGATCTGTACGCCGGTGATTCTTCGACGTTGAATGATTTAACTCCGCGAATAGATCAGCCGATTAAACGTTAAATACTTTAAAATGAGAGAAAATATACATCAGCCACCTGCCATTCAAACCATTTGCCAGATAAACGTTTTCATATTAACCTTCAGGTAATACGATAACTGGTACGCGAATTTAGTTCACTTTCGAGTTTCCTGCCTTTCCGTTTCGTTTATTCGTTCATGCACTTTTTTCTACAACATCGACATCACCGGTTTCGTTCTCTTTCTTCCCTTTGTCTATATATCTTCCTTCGTCATGCACGTGCATCGAACCGCCTACCTAACGCGAATAATTTTATTTTCTCGCCAGCCGGCGAGCGTGGCCAGTCGTGAAAGCAACAAATTAACCGACGACGCTATCGTAGGTCGATACCGGCTATGTAAGCACAGTGAGTTATAGAGTGTTCGCTGCAACCTTTGCCGTGCACGACCCGCTACCTAACGCCAGTCCCGTTTCCACGTGTAACAAACGTAATTACGCGTGGTAATTGCCTCGCTTTGTCGTTCTCGGCGATCGTACATAGCGTTATTGTCGAACGTTAGAAAAATTCCGCAATTGCTTGCTTACTTTTACAGATGACTCTATTCGAACGATAGGTCCACTGCTATTTTTCACGAAATGATATTTTGCGTTCGTCGCTACATAAAATACGATACGTTCTTTTAAACGGTAAAACCGTATCGAGGCAGGGAATAAGGTAAAACTTAAATTGATTCTGCGACTAACGGGATAATGCAAGGATTTTAAAAACCTGCTGATTTGAAGGTGATTGTCGTTTGCGTGAAGTTTTTCGATGATTGTTATCTTTTCAGCGGAAGATCGGAGAATACGTGGATGTTTTAATTCGTAGCTCAAGGGTGTACATAATGTAATAATCATGAAGATCAGGGATAAAATAAATGGAGATTAGCAATTTTTCCATAATTTCACGTTTTCTTTTATAATTACAATGATTGTATGATGTCAATTACATCAGTGACGATAAAGCTTCTGAAAGACCGGACGGAAACGCTTCTCTTATCACCTACAACCTATTTCGTTGTAACGGAGATTAGTAGACCCAAACAAAGTCTATTTTATTAGATAAGGTGACTATCAACCTCGTTCGTTATAATGAAATAACATGCACAGAAAAATACTATCGCAAACAGTCTACGAGTCTCTTGAAAGAATTTGGTATCGATTAAAGCGTAAGAAAAATTGACGAATAAATAGATATTAATTTATGGATAATTAACGGAAATTTACGATTCGTATTGCGTTTAGAAATATTCATTAAATAAAATAAATAATTAAAGACAGAGGCGTAAGAAGAAGAAGAATACTTCGTGTAAATAAAATTTTGACGATCTTAGTTTATTCGAATGTTTCGTACGATGTGATAAGAATATTTTTCTGTGGAAAAAAAAATAAAAAGTGACCTCGACCGTGACAGGATTCGAACCTGCAATCTTCGGATCCGAAGTCCGACGCCTTATCCGTTAGGCCACACGGTCATCTAGGGGTGGTTACCCCGTTCACGAAAACCTTTGTCCTATCCGACTTTGAATTTCATTAAAAACCTATAAATAAAGTTTGATTTTACATATTACATACCTTACATTGATTTTCGAGATCCACTACTACCATAGAATTAATAAAATACGAAATTTATACTAATTATATAATATGCCTACTGAGCGATATAATTAAGTCATTTTACCTTTTTAGATGTAATACGATGTTCGCGTGCTAACAAAAAGTATGATTAAGAGACATAAATATATATTTAATTTTATACTCGAATTTATTTCTTTAACTGTCTTTATTTCTTAAATTTTAGCTAACATAGTATATGTATTTTCAATATGTATTTGTAAGAGGTAAAATATCTCGATAAGATTTCTAGAAGCATAGTTCAACATTTTACTCGATTTTTATCATTTTTCGCTGAATTGATCGTTTTAAAAATAACAAAGTAGCAAACTTTATTACGAAAAAAATTCAGTAATATCTTCCAATTATAACAATATGCTCTACCTTAGAACTTCTACCGGTACTTCTTTGAGCGATATAATGTTGAAAAGAATCGCCAATCTAAAAGAAAAACAGAAAGGAAGCAGAAAAAATAGCAAACACGCAACTACTGTAAAATTCACCACTAAATCTCACCCTAGACCCCAACGTCCGATTCCCATTCGTTCGACGCTGTGCACAATACTCTCAACGTCCGAAATAAAAATCGCAAAAATGAAAAATCAAAGGAAGAGCAGAGACCTATTTTATCTACAGGGAGGCCCCATTGTTCCTCTTGTTATTACATACGTACATACATAGACACACGCAGACACATGGAAAAGGGAACTGGAACGTGTGAGATAGGGCTTTCCGTGCTTCACCATAAATTCTCTACCCAAACGCCATCACGCTCCACTCGGTTCGAGGCCGAACAGGCTTAATGAAACCGACGATGAGGCGGTAGACACGCGGCAATTATCGAACCGAGTATTCGAGACTGTTCGATGCTCGGGGCGACCGTACCTTCGGAAATACAATCGTGGAAAAACAATTTTGCATAAAGGGAAGATAACAGCGAAGGTTTTGATCGACGATAAACATGGAGGCCCCACGGCTCGGCGCGATTTCTTTTCGTTGCCGATCCACGTGAAACATAGAGGATCCTCTTCTTCTTCGTTTCCTTTTTATTCGTCGTCGCCGTCTTCTTCTTCATCCTCTTCTTCATCTCCTCGTTCTTTTTCTTCATCTTCATGGATGCAAGCGAGATAAATCAAGGCCGTGCAATAAATTCAAAAGACTCGGACGTTTTATCCTTCGGTAAATACGCTGATACAGAGGATGATTTAACAGTTCCCGCCTCGCGGTGTAGCTTGTTAGTTAGACAAATGTAGCGTTGTCGTTGTGACTCTCTTCCTCTCTCTCTCTCTCTTTCTCTCTCTTTCTCTCTCTCTCTCTCTCTCTCTCTCTGTTTCACATGCGAAGCTTGACGATGGCGTAGCGGCTCTTGGGAACTTGGCTTTATTTGGACGATAAAAGCCGAGGCCGGTTTCATTCGAACAAATGCCAGCGTGTCCTTCGAATTTCGCTTCGTATGGCTCCTCATTGCCCATTGCAACGTGTTTCATGCTTCATGCTGTTCCATCGTGCAGACGGGTGTTAAGGTTT
This sequence comes from Bombus pascuorum, assembly GCF_905332965.1. Classification (NCBI taxonomy): domain Eukaryota; kingdom Metazoa; phylum Arthropoda; class Insecta; order Hymenoptera; family Apidae; genus Bombus; species Bombus pascuorum. The sequence continues at coordinate 3,460,342 of NC_083488.1, read as the reverse complement.
CATAGCTACTGTTACCTTTTACGAATAAAGGTTTGGTAGTGCTATTTTACAAAAATTATACCTGAAGATAAAGACTCGTTTAAACGTATCACTGTGAGAGTTTTAGATAGTGAGAGACAAAAGTGAGAGCGGGTTCCTTCTCTATTTACTCGCCGATTATTCTTTTTTAAATATTCGTTGAATTTTCCACGGCGCAAGGCCTACTTGCTCGCTGTTCCATACAGAGCTCCAGTTAAATGGTAATACCGTTTCATTGATCGCGTTGTGCAACGCGACATTGCGTCATGGTGAAATTTCGAATATTTCGGTGTCTTCGCTCTAGATGATTCATAATTCGTTTATGTGCTCCGCCATTTAATACGCGATACCGTTTAATGCACGACTTTAATAAACTTTGAATAGTAAAAAAGCTTATTGCTAATTACATTTGCGTATCTTACGAGATAAAAATATTTCTGTGGAAAATTAAACGGTAATAATAAAAAGATGAGCAGACGTGGCGATGGCAGACAGCTGAAATCGAACGAAATTATTCTTGATGTAAGGTGGAACGTGCCCAGAGAATCGCATACCAACATGGTATCCCACTATTGTCCAAAAGGCAATTAGCATGCCTCTGCTGACTCTTCTAGAAAAGAGGGGTGAATACATTAAACACTCCTCCGGATACTCGTCGATCGTTCGTGGGAGAACGTATTTCTGTGAACGTGGTACACGCAACGTGCAACATATTTATTTCATAGACACCCGTTACCTAAAAGTTCCCGGATATACAACAACCAACAACCACTTTCGTTAGCAAAAAATTACCAAGGATTATCGTCCCGAAGATCTTCACATACGCAACCGATGAATATTTTCGAGAATTTACTTCAACGTTCTGCCTTTTATTTTCTTCGACGGTATATTACGTTAATATTAGTTCGATGTGTTTGTAGTTTAAAAGTTTCATTAGATGTTATAAAGTATCCTATGAAATATTCCACTTGAAGAATTCAAGTTTCAATTACGATATTGCGAGCTTCTAAGCTTAAGTCGAATTTCTAAGATTTAAGCATTCCAAACCACAAGCCAGCGTCTAAACGGGGAAAAATAGAAGAAAAATGAACGCGGACGTAACTGACAATGGACGGTAGACTAAAGTATATTAAGCGTTGTGGAGACGAGGGCCTGAGTAAAGCGGGCTGAATGGCCGAGTTAATTTAGATTCCTCGGTGTACCTCTTGCGGCGTAAAAGACGTCGAAACGTCCGGGCGCGTTTCAATGTTACGTGATGGAAGCCCGGAGCCCGTTCTACGGACTAAAGCGCGTAATTGACGTAACAACGTACATCATGAACTTTCGCATAGCCGCTGCCCGTTCCCATTTATGGCGTTAACTAACGACGGGTGGCCATAACGCGACCACGAAGGGCTACCATAGCGATACACCGGCACGATTGCCCCGGTGAAAGCCGGACCATTGTCTCTGTTCGCGGTCGTTTCGACCGAACAAGTGTTTCCGCGGCTCCCTGCCATGCATCCGCTCTCTTTCTGATTTATCTGCGCTTTGTACAGAAGGCACTCTTCTCTGACGTACATCTTCCAACCTGTTAGCTTGTCTATGCGAATCTATGGTACCCAGTTTTAACAGCAAAATGTCACGTTGCAAAGATTGAAGCAGGAAGCGCTATATACGTACATCCTCGCTTAAGATTTTTTAAACGATCTTTATTTGTACGTTAGCGCAATCTTACGCTACGTATGTTTTCCAGTTCTTGATCCGCTGAACCGTATATGTACCGCTGCGAATTCGTTCAGCACAGCTTTGGACTTTTTCGTATGCAACGCTGGTCATTTAGAGATTCCGTTGCGCAATTTCTCCGAGTTCCATAACACGCGTTTCCTCCGCTTGTTACCGATTCTTGTAGTTTACTCGCATCCTAGCAGTTATCGTAGATAAATGAAACGTAACTCCGTTTACTCGATACACGCGTAATTTATGTACATATCTGCTGAGTAATTTATTATGCGATTTTGTAAAACTTCCTTTTGACAAAAACCATCGACGCATCTTATATACGTTGATTGTTTTATTTTTCGTTGTTCCGCGATTCTCAGAAACGTCAGGTAATAAATATTGTCATTGGGTTTGGCATCGTTACGAGCAGTTGTTGGTCGTTTTTCGGGCCTGCAGGATTTATACGCTTCCTCGAACATCGAACAACCTTTAATCATTCATGGATAGAACAACGTGCAATGTTAATTATCGGTGGAAGCGCTGCGAGTTTCGTTCTGCTTGTCAATAGCGATTAAAGTATTATAAACACGCAGGAGAACGGCGGCTTTCAAACATGGATTACGGGATCATGGGCCGGTTTGGCCGACTAAAGGGCGTGTTACATTGCATACCAGCGTGCCTCGTATCGGGCCTCTGCGCAGTGCGTGCGCAAAATTCATGCAACGGTCCAAAAAATCTTCGTTACGGTTTTTGCATCTTCCCTTGCGCCTATAATCTTCCAAGATCGTTCGCAGGGACAGAATTTCTCATCAAACGTAGTTTCATTTCGATTTCCGAAGCATTCGTCTAATAATCTCGTCAATTTCATGAATTTTCGCTGAATGTTTGAAGTCTAACGATATCTATATTTGTTGAAATATTAAGTTGATGAAAATTCAAATGAAATTTAGAAAATTGTAAGTTAATTGTAGTGCTAATTTTCGGGCACGAAAGCAGAAATTTAAGCGAACTATGGAGCTACGAATACAAGGAAGGAGAAGCTAATAATACGAAGTTACAACAAGATTACGATAATAACGAATCGAGTTACGCCCTTGTTACAAGATTAAACAGATCACGCTTGTACTCTATCATCCAGCTCGTATCTTTTATTTTTCAACATTAGCAAATTCATCTATTATAAAACAAATCCCTATAATGAAATAACTATCATCGTAAGAACTGTTACACAAGCTTGAAGAAGTCGAAGCATCGCTGACATCAATTTTACGGTCGTCATACGAGACTAATCTGGCTGATTAAAATTAACACGCTCGATGCGTATCGCTTAATTATGTCTCCTGCTTTACCGACCCAATAATTTACTTAGCCTTGTAAATGTTGTTCGATGCGTAAAAAACGAGCACATTCTTCATCCGCGTACGTAGTGTTAGGTACTTAAAGATTATTCGATCGGTAATAGTTCTTCGTCGTTAAGTAACTTAATTAGCGATTAACAGGAATGGCCGACGCGCACTGTGGTTAATCTAATCCCTGGATTATATGTTGAACGAAGTACAGCTGACACGAGGAGACCACGAGCACTTCCGGTAAAAGGAGAGGGACAAGGTGTAGCGTATCATTATCGAATATACGGTTCGTGTATTTCCTGCAGGTGAACGATGATTTTTGAAACGTTACATCCGTGTAAAAAACGAAGGTCTTTAATTTAAATTTTTTACTATGAAATTTGTCTTTACGTTGCCTGTACGTTCGTTAAGAATCTTCGAACAAAGTCGAACAAAGAATAATTTGCAACCGATTTCTCACTAGCATCGCGGTTTCCCTTCTCACGATAAATTCTTTACAATATAATAATATTACTTGCAATTATAGTAATTCTTCTTCAATTAGCCATAACAGTCTAGGAATAAGTTCCCTTGTTTGTTTTCAATTTAGCCAGTCAAACGAGACGCGTTCGTATTTCAAATGCTTGATGAGATAAGAAATGTACATTAAATGTTTGCAAGATTCCTACATACATGAGAAAAACTATGATTAACTGCATTTTGGTTGTGTACGGAATACATTGTTCTTGGTAGACAAGGCAGCCAGAAAGCACAAGTTTCTGTTAACAGTAAACAACGACGTTACGAAAAACTTGGCAGTTTCAGAGAGAACGTAGTCAGGTAATTAAGACAGGATTGTTAGTTCCGTTTGTCTCGCGGAAAGTAAAGGGTCGCTATAAGTGTTTCAGCAGATGCATTAACACGGTTTTCATTCGACGATCGCACCTTGTTAGGCTGTTACTCGCTTTAACGTGCCGTGAAATCGACGTCCTCGCGAAATTATTTTGGTTTCTTTCTGTTAAAGAGACTACCTGCCGTAAAAAGTGGAAAAGAATTGCCTGAAAAAGGTACCAGAGGCTCGACTATCACGTTCTTGAAAAATTGCCAACCCTTCAAATTTTTCAATTTTCCAACCTGAAAATTGTTAATTCTAGCAATTCCTAAGACGTTAGTTCGTTTTCCATTGGTTCGTTGAAATTCATCGCTCTTTCCGACTCCATAAAACTACTGCGAACATCGAGACACGACTAATCTTTGGACGCTGAAATTAAAAAGAGAAAAGTTAGAAAGTCTTCGTTCTACGTTTCTCAACTTCTCAAGTTTCTAAAATAGTCTCTGCAATTAAATGCTCGTAAAAGCGCGCATAAAGATATAAAAGCAAAACTTCCATTCGCTTGTTTTAGTAAACGTTGACTTTTAAGTAAATAAAATCCATCACCTGGTTTCGTATTAACATTAACGAAACTCGAAAGCGATAAACCTGATCCTCGAGGTATTATAATATATTCCTAGCTACCCTATAAATTGAATTAAAATTACGATCGAACCGTCGATCATATAGTATCGGATAACAAAAATTAGATAACAAGCTGCTACGATAAATAAGCGAACAAACTCGTCTGGAATGGAAGAACGATCGTATTTCATGCACGAGCCTGTTAAAATTAAGGAATGGCGCGAAAGCTGGTTTCTTTGTACAGAAAAGGAAAGGGCGCGAGTTTTCTCGGTCGTTGAAGAAAGACGACAGCTCTCAAGCTGCAGTTCCATCACTCACAAGCAATTTGAATGATTCATGAGTGCACGCGTCCGTCGTCCGCATGAGAAGGGGGAAAAATAACTAACTTTCCCGTTTACAACCGTAGGAGATTTTCATGTAGGACTTGTCGATGATCCCTAGTCGCTCGTTGAAAATCTTGCAGCCACACCGCGAAGGGGGTGAAGTTTCGCTCGGAGGGATAGCTTCATGATTTATGGAAGATGCGTCGAGTACCTACCGCGTTGGAATTATTGGCAAGATCCTGATATGTCTTCGTCGCAATTGTCATCCTGATTGTAGGACGGTAGTATCTTGCCACGTCAAATGGCCACGTTGGTCATTTGTCCATTTGCGATCTCGTCCGGACACGGTTTTCAGCGGACAATTTCAGCCTATTGATTTCCATTCGAAGAGGATACGTATTTCGTTTGGCGAGTGCGGTGAAAATTAGTAGCACGCGTGAGAACAGGTCTTTGGAGTTTCCATCAGTTTAAAGACTAATTTAAACGTTTAAACGTTTTTTAATCGATCTTTATCTCGCGTCTCGGACTTTGCATTTTCCAATGTTCAAACAGTCTGTCGAACAGTCGAATTTTCCAATTTCAGAATTTTAATGTTTCGAATTACTAATGACAGTAATCGTTGTAATCGCAAAGTAAGTGTAAAATTGGTTTAATTTTGTTAATCGCTTTAGAGATATCGTTTGCGTTCGAGTCAAGCTACGGATAGAAGATAAAATTAAAAGATTAAAAATAATATTCGTGGATGTATGTGTCAAAGGTCTTGACCCGAGCTAATAGATTAAGAGATGTATCGCGGAAGGCCGATGTTATTCGATAAAAGGAAAACACCGAGTTGCTTTTACCATACCATATAGGTATCTATGTGCGAGTTTACGTTTAAATTTAACCATTATTAACGCGCAGAGGCAGCGAACCCTAACGAGAATCCAACCTCTTTTATTATAATCGACTGACCGGCGAATAATGTGGATTCATCGATGGACACATCGATAGATTTGATAATACGTTCGCGGTATCTGTTGAGAAATCTAGCAGGAGGTACTCGTATTTCGCATCTACGAATTTTTCCAGGATGTAATTGCGTACTGAAACGATCGTGCATCACGTGTGCGATAAGTTAATCGCGATATTCGATCGTACGATAAGAGGGTTAACGCGTTTCGAGGAACAGATGCAGGAAACACGTTTTCTCTGCTGTTGGCGTTTATACGTACTTTTTGAAATCTTAATTTCTCTACTACAATAAAACTTGTATAGAAAATAGAACAAGTTATTGATCAGCTTTCTGCGCTTTCTTACGTATCGAAATAGATCCTCTGTAAGGCAAAGTACGAAGATTACCTTTCGTTCATCTTTTGCGAAGGATAACGTTTATACGTATAGAGCTGGTTCGACTAAATAAAAAGGAAAATTCCGTTGAAATAATCGTTTGCCCCAAGACAAACAATTATCGGTTTAACGATTCACACCTTTCTAAATGTATTTAGCATAGATATCGTTTTCGACGCCCACGTCAAAGTAACTTTTTCTTCCATTTTCTACCTAACGGTACCAAGTTACGTGAAACGCCGTGAGCCCCAACCACCTTTAAGAATTTATACGTGACAGTTTCTTAGAGGCAGACAGTTCGGCTGTGAACTACTTAGGGATTTCTCTATCTTTTTAGTAAGCCATTCCCTCGTCCCATCGTATAGGTACGATCGTTCAGACCTTTTCGACTACCAGATAAGACGATCGTTCGGCCGTGGAATTTTTTAATTTATAACTATACGAAAACTCCGTGGACAACGAGTTTTTGTCTCTATTAGCTTTTAACAAGATTGAAACGTTTACGTCAAGAACTTTATTACTTTCTCTCCTTTTTACGTCTTCTTCTTGGTAAGGCAATGAAGTTCGGTTACGCGTCTATTAGTAGATCGATCGTCGACAAGATCGTGTTCGTTGGTTGCTGTACGTGCTTTTTATACCGAAATTTTATTCGATAGAGAATAAAGAAAAATTTGAGTTTACGTTAATTTAGATTCTTTATAGTTGGTATCGTATTACAGTCTGTGACTTCCATCTGGAAACTAAACGCTCGTACAAGGCCATATCTTTATAAACCGAAGAAACGATATACGCTGGTATAGAGAGTTAAGGATCTATTTGATATACGGACGCTTCTAAAGTCGTTTCATATTTATAGCGGAATAAATCAGAGGGCAAGAAGAATTTCTGATACAGAGAATTTTTAATGTACTTTCTAGCGGACGTTGGCAAAACATGGAATGCCATCCATCATAATCATCCTGGTAAAAGTGTATCATGGAACGAACGACGTTGCTCGATGCCAGCGAAAACTGGAATGAAACGAATCTCGAGTTTAGGCACGTTCCACCAGGGATACGAGATTTCAAACGCAAACATAATATATTAACGTTTGCAAACGTTGCAAGCGAAAGAAAATGTGCTGATAAATCTTTCATAACTTATAATGTCACTGGAACGCTTTAGAATTCTTATAATTCCGCTACAAGACATTCGCGTGTATCAAATCTGAAATTAATAAAAACCTTCGTTAAAACATATCTGTTGAACGTTGATAATTTTTTATTTTCATTTTCTTTCAGACTGGCGTCACGGCATTGCAGAGGACTGCTACCGAGGGCCATTTGGAGGTAGTGGAATTATTGCTGAAACACGGCGGTGACGTTGCTCGACAGGATAACGTGGTGAGTCAGAATTTTGTTTCATCGTATACTCTTTTCCTATTGCGTTTTTACTACGGCGACAGATCGTCGCATCGCGGCCGTGAAACTACGTTACTTGGAAATCTACGAACTCGTTTACGAAAATTTCCTTCCATTTGCTTCTCTAAATAATTTTACCGTACATCGACTTCGGTGACTTTAACGCGCGGTTAGACAAGAAGCAATGTTCCTTCCCCTATCCTACGGTATATTACAGTATAAACGTAAGTAGCTATATGTACACGCATATTTCCATTTTCCAAAATTACGATATTTTGTCGGACTTTTTCGTTCGACTTTTAAACTTCGTTTTATTCGCCGCTGTGAATCGTTGCAATGGGTCGAGCTATACAAAATCTGAGTTAGCATACGGCTAACTCCAAACCGTATATAAACCACGATTATCTCCGTCTATTTCAAAAGAAGATACAAAATACAAAGAGAACCATATCGAAAGCAAGGGGAGATGCGTTTACGGGGAAAACTCGTTTCGCGCGTCAGAAACGCATAAACGTATGTTTCTTTAGCGATTTACCAGCCCTTTGGGCGAAAAAATCCAAGAATTGTACAGTATACTCTTGCGTTGATACGCGTTCGTTGGTTGGGCGAGCCTTTGGGCGCACAGCACCCGGTCCACGAGCAGAAAAACGAGAGGAAAAAGCCGGCGCGGAGAAATCGCTACCGGGAAGAGCGACACGGAGGATCGCGATAATTTCGCGTTTTTTCTTTTTCTTTCTTCTTTCTTTAGAAGAAACAATTTACGGAGATTTTTGCTGCTACGCATTGGCAGCGGTCTTTTATCACTTTCTCGAAGTCGATCCCTCGGGGCGTGGATTTTTATCGTTTTGCCACGGCAGTTTCGTAACGCCCCGGCGGAACGTGTCCCCCTTTACCGTGGTTAACGAGAACGCGACACTCGCCATGGATAATAAATCCACGGCTGTACCGTGTCCATGTCGCTTGATAGATGCGATTACAGCCGAGAGGATATGGTATATCGCGAAAGCGGCTCCGTTGTAAATCGGCGAAAGTAAATTGGGAAATGGCGACGATCCAGAGATTTCTGTTTTCTGCGGAGGAACATCGCGAATTCTTGGGATCGCGAGTGTACCTACTCGGGCAGATAAATTTACGGCGAAATTGCGTACAAGAGGAACACAATGTACGTATCGTGGAATATCGTCGACGAACGTGGCATTATTTCGGGGTCATAGTTATCGCGTCGGGTATCAAGGAACAACGACGATCGTTCAATCTGAAAGTTTATAGAAAGGAAGTATAAGAAACTGTGCTAGTTTATATTCTAATTTCGTTATAATACCGTTCAGTTTTGTTTGCGTACTGCTCGCCAATGTGTTGCAGGATGCCAAACGATACGTCGCGTATGGGAATCTGACTCGGTTCTTTCGTGAGTGCAATTTTTGCTGTTGGATCAACTATCCGAAAAGGTTGTTCAAAAAGTGTCTTTCGTTTTACGAAGAAATAATAGACGCACAATGTTTTTTGTTTTATATTATTTCGTCGAATTACGTATGCTCCATTTTGTTCTGTTGAGATAAACATCGCGACATTTCACAGACTTGCTTTCACGAAAGTGCGCTGTTGTAAAAGACACGTTTGCGGAAGAAAGATACTTTTGGGACGACGCAATACTTCATTTCCAAAGATATTCTTGCGGCAAGGGATTCACTATGGCAACTTTTTTGTCAGAAACTGACAGTTTATGGCATGTTCGTTTCACTTCTGCGTCGTAAATCTTGCGTACCGTTAATTGCGATAGGATAGATTCCTCGCAATTATTGTACTTGATTGGGGTAGAATTTAAAGCAGGAAATAGTTACACCGCCGGTATTAAGAAACTCGTTGACGTTTTGCACAAATTACCCGCTGTTCGCTGGCTTGGAAAGGTACGTAAGTGATTTCTGTCATTGAGCACGACGGCAGTAATTATCGAAGGAAGAAAAACGCATCTGCGAACGTTGGATCGACATTCGGCTACCGAAAGTCTCGTTAATATCGTATGCAAATCGAATGCAGCATGTTGCTGGTGACTGTTCGCAGGTGCGAACGTAGCACGAAACTCTTGATCGATGATTATCTCGTCGGCCACGACGATACACGCTGCTGTCATCAAAGGTCAGAGTATGATAGGATCGATATCGACGCCGTCATTAAGTCGTAAACCGTTTAATGGCTGTCATTACCGATATCGTATCGCGTTTATTCTGGTTTCGCGTTAAAGAGCCGCGTTCTCGCCGACCGGGCACGGCGATTTCGACATTTTTACAAGGCAGCAATTTCGCGGATGGTACCAGAGCCGCTTCGCGAAACCAACGACAAGAAAATCACGGTAGGCGTGTATATTTTACGTCTTAATGATGGCCTCTTATTGATCCCCGAATCTTGCCACGATCGGCCACGAAACACCACACAAGCCTTCTTAAATGATATTTATAATACCGTCAGAGAGACGTGGCGCGGTAAAGTGATGCGTTTAACAACGTAATCGCGTACTTTGCTACTGAGACAGAATCGCGTCTACGTTATTTTCATTTCTGATTTGAACCGCTCAGAAACCAGATTCTTCGACTATATTATCCTTCGTCGTAAACTTACTTATTGCAAGAAGATCACCTAAATAACGATAGATTCCGAGATAAATTTCAAAAATGCTATTTATAACATCGTCGCTTTTCTCTGACTTTTAATTTACGTTTTGCACGTTTCTTGATGTATGGCCGGGAGTTCGCGAACGTCGTTTATTTCAACGAAATTCTACTTAGCGCTCGATTAAATAAACTTCGCGCGAGATCTCTTCGTTACTCCATACTTCGTGCATTGTTAGATTTCATAAAATGTCGAATAAAGAATTAAGCTTGTCTTATCCGTACCGCGTTTGACCGAAGTGAAATTCGAGCGATATCTCGAAGAGAAATAGCATTACGGTTACTATAAGCGACTTAGCGTTTGACGTATTACGATCTGCCCTAAGTAGAAGCGATTGGAAAACGATTAATCCGCGGCGCGCGGCCAAACATTTTCGATTGATTATTATCGCGCCGATAATCGTGGTTGGTATCGATGGGATCGTTTAATGAGCAACAGACACGTAGTTAAGTCGGGAGGAGCGACCATGCTGGCCCCGTAATGCGTGGTATTAAGCGCGCAGAAAATATTTATCTTCTGTGTTGTTGGAGTAGTTTCGCGGAATTCCACGCTGCCCAGATGTACGGGGCTGCTCCTTAAACTCGCTTGCCGGCCGAGAAGATACGAATATATTATTTCTATGGGAGACGGTGAGACTCCATCGATGATCGTTTGATGAAATTATGGAAATTTATGTATCAAGAAATTGTAAATTCCTGCTGCTGGGCATAATTATCGCTGGATCTACGTATGGTACCTTTTCGCTATATTTCGCGTGGAAACATCGCTATATGGATATGATAAACGCAACGCTTTTAATTAATTATTTGCTTCTGTCCCTGTTTTTCTATGCGAATCGATATGATCGTAGCTTTCATCAGAATATGGTCAACGAGATTAGGTACACACAGCTTATCGATCTGTTGACGCTGGAGAGTCGTCTACTAGATGGTTTAGACGAGAATAAATTGTTAATTTGACCCAGACAAATATATGCAGATTACGATTATTTTTATTTTACTTACGTAACGTTCGACGATGAATTTTCTCACTGAGAAACTCGCTTCTCTCCTAACTGTGTGTCAATCTTTTACCAAGCTACGCCACTTAACACTTCGACACTTTGACTATGGTCATATATAACCGATCACGGTTTCTCCTGTGACGCCACGGGGTCATTGGTGACCCGAGCTCTTGAACTTACGATTGTAAAAATTGAATGAAAATTGGGACATTTTGAATATAACCGATAAATAGAAGATATTTTGAAATAAAAAGTGCCCCATTGAACAATTAAACATTTTTACTAGAATGAGAAAATGAGAACAAATCTTGCATCTAACGGTGCACTGTGTTAACACTAGAACTACCACACCAGTCAAATCGATCGGGTTTACAATTTTATTTTAAAATTCCTACTTCGTGTTATATTTTTGTCCACAACGATGTAATGACTTGCGCAACGATAACTAAAAGAATAATATAATGAATTTTATTTTGTTTTTTATGTATTCAAACTCAAAATAATTTTGTATCAAGGCTACTTATACCAATACCAGTCAAAATGTAAAAGGATCCTGCAATCTGTTTATCGAAGCCCAATTAACCAGTTTCCTCGTTTTCTACAACTTCCCACACGTTTTGAAAATTTTTACCGTGTATCATTCGATATGATGATATCAGTTATCAGAAAAATTCCGAGTCGATCGCTGGATCGCTAGATGCTAACATTAGAAATACCACATCGGTCGAAATGACTGACTCTGCTCATTTTATAAATGTGTCAACCCTCGCTTAGGGATCCCAGATGGATTAATAATACCAAAAATCTACTACTTAACATGGAATTGCCTCTGTAAGAAAGTAATAAATCGATAAATATAAAAATATTCTATCATTACATATTTTTCATTTTCACTGGTTTTGGTAAAAATACCTTCGTGTTAATTATCCGTAGTTCTAGTGTTAAAACACTGTGGCATCCTGAGCGAAACATGTGATTTCGGCGTGGCAGTCAAAGTGTTAAGCCACCATTTTCTTCCTACTTGGAACGTAAAATTTCTTCGATGTCCGTTCGGACGCTACCATTCAGCTCCACGAAACAACGAACCATCTTCCACGAATTCTTCCATCGTACGATATATAGAGAACAGGATTTTAACAAGGTTCGTGGTAGAATTTTGCACGGCGGGGAGTCCCCGAAGCGCATTCCCCTTTTTCAATCGGCGCGATTCGCAATTCCCGATGTTATCCTGGTTCGAGTGACAGCTCGGCGATATCTCGCCGCGTATATTCGCGGCAACCAGGATGCAAATGTCGAAAGAACAAAACGGCGAACGAGTCGCGGAGGGCTATCGACGCTCGTGAATCGATTCACGATAGGAGAAAGAAAGAAACGCGTCGGTGCGAAAGAATGCGCTACCACGAGCGTCTCCTCGCGAAATTCCATTCTTTGTATCTTGCATTCTCTGGATACGCCACGTCTGCTAAGTCCCTGCTTTCGTTCTTCGCTGTTAACGATTTTCAGTTGGCCGAAAATTTATACAGCTACGACATAATCGACGAGTTTCGTCGATAAGATAAACGTCCGAACGTTGTTTTCATCGAACTCACAATATCATCAACTTTGGCTGATCTGCGCTTAGTATTTAGAAAATTCGAAAATTATAGCAACGCTTATCGGTATTATTATCAGGTTGTCTGAAAAGTTTCTTCCGTTCTATAAGGAAATAATAGACGGACAATGTTTCTTGTTATATATCAGTTTATCGAATTATGCACGAACATAGTAATAGAAATAGAACGAAATGTATCATACCTAATTCAATAAAATAATATAAAACAGAAATTGTCGTTCATCCATTATCGCTTTACGAAGCGAAAGAAACTTTTCGGACAAGCTAATAATTTTAGACATTCTTCTCCTCGAACTATCGCCTCTTCGCATCTCCCACAACGTTTTTCGTCGCTTTTATGCGCGCATTTCACGAAACGTCGAACGAGACGCGGAACGAAAGAGCCGATTTTTCGACGTCAATAAGAAGAAAAGAGGATCGAGTATGCATTGGAAGATTCGAAGACGCGATACATGGATCCTTGAAGCGTCGATCGACAGTTGGTTGCGCGGTGTTTGTGCTTCTTTTTCACCGATTTTCACGTCCGACATGGTTGCTCGTTTTCTACCTTTGCCGTTGTGCTGCATCGCAATCGAGAATCGCGATCTATTCCCTCGAGGCGATTCTGCTACGTCGATAATTGCTTCATTTGGATACGAGGCCGCGGATAGGTTAATTGTAAGTTTCAAGTGGATGTGATTGAAGAAGCGATTACGAGCGTTACTTTGTAACATGGCCGCACACTGATGGATATAACGTTGTTTTTCAATGAAATTAATAACAGGGTATGTTCCGATATTAAATATTAAATTACCGGGCTATTGGATACTTTCAATAAGAAAAAAGCGAACAAATAACATCAACTTTACCGTATCGTTACAGGGATTATGGGAAATAAAAAAGCTTCGTAAAAATTCGAACAGCTTCCTTGCGATACCTTTAACATGCTTTTAGCGTTTAATATTTCTTCATCACGGCTGATTAATTGTTACGTAATAATTTCTCTTTCACGCTGTAGACACGATCGTGTCTTATTTTTAATACTCGTTTTGCGATACAGTCGAATACAGAAGGTCGAATACAGAAGAAAGTAATCCACATATTTCCTCAATTTTAGTTCTAAATAGTAATAATGTTAATAATATTAACATTAAAAAGTAACAATAAATTTATACTTGTGTTGTACGTGTTGTATACTGTAGTGTCGTGGACGAGAGGCCTGAGGGGTGTTGTACGAATTATAAACAAGTGGAGCTAAGACAAAAGATACGAGACTAAGACAAAAGACAAAGGGTTGCTAAGGAGCATAAACGAATTAACAGTCATTGCGAGTTGAGACGTCAGAGAGTGGGAATTGCGTTGTCGAGAGAGCGTTGGATCCGTGGTGACGAGAGTTGCAAATTAACTATATAGTTGTCTTAATTATAATACGTTATTGTGATTAGTTCACGTTAAACAACCATCGTTTCCTGTTTAATCCATTTATTGTAAATAAACCAATTGTAGTAAAGATTCTACAATAATATTAACTAAAGAGTAATAATAAATTTCTACTTGTGTTACACGTGTTGTGTACATTCCTTACGTATATTAATTGTTCTTTTTATCATAAGAGGATACCTTAACGTAGCGAATTCTTCGAATATTCGGATATCATAAACGCTTCGTACCAGGAATAGCATTCGAACAAATCGCATTTCCATAAGGATAAATCAGTTTCTGGAGTACAAGAGAAAGTACTCTAAGCTAATCGTTGGGTCGTGCTCGTTAGAGGCACGCTAACCGCTTCGATACGACCCCATGGAAGGATTCGGTTATTGCTATTAAACCGGACTAACTATAATTCCCTTTCTTATTTCGTCGAAGAATTTACGCGTACGATCGTCTCGGTGACACCGGCCTTTTGTCACGTTCTTTCGCCGCAATTTCTTTCGCCTCGCCAGAGTTTCCTCGATGCATCCGGATAGGATTCTCCTTCTAAGTATTTTATTTGCCCCGGCAACTGCATTCCACCGGTCAAAACCTGGCAGATGCTCGTTTCTCTTCGCGTAAGGCCAGACCAAAAAATAAGAATAACGACGAGTTCCCAGCTTCTTTAGCTATTTGAAAACAAAACAAATTTTCGCTAAACTGCAAAAATGGAGCGTTAGGTCCGGTGACTCTTTACGTTCGAGGTGGCCACCGGCTGTGCACATAGAATTAACCGAGCCGCAATAATCCCACGGAATTGTCACGAAACGAGGCTTTTCGATCTACCGTTAAGGCCGTCAATTGGCATAAAGCATCTTCGAGTCAAGAAGTTCCTTATGGTTATTGCTCCATCAGGTAAAGATCGGGGAAGCGTGGGTTTTCCTATGTTTCCCGGGATTCCACCCACTCGCGAGCAATAGTGGGACGATTACCACCGAGTAAGAGTTTTCCTTTGCAACAGCATCGTCACCGGACTTCACTGATTCATCGTCTTTAGAATAATCATCTCTTTACCGGGTTTCCACCCTTCAATTATTCACCTACGTAACTTATACCTTACGTACCAGCGTAACTATATTTTCTACAAAGTTGTTGGAAATATATACTATATGTGAATCGAGCATTCTACTCATTAAACTACCTCTATTATCCTAATCGAAATAGAGGATCGATCAGTTTCGTGGCGTCGATTGTGTAATCGCAACGGGAATTTACGACTCCCGTTGACGCGCTTCCTCGCGATCGCGTCTCTCCGCGACTGGTCGAAAAAACGTAGAGTTTTACAGCTCCGTCGACAGTGTCACACGCTCAGGAAGACCACCCGCTCAGAAACAGTAATAGGGTAGGCTAGACATCCTGCATACCACAGTTATCGAAACAATAACCAAATAGTAACGGAATAGGCGCCTCCGAGATACACCAGGCGACAACCCCTGCAGAGGGACTAAAACCTCGGTATGAAAAACCTCCAAAATAAGCGCTCGCCCCAGTCTGTTAAATCATTTTGACCCAGTCTCTTGTAATACTTTGAGTCATTCTGTAACACTTTGAACCGTCACTCGGTTGAATTTGCATAATAAATTCTACTTTCATATACAAAGTTCAATTTCTTCACCTTATTCGTGAAACGTTCCAACTGCGACGCGAGGAGATTACCGGCGATCTATCGGTTTCGTGATTTCTTGTGTCTGTGACGTGACAACAGCCTCGTCGAAGTTCGAATGTCGCACCATACGACGATGGGTGAGGTTTCTCCGTAGCTCGTTTCTCTCGATATTCCAAGGTGACCGTTAAACCGAGCTCCGATAAAGACGCTAAAACCAGATTGATTATCCAATGAAATTTGCATGTAGAAAGCGAGCACTAGGATGCATCTTGGTTCGTCGCGTTCCCATATCTTCGTTGCCATATACACGCGAACTGGGTGCATCGTGGACGCCGATTATGGCAAGGAAACGCCACGTCGAGCAGATCGTGCCTCTTAGACTTGCACTTTCGCTACTCTGTGAAAACGATCGAGCGCACGCTAGATACAACAATTTCTCCGAACCCCTATTTACAGAGGCAATTTATGAGGGTAGACCTACGATCAATAAAGAATTCACGATGCTGCGAGAGCCAGTCGCGTGTTCGCGTACAGACCTCGCGATTTATATGGTATCGGCACCGTTTCGTTTCGCATTAGTTAACGATTACACATCGTTTAGATCGTGTTTCTTATCGGTCCGTGGTTTCGTGTTCTTCAAGCCGGAACCAACCTGTTATACGCTTATTCTTCTCCGTCTTTTTATCCTCTCTTTCGTTCGCAACGAAGGAGAAGCCAGCGGTCGAATCAGGTTTTTAGTTATACACGTCCGTGTTCGTTTGTCATCGCTTACGTGGCTTTTTGAATGTTTGTTTACAAACGAGGATCGCGAGAAAAAAAACATAATAAGTTATCTAACTAACTGTTGAGAATCTTGGATCTTAATAGCCGAAATAATGCTATAGGAACACTAAATTTGCACTTAGAATTTATATTAGAATAGTTATATATTTATTTGATAAACGATTTCAAAGATATTCATCGATACATACTTGCGTCTCACCTTCTTCCGTACCAGACTGTTAACCGACTGAACAATTTACATTCCTTTGTTTTCGAGACACACATACTTCCACACGCTGATATTCACATAGATGTATCGCTACTACGCAGCTAATCTAGTCTAGCACATAAAATTATACATGTCTCAATACTAACAAGTATCTTTCATGTTTCTTTATCTCTTTCTAATCTCTTTCTGTTTCTTTAATTTTCGTATTAGATGTTTCTATCCGCAGTCTTCGTCGGTTTCCTGAATGTTCGTTTTCCTCAATTTTCATTGGGAAATATTTAAACACAAAGTTGCGTATTTTAGGCCACAGAATGTTTACGAAGGATATTCTCGATGGTTAAATCGTAAAAATTGCATTACACAAGTACTTAGCAAATTATTTACGGTGTTGGAAGACATAAGTTGCAGATTTTGCATCTTAATAGCCGAAATAATGCTATAGGAACACTAAATTTGCACTTAGAATTTATATTAGAATAGTTATATATTTATTTGATAAACGATTTCAAAGATATTCATGGATACATACTTGCGTCTCACCTTCTTCTATACCAGACTGTTAACCGACTGAACAATTTACATTCCTTTGTTTTCGAGATACACATACTTCCACACACTGATATTCACATAGATGTATCGCTACTACGCAGCTAATCTAGTCTAGCACATAAAATTATACATGTCTCAATACTAACAAGTATCTTTCATGTTTCTTTATCTCTTTCTAATCTCTTTCTGTTTCTTTAATTTTCGTATTAGATGTTTCTATCCGCAGTCTTCGTCGGT
Source organism: Bombus pascuorum (assembly GCF_905332965.1). Classification (NCBI taxonomy): domain Eukaryota; kingdom Metazoa; phylum Arthropoda; class Insecta; order Hymenoptera; family Apidae; genus Bombus; species Bombus pascuorum. The sequence goes on along the minus strand of NC_083488.1, from coordinate 3,442,673 downwards.
TTCCTGAATGTTCGTTTTCCTGAATTTTCATTGGGAAATATTTAAACACAAAGTTGCGTATTTTAGGTCACAGAATGTTTACGAAGGATATTCTCAAAAGTTCAAAGTCTATTCGATGGTTAAATCGTAAAAATTGCGTTACACAGGTACGTAGCAAATTATTTACGGTGTTGGAAGATAAGAGTTGCGGATTTTGCAGCCACGTTCGCCATACGAACGAAGAAGAAACTTTCCATCTGCTATCGAGGTATCGGCGCAAAAAAGCGGATGGTTCGTAAGCATGCGCTTGCACGGTCACAATGTAACCGTTCGTCTAAGTGAATTTAGAGCGTCTCGGAGCTTGTAGCGAGCGTAGTGCCACATAACTTTTACGATCTAGTAATTTCAGGCCGCGGCACGGATCGCCAATTTCCCAGTTACCGTGCTACGTGTCGTGACGAACGATCGCGTGCTCCTCCGTTCTCGCTTTACATGCGTGGCTCACGTGTCGCGAGGCGTGTCGACTTCTGCACGAGATGGTCGCGGATATATTCAATCCATGGAACAGGTTTAAGGGAAAACGCGCAAGAAGAAGACGTTAAAGCCTCCCCATGCCGGAATAGAACCGCAGGATACGCGTTTTACGCGATCAACTGTTTTTTGTCATGACGGATCGTTTGCTAGGAGGCTCGATTGCCAAGATCGTGCGAGCTTCTACAAGTAGACACCTCTCTGCTACTGTTCGCCTGCTTCGATAATAGTCTAACGCGGTGAGCTTGGAATTTAACGTAGCGAGGATGCGATTGATCGATTAATCGCAGGTTGAAAAGCGATAAAACTGGAATATTTAGAAGTAAATTCGAACGATTACGCAGGTAATTTTTGTCGTGTAATTTCAGCCGCGATCGTTTCACTTTCTCTTCTGTTGAAAAGAATCTCCGTTCTAATTTTTCTAACGATCTTTATCCAGTTACATCGTCGTATAGCTGGTCGGAAATTCCTATCAACGAGAGAAAAGTAAAAGCGCTGCGTATCTCGATTCCCCCATTAAAGAAGATTATCTTCATTAGCATATTGCGTATTTAAATTTTACTATCGATGCATACATATTTATATACTTATACACGGTGTTTCAATCTTGAAAGTCGCAACGTATCTCGTAGAAGGTTTAGGAATCTCGATGATACAGAGTGGAAAAAAAGTGCCGAGCCCTGTACCGTAGCCTTTCGGCTCGTTTCCACGGGCGTGTCGGAAAAACGACGACAGAGGCGATCCTTTTAATTAGACAGCGCCGCGCGAGTCCTGTGAACCGGCGTCGTTATAAGTGGCACCGAGAGAACACGGACACAGCAAAAACTAAAGTGGATCATGCGGCGTATCCTACAAAGAAAATCTCTGTCGCGAACATGGAAACCCGCATGACATCGACGTGGACCGCGCCGATCGACTTTCACGGTCAAGTATACGCTGCCATATGGGATTGTAAATGTGACAAATGAGTGGAACGGGACCTCTAAACGTTCAACGCGATCGAGAAATCGCGATTCACGCAGGATTCGTCTAATTCAGATAAACCGAAACACTCGTATTAGGTCTTTATATTATTTTATATTATATTATTTTTTTATATTATTTTATCGAATTACGTATGATCGATTTTATTCTATCAAGATAAACATCGCAACGTTTGACAGATTAGGTCTCGTATAAAGATGCGTCGTTGTAAAAGACGTGTCTGTAAAAGAAAGACACTTTCCGGACAACCTAACAGATCGAAATACGTTAAATACGATGGCTCGTTCTTAGACGAATCTTATGGAGGTTTCGTAATATCAGGATCAGGATGATCGAATTGTTAGACTCTTTCGCGTAATAGTGGCGACACAGCTAACCGCGTTAGTTAATAAACTTGTATGCAGGAAGATAATATCAAACGATAATATTTTTCGAATTAGCTTTTAGATTTTCAAGTGGCCGTTACGCGTTATTAAAATATTTTGCGTTAAAAACATGTTCGTACTAAGCGTATTTTAATTCCATTCTTTTTCAAACTTGAAATAAGCGATCATCTCGAAGCGATTATAATAATTTGGGACCCTTCTACGAGCAATTTTTCAGTATTCTTTTAATTCACCAAGGAGAAGGTATTTTCGAAGCGAGTTAATTGAGCCATCAGACAAGCGAAATGGACTTTTAATTTTGATTTCGTTGTGAAGGGTGCCGAGGAAAGTCGTAAAGAACCTTTAATGTCTGTAGATTAATAAGCACGGTGGCAAAAAGGGTTATTTAATTGCGGCCCATTGGTGCGAAATTATTGGATTATTACGGTTTTAAAATTGAATGCAATACAATCACGGCAATTAATACGCCGTTGATTGCAAAGATGTTTAAAATCTGAAGCAAACGGCTGATGGCACAAAAGCACAAAAGCGAGTACTAAAGTTTCTTTCGTTTCTCCTATATTTCCTGTGATTTCCAATTACTCGACTTTATTATTAAAGAACGTTATTATAAAACAAATCTCGAAGACGTCGCTGTTTAAATTGTAAAATATCTTTATTTCCGTTTAATCGTGTTTTATACGAAACTCTATCGTACAATACGAAACGTACTAAACGATATTCTAACGAGAAGGAAGTTTCTTATAGTTCCGCGTTTTAATTATGATTTTCTGATCTTTCTCATGTAATTTACTGTCAGTTATCGAGCAATTATCGTTAGAATATGCATCGTATACGTAACCTTATCTTAATCATCGATCGTACAACGATGGGATTCCGCGGATGATCGGTTTTCACGCGAAAATCGAGGATAGAAGACGCACGAGTCGTTTAATTAACGCTACCATGGAAACGCGGCTACCCCATTACGCGAATTATTTCGTATCTTTATGTGGAACGAATTAACTATTCTGTATTGCACGTTCACGCCGTTGTGAAAGCTTCCTTTTAACCAACGATCATCGCGAAACACGATGCAACATTCGTTGCAGTTGAAACGTCTTACCATAATCTATGCAATTAAAATACCATAGAATCTTTATGGTAAGTTGGGCGGTGAAATGATGCCTTTCCTACAAAATATTCATTCGCTATCCATTTACGCGAAAACAAAGTAAGTTTCCAGTCTTTCATAATTCGAAATAAAATTGGTGAGAAAAATGCAGTTTTTGAATGAAAAATGCAGTTTTCAAGTGGGAAGAACGTTTAGAGGGAAAGTGGGTACGTTAAGAAACTATCGAAAAATGTGGTCTTTATTCTGTGACCGTTTTGACGCTTTGTTTTGGCGAACCAGTTTTCCTTAAAATACCATAGAATCTTTATAGTAAGTTGGGCGGTGAAATGATGCCTTTCCTACAAAATATTCATTCGCTATCCATTTACGCGATAACAAAGTAAGTGAGTTTCCAGTCTTTCATAATTCGAAATAAAATTGATGAAAAATGCAGTTTTCAAGTGGGAAGAACGTTTAGGCAGAAAGTGGGTACGTTAAGAAGCTATCGAAAAAAGTGGTCTTTATTCTGTGACCGTTTTGACGCTTTGTTTTGGTGAACCAGTTTCTCTTAATTTTGTTTGCTCGATTTACCGCAATCTTCTTTCTACATCGGCGGTGATTTCAATTGTGGTTTCGCAGAAATCGCTTGCATTTATGGTTCGGCAAACAAACGTGTTCCTTCGAGCATTAGAAACGATTATACGTTAGTTTCCACGATAGGTATCCTGTAGTGGAAATATTTTTTAAAACATTTTCTGTGTATTATATCAACTAAGAACATCAACTTATAATTAATTGCGATAACTTGACACACTTGTTTGTCCGTGTATAAAAAAAATTTCAATTTCCTCCGCTTAATTAACAACTCGATCGTAAGTAAAAAAAGTGAAAAAACAAAATCGAAATAAAATATTCGCTCAGCCTTTAAATATTACAACGAGCGAGTAGTGGAGCTTCAATTTCGCGCGCAAATCATCTCGGCCTATATAGTTATTAGCCACGGTTCTTGCGAACAAAACCTCGCCATCCCCCTTTAGCTCGTCCAGCAATTCCAATTAAGCGAGTGCTCAATTAGTCGAACGGGCGCCCATGATCTCGCACACCGTAGGACGCAACAAACGACGCTAACAGTATCAGTGTCGGGCCAGAAACTGGTCTCTAACAACGAGGTGTCGCCGAAAAGCAAAAACCGCTTGAACTCGTACGCGGTTGTAACTCTTCCCCTAATGATACGTTGTCCGTCTAATTACCAGAGCCAAGGAATTAGAAGGGAAAGGTAAATGGCACCGGGTGATGCTGGTTTCGCGAGGATAGACCATTGCTTGTAGCTCTCTGGCTATCGTTGCTCTTTTCAGTAAACGTCGATCCGGCATCAATCAGAAGCAGCATGGTGCTCGTTAGTCGTGAACGCATGCCACGTGAAACAAAGTCCAGGAAAGTCGAGTCATAAGTCACTGGGCCGAATGACGTTTCGCTTTTAATCTAGGTCGATAGCGTGACCATAAGATCGGCCTCTTTCTCTATCCTTCTGTCTGCTGTTCAAGATGTATCGATTAGGCGACTCTGTTCCGTTTCTTCTTCTAGTCTAGGTCAGATGATGGACGAGCTTGCTTTGACTTAAACGTAGGAGTAGCAACGGTTGATCGGCATAGTCCGTGGACGTCGATATCTGATACGAGTCAGCTAAGTTGCTTTTTTCAGACCGTCGTCAATGTAAGTAGTTTTGCAAGATTTAACGATGGTCGCTGGAACTTCCGTTGATTCGGTCAAAGAAAGGTTTACGATTTTGAGTTGGCAGTCGACGACCCAAGGAAATCTAATTGATAGCTTTGGATAATGGTATCCAGAAATAATCATTCTAGCGAACAATACCTGAACGATCGGTCCTAACGAGGTTGTATATGTGTGACTTGTGTATATGTAATAATGAAAATTTAACGATCGACCTAGCATCGTATATTTGAAAGTCTAATAATTACTGCGTCGAATATTTATAGTGATTTTGAAGGATACTAAAATATCACACATCCCACTTCCTATGTACGTGTAATTGGAAATCCAGTGTTTGCGCGTTTCACGGTTTTATTTAGAATGGGACAAGGAACGGTACATCGGCGAGGAAATCGATTGCATCGATAGTAAATTTCATTAAGTGACAGGAGACAGATAACGCGACCCATATGCCAATTCGTTTCGCGTATTCGAAATGCCACTCTTCACGCTGTTTAAGGGCATTATTACAGGATAACCGTATGTTCGCGAACTCATTGTACAGGTCGTGGCTATTGTGTCACGGTGCTCGTACGTAACTACACGATGGCAATACCGTGTGGGAAACAACGGAAAAAATAGACGCGCCTAAAATAGACTGAACGGTAAAACGACAGAGAACACACTGGATCTGCACTCGTGATGTTAATCGTTGCATTATCTTGGAAACAGGAGAGATTTCGTAAGAAAGATTGTGAATCGTGCATTACGTAACACGAATTGCCTACCAAGATAGCGGTTAAATACGTGTAGTTACGTCGTTACATAATAAAAATGTGGTTTTGATTCTTGACACGATTTAATTTAAGAAATAGAACTCGTTCTTCGTATTGTAGTCATTTGTACGTATAATTATACATACGTATACTCTGTGATACGAGATAATATTCCAGATAATTTTAGTAATCGCGATATATTTTCGTTAACAAAAAATCGTTTAATGCTTATCAATCTGCAAAGTAATAGCGATTATATCAGGACGTATGAGATAAAAATAGAAATTAAAAAAAAAAGTTTGGCAGCAGTAGGATTCGAACTCGCGACGAACTGGTTGCGCGAATATCGCCGTGTTTGAGTATAACATAGTTTAAAATAATCGATAATTATAACGATATAATCGTATTCAAATGTTTGTTATTACATTTAAAAAATGCAAAAGAATTTGTCAGAAGTGGGATTCGAACCCACGCCCTCAGAGAGGACCAGAACGCCCGGAACTCAGTTTTGAACTGAGAAGGTGAGAACCTTGAGTCTGGCGCCTTAGACCGCTCGGCCATCCTGACATGTACGAACATTCGTTCACTTTATGGATTATGACGACCTGAAACGAATCGATCGCTGTGGTTATACGAATAATTATTTTACGAAATTTACGCAATATTAATTTACTCTGAATGCAAATCTTAATTGAATAAATTTTTTATTCCATGTAACCTCGTATCATTCGATTTTTAGTGTCGACTGCGTAGTCGATGTCGGTAGTTCTTGTTCCACGTACTTCGTACGATTATTCGACGCATCGAATAACGAATAAAAATGACTAAGGAATAGTTTTTACAAATAAACGTTGGGATTTTACACGCTATTTTTTATTCGTTGTTCGAAATAAAATTTGTCCAACTCTGGTCTAGACCCATCACTACCAATACTATACATATAACGTAAAGTATTAATAATATTATATTTACGTATACAATACGATATTAGTAACGTTAAATCATACAATCGTCAGTCTCAACTCATCGCTACCAGTACCATATGATAATACTAAAAAAGAAAATAATATATCTATCTGTACAATATAACTGCATTAGTTCGAGACGGCTGGATCGTCAGCCTCAACCCATCGCTACCAATACCACTCGTTCTCATTCGTTCTTATCTGAGTGCAAAGACCCAAACGCGGTACCTCTTCCGTCCGAAAAAAGAGAAGAAGCCGAACGTTACAGACGAAGCGAAACGATACAGGAGGAGGGCACACGGTGGTTACGATTCATCGTGCACGTTCCTGGGGATCTCTGGCGGCCGAACCACCCACAACTCCGACAATGGCGTGGGAGCAAAAGAGGTGTCAGTGGCCGTGGCATATCTCGAGTTTATTATACGGGTCGACCCATCTTACTGGTTAGAATGGCCGTATCGAAGACGCGGTCGTCATTACGACCTCGCAAGAGGAGGGTTTCTCGGATGGAGCCTATTTTACGAGCCACGAAGAATCGTCCCCTGGAAGAAGTTTCGTTGGTATCCGGCCGTATTACTCAACGTCTTATGGGATCGTACGGGGGGCTCGTAAATCTCGCCGAATGATTGAGCGAACTACTAATCCGATATACCTATTCCAACGAAAAAAAGAAAAAAAAAAGAAAAAATGGTAATTCCTGGAAAGTTAAGGAAAGATATAACGCGACAGATGTGCTGCGAGTGGAATTCAAAGGGAAGATGGATGTAGATTCTTCGGACGGTAATTTCTGAAGTTCTTAATTCTTGGGTTTTTCAAATTATGCTACTTGGAACTTCGGAAATTTTATGATACATTCGGTCGAAATTTCTTTACGGGTATCGATGCTTCGTTTACGAATTTTAATAATTCAATCGCGGTGTTTATGATTCCTGAAGAAAACGATCATACGTAAGAGGCAATTGAAAATAAATTCATATCTACAGAAGGAAATTGAGGGAATTAATCGTCGTTTGTTTTTATCACTGCGAAAAACAGGTTTTATGAAACGATCGAATCAATTGGAATTTAATTAGAGACGCTTTAGAGGCAAGCGACGATAGTCTCGAGTGAAAGTGCGACGACAGAAAAGAAAAACCGTCGCCCTGGCGTACATGGAATTACAAGCGCGATAATTAGTCGTGAAAGTGTATCTGTAAAAAGTGTCTCATAAGAGAGGAATGTCTTTTCGTGCAATTATTCTCGGAAAATAAGAAAGAACGAAAGAAGAAGGACGTCAGTGGATATTTCCTCGTTTATTCTTCGTCATAATCGTGTTATCAATCTTCTGACTGCCATACGATCGAGAGAAATCGCGGTGACGTGACCGCTGGAAAAACTGTGTCTAACCGCGTCGATACTCGATACGTACCGTAAACTCGCGTCGCACTTTTATCCAATTAACTTGACGCGTATCTCACGTTGTCTCCGAAGCACCGGTGTTATTTTACACCAACCACTGGCCCAGATTTCTCTGCGCTCTATACGGACACACTTTAAAACCCTATTCGGTAGGGTTAAAACCACCAAACCGTGCCACGTTTCTATTTCTATACTCAAAATAATTCTAATCTCTCTCCATATCTGTCGTACGAAAAAAAGAAAAAAGAGAAAAAAGAAAAGAAACATAAATCGTGCCATGAGATTTCCATCGAAGCAGCCAGTAGTTCCCTTCTCCGTTATTTCATCGCACGGATCCTGTTGTTCAGTTTCGACTTTTCGCCACGGTTCCCTTGAAAGCGAAAGAGGAACGCGTGGATTTATACCAGCAGGAAACATGGAAAAAATATCTGTTCCTGTAACGTGACCGACGTGGAATGCCAAGATCTGGCTGGTTCACGATCAAACGGATGAGAGAATCTGCAGCCTGGAGCTGCGACTAGACGCAACGTATGCAAAGATGTTATGCACCAGGCTATATCCAGCTGGCTACTTGCGCGTTCCGAGGTGAACAAACTCTCGCTGCTTTTCTTCCTCTTCTTTCCATATACCTGTCTCTTTTAATATTGCAATACTTATATTCATCTGTAGCGAGCTACGCTTATTTTATCACAAATAAACGGCAAACTAATAGAGTTTGCCTTCTTCTTTCTCCCGTGTTCTCCCAGTTAGATTGTAAAAACTGAATGAGGGAATACGCTTGGAAATTGTTGTCGTGCTCCGTGTAGCTATATGAGCTGTCATTTTCATTTACGGAATTAAATTGCAGATGCTAGATACACAGGGCTGACAGATCGATCGTGGGAAATTCGTTGCGAGGGTAATTTAGATTTGTATATTATGCGATAGAACGTTGATAGAAAGATCGTGAAATTAGTAAAAAAATATAATTTAATTATTTTTTACAGCTGGAGTAGAAGTATTTCCTATATGAAATAATACAAAAGATCTTCTTTTATTTCCAACATAATTTTCCACGTTCATTTGTTATAATTTAATTTCCTCTCTAATAGACTTGGAAGTATGGAAACTCGAAGAAAGAATAAATCGTAACTCTTGCGTAGACTTGCACGTGAGAGTCTACGTAAATAATAATATAACGCTATTCGTGAAAATAATCAGACACACCAAAGTAGAATGCGTATAAACCTTTCTCTCGAAGAAACAGCTTGTGCAACAAGAGCTTTGTATTCGATTTCACGAGACGACTATCTTTCGAAGAAGCTACGCTAGTAACTATTCATAGGTACAATTATTAATCCAACTGGAACGTTTATTCAAGCTCTCTAAATATATCGTCGATATTATATTATGCTATAGAAGCCGCGTACACATTCACGTACACGTAGGTATATTCAAAGCAGGATCATTTTCAAAGACGATAACCACTTATCAGGCTGGAAGTCCTGCGGGGTGGACGTGGTCATCTTACGGCGTATACGTGAGATAATGGCGAAGCTGCTGGCAACTTCTGACGTTGATTCTCTTTTTGGCCGTAAATCGGCGGCCCCTTAGAAGCCGCGATAAATTACTTTACGCCTGAATCGGGGCTAACGCCATGGAATCCCGTGGAAATGCGTGGCGTACAGAGTTCCTGTATAGCGTTCGTTTTGTTCGCGGCTATCGTTCCAAGTGGCTTAATGACTGTGGCACAGGAATCGGTAACGAGACCGAAGTTATGGTTGATAACGCGATTCTTTGAAAATTTTACGAACCATCTTACGTTTCTACAAGGTTTCTGCAAGTGTTCGAATACGTTCGTAAACAACCGTGCCTAATACGATCTAACTACCTGTCAATTACGTTGTTATCAGAATAGAAATACTCGAGGGGGTGATGAGAATCGGATGAATGTGCATTATGGTGTTGCTAGATCCGTCTAAACGGATACGCGTTGGAACTGGTTTCAACCTCGCACGGAACGTTTCGTACGCGGTTCCTCGAGCCCTTAATCCGACATGCAGATGCGTTATCCGGCAAAAGGGATCTTTATACCACTAGGGGTTCGTCGCATTATGCGCTGCGTATTCGCTACCGTAAATCTGCCAACAGGGCTCACCGGTTGTCAATTATTTCGTTATCAGCGTGATAAATCGACACTGTTCACCGGGACAATTGTCGATTGGCTGGTTATCGCGCCGGCTCCATCTGCCACTTGTCAGTTGTTCGCTCGACTTCGTTATCAGGTTAACCCATATTGATAACGAGCGGTGAAGAAGAGGAAGAACGTGTCGACACGCAACGGCGTACACTTTCGCTGCTACAGAAATTAGACTTTTGATTATCGATTGATTAAATTCCTCAACGAAACTTTGTTACTCATCGTCGATGATGAACACGTCATATTCGATTTGATTCTCTTCGAATCTTCAATAGCGATATTCCGGTAAACATGCTACAAACATAAATTGCAATCCTGATTGCAATTATGAAACAACTGCAGACGTACAAACGTACGATCACTGGATGGAATCCTTGCCACGCGTAAAACGATTTCGCGAATTCGAAAGGACACGATGGCAGTGTGTCAGGACCCCCTCGATTCTAATCTCCAGTACCAAGCAATCGCCAATTACCTCGTTATCAGACCGAGTGTCAGCCACGTAATACGAATAATAGTAGAAGCATCGGCCGAGATAAATCTGTATCAGTTTACCCCGGCAATGCCGCGCATTCGAACGGATGTGGTGGAACTGGTTTTCTTCACGGCGATAAAAGTTCCTCCGCGGATCCGTTGAACGGAAGAGGGACTGTTGTTTTGGTCGAGGTGCAACCGCTATGAAAAGCCTTCAACACTTTTATAAGAACGCTAAGCGTTTAAATACCGTGGAACGCTATTGAAGCCCGACACGAAACGAACAGACTTTAGAGACGACTTGCGTTTCACGGTGTCCATTTATTTCGCGATGACAGACGATTAAAGGATTTGACGAGGGGCGTGGATATGTGGAACGATCTTTCTGCGTATAACGTACGTTTTGGTTAAATAAGGATCGGAAAGTACAGAGTAGGAATAACAATGGAGACGCGTATGACATTCGAGACGGAGATTATCGTAAGATAATTTCAATTTATCTTAGAAATAAATCTTTCAGTTTTTATTTTTTAACTCTTTCTTCTCTCGTTCCTTCTAATAAATTATATTAACTTCAAGCGTCCTCTGTGTAATTCTGTTCCCAAGATTTTAATCGGGCTTTCTCACAGTTCCTCGTTGATGAGTCTAAACGATAGTAAAAAAATGAAAAAGTGAATTTTTTAATTTTTTTTTTTGTGGTCGACTAATTACAGCTTGTTCTACGAATTCTTGAAATCACTTTTTCATGAGAATTTCAAAATGCTTAATCACGGTTGAAAAATTCATCCGATCAATGGCTAAACAAATGCTTCATACACGATGAATTTTATTGGGCAATGGTCTGATTTAAGGGGGAACGATACGAGGAATAAACAACGTCGCGAGTAAAGGTAGTAGCTCGATAATGTCTTCACGGTGAAGCATGACGGTGCCAGGGATGTTAATGTAACCACGAAGACCAAGAACGACGAGGACGCCGACTAACTTGCGATCCCTGGTCGGGTCGTCGTGACCCGGCTTACATTAACTTCTGACTCCTTCTCTGCTTCTTTGCGTCTCTGTTCTCTTAAAGTCAGTTCACACTGCTCTGATAAGATCGACGCGCCAGAATGTCACGCGTCATAAATATTCCAATAAAACGTCACAGCTGCGAAAAGACCAAGCGAAGCAATTTGGTCGTATGCATTCGAGAAAATTGAATTTCGACGCGAGATAAATGGAACTGCATAAACGTTCAACCGTGGAATAGAAACAGTGAAATAATCGAAATGAATATTGCTCGAGGAATATCGATTCGGGCGAATAATAGATTAAGTCGAATCGAAGAAAGATTAGAAACTTAAAAAATTAGATTAATGGGCTGATTTATCAGCATCGGGGCTTCCGGGTGTGTGCAATGTCTTTACCGGTGTTCTGCGAGCATTGCAACTGGATAAAAATATTCTTGGAGGCAATGGGGTAATTTTCCTTTTGCTATCTTTTCAAATCGATTCCTTTGATTCTGTTAAGAAGATAATGCGCACAGATCTAGTGATTTATCTAGTGATTTATCCAGTAATTTCCTAAGATTTTTGAGGAGCAGAGTCACCTAGCATGGTAGACGACTGCCATTCTCCATTCGAAATCGTTCTCCGCCTTCTCCTTGGTAAGACGATTTCTCCGTTATTCTATCAGCGCATAAATTGTTTCCATTTAAACAAAACAAGGAAACTATCTATAAAATATATGAATAGAGGAAGGAAAGGAAGGAATTGGTATTTAATATTCCTAGCAACCTGCAACTTATCTTAAAGCACACTCGCGCGTGAGTAGATTGAATATAAACTAAACTTGTTTCTTGAACATACATATTTATATTTTGCATAATAAAAAGTTGAACGCTTCGTATGGCAAACATGGCGAATATGGAAGATTAAATTTTTCAATATGCAAAATAATAAATCTTACGACGATACGAATGTGTTTCTATTCCTTTCACGTGTGGGTAGAACTTTAAGATCTATAAAAGGGTTCTGTTGCTCCGTTGGCATGAAACGCACGCATGCATCAGCGGACACTCGACGCGAGTTCACGTGCGTGTCTTCACTTCCTTGATCTCCATCGAGTCTCTTGCTACGCTCCTTGCTTAGGGCTGACAGTTATTATACGCTTAATCATTGTTTATCATTCCATGGTGTTTACAGTGCACATAATCCTGCCGTAAGAACCGCGATACGAATCGCGTTAATGGTGTTTCTAACGGGAAGACGATCTTCATTCATATTTTTATATCTTTTATGATTAGAATGACACTGCCTCTCTTCTCTTCCATTATGTTTATCGTAGTATTTTTACGGATGAGAAATCCTACTCGTTATCCTGTTTGTCGACGCAAGTTCAAGTTCTCTATGGAAAAAGCCACCTTTCGATGTTCTTTCTTACTTTTTTTATTTCATATCTTCATATTTCAGTGTTTCATATTTTCTAGGAAAATAAACGAACGCATATTATCCATATCATCCATAACAATCTGCAATCAAATTCCGAATAATATAATTTTCCTCCACCAGTCGCAAACATTCCAAATATTAAACATCTCTGTGACTCGTTGCCAATCAGCAGATTGGATAAAGTCACTGTCGGGCATCAACGACCTGGACAAGAATCCTGTTCAAATTAAATTCCGCATAAAAAGTCTCTCCGCCAGTCCGAAACATTCCAGATCGTAATATAAACGCGTGAAACATAAAACGTCGAGGAGCAATTCTCAAATGAAATTCTCGGTTGGTTCGCGGATAAATTCCTTACGCCACGCTGCCGCACCGTACTTCGGCGTGAACACCGTCTTAATCCCCCGTGAGATTGGCCAGCCGGTGAGACGAGAGTAAATCGTTGACATTGCGATTGACCTTTGGCAATCAACCGGTGACCATTGCGCAGCCGACGATACTCGCGGTTGTTTCATTATAAAGACACCGCTAATCAAGTACGTCCGATCGCGAGATGAGATGCAAGCTGGTCTTCTATTAGCTGTGCCAGAGCCAGGGTGGAGATACGTCGTAAATTGAATGCTCGTTCGCGAGGAAAAAATTCAATCTGGTAATCGAGGGTAATATTCTGGGTAATTGGATACAGAGTAGGTATTTAATTGACTGCCTGTTCTATACGAGGATTTGGTATCGGCGCGTTACGTGCTTCTTCCATAATTAACAATTTTTCTCTTTGTCCTATCTTTTCCTTTTCTTTTCTTTTTTTTTTTTTTTTGAGATTACGGTGGCCAGTTTTTCAACACAACGATAATTTGAGACATCAGAGCGAATACTTTAAGCGAAAAAATAGAATTTTCTAGAGTTAATCGGTGAACGTGGAAATTGCGTAGACCTTAAGAAAAACGTGGAATTGCTTTAAAGGACTAACGACTTCATTAGTACAGTTCTTCGAAATATTTACTGTTATTCGCTTTGTATTCCTTAAACGTCGTTGTGTGAAATTCTGCCGCCCTTTTTCCATCACAAGGTTTTCAATTTATCGCATTCGCTTACCCCGAAGACTACTCGTTAGCGTGTAAGTTACCGGGACTGAATTTTTTTATGACGATAGAGACGTTGCCCTAAAGCATTCTATAACCACATGTTCCAGTGCTTAATTTTTAATTCTTTAGCACGAGGCGAAGCGAAACGCGATCGTCTGCATCGAACAGCTAGCATTTTCTAACGGTAACGGCACCCGTTAAGCTGCGGTTACGGTTGACGGTCCTCAAGACCGGCATCGAGTTATGGTAATGCTCGCCGCGTAATCAACATGCGAAAAGGCTACTTATAGTGGCCAGGCTGATGTACAGGCGGCTTCCTGGAGAATCTACGACTACTTTCAATAATTGAAGCAAAGTGAATTCAGGCATTTGGATAGTATTAAGCCGTTGCATAGGTCCTAATCGTTGTTTCGAGGAGAAATGATATTATTATTTCAAAACGAAAATTTAGGATTCAAAACGAAAAGTAAGGATTCTCATTTTTTTCCAATTTCTAATAATATTTTACAATTCGTAAATTGCTTAATTTGAGAAAAAACGATAAATGTTATAAAAAGAAGACACGTGAGTGTCGTTGAAAAGATTTTTGTGACCTGACAACGAATCGAATAGAATCGAATTCGATACAAAATAGCCAGAAAAGATACGTGAACCAATGAAATTGTTGTTTCATTGAATTTAGGTTCTTCTCTGCGTGGGTGTTTGTTTAGAACCGCGTGGATAATAGAATTGGATGTCGAATGTGAGTCAACAAAAAAGCACTGAGAAGAGGGATGGGCTATAAAGATCCTTAGATTATATTTTTTTTTTTACGACTTCTAGATGTCGTAAATGTCAATAAAAGGAGGGTGATCATTTGGATGGCTCTGTACAAGATGGTCTATGAACCTGTCTCTATAATACAAGTATTTAAGGATTAAATGTCAAATGCGTATCAAATGAGAAATTTCTCCATAAAAGTCTCGGATCGTCTTGCGTTTCTCAAATAACAAGTATATCTCTCTATTTTCATATTTTTACGACTTTTACGGCAACTATCTGAATACTTTTACGCGTCGCCGTATTATTAGGTTGTTCGAAAAGTGTCTTTTTTATAGACTTTTACAACACGAAACCTAATCTGTCGAACGTTGTAATCTTTATCTTGATAGAACAAAATGATCATACGTAAAACGGAAAATGTTGTGCCATTATTTCCTTATAAAACGAAAGAAACTTTTCGGACGACCTGATACATAGGATCTATGCGAAGAATCGGACACATTCGTAGTATTTCATATTTAATTCTACAAAATTATTTCGCGATACTGACAATTAACGAGCATCGAGAACACGAGATCTTCTATGTATTAGATTAAATTGCCTGGAAACGTTATTGGAGCAGGATTTCAGTGAGAAGATTGTTTGCCTCGTGTATTAACGACGGGGGCAGCTGGTTGCAATTACTTCGGTTTCAGGGCAACGCGTTTCATTACCGCAAGATTGATCGAAACGAAGCTCCGTTTATTATTATAAACGTAGCTTATGTAGCTACGTAGGCATCGTGTAATTTGCATCGAGCGTACACATTTTCTTGGCCTCTGCGTGTAACAACGCGTGGATTTCGCGAAAGTGTGTCAATAATGAATGCGGCGAGAAGAATTATGAGAAGGATGAGACCGGTCCACGCTGAATAAATTAACCGGCTCGTAGCAGTTTCGATATAGTAAATGTTTTTTCATGATACCGGAATTAATTGCACCGGTTGTAAGAACATGGATCTTTGGCTTTCTTTAACGCGAGCCAGCGGCGTCGATTAAATCTCGACTTTGGTCGTTCCACCGCTCGGATTACAAAATCTTCATTGTAATCACCTATATTTCCATGAAAATTTTCGTTCACCCCGCCTTTTCGACAGGCGATGAAACGATCATAACTTTTGCAATATTTTCAGGTTGACTTTCCAATAGATTGCAATGTAACGCGCAACGGAGGATGTAAAATGCTGATAGGAAATAATAATAAATAATAACGAATAAATAATAAAAAAATAATAAATAATATTGATAATCTCCTCGAGGTCTTCTTCGGCTAATCCAATTGTAATTGCATGTTTTTCAACTGCACAAGGTATTTCGTATTTGTAACATATGGCACCCACTTTAGACATACCTCGTGTCACAACTTTTTACAGTCGATTTTTACACTTTATACAACTGTTTACCTGTACGAGAAATGCTGGAATTAGTCATCTTCGACCTGGATACATGGCATTACAGTCATAAAGTTTCTGAATTTTTCAAAGAATTGAAAATCAGTTTACCAGCTTACCATTTATCATTGCAGCTTTCTCGGCGTTGAAATTCCTTCAGCTTGTACCAACTTATAAGCTGTACGTCAATTACGTTCGATGCTCGATTAGATCAAACAGATAAACGAACGAAGTTATTCGAGAGATGTAACATCTGCTATCATCTCTCGTTGTGTCATTTCAGGTGGCAGTTGTTCTCACTGATCATGCGAACGATATCTTCAACTTTTTATCGAAAAATCAACTCCTCACACCTCGTTTCATTTTATTAGGTTGACAACTTTATTTACGTTTCACTAACGTAGACATTTCGAGGGACGTTCTAAAAGTTGTTTAAAGAACATAAAGATACGTATGTGTATCTGAATTTTTGAACGAAAGATAGCTATATATTTTATAAGTTACTTGTTAATTAGATATCTTTCATACGAAAATAATAACGCTCTATCAAATTTACTGCTCGATCTACGAAATATCCGTGCAAGAAGAATTTCTTCGACAAAATGAGATTCCAAAGTATATGCTAATTGCATCAAGCACAGAGACGATTATTATTAATACGTAAAAATTCTCGATGTATATTTATCTCGTAATATATTTCGCTGCTTCTGCCGATCTAACGTGGGTAACGTGAAAAATCGTGGCTACGGTCACGTTCGAAATACACCGGGTGATATTCAAGTTAATCGATTCCAAAATACACGTTAATTGCTCTGGAAACCAGTTTGGAATTTTTAATGAAACCGTTGGTAGGTACATACCGTTAGATTAATCGCTCGTTCGTTTCTCAAATAAGTTTAATTCCAACCCTTGAACATCGTCCTGCTGGTTTTTACCGCGTCGATGAGAGGCTGGTGTCCGGCGGCGAGCGACAAATTTAATTGTAAAATCGACGGAAAACTCGCGCGAAACCGTGTCCAGTTCGAAGATGATTAATCATCGTAATGGTCGCGTGAAATAGATTGAAGTTTCTACCTCGTTTTATCTCGTTCAGCGATGTTGGACGTCGTTGGAGAAAATATAGCGCAATGGCAGTGCGTCGTCGAGCTATGGGACAGAAAACGCGTTGCTCGTTAGAAATGCGAAATGATGGATGAGAAGCTCGAGATCGGTGACGATTGATACAAAATTACTTTCGTTCCATATGCAATGTCCCTCGAGATTTATTATTTTTCTTTTTGTGTACATCCTCGAGACACTGTTCTGTAATTCCTTAAAGAATTATAGGTACGAATTAATGTGACAGTTTCGAATGTAAAAAGAAAAATAAATTAGCTAGATGGGAATTGAATGTAGGAACATACGTGTTAAATTGACAGCTGCGATTACGGCGCATCTCTTCGTTATTAATAACGTCTCGATTTTTAATTAATAAACATAATCGAATTCATCAACTTCTTGTTTATTCGTTCCACGGTAGTTTCTCCCTTCCTTATGACGTATCTTAATTTCACTTCGAAAGCTACGCGACTCGAGAAACATTTCATTAATGGAATTTATTAGTCGTGAAAAATAATTCGTATTCGCGAGACAGAATTGAGTTTTGTCAGTTTCGATTTATAACTCTAAAAACACGTTAAAGAAGTTCCTCGTTGCGATAAAAAATGACAATCACGAAGAGATAATAAAAAATCGCTTTCATATTCGGGATACTATATACCGGCATAAGCAATTCATATAAATTATACTACCCTAATAATTCATTCTAAGACTATAAAATTGTCTCATAATCGTATAAAATAGCATTTTCACTAACTCTCCTTTATTCGTTGCTTGGTGTATCGTCAAACCGTGCGACTGGTCATCATCATCTCTCGAAATAAAAATCGACAAATCGAAATAGAAATCGAAATTCTTGAAATCCTATAAGAAATACAAAATATCCTGGGACAAGTTGGCTTATTCTAGACGCGGACACGCGTGTACGATTGAAATCTTGGTGGTGATAGTTAATGATAGAAGATAGGCGTGCGAGTGCACGAGTCACGTTTATTCGCCGAGGAACCAGTGTGGAAGTCGGCATGTAATCGCGATGCTCGACGAGCTAAATACGTCGACAACGGCAGGCAAATAAAACGCGTCGACAACCAAGTGACTCGTACAGGAATGTGGATCGACCGATTAGAAAATTGAAAAGAGCGGAAGCGTCGTGGGAAGTGTCTCGTTCCAGACAGATCTTCCGCCGTGACAGGAATAAATTTCATTTAAATAGATCGAGAACGACACGAACTTCGTTAATTAATAATTAAGTCTCGCTTTTTGACAGACGTTTCACCGGGAAAATGTTGTACGTGCTTTCGCATAGGAAAGTGTATTTTAATCAGTCGACGACCGTGAAACGTATGGTGAAATTATTATGTAAAAAAACTGCAGTTGAATGATTTGTAGTTAGAAATGTAGTATCGGTGTAACGGGAGACAGATACTTCGTGAAGTATAATTGGTATCTGTGATACAGGATGTTAGGTGTAAACGATACGTACAATTAGCGTGGTAATAAGCGGTAGGTTGTATGTTGAATTAACTGACTTTTATTGTTACAAAAAGTGTTCGTTGCCTTGCAAGCGGCATAATCTTCTCACCATAAGTGAAAAACTACATTAGCCAAAGCTGAAAAACACCAGCCATACTGTTTCCGTTAAAAAGTCAACTCGAAATAATTTCACTTTCGTCTTTCGTCTATCTCGCGAAGCTGAAAAGTATCTAAGGAAATCTCAAACGTTTCTTCAGGCTATTTCAAGAACATTTAACATTTCGTTAGCATCTATTAATGTCCATTACGGCGATGAAAGTGGCCAGCCACACTTATAATGGTGAACTACGTCCAGAGGAGACTTTCGTGTCAGTTCTTGAAAAAGAAACGAAGCAGAGAAACCATGAGAAAGCATGACTAGAAGGACGTTATACAACGCGAACGTCCACCCTTCAGGGTGGAGTGTCATTACGTCGTTTATTAAAATGTTTTTCCCAAAATGTTACTGCGGGAAGGAAGGAAGGAAATGAGCGTGGAGGTGTGCTCCTGCGAAACGTTATTTCGTAATTTATGTCGGGGATCCTCTGCTCGTTTCGTAGCTGTTACTCATAGTAAAAGCTTGAAAGCTAATCCAAATCTTTTTCCTTAAACCTCCAAAAATTAATCACAAACAATAACTGTAACGCTATTCGTGCTTGTTAAGATGTTAATATCTCTTCATAATTCTATACGAATACTAAAATTACTGTAAAAAGCCTACTATCAAATTCTTATTGTTATTAAATTACTATTAAAAGCGTCGCTATTAAAGTCACGTATCGATTAAAGCCAACGTCGTTAAAAGGTTAATTAAATCTCTCAGAAATTACACAATTCCGCGCAAGTACTTCCTACGAGCGAATTGTCCAACGTAACAACCACGATAGGGATCTCTCTGTACTTTCGTAATAAGGGTCGCATTATCAAGATTACAAAAGACCTTGGACGATGGGGAGTTTGAAAATCAACGATGGGTCGACGCCATCGCTGCTCGCAGCGAGAATAGACGCTGATGGCGTTAGCCTTGATAATCTCGACTATCTCGGACAAAGTGTCTTGCATGGTGCCTCTGCGTTCATGCAGTATCATTACTATAGTAGATCAACGGAAGTGTAGTCGCCAGTCTTCTCGAAGCTGTCATGTAACAAGTATAACCCGACACTTGGCGTCGTTCTACGGTACGTCAGACTTTTTTGCCCTTCGATATTAGCATTCAGCGACCGGACGTTGATGCGCCAACCGCGCTCAGAATTTCATTTATTTACGTCCGATGAATCGTTGCCATGTTCATTCAGTGGGAAACATTTAAAGCTGGAATTTGTATCTTTCTTTCGTTAACCTGCTATCGCGCGATGTCGCGTGCCCTTCCATTCTCGCTGAATTTTTCTTTTTCTTTTCCTAAAACTCGTCAACCGGCCATCTCTCCTCCACCACCGAGCCAATCAACTATTTTATCTACTCGATTTAATTTCCACTATTCGCCGAACGGGATTTCTTTGTTGGCGGAGCTTTTTCGGAGAATGTTTGCAGCTGCGCGATGATTCGTTCGACCAGTTTAAAACTACACTTTCTTGCGTGTACTCGTTTACTCGGTCGATGCAAGTGGGCGGGCGTATTCTGAAACGCGTGTAACAACAAGAAACCAGCTACAACATAATGCAACTATTTTCCATCATTAGGGAATCGCAGCGCGTACGCTGTACCCGAGCTGCGTGGCCGTTTTATGCCATTTTTAGAACGTATCGTCTGCCACGTCTCGAAAGAGAGAGTATACCGTCCGATAGCTTCTTGTCTACGTCGCGCGGCGTGCCTCAACTCGCGCTTCGACTCTTCTTCGCGGAATACAACCTCTCGTTATCCGAAGCTTTTACGATGTCCAGACGCCTGCATTGAGTTATTTCTCCTTTATAAGGTATCGCTTTAAGATTTATCGAAACTTGCACGAATTAACGGAGTAATTAATACGGAGTATTAACGAACAGAGAAATCTCTCTGTTTCCAATACTATCGAGTTTGATTATTGTTTTCGGTTCTCCAATGAACCCCGACAGCATAAATATTAGTCGCGATGAAAGGTCAGGCGAGTTCGAGTCAGCACAGTCAACGTGTTTAAAGTTCAACTGCGTTCTTTACGGTTTCCTCGCATTAAACGTCTGCTCGTTTATAGCAGCTTGAAATTAAAATTAGACTGGCAGATACTGTCTTAATTAACTCCTGCACAGAAGCAACGATTGGAAACATCGAAGATCGAACGAAACTACATTGATTTCAATTTCGATGAATCGAACCGTGTAAACGGCTCTTACAAGAAGCGTAACGAACCGGATACTCGATGTTACTGCTAACAGCAGACGGTCAATTCCCTCGTGCAACGCGCCATGCAAACGTTTCTTGTACAATTCTCGATAACTTGCAATAATTGTCGCGGTAAATTGTTGCATCCACGGTATCGGTTTTCTTTAACTCGCACCAGGCCACGAGGCAAACGTAGTCGGACAAATTTACATTTCTTGCCAGGTCGTTGGAAGGTTCTACGACGGTGCGTGTCGTACGCGTATTTCGCTCGTAATAGTCGCGTGAAAGAGCGACGAAAGAGGAGGAAAGAGGCTGCTCCAAATAAAATGCCAACGCTAAGGGAAAATAACACGTAAGTTGCACGCAACGAACGTATCGCGCACGATGTCCCGGAGGAACGGGCATAGCCGTGGAATCGAAGCTGGAAAATCGTGCGTGAAATTTATAACTAGCGAACACCTTTTTCTTTTACGTGGTCGGTTCGTTGCGTACGGTCCACAGGTGTTCGTTAAGGGAGGAAGCGAAGGCAGCGTGTAACTGATTCTTGATTTCAGACCGGTCGTTTCATTCTCCGCGTTCGCCTCTCTTTCCAAGGGGAATTCTAATTCGTGACTAGATTCAAGATGGAGCGAATGATCTTTCATGGGAAACTGTCACGTTCATACGTGTCATTCTTTCTCTTATACGAACGAGTCGGTAACAATTGCAATTTGAGGGAAGACTTTGTTCAAAAATTGCAACTCTTAACTTGCTCTACGTTCCAAACGTATCTTTGCAGAGCAACCAACCGCTCCATATTAGTTATGCACAAACGTAATTAGTTACAAATGACACTTTGGTGTTTCTTATTCGTAAATCTTTTTACTAACCCTAGGCCAATCATAATTTCACCACTGGTAAGCAATACGCTCGATCCCCAATTAACCCAAGCACGATCTCAGCCAACCCGTTCGTCCTCGAAAACCCTCATCAAGAGAACCGAACCTCCAAACCCAGGAACCTCACCACTTAGATCTCTCACGAAGTCCATAAAAGCCTCAAAAATCGAGCTCGTAATCGCAAATCGGTTGGTCGATCGCACGGTCGCCGGTCGGTTTCATGTTTCATAATCAAACCGTAAAACGGAGAGCGACTATATACCGGCGGATCACGCCGGCTGAAAAGGCTCTGGCGGCGTGCAACCATGTTCCTGAACACAATAAAGCATCCGCTTTACGACGATGCTACATAGGATTTTATTATAATGTGTAGAGATCTCCCATGCTTATGGCGTGTAAAGATCAAATCCTCCATTAATACTCGTAGCAGTTAACTACTTCTTTGATCGTCTTCTTTCTCATACGATACTTCTCTCTCGTCGATAGCCGCTACTCTTCTATACTTGATATTTGTACTTTTGATATTGTACTCTTCTATACTTGATACTTTTCCGTACACATACAGGGTGTTACAGATTTCTGTCGACAAATTTTTCCAACACCTTTGACAGGCTACTTGGAGCGAAAGATGTAGCAAAAACCACGGGCCTACTCGTCTTCGTTCTCGAGATACGATAGGGAGAGTAGTATAAACAAGCTGCTTAACTTCCAACGCGACTGACTATTTTTACTACCTGTTTGCCTCTTGTCAATGCGGAAAATCAAAACGTACAGCTCGTTTCAACGAGTACGACAGTGATGTTCTAACTCGACAACGAACGTACCTCGGAAACGAGGACGATCCAAGCCACGGTGTGTGTAACGTTTCTCGCCCAAAACGACCTCCCAACCCAACACGTTGGCAAAAATCTTGTAGATCGAAATCTAGAACACCCTGTAGATGTTAATAGGATATTTCACTGTTTCGAAGTTGCCGTCGGCGAGTCGGTATCGTGATACTCGATTCGCCTCAGTTCGCGGGACCCGGACTGTGCAGAGACTCTTCGAGATAGGTCTCGTCGTGTAGCTGCCGTTTAACGTACGAGACGAGCGGCAAAGAAAGCGGAGAACCCTTCGATCCTTCGCTTCCTGCATCTGGCTATGCCAGATAACCGGGCACAATTGACTCGTAATTCATTTGCGTTGCCGCGTATCCTGTGTAATCGATGCAGCGCAGCCAGCCTCTCGTCGTTCAACCTCCACCGACAATGAGTCGCGCTGTGTCGAACGAGGAAGAAGGGCGAAGCATTTGCATGGCGGGACGATTATATCGTGCGTAGCCGGTGAACAGGGATAGAAGAACAGGGAAGAAAAAAGAACACGGACGAACGAGGACGCGAAATCGATTAAGACCCTCTTAATGCTCCCTTCCACCTCGATCCGGCGCGGTCATTTTTCATCCAGGCCGTCCTTCCAGCTTCTTCCTCTCTTCTTCCAGCCTCTGTTTACCTTGCACTCTGCCGGGATGGATCGATCTCGGCGAGTTCGACGTGCGCACGATCAAATGAGTTGGAAATCACCGCCCCGGACCGTTATAGTTCCACATGCGCTGGACAACGTGCTTGGTACCGCGCGATCCGAGTGCAAGGCGTTCTCCACGTACATAGTTGCGCGCAATTGCATTCGCAAAAGGCTTACGGATTAGTAGGAAGTTCGTTACGAGGATTATCATTTGGTGTTTCGCGTTTGCGAGTGTTGATAGTAACGGAGGAACGTTCGGTGAGTGATGTGTTGTAGTTTGTGGTGTTGGACCGGTTTCTGTATCGCGGAACAAGTAATTAATCCATTAAGGATCGAGATAGTCTATGATAAAGTTTTATAAACTTGAAGAATTTGAATGGAGGAAATAGCGACGAACGAAGTATTAAACGAATTCTTGCAATTCCTTCTAATTCCTTTTCACAGCCGCAGTGTTGAAAAGCAGAATTGGAGAAGGTAAATTGGACGATAAAATTGCGAATGTTGACGCAACTTAATAGAAAATTCATAACCATCGAATCGGTAGTTGTGGAAGAATATAGAAAATAAAATGAAGATTTAAGAGGAAAGATCTGCATCAGCCTGGCACGGCTTCCGTACAGAATGGTGCTTGGGATAAAAAGGGCGATAGAATAAAGTAAGGAATGCGCTTGACCTTGAACCTTTAGGTCTTGGGGTTATAATCGAGTCCCTCGCGTCCTGTTTACACGGTAAAACGTTTCCTTCAGGAAGATATCTTCTTCGATAATAACATCCCCTGTTTTCCATACTAAACTTTCATTGCGCAACCATTATATCGCTAATTAATAGTCGCTCGCGTTTTTCCATAACATCAATTCAAATTTCTTCGTAATTGATCTCAAATTTAAATTTGTTCTACCCTATTACGAAACCAATGAATATTCTTCGTTAAAGCAATATGGAATACAGACGAAAATAATTTACGACGTGAAATCTCACTCATTATTAAAACCGAGAGAAATTTCACAAAATCGTACGGTGCCAGGAACCGAACTGACGATTCTATCGAGCCATAATTTTTCCATTCGTCGTATTACACGTTTGAAATGATAATAAAATTATTTTATGCCGCAACGATAGAACTAAACCTGCGAGAAACGAATTGTTCGATCAAGGAACACTCGGTCGGAAATGGACCGAACCTTTAACCAAAAGCTTCGATCAAAAACTTGACGATTCTCAGGGAAAAAAGAATGCGAGGATGTGGCTGCAGCGAGCGGTTGATCTCATCCGAGGAAGCAGATCGCGGCAGCTGCGTCTGGCCCGCTGCGCGCGTATATGGAAATATAGCGTGTACCAGCCATACCGAGCAGGTGATCCGGCTCTTCTTGCCGGCCACGATTAATGCGGGGCATTTTTCCCTCAGCTCCTGTGAATAATACCGGCGAATTCTCCGCGGTATTTCGCATTCTTTTCGCCGGACAAACACCGATTTCTGTGCGCGTCCGCCTCACAGAGGAAAAGAAACGGCCGAGTGGATGCCTCGCGCGTGTAATGTATCTTCCTGAGAGAAAGGAACATCTACATACCGCGAATTCAACGAATGTACCAGAGACTACTTCCAGGGAGTAGCTAATGGCCGCCGGTTGTTTCGAGCGATCGTTCGAAATCGAAGAAAATTCTTTCCTCCAACTTCGAAGAAGTTTCTTTCGTCGTCTAAATCGAATGGAAAAACAAGCACGCATAATTAAAATATCTTAATTTTCAGGGAAAATAGGAAACGCGTGGAAGTTCGAACAATACCTCTCACTGAGAAGTTGATCGCCTTTCTTCTTCTTTCTGGTTAAACGTAACGAGCGTTTTATATTTGGAAGAAAAGCGGAAGATGAAAGACGAAAGTCTGCCTTAAACGGATAATGGCCAGGCGTTTCTAACGATCATCGAGCATTCAGACAAACTCTGGATCTGTTCGTTTGTTCGGTGAAAATTACAGGTTACCTTACGAGAGTAACAGCCTATAGTTATATAGAGTGATCGTTAAAAATCGAAAGCTCTCCTAGTATATTCTTTGCTTCGTCAAATACGAATAACTGAATTCTTTTATTCCAAAAGAAGGAGGGAAGCTACGTTCTATTAAACTGCATGAACAATCTTATTTGTCAGTAAAGGGAGTATATTATTACGCAAAGATAAGAAGCAGTTTCGTCACACGTTATTCCTACGAAATAAACGTTCAACGGTCATGATAAAAATGAACCGATTGCCACCGAACGATGGTTACAAGCAGAAACGCGAGATTTAGAGCGTCATTCCGATTTCTACGATCGAAAGATCGAACGCTCCGATCTAGCTGACTGTTCACGCGATCGTCATCGTTATACCGGTGACTGGAACGACGTGTAGGTCGTGTAGCCAGTGTCGCGGTGACGCGACGCCGAGGCAAAGCACACGGTTTCCGCGAACAGATCTGGATGCCGATTAAGGCCTCGGTGTTTGATATAGACTGCGCCGTCCGTTGTCGTCCTCAGCCTCGTCTCGCGAGAGATCGTCGGCCGCGCACCTCTCCCGTCTTACTTTTCTTTTCACCTCGTTAGAAGCTTTCTCGCGAAATCGTTAGGCCTGGAGAGTCGTACGGCGCCGTTTCCGGATCAGAATTTATAGTTTAATTAGCGTGGCGGCTGCAACGCGTATTTCAGACGTTTAACGCGGCGACAGGGGTAAGACACCGAACAACGGTACACCAAAGCCTCGTCCTGAGACGCGAAACGCGGAGAGAGAAGATGGCTTCCGTGAATCTCCCGTCAGGATTATCTGCCTGTTCCTTACTAAACCCTCTCGCACGATAATTTACTAATTTACCAATAACGTTAATAATTTGACTACTCGTAAGCAGACCGCGGATCTTTCCGCGTGCATGGAGAATTTAAGAATATAAAGATCTTCAAGCAGAGTTCTAGCGAATTTAAATGAAATTCGCGGGGAAAGAGAAAGTTGGGAGAAATAGAATTTCGTGAACAATCTGACTGGCAGAATGAGAAACGTTTAAAATAATTAGCAAAAGGTGTACTGTGACTCGAGGATACAAACATAGACGTTCGTAGGATTTAACGCTTCGCATAATTAATGGCGATTGAATGGCGAGACTAGCGGAGAAAGTTGCAGTATCGAGAGTAATAATAATTAATAACGGTGATCTTACGGAAAGTGAAAGTTTGCTACTTCTTTGTAGGAAGTAGTTTAAATAAATCGTAGAATACTCGAACGAGAGTCAATACGAAAGCAGATATCGTAATTTTATGATATACTCGAACGTTAAGTAATATGTGTATCTAATATTACGTTACACTTTTATTTTGTTATTATCGATGAAACGATAATATTATGATTCGAGAGTCATACAGGAATCGGCCGATGGGAAACATCGGTTCGGAGGTGCGGATTAGTCGTGCCTAACCGCATCATAGCGTAACGCGAGTCTAATTTACGTACAATAGCAAGGAAAAACCGGGACAATGGTTTATCAAGATGTCTATCTATCGACACGCAACGGGTGGAACCGGTATTTCTGCGATTATTGTCCTGACGTGAATGAATGAATCTAATTGCGATGCAGCAGGTTGAAAAAAGGATGTTGCGAAGTTTTCTATGGTCGCACTACTGTGTTCGAGTAGTAACAATGAATTAGCGGAGATCCTAGATAGCCGATAAATTATTCCCTTTAATTCTCTGAAAATATTCATTTTTATACTTTGCATAACAAACTGTTCCGTCTTTACGTATCGGATATCGTTGAAGTAATTGCTTCAAGAAAAACTCTACATCTTTTCTTTTGTAAAAGAAAGGAAAGAATAGGATTTAGTGAAAAAAATTGAAAATAAGAAGAGGTCCATATTATTGTGCTCTTGAATATAAATTTTGCTTTAGATTATGATGTAAGTAGATTTCTATTGCTGTTTCTTGTAGCCTTTAGCTACAGCTACACACCAAGGTTAACTCTTTGGTGATGTCCTTTGATATAGATATATGAACGTGCTTCCTATCGTATCCTTATCGTATCGTAACACCGAAAGAGTGAGGATCTGGATCGGCATACGCTATACTTATACTTATTTCAATGTATTTTTCTACTACAAATTCATCCACTCGTCCCTCTATCAGTCAACCTCCACAAACATCAAAGAGTTTCTAATTATCGGATTCGAATTCCATCCACGAAGTAATTAAAGTAAATGAATTTTCGATTGAAATAAAACCCTAACCTGCATCCGACAGCATTGTTATCAGCTACGATGATAAAGAATAACGCACAAAGATACCAACGTGTAATCAAAATAATTAAAATAACGTTCGATAAATACCTTGTAGCGTCATTGGTTTAAAGCGAAGCGATCGGATCTCAATAAACCTGGCCCGATCTCGACGTAATTATACGAACGAGAGATTTGATTTCAACGGGTGGAGGTTTCCTTGTCGATAGAGGTTCGAACGGTGGCGCGTTTTCTACCTTCGATCCTGGCATATCTCTCTTTTTCTCCTCTGATTTGACTTACGCAAGAAGAGAAAAAGGAAGAAGGCGGAGGCAGCGATGTGAGAACGTAATGATCCTTCGCAGAGGAGAGACGATCGCGGCCGCCTCGACTCCTCTAATGACTCGGGACTGATAGATAGCCTCCGCGACGATCGACAACTTCGACTCGGTACCGTGGACCTTGAATAATAAGTTACATAAATTACTCGCTTACCCTGCCCAGGTCTCGACGACACGAGAGAGGGATAATGGCGGACCTTTCGGGGTAAGAATGTTACGAGTATCGAGAATCGAGGGTAATTTTATCGATTCTTATAACGCAAAGAATCTTAGAATCTTGACAATTTCGAATTTTCGATGTCTCGAAGAATTTCCAACCTTTCGAACATTGCAATTTTGAAACTTTCAAGCCTAATGTTCGCGTTTCTAAGGAATTCCTACGAATCTTCTCACAGCATCCACTATTCTCACCATCACCTTCGCATTTCCAATTCTCTTCCTGCCGCTATTTCCGCAAACTCCGGTAACCACAGTTCCCGAGAACGGTGTACAAAAACCACAAAACAATGCTTCGTAAAGTTCCATCTTTCCCCAATGGCCATCAAGTTTATCTCAGAAACTCGTTCTTCGATAATCATTCCGAAGTAGTTTCGTCGCTCCTCTCCTCTCTCTCTCTCGGCTCTCATTTCGAAACACCTTGCAGTACTAGCAGCTGTCGCCTGGTAGTAGCCGAAGCAACGTTTCCACGGCTAAACGGCCAGAAAACGGCGTTCGTGTATTTTGCGTAAACAGATAACTTGTGTCGGCTGATGCATTGCGACCAGTGGAAATGTCAGAAGTTAACAATGCCAGCTTTTACTGGTGATTTAGAACCGTGTGGCTGCCGCTTCGTGGGCGTGCGCGCATTTGTCCTTACTCGCGTGCACGTCTCTTCCAAGCTGATACAAAGCAGCTACGTACAGATGAAGAACAAGACCGTCACAGATTTTTCTCTTCGGGTAACTCTCTTGTTTCCTTTTATTTTCCTTTCTTCTTTCTCTGGTTAAAGAATTCCGCCGAACATCCTCTTTCTTCTCTGTTTCGAAACGCATGTCGCTTGAATGATAATGCACGAGTTTCGTTACGCTTGGAGTTTCGTTGCGTGCACAGAAACGCTATGGCGCTACGTATGTGTATTTCTGAAGAGATGAAAATCTTCGAAGGAAATATTATATATATATATATCAGCGCGTAAAAGTTATAGAACAGCTACTGTAATTATTTGGAATTAACAGTTCATCGGGCTTACTAGTTAGTTTCGCTATTAGCAAAAAGAATCTTCAAAAATAATCTTCCATTTACTGTCGCTTTTTAAACCACCCAAGTGATTTTGTTTCTATTTAATAAGTCGACGATGCTTTCCACTTAATTGTATCCATTTATATGATAAATAACGTTACGTCAACCAACGACGTAACTATCAATTAGGTAAAAAGAAAGGAACATAAGGGAGGTCTGGTAAACCTTGGTAATTTTGTACTTAGTGTTTTGCGCGCAGTATCCTTTTACAGACGGACAAATAAAAAGAAGAAGAAAAGAGAAGAAACGGAGACGAAGAAAAAGAAGAGTACAGCTATGATCTCGGTAGGAGAACAGCGTGCTCGGTTTTTCGCGATTCTTACCGCGGAGAAGATACGAGATGCGCGCTTAGAAACCGGAATCGGTTTCCGTAATTTTCAGCGTGCCTGGACGGACAGCGATGATCAATCTTACGGTGATTCGACGCAGCTGCCTCGGAAAGAAGCGGTCTCGGACGTCCTTCGAAAGGAAATGCGAGTAAAAGGGAATCGATTATGTTCGATCGGCCACTAAATCAAACTCTTTCGTTGAGAAACGTCTCAAAAATTTCTTAAATGTGTTATAGATCTGTTGCAGGAATAACAATTTTCTTCCACAGATTTTTAACGTCTTTTCTCTAATGCGAGAACGCAATTGCAATTCCGCTGTTTTTAATTCAATTTTCAATCTTCCAAATAAGATAATTTTTCTTATTTCCGTATGTCCATCGATCTGATAAATTTCACGAGGTTTTCTCCACTTTCTTCCGAACTAAATACTCCCTTAAGTTTCCCAGGGATTTCGAGCGCGTCGTGAGGTTCGTCCAATTTTGTGCAAAAGTAGGACGCTTCTTCCTCCAAACATTGTCTCTTGCAAAAAGTTACGTAAGTTCTTAAAATAGCTGTTTACCAGTACAGTTACAAGCAATAACCGTCCTTCTGTCGTTGTGGTCACATCGCGGACCATTGTTCCAGTTTAGCTCGAACAAACAGAGGCGAAGCGTCTTGTAGTAAAGCTTGTCAGATCGGCGAGGCGTTGTTCTTGGATCATTGAAGGCGAACCAAACGACGAATAAACATCCACGTTGAAAACGATCTCTGAATTCCCTCGGTGGATGTAAAACCGCGAACGAGTTGCGGTTGCGAAAACACAGCGTGTACTTTAAATCCTGCCACCGATCAGATATCGCACCTACTGGATTGAGCGACTCACCTTCTCCATTATTCTTTCTGCTCCTTTAAATTCTTTCTTTTTCTCTTCTTTTAAGCGGTGTTGAATTTCCACACGTTGATGTATAAACCAATAACACAGTCACGATATTATACGTAATATGTACAGTGGTGGTACATTTATGAATTGCTTTGCTCTTTTCTCTTCTTTCTTTTCTTCAACGTTGCTGAAATTTTGGAAGAAGCAAAAGCAAAGATAAATTTATATCGATTAAATTACAATATATTTTAGGATCGTCTCTTTCCTACCTTTTCTTCCTTCTGTTCTCTTATAATTCTTCTCCATCCCCTTTCCCTTTTCGCTTCTTGTCTATTCTTTGTCTTTCCGAAACAAATAAACAACAGAATGAGAGAAATTTTGGGGAAAATCTCCGATAGAAATTTACGATTGTAAGAGGGAAGTTTTCAATTCACGGCAGAAGTTTTTGACGAGAAATGAGATTTTGTATCGGAAGAAAATGATTCGCGAACGGGTGGCGCAGAAAATTGCAATTTTGTATCGGCGGAATATAGGTGTGGTTTGGAACAGGGTTTCAAACAAATGTACAACTTCCTAAACATTAACTTCTTCGATACCAACTCAGTTTACAAAGTATCCTTAAATAACTAGCGAATCAACGATCAACGTAACACAGATGAGTCGTTAAAGTTTCGCTTAGTTGCAATATTTTTGGTTGCTTTCGTTCCAACTGAATTCACGGCAGAAGTTTTTGACGAGAAATTTGTATCGGAAGAAAATGATTCGCGAACAGGTGGCGCAGAAAATTGCAATTTTGTATCGGCAGAATATAGATGTGGTATGGAACAGGGTTTCAAACAAATGTACAACTTCCTAAACATTAACTTCTTCGATACCAACTCAGTGTACAAAGTATCCTTAAATAACTAGCGAATCAACGATCAACGTAACACAGATGAGTCGTTAAAGTTTCGCTTAGTTGCAATATTTTTGGTTGCTTTCGTTCCAACTGCTTTGTAAAAAGCCACGCGACTTCTGTAACAGAAAATATATTTTAAAAAACGATTATTAATAATACATTTCACAAAGCCACGTAAAAGTTGAATTCAATTTATATGCAAAGACTCATATATATACAAATCGCTATTAAAAAATACTACTCGTATAAAAAATAACATTATTACGGAAATACAAATAGTAAACGCGATACAGACGGTTATTAAGCAACCGTGGCTCTCCAATAATAATCGAAGAAAAAAACTTTGGTACGCGAAGCGAAAAGAAATGCGACTTGTGGCGCGAGTTGGTATAATGGCCGACGTATATTATGCACATGCAACAATGCCTGGAGCAAGCATCTTCTTTACAAAGCCACCGATCGGCTTTCCAAGTGGTACGTGTCAGGGACGCATCAAGGAATCTGCCCTTTGCATTCGTCAGATCCTGTTCCTGCGTCTCAATGTCGATGAACGGAAACCACCGGCCATTGTGACATCCTATTGATCTCGCTGCACTTACGCTTACAATTTCTACTTAATCCTTTTCACATTATATACCAGATTCAGCTTTTTACTTTGTATAATAAGACGTGTTCACTTCGGAGTGGTTTAATGGAATAGTTCGATCTGCGAGAGAAACGAAGCCAGAGGAAAGAAGATGAAGCGATAGGTGCGTGGATTTGTCGCGAAGGGATGATATTTTGCTTTTCTCGACGTTTTCGATAAACGTGAATGTTAAATTGTATGCTGAGATATAGAATGTAAATTAAACGTATTTTAATTAAACGTAAGCTACATGTAGGTGTGAAAATATGAAAGTTGAAATAGAATCTCTTTGGTGGAACGCAGAGGACCGTTATTAAGCAACCATAAATTAGGCAACAATTTTCAGCGGCTCGATCTGATCACGAAACGCAGGATTTCCAGGTGACTGTTTATACATGTCAGATGCATATCGGACAGCGTCCGTTAGCCACCTATTCTTACGATGAATTAAATCTACAACCTGCTCGTTTGCTCCTATAAATTTTCCACCCGTATTTTCCCTTGGCGCACCTGTCATTTCTTCCAACTTGCTAATCGAATTAATCTTTTCTTCGCTGAAACACGTTATGTATACAACTTTATATCGCGACGACTACACGATATCGTTGTACATATCGTGCAGTATATCGTGAGTCGAAAATATAGAACAAAATTGTATAATTTGTAAGGATGAAATTACCGAATTAAGATATGAAAATCGAGATACAGCACGTAGAAGACGAAGCGTGTGGAACGAGTAAAGAAAGAAAGCAGCGATACGAGGTGAGGAATCGACACGAGGCGCGTTTCTTTAATTCGCTTCTTTAAAGTACCTGTCCTCGACATCGGAGGCTACATTTACAGCAACTTGCAAACGATTCAAGTAAATATCGTTTAGGAAGACAAACAGATGTAACGGTACCGCTAAACTTCGCGAGCTATAAAAAGTGACATCGACAGCTTCGACTTTCGAGCGTCTGAAACAACCCAAGCAACCAACTCGTAACCGGTTCGCTACGAGCCAAAAGATCCTGCGCTTCCTTTGTTTGACGAAAGAAGACGACGAAAGGGTGCGAGTTAAAATTAGAAGAATGTCAGCTCTGTGCGGAGCGATGATTTCGCGCCTTGTCCGCCCCTGGCCCGCTACATTGTGGTTTATTCTGTCGGGCAAACCGCACACACGCTCGTTTTACCTGAGAAAGACTCGTGCTTACTCGAGAGTGTGTTCCCTCGGTTGCGCGCGCAACAAAGGGGAAAAAAGCTGGAACCGTGGTGGAAGGAAGAAGAAGAAGAAGAAGAAGAAGAAGAAGCCGGCATTCGATGCGAGCTCAGAGCTAGGGAGAAGAGGAACCTGGCCGTAGGAACCTTCGCCGTAGCTGGCGAACGCCTCGATGGTCAATGAACCATGGCACACGCGACTCTCGCGAGCGCAACACGCTCGTCGTAGCGCGAACACACGCGTCCTCCGCTGCTATCTCGTCTCGTTATTACGCACGATACGACCCACTGATGGATCGATCGAATCGATGCGCGGCCGGAATAAAGGCGTGATCGCCAGACTTCTTTTTCTTCGCCTTGATTTTCCTTGACCAACCATGGGTAGACGGTTTGTGCGCCGTTTCTTCTTGTCCGCTCGTGAACCGCAAAGCATATAGGTAGAGAAAGACGAACAGGAAATGGGACCAGAAGAGCGTTTCAGAGATGGGATGGGTATCTGCCTCGTGGCGATTGCTCGCAACTTGTTTTTCTTTTACCGGCCAACCATGGGATTAGAATGTGTGAACGGTGGTAGTTGGACGAGGATGATGTCGGTGATCGAAGTTGATGATGCCGGCTGTGAATGGAGAGGATGCAGGTTCGTTTCGATTTCGAGAAACCAGAAGAAACGGGAGAATCTGATTGCGAGAAAATTTAGCAAACGGGGAAAGTCCTGCAGCGGCTGTAAATCGCCGTGTCCATTGTATTCGTTGTAACATTTATACGCTGGTTAATTTGGTCCACAAATACGTATGTATATATATTCTTTGTTTAATGGTACTTTCGCACAACTACGAGAATTTGATGCGAATGAAACGTACAAGTGTGGCGACCATGCGCGAGACAAATTGCATCTAAGATTTTAATTACGTTTAGTCGTTATCACGCGCAGTGAGTTCTACCGAATAGATGGAATCGACGTAGCATAACGCGCAACACGGAGTCTCATGGCAATTTATACCTTCTTTTAAATAGATACTTTTACCTCGAAGGTCGAACCAGTGATTAGTCTTCTTTGAGTTTCATTCAAGCGTGGTATAAATGAAACGCGATTCCTTAAGGTAATCCGTTAACTTTTTTAAACGAGTACGCTTCTAGTTTTATAATATAAACGGCGATTACTTTTCATAGTACCCAAAGCTATCGAACCAATTTATCGATTAACTTGATTAATCTACGAATATTTATCAAATTCTGAACAACCGAGATCGAAAGAAATCTGATAAGTATCTTTATAAAAATTACTAAAGTTATTAAAATTCTCTCTCTCTCTCTGTGTCTCTCTCTTCTTGCTGGTGTTTAGCAATGAAAATTGGTTCGCGACTTCTCCCTAAAGCAAAAAGGTATTACATAATTGGTCCACTTTCTCTTGCCATCTTATACGTACAATTGCCTGTCGTTAGTCATCGATAATTTCGAGGATAAAATATAAAATTTAGCATTTGAAACATATTTTCTGACCGATACGCGCAACACGATCGATAGAACCGATAAAATCGACGAGCCTCCTGATCGACGCCATAATGTCCCAACAAGAACATCGACGATCTAACAAGCAGG
Organism: Bombus pascuorum; assembly: GCF_905332965.1. Classification (NCBI taxonomy): domain Eukaryota; kingdom Metazoa; phylum Arthropoda; class Insecta; order Hymenoptera; family Apidae; genus Bombus; species Bombus pascuorum. The sequence goes on along the minus strand of NC_083488.1, from coordinate 3,407,861 downwards.
AAACGAGAACTGGCTTGAAACTGTTTAGTTGATGGCACTGAAGGCCTCGTGGCGATTGTTAAGGATTTTCCAGGCGGACATGCACGCTTCGAGGACCTCACTTTGGCGATTAGTCTTCTTGAAGTTTCTTAATCGTTCGGCGGGGAAGCCTGCAGCGAGTCGATCAGAGATTTTGATGAAGTTCGCTGGTTGTTACGCATAACATGTCCTGATAGATGGATGGTCTTGACGGAATAAAGGTGTAATGTTCTAAGGAACATAGGAACTGACGAGCAGGTAATAGGATACTGCTCGAGACCGTTGATGACACCAGCCTGGTAATAGATGCCGATGCCTTTTGAATTCATCTTCTTTCTAAAAAAGTGCACGCGAATCTCGAAGAAAAATGAAACGTAATCGATGATCACGACGTCGATTAATTACGTCGACTGTTGAAAAATACTTTCTATTCCGGCCTTTGAGAAACATACCAAATCCTATTCTACGAATCTCTTGTATTCCTGATCGAAAAGATACCGAAGAGTTGCGTGAAAGAGTCTGCTTGGAAGAATCATAGATAAACGTACGAGATAATTCTATGAACGATGTCCTAATATTCAGACCATAGGGGTACGCTTTCGACGGTGCAGGATAAAATTCGAGAGAAACTCGAGCAAGATTCGTTGTTACGTAGGTGTTGGCGAAATTCTCTTCGCTTACATCAACATGAACACGCTCCTCGATAATCATCGCGAACGGTACAGGAAATTCTTACAGGTTACATTCCGACACGATCTCGCTCTGGATGCAGTCACCATGACAATACATTATGCATGTGCTCCTCGGGGCTGTTCCACTCGTATGATACGAAAATGACAATGGTCTTACAAATTGTTCTACGCAACGTCTACCAGCTTGTTGCGCTCTAAACAATTTTTCATCGGACGACTCGAGACGCTTTACAGAGAATCGTTCAAATGCCAAAAGACGCGTCGTTGCAGATCCACGAAATTTCTCTAAAAACTATTCCTGTGCTTCTGAAGAAACAGTTGTGGCAATCTAATTAGTCTGAATCTACAAGAGCCGCCTACTTCTTTCTCTGACGAGAAACTCGCCGATCTACCCCGAACTAACGAACCCTCGATTCTCCTTGAGAACCACCCTGACGCGAACAGAAGACAATGCATCGAGGTACGATCCGCGAGAGGAAAAAATGGGATGATGCATGGCGGTTCTGGCGGCGACTTCCGAGTCCTCCGGAGGTCCGTGAGCGTGCACGTACGTCCACGCGCTTCGACGAACAACGTTCTCTTCCTCCGGTTGAGCGATAGCATCGTGATGACCCTTGGAGCAGTCGCCTCGAAAGGCCACGCTTGACCCATCCTGCTCGCGTCGTTGTCCACCAGGTATATAGCTATCGACGTTGGCTTGGCCGACGAGGCGCGTCGTGATCGCGCCTTTCAGGGTCAACGAAGGCCTAGAACAGCGAAAGCAAGAAGAAGACACCGGGCTAGCTAGGGAGCACACAGAGAAATCGTCTGCGAGAGGGTTCAATAGCCTGGATAAATATATAATAAATCATACGAAGCTATGATGGCAACCACCGGCTATTATTATCACGTAGCTCGGTGCTGTTTCTTCCGACGAAAACAGGAGGAAATTCATTTTCCTCGAGTATCGTTCGCTGTGTACGATTGAATACGATTGTGAGATGACGTGAATGAGGAAGCCGCGCTAAGTGTACATATCCATCGGTGAACAGAGACGTTCGCGTACGCGCTGTCTTCTGTCGTAGTGATTTAGAACCTGATGCATTTAACGAACTCCTGTTCGTAGTTGGAATTAGCTGTACGGTTATCGGCGAATTCTCGTCGGTGTTTCACAGTAGCGAGCTGTCTCGCTACCGTGTTTTAGCTTCGTGTTTCGTACGGGTAGTGTTGCTACTTTTTCTTCCTTCCTTCTTTTTCATAATTGTATTTTTCCAACTCGTTTCGAATCGGCTATGTACGATTCAATTTGTTTAGAAGAAAGAGCAACGCGCATTTGTAAATTCCAATGGCTGAAATTTCGAAATTACCAAGTGTAGAATTACCAAATGTGCTACGTCTGTACCTGTCGTGGGAGTATCCCTTAACCATTTAACAAGTTAATTCCAATATTTTTACGATAATAGCCGCGTACAGTTACCCGTCGATTAACGTGCCATCGTTCTCTTTGCGACTTTTACCCGCAGCCTCCTCCATTTCTCTAAATCGCTTACCGCGAAGTACACGCGAACGCATCGCGTGTGAGTCAGTCATCGGTAAATATGGTATCAGAAGGTTCAACTTTAACCCAGCAAGGGGCGAACAAGCACGAGAAACGGTCGTTGGTCGACGCGTGAGATTCATCCTCGAAGACCTCGCGGAAATTTCTTTCTCTTCTTTTCGTGGAAACGGCGGGAAAAACGTGATGGCGAGACGGCGGTGTTGCGATCATCGACGTCACTGCGTGAAACCGATACGTGGGCTGGGTGTTTCGCCGCGGGACACCAGCGGCAAATTGTCCGTGCAAAAGTAGAAAATCGAGGCCGGGAATATCGCGAGGTGTGCACGCCGCAAAGAATTTAACAACGTAGTTGTAGGCCATTTCCTTTCTACGTACGTACGTATATCGGAATTAGAAGCAAATTACACGTACATAGGTTTTCTGACAAAAAAATACGGTCCATAGCAAGATTATTTACGTTAATGTTTTTCTCGAAACGGTAAAGATATTTTTATTTCGCAGGATAACCGTTAAGGTTGCGTAGTTTTCGCAGATTTTTCCTCTTTTCGCGTGGAAGAAACAGAACGACTAGAGTTTTTTCTTTCGATTTTCTTACGTATCTTCGACTCTACCTAACAAGATTTTGCTTGGCTAATGAGAAAAAAAGTTACGATAGATTGCAGTTTTTCATTCTAATGAAGGTACCAAGGGCTAATGACTGCTATAAATTGATCGCACGATGGCGAAGCAACGGAACAATGATAAAACGAGAAGTAGTGGGAAACGGGTACGGGTAACTGGCGAGTCGCGTGCTATCGCAAAGGGTCGGAAGAGAAACATTTAGCGTTCATATCAAAGTTATCGAGCGTAAATGATTAAATATACAGCGACGAAAGAGTATCTCGATGAAGCTATATAATTTTCGTATCGCGCCGATGAAATTAAATTCGTTATCTCGTTTTAACGAGCCAGAAGGACAGACATCGAATCTATTCTCAGATTCGTTCGAATCAATTTTCCATACAGAGAAAAGAAAGCCCTTGAATGTTCCAATTTTTTCATTCTTCCTCTTCGTTCAGACCATCCTGTTTATTTTATAGATTTCGATCTTCTCGTTTCAGATGAAAGTAGAATTAAAACCGAGCTATAACGCCTACCATTAAATTGAAGACAGCCGCGTTTAATTTTCTCATCAACCACTAACGATATTCATTTACGTCCTTGCCATAATATCGAGCCATTCGTAACACGGATTATGACACTCGATTCGACGAAATCTAATTTGAACTCGAATTTCAATCTCGATCCTTCGGTCCAAAGATTACCAAATATAAAATACGCTCGAGGATTATCAAAAACGTATCGAAAGTAAGTACATCTCGTTTTTCGTAAAACGCAGGATCAGAAGACTGTAAAATACAGTTACGCGATCGGTGGCTTTCTTGTCGCGTGATTATTTTTTCTTTTACAATATTCTTCGCTATAGATTTTGATGCGTCGTTTAAAGATGGGCGAAACGATGCGACACGGCGTCGTTTCGATACGCGAATTCGCAAAATGGCATATCTTGGACGTTTATCCGAACGAGTGGCGAACGGAACGTAGCGCGTACAGAGCTGATCTAAATTGAATAGGCATTTTGTGACGCAGCGCGCGACGCTACCCACCCTGAAGGGAACCGCCCACGATAAACTTGGTCGGATTGCTCGAGCCACGTTCGAGATTTCACGTCTCCATTTAGCTGGTTTTCCCTTCTGAACGTTTACGCGTTCCTACACGCTTTAACTCCTCGATTGACATGTTTACCAGCCTGCAAATATAGTTTTATCGCGCAGAATACAGTGGAACGGCGAAGGGAAATGACCAGGTTGTAAAGTATGTGCCGATCCTTCGAAGCTTGTAAGGAAATAACTGGACCTGTAAATCGAGTCGTTAGCTCAAACCATCCACGATCAACGCGATATTTTATACGCGATTCTTCCGATTCGATCGCGTTATCGAATTCTGTTTCTTCTAAAAACAAAGTTTCCATCGATACTGGTTTTCCTACGCTGTCGTGTAATTGATCGTTAAGATTCGATCGAGCATCGCGTTGAGGCGAATCGGTTCGACGTTTCATAAATTCATCATTGTCCGTGAACTTGCGTTCGCGATACACCTAAAAATCGACGCCCTTAAATCGCTGGCAAATCGTGATTCGCCGAACCAGTCGCGCATTATCGATACGTCGAAAACAGAGCTAAACGACTGCGAATAAATTATGCCGGGATATATCTCTGGTAGAATAAATAAGAGGAAGATACGATGTATGCGTTGTACCCGAGCTTCGTCAAGCTCCGACCGTCGGTTCCAGCGTTTCTCGGCAAAGTAAATCAATTAATCGTCATTACCAGTGGTCGGACAGATAGCTACGAATCGGTGAGGAACACAGTTGGAACGGTGATTAACGATCTGTCGTCGTTTTGCCCGATTTCGTATCCGATACGACGAAGAGACCGCCGCGCCTGTCTATATCAACGGTAAATAATCCTTCGCTTCTTTTTCCCTTTTCCCGGCTCGTATCCCCTCGTCCTGTTGATCCAGTCCGACCGACAAGCGCGGACAAGCTTTGATCGATCGGTATCGTCTTCGAGCCACGTTCGTATTTCGTTCGACTTTGTCAATCGATCGACGCGTGTTCCAGCATGGAAATTCAGCGTTGCACGAGGCGTCGTGGCGCGGATACAGCAGGACGGTTGCCGCCCTGGCGAAGGCCCTTGGCACCCAACGAGCACCTCTACACGCGAGAAATCTGGCTGGATTCGCGCCGCTCCACCTCGCCTGCCAAAATGGCCACAACCAAAGCTGCCGCGAACTCCTGCTGGCCGGATGCAATCCCGACCTTCAAAACAACGTGAGTAACAGCTTCGATTTCTTCCCTTTGTTTCCTCTTCGTTGCTTTCTTCCGTACGTACCTCCTCCTTTCGGCCTTTCGAAGTTTGCCAACTTTAACGCGCCTTCAAATACGCTCGATGCGCTTTCGTCGTGTTTCGTTTCGCGCACGGAAATTAATTGGTGAGGTGGTTGATTCAAAAAAGGTTCGATCGTTTAATGTAGGGGAATTGAATTGAATCGTATATGAGATGGTTAAGTTTTGTGCCAGTTGAGACTCGTTTGAAAAGCGCGTGCCTAAAACGTGTCGCGAAGAGTAAGCTACGACGAGTGTACTCGTGAGAAACGGCTAAATGTATTATAGCTATTTGTTAAAAACGTTGTTCAATTTTGGAAGTCTGTCAGAGCGAGCGTAGCGAAACTTGTAGGTGATTTTAACGGACTTGCGATTTTTCAGTACGGAGACACGCCGTTGCATACGTCTGCCAGGTACGGACACGCCGGAGTGACGAGGATTTTGATCTCTGCGCTTTGTCGAGTATCGGATCAGAATAAAGTAAGTAACAATTTGAAACACTTGCCACGTCGTTCTAAGTTTCTCTTTTCTCGCGTAGCCTAAAGCGAGGAGGTTGTACGTGTGGTCGTACTTTCCTCCCGTGCTCTTCCATTGTTTCTAGAATTTTCTTTAATTTGATAAATACCCAAGGTCAAACTTTGGCGCGATACCCTTCTTATCCCATAGATCTCTATCTGCCCCTTCCCACTTGGATATTCCACGATCAAAGTCCATCGAAGAAAGACGAAAAAGAAAAGTCTGTGTCGAACGATCATGCTCGTATCTGCGCGCATCGATCGTGCGAGTCTCTGGTATCTGAGAGAAGCATCCGCCGATAAAGCGGCTAAAACACGAGTAAAAACCCCATGCCCATGGTAAAAGACGGCTTGTGCGAGGACTAACGATCGTTTCTAAACGCAGAACGGCGACACGGCGCTGCACATCGCGGCGGCCATGGGACGTCGGAAGCTGACGAGGATCCTGCTGGAGGCTGGCTGCGACCGTAGCCTGCGGAACAAGCAGGGGGAGACCGCGAAGGACATCGCCAGGCGCAAGAACCTGCAAGAGATATTGGAGATAATCGGTAAAGCGCGAAGCAAGAGCAGAACGCGGAGCAAGAGTCGCGAGGAGGAGAGTACGCCGGCGACTCTGGACAAGGTCGACGGGAAGAGCAGCAGCAAGAACGAGAAGAAGCGAGAGAAGACCGGTAGTGGGACCAGCGGCAGCAGGGATAGTTGCACGAAGAAGGAGAAAAAGAAGCACAAATCGTCCGCCAAGCAGAACAAGGTGCACTTCGAGAAGGCCGTGATGGGCAGACAGTGGTCACCGTACGGTTGCCACTACTATCCCGATCCGGAAGCGTTTCCTCAGCCGCGTTTGGATTCCCTGCCACCGGATCCATTAGGCCGTGGCGAACAGTACTATTTGGACCTGGCTGGAAACATCAGGAAGGGTCCGGTGGGAGTGGGATACACGTGCTACTGTGCCCCGTTCTTCAGGCACATGGAGGCCAAGTTGGAGAGGGACAAGGCTGAGTTGAAGGCTCATATAGATCAGGCGCACGAGAGATTGGACTTGAAGGTGGCGAATTTGGAGAGGAGGACCAGAGGGCAAATCTCGGAATTGACGAGATGCGTGGCGGCGGAAAGGTCTAGGTGCGACGAGAGGCACATGCATCTTCAGCAACGTCTTTCCAGAGGTGGGAAAGGAAGACACAGCGAAAGACCGGCTAAAGCCACGTTCAACAACGATCAACAGTTCCCACCTGCTCGTGCCAGGTCTCTGGAGGATCTGCTGGACGACAGACCTCACGATAGAAGCTTCGAGATCCCCGGAGAGACACCGATTCATCGAGGTAGCCTCGACGATCTTGATATTCCTGCTATACCGCGACTCAGCAAGTCCATGAGGGACCTACCGTCCGGTTCTGGTGTCTCGAGGTCAACGCTGAGGGTACTCGACGTGCCTGCCAGATTGAACGAAACCTTCGACGGCGTAATCAAACAGGATCGTAGCTCGCCGCTAGGCGCCGCCTCTTCGCCGTCGATCGGATCCAGACAACAGGTCCATCAGCAACGCGTGAGTGTGTAACCGGTGGTTCTTTTTATTAGCTACGCTAAGCGTTCACGAAGGTGTTGATTAAGCTGCAAGACTCTAATGACACGTTGCGGATGGTACATGGGTCCCGTTTACGACCAGAAGATAGGATCGATCCCTCTGGTGTTTAGATTCTTTCTGAGAATTTTAACGTCGCCATGTATGTATTACAGGCACAGCTAATTGTTTTATCTACCTTCTTCTTTCATCGATTCGTTCAGATTACGAACGTGGTAAGATGGCAGATAAAATGGTAATAAAGCGGATTGCTGATGTAACGTAACCAATGCCTTTATGTAACGTTTGATCGACGGCTATGAAAAGTATTGGCACACGAGCGCTTATTTCCAAGTGGTTTTTATCAGATTCTACGTTTCATCTTCGTCGTATGAAATGTTTGAATTCGGTACGACGGTACTGTTACGTACGACAGTGTGCAAATATTTTTTTATAGTCTCTGTAAGCGATATCTTCGTACTTATACGCTTGTTTTAAACTAAGAAACTGTCAGCAGGATCTTTCATCTCGAGATCACGGCATAAATTCGTGCCAGGACGAAAGTAGCGCGACGCGAAAGAACGAGGACACGTCGAACGAGTGGAAATCTTCAGGGCGACGCAGCGTGCACGAGATGATTAAGCGATTTCAACAAGTACCTGGCATGCATAACGGTTGGAGGGGCCCGCGTTCCGGAAGCAGCGAACCCACCAGTCCAGAGCACAGTCAGTGTTCTCAAAATCAAAGAGTCCAACCACAAGGTGGTGTAGGAAACAGCTGGCGTGGCGAAGGTGAAGCTACTTTACCATGCACTTTGCGAATGGCATAGCAGACACTTTAACGAATTTTTTCTAAAGTCCTTAAGAAACTAGTTAAACTCAATTTTTTAATTCTCAATTAAAACTCAATTTATCTTTGTCTATAACATTTCTATGTGTGTGACCTATTTGACGAATAAATTTGTCGACAATAAGTTAATCGACGATAGTGATAAATCGTTTTTATAGTAATTTACCATGTTGAAATGTAGGCAATGACAGCGAGAGTAGCGAGGGAGACGAGGACGAGCAACCGGAAGCATTAAGCGGCGGAATTCCTGGAAAAGGAGTGATATCAGAGCACGTGCATTACGACAGTATCGCCAGAATGCCATATAGGTCCCGTAATGCGGTTTATAGCCCAACACCGCCTTTGCATGACGCACATAATGATTCTGGATATAGCACTCGCATGTACGGTTCTAGCAAAGGTGCTTCACCTTCGTTATCAGGTAAAGATATTAACCATCGTGTGATTTTAACATATTACATATCTTGTTATATTTTTTTACATTTTATTTTTTACTCCATTTCTTATAACTTCTTCTGTTATTTGCTCTTTTAGGTCAATTAGAGTGCGACGTAATTCTTCCGACCTCACCAAACGCATTCTCCAGTGGAGAACAACTGGCTGCACTGTTAGAACAACCGAGGAACCATGATCTTACGGTCTACGAACGCGGTGCCGATAATTGCGTTATTAATATCGGAACAGCCAGTCTTGTTTAACATGTATCATTTCGGTCAACGTATTATTTGGAAACGAATTCTGTACTTCCAAAGACATCGATATTTTGTATAAGTTGATGATACCTACTCAGGTGTTAATGTAATTTTTTTTTTTTTTTTTTATAAAGATACGTGTAAATTTAAATTGGTTATTTTGTTAATAGATTCTTTTGTACAAAATGATTCTTGTTTCAAAGAATAGAATATTGTCGTTATGTAAATAATTTATAAACGTACTTTGAACGGTAACGTGTTGAAACTTACCGAATCTCCGTCTAGATTTATTGTCGCAAATCGAACGTATTTATTGTCGCGAAAAGTTTTATCAAGTGCTGTTGAAATTATGAAAAGATGAGAGAAAATAAAGTATTAAAGAATTCTCTACAAACTGAGTAGAATAAGCATAGATAATTCTTTTTTAATCAGTATGTAACGTTCTGTTAAAAATTATTAATATCATCCTCGTAGGAGGAAAGATTACGTACCTATAAACCGCCATGTGTGTACCATAATAATAGATTGAACTATATCTATTTATTATGTAAATGCTTCTTTCTTCATTCACAATACTGTTATATCACTAGTAAATACGTCGATTTAATTTTGTACGATTGTAATTAAAGACTACGTGTCTCGTTCAAAAACTGACTGTATTATGGAACAATAAGCGTGATTAAATAACAAATGAAATCTCTGAATATTATATTCTACATTTATTTATGACATAGACAGAAATGCATAGTCTGCTATCGACGAATGATACAGAGGCGTGCCTGTTAATGAATTCGAATTAGCAGCCTCAATTTTTACAACAACGTAATCACCAATTTTTATTGATCTCGTGTCGTTTGAGTATTTTCCAGTAGGTATAGTCATGGAGGGAATTATTACTCGCGTGTTACCATCGTTCCTTGCTTGAAAATTTTCATTTGACCGCTTACTGGCCTAAAATTAATTATTACATATTTTACTGATATATTATCATTCTACGATATAGTTGAATTAAAAAAATATTGTAAATTATCTTACTTGCTCTACAAGCACAAGCTGTAATTGTCCAATCTGTAATTTATTTACATTTTCCACCTCCGTTCTATATGTTGATATCATTCTTTCCAACCGATTTTGTTTAACACTCGGTGGTACGTCATCCTTGTAACGACGATGTGCAGTCGTTTTCTACGATTAATAATAAAAGGTTTCCATTTTTCAAATATAATGTACTACATGAATTTTATAAAATGTGTATTACCTCACGCATGCTGTAAGAGAAAAAAAAGGCTTTATTATATTTCACTAGTTCTATCAATGATAATGTATCTTGAAATTCCTCTTCCGTTTCTCCACAAAATCCGGTAATAAAGTCACTAGAGAAACACATGTTGGGAATAATTTCACGTATATGATGCACCAAATCTATATATGCTTCGCGCGTGTATCCTCTTCTCATTCTTTCCAAAATCACGGAATTACCGCTTTGAGCAGGTAAATGAATTTGTTTACAAATATTCGGCCTTTCCGCTATCAATTGTAAAACTTCATCTGGGAAATCTTTCGGATGAGGCGATGTGAATCTGAAAATGATTTATAATGATATTCAATAACAATAGCTATTTTCAAACGTGAAAATATTTTTAGTACCTGATCCTCATCTCTGGATCGATACAAGACACTTCATCTAGTAACTCAGCGAAACGACGTCCTCCTTTTTTGTTTTTATATACTGTTTTGAAACCTTTTGCTAAATGTGTTTCTCTGTTATTATTAACATAGAATTCCGATTGAGATGTATCTCTATAACTATTTACATTCTGCCCAAGAAGTATCACTTCCTTTACGCCGTTATCGGATAAAGATTGAACCTCTTTCACTATACTGTCGATTGGTCTTGATCTTTCCCTTCCTCTTGTGAATGGTACGATACAGTATGTGCACATGTTATCGCAACCACGCATTATGGAGCTAACAAAATATGAAGGAAACACGTATAAAGATAGTTATAATAATTGTAAATTATACAACAATGAAAAGGGTAACAGATTACACGTATGCTCTGGTGGAACTTGGATCTAATCTCACTGGTGTAATATCTGCGTATGTTTCGTCAAATGACAAAACAACATTAATAGCAGTTTCATTGTTTGGTACAGACAATAGCCTTGGTAAATCCTTGTAACTATCTGGTCCAGCTATGACATCAACGAGTTTGCCCTTTTCTAATATTTTATCCTTTAATCGTTCTGCCATACATCCTATTACAATAAGATAGTATATATAATATCGTAATATTAATATATTATAAATATATTACCCATGAATATAAAGTTATAGTTATACCTAACAAACCAATTTTCACAGGAAAACTTTTATTCTTTTTCCTTCCAATATTTAAATTAGTTAACTTGTCCCATACTTTCTGTTCTGCATTATCTCTAATGGAACATGTGATTAATAGAATTATATTAGCTTCTGTTATATTATTTACTTTTCTGTAACCATTAGATTTTAGAATAGACCAGATTACCTCTGCGTCATTTACATTCATTTGACAGCCATAAACTTCGAAGTAAACTAAAAGGAATATAATTTGATGAATATAAAAATTAACACAGCGCGTGAGATTTACAGTTTCTTTTAATATTACTAACTTAAAACATTCTGTCTTTATTTACCCTTTTGATCAGATCCATCAATATTTTGTATATAAGGAATATTTGGTACGCTAATAGTTTCACTAGAAACTTCAATTTTAGATGCCAAGAAATCTTTGAGCGATGGTCCAGTTTTTGACAAATCTCTAAAGTGTTTCAAATCAGAAGATTTTCTTTCAATTTCTTTATTTCTTTCAATTTCCAATCGAGTAAAAGTCGTATACACTGTTTGACATTGTTGAAAATTATAAATTCCTACATTGTTACATCGTGCGAATTTTTTAATAAACCATTTCATTCTTAGTGTATAATTCGTTTTAGAAGCTTTAATTTGTTTTAATGAACTTATCATAATTGTACCAATCATTATTGATTTTTAATATGGGATGACACTGAACTAATAACGTAAATACTGTATATATATAACCTACTTAGAAATAGGTTATATAACATAAAACTTTTATGGAATCTTCATGGAAGATAACTATTTTATAGTTTGTTAAGTTTTTTGAACATTAATCACAAAAGCAACGTTAACTAGATGCTTTTCACGTCACTTTGATTTCTATGAATTATTATAGTAACTACATTTGAATCATATTGACAGTAAGACACCCTAGACATGTCTGAATATCAGTAGCTTTCAACTTGAACTGTTACGCTTTTATTTAACATATAACATTAAATTAGTCTAGGCAATTTAAGAATATAAAGGGAATACTTTCTATATGAAACACAAAGTAATAATTTTTTATATATATATTTTTATGGATTTATTATACAAATTTAATGTGTTATTTAATGATGTGCAGCTGCTTTTCTCATCTGGACAAGTATGTTTCCAAGTTCTTCACGCTTCCTCTTAGCTCTGATGTGTGTGCCCAACTATAAAATAAAAGAATAGAATATAATATTCATTTGGAATATATAACACTTGAAGTGACAAAATTTATTGACATCCTTACCCTCCTCTTCAAGAATTTTAAGGCACGCTTATCCTTGGAAACTTTCAACAATTCCATAGCACGTTTCTCATATGGTGCATGTCCAGTTACCTCACGGATTAAATCTCTAACAAATTTACTGTGTTTGGTTTGTCTCTAGAATTAGAAGATTTATGAGCATATAATACTAATCTTTATAATTAGTGAATTACTTTTACTTTGTATTGTTCTTTGTTTTATAAATTATTTAATTATGAAATATAAACAGAAATAATATAATACAAGAGTATCATCATAAAACAGGAATGTTTATCACTGTTGTGTACTAACCCCTTTTAATCTTGCTGGCAAAACGCATACTGTCTTTTTCCGTTCATTTTTATTCTTTGCCACACGAATCTTAGTCGTTTTATGGCCCCTGTTAAGACCAACTGCCAATTCGTACCTCGGAGTCATCCTACAATATTAAAACGCTGTGACTTTTATAGGTTAGGTCATCAAACGTAACAATAGAACATTACTTAATAATATTATATATATTACACTGCAATTACTTATAAAAATACTTATTACTATACAAATACGATTGATTTCACAAGATCATATAGATATTTTGAGATTCAATTTGACACAAACCTTTACGGCAGAAATACAATGGTAAAAAGGAATAAAATCTTGTCTTCAATGAAAGATATTTTGTGATTTTTGTGCGCATGCGCTGTGAAATCATCTTGTCTGATTTTCAAGTATGCGACAGAATTTTTTATACTTTAAAAATTTCATATGTCTAGATAAATTTTTAAATAATTTAATTACATGTATGTTCAATTCAACTGCAAATACATAATAAAATTTTAAACTTTGTAATATACATTTATTATATAATTGATATAAATTCCCTATGAAATATTTTGTTCTTTTTGAAAAATTATATCTTTTTTAAGATGATATTATAAGAATATTTATGTTTTGTATGTTTTAGTCTATAATAATTTAATAACGTATATGTATATATATATGTCTGTTTTAAAACTTTTGATCCTGCAATATAGATTTTAATATTTCATACAGTGGACATCTTGTGCCATAGTCGATATATCTTTATGAACTTCATGATTGTGATTCGTAATCGCTGCGGTGTCAGACTTTTGAAGGGAATTTTTTAATTTATATTACAGAACGGTATGAGCGTCATATACGTGACCATACCGCTTTTCTTAAAAACGTCTACCTCGTAACATTTATTTTCACTGACAAGGAACCATGTCGAAGATGAAAAACATTCCAAATAACTTAACCAAATGGGATCTGTCAGAGGATTCTCTGGCACCGTTAACCGATTACCAAAAAGAATGTTTATTGAATTTAGAAGAAGAATTGTTCCCTGACAGCAATTTGAAAACTGAGGAGACAGGTGATACCGTATGCGCAAGCGAAGAAACTAAGAAATCAGTACAAATAGAACGATGCCAAGATCTATTAGAACATTATGCCAAGTTAGAGAAAGAGTGTATGGACAGGAAAGATATGAAATATGTGTTGTACCTTAATGAATTACAATCTCGACGACAAGAGTGTCATGAACTTTGTCTTCAAATAGAAGAAGCATTAGAAGATTTCACTCTGTTATATAAACAATTTTCAGAGGTTTCTGATAAAACGATATCACTTTATGATGCTAGCGAACAGCTTGATTCAGATCAAAGAAAATTAAATTCTACCATAGAAAACATCACAGAATATGTGAAATATTTTAAAGATATTGATATGATGATGGAAAAACTAGAAGCACCTACGTTATCAGTGAATAGTGAAATGTTTTTTAATATTCTAGATAAAATTGATACCAACATAGACTTTGTGCAGAATAATCTTTCGTTTAAAGAAAGCAATACTTATTTAATCAAATATAAACACTGTCAATCTAAGGCAATATCGATGATGCAAAATTATATTTTGAATCTATTTAGCAAGACCACGGAAAGTATATTGAATTTAAAAGATAATGATGATTCCCAGGATAATGCAGACGCAGCTTTAGCTCTTTTCTATGGAAGATTTCAAACTATTTTGTCAAAAGCTAGACCAGTTATAGAACAAATTGAAGCAAAATCTTATAAGAGACAAGAATATGACAGCTTATTGTCAGAGTGCCATCAATGTTATTGGAGTCAAAGAGGATTAGTATTAGGCAGTAGTGTACAAAAGTCTCTAATGTCTGTAAAGGAGAAATACAATGGTGATCATTGTAGCCTGGTACGAAATTCATGTGCATTATTGTTACACGCATCAATGGATGAGTATAAATTATTTTATGAATTTTTTTCTAAACCATCCAGTGGATTAACAGCATATCTTGAAAGCTTATGTACATCTTTGTATGATACACTTAGACCATTCATAATTCATATTAATCATTTGGAGACATTAGCTGAAATTTGTTGCATTTTGAGGATTGAAATGTTAGATGAACATGTTCAAAACAATTTTGAACCATTAGAAGGTTTTGGTAACATTTGTCTGCAATTATTGCATGATGTACAGGAGAGACTGGTTTTCCGCGCACATCTCTACTTGCAGTCTGATGTTTTGAATTATAATCCATCACCAGGTGATTTGGCATATCCAGAAAAGTTAAAGATGATGGAAGATATAGCAGAGTCAATAAGAGAAGAATCCAGACAGACAAAAATGAAAAAACTATCTATTTCATCTAATGATGATAATAATCTAGAACCAATATCTAGGAATCATATAGAAATAGATTCTATCTACCAAAAAACACATATGGGGAATTCACCAGCAGATCTTCATGGAATGTGGTATCCTACTGTTCGTAGGACATTAGTATGTTTATCAAGATTATATAGATGCGTGGACAGATCTGTATTCCAATCTTTGAGTCAGGAAGCAATATCTCTTTGTGTACAGAGTATAGAAAATGCAAGGCATGAAATAGAGAAAAGAGCATCATCTTTAGATGCAGAACTTTTTCAAATAAAACATTTGCTCATTTTAAGAGAACAAATTGCACCATTTCAAGTAGACTTCACCATAAAAGAATATAGCCTGGATTTTTCTAAAGTTAAGACAGCAGCATTTGGTTTATTAGAAAAGAGTTCAAGATTTTTTACTTTATCAAATAATGCATTACTAGAATTTTTATTGGAGGGAGCACCTCAAATGAAGGAGCAACTAATAGACTCAAGGAAGCATGTGGATAATAAATTGAAATACGCTTGTCAACGTCTTATACAGCATGCAACATTTTTATTGATACACCCAATTTTGAAACTGTTAGAGAGGGAGAAGTTACATGCCAATACCCCAGATGCATCTCCAGAACATGCTCTCGGAAGTCCTCAAGATGTTGCAGCAGCAATTAGCGAGGTATTACGGATAATTAAGTTTAAATGTCCTGAAATTCAACAACTGATGCAACTATATCTCTCTAATAAGGAAACAGAGTTTATTTTGTTTAGACCGGTAAAAAATAATGTCTGTGCTGCATTTACGCAACTATATCAAATACTGAGTAAATATTATAATTCAGAAGAACTTTTATTAATTGCATGTCCATTACCAGAACAAATCTCTGTTATGCTAAGCTCATCCAGTCTTACTCATGGAAAAAATACACAAAGCACTGCAAAAAAAACGTAGCAAAAATGAATTAGCAAGCTTTTATAACTAGATACTGTATATTAACGTTATCTGCGATCCGTAATTAAATTACGAATTTATTTTAAATATTTCTTTTGAAAAAATAAATATTAATATATAATGAATATTTTATATTTTTAAGTAAATTATGTAAAATCTGTATAAATAATTCATAATTTCATATACAATAGCTCAGATATTCAAGTAAAATTACAAAAGCTATTGCAATTTATAACGCCCTGTATTAAAGAATACTACACGATATTTTAATTCTTTGTAATGTACTTTAAGAACACGTAATTTTTATATTACGAACATGTACATATTTAAAATCTTAAATTAAATTAGCACACCACGAAATTTGTACATCCCCTTAAATGAGATTTATGGTCTTAAATAAATTTTTACAGAAACTGTTATGAGTTTAAAACAAGAAAAGGTGTATATTTTTGTAGCAAACAGTACTATAGTGTGTCATATTGCGATGATACTAGGGATTTAATTTTTCCAATTGTACTTGAAAACATGATTAATTGCTAATATATATAAGCGATAATGATATACATTACATATTGTCTATTTATTTTGATCTTACAAAACTACTTTCCTATACCCTTTTCTCTTACAGAAAAGAACACAGAACCAACAAGCAATTAATTGCATTGGATAAACATCAGAATTAAATAACTTATTTGCTTACGATTTTAATTTATAAATTTATTTATTATACTTAATACATGGATTTCCATATATTTAAATAAGTACTAGTATCAAAACTTTGTACTACAGCTTGTTGAAAAGTATATAAATTTATGGTATTATTATAACTTATATCTTTCTGCTAATTCACACACGCTGTACCACAGGATGTAACATATTAGAAATTGGACTATATTCCTCTTCAGATTTACTTTCGGAAGATTTCAAGGGAAAATGTTTATTGAATTCTTCAATAATATTCATTGTTGGTGGATGTAAATAATCTTGTACAGAGACGTATTTCGGGCCGCCAAATGTATCCAATACTACGATTGAAATTATTTTCAATTTTGCGAAATAGAAATGATGATCTGTAACAATTAACACAGTATTTTTAAATTTCAGTATATTTCATAGCAATATTTTTTATTAATTGACTTCATTTATTAAAAAAATTCTTACCTGCTGGCATATTAATTAGACCTGGATGACGCGTGAAAACTGCTTTTTTAGCTACTTCGATTTCCGCACTTTCATTTTTTAACTGTAAAGGATATAATAAAACTTGTTAATTATTCCATTAATTTAAATATTCTGTAAATAAATGATCTACTAACTGGTTTGATCTTGCCGGTTAGAAGAACCCTGGCACAACGTGGATCCATAGGATCCCATCGCTTGTTTTTACAGTATTCCCCTTGGGCTAGTGACATCAACATCGAGGCCCGATTATCTTTCTGTAATTAGGTCGAAATTGATTTTTAATAAAATAGGAAATAAAGATAAGAAAATAAAAAAAGGATAGTGATTAAGATTTTAATGAAAATAATCGAATATTCAATATAATACGTACTGATATTGTTCACTATCTTATCAGACGATGGTAATATTAAACAAAAAAAGTTTTATTAAAAATAATCGAGTATTCAATATAATATGTATTGATATTGCTCACTATCTTATCAGACGATGGTAATATTAAACATACAACGTATTTTTGCGACTGCGATACATATTAATAATAGTGTTACAAAAATGCTTACTGCAAGATCTTTAGCTGTAAAATCCAGGGTAGTGAGGTAAAGATATGGAACCCCTGATCCATTCCCTAAGAGTCCATCGCTGTAGGAAACTAAATTTACAGCTGGAAACGATTCGATTTCCTTTCTTGCACTGATTGTTGCCACGGATACCCAATCTGTGTATGTACATAAAATTATTGGTAACTATATTTACATTATAATTAGCTGCTATTATATGATAAAAAAGCTAATTAACATAGTGAAGAATACTACTTACATATTTACTTGTTAACATAGTTACGATTAATAACGATAATAATAAATAAGATATTTAAGCAACTAAAGTTATATACGCGATTACAGCGTATACAATGAAAATGATGGCACACATATGTATACAATATACATATATATTCCCAGATTATTAAAAAACAATAAATTTACATAATAAAACAAATAATTTTACTTCGAATGTAATTGAATTTAATAAGAGTAAGTACGTAAATAATTCGTATGTTAAATATATTATTTGTTTGAATAAACAACTTTTCAATGGCTAGATTAGACAAAATATCTTCAGTGATAATAATTATTTGACTACTCACGACTTGACTCATCATGATTTCTTCGATATTGAATTTTGAATGATTTCGTATTACCAAAAGTAATATCTATTCAACCTAGGCAATATTCATTTATAATATTCATTTATAGTTGTGCATCGAAAATCTGGAAAGCCGCCAAGGCTAAACATTCAGAGTCCTAATATTAACTTTTACCTAACTCGGTACAGATAACCGCATATCTACATTATAAATGTAGATATTCTTTCTACTCGCTTTATTAATTTCCGAATGATTCATAATTTCGCACTGAAATGTGACGCTTTTGTTTAAGAAGTAGCTGTTTACGCAATTTGAATTTCAAAATAAATAAGAACCGTAATGACGTTTTATTAGCTTTGAAAACATTGTTACTATGAAAAAAAAAACGTATTTTTTTACCAGCTTGATTGACAATGTATCTTGCCATTAAAGCTGCCTGATCGATAGGTGGTGGATTATTGATAGGAACTTGTCGATCTCCTTCAGACGATTTGTATATATTATGATGATCTTCGTGATGTTGATGCTTTTCGTATTTAATTTCTCCCGGACCACTCTCACCCATTTCCTTCGCTTTCTTCCATTTCAAAAACTCCTCGAATTCTTGCCATTGTTCAGCCTCCGAAAACTGTGGATACTTCTTCGCTTCGATCGTGAAGATCAAAAAAGATAAGAAGACTGCGAATCGAAAAATCATGGTTTGTGTCCACGGCTGTTTCACTCCGACGGTAAACGCTTACTAAAACGGAACAAAAGTACACTATCGTTTTGCAATCCCCTATTTCTCACTTATATAGCCTGCTACAAGTATGAGAGCGATGAGCACAAGCTCCAATGACTGTTCAGTATATTCGTGCTGACACTGCTAACTCAAGGTCAATATATCAAACGTCAAAGTTGTACATCATGCTATGTGAGAATCAGTGAAACTGATAAACATAACCTAAAGTTTGGAAAACTTCAAGTGTTTTATTTGCACCTGTTTTATTAATTAATTGAAAAGCAAAGTTTTCAATTAGTGAATTAGTATTACATCGATGATAAATAGTAGTGTTCTAGATTTAAATGGAGCTCCGAAAATTTTTTTAATTTTAATTTTTGGAGATAACGAATTGATTATTTTTCATAAAGGTGATTTTATAGTTAATTTCAGTTTATATCTTAAATGAGCGTTTTAAAAAGCATCGACAATTAGTATAGTGAAGTATAAGGAAAGTAATTTCATGAGAAAGAGGTTCTTATTAATCTTACTATTAACCTCTTTATTAACCTTATAAGGTAGCCACTGAACATTGTCAAGTAACGTAATTTATCATTTTATTTTCTTTATCTCTAGGTTCTGCGACCTTTCTCTTATAATGAAAATTATAACTATTATAATATAAAACGACAAAAATATGTAATTGTTATTCAATATAGTATGTCGGTTGCTATACTTTTGGTAAGAAAAAGTAATTTTAAAAATTTTATGTTTTAAAATATCATTCTTTTCAGCATAATAAATAACATTTGATTTGGGCGTTAAAGATAGGAAGCTAAAATTTATTAGAATTTGAATGAAAACTGATAGCTTTCGTAATGATTTATGTCAATCCATAGTAACTTTATCTTTAAATCATATCATGAATTTCTAAATGAGGAATAATATAAATACCTAGAGATATTTATATCCAATTTAATTCGAAGCTAACCATTATTTCAGCAATAAAATAGAACAAGTAAATTTGCTATTAGTCTTGTAATTCTTATGTATGATTTTAGTTTTTAATACATTTTTGAAGAATAATTTAACTTAAGGGATGTTTTTGTATGCACTGCATTTGTGTATTCATAGACTTTGGCAATTAATATAAGTATTTTCTCTATACGAAATGCTTCTGCACATATTCAATTTTTTGGCATTTACATGTGCAACATCGGTATTTGGTGGAAGCCGATTTACATCCAATTTTAAGTATTTCTTATCTCTCTGGTAGATGGATGTTAATAGATATTATGCCTTATTTAAGTATTAAAATTTGCTGATAAGATTTCAAACATACGTAGATTAATCTAAATTAGTCAGGTAAATATTAATTATAAAGGATAAAATGAAATTTACAAATAATACAATAATAATAAAATAATATAACTTATATGTATTTCAAACTTAAATTGTGAATAAAAATATAAACAAGAAACGTTTATAATTTGTTGTGTATTGTATTCCGATGAAAGATGTGGAATGATAAATTTGTTTAAATTTTGTAAAGCATTAAAAAGCACAATATTGTAAATTTGCTAATCGTGAGTGGACATATATTTTGAAGAATATTGTAGAATTATGACGAAAAGAAAATTCAATCTTTCATCATTTTAAAATTATATTATAATTTTTGAATCCCAAGGGTGAAAGCTGTACTGAATCACAAGTTTTTGTTTTACCAAGATGGAGACGTTATGCATATATTTTAATGCTTAAGTCACTGCCTTACAATTTTCTTTCAACGAAAATAAATTCCGTAGAAATATTCCGAAAAATTATGAATAGAAATATTCAACAGGTGGATCTTACAGCACATAAAATTGTATTTACATGTGTACTCGTCAAAAAACAATTCATCAATTTACAACAAAACATAATAATCTCTTTGAAAGAATTCGCTACCTCTAGCAACATGTATGTCCATGCTCAGTAACTTTTACTTAAACAAAAAAGATTCGTTGCACATTCGCATAGCTTTTTTTTTAAAAGGTAAGCGCCTTTTACATTTATATATCCATATGCAATTGGTAAGGCAGTGATTTATCGTTATCGGACAAATCGATATGTATTAACGTTTACGTTGCCAAGATTTCGAACAATCAAATTTAATACGTGACTTTTGTTGACAACGATTAATAAATGTAACTGATAGATTGATAAAATTGATAGAACGTTAAAATAATTAGTTTTCTATATTAATAGAGATAGCGATTTCCTTCGTAGTGTTACATACTCTCTTTTTTTCTATCACACTCACACTCTCTCCTTTCTCTCGCACAGAAACAACGCTTCTTTTCATTTATAAGCAAAAAGGTAAACATTATTCTTCTCTATCCGATCCTCTTAAATTAACGCTAAAAAACGTGTAACGATTGCACTGTTGACTTCACTAAAGTCATCGTATTTACGCAACAAAATGTTACAAGTATAAAAAATTTACGACAAGTACGGCTTCTCGAGTAAATTTATCGCTAACAACCACGCCAGCGTTTCTTCTTTTTCTCGCTTGCTTCTTTTTTTTTTTTTACAGCAATAACGCTGGTAAATCTCTGTCTTCGT
This sequence comes from Bombus pascuorum, assembly GCF_905332965.1. NCBI lineage: Eukaryota > Metazoa > Arthropoda > Insecta > Hymenoptera > Apidae > Bombus > Bombus pascuorum. The sequence continues at coordinate 3,386,180 of NC_083488.1, read as the reverse complement.
TCCTCCGTTGTTCCTCCTTTCGTGCGTTATTCTCGTGTTCACGTGGGACTATATCAAATTAATTGGTCACCGCGTTTCGAGATTCACCGTTTTGCCCCTTGAGCGTCGCATCAAAACATATTCTTCTCCTCTGTGTTTCAAATTTATTCCTTCCCATTTTTGTGTTTCTCTTTCTTTTTCTTTTTTTTTTCTTTTTTAAGAAACTCCTATCCTCCGTTTTGCTTTCGCGAATATCTCCGAAAATGTCAACATACATAATAATTTATTTCTATTATATTACAATAAGTCGTTCTACATAGTCAAGAATAGAGAGCAGCGATTTTTTACAGTTCAATTGGCACATTGGATGCGCGCGTATGATCGCTTGGGTGATGGGAAAAGACGCGGGGATAAAAAATGAAAACTAGCTTAGGGGAAGACAGAAAGGATGAGCTTGTGGCGAAAGTGAAGAATAGATAAAGCGAAAATAGGAGATAACCGAAAGGGAAAGATGAACAAATGTATGGAAGGAGCGAGGGGAAACGAGAGGGAAATCGGTGTACAGAGATGCCGAGGTGAATATGATATCACTGATATGCATGTGGGGACTTTGGGCTCAGAATTTTCAGTTACTTAAGTACACGTCTCTCGCGTGCCGGCGCACGCCACTAGGACGTCGAACTGTACCAACCGTTCGTCGTCGACTTGTTCGTCGGATGGTAAATGTGGAAACCAGCCCCGGCAGCCGGGTGATGATAAAATTGCGCTTGCTCGCTTAAACCGGCCGAGGCATACGCTGCAGCAGCGTCCAACGCGCTCGGATGAACAGCAGCCGAGTACACTTGTGGCTTTAAAGGCAATGGTTGCGCTGGCTCGTATTGGTGTCGTAACACGGGATCGCTATAAGCCGACGAGCCTTCGTAGCTGCTTATCACGTTTACCGGATGCAGCTGTTGCTGTTGTTGTTGTTGTTGCTTGTCTCTCGGTGAAACGGACGACGGTGGAGTCATCGCCGAGTGATAATCGACCGTGTAACCGCTGGCGGTAGAATACGAGGAAACCAGGCTGGTAAACGCATCGGCGCAACTTGTTCCGCTAGAATTTTTCTGATTGTGCGTTGCTAACACAAATTGATGTTCGCCGTAGGTGCTGGATCCTTCGGAGCCAGGTGGAGTGGGTAGAGGACCACTGGGTGTCGTGTCCCCGGCATAATAGGTTCCACCGGAAGAAGAGGTTCTTGTAGTACTACTGGACGTGATTCCGTGAACGTTAGCTCGTATCACGCTCTCTCTGTTGGCGTATAATTGTCGTAGAAGAGCGGACGCTGGCAATGGCGCGGTAGTCGACTGTTGCGGACTTAGATGTCCCAGATGATGATGAGCTCCGATCCATTGTATCGTACTCCTCTGCTGTTGCTGCTTGAGCAACGCGTCCGTGCTGAAATCCGTAGGCTGATGCAGCGTCGGTGAATGGGATTTATTGAGATTCTGAACCGGTAGATGCTTGGACATCGCTTGCTCTAGATCTTTCACGGAGGTGCCGGTACTGTCGGCGTTGCTCGTTCTATCTTCCACGCGTCTCGATTTAGGACTGGCCGAGCACAATACTTGCTCACCTCCTGAAATGGAATGGTTTGATGGAGCTGGACTTAGAGCGTGGCTTCTCTCGTTATTCGTGACTTTCACCGTTGAGTCGTCCTCCTCGTCCTCCTCCTCGATCGAGCTGCTATCGTCCTCGTGCAGCTTTCGCTTGTGTCCACGTAATTTCACTACGAGCGTGTTAATGTTTCCTACCGCTGTCTGCGGCTCTTGCTGTAACTGAGCTATGTTGTCGTGATGCCGGCTGCCTCGTTTTTCGCTCTCCGAGCCGCGAGTATCTTCGCGATCTTCAGGCGGCGACCTGTGAGGGTGTTCTTGATGCTGGTTCGGTGGTCCACCGTGATTTCTTCCTTCTGAAACGCGTTACGATGCTATCTTAGCGATTAGAAAGTTTCGGACTATCGACGAAGATCAAGTAGCTATATTCGGTCATTTTTAGGAAGAATAGCGGAAAGAAAGAAGTCGCAATTTATACCTCCTCTATCGATTTATACCTCCTCTATCGGCATCCGGTGATCCATTTTCTGGATCATTTCCAGCCGCGTCCTCACGCTTCACACCCATCACGCCTTCTTCCAGTTGACAACAGTCCATGATTAAATTTTCGAACTCTCGACCACTGAAACAATTTGTTCGATTCGAGAATTTCAACGTAACCTTACGCTTAATCTTAGACGAATTATCTCACACCGTGAAATTTACCTTATAACGTAATTGACACAGATGATATTTTGCTCCTCCGCGTTTTTTGAATTGCACACTACCGTGGCGCACGTCTGTAACCATGTGTATCCTCCGCTTTTATTCATTAATCTATAATAATGTGTTAGCACTTGGCCCTTGTGAATCACTGAAACAAACGACATTGTTCTGATGTAACTAACCGGCTAAAATAACGAGCAAAGAGTCAAGCGAATTCGCTGATTCAATTTGTATTCCATAATGGTTCAACGAAACACGGATTAAGCGGATAAACGAAGTAAACGAAGATCCATGGAAATACTTACAGTCGATGTGAGATTTTCGAAGACGATTCGCATCTTCCCCATGGCACAACGTATAAAGATTCTTCCCCGTTAATTCGTCGGCTGTATAATCTAATAATTCGGACACCCTATAGATCAACATAAAAACGAGACATTACGTTGTTCGTAATCACAAAAGCTAATTATCATAGAGAGATATAAAATGGAGAAAGAATCAAATAAGACGAGATAAACTTATCGAGAATTAATTACAACGAGAAATTCGTATTAATTACAGAGGAATGGAATTTTCTAGAAAATTTCCTATAACGCTCACCTTGGTTCACAATGCGCTATCCGAAAGTCGAAACTGATCCGCGTGACGAACATGTCGGCTTCGAGGCGAATTTCGTGCACACTTGGCGGAGGAAGTGCGATCGCCAGGCCAACCATGCCTATCAATGGTGGTGCGGACTTTCTTGAATGGCCAAACGTATACTGCGGTCTCAAACGGCACAGTAATAACACGACCTGAATTCGTAATTGCTTATTAACATCCATGGTTTCGTTAACTCAACGCGATCGATTCGCGATTCGTCAAACCGATTAAATCAAGAATTCACAGAATTCGATCGATGGTAAATTACGACAGATCGATGATCGACAAGTAAATCATGATTGCTATCAATTAGAATGTTTTATTTCGTCATGTTTGGTGGAAAGTTACGGTTCGAAGAATCTTTGGAACACAGAATGGAAATGTTTAAGCATCGGAACGAAAGAAGATGAGAGAGTAATCTTTGAAAATATAGGATTTCCGAGGAAACAGTGTACTCACCCTATAACCAGACGACTTAAAATGGCACCCCCTTTTCGTTAAAGTGGATTTCATCCTCACGCAGAACGCACGATCGTATCCCTTGTAAAGATTATTTGCCGATAACGACATTACCGACGACACTATAATTAAATTAAAAACAACGCATAAATATTCGTTACTCACATGTGCGCGTACACGTGTACGGAAGAATGCCGATTTTCTTCTTCGAATTACACTTCGAGCCATCAATATTCAATTGGAAATTTGAAAAATTCAAAAGGTAACAAGATGTTGGTTCATAAATTACGACAAAGTCCCACAAGCAATGAATAAAAAATGAGACATTTTTCGACATGGACAAAAAGCGAAACAAACATCGGATCAAACGAATGAATATTTCTTAGATAGAACGATAAAACTAGGTTCAAACAAAGAGAAAAAGTTAGTTGCTACTTCGTTGAGATTTATCAACGACGCATCTATTCACGATCCTTTAGCGGCTACTGAAAGTTTATCAACTTTGTAATCTCGACGCGAATGATGTCATCACGGCTCGTTCGGTCGACGAGAGACGCGTCGTTCAAAGAAATACACATCACGACAGAAACTTACCGTCGGGATTCGCGGTGGAAGATGAACCGTGTTCTTCGGACGCCGCGCTACTCGGCGACGCTAAACCGGAGCTCGACGAGTGTGGACCGGAAGATGCGTTCGATGACAGTCCCAGGCCTAATTGTTCCGCGACTTCCGCGTGGTCTTGCTGATGAACGTAATCGAAAACGCTTGATCCCGTCATCTCTACCTAAAATTCATAAAAATATTGTTTTCTCTCGTGTCTTTCGATATTTTTTAGATTTTGGAATGTTTAAATTTTATCGTAAGTCCTAATAAGTAAATTAGTTCAATAAGAACTTTCGATCAGAGACAAGCTATTATGTTGACTTTTCCTTCAAGAATTCCAAGTATGAGATAAATGCGAGTCTAGTGGAAGAACACGTGTTTAAACATCGTAATTTCCTTGACAAGTCGCAGAAAGGTGACTTAATTAGAGGAAAAACTGCAGTCGAGGACAGCTTTCTCGAGGTGGTCTCATTGCAGGGAAACTCTGCGGGCCTTAATACGATAGTTTCCACGAAAAACTGCTTCGACGTGACCGACGGCTTCCTCTCGTTCGATGGCAATGGCTATCTGTTTTTGCGTAAAAGAATTTACGAAAACCCGTGTTTCGGAGCGCGAAATATTTTTTAAAGGATCCCTTCCACCAACAAATGCGAGTAACTGCATTGTTTTTCAAAGTGGTATTTTTCAAGCGAATCCTAAAACGTAGTAAAAACACGGGACACGTTTGAAACCGAAATTTTATTATTAAAACTTTGCGGAACGGCGTGAGGGTGGAATATCGATAAATACCGACATCAACGGAAAACAAAACAATTTGTATTTTTCGCTGAAATAACACGCCCGTTATTTAATTACAAGTATCTCTACCAATAAAAGGACTTCGTTCGACAGATATCCGAAGGAAAAACGTTTCGGTATCGTCTATTCTATAGATAAAATCGGTGTTTTAATTATTCGATGGATAATAAATTCTCTGAATATTCTCAGCCACGTAATTATTATCATTTTTAATATACCTTCTTCTTGATCTGGAGCAATTACTTAAACACTCAGGCAACCCTAACACGTCGATTTACCCTTCGATCCGAAGATTCCGGGAACTTGCTCAAAGACAAAGCACGTAAGAGTATGTAAATCCCGCGAAGTAGATTACTAGCTCAGAGGGGTACGTTTTCCCATCGGGGGAGGCTTCGACGATCAACGGAGGAAGAGACCGAGAAAGAGAGAGAGGCAGTCAATTTCATCGGGCACGGAAACTTTAATTTCAATCGAACTTGCCGACAGAATAATAATAATACTAAAACCAGTACCCTCGTAACCCACCAAACAGCGAAGGGAGAACCATTAAAAATCAACCACGCCAACGAGACTTGGAAATCGTTAACGTACCGGAACGCCATGCAGCTATATCGCGTTCCTCGCTAGAGGGTGCAGACTCCGAATGGAGAAAGGAAGTAGGAGCCTTCGGGAACGATACGATTGCAATACGGGGCTTGCGAAAGAACAGCTCGCACTCGACTCGATTTCCATGTCTGCGTTGGAACATCTACCTACGGCCACGCATTCCGTTGGCCGGTTCTCTCTCGCAAGAAGAAATACCTCCGGAACACAGGGGCTGCTGGCGGCCATGTTTGTGGCAACGTCGGCGCCGGTTTCCCGAATCCCCGAAACACCCTATTGATTGCTCCACGAGTCTCGCAGAACCGAGCTGGTACACCGGTCACCTCCCGTTCACCTCCTGTTCCTCCCGCTATAGCACTCTATCCATCTCTGTTCCTCCGTTTCTCCGTTCCACGCTCCCTTCCCAGTCTAGCTGTTCCTCTCTGTCTGTCTGTCTGTCTGTCTCTCTCTGTCTCTCTCTCTCTTTTCTCCATCTACCTTCACGGGCGGCATTAGGAATGGCGAACACGCCGCCGTGCAGAGGCTACGTGAGCCGCATGCGACCACCCCCGCCCCCAACCACCACCCATCCTTCCCTCGTCTATGTCATGCTTGGTGCCAGCCAGTATGGCCGCCAACTCGTACAACCTTCTCCTCTTTTCCTCCCTTGACCTCTCTCTCTCTCTTCTTCCCTCTCTTTCGTCCTTATCCACCTCCTCTTTTTCCCGAGCCATGCTACCTCGCGTCGTTGCTTCTTTTCCCTCTTCTCCTCGTCTCTTCCCTTCTTTTTCATCGTTCGCCGTGGCCACCTCCGCCACCGCCTTCGTCTCTTACCCTTCGTTCCTCTTCATCGAGCTTCTCCTTTTTCCACGGGCCGTGTTCCCTCGGTGTGCTGCTATCTTTGCCCTTCCGGCTCGCGCATACGTGCCAGCCTCACGTGCATGCCTGTGTCTTATATGTCTTCCGCTTCATTTCACCCACCCCGCCGCCACCACCTATCTCTTCTACGCCCTGGCTTCGTTCGTTCGTTCGTTCGTCTTTTACTTCCTCCCCCCTTCGTGCCCAAACCCTCTCTTCTCCTCTCTCTCTTTCTCTGTTTAGCTTCATCCCTATACTATACTCGTTTAGTCTAGGTTCCATCAACATCCCCGCGAACAAGTCACGCTTACAACGACGATTCGTAAGGGAACGGACAAGCTAGCTACACACTTACCTGTGAAAGTCCAAGGTAAATTGAGACGGTCTCGGATATGTACAGGAACCGTCCATCAGCGGCGACCGCCATCGCGAACCCGTCCAACGACTGAAACGGAAAATATGAGTGCAATCGCTCTTCAGCCTCTTTCTATCTCCTTTTTCTTTCGTTTGCTCTTTTACTTATTTTCTTTTTTCTACCGGCACCAACGTGGCATCCCGGTTATCTCGCGATCGCTTCCAGCCCCCTTCTGTCAGCTCCTGCGATACCGGCGTCCGAATCTTTGTCGGAATTTTCGCTTACGATTATTTCGTTGGTATCTCTTTTCTATTTTAATTTTGTCACATTACTCGTTACTGCAGACCGCGGATTTTTACGCGTTTATAAGAATTTCGAGGGCGCAGAAATACACCTAACGATTCACATAACGTACCAAGACACGTAAAATATTCAAAGGCAAGAAAAAATACTTATGTATAAGCGAAACAAATCTTCGATTCGATGGAAATGTATGAAAATCCGCAGCTGATTAAGTCGAGTAAATAATTTACAGTAACTTCGTTATTCACAGGATATTGAAAGGGGTTGGAAGTCATTTTCCGAGCTTCGTTTTCATTACTTTTTCTATACCGGAAAGCTGAACAAATTTCTTTCGAATAAACGATTTTTTCAAAGTCGTTTCGAGATTTCTTATTATTAGAGGTATTTTTAAGCTTCGATGCGTGCTTCGAATGCAACAAAAAATGCAAAATTACGCTTACTTGAAGTATGTGGGTACCCTGATGTACATCGAAGTGCTCCATCGTAGCGGATGCTGATGACCTCACACGATTCGCACCTGGAATCAGAAACATTGCCGGCGTGTACGTGGATTCTGCGTTATTGAACGCGATGATGAATGTCCGAGTTTCCATTTGAATCGGCACGGTTCAAAGCAATTTAGCATTCCTCTGTTTTTCCTACAGTCAAGTTTAGACGCTTCCGTAAAGAATATGACAGATCCATAGTGATCGTGTAACGATATGTATGTTAAAGATAAATTTGTATTCGACAGCTAGCATCAAATTGCATATTGCCGTGCATATAGTCAACGATGAATAATAATGAACAAACGGAACTCGATAAATCAACATTCCGCGGTGGTTTCTCTCGATCATCAATTTCTGACATAAATCTCGTTTAAAAAAGAAGATCACGGTTTATAATAAACAATTGTCTCACTCGGAACATTCTACAAAGATTCTATTATTCTAGAGCTTTTTTAACGACTCTAGAATATCACGAATCTCGCGAATACAATTAACTTCCACGATCTTTTCTACAGCTTTTTACAGTTCGGTTTAACAAACTCTCCGTCGCTGATTATTTTCCTTCGAGTAAATTAGAGATTTGTTTCTTTCAGAATTAAGAAATTCTTTAAGCAAACGAAAAGCTCACCCCTAGAACCAACAGCAACTAAATCTATGAAATTTCCAGTATAATAAATTATGAGTTATTTGTTTTCACCATTCCGGTGTTTCTATCCTTAAACACGGCGGAGAATCGAAATTTCCATATTATGTTAATCTCGTGCCCAAAGCACTGTTATTCTAACCACCCAAAATCTCTTTCAACATCCCCAACGTAGAGTCCCAATGGACGGGTCAGCAAAGAGTTAATAAAGACGTTTGCTCGGTCGAATTGATTGACGTCCACCGATCGTACGCTACCTCCACTTTATTCCGACTATTGTGACTCACTGCCGAGTTCAACCCCCGAAGATAGCATCCTAACCACGCGGTGACCCCTTTGCGTCTTCTTCTCTCCCCTCGTTTAACAAACAAGACGTTCCTGCTTCTTGCCCGTAATAATAAACTCCACCCACGCTCTCGGGGACGTCGTAATGAAAGACTTAGAAGACTCGATCAAACTCGACGCGAACCGCTTAATCTGTTAAGCTCCACGGAGCAGGAACGAGTCGAAGTGGCTGGCTAACTGGTCGAATTGATCGGAGTCTGGCTTTCGCTATCCGGTCGACAAGTTCGTTCTGATATTTCGGACCCGGATTCCCGAATAATCCAACCGGACTTTCGCCCATCCGACGAACGCGTTTCCTACAGCGACGACAACCGTTCGTTTCGTTTCGTTTCGACGACGATTCGTGAATACCGATTATACTTTTACCGATCGAGGTCTCTTTCGCGCAGGTTCGTTCGCTGTACGTTCGTTTACACGGAATAGTGGAGCTGGTAATTTTTTGAGAGGTTCGATCGCTCGACGAGAAGCGAATGGATCGTTGCAGCGAAACGTTGTTGTGCGATTGATAGTTGGCTTATCGATGAAGGAAATAGAGCGGATTTTTATTGTAGTTTTAAGTAAATTTGGAGTGTAATTAAGTTTTAATTCTTGATCGATTGGTGTTTTCGGAGTTTTGTTATTTAAATTTGAATTACACGTTACATAGTGTGTTTAACAACATACGCAACGATAAATTTGATGTTCTCTAATTTTAATCCCCATTCCGTATCGTATGCAGTAAAAATTACTTTTCGAATTAAACTGTAGAATGTGTAAAATACAAAATAAAATTAGATAATGTAATCTTCAAACAGGTTGTAATCATTTATGATTCGTCGAAACAAAATGAAAGAATATTTTCCAATTGTGAAGTTACCTATTAAAGTAGATTATTATCTTGGTTAAAAGGAGCTGTATAAAATATAGAAGCTGTAAATAATAACCGTACGATAAATACGACGTTAGATGGAGAAAACTTAATTTAGACCTGTAGTGGAAGCTACCTGGCCGTCATAATATTTTGACAAGTATCTAAGGGAACGTTTTGCTCGTCTGTCCGGTGGCTCGCAGATATTTCCTTGGGGATGATGGAAAAATATCCGTGCTGCCGGCGTGATCAATTTAGCAAAGATCGAGCTTGGTAATAGGTTATTTTTTCGCGACGAGTGTTGAACGAATAATGTGCAGATCGACGTTTGTTATTACAGAAATTCTGTTCCTTCGGTATAAAGTCTCACGAAGTGGAAGATAAGAGAATTTCTACGTAATACGGTTTATGAGAACAAAAATAGAAAAAAAAGAAAAAAAAAAACGGGAGAGCTGAACAGGATTGAAAGATAAGGAACGTAAAAGAATCAATTTAAAACTGCATCAGACACTCTGTACTATCTGAACACCGTAAAACGCACGCTGTTTGGAATGCACTCCGCCAATTTAGATTGCTTTGCCAACTTCTGGATGCTTTTACGGGAAACGATGGACTCGTTTCAAGTTTGTTAAGTGAAATTACCATCCACAGGTTTTCTCTTGTTTCCGCATTATCGCTCAAAATTGCCGGAGACATCGAATTTGGAAGTAAAGTACGAAAAGGCAGTTTGACGTTATCCCGAGCAACTTTGCATCGAGGCAATAAAAGAAATTCTACGATTGTCCAAACGTTTTCATGAAATTACCATTAATTTCTACAAAAACGGATCTCCCATCGTCCCAGTTCAACGATGAATCTTCGACAACGAACGTCCAATCTCTAAACTAAACGCTCTTCGATTTTCTGAATCAATCTCTTCAAGCTCGAAAACGTAGGTTCGCGCATCGAAACCACCCTTCGAACGAAACACGAAAAGGAAAGAGAGGGACTAACCTGGCGATAAAAAGATAAAAAAACAACCGAAGCAAAAATAAAACCAAGACTACACCCTCGGAAGAGGAAGACGCGGTAGGCAGAGAAGAAAGAAAATAAATCAACCGACGTGTCTGGAAATCTTTAACGCATTTTACTTCGTTAAGTCGAGAGGTCTCTCGTTCCAGTTGTGGCAGTGACATGCGGCGAGGGTGAACCGGCCGCGGTGGATTTAGTTTGACGAGGAACTGTGGCTGCGATGTGCGGACGGTGCCTAACTCAATTTCGTTAGTTTAGTTACATTGGCGGTTGGTAACGCGAGGCCCATGCAGGGGTTGCCGTGATTAGATTTCCATGTAGGTAGTGGTGCAGCTACCTAAGCCTTTATACGTACCGCTTTACATGTACGCGCAGACAGCCTCTGTCTCACCCTCTCTCCTTGCTTTCGTCTCTGTCTTTCCACGACCACACGACAAATATTAACTCAACTCAAAGCCATCAGCCCTTCGATTCACGAAAGTAACGCCGATGAATAAGCGAATTCTCTCGACGACCTTATTTCCTGTGTTCTGCCTCGTTGCAGCGCGGATTCTTTCGAGTAGGTGGAACCTTCCGGAGAACCGAGGGCGCGCGTAACGAGTAGACGACAGGGTTGATAGAAAGGGGATGCATGTTTTTGTGGAAGATCGTGGATTGAGATCGACGACCAGGTTTTTTGGGGGAGAATCGTGGAATTGGACGATTGTTGGGCCGATCGAAAGGGAAAGGGGTGAATTGATGAAATATCAGGCTAGTTGTTATCGTTGGTTATCGTTTTTTTCGAAAACGTATCCTTGGCAGAAATTGGAAAGGATCAAATGAGATATACGTTTATATAATTGTCTAGATGTTTCATTAACCTGCTGATTTATAACATTAGTATGAGTCACGCTTGTGGTAAGTTACGTTCGCAACGGAGCTCAGGTTGATCTCTAGTTTCAATCTCTATTCGTCTTAGATCGAAAATTAAATTCCAATTACATACGATATATATCGGATAAATGATCTAACTTCACTCCTTGTTCTCATTACGTTCTTTACGTAAAACGCACACAATAAATTTCTCGAATCTATCAAGTATCAGAAAGCAATGCTGATAAATTTCTTTGTGTTTGAAGCCTGCTTGACCCATGCAACTTCACTGACAGGGATGAACAGCGGTCCTTTAGCATTTCAACGTTTCTCGAATCAAGGCGGAGAGACGTCCACGGCTTTCCCATTTCCGTTAAATGAACCACGAAAATGAAGAAAGCCAATGGCGATGGTATCGCTCGATTATACCCGACAATTCTCTATTACTATGTATCTGCGAATCTTGTGCCGGTTGCTTGGTCACTCTCCAGTTATAAACGATATCGCGAGGTTCGATCTATTGCCGGTTCGCTTGCGCGAATTCTTAAGAAGACCTTTGTCCGGTTAATTCGATACCGGTGTACCGTGAATTTCCATCAAAATTCAACGCTCTCACCCTCACCCCTTTATCGCGATCGGCCAACGATACCGCTCGATTCGAGCAACGCGATACCATTGCAATTAATTTGCGACGATGCGAAGCCAAGATTCCCCCATTTCTCTGATTAGACGCGTAAATTTTAGGAAAATTGTTCTACTCGTTTGTTCGCGATCTTATTTTACAGATAAACAATTGCGTGGCGTTGATTCTTTAGGTAAAAATTTCGTCTCGATTCTTTGAAAAAATAATTCTTTTATCCATCGAACGGTCGATCTTTAAGATAACGTATCTGCATTTTCTATTCGTCGTCTTAACGACTGACTGATTTTGCAACGAGTTTCACTTTCTCCCGTGCTTTCACCCTGAAAGACACGTTTTGCCGCGCGACTACACACTCGTCGATCTTCAACGGCGAAACGACTCCCCTATCGGGGTTAAATACTGATCCATCAACAGATATCACCAGCAGATACACTTTCTAATAAGCGGGGGTTCCAATCATCTGTGTTGTTTCCACGTCGAAGTTACGATAGCTCTTTCACCAAAGAGGGTTGAGAGAATATCTCTTTTTTCGGACAGAACGATCGCGTTCTTCCTGTTCGTTGAACAGTCGATAATATTTAATCAAACGTTGGTTTCGTGACGTGAATTTTCAACTATTTATCATATCATAAATATCATTTATCATGTGTCGTCAATAAAATACTCAAAGTATAATATCTACCGTTGTAATATTTAACGAGTTTAGCTTTCATCTCTTTAGTAGCGTCGACGTAAGTACGAATCTGCATGAATATCCGCAGTCCAACAATAGCGTTTAGCATAATAATTCGTTAACAAGTTACATCAACTCGATTTGTCTTTCTCGCGTTAATATTTTTATAATATCGACGATTATGAAGGCAGTGCAGTATCAATAGGTTTAATAACGAGGTCCTTACCTTTGCCAGATTTATTTGGCGGTGGCCCATCCCGATTCCATGGCGGGTCTCCGTGACCCGAGAACTCCCGAAGTTTGAGGTACGAGATGGTTAGCCTTATTATAGAGGCTTTGTCCAACTGGGAGGTAATAGCCGCCGGTAATGGCAGCATTTTCGCTAACTCGTAGAACTCGAAGTTCTCCTTCCCCCTTCGAGACCTGGCAGCGTCTCTGCTTTTTTCCTTGCGCAGCTCGAGGATGCTGTAACAGACAGAAAAGAGAAACGGGAGAAGGTTAGACGAGCAGGAATATCGTGGCACGGATAGATCAAATTCTTTTTGCTTCCTTCGTTTTTTTTTTTTTTCTCACAACTTCGATCATGTCAAAATGTTCCCTTTCATACGACGTAGAACGGAAGGGATCGATTTTAATTTTAATTTCGTAACGAGATATTCGCGATATTCGAGACAGTCGCGAGCATGGTTCATCGCTAGATTTTTTTTTTTTTTATATTTTATTTTGGTTATTTTACAATTTGTCCTTATGGACATTTGGTAAAGTGTTATATCTTGTTGGCGAAGAAAAAAAATAAATATAGCATGTGGGCGGCTACCCCCAGCGGGGTGCTTTCATCGCTAGATGAATTTTATTTTCCAAATATTTAACGAAATATACTTGCGTTGTTCGGAATGTTTAATTGTTTGAAAAGATACAGGAAACATATCGTACGATATGTAAAGCTTCTAAAATAATTTATCAATTTCATTGGATGTTACACTTTTATAAATTTGATATCAAAGTGTCAGCGACAGATTCGTATTTAGGTAACTATTTTATATTTTACTCTCATGGTGGTTTTACTCTCTTGTTTAATAAAACATCTTTCCGTTTATTCAGCTTTCGTTTTCTTTTATAGCTGATCAACGATGCCACAGGATTCGCTATATTCCATACAATGTTGGCGCGGATGTTTTTACAAGTTTACGACAAATCGAAGCGCGTGTAACCGTTCACGCATCCAGAATAGAAAGAATGTCCGATTCCTGTCCGAAATTCAATTACATATTTGCTGGTATCATAAGGTATTCGTTTCGCGTAGTCCTTCCGCAAGGACTCTCATACTTGATATGCTAACAACGAATTAACCATCTCTATTGGAATCGCGTTACAGCTATTGACCTAGAGTACGTAGTACCCCAGGGTGACTGTTTCTTTAACGATCCATTATGATCATACGTTGGAAATCTGGACTTAGTTCCAAAGATAATTAATTATATTCTAATAAATTATAGCACGATCGTCTAAGAATCATAGTAATTTGTCGCTTCACAGACGTTAATCTCTACGTCCATTACGTAGTACCACGTTTAAAACGTACCATAAAAGAGGACAAAGTTATGACTGAATTAATTACGAAGCTAAAGCAACTATAGAAAAATCGAAGCACGAGATCGTGAATTTAAACTCTTCGAAGTTTCGATTCACGCCACTGCCACGTTCTGCTCGATTTTAATCGAACTGGCGAAAGAACGTTCGTCGACCCTTTCGCAAAACTACCCCCTTCTTCCTCCGCTGGAATTAAAAGACATGCACGTGTCGATTTATCGAATCGTACGGACGAGACGTCCTGTATTAGCTAATTTTAAACGAAACAACTAATTGAACTAATACCGTGGACGATGTATCGACAGTTTGCAGACGGATAGGCGAGTATAGGCGTGGCGGCGCGAGCGGCTGCGATCGTAGAGCAAACGCGCGGCAAAGGCGGCCACCCGCTCGGCCAGCATACATTATTCAAACGCTATCATGCTTGTGTTTGCTGACATGCCAGCCGAATGTATCTGGGTGAATGTCGACGTAACATTAACCACGCCCCGTGGACGGCCCCTCGATTCCGGTTTTGCATTTAAACATTAAACGCTGACCAATGGGAACGTAATCCGCATTATTCGAAACCCGTTCCTCCCTCTACTCGTCACGGTCATTAACCTTTTGTTAACCAGGGAGCAATCGGTCCCCATGTTCCCGGACGATCCATTCGTTCTATCCAAATGTTCGATTATCGTGGACTTGCGCCTATGATGACCAGCGACGTATATTTTCGCGCGCTAGTGAAAAGGGGTGAAAATAATTTCCGGTTCAACGGCCGTGAAATTATGGCCGAAACGAGAAATTATTGCTCCGGTTGATCCATTTGGTCGCGGGTTTTAGGATTTTTATAGCTTTTTAACCTGTTCAGGGATGAATCTTCTTAAGGCGAGATAGCGACATCTTTTTTTCTTTTTAGCTATATTTTTGTTGATATTATACGTTCGACGAACTACTGATACCGATGATTAGGATCGTGATTAATAACGTGGTAGAAATTACACGAAAGACTTACATCGTATATTTTGATATTGAAGAGTTGTCGCAGCTAAATTATAGATTCATAATTTTATGAGGTGCTGGGGCGGTTAAATGAATTAAACATGGGGCGTTAATCCAGTTCAAGCCTTGAATGATCCTTAACAAACACCTTGACACACATAAAACTGAATATTTCCACGCGTTGCCCATTATTAATTTGTATTACGTAATCGATCGGGCCTATACAAACTTCTGGAATTCGACGTGAAACTCCTGGAATTGATACAAGAAACGTCTCAAAAATTTGGAACAACTTAAAGCTACCTACTGTGTCGTGTACGTTTTAAATTTTTGACAAAACGTAAAACGATTTCTCTCCAAATTGAACGGCCGTTAATTTCAAACGTTCTCAACTCGCGAAAGAAACGAATATCACCAAGATTTATCCCTGGTGATTAACGAAGAATGCAACATCGACAGTTTGAAAAAAAAAAAGAAAAAAAGAAGAAAACTCGCGGCAATTAAACGCGTCATTTAGCCAAGGCGGAAGGGTTACGAACAAGATGGGATTTTTATTAGGCTGCTATCGCGCTTAACGGCTGTAAAACGAGGATCCCATGGTCGCCCCTTTTCGTTGATCGCGCGAACGCCATCCGGAACACGACGTTGCCTCATTACAATGGTCTCTCCGCGTCGCTGAAAAGTCGTAAAGACTGGAAGAAGGGGTGGAAAGACCAGGCCGCCATTCGGTCACCGTCTTGTTTCCGCATTTTACAAGCGTCCCGCTACTTTCCATCGTCTCTCCGCACCCCCGGGACAAACGCGGCAAGAAGCTCCTTCTATTCTTGCTCCCACAGGGACAATCACCGGCACCATCCCCATTTCCTTTCTCTGTCTTAGCGTTCGGTCGTAGCACGCGACGGATGAGAACACGAATTCGAAAACACGGTCGCGGTAGAAATTTCATTTGCCAACGATGCCACCGACGCAATTCTTTCTCCCGTTAGAGCAACCTCCACTGGTAATTTAAAGTTTCACCGGGGGGTGCAAGTTTCTTTTCGACGTTCTTTAGAGGATGCGGCTGTAATTTGTAGTTGGAGCATCGAAGGATTGGGCTCGGAGAAATGACAGTTAAAGAGCGTTAAAGTGGTTCTTTATGCGAGAACCGATTGAATTTGTTTGGATTGGCTGAAAGGAGGTGGTTGATTTTTGCCGGTGGTTTGCGGTCGCGTAGAGAAGAATTGTGAAAGTTCGTGGAGGCTGCGATCAAGTTACGCAATTTGCGATCCTTGGTGTCGAGAGGAAGATAGAGAAAATGAAGAAGAGGCGTGCTCTTCAATTTCGCGCAGTTGATCATGTGGTTTCGGATGCTGTTTAATTATTGTTCGCGTTTATGTAGCGGAATAACGTAACGAAATTATACAATACAATTTTTAAGGCTTCGATGAATTTTCTACGACATCGACGTTTGGCCAGCATTTTAACGCGAATACGTGGGCGAGTGGTGCACCGTATCATTCGTTAATGCGGAATCCCATCGTTTTACCGTTGAACCAGCCTGTCGGACGAGCAATAAGCGAACGCAAAATTTTTTTACCGCTCGTATCGGTTCAAGGGTTCCGTTGGAATTTGGGATAGGAACACGGTCGCGCGCACTGACTTTTTACGACGGCGAATGCAGAAACGAGCGTGCTACGTGCATCGCATACGGGACCGTATGCAACGATGCTTACTAAAATGCGGGCACTCTGTCGTGAGTTACGTCAAACAGTCGCTCCTCCACGGATCTGATCGCTTTCTTCTTGAATTTCCACCTGAGAAAAAATCGTTCAACTATGTTTCCGACGTGTAATAATTTTTACTCTTATTTTCGATTAAATTTTAGTTACACTTATAGATGTTGAATCGCGCGAGTATCTATTTGTCGAGAGAATTTTGGTGTTTTCTCGAATCACGTTCGTAAAATGATGATTCTAGATCAATGAAAGGATCGTGAACGTTTCTAAAATACTAGATACGTTAATGACGAACACGAAGAAATTACATCAACGATATCGTCTCTTATTCTACGGCAGAAAATTCTTGAATGGAAGAGATGAAAGATATAAAAAGATCGATAGAATTGTCGTGGGTCTATAAATAAAAATATAGGGTACTTTTCCATCGTTTCTAGGTGAAATTATTATAATATATCGTCGGACGTTTGTATCGCAGACGACTGCACGCGTTGCATAGCAATCGTGTAGTAGTCGCATAGTAATTGTACGCCTAATTGCGTATAGAGGAGAAATTCTGTACGATTTTAATAATCAATTGGAAAGTGGAAATGAGAAAGGCTGGCAGTCCTATGCGGGCTATTTTTTTTTCTTCCTTGTGGAATACTGTAACGGTTTTAGGGAACAAAAAAACGGTCGAACTGAAACGATAGCGTTAAAAATATCACAATACTCGTATGATATAACAATGAAATAAATTGGCAAGTGAAATTTGGTAAAAAACTTTTACGATCCATCTATCGCATTTTTGAACAGTCTCTTAACGCTTTCGACAAAAACATTATTTTTGATAAATGTTTTCAACGATTCTATTCGTCATGCAAATCGCGATATCAACTGCGATGCGTTTGTTGTTGTTCGTGAGAATGCCGCGTCAGTGTTACTCGTGAATCATCTTTGAAAACTGCGTACTTATTTTATTTGAAACTCATTTTAAACGTAGTTTATTTCTAACACCTTGCAAGGCAAGACTGTTGCCTGCATTCGAATTGCAAAAAAATCTGCAGCCTTAATCGCTGCTCGTTGTATGTTAATGCAACGAAATGAACGATACCTTTTCAGAACGAGACGCTTCAGGCTTTGATCGATACCTACATACCGAGAAAATACAAATGGAAAAATATTTTTCTCCTTCCATCTAGGATCTTACATTCCTTCGAGTTGCAATCAACGTTGAAATTTAACGCGGAACATATTAGAATCGAAGATTAAACTAAATGCAAGTAATAACCTGTTACTTATCTTATCAACTTGTAAAACATCTTCGCAATCTTAGGCCAAAGTGTGTGATCAACTCTGGAAAAAATCAAACGCTACGTGGCAAGTTTAAATTATCTACTGGCTTAGACCTAATTTTTGCAAAGACTATATTATTTATAGAATGTTCCGGTATAACACTTTGCCTAACAAAACAGCATGATTGTTACAAAAGATCAATAACCTTTCGAAATCCAAGATATCAAATCCCAATGCTCGCTTTTGCGTATTTTTTCCCTATCCCATTCTAAGTTAGCCCGGGGTCAAAAATTAACTTCGATATTATCAGAAAGAATTCCCCTGAAATCCCGAGAATCAAAGAGGTCGAAGAACAGGAATAACGCTGCCAACGTGGAAGAGGAATTCCGACGCGATCGTCGAAAAGCTTGGTCACGGAACGCGGGCCAAAGTGCGATTAGAGGCGGCTTCCGCTGCTGATTGTGCAAAGATAAAGGGAAGGGAGGCGCGAAGGATGGGTGGCTAAGGTTGCTGCGTCCGTTTTTCCCCAGAGGTATTCCCTAGAAGCTGGCCAGCTTCGAACGAGAAGCACCGACGTGTCTGCAGAAGTGCGAAAATAAAATTACGCGGAACTTTCGGTCAAATTTGTTGAAATTGGGCGGCAGACTGGTCGAACGGGCCAAGGCAAGGGCTCCTCGCGGTTCCCATGGGACACGGGATAGAACGCTGGTGTGTTTCACCCCCGTGAGCCACGGCATAGCTATATCCGTAGCCATATCGTTGAAGGGTGGCAAACGCGCCTTGGACACATAAGGATCTTCGTGTTCTCGGCCGTGCTAAGTGCCGGCCATCAATAATTCAGCAGAGGATCCTGACGAGGTTATCGAGACGATCCTTTCGATCGAGGTGCCGCGCCGTTGGATTTTTCATCCGCCGATTTCTAGTTGCCTCAGAATTATTGATGATAGCCTCGAGAAGGTGGAGGCTAATTCTTCTTAATCCTGACGTTCTCCTTCGGTCTGCATGAACCGAAAAAATGGATGTTGCATCTCGATAGATATTATTTAAATAACGTTTGAAACGTTTCGAGCGGTTAAAAATATTCGCTACATAACGAGATTAAATTTAGACGGTTGCCTGCATATGCATTTCATAGCTAACGTAGGCGACAGTTGCGAGTACGCTTGCTGTAAGTAGAATAGGACATCTTTGGTCAGACGCCAAATATGCGAAAACTGAATGGCTTATGGAAGTTTGACGCATCGAAGAATTATTCGTTTGATCGAATGTCGATAGTATGTTAAACCATTATACGTTTCTGTAGTACGTCGATGATCGTTCTGTCTAATAAAATTTCAAGAATCAACGAAGCCAGTTCTATTAGAAATGCGATCACCATTTGTGAAGATTGTTCGATCTCGAATCTGGAAAATTTATACATTCACCGATATCACTCCGAGTGATCGTTCTACCAAACGAAATTTTCAGAACCAATGAAACTACGACGTGTCCTATCAAAGGTGTACCTGTTATCCGTGAAATTTATACATCCACCAAACTCACTCTCGACGATCTCTCTTCTCGATAGAGTTTCAAAAGCCAATAAAACTACCGCGCAGAATGATTCCATACATAATAATTTTAATTTTATTTTATTCACGGATTTGTGCCCTTTACGCGTTCAGAAATCCACAGTACAAAATAACACTGGTGTTGAGAATAATACCAAGTACCGCTATACAAAGTTTAGACAAGTGTACGCACAAAAATATTCTAAATATAATTTGCTTGTTATAATTAAATCATATTCAATGAGATTTTCGTACATGGCAGCAGAGAGTGGAAGAATAAGTCTACTCGGTTCGCGTACTTATTCGCAGCACTAGAAATTCTGGCAACCGTATCGGTGTGACCGAATCTCGACCTAGAAGTCGGCACATAAAACAAGGGCGCGTGCTTGATGGAATGGGAATGCACATTTAAAGTTAACCGAGCCTGACAAACGAAGGCTATTGGTTTTATTATTTATAATATCGTGCAGCAAGAAAACGGGGAAAAGAGCGAGCAATTAGCAGGCATCGAGGGAATTATGATGGCCGGGCGCGTTAGGCCGACTACTCGAGCTAATTCAATTAAACAATTCATTTGCCGGTCCGAAGCACCACCTGAGGGCACGTCCCATTCCCGTCGACGCTTCTCTCCGCGTCCGCGTCCGTGTGTTCCGATCCAAGTGTGCGCCGATATGGAGGAGCGAACGTGAGCTGGAGAAGGACCAAACCTCCCTACCCGTTCCCGTGGGAGTCGTAGCCTCGCGCTACAATACAATGCTCCTAATGTTACGGCTCCAGTTTCGACATAATTTTCTTTCGCGGCCCTTTTGGCTATCGGATGCCCGGCCTTTTGTACCACTTCGACAAAGAAAATGTCATTTCCGGTGGCCGGCTCGATAACGAGGGAAAATTCGCAGGTCTCCAACGTTGCTGCGAATGTTACCCGTTTCTTACGTTTCCAGGAAGCTTTGATACATCGTCTTCTTGATAAACGAAATCTTTTTGATCGAAAAATTCCTACCTTGTTTTCGAACCGGGAACTGTTTAATCGTATTTGCTGTAAATTAACGTTTGAATATTTAGCAGCAAATCGTTTATCGTTTTATCGCTACGTGCGATGCACGCTACATCCACAGTTCTCGAATCTTATCAAACTCAAAGAGAAAGCATTCTAGAAGGCAGTCCAAAGCACGCAAAACCATGTACAACGTTTGCAAAGCATCCTTTAGCCGCTTCTAACGTATCTACCTCGCAAAATCAGCGACGAGCCGTCCGCTAAGAGCCGCGATTCAGCCCGAATTCTAACGTATTCGAGCGAAACGTGGACGCAAAAGGGCCCGCTGTTGGAAAAATATTTCGTCCACGGCTTGGCGGTGTCTCAATGAAACCCCATGCAGCATGGGCACGAAGAAAACGAGCGAGTCGCGGCGAGTCGTGGAAAAAGAGATGGTGGAAGCAAGGAGGAGGGAAAAAGAGACAATACGATAACCACTAAATTATCCCAGCACATCCGGCGATGTAAATCACGAGGTAGTCGCGCGCATCAGCGTACGCTGCACCGACTAGGAGAAAGGAGGAGAAAAAATGAAAAAAAAGAAGAGAAAAAGAAGAAAAAAGAATTAGGAAAAGGAGAAACAAACGGAGATGAAGAAAGAAATCGGGAAGACGGTATGAAAGACAGAAAAAGCGTGGACCTCCGAGGTATACGCGTATAAAGGCACGTATAGAGAGAGGTACACGCGTATATAGACACAGGGAAGAGGGAAACGGAGGGAAAAAGAGACAGAGAGAGGCCGGATAGAGAGACAGAGGGAAGTTGGTTCTTGATGACGCGCAGATAAGGGAGGGCTTAAAGTCTACGTGATGTGGTTCCCGATGCGTCCGGGCGGAGGTCGAGCCTGAGAACTTTCGGTAAACGTACTCGGAGACTCGGACGAAACGTAGCTTCTCCCTCTGCCGGAAGAACCCCTTTTGCATTTTCGATAGTGGCCACGTTACGACCCGACACACGCTCGATATACTTGATCGTGCTCCCCGGTACTGACCTCCGAAAACTAGACGCCGAGGTGACGCTCTTGATTCATCCCCTTTCACTCGGAACATCTATCGGTCTTTGGGATTGTTACTTCGGGCTTTTTGCTACATGCGTTGATTCCACCGATGCTGGTGTCTTGAATTTTCGAACGAGACACGAAAGTAAATGAGTAAGAGGGAAACCCTGAATCGCGGTTCAGCTGTAATTTTAGGGATCTTTTGTAATGTTCGAAGTCTTTCTTCAAAGACGTTTTTCGTCTCGAATGTCGGAGACAGGGATAAGAGTAAATGGTTGTATGAAAATTTTAATTTGCAGTCGAGTTGTAAGAATCGTAAGAATTCTTGTTTTATTTTATGTTACGTCAACGATTCCAACTCGTGAAATCTGGCGTAAATTTAGAAACGATTCAAAGTGTCGTACTGCATACGAAAAAAAATCCTGTTTGACTTCCTGTCTCGAATAATCATCGACGGTTTGACGCATGAGGAAAGCTGGAGTCTAGTCTCCTAGGGGTCTCACGTTCACAACTTGCATCCGGACATTCTCATGTCCCTACTTCCGGGAACGTGAGGCCCGTAACGGCAACACCCTCGCCAAACTCAGGCAGAACTTGCGGTCACTGCTCTTTGTCCTAGTATGCTTTTATTTGATAACGATAAGCATGTCGGTAAGATGTTAGTTGGAGATCGAGAAATATTTGAAAAATAGCAGAATGGAATATTAGATGGCTGCGTTTAACGAAAAAGCACAAGGAAATGTGCTATCATACAGCGATTAATCGTAATTATATACCGAGCATTCTGGAAACGTCGAGTATGAAAGTGAAACGTGACTGTACGTAGTCGGACGAAATATTAAGCTTGATATTATCAATCTAGTCATTAACTCGCTGAGTTATAATTATAGCAGCATATTACTCGAAAATTTCTATCATCCACTTACTCGATTAGTCGAATAACAACTTTTAACTTATCGCTTCTATCTTTAATTTAGTCAGACAATTCCAGTCCTATTCTACTCTCAATATAGCACGTGTCAGAGTAAATTTCCCACAATATTTTCCATAAATTATTCAATTATTCTCGTTAGAAGAATGCTGTTGAATTCTTGTAAAACCTAATTAAGGAAGATTGGATCAAACACTACGACTGGTCAAATTTGTAAAACAAATCAATTACTCCGCGAACAATCATAAAATTCAGTCGATGAAGTCATTAATAAGCCGTTACAGTGGTTGATACGACCGTAAACGATCAATTGAACGATCAAGCAAAGAGTTGAAATAAACCGATCTTCCAGATTCTAAACAGATCTTCAAGAATTCTACTTATGCAGAACTGAAATTGTCAACAACTTCTTCAAACCCAAAACTGGTGCTACCTTCCAAAGGAACAGTTTAAAAGAAATTCAGCCGTATCTGGCGTGAAGCAGAAAAATCAAAAATCGAATGAAATCGCCGCAGCTGCAACCTCGGTTCCAATCAACCACCGTCGGTTTCTCGGCATCTCAAGGACCGATCCTGCGATTCGTCCTGCATTAAGGCACTTTCATCCCTCCTATGGCTAGCACGGTATGTCTAACTATGCGCGCAATAACGGGGCTGAAGTCCAGAGTGGTGATCGGATCCGTAGAACGAACAGCGAGGAATAATGGAAAGAGGGCGGGGTTGAAAATACGAAGGTAGTGTTGACGGCTCCCCGGGATGCCCCGTCAGCATCAGCGTTCCTCTCTAATCGTATCGGGTTTACTGCCGTGGCGTGACGTACTCATCTGTACCATCGGTTTACCAGCCTTCAACCCTCTGTACCCACCAACGCCACCCATCACAATTCCCATTATCCACTCGCTGTGACAGAGCTCTCTTGGGACCAGCTACCGGCGACGCTATTTCACCGAGGGATCCGACGAATTCTTCTTCGGCAGCGTAGATACCTGACCGACCACCCTGTCCACTTTGACGAGGATGCGTCAAAATAGAGATTCCTTGTTTGCTTTCGACGTCCAAGTGATTCAACGGTTTATGGAGTAAAACTAATCCGAATCGAAGCGGTAGACTCGTAAAAACTCGAGTGAGAAGCGAGATAGAGAGATTTTCGTTTGAAAGACGATCGTCTAAGGGATGGTTTTTGAACGATCGGGAGTTTCGTCGTAGAAAGTATCCGATCGCCTCTAATCTAGGTAAAATTTTGCCATAAGTTGTTTCCCAGCAACAACGCTGTTTTATCACGATCATTATCGACAGTGTCTCCGCGATGGATATTACAGTAGTCTCGATATATCGCTCGCTGTTCGGTTTGGTATAAGATTCAATAGTCGTATATTCAATAGAACAGATGTTTGCATTTTCTAGACGAAGAACGAGTCCATATCTTTCGTGTTTTATCGACACGGATGAAAAAAGAATCCAGACAAACGAAGAAGGTAATTTTTCAACATTCCAGACCAAGAAGAAACGGATGAGTAACGGGATGAATGGAAATACTGTATCAATCGTTGTTCTGTCTTAAATGGATTGAAGCTGAGAAAAACAATTAAACGTATATACAGTGAGCAAGGTTTGTAGTTCGTAAAAAATGAATAAGCCTTTCGCGAAACTAGGCGCAAACGGAAACGGCTTTTTTCCGCTTGTCAGAGGTTGAATTATTAGGTTGATAATAGCAGCGCGGAAAGAACGCAAGGGGAACGATATTACCCTATAAAATCATATCTCGACCGGCAAAAAACTCGGGTGGCTGATATTTTCGGCCACTTTACAGGCTCGTAAAGCTCCGTTACAATCGTTCGTACGCACGAAACATAATCGAGATCTTCTCTTTTGCCAACCTGAAATTCGCGCTATTCGCTATACGAAAGAGAAAAAGGAAGAAAAGAAATAAACAGAAGCAGAGTATTCTCTCTACCGTTTGATTTTAATTAATCATCGCCATTCCTTTAATAGCTCGTGACCTATAATTTACGAATATTTGAACATCGTGTTTCACAGTCCAAAAGAATGTCGAGGAAGCAAGAAACACGTTATTTCCACGCGTAAAAGATATCATTACGCCATTTATACGGAGATCGTGCCAATTAGCAGGGAAAAAGGATGACTGGTCCTGCTCCTAATAACCGGCCAATTACGTAACTGCGTTTGTATCGATAATCGTGCACCACCGTAATATATCGCCGAAATTGTTAACCCTCGTAACACGATCACTTTCCTTCCGGATCCTCGTTGAATTTTACGTTTTTCTTTTTTTGGTGGCAGGGAATCACGCGGTTGAATTTGACAATTTGAAAATTGGACGAATTCACAGGTAATGTTAGTACAGCGTTACGGAGAATGAGGATTACTCAGGTGGCAAATAAAATGAAAGTTACAATAGAATCAGTGCTATTCTGTGTAAGGAGGATGCGTGTTCCGAAGAACTGCACGGACAAACGAAACGCGTGAAAACCGAAATATACACTGTCATAAGAATCTACGTATATACGAAACTACCTACGTATTTAATCGTTTTGACGTTCAAATCCGTCAGAACACGTATCCACGATAACTATAAATTTCCAAATCAGAATGATCTGCGGTTGTCGTTTCGTCGATTTCAACCGAATCTACGCGAAATTAGTTTCACATCGGGGAAGGAAGATGAAACTCTTGCTGATCGATGATCCACAGGAAGATCGAATCCATGGGATACATCGTGGCCGTCCAGAACCATTTGGACGCAGTCGTTCGTTTCCGGCGCGACGAACGAACGACGGAGCCGCGTTATACAATTTCGTTTATAGATTGAAGTGAAAACTGGATTTACTGGTACTCCTTTGTTCCGTGGGTTTCGCGCGACCGCCATTAAAAACTCGTGGTTCACGTATGCCAGTGAAAAAAAGAGGAAACAGTGGATACGTATGGAAATTGATGGATGAAGCAACGAAACCGCGGATATTCGATTCTCGTTGCAAAATTCACCTTCGTTACCATTTTTTTCCCTCCGTAGTTCTACGTCGTTTCATTATTCAATCAGTGTTCGACTGATTTCTTTTCTCGATTTCTCCTTCGACAAGAATAAAGAATAGAAGAAAGATAGATGGAACGTTCGATCGAAGTAGGAAAAAAATAAAGGAATATTCGAACGCTATCACACCGTTGGTGCGAGCTCTCCAACGAAGACGGTGATTGATAGCCTGATAAAAATTCGACATCCTGCGCGCGAGGAATGATTTACAGTTAGAACATCAACTTTATAGCGCACTATTTACAGCATAGCCTCAAGTGACGTCATTGCCGCTCTACGTATGTCACATATTAATGTCTATCGTTGTCTGAATCGTAACGTCGAGACGACGGACGAAGACGACGTTGAATCGACGGGGAAATCGATTGCTCGAAGAAGACATTACTCGCGCGCTGGCTGGACACCAGTGGAAATTTGTTCGACCTGATTCTTGATGCACACAGTGTTTCTAACTTCGATATTTAGAATGCTTAAAAATGTACGAGAGCGAAGAAAATCAAAGAAACGAAAGAAACAGAGAAGGATGAAGCATAGGAGGAAATATAAATTATACAGTTTTACTGGATAGTTTTTCAAACGAATCGATACGATGGATATTATTAATTCAGGTTTTCACATATACAAACTGGCAATTTCATTGTTTCGACACACGATTAGAATCCAATTTCTCAAGAAATAAATTATTTACATACGTAAGATTATTTGTTACACGGAAACGACATAAATAATCGTTTCAAGGTTCATCGGTATAGGTTTCGAGTGATTGGATTATCAGACGATTGAGAAAAATGTCCAGTTCGAACCAAGTCAGAAATACTCTGTGCATCGATTAAAGTTTGATACTTTTTAATAAGGAAGTTGTATATATGTAAAAATGTATCGACTGGGAACTATCGTGTCTTTTCTTAACAGATAAAAGTCGTGTTGAAGTATTTTATGGTTTATGGTTAAGTGATCGAGTAAATCGTCGCGATCTACCTCGAGAGAGCAGTTTGCTACGCATCTCTAGCCCTTTCGCTGCTAGAAACTGATAACTGATATTGATAAATTAATGAAACGTCATCTTAGTCCAACCTGTTTTCTCATACGAGCGTAAAATGTGATAAAATATGACCTTGTATAATGTACCCGTGATCATCCGTCATACAACTTTCACGAAATCGTTTGTTAAACGCATCGTTATAGAAAGCTCTAGAAACTTTGTTTTACGTGACATACTGCACTTGATTTCACGATACCAACATCCTTGAAAAATATCCAATAATATAATAATTTATTGCGTACTTCCACAATGACTGCTGTATCGCGAACCAATGCTACTTTACATTTGACAAATATCTTGGTAATCGTGTATTAACTACACAAAGAATCGAAGAACCCCGATTGGCAGTTCTATTAAAAAATTAGCTATCAAACTATACACAGTAACCATTTATGCTTCTCTTAAAGAAAAATCATTAGACAAAGATATATAGGTGTCTGTGATAATCGAAATTTTCTTGATTATTTGTATGAAATCTTGACAAAATCCTCTCGTAACCATTTACGAAATTCAAGGAGCAGTATTCGTAAGACGAGTGACAAATTACCGCGAACATCTTCGTCGACGGCGGGAAAGGGTTGGACCTGTCTGAAAAGGGTCGCGTCTCCTCCACGAACGCAGACACGCGTTTCACCCCTCTCGCGATTAACGCTCTCGTCAGTTGCGAGGCGACAAATCGAAAACAACGTTTCCCCTCTTGTTCGCCAAAGCTACCAACCGTTCGTCGATGGATCCTGTCGTCGCGACCCTTTCGTTTGGCCGGAAAACAATGGCGATTACAGGATCTAAACGACGACCCCGTCACCCGTTTGAGGTATCGTTTTCCAAAGGGTCGTCAACCGGCAGGAATTCAACCCCTGTTGGTCTGTTCGATCCCACCCCTACCGTCGCATCGAAAGGGCTAGGTAGATCGTAACGTCGGAATAAGATTATTAACGTTAACTACTAATAATTGTAAGACGTCTATTAAAATATACGATAGTAAGAAAAATAAGTATAAGAGAAACAACATGCCCTGGCTCGAGGAGAGGACCCTGACTCTGTTTGTACGGGACACAGAGGTCCGCCGGTACGAACCAGGAGTGCGTGAACGCGGGGTTGATGTTGAGCGCCCCAGCGGCCCCTTGATGGGGTCCGCCGACATCGACGCCGACACCGACACCGACCCCGACCGGGCTTTGTCGTTGAAAGCCCCCATAATCCATGGCCATCTGATACGGCAACATTTCTCTTTCTTTTCCTATCCTCTCTCTTTCCTCCCTTTTTCTCTTTTCCTTCCTATCCCTCTTTCTTTCCTTCTCTTTCCCTCTTCCTTCTTTCGTTTCTTCGTTCTTCGACTTCTCTTCGAGATTATCGTAGGTCACTGTTTGTCACACTGCCGCGAGTCGTCCGTCGAGTACACCACCAGGCAGACAACAACAAGTTCGCGTTGCAAACGCAACAACACCAAACAACAAGCGGTCACACCAAACGAAACGATAGTCACATTCTATCGCGCATCATCGTCCATCGCGTGTCTCGTCCTCTTCCCGCGTCATCGTCGTCGAACCACCGGAACGTCGTCGGCATCGAGGGTTGTTCGCACGCGGTTGTTCGAACCCCGAAAACCGATATACCGTGTAGAAGAGAAACGAATGGAACACCACCGGGGCGAATACGCGAGTACGTGTATCGTTGTCCGTGTCTATATGTGATACGACGTGAGAGCTCACGCGCGCGCACGTGCGTGTCAACAACTCTAAGCTCTCGGACTCTCGCGTCGTGGACCAGCTGTTACGGGTCCTGGTCGACGGGACGGTCCCTTCGATCGCTCGAATCACGCGCCCGATGTACGCCACGGACGTGGGGGTCGCAGACAGCTAAACGGCTGCTTCGTGACCGAACGACAGACTAGACCGGACTGTACCGGCTGTGTAACGTGAGCCGTGTCGCGAGCCCTGTCGGGGCGAGCGAGACAGATCTCGTTGGCGAGAAAAAGAGCGAGAAAGAGGGCGCGAGAGCGTGCGCCGAGTGGCGGGCGGTTCGGCCCCGCCCACGACAGGGTGGTTCGGCAAATCGCGTGCCGCGGTTACGCTCCGTTGCCACGCCTACCACCGCCGCCACCGCGACACCGACACGGCGCACTCTCTCTCGACCTGCTTGCGTCACTGCACCCTTTGTTGACAGACAGAGCGGCCGTGCGGCGAGCGCCGCACACAGTCGCGGTCGCGGTTACCTCGGTCGCCGCGTAGGCCCCGCCCACCGCCACTAATGACATTTGCCGGATGGTTAAGAGGTCGGCTCGTATACCTACGAACCTGGGAGAGACTACGTTGTCGCGAGCCAAGGGCGATGTTCCCCGGAAGTGGCCCGTAAGCGAGCCACGTGCGCGCCTGCCGATTCTTAACCCTTGCCGTGTCATGCAGTTTTCACCGCTTTCGCCGACGAGCTATCGTCCGTTGCTGCCCGGTTTTTCCGTTTTTTTTTCCCTCTTTTTCTCCTCTCCGTCCTGCTTTAGTTCAGAAAGTGCTCCGAATCGACGAGAATAATCGAATTCGCGTTATTCGGCAGCGACATAGTGCGCTTCGTATCGATCTTCCGAGGAATGAATGGACGCGTTAGGATACCTGTTTTCGTTCTCTTCTCTCCTTTTTTCAGCCGCTTGTTGTGACGCTGTCTTTCTTTTTTGCCTTTTACCAAAATCACGTGTTTTTTGGAGCACGCTAGTTCCTTCTCTTCTTTTTTTTCGTCGCAGTCTTTAGCTGCCATTGCTAAAACGGTCACGTGGCAGTTGTTCGACGCTCAAATTGCATCACGGACGGGCTTTCTTTTTGTTTTCGAAGCGTCCGCCGGTATTGATGCGTCGAATTCCTTCTATCACGGAGATCATGGATCTAGTTATATCGCGTTGATCTTTAAGAAAATAAGCAAGATCATTTTCTCCCATATCTGCCATTGAAGCTGATCGCAAAGTAAATTACGTTCAAAACGTAAATCGTGATTTTAGTACATGCAACAGTTTAAAGTTACTTGGCTCTCTATAAATAGCATTTCTAGAACATCGCGTTGGATAAATTTTCAAACACCATGCACGCTCGTTCTACTGAATAGAAATCGCAAGGTTGCGCTAATAGAAAATAGGAAGCGTATTCGACACGGCAGAAATAACGTGCGTTGTTATTTCCGTTTAACTTGGGAGCAACGACGAAACGAAGACACGGCGAATCGGCCCTGTCTCATGGTTATTCATAAACCGCGACTTTTTCTGTTACTCAATCGCCGATTCGATCGTCGATTTATCTCACGCAGCGTCTTTATGCAATTATGCCGGAGAATGCACGACACGTAATAAAATAGCCGAGAAATCGATACGAAATGCGACACGAACGGCGAGCAAAATCGCCTCGTCAGACACCGGTGAAAATAACCACTACGCTGCGTTATTTCGCGTTTCTGCCCGCAAGGTGGGAGACTCGCTACACGTGTAATTGACTGCGGCACCCACACCCTTCCTTGACGCCATCTTTCATTTTCATTAGTTGCGTAGTGCTATATACGCTTCTTCCGTGACTTAATGGTAGAATTATACGATAAGTATAGCTCACGAGAAAATATATTTATCTAAAGCGTTAAAAATTATTCAAGCACCTAGCAGAGTTTAGGTGATCGAAGAACAAATCAGAACAGTAACACAGGTATGGAAAGCACGGTAAACGGACTAGGGGTGTTTATACGGACACGATTAAAAAGATTAAATCAATTGAATACACTATAACGTGTGCAAGCATCGATGACATCCGCAATCTAATCATAATGCTTACAGGCCACATTTGCATACCATGATTGGCCTTTGTCCATGACTAAGGCTACTATGACTAAGACAAATTTTAAACCGTTGGTAAAATACACTTGCTAGTTTTTTCTAGTTTTACACTGCAGAATGCCAGCTTCTCCATACACGTTAATTAGTGCCTTGCAATTATCTATCCTTAAACTTTCGAACGCATTCTCCTACGTATGCATCCTGTACGTATCTACCTACAATCTCCCAAGAAACACAAATTCGTATCTACGATGCTCGTCAGACGCTTCCCCTTCGCGATATCCAAGGTACGAGCAAGTTAATCCAGCAAGGGTCGACGTTGCGTTAACAGCAATATTTGCCTGTAACGTCGTGACTTTTGCTCGATATTCTTCTCGTCGTAATCTTGTCTACCCAGATTGCTGTAATTTTATGAAATTTAAAAAGCTCGAAGCAGTAGTAACACGACGATAAATTATCGCTTGGTTCGTAACGGGTTAAGAACCAGGCAAGCAACGAAATACCTTTCAGCTGTAGTTTTTCCCTCAAAGTGGAATTCGGGGACAAGAAGAGTCACGAGGTCCCAAAGTTAATTCGTCGAATATCTAGTCAGGTTTCTGTCGACCTTAAACCCGAAGCTAAGCGACAAAAGATTTCTCAACTGCAATTTTTCTGCCGAAGCGGAATTCAATCGTGAGCAACAAGCGTGGCGTCGTTAAGGGACTCGAGCCGGCCGGGAATTAATTCATCGAACATCCAATCAGGCTTTTCCCGGGAACGCGAGGCGCGACGATCGCGGCCTGTGCACGAGAAAGAATCGTGCGGCTGAGGATCCGTCCGTGGCTGGGTGCAACGAGCGACCGGTACTTAGCATGCATCCCCCGATACGAAGGATTCCTTATTGTATCGTTGCACGTGAGCGTAATGCACAAATATGAACTTAGCTGCGGGCTCGTTCCTCGTTCGAGTCTCTCTCCTCCGCGTTCGGTGATAACTCCCGTCCTCATAATCATACATATGGATGTGCCGTGTACGTTGGCTGTTCGTCTCTCTCGTCTGACCAACGCGCCGTGTGTCTGTTTACGCGACGAACAATACGAACGAGGCATTGTTCCTGGCCGGTCGAGTCTAGGCGATCGGTAACGAGGCAAAACGGGGCGATTTCTAAGCATCGTAGACTCGATCGTTAATCGGTATGCGAGAAAGAAAGAGATAAGCGGCAGCTGTTCCGACGAAGTTCGGGAAGAACGGCTTCCAAGAAAACGTTTTCTAAATTGTCGATCGTCTACGTGTCTTATTGTGTTTCACAGGTAGCGTTCATGGTTGAGTACGAGACAATAGCGTTTTCTCTAGCTTTTCCTATTCTTTGCGTAGGTATGAGTAAGTACGATTCGAAGTTGAAGTACGTAAGCATAGTTCGATGGCTGGTTCATTTCATCACTTTACTATGCATTTACTGTAATTCCACGTGTTTTATAACCACTTGCTTGCAGAAGTATCGACGCAGATCCTTATCTTCCTGCGAAGATACCACGTTTCTCTGCTCCGCTAAAAATCTAAAAATCTATACGAAATAAAGTAACTGTAAAAATCGATACGAAGCGCGAAAGCGAAGCGAAACGACGAAATAGGTAACTCGAACCACCCACGTAGCATACGTCTATTCGTCTAACTTGGATCCGTTTTACGGGAACGATGGCTAGCCGCGACCTGAAACAGTCGCTTCTTGAATCTCGGATAATATCACTTTTATGCGCGTAGCGATCGGTATCTAACCCTTTCGAGGGCCATGCATCAGCGCGAGCATAAACGTCGGCCGGGGGGTAAAGAAGGGCCCATAAAATCCGCCCTCGCGGACGCGATAAGAGTTATCTCCGTTCTCTAATTGAAAGTTAATTGGTCCGGCGGTTTAGTCGGCCGCGATGGAAGCCGACCGTTTGCCAACTAGAGACGCTTGAACCCCAAAGCCTAGGGGCGGCAATTTAGCGAATTGCGCCGCAGCTACAATAATGAGACCCTATCTTATGGTGTTCCACGGCGACACAGCAGCCCGGCACCATACACCACGCGTTCAACCACGCTATACACACCGCCGACGAGCAACTCCGGGGCGGCACTCTCCAGCCACGAGTAACACGTATTACCTACCGCGTTACGTGCCGCGCCGAGTCCTCCCACGTGCTCGTAATAAACCGGCCCTCTTCCTTCGCGTAATCGAGAATTTCCGACAAACACGTACCGCGAACCTGGCCTGGTACGCTGCTACGATAGGTAGGTACATCGCATCATCGCTGAGATTGCGATCGGCCCATCGGAGCAAATGCTCCGCTTCCTTGCACGTGTCCTCCGGGTTCGATATGAAAATTCGGCTTTCGCTCGCTGGTGAAAAAGGTTCCAGGTGAACATGCTTTTCTACCTTTTCTTCTTTATTCGGACAGTTTCGGAGTGTTTGTTGTTTTGGGTCTTGCGATTGGCTAAGCGAAGATGGGAGCTCGCGTAGTTTTGCAACCCAGGCATTGGGTTTGAGTGAAATTTTTGTGTTTCTTTTTTTTTTTTTTTTGGTTTGGTAGAATTTTAGTAGGGCTTGAGTTTGGGGATTTGGAATTGGTTAAAAAGAGCAGAAAGTTTTTGTAGCTTTGTGGCGGGTGGCTTTGGTTCGAGTTAGATGACGACAAAGAAAGGGAGTATTTGGTCTTTGCTGTTTATCCATCTGTGTGGATATTTGATGACATTCGAGCGATGGTAGAATCGCAAGTAGAAGCAAACAGAGAGCGTTTTGTATAAAAAATCTCACTCTTAATCGGTTTGGTTATAATAGAAATTCACCCTGTTCTTCCTTATAAAAGAAGAAACGAGATTAATCGTTTCAGTAAAGAGCCACTTGTTTAGCATTAAACTCACATCAAACGAAACGTTTTATTATACGTAAGAGAATTATGATGGAGAAATGATAGAAAATAGAAGTATCTGGTTGAAAGAAATATTATATTTGTTGGTAGAGAAAGATTTTATCGGAATATTTCGAATCGGTATAAATTAAGCTGATTAATCGACGGTGTTTCCTAACACGAGTTCCAGAAACCAGTTTATCACGATTCTTTTAGAAAAGTTGCTTCTGTACGGAAAACCGCAAAAATTTATGGCGTGTTTCTATGAAGACTGGAGTAAAAGTTTCGTGGTAGAGTATGATGTAGTCTTGTTGCTCGGGCAAGATCGGACAAGAGATAATAATTGCTACGAAATGTCAAGTGTATCAACGAGAATCTTGCTTGTATCTACCTTAGGCTAACAGATGAAAAGATCATTTCGAATCTTTTTAACGAGAATGAGTAAATTTATTATCGTATAGAAAATTTCATCGACGTATAAATTTTGACGTTCGTATTTGGATAGTTAAATAAATCTCATCTATTCGGAAATGATATTTCTGGCCATTTTCTAAAAACAGTACTCGTCTTTTTATTGTTAACACGAATAGTATTAAAATTTCGTTAAAGAAAAATTTGTTATTTAAAAATTTACGCCCCGGTAATAGAAAAATGTATTTATTTCGTATGCAGAAATTTCATACGTCGCCTCGAATATCGATTTTCAAATGATGAGAGTATAATGTAGGTATACGTAAGCCAAACGCATTAAGAAATGTATCCGTAGACATTTTACGAGGGTCTCCGGGGATATTCAAATAAAGTTATCGACAAAACAAACAAGAATCAGAGACAAGCGATCTCGGGAAAATAACCGGATCGTCGCGTCTTATTCGACTAACAAATTAATCCGATTAAGCGGATTGATTATACGAGGGTTGCGTGGCGTGTTGAGTTGATCGGGGATTGCCCGTAAAATTACAGTTGGGGTACAACGCTCGACACGGTTCCGTCACTGGAGAATACATCGACACCTGTAGTAAAATAAGGCGCACGCGATCGAACGAATTAATTTAACTAGCACTCACCGGACTTTATCTTTTTTCGTCGATCTTTCACGCTCCATAAAAGAAACACAAATAATCCTACATTTTAAAGTATACATATTCGTAACGTTATTGTTTTACTCTACTCATCGGTTTACGCAGTTGATCACTAAACTGCGAATATTTATACATTCAGATACGAAAAGCTTAATGCTTTAACATAACGAGAAAAAATATACAGAACATGACAATTTAGCGCGTGAATAAAAATATAAATTTGCATAAACGTTCGCAGTCTGTTAATTCCTGAGACTTCTACCCTTATGACTTTATGCCCGATAAATTCTAAAAACTTGGACCAACCTGCACGATTCACACGAACCTGTGAATCATCATAGATCGCCAGATTAGCTTTCATTTTTTGCAACGTTCGCCTGCAGGCCACGAAAAATGCAAAAGATCGGGGAATGTGTGGGCGCGTTGGCAGGGTGGTGGTTGGTCGGTGGCTGTAATTTTTCAAATTGCAACGCAGTCGTTCACCCCCGACTTCTGCCCCGCGGACGGAAACGGCGAATCCCCACTTCACCCTCGCCACCCCCTTCCCGCCCACGGATTCTCCCTACGTTTCCACTGGTACAAGGGGTGGCAGCCGGCTACTAACGAGAAACGAAGTTATTTGAGGGTTCTGCAGAAAGGAGTCGAACAATCATAATAATCAAGTGCGATTCGCGTTTATTGTCGGCGATTATTGCTTGCCACCCTCTTGGAAATTAAGCGAGTCGCTCTTCTTTAGCCGGAGGGTAGTTCGCGTGCGCGGACCCATAGATAAATAATAACAACGAAGCGAAAGAAACAGAGTTAAAGAGATACGAGGTGGTGAGAGAGTTTGGTGGAGGAATTTTTAATTGGGAGGAGTACTTGTTCTCGACGAGGTCTAAATTTCTAGAAATGGTTGGTTGAACTCATTAAGAATCGACGTTGCATCAATGTAACGTTCCGTTCGCAATTTTTTCAATTCTCAGACTCGGCGAGTCTTCCGGATCTGCTTAATATTTCTTTCACTTACGATAACACTACTTTTTCTCCGCTTATTTATAAATTACAAAATCTTCTTATATTCTCGATGGAACGAATATCTAAGGGATGTTTAAACAAAGGGGAAACAATGGCAGGAAGCTGGAAATACAAGAATAGATATCCCTTTACGTAGGGGAATGTAAGGTAGATTTAATGCTGGACTATCGCGCAGATAGGTCACGTTATTAGCATACTTGCCCCCGCATCCCTTTCGCATTTACATTTTCCAGGCATCATTTGATGTAATTGTACAAAGTAAATTCGCAGCGGCAAAGGAGTACCCGCCTGTTTTCGAGTTTACGCTAAACGAAATCAAGCCACAGTCTTGACAGCCTTTCCTTTACACTCCGCTAATTCGGAAAACTAATTTGTCAAGCCACACTCGTCGATCTTTATTCACAGAAACAATTTACCTTACAACTATCCTCTCAAAATTGTCATCGATTAAGATTATTCAACGATAAACGTTACAATTTTTACCATTTCAAAGTTGTTTAATGGTAAAGATCAACGACGAAGATGGATCGATTCAAACGAGAAAATAATAAAAAAGATCATCGTATCTACGTAAATGTACGCGAACTTGCTCTCTCCTCTCTCACACGATCTTCTTCTCGCACAAAAACGCACGAATCACGTGACAAATCACGCGTCGATATTACATCACCTAACAAATTATAATACCGAAACTTATACAAGAAGATCCATCAGTGCATGCGGATGTGACACGACCTTCGATCACGTGCCGCTTCCTCCGACCGCAACAACCACACTTTGTCCCTCGTGCTCTCTTTCCAATTACGCTTGTCGCCGAAACAGATTAGCAAGATGAATTCTTCGTCCCCTTCCGTTCTCGCCGCGATATACATATCGTGTAATATTTTTTCCGCGTCGTCGGTGGAAAGAGAAGAAAGAAAAAAGCTTGGAGAAGGCGGGGGCGTCTCGTGGTCGCGTCTCTACGAGAGCTACCCCCAACGAGCCACCCTTCTGCGTTACTTAATTATCCTTCGCCGGGTCTGTTCACCCCGCAAGGAGCCGATCGGTCTAACTTCGTTTCGCGACGACCCCAACGTCGAAATTATCGTCGGCCCGGTATTTGTCTAGGACCCTGGATTTTGTTAACGTCGTCGACGACTCTAGAAAAAGCTGACGGCCCAATTTTGGCCGGTATTGTTGTAGCTTTTCTCGTTTTTATTCCGCTGCGTCAGTTTAAGATTAGGAAACTACTTGAGACAGTTTTCTATTGTTTTCAACTTGCTTGGAAATTGGAAAAATCGTGACTTTTTCTTTTAAAAAGAATGCTTTCTTTTTAAAAAATATTAAACCTACCCAATTCTTCCTTTTTCATACTCGTCTCTTTTCGTAGCGTTTCTTTCGCGATCGACTATTCCCTGTTTGAGCGATAATTACATCGATCCCTCGTCTCGAGAAGTATGCAAACTATTCTTAACTTCTCGTTCAATTGACTCGGCAATTAATAGGTTTTAATAAGAAGATACAAACTGTTAATGTTCGATATATTTGCACCCATTTCTTCTTTTTTCGTCTTTGAAACGTGCCCGATAAGAAGTGGCAAGTTGTAGAGGAAAGAGAAAGTTGCGCAGTGCCGTTATTTAACAAAGTAGGCGAAGCAGTGGAAATAGCAGCGCGTCTGAGTGTACGAATGCGGTACAATGGGGCCATTTTAGGTTGAAATCTGGTCGATCGGCCAAGGCCCGCAGTTGATTAGACTCTATTTACAGGAGGCGAGTTTAGCGGCTCAACCCCTCTTCCCTTTAGTCTATTTCGTCCCCTTTGCGGCAAATCAACCGGCATACAGAAGCACGACCTTCTTCCAGCGCATTTTCCTAGCACAAGGCTAATTTCAACCGAAATACGGCTACGTTCGATCGACCGAAATACCCTTTGACGAGAAAAAGGAAACGAAAGGGGAAAGACTAACGAGTCACGAAACAGACAACTGTTTTGTACAGATTCTTTGCGAGATAAATAATATAAATTCTTTTTTTTTTTTTGAAACGAATAAAATATGGAAAAACGTAAAAAGATTTGATACTCGTCCCTTGTCAAGTTTCACCTGTGAAAAATGTCAAGGGACATGAGTTATTTCGTTGCAGCTAAGATCAAATAGATTTACAGCGGTCATCCTTAGACGTATGGTCACTTTAGGGTTGACAACTTTTAGATTTTAGAAAGCAGGTAAAATACGTATTGTAACATTGCAACGGAAAGTATATAATTAAAGGACTATATATATTATATTACCGTAATATGTAAGCCGTAATGCGTGATACGAAAAATCTTGCTGAATTTTAAGTTGTGCAATTAGAAGGTATATATGCTTCGAAACGAGTTCAATATTCTACGCTTCTACTCTTTTCCACGCTAAACTTTGTCTAGAAGTTATGTAATTCTTGGTATTGAGTTTTCATAGTAGACTGCCACGTAATATCTGATAGGTTTGTCCTCTTTCTTCGATGAGTTCAGCGTCTTTAGTTAGTTTACTCGAATGTTTCTTCTCCCTACACTTTTTCCCTTTTAAATACCACGCTTTGACAATGAAATATTTCCGTGGAACGATAAAGTCGTCTTCAGACAGAACTTGATTCTCTTTCTTCCAACGAATGAATTATTTATTTTAGTTTCTCCTAAGAAATTAATAAAAATTGAAAGTGATCGGTTTGGCTTCTCAGGAGATCGAATCAATCGGATATACGAATTTGATATATGATGGTATTCTGACATATAAACAGAATTCTATCGCATCTTCCATCCACACGAACTAATTTCAATTTCACAGCCGACAATTTATTTTTCACTTTGAAAGCGGAACGAAACGCACGAAGCTAGGTCGCTTCGTAAGGAACGATTCGGACGAAAGTCCCTCGATGGAGAGGCATCGACGTTCCTTCCGGCGGGATAAAAGAAAAGTAGCCGTTTCAGAATGTGCGAACGCGTCGTCCGTACGAGGCCCCGTCGCTGTCACGAAATAGGGATTGGAGAACGAAAATAATAGGGTTCGACCCTTATCGGCGAAGCAATCAAATCCCCCTTCAGCAACACACTGGCATTCACTGAACTTTAAAATCAAATAATGCCTATTAAAATAACAATACGCATCCTACGTCGACCAGGTTAAACATTCTCTCGCCTACGTTAACCCGGTTTTCGTAGCGCGCCGAATACGCATTACCATACGGGATCGGGTTACGAAAATCGAGTTACGAATGCCGACGCGACTTTCATGCGTATCCAGCACCGTTCCCGAGCTCGAAACCCTTTAATACACGAATCCGAGACGGCCGCTAATACAATTATTTGCGTTGCCAGAGTAATGTCTCGTCGGTTCTCGTTCGCGGCCAATTCGAACATTTCCAACTTGGATTTTTCGACGATTCCATCGGAAAATATTCTTTAGCCCTCTGCGATCACGATATTTTTTATTTATTTAAAAATATTCTCCTATTCGCATTTATGAAATTTCTATAACAATCCTAAACAGCTTAATCGCACTTTTTCCTAATGTAACGCATTAGCAAAGAACGAGACAGATCGTCGACATTTGGAAACGTTGCCAACGCAGATATCGCAAACTCGCGTTCATCGAATTTCTGCAAAAATTCTACGAGTTTCTAAACGTTTCGGTTCAATTTCTTTTTCTTTTTCCATCAAATCTTTGGCGCGACGAGATTCGATCGTCTTTTTTCGAAAAGCGTTGAAAATTACGAACGATAGGTTAGCAGATTTCCGTAATACACTTTGAACGGTGGAGATCCAATTCTTTTTCCTTCTTTCGATTAAATCTCCGAAGCATAGAAATTTTCTGAAGGGGCAAGCTTTGCACGTTCTGCTCGAGCAATAAATCGGATAAAAAGGCGCGAGGATGATCGCAGAAAATTACGGATTGCAAAGGAAAAGTGCGGATTGACATACGGCGGTATGGCAGTTTTCCGCTTTATTTAAACGTTTGCAATATTTAGAAGAGAACGAGCCTCGTAGAATGTTCCCTTGAGACGGGGGAGGCCTGGTTTATCTGTGCCGTTCGCTCGGGGAGGATTCACGACGGCTATTAGGACAACAGCTGATCGTACCGATCGATGCTTATTACCATATATACATTCTTTATTGGCACGTTAACCATTCTCACGATTTCTGTAATTCCTAAACGTGCGTTACATAAATATTTTCAACGAAGCAACTCCGTTAAATCTAGTTAATTCTAGCGAATTAAAAGATTTTGCCAATTTCTTTGTTTAAGTATGGATTCTTTTCACCTGTCTCATTTCTGATAAAAATAGATAAACCGAGGAACGATTACGTTAATTCATTCACTGTCATATACTGATGTATACGACACGTATACTGATGTACACGTTGCATCGATTCGATTATTTAACACATTCGAGGCCGATGACTTTTGAACAGAACTGTGGCAGATGATCGGAAACCTTTTCGCATTTATAATAAAAAATAGGTGAAACTACTCGATGTAGAAATAGAAGAAACACGACATCCGATATCAAAATTACACAATACATTCCTAGTCAAAATTTTAAGAAGATAAACACGCAGAAAGTAACGATATTTATTTCGAGAACGAGAAAATTATATAATATGTATATAATAGGTATAGTAAATGTTATTTGTGCTTGTAATTGTCTGAGAATTGCCTGAAAATACTGACGACATACACGCGTTGTCTGTCATTGCGTATACGCTGTGCTATCGGTCTCGAATATGTTAAGTAACGTCAACGACACAATTCTTGTATTTTACTTTCCTCGCGTTTGGACGAAATAGAGCAACGGCTTGTGTATCGGAATAAGCATTATTACTTAACCAGTTAGCTGTTTCGAAGAAACGGCAATATTTCGTGTTACGACGAGCCTTGTCGGTAATAAAATTAAAAATAAAACAGTCGTTTCGTTGCAACTCAATTCTATATCATAACAGCCACACGTACTCTATTTTCGACGAGTATACTCGTCGTCGCTTGCTTCTCGCGGCACATTCCAGGTACACGCTTTCCGAAGCTTTCAAAGAGATCGCAACAGCTAACCGGTTGAGATAAAGACGTCTTCACCGAAAATAGCATGCAACCGTAGCGATCCTTAGTCGTATAATGTTAGCAGCAACAAATGTGTTAACAGATTATACTATACCCATCACCCACCAATAATGGTACAAAAAGAAAAAAAATTCTGTAGTCAGACTTTGGAACGTATCTGGAATAGAATAGAAAATGTCGATCTAATCGAGTGAAATATAAAACAACTTCGAAATATACGTATACACATAGGTCTGTCTGACTCTCTCCAAGCGGACGCTTACTTTCACCCCTTCCCCCGTCTTTCCACGTTTCCCACGAGGTCCGATGGTACTTTTCCACGCGACGTTCGTCGGTCGAAACGCGGGAGATTTTCGAAATCGACACGGTTTCGATCGGAAGTGGGTCGGTCGCGTTCGGTACCGTCCGATTTCCGTCGCCCTCAGCTCGTTGCCAATCACGGAAAAGGGAAGGTCCGCGAAGCCGAAGGCAAAGAGCTAAACATAGAATGGAAAGGTGATGTTCGTATCGAGTCGCCGCGCCGGTGGCGCCGGTGATCTAACGACCGGTGCTGACAACCGGATGCGAGAACAGAGACCGATACACGGCCTAGCCGGCCTCCCCGCCCTCCGGCCATTAACATGCAGCCCGCGACCGTACATATTTTGGGGAGTCCCCGCGAAGAATACCAATATTCCTGCTTTGACATTCCAATAAAACGCGGCCGTTTTGTTTATGAGCTTGTACGGCCGCGTCGGTGTGCGCGACGTGCGCTACGCTTATTTGCATGTGGCGCGAGTGCTGGAGCGAGCGCGCGCGCGCACAGACGCGTACCAACCCTTTTCACCCTTCCTCTGCTCGCCATCCCTTTCGAATTTTCCATTTTTCCCCGGATTTTTCCTTTAGCTCTGTAATTGCTTCATTTGCAATCGCGTCGATCGACGCACGAGTACGATGCCTCGTTATTTGTCGATTTTTCGAATTGTTTTTTCCCGATCTGGCAGATTTCGACGCGTTATTTTGTAGCGGCGATTCCGTTGGTTCTGTTTTGGATTATTCTTTATTCGTTCGGTAGATTTTAGTTTCGATTTGAACAATTTTCGACCAGTCTTTTTCGATAATCTAGCAGATTTTCATTCATTTTCTGGCGTTATTTTGTAGTTGCGTTTCCGCGAGATATATCGAAAGTACGCAACTCTGAATGTTTACGATTCCGCTTTATCGTAGATTTTAAACGATCGTTTTGTTTATTCGGTAGGTTTTAGTCTCGGTTCGGATGCTTGTTTAACGAAGCTTTCCTTCTTCGAGTTGTTGTTCCTTTTTTATGCCCGATGCTCGTCACGTTTTTCTCCGTTCTTCTTCCTCCTCCACGTATCCCCCTCTCTTCTGTTTCTCCTCGTCGCTTTTTTATATTCTCCGATTCGTTGATCCCGCTCGTAGAAATTATCTTCGGGCACCGGGAGCGAATTCAGACGTGGCTAAACGAATGACAATCCACGCTGACGGTACAAACGAAGACAAATGGACCTATGCGCGGTAAAAAGAGGAAATTCATAGAACTCATCGGGGGAATCGGAACGAATCGTGTAAAGGGTATCTAATTATCGCGGAAAGTCCAATTTTTGTTCGTTCTTTATACGCGTTGACGTGTAATTTGCCATGGCGCCGTTTGTTGATTCATCGATTCGATGAAAAAATGGCAGAAAATATAAGTTACAATTGTAACTATCGTTAAACGGATGTTATACAGTTCTCTTCCACCGTTTAATAGTATCTACCGGTACCTAATGTTAACCGCTGCACTTTGAATATTTTACATATTTTGATATTGTTGGAATACAACGATATTACACGCATAGGCACAATACTCTTGCACAGACACCCACATAGGCATGTGAACAGGACACTTACACAGATCATACTCGTTACCGTATAGAGAATGGGGTTCAAAGTATTTAAGGGATCATGGGTCGCTACCTACGTCGAGTCTGAGAGTAACTGGCCAACGATCAACAATCTCCATACGTTGTTAATTATATCACTCGCTTATATACATTTGGTTCTGTAGTTCCGTTTAATAAACGTCACTGAATATTATTTTAACATAAACATTGTGTCTTCCACAGATCATTAATCTTAACTTTAAGATTAAATTCTAACAGATATGTTACACCGTCCGAAGTAGTTATCGTCGCTTGTCGAATACGCGTACTAAATTCAATACGTCAAAGATTTAGTCACTTGCACCTACCACTTTCCCTTCAAACCTTCCATTCGTGATTTCATTTGCATTCATCGATTATTACAATTACGTTGGAGAAGAAAGAAGAAATAAATAGAAACACGTGCAAATGGAAATGTCAGAGAGCGTAATTAACGTGGCGACGATCGAAATTCATTTCGTGTCGGCCCCCTGCGCCACCCTCCAACAGTTTACCGCCTAATGGCGAACCGCGATACTTTCAGCGTTCTTAAATTACGACGTTTTATCGTTCGTGTACAAGGAAGTTATCTGCGAGACCCGGTGCATATTTCTTTCGCTTGAAAATAACGGAATGCCAGGGAAACGCTGGAGAGATCGCAGATAATCGTTAAATTATTATTTTCGCTGAGTTGGCGGGGATGAGACTGGTCGTGACTAATCTGCCGACGGAAGAAAACCGCCCTGGAACGTGGTCGAACAGCCAACAACGGATTCGTGCGATTTTACGATCTGTATTCTTGTTCTTCGCTAAGTTTCTTCATCGTGCGACAGGATACGGCTTACTATCGACGATAAAGATCTTTCTAATTTACTCAACGATCGGTTCTATCAACGAGAACGTCGTATTTGGTGTTCGTGGCAACTTTTATGCAAAGACGTTGAAGCGATTTTAGAGATTCGATGACTTTTTTCCGAGGAGAAGAGAGTTGATAACGAAGAAATAGTTATGGGAGAACTTTTAGTGGTGACGGTAGCTCGAGAGATTTATGGACGTTGATTTTTTTTTATGGAAATTCTATCGCGGATGGGTGTCGTACGTTAAATAATTCGCAGGGGCAGACGCGTTTTAATGTATTATTTAAATTTACGATAGTTATCTTGTTGTATTTGTTATTAATCTGAATTACTGGTTTCGTTTTATATGAAAATTATTTCATCGATTTCTTCCTGAAATAAAAATCGCTGATTTATTAGCTGTAATATGTATTCATCTCGAAAATAGAAGGAATATACGTTACGATCTAATAAAGCTGTATTTTTCGTTTCAAAAAATAATTCCAAACGATGCAAAGAATTAATTCGCTGCCAATGGATGCTACAATTTCAAGAATCCAATCAATAACGTTATATCTTTTTAACATCATCGTCGCTTTTTTCAACCCCTCATTGAATACCTCCATCTTTTTACGCTGTAGATATACACAACGACATACAAAAAAAAAAAAGGTAAGCGAAGAGAAAAATATCTTTTCTATGCACCATAGAATATCAAAATCAAGGAACAATAAATCCTAGAAACTATTGTCGCGTACTATCAAATCCATCTCTCCCCTCACCCATGTTCCTGCACTTTAACGTAACACATCTGAACCACTGAAACCAACTCAAAGGCCACACAACGAATCGCGTGACACGAGCGACAAACAACGTTCGAGAAATTTTCAATCGCGGTATGAAAAAAGGTTTGATGGAAAAAAAGTGACAAGGGGATCGTATCGGCGGCGAAGACGGCGATAATAGGTCGAAGAGGGTCGATTCCAGGAGCGCGAGCATTCAACGGCAGGAAATGGAGAATTACAAAGCACACTAGAATATACATGGCCTCGCATCGGTGTCCGGCTCGCGGTTGCCGCTACTCGCGCGTTATTCTCGTTGGTATGTGGCTTCAAATTACG
Source organism: Bombus pascuorum (assembly GCF_905332965.1). Classification (NCBI taxonomy): domain Eukaryota; kingdom Metazoa; phylum Arthropoda; class Insecta; order Hymenoptera; family Apidae; genus Bombus; species Bombus pascuorum. The sequence continues at coordinate 3,341,937 of NC_083488.1, read as the reverse complement.
GCCGCTCCCTCGTTACATCGCTCATCGGACCATCCAGCCGCAAACCGCACAGTGGTGCTTTGCGCCACGACCTCGCATCTATATATTAAGATTATTGCTGACCGCCTCTATTTACCACTCGTATTCATTCTTTGTCCATCGCTTGTCTCCATCAAATATCAACTATCAAGTGACAAGGGTAACCTTTGCGTGAAATCTCTCGAAACCCGAAGAAATCCCGCTGATTATTTCCTTTTTTTTCTTACATTATCGGTGAAACTATCTGTCGTCCTCAGCTCCTCGAGCTTACCATCTCGTCGCGCTCGTAAGAGTGCCGACGTCCTACTATTCCTCGCATATATTGGGTTGTTAAAGAAGTAATATTATTGTTACGAAGTAGAAGCACTGAATCGAGTTTTAAATTTTTATATATGAAACGAATGGTAAAAACTGGAGGGCAGACGTTTCTCGGTGACATTTTTAACGATACGTTTAAAAAACGAAAGCCAAATAAAGATTCGTGGCAGTTGCTAAAAATATTACAAGTTGTGCTTTTGATATATTGTACATATTCTTACGTGCTACGCGTCTTTCGAAAATCTTTGCATCCTAAATTTTCCCATAAGTGCAATCTGATAACAAAGGCCAAAAATACTCGTCAACCCCCGACGATAAACCGACGTATGCAGCGATTACGATCGAGTCGAATCGATCGACGCGTGGACGAGTGTTCGAAATGAAACGATTCAACTTCTGGTTGGCATTCGAGTCGTGGGACAAGTTTCTTCTGCACAGATTTCCGGTATGCAAATCGAGCCGTGAGTCTCGGAAAAATGTCGCGGAATCTAAGATGCACGACGGGTTCTTGTGGGTGGTGCGCGATTGTCGTTCTTTCGTTCGCGCCTCTGCGTATTGTAAATAACGACGTTAGCGGTTCGATTCGTCTTGGCGAGTTTTTCGATTCACCGCTGCCAGTATCGTCGTGGTTAATTGAAACGGTGGTCGAGGGAACGACTGCGTGTAATTGCAGCTTCCGAGAAACCAAAGTTCTCCCTGGTTTTTGCGGACGATGACGGGAACCGTGGTTTTCGGTCACTTCGATCGCCAACGTTCTTTTTATTCCCAATCGTTTCTTAGTTCGTTGCACCGATGTTTGACGTCGATTGTGTTTATCGAAATTTGATGACGGTCTCTTTTTCTGCGATACGTGGATGATTGATCGAGAGTACTTTTTGTCGTGTGATAATCTTTCTATGATAGAACAAAGCGGTTTTATAAGAAGAAGAGGAAGATTTATTTAAAACATTCTATCATTCTCATTGTCCGAGTTATTGGCCGACTGCGGATTCTTATTTCTTTAGGCAAATTTATATTTTTACAATTTATACCTACATATATATAGATATATATTTAAACGAAGTAAATTACACGTGGCAAATAAACTTTTTCGAACAAAGAGATCCACGAAAGCGTCGTCACTGAACGGCTGTAAACACGAATTAGCGAACGAAGACGACACCTGTGAAAGTTTTCGTTTCGCGAGACGCTTCCGTGATCGTGCGTCGAAACGAGCACATCCCCGGTGTTGTTCGAAGGATAAGGGCCTGCCGAAGGAGTTGCCATCGAAGGATAGGAAGAATCAGAGAATTCAGGAAGCTGCAGCTGGGGTAACAGGTTGAAGTGGCAGAGGGTACCGTTACGCGGACGCAGAAGGGGTAGGAGGGTGAATCTCTGTCCCGATCTTTGGTCGCGCCTAACAGAGACGTTAGGTTCATCGCGCAGAGTCACCGGTATAATATATCGCCGGACACGGGTTACCGTTAGTTCGCCCTGCACCGGCTGCCCGAAAAATCCAGATCGAGCCATAGATTTCGCTGGAACCGTCCGGCCAGGCGACGCTCGATTTCCAAGATATCCTCTCTCTCACCTTCGACTACACGAGTCGAAAAAAGCATACAGTGTCCGGTGTTGTTGTCGTGAGTCTCTTTATACGGTTAGCTCGATGAAAGATAGGGGGCGAGAAATGGTGAATCGCTTATCGAAGGCAGTCCCGAGAATTTGCGACGCGTGACGACAGCGCTTTTAACGGGATTCGAGCTGGTGCCGTTCCTGTTTCGGGGCTCGTCGTGCGGAGAATATTTTTCGATCGCGAGTCTCCTTCGGGGGTGTTGAATGGGGATGAGACAGGTAGACGGGCTCACCAGCTGTAACGTGGATGGTTTATAGTTGAAAGATCTGATGTCTGATTCTAGCGATATAGCGTTTTCTGCTTGATTTTGAAATCTTTTGTTTGTACAAGGTCTTGCGGTGGCTGTTGGTTTCTTGTTTGTTTTTTAAATCGTTGATTTATCTCGGTATGTCTCTTGTCTACTTCTTACGGTAGGAAGAAGATGCAATTTGCTTGATTTTTAACAGGCAAACAGCCTATTGCGGTGTTGTTTGTTCTTTATGATTGGAAAACTGATCGATTTATTGCCTGCGATATCGAAACGGTTGATTCTATTTGATTTTATTGGATAACGTTGTGTAATATACTTTTGACTTGGAAGGAGAAGAAAATATTCAAGGACTCTCCGTTTGACCTTCTTACGATCCACCTGTGATGGATCGCGTGCTCGATGCGAAGATATTTGGTCGGAGTTGCCACTAGCAGGGCAGCGGTCCCCGTTCAGAAGGAAGCTACAGACCGGCGGCGACATACGTATCTCGCGCCAGCAATATGCACGCGGGCCAACAGTATATTTATCATGTAAGCAAGCAATTTAGGGGCGATCATTTTTCACGGGTCGCCGTCGACTTTGGATCCCGGGGGTTCCGGCTACCGAGAAGCAGAGGGGGGAAAAGCGACTCTGGCGTTATTGGCCGGCGGCCGAAGACCAAACGGACATCACCCTCCCGAAGACCTTCGACCTGACTAATGGTTCTTGCTTTTTGCTCCATACGAACTCTTCTCTATCTTTCTTTTGCTAGATGTATGCTGATGAACCGTCGATACGATAGCTATTCTTCCTCCCTGACGCGTTATTTCGATAGGTAAACGCATCTAAATACATAGTGGGTTCGCTGCGTCAATTCGACACGAATCTCATGTGTATCGTTCGGTTTTGAAAATTGGATCAATAAATAAGCTAGAGAAAAGTGGAAGCGATCGAATTCTTCCACAAAGTTTTCCTTTCTCTCGCAAGAATATTGGATTTTTCGTTAGCTACCTTTCATATCCTTACGCATCTTCGCTAATTAATCTTTTACTTATTAGTCTTACGTACAGTATATAAACAAGCAATTTTGAAATATAATTTTAGGGAGGAATAGATGGGATGAATAATTTAGTAGGATATCGCGAGCGATCCCGTTTGAAGTTGCTGGAACGACAATCTAGATCGCGCGAAGCTTCGAACGTCGAACGCCGGGCAACTAATTTCACCTCTATGCGATTTCGTCTTGCTTATAATCCTATATTTCACGTTCCGTAATCAAACTTTGCTTCTTCCAAGAAGGAAATCGTGATAAAACTTCGAACGAAACATTGTTCTACCGAGGTATTAGTGAAAATTCACTACCACCACGTTTTAATTGCCTTAATTCCAGAAACTCGTTTCCTCGCTATTACAGCGCTAATTCTCAACTTCAATCATATCGGAACTATAAATTTACGCCAACGAATGGTTTCTTCAAAAAATTATCCCATACGACGTACGACATTTGCGTTTCGTTCTTTGCAAAAATATTTCTCCTCTGGCGTCTCTTCCCTGAATGAAAGAGATCGGTCTCTCTTACAGTGGAAAACATTCTTCGACGATAACAAGCACACTTTCCGTACGTCCATCTCTGTGAATATATAAATGATTTTCCAATTCTCTTAACCTCCATGAAATTGAAAATTATCTAGAAATTACCCGTGGCTCGTGAGATAATATTTTTCCGTGGAAAAAGTAACGGGTTTTCCGCTACTCTGACGGATGAAAAAAAAAAAAAAAGAAAAGAAAAAAAAAGGGAAGAGTATCGAGAAGCAAGGCACGGAACTGTAACGGCCTGTTAAAGATAAGGAAATGAGGTGTCGCAGGCAGCGATCTCGGAGAAGAAGCCGGAAGGGTCCTTTCGCGTCTTCGTCGAGCACCCCTTGGGGGATTTTTCGTGCGCCGTTTCCAGCCGTGGAGCGTTTCGCTTGCGTTTCGAATACCTTTACACTCGGACGCCCTGCTGGCCAGCCCTTTCTCCCCCGGCGCGAATCGACCCCAACAGTTTCCTCCCTTTTTCGAATAACTAAGGACCAACCGTCCGTCCAATCGTAATTCTACTCGATCGATCGATGGTGTTTCGATTTCGTTGGAATTCGAAAGAAATAGATATCGTTCTGGTTGGAAATTTCGTTAATATCTTGGGAGAAATCTGTCGATTAATCTATGAACGATGGATAATATCTCATTTGGAATTGTTTACGGCGAGATATTGGCAAATTGTTCGTCGCCGTGTAGGAACGCGTCTTAAATTCGTGAAATTTGTCCTCAGGAAGGGTTACAGCGAGGCGAAATTCTGCGAGTTAATCGTGGTCACCACGGACGAGGGACAATCGCGATAAATCAGATAAAACGGCGTTATGTGCGATAATATTCGCTCTTTCATCTTCTCTTTTTCATTGTGGCATTTTCATGGGCTTTTAGAACCTATTTTTCTTCTTCTTTTTTCAATTATACTTTGGTGATGGAACCGCGTCTAAATGCATTATGCATTATCACTATGCAGTATGTTAAATACGAAAGAAAGTAAACTGAGATTTTCAACGAGATACCAATTGTTTACTTCTTGCGAAGAAAAATACATTGTGAATTTTCTATAATCCATTTCATACGTTTATTACTTTAACGATCGCTTAATATCGAATTTAATTCCATCTCGTATAAATAAATATGCTTAGATAATACGTAAGATAAAGAAGCGTACATGTTTATCGGAAACCCATGAAAACTTGCCCGTAATTTACGTATTTACCCCTGTATTTCTCCCTTAGTTGTGTCTTGCTGGTGCACTTGTAAGTCAGTTGCAAATTCGATGTTAGCCAGAGAATTCTTATCTTAATGTAGCAAATAACTGGAGGGACCGACGGAGAGTGCGGTAGATAACAGTACCTACCGATCTAATCTCACAGTTGATTTAACTCGCTTCATAATTCTTCAAGCTAATCTCAATCCACGTAGGTATAAGCATTACTTCTCCCTTATATGCTCCACGAACATCTACATACGCATTTAATTAAGTGAACTAGGGAGATCACCGTACCGCGATTCTTTGCTTCGTTGTTTTTTCAATTACCTTTTTCGCCAACTCCGTCCATTTTGTCTGTCACCCTTTCTTTTTTCTTCTAACGATATATTCCTTTGGAAAATTTGGACTTTCCACCGTATATTTCTTTCATTTATTTATTTCTGCATATTCGATGGAAATACCTTCCCTTAAGAAATAATTAATGAGAGTGCTCAAACTGAAGACAGTCTCAAACCCTGGCATTCGTCGATAAAAATAATCAAACTAAAAATACTCACGATGTTCAACGTTCATCCAACAACTAATTCGTTCTAAAAAAAAAAGCAGAAGAAAAGGAAAAGAAAACAATATAATTCCTGAAACCAAGGAACTTTAACGGTAGAACTACCGATAGTTAACACGAAGCTATTTTTACCAAAGCCAGTCAAAATGAGTGGTCTTTAAAAAATACCTAATAATAGAATATTTTTATATTTATCGATTTGTTACTTTCTTACAGAAAGAATTCCATGTTACGTAGTACACTTTTGGTATTATTAATCCATCTGGGACCATGATCCCTAAAAGAGCGTTGACACGTTTATAAAATTGTAGAACCAGTTATTTAGACTGGCGTGGCATTTCCAGTGTTAGCATCTAGCGATCTATGCGAATTTTCTTAATAACTGATATCATCATATCGAATGATACGCGGTAAAAATTTTCAGAACGTGTGGGAAGTTGTAGAAAACGAGGAAACCGGTTAATTGGGCTTCGATAAACAGATTGCAGGACCCTTTTACGCTTTGACAAGTACCAGTCTTTTTACTGGTATTGGTATAAATAGCCTTGATACGAAATTATTTTCAGTTTGAATACGTAAAAAACAAAATAAAATTCATTATATTATCATTAGTCATTACATCATTGCAGAGAAAAATATAACACGAAGATAGAAATTTTAAAATAAAAAAAAACTTTTTTTTTTTTATTTTGGTTATTTTACAATTTGTCCTTATGGGCATTTGGTAAAGTGTTATATCTTGTTGGTGAAGAAAAAAAATAAAAATAAAAAATAAATATATCATGTGGGCGGCTACCCCCAGCGGGGTGCCAGCTTCGTTTTTTCTAAGTTATATCTTTTATGTTAAAATAAAATTGTAAAACCAGTCGATTCGATCTGTGTGGTAGTTCCAACGTTAACGCAAGCTCGGTCTCGAGTCCAAGTTCAACAGTCACGAACCCTCGACACCCACTCCCTCGTCGATATAAGCTGTCCAGATATAAATAACTAAAAATTAGTAGTACGTAAATGTACGACACGTACGGTTGGCTTCGATTGACCGGAAAGGGGGAGCGATATCAGACGACGGACAGGCGAAAGAAGAAGAAGAAGAAGAGGCAGAAGAAGAAGAAGAAGGGAGTCGTGAACGAAGGAGCGAACTCGGGGGAGCGGGAAACGAACAGAGACAACGAATGGATCGTAACAATCGCGCACCCACACCGTTGCAGTTGGTCGAGTCGGTGAATGAGACTTGCCCAATAAAGTGTGCACACTGTTGGAAGCGTAACGAGGAGAATGCATACCAGGATTGTGCAACGTGTTACGCAGTCGGCGATTTGTCTTGGTTATTAATGACGGGGTGGGACAGGGCGTATGCATTATTTAGTATACCATTACCCCTTTATTTGGCGACCGATCGATCAAGTAGATTCGACCGATCACGGCGAGCGTAAGTGGAAAAAGATTTACCGATACGTCACGGTGTAGCGGTGTCGTGGGCAGCAAAGAGTCTGACCTTTGTTTCGAAAGTTGCAAAGAACAATGGGAATTCGAAGGTCTACGAAGTATCTATGAATCGATAGAAGGTTAGGTGGAAATTATTTATCGGAGAGTTTGACGTATGAATATTCTATGAATCGGTAGAAGGTTGGTCGAAGACCGTTGCTCATCGGACAGTTTCGTGTAATTTGCTTTGGTTTGATTTAGTCGAAGATTGGTATGGATAGCAGGTTTGGCATAGCTTTGGGTGACGAGGATCAGTGCGATTACGTATTCTAATCTAAACTCGAATCGACATTTCCTATTAATCTTTGCGTAAAAATATGTCGATCGAAGGTCTAAGTATAAGACGAAGGATGTGTGCGTCCTTGGAGAATTTTTCTCTTTAGCTTGCTCGTCTTCTCTGCTCACTTAATTACCTCATAATGGATACATGATTCTTACACGACATCGAGTCCACCCCAGCGCCGTTTTAAAGCCAGCAATCACGCCGCATAATACTGCCATTAGATAACATAATCGAAAGTGGATTTATGGTAGGCAACGGATGAAGCGGGATAGAAAGTTTCAAAGAACAGAGAGTGTAACGACCCGATGAATTTTAAGGGTGAGCCGGATGCTTTCGTCACGGATGGTTTTCGACGGTGAACGACTTTGAAAACTTTCTTCCAACGACTTCCGCAAACAAATGAAATTTTACCAATTTTACGAAACAAATTTTACGCCTATCAGTTGTTCGATTTCACTACATTTGACGTAAGATTGTAAATAAAAGATTGCAACCCGTGAATTCGCTAATATTATCAATTGGTAAATTATCCTACGCGACAGCCCTGAAATTCCACATCCACTCCGCCGAAGATTCAGGATTTCAAAAGAATTTTCCACCGGATTTACACCATGCGATTTCTCACCCCGTCGAAAAGATCCCCCTTCGATTCCCCTGAATTTTAGACTTCTGCCTCAATTACCCTGGATTCGAGCGTGGAGAGACGATTGCCGCGTGCAACGAGAGCTTGTCTCTGGCATTTCGTGTCTCCGGGTACACGCAAACACAATCACGCGCGTATCCATGCTCATTGTAAAACCAATGATTTCCAGGGTGAAGCTGGGGGTTACGCGAACCCTTAAACGACTGACAAGTCCTCCCCCGAGGCTTGTCCCGTGTCTCTTTAAAATCGTGAGATTTTCAAAACAGATGCACCCCGACCGCCGTGAAATGGCTTTTTAAACTGCTCGACCAATGTAACGCGCCAGGGGATACCCTCCTCGCTCTGATCCTGCCAGTAACAATCTTGAAACGACCGTCTCGTGTTTTCCAACCGATATCTTCCCGCGGGGAGCATCGTGATTTCATATACTTCCGCTTAGAATTGCCGAATATTTATGAACGCATAAATACACGTTCGAACGGGTGTAAAATTTTGTCCGCTGGTGCTTTAGCGAATGTTATCTGGAGAAGTTACAGGGGTGGTTTTGTTAAAGGGGGAATTATTGCGAGAATTTCTGCGTTATCTGCGATTACTTAAAATGTTTGTATTTTAAATGCAAAATATTTCCTGGCAACTTTGTGCCAATCGTGGATTATTTCAAAACTTTAAATGTTAATTTCGTTACATTTGCTTATAGTACAAAATTTGCTGAAGCTACGTGTATAAATTTCTTAGCGTATCGCGAAGAAATTAAATGTCAAAGTTTCTTTCTTACCTCTATCTTTTTTTACTTCAACTTAGAAAAAATGGAAATGAGATAATATTGAATATCATTAGATATATTAATATTTATATACCGTATTTCGCGTGCAGTATTTGCTGTCACGGTTACACGACATTTACCAAGAGAGATCATGCTACTGGGAAAGATAATAAAGCCTGCCAAATAGAGATCTACGCGAGCGTGTCGTCCCGCAAATTATCCAGAATCATTTATTACATTGTTCCGCTAATTCCAGAATCATATGCCGGACCTTACCGAGCAAATACAGCTTATATTGCGCGTCTGTCAGCTCCTAACGGGATTTACGAAGATCTTAATGAAGCGTGGGGTGCTAGGTAAGGAATAGTCATAAATACGTCGCCACCCCTGCGTATCGGGCTGTGGCGTTAATATCAGAAACGTGTGTCGTTGAATTAATGACTTTTGTCACACAGAATCGAAACTTTTCGCAATCCCGTTGTTTTACACTTACGTTCCCTTCTCTTCTTTTCTGTAAATTTTTCCTCGCACATCCTGTTAAGCTTATTGGATATATGTGAATACAAAGGAACGCGTGGATAAATCGTAAGGTAGAAAATATATATATTTTGAATATTAAAGTGAAAGTACAAAGTTTGGAATACAATACGAACTGGTCCAGATCCGCACGCTAATAGCGTTACCCTATGACTGAAAAACCCTAAAGCCAAAACGTTGGCATGCAACGGCATATGTAGCGCTTATGGTTTGCCTTCGACGCGGCCTTTTGTCTATGCGCTGCCGATGGCTTTAGTGCTCGAGAAAACTAAAGATCAGATGTAGAGTTTTCTTAGAAGCGGTGACCACTTCGACACCCTCCCTAAAATTCTACATCCTTACATAAAATTATCTCTTTGTAAATATTTCTTTTTTCTCTATTTTATTTTGTTTTTTTACAATTTGTCCAGAAGGACATTTGGTAAAGTATTATATCTTAGTGATCAGGAAAAAAAAATAAAAATAAAAATATAGCATGTAGGTGGCTACCCCCAGCGGGGTGCCATCTTCGTGTTTGCTAGGTTATATCGTTTATGTTGTAAATATTTGTAGCTTAATTTCCTCAATGCCTTTCTCTTCGCCATTCAAATTAATTTATTGCTAAAAAATACTACGAGAAGACTCAACACATCATGTAGAGTTTTTCCTATTTTACAAGTGATAACCACTTCGACGCCTCCAAACGATGCAAATGCGACAAGATCAAGAATATTACTTTTTCAAATGGAGAATGATGCAAGTGTTATACCGAATATTATTATAAATACTATAAGCGATAAAATAATTTAAAAATGTTTAAAAGAGATGTAAAGTTACAAGCGTGAAAACTATATATATGTGGAGTTCTGATTGGAGTTAGGGGAATCTTCGTTTGGATTAGCCATTGTTGTTATGCAATATAGACGATATTTACTGGTACCAATATGATTATTACAGAGTTTGACAAGTAACCGTGCGATTAGATACGCGAGATGCTAATGACAATGATCTTAGGTTCAATAACGAACCCATTGTCAACGGGATAGCAAATGCGACAAGATCAAGAATATTACTTTCTCAAATGGAGAATGATGCAAGTGTTATACCGAATATTATTATAAATACCATAGGCGATAAAATAATTTAAAAATGTTTAGAAGAGATGTAAAGTTACAAGCGTGAAAACTATATATATGTCGAGTTCTGATTGGAGTTAGGGGAATCTTCGTTTGGATTAGCCATTGTTGTTATGCGATATAGACGATATTTGCTAGTACCAATATGGTTATTACAGAGTTTGACAAGTAACCGTGGCGATTAGATACGCGAGATGCTAATGACAATGATCTTAGGTTCAATAACGAACCCACTGTCAACGGGATAGCAATGCGACAAGATCAAGAATATTACTTTCTCAAATGGAGAATGATGCAAGTGTTATACCGAATATTATTATAAATACCATAGGCGATAAAATAATTTAAGAATGTTTAAAAGAGATGTAAAGTTACAAGCGTGAAAACTATATATATGTGGAGTTCTGATTGGAGTTAGGGGAATCTTCGTTTGGATTAGCCATTGTTGTTATACGATATAGACGATATTTACCAATATGATACCAATTTGATTATTACAGAGTTTGACAAGTAACCGCGGCGATTAGATACGCGAGATGCTAATGACAATGATCTTAGGTTCAATAACGAACCCATTGTCAACGGGATAGCAAAGGCGTTATTCTTCCAAAGTCTAAGTCGAACTGAACTTATTGGTCCACGATTCAAGCGTAACTCAACTCACTTGCTCATAGTACAAGTAGAACTCAACTAATTCCCTCGGTCCAAGCGGAACTGCACTTATATACTCTTCTCCGTACCTCTCTGTATCCCTCGGGCCAATTATATTTTTAAGGAGAACCGTACAATTACTATATACCTTTGTTAGGTAAAAACGTCCATCCCGTGACCGTGGCTACCTTTAGCGACCCGTTGTGTCACTTCAAACCCAAGCCCATTGTCATAAATCTCGGGCACGCGTAATCGGATTAAATCATAGACAACTTGTTAGAATTTAATCTTAAAGTTGAGATTAATAATCTGTGGAAGACCACAACGTTTGCGTTGAAATAATATTCAGTGATGTTTATTAAATGGAACTACAGAACCAAATGTATATAAGCGAGTGATATAATTAACAACGTATGGAGATTGTTGATCGTTGGCCAGTTACTCTCAGACTAGACTTAGGTAGTGACCCATGATCCCTTAAATACTTTGAACCCCATTCTCTATACAGTAACGAGTATGATCTGTGTAAGTGTCCTGTTCAAATGCCTGTGTGGGTAGTAGTATTTGTGCCTATGTGTGAAATATCGTTGTATTCCAACGCAATTACTTCTAAGTTTTATTATTTAAGTAATTTAAGTATAGCTATAATGAAAAATCTATACTAAAGTATTGGGGGTCTTGCGAAAAATTCCAAAAGAAAAGCCCCGATGTCCTTTCATCTCCGACGTATATTTACATATAATTTTTGTTTATATTAAAAATCTTCAATTCCGACATTTACATCACTTAGCAATCCAACTCTTCAACTAAAAAAGATTTAATCTCTTGGATAACCGAGAATTAGAATGAACTGAATCACGCGTGACCTTTTTATCATAAAAATTAATAAAACGGCAGATACTCCAGAGGAAGCTTAGCTCGCTGGTAAACATCGTTATGCTGGTAATCATCTTCACGTAAAGGCACTAATTTACATGTTTTTTGAATTACGCGAATTTATTTACGCGATCTTGAGAATCATGGCAATGGAAAATATAAATTCGACTGTAACTCGGTTGTAAACGCGGCACGTCGACAAGTTACAACAAAAGAAAGAAGATGAAGAGAAGAGAACCTCGTGCCCAGGTAGCGTGACACTTTGATAGCGATTCATCACGGTTTACTACTTTTTCATGCGCATTCCGCAGGTAACTTCGTCACTCGACAGCCTGGACATCGGATCATCGATTTATCGCTTCGGTTGCTGGCTTCGCACGCACCGTTTATGGTTTGGGAATCGATCGATTTTTTCCACAGTTTTTAAGGAAATTAAGCGTCTAGAACCGCGGCGTCACGTTTCGCACGATTCTGCCAGATCACGTGAAACTTTGCCGGAATTCGATCGCAGTTCGTTCCTCGTCGGAATACAAATATATCGTAGTAATATTATTTTTTAATTGTTTCTCTGTGCATAGTTTTTAATAATTCGTTGGCTTAATTTTTCGCGAATCTGATCTCGTGTGTATGTACTTTTTATTCAAAATAGCTGTAAATTGTTATAATATGCGATTTGTTAGTTTCTTGAAGGTACTAAATATATATTGTTTCTTTCGATCGATGTTCGTTGGGTTTAATAAGCTCGTAGTAAGCCTTTTGATAATATCTAAGTGTAAGCAAGTGAAGATCAGCGAATTGATTGTTAAATAAATTGTTGTTCGAATAAATTATCAACGAAAATGTTAATTTTCGTTTTACAGAAAGTTACGTTCCTTTCCACTTCGACGAAAAATTTTCTTTATTAAAATCTCGTTATTGCGTGAGTGGGGCACCGAGCAGTCTCTAGGGATCTGTAATACCGACAGAATCGTGACTCTCAGGCTCCTTAGTACCGATTCGCTCCGTGCGATGGCACACGGTTCTACGGTCCAATCGCTCCGCACCTTTTTCAAACGCGCTTATGAAATTTGATATTTTAAATTAGCAAAACAACACCGGTTTTGCTAATAGTCGAATACAAATGATAAAACTTACGTCCATTTTTCATTCTTTATGAAATATAACAATAATAATCTCAACCAAACGAAAAGACTTATTCCATATTAATATCTACACAAACCTTGCTATTTTTCCATATTAAAGGTATGTACCTTCATGGTCAAAAGATTCCTAAAAAGTGAATTCTATTTCTATCTCAATTTTTCTTATAATTTGCGAATCCTCAACTTTCATCCCACCAAAACGGAGTAATACGATAAAAGTACTATCAAACATTCCCCTAAAAAAAAAAAAAAAAAAAAAAAAAAAAAAAATACAAATTCATCCAAAGGAAAATTACAATTTTCCTTTAGTTGCACTCCAATCCAAAATACGTAAACGCATTCGCTTTCGCCAATACTCAAATAATAAAATCTGTCTGAATCGCGGGGGCGCGTCTCAGAAACGACGCCACGTTGTTCGTTGAACGCGTTCTCCCCTAAATATCGTCTTTTGACGCGTATATCTCGTGCAACTCGAGTCAAAGATCCAGCGAGAAGCGTCTGAGAACGTTTCAACGAACGGTAACTTTTATAAAAGCCGAATCTCGGAAGTGTCGCGCAATTACACCCCTGGCGGGCCGTGGTGGTTGATGTCGCGACGGGATATTCCCGACGATGAAAGGAGGGAACATGTAATCACGTTAATTGAGTGCAGATAGGCCTCGTTGACGACTCCTTCATTACGCCGCAAGAGGGTTCCTAACCGCACAATTACCCGCTAACTTCGCCACTGTCGTTTCTCACCGCTCTGAGCCTTTCGATGCCCACGATAACGTTCAAACGTCGTGTGACACTTTTCGTCGCTCTGTATGACTGTGGTGAACGTTTGGCCGAATAAACGAACAAACCCAATAAACATAACACGGCATTTCAGCTACCTTCCGTTTGAAAGATATTTCTAGTTCGTTGTTACGGTTAGTTATGGGATTAGTTCGTTCCGCTAGTTTGGCAATGGGATGGTGGAACAGAAGGAGTTGTTGGGAGCAACGTTCCAACACTTTTCAATCGCATCGTCTAGTTTCTCGAGATAACATCGATGAAAGAATCGAGTGTCGTACCAGTCCGTTTATGTGGAAGCATCGACTGGATCGCAAAACGATATTGTTGAAGTGGTCATCACGTCTGGTCTTTTAGTTTTCTCAAGCACCGATGCTGTAACATCAACCACATCTCAGTCCGCGTCGGGGACCAGGCCGCGCTTTGGAAGCGATGACGGAAACAAAGATGTGAAACGACAATGTATGCCATCGAAGCGAAGTGCCTAATGAATCTTCGATATCCCAAGGTCCTTTCGCCGGATGTTCGAGAAAGTTTAACAAACGCGTGGATAGTGGGGATATCGAGGGATGGCAAAGAAAAAGAATCAGATTCCGCCGAAAGTAGTTGCAAGAGATTTGCCTAACACACTTTACTCTAATTCATTGTTTATTGTGAATTTCAAAAACGTATAAAAAAAAACAAATCTTGGTAAAATAAACGATTTAAAAAAAAAAAAAAGTAGTTGTAAGAGCTTCAGTCTTGAAAAGTCGCGTCTGGAGTTCAGAAGTGAATTGTAGTTAGTGTAAACCAAGTTTTTTTTTTATTTTATTTTGGTTTTTTTACAATTTGTCCTTATGGACATTTGGTAAAGTGTTGTATCTTATTGGTGAAAAAAAAAATAAAATAAAAATAAATATAGCATGTGGGTGGCTACCCCCAGCGGGGTGCCAGCTTCGTTTTTTCTAAGTTATATCTTTTATGAGGTCTATTGGGTGTTTCCTTTTCAGTCTTTTTGCGATGTTTGTTGTGTTCGTGTAAACCAAGTGCTAAGAAATAAATTCTCTCTTTTTATTTCTTTATTTTTATCTTTTATTTTTCGTCTTCGATATCTCTTTTTTATCTTACGCGACAGGAGCAACATTTTTCAATCGCATCGTCTAGTTTTCCGAGATAACATCGATGAAAGAATCGAGTGTCGTACCAACGCATTTACGTGGAAGCATCGACTGGATCGCAAAACGATATTGTTGAAGTGGTCATCGCTTCTAGGAAAAGTCTACATCTGGTCTTTTAGTTTTCTAGGCAAAAGACTGCGTCTAAGGCAAACCATAAACAGTAGACAGGCGACGTTGGCTTCAGGGTTTTCAGTCATAGGATAAGACTGCTAGCGGATCTGGATCAGCTCAATTATATTGCGATTTGTATTTACACTCCAGTATTTAAAATATATATTTTCTACCTTACAATTTATCGCGCTCCTTTGTATTCGCATACATCTAATAACCTGAACAGATATAAAAACATAGAAATTAAATTAATTCGCAACAATCAACGTAGATACACTGGCAATAATCTTCTCGCGAATCACAAACGTTCGTTTCGTGCTTTCTCAAACAGCGTGAAAGTGCTGATTAGCAGAAGATTCTCTTAGGTCATTAATCTCGTCGCTGTACCAGAAATCCTTCGTCCGCAAACTTGAGAACCTCGCGTCAACGAAAATCGATCTCACTTCGATATGGAAAAATAGCAACAAATCCCTAGGATCCATCCTTGGACCCCTGCAGGCGCAAGAAAGATCCTGATGGCTGGCGCAACGAAGCTTCGTGGAAGAGGGCCGGGGCAAGTCGGCGGAGCACAGCGAAAGCCATCCGGCTTTTCTTATTAACTTCGAATTTTTTCGCAAAGTGCCGCGAGACCACGATCTTCCTGGAATACCAATGAGGAGGTGGCATTATGCTCCGCGGTAAACGAGAAAGGTACGAATCGAGTAACTCAAGGGTGACCAATGGAGGGTGAGTGTCGGTGGCGCTTAAGAGTTTAGGGGATGGCGAGGAACAAGATGACGAGAAGGTTGGGACCAAACGACAAACTGTGTCCCTTCCTCGGTGATCGATCAGAAAGAGAATGAGGAGAGAGAGAGAGAGAGGGAGAGTCTCGTCATTCCTGTCAATTAAGCTTTCAGTGGTGTCAGTCGATGTTCGGGAACGGGACAAAATCTAATTCACCTGTGCCTTGCGATTCTCGATCGATCGATGCTTGATCGACGTGTAGGGATTACCGTTTAGGTTGTAGGTGGTTGTACGAAGTTGTACGACAGGCGTAGATCGAAAATGAAATTGATTAACGTTGTACGTAACCAGATGCGATAAAAGTTTGGCGAAGGTAAGCGCTAGTTGCGGATGGTAAAATTGCGTAATCGACAGGAGTAAAGCAATTGAAACAAAGAACACGAAACACGTACGTACAATGTATAAGAAACAAATCATAGCGCGATTAGACTGGCAACGTAATTTTAACAACACCTAAAAATCAATCGTCGAATCCCTGCATTTATCATCGCAGTATCTCAAATTCCCAAATACTCAGTTCTAGTCAATAAACGATGCGTACATAATAAGGAGAAGAACGTTCTAACGGAGATTGGTCGTGCAATACGTCGAATACGAGGAGGAAGATCGTAATGTTCAGCGACGGGGTAAAGGTTGGACAACGTTTGTACGATAGGAAAGACGATAGTGTAAGAGTCCGAGAGCCGATAGGGGTGACGCAGTGGGTGGGTGGCCCCGCCAATATGCCGTCGTCCATACATCACGCGAGGGCGACCCGACAAACTGGGGAAACCTGACCAGAAATATGATGTCATTTATATGGTAATACATCGGAATCCCGTCATTTAGATACTTCGATGATTAATGCCCCCGACAAGACAGCGCCAGCTGCTTCCTCCGCTTCCCGGTTTCGGGCCACCTTCTTTTCTAGAACTGCGCCCGATTTTTCGGGCAAATCTCGACGCTTGGATAAAATGTAGCGGGTACTGGGACGCGTGTGAACATTTGGTCACGCCATCGTTGAGGGGACGAGGGAGAAAGAGTTTGGCAGATAAATTTACTACCGTGACTCTTGCCCTCTTCTCCTAGTTAGAGTTTGCAACAGTTGCGAAGTTATGCTGTTAGCCAGCTAGCGAGGTGTTAGAAATTAGTCGATCGACACGTTGATACAATTTTTTCACCAGCAATGTCGATCGAAGGATTTCTCGTAGTAAGCAAGCGACTCTTGTTTGAGAAAAGGGAAAGCAGCGAACCATTCTTCGCAAACTTGCAAGTTTCGAAAAGTCTCCCGAGATATCTTCCCCTACTCACACAACACGAAAGAGTAGAAGAAGCAAGGGACAGGAAGGTAAACCTCTCGAGGTGTCCAAGTCACTCTCTTCTCGTAGGTTTTGAAGTCGGCAGAGGAGCAAAAGCGAGGACGGAAACGGCGAAGGCGGAGCGCGGTGCTTACATCCTCTGCTCTTTTTGCACGGGGGACGAAATCGAAATTGGTTTTGGACTTGATAGTGCGCGCAATTATGTATCAACCCATACGCATACACCGCAAACTGGACCCGGGCAAGCGGTCTGGCGGGCACATTTCAATTATTAGAGGGAATTACTCGCAGAGAGCGTCCATCATCTTCTATACTTATTTTCTGCTCGCAACCACCACACATACGCACACACTCGTGCATACACGTCTATACCATGCCCCGTTACAAACACTAAACTCGTCTCTCCACTCTACTACTCTCGTCTCTCCGTCTTTTTCTTTCTCTATGCTCAGCCATGGAGATGATCCTATGAGGTTATATGCGAGAGGTAGGCATCATCAGAGTGCATCATCAGAGCGGTGAGAAAATAGCCTTCAATTGTGATTACAGGGGCGGCTCGGGTTCGCCTTGGCATGGCATCGCTCGCTCACTGAATCTGTCTACTTGTACGTTCGTCCTGTCCATTGGTTCGCCTCGCCGCCGACCAGGAACCGCGTGTGTGTGCGAAGGCATCGTGATTTAAGTAATACGAACGAGCTAGTATTGTCACTGATAGCGACTCGTAACCGCCAGTTCTATGGTTATCCCTTTGGCGTACCGCCGGATTTCATATTCGTTCGATCGGGGGTTGTTTCGAGATCGTTAAGAAGCTTCGAGGTGTCGTGGTCGAGCTGTGTCGTAGTTTCGCGGCGTTTTCACTTACACGACGCAACGTCTCCCCGAATTTTTCACCTTTTTACAAATTGTCAGTCGTTGATCGTTAGTTTATCTACTAGTCGCGAGCATGCACCGATCCCACAAGATGTAACCGTGGAATGACTTACCAAACTGGTGGAATGATACACCAATGAAAGAAAGTGGAGCAGGAGAGACTTACCTAAAAATTAAAAACACAAGAATATTATCTATCTCGTGGCATACGTAGACGATGAAAATTGAAATTTAAATACCGATCTTAGATACAATTTCTCTAGCCTTCTCAACACGGTCAAAGATTAAAGAATGAATCTCTTCAAACCTATTTATCAACTCTTGCATACTGTTCTACGGATTAAAGCGTTTCTCAAATTTATTAACTTCTCGGTACTGTATATCTCTTCTCTAGAAAATCTCTTCGACGAGTCGCGAGAAATTCAATTGTCCAAAGACGATATACCGGAAGCGACTGATGTCTAAGCGCGATTCACGGTGCTCGAGTTACGTAGATGGTGGAACTTACGAGGAGCTTATAAGTGAAACGAACAGCGTGCGTGCTGTGTGTGCAGGTTCCTCTGGGACGAAGGTGCAGAACAATAAAACAAGAAAGTTATAAGTATGACTAAGCAAGAAGGTGGAAAGACGCGACGCGATGATTCCCATTGGAGTGATTCCATGATGAAGGCCCCCTTTTCCGGGATGCCTGGACACGCTTTCTTGTCCCTAGGCGTGTCGCATTACTAGATTAGATGGAGAGCGACCCTTAGATAGTGCAACGTTCCCTTCGTCCCAATGATACCTTCGAAATTACGCGACATATCCAGAAACCCTGCTTGCCTTTCCTCTAAAACCACCTTTTCTCAGCCTTCCTCTTCGAAATACACGTTTGCCTCGCTTGGATACGCGTTGTATGGCATGTGGACGGCACATGCTGATCCATGCTGAAGAAAATACACTTTTTTTTTTACTTATTCGTTACGATAGTCAATTTTCTATCAACTTTTAATCCCATGTTTCTTTTTATTCTATATTTCTTTATTTTCCTCGGCAATCTTTTATTCTGTAATGCGCGTGGTAAAGCAAGCACGTTGCTCCACCGTTCGGATATTTTTACGTTGAAATTTACTCGAACGTTTGTCAGATGTTAGAGCTTCAGACTGATTTATGTACGCACTGGTTTGGTGGCTTAACAAAGATTAACCTTGCTGTTCTCCTTGGCTCTTTATAGCTCGAGATAAAGATACATATTCAACGACAAGTTTCTAGAACTGTTTGAACAACAAGGCTGGCACGCGAGTTTTAGAGAGCGCAACAGAAGCCACGAAACGAAGCAGGGCACGAGAGAGGTAGAGCTGCGTTAAATGGCAAGTTTTCACTAATGTTTCTTGTTTCGGGAACTTTAATACGCTCTTTAAGCCGGCCGAGACTTTCATGCTTAACGCTTGGATTTGGTTAACGAGCGGCGCGGACGCCTCGTCTACAACTTCGTAATATAAGAATGGCTTGTAATGCGGTCATTTAGCTTACAAGCCGGATACTTCGTTAATAGCTCGTGACTAATCGTCGCTTGACTCTGTTTCGCGTTACGTGCGACCCGCGCCCGTGAAATTTCGCTTCGATATGGAAAACAAGGAGCGGTGAGCGGAAAAGAGAAATCGTGGGAACGCTGGAAAATTGGAAACTAGAGAAAATACATCCAGAATCTAGTCGATACCCGATGCCAACGTTTTATCGTCATACCTCGGTAAATTTATATTTCTATCACGATTCGAAAAGGCTTTTTTTTTATAAATAAAAGTATATGTGTAACGTTTCGAAGAATTTTTCTGGAGATTATTTTTCAACAATTTCATCGATGCGTCTAGACATTTCGTTGGTCGCGCAAGTAAAATTTTGTCGCTAGAAAATTTGTAGCATTACGTAGAGCGTAATAACGATATTGTACAATGTACGATCCATGTTATACGTACTTTACGTGGCTACGAAGGATCGGACGAGAGAGGAAAGGCAGAATATCCAGAAAAAAGAGAAAAAGGTATAGAGGGAAAACGGTGAAAAAGAAGAGGATGAGGAGAAAGAAGGAAAGAGGAAAGTAGGTTCTTGCCTAATTGCGGACTTCATCAGCGGGCAGCACAGTGGGCGCTCTTGATTAAGAATTTAATTGCGGCTGATTTACATCCGCCTCTCAAAACGAACATCTATTTTCGGGGCGCAAACTATGCTTGGCCGCTAATTGGCTTTCTGATTTTTCCTCGAAAGGGTTCGCTCTCGAACCGAGCTCGCCCGGTTGGGTTGCGCGCGTGTTCATACTTCACCTGTCGGACGCTGATAGTCCCCGTTAATAGTTTCTTTCTTGGTAAGGAGCGAAAGGGCAGATAAATTCGCGTAAGAGGCAGTGCATCATCGTAAGTCAGATACGAGAGAGAGTTGATCAACGGTTTGCATCTCGCGCAAAATCCTCTACGCGCGCGCTCCATCTCCCTTCGCTCGCTCGTTTCGTCCGTTGAAGAGAGCAATAGACAGAAATGCGCTGGTTAAATTAATTACAGAGGCAAGATCGCGAGCAAACCACGGCCATAAACAAAGCGGGACGATCGGCTGATCATTACCTCGATAGGCTTGATAATAACATGCAACGCGCTGCTCTTTCGCGGTGAACACGTGCACACACGCCGACGCTTTTTCGATGCAACGCGGCTCGATCATCGTTCCGGCTGCGGGAGACCTTAAATTTCACGCTCAAACGTTTATTCTATTTCTGGAGTTAATGACCAAGGTGGCCGAGGGTGGAAAGGAGTGTTAAGCACCGTGTAAGTGTTTTGTAACGTGGTCTCGAGAAGTGGTTGGAAAAGAAAATTAGCGCTTGCCAGTATTTTTGTGGATTTTAGGTTTGATGAATGGCTCGAAGCTCGCTTTTAGAACAATCGGGAAGACGAAAAATAAGAAGATTTGCGTGTACGAAAGCTCTGATAACGAGATCTTTTATCTGTATCTCGAGGGTTGAAGACAAGAAGAATTTTCTTTCTTTTTTTTTTTTAAAGGAAATAAACGAAATTTGTATCAAAGTAGATTGAAAATTAAAAGTATCAAGGATTCGAATTTAAATTTATATTGAAATACGAATTTTCTAATTTAAATTCACCAGTTTTGATCGTCGAAGTTCGTATCCTTCCCAGGAATTTCAGAATCTCTTCAGAGTTGAACACAGTAGAGCAGATTGCCGTGTCGCTACAATGTGTCATTCGAAGTGTACGCCTCGACGGCTGTGCCAACTCGTAAAACTCATCTGCGGTCATCGTTCGATGTGTAATATTAAGCTCTAAATCACGTACAACTGGCTCCGCCCTTGATACGGCACACGCACACACGGTTACAAAGCTACGTTAATTGGCATATACGAAGCAAAGTTTAAATCATCTCTTGCATATTCTTCATTTTATACAGAATAAAGGTAATACAGTGTAACAGATCTTTCAATAAATTTCATGCTCTTGTCTAAAGCGTGGTACTTGATATATTTAATAGGCGAACACTCTCCAAATTACAAATTACAAATTCAATAACATCGATATCTCAACAATATCGATGAACGTGCATACGCTTTTCAAAAAACGCAACTCTTTTCGTCGTTGTCGAACGTAAGTAACCGTCGAAACGTCATGTGAGTTTCCAATCGATCATTCGTGAGGCTCATTAACAGCGAGTTCGATTCGTATCAATGACATCACAGGAGCCGTGAAAACGCTCCGGAAGTCGTATCACGTTCCGGCCAGTTCATTCTTCACTCGTAGGTAGGTAGACTGGCCGATGTGGTGACGCCCCTTTTACAAAGCTTGTCCCACTGCTACCTGTGTGTACCTGTACAGTTGGTAAGAAGAGAGCCGCTGCCATAACAGGGTCTCCTGGTACCTCGGCCACAACTATTCCGATGGTCATTCACCAATCTCGTCTCTCATCTTCATCTTTTTATATCATCTCCTCCGCGCTGACTAGGTTTCTTTCTAGCTCCCCCTTTACCTCTTTGGCTTCAGATCGGATTATCCTCTTTTTCTTCGCCTCTTTTTCTTTCCACGATCTTCCGTACGAGCCGCTGCCCGATGTCCTTCCCGATAGATCGTCTCGTTTCTCTTGTGCTTCCTGTTTCGAGATCTCGAGTGGAGGTCTGTATTTAACGAGTACGTGCGTCGATGCTTTCCAAGGGTTGTTACGAATAGATTTATGCAAACTTGTACTTTCATCAAAATACAAATACAACAATTGAATCTAAATTTTCTGTCGCACGTTGAACGCTTCGACGAACGATTCAGTGATTTTTCATTAATTCTTCGTCCGGTGTCTTCTGCACAGCTGTTAAAACGCGTCATTCGTTCGAGCTTCCAATGACAGTATCCGATTATCACTCGCATAGCTTTGCTATATTCGCGGTAGAAACGGATTTCAACGGAAAGACAAGCGAGTATCGCGCGGATCGGAAGACAAATTAGTTGGATAAAAATTCGTGTGACGCCGCAGGGAGGAAAGTAAAAGTACAGGGGTCTGGTTTGTGACGAAACACGGCCCCAATGACCCGGCAACATGCGGTGCAGTGGTAACCTGAGACTTTAACGCACGGCAGATGATATCGTCGCTGACATCTACGTTAGCACGGCGAAGAAATACCGGTTCGTCCGAAGCTTTCGTCTGCACCGACTCTTATCACGACCTCGTCAAGTGTCCTTATGAAAGGGACAGCACGTGCGAGCAAATGGAGCAAAGTCACATTTCAGGCTTGTTTCCAATGTCATCTTATGACTGCGTCCGAGCTTCGAACTATCGGAACGTCAAACGAAGATGAAAATGGACTAGACGCGATCAAACGCTCCTTTCTCTATTTATCAGAAGGATAATTTCGAAAGACCGAGGGATGGAAAGTAGAAAATAGAGAGAGACAAAGGATCGTTTACACGTAATACGACATATTGAGAATTTACGAGCAACGCGCAAATCAAAAGAAGACAGACGCGCGTAATATAACGCGTGATGCATGATCGCGGTGGGATAGAAACACGATGTTCGTAATAAAAGAATAAACTCGTTGGTATATGGGATCGTAAAGTCGGAAGCGATTTACGCGCAGAGGGATGCATGGTGGAACGCGACAGGATGAGCAGGGTGAAAATGTAGAATATGCAATATCGTTCTACTTTTTTCCTACGTTCGTCTCTTCCCTTCCCATTTTTATCCAAAGTCATACGTATCTAAATCAAAAATCGGACATACTTGAAAAAGAAAACGAGAAAGAAGCGTGGAAATCGTTGATTTCAGTAATAAATAAAGATACTAAAATAAGATCATCCGGCGAATTAAACGATCTAATTTATCTTTTCTAGTAAAAGTTAAAATTAAATCGCAATTATGCAAATGTAATTAACCCTAATAAACGCGTACCTCGTTTCAAGGAATTGCTAATTAAAACTGACAAACTGGAAAATCTAGACGAATTACGTAAGATTGACCATGCATTTAAATCTTAATTACTTTTGCTGCGGGCTTTCGATCGATCGATCGTAAGAAAGGCTCTCTCGTTTTTCTCCTCTTATAAATAAATGCTTTCTTCGAATATATGGACGACGGACCTAAAATGGCGAAACTACCTTGAACGATAACTTATTGAAAGGCTCGATATAAGCCATCATGGTTCGTTAAATTTTCCATTGCACTCGGAGACGAGGCTGCATTTCACTTTATGCCAAGTCTCCAGGCAGCGATGTCGCCTGAAGGTAAACATAGGTTGAAATGCTCCCTCAGGGACAAATGAAGTAGGCAAAATACGTGCGTGACAAAGGAAAGAAAGCAAGCAAATAGAATTGAAATTCTTATTGTCATCGTGTCGATCTACGTACACCTTTTAACCTTGAAATTCGACCACGCTATTAAATATGTTTGTTAGTTAACTCTTTGATGGCGGAGCACGCTAATTGACGCCTTGTGTGAAATAATCACACAGGAAGGTATAATCACGAGGATGAACCGCATAATATATAATTTGAATAATGTTAAATAAATATCGTGCAGTGTGTGCTATATTTAAATTTTCATATTAATATGTTGATCAACCTAAATTATACAATCCGAAGGAAATTACTGTTCACAGAAGAAGCGCTCCGTAGATCGAATATTATACATTAACACCTTTTTATGCTAATTTCATCGCGGACATCGAACAATTAAAAATTTTTTACTATGCTATAATTGAAAGTATCATAAAAAATGATAGAAACATTAATTCGCGTAATGTTCTTGTTAGTGTGTTATTAGACTTCCTTATGTGGCGATGTCAAATATAGATTTTTAGTTTCCAACGAAACGAGTCAGGATTCGTGTTTTACTTACGATTACCGAAGTACAGCGGATTCTCAGGTACTCTAACGCCACCAAGACACGTAATACCCTCACCCATTTTCGCGACATGTGTGCGAAGCGCTCTGGAGCAATACAAATATTGAACTTGTCGGCGCAGTGTTCGACGAACGACTCCCGGCTGGAACGAACGATCACGCATGATGGAAAATTAAAACACGAATTGGTCGATCCCATTGTGGAATTTCCTCGTCTATTAATCGTCTATCGAGACGAATCTTCTCCCTCTTACGAACGATTCCATAGCAATTTGATTAGGATATTTCGTTAACTTTTATCCGACTATTCTAGCGCAGAAAGTTTTATTTCAACTTCTTGAATATTATTTTATTTCGATTTATTACTTAAGATTTGATCGCGTTAAAGATACTCTGTAATTTTTATCCGATCCAAACGTAATTGTTAAAGAGAAGAGAATAAAACGTGAAATCTAAATGGACTGAAAGGTATATTTAGCGTCTGAAGAATTACCTCGTAGGAGAACTTGATTCTATTTCGATATTTTGTATGCGATTTATCAAATATAAGAGTATAGATCGCGCATGAAATTCGTGAGTTATGGTACAGTAATTATGATTATAAGAGAAAATTGATCGAGTTGAGGTTCAACTGACGAGACGGAGTCATTAACGTCCATAGCTGGCAGCTAATGAACTAGCCATTTCTCGAGAGCGAACTACTCTTTCTTTATAGTTATAATGTTGTCTAAAGGCAGGGTATTAAAAGCGAATGAATTAACACCAGTATAGCAGAACTACTACTAATTTAAGTGAGTCTTTGATTAACGTAGTTACAAGGTTGCATTCATGATACAAGTTATTATAATATAAATTAAAGCACTTCCTCGGGGCGTGATCCACCACGTACAAATTCAATGTTAATAATTACATGCTTGATTTTAATTATTCGCGATTACAAAATTACACGATCCAGTTTACGAATTGTATGTGCAACATGCGACGCCTATCTAATATTTTAATTAAAACTTTCAATTGCTTCGACGAGTTCCATCTAATCTACATACGTTACACGATATTTAATAATAATTGAAATATATTCCTTTCTGAATTCGTTACTGAAAATGGATGATTTTAATAAATTATCAATTATTTTAATTAATATGTTCCATTTTAGAGCACTGAATGTCGAACGCGTGCGAATTCAATTTAATGTTACGTGTCCGTGCAAAACTCACTCGTGTAATTTGGTTTGCGCAATAAGAAATTAACGAAAATCTCGTGTGTCTTGGTCTGGTCCGATGTCATCTCTATTTTCACGGGCAGGTTCGCGTCTCTTTTTGTCCCTGACCGAGGACAGTGCGCTTACCGGACCGACAGCGTTTCTTAGAACGTGGCAGAAGTGTCCATCACTGGCTCTGGAAACTTTGCTCGGGGAAGAAAGTGGTGAGCCCGTTGTCTTTGTCGCTACCGCTTCTCGGAAACCATCGAGCGAAATTCAGAAATCATATTTCATAGAAGACGCATGCTCGCTTCACCGTGGATTAAATTTTTGGGGCTCATCCTCGTCCGTGACCTTTCTAACATCGTTCGCAAAATGGTATTTGCTTCGTTTTGTCTTTCAAAGATCTAAAAACGCGTATCTTTCCATCCATGTCGTACTACGCCTTATAGAACCTGTGCCGTCTAACTACTTCCCATTTAAGTTTCGCTCTAAATTACTCGCAACTTTTACGTCTCGCAATATCAAAAATTCGTCCGAGCGAACTTTCAGCGACGTTCAGGAAAAGCGTCGAAGAATCTCGTCAAGTTTCTTGTCACAGAAGCTTCGCAAAAACCGTCTCATAAAAGGTATCCAAGAAATTCACCCCATCCGGTAGATGATTCTTAACCGTTGATTTCTCCTCGCGTCACTACCACGACCAATTTGTCACGAATAATTTGCATAGGTATGGACAAACTCGTGGTACATCGACAGGAACGATTCGCTCATGGGGGTAATGGCTCGAAGCTTGGCCGATCGGGCAAACACATTGGCGTATCGTGGTCGAGAACGCATGACCTCTGAACACCGCTAAATCAACACCACCGATCTGACTCTCGCGGAACGAACCCAGGCAATTATTTGCACCGAGATTTATGAGTTTGTACGGAACGGACAGCATCGGCTTCTTCTTCTTCTTCTTCTTCTTCTCCTCTTCTTCTTTCTCCTCTTCGTGTACACGTAAACGCACACGATCTATCTTTCTTCGTTGAACCGTGTGTCTCGAAGGGAACACTCAGCTCTCGCACGGTTTTCTTTTCCCCGCGCTCTTTGACTTCATTTATCTCGGACGCACTTGTTCACCCGGCCAGGAATCACTTTTCGCATCGTAATTACACGTGGCCGCGCAATCTCTCAATAATTCAATCGCGCGAATGATCGCCCGCGCGCGTGCGCTCCACAGGAAGAAGAAGAAGAGAGAGAGCGAATGCGTTCGAGTTGCATTTTTAATTCGGTACAGCTTGTAAACTTGGTCTTTTTCTATTCGCTAGAACCACGATACCGTAGAGTAGTAATTGCGAGAGTGAATTTTTCTCGACGTTTCCGCGAAACGCGATAGTTTGATGAACGATTTCTTGACTCGACTGGTGGGAAAATGGAGTAATTGTTCGAAATCGTTGGTGAGACGTGTGCGTGCAAAAAGGATAGGCTTCCTTCTTGTTCTTTTATTTCTTTTCGTACGCGTTCACGGACAATACTTTTTGTTTCTTGACTTTCCGATGTTTCGACACATTTTTGGATAACATATGCTGAATTTTATGCTACGTGCTGCTTGAAACAAGTAGGGGATTCCTTGAAACGTCACTTTGATTTTGACGATTGTTCAGGGCACCTTGATAGTAGCGATATTCTAATCGTTTTGAACGGTACATGTTGAAAATTGGTCTCGATGTTGCTACGATATTCGTAAAGATAAATTTCATATTCTCGAATTAGCTGTCAAGATTTTTAATAAAAATCGTTTGGCACGAATTCAATATGACCAAAGTGAAGAAAGTTTCGCACGGTCTGTTCAGATATGAGGATCGGAACAGTGGAAGCGGAGGAGAAATGAATATAAGCTCGAGTTACGAGCAAGGAAGTTTTTTTTATCGCGCTTTTACGTCGCATATGCTTGGCCCTGGGGCGCCAAACGATACTTCTAAGGGACGACTAGGATCAACCCCCTCGCCCATCGACTTACTTGCAGTGTAAACAAATTAAGGAATCGTCCACGGTCCCGGTTTACGACCACCTTCACCTACAATACATGCAGTGAATCTTTTATGACGCAGCTACGAACAAGCAGGCAAACGCTTTCTGCCATTATGAGCTACTTCGTTGGTGTATATCAATTTTCATTAAAAAGGAAAGAAAAAAAGGAGACAAAATTTAGAGAACATTCTTTAAAATAGCAGAGAAAGTACTAAACTATGGAAGTCACTTTGAAAAGTTTGTAGCATTTTTTCAACAGAGAGGTCTCTTCGTATATAAAGTTTATCAATTTCGAAACTGATTCCATCCGATCCCAAGATATATCTTGAAACTTTTTTCACTGAACGTTATTTGTTTGGAAGAAACTGGGTTTTGCTTACTCCAGAAGTTTCTCCATCGAATTTTATTAATTTCTAAACTTCTCCTGCTATATTTTATTTTGTTTGGAATATTCTTTGACTGTTTCTTTCTTAATACTCTCTCTGTGTAGTTTCATCAGATTATAATATATTATACAGATATTTTATGAACACTTTTTCCCGACTTTCTTTTACCGATACTTAAAAAACAATACGATTCTTCGCTAAATGCAAATTCAATAATAATTTATAAATTCTTTATTCAACCCTAGCTCTGAAATTTCCAATTTGATCCGCTAACAATTTCAAATTGCCACTGAATCAAAATTCTCTCACAAGTAAAGCAACATCCCTAGAACATCCTTCGATCCTGCGCAGCCCGAGTTTCTACGTTTCCTACTGGAAGCCAAAGACTGACACAAGAGGATAAAAACCGCGAATCATCGTCGAGTCAACTAATTCCCACTCCATTTCCTATTTTTAACCTAGAACCACTCGCCTTCTCAACTTAGCCACGAAACCCTCTTCAGAAACCCCTTCGAAGCCCTCGAAACAACTTTCCAAAAGACTTCCCCTAGTCCTAAACGATCTCGACCTGTTGGCCTTCGAGCAGAAGCCTCGATCCATGGTCGTCGAAGTGAAACGAGGGCGTTCGAGTAATTATGACGCGATCGTGGCGGATGGGTCCGTCGTTTCGCGGCAGAAATGGGATTCAAAGGGAGACAGGGCTGAGTCGTCGCCGGTCGGAAGGTACGAGACCTTCGGGGCCAGAGTTTTAGGGGCGAGCCGGCCTCTTATTGCTCCCCGAGTGGCCGCAAAACGAACTTTGATCAAATTCTACTGCGGTCGCATAAAACTGACCGGTTCGCCGGCCGTCCCGGGTTATGGTCCCGATAAATGATTCATCCATAGGTTAGATACGACTCGATACCGGCATGTGTCTTTCCGGAGATGTGCTTTCGATCCTGTTCAACGTCCAATGGTTCCTTCCAATGCGCGAACGTCGATCATCGTCCAGATCTTTTACGACTTGCGCTAAGTCCACGCTGGCGTTTCTCTATCGGTACTTTGGCTAAGCCGCTAAATCCGATCGATGGAGGCTTCGGCAGTGGACGAAGATGTTCGTTCCGCGCGTTTGTGCACGGTGAGATATTTAATGGCATTGTTCGAGATGGCTTCTTTGCGTTTCGTGGACCGATATCGAGATTACGTTGGGGTTTAGATGCTTGGTTTATTGCGTTTACTCGAGATAATGCGATTTGTTTTACAATATATGAATACATACAGTATGGTATACCAATAAAATGTCGAGTTTGAAATTTTTGCGTTGCGATATGCGTTATTGATCGATTATTCCAAGTCGTAGAATAATTGAACGAGATCTTCTTCCGTTTCCTTAATACGAGGTTGCCAGATCCGGTATACACGTACTATCGATAAAAAATTTAGCACTTGATTCAATTTCGTCAAAACCAAACGCCATCGAAGGTCTCCAAACGTAATCTATATTTTTAAAAAACCACGATCCAAGGAACGCAATGAATTTCGAAGTCATATACTACCAACCCAAAATTAAGAAACTACCCTCTTACGAACAATCCACACGGAAATACCTTGGAAAAATCTTCGTGTCCCTTCTCACGCTACATTGTCCCCTGAAACATATCAATCCCACGGAAACCCCGAACGTTTCACCCTGTACAGACACGGATACGAGGAAGAACCATCGTCCGCGAGGCAGAAGCGGAGCCCATTACGGGCAGCTAGATAGTTCATGTGACATATTTCTTTCAATATAACGGAACATCCGTCAGACTTTGGCCATGGACGATTCTAGCGGTTCTGTTGCGGACAATCTTGCAGAAACAATTCCGCAGGATGTCTGGAATGCGACGACCTTTGGCCATCGGGATCCTCGGATCACCGACACTGACCATCTCCTTTGCATAACGACGCCGTGCTCCATCCCCGAGCTAAGTCGCCAGGCCACGTTTCGACCCTGCGTCGAAAAGCACGCGTCCACTCAACGAAAAGGCCGATACACAAGGCCACCCTACGAGCACACACCGCGCTTACACGCTGCAATAACAATAATATCTGTATATGATGGTGGGCAACGTCGCGTCGCATCATCCCCGAAGCTTCTTCGTCTACGGTGCACGTGGATTTCATACATAGGAATGGGCCACTATGATGTGGATCAGCATTCAATTGTATCGAAATTTCGCCAGGAGAAATCCAACTTCAATTCGATGCGGCATGTTTTCCTTAAACGAGTGTGGGTGCATGCGTGTGGATTGGCTCGGTTTGAGTTTGGTTGGTTTTTTGGATTTTCGCGAAGATGCGGGTTTTCCGGGGCGAAGCCGATCGTAATGCGCGAATAGCAATCTATTTGGGTAAAACGGTGTTGTACATGGGAAATTGTGCGATTAATTTATACGTAGAGTAGAATTTTATTTATGCAAATTCATGGACGGACGAGTGGTTCGTGTATTGTAATATGAATTCTTTAACGGAAGTTCATCGACTCATCCAATTACTTTTGGTTTTTCATTTATGCGATGGGAGGTCACGTACGAACAAGCGGATGCAGCTGTATCAGATGGAAGCTGGCTTGATCTACAGCGATGAACATTTAATTCAAGTAGACAAAATTTTTATTCGCTTCTGTGTGACGCTTCGATTTGACCAGCGTCTTAGTAACCAACGAAACGAAAGGGAATAAAATGCAAATGAGAAATTACGTTCGGTTAGTTGGCGTGTTTGAAAATTAGAGAGAGGCCCGGCGACATTTCGCGTACACCCGCCGCTTTTCTTTTCGCTAATTTAAATGTCAAAGCAAATTATTTGATTATTTGCTATGCAAATGAAATTGTTTAAGGCGGAGAAACGGAGGTGAATCCTGTTGGCGAGACTGTACCTGGGCCGACATCTACGAAACCCAGGGATAATTCGGTCGCGTTAATTGGATCAAGGAGCCGGATTGAGGAGCGATCCTCCTTAGCCGTACAGAGGGAGACTCGACCCTAGTTTAATTATGCTTCTCGAGTTTCGAGCATGTCGCAATAATAGCGATACAATCCGCGGGACCCCGCTCCAATTATTATCCATTTTGCTTTCGGGAAAGCGGGAGATCGAACCGCTGTGATAAGGAATTTTATTTCAATGATTAACGTAATTTCGAATGTATTACGACTAGCTCGATTGTTGACGTAAATGAACGAAGGTTTCCAATTTCTCCCCGTCTTCCCTTTAATCTTCTCCATGTTAAATTTAATAATTCTTTCCTAAATTACGTAAAATTCGTAATGCGTCGATACTTCGGTTCCATATCTTTTTTTATTCTGACGATGTCTCGTATACGCTTGCATTTATTCATCAAATTTTTCAGAAATCAAATGGTCCCTTTTCCCCTTTCCTCTCCGTTGAATTACTAGTCTCGTGATCAATACGCATTAAAATTCGCGTTTTCCGTTATTTCCAATTTAACCGTCCTGCCTCTATCCGGCGACATACTCATAATAATGTTAATCATAGCCGCAAATAACCATGTTTCCACCGTGAAGATTGAATGAGCTTTCCTAAGAAAAAGAAAAAGAAAAAAAAAAGACACGATCGTCGCATTAACGAAATTGGCGTTTTTAACATTGTACGCCGCTCGTCGCATCCCGATTTGCATAATTATCGTGCGTGGCCTAAAACGGTCAAGATATTTTCCCTTTCCACTCGTTCTCTTTTCCTTTTTTCCCTTTTTCCCCCGCCCCTTATTAATTTTATTCGTCTTAATGGTCGTCTATCTTTTCCCGGGATAAGAGAAACGACCACGCTACGCTGGTCGGAAAAATCGTATACCGCCAACGAGTATTATAATAAATTTCACGGATAAGAATCGGGCGTAAACTTCGCAACGACAATTTTAGGAGGCTATGATCGCCGCATGAATATTCATGCCAAGGAGAGCGACCTCGAGCTTCCCCCACGCTTTTGTAATTAGTAATCGAAACCGACGTAAACGAGAGAAAAGATTGCCAGAAAGTTATCGGTACGATATCGCTAAGTCTTCGATCAATGATTTATTCTCGCAGAAAATTCTAACGCGATACGTATACGTTGCATTCTGAGTAGTGAAATTCAATGTAATAAATAAAAATGTTAAAAAAATAACGAAGAATCCCTCGAAGTTTCAAACTCGATTTTATCGAAAACCAGTCCTCGAATGAAAAACTAGTATTCCATCCCTGAATTCTAGTGCCTAATCCTGAACGACTAACGACTGGTGTTCGGAATATTCTGCAAAGTTCATTCGTCATAGTGCTTCTGGTGTTTGCAACAGATAGTTACGCGTGTGTTACAATTGTGACACAATATGTCGCGAGAATCTGGTACGTAATAAAAATTCGAAACTTTGTATCGTGTAATTTGTTATACGACATTTTTCAGAGATAAAAAACAGTGTGTGTAATTTATCGAAGGCTAATTAATCATAGCTAAAAGCTTTCTTATCTCGAATGATTTATTGCTTTCTACTATTCACGCTTGCAGTCCGAGTCAATGAATGCTGATAGCTACGCGACAAATGTAAACTTTGCATTATTAACAGGATCTCCGGTTCGTTCATTAAAACGAGAGATACGGTGTGAATATCTTAGAAAACGCGCTCGAAATTTACATATCTTTCGTGGATCATTATTCAACGTCACGCGGTATTAACGTTAATGTTACGAACATGTCCAGTGCTTCGTTATTCCTTTCATCATTTTACTTCGATATTATCTCTGTACAACGTTGGCCAGTTTTTGCAGTAATTAACTTTCAATTCTATTCATCGACTAGAAAATATTATTTCGTGAAATTGCGAAGAATATTTTTCGCCAAGCGAACGCTCGATACGCGATTAGTTTAAATAAAAAGATTGAAATACTTAAAATAAGAAAATGGGTTGTTCAACGTGATATCTGCTACATAGCAAATTCAGACAAGAAGATCGGAAGATATTAGTCGGCAAAAATTTGTTCGTGAAATTGAAGACTCGGTTTGAAACGGAATGCAAGGACTTAGAAGGGCTAGCGAAGCTCGTCATTGGAAACTGGAGTAGTAGTGGTGAGAAGGGCGACGGGAGTCACCCTTTCGACCGCTTTCCACGGCCACTAGCTATTTCTCTCACTCGAGAGAGCACTCGACGCAATCTGCCGCCCCGCATTTGCATACATAAGCTATTAAGCAGCTCTTTTCATTTCCTCCCGTTTATGACAGTTTAGTTAGAATAATGTTTTACAAGATTGCCGCGCGAACACTGCTTCGCCTAATGACATTTCTCCATCTGATTAATGCCCCTCCGCGTTATCGTTCACCATGCCATGCCACCGTTTAAACGACCTTTTGAAATCGATCGAGTCCAGCCGAACCGAACCGAACCGCTTCGTACTGAGCGATCGAAAAGAAATGCCTTTTGTCGTTGAATTAGAATTTTAGAAAATATTACAGTTGCCTATATTCTTATCGTTATTTCCATAGACTTTATCGCGCGAAACTTGATTTCCTTAGAAACATTAAACGAATAAAATCTTTAAAGGTCTGTACAAATTTCCATTCTTCAACCTTCGTTTAACTTTGCGCAAGGAATTCTCGCAAGCGAGTTTGATGATAATCTGTTTGAAGTTAATAAAAACCACGAGAGAAATTTTTAATGAAAATTCTTGCTCCGTACATAAGTTTTTACGAGGCACTTGTATTACGATGGTTTTGCAGAAGATATTAAATAATCGGTGAAACAATACATCTGGTAATATGTCGGTCTGTGATGCGCGAGAGGCTGGCTGCTCGTTTTTATTGTCCTCTTTATGGACACGGGACGAGCCGTTTTGAAGGCGCGTGTCATTATTTACGATGTTGCCTCTATTTTAAGATGATACCGCAGCTTAAGACACGAAATTTATAACCGCGAACGCGCCATATGCGTTCCTTTGTGAACCAACAGCAATGTTTCGAGATATCCGTAACGAATACGCGGCACTTGTAATTCATGAGTCCCCGTAACATTATGTGCTAAATATCTCTCGTTACTCTTGTCCGCTGTAACCAAGGAAAGTTACAGCATTTTCGATGTAATATCGCGATTACGCAACACGCGTAGAAAAATCGATGTGAAATCGAGATTAACAAAAAGATATGAAGATACGAACAAGGCGTATAAGATAAATTAAAAGGAATTGCAATGGCTCGTGTGACTATACATGGAAATATTTAGATCCTCTTCTTCCACTTAAAGAGAAAACGTAATGGAATTTTCGACAATGAAAGTATGAGAGGAGATAGCCGCAGAAAGCAGATAACAAGTATGCAGATTCCCCCTTGAACTGATACAATATTTACAAGACTTTCAATGTTTCAGAGGCGCAGTAGCCTACTGTATTATTTATACTCCATTGCTTATGAATAACTGCTTCTATCCGAAACGCATACGTATCTGCACTTAAAGTGGAATTTATATGGCGGCCGTTTCTCTTTTTCCGCCAACGTTTTCGATTATTTGTATTCATAGTCCAGGAATCGGGCAAACGTGGGAATTTCTGTCACTCGGAAGAATATTATCAGACAAAACTGAATAATCGTTATCCTTCCGTAAAATTAGTTAAACTTTCAGAAGTTCAATTAACTGTCTTAAATAATTCCAAGCGAAAATAAAATGAGAATCACTTTTCGAAACGTGTTGTAAATTCACAATCAACTAATATTCGTGGTATTAAACTTTCTTTCTCTCTCTCTCTCTCTCTCTTTCAATAAATATATTTTAAACTGAAATATCGCAGCTGCCTTCTTATCGCTGCATATCGAAACCATCGATTCGCTCGATCCACATATAGAGACAGTGTTTTCATTTATGAGTTAACAACGTTGCAAAAGCAGGATCAAGCTCTCTTGTCCGTGGCGTGGCCTCGCCGGCGAGATTTCATTAGAGGGCCGGTGATATCGCGGCAGAAGAAGAATAATAAGTTGAAGCGCAATTAATAAACGCTCTCGATCGGCGTCGTATATCAGGATGGGTAATTAAGCGCGTAACTATAGAATCTCGAGGCGTGGCCATCCCTGGCTAACCTGTTGTACGCCGCGACGAGGGAGGGCGGTATTATTAGTCGCAAGACGCTATAAATATAAGCCGTTACGAATTAAAAGAACCTTCCCTGCCTTTATTACAACATTTTTAATTACTGTGAAATGGCCTGAAATTTTTTTCATCCCTCCTCTACTTCATCTACTTCGTCTACTTGCTCCGTTTACGAGCTGCGAGAAAACGCACGGTCGCTAATTAAACGGAACGCTTCAAATGCCGAACACCGAACGCGTTAGATCGGCCCCCTTTCGCAAGCCTCCATATCCGCCCCCTCCCGGTTCTTCTTTCTTTCTTTTCTTCGATTCCACCAGTTCGAGGGGTGTATCTCGTGAACTATGTCCTATGTTCGAAATAATCGATTTTAACCAAGTAGGAATTCTATCGAATCGCTGTGTGTCGTGGAGTACGAGGATCGACCGAAGCGTCAGAAACAACAATTCTAACCAGCATGCGAATTTTTACGTAATTTCATACATTTACGGAGATAATTATAGAAACGAAATTTAAACAGAGATTTATTCGACTTGTCAAACATCGCTATACTGTAACCTTTTGTAGCTTTAAATTTACATCACGCAACAGCCATAACCAAAGTTGAGAAAGTCACAGCGTAAGAATGTACGCTTTCGACTGATCGCTACTTCCATTTTCCAACTGAAAGATTTTCTGTGCGGTGGAACTTTTCAGCAATTCGTATATCCACGAAGCAACATTTTTCGAAAGAAAAATTTTCCGTGACAAAGTAGCTTTTCAACGATGCAAACGCGGATTCTGGTCGAAAGGAAGCCACGTTAGCGTTCGCATCGTTTGCATATCCTTTTGAAGCTGGCCTCCACGGAGGAAGAGTGTAATCCGTTTCAGTCGCTCAGTTTATTCTGCATTGTGTTAATACACATACAATGGCCGGTCGCATAAGATACGGTGTGTGCATGTAGACCAGACGCGCGACCTATTCAAAAGGTGAGTATGCAATTGAAGAAAAATGCATGTCCTCTCGTCGGACCGTTCAAAAGCTCGGGAAAGCATTTCCATACATTTACAATTCTATTATGCATTTCTTTATGACGCCGTCGTTATAATAAGCGCGGCCCGAACGCAGAGGCTTATTAGCAGTTATCGGTCAACGTTCTGCTAACAATGCTTCTTCTTCTCCTTTTTCTTCCTTTTTGGTTTTCCTCTTCTTCTTCTTCTTCTTCTTCTTCTTCTTCTTTTGTTATTTTCACCATTGACGACATTGTTTGTTAAACGTAGATTCTGTACAATGAAATTTCAAATTCTGTTAAAATCTTTTATTATTATTTGTTTCAAACTCTTCCAGATTTTATTTTTGTTTGCGTTATTTACGAGGCTATGTTGCTCGAAGATTACGGAACAAACATAAGCACAATTTTCTTCATTTTCTAATCTTTAAGACTCCTTTCCATTTGATATAAATCATTGGAAGGATTCCCTTCCACTTAATACTTGAAATAATATCGTATTTTTATCCAATCGCCAATGCAACGCAAAACCATTCCATCTCCAAAATTCCACGCATCGAATCATCGAAAAACACGACAATCCTGCTTGCCAATCTTCCATTTAATTCCGAAAACAAACTGAACCACCCATCCCAAATCGTACATCAACGATTTCCTTAGAACCAACCTACCCGGTACATTGTCATGCAAACTGGCGTTGGAAAAAGAAAGAAATAAAGAGGGGACAGAGGAAGAAATTTCAGCAGGCATGAAAACGTTCAATTTCGACTGGGTCGATTCGCTGATTCCTAAATAGAAGGTAGAGCATCGTCGTCGAGCACCACAGGTCTTCGATGTTTAATCGTCTGTCAAATTCACGGTACGCAAGCTCGCTATCAATTCGCTTCAGGGGGTAGAAGAACGCGTAAGAAGGGGGGAAAACGACTTGTATCGGAAGACTAGTACGTGAAAAGTTACAATCGGCACGGAAGGTACGATTTTAATAACCATTCGTTTCGAATCGCAGTTAGGTCGCAGTCCAAGCACGAGAAAACGAGTTCCATCCTTCTGTCCCTCTTCCTTTTCTAATTTTCTTTCATTTTGGGGCTCCCTTTACCATCTCCTTTTGCCATTCGTCTATTTTTAAATAATTCTTCACGTTTCTTTTTTATTCGCGAATCTCCGTTATCTCTTCCCTCCCTCCTTTGTTTCACATTTTCCTTACGGTCTATCTCTATCCTCTCTTTTATCGTTTCTTCTTTCTTTCATTCCAGACTTCGCGTCTTTCCCATAACACACATAGTCGGTTTGATTAGAACGACACGAGCGATAGAACGCGCCTCGCGAGGAGGAATACGATCGTCCTATGTATTCATTTGCTGAACACGTTCACCGCGTGTAAACTAATTTACTCGGGAGAATCGGCTAGCTACCGTTACGTACATTATAATGTATACACGCATGTTCGATACTCGCTGCTTATTTCTTCCTCTCCTTTCCTCTCCCAATTTTTTTTTTTTTTTTTTTTTTGTAAGATCACTATGCTATCTATAATTGATATCTATGAAAAATCGATGTATCTTTGGTAATATAGTATGATTACGGAGTAAGAAAATTAAACACAACGTATCGCCGATGAACTTGATTCCCCGATATGTATAGTGCTTGAGACGCGTTTATTCTCAGGTTAGTTTGTTTGTTTTGGTAGCAATGCGTTAATTACATTTCCCGTGAATAGCTGCACGGTCTTTTTTGGTTTCTACGCAATTATAGCACTGTCACTGCGTGATATATGTATGCTCCGTTTCTATGTCAAGTACTTGGTTTATTTTACTCAGCTCGTTTCTTTGCCGTTAAGAACATATCGTCGATTCGCTGGATGTCCTAGTCTCAGCAGTGCTGTACTCTTCAGTTTTACGATTAACCAACTATCTAGCCTCGTGAGGTTTAAATTAAAAAAAAAAAGAAAAAAGATTAAGAGTTAAGGATATAATCGTACGCGATATTGCTTATACAGAATATCGAGTGTGAAAGATTTAATGGTCGAATGACATTTATTGCCACGAAGCTCGTCATAGTATAAATTTTCCTCAAGTTTGATGGCAAGATCGCGACAAGTTGACGCCTTAAATGTCGTCCCTCGACGAAGAAGATTCAACGTGATCGTTATTATCAACGTAGCGGCTCTCGTCCGGGGAACTCTTCTCAATTAAAGCTGCCTTAATGTATGCATCGAGTTCTATGTCCTGTAGCGGAAGCCGCGAGAGGGATTCTAAGGTGTTTGGCCGTGAGAGACGGTTTGATTTAAGATGAGACGTCAAGTGTAGCAACTTCGAAGGGCGAGGCAAAATCCTCCGTGTCAATTCTCAGAGCAATCTGCCGATGCAGATTAGGATAGTCTCTGTTCGTCCTTTGCTCGTGCACGATTTCACCGCCGACTCTTCTCTTCTCGTGGTCTCGCGTGTCGAGATTAATTGGGTCGAATTGTCCTGACGGAATTAATGTCGCGAGTTCGATTCGCCGCGAACGTTTTGCAAACTAACGAGCTACCGTGATCTCGCTTCCCGCCCGTTTCGATTAATTGTACCGCGTTCATCGCTGATTTACGAGTTACTCTCTTAATATACGAGTTTCTTGCTTCTTCGTTTACGGATGAGAGCCGTCTAATGAGATTTTAATGAAATGAATGGAGTTGGAAGCTAATTTTGTTGAATTTGTTAAAGATCAGTGGCTAGAGCGATAGGCGTAGTGGCAATTTTTTAAACTTTTACAGAGAGATAAACGAAGGAAAATGGAAGACGTCGAGCAGTTTGCAAATCCTATTACATACATATATTTCCCCTTTATACTCTGACGAAAATTAATGCGTGCAATTTAACGCTTTTTACGAGGAATCGTTTAGACGTTAACGTAATAGCCGTGTAACAGGTATACGCAAAGAGCCTGCTATAAACGCCATGACAACGTGTATGTATGAAAATGAGGTACAAATTCAAAGTTCCATATCTGTCGCCTTCGCCCCTACGTATAATCATTTTCAAAGCGAACTAGCGCTATTCTTCTAGGATATTCTCGTAAAAAAAAAGTGAAACAAAAAATCAGTAACGATTACTTAGTTTCTGTGTGAAATTTAAGAAATTTCACGAGGATAGAAAAGTACGATTGGGGTGAAAACGATCGAAAGAACGAAGCTGAGTTAAAGACTAACGACAGTCGTGGATGCACAAGGTGCATTATGACGAGTAGGTCCAGAAGTTACGTAACGAGCAGCTATTTGACATGGGACGTGTGTTAGCCAAGGGCTGTGAGCTTTCTCTCCTCCCGTTGCTTGCACTTAGCTGAGGGGTGAGTGTCCTGGGGATGCGAGCCTCCAACTGTTATGGTCAGGATTACCCCCGGGGTCGATGCGTTGGGGTCTCTCCATTCCCCCCGCTGACCGACACACTTAGAACAACAATAACTCAGTAATCCACGCGGACCTGCGTCTGGGCGCCGATGAAAAATGTAAAAATCCGGAAAACCGCTGCCCCGTGACAGTTCAATACATTTTAAATGCGTTCCGGCGCATTTGTGGGATACGATAAGCATCCACGATATCCAACACCCCCAATATGTCCGTTATTTATCGTCAGATTTATGGAATAAACGAGTAGCGTGTCACAGCAGGCTTAAACCATGTGGTTTCTTCGATTATGTGCGCGTGTGTGTAGTTTTGTTCTATTATTAATGCTTCTGGATACGGATGCTGCAAAGTGTGTAGAGTATATGTATGAATATTTTTGTAGGAAGTTTAAACAAGCTAAGGGTGATTTTAGAAATATTCTATCGATCGCTAAGAGAAGAAGTTAATTTTGTATTACGTTCCTGTATATTTTTTAAATTACTTTCTTCATATTGTTCGCTTCGTTTCGATCCTACTATCGAATTAATTTATTAAGATTTTCCAGACATTCGACCGATTTGGGATATTCGCGGCTCTTTCTTCAGCCACGTACAATTCGCAACATGGAAATATAGTTAGAGGGATACCTTCTGAAAAGAGTGGCCTAACAGGGTGCGGAGTTTACGCTGGCGGCGTTGAGTGGATCCTAATAAAAGACTATAGTCGGCTTATCGAATCTCGGATTTGCGGTAGCGGAGAGTGTTCATAGCCTGTAGCCATATTCACCCCTCTGTCAACCTTCAACCTCCGGCTCCATTATCCTAGCTTTCCGTCGCGATATCATTTACCGACACTTCCAGTATCTTGAGGAACGTTTGGTCTTATGGCGCGCGAAATCTCCGCTCTGGAGATTTGAATGTCTCGGAACCGAGACGCGATGTTTTATAAACCAAGGACCTGCGACAGTACGCATCGATAATCGTTAAATTTTCTATGCATCCACATGGTTTACCTACTCGATAAATTTTTAAACGTTTTAAAATATTAATAGTACGGCGTATGACTTTTGTCCGTTTTACATTCTTCTCGAAACTAAACAAATTCTGATACAAGTACGACTAGATCGGATCGAACGTAATTGAAGAACGAAAATTCGCTGGAAGGGAAATTTCGCTGGAAAAGGGCGATATCTTCGAGTAACTTGTAACGAATTAGAAAATATTTAGTCATAACAACAAGGAAAGAATGGGGCGAAGGAAGCTCTCTCGATGATGATCGAAACGATGAACGGTTAAAGGAGACAAAAGAAAAGAAAAAAAGATGAGAAAGAAGAGAGGAAAGAATAGGAGGGTTGGTGGAATGCCTTTATACGGCGCATCTCTATGAGATTCTTTCACGACACGCCGATTTAAAATGCCTTTTAAGAAGCTAGGTAGGGATTGGTGGAATTGTGCCGGGCTGAATCGAACGTTCAACGTCTGTACCCTCTGATGCTCCGTAAGTTGCATTCCTACTTTCTACCTTAATAAGAACGTCGACGTGTTCGTGTCTATACTTATGCAACGAACCGTGCTCGATTAGACGCCGTGGAAAGGAGCAATATTCGATTTGCCCCTTCGATGAAACGTTCGATCTTCTTGCACCGTTCTTAATTCGGCGCAACGCTTCTTATTAGAAATATAGCTAGAGGATGAGTTGTTTCTTTTCATATTTCCAAATGTTAATGTTATTTCGTAATATTATTATTGAGATACTATCAATGGGAAGCTTAACGTTGGCAGATCTTTATAGTTTTACGAAATATACAAATTCCAAGCTATAGAGGTTTTCGAGCTCGGTTAGTTTCGAGATGGCAAGAGGCGATATCAAATTAAACACATAATACTTTTCTG
This sequence comes from Bombus pascuorum, assembly GCF_905332965.1. NCBI lineage: Eukaryota > Metazoa > Arthropoda > Insecta > Hymenoptera > Apidae > Bombus > Bombus pascuorum. The sequence continues at coordinate 3,300,643 of NC_083488.1, read as the reverse complement.
TGATTTTATGCCAAAATTTTGACAGACAAAACTTACGAAACGATCTGAAATCACGTTTATAGAAATTACATAAATTTCTAACCCGTGTTCCAATATGTAGCGATAAATGAAAAAATAAAGAATTAAGAAGTGGAGAAGATTCGAAAGGAGGAGGATTTAGAGGGAGGGGATGAAGCATCGCGCGAGCATAGAAGACGAACAAGGGAGTCCAAGCGGTCCTTCGGGAAACAAAAGCGCTCGTTTGGCCGCATTATAATACAACGACAGTGAACATATCCCCGCAACTTAAAATCGCGCTGCTTTGCAATTCCGCTCTCCATCTCGAATTTTTACATAATCGCGTTTCAAAGCCGGATAATATTTATACGATAATTGAGCTGGCCACGTCGGCGCACGATAATGCACGCACATTATGGAAATGTGTAAACGCGGTGCTTTGATCATTTTCTCCATTCGTCGGATTACATTGCCTCTTCTTCTTCTTCTTCTTCTTCTTTTCTTCTCGTTCTTTAGTTCTTAAAGTTCCTTCTCCCGAGACGATTTTTTCTTATGAAGCAACGAGCATATTATTTGCTTCTTTTTAAGTTTCTCAAGCTTGATGTTTTTAATAACGAGATTGCGTAATTAGAGGTCTCTGCGTTATAACAGTTACTCGTAGATTGGAAGCTATTGTTCCGAACCTTGTAATATTCTTCGATCGTATATTGAAATTAGCTTTTTTTTATATATTGTCCAATACAATGATGACAATCGCATCTCGTTACGGTGCTAATGAGATTCCAAGATGTTTTGTACGAAACATACAATCTATGTATATATAAAAGATTTGTATGCAAAGTGTTCAAATAATTTCGTGAGGCTATGCGACACTCAACCTAATAAAACACACGTGGACGACGCAATCACCGATGATCGACGTCGTCGACATCGTCGATGTGGACGAGGACCATGGTGTTGGTTGCGTAAGCCCATATATATATCGAGGATCGCGGGCCCGCGAGACGACTTTGAACCGGCCATTATGGAGATTCATAGGAAGCATATTATGCGTTATATTATGCGTATGCAAACGGAATTACGTGTTCGAGGTCGCGGCTGAGGGGATAAAACGCGAGCAAGGCGAAAACTTTTGGTAATGGGGATTATTACCTAGGGGTACGAGGCGCGATTACGGTTCGACTCGCGTCCCGCCGCAGTTTAGTCCCATTTACATTGTTAATAGAATCATTATTAGGTTATCGTGGCGATTTATTCGACTAATTGGGACCCGGACCATTCGTGGGCCCAGAGGAAAAATGCTCGGCCCGATCAGAACGCTCGGCTGTGGCTGCTTCGAGCGCCGGTTAACGCCGATCCGACGTTCCGTTCTAGCCACGAATATTCGAACGTTATTATCCTGCTGATACAGCCTGCGAAATCATAGAGCAGCGAGCGGGCGCGCGAGGGCCTGGCTCTGAAAAAAAGTTAATCGTCGAGTAGCGCAATAATTACTTTCGCCCGGCTCTGCCCTACCAGCTTCACCGCGAATACGCTTGCTCCTCGTCTCGCGCGTTTCCATCCTTCACCTGCGTATTCGCCAATCATTACGTTTTTAATGGAAATTTATCGTTTTCTTTTTTGCCTCGTTTGCTGTTTGGCTTCGCGTTTTTGTGATGTTGATTTTTGCTTCAAAGGAATAAAAGGATGCGATGTGTGACAAATGAGTTTCTTGGAATACGACGGGCTTGTGAATTGAACGAATTTGAGAAGTCGAAATTGCAAGAAGTAAGGAAGAACTATAGTATTGAAAGAAGAGCCAGATACCAATTTAACATAACAATGTCTGGCAATTTGAGAAAGTTCGTCAGATTCGCGATTTCGCGATCTCCTATCACCATGGAAAGATAACTATCACCTTGCGGAGAATCGCGTATACGTTCGGTTGCCAGGTAATTTACATCACAAGAAAAAAGTCCTCGATACCTTAAAAATTCTCAAGGTCGTTTACTCCTCATTTTCGAGCTATCCAACCACATCGATTCACACGGCAGCTGCCTCGAAATTTCGTCGGACCCCTTCAATCGCGCGATTTGCATCCTTCGGCCTTTAGCGAGTCGCTCAATTACTAACAAATATCATTTGTAAATAGAAATAAATTCTGTGAATCTTTTTGAATAACAGCAAACTGAGCATTAGTACCGGCGTTTACAACTACAATCAAGTTCCCAAGTATAAAGAAACGTTGAATCCCAAACAAATATTTTTATCTTTCGACAAAAACGATTTCTTCAATATAGAAAAAAAAAAAAAAAAAACACATCAATCTCTTCCCTAAATTCAACTAAACAGCTATACTCAAAAAATGATCTACTTCGAATAAGAAACATTCTCCCTGTAGAAGAAGTAGAATAAAAAGAGCGAAAGCAAAGCAAAGAAAGGAATAGGAGAAAGACTGCAATATCAAAGGAAACAAAGCAACAAATAAAAAGGAAATGAACGGAAGCAAAAAAGAAACGAAGGCAAATAGAAGAAACGAACTGGGCATGCATTCTGACTAAGTGCTGGCATACCTTTCGAAAGCGTAGTGTCTCTCGTCAAATCTGTAACACATAAACAAGCATACGTCACTACAACAGCATTGGTAGAGGATCCGGCGCTGGGGTCATTGGATCAGAATAAAAGCCAGTGTGTGCTAGTCCGACCCGTTTTATAAACTAGTTTCGTGCAGCCTTTTCAGAGCGAGGGAGAACGAGAGAAGAAACCGCGTGGATAGAGGAAGGGAAAAACGAAGGAAGAAAGAAGGCAGGGGATGGAGGATAAACGTGAAGGGTGGCTGGATGAAGATTCAGGTGGGTAAAAAGTGAAAGAGAGAGAAAGAAAATGGGGAGAAGAACCGCGAATATTATTTGAGCCGGTAGACGGGTAGTTTGGTGCACATAAGTAGTTATACCTATAAGTAGACATAATCATCACCAGCGTAGGTAGGCAGACGGGTAAGGTTAATTTCCAAACCCCGTATTATGGTCCCCGAATCAAGTTTTCCATAGTATAATAAGCAATTTTATGACGTGCACTCGTAATTATATTGAGATTAGATAAGACCGGACCCGTTTAGTTTTTGCAGCCCCTAACCTGCACGGGCATTGTCCAAGTGGAAAAATTTGGACCCGCGACAAGGTTTGTGTGCGTCCGTGTGTGCGATTCGATACGTCTTCGTAGAACGTCTATACGTTCACGTGACTTTGATGATACGTCTGTGCCTCTCGGGAATATCGTTAAGGATGAAATCGATCAGCTTCATTTTGATAATAAAAGCTGCAACATGCCGATGACTATCCAGTTGCTAATCATTCGAAATAATATTTAAATAGGTGGAATGTGCGTTTCGTGGATTCGTTCCTGAGTCTTTAAACTATTTACTGTCAGCGAATTTAGAAAAGTTACGAAAAGAACTGATTTAACCTCCGAATGTTAAAGTCACACAGTGGTTATTCAAATTCTCTGTTTTCAGCAAGGATTCCACTTTCTGAGATCTGTAAATCCAAAAACCACGGTCGTATGCTCTGAACGATCCGAAATCGATTTGCAAAGAAGGATGGAGAAGAAGCAAGCGTACCGGGAGCGATGGTTTTTGTTTGGCGCGAAACTCGAACCGACAACAAACAAGCCCCGCGACACGTTGCATTTACAATGCTATTTTTCTCCTAAATGGAACTTCTTCTGATATCGCGATCGAGAAGATCGGCAGAGACCGGCGTTTTTCCGATAGGCCGTGATCGAGGGTGCGCGGGCCCGCGGCTCGGAATGTCGGACGAACCGATAAAAACCGAATCAAATATCCTACCGTTCGGTCTTCGTGGGCCTCGGCCCCGACTAATGAAAATACCCATTGTTAACCGGCCGGTTTTGCGCCGAGAAATTTTCGGCCCCAGTATCTCGATCTCGTGCGGCATTTCACTGCCGGACGTATTAGGCTGAACACGTAATTACTGCGAGTTTCTTTCCGCCCTTCCTCTCCAACGACGTACACGTTCTCCTATTTTGGACGCGCCGATCGTTTGAATTGACTCGATGGATAGGAAAAAGTCGCGAGAAGATGCTCTTGGTTGCTCTTGGAAATCGGCGAGAATGTTCTTTTGGTTAGTGGCGATGGGAGAAATTTTTTATTCGATGGGGCCACAGGGAAAACGATGGTTGAAAGCGTTGCTTATATGACAATCCTTTTGATTCAGACGTTATTTCTCTCAGTTCCGATCTTTTACTCTAAGAGATCTGTTTTATTCGTTAAACGTGATAATTCACGCCTTTCTTTGGCTATATATTTTCGTATGCTATGCATATACGTAATACGCGGTCTGTACATTTTTGCGTTCTTAAATTGAAATCCAATTAATTCTTAACAAAGAGCGAGTGCTATTTCGTTTGACGAACAAATTTTCGAGACGTCTTGGGTATCGAAGAAAACACGAAGTTTCAACGCGGAAGACGAGTCGTGGCCTCCGTTGGGAACGTCGATGGCCACACGACAATCGCAGTCAATTGCCATTACGGGAAATTAAATCAGTCGTGCTTCTATTTACGCGGACCCCAGCGTCGTGTAAATTGACCGACCACCGAGAGATAACGCCGAGACACTCGATGGTGGAACTAAAAGACGGAATCGAAATCGAAAGTTTTTAATGGTCTACGAGATCGAACCTCCGACGAGGTTTCACATTATAATATAAATGTATATCCGCAAATGCGATGGAAACTGTAAGAAAGAATCAATCTACTTGACCTAATAAGAAGAATTTAAATTCACATTAAATAAAAGAAGATTGAATTGACAAGGAGAAAAGATTTTATTGTAAAATCATATAAGCATACGCTATCGTCGCTGCAACGTTAAAAATTCTCTACTACTAAACAAACGAAACGTGATCAGAAATTCTCTACCAAAATATGCTGTCGACAGCACCATCGAATTAAACGCCACGTCAAAAATACCTTAGTACACGTACAGCCAAGTCAGCGAAACGCTTCTGGACACGCTCGAAGATACTATTTATCGAAAACGCTCTAGCAAAATACGCTATCAGCGAATCGAACACCACGATACAAGTTGCCCGGTACTAAGCAAAGTCTGTAAAGCCGCGGTAGTGTAATGGTACCTCTCGTTTGGTCGGCGACGTCGACTCAAGACTCGAGGCATCGAGAAGATGTCGAAGCGGTGTATCGAGCTATTGACCTCGAAAAAGGAGGAGAAGAAGCCTCGGAGCTTCATTGAACGAGTCGAGAGGGTCGATACCGCGGGCGAACGGAAGAACGTGAAAACAATTTGAATCGCGGCCGGTTGCATTCATTTGGGGATCGGTTTTGGAACGGTTTCTCCCTGATCCGCATTTAAGTTAGCCTCACGTTCGGCCGCAGCACGTGATCCAGCTGCTCGAGAGGAATCCCACGTATCCGTGACGTCACTCCTATCTCGGCCCTCTTGGTCGAACACCAAGCTGCACGAGCCGATACCGGGCGCGAGCGCGAGACTTCTGTCTAGTCGCCTGACTTATTAGGAATTCCGCTCGTCCCACGTGCAGAAATTCGGCTGCGCCACGTGCATTCGCCGGACGCACGTTCTTATAATTTGCGAGACGTCGCTGGACTGCTTAAACCGACGCACAGCCCTCTTTCTACACCCGGTTCTTCGATCCTTGTCGACCGAATCGGTTCACCGTTCACGGCTCTTGTTAGCCCTGCTACCATGCACGTACACAGACTCGCGAAAGTATTCAGATGCTTGTAAACAAATACCTTTTACGAGCGTATTACGCGTTACATTTTCATTAGCATTGTTACGATATCCGGATGTCTTCGTCCTTAGAAAGTGTTCGTGTGATTGCTACGTTGTATCGATACTTACTCACTTTTGGCAGTGGTTTGAAGCTAGCTAGGAGCTACAAGGAGGTTACAAGCTAAGATTCGAAATAAGAAGAATTATGTTACAAAATTTATGCGACGAGTATTTGAATTCTCTAAATTTCTCTGCTATCTCTTCCTACCTCGTCGATATCTTATCGATATTTATCAAAAGTTGCTCTTACTTCGTGTGTTTATATCGGTGATTTTTAACGTTTAACACGTACTGTAAATTTATGTAAATACTTCAACATATTAATCTTTTTAATCTACGTTTCGCCGAAATTTCTCTCCATTCAAGCTCGCTCTTTGAATCGCTAACAAACTCGTCTGCTTATTTGTAATGGAAACAGGAGATATCGTAACAATCGTGTTTCAAGTAAAAATGACGAATGTTCTCCGAAATCTACGGACTACCCTCCGATTTCATTTTTTCGCCGAGATATCATCGATCTCGTAAACGTTAGTTTCGTGGCAGAGGTGCCTTTTTGCGAAACGAACGATCAGCAGCCCGCATCATTCCTATTAATCACCACATTATCATTTAATTGATACTCTCGCGGCATGGCGTATAATGCCAGAAAAATATGCGGAGGCAGCGTATTCTTTCGGCCGTGCAGGAACTTTTTTAGCTCCCCTAAATCATGTCAGATAATAAGTCTCCGCGAATGTCCTAACGTACGGCGTGATAATTCACGATGATAGATATCGTAGCCGAATATTCGCATAATCCTTTCTTTATATTGGTCGATCAAGGGAATAAGATTTGTGGTGAAGCATCGGCGCCCCGTGGATACGCGCATGCCCCCTTCGTAGCTCTCTAAATCTTGCGCCATTTTGGACCATATTCGGTCACGCGACTTTTCCTTTCTTCTTTTCTTTTCTAAGAAGAACGCAGACCTTGACAATTTCAGACGCTCCTAACGTTAAATAAAATAATCGAAGATCACAGGAGAAAAACCTGGCAAGTATACTTTCGATTCTGCGGAACTTTACAGAAAAACAGACGAAAGGAAAAGAGGACGACGAGAAATTCTACGCGAAGGATATTCCACAGAAAACGAAGAAAAATCTTTACGATTATGCGTTTCTTATGTACGTGATACAAAAGAAAGTCTGTAAATCTGACAGGCAGGCTGTAAACAAGTATGTAGTACTTGGAAGAAACATCAAAGAACCAAGCTAAGGCGGTCGTCGGAAGAAAAGAAGAACGCTCGTATATCGTAAACTTCTTGTATGAATTAAACAAACTGAGTATCCGATATAAGCAAAACATTAACAAACTGACCGAACATCGAACAACACATCCATCCTCCACCATAGCCTCCAAATCATTCACTCCCTTCTCAAACCTTTCCGCACTTCCATAGAACTTTAGAAGCCTCTACAGAATCTTTCGTCATTTGAACAAAACAAAAAAAAAAAAAAAGAAAAAAAGAAAAAAAAGGAAAAAGATAGAGAGAAAGGGAGAAAAAGAAAGAAACGGTAAAAAAGTTGGAAAACAAAGGGGGAGGAAAAAAAAGGAGTAGAGGCACGGAGTCGCGGTTCAAGCCGGTAACGCGGGACACGGTGAAGAGAGAAGAATGCTCGGTATAGATCACCGGTCCAGAGCGTAACGCGGGGCATTGGTTACGGTAGGCGAGAGCGTGTAGAAACGCGCATTGTCGAGCTCTCATAAGACCAGGAGGAAATCGCGCGCGACAATAGAAGGAGAGTCGGGGCACTCTTCGTGGCAATAGAGGCCGAACGAGTCGGTTGGAAGAAGGTGTTGCGCGCGTTCGTCGCATAAGAAAAGTACCGAGCCGATGTCTCGACGCGGCCGTCCCAACCAACTCGGGGAAAAATCCTCCTTCGTCATTGTTTCGCTCGTTTCTCTTCCTTTCAACGTTATTTATCGGCCGGTTGAATATTCAGCCAGCACCGGGCACAAAACCGTCGGGACACAATCAGAGGAGCCATTTGGACCTGTGAGAGGCCAAGAAAGTTGGGAACACACGAGCTGCCACACGGTATTCTGTGAGACGCGAGTACCCGACGACGACGACGACGACGACGACGACGCGAACGCGTATAAACGTAAGAGAGTCTCGGCCGTGCTCGCACACGCGCGTTCCGCGTGGATATTGTTGGGGAACGAGGTTGGACGTTGGACGAGCAGCACCGTCAACGCGAGTACAATGCCGCAAGAACGGCGGAATGCATTAATATTAATAGTGGCACCGAAGGAGTCTCCCGTAACGGTGGCTGGAGTCAGGTGAGGCTGTTCCTGCATGAGACCTTTCTGATGTTCACCGGCGAAATCTCTGAATGTCGTCTCTCGCGAGAAGATTCTTCTTTTTCTTTGTCTTTTTCACGTTGTTTTTGCTCCTTCTTTTTCGGGTTTGTTCAGTTGTTACGTTTTTTATGGTAGTTTTAACGAGGTTGCACGAGCTGATTCAGTTTGTCGCAGTTGATGCCGGTTGATGTATCTTATTTGGCGAGATTTTGATACGCTCCATCTAATAGACTTTCCGCAGACACAACTTTTTCTACGATCACACGTATTTTATCTTGGTGAAGTCGATTAGTTTGATAATTAATAAATTTTCTTCAAATTAATCCCCAATGTAATATTCTCAACGATAGAATCTTCTTGTAGACGAACTGTATCGATCGTTAATCAATCATAATCTATGTTTAAAGTTAAGAGATCTTCGAATATCGGAGTCCATCGACTTGGCTTTTTACCGGCTCGAATAATCGAATGAACGTTCGATCGCTAGAATTTTTTCACCAGTAGCGCAATTTTTTCTCGAATGGCCGTGTTTTCACGCGTACAAAGGATTCGGCCGACCGCTTGTTAGGTTGGCAGCCCAAGCAGAGGCATACTTGCCATTCGATAAGGTTGTCGCCTGGAGCATTGGTTACGCCTCCGAGGTCGCCACCCGTTTACGCCCACGTAGGTACCTTTTCTTTATCATCACACCTTCACGGTTACTCGCCGTTCCGCCGTGTTACACGAACCTCTGCAGTTTAACTGTTAAACCGTACCTGCCCCGCCATTAGTACGTGCGAACGTTCAATTATATCATCGGGGTATTTTAATCTTTGTCCGAACGAACAGCGAAATGCGATCGAATAGTTTTCTAGACGAAGAACGACCAAGAACTTCTGTTTGTAGCGGTTATTGCTCTATGCAGATTTTGTATCTTTTTAATAGATTTTGATTTACTGAGTCGAACAAATATTTAGAAAACTTCCTCGTCTTTTGTAGAAAAGAAAATATTTTACACGGATCGACGACTCTCTCCAAATTTAATCTTCAGCATTAATACCATTAACCGAGATCCCGGTTAACGCTACACAGTAGAGACAATGATCTACAAGCGAAAAACAGAGGTCGGAAATTTTGACGAAATCTCTGTGAAGATAAGAGAAACCGCGTCGTCCCTCTGGTCTCACTAGCCGTACAACAATATGGGCTGATGAATTATTGTCAACATCAGAATGGGTTAGGACCTTCTGCAGAAATTTCATACATACATGTATATGTATATATATACATACATATATATATATCTGCAAGGCGGCATCTTCATAACGCGAGCAAAGGATTTTGATAGTCTTGTAGGTTCAGTCCTAAAGAACGTGGCGAGATGGAGAATGAGATACACCGTGGCAGATGCTTTGTTACGCACTCTGGTGCATAGGTGTATGAGTCATCGTTGTATTAATTAAACAAATCCCGAGGATGCATAATTCCTTCAAGTTCAAGATGCACGATTTTTTTTTAATTCGGTTCCTCTTACTCGCGAAATGCATAATTTTTTCATTCGACTTTCTTACATTTGCAACTTTAAGAATAATAACATCTTCTTTTAATTTTGCCTGACCTCTCAACCTCTTTTTTATTTATTTACTTATTTATTAAAATTAATATCGTTATTAATAAAAGAAATATAGAAAATATTCTTTACTAATAAGTGGAAGATTTAGAACAACACGAATTTGAACGATAGGTTATCAGCGTTTGAGTTTAAGAGGGTACGCGTACGAGGGTATGCTAATTTCGTGAGTTAAACGCGCGTAGGGTAGATTAGGCTTACAATGATACTTGCAGGGGTTATAACGTAATTTAAATTAATGAGAGAACGAAACACGAGCATCTCATTACGTATCAGACAGATCTTTCTCTTTTACATTCACACTCATATTCTACCAAACTTAATGTTTCGATATTCCATATTTAATGTCAACTACATATACATATATATATATATATAAAATTACTAAGCTGAAAGTATACTGGAAGTTCAATCCACAAATGAACTCTAACCAACTCAGTTACGTCCAAACACAGTCTAATCTCCGGCGTGTTTAAAAAACAGTAAAGACGATACAGTTCGACGGAGTGAGAAAAGGAAGTAGAAGGATTCGACTGAAGAACCGAACAAAGAGCGGTGACGGGGAACGTGTGTGCGTGGACGCCGGGGGAGAAATAACACAGCTCGTGAAATGGCTTAGGAGAAGAGCTGATCCGACTTCGGATCGGGCCAAGGCGTTTCGTTGGTCGCTTGACCTCGTCGGGTAATAAGAATAAATGTGATTCTATTACGGGTTCAATTGTTACTGCGGCAGATAGGCCGTCCTCGAAGCCTCCGACGAAAGAGGGTAGATGATCGCGACCGATAGCACGGTCCAGGATGATTTTACCTGTACCGACGTCGCTTTTTCGCTCCTGATTGCCACCGATATCGATATTTCCATGATCTGAACGATTGTTCGTGGCTACTGAATTAGAATTGCGTCCTGGAAATAGTTCGCCCTAATCAAATTTGTCTGTTAAAGTGTTAATTGCTATTTTGCAGTTGCAAACGATTGCAGATGTGTCGACGAGTAAGTCGACAATTGATCGAGTTGGTTTGTGGTTTATCTGATCGTAGGAACTTGAAATGCGATTTTTACAGACAAATGTAGTTTCGTTTGTAGATATTAGCAGTACGTATTTTACACTGTTAGAAAATTTCGCTTGTAATTCAGAAAAAAAAAAAAAAAAGAAAAGAATGCTGCTATATATTTTTGAAAAAGTTTTACAGGGTGCTGCTTCATACGATGGATTATTAAAAGTTAAAAGCACATGTTCGTAAAATAAGTTGGCATTTTGTATACTTTTGAAGCCTGGTTGATATTTACGATGTCCAATCATCAAAGAAAAATCACACAAATATCAGGAATTCGAAGCAACACCGAAAACTCAAGCACTCGCGAGAAATTACTCAACAGGATAAAACGTACTCACCGTGCGTTGACAGAGGTAGGATTTCCAACGTCGTCCATGGACGGTTTCCTAGAATGAAACCACGAATGAAATTCGTTATTGTTCGCCTGCAGCTGCATTAGAGCGGGGTATTTATACGTGCTGTACAGATTAGGCGTTTGCCACATTCTGCTGTACATTTCCGCGTCCATCGTTCTTTTACTGTCTCTCTGTTCAATCCCTAAGAGACCAACCCTCAAAATCCCACCCCATTATGTCTATTCATAACCCACTACTTCAAAGTACCCTTCCGATCACTTCAAATAACTCAAATATCCATCGAACAAATCAGATCCTCTCAAGTTGACAAATCACCAAACAATTTCTCTCTAACAACGTTTCTTTGCCCAAATGACACCAGCAAGAAAGAAACATTCATCCCGTCAGTGTTCACCAAAAGATCACCGAAAGTCAGTGAAATCGAATCGAGAATCAAAGTTATAATACGATAACCAAAATTTCTCCTCCTCTTCGCGATACAACTTCGTCCAGAAGTCTATTCTGTCAAATTTTCACGTTCACAAAGCGTCACTGAAACCTTGTCCGAAAAGAAAGTTCCAAAGTTGAATTCTCCTCTTCTTTGCAAATTCGTATCCAAGCGAGTAACACGTGGTTGAGCAACGACTCGACGCGAGTGGACGTTGCGAAGTACAACCCCCGATGACGAAGAGGAATAGAAAGGGAGGAAGAAGAGGACGAGCGCGCGAGTACCGCGACCGAGGACAAGACTTTTGACAGGCGCAACACGCACGCGGTCTGAGGGCGTGTGCATAAGTGTCATCGAGTAGAGGCGCGTGTCGGTCTCATGCTCGGCCTTGCCCGAGCCACCCCCGTCAAACGTCACCCCCACCAGTTGGTTGTCGCTCTCTGCGCGCGCCCCTAGCACGACTTTCTCGCGCCACACGCGCGCCTACCCCTCGACCAGGGATGTTTAACCCCTGGGCGAGTCTGTACGGTTGCTCGAGAACTCGTTACGTCGCTGTTAATTGCGAACGACGTGGATCTCGCGGGTGGTTTTCAGGTAAGCGATGGTCTTTTGGAAGAGTTTAGGATCGTTGTTCCCTGAAAAATGCTCCATACCCGTACGTTATATAATCGTTCTCGTTTTATACTTGTCGGGGGAGTACCGGAAAGTTTAAATTCAACTTCGGTTGATGGTTGTACCACATTGTTTTGCCCGGAGCTTGTTTATCGTTACGTTTTGTACGTGAAGACGGTGTCAATGTCCCGAGACAAAACAACAACATGAGTCGCTCTCGATTCGCATCGTACTCTGACTCATGTGCCGCTACATATTGTTTTGAGTATCATATTTCTAGGAATATATCGAAAAAAAGGTTCACATCACAATTGCTACGTCTTCCGGGACAAAGTTACGCGATCATGTTTTTTTGATCACGACACGCAAGAAGTCGGTGCTCCATCTTCATTTGCTTGAGATCAGAAGGGCTACGATGCCAATAAAACGGGCTATCTCGATGGTGGATTGTGTATCTGTGTCTATGCCACAACGTCACCCCTCTTTCGATCCGAAAGTTTCTCTCGAAGGGAAGATCACCTATTAAAACCCAATGGGATTATATTCTTAGAATGTATTAATGTTGCCAGAATACAAACTGATATCGCACCGATATATGTATATATTTTCCCCTTCTCCAATAGATGAAAGAGATAAAAATTTAACTCTGACTCTTCTTAAGCAATATTTTTCTCTCGTTGGAATTTTAATACGCGTCATAAATATCGAAATATCGAAATACTGAATTTTTTTTAGCAAAAAGAGCTACAAACATCTATATTTTTATCGATACGTATTACGAGAAAGACTTCCGATCGTTATGTTAAGGGATTTTGTCAGGAAATATGGGAAACTTTCACCGGCTTAATTATGAAGCACAACCAAGCAACCTCTCATTAGCAAACGCACGATACTTTTCCTACGAAAGAAAAAGTGAAGCGTAGCCTGGTTACGCTAGATTTTATAACGCCTTAACCGGTAACTAGTCCGGCTGGTGCACGTCTACAGAGAAGCTCGGAGCCTAACCGCTGGACGTTCCTTTTACGAAGACGTTTCCTATGCTGAACTGTTACGACACGATGATGCTCATTGCCACCGACGATGTAGACGCTACATAAGTGCTAATGAGCGCTTCTTCTACCAGATTTCCATCCTTTTCTACCTTTCTCATCGATTACCGATCCAATCGTACGCGTAGAATGTTAACGAAGAATTTTTTATCAATTTCAACGAGTGCTAATAATATTTCTGATATGGCCAGAAGAAAGAGCTGTTAATACGAAGCTTAAAAATATGTAATTAGAAGAAACGAATTCAATAGCAAATTAGTTTCGCGCATGAGTAAAAAATAGAGTTGATTGGAAATTTATGATGACTAATAATTACCAGAAATAGATTATTACAGAGTTATAAATATGTATAGGGTTATAGATTTGCAAGCGTAGATATTAAATACCAATAAATATAGAAGGGTAGAAATATCTCTGGGTATTAAATTCATCTTTGACACGATACGATATTAATCATCTGTAATTGAATTACATGCACGTGGAAATTGTTCTGATCAACGTGTAGCCACGATAGATATGTTGGAATAAATTCTGGAATGTAGACACAGTGTTCCGTGTTTTGTCTCGAATCGATTAAAGCATGTGTGTAATATGTAATTACCGGTTACACGTTTTATGGCAGGCTAGATGGTTTCCTGGTTTCTTTTAATACTTGATAATCGATTCACGAGGTGATAAATAAGGTGATACCTTCGAACGGGAATATTAGAAGACTCGAGTTATCGACATCTTTAATACAGCTTGCTGCAAGCTCTTTGCCAGCTTTTCAAAAAATTCTCTTATTTATTAAAACCTCTTTAAAAAGGTTGGTCGAAAGATATTTGCAAATTCTTCGCAAATATATCTTCTTACCGTATAAGAGGAATCTTACGGATTTTTTACATTTTTTACATCCAACATACATAGCAACAGAATTAACAACGTCGATATCTTTAAACGTCTTCTACGCGGAAGTATCAAAGATCTCTGCACTGCCTCGAACAACCCCTCTCCGAATCACGCACGAAAGAACCAAGTAACATTCTCTCTAAGCTCGACGCGGAGTAAAAATGGATTTGGAGCTGGTCGGTGTGTCCGTGGCAAAAAGCACCTCTCGCGGGGTTCACGAAGGTTGATCGAGCGCGGCGTGTGTGTGCATGGAATGGAAGGGAGGACGCAAAGAAAAGGCTTAAGCCGAGGGTTTCAACGGAGGGCAGAAGTAAGTATCCGATACCAAATTAAATGATAGGACGGCGTGCGCGCCGCTACCGGAGACCTGTCCTCATTCCAGCGCCATTTTCGGAAAACAGCATTTCATTGCCGCTGCAGCCCGACCAGGGTATAAGGAGGGTGGTATAAGGAAAAAAACTGAAAAAACCGAAAGAAATAGAAAGAGAGAGACAGAGAGAAGAAAAGCTCTCTCACGCGCACAGGGACGTACATAATCGCGGACAATGCGACCCGTATACGGTTCCAGCGATCGCGGTAAAAAGTTATTTGTCAATTAATACACGCGTACCGCGTAGTTAGTCGCCATGAATACGCATGGAGAATACACGAAGACGAGGAAGCAACGGTGGCCACCGGTTAATGTTGTCGCATTACGCTGATGAGAAGAAGCCAATCATAGGGGGATCTTTACCACGGCGGCGGCAGATGGCGAAAAACACCACGAATCCGAGCGGATCGGTGGAATCGTTTCTAGAAGAGCACGGCCACTACAATGGAATGCTTTGACCGGATCCGATGCCCGTTCAAGATCCTACGGGACAGGATGGATCTTGAAGCTGCCCCGTCAGCCTGTGATCCTCGCTGTCGATTCGCCACGCATTTTTAGCAGCGTGCCGCACAAAGCGCTCTCGAAATTGGCTTCACCGCGATACGCGTGTCCCCCCAACGGCCGTGCTCCCGATCCTCCTTCTTCCTCTTACGTCAGCTCTCTGTTTTCTGCCTTTCATTCGCGCGTCTTCCATTCTATCCTGTTAACTCGAGAAAGACGAGCGCGAACTCGTGAGTCGAAACGAAATCGTTACAGCTTTCTTTTTAATAATCCGTGGATAAGAAAATTATTCACTTGGATTACTATGTTTCGATGTGCTCGCCACGAAGCTTCTTAATACCGCAGGTGAGTGGTTTGCGTCAAATTCCCTTCTCCTTGATATACTTGTTTATTGACGATAAAATTTAAAATATGCGATTGATACAGAGAAAATTTCAGACGAACCAACCTAACGTTTATCCATCTCGCATCATCGACACATCGTTACAGCCATATTCGTAATACGAAATACAAGATTTATATCCGTAGAATCTAAAATCATCTGGAATAAGATTAACTCGCGTTCCATACCAAAACCGACAGATGCGTTGATATTTGTGAACGTGAGTAATTTCCAGGTTGTAGAGCGTTACAGAGGATTAACGTAGAAGACCTGGTTTCGCTATTGGCATCGAGAAGATGAAAACGATGTCCTCGAGTAGTTGCGCGCCACACATTTTCCATTAAAGGCGGACGGGCAAGAAGAGCAACGAGCGGCGCGCGATTATATTAATTAGCGAATACCGTGAAACCCGCGTAGGCCGAAAAGAAAATCCGCCACGTAGCAAATATATATCGATGACGGGGCGAAAAAAGCCGGAATGCAAAAGGCCGAGGGTGAGGGAAGCGGTTTGGCACATTTTTTGAATCGCAGGAATGCCGATACAAGCTATTAGAGGGAGAGTCTGGGGCTTCTTACGTGGAATCGTTAACCTCGGACGGTAGCCACCCGATAAAAGACATCGCGGACGAGCTCTGAATTAATGAATCGAACGGATGTAAAACTGTCGCCCCGGCTAACTGTCAGAAGAAACGGAAACTGTACCGGGACGATCCTTGTAACGATAGTTTCGCGGCCAGCTGGACACGGCCGCTCTTACGCCCGTTAAGGATTTTTTCGTTTACGCGTAAACGTAAGTACGTCTACGTGAATAGACTATGTGGATACACGTTCAAATCGTTTTCGAGTTTAACTAGGGAAGTACACGCTGTGTACAATGTTTTGCAAGCGTTAAGAAGTTGTACTTGATTTACGCAGAATGCTAAATTTCCGAGTTTTTGGCGCGCGTCGTTGGAGTCTGCCTTCTTTGAAATACAATTTGTTTCCCTTCCTTTTCTTGTAACATCGGCTATCTATCGCATAGGTATTAGATCGCGTGTAAAAGGAGAACTCGGCTGATTAATCGATACATCGAAATATCTTATAGTTTTAAAATACTATCAAGTCGGAGCTATCTGTAGTTTTCCAAAAGGATCACATTCTCATTTATCGATCGCATCGAAGAAGAAAATTATAAATCACGTTAGTCGATGTTAAGAAGATGTATAATGCGAATCACCATTCGCTTATCTCATATCGATTGCAACAGGGAGACGAATCGAAGAAGACACCGCGACACACCGTGAAAGCTTCAAGGTGGATGGCGTCGAACGATTTCATCGGATTCTCGCCGCAAGGGTCAAGTATACGAAGAGAACCGTACGATAGAGAGAAGAGGAAGGCGCGGCAGCGAAACGTGCGGAGGAACAGAGACGGAGAGACGGAGAGCGTGCAAAAGAACGAAAGAAAGAAAGAGAGATGTTTGTACGCGCGCGTGTGCCTTGTGGTCACCCGTGGGCCTTCCATTCAACCGGTGGCTCGACTCGCCCACTCATTCCTTCATTCATACACGCTGCACGCGATTTGAATCGATAAGCAAACCACGGAAGCGAATCTTTCCTATTGGCTTGGCCACTGCCTCGTTATCCGCGTTTCTACACGGAATTCTCCGTATTCCCTTCTTTCTCGTCAATCTTTCAGTCCAGCATATTGCATCGAACGAACTTACTATGTTGTTTTCTCGAGAAAATAATTTTTCTTACATCTTTGTCAATTCTCGTGCTTTTTCAAAATCCTATTATTACGTAGTATTAAAATTAGAAAAGAAGCTGGTGTTCTTTGATGTCGTTAGAAATTGATTATTTAATAATTTCCTAGTAATTTTCAAGAGCGAGAGAATTATTCGTTCTTCGTTTGGGATCGTACTACCGATAAGAAAAAAGGGAGATTCGGATTTAGGTTCTCGGATATTAGCACGATTCGACGAGAATCGTTATCGAGATTCGACTCGATATCGCTTATAATTCCTTCGAGATCAGTCGGGAACTGTAGGCTATTAACGACTACCTTCTTATTATACTATACCGTATAACTATTCCGATATCAACGTGTGCCACGCATAGTACGTACATCATATCGTGTGGAAGTTCCTGAAATAAAACAGCAATATCTCGAATGATATTGCAATAATTCCGGCCGAATCTAACCCCAGATTCTCCTAGCGAACAGGGGCAGGCCAACGAACGCGTTTCCCGTAAAGCTGCGATGATCGTCGATCCCCGATGCTCGAGGAGGATGCAGAAGCCACCGATCCGGAGTAGCAACCAGCAGCAGCAGCAGCAGCAACAACACGCGGAGAAGAAGAGGCAGAAGCAAAAGTAGAAGAATAAGGAGAAGAGAACGTGAGAAAGAAGAAGAGCTACGATCTTGAAAGGCAGAGAGTTCGAGTGAGAAAGACGAAGAAGCCGAAGAGGGCGAGGAACGTGGAGGCGGAGGAGGCCAAGGTGGAGGTGGAGGCGGTAGAAGGGTGAAAGGGTGAGCGAGGGGGGCTACGACCGGTCGGCTGGACAGACGCATGGACGGACGGGATGGAAAGACAGACAGGACTGGAGACCGCTCATTACGGGCGGCGCATGCGCGAGGAATGCGGCGGCTCTGGTCTTCTCGATACAATAAATATAGGATCGGATCGGATCGGCAGGCCAGGCCGAACGAAGACCAACTTATCGGCCATGGTAATGGAGGAAAAGAGATAGGACGATGGATAAAGAGGAGGTACGGAGTAGAGGATGGACAGACACACGTAGAAGCAACGTTCAGCGGGAAAGTAAGGATGAATCGATGAACGAATCGGCGGACAACAATGCCGAGCGTAGTAACGACATCCAGTTAAATCGAACGCCAGCAAAAAAATACGCGGTTGTTTAAGAGACCAGGCTTATACCAGGCCGGGACGCGTATCCTTGGCTCGAGCCGATCACGGCTTCCGGCAAACGACCCGTCGTTCCTCTGTTATTACGATAGCGGGCCGACCCTATCGCGATCGGTGCGCGATCGATCGCTGATGAATTAGTTTTCTTTTTTTATGTAAGGTCGAGTTGTGTTTGGTTAATGGAGATAGTCCTTTGGATCCGAGAGTACGGTTGCCAGAACTTCATTTACTCGAATTTGTCAGAGGACAAAGAGTTACGTATGGATATTACCGGTATCATCGCCGATCCATTGGATGAAATTATCTTCCTGGATAAATAATAATCGACGTTCTATCGCAAGGAAACAGATATTAGAGGATTAGAAATAGGATAAGAGATAAGAAAGAAGATAAGGAATGACATCGCATCACGATGGTTTATGACATAAATATATCTAAATAACACCGCGGTTAAATGGAACGTAATTTAATTCAACGGTCGTAAAACCGAGTAATTGCACAATTAGAAAATTGAGATAAAAAAGCAACGGCGGCATTTATCCGTCCTTAGTTCGTAAAAATTTGATTATCGGTATCGCTTAAGAGTCGACGAGAGTAACATTAATTAAAATCATTAGAGGGACAAGATGAATGAAAGAGGAAAAGCACAAACAGCCTGTAATCCGGACACGTTTTTCATTCATTATCGATAATTTCTGGCGAACAACGCCATTAAGCTCGGTAGAAGAAGCGACTCACACGCGAACGCGATCGGCAGTACGCGCTCGTTCAAAGTTAGAGGGTCGCGATGCACTTGAAAGATGAGCACCCGGTTTAAAATTGTAGGGAGCGGACGTGGCCGATGTATTCGCGATATAAACGCTGATCAATCAGCTCGCCGGTGCATTTAATCGATAGTTCAATAATTATTAACCTGGCTGAGGGAACAGGGCCTCCGCAAGATTGCCCGCTTTACGAATTCCCATCCTGATAGTTTTGTTTCGCGACTTATAAATTGCCTGTCTCTAACGATCTCTTTCAGATGAACAGCTCATTAACGACGCGTATAAATTATTCCAACGATATTTCAACGATATCGTCCAATCGCCGATGTATTCACCTATATCGATCGATGCATCCACCTCGTAAACGAACCATTTTCGTCGAGCATCGATTTATCGGCGATACGTTTCATTCTATATTACAGAAGATCGTTGTTCGCCTGTAATAATGTATCAATTTCCACTGTTTCTATGTAAATGCAGCTAGTTTGTTACACGGTGTTAACCTTCGTGCACATGTATTTTATTTGATCGTTTTATATTCGATTTTTTAATATAGTATTAGTAATATAGTAGTAGTATAATTACGAAAGAAACTCGACGATTCATGACACTTTTTGTTTGAGACGGTGCGTGTTTTGAGAGAATTCGAACTTGGAGCGAAACTTTGCATTGAAATATTTCAAGAAAAGTAATATCCCAAATCGTAGAGTCATGTTTCAAGAAACATTGCAAATGTATTATATTACAAAAGATTCGGTTTGAGTCTTCTCGATTATCCTTTTTTCGTTTCACTGTGTATTTTGGTGACAAAAAATGCAATTGGATAAACGATAAATTAAATAAAAGCTGGCCGATCGACTGGTAATATGTGTTCTTCTTACCGATGAGACCTGGTGGACCAATTACGCCATATTCCTTGCACGTGGTCCCCAGGCGTCTTATAAAAAGACAAAAAAGACGGAAAGACGTCGTATGCCGGTCGTATGCCGATAACGTCGTGCGAGCGTTATTAATTATCGTGGTTCGGCTGTTCGCAATTAGCGCTGGATCAGTTTCGGCAAATTACAACGAACCAAGTGTCGTCATTAATTACTTCCCATGTTCCGTTGAATTCATTTAGAATAGCTTTCCCTGAAAAGCTGTCCCGGATCCTTCTACGATCTTGCAAATTACGCTCACGACCCTGTCTAGTTCGTTAAAATACTCTTCGCGACGATGCGTCGAGCTTCGTCTTTGTGACTGTGCTGCATTTATTAGAACAATTTGTCAGAACACGCATTCGCTATAACTGTAGCTTATGTCCATTGGAACAGCTGCGTCGAAATTGCTACAAAGAGAGATGATTATAGAATCTAATGAAAGATTAGATCTTGGATCGCCTATACTTAAACGCTTGTCACAGAAAACTTCTACGCACGTATTACGTGTGTTATATTATACAAAGTTTGAAATTTCGTTAACGCTATAATAAAATACAACTATCACGATTATGCGTAATACATTCGCACGAGATTTCCACGCATAACGTTCAGATACTTTCTTGCGCATCGTTCGAGATTGAGTTGCCCGTAATAGTACACATTACGATACCAGCAAATAGTTTTCCTATTTGAAACCTCATCACACGCAAATAAGCGGAACGGCGCAGAACGTGGACCATCAGCTGGAAAAAGTGGATTTGAAGCGGCGTGCGAATAGTCAGAGCGGAGAGAAAGTATTCGTGGAAGGGCAAAAAGCCGGCATCGACATGTCGATCGAAAGAAGTGTCGCTAATTTGATGTAGCCGGTGTATACGGCGGATCGTATGGCGGAGTGGTTTGGTCACTCGCGAGTTGATTTATACCAGTGGGCAAGAACCTCGTGGCAAAGCTCGTTGCCTTGCTCATTGCTTCCACCGCTTGTCTCCGTTCTCTCTCTCTTTCCGTGCTCACTTTAAACAATGGAATTGCGTCGCGACGTCAATCTCTCTGTATTATTCACCTCGCCCCTTCGCTCCTCTATATCCCTAGTTGTTCCCTGTTTTCGCTACCTTTTCTGTCTTTCTCCGCCACGTTTTTTTCGTTTTTCGATCTTTGTTCCCTCGTTTTTCTTCTTCCTCTCGTTTTTTCCAAGAGTTTCTCTTTTTCTGCATCTGTCGCTCCTCGCGGGAGGGAATACATCGAGAGTCAAAGGATCGTTTAAAACGGTGTTACCAACGCCTAACGCCTCACTGGGTGTGTCTTTCGACTCTCGAGTCTTCGCCACGGATCTTTTCTAATTTCACGGACGTCGGTTCAAGGTTTGCATGGAATACGCCTGATCGATAGATAGGTACGTGTTCTTCGCGGTAATTCGAATGATATTTTTTCGATGGTGTTTCTTGCTTTGTTGGAAGCGATTTGAGGCAGGAAATCGTAAAGTTGGTTGGACAGTTTTGGAGAAAGTGAAGGAAAGCAGGAACGAGTGGCGAATAAATCGAGTCGAGAAAGAGTAGATTGAGTTTGATAATATTTGAGGAACGTGTTCTGTGTAACACGTTTGAAACGTGTTCGTCTGCGTTAATATTATGTTCGTAGCACCTGTCACGAATGAGTAATAGAAAAACAAAGATGTCCTAACGAGCAATTCCTACCGGAAATATTATATATACACATGGAAAAATATTTGCCAACCATTGCATTTTATGAATACAGATAATCCTAGAAATGAGAATTGTTTCTTGTACTAACTGCAAGTCATCTTACCTGTCTGTCCAACAGAGAGCGTCATCTCGATACCTAAAACAAGCGAACACAAAAATTTTATTAATCTCGTATATTATCAAAAATCCTAATAATAATGCATTTAACGATAATAGTTAATAAAGTACTTGGATTATTTCCATAAAGATTGAGACAATTGCGATTGATTATAAGTTGCTGGACATTTAAATAGCTCAGGGTCTTAATAAATCAATGTTATACGTGTGAGATAAAAATATAATAAAAAAACTATACTAAATGGTATCAGAAATCTATCTCGAAGAATATTTCATTCAAGATGAACGAGTGTCCCGTATGAATTACGGGTAAGATATTACGTACGTAATTATAAGTTACCTATAAGTTATCCGACATGATTTCTGTAATTATGAGCATACTATATAATATCTCATAAATATCTGATCTGCATATGGCAATTCAAGAAGCTTAAAAATAAAATCCATATAAATAACAATTTAAAATTGTACTTTCCTCGACGAATGCAACAATATCGATTATATTAATTTGTTATGGTGTACGATCTTTGCTCGGTCCCCTATACGCCAGTCTCGAGACCCGAGAGAACGTATCACAGCTTACAGGAAAAAGCTTTTATATGAAAGCCTAGCTGTGAATAAGATCGCCGTCGTAAATTGCGCGCGAGGCTAATCTCACGGTTGAACGCGGCCATAGACTTCACTTCGTTTGACTTCGACGAGTAGCGAGACCCTCGAAAAAACTCTCTGTCGAACGAATTCGCAAGCTTTTCAATTCGTTCGTTCCTTGCAGTTTGCTTTTATTGGAAGCTAATGCTTTGGTTTAGGAAAGAGCTAACAATAATCGAGACGTTTCGTAAAATACGTTTTCCACCCCGACGTTGTAGCTATTTTCACCTATTTCAGTAGCGAGATGGGTTTATGCCACGATACGCCATTAATCTCGCAGTTGCATAGAATAAATTTTAATAACTTTACGTTCACAAAAATATCTATATCACAATTTTCTCTACCATCGATTTCACTCGTCCAACGTAACTCCTACAACAACGCTAAAATTCACCCCAAAACGTAAAAAACAAAACACCCAAAAGGCGTCCCCTTTCTCCATTCTTACCCCCATGAAACTGAAACTGGAAAATCGTGAAACTATGTTAAAGAAAGAAAACCCTGGCAAAGTCCGAGAGAGAAAGAGAGAGAACGAGACAAGGAACGAAATAAATGAGAGAATCGAGATCAGAAGTTGGTGCGCGTGGTGTCGCGGATGAATCAGAAGGTGCGAAGAAAGTGGGGCCTGTCAGCGGGACATGATTTAAAGCCAAATATTACGACAGAGAGCACATTTCTCGAGCGTCCCGGCCCGGTTTCACCCTAGCGCGGCGTCGCGGCACGGGGGTGGCTGCGACGCGAAGGGATGAACCGTAAGTCGTGCAGATATGTTCGCCACGGTTTATTACCGGGATGCCGGAATGGCCCAAGCCCGTAGGAACATTGATTTAATGCGGGAGTAATTGGGCGACCGGACGTCTCTATGAGCACGCCACCTTCCACCGCTAATGTGTTCCCGCCCTTCTAACCTTTCGGTTAACCACCATGCAAGCGAGCCACGCTTCAACCCCCTCTTTCTATCTTTTACTTTCTCTGTCTCACGTTGTACAACCTCCACCCACGGGACGTGAGAAAGGCGAACGCTTTATTGCCGCTTTTATTGCTCGACGAGTTTTAGCCGCAGTTCGGATCGGCTTATGGCGCTTATTAAACTTTGATGTCACCAAATCGCTCTCGCGCGCCTCTATCTATACCATCCGCCTCGCTCGTGGCGTGCATGCTTATCTGTTGGGAATAATATGGGACAAGGAGAAGAGTTGGCAAGTTGGAATAAGAGGAAATTTAGAGTTGGTATCTGTTTTTTTTATCCTGATTTTGAGAAACGATACGACATCGTAGGGGGTGGTTCGGAGTCTCGACGTTAGTTAAGATTTCGGTCAGTGGTTTCGTTAGAACTGGTCGAATAGCAAAGCCGTATAGTAAAATATCGGCGATCTGATCTTTCTATCAGATACGCTGGAGAAATATATACTTCGTAATCGTAATATTTTTACAACCGAGAGGCGTAATATATTTATTCGTATCTTCTGAATTTTTCTATCTTTTAGATATTTTTAGATGATTCGTCTAAGTAACGATTTTCGAAATTTTGTTTCGTAATAGTTTCTTGAAAACTTGCGAGTATCGAGTCGCAACATTTCCTCTTACTAATTATTCTTTCGCTCGTTCTATCGAAAGTACAGGCGCTGTTACGCTTTACTCTTATTATATTTATTATCCGCAGAACCAATCTTTTGGAAGTGAATGTTAACTTCAGAAGCACGATCGTCGTTAATGTTAGGACGTTACCGCTTGCAGTTTGGCAGATCGGACACTCCTAAAACCTCATACGATACGCATAACAGCCCATGATTCTCACCTTGGACGATATCGTCGTATATTCAGACACTTGACGACAATGTGTCTTCACGAGTCCATAGAAGGATAAAGTTTCTTACTTTCCCGTAAAATTTTGTTGCCTCGACGGAGAGATTCCCGTTAAACGGGCAAACGGTATTACCAGAATTCACACTGATGATCGGCATCGCGTGCAGCAAATTGAAGGTTTCGCGTAGATTTGCGTGCGATATCGATGATGAAGTCTTCGAGCTGCTCAAATTTTATTAGCCACGAACTCCGTAATCGCCGTGAAGTAAATGCAAATGATTTCAGGCTGAAATAGGCGGTTGAGTCTTATTTTTCCCGCTTCACGTAACACGAATTAACCAGTTGGGGTAATGCCCGAAAATTACCGAGCATTTAGTCCCCCGAAGAATGCGCGAACCTGGACACAGGCCTCTTCTCTCATCATATGCCATCTATCGAACGTGTTTACGCAGTTATAGTATACTGAAAGGTATTTCAAAATGCATATGGTTGATTCTGTAAACATCCACATAAATGATTCTATATATACGACAATTTTAACGCCAGTCTATAAATTTATACAAAAAGTCCTCTTCCTTCTTTCTGAACTAATCGCTGCGCTTCTATTCCAACTAACGATTCTATTAATTTTATCGATTTCGTCAATTCTATTATACCACCGCGAATCGACTTTTCAACAAAATTGCTCCCTTCGCCCTAAAAAAACAGAAACCGACAGAGTCGACTCTGAAAATTACCATTGTCGTATCAACGGTAGAAAATCACCATTTCGCGACACGTGTCGATAAGACGAAACAGATCGGAAGACGTAGGCGTACCGCAAACGTGCCTTACGAGCAGTCATAATACGGGGGGCAGAGGTTTGCATCCACACATGGTGCGACCACGTGTTCCAAGCCGAGCCGGCAGCCGAACGGTGTAAACTTTAACTTTGCCTAACACCGGCTGCGCGGAATGTCCGTCCCGAGGACGAGCTGCCTTTCGATCCCGCCGTTGCTTTACAGAGGGTGAGAGTTCGCGCGGGGATAAACGCAGAAACACGGCGAGCTGAAGCAGAACGCTGAAACGCGGCGGGGGAAACGCGACATGTATGTAATAACTAAGTGATGTGTCGGCATAGTAAGTGGCATTTTCGTTTTGCCACACCTTGTGTAAAGAGGAACGTCGGAGGGTACGAGATTTTTAGGGTCGTCTCCCTTCTTTCTTTTCGGTCGTTGACGATCGTGTTTGGTTTCCAGTTGTCTGATGTGAATTTATAAAATTTGGCAAAACATTTGTGGAAAATCACCAGGTACAAGAATACTATGGAAACCTTTCTTAAACGCATCTCAAATCCCTCTTCCAAAGCCTCCCCTATCGAAGAACCAATTGCCAGAACTCCGCTCGAATCTCCTACCTTTAACGTCGCTATCGATTCTTTCTGACGAACTGGGTTCAACCTTCAACGCTCGTCACAACTTTTTAACCCGTTTTCCACACTCATCCCCTTCAAAATTACTTCATAGAAATTCAATCTGAAAATTCACTTCCATACTCGCGAACCATTACTCGAAATCGCTTGGCGTTAACGTCCAACGAGACCGATTCCCTGAAATCTTTTTCCATCCGTAATCCGTATGGTATTGTACCGGCGTTAATTGTAAGTTGAGAGAGAGGGAGAGGGAGAGACAGATAGCCAGAAAGAGAGAGATACTCACGAACGATCGGGTGGCCGGATAAGAAACGCATTCCGGTTTTCGTCCGAAGAGACATCGGCGGAACTGGGCCTGGGTCTCTGACGGTATTGGAAGAGAGGGTTTTTCAGTGGTGCCGCCTCGTGTCTCTTCTCCCGACATCCGTGCGAATGTAGGAGCGTCGGGTGTGGTGTTCCAGAAGAGAGGCAAGCCTGCTACTGGTTCTCGAGGCTGTATATGCGGCCGCAAGAATGTTCGCCGTGTTGGTTCGATTAATCAGTCGTTTTTCGTGGCCTCGCTCTGGGCCAATAGAGGTAGAAAAACTTAACGTATGTGATAATGCGCCAGCTATGCTTCTGCCCTCTGTTCTTTCACTGCTTCTCTCTTCTTCCCTTCTCCTTTCGTTCTTCCATTCTCTCCTTCTGCCGTTTTACCGTTGCTCTTGCTCTCTTTCTACTCGATACGCGTTTCGTCACAAGCTGGAACGTGGACCGCGCGCCCATGCTGAATATATACCTACAGCGAAACGGCCACGGCCGAGCCGACGCCAGGATCACTGACCGGCAGGATGCTGTCTTGCAAGGGACTCAAACTTTTTTCACGGCGACAGCCACGAGGACACGTAACCAGAGGTCTGGCTCAAATATACTCGAACGCATCGGGGACGCGATATTTCAGCTGTGATCTTTAACGAGCGCGTCGCGGTTCGCTCGCGCGACCCACACCGCTACGCCGGATCAACAAGAGAGAGATAGAGCATTTGCTCCCCGACCGGCTCCATGATCATTTTCCGATCGGATAAATTGATATGGATCGTTTCTTTCCTGGTCTCCTGGTTTTTGCCCTCGTTGTCGTTATCGTTGTTCACCGGTGATACCAGTGCCGTGTTTTCTTCTGTCGTTTCTTCGCTGCCTTCTAGTTTCATTGCCTGGGGTAATGGATGAGATACGAACGATGCTGTTCGAAGCATGTTTAGAAACGTTTAATTTCTTGTTAGTAGTTGCCTGTAGTTTGTTGCTTGTTCCAGGGGTTGATATTAATTTTAACGGTGGTAAGTTCTCTTTCTTTACGATTAAAGATTAAAGTCGAGCGCGTTACATATCTTCGATCAAAGAATCGGAAAAAGACACGATAAGAAGAATTATCCATACATGTTTAAAAAAGGAATCGATGTTCGAGGAACGCGTGAGAAACAAACTCTCGTCTGCTGCGTCTTCTAATTCGATCGCAACCTCAAACACAATCCTATTATACTTTCGTCATACATTGGTCGCTTCTCGTTAAAACCGCAAGAACGCAAACACAACATGCAAAACGATGCACAGGATCGCAGACATCTACGTTAGAAACAAGGAATCGTTCGTGCAACGATACTCGGCTCTTCTAGTCGATACAATTTCGCGTAGGGAGCGTAATGGCACGCTTCTATCACGTTTTCCCTGTACGAACACGGCGTTGCTGGAGAAAACGTTTTGCTGTTAATCCAATACCGCAAAATCATCCAATTCCACGGCGAATTGTCACGGTTGCGCGTTTTTCCGCCGCGGAAAAACGCCCGTAGTTCGGTGATTAGTCTTTTTACGTTAACCTGGTTAAGATTACGCTTGGCTGGCCACGTACAAAAAGCATCGGTCTCGCTCGAACGCAGCTTTCGTGACGAAGAAAACGTCCGATTGACACGCGTTATGACATTCTGGTCTCGTGGCGTTGCGAAACACGCGTCCAACGATCGAAATCGACGTATAGAAAAATGGATGGAATCGAGATCGACGGTTCGATCGAGGGAATAGGTTGACGTCGAGTTCCGTTCGACAATGCTCGCTTTCCCCTTCCGACTTGCGTCACGTCGCACCTTCACGCTCTGATCGAACACGCTTTTTTACTTTGCAACGTTCCTCGGAAAAATGGACACGCGTATGATTCCTTTGGTTTCGTTCGATCGAGCGCCCTGTATGGGGCAAAGATTCGGGCGATTGGATATTTGTTGCAATAAGCGAGATAATTAGTGGAACGAGGTGAGATTGGGTCTTAATTGGGTTTGGTGAAATGTTTCGTGCTTTTCGAGTTAAAAAGTCGGCTAAAAATAGTAAAAAAAATTATATCTACGATAAGAAGTATCTGGTTAAAAATACGTAATACGAAACGCTCGCGATCTCGTTAAACGTTTTATAACGACGCGAAAATTGTCATTTATAGACCTCGCGATCAGAAATCCATTAACATCGACCACTTTCCTAAGTTAATAAATGCACGTACTATTTCCGCGATAGCCGTTAAAGTTTCGCAATATCGTTAACTCTGTCGACTCACACTTCTGCGAATCGCAAGCACAAAACCGAGAACGTTTCTTCTATAAGGACAATTTCTTAAAGGCGTAGACAATTCCAGGACATTCCCACGCCACGAACGAGTCCGTTCCACGACCATTGTCGATCACCAGCTATCGGCAAGAAATCCATCCACCTTTGATACTCTCGTCCACGCTAACCTCGCTAGAACATTCGATGTCTCAGTCTTAGGTTTTATTGAAAAACGCGAGGCCAGGACGTGACGAAGCGATTAGGCGGAGCGGCGATGAAACGGATCACGGAACGTACGCGGATCGAACGAGACGCATAAATCCTTTCTGGATACCGGCAGGAGACGACAAAAGGAGGAACAAGACCACTAGGAACGAAGAAACGGCGAAGGACGGTTCTCTGGATCTCGGTAGTGGAACGGGTAAGAAGATATGGTTGGCCGCGAGGTGTCTCCTCGCTTTCACAGTTTTATAATAAAATCGCCG
This sequence comes from Bombus pascuorum, assembly GCF_905332965.1. Classification (NCBI taxonomy): domain Eukaryota; kingdom Metazoa; phylum Arthropoda; class Insecta; order Hymenoptera; family Apidae; genus Bombus; species Bombus pascuorum. The sequence goes on along the minus strand of NC_083488.1, from coordinate 3,271,923 downwards.
TGTGCGAAGGGTAGAGAGTAAGAGAAAAAAGGAGAGAGAAGTTCTCGCGGAGATCGACAAAAAGGAGGCGTGCGTTTGGAAAAACACGAGATTTCAATTAAAGAGACAAGCTTAGTAATGAGGCAGCGTGGATTTATTGGCTCTCGATTCACGGCGTGGCGCCAAAACGTCTGCGTGTGTTGCTCTGCGGCCTGTGTGCCGATCCGCTTCGGGTCTCCCTCTGGTCCGCTCGAGCGCTCCGTCAGCAGCCAGCACGCGCGTGTTAATGTATGCGTGCGTGCACGTGCCCTACGGGCCACTTGGACCCTTGCAACCGGCCCTTTATTCGCCCCGACGCACACACCACAACCGTACGTTCTCCACCAGCCCGTATAAAACGGCCACCTTCTCGATCGACCGCGTTACTTCGACCTACCTACCATATTCCCCTGGAATTAGCTCATTTGCATCCGATCGAGATTCATTACCGTATTGCCGGGTAATAGGACAGTCTCATTCGACCAAGATCTTTTTCTCCCCGTCTCCTTCTATCTTTGCTCCTGCAACTGTCTCTCCTTGCTCCCTTATCTATCCTGGCCCCGATATTTCCACTACCGACGGCCTTCCACGGACACGACCGCTCTTAATGCGTTTCTCGTCGGTCTCTTGAGGCGGATCGGTAAGAGGCGCTGCGGTATTTTATGTATGCGAGAGGACGCACGTGAAATTCAGGTGAAAAATTGACGTTTAATCGTGATTGTTGAAAACATTTGAACGATATCTTATATTATTTGAATTCGAAAATAAAAGGATAGTAATATACCTAACAGATACATCGTGGTAGTTTAGCGCGTGATGTTTCAATAGTAAATAAACAACTTTTCCTCCAAGTGAAATAGGTATTTTAGCAGTAGGGCGTGAGAATATGAGATGTTTGAAAAATTTGAAATCGAGATGGATCGTACAGATAGCGTTGTACTGTTGAGTTTTGAAATTGTGCATAAATAAACTTTTAAATGTACATCAAATGGCTACGATGGTTATATTGGAAGATGTTTGAGTAATAGGTGCGCTCGAATTTTACTCCAAGTAAGATGCATATGTATCAAGCAGTAGGATGCGAGGTGTTTGAGAAATTCAAAATCGAGGTTGGTGATAGCCTGGCAGTATCGATATTCCTTTTTGTAAAATAAAGAAGCAGATCTTTGTGCTTTGTTTGGGCGGAAATTGCTTACTAAAGCGTGAAAGGTGAAAGGTATATAAAATACTCGATAAAAGTGATATCGCTGATAAACGTAACTTTGTTCGCTAGTAAACCGGTATAAATTTCTTAAATAAACATCGTAATCTCTGTATCGTAACACAGCTTTCCTCGATGAAGCGTTGCGAGTTAAACGAGTAAAAACGAAATTAACTTTGAGCAAACAAAATCGCCGAAGGTTTAAACGCGAGGAAGATAAGCGCCGAGAAGGCTGACTGTTTTAAGTATCTTGTAACAGCGACAATCGATGTCGTTAAGTTATCAGACCGGACAGTGGTCTCGACACTTTGCATAATTGCCGAAGCCTAATTAACTTCTTTCGGCTCGAGGTGGAACTTAACGCACAGATAACATTATTTTCACAGTAATAAACGAGCTACGCTCGTGACTGCTCCTGATAAGAAACTATTTCCTTTCTGCTTTCACTATACCTTTCGAATACTTTTTCTTCTTTCTTCCTCCGTCTTTTTTACAGATTTTTAGTACCAACGCATCTACAGATTTAATTAACGTCGATAATCTTATTTGTTGCAAAAATAGATTTTAAATAATCGTAGATAAATATTTCGTGATTATTTTATAATAATTCGCTATTTAATAGAAGAGAGATAATATCTGAAATATCCCGTTTGGTATCTTTTATTTTTCTATCTGCAAATCATCGTTCTATTTGTTATATACGTTTACGTAGTTTTATTGAGTAAATTCCTTATGTACTTCTTGCTAGGCTCATTTGCTACGAGCAACGAGATTGCGTAAACTGTTTGCAGTTTAAAGGAAACTCCGGCTGAAAAATACTTAACAAGCGTGTACATATAATAAAATTACTCTCTCAATACATTTTCTGACATCGAACCAAAACGCATTCGTCATTAACGCAAAAAGAACGCGTGATCCGATCTTTTCCGCCGTTAGTATTAAAGACATTTTCTGCGGATAATTTTCAATCAATGGCGTAACTAAATGCAAGAATGTTCCTACAGATTGTTCAGGATCGTATAAAATCCTTCGCACGGTAATCTCAGTACGCTAACAACACTGACGAAAACATAATTATAGTTTGTGTACTCTACATCCATTACCTTCTTGTCGATATCGAACAAGCTACGCGAACTCGTAATTTTATGAGAAAAGACTTGTATAAGCGTATAAAATATCGTTAATTAAAATTCAAAAACATATAAAACAATTTTTAAACGATATTTAGAAATACAAGGTGATTCTTATTTTAGATTAAATCCTATAACCTGGAAAACTATTTCATCTTGATTGCTTCCATTATAGTACATCAAGAATGTACGATTCGATTTGCAATTCGTATTTTTTCAACGGTAAAGAATATAGAATGGTTAATATCCATCGCAATAGCTATAATTTGAAGCAAGTACAAATTAAACCCAGACGAATCGGTAAACTGTGTTTCATACTGTATCTATTTCAGGTCTTTGTTACCTAACTTTGCTAAAACATTTTATCAAATACGCATCTACTCAAGATACTCAATCGTATTTTCTACCAACGAAATCAATTTTTCAAAAGAAAATACTTTATTCTCGCAGCAAATCCTCGTTCACGCTACTGTATTGCCAAATTGCGAGAGCCGCGACGCAAGAAACGGCCAGACAATTCTGTCGCGGTCTCGCGGTTCTTGGCGTTCGTTCGGTGCGGTCACAATCGAACTGGCCTTTTCCATTCGGAGCTGCGTATAGATCGTTCGTTCACGGTGTATCGATTAACAAGGCTCTTATCTCGTTTAAGGATTTTTATGGAGAACGTTATAGGCCTGAGCAAGGAGCGCGGTCGTCGTGTCCACGGGGGAGAAAACATCGTCGGCACCGCGGCTTAAAGACATGATCCGGCGCGTAATCGTGTTTCGTGGCCGGAGCCCCGATAAAAACGCCACGATACGAATCGACGGCCGATTAGCCGTGGGCTACGAATCGCCCAACGTCCTACATTATATCATGTAATTTTTATCGGATCTCAAGTACGATCTCTCGGTACTGAACGGCGGAAATTATGCATAAGACTGATCATCATTTGCCCAGGATAGTTTATATCGGAACGAAGAACAGCCCTTTAAGCTCGGTCTCTCGGACATCGGTGCCTGACGAAATTGCTAATTCCTTCGTCTTCCCTATTACGCTCGGGACGTTTTGAGGGGAGGCACGCTTTAAGAGGCAACCTGGTGGCCAAGTTGCCCATCGAGACGATCGCTTAACGATCGCTGACAAAACCTTTAAACGTCACAAGGTGTGTACAGGGCCGTTTCGACGTGAATTCATCCCTGCAACCGGATGCAAAGTGTCGGTAGCATCATTTGTTCCGCAGCAGCTTATGGCCATATGCGTACATACTCGCATCGAGGCAAGCCGCCGCTGGTGGTACGCGAAAAGATTTCAATGTAACCAACCGCGAGGCCACGCCATGATACATTTTTCAACGCTGTAATCCCCCGTTTCGAATGTTAAACCGGTGTTCCGCGTGTGTTATTAGGGACGATTATCATACGGCCGAATCGCGGCGCGCGAACCGTCCGTATTTCGGAATCGTTATCCACGATATACGAGGCCGCGGTTGTTATTAATAACTATTCCACCGCGTGGCATCCCGATGCTTTGTCCAGAGTCTCGCTCGTAAAATTACGCCCTTTTTGGCTTGTGAAGCCTGCCTTTCGATACAGGTGGACGCAGATGGTCCGAGGCCACGAAACATGCCGCAGATACAGATAGAGCAGTATCATTCCTCAAAGAGCATGGATTGTGAATACGTTTATTGGTTGGAATCTAAGAAAGATCATACGGAACGAAACATACTTTAACAAATTCGCTATTAAAATCTACAGGACTATCTTTACCAGTGAATTTATCTTAGCGAATGTACGCAGACGCTTGTGGAAAAATTCAAATACGTTTTCAATTCGGACAGAGACGTGAATTATACTTGTACGTTTTTGTCGTATTACTAGTATCACTCAACTAACGACTACCGATTGAAACTTCAGTTTCTTCGATGCAAGTGACCAAAAATATAAAATTTCTTCATCGAAAACGCCCAGTGCTGAAAAACCATTTATTCGATCCGACTGCCTATTTATCCGCGAGAAAAAAAAAGCGTGCTGCATTATATTCCTCGATACCCCCCATGTCTGTCGATTCAACAAATTTCCGACGGGATTAAGGGAAACCCCACAGATAGAGTAGCAAAAACAAAAACAATTACAGCGGAGCCGAAAACGTTGACTCGCGGTAAGAACGCGGCAGCAGAAGGAAAGCCGGCCTTTTTCTCGGACAAGCGCCGTATTCGGCGTCTGTTCCGCGCTGGATAAAAACCGCGGGACCGCGTACGGTACTCGAGTACGGTACTCGATCCGCAACACGAGGTGTACCGAAGCTGTGGCCCCGCCGGATCCAATGAATAATACAGCCGCGGCACAATTAGCCCCGCCGTTTTCAATTTAATCGGCGAATTATCAACCCTTCAGGGAACGGGCGACTGGTTCGCCGCAAGAAAGGATCGGCGCGCACCACCACGGCATCCGGTACACATCGTGATACCAAGGCATCACGGTGGAAGTCGGCTTTCGCACAGCGGGTAGCGAGACGCGCAAAGAAGCTGCGCGGTTACCACGCGTTACTGAGCTCCCGTTCGACGTTTGTTAACATCTCTTAAGTAACATGGTGCAACGTACGTAGTTTGTACGCGAAATTACTGAAAGAGATAGAACAGTGTCCGCGTAGTTGCTGTAAGTCGACTCTTTGTCGGTGAATCTATTCAGCAAGATGTATATTGTAGGAATTTCTTTTCTAGCTTAATCAATTGAAAGTTAGTGGTGTGTTTATGCGGTGGAATAACGACAACGAATAGTCGTATGATTTTGTAGCAAAGCGATGTCGATGGTAAAACTTGCCTGTTTGGATAGTAGAGTAGAATATAGTAAGAGTAGAGCATGGAAAATGGTAGAAAAATGTTTATGTAGTACTGAGTGATGTGTTTATGTGGCGAAACAACGATGATGGCAAGAGTAGAGTTATAGTGATGATATGTTTGAATAGTAGAATATAGTGTAATAATAGCGGAATGATGAAAGTGGTAGGAAATAGTATGCTCTATGTGATAAAACAGTAACGACGCTGAACGAAATGTGTGCAGAGTAAAGTGGTATGTTGTTAAAGGATCGTGAAGGTAGAAAGTAGTGTGTTCTTACGTGATACAGTATGGGTGGTAGATTCTGATAAACGAATCGCATAAATGTTGAAAGTATCTGTGTAAATCTCTTTTTATATCTTTCAAGTATATACTTTGTATATATATATTTCCTATAATTTAATTTTCATAGCTGTTTGTAGAATCGAAGCTGAATATCTGTAGTTCGAATCGAATATTGGGACATTCAAGTGCACAATTTTTCCTACTATGAAACTGATATGTATCGCGAAATACAGATGATTTATGAAAGGAGGAAAGAGGTAAATTTCGAATTCTGTAGTTTGAATTAAGCACCGCGAGCAAGAAAAACAGATTGAATAAAGATGGACGAAGAGAAAAAAAGATTGATCGCTGTAGTTCGATTATCGGAATGAAAACAAGTTCTTCCACGTTACGATTCACTGACTTACTACGACTAGTCGTAGGATGAAGAAACGTTTCACTACCGGAGAGAATCATCGATAAATCGGAACATCCACGAGTCGATTCTCTTCCTTTCTCATTCAATCGTTCTTTAAAAACGAGAAAAAAGCGGAACGGTAACTTAATAGAACGATGGTCTGTGCCACGAAAAATATTACGATGCAATATCTCGTGCCTCAATGGCTATATAAACGATTTATAAACGATGTACGAACTCTTGAAACGCTTAGTATTCATTGAACAGGGTATTTACCAGACTACTGTCGTTAATCAACCTAAGTACAATAGGTATTCTGATTACTTAATGGCTTCATATACGAATACTACTGACCTACTGATTGTGTAGTAGCGTCCACGTTCCACGAGACAAGTATTTCCGATTTACGATCGAGGGATACTAATGGTAAATATATTCGTTCGATATCTTCTCGAGTAAAAACAACGAACGTTTGGTTAAATAAGGAAATGTCATTTTTGAACGGAGAATTGCCAAGTGGATATGCTGAGAACCCTTGTTCAACTCGGTCACAGTCATCCTTTCAATTGGCGCTGCTTGTTTGAGATTGTTCGCGATTAAGTCGCGTTCACACTAAAACGTACGTCGTGTTCAGAATATAAGCGGCAGATGACGATGATTCATTTTTAATATTTCTAGAGAATATTGCGTTAACTAGAAATATATAAAATATCGAGAAAGATCTAAACAATACATTTTATACTACTTGGATTTAAAGGGACAGCATACCTACATATGGACCAAGATGCCTAGTAGGTTAATTATGCATCCGATGATCGCATCTATGCATTCCTGACCTCTTGTCTGACGATATTAACCCTCGTTAATGATATCGGATTTACGATTATCAGCAAATTACGACTTTTTTCGTTCAAATTGAATAAATTAAACGTTATAGAAAATTCACGAGTACAGTCTATGCATGGAATATCAACGAAATAAATTGTACCTAAAAATACGTTGTGTACACAGCCGAATCTAGCATCAAAAATTACAATTAATAATTCTAACTTTAAAGCATACCTCTGCACCTAAATTGCGTCTTAAGTCTTTCACATGTTAACAATAATCAAACATGTAATCTATCAATTTTTTACATCGCAAACAACACAAACTAATGTAATTTTAAGAATGAAAGTTCCACATTACAAATGAAGAACGTTCAAACGTTCACCTCTTACGGTCCAATTCTCAAAAATATACGGCATAGGCGCAACAAGACTAAGGAAGAGTGTAAATGCGTTCTCGGGACAGTTTAATCAGAAGTTCAGTCTAATCAGAGGTTCGCGCTCCCGCCGAAAGGCGCGTTTACACGGACGCACGTATACGGGCGTACACGACGTTAATCGCGGCGGTATGTGGCGACGACGAACAGTACCGCCTACACAATCACTTGACCTCCCTACGCCCCCGTATCTCTCAGTTAACCTTATCAACTCGATTCAACTCGACCTAACCGGTGTCGGACCGATGCGGCTCGAAGGCAGACGCGCCGCTTACCTACATTCACGTTCCTCCGTTTCGCTACGGGGCACCGTAATATCTTGCTTTACGCGCTCTGAATAAATATCGAACGACTATCGATCCGGTCTCTAGTCCACCTCTAGCCGGGTCAATCGTAAAGGGCTGCCTCGAAACGTTCAATTTGCAACTGTTGTTTCACGCGTTTAAGGTTCTGAATTGTTGCTTCATTAGTAGACTGCAAATGCTTATGCATGCATGAGAAACTAAGAAATACTTATCTTTGTGTAAATTAACGTAGTTGCTAATGAGCGCAATAGATAGATGCAAGAAAGAGATTTAAATAAAGAAAGAAGTACACAGAGTGCATAGGATGTGTAAAAATGTAATATTACGCTAATTTAATGCATTTTGTTTAAAAACAGAAATCTTTCGTAAAATTTATCGAGGAAAGCGAGAAATAAAAATGCAGCTAGCTAATAGGAAACGAGAAATTGGCAACGAAGGTATATTTCAGATTTAAATCGCGTTTTAACGAAGAAATCCGCGCCCCCTTGTTTGTACGTCACGTGAAATATCGCGATAACTCCTGCAGGGAGCTGCTACTCGGATTTGTATGCGTTCGAGGCAACGTCGAACGGGGCCCGACTGTCTCATTATTATCTCGTTTCGCGCGAGTAATTCATTTTTATGTATGTCGAAGTTCTGTTCGGTGATTCACGGGCGTCTCACGCGGTGCACCCGAGCATATTTGAAATTCTCAACTCGTCTAATTGTGCCGATTCTACCTGCACGACTGTATCTTTTGATCGAGCCAGAAGAAAAACTTTTCATACTTTGTTGATTATTCGTTTCTGATTTCTTTTCCGTTTGCTTCTCCTATCGAATCATGAGAATGTTATCACATGAAAATTTCCATTTAATAGAAGCTAAAAATTTCTTCTCGATATATTATATAAAGATAAATTATTTACGATGTTTTTATCTATTTATCATAATTAGGCGATCGTCGTAATCCTTGATCGACTATTTCACTTTATCTAAATTTATTCATCTTGGTTACGTTATTAGCGACTGACTCGTTTTAGTCAATACTGCTTAAGATTCCTAACCTATACGAATGTTATCGACGAAGCAATCGATCGATAATTACCGACTTTGGCTTAACAAATAGAATCATTGTCTGAATACGTGAGAAGAACAAGTGTCATAGTACATGAATAAAGTGACACTTTGAAAGATCGCAGAAGTATCGCTATTATTACAATTAATTTCAACGTGTAATTATAGAAATCAAACGAATTAAGGAAAAGGAAAAACTTTACCAAAAAAGTTGAACTTCATCCGATAGATGCTATAAAGGTGAACTGCAAATTCGATGGTATATACAATTTAAAAATACCAAAAGAACTAAACTTTCGGAACATATCACTGATATATCACTCGTAACACTTTCACGATTGAAAATTCAAACGATATTTGAAAGATTAACTGCATAATTCGACGATCGGATGCTGACACAAACTGTGCGGATTTATTCCCGACGGCCATTTTTGTCTACTAGTTACTTCGAAGTCAAAATAATGTTAAATATTTAGATGCATATAGATAAATTGTTTTAAATTTCATTTATACTGTTAAATACTTGTGAAAGAAAAATATGGTTATACATTTCACGGGAAGTATTTCAACTTATTTAACAAATATTTTGATATAGTATGAAATATGGGAAGCAAATGTGAGACGAGAAATGTGGCGAAGAAAATGTTCTGGGATAATGAATGAAAACAAAAAACAAACGCAATAACTTCAAAACATGAGAGTCTCGGTGTTACTAGTAGCTATTAACTTTTTTATGCTTAAAGTTGTTAAAGCAAAGTATTTTAGATATTATGATATTCAGTCAGTTCAAGCAATTTCTTACACGTTCGCAATGATTAGTTTACAGTATTTTGATATGTATTCTACGCACGTAGTCGTGTGGCTTAATTTCCTCTTCTCGTATGAAATATCTTACTTCATTTTAAAAAATTATCCGATCGCAAACATTTATCATCACAAGCTGAATCATGTCGTCACGAGTGATCTATTTAAAAATTATAGAGAGAAACGCTTACCTCCACCATATACTCAATGAACATGAAGCAAAGAGAAGTTTTATCGAAAAACAAAGACACGCGTTAAAGATTATATCGAAGGTTGAGGCCAAACAGAAACGAGGGTGTATAGGGGAACCGTAAGGATGGGGATGGCGAGTATCAATCTAATAGTAATGAGCAGTGATGCCGAGCGGAAGACTTTGAAATATACATTATGCGGGGATTATGTTTATGCATGCGGGAAAGGCGGCGAGAGCATTTTTCTTTTGATATGCCTTCCGCGACTCCCGCGAGGAGCATCTCCGCGCGGTGGCTGTGAGATTTGAATAAAAGTATCTGGCCGAGTCACTCTGCCGGGGAGCAATTCGCCAGCTGCTTTTTACAACTGCGTGCTCTCATTAAATATGTATAGATTCGCGCCCCGAGCATGTTCCCCCGGATTCGGCCGCCCCCCTTCGCCCCTCACCAGCTCCTTATATCCCTGGCCCGATAATAGAACCGCGCGAACGATTACCAAAAACATATGTTTTAAAGATTGCACGCCGCGGGACAGATATATCGTGGCCGCTATCATTTTTTCCAGAGAACCTAACCGCGATTCCGCGCGTACGACGTACGGTAAATCACTCGAAAAAAGAAGGATTGGAAGGGAGTAATTTTTTATTTCAAGCGATCGATACGACAAACTTGAACATCTTATCCTATGTAACGAGGTTACTTGACTTACCAAAGCTTCGACATCAAGATATTGACGCAAGGTGAAGTTGATCACCTTGACTTCTAGGAGGCTGAATAGTAGGTATAATGTTATGCTACATTGTAGCAATGATTTTAATATAACAAAGATAGAATTTAATCATACCAATTTTCTACCAATAATAATTTGTATAAATAATACTATTAAGAGTATATAAAGTTAACCGTGGTAATTCGAAGACATTCTCAGAGAATAACGAAGATCACAAAAAGAGAATGCGCGTAGAATTGGGAGACTGAGAAAAGAACTTCTTTGTCCCAGGAGCGATTTATTCATAAACTCTAACAACCATGATAATGCGTATCCTGTATTCAGAAATTACCTGTCGAATAAAAGTAGAAAAGAAAGAAGATAAAGAGGCGGAAGAAGCACAATGAAATTCACCGGTCACTCTGTCTATGTACAGGTAATCCTGGCGATATCCACTTGAATTGCGAATAATTACGATGAATGTACCGTATGATTTAACTTCTTAACGCGGTCTCCCGACATTTCCAGGTCGATTAACTTCGGTTCGCTAGCAGTCAGTCAGTCAATCATTAGGTAATGAGACCGTGTTTGGAGGCCGGTGTAACTGGACGTCGATAGTCCGTATAAACGTATCGCCGTCCGCATAGAATAGGTCTCGTGATCTTATCGTCACGGTTTCATGTAATGCTAATGGACACATGGTAGCCCAATATGTACCTTAAACGAAAGGGTTAATATGATAGCGGGATAATGCGCGGACATTAAGGAGCCGGACGAGGCACGCCGGACAAATTATGAAGAGAACCATCCAGACGAAACGAGATCTCGTTTGTTGCTGCCTCCTCGAAGGTAAGCAAAGAAAACGGATCGCGAAGCAAATTGTCATTCGTCGGACTTCGAACGGAATCGCCTGTTTCCTTCTTAAGGATCAGCAACTTGTTACCAAAGACTTAGCTTCTTGTTACAATTTTTTCAGGGTGATTATTAGATACAAGGATCGTGATTATGTTGCGAGCTTGTTATTGTTTGAAGAAAAAATTTTGCTACAATTTCTCGTGCAATTATTAAGAAGATGGATCGCGGTCGTGTTGCTAGTTGCGAGTAAATTCGTTGCGAGCTTGTTACGCTAAGTATATACTTAACAGACGAGATACTTTGCGAGTAGTTAATGAGGATTAAAAACGAACTATTGGAAAATAATGAAACTATCCTGACGTTCAAGGCCACAATCATTTTTCATCCAGATCTCGAATGAAAAAGCACGCTGTAAGTCTTGCAATTTAGCAAGCAAAGTCGCGCTACATTCTTTATTAAGATGCAACGTCGCCGGCGGTTTCATTTCTCCTAGGAACAAATGGGCCGCAAGTTATCACCCCGAGAGAGCGCGACCCTTCCATTTAAAAAATGTAAATTTGTTAATGCAACAGTAGTGGGAGAGCGTGAAAATTCGCTCGACAACCCTGCCATTTCTCCGGCTTGGTTCGCAGCCACCCTATTACCTGAGACTATTATCCAATACAAAAAATCAAATAAAGTATGCTAAGTTACGCTTCGAAGACTTAGGGAGTCAGCGAGAACTGTCGAGGGGTTGTAGGAACATTTTTTTCTTACGCCCTTCCCCACCCTTTAGCAGCGTGCCCAGCTACGTCTGGCAACACCCATCGGCCACTTACACGCTTTCTTCGTCGCTTCCTATTAACTTTCAACAGGGTGTAAGAATTAAACGAGTCTTAAAGCCCGCGCGCGATTTATAGGCGGACAAACGCGAAAATTACATCGACGATGCTGATAAAATTTTACTCCAAATTATCTGTAAATATCGAGGACGAAAGAATTGTAGATACATACAAAGTAATTCCATTGCTTTATATCGTTCGTGGATATTATCTCGAATATATTGTTTAGAACTAAAAACTAAGATCTTTGAATCGCTAGAAGAATCAAATCTTGTCAAGGCTATCGTCTCGGCAAAGATGAAATTTTATGGACTGGAAAAGTCATCGAACGAAATATTTGTTAAAATAAGACACGCAAGATAAGATGATCGTATTCTGTCTAATAGATAAATATAGAAGTCGCGTCTGATATCGTTGGAAGAAGCAGACGAGCATCGATTGTATCACGGAAATCACCGTTCTTAACCGTACAAAATGTTCATGGCTATGACTCGTGATTCTCGAAGCTATTCTCATATCACGTAAATGGATATAACTTTCTACTAACGACCAGCTACGCACCGCGATATCGAGCTACGATTTTCTATCGTTGCATAAGCTGTAATAAGGTTGACGTAATGTGATCAGAAAAAGGTATTGGTCCAAACACCGCGCCGCGAAGCACAGCGCGAAAGTTTCATAAAAACTCACATTTTACGCTTCGATAGGTTTCATTACTCAGTCGATACATATCATTCGATGTTCTTCTACGTTATAAAAAGTAGGAAAAAACTGCGGAATTCTACGATCAGGGTGATGTTGTCATCGCGATGTTTACCGTAGAAAAGCGAAATGATAAGCGACTACTACGCCACAATATCGACAGGTTATAATTTGCGAAAATAGATAAATTTCGAAATTAAGATGTATTTTTATTATTGCTACAAAAACTGTCGAGCGACGTACGTCAAATGTGCTCGACAACGTTTAACGCAGATTACAAAAACAACGACTCGATAAATCTTAAATAGTATTCCAAGAGCAGAGACAGTGAGCCATTAAAATACGCACTTGTTCTCCGAACAAGCGCACGGCCACTTTTACCGCTTTCCAGAAAATAATGACAAATATGGTACTTTGTGGCTCAAACTTAATACCCGGTCGTTTGCGAAATACGCGGCGCTTTACTGCATTCCACGTCGTCGGACCTTGACTTCGTCCAAGATATAGTTCCCGATTTATGAGAAATATCGGGCGCCGCGGCAGCGATCGCCACTGAACACTGCTGGAATTCTACCGAGAATTTAGTTGCCATTAAAAAAAAAGTCTATGCAGTTACATGTCCGCTTTCTTGTCCGCGTTACGTATAAACAGCCGTGGAATACCAGTAGGCTCGATTCAAACAATCCAGTTTCTTGGAAGTTCTTTCACGAACGTTTCAGGGGTGGAACGATTGCCTCGAATCGATGAAGAACCAAATGGCAGATCTTTCTTTTGAAATAGGTAAAACGAAGAATCACGTCTAGCAATATTTAACGGAGGAAGGGTTTGGAGAAAGACGATGTTCATAGCCAAGTTACAACTATCGAAAAATATTTTTGTGATTGCACGAACGTGTGAAGATTAACAAATGGATTAACAAATCGTATATTTTATGAGAACTTTGCGATGATTAAGGAAGAATTGTTCGTAGGAATATCCATTCTTGAAAGAACAGGTTGAACGGTGAACTTTAAACCGCACGCGGCCTTGATAGCCAAGTGCATCGAAATAAAACGTAGCAAAGTAGCGTGCAAGGCGTAGGGCTCTCTTTTTCTCAATGGGCGTTTTTCAAACTAATTAAAGCGGATATTAAATCACTTCTGCGGTACACACCCTTCGGTTTCACTGATGTACGACCTATTAATTAACGTTTCCGATGCTGCAGAATATTACTTGCCTCCGTACCATCCTGAAGATTGCCGAGATATTTGTCTGATTGGATACCGAGTAAACGAAACTTTGCAAGAAGCTTGCAGAGCTGACACTTTATGGCTTTCGTATAAGATATAGTTTTATATATTATAAAAGTTGCCAGTCACAATAACGTATACGTAACTCTAACCAGACGCATATCTTTGTAGCCAACATCGCACAAAGACATCACTGCAAAACTAGCAATTAGCTACAGGTTTCTACGTATGTTCTTTCTGTGGAGAAATTATCACTCGAATTCTCATCCTTCGCATATGGTTACAAAGTATCTATGTTGATTTTAATTGCGATATTAAAGTTTAATACTCTTTCATGCACTCGTTGGATTAATAAACTTCTTCTCTAAAATCATCACTTAACTTCCAGACACAGCCTTTACCAGCATTTTCCATGCAAAGCGCCGTTTTCAGGACTGTACGGAGCGACATGGTCTCGAAATTCGGGAAAAAGGAAGCGCAGGGGCAGCCGGCCGGTCCGACAAAGGACGAGAGAATCCCTCGGGAGGCACGGCACGAGTGGGTCAGTGACGTTGGGCACGGGACAGCGTGCATATCGAAGGAGGGACGACGGGAGGGAAGAAGCCAGCGGCCCTCCTCGAATGATCTTGACTCGAGGGGGAGACGGCGTGCGAGCGAGCGAGAGACGCGGCTGGGCCGCGGGCGAGTTGTATAATATGAACGCGCCGGACCGCGGCGCAGTTTCGGCAGGCTATAATCAATTCTGATTGCAGTCCAGCATCGCAGCGCGATCCACCGGGCCGATAGCTGAGAAAAAAGTTCGCGCTTCCAACTACCGGGCTGCCCATGGTACTACGGCCCGTTCCAGGGACCGAGGGGAACCAGCTACCAGGGTGTACTAGCGACTGCGACTTCGGCTGACGATACAAAGTGGAAAAAGGAAAATATTGGAAGAAAGATTAGAAAAAAGGGTACGAAGGAGAAAAGTTCAGGAGCGAAGAAGATGGCAAAAAGGTGGCGAAGAATGGGAATATTTTATAGAATCCTATATAGCTATAAAAACATCACAAGCAACCTTTCAACAAATGTAACTGGCAAAGATAAACAGACTTTCCTCCAATAAGGGGGATGTTTTACCAAAGTAGGCCATTGGCCAAATTCACGTGTTCTAAAGTTTAGAACCTCGAAACAGAAATTGCGTACTCGAAAGAGTAAAAGAGGGACGAAGCAGCATCGACTGGATAAAAACGGAATCGAGTTATTTTATTTATCGGTTGGTCAGCAGCCAGCCTGGCTACGCCTTCGAACTCTCGCGAGCTATCGTTGGACACGCGGGAGGGAAAGAGAGAAGCGAGGAGAAGTCGGGTCCAGGCGAGGCCAGACTGCAGTCTCTCGGTTCTTCGGTTCTCCTCTGCCATCGAATGGTTCGGGGAACGACGGAAGAATGCATCCATCGGTTGTGCATCGGTGCAACAGCAACAAGAGCGCGCGCGCGCGCGCACTCTTCTTAGGAGACAACCCTTTTTTCCTCGCCTCTTCTTCCTTCCTCTCTCGCGACGTACGTTCGGTTCGTACGTTCTTTTCCATCCCATTCGAAGAGACAGATTCTTCTTCTCTTTCTGTGCGATGTGTCGCGCGAGCGTCCGGCCCCATTAGCAGTTGGACGAGCCATCATTCAATAACGCTCTCAATGCCTGTGCGACCGTGTCTCCCGCGTGCACACTGTCCGTGTGCAGCCGACACGCGTGTCGTCGTACGACTGATCATCGTGCACCAGTTTCTCTCAACTGGCTGCCTCGCGATCGAATTCGACTACCGTGAAGAACGACTGCAATACTCGTCGAAATTCAGGGTTCACTCGTTTTATATGACCCAGTCAAAAGCGAAATTCATCAACTCCACTTATTATAAGCTTCATAATCTAGCAATAGATTTAGTAACATCAACGAGATAGCATTTAATTTCAGATTCGTTCAATGTGCTCTATTAACAGAATTCTAGGTACTGTTACAAAATAATAATGAAAGAGACGTAGCAGGAACTCGATCGAAGATCGTAAAACGAACGCGTCGTCGCTTGGTTAATTAGCAGCACGTTGTCATTAATTTTGTTCCGTCACGAGAGAGCTTAAAGCTCGATGATGCATCGCGCAGATATTAAACGCAGCCATCTCTGGTTTGTCCGTCAATCTCCAGACAAACTGTCAGCAGATCCGTATGTACACATCGAAGGCCTGCAATTTAAGTCGGCCAGACTCGACTGACAATGCTGGTGCGCGATCGACACCGGTATTATGTGCGTCAGATTACAATTTACATTTCGTATCTTAATTTCAAACGGATCAAGATTAAACATATGGTATGATCATGATTTCGTTATTTACTCGACGATGCGCAAAATAATTTTAATTGAATGTTTATAGTCTGACCAACGGAATTAATAGCTATACTCTTTTTACTTTTGTTTTGGTAGTACATGTAGGATTTGTAAATTATTTATTTCTTTTTTTATAGAAAAAAATCATGTACTTAACGTTGAAGGCTATTAGTTTATTGACATTATCGGTCTCTTAGTTATCGTTATTTATAATGTTACATTCGAGATTATTATACTTGCAAATGGCGAGCAAAGCGATTAATTTTCGTTCGAACAAAGCGACGATGGTTTTGCGGTCATTCCCTCTTATTGCGGATTCAATATCGCGCGTGCACACGTATGATTTATAATACTGATTAAATCCTTCGTATTTATCATTTTGCCACTGTCGGCACGTGTGTAACCGGTTCTCGCTCACGTAGCTTTTCGACAAATTTCGCGAAATCAACTACGTCCGATTTCGCTGAATCACAATGCGCTAATTAAGTATATTATTAGACGCGGTTTTTACATATCTCTGTCAATTACATGGACAACGAAATTTCTACAAGGCTATCACAATTTTAATCTACTAAAATTGATTTACAAAATATTCACCTGTCGATGTTTCTTTTATAACATTCTGTTTATTATTAAAATTAAGTAAGAAGTAGCGACTCTACATCGGAAATGTGATCTCCTGACTTTAATTTCATATAATCAATTTCATATAGTCAATTATTAGGCGTAATTATTTTCCTGGAAAAACATTTTCTTCGATTACTTGTTATATCGATTACGAAAATGTAACGCGAAGCACGAGTCGCGGTCGTTTTTCTCGTTGCTTAATCGAATTTATTTAAAATGCTCGACTTACATTACAGTCGCGGCACATTTCGACATCCGGCCACGCTTCTGAGTAACATCATTATCGATAAGATCAAAGAAACCCGGTCTACTCGAGTTTTCAGTGGAAAGTAACCTGTCAAGTCGGTCAGTAGCTCTACACGTTTCTACGACAATGAGGTGTCAGACGTGTGTAACTTTAGAGGTACTCTTAAACCTTCGATGAACGTAGAAAACAGGTGAGTATGCTTAATGTCAATAATTTTCGAGTAAAGACACGTATAAGTTTCATAGAACTGTGTAATTTTAAAATAAATATAAGTATTCCGCTCTGGGCTGTTTAAATATTGTCTTAAACGTTAGAAAAATTTAAAACCTGTTTTTAAGGAAAATTCGTTTCAACGAGTAACGTAGTAATAATATAGCGTTTAATGCATCGACAAAAAATTGAAGAAAGATGGTAGAGATTTAAACAATTTTCCAAATATATTTTAATACCGTTTGCAGATGTCTACATACATTTTTCTTTTTTTTAATTTGTACGAATACGTGTCGGCGCTAGATCCCCTCAGATTATAACACCGTGTTAAAGGGCTGTACATTAGGATATTACAATTAGCTTTAACGAACTTCATCATATGTTGACCTACTTACATCTTACCAGCAGCACAAGTAAAACGATGATTAACGATCTCGAATGGAGTATAATAATACTTCTTCTGATACTTAATCGCACTATTTCTCACTTGCAACGTGTTAAATAACCCGAGGTCTAAACGAGGTGTCTGCCTAAAGTACCGTCTGTCAGTCTAGTTACTAATTCTACTGATCGTGTTCATCTTCAGTTAAAATACAACTTCATATCGCACTGCAAGTGCCCCGTAATCTCTTTGCCAAATTAAGCTACTCAAATAACATTTTAGGCCTGTGTTTTAATCTCGAAAAATTCAAATATTGAAATTTTCAAATATTTAAACATTCTAAGAATCAAATACTCAAAGATTTGAATACGTACATTCAAACGTTCAAATATTTAAATATTTCAAACTTTCCAAGTCTCAGGCAACCAGAAATTTAAATACCACGCTTCTCAAACTTCTAGATATTCAAACGTTCCAAAATTTCAAATACATCAAAGTTTTGAAGCTATTCCTCCAGTTCCATACCTTCAGGGTATTTCCTAAAAGCGATTAATCGAAAAAGTCGAATATTTATCGCAATTCTCGAACAATTGATCTCAGTTTGATAAAGCTTTTATTATTAACAAATACGGCAATACAGCGATCGTTGGTCCAGCTGTGCGCGAAACATCGGTACGCGCACGTACACAACGGGACACGATAAATCCAATTAGGACGAGCACGAGCAGCAACGATTATCGGAACTGTTTAATCTAATGCAAATACCGGACGATTGCATCTGTCAATAGAGGTTCGAGGCCGTCTTGAGTAGCGGCAGCTTCGAGTATACTGACAGAAGTACCCGAGGCACGACACGGCAACAAGTGGTGCTCGACGCACCGCTAGGTCAACACGTCGTCCGCGTACTCTCGTTCTCGTACGTCGAAGACGGAGTTCTTTTCACCGGACAACTTCTGTGACATTATACTTCGAGCACCACTTCAATCTATCCGTCAAACATCGCCGCGGAGCACACAACGAGAAAGGCAAATGTTGTCCGAGTTCTCCTCTGGGAACGCTTTACCTCGAATCAGGTGAAATAGATGAGTTTTAGGGATTGAGATTTAAACATCTAGGATTCGTGATTCACTATTGTGTTATTTCTCAAAAAGATGTAATTCGCGCGATGTTCGTTCACGCTCATCGCCATAATGCAAACTCCTCTTCGTCTAAAAGTACAGCTGTTCTTGAGAATAACGTTTCAGTGGAATGATAAAAGGTGAAATAAATTTTGTCATCGATTAATATCAGCGAAGCGTTTCGAGCGATTAAACAGCACGATTATTCCGGCGATGAAAAGAAAGGAGACGCATGATGGGCAGAGAATGGAAGAGAACGGAGCAACGCTCGTTATTTCGAGCGCCTGGGCTGCCGGATAATTGATAGCGGAATGCTAATAACCTGGACGAGCCACGGATTATAATAAGTTTCTTGCGTGCCGCTTCTTGCGTCCGATCGCTGTTCTCGCTAACGCTGTCACAGCCGGCTCTGTCAGCTTATCACGCCGATGCTAATTAATCGGCCGGGGGAATCTGGTTGAACGGAGACAAATCGGGAATAGTTTTTCACGACGTCGTCAAAACATAAGTAGGATAGGATTAAGGAACGATTAAAACAGGAATTAATCTCGTGAGTCAATATTTTCTGGCTGGAAAAATGTGTTGTGGTTTAAGAGAATTTAATATGAGAGATGAATAGTTTCAGAATTATTTCACTATGTAATTTTGCGAGTGAATTAGAATGAGGTCAAATGAGATCAAAGGAAAGGTGGGGTTAATCCGTGAAAACTGTAGGAAAAGTTAATCGACGAAATGTTTCGAAATGAATTCTATAAAATTATACGATTTGAATTTCATTTCACTTAAAAATTGAGATTTATATTCGAAACTTAAACATGACATGCAGTTTAACCAATCGAGCGAATTCTCCTGCAACGTTTCAAAAATAATTCTGGAGGTCGGCTATTTTCAAAGTTATTCGATTTAAGTTTTTTCCAAGCTCCACGTGGATATGGTATATTAAGTGCATATTAGAGAGATTCGATGGCGAGATAAGACGATGGAAAAGGCAAACGTGTACAAATACTAGTTACCTATCCTATAATTGAATGGTGAAATATATTTTTTGAACCAACAAATTACGAGCTGCGCTGTATATGTTAGAGAATGTCAATCAGAAATTAATATCGGTCGTTGTTGCTGAGAGGCTGCGATTAACCGCGTGTATGTCTAATGAACAAGAATTCATTAAAATTTGTAAAAAGACTAACCTAAATTTCACAATCTATAAATAGATTGCAAATTTCCACAGAAATGTTCATTGTTCGCGCTTAAATTTATTTCGATTTTTAAAGAGACGAACTTAAATCCCCCGATGAAAGCAAATTACTTCACAGAAATTTCATATAATTCATAATTTGTTACGCCTCTGTAAATCTATTTGCTATATCACTCCTACTACATTCTCCAATTATAACTATGTACACGATATCATGCAACTCCGAAATCGTCGCGACGATCGCAAGTTACAAAAGCTTCGTTCGTTCCAAAAGAATCAATCGACAACGACGAAGGGGAAAAACGGAAATGAAAACACGAGAAGGGGAATGATACATAGAAACGATTAATCGAGGCCTATTGAAAATGGGCGATGCCCATTTACCGTACACGTATCCTATTCGACCGGCGAATAGATTTACGACACAACGTGCGAAAATTCGTAAAAAATCTTAATACAATTTGCTAGAAGATTAAACTACGGCGAGTGTATAATTACACGAATGGTTCGTACACTTCCTTTTCAGACCCTGGCCGAGATTACGTATCTCCGTGTACTGCATTATGGAGTGTGAATAATTATAGTACACGAGTGGAACCGATGAACGAGTGTGTGCTCGCGCGCGCGCGCGACCACATCCATGCCATCGCGACGATTAACAAAGAACAACCGTGGCAGCTTTTCGAAAGGCTTCCTCGAAACCCTGAAGGAGGCAGAAACCGGGTGGAGAACCAGAAGAAGAAGAAGAAGGAGGAGGAGGAGGAGGACACAAAAAAGTCGTATCGAAGCGGCTATCTCGATTAGATCTCTGTATCGGATCCATCGATCGTCTTGTCAATTACACGGAATCGTATATCGAGCCGCGTAAATTACGGAACACGCGTCTCACGTGAAATAATATTGTACGTTACGCGACGTTCGGTCGCCGTAAATGTGTGTGCGCGGGCGCACGTTCGCAAGGGAAAAATGTAATTGCCATCGGTGGGATGAGAATCGGCAAAGCCCGATATCGTTCGCGTGCTTCGCTCCTAGGGCAATTTAGGAAATTGATAACGAACACCAAAGTGGCGCCGCTACAACTGTGCATTAAGGACGGGAAAATTGAAACCCGCGTTTCAATGCTAGACATTGTTTCGTTGTCGGGGTTAACGTTTTTGCTGGAGTGATTCTTGAGATTGTTGCTGTGCGGTAATTATTAGAGTTGGTTTATCTCGATGTTTTCCCGAGGGACATTAATTAGAAAGTTTATGCCGTTGAAGAAGCGCGAACGAGGTTCTGTTAAAATTTTACGTTTGGATATCCTGTTTTTGATTTACCGTGAATAAGTAGATATCATTATTGGAAAAGAAATTGAAAGAAGCTACACTAGATCGTATAGCAACGTATGAATATTTCTCTGCTTTTGGAAAGTAGTGATTTATTGTATGCCTGAATTACTTCTTTCTGTCTGACTATGAATAAGTAGATTCTACTGCAGCAAAGTTGTTGCATCAGATCATCAGATATGTAACGCGAGTGTTCTTCTTTGTCGAGGGGAATATAACAATAATTTATTAGCAATGAAATAAAGCTTAATCTACGTTTGTACATCTTCTTTCGTCATGTTAAGTAAATAAATGTTGCAGTTGGAAAAGAAATTGTTCAGTCTAAATATAGATATAAATGACTTATTCGCGATTATCGCTCACAAACTACTTAAATATTCATGCGCGTATCTTCTCCGTATTGGCAGAAACAACTTCGACCTGTATACCAAAGACTCTTTCATCCGAGAGTATAGCGTAGAGGAAAGGGTTAAAGGGTTAAACGAAACACACCGGCATCAAAGACTCGATCAGAAAAAAACACGAGACAATCTCTAACTTAGTTTCTTATTTCCACGCACGTCCACGCTTCGGATTCACGTTCGAATCCAGAGTTGTCATAACTAATTGAATCTTCACGCGTGTACGTACACCGCGCGAGTCAGGATAAACGCTCGAGCCGATAGAATCGCTCAGCACGAGATAAACTTGTCCGTGGCTGAAGTTTATTAACGCGCGCACACGGCCCGGTTACATGTCGAGGAAAAGAAATCGACTTTATAAATATTATACGAGAGACACGCGTGTGCAACGGCGAACTGGTTTTCGCTGTGAGAGTTGCGTTATCAGCGAACCAGTTACAGCACTTCCACGACCCGCCTCTCGCCGATCCCGAAAATTTCAAAACTTCACGCACGTCTCACCGATGAAACCGACGTTTCTACTTCCTTGAAATATCTTGTCACCACGTGTCGAGAACGCTACCGCGCGAGTTACGTGTAAATTACCGCTTCGAGCCTGTTTTTCGGCAAGGAAAACGTTTCTCTATATAACGTGGTTCACTTACAGAAACTTCTTACGGATATCTAACAGTTAGGAATTTTACGAGCGCTGTAACGAAACGCGGCAGTCAAGATTATATAGAAATTTGGAACCAGACTGAACATGTGTAAAGAACTTACAAGATATCTGTCGGTAGCAGATACTTGGCAGAGATCGTCAGAACGGTTGATCAAAGTATCGTCAACGAGCAAGTTCTCTCGCGCGATATTTGCAAACCATCTACCTAGTCGTTTTCTAGCCAGCTTTAAACCTGATACCACCAAAAAAAAAGAAAAAACAAAGAACAAGTCAAGAATGAAGAAGAAATAAATAATGGAAGGTTCGATGGATTCTCGACGTTTCGGTCATTTCTGGTAGCAAGTTCGTTCGTGCAGGCCACGTTCGTCCACCGCGTGCCAAATTACATTAAAACCCTGTACGTGTCGAGCATGCTCGGCTAGATACGAACAACGAGATGTGTACAGTGTATTCGCGAAATAAAACCCTTAGACAGAAAGTTAGCTCGCATGTCCCCCGTAATTTACGCATGAACAAGCGACATATTATTTCGCGTAATCACGCTCCAACCATATGAAAAGTTACTTTATGCGGTTTATGTTGCGTTATACCGCTACCGAGAGCAAAAGGGAATAGGGGATGAAGAGAGAAAAAGAGGAAAATAGATAGAAGCATGGTTACACATCGAACTACATAACCAGCTATTGGTCATTTAATTATTATATCCTGTCTCATAAATTATTCAGTTCTGTAACGTTTGCCGATCTTCGGGAATTATTTATTGCGCGCACGTGAAGGGGGTAACAAACACGTCTAATTATTCGCGCGGAATGCCGATATTTCTGTGCGATTTACAACCAGCGATCATCGATAGTTGCGGCATCGTTCGCGGATCTTCGGATTTTTCGTGTCGTCTACCGTGTAACCATGTGTTCCACCAGTGCGTTTAAGGTACTGATAACACAACTCCTAATGCTTGGAAGTGATTTTAGTTAAGTTCCGGAACTTTGGAAGAGTATCCATGTGTGGAAGAAGATTTAGGGAAAAGTGGGCAAATATTAGCCAGGCTAAAGATAATCTCATACATTATATAACTCTAATTTCGACTTTTGAATAAATTATTTGTTTTTGGTTGAAGAGGATCAAGAGAATTGCGAAGTGGAAGGCTGAAGACTGGTATGAGAGAAACGTCAACGAACTTGATTGTCTAATAGGAACTAAGGTAAAGAGAGTATTTAAGCAAGGTGTTTGCTCGAAATGGGTAAACACGAGAGTATTCGTTTAGCAGAGAAATATTTACAAGGTAAATTTCGAAGGCTGACATTGCCTACCTATCCGCTCGACGGTGCATCGAATCTGATATGGAAAAGAACAACTCGATCGTAAAAGCAATAATATCGGTAAGAAAAGAAGGAACCAGTTACACGGATTTACATAAAAGTATATGCGTTAAAGATTCAAATCAAATTAGAGAACTAACCGAACGCTGAACAATCTGTAATCGGATGGAGAGCAAAATATTGTACATTAAAACGAATAACTCGATACTAATTGGTATTTAAATATTTGTATCTTGACACGTATAATTTCCAAGGCATCTGTACGATACTCAAAATAATAGCCGTGGCTACAGCAAATTTTTATTACGTATTCCAGGGAACAAAAATCAGAGAATCTGTATCCTAGACATTCCCTTAAACGATATTTACTTCGAACTTCTATTGGTAAATTGCCAATGCATCAATCGTAAACCTCATGCTCAATCATGCTGAATAAGGTACACGTATCTGTATCCTAAGAAACTTTAAATCACGCTATTCAAAAAAGCTAGCGCTATTCTCAATGGGTCCCAAACAACAACTAAAGAATCGTTATCTTAGATACTCTCTGAAACAAAACCTTTGTGATAAAATCATCGATGCTCCGACCAATCATAATCATAGGAAGCGTTTAATTACCATGATAACCAATACGATACCTGGATACCACAGCTTTCGGCGAGTCCTAACGAAAGGTTTAAAGGCAAAAAAGCAACCCCCAAGTAGAATCGATATAGAACACGGATCAGTCGATGGACTAACCTGTAGTAAGGGAATCCCTGGTGAACGTGAAGGTCCATAGGCATGGCAGGATGCGTAGGGCCATGGTGTGCCGGTGCGGGGGTGTACTCACCGGCCGCGGACAGGGGTGGCTGCATCATGCTCGCCGCGGCAGCCGCATGGTGGCCGGCGAGCATCGCCCCCCAATGAAAACCCGGGGCACCGGGCATCGCCGACGGATGTTCCAGTTCGAGGCCGCGGTGACTCGTCGAGGGTAACGCACCACTTCCGGCAGATCCTCCGGCGATACCGGCGGCTCCACCAGCACCGCTTCCGGCGACACCGCCGCCGCGGTGCATTAGCCAGCCCTCCACCACGAACGTCAATCTTGTCCGTCCGTTGAAACACCGTGAATCACACCCAACAATAATGTTACCTCGTACGAAAAAAACCACACACCCACCGATCAAAACAACCGACACTTGCGTGTCTTTTTTCCACGCGAACCCTCTCTATATCTCTTCTACTCTATTAGCAACAAGCTTCCCCCTTTACGTACATATACCTCCACCAAGAACGAGAAAACAAACCCCCGACGAATAATAGCAATCACTTGACACACTGTCGACACATGATCGGTCCCATGCACGACGCGAGCCGGCGGCCTATCCGCGAGCCTGCCACCGGCTCCGGAACACGGCTCACCGGACACTCTCGCGATCCACTATCGAGGAGGATGCGGACGTTGAAGCGCGTAGTAGCACTTGGCGGTCGCGGTGATAGCGCGGTGGTCTCCCTGGTGCCGATCGGCGTCGTCGTCGTCGGCGGCGCGGTCCTCGCCGGATGTTCACGGTTACGCGGGGGAGACAGGTGTTCCCGTAGGTTCCTCTCGCGAGCCGCTGCAGCTGGACGGACCCGGAGAGTGGCGCAGCCTTTAGCTCGGCCATGAATGACGCGCCGTACCTCGAGCTACTTCGCGGAGGCGGGGCCTACTCGCGCCCACGTGACACCTACCGCCTCCATCCTCTCCCCCAACACCGTGTCGCTGCCCAACCCTCCCCTACCTAACCGCGACCCGCGTTCTCTCCCTCCCGACACCGTTCCGGCCCCGCTCTCTCCACGCCAGCTGTGCCGCTACCACCACCATCACCACCTCCAAAGTCGATACCGCGTCCTCCGCCGTCCACCGACGAACCTTGCACCCGCACGGTACCACCGACGATTCCAACGCAAATCTACCACCACCGTGGATCATCCTCTCGACGAAGACTCTGCTTCAATAGCTTCCCCACGGAGAGTTCCTGTCGCACAGTTTCCTACGTTTTTGGGACAGGATTGAGGCTATTGTTACAGCGAATACGTATTTCGACGAATTCGGAATCCTCAAACGTATACGTATAAATCCTGATGAGTTTCTTGTCATTTGTTCGAAAGAATTTGTTTCAAATTTGCTGGAATGTCCGTGGTGCTGTGTAAAAATCATGTAGAAAGGACTGTAAAAATCATTGTACCTAAGTAACGTTCGTTTTTACGTATTTTATTACTCGTTTCAGAAAGTTTGCAATCAGTAACCAGTATAACTATAGCTCTTTTAAAGTTCGTAGAGAATCATAAACTCTAACTACACGTCAATTAGGGCATAACGACTAAACGTAAAAGATAATAACGTTAATTGTTTTTTACGGTTCGGATTATTGATACTGTATAATAGTAAACGAAGTCTGTTTTATATAAGGAGCAATAAATATAATAAGGTTGACAAAAACCTCCACGCATAAACGAGGTGAAACTTCTTACGGAAATTCGCCCTTTCACTCGGCGCGTACGGTGTTTTATTGCATTCCAACGGTAATGATCTATCAGCGTATACCATTTTGCG
The DNA here is from genome assembly GCF_905332965.1 of Bombus pascuorum. NCBI lineage: Eukaryota > Metazoa > Arthropoda > Insecta > Hymenoptera > Apidae > Bombus > Bombus pascuorum. The sequence continues at coordinate 3,245,723 of NC_083488.1, read as the reverse complement.
CCATTATTGTATTCATTATCAAATTATCTTCCATATTGTTTGACCATATGGAGTGCTCGTTCTCTGTCGTGTCTCGACTTCTTGACACGAATTTTCTTCCGTTGTTTTCTTTCTCTTTTTTTCCTATTCTTTATAACGAGTTTCTAAAAATTTTAGTGAAAGCGCGGTCGATCGATTCAGTTTCTGGTAATATTTTACGTAAGTCGTGCTCGAACGAAAACAAATGCATCGCACGGGTTGAAACAACAAAACCTGCGAGGTACCGCCTCCGATTATGAGACGTGGAACGAGAGAGCACGTCGACACCCCCGCGAATCGACCGAACCGTAGACGCAAGCTCGTTCTGACGTAACACTTGTTGAGCCGATTCACCCCCGCGGCCATCCCTCGATGGACATTTAGTAAACGACCGAGGGATGTGCGATGGAATTTCTGTTATCAGCGGCTGGACCCGATCGCGGGCGAGACAAGTTCACCACGAACGATTTTCATTCTCTCAACTGTAATTTCTCGTGACAAAGATTGAATAGAGGATCGTGGTCGACGACCCAACGAGGACAGAAAATGAATCTTTTAACTCGAAATTAATCGGAAACGTCTATACGTAATCAGGAAGTTTGAATAGCTGACTTAATTTTTATCACACGTGATTGCTTCTCTCTCAATTTTTTCAAAGATTAACGTTTTTGGGAAAAGATTCGTAATTTCGCTGGAAGCTCGTAGCTCGTTCTTTTGCAATGATTTCTTGGAGGCGAATAAAGAAATTCGACTCTCTTAGATGCGTATTATATGTGACGAGGAGTATGGTATAAAGTAATTGATATTTATTAGGATTATATTTTTATTTATAGGATAACAGATATTCCGGTGTTTGTTCTATTTTAACGTTTTTATAAGACACACGAGACCGAACAGGGCACGATAAATATTACAGCACGCAGTCGGAATTATTGGGAACAATATATAAAATATGTGAGGCCAGGCACGTCCTCATAATTCTATCCTACTACCCCAAAGTGTCGGAAATATATCGTTTCTTCGACAGTCTTGACAATTCGTTTGATCCTTAACAGAATCGTGAGTAGAATCGGTCGAGAGCGTACGAGAATTATCCAAAACCATTCCCAATCGTATTCTGTCACGCAAGTATGTAAAATTACCAACTTTTCTACTCTGTCTAATTTCTCGAGCCAATATCATTTCTTTAGGATCTACGATAACTTGTAAGAAAATATAAAATAAGATATAACAAAAATAAAAGAAAATAGGAACCAAAGAGGAAATACCGAATTGAAACAACGCGAACACACTCTGACGCAACATTCTCGTTAAAAATAGCAAACGCTGTTCTCCCGTTGATTTTCATTTTCGCGAACCGCGCTCGCCAACGTCGAATTATTACTTCTAATCAGAGATTCAGGTACGCGAATGGAAAATAAAAGCACCGGAGTCTCGCGGAGAGGGTTAAATCAGCCGACCGTCGGCATCAGGGCCCTCCGGTTGTAACCGGGCTGCTACAATAAAAAATTTAATCAAAATGCCCTCTTGGTAATTTACAGCTCGACCAGTCTCAACCCTTTGGCCGGCGAGGGTGGAAAGAAGCCAGGAAGGATGGGTGGAAGAAGAAGGGTTGGTCGGACGATAGAGAGAAGAAGAACCCCGTAGGAGTCATAGACGAGCACGACACAGGCCATTTCATCGCGAAGGGGCTCGTCCCTGTAAAAAATAATACTTGTCTTCGCTCATTTGCTCCTGTTAAGCCCGCGACTCTCTCTTACCTCGATCCCCGCTGTCATCTCGTAAATTACAAATTAGAAACGTCAACGTGCTGTTGTAAACGCTTGAAACAAGGGGTGTGTACGTCTTTTACGTGATACGAGAAGCATCTGTGGCGAATTGGTACGTTCTAGAACTTTCTTTAGCAACGATTAACAAATAAATAGAATTTGTCTTATTCGTCTTCCGAAAAATAATTCTATCGCGATCGTGTCGTCGTTCTCCGAAAATTACGACTCTGCGATATTTGAAAGAATCACGTTTCACGATACTAGCCTCAAATGGAGTAAAAGAAACGAATAAAGAAAACGAAATTATAATCGACAATTCCTCGGAAGATCGTTCTATCGTAGTTGTTGAATATTCCGCGAGAAATCGTATTAGAATGGTACGAACGGCTTAATGGCGTAATCCCGTTCCGAAAATTGCAACGCGTTACTCGTCGCATGATTAAAGGGCATATCTATGCACGTCCGATTAAAGACCGCCGCGGTCGCAGCAATAATTTATTTACAGCTCCAACTTACGATATCCTGGAACCATTAAAGTAGATTCCCGGAGAAAAGTTTCGGCCGTGGTTGCCTACCTGGTGGGTACAGGTGTGAGTCGTAATAACATAGCGGCCGCGCCCTTTAACCTCTAATATCCCTACCTTCGTACTGACTTCACTAACGCCGCCAACAATCGGCCCCGGGTACACCGCAATCATCCTCTACCTCTGTATCAATCGCCAGCGGATCATTATTGCGAATACACTTAGCATTGCGCTTTCTCCACCGTTACTTTTGGCACTGTACACGTGTACGCGCCGCTTGGAAATATTCTATCGTGCTATTCCCTTTTTCAGTCGGCGCTTATCCAATTTTTCGCCTCTTTGAAGATTCCGTCTTTCAATCGTCGTATTTCTGAAGATTTGGTGTAGTTTTGGAAATATCGTCGAGGGATCGGAGCAGTTGAGAAATTACAAATTTATTAAGAATTTAGGTTTACAAGAAGTTCGGAAGGTTTGGAAGGTTTAAAAATGATATCGATTTTTTTGTCGGATGTGTCTCTTTATTTTCTTACGCTTTTGATGGAACATTCTTCTCTTAACGTTATTTAATCATAATGTCGACAACCGAGTAGCTATGTGGCAAGTATGTAGGTATCTGGATAACAAATTTGTTCTCGTCGTTTTATACGATTCTTCGAGTAGCGTATATTCGTTCTTGCGAAGTATTTGATGCAACGACAAATGACGAAGATACTAGATGTCCTGTTCCTCGTGATTCATCCTGTATATCTCTTTAACAAGATCTCTTTTTCTCTTTTCTCTGTGACTGTGGAAGTGGAAGGTGGAGAGGTTGGAGATAAGACGGAACGAAGATACGTAAAATGTTGTCCAAAACTGTAATTTATTTCTCCATGGTGCCAAAATACACTAGAATACTTCGTAATCGTAGAAAATATTATTGATATTGTTTGGGTATAAGTATATAACACGTTAAACGCAATGACATGTGAATGATGATTGAAATGGCATGAAATTTTCATACGAATGGGGTGTACACTTGAGATGGGATATATGATATGAATGGCAAAGTCGCACAAGTCTGAGCAAATAAAATTAACGATACGTATATGTAGCGAAAGAAGTAAGAAACAGTAAGAACACTAAGAAAAAAACACGTTCGTTCGATAAAATTTCATACGCAAATCGTATTCAGTGTATGTTCGACCAAAATAAAACTTCGATACAGACAAACTTGTCCGGCTCATTTTAAAAATCGATAAAAATACTGTTTGATTAAAAAATAAAATAAAATAAAAGAAATACTGGCAACGAACGTGTTTCCTTATAATTAAAGGATCTATTCGGCGCTGTAATCGGCAAAATTGACAGAAATTAATCTACAGAACGAATAAAGGTATTTTTCGAAAAAAAGAACATTCAAGAAATAAATGAAAACGTTGATCAAAGGCCATGCAGTAGGTTCATGCCTGACATTACGGCGCCAAACTACAGAGCTTTGTGAGAAGTACGCGATACTTGAATTCGATCGCGTTCTCGAGGAATTCAGATGAAATCTTACCGATACGATCAAATTCAATCCTCCATGAACCAAGTCGTTCTAAATAAACGCGATATTCAGGAAGAAAAAGTAGAGAAAAGTATACCCAACGATCGATAGAAGATAAAAATTATACCGGTCCGTAATACTATAAAGGAATAAAAGAGATCAAGGTTCGTGGAGGGTTAATGTCGCTTGTGTTCTTAAGATGCAATACAAACAGGCATCGTACTCTCGAAAGTACACATTCGATAGCTTTGTCGCAAAATAGTCCGCGGTTTCTTTTTTACAAAATTTTGCATCGCGCCTAAAAATATTCAGAAAAAGCACAAAGTAAATTTTGTCGAATTTATGATAAAAAATTTCGATCATGGTAATAACAATGATCGTGATAGAAATAGAAACCGCAGGCTGTTAAAAATATCGATTATCGTAATACAATTTGCAAACGAATCATTTTCGATTCTGCAATTAAACGCGTAATTAATTCCTTTCTTTCTTCCTTTCTTTTCTCCTTTTTTTTTTTTTTTTTTAGATTTTTTCCCAATATACAGCAACACGTTCGAGCGTTGCCCTATATCATGATTTTCGTTTAAAAGTAAAACCGCATGCAATGTATAATCTAAGTAGCCGCTACAGCAACGCAAAGGTGAATACATTTTCGCGACAAATCAAAGCTGTACAAAGCACGACACGATTCATTTTTTCCATCGATTCTTTTCCTTTTATTTTTTCACTTCGCGAGCAGACGCTCGCTCGATGCGGTGATGATACGAATGAAACGGAGGAAAAACAAGATACTTCTCGTTAATCCTATATATTTATATATAAGTAATATTTTGATTTCTCAGGTACTTTATACACGTTATGATAGGTAGAGTAGGCAGGTGAGGCAGACCTCGTGTTCGTCGACTTCAGGTTTTCCATTCAAAATGTGATTTCCGCCATCGACGTGCTTTCAGACGACGTCCATGTTGAACGTAAAACACGAATTCGATGACCAAGGACTTGTAACCGTGGAACTTGTCTCCTAATGTACTGTTTAAAGGATCGAATTAAGTTGTTCGATCGGAAGAATTGTTGTTTCTTTAAGTAGTACAGTCTAAGACAGTTTCCCTAGGGTGCAGGATAACGCTGTAGCATTATGATTGCGTAAACAGAGCAATTTTCATCCTTAGATAACTGAATCACGAAACAGAAACTTGTAAATAAATTTGAAAGTTGACGAAATTCTTTCGAGCGATACTTTATGTTATATTACGAACTCGAACGATAAATTTTCCTCTATCCTAACTTTTTGCGTACATTTTTAACGAAGGGAATGTTTAACGAAGGGTAAAGTCAAAGTATAGCAGGAGCAATGATACTTACAATTTTCTAAAGCAATTAATTCTCAAAAATTATGACGAATTACATCTCGTTGGGTGAAAATCGCTCTGTCCTCGCGTTAAGCTTTTCTCTTCGACATCGAACGACCCCTGAGGGTGTCGTCATCTTGCAGATCTCAATGAAAAGTTCTACTCGATCCCATAGGACAATCTGTTTAATAAAAAATCAAGTATTCAGAGAATACAAAAGGCTCTTTTTAAGCTCTGTGCCCTGTGTATGGATACTAATTGCGTGCGTGTGTATGTGTGTATGGGTGTGTACACGTATGATGTCACCATTTGTCGTCGCCGTCGTGAACACGTAAGTACAGCATTTCAAACTTTGGATCGTCAATGGTATATTCTTTGAACATTGGAAGAATTATACATCGATCCATCGCTTACTGTTACCTTTTCCCCTTTTCTTCTCTTCTCTCATTTATTTTTTTTTTCCTCTTTTCTCTTCTGTATCTTACTAAGTTATCTCTCACGTTCCTTTATCTTATTATAACGTAGCATGCTTATGAATATACAGTTTTACTTTGATCAATGCTTGATCCGCCTGATTCCAAACTCTATTCTCCCTGTGTCACATTCTCTGACACAAACACAACGCACAAACAGTGCTTAAACTCAAACACTCTCGATAACGCTCAAAGACTCCGTAATCTTATTAGGAGTCTGCTATGTGCAGTGAAAAAATATAAGTCTGCGAGACATTTTGCAAACTTCTTCTTTCTCGGGGACCCTTGCTATCTTTCGTTTCGTATGTTTGTTTCACGATAACGACTGGTCCTGCGCGAAAAGTTAGCGTCTCAACAGAAGTGTATCATCCATCTACCGTTAGATGCGAACACATTCGTTCGATCTCTTTTAAACGCGTGCACGCTTACACGGTAAGCATCGTGCACAAACCGTTCAAACCTACCAAATCGATCTAACCATCCTCTAACAATAAGTTCGATCTGTTCTTAAAAGAAGCTCTAATACGATCGCTCTATTTTCCAACAAATAACGCGTTTTACTTTGACGTATACAAATTTATACATATTCTTTACGTATATTGATTATGTTTGATTATAGTTGATTATATTTGATTTTTTGTTGCCTCGTTCATTGGAAAATTGGGCGATCCTAACGATTCACGTCAAAGCACAATATTAATCTCATTACGCTCTAACGAAGCTGAAATTGAAACATCCTATCGCCTACGAACCCCTTTCACCTCACAAAATATTTCACAAAATATACCACTTTAATTTTCGTTCGCCTCTACGAAAAATCAATAGTTATACATGTATGTTTTCTTTTTAAAAAATTTTTTAATACAAAAAATATCGTTTGATCTTAAAGTGCGATCGGTTCTTTTTACAGGCGCGCTATTTACACTAATTCTACTTCTTAATTTTCGTCGTGTTTAATCTACCAATTTTAATCAATCTAAAATATGTAAGATCGCGTTTCGTGTAAATTGGCCAAAGTATCGTATAAAATGTAGAACTGTGCTTTTGCAAATGAAAAATGTAGCACGAAAGATAAAACGCAAAAAATGTTTGAGCTCGAAAAGATTCAGTCGATTGAACGAAACGTCGTGAACGTTCGTTGCTGTAAATTTGTGTCGTATAAAACTGTCCTCTATATTTTACCGCGTAGAAAATTGTGACGAAATATTTTCCTTCCGTATTATCAAATAATAATTATCCCTACGATGTACAAAAATAAAATTCGAAACTTTTTTTTTTTTTAGATGCTTTTATTTTCGCTATCTATTACTCCGTGTCACGCAAGTTTTCGAGCGATCGTGCTGAAATAAATTGATCGAATTAAAGGTTGCGTGACGGAACTGTAATCTTATTATTCCCTATCGAAGATCAGTTCGCTTGGAAAACCATGTGGATAATCACAGCGTTTAATATTCAGCATGTATCAATGATTATAATATGAAAACCTTCGGTAAAGGTTTTATACAAGCTCGCGTACAGGGTGTTTCATTTCAAGCGAGCCATGCGAATTTCAACGTCGAATAAGTTTTTGAACGAAAGTCGAAGCCTGAAAAATTTCCAAGCCCGATATTTATTGTATTCGTATACATTGTCTTCCAATTGAGTCTTATTGCGTCTAAGTATTTGTACCTTCCAAGGATCAACAGATATAGTTGAATCTTTCAACAAAAATATTTATATCTTAAATTTCCGATAATCGGACATCTGTTAATATTTTGTAATCTATAAGAGTACATTTTAGAAGATAAAACTTATTCCTGCTTGTAATGCAGCTTCTTTTATAGAATCTCCTAATTTTCATCCAACGTAGATTATATCTCCAACACATGATTCAGTTAAAATGAAACACCGTATACAAGAAACGTTACTAAACACCCTAACATTAGTACCGTTGCAAGTTATCGAAACGATCTACTCGATACAAGTAAAGTGACCCTTCATGCGACAACTACAAGCGATGAGAATATGTGTATGAAAACCCACGCATTCGTGTTTCCTTAATGTACCATGTTAACATTTCGTTAGTTCGACAAATAAATGTCAAAGTAAATCCCTGACAGAACTGTCAGATTTCAATTAGTTCCGTTGTTCGTATGGCAAGAACGAATAAGTTCCCAATAAACAACAGACAGATTCCTAAAGTCCCGTTCTCATATTCACCTTTGAATTCTCGCTGAAGTCACCCCCCAACTCGAAGACTATTTACCTTCATTGTCAATAATATACCTTCTCACGTTTCTATCATCATCGTGTTCGTTATCATTGCCCTCTTGCAATCAAACGACGAACATTTTCATCGTCTAATATATATATATATTTTTTCAAACATTTTTATCATCTATTTTACCATCGTCTTTTATGATTTTTTTTTCTTTTCTTTACCTTTTCTCAGTCGTCAAGCAACGAGCAGCAAACATTGCTGTCGATTCAACCACATGACCGCGATATCAGCGAATCGTATCACTTGAGGGTGTGTTTTCGATCAACATTTACCCTTTTATTTATTTATTTGTTAAGTATTTTCTTTCATCCGTGTCATTGGATAAACTTTTACCAAACTCGTTAACCACGAGAACTATTGTTTCTCGATATCCACAAGATCCTTCGTACGAAGTATATCGATTGGTTAAGCGATGACAAAAAATGCGGACAGAACCGCGAAGTTCGACGGAACTTCAGAAAATAGCGCGTCTCGCGATTCTTCGATATCAGATGTTCCCCGAAGAAGCAAGATGACTTTACTTCACGTAGCACGATCTCGTGACTACGTATGCGGTTTTCAAACACGATATCGCTGGTATTTTAATGAAATTATCACGGAGACGGGTCGCGTGAGCGTGTGTTTGTCAGTCAGATGTTAGTTTCATTAAAATTCCAGAAACCTGTGTCTGCAATTCAGATCTCTTTTCGGCGTCGCCGTTTTCCTCCGCTAGACTCAAAGGCAACTTTGGTCCCTTTCTTCCTTTTTTATTATCTTTTTTTCTTTTTTCTTTGTCGGAGCGGTCGAAAAGAGAGTCTGAAAATTTCTACGCGAGAGAAGTTCGTCTGCTGAAATTCTGATTACCGGAATCCTTTCGTTCGTTGGTCGTTTACTTACCGACATAGATTTTTTAAAGAGGAAGATACGGAAATCTTCATTCTTTTTCCATTTTTTTTTTTTTTTTTTTTTTTTACGCGTCTTGTAAACGTCAATTTATTTCGATTGACTGATTCAGAGTTTCAGCAAAAGAAGCTCACTCGCATTTTCTACTCTACGGTAGCGGTCGACCATCGGCCAATGCTACCAACTGCTGTAAACAACCATCGTCCACATAAAAAAAAACAGAAACAAAAACAAAATCGTTGAAAACAATCAAACGATACTATTGTCGTTTAACATCGCATGCATGATACTCGTCGAACATCAGCGTTCGCGTATAGAACATCGTTCCCTTTGTTTCCCAATCATTCGGAGAACGCTATAAAATATCTCCTCTCCCGATTGACATTAAATTACAAACAATAATACGTATATGTATATATATAATTTGCAACATATATATATATATAAATAAATATTTATACTATATAACAAAAAGCGCGCCACTGACTCGCTGATCAGTTTCGAAAACCTCGAACTCGATATTATGCGAGAAAAGATTTCATTCATTCGTTCATCGTTATCGTTACTTGTCCTTGCAAATTCTCTGAAATGAAGATAAAGTTATTCTCTTTATAAATATCTGTCAACCTTATCTTTTTCTTTGTTTTTTCTTTCTTCTTTTTTTTATTGTTTTGTTATTCATCTGAACCTCTACGTCGTTCCTATGTTTCGTTGAATCTTTCGTTCTTCAAGAATTTGCAGAATTATGCTACGAGGTTTCGATTCGTCGTTATATTCGAAGGCTCGAAGATTGTCTACGTAGATCTCGACCCTCTCATTCATTCTCGATTTCGCACGTGGTTAGAGCAGGTATACGAAGTTATACTTACCTCTCGTTTCATACTCGATTCGCACAGTTAAATATCTGATTTTGTAAAAACGTATAAAAAAGTTCTTCCTCAAGTCGTTCTTTTTTTTTTCTTTTTCCCGTTTTGACCTAGTGCTCATAGTCTCTACGTCGCGCCTCAGTCACTTATATATTATTAATCTATACCGTTCTTCACCTTCTTCTATCTTTTTTTTTTTTTTTTTTAATTTTCTATCGTATCACAATCTCAAACGAGCGCAGATCTTCTCTCTATCGTGCGTGAAATAAAACAGGGAACCATCACATAGTCCGAAGAGTATTTGTGTCTTGTGGACGAAGTTGCAGTCTCGTCGTAAGCTTGAGCTTGTGCTTTAAATTGACTCGATTACCGAACACTCGGAATTATTTATGGCAGTGCAAGCGTGAAGTAAAAAAGTTTGGAAGAATTTTCGTAGTGAGATCGAGAATCGAACGTGTCAAGAAAAAAAAAGAAGATTACAGTTTACGTATTTAAGTCTCAGTGGAAAAATATTAACGCTAAGCGATGTTGTATTTTTTCACATTTTTTTAGAATACTTTTAGTATAAATATAGTTTAAATATAAAAAGTTGAAATATAAACATAAAACTTCAGAAACGACGACTGAACATCAAAAATCTGGACGAAACAATCACCTCAATGCGTTTACAAAATCAATGATAACTCTCACTTTTTATATTGTTCCCAACTTAATTGACGACGTATTGATAATCGATACTACGAATTTCCCGAAAATCGTACTATTCTTGGCTGGAAAGTTGTCCGGCGATAAAACATCGAGTCTAATTTTCTCTACGTTAGAACGAAACTGCCTTTAATGATACAATTTTCGATATAAAGCGCGCGTATCATTATTGAAGCGAAACGCCAAAATCCGCGAATCGTCGTTTATTTCTACAGACGGAGAGAACTTCTGCGAAGAAACAAACAAAATAGCTCTTGCTTCTCTATCATTCTGCTGGCTAAACTCTCCTGCCATGCATAGTATTATTTATCGATCTATTCACCTACTAATTTTATCGTGCATCGCGCGACCAACAGAATGGAGCAGATTACGCTCGGTGACTGAGGGTTCGACTGATCTCTCTCGTACGAACGATGTCTTCCGTGGAGATTCCATGGAGTACGACGCCGCGTCAGGCTTTTCCAACAGACGATTGGCGTCGCGACGCTCACACAGGTGGAGGACCCCTTACGTAGCGTAGCTGAGGGGTCAGCGAGAAGTTCAACGTGTTCGTCGCCTCGCAGCAATGCGGTTCGAGGAGACAGGCGGCGCAGAAGAGGGCGACCAGGGCCAACTGGAACGGCAGAGCTGCTCTGAGGATGCGCCAGACCCAACTGTGGGGAAGACCAGGCTCGTTGTCGGGGTCTCCTCCATCCGTGGCGCCGCTTTTCACTGCGTTCGTCGCGATTAGCTCCGCACCTTCCTTCAACATCTCCGTAACACCAGCCTTCTTGCGCTTGCTGCACAGTGGACAGAAGGAACATCCAATTGTTTCTGATTATTCCATGAATTTGAATCATTTTTTAATTCGTGTTCTTGCTTTGTCGAGGAGTCGAGGAGTTTCAAGGAGTTGAGTGTTGGTTTGATAATGACGATGTGGATGACGTGGATGATAGAAGATACGTTGGCTGTGAGGAGGATGTTATATAACCGGCTGCAAGTATTATCGAAGGAATCTCGTGGATTTTCAGGAGAAAAGTAGGGAGGAAACGTTAGTCTTCAGTTTAGTTACACGAATACGCCAAGAACAGCGCATATGAATTCGTTCGAGCAGATATTACTCGATTCTGTATTAGATTCTTACTGGAGAAATTGCAGAACACTTTATTACAAACACTTTCGTAAGAAACGAACAAACAGAACGAAACAAGCACCGCTGGTTAACAGAATACGCGATAATCAGATTAGTTTCTATGCTTGAGATTAAATTAATTACAAAGTCGACTAACCGCGAACTTCGGTTAGCCGCGAGACTTTAAGGTGTCCGCTTAATCAAGTAAATTAATTTACAGCGTCTCGTGGGAGAAAGTCAGGCCAGGAAATGAGTAAAAGGTAGGTTCTTGGGGAAATCAAATACGATGTACATTTCCGTATTTCGGGACGTTGGTAAGTGACTTTCAGTGTACTCTCATATTTATAACAACCATACAATAACGATTTAAAAAATTCACACTACTCTCTTTGAACGAAAAGTGTCCTAATTTTTTATGCACACCGAGGGTATATTTTTCGTTCTTCCTTTTTATTGGCTTGCTCCACTTTTTGTTTGCTCCAAAGCGAATGAAACGCTATTAACGTTAGAAGGAATAAAAAATAATGGAAGCAGAGACGTTTCTAGAATCGAAAGGAGAAAAAAAGGAAGGAAAAAATACGAGTAGACACGAGGGAAGGAGCTTTTACAACTTTTTTTATGATGCAATATGCCCGGCATTCTATGCTCACGAAAACTAAACCTATTACCGTTGCCACTGTGCAGTGATTAAATGCGACTATAAAAAAAGCATCCTTCAAACAAAGTTAAATAAGGTACCGCGGTGATAATGGGAATTCGGAGTAATTGCGATTGAAAGAGCGGGTCACGAAGCGGGTCCGCTAGGGAGACCAAGTAAAACAAGGAAAACACACGTTTTAATGCACTTCGTGTCCCTAATCTTTATTTTCTGCCAGCCTAGATATTATTGCCATAATACAATTCAAATATCACCGACTAAATCTTTAATAATAAAATAATATAGCAAAATAACATAGCATATATAGTACTAATAAAAAAATATAGTAAACGTAATGTAAAATGAAACACTTTATTCGCGTTTATCGATACGATAGCACCGTGAAACTTCGAAACCAAAAGTAGTGATTTTCAGTCAGGTATTTCAGAAATTATCGATGGTTAATTAAAAGAATCTAAAAGAAAGATGTCTCACAATTGCGTGGTAGAGAAAATAAGCGTCGAATATTATTAATTCGTTCCGAGCCTTAAAGGTGGTTACCACGAGAAATGTTCATTCATAGCTAACTTCTTATATTCAAATGAGTGGACGCGTTATGGAAACGCCTTTATGAACGAGCAAGTTCTTGTCCCCGCGTCTAAATAGACGCCTTCATTCTTTGCTGCTCATTTTGACGTTATGTAAATGGAATGTGCGCCGAGGAAGTCGTTCTTTATCCCCTCGAAGGTGTTGAAACGTCTGAATAAATTAAAAAAAAAAAAAAAAAAGAAAAACACGCGTCCGTGCATTTACCTCGACGGAACTTTCGTTTTAGTACATTAAGACTCATCTTGCGAGAAAATTTTCTAATCAACTTCCTTGCAACTGTATTAACGTAATTAAAGAAGATAAGAATAGATAGGAGACAAAGCGTGAAGATAGAAGCGCGCGTAAATAGAGAGAATTTGTTCAAAGAAGAACGAAGAAATTTCGTTACATCGAATTTCGCAAAGAGGCTACGAAAGGTTCCATGACAGATATCGATTATTAATAATTCCAATTTTATCAAAAAAGTTGCTAACAATTCCATTTAGTTAGAGCAACGTCGCTCGATATCGCTCGATTATAAAATAAAAAGAAACCAGATAAAAACGAAACATAGCCCAAAAACCAAAGTCTGCTTCATAAAACGTAGTACAGGATATATCGCAAAATATACGACGAAATTATACGAAAATGAAAAAAAAATCGGTACTCACTCTATAAAATGATGGACTTGACCGCTCGTCCTTTTCGCAGCTCGCGCCTCGACACTGGCAGCGGTGCGTACGATTAACTCGCGACACTGTTTCTGAAGATCTCGTAGCTCCGTTTCCGCGTCCTCGACACGTTGCAGGAGTTCGACGAGGGCCTCGCTTCCGGGCGCCAGCTGACTCTCCAAACTGCGGGTCAGACGACGAAGGGCGGCCAATCTTCGCTCCCGTTCGCTCAACTCTTGCTCGCTGCCGCTGTCAGAGATGCCACTGTCGGACAACGAGCCACCTTCCTGCGTCAGACTGATCGGTGGCGAGTCACCGAATTTCGCTAACACCCCACTGCCCACTTCCTCCGTGGTCGAGTCTTTTAGCACCGTCCCGTTCTGCAACACGAACCAGTCGAGTATTCGGCTTTCGTTCCAACGACAGAAGCTTGTCTTTGTCTTTGCTTGCTGCTCTTGTTGGATTCTTTCGAGAGGCGGATAACCGATGGTTTTGGAGGTTTCGTTGCTTTTCGTTTAGGATTATATAACAGGGTTATATCACAATCGAAGATTTGAGTTACAAAGAGAATAGGAACAAATGAGAAGCTGCGTGCGAATTGGAGCGTGTAAATTGTTACGATCAAACTATTGTCGAAGCTTTCAAACGATAGCTCGGAATAGCACGATGTTTACGATGAAAGGCGACACTTTGAAATCTCCATCGATCGATTACAGGGAAAATCACGAAAGGATGTGCCACTTAAACCTTGCCACTGATTAGATCACGGGATGCTGATAGGTATAAATACACCCCGAGAGAATACGATATCGAATATTGCATAATCCAGTGTTGGTTATTGCCGGCGGCTAATCGGGAGGCATATAAGACGATTATATGAAGGAAGAAGGGGATACAAAGATGGGGTGAGCGAAAGAAAGGAAGCAGACGGAATCCGCAGGGGCGTATAGCGTCATCTGGGACGTTCGTTCCCAAAATTTTTAGATTTTTAGAAAAATGGAACGTCGTGTATTCGACAGAATCGCAACTTTAAAAGAAACGCTAGATATTCTTGTCAATAGGAGAAATGGCAGGTTATGACGGTATTCCTGATATATAGGGGTCGAGGTGAAGAATTTATTGGGGTTGTTATACGTGTTTCTGACCTAGGATCGATAAATCTTAGAAGGGACACGGTTTGCAACCGTTCGTTCGAATTATACTCTTAACGCTAAGACTGCTAGATCGATCGACGACAAAAAGGCTATAAATCTAAGTGGATCAATTTTCTTCTTAGCAAGAACGAATTTGGTAACTGTTAGCGACAGTCGTAGAAAAATTTTAAATTATCGCACCAGCTATCGAAAAAGATGTCTAAAGGAAACTTGACTGTAGATCGAGACCTAGTTTTCAATTCTCTCTTCGTCTCGCTCGGCATCTGTAACGTCTTTCAAAGAACACCACTGACAACCCTACTAGTCTCGACGTGTCACCATCACATGTCCGTCCCTATTTCAATACAAACGTATCATCTCCGCGAAAAAGTCCACCACGAAGCAAACCAAAAATAAAATACCAAAGATAGAAAATAGAAAGAAAATATAACCAGTCACGAAACCTTAATATCAAACAATAATAGTAGTAGTGGTAGTGGTAGTGGTAGTGGTAGTGGTGGTAGTAGTAGTAGTAGTAGCAATAATAATAATAATACAAAAAAGAATATGAGAGTGCGGAGGATCGCGAGACAAGGACGAAGAGACGAGAGCGAAAAGGGTGGAGAGAAAGGGGTGGAAAAGGCGAATGCGGGAGAGAAGAGGGTTGGAAGAAAGAGAGGGTTGGTTTAGGCTGTTGCAGCAACGGGGCAGAGGGGGAGGGGTGGGAGAGCCTCCGGTAATGAAAAGCGCGATCCGCATACCAAGTAGCAACCTTCGACCTAACCTATATATAAGTCGCTATACTCTTGTATAACGGATAGTAGGTACGAAGTGAGTCTCGAGTCAGAATCCACGTTGCCCGAAGGACCAATCACGTAGAAGAAAACTGCGAGAATTCCTTATTTCCGGTCTAGTAAGACGCCCTGGTAACAGCAATACTCTCTCTCTCTCTCTCTCTCTCTCTCTCTCTCTCTCTCTCTCTCCCTTTCTTTCTCTTTTTTTATTTTCTTTCTTTGACGTTGGAAAGACTAACCTTGGAATAATATATCGCGTGTCATCGTAGCGGATAGAAGGTTTAGATCGAACGTTTTTGGAGTACGAGCTATCGTATCGATGGAACGAGTCGACTTCGTTTGCGAATGTCGATGGAGTTTCTTCCGAGTTTGGAGATAGATGGTGAGCGAAGATCAGTGGAGTCCTTCCGAGGGACTTTTCTACGACTTCCGAGTTCTTTACAAGGTGGAGCTCGTGTTCTTTGAAGTTTAGTCGCGAATGTGACCGTCTTCGAGTTCGATTTGAAACGAAAATGAAAGCTCGTTAATTCTTTTCCCGTGGATATCTTCTTAACGTTTCCGGATTCTGTGGCAAATACGAATAGAACGCTCGCGATCTCACCAATTCCCTTGGTCGTTCGTAAGTTTGTCTATGAATATCAAAAAGAGAAAAAAGAAACAGATATTTCCGAATTAGAGTATTTGAAACATCGACACACTTTCGAATTTCCTTACAAACATCGATAAAGTATCTTCGATCGCGAAAAATAATATGCAAGCTCACGTCGCAACGATGTAACGAGCGATCGGTCGAAGCTTACGAACTGTTTCCATCGGATCTTATAATTAGACCCATCTAATTCGATCGGTGAGTATAATTAGGACTTGGCGACGAGAATGAAACTAATGTAACGGTCTAAAAGGGCAGGCAGATAGATGAGCGATAAAATCGTTGTCGAAGCATCGATGTCCCGGACTAACCAACGTTACAGCTGAACCTACGTGGAAGGTTCACGCGGTTAAAAGCGAGTCTGAGTTATTGCACGTGAAAAGTAAAACTGGGTATTACGGAGATAATTGGCCGAGGCAACGAGTCCAGCAATTTTTCCTGTCTCCTGTTAATTCGAGATATCGCGTTACATAAATTTGCGGTTACCCTCGGTTTCTCGAGGCAACTTCTCTTTCAAACGAATGCTCTCCGTTGTCTTTTCAGACGCTCCGAGTTTTACGACAGACTTTAACGTTAACACGCTGGTAATTTGTTTTTAAATACAATTTTTAATCTCTTTTAATCAGAAGCCAAACCGCTCGATTACCTGTGTACACGATCAATATTCGATCTTCCACGACAAATGACTTTCTTAAGTTTAGTTAGACCCAGAAGATGCGTGAATAACGATGAAACGCAAGATCAAGTTTTCAAAATAACACGTTATACATGCCGAAAGATCTGATCGAAAGGCAATAAAAAAGAAAGAAGGAAAATATAATTTCCAAAAAGCAGTTAAGGAAACAATAGGTTGAAATGTCCATGTCGAACGAGCTGCTCGGCCGGAAGTGCTAATCAAGCAGCTCAGCCTCTTAATCTCTAACCCACGTAGAAAGTGGTGCTCGTCGACACCGGTATATCCGGCGGCTACAACTGGTCAGTCGACCGTTCCGGCAGCGATATTAAATTTGTATTTTTACGCTGATTCCACGGGCCATTCTCGTACGTGAGTCGAAAGGGAATCGTTCGGACGATTAACGATCCCAGCTCCCTAGGGAGTCGCTGGTTCTGAGGTAGCCAACTCCAACGTTTCCCAATGGCGACTCTCCTATGTGAACCTAAAACTCGTCCTCGTACCCGCCTCCTACCACCGTCTTTCCTATTCGCTAATATTTTATTTAACGCCTATCAAAATTTATGGATTTTTCTCGCCCAGCCAACAGCTACTCTAGAATTTAATGCTACCTCCGCGTACAAGCAACGTTTAGTCTGGTTTGCGGTTAAAAATGCGAAACAATAGGGTCTTGCCTCCGGAGCAAGATGAAATTTTTATATCAGATCAAATGGAAACAAATTGCAAAGCAAAAGTATATTCTTTACGTTTTGCACTTCGACTTTCTTATGTCAATTTCTCAATCATCTTCTTTCAATTTCATATTCTTTGATTTCCCAGCGATTTCACAAGGAATTAATTGAAGCGTAACTGAAAATCAGAAAAATTCTACGTCTAAGAAGAGAAAGATTCTTGTACACGTGGAACATCTTTGAAAAATTATAAAAGCGAAGAAGAAGGAAAATCTAAAAACAAGAAACAACTATAAAACGTACGATTAATTGTTGCACGCCATTTACCCTCCGAGATAAACACAAGTGGAATCGGTAGTCGCGGTGGAACTATTACCGTTCCATATCTCTAACAGCCCCCGTTGGTTTTATCGCTTCGATCGGAATTCCTTCTTCCATTATCCGTTCTCTCGTCCCATCCTCGCGTCCACGACCAGCTTCTTCTTCTTCTTCTAAGATTCGAGGAAGGTGGAACTCTTAACGCGAAGCACTTTGTCGAGCAGTGAAACGCGTTTGCCTGGCTCGGGAAAAGTATCGTATCGGAAAAAGGAGCAAAGAAAGATGTAACGTCGCGTGCATGAAATTATCCCCACGAGTGTCGTAGATCGACGAAGCCGAGCGGATTGCTCCGTCTTGACGCGACTTTGAATATTCGCCCGGAAACGGAGTTCATTGGCGGAACAACGACTGCAAGAGTACCGTTAAAACGTTTGCTATAGAGAAACTTGGGGGTTGCTGCCTGGAACGGGGCTCCTTCTTGCTTCTCTTGGGGTAAAAATATCGCGTCGCGAGCCATACGTCTTCCGGACAGGCGAAATAAGCGCGGGGACAATTGCAAGTTGAAAAGGTAACAGCTCGTTTCGCCTTGCTTTTTTCTCGCAGTGGCTGTTGTAGCGTTCTTTTACTTTTTTTAAGAGGGTGGTTGGGTGTTTCTTTTTCTTCGAGATTTAGTAACGTAAAGATGGAAAAATGCCAATCGCATGGTTTGGAATTTATCGGATGATAAATGTTAAGATTATTGGATGTATGTGAATACAAAGGATAAATTGTAAGGTAGAAAATATATATATTTTTTGAATATTAAAGTGTAAGTACAAAGTGTGGAATACAATACGAGCTGATCCAGATCCGCGCGCTAGCAGCGTTACCCTATGACTGAAAAACCCTGAAGCCAACGTTGCATGTGTACCGTTTATGGTTTGCCTTCGACGCAATCTTTTGTTCTATCTATGCGCTATCGATGGCTTCGGCGCTTGAGAAAACTAAAGACCATACGTAGAGTTTTCTTAGAAGTGGCGACCACTTCAACAATAAAGAATCGTCGTTCCAATTTGTTGGAGATAAGGAAGACAAATTGACGAAGATCTTAAAATGTAGGGACAGAACCAAAATCTAATTGCGGCACTGTATCGAACACGGTATATTTACCGTCTCATTTGCCATCCGGAGTATATTTGAATATCGAAAATAAGTTCACAACGACTTGGTTAATAAACCCAAATTGTCGAAGAAGAAGTGGGATACGGTCTATAAATAGTGGTAGTTTCCGGAAGGTGGCGCGAGAAGGGGAAAGACGGGGGTGAGATTAGAAGGGTACGTTTGACAGATGACACTTGTCGATATCGTGTTTCGGTTAAACGCCATCGCATCCCCCTATTTCCACCATATCCGTCTTACATTTGCATATAGAGTAAATCTCTTGGCAAGGTCTTGGCCTCGCGTTTGCCTCCACGCTTTTATGGACTTAAGGAGAAAAGTAGCTCGAGGTGAAGCAGGTGGCAGGTTTGTTATCACGGTTTCCGATTGGCCTGGCCCCGTGTTCCGCTTGTCAGAGAAACGTGCCACCCGCCACGCGATATTTCCACGTCGACGTTCCTCATTTTTTTCCCTCGCCGCTACGCGATTAGAATAACTGGTTTCGCACGATTGCTCGACTTACTGCGCGGCGCCTAACGTTCGATTCTCGTTCTGTTTCCTCGTTTCTGCTGCTAATTACTCGGTCGAACGGAAATTGTAGAGATTCGAGTAATTGGAACTTGTAATCAAAAGATAATGTCTCGCCAATTAATCGTACCATTCTTTAACCCTAAGATAAACGAAGAAAATAGAATTTATGATGGGAAAAAATGTTACGCATACAAAAAAAACAAAACAAAAATTCATAGCCTGAAACGGGTAGTTTTTCGATCCCTTTGAGAGAAGACCCTTCATCGTGAGATTTTACTTGGAGGAAAAACAGAGAGTCGAGGAAAAGGTTTCTTTTTTTGCGGAGCAGAAGACGAACCAATAAACATGATTCGCCTTATAATCTCGCCTTCCTTAGGAGAGCCATATCCCCAAAGTTCTTCCGCTCAGGCAATCTACGCGGGGAAATGGTTTTATGCACACAAGTGATACCCACGGGAACCGTTACCCCGTCCAAGGACGTTGAATAATTGCTACCAGCTATTCAACCGATTGAAAATCAAGGATACCGTGGGAATATCGTTCAAACGATTTATCAATGATTTCGTTGCTTCCGCGATCGTCGATAAATGGTAATCGTAATGTCCATAATCAAACATTAAAAAAAAAAAAAAAAAAAAAAAAAAAAATTGGAACAATACTTGAGACAACTCTGCGTTCGTTCGGTCACTTTCGACTCAGTCGTGTTTCTCTGTTGCCAACAAATCTTCCAAGTTTCTTAAATTTTTCAATTTCTTCAAGTCTAGGCAATTCTCGTCCATAAATTTTCTTCGGATGGAAGGAGAGGCAGAGAGAGGTCGAAAGAGTAATAGCCGTCATAAGCAGCGAAACAAAGAAGAGACACGATCGAAATAGGAAAAGGATAAAGGACCGAGGCTGCACTGGCGGATGGCCATTATATCCAAGCGCGGATCGGTCGCTGCAAATCGGTCGACGCGCACTTAGTATCGTCCGCCTTTTCTTCTCTTCTTTAGCCGTTTCAATGCCTCTAATCGTCACACGTACAGACGTACACGTACGTACGGCAATAGAATCCGAACGATATTCGATCCGATCGCCGATCGATGTATCGTGTACAATAAGACAAGATTTTCCAGTCGAATGGAGGATAACTTTAGTCGACACACGCGTTGCGGATGAACGCACCTTATCGCGTTCCTCGCGTCTAACGTTTCCCAGTTTTACTTTCGTAGCAGCAAAATTTGCGTGAACGTTGTCTTTTAAAGATCTACCTTAGATTATTATTCACGCGTAGGACGTAGAGAAATGATATAAAGCGCGTGGAACTTCTAATAAGAACGCGTTAGCGTAGGACGTTGCAGAGACCCAGATGTTCGTGAAATAAAAACGTTACGATATACGAGCATTGCCCGTTTTAGCGAAATCACTTCCGACACTCTTCGCGCCGCACTGAAAAACTTTATTGTCCAACCATTTTCCACCATTACTAGCCTCGCTCGTTTCGCTAACCTTTACAGCGCTCCATCGAACGATACGAATGGTATTTTAAAAATGGACATTCACTTTCTCGAGAACGTAAAACGATTCGCCGTATTCGTAAAAATCAAGGATACATGTAACACCTGATCTTACCTGACAATTCATGTCTTGCTTCTCGGACAGCAATCTGGCGACGTGACGAACAGACGAAGCAACCTCAGAAGTAGCTCCTGCTTGTAGGGCCACGTCCAAAACTGCCAGGGTATCCTTGTCCCTCCGTAACACGCACTGAAGCTCCGCCAAACGTATGCTGAACTGCTGGACGGCTTGCAGGGCGCACAATTGTTGATTACCCCTGCAAAATACCGTTTAGAGAAGATTATCATCGATGGGGATATTGGAGGTAATAGATCTGATAAAGCAACCTACTTGGGCTCCGGACTCTGAATTCTTATATTGGGTTGGCAACTAAGTGATTTTGGTATTGTCAATACCACCTAATGACAAAATCCGCAATCACTTAGTTGCTATACCAATACATCAGCGATTTCCAACGCGGACGAGCGTAATGGAAATCTGGCAAAATTCGAAGAGGGGAAATTGTAAAAGGAACGGTGCGCCGATCGTTTCAAGTTTGCTTGAATATTTCTAAGATTTATAGTTGAATTTGAAGGATTTACATGGCGAATGTCGTATTGAATTTCTAGCTGTCGCGTTTCATTAGACATTTAAAGCTAATACTATGCAGCTTAATGAACCATATCCGACGAAATTAACGGAGGCACTGGAGAAGGGAAGGAACGGCAGAGGCAAAAGTAAGAGAGACATAGAGACAATTGGTTCGAATTAAGGTAATCAACGCGTGCTAATTTACCAAACTAATATTTAACGAAATATAACTCGCAAATATTAATAAACGCGTAAACAAATATTTCACGGAAAAGTATCGCGAGGAAAGAAAACGTTAATTTTTTCGTTCCAATCGCTTTCTAAGCACGAAAGAATCGCAAATATCTTCTAGTTCTCCTAGATCTAGCGAACTAACTGAAAATCCAAATCTACTCCCGGATGTGTTCCTTTTCTGGATGCGATCGATCCGCGACGTTCGATAAACAGACGGCTGTTCCAGGTTCTCGGAATCGGTGAAAGCGAGCTACGAAATTGAATGGAAAAATCGCGAGTCGGGTCAACACAATAAAAAGTGGAACGAGGGCAAAGCCTCTTGGCAAACAGTAAGACGTCAAATTATTAGCGGATCTCCCCGATGGCGGTATCGGCAAATAGAAACACTTTAGGTCAATCCTAGCGCCCTAGGCTCGCACGAATGAAACCAGGAAGACTGGTTTTTCGTCTGCTTCCCGCATTGGCGCGTGATTGAAAAAATTCCTTCCACTTCTCGGAAGGATAGCCGCACTGAATAGAAACGAGACCGAAATTCGTAAGTATTCGATCAGCTTGCCATAACTTACGATTTTAACTTGCATTTGGCGAAATTACTCGACCTACCTATAGAGTACCATACTCGGCTCTACAGGATCCCAACAGGATATCGATTTTACTAGATTTTGAACGCGTCGCGAGACGATTTCAAACGAAAAGATGTCTCGACATTTTTCTAACGTTTCGAATTTTCTAATCTTGAACTTGTTTCAAACTGCATACGTATTTGCAAAGGTTTCGGTGCTTCTTCGCAGAATTTGTTGCGTATTCAAAATATTGAAAAATGACTACGGATACAGCGTGAAAGATGGCACGGCTATGTTCAAAAAATGAAGCGTCGAGCAACACTGGTCGATTTGTACGTTGCGGAGAGTGGCGTGCGCTCGTGCAAAGAATAGAAATTCCTGGGGAGCTTGCGAGGGATAGAATTGACCTCTGTAAAAGCCCAGTGGGTCACTGGTAAACCCTTTTGCATGGGTCAGACCCCTATCAGACGGGGGAATCAAGTGCTCATACGGCAATTAAAACGCGAGTTGAGCGGCCACGACGTGCCTTTCGCTTGGAACACGTATCAATTTCAAGGTCCGTGATTTGCTTGACCTGCCCGAGAAACGCCCCTACGTTTACAGCCGTACCATCATTTTCGTCTAATCTAATATTTGCTTGTACAGGAATTTCACGATAGTTACGTGTATGATGCTACGATAAATATTAACAGCGCGAAGAAGAAAAACGTTTAAAACACAGCAAAAATTTTGTAGAGAAAAGGGATAGTGCATATATCGTAATATATTTTACGAGATAAATAAGGAAGTTAAAATATTTTTCCTACCAAGCTCCGACGCATTTTTAAATTGTATAGCTTTGTATATCGGAAACGTTAAAAATCGCTGAGACAACCATAAAATTGTTCGCGTTAAACGTGTCCACTTCCTAAAATTGTTCGTAATAGTATATTATAGAAGACTTTAAACGGATGGTTTAGAAACGGCGGGTTTAGAAACGTCGAAGATTAAACCGACGATCCCAGCTAAAACTAGTAATCCTTTGACACGGGTCGAAATCCCAAAGATTCGAGCCCTCGTTGCCGGTACCTATGGTGTCTATGGTTCCCGCTGTGTTTGCTTTCGAGGCTTCATTGCCTCTCATAATATTTGCCCAACGTCACACGCCGGCCAGCGAACGGTCAGTCAATGATCCTAAACCAGCTATTCCACGCGCTTCGAAACTCGATAACCTCGTACCCTCTTCGAGGGAAAAGCAAGTTTCTTCGACAAGCAGGAAGACCTCGAGCAATTGTAAATGTCGTTAAACGCCTAATCTACCGTTTCGTACCACCACCTAGTTCGTCTTGTCGGAGGATTCTTCTTTTACGATATGAAAATGAATAGCAGAAACTATCCGTCGAATTTTTCAGACTCTAACTTTCACGCTTTCCTGAAATTACTTTCCGATTATTCCCAATTCTTTCGCAAGTTTCTCTAATTTTTGAAACTCGTTCAATGGTTTTCCAACTAACGTTCGTGCGTAACTCTCGCTCGAATAAATAACTATTATCCGATACTCACTTTTGAAAGGTTTCGTCCCAAACGCGATACAAATCGGCCACGCCATCCTTCAGCGCCGTGAAGATCAACGAGCTAGAATTACCAACATCGGTGATCAGTCTGTGAGTCTGGACGTTCAACGCCAGCATCGCCGCCTTACGATCCCTCAACGCAGCCAGTTCAGCCTGCAACATTAAATATACATTTTTAGTGGTTGCCTTCTTCCACTAACTCGAACGAATTGCTCCGTTCTTCGCGATTACGACGTAGGGGTTGGCTTTGGGGTTACGGGTGATGTATAAACTGGTCACAGTAGCAGAGCAAAGAAAGCTAACTGTACATCTCGCAGCGGGAACAAAAGGTCCATTCCCATTCCCATAGAGAATCATTGCAGGTATTTCTATTACGATAAATGTGAGCATCGCTATATGCGATATATTACGTATATTCGTAATATTATATTTACTTAATTATTTATATTTTTCTCTCTTTCTCCCTTAAACTTTGAAAGGGATGTCGGCCAAATAAACTAAGTCCAGCATCATGTACGTAACTCGACTCGAACTCTAGCTCGCGGAGATTATTCGATTATTCGATACCGAGGACGCGAGATCGGACATCAAGAGCGAAATAAGCAAAGATACGTTTATCAGGAAGAACATAACCGAACTATAAGGGTTGTAAGAGCGCAAGGTAGACACGATGGAGTAACCACGTCACGTTGTCACGTCTCCGTCGTCCTACTGCAGGAGGCGACCGACGAGGGCCGCATAAATAAACCCAGCTTTACGACGGCGACGCAGCCCGTAACAGAACGAAAACGAGAGCCCCTCCGCTTTCTCCGCTTCGTCCACCCACCCACCCTCTCTCTCTCTCTCTTTCTCTTTGCCAACCCACCGCGTGTCATTTCTCTCGCGTGACGAGCAGCAGAGTTCGGCGGAGACGCTCGTAAAACCTGCTCTTCTTGCGGTCATCCAGCGTCTCGCGTCTCCCTCTCCGTGTTTCCTTTCCACCTTCGTGTACCATCGAGTAATTTCTGTCCTCGAAACGACAGAGTTTACTACTGTTTCCTACTTGCATTCGTATCGTACGCCGATCTCCTCCGGAATTCCCTGGAATCAGAGAGCTCCGACTCCTCCGCTTCTTTCGGCTTGCCTCGCGGAAATTGAAAGTTTGCCACTTGGACGAGGGAGGAGAGAGAAATTGATTCCCAAAGCTGATTTTTAGAAATTGCTTCTGGGTAAAGCTATGCCGCGATGCAACGAT
This sequence comes from Bombus pascuorum, assembly GCF_905332965.1. NCBI lineage: Eukaryota > Metazoa > Arthropoda > Insecta > Hymenoptera > Apidae > Bombus > Bombus pascuorum. The sequence continues at coordinate 3,220,728 of NC_083488.1, read as the reverse complement.
TCGTTCCGGCGAATTATCGTTTTGATATGTTCAATGCGTCGAAGGAACCAAGTCTTAGTCCATTAAGACCACTGTTACCACAGCCTAAGAAGTTTCAGGCTTGGAAAAATGTTCGTTTCGCGGGAATAGAAGAAAGTAGATACAGTCGGTATCGGTCAGACACAAATAGATACATAAGTATACGTAGAGACGCGTAGTCTGCGCGTGGACGTCCGGATCTACTTGCACTGTCGGCTACACGTATTAGGCATCTACCGACCATTTACTTTTGACCATTTGATTCTTTTGTACCAAAAGTATATTTTCAGTAAAATACGCAGCAGTGCGAGCGACACGCGGGGCCGTAGATACGGACGTATGGCTGGAACTTTGATTTCGTTCGAGATTCTCCATCGCCCTCCATCGATCAAAGGATCCCCTTTGCTCAACTACAACGCGTAAGGACCGTAGAACGACATGGTGTCATCGATAGCCTCTGACGTGGAGATTAGCTTCGTATCGATTTGTTACGATGAACGTCGTTTATTGTTGCTATTCGTTTCGTGCTTATAAACTTCCGACTTTATAGACTAATACATATTGCATGTACGGCACCTTTTATCCGCGTTCTTTTAAAAAAGATGCGGAGGAACGAATCGATATTCTCGAGGGCTGCGCGGCTAATCGATGCAAATCCGTGCACGAGCAAACGTCGTCTACGTAGCAGCGATTCCAGGCACGCTATCGAAGAGGTCAGACGCGTGAAAAGCGGCGGTTCACGCTTGGCGTGCGTGAGTCCGTGTTGCCTTTCCGCAGAAACCCGCCAGACAGAGGAAAGGAGGCGTAGGAAAAGAAAGGAGAAAGAAGAGGCGCGGTAGCACGCTGTCCGACAGCGGTCGCGACGAAAAGTGGTTGGCATTGATATTCCGAGCACATCGCGAACGCAGAAGCAGCAGCTTCGCGGCCGTTCCCCTTCGCGCGGTAACCACCCACCGCATTCGCCTGTTTCCCTCTGGGGCCCAGAGGTCCAGCCTCCGACAACCCTCTCCGATCCCTCGTTACAAGCTTTCCCTCCAGCCAACGTCCCTTTCCACCGTCGCCAACACGCAGACACGCACATTCCGATCTAATTCAATTTCCAATCAACAGCCAATCAATTGATTCGAATTTGGTATACAGAGCGGTCGGCTGGCTGCCGCTGCGGCCTCTGCATGCCTATGAGGCTACCAGATTTCTCTGTCTCGTTCTCGCTCCCCAGTCTTTCTCGTTCTCGCGTTCTTTGGCACGAGGTGTCGTCTCTGTTTAAAGCCACGCGTGCCCCGTCCAACCGGGCAATTAGCTTTTTACCTGGCCTCGTAACGGCGCACTCTGACCGCGATACCGATGATCCAGGAGTAGCAACAAGAAAGAGGGCATTCAGAGGACTCTTGGTACTTCGGATTGAAAAGAGGATTGAGAAACAGTTTTAGAGAATGCTATAATCAGGATGACGAGAAATCACGTTTCGTGCGTATCGAGTTAATGAAATTCGTGCTATCGTGTCCTTCGAGGCTGATCGAGGATACAAGTTGATCCTCTTGAAGCTGCGACGAGATCGGTTCTCGCGTTAAAAGCGACCAACACGTGGATTATTGTACCTTATGTTTATAGAAAAATCGAATACACCTTCCATCGCGATATGATATCTGAAAGCAACGAACGATTAAAGAGACGCGTAAATAGACAACTGGATAAAACTCGATTTTTCTACGTTCTCGAGATACGAGATAGGACTCGTTAAGCAACGCGATTGGTCGCAAGTAGCGACGTTAAACGTACGAAGCGACGTGCTTGAATGCTCGTCGACGAGCCCGATTCCATCGGTGATCGCTGCTTTTTCCCGCCGCCGCTACAGTATTTTAATTGCAGCGTGTCACGAGAGAAGGCGGGATTTTTTAAAAAAAAGGAGGCCGCTACCGGTCGACGCGACGCAAGAAAAAGCAGCGCGCGGCGTTCGAACGCGATCGAACCGAATAAAGGCACGACAAAAGCCACTCGAAATAGCTCGTATCGGCTTTGCGGCTGGCTAACGAGCTTCCGCGCCGTGAAAGCCTTTCGCGATTAACCTCGCGGTCCTCACGGACGCGTCGAATCTGTATACGTTGCTCGTTTACGATCTTAAGCTGCTTGAAAGTTCGTTACCCGTGCACGCGCGAGGAATTCCAACCGAAGATTGCGAACGATCGAACCAAGTCGTTGTCGAAGTTTTTAGTATGTCTGGGGCGTGGCTTTTATAGACACTTCATCGAATCGAATTGATTTTCTCGCGCGATGTGGTGGGACGACGATGGGTTAGGTCAAGGAAGAGCGAGCCTCTCGCAAGCCAAACCGATCGACTCCAATTTTTCTAAATTTCTCGAAATATATATCTATGCCGATACAAAAGCTGCAACCGACAAATCCTTAGCAACCTTACGCGACATTCCGAGTAACTGAAAATTTAGATGTCAAATGACAGATCCTACAAAATCCCCCAAACGATTGCTCGATCGTTCGTTTCGCTGTAACTGGCCTACGAATGTTTATACATACGCGAATGCACAAATGTAATATTTACGGTATGGAGCACGCGTTCTAAACTTGAAACGAACGTCTGCTTATCTGTCTGTACGAAGATACGATTTAATCGTGAAATTGCAAAGGAAGAGGGAAGAGAAATAGCGACTCTCGGCCGAGACACACTGAACTATCGTACCAAGAACTCCGTCTGTCCGCGTTAAAAATGCCAGACGATTTGTAAGAGTGGAGACTTTTCTCACGGGGTAGACGAGATCGTCCGCAGGCGGATCACGCAGTGGAAAGTGCGAACGATCGCTAATGAGCGGAATATCGAGACGCGAGACGCGAGCCGTCGTGGAATTACGCAATAACGTTAATCAGCGGTCCGGCGTGTCGCGCACGATCCGCAATAGCGTGGCACACAGGCTCGATTCGAGCCTGTTTACGAATGCGTAATACACGAGGAACATTCCATTCGGATTCGCGCGCCACGCCGCCGCTGCACACTCGCTCATTCCATCGCGCTTTCCGTCGTACGTCGTGCATGCGAAATATTCTGCTCGGCTCGGAGAGTCGTATCCGCGAACCAACGTGGCTAATCGATTCCTCGACTGGTTAACGTCGATTCGATTCCCGTCTCAACGAGAATCTGTCTGGCGAACGTGTCGATGCTTCCAACGTTTCCTTTCCCGCCCTCCTTTTATTTTTCAGTCCGTGTATCGTGCGACGTTTCACGCTGAGAATCTTGCTTACGTCGTATAAGTGCACCGAGCAGCACGTTTACGCAAATTCATATTTTCACGAGCAAGAAATTTCCCGAAGAGACGAGAGACCTGGCCTACGAGTTGCTATGGGAAACATTCCCAAACGAGAGTCAACCGATATAAAACCTTTAAAACCTTCTCACGCCGTTTTAACTCCGTTGAAAATCCGGTCAAAAAAAAAAGCACTCTCGCCCGCAAAACCAATATGTAACGCGAAGCCCCGCTTTCCACAGCGAGCTAATCCTCGAAGCGCGTGCTTCTCCAACCCCAGTGCACGGCTTACCTCAACGGCGCGTCAACCCTCTCTCGCTAGCCCTAAACCATCGACAGCCTTCGTCGCGTGCGAAACCTCGTGCACGCGCTCGGCTCTGTCGTACATCGTCTGTCAGCTCGGTCTGCCACATTCTAGCACGTGGGACGAAGCAGGCTCTCGAACTTGGACCCAGCGTTTCGTCGTAGCTCGTCGATCGAACCGCTGGATGAGGACCGGTTACGTGGAACGTGGCACGCGAAAACATGTAAAACAAGAAGCACGTGGGGATGGGAGGGGAGGCGAGGTGAATGTCGGCGGCTAGACAGCCTCGCGCCTGCTGCATAATGCAGCACAGCGACGAGTTCACCCGGCAAATGTTGGACGCTAATACATCTTGATGATAGATAGGGAGCATGTGTTTGGTCTTCGCAATGAGGTTCGTAGGGATGTTAGGGATATTACGAGGAACAGGGGGTCGAGGGGCGTGCAGCAGACTACGAAGAGAGAGCAGGATGGTTTGCGAGCGAAAAAGGGAGAGGAGAAAAAGGGTGAAGGAGAAAAAGACGGGAAAAAGCGTAAGACCGGGGGAGGATCGAAGAAAGTTGAGGCGAAAATGAGAAGAAGAGCCCCTGGTGTAGCGGAGAATCGTGGAAAGTTAGCGAGACGAAGAGAGAAACAGGAAGGAGGTGGAGACCAGGGTGTTCCAGAGGTTTCCAGAGAGGGGTTCACGGAGGGTAGAGGCAGGCTGGGGATGACTCTCGGGGGGTGGAACTCAGAGGGTTGGCCAGGTTCGTCGGCGTTCGCTCTGGCGAGTTGCGATGCCGGGCACGTCGCCGTCAGACGAGCGTACGTGCGACACGACTACGCTTTTACGCCACTCTCTGCCTCTATCCTTGCCTCCTCTGACTGGTCTCTCCCTCTCTTTATACTCCTCTTCCTCCGCGACCGCCATCCTCGGTTGTTCCGCGCTCCATCGTGCCCTACACCATCCCCCTTTTCCTCTTTTTCTTACTTCTATTTCGCCTACTTTCATCTCGAGACCCTCCCCGTCGCGGCTCTCTCCAACTTCTCCAGGATGTTTTTAATAATGCCCGAGCTTGTTCCGCTCCGACGAACGCTCGCGAATACTTTCCCAAATCGAATGTCGCGCGTTAAAACGAGGATCAACGAGATTCGATTTAAGAGATTTAGAAGAACTGTAGTTTTCAAGCGTGGCAATGTATTTGATAACCGATAAAAACGCTTGGTACTGTTTGAAAGATGGCATATTTAGTGAAACGTTGTCGAAAAATTGCTTTACGAACCGAACAACGTCTTTCGCTTGTATCTCTGGTCAGTTTTTGACTATATCGAATCGGGAGAGGATTGCGGGATATTCTTACCGTCGGTGTGTAATTTTATTTCAACGATACTTAACTCAACTTAACTTAAGGGAAAGAATGTTTTTGCGCCATCTATAGTCGGCGTTTATTCAGACAAGATACTATATCGGTCGGTATACAATTCATCTGTAAGATACCGACGAAGAGATTCAATTACCGACCAAGGCAGTCTTATCGACACTTGGTACATTTGTATTAGACACGAACCGGGAGGAACAGCGTCACCGAATCTCGCGATTTAAAAAAGCATAATTTATATCGAGATCTTTCAAACATCGTTATTACGCACCTCGCAGCAAAAGTAATATCGCGAGAAATATGATTAGAAATACCTCGCTTATGATATCCCGTAACGTTACTGCTAATACTATTATACGGTTGCAGCAATAGAAATGCAAAGTTCTTACCGTGATTCGATTAATTCGCTCGTCCAGTACGTGAGGTTGCTCCAGAGTGATCTCGTACGAGAAGAGTCTATCGTGTGCTGCTTTGAATTCCGTACGTAGAGCTATTAACTCACGATGAAGCGCAGTGGCCATTTGTGTTTCCTCCATTCTAGCTGTCAGGGACTCCCACTTTTCCAATACACCTGAAATATAAGAAATATTTGTAAAAATCGCGATCGAAAAAATGTTAAAAAATTAAAGTAAAAAGAAAAAGAACCTGTATTGCAAGGGAAATGTAAAAAAATACGTAAGTTTGAACAAACTAAATGATACTGTATTGTAGAACGAAAAGTTGTATTTTAGAGTATCAAGGAAGGTTTTATTATGCTTCTTTTTCCATAAGAAACAGAGAATTCTCGACGGAAACAGCTTAGCTAATTATACACAATAACTTCCTTTTGCGTGACGATCCTAACGTTACTCTATTATGTACGTCACTCGTTCCCAGGCACAGTCAGCGTTATGTCAGAGAAGATAAGTCACATATTTAAGGTCAAGCAGCTTATATGTGCATGCATGAATATGTAGCAGCTCGCATGGCTTCGATGACCTGTTTCTTCGATACTTTCCTTCGATACTTTCTTCCTCGAGACAACGCTGCGCCCTTAAAAATATGTAGAAACGACTCCGATGGATGATTCAACCGGCTGATACCGTTTTGAACGGTGCGCCCCGATTTAAGAACTTTCACTTTTACGAGCCCACGAACCTTCCACTTATATTTCCATAGATCTCTCTGTCTAGAAGAGAGAAGAGCGTCGCTCTATATTTACGATATTTCGAATCTGCGATCTGAAGTTTGAAAATTTCAAGTTTCAAGGTGCGGAATTGTAAGATTTCGAGATTCGCGACTGTAAGTTTCAAGTCGTATCTTTCGATGATTACTATACGACGCCGTTGAAACGATACGAAGTAGAGTTATAAAAATGAAAAAAAAAAGAAGTTCTTGTGTTCGTTTTCTCCAGTAAGAATGGATCGAAAAATCGTAAAAATGTCCCGGCATTTATGCTTTCCCCGACATGACGGTAATTAGGACATTTTCCACTCTCTATAACATCCGGAATGTTTTCCACTCTAACGCGTGCCATTCGAGCGATTTCGAATGAAATAACAGTTAAGATAGATAATTATCGAACTAATTGCATACTTTCTTCTGGATAATTGCGTAGGTACGAGTTTCGTATCGCCTCCGTATGACACCACAGCAAGTAAAAAAAAAAAAAAAGAATTCTTGGATCGTACCATTTCGCCATTGTATTAATTGCAATCGTTTAGCTGCCAACCCAATACCTACAGTCAAGAGACTTGGCTGGTATCGAGATCAAAGCCAGATCGAAGAAGCCAGCAACTCCTCTAAGCAAATGTTACCGAATTAACACAGAATAAATAAATTCGATCGATAAAATAATTTATGAAATTAATTTCCAAAATGGACCGACCGAGTTCCAAAGCCACGCGCTACGATAAATTCACATCAAGGTGTATCGATAAATCTATTCCTCTTCCACAAGAGGAACAAAGAAATGTTAGGAATGAAAGTCAGTGGAAAATAAAAGACGAGTGAAAAAGAAGCGTAAGACGTGGAAGATCGAGGCCGTGGAAATCGTAAGTTATTAACAACTTAACATCCAGATACGATTCCTTAATTACCAGCTTCTAATCAATTTTTGATGTCGCTACACAAGACCTATCGCTCAGGTCATGCTCCGTTACACCGTGATCCTTGCTTTCGTTCGATTAAATACGAGTACTTGTTGTCCGCGAAGTGTCTTCCTATAATACAAAAGTAATAAATTATTCGGTGAAAGCCGATCGAATTCCCCTTTCTGTTCAGCGTGGTAACCGTGACCGAGACACTCGAGTAATTACTGTCCCATAAAAAGAAGCAAGAATTGGAAGAAAGTGAATAGTAAAGGCGAAAGGAGCACGGTATTAGGAATTACCGTAGACGATTCGCGCAACAGGTGTGATCAACGATGATCGATGGCTTAATGACGGTTAACGAGCGACCAAACGAATGTGTTTTACGGACCACGGTCACCTAAACGTTAAAACAGGATCCAACGAGAAACAAAGTGTTTCGTAGTAATGAGAATTTCTCGAAACGAAAAGAAACGGAGCTGGCGTTGGAAGAAACAGCAAAGACCGATCGATTCTTTGAAAGTTAACGATTTTCAAAAGATTAATTGCCCATTTCGCGAACTAAATTGCGAACGTATAAAATTATTCTGCGTGCGAACATGCGAATAAAACGCGTTACAACGCGCTAATCAGACTGTGGATATACAAAATATCTACGGAGCTCGAACGAGAAGTTTCTCTCTATGACCTCGATACCGTTGATTTTTCTAGATACAATAATAACTGTTAGAAATAAAAATTTCAATGGTTATCCTGTGATGTAGCAATAGACTGCGATAGTACAGCGATAAGCGAATGAAAGAAGATTTAAAATCTATAGATAAGATATCTAAACATACATATATGATTATGATAATGGACAAATAGCATATAATTTCGAAGTCACGCTACACGTTACAGAAAGTTGGACATTTAAGAAAACACGAATCTACGTAAGTAGGATAAAAAAATTCAGCCAGAAGAAACCTAACAATTAGTCGGCAAAGATCCAAGAGCGGAGCGTCTAATTCGCATAATCATCAACAATCCATGACGATGCCAATAAAAATAGCTCGAAGGCCTTTACGTTTTTCAATCTATATTCGCGGCATCGTACTACGATCCGCGTACAACGCCACGGGTTCCTACCACGCCCGATAAAAACGTAATGCGATTTCTAGGCTACGAAGGAAAATCTCGAGCCGGCTTTTTCACGGTTTTCTCGGAAAAAACAACTTTCACTTTGTCACGCTTGGTTTACAAAAACAGCTACGCGGTGGACTACAGTTATCAAGTGAAATCTGGAATTCCGAGCCGTCGTCAAAACGGGTCGAGAACTGCTATGTAACCTTTGAAAACAAAGAGAAAAAGTTGCCACTTTTTCAGCGTTTTATAATATCGTCGGAATTAGTCCGTGAATTTTACGCGACAGACAAATAGAAGAATACGCTATCCTCGAACATAAAACACAGAATCTAAATTCATAAAAGAAAATGACACTGTCGTTAAAGCGACTTTCGTATTCTCGATTCCTAGGTACGCGAGCCAAACCATCAATCACGTTCAGCCAGTAAATCAATTCATTGGCATCGAACAACTAAACCGCTTAAAAATTCAAACGAAACGTAATTATTATTTTCATATTGCAGGATGTTCGCGGAACTATGACATCGATCTCCTTTAAATTTCTCATTCCCACGAGCGCGCTATAAAAACGTTCGGATCTCGTTATAAGGAAATTTCGCGTGACCGGCAATCAGCAGGATCCGTGTATCCTGTCACGGATATTATTATGGCAACAAGCTCGTTGACAAATGCTGAAAATGGCAGGAAGAGCGTGTCGGTGCGCGTGTGCGCGCTCGTACGAGGGGCGACAGGGGCGAGACGCTCGGGAAAACACTGTCGATGGAAAGCAATGAATTTCACACTGACCTACAGGAAATGACGGCGAATGTGCGGAATAATTGTGGCCTGCGTGGTATCGTGTATTACACGTAATATACGTCCCGCGTTATCACGGTCGAACGATTACGTTCAGTAGAGCAGAAATCGGTGGACGAGCGTACGGTACGTCTTTCTTCCTGCGACCGTCTCCTCTTATTTTTCTTTTCCTTGTTTTCTTTTTTTTTTTTTTTTTTTTTTTTTTTTTTTTTTTTTTTTTTTTTTTTTTTTTTTTTTTTGATCGCCTTCGAATCGTCTTTGACAAAGTGGAACGTCAAATTTCGAAGAATCATCGAGCAGAGTGCAATCTGCGTAATTTTCTGGCCGTTAGCTGGAATTAGCCTAAAGGAACGATCAGGATGGTCGAACGGATAGCCTTCGGCCAACGTTTCTGGAGGAAGCAATTAATCTTGAGAATCGAACGTTTGCCACATTAGTCCGACATTATTATTATTTCAGAACCGTGCGGCTGATAAGAGCGAACGAATTATCGTGGTAAATGTTCTGCCGCGGGTAAGTCTTTCGCTGCAGATGTAAATCTAAATGAAAAGTTGGATTTCTTAACTACATGAATATGTAGCGACAGGTGAAACGCGACGAGTCACGTTTTCTGTTCTTTGCGCAGCTATTTTAACATTCGTAACGCTCTCCACTAGTTCCGTATTATTAAGACCGTGTTTTTATGCAGTTTTAGAATCAAACGCTTTTTTCACCCCCCTTGGAAATTGCGAAGCGAGATACGTTAATTATTTCCGTCGGATTTTTCTTACAAGACTTCGTCGATCGATCACTCTTTTCCGGTTAACGTTTTTTTTTCTTCTTTTTCTTTTTCCGAGTAATCGCTTTTTTTACTTGAAATACGACTATAAATTCTCATGACTGATGATCGAACTACAGAAAAAAAAGATATACCTATACATTATAAACACTTTAACGTATGTTTATCGTTGAATTTATCGTCCATCGTCGTTCGTAGATAAATAACGAATAAAACGATTCGCTACAGTAGCCTACCATCAAACTATATACCTCACAAGTAAACCATAAGTGATTTTCTTTCAACTACGCAAAACTACGTACTGTAACTAACATAAAGCCCCTAACTACGCCACTGTAACTCGCTGTAAACAGTACCTGTGCTCATAATCATTCGCTAAAACCATAAAACGATCGAGCTTATCCATCGAAAATAGCGCAACATAGATCCCTAACTGTTACATCGGTTTCATGGTCGGCGAGAACGATCGTCGTAGAACCTGGTGAATACTAAACGTTCAGACGATTTATAAGATAATTTCCAACGAAACAGGACCAAGAAAGATTATTACTACTTTCTCTGATCGTGTTTGCCAATTTATCACGTTAGTTACTGTCGGTATCGCGAGTACTTACTCACGTACGTCTTAATGATTAATTAGCGCCCTCTGCCACGAACGATTTCGAAACTCGTATAATCCCGACCACACGTCTCAATCCATAGCTCGAGAATAATTTATTCGTAGACCGCTCCTGTGATCTACCGCGAACGCTTTCGTTTGAATCTATCGCGCGCACGCTCCGTTTGTAATTTACATAATTCCATCTTTTTAATTGGCTGACAGTCGTCTTCCGTAGAAGGTCAAAGTATCGTCAATTCAACTTATGGTAAAAGTTACCTTTTCGCTTCGACAAACGTTCCAAGGTAATTTAAAAAATGGAACACGACGGTTCTACCGATCATCGTGTTCCTTTCCTTCGGTACAAAATACATTGATAACGCGATCGAGTCGAGCATCGCAACTACGTCGAGTAACATCCGCGGATACACCCACGTGTGCTCGTGCGAACAGCGTGTTATGAAAGCGACCACGTCGAAACAGGTCAACGTTAACGCGAGAATGAATGCAAGCTCGTTAATCAACTACCTTCTAAAGTTTCTATCGGAATAGGATCTTGGACAACGGAGAAACGGTTGCCGGACGATTGTGTTCCCGGGCTTTCTACTGTAATTCCTCGCTGAGCAACCGTTGCTCCGTGGCTACGTTCCAATAAAATTGAACGTTGCTCCATTAGCTTCCGCGGTTTGAAGCCGAAGATGAAAAAAAAAAGAAACAGAGGAGAATGAAATTATAAAAGAAGCGATAGATAAATTCAAGAACAAAGGGGAATTCCAGGTGGAGTATTTGCCGATCGCTTGGGTGTAATGAAAATACAAATCGATTAACATTACGTTAAGCTATTAATAAGGCTTGGCATTAGGCGATGACTTTGAACTAGAGACAGATCGCGCAACGCGTTTTGCTCCTCATCGATCCCGTTCAATTTTCGATGGATTGAAATTATTTTCTCGCCTTTTCAAACTTAGTTCGACAATGGACTCGTAAGAAATTATCTTCGTTCTTTCGTGTTTATCTTATTTAAATTTCTGCGCGTCGAATTCTTGCGAGTTTTACATCTGGCTACCGACGAAAATTCAAGGTTGAAATCTTGTTTTGCAGAGGTAGGATTATGTCAGAAGCCCGCGGTAAAATTAACCGTGAATTCAACATCTTCTGGCACGTCTATACGCATCACGAATTACGAACTACGTAACGAGTAGAAAATAATCGATAGTCTCGTGAGAGACACACGTTCGTATCAATAAGCCACTCCCGACTTTGGCTTTTCATTTTAATTAATTCGCTGAGCTTTCATTTAGCGAAAATTACTGGAAATTTTATTGCGAACCTACAAAATTCCCATTTAAAAAAAAAAAAAAAAAATACAAACTGACCATTTTGACTACTCTGACAATGTTAACGTTAAAAAAACGTTCCATGCAATTTACATACATCGTCATCTTTGTAACAAAGCTAGTAAACCGCTCGTTTCGTTTGGTTAGCTTAAGAAAGATTCAAGTTCCTTGTAAGTTTCTCTTTGTGCAGAGATAAGAATAGAAAAATGCGAAGACAAAAGAATCAGGCATTAATAACAAAAGCCATGCGTGAACATTGAACATAGATACAGATCGATAGATATTCGGAGAGATCGCGTCATGCGATTCTCGTTTCACGTCATCTCAGCTCGACGTCCGTCCTGACCCGCTTTTACGCGTCAATAAAATCGTTGCTAGCGAGGCTGAAGCAGATCCAATGAAATTCGTCGTTGGATCACAAAATCGAATAACAGAATTCAGTTGGTTCTGGCGAGACGACGAAAGGTATACGAGCAACCGATTTGACAGGTAACGGAACGCTGATGAAGAAGAATACCAGGTTATCTTCCGGGATGATGTCAGAGATCGAACGTTTCTACACCGAAACGTGGAAGAGTAGGTATGTTTACACGAGAAGATGAAAGCAAACCGACGTTGAAATATACGGTAAAAATTCGAATTAACGGTATACCGGGAAGATTCGAGAGAAGAAACGCGATCAGAAATCGAATGATGTTTCGTAACGTTCACCGAATAGCATCTTCGAATTTTGATAATTAAATTAAGTGGACAGCGCAATACGGATTCCTGCAAGTTGACTTTTGTTAAGTTGACTTTAAAAAGGATTTACGGATGGAGGCTTCTAAATATACGAAAGATTACGTACAGGTATCATCCGGCTGATCCTCCGCGATAATCTGCTGGTGCGCGTAACAGGTATCCGGTGCGTCTTTCCTGACACTGGTCTCCTCTTTTGCAAACACCATGATTTATTTTCCGAACGCGAGTCACGATTTATTTTTCTCGAGAATCGCAGTTTTCTAATTCACCGTGCCAATTATGCTTGAGCTGCTACAATAATCCAGCGTGTCCACGATTTCGCTTAGGAGTCCAAGACTCTCCTCCTTTTTACAGAGAAACGATCGCTGAAACCTCTAACTTTTTACTGTTATAGTAAACCGGTACTTCGACTCTCGCAACTTTGTTCCAGCGAATCTGAAAGTAACGAAGTTATACACCGAAAATACGCTTCTCTTATTCTCTATCCTAATCTTCGAACTTCCAATCTCTGACTTTGCAGTTGCAATGAAAATTATCGAACGAACGTACGTATGTATCGATCCTTCGCGATACTAGGAATTTCCAAAGTAGCACAGGAGATGTCGAAAGAGTTCGAAAAGCGCGCTGCTTTGCGAAACGTCAAACGCGGCGCGTGGCGGATCAGCTGTTGGATGGAAGAGAAGGCGAGCCACGAGAAGCAGAATAGACGCCGCGACTCGCGCCAGGAAAACCGAGCTACTGACCGGGTACACGCGGCCGACGATTCTTCGACAACACGAGCACGAGCACGAGCACGGCCGAGTACCGGTTCGTGAAGTTCCGTCGGCTATATAGTGCTTCTTATAAGGTGAGACCCGAAGGTGTACCGATGCACTCGCGTCTTGCAACACTCCTACGCGAGTGCACCCACACGCGGATTATCGCGACCAAACAATCGACCGCGACCGGTCTAATCGCATTTCCCTTCAGGGTCGGTTTGATTCGCCGGTCGCGATAATCGTTTGTTAACTCGAAGGAAGAAGACTAGGCAGAGTTCAACGTTTGTTTAATGGACGGTGAACGGGACGAAGTCGGAGCTCTTCGCGCACGTTTCTGGGGTAATACGATTGGAAAGATCGGTGTCGGTTGAATACATTTTGATTTCAGGTGAACCGGCTTTAGAACTGATCTTTAAGGTAAAACGGACGAAGCTGTTCCATTTGTCGAGCAAGTTGCGACAGACTTATCGCAACTGTGGCACTGATACGCATGTTGAATCATTTTCGAGCGAACAGGATGTTTCTATCAATAAAACGTTTCTTGAAAAATTGCGAATTATATGTTATTGTATTTAATAAAGCTATTCTTGGAAAATAATACACAAATGAAATTTTATCCATCTATAATAACAAAGAAGAAAGATAAAGAAGGTATAGAAGATTGTGTAGAATTGGATGTTTATCGATCTGATCGTGATCTGTATTATAGACCAAGCGTGTTATCGCAGATACAATATTACGAAGCTAGTGCAATCTAGGGAGATGTTCGTCATTTTAAACGGAAATCGTGTTAAGGCTGTATGCAACGTAATCGAAGTTACTACTTTGCCCCACGCTTAAAAGCTACTTGTTCTAGCAATTAAGAAAATTGGTTCCGCTGCTACACGGAATACGTTTTTAGAGGTTTCATGCTGCAAGCAGATACATAAGTGCTGTAAAGACTACTTATTCGTCGATTTAATAGCATTCGGTTGTTTGATAATGTAGAGGCTTATTGTAATTAAGAGAAATGTATATATAATCGAGATGATTAAATTCCATAAGATTCCATAATTTTATTCGAAATCGTTCATAAATAATAAATATATTAACGAGGAGGTACCATTTGGTAAATTCATCCTACATATATTTCACGATCTGTTAAATCTATTTAATATGCATAAAAAGCTCTATATCTTCGAGGCATTCTATCGTACGAATTAAAGAAACATTATTCAAACTATACAAATACCACCAAACTAGAGATAAGGGCAGATAATCCGAATAATATTCACTGTAGGTGATAAAAGAAACAAAAGGATAATTAGTAGTAGGAAGCCACAACAAAGCAGTGTTTATTACATAATGGTTACAATATGAACGGTATACAAAAGTGAACTAAAAATCAAAATACTCTAAAGGTTTGTTACACTCGCACTTGCGTTCGTTGCAATAAATAAAAAATTAATAAAGAAGGTATTAATTAAAAATTAAATTATATAAACAAGCGAGAAAAATCTAATATCCGTGTTGTAAAAAAATAGATACGTACAGTTTGCGTTTCCTCCAGCAATATTTACCGCCCACCCCCCCTTTTTTTGTTGTTACCGATTCATTTTTAAGTTAAGTAGTAATTGTGACGTAACCCTTTCTTAGAAAAAGATTTCACATTATCGGAAGTTAACTAGTATTAGTATTAACTAATGTATTACTAGTAATATTATCTCGCACCTTTCTACTATTTCAAAGGTGAAATTTAAAAATACATTTTACATTACGTAAAATGATATTTAAATTATTGTTAATTACCGGGGACATAATCCTCGGTCAAATTGAACATTAATGTGCAAATATAATTCGTTCTTTAGCATGCAGATGATCGACTTATAGTTCAGGAAAATTTACACATGCATTTGTATCTTGATGCCATATAAGGATCGTTGTATCATACATTGCTTCTGTGCACAAGTCATCGTTTAAATATAATTAATTAATGATCTTTAAAGATCTTAATCTTTTCTATATGTACATTTGAGCAAACGTATCACAAGAATTCAAATATTAATTACATTATATTACGAACAGTTTGATTCACTCGTTATTCTTTACAATTTTTATTCTAAAATTAAGTACAAGATTTATGGATCAATTATAGTTACGGTTAGTATCAGTAACACTACTTCAAATGCATACGCTTCTCAGAAATACAGTTTCGAAGTATGTACATCGAGAGCAAAAATGCACATTTGTAACTTACTATAATACTCGCGTATCAGTCTTTGCAATTGCTTTACAATAATATTTACACAAGCTGCTTTATGAAACAACGCTTGAATCGAGTCGATTTAAAATTCTAATCGTTAAATCTATTCAGATTTTTCTGTTAATCATCACTCTTATTTCGAAAATAAATTTCCTTCGATTATGTTTGAATACTATAAAGATTTGAAAAAACATTTTCAAACGTGTTCATGAAAAGATTCATCGCATGATACAAGTAAAAATATTTTATAACTTTTCTGCTGTTGTATGTTCCCTCTATGGGATGTTAAATTCAAAGTTGTCTTTCGTCGTCAAGGAATAAAATAATAAAATTACGAAAGAAGCAAAAATACAAGTCCGCTCAGAGCAGTAACCAATACAGCGGCCATGTACGACAGCGAAATAGAAAATGATCGACGGTGAATTTGATTGTACTCACCACGAATTTGTTTCACGTATTTTTCGCTTCGGAACGAATTGCTGACGGACTCCAATAACGCGTGCAGACACCGCAGATTTTCGCTACACGCACATTCCACTTCGGACTACAACATAAAAACTTACGTCAGTCTACGAATTCCATTGTCTTTAATTGGAAGTAAAAAGAATTACTCTAGCAACATTCCGTGAAATCAAATTCAGCTTTCGTTAACATTTCTACGTATATTCGGATATTAACAAAAAAGAAGCGAGAAAGAATCCAAGCACAGTGTTTTTACAGTGTTCATGCTAAAAATATTGCCTGTTGCTCAAAATAATTAAAAGCCCGTGTGTAAAAAATTATAATTCGTCACAGTTTCATGCATAGATCATTTATTAAAGGAATTAAGTACAGTACAAAACAACTCTTCTTTCTTTTAATTATTTTAACAATTCTTTTGATTATTTTAAGCAATCTACATTGTTTATTCCCATCGCTATAGAAAATTTTATTCCAAATAAATCCATTTTTCCGATCTTTGAATTATTCGATACCATTAGCCACTCGATGTAGGAAATCGTTTAAAAGTAGTAAAAATGCGACAATATACTTACGGCAAAATTAAAGTATAAAAAATCTTAAGTACACCTTGTAAATCACCAATCAAAAGCAATTATTCATTCGCAATAACTCTCAGTGAATGTACTCTCGCAAAAGGCAATATGGAATCGCTCATAAAGCAATTCAGGGACATGTACAATAACTTGGATATTTGTCAACATGATTTGTAAGTACAGGCTACACAAGCAGGATAAGGATAGAATAATAAACATGCAAGTGAACGGTATTAGTACAACCTCCTTTTCCTATTTCCATTATTATTTGAATGACATTTATTGTTACCTATTATTTACTAATTTCATTCATGAGTAAAAGTTTCTTATTTACACACTGTATTATTTATTGTTAAAAGGTAATAATAGAATAGATCAGATGGACGATCAGAAATACATAAAAAGAAAATTTTTATATTACAATTTTATTTACATTTATACAATGATTGCCAATTTGTCCTTTCATGCCACTGTTTCAAAGCATGTATGTGTCAAGCAATCCTATATAATATGTCAAATATACATATATTTTAACTTTCCTATAAAAAAATACATATAAATTATTTATATAGTATAAATAATAAGAAAAATCACATCTATCAAGAGACCTTCGTCAAGTAATAAATTTAAGCAGTAGCGTTTAGAAGTAAAAATAAAACTGTAAAATAAATACTTAGAAAGCAGAGAGCATCACAGTATTATTCAAATACACGACATTCCTCGTACTCGTTAACTAAATTAAACGATTGAAAGATTATCAAAAATACAAGAAAACAAACCGATATAATCTTTTGTCATGTAATGATGATTAAAACTGAAGGTGAGGAAAGCACACAAAGCACACAAGCAGAGAAATTAATCGTCCTTTTTTTCATTGCGCCATATAGTCATTAAGAGAAAGTATCTCATACGGTCGCATAGGCGCATGACAAAAATACCGGCGGTAATAAACTTGCAATAAAGCCACGAAAAGAAACTTTTTACGTTACTTTGCAAGTGTTTCAAAAATTTAGGCCGGAATTGTACTATAAAGTACAAGCTGAATGAGCTACGTACGTTATCTTGCGGTATCGTGCCGTTGCACGACCTCGAGAATAAACTTTCAGCAAGTGATAACTGAGACTGCGACTTCTCGATTACGTTCCGTATATCCTCCACGTCACTGTCGCTGTCTTCCGTGGTATCGGTTATTTCCTGTAACAAATTTCAAATTTTTCTTAATTTTCTTGTATTACTCCCTTATGCGGTGTAATATTCATTCTACTTTAAAATCAATCCATGTTAATTTATTAACGATAAAATTCATTATTATTATTTTGTAGATAATGGCTGTTATATTAATTTGGAAATTTTAAGAGCAATGGTAGCGTACTACTGGTTAATATGTATCGAAGTCAAGCATGGAAGCTAAACATTCTCTTTGTTTGCTATTGCCAGTGGCGCACAAAACCCGTTTGAAGTCAAGGGCAAATTTTTGAAACATGGCTATCGTAGTTATCCGATTTATTGGTCGAGATAACGAACTGATCCTACTGTACACAGAAATGATTTTAACAACGCGATACGTATATCATATATGAAAATTAAATTCAATCGATATCTAATTTGATTTTATTTGCAACTGTTCATAAATTTTTTGTTAAACTATAATATATTTTGAGCAATTATTATTGCGCATGAAAAATATTTTCAATGTATATAAAAATTCAATAAACAATATATATAGATAAAATTTCATTCAGAGAAAGTGTAATTCGTAGAAATTTCTATTCGATATTTATCATTAAAATTCTGATCCAGATACCGCCTGCGAGACATTTCTAGCAGTGACTGTATATGTAATTACATCGTTTATCCTCGTTAAGATATCATCATCGCGAAGACGCGTTCGTCTCAAAGAAGAGTTGATAAGACACGGAGAGATTCAACGGAGAAATGTGTTGTGCGAAAGAAAATTTCTTTTCGAGATAATGTTATACGTACATTGAATAGAAAGTACTATCCAATGATCATTATGTTTGAATTACCCTCGAGATGAAAAGAAAGATAACTCGTGAATAATTTATGCGTCTAGATGGAGTATATGCAAAAATTGAGTAAAGTATGGTCGAGCATATCTGGTACAAGGTAACAATTCGGCGTAAGGTCAAGGCAGATATTAAAGTGATTTTGTGGTTGGACAGATAAAATTAAATTTTTATTTGCTGCGGAAGAATTACATTCATTCTACGGCAATATACAAACGGCGATTCTTTATTTTTCCATAGAATGAAACACTATAACACAGAGGAAGAGCTATGACTAAACTACGACACCGGTATGCTTTCTGTCAAACAAAATTCCAGACACGATTTCATTGAGAAATAAAACAATAAATCGTTGTGCATTAAAGCAATTAATTAATCACACTAGGGATATGTAAACTATATGAACATTTGGCGTGGATAACAGAAATTATTGTTCTATTCTTAATGTAATGATACCAATGTCGATTTTCATTATACAAATATTGACTCATATGCGATTCCATATACTGACCCATGTTATATACAAGATAATGGAAATCCGTATGCAAAGATATAGCAGATGTATTGTCACAGAAAGAATATGGACACTTGGTCAAGAAAGAATAATAGAATGGAACGTACATGATCCATACGACTTCTAGGCAGTGGAGAACTAGCGGGCATTGCGCTCATACTGGAGGCACAATCGGATTGACTATCAAGGAAGTTTCGGTAATCATCCCCAAAGTCCAATAATCTTCGTGCCGTTTCTACGTCTGGCGCTTCACTGTATGGCTCGCTCATATATTTCTCCTATTGAAAAGAGATCAGTTTAAGAATAAGTATTTGTTTATTTACTCCAATTATATGAATATCGACATAATGCTCCCAATCAAATAAATAATTTCAAAAGAATTCAGCGTTAGGAACTTGTCAGAAACTTGTTTGTTTGATACGAGTGTTCATTTCCACCTAATTATTAGTCTCAATCATATAAAACAATTTCTCTAGTCTACTCTTTAATAGTATCATTATGGTAACAATGATATTAAGCGAAATTTCCAAGAGATAAAAGTTAGATCTCCTAAAACGATCTTACCTATCAACGTACTCCATATCCTCGCAATCGATTTCAAAGAATTGCATAAAACTTTTATTTATTCGCTTCTGATCCTAATCATTGTCTGTTACGTAAGAACCTAACTTTGTTAAAAGCGATACCAGGAAAAGAAAACACCAAAAAATTAATATCAAAACGGAAACAAAAAATAAAACAAAAAAGGAAAGAACAGGAATTTTGTTTCATACGATTCCAGTTGGAACCAGTTACCTGATAATTATCCCAAGCTTGATCGGAGATCGAGTTATTTCCGAGGCTATTCATTTCGATGTCGCTATCGACGTTCAGTTGCTGATTGCACAGCTCCTTATTGCTTGGAACGGTATCGTAGTAGGCGAAGCAGCCTCGCGTATAGTTACGTTGTTCCTCACCCTCGGTCTCGGATGTGGAAGCCACCGAAGTACAGCAAGGTAACCTGAACGGCGGTGTCGGGTCGCTGACGATCGTCCTCTCCGCCGAGAGTTGCTGATGAGCGGTGCACCCCGAGAAAGAGCCGGATTTTACCAGGGTAGTCAAACGACCGTGACAGTCTCTCGAAATGGTGCGCATCGCGCGATTTCCGCTCATTTTACGCGGTGAACGTTGCTGATTCGACGAGCTGCCATCGCTTCCCGCCGAATGATTCGCGGTCACACCTTCCGAACTGGAGTCGCTTTTACGACCCTATGTAAACGGAAAAGCGAGAAAGAATGGAAAGACGAGAAAATTTTAATAACTTTGGCATGCTCTTTTTTAGTTATGAACAAGCAGCATCGTCTTACCAGGTTCTTCTTGCGCAACCTGCTCTTTTTCCTGCGCAACGAACTGTTTCGAACCACACGGCCGTCGTGGCAAATGATCGACTCCTCCAATAACGTGGACGTTGAGTTGTTGAACGATTTCCGTGATCCTCTGTAATTCAAATGAGGTGAAATTAAAATGTCTGCCAGTTCGATGAGGCAATAGGGTATCGAGGCAACGCGACGTCGCGGTTGTCGACACGCGATGGATTTGAATAATGCGCTCCCATGCGCATCGATTACACTATAAATCGATGTGTATACCTCGATGGTTCTAATTACACGCGCCGTCTCGAAAGCGAAAGATACTGTAACTTATTTGTCGAAGTAAGTTGAAAACTCGAAAATTTGGAACGTTGAAATTAAAAAAGATCTAAAAGCGAAAGTTTCGATTCAAAAATTTAGATTTCTAATCTTTCTACGATCTATTCGTTCTAATTACAACCAATTCGCAATATTATTTCTACGATACAATTATTCCTTTCTAAAACGAGCAAACAAAGATAGGTAGAATTATCTACTTACGTTGCATCGAGGGACACGGATTTAGTGGGCGGAGTAGCGATTAACTGGTGGAGCGCAGTTTCGCTTATGGAGAACTGCGAAATCGGGTCATTGGTTTGGTTCAAATTCGAGTTGTTCCCGATCTGTGAGATACAAGATACGCTCCACGGTCTGGGCCCGTTGTGCTTCTGCTTCGAGCGCATCACGACTTTTGGCGTACTCGTGTCCAGCATCGGATGCGCCTCGTTGATCGGCGTTTTCTCAGCGTCGTCGAATATCTCTTGCGACACCGATTGAGACGTGCAACCCAGTGTACCTTCGAATCTGCGATACGTCGCAACGCTACTCTGCAGATCCTCCGATGAAACCGACTGCCTCTCCCCATCGGATTCTTCCGTCGTATACTCGCCACTGGCATCGCAGCTATCCAACGGCTGTAATTCGCGCTGATTACAATTGTTACGAAACGTTATAATTCCCCCTTAGACCTCGTTACAACTGGCGCGCATGATCAGACTGACGATTCGGTTCCTTGACCGTTTTATATTTCTTTTATAATTCTTCTTTTCTTTTGCTCTTTACGTACTTTACTTTACTTTTCTTTTCGAAATATTATTCTACCTCTTTATTTAATTATCGCGTTTTCAATGTTCGTTTAAGAACGAACGATGGTGGAGTAAGATATTTCGAAAGCGGATATTATACTTGCGCGTTTTCTTTCAAATCGTTAATGTAACTCGATCGAATCCAAACAAGCATTTTAAACATCGATTAAGTAACTCATCGACGACAAAGGATCGAGATATCACGTGTCCATTATTTCACATTGTTACGAAATATTCAATTTGCAAAGCGGAGGAAGCTTGGACATCGTGCGTGAATCGACAATTCCCAACGAAAAGCCAATTACGTTAAATTCAATTACATTAAATTCCAAAGAACGACCTTGTTGCCTTCCGATTAGCATGAAATAATCTTCTTCCCATTAAATAAAAGAACAAAAGAAAAAATCGTAAGAGGCAAACGTCGAGCTATTCACCCTATGACAATAGCAATAATTACGACCTACCTGTGACGTGGATCGTCCGTCGTGGCTTCGTACAGAGTTCAGTTTCAACCATTCTTTGATCCTCGCGTATTTGGCGCGATGATTATTCGTTATACCCTCCTTATCATCGAGAATGAGCTGAGGGAAAGTCTTCGTTGCACCGTTGCGCCTTTCCTCTCCGACTAATTTCTCTACTTCCTTAATGAGCCTTTGGATGCTCGTCTTGTCGTTTCTCGTTTCGTCGTCACTGTCTTTCTCGCAGCGAGAAGACGCGTCGGTTTCGTTTGAAGTCTCGTTGACACCCTCCATGTTGGAAGTCTCTTTTACGGGCTTCGTTTCGCTCGTTTTCGCGTTTCCCTCGCTAGCTCGTGGTTGACTCTGCCCCTCGCCGAAGTCCAGACGCACCAGAACGTTGGTCTTGCGTTGCTCCGTCGTAACGTTATTCATCCGCGATGACGTGTACGTCCACTCTTCCTCCGACGAGTCCTCCGCTACGATCGCCGCCTCCTCGTTCTGCTCGGAGTCGGTGTCCAAGTGGCGGAAGTAGAAGGTCGCGCAATTCTTCGATTTCCTGTCGGACCTAATGCGAAACGACACGGATCAGTGGTGCGAAATTCTGATTATCTCTCATCGTTTAAAAAGCTTAATAAAAGCCTTAACGTATTCTTTAAAAGGGTGATTAATATTTCGGTTGTTTTCGAGTACCTCGAACTTTGAATACTTTGATTATTCCGAATATTTTCAGTATTTTGAAATTTTTATGATTTTAATCGAACATCGTAATTAATTAGAGGTAGTAAGTGGTATCTAGGTAAATTTTGATAACGTAGATCTGTGTTTTCTAAAAATACAGTATTTCGTAACTACTGAGTGTTTCGTAGAGATAAATTGGATTAACCCTCTGCACCCCGTTACTTTCCTTGCAACGAAACTTTTCATTATCGTCGGAGTTTCTTACGGAACATAGGCAACGTTTACTTTCGCATCATCTCTATAAAACACCTTCTTCAAAAAGTTTTCTCCAATTACCATACCGATTACAAAACATTGGCAAGTGTGAACGACGAAAATGAATAAAAATACTAACGTGTTGATCAAACGGAACATTAACGCGAACTCTCTGAACGTAGAGCAACATATTCGTGCACGTCAATTAGGCGTACACGCCCACGCGATAAAATCCTGATAAGGTGATCTTACGTGTTAAAAGAGGCGACCTCCTCAGTCGTTCTGCGACGTTTCACTGGCTCGTTAGCGGCTAAATTGCCGGTCGATTGTTCAGAGTTGCCTGGCTGGCCGTCGATCTGGTCGCAGCTCTCCTCGATGGCCGTCGAATTTGTCATCGGTACGGTGTCAGGTATCGGTGGCATGTCGTACTCTTCGTCTTCGCTTACCGCACCTTCCTCGATGTCAGCTTCTTCGCCCTGATCGCCTAACGTGCTCGCGATTCGATTAATTTCTTGGAGATTTTCCACTCCGTCGGACTTTGTGTCCATCACATAAACCGGACATAATTCATCCTGCAATCAGACGTTACGAAGTGTTCCTTTTTTTCTGTTTTTCACTAATTTCAATTGAGAAATTCCGGGGACATTTTAAGATTCAAAACTTTTGATCGCACTGTGATAATCGATAAGATTGCACTAATCCGGATCATGCTGCGTTGTCGTAAAAACGCTTTTTTTTAGTAAAATAGGTTGATTGTGTTTGAAATGTTCGATATCGAAGGAAACATAATCGACAGTGAGAACTGTACGTTCACAGCGCTGCGACTGACCGAGCGCGAGGCGCGTGCAGATTATCACGATAATTTTCTACGATAAGGAGTTAATTATCGATCAAGTCGCTAACTGGCGCACCAACGCAAACAACTGTCCGATCTCATCAAAATATCACGGTAGTAAACGAATAGAATGTTTCTACCTATGCTTGAGAGAAGGACGACTTTCGAGAGTAATCGTACGTATAGATATATATCAAACGATTAATTTTTTCTTTCTTTCTGAGGCGTAAAAGAAATAATAAATATCACGCAACCTACATAATTAAACCTACATTTTTTCATTCGTACTTTAATCCAATAAATTTCATAATTATCCAGCACAAATCTACCTTTCTATCGTACTAAATATACCGTGATAAATTACTGCAAATCGATCAAAGTTTGAAAATATTTGGAATAGAAAATAAACCTTCCGACGACTCGATCACGTTTCCTGCAACAAGTTTTCGAAAAATGTCTTCCGCGTATCAGCATATCGAAACATAATAAAACGCATACGTGTCGAATACGCGTGTGTACTGTCCGCTGTATAATGGCGGCACATCGGCGTGTATACGTGCTCGTTTCGCGGCAGATTTCTTTCCACTTAACACACTCAGTGACGGTATGCGAACGCCATTCCGGTGATTATTATTTGTTGCTCGACAAAACGGATTCTCTCTCGTGCTCCATAAAATCGAGCGTGATGCAACCGTGAAAATTTCACGCTTCGAAGTGTTTCTCGCGTTACCTCGACCGATCGTATGCGCGCTTTCGTTCGTCGCTCGATTCCATTCGTACTTGACGAAATGGCAAAAACGTTTCGATCGATCAAAGAAAAACGAGAAACACGCCGACGCCATTAAGATTTCAGGTTACAGCTATTTTCACTACGGAGAGGTTCTCGCTGTGACTATGGAAATAAAACAGGTAATTCGCTTCGTTAATTGATTTGCCTCTTGATACTTGTTTTTTTTCTCTCTGCGAGTTGTTTCAGAAGCAAACATATGGGGGAAATACGAGTCGTTTTTGATACATGTCCGGTAACAGGGAAATGGTGAACTAGTTGGAACGAGCAAAAAATATTTTCAAGATCAACTGCATTGGTTCGAGCGAAGAAAATAAAGACGGGTACGGTAACGTGACAAAATAATGGAATGTAATAACGTTCAATGTAACGACGAGGTAAGAAACTGGTTTCTTGTGTGTAGGAAACGCAGATGTTCGAAACGAACGAAAGAAAATAAATATATATGTACATTCGTTTCTGATTAGTGGAGAAGAGGGTTGATGCAATGGAAGCACGTTCCTCGGCGTCACGTACGCGTAATTACTCGTCAATTTCAATTTTATTTTATTTTGCCTCGTGAATATTTCAAAAGGTAAAAGGCCCCGCGTGCACTTTCTCTCGTCGAGTTCTCATTCCGCTCGCAGAGTAACGCGTTTGGAACAAGAAACACTTTTCGAGCTTCCTCGAGAGAAAAAAATGAAGAGGAGAAAAAAAGAAATACCGTTCTCTCTTCCTACCGTCCACAAACTTCTTACTGAACAGTTTCTTCGAGTTATTCGGAGGACTTTAACGATACCTGTGCCAGTTTCGTGTCACGAGACTCTGTCAATCAATGGAGGAAGGTCTAGTTAAAGAAGCGATGCGAGGCGATAAATCCTCGTGAGTTTGACGCGCTTCGATTTGATTCAGGTGTTAATTAATGTACACGAAAACGAAAAGTCCGGCGTCGTAAATCAATTTCACCGTGCAACAAAGAGATGGAACGCCGCCGAACGCGTTCCACTCTGCGAACTATAGTGTTGCCAGGCGTACAAAAAGAGCTTGTTTCAACTGCTATCAACAAAATGGAACGATATAATTAGCAGCAGCAGCAAAAAAGAAGAAGAGAATGTTGAACTTATATACGCGAAACTTTACCATTCCATTTAGTTTTGTTAGATTACTTTAACAAAGCGATATAGTCTCGGTTAAAAAACTACAAAGCCATCTACTCCTAGGGAACAATTAATTCACTCGAAACATCCAGATAAATCTCACAAATTGATTTCATCGACTAACAAAGAGATGCAACGAAAGGAACGCGGTGGAACCGCGCTTGAACCCGTGCCACGCACTATAATCACGTTGTGTCGTAGCTCGCGAACGATAGATCATTCACACTGGTAACGCACGTGTGACGAGTAACGTTACACTGTGTACGCTTGATGTACCCGTGATGCCATCCACACACCAGAAAAACCTCATCCATTTGTTTTTACATCAACTTTCCCCGATAGACCTGAAAGATACGAGTACAAAAATTGAAATTACGAGAATGTTCAAAATAGAATGTTCGAAATAGACAAGGGGTAGATTGAGATAGAAGTTGCACACAGAGTGCAAGTTGAGATATACGAGGGACATCGACCATTTTTATTCCGGGAACGAGACAATAGCAGCTAATAAGGATCAGACTCATCTCCATATTCAGGTATCCGCCGTCTCGTAGATCTAAGCTATTTGATGGTCTTAGAGAGATGTTTCACAGTTTCAGACAACGAATTATGAGGCAGAGAGCGTTAGAAAATGACTGGGAAGGAGGATAATGATTCGTAGAAAAGGAAAGTCGAGTGCTACGTTGTAGAGTGGAAATGAAGTTAATACGTTTCCGAGTATGAAACAATTGCAGTTATTCTTCGAGATCTGCCGATTTTAATTCTGAAACCACTGAGGTGACGTTCGAATAATAATTAACGCGAAAGCTGGAGTTTTCTCTTTTGAGAATAATTCAACTTTCTTGTATGGAAGAGATCGTTCGATTGGAAATAAATAAAGAATAACGATTCTATCAATTCGGCTATACTCCAGTCCCATCTTACGATGTTTTTCAGAATGTCATATTCGAAGCACTATAGAGAAACACGTGTGCATTCAAATGGTTTAAAATCGTTGAATATCGTTGAAACGCGAAATGAGTTAAGAGTTCCAAGTAAGAAACGGCATGGAACGTGCTCCGGATTTTATTCGATTCGATCGTACGCGGACGTAACGCATGCACCAAGTATGCAAGATAGTTTTTTGTACTCGAAACGAAACAATAGCCGTTAGCTAATAAGGATCAAGTTCACTTCCACAGTCAGGTGTCCATCCTCGAATAACCACGCGGTAACGTCTTCCAAGCCGATCCAATATCGAAGCACAGGAAACCTAGCTCGACAAATATTTCCAATTTCTAAAATTCTCGAGCATCTACAAAATACTCGAACTGCTTCGTTTTTAAATCTTAGCCGTCAAGCTTCACATCGATATTCCCTAGTACGAAAAATTACACTGAGAACCGTTCGTTAATGCTTGAAATATTCTTCTCGATTCGTCACACGAATCAATTCGAGTTTCACTGAAACACCACAAAGACACCACTAAGTATATCGCCCACGGATCAAAGACTTTCTCGAGCGTAAATCAAAGGCTAATCAACTCGCGACGAACGAGCCGGATCCACCGCTAATCCACGGGTTCATCTTCGTTAACGAATCCACGAACACATAGGCACACGTGCGATACACCATGGATCGTCAACCGAACAGTCACCTCGCTCTAATCAAGCAAACTTCCTCCCGAAGGCTCGTGCTCCATTGTTCTTCGGTAACAGTTTGGGAAACGTTGCCATACCGGTTTCACGACTCTTCTATACAGTGTATGTTCTCGACCAGCGAATATCCCGCTAAATATCCTTGCTGCAAGAAGAAAATTATTGCAAATATATATATTTCGTGTACGCACCTCGAAATAGGATCCGTCGCTGATCGATCGATTCTCGGAAGACGCGTCGGTATCGGACAGGTCCGTTCTGCTAGTGGCTGGATCCTCGTAGTATCGCGATCTCGTGGCTCTGTGGCGTTTCGAACGCGTCGAACGAGCCGACTGACCCGGGGATTCCCTTCCAGAACCTCGCGAGTGTCTACGGCTGAGTCGAGGCTGCTTCGTGACTGGCTCCTCGTCGCTGTCGCTACTGCAGCGGTAAGGCACCAAGTTCTGAAACACGCCGAACAGCCGAATCACTTCATCTGATAATCTTCGTTCGTCCGCCACGCCTGTTACGTACCAGTCTCCGATTCTATCAAAACGTCTAGGTAAATCGGTCTGCCTACCACGCGCGTGTTTATGAATCCTTTGTCGGACTCGAGCATGAACTCTTCGAGGGAATTATTGGGTAGTTTAAATCTCTGTCTCGTGATTTTAGTTGTTAGTTTCCTTTTGGTTTTGCGAGTTTGTGTTTTTGTCAGATCAAAGTACAGAGACTACGGATGCGTGCATTGTATTATACGATTGCGAGACAAAATTGAATCTTAGAATAGCGATTGAATTTTGATTGACGTACTTTTCATTACAAATATAGCTTGATGGTATAATTGTGGAGAATAGATTCTGATATAATGTTACCCTTTTATTGTCACTGTATTTACCTAGAATGAAAAGAAAAACGAAACATAGAGTCACTGAAACGTCGAATATACAAGAGAGGAGACTAAAGGAACAATATGTCCGTTTCTATAGCAGTAATTTCTTGTCGACGAGTATCGTGAAAGAGAGCCACGACAACGAGAAACTGGGCGCGGCAAAAATTAGACGAGAAACGTGTATCCACAAAGCTTGGAATAATTTTTCAACGGTTTTATCCTATCCTCGATTCAAACTAATTTTACGCTGGCGCCGATCCAACTCGAGTTTTCTGTGAATTCGTATAAAACATCGTTTCCTCCTTCTTTGCTCTCCAAAATTTCCATCAGCCTTCAAATCTCGCCCGTGCCGAAAGAAATTTCCGCTCGTGTCTCGCGTTCTGTGACAATACGAATTAACACGTTTCCTGTCCGAGTGACACTCGCAGACCATAGTGTATTTAGCATTTTTCGTATCAATAATCTTTTTTGCACTTTGAACATGAAATCTGCACGGCTTTCTTTCTCTTCTTCTGCATACATTTCAAATGCAAATGTTAGATCAAAGTGAATTCGAAATGAAAAATTCCAGCATGTGTTCCCGTTTTCCACGATATTAAGTTATAATATATTCCTAAGAATCTCTAGAAATCCATACGCTGTTATTAAACGAAAAACGAAAGTGAAAATCGCGAATCATAATGCGTAGTCGTAGCGAGCCTGGATTATTAGTTTCTTTTCAACGATACACAAAGGCTGGAAACGATTACGAGTACGCGAAGCCCCTTTAATTACAGATCGAAATCACATCGAAATCAATGATTATCCCGACCGTTGAAGACATTCACTGGCAAGAGCTGTGCCATTGGCAGCGTGGCCAAGCGACACAACGTGACTAACGAAAGACGTTCGATGGACGCGAGTGATACAGTCTAGAGAACGTGTGTGTATCAGCCGACGAATAAATGCAAAATTAATGGTCGATTTCACCGTGGTTCGAGTAAATTTAGACACCGGTGATTTATAGGATTAACCGTATACCTCGGGAACCGAGATATTATTGTCGTATCAATTAAACGGACGCGTTAATCGGGCCCAAGGCGTTTCAACTTGATTTCCAATTTCGCGTGTGCCATGGCTTACCTAGCGTTAATTATCCGTCGAGTATTTAAAGGACCATTCTTCTTTGCCTACTCTTATCATCTCCGACGTGAAAGTTGTAATTTATTTCTTATTAACGATGAAACGGAATTTATTGGAAAATAAAGAAATTACAAGAATATCACGAGTCTCTTCTTGCGTTTCAGTGTACATTACACATGGGAGGATAAAGTGTCTTCTAATGTAAGTTAGTAGTATAAATATCGGGAAACGTGGTAAGTAGATAACCTCCGGTATACGATTGATAAGAGAAAGAAATAAATGCAAGTGCCCGATAAGATCTGTTATGTCTTCGATATGATTCGAGATACGTCCAATTCAGTGGAACTTTATTCTTTAATAATCTTGAATAATCGTGACATCATGGCCTATAATAGTATGTAAAATTTCAAGATTTTTTTTATCGAAAAAAATATTAAAGAAATAGAATGTTTGAAGGATTTTAGACCAATGGTACTTTTACATGAACGCTGTAGCAAGACGTTTCGCCTCGAGTAAATAATCGCGTTTTACGACTTGATCTTCTTAATGGATTAATTTAATTGTTGGTCAAAGCCGGGTGAAAGGCGTGTCAGTGAAACATCCTGATAATAATCGTTACATCTTAGTTAGATCGTTTCTAAGTAGAGCGATGCTTACAAAAGACCACGCAATTTTCATCTAATTTATTAACTTTCTACAGTCTAGATAAAGGAATTCTTTTGAACAAACGAACTTAATACTAAACATAAAATGACATTAAACAGACGAAAACATTTCTAACGTTAATGAAAGGAAATTATGTTGTAGAAATATCCAAATTTCAATTTACAATTAGCTACTTGTAAGTAAAATTTAGCAAATGTAACAACAATAAAATTTTTAATGTACATGCACGGTTAATTAAGTTTCAAACGCTGGCTATTAATTACATATACATATTTTTAATGATAAAAGCTTGTTAGATTCTATTTCTCTCCACAGATAAGCTGCTAGCAAATCTAATCTCCGACAAGAATAAATATACAAAATAATCGGAATTTTTCTCGGTTCTGTTTCGTTCTAGCGCAGGAGCCTCTGATAGTTTAGAAAACAAACTATCTAGCGATAGTTTTAATTGAACTAAACGATAACGACTAGCATAGCTTTGACAATAAACAATGATTCTTACAATGTTTTAACTACATATAAAATAAATATAGCAGGAATATCGATTTAATAAATAACTTCTTAAATATTATTCCCACTCCACGAATAATTCTGCAATAAAGAAACTCACCGCAAAATCGAACAGGCGCAGATCGAATTAGACTTGTAATAAAATTATCGAGTTTTGTATTTCCGATTCTTTCAATTGAAAAATAACCTAATACAATAAAATATCGGTACTAAGAGGAAAGCGGATAACTAGGGAAGTTTTCCACTGGTACTGGTAATCGAGGAAAACAAAAAACGGCTAGAGAAGCAGATTCACAACTGTCGGCTAGGAACTCGCTCCGCGTTACTTGGAACTTACTAGAAACCGCAATGAAAAAATAAACGAAAAAGCTGTCCTGGGCAGAAGAGAAAGCCGAGAATACACGCATCTTCTTACTCGTACAATTCTTCCGTAACAAAGGCCGAGAAAAGCCACAACCGTTAATCAACGACCGCCAGAGGTTGTCTGATTTTTGGGCAACCGGCAGTTCTACTGGAATCACAGTGACCCCTTTTGAGTCTTTATATTATCCTTACTTTCTTTCCAAACACAACTTGCGAGAGTAGCGCGTAATTTAAAAAATAAACAAATATTTACCATGAAATGTTAAGAATTTGGTTAGCTGTACGGCAGGAAAAAAATGTAATTAGACATTTAAGCAATTTGCAATTTCTAGAATCTTTGAGAATCCTTCAAAACTCTTGGTTACTTTCACTTCTATTCCAACTATTTGCGAAAGGAATGTACACTGTATAAGAAGTCTTATAATTAGAAATTTAGTGTTACCACGGAGAAATATATACACTTATAGTTAATTTGTTAAACGCAGAGAAGAAATCTGCGACTCCAGTAGAATCTTTTCGACTTCAAAGCCTTGAAGACTCTACGTTGCTTTCACTTTAACTATTCGAAACAGGAACACGCATTGTACGAAATTTCACAAAATCTTCACCTATCGCAATACGACATCCTTGAGATCCGCGGTACACAATTAAAATCCAATTTCTTAGTGGCTCGATCAATCCTCTGAAACCTTTTAGATTTGCTTCGAGGCTCTTCGATCATTCGCGAAAGAATTCCATACATTCCAAGAAATATCAGAAATTTATCACTGACACTTGGCAGGCAAACCTTACCAGATCCAAAGTAAACAAGTAAAAATCGACTCGTTAATAATCCACGCACTTACGCAATTCTTTCGCCTTCGTGTTTCTCAGAATCGTTCGCAATCGACTAGCTAGCTGCGCCTGTAAATACGTAATAAAGTTCAGCGGGATCAACGGGCCAGAACGGCCGATTCAAAGGTGTTGAGCACGAGGAAAAGTAAATCAGTCACTCTTATTTCGACTGGCTAGTCACGGTTTTGCACCGGGTGACGGGAGCCAAATGCCAGAGGGTCTTTGATCCGCGTATCGAAATTGACTGAATATCTAACCAATATCCAAACTAATTAGTACCTGCGATGGACGGAGGACTATCTTCGCTATAGCGTACTTCGTAGAGGACTGACGGGAATGTCGGATCGGTCAACGGTCGTTACCTGGGCGACCTGTTGATAGGGGCTACCTGAACGCCTTTCGAGTCACCTGACTGTAACTTGGATTAACGAATGTCTGCCCCCCCCCTCCTGGTTCCTGGTGTATTACCTGAGGGGTAAAGAATCGAAGCGTGTCTTGTTGAAGTTTCTCCGTAATAAATTCGATGGTCCCTCTGACTTATTAGGAGTGCAGAGTATACCGTCTTGACCATAGACATAATTATAGATAATAATTATCTGCAGAATTTCATGTTCGTGCGTTTGTAAACAATATCCTTGGATTCGATAATATACTTGGAATCGATAAACCATGGATGTTTATGAAAAACTACGCAGGACGTACACGATATGTAAAAGTACATCAAATATTCAAAGTATGGTACTCGCTGAAATATTTAATGGATAAAACAAGTTTTTGCTCGTTAAAAATATGAATTTGCATAAACACCCGCGGTCTCATGTTATCTATTTCAAGTGTCACTCGACGAATCTCGAGGGAACGAACTGCAAAATATTGCGCGTCTGACTGTTCCGTTCTCTACCTAAGTAAAGATTGTAGGAAATTACAAAAGTTTGAGTGGAAAGTTGAATGTTGGTAACCTTCAAACGAATGGAAAATACTATTAGGAATAATTAGGGGTTTTTATACCTAAGTATAATTCAGATGTAGATGTTTAAGAGATCTAGTTGAATAGATGGGTTTTCAAATGTCTAAAACTTAAAAAGGGAATAGATGCAATAAAAGTTTTTAGGAGACATTCTTAAGAACCGTTGAAATATACTACGCTTTTTAGTAGATGGGTATATGTGTTGGTACATATACAAAGAAGATGAATATGAATAAGACAATAAATTTTACGTTAGAAAGTATACAGTTATTCTACTATCCTTTTATGGTTGACTCTCGTGGATGACTTGATTAATCAATACTTCCGGTTGGTAGGGACCGATAATCTTTTTCTTCTTTTCCAGCAACGTTACATTCTACGCGAAATCTACTCTGTGTCCGATTACGATTAATATCCTACATCAAGCCTAATATCCAACATCTATCATTGAACGTTTCGTTTAAGTTTAAGTTTATGAACGTTTCCGAGGGAAACATTAAGAGAACCGAGACACGAATGTTTCGCAAAGTTTCGTCTCGCAGCGTGCGACGCGTCATTGCTTGAATAAATTTGCGTCGAATGGCCGTAGTACGGTCCGGCCATGAACTACACCTTGTTCATCGCTATTTAGAACCACCACTTTCGCCTTTTCAAGCCAGCGTTTCCCCGAGAAAGGGACACGGTACCGTGCGTGTCAAAAGATCAACCAACAGAGATAAACGGTACCTCGCTTGGGCACTTTGCACATCGGCGAAACCTCCACCGAGAAAAATGGCTAGGTTCTTTTTAGAAACTGTTCTTCCTTGTATTCGCAGCACGGTGTTTTCTCAACAGGAAGATGGAAGTAAAAAATTCTCCATGATTACGAAACGGACGCAAACGAACGTCAATTTATCTATAAATATTCGTTCGTAAGAATATTTGGTCTTTTATCGTCTATAGATACAATATAAAATAGTTGTAGAGAGAAACAGAGTTGTAAAGAGAAATTTCTAAAGCGAGATATTGGAGTAATCTAATGAGTAAGAAACAAAGAATAATATATGACTTCCTAAAAGTTGTAATCGATAGAAATTTCACTTTCCACTGGTCGATTTTAATTAAAACTATGGATACCGTTCAAAAATGCAATTGCCCTGTAATCCTCTCGATTTTTGTTCCATTTACTTCGAGTTAAATGACATTAACCCGAGAAATACGACTTTTTCACCGACAAAGATGTTCTTCTAGCCGGTTGATTCGACTGTGCCGCTTATTTATAGCCGCTATAAACGTAAGAGAACGAGACACGCGAAACGATGTCGTTAGACACGGGCAAACTCGAGCTGTCATTAATCGAACATGTTAGAATACTTCTTCTCTTTACCCGTGACGATTACCTACTGAATCGGACGTGAACCAAACCGTTGAAAAACGATCGTTCACCCTAGGAAGTCTCATAATGTACAGTGCGGCCATTGAGAAAAATTCGCAGGTTACACCTGCGTTATTACCCGACGTATAAACATTTGCGCCAGGTATGCCCATTGCTCTATAAGACGAGGCCGACTTTCGGTATTTTAATTCATCGACGACTGGTGAGAAATTGTCGTACGCCAAAGATACAATGAAACGTCCATCTGTCCCCTTCCTTTTGTACGAAATTCTCGAGCTTTACGTGAAGACGTTAACTTTGTAATAAAAATGTCCCTCTGAACGTAAACGTGACGACCGGCAGCGAATGAAAAATTCCTTACTGTTTACTAGGTATTTTAAGGATTTCCATAGTTTCACATTGCAACTATAGAATCGAATGTTTCAGCAAAGACAAAACGGTTAATTTTTTAATGCTCAAGGTATCGACCTGGGATAATTATTTTATGACTAAATCGATATAATAGAAATAGACGTATTTGTATGTATATTAACAAAAGTTGTGTCAACTGACTTGATCTTGCAAAAGGTACTTCCCATTTTTGATACTCGCGGAAAGAAAGCTTCGCTGACCTTTTTATCTATCAAAAAGTGCGACCAAGTAGCACGAAACAGATGAAAAGTAATTTTAATAAATCATAACTAACGATAAGCACGTTATTAGAAAAATAATTATCCGCTCCAATAAAACAGGTTTTGAATAAAAACACGGTGCAAAATATAGTCTCTCCGAGTAAGTTACAGTTTGCTGTAATCCACATACAGTAACGTTTAATTATCTTTACTACTCTAGGTTTACGGGTTAGCAAGTGATCGTAAACAATTTCGAGTGCGTGAGTGCATTTTCTACCGAGTGTATGCGAGAACGTAAAGAAAAACAGGAGCGGGAAAAGAGGTAGAAAGTTAATCCAAAAATACGGAACAGGACTGCGAGATCCGTACAAGCGGTATAAAATACGCAACACAGTTCTCGCAGAATCGGGACTCGAATATCCTCGCGTAGACAAACATTTATATAAAGGAAAGAAGGGAAAAAAATAGAAACGATGTCTGTTGGGGATTATGGCGCATAAACGGTAATACAGAAATGGCTATAGTAGCGATCGTTAGACTTGCAAATAAGTAACCACGCGATGCTTAAACGCTGCAATTTAATATTCCCGTATTTCCCTTGGAAAGGTGAAATATATGCGGACACACATGAGTAGATATGCTCCATTATGCGACCCTCGCATGGACTTTCCATTCGTCTCGGGAAGAACGAAAAGTCCGCCACGAGATACGCTCGAAATCGAAACATGGATCGAGTTTCATGTCGGATGAATTTTATTGCTCGGTGCATATTACGTCTAAACTCATAAAGTGTACTATTAAAATCTACGAAAACTCGTTGTCAAAAGACGAACGTTCCAAGTCTCGTAGAGTAAAAATAGCTAATTAATTAGAATACGATTCGGTAAGATAATTATCAAGAGACAACGGATCGGAGACTCGACGATGTCACGCAAGAGAGCCGCTAGCATCCGACCGAAGAGAAGATGTCCTGCCGTCTGTTCGCACGCTTTCCTCTTCGACCGAGCGAACGTTACGGGGTGACATCAACGTTAAATAAACGCAAGCAGGTAAGGATTTATGGGCGTCCTGTAAATTACTTGATCAACTGGCGTGCAAATCATTCGGGAACACGAAAACACGTTCATTCAAATCGACCGATCGAGGCTGAGTTATCGCGGCCTAACCCGGTTCCTTGGGAATATCAGACCTGGTCACGCGACAAGCAATCAAAAATGTATGCAAAACGAGAAACAAGAAACGGAACTCGACCCCGCGTGTCACGTGATATTGCTACATTCGTAGCGAGCACGTGGCTCTATCACTTTCACGGAACCGAGTTGTACTTCCGCGAATTGTTATGGCGAACTAAGGAAATAACAAAAGACGATGGAATATTAATTAATTCGTGAAGATGTTTAGTATAGTATCCGGATGGCAGTATTTTTGTCGTCAATGTATCTTTCCGCGTGTATTTTGGGTCGCTGAAGCCAAGAAAGAGGGTCACTTTCACGGAAATGAACAGTTCTAACAATTCGTTCTTACGAACATTTGGCCGACAAGGGTCATAACTTTAGAAATCCGCGAAAGACCGTGATCGTACAGAGAGCGATAAGCGGCAAGCGGCAAAACAAGCGATGACACAACCAATGCCAATGCCCCAAATGCTAATTTTCCCGTCTACCGTTCACTGTATGATCGATGATCGCGATCTAACCGGCCGCAACATAAAAAATGACCCAAATTTAACTCGATCCTCGCGATTCAAATGCGTACAGAGTAAATGCGCACAGTAGTTTAAGAGTACGAAATTAAAAAAAAAGGTGTCATCAACATCCACGGAGACGTCATACTTTAACGGTTGACCGAAATTTTTCACGCCTTATTTGCATATGAAACGAACCTCATTTTCGGCTCCGAAGACCTCAAAAACCTCTAAAAACGGTCGTGCCAGCCGAATATTTCACAGTCCGGATACTATACTAGAGCCGAAAACAAACATAATATCTTAAATCTCTTACAAGATCTAAATCGAGACCTACATTTGAAAGATTATGTTTCATTTACTCCGTTAATTCTCTACACGAGTCGTTCGCCACGTGTTAACACCAAGTTTGACATCGATTTCCGTAAGTGAAAATTGTCCTACGGAGAAAACGACGATTTATGGTCACTTGGAACGCCAACATCGATTAATAGGAATATTTTACGCGACTATGGCGCGTGAGACAAGTTCGACCAGTTATATAGCTTCTCTTCACTCTTCTCGAGAGACGAAACAACTCCGAAAAGGATAAATGTTTCCAAAGAATCGGCGAGTACGTGATGTTAGCCATATCGGCGAGACTCGTGTTTTTTCAATGATATCGTAACGTTGAGTCGATATTTCGAACGGTGAGTCACCAAGTTCAGCGATGAAATCGTGGCGATACCATTTCTAAAAAGATCCCTAGCAGCGCACGCTGTCTGGGAAGACTTATGTTCCAGGAAATGCGATCTTTCCGCAATTCAAAGTATTTCATTTCACTTTTACCGCTTTTACCGGGCTTAAATATTAGTTATTACTTTAGTCGTCGAGTTTCCTTGAAACAAGAGCGAGTCTACCATGCGAGCATTTAATCAAATGAAAATTACGGCTTTCCATCTTTTGAAATATTTCGTTTCCTATCGTGTTTCTTATTTTAACAGTATCCATCAACGACAACAGTATCCATGAAAAACGATGGGATAATGAAAATTGGAAATGGACGAGGGGAAAAATACTCTGCGGATAATAATAACTCAATTTTCCGCACCACGATCTCCTTCCGAACATAATTCGACCGATCTATCACAGTCTCTGTCACTCGTTCTTACTACGGTATTTACTATAATATCCGATTTTTCGTTTGCGATCGAATTTCACACTCTTCCGCAAATTCGCACGTGCAAGTTTCACGTGCTTCGTGGTAATCGGCACGCGGATATATATCACCGTGGCATCTCGTGCTCCACAGTGAAACTTGCCGCTAAATATTCCACTTTCATGCGCACCCCGCGAGTATCATCGCACGAGTCGTTAAGCATCCCACGAAATGAGGTAATTTTCTACGCGATCGCCGTCAGCCACGAAATCTACCGCCTCGGCCCGATGAAACAGAAAAAGAAAACCGTGCAGGCTCGGAGAAATCTCTTGATTAAAAATGAATCAACAAATCGTTGGATAGCACGGCTACCTCCTTATAGTGGATCAACCATTAACTCTTTGAGCATGGCCAATTACCTAACGATTAAACTTGGATCGACTACTCGAGCGGGACCGAGGCGCGTGCAAATTACGTTGCTCCGCTCTTACGTGCAACGTACTATCAACACGCCATAGCATTCAACGTAGCCTTCGTGTTCATCAATGAAAACGGAGGCTGATGTCACGTTTCACTCGAAGGCAGACGAAAGTAAAAATCATCCAACGCGAGATTTCCTTTTACCAAGCGTATAACGATGTGCTGCTTCGCATATAGAAAAAAAAAATCGTGGCCAACCCCCTTCTTCCTCGCAACCACGTTTTCTCTTCGGGAACTTGACGCGTGTGATCCTTCGACATGCTGGCAAACGTGTTTTTCTTGTCTCCTTCACCGAAGAAGGCACTTAGTGGCACTTACCGCGACCCTCTTGGCTACTACGATCTGACAACAAGCTTTTCATCGAGATACAAAAGGAGAAGCACATTTTCGAAGTGTTTCCGGCTAATGAAAATATAGCGATATTATTCGAATCATCTGAACTCCGTCATCTTCAAATTCGATCTTGACAAGACAAATTAATCGAACAATCCTGTGTTAGCCTACACTGTGCTTGTTCCTTCTGAAACGAAGAGACACCGCGCGAAACGAGCGGAATCAGCGCGGAGGAAGGCGTGAAAAATCCAAATTCAGGACAGACCGGAAAGCCTTGCCGCGTCGGTACGCCTCGCGTGAAAGTTTTAGGCGGACACACGTTGCATCTAGCACGGTCTATGAGCGCGAGTGAAACCGGGCCTTTGTATACACGCGCCAGGCTGATTGCTCACGTTAATCGAACTTTATGCGCGGGATCGCTTTACCGTGCAAACACGTTCGGTCGATATGAATGGCCGGTTGCTCGAAGCGTTCGTTCGACACGGATAAATTTGCCCGAAAAAGAAAAAGTAAAAAAGGCAGGGAAAAATAGGAAAAGGACGGGAACAGAGAGTAAGAACGTAGTCGCGATCGATCGATTTATCGTATGTGCTCTCCCCGGATGCAATTCGTCCTAATAATTAACGATTTCTCTGGTTAAGCTGACACTTTTTATTCGATTATAAATTTAGTGCGGACTAGCTCTATCTGGGAGGATGTAGGTTCCGTGGAGGCCGTAAAAACAGGGACACAGCGTTCTCGTGCTTCCTGCTTGCTCGCGAGGCTGTGTACGATCGGCCCGATTCTCGATACAGGTCGATAACGCTTTGCCTGTCCTCTGCTGCGATTCAGGTAAACTGGCGTTTCTCATAATCGACGTAATTATAGAATAATGGTATTCTAGCGTCGATCGTGTAATTACATATTTAGTATTATAAAATAGAATTTGCTCTGGTTTCTTAATGACTCGTGAAAGTATTAAGAGAATGCAAATTATTCGTTACACATACGTACAAATATTAATAGAATATTCGACAGAAAATACATCGGTGTGCAATCTGAAAAATTGTTGTATAATAGCAGACGCAAAATCCAACTGTAATTTCTCGCTGCCTGTTAATCACGTTGAACAAGACACGCTTCAAGCCGCACAAATCTCATCTCATTCGCAAACACCCACTACTAGGACTGTTCGGCGAACACTCGACGTATTATCATATTCACTTACAAGCCTCCTACATAGAGGCCGGCAGACTTCCTCGTTGCACTAAAATTACGGAACCTTCGCGAGAGCCAATCATCTCGTTAACATACAAAGCGATCTAAGAAACTCGTCGAAGATTTCAACCGTACACTCGATAATCGTAAAAATAAATACGAAATACTCGCTTAACGAGGATCATTCGAGATACCTAAACTCGTGATAATAGTCGCAAAGTATCCATTGAAACGAGACTCTGTGGTATAAATTGAAGATCGTTCGACGTTTAAAACGAAAAGAAGAAAAAAGAAGGGGGAGGAAAAATATGAGGGACGGACGTTGAAGAAATAAAAGTATCCGATTCTTCGCATCGTACTGTAGAATTAATAAATTTTTACGGTCAATGCTGGCTGGACGAACTTTCACGTGGTTTCGAGAGAATGAACGAGCATGAAAAGGAACGCATTCGCTACGCGATCGCGAGTTAATGGCCAAACCGACAACACCGAACATCGTGAAATCTTTTTAACGGCGTGCATTCATTTGTTCTTTCACGTGGACACTCGTTCCACTGGGTGGCAGCAGGTTTTACGCTGCTACTAAAAGGCTAATAACAAAAGTAGAGAAATTCCTGCCTGAGAAATCCTTGATAGCACTACGAGAAACTGGTAATATAGTTTCGTAAAATTAGCGTGTCTTCTTTTATTGCTTGCTTTTTACACGTCTGTGTTTGTAAAATATGAATATAGAGGTAGAGAAAATGTTTACGGAAATGTGAGAATTTTATAGCTGAAAAAAAATCACGTCAATGTCGAGATAATTCGCAACTCGATAATTCGGTTAACAGTGCAAAAATCACTTCCACCTGTACAGTTGTTGAAAGTTTCCGGTTACATAGCGTGGTTTTATTAAACTGTTAAAATAACCTGTTTCTGAAACGACAGGTTCGTTGCATAATTATATACCCTAACTATAGCACAATATTATTAAATTTCTTGTAAGAAGAATTTTGTTAATATATAACTTTTACTCAAAATGGAGATACGGTTGGCAGCTGAAAAAATTGTAGTTTTATGTTTTCGAATCTGTAAATTAAAGAGAAGAAGTTAATAAACTAAAGGCACCGTACGTTTAATAATCACATCAAAGACGTCATTCTCTTAACCCATAAATCCCTGTCAATAATTAAGTTACTCAGAGTGCATGTAAACGTGCGCGTAATGAAAACGTGCAACATTCCATTAACCCGGCACACGCACAAAAGTCGAACAGGATAACGTTTAACTAAAACGTTCTCAATCGCGTGCACCGTGAATACGCAAATTCCTCGATAAATACGGTGAAAAGATCGAAGATCATGAAGCATACTGATCTTTGGAGAAACTTTGATGATACGTTCTGATATTGAGCCAGTGATAAAATTCACTTGAATGACGATCAATTCAAATCAAGTTCTTGCAGTCGCGTGAAAGTACTACTAAATGGTACGAAGTTTAATACACTGACTTAATTAATTAAAAGATAATTAGTAAATAATTAGAATACTTCTTAACAACCACATCTCAGATAAAATTTGATTATCAGTGATATCCTTGTCAGATTTAACGAAAGTGACGAAATTACAGTAGTACGTTAAATTAATACGAAAAGTGTGATCTGGCAAGGAACTTTTGAAAAATCATCGATCATCCCACTTTGGTGTACTAAGAGTTAATACAGACATGTCCGAACTATGTGTTTCTTTTTCAGTTCTCAAGCTAAGAATTCTCTTTTAACATGGAGGTAAATGCGTGTAGTTACACTTAATGCAAATTATCTCCTTTTGTGCTAGAGTTTCTAATTTGAAGCTTGCTCTTTTAGCAGATCGCTTCACGAGACCGTTCCTCCTGACATCTGTTTTTGCAATTCTAATCAGTTGCCATTGTGAATGGACTTATCGGGAATGTTGGTAACGTTAGTTCGCTCTCTTCGGCGAGTATGAAAAACAAATTGTCGTTTCGTACAATAATTCCGAGTGATAAATCTTGAACAGGTGTAAACGTTGTATTTGATTTGAATAGAATTAACGCGGTTAATAGTCGCCATCGGCGAATCTTCATTTGTGATTTAGATGAATTTAGTACTTGTTGTTCGCTTAGTCTCTTTGTGGCAATTATTCGCGAAAGTATAAAATTTAGCAAAAACAAGAATGTAAACTCACCTTACTGCTTATACGAGACACGAGAGTTTCGATGTGACACTGCCATTCCAAAGCTCGTAGAAACAGCAAATGCCATCGGCGTTCCAGAGATCTCGCTGTTCGTAAAGCTTGTGGCGGTTCCCGTTGTTCCCGTTGCTCTGCTTGATCCTGTTCCTGCTCTTTTTGCTGTGCTTGCTGCTGATTGACAACTTTATCTCCTAATTTAACGACCGAACTGACGATTCGACCATGTGCTTCTATGTCTCGTTGGAGTACCTATAATCATAAAAGATTCGTCTTACGGTTACCAAATGTAGGAGTTTATCGTTCAGAAATACCGAGATTGTTATAAACGTTGGGATAAATTTTGCACGAATAGAATGCAGGTGTTTCGCGTATGATACAGTAAAAATACCATAGAAGGTGTCAGTGGCTGTAATATGATTTAAATGCTGTCGTTCGACGTTAAATTTCAAGCTACTAATGACAACCACCAACGAGTACATAAATCAACTAATGTTAAGTATCAAAATTAGTATCATCTTCGGGATTGGAAAGCGTGTTAAGTGAACAGCGAAATGTATGGCTATTAAGTATACGAATATTCGAAAGTACCCGGAAGCCCACGCGAAGATCGATTTATGGGCTTTAAATTGCGTTTCGACCAAGTACCGTTATCAGAGGCGATCTTCCGAAAGTTTTCTTTCACGCCGACCACTGGTAGATTAAGTCATGCATTTACAAGCATGCGCTGCATAATAACACTATTAAAGCAGTACATTAAAATTCCGGTCAGATAAATCGCCGAGAAAAAAAAGAAAGAAGAAATTAACGACTTTGAATAATTATTTTGCCGACCCAGAATCACTGAACGTATCACGAGCCACCCTGAGGTCATGAAACCTTGATAGCTTGATCCTCAAGGTCTCGTATAGAGTACGTCAAAGCCAGCTGTAGGAAACGTGGATATCGCTAGTTGACACCATCGATGTCAGATTTCAAGTCATCTGACCCAGAAGTTGTGGATCTAGCCACGAACCACCACAGAGTCATCGGACACTGCACAAACCCTGTAGTCGTGACACTCGCTACGGATCACATCGGGGTCGTAACACTTCCAGCTGCATGACCCCTGGATCATGAGATCCGCCTTGTATCATTGGAATCCACGTCTTACACCATCTCAAGAAATCCCTAACGAGTTCCATGACCTCAAGGTCCTTCGCGGTTAGGTGGTGCTCAAGCGATTCGAGGATGGCTCAACGACTCGCGACTTTGTGGCGATCTTTGCTGGGTTTCGCAAGTTCGAAGCATAAAACTCAAGATTCGTGAAACTGAAGAATATTTAGAGCTAATTGAGCGATCTATAGTCCGTGATACACCTCACAATTTAGATCTAATTGACCTGTCGTGAATTACGCTATGGACTAGATCACAGTCCGATACTGAGCAACTCGAAATCAGCCATATTAACATGTCCAACTGATTCGTAGATCTAACGATGGTAAATATAGAGCAACGTTGAGTACTGGAATTCGTTTTATGATTCGAGTCGAATGTATCGATATCGAATGCCTGCAGATAGATCGGTAAACGCCAAAATTTCAACGATCCTAAAGTCGTTAGAATCGCGACAAGATCCAGTTCTGCGTTCTAAAGCTATAATTATCTGATTTACAATTTGTCTAACCTGAAGATTACGAGTATGAAACTTAACAGACCATTTCCTTTAACATTAAATTCCACGACAACAGCTGTTGACGTTTTTGTTGGCAAAATGATTAAGTACGTGTTGAGCGACAGCGACTATTCGCAACTTTCTCGTCTAAATTTAATCGAGCATCAAATTCAAACAGGTATTTCATCTGTCAATTATCCCGTAATAAGTGTAAGTACAAATATAGCACTTCCGATATGCAGCTGAAGTGATACGAAGCTCGTCGCGGCCCAATGCAGACAGCCACACTTTCTCGCTTTTCAGTCCTGTCTTCGGTTTCCTCCTTTCTACGAACGCCTGACCAGGTGAAATTCATCAATTCGAGGCTCGCAGCGAAAAAAAGGAACGAATCACGCCGAATAGGCGGTGCAGCACGAGAAGGAAAGCGATACGATGCCCGCAGAAATACAACGCGGCGAGTTTCCTGCGCGTGGAGCATCGTTCGACCATGATATTCCCATTGCGAAGGAAGTATAAAGTAGGATTATGATTTTCCTGCCCACGGCGGGATTTAAATTAGCGATAAGAGCAGCCGCGCACGGTCCTCGTTTCCTTTTTGCCTTCCACTCTACTTTCTTATTCCGTGAATAATCATCGTTCGCACATAATTAACCCGGTGTTTTTCTTCAAATTAACCGTCTGTCTGTTTTACGTTGTCGAGTATGCCGTTACCCCGTACGCGATTTTTTATGGAATACGGTCCTCTGTTTCGAGTTTTGCGCGCGAGATCACACCTCGCGAGTCGATCGATTAGAACAGCTCGTTTGCATCGTCTTACACATACGCATCTGTCAATAAATTTCGATATTTCGTACTTACGTGCCAGAAATCACTATTCAGATTGTATACTAATTTTTTAGCAAATATATTTTTACGGTAAATATCCTAGAACAATATTAATCACGTCGATCGTCGTGTCTTGTTGCAGTGTCAATAAAATTGAAAAATGTTTTATATAACAAGCGCCATATGTATCTACGTGGAAGCTTTCTATCGACCTTCGACGGAGCAGCGCGTATCACGATAATCCGTTGCAATGAAATTTCACGTTACCCTGTCGTTGCATCTAGTTTCTTGTTACGTGTAATCAAATACATTGGGCCGG
Organism: Bombus pascuorum; assembly: GCF_905332965.1. Taxonomy (NCBI): domain Eukaryota; kingdom Metazoa; phylum Arthropoda; class Insecta; order Hymenoptera; family Apidae; genus Bombus; species Bombus pascuorum. The sequence continues at coordinate 3,176,385 of NC_083488.1, read as the reverse complement.
TTATACGGCGTAGAGAGAACGAACGGAGATTTTCACAGAGGAACGAGAGACGTTCTCTCGCAAGCCACCAGTGGAAGCGTAATGAGCACTGCGTCGAAATGCTTGACTTGCTTCGCGGAAGCAATAAAGGCATTTAACTGCTTTCTTTTGTACGCGTGTGCTTAACCTTTGCACCCAAGCGTAGAGTGTCCGCGTTCGCTGTGTGCCGCGATGACCCGAACAGTGATTTATTTCCAACCACGGCAAAATAGAGAAATATAGAGAAGCAGAAGAGATCCGCCAGGATAACGATCTAATCTGCCCCTTTGTGAAAAAGGAAAATCGCGCGGCATGAATCATCCAACGAGCAGAATCCGCTAGAACGGTCGGTTGATTGCGATGCGAATCGAAAATTTCGTGTTGTTCGTTGTCACGTGTATCGCCGCCAAATCGATTATCGTTTTTCCAACAGCCAACGCAACGTACGGTGGTCTGGAAAGCCGTTTCATCGCCATTTGATCCGAACCAATGCCAGACACCATTGAAAATCCACGTGTACTAATTCTTCTAACAAAATATTCGCCACAAAGCTAATAACCATAAAATTTAACGACCTACCAGAAGTTCGTGCTAACCGAAACTATAAAAAAAGCATCATCAAGTCTGACAAAGCTATCCACTTTCCCATCTAACACGAATACTTACTGAAAGTTTACGCAACCTTCAACAGCAACGATCGACGCAGCTTCTCCGTTTATCCTGACACTTGCACATCACGAAACTCGCAATAAGCAATGTATTTCAAAGTCATATCTTTTAAGTCATCTCTTCCAGTACTTTGATCGAACGTGTCATCTTGAACGAAATGTATCGACTCGCCCCACGTACTCGATACGAGCGAATTTAGGCTATACGCTCGCTGGCGACAATTTGTCGCTTTCGCTCGCATTAATCAGGAGTTCGGTTTCTTCTTCTTTTAAGAACAAGAAAGTCGTTCTGAAGTCGCGTCGTCGAATACCCACACAGCTTCAAGCTCGCATTAAGTCGACAAAGAAAATTTCAGACCAGTGAACGGGTATTAGAATCATCGAATCAGTGAAATTTTAGAGTTTAAGCGTACAGGCAACGCTAGTACTACCAGTTCGATCAACCTTCGTTCACACCTACTGTATCTGTTCCAACGACTATACGATCTTTGTCTGCTGCGAAGCGAAGTAGCTGGAATCAGCAGAGAACAAAGACGTTGCGGGTCCCGAGTCTATCCGCAGCTCGCATTAGCCCACTTTCTCCCATAGATTGCGTACGATTACGCGCGATTGTTCCACTTTATCTGTCCGCGGTGCGGACCGTGTTGCTTTCGACTGGCTCCTTGGCTCGTCGGTGAGTTTTTCCCGGCGACTTGGTCTCGTCCGCGCGAGAACAATGCCTGCGGAAGAGGCTCGGTCTTATCTGATATTGAAGATCGACGTTTAGATAAAACATAATTGGCGTTTCGCGGTTAAGACGGTGTTCGGGTGTTGAACTACGGAGAAAGACCACGGGAGGAAATTCGAATCGAGGCGTTCACGGAGAGACACACCTGCCTCGTCTCTTCGAGTGAAAATTGCGTGAAAGCCAAAAGAGAAAAAGACCACTAATTTGTTTCGATCGCTGGATTCGATTTTCTAGCCGGTGTCGGTTAACTTCGATTTCTATAGCCGGGAAAGTACACACCCATCAACCGTGGAAAACCTAGTGGTTTCGAACGAGATCATCGAGGACGCGCGGCTTTTCATACGATCTCGAACAGATTGATGTACAAGTTTAGTTTATCCGAGACGCGTCTATTGGAAATTTAGAAATTTCAGATGGCTCATTTAGATTGATTCGCATTTGTTGGAATAAACGACGTTGCCTTACCTTTGTTCGAATATCTAAATCGAATCTAGCGGTTTGATAGATAATTGGTGTCATGAGTCACGGTCAGTTAGACTTTTAACATTTCATATCGCGTATCGCACTGTTATGATATTCTTGTAAGTAAATAATAGGGATATATTTAGGACCATACCACGGAGATAAGCGATTACGAACGATAAAAGTATTTGATAGATTTCCTCAAATGCTACACGATACTTCGTACGTGACCGCCTCGACCACTTTTAAAGATAAAGACTTTAAATAATAAAGAATGGTTTCTCTATAAAATGAACGTTATCTTTCAGTAGAAGAATAGAACATATATTGCTTTACTCTTAGAGACGTGTAAATATTTACAGGAAGAACTTGAATTTCTGTTTGTTAGCTGTTACCGTAGAAGTCGACATCTACGTTCCTACGCGTAGAATTCGCTGACACTTGCGTTCTTTTTCAATTTGTCTACGAGCTTCGTTTGTAACCAGAGTCACGCGTTCGTACCTTTTTCTTCTAAAATATTACAAACATTCGAACAAATCACATATTTATAAAGAAATGAAAAATTCAGTCGAAAGAAATGCGTTTAAAGTATGTTTTGCATAACTTATCCTTAGAAGTTACGCTACAAAGTACTACGTTATGCAGCTTGTGCATACTTGGACTCTCTTTACATTCCCGTGAAGTTTACTTTTTCCTGTACACACGACTCTCCCATGGTCACAAACATTCTTCACTAGCCTACGACTTGACTAGCTAGATATCGTTCAACGGACGTTTCCTTTTCTAAATACATACATAGTACGAAATATTCGTAAAATAGTCTGCTTGTGCAAACTCGATCTGTGTCGTATATTTTTGATCTTCTAATCGGAGAACCAATTTCTTTTCCAAGTATTTGCGGAATAATCTTCCCGCGTTCTATATTCATATCAAAATAGCTACAAAAAAAGAAAAAAGAGGATACGATAACGGTGGAAAGTGCAAGGGAGCACGCCCCATAAAAATGCTATCGAAAGTATCAAGCGTAACGGAATAAATACATATTAGAAAAGTTATCTAAATCTTCAGGCACGAAGTCACATTTCACTAAATTGAAGTCGACCGGCTGTGCGAAAAACATGATCGATCTCGGAGAAATCGTAAACATTTAACGATTCTATTAGAACGGATCGATATGTCGGTGAATATTCTTAAAACAAATCGGTAAAATTATTATCGAGATCGATGATCTAGCAGAAATCGAAAGTTCTCGAAGCGGTAAAATTGAGTGGTTGTCGGTCGGTGATCGAAGCTGTTAAAAATCAACGAGGAAACGCGGCTTGTGTTCAACGTCCGCTAACTTCGTAGAAAATGTAACGGTGTTGAGTTTCCGATCTGTTGAACTATCGAGCCACGCATCGAAAAAGATTTTCGAGACGACGTTCGATCGCTCCATCTCGGAGCAGCGCAGCGCGCGGCGTTACGCTGCTTTTATAGTAGAAAGTTTCAAACACGTGCCGATACATCATAGAACAATACGCCACATGCTCTGTTCCTTGTTCCGACTTTACATCGAGTTAGTCGAGTACTCATTTCCTACCCTGCAATCGCGATTCGGTTTTACCGATGGATGGATTTTTGTCCCGGCAAGAATTCTGATATGAAACCGTAGTTATCAGATCGGTGAGTCGATTGTAAGCAACTTTGGGACAAATGGACCATTAATCTTGCAAATTATCAATCGCCGTTGATTCCATTTGCGAATCGATAACGTAGCTCCAACGACCGATACTTTAGCGATTCCGGCACAAACCGAAAGCTAGGATCGTTGTTCGTTTATTGCGAGATTTTACACAACTGGATCGTATTTCCTTCCCATAAAAGTCTTCAATTTTTGCGTACGAGAAATTAATAAAACATTCGTTCTTAATTTCCTGTTGATCGACTCTTCTTGCAGGAGATTCTGGTAACTGTCTACAGAAAATAAGAACTAATTCTTGGAAACAGGTCAACACCGTTAGTTTGTACAAGTTGTCGGAACTTGTTAAAGGATCCGTGCAATCATCCTCGGTGTTTTTTTTCTTCGAACCACGTAATCATTCGGCTTACGTAAACGTTTAACTAAGCGTGTGGCGATGGATAAGCAGTACCAACTGCAAGATACGTGCGGAAGCTTGGTCAGATTTGAGGTTAGAGTAACAGTTTTCGCAGAATTTACGGAATGCCTTTACTATCTCGAGTAAGTGAACCTCTATGCTACAACAGGCTACCGACCAAAGAAGATGCTGCGATGGTGGAAATGTAGCGTGCAGAGAGAAGCTATCGTAATGATGCGTTCGATGACGTATCGAGGATGTTTCGCAACGGTATCGGATGATCGATTAGGGATGTAATCGTATGATTATTTCGTGGTACCGTATTTTCAATTATAAAACAGAGTCTGCGAGAAGAAATAAAACCCACGTTCCTCCTGTTGCGCTTACGTGTTACTTGCTACTGGAAAATTGTCCGTGGGATGGACGATATTGGTTAAGATGCATTTTGTATTTAAATATGAAAATTACGAGGAAACGACATTTTTGATCGTTTAAAAATAAGTAGCAGAGACTGACGATGTTGCGAAAGGAACAAACGATATTAAATCTAGTTGTTGCGTTAGTTTAACTTCGTATGCTTGAAGTCTTCGACAGTTTGATTCTTCGATATAAAAATTCTCAATATTCAGGATTAACGCGGTGTTAAATACACACGGAGAAAATCATATTCTCTGTATATACGTGAAATAATAATGTTGTTCCAGCGATGACTGTGAAGTAGGCCATAGTGGCAGTAAAGCTCGACTCTGGTGCTATCGCTAATCACGATCGTTTATGTTCTTCGAGTAAAAGTGATGGATATACTTGACCGATGACGAACATTCCGACAGCCCGTTCAATTTACATGACATTTCTCCAGACTCGATTTATGGTACGCGACAGTATATCGAGTGTCGCGTTATGCAAAGCACGATACTTAACGTCACTCCGTATCCGTGAGACACTCGACCAATTGCTCTTTTATTGCTACTTTATCATTTCCAGTTACTACCGTTTCAAAATCTACCGCTTGAAATTCTGACGAGTCTCTGTAGCCTCGCGCAAATTGCACGTGAAAATTTGCACGTTCGATCTCCGCGTGTCGGTCCATTCGGTACAAAGAATCGTGCCACCGCGTCCAAAAACGCTATACCTACCAACGCCATAAATATAGCCCAAAATAAGAGCAAAAGTCAGTCAAGAATCAAACAGTCGAATTATGGATAGTTTCTCGCGGAAAAGTTAGCCGCGACTAGCGTGATTCAAGCGTTCCGTGGCACATGCTAAGTCTCGATTAAAGCAGACGTTATTTATAACAAATATAAAGATTCGCGTTTATTTATCCCACAACACGTTCAGAACCGCTTGAATTATTTCATTTGGTCCTTGATGGATTAAAATTTATCTCGCTTTAGTCCGAAAAATCTTGGTACAAGGCAAGCATCGGGTATATCTGCGATGCATCGATCGTTAACTTTCTCGTGGACAAGCATCTCGCTGTTCACGGAGATTCGGTGCAGCGTGTCAGCAGCTTTTTAGCCGTGAGCACGACCTATTTAGTGGAATACGTCGGTTTATCGCGAGCAGACCGCGTACTCCTCGGCTCGTCAATCGTCTCCATTTTTCGTGTTCGTTCGTGTTGACGTGCACGCGCGCGAAAGTCCTACCAGAGTTAAGTATCGCGCGACGATATCGTTTTATCTAGCGAATTGATGAAAAATCCGACTCTTAATCTGGCGAACAACCGTGCGTGCTGTCGTGACAGACGGCAGTCGTGGTAAAGGCAACAGTCACGATTCCGTTTTCCTTTTGCATGTTACGCAATGCTTGTTTTATCGGTTCGCGTGGAAATTTCGTTGTGACGCCTGTTACGGCGGCTCTTATGGCCTTCCAGTAATTACACAGCTACCCACCAGAATTATACATTGATTACGTCGCTGCGTGGAATCTTATCGTAGGTCTGGGACTTCTCGTGTGGAATTTTTTTAAACGGCGTAGGAACACGTCGGATAATCTCGCCGGTTGACGTTACACGCTTCTGTTGGGTGCGGGAAAACTCGTATGGAAATTTTATTGGCCTCGGGATCGATAACCGTGACCGGAAATGCATTGTTTCTCGTTACGTTAATCGATGGAATTTTATTGTAGGAGCTGGAACTTTCGAAGCGACTCTTGCATGGAAATTCTTTTTATCGATGCTGGAACAGGTTAACGAATACCGCGAATGGAAGCTCCAAACAAAGCATGACCAAACTATTCCTTCTTTTTGTATATCGTACTTTTATTTCAACGTTTCGAAAAGAAACGTACTATCTAATCTAATATCTATAACGAATCTTGAAGAAATCTCTCCACTAACTTGTTTTCATCTAACGAAGAAACTTCCAACTCGCTCTCGTCCAAGCAATTATCTACCATCGATAGGATACACGCTTACCTACTTCCCACAAAAATGTCTTGAACCCGTCCCACAATTTTCCACACGATTTCCTATCCTCTCCGCTCCTCGTTAAGCCTGCATCGTTTAATTTCATGTCGAGTTCGAGTCTAAAAACCGCTAGAACGCGGCAACGAGCACATCTATCCATGGGAAAGTTGGAGGATAGGTGTTAGAATGTGACGGAGTAGCGTGTGCTCGGAAGAACCGAGGACAGGGGCGTTCTTGTCCGTGCAACCGGCATAAAGTAGTCCATAATTCACGGTTGAATCCACGCCGAGATTACGGTTACGCTGAAACCGCTGGCAGCTCGCTGTCTCGGTAGCCGTGCACCAGGTATCGACCGACAGTTATTGACTTTCATGCCAGTCCGCGGATTCCCTGTATCCTCAATGGAAAACAAATCGCGCGATCTACGTGATCTCGATACGATTCTCGCTAGATATCCATGGATCTGAATGAAATTATTGGATGGAGTCTCGGAGAACGGATCGGTGAAAGGTTGTGATTTGTTGCGTTGGAGATTGCGAAAGACGATTGCGATGAAGCCCAAAAAATATCGCGATTATAAATACTAAGTGGAAATGAGTCAACGATGGTTTAAATTAATCTTCCGCAGTCGGAAAATTTAATTCGTTACCGTACGTCGTAGTCGCTGGGTCTATCGGCTGTTCTTCTAAAAGCTGTCAGAATACTCGGCAAAGTGGAAAAATAAAAAGGAACGACGAATGAATTAAATTATCGTTAGCTTCTGACAGGATGTGTGTGTTGCGGATAATGATAAAAGATAGCGAATAATAACAATAAGACAAAAGCAGGGGGAATTAGAATATTGTTCAATCCGGAGAGAGTTTAAACGAGGAAAGTTCGTGATGTTGTAATAATAGAGCGGTAATGTTACGATGTTGTAGAGCTATGTTAAGTTTATGGTGATTAGTTTAATGATGCTATGAGATAAAATAACAACGTCTAGCGATTGAATCATCTACCGCAGCGTACAGTTAATAATGTATTTTATAAAACTCGTGTAGTCGGCTTCCTCCTCACGAGCAAGAGGGTGTACATGAAACTGTGAGTACATTAAATTCTAATTTTTCTTACGAGATTACTACCGATACAGACTGTGCGTTAATATACCGTATGATCGTTTCTTTCTTCTTTTTTCATTCTCCTTTTCTTATTTCCGTCGATGAGATTCTTTTTACTTTAAACGAAAAAAATAACCTTGGATGGTTGGAAACGCAAAATTATAGTTTACACGTAAATCTGCACTCCATAAATTATCTTCCAATCGATTGGAACAAATTGTAACAGCGTAGAAATTCTAAACTTAGAAAAGTCTTATTACAAGAAGAATTCAGCGAGAACAGTTCCCGCCATCGATAGGAAGAAGAAACATTAAAAGAAGTCTTCTAAAATTTTCCAACATTCTATCGAACCAATTTTACAGCAAGAGGTTGAAACGAACCGTTCGGAAAGAAGAAGAAAGGTCTCGCGAGGTGATTCCTCGTGGGTGTACGGAGTCACCATCGTCGACTATAAGAACCATAAGACACGATTCGCGTTGATGTTCGCCGGCGCGCGTTCGCGAGGCGAATTGAACGGATTCATAGCGTAGGCGTGCAAACACATCCACGCACAGTCAGTCTCTATAATCGTGGCCCGTACCGATTTGAATAGGAAGTCGAGGCCGATTACCTTGGCAGCGTGCTTCAACCGTGTTATCAAGAAAAGTCGGCGTGTTCCTGAAAATCTAAGCAACGGCGTACAACACATTAGCCTACACACAGCCAAGAATTATGGACGCGATTACGTTTCTCCGTTTTGCACGATCACTCGAATACGCGGTTCCAAAAGCATTTACCTCCGACGATATATCCGTAATTATTCGCTGCGCGTGTACACTGTACGCGCGCCGCTTGTTATTCCTATTAGCAATGCGCTTAGAAGCTTAGGAGAATCATAATGGAGGCTGTTTAATGGAGAAAAATTTTCCAGGCGAAGCGTTCTCTTTTTTTAACTATTTTTATTCGGTCTTTTTCCTTCCTTCCCTTTTCTTTTTTAATAGATTTTAACATCGAATCGTGCACGTACACAGCCAGACATAAGCAGCGGAACAACTAGATACCGTTTGCTTATACTTTAATAAATTCTACTTTATTTAATATTCTGCGTTATAGGAATCGTTATACGTAAGGTACGATGCAAATGAAATAATAGATTTATAGTAAAATAATTTTAAAGAAGGAGCAAATCGACCATAGGTTGCTTCAAACGAAACGGTGTAGCGTTCACGGAGAAAGACAGAAAATAAAAAGCAACAGTGTAGAAAACAAATTCCCGGAACGGTGTTTGCCGCACGAACATAGAACAGCGTTCATAGACGGTGCTAATGAAGCTAGTAACCCCTGTGCTAATATTAAAGAACCGTTTCCGCCGTTTGAAAACGGTTCTTCGTTAAATGCCCCGTCAACCGCAATTAAACCGCGCTCGCGTTTACACGCGTAGAGCTTAGTTTAAAACGATGTTAAAGCCGCGTTTAGAAAACGCTGAAATTAATTCATCGAGCGTTTCGCTGGCTTCTAAACTTCTGTGTAGCAGGATAGGTGTTGCGTAATAGGTATGCATTTTGCAGAAATTGTGTAACACAAACATGATGCAAAATAGATAAAGCTGCCATTGGAAACTAGAACATCGATTGCAAAATAAGATATGTAATATGAAAAAGTACAGAGTAGCGAACTGATGATTAACGATAGCGGTTGCGATGAAGAAACTGAATTTTTTAATGCTTATAGTCATCGAAAGTTTTGTTCGAAAGTAACACGAAGATAATAACAGACGTCCAAAACTACCGAACGATATGACACAAAATTGCTATAAGTATCAGGTATATGTCGTATATCATCTACACCTATAGTTAAATAATTGCAACACCTCTAATAAGTCAGAGTGCATAGGTAGCATTTAATTAGGAGTTCGTGTTGTTTGGGATTTGGAGTGGCCGTCGATTACGTCCCATTCAAACCAAACGTCTAAACACCTTTATTGCGGACACATCATAAATCTTAGCGTTTCTATAGCTAAGGACCTTAAGACCGCGCAAGTATCTTTTGAGTCGAAGCGTTTCGTAGAGTTATTGTTCATTTCGAGAAAACACGGGAAAGCGGATTTTTCTCGTGCAATGACACCCACGAGCGTCCTTCGATCGGGGGCGGCTAGCACCCATCCTTAGCTACCAGTTTTGTATTATCCAATTAGCAGCGATGACCGTTGCCCTCGCTTTCCTAACGAAACTTGAGCGTTGACAGCGTTCACAGTGCGCCGTATCAATCGATCAGTTGGAACCTGACTGTTCGCCAATTAGTTGAGAATTCGCATCACGTGTCGTGCCCCAGCAGCATCGATGACATTCGTTAATAATAGTTTGTACTTCAGGGTATTAACCAGCAAACGCTAAGCCACGCAATGTTACCGGTTTTCATTGATTTATCGATCCATTGAAAGGGTGAGATAGCCAGGGTTTGGTGGCACCGATAAAAGGCGTTACTCATCGGCTAATGGGAGGGATCGATGAAAATAGAACACGGCATACAAAAGGAAAGGTATCCTGAAATCATTCTAGTCGGTTCCTACACTTTGACTGATTTAGTATCTTTTTAACTGCCATCGATAAATCTCGCTCCATTAAGAAAATTGACTTCCACCTTTTTAGACCCGATTGTCAAACCCGTTCGCATAAAACGTTCAGACGCGATTATCATTGGAAATTCGAAACAGCAATAACGTTTCTAACATTCGGTCACTTATGATACTCGTTAAATACGATCGGAATAATTAAACGTTTTGGGGGCAAAAGAAAGAAAAGGAGAGGAAAGGAAGCTGTGACACACAGAAAAATTACTTTACGTAAGATATCTACGGAGAACATAATAGTGGAAAATCACAGGTGGAAAATGTAATAAGAGCGTCTTTGTCGATTTTTTGACTTTGACGTACGTACTTTTTACACTGACTGAAAAGAAGCGCGTGACCTTCGATCGGCCTATCGTATTCATCCACTTCGATATCTCATTTCTTCTTAAATACTCATTCTAATTCAACAGTTACTCAACATCGTTATACAACCTAGAAGCAAAGCGATCAGCTCCGATTTCCCATCACGAACAGACCAAAACGAGAATACCGATCGATGGATCGACAAGGTAGAAACACGTTGAAGAGATCTCTAACTCACGACCGCTTTCCATTTCCGCGAAAAACGCGGATCACTGGAACGAACGGAAGGGGCAGACCGATCCCCGGGCAATTCCGTCAAAATAGGCCGTGACGATTTTGATTAAGTTTCACCTATTCACCGTATCCGACTCGGTGGACCGTGACTACGAGCGTTTATCCAGAGACCGTGCGCTTTCTAAGAGCTTATCGGTACACGAATTGTCGAGAGACGAACCCGGAGAGTTCGTCGTGACCGGTTCACGCGAATATCTCAACCAGATCCACGGAAAATCGACACGAACGCGAAACGGTAGGCCAATATAAGCGTAGGCGTGGCACTGTTCCTGCCCTGCGAACCTTTTCGGTGAATCCCAAGTCGCTTCTCGTTGAAATCGTTTCGGGGAACGAGCTGGGCTTGGCCAATTTACTTACTTTGTTCCTTCTTACTTCTTTATAGATCATTCGCGGAGATTCGAACGTTTATCGTGAGAATCTCCTCTTCCTTTCTTCGTGTTTCGCGGGTTCGATCGCTTCCGAGCTATCGAGAGATCGATTTGTAATGTCTGCTTGAGTTAAGTTATAGCGGAGGAGTTCGATGATAAATGGAAGTCGAGGTGGAAGGTCCGTATGAGGTTTTAAAGCACGTTCGATGAGTCGGTGTCTCGTGAAATAGAAGGATATATCGAGTGAATAGGAACGAACAGACTCTCGAGTTTCGCGTCTTTTTTATCTGTCGCAGTTTGGTCGAGAAATATTTAGAAAAATACCAGTCGAGAATCGAAACTACACCTCTTAAATTAGCCATCCGACACCTTAATCGCTTCACTAAGAGCCCTGGCGTATTATAACTCATACGTTGAAATCCTATCCTGCAAGTAAACTGACAATGAGTTGTAAAATCGTTAAGTTTAAAACAGCAATCTCGCGACTTTATACGAGAATGAGTTATAGAGTCAAGAAAAAGCAGATATTTTGTCTTAACCAAGATATTACGATATTATGGTCGTGAAGTACTAACGCGATGCTAAAGTTTCTTGGTATTTCAATTTCTCTGTTAAAATATTACCTTGCAGAAGATTCTTGCTCAGACATTAAACTCTGACTATGATCATACCGTGCGGTCTTCAAAAGACTATTAAACTATTCGACTATTAAAAACCTGTTAAAAATGATTTAACCTATTTCCGAATCTGAATAACTATATTTACGTTGAATACACTTATTACGATCCAAACACGGGCAAAAAGAGTTAGTTATAATTTTGATAGTTCGATTCTATCTTCGCTGCCGATCTTTGCGATTCTCTTAGCGACGTGCGATTAAATTTGCCACGGCCAATCGCTAATATCCGCGAAAATGGGTCTCGCTGCTTTGCCATCGGATCGATTCTACGATCTCGATACGAGACACCGTGCGATTCACGGTTTTAGTCGGTATATTCAAATGTCTAATCACCGATTTTCCTCGTGCACGTTCCTTTTTCCTTTCCCTTCTCTCTTAAGATGAAAATAAATGGAACGGTGGATGCGTGCATAATTTTCTCCGAGAGTTTCACGACGAATTCGCTATTAAACCGCGATGATTATGCTCGTTGGTTGACTGCAGGCGATCGTAAACCATCCGAAGTAGCCAAGATCGTTTATTGTAAAATACAGCAAGAAGATCGACGAGTTTCGCCTCTTTATCTCACCATGGGATTCTCCAACGGAGAGATAGAGGAGCGAAACGATATCTAAGCACAGGCATCGACCGCGATACGCAACGATTTATGCCTCGCTATTAACAGATGCTTCGTTTTCTGACGATCCAGATATTTTTGCAAATTTAACGCGTTCTACATCGATCTAGCGTAGAAACATACCTACTTAGCTATCATTCATATCTGATCTAATTGAAACGACGATATTGATATATAAAAAAAAAAAAAAAAAAAAAAAAAAAGGAAACTGTCGAGATCAAATCAAAAACTTATTTTCAATCTTCAATTATAGAAAATAATAAATAGCATTAAATTTCACCGCAACGAACTCCTTCTTTTTTCTTCTTCTGTATTCTAGAGTTCTCTTAGTCTCTTAGAGTGTCTAGAGAAATAGCAATTAAATCATTAGATTAAGATTCCAGTCCTGATCTTTGAATTTACTTAAGTTCTCTTTAACCTTGTAAATCCCGGTTATCAGTTACAGAATCGATATCGAATTAGAGCACAGAATATGCTATCTAATCAAGTACTTACGAAGATGTTAATTTATAAACGTCAGAAAAATTATTATCGCTTATTCATACTATGACGAGCATTGATTACAGGAGAAAAAATTGCTCGGCTAAAAACAGATAGCAAAATTACTCGATACGACTTCTAATAATTTCTGACAAACAGCAAGCTGAATTTTTCCGTGAGAAGGGAGAACATATTGTTTCGAAAAGAGCATATTGTCTGTTTTCCCTGCCAACGTGTTTCATAGGAGTTCGATACTTCCTGGTGGCGATCATATCGGGCAACATTTTACCGTTCTACTTTCGATAACATCTGAAACACAATACGTTCTAATTCCGGGCCACGACGTTCGTTTATGGGCTGTAAAACTAGGCACGTTCTTCTAGGGGTACCATTAACGGCACAGTTTTTGCGGCGCAGCCGGACAAAGTCACGAAACTCTCGTAGCGGTCTCCTTCCATATTTGGCGACTCGAAAAGAAGTATCGCCGATGTCTTTTACGTCGTGTTGATTACCAGCTGAAATACAATTTGCGCCTCCTCGACAGCGTTACCTTCCTCTAGGAGGTTAATCATCTTAGAAGAAGAAACGTCCGAGGACTCGAGACAGCTCCGAGCGCAATTTCATTTAGACTCGATCACGCGATATCATCATAACACTTTCACGTGTTAAATTTAATTTCCATGTATCGATCGTTCTACGCTAGATCGAACGATCTTTAAACTTATTTTGGCAACTCTTGAGAATCGAAATAGCAGATATCTTTTGGTTCTATCTAGATAGCATTTAAATTTTTAAGTGATAATTAATCAGGTCACAGAACGTTAAATTTCGTGTTATTTGTTGAAAATTACAACGTGAGTTGGCGCTCGCCATCCGTATGCAAACGCGCTAGTTACGATAAATAGTAACTAGAAGACAGTTCTAAATACGATCGATAGATTTAATCGACAGGTTTAAGATGTTCTTTATTTTGTTTTTATCTCTAGGCCATGTAACAAAGTGCAATAAAGGTTTATCGGCTCAGAACGGTGTGACAGATTTATCCAAAGAATAAAATAATAACTATTGTGATCCTATCTCTGAATACAGAAATAATAACATTATTCTTGCCGTAATATATTTTCTCGGAGAATTAAACACCCCGAAAATCCCATAAATTCGAGACCTCGCGGCGATATCTGATATTTCGTAAACTAGAAAATCTTTAGGATAGAGGAGAACTTGAAAGCTGATTTAAACAGCTCGTAAATCACAGGTATACGGAGTAACATTATCGACTGTTGCATCGGAAATTCGGTTGCAATTAAAATTACATAATTTCCCGTGTTGTTAGGGACGCGAGGTTAAACACCGAGGCTATGTGCGAGCGAGCGCTCATGGAAGGCAATAATTTAGCAAAACGAGCTCGTGCAGTGGGAAACCGAGTAACGCGGACGTAACCGCTCATAAATACGCGAATGATGCCGTCGCATGACTCATTGACTCGTTTTCTAAAGCGGTTCGCGCATTGACACAGCCGTTCGTCGAGACTGAAAGTCCTCAAAATCACTTTCCATCGGATCCTATTCGGCCACGAAGCTCGGTCTTTATGGGCGTACGGTCGCAACAAAACGAGAGTGCAGGAGGATTAATCCCGGATAATAAACGAGACGAGTCCCGAATAAAGCAACGATCGTAAATCATCGATTTCTAGGAAAAGTTTCTCGCGATGCTGTCGTTTCGAAAGGTTGAACGACCGAGCTATGAAACTCGCCTGATTTAAACGAGATTTTGGTTCATTTACATCCGGCTTAAAATGCAGAACAGCGGAATTCGATCTCGAAATTTTACCTATATACGTAACGATTTTATAATATCGTCCGTTAAACTATTCGCTCAAGTGCATAGTATCGTTACTCAAGAACGTAAAGTCACTCGTAAAACTTTTATGCAAAAGTCGTGCCATGCTGAATATCGATATATCTCTAAAGAAAAGAATGCGATTTTTATTCAAATAAAATTTCACCATACTAAACAGACTAAAATTTTGCCTCGGTGACGAAAGAAAGTACGTTTCTCGTAACACACAAGCCGCTAATCCCAGCGTGTATCGCTTGTAAGAGCACTTCCGTGTCATCGGAGTTACAGATTGAGTACAGTAGAATGATAGGAGCGTAGTCAGACACTATGGAGGGTCTGTTTCCTGCGCACGGTGAGGACATCGAATGGATGGATGTATACAAGTGCTAAGAGGCTTCAGGAATCAAAGTGGCTCTTAAAAATATAAATAGAAACAGCGGTTGTGTGATACTACTATGGATCTTTGATGATCGACGTTTTTTCTTCTTTATACCATTTTGCTTTTCTTTCATAACGGAGGTTCTGCTCGAAGATGATAACCGTTTGGCTGTGAAAGTTCTTCCTTTCCTAGAAGCCATATTTCGGATGTCATAATTTCATGGTATTTAAAAGACGAGGTATAGTCTGTCCTTTAGGGTTTCGATGTTTACGATTACACACATAGTTCACACCCAATGAGCATAAAATGATTTCTTAATGCTTATAAACCGTGAATGGAATTTCAGACATGCAAATTCGCACGCGTATTACGGCGAGTTTAAAATGCACCTGGCTCCGCTACTTTCATCCATTACGCAATCTTGAAGCCTATTAAAAATGAACAATAAAGAGAAAAAAGGCTGGAGTTGCTCGAGGTAGCAAGATTTCACCGCTTCCAAAGTTCCTACGATATTAGATAAAATTAAAAAATACAATCGTCAAGATTTTAATCGTCTTAATATAGAAGTTCAAGTAAATTGATAAGAGAGGAAATGCAAGAGCTAGATAAACAAAGAATCTTAATTACTACAACGGAAATAATTGCGCGTACGCGCTCTTTGTTACAGTGGAGTGCATCAGGCTTCTACCTTAATGCCTCTATCTTTAAAAACCTGTATATCTGGTCTTTAACCTTATCTGATCGTCTAAACTTTTTTGCCATTGGCAAAAGATTCCATCGATGTAACCGACACGAATACCACCGGTACTACCGCGATCAAACATAATTATAAATCACGTTCGAAATATAATTTACGACTCGTGTTCCGATCTCTGGAACGACTGAAAAAAGTAATGGAAATCTGCGCGTTTTAAATTTTAAGAACCATCGTCGAGCAATTACGAACGAATTATCTCCAACGATATACAAAAAATAGTTTCTCTCTTAAAATAAAGATCGAACAGATCATTGGCGAACGAATAAATTACAAAACTTCAGCCATCGTGGTGTTTCTTTTTTCCAGCCACTAAGTACAAATATCAGGGAATAATGAAGTAATCAGAGAAGCCCTAAAGCCAAGGAGGGAGACTTGTCGCGGTGCAAACCAGCACGAAGGTTTAAAACATCAACTGCCTCTTTCGAAGGCTTCCCTTCACTTTAAAAGGATCAACGGTGGCGACATTGAATCGCTGTTTTTTATCAACCTAGAGGAGAAACTTCCAGCGGGATTCTAGCTAGCCAGTGTGCCCGTGGGAAACGAAACACGCATACAACCGTGAGCACGTTGCATCGCGTTCACCTTGTCCCAACGTTGCATTAAATCCCGCTGCAAACCACACGAAGTCGCGATCTGCAAAAACTAGCAGAACAGTCTGTCTTCTCTTTGCGTTTACCCGTTCAGAAGACTAATATTAAATCGATCGTGCACTTTATACGTTGGAACTGACATCACGCTGATACAATTTCTTTATCGTTGAAACGAGTCTTGGAATTTTCTCGATTCAACTGGGATTCGTCGTTTCTTTTCCGAGAATTTTCCGGGATAACGAGTCATTTCCGTTCTTTGTCATACGTTTGGAGAAACGACGCGTTCGATAATCCATTTTATAAACGAGATAATACAAATTCCACGAACGTAATTAAGAATAAATGTATACTTCTCGTATCGATGTAATTTATCGAGCAACGTAATTAGTTTTCTAAAAGTATATAGCTCGTCAAATTACAAGCAACCTATCACCTCCTTTCCAACTATTAATTCCATAAAACGAAACGTGTCAGTGCCGCCAAACGCTTCATCGATTTTCTATCGCATATTTACCTCAAACAAAGAATAATGTTTATACCTATGTCTGTGTTTACCGGAGAACAAGTATGGAACAGGAAATATGTGCACAGTAAATTTTACTACATCGCAAATTACCCAAGATACACTCCATTCTGTTGAATTCACAGACGTTTAATATCGAGTTTGTTAATTTACATTAAATTAAATATTTTTTACTACGAGTAATAAAATTTATTCCGCCGTATTTCTATTCTGCTCTCAATTATCCGACCTACTAAAGAAACACAAAAATTGTAATATAGTATCTAGTCTTACAAACATACTTAACTCATTATGTGAAACTTTCCAAAAGTTTCATTAACGCTGTTAATAAAATATTTTATTGAAATGCATAAATTTGAATTGAAACGCTCGCAGTAAATATCTTGCAATTTCTAATATCTTTAAATTTTTCATTTTACGAACACGACCGCCGTGTCTCGTTACGTTAGTAATGAGATTCCAAATTTCGTACAACGCACGTTCCACGTATTCGTAACAATTTCCTGTGATAATCGTTCGAATATTTTCGTAAGTCGCTGGCGCTGCGCGCACTACTCCCTACAATTAGTCATGAAATGAACGTTCTTCTGGAATTCCATCGGCGAATCGCGATGTGGGGATACTATACTTTTCGCCGTGCAAGACCTTGCACTCCGCGGCATGTGGCACGATCGCCGCGGGCGCACGCGCTATTCTAAATGCGGCGAGATAGAAAGAGGAGAAAAAAATCAGAGCCCCGGAAAAAATGTTCGATTCCCTTTCACTTACACGCCGCGGCTTGCAAATGACGCAACAGCCACAATGTATCGACGTACCAACAACGGCATTATACACGTATCCTCTCGCGGTTCGTGCATCTAGAGGCGCGAGTTTCTGGAAAACGTGCAGAACCGCGACCTTCTCCAGGGTTCCAGTCACTCTACGCCACTATCCATAAATATTTCTTCGTATTCGATGTAATCGCGATACCTGCAACTCAATTTTCCCTTGGCTTCTATCGTGCACCTGTGCAGCCTGTCCCGCCGCGAGAATCGTGCGTGATCGACGAGTCGTGTCGTGAATTCGACATCAGAATTCGTTTTGTCCAACGATCGACGATCTTCCACAGATTTTTACTAACGTCAGCAATTTCCGAAGGATTTGTGCTTAATCGAAGATAAAATACAAGGAACTGGGGCGGTTCCAAGCTTTCGATGGATTTGTCGCTTTAGTATTAGGTTGTCTTTCTTTTACAAACATGAAACCTAATCTGTCGAACGTTTTAATCTTTATCTTGATAGAACAAAATGGATCATAGGTAATTCGATAAAATAATATAAAACGGAAAAAATTGTACATCCATTATTTCCTTATAAAACGATAGAAACTCTTTGGACGACCTAATAAAATTCGGAGAAACGAGCGAATCTTAATGGATACGCTAACGAAATTGATAAAGACGACGTTGTACATCGTAAACAGGAAGCAAGGGAAAAAGACAGAGAAGAAGTAACGAACGTGTTACTTATTAGTTGCCACATCACCCTGTAAAATACACCTTTCCCTCAAACTATTTCAAGCAACGTATAATGAATACCGCGACTACTCATCTATATCGCGACTACTTTTTCACGCGTCTTCCCGTTCTTTAAACGAGCCGAATCAGTTCATTTATCGAAGGTTCGCGCAAAGGAAATTGTCTAAAATAAACGCAACAGGGGCGTTGATATTTTTCTACGTTCGTGACGTAGCGAGAATCGAACGGGAAAATGCTAGGTAAAAAGTCAAAGTAAACTTTTACTGCGCTGTAATTACAGCGCTCGGAAAATTGCACGACTTTTACACGATTTCCTTGAACACAATGTCCACTATTAAGCTGTTCGAGTTAGTTGAAACAAGCAAACACGAAAATAGATAACCAGGCAGAAATCCTTATCGCGAAAAAGTTTCTCCGAACCTTTATTGGCAAGTTAGAAGATTTAATTAAATTATTGCCTGTCGAAAATGAAGCCCACGTTGACACGAGTTTTCCTCCCCGAACGCGTGTTTTCATAACGACGCGGGTTACACGTTACGAGTTAAGAAAGTGCAATAAAACTGATACGCTATACAAAGATCGCTATTAACTCGATCCTTACATGAAATTACGATATTCGTTAAATTACCATCGAAATCTCGCTCGTAGTTTCGGCTCCTTTAATTATGAGATTTACGTGATCGATTTATGTTGTAGGAAATGTATAAAGGAAATCGACGTTGGTTCGATAAATGAAACTAAAGTTGCGTTCGTAGTATCGATTAGTATCGATTCTGACATACGCAAACTCGCGAAAGTATTCGAGGCTATATATTTCATAAAGATCATACGAATATTCAACGACTCGATTATCCATCGTACTAATATGCCTCGATATCCAGTACCATCTCTGATGTAATTGCGATGGTCGTTCAGGATATATTGTACATTAACTTTTTATTATTAAATATATAGAAACAAGTCTACTACGTTGGTGGTGGAACGTTAAAGATAGTGGGCCAAGTTTAGTTTATGCCCGCGGCTTCCGATCGCGGAAGAGAGTAGCATTACGCGCATAAATAGTATCCGTAGTATTCGTAAGTGGTTGAAATTATTGGGTGCCGCGCGTCCTCTTATTATTAGAAACTGAAGTGCATCAAATGATACACTTCATCGGTTTCATCGGAGCCCCGGTTTCGTTCGCACTTTGAACAGTAAATGATTGGTTCCGTTACAAAATTCACCACGTGGCAACTGTTCGACCAAGTAATGGAAACAGTGGACTCTGAAAGAACATCACTCGAGTAGCGGATAAACCAGATCGAAAGGAATTCCAGTTTATTGATTTTATTTGAATCGCATTAATAGAAATTTCTTCTGCTTTTCTTTCTTACATTACACGCGTAAATTTATTAATAATTAGAATTTAATACGTTTCTGTAATATATTATACGATCGATTTGTTTCGCTCTTTTTTTTCTCTAGAATATCTAAGTAAATCTAGCGTATCGTAGTAACTGCTTAGCCAACATTCCACGGCAAAGGCTATCTAAATTCGTTGCTCCGAGAAACGCATTTCCAATAACGCTCTCCGTCGTTCGTTGCTCACAACTTCGCCTCGCAATTCCCCTTCGCTCGATTATATCGTTTATCGTCTCTACGGAGCAATATTTGTGCAACTTTCACTGTATTTAATGAAGTATTGCTTCAATTGAACCGTTGTTCGGCTGTGCAACCTTACAGCCTATAAGATCGCTTCAGCCGAATGCAATAGATTCTCTTTGTTATTGTGTGCGATTAAATTGTGTGGCAGAACGAACGATTTACGAATATTGCGTGCACGAAGACTAAATCACGATTGATCCGAAAGACGTCGAATATTTATATCGAAATGTCGCTGTGACGAAGAGTACACGAGGAGATCTTCTTCTCGCGATATACGAATTGACGATATACGCGTGAACGAGTTAAACTACCCCTTTAATCATCGACATGTACGTGTAACACGACATAAGAATTAGAAAATCTTCATCGTATATTTCTCGCATAGCATTCGTAACTTAACTCGAAATACCTAGCATTCGCCGCGTTAAATAGCCCAGCGATCAGAAAAGCCGCTTCGTGAGCGACCCGCTTCTGAAGATTAAACGTTGGAATCACGTAAAATCGCGTAAAATCGAATAACTCGGTTGCCCGACAAACAACCGAAACCCTATCGCGTCTATACTGCACTTAACCTACGTTCATTGAACATCGACGAGCCAACGTTATCATGGAATATCTAGCGCAAGAATCTAGTACAACGTCAAACCACTCAACGTACATAGATCACTTCTTCGGCCGCAAAAGGTGTAGCTCTTGCTTTCTGTACGCGATCTTAATAACCGATGATTACGCCCAGCAGAAGAGTAATATTCACAGTGGATTGGAAATGAAACCACATTTAATACGTAGATTAACGGTACCCGAGATGCGGAGGCAGGTGTTCAGAAAGTTCCCTCCCGGAGACGAGAACGGAAAAAAGGTACCTTAGCCGTAATCAGACACCATTAGGCAGGTCTGTTCTACTCGCTCACTTTCTGCACGTTGTTTCGTTATTTTCTATCTTCCCTCATAATTCGAACGGAAGAAACGCAAAAATAAAAACAGGATAAATTACTGACATACAGTAGCTACATGTATTTCGTTGTGTGTTGTGCAAAACATTTCATTAGCAATAATTTCAAACTTCATTAGCATCAATCAGACAGAGTTAACCTGATTACGACTATATTGAACGAGTAGCGACATTTCGAAATCTTTTATACGGCACATACGATGTACACGTCGTAGTAAGGTGTCCGAATACTTCCGTGAGCCATTGTAGAAGATCAGAGAGAAACACAGATATCACCAGCACAGGGAAGTCCTGCTTCCGATCGAAGGAAAACCAGATTTCCAATGTAGCGTGACCGTTTCGAAGGAGCATAAAGCACAGACAGAATTTTTCCATTAGCAAAGCTGCCCGTTAAATGACAGTGAAATTAATCGGATTATTAGTCGATGTCGGATTAGACTCGTTAATCGATCGATCAAGCATCGATCTTAGGTCGAGTTGGACGGGGTTCAATGCGTAAGTAGAGGAACGGAATGATTTGCGTGGTTTCATCCGGGTCTAACGATCGTCTCACTCGAACGACCGCGTATGATGTCATTGCGAGAGACACGCATTTCTAATTCGAGAAACTCGCAAACCTGCTACGAATGTTTGTCCTAGCGCGTCTCTGCATTTGTTCCGGCACGCGTCACTGAATTCGTCATTTAGTCATTTCGTTCTTGAAAGCAGATGCACGAGCATCGCGTGAACCGTGTCCATCTGTTGCTATCGAGAACCGGTATTAAGACTGCTGGCGATTGTTCGCGTGTTTCTATTTGTGTATTTCGTTACACTTCGTTTCGTTCGAACAAATATCGCAGTGGCAGGTAGCGAAACTCGATGGCATTTTACGTACAAGAAAATTAATACTATCATTTTATGGAAATTATCCGAGCTTTCGCTATTATGAATTTCCGTTATGACGCAGGGGAAATGAATTACGGATTATCCGTGTGACGTGCGTTTGACAGATTCGTTCGAGTTAAAATCAAGGTCTAAAAATAATTCTCTAGCAACGTGTCGCTCACTTTCTGCAAAATTTGCGATCGTGTCGATTCGAAAATTTCTTTCCTTCCTTTTTACTTCCTACGCTTTCGAACGTTTTGTATCTTTCGTTGGTATTTCTAAAAACTTTCGCCCGATATTTTCCAGGACGGACAGTATCCTATTTATAAATAAACAGGTAAACGCATAAATAGCGTAGCGGTTCTCTTAGCAAAATAAGCACTTCGACACGATCTCGATTGTATTCAAATACGTCAAGAGAAGAAACTGCTCGCCATGTAAGCGTTATATTGTACAAGTTGTTTTATAGAAAGTTTCGTCTTGTTTACACGTTTTTAAGGGGCCGTATAATTACTGCCACCCAATCCGGAAATACTTTCGAACGTTAAGTCGATCAAAATATATGCCGGGAAAGGAACGAGCGCGTACAACGAGACAAAAAAAAAAAAAAAAAAGAGAATACGTTGCTTTTCGAAGGAAAGCAAAACGCGGTTGAGTTAAATCAAGCTGGCGAAATGCAGGAAGAATTCATTATCTAAACCCGTCTCACGCTCGTTTTCGATTATCGAGAGCTCGATTAATTACGTCAGCGCAACACATCGTGATTAAATAACGAGTCAGAGCAAATGCTGTAATAGAATACATTTCGATCGTTTGACACTACTCGAAGGTAGAATGCTCCAGGTATCCAAAAATTTGAATATTTCTAATTGGCAAGAGAAATTGTGGTTTTTAATATTCATCCAATTTCTCTTCCTTTTGCAATTTTATTTCTTTTTCTGATAAATTAAACATTTAGGATATAGAACGTACTAAAAATTTCTTCAGATTCTTTTATAAGCATAGAGCAGTTAAAAAGTGAAACTTGAACGACGGACAAACGTTTGCTTACCGAAAGATAATTAAAGACCGACGATATTATTGCTAAACACATCGATCTGATAATTACGTTCGTCGAATGTTATCGGTTGACAGGCGCTTTCTTTTTACCGTACTCGATACTGTTAGCTGAAAACACGTAAAAGTCGACCGACGTTTTAGCTATTCTTCTATCGTACATTTTTCTTCCGTCTGACAAGCAGGAACTGCTTTTTTCGATGCTTTCGTAATACTTATTATGTATAAAGATTGGAGTAAAAATACTTTACGAATTTTATGACATAAATAAAACAGCGTTACAGCAGTTTATAAAACCTGCCATTGCACGTGAGTTTTCTTGGAGAAATTTTCGTTAAAAAGACTATAAGGAACTATAACATCTGACAGTGAAATATTTAATGAAAATTAACGCTAACGCGAATCATTTTATCTTATTACTTTATTTACCAACTTTCTACGCTTGAATCGTCCGCCGCCTGTAATATTCTTAGCATCGAATCGAAACGAATCAAGCTCATCAATTAACGTTTCCCTTCCATAGTATTGAGCGCGAGGACATAAGGATCAATCAAGCAAATTATACAAAGACAGACTTTCATCGCGACAGGCAACGATAAATCGAAACGGTAGGTTCGTCGGACCAGCTTTCAACAGTTTCAACGCGAGAGACAGCCAGAAAATCGAGAAGCAAAAGCGGGATTGAACAAACTAGCCTCGCTTCTATCTCTCATCTTATTCGAACACGTTGCAAGTGTGTAATGCTTTGAGGTATAGTGCCGACCAACGATGCGATTTCGCATTGCTGCATCGGTAGCGTTGTGTAATTCGGCAGACTTTGTATTTTCAATAGACAGATGGCACATCGGTGTGCATTGCATCCTCAGAATTCCCTCCACGTGTACCGTCTCTTTACAAATCCTTAAATAAAGATTCTTCCTTTGGAATCTCTGAATTAAAAAACTTGTCTCGAAAATTTTAAAGCAAACAAATAATTCGTTAGAAATTGTTCGATAATAGAATTTATTTTACAAAAGCATCGCGCTGCTCGCCTGCGTGGAATCTCGAACGCCTCGACGCGGCCTACGGGATGAACAAAAGTTTTTAGCTAGCGAGAGAACGAAAGTTTTTAGCTCACGACGACAGATTCACGGTCTTTTACGAAGAAGCAAGCGTGGTTGCAGCGCGTCGGTGGACACGCTCGTGAGAGATCTCTGTCGCTGGAAGAGGTCACAAAAAGTCGAACAGACATCGGCGATCAAGGTTTCCCGCCGTTTTAACCAACATGTGAAACACAGCCTTCCGGCATACGGAAGAATGGCTCGACCGAGCGAGAGGGATATACGCGTGGCCGGCCACCAGACGTTCAACTCACCGACCATAGAAAAGTATTTTTGGAATCGCACGGTCGCTCGTCACTCCACGGAACTCCATCCCTGCGCGGACGTCAGAATTATTGACCCCTTTCCGTTGCGTCGTAACAAACCGATCCTCCGCTAAGAGAATCTCAACCGTACGACTTTTGTTTCCACACACTTTGTCAAAGATCTTTGTTCGCTTTGAAATATATTTTTCGATGGTTATCTTGAGAGAGAATATTGTGAAAATTAGTCTGATAATATTATTGATTTGATATACGTGTTTTAATAGGTACCATCGCAGAGATCGCCTGTAATTCAAAATTTAGAAAAGCAATCTATTCTTGCGTAGTTCGTTAGCGATACACACGTCATTATATATGTGTGTGTGTGTTTCAAAAGCGACACAGTTCAAACAAATTAAAACTGCTGCGTTTACTTTCATCGCACCCTGTACATGGCATACCGAGATACAAGAGCGCGTCGTAACACTCACAAGTATGTTCGAGGCTGTGAGAAAGAAAGAAAGAAAAAGAAGTGGTTTGATAGCGTAAGAACGATAAACGAAGCTCAACAAGTAGCCGATCTTCGAGAGCTACGATATAACGCGCGAACCGAGCAAAACCGAAGCGAATATAAAAGAAATATTGTCACGGCTTGAGGCTGACATCCATTCGAAAATAGCAGGTGTCGTTAATTCTGGATCGCCACGCAATATTCGGAGCAGCGAACTGTTAAGTCACGTAACTTAATATGCGTACGCGAAGCATCGTACACATCCACCACGAATTCCCGAGTTGGCTCTACTTTTTGGCACCTGCCGATGACGCACCTTGATTCACCGAAACTCGTACTCATTACATAATTATCCTACAAATTTAGTTCATCAATTTTTTTCAACCTCGTTCGATTTGAATCCAAGTCCGATCAAAGTTAAGCGAAACGATCTTCCTCCTTGTTATTATTTTATTATAAAAAATAATTGGAATCTAATTTGAACGTACCGCAATCTGTAAAAAGTAATACGTAAATATTTTGAAAAGCAGTCTGTACGATGTTTGCAAACACGTGCGAGTTCGTTTCTCGGAAGGGTTTCGATTTTGTAACGTTCGGAAGGGGAAAAATCGATGGTTCGGACAACGATGAACGATCGGGGCTAATTTCTACGAAAATTATTACGCAGCGTACATCTGTTCACTTTAAATAATGGTAAAAATATGGACGCACAGTTATAACTATACAGCGGAAGAATGAAACGACAATGGAAAGAGGGGTCGGAGTAATTATTCATGCTACGCTGAATTTTGAATGGACGCGGTAAATACGCTCGCGTCTGCGTTTGTACGATCCTTCTGGCGTTTTAAATCAGATGAAAGTATCTTGAACGAAAATCTTGTTCTTGCGTTACTTTCCCTTGTAAACGAAGGCCTATTAATTTTACAACATACAGCTGTACTATTTGTTCCGCGATACGAAGGCCAATGTTTATCCTACAAGAGCTAGAAACTTTACAAACAAAGCCTTATCTGATGGTTTCTACGATTTACTTAAACAATCTTTACGATCCACTGAAAAAAATGTTTCTAGAGTCATAAACTTCCTATCTTGAAGTAGCCCGCACGAGTAAAGCGTACAGCTCGCTTCGTCGCTCGGTTCAACGAGGATACAACAAGCGGAGAACTAATAAATCAGCTCGTCATTCTACGAAAGACACGCTCTCGTAATTAACCCGTTCAATGCCACGTGACTCAATCACGATTACATCAATTACCGAACGCTGAACTCAAGAAGACAACTTTCTCGTTTCAACACCGAAGGCAAACCAACTAAAAAGGCATCCGTATAATCGATCCGATACTATTCTCGACTAATTGCTTACAATTAAATAATCCGATATAACTTGTAGCGAACTATCAATTTCAAAGAAACGCGTTTCATCGGACAAAGTACGGTGGTTGTTCGCAAGTGCTCCAGAAGGATGACAAATCGAGCGAACAGCGAAGCCAAAATGAAGAAAGGCAACGAACGAACGTAACGACAAAATCCGGTTGACGATAACAATAAATAACCGAGGAAACGGCTACTACGGATAACTGCATTCTTCCGTAATTCTAAACGCGGCCGGCTTAATTACACAGCTCGCCAGGAACGTCGTCGCGTTGCCATTATCGTCTGCCTGCCGCTGGCGATCCCATAAAAATTCGCTAAGATCTACTTTCTCTTTATATGGACAATTCAACGTGAACTCGCCCGACCTCAAACGACCGACTTCAACGACCGCGAATGTCGTTCATCCGACCGGAGCCTCCACGTGGTTACACAAGGTGTCAGTCGAACGCACCGAGCGTGCTACGCAGCCTACCGACCCTCGACGTTGCATCTTCGTCACACCTGGTCGCACCCTTCCGTAGCTTGCTAAAGAATGCATAGAAAAATGTGCAGTTTAATGGTGGAAGATGTACAAATATTCGTAGCATTCTTTTTTACAGTGCCACTTTTTTAAGTTTGTAGCATCTATCGTAAAAAGCGGAATAGAAGAGCATTAAAATATTATTCGATACAGAAGCCTGGATAAGACTTGACATAGTAACACAGGCGTTTTATAAATTTCACAGCTAATATAAGAATTATCAAAAATTTGAATCAGCTTTAAGGACGAAATTTCTTCCGTTTCCTTTGACAGCGAGCTTTCTTCCTCCATTTTTATCGACGATTTTAAAAATTCTGAGGATCTAATAATTAAAAATATTATCGGGATCGTACTAAACTCGCGTGTTTTACGGCGTTCACCTTCAAAAGCATACTCAGGAAGTTAACCAACTATCGGTCATCTCGAAATCATCGCCATAAATAATATTTCAAAGGGAACTGGACTTTGACGAACCCGTATACCACCCGAAGCAACTCACAGTCATCGGATCGATCTTCGTTAGTATGTTATAGCAACGCCGATAGATACCGGCTTATCAGCAAAAGATACGTATTGGTAAACACGATGTACTTGAGCGGCGGTATACTAACAATTCTACCTCTGTTATTCTACGAGAAAAATCAATCGACCACCGGATAAGAAGTTAAAATCTATATCGATGCAAACACACATCCTGCAGCGATTAGACCAACGAACTACTCTTCTTCCGTCTCTTTATCCATATTCTCCATCGTACGAAAGGAATAAATCGATCATGGCAGACGAGGAACGTCCTCGTCTGGCTGCATAGCAGCGGATTACCTGAAGCGGAGCGTCCCTGACGACGAGCAACAAACCGGAGCGGTGCCACGATAAACGGATAGAGGACTCGCGCCATGACTCGTAGGAAGTCGCTGGCCGCTATTTGCCTCTAGAAATCGATACATCCGCGACGTAACGAGCCGATCCTCCGTGACGATTGCGCGAAACTCGTCGTATCCTGGAGTCCCGAGAAACACGATACAGATAGGTTGGAGCGCGTCCCTTTGGTATCGCTGGTATCCCGGAACGAACACGAGCGTTGCCGGACGGCCGCGAGTAGCAAGAGAGTAAATACGAGTAGTTGGGAATCGCGAGGTGAGTTAGAAGAAGGCGAGTTACGAGTCGAGTTTCGAGCGGTAAAGCCGCGTCGCACCGGCTATCGAGGATTCCAGGAAAACGTATTAACCGACGCGGAACGCACAGCTTGATAATCGCTGGTACGGAAATCGTTCGTTTCCATAGGACAGTGGAAAACAGGAAACAGAGGGGTACCTGAACAGTTTTACGATTGTTTTACCTAAAACCAGCATCGCATCGACCGCGGCTGGATTTTTATTTTAGGACCACGTCGTGACTAGCCACGAACCACCATTTTCGTTTTGTCTCTGTCTTTCTTTATGCTCCGCTATACTCCGGTTCTGTTGTTCTCGATGTTTCTTATTCCGTTTCTGTTAGACTATAGGTTATTTTCTGTCTGATCACCTCGTCGCAGGCACGCGAAAATCGCGGTTCGTGGCGTACGCAACGTGTCAAGCGTCCCGAACCTCTCGATCACAACACTATCTAGTCTCTTTGTACGCAAATATAACAATGGAACGGCGATACGTGGAACGAGGCTAACGCGAACGAAGCAGCGGCAACGCTGCCTCGAGGACGAGCAGACGTAATCCTTTCTCACACTCGCAGGACAATCGCGTACATAAGACGCTCTGTATCACGTATATTACGTATATTCGAACAAAACCTACAAAAGCTAAACTAACTAAAGAAACTGCAAGAACGAAAACGTTGTGGAGGATACGTTACCGAAATGTATATCCACTCCAGCGTCGGTTAAACGACGGTCAGACCAGGGCACACGTGACTCGTAGACGGTCGATCCGGAGAACTGGTCGAGAGAACTGGTCTCGAGGAAGGATCGTGCGATCGATGCACGTCTAGAGGACGGAAAGAGAACAGGAACCGTGCTTTGAAGAATACACGAGGAAACCACCAACCGGCATCGCGAGGCCGCACTACCAGAGCCGTGCTCTGCGAACACTGCAACTGCTTCTTCCTCTTCGGCTTGCCGCTGCTCGCCGGCACATTTCGCGTGGCCGCGTGCGCTCTCTGCTTACTCGCGTGTCACCACGCACCGGTCGGACGGCTGCGCGAACGGTGCGTCCCTCTTCTTCGCCCGCAGCACGCTGGACGGACCACGTTCTTCGGCACCGCCGCCACGACGCACCATTCGAACCCGAACCCTCGATACACAACGACGCTCGCGAACGTTCAGTATATTCCTTTCTTCTCTTCTTGCGCAGTTTTGTTTCTAAGACGGTCTGTATTACGCGGCCGCGAGGAAACCGCGTCGGATGAAGCGGACAACTACGATGCAGAGATAGGGAAACAGGGAGAACTCAGGTAGGTAGGTAGGTAGATGGGTAGGTAGGTAGGTGGCAAGAGGAAGAGGCGTCGATGTACAGGATTTAAGATAGAAGAAGAGCGAAAGAGAGACTGAACGAGGGAGGTGGAAAAAAGAAAGAGCGCGGGAGAGGGGAAAGAAAGGTAGGGGGAATGAATAAAGAAACGGTTGGAACGGCTATGGACCAACCGGCCGGAGGATGGCACGAGCGTGCCAGAAGGGACGAAAAGATCGAGAAGAAGAGAAGTCGCCCGGCTGACCCACAGTTCTACACCGGGTGTGCGTGAATGATATCGAGGGCTTGGGACGTGCCAGACGAGGACAAGGAACGGAGACGAGATACGTGACACACGCGCACGCAAGATGTACAGGGAGAAAAAGAGAGGCGACACCTCTCTTCTCTCCTCGGTGAAGAGGTCGACTGAAGATCGAGAAGAAAACCAACGATCCAGGCGAACCAACAACGGAGCGAGAAAAAAAGAAGGCTAAAAGAGAGAAGAGAAGGAGGAACGGGAATCTTGGAACAAGGTGCGCGCCACTGCGTCCGTCTACCGACGGCGACCGTGGAACGGCGAACTCTGTCGGTTCGTGCAGCCGGCGGCCAGCTGGTGCGCTCCAACACGCTACGAAGCCTGTCGTTCGCGGCCGAGCGCTCGCCTTCGGCAAACATCGGCTTCAAACAAAACTACAAACTTTGTCCGACGCCCCTTGCGTCGCCCGTCCCCTCGGAACACCGTAGGTACGCCGCGCCTGTTGCCGCGCTTGATCCCGCGTGCACAACATCACGCACCGGACCACCAGGGCCCAACGTTTCCCTTGATCCAGCACTGTTCTCTCGTCTTCGTAACGTACAATTCGCATGTAGCCTACCGGAGGAGGATGATACGCGGATTCTCTTTCTTAAGAGGTTGATACTTGACTTTGTAGCACGTAAGATG
This sequence comes from Bombus pascuorum, assembly GCF_905332965.1. NCBI lineage: Eukaryota > Metazoa > Arthropoda > Insecta > Hymenoptera > Apidae > Bombus > Bombus pascuorum. The sequence goes on along the minus strand of NC_083488.1, from coordinate 3,146,332 downwards.
TACGGTCTATAGCTTATTCGATGTCGTTTAATCGTTCCATACTTGGAGAAGTTTGACGGTAATTGGAAGCTCAACCTTTGCGAGCTTCTGGAACGATCCATGCGGTTTCCGGAGCGCACGAACGGAAAGTTCCACTGTCCCGAATCCTTGTATTTAAAGCTTCCAAATTAACATACACAATTCGATAGTCGACGAATTTTTTGCCTCCTTGTATCAGATCATCGATTGGTTGGGCGAAGATATTTTCCACGAGGACACTGTTTTGAAAATCCGTTGCTCTTCCGATCCTAAAGCGTTAAGTTAGCGACACGGCTAGAAACACGGTTACGTAAGCTTTTCTAAAAATTTCAGCGGATGATAGATTCGATTATTTTCGATTCGTTTAGTACACGCGGATTGAAAATAGCAGGCGATAACGAGGTTAACGCGACGAGCAAATAAAGTGGTTACTCTCGAAACCTTGATTGCCAACGTTGAAAAGTATTATAGAACGAGATGGACGACGCGTGCGGTATCTTTGCAAAGCGAGGATATACGATCGAAAGTCAGACCGATAGAGAACGGCCGTTGGTTTCTTCTTTTTCTTCCTCTTTTTCGGTCGTTTAATGACGTGATATCATGACTGTTATATCACGAACACCCTGCCGTAATAAGGTGTACGTTTCTACAGGCTGCTTGCAATTACGTTCGAGTTATTCGTGTTAACGCGTGCTCGCTGTGGTGAAATTATTTAAATGCTTGTACCTGTTTGTTACCAGTTTACAATGTAGCGTTATTACAGCGTTATTCCTCGCTGCTACCTTCCAATGTCATACGTCTAGCGTGTCTCGATTATTCTACCAAAGAAATACTACTTACAGATTTCGTTCGATAGAATCGGAGCAATGAGTTGCAATTTGTCTAACTCGCAGATTAATCTGAAGGGAACATTAAAGGAAAAGCTTGCGCATGCGATAAGATAAAGATAATCCAGTTAATTCTATGTAACAATATGGCCATAGAATATTTAAAATTCTACTCTTATCATTTATCGCTATCCACTAAACTAGCATCATACGATTTACTTTACTGTTTATCGCGATTATACATTCTTAGATGTTAGATCGTTGAAATTGGTCAACCAAGCTCTTATCGTAATGTATTAATGTGAATCATAGTAAATAAACATCGATAAAGCTGTCACGTGTTTACTTGAAACTAGACTCTTATTCGGGTTTCTGTGTCAAATAATGCGCACATTTAACTTGCATTTAAACAAATACAATAGCGAGGTTTCTCTCTAAGCTTCCTCGGAACTTGTCGATAGGAGGACCTCCCTCAACGCGTAGTCCCCAAGCCTCTCTTTTTTTAGATCATCGTACTCGCAACGTGGTACACGAACAAAGAGACCAATAGAATACTCCGTTTCTATTTCATGAATATTAAAACACTTTCCAATTAAATCGAATCGTCTGTTGATTCACCGGTGAACCGTCGCAACACCGAGTAGCTGGCTCGATTAGCAAACAATGCGTTACAGTTACCATTCTCGTCCGGCTTGTTGTAGAAACGTTGTTACGGCTCCACTTTCAGGACTAATCAGTCCACCGATTATCCCTGCGAATCGTGTTATTCCGATTCCTTTGGCGAAAGGTTTCGCGAAAACGAATTCGTCCCAAGCTACTCGATTTTACAATGAAGCATTAATCACGTGGCGATAATCTATTTGTCGAGCAAAAGAACGTACGGCAACGAAGAACTGTCCGGTACCGCCGAAAGGAAACCATGGTAAAATCATAAGAATCGAGTGACAAATTGACTGGCTGTGCACGTACGTTCAATAGAGGGAACGTCGGCTGACTTTTGACATTTCACTCGTTAACAACCGCGTGGCTTCCGCGGCATCGTCGGCGATCAATCACTTTGCGGGAGACGCGAAACTTTCGCGGAAAATATTTTTCGGAGATTTTTACTTTTCTTCGTCTTGCTGGAGAGAATTATATAGATTATGCGTGGAACGTAGACGAGTTACAAAAACGAAGTTTCGAAAACGAAATTACAAATTATTCCATATTTTTATAGAAGACACAGTTTTTTTTTTTTTCTTTCATAGAAGAGCAACGAGTTATCGACCAATTGCACGTCAAAACTCATCTCCGCGATAGATTGCAAAACCGTACCGAAAGAATATTACGATGATACTAGAATAATGAAAGAAATCAACATAAGAAGAGCTCGAAGGCACAATCAACGACTGGCGGAAATGAAACCTAAAGACTATTACGCATGACTAAATTGAAAAATAGTTTCATAAATAAATCGAACACCGTGCATATTCTGGTCTCGATATATTATCCAACGATGATTTTTTGACGAAAGAAAATTTTTCAGCGAAACGTTCGAGTCAGTGAAGAGTAGGCACGCTGAAGAGACTCACGGCGGATACTAATTAAGGAAGTAGACACGCTATGTTGAATGTAGCACGTCTGCGACGATAAAAGGATAGCGGTGCATAAACGCCTCGCCTAATTACTCAAAAAAGATCCATTGTTATAGATTTGATTAGCTGCGCGTTTCTGTAAAACTGTAATACCACGTTGCTCGCTCGAGTAATCCAATTACCGATGCTCACGCCAGTCCTGCAACTCATTCCGATTGATTTTTAATACGCGATAAGGATGTTCGTAAATCAGGATCGAGACCGCCGATGGAATTAATGGGACTCGTTTAGAAAAATAAAGATCGTAAACAAAATTTCTCGTATGAAATTCAGATCTTTTTCTATTTGCATTTTCGGCCTTTTGTTTATCGTAACAGCGCACCATTGTTATTTTTGTGTGGGCTTTTACATGGACCCTCGACAAATTTCGTATGCGCTCGAAAATGCGTGAAACACCTTTTGCATTATGCATGCACCTTTGTCTTGGTTAAATATTTTGAGCCGGAACGTGCATACGATTTTTAGCATTTTGTACGTAACAGAAGGTATTATGGTAGAAGCAGATAAAAATAACGTTGTAATAATGCAAATAGAGCGCCATCAAATCGTAAATTTATTGACGTCTTACTCGAGTATAAATTATTCAAACGATAATCTAATTGATCTTTCGAGAGACGTTATGTTGAATTTAACGGACAACCACGAACTTCGGTTCGCGTCCAACTAAATTAATTCTAAACTAATTTTCACTGCTGCATATGTACTGTTTTTCTTAACACCTTAACCCGTTCTCTGCAAAATACCTTTTTTACCTTATACGAATTTTTGTCATTTCAGGCGTTTCGTCTTTTTATCACATTCTGTTTTGTATGTAATTAGTACCATTAGCAAAAAAAAAAAAAAAAATGGGAAGCTATGAAAAAACACTTTTTTAGAATTCATAGAAAATTCCACGCTTACGTAAGTTATTAAATTTGCTTGCTCGAGTCTTCCAAAATGGAAAAAGGAAAAAAATAGGGAAGAAAAAAGAGAAGAACGAGCAAATAAAAGTATTAAAAAATGTCAATGGTGAGAATAGATATTTTATGGCTCGCCTTTGAGAAGATAACGAGGAAGCACGAATAGCCAGCATGAAGCGTTATCTTCGAACGAATCCCAAGTTTTTCGCAAAGGAGACCACTTGTTTCCAGACAAAAGCTGGCTTCGTGCGAACGTTCGGCACAATGCAATCGACTGGCTGTCGTAAGTCGGAAACAGAATCCCGTAACGCAGAGAAGCGCAGCGAGTCGATGCGAGGTGACTTGGCGCAAAAGCACTTCGTGAACGAACGTGGGAAGTAGCACCCGGAAATGATTAGGGAACAATAATCTGACGTAGCGAATATGACGAAACGACCGTAATTTCGATGATAAAACGCATCGGCTGAAACATATTGCGCTCCATATTAACGCATCAGAGACAAATACCACGAGAATACTGATAATGGAGCTTGCAACAAATTACTCGCGCTAATGAGCGTTCCTTAAGAAGAGTCAAAGAGAAAAAGTTATGGCTTTTCATCGTGGAAACCGCATTAACCATGGCGAGTAATATAACAGTCGCATACACTCGCGAAAGAAACTGTGTCAACATTTATTTTCTAAGAAACGAAAAGCGAACAAGATTAATATTCTTCGCCGTGTCTGCTGAATAAATTTGCGAAATAATAATATTCAACTAGGAACAACGTTTATACGTTTAGTCGTGTTGCTCGGTACAACTTCCTAATGAGAACACTACGAGTTTTCCAAACGACCTAATACGATTATTACAATTTTCGAGAAGTAAAGGGAAAAGAGAAGGATCAGAGTCCGTCGCGCATCGATTCTTACCATTGAGCTATTAGCGAGCTACGTAACTCGCTCTAATCTCGGTCACGTGTACTCGCTATTTCCAGAACGAAACGCTCGCAGAACCAACAAGCTTCCCTTACCAGGCCGTGTAAGCAATGATAACGATAAACAAACTCTCTTTGGCTACTTGCTTCGCCAACAAAAGGAAAAGAATACGCGTACCGCGTTTCATCGCCGTGTCCGCGGCAGAAAGCACCGCGAATTTAACGAGAGCAGAGGAACGAAATCAATTGCGATCAATCTGACGTGCCAGGTGTGAAATTGCGAGAGCTCGGCTTCGGAAGCGGTGGCATTCTGACGTGGCTCGAACAGGAGCAAAACGAGAATGATAGGGGAACAAGTTGTGTATTCAATACGCGGTCTTGTTGTACACACCGTTCCATGAGATGCCGCGTGTTGTCGTTAAGCTGGGTTGCGGTGATAAATCAAGCCGCGATAGCAGGCCAGAAACGAACGATAGTCAAATAGTTAACGTGTTAACATAATCTGTGCATATACGTACCAGGCTAGGAAAAGTGTAACGAGAAAGCAGTCCGTTTACCTTAATCGTGGAACGAAATTGATGCTACGGAACGGGCAATTAATTATCGAAGGCTGGTCGGTCCGCATCGTTCGAGATAATTACGTCTACTAATAATTCGCTGTCGATGATAATTTCGTAAGACAAAGTCGTGAGCAACAGACGTTAATAGAAGCTGATTGCTCGTTGGAATAATTACGGAACGTAATTGGATAGAGTTCGAGAATAAAATCATGCGATTTTCTTGATAATCGACTGGTAATCCGTTGGCAATGGCATTACGTGATTTACCGGCTGCTGGCGTGTAACTTATTACGTATCGCCGCAACGGTCGACCAGGGAAGCTTTCCTCGTAGGTAAGCTTTACTACGAGTAATTACCCGCACAACTTATAGGAAAGGTGCGTGGTGTTTTCGATGTAAAATTTATACGTACATTACGAACACGCCTATCGTTTGTAACGTGGTTGAGGAAACTGACAAAGTCATTTTCATTATGGCGGGGCAACGTTGAATTCAGCTTCGGTCTCTGTGATTTATAACGACAATTCCGGTGTATGGTATCGGTGAGAGGAGCAAGATTAGTCCGGAGACGCCGATTAAGCTTTAACGTTAAAATACATCGTAATGCAAATAGACGCGGCATAAATACATGTAAACGCGTATTAAGATGTCGTTTTATTGGACACACAATTTTTTATCGCGCGGATGACAGCGCAAAGACAAGAGTAAAGTGTTAGAATTTCCAGTCGAATAATTACAAGACGTACTATAAATGTCCAAGCGTACCGAACGAACGACCGTCCACGCGTCTTACCGGTCATTTAGAAACTCTTAAGACGTCTCTTATCGCCTACAACATCCTACATAAATCACCAGGCAAACCGCGGACCTATTTAGATACAGCTAATCGCTGATCCTGAAAAATTCATGGGATACGTCTTCATACGTACACATCCAAACGGTATAGGATAACGTACCTTCGTCGAATACGCGTTTCTTTGTCAACTTTGCTACAGTCAGAGATACAACATTCGCCACGATCAACCAGGAAACCAGAAACGATTCGTTAAGCCATACGCGTAATACTAGTGCATCCAATCGAAAAATCGTTCTCTGTATACCTGTTATCTTCGGTCACGAAACGAACGTGGGAGAGTTATATGACGATAACGATATCCACCGTACGCTTAGGTACCCTTTACAACGTTCAATACCACAATATATAACGGGTAAATGACAACCCGTCTGGCGGCTTATCGAGCCGCGCAACGATAGTAAGCGATATTTGAAGTCGATGCTGATAGTTACTCATTTTCTATTACCTGAGAAATTCTAAGGGGTTGATAAGTTTTAGTTCGTTTCGTTCTGTGAAAGTACGATAACGACTTCTTTTAAAGATTCTTTTAGGTGTATTATCTTGATTATATATCTATACATCTCGGATGGTTTCGGAAAGAAAGAAATAGAATTCCCTTTGAAGCACTTATCAACGTCGATTCTCGATATCTGAATATCTGACGGATACGAATTTCAAATAATTGCGTTCTCATCGCTCGTAGATTTAGAAATTGAACCGACATGCAACTAGATCCGTAACTGTAAGCACCGAGTGGCAGCGACGAACATCCAATATTATAATGAGATTTCACTGGTTGTTCTAACTAGATCAGTGTGCCGATTATTTTTACGATCGAAACAACCGACAATTTATGGCAGACGACTACGCAATGACTATTAGAATCTCAGTCGAAAGCACTTGCGATTAAAGGAACATTTTACTGCATTAATGTCAACAAAAACCGACTAATGCCTAAAATTACAAAACCATCGGATCGTTAAACTAAACACCCGAAGAAGTCACTTTAACTCTATTATGTTACGTTAATATTACCATATCATCCGTTAATTCGTATTCTTTTTCACGAAAAAACGTAATACGCTTCCTCCCAATAAGAAACTCATCGAGGGGAAAAAAGGACAGAAAGGAACTGAAGCCCGTTCGTTTGAAGCCTATGTGTTAATTCGAAGTTTACTAGCCAAAGTTGCTCTTCGGTGTTTCCCTCGTCGTAAAAAAATGCTTTAATTAAATAAGACAGTTATAATCAGTAGAGGAGGTGAGAAGCAAGGTATATCCGGCCATGGGCGCGTTTAAAACGTAATTACTGATATTACCGGTACGCTGCTGTAATAGCGCCTCTTTTTTCACCTTCCGCTTCTACTATTTTATATTCCTATCGGAAAAAGCACACATATACGCGTAATAAACGATCAATTATATATATTCGGGAGGCGTTACGTAGCAAAGCAATGAAAAAGAAAAATCGTTTAAAAACGGCACCTTTCGATTTTACTTCTAAGTCAGTAGATATTTGCTCGCTTCGATACTTCCTCGTGAAAATCGAGTTTCAATTTTTTGCTGACGAAAAGAGCCACATAGATTCGTAGAAAAATTAAAATAGAGAAAAGCTCGTTTACGTAAAATCGCACCGCGTCCGATTATAGTAATCTCGGTCCTTTCCCTCGCGCTTCCTGTAGTCGCCAGAAAATACCTTTCTCTTCCGCGAGCCTCGAAAAACGACAAAATCAGTCGCAGGAGCCACGTGTCGTGGTGCGATCTTCCTCTTATGACGATAATTTCAAACGATTCTTCTAATTCCATCGACCTTCGGCTTATACCATCAACTACCGGTTCGAGCAAGTACAAGAAGAAGAAATAAAAACATAAGACGAAGACGAAGAAGAAGAAGAAGAAGGAGCAGGGGAAGAAGGCGTTGTTTAACGCTTTCTCGTCTAGAACTTTTATGTGTGTTCGACACTGTCGGTCATCCGACTACGAAGTTGTAACGTTTAGATACAAAACGGTGACTAGGAAACAAGGAAACGCGGAAGAGGCGTCTGAAATGGCCGTTCTAGGAACTCGCGAAGGGATACGTTGAACGATAACTAGTCGACACGGTCGGTTCGACCGAAAAACGATCTCTATGGTAAATCAGGATGATTGATCGAACGTATACCAGACTTCCATGTAAACCGTGCATAATGATGTTCGCATAGGAAACTCGGCGTGTAGTCCTTTGCTGTCTAGTCACTTTCACGCGAGCCACGGATGCGACCTAACTAAAGCTCGCGGGGATTCTCCACTCCCCCATTTCTTTCTCTCTTACTTGCTCGACCGGCGAACACGTTCTGAAAAATTCCTGTCTGTGTGGTTCGTGTGTGGTAGGTAGCTGCGCGGGTGGTGTAGCCGAGCGTCCTTTCGGCGGTGCTTTGTTTCGTCCGGACCGAGGTCGACCAAGACCAGACCCACTTTATTTGTTCGTTGAATCGAAGGACGAGGCATCGGGTTTCTTTAGAACTGCGTTCCACTCCATTGAAAAGAAATTGCAATTTCTTGAATATTTTATACGGAGATTTTCAGTTGTTTCGTAATGATGAAAGTTATAAACAAATATTTCGAGTAGATTTCGAAAGAAAACATTGAATTTTCATTCTTCTACAATGCATTTTATCGCTGTCATTGTGTTAACGGAGAACTTTTAAAACAGTTGTTATTTAATTGTAAATCAAATAAAGAATTGAAAATAAAAAGCTTGTTTACATCCACGCTCCATTTGATCGTTAAATTTCACTCTTCTCATCTTATTGATAAAGTTCTCCGACGTAAACATGTTCATTCGCAAAAAGATATTTCCTTCTTCGAGACAGGAAACCAATTAGCAAGCGAACGTTTATCTATCGTTTTATTTTCGTTTTCCCTTCATTTCAATAGAACCGCGATTAACAGTAACTTTATTGACGTAATAAAAAATGTATCGAACGATAAGCGTTACTCGACATCTGCCAATAAATTTAATCATTCAATTTACATTCCTTTATCTCCATTTTCTAAAAGATAAAAAAACCCATCTAACGAACAATTATTGTCTGTACTTCCATTTTCCAGTCGTGCTTGGAACGAACACAGTGAAAGGTACGATATTCCGGTAGACGCGTTTTTCGTTCGATTTGCTGCGATTCCAGCTGTACTTGATTACGCTCGGGAAACAATGTACGAACGGCGTGCTCCTGCGAAATTAATTTCTGCGATACAATTAACGCGTCTCTGTCGTTGGTTAATTAAGGTGCACTAAGGAAACGAGACCGCAAAAACATTCTCACGCGATGAGCAATCTCTTGGAACGTATATAATATTTAAAGGAGAAGTCACGGAAACGAACAAATGTTTTCTAAACGTCCCAAAGAATTGTGTTTAGCCAGGATTTCTAACCAACGTTAACGTTTAAAGAATGACAACTAGTTTCGTCGGAAAAACGATGATCATCAGCGTGATTAAAGCACCATATCAAGTAGAAAGCGTTCGCTGTCGGTCCGCATCCCACATTTCATTTTTCACAGAGGTCCCTATTCTTTCAGTGGCGACGTAACTCTCTATGACCTACTGTAACATTCAAATAACATTTCACGGTGTGCCGTTGCGAGCACAGAACATCGTGGTTCCGTACGTCGAGTATCTTTTTTTTCAAACGGGATGCATACAATCGAGACGAGGAAATTTACGACACCGTGTACCATTCGTCGACGACGTTGGTTTCGTTCCTTTTCGATCCTTTTCGATGATCTCTTCTTCCCTATTGTCACCCACGTAGAGAAACCATTCGCCATCCCAGCTACCTGTTTCTCTCTCTCCATCTCTCTCTCTCTCTCTCTGATTCTTCTGTTAGAATTTCTTCGCAACAGGCTCAGGGAAGCGCTTATACTCTCGCGAGCAGAGTTAACGCTGGCATTATAATAATGTGGCTGGTACAGGAAGCCGGCACAGTGTCTCTGAACCAACGCCGGTACACTGTTCGCAGCACGGTTTATTATAGCCTCAAATTGTTTCAATTGGTCTTACATGCGGGACTGGCTCTTCAACAAATTCCTCTCCGCGGCCATTGTTCCCCTCATGAGTCACTCTTATCTCTCAACTGCCTCCGTCTGAGTTACCTGATTGAACTTTCACTCGATCGTAAGACAGACACCGTTGATAAATTCGCGGGTGATGTCCTTGTATCGAGAAACCCTTTGTCACACGAATCGACGTATTGTCTAGATCGAGAACGATTCACGTGGTGATAAACGGCGACGATGCGACGGGCAGATTCATCGAGTCATTTTCGAGGGAAACGCGTCTCTTACGATTCTTACGGTTCTTACGGTTCTGTTCTACCATACAGAGGGATATACAGGCTTTCTTCCAGCCGAGATTCTAGATGGTCGTGCGTTCAGATCTGAATCGTGGATTGTCACGACGTGATAAGCGAAAAATTGACGAAGCCTCGAACGTAATTTTACGGTACGTTTCCGTGTCGCAACCACCGCGTTGGGAGATCGGAGGACGTCGTTCGACTCGAATCACGCGATTGCGTCGATTCACGTCGAACGATGGTACATCTTACTAAATGTATGTTTAGCAGGCAAAAAAGGATTATTGAAACGTCGAAGAAATATCGACTCTTCGAACGCTCACTTAGGTACGGTAACGCTTACTTAAGTAGCTATTAAAAAATCGTAAGGCGAGAGGTTAAATCGCCGATGTCTATCCAATCGAGAATCAGCATCTAGGAAACTTTCATCAAATTTCCGTTCCAACAAGATATCAAAGTAATATACACATCGAAGAGTACTTGGACGAGTACGAAATAGAGTAGAAGGCGCGCAAAGACCCTCGAACAGTCCTTACGTAATCACCAGACGGGACCGGTCGTCGCTCGAGACGAGCCCTAAAACTGCAGTCCCATAGCCAAACATCAGCCTATTAACTGCATTTGTACGACTGTCAGTTACTAAAGCTAGCGAAATGGAAGGGGAGGAGCAAGGTTCGTGGACCCAATTGAAGATCCTCCGACCCATTGGAACACCCCACGATCTTGCATCGTGCCACCTTACAAAACGTTGATTCTAATCGCCTACACACGCGTCACGCCCGAATATGTCTAACAATAAATTCCATTGTCGGCAAACGTTGCCTAACCGAGCATCGCCTATACGCTATGTTTGCGTAAACATTAACCTGCGCATCGGCTGCCGATTATGGCAATGATCGAACGAGAGACCGGTCGGATAATTTAAACAAGAAAGAAACATCCCCTGATCGTTCACGGTGAGCTCGTCCAAACACGTGGGCGTTGCAGTTGCATCGATAGGACAACAAGAACATTACAAGAAGACCTATGTACGTAAACGTGCGGTCAGCTACGGTGAGCATTATACTTCATTAGATACCAGTTTCGTCACGCTTTCACTCGAACTTGTCCAACAATGAGACGCTGAATTCAAAATGCATTTCGCCTGGATAGCGAGAGACATACGAATATACGGCAGGGGGAAAGTTGCAGTCGTGACTCGGTGACTTTCCACGATCTACATTGTCATTCGCTGGTCCAACGTGATAGGGACCGGTGATTCCTGGTGACCCTCTTGATTAGCAAAAGCAACGATTCTTGTCGTGCTTCGGTCTGGACATCGAGTTCGAGCCACTCGAACATGTTACCTCGAGATAGAGCGAGAGAGCGAGAGAGAGAGAGAGAGAGAGAGAGAGAGGGAAGGAGGGAATTGAAAATCTTTAAAGGTCGATCGCACTTGGAACTTTTCCTCGCCCCGTTGCAACACAATAGTCGATCGAACAATGGCATCGAGCACGCGACCGTTGTTTCTGCATCGAACGAAGACGGCGAGAAAAGATCGTTGGAAGTAGCTCCCGACTACCGTTATTATCGATACTCGTCGATTATTTTAATGCCAGCGTTATGTAACGTGCCCGTGATTCCTACCAGCTTCACGTGTTTGCAGACAATGCCATACCGTGACGAATCCAATTAAACTCTGACCCCGGTTGTCTAGCTCGATCGAACGAATGACAAACTTCCCGCGAACGTGAGTAACCCGTTCGATTCGTTGAACCGCGGATGATCGAGCGTTTGAAAACGTTTCAGATCGTTTGATACCGTTTAACATCGTTTGACGGATGGATCCAAGGATCTGCGATCACGACTTGTCAATCTGCACAGTGATTCTAACCGACGTAGTAGCAGAATTACGGAACGAACAAATTTCCTGAAACATCTCTACGCTTCATCGGTGTTCGCTTTCCGTTTCATCCTCGTTACGCGCTGCTGTAAGAAAGTTGTATCAAACGGTGACATTCGTCGACTAGGAGGTCAGTCGGTACGGTGGACAGGCTGACGCGCGACTTACGTGGCTGTTAACCAGTAATATTAATGACGCACGCTTCTCCACAACTTGGACGATACGTAGTCCAACCATGTTTCACAACTTCCAGGCTAATTAGAACAGATATCGCACTTTGTCATGGTCGGATCTCGTTTCGAATTAACGAGTACCGTTGTAAATGTTACTTGTTCCGCTGATATCGTAATAATAAAGTAAATCAGAGCAGATACTTTCTTATTCTCAGCTAGTAGTATACTTTCGAGCGTGATGACCAATAGAGGATCGTAGAATTAACTAAATTGTATTCGTTGTCTAACTTCATCTGCCTGTCTCTTATCTAGGTCGTGAGAAACTTATCTAACCGTAGCGTTTCTTAAAAAAAGCTTTGTATACATTGGATCATCGTGTATATCGTATATAAACAAGCGGAATTTATGGGAAAACGCTTCTTCTCGCCACGAACGTTACGAGAATCAACGTATTTTTGCCTGCCTTCTTACAGGCGTCTTGGCTAATTAAAAGCGTAAGAAACGCTTATCCCGCGTTATAAGCCCCCGTCATAAATTTCACTGGATGAGATACGACGAAAAATCTGCGGAATAATGCCTATGAAAACACTGATCGTCGCTTAGATTTTGCAATGCAAACGCGTCTATTTATTAAGGTACGTGGATGATTCCACGGAGAAACCGCTACGTGGCACGAAAATCATAGCAGTTACATTTCTGAACGAGCGTAACCTAAATCAAAAAGTCCGTACTCTCGTGTTCCATCAGAGAAATCGCGCGAACGAAAAAAGATTCCGTGTGTTCCTTTTAAATACAGCAGTGAAAGCAAAACAGTCATAGACAAATGGAATTTATTGTTAGAGGCAGATTTTAATAACCGCTTTAACATAACGGTGCTACCATGAACATGATGAGAGATTGAAAATAAAACGAGAAGATGAAGCGAGGAAAATATAATGAGATTTAGAGCAATATAGACTTTCTATCGGTAACATTCTTTTATACTCAATTTGAGAGTTTTGCAGTACCTGTACTCTTCCCATTCGTAAGAAGAACGATAAGTCACATTTCTGGTATTTTATGGAAGAGCAAAGTCATAGAATCAACAAAAATGGTATTCTTCTATTTTTCTTCGTCATTTTCATATATTAAAAAGAAAACCATCGTCGACCGAATAGCGTTCCTTGTTAGTCAGAAACGTTGTAGCGTACCAATTTGAAATAAATCCAGTAGTTCTTCTGTATTTCCTGCGCCATTAAAAACGTCGTGATATTCCACTGAAATCTCTATAAAATCCGCGAACTCTCCTCGGTAGTTGAGGCTTGAAACAACATTCGGTGCCATCGCGATAAGGTGGAAGAAACATTCGGTTGGCGGGACTTTGAAAGTCGATGTAGATTAGAGCCGGTGGGCAGTGAGGGAGCAGGAAGAATAAATTGAACCGCAAAGGGTTAATTAAACGCATACGTGCATGACGCGCGAGAGCTGAAACTGGTTGATATCAGCGAGTTGGCTACGTTTCGGTGATAGTGACCCAGTAGCTCGAAGCGACGCGACGCGACATAACAATTCTGCTTCCAAAGTAGCGGTACCCATCGATGCCCGATGCTTCACCCTGCGGACACTTCACCGCTTCCCAGTAAACAATTAGACGTGACTTGCTCCAGATCCGTGGCAACTACCGTTGCTCGTCTCTCGATCATCCTTCACGATGCACAAAAATTCCCAGTGACTCGTGCCACCGGTCACCACATTACACGTGGTCGAGAGCTTCACTTGCTCGTTGATTTATCGATCCAGAGAAAGAGAAGCTACAACGATTTCAAAAGTGGAAACTAACGAGTCGTAGATAGATGCATAAGTTGTCCTTCTCGTCTGACTATTGTGGTTTGGAATAAATGCGGGGTGGGGCAGTGTTCGACGTGTGGAAATGATCGATTGGAAAGAGTATGGAGATAGTTGAAAGCTTCAAGAACGATAAGTGTTGAGATCGATGTTCGATACTTCGGTATGTAAAATTGTTGATTTTTAAACGTTAATGAGAGATATAGCGAATCGAATGGAAGAAAAATAAGAGAACGCTAGCTTCGGTTTCTCGTTGCAAAATGCTTATATTCGATCTTTTCTCCACGCATACATAGTACAATGAATCGCAGTTCGATGTTACAATTCGTAGATCTTTTTATTTCATTCAAAGTTTCGTATCAATTTCAGGGTGTAAGAAATAACTGGAAGACAAGTATCGCGCGATTCTATGTCGTGGAATGAATATCGCATGGAAATTCAATCCTTCAGATTGCAGTACAAACTCAGCGAAGCATCAATGCTATCTAGGCATTCTAGTTGCATAGCAAAGTAAATAATCCGATCGACTTGCAACATGGTAATTTTTCGTCCAACGTCCCTCTATTGTCAAACCAAAAGCGAGCAGAACGACGCTTAATCAGATTATAATTATAATTCCTATGCTCTTTCTATATATACTACATCGATATACGTTACGTCAGAGTGGCTGGAGTCGTGAAAAACCTATGAATTTATAACGAAATAATGATGTCAAGTTGTAAATTGGGAAATATTTATTTCTTTGCAAATGTTTCTTAATACAGATTTTTGCACGTTTAAATTTCGCCTAAGTGCATAAAAATCCGTCGATTAATCGCCGTCTGATAAAACCTACGTTTCCTTTTGGCGAAGTGTTATTTTAAAAAGAAATTTTTTATTTTATTTTATTTATTTTATTACCGAGATACTGAAACGAGAAAATATAGTAAAAACTGAGAACACCAGTGAAAGCAAATATTATGTTATATTTTCGTTCGTTGAAATTCACGTTTATTTAAAAAATGCTGAACAATATTCCGCAGGTTTCGATAATATATCAGTGTGAAATACTTCTGATAAGCAATTAATATTCTGGCAAATTAAATTGAGAGAAACGCAAACTGGAAGAAACATATTTCTTAGAGGTAACTCGGCGTAAACGTAAAAGATTAAATACACGGCGTACCCATTGATTTAACGAACTGACGAGCGTATCGTTTCGAGGGAATCGTAGAATGAAGAAATAACGATTTACGATACGCAATTTCAACGGGTACAATAATAACGACACTTTCACGTCGTTTAGGCAAGTTACACGCGAACGAACGTGTAACTTGAAGTTCAATAAAACAAGAATCCTCATTGCGCGTTGCATAAACCTTTCAGCGACGCGTGTAAATAATAATGTAATATTGGTTCTTCCAACCGATACAAGCTGTAATTTATGCCAGGCGCGAAAAGGTTAAAAGATCACAGGAGATTTCATTTTGCGCGAGGTCAGCGATCGATTCCGCGGAATCGGAAGAAAGTAAAAGCATTTCTTGTCCTTCCACGTGCGGACAAACAGGAAATAGTATTACGATTTAATAACTAAAAATTTTGAGGATTTTTAATAACAAAGATGTAGTTTTTTAAACAGATGAAGAAAGAAAAATCAAACTTTGTATTCCTTCAATTAGTAAGAAAAGAGTTCTGTTCAAAATATGTATATTCGGATAACAAACCATACAGTTGTTAAAGAAACGGAAGTTTGTCTATTGGATTCTAATTATAAAGGAAGTGAAGTTAAAGCGACATAATAATTATAATCTGAATAAGCCTATGAAAATTTATGCGAACATTATTCAACGGTGTATGTAGGTGCGGAATAACATTAGCAATCGTGCGAACGGATATAGACAATGAATGAAATCGTATGATTAATTACCGGATAATCATTACCATTCGCTGTAAAATTTACATTTGCAAACTTTCTACAACACACAATTCGGCAATTAAAAGAGACGTATTATTAAACGTATCTACTAAATTTCAATATACAATATAATTATTACGATATAATTATTCAAATAAGCTACCGCCATCTTAACCCACTTTAATTTTTAAACCTAATAAAAATTCGGTCGCTTCTGTCGATTTCTACACGCTATGAATTCCTCCATGATGAAATTAAATACATACATTCGTTAAATACTTCAACATTCATCAACATGATAGGTACGATAAAATACACTTTATGTAGACTTCTACTCATCTTTCAATCGCTAATGTCAACTCGGTATCGATCTTCAATTTTACACGATTCACGAGCATCAATGTGCATTCGTAACATATGTCCCCTAGGAGACACTCGAACGAAGAAGACTGGTCGAATAACGTTTATTTCCATCGAGAGGCACAAGTACCGCCGCCATCAATCTTCATCAGCATTTTGAAATTCTATCGATCGAACAATCCGAACGTGCAACGATACACAACGTAAAATAAATTATGCGTTCCCCTTACGTCAGATCCCCCCTTAGATCATTATCGTACTTGTGGCACGTATTTCTCTTTTCCCTTTTTCCTTCTTTTCGTTCCGTCAATAGTACCTGCTCACGGCCTTAATACCGACTTTCATTTTATTTTCTCCATCGAATCGGAAAATCACGCGTATGATAGATTAATTGCTTTATCTGCAGATTCAATATCCATGTATCGCACCCGTACTACGATAGCCTCAGTGCGTTTAATGAATGACGTATGTGAAAG
Source organism: Bombus pascuorum (assembly GCF_905332965.1). NCBI lineage: Eukaryota > Metazoa > Arthropoda > Insecta > Hymenoptera > Apidae > Bombus > Bombus pascuorum. Next base: position 3,129,704 of record NC_083488.1, on the reverse strand, counting down.
ACTCTGAGTCGCGCGATAATTCTCGAAAAAATCAGCCCCTTTGCCGAGCGTGCACTTGAACAATAAGTTTCTAGAAATTAATTAACCATGAAGGCGCGAGTACTTTCACGATGATAAATGTTCCAGCACTGATTGGTGTTTGCACTCCGAACCAATGTTCCGTGCTTTTATTTGCTAACGTAACGTTTTATTGGCAATCGTAAGGCAAACTAGATACCTGGCAAACTTAAATCTTTTTTTTTTACTCTGATTTTACAAAATTCAATTTAACTCTATTCAACTCTAGATCGGTACCTAGATAATTCAGAAGGATTTGAAACAAGCTGCTTAATTGCAAAGTACTTCGTTTTAATTTGTATTTCGTGCGTCATGAAGATCGTACTATCATTTATCGCGTGAAATATTGAATATCGATAAAAGTTGAGACTTCACGGTTTACAGAGTTAAAAATTGATCTGGATCTTTGTATCGAACGTAATAGCAGCTTTCACTGTAACACTATGGACAGAGGATTGCGTAACGTAGAAGCTAGTCAACGTTTGTGAAGCACGTTTCAACCTTGACTATTTTTTACACGCGTGAGATAATTTATAGAATGATAGTAAGATACGCGATGTTCGAAACAACGAATTTTCTATTTCATAGCTGAGAGTGAAGATTCTATGGAATTTGCTTAAAGTTAACATGGCATGTGGCTTTGATAGGGAGCAACGAACCGGGGCATAAACAAATTTATTCGCGCCAGCTTACAGAGCTAAATTTAAAGTTATTCGATGGACGCTTTCGTTCGATTTTATCGATCGAAAGAGTAAAACGAGACAGGATAATCGTGTTAAAATTTCAAAAGTATGATACGCAATCGCTGTTATCTACAAATCTAATTAATTACCTTCTAATTTGTAGAAATTCAATTAGAAAGATAATAATTTTAACGATGAAGAAATTCTTGTATTTTTTGTGCAAAACAAATTGCAACATAAAAAGTATGCTTGGTCCTCGTAAATTAAATTCTTTCGAAACAATTTTAAACATTTTTAAGGATACATAAAAGTACGTGTTTTGAAATAGAAAAAAATTCAATTAAACAGAAGCAACTTTTACTGTTCGTGTTATCAAGATTCTCTTGCATCTGAGAACGAAAGCTACTTCCACGTTGAATTAAGGATTAGTTAGTTAAAAATTCATATCTTATTTTAATTTCGACATTTACAGTATCTTATTATTACAATATCGTAATAAGGTTTCGCATACAATTTCTTGCACTACTCTACAACTTACGTTTAGAATGAAGTAATCTTATATTGCATCGAATAATATTTAATACTAATCCTACCTGATTCAAAATATTGCTAATAATTACGACTCATTCTCGAAATAACATAGGTGATTAAACTGAAAAATCGAAAACAGAAAATCATAAATATGTTTGCAATCATGATTGCGAAATACAGCGAGATGTGAATGAAATAAGGCAGATTCGACTATCTTTCTACACAATATGTAGCCAGTAAAAAAATTCAAAAACTCACACACTCGCAGCATCATCACGTTACAGTGCACAATACTGTAGTTATGCATACATTCACGAGGTCCAGTACGTATCATGTTTTGTGTTGGGATGCAATTAAGGGGGGAGGAAAGGAACGAAAGAAGAAGATAGAAAACACGGTAGAAAGATACGGAACTAACACGAGTCGAGTTCCCGACGCCCACCTGATCATACAGTACAGAGTCGACAGAGAATCGTGCTGAAACTAAACGTGCGTCGACTATCGTCTCGCCATGACAAAAGTAAAACTTGCTCCATTATTTCTGGCTGAGATTACGCAATTACTGACAAGAAATCACAACGAAAATTCCAGGTATTAACCATCGATTAATTTCGTCGTGATAGCTTCAAAAATGGGCTTCGATCGCTTTTCAAGTTGCTTTTGATATATTCACGCCTGTTACGTATATTTCAAGCATGCCGAGCGTAATTATTTACTATTACCAACGTTTATCCCATACGCCTCTTTAAGTGTGCGTTGTCGACTGTTTCCGTTAACAATAAAGAGATATATCCGGCTCACAAACGGAAACGGCATACATATTTGTAATATTGATTTAGCACGTTAATGACTCGTATAATATCTAAACGCGTCGCTTGTATCCCGTTTGTCCGGATATACTAGTAACTCTAATTCAACGGTTTCATCACGGTTTAATAAATTCTATTTTTATTCAATTTAGTATACAAAATTTTTATCGACGTTTTCAACGAATATATATATATAATATATATATATATATTATTAAGGATATATTACTCGTTGCAATGTAACTGCTTTATATACTATAAAAAATTACTATTTTTATGTCACTCACCATATGCTCCACTGCTTTTTCCTCGAGCTCCGCTAACGTCCAGTCTACATGAAAGCTCAAAGGCTGAAGGCGGGATTCCATTTCACGAAGCCATTTCCTCAAACACTTTACTTCATGCTCAAAATCTATAATGTAAATTTTCATTTAAATATTTTGAATTCACAGATGAAATTATAATTAATGAACTTCCTATTCTGAAATATTTTACCTGCCGATATATCCTGTTGATTAGATACAGGCCGCTCAACAGGTGCCATAATTTGTTCAACTAATTCCCATTTTGCATTTAAGTGGTCAACACGCCACGCCACTTCATCTTTCAAAGCAGGGGCACGTGACACTAATTTTCCAGCCTGATCATTAAATAACTTTCTTCTATATGCCCTACGTCGCAGCTCCTCCATGTGAGCCTTAAATTTATATTTTACAATAATTTAATTTTTTAAAAGATAAACAATTTAGCACAGCATGCTATACTTAAATGATACATACCGCACGCAGACTTTTATCTAATAAATTTTCTTCTTTGCAATAAACCAATTCTTGAAGAACCCTTAGCCATGAATATAACTCTGAAAATTGACTACTAACTTCTTTCAAACTCCATGACTGCGTAGATACATCAGTCTCGTCCCATGTTAATTCACCATTAGCTTCCTATTAATGACAAATTAAAACATAATATAGCATAAGTCATATATGCTTTATGTCTAATTACATTATAAATATCTAAATCAAGTACATACTCTACAACTATCTATCAAATTAGTATCCATAATATAATCATAGTTAGAACGTATTGCTGCCCAAAACTCATCTTTGCTATCTTCACGATTTGTCCACAAACGTTGATTGTGAAGTTGCTTTGGATCTTTCCTGTAATACAAATAAATTATTAAATGTAATAGAAATAATAAGAACTGTGTAAAATATTAACTATAGGAAATATAAAAGATTATACAAACCTCTTCTTTGTGAGACTGTTGTATGGCCTTTCTATCGCTACCCCAGCTTGGCCATGTTTTTCTAAACCATGGCCCAGCGGTTGTAGCGAAGATAAGGAAAAACTTATCTTCATGGCTTTGCAGTGGTCTGTAATTTTCAAACAGAAAGAGCATATATTCACATTTATTGTATATAAACTATGAGAATTAAAGAATAATAACCATAAAACATAAAATTCTAGTATTGCATTTCATTTATGGACACTTTACTATTAAAGTGATGCATCTTTAACCTTAAAGATATAAAAATTAAGGTGCATAAAACAAGTTATAACGTATATATTTACTATTTATACTTTATATACATTATAAACATAAGACAAAATCAAGGATACTAAACTTGATAATATATTTCAAATGTCAATAAACATCTACAGTTACAATTACATGCCTACTTTACTGACACTATTCTAAATCATTATGATACTGGGGAAAGTTTAATGAATGTAATATATCAAATATTTTCATATAGTCTCCTTTATTTGTAAATATGAAAATAGTTATGCCCAGTTATAACTAAATTTACAAAGAAACAACGAAAGAATCAAGAATATAACCTTTAGACTATTATTTATAAAGATACTTTTTTCTATTTCAAAACTGTCAAATGTCTTTCACATAATTTACCTGCCACGTATAAGATACTACATCTCACATACGCGAAAATATAAAAAACATCTACGTAACCGAATGTTTCATATCATTCTTTGAATTCTCACGTCACAAGAAAGAATTAATCGTACTCAATGCATTAGACGCAACACAACGTAGAGTCTTTCTACCTGAATTATCTTCAGCATTGAACACATTAGTCGAACACACGTGTAGATACAACATTTAGAGGTGTTAATGTATACACACTATACATAAGCAATTTGTACAGGTAGAGCGTCCAAGTGTATACATTTTATCAGAAATACAAGAGTCTCGTATCATATACGCTCCGGCTTACGTTTTACAAGATAAGCACACAAGAATATACAAAGTCGTTCAAACGTTCGCGTATTCCACCGGAATACTCACTCATTCTTATCGTAAGTAGTCATGAAATAAAGTTAGCATTCTTTGAAATGGTTTCTGTTTAAATGTATTATTCAGCACAGCAGAAAAAAAAACGTGATTGAGGAAACCGGAGAACGTTGCAACGAGAACTCGAGTTGGAGGGGCTGCACTCCACTGCATACATTCAAGGCACAGCTTCTTGCCTTGCAAGTAGGTATGCAAACAATATATCGATACACCTGACCCGAGGCATCGGTCCAAATAGATTTCAAATAAAGTTTATTCAACTTTTATTGTAGCCACCGTCAATTCGGTTTCGATGCATCGACCGTAGTATCGTATCGATATCCCCAACCATGGGTTTTTTACATTCTTTCCCAAGGGAAACGTTACTGAAAACTTTTAGTAATATTGCATTCACTCACTCATATTACTCGTCGCAACGCTGAATAGACAGGCGATCCATTTGGACGAACGTTAATTACTTGTCGATAACATTTGCACAATTTTTATCCCAACGAAACCGCCAATTTTTTTTTAATAAAATACCGCCTTACACACCACTGTGCACACCGACATGCACCAACGTGCACTGCCGTACTGCGCATGCGTGTCCGCGATAAGTGTAAGGAGCTCGACTCATGGCGGATTCTTAGTAAGATATCTATTCTTGTTATTGGAATAAAGTGAGATGAACTGATGCGTAAGAAACTAAGACGGGATAGAATTAGGAGAGATATTCTCGTATATGCAATAAGAAAGTCTAAATAGACGCGATAAATTATTAGGCAAACTACCATGCGGCGTACGTGTCATACTTGCATATAGGTATTTTTAATATATATTTTAGAACGATTGAACTATCACAGATGACACGTTTAAACTATCCGGATGAAACAGGTTTTGTATAAACAAAATGTAGAGAAAAAGATTTAATGTAAAATTTATTAGTCATTAGACTATAATAGTTAACGATATGAAATAAAAGTAATATTTTCATGACGTTAATTTCCTTATCATTATCACTTTTAAAGTTTCCATATTGCATACTATTATTTCAAATAATATTATTATTGTCTTATAAATTATATACGAAATAAATTGAAATGTTAAAGAGAATCTTCGTGCATCTATTTATTCATTAACAAGTATTGACAATGCGGAGAAACCGCAAATTTCCGTGTTCTTATATTTCAACATATCATCCTTTCCTGACATCAATGGTCATATAATCTTTAGATATAAACATATAAATTCATATCACAACACATCTTTAACATAAATAACTTCGTAATCTTTTTTTCTTTACAATTCTTTGCTATTGAAACGATAAAATAACTTATTGAATGCATGAAGATGTCAAATATTCTTTACTACTAAATATTCGAATTAGTTTTATTAGTTTTAAATTTTGCAAAAAGATGCTTGATCTATTTTTTAATGTAACTTGTAACTTAAATGAACTACTCAACTCCAATTGTTCATAAAAGTTATTGAACAGGTCAGGAAAATACATAAAGGATAGGTAAAATATATGAACAATCACAGCTGCAAATCAATTCGTTTATTTCGAATTGTACGTTATTCAAAAATCTCAACGAGAGTCAGTTTAGTATTCTTCGGCTCCCTCTCCCTCACCCTCCGCGGAATCCATACCAACCTCCTCATAGTCCTTCTCCAAAGCGGCAAGATCTTCACGTGCTTCGGAGAATTCACCTTCCTCCATACCTTCGCCGACGTACCAATGTACAAACGCTCTCTTGGCATACATTAAATCGAATTTATGATCAAGTCGGGCCCAAGCTTCTGCGATAGCAGTAGTATTCGACAACATGCAGACAGCTCGTTGAACTTTAGCAAGGTCACCACCCGGTACGACGGTAGGTGGTTGATAGTTAATGCCAACTTTGAATCCAGTAGGACACCAGTCGACAAATTGAATAGTACGCTTAGTCTTAATAGTTGCGATGGCGGCATTAACATCCTTGGGTACAACGTCTCCTCTGTACAACATACAACACGCCATATATTTTCCGTGTCGAGGATCGCATTTTACCATCTGGTTAGCCGGTTCGAAGCAAGCATTCGTAATTTCCGCTACGGAAAGTTGTTCGTGATACGCCTTTTCAGCGGAGATGACTGGGGCGTAAGTAACCAGAGGGAAGTGAATCCTTGGGTAAGGTACTAAATTAGTCTGGAATTCCGTCAGATCAACGTTAAGAGCGCCATCGAAACGAAGCGAGGCAGTGATCGAAGAAACGATTTGACCAATCAATCGGTTTAGATTCGTGTACGTAGGTCTTTCGATGTCCAAATTACGGCGACAGATATCGTAAATAGCCTCATTGTCGACCATAAATGCACAATCGGAATGTTCTAAAGTAGTATGGGTGGTAAGAATTGAGTTATAGGGTTCGACCACAGCAGTGGAAACTTGTGGGGCTGGGTAAATAGCGAATTCCAGCTTCGACTTCTTTCCATAATCCACGGACAAACGTTCCATCAACAAAGATGTGAAACCAGAGCCAGTGCCACCTCCAAAGGAGTGGAAGATGAGGAAACCTTGGAGTCCAGTACATTGATCTGCGAGTTTACGAATACGATCTAGAACAAGGTCAACAATTTCCTTGCCAATGGTGTAATGCCCACGAGCATAATTGTTTGCTGCATCTTCTTTGCCTGTGATCAGTTGTTCTGGATGGAAGAGCTGACGATAGGTGCCTGTGCGAACCTCGTCTACAGCAAAAATTGATATAATGAAGAACTTATCTAATTTATTCTAAAAAATACACAAAAATTATTAATATGGAAATAATAATTACATACCGACTACTGTTGGCTCTAAGTCAATGAAAACCGCTCTGGGAACGTGTTTTCCAGCACCTGTTTCACTGAAGAAAGTATTGAAACTGTCATCACCTCCTCCAATGGTTTTATCTGATGGCATCTGACCATCAGGTTGAATGCCATGTTCCAGACAGTATAACTCCCAACAGGCATTTCCAATTTGAACTCCAGCCTGGCCAACGTGGATTGAGATACATTCACGCTGAAAAAATTTTAAATAAATTTAAATTGTGCAGTCTGGATTTATAAAATAATATTAGTATATTTTTTTTATCTTCTTTTTATTGAAGATTATTCCAAATATTTTTTGTTACATCGTGGAGCGTACTGCTTTTAATTTCAATAACATTTAAAACGGTTTCTGTATAAAAGATATTTGACAGACATCATTCACGAAGTATCGATCGCGTCCCTCAAAACGACGCGACGCGCATTTCCCCCGCCGCTCGATAACGTGAAACAAAGAAATGCCCAGTTTTCATTTTTTTTTGTCCTACATAAATTCTACAACCAATTTTACAAATTACGTTTTATGCAAGCATAACTGTTATCCGAGATATAAATGTTTAAACTATTTTAACGGTATTTAGATATTAAATGAGTCACAACGGAAAGGGCGGAGCCGGCCGGTGCAGAAGTTGCAGTCGAGTCACTTTCTATGAATAACGCCGCTGATATACCTAATCGTTTCCCGCGAGCAGAATTTCTCAAAAATGTTTACTCACCATTTTGAAGTCTAGGGATTTGCTTTACGCTCTGGTAGAAAGTGAATAGTCGATAGTTGGAGCAAGTAATGGAGCTTCTGCTATCAACCAGACACAATGCACGGTCGAAAACCAAACGATTAATGCGCGAGGGACGCTTGCTACCGGATCTTATACCCCTGACCCTCTACTCTTTTGGCGCACAGTCATTGGTCGCTAGTGACCTCACCCATGTTTCTGATTGGTGAACAGAAGACCGCAGAACGCCACAACGCCTTCACGCATGTTTGCTACGTGCAAAATATAGTACCTAGCCTCCTGTCATGCGACATTTATTTTATTGATTTTACAAATTTCGACGGGCACAGCAAGGAAATTGGTATGTAACGCTCTGTTCATTGACTCGATAACGATTGATTAGCAAGAAAATATTCGTTATGCAGAAAGCTGTTTTATTCAGGTATGGATCGGGTTCATCGTGCAATGAAACAAAGTCCAAGCATCTTAACGATTAGTTTTGAATATTCTAACAAATTTTTGTTAAGTTTCTTAAAAGATTACTAGATCATATCGAAATTTATTTTTAAGAATGACAGTCTCTTGTATTATCTAGTTGTAATAGGAGACATTTTAAATTGCTCAGATGTACGACCTTTGCATTTATTATACATGCATATGACTTACATACATACGTACATACATACATACAATGTATACATAATGTAGTCTTGTCCTCGTTAACAAAAAGTGTCACAAATAGTAGAACGACACGCTGTAACATTATACGCTGTAATTAATATAAGTCTAGTATTAGTTATTAAGTTTTAAAATAGGACAGTTTTTTAGAGTTTCTATTACAACATTAAGAGATTGAACTTTGTTTACATATTAATTAATAAAGAATACATTTAACAAAGTCCTTCACGCACGGTTGCAATTGTAGTTAAGGATTTTATTGAGAATTACTTTCTACGAAGATTAATCGGGGAACAACTTTTATTACACGTTGCAAATATTACATAGTTACAAATGGATTTTCTCGATCAGAGTGTGTCACAGAGAGATTGTCATCAGAATTTCACGATGCACTTGCGGGAACATACACGAGAGAAAGTTGCTTCAAAGTAGTACATACTTGTGTCACTATTCTGCTAACACAAAATTGCAAATTCTTTTCTTCATATTTCATATATTCTTCATATTTCATATTTTCTATATATTTCATTAAAAAAATATCCAGTATCATAGAAATCAGTGTTTAAAAATGTTGTTATCTCTATGTATTTTATTTTGTTATCTTTAAATTTGCACTGTCTCGTGAAAAATGGATGTTCTGCAGAGCAATGCAAAAAAACACGACACTTATTCTTAGTTGCAAAACCACTGCGGTTGGATATGGGCGTTGAACTTGTCCATTGGTTAATAATAGACGTTGCGTCGCAGAATTTCTATTCAGAAGTTACCTGTATGTGCAAACCCTAGGAAATTGCGGAATCAACCAAGTGAAAATGTTTCGTTCTTTGCCAAAATAATTTCTTATCTAAAAATGTATAACATTTATTTTCTCTTTACACATTAGAACAAGCTATGCATCGATGATTTAAAATTTAGATAAACAAAAAATCTCTTCCAATCATAGGCTTGTATCCTTTTTCGTTACATAGACTGAGAAACAAGCAGAGATATTGACCGTCCGTGCAATTACGTAAGTGGTCATATTCCGTCAGATTGTATCCATTTCTGAGAATGAATCGATAACTTCGTAAAAGCCAATCTATAAAACCAAAAATCCTCAGAACAAAATAGTAATACAACATATTGGTCGTCACTTTTGTATCTTTTCTATATTTATTAATGTTAGATCATACATATATGTAGATGTTCTTTGATATGCAGAAGTGACAAAGAAGGATGGGACTCGCCGTGAGAGAACGCCTCTGCTACTCTGCGACCGTTCACTTTTTCTAAAATTGGTCACAGACGGTCGGTTTTCGCGTAAGGAAAGCGGTAAATCGTGACGATCCTCTTCTCTAGAGAACTTACAGGGTGGGGCACAGAGTATTCCCTCTGGGAATAACTCCTTTGTATGACGTGCACGTAAAAATTACCTTGTTCCCTGAGAGAACTCTGGACTTATTTTGTTGATGTTTTTAGAGCATAATAGCAATTTTTAAAGCATTGTATAAGCATAAAATTTCAAATAACAACGTATAACTCGTGTTGTTCGAAATATTACGTGACTGAAATGTTTGAACAATTAGCGTCTTCATAAATTTGTACTCGACGTTATTGATTATTATACGGTATATAAGATGAATCTGTATCTTATAATAATATTATTATTTTATATATGATCACGGAAATTGATCTTCTACATTAACATAATCGATACCGGTACAACTGCACCATGATGTAACATATCGACCACGCGCTTATTGTCCTTGTATTTGCAGAGATCTTGTTCTCCAAATATAGTAAGCCAGTGATCCAAGGCTTTTTATCTTACACCTCATTTCTATTCACGTAAATAACTGCTTGATCGATTATTTTTTTAAGATTTAATTTTTTCAAATTTTATGTCTTTTTAATACGAAACAATGAGAAAATAAGTAGAATCATCAAAATTAAAGTTTTCATTCGGAATAATATTATTAAAGAACACTTACCTGAAATCATATTGACAGTCAGTATTCTTCATTAATGACCAAAGTTACCATATTTGTCGGTGACTAATCCTGAACTTGTGACATTTAATAATAGTCAATTATTGATCATTAAACTGACATTAAGTTACGAATCGAAACACTTTGATCGTTAGTCGGGATCGAATAATACCTGGTAATCAATAGTTTTTGCGATAGATTCTTTTTTTATTTTCTTACTCGTTGGAATATTTAATACGACAGCAATGCCATTAGCTATCAAATGCTAGCAAAATGAACAAGCGTGATAGAAGGATAGAGGAATTCGTGTAGGTAGAGGATTATTTTTCAATAGAAGAAACGCTTATATTAGTTGTATATACTTGCTTAGTAATATATAGAGTGCCTATAACGTGTATTTCTGAGAACAAATAAATCACATATAATTTACAAAAAGGAACTTGACGCGGCGCTTAATATTGCTCTTATCGTCAGATAATAGATAAAGGTATTATTATCTATACTGTGTGTTTTTAGGCATATGAATTTTTCTTTCTTTCTTTTTTGAAAGATCAACATTATGCGCGTACTCGCTCGTACATCATGTACACTTGCAAAAGAAATTCAAAGTTTGTCGTATATCTTGTTGCTTGCATTCACGTACAAGGTATTGCTGGAAATAATATAAGCCATATTCATCGTACGATACATTTAAAAAATAATATCAAAGTAAAAATATATCGTCTTTTTTCTTTTAAATCTCTGTGCACCATCGTGAAAATTGTACACCGGGCAGTGAATCATGTAGAAAAATGACCAAAAGTTTGTAAATTTCAGAATATCGTTACTCGAACAACGTTTTCTTTTTGGCAATTGCAGAATAATCTTTCGCACGATATCATTTTCCTTAAACAATACACAGTGTACAAAGGATAACGTTTCGTTCTGTCAAAAACACGAGTACTTCAATGAGTTCGATAGGATACGTGCCCGATCTTAAAATACGTTTTCTCGCCATTTAGCTGCAAGTTTAATATGAAGTGACCAATACTCGCATCGCAACTCCAGTATCGATATTTACGACAAAATTATTAAAGATATCTAGTTGTTCTAGCTGTACTTTCTTGGAGTACCAATGACATTTGTATCAGATACTATTGTCTAGTTCATTAATTTAACGTACGTCTATAGATCTGTCGATTGGTATCGTCGGAATAATTTCATTCCGCAACAAATTACTGCGTGCATTATTACAATTATTTTTAAATATCTCGTTATGAAACGCAGACGAAAGTACAGAGCCTGAGAACCGTCAGAAATCTATCAATTCACACGATAGCGAGACATTTTATTTTTTGTCGTCGATCCTATGACTACGATATAAAACGGCACGACGTCTACATCTAAACTTTTATCTATGTACAATAAACGCTCGGCGAAATCCTCGCGGAAACGTTGATCAGTTTCGATCGAAACCGGCCGCTCGAGGTTCGCCGTAAAATTTCTATCGCTGATTTTTCAAGATTGATCAGCGCTATGTCTAAATTTATATCTAGATTATTCCAAGTATTTGCACGAGTTGTATGGAAGGTTTCCATCGAACAGATTCGAGCGAAAAACTTCTCGTCATATTTTCTTTCTTTCGTTCGATTCGAAACACGCTCGGTTTCGTTCGATAATCTTGCGTAGCGACATTAGAACCGTTTATCCGCGTACATTTGAACAAAACGCTTCGAAAAGTATATTTTTATTTAAAAATAGGGAAATAGTGAAAATGGAAAGAAGAAAATTCGAAAGAATTGTACATAGTCGAGAAAAAAGTGATCTTTCAACGTGATCGAATCGTTTGATATAGGGCAGTGCTTGAAAGAACAACGTCGACCATAATTCCGGATTACGTTTGTTCTTCTCGTAGACTTTTCCTTTATGCCTTCTTATTGTATTCATATCGATTACTTAGAATAATTCCGAACACCGATAAAGATACTGTTCGATTAAATATTAGAAAATCACTTTGGCAACACTAAATCGTGTGTTGTTTCGCCTTCCTTCTTGAACCTGCTGTTTCTCACTGGGTTTGACAATTCATAGTAGTTAACAGTATAATGCGCTCTACCTAAACATACAATGGCACGATTGGCCTTGACCCTAGGCCGAATTTCAGGGTCGTTACATCGCTACTCCAAATGGTTAAGCCGTTAACTAACGCCATCGCTGACGGAATAAATTATCCTTGATGCGAGACACTTGGGATTAACTCTGGGCAATGTTTTCTTCGTTCACCCGTTAATCGTTAAATACAAATCTTCAAGTCCAAAAAGATCGATACTGTCGGTCGATATTCGATCGATTCGCCTCCTTCGAACGTATAATTCGTCAGAAGAATAAGATTCACGGCCTCGACGATCGAGCAAGATTCACGTTTGACAAGGGCTACGTAGACTCCATCGAAACGTTTGAAACGTTTACGCACGAGTAATTAGACATTACTCGCCTTCACCTTGTTCGTTATTCTGCAAGAGTGAACCAATGTGGAATCCGTAGCCCAGTCGATTGGCGAGGCCTGTCACGGATCAGAGATTCTCCTCGTCCGCATCTTCGTCCTCCGAACCTCCGTAATTTTCTCCACTGTCTTGACGGTCAACCGCAACGAATAGCGCCATAAAACCTTTGTTCGATATCGTGTCGTCCGTTCTGAACCTTACCAGCAATGCCTCGTTTATCGATATGAAGTCGGTGGTATTCTGAAACAAACGAATTGCATATTAAAATTTAATGTCGATACAAATGGCTGGATTGTGTTCAAGCATCGATACGTAAAAGCGATCTGTACTCTTCATTCAAGCCAGAAGATAAGACTTACGCTATTTCCACAATATCGTCCATACAAAAGACCAGACGTATCTAAACCGGAATAAACTTCGACGAAATCGTAATTGCAGTCGCTCTCTGATTCCAATTGGAACGTGACAAACGTGAGATGTACGTTTTTGCCAGGTGGTGCCTCGATCGCCCAATCGCAGTCGGTCCTGTGGTCGTAATTGTGGGTGCCGTACTTCGCATGAGAGTACAAATGCTTTACTTCAGTCGTGGCAATCAAGTGGCCACCGCAAGCTGTAGAACGAGATTAGATGAACGAAATTGTACCTAACATCTTAAATGACTTGATACTATCGCAGACGTAAAATGAATCGCCACGATGCTTCAGAAAGCACAGTACACCTCGATACTTTCGTTTATTGAATTCGATCGATTATTAACACTGACATCTGTCTCTTTCGGAGTTTTTAATATAATTCTGTAGATTTGAATTGTTTCTTAATGGAAGTATATATCGGGCACGCTTGTACATTTTTTTCATTGAAACAGAAAATTCACTCGAGCATTTTTCTGGCACATTCTGATATTTCTCATGCGACTCTGATGGTCGTACGAGATTTTACGAAAAATAGCGCGAAGCACGAAAGAGGTCGTGCTTTAAAGGCAAGATTGATGTTATAGTGGAAATCTTACAGAAGTAAGTCACATTCTTAATAACGAAAGTGCGATTACTTCGTTTAAATTGATGGCACTCTTACCTGTACTGTGAGTCGCGAGGAAACCTTTCCTTTGGACGGAAGCATCGCTCTTAAATACCATATACATTTGATTCCCAGTTGCCAGAATTGGATGCGGCTCTTTGGTACCGCAAAATTTTCCCAGAACGTGACTATCCGGTGAATCGCCGTCGTAAATAGCGATATGATCGTAATTGCATTCTTGATGGGATTCCATCTCGAAAACTTTGAAAACCTGGACGATTTCGAAATCGCAGCAAATTTATACATTTTCGCGCAATTAAATAAAATTTTAGTTAGTAAACTTATAAAACGATTCTTAGATACTAACTAATTTAATACGATGTCCTGGTTTGGTAACAAAGTGCCAGACGCAATCCTTAAGACCGGGATAATAGTCTGGATAGTTTGGCGATGTTATAGTACCCATGGGTGCGACAATTTCGTACTTGCAACCGCCCTCCTTGCAGTCATGGCCATTTTCATGAAGCGTAAAACCGTTGTGACACGAACATTGATAAGATCCTATCGTGTTCCTGCACTCGTGTTGACAACCACCGTTGTTGTTCGCGCATTCGTCCATGTCCGTGAAGAAGACGGCGGCGAAACCAGTTTTTTGAATACTGTAATCGCAGAGAGAGAAAAAGAGAGAGAGAGAGAGAATGTCAGAAAAGAATATATTTTGCTAAGTTAGGATTCCCTTAAAATTTATAAACCAGCTAGTAACAAAATTTTAGAGATTTACCTATTATCAGACGTGAATGTCACTCTTAAAGAGTTTCCCTCCGAGGTAATCAACGACGGTAACCTCGAACCGCAAAAAATACCATGTTTTCTCAAAAGATCGTCTCCGAGCTTGCTGCTTACTTCCACGGAATCGTATTCGCAATCCTGTTGACGAGCATTATTCCCTTCTAGATCGAAGTGCGTGAAATTCAGCGTGATACGATATTGAGGCGGAGCTATGATTTCCCAGACACAATCCTTGTTTCCCGGGTAAGTTACCGGAAACGAGGGGCTCGTGATAGTTCCGTTACTGTCCTCGAATACTCCGCCACAGGCATCTGACGGACATAAGTATACGTCAACTGGCGTAAAGAGATATACCGAAAATCTGCTGTCACTCAAATAATTCTAAAGAGAGTACTTGAAAGGAAGAAGAATATTTCGATATTTTCTACGATATACCTTCACAATGTTTTCCATCGGAATGTAATTCGTAGCCAGGTTTACAGGAACATTCGAATCCGCCCAAAGTATTGATGCAATTGTGTTCGCAGCCATGTTCGATCAAAACACACTCGTCGAATTCTAAAAAAAAAATGTACCGAAAGCATCAATTAAGCTCTCTTCGATTGATTTGGAAAAATTCGCTCTATTCTATATTCTCTTTAATACACGCTTCGATGAATCTCTCTCAAAATTCATTTACTACCACGAAGATACCTTGGCCGAAGATTACTGGTATAAGATAAAAGGATAAAGCAAATCCAATCGACAGCCATTGAAACTCGATCGAACGTAAAACTGGAGCGTACCTTTCATGAACGTGGCCGAGAACCCAGCCTTCTGTACGGACCCGTCGCTAACGAACTTCACCAGAAGTTTGTTACCGGTGGACTTAATGTCCGGCGGTATCTTGTAACCGCAGTAAACCCCGATCAATGGCGAGTCCGCGTTATGACCGTCCCGCACCTCCACGTAGTCGTACACGCAGTTGTCGTGGTTTTCGATCTCGAACGATTGAAACTTCAGCGCCACTTGGAAGTTCTGCGGTACGGACAACTTCCAGACGCACTCCTTGCTCGACTGATAGCCCTCCGGGTAGTTAGGCGATTCCAAATGGCCTGTGTCTTCCACCTCGATTTCACCGCCACATACAGCCTCGTAGCTCGCAGTAAACCCACGATGTCCCGTCTGATGGCTCGACGTCACATATGTAACCAGCATTCGACTTCCGGTCGAGACCACCGGTTCGTGAATCTTTCCGCTTCCGCAGTAGCGACCTGTGTTGCGATTAAATTGTTGTTACGAGAGTCCCGACGAATATACTCGACGGATCGACTTGTATTCTGATATCGCGTTCGAACGATTTTTCGATTTTTCGAAATGGAGAGCTGAGAATTACGATGATTAATCCAGTGGTCTATATTTGTTGTTAGACCTCCGTCAATTTCCTAGAATTCATTGAACGCGATAATAACCACGAGAATAATCGTGTACGATAATATTGAAACATCGGTTATTCCATAAACCTAGTTCTACGATGTGTCTCTCCCCCTGTGAATAGCGGCATATCGGGATCATCTTAAAACCCGAAATCCAATCAAGTAAAATACGATATTCATATTGACCGTGTGCAGGACCATAAAGGATTATACAAATCTTATATAACGTTGACAAACTAAATCCTTCGATAAATTTCTATTTCGAACGAAACCTGCTATCGTATTCTTTGTTTTAAAAAAATCATTTTCTGCCCGTTAATTATTGCCATGCAAAAAAGAAATAGTGGATATATTCGTAAACAGGATTTTCTATAGAAACGTCGGAATAAGGCCAACAGGAATTTCCTTAGCCGTGGTGAACGCAATATTCGTGATATATACCCGCGATACAGTCGGACCGGGGATAAGTATAAATTTTGTGTTTCGGCTTCGTTATCACGCGTTCTACTTACCCAGCACGTTGCTTTTGAACCAGTATCCGTCTCTGATCTCCAAGTAGTCGCTGCGACAAAAATTGCTCTTAAATATATCGAGCGACGTGATGTTCAAGACTATTCGTTCGCCGTGGGTCGCCGTGATTCTCCATTCGCATCGTTCGCCCTCCACTGGCGGTGACCTGTTCGGATGATCCAAAATCGGTGATCCGAAACTCCCACTGTTTTCTTGAAACGTCCTGCCACATTCTGTGAAAATACAAATTAGACATTTACTCAGAAGCTCATAGCCAATGATAAATTTTTTCGCTGAAAATACTGGTCTCTGTAATATATTAAAAGACAAATATGCTATATTGATAATTACAATCAATACTGCGGTAAAAGCATCCTGATACGTTTCCAGCAATTGCAAAGATGACTAATATCTTTATTAACTTACTGTAGCATCTGTAAAGAAGGTTCGTCTGAGCGATATCCCCCTCGCTGAGTCGAAGTCTCTGACCAATCTCAGGCCGCTTCTTGCCATGAATTTCCATTGGTAAAATCGTGTCTAAGTACGTCCCTCTCGAAAACGTGTTCTTCGCGTAGTGCATAATGGAATCGTAATCGTACGGCAAACCAAGTGAATTCACTTCCTCCTCTGTCAGTTTATTGAAGTTGTACTCCTGACCTATAAAGAATTTTTTAAAATTCCATTAAACGATTGTTAACGCAATGTACGCACGCAAATCGATACAGACTAATCTCTAACGTTCGTACGCTCTCGCATGCTGACGTATGATCGCGCATTATATCGTACGTGCACGCAAACATTCGAAATACGAGGTCAGGATCGTCAACCGAGATCCAAATTGACCACTTCGAATCGACAAACATCTGACGCTTACAGCATCGGAAACTAGCGTCAGGTAACTGTCTCTGTGTAACTATAGTTGGTAACTCGACGTGCCATCGAAGAAACAAAGCCGGTCGATTTCATCGACTATCCAGTTGCTTGCAAAGCGGCATTCGACATTGTCAATCGTTTCCGGTATACACAAAGTCTGGCAACGTTGCACGGACGATATTCCACGTTTCGACGGAGTCTCGAGTGTTATTCTATCGTATAGGCTGTAGTCGGTGTTTCGATCTTTGTTTGATCATTGAAAACGGATCAGTAACCTTAACGAAACCACAACAACGGCTCGCGCGTTCCTCGCGCGATTTTGTCGAGCCGAGGCGAGCTTGCGTGACCGAAGGTGTAATTTCACTGCCTAAACAGATGGTGCTGGGTCTCGCTAATTAAACAGCTCGTTACCATTCCTGTTATGAGTATCCATTAATCGGGATGCGATCACCCGTTCAGGGACTGTCACATCGTGTGTAAATATTAGAATACCGGCCCTCGATTAGTTGTCATCGCTAATGATTGGTGAGATTTGCCCGGCACCCCGTTACCAAATTGGTCCATTAATCTAAAACGGACATCTATTCGCCTATTCGCGAAGGTAAACCCGCGCCACGGCCATTTCCTAGCTGAAACGGAATCGAGAGTCAGGCACGTACCAAAAAGCCATGCTCCTCGTGCGGGATCCTTCTCACGTTCACCAAACATCGGAGACTGGTAACGACGTCAAAGCGTTCGCGAAACGACGCTGCTGTGATTCGATATCGTTAAAGTACGTTTATACGTTCCTTTAATGGTTAGAATGAAACATCCTTAGCGTGTATGGGATCTTAGGTAGGTATGAAAATAGAATAGTTTGTTTTTGTAACTTGGCTTTATTTGAACTATACTTTGTTGGAATATATGGAGGAAGAGAGGTGACGGTGGTGGAAAAATTTCACTTACCAGACATGATATTGTCACGGATAATCTGTACATGACGATCGCGATCGGGTCTTGTGTGCTCGTGCCAAAAGCCAACCACGTGGCCCAACTCGTGAACCACTATTCCGAACTTGTCGCAATTCTTCCCGATACTTATCGCCTGCGGACCGTTTCCTCGTTTCCCGACGAACGAGCAGCATCTGCGAAGTTGTTTCAAAAACGAAATGAAAGACATTCTGCAAATGAATCTTAGATCGATATACATCGAAAGACACCGTCTTCTCCACCGCATTCTCTTGCTACGCAAGAAACTATATAGAAATATGTATTTTTCTAACGAACCGAAACTATTACAACGATAGAATGTCAAAGTTGCTACGTGCTATGAAAAATGAGTTTCTTCGGAAAACCAGCATTTAAATATTCTTTCTTTTCTTATCCATGAATTAACAAACTCACCCACACGGCCTTTCCGTGAACAGTATGTAATTAGGATGCTCTTGAGGAAGCCTTTCGACGAATTTAACGCAAGTGAAATTCTCCCAGTGCCTCATGGCTTGCTTGAACAGAGCTTTGTGAGCACCGGAAAAATTTCCATCGATCTCGTACGGGATCACTCCGTGATCCCATACGCGTTCTTTGCGTGCTGTCGCGGCTCTTCGTGTCCTACTGGAAAATCTATGTCTTGTGGTACCACGTTTGTTTGCCGAATACTTTGGTTTATGCTCCATGTCGTAGAATTCTATGGAACGTAGCTGTCGATCGTGCAACGACACTACCTCGTCTGAAGAGTCATCGAAATCTCGTCTGACTAGGGGAATCTTGCGACCACGATGTCTCCTTTTCGTTCCTCTGCAAACGAACATGTTCATTGATTTAGCTTTTAGCTAACTTTTGCTGTATTTCTTTCTTTGCTTCCTCTTTCTTTTTTAAACAATTTGGATACTATTCTTTGTGCAATCCCCCAGAGAAATATCGTAAAGATACATTCCAAAAATTATCTCGATATTTTATTTTTATTGTGTGATTTTTCGTAGAAATAATACAACTCTGAAGTAAAGTTGGTTAAATGTGGCTATTGCGACTATACCGTAATACTTTTTGAAGTTCTTATCAAAATTTCTCGTGATTGTCAGATTTTGTAAAAATCCACGACCTATATAATCTTGAGAACCAAATACCACGAAATGAGAATCGTTTAATTTAATCGGATACGCACGGTCGTAAGAGGTTTATATCACTTATTTCCTCCTTGAAACCGCTTAAAGAGAACCACCTAAAACGGTCGTAAAGGGGCCCGTCTAAATTTTCATTCTCGACTCAATTTTCGTCGAATCGCATTCTTTCCTCGCTATTCCATATTCGCCGAAACATCGTTTCCGTCAAGGGTAAGAGATTCCCCAGTTAATCTTCCCGTGTCGTGCTTTTACGATCTCTAGCGTTATTTACGTGACGCGAAGCTGGTCGAGTTTCCCCTACTTTTTTCCTTTTTTTCTCTTAGTGAAAGAAAAAAGTCAGGTTTCGGGGTTGAGGGGCAAAAAGAAGCTCGTAAAAAAGAGAAGAAAAAGATGGCAAAAGAAAGAGAGAAAAAAGAAACACGAAACACCGGAAAATTTACTCACAAGAGCGGCATCGAAACGTTCAACGCTGGGGTCGTTAAAAAACTGTAAGACCGGAAAATTTACGGCGCAAAGTAGCAGCTATCAAATGTTTAATGTAACCGGAATACCGGGTTCGTTAATGGTGAAAGCCTGCTTGCCATTTATTAATATCCTATTAGCGTAATATCGAATATTATTGTTGAAGTTTCGCGAGGTTCTCCCGCGACCTACTCCATTATCGTCTTGTAAATAGCAATTTCCATCGTACGCTCGATCGTGCGCCGCGTCGTAAAACGGTCACACGTGTTTCAAAGGATAATCAACATCGGTCACCGGATGTTTACTAAGTAAATAACCGGACGGATAACGGGGTTGAAGTTGACCGGCTGGTGCAATCCTCTTCTGACTTCGATAACGACCAAATAGTTTATGGACTCGCAACGAATTGTTATGATTGTATCGCGTCTCGTGAAAGTTAAAAGAACGCACGTTCGTTTATAACGAAACGGTGGAGAACGACAAGGGGACGAAAAACGAGACGAAACGACGAGGAACGAGGCAAAGCTGCCGCGAAAACAGGTGTTCGCGGTTATAAAAATGGCCGCGAAACACGGCATTAAAGCGGACCGTTGCTTCGCGAATTGAATGTACCGGCAGTTGAGTTTTTTTACGATATCGGATGAAATTGCCACCGGCCTGGAACAAACGCGCTTTTTAGAGGCCCTTCGGCCGCGCGGCCTCCGCGGACACCCCTTTATCAGTCGGAAAAAAGCAATCGTGGCTAACGAATTGACCGGCCAAGTGTCCAATTCCAACTTTGATGAAACGTGTATTTATGTGTTGCGTCGTGTTGAACTTTCTCTCGGGAGAAAGGTACTTCGTTTTACACCAAAAACTTTGCTATTTGTAAATACGGATAATTTTGCCGAACATGAGATTCATCGACGACGTACTGAAACCTAAAAGTGTTTCTTCGTCGCGAACAGCGAGCGTGTACTCTCCTCCCTGTAATATGTATTTTATCTCGTTCGTTTGCTTCAGAGTGAGAAACACGAAGCGTGTTCGCGACGTACGAAAATATGTACGTGATGCGAGAAGATTACGCGTGATACAGATTCTATTAAGTTTTGTGGGTCGCTGGAATAACTTCACGACGCAACGGATAAAAAATAGATAGCAGAAGACATTCGGTTCTATAAACATGATAAGCCTGGTACGGGGGAACTGGATGCCAAGGATTTTGTGTTACGAAATTCAATACAAAACTTGTCCGTCGTAAGGTTCGATACTGATGACTCTAGGTCGCGAGGATTCTATAAGAACGACATCCAGAATCTCGAGGCCGGCAGGTCTTCGATATCGGCGATTCCGCACTTACGAGGCACGATATCAGCAAGAATTTTAGCTTTAAAGATATGAAACTTGATAGAGGAAAAAATCTTTCCTGCATCGGGGTATACGATATCGGCAACCCTCGAATTCTAGAACTCGGTCAAAACGATTCTCGAATCTGGAACAGTTTCTTGAACGAAGAACATTTTTTAACCGCGTATTCGTATTGAGAGATTTTATCCTCTCTGGCCTCTTGGTCCTAAGGAAATGTCGTGAGAAGACTGGGTCGCTATCTTTCGTTGAATTTGAATGAAACGTGCAAAATGAGTTCGCAATTAAATGTAAAAGATTTAAGAGATATCTTTCGTTTTAATAAAAAGGAAAATTAAAACTTTAGCGTAGATTTCTTTTCATACGCTTGGTTACTTTATAACGAAGCAGGAACGTACACTTTGTACACTGGAAACGCGAGTGGTGTTTTACACTTTGTCGTACATATTGGAATAACGTAGCCTCTTCGACGGAGTTGAAAAAAAGAATTTCTACCTCTGTACTAGCCGCATTTCTATTTGCATAATACGAGGAAACGAAATAAAATCTTTCGGCAAATATCTCACGGGCACACGGCGGTGTGCCGCATGCATATTCATTCGTAGAAACGAGGCAAAATCGCGAAAGAACTTTAAGCCACCGATTTGAGATACTTCTCGTATGAGCGGATTAGCACAGGTTTTATCGATAGAAAGCTTGTCTAAAGACCACTAGACAGTTAATCCTCGTTATAGAGTCTTATAAAAAATCTTATAGAAAATGTTGCCCCAACAAATGCTTGGTAGAAATTTCGATCTAACGCTTTTGTATCATTTATTCCGTAACAAACCTTTTCGTACGAAGAGCGATAAGCGAGATTCATTAACGAAATAAACGTTATCATCGAAAGAACAGATTTTAATTCGATCTAGTGAAATGTACGATTATGCCGTTTGAAATATTAGAAGCGAGCTTCCAAAGCATCACTCGCGCAACTCACCATCCCAGCCAGAAATTATCAAGCGAATTAACAATTAACAAAACAATCTCCGACAAAAATCAAATCATCTCGCTTGCCGGGCTCCAACCCTCGGTTATGTCCAAACTAGTGAATTACCTCATCCCGAAAATTCAATCGCCCTCCCCTCGTAATCCTGTATCAGAGAATCCGCCAAAAAATAAACTCGCTCCGAAAAAGCAGGGACACAATTTATCCTGTCCCCTGCTCGGTTCGAATCCGCGAAAACGAATGGTATCGGGTTAGGGGGTATGAAAACGGAAAGAAGGGGAGAAAAGGTGGAGCACGGGGGTGAGGTTTGCGAGGGGAATGACACTTTGAAAAATAATTTGCCCCCTTCGCGTAAACATCGGAGCTCGCCGCGGAACGAGGCTCGCACGCGTGTGCCACGGCTCTGCCCCTCGTTTATTAGTACTAATTACCGCGGGGCGTAATTCTCCCCGGATTTCCTATCTCCCCACCCTAGGTTGGTCGCGAGGGGTGAACCACCCTTGCAGCGGCGACTCTCGACCGGCAGCAGTCAAGCTATGCGCTTCTGAATCGGCGCGGCATTACAATTAATTAACGGGGCCTCGAGCGAACGAGCGAGCGAGCGAGCGAGCGAACAGCCTCCATTAAGGGTGCGCTAGCGAGCTTCGTGAACGAACTACCAGAGAAAAAAGGAGGGGAAGAGAGAGGCAGAGGGAGGAAGAAGAACGGTGGTTCGTGTACGTGTAAATCGTAGAAATTCACGGCTGCTGGTGGAAAACCGACAGAGCGCTTTTCTTTAACAACGTTTACTCGAAGTCTTCGCCGAGGATCTTTCTCTGCCTTTCGTTTTGTTTCTTTGACTTTTACGATCGTAGCCATCGTTATAGAGCAGCGGCATGGTACGAGTTTTACGATTCAGCCCCTCGCGACTCGTCCTATGAAATAAATATCTCTTCGGTGTTGATTCGCGCTGGAACGCGAAATCCCATTATTACGCTCCCTTACGATGGTGACTCTTTTGTTAACACGACACGAATCGTCAGAGATTGATACGTTATATCGCAGGACAGAGTTGTTCGGAACTTACGACAGTTGATAATGAAACGTTTTATTTTATGGAAAAACGAGAGTTGTTCCAGGAAATTGAGAAATTGAGAAACAGGGGTTTGAAGCAGGTGTTGATTAATGGTGAGGTTACTCGAACTGATTCCAGGAAACTGTTTTAGCCAGTTGCTCGGTTCGACATTGGCGCCGCTCGTAATACTTGTCAGTGTCAGTCAACGTTAGTCGTATTAACGAAGGCAAAAGAAAGATTATTTGTGTTAAAGCGATTTCCGCTTCACGCGTTTCCAACGTGAAAATGAAAGATGTATACGGCCTGTCCTATGAACAAATTGAGCCGGCGAACAAGGCTTAAGAAACCTTCGGAAACTCCCGGATAATTGCGAAATAATATAGCTTGGAAGACGAATTCTTGTCGAATATCCTTCGCTTTTACGTATTAAACAAATAAAATATTAACGACAACAAATAATTAACGAATAGAATATATCGCACCATTCGTCGGATACAAAATACATACGATGACTCAGGCAAATATGTTGGATATCTTGCGCTGCGTTTTTTAAGATTCTTCCATGCTTTCTGTCTCTGCGTTTATGTATGTTGCTGTCAAGGAATATATGTTTCGACAAATTAGACGTCGCGTCTGTTTCGCAATTCAGGTCAACTGTTATAGCTTCGAAGATATCCGGGGCTGGAAACAATACGTCTCGCTTAATACCGTGTCTAGCAATACTCGCGCTACGAGCAACAAAACCTGCAATCCGTTGTTTTCATTGTGGCGATCTTGTCGGGGTTGCGGCAAATGCAGTCCTGGATCTAAAACGTAACGATAATCGCACGATTCGCTCCAATCTCGGTATCCATTAAATCCCAATGTCGAAACTTCCAACCCTTAGCGGTTTCTAGGGTTAAGTAGGTTTTACCGGCGGTAGCAAAGTCAGTGGCTGATACTTTCACGGTAAAAGGAACACGCCACTAAAAGGGAATACATTTCGATGATCTTGGCCGTGATAGCGTTCCTCTTGTCTTGGTAAAATAAATATTTTTAAATTGAAACTAAAATAAGAGAATATTCTTTTTTAGATAAAAGTTAAAGAAATTAAATGATCGGAATTGGCGCTTACAAAAGTGGTAAGTTATAAGAGAGCAAATTTACTTTTCACAATTTGGACGAACGTTTCACGATCACGTTCCCGAACGAGCTATATATTCCGGAAGTCTCGTCAGGTTCGATCGAGCCGGCGCTAAATTCATTGAAAAGTCACGCGACTCGGCCGTATGTCATCCTTTTCTCTTTCACGCTGCATTCAGAGAACCATTCGATTCTATCGGAGGAACACCATCGGTTGACCCGACGTGGATTTCAATCAAACGATCGCGAGACGCATAGATCATTCTATTAGCTTTGACGTGTGCTAGTTACCACCCCTTCGAATGTCGATCCATCTCTCTACACTGGCGGTCGAACCCTCCCCTAACCAGCAAGCAATAAACCACAATATAATATATCAGTGTCCCGGCCATACTGAAATAATCCAGCCCGACCCAGGTTAGAATTTAACGAATCACGATTTTTCATCAATCAGCGGAACGACAATGAAAACGCGATTCGCGGCTTTCCTCGTTTCTCGCGTCCCTGATATTTTCACCCCACAAGGGTCTGTTTTGTTCGGTCCGTTTTACTGTCATCGTCCTCCGCGTAACTTATCACCACTGAATAAAGCCCGCGTCTAATATATATCGATATTAACGCCGAGCTTGCAATCCTTGTGATTTGTTATGTCGCCTCGAGCGAGTGCTTCGTTGGCAATTAATTAATGAACCGGGTGTTAAATTAATCGTGATTTGTTTCAGCGCGACTTCTTCTACGTTAATGAGAAAAATTAATTTCATCGGTGTAGCTTCTCCGTTCTTCTCAAGCGACACGAGACAAGTTGTTCTTTTAAAAATATTATTCATTCGGATTTGATTGGGATTTCTTTCAAGCAATCGATATAAACGAAGCTTTATGTATACAGGAAATCTCGACTTTGTGGAAAATTTAACGAACAGATACTTTAAAACGTAGTATTTAATTTGCTCGTTTGCTTCTTGCAAGCAACGCCAACTATTTGACTATTCGTATTTCCGTTAAATCGATTCCGTGTATCCAATTTTTATATCGTCGTATCGACTTGACGCCAAAGAGGAAATTAAATTTCCAAACATCTAAAATGATTAACAAACAAGAGTTAATGAAATTAATATCAGTAACCATTATATTACCGGTCTGTTAAATTGCTTATTATCAATCCCGTCAAACAAAATATAGAAATATTTGAAGCGAAGCCAGTTCATCGAGCTTGCGTATTTATCCCAGGAAATCGAATTCGCTCGAACGAACGATCCTGTGACGCGTATAGGAGAGCGCGGTTTTAATCGAATTCATCGAAACGCGCCTTAAATTCATCCCCTTTCACCCGTCCATTCCACTGTCCATAGTTCAATAGACAACAAGCGCACGATAATCTCGCGGTACTGATAACGCGCAACGAAAAGAGTCAAGCGCAGCCGGAGGCGCAAGAACGGAAGTCACGGAGGACAGAGGAAAATGATGAGTTACGGCGACCGATTCACCACCGACGGACCGACGTATTCGCTGAATACGAAATTTTCTCCGACTGATCTCGATAAATCACTCGAATCCCATCTTTCTCCTTTCCAACCATTTTTTTTTCCTTTTTATTTTCTATCGGTTTCTATCTACCTCTCCCTCCTCTCTGCTCACCTTTTTGCGTCTTCATTTGCTCGATGGTCGAAATTGGAGCGAAAGAAAAGGGGAAAAGAAATAGAGAGAATACGATAAGAAGAAGTTATCCCCGTGGCATGATCGTCTTCACGGATCCTTCAATGAAAAACGTTTAAGACCAGATCAGATTGAACCGATGGAGAAATTAATGCGTCTTGAGCTTCGCTCGTTTTTAATCGATACTCGAAGCTGACTGAAATTTACAGCTCGACTCGATCCTCCGTTGGTCGACAAGGGGAAAAAGCGGATTTCAAAACTTCCTTATCGCCCTGTAATTAATGCGTTCGCGCTCGCTTTCTTAATTGGAATTCCTGCGTTCAATAATTACGTGGCAATTCGACGGCCGCTGCGCCTCAATGTAATTGATCGTTTTACGATTCTATCAGGGGATGAAGAAAAGTTATTCGTTCGTTCGTTTATTAAGGAAGTATTTTCATTCATGCGATTTTACTTATACGTATAATAATAAATACGAGCGGTTGTTACGTGGTAATTCGTCGAGTATGATTCGTCACAATTTTCCTATGCTTAAGAACACGTTTTAAATGCTTCGTTGTTAAATCTCTGATCTTACATCTATCTCAGCTGCTGTCGTCAAACGTACTGTTCAGAGTTTAAACGTTCGAAGATGCATTTTGTAACTCGAGTACCTTTGAGAAGAAAGAGAAGAAAGAAATAAAGTCTAAGGTTTCTCGAATATCGTGGAAATTTTTCGAGTAACAGAAAGTTTCGATATCGAATTTCGAAGAAGAGTTTTTAACGTGCTTTTTAATCGGTTCGCTTAAGAGGTACTCGGTGGAAGAGAGCCACACGGAAATGAAGGTAGAAATTTCTGCGGATACAGGGCTTGACCACGTCAAAGGTATCAGGTTCTTGCTTGATCCTCTCCAGAATTCTCCGTAGCTTCATTGGGAGATCACAGTGAGATCGTGTTTCATGGTGTCGAACTCGGGTCGTAAATAAACGCTTTCGTAAGCCTGCTGAGTATCACTGTAAGCGTGAAAAAGGAACGAGGAGAAGCTATAACCGAGAACTGCTGATTTGCGAGCACAAGAGAGAACGCGCAGGAAATCGAGAAATCAATGTTTGCGGTTCAAAATTTAATATATGTCGGTAGTAAATTTCATCTGAATATTTTAACGGTAATATTAAATATCGTTTAATAATTTTAATACCGGTAGATGTTGTATTCATTACTGGCATCTCTTGTATCCATTACCGGATTTATTTAAGTACGCTTGAAATTAAAATTTTTCGCATGTTCCGTTTTAAATAACGATAAAAAATATGTCGAGAGTGAATGTTATTACGCAACCAAGTCGATTTACAAAATTTTATTCATCGACCTTAGTATAAAAGATGCAGTTTCACGGAAACTAAAAAACCCGGATTTTCTCGAGTACATTTTACCGATATCGTCCTTTCTACTCCTTTTTTGGTCTTCATCCCCCGTAGGTTTTCAGAGAGGAGCGCATAATCTATAGACGAACACATCCGCAACCGGTCAGAGACACTAGTGTGCCGATGTTGACAGGTTATTGGCAGTTCAAGGGCTGAAAATGCCCGACCGGCACTATCGGTCCCCATTTTCCAGCTTTACGATGACGACCATTGTTATTGGCATAGTAGCCCTACCAGCGGAAAATTGTTGGTGATAGGGAGGGTGCGAGTTAAAAGAGCGAACTCTATTATCGAACACGGCAATACACTTAATCACTTCTCTATCGGAAATAGAGTATGGTTCTTTTTTTAACTTCCCAATGGGTACTTCAGCTTGGAGGTCTTTTGTTAAAACGTTTCCCACTGGTTTTATTCCAAAAAGTAAAATCCAGTTCTTCCGCTTAATCATTAGATTTTATAGGTCAGTACGTTAGAAATGTCATTATCGAATTCCTAAAATGAAATCGGAAAAGTATTAACCAGGAACACGAGGAAGTTGGATATCTCGTATAACGTTTTCGTGGTCAAGCAGCGTGGTCAATAAAATACGAGATAAGATTTAGTTCGAAAGATATCAATTTATAAATTTCTGATTTGTTTCATATTTCCTGGTACATCGATCGAATATTAACATCTTGTGGCTAATCTAAAGGCTATACATTTCTGCCAGACTCCAAAACGTATCCAATCGATCAGACGATAACTTTCCTTGACAAATGTGCTTTACTCCGTAGAATTTTGTCGACGCTTTGCACGAAATAAGATGATTTCCTTGTTTTCTTTTATGAAATTATTCCGCATGCATATCTATTTCTAGATCCGAATAATATTTTTCTAAACGCGTAAAAACGGAATACGTTGGCTTCATCGTATTCTTAAAATTGTAATAAAGTAAAAATTTAAGCCACTATTTCGTCGATCAGAGTTATATTTAAAAAGAAAAGTTTTCAAATACAAACGTACGATAAGCGTGAATCATTAAGGCGAAGTAAAGAAATTCTCGTACCTTCTACGGTGATGACGACGATGACGCCGTTTCGATGCGTTCCGTGTGCTGCTTTCCGGTTGAATGGTGAACACTTCCTCGACGTTTTCCACGTTCGTGGTTTTTATTTGATTCACGTTCTCTGTAGTCGTGGGAAACGCGTTCAACTCTTGAGACGTTCTCAAAAATGCTTCCATCGATTTTGTAGCGTTCACGTTCGACGCCGTTTGCGAGGCTTCACGCCCTTGTTTTCGAGCGGAATGTCTTTTCTTGGTTGGTGGGGTGGTTGATTCTAGCCTAAACATTTGATATTTTTGACGAAACCGCTTTAAAATCATCGAAACCTTTGGAATTAAAAACTAGAAATTCGATATTTAATTCGGAAATTCAGAGATTCAGCGTTCAAAATTGAAATTCGTCCATCATGAAATTTGTGTTTATTATAAAATTACAATAAAGTGCGGAGGAAGATAGTTAAAACCTGTACCATAAACGAGACTCGTGTCATTTATAGAATATTTCCAGCAAAACAATAAATTAATATACGCGCAACATAACATTGACAAGCATGTAAAGCGGGCACAAGACGCATTCTATATCATCCGCTTTTAATTAATACTACTGATACTAAAGGTATCTAAATACTTTTAATTGGTACTCAAAATACGAAAATGTATCGCTTCGTTTCGTAGGTTTTCAGATAAATGTACATATTACCACCCTGTTGTTTATTTTAAATACCCGACCAACTCTGCAACAAAATATTCTACGAATTCGTATACGTAATATCGTCTATTAAAATAATTCGTTCTCTCGAAAACAGAAATCACGAGTACCATTAAAAAAGTTAAATCTGGTCTTGCACAACAAAATATACGTTTAAAAATTCATTACGAAAAAGAGTTTGAAAATTACACGAGGATAAAAGCAGGTGCAATAATGTAGAAGCATTTCGCATTAAAAAATTCTCTGTGAAGCGAAACACGCTATTCCTGGCGTTTGAATTAACTTGTCCGAGTCCTATGCTCACAAAAAAAAAAAAGAAAAAGAAAAAAAGAAAACAAAAACAGAAGAAAATGAGAAAGAAAGGTTACCACCTAAATGGTGTCACATGGCACGTATTTCGAGCTGAAAATCTCAGATCATCGTCACGCTGGAAGCGTTCGCGTAACTTTCGCGTGAAATTTTCGTGCCGCTCTACCTGAATTCAACGCCTTCGTCCCTCACCCCAGGCCTAGCATCTTCGTTCCTCGCGTTAAAACTGAATCCACCCTCGAGCTCGCCGTCCATGCTGTATTGATTCCGGTCCACCATAATTGGTTCGGATTTCTCTTGAGAAGCCACGATCTCCTCGTTCTCCTGATGCGCCTCGTTAGCGTCGTGCTCATTTTTAAATTGAAGGATCTCTGGAACGACACCTGTCGCTAGCATACATCGACCAATCGGCTACCTTAACGGATATATCATCCGAACGATGGAAAAGTTTGGCCGCAGAAAACTTTTTTACCTGTAAGACCCTCTTCTTCGACTTGAAGACCCTCTTTCAGCACCTCGTCCCGATACTTCTCCAGCTCTTCCAAGTAACTCTTGTTGAGTTTTTGCTGTCGCCATTCGGTCTCGTATTTGATATTCGGCAGCGCGATATCGCCCAGAAACCCACCTGCAACGTAAACATATCGACGCACACATTCATGAATCTATCTTGATACGAAGAATATGACTAGACTACGGATAATTGTTTACGCTCGTTTTATCTTATCTCTGCTGTATTTTTCAACTCTTCCTAATCCTAATATCTTCGATTCTTCCCTCTGCACATCTACCGAGTACCGTTAACCTTGCTATAATTATAGTTATCCGTATAGCCTTTCGTTACGACAAAACGTCTTTCTAACCAAGTTGTCGTGTTTGTACGTTCGAAATATTTATCCTGCCCTCTCGTGCGTGTAACGATACGCATCTGACATCAAGTTAATGCCATTTGATCACGAGCAGGCATACTCGGCTGGTGAATCCGGCTCGTATTCGGGAATTTCGTTATTTCGTATTTGAGGAGCACGACGGAAGGAGCTCACGCTTTTGCGATCCACCGTATCTAACGAATCTCGTGTGTGCGCCTGCTGACAAAGATTGAACATTACCCTCCGGTGGCCACGTAATTCTCGAATTTACATTCCCCCGTCTGCACGTGCTTCGGACTTTCGACGTTCACCGTCCATATGTCTTGTTAGCGATACCAGCTGTGGGATAGCGAGTTTCCAAGACACTCGGCTGCTATAGCGTGGCGCATTGCACAGCCTTATTATCAACGTTCATAAATCATGGAACGCGGTGTTATCGGTGAAGAGAGAGAGAGTTTGTTCGACTGCAGTTGTTTCGACCGATGTAAACAGCCTCGGTCGCGTTATCAGCTATCAGGAGCGGGTCGAAGATTCGTGACGAGAAAAGGAACGAACCATTCGAATAGATCGCGCGAGAACAGGAAAGAAGTAAAATAGTTACCGAATATTCTGAAAAATCACGTAAGGTACTCTTGTAAGGAATGATCGACCACCGTCTTTTATCGCTCTTTGACTCGGTTTTAACGACACGTACCGAGAAAAGGTACGTTTACAGAGGACGAAGACCGCTTTGTTGGAAAGAAGAATTATTCGATTCCGTGTCAACCACCTGGTCGATTTCCTATTATTAGTTAGAGAGACAGATGCTCGATGGAGTAATAATTAAATGAATGAGACGAAAGGGATTGTCATCGTTGCTGTTCCCAACGTTGATTCCATCAAATGGATTCGACTATTCCTGTTTTGGAACAAGGAAATCGCTCGGAAAAGAAAGTGGAATTAAACGAAACGGCTTTATGGAAATCTGTCTAAAATATCGGAGGCTTTGCACAAGTTGCTAGCCTATTATAGGGCATCGATCTTCCTATCGACCTCGTCTCGTCTCGTTCGGATTATAAGTGGCGTAAAGAACCCATCCAACGGGGTGAACGTGAATGAATCGAATATAAGAAACGAGGAGGACGTTGAACGGAGGACAGTTATCTTTATTGGGAAAGTTAAAGCACCGTTCAAAAAATAGCTGTTAATGTACGACATTTGAATATCAGAAATTCGTGTCAACTATTCATTGATTATTGGCGTTGCGATATTGGCGTAATATTAATAAAAGCTGCGTTAGTCATTTCTGTATCTGTTATAGACAAACAATGCCTATCATAATAAAAAACAAATTAGCGAAATCTTGATTATTCGAATTAATCGTAGCGCATAGTTGGATAATCGAATTTTTATGTTTACTAACACTTACTGCTCGTAATCAGTTCTGATTACCACGTTAATGACGGTACACGCTAAGAGTCGTCTTAATTAACAATAAACACTTGTAATTCATGTACCGATGCCGCCAATCGAACAATTTTTATAAGAAATAGTTTTATTACGATGTATAAATACCTAGCGAAACTGTTCTAACTCGTAAAAACACTTTAGGAAAACCATCGATCTTTCTCCTTATTTTTTGAGAATGCCTCCGGTAACAGGTTGCTCATAGCAATCGATAAAGTTCTAAATACAAATTTCAAACGATTTGCTATCAACTTGCTAAAAATAACACGCTTCTTGACCTCTCGATTTCTTTTCTTCCAAACGAACGAGCGAACAACAATGAACACCATCGTGGTACATCACCGTTATATCATTTTAAGTGGTAGATGCGTATAATTCGCACGAAACGAGTCGACACTGCATTTTGGTGAAATGGGAGCGTATAAACGTCTAATTGAGTGGAGTTGGCGCGCGTGATTCCACGATCGTTGTGAGATTGCAGCATTCCACATGTCGTACGTTTCGTTTTTGGCCTTTGACCCCCGGCGGCAGGCGGTTTTGCTCGGTATCGTTGACGAAATACCCTCGCGGTCATGCTTATCGGTGTTTTCATAGCGGAAGGCTATTGTGAAAAATTCAGAATTTTACGCGCAGCCGCACTGACCTGTGCCCATCCGAGTAATAATTTTCTTCCTTACTACGCGGATCACGAGTGACCAACTTGCTCGTATCTCTCTTCCCTTTTTCTATTTACTTTTTCTTTTCTTTTTAACCAAATCACGAAGTTATTTGTTTCAGTAAAAATTCGTAAACTGGTTTTTTACGAGTTCTTTTAAAGGATCCTACATACTGTGGCTCGCAAAAATAATTGAACGTTTATAGATATTCTTTTAAATATATTACGCGTATCGTACAAAGGATTTCGCATGATACACGCGATTCGTGTTCACTTTCGTCAACTATTATATACTTATCTAAAAAAGATGGCCACATTTTCCAAATCCTTTATAGCATTCTAAAAATGAAAGCTCGTTTCGACTCGTTCAGAGGAAACAATTTCGTTGTGTATAATTTTTACGGGCAGTCGTTCGTATATTTTCCACCTACAGAAAATTGTTCTCTCGACGATGGGACCTTTTGATCGACCGTCATTGCGAGCGTAGAAATGCTTTGAAATATGCTGTGTTTTTTCTCTCGTCGCTTGTAATTTCGCAAAACGGCGTTAATTGTTTGAAAAATATCGCGTGTTCGAGTTTCGAGATTCGTGATAAATTTCATGTTCGAAAATTTCCTGGAATTATTCGCCAAGTTCTTTTTCACACGGCTTCGCATTCAACGGCTCAGGTATTAGCGGAACTTGGTGAGTCGCGAGTATTCGATGACACTCGTCGGCGATTCGTGTCAACGACGCCGTTGTTACTTCGATTCGAGAGCGTTCGTTCTCATTCACAAATTCGGTGAGCCGCGGTAACGATCGTCGCGGATAGAACTTGTGCCACCGGAACCATCGAAACCAACCGTGGAAACAATGCTTTCTCTTAAACTTTTCTTCGTACTATTTTCGATGCTTCGATAACTTCCTAAATGTAAGAAATTAATATTTTTTATATTTTTATATCACGCGTTTTTATTTCTATTTCTATAGATGTTCTTATCGAAATAGACCAACTTGGCCGACCGAGGGTCAAAGTCGTATCACTGTAATTTACAGCCTCGTGATTTCATGAAAAGGTAACGAGTGTTGCTTCTAATTACCAGTTCGTCGTTAAATTCTACACTTTGATAAAATGCGCATACTGTTACTACAAAGTCGTCAAAGTATCTGTGTACTTATAAGTGGCAACGCAAGTGAAGAGAAATATTTAAAGATATCAGAATTTCATTATTCGCGACATACTCTTTGGAGAATATCTTCGAAGAAGTGGTATATAATTTATTATCAAGTTTAACTTCTTTTCTCTAACGCTTAATTACTACCTAATTACTTCGTTTTTACTTCAAGAGGTTATCTTTATCGGAGTTCACCTATTGACCGTAGTCGAAATTAATCTATCTACAGCGACTGGAATGTGAATTTTAAAGCATTCGTTTCTATATAGTACGTCTTATTGTTACTTTGCCTACTACTTAATGTGAAAGTGTTTATTGAAGAGAAAAAGTAAAGATAAGCGTACAACGTCATTATCTACGTGCAGCGATCAACATCTATCGTATGGTTAACAAAACACGTATTATGTAGCCATGTTGTAATATATTCAACGTAGACTGTGTATCTCAAACAAAGTACTTGTTTGATCAGCTGTAGTTCTGTACGACATAATATGACGCGGAATCGCCTACAGCGGGGCAACGAAACATCATTTCGAGGATAAAGATCGATCCCGTTAAACACGAGAAACACCGAGAGATTGTTAGACAGAGAACGAATGTGCAATACGTGGAAAAGTAATGAAAACTAGGGAAAGAATGTAATGGAATTTGAAAAATCGACTTACATTTATCTTTTATGAAAATACATTCCAATTGAATAGTTAATTCTTAATAAAAATGTCTCCATCTCGGTTCTGGGTAAGTTTTTAAGTTTGTCAGCGATGAAGCACTATTTATCAGAGAAAATAAAGCATTAGGAGAAAATAGGCTATTCAAGTATTCTTTCGTTCATTAATCAGCCGAACCGCGTTTACCATCCTCCGCCACAGATGCAAACACGAGTGTAAAAGCGGATCGAGTAAATGTTGACCTGAGATCACATAAATATTGGTCAAACATCGATGTACCACGCGAGATCAACATTAAATGCGAATGTTTGTCGCGTGTCAATATTAATTGTTCGATAGAAGTTTATACTTCGCTCTTCAGGGCTTCCTTCTTCCTCCTTTTTATTTGTAATTATGGATTGAACAAGTGTTTACCAGGTATTCATTGTATAAAAGTAAACATGACATAGATTCATCGTTGAAGCTGATCGCGAGGTATAAACTGCATTATCAATTAATAAGTTATGTAAATGTTATTGAAAGGTTTTCGTATAAAGTCAAGGCTTTTACAGCGAGACCAGCACAGTGTGTGCCGCACATCGTAAGATTTATGTAGCTCGGTAAATACAGTGATCTCGCGTAATATCTAGGTCAATACGAAATCCCGTACATCGCGCAATTGAACGTAAGCCAACAACGAAACAGGCTGACTAAAAAATTATTCCACTGCATAGAAAGGACTATTATGAATATCTAATATCATACATCTAGAACCAACATCGTCCGAATAAAATCGTTATTGTTTAAATATACGAACATACACGTTTCCCCTATAAAATTCTATGTTGTAGAATTTCACTGAAATTTTTCAAACGAACAAAAATATTGAAATTTGCCCAATTATCGTTTTGAAAGAAATATTCCAGTGTTTCGCTTTGTCAAACATTTGTACTTTCTAGATACGTTTCTAGATTTGTTTCAAACTCTACCAATAGATATAATCGTGATGGCCGAGTCTTCTAGCAGTGCGAATAAAATTTCACGATATTTCGCGTAACACGCGTAGTACGTTCATAAATGACGTCCCCATAAAAGCCTGTGTACATCGATTTTGTCACTTGTACCACGTTTTGTGTTCCGAGCTCTCCGTATCTATTACAAAGCCAATACCACTTACAATAAGAACGCTATCTTTTCTTTCTTCGCGTCAGTTCAATACGAAGGGCGTCCTGCGAGGAAGAAAAACTGAACGGAACACGAGAGATCGCCATTGTTATCCAGGTCTATCTTATCGATAGACCCGATCGATTTCCTTTAATTAATCCAGTCATGGAGC
Organism: Bombus pascuorum; assembly: GCF_905332965.1. Classification (NCBI taxonomy): domain Eukaryota; kingdom Metazoa; phylum Arthropoda; class Insecta; order Hymenoptera; family Apidae; genus Bombus; species Bombus pascuorum. The sequence goes on along the minus strand of NC_083488.1, from coordinate 3,093,738 downwards.
GCGTACATCGGACTCATCCCTACGTTGAACGTAATGTTGGCGTGTGTCCTATTAATGGCAGTGAATAATTTGTCTATCTAGAAATTAGCGAACACGATCCTGCCCACCGGGTCGAGTCGACGTCGATATCTCACCCTTCTGTTAACGAGGTCGCAATAGTCGAATTCGCCACCGATGAATTTGCCCCGAGTCGTAAATACCGGCTTCAATGTCGCCGCGACTGGTAACTCGTGGACAACGCCGACTCGATTTATTCGATCCAATTAATTCTTTCGCGTTACGAGATACCCACTATGACGCGACTTTTTCTATGCGACATTATCGCGATCGCAAGTGGAAATTCGTGAAAGTTAATTGGCAATTTTCGATACCGTAATTCTCGAAATCCCGATACCATAGAGTCGATTTAGGGTTTCCAACGATACGATTCATATTTCAAGCGTATTCAATGCGCTAAGTTTATAGTTTCCGAAGGAGTAACTCACGAAGTGGTTATATTCCATCGAATTGATTCACCGCCTTCCGAGGACTAATTCACGCGCGTGTTACTTTATGGGGGTTAATTTAAATTTTTATTGCATCGTCGCTAGTGATGGTTTATACGTCGCTTTTAATCGTCCAGGTGAAAATAATGCGCCGAATATTACGTAATAACGGTGTACTTTATATCCTATGTTTTATGCTGGTATAATTTTCCGCAATACATAAAGTTGTCGATTTTTTAAAGATTTCGTCGTTGCTCGAAGCGCGTAGTAACGTTAAATTCCTTCGACGTCGATTTAAAAGTAAGCGAAACGTGATTAATAATTCGCGATATACGAACGTATCTATGGACGTCGTTAGTGTTTTAGTATATTTTTGATGAAGTTGACTGCAATGCCGATGGAACGGGAAGGGGTGGGGAGTTCGTTCCAAAAGGACATGGTTTAGAGTTGGAAGGCTGACAATGTCAACTATGCGGATAATTACGTATGATGTGGTTCATAAAGTTCGCCTCGCGTTCCAAAATTCACTTGCCGCGTTCTAATTTACAATCTATAGAATATAATCGCACACGGAAACTAAATTTAATTTCTTAGCACGTTAACTTCATATACATACAAATTACGCTACAATAAATTACAATATTCTATCAAAATTCATAATTTGTCAATTGAACGATATTGTTAATTACTAAATTACGATGCAAAGGGACGACGAATGAACTCATTTACGATACAATTTAAAAGGCAAAACACGAAATACACGCGGCGATCCCTTTCCTATTAAATCATGAAAGGATTAAAAGTCACCCCATTGATTCATACGCGAACCGCGAGCATTTAAAGGCATCCGCGACAAAATCAGGATAAATAAATAAAATCGGCGAAACCTTTCCGATGGCCGGGATTAAACGCTGCCGCCAGCATTCAGATGTCCGATCCGGTTAATTAATTAGGCGCGTTCACGTACACACCGGGTATTGCCAGTAGTCCCTTGAGGGCTAGGGACGGGGTTCGAAATCGGCAGATTCACGGCGATACAATCGTAAATACGTCGTGGCTGGCAACGAGTATTAGGAGCGTACGTATTAGTCAACGGACCGTGCACGCATATCCTTCCCTCCGTTGTGTTGTCCACGATTCATTAATTTATGGTGTTTCACGATCGTTTCGGTAAATCTGCAAGCGTAACGTCCATTTCCCTCGCAGCCCCTATTCACGTGACACCGATATTTTAATTATATCGTTCGCGGGACCGCACACGGCAGAACCAACGTATTACGACGTCGTGTCGCATTATGCGTACGTCCTATGCATTTGTCCCTAGGCTACTATTCCGTCGCATCGTATACCATCGTTCGTTTAACATTTAAATGAACCTTTTTTCCCTTAGTTTGCCTCGAGCAAGTTCCAGTTCTGTCGGATCTCGCGCGGTGTGTTTACCTTCTTGCACCTATCTCGTGCAGCTCTCCTTAATTCAGTCTCCTCCAGATATTGCGAAAACTTTCTTCCCAGAGTTTATAGGAGTTTTCTTGCTCGGTTGTTCGTCTCACTGTTTACGCAAGTAATTCCCTCGTGAGTAAAGTCGCATTCTTTATTGCATATTTTATATATTTATCGAGAGTTATTGCTCGCTATTATTATTTACAAGCTAACTGTGTAATTTGCATAAGCACCCTGTAAACGTCGAAACCAGTGACAAGTACACAATGGACGAGAAAAACTCTTCCTAAAGACGCGACGGAAATTTTGTCACTTCCAAAGATTCTTAAAGGATTCCGAGTTTCGAAAATCTCTCGAGAGTCTGATGGCCTGATGTACGAAAATATCGAAGTTCCTGAAGTTGAACAATATTTTTCACGTCGTGTAATCAATTCGTGCGCTCTTGAAAGGAATATCAGTACATATTTTGAATCGCGAACAATAGAGTCGATTCCGAGCAACTACTCGAAACGCTACACGTATAAAAAAGTAAAAAACGAAAGAGAGGGAGAGAGAGAGAGAGAGAGAAAGAGAAACATAAACGACAAAAAATAATCTGTAGGATGATTGATCCACTCGAAATAAGTCAAGCGACATTGTCGCTTCTTTTCAATGGCCATCGAGAAGGGTTACGGAATATCGATAGACATTCGAGAGAAAACAAAACGAGAATCGTCAAATTCAATTTTCCATCGCGTCACGTACAGTACACCGTCGCTCTATGAATTTTGTTGCAGAAGCGTACGCACACCGGCGCAATCGGTTACAAACCGCATAATGCCAAACCCCTGTTCGCTTCGAGCCGGTGATTTCGTGCCATTCAGCCCGTGGATTCGCCGGAATATTTGATGCTCGGTTAAAATCGCATTCTAGACCTCCCAGTAATGAACCGGAACGATTAACTCTACTTATCGTCGAACAATTCTCAGTCGAAGCGATCGCAATTTTCGCGCGTACTCCCTTTCCTACGTCGATCCTGCGTGATATCATTTTTCTTTCTTTTACAGACATTCTATTTTTCTTCGTAGAATGCACATATAAATAATTTATCAGGTGTGTAATTTCGTTCGAGTTTAATCAATTTAGTTAGCGGAGAAACGCTGAGAAGTAATCGCGCGAACGTTCTGCAATTTGAAAACGTTGATTTCAACGTGTAGAAGACGAGATTAGTACGGCGCTTTTATTTTTTCGTTGAAATAAAGAGGTGCTTTTTGTGGAATTAGAGAATCGGAATGATTCTTTGGAAGTTATTATCAGGAGTGGCTGCAATTTGCTGGATGATACGGAGAGATTATTTTCGAGCCCCGTTTCCTCGTTGAAAGCTCCGCGACAACAGAATCGTACCCCTTATCTAACCAAGAAATTTTATCCTATCGTTAACTTTTAACCGCGTTCGAAAGTAGAAGCATAATTTTATCAATTTCTTTCGTCGGAGGCGTGGAACGGAGTCCGGACTGGAAAATCAGTAGAGAGCGTGTAACGAGCAAGATAACGTTCTTTGTGTACCATTCAAGCATTTGCTTTTGAATAACTCTGAAAGAAAATAAATTACAGTTACGCAATTCAATCTGCGTTTTCCATCGGGTCCTCGACTTTGCGAAACCTTCTTCTTACATTCTTTTTGAATTGGAAAAAGTACCGTGGAACTTCTGACTTTAATTTAAAAGAATTCCCTTTGTCTCGCGAAGAAATGGATATTCTTTGTCAATCAATTTCAAGCGAGTCGTACAGCTCAATGAAAATAAGCAGATTTAGCTCGTCAATCTAAATTCTATTATTATTCCGACATCGATGGAGCCATTCATCGGTAAGAAAACTAACTTTTCTAAAGTTCTTGGTACGTACGTCTACGCTATCGTTTCCAGGAAACTCGGATTTACGCGGAGAGCATAATCTGTTCGAATTACGTCGCGATTAATGCTGAAACGTGTAAGGAGGTTAAATAACATTGAAACTGCGATCGGTGCAACCACAGGATTGTGGCTGACAGCCAAACGGAAGGTCGGAAGTGGTTCAATCTCCGAATCGATCTCAGAAGCCTCCTTTTCCATTTCCAGGACATTTGCAAGAGCATTGATGTTATGAGAAGGAGAGGGACAGACGGAACACTTTACAGACCGGGCCAGACAAGAGCTACTTCCGGTTAGCTGGATAGAACGGGCTTTCCTATCGAACAACTTTCGATAGTTCGTCGAGCAATCGTATCGTCGATTCAATCTCCGTTAAATTTTCTGGGGATCTGCTTGTCTAATCTGTTATGTTTCTTCCTCTTTTTCTCTTTGCTCTTTCTACTTCACCGACGTTACTCTTTAACCGACATTCATAACCCGCGTCTTATTTCATTTCTCGATCACTGATAAACGATAGACAGCGTTTTAAATCGATAAATATTTTGGCGAGTACGAGTGAAAAAATATCTTTGCAATAACGAACGTTGTTTGTTTAAACATAGTTGTTTGCCCGTAATGTGAGAATACAGAAGCAAAGATTACATTTCGCGCGCAGGAAAATCACGCGAAAACGAGTTCCACTCATAAACTATGCTACTTCGCGTTGAAACAGTCACTTTTGTCTTCCTAATTCCCTTTGTTTCATCCCCTGCAAGCGTAAAACAACAAGACGAATATGTGGTATATAAATCATAAGATGAGTTATGATAGCATTCCACGGGAAACTTTCAGCTCTACTAAAATAAATTTCAAGTGTATTTCGGTCCTCGGCCAGGAAGTAACGCAGTATCATCTGATTAATATAATACTCGCCATTTTTTATCATTATTCGATTTGCGTTTCCATTCTCTTTGTTATTATATAGAAAACATATCTCGTATCTCCTTTTACACGTAATAAATAAAACCCGCGTATCCGAATCAGAATCTAAAGGAAAATTATTCAAATTGATTCTAACATGAAAATGTATAATTTCAAAAATTAAAAGTAGAAGCTGCAATCTATTAAACTCTGAAAAATTCTGTAGATCATCTATATTATTCGGCTGTCCACTACTATAGCTCATCCACGTAACCTCTCGTTAGTTCGCTGTGAATCGAACGAATAGCAAGTAGCCCGCGTCCCTGGACGTCACTTTCGGAGCGATTTCTCGGATTTTCATCGATGAAATCATGCGTTTCTTGTACGCGAGAAGAGCGAGAAAGAGAGACGAACAGAGGAAAGGAGGCACAGCTCACCGACAACTTTTCGTAGCCGGGATTCGACGATAATGCGTCGTGCCGCGTTTCATACAGATATAGAAGCCCGGTGTACGTGTGTCGTATTGATTCGAATGGAGAAGCCTCTCGCATCGCAGCGAACCTCTATCGCGTCGGATTAAACGCTTGCGTATGCTACTGACGTCAACTTTCCGTCCCTTTTTTTCTCCCTCTTGTCCACTTCGTTCTCCCGTCGAACGATCCAGTGCAACTTGCGTCGATACGGAGATCTCTTTCTCTATTTTCTTCCCTTTATTTCCCCCTTCCTCCTCTTTCCTTTGCTTTTGCCTCTTTGCGCACCACAGCTTCTTGCCATTTTTTGGATCTTCCGTTTCCGCGCTTGATGTAAGAGCGAAAGGCTCCTCCGAATCGACGGCAAATGCAACCGCGACGACTTTACGAGTTGATTGTTTGCGTGTAACTCCAGATGAAAACTTCTCACACTCGATACTTTCTTAGTACACGGAGCGATCTTGCGAATTTTTGTCGAGCGTTTAAAGTTATTGCAAAACGGATCGTGCAATACGACGCGAAAAATAATCCTCTATAAACTCTCTAAACACACAATCCTAAACATTCTACACACATTCGCATGATCTTCTTTCGAGAATTCTTCGCATCGAGAACCATCGTAAACGTACAAGCAACACCTTTGTTCCCATCCACGCTCTTGCTTTATTCCATCTCGCAGCTCATCCAACCGAATGAAAACGACACCGAAGATGGAAACACTTTTCCTCTTCGTTTTTCGAGCGGATACGGTGCGCTTCGCTGTACCGGATATCGCCCAAAGAGCATATGTCCGAGGATCAATCGAAGTCGATGCAACTTGGAAGAGCGGCACATCCGCCTTTCTCTCCATCCTCCGATCAACCAGCCAAGAGATAGCCTATCAACCCGTGACACGCTCATGGCGATCCGTGTGTCTTTACCTTTGGCTGCACCCTATACAAAGGAAATGGCAAACCCACGTTTCTTCCTATTTATTCGTCGCGAACTGACAAAGAAGTTTTCGCCTGTATCGTCACCCGAGTCAAGAGTTTCGCTCTCTGGCCGTGAATCTGTTTTCGTGTCTCGCGGAATATGAGATCGACGTTGAATAATGCATCTCTGGCCCCTTCGACGAGCACAACGATCTTCGTTTTACGCTCTCGCGACCGAATCAACCTTTAATTGTATTCCGTTCTTCGTTCTGCGTTCATATTCGCACGCTGCTCGAAATAATTAGGGCTTTGTTCGCTCGCACGATTTTGCTGCTGCTTGGTAGATCGCGTCAGATGTTTGCAATGACTTTCCTGTTGGGTAAACTCTTCCGCTGGACGACTTGGTCGGTAGAACATTAAATATTTCAACGTACCGCGAGAGATGAAAGGAGCTAGATAGGACATTTTAACTGAGCGGAACGTTGATCGTTCATCGAATAATAAATTAATGAAAATGACTATATCGGTCGCTTCTATGTATATCGTACGATTATCAAGATTTATAGAAATTCCGTATGGATATTATTTCGAATTTGAGTGGAAAAGTGGCCGATGGTCATTTCGGTCGAACGTGGAAGACGAGCATTCTGCAGAATCAAAGTCAGGAAGCGCGCTGCTACGCAGAAGCTAGCCGGACGTGATGAAAACTTATCCCTCAGGATTAGGTTGACTTCTCACCTGGGATGAGAGTCGACTCGCGGAAAAGGAAGACCCGAGTAAAAAGGAACGTCTGATGACCTCTGACACCCACCGAATATTTTTCTTTCTCTTTTCGTTTCCATCTTCAGACTCTTCGCACGATCGGGGGACATCCTTTGTCACGCCATTTTCCGTACAATCTATTACAAAACGAATTTTCTACCTTTTTCTTTTTACATATCGATAGACAAAAGCAAGAGATTTATGAAAAATTACTTTGAAAATCAGGATTCGTTACTTTCAGAAGTGGACGAATGATTGAAATAATACAAAGAGCGAAACACCGAAAGAATTACACGCGTTCTTTTCCATTTTTTTGTTTTTCTTTTTCGATACCACACTGGGAAACTTTCTACGTGGTTATCTTTTCAGTTCCACTTTAACGCGGCAAAGCTGGGATGAACTTTGGATAATACGAAATTGAAATGCGTGGAAAAGAAAGAACACAGCCGCGTTGGAGAAATGCTTTTTAGATTCGTCGTAAGACTACCCATCCACAGGGCAGAACCGAACGGATAACAATTCGGAAGTTACCAATTTCTAAAGTCTCGATTGTGTCCGAACGATTGAAAAGTTTCTAAAGTTTATATATATTTCGAAGAAGTTTAACTTTCGCTTAAATCCACCTCAAAATTAATCCGCCGATATTCCTGATCTAAACTTTTATCTCAATATCGAACTTTGTTGTTGGAAAATTTTCTTTGAATGATAATATTATCCTTAATCGAGCGACTCGGAAGTTTCAAGTTTCATTAGTTAAGCCCGATACAATTAACGTTTAATATTTCGAAGAACGAAGGACCTGTTTTTCACAAACTAATTTATTGCATGCAGATAGTCGCCAACTTTAATCCATCGTGGTCAACGTAGCGTTAACGTAACGATTCGTTTGCAAGTTTTTTAATCAGCCTGCATTAGGAAATTCTAGTTTTTAACACGGCGAGTATAAAAGAGCGTAATTCTTCGTCAAAAGAAGCCAACAAACATTTTTCTTCTTTATACCACACGCTTTTCCCAAAAACCTATCGTTTTTGCCGCTCCGTTAGAAACAGACGCGCGTTAATTCTACCGTCGAATCGTGTGTCCGCACGTTATGTTACCGTGCAAACGTAAAACTGGTAAAAATTTTCCGGTCGTTTAGACGGGCAAATTATCCGCCTATTCGTGTCGAAGATAAAACGCGAAGAAACTTGGTCGTCACGGTACGGTAAACAGAATCGGATCGGATGTTTGCTCGCGACATCGCGTCGTGGTCGTTCTCGATTCGTACGCGTTCACGGTTGGCACATTCCACCGCGGAATTCCAAGTGAAATTTTGAACCTGCTCGATCGTAGGCGGTGCACACGGACGACCGACACGTCGCTACAGTTACCATAGTATACGCGGTGTCTCTGACCCACATAGTGGGCGAGGTGGGCGTTCAAGCCGGAAACAGGCCGGGGGATAACGGTTGGAAGACGAGGATGGAAGAGGGACGTGGACAGTGGTGGGATAGAAAAGTCGGGGAGAACAAAACCCGTACGCGAAGGAAACGGGCCGAGGACAAGACTAAATGAAACGAGGTTGACCGTCGGTCCTCTTGCAGCCCCTCGCCTTCTTCTCTCGCATCTCTCTCACCCTCTGTTTCTCTCTTGCCAACGTTCTTCCTTGCTCTTTTCCCGGTGAACAAAGCGGAGACACGGTCACGTTACCGAGTAACGTTCGGACGTTCTTGGATACGACGGCGATTCGCGCTGCACAACCTAGCGAGAATTATTTCGACGTTCCGGCGTGCTGCTTCCGCTGCTGAAATTTGAACAAACGACACGGTTGCTTGTTAGCCGCGCATAATGCACGTGGAAATCCGAGTTTATGGCACCCCTTGACGTATGCGTGTAAGTACGTGAGCGGGTCGCGGTGCTCGATTTAGCTCGCAACTTTGGGAACGTTTGATTCGCGCCGAACGATCGATCTTGGCAGAATCTTTGCGATAGTAGAATGGTACCAAGAATATACTTTGCAGTTAGAAATTTGACCGTTCTATCGTCAAAACATCCTGATATTCGAATATTCTGCAACCACAAACAATTACGAACGACTGCAAACAAAGTGTGATCTTATAAAATGTTAAGAATGCTATGAACTTATCCGATAAAACTTGCGGTATACGTAATCACCGCAACTAGTACCGTACTGTTTCTCTATCGTTTTATTATCGTTTGTTCGCAAGATCGACAGCGTTAAAGCAGATACTATCAACCACAAATCATTCTGCATCGTCGAATCCATTTATCCGTTTCGTTCACAATTTGCTTTCAAAGGTTTTCAATTACTTTGGCGCGTGTCCGTCAATGATACGCGTCTATTGTCAACCGCGCGACACACCGGGCAATTTGTTGGCGGCAAAGTCGCAAAAGAATCGAATGCTCGAGGATTCGTTTTTACCTCGTGTCAACCGATGCCTGTTAAACCGATGATCACCGGGATACCTCGCGGTATTCTTCGCGTTCGATACGGAGAAAAATTCTGGCAATAAATTGTTGCGGAGATTGATGGGCCGCTATACTATGCTATTACCCGAACTACAATATGGCCTGTGCTCGTTTTCTTCGGTGAAAAATAGCGCTAGCCGCTACTTGGCCGCGTATTTATATTATATGGCACCACCGAATTTCACTGAAAAATTAATATCCGCGTTTATCTCTTTCTACTTCTTACGATCGCTTAACTGAACGGTTTCAAGGCCAACGTTACGTTGACGCAACATTTTATTTATAATCTGTTTTTAGTTAATTCAGTCGATTCGGAAAAAGAAGTGGGAATTTTCTATCGTGGCAACGCGAAGGAAATTTTTGAAGTAGGAAATCTGTAGAGAAACGCAAATAATAGTTTAACAAAGAAGTCGCATAGAGCTCGATTAGCGTAATTATGCGTTAATTGTGAACTATTAGGACGCAGGAAGCAGTGGCACGCGTAGAAAGGCGCACCTAATTTCATATCGAGAACGAAAAAAAGAATTGGAGCTACACTTTCGCGGGACGTTAATGAAGTGAGAGTGAATTAAATTTTCTTTGATCTCGTCGTAAAGTACGTTTCACGGAAGGGGTAACTTTCTCGTGAAACGCGTACCAGGTATAACTTAAAACCATGAACGATATCCCTTTATCGTAACGCGACGACGTCTTCCTCGAAATAATAATTCACGCAATTGCTATTTTAATAACGCGAATTTCATAACGTTAAAAGCTAAAACTTTTCGTGCTGAATAAAATCATCCATAAAATAGCGTATCTTTTAGAGATAAAAATTGCAAAAAATGCAAACAAGAAGTAGACCAAGGAAAATATGCAAAAATCTTCGTCAAGGATGGCCTTAATTTCCCCGTAATTAAACCATCTACGTAGCTATCTCTTCTTCCCGCTCGTGCTACATATGCGCGAGACTAAAAACATCTTGAAGATCGGCCGCGTTCGATAACACGGAATTCTTTTCTCCCGCGAGAATTCGTTTAAAAGAGCTTACGGCGTAAGTCATACTTACACGTAGAAACGCGAGGTGTTTTGTATCGAGTCGCAAATGATTTTTCTTCGGGCATTTAATAACGTTTCTGTTGCTTGCATAAGGGTTAGAGTAGAAGGGGGTAAAAATGTGAGAAAGAAAACACAGACGTAAGAAAGAAACGCGCGCAAAAAGGAAACAGTCGTGTACGCGAAGGGCAGACAAGCTGACCAACTGCTCGGCGAAATGAGCAGGAAAACGGTTATCGCGCAACCGGAAAGGGACCGAACGCGATCGTGGACAGTACTGTTAAGTAGAATGGAATAATTAAAGCGGTATTTGCGGCTGGATTATTTCAACGGCGACGGAAACAGCGGCGCAAAAACTGACTGGCCACCGGTGGAGAAAAATCGTTGGAAAGTGAAGGAGAAGAGAGGAAGAAAGAGAAATGACTGGACAGCTGCCAAGTGCAATGCGGGGAGAATGCCATCCGCAGAGATCGCCGATGAGGGTCGGACCAACCCTTAATTTCTGTTTACTTCGTATAATGCCTTTCTACCGGGGCAAGGGATTAGAGGGAAGGGGCCGTTTCTCGATGCGTTATTGTAGGTTACTGGATTTCCAAGCGATTATGCTTCTCTTACCGTTCCACGAACGAATCAATTTGTTACTCGACCTCTGACCATTTCCTAGGCTAAGAATTATCGTTTATCGAAGAGATATATACCGTGGCTCGCGAAAGTATTTCGACGTTTACCATAGAAAACTTTGATGCGTACATTGGATATGACGTACATATACGTACGTGTTATATAAATTGTTTTGAAATTTCATTAGTATTATTACGAGACACGTAACATGATTATATCGATCTTTAAAATCAATCTGAAAATGTATATAGACGTCGCAAGATATTTGTTGCTTTAGCCAAGGTTTGTTTTATCACGTGGAAACTTTTATTTGACTTTAATTTGAAAATATGATAATGCAAGATCTTGGATAGGAATTTTGCATCGTTGTATCTACGTATAGATTGGATACTAAGATATCTTGTACTTAAAAATTCTAGCTGTTTCGACGCGTGCGTTAGACGCTATTGTCTTTCGATGCTCTTCTTTTTTCTTTTTTCCTACGAAATTAGTGCCAGACGAATCGATAGACCCCTCACTTTTCATGCCCCACACTTTTCGAGCCACTTTAGTCGCTTTGAACTTGCTTCCATTAATGGCGTGAAATGGATCTAATTTCGATACTTAGCTTACTCGTTCTAAAACCTTTCAAAAAATTATTGACCGATTTTATATTAACTATCTGCTAGTAATTTCATATCTCGTAAAATGGTAATAATCAGTAGCAATTTTTCGCGCGATGCTCAAAGCTGGGCGTTTCCCCTCGAAATATTTTTTTCATCGATTTATTTAAATATCATTAACTGGAGCTAATTGAATCGACGCAATTTAATCTCTTGGTATTTTTCCCTGGCAAAATACTTCGTAAAATATGCTCGAGAACGTTGCAGGCTGGAAATACCAAAACATAACTGGAAATTTTCATCGAACACCGAAATAATTAATTAATCGCAGTTTTACGTTCGAGCGCGCAACACACTACGAGATCGATGGATTTTGTTCGAAACTGTCAAAAATAATAATTGCCTTGGCGCAGACTCTCAAGTTCATTAATTTTCTCCTCACTTAATTATGTTGTTAAGAAAGTCGACAACAACTGACCTTAGCGTCGTAGCAAACCCTCGACATTCTGTTGCTATTGTCAACGACAGCCAGTGCACAAGTGTATATCTCATTATAACAAGACGTTGAAGGGTTAAAGAGAAAAGAAGAGGAAGCGCGAAGGAAAGAAAAATGGTAACGAGTGGTAGACGGGAGAAGAACGCGGCGGAAAGATGGAAAGGAAAAAAGAAAAAAGAAAGGGAAATCGGGGCGAGGGACGCGTGTGTTGCATCTCTTCGGAATTAAAGCGGCGGAAGGTAATTCGAGTTGCCGCGTGTCAAGGGTGAATGCCAGTCATCGAAGAATATAATATCCGCGCAAGAACAAAATTCGTTTAATTTCGTGTAATTAATATTTCGATATAGTAAATCGTATATACGATAATTCACGAAAGCATTCGAACATTTATCAGGGAAAATTTCTACGAATATACGTATCACGCGCGTTATACGAAACTCTGTAAAATTTCGTTGACACTGTCGCGAAACACGACTATCATCGGACAATTGGGCGGATGGAATAAGCATTGTTATTGAAAATCATATCGACGAGTGTACGCGTGGGTGGTTTATAAATCGCGAAGTTACACGAGAGAAAAACATTCAGGAACTAGACGACAGCGTTAATCGAATTACTTGATTACACTCCCGCGGGCGCGGCTTCGTTTATGCCAATTAGCGCGCTCGTTAGCGGTAAACGCCACATCGTGTCACGAGAGAATCGTCCTCGTTGTTATTTCTCTCTATATCTCGTTATCCCGTTTCGTTCGTGGCGTATACGCCGCAGAAACGTTTGATCTGCTTTTTCCATCGATGCGCTCGTTCCCCGTCGCTTGTTTAACAGACTTCATTAAAAGATATGTACATCGAAAACAAACAGGGGAAGGAGGGAAAAGTGGAAGTACAGGGGAGAGCGTTTCCTTCCGGTGAATTTCAATAAATTATTCGTTTAAACGTTGCTCCATTGTGTACTCTCGCGCGTACATGTTCGTTTGTTCGCTTTTTCCCGCGATTTTAGCCCGGGACCTTTCGCTAATGCAATTACGCGAGGAAAAAAGACCCCCTCTATAATATTATCGAGAAACGATTTTAAAGGAACGCTCGCGCCGGTACAGTTTCTTCGTGCAAACAGAGATAGTTATCGCGCACCGGACGAAATTATATTTTCAATTGCAGAAAGTCAGGAGTTTCTCAGTTTGATCACCGAGCGCCTTTTTTTACGCTTTCTAGGATTAGAATAATTACAATAAGATCTATTGTCGGAGAGGATCACCCCGTATGTTTTCTCCTTACGCGGCACGACGAATCAAATTTCCTGCGAGAAGTACAAAGAAAATTCTAATATCCAATAAAGTCATGTTCCTTTGCGGTCGCTTTATAAATGGCATTCCACATATTCCGCGATATCACGTAGAATGTACGAATGCGCTGTATTACAACGCGCAATAAGATTTAATCAAACACAACACTGCTACGAAATAGCGTGAATAAATGCTGCATAAATTGCACCACCGCGAACATCTATAAATCTTATATGGAGAACATAAGCTATTCGAAACGATATTAGAAAGACAATAAAATTCTTTGACTCGATAACGCCGTAAGACGAGTCTGCAAATACGATACCATTTTATAGATACGATCCCATTGCCCAGCATTTTCGCGAAATGTGGAATGTCTGGAAGAGGCCATCGCATTTCCCCAACTCTCCTAAATACCAATGAAACGTTGCGGCGTACACCATCGCCAGTGTAAATCGAGACATACGATGTTCGATTCGAAGAGCGGTCACCCCGTTCCGCGAACGAACTCGAGGCGTTCTCGCGTGATGCTTGGAATTCCTGACGGAGTTGCTCCGAAGGAATATCTATTTCCGGAGCAAAGACGTGTTCCCAGCGCGTAACCGCGTGATTGCGCGGACGTATCGGAATACTAGGCGACACGTAACTACTACGAGAGGTGTGATATTACATCTGTATTATATCGATGTGCACCATTCAGCCCGGTGGGACTCGTTTGCCCCTCGGAGGATTAAGGTCGTGCGCTGGCCACACCACGTTACTATGTGCAATATGCGAACAGCCTGGTGCTACCTGGACGTTGTCTCGATGAGGCCGTCTCAGCTATCTACCGCTCGAATTCGGTATTTAGAACACCGTTAGACAAAGTCAGTTAATTGCCAAATGGACGATCCTAAGGGATTGCTCCCTGATGAGATTTAACTTTATAACGTTGGGTTACGCTGGCTGGATAAATTACGCTCGGTGACAAACGAGCTCTAGATTTGTAACGCCGATTCCACGCGTTATATGCACGTACAGGGTGCTCTGTAATATTATATGCGACTGGTTTTAGAAATCGATGACAATGAAAAATATTCGTACGAATATTTACGAGAAACGAGTATCGTATCCTGTCACTTTTCCCCGATTGCTTTTACACGAGATGCGAGAATGACGTATCTAAAGATACGCTGGTTCGAGAAAGTTTTCGAACGTCCTTTCGTTAATTTGATAAAAGACAGAGTCGATCAGTTTGGCTACCGAGAGGTTTCATTCTTGAAATGATATCTACATATTAAGGGACGCCCTGTGTATATAACTACGCGGTTAAATATAACGTATTACCGAAACGTTATACCGTGTTTGGATTGGTCGGTGTGTCGGAGAAGTTTGCCAGCGACAAGAACGAAGAGAAGAAGAGTAATTGAGAAAGTTGCAACGTAACGGAATAAGATGATAAGAATTTAGCGGGATCATATTCCGACGACCGAATGAAAAGCGGTCTTCTATGGTTCCTCTTTAGGGGACCAAGTGTAACTTCCAGCTCTTTGAAAGTGAAGCTGAATCGGACTTCATTGATTTCATGGACAAGTTCCTCGGGGAATCGCAGCCAACTCCACGCGAACTCTCAATTACGATCGAGAAGTGAGCTCTGATTTTCGACGACTGATTTATCGGCGTTTACCTTGTTCGAGTTCTTCGACCAAACTGTCTCGCACAGAGTTACGGCACAATAAAGTAGACGTTATAATAGACGTTACAAAATGAAGACAAAGACGTTCCACAGGAATAAAACGTTAAGGAATTAAAAGGATACGTAGTGGCTAGAAAAAGTATTGGCGCACCATAGTAATTTATTGTAGCGTTCGCGTATATACCAGACAAATGTGCTCTGACATTCTTTAAATACTTATATCGATAACGTGCGACTATCATCAGCAGTTTGAAACATTTTTCGCGAGAATAACGAGGATCGTTCTGTTCTCTTGCTACGTTCATTTCGTGTCCATTTTCGATCAAGTCAGCAATGCATATTGGAATGCTACTCCGTTTCTTCCGTTGCTGTCGTTCCTTGGATAGACCCGAAACGTTAGAATATGTAGCGACACGGTAGAAAATTATTCCAGCTATCCGACCGTTCAAGAATTGAATGGAATGCGCGCCACTCGAATAATCTTACGATTCATCCACGTGTTCAATGTTTTAAACGTCCTAAAATTCTCAGCGAATTTGTTACAATAGAATAATTGGCATTCTCGCGTAGAAGATTTATGCTCGCGAGATGTTCAGAAAAGTAACGAATTTCAACGATTCCGCGAAATATTTAAGTCATTCGTAACGAATAATCGTTAATGGTCGAAATTAAAGTCAGAAATGTCTATAAACATATTTAACATCTTTTGCCCCTTTATCTTCACTCCTTTCTTACTCCGTTATACATCACTTAGAAGGAAACACTCGTAACGTTAACATTCTTTGGAGTTAAAAACGAGACAGAGAAAATTAAATTTTTATATTGTCTCTGACTGGAATTACTCGTAGGTAGCAAAAGTACGAAGTATTTTTAATAAAGATTACGTGAAAGCAGAGAGGAGTTGAAAAGTCTCCATAGAATATACAAAATTTATTCGAACGCCGAATCCCTTTAAAAAATCCAATAGCGTGGAAACGAAAATACTTTTCTTGATTTTTCACACGCCGAAGCGCCTACGAATTATGCACTAGCCAGTCGATATACGAGAAAACAATGCAACGGGGGTGTAAGAGTGAAACGTCGGGCAAATGGAAAAGAGTGGGAAACTCGGAAAACCTGACCGCATGTTTCGCGGAGATAAAAGTTTAACGAAAAACAAAGTGAGAACGTTGAATGGGACGCGAGAAGAGGAAACCAGAGTGGAGGAAAGAGAGAGACGGAGAAAAAAAAGAAAGAGAGTACGTACGTACGTACGTCCATCCGTTAGGGGCAGTTCGCGGAACTTTCAAGCTGCCATAGGAAATGTCGAGAATGCTAAAATGCATTAAAATTCATCGCGTAATGACCGTCATAACCGACTCGGCTTCGTTGAAAACCTTCCCCCTGAAGGAGGAATTCTTTTCACCGAGAAGAAACGAGACTCGTGTAAAAATCAGAGAGGACTCGCTGCTTCGTGCTTCGTTAGAATTAACGGGTAGTATTTCTCGCAACATCGAAAAGAATAACGTTAACGTCTGACCGTAATATCTTTGACGGATTGGAAATCGCGCGAGTGTTTTGTCAAAGAATTTTGACTTTCTCTTCTTAATACACTTTGATATCCAGTCAGAGATTTCTCGTAACATTTCGTTATTCCATAGTAATTTACGAAAGCGCCACGAACGTTTCCAACAACCCGATATGTATGTTTCACGATTATTACGAGTAAACGGTCTCAACGCTGTTAACAAATTACTTTGCTTGGTTCGAACAATTCTATCTTACTTTACCTGCTTACAGGACAAGAATATGTTCCAAAGAATATACGTAAACGCGTAAGCACTCGTGAGACGTATTCGCGCGCTTTCCACGCGCTATCGACGATAGATCAATTTTCGCGCGGAAGCAAAGCGTCGGTGGCTGCTAAAACCACGTCGCAATCGCGTGTAATCCACAATAAACAGCTGATAGACCGACGTACCGTGAAATCCTCTGAAACACGCGAAACCTTCGAAGTACACCTTTCGATTCTACCTTTTCCGCCGTGGCCAACGAGAAGCCGCGGTCCTCCCCATACGCGTGCGGATTCTATAAAATCGATATTTATACATCTCGTATCGGGTGCATTCGCGCATCGAGTTTCGCGCTCTGTTCGAGGGAACTTTTTGAACTTTGCCTTCTCCTTCGTTTCCCCTTTTTCACGCTCTTATCGACGATCACGGTGGTCAAGAGGGGATCGGCAAACGTGGAAAGAAAGGTAGAAATAAAAAAAGGAAAGGGAAAGAAACAAAGAAACGAGAGGAAAGAGAAGGAAGAGAAGGTAAAGAAGGCAAGATCGATCTGGAAAATCCTCGTTCACGTAAGATCCAGCGCGCGGTCACGACGAAGATCGTCCCGAGCTAACGAGCAAAAAGCACGAGGTACCGTTCTGCGTGCTTTAGACTCGGCCCGATGAAAAGACTGACCGCTCGAGTATCGTGCAGCTCGCGTGCGCTATAATGCATCTCGCTGCACGCGACCGATGCACGCTCGACGAACCTGCTTTTCATGTCCCAATTGCGGCTAGACCCGCCTACGTCAACTACGCTCCACGGAACATTTCGTGCCCGTGGCTCGCATCTTCCCGATACCTTTCCTCCTCTCTCTTTCCAATTTTTCTCATATCCCTCTTTCTCTCTTTCTCCAAGCGTAAGAAATAAGATCTTACAGCGTTTATTGTTGTTTTGTTTCAAGTATCTACAGATATAACTGTGTGACTTAAATATCGCCATTTGGAAAGTTTCATTTCTACGTTTCGGAGCAAGCACGAAGCTAACAGAAAGTGTTTCCCTGTCGTTTGCATAAGTGTTTTTTTCCGGGCAATGAGCTCACGTGGACCTCTTAAGAGTCACGCTGTATATTTTGTAATAAGCGCGCTACGCAACCGGCCAACGAAGATTTTAATTGTAAAGCAGCGTGAGAGGAAAAACTGCAGAAAATTTCCTGGCTAATTAACAGTAGCGTGGATATGATTTAGAGCGGCTGTTTTAATTGATCATTGCTCTGCAATTACGTTCCGCTAACACGCACCTTCTGCAGTTAGGAGTATTAAACAGTAACAATTATTCTGATCATATCCGACACGATATATCGGTGCAATTTTCCAAAGAATCGAAGATTTACACGAAATTTCTCTGGGAATAGGCGGGATTTATCGTTCCCAATTATTCTTCCATATATGCAAAACGCCCATTAGTATCGTAACGCGTGTAGATCCTTTCGTGTAGAAACTTCTTTGTTAATAAGAATTTTCAAAGTCGACGCTTTCTAGGATGTGTTTCTTTTTCTTCTTTGACGCAAACACCGGGTATTTTATTTCTTCTCTCTTAATCCTATTGTCTTGAATCAGTTGCGAGGAAGCAACGGCAGAAAATGAAAAGAAACGACGAAGAAAGCTTCATGGACGCAAGACAGCGGAGTTGGAAAAACCTTAGCGGAGATCGATATGGGGAAATAAAATCTTCCATTTCTCGTCGGGCTGGTAATTTCATGGAAGTTCTACCGAGCCGAGATAGGAAAAAGTCAGTCGCGCCGATAATTGCCTCCATAATGGCCCGTGGAGTTTGACGAGAAGAAAAAATTCACCGCACCGGTGAGAAATCCTACGGCGGAACGGTCATCTCCGCAAACACGCGCCTAAATTTCTTGATTTTCGTTCATTTTCGCGCGTAATCTATCTATCTTGATACACACGTTTTTATCCCATCGATAATTGGGTAACTGTAAGGAACGTTCGAATGGTCGAGAATCATAGTGGTGAAACTTGCTAACACAAAGAATTTAATTTAGCGAAGTAAGAGTTGATCGATCGTCAATTTAATTTCTTTTTTTTTTTTTTTTAAGAAGAAGAAGAAGATAAATCGTATAAAATGGGAAAAATAGCATTTTAAGAACTAGGTACGAAGTAAGTAGTCAGCGGGCGGATATTTTTACGATGAGTTGCATGTATACGGACGATAAATTTGCATTAGTACGATGCATTCCTTGATGAATTGACACGATCTTCTAATCCAATGAATATCGCGTTGCTACGATAACACAGAGGTAAGAGATTGTATCAAAAAATGAAAGTCTTTCGATATATCGCGACAACTAGCTTACAAGTGGCAATTTGTAATACACCGAGTATCTTTATTTTTGTTGGAATACATATGCGGCAGGTGAAAGATTGATTCGGCGTTGCACAAAATCGCATATTACGATATCTTTATCATTACCGCGTATTGTGGCGGCTAAACAAAATTTTTTTCTGTGTCAGAAAATCAATATGAGTAGGAGATAAAACGTGCCACTGAATGAACGTTCTATTACTGGAGCCGTTCAACAGCGAGCCACGTCGTTTTTTATTCAAATCAGACGAGGATAAATTGTTTCACTCACGGAATATTTATTAGTAAGTTCTCGCAGTTGCCGACTTAATAAGTTCGCTTCTATCTTCTGCCGCGCGGCTTTCAGTATTATCGTTGTTCTTATTTACATTAAGTACGTTCAACTTATGGCTGATTACACTCTTGAAAATCAATGGGCACTATCGTCCTAACGTGCACGTTATAATTTCCTATATTGTCCACGGTTTCTTCGACAAACGTTTAATCAATCGTCGACGCTTATTACTTATTCAACGTCTCGACTATTCAATCGTAAGCAGCGTGAAAAAGCGGATAAGAGAAGCGGAACGAAAAAGTATATCTTAACGGTTAAGCGTTATGCGTACAAAGAACTTTAAAAATCATGTACGCGACCGAGCGTCGAGAAGTTAATAGCGGGAGAGAGAAATTTTTTTAAAGAAAGAGAAAATCTTCTAGACGGTTTAT
Organism: Bombus pascuorum; assembly: GCF_905332965.1. NCBI lineage: Eukaryota > Metazoa > Arthropoda > Insecta > Hymenoptera > Apidae > Bombus > Bombus pascuorum. The sequence goes on along the minus strand of NC_083488.1, from coordinate 3,073,869 downwards.
GATAAGATTATACCACGTTGTAACGTAACGCACAGTAATAAAGGAAAATCATCGACTCTCTATCGCTCTCTCGTTTTCAACCAGTCCTTAATAAAATCTCCATTTTCTCGCGAAGTTAACACATTGTTGGCTACAGCTGATAGGTCGACGAGATTTCCTTGAAATCAAATATATATAATTACCAAGACGACCGATATCCTAATATTACGACGACCAAGTAAATAAATTGGGTAAATGAAATCCTACGCGTGTACACGAAGAGAAAATTACATGGAGCCTATAAACCATCGGCGGCCACTCGAGCAAACAATCGAGCCGTGAACCACGACGGAAGCGAAAAGGCTTGTTACTCGTCGGAACGAGCGACGCATTTTCCTCCCTTTTCCGTGGGAATCCGTAGAGTCGAATGGAAAGGCCGTTTCCCAGTGACGCTTAAGAAAGGTAAGTGTAAGCTAGACATAACAAGTTGTTGTTCGGAACAGAGTGCCATCGGCGGTAGGTATTCGAGACATTACCCGGTTGGCTTTTGATCTTAATCTTAATTGCTGAAACTTCTCCGTGAAAGAGGATAATTCAAAGCCGAACCTCGCCCCCTTCGCCCTTTCTGTCCGCCCTTATTCTTCCATATCTCTTTCGCGGATTCGTCGAGCAAATTTGCAAACGATAAAAACGAATCGGACCGTTTGTTCGTTGTCGAGCCGCAATTAGCAATAGCTCGAACGATTATAATCGATGACGATTCGTACACAGTACTTTATTATCAACCTTTTCCCATCCCCCTTTTCATCCTTAACGTCTCGTACACCGATGAAGTCGTACATCGATCGGTTATATAATATTTGTGGTTCCGTCGGAAGCAACGGAAGCGAGAAAACTGGAAAATTAATGTTTTCTCGGTAAGATACCGGGTAGCTGGAAGAAACTTCGTTCCACTTCGATCGAAGTTGCCGTGTTTTTGCGGTACATAGTTTGAAAGTCCAAGTCTCCGTCGCGTTTTTCCCGCCGAATCGACTTCGTACGATGTTTGTCGGTGTTTACTTTGACTCGACGCGATACCGATTCGCGTTATTCGCCGGTTTCGCCTCGCGGTTTATTTGGATTAATCGTTAAACGTTCGTAAACCGGTTTTAGTTAAACGGTCCGACAAAGAGGGGTGGAAGGAAAAGAAAAAAGAGATGCTTTCGAAGAAAACTTGGAAAGTTTCCGATAGAAGGGAACGCTTCTTGCACACTCGGAGGAGCTCTTGCCAAGGAAGAAATTTTCCAAAGCGAAGAACAGGGAAAAGAAAATCGAGTTGCTGTCAACGGGTATCGATCAAGCTGCTTGTAAAACTTAAAACTTCGCTTGCATATCGCTTACAAACTCGATTAAGAATTACTAAAACTTCCTCTTAAATTGAAAAAAGCGTCACGAGAGCGTGTAATCCAATTTGATGTGGAAAAAAGAAGAGAAAGAAAAACACCAATAACGCGCTACCATTAAGAGCGCAAACAGAAGCGCGTTATTGGTGAGCGTAATTATTCATAAAACAAATTGTAATTCGATATCGAGTTATGCCGATGGCCCCACGAAAATACAAGTGTTGGTCATCGACGTAACGATAACCGAACGTTCAACGAGCACGGCTGACAATACGATAATGCCAGTATAGTAGCATCTTCCTCTGCTCCTCGTTCTTCTTCGTAAACAGAGATTAGATATCGAGCGAAACGGTGGACGGAGCTCTCTGTTGTACGTTCTATTCGTCCTCGGCCTTCTCTCTTTTTTCCAAACCAACAACCTTTCCAAAGGATCATCGCGTTGGTTTTCATTGTCGTTGACGGCCGTGCTAGTTTTAGAGATCTCGTGTGTATACGCGGTTCTTTCTAGAGGCAGGTCCAGGACGATCACTCGAGAAATATAAAAGGCTGCTTGCGGCAGTCCCTATCCAACGATCCTGGACCCTTCGAGTGTCGAATGCTCGTCTTAGCTATTACAACGAGTATGTTAGACCCTGAGAGAAAGAAAGATTATCGGACCAGGTTCTTCGACAAGGGTTACTGCCTCTTTTCGTATTATGTTCCCTCTCCATCGAGCAATCTCGCCCTGTCCTCGCGTCTCTGTGGCTTCGCTTCGTTAATTCGGAAAGCATAAGCCTCGATTTATGTCTCGAGACTCAAAGGATCGTCTCTCGTTCGATTTTCGCTCGATCTTGCCCAGAAGCTTTATGACACGCCGGGGAAATGGGATCTATGCGCGACAATATAAACGGTAGCTTGGCTTTGATTCAGTTGGCCAAACTCGATCGAACTGCCGACGTTATGGCTGCGAAGGACCAACAAACGATCGAAGCTTTTCGAATGGATGCGCGTTCTTGATTCCAACGTCTTACATAGGTCTCCGCGTAATGATCTTTCGACGATTATTTACTTCACACGCAAGAATATTCTTCCATTCGATATTCGTACTTTGAGGTGGATACTTTTAACGCTGAGCTGTGCTCTCGACACTTACGTCGTGTTACGAGTTATTTAGCGTTTTCGAGCGAGCCGAAGATTTAAACGTTCGTACGATTTGGACCGGTCTTTTTATAATAATGGAAACATCACGAGCAACTTCTGGCAAAGATACACAGAGAATATTCGAGCAATGCGCTTGCTTGTGATCGCCGATATGTTGCAATACCATACGGATTCCGTATCAAGCGTAACGATGCTTCTTCGTAATTATATCTTCTACAGTTAACTATTTCGCAACGTGTATTACGAAATTAGCGGAAAAAGAGGAAAATTTCTTTCCTATCTATACCACCGTGCTGATGACGTACACATTTTTATCATTTTCATAGCGAATCGAAGATATATGTTTTATATAATTGCATTTACATAGCACCGAAACATTCGCGCTTAATTGAATCTAAATATTTATCGAGCATGTAATTAGAAGTACATTAATTGCACAATTTCTCTCAGTCAATTGTCGGGGGGAGGGCGGATTCCATATTCGATGTAGTGACATTTCCATTAAATTTTTTATTTACGATTTATATATTTGATTAATTGTAAATAATAGTCATTTATACGCGAAATATTTTCAGTTTCCCTTTGGTTCAGGAAGAGAATCTCGTTACAGCGATCGGAATCGTTCTAAATATTTTCCGCTCCGCGAAATCTTTCGTTCCTAATCTATATTTCGTTTTATGGCAATCATTTCTATATATAGAAAGAAACACCGCGGCACGCCATGTTCCTGATTTTCGCAGCTACCCGCGAGATATCTTTTCTTCGCTTACCCGCCTTACAGATGTCCACATCGACGTCGTCGCTGATGCCACGAGGGAACTTGGTATTCAACAGCTCTTCCACGGTGAATTTATGCCTGTGCCTTCCGACGGTGTTCTCGTTCTCCCCGGGATCGGCGTCGACCGCCCGGCAATCGGCGCATCGACTCGCCAAACAGAGGATGGAAAGCAACGGCAGCAATCTCATCTCGATATCGTCGATATCGGGTCCAAACGACACGAGTGCCTTCTTCCCTCTATGTACCCAGCTAGGCCATAAAAGACCAGTCGTACTACCGCCTACACCAACGCATTTGCCACTACTTCTCTTTCACCCTCTTCTCGTTTCCACCTTTCGACGTTCTCGTCCTCCACCGACGACTCGAGACCACCACTCGAAACGCGGGAGAAATTTTCTCGAGTGGGATGCCACCGATCACATGTCCGAACTCAGTCACGCTCGATGGATGCGATCGATACGTCGTCCTTGCCCTCGCCTCGGTCAATCGACCAAAAAAGGAGAAAAAAAGAAAAAGAAAAAGAAAAAGGATCTATCGGAATGACGCGAAGACCAAAAGCGAAGGAAGAACTACCCTTTGTCGCAGATGCACAACGAAGCACGAGCAAACCGGAGAAGACACGTGAGACGAGACGCGATGAAAAACGGTAAAATCGACGATTCGGCCGATACGCGGTCACAGAAGGTAGAAGGAAGATGAAGCAAACGAGTGATACACGCGTTCACGCGATGAAAACGTAATCGCTACTGAAGAGTTCGGTCGGACGCCGATCGAGGAACATGACGAGCGTACGTCATCGGGCAAACGAAGCGATAAGAGACGATCGCGAGGAAGGCGAGCGGGAGCGCGGGTCAAAGTTCGTGTCACAGATTAGAGGGACGGATTGCCGGCGGCGATCGTCCTTGCGTGGAGAACGTGGAGAACAGACTGATCGTCCCTCGCGGCCGACACGACGCGTCGTTCGAAAGCGCGCGCTCGTACTGGCATTAAGTCGAGAGAGGGATAGAGGAGGAGGGGGATATGTATGTATATCTAGAGGGGATGCCGGGAACAAGCAGTCTCCTCCCTCGCAAACCTGCACGGCACGAGGGTGGCCGAGACACTGACCGAGCTTCCGTCGTTCGGCCACCAGCGAACCCTAAAGAATCCTCGGCCCTCCGAAAAACACTTGTACCGCTCGCTCGTACATAGATTCCCGTCGATTCTCGTCGCGTTTGATCGTCCGTAGTTCGATAAAGATACGACGGCCACGCACCAGCAAATATCTTGTAAACATATTTATCTTATTAACTCTAAATATATTTTAGATACGCATAATTAAGAAAAATGAAGAAATAATTATCTGTTTCCGGATTTAAGAAATATATTCCTGAAAGAAAACGAATAAGCCTGGTACACTTTAACGCGTAAAAATTTGCAGAAAGATCGCGAACGCGGCGCGTGTTCGATCCCTTCGATTCCATATCGAGAAAGATCGAAAAGAAACTCTTTCGCTTGTCGATTCTCAAAAAATGATCAGAATACGCACGAGATTATTGAAAGATAAAAAAAAAAAAAATTGTATCGATGCACGTATCGACGTTGTCATTCAGTTTCCGCCTCGTGCTCGATACGCGTAACGATTTCTCACCGAACGTGTCGATGTTCGTGCGACAATAAAAATAACAGAAGAATCCAAGGGAATCTCGAAACGTATATTTTTCGCTGGTTGGGCAATCAGCATTAATCCAAACAAATACGAATCAAATACCTGGAATATTTGTAGCATAGCGAATCCCATCTATAATTCATCGAACGTCCATGACGATCCTTGTCACGAATTTACATACACCGTCACCGCGACGATTTTCGTCGCGCGTTCGTTTGCTAAAAGATCGGACAACCGCCGAATTACACGGTGGAACGTGTCCCTGGCAAACTATCGCCCGTTGCATTTAAAAATTAACGGTACCGCTTGTGTACAGCAGTGGCGCGAGGCTACTTAAAAGGCTCTATTTCTAGAAGAACGGTGGCGGTGCTGGGGCGTCGCTTTCGGCCACACATATTGATAAATATTCCAAAAGTGGCGGGGCCTGTCGCCCACGGAAACACGTGTTTCATATCCCACGCAACGACCTGTATCGGTCAAGTATCGGATTACTGTCATGGGATCACCCTTTAGGAACCCTGCCTGTCTATCCGAGGGTAAGTGCATGTCGACGCTGCACAGAAACCCTCCACGAGAATAATCTCTGAAGGTACGAGGGAAAAACCGAATTCTCTGTTAACATCACGCACGAACGAACGAAACAGGACAGTACGGCGACGAATCAGAGATCAGCCCGAGATACTAGTCAAAGTTCCTGCCATCATTCTGATACTTTGAATGTGATCCTAACCCGTAAGTTTAGCTTCAGTTTCGTACAAATCCGTTCGCAGGTATCACGACACTCGCAGATCGACATCGAGGAAGATTAGGAAATTATTCGAATCTTTGAGAATATCGTCAAGGTGGGTGTAGAAAAAAGTACGAGATATCGAGATAAATCAAAAATTTGTATATTCGATATTACGATAGAATTCTTTTCTTCGCGTATGATATCATTGTGATCGAGAATCAGCGGAAAACGGTTGACTCGTGCGATTTAAACGGACCGTTAGATTCACGAGTGGCGTTTAATTAAAATCATTAGGGAAGGGAATATTAGGAGCAATAAGTTAGGTGTTCGTGGCCACAGCTGCACGTGAAACGTTACATATAAAGGTAATAATATATTCAGCGGTACAGTAATCGTGGAAGCCTTTGTAGAAGCTTCGGCGATGCTCGATAAAAATTTCATCGCTTCATATCGCACGCTCGACTTCCTACGGTTGAAATTCTTCGCGTAACAACAGTTTTTCCTTCAATTATGTTATCCGTCAAGTACGATGCGTCGATGTATCCATCAAAGACAAAAACGCACGCGTTGCAACGATTAATCGCTCGTAAATTATCCCACGTGGAATCTCGAAATATCGAATCTGCGAATCATACTGAATCGCAGTGGTTAAACGAACGAAAAAGCGGTGGAAATCCACAACGGAATATCTCTTACGTAACGATACTCTGTACGAGTGGAAAGTTTGCTACGATTAGCGTGAAATACGTTAAACACCCTTGTTCTTCTGTTCGCTCGGTTTCGTTAGATTTCCAACCCGTTCGCGAAGAAACGAAAGGAGAAACGGAAACGACGATGCAATTAAAGCGGAACCGTTTAAATTTATTCCTGCAGGACGTTTCGGTTGAACGAAACGACGGCCTTTTTGTCGGTGGTTGCAGACTTTCCGAAAATTCGAGCAGCCGGAAGCGATATCCCCTTGCGAACCAGATCCGAAACTTTTCCGCTCGCGCGTGCTTTTCTTCGCTTCGTTTCGTTTCGCCTTCGCTGTCTAATATTCCTGCGCTTCGTTGCATAACATGGAAAACTCGAAAGTCCACCACCTCCACCAGTTCGGTATGCCGCCACGCCACCGTGTTCGATGGCGAAATAATTAACGTGGAAACTTTCCACGCGATTGAAAGATCTCGCGTTTACGATAGAGGGGCGTCTAAAGTGGATCGTCGCCGAGCAAGCGACATTAATTAAAATCGTTGAGTTTAAGCCCACCCCGCTTAGACCCGCTTCTCCACTCGTGTGTCGTTCTCTGTCGCTTGGTTCGGCTACCGAGAATCGTGTAAGAATTTTTCGCGTGCCAACAGAGAAATTCGTCGAAATCGAACCCGAGAAGGTTTTTTTCCACACCTACGAAGATAGGGATCCGAGCATCGCTGCTCGAGCAACGCGTTTTCGGTGTAATTCCCGCAGTAAATTAGCCATAAGCGCATCCGGTCGATTGGTTCTTACGTGGAAGTTGGTCGTTTAATGGCTGTTTGGCTGATAGTTTGGTTAGGAGCCGGAGAATTGATAATTGAATCGTTAATTCAGCGAGAATACGTAATTGCTTCTGTTACTTTGACAAAATTATTTATCTTTGGTGGAAGCATGTTTTTGTTCGCAATAGTTTTAGTTTTAGGTGCTGCTTGAATTGATCCTAGTTAAACGGGATTAGATTTTGGTAATAGGCTTTCCGCTCCACTGAACTAACGATTATCAGTGTTCGTTAGCGATGATAGAACTTTAGTCAGCGAATTAAACGAGACACAGAGGAAAAAGAGCGACAAGATTTCTGATTTAAAAAGATTATGGATAAAGTTGGAAAGATTGATAGAGAAACCTGTATGCCTTCGAACATTAAAATACTTGGCTACGCGTAGTCATAAAGCCTACCTATGAAACCTACTTACGAACTGTACGTATCGTTTCCTGTACTTATCTCGTTATTAGAAAGACTGTGCACTTGTTCCACTTTTTCGCTGGTCTTCAAATATTCATGAATGATATCATACTATGATATATGAAGATCACACATATACATAAAGCGTAAGAAATTTCAAAAGGGAAGAAATTATAAAAATAAATATACCGCTCTTGAACATTTTTTCTCTCTGCTCGGCTGTAGAACGATCGCTTGCTTCATTTAGAAACCGGTGGTAGCCGGTGAATCGCTCACCGGGCAAATACACTCGCCAGCGAAGTCTTACGGGGAAATTGTTCCATTGTGATTTTAATTCATTCGCGGTTTAACGACACGTCGTAGCGAGGCGAAGTTGCCGCCGGTGGCCGAAGAGAAACGAAAGAAAAGGTAGAAACGGTGAAAGAAAAAGGGGGCGATTCGGCAGAGGCAACGAGGAAAGAAGCGAGAAACCTTCTCCGATACGGAGGACGAAAAAGCAGCGCGCGAGCTCGTTTAAACAAGCTGCCAACGAGCAATTAATCAGCGTTAACATGCGCTCTTTACTGCGCGCATAATGAAGCCGATTAGATGCGCGTCGAAGCTTTCATCTCTCCAGACTGCGTCTCTCGTTAGACAGTCTCGTTTCGCCGATATCGCGGAAGAAGAAAGAATGGAGGGGCGAGAGGCAGGGGAATCTCGAACGGGGCTAAACATCATTTCTGAGGCCTAACGATATCGTCGCTCGAGATAAGCTTAATATTCGAAACGCGACGTCTGCCGCGACGAGATACTACACGAGGACCTTTCTCGTACGACAGTGTTCTTCAATTTTTAATCGACAGAAATAGGAAACTACATCGACGTTTATCGAAAATTTCTGTGAATTTTAAAAGAAAAAACGATTCATTGGGTTTCTCGTGATTTATCGATGAACCGTGGAAAATAGAATATAGATCGCGATAATTTTCGGTGATTTTCGTATTGAAAACGAGGTTGAAGAACACTGACACGGGAAGCAGATTATCTTACCAGCGAGGCGGAAGTATACCGTCGGTATTACCGGTAGCTTCGCGAACTTACGAGGGGATATTCAGATCGATCATTCCGGTTGAATATTTTCTGGTAATGGAACGTGGAGCCAGCGTAACGATGTGCTTCGATGGAATCGTGTATCGCGAATGACTGCTTCTTCTACGATCGTTTGGAATAAAGGAAGGACTTTTCAAACTTTTAATGATCGCGAGAATGAAGGAATTAAATTTTGCTGCAAAGTGTTTTAGTATTGAGGAGGTTAAAATAGCAAAAAAAAAGAAAAAAAGGAAAAGAAAAAAGCTAAGACCTTTAAAACGTTCCTATGGTCACATTTTTTCTTACTAAATAAAAATATATGTATATCTTTTTACGTACGTACGACGCCCTAGAATCGCGAATGATAAAATATATCTGTAATTCCAATTGGTATTATAACTTAGTTGGTAACTTATGCGCTTCATTTTGGGACACCTTGTACATTCGATTTCGTGCAACTCGATATCGGAACGATTGTTTTTAGCCGTTCGTTACAACGAGCCTTTACATACAGCTGCGTAAACGATACTGAACTCCCCCAAAAAAATAACAAAGCAGAAGGCTAACTTTTTTACGTTGAAATTTTACCCGCAGACGCACCTTGTCTGATTTCGCAGAAGTACTATGCTCTGCGCGCAAAAAGGGGGAGAGCATCGAGCGTGTTGCATATATGGCCCTATTCATTGACTAACTCATTGCTCGTCGGACGAACGATAAATAGCTTTGTACAACTTTAATTCCTTGGGTACAAAGAATGCTTGTGCTGCGTTTCGCGAACTATGTGTGCTCGAAACAAGGTCATAACGAAAGTACTGATACTTCTATCTGTGAGTTATCGTGACTACTTTCATCCTCGATGCCATTTCGATGTAGAAAAGTGAAAAATAAATATGAATTTTAAATGTGTACTCACTTAAGATACATTTTCCAATTCGTTTTATAACTGATCTTCGTTGAAGTATAATATTAATAATAGCGTGATCAACGAGACGAACGCGTTTTTTTAGATAGACACTAACGTTCGTTACTTTTTTCCGTTACATTTTCATTGACTAAATACAGGATAGATCTGACATTATTTGGAACTCCGAGTCTCGTGTTTCGAAATTACCGACTTCGAGAAAGATCAGTCTTCCTTACGCCCTCTGCGATTTGTTACGGCGCATATAGGAATTACATATATTTAACTCGGTCGACAAACGCGACAAAAATGAAACTGGCATCACTGGTCAATGCTGGAATTTTACGCCATATCGCGCCACCACTATGTTTGTAGCGTCAAACGTTCTGTAATACCGACCATTCAGAAGTTTTATTACGCCCTCTACAATTTATTACATGACATGGAGTCATTGACTTTTCTATCTTTTTATGTCCATTTGTAATTCCATTTTCTCTATTTGAAATTAGAAACAATTTGTACTCTTAAACTTCGGTCATACAATCTCATTCACTTATAATTGAGTCATTGATGAAGGATAGGCATGACATTAAATGGAACCTCCACGGGAATTCTTATCTCTTGTTCTGAAATACCGACTTCGAAAAAAGTAGAATGTTTCTCATGCCCTCTACAATTTATAACATTTTCATTCTCGACTTTTTAATTCTCGAGCGCATATAGATTATTGTAGATAGAATCATATTAAAATCATAAAAAAGAAAATCAATATAATGTCAATTATAATATTGGAGATCTATTACTATTTGTAAAACGATACACATATTAATATTCCGAGTATATTTGAAAAACAATATCGGGCTAAAAATTAATACAGTCCAGTCTAGATCAGATAGACCCCGAAAAGAATATTGAATCATTCAGACTGGGCTGAACTACCTCCCCGCAGAGAAGATAGATACTTATGTTAAAACCATTGCGAGTTCTTTCTATACGATGATGCTTATCCGATGCTTATCACACGAACTCAGTGTTTGTCGCGGAGGTTGTCATCGCGATGGTGGTTGCGGGTCCAGTCGAGGATATGCGGCCCTGGGCGATTAGTACTGCGGCACTCGGACGGGGTTTAGACCTGTAATTTGATGTCCTTCATAATTCTGTCCAGTGGGTTCCTCCCACCGGCAGTGGACCCCACTAGTTCAGTTGGAGCATACCTTCGTAATCCTGTTCAATGGTCCCTCCCACCGGGTGCCCCATTTGTTCAGCTGGAGCGTGCCAGATTACAGGCCTGTATGCTCGATCTTTGCCTGGACCACCGCGGCATCGTCGGTCGGTGGCTTCGACCGTAGCTCGTGTAAGTTTCGATCGGCGAGACAGGAATCGAGCGATGGTCAATCGCTGAACCTCCTACCGAAACTTACGCTTATCTTGTGTACAGGAGTGCGTCGCGTATGTTTGATGGTTCCTCCGATAGATCACGAGCTCGTTCATTTCGGGCGCGTCAATTTTATTTTGTAACTGATCGCGGTTCTTTTCGTCCTGCCATTTTCAAAGGATGTTCTGTTAAGAAATGTTAGGGCGATCAAATAAGTGTTTGATATTTTAAAATATATTAGTGTCGCGAAAGTAGAGCGTTAGATTTTAACAAAACATCCCGAATTTCCCTATTGCCAGACACGAAAGTATAAATAAAGGGTCAGTAGCTTCGTGTTTTTTCCTCCGTTGCAAGTTAGGCTAATGCACTGAGTGTATTTGATACTGAATGATGCCAGCAGGGTTGCGAATTATTGTACGTTGTTTGTAAAAGTCGATGTAATCGGTGTGTGGGAAATGGATGTTGCATGATTAATTTTAAGCTGGTAAATATCCGTGTAATCCTTCTGTGGAAGATAGATGGCATGTGTACGCTTACTTTTAAGGTTAGGTTTAAATATTAATTTTAACTCTCAACTTAGACAACTAACATGGCATGCGCTCGTCTTAACTTTAATTAATAGATATACCTTGGTAAATTATTAGTACCTGACGTGGATCGTTTTAATTAATTTTAAGATAGATATGTTCAGGCAAAATCCATTCTGCGCGCTTTTTATAGAAAAATACATTGTCTAATAGAGCGAAAAGTATAAAACTCCTTCATCTAATCTTTTTAAAAACTAAATTATTAAATAAGATAATGGATTTAACAAATTGTTTATAGTTACATTCTTTTTATTTTACTTCAAGTTAAAGTTTTTGATGAGAAAGATTGTCAGCAGTATCTATTTAGTATCTATTGTTAATATCTATCTTTAGCTTCGCTTTTAAGTAGATTTTAGTTCGAAGATCTAGATTGAGTTGAAGTTAATTCATTATAAAAAGCCACGGACAACGAGGAATTTATTCTTCGGTTTAAATCTTTGTCTTTATTGTTACTCTTTAACTTTATTTTTAAATCTTAAATAAATCTTAAATAAAGAAAGTTAGTTTTAAATCTTAGTTTTAGTATAATTGTAAAAATTGTAAAAATCGATAAAACGATATATTTATCTTTAGTGATCTTTGCACCGATCTTTTTATTTCTTTCATTGTTCTTTTACTTTTTCCATAAGGCGTGATTTGTATGTTTGAATTATCAATAAATTGTATTGTGCATTTTTGAGTCAGTCTTTCTATACCTGATAATATTACTCCGTTAATTTTCAATAATTATGCTATTAAATTATAACTATACACTCCCACTAATTAAAAATAATTATACTCTTAGTTTATAACAGTTGCACCTTTCGACTTTGAAACTACGGTTATTTTCATCGTAAACTGGCATTTGATATAAATAACACAGTTCTAAATGAAAAACTAGGTCCACAGAAGTGTAAGTTTAATTTTAGCTGGTAAAAAATATCAAAATTATAAAAATGATTATTGTAATAGATTAGTGGAGGTGCCAATTTACAATAAAAATAAAAAGATTAGTAAGTTTAATTCTATTATATTGGAAAAACATTTTTGTTGTCAACAAACCGTTACCGTTCGATTGAATTTCCGGTACCTTGACAACAATTTACAGAAAGTATATAAGAAACATGCAACTCGCGCGCGAGCTCATTTGCATTTGAATTCCCGTACCGTAAACATCGAAAAACAATTTCTACGAATTCAATTAGCAATTAATAACATCTAAACTATTACTTTACAACATCCAAGATATTAATTTATAACACTTAAGCCATTATTTTATAACATTTAAACTATAAATTAACAATATTTAAACTATTATTGTATAACATTTAAACTATTAATAAACAACATTTAAACCATTAATTCACAACAATTAAACCATTAATTTATAATATTTAAGTCATTAATTTAATTTATCATTTAATTAACCATAATTTAAGCGGTCGCGGTAACGTAGTCTTTTATTTTTCTTTTTTTATATATTTATTTTGTTGAATATTCGTTTCCGGTATTAGAGTCAGTGCCTCCCTCAAGAGGATAAAGCCTCTTCAGGAGCTCAAGAATGTAAGTAGTTTTATATATTGTATTTCAATTTGTTCTATTTATTATATTCTATTTGAAATATTGTTAATTACAAAATAAAAATGATTGATAATTTAGAAAGCTGTAAATGTCCTTTTTAATTAAAATAATGTCTTAAAGTCTTAACATTAAAGTACAATAAAACTGTCTGATACGTATCAAAAATCACTGAATGTTTTATTCTCAAATTTTTATATTGGAGTTTCAAATTACATACTTATTAGAGTTTAGTCTTTATTATTGCTAAAGTTTCAAATTTGTTATTATGTATTAACGATATTAACGATATCTTATGTTTTGTTATAGACATACCACTGCTTCGACTTCTTCATCTTCTTTGGGAATCTTCTAACAGTGGCTCAAAAGCCAGGAATGTAAGTATCTTTACATATCGTACTTCGATTATGTCTATTCTGTATATTTTTCTTTGATCACTATCAATTAAGAAATACAATTTGATTAAAAATTTAGGAAATTAGCATTTTCTGAAATTATTCTTTATTAAAATAAAATAAGTGTTAAAGTCTTAATACCGAATTACGAAACAAATGACTAACACGTTTTAGAAATCATTAGATTCTTAATTTTTAGATTTTAAACTTTCATATTAGAGTTTCAGTTTTTATACTTATCAAGGCTTATTACAATTTCAATCTTTATTATTACTAAAGTTACTAAAGTTAATAAATCTTCATTTTTCATTATCTCCAACTTTTCAAATAGTCAGGAGTCACTTATCATGTTTTGTTTTGTAACAGATTTTTCGCAACCTCCACTTCTACCATTGACCTTTCAACGGTTCCTGTCTGATGTTAGTCTCCCTGATGATATTCGCTGGGATAGCGCAGCATCAATGGTAACGTCCTCTGCTTCTTCGCTTCGAACGGTGAGTCGCATGCATTTCTTTTCCTCCGGTCACTCAATCATGTCGTAGGACGAAAGGTCCGAATCGGCACGGGTGACCGGTTGTATTATGTAGAATTTTTTGCGAGCATAGTGACCGCGGGTATTTTTATACCCGTGAGTAGTAACACTCATTTTTTCAAATTTATTAGATTAGGATAGGTCTTTTTGCACATCGCGATTATAATAATTAGTTTTTTAATAATTAGGTTAAACATATGCACTTGAAAATATATTCGTGTTATTTATAAATACGCATGTTAATATTCCGTATGAATATTTGCAAATGGCAAATATCTACACGAATATACCTGTATGACATAAATATACTTGATTTTTAGCAACGAATCGATCGTGACAATATTAAGTCACGTTCGTTTATTTCACTTTGGCTAGAATATAAAATATGAGTTAAAATTCATTTTTTTCCGTACAAGAATGTGTGAAATTTTACGTGCAAGAAGACATTTCGCGACAGGCAGATTTTTTAATCAAAGCAATAATTTTGAACACTGCTTCTGCATTTTCGAATATATACTTTGATAAAGAGATCGCCTGAGATTATTTCTTTTTCAGTAATATATTTAGAGTCAATTATTCCATTTGATTGAGTCTCAGTTTTTTTCAGTTAACGCTATCTTGTTTACGATATTAAAATTTTGTTCTGATTTATTGAATTAATATAGTAGAGTTACATAGTTACTATTAAATTAATAAAATAGAGTTAAACAGATACGAAGTAGTAAAATATAAAATCAAAGAACGTTAGTCCGTTAAATAAAAATTACACAAACTAATCATCTTTTTAGATTAGGATTTTCAGGTTTAACCCCTTCCGTGTCCACTGTCAGGATCTCATTCACGTGCCCAGGTGCTACTTGAATGGGAGAAAGACATTGGGCACGATGATCTAGAATTAAGTAATGTAATAATTTTTCAGCGACTGACGACGCGTTAGTGTATTGTGCACGACGTATTTTCCACATTGTGTATGTGTGTTGTTAGGCCGTGGAATTGCGTCGCTTTTTCTCATTTCTTACAACCTCAAATATTAAAAATGTTAAAATATTAAATACATATATCGATTCAATTTACGTCTCGATGCAATTAGAATTTCTGATAATATCATCTACACGATTACTTGTAATCACAATCTTAATATTGCTATCAATTGCAATTATAATTCCAAGTTTACTTATATTTATTTTAAAAATATAATTCCTTTAGACGTGTTTTATCACGTTTTACGCAATGGTCACTAGCCTTCGTCAGTCGATTTCAGGAAAAAGGTACGTACCTTAGAGTATGCATGTTGTGTTAAGCTCGGGTGTCGGAGGCGTCCCGGGACGTCCTCTCTAGTGTAGGACCTTTGCACCCGGGCGTTTGTGTGAGAACCGTGGAGCGGGTGTGTTGGTGTGCCTGTTTTGCCATTTTTAAATATAGCGCTAGGTAGGATAGGTAGTATACTTTCTGGTATGTCTGTTAATTATAAGTAGGTAGGGCCGGGCAGGTTGGCACAGTCTCTGGTCGGGTAGGCGCGTTTTCGTGTGACCAACCTGTTTCTGGAAATTTATTTGAAAAATCGACGGTGAAACTGGCACGAGTAGAGCATGCTCTCGTCTCTGGTATTGCCTTTCGATTTTTCGAAGTTCGCGGTCGCGGTCGCGAATGGGCTCGAAACGAACGTTTGTTGCTCGAGCACGCTCGTGCGAGTGAGCAACGATCACCGCTGTGATCATTGGTCAGTCCATGTGTACTTCATCAGCTTCCGCGGTTTATATTTTTATTTTATAAGTTTATTTTTTGGTTTGCGAATTAGAAGACTCGAGCTTAGATTTAAGTTTCAGCGGGCATTGCGCCCGAAGAAAAAAGAGGCTATAAGCCGAAGAGGCCCGGCAAACTGCCACTCAAGAGGGCAACTACTAATGACTCCCCATCCTCTGGGTCATCCAGAGCATGGGAAGTCATTATTGTTACTACTTTGTCACTATGCTCGCTCTTAGTATTTTTAGTAGTAGTAGTAGTAGTAGTGGTAGTAGTAGTTTTTGTTTTTTTGGCCGATGTATGTATCGGTCCATCGTCCCATTGGGCAATTCGCGATTTTTCTTATTAGTGTTGCGACAAATGAATTACGGGTTGTATTAGATTTGCAAAATAACATCGCGACTTTTTATTAGTGTGGCGAGAAAATGATTACGGTTTGAATTAGAGTTGCGATAAAATGATAATCGCGTTTGCTTTAGAGTTACGAATTACGATATCGCGATTATCTTTTGCAAATTTTATTATGAATTTTTAGAATCTTTTATAGAACTATACGTATCAGAATCCTGTTTTTCATTGACTAAAATTAGATTATAAAAATGTTGTTTTTCAATTAATTTTATAGTATTGCAAGTTGCAATATCAGAATATTTGAAGTAGCTTTTTTATATAGTAAATAGTAATTTTCACTAAATTCACTATTCGCGAGTTCTATTAATTTTTCCTTTTAGCGTTGCGACAACGAATGATCGCGTTTTATCAAGTAGAGTCGCGTTCGCAAACTGCCCAAACCCTCCGACTGCATTTGTCGGACACTGTCCCTGCATCACACGTATAGCTACAAGAGCTGTACAAGCGTGATCGTTCATCGGCAACCTCATAAATGGTTGCACTGCGATCTCTCGCTATTAGTTTTGCTCGCTATTGCTTAAATACGAGTGCGTAGATTTATACTTATTAGCGTTGCGTCTCAAATTTCGGGAATTTTCAGAATTTCCTTTTTTAAATGGTAGGTTAATTGAAACTGCAGATATAACGAAGCACTCTTCGCGTTTGATTTTGCAAATTTTCTGCTTCATAAATGTTAGCGTTATGAAAAAAGAACATAACATTTAAGCCATTAATTCATGGCATTTAAACTATCACTCAACAACATTTAAACTATTACTTTATAACATTTAAGTTATTAAGTTATAACATTTAAGCTATTAATTTATAACATTTAAGCTATTCATTTATAACATTTAAGCCATTAATTTATAATCCTTAATCTATTAATTTATAACGTTTAAGGTATTAATTTACAAGGTTTAAGCTATTAATTTATTACATTTATGCCATTAATTTCTAACATCTAAGCCATTAATTTATAACAATTAAACCGTTAATTAACAACGTTTAAACCATTACTTGAGAACAATTAAAGCATTAATTTGTAATATTTAATCCATTACTTAATAACAGTTACACCATTAATTTATAACAATCAACCATTAATTAACAACTTTCAAACAATTAATTTATAACACTCCAACCAATAATTAACAACATTTATGCAACTAATTAATAACAATTAAACTATTAATTTATAATAATGGAAACATTAATTAACAACATTTGAAACATTAATTTATAACAATCAAACCATTCTTTATGGAATCAATAAGTTTCTCGCTAATAGCCTAATAAATCTTTTGATAGATCTAACGAAGAATATTATTCGCTATATAATTAATATTTGTATCACGTACATCGATGCAGGTGCTATTGAAGAAAAAAGAGCCATTTTATGTTACTACTATAACGGGTAAATTTGCTCGTTTAACTTGAGAGGAATGAAAAAAGAACCTGACTTTTAAGTAAGTATTAAATAAGAATTTTAAATATCGCATATAGTGATGTAGGTGTTATTCAAGAAAGAAGAACATTTAATATAAGAACATTTATTATTTAGCACCTTAACTTATTTCGCAGTAACGTCATCGACTGTCATTAGGCTTTCTTTCCCTTTCTGTTCAAACTAATTGATAGTCGAAACCTAGTATCAAGGAAGTGTGAATATAGTCTTAGCTTGTGGAAACTATTAAAACGATAAAAATGGACATCTTATTGAATCGTTGAAGACGCCAATTTACGATAAAAATTAAGAAATTGGTCAATTTGATTTTGTTATAATGGAAAAACCGTCTTTTGCTTTGTCAAAAGATCGTTACCCTTTGATTGACAACTCGATACTTTGTAAAGGTATATAAGGAACCCGGAAGTGGCGCGCGAGCTCTTTAGTGCCTGAACTGTCGGAGAGTGAACATCGAAGAAGAACTTAAATATACGGTAAATAAACAAAAAATATTAACAATAACATTGAACTAGTAATTGATAGCGTCTAAACTGTTAATTTACAACACTTAAGCTATTAATTTATAACATTTAAGCTATTAATTTATAAGATTTCAGTCGTCAATTTCTAACATTTTTAGCTATTAATATATAATGTTTATGTTATTGTTTTACAACATCTAAGCCATGAATTGAAAACATTTGAGCTCTTAATTTACAACATTTAAACTGTTATTTTATATATTTAAGCCATTAATTTCTAACATTTAAACTATTAATTTATAACATTTAAGCTATTAATTTACAACATTTAAGCTATTAATTTACAACATTTAAACTGTTATTTTATGCATTCAAGCTATTAATTTACAACATTTAAGCTATTAATTTATAGCATTTAAACTGTTATTTTATACATGTAAGTCATTAATTTCTAACATTTAAACTATTAATTTATATCATCTAAGCCATTAATTTATAACATTTAAGCCATTAATCTAAAACAATTACTCCATTAATTCTTAACTATTATACGAATAATTTATAACCATATCTTCCCATTAATTCAAAGTAATTATGCTCTTAATTTATAACAGTTGTACCATTAATTGGAAGCAACTCTATATTCATTGATTTAAATGAATACCATCAATTCGTAGTGAGTAAATTAATGATATATTTCGTTTTATTTAATATTTACGAAATCTTTCAAGTCCTGAAGTACTATTTTATTTCTATATAGCATTATTTTTTAATTTTAAATATAGTATTTCATTTCTCATTTCACTATTTCATATAAAAACAATGGTAACGCAGAGTGTACCTATTGAGTGTCTATGGATGGGATGTAATTTTCCATGTCTGCTCGAAACCAAGGAAACAGTCCCGTATTCGTGGAACGAAGGAAGCAAGTGCAATTTAATCGAAGGCAGCGACAACTCACCATTCACCCATTCGCACTACAATTGTTATCTTGCATGGTTTCGTTTCTTCGATGATATGTTCAATAATCAAGTATGATTCTGCAGATCCACGTACTACAGCTATTCTAATTAATAAATTTCAATACACGCTACTTCTTTGTCATAAAATAATTTTACATCTCTGCTTTCAATGCTTAAAAACTGTTTATGTAAATGGGACCCGAGCGTAGTTACCTCCTCGTGGTGGGTCCCGGTAATTGGTATCGTTTTTCAAATAATAATACACCAAATACTATTTTAAATATTAGTATTATTATTTGAAAAACGATATCAAGCTAAAAACTACTTGAATATAGTCTGGTCTTGATCATCCAAAATAATTTTGGTGATCTAGACTGGACTAATACCCCCCCGCGGGGGCACCGGGGGACATCGTGGGACATCGTGGGACAACGTGGGACATCGAGGGACACCATGGGACATCGTGGGATGCGTGCGTTTTAGCCTTAATTAATCGTAAGATAGATACCTATGTTATGTGCATTGTAAGCTCATTCCGTACAAAGATACTTATCCATCTTGGAACGAAAAATATAAATCTCGTCTCTCTTGATCCCCTCGCTTACCACATTGGAAAAATTGTTTCCGCGATTTATCGGTTCGCGATCGCTCAGTTCTTTCAAACTGCGGCGTGGCGTACTCGCTAGAGCGTATCCCGGGTACGTGCGGGTCAACGTGCACTGGACAACTCTTTGGATTCATAGCTTGCCCAATCACACCTTTTGTCTCGGCGACTGCTCGTTGTTTGCCTCGAATCGCGGGCGTTGTCATCACGCTGGTGATACTTGTGAATCTGTTGACGATTGAGTCGCGGGTCCGCAATGCTGTCCGATTGGTACTTCGGTACTTGGACAGGGACCTGCATTTCACGTCCTCCGTAATTCTGATCGAATCCGTGGGGGTGGACCCCACTGTTCAGTTGGGGCCTTGCCTTCGTAATCCTGTTCAGCGGTCCCTCCCCGAGTTCAACATGTTCAGTTGGAGTGTGTTAAATCGCAGGCCCATTTGCTGGTCACTGGTATCATCGGTAAGTGCCATCGACCGTGATGAGATCCAAACGACGTGACAGGAATCGAGCGAAGGTCAATGCTTGAGCTTCCTCAGAAGTTTAGGGTTATCTGTGCACGGGGGTACGTCACGTAGGTTTGTTAGTTCCTTCGAGAGATCGCAATTACTTTCGTTCCGGGCGATCCGCGGTTTTTCTTTCATCGTCTGATTGTTGGGGCTCCTTTTCCATAGCAACCTCATTTCTTTTCATTCGTTCCAAGTTAGACAAAAGTATCTTTGATACGGAATGTTGCCTATAGGGCTGCGAATTATTGTATGATGTTTGTACTGATCGATGTAATCGTTGTGCGTGAGATACATGTTGCGTTGTGTGGGAGATAGATGTTGCGTCGTGTAAGCTTTGTTTTACGTTTGTAAAGATTCGTGTAACCGCTGCGTTGGAGATATATGCTGTTTCGCAGTTAGGCTACGAAACAGCTATCTCTTTACGCAGGCCCATGATCACGTAGAGTCAGAACTCGACATTCCTGCCAACAGGTTGAACGTCGAGACCGATGCATAATGTTAAATAAATCATGGGCGGGTCTCGTGCGTAGTCACCTCCACGTGGTGAGACCTGGTAATTGGCATCGTTTTCCAAAAATTAATCAGTTGATTAACCTTTGGAAAACGATACCAAGCTAAGAACTACGCAACAGTCCAGTTTGGGTCACCAAAAGCCGCCAAAAGAATTTTGGATGATTTAGACTGGACTACACCGTGGGACACCGTGGGTCGTCGTTGGACGACGTGGGACAACGTGGGACAACGTGGGATGCGTGCATTTTAGCCTTAATTAATCATAAGATAGGTACCTATGTTAGGTGCATTGTAAGCTCATTCCTTACAAAGATACATATCTACCTTGGAACGAAAAATATAAATCTCGTCGCTCTTGATTAACATTGTTTGATTAACATCCCCCCCCCACACTTTGTCAAGTTATATAAGGAACACGCAAGTCGCGCGCGAGTTCTTTCCTGCTTGAACTCCCGAAGAGTGAACGTCGAAGAAGAATTTGAATATAAGGTAAATAAAAAAAAGCCAAACAATAACATTGCAACTAGTAATTTATAACGTCTATGCCATTAATTTACAACACTTAAATAATTAATTTATAACATTTAAGCCATTAATCTAAAACAATTACTCCATTAATTCTTAATTATTATACGAATAATTTATAACCATATCCTCCCATTAATTCAAAGTAATTATGCTCTTAATTTATAACAGTTGTACCATTAATTGGAAGCAACTCTATATTCATTGATTTAAATGAATACCATCAATTCGTAGTGAGTAAATTAATGATATATTTCGTTTTATTTAATATTTACGAAATCTTTCAAGTCCTGAAGTGCTATTTTATTTCTATACAGCATTATTTTTTAATTTTAAATATAGTATTTAATTTCTCATTTCACTATTTCATATAAAAACAATGGTAACGCAGAGTGTACCTATTGAGTGTCTTCGGATGGAATGTAATTTTCCATGTCTGCTCAAAATCAAGGAAACAGCACCGTATTCGTGGAACGAAGGAAGCAAGTGCAATTTAATCGAAGGCAGCGACAACTCACCATTCATCCATACGCACTACAATTGGTATCTTGCATGGTTTCGTTTCTTCGATGATAAGTTCAATATTCAAGTATGATTATGCAAATCCACGTACTACAACCATTCTACTTAATAAATTTCAATACACGCTACTTCTTTGTTATAAAATAATTTGACATCTCTGCTTCCAATGCTTAAAAACTGTTTATGTAAATGGGACCCGAGCGTAGTTACCTCCTCGTGGTGGGTCCCGGTAATTGGTATCGTTTTCCAAATAATAATACACCAAATACTATTTTAAATATTAGTATTATTATTTGAAAAACGATATCAAGCTAAAAACTACTTGAATATAGTCTGGTCTTGATCATCCAAAATAGTTTGGATGATCTAGACTGGACTAATACCCCCCCGCGGGGGCACCGGGGGACATCGTGGGACAACGTGGGACACCGTGGGATGCGTGCGTTTTAGCCTTAATTAATCGTAAGATAGATACCTATGTTATGTACATTGTAAGCTCATTCCGTACAAAGATACTTATCCATCTTGGAACGAAAAATATAAATCTCGTCGCTCTTGATCCCCTCCCATACCACATTGGAAAAATTGTTCCCGCGATTTATCAGGATTCATAGATTGCCCAAAGACACCTTTTGTCTCGACGATTGCTCGTCGTTTGCCTCGAATCACGGGCGTTGTCATCACGCTAGTGATACTTGTGAATCTGTTGACGATTGAGTCGCGGGTCCGCAATGCTGTCCGATTGGTACTTCGGTACTTGAACAGGGACCTGCATTTCACGTCCTCCGTAATTCTGATCGAACCCGTGGGGGTGGACCCCACTGTGCTGTTGAGGCCTTGCCTTTGTAATACTGTTCAGCGGTCTCTCCCAGAGTTCAACATGTTCCGTTGGAGTGTGATAAATCGCAGTCCCATTTGCTGGTCACTGGTATCATCGGTAAGTGCCATCGACCGTGATAAGATCCAAACGACGTGACAGGAATCGGGCGAAGGTCAATGCTTGGGTTAGGCTGAACCTTAGGGTTATCTGGTGCACGGGGGTACGTCGCGTAGGTTTGTTAGTTCTTTCGAGAGATCGCGTTTTCTTTCATAGTTTGTTTGTAGGAGCTCCTTTTCCACAGTAGCCTCATTTCCTTTCTTTCGTTCCAAGTTAGACAAATGTATCTTTGATACGGAATGTTGCCTATAGGGTTGCGAATTATTGTATGATGTTTGTACTGATCGAAGTAATCGTTGTGTGTGAGATACATGTTGCGTTGTGTGGGAGATAGATATTGCGTCGTGTAAGCTTTGTTTTACGTTTGTAAAGATTCGTGTAACCGCTGCGTTGGAGATGTATGTTTCGCAGTTAGGCTACGAAACAGCTATCTCTTTACGCATCGTTTTCCAAAAATTAATCAGTTGATTAATCTTTGGAAAACGATACCAAGCTAAGAACTACGCACCAGTCCAGTTTGGGTCACCAAAATCCGCGAAAAGAATTTTGGATGATCTAGACTGGACTGCACCGTGGGACACCGTGGGACGTCGTTGGACAACGTGGGACAACGTGGGACAACGTGGGACAACGTGGGACAACGTGGGACAACGTGGGACAACGTGGGACAACGTGGGACAACGTGGGACAACGTGGGACAACGTGGGACAACGTGGGACATCGTGGGATATGTCTTGACTCTCAAGTCCATTCTGAGTCCATTCTGTACAATGATACTTATCTGACTTGGAATGAAATATAAAAATCGATTCTTCTTTGCCACTGAGTCTTGCGATTATTTTGTGCACGGGAGTGCGTCGCGTGAATCCATTGATTCTTTCAAAAGATCGCGAACGAACGAGTTCGCGCCGCGATTTGTCTTTCATTGTCTCTTTGTCCGAGCTTCTTTTTATTTTTCCATTTTTAAGGGAAGATTATTGTAGTGATGTTGGAGAATATTAAACAGTTTAGTACAATGACTCGAATGTTCCTTTCGCAAGACGCGAAATTGTATATGCTGTGTCAATAGCTTCGATTAAATAAATTATTGTTCTATTTCCGATTTATGAAATCATTCTCTTATTTCAAATGAATTTTTAACGAATTGTCTTATTGTTTCAAATAGAGTTATATCTCAATAAATTACTTATGAAATTCAATTTCTTTTGTTGTATTATGTAAATTTGCTACTGCTAACGTCATAAACTTGCAACTTGGTAATAGTTAGATTTAAATACTTCGAAACAAGGTTTCGCGTGCGTTTGTCAAGTATTCCTTAAGTATATTTAGTGGCGAACTTTTGAATTCTTACAAATATTTTCCAATATTTATAACTCGCGAGTATAGTGTATTAGTGGAATGTATATTTCGTATTCTAATAACGAAAATTCACAGTATATATTCTAATTGCGAACAGTATGATTCTTGCAAGCGATTGCATTGCATTCACGATATTCGTAAGCATTTGTTAGCTATCGAGAAATATCTCACAATTTTCAACTTACATTTTCATACTTGTTCCAATTTCTTAATAATAATTTTTAAGTATAAAGAAATAGCAGTATTTTCTAAATAAACGTTCGATAGGAAAAAGAAGAAAATTGTCGAAACGACGTTTCGCTTCTTTTCCACCCCCCCCCAACCCGCCCCTAAACTGCTTTATTTTCAGGGAATATTTGTGACCGCGCGCAATGCGGTTGTAGAGTCAGTGTTTGCTACGTAATAGCTTCTTTTCAATATTTTAAAATCACGATAGTCTTGATCAAATTCGATCGAATAATCATACGCGAGAATAATAAAATTTTATCAATCAAATTTGTACGCGCTATTAGAATTCTTGTTCGCCGATCATAATTTAAGCGGTCGCGGTAACGTAGTCTTTTATTTTTCTTTTTTTATATATTTATTTTGTTGAATATTCGTTTTCGGTATTAGAGTCAGTGCCTCCCTCAAGAGGATAAAGCCTCTCCAGGAGCTCAAGAATGTAAGTAGTTTTATATATTGTATTTCAATTTGTTCTATTTAGTATATTTTGTTTGAAATACTGTTAATTATAAAATAAAAATGATTGATAATTCAAAAAGCTGTAAATGTCCTTTTTAATTGAAATAAAGTCTTAAAGTCTTAGCATTAAAGTACAATAAAACTGTCTGATACGTATAAAAAATCACTGAATGTTTTATTCTCAAATTTTTATATTGGAGTTCCAATTTACATACTTATTAGAGTATATTCTTAATTATTGGTAAAGTTTCGAGTTTGTTATTATATAATAACGATGTTAATAATATCTTATGTTTTGTTATAGACATATCACTGCTTCAACTTCTTCATCTTCTTTGGGAATGTTCTAACAGTGGCTCAAAAGCCAAGAATGTAAGTATTTTTAAAGTCGTACTGCAATTATGTCCATTCTGTATATTTTTCTTTGATCACTATCGATTCAGAAATACAATTTGATTAAAAATTAGCTTAGCATCTTCTCAGGTTATTCTTTCATTAAAATAAAATAAGTGTTAAAGTCATAATACCGAATTATGAAACAAATGACTAACACATTTCAGAAATCATTAGATTCTTAATTTTTAGCTTTCAAACATTCATATTAGAGTTTTAGTTTTTATACCTATCAAAGCATATTAAAATTTCAATCTTTATTATTACTAAAGTCACTAAAGTTAATAAACCTTAATTTTTCATTATCTCCAACTTTTCAAATAGTCAGCAATCACTTATCATGTTTTCTTTGTAACAGATTTTTCGCAACCTCCATTTCTACCATTGGCCTTTCAACGGTTCCTGCTTGATGATATTCCCTGGGATAGCGCAGCATCAATGGTAACGTCCTCTGTTTCTCCGCTTCGAACGGTGAGTCGCATGCATTTCTTTTCCTCCGGTCACTCAATCATGTCGTAGGATGAAAGGTCCGAATCGGCACGGGTGACTGGTTGTATTATGTAGAATTTTTTGCGAGCATAGTGACCGCGGGTATTTTTATACCCGTGAGTAGTAACACTCATTTTTTCAAATTTATTAGATTAGGATAGGTCTTCCTGCACATCGCGATTGTAATAATTAGTTTTTTAATAATTAGGTTAAACATATACACTTAAGAATATATTCGTGTTATTTATAAATATGCATGTTAATAATCCGTATGAATATTTCCAAATGGCAAATATCTACACGAATATACCTATATGACATACATATACTTGATCTTAAGCAATGAATTAATCGTGACAATATTAAGTCACGTTCGTTCATTCATTTTTTCCCGTACAAGAATGTGTGAAATTTTATGTGAAAGAAGACACTTCGCGACAGGCCGATTTTTTAATCAAAGCAATAATTTTGAACACTGCTTCTGCATTTTCGAATATATGCTTTGATAAAGAGATCGCCTGAGATTATTTCTTTTTTAGTAATATATTTAGAGTCAATTATTCCATTTGATTGAGTCTCAGTTTTTTTTCAATTAACGCTATCTTGTTTACGATATTAAAATTTTGTTCTGATTAATTAAATTAATAAAATAAAGTTAGTTAGTTACTATTAAATTAATAAAGTAGAGTTAATCAGAAACGAAGTAGTAAAATATAAAATCAAAGAACGTTAGTCCGTTAAATAAAAATTACACAAACTAATCATCTTTTTAGATCAGGATTTTCAGGTTTAATCCCTTCCGTGTCCATTGTCAGGATCTCATTCACGTGCCCAGGTGCTACTTGAATGGGAGAAAGAGATTGGGCACGATGATCTAGAATTAAGTAATATAATAATTTCTCAGCGTCTGACGATGCGTTAGTGTATCGTGCACGACGTATTTTCCACATTGTGTATGTGTGTTGTTAGGCCGTGGAATTGCGTCGCTTTTTCTCATTTCTTACAGCCTCAATTATTAAAAATGTTAAAATATTAAATACATATATCGATTCAATTTACGTCTCGATGCAATTAGAATTTCTGATAATATCATCTACACGATTACGTGTAATCACACTCTTAATATTGTTACCAATTGCAATTATAATACCAAGTTTGCTTACATTTCTTTTAAAGATATAATTTCTTTAGTCGTGTTTTATCACGTTTTACGCAATGGTCACTAGCCTTCGTCAGTCGATTTCAGGAAAATGGTACGTACCTTAGAGTATGCATGTTGTGTTAAGCTCGGGTGTCGGAGGCGTCCCGGGACGTCCTCTCTAGTGTAGGACCTTTGCACCCGGGCGTTTGTGTGAGAACCGTGGAGCGGGTGTGTTGGTGTGCCTGTTTTGCCATTTTTAAATATAGCGCTAGGTAGGATAGGTAGTATACTTTCTGGTATGTCTGTTAATTATAAGTAGGTAGGGCCGGGCAGGTTGGCACAGTCTCTGGTCGGGTAGGCGCGTTTTCGTGTGACCAACCTGTTTCTGGAAATTTATTTGAAAAATCGACAGTGAAACCGGCACGAGTAGAGCATGCTCTCGTCTCTGGTTTTGCCTATCGATTTTTCGAATTTCGCGGTCGTGGTCGCGAGTGGGTTCGAAACGAACGTTTATTGCTCGAGCACGCACATGCGAGTGGGCAATGATCACTACTGTGATCGTTGGTCAGTCCATGTGCACTCCATCAGCTTCCGCGATTTATATTTTTATTTTCAAGTTTTTTTTTTGTTTGCGATTTAGAAGACTCGAGCTTAGATTTAAGTTTCAGCGGGCATTGCGCCCGAAGAAAGAAGAGGCTTTAAGCCGAAGAGGCCCGGCAAACTGTCACTCAAGAGGGCAACTACTAATGACTCCCCATCCTCTGGGTCATCCAGAGCATGGGAAGTCATTATTGTTACTACTTTGTCACTATGCTCGTTTTTAGTATTTTTAGCAGTAGTAGTAGTAGTAGTAGTTTTTGTTTTTTTTGGCCGATGTATATATCGGTCCATCGTCCCACTGGCCAAATCGCGATTTTTCTTATTAGTGTCGCGACAGATTAGTTACGGGTTGAATTAGAGTAGCGAAATAACATCGCGGCTGTTTATTAGTGTGGCGAGAAAATGATTACGGTTTGAATTAGAGTTGCGATAAAATGATAATCGTGTTTGCTTTAGAGTTGCGAATTACGATATCGCGATTGTATTTTGCAATTTTTATTATGAACTTTAGAACTTTTTAGAACATTGTACGTATCATAATTTATCCTGTTTTCTATTATTTAAAATTAGATTATAAAAATGTTAGTTCTCAATTAATTTTATAGTATTGCAAGTAGCAATATCAGAATATTTTTCATATAATAAATAGTAATTTTCATTAAATTCACTTTAAGAATTAGCGTTGCGATATTATTTCATCGTGATTTCTATTCATTTTTCCCTTTAGCGTTGCGATAATGAATGATCGCGTTTTATTAAGTAGAGTTGCGTTTACGAAATCCCCATACCCTCCGACTGCATTTGTCGGGCATTGTTCCTGGATCACACGATACAGCTACAAGAGCTGTACAAGTGTGATCGTTCGTGGGCAACCCCCTAAATGGTTGCACTGCGATATATCGGCCCTCCACTCGCGATTTTTCTTATTAGTGTCGCGACAGATTAATTACGGGTTGAATTAGAGTAGCGAAATAACATCGCGGCTGTTTATTAGTGTCGCGAGAGAATGATTACGGTTTGAATTAGAGTTGCGATAAAATGATAATCGTGTTTGCTTTAGAGTTGCGAATTACGATATCGCGATTGTCTTTTGCAATTTTTATTATGAACTTTAGAACTTTTTAGAACATTGTACGTATCATAATTTATCCTGTTTTCTATTATTTAAAATTAGATTATAAAAATGTTAGTTCTCAATTAATTTTATAGTATTGCAAGTAGCAATATCAGAATATTTTTCATATAATAAATAGTAATTTTCGTTAAACTCACTTTAAGAATTAGCGTTGCGATATTATTTCATCGCGATTTCTATTCATTTTTCCCTTTAGCGTTGCGATAATGAATGATCGCGTTTTATTAAGTAGAGTTGCGTTTACGAAATCCCCAAACCCTCCGACTGCATTTGTCGGACACTGCTCCTGGATCACACGCTACAGCTGCAAGAGCTGTACAAGTGTGATCGTTCATCAGCAACCTCTTAAATGGTTGCACTTTGATCTCTCGCTATTAGTGTTGCGTATTGCTTAAATACGAGTGCGTAGATTTATATTTATTAGAGTTGCGTATCAAATTTCGGGAATTTTCAGAATTTTTTTTTTTTTAATGATAGATTTAGTTATATTGCAGATATAAAGAAGCACTCGGCGCGTTTGATTTTGAGAATTTTCTGCTTCATAAATATTAGTAGTAAATTAGCGTTGCGAAACAAGAATATTTCGTTCCACTCACGGTTTGTTGATCGGGTTTATATAGAGTGGAACATGATCGAATTTTAGTAGCCCTTCTGGCTACTGCTTTGTTTCTTTTTCAGCGCCCCTTATTAATGCGCCCCTTATTAATACGTTTATTACTGAAAATACTGCTATAAGACATATTCCTTTGTCAGCGTTAACGTTACCATGATTGATAAAATACAGAACTTTATTACGAATGTATAATATATATATGTACATGTACGGAATTGTGAGCGATTTCATACGTAACAAAGTATTATAGTGAAATATCTTAACGTTGCTATAAATGCTTGAAATATTTTTTAAAATTTAATTCGTCGCTATTTGAATTAATGCTGGTGATTGTTCGTTCTTAGAACCATAACTTTTAGAATCTTTTCGACCGCGATATTTTCAATCTTTTAACAGTAATGTAGAATTTTATAAATATTCGAATTTCATTTGCATGAAACAAAAGTTCATTCGCGATCATCGTTCGTTTGTAACAGAAATTCTGCACAAAATGATTTAAGTGCATATCTTTCGGTTCACTATGTTGCAAGTTACTATGTTGTTGTACGAAATAACAGGTACTATTAAAAGTTAAAAGACAAAGCAAGTGATTTTATAATAATCGGATTTGCACTCACCTTAGTTAGTTCAAATGAACTTTCCAATTTTTAATTCAGTTTAAATTCAATTACTTAGAATTCTTGTTTTTAACGTAACCCTAGTTCCGATTAAAAAGATACAAATGATTCTCTATATTTGCTAAAATTTAATCAATAGTAATTAGACCTATAATTGACCATTATTAATAGTTTATTTTTCATATATAAAATATTCTCGTTTTAGAGATGCCTATTTCTTTTACATACCAAATCCAGTAAATAAGTTGGTTTCAGATTTATCAATTTGCAAAAAATATATTTCCATATTTGAACGTTTCATAGCATATTAAATATGACAGAGGCCCAAATGATGTTTCTTTCATTGTCTGATTGTTCGGGCCTCTTCCCGTTTTCCTATTTTTAAAAGGAACATATTAAGGTCACATAAGAGTTTATAATTTTCGCTATCTTCAAAAGTTTAGTACAACGAGTTGTATGTCTCTTTTGCAAGATTCCAAATTGTATATGCAGTGTCAGTAGTTTCATTTTCCTGCTCTCGTTCCAAATTAGACAAATGTATCTTTGATACCGAATGCAGTCGGTACGGTTGCGAATTATTGTACAATGTTTGTACTGATCGATGTAATCGCCTTCGCAAACCAATCAGTTGTTCAATTATCGGGAAACGATTACAGTCATCATCAAAAACATCATACAATAATTCGATATCAGGCTAAGAACTACGCTAATACAGACCAGTTTGGATCACCAAAAGACAGGAAGAGAATTTTGGATGATCTAGACTGGACTGCAACGTGGGACGACGGGGGACGTCGTGGGACGACGTGGGACGACGTGGGACGACGTGGGACGTCGTTGGACGTCGTTGGACGTCGTGGGACGACGTGGGACGACGTGGGACGTCGTTGGACTTCGTTGGACTTCGTGGGACGACGTGGGACGTCGTGGGACAACGTGGGACGTCGTGGGACGACGTGGGACGTCGTTGGACGTCGTTGGACGTCGTTGGACGTCGTTGGACGTCGTGGGACGACGTGGGACGACGTGGGACGTCGTGGGACGTCGTTGGACGTCGTTGGACTTCGTGGGACGACGTGGGACGTCGTGGGACGACGTGGGACGTCGTGGGACGTCGTTGGACGTCGTTGGACGTCGTTGGACGTCGTGGGACGTCGTTGGACGTCGTTGGACTTCGTGGGACGACGTGGGACGTCGTGGGACGACGTGGGACGACGTGGGACGACGTGGGACGTCGTGGGACGTCGTTGGACGTCGTTGGACGTCGTTGGACGTCGTGGGACGACGTGGGATGCGTGCGCTTTAGCCTTAGTTAGACAAATGTATCTTTCATACGGAATGTTGCCGATAGGGTTGCGAATTATTGTACGATGTTTGTACTGATCGATGTAATCGTTGTGTAGAAGATAGATGTTGCGTTGTCTATGCTTTGTTTTACGTTTGTAAAGATTTGTCTAAACTGTGTATGGGAAAGAGATGTTGTGTTGTCTATATTTTGTTGTCTGTGTTTTGTTTTACGTTTGTAAAGATTCGTCTAAACTGTGTATGGGAGGGAGATGTGTTGTCTATGTTTTGTTTTACGTTTGTAAAGATTCGTCTAAACTGTGTATGAGAGAGAGAGAGAGAGAGATATTGCGCGAGGTATGCCTTGCTTCAATTCTGTTAAGATTCATGTACTCGTTGCGTGGGAGACAGGTGTTTCGCAGATAGGCTATGAAATATCTATCTCTTTACGCAGGCCCATGATCGAGTAGAGTCAGAACTCGACATTCTTGCCAATAGGTTGAATGTCGAGACCGATGCATAATGTTAACCAACTCATGGGCGGGTCTCGTTCGTAGTCACCTCCTCGTGGTGAGACCTGGTAATTGGCATCGTTTTCCAAATATTAATCATCTCATTAATTTTTGGAAAACGATATCAAGCTAAGAACTACGCACCAGTCCAGTTTGTGTCATCAAAAGCCGCAAAAAGAATTTTGGATAATCCAGACTGGACTGCAACGTGGGATGCCGTGGGTCATCGTTGGTCCAGTTTGGATCTCCAAATGCCGCGAACAGAATTTTAGATCATCCAGAGCATGGGAAGTCATTACTGTTACTACTTTGTCGCTATGCTCGTTTTTAGTATTTGTAATAGTAGTATTAGTTGTAGTTTTTGCTTTTTTGGTCGATGTTTATGTCGGTTCATCTTCCCATTGGGCAAATCGCGATTTTTCTTATTAGTGTCGCGAGAGAATAATTACGGGTTGAATTAGAGTTGCGAAATAACATCGCGGCTTTTTATTAATGTGGCGAGAGAATGATTACGGTTTGAATTAGAGTTGCGATAAAATGATAATCGTGTTTGCTTTAGAGTTGCGAATTACGATATCGCGATTGTCTTTTGCAACTTTTATTATGAATTTTTAGAATTTATCTTGTTTTCTATTGTCCAAAATTAGATTATAAAAGTCTTAGTTTTTAATTAATTTTTAATAACCGGTTTATTTAAAGTAGCTTTTTCATATAGTAAATAGTAATTTTTATTAAATTCACTATAAGAGTTAGCGTTGCGATATTGTTCCATCGCGAGTTCTACTAATTTTTCTTTTTAGCGTTGCGATAATTAATGATCGCGTTTTGTTAAGTAGCATTTTCGAAATCCCACCGACTGCATTTGTTGGACACTGTTCCTGGATCACACGATATAGCTATAAGTGCTGTGCAAACGTGATCGTTCATCGGCAACCTCCTAAATGGTTGCACTGCAATCTGTCGCTATTAGTGTTGCGTATTGCTTAAATACGAGTGCGTAGATTTATATTTATTTGCGTTGCGTATCAAATTTCGGGAATTTTCAGAATTTTCTTTTCTTTTTTTAATGATAGATTTATTTATATTGCAAATATAACGAAGCACTCGTCGCATTTTATTTTCAAAATTTTCTGCTTCATAAATATTAGTAATAAATTAGCGTTGCGAAACAAGACTATTCCATTACACTCACGATTTGTTGATCGGGTTTATATAGAGTGGAACATGATCGAATTTTAGTAGCCCTTCTGGCTACTGCTTTGTTTCTTTTCAGCAATTAACTGTATAACTGGTATAATTATTAATTATATGGCAAGTAATGTCGAGCTAATTGACTGCGATCCTAACTAGGTGTTCGCTTCAATGTATCTATGGTATTTTACATTAATGAAATATAATTTAGATATAATTTACAAGTGTAACTAATAACAAGTACTTTTCGTACTGAGTAAAGTATAAATAAGAATGGAGGAATATTCTAGAATTAAATAACTCTATCCAAACTTCTTGTGGATTTCCAAGAGTAAGAAGGTTTAATGTTCAATCTACTATTCTTTTCTTGTTTGCAAAAACGTCGCGTGGGTTCGTTTAAGTCTCTGAATATCATAGTCTTCTTCTATACAACTTGCCGAGATAAGTTGCCCCTCGTGTGTCGTTCGGCTTAATTAAGGATCGCTGTGTGCCCCGCTATCTAGGCAGACCTCGTTTCACTCGTATGAAAAGGTTTGCTCGCGTGCAGGGATATTGTGACCGATTTTTAATTGTCAGTAACTGAAAAACAAAATCGAAAACGCAATTTTTTATTTTTAATTTTCGTCTTATTTCGGTTTTAAGAATCATCCCTCAAATTTCCTGATGCCTGTAGCCAAACACCCTATACCCGTGTATATAATAATTGGTATATAATATAATATAATAATATAAGAGTAAAAATAGATTCAAAAGATTCGAAAATTTATATTTTTATGTTCAGATATATTAAATTTCAATTTTATTTGAAAATAATTAAACGAATCATTTAATCAGTATCGTACAGTAATGTCACGTCCATTCTGTACTCCATCCGGAATGTCGGGTTGTAGGTTTCCTACCTGTGCGACAGTAGATTCAACTTGTAACAATGTAACTTGCGAGATCCGCCGAAAGATAGCGCTGGCAGCGAACTCCCGGCATTCCACGGGTCGTTCGAAACGGGAGATGCGCGCGCGTTCGATGAAGACATGCGCGAGACAAGCGGCCGCAGTCTCGACAGTCAGTGCATGGCGGCCCGAGGCCCATCGATATCGTATCGCGTAGCACTCGAGATACGCGTTCGAATACACGAGTGCGTCCGTGGTGCACCGGGAAACGTCTCTCGTCCTTCGACCGATCGGTCGTAAGAGTACCGTCGTGGTTGACACAGTGCGTGACGCTTGTGCGACAGGATTTTTCGTCCTCGCGGGATCTCGTGGAGTAGCCGGAATCGTTAGGCGACAGCTAGAGCACACGGGCCATCGTTCCGGTGAGTATTCGCATGAAATAATATTTTAAACCGCGTTTCCAATCGGTCCTGAGGCTATGCGTTACACGTTTCACCCTTTCTACCGTAACTCTATGACTGCCAATTGGAGTGACAGGATACTTCGATTCTTTAAAATGACGTTTCACTGTTTCAAATCTGCGTATCCCTTTTTCGTTAATGTCATGGTATAACATGTACCCTATAAGATACATACGTTGTCTGAATGGAAGGACAGCAACAAATATGCAGTAAGGACAATCGTAT
The DNA here is from genome assembly GCF_905332965.1 of Bombus pascuorum. Lineage (NCBI taxonomy): Eukaryota > Metazoa > Arthropoda > Insecta > Hymenoptera > Apidae > Bombus > Bombus pascuorum. Next base: position 3,039,657 of record NC_083488.1, on the reverse strand, counting down.
ATCCCTCTCGTTGCCGTATTAGCGCGGATATCCTCGTAACACGAGGGCGGCGTGTTCGCTGGACGCGAACAAAGTAGTATACATATATACCATCATAGGATGACGTATCCGGCAACGGTGCTCAATGATCCGGAAAATATCGAAGGGACAGATGCAGAGATTCGGTGTCATTGGCACGGATTTCTCGTTTATATTTTTATTTCTCGTATCTCGAATCTGCGTGTAACTCTCCAGTCTCTTCCATTTTCCTTCTTTTTTCTCGTCTTCACGCACGGATGTCCGTGTGAAGTCCACACCCGCAGCGTTGCCAAACGCTACAGGTGTGGTCATTGACTTTGATCGAAAGATTTGTTTTCATTTATCGACTGTGGAAAGTATCGCGTGCGCGACTTCGGAATTTTTGTTTTCCTTTTTTCTTTTTTTTCCATGGAAGTAGAATTTTGCTCGCGGGCACGAGCGTCGTTTATGTCTACCTGTAACATCACTTTCACGATTCCTGGCGGCTACGTGGGCGAGCGGGCATGCTCGATTCGAGTAAACTGAACAAGGTTAACACAGACGGACAAGGTTAACGTTAATTCGTTCGGCATTTATGTTTCAGAGTACCGTAAGGTATCTCAAGATTATCGCGAGCAGTTTCAAATCCATATTTTTGTCAATGTTACATCTCTTGTAATTCCGTTACGATTCTTCGGAAAAATAGAAAATTGTTTAAGTCTCGATATCTGAAATATCATATAGTAGCGATAAGTATTTGAAACTCGTATTGTTTTGAAGGTAGTTACACTATACGTTAGATAATTCTAATCTCGTTACGATTCCTTTGGAAAATAATAGATGTTTTAATTTTTCGTTAACTCGATTGTGCATGGTAAATTAGATACCTGCATAATCTTCCGAGTCTGACTAAACGACCTAGCTCTTTTTTAGAAGAAAAAAGGAAAGAAAATTTTTCTAAAAAATAACCATCACAATTTCATTCCTAGAACTCAATAGCAACTCCAATCACATTGGTCTAACTGTTTCCTAAATTCTTATCTCTCGCATTCGTAAGGTTATCGGCAATTTGCATTTTTATACGTTTCAATCTCGTACACTTAACAGTATTCGACGTAAAATCGTCGAGATCAACGTCGCTCGTAATCGTTACTTGGTACGCGCAATTTCTCCGTAGTAAGATCTGCTCGATACGACGACGGCCAATTCGAGGATGTACAGTATCGCAGAGGCACGCGGCCTCCGTGTAACGAACGAGGTTAACGCGGAAGAACAAGGTTAACGTAGACGACGCCAGATGCTCGTGCGTCCAAGTTGTAATCTAGTCTTATCAGTCGAAGAGAATATTCAGGCTAACATTGCTTATCAATTCACGGTTGGAAACAGAGGTTCCCAGTGTGCGATGGCAAGTTTGGATCGTCTCCGCGTTTACCGGAAGCGGAAGCAATATCGCGCGTGACACCGGGTCTCGCGCATTTGCGCTTAATTGCAACGATAAACACGATCGCCTTAATGATTATGGATAGGTGCGAGCTTCAAACGAAGCTTCCTCGAAGTTCTCCTTTCCTCGCACTTTTAATCCTGCGTCGTGCGAGATTCGTCGTAGATTTTTACGATCGTATCCTCGCAACTGTACATTGTCGATATTTTTGCACCGAAACAAGGTGATAGAAAGGGAAACGAGGAGATACGTTAGAATTACGAGCGCTCGTTAAATTTTACATGGCGAAGAACGCGTCGAAGGCGAGTACAATAGGTTAGCGGTGACCGGTTAGACGAGAAGGAGAACGAATTCATCTCCCTGTTGGTTTTTTTTCGTTCGGTTATTCCGCTTTTCTTTCGCACGAGCTAAGAGCTATTCTCTGGAACAGAGAGCGAACAGAGGCATATTTATGTAGGTACACCAACTGAGAACACTCTTGTCCCGAGAATGGTCACTCGAGTAGCGAATTAGTGGAATTAGCGATACAGTTTCTTTCCGTCCCTTTCCATATTTTTGCTGTCTGATCGCGATTACTGTGTATTCGCTAACGTTATTTCAATAAGATAGCAAGGAGTAGGTATTTTTGTTGTTGTTATACCGCGAATATGATTTTTCTGTCTTATATCAGTTAAGGGTCATTAAATTCAAAGAACGTTGCGTTATCTTCGATAACTTTGATCGAGTTTTTATCGAACTTGTTTAGAATTTCTTCTTCAATCGGTAATTAACATTTTCTTCTTTTATCTTCGCTAATCGAACTTTTCATATTCCGCAAGACGATCTATAATCTCAACGAAATGAAAAATATTAACCGTTTCCAACATTCCAAGTTAATCTTCGTTAATCGAACTTTTCATATTCCGCAAGACGATCTATAGTTTCAACGAAATGAAAAATATTAACCGTTTCGAACATTCCAAGTTAATCCTCGTTAATCGAACTTTTCATATTCCACAAGACGATCTATAATTTCAACGAAATGAAAAATATTAACCGTTTCGAACATTCCAAGTTAATCCTCGTTAATCGAACTTTTCATATTCCGCAAGACGATCTATAATTTCAACGAAATGAAAAATATTACCCGTTTCCAACATTCCAAGTTAATCCTCGTTAATCGAACTTTTCATATTCCGCAAGACGATTAATAATCTCAACGAAATGAAAAATATTACCCGTTTCCAACATTCCAAGTTAATCCTCGTTAATCGAACTTTTCATATTCCGCAAGACGATTAATAATCTCGACGAAATGAAAAATATTAACCGTTTCCAACATTCCAAGTTAATCCTCGTTAATCGAACTTTTCATATTCCGCAAGACGATTTATAATTTCAACGGAATGAAAAATATTAACCGTTTCCAACATTCCAAGTTAATCCTCGTTAATCGAACTTTTCATATTCCGCAAGACGATTTATAATCTCAACGAAATGAAAAATATTAACCGTTTCCAACATTCCAAGTTAATCCTCGTTAATCGAACTTTTCATATTCCGCAAGACGATCTATAATTTCATCGAAATGAAAAATATTAACCGTTTCCAACATTCCAAGTTAATCCTCGTTAATCGAACTTTTTATATTCCGCAAGACGATCTATAATTTCATCGAAATGAAAAATATTAACCGTTTCCAACATTCCAAGTTAATCCTCGTTAATCGAACTTTTTATATTCCGCAAGACGATCTATAATTTCATCGAAATGAAAAATATTAACCGTTTCCAACATTCCAAGTTAATCCTCGTTAATCGAACTTTTCATATTCCGCAAGACGATCTATAGTTTCAACGAAATGAAAAATATTAATCGTTTCCAACATTCCAAGTTAATCCTCGTTAATCGAACTTTTCATATTCCGCAAGACGATCTATAATTTCAACGAAATGAAAAATATTACCCGTTTCCAACATTCCAAGTTAATCCTCGTTAATCGAACTTTTCATATTCCGCAAGACGATTTATAGTCTCAACGAAATGAAAAATATTAACCGTTTCCAACATTCCAAGTTAATCCTCGTTAATCGAACTTTTCATATTCCGCAAGACGATTTATAATTTCAACGGAATGAAAAATATTAACCGTTTCGGACATTCCAAGTTAATCTTCGTTAATCGAACTTTTCATATTCCGCAAGACGATTTATAATCTCAACGAAATGAAAAATATTAACCGTTTCCAACATTCCAAGTTAATCCTCGTTAATCGAACTTTTCATATTCCGCAAGACGATTTGTAATCTCAACGAAATGAAAAATATCAACCGTTTCCAACATTCCAAGTTAATCCTCGTTAATCGAACTTTTCACATTCCGCAAGACGATCTATAATCTCAACGAAATGAAAAATATCAACCGTTTCGAACAGTCAAAGTTTTCCGACAGCGGAATTTTCAATGTCATCGTTCTCCGGTGCACTTCTGTAGAACGTTTGCAACTCTTCGATAACCAATCGATCGACAGCGGCGGCGCGACGCCCCGTTGAAATTCAGCCGCCAGCCCATGACTCTCGCAGCTTCCACATTCGATAGAAAGTATTTCAGCGGGGATTGTACGTGGTTATTGACCTTGTTCATGACCTCCATCGCAATTACGCTGGCGCGTTGCGCTTTTCAAGGATATTGAGCCGGCGGCGAGTCGATCGATGAGGTCTTCAACCGGGGTCCGCTTTTTCCCTGTCTTCCCTCTTCTTTTTTCATTCTTTCCTTTCCCTTCTTTTTCTTCTCGTTCTTTTTTTCGATCCCTGTTGCTCCGCTTTTCTTCGTCCCCTCTCCCCTCCTTGCTCATGGAATGGAACGGAACTCTGATATTCGCCAAGCTTCGATGAAGCCGCACCGCTTTCGAAGTATAAGTGCGTCGTCTATTAATACAGTTCTCTGTCTCTCTTTTTCCCTATTTCTTTCTTTTTTCTCTCTGTGCACACCGGTATTCTCCAGAAAGGGAATACTTGGGACGAGAAGGCGAAAAAGGGGGTGGTAAGAGACGCGCAGCCTTTTTGCCGTACGCAGACCCGTGTGCCTCGCGCGTGTGGGACGCGTACACCCATTTTCCGCGGTACTCGACGAGCCAAGCGGCCAGACAGAAAAAAGATAGAAATGTCCAATAAAGATAAAGTCCTGAAACGGTTCCTGCGTGCGTGTTGCGTTATTCTACCACGATTCTTGCTCGGAATTCGTACGGTTACGCGGTGCCCTCCTGTCTGTCTATCTGTCTGTCTATATCACTTTCGCCTGTTTCCCTTTCGCTCGTGTACGGTCTTCGGCGTACATCGTCCACGTCCAAACATCGTGGCTGGATAAAAATCCGGTTTCCATTGTCTTTCCGCAAGTCTATGAGGTTTTCTTGCTCGAAACGGTATTTTTTTTTTTTTTTTTTTTTTTTTTTTTGAAAAGAAGATACTGTAACGTATGCTATTTGGAGTAACGGATTGTGTTAGTAAATTCTTGCGGAGATGCGCGCGTGTGTAACATGTATCTTGTATGCTATCTCTGTCACGAATTCACGTTACGACGGATCCTTTGAATTTTGAATGAGATGAGAATCGTTGTGATTTTTGGACGATAATACTTCTAGAGATACCCTTTGGTCTTTTAAATTAATAAATCTTTTAAATTTAACGCAGGGCTGGAGTAGCCCGAATATTTGAATACTTAAAAGCACCCAAGTCACCTGTTATCTGCTGTTCTTATCTTGCGTAAACGCAGACTTATCGTTGCGAAGAAGAGAGCGATGCGCAAATATTTAGCCACGCCAAAGCGTTGCTTCTTATCGCGATAAAGGTGCGAACAGCTGATGCACTATCTCCGATAGCGATCACGTTCTCCAATTTGCTGATCTCATTTATAGTACCAGAGAATACGGCCCATTATCTACGCTCGCCTCCGTAAACCTTGCTTTCCTAGCAACGATCGTATCTCTGTCGCGTTCCCGCTATCTTGTCTTCGCACACGGAAATCAATTCCGTGGAAATGAAGTTCTTCCATGAATCCGGGTTTAATCAAACGCACCCCAACCGTGGCTGATGTGCTTCGTTCCGTATATTCTCTTCGCACATTGTTCTCTTCTCGACTTTGTTTAGCCGCGACTCTCCACCTCCCCTTTGTCACCGCCAATACATCGCGAAGAAATTTTCATTTTGCCGCACAGTGGGACATTTCCACGATCTAGCAAAACAAAATCCAATTTTCGTAGTGATTTAAACGTATAAAAATTTATTGTCGGGGAGGATTATCTGGATTTAAGGGAGGATCGTTCGTGTCAAAAGGATATTAGAACGAAGCTAAGTATAACTTGCCTTGTAATTCGTCAAACTCAGCTATGAACAATTTTTAGGGGATTTTAACTGTTTCTTTTTCTCAACAAAATAATATTCGAATTAAAAATCCTTAAGGATTTGCAACGTTAAAAGATGGTTATACGTAATGGAATATAACGGAAATAAAAAAGAATTACAAGTTTCTTCGCGTTGGGCGGCCGTTTTAACACATTGTACGCCGCAATTCAATTTCTCCTTTTCATTTTCTTCTTTCCACGGCCCGCGACTTTAATCGTCGAACAGTGGCTGCACGGGATGGGGCGTGTTCGTCTTTTCTTGAATCTCTTCTCTCGTCTCCCCGGGGACCGGCTTTATCCCGAATGTTTACAGAGTTTATCTTCGCACCCTCCGGAGTGGTCCGTAGTCACTTACGTCCGTGTCCCCGCTTATACACCGCTCGCGACCTCACACTACGTGGCTAGGGATTCCCTGAAGGGGTTGCGAGGATCGCAAGACGCCGGCATTCGCGTCCTCGCGTGTATGCGCGAGTCGCGTGTTACCAATTGTTTCCTTTCTTTCTCTCCTCTTTCTGGCCTCGCGTAAATAAATTACGGAATTACACAGTTTCATGCAGGCTAGGAGATTCGTTCGTTCCCCGAAGCGACGGCTTTGCTTACGAATTTTTTTCCGCGTATTGTGCGGCGTTCAGAAGCACGCTCTGTCTGTGTCGTTCGAACGTTATTGAGCGGAGCTGGCGAAAAGCTGATCAGTCTGGAAGATTGCTTGTTTGAGATTGTAATTGGACGTTTATACGTCGTACCGTATGAAAAATTCCTCTGCACAGGATAATACGTTCGTGGAAGAGTATTTTCGGAGAAACGGTAGCAAATGGGTTTTTCGAGAATTCGCAAACATGGTAAAACAAGTGTAAGCATGGGATTTGCATTTGTATTTGAAAGAAAGGAATTTATACGCTCTGTTTTTGTTTAGTACCTTATTTAGCATTGAGCAAAGTCCGCATACTACAGACTCCTTCGCCGTTAATCAGGCTCCCATTAAAGCAAAACGTTTAACGTAAATTAAAACGTCGAGAATTTTGTTCGCGTGGTTATTCGTAACAGGATCGTAAATCTCGCAAGGCATCCACGATGCTGGTTATACCTAATTATTTTAACGACACGAGTTTGAAGTTTCCATATATTTGTGTAATTAATATTTTGTTAATTTTCAGTACTATTATTTCCCGTGTGATACAATTTCGTTATTTAGTTAGTAATTTCCTACTCAGAGGATAATCTTCTTCCTAGAGATATGTAGTGACTTAAAAGATCATTGGAAAATTCTCTGCTACGATACTTATCAATTTTTAGTCGCAATTATTTCTCTCGCACCTTGTCAAAGTAAAATTATCCTTGAACACAGTCTACTTTTCTCGCAGAACAAAACCAAATACAAATCTTGCATAGTTGTATGTTCGAACAAACTTCTCGACTTCCAACGATGCATCTACTCTTCACCGTACTATCGATTCAATTTCTATCCTGCTATTAATTCGTGTAACAGATTTTCTAAACGATATCTGAGTCTTCGCATCGCGTCATATTAAATCGCTGCTCGTAAATACATCGTCGTATGGTAACGTTACCCCGAGGAAATCTGCGCAGTCATTTAAGAAGATGTAAATCGCATATCCCTAAACACCGAACGAGTTAACGAACACGATTCCGAGTGACACGACGTTTTTCGTGGCTCGGGCAGCTTGGACTAATTAGAAACGTCACCAGTTTTCGCGAGGGCTGTATAGATCCGGTAAACACTTTGTAAATCATGCACCGGCGGCGGGCAACCCCCTGCAGGAACATGCGTGCACCTATGCAGTCGGTGCACGCAGGCGTGCTGCAGGTAGACGACGCGTGCCTTCACTGTTTTCCAAAGGTGGTACACTCGAGCTGCACCCTTCCGACGTTCGAGAAGTCACACACGCGATTCCGTCATTAATTGTACGAACGTTGCACGCACGCACGCACGCACGCACGCACTTTGCTCACGATATATAGCCGCTTCCCTTTTCGTCGAGCGCTTCTGTTGTGAGTTTCTGTCGTTCGTTTCACCCATCGTCGCGTCTTTTTCTCTTTCGTTCTACGCTTCCTATGCTTTTTTTCTATATCGTTTTCCATTTACTGCCCTTCTTTATATGGTTTTCTATTTGGAACGTTCGGTACATCCTTTTGTATTCGATGCCCTACTTCCTACACCATTTTGTTTATCGCGCTGCGCTTCTATCTCGTTTTTTTTTCTTGCGCTTTGTTTCTTTCTTTCGTTTTGTCGTTCATACCTCTTCTTTATATATGTTTCGCACCTAGTCTTGTTTCTTTGTATATCGGTTTGCGTTTAATGTACTATTTTCCTCTGGTTTTTGTTCATCGTGTCCTGCTTTCTCTCAGCGCGCTTCTCTCTCGTCTTGTTTCATCCACAGACATTTCCTTCGTTTCATTTTGCATCGGATAGTTTTTTATATGTTTTGCACTCGATATCTTCGTTTTATATCGCGGCTTTGGCGTTCGTTTTACTACGCGGTGCCCTATTTTCCCCAAAGTTTTGTCCATCGTGACTCGTTTCTTTTCGTTTTATCTCTTATACCTTCCGCCTATCGTGCTTTCTTTCGCTCGATTTCGTTCGTCATCTCTCTTTCCCATACAATACCTTTTTTAAATTCACCGTATCGCGTCTCGTGGATCGATCGAGCAACAGTTCAACGATAATCAATAGCCTCTTACAAATATAGTACGCTTCCGCGCAAAGGGTGTGAAAATTTCACGCTTCGATAACTGATTTCGAAGCACGTGAACGCGAATCGAGCTCGCTCGCTGGAATTCTTAATGGTTCGTCACGAATGACCGTGGAGAATTCGTAAGATCGTCGAGGTACTGGCTTTGTCGAGATACGATCAGATTGTTTCGTCTGAAACTCGCCGCGCGTTGCTTTGCCTTTTACGCGCCACCTCTCGCGACTGAATATTTCACGTAGCTCGAAAAGCTTCCCACAGTCTGACTTTTCTATCGCGATAAGAAGAAACACAATTGAATTAGTACGGCTTCCATGATTCGATTAATCTTGTCTATTTGTGTCTTTTCATAAATCTCACAAATAGAAATAGGCTACATAGAATCGAGTAGCGAGTGTATAACAAATAATTTTGTAACTTTACGAACCGAGTTTTGGCAGACTACCATATATTAATATCGTAAATATATCTTTATAAATACTATTTGTATCTTTCGAGAACTAGTCGTAAATTTATTCCTAAGGAAATCGCAGTCGTAAAATGTTTGTTTCAGTCGCTGTTAGCGAACGTATTCAGCAGCGAGTGCGCGGCTTAAGGGTAAACGGTGTATCTGTTCCTCGTGTAAACTTCATCTGGAATCCTCTTTGTCGCGCAATGCCGTGGAAATAGAGAAAAACGAGATACGTAGACGAAATTGCTCGTTCGATTCTGTTCATCGTACAGCAACTCGTTGTTCCTTGTGAACTCTGTATGCTTTTCGCGGTGGCGTGAGTCGCAGTCGCGCCTAAATTACAATCCTCAGCACGTGTTTCAAATGTTCTCTCGTGTGCCACTTCCCTCACTTTGTCTCACTGTCTTTGTCTCGCGTATAACTCGCAGGCTTAAAGGACAATATTAGCGTTTGACGGTTTACACGAAGTTGTAGCCGAGCTTGTTCCTGTCTGGACGCTGGTAATGACGAACATTAGGCGAAATTACTGTTAGAACATGATTGCTCGGAATTGAAGCTTCAAATTGACGCGTGATACCGCGTGAAATTACGTATCGGCTGCGCTCGATTATCTGCCGTGAGAAACGACTCCGGTTATTCCGTTTGCGAGCTCATTGCTCGTGTTTTATTTAATGTTCCTTAAATAGACGTATCTCGGCTGTTCGTGGGTACTTGCACGGTCTCGAGGTAAGTGGTTTCAACTGAAAATACCGTGTTATTCTACGCATTACGAAGCGCTCGTAATTCAGTTCCTTTCTCTACAGTTGTTACATAATTTTATGTATACGTACGTCTTCTAAATAAGTGGATACCATAGAACTCTACGGTATAATAATTTAGATCGGATATCTTTACACGAATAATCACAATCCTATTGAATCGACAAAAATGTATTTAGCACGTGTATCGTATGTATTTTTTCACTGATCTTGGAATGATAAATTGAAATATCCATTTGCGAGACCGATATAATTTCTGCTAAAACATCGCATTAAAAAGTACGTTCGTCGACGTTCGATTTCTCTGCGCTTCAGCCGAGTTAAACGATCGATTGAAAATTTATCAATGGGAATCTCGTTGAACTGCGTAGCTCGGATACTTCGCGTCAAAGTCCGCAGAGTTTTCACAGCTGTCCCGGCCAGAAGGCAGCCGTCTATATTTACTCCACACTTTCGGCTTTCCGGTTTCCTCGTTTCCTTTAACGGCGAGTTCACGGAAGTTCGTTAATGTACAAACTCCGATCTATTATTAGAGGGAACGCGCGTACACGTATATAACGTTCGTGGCAGTCTATCGCGGTCCTGACCGTTCTAGAAAGCTTCCTTCGGCGAGTCAGATCGATGTATCGCCTCTCGAAAAGATCGATTTCGATGGTTGGAAGGAGTCACGAATTCGAGTCGTGGCTTCGTACTCGGCAAAGTCGAGGTTCTCTCGAGGCCTGTTCCTGTGCCTCAGGAACGTGAAAACGATCGATAACTCAGTGGAACGCCCCCATTGTCGAGAAGAGAAAGGAAGAAGGACAGCCGGCCCTCCCTTTCTCTCTTTCTCCCCCTTTGGCCGTTCTTTTCAAACGGGAGAATGCGCGGCCAAGAAGCTCCTTTAACCTTTTCGAAGTATATACCAGCGAGCCCGAGAAGTCGGCCAGACTCGTCGATAAGATGACAAAAGAAGAAATAATCCTCTGTTGGCGGTCTATTCTTATTGACGATGCGTGGGAATGAAATGAGATATGAAACAGTTGGACGAGTTTCTATTCTCTTTTTTCTTTCACCGACTCTTCGGTATCGTCGATCGATGGCAAATTAGAGACGTGTTTCAAGAGAAGAACATAACCGACAGGCTTAAATTTAGCGTTAATTACCTTTAATTTCTGAAGCTTCTATCACTCACTCGCATCGTTAAGCACGCGTTGGCACCTACCAATTTACGTTAACCAATTTACGTCCCATCATACACAACGCGAGGCTCATAATGGAGCAATTCATCGATTGAAGTAATCGGTCAGATTAAACCAATTGTCGAAGCACGATCGAAAATCTCGTGTTCGGTTCGTTCAACGACCGATCTTTTCTCTCCGCGTTCGTCGAGGAAAACGTTTAAACATCCGTGGTATCGTCGGTCCACCGTTTCTGACCGATTACATCGAACGCGCGTAATTGCTGTCTGAGCCGATCCTCGAGCGCACGCCGTGTTCCATCTTTTGAAACGGAGCAAGGTGCACTCGAAACAAAGCTGCACAGCCTGTTCGTTTGCCTGTGATTGCTGCACCGGCGTTTTTGTCCCGGCGCCGTTTGCCGGTTGCACGCTGTGCGTCCAACGGCGTGGAAATGCTGCCGCGTTTCCACCACCGTTGCGGAAACGGAGAAGCTTCGTCGACAGAGACGGATGCGGTGCTTCCACCACCAGAACAATGAGACCTAAGGAAATTACCCAGCGTGTTTTCGTGAATCTTCTCGTGCGCCAGAACGATTTAGTATCCGAAATTTTTTCCTCTTTCCTTTCCATTCTTTCTTCTTTCTTTCACCTTTTATCGTAGTCTTTTCAGTGGCTGTAAAATGTGTCGGTACACCGTTCTACTTATCGTAGCAGTTACATACTAGATAATTAGATCGAATCAAGTAGGTCGTATTCAAGGAGAACAATGTTTCGTTATCACGAAATTTGTGAAAAATTACAGGAAAATTGTTTCATAGCGAATATAAGAAGCATTATAATTTCAACTGGAATAGCGTCGTTCTATGGATAGGTTCGTGGTCGAATGTTTGCTTTCAGTCCGATCTTTACAATGTAATAGATGCTCGTACACGAAGATTATTATATAGCTTTGTAACCAATATCGTACATTTCCTACAGTGAACATTCTCTTCCTGGTTCGAATGACTTCAGGCTGGTTAGGTGGGCGTTTACGAAGCACCAGTTTACTTAAATTGATACAGTTGTATCCGTTGGAAAGATAAAGAAGATGGTAGGAAATGTGCACACGTTCACGGATAGTGACAGGTTGCTTACTTTGCTTTGCCGCGGAATCGTGCTGGAAATGATAGTCTTGGAATCCCGATTGTAACAATAGAAATTTCAGAATTTACAGAACGCGTTTCATTTTCTAAAAATATGTTATTATGAATTTCCTGCTTAGCGGAACGCGCATCTTATATTTTCTTCGATTGCTAAGTATTTCAAATTATTACTCCTGAATATTACATTAAGTTCAGCGGGATTAAATTAGATGCGAGCAATAAACTATACGTTTTAACCAGATCATACATCTCCAAACACGTGCAAACTTGTCACACACACTGTGTTCAACGCTTCAACAAAAGATCCCACCGCGAATAAATATTTCCATCAGTTTGTTTGGCCACGTGTCTTCCGTTTACAAGCGTTTTGGTTGGCCGGAAGCGTCCAACACCTCCAAGACACCCACGTATACGTTAGCTCACTCGGCAGAAGAGGTTATTACGCGTGGCTTATTAAAGATTCGCAATGGTGGGTGGTCAAAGGCGTGTTCAGTTATTTGTTCCCGAACGTCTTCGTCGTATTGGACGCCTTCCTCACTTCCGTTCTGCTTTTCACATTTTTCCAACGAAGAATTATTATCATTGTTATGTAACGCAATAATCTCAAATGTCTCGTCAGACAAATTTCAAAGAAGTATATGGAAGATAAAAAAATTTTTTTTAAGAACCAGCAAGTCGCCAAAAATAGTTATATAACGCAATAATCTCAAATATCTCGTCAGACAAATTTCAAAGAAGTATATGGGAAATAAAAGAAAATTTTTTAAAGAACTAGCAAGTCGCTAAAAAAAATTATATAACGCAATAATCTCAAATATCTCGTCAGACAAATTTCAAAGAAGTATATGGGAAATAAAAGAAAATTTTTTTAAAGAACCAGCAAGTCGCTAAAAAGAGTTATACAACGCAATAATCTCAAATATCTCGTCAGACAAATTTCAAAGAAGTATATGGGAAATAAAAGAAAATTTTTTTAAAGAACCAGCAAGTCGCTAAAAAGAGTTGTACAACGCAATAATCTCAAATATCTCGTCAGACAAATTTCAAAGAAGTATATGGGAAATAAAAGAAAATTTTTTTAAAGAACCAGCAAGTCGCTAAAAAAAATTATATATCGTAATAATCTCAAATGTCTTGTCAGACAAATTTCAAAGAAGTATATGGGAAATAAAAGAAAATTTTTTTAAAGAAACAGCAAGTCGCTAAAAAGAGTTATACAACGCAATAATCTCAAATATCTCGTCAGACAAATTTCAAAGAAGTATATGGGAAATAAAAGAAAATTTTTTTAAAAAACCAGCAAGTCGCTAAAAAGAGTTATACAACGCAATAATCTCAAATGTCTCGTCAGATAAATTTCAAAGAAGTATATGGGAAATAAAAGAAAATTTTTTAAAAAACCAGCAAGTCGCTAAAAAAAATTATATATCGCAATAATCTCAAATGTCTCGTCAGACAAATTGCAAAGAAGTATATGGGAAATAAAAGAAAATTTTTTTAAAGAACCAGCAAGTCGCTAAAAAGAGTTATACAACGCAATAATCTCAAATGTCTCGTCAGACAAATTTCAAAGAAGTATATGGGAAATAAAAGAAAATTTTTTTAAAGAACCAGCAAGTCGCTAAAAAAAGTTCGCAAATTCGTTCGTTTCGCGCGGTCGCTTTCCTTATCTATGGCTGTGTGCCTTGGAAATACGAATTACCCAGGTAGATTTGGCACCATTTGCCCCACGCCGTTCCCTTATCGGGAACCTGGACGTTCCGGAGGCGCGGAGCTCGTGTGCCTACACTTTGCGTAGGTGCAACCTGCAGCTACATTCGAGAGTCGTAACGTGCCGCAATGTTACGCTAATGCGGTTTAGAAACGATCGTGTGTGCGGGGTTCAAGGTTCCAGGACTGCTCGTTTCGCAAACTCCGTAATATAAAGTTCTTGCTTCTTTTTATCTCAGTCTTAAGACGAAAGATTATGCGCATGTACGTGGAAGTTGATTTTACTTGAGAGCAAGGCTCGGATTAATGGCGTTTTATGGTTATCTGTACGAATGGATTGGCAGATTTCTAATGAATTTTATAAATAGCAAAGCTATTATGTTTGGTATGCAGATGTACGTAGTTGATCGAAATTCAGGCGTGGTTTAGGAATGCTATATAACATGTGTTAGGAATGTTCGTAATGTACGTAAGTAGAACGCCAAGTTTTGTAATAACTATGCAAGTTAACTGCAATTAAGTAACATACCTCCGCAACATCGATAATGATGTAACTTAACGATCGAATATGTTTGCGAAGCGCGCGATTACTTGACGTTGTTGGAAGAAACATGAAATTAAAAAAAAGTAAAGCGGACGAATAAAATAATATTTCATTAAAGCAAACTGAATAGCAAACTCTTGGTAGCTTCGATGTCCTGTGTTCGGATATCAAAGGTCGGGAAGTTAAGGCGTTATTTCCGTAACAGGCCGTTGAAGAGCCATTAATAGTTTGATAATCGTTATTATCGGTGGCTCGGTTTCCGGTCCAAAAATCATATTCCGTCCGTGTCTTTGTCGCACGATGAGGAATACGGAGTAGCATTCGACTGGTTCGGGGGCAGAGGGATCAGGAATATTTCGGGCAACAAAGGAAGCCTTTTGATTTCCTTTGGCCCGTTGCGCACGGGGAAGCAGATAATCAAGCTTAATTAAAACGATTATATCCACAAATCGAGCGGCAACGAGAATGCGGGCTTTCGAGCGCTTTCTTCCCTTTCAACCAATTACCTTCAGCGAGCTTTCAAATCGAAGGGAGCACCGTCGAGGAAGAGAAAGAGAGAATGAAAGAGTAATACAGAAGCCCCGGTATACGCGATTGAAGTTTCATTCTCTTCGAAGGGTACGTTTTAACGGAGTGCTTTCAGATGCTTCGCCGTGAATTACTTACGACCCAAAGTGATCCGGAATGTTGTCCGTAGAAAGACTTTAATCTCGCTTCTTTCGTCGTTTTTTCCTTCCAAGTATTACTTTCTCTTTCGTTTGCTGCTTTCCGGTTCGTTCCGAACAGGTGTATATAGAGTGAACCCGCATGGGTGGATACACTCGTGCAGCAAGACGTTCTGCAAAAGTAAGTCGAGAACGAAAGATGAAGATCCCTCGTTGCAGACGCCGTTTCTTCTTTTTTCTTTTTTTTTTTTTTTTTTTTTTTTTTTGGAAAATTGAGTTCGAAGGTTCGTTGAATACAAGCACGCTTGTAATATAGAAGAGCAAAAGAAGAAGTGATAAAAAAAATTGGTACAGGTGTTGGAATATTTTCGCGAGCCAGTGTATTTCGTATCTGAAACGACTTCCTGTCCTAATGTACCACCTGTCGTAGTTCACCCTGTACATCGCTGCTTGCTTTCTTATTTCGTCCGTCACTCTCGCACGCCATTCTTCGTGCGATGATCTCGTCCGGAACGATCCCGCTCATAATCTTAATACGATGCCACGTAAGCGCGAGAGCATTCGCGACAGATGTAAATAGCCGGGTTACGTGGCGACATGGTTTTCCGACCGGGTGTTCGAGCGTTTGCAAAAGCGAAGAGGAAAAGGTGGAAACGACAATTTTTCCACGGTGAAAAAATCGTAGCCGCGTTGATGGTTAGCCGCGAAACAGCGCCGGAATTTCGCCAGGTCGGCAATTAACGGAATTAGCGCGAGTCAAAGGGATTTCGTTGGTTCATAGGGACACGCCGGAGGCTGTGGAAACCGCAGTTACCAGGCCGACATTTTATCAACGGAAAAGGTGTCGAGGATGTTCTCTCTGTCTCGAGGCGACGAGAACATTATGCTCGAGCTTTTTTCGTTCACGCCTCTTTCCATCGTTATCAAAGAGCCCCGCGATGTAAGCACGTTACCTTTTGAAACGATACACCCTGAGGATGAGCCCTAAGACACTAACAGGTCTCTCTTAAAACGGACGACTCGACGAACCGTTTAGAACCGCGTTTCTATTACGCGAATCAGTGCTAATAAGTCGTTGAAAGAGCGATTAACTCTCTTACGCGTGCTTCTTTCTCGATATTCTTGTTAGATCCGTTTCATCCTTTTTAATTTCGTTCATATGAATGACGAGGTCTTTAAGGTGTGACTTTGAATAGCTGTGGATGCTAATCAGATGGAAATTTTTTTAGAGGGACGAGCTTCTTTCGTTTGTTTCTTTTTTGCATCGAAGGAGACACTTACGGTATATAGCTCGATCTCTCGCTGAAACGATTCCTCTATCATCAGAGTATTACTTCAATTTAACGAAGAATGGAAAATGCTTGGTACGTCGATCGCCATTTTATCGCATGTTTCAGAACTCAACGTCAATAACGATTTCCAGTCTACACGCGGGCAGAAATACTTTCCACGAATAAAATTTCTCTCCGGTGAAAAGTGCCACTCCGTGTAACGATTTTCGTTCGTGCAAAGTTGTAAGTTGAAGTTGGGGCGTATAAACGCCAAGTCAGGTTGCCAGCAACGACCGAACTACCGGGGAAAATGCGGTGGACGGTAAATTACCGCAGGGTGGATCGTGCTCGTTAACTTATCTCGAATGTCTCCATTACGTTTCTCTTGTGTACGGTTGTCGGATTGTTAAAAAGATTTTCGCTATACACAGCGGGAAACTCTGTAGTATGTACCATTTTCAATGGTTTACCTCGGTACGAAGTTTCGGCTCGATCGTCTTTGAATTTCCAACGATTTTTGTTCGTCACTGTAGAGAACCTGCTGCGAAGAACGACCTGAATTTTACGATCCTCCACATCCGTCTGTTTCCTTGTTATTACTTTCACAGAAGGGCGATTAGAATACGAAGTGATTATGGTGGAGCATATTCACGGAAGACGTCTCTACGGTGGTAGTTTGGTAACCGAGTCTGTTTTAATTTGGACGATTGCGGAAGAGCAATGCTGCTATTTTGCTCAAAGTGGTGTTGTTCGGTGATTATTTGACTTTGGCGGAATAGTCCCGAGACACAGTCTCGAAATTTCGAGGAGAGTTGTTTTAGCTTGTTTGTTGTTGATAAATTGTCTGCTCGATTTGTTCATGGTAATTTCTTGGCAGTTTGATCGCGTAATGTCTTTTGGAAAATAATTCGCACAAATATGTTTTGGAGGAGATACGGACTTGTTAATTGGTAAAGCAACACATAAAAATTTCTGGTGCGATTATAAAAATGAAGATTAAGCAGCGAAACAAGTTACAATAGTTCTCGGACAAATAGACTGGCAAAATATACATTTACGTCAAGTTATTTATTACAGATGACTAAGACCCTATTACGCTGTTAGTACCTTGCCATGGTATGTAAAAATGGTTGCGTCATTAGAAAAAGTTGATTTAATCGCAACCGACTGCGAAATTCTGTTTCCACGTTTAATGTTTATCGCTCGATACGTCCCACGGTTGTAACATAACGATTTCATGTTTGCCCACGTATGTCTGTTAGTTTAATACGACCAACCTACCTCTTGAACGTGTTTGTAATTGCAGAAAGTAGGATTCAGCTGTTCTGCTATCGAGCTTGAAAAAAGGATATAAAATAAGCTAGAAGTCTCCATTTCTGCGTTTGTAAAAGTTTGTTCTTCCGAAGGAGATAATTTTATTGCTACTTCTAAAATTACATTATATTTGGTATATAATGTAACAATATATAAAACAAAATATTATAATATTTTTATCGTTGCCTTTCTATCATAGAATACTATTTACAAGATGAGCAAAGAGTGCAACGAGAGAATTGCACTCGTCGGAAATTTCTACCACGTTTTACAATTTTCCGCGAAGCTTGAACGTTTTATATGTGTAACATGTTGCTTAGATCTCATGAACCTCAAAATTTTTATCGACCAAGTAAAAGTTAAATTTCTCTCGAATAGTTATTCCGACAACGTACGTAAGCGCGCTATTACATAATGCAGTAACCGTGCGAACGAGAAGATCGTACACATAAAATTTGTGCACACACACACACATTTCTGGATATTTCTAAAAATAGCAGGAAATTGAAACAACTCGCACAGTCGGTCTTAATTTGCAATCGATATCGTTCTAATATTCAGCTACCGTGGTAGAGTCTCGTTTATCTGAAAAAGTCAGAGGACAAGATATATTAAGAACAAAACCTTCTCTAATATATTTTCCAACTATACTCAACTTTTTAAAGCCAACTACCAAGTATAGAACTCATATAATATTTTACTCTTTCGTATTATAGGCAGTACTTGTATAGGTGTACGTATATAAAGGTACTATCCATATTCTGCTCATTGATTTACCATCAATATCGTCACAAAATTCCATCAGACGATCCATCGTATCCTCCCTCGCGGGATACCTTATTGAAACATTAAATTTCCAATAACACGACGACGACGACGACGACGACGACACCGAAGCATCATCCACGGGACGTGCCCCGTTAAATATTCGTGGTCGTCGCATACACGTTATACGCGTGTGTATCTACATGTCAAAGGGATTGGAAAAAGAGCGTAGTAGCGCGGACTTGGGCTTTAAAGAGTTTGTTGACTGTACGCACGTGATTTGCGCGTCTACATTACAAAGTGACTCTCCTGCTTTTGAGACCGCGCGCGTGTTTCTCCGTCTGTCCGTTCAGCGTCGTCCATTTTCCCCTTCACGGATCCGAAGAGGATCGAGTACGGAGAGAGCAGAGAGAACGGAGCTTTCGGAGTCGAGAGGAGCGCTCGTTGACGGAAAGGCCGTGGGGGTTGATATCGTCGTGGAACGGGGATGGACGGGGTCACAAGCAGCTTTGCGGTCCTCAAGTACTCCTGAAACGCTTAGAAATCGTGTTTAAGGGAAAGCAGTTTCACCATTCAAATTCGAGCGGTTCTGATACGCCAGAGAATGTGTGCCTGGGGGACGATTATCGTTCTCCAAGGGCCTTCGCGACCTCTTCGCGGATCAGCCACGCGGAAATTCGAGTTTCGTGGATGGATTAATTTGCTAACGTTGCTCGGGTCTCTCTCTCTCTCTTTCTCTCTCTTTTAGCGTAATATTGTTTGAACGCTGACTATGCACGTTTTCCGAGTGTTGTTGGATCTTGTAGAAAGTTTAAGCGGTCGGATCGAGCAGTCGTTTTGGGCTTCGAGAAGATAGTTGGAGAATATAGATTTATTTTTTGACGAATTAGAATACTTTCTTTTGTCAACAGCGTGCTTGTTCTTGGCAATTTAAATTCAAACATTCCTTCGCCATCGACTTATTCAGATCATAAATCTATTCGATCTTCTCCGTTGAAACGCATTCTCCGCCAACTACGGGACTCTTAGATTTCAGTTTATCAACCTTTGGAGAATCCTTTCGATACCGTAAAAAGGATTTGGGTTAGGTTTAGAAAAGGGAAACAGGGTTAAATGGCAGTCTCTCGAGGGAGCCGATGAATTGGATTGATAGCCAGGATGGCGCACCTTGCACGATGGAATTCCAAGAGTATCGGAAATGGAGCGTGTTTCCTGTGAAACGGAACCAAACGTTGGTTTATTTCTCGCGGTGTCAGCGTTGAACGAGCCGATGCACTGCTGAAATAACCCCTTTCACCCCTCGACCGTTGCCCCTTAGCCTCGTGTAATTAATGAAGTTACGCTAATGCAATAATGTAGCGTCGCCGTACTCTATCCCCATCCTCTTGCTCGGTGATTCCTGTCGTTAACGCCGGTTCGTCGGAGGCGATTGTCATCCCAGGGAATTCAAAGGGTCGTCATTAACGCGTAGCCAAGCTGGTTTTATATTTGCAAGGATGCTGCGGTGACGAGCGTGGAAACAAGCGTATCTGCCTCGTCAGTGCGTCCGTTCCTTTTGGATGGAGACGCGAAAAGCGCGTTTCATCGAGTTGGCTTGCCTCGATAGCGAAGCATCTTCGTGTCTCGCAATGTGTATACGAAGTTCGTGGTCGTTGAAGTTTGAAGATCAAATTGAAAAGTTACATTGTCGCGGTGATCGATTCTTACGAACTTTTGTGTTTCGTGTCGCGAAGAAGAATGGCTACTCTTGTACTTCGAAGAACTTTTAAGGAGTTGTTGTAAAGGGAAAGTTCCCTGCTTCCAATTCGTAATAATTCTTTCAAGCCTGGTGAAGTTATTTCATTTTCTAAAACTGATATTCAACGAAGTACGAGCATATTCCATATGTTACAGCCCGATATAATGTTAAACAATTGAGACACCCGGATGACGTCACATCTATAAAGTGGACGAGTCGGCACGGCCGAGTTTCCTCATGCAGAGCATGGCGTCAAATTAAAATACTGCAGGTCAGACACGTAGACACTTTTGGGTTACAACGATGTTCTCGCTTTGACGATAGCTCGTGCCAAACGATAGACCGCTCGTGGGAAAGCGGCTGTTTCGGCGGATCGAATAAACGTTCAGATCGCGTCGAACTGGTGGTCGGAGAATTCGAATCGTGATCCCCGTGGCACGTTTGACGAAAAGCATTTACATTTTACGGTCGGACTCGCCATCGTACCGGTATAGTGCCGTTGGAAACGTTCAACGCTCAAAGAAACATTACGTAGCTACTCTCGCTTAATTAATCCAATTAAGCCCGTGGCGAGCGAAATATTCCTGGCCGCTACTACTCTTGCTGCAACACGCTTAACAAACGTCGTATAGACGCCGTACACGCTCTGTTTCAGAGATTCGTGTATGTGTTTAAACTCGTAACGTTTGATATCGTCGAGTAACATTGCTGTTACCGAGCATTCTGCGTAATGAGAGGTAGAATGCGTATAAAGAGGTTTGCAGGCGATCGAATTCTATCCGTTTATTCGCGCTAGTCTCCACTGATGGAGTTATTCGAATAAGTAGATATTCGATAGGATCGAATGAGATTTTGTTCGATTTTATCGAAATTTGAGAAATTTTACCTTCTAACGAACGGTTTGCAACGCGGAAAAGATTTCATGTTCGAATAATCGATTCGTATAGCGCAGATCGTTTCATCTCTGCGACTCTGTTCCGTCAATCACGCGGAAGCGCTGCGAATAATGGAGCAATAAAGCATTTGCGCGAATTTATTCGTCGAGCAAACGGCTTGGAACGAGTTATGGAACATGCTCGAACGACGAACCTCTGACTTTCCATAAGATAACACGGACTGCACCTCGACTGCCCCGATGGCAGCTTCCTCACGGTTTGTTTGCTTTTTTCTGTATGCACGTAGGCACCGAGAGATACGGTAGGAGGTGCGGCTAACCGAGTCAACCACAGTTAATAATCCTGTTCCCGTGATCGTGGTCGTCGCCACTGTTAAACAGACGTTCTTGTCTTAATAAGCGAACGAAATCGTAAGCCGGTTAACACTGATCCGTATTACTTTGATTATCAAAGAGATTGATAGACTTTTAGATGGAATTAACTCTGGTACGTTCTTTTGCTTATTTTTTTATTAATTTTAAGTTAGCGTTAGTTTATTAAAACTAATTTCTATTTTATGTTAACTTACACATTTCATAAGATTTTTGATCAAACCCACCAAAGAGTTTTCGAGCGAGGAGATAACGTAACTCGTCCAGCTGACAGCCGTGCAAGCAAAAATCAATTTATCAAACACTCATTGATTTTGATCGTAGCTAAAAGGTTAATAGCAACGGCCGAACGATTTCTTGCCAGATTAGCCTCATCTGGCCTAGCCATTGTCTTCTATTACACTTTCTGCCAGCCGATTCACGACGAATGATTGATCTTTCGAACGTACAAGGGACGCGATACACTCTCTCTACGAGCTAGTTTTACAATTGGTAGTTCGCATACCGTCCCACGATAATCAGCGGTTCGTTATCGGCTGAATTGCTGGCTGACTGACGACGATTCGCCTGCTCGTTTCGTACGCTTCACCGTCCTCGAACCATGCCGTTTCATTCCGTTTCGATTCGCGAAAGGTCAATGGTACAACGCCTCGTGCACATTGTTGCACGGCCGCTTGTCACGCCGAAGCGAGGCTATTGATTTTCAGATATGCGTCCAATTCGCCTGGGAGATTGTCTTTTGCGATCATGCAACCCAAGTATCCTCGCTGTAATACACCGATGCTTGATGTTTGATGAAAATAGGAATATTTCATATTAGTTTGATAGTTTGATCGTTTCTTGAAACATGGATCAATGGGATTTTTAAAGAATTATTTTGGTTATTCCAATATGAGTGTATGATGCAAAATAAAGTTCAATTTAATTGATATAATTCATTGGTAAGGTTAGCGATAAATAGTTGGAACTGAATGTTGATTCGGATCATACTGCTAATTTATAGTGTAAACTGAATTAAATCGTTTCGTTATTTGCACAAATCGTCTGCTTTAAATATTTCCTTTTCATGCCTACTTGTAAACCGACGTTATGTAATTTAATCGTATGATCTTATAAACTACGCTGAAACGCTAAATAAAAAAATATATTTTATCTCATGGTATTTGGCCACTTTGCTTTCCGAGGCAATTAAGAAGAGGGTCTAATTTTGCTAAAATTCTGCCATCTTTTGCTTCACGTTAAAGTGTGAAATCAAAAATATTCTTTTAGTTTCAGCAACTCAACGCATCTCTCTTGATCTCTTTTTTTTAATGAAAAAGAAGGATTGTAGAATCAAAAACATTCTACACAATGTCACAAAACTTTCTTCTCATTCGAAATACGAATTTTACGAAGTCCGATGAAAAATAGAATTAAGCTAGGTTCGTATACTTAATTCCTAACAAATTTCTTAACAATGTTCTCAATAATTCGCTTGAACGAAATAATTGATGTTAGCTTAAGGTTAATGGGCGTTTATCGGATACTTGGCGTGGAAGCGAGTCCAAACATAACTTTCTCAATGACTTTAATTTTCACGTTCCCGCTTACCCTACTGCCGTTATTTTCTACCATCCTCTTCCTTGTACCCGTAATACACGCGCGGATGCATCTGACGAGAACGTTTTCCGGTTTTCGAGTGGCGTGCTCGTTTCAACCGGTATACGAAATTGGTTTCGTACGCCTCTGCAAAGTACCTCATTTTCCTGGACTCTCCGCTCGAGCGTACATCCCTATTTATGTTTTCGCGATGCAACAAAACTGCATTGTCGATAGAGGAAACCGGATTGCTTTCGTGTCGAAAACTTTTACCGCACGTTCGCAGGATATCTTATTTTGTGAAAATTGACTATTCTAAGGAACGCGTCGAGACCGGATTAAACGTACTTTGGCTAAATTTTCCTACTAAAGTCGACACGATGGATTTTTACGCGATAATGTTTCAAAGAAATAGACGCAGAATGTAGCGCTAAAGTTGGAAGGAGAGATCGATGCGGCACCATCGTAAATGTAAATTGCGTACGAAATAATGTACACCGTAACCGCGTTATTGAACATTACGTATATCCACGCCTCTAATGGCTCCCTTTGGCTAGCAAACGTATGCCAGGTATTTGCCCCTCATTACCATCTACGTTGCGTCACTCGGCTCGCGTTCACCCGCTGTCTATTCAAAACAAATTGACTAATTATAATTGCATAACGCGCGGATACCACGGATTCGCGATTCAGGCCTGATTGCTTTTAATTATCGCTGACAAACGTGCTTTTCTTCCTTCTGTCTCGTCGCAGCGCGTTTTGTGTTTTCTATTCGCAAAACCATTCGTTACGTCGAATGACATCGACCAGTGGTCGATTTTAGGTTGCGATTCGTCTTGCGATTTGCTGGTTCGTGTTGATAAGAACGCGATCGTAACGAGCGATGCTACCATGTCAACGACTTAATTTGCGGATTTGGGAAAAACGTGATGTAACGACACCCTAACACGTGATTTCTACGTTCGAGTAACCCCTACGAGTCGAACAATCGCACGCGACCCTCTTTGAATTGCCTACCATTTTGATTCGCCACTGATACCTATGTTACAATACGACGTTAATAAAGTGACTTTAACGTATGTTAGAAATGTTAGCAATCAAAACTGGCGAACTTAGGAACGTTCCTTATTTGTAAAGCATTCACGGAACAGAAATAAATTGCATGCGATAAAAATACTGTACGTTGATCCAAATCCATGTTTATTGCGTTGAACATGTTAACTTCGTCGATTCGCGATTGCTAAAGTGTTAAATGTAAAATAGGTGTTGAGATTTTCCTGAGATTTCCACAATTGATACACCAAGGGTGTTTATTAGCACATCATCTCCGTAATATTTTACAGAGTTCAAATACGCGTGGAATTAAATAGCGTTGCGTGCGGAAATTGATAGGAAGTTAGGAGTAGGTCACGTGCGCGGAGCATGCTTCGTAACGCGTTAATTATTCGCATCAATAAATTTAAAACGAATATTGTATCAACCTCCTTTTAATGTACAAAGATAGTTTTGCTTATCTAGAATGGAGGACATAAAATTCCAAAAGTGGAACACGTAAAAGTAGGCCTGCTTCATCCTCCGATACGTTTTATTTCATCGAAACTCGCGTTATTTCTTCCAATTATCCAGTAATATGATCTCTCAGCAGTTCGAAAACCCGTGCTTCTCTCGCCATAAATCTACCTGTTTCATCCATACTTCTCGAAAAACGACGACCTCTTCGTCGTAAAACCTACGCACCAAATCTACGTGATACTACGACGTATCGTGCCTTCTCGAACCTGTACGACGCGTCGAAAGTGACACCAGGCCCCATAAATCGAACCACCGCTCGTAAAATCGAAATTCGTTGCCAGCGGATGTTACTTTTCCACACGGTCCCGTTGTCGATGACAGTTAACACTTCTACTTTGTCCTTCGACCGATGGTAATTCGCTTGGATCCCCGGCTCGTGCATTCGTATGCATAATGCGCGCGAGTTGGCCGGCAGCTCTTTCGCTGATCGAATCTCAGATACGTGGATGCAGGTCCTCCCGATGTGTGCACGCACGCTTCTCCACGGTAAATCGTAGGTGTGCATTAGACGTGCATTGTGCCCGGTTAACAAGCCATCCGGTCGCCCGAGGCTTCCGTTTATTCCGCCATTAGCCGAGCTCGTGTTTCATCGGCGCAAAACCTGGTAATTTGCCGGTTGGCTCGTGCCAGATATATTCGCCGAACGATTCTACGGAGGTATAGGCGTTGGTGAAAGGACTACGTGGACACAGGCGTTCGGCTGACGCGTTTTTCTTTTCCAGTGTTTTATAGATTCGTGTTTGCATCGTGGAGAGCGCAAGTTGAGAGATATTTTGAATAGGCTGGCTACCTAATTATTAGTGAAAGTCACGTTTGCAGTTGCGCCTCGGTTAGTGTACGACGATTAGGTACACAGGTTGCAATGCCTCTTCGGCACAATGACCCCGTCTCGATGCTTTGGCTTAATGGGACTCTGTGTTTCTCTTTGTATCGCGATGCAGTCGGTTCTGCGACGATGACTTTGCCATACAACGCAGATCCATAATCCTCTTAAACTAGCAATTGGATCGGACAAACCGGATAAATAAACCGAATAACGAAACTCCTCTCTTGCTTTCCTGTTTTTCTTCTGCTTCGTCATGACAGAAAACGAGTGATGTCTTTTTGCACTGAAACGTCGGTAAACATTAAATTGTCTAAAACATACGGTGATACGAACTTCGAATAGAGAGTTCTCAGGTTTTTGGATTTTGATTTTGAAGAATGGAACAAATTGGATTAAAGAACCGAAAGAACTGAATTTTCAAACGTAATTTATTCGGTAGAATATAATTTGGAACCGAAATTGGTCCCGGCCATTTTAGGTCTCTAGAAACACCGGCGGTCTTGAATCTTTTCGCGTGGGTGTGACTACAGCGAGGTTATTTATGATACCTGCAGAGAAGCTAGAAACTCGTTTCGAATTTTCGAGCACAGGGTGGTCCTGTTCCGTGGATTCTTTCTCACAGTGACCAGGTTGCTTGTACCACGAATATGTCTCGCGTGTTCTCTGATTTGTAGATTCGTGACGAAGTTTCGTAAAAACCAAACCAATCTTTTTATTCGTTCGTATTTCATGGTGAATCAATGGCGATAATAAATATATCGGTAGATAATGGTAATTTTTACGATTTATATGTTAGATCCTTGATACTCAATGAAATATCGGTGTTATGCGTGAGCGTTGAAACTTATTCCGATAAATAATGTATTATTATTGCAAGTTTTTTGTCACTTAGTTTAAATTCGAATGTAGAGTTTGATGGTTCACTTTATGTTCCCTCTGCCAGTTTTTCTCTTCTCGGGTCAAAGTGTCCATTTTTCAAGTTCTTAAGTTCTGCGGCTGAACAGCCGTTCGTTTACGACGTCAAGTGCATAAATTCTTGAGATGTTTCTTGCACGTTCACTGTCGCTCTTGCCTTTTTTTTTTTTGCATGATAAATGCGTTTCTCGAATAGTCTCCGAAATGTTTCATTAATTCCCCAGTGCCTGGGATTAAGAAAGTATTCAGAATTACTGTTTTATGTTTGTAAAATATCGCTACAAAACAGCTCGTTTTTCATTACTTCCAAGATACCGTGTTTCCGTATCAACTTAATACGAGTGTATAAATATCCTGTTTTCCTTGACGCGCTATACGGTATAACTTATTTGTTTTCTAGAACAGGCTTTCGTATCTGTTTCAATATATCTAAGCATCAGAGTAGCAAAACACTATTTAGACAACAATTTTTCACTAATTTCGCAAAAGTAAAATTTTGCAAGGTGTCCTCAGTCCTCCATCCGCGCAGAGTCAACGAATCGAAGTAGAATTAGTTTGAACGGTCAGACACGAACCAAGTTACCACTTGATTTCGTTGTAGATAAAATCATTAGATATCGTACTGTATCGATTGAAAATTTGAAATTATTTTTGCTATTTGTACGTATGCTAAAGTAACTTTATTAATTCTAATTAATTAACTTAACTGTAACCAATGTAATCCTGATGAAGTTAATGCTATAGGTACCAAAAATAATTTCTTCTATTTCCATATAGATCCTCGTCTAGAAAAATTTCTAAAGTAACAAAGTTCTATCTTATTTTCTATTAAAATTCATAGAATCTGTAGTGCAGATACTGTTCAAACTTTTGGTCGGCAGTAGTGTTTCTAGCTGTAAGTCGGTTAAGTACCGGTTTTATTCGCACCTGGTAAATCGTGCTCGTCTATTTCCGACGTATGAACCGGCAGCTGATAAAATCCGACGATTATTTGGCCAGAGTTGCGTTTGTAAACTATGTTATCTGTACTACACTTGCAGTTTACAGAGCTGTGATCGCGTTTCTCGTCGGACGACCGCGGTTACCGAGGATTATGCGCTTGTCTCGCGATAGCGCCGCATTGTTCCCGATTTGTTTGCAGCGATTTGACGTCAACGGCAAACAGTCCTCAGGCACGCGAGAATACTTGTTCTTGAATTGGTATCGAACTACTCGCTGTACAAACGTCGATCACTCTGGGACGTTCTTCGTCAGAGTCTGGACACTGTTTACATGGAATTTCTTTGGACGGTAGCGTTCAAACGATAAACTATCTTCCGTAGTCAATGAAAAAAAAGCAAGATTAATTAATTAGGTTAATGGAAAGAGATTTGAATATACAATGAATTTCTTCTTAATAAAAAAATTACACGAGAGATTCTTTTGTAAATGATAACCTCTGAGTGATCAATGATTAATAACATGAGTTGAAACATTTCACAGTCGTAATTAAAATTTACGTAAAATAAAGTAATTTCTGAAACGTTAAAAAGCTTGTGGAAACAAAGTTGACATTGAAATGTACAAGTTTGAGGGTTGAATATTCCGCTGTAATTAATTAATTTTTATTCGTTTTATACGCTGAACATGAGGACGTAGGAAAAATAACGCGGGGAAGCGGAGCAGAGGTTAAATTCAAGCTAAATGCAACGCGAATAGACCATTTGCAAGTCGAATTTTTCGATGGCGCGCTCTCATCCGTGGAGTTAAACGATCCAGAGCGAGGCAACGTATTGACCCGGTACTGAGCGCCAGAAACTTTTCTCTCCTTCGTTTCTTATCTCTTACGTGGCGTCGTAAAGTACGAGAACGAGCTCTAATTACCACGTTCACGGTGTTTCGAAAGCGATTTCCATTTTCGTGATCCAACGTGGCGCGCAATTTTGCCCGCGCGCGGTATCATCTCGAGTGCCCGAGAAGAAATTACGTTCCCGGCCGAGAATTCCTTCTCGTTAGCTCGTGCTTACATTCTCGTAAGGTTTTGACAGCGAGCATACTTGAAACCCTCTGAAAGAATTGATTTTAACGAGATAATGGACACGGAGATTGAGAACGTGCCTATACTCTCGCCCAATGAGATCCCATTAGACATTGCATTACAAACTTCGAGATTAATCTTAGAATAAACGTATACGATCCAACGTGCTGGAAATTACTAGTTCAGTTCGGTAACATCTTATATTATGCCATGTTACGAGATGGAAAATATAGAATTTATTAGATCGTATCAAATAATTCTGGAAAATGTGAGATTGTCCACACTCGTGAGAACTAGACGAGCCACAGATATTTGTCAGATATTCCCGACGAGGAACAGTAAGTTGCTCGTTTCGACTTAATTAAAAGGCATAGATCAAAATTCCGACTGTCTTCGAGTCGTAATACGCGAAATAAGAGCGATCTACGTGAATATACGATTACCGTACGCACTCAACGTACGATCGATGCGCTTCGAGTGCAGTTACATACGACATAACGGTCCATCTTCCTCGTTCTCTGTTCCTTCTTATTCGCCTTCTATTTTCTTCCTTCATTCGGTTACCTGGTCGCAGGTTGTCCGAGATCGTTCTCCACTGTTATATAGACTCGTCTGTACATACGTGAACGCCCAGAGATATCGTCGATCCTTCTCGATCTTCTGTGCGACCCTGACTCCTCTCGTTGTGTATTTCTTAGCCCCTTGCACGCCACAACAATGACCCACTTCGTGTTTGTTCGTGTTTCTGTGAGAGTTTCTACCGGGGAAAACCTTCGTCGACTCGTGACAAGATATTTCCCACCTTGAAACCTTGTTTAGTGTTTAACTCCTCTGGGAATATTAGGGGAATTTCGGTGGAGAACGCGAGGTGTGATAAAAAGGTGCGAAAGCTGAGTCGTAAACGTGGTATAAAAGAAGAAAAGTACATATTTCTTGTATACACGTTGTACCTATATACGAATGAAATAAAGTATTTGACAGGAGAATACTATCTACTTATTTTTGTTCTTTAATCGTATTCATCGAAATATATGTAAATTTGCATACATGAACATTCGCAATGCACTTCAAAAACATTCGTGATTTATTTATCCGTTGGAATATCTTTCTGAAAAAAATTAAAATGCACAGACGACCTCTGTTCTTGGTCTTTTCGAAGTGCACGTGGTTCCATAAAACCATAAAATATATAAATTTCATCCAAACATGAATTTTATCGCGAAAACAAGGTTATAAATTCAACAGAGGCGATCGACGAAATCACTGAATTTCCTTTACGAGTGGAACCGTTCGAAACGTTGATTGAGACAAGAAAGAGAGTCCAGTGGATGCCGAGTCTTATCAGGAGGGCCGTTTCGCCATTGTAATTCATTGAATCGATATTGTTGGCCGTTCGATGTACGCTTCGAGATTCCTCGTCGCGTATGGGAATAATCTGACGCGATATATCTTTGGGAAAAAAGCTGGTCACGGGGTCGTCTACGAGAATACGCTCGGAGGCGCGGGTTTCTTGCGCCATGGGACCCCATAAACGGGCCACGGTGGTAGCCAAATATGGTCAGGAATGTTACCAAACATTGATTGAGATTAAAAGAAGGCATCGCGCGTTTCCAAGTTGGAACACAAAGATTCGAAGAATGACTCGACGATTCGATTCTGCGAACGCGCCTCTTCCCTCCATTTATATCTCGTGTCTTGCGTTTTTAACCGTTTAATATCAACTTTACGATCCGATTAGTCAAAACGGTTAATTCGTAATTTTTCATAGAAATTTTGCGGATTTATAGGGATCATTATTAACGTAGCTTCTTCTAAATTTTCTACATATTTAACTAAAGAAATCTATATATTTAAGATGTAGTACCTTTGAAGGATGGTATAAATTATGGAATATTTACAATCAGAATTAGAATTAACAGTTCACACTTACGAACTTGTACGATGCTGTAAGTACATAATTCGTGTCTGCATACATCGTAAAGCTACGCGTTAATGGGTTAAATTATGCGATAAGTTACAGCTCGAATAACCTCTTTTGCATCGCTAACGTTTCATACGAATAGGCAGTGCGGTTTAAGATAACGCAGACGTAAAAATTTAATATTTTGTCTGTTACATTGTTTGTCGCTTTTTTTCGTTTTTTTTTTCTTTTTTATCGTAATAGAAGCAATTTGCGTATGAAAAATTGCTATACCATATAGCGATACTGCATAGCTGTAGAATGGTCTATATTTTGTAGGAATTTAAATCGAAAGATTAAGATAAAGTTAATTGCAAGTTTGCTTCGACGTAATATGATTTTTCTTGGATTTACTCTAACGATAATGCTATAGCGATAACGACCCGAGCACGTTACAAACGGTGCTCCGTTTAGCGTTGCCTAAATGGACTACATCATCGTTCTGTCACGTTTCAGAGCACTCAATAATGCTTGAAAGTATCGTGATTGTTTCCTGAGCGTGTCGTGACTGGACTGTCATTAGAAACCAAATCTTATAATCATGATACTTATGTATGTATATAACATGGAACTATAGCGAATACGTGTGGCCTATAACTTTAATAAATTTTCTACAAATTCAAATAATCGTTCCCGTTCTCTTTCACAAGAGATACTAAACCGTTAAATTAAAGAGATATTAAACCATTAAATCTTGCAAAGAAGATAACACACCTGAGAAACGTCTTTTAACAAAGTCATAAAATCTTCGTTGAAGCGAGTTTCGTACGATGTTCGAAAAACAGTGCTCGAATTAGGTTATCGTTGTTACTCTGAATGGCTAAATCTGGGAAGATTAGATTTCAGATTATTTTGTTGACTGAAACAGCGGTATATACGTACCGACACGATTCGTTAGGTGTCGCAACACTTGAAAGGGATACTTATCGAATAAAATGGTCGCGTCGTCTCGTAGATCGAACCGGAAGCAAAGTTCACTCTTCCGTTTCACTCGCGCTTCTCGATTCCTTTCACATCCATACATCGAGCCTCTTCGGGTCCGTTTTCTGCGCTTTGTAAGCAGACAGCTAGCTTGCGATGCCAACGGGGGAGAGTTCGCGACGCACGTTCGAATCGACTTCCGCTCGCAGAAAGCACGTGTGCCGTCTTTCCGCTTCGTCTTGCTGATCCATCATTACCTTCACGCTATATCGTGTATCGTGTCATTAATGCTTGTTGTTAACAGAATCGATTAATCAGCTATCTTTGACTCGTTGAATTTGATTTTCTCTGATCGATGTATATTTCATCCAAGAACACGATTCTTCGTCCAACTTTTACGATCGACGATAAAGCTTTCGTCTCTTGCGATTAGCGTGTTTGCTAACGTTTGAACATCAGGGTGTTTGAGTTTTGATAGCGAAGGCTCTAACGCACTACGTACAAGTACAAACTCGGAGGAAGTCGTGAATTACAAATTACAAAGTTGCGGTGTTACAATTTCAAGAAACTCGCTTTATAACCCGGCCTTAAAGATCGCGTTCGAATTTGATCGTTGCGGGACACGGAAGCGGCGCGGTGCCTAGTAAAGCGAGTGAGAAGCCAGGGGCAAGATTCATGATTACGTGCATGGTAGAACGCGGTGAATCCTGTTTCGACCCGTCCATATCGGGTCGAAGTTACAAGCAGACCGGCAATGCACACAGACTGACTTATATACGCGTAATGCACGGAGTGTGTGCAGGATACATCTCGCGTTGTATATGTCGGTGCAGTGTACAGGTATACGGGAAATGTGGATATATGGGTATGTATATCGCGGAAATAGTGTGACGTAGTCGATGGGATTACCCTGGGGCACCGATATCTCTCCTGCACTTCGCGTATCTGTGTGTACACGTGCACAGCACGGCAATGGTACACAGTTTCGAGCACACGGCGCGTTGTTGCGTTCTCGACGAAGCGAGAAGGATCATCGAGGCGAGTCGAGTCCGTTTCACGGCCGATCACAGGGCTACGTTCACAGTCGCCGTGTTTGAATAACGCGATCGAGAAATCGACTCGCAGACGCGTAAAGCATACGCGCATTTTTTGAATCTTCGATTGGAAAGGTTACGCGAATTGAATCGAACCTCGCGTGTCTCCTCATTGAGAAACTGCGGAGGCGCGATGCCTCGAATTGACTGATTTTTGTTCTCGTTGTTCAATTTCTAGAGATATGTCGACAGTGAAAGTGGACAGGTCGGTTTGTTTCGTATGGTGCTTTATTTATGGTGAGTTTCGCTGAAAATTTCGAGACTGGATAGTGATCGAAGACCATTCGTTGATTTCCTAACTGTTACGTTATCTGGGACCGAAAAGACGTAGAAAGGGAGTAACCTGATGATCGTAGGAAACAACGATGTGTGACCTACATTCCGTGAATAGACCTTCAATTGCAACGTGTTTGCTTGGAACTATTACGTGTAATTGTAGATTATCTTGAATCAATTGCCAGCCAGGGGACTCAAAGCAATAATCCCCCATGAAATTTCTTGGCTATCGTATCGTTTGATCTCTACCCTTTCCACTTTACGTTTACTTCGTTCTATTTTCTCGTCTCGACAACACAAGACTTCGCGATTTAGCGGATAGAATAAGTTTCTAAATGTATATCGTCGTTTCGTGATCTTGTAAATTCTATACACTTTAAACATTTTCTCCCTTTTTTCTGCAAAAGGACTGCTCGCGATTCGTTCAACTTCAACGAAACCATAGAAAACCGTAGAGTCAACGCAATTGCTTGTTCTTCGACCAACGATTCAGACTAGGAAGTTCTTGCTTCGGTAACTGGAATAAACTTCGGTTCTATTAATCCTACCGAGAAACTTCAGCCTCTAAACTTTCACATTTAACCGAGAGGAAGTCTTACGCCGATCAAGAAAGAATTTCTAATTCTCCGTAAATCGAAGTATGTATTTCGTTCTATAACAACTCTTAGACGTTTCCTGTGTAAATCGATATTCTACGATAGTTCGGTCGACTAGCGCTTTGCCGTCTGACGGAAAAGTTAGGCTGTTTCGTTTAATCCTTCGATATAAGGCGTAATAAAATGGCCAAGAATTCAAAGCGAACGATTTGGAAAATAATTATTAGTAGTTAGGAGCGAAATAACCTGTTAGACCGAAAGTTTTATAATTAACAAAGTTCTGTACGAGCCAAAGGTATGACTATCAAGATCGGTTCGTTAAACGTTCGATATACGTAATATCGTTCCGTTTGCGTGCGTGCTCGGGGAAGGGGTCAACGGTCTAGCCTGACGAAGAATTTTCTCTCGCAACCATGACTTTGTGGCCGCGTTCAGAGTCGGACGGTAACTCTCGTCACGCAACGAGCATTCGTGCGAACGCAACGCGGTCCAAAGCGAAAACCAAGGTGTGAAACACCGCCGATCGGGGTGTGTATCGGCGAGCGGAGAGGCGGCAGGAACAAGGACTTCGAACGCGCGTCCGCAAGCAGACGTTGATACAGTGCCTAATAGAAATATTGATTTCAGGGTCGATGCACCTTGCGGCGTTACCATGTTCGATGCGTGTTTCCATATCTTAAGAAACACCGGTACGAATCTCTGATCATACCATACAAACGATAGGATTAATCGGAACGACATGCGCTGCACGAGTAGTTGAATCATTTTCTGAAATTGAATGTAAATCGTATAACAATGGTCGTAATGGATGTTAGAGCTATGGAAAGAGCGGCTGGATATCGAACGGACGCACGGCGTCAAGTCGGTGGTAAGTCGATCGAAATCCTATATTTAGAAGTGGAAACTGTCGGTACTCGAGTACGATAGTCCACGTACGACGCATCTATTCCCGTGTTCCGGCCTGCTCGCTTGCTCGGCTCTTTCGTTTTTCGTCTGGCGTGCTGTCCTCGGCTCATTGACGAATTCTCGTTCCTCCTTCTACGCAAGTCCGTTCGGCGAAGCGGAAACGCAGAAATCTGCCCGCGAAGATCGAGCGAAATACGAAGCAAATTATCTTTATCGCGTTAAGTTTCTTTTCTCGTGAAATCGAGATTGTTCCTCGTCGTAAAATATTTTCTGTCGTAACTTTTAGTTTCTTGCCGATAATGTCCTGTGCGTGTGTATGTGTGTGTGTTTATCTGTGGGTGTGTTTGCGGGTGGGTGGGTGAGTACAAGACAATCAATACTCGCTCGTTTCACGGTGCAATTTATCGTCGGCGAGATTATAAAGGCGTGGAGTTTTATCCGTTCGAGCTATTCCATCGCAACTTCTCTAAGAAATTCTTCATTAACCAGAACGAACTTGTATACATGGACAAAGAATTCAGTCATTCAGCTAGAAGATACCGATGAGCTACCTCGATTGTATGCAAGGTTAGACCACGTACCATCGTAATCGTTCATTCACAAGCTGCTCGGGTTGGCTACGTTAGTTTAAATTCGCGAACGCGTTGCTATTCGTAACTGTGTTCTATTTTAACCGACTACAATTAGTATTCAAATAAAGTATGTCGCGAGCCGATCATCGAGATAGAAAGGCTGTGAGAGGTATTGTATATTTTACGTTCGTAAAGTGGTGAATCCACAACATGAATTTTGTTTTTACGGAGTGGTGCTCGAATATGCTTTCATATTTCAACATTTTTTCCACGAAGCAGTTAACTGGAAATGTTTGTGAACGACCATTATCTGTAAGTATTGCTTTAAAACATCACGCCGATACGCGCCAGTGACGCTCGTTTTTCATTATCGAACGTTAACAGCTTTCCAGCGATATGGTGGAATAAACGAAGTTTCGCTACAGCATCTGTCAGTGCAATTTGCAATTATTTCGGAACAATATCTCGTCAATAAAAAAGATTTACCACTAGAATAAATTCTCGAATACAATACATTTTCGTTTTAATTCTCGTAATAATGTCCCTTTCGCTCCTTAATCCTCTAATCAGCGTTCCATGCAGAAGAATTTCCTTGATATTTTTTTTTTTTTTTATACGTTGATTGTACGTCAAACGCCGTTATCCCGAAGAAAAATGATCGAAATATCAATTCATTTGAACCAAAAAGATACGCCGTCGTAAGTCTCATTACTCTTAACAACTGACATTTATTAACAATTCTGAGCTACCGTAATCTTTATTAAGTTTAATTAAGTTCGTGTAGCAACATGGTAGGCACCGACCATCTCCCCTTCGTGGCAAGCTACGTTGATTGATTCGCCTGCGAATCCATTGTGTTATTGCACGACCGTGAAGAAAATATCGCGCGCCAAGAACGCCGCGAATTACTCGGAACGCGTTCTCGATTGATCGCGTTTCGCGGTTGTCGCTATCTTCGAATCTCCTGAGAATCGTTTCAGCCAGACACGCAGATCAATGTTGTATGACTCACGTGGAAATCAGCCGACACCCACGCGTCTTCTCCGCGAAGTATTTCCGATCTTCCCTGAGCTCTTACAGTGACCGTGAGTCGGTCATTCTGCCGTGACGTTTCTTAATTAACCCTGATAAATACGTTTGCGTAATACGCTTTATCGTATCGTACGCATATTGTCCATACTATTACGTAACTTTGCCAAATCGTTCTTTCGAAATGACGAGAATTGCGTGTTTAATGGCGAGATCGATAGGTAAAGCAGGATACGAGGATTGCGTGGAGCTTTTCAAGTGCACTCGCGACAAGAATGCGACACAACGACGTGCCCAACGATATTTGACGTCATCTCGAGTTGGTACGCGTTATATGGAACAGTCAAGGCATTCATCGAAGAATTCGTACTAGATCCGCCAGCTTATCAATAAAGCAAAGCTGAATGAGATTGTACACGAAACTGCCGATGGTTCTTGCAGCCGAAAAACACGTGAACCATTGACTGGTTGATCTTGTCGAGCAGTGAACGAATTTCGCGAGCACGTGACCGAAACGAGAACTTGAAAGAGTTCAACGATGCGTCAAAATAATGAGGCGCGATGAATGAAAATTTCCATCGAGTTTACCGACGATTTTTCCACGCTGTTTCAAACAGCTTTTGAAGAAAACGATCTGCGTGCTTCTCTTCTTTATCCTCCTTTTGTCTTTTGTTCGTTAACTACGACTCGTTGGTACATATGGAAAATAATATTATTTCAAAAATGAAAGTAACTGATAGATATATAGCGTATATGGTTATTGATTTTAATATTAGCGAATAAATATACATATTACATTATTTGTGTATAATATTTTTTATAGAATTTTTTCTGTTTATGGAAATCTGTGTCAGAGAAAAATTTGTTCGTATTATTAGAATTTATATCGTAATATGAATTTATTCGACTCAAACAAGTAGATTGGGCTATTCATGATCAGGCGTATTCGATCGACGACAGTTCATTTCACTACGCGCTAAGTTCTGTTCGTATAAAGACGTTCTATGTACGGTGTTTTACTATTCTATACAGCATCGAATAAATTATAAGGTAAATCCTAAAATGCTAATTTTAAATGCCGATACAATTTCGAAGATTTTTACGACGCGCATAGTACACTCGTAAAGATCGTCTACACGTGTACTAATACGTTTTCAAGCCTGTGTATGTCCTCGAGCAGATACTAATTGTCGCAATTAGTCTTTGAGAATAGCTGACGATCCAGGAAACTCGTTTCCGTGGAAAACAATTTCGCCGATCAATTCGATTCGCCGAGAGAGCAGCGACGATTGGAGCGGCGTATGAACGCGGTTGAAACCGAGGTAGCTGGAGCGCGTAAGCTGAAAGCTCCCCTATCCGTTTCCTTTCGTTCGTTCGTTGGTTCGTTTTCTCCTGCTGCGAGTCGTCGCGCTCGTCTCGTTTCACCGCAGCCACCGGCTGCCTGTTCTTCCTTTTGTGGCGCCTCGAAACGCCATATTACGCACTTTCGAGATGCGCGCCACGTTCTCGCTCTACGGAGGATGATCTCGAGAGAGAAAGCAGGCGAACGAATAGGCGGCGATACACGATAACCGAGATCGACGGGGGAGAAACATGGAAAGGAACGGGAAACGAACGGGAGGGGAACACGGGAATGCAAAATATACGAGAATAAAGAGAACGATAAGGTACACGCGGTTGAAACAAGGATGAAAGATAACGGGACTCGTGGAAGCGAGAAGGGGAAGGATCGTAGAGACTGGAAAACGTAGCATCGAGCTATTTGTTTAAAGAATTCCTGAAGTTTAAATAATCCTTTAATTTGGTTCTTTGGTAAGTTTAATCGCTGTGTGATCAAGTAGTTTGGTAATTATTTCAAATGGCAAGCTTGAATAGCATCAATTTATTCGAGATTCGGGAATGTTTACTTGGAAAAGAAAAATCGATGCTCTCGCTTTGTCGTAATCGATTTGCATTTTAGATTGGACGTCGGTATAGCAATTAAGGTGTGATAATTGAATAATATGTTTCACGCAAATTCGTTCGCGAAAGGTAATACGTATCATCGGATAAACTCGACACGATTAAACGTGTTTGATTTATTCAAATTACTCGTTTCCCTTTGTAATGACTAACTCGGTAAGAGCGGGTACTGTGAGCGATATAAAGAGCGAACGAGATAGAGGTTCTCTCTTGCTTGAAAGAGCAGACGGAGCGGCGATGCCAAGTTTGGAACCGTTAACATATTTCCATTCATAACCCGGCTGCTCTTCGCTCTTTTTTCTACGTAAAAGTCAGCGACCGACGTGCGTAAGGGAGGATCCGCATGGAGCGACACTGAAGTTGTATACTCGGTTCTCGTAAAAAACGAAGACGAAACAGGACACACGCGCATCCGGTTCGTAATTGACGGATCGACGGGACTATTTCTGTTGAAAACAAGTAACGAGAAGAGCTGCAGAACGTCGAAGCTTAATCTCACTGAAAATATCTAAAAAATAACAATTTTTCTATTACGTCTCTCTTCTTACGAGACGACGATCTTTTCTCATGAATTCCCCCTTTACCGTCTGTCGATCTGTCTTCTTCTCAAAGGGCTCATTCAATCGTTGCAAAATGACCGTGTAAAAGGGCTACGCCGCTTCTTAGATCGATGGTCGGTCGTGTTTGTAGCGACTTGGCTTTCGCGACGTGTTGACAGATGCTCGTGTATCGTGCGACAATCGTACGACGCTAACGCGGATATTATGGATGCTAGAAGATTTCGAATTGACACTAACGAATGAGTGGAAGAAAGTCGATACCGTCTGTTGGTCGTTGGTAAAAACTCGACACCGTGGCTCGTGTGCATAAATATTTTAGCGAGTCGATGGCAAAGAATTTCACGTAACAATGCCAGCTCACGTGGTACGGATCGCCAACGATGTGATAGCATGTACACGAATTGGTGCTTGGATATTTTGAAAACCATGAAATTAATTAATTATAGCATCGGTTAAAACAGTTATAACTCTCCAAACCAATTTACTCCAATCCATACTTATCTTATCGAAGAATTCATTATAAAAATCGAAGGAATTAGCAATCAGTAGAATAGTCCATTAAATTATTTATTAAATTATTAGTCTATTAAAATAAAAATCAAAGTACTTGATTATACATTTAGTGAAATAACGTAGACAAAATTAGCCAGATCGTTTATGATCTCGTTACAAAACCTGCTCCCTTCGAGTGGGATTTTCCATTCTTGAAAATTCGGTTATAACGCTCTCCTCGAGTATTCATATATTGGCGCGTGTAAAAGGGCAACGTCGTTTCGAGTAAATTCGTTGGTAATCGTTCGATCGGTCGTACGGTAGCTGCTCGAAGGTGGTGCCAAGTCGCAGGCGTATTATTATTTAGTATTGCCACGGGCAACGACAGTGTATGCGGTTTATTGAGCGGCCAACTCGTCCGAGTACCGTTCTTGCGCGCCGCATCGTCGCATCTCGGTCAGAAATGGCTCTATGAAATGGCCCCGGTTGCTTTTCATCGTTTACTTTTAGCGAGACTCGTTCGACGAGCTACGAATCAAGTCGTCGTTGCTACTCGTCGAGACGTTGACATTCGCCACGTGGGCAGATCCGAAATCATGATACAGAGAGATGGTATTTCAAGCTGTAGAGATATCAAAGACCGGAATCGTTTTTATTAACGCGTTCTTATTTATGGCGAGGTAGTGGGATCTACCGCGCGTGTCGATATGGAGAAATTACGTGATATCGGATAGAGGATGAATAGGAATGGTTGTAACGTATGAAATTGAAATAACGGAATATTTTATTCGGAATACGAAATGGCAATGATCTGTTTGGGTTGAATAACTGCGCCAGAGTTTATTAAATGGATTCTGTTTTTGTATTCGAATCTTATGGGATAGTCGTAATCCTTCTTCGCTATTGTACGATAGTATCCATTCTGGAATAATATAAATTCATGTTTTAATTCTCCCATTCAAAATATCGCGTAGTCTTTCACCCACGCATAAACTATAAATTGAAAGATTCTTACGTGTTCGCTGCAACTTCACAAAATTCGCATAATCCTCTCTCGTTCTTCCTGACTTTACTTTGAACTTTTGTTTCGTTGGAAATTTTCTTACAGCGCCGTGGTGACGCTCGTCGTGCGTTGGAAGAGATTACGAAAAATAAATTAATTCGAGGCAGAGTCTCGTAAAATCGAAGCTTACCGAACAGCGTACCGTTATAACCACCTACCAAGAACATCGGTTCTCGTTCTCGTCGTGTTACACAGGGCAGAACTTTCACCCGGAACCTTTACGATAAGTCGTGGACCGCGGGTTAGTCTTCTCTCCCCGAGAAAGTTGTCACACGCGTGACTCATCGAACACCCTCCAACAGAGAAAGATCGTGGAATCGAGTTCGATGCATTTTTCGTCTCTTTCTTCGGTATGTTTCTGTCTTTCCTCTGCAGCTCGCCTTGGTGGTCTTCCACCAGGGGAGGTAAAGTAAATTGCACCGTACTAAGGTGAGGATCGATCGATTCAGGGCGTTGCACGGAGCGAAGAAACTACGTGAGACGAGGAAACAGCTCGTCGGGGTTGTTGCATCCCCTCGAGTACGTATCGAGATTAGTTCAGAACCCTGCAGTTCTTTCTCCATTTCTCCTAAGGATTTTTCCCCAGATTTCTGCTCTGGCTTCAGCTTTTCCTGTTTCCCTATCTTCCGTGTTGTTCTTGTATTTTTCTAGCTTATCTTCTTCGTCATAAAATCGTCAAATACTCGTTATTTTATACTGACATCTCGCTAATTGTATTTTTTAATAATTGAGAATTCAACATAAATGGCATCGGTGAATTAAAATTAGAATAAGACGAAATTAAGACGATCTTGAACGAGTATTTCGTTTTACTGAATTTTATTCTCTTATGACGATAAATTGAGTTGGTATAGGAATTAATTGAAAATTCTTTGATGTGGTGAAATATATCCGTCCTGTAAGAGGAGCTTGCAGAAATTTTTACTTGATACTCATCCTTAAAACGAAATTGAATACCACGAGAGAGGGATGCCCGGGGTGGCTCGATAACTGTTCGCAGGGTTAAGAGGGTTAAGGGATAATGCAGCAACACCATCGGAGAGTTAAAAGCGGCGATAACCTGATCGTAATCGAGCTGTAAATCTAATCTGTCGTTTTTAAACTTCGTGATTTAAACTGAATCAAAGCACATTCGAAATAAATACCTTTTAATTTACGCAATCAAAATTTAATGAAATTATATGCGAGACATCGTTTGTTTCCGAAAGAAAAAATAAAAATAGCTTCATTGAAATATTCGAATTTATTCGTGCAAATTTTCTATTCTTTGTAATTTTACAATCGATATTAATGTCAGCGTGTAGCAAATGTATTGTATATTTATAATACTTATACAACGCTTTTACAACGTAAAATAATTTCATTCCCTCGTTCATCGGATGATAATTCCATGTTACGATCTATATCGCATTATGCCATAATTATTAAACTTTTCATCTTCCGCCGTTCCTCCGTCCATATTTCACGAGTCTGTAATCCTCGAAGAAGTCTAAGCTCTTGTATCACTTTCATCCCTCGCCTTGAACGTTCTCGTGGAGGGACGCCTCTCGTAATTCACCCATTCCCTTTCCAAGGTAGGATACCGTTAAATCGAGGACAAACAGCCTCGAAATCCTCCTATTGGACGCGATTCAGACAGCTTGTTTGCACGGTATCTCGTTCGATGCTCCTCCATAACGTTGTCCAACTGTGGCGAAGCTCTGAATAGCCAGGTTATCGTTGTAACCCAGATTGATTTAATGCAGCAACGATCGCTCGATAAAACGGTATCCTTCGTAAAGTGGGTTTGGTCGAAGATTCACAGATCTTGATTTCCGGTATGAGAAGAATGCTATAATTATGTGGTAAACTAGGTTTTCTGAAAAATATATCTCATAATCGAAATAAAAAATCAAGTATTTGACAAAAGGGCATTTTTGTAAATTCGCGAAAATAACTGGAATATCGTACGTGAAAATTAGACTGTGTGGATTCTCCATCTTCTTTTTCCAATAGATGCTGTCTCTACTAAAATTTCAAAATCTTTTAATAAGATAAAATGTTAAAAACACTCTTATTTACGCTTATTACGCTTATTACGTACGTTTAAAAGAATCTCGGCATATCGATGGCAGTACAGCCTGCGTGCAATTCAATCTACATGGTTCGTAACTGCACGCGTGTACATACGCGAATGCTAAGATCGATAGGAATCGATACCAGCTGACTGTATTTGTTGGGCGAACGCAAGCGTCGGTATACGTCCACGCGCTGACGAATGCATTCTTCGATCGATCTGGCGTCAATTCGTTGGCATCAGAGTCGGATTACCTCGCTAGGATTGCGGAACGTATCGCAAATATGGCGATTTAAGGAAGTGGAGTCGTTGTAAACATCGTTGTCGAGGAGGAACGCTTCGACGAGGTTCGATTCTGCGCCAGACATTCAAGGAATTATACAGTATCCTTTTTTCTAGCTTCGATCTCTTCCAGATTTGCGAACTTCTTACATCCCCGAGATTCTATCTTCAGTTTCCAATGCGATTTCAAATTTACAGTTTGCACATTTTCGACTAATCTTCAATGCAAGATACTTGTCTTCTTGGAACACCACCAACTGCACCCGGTTTACCACGGCAAACTTGAAGGACGTTGTCCGGTCTGATCTTTGGATCGCAGCTCCACTTAAGTATCTCTCGATCTTGTGTCCATCACCGGCAAATACTCGTCAAAGCGAGCTCGACGTTAATAGCAATTCATGCTGTCGGTCTCGTTGATCCGGCATCGATGGATTTCGAGTTTGCGGTCTGCACTACACGTTAGAAACGCGGCCGGAAGATCGAAACCGATCGGTTTGCTACTCTCTGCTCGGAGACTCGGTCACGGGAGAAATCATTGGTCTTTGATTTTCTATGGTATTTATTAGATTAACCGTATCCTCGATTCATCCGCGCGAACCGTTCTCCTTTTCCATTCCGTGCAATCGCTTTTGCAGTTTGTTAAAGTGGCGGTTAAAAGTTTCTTTTTCTTTCTTCGCGGGCAGAGGTTCGATACCGCGATATGATTGCCATTTTCTCGATGAAAGCGTCGAAAATGACGGAATCCCGTGGAATTTTACCTGATAATCTCGACTCGACCACGATCGTGGTGTCTCGAGCGTTTTTCCCTCGACAGATCGATTTCTCGCGAGCAACTCTTCGCTGAAACGGGACACGTGCCACTGAATACCTGCAAATTGGCGGCTTCACGCACGATCAGGTTTCGCGAACAGCGATAAAACACATGTTTAACAAACGATCCCGCGCTACTGGGGTTCGTTAATGTACAAATTACGATTGCAGGTGTAATTGTTCGTTATAACACCGCTGTTGTTTAGA
This sequence comes from Bombus pascuorum, assembly GCF_905332965.1. NCBI lineage: Eukaryota > Metazoa > Arthropoda > Insecta > Hymenoptera > Apidae > Bombus > Bombus pascuorum. The sequence continues at coordinate 2,996,659 of NC_083488.1, read as the reverse complement.
AAGTTAATTTTCCACGATGGAGATGCGCCGATCGATCGAGTGCGTTTTAAAGGATCTAATTTGAAATCTGTTGCTTCGAATGGTAAAAGTTTGATCGACTGGCAATATTAAGGAATCAATATGTATATTAATATTCGGAGTAATGGCGAAGATAATATTGCTGAAATGATTTAGAATCGAGCGTGGTTCATATTCAACTTTCAAATAAAATCTGTCTTTTGTTTCTCATGGAATAAAAGAAACATTAAATGCATCGTATATGTTGTAAACGGCGTATTCATCCGAAACCATGGAATTAATGTTTTAAAACTGGGAACGGAAGAAAAAACATTGTGCGTCGTTGTGTAGTATACGTTTTGAAGAAAAAACGCTAAACTAAATTAAAATGGAACTTCACTCGATATTGTCGCGTTGAATAAGACCAGAAGTTTCGCGTGTTTTATTTGCAATTTTACGTCGCGAGGACGTATGTTTTATTAAAAAAAAAAAAAGGGAACGACAAGGTAGAATTTTCCTGCGGATCGCTTTTATAATAAAAGCGTGTTTGAACATTTGAAGAACCACTTGAGGTGTTTTATTTCGGCATGAACCGTGGTAAAAATAGCTCTGGAAAATCTCATTTTGGCGCAGATACCATTCATTACGTTGAAATATATTCGAAATACGCGGGGAGGATGGGACAGAAAACTCGATAGCGTGTCTGTGTTTTTATGCTACGTAAAATGAAACGATGCGTAGTTATGTTTTCGAATGAACGAGCTACGTGCTGTTTTATTTCATCGTAAAGATATCGTTGTTCAGCTGGCTAAAAAGTGATCGTATGAAATCTTGGAAGCATCGTCCGAGTTCATAAACTCATTTTTTTTAAATACGAAATAAATTATTTTGATCGATCGGTAAAGTATAGTCGTTATTGTTAGTTTATGTTTCTTACCATCCTTGTTATTACCATAACGAATAAACGATACATTATGCGAAATTTAGTTCTTGAAAAGTTATTGTAATCGAAAGATGTATTTCATTTCCATTAACAAAACCGTAGACTATAGCGTTACATAGAACAACAGAGGGAACCATTAAACTGTATTTCAACACTGTTATGCCTAGGAGGCATGTTTCAACCAGAAGGCTGTTCATAACGTGTACCTGAAAGGCACATCGACCACAAAACGCTTCTACCCCTCGCATTAAATTAATCCCTCGCGTATGATATTTTTCTTCTTTGAAGCGTCACTACTTTATTTAACGGACAACGTTGCGTATAATTTTGATAAGCTATCAAAAAACATCATCTCTATCCTGTTTGTCGGTATACGTTTCATTTTTACTGCTTCACACGTTTTCCACGATATTCTTCAAAAATAAATACATTCACGAGGCTCGCGTTTTCGATGGTTTTACGCGTTGACAAATTCTAGTAAATCATTCACAATATTTCTCGCAATATTTGAAAAATATCTGAAAATATTTCTAAAAACGTTGTAATCCGAATTGTTATTGGTAATTTTCGTAAGATAACACGTTTGACTCTCGAAACGACTCTCAAATACAGCAATTTTCTGATTTATTAAATCTCTCGTACATGTACTCGTTAATTTGAATAATTATTCTTTAACGTTCGATCTTTAGAATTTTCTTGGATATCGATATCCTTCGACAGTTTCAAAGAATTTTATTTATTGCCGTTAGTTGGAAAGACGAGTGTGCGTTACGTAATGAAACGTGTGCTACGTACATAGTGGGCGCGAGAAGCAAGCCACCCCTGCTAGGTCGTTACATTATTAATCGAGCAATCGATATCTTGCTCTATGTTCCGTGCATCTATGTTTCGCACACTTCATCGAATGGTTCCACGACAAAACCTTGCAAGGACGCGCAAACCGGCTGTACCGTGAGCGCATTCTTTCCTTTCTCCGCGCTCCGATCGCTTCCTGTTTTCATGACGAGCGGTACAACCGACTCAATGCCATCCATCGAAACGACTTTTTGTGAAAATTCTTTGCGCATAACTGGGTTAATTCCAGAACAAGGGCAGCGACTCTGATATAGTACTCGTCGTTTAATTAATTCCAGAACAGGTATGCCGTCATTGCGGAATCGAAGTAAGCTTCGTATTCCATCTGAACACCACCATATAATTAAATGACATAGATCTATCCAAGCTAAACTATTTTATTACAAAATTAAAATTCACATTAGGTGAAACGATTATTGTCGAGCAATAAATTTGATATGACGCAACGGCAAGTACATTTTTTAAACTCCATCAAAATCAATAATAAACAGAGTATAAACGCACGTATCGTCAATTTTAACGTACAAAAAGCAAGCTACCTGAATTATTCTGCTTTGGTTTTATTATTCAAGACTCGAGGCAACTGTCTCTATATATTCTGTGACCACAAACTAAAAGGTAACAAAAAAAAAAAAAAAAAAAAAAAAAAACAGCCAAAGAAGAGAAGAGACGATTCGACAAGCATTACCTATTCAGTGTCGTAAAGTTTGCATGTTTGGTTGGTGCACGCGTTAATTATTCCGTCGCGTCGATAAAATTACCGATGACCCCGTGCGTCCGTTCTATGACATCGGGTCGCGATAAACCCTTGCAAGGACACCTACGGCAACTTGAAATAAACTCGTTCCTCTCACTCCGCTAGTCGTCGATGGTAATTATCATCGTCCTGCGATGCACTTCTACTCCCGTGGAACGCAGCAGCATTTCATTCGACGACAAGGTGCGCGAAGTTTCGTTCAGGAACACGATTCATGATAGTCCACCATTCGCACTTGCCACTTTTCTATATCTTCGAATGGAACAGCATCTATTCTGTCATAATTAGAAAATAAATTTTCTTCGTATACATACGCGTATTAAGTTCATCGAGAAATTTGATCAGCAGATCTCGCTTGTTTCTTTCTTTTTTCGATATATTGATAATTCGTTTAGATTTGTTTAGAAATTGCGTATTGCGTATTTCTCCATCTAGTTTTGCTACAAACATACTCACTTAGTCGTCGATATTTCTAGCGTAAAAATAATCGTTTTAAAACGAGAATGATACCATTTTACAGGAGCCTTACCTACCACATTCTCGACAGGATCGATGACAAATACTCGAAGCGTGTAAAAAATTCATACAGTAGCAGAGACAGTTAACTCATCGATCGACAACCCTGAACCAGTTTCTGATTCAACTACTGAACCAAGCTATACTGTCGAAACGTATCACGGTGATGGTAGACTGGAACGAAAGGGACCGCTTCATTGTTTTCCCATGATGGTATCGAGATGGTAATTGGCGTACACGCGTGCGTGGTGTTGGTCGAACTGTGTGACGCGAGTCGAATTAATGGGACCGACAGGATCCAGCTGCAGTCGGCGATCGTGCAGAATCTAAACGGCCGGTTTCTGACCGCGTACGTGCGCGAAATAGAGTTGCCTTCGTCGAGAGAGCGCGGTCAGTAGAATCAGTAACAAGTTCATTTTTCTCGAGACGCTGAGACGTGGTATTACTTCGCGTGTGCGGAACCCGTGCCTAATTGTGCCGATTACGCGTTTCTATTAATTGAAACGTGCCGAGTAAATTTGATATTCCGCCGATTCCGCTGGTTTCCGTGGCGAACGTCGTGCAATTGTAGCGTTCGAGTCGTTCAATGTTATGGATATCGAGTTCCCTCGAACCATCAAAATATCGATATAAAAAATAAATTTAATATGAAAAGAGTTTTTATGCTCCGCATTTCCACCAACGATGAAGCTCGTCCTTTAATCAACGATCACGAACGAAATTTATTAAAAGTATAAACGATGTAACATAGTCGTACGTTGCACGCGTATTCGTTATGTTTAAATTATTAATCGAATTAGATGTTCCTTGGCAATTTATCGTGTAATCGTCGTGTAACATTTCCATTTTGTTCTTTTTGATAAAGAAAAGAAAGCTAACAAGCTTGTATCTGTAGCTCGTTGGTGATATATAACCTGTAAATTAAATTTTGCTACAACTTGCAATTTGCTTCGGGATGGTCGTACTTCGGTTATTTATGGCTCTCATGTAGACTCGCTTGAAATACGACGATGTTATCACGGATACCATCGAATATTCAACGACGCAACGTTGCACAGAATATTTGATAGCATAAAGTCACGAGGACTTTTTTTCGTCCACTTTGATACGAATTTTATCGATCGAATAGATTCGTTTTGGCAATAACGACCGTTTCGATCATTTCTTTTTTCTTTTTTATTTCATCCGACTAACGTTTTACGCTTGCGTTATACTTTTTATTATGCATTGTTATCATCGCTATGTTTAAACGTTGCGCAATAAAATATTCAGTGAACAGATCGAAAGGGAAAAGTCGGCCGCACGAAGGCTTTCATGCCTGGTGAACATTGTCGGTTGATGTCGATCGCTATGAACGACCATTGACGCGCTAAATTAAATTTTCCGTCGGTTTATAAATTGTCTCGCTCCGATCGAGCTGTTATTACACTTTGTCGTCGATATTCTTCGTAACGTAATAACACGGAAAAGAGAAATATTCATACGAAATGATCGTAGATATGGTTACAAAATGTTAAAATGGAATTTGAAGAATTAACACGGGTTTACCGGTAATAGCTATTTTCTTAATCAAACGATTTATAGAAAATTCTGACCAAATATTTTCAGTCGCAATTTTCAATCGCAATTGATAAAACACGACTATAAAACACCTGTAACTGATACCGTGGCTGTCGTCCAAACGTGTTGAAAGAGACTTCAGATTCATCGTTTATTCGCTAATCGAAGCTTCTATCGATACAAAACACAAAAAACACTGCGAGGACAGCTTCGCTTTAAAAGCGTCGATGTACGTATATTTACCGATGACATACTCGCAGATATGCGTAAGAAAACGAGTCATCTGTGGTTTTCTTTCTAAGCTGTATTACATAAAACTGTTCGTTGCAAGGCCTCGTTGATTTCTCGATGATTTAATGTTACCGTCACTTCGAGCGTTCATTATGCCGTATGTAGACATACGTAGACTACTTACATTGCTCAATCGCATGATTCATTCAACGGATTCGACGGAAACACAAAAGAGAAATGTGTCCACGAATTTATATCTTTCTAGCGGCGTTAAATTCGATTCGATTTGTCTTGCGACAAATTTCATATAAACCGAGTGTTACCGTAATATATCGATATTTTTATCTCGTAACTCGTAAGATCGTAAAAGCTGTTTATAACATGACAAAGGTTAATTTGCAACTCGAAAGTTATCGACTTGCTAATATTGCCAGATACCCAGTAACTGTCGTATACGAGAGAGCAGATGGTCGATATCCGAGTTAAAGAGCTCGATAAATGAAAACGTATAACAGGCGTATAACAGACGACAATTATGCTGAATATCGACGACCAATTGAAATTCGCAGACGATTGTCCTCTTAACAGTTTTGTTTACGTAACGCGGAAAATTTCAGAGACAAAAGCAACCGCTTGCTGGCAGTGGAGAAGGCAACGAGGCCGGAATCCCAATGACCGCGAATCGTCTTCGTGAATTACGTCAGATCCATTTATCATTCGCGTCGCAAGCGAATTCCATAGACGTGGATCGTCCGTGGTATTCGAAGTAATTGCGGAACGGCGCAGTGAAATCCAATAAATTCCGGCTCGGTCGAACAGTTTTTCGTGAATCTGACCCATTGAAACGTTTGCGCCACAGCTCCAGCCGAGTTTTCGGCCCGACGAAAAGGAATTGGCGCGTGCAAAATTGTTTCTACCGTTGGGGTGTATAGCGAATAGAATATTCAGTAACGAGACGGCTTGAATTTTAGTCAGGCAAAAGGGAATTTAATGTCCGTAAACTGTCTCTCGCTGCTTTCTCTTCTGTGCGTTCGGTATTCGTGAAATCTTGACGATATTGAAAACGCAACGGAACCGAATGATTCGCGAAACGAAAAATTAATCGGATCACCGTGCAGGTAGAAGATCAAAGCATTTGTCAAACAAAACGTTCTTATTTCAAACTCCATCTTTCCATCCACAAATCTTTCTCTGCCTACGTAGCAAAATTGCCATTTCGATGTATGTAAAACCACATCGTGCATAACTTTCACACGGCGATATAGACTACCGCCATATGTGTACGCCTGAACGTATGCAAACGAGCGAGCAAACGCGTATTAACGGCCTCGCGTCGATTACGAAAGGAGCCGTGCAGATCTGAATTAAAAGACAGTTCGATGTACGTGTCAATGGATAGAGCGGCGAGGCGCGTCCTCCGCAAAAATAAGAATTTATATCACGACACTGTTAATCGCTCATTAGTTATAGGTCGAGTGTTCGTGTGGCCGCTGGGAAACCGGCGTAGGCTTTCTTCGGCTTGATTTACAGCCGAGGTATACGCAGCCCGCTTCGATCCTCGTACACGGCTACATAAAATGTTACTTAACCCCGCCCGAAGTAAATCGATTTCTGCGGTTAATTCGCCGCTATTCCGCGCAAACTTTGCATACTCTCCGCTACACGCACACGGGAACCGCGTCGTTCCTTTTCACTGTCGCGTCGGTTGGTTTGGTCGAGATTTATGCCTCGTCGAACGAAAAATATCGATGGTCAGCTCTGACCTCACCGGTGGTGGGTGAATGTTGATCGTTGAAATTTATGGGGAGAGATGGTGAAGTCTACGTCGGAACTTCGTGTCGTTACTTAGCTATATATTTATTGTAAATTTGGAATCGTGAGATAACAATGATCGATGCTCGACGTGGATAAATATTATTGACAAACCTGTCGCAATAATGTTGCGTAGTCTGTCAATCGAGTGGCAAATTGACTCTTTTTAATGATAAAAATGGCTAAAATTATTCAGAATCACGAGAATCCGGCAAACACGTACGTCCATTCGGAATATAACACGCGTCACCAATTAAGGATTAAACAGAGTTGCGGCAGTTTCGAGTAGCGAGTTGCTCGTCACACGGTGTCACTTTGTGGCTAACGACGTATGCCGGCGTTTCGATCGATGTCTGAAGTGGTCGTTTAGAGGCGCAAGAACGGCGAAAAACAAACCCTCGCCTCGTCGCTTTCCACGCAACACGTGCAACGAAAAGGCGATTGCTGTCGCTGGTTTGCGATCGTCATTCCAATTTACAACAATGGTCAAAGATAATATCATTGCATTTTGTCGACAGCGTGTTTCAACAGTTCGAATGACGCACTTCGTTTTAAAAACGACTATCTGACCGAGAAAATGTCGTCGAAGAATCTATTTTTATGAGACATTCTATTATATCTGACATGTATTTTCTTTTCTTTTTCAATTCCGGCGAATCTCGTTCCACGTTTTTAAAATAACATGTTTTTAAAATAACTCTGCCATTTATACGCGGTTGAGGATATGACGGTCGAAACGAGCAACAAAACAGTCTGCATTTTGTATATATATCTTTTTGTATGTATATTTTTCGGGGAAATGGGTAACGTCAGTATGCAGTTTCCCGTATGTACGAACACGTCGACGACTCCCGCTTTGAGTTTTCCCCCCGAGATTGCACGTTCGTTCGCAACGAGCTGCACTTTGATCCTCCACAGAAGAAAGTTTTTTTCGCTGCTGGCATTTTTCCTCGCCGCTTCCGGTGTTTATTATCACGCGCGAACCGCGAAGTCACGAGACACCAACACCGGCTCGTGTTGCCTTTCGTTCGTCCCCGTAAAACGCGTTATTTGCAACGTTGCCGGGAAATTCGTTGAAAACCAGTCCGACGAAAGCGTTCAACCCTTTCGCGTGTGTTCCTGGCTAGCAACCACCGCCGTTTCAATTTCTCTTGCCTCTTTCTATTTTTCTCTTTTCTTTTTCTTTTAAAAACAGCTTGATATTGTTTAGGAAAATGGCAGACGGACTCTTTGAATTTTCGTATACAACTTTCCGTTTTCTTGCTCGTGAATTCATAGATCGTGAGTCGCCTCTGTAATTTTTCTATTTTTTGTACAAACCCTATGGGTGATTTGCATGTTTTCTTTTTTTTTCGTAAAATATATGGATAAAAGCTTATTCCTCTCTTTGAATTATGTATTTTTCAGCGTTATATTCTGCAACATAGAGAAATAAAAACGTGGAGTTGTATTCCTTGAACTCTTTGTATTCCTCGAGTTTCTCGTATTCCTTGAATAAGCAATTTTTGATCGAGAGATATTGCGTTTCTAGAAGATTGAAGCTCGGGTTAAGGAGCAAAATAGGAGGCGCAGCCTACGCGAGAACAAACCATTGTGGAAATTAATGCGATATTAAATCGTGGCTAGAAATTAACGAAAGATACATCCGCGCGCCAAGGCTACATTGCAGACAAGATTACACTGAAAAACCATTGTGTATCATACTTTTGAAAACATGTTGCGAAACATGTTGCAGCCTCTTAAACGCGATACAGTATGAGATTATTCTACATAGATTGTGATCACTTATGGCTTCATATACCATGACGCAATGATACACGTATATTTTCTCTGCAGAAGCTGATTTACATATTTTTGACGTCAGTCGTTTTTCACGTGTGTCACAGTGATCCATCGTTGCCCGTTCCATAATAAAAAGCCTCGTTATAACATCACGGTCGTCAGAAGTTTAACCGTTCCATTTATAACTTACAACGATTTTTTATTGCATAGTTTTTTTTTTCGACGGTGTCTAACAATATTTCTTACGAAAGACAATTTTAATATCGACCTATTTCTTTTCTCTTTCGTCCGAAAGGCTGTGGGATTTTCTACTCTTCTTTCAAAACTGCGACTATTTCCCACAAAGAGGCCTCTTTCCACGGCTAAAATTTTCCATTCTCGATCAAGTAGGTCGATCTCTGCAGCTACGAAGTTCACATTTTCAACAACATTCTGGCTCGTGATTTTGCCAGTGAAAGCAAGCAAAATGGAGAAGCACGATCCACGGTGGCTGCTGGTTCGTTCAACAACGTCCGTTCACAACGAGCTAAGTTTGGCAATGAACCACTTGGCCGGAGTTCAAAAACTTTTTAGTGAAGTTCTTTGGACGATCGTGCCCCAGGAAGACGGTGACTAACGAGCAACGAGTGCGTCACACTCCTCTTCTGGGCGCCACAACCTGTTTTTTCAATGTTTGCGCTCGCCTTGGTAGGCGTATGTCGGCGTCACGCGTTCATGCCTTCACTACCGGCTTTTCTGGTCAGTCGTTCGTATTTCATTTTTCATACCCGGCTCGTCCTAAAGTGGGACACGAGTTCTCGTGACTGTACGCGTTTCACGCCAACGACGTCTCCGACGCTCCTTCCTCAGACCTTTGCTCCGCGTTTCGCGTCTATCCGTTTCCCTCGCTGTTTACGAACGAGAAAATATTTTGGACGAACTTTAGCACAGCGTCGACGTATCGCAATTTGTTCGTAGAACGTTCGTAAATTATTTGCAGAATAGTCGAATCGAGCTGTCGATCGTAGAAATTTCACTTTTGCAAATCGCTAAAGAATCGCTTTCTCAGTCGCTAAAGTACATTTTTCGGAAAATTATTTCTATTTGGAAATTACTTCGCTGGAAATCGCTATCTGTACCAAACCACGCATACAATCGCATCTATAAATTCGATAATCGGCATAAACTCGAGCTCAGTCTCCTCCCGATCGTTTCTAACGCAATTACGAGGCTCGCAAAAGTCGGAAGCAGTCGCGCCAGCTGGCATGCATAATTATCATCGATTAATCGTGCCCTCGAACAGGTCGAGCTCGCTGTCGCAACAACGTCGCGGGTAAATCGTGCGTGGAAGACGTGAACTCCGCCTGTGGGATGTCAGTGTCAAGCCTGTTGGTTTCTTTCGTGCGTTTCATAATGCATCCAGCGGGTCGACGCGCGTCGTAGAAAGGCGCGACGCTATTTCGCACGCGAACTCGTCGGACGGCTGTCGCTCATCGGCGCAATTTGTGTCGATGAGACTGCGAGTCCGAGAAGGGAAGGCTTCTGAAACGTTTACCGGTGCCCATTAGCAGGGATTTCCAAGGGGTGTGCGAATCAGGGGTTCGAATTCCATTTCGAGTGTCGCGTCGCGTCGCCCCGACGCCACGACAAATTCGTTTCGTCTATTGTCCGCACCATTTCAAGTTTATTGTGCAAGTGTAGGCTGTTTTTTAAGAGACCGAAGTTGGCAAAGAGTTGGTTTGCTAGAAAGGATCAGTGGGTCCTCGTATACAGCCAAGTTAGGTAGAAATCGGTTAAAACGTGTGATATATTTCCTACCGCTTTAGGGTTTGCAAACGTGCCTTTACGATAAGATTATTTGCGATTAAAAATTCTACTTTGATTAAAAATTACACGATGAAATATCTACTATTGTAAGACGAACGTTTATAATAGCAGTAATAAACCCCTCAAGGTCTCTCATGCAGCTATCATACTATTTAGTAAAACTTGTCATTCGTGAAATTTAAAATTTACTACCGCATCGAAGGTTATACGTTTGCCAACGTATCTTTCGTATAATTATCCCAATGGATGTTGCGTATTTAATGAGGTGAATCAACGTATCGCGTTCGTGTATTTACAGAGGATAAAGAGAATCGCATAGACTACGGTTGTAAGCTGGATTAAGGACGGCGTACATCATGGAGCGCTACGAGGAGGAAGGCGAGGACAGCGACAACGAGACAGACCCGGAACAACTCTTGAACGAATGGCTCGGCGAGTTGGACAGCCTGACTGCGGTAAGTTTTTAAGCGAACTTTGCGTTTTATCATTTCGCTTTGTCATAGCTGACTACGTTAATTACCATCCAATTATTAATAACGATATTCGGCTTTAACTACTTGCGACTAACGAAGAAACTTCCTCTAAAAAGTAGTTCTTATTCCATAATTAATTTATAGCAAGACTAACAAACTATCTATTCGTTCGTAATTGATTTATTCGTAAGATAGTTTACGTTCAGCTGGAACGGTTCCAGTTGTAGTAGCACGTCGCCTGGTCGGCGTCGATTCACGCGTAATCTGAATTCTAAATAATTCGTCGGCAGGCTCTTGTCCACACGAAAAACAACATATCGTTGTTGGTGTTTCGAGTTCCACGGAAGGCTCGGTTTTCGAGCGATGCAATTCCACTGGTGCTTTCATTCGTCCGGTTTCGCCGTTGAATCGCACGAATTTTCGTCGATTGGAATCGAAGTTTACGGGTCGGATCGTCTGTGTGCGTATAAATCTTACGTACAATGAAAACGAGATTTCAATCTGCTCGTTCAGCGTAACGAATCGATTTTCATCGCGTTGCTCGATAGCATGGCCGGGCATCGCGAGCGTACAATAGCAGCCGCAAAGCGACAAATTGTCGACAATTGACGCGGCTGAACGATTGCGATTCGAACTTTGTCCGTTCGACCACGGAATTTCCAGCGGCTTTCCGTCTCCAGGTTCCGGTCCCGCGACGATCGTTTGCACCGTTAATTGGACAGGAGTGGTCTGCAGTTTGTCGAACATTATTTTCTACGAAAGCTCGATGAAGTTTCTGTATTGCTTTTTGATCAAATCGGACAGTTTGTTCTCCGTTTCACCGAGAAGACAATTAATCCGTTGAAAAGTTCGCTTCTCCTTCCTCTTGCTATCTTCGAATTTTTACACTTCGATAATGAATTAGTATAATATCTATTCGAATGGATACGAGTCAAGCGATTCGCTGGAAAATAGTAATGGAGAGCTGGAGAAGTGGAAATCGAGGTTGTTGGTTCATAAACGACGCGTGAAAATTGCGTTGCTCGTTAGGATAGCAACGGTTTTCGAGGAAGGTTGCTCGAGCGTATCTCAGCGACGACGAGCGATAGATACGAGAGCACGAAGAGCAGTTCACTCGTGCGGTAGAAGATAGATTAAACGTGTTGAAGTCGCGGCCAACGACCGAAAGAGTTCTTGCACTTGCACTTGCACTTGCACTTGGTGCCGCTGTTTCAAACCGCGCCACGGAAAATCGATAGCTACGTGTTAGGTATCGCTTATCCACACTTCCTACTCGATTATATCGAAGTGGAGTTCATCGGTCTATCGCCTAGTGTCGGTTAATTGGAATTTTCTTTATTTTCAAACAGGTTAGGCGATTCTCTTTATTATTTCTATTGTCGTAAGTTTTAGTCCCATTATCGAGTGGTTTCATAAGTCTCGTTGCTGCTTATCAAAACCGGACGTTGCAATGGTTCAGGTGTTTGTACGTAGCAGTAAACGAACGGTCGTTGTGAGTAGCTTCCGATAGAATGGAATTAGCTCGATGGATAAAACGATAATCAAATGTAATAGAACGATATAACATGATGTTGGTATAACGTGGTTTACATATAGGTACCATTAACCGTTTAGATGCGATATTAGCAGGTTCGATACTTTCCTAATTATATCAACCTGTGTGTTAAGGCTATCATTAGGATATTAGGAAGATTAGAATTCTATACTCGTACAATCATAATTTTCTACGTATAATTGAAGCGTTAATCGTTTTGCTTTTACTCCTACGCTTATTAGAATGCTATTCTGGAAGGCATAATTCATATCCGTATAATTATGAGACAATAGACAGCAATAGTATTGTGGTTAATCGTGAGCGACGAGCCAATATCGGTGAAAGTTTAGACAATGGAAGCAACGTTATTGAAAGACGTCGTAACAAAGCAAATAATCAAATCGAAAGCATAGGAAAGTATGTCAAAACGTCAATTTAATCAATTCTACCCATGTTTCGCGCACGATTCATAATACTGTTAGTTTGACTTCATATTATTTCTACGCTTCGATGGTCAACATGATCGAGACTACCGCTTCAACCTTTGTCCCAGAATCGTATCCTGTGTCCGTAGAAATATTTCCTTTTAAATTCGACGAACGTACAACTTTCTGACTTGACATTGGCAGAGAATGAAACGAAATGAGAATGCGACTTATTTATTTCTGGAATATTTCAGAGATCTGACAGGCATACGTAGATCAAGTTTGTCAAGATTAGTTATTCCTACGAAATAACAAATTCGATGGCAAAGGATAACGTTTGGGACCTTTCGTTTCGAGAAGTTTGATAAGCTGTAGCGTTAACCACGACAAAAGTATAGCGTTGCGTGTGCAACAATGGTTCGCGTGCTTGTACGAGTACGGGAAGGTGTTCGATTATCTGTCTAGCGCGATGCGCGCGCCGGATCCTTCCTGTCCGAGAGCGGAAAGGTGAGAGAGCTTTTGCACTTGCACTTGGCGGTGCATCGGAGGTCGGTCAAGGCGCCTCTGCACAGATCGATAACCTGGCAACGCGGAATGGATAACGTTGCAGCGTGGTCGGTGACCCCGGCACAAGCTACTCGCCAATATTCGAGTACGTTTGCCGGTTCGATCATTGAAAACCAGGCAGGACCTTTTGTCCGATATTTTTTCGAATTACCCGGATACCGATTTCATTGATTAATGAATCGAGTGACTCGATATCGTGTTTCCATTCGTTTGCCACTTGTTTGTCACTTTCATCGCAATCCATTTCTTTTTTTTTTTACATATCTACGCATTTTTCTAACGATTATCTTAAAAGCAATCTTTATCTTTATCTTTATCGTACAAAACTGTTAACTGTATAGGGATCCTCCTCTTGGTTAATTATTCTTTCTCGACTGTTTTGAATAGATTATCATGTATTTGATTAAACATCGTTAGTCCTTCAAATAGATAACGAACTTTCTAGTTTTTTTTTTTTTTTAACTTATTTGAAAATTTTGGTGGAGAAATATCTCTGGAAGTATCACGTATCTCGAGACCACGTACATATTTTTGCTCGGTAAATTGGAACAGCAAAGATTGTTAAACCGAGTATACAGTAGACAGTCGTCGATGCACGCGTGCGTGTACGTTGTATCTCTCGTTTTATGATTCTGTTGCACGTCACGTATAAGATTTCCCTCTAGAGCGGCGAATTGCACAATTGGATTCCGAGAATGCAGATGAAACTACAACGATGTTAATTTGTCCTCTCCATAGTGAACACAATGCTTAATTGTAATGTACCACATATCATTGTTGTTACTTCTCTTGTCGGGAGACGACTAATCTTCTGTCGTTATTACTCATTTTTATCGTGTCACTTTATTAAATGAACTTTACAAATTAAAATACTGCGAGTATCTTACATTCGCTCGAATATATCACGATAAAACGACGTATTTATTTTGATCGATTAATTGTTAAATTACGACAGTTCATTATTGTATACGACGTTAATTATTTTATTTCGTATCTATCTTTTGTTAGCTCGCTCTAGCGCGATCTGATATTTCAAACTCGAATTTTCCTGGTTCGCGTATATCGAATTATCTTCCTCGAGTATGTTACCGGCTCGATGCAGTTCTCTGTTTTATCCATCACCAGTAAAGTTTCCACGAGCGCCACTTCAGCGCGCTCGAAACTTTCGGAATTCAAATACGTGTGGCGCGAATGCAGCTTCGAACATTTATATAAAAAATATAAGAATTAAATTATTCCTAAAATAATATTTTCCTATGAAATCTAAATAGTTCGTTTTTACGAGTCGCGAATTTATAATTTCTCCTGCGATCTAATTAAATCTTTTATTATGTATCCTGTAATTCTCACTTAAAAGTAATTCATTCCTGGTAAAGTAAAATGAAATCGTCGATCGAAATTATCATATTTCTTAGACTTCGTATTATCTTCGCGGTTCTTTTATTAACATACGCAATTATTCCCCGTAATCGTATTTGAATGAAATCGTACTGCTCATAATGGATCGTTAGTTAAGATAGCTGTCAGCGTATTCATAACATCGCTTTGTCCTTGACATAATAAAGGTAGAATCGTGTTATACGAAATGATGAGGTACGTCCACCTCATAAAATAGACAAATGTCTGAGGACTTCCTGCGGTTATTAGTATGCGGGCTTCGTTGTATCCGCATCCGTGCGACTCTTCTTAGCATTGTTAAGCGACCAGAGCTTCTGTACCTCGATATTACTATATCCGGTTCTAATTCCCTGCGATTTCGTTGATAGAACGAAAAAAATTCTTAGAACCAATGTGCGCTCTCCGGGAATCTCTCTATGAAGAGGTTAATCGAATCGAATCACACCAATGGAACATGAGGGTAAACGAAGGTAAAATTTGCTTTAGCGTGTCGCTGAAAGTTGGACCAAGATGCTTGGCAAATCCGCATAGGGATGCGATCAAGGAAGGAATGAATTACTTTTAAGTGAGAATTACAGGATACATAGTACAAAATTTAATTAGATCGCAAGAGAAATTATAAATTCGCGACTCGTAAAAAGGAGAAAGAAAATGTTCCTAAGTTTTCCTAAAACTTTCTCATAAAAGATATAACTTAGAAAAAACGAAGCTGGCACCCCGCTGGGGGTGGCCACCCACATGCTATATTTATTTTTATTTTATTTTTTTTTTTTTTCTTCACCAACAAGATATAACACTTTACCAAATGTCCATAAGGACAAATTGTAAAATAATCAAAATAAAATTAAAAAAAAAAAAACCTACTACTTTCAGTCCAGTTGGATAAAGCTTAAAGTGTCATTGTCGAATAGAAGTTTCAAAAGAACAATTTGGTTTGTCATCGGCGGAGTTGGAGCAGCTGGTTTCGAGAGCTAGATCTTTTTGTTGGTTTTTGACCATGGCTAGAGTGTTGTGCGTGAAAAGAAAGAAACACAGAGAGAAAAGCGTGGAAAGGAAGACCGAGCGTGTATAGAATAGCCCAGGTAGCGGTTCGACCCACGTGCCCGGAGGCAGCTGCAATTTGACAGGTCTTCTTCGTCTGCTTTAAACTCCCTCGTATCCTCGTAAGGCGATCCTCTCTTCCTCGTCTCGATGAGGCTTCTGTTTTCGTCAGCCTCGGGGTCAGGCGAACCGTTATCACTGCGCCTCGTTGCAGGTGACCGCATCACGCGAAACCGATGCCGCGATCCTTGGTTTGATTCAGTTTGTAGCCCAGAGAAACAAAGTCACCCTTTATACTACGAGTGTTTGCAACTGCTAATAATAAAAATCTTACTATCGTGAAAAGACGATCCGGGTATACCTAGATCTTCCCTTCGTGTAAAATTCAGTTTACTGTAAGTTAGGGTAAGTGGCGGAATGGAAAAGATCGATGGTAGTTGTCCGAGTTTTCCGACTCTTCTCTCGAGTATCGACACAAACGAACTTCCATTTTCATGATGGGGGTAGGTAGCAGAGAAAATCGAAGGACTAGAAAACTTCTATCTCGCATCAGACACACGACCCGTCTGCCATCTGTTGCTGTCCTCTCCTAATCTTTTTCAAGATCTGTGCAACAAACTGGAAATACTACTACCACTGCAGAACTCTCGAGGACCCCTTTGGCTCTGCTTAAAATTCACGAAGCTTTTCCATTACGCGATCATTCTACATTGAAGATTCTGTTGAAGATTCAAGATTAGGACCAATGTATTATCCATTATAGCTGGGAATTCTAGCATTTAAATGCTAAGTTTGTCGTTTTGATTTAACATCTCCGTCTTTAGTCCGTAATATTTATTTATGGGTCACTTGATAAGAAACGTATGTAAAACGTTCAAAGCATACTACTTATAAAATTGAGGACATAAACTAGATCTCTGGTTAGGTTCTATTTCTTTCTCTCTTTTTTTTTTTTTTTAATTCGATAAATTTGCATAAAAATTCGTAATCCGCACCACCTCTTTAATTCACTATAATAGCAATCAGGGATTAGGAAACGTCGGAGCTATTTTCAGTAATCGCTTTAATTGGAGTACTCTGTACAACGTCGTAAGCCCAAAAATCCAACTGAATCCCCGTTACATTTTCTCTACTTTTCCATCCACGATACGATCTCTCGTCAAAGAAGTGCTACTAATAACGAAACAAGCAACGAATTCGTGGAACTGTCTGAGGAGGGGAGAGGACTCTCGAGACGGATCGAAGGTTCGAGAAACGAGCAATGACGCGCGGTTTTAAGTGCGCTCATCCTCGTGCCTCGGTGTCTGTACTGTATTGGCGAAGCTCAACACTCTCAACCTCGACACCTCCGGAACAGGGGAAGCCTGTCCCGTCGCGTATGTGTACGAGTCTCGTCCTTTCGGTTGCAGCTGCCTCGTAGCTGCAGCACGTGTTCTTCTTCACCGGGGCAGGTGGTTGGCGTCGTTAAGCAATCGCCTCCCCCTCGACGAAGGCCGAGATTTGAACGTGGCACGGTCGACCAACAGGAACGAGATCTTTTACAATAAAGAGGAAACGTAGTTTGTTGGACGAAGAAAGGAAGTGGTTCGGCACGAGGCAAGGAAGAAAAGAGGGTAGGTGTTCGGGATCCGACGGGATGAGAAAGATAGCCGAACATCATCGAAGATGTAATATACACGAAGGCGGATTATACGGCAAAGTTGGAGCGATATTCACGAAAATCCCATCATCCGTGGATCAGCGAAACTGTTTCCATAAGAGAGGAGCCTGATACTTTCAAAGATACCGGGTTGGTTTACGAATGGAATTTTTGTCGTCCAAAACCGTGATTTTATTAAGAATAATTAATTTGTTTTTTCAGAGAGTTGAATCGTTTCGTGGTTAACAAGTTATCTTACAGTTATGATCTTGTATCATCTTAGCTTCTTGACGTAATATCTGTTTATCTTTTGAATTCTTTCGATGTCTCTCTCCTTCCACGAAAGAAATGTAATTCTGAATTATAAGAACCTTGGCGACTGTGTTTTCATCCCTCTGACGTGTCAGCATAGCGTGTAACATAGCTCAGTGTCTCGTAGTCTCTGAAGAAGTTACGCCACCACGTATCGCGTGGAAAAAAGAAACTGAGTCTAAAGAAGTAAAAAAAGGATGGTACGAAAGAATAACATGAAGGGAAGAAGGACGGAACGAGAAGCAGGTGATGAGATCTTGCTTCTCGCTCGTGACCGGTTCCTGGATCATGGATATGCAGTTTACTGCCGCTTAATAAGCTGTAATAAGGACTGCCGGTACCCTCGCCAGTCGATATTCCGTATGCGATAAATCTCACCGACGCGGCCGTAACGCGAATTGCGCAGGGGCGAGTCCACGAGACGAGCAGGTGAATCGTGACTCGTTTCGATACCGGTGACGACGCTGTCTGCCAACGTGGTCCCTTCTAACGAGCTTCTTCCAAAGCTATCCTCCTGGTATCCGTTCCGTTTGACTTTGATTTGTCCGTTGCTCGATCGTCGTCGACAGACTAATGGAACTCGACGATTCCTTGACGAGTTCTCCGATCATTGCACGATGAATCGACTGAATTTTTCACTTGTAATTTTTACCTACAACACCATAGATTTTCCCGGTTATTCGATAAATGTATAAGATGAAAGTTTCGATATCTGTTCGACCAACGAGAGTGGTAAATTCTCGTTACGATTTGATAATCGACGCCAGGAGTAGGTCGATCCTTTATTTCGACTAGGATAATAGGGGTGGTTGAACTGATTATAACACTGAATTAACAGTATACGCTTTATTGCAACAATTTTGTAGATATAAGTAGTCAGGCGTGGTGCGTGTAGATGTATTCTCAGCGAAGTGTAAATAACAAGTTAAACCGATGACTGATCAATGAAAACCAGTCAAGAGATGGTGACCGATCTAAGTCTGAAAGACCAGTCAAGATATTGCCTGGTCAAGGGATGAAAATCCAGCAAAGTTCGATGACGATGCTATCGAGGAAGAAAACTATTGATGTTGGTCGTCTCAACAACGGTCGTTTATGGCTACAAATTACCGTTGAACATGAGCAAATCTGCTTTTTACAATTTTTACCTGGTTGAACAATAACGCTAAGGGACGTCTCGACTTGAAAGATACGTTACAACAATTAAGACAATTGACGGTAAAGTAAAATTCTTTAGTTTGATGACCGTTCCTTGGAATTATTGCGGTCCGACTTATTACACTTGTGACCGTCTTGACCGAGGGATGGATTCTGGTTTCCGTAGAGAATCACCGAAAGTAACAATATCGAAACATCTCGAATAAATTTTCTTCTAGAAATATGCAGAAGCTCGGAATTAGATCTTTATGAACTTTTGCTAAATTGTTAGAAGAAAATATAGACGAAATTGTTAAGAAAATATGGAAGAGAGAAAAGACTCCACGCGAGAGTTAAACGACCATCGGTATCTCCGTTCCAGGAAGCTTCGTTAAATAACTTGGTCCGTGCATTTTACGTCCCGACACCTTCGATCTCTCGATACACAGGTATGCGAGTATACGACACTGTGGAATATTTAGCTGCCTGGTTCAACTACTACCACGAGGAATTATGGACAATAAACAGACAATAAAGACACGAGGAACCTAAGCGAAGGGAATTGAAGCTATAATAAATCTCACTTTTTGGTTGGCGGCATTGGGTTAGGTCTCGTCTACCACACGAACTTATCGTCAGGATCGATCAGGGTCTTAACGACATAAGGGTTACGTTCTTGCCCTCGCAAATAGGGGCGGACCACCCCCTCGTGCGGGCTTCTCCGGGCTTGCTTTCGATGGCGATTCGACAAAGAAACATTCGTTCTTCCTCTCGTTTCTCTCTCTTGTTTCAAGGACTTCTCTCATCCGACTGGATGTCGTGGGGCGAGAGGAGAACAGGAAAGATGGAGAGATTTTTCTTCCTTTCTTCTCTCGTCTTCTTTCTTTCTTTGGTAAATCAGATGCAGAATCGTCTCTCGTCGCAGCAGCGTGCAACAGTTGGCGAGGAGGAAACATCTGTCGGTCGCGGCGCATGCGTATCCCTCAGGTAAAACCTGCACCAATCCAGGGATTCTCAAATTTTTCACGAGATTCGTGAGACTTACTTGCGAAGATCGTTTTCATCTTGTACAGTAAGCGAGCAAATGATCGCTTGGTAGATCGAAGTTATGGTACGTTTTTTGGAAACTTTGAATATTTTATTCTCCTTGCTTTATAGAGTTTAGTACCGAAATTAATCGACGATATTTCATTTTTCCTGTCTCGTAGAAGATATTCGAATCGATTTTATAAACATTAAAGATAAATTGCAAACGAAATTGAACAACAAACGTAATATTTCGCTGTATCTCAACGAGCGATTGGTTCTTTTCAGAGCTGGCGTAATTATTCAAGCGTATTTATGCGACTTGTAGTAGATACTCGCGATTACGAATGCTAACGATCGTTGGCGTAACAACCGTCGCGATAACGCAACAACTGGGCGATTGTCATGACAAGAGAAGTTGCAGTTACCGGTACAATTAAGGAGCGTACAATCGCGTTCCAGTTTTAAGAGCTGAACGACTCGTTCGGAAGGAACACCGCGTGTTTTTCCGCTCGCTTTTTCGGTCGCTTTCATCGCCTGATATTTTCATCCGACGGAAGTAGGTGACTAGTTCTACCGCATGGTAGCTCCTACTGGATTTTCCTCTCGGCGAACCGACAAATTTTAGTAGCGATGATCGTTCAGAACCGGATACTTGGTCTTTGCTCAGGCCATTCCCAGTTCGATTTTTACGACTTCGTTGAACGTATATTCCTCGAACAGGGAGTTTCAATCACGTTACACGGTTATTCCAAAAAGAATAAATTCAATATCGTTAATTAGACGAGGAAACATAATTTTCCTTTGGGAAACGTTTTTATGCTACACGCATATATGTGAGTATACTACACGACCGTTTCAAAAGATGCCTTGCAATCGCCGCGCAAAGGTTAAGTTTCTTATCCTTTCCCCATACATTATCTGTCAAATGAAATACGAAATCTCATTAAAGAAAGTGCAACGGTCGTTCCGTTGCAGAGAAAACGCAGCTTAGACGCTTCCAGTGGTCGTTTGGCCGACTGTTTAAGGCCACCGGGATTAATGGATTAATTACAGGCCGCTCGTTTGTCCTGTCGTTTCCTTGGTGAAAAGGAGCGAGACAGCCGTCCGATAATCCGGCTGTAATTAAAATTTAACGTCTCTTCGGTATCCAATAGCTCGCCGAGTGAAATTCAATTAGCCCTAACGACGAATTACGCCGATCGCGTTCGATCGGATCTGCAACGAGAACTCAAGGTGGCCGTGGAGTTTCTTTCGATAGGGTTGCGCTGACTCATACGAAGTTTGCGTATCCGCTTCCTGACGCGAGGGTTGAAACGCCCTCCGTGCTGTGTCCCACGCTGGCTATCGTTTGTTATTATTCTGATTCTGATGCAAATTCATCGGTCACTCGAACGTTTTATTAGTCACTGAGTGCAATATGGTGGCGGCTGTGACGATGGTGGTCAACCCGATGCAAGATTATCCTTTAATTCTCGCTGCAACCTAATCGACGGATCTATGTAAATTGCTATAAACGAAAAACAAAAAAAGAAGAAAAGAAAACAGCACGACCATGGTAATTGGTAATTTTCGACGTGAAACGAAACAAACGCGATCGCGTTGCATTTGGTATCGTTCGTTTAAATTTCTGCAGTGATCCGTGGCGTTCAAACGGTTATCGTGCAAACTGCACGATACAATTGGAAAAAGCGGAAAAGCAAAAAAATAGAAAATGGCAAACAACGGAGAAATTCGTTCACAGAGGGAATGAATAATCGAATCGTTGGGTGTTATTCGGTGCAAAGGTACGGTTCTCGTTGCCTGGTACCGAGTTACACGCAACGTCTACGAACAAACGGAAGGGACGTGCTTTCGTTAATTTACGACACCTTTGGGTTCTCGAATTTCGTTTGATCGTTCTCGTTGCGAAAGTTAGGAAGCGAACGTTCGCTTCCCGCTACTTTTTCCGCGTAATTGAAGCAATATCGAATCCCCTGCAATGACGTAGAATATTAGTCTCGCAGCACGAGGTTCACCGGTAGTTACCATTTCCAAATGTATCTTCTTGTTTGTTAACGCGAGGAGCCAATGCGAGAGTAGAAATCTACGCGATTCGTTTAATCTGGAGAAACTAACAGTTTACGTAAAAGTAAGACAAGAGAATGATATAATTGGTAATTATCATTACGTTACGTTGCACTGTATCGTAGATACATTACACTCCATAAATGTCTGGATACTTACGACACAAATTTTATTAACGATTATTCTTTGCGCTTGACACACGGTAATAAATAGTATTATTCTTGATCGAAGTACTTGGCACGGTAGTTTCTTCGACACGGCTCGTGCCACAAAAAAGATTCGACGCTGAAGAGAATCTTCGTCCTTGCGGTGGTTCGTGACAGGAAGCACTCGATGCTTTTGATCAATGAGCAGTGATCACCGGTAGGAAGCAGAAAAATAATATGTTTCCATGGACGCGAGAAACGAGCGGAGAAAACCACAGATATTCACGCTTGAAAAAGGCCTGCGAACGTGAAATTAATAGCAATATTCAGCGGAGTTACGCAAGCTGACAGATGTCCCCGGTATAGTTTGAATCAGTTGACCTACATCCATTTGGACGTGATCTTCGTCGAGGCAAATTTCAAGGAAGACATTTCTCTGCAATATTCTGTTCAATCGTAATCAAGAACGAAGACATGCAAAAGAGAAGATACAGGGAATTCGGTTTTGTATCTCGCGTTGGTTTTCTCGTTTTCAGCAAAGTTTGCAGAACCAGCGGTTATTGGAATATGGATCTCCGTGTAGTTATGTAGAAGATGTAAGAATGTACAAAGTAAGAGTACCTGTGCTTTGGAATTTCCTACAAATACATAAAATTCAAGAACATCCCTGGTAAAGATGAACGAAGATCAGGTTCGCGATAAAAAATTTTAGCTACGCGATCGTTACGGTGTAAGCTGCAGAGAAGCTGAAAGATTGACGAATTAGATGGTATCGTTGACGACGCCGCCACAATGCATCCTTGAAATACGAAAGAACGTCTATTCTGAAATTCAAGAGCGCAAACTGGGTCACCCGGATCGCGATACTTCCTCTTTTTTTTCCTTCTGTATCGCAGAACTAGTCCTTGGAGGTTATCTCGCCTGTGGGTGTGCCTCCTGCGAACCGTTTCGTTGTGTAACGAGGAGTTTCTCAGAGGAAATGGAACGAGCTGTATTGTCTACATCGTTGGAAGAAGGATCTTTGAACTTGGTTAAGATTCGCGATATCGTGATTTTTTTGCGACGATGTCTATTGATCGATCATCTTCGAAGATGACACGATAACAAATTGTCGCGAATTAAGAATAAAGAAGGAAGAAGAGGGCGAGCAGAGCAACTCGGAATTTCGCGAAAGATATCAGCAAATCTACGCTAACGCGTTACAGAAGAAAAAGGAGAGGCGAAGGAGACAAAAATTTTACGAAGAATGTCATAAATCTCGTATTTTGATCGAGAAATTTCTAAAAATACACTCGATCGTGAATAACGACAATTTTACGAGCTCGTAAGCTGCCGTCTAGAAAAGGCAATCGAGAGAAAGACATTGAACCGAGATTTGTTGGAAAACTGTCGTGGTTTGGATCGGTTCGCAAGAACGAAAAGGAGAGGATTTTGAGAAACACTGCATATCTGTGCCGAGCGCCACGCGACCAGGTCGTCCGGTCGGGCTGGGTGCCGGGTGTTGTTGAAATCAACGTGGTGGGGTTCCTTCGACGACCACAACCGGAGCCTTATGCCTTCAGTCGACTCTCGGCTCTCACTGCGACTCGAGCTGGCTGAGATTCCGTTAATTAAGCATCGAGCGATCCGCCGAGGGTGGCTGGTACACAACAGGTGAACGCATCACCGCGTGTACGCGATCGAGATCTGATTACCCGTGGAGAAAATCGGTCGTCCGAAAAAGATCTCGCCTGAGATTGCGTACGACCTACAGACACCACAAAGGACTCGTGTTCGACTCTCAACGAAAGCTAATTATTGCGAGCCAATCGTTGAAACCGTAAGAGATCATTGACGAAGAAAGATCAGAGGATGAATTAATTTAATCGACGAATAAAGAGAAACGACTCGTACGAGGAAGAACATCGAATATCAAAAGTATCAAAGACCTGTTGAAGAGCGTTCGAAGTCGAAGAAGGATCCAGTGTCTGCAGGGTCTCCGTGACAAAAGGCTACTATTTTAAATCCGTGTACCCGTTTGTGAATCCCGCGGAGGCAGACTCGAACGATCGTCACGGTCGATCCGAAGATCGATCCGACCAGTTCCTTTTACCGGTCGATCACCCCGATCCCGCGTCAGACTCGCTCGTGGAGCGGGACGTGCACGTCGCGTACGCGTCGTCGGCTGTTAATTAGTACGTGGGTGCCGTGATAGAGCGAAGGAGGTCGGTCGACTGTCGGGGAAGAGGGGAGGGTGTGCACAGAGCGAGAAGCAGACCGAGAGGAGAGAAAAGAGAAAGAAGGAAGGAGCCGGGAGAGTGGCACGGTGGACGCAAAGAGATGCCGAAAGCGGAGGGAGCACGATTTAGAGGAGCAGAAGAGAGCATCGAGAAATAAAAGAGGCGAGAAGAGGGTTGGTTAAGCGAGTGAAGCCGGAGGAGACAGTTAAATAGATGCAGGAATCTGTACGCGGCGCCATGCTGCTGTAGCAGTGAGAAAAAATATTCGGTTTCCTCGGTGCCTCTGTGTGTATGTTCGTGTCCGTGTGGATGTAACATAGGAATCTCAGGAGCGTATCAGTCAGCACGTTTGCAACCGGTTAAAGGGACGTGAATTCGCTGGAGGACCAGTTTGCGACAGTGGCATTAACCTGTCCGGACAGTTAGAGGAAACGGTGAACGACGTACGTTTCGTGAACATTCTCGTGGCTAAAGAACACGAGCGAAAGGAATCGCGGCGACGCACGATCGCCCAAATATCTACCAAGAGGCTTCGATCGATCGTTTTCTTCTTTCTTTCTCATCCGAAGGGCAGATTCGATCGATGATCCTCGAACAGAGTGACTATTTTGTTTTTTAAACGACGAGCGAATATCGATAGAAAATGTTGTGCGGCTCGTTCAGGAAGAAGAGGAGGCATCCAGGAGAGGAGTATCGATTGGTCAGATCCAATACGATGCCTAGAATCTTGTCGATGAAGGAGGGCAGTTTGGTCACGGTCCGGAGAACAAAGTCCTCGAGGGTGGCGGCTCGATCTTCGCATCTCAGGGATCTTCTGCACA
The DNA here is from genome assembly GCF_905332965.1 of Bombus pascuorum. NCBI lineage: Eukaryota > Metazoa > Arthropoda > Insecta > Hymenoptera > Apidae > Bombus > Bombus pascuorum. The sequence goes on along the minus strand of NC_083488.1, from coordinate 2,971,595 downwards.
CGGTAAGCCATAAACGCGCGCGATCTTGTGTCGCGATTCGTTACTCGCCGCTGCTACGTGGCGGCATGAGTCGCGCTATTTTCTATCGCGATAAAGTCGATCTCGACACAGCGAAGGATTTCGTTCGCGATTTCTTGTTCTTTACGGTGTCCTGGTTCATCCGAAATATTAATCGATATTCTGGATTTATTCGTCACAGATCGATTTTTCGAAATGACGCTTCGGTTAATAAATTTTTGTTAATTCTTTGCAGAAAGGATACGAAGGGTTATCTCTTAATTTACAAATTTTATACGACGAAAATGTTAACATTCTACCGCGTACAATTGGTTTTACTTGTTTGACGAGATCGAAATTGCGCTTTTTGAATGTCGCACCAATCTAGGATCAGGTGCGCTTTATAGTTCTACATCAATCCTCGAAACATCGGTGACTCTTTCGTGTTTCCATCGTTCGAAAGCAGCTGTTTGAACTTGGATAAACGACTTCGACCATGTAACAGCTGCTACCCGCGAGACGATTAGATAAATTTAGTAAAATCACCACTCAAAGACATCGTGTTTCACTCCGAAGCGTACATCAATTTACGAGAGCAATCTTTCTAAACGCAAGTAGACGATAACGTTTTACCCGCTTGTGTGATGCATTCTCTATACAAAATTCCTTTCCTTTTTGTTTATAAATATGGCATTTATGGAAAATGTAATGTTACACAAATACGTAGAAGGTACATAATGTACAAGAATATACAAAATGTCCAAAGTGTGGTACTCGTTAGGATAATTAATAGTTTTTTTTTTTATTTTATTTTGGTTTTTACAATTTGTCCTGAAGGACATTTAGTAAAGTGTTATATCTCATTGGTAAATAAAAAAAAAAAAAAAAAATAAAATGAAATAAATATAGCATGTGGGTGGCTACCCCCAGCGGGGTGCCAGCTTCGTGTTTTCTAAGTTATATCTTTTATGAAATTAATAGTTAAAACGAATCTGGTTAGATTCGATTTTTGTAATCGGGTTTAAGAAAACTGAAATTTGCATAAACATTCGCAGTGTGGTCGTAATCTAAAATTCATACACGGTTAACATTTCTTCGATATAACAAAATTACGGTACTTACAAGATTGCTTCAGCCGAAAACTATCAATTTAAGTTAGGTCAGCTCCTCTAAATTTACATAACCTACATAAGATGTTCAGCGAAGACGCGTCGATCGATTCCCGGAATCGTAATTCTCGACGATCCACCCCGTTCCACCGATTGGTAAAAATTCCAAGGAACTCTATATTCCAGGACTACCTGCATTTTGTTCCATATTCATATCTATAATAATAAGACAATAAGAAGCTTCGAGCCGGCCAATCGATTGTCCCTCAAAGGTCTCGAATCGTCTTTTCCAATTTACATACGTGAATTCGAACGCTTTACGTCGTTTACATATGTATGCACGCGACGACATAGTCCGGCTGGCGTGTATATGTGCGTTTCATTGCATAATTTACGACGCCGTGCCCGGACACGCTTGCAAGAGCGATCGAAGCGTGTTTAAACGGTCGAGGTGGTATCGATTTGTTTGGAAGCGAGAGGCGGGAGCAATCGACGAACGATTCGAGTCGATTTGCCGATTCAGATTCCGGCTAATCCTAATCGTGCGATTTACGCGGCTAACACCCTCCTGATGGCCTTTGCCAATCCAGCTACTTGTTTCCAGTCGAAGCAACTTGCACGCATTTAGGGGAGTCTGCTGATTTGCAGCTGATTCATGGGCCATTGTCTACACTTTGCTGGATTTCTGAGGTTGGAAATGGTAGCTATCTCAACGTTCTGTTGGATTAATTTGTTTGTCAGACACCATCGATAGGACGATCCAATTACAAGTATTCAGAATAATAATATAAATCAATCTGTAACAACCCTTACGAACGTGTAAATATTCTAACTCTTATTTCTTTTAAAAACATATTGCAAAACTAATAAAGAAGCTAATAAAGAAATACGCAGCTCGTGCTCGAGGAACCAGCATACCTCCAACAACCTTCCAATGTAACATACTTAACCACGAAAAAAGCGTCCGAGAAATGCGAAAAGAGTAAAACAGGTAAAGCGAACGAGGCAACGAGGCTAGCTACACGTTGCATCGTGCAGAAATTCGGCACGTCTTCCAAGAAGCTCGGTAGATTCCTGGTTACACGATCGTTTCGGGGCAAAATACGGAGTAAGGAGGGGGAGGGGGGCTGGGATGGTATCGATCGGTGGATCAGGGGATCCGGTCACGATGAGCTTGGTGGCTCGGTGCCGGTTCCATCGTGTTCATCGTCTTTGTCGTCGTCTTCCCGAAACTCCCGGTGTTCCTTTTTCGGTCTAAATCCGGCCACGGAGAGGCGCCTGCGACCACTCGCAGAAGTCGCCACGAGATACTCGTGAGAGAAAGAAGGAAAGGGAGAAGAAAGACCAAAAGGAGGCTGTGCAAGCCACCTTCTCGAGATGTTCGCCTTATAAGGCGTCCTCTGGGTGCTCGGCCGTCCATTAGAAATCCTTTGTCGTCCCGACCTCTTTTTCCGGACGGATTCTCGAGGGCTTTTCGTCGCCGGCATAGAATTCGCGGTCCAACCTGATGGATAGCGAACGGATCGCTAGGAGCACGTTGATGTTGGAATACCGCAGAAAGGGTTTTTAAGATAATGAGAAAGCGAGCTGTTCTTTGTCCACTTGAGAGAATTACCTGACGAGAAGACGAGCGATGAAGGATACCGTTGAAACAACGCGATCCGAATGAGCTTTCTAACGCTGTAAAACCAGGATTCTTCGCGAGATGAGTCTTTTTACGAAAAGAAATCTACTCGGCGTCTCCGGAGACCGGCCAGCTCTGATTCCTTTACCGCGGCCTCCGGTATTGTCCCGGATTAAGCTCTTTGCTCGTTGCTCTTCGTTTGTTTGCGGCATTAACGAGAGGCTCGTATAGTGTCTGAACGTTTTCCATTCGAGCACGAGTCATTGGCGAGTTGCAATTATTACGAAGCTGATACTTCTTCTAATAGAACTCACGGAAAAATTAGAAGAAAGGAATATTCCCTCTTTCCCTTTCCAGATCTTCCGTGACCGTATCGAATCGTTTTACTTATTTTCAGATTCATCATCGTAATATATGTAATTTATCTACGATAGATCAAAACTAAGGTACTCGGAATGGTATTCCGGGGATGAAACGAATCTCCATTTACGTTCTATTTGTTTAATCGCGTGCTTAAAATTACGAATTCGCATAAACGATATTGCCTGCGTACAATAATATGATCAAAATTCAATTACCTGCTAAGGTTATAAGTATCCTCTTGGCTTCGGAGTAGCAAGAAAATCGATCACGAGAGTAGCAAGAAACAGATTCCATTTCGACACAACAAAATTCTAACAGCGTGAAAATTTGTTGCTCGACTTGGTTAACGTAATTCCGTTAGGTTTTTCGACCGACACCTTTGTGGTACGTGTTTCACCTCGCTCCACCTCTCTTCTTCCACAAAAGTGCAGGGAAACGGTCTCGACTCGATTTCTATAATTGCCGTAGCACTTTTTCAATGGCCTTCATTGCCAAGTAATCGCCACTGCCTTTCACTATTCAACGTCCGACGAGAAGTTTTCAATAGCTCGTTCGACTTGCATAGTCGAAGAACATAGAACCAGGAAATCCAGCTGAAATATATCGTGAACAACGATCGAATTCGCTCCACGAAGGACAGTTTTTTCACCCCTTCGGGGTAAAACGCGCCGGAGAACAAGCGATTTCATCTCGCTGGCAATTTGTGTACCCGGTCAGCCCGGTTCGTTCCCTGCCTGTCCGCTTTTGTTCGCTCTTTTTGTTCGTCCCATTCTTCCTCCCTTCTTCTTCGTCTTCTTCTTCTTCGTCTTCTTCTCCTTCTTCTTCTTCTTCATCTTCGTTTTCTTCTTCGACGCGGTCTTCTCCTCTCGTTGGAATTCCACCTCCCACTCCAGTACCCGCGAAATATCTCGACGCATTCTTGCGCATCGTGCCGGTCCGATTTGTGCCTCCTGACGGTCTTAAGGACCTGTTACGACTCCTTTCAGCCATACAAGGATGGTATATGGCGCTATGGAATTAAGGAAATAACTTGTAAAATTATGGAAACAAGTTTTTGATGATCCGACGAAGATGATGTCGTTTCGTTGCGTTTTAAGAAGTCACAATTGCAGGTGAATGAACATTTTTAGAGAAATGGAAATGAATATGCGCGATAGAAAATAATTGAATCGAATGTAGAAATAGCTTTTTCGTTACCTGGTTTCGCTTGGAAACGGCACTACCTGTTGTTCTAGTTCTGTGACTTATCGGAGTTATCCTATTGTATTCCATAGAAACGTTTTACTTATTTTTATTTGATATACCGCGATAATAATACATTGACTTATACAACTCATAACAGGACCTTAATAATAATAGGAACGCTTCTGGCAACTATTCTCGCCTAAGGGGAAGCGAAGCTTGCCAATCTCCGTAACCTGCAGCAGATACCATCGATCCCGTTCCCAGATCTTTCTCGTAGATTTACACGAGACGCCTCTAAATGCGTTTCTTCCCGCTTTTCTTCCGGTAACCTTCTATTAACGTCTCGACGATGCCGCGCGGCGTTCCCTTGAAAATTGCGCAATCGCCGCGAGATCTAGCACGCGGATCGTTCTATTAGCGCTGACGAACGCCAGTAACTACAAACCATGGTTCGACGAACTTCCATCGTAGCAACGCGCCCTATATTTCGTTATCACGCCGTCGTTAAACCAGTCGACTCGGCTTTTTCCTTTCGCCGATAACGCGATTCTGCAGTTCAATTGTCGCCGAGGGTTGCGCAACAACGCGTTCTTAAACCGTTGCTTTTTACGCCGGAGAACAACGAAAGAAAGGCCACTCTCCTTTTTTTTTTTTTTTTTTCTCCAGTACATAATCACATCGTGTTCTATATCGATATTCTATAGAGAAAATAGACGTACGATACTGGCAATATCGAATATACGTAGAATTTAATTTTAAAAAAGTTCAAAAAATACGGAATTAGAGCAAAGCGTAAAGTCTAGTCTGAAACGAGGCATCGCAGAAAATGCAATTTTATTACTGGCCGGCGATTCGTTTGACTCGATTCGTTGGAGCGTTCTTTACCTCGCACGGCATCGTCTAGATTGGTTTACGCCGGTTTCAATTTGTGGCGCCGTCCGCGAAGCTTCTTCTAATTACCGCTAATTAGAGCCGATGCTGTAAGTGCCGGCTGTTCTCTGTTGGCTCGTTGAAAGGAATTCCCTCGACTATTGGCGTCGCCTAGTTTCCAGGAACGTTACTTTATCCGGGAACGGGACAGAGACTCTGAAAACGATACCGGCGCTTCTTCTTGCGTTACATTCTCGTTAGTCTCGACATTTTGCACATCAAAAATTTGGATCTTGGCGTTTGCAAAGAGTAACTCGTGGACGAGCGTTTAAACTTTAATCTATACTTCAATCATTCAAGTTTGTATAATTCAAGTTTAAATTTCAAACTTTAGAACTAAAACTTTTAAATAAAATTTCACAGTTCCAAATTTGGTAACTCAGAGATTTGTATTTCGTTTCAATCTCAAATCCTATTTACGAATAAAATTTCAAATTACAAATGTTGTGATTTGAACAGTACATAGATTAAATTTATTTATAAAACCGTATACGACTTCCTACGTTAGATTTCAGGCTCCAATTCAAATGTTACGACTTTCAAACGTGACTGTTTTCCGCCGTCTATTCTTCGTTCTCCAATGAAAGAGGAAACGAAACGCGTTCTCTGCTTAACTTACATTATTCACCCTGTTCCAACAGGCTCAGTTTCACGTATGCAGTTTCCCGGCGTGGAGAACGAGAGGAAAAATTCGAGCACAGTTGAAAGAAACATTAAAAAGCGTCCAACAGCGTTCGTACGTGTTACAGGGGAACTCTCTGGTAAACTTGGCCGCGGTAACAATCGCGTAAGTCTGTTACAACTGCACAAAGGTTCGCGAACGAGTATGACGATTCTAGGAGAGGTTAAATCGGGCCCACATGCGCATTTCATTGGGCGTGGTCGGTGCAGGTATTCCATTTAATCCCAGCGACACCAACGACGAGGCACGATCTACGTTGCTGCAGAATTCTCAGCCGCAGTAAACTATCGAGTTCATGCTTCCATATTTCGTTAAACTCGCCTCTAAACTCGGACAACAAAAAACGACGAACGCGGTTGTCTAGCGTTCTTTGCAGAAGCTACACGATCTTGCTTTCTAGAAAAATTGTTCACACAATGAACTGTAATGAATTGTTACGCTCGATTCGTGCTAGTTGATACGACCATCTGCACGCTAGCAAATTCTTGGGATCGAGATCTATAGCTTTATTGGTGTACAAAATGGTACAACTCTTCAGATTATTTATTATGAAATCGACTATAATCGGCGGATTTGGTGACTTGGAAAAACTTTCATGATACGTTATCATTGCATGTAATTTCGATAAATTCTAAGAGAATAATTTTCCAATTTCTTCTTTTCTGATATCTTACGTCGAACGCGATGAATCTCGTTGGTTTTCTTGACTGGCCAGTGCAGCGGCGAGGAACTTCTGAAAGGACGCTAAGGTCCTGTCGTGGGATAACCTCCGCTTCCCAGGGACCCTTTTGGCCTGGGTAAGCTCGTGCGGCGTTTATTTCTTTACCCTCTTCCCCTTTCTCTCTCGTAGTCGTTGCTTCATACCTTGCCTCTTGCCGCTCTGCGAGATGTAAATCTTCCGAGATGAACTTTTGCCTCTTGCGTCAGCCGACGACTTCAAAGGTCCGAAACTCAGACCATAAGCTGGTCAGCTCCATGGAACAGTCACAGTGGTTACAGCACCGGCACCACCGGTTAAAAATTAACGACGTACTTCTTCGTTCTCTCGGAGAACTCTTTTACACGATTCTCGACAACCCGACGAATTCGTGGGATTTGTTAACGTCGTGTCTCCGAAGTTTTGTGATTTTTTTTCTCCTGACTGGGAGTAGGTTGAATTTAAATTTGTCTGTGTGTGGTTGTTTGACGTTGACGTTGATTAAATATGTCGGCTCGAGGTTAAGATAAAGAAAAAAGCTGTTGTAGAATATGTTGCGAATGCGAAACTTTAGCTGAAAAATATCCGTTAATAATTTACTAGCACAAAGATGTATGAAACTTTCATCAAGTTTTTTCTCTAATTTCACTTCAGTTATAAATTATATTACATAATTCTTAACGTAGATTCGCAAAAACAAGCAAAATATAAATGAAATAAGTAGGTGTAGCAGCTCAAAGCTTCGCATTGAACGTCATCGAATCGCGTCCATTTTTCGCTTGTATTTTTCGTCAAGTAGCTTTACTACGAGCTACAGCTACCAGCCATATTGTCGGTATCGGAGGACACACGAGCGTGGACCGTTCGCGAGAACGGTACCGTCGGCATCGAAAGCGAGAAGAACCTAGGAAGCGCATTAGCTCGCCTGAAAAGTAGCACACGCGAACCAACCTGGCAACTTGTCGCGAAGGAACGAGCACACCGAGAGAAAGATACAAGTGTGAAGCTGCTCCGTGAGAAGAGTTCGGAGATTTCGACACATTGTTTCCATTCGCACCTATCTCGTCCGGGCCACGAATTTCTTGTAAACTCCCACGCGTATGGTCGCTGAGATCGTTCGAGAAACGCGAGGTCGGGCTTCTCTAGGTGCATTCAACTCGTCCCGGGCAGCGTTGGTGGGGTTTAATGGGCAGCATGTCGTTCCATGAACACCGGCAATCATGACTTACGCGTATCGACGCGCGAGTGCGCGCGAGAGCAACCCTCGGATACGCGCGAAACGCATAGGACGCCCGAGTATAATGCCACGGGAACGCTTTACTCGTGGCCTGTTTCAATTTAATGCACAATTGCTCGCTCCGTGTCCCGCTTTGCGTTTCCTTTCTTCGCCGATCGGTTGTTTCGTTTATGTGCAGAGCCTCGTTGCTTTGTATGCGTGTTCTTGTATATGTGTTCGCGGCCGTTCGTGTGGCCTGGTTGAGTTTTCAGGATAATGCAACGGCGAGAAATGGGCTCGTTGTTCCTTGTAGGTGTCACGCGGACATGATAATCATTCGCGATATGACCATTTTTTAATAGCGAGCCGTGAGAAATGGATCAGATTAAATGGTTTGTAGCTTGATAATTGATTTTATATTAACGGTTCTTATTTCTCGATAATTTATATCGAGAATTTAAGTCGTTTAACAGCTATTTTAAGTACGTGAATTTCCTATGAAGAGACGGAATATGAGTCTTTTGAAAGGTTTATTTCTATATTTAATACTATTTTTCAGTCCTTCAATTAACGGTAGCCGTGGTTTGACTTGGTCCTAGAGGCTGACTTATTCAAGTAGTGTAAAATAAAAAAGTACATTATTCATTGAATAAAATGAGATAAAATGTGAAATCGAACATTGACTTTCCCTTTATCCCCGGACAAGACGATATTGATAAGCGCATTACATAATCAGGGGAGAACAGTTCCCGTTTTCTCGAAGCGATCGCAGTAAGCTAAATTATCAAGAGCCTTCTTCCTGACGCGGTTCCTGGAAAGCCGCTATTACCAACGACCGATAATCAAGCGATAACGATCGTCCGTGTCCAGCAGCGGCGAGAGTGTGCGGCTGGTAGAATGCATTTTGCATGCACCACGGTATCCCAGATTACGGCGCCGAGCGCTGTTAATTGGTGCACACAGCACGATTGCGCCAGGATGCAACTGCCGGTGTGACTGCATTCTCCTCGCTGCAGCGCTTGCTAGTCCGAATTCTTCGCGTGTTAAAATGAAACGCGAGCTCGATTCTCCACCCGCGGATAATTACTTCTATCTCGGCACGTGATTACACACACGATGCGAAAGCTAACGAACAAAAGAGGAATGGACATTTATACGAATCTTGCGTTTCCTCGTTGATTGGGTGAGGCGGGGAATCTTATTTGCTTTCAAATCAATACAAAAATTGGATCTGTTCAAAAAGCAAGGAATAGTAATCGAATGGTAGCCATGATATTTCAATATCGATAACATCCGAATGCTATACCGTCATCACGGTCGAGAGATTCGGAAAAAGCGAATGCAAATACGCATACATACGTACACAATGTATATACAGGAAGCAGGAGAACGCGAGAGTATCGTTTTCCAGTTCAATGCCAGGCTCGATATCGTACACTATGTTTCATCTACCAATGTCTGCATGTATCATGTATGATTCTACCTTCTACCCGAAAGGCTCCATTCGGTGGTCAGGATGTCGCTACGTGGTGCACGTAGACGACGATAACGCGGTTTCATTGCGTGCTCCGATCGAATGGCAACATCGTGGCAACGAACGAGGAGGCGAAATCAATTAACTCGGCCACGTGTGTGGACGCACACGAACCTGACCTCCCGTTTTCCATTGTACACGCGCGTAGTAGTACGCGTAGTACAACCTACAGGGTTACGTATGCCGTATACTATACGTACGTTCCCTCCGTACGTATATAGGCAGCGTTGTCCTGAACGAGCGCGGCCTGTACTCGCGTACATTAGCCGCGTGGGTTGCCATGGGCAACCCATGACTAACACACGTTCCAGCATCACGTGTCTCTCCCTGCGTCTGTCCCTTTCTCTCGTGGTTCGGCCCAGTGCCGTCTTAACTGGAGGCGCTGCGCGTCTGTCCTTTCGTTTCTTCTATTTTATCACCATTTTGCGTTATTTCTATATTGTATTCTTATCTTTTGTACAAGAGCGATATTTTATACAAGAAAACTTTTACAAGAGAATTATCTTTTTCGATTAGATGAAAGTTCTTTCGAAAGTTTGGGTAACCGAAGCTAATCGAGAATTTGTTCGTGCTTCGAGCGTTTGAAGATACATAAAATTTGGAAGTAAAACGAAGTAGAGGTTAGTAAATGTTTTGTTTAACGTTATTGGAAAATTTGTAGTTGTTTTTATCAATTTTTTGACAATATCACGCAAAGAGATTGTATAATGATATACATAAAGTGGGTGATTATTTGTTAACTATGTAACAAATCTGTATTTATCGAGTAATAGATAGAAACTACATAGTAGTATTATACGTTAATCAATGATAAATGTGTGAAAATATGGCTACCTTTTTTCGTATGCATTTCCTAGTTACGATACTGAGGGTCAATCTTCGTCCTGTGAATTATGTCCATCTTTTTCTAGGCTATTTCGCTTCTTCGAGTGCCCTAGCATCGGGTTTGCTCTTCTTCTCCTCGTTCTTACCGTGGCATACTTGGCATTTTCATCGTCCCTCTTTCTTTCTCGATGATACCTAGTTCAGGGATGTACCGCGGTCCATTGCAATTCAACGGTGCGTGATTTACATGGCTTACGTAATATTTCACGAATTCATGGGGTGGTCCGGAATATCGATTATTCTAATCGCTCTTGATTACTCTATTTTATTACTCTAGAGTGGTTCTCCTGTAGAATTGCTATTTATTTACGCTTCTCGAATGGTAATTTCATATTTTCCAAACGTTTTTAATGTAATACCACATATAATAAATTTTTACCGAGATTTATTACAATTTGTTTTGAGATATCGTACATTCTAAGCCAAATCGTTAATTTTATGTACTTATAGATGTAAAATTTCAATTGGTGATCGCGTTAATAAACATTACGTAGAATTTTTATCACAAATTAATAATTTCGTTACCAATCCGGCTCTTCGTTACTGAGCTAAGGAATGCTTTCGTTCACTAAACAAAAGCTTCATTTACATCAACCTAGGAGCTAATAATCTGGACGAATTCCACCATCCGATATTACCTCTTCCATAAGACTGTTGCTATATCCGTATCTCATAAATAATGTCAGCCATATCGAGCTAGAGTGGTGGTTTCTCGTGAACGATTCTTCCTTATCGGCAATTTGTTTCCCTGTACGAATCTATATCGTGGTTCCCGCGCGACCAAAGCATAAAAAAATGAAATCCCCGGCGCTAGAAGAAAGTCGCTATTTCTGGTATCCCTCGGGGCGTTAGATCCAGGGTCTCGACTGAAAACGGATCGTCCCTGAACTCGTAGCTCGTAGCGACTCCACACGAAATGGAAGGGGTCATGGAACTGCGGAGAGGGAGGAAAGGATCGAGTTGAAGAGAGACAGACAGTTCCTGGTGGGGGAGGATGAAGGACATGAGCAAGAGGAAGAGAAACGGAACAGGGATGCTGCTCTTGAACAGAGACGATGTGCACAGGCTAAGAAACGAAAGAGAAAGAGAAAAAATTATTCCTGGCCACCCTCGTTACGCGTCTTCTTTCCTCCTTTCTTCGTCTCTGTCCAGCTACGGAATATAGTTGACGTTTTTCGTGTAGCCACGGGAAAGGAAAAGCCACGACGAAAGAGGATGGAAAACGTAGCGAAGGAAAGGGAGGTCAAACAGAAATGCGGGAGTATAGCGGTAGAAGAAAAGAGGAAGTCGGGATAGACGGGGGAAATAGAGTGGTGCTGGAGCGAGGAGGGAAGCTGTACGAAATATAGAGGACAGCGTGGTCGCGGTATAATATATACGACGAGGCTGGTAAACGAAGGACAGAGGGAGAGAGACGGAGGGGTCGAGAGTTACCAAAGAAACAGAAACGAACGAAACGGAGAAGGAAAATGCGAGGCCAACAAAGGGTGGGAGGAAGATGGCGCAAAAGCAGCGGCATAGAACGTATAGAGAACAGAGAGGGCGCTAGAGGTGCACGGAGCGCTCTAGAGTGGAACCGAGACAGGATGACGAATCTACGAGGAAGAGAAAGAAGAAATTAAACGGAGAAAGAGGCTCGAACGAGAGAGAGAGAGATAAACGTTAGGTCTGACGAATCATCGGAGAGGGACGGAAAATACGATGTGACTACGAGCGACCGGGAAAGAAAGACGAGAGGAAGAGGGAACGAAAAGGTGAAAAGCATAAGAGAGACGAATGATTCACTGAAAAGAGCGAGAGTGAACGACGCATGGGGCTTTCACGGATACGAGAGAGAAAGTTTAGTAGCAGTCGAAAAGAGAGGGAGAGGACAGACAAGGCACGTCTAGGTAAAACAGAGCGAGAAAAGGCTGGCAGCAGCAGAGACGAGACAGAGTGCGCCCACCAAGCCGCCTCCATACCACCTCCAGCATTCCCGGCCTGCACACACAGTTGCAGCTGCACCGCCGCCGTGGCTCGCTCGTGTGCACATGCGAGACTGCGCGCGCGTCCGTCTCTCGCTCGCAATCATCTCTTGGTTCGCCGGTACGCTCTGTGTATTAACGACGCGTTCTCTTCTCGATATCGAGCCGTATAGCGTGTGAGTTTTTCCTCTCGATAAGAGAGCCTCATGTTGAAAGATCTAGTCGGCCAGTTTGACTCGTGACTATCGTACGAGAAGGATCGTTTTCTCTCAATCGGATTATCGTGTCAACGTTTTTTTCGCAACTTCGGAAAACTTCCTTACGAGGATTCTTTTTTTTTTTTTGTAAATCGTTTTCATACTCTTCTGACAAAATCATTTTACCGCTTCGTACAGTGAAACGTACAGTGAATAAGTTTTTTGGAGTTCATCGTTATCGGAGCATACACGATTGGTGCACGTGTGCATCCGTGGTCCCGGTGCGCACAGTATATCGGAGCTTCGATCAACGAGAGAAGCTCGACACCTCGTTAGCGTCACGGATATATTACATAGTCGGCACGAAAAGCTTTGACATTTGGCAAATGTCAGTGACAGTCGTTGGCGGTGTGGCTTCCGCGTAATCGGAGCGTGGTTCGTGATAAACGATAAGGAAAGCGGTCGTTGTAGTTCCTTTCAGTGTTTCCCATTTCGACATACGAATCCGGCCGGTTGTTTTCATTAATCTCGTGCTACAAGATCGAGTTCGAGAAGAGACATGTGATCTTGTGTTGGAAACGAGTAAGGAATAGAATCGAGAAGAAGCATCGACTGGTCTGATCTCCGAAGGCTCAAAAGTCTTGAAGATGGACTGGATGAGGAGACAGGACATTAAGGAGGAGTCACCGGAAACTCCTACCGCTCTGACACCGGATGAACCTGACGAGTGCTACTTCGAGGAAGACACCTCGATAGACGAGGGCATGGTACGTGATTCGCGTGGTAATTGCCTCTCACACTGTTCGTTTATCGAGATACAAAACTCCTTTATTTGTAAATTTAAGCCTTGAGAAATTGATTCGTCGAATAAATTTTAGCTAAATTTCGTTTTCGTCTGCCCCCCCCCCCCCATATTTTATACATCATTTCGTATTTTCTCATAGTATTCGATGAACAGAGACAAAGTATAGCAGTTCTGAATGTAGGAATAATTAAAAACTCGTGTGTTGGAGTGGATTAGCGCGATGGAAACCGGTCTATGGCGTTCGTCGTAAAAATCGTCAATTTTCGATTACGTAACCGCGTATGGTTTGTCACGTTCGAAACGCGTGTCACCATACACGCGGTCTCTTTTATTAATGGAAAAGTCTGCGTGTTAATTTAACGCGTCGCCACGCACGAGGAACGTTTCGAAAGTTCGCTCCGATCTTCACGCCGATCTCGTTCCTGTCGAGCAACGTGCGAGGGCAACACCGACGTTACGCATCGATCTCAATGGAACTTTGCAGGAACGTGAAAAAGCAGCACACTCTCTAGTATTTCAATGTTAGACGTCGATAGTCAGAAATTGTGTGCACTTTATGTTCGTATAGCTAACTCTATTCTATTTTCCTAAAATTCTATTTTCCTATTTTCAATCGCCTAAAAATTATCGGGAATTCTCGACAGGTAGTAATTGAAATCAACGTTGCGCGCGTTACATTGGCTCACAGCTACGTAAATTCTGCGAGCTTCATTCTTCCAGCTGTGAGGCAAACTCGCGGAGATCCACCGGGCAGGGATTTAGGTCTGCCATTAATTTTGCTTTATCTCACCTTGACCCTTTCCTCCGCGCCCCTTTTTAATCTTTACGAGGCTGCGCGAAGTAAGAAGTTATTACGACGCTTCCTTCCGGCGAGCAGCGCCGTAATTGTTATGATTTTAGCGGTGAAGTTGGAGCGGAGGAAGGTTTTCTCTCTCGCTGCTTTTAAACGCTTGATGGATCTATCTGGAAGTTCTGGAATGGCACGGAGAAGTACCATTGTTAGAATGTAATATTTCAATGGAAGCAAAATGTTGATTCGTTCGTTACGCGTTATCTTGTTTCATACTATCTTCTCTTCTTTCGAGAAGAATATTACGTACCAAGAATGGTTTTACTTTGGAAAGTTGAATTTACGTTGTTCATTTTAGAATGAAATTTCAAATTTAGAAATTACAGTTACGTGCTAAAAAGAAAGTTTAAACTTGATGTTTATTAAATCGAGCGATTCGATCTTTTTCGTGCCTTTATCGTGCAACTCCAGACCTCGTTTAAAATTCCATCTTCAACATTCGTGCAGACTCTTCATCACCTATATTCTCATACCAGTCTGCACTCCATATTTACGATCATTTACTATCAGAAGACTGTGGATGCTTTATTTTAAACTTTCGTAGCGAGACTATCGTATGTCACCATCAGATCTTCGACCGAATCTGCACCAACAATCACGTGCAACCGTGTTTCGTTTGCGTGCAAAGTCCCTGTTAGATTCCTCGATTTGCCTAACGATACCCTCACGAAGGAACGTCGCGATTTCGTTGCATCGATGGAGTAATGGTATCTCGAGTTACCTCCGGGTAATTGGTACGCGGGGTGGTCGAACAGCATAAGCGTGCAATGGCCGTTAAGGGAAATTCGAACACGTGTCACGGACCCTTTCCTTGGACCGACAGGGCGCGAACGTTGCAACGAGCTTAAGTGGGCAACGAGAAAATGGACTCGAGTGTAAAGTTACCTCGAATCTACAGTTACGGGCATTGTTGCGGCCGTTCTGTTGCCTCTGAAGTGGCTGCTTGAATTACGGTGCTGAAGCCCCGGGCTCGATGGAGCACGGGGCCAGGCGACCGTTGTACGCACGGCTTAATAATGCGTGGCCGCGATATAAACATTTAGCGCGCTCACGAAAGATCGATAGTTTGATCGTAATGTGCTTGAAACGTTGCGATCAATAGGGTCTGTCGTGTGTTGCGCAAAGGGAGAGGGGAAATTGGAGAGTCGAACGGTATCTGCATAAAGCGTGGGAGGTAATGTAGCGATTTCGCGTTTGCAGCTGTGTTTCTGGTTTAAGGCGCTCTGCTTCGCTGTTTCGTGAAATATTTTTCATGATGTAATCGCCGTTTTCTGATTCTGATACATCGTTCTTAATTTGTCAATTGTAATACTTGTTGTCGTATGTGGAAAGTTTCTTTTGTGGTTAGAAAATATGTGGTAATTAAGCGAGGTTGAGCTTGATTGATAGAGAGAATGATTCGGAGTAACGTAAGCGGTCTAATGAAAATATAAATAGATGAATATGTAGATTTCTTTTGTTGGAAACGAGATGAGTAACGAATAAAACAGCAATGCGCGGAGCATGTTACGATGGACTCGATCTAACCCGTTATTAAATCGCAACATTCTACCATCCAATCTCCTTCACCGAAACGTTCTTCACGCTTCCGTTCCTCGTGCTTAACGATCGAGCTCGCTGCAAACCAGCAGTGAAAAAAAATCCTGTTACAGATTAAGCTAATTACCCATGTAACCCGTGTTCATTATCTGTTTCGTGTTTTGGTGAACGCTCGTGGCTACGCGGCGAATACGTCGAAGGAGGATCAGCGACGCCGTGGTTATCACAGCAGCGTACCGGCGAAAGACGGAAGTCACGTGAGCTCTGGTAGCCTCTGTTCAGTATCAGAGACGGGCACGGGCTCGTTTTTTCTTCCTAGACCCGAGCTCGATAAGAGGAAACGATAAAAGTCGCTGGAAGCCGCTTCGAAACCTTGGCAACGTCGTGCTTCCAGACCAAAGGGCCAAGGATGATTCAGCGCCAGCTGCACGGCCGAGGGCCGCCTAAATTCGCCCTCGAAAATTTGTTAGTCAAAATCGAAGGAAAAGGTGGACACACACGATCGATCCTCTTCGTGACGCGCTTCGAGAGACACGCGTTCCTCTCGAACGCTCTTCCGTTCGCAAATTACACCACGAGATTTATAGCTCGCCACATCGTTTTTTCACCGTCGATCGTGAACGATCGCTCCGCGGAATTGGTATAATTTATGAATTACGCCGCCTTGCCGCACTCCTTGTCTCGGTAAATCATGCGGTGTCGCGTGATTACCCGCTATCTCGTGTTTCCCTTTTTTTCTACTCGTTACACGGACAATGCCGCACGAAGACGACTTTTTGACGGTCTATCGTGGGCGGTTTCCAGAGGATGTCTACTCGTTGGGATATATAACCGTAGAAAAAGGAAAAACGTGTATATAGAAAATAAACGAGGCTATTAATATGCCAGAGTGGAAATCTATCGCTACTCCCGGCAAACACTATGTTCTATTATAATTAATTCTCTGTTTGAACATCGACGAACTGTAAAAATCTCCCCGAAACATCAAACGTCGAGTATAATCGTAATCGGCGTACAGTTGTGTATCGAACATCTGTTACTATTTCTGAGAAATATCATATTCCATGTATTTACGATATTTTCCCAATTGTATCAACTCCAACAGACTTCAACAAACCCAAAAATCTGCTCGTTGAAACATCAAACGTCGAGTACGATTACAATCCGTACTCAGACCGGGGAGTTGGTAGTTAAAGCGATTTCCACGAAAGCGAAACGAGGTAGTATGACAGCATCGAACGCGAATGCCCGGAGATGGAGGGAAATATAATTTCAATCGCAAAGAGGGAACCCATAGGCAGTGCGGCGCTGCAGGCAGAATACCAGGGGGATGTTGGCGACCAGTCACCGTGGCTGCTCACCCTCTCATCCTGTGCCTTCACGTTGTGGGGGATGAAGCATGACTCACCGGGTGCCACCAACCCTGTTTTTCGGCTGTCTCGTGCCGGGAATCCACCCTAGAACGGTCTCTCTCCCTCGCGGATCAAACGCAACGAGGAGAGAACGAGCATTATCATAATCCGTGTCGACAGGCTGTAGAAAAAAAATACGGAGTCAGCCACGCTCAGGTGTCGTCGTTCGTCTGCCGTTGTTTGCCACGCTAGCCGAAAGAATCCGAGTCACGATGACTTGGGGTGGGTCGTCACGGACGACCGGATTGCTTTGAAAGTTAACACGATGGCTCTAATTCCTGTTTGCGGAGATGAGAACTGATCTGTCACGTACCACGACGAAACCGTTCTTCTTTCCTTTATTAACAGCTTCGAATCACGAGAGTTAGCTCTCTTGAACAGCTCTTGCGAGTAGCTCGGATTTATCGATCGATTTTGGTAGAGAAGCTTTTGATTTTGGATTGGATGGAGATAGAAAACTTTCAATCATTAAGAACCGAGCAATATATGTATACTTTATCGCGATGTTACGAATACTTGAGTTTCTTTTCTAATTTTATAAAATTACCTACAAACCGATGGAAAAAATATTTGGAAATTCTGTTTTTATAAGTACGTTTACTTACAAAAAAGGCCATTAACACACCGGAAACTCTTTTCTTTGTTACTCAAACTAAAACTCCTTGACCCAACAGAATTTCACATCGTTACACAATAAAAAGCTCTCATTCTCGTATTACCATACTGAACTAATATATCTTAAAGCACTCGTGTCTACATTTAAAGAACAAAAACTTGTAGATCCATTTCTTTTTCATTTCCCAGCTGTATTTTGAATCGTAGGCTTAGAAACAACGAATGGAATAAATTAGAAAAAAGAACGTTGCCGTGCACACGTGGCTGAGGGAGGCCAATGGTGTCGTCATCGCGTTTGCTTAACGAATTAATCTCATTATTTTCGTTCGTCTTGCCCTCCATGCCCTAGATAGCATGGCAAGAGGGAGGACGGGGCGGGAGGTGTACGTGAAATGGCATCTGGAAAAGCTCGCATCTGCTATGCAATACGAAGAAACGAGTTTCGATGTCGAAAAGAGATTACGAACCTTTCGAAGGAGGAGGAATACGCTGGATTTATGCGTTTCCTTTGGGCGTGCTTAAGGCCGATATGCGCTTTCGGACGATCATTATTGCACGAAGGCGACCGGACTGTGGGGAGAATGAGCTCCGCGCACCCTCCATACTTCAAGGACGGAGATTATCTTTTATCATCTCTCGATTCAATCGATCGCCAAGGAGAAACTATTATCTGTTTTGGTAGACAGCTGGAACAGAGAATCACTTTTTTTTCATCTCGATTCCAGTCTACTCAATTGGCACGAGCTTCTTGAAAGCTCGTAATATACTCGCTTATCGAATCACTTTTTGTTTGTGACGAATTGATTTCGTTAAATCTCTAGGCGATTTATTTTGTTATTGTTAAGTTTTCTTTTCAAATCCTCCCATTTCGTATAGTTACACACTTAGAAATAAGCGATTTAACAGATAGATCGATCGACTTGACGAAATTGAGAATTGCAGAAAAGCGATGGAAAGATTTATTTAATTAAGTATAGAACGCATATAGAACGTCCATATAACACTCGTTAGAATACGTAATAGGTGAAACAAATCTCTATTTAAATCCTATTTCTTTAGTTATTCAGATCACAGTCACAAATATCTACCTTAACTTCTAAAAAGTACACCATCGTTCACAGCGAAGCAAACTTTTACAATCCAAATCGGCCAAATGCAGCTGTAAAGTAATCAATGTTTCCCTCGATGTCGCAGCGTAGTATGTCATGCAGCTATAGTTTTCCGATAGCGTGACTCGGATTTGGATTTTCAGTCGTGAAGGCTGTAATTTGAAATTCATACAAGAACATCCGATGAATGGAAGTGGACATAACGCGACGAGCAGACACGTTGCTTCGAACGATTTGCCAAACGCGAGCCGACGTGATATCGATTCACCAGGCCCGATGGACCTTTTTGCTTAGCGTTGCAAGGGGATTCTGCGACTGGTCGGCCATTCGGTGCAAAAACCTCGCCAAAGAGAGAGAGAGAGAAATCTCGGCGTGGGCGAATGGTTATTATTGCTTGGCGCCAGACTGGAGGGGTCTCCATACTAAGAACGTGTTTCAACTTCGCTATTCTCTCGCGAACGAAAGAATCGCAGGCGAAAGCGATGGAATCATCGACAGCCTCGGGGATATCGTGCACTTTCGACCCCTTCGTTCTTCTAACCGATCACACTCGCTCGATATCGTAGGTCTATTGTTTATTCGAAATTACTGTAATCGCCTAGGTGAGAGAGTTTCAAAAAAACTGCAAGTATTTGTTGCTTTTTTTGTTCCATTGTAAAATGGATACGCCTGTTGTTATTAACCTTGTAACGATCTTCGAATTCCTGTGTTTCAATTACCCTTTCGCTTTTAGGTGAGATTATCTCGCTTTAGGAATATTTAGGGCTTGATTATTCGGATTTTTCTATAGACAAGTTGAAACGACCGTCGTGGCGATGATCGTAAATTTAACGAGAAGTGGTCGTTGTCACCATTAGGAATTTCTGGTTGTTCGAACTGGTTTCAAGCTCTACCTAGACCTGATTAGGCTCTTTATGGAATGTTATTTATCACAAAGTGGTTTCAACCACGATATCGGTCAAATTTAAAGCGAGGACGACAATCGATAAAAGTAGGAAGAAGTATCCTTCGTAAGCCAATTAAACACCTCGTTACGATCCATACGATGTTGGACATTTTTGTTCCTTTTTTTCTATTCGGAAAAGGGAAGGGAAATCGGTCCGTTTACAACATACAGTATCAGGTTGATGTTTTCTCTTCGAAGCTAAGGTTTCTTGAGTTAAACTGTGCTGAGCTTCAGCTGTCAAACGAAGCAAATATTTTTAAGCTTAGGATAATGTAGTTTGGCTTAGCTTTCCGGTAGATCGCTGGCTTCAGAAACTTGCGCGTTCCTTGGGGTACCCTGCTGGATTCCGGGGCTGACGCGCGATATTTTCTAAGTGGATTCGCCTGATAATACGGAACGCTGGTAATGTAGTTAAACGAGGGATCGAGTAAATTCTCTTGATTTTCTCGACGATACCGTGTTAGATTCTCTATCTAACGAGCGCGATTCCGCGTCCAGGAGAACTGGACAATCGCGAAACGTCGCGCAGATAACCTCGACCGCGAGGGTATCGCCTTTCTTATTGTCACCCCAGCTGCAGGAGGAACGTAACGCGAGACGTAGCCGCAGAATGTCGCGGCCAGATTACGACAGCCATTTCTATGTGCATTCTCGCCCCGCGCGGCGTAACGGTTATGGACGGACGTAAGATGTTGCACACCGCGCTCGGCTACGTTATACGCGCTGTAAGAGAAATTGGAGAGCAGTTGGATGAACTCTGTCAGGTATTGTATCTGTATGCTGGTTTCGGTTTTGATGAAATTGTCTTTTACCGTGAGCTACGGAGACTAGAAAAATCTTCAAATATTAGCGGATGAATGTAAACCCGAAAAATGTAAGAGGATTTTTCTGAAATTGAAGAAACTATCTGTTCGGAATTTAGTTTAATAGTTTATAACTATATTTTAACTTGTACTGTATCGCGGAAAACCATCGTGAAACATCACCATAGCTACCACGATCGCTCAAAAAATCTCGAACCAACGTCCTAATGCCTCTCTTCAAACGTTTCGACATCTCCGTATATAGGAAGGAACGGTTAGAAACGGTGTGGATTTCCCGATTGCAGGCGATACACCGGTAACATTGAGAGAAGATCGAGAACCAATCCGAATCTTGCGCAGCCCTTAACAAAGGCACGGATTTCCCAGGGTATCGTTGTGTAGGTGGATCGGGCAGAGAACGAAGAGACGAAGATGCGATGAAGAGACAATGCGAGGATTACAGACTCGTCGCGTCAAGACCCATCATCGTGTTCTCCCTGCGAGTGCTCCCGGGTGCTCCGGTTCGCTCTCGTGGCTCACAAAAGGGTGCTTTTTCACACGGAAATGCCAGCACGACACTCGGGGCCGGATTAATCGAGCGGAACGAGTAGCGCGCGCTACGGAACACTCGGCGAACAGCGGCCACGATCCGCGATCGTTTCTCATTGTTCCATGTCCGCCTCGTGATTCTCAGCCGAACGCGATTCCCTGGCGTGCTCCTGATTAAACACGTGATTACGAAACTCGGGAACCTGTTACCGTTTCGCGATCGAAAGCCGATCGGTTGTCGATTGCTTTTTCGTCCGCGAATGGGAGATCTTTCGACATACGAGATTGACCTTTTCGTGGTTGCCCGATTTAGAATGAACGTGTATAGCGATTCGGGAAGAAAGAGAGAGAGAGGGGGAGTAAAAATAACGAGAAAGTCGTAAATTTTGTTTTGATATGTTTCATGATGTTTATTCCAGTGAGTTCTACAGTGTAGGATATTATTTTTTTGATTTGTTTGATTGTGAGAATTATTGGTGCCACAAAATAAGTCTTTTTCCTTTTTATGAATGGATTGTACGTTAGTAGATAGGAGCAGATATTTTATAGAGGCCAAAGGTCTTGTGCAATTGTTTGGTTTCTTTTTAACGTTATTGGCAAAAGATAAACGACGTTCTGGCTAATTATTATGGATAATAGGTTTGTCGCGTCGTGACTCAGTACTGATAGTAAATCATTGGTCGTAAATAGTTGGTCATTATTTTGTTAATGATTCTATTTACTAATGTGGAAACGAAGTCAACTATATCGAAAGCAAATACTAAACAGGAATGAAGTGCGAAATGTCTCATAACGACCAAATATTTGAGACGGACGATCAAAGTCAAAAAGCTTAACGCTAGACCCTATAGAACTATGCTAACCCTATAGAATTATCCAAATATTTGAAACAAAACATCTACGAGCAGTAGCCAAATTCCTGTCGTAAGGAATGATCGCGCATATTACGAGCATATTAGGCATAAGCTGGCACGTGGAAACTCTACAAATCCGTCGACGAAAAGCTTTACGTGACTAAGCACGGTCACGCCAGTCGTTTGACCGTGACCGTACATAACCTTTGCTCCTTTCAGTTCCTACGCCGTGCTTCCTTCCTCTGTTTCTTCCTCGCGAATGTGATTTCACCAGTTCGGAAACTTCTCGACGCTGGACTTTGAAACTTGGTAACTTTGAAACACGCTGGTTCGCAAGAGCGTCGAGGGAGCTTTTCGAAAGATCGAACATTACGACAATGCCCCTTCGATGTTAGCCGAACTTGGATGTTTGGAGAGCATGTCACCTGGCATTCCTGTAGAGGACTCACCGTATCCTATACTTAGGGAACATCGTAACGGTACTGGAGGACGAAGTTCCGACGAAGGTAGCTCGTTACCACGAAGATTATCTCGATCTAACGTCCAGTCAACTGTTTGAGGAATTTTACGCGATCATTAGGTTGTGGACACGGAGCATTCTTACGTATTTTTTTTTTTTTTTTTTTTTTAATCTCAACAGGAATCTGACCAGAACACGCCTTTAAAACGCCTTTAAGTCGTTTTATTGCCGGTTCTCACAATTTTTTTCTTTCTTTTTTTTTTTTTAGATGCATCATTAGTCTAACAAGAATATGAAATAGTTTCGAAGATCATGGTTTTTCTCCAAGATGTTGAAGTTTAGATAGAAGCGAATGCGAGTTAGAATAGGTATGATTCAGCTGCTTTCGCTTTCCATTCTGCTCGCGTGAAGACTACTGCGAGTGAAACACGTTCTTCGTATCATTATTCAACGCCAATGAATAGGCTCTTTCCTTGAAACATCTTACATACGATGATCTCATTTGGTGTGGATTATACTAGGATTTTCTACCGTTCCAGTTTTTCAGAATATCGAATATTTAGAATATCTATACATTTCTCTACACATCTATATCGATACATTTTTAAAAGTATTCAACGCTGTTATAACAAATCTTTATTTGTACCAACATTTAATCGCACGGTAGAATTTAATACTAGAACTATCACATCAGTTAAAATGACTGGTTTTACAATTTTATTTTCAAATTCCTACTACGTGTTACATTTTCTCCCGCAATGACGTAACGACTTTTGCAGCGATGACTAAAGAAATAATATCATGAATTTTCTTTTCTTTTCTGTTTCTTTTAGCTATTTAAAATCAAAATAATTTTGTATCGTGGTTACTTATACCGATACCAGTCAAAATAACTTGTTCTCGTCGAAGTGTGAAAGGGTCCTATAATCTGTTTAGCAAATCCGATTGTAACCAGTTTCCTCGTTTTGTACACAGTTTTAGAATTTTGACTGCGTATGTCATTCAATATGATAGTGTCAATTATCAGGAAAATTCGATCGATCGCCAGATCGCTAGATGTTAATCAAATATTCGATAGGAGCATTTATCGCGTGAGCAACGTGCAACGAAATGCGGTTGATTTAAGTTTTCTTTCCAAGTTGCATCGAAGAGTGTTAGCAAGTTTAGTACTTAATCTGTTATCGCTGGTGGGAATTCCGAGACCCTCCGAGTGCACTTATTTTTATCGTCGACGTCCCAAATCGTGAGCAGCCGCTTTTATTTTCGACGGCGAGACAGTTTCATTGACATACACGGCGCCCCATTTCTTTCGCTTTCCGAGGGTGGACCGTGTTCCCTTTATGGAGTGATTACTCGCGCTTCAAGATGAAGTCGAGGTTTTCGGATGACTTGTCACGAGCCTCTGACACTTCGAAATTTTTTCGTTCTCTCTTTACTTCTTTTTCTATATTTGGGTCATTTATATCTTTATGCGGAAACCTTGTCCCTTCGAAGAATAATTTGACAAGTTAAAGAAAAATAACGGTGAATTGACGGTGCAATTCAATGTTAAAATTCGGACCAGTTAAAAAATTCATTGGCATGTTTCCCTGAGAAATATTCGTTCTAAAATGCTTTATATTCCTCTGAACATTCTCGGCTTAATCTCTAAGTTTCCACACGCATTTGAACTTCCTCTTCACGCGCCATTAGAACATTCCGACGTGAGTTCGTAATAGCATTCCGATATGTGCAAACAACTCTTGTTACAACATCGTTTTCTGAGTTTCCAATGTTACTAAATATTACTATTACTACTACTACTAATAATAATAATATTACTAAATCACTTCGTTCCCTCGCTCCTTTCCTAAGATCCGAATCCAAATACTTTTTTAAAATCTAAAATCCATAAAAGAAGATTCACAAAAAATTTGGAGTTCACCAATTATCATCTTTATTATCGTGCAAAAATAAATCTAATATTCTTTCGTGTGATAACAGGGTAGTTTCTATCGCTTGATATTTCCTCGTGACATAAAGGATTTTATAAACTTCATCCGAGTCTCCTTCAATCCTACTCTTCTCTTAAAAATTTCCAATCGAACCAATTTATTTCTCTGATAAACTGAAACTACCGGTTTCATCCCAATCGCTCGAAATCCCTCGAAATTTCTTCCGATTCAAGATCGACGAAGTCCATTGTCCAGCTTCGTGCGCTAAAAATCTCGTCCGTTTTCAACTGGACCATCACGTTCCTCCTATTTCGAGAATCGTTTCCGTGCTGGGATTTCTATTTACAGGTAAACCTGGTGGACGGAATCGTCCGTGTAATCTGCGCGAACGTGATCGGGGAGGTAGGAACTCGAATCGGAACCCGGCTCGTCCGTACTAGAACTATTCGAGCTTAGATCGCGAAGGTTGCGAGCAGAATGCAATCCGCAGATGTCGAGCAGCTGCCGCGGCAAATTGCTTTCGTGTCTTGCATTTAATCCCACATTGGTAGCTTCTCTAGGCAAGCGTCGACGACGAACGGGACGCCACAGCTGGCAGGGACTTTCAAATTCGACAATGCTCGTAGCCGTGTGCCCTGGAATAATATTTCCCAGCCGAGAGCTTGACACCCAGGGGGAAACTAGCTTCCTGTTTCACGACCTTCGTTCCGTTTTACGATGCTGCATCGGTACAAAGTCCTTTTTTCGTTTGCGACCGAAGTGAAGAAATTTCGAGTTATTTCTGGAGGCTTGGAAGGTTACAGTATGTTACAAGAGTCCACGTTACGCCTACCGAATTCTACGTATCTGACTTACCCAAGAAACAGAAAACGCATTTCGCTAGAAAATTATTTTTTTTTCAATTAGAATACTTAATTTCAAGACACTTAATTCACAGTGATCTTGGAGAAAACTTTATTTATTGAAAATATTTATTAGTAAATAATATAAAATATTAGGATTTGGCTCTTTTTCTTTTTTTTTTTTTCCAAACGAGCAAACCCGAACGAACAGCAGGGGAAGCAGGCTATCGCAGAAACAAAGTAGTTTCGAGGTATTCGTGGAAACTTTCGAATTTCGGCTCGTTACACGAAGCACGTTTTCAGTCCGGTTTCGACGATGGAGTTCGTTTCGCACTCGAGTCCGTCGAGTAACTTCGTTTAATCGCTCGCACCCTCGCGGCCTCGTCGCGATTTTATCGGGCGATATTTTATCGAAGGGGAGAGAAGTTGAGTTTAACGATGGACAAGCAGAAAAAGTTTCGTAATAATTTCACGAATTTCGTCCGTCGTCGGGATTTTCGTCGAAGAGGATGAGGGAGGGGGCAGATTGAAAATCAACCGGTCGTCGTCGGTAATTATTTCGACGAAAAGAAGAAAAAGAACGAGGTAGATGCCGAAGGAAGATCGTGAGGCATCGTGCTTTCCGGTGTTTCTATTTTGAAGATGCCTTCGTGCCGCCGCTTGTATAATGTGGCTCGACGTTGCGTTAGGTTCGTGCCGCCATTGTCCAGCGGATTGCCTCGTAAAATCTAATACTTTGTATTCGGATTAGACGGGTTTAAGGGCTCGTAACAAAAGCAGCAACCCTGGGGCGCGGCAAAAATCATTTCCTAGGCGAGTCAAAGGGAGATTGGGAAGAGAGATGGTGTCTGATTACGGCCTTCTTTATTAGCGTCCTTATCGTTTCGACAAATAATTATTGCCCTTGAAGTCGTGAAAAAGATATCTGACATGAGTTTTTTATTCGTAGTTGTTTCTCACACCCTGAATATTTTCATTTGTCGATAGAAAATTGCAATGCTCACCGAAACGAAATGTTAATCGATAAAACGACGATAGGAGTTTGGTAAACATTTTTGTAATTTTAGCAAAATTAACATTAGACTGTGAAAATCTGTTTGTTTGTTCACTAAAACACTATCTGAATGCCCATAATGATAGGGTATATTTAAAAATAGCATTCGAAGCGAAATAATGGTTACTGACCTGTACAAAGGTAATGGCACAAGAGATAATGTTCAAATCTTGTTTTCAGATGTTACTATCGTTGTCGTCGTAAACATTCTATTGTTGCTACCTGGACCGTAAAAATTTAAGGAGAGCTAAAGCGATCCTATGCGTGCTTCGACACTGGGTTTCTTATACACACAACGTGGACACTGTATATGTACAGAGATACAAAATTTATTTTTTATATTTCTGGTAACGAAAAAATGTCGATATCGAAAGTCGATGACAGATTTCGCAATCGACGATGAGAATCATCGGGCTTGCAGGAAGTTTTCTATTTGTTATATCGAAAGAAGTTAAAAATCGTTATTCACGCGCACCTGAAGGTGCCTGCCAATTAAGAGTTACCATCGGTTGGCGAGAAAATCGCAAAGGGTTGCCAGTTTATCAAGCCACGACGATCTTCTTTTCGCAGCTGGACATCTTCCGGAAGTTCGGAGGCGGAACGAATCGGAGGTTGCGGCGTGTCGATCGCGAAGATCGTCGTTCCAATGGACGAACTCGACGATATGCCAGGCTCGTCCGCAAGGTTAACAGCCGCTTCCGGAAATTTAGTAAATTGTATGCGCGCCGGCGTGGCGCGTGCCTCCGCATAAATTGCCTCTGCATGCAACCCCTTTCGCGCTACCCTTCCTTTCCTTCTCGCCTTTGGACGCTGTTTTCCTGCGTGCAGCCAACGCCGAAAATAAATTCGCGCCGCTGCCCTGGGCCAGATAATGAGCGTTATCGCTGCCGCGTCTCCGCATCGAGATTAATCGCGAATTTAAATGCGTTCACAGGGCCGATCCGAGGGGTAGATTCGACTGACCCGTCATCCTGCCAGGGCTCGGTTAGGCTTTCGACTTTGTCGATGAGCTGGCTGAACAGATAAGGGCTAATTGAATATCTCGTTGTACTTTCGGATGATTTCTGAAAATGGATCGTTTGGTAGGTGGAGATAGTGTCACGGATTACATTTTGGGATTTATCTTAAAGAAGGAAGAGCACTTATCAGCAACAAGTTTCACTTTTCTCGTTAGGTGGCCCAACAGCGAGACGCAGATTCGAGAAAAAGAATGTTAAGTACCCGGTTCTATTTAGTCTAAAGCCTCTTTAATCTGGTATATACGGCACGTAGTTTGAAATAACGTTGAAGAATTTATTTGGTTGCATGGGAAAACGTGTGCACGTTTGTGTACACTTCATAGGAAAACGTAGTTGATAAAGATCTCGGTCTGGAGTGACTTAGGAGGAAAGGAACACGCGAAGAGTGAATTAGTTATGAATAGAGCGAAAGATTTCAAACGATCTTGCCACGATTTTAATATTACCGATATCTTATTACCAGACTATGTATTTTCGTTTTTCCTCTGTTTCGAAATAAGCGACAGGGCTTGAGCGAAAGCAAATTCCAATCAAGCTCCATTATTACCTTCAACAATCGTACGCACTCGTATAAAGTAACCACGAAACCCTAACGAACGCCCTAACTAATTCACGTACATTATTTTATTCCTCCCCTTGACACAGTGAAAGCACGCAATTAAAGGGCTATTGTACGCCCATCGCATCAAAAACCGAAATATCATCCCTCGCGGGCACGAAAAATATTGACACGACCGGAGTGGTTGTCCGTAGAGGAACACAATATGTAACGAGGAAGAAAAAGACGAAGCAGAGAAAGCGAGAACGACTAGAGAAGAGCGAGAAGTAACGGTGAAAGGGAAAAGGAAGGGAAGCACGGTGGTTGCGTGGGCGTAGGCCAACGCAAACAGGGGAACGCATATCGGTATAATAAGTTATAACAAATGGTTACCGCGGTCGTTCTCTTTTCCTCGTTTCCCTCCTTTTCACTCGTACAAGAGAGTTTTAGAAGTATAGTAAAGGTGTAACAGAGACAGGGAGAAAAAGGGAGGAAGGCACGGAGAGGACGCGTAAGAGGGCGCAAAGAAGAGAACGGTGCCACGCCTCGGTATATAAAAATATCGGGCGGCAGTAGGCGTTTAAATAAGCTTCCAGCCACGTCTACGCGAGTCCTCGAAAACGAGACGAGAAAAAGGAGCGTCGCTTGTCTCCACGTGGAATGAGAAATGACTCGCGAGAGGATATATCGGGTTTTATGGGATCTGTAAGAACCACCGCTACCCGCTACCAAAATGAACGACGAGCAATAATATTATTAGTGCGCTCCTATGGAAGCTCGTAAATCAATCGCATTATCCATACGATTATTAATAATTGTGTTGCGTTTATATAAATATGCAAGAGTGCATTTTTTATTCCCCGTTAATTATACCGTTAATTATATTCGCGAGGTTATTAGCAACCGTTAGTTCGTACGTTGCAGTGTACCCAGGGTAAATTATTAATTTTTCGTAGACGGGCAAAATTATTGGCGAAGTTAAACGCAAGACAGACGTTAAATGTAAAATAGCCGAACCAATAATTCAAGAGCGACACGATGGATCGTCAGTGAAGCAGCTCGAGAAATAATTGCGCGACGACGAACGTCGCGAGATACGATAATGGCGACGTAATTTTTGTAAACAAAAGAGCACGAGGCGACTCTGTCTCAAGTCATTTCCGCTCGGCGAGACGGCGAGTCGTCGTTTCCTTCGGCGGGCGCGTTCATTGTCGCGCGATCAGAATGAGAATTTCGGTCGCGATCGCACCGAGAGCCACGCAGAGAAAGTTGCCAAGCCGGTGGATGCTAATAATCGCACGCGTTGCAATCGAATCGCTTCGATTAAGAGCGCGTCGCTTCTCGCGCAATTATTTTAACATCTTTACCACACCAAGCGACGACCACTTTCTCTCAATTTTTCCATCGACCGTAGAGAAACGGCGTTCCGCCACGCGTTTACGAAACCTGTTTGCCCTTTTCTCGTATCTGATTCGCCGCAAGGTCGACGTGTGACGCGATAACGAACGTCAACCGATACTTATCGATCGATGCTTGCACGAGCAATCGACACGAATGGCTATAATAGCCGGTCGATATCCAGCGTCGCTATCGCTTTTTGGTGTGAAACGCGTGAACATGGACACCTTGCTTCGAAAGCTTGGACACGCTTCGTCTCGTACAGATGTTTCAATTTTGTGTGTCGTTATTCTCGCTCGCTTGAAACGAGTATGAAACGGAGTTTCACCTTTGTTGCACGGAGTCGCGTGTAAAAATGTCGTGAGCCGGTGGTTAAATATCACGGCGCTCTGATATTACACGTCTGGCTGGGCTGAGTAAAGCGATTCGAATGTTTCGGTAGATTGTTAAATTTGATGTGACTGGTTTTTCTGCTTAAGGTGTTCAACCTTTTACGACCACTAAAAAATTAATTTTTAAATTGCCAGACTTATCTGACAAATTCGACGAACGCACAACTTTAATTGTTCTCTTCGTTGGTTTATTTGTTTAGTTAATTTGTCGAATTATTGATTATAGTTTGATCATTGCGATTATAAAATCGGCTGAATTGTATCGTTACGTCATTTAGTCGGTATATATGGACAAGGAACACGTGTAAAAATTGGTCGAGAATATGAGGAAAAGGCCACTGTAGTTTATGCTAACATAACGGCAGAACCTTCGTCGTTTAGTTATTTCTCTATGTTCACGCCTGGTAGTGTGAACAGGTCCACCTATATTTACGTATGGAAACGTCATTCCGAAGGCAAGAGCTGCTTTTTCGATTGCCAACGACTCGACACCATGGGCGGAACGTTTATGCCACGATTCTTCTTGGCCACATGAAATACAGTAAGGGTTTCACCCTTGAAACCCTAATAAAAACTGTCTTGTGCCCAAATGCATCGGTGGCTGGAGAATATCCCGTGCCCTATTTACACTGTTTCTCACACGTTGTTCTCCATGTTCAGGTTTCAGAAACTTAGGTTCGGCAGAAATTAGTGTGAGTTTCTGTAATCTCATACGGTTCAATTCCTTGACCTAAATACATTGTTTAAAATTTCATTCCCCGGGTTGTTTAAGTTTATCAATCGAAACATTTACATGACAAATTATAACAATTTCTGGAATGTTATTTATTCGAGCAATTTAGGAGTTTCACCAATCGGGCGATGATGTTGGAAGCATTAGATCTTTTTTAATTTTCCTCGAAATTTACGATTGTTTATGCCACTTCTTAACAGTGAATCGACAATGTTCATGATTTACTTAGATTTATTGAAGTAAAAAAATTGCTCTCGTCTTTAGAAAAATCCAAATCGTCTTTAGAAAAAGATAAAATTGATACAAATGATTTATCCATTCGTATCCTTAAAAATGTAATCTCTGTTATAAACTTCTCTTTCTTCCACGCGTCTCTCCCTCGACCATGAAAGTATGCAAAAGACCGAAGACTTCGATAAAGATTCCTTTTATAGAAGCCAGTCGAAGAGTATTATCAGACACCGAACGATTTCCGTCCAAAGGAGAAAGGTCTTCTTCGTTGCCTTGTTGAATACTCTTTGTTCCAGCAGTTTGTTCTCGAATCACCGGACAAATCCTTCTCGCGATCCTTGCAAAGTTCGTGATCCTTTGACCAATACAGTGCCGCTCCATGGCCACCTTTTGTTCGCCTCGCTTTGTCAGAGTGTATCGGCTTTTCTGCCATCTTGCTCCCTGGGCTTTCAACCCGGGTCTCTCGTTGTTTTATTCCAGATCAACCCACGGTCAACCGCCGATTGAAATTGCTCGATCTGGAACTCCATCTTTTTGTCCAACTCCGTCACACTTTCGCGTCCTTTGAGCCGCAGAGAACGGGATTTCCTGCCTTCTGGATCGCCGCAAATAGGATTTCGTGCCACGTGTAGATTTGAAAGTTTCTTCGTGGTAGCTTCCACATCGCTGACGACAGCCTTTTTCGCGCGCTTACCGGAAATAGTTCGTGGAAATTCCCTGGGGAGAGGAATGGTGACTCGGGACGAGGATCGCCAAAGGTTCGTCGATTTATTTGACCGTACGTCTCCGGGACAAGAAGAAACAAACGTTCTTTGAAGAGTTTCCCTTTTCGCGGCCGTGTCCTTGACGGCCACCACTGCTCGCAATTCATCGACTTGAATTTTAATAACTTTTTGAACCCACTGACAGACGTTACGAAGAGGCAATGAATTTCGTTCTTTGTGTATTTTTTTAAATAATTTCGTTCGGTGCAAGTTGAACTCTTGAAACCTAACCCTGTCCTAATACGATAAGAATCTTTATTCCCTCGATATAATGGCAATAGTGTATCTAATGAAATTGTCTGACAATGAACCAGTACCAGTCTGTCTGGCCCCAGAATGGCGAATTCCGTTATACTTGAATCATTCTCGGCCGAGAATACCTTGCGTTGGAAAGGTGACGCGGTGTCGAGACGGTCGTCGTCGTCTTTGAAGAATGCAGGCAGGTCCGAGGGCACCGACTGCTACCTATAAATAGTGGCCGGTGTTAACCGCGTTCGACTATTATTGGAAACGTCGCGGTTTTTCCTTTTGATTTTCTCTTTTCGCAAATTTCGCGAAAATCCTGCCACGTCCAGAGGCATCGACCATGCAGACGACGATTTTCTTTGGCGGTCAGGGCCTGGTGGGCGTGTAAAGACATGTAGCCGACCAAAATAGACGATGATACTTGAACCTCGAGAAGTTCTCTACCGAATCGTTCGATCTATTAATAATCGACCATCGAAGTGATATTTTGTCTCGCGTGGTTGATCGAAACGACGACGATCCAATCTTTCTGAGTAAATTTCAGTTCGGCCGAAACGAGAAAGACGGATGATTACAAGTTTGCGAAGATATACTGGGAACAAAAGGTCCTGTGAAAGTTTGACTATTCCATTGTTGTTTCATGGTTGGGTAGACCCATCGATACGTATCTGCTCACAGTCTGACGCGTACTTAAGCGTGGGAAACGACCACGTGATGTACACGTGGGTTCTGGTTCAGGATCGGTCTATCCATAATTTTTGTATCCACATTTTGTTTGATCAAACTAAAAATATACAAAACAATCATGAAACCAATCTGGACATACGGAATTCCAATATGAGGAACAGCAGCAATGAGCTATATAACCAAAATTGAGACAATGCAAGCTAAAATCCTTAGAACGATAGTAAACGCCCCATGGTACGTTAAAAACGAGGACATTTGGAAAGACCTGGGAATACCAATGGTCAAGGAGGAGATTACCAGACTTGCAAGAAGATACAGAGAAAGAATAGCAACAGACCCGAACCGGCTGGCAGCGGAAACGAACAACACAACAAATATTGTAAGAAGACTAAAAAGAAAACACCTTACAGATCTCATAAATGATATAACCTAGCAAACACGAAGATGGCACCCCGTTGGGGGTAGCCACCCACATGCTATATTTTTATTTTTATTTTTTTTTTTTTTCCTAATCACTAAGATATAATACTTTACCAAATGTCCTTCTGGACAAATTGTAAAAAACAAAAATAAACTAGAAAAAAAAAACATTTTGTTTGATGTTCACCATAAAAGGGAGGATTCGGTATATCGATGGATTTCGTTTATTTCGAATCATTCGCTCGGTAAAAAAGCGATCGATTTGCACGAGTCACGAATGACTCGACATTGTATAGCTTTAATCCTGCCGGATCTTTATTCGACATCGGGAATCAAGTTTATCTGCTCTTAAATCTAAAGCCTTAGCCTCGGATATTATATTTTTATCCGCTATGTATTTTAGTAGCGGCTGATAGTATATTTTTAATGAAAATGGAACGAAAATCGTGGAGCCTGTGTATAAAAAGTTCGAGAGTTCTCAGAATTTACGATAAAACGTGTGATCTTTAAATTTAAACTTTGAACTTTGAACTTTGAAACACCGATATCACCGAATTGAAATTCGAAATTTCTCTAAAATTAAAGCTTCCCAATTTAATTCTCAGAGTTCGTAACCCTATTATTTTAATCTGAAACCACTGAACTCGTGTGTTTTATTTTAGATTTTTCTCTATTCTTATCCTCCTTTTTCTCTATTTTTAACCTAATCTTAGTAGAAAGTCAGCGATCTCGAAAATTCTACGCATCTTTCGAAGAATCCCTTTTATTCTTCCATCGCCGTGCCTCTGATCTCTCATTCTTCGCTGTCGAAACCATTAAGGGAAATTCTAATCGACAAAACTCGGAGTAAGGCTGGTGGAGGAAGGCTCCGTCTATATTTAAACTGGCGGGCCACGATGTACGATTGGGATGCGTGGAAATGCCACGGGACGTGCTTAACGAGCGGAAGTATGTACGTTGCAGCTGCAGTTGCGACGAAAAGGAAAGGCCCGACGATGTTGTACCTCGTCTTCTACCTTGAAACATTTTGCCAAGTACCTTCGTTGAAAATGTTGAACGATTTTCTTCTCTTTACTTTCATTGAATATTTGTCACTTGGATCGCTATATTCTATTCTATTCGAACATATGATACTTCAATCTTCTATCTTTTGCATATTTTTACAAAAATTCTGAATGAAAGACATCAACGTTTTGCGGACGATGGTTAGTCACTGAAGTGGTCGAAAAGAAATAAAATAA
The DNA here is from genome assembly GCF_905332965.1 of Bombus pascuorum. NCBI lineage: Eukaryota > Metazoa > Arthropoda > Insecta > Hymenoptera > Apidae > Bombus > Bombus pascuorum. The sequence continues at coordinate 2,937,771 of NC_083488.1, read as the reverse complement.
AAATTGCAACTGCTTTTTCGAAAGTTGAAACAACATAGATACGTAGAAATTTATACGCAGTTTCGTCTGGCGTAGTGGAAACGAATGGAAATGCGGTTGAATGCGCCCGAAACGTTGACCGAGAGCCGGTCGATGAGTTCGCTTAGCGAGAGGACAGGAAGTTCTATCGTGCGCTTTCCACGGGATTAGAATTTGTTGAATCGCGTGCCTGTGTCCACGGTCCTTTGTTTAACTTTCGGCTTGTGCCTCTCTCCGATGCTCTGTGATTTTTTTAAGTCAACCAGAACACGTCCGTTTGCGGTGATTCGCACGGACGCTGTGGAAACGATGCACGTTCGATTGGAAAATTTAAAGGTTGTTCAAACAGGCTGTCAAAATTTGAAACGGTGTTTCGGCTGATTGGATAATGAATTCCACTAGCAGAGAATCTAATGGGAAATAAAAGTATCGAATGTTTCGTAATTTGCTACATAATGTGCGAAGATTCGATTTGCTATTGGAGTTGAACGTTCGCAATGGCATCTCGATAAATCCCGAGATTTCCATTGGTTTGCCAAGACCCGTTGTATGCGAGTCTTTTGACACGGAAGCCACGCAGAGTGTACGCGAGCTGGGGAAGACGATTTGCCTCTCGTCGGTCAATTACCGGCGAATTGGAGCGTCCATGCGCGTTGCTGAAGTGTCCACTTCCTTGAAACGATCCAATTTTGCTCCGTGGCAAACCAATATCGTCCAATTGCCGTGGCTGTTGGCAAGAAATTGCGGCGAACCATTTGCCGCACGCACGTAGTAGCCACGCTCGTTTCGCAATTAACGTTTTCATTTTGCCAGTAACTATGGATGCTTTGTAACTGTCGTTATACTACATCGTTTTCGTCCATTGAATCGACGTAAAATCATTTAACGGGATTCTATTACATCATAAAGGCACGCGAGTGACGCACAAAGTGACGATTGGTAATTACTTTTTAATTTTGTTTCAGCTACTAAAAAATCAATTTTCTCTACAGTCATTTTGTTTTCATTTTCAGGAGAATGGTAAATTGCTTGATAAAATGTGCGACCGCGAGTGTTCTCTATAATAAGCCCAGCTCTGCGCTAATAATGCTTACATCGATCGCACGAAAGTTTAATTATATAGAATCATCGCAATTAATCTCGTTACTCACGTAACGAGAGATTAATTGCGTGGTTTCTGATGTCTGTAATTAAGCACTGTGCGAAGTGTGTTTGAAATAAGAAGTAACTGAGTGATCGTTTTGTCGTGATAACTGGCGTAATCACGTTCTAACGATATTTTGCGCTATTTCCTTTTATCGAAGAAGGAATTATTCGCAATTAATTGAACGCAGAGAATCATAAATGCTTATGAGCCAATACAGTGGAATAAGAACGTAGACGAAACGATGTAAATGTAATACAAAACTTATTCATCTATCGATAACTAGCACTCGAACTTTGTTACCATATCAACTTAATAATCTCAACCATTGTTAATTGCAAGCATTAATTGAAAATACGTGTCATTGATTCGAAGCATTCAAACGTTAGTATCGATTTGATTCGAAGTGCTCGATCTTGTTCTTCAAACCGATACCACGAATCGATGACTTGGCAGTCAGGTACGGTATAAGCACATCGAGAGGAGCGATCGATTCGACTCGAAATCCTCAACGTTCTCTGCCCGCTGTTGGCAATAACGCGAACAAACAGCACGGTTTCCAATTACTGGGTCGCACAATGAGACTGGGGCGTGGTCGATTAAAAGTCTATCGAACATTGCTATGTGGCGAGCGAGTTTTGTACGGTAACCCGGAAAAACCGAAACGTCCAAAGTTCCAAACATAATCGTCCCCCGTTGCTATTTTCACCGTTGTTCGGCCACCGTATCTCGTTGCAGTGACGTATCGGAAAAGATACGGCTGGTCCGTTGATTTTCTCGTCACTTTCCAACGATACTGTGCCAACTGGAACGAGACGATGAACGAGAAGATGAACGAGAAAAATTGGAGAAAAAAGAGCGTGGAATGTTTCTCTTGCTTCGTCTCGCTTTTTAGTAGGTAGTCGTTGGAAATTGCGGATGCAGCTCCTCGTGGCTACTGCCAGAGATATAATGAATAGTCTGTGTGTATCAAGTTGTTCCAAGTAGAATTTTGTTTTCTTATGAGAGGAAAGAACGACGATACAGGTTCAAGCGTGTATGGGGTTGGCTGTAAAAGAAAAAATAGTCTGGAAAGAACGTTAAATGACACATAGGAGGAATATGTTAGGTTCTAAGATATACGACGTTGTAGGAAGTTAATTAAGGTAACGGGTTTTAACGTACGAAAATGTACCGATGCACGTTGACGTAGAACACGTGTTTCGCTTTGAACGATACCAACAAAACGGGGGAGTAATTGCGACCCGTGGCAACGTTAACCGGTTTTGCGAACTTTATAAAATAATTAACGAACCTAATTACCACGGTAATGGAGCTTTTGTTGAGTCTCTAAACCAAGCAACTGCGATTACGTTCTTCCCTTGTCGTTGCGGAAAAACGGTCCCTGTAGGCGTGTGCTGTTTTGGATGGATACATGCTGCCAGTGAAATTAAATCGTTATATATTATATATTAATTATGATAACGTGTAATATCACGAAGTATCAGCGATATAATGATATAATTATTCTTCGATGTATATTTTTTGATAGTCGTTGTTTGTCATATTATATTACTTCTTAAAATCTACTTTTAAATATAAATATATCTCTTCAAGCGATGTAAGCAGTACGAGCAGCATGTTACTTACCATTTATAATTATCGTAAGAAAAACATCGATTTTATAGGAGATCTGTGACGCGTAAGAGGTAGTCCGCAATTAAGAACACCTGGGTCTATGAGCGAGATCCGAAGGAATCTTTTCCCCGTTTCTGCTCAAGAGATTAATGTTTTTCTTCCAAGAGGCGTTTAAAGTACTAAAAGAAAATATAATTCTCCATCAGGATATTAAAATTAGGGGACATTATTGAAATATGCAAATAAATACAATTGCTACAGAAACTGCATAATTTTGAAATATATGTAGCGATTGAAGGTTGGTAGCAGGATGATTTCATAACATAAAATACACCAGAATTCGAAGAAAACGAGCAATCTTCTCCCTAATCTTCTGAAAATGCGCCGCTTTACAACGAGTCATTGTTCATAATAAAAATATGTGACAGATAAAATGTTAAGCGCAAAGTCCTATAGTTGTCACCTATCGGTTGAATCAGCAATAAAAGGAAGTAGCAGGGAAACATCATCGGTTATCTTCGCATCGTACGATCGCTCGTTTCGAAAAAAGCGCGTACGACGCAGCTTGTATGTGCATCGCGTTTATCGAGACGATGCAGATAAGCAGCATCCTGTTTGCTCGTCGCGACGTCAAAATTTGTCATCGACTATGAAAAAATACGATGAACGAGGTCTTCTCATCCCCTACACCTTTCCACCTTTTTCATCCTTTTCTCGTTTCAACGTAACTGATTTTACAATCTGTCTTGATTTACTCGTTTTCTGTACTACGGACTATCGCCAGAAAAATGTTCAAACCGGTCTTTTATAACATTCTGTTAGACACAGAATGCCAGGAACCTTCTCGCCCTCCTTTAGTTTTGTCGTCGTTAGTCAATTTTTTCATCGTTTCGCGCGTTCGATCGACACGTTCGATTGGCGAAACGACAAAGGCCCGTGGCGCGATCGTTATAGCACTCGGCGAGAGAACCACGTCAATCTCGCGTACCGCGGCCTGCGTTGTTGTTCGTTAATTGAATCGTGCTAGGAGAAATTGTCGAGACAATGGATCGAGCGCTATTGCGTTGCGTTTCCAAGCGTGGTCGGGGCCCGCGGTTTTTAGAACGGTTATTTTTAACCGAGAAAAGCGCGTGCACGCGTGCTCATTGTTGTTATACAAGCGACCGGTTGTTGCGTAAGCCCTGTGTTCACCGATATGATGTGCTTTACACCAGCATGGAGCGAAGAAATGCGCTCCTCGCGCTCCGTTGGATGCTGCCTCGTCGTTGTGCTCTGCGGAGCAGCCAATTGTGAAACTTGGAGATAATATTGTCGGATTAATAAGGATCAGAGGTGCGAATTTTGACTGCATGAAGTTTAGCAACGTGCGAAATTCATAGGAATAGAGAGAATACTCTAACGAGCGTGAGTGAGAAATTGTGTCGTATATACATAAAAATGTAGAAATATAATTGGATCTAAATCTGTGAATCCAAATTTTCAATTGTTAATATGTTTGAATTTTTGAATTAACAATTGTAAAGGATAGCACTATCCGTTCGAAAACTTTCGTTCGTTTCAACTCATGCGTAGCTCTTATTACGTGCCATTTTATAAACTTATCAATCTGCACGTTCGTTCTCTAGAAACTTTTTACTCGCAGCTTGAAACTGGTTGCAGTAAATCTCGTCGTAGGAAAGAGAAATTTATTTCGCGCCATCGAGCTCAGCCTCTGTACTTCGAGTATTATTTTCTCTTTTCAGGGCTATTCGATAACGCCAGCCACTCGAGAAATATCATAAAACGGTATCTCATTGATAAGACGCGAAGTAGGAAAAGAATACGAGCTGAAAGGAGGTAAAGAGATACGAAGAGGTAAAAGCTTCGTCGGTATTGTTGCGATGTTCTTCTCGATAACTTTCGATTCTCACCAGTGAAACTTCCTCTACCAGCCACGCTATTTATCGCGATCCGTATCGATAGGCGTACAGGCTCTACGCGATAAATCTACCACTCGTAGATCGCGACTTGGTATCAGATTTAATTTCGATAAGTGACCAAGTCGCGATTTCGATACTTTTAGCTTTTTAGCTAGATACTTTACCATAAAATACGCCTCGTGGATGGTCGAACCGCCCTTAATAATGCTAATGGACGGACGAGCGAGTCTGCCAAGACGGTAAAAAAAAAAAAAAAAAATTAACGTTGAAAAAACAAGAAGACGAAATCGAGACACGAAAAAGAGGGAAATGGCAAAGGCAGGACTGCCTTTTAGTTCATTCCCTTTGAACTACTCGTGGCAAACGCGAAACGCGGGGGTGCACGTAATCGATTATATACACGCGTGCATGCCTTTCGCGATTTAATTGGTTCGTTGAAACGATTTTATGCCCCGGTGAATGAAATTTCGGCGATTCTCTCTTCGTTCCTGAAGATCAATTAAGCTTTTACGAGATTCGCGTTTACTTCCATCTTTTTTACGATTGACACTCGCATGGTTAAAAAAGTCAGCTCGCATCCAAGCAGAACGTCAATCGTATATTTGCGTAATGAGGTTGAGAAATGGAGAAAAAGTGGAGTTGATATCGATCGCTTCTGTGAGGATGATCCGTGATCAAAATTTATAGTTTCGGCGTTTAAGAAATTCATACATTCCCCCCGCCCATATGAATCAACGATCGACAAGTCGCGTGTTTCCGAACCTACCTACCGCTTCTCAAACATCGATTTATCAAAGTGTACATCATGAATGGACATCCGTGAACGAACGATAGTTTACGCAGAACCGTGAAAGAGCAGCTTGCGTTTTATCGAACGGAGCCCGATGCCATAAAATCAGAAACAAACGTGTCGTTGTTTCCGTAAGAAAACACAGATAGTCCTATGCAAACAAGACTGATAATTTATTGGGAAAAAACGATGAACACTCTCGGCTAAGCAAACCGTAAATATATCGTCGGATCTTTGCGAAATTTTCTGATCCGCCACTTGCACGCACGCGTGACTTTGCAAATATGCAACGTCGTTCCTCCATTCACGATACTTTTAAGCCGGTTGCATGAGGTCACGAGTTTCTCGTTCGCCTTGATACGTCGCTGTCGAAGGGTAGCGACAATTAATCATCAGCACCCTCGTGAATAAGGGAGGTCGATTCCAGGGTGGATATTAGGGTAGCAGTTTTAGCGACTAGATGGGAGATCCAATCTAATTCGTCAGTCGACTGACGGGACGATTCTCTGTGAACAATCGGCCGACAGACGGTCTATTTCGTTGTCTGCTTCAATTTGAGACTGACTTTTTCAACTTCCTCTTTGGCCAGTGAACTGGTCGCTCTTAATTCTGCGTCAGTGTGGTGAGAAAATGTAACACGAGCTGTGTGATTTTTAAAGAAACCGATCTTTCGAGGCATTTAAGCTCTTGTGCTATATAACATTTTAGCAGGATGTCTTCCTGTATACTTCTTATTAACTGTTCTTTAAAAAAAACTTCGTTGTTATAGTTACAAACTTTTTGCAAGGTCGGACAAAAGCGCAGTAGCAAACAAATTATCCATTTTCATCTCGAAATTTAATTAACGTCACTCGTCTCGATCAAGCAACGTTCGAGCGAGCGTATATCGCGACGGCAAATCGTTTTAATTTAGGTGCCGTTAAAATTTCTGCGGGTGCCCTCTGAATAGGGAGACAAATCGGCCGACATTAGGGCGACGGTTTTAGGGACTAGGCACCGGGTCTAATTTACCATTTTACTCGGCAGGATGTTCCTCGTTCCCTCGAAGAATCGCACGATACGCGGTGATAAGCGGCGAACTTTAAAGGAACGTCGCTTCCTGGCCGAACGGTCTCGTGAATGTCGCGTGATACTTCTGTCCTATCGTGCTTAGAATCTAGACTTAGACACTGTACGGTTGGCCATCCGCTCACATCTGCGTGCAAAATTTCTGGAAACAAACTTGCGCAGACACTGTGGGAAACGTGGAAGAAACAGAGAACGAGTCGTGAAGATACTATCGGCGAATTTTAAATTTAAAACGAGCAATTTGAGAGTTATATTTTGAAGATGCAAAGTCGAGATCACGTGTGATGTGTTATTAGGCTGTTATTTGCAAGTCAATCAGGTGAATATCTTCGTTCATCGTTCAGTGAGATGGATAAAGGCAAAATACTTTTCAAAATATTATACAATTGCTATATCTCAATTAATTAAATATTTTGAAGTCTTTCTAAGATTAAAAGCGTTTTTAATTATATACTTATGAGTCAAATTATGCAGCTAAAATTATAAACAATTATATAGCACGTAATTGTCATTAAACAGAACTATTTAGTAATTTATCAAGCAGAACCATTATATCGTACCAAACATTTATTTTCTCACATTTTCCCGCGAATAAAATTTACAGGAAAGAATATTCCAACCTTTCTCCGTCATTCTCGTAAACATCATTCAGCCTTCCGTCGTTTCACGTCCAATTAATTTCTGGCGGGGCTTTCATTCTCCGAAAGAAAAGAGACAGAGGAGAGACAAGTCGATATCTCGTCATCGACGACAAAAAGGAGCGATGACATCGCGCGGACATACGCAAGTCTCTAGTGCTGCGTGCATTGTGGCTCGAGAGCTGCACTCTCGAATGCATTTTCGTGCACCGGATATGCAAGCACGCGACGGCTTAGCCAACGACGCATGTTTATTCCTCGTGGATACCGAATATTTTTCTTCGTCGTCGTCGAATTGACAGGTAACACGTACGTGACGTTTAAAATCCTGCATTTTCGAGATGGATGTTCGCATAGAAAAATTTCGATGGAAATTTTTCGTTGGAACACCGACGATTTTTCCGTGATTGACGGTAGATGCTGGATAAGTCTATGGAATGAAAAATTGAACGTTCCACCTTGGTAACTTTGTCATGTTCGTCCGATGAATAGCAATGCTGCCGTGAAAGTGTATTAGTCCTTTGTTATTAAATGATCAACGATACTATTTTCTTTTTACAAAGTATTTTCAATTTTTGCTTCGATTCTTCGGCGGTCGATCTTTTTGCTGGCAAGATTTGATTTTATCTATTATTAATAATAAATTTTTAATTCGTTAATTCGTTAAAACGCCCAGAATACATAGGAGTACACTGTGAATGAATATGGAACTCTCAGCAAGATACAAAACCATATTTAATTAAGCCATTTCCTGCTTCTTGTTTTCTACTTCCTCTTTGTTCCTTGCTTTTTATCGTTTGTTTGTTTAACACAGATATAACGTAGCTGCAACGATATACCTTTTGTGCAAACGGCTGAACCTTAAGATGCAAAACCGCTATGAAACGCGCGAGAACATCAAACGTGTCCTCGTGTACTTATTTTCAAGTCAGAATTAAACTTATGTTTCTCGTTAGAAAACCAAGAGAACGGTTCCTCGGGCGATTTCTGCTGCCTCGGCAACGAGTCTATAATTATATTTGCCTCCGTATCTCGCTTTGAGTTTCTCAGAGTTCTGCTGGACGTTTTGGAACGCAGCCTTAGCTGCATACGCAGACGCTTCGAAATAAACGATCGAACAGCACGGAATTCGAATTTCACGCGATCGAACTATGGACTTGAATTTTTAGATGATCAGGCTTGTAAAGGAAAATCGTGTACGTGAAATATGAAACAGGCTATAAAGAAAAGTTTCAAAAGGATTAGAATAGCATGGAGTAATTTGTACGATGAAAAGAAAAATGGAATAAAATGTTTGAAATTCATCTGAAATCAAATTTCTTTGACTAGAATAGAAAATGAAAATCACCATCTGAAACGATACAGCCAAGCCAGTCTTCTGCTTTGTTTGTTTCGAGAAACGACTGATCGACGTTCGTCCGTACATTTTCATGGCTACGGCCGACTGTCTCTCCATTACCAAAACTCTAATTGGGGTTGAGCCACAGCCGGTGCGGTGGCGAGATTATACAGCGCGAGGCAAGTGTACACATGGTAATAGGCACCTTTAGATCGTGTTTCTGCGTTGCGACGATAATGGAAGCCAAAGAGACGCTTGTTAGAGCCAAGTTGGAGCATAGTGCGTGGTCCCCGAGTATGTTTGAGCGTGTTCCAACAATCGATTCATTTGCCATGCCCTTAGATTTTCTGCAAACGTGGCTACGGGTCAAGGCTACGGAATATTAACGAAGAAACAGGCGTGTTTTCTCTGCTTTCTTGGAAATTATGAAAGACATATAGAGATAAAGCAGTATCTCTTGATACTTTTACGATTATCTGCAATTTTTCAAGTAAGTGGCCTTCCTTGAAATAAGATTGATAAAATCGATAAAAGAAAGGAGAAAATTCCGCGATAATTTGATATAATATATAACATTAACGGTACGGAGATTATATGACAGTTGCAATATTTAATAGTAGATGCTTATATCGTCGATTCTCAGAGACTCCACTGCAATTTATCAAATAAATTCTCTGACACGAACCGTATCAGAAACAATTTTGCATATGTCACGTTAACTTCGTTCCTTTCGAACGTCATCAATAATGCAATTTCTTATGCTTTCCTTTCTTATTTCGTTGTATCTAACCTTTGCGAGAAATATAGCCGCTGTAGAGACAGTCACGTAGCGAATTTATTTTTGTATCTCCTTCGGAACAAAATAAATATCGAACGATGTTCCCCCAGAGACTTGCAAAGCTGCAAAGCGCTTTGAATCGAACTTTCGCTCTGATAGACGGTTCACGAGCTTTCTCTATTTTTCTTGGTCAATTGTCAGTTTCGAGAAGACGCTTTATCTTACTACCTGACTCCCAGTTTTATTCGCTCGAATTCGCTTGCCTTTTCTCATCCCGTCCGTGTAAAAGGCGCAATATGTTCGAACGCAAAGTTCATTTAACCGATTGAATTTATACATTTGTATCCGATCTGCCCTTTCGTCTCAATATTTTTGTTTGCTAGATCCGATATTTTCAGTTCATTGAATTCCTGTTTACGAATCCATATAATTTTTGGAGGAATTTATTGTTATTTTGTCTGCTGAATATTATTTTCGCAGATATACCGTATTTATTTATTTACTCTAAATTAAATAGATATTATTTTTTCAATTAAATATCGCTTCCGCAAATATTCCCAGCAATGCTCGATTTCATATAAATTTTCCATTACTTCTGAGAAAATTGAATGTCAAAGTTACATGGCTATTTATATAATCACGAAAAAGGTAGGAAATTATAAAACAATCTATCAGTTGTCCATTCAGGAATTAAACATTTCTCAGACAAAATGTTATTCTTACATGACCCTTCCATATAGTCGATTCTCCATTAAAAGAACACGAATGATATCAGAGACTATAAAATGAGTCCTCGCAAGAATTCACCAGAGCATCAGAAATCACTTAAAAAATAAATATTCCTCATCTACTTTTGAATTTCTTCCAAAAATCGCGGAAGAGCCCATCTTAAAGAGGAAAAGGGTCAGAGAAACGATAACAGAGCAGCAATTGCTCGATGAAAGTTGCCCCGAAATGGGTGCGAGTCGCAGACAAACAAACGTCGATATTAAAAGGAGCCATCGGGAACGTCGCGGTGGTTCGTTGTGCCAAGTGTTTTCGGGGGAAGCGGAATTTTCCATCGCGAAACGGGGGCTGGACACGGGCAATCGTCGACGGAGGATGCGTCATATCCACCCCCGCGATTACGTATGTTCGTGTAGGTGCGTGAATGCACGACCGAGCTCGAATACAACACCTGAGCGAATACATCTGCTGGTCCAACGAACCTTGTCTCTCTCTGACTCTCTCCCTGCCTGTTTTCTAGTCCGTGGGGGGTAATTCGACTCCCGTGAGTTGTTATGGCGGCGTTGCATCGAGTGCAGTTAGGGTGGTGCGAACAAGTCAACGCGTCGGACCAGAAACTATGAAAAGAAAGTTGTGAAGAAGAGAAAAACCGATGAGATTTGTATAGCGGGCAATTCTGAAATTTCTGAAGGATGTTTCGTTCTTACGCGTGTGCGTACAGTCGAATGAAACGAGCTGTGTTGTAACGCATGAAACGTCTGGTTTTTAATGATTGGTATTTCGTAAAATGTAAGATACGATCGTATTATAAATTGTAAATTGTGTAATAATTATATGACATCGTATTATTGTTAATTATATAAGTAAATTATTATACACGTAAAACATTGAAATCGCGTGCATAAGAAAATAGAATGGTAAAGATATTCTAATGGATGGATCTCGTGGAATTTTCGTAAGCTCGCTGTTATTTTAACGTAGCAATCACGACGTAAGATTTATACGATGACTTTGTGGAGAGAAAATTGTGAAAATCGTACGAGAGATTACAGGAGGTAGGATGCATCGGTGCATCGATGCGGTTCCGTCTTTAATTAAATTCGCCCAAAGCCGGGGCGGCGTTCGTTAAATCCTTTTAATTAAGCTCGTTTCATCAGCAGGCGCAGGCCGTGTTCGTGGCGAACTGAAAACACACTAACAATCCTGCGATTATATTCATTTTCACCGTAACAATAAATTGCAGAAGTTTCACCCCCTCAAACTGAATTATAAATGATACTTTGGTAAACTAAAGTACTATCAGATCAAACCCATAAATTCATAACCGAAACTATTATGTACACGAGCTATTCTTTAACCTTAATTAAAGTTTCCACGGATTATTATACGAAATTAGCACAAGAAATTGCACTGTTGATGCTAATCGACATGCTGTCTACGAATATAATTATACGAAACTAATCGTTTAATCGTACAATTATTTGTAATTAGTCACTTAAGACGAATAACATTTTAATATCTTGATGTTATATTGTAATGTTATTACAAACAAACAATATAACAAAAATATATGTAAAAACAAGATGTTGGCAAGATGAAATCGATTGACAACGTGGTGGATCTTAAACCTGTTTTCCCTTAAAGAATAGGAGTACTGTCATTGCCCTGTACTCTTCGTACGGAGGAAATGTTCCAAGAAACACATCAGATAGAATGGAATCTGCTCAGTTGAAGTTTGCCCTTTGCGAGTGCAACCTATTTGGCCGCGCGTGTCTTTACCCTATCTCCGGCAGGGGGTGTTCGCAGGACGATTTCCTCGCAGCATTGCGCAGGAAAAAGTATCGCCGTAGTCCTGTGTTCCTGCGGGAGCAGGCGGAATCGATAGCCGCACATGCGCGTGTTGGACGCAGAGGGAAGCAAAGGGGAAGGAGGAAGAGAACGAGAGAGAGATAGGAAGTTTCTCCTCTCGTTCGTTCACGTCGTGGAGGGAATCGAGAGGGCGAGGGACGAAGAACCGACCGGCTCCACGTTGAATCCCTCGCGGATCAGCATCCAGTGCCTGCAATACCACGCCAGTACGCGATCACGCCGGTCGTCCGTGTCCACTTCGAACCGTCCACCTCGAATCTCGATCGTAATCCGACCGATCGTTCCAAATCTCTCCGACTTTTTCACAGGATGTTCCTTCGCACTCCTTGAAGCTCTGTGACGATCAAGATTTCTGCGATATCTTGCGTGTCGCATCAATGATTTCCACGTTATCGTTACTTGACACGTTCTTGTTTCTCAGTGAAAAAGTATCGACGTCGAAACGTAAATATAGATTTTTGTGAATCGAACTATGAAAGATGATCGAATAGATCTTGCTGGTCCATGGTTATAAATATTGGGATAGGTTCAGTGCCTTACCGATTTTAGATGCATCGTTAACGTTAGGAAGATTTCTTCGAAGACTTGCTCGGGGATTATAAGCGAAGTCGAGTCAATCGCAGGATGTGATCGATTCCTCTACGGGCTGTCCCATCGCCGGAAATCGCGTACTCTATCCGTTCGGCGCGGGAGGAAATCTGAGTGACCGATGATTTCATTAGCCTGGTCACGCGAGACGAGCTTGGACGTTGTTGTGAAACGGAGGCCCATGACGGCCGACCGTTCCCCGCGATGACTATCGTTAAACGATCGCTCGGCCAGGTTCAAGGACTGTTATTGGCCACGACACCGTGTTATCCTCTCCCTTGTAGCGTAGTCTCCGATTCTTAGTGTCGATCGAGGATCGTGGTGGAACGCAGAAAGTCTAGACGTATAAAACCAACTTCCTCCGAAGTAAACAATTCGTCCTTAATCTACGAACTGGCTTCTTCTAACTTTATTTACGAGATTCCATCCGTTCTTCCGGTTTGTGCCGAACGTTTTTCATAGTCACGTGAATTATGCCGAGAATAATTATCAGTTTATTCGTCCATACAAATAACCGTAAACAAAAATTACGAAAAAAAGAAGACACGATATTCTTCAAGAAGATGCTGTAAAGGAGCAGAAGCGAGGCTATCAGGAAGCAGAAGCTTTCCAGGCTGCCAAATGGATAGGTTTTTCCGATGGAAAAGCCACAAGGCACAGGAGGACGTGAGTAGTATGCAGGAAAGAAGCAGAGAAATTTACATTTGATTGGGTAGATCGCTGAGTTGACTTTTTATGGTTTGGTATGGCTTGGTCGAAAACGGTCCCATGGCATGGGATAAAGGACCGCAGGATAACACGCGAAGAATAAGAGAGGAAACGAGCAAAGAGGGAATCGTAGAAAGTTTGAAGATGAAATTATGCATGTATTAGGAGACTATGGTTAAGCGGGTTCTCTCAGGTGGAACGGGTTCCTAGAAATTGTAACTCGCCAGCAATTTCCTCTATACTCTCTGTGAACGCGTAGGATTATGCTTTCCGAACCGGTTTTCGCATTTAAAACACCAGGTTACGTGTAATGCGCGATCATCTCGCGGAAAGTTGGCCTGAATGAACGAAACACCGACAGAAGACGCGGATTCCTGTTCGTAAAACGTGCAACTTTGTATCCAATCGATCGATTAACTCTCTCGTTGGACCTCGTGTTAAAAGTGCTTATTTAAGAAATGTATAACTTAGAGTTGCTTCGAAACATTCAGTTTATAGGTACAGAAATCAAACCTCTACGATTTGCTCTTCTCAAATTGTATCGGTAATCGAGAGCACGAATAAAACTTTACATGACAATTTCAATATCGCTGAAGCTTCGTTAGACCGACTCGAATGTTTTATCGTCAGATTTTCATATCATTACCCTCTCAAACGCCACTAGTACCTTAGTATTCTCATAAATATCCCAAACGGGAATACCGCTACGAAATTGGATACAACGACCTTTATATCGTTGCGGTAAATTTCGGGGTTCGAGGAAATGTCGGGGAACATCGTATTGGCACGAGATGCTGTTCCAACAGAGAAAGCCAAAAAAGGAAAAGTTTCTTCGGGGATTCTTTCGGGCGGGGACAAATCACGTATTTCTCTCGCGCAACCCAGTGTCTCTGTGTCCTGAGCCAAGAAGAGGATTAAATACACTCATGGTATTTTTTCCCCTTCGTGGCAACGAATTCTAACGTCGTTCGTCAGACTTTCTCCTTAACGTGACTCCTATACCTCCTTATTTCAACCCCATAATCCCACCTTAAGTCGGGTGAATGCGATAATTTAGAATTCTTCGATCTTCCAGATACGACCTCCTACGAGCTTTCTTATGTTGTCAGCCAAAGTAAGGATAAAAGATTCTTCCAAAGGATAGATACCCCATTTCTTCTCTGGTCTTAAGCATCAATGAGGGTGGTTGCAGACGTTTAATATTAAGTTGGCACGTCAGGCGCATGCAGACGACACCTGCATTTCTCCGAGGGTTGTTTCGCTCTCGCACACGGCTGACAGGCTTATTTCCGGACAATTTTACGGCTGTCCTTGTGGCACATGTTTCTTGCTTAAGCTTGACAGTCGATGCACCGAAATATTCTACGGTCGTGATGAATGCGGTATCTGCAATATCCGCGATAGCTTCCATTGACTGCGTCCATGTCGATTAATCATTCCAACGAATCCAATGGCTATGGACATTCGCCTTTGCGTTAATGCTCGCCGAGGCATACGGCAATTAAGACAGAGTGGTATCTTTATTTTTCGTTAATTAGGCTTGCGGTGAGAGGTATTAGGGTGTAGATTGTTTTTTCCCTCTCACATCTTCGAACGTAAAGATTTCTCGTAAGTTCATAAATATTCGCGATCACTGATCACGCTAATTGAAAGCAAAAACATTTTCTTGCGACGAGAAAAATTATAGAGTCGATGCCAACGCAAGTTTGAAACAGCAATCGCAACGCAATAAAAAAAGAAAAGGGATCTGCACGATCGAAGCAAGTTGCGCGAACCATCGTCGGAAGCGTGTTCTCGAAACTTTTTTAACCGTTCTTTCCAGTCGTTTGCTCGCGTTGTTTGCACGATGTTACAGCTGTTTCTTTGAGAGACCGTTTCAGCGTGAAAAGTTTCTCGCTCGAGTCGAGAGAAACAATCCGCGTGATATCGTCCGTCGGTTGAATCGAGGAAAGTTCGATCCTCGGCTGTTGAGTTTTTATCGCCAAGCGATAAAGCTCGGGCGAAGAAAGGTTCTCAGTGAGAATAAATTGGCGGCAAGCGGCCTTTCTCTCCTTTGGCTTTTTCGTCGGCAAAAAGCACGAGTCCTCGAGAGGGTAGTGTTGTAAAAGGCCGAGAAAGCGTAGTCGACTCGAGTCGAGAGTAAACTCGCACTTTGCGCGGGTAAACCGACACTCGGCCGAGTGCGAGCTTTTTGCTCTTTTCAACTCGCGTTCCGTCGCCCGGAAGAGACCCCGTGGCCATGAAAAATGTAAGGACGCGCGCACCCCGTGCCGCGTACAAATTATTTCATCATCGACGGAGAACGTCTCGAGGGGATTTTTCGTGGCCTCTAGAGAGCGCTTCCTGCGTCTTCCGCTTCTCGTTTATAGGCTTGCGCCTCGTAAACCTGTTCGTTTCGGCCGGGGACATTTTCATTATTTGCAACTACGAAAGATAGATTTGTTTAACGTTGATCGCGGTGGTGTTAAGGTCGAGATGCTTGACATTTTTTTTGCCTGAAAAAAAGTAGGGATTGAAATGGATCGTCGATGTTCTTTAACCTGTTAAGCGTTCTACACGTTGTTTCATTTCTGTCGAAACAAGATACCAAGCCCCCTCGTCTACAAATAATCCAGAAAGAAACACGATACTTCAAAACCAGCATAAATTAGACGAACGTGTATCGCCGCAAACGTTATCGTTTGAAACATACGGTATCACTCTGGTTAGGATAGTTCAGAAACTTGATTCCTTGACTGTTTCGAGGACGTTAAACGGCGGATAAGATCCCAATCGAGCGATTTCCTTGCTCTCCCGTTGTTTCACTCCCACGCGAGCTCGCCTCATCGCTCGCTGATCGATTAACTTCTCAGCGAGGGAATCGACGTAGGAATCCTGGGAGAAATTCGTTCTCCGCTATCGCAGCGTGGTATCTGACCCCGTGAACGTCAATAACATGGCTAAATATCCGTGACAATGCTCCGCGCGAGATACGACCAACGTAACCGTCCACGAGTTTCGCGTTACAGGAAGAGTCGACTTATCCGGTCGAATCTAATTGTTGTGCCTGATGGCCGAATGGTGGTTACCGGGTCGTTCACCACGTTTACACCCACATTGCGTTTACCAGCTCGACGGGAGAAGCCATCGCTGTAACACGCGTCCCTCTATATTCTCGAGAACGTAAGCCCTAGCGATTTATTGGGTTTGATGCACCTCGCTGAACTCGAAAATGAACAGTTCTCTCTTTTAACGGTTAGTTCGCGTGTCTCGTATTTTCTCTGTATTTTTTGATGTTCGATATATAGGTTCTTCGATTAATCGCCGTTGGAAATAATTCCCTGACATTCACGCAAAGAACGATATAAAAGCGTACGAAACGGAAGAGACAATAAGCTCGTAATTCGCTAATCACACGTAGGATGAAAGGTCTAATTTGATTTGCAAGCAGATTCGAAAGATCTCTTTCGCCAATCACGATCCACTTGGTAAAGTGTCATCAAGCATTCTAAGCAATGCCACGCCAGTTTCACCCTGTCGTTTACAAGTCACCCCGTGTTTCCAGTCGCTTCAGCTATTCAGCCATCGAAGAATCGCCGATACAGCGTCCCATGAGATCCTATGTGCCCTCCGGTCACACAGCTAGAGAGAGAGAGCCAGGTCGCGGAGAGAGGAGAGGGATGGAGAGAGGCGATCTATCAGGCGTAGCGAAACGTGTACACGGGGTACACACGGCGAGCCCAGTTTTCTCCTATCCGCTGGAACGTTTTACGTTCCTGTGTTTGTGTGTATGTGTTCAGGTTGTGTACGTGTACGTGGCGAAGCCGAAGGCATTGTGTGTTCACCGTGTGGAGCTGTTGCTTGATTAACCGCCGTAGAACGCCGCATGTACATACACGGCCGAGCGGGCAACTCGGTTCTCGCATTATTTACGGTTAATGGTTCAAAACGCGGAAGTCCGCTGGCTGTGCGCCACCGCGAGAGAAGCGCTCGCTGGACCTCTTCCTCAGAGAACGCCACTTTTTCAAAATCTTCTCCCAGTCGCGATCTACATCGCGTGGAAATTGTCCAGAATTGTTAAAATGTTCCTTATTACCGAACAATGGGATATTCTGCGCTCTAAATGTCAGAATAACAATTATTCGCAATCCAATTGTTATTTCCATTATAGAAATTGCAACCCACCATACAATTTTCAAATAGAATCGTATTCCAAAGTAAATTTCTGGCTGCTCGACGTCGACGGCCGCTGGAAACGGAAGCACAAACTTCTGCTGCGCAAACATCCCTTTAAGAGGCAAGTTTTGCCACCTTCGGGCTACGATACACAGAAACAGCGCCGTCTCGTCGTTATCATTGCATGCACGCGTCTGCAAAACAATCGAATATCTGGAAGTCTTCCAGTTCTCCCTTTTCCACCCTCCTCGGCAACTTCCACGATACTTCACTGCTAACAATTCCTATTTCGCCCCAAAGCGTCGAATCAGATCCACGGAAACGTCCTTGGAGCGCGCGTTGAAGTTTCGCCGCGTTCGCCGATCTCGCGAAATTGATCGCAGAACAATGTGAGATCATCCGTAGGAAATTGGGTGAGCGACTCCGCGGTTTCACGTAAATCGCATTTCTAGCCGAGTTAGAAACGTAAAAGGATCTCGAGCGGATTATCGATCGATCGTGTTGCAGCAAGAAGTGTCGGTAGACCGCGAGGAACTACGGATTCAGCTCGCGTTTGCGCCTCTATTTCTGTTACAGAGAACTCATCGTGCTGTTTCCTTTGTCGGACGTGCTTGCGTTATCGACACCGTTTCTAGGGTGGTAAATGATTTATTTCTGTATGTTCAGCCAACGGCTGCGACATAGCGTGCCTGGACATAGCTGGAAAAGAACTTTCGACGCTCTTTTTGTGAAATGAATTACGCTTGGGAAAGTTTGCTGGGGAATTTTTGGATGATGTCTCTTTTATTAGAATTGGTGGCGTTAGCGGTAGTTTTACCGTTTCAACGATACCTATATACTTGTTATGTATCATTGTGATTTGATCGATCGATTGTGCAACCTGTATACCGTTGTTTAATGTTAATATCTCGTACAGTACATATATTACGAAATATCGAATACAAAGTATTTTTTCTCAGACCAGAAAATCTGTAAAACTTCTTTATTCAACAGTGCCGATAAATAACAACGTTGAAATAAATAAATAATTAACGTTAGAATAAATTGCTGTTACAGGGTCTGGACAATGTGAGCTCAGCGACCCTCAGGCCTTTCAACTCGGACATCAACACGCCGAGAATCGATAGCTATAGGTTCTCCATGGCAAATCTGGAAGGTGAGCTATCTTTTTTGTATCCAAAATTCTCAATAGAGATCGATCGTTCCGTCTCCATGTAATTTCCGCGGCTGTGACATTGCGCCGTTCTAAAAAACGTTTCCTTCGGGACAAAAAATCCGACTTCCTCCTTTGTTCAATACCGTGAACGTCCGTCCATGTTCATACACGACCTGTGTCTCGTATCTAGGACAGTTTTTCTAACGTTCCACCCTCCTCCATTTCGTACTTCGTGAATAAACGGACGGGACATCGCGCACAAAAGAGACGTTTCATCCCGCGAGATTGTGGCGTAGCTTTTTTTTTACCCTCGGAAACACGCTCGTGGAACCCAAAGAAAACGACGATGTTTTCGTTGATCTTACTCTCTGATTAAATCGGCTGTTGGTGGCGTGCAAATGTCCCTCCACTAATGTTCGTGAAACCGAGTCGACGGCAAATGAGTTTTTCTGTGGACAAAGAGGGGACGCATCGGTAAAGAGCAATTTCCGGTGTTTTATTGCACCTTGTGCTGCGATTTCGTGGCGGTGCGGCGATGCGACGAAGATTCCGATCGGACACGATGATCTTATCGTCGATAAAAGCGTTTCGAGATCGTAAATTACATGGTTATTGGAAAACTTGAACGTTAAATGACCGTTTAGGTTAGAGGATTTAATAATTTGCTACGGACGATGAGCAAGACGTCGTTTAATGTTATCGAAAGTTTTTGACTGTTGGTTACTTTGAAAGTAAAAGTAGCGAAATTAGCTTCAGACGTGGGTACGAAGTTTTTACTAAAGAAATCGTATCGAAGTTACACATAGTTGTTTAATATTAAACGTCATTGTATCGTAAAATTGTAAAAAGTACTATATTTTGAACTTTACATATATATACTTTGTCCTTTTTGCACGTTACGAGCCTTCTGTGCATTTTTATGTCTTCACATTTCCCATAAACGAATAAAAATGCTCAGCCCATTGATTACTAATTCCTTTCACTCGACTCTTTTTACTATTCCTCTCGACAAAGTCGTAAAAACGTAGGAGGAATTGAAAAGCGAAGAAATATTCCTATTTCCCCAGTGTATTTCTTCGAGTGTCACAAACGTCTAGTAAGCAGGCTGAAGCGTAGAAAATTCGACGCTGGTCGAACGTGATGCCTGGTTCGGTGGTGGCTCGAATCGCCGGTCACGTCGTCTCCTGCGGCGATTCTGCGGCAACGGCAGCTGCAACTGCAACGGCATCGAGCCTCGCACCTACACCACGCGCTTTATCTTAAATCTTTTGAACTAGCTCCAACCTTTCCGTCGCGTCACGAGAAAAATCCCTGCCCCGTCGTATCAGCGAATTTATGCTCGATAGTGGCGCATAGCAGGCTTTAACCGCACGATGTGCGCGCCCGATAGTCTGAAAAATCCTGTACCATGCTTGTATCTCAGCTTCGCACCCTCTTTCTCGCCTCTGGCTTTCAAAAACTCTACCCTCTTTTCGATCGTTCGATTAATTTGCTTCTTTTGGTTCTTAAATTTAACTTTATTGCTGGGTGGTTCTGTTTTGTTACGCGTATTTCCGATTTTTCATTGTTTGGAGACACTGTTCAGGATAAATAAGAATTATTTTATATTTTATTTGAGCTTCAGTTACGTGATTGATTTTAAAGAGCAGTATTATTCAAGGTTTTAGTACGTTTTTCTATCTTGAACGTTCTTTACTTACAATTTTTACGCTCTCTCGTTCAAAATGACCTATAATAGCTCGTTAAAAAGCGTTTTACAGTACTTGAGTACTTGTTTGAAAAGCGTAATAGCGATAGTACTTCACGGAAGTACGATAATTCACGTTAAAAACTTTAATTATAGAAAAGAGGTGAGAGCGACACGAAGAGGATGAGTACCGCGAAAGTTTAAATACGTGCGTTAAAAATACGTTAAAAATGTAGGCGTTGAAAGACGAAGTAATTTATAAAGTGACAGTAGAATCTGCTCCTGGGAATTGATACGAGCGTGTGTGTTTTAATTAATGTACGCTCGGATTGAAATCGGAATTACCACGGCAGTTTCATTACCGCGATGCAATAATTTCCACTTTTAATCCGTTCTTTCTACCTTTTCCGTTTTCCGAGCTTTCGCTTTCCTTCGGTCTTTTTACTCTTCGCTTTTTAATTATTCCTTGAACTTTCATTCGCACCTCGCTCAAAGGGCAAGACACGGTTTTATGGCGATCGTGAAACGTTCTCAAACCAATTTGATAAACGTTCAAATTACGTTCAAATGAATAAAATTATAGCCATTTCATTAATTTATCTCGTTAATGTAAAATGTCGATTAAAACGTCGTTATTGTATCTGAAACTGTTTACCTGTACATAAATTTTAATTACCAATTAACACCATCGGAACGTATAATTACCTGTGACTAAGTTTTATTCGACATGCAAATTATTCAACGTTTCGCTGGATCGTGTTCGAATTAATTTGTGTTCAAATTTATTCGATCTATTCTTAAGCCGTCTCGCTGTATCTTAGGCGCGTAATTTAAAAACACGCTTCATTCGTGGTTGAACTTTGGTTACCCGCAGCTATCCTCTTTATTAAGGATCCTTGCTTCTTCCCTCGCAAAGTAAACGCAAAGTGAAAAGAAGAACCGACACAAAAGAGGCTCGAATGAAGCCAAACGTGTGCTCAAAGGACTAATGACTGTTGCGTTCGGCTCGAGACAGGACAGTAGGGGGTAAAATTGGTAACTTGACGAAACTCAAGGAAGGCAAGTCATGAAAAATTAATCCCTATTTTTTATTCATTCAAACCTCCTTGTACTTCGCAGTAGGGACATACCAGTATGGCTTGTATTTTATCGTTTACCTCTTTTCTATTTATATTTATGAGTAAGTAAATCGAATTTTTAAACTTTAATTTTGTTGGTACCAGTGAGAAGTAATCTTACGATCGTCTGATTCTCACTTCTAAAACTAAATTTTCTACCTTGGTCCCGTTTCTTTAGTAGCTCGTTCGTAAACACGTAAATTTGCATAAACATCCGCAGTTTAATCACGATCGAAGAAAAGTATGAAACGCAAACGTGTAGCAGGAAAATTGCACGCTCAGTTGTTCGTTGCGATCCGGTATCTTCGCAGAGGATTGCCGTGGCATCTCTAGAGGGGCAGGCTACGATCGAGTTGTAAAAATCCCGAACAGCTCGGGACTTGCATTCAATTACAGCGACGTAGCCTCGCAGAAATTTAATCAATCATCTCGCGACGCATTAAAATAGCCCAAGTGCATACTACGCTGGCGTCGTTTCGTATCTTCCGTTCGTTTTCCCCTCCCGGACTTTCTGCATGCGTCTATAACGAAATTCTAAGTTAACGATGTTAAGTTTGCGACGGTTGTACAGCGACGAAACCCGCGCAATTTGCATCGTTTCGGAATGTTCGTCGTAGCCCTATCGCTTCGAAGATCCGGTAAACGTTGTGGTACCGAATTTAATCTCGTTGATGGACGCTTAAAGAGCTTTCGGTCGAGAGGTAGAAGTTTCGATGTCAAAGAAATCGGAAGCTTTTAGAGTAATCTAAATTTTGCAAATTTAATAAAAAAGTTAAACGAAATGTTCTATGTCATGATCGTGGCAGTGCATCGATTTAATAAGTTAAAATATTATATTCCATACGTATGAGATATTTGAATAGTTGGAGAAGCAGCATAACACATTTGCGAAGCGAGTTAATTCATTTCAAGAAGACAACCGTCATAATTTAAATTGATCGTAATCGTGCTCGTCGCGTGATCGCGTATCGCACTTATGCACGCGTTTCTTATCTCTGTATTACCCGATATACTTCAACGGATGGTTTTACGATATCGCGGCGATCATAAAATCTCTTTATCAACGCGCTTTTACGGAGCTCTCACGGAACGACCATCGGCACTTTCGATCGTCGCGATCTCTGTTCGCTTATCATCTCGTAAAAGCATTCTCATCGAATAGAAAATAAAACCTTGCAGCGAATTTCGTCTTCCTTTGCGTCATCAAGTATTTTATCTGTAGCGGGAGGCTAATGTGATTCTCGTGCGAGATTTGGTAAGTGCGACAAATACAACAGTCTGATATACCGCGATACGTTATGTTTCAAAGATGAAATGACTTTTGGAGAATTTAACTGCCTGAAAAATATGGATGTATCGTAGGAATCTCCAAAATTTGATAGTAATAAACACAAAGACGCGTTTGAATTTTTAAAACCTTCCAAGCGTGTAATAAAATTTTGTTTTTATTTATCGGAATTTAAAAACCTTCGCAAAAACTGTACTATAACAGAGTTGCCAAAATATTGACACTAAACTTCTCTGCAATGTGCAAATATCGCAAAAATATCCCAGTAAAATTCATTTCTGCGCTGTGTATTTTTTCCGGATAAGTTTTATTTGGAGAACAGAGGAGAACGGACGCGTACGAGCTAATATTGATGCAAATTTTAAATAGTCTAGCCGGACGCATTTGCTGAAGAGCAACGAGCGATAATAAAACAGGTAAAATTCATTTCCTATAAAGCACACGAAACCAAGCGAAAAGGTTTAATGCAACCAGCCAGGTATCGTTCTTTGTGTCGATCTACCTAATAATTTTGTTGTCCACTATATTAGATACAATATGTTTGCGCGTTTCCTCTTATCGTACGTAGCCAGGAACAAGCGTAACTAATACCGGAAGCAATTAAGTTTTTAATGACTTCTCTATGTTACGCGCGATAAAAACGACCAATCGATGCTGAAAAATTCAATATATGTTCGAACGATGTGGTAAAAGCGTTGGTTGAACATATTTGATAATATTTCAGACTTCTGCAGGCTTTAGGTGAATAAAATTTATACAGCATTTTGCAGCGAAATGTATTTTCAATAAAATTTTACGATTGAAATTCTATATTAAAAATTAAATCGTTAGTTGGATTTTAAAGCATTTTGGTAAAATTTCACGACGTATATTTTACATTATGAAACAACGGGTGTAAATGTTGGACCTTCAAAATTTTTTTATTTTAACGTGAAATTAATGGATAATATAATTTACAAAACTTTGTTTCCATATTATTTATTTTATTCTTATTAGTATTTCTTTATTATTCTCGTAGGTAAATAGAACATAGCGCCTCGTGTACTTGGTAAAATAATTTTCATCAGATTACAAACAATATGTATAAAATGATCAAATTGATTAGCCGACGTTTATCTGTTTGGAGCTACAGAAATGAATGAAATGTTACGATCTTAGAGAAAGACTCGAGAATATGGATTTTTACGCCATTCAAAATATCTGCATTGCGCGTTCTAAAGGAAATCCCTGCTCTCCTAGCTCGTTAATTTATTCTCTTTGACAAATTGTTTCTTCTTAGTCGAGAACGAACATCCTGTGGGAAAGGTTGCGGCAGAAATTGCCAGAGGCCACGAGGCTGAACCGGTCGTATTAGGTTCCAGCCTCTTCTGACGAATAATGTCGCGAGTTTATTTCACTGTCACCCCCCGTGCCGCGGCATAATTCACCCCGCGGATTTTATTACGATTCCAAGACACGGTTTTCTTACCTCCGCGAGGGTGAATTTATTCTTTGAACCCCAGAAAGAGGGTTGGGGCCGTGGCACGCGATCAACGTCGTGTGCCTGAAATTGAGAAATGAAGAAGGAACGTCGGCGAATGTTTCTGCGCGTATTAATTATGCTTCGACGTAAAGAAACCAAATTCGGAGAAATAATGTGTGTCACGTGTTATTAGAAAACTGTGCGGAATTTTCAAAAAAAGAAAAAGGAAGATAATTATACCTCGCTGTTTTTCTAGCGTTATTAAAATCTATTTACCAAAGTAATTACGCTAAATATCACGATGATGGAGATGCATTAATCGTGACGCGCGTCCTCGTGATCCGAGGGTTACTCGATCGCCAGGAAGATAACACTCGTACGGCATCGTCGGTGAAAAAAATTACATACCGCCCAAACGAGCGAGAGAAACTCGCCTGAGAGAAAAATTATTACTGCAGATTAGTCCAGCCTGCCTTCTTACGACAGACCTAAAGTGACTGTCATTATATTTCACGGCAATGCTGCAGCCTGATTAACGAGTGCTCGTGCGCTCGAGCCACCGCAGCTGTTTTATCGCACGACACAGCCTTAAGGTTTCTTACTCTGTCGCGTTTAACCTAATTACATACTTTCCTCGGGAGGTACGATCTTCGTGCTAGCGCGACGATCTGTTTAATTGCACGAAAAAATTCATCGTTTCCCGTTAGACCACTCGTCGTCGCATACTCTGTGTCCACGCTCATGGCTTGTCTAGTGTGAAATTATACATCATTTTCCCTGGCGATTTTTCCATTGTGATATAAATTCGTATATTTAGACTCTAGTCGTAATTAAAACTGTATGATACACGACGCCAAATGAAATGTATATTCATCGTCGTATTTTGGTTTCAATTAAAGTTAACGTTAAATATCTATCTACATGTTTTTCGTTGTTGCAAAAAGGAAGAAAAGAAAACACGTTAACGTTAAAAATCCCATTTACTGTTAATTCCGGTAGTTTAAGGTTTCTTTAAAATTGCAAAGAAACATTTTAACGATTCCTCGAGTTACATACCAGACACGCAGCCTCAATTTATTTATCCTTGCTAGAAGTCACGGTTAGCTTCACGATCGTCAAGTCAAGTTTCCTGACGTCTTCGAACGTCGTTCGTGCACGCTCTTTCGTGCGTGCACACGCAACACCGAAGGTTGCACTTGTGTGTACAGTGCACAAGTCGGACTTAACAAAACGTGGGGCCGTTCGTGACACAGGGCGGGGCTCATTAGTTAATTAAACAAACGTGTGGGTCACGTGCGGACCATCGAAGGTTACAGACCCCTTTTGTTAATTTGCTGCCTTTGCTCGTTTCCACGCTTACACGCGGTTCATTTTTGGCAATGATTTCTAGTGCTAACGTATGCGTAAGCGTTTTCCGTGAAATTTGCTCGATGCTTCTTCTTTAAATAATAATTCGTGCGAAGAACTATTCCGAGAAAATTAAGAACGAAAAATATTAAGAATCATGGCAACGTGATTGATTTGGACGTTGAAGTTATTCAGTACTCGTACATAGTATAAGAATATTTTAAAAAATATTTTAGAAGCATTCCGATGCAAATATCGAAGGGGAATAATAAAAGTTTGTGTTAAAAAAGGAGATTCTTTTTGAAAGACGGATTCTCAAAGCACAAGTTACTGATAAAATTTATGTTAATTTGTAGAGAGGGATTTACTACGATACTTTCACTATCGGAAGTTAAAAAACTTACAACAGAACAAAGAGTCAATTGGAATATTCACTTCCTCACAGTGTTGCGTTAAATTTAAATTTTACGACGATAAAGCGAAAAATATAAAGAATCATGGCAACGTGATTGATTTGGACGTTGAAGTTATTCAGTACTCGTACATAGTATAAGAATATTTTAAAAAAATATTTTAGAAGCATTCCGATGCAAATATCGAAGGGGAATAATAAAAGTTTGTGTTAAGAAAGGAGATTCTTTTTGAAAGACGGATTCTCAAAGCACAAGTTACTGATAAAATTTATGTTAATTTGTAGAGAGGGATTTACTACGATACTTTCACTATCGGAAGTTAAAAAAACTTACGACAGAACAAAGAGTCAATTGGAATATTCACTTCCTCATAGTGTTGCGTTAAATTTAAATTTTACGACGATAAAGCGAAATTGACGTTCGAGTCGTATGATTCGTTCTTGGAAAAAGCCTCTCCGTCTCTAGAAACGCAATTATTATTCTTCTCCTGGCATATCCCATTGTCGATTTTCGCGGTGACGAAGCAATCATCGTCGATGACACCACGAATCAATCCATAGGCTAACAGAGGCTGCGAATTGTCGCGATAATTGCAACACGAGGCGTATACGCGAACGGCTCCGCTTTCATCGCGACGGTCGTTCGCCTCGTGCGACGTATCGGCTGCCAATTAAGCCCGATAGGAAATTGTTGTTGGAGTTTTGCAAAAAATATCGCCGTGTCAGCGTGTACTTTGTCACGCGTGACCGCCATGCGAAGCGCTTCTATTCGCTTACACGCGACAATAATTCCGACGGCTTCGTTTTCCTTTGTCATTTCTCTGTCATTTCTCATCAAACGTGTAACGATAATAAAATTGAAAGTGAATAGAGACATTCGTTATGCTAGGAAAACGATTGGTTAATGTAGCTAAAGTTTAATGCAGTTCTCTGCCGAGATTTGCAATTTTTGTCTGGTTGAGTACAGTTATTTTTTTATATAATATTAAGGTTATTGGATGTATGTGAATACAAAGGAACGCGTGGATAAATTGTAAGGTAGAAAATATATATATTAAAGTGTAAGTACAAAGTTCGGAATATAATACGAGCTGATCCAGATCCGCACGCTAGCAGCGTTATCCTATGACTGAAAAACCCTGAAGCCAACGTTGCACGTGTACCGTTTATGGTTTGCCTTCGACGCAGTCTTTTGTCTATGCGCCGTCGGCGGCTTCGGTGCTCGAGAAAACTAAAGACCAGATGTAGAGTTTTCTTAGAAGCGGTGACCACTTCAACATATAAGATAGAGATTTTCAATAATCTACGATAACCTGCACCTCCGTACGTTCTATTGAAATACTCGACAGAGATCTGACGCTAAGAAATATCCACAATTTTCCTAGCTCGTAGGGAAATCGTAAAAGAAAAACCACGTCGGTTCATTTCAAGCGAACTTGGCTAACAGCGCGACGAAATCACCCGATAGCATTATCAAAACGTTAATTACTTGCGAGCCGTGGCTCGTTGCTGCTACTATCTATGCAGAACGATCGACCTGTCCGAATTATCGCGTGGTTCGTCTGCGTTCCGTGCGCGGTTTCAATGGTAATAAGCTCGACGTTCGAAGAGCGAACGCCGTGCTATAGAAAAGCGATGAAATAGATGCGAAATAAATGACCGGTGCAAATTTCCCTCGATAGAAAGCTGGATGAAGGTTGAAGCGTGACGATGTGAAATAATTAATCAACGAGAAAGAAGAAAAAAGGAAGGAAGAGAGAAAAAGTATCCCTTTGTTCGATTTTCAACGTCGAATTCGTCGCCTGAAGCACGCTCGACTCGGGCGCTCGATTATTCGCTCGGTATTGTTCGATTTGCGCCGCTCGAATCTCGTTGAAAATACGCTTTAACGCATTTCGAGCGTTAAACGCACTCTCGGCCTCTTTTCGAGCGGTTTGCGCTTATAAATATCGCGAATTATTGAAATACACGAGAATCGACGATTGTTGCGAAATTCGAGTTATAGTCGATCGTCGTACGATTGAAATACTTTTGTGTACGTACTGTATGTGTTACGTAAAACATTCTGAAATTTCATTAGCAACTGTAATGAGACACGACTGTCATGATCGTATTGGTGCAATTAATACACGTAACATCGACGTGAAACTTCCAAATTGATAAAAAATTGTACACCTTGTCGCAAAAATACGCAACACAGACAGAGTCGCAAAAAGCTTCGTAATTTTATCGCAATTCGTCACATATCGAATTTTTTCGCTCGACTGCCAGTTGCAAGCGAATTAATCGTTTCCGAACCACGATGAGATAACACGGGAATACCGGTTTTCTCCGTACAATTGGTTAAATATGACGCAGCTGCGGCGTCAGATTCAGCGTCAATAAAAAGGTACGGCAAAGGTTATCCACGTTCTCATTAACACCCGTCGAATAGCGTTTAGGAGTCGCAGTTCCATTTTCTTCCATCTATTTCTTTCTTTCGCCTCCCTCAGAAAGGTCAGTTGGAGCCCCAAAGCGGTCGAAACGATCTGTAACATTCGCCGTCTTAGCTAATTAATTTATTAATTATCAACGTTTAATCGTTCTCTCTATCTAACTTTTTAGAAAAGATATTGCATAGACGTAATAAAGAATAAAGAAGAAACAATAATTTTTAGGTAGGAAAAGTTTTTGTTTCCGTCATTTGTACAAGCCTCCTCGATGTCACTTCAATATAATTCCTAATTAACGATGTACTATATGTGAAAATGATTCGAATTCCGTTTCATTGATGGAACCACTGATTCACTTGATTTTCTTGAAATCGAAGCTATTAACGAAACGAAGTTCAAACAGATGAATCGCGCCAGCTTGAACTACTTAGATGCGAACGCAAAACTGAACGGCGTATTCAGATAAGCGTAACAGATTTATAGAAAGTATTGCGGTATCGTTCGATAAAATTAACGAGTCTCTCGCGGGTGGATCAAGGGGTCAGACGCTGATTGTTAGCCGACGCCACTATGGAAAATGCGATTTTCGTCGATGAAAGATAGTCACAAAGAAAGTTGCGAGGAAATATTAGTCGTCGGAGGAGACGTACAAGTCGAATGATTTATGCGGTTCGATTAATCTGGGTTACGCGTTTATCGTTCGCTTTGCGTATTCGCATAATCGACAGGGGTGAACGAACCTCAGGCTCGATCGCAATCGTATTGCTCGTCCGTACGTTGTCGAGGAGAGAACGAAAAGTGCTGAAAGAACTAGGTTGGTCAAAGTATGATAAGAGGTATCGATGAATTTACCGTGATAACTGGACTGCCGGTATTTATGCAATTTTATACTTTTATGAACTCGACTAAATAAATGGAATCCAAGTACCCGCTAAATATCACAATAAATATTTTATTTTCAATATTTTCAGTCTTTACGCACATTATGCGCTTTCTGTAAATCTTCTTAACTCTTCGATTTTATTCTAAGAATTTGCGATCCAGGAGAATTTAATTGTTTGATACCGATTTGCGAGTAGCTCTATAGAGTAGTAAGTATTTGAGTAAATAATACAAAGATACCAGAATCAACAGCGACTATGATTTTGTTACTGGGACGAGAAAGTCGACATTGTTTGATATTTTTGTAGCGATTGAATATATTTGCAGAATATTTAATTACACGTATTCCCCAAACGTCTAAATCGTTAAATTCGTAACTTATTTGAAGTACATAAAATTTACAAATTAATTGAAAATATATACGTCTATAGGAAACGTCTCGCATGGTAGCTACGTAGTTTCGTGGAAGAAAACCACGCGGAACAGACGAATGTTACGTAAAGCGCATAGAAAATGTCGATACCGCTGTTCGAGGCCTGTTTGAACGAGAAAGGGAAGAAGCTCTGACACGGTCGCAAGACGGCGATAACCGTATCGAACCGCATTAATCACCGTCCACCCTTTGTTTCCTTCGTTGTTCCCGACACGTTTGACACGCTCGAACTCGGCCCTGGCGACACGAATTACAACGCGAATTAGTTGTAAATCCAACGGAGAAACGATCCACACGAGCGTTGCGTTGGATGGCGTCGATTGTAATTTATCAAATCGCCCGTTGGCGCCCACACTTCAATCAATACGAATCTTCTGCCCGGTCCGTGAACTCTCTCGTTCTTCGTGTCAGCTGTGTCTGCTTCTACATACGTGGCAACGAACGAAACTCATCCATGCACACCGTCTGAAGAGTGCAATTTAATCGGCTTGAACGACGTTTCCCTATTTCCGAGTAATTCTCATCGTATAATCGTCTGATCATTACATTGAGAAAACTGGAACGATTAGATCTGACGATTCTCAAAGATCGACGGACTTCGATTATCGATAATATTGGTTGCGATATTAAAATAACATCGAAAGGTGAATGAACTTGTTATACAACCTAATAGTACTGTCAGCGAAACTCTTGTTTGGTATAGAAACTTGTCGAGGCGTATTCTTGCGTTTGAGGGAATTTGTCGGTTGCCGGAGAAGCGACAGGCCGTGGGTGGAGTTTAAAGTAATTAGGAAATTGAGTTTCCGCGTGCTTATAGAGTATGGGTGCGAATATTAAAGGAACAGAAGTACTTAATACAGAAAGTTTTTGTTAATTAGGAAAGCAGAAGTAGGCATTCGGGAGGTGGCACCAAAGGGTGTTTGTTTCGAGGTAGGTTCGACTTTAAAAACACTTTCCATTAGAGAGGGAAGTTGAGAATTTATAAATGCAGGACATTCGCTTGTAATTTTCGAAGGAAATATATGGGTATATTCACTTCCTTCTTAAACATAAATGCAGTGAAAATATCGGTTTTATTCGATCAGATCGTAGTTGAGATTACAACTATAAATTGATCCGCTTAATAAAGTGGTTATCGTACAACAGCTTTCACGGGCTGTTACATTTTATGCCGTGCTATAAAACGTATTAGCACTTTCACGTTCGGTGATTCTTAGTTACATTTGATCAACGAATACAATACGAATCACGACTCAATAAAACGCAGAGAATATTAAATCAAAAGATTGTAATCCTTAAACGAAAGATCGACATCGCTTAAGTAACGATACGAAGAATCAGACTCGGCACGGCAATATTAAATTCGATTCAAAAGAATCAGAACGTGTGACCATTTTTAATTCTTAATTTCTGTTTGAAAATTCACTAATTCATAATTTATACCACACTCCTCCTCTTTTCTCTTTCCTCCTTGGTGCTTTCGTTCAAGCCAATGATCGCGTGAAATAATTTTTAACGCTAATAGGCAGCCTAATGGACGTTTGCGTAATTCTCTGTGCACGTCCAACCCTCTTTACCGCGGCGGAGACATACCACGTACGAGCTGCGGGGCTACACCTACACGCAAGCGTGGAGCGCGTCCGCGCGGAAAACTCTCGAGGCAAGAGGCAAGTGTGTTCACCTTAAGGCCTTTAGTCGAGCGCCGTCGCACGCGCCGTAAACATCATGCGTTTGTGTCGCGAACCTCGCGGTCTGTTGCCCCTTCCGTACCTCGATTATCTCGCGTAATCCTCTCTCTATCGATCGTTGATACACTTGGACGCGAAGCTTCGTCGATTTCTAATCTTCGCGTTTAATTTCGCGCGATAATAAATCACGTTTTTGCCAAGTTAATCGAATTAACAGCGTGTTCTGTCGTTCGACAAAATTTGTCCTTCGCGAGTTTATATCGAGTACTTGATAAATCGATCAATTTGTGAACCATAAGATACTACGAAGATTGCTGGCTGTTTATAAACAGCCTGATCAGTAACCTGGAGTGTTGACAACATTACGACTCTGTACATACGTCGTACGAGAAATTTGTTCCTTGTTTCGTACCATGGATTTCATGGATTTTAGCCGCTGATCGACTTTGACAAGAGGATATCGTTCCTAGTCGATCGAAACATGCTTGCGAATTTTGGAAGCAACGAGAGTATACTGGGTTATCTGGCCAGCAAAGGTACGTTGGCTCGCGTTGCGTCCAATTAAGGATCTTTAGATTAGAGATGATCGCTCGCAGAGGAACGCTGAAATTACACACTTGGCTTTGTCCGCGTGATAATGCGCGAGAAAGTAGATAGAAAGTAGGCTTGCCGATGCTTCAGGGACGAATTCTATTTGGATTACGAGATCGCTTTCATTGTGATAAGGATACTCTTTTCGATGTTCGTTTCAGGCCATTTTGTCGATCGCTTTCAACGTGTCGCTAGCCTTAGTAGCTGGGTCTTTCCTCGAGATAGATATCGCGATATTTCGTAGAATCGTTATGCATGCCAATCGTTACGATCGTTTCGTTCGTTCCAGCTTTTAATCGGAAGATCCTAATCGCAATCAAAAAGGCACGTTCCTCGAGATATTGTAATCTATATTTCAAGCGTATCGATCCAATCGCTTTACAAATGTTTAACGTGTTATTTAACTCGAGCGAAGTAAGTAAATTTGTTCATTTGCAAAGGAAAATAAACGCAGTTCTCTACCACAAACGAAAACCAGCAAGAATCGTCTGTTATTCAGGTGCACAGAAAGTGTGCACAGACTGTAAAGTCAGCTCGGTGCGTTCACACGTTGAATGGATGACGCGTTTCGCCCCCGGACTCCCTAAAAATTTTATAGTTTCCTCGTCCCTGTACGAGCAGAGAGGCTATGAGAGATACGTGATACGTGTCGTATCGTCGAGGAGGATCGCGCGCGAACGTGGTTGGGCATTAACGCGACTCGAAAACTCCACCGACTCACGTGCATCACCTCTGTGTCGACCGTGGATCCTTCTGGGAATACAAATTGGACGTTTCTCGTGTTCCATCGGACGCCATGAAACGGTGGTAGACGCGTGACTAACGGTAATCCATGGCATATTCGCGAGTTACGAGGCTCGCTCGTTTTCCCGGGTTATTTCATCGTTTGTAAACGTGGAAAGTGCTATCGCGAACCGTGCACGCTCGTCACGGTTTCGTTTTCGTTCGAAACATGCCGTTGAATCGAGTTTCGTCGTGTTTCAGTCACCACTAGCCTTTGAATAGGTTAGCCTCTTTGTTATAGATTTTAGGTTTAACGTTTCATCCAACGTAAACGAATCGATGATCCTATACAATTGTGTAACAAAAGAAAAGAATTTGTCTATTAATTGTTTTTAAATAACATTTACTAATTGTTTCCAAGGTAAAACTTGTAATCACGAATAGTAAATACCGTCTGTTCTCTTTGCGCATAGTATTCATAAAGATCAATAATCATCGAAAGGAAAATTATGCACCCCCGTTTTGCTGATGGCTTCCAGGCACGCAATTTGATATATCATCGACTAAAATTTCGTATATTTAGCTTCACGAGTTTAAACTTACCAGTAACCCGACGATCGATGTGCTCTAACGTTTCTAAAAATATTTGCTTAATTCTATCAATTTAATATTTTGTTACTATACGCTCTGATCGAAGATCGAAGCAGATTTATTTTACACGTATATGGGTTATTTATTCATTCAAAAGCGTTGTATTAGAATCACTGTACTCGAGTGTATAAAAAAATTTTAATTGGTTCCATTGTAGAAATTTAAAACTTAATCCTCAAGGTTTATTTAACCTATTCGAAGAGATCGTAGCGTTCCAATCTTTTATTATTTTTATTTGTAATATCTCCAATACACATGCGTCCTCGATGACCATGAAAAATGTAATAAAGCAGTGGGTAAAATTGTTAATTTATACGTAATTGCTTCCTTGTGTAAATAGATATAAAGAAGAGTCTAACGACACTCATTTGTGGAAACATTAATGAGCACTCTTCGAGGAAAGTTGTATTTTCGTATACACATATCTGTTCTCATATATTTTCTTAAGTAACGTCGTAAAACGAAATAAGATTAAGCAGAAACAAAGGAAATTGTATATTAACAGAGCAACGAATAACACGATAATTATCAAAGTTTCAAAATGTATCGTACGACTTACTCGGCTCGATTTTTCTCTGTACAAGTTCCATTTTCACCTAGAACACTACTAAAACTTCTACCTTAGGGACAATTGTGCTTTACTCGCTTTCAACGCTCGTTTAAACTGGTTCGCGGAGGATTACCAATGAAACGTTATCATAGGTAACGTAAGAAGCTTTCTGCACGCCGTTTTCCACCGAGTTTCCCCCAGCTCGCATAAAGTACCTTTCATGGAACTTCCGTTCCCATTGTTATCGTTCGTTGGTCAGAACCTGTCGTGCAGAAGCATCGGTTCTTGGTTGATCGACGATGTTAAGTCTGCCAACAATTGGACCTCATTGTTAAGCAGATGAGTATTCGGAAACTGTGAATGGTTAGTTTTCGGCTAACAATCGGTGATTAGCGATCCATGGTCTGAACTACAGCCAGCGTCAAAGATTTAATCACCCGAGGTAGTTTTCCCTATCATTAGGAGTTCTATCGAGTGAAATGGGAGGGTTTTCGCGTCATTTGTTTCGTCGTATTTTATATTCATATGATTTAATTGAAATTTGCACATTAACATTTGCACGGTACCGTAGAAAAGAAGATACGAAAGGAAGGATTAAATATTATTTTTGTAATTGCATTTGTATAAAATACAATTATATAATATAGTTACTTGGGATAAGTAGAAAATTGTGAACAATTCAAGATAACCACAATTTTTCTATAATTCACTTCCGATGAGATAAGAAAAGTTGAAAAATAAAAAGTATATTGTTTTATAAAATGCATTGTACGTTTACGTGATGTAGAAGCACATCGGGTTCTTTTCACTACCAAGAAGTTGAACGTCAGCACGTTAGAAATTCGATGCGAGCCACGAATGAGAATCCGATTGATAAAGTTAGTCCGAGTTTCTTGGGTTTCCTATTCGTGGTAGCCGACGCGGAGATTCGCGTTCATTCGCGTAGCTCGACAATCCCGAACAAGATACCGTCACATTCCATATCGACTCTGTCATTCGTTCTGTCAACCTTTGATGGAGTTTCTGAATGCTGCTGATATGTATACTCTGTGTTCAGCAAATGGGTTTGCCTTTTGTTCGAAGAAAAAAATCAAACGACCTGAATGATCTAGATACTGTCTGCAAAATAATATCTTTAGATCGTAGCTAATGACTTGATTGCATGTGTATAAAGTATAAGTAGTATAAAGTACATATGTATTAAAAACGTCTAAAAAGAAAATTAATATATATATATCTTCATACGAAACTCCTTACTCGTTTAAAGAATTATTTAATGTTTATCGCAATAGCATTGGGACATAAATTAATGGAAAGAATAAATTTCGCAATAATAGCAAGTAACAGTCTCTATTGCCTGGCTTATTTATTTTTCTGCTCCATTAGCTCGACACAGTATGATCCGAATTAGAAGCGATCTTGACACTAATTCGCAAGTAACTGATCACCTCGATAATCCGTGTTCGTCGGATCTTATACACCGATATACGTAGCTTGTTTAAGATACAACGCATATCGCGTATTCGTTTCAGGTAAAACGCTGGAAAGGGCTTCGTATTTAGAGTGCCTGCACACGTGCCCTTAGTTGCGCTCGTGACGCTCGCAGTGGAATGTCTGTCGTCTTCGAACGATTCGCAAGAATTTCATTCTCAGTTGCTATTCGCTGTAATTGCGAGTCGTATTATGAAAGGAGAACACTCGACGAATGTAATCTTTTTCCACGGTGAAATAATTGTGGCAGATTTTTAAATCGTTTTCTTTTGAATTTTTTATTCCACAATTACACGCTTTGTTATATATTAAATAGGATCGAATATAGATAAAAGAATGGATTTCCAATGGTAAATAAAAACGGAACGAGAAATTGAAAGTTACGTTTCGAAGAATCACCTTAGAAATGATAGACGATAAGGATTTTGTGGCTAGTTACGAATGTCGGTTGCATAATCCGTTTAAATAATTTCCATCGGCTAAAGAAATCGACTCTTGCCTTTACCGACTATGAGCTAATTTCGTTAATTATCTTAACGAAGTCGATATTATCACGCGCCGGTAACGATGCACGATAATTATTGTGCTGTACGAAGGAGGATATTCGAGTCTCGAGGACTGTTCCTTCTACGTTTCGTATGCGATATTTCCTGCAGGATCATTACAGCAAAAATCGTTGAAAAATAAACGACGAAGGAAGTACAAATGGCAACACGGAAACGTTCGCTAGCTGAGACGAACTTATTACCGTTGCAACTTGTGACCGTCGCGTCGTATCGTAGAAATGTAAAGAACACGATACTCGATATTCTTTTCTCTGTTTCTCAGTAGAGGTACCGTACAGTGTAACGAAATTTGAAATATATTAATCGACCGAAACGATTGAAAGTATCGGCTCACGAAAACGAGACGAAAAGGTAATTAGATTTCTAACAGATAACGGAAGAAAATTTAACGTGAAAAATCGATGATTAACGAAATAAGTATAGCCTAGTCCGAAATTTGATTTTTCGTAAATTTGATCGTATCTCGGTATCATAACATTTTATCTCAAAGAGTAATCAATTTTCTACTTACATACACGAAGGAAACGTTAAAATACAACTTTCCCAAAACCATTAATTACAGCCTATAAAATACCAAAACACTCGCCTTAACGTTATTTTTCTCGATTGCCGGCAAATTGGTAAAAAAGAAAAAAAAAAGAAATCATTTACTGACGCGCACGAACGGCGTGAACAAATTCCAAAAACAGGCATCGACCGGTTTACAGGCAAACGATCTACGGATGCAATTAAAACCGTTCGTTTCTTCGTCAGCCAAGGACTTTCGCCTCTGTGTTGCACGAGGTCAGGTACACGAGTCTCGCGGGTCCGAGGCCTCGTTTCACATTCGAGGAACACGAGCGAACGTGCGGTTACCAGATGACCGTACAATCGTGCGGGTAATTAGCGCGGAACTGGTTTCATCGTCGGATCGCTCATAATTCGTGTCCCGACCATTAGCAGTTTCCCTGCGATCGTAATCGTTGAACACGATCCTTCTTTTAGCGTAGCAACGTGGGATATTCACTTTTACTCTCCTTATCTGCTATCTATCCTTTATTCTTCTTTGTCTTTTCTTTTTCTTTGCATCCGTTGCCCGGCTGCTTTGTTCTGTGTGGTTTTAAGTCGATCAATCGAGTTTATTTGTTGCTCCTTTGCCGCAGATTCTCAGGATGTCGATCTGGATGCTATCCTCGGAGAGCTGTGCGCCCTGGAGCGCCGCTGCGACGGTGACATCGCTTCTACACCTGCGCCCGATTCGCAGAGACAGGGCCGACCTAACAGCACCAGAATCACTGCTGGGGACAATACCGATATCGGGAAAAATGAAGGAGGTTTGTTTATTACGAATTTAATTCATCAGACGAGTTTTCTTCTTTTCCTTCCTTCTTTTAACGACTCGAGCGTAATTCTCGAATTATCTCGCGAAAATTCGTTGCTCGAAATAACAGATAGATCGATAGAGTAACCTTCTTTTCTGGCAAAAAACGCAAAGTGGAATAGAAATTTCGGTTTTTTACATTCTCTGAGTAGACTCGAGAGTGATTAGATTATCTGGTTAAATAATTTCATCGATAAGTAGTAGTATTATTGACGATATGGTATTTCAAAATTTTTATGTGCTACGAGAAATATCCAAGATAAAATTGTTATCGTATAGCAATATCAACTTTCTAGGGATAAATGATGACACTTAAATAGAATTAATGTATCAGTAAAATTTACTTTCTATGGCTAGAGCCATTCAAACATTCCTATCCGACGTTATCCAATTTGCAGAACACTCAAGTACGGCTAGGTGAAACAGTTACTCGAAACTTGTAATTGCAAAGCTGTTTGCAGTTGTACCTCATGCATTGTTTAACAGCTGTCAAATATTTGTTCCAGCTATGCGCACCGATAGTCCTGACAATGACAGCGCGTTCTCGGACACGGTGTCGATGCTGTCCAGCGAGAGTTCCGCGAGCAGCAGCGGTTCCGGGCACAAACCACCTCAGACCGCCATGCACACAGGTCCTCAGCAACAATCTCATCAACTCATGGGTGAGTTTCGATGCGTACTCCGATCTTTGATCCTTTAAAATTCAATATTCTTCTCGACTTAAATTATTTATTTCTTATTTCTTTTTAAGACGCTGCAAGCCGAGTCAAGGCAGAGAAAATCCGCTTGGCGTTGGAAAAAATGCGCGAAGCCAGCGTTCAAAAGCTCTTCATCAAAGCGTTCACCTTGGACGGCAGTGGTAAAAGTTTGCTTGTAGACGAAGGAATGAGCGTAGCGCACGTGTGCAGGCTTCTAGCTGACAAAAATCACGTGCCAATGGATCCAAAGTGGACGGTAGTCGAGCATTTGCCTGATCTTTTCATGGGTAAAGATATCTTCATATCGTTTATTATTAAATGACGTAAAAAAGAAAAAGTCGCAGACGTTTATATTGTAATTATGATTTCATTTTTCAGAGAGGGTATACGAAGATCACGAGTTGCTGGTAGAAAATCTTTTACTGTGGACCAGAGACTCGAAAAATAAGCTGCTTTTCGTCGAGAGGCCAGAGAAAACTCAATTGTTTCTTACTCCAGAGAAATTCCTGTTAGGTCCATCCGATAGGAGTAGCGGCGAATATGACGATCATTCGCGTAATATTCTTCTGGAAGAATTCTTTTCCAGCAGCAATGTTGGCGTACCAGAGGTAATTAGTCATTAATACTTTCGATTTATTACATGCTAGTTTACGCCATTTTGCCGGATCACTGTTTCTTTTTTTTATTTTTTTTTTAATCAAAAATTATGAAAGAAGAAAGATAGTGTCTTAATAGGATGAAGTCATTCGTCACGTTGAATGACATAAAAAATTGTCTGTATTTATTTATACGCCTCATCACCCTATATATAAGATATAAATAAAACCTTTGTCGACTGTTAAATTTATTATTGTATTGATTATGCAGGTCGAGGGACCATTATATCTGAAATCTGACAGCAAAAAGGGATGGAAAAGGTACCACTTTATTCTACGAGCATCCGGCCTCTATTATTGGCCAAAGGAAAAAGCTCGCACCGCTCGTGACCTGATTTGTCTGGCTACTTTCGACGTGAATCAAATTTACTACGGCATTGGTTGGAAGAAGAAATACAAAGCTCCAACAGACTTCTGTTTCGCTGTCAAACATCCCAGATTGCAGCAGCCAAAATCGACAAAGTACATCAAATTCCTCTGCGCTGAGGATAACGCGTCTTTGGAACGATGGATGGTTGGAATCAGGGTGGCCAAATATGGAAGACAGTTGATGGAAAATTACAGAACCCTGGTTGATGAACTTGCCCAGGAGGATCTCGACATGCTGGCCCACGCAAGATCCTGTTCCGTTAGCTCGATCGCTGTACCGGCACAGAATCAAACTCAGTACAACACGACCAACGATAACGCTCGTCAGTTCACGGAGAATTCAAGGCACAACGCGGAAGTAGCTAATACTAGACAGTATGACAGCCAGAGACAAAGTTACAATTCTGAACAACGACAAAGTTATAATAACGATGGTAGACTGAGCAGAGCCAGCAGCTCCAGTTCCAGTGGATGCCTTTCTGATGGAGCACCCAGTAGTTGCGAGGTAATTAGACAGATTTTTAATTTCATTTGTTTTCTTGAGAGACTGATACTGTTAACACGTCCAAGATTGGTGGTGTGGATGTGGTATGGAAAATCGTAACTGTGTTCAATCTTGTCGAGATAGACTATTCTCGATAGCGTTTAGCATTGGACGACAGCATATTTTTCCCCTATGTACTATTGAATGGTTACGTTACAAGTATATTTTATTTTCTATCGTAGGTAGCTTTCGAGTGTGGCGAGTTTCCAACAGGTACGATAAAAAGGAAGCCCTCGATGAATCCGAAATTGCCC
Organism: Bombus pascuorum; assembly: GCF_905332965.1. Taxonomy (NCBI): domain Eukaryota; kingdom Metazoa; phylum Arthropoda; class Insecta; order Hymenoptera; family Apidae; genus Bombus; species Bombus pascuorum. The sequence continues at coordinate 2,898,056 of NC_083488.1, read as the reverse complement.
CTAACATCGATCACGAGACAATTGAAGGAAGTGGGTGAAACAGTTCGCGATGAGCCGGATTCTTGTCCGAGTCCAACGAGCTCGGGTTCTGGAACATTGACCAGAAGGCATAGTCGAAGGAGGAGCGGCACTGATTCGGATGGATCTGGAACTTTGAAGAGACATCATCGATCTGGCAACGCGACTCCAGTTAGTCCTGTACCGCCTGGCACACCGGTTAGAGAACGAGCAAGTCCAATGGGATACAACAGATCAGAGAATCAGGAACCGAAGACACCAACGAGTCCGATACCATCGTGTATGGTGAGTATTAGACGTTCTCATACATCTCATTTTTAATTACCAAGTTGATGAAAGAAGATGTTGAGATGCTTTGCCGAGTGCAAAAGATTGAAATTCACAAATATACCGTTTAACATTTTTAGAACAATCGTTAACGAAAAGTGTCACTTTTGCAGATGGATTCGATTACTTCGTTACCGCCGCCACCATCACCCTCAAGAGTGGCAGAGGAAGGAGAATCCGACAATGAGCCACTTCCTCCACCTCCACCAGAAATGTTCCGATCGAATCTCTCCCTGGATTCTCTACCACCGCCTCCAGCGCCTGGTGAACTGCCAATGTGCAACACACCAGAGCTCACGGGTTCTTCGTTAAGTCTGGCATCTCTTCCGCCACCTCCAAGTCCTTTAGTCGGCGAAACAGGAACTATCCGACGCGCTAGGCCCAAGCAATCCACACCTACAAACTCAGTAACTCCAGAGAGTACGCCAACTCACACGTCATCTAGACCGTCGACCAATCAGCAGATGTATTCGAATCCAAGCAACTCGACGATACAGAATAACCAGAGCTATAGTTCAAATACACAAAACGCTCTTCACGCGAACAACGCGACAAATTCGGTACCCTCTCCGCATAGTTCCTATCCAGGGTCCAGCGCCAGCACACCAACGTACGTTCCAAGTTCGCCAAACTTTGCCTCGCCTCCCCCATTCGTTCCTCCGCCAGCTTACGGATCCCAGCAACAGCACGGCAACAGTTCAAGCTTGACGAGACAAAACTCAAAGGTAGAATCGATATACGGAACCCATCCGACGGTTCACCAACACAACACGGTTCAACCAATCAGGCCAAATCCGAACATGGACACTGTGCGACGAAGTGCCATGAAGCAAGGTTCCGGACATTACGCGGCTCCTCCTTATCTGGCAGAGTTGAAAGCTGCCTCCAGTCCCCAGCCTCAGCGTAGAGTAACCATTCAAGAACCGCCAACGTCGCCCAAATCGAAGACGGGTACTGGCAAGAAGATCACGTTCAATCTTCCGCCTCAGCAAGAACCAGGGAGTCCAGCTTTGCCACAGAGAAAACCGATGCCACCGAGAAGGTCGGATAGCACGAGGCTCACATCTCCCAAGAAGCTTGCCGCATCTGATCAGGCGCCTCCAGGTGATTTCTTAAAGGATCTTCAGAGAGTAATGAGGAAAAAGTGGCAGGTTGCGCAGAAATGTAAACTGGATTCGACCACCACTCCTCACGAAGTTCTTGGTTTTCGCGATCCACCGCCTGCTGTGGCTGATTACAGAGAGACCAACGTGTCGAACTGGGTTCAGGAACACTATGGAGCTGATAATTTATATGAGAATGTCTACGCGACGGATCCACACGCTCCAGTGGAGTACGCATCCAGTCCAGCCCGGCAATCGACTGTCAGGTTCGCGGATGAGAATCGCAGCATTAATATCGTGAACGCGATTGCCAGTAAAAGAAGGCCACCTCCGCCACCACCGAAAAGGGCAGAAACTACCCATCTGACCACAACCAGGGCGATGCACTGACAATAGCAGATACTTCAGCCCCATCCCGAAAGGCGATGGTTTTGCTGTTTGTGCAGCTGGTGGAAGGGCTAACAGAGGGCGAGAGTACGAGGTCCTAATAATCGAGTCTACACGTTGATCGTTCTCTGTGTCTATCGTATGCCTTCGAACGAGGCGACGAAGAGAAAAGCGGAAGATCGACGATTATCGTTGAAGAGAAGTTCAGCTTTATGTTGTTCGTCGTACGTCGCCAGAGTTTTGCATGGAATCACACGGCTTGCCTGGAAAATCCTTTGGTGTCTACCCAGAAATTCAAACAGCTGCGGCCCGTTTTCTAGGATAATCGATGTACAATCGTAGGGTCTCGAGGACGAACAGTCCGACCGATACTGCCAATCGAAACTGATCACGACGAACCGAGTTGACGGGTCACAAGCTCGAGCTCGGCCGGTCGAATATAGGAGAATTTTCTTTAGCAACAAGTTTTTTGGTATACCGCGAATCGGAACTGCGGATTAACGTATCAACGAGTATCGATGTCAAACATCAATCTCAGCTTCGATGTGTCGACGGCCGATCAAGTTTAGGGCGTAAAGAAAACAAATACTGCCGCATATATTGAGGATGTGATATAATAAGTCTTAAGCTGCTAACTTTCGTTGTCCCTTCGGAAGCTTGGGACTATTGTCGATTTCCGAGCGATTTTGATGTCGATTTTCGTTTCGATACCGCCACCAACTTGCGATCTTTTCGGTTGGTGACGAACGGATTTAAAAATGAAGAAAAAAAAGAAAAATGGAAAAAAAAAAGAAAGAAAGATGAGAAAATAAACGCACGAGAATCGCGATCGCATTTCTCTGTGCAAATTAAATAATCCAGAGTTCACTAGGCTTAACTAAGTATCTCTGATATTCGCTGACGCGCGTTAAATAAGATGAAAGGACGGTTGTTTTTTACGTTATTCCAAAGGACAACAATTGTATCGTGACGTGAATAAAATGAATATGAACGATGAATACAAACGAGATGGAAATTTTGTTACTTTGTGGAGGAGGACATGTTCCTCGTACATATGAAATGAAAAAAAACGAGAACAAGAGGAAAAAGACACCGTTCACAGAACCACACGCAAGACGATCACGTACTGCGTTTTTTTAAAAGCCTCGTACATAGGTGTGTATGTATATAAATGAAACACGTATGAGCGTTTATATCAATATATCGACTTTTTGATGCTGTATGTTTAGATGGTATCGTACGATATTGAAATATCCTCTGCGACGTGTACGCGATAACGCATAATCTATTTCGATGGACCTCGATCGTGAATTCTACGCGCGACGCTATTTGCTCTTCGTCGCCGAGGCTATTACACACACAATACACATACACACAAGAATACATCCAATTTCTACGACCAACGCGATTGTTACGCTGACTCTTTAACGTATCGCGCGACCTACAACTCGAGATCTTGTTCATGAAATTTTCATCTCTTCTTTCCGTTTTCATTACGCTGCCGCAACTTCCTACTAAATTATCGATGACATCGGAACGTGACTCGTTAAACGAGACTTCGAAGCGATTGAACAATTTCGTTTTCGATCGATCGCAGGAAATACGTGGACTTTGAAATTTATTTGTACCGAGCTTATTAAAAGTTAACGTAATTTTACCTTTTACCGACTGTACACTGTTAATCCGTATTTCAACAAGTGAAATAAGAAATAAAATAAGGATTCGATATTGTCAATCTTTTATGATTTGGTGCACGATCGAACAAGACTTCTTTTACTTTTCTTTCTTTTTTTTTTTAATCGACGTATGAAAACAATTTTTCATGGATTATATCAATTTGTACCAAATCAAGTATACTTACGTACCTTTAAGAATCACTGTTTTTTAACATATTGTCTGTTAATTACGTATACATTACGTGCTTTAATATCGATTTAATTCGCTCGAACGTTTCTAACATTTCATAGCTCGGTTCGCTATACTCGCAAGTCCACGGTGTATCGACACGTTGAAAATTCATAAAGTCGATAGCGTCGAGTGATCCAGAACGATCTCGGAGAGCATCCATCAACTTTTCTACGCTACTTCACCCATATCTGTCTCAATCTTTCTAATCAATGAACTTGGAGCAACTACGCTCTATCGTACCGTTTTATACAACCATATCGATTAAGAGCAATACGAGAAGGGGCATTTTCCGCCATTAGAACTCGTGTGATCGCCAATGGAACTTGCAACAACGGCCATCTAACAAGCTGTCTAATTTTTCATATCGAAGCTATCTACCAAGGAGGGCTGTTAGACTTTTTCAATTTTTCCGACGAGAACACGATTTTGTGTTCTTATCGAATCGTTTTAATTTGGACAAGAACATTAAATAAAAAATGGAGTCTCGTCGAGTCGTGAGCTTTTTACGACGTCATATACCGGAAGAAGCGACGAAGATACGATATTTTCTACTAGCCGATTTTGATAAAGAGCTAGGTGTCAAAGGGAGACTTTTTTACGCGTATCCAGTGCCTCTCCTGGTTCTCCATTTTTTCTAATTAACCAAACACCGACACGCGAGACTCCTGCAACCGTTTCTTCAAAATAATTCATAAGCTATGAAAGAATAGAAGATAATTGATGTCGATTTAGAACGTTAATCGCCTGCCGTGCCAGCGGTCCAATTAAAATGAACCAATAATAGCGATGGTAACGATATTGATAACGATATTCGTTTTTTGGGACTAATCGTATTATCGATCTTAACAATATCGAATGTCGCATGTGTCTGTCCTTTACGATAGACTCGCGTTTCTGCGATTATCCTGTGACCGGCTTTTCCGCGTTCAGGATGGTCTGCTTGATCATTGACTAGTACCACGTGGAGCTCCTTTAACGCGGTTGCTCGAGATTGAAGAGGAAAAATATATGGGTACGACTTAGAGAAGAGTGTTAGGACGATAGATTTGAAGAAGAGAATTTTGATATCATTTAATACTGCTTTATTTGCGATTGGAAATAGCGAAGGAGTGATTCCGGATGTAGCTTGTTTCGAATTAAAAGGAAAACTAGCTTTTCATTTTCAAGCAATCTTTTTGATCAAGCGTAAACAATAAAAAGTAAATAAGCGTATAATTTTAAAAAGGAATATTTTATGTTTAAGATGAGGAGCTGAAAATTGTTTTTCTCTTGTTCTTATTAGTTTTTGATATCTTAGAAGTGGAAAGTATAATATAGTTTTGAGTAAATGTCGGAGTAATTTCTATTAATATCGAACACCCTGTAACTGACACGATTTAAGCGATGTTTTTACATATATTTGTATTATTTTGTAAGGTTCGATTTATTTATTTTAATTTTGTACATAATTGTGATTCTAAAGTTAGTACAAATATTTAATAAAAGTATGTAGAAACGAATAGGATGTTTTAAGTTCATATCTTAATTTAATATATAGAGATTTGTCTTTTTTTTTTTTTTTTTTTAGCGATATCTTCCTTTTAAGGTTAACCGTGATATTAAATAAAGAACAGTGGTTAACGTTTCGGTTACCGAGGGAAACTTATACGTTTGTTTAATTCGTGTCTATGTCTACCATCGATAAAATTATTCACACAAATTGCAACACGAAAGGACGTAGAAAAATATGTAACACAAAATATAATAGAAAAATAATTCCATTATTACAGTAACTAGACATTTAAATATTTGTTAACCGTAATATAAGAAAAAATTGCAAGAAAGGGGAGCATAGAAAAATACCTAAAGTATTTTCATAAAATATAACGCACGATTAACTGTACCATCGCGACAACTAATAAAGCAATAAAACGTTTTCTAATACTAAGAGAAAGAAAAGAAAAGAAACACTTTTTCATATGGAAGTTCTTTCACACATTTTACCAATATTAATTACGTTTCTTGCTAGACGACACTTTATGAAGTTGCCTTTTCTTGAGCAACCCCGCAAAGAAAAACTCGCGCCACGTGGTTCCAGTTTCTCAGAAATTTTGTAAGAACGGCCGGCGCGAACCGAACAACTCCTTTTTATACCCGTACAGTTTAAGGAAACATTAATCGTGCTAAACGACAAGAAAGAAAGAAATTCATAGAACGAGAGAGAGAAAGAGGGAGAAAGCATGTCGAAAAACAGCAGGTAGCTTTAGCGGTAGATTGCTTGATCGTTTCCGTAGCGCTGATCAACGCTGATTTGATTGAGTGCCGCACACTTTGGAGCGCCAGCAAGAACGATCACGACCAACGATATATGGACGATCGACGATTTATATCATGTATCTATGTTCCGTTCCACGATTAAAATGGTCGCTGATCTTCGAGAAAAATAATTTCACGCCAAAAAAAAAGAAAAAAGAAAGAGATCATTCGGCGATGGAACATCGTGTCGATCGAGACTCGCGTTATCGATCGAATGGTTCGATTGGAAAATTGAATTCCCTTGCTTTTTAGTAAAAGGGTCGAGTGCAATTGGAGGAAATTTGTAAACGACGTAAGATCGTGTATTGTAGGATCGTGAATGAGAGAGAAAGACGAAATGGATAAACGTTTTAACGATGATTGTAAAGGAATCGATGGTGTGTTCTCGAAGACGACAAGATGAAAGGGTGAGAGAGAGGGAGGAAAAAAGATAACACGTTTATCGTTGTGTATCTCGTACCTAACTACACTTTCTTTTCTTCTTTCTCCGATACCGAGTATACCCTGTGTTGTACGTACGTTTTTTGTAAATATTGTAACGAACAGACGAGACAAAGCGCAGAAAGATGAGACAAAAATGAACGATCGTCGAAGGGGTTGTGAGAGACGCCCGCGACCGATTTTAATAATAATAAACGCACTATTTATGACGATGAGGAGAAGGTGATTTTTCGTTTTTGTCGCGCACTATACGCGTACACGCACGTACGAATCGTATCGAAGGGGTGAAGCTGAACGAAATATAACGGGAGGGCGTGAAAAAAAAGAAGGGAAAAATATAGAATGGAAAAATCCAGTCTTGCGAACGGGGCTCCACTGCGTTTCGTTTGATTTATCTGGTTAACTGTTTGGCCAACGAATAGAAACGAACTCTTTGGACACACTGTGTTTGCAAATCTCATCGATTTACGTTTCTCTTACGCATACTTTTAGAAGTTAGACCCGTTTAATAGTTGTTTCTCGCTATTTTCTGTTTTTCTTTTTCTTTTCTTTCCGTTCTTTTTCTCTTTTAGACTATCGCGACGTTAAAAAAGAAAACAAAGAAAAAAAAAGCGACAATATCGATTAGTTTGAAAGGATCTATCTCGACGCCGATTGTTTTTTCGATATATTGACACCGAATGAAAATGACAAAAAAAAAAAAAAAAAAAAAATGCAAGCAGCAGTTGAAATATTATAGGTATTATATTCATGTTTTTATGTAAATAAATTTTTGGTATATTTCAATGATCGTGGATTTGTTTCTTTCTTACCCCTTTACATAATCTAAATTGCCATTCACGACCTGTAGCTTAGATTAATCTACTTACATGCGTTAAATTTCACACGTGATTTCTGTTATTATTATCTATAAATATCAATCTTATAATCTATCTAATACTCTTCTTTATTAATACGTATATCAAGGACAGTATCTTACTCAACGCAGATACGATTATCACTTTTTCAAAAGGATCGCAAGATGTTCTCGTAAACGAAGCAAAGGAAATTCCAAACAGTGAAAAAACGAAGCATGTCGATAAATCAAGTGCGATGTATTCTTGTGTAAGTAGCGATTTTCATTCTTCATTTTCATCCTTAGAATATCTTCGGAAGAAGATCTGGGATCTTGGAGGTCGAAGACTTTCCATTCCAGCGAGCGCAAGTGATAAAACTGTGCTCGTTGCTGTTCATAAAGCGCTCCAATAAAAAAGCTTCGCTTTTTAATATTCCCGTGGTGCAGCAGAGGCCGTGTCGTGCAAGTACGCATAAACTGTTCGGCTATTGAATTTCCTTTGCATAAAGCCGGTGCTCGTATATGCTCGTATAACGTAATATCATCTCTGATATACGATAAAAAAATTAAACGTCCATTTTCGGTGTTTCGACGCTTCGTCGAGCGATTTTTCAATCTCGTCCCGTAAAACCAGTTTATCTTACAACGAAGTAAATTTTGTAAAAAAAGGAAGATTCCATCACCCGTGTAATCGAACGTGTCTATTAGGTTTGCGAAGATTATTAGTAAAGAGAGAGAGAGAGAGACTTTCTTATTTTTTTCTATTCCTCTATCCTTTCTAATGTTTCTCATCGATGTCCGCAGGACTGCAACCGATTTATTTTATATTTTTGTGCAATTTATAGTTTATAGCCTACTACTAGAAACGTTTCAAGAAATCGACGAAGAAATAGGAAACATTTAATCGACTAATATAGCATTAGTACGTATGTGTGTTGTATCATTGACAGGAAATATGACGCGTGATAACGTAATTGTCATAATTTCAAGATTATGACAATCACAACGAGACGGATAAGTAAGTAATCTTCTTTTCGGTGGTACTGCTTTCGTAACCATGGCCCATACATTACCTTCACCTATGTTGTTTCATAACTCGAGAAGATTGACGTAAATATATGAAATTGCCGGCTGGCTGGCCGCCGCCCGTGGGCGCGGAGCACAATTTTATAGGTTCCTTTTACGACTTATGGGAGTCGTGTGTTCTACTTTGCGTTTACGTTATACGCGACCCTCGAACGTTTACGTCCTCCTCCGTCAGGAATCCTGCTCTTTTTTTTCTTCTTCTTTTCTTCTTCTCTATCAGAAGCCATCCGAAAATGCCTATCTTGCTTCCCTTTCGAATTCTTCGAGGGTATACTACTCCCCTTTAGATCTTTCTCTTACACGCACGAGAATATGAAACCATCGCTGCCACAAAACTTTTACGCGTAACGCGTCCCGTTTCACGACTCAAATTGATGCACGTGCTTCGCCGCGAAATTCTGCTCCTCGGGGCTTCGAATGTTATCAAACTTTCGTTTTCAGGTTTTCCCTCTTCTTTAATTTATTAGTTTCCCTTCTGCGGACATAGGTTTGATCGAATTGCTCGGAACATCCGAGAAATTTGTAAACGTAAAATTTGAAACTACGATGCTTCGGTTATAAACAGCTATCGTGACTTGCGTAAAGGATCCTAATCAGAAATGATTAGATTTGAATAGACCGGAGTAGCTGTCGAGGTTATACCCGTTAATTGGCTACTGTCAATTATAATTTCGTTTTCTAAAGTCGTCCGCTTATCCTTCCAACTGACTTTTTTTCTTTCTTCGTTAGCGTATTTAACGAAGCTCCGAACGTGTCTAGACAATGAGATTCGACAAGAATTCGAAAGAAGGTTCGAACACTCGAGGCACCTCGAGCGATATGGCACGAGATTTCGCAAAAACGTCGCTGTAGATTGAGTTCCACCTTAGGTAGTTCTTTTTTCATGGCTCGTCTCGTTTTTCTAATTCGCTAACGATTTCGCGGCCGTGGGCATCACGGGACGCTCGATTACGAGTTTAAGGTAGCCGACACTGGAACAGCGTCGGCGGCGGCGAGCTCGACTCCTCGTAAAATTATCCGTAATAAAATCGTGATTTACGCGCGTGTTCCTGGAAAGCAGACCGCTCGGAACGTTCCACTATCCTCTACTTCGCAGTTCCCCACTTGTGTCTGTTTTATCTGTCCGTTCGTTCCATGGTTCGGGATGGTTGTACGAGGTCGACGCAACTCCACGAGAATCACCGCGTTCCTTTCCGTTCTCTTAAAACACTTTGACCTTTCCGTGCTTCGCGTTATTTTCCAGCATGCCGAAAGGTTCCACCGACGGAGATTCGAAACAGACTTTCTGCATCTTCTGCTTTGCCACAAATCTTCGCTAAAATGATCCATCGTCGCGTCTTTTACATTTTTAACGCGTTTTTATCGTTTTTCTTATTTTTATCGTTTCAACGGCCCACTCGCAAACGAAAGTTTTAGGAGAAACGTTCACGAAGAAAATCTTCCTTCCATTCGTTTCTCATTCACGGCCAAAATTAGTCGGCCATAAAATTTCTAATAATCCTCCAATTCCCACCCGATCTACCCAGGTAATTTCCAGCAATTCAGCCTGAAACGGTGTCCCATTAAAGCTGGCCACAAGTATCGTGGAAATCTTGAATCCGCCGCGGGACACAGTATAAAAAAGCTACCGCAACGACTTCTTCGTTTCCAACCATTTTATTGACTTCACAGACGAGTTTGTCTATCCGACGGCCAGTCAATTAAGTTTGATCGTCGAAAGTTCCGTGGACCGGGAATCAGCATAAGCTCGCGCGTACGCAAACCCCGATATTCCTGGCGGGCCAATCGGACGTTGCGCGGTCGTGGGATCGGCATCGGTTTTACGATCGCTCGATGCCAGACGTTCCATCGAAATTAAGATTCAGAGGCAGAAACTTCGTAAGTACTAAAGGGATGTTCGAGACGGGTTATTTTATGCGTTTGCGCGCCCCGCGTTTTATGCGGATCTCGCGAATAATCGTCGAACGACACGTTTCTCTTTCGTAGACGGAAAATCTTCCGTGGAATTTTTTCATTTTATGGAATCGTTGAAATTTCTCAGGGTGTCTGTGAAGTTTCTTCGTATTTTGGCATTTGTCGCTTTGTAAATGAAATTACGAGTAAGAAGAACTGGAAATCTTAAAATTCAAACTGCCACGATTTCTCCGCGAGTTCAGCGAGGAACAGGGAGAAAAGAACCGCGCAGAAACTTCGTTTTCATGGCCGTGAGACGAGAGACTACCAACGGTTCACTGTACGCACACTGACCGACATTCCTGCGGTGCTTGAGAATGTGGACGCTCCGCAGTCGTGTCGCAAGATTAAAAATCGCTCGTGTGAATCATCCGCGAACGAGGCGCCATGCCTTCGGGGTGAACACTGGCTAACGATGAGTCAAGGTTAAGTGGATGATTCAAGAGGAAGTTGAAGGGACAAGGAATTTTCTAAGACCGAAGCACGACTATTACGTTTGAAAGCTGGAATTCTACAAATGCATGTAACATCGGGAGAGACGAGCACGTCGATCTAGCGTTGAGAACCGAGGATATTCGTTGCGGCTACTTCGTTTCACCGTTTGCGGTAACGTAAATTCGAGTGTCACGTAGAAGCGAAACCCTTCGCGCATGATAACGCGCTTGTATAATAACGTAAGTGTTTAGCTTCCACGTACGCGAGAATTTCACGCAGTGGTCGGAAATATAATTTATCGTGTAACAAGCTCGCACGAATTAAATCGTATCTTGAAAATATAGCAACAATTCCTATGCCAAGCTAGTAGGAATATTATAACCAGCTGAAAATAAACAATGAACAGATTTCGTAGATTATGTGTTTCAGAATGTAGCAAACGATCGGTATGAATAATTCCTCGCTGAGAATTACAGCGTATTGGTACAGCAGGAACGATGAAACGTATTTAATATGACGAAAGCACAGTCTCATATGGCATAATTTCCCTGAGTTAAGAATCACAGTTTGCTGTATAATCGAATGAATTTCACTTATTGGATTTCTGAGTAATTGAAAGGTAATCGAACGTTACGGACCGGTTCCCACGGAGTTTCGGCATCTTTACTTTGTTGTTCGACAACTCGAAATTATGCTAATTTAATTTATGCCAGTGGCTCACGCGTCTGACGTATGTATACGTTTGCCTTCTCAGTATGTGACCAATAATTTTCGTTCGTCTCTTTCTCATGAAACAGCCAGAATATTTCCGCTCTTCGTCGCGTTCGATCGGCATCTTCCATCGTACCTTTTCAGCGCTTTCTCTCCCAGATCTTCGATCGTCTGCCACTGGAAACATTGTATTAATTGGGCGATCGAGCATCTCTAATTTATGAGAGTTCGTAGCACGTGCGCCCACCCAGGCTTAAGAATATTTTTCAAGTAGGACGGCTAACCGGCAACACGATCTCTGTTGCCGCGTTGTTTCGACGATAAAATCGTCGCGGTATTCTTACTTGTCGAAAACCCAACTCCAGCTCAATTTCCTACGCTTTATGTTAATAGGATTTCTACATCGAGTTATACTTTGTCCCGTTCCTCTTCGCGTTTTCTTTTCTTTCTCTTTTCGACAGAATTGTGACTTTATTTTGGAGGCAATGACGATGGTTGCCACGTATCTTTTATCGAAGCTTCAAGAACTTTATTCGAGAAACAGCGTGGTCAGACGTTGCGTAATCATCGACGAATGCGCGTAGACTTAACGAGAGACTCGCTCGAAAAATCGAAATCATCGTAATTGGATTCATCCACGGTCTTGCAATTAAAATGCGTCTGGACGAAAATAAGCGAGAATCGTATTCTATATTTATCTCTTGATCCACAAAACGCTCGACCGAGATGCAAATTCTCTATATAAACCAGAAGAGATTCGCCGAACGCTCGTCGCTGACAAAAGACTGATGGTTTTGATCGATGAACCAAAAGGAAACGCTAACGTTAATCTCGAAAAGAGAAGGCGACGGTGTTCACCGAGAAGCACGGAAGTAGCCGGTGTGGTTTCACTCGAGCGAAACGCCTCTTAAAGAGGATGTATGGGATTAAGATAATAGTCCCGAGAGGGAAGGAACTCGGAAGGTGAAGGAGGCGAAGGCAAAAACGAGCGATATGATGTGGGTCAAAGTCTTTGGGACTGGGTCGCCGGCGTTCGGCTCCTTCCTCAAGAACAGGCCGTCCCTCGCGAGCTTCTTCGGGATCGTCGCCGTGAGACGAGAGGTGGAGAAGGTCGGGGTTGATTTCAATTCCCGTAACGTCAGCCACCCGATACATCTACGTGCACGGAAGAAGATGTACCTTACCCTTTGTACGTATTAGAACGCTTAAATACAAAGAAATAGAATGAATCTATTAAGTCGTTAAGAAATTTCTTACGAGTTTCAAATGTTAACTGGTTTAGAAATTCTTGAAAATTTTAATAAAAAGTTATTCAAGTTACTTTACATAAAGTCTGTATAAAAATGTAAAAGTTATTAGAATGTGATGTTGCTGATATAAAAAGATATAACGATATACGTGAGTGATTTTATCGAATGAAAAAATGTGGAATTTTAATAAAAAGAAAATAAAGAAGGAAAGACGCGCGCGAGGAAATCATTGGTATTATTTTTTTTACCAAATTTTCTCATATCTCAAGATATTTATCTCAATACACATTAAGAATCCACACCGTAATAAAATGTCCCACCCTAATCGTTTAATTCCAGCATGAATTGTTCCAACGGACATGGAGTCGGCCTAAATCGTTCCAAAATCATAAAAATCACTTCAAGCTGGACCCGTTGGCCTGCAGGAAGGAAATGAAATCCCGTGGCTGTGTGACAGATTCATTACAGGTTGATATCACGAACCAGAGAAGAAAGAGAGACGAAGAAGAACCGAGAGGTTTTGGGCGATGACCGATGATGCGTGGGGTAGGTTCTCGTCTCTTCTTCATTTTTCACCCTCACGTGCTGCTAACCATCTCTCCCACACATCCCGCCGGCGCACCCTTAATAATATAACGCCATAAGAACGATAAAGTTACCGCCCCTCGGTGAGTGTTATTTTATCGCAATACTTGGATCTTAATCTTTCTGTGTATCTTCAAGCCCAAGAAAGATATTAACATCGTAAGACGTGTTAAAGGGGGCTTGAAATTTTGTTACAAGCTTTCCACCGATGCTGGTAATCTTTAAATAGTCGCGTATATATGCTTTTTTAATTGCTAAAATTGAAATTTTCATAGGAGGATAAATCGGAATTCGAAAGTTAGTTGATCAAAACATGTGACGTAAAACACTGCATTATCGATTTATATTACTTTTCCACGTTGAATACGCATAAACTAAATAATCACAAAAGGCTTCTTATTCGCTGAAACTCTACTATATTCTAGCAATAAAATTTCAAATCCTCGGACTATAGATCTGACGATTTTCGCATCTTTTCGAAACGAGTTATCCCCTTCCGCCATCTCTACCAATAACATCATCTAACGAAACGGAGGCTGCCAAGCGAATTCTCCCCAATAACAATCGAGCAAATCGTTATTGCCGCGATCAGGCCGAGCAACGAATATAACAAAAATCGTAACAACGGTCGTAAAAGCGACGGTAGGAAGGTCGCCTCATTAGCCCATCCCCTCGTGAGATCAGAATAGATAGGAACAACGCGAATTTACATACTGACGAAAGTTGCCCAGCCGGTTTCCAATTATCAGCGTGGAAAATGGAAATGGCATAGCAGCCACGTTCCCGTAGCCACGAAATTTCACTTTCCACCCTCCCACGTCCACCGGCCACCACCATCACCACCGCGTAGCTACCAGGCCACACCGTGCTCTGTTCTATCCTATCTTCCAACGCTATAAATTAATACTAATCTCGGAGCCCGTTGTGCAGGCCTTCTCTTGCCCCTTCCACGAACTAGAATGCGTGGGGCTGGGTTTTGGTGGACGGGGGCGTTTGGATTTATTGGGATTCGAGTAACTCCGTACGACGTTATCGTGCCGCCGTTCTCCTCCATGCCGTGCTTCGCCACTGACCTCTTCAAGTTCCACTGAAACACACTCCGGTCAGATACCGGTTAGAGTTCTCCATACACACAGAAACTGTTTTCAGATTATGGCGAAAATCGTGGTGGCATCGTGTCCACTCGAATGAAACTATCGTTGGTAGAAGCGCTTGTTGAGTTGATAAACGGCCACCGTTTTAGTTTAAAAGTGTTTCGCGTTACTCGATGTTTCGCTTAAAAGCCACGTTTTCGTAGCTTTTTACAGTCGGTTAAGATAGTTGATGAAGGATATATGGAAGGTTAGAGGGCTATCGATTTGGAACAGAGTTGCGACGACGATGACAGAATCTATATTATTGATTGATTTTCTTACGTATTACGGATATATTTCAGAGTTTAACAGATTCTGTGTTTCTGTGACCTACATAGGCAACTATAGAGTGTTCTTCGTACTCTCTAAGAATGTTTTCAAATCTCGTAGGTAATGCGCGTAATAATTCGTTAATTTATAACGTTACGTGATAGAAGTTACATATGTATTTGTGTATTCGTTTGTACTGGAAAATCGAACAAACGAATAATCAATCTTTCGTTTAAGTAGCACAGGTGTAAATATATGAACTTCTTCTCAAGTTCGATCTTTTTAATCTTCTTGGTAAGAATATGAGTTTGCGTAAAAGTCCACATTCTACGCACAAAGTATTCGTCAGAGGTGTCTACAAGCTTTCGAACATCTTGATGAGTCACTGTACGAGGATCGTGTTGATAGCAGAACGTGGATAGTTGGTCGAAAAGTCGCCAGAAATAGAACAGCAAGGAAAGAGACACGATAAAGTGGGCGAAAGCGGGTTGCAGACGGCAACACTTTCGTCCGCCCGTTTATATTCACGTTTTACGAGCACCACTTCAGACCACTTGCAAGCACTTGACACCTAGTCTGGCTTCTGAAACTGATCCGCCACTAATAAACCTTGGCCTTGATACGCTCGAAACGCGTCTCCTTTTCGAGTGGCGGCTTCCGGATTCAACGGGCCGCGAGCAATCGGCCGGCGTGCCGCGATTTTTCTTTGTTCTTTCTTCACCAGGGCGTGGCTGCCTTCGATTTTCACCCCTTTCCACCCATCCGCCAAGGAAACTCGCCATTTATTCATTAAAGGCACGAACGGCCATGAGAATCGACGAAGAACCTCGATTTTCAATTCTCCGCTCGTGATGACCCGTTTTCCATCCCTTCTATATCTTCCTTTTCTCTTCCTCTCCCTCTCTCTCGTCGTTCCTTAAATTAAATTCCTTTACCATCTTGAGAAATGACGAATTTTATTGCAAATCTCAATGGAACTAGATTTTGACTGTGGTTGGACCTTATTGTACGATAAAAGTGATATATGTATTAAGGTGAAAAAGCTCTATCGAAGTTGATTTGGATAATTTTTAGATGTATAGTTAGTAACGTAAATTTACAATTATTCGATATTTACTCGTGTTAAAGTATGCGACGTACGTAAATTAGATAACTGGATATTTTGAAAAATTTCAGATTATTTTCAATTCTTTGGAATGTAATAATCATAATTTTCTTACCGTTTTTTTAAAATCAATTACTAATTTATCCAACTATTATCGGTCTTTTAATAATATAGAATTCTTTTTGTTTTAGTCCCCTATATCGTGCTCGTCATATGAATCTTATATTGTGAAAAGTTATTCCGTACAAAGCTCTACAAATGTGCATAACAATACATTATGATGTAGTACGAGGATATGCCTGTGTACAGTTGTTCGTGGAAATCTACTACACCATATTTCAAATCCCATTTTTCATTCCGTTTACACATATTCCTTTTATTCCTCTCCTCTATTGTTTCAGCACTTTTACCTATCCTCGACGTATGTAAAACATATCGCATATTTCTCCTCGTAACTCGAAGGTCTAGCTTCGATAAATATAGATAAGTATAACCGACTCGAAGTTCCGAAAACGACTGTTTCTTCCATTTCATTAAAAATTAAAAAAACGTGAAGCCTGCAACCCCACGTCATAAAAAATTCCCAACAACTTACCTACTAATTCTATTTCTTATGCCAAGTATACGAAAGCTACGGCTCTCCGACAGACGAAATTCCAGAAACCTGCGTACCCAAAATCTTATCCGTACGCCGGTGTCCGAAAACTGAGAACCACTGCAGCGTGTCTAATGTAAGAGGAAGAGATCGGAGTTGGAGGAGGTGAGAGTGAACGTGCGTAGCTGAAGGGGCAGCTCGGCAAGCCGGACTTCGAGGTCCTCCTTCGAGCCTCCGGCCCCCGTCGCCATCCTCCTCCACCTCTGTCCTTCACCCTTCTCCGGCCTGTTCAGACTTCACCCCGCGCTTCCATCCCTTTTTCTCTCAGCGACGACCCCCAGGAACGGAGCAGGGCTGGCTTCACGACGAGCTCGGAGATGGTAGAGGCGAAGGAGGCGGCTGGAGGTGGCCGAGGAGGGTGGAAGTGTTGGAGGAGGGTGGGTTAGGTCTGAGCCTAGATCAATACTCGCATCTCTGCCGGCTGGACCAGGCCGGACATTGCGTTCCGAAGCTCACCTTCTAGCCGATATCAACCCTCCTACGGCATCCCTTTCCCTCGTGTTGCCACCCTCGCTCTCTCCTCTGCTCCACCTCTTTTCTCCTCCTTTCAACCCCTCTTTCACGACCTCTTGGCCGGCCAACTCTGCCAGCTCTAGCATCGCCACCCTTCCTCCTCACCCTCTTCCACCACCTCCTCCACTTTCTTCCCCCCGTTCCATTTGCATCCGCTTGTCTGGAGGCAAAGGTTTTTTGGTGGAAGGATTTTTTTTCACCCTCCGTCGACGTGCCGGACGTGTCTCCGTTGCTGTTTATTCTTCGGGGGTAGTCGCGTTGGTCGATGGGTGTCGAGTCGCCGTTTTCTTTTCTGATATATTTTCATCATGAATGTTTGTTGGTAGTTTGGTCAAATCGTCAGGTTGATTTTAGTACGTGTAATAGTTGGTGATCAAGGGCGGAAATGGGCCGTAATACGAATACCCATAGTTGGCCTTAACGTCTAACGTCTTTGGTAACCGACATAACAGTATACGATATGCAAAATAATAATACCAAAAATAAGTTACGACGACAATAAAGATTAAGGAATCGCCCTAGCTTCCCAAAATATTAAAAGATAAGAGAAAGCTATAAGGCTGAATTAATTAAAAATTCTTTTAATTTAAGAACCATATCTTTTGAAACAAAACAATGAAAATTTCAAATTATCTGAATGCGATTGAATAAGAAGGACTCGCTAGCCATTCTGTCTGTTTCGTAACATCTTTATACCATCTCACGACAGACGAACAAAAGGAAATAAAGAATTCACGAAGAAATCTCTTTAACCTGATCCACAATGAGGATGTAAAGAGTTCATCGTTCATTCTGTGCGTAGAAAGGCGCGAAGAAAGAAGAAAGAAGAAAGCCGTGTATTCCGGTCGGTTGGCCGCAACAAACCCACGAGAATAACGATTATGACTTCCGTGTAGCAAACACCGTGTAAACGGGACGGCGAACAATTCAATCCTACTCCGACCACCTTTCCCACCCACCCTCTTATGCTTAACCACCCCTTTGGTCGACGTGGCACGCGTGTGGAAATGCCTGCGTGCACGCACGACAATAAAAGTATCGCGGGATCCATTACCTTAATTGGAAGGTGGCTATGGGACGGTTTTATGGTATTTCCTTCTCCAGGCAATCTCGCATTCCAATGCATCTTTCTTCCGTCTTGCGATAGACAGATTTGAATTTTCCTAAATTCATGGAATTTTACATGGATATGAATAAATCGATAATATATTCAAACAGAGTTGAGTAGAAATACTAAAATATCAAATAATAATAAAATAGAATCAGCAGGTGGTTCGGTATAAATACAATCGGGAAAATGATATTAAATTTTTGAACGGTAAGTTAAAAAAAGAATGTAATTTTATCGCTTAAAATTGATAAGATTTTTATCACATAAGATTTTATAAATTATATAGAATCTTCGTATACTATGTGTCTAGTACGTATACACGAATGTTTCGATGAAACGATAATCCCACGTTCGTGAAATCTTTCTGAACGCGTGAATGGCTTTAATCGGTGTTCATCAAGCGGTAAAGTGGCCATGTTGCGGAAAAATATTTTCATTCGATTAATTTAAATACACGTGCGAAAACATAGGAAACGACCGGCAGCGTGTGCTAATTTACAATTCATCCTTTGTTTCGAAGAACAATAAAGGCAGTGATGACAAGGGTAACGAGGGGGTTACGATTCGAGCAGTGAAAATATGAGGCACTCGTGCGCTCTCTTAATTTCTATTTTCTCAAAATTGAAAAACAACGCGATGATTAACGGCTTTTAAGGGACAGAAAGCAGTGGGCGATGTAGATAAAAATACAATGAACAAAATATATTTGATATGCTAATAGTTTTTATTAAACACGTAACTCAAATATATTCATTTTTCATCTAAGTTCAGATGAGGTAACTCACAGCACTTTGAATAATCTAAAAGTATAAATAATAGTGAAATTACTGTTATTACTGTTATATCCGCCAGTTTGAAAGCTGTTATTTTGCTGAATACCATGGTCCTTGTGAGTAAAAACTTGTGACACTTTTTAGGGAATATATAACATACTAGATCGCATTTAAATGCCAATCGTCAATTAATTCTTGGAATGTAAAGATTGAAAAATATCAAAGGAATATAAAATAATCTTACGCTGCGATGAACGCTTCTTCGCTATGATTTAATAGTCTTTGTTCAGGAATGCAAAAAGCGAATATGCGTATAAATCGAACAAATTTAAATGTTACAAATCGTATCAGCTCTCCTGTGTTAGTTAAATTCGAGACAATCTAAATAAGCGAAACATATTATTAATATACAATTAAAGGGAAATCTTCTAATTTAATTATATGCGCAAATACTCACTTCAACTCCTTCTATATTAAGACTGATAACGTTAAAATAAATCTGTGCTAATATGGACAATTATAACAATTTCAACAGTTCAGTAGCAATTTCACGAGGAGCCACGAACATTGCTACGTTGTCCAAGCCAAAATTGAAGTCAACTAGGAAGTTTTTAACTTCAGCGTACAATCATTTGAATTACCAGCGGCATTGTTGTGTAAATTTAGACTAGAATGGAAATAAACTACACCAAAGATCGACGAGAGGAATTTCTTTTCGTTTTGATATCAAACATATCTACAAATATAATAAAATATAATTGTGCTTCCTTGAATGGCATAATATCGAATAATCTTATTTTCTGGCCGGTTCATGTAATATTTGTAAGCATTTTTAATGAATAAAAGTACATCTTCGGTCTGTAATAAGAAAAACAGAAGAAAGGCTGGTAAGGTTAGTGTGAAGGATTGTAACAGAGCGAGAATTAAATTAATTAATCAACTCTGAATATTCATGGATTAAACGAGGTAAGAAAAGATATCTTATCTTCTCCAGAAGATAAAAATCGGGTTGAAGTACGACAACTGGCACGAGAGGTTTGTTAAGATCAGGCGTATGGATTCGACGATCGAATCTTGGTTGCGAATCCGCACGTTGAATAAAGAAAGATATAATAAAATATAAAATTACAAAAGTAAATAAGTAAAAACATGTTCAAGAGATCGATGCTTGAGAAAAGTAAGAAATTCTATTCTATGCCAAATTGTCAGATTCTGCTATAAAAATTTTAGTAACTTCAATGTCACTCTCCTTATTTACAATTAGCATATGTTGTATAATATGTAGCATATGTAGCATATGTTGTAGTATAATGAGAAAAGCAGAACATACGAAAGAAACGTTATACGTTTCAATTAACCCTAATGCTTCATGTTGTTAACATTGTCCGCTGTACATCGAAGGCACCGAAGAAATTCTCCGCGCGAAGCTTTCGCCTTACTCTAAAATGAAAATCGTTCTAACCTGGCGAGTTATTCTTTCTGTAGTCTGTTTTAGTAGGACATTTGATAACGATCAGTCATTTCGCTTATTAAGTAGAACGTTCTCTGTAAAATGGCGAAAAAGAAAAGAGAGGAAAAAAGCAGTAATTTTCTTTAATTAGATATCATTTCACGAATGTATCTGCCATTAAAGGAATAGGTAGAATTTCGAGACCTCTTTAAAGAACGTAAAAATATTGTCTCTTGGATTTAATGAATGTAGAAAAACCGACTACTGCCATTGTTTAAATAATTAACTAAATTCTTAATGATTCAGCAATTAAATGAAAGTAACGGCAATAATCGATATGGATTTGTTTGAGCAGTCTATCTTTCGAAATATTACGATAAAATTGCGAAAATTGAACAAAAATCAATTATATTTCACATAAAATGTAACGCAGACTCTCCTTTGTTCAGAGATAATTATTGTACTTATAATGTTGATTGGTATTGCGTTAATTCTAAAAATGAGATTGTTAAAAGGATATCATCGTTCACACGAAATTCAAGCCATACATCAAGATATCTATAAGGCTAGATCTTATCCTTGCACGTCCTTCCATTCCATCTTCCACGAAATCATAGCTTTGACTCTATCGCAGATATATGTTAACTTTCTCGATTAATCCTATTCGGTATGTATATATGTACTTTCCTGAAAAGATCATTGAATAGCACTCGTATTTCTATCACCGGTAGAGGTACTATTTATCCGATAAAAAGCAATTTTTCTCGCAAATCGGGAAAGAATTCGCCGATTGGTTAAACCCACCTGGTACCTTTCCAAAATATCTAAATTTAAACTTTCTTTTGTTCCAACCATTGGAAAACCAAATTCCAATTTTTGCACCGTTCGCGACACACGAGTAGAAACGCAACTTTCCTCGGAAAACGAATTTCAACCTCCAATTTCACTTCTACCGCGTTCCATCCATCCTGTACAAAAAATTGTAATCCAGCGCTCGGTCTAGCAACAGGAACTTTTAAAACGCTTCCGAATGCTGAAAGAATGCTTGGCGGAAAAGAGAGCGAAAGGGAGAACCACTGTGCACTGGTCAATTTCCCCTTAGTTTCGTCTCGCGCGGGAAGGATGGACGCGTGCGGTCTTTCTCTCTCTTTCTCTCTACACTCCAAATACGCCACGCTATACGTAGCCTTAAACGACCAAGCCGAGAAAGAGAAACGTGCCCGCACACCCTGTATTTACAAATACACGTAGGAAAGCACACGCACTCGGGGGAGGCCACCAGCACGTACCGGCCGCCGAGAAAATTCAACCGGTCGGTTCATTTGCATGCTCGTCTTTTTCCGATCCCTCGAACGCTCCCTCCTTTCGGATTCAACCAACGACGCGTTACTATGATAACCGGGGAGGAATTTTCTTTGTTCACCCCTTCCAAATCTCGTGGCCATCAGCGGCTGAAACGCCAGCGAGGAACAGCTTGTCCAGCATCCTCTTACGAGTTGGTCGTTGCACAGGCAGAATCGTCCGAATCCGCGGAATCATCCGACTTTCCCGTATAATTGAAACATTTGTATTTAGAGAATATTTATAGGAGGGCTTGGAAAAATAAAAAATACGGTGGTAAATGTTAAGATTTAGTGGAGTTTTATTTGGAATATGTGCTAGCTCAATTGATCGCAAGTATAAGAAAGCAATTCCACGAACACATCGAAACATTAGCTTCAAAGTTTCTTAGATTCGAGAAACTGGTCACAAGTCTCTTGTGGGAACGTGTAATTCAATTTCATCTCGACGAATCATCGAAATCTATACACTTTCGATATTAGTGTTACGAGATCCTTAAGATGTTAGACCAAGAAAGTTCAATTTCATTTGGCAACTCAAAGTTTTCATATGTATATACATACATAGTTTAATTATAAATCCATGGAAGAAAATTTCCTTACTGATAAAAATCATAACGATTCGAGACTCATCTCGGCAAAGTTCAAAGATCGAACTCTAGACTTCAATTTAAGATTCATCGCAACATGGAGCGAGAGAAGCCACCACGGTTTTCGATCTCCATTGAATTTGATCCGACCACGAGCTTAATTATCATTCCAGTTCGATCCGTTTTACCTCACGTAGACGATACTCTACAGGGGCGAGTTTCTGCGTAGTTTCTTAAAGAAGACCCACTCTGCTGTTCACTTTGTTTTTCTTGGAACTCTAATAGGGTCGCCTTACTCCGCAACATCTATCCATCGTCTCGTCCTGTTTCTCTCTCTCGCGCTGCCTCTATTCCGGAATTTCAACCGGCCGCTTTCGCGATAGGACGTCCTCTCGCTGTTGTATCATCCCCTGTCCCTTTTAACCCAAGCTTTTCGCCAGCCTATTTTCTGTATAATTTCCCGAACGAAACGAAAATACTTCTGTTGCTTTTTTAAGCAGAAACGTACTCGACAGCTTTGTTAATTTCACCGACTTCTGTCCTAAGTATTTCCAAAGTTGGAAAATGGAAGAAGAAAGATACGATTTATTTTCCGAATATGTTTCGCGAATAACTTCTAGAGGAAGATTTATAGTTAGAGAGAAAGAAACGTTGCGTGAACTGTTTCCTTAATCTTCTTCCTATTCCTTTCCCGAATCTTTCCCCGCCGGATTTAAAATAAATTATTTTATTCATTTGTTATTAGAGACTAATAGTATCTCATAATATATCGAACAAATAGTAGGAACCAATAAAAATTGTTACAAAAAATACTTTCTTAAGAAAGTTCTTTCTTTCGTCGATACGACATGTTCACACCCTTTTTCTTGATTCTTATTGCTCGAGGATTTAAACCGGTTTTTCGTGAATTATCCATGGGCGACTTCGGTTACGGTCTACCATATAGTTAATTGGATAACTCGTCTCGTAATCAGACGATAATACAAGGGTATCTGGCCCGGTAGTTTGCAATACAAGTTTTACAATGTGTACATGTTGTCAGTCGTGCTGTGCCGCGACGATAATTAGACCCGCGTTAAATTATTACTTTTCCGAACGCCGCCGCGTGGAAACACACGACTCGATGATTGGCCCACTTCCATTCTTCTCTTGATCTCCTTTTCGTTCGAACGCTGCAAAGGGGAGGATTAATAATGCCATGATTTTACGGTTGCCTGACAAAAGCACCGTAATTCGGATCCAACCATGATGGCGGGAATCCATGAACGTTTTTCTCGATAATTCAAAGAATTTTTATTCCCTCGATGTATTTCTGTACTTGTTATTTAATGAGAATATTTAACGTTCGAACGTTACACGATAGAAATATAATAAGTAAATTTTGCTTGATTTTCTGACTTTAATATCATTTTAGAATTAAACAGGAGGTTCTTCGTATGTCATAATCGAAAACCAACCTGTTATGCTTCAAGCTGAGAGTCTTTTAAAAATAGCTGATAAATCGACAAATTTGTATGAAAGCCAAAGATGCAATTATCGTTACTTATCTTTAATATTATAATGTTATAATAATTTGGAAATTTTGAAGTGGATGGAAGAACACATGTTCATCTCTAAAGCCAAAAAAATGGCAATTTTTTTTGATAGTAGATTGCATTTTAAAACGTCCTCTATGCAGAATAAAAAATACGAATTATCGTGTTCTTTTAGTCTGTAGTCTTTATTTAATAAGAAAGCATGCCTCATTTAATAAGGAGTAATTTTCTGCAGTAATTTTCTCCAGTAATTTTCTCCAGTAATTTGCTTATCGTAATATCAAGTACGAACATAGATGCACCATCATCTTTTAAACAGACACGCTTTTCTATTATTACACATAAATCGTGTGCTTCAGCAGATCAAACAAGAAGCAGATCGTACGGAGGTCCAGTTTTTCGACACAAAACACCATTACAGATACGGAAAAAGATGGAGAATGCAAAAAGCCACGATTACAAAGATGGGATATTCGCATGTTCGACGTGGTCATGGTAATTGCGTATTCTCTGGTCCGTGGAATTTTTAAAATACGAACGAGAACGCGGACCGGAAACCCGGTGGACGAAGAAGTCGTGATTTCCATACGCGAGCGCTCGATCGAGCCGGAATGGCTGACGTGTTGGAAATAATTAAACGGGACACGGGAAACCGAGATAAAAAACGAAGGGAATATCGACACGGTTAATGATAGTATGTATTTTGCTTGTAACCGGGGTCGAGATCTCGCACAAAATTAACGCTGAGACGCTGCGAAACCCTTAACGCATGCAAACTTAATTACATGCGATCTCTCGCGATTCCATACCCGTTCGTGATACGTACAAATTTAATTAACCGCTTGTTCCGCAATATTTAACCTTCCTCTGTGTCAGCGAAGAGTGTATAACGAAGATTAATGGTGGATTAACGCGCCACCACTGTTACGCGATAAAATGACCGATTTATGGTTAATTGTAACAAAAGTTTCCGTCTTGTTCCGAAATTTTTTAAATGCCTCTATAATTTGAAACCTTCGGAAATTTACATTTTACTTGAAAATTTGTTAAACGATACTGAGATGTGAAAGTTCGTGTCTTGCTCGAAAATTCGTTAGATAATTTTCATTATGAAACGTTTAAAAAATGGGAGTAATTAATTTTAATACAATACGATCGAATACGACAGCATCCAACCAGAAACTTCCACGGTCGAAAGACACGGATTTTTCCAGTTAAAATCTTGTAAATCCATGTAAAATCATTGGGAACGCGGTGAGTCAACCACGCTAATTACAAAAAGTATTTGAAACTTTGTGTCGTAAAATTCGTCTCGCTTACCGCATCCAGCATTTTCTATCGCGCTTCAACGTTCAATACGAAACTTCTTAAAGAGTTGAGGTATTTGTGTAACTATCACCTTAAGAAGCTTACGGCAAGAATTTCGTCTTGGCACTACAGAACGATAACTTAGTCGTTTAAACCCACGGACGATAAACTTGGTGGCATCCAGTTCGCGAAACAATTAAATTCTCTCGATAATTCGTAACCCTCGCAGATATGACAGCTTTAGGAAAGACAGCTCGAAACTAAATAAACTGGGTCAGTTGTCACGCTGCCAAAGCACAATTCATTCCAAGAATCTCTGCCAATATTCCTTTACCAATCGATCGATAACGAACCAATATCGCTATCAGATCCTAAAGAAAACCATCTATCATAGGCATATGCAATACGTTACATCCAAAGAAACTATTATACACAAATTTCTCACATTTGCTTCTATTTTATCCAGAGAACCACCGGTTGGCCACCACTGTTCACTTTCTCCGTGTAGGAGAGCGCGAGCTAAGCAACAGAGAAACCATGGAAGGGTGGTGGAAAGAACGACAGAGACGGAGAACCCTTTGGCGTCTCACCCCTTCGGCTACCCGTCAAGCCAGTCTCACTCTCGCTCTCGATTCGCTCTCACTCGTGTCCTCCGCAGCCCTCTTCATCTCTCACACTCTTCAACCGGCCCCACCCCCGCCGCGTATCCGCGTCTTCTCCCTCCTGACAAGTGAGAGTGGACCTTGGTCCAGCGCTGAATCGACCCTCTTTGCGTCCACCCTCTCCTCCCCTCAAACACCCCTGAACCCCTCAACAACCCCCGGCAACCCTCCACGATTCCAATGATCCAACCTTCCTTCTTCCACCTTCTTCCACTCTCCCCCTTCCTCCTTCGTCACCACGTTCCTCGGGCTTTTCTCTGGCCTCTGCACGTCGCCGCACCCTAATCCCCCATCTCGAAGATACGTCTACCCTCGAACTCCCGTATCGATTGGTGAGAACCACGCCAGAGAGCGCCACTGAGCTATACCTTAAAATTTTAGGAAAAATTCCGACGGAATTTTGGTAATCTTTGGCGCAGGGGTTGGTTTGAATTTTGACTGGTAGCGTGGATACTGGAGGGTTTGGTTGGAAAGGAACATGCGAGATGTAGTGTCTGAATGACGAGTTTGGCTGTTAGCAGAAGACCAGTTAAGTTGACACGTGGATGATAACTTCATCGTTGTTCGTTATTGTTAATTTTAAGGGACGATTTTCAAAAGTTCCTTACGTGTTTTCTCTGCTCTTTTATTTTTCGTTTTCGATAGAATAGTTTCAATGAACGATTTATAGAAAGTTTAAGACTGTTGTACCATGAATAGCTGCGGGTGGAAAGACTTTGCGTTGCATCGTCGACATCCCTTTCCGAGAAAGTTTCCCCGAGGGCGGAAGTTAAAGACACCGGGGACATTGTCCTGCCTTGAGTCGTTGTTACGCCTCGAGAAGCTGCAACTTTCGCAGAGGCGATTCTTTCGACGAAACAACACTGTCTAAAATCGTGTTGCCAGAGTGGATTACGATTTAAAGAAAAAATTCTCAAACACTCTTCTACTATGATACTTCGAACTTGTTCTATTGCTACGATTTTTAGTTATTTTGTCCTCTCTTAGAAATAAATCGAGCAGTCAGTCCGTTGCTTCGTTCCATTTGCTTTAGAGATAAACGACGAATTAAAAGAAACGAAGTGACAATGTTGGAGCTGTATAAAAGGTTTCGTTTCTCAATAGTCTTAAACCGGTCGATTGACTTTACACAAAGGGCAGTATCTCTGGTTAAGAAGCCGAACGAAAGCCGAACGAAAGGTCGATTTCCAATTATATCCCCGCGCGAGGATAAACCTTGCTAAGCCTAAACGAAAGAATAACACTTAATGATATTCCGTCGTGTCGATCGTAAAAGCGTACAATGTAATCTGGATACCGGTGATTTCCTACTTTCGTCCATCCTAATGAAAAACGGCTAACGACGTCCCTAACGGACGCATAAAATCGATCGTGAAGCGAGTAGTTGTCGAACGAGCCGTTACACTACACACGATCATCCTTTCGTGATCGAACGTTAGCCACATAGTAACCGATTGCCTCTTAGGTGGTCGAGAAAGTCCTGCCCATTTCTCTATTTTACCATTTTAATAAAATGCAACGTGTCGCGATTCGCAAAAGTATTCGAATACTTATAGAAATCGATATATACACGAAAGTTTTCTGTTGTTAGCGTTGGAGGATTTTTGTAGTCCAACTAGATAACATAGAACGACTTTGCGCTTGATGCAAAACCTTCTTTTACGATAGATTTGACGTGACACATCCACGCGCTCGAAATCCGACCAAGTCACCGCGATCTACCCAGACGATCATAAAAAAAGCAATTAGCGGTCGACGCGTTTAATCGCCTCGTAAAATCCATCGTACGCGCTCTTTACATTTAGCTTCGCCTTCCTTCTCTCACCCGTCGTTGCTTTCATCTTTGTTACACAAAGGTGACTGTTTCTATCCTTAGCTGCTTTTCAGCTGAAGGAAACGACTGTTTAACAACCGATAAAGCCCTTCGTTCGTAGCCGGATAACAAGGCCGCGTGCTGGGATACAAAAAAACGTTATGACGAATTAGGGCCACCCTTAGGTCTTTCGTTCTTGAAGGAGAAACCTGCGGAAGAAGACCTACCCCAAGGATAAATGTGTTTCCGGAGCAGCTAATGCGCGAGGGTACTGAGGATTCTCGGAACGTTTGCGCTGTTCTGATTCACTGACTAACACGGATTACGTTTAACGAGGTTAGTGCATTTCTGGCAACTGTTGATTGTATTTCGTGGACTTCGGAGAGCAGATGTGGGGTTAGAGGGGTAGAATGGATAGAGGAAAAGCGGTTTAAGTATTTTTGAACAATTGTATATTAAGAAAATAAAAATGTAATGTTAAATGCAGATATTAATTGATGTTTTCTTGCTACACGCTGTTGAAACGATTTGTTTAATGAATAATTTTTTATGTAAATAGAGCGTTTTTCTTTGAACGGTCTTTCGCAAAAAACCTAATCCAAGGCTTCTCTGATTTCAGGGCAGTCTGATTCAACCGAAGGACTTTTCCACGCGAATGATATTTGGTTACAAGTTATTGATTTTGACAATGCTAATCGTTAATAGAGTATTTATTATGATGTATATTTTATAATAGCCTTCGTACATTTGTGTAAGTATTTCATTTATTTAACATATATGGACGTGTTTAAAGAGATCGATACTAATTTAAAAGACAATAAATGCAGTCAAGGTAATTTTTTAAATTGTGATTCGGTTCTTTATTTATGCATCACAGATTGATAAAGTAAACATGACATGGCCAATGAATAATTTATAAGAAATTTAATTGAGAATATAAATAGAGATAAACCTTGAGCTATTAAGTTGTCTGACCTTTAGCGCCTGTTTCTACTACGTCCTTCCTATACGTGGAACTATATCATAGATGTATACTGCCTGTTTCACTGGCAATCTCGGAATAATCAATAACCGAATCTACTACTAATCGATACAAATTACATATAGATAAATGTCACACCCTAATTTAGGTTAATACAATTATTTATAGGAACAGAATGAAACAAACGGACATCTTATAATTTCTGTAAAAGGAGAAATTGTGTCAAAATGATTGAATTGATCTCTTTCTTCCTTCGTTTTCTTTAGACACTATATTTCCCTTTAATGGAAATATATTAATCTTAATGCAATAATAATGTTAGATCAATGCGTATTAAATTTCGTTTCTACAAAATTCTACAGAATTTAGTGGAATCGATATCATCCATTAATCGTCAATTTATTGTACACTTTTTATATCCATAAAAATACATCTAATAAGAATCGTTCTACCACTCTAATACTTGCACACAGGTGCAATAACAGTTTATCAAAGGAAATACGAAAGGAGATAAATTGCAAAGCCCGTTGCTCGGCCCACGTAACAGCTTGCTCGTTATGCAGCTGGTTCGCAATCTCATCGGGGAAATTTTCTTCTTAACCATCGATAAGACGGTGAGCAAACTTAGGATCGGAAAACTTACCCCTTCTATGCGTGGTATCCCCGTGGAAAAAGGGTCGCGGGATTATCCGGGTCGTATCTCCATAAAGGCGACTCCGCAACCGTCGACTTTTCGCCACAGTTTGTAGTTCTTAAAGGGGATCCGGTAAACGTGGTCGTCATCTTAAAAACGATCGGCCGAAAGAAGAGAATCGCGAATTAAGTTCGATCGTCCGATTAAAATTATCCATCGTAAATGACAAAATCCACTCTTCCAAGAAATAATATTGTAAACTATAAAAATATGAAATCTACAATTTCAATGTTTCTCGTTAGCAAAATATCTCGAAAGCAAGCTATCGAGGCAAAAAATTAGACGAGTGTTCGATTTCAAAAGGTCGATCATTCGCCTACAATTCACAGCCCTTCTGTCGCTCAAATTATAGGATTCACCGTAAGCAGTCTTTCCATCTTCGATCGAACCTAACGCTGAAAATCAAGCGTCGTTCAGGGCTACCATCGTTTCGATCAGTTCAGTCCAGGAAGATCCACGGGATGACCTAATAATATCCGAACGGAATCGCGTGCACGCGATTTTATCGGGCCGCCGGTTAATCGATAAAGCGGCACAAACGAGTCCGTACGAACGCGGAAATTACGTCGCCCTACCTAATATCGTCGCCGGTCGACCGTTTAAATTAATTAACCGGTACTTTTGAAAAAGTAGGTACGCTATGCCTGGCAGGAGCATTATACACGGGTCGGCTGGTTGCGCGAAAACGAACATTAACAAACACCCGCGGACCAAACGGAGCGTCCTCCTCGTCGTATCAGTCTCGTATGGGCGTAATTTGTGCGAATATCACACGAAAGAGGACACCAAGCAAATAAGAAAAAAAAAAAAAGGTTGGAAATACGTGGAGAGAGGAGTTTTTATATAGAAGGTACTTTTGGCTCTAACTCTCGCGACTCGTTCCGGAATTTCCGTGCTCAAAGGACGAAAAAACGAGTGGTCCGTGGGCGAGGACGAGCTAAAAGCGGTTCGTCTCTCGAAGCAGCCGCCTCCGATAGAAGTACCGTTGCGGCGCGGCGGTAGCGGCAGCCCGTCGTCTCACTCGTCTCTGATGTCTGCGTTAACTCTATTTGAAATTTTAAAATTCAATGAGCCAATCCGATCGAGTATATTGCCGGCTCGTGCTTCTGCTCTTTTCTCTTTTTGCGGATGGTTCGCGGAGCCACTACCGCGAAAGAAAAAGGGGGGACTGGCGAGGGCCTTTGTGATACGTTTTAACGGGGTTCCCTTCGGCCTTTTCGAATTCTCGATAGATCAAAAGCGTCGACCAACCTCGTCGACCAGCTTCGTCAACACCGACGAACCACATCTATACACCTATCTCTCTTCTGCGTTTGTTTCTCACCCTCTCTGTTCTTTCTCGTCCTCTTTCGGTTCCTCGTCCTCCTCGTCTGCCTCCCTCTTGGACGTCGTCAACGTCGTGGTTCGACTGGTTCGGGACGGGCGTTTTCTGTCGCGCGCGCGAAAACTTTTGCGAGCCGAGCCTCTCGTTCGCTGGCACGTGAAATTCCTGTGCGAGGGTTTAATAATCACGCGGCGAGCGTCCGCTTTGTGGCGCGCGACAAAGCGAATTGATTTGTTTTATAAATTGGGGTAGGTCTGTTTGCTTGGCTAACTTTCGGAGGATAGCCGTGTAGGGACCATTCTATGCGCCCCCGTGTCTCTCTCCATCGAAGAGAGGTAAATTAAAGGGAGACGCCGAGTCTGGAATCACCTTGCTCTCTCCCTTTCTCTCTCTTTCTCCCTTTCTCTCTCTTTCTCTTTGTAGTCGATACTGAAATATTCTTTTGTTTTCTGTTTTCTTTAACTCAGGGGAGTTAAAGTGCTTGTCTAACGACAAGGGGGGTTGATTGTGTTTTTGTAGAATTTTCTCAGACACGGCGTAAAAGCGGAATGTTTCGTCTTATCGTGTAAAATATTACGAGGATATTTGACGAATTGCATATAGTAATGGTGTAACAACTGCTTTAAAATCTGCATCGTCGCAATAAAAATTCCTCGTAACAACGCAACCACACATTAACATCCAATATAAGATAACCGAACCTGTATTTAATTCCCTTGCAACGTGTTTACAGCACAAGAAGAAAAAGGAACATCACGAAAGAAAATTGCTTAATTACAAATCCGTCGACAACGATCGTTAGGGAATGTATCACCTAGGCGCACTTTCTTCTTTCACCCCCAAAAGAGCCACGTATCTGTGTACGAAATTATCCCTAGTAATCGTTACACGAGCGTCATCCCCTTCGGCACGTAATAAATTCTTAAGAACCGTCCAAGGTGTCGGCCGATAACGACCGGTCGTTTACTGGCGTATAAATGAAAAAGCGAGACGTTCTGTTCGCCACGGCCGGAAGCCCGTAATTCTGCACCACCCTCCGCGCCTTCTAATAAATGCCTCGTGCCGTTCGTCCGGACATAGATATAATTCACTGCTGATTATATATAATATATCCAGTCGTACGTGTTTCTCTACGCCATTGTTCTGACTTTATTAAGCGATTTCATTCAAAACAGCCTTCCCCATCGTTGTCGCCCAACGACCGTGTTGATTCGTTTAAACGCCGCGTCTCGCGAGTTTATTTAATCTGATCGTCGCAATTAAGTGGCTCTTTTTTACGCAATTTTTTTCGCAAAGTATTTGAGGATTTTTTAAGAGTAATTTTACGCGTTAATCGAGTATGGTAATCTTATCGTTACTGTAGTAATTTTAGGGAGTTACGATCGTAGAAAAATTTCGAAAGATTCATCTCTCACTCTGTTTGTCTCTCTCTATCTCTGTCTCTCTCTTTTTCGCAACAGAAATTTAAGAGAAAGAAAATGATACTTTAAAAATATTTTATTAAGAATTTCTAATTTGAAGCGTAAAGGCGAGGATAATTGTTTCCCGAAGGGTCCAAAATCATCCCTACATTATTCAGCCTTGGCACACGCACCGAACTGTATGCGAATGTGTGTACAAGGTCAGGGGGTTGGCAGGCTGCGTTATTGGAAGAGGAATATCGTTGGAAAGGGAAAAGGGGAGTGGTTCGCTGATAACAAGACTGTTCACCACGTGACTTCAATACAGAGCTGCAAAAGGGGCTGGCATCGATACACGAAAGGCGAGCACGCTTCTCAATTGCGGGGAAATAGTCGTACGCGGCTTGAATTGTTTTTACGCTTCTGTTTTCCAGGAAATTCATTCTTTTCCATTTCTATTCCTTCCGAAGGAAATTTTCTCCTTACCATACAGTTTCCTTGGTAAGTTTCCAAACGGGCTTGATAATTACGAATATAGAAACAAGACGAACTGTTTGTAGTAAGCATAAAAACTATTTATCTTAATGATATGTACAAAAACAGAAATTATATAAAGTTATTTAATTGATTTCCCTATAAATTGCGTGCGGCATCTTTTAATTAATTTCGAGCTGAGTGAAGTCTGAGTATATGTGCGCGTATGCGTATATTAAAGTTTGACTTCAAAACGAAATTTCCATGCGTAATTACAAATTTATATATCATTACAAATATTTCGCAACGGCATAAACAATTTAATTTATACCATCGAATATCAGCAGAATTAACCGATTCCGAATCTACATCTGCATAATCTCTTTCTATTTTTAATGACTGCGTGCCATTTCGAAAACCAGTCTCGCGAAACAAACCACATCGGACGTCGTTATCGTCATAGTTAATAACCATATTTCTTTCAACTGGCTGCACGTTGACAAGCGCAGGATAACATATAAAACGAGAAATTACATTTGCTGAACATAAGCGCGCGATCACTCGACGTCTTAATGCCAGTTTCTTTCTCATAACCGCATAGAGAACGATCGAGAGGAATGGTTATTTATTTTATTCGAAATGTTCCGAAAAGGAAAGGAAAGGAAGATTACGGAGAAGAAAAGAAAAGGAACAAAAGAGATATAGTAAGGTAAGATTATTCGAGCTGAATCAGAAGTCAAACTCGGCTTTTTATCAGTTTCTCAATTTCATTATGTAATTACACGATTAATGTTCAACTATCGAGATAACAATTGTTTATAATTTCTACAAGTTCGTCTCCATGAATTTAATAAAAAAATAAATAATAATAAATACCTAGTTCTCCTGATTGAAATAACTCTACGGAAAATAAGAAAGAAACGTTACGTTCCGACGAATAATTCAGTCGGTTAAGGTTAAGGGAACGTTCTCTTTCGGCTCGGTTATCCGCGTCGACCGTTTCTCTCGTACGCGATAATTGCCGGCGTTATTAAAAACAGTTTATGCCAGCCAGATCAGTCCGGCGTTCGTTAGTAGAACGCGTTCCGAGAATCCGATTTTAATAGGCGCGTAGTTTCCCGTGAAACGCTTCGAGTCGACCAGAACGATTTTACGACTGCTCGTTCCACGGCCTTTCGGTGGCGTACCGGGGCAAACAAGAGGAATGGTTCCGTGCTGCTTAAGAGACTCGGCCGAATAATTAAAATTGATGTGACAGCAAATGTTGCCGCGTACATGTAAATCAGTTGGCATCCCGACGCAGATGACGCAATCCACCCCCTACCACGATCCACGTTTCTTTTTCCTTTTCCTTTCGTCGAACGTTTTCGATCGTCAGTTTAAAAATCGTTCGGATTTTAGAACGATATAAAGTTTATATCGAGGATGCGGTGCCATCGTTTCGGAAAACGAAACGTTTTCTACGACTCGTGTGGCATTCTTTTCTCGTTTATTTTCGAGATTCGCGAACATCAGCCGGTGCATACGAATTAGTCGCATTAGTCCTCAGGCAGTTAAATGTTTTCGACGAGGTTTCATCTTTCTAGGTTTTGTTACACACGTATACAGATATTTTCAGACTTTCGGCGTATTACACATTCTTTGGGGTTGTTCCATTCTTTGTATGGTTACGTTCGATTACGATGATCGTGCAAGACGATTGGAACGAGATTTGATTTGGCTCGCTTTAAGCTCGTGCCTCTCACAAATACGATTAGTATTAGCATAGTGATAGAGTCATGTCTTTGGAAATCTTTTCATCGATCTGTCGACAATTCCTTTACGTTATACTAATTCGTATCGAAGGTACATACTTTGTATAATACGAACGATTTCCAGAAATATAATCAACGGTTCGAACAATTTATTTAATTGAATTAATTTTAATTATTAGCTATCCCATTACTTTTCCGACTAACTGTAGTACAACGCAACAACGTCGTTTCAAACTAACTCGCCGATGGTTTCACGTGTCGTTTAACGTTTCCATTGTACATCGAATACGAGAAACGTGTAAGTACGTGGACGCGTGTAAAGTCGAGTGCAACGGGACACTCGACATCCGTGACACTTTAACGACTCTCTGAGCGATCGAGGAAGGTTCTCGGTTCCCTGCGAAGTTCGGTCATGAGTTCGCGTCGCGATCGAATTTTTCGCTCTTTCGTTACGGTCGACGGGCACGCGATTCGAGCCCGGCGAGTTCGAGTTCGACCAACGCTGAATTTGTTGGCAACGACACTCACCGTAATCGCAAGACGCCGTTTCCGCGAGATTTACGACCAATTCCGTCGATGTTTCTTGGATAAGCGAGTGACGTTCTAATGACGCTGTTCCGACTGACACTGGGAAGCAGGATTATTATTAATCACACAAACAAAACCGATCGTAAACTCCGGAGACTTAATTTACGATTTTTCCTCGCGATGCTGACGTTCGTTTATTTACCTGGCAATTATTGGTAGCTGATTTGTCGTGTTTCTTCTCCTGATTGTCTCTCTCCCACTCTCTCTCTCTCTCGCTCTTGAGAAGAATAAAATGATGCTATAAAATTCGAATATATTTATTAGGTAGTATTTTTCCAATTTGCTTATATCGAACGCAGCAGTAAATAAAGAATTGTGACATCATGAAAAAATATTTATGATCATTTTTTGAGAATCGTTTTAAACAGAGAATGCACATGTAAAGAATTTCATTTACACTTACGTTTGTTTATGATAACTGTAATTTAGAATAATATTCTTCGTCACATTAGCGTTACATTGACATTTATACAAATTTTTGAGATCTAATCGATCTTCGTTCGTAGTTTGGCAATTATCAATCGTTAGGAGTTAACAAATACGTGTCTTTCGTTTAAACTGAAAATCATTACTTCTGACTTTTGCGTCATTTACCGTCACAACTGGTCAATTGTTGGAGCGTCAGTTTTCAAAGAAACGCTAAAATCGTAACCATGCCCCTCCTCTGTAAAAAGTACCTTTTGAAGCAATATAATTCGGGTTATAGAGCTTCTCGTGCCAGGCTCTAGTTTTTGAGGCCTGTTATTGTCAGTAGAATGAGCAGTCATGAACGGGCACGTGAGTGATGGACGAGGAAAGAGCTGGCGAGCCAGCCTGAGAGAAACCGCGTGTATCCACCAAGCGCGAAAGAGCGAGCCGACGAGAAATAGGTGAGAAAGTGAGATGAAGAGAGGAGGATAGTATTTGCCAGTTCGCAAGCAATTATCGCGCGCGAATCGCGCCACTTGCTGCTACGTAAATTGGCTCGCGTTGGTTATATCGATCTTGTTCAGTAATTTAAGCCGAGTTAAACTTCGTGCCACGATCGATGATAACGCGGTCTACGGTATATTCGAACCTTTTCCTCCTCTCTGCCTTTTAACTCGCGACGAATTTAATAGCCGCGAGAAATCCAGTTGATTGACGGCGCGTAGAAACCGAGGTTGTGAGAAAATCGTGTTATTTGATTATTTTTTCAGTTGACCCTGCAGAGAAATATTTCCAAGTCTATCGATTATTTCAATGGTCGAGGAACGATATTCTTATACGTCGTTATATATACTTCTCGACTTTCTAATTTTTTCTTCTCGATGAAACATTTCAAAAACTGACAGCAAATAATTTCTACGAAAATTTGTACGAAAGCTCCGTAACCTTACCGATTCTGAATTTATTTCAATTCGTCACATCCCTAGGAAGGAAGTTCCATCACGAGGGCAACCAATTGATGATCCAGCACGACATCCGTAGGAACAATGGGTTCCTTTTGGAGTGGGTCCTTGCCGTTGCGCAGTGTCCCAACGAGTATCCTTAAAATTCCGCGAATACGAAGGATCCGCGTAGCACGTCATAATCATAATTAACCCCGTCGTCCTTTCTAACGAATAAGCTTCAAGGTAAAAACGTACTTTACCGTAACGTGACTCTCGTTTCGCCCGGCGCTGCCGGTTCATCTTAACTTTACAAACAGACGGTGCGGGACAATAGTTACCCTCCAGTTTCGGAATTACAACGTCTACCGGGTCGGGGTATCATAATATCGTACATACATACATATATAATACCCTGCCCGACAGCCGTACAAGGACCTTCACTCGGCGAACACGAAACACATCCCCGACCCAACCCCCGTTCGCGCAATACCCCTCCGTATACTTGGCCAACTCGCCGGATGAAATCTTAACGAGAGGCGCGGCCCGCTTCGAAAACCAACCCCACCGACGATGATGGACCGGTTTTTTTTACTTCTTCTTGCGGTTTCGTCCTTATCCCGGAAAAATACCTTGCAATTAAGCCGTATTTTGGGAGACAGGTGGCACGTTGCGCAGCCACTGCTTCTGGTTTCATCAGCGACTTTCCGAGAAATTTGGTAAATTGTGTAAAGACGCAACACCGGCTGGGTTAATTTCGCTATTTTTACCCTCACATGTTCTAAATTTATCTCCTCTTCTCTGTTTCCATAGAAACTACCTCCTCTATCCTGAAATGTCATCTGTTCTAATTTCAATCTTCACCTACTTCTATGCCAGACACTGAATGAATTATCTCGTCCGATCCTTTCTACCATCTTGCATAATCGATAATATATCTAATAAAACGCTGTCATAGTGTTCCATTTTCGATGGTTAAAGATTCCCCATCCGGTAGCGTGCCAAGAGATACCTACAGCGATATCGCAGGCTGTTCAGGAATTCCGTTCCACGCGAGTCGATTTTTACGCATTTAACAATATGAATAATGCAGAAACGAGGTAATTCGTGCACCGTACAGCTCTCGCGATGTCGTCGTCGTCGTAGTAGAACGAAGTCGAACAATTTTGCGAGGTAATTAACGATTCCTCGCGGCAATTTCGCGAGATCTTCGGCACGTTGTAACGACCAACCGAGATACGACCGGCTCCTTTCGTTAGATCAGTTGCTAAAAACTCTGTAAATTATGGCTGCAAGTTTATACTGTGACACGGGAGCGCGCAGACGCGGTTGCTACACCCATAATTGCACTAATTATTATTGTTTCGGCAGAGGGTTGGGGACGACCGGACGGAAAAGTCTCTCTCTTAACTTCCGCGACGTCTCCCGAACGGTTTACGACCGAGGACACGGTAAAGTTCTCGTGTAAGACCGGTTCAACGCCATGCGACGATTTCTTCGTCTAGAAAGTATGATGGGGGAGAGGTGGTCACGCGTTCCTGGCGATCGATGTGCTTGAACGTTTCTTCTGTTTTGCTTTGAATATCGTCGAAATCATTTATTTCTTACCAATAATCTTTCTTACTTACTTTATCAATGAATCAACAAGTTGTAGATCATTGATTTTCCTTCTATGATTTTACAATATTACGTTAAAAAGAATAACGAGGTGATTTGTAATTATTAAATTTATTTTTGTCGTATATGGTATAGGTAAATCTATAAATTAATTTCGTTATATCTACATGAGCTACTGTTATAAAAATATATACGATTATACGATTACGATTACTTTCCTTTGTCTCAATATCAGAAGAGAAATGTTCGAAAATAAAAATATTTGAGCGCAGTTTATGCGGACAAAATATTCCCACAACCAGTTGGAATGCTTAACCTCGTTTCGCACCATCTATTTTTCATGTACGATATGTATATTACAAGTATAGAATCAACGCGTCGTGGTGTGTAGTTGTGCACGCGAAAATGTACGGATATGTCGAAATGCTTACAGGTGTGCACACACGGAACATTCTATGATACCAACCCCCGCGAGGGTTTGTCGAGCGCTAAAGGTGGAACACGCCAGTTCGTGCTCAGACGTGACTCGAGACGCAACCCCATTTTTTATCTACCTCACAGATTGTTTCTTATCACGTTTTAGTAAACTCCTGAACTGCGTACAGCTGAAAGTCAGGTACGTAACTTTCTCTGGTATATTTTCGAAATCTTGTTAGCTACTTTTCTGTCGACTGTGTTTAAGTAATTTTGTTTGCGGTAACTTTCTTTCACTGGAATTTTCTGAATAATACTTGTGTACATTGGTAGCGTAGAAAGGGAAAGAATTTGTTAATATTTGCAAGCGTGTTTGTTGCTTCGTGATAGTTGCAGATAACGACTATCGTTGTATTTTGCTCCAAAATTAAAACGAAAGACAACTTGCTTCAATTCTATAGACAAACCACGCGAACGAAAGATTGCTCTTTTTCCCTATAACTAAAATTCTAAATTGATTTCCGTTTTCATTCGTGTTATCCAAAACTCGTAGCTTCTTACCGATATGCGTATACATACAGAATCCCACGGAACTGTAACCGAGCAGAGAAGAAAATACCATCGATGATCCGTCGGCAACAATTTGATCCGACATAGACTCGGTAAGAGCTATAATCGTGGCTGACCGCGTAAAATTTCGACCGTTCGCCCCCGGCGGTGGGGCGATCGCGCCGATTTATCATTTCAACGTGTCTGGATCCTGGTAAATTGCGACGTCTCACAATCCGATTCGATTCGATTTCACCGCGAAATTTCGCCGCGGACTAAGAAACAAGAACGAAGAAGGAGGCGTCTTGGTTTCTCAAATAAATTAAACGTCGACGAAACCGCTCCTTTTCTCTCTTTTGTATCATGTGTGTATGCGTGTATGTATATGTTTACGCGTGCGTGCGTTCCCTCGCGCACGATGGTCAGAACAAAGAGCGGGCCGACCCGGAGCGACGTAGAAATATCGGGACAAATCGCGTTGCGTAAGCTGGCTGGCGTCCACATCGTCCGCCTCCTTTTTATTTCCCGGAAATTTCGCCGGCAAATTTATTCGTCGCGCTGAGCCACGGTCGAAAGGACAGAAGACGACGGCTGGGAACATTCGCCACCATTTTGACGGAGTTTCAGCGCGGTTACCGTCGCCTTGGATGAGGTACCGAGGTGTTGCAGAAATTATAACGATAATTGACATTATGGGATCGTAATTGATATTTGTGTTTTCGAGAGTGTTAATAGCTCGAATGCATTTTTCCAGAATACGTAGTTTTCTATTTATTTTTCAATTTTCTGTATTTGGGTAATCGAATTAAAATTACCAATTTCAATTTTGAAGACTAAGTAACAATTTATTCGTGCGTCAGACTATTAGCATGTTTTTTACTGATATTTTTAATTCAATCTTCTAAATTCAAAGAAATTTAAACAAGTTCAGTAACGATATTAACAACGAAAGTTGTCGCGTGAGGGACAAGCGCAACCAATCTTTATTTCTTCGTATGTATTTCCTTGTTATCATTAAGAAGTTCTTTAGAAATGAAACAATCAAGTAGCAAGCTGAAGTATATTCTACAAAAATTATCAGTTTTTATTAAACAGTGGTGGACGACGACAAAGAATTCAGAGCTTTTGCGCACACGTACAGGTGGTTTTACTTTACGATACACAACGAAATATCGTTCATATTGTTGGTCCCCTACATTTTACCGAAATTTAATAGCATGCGAGCGCTGGCGCCGCCAGCTATGATTTCAAAGCGACCATAAAATGTTGGAGACAACACTGTTTTAGAGGAAAAACGGAAGTTTATTTGGGTATCTCTGCGTCGTTCTTTCCTGACCTGTTCATTTTCTCTTCCGAATTTCGTTTAATTCACGTGTGTTTCTGCAAGCTGACTCACACATAACGTATCACAAACTATTTTCTCCGAAACTATTAAAGATATAACTTTGTTTTCTTATACGAGCGTCTAGAGATCAGAATGCTACGTAAGGAAGCAAATCAGAGAATGTTGCATTTGTTTGCGTTTACATAGATATGCTGAAAATATTCCGATATGAGTGGCCGAAATAGAAACGGAACTGAATTTTGAACAAGTAGAAATGTATTAAACATCACGCTCAGTTCAGCTTACTCAAAATTTTATGGTAAACTTACATGTGATGAACTTGCACGAATTGTTTTTTATCTCTCATGGTTGAAAAATATTCTCGACCAATTAAAAAATATAATTTCTATTAAATCTTATTCGATATCAAATATTCATTTATCGCGTGTTTTTTTTTTTCGAGATCCTTTGTATATTAAAAACATCAAAATCACAATGACACTAAATTATAACGCATCGCATAACCTGTCACGAGCATTGGCCTGCGACCAGAACAATAAAGAGGTCTTTCTAAAAACCGATGCATTTAAATAAACCAGAGCAGCTGTCCTTCCATCATCATATATCGTGCATTTGCCAAATTGCTCGCTGTATGACAAAAAGCATCGACCCACGACATCGATCATTTTTTTTTATCTCGTAGAAACACCAGCGGCCAAAAGCTACAGGACCATCAAACAGACAGCTCCTGCATCCGTTGCACCGTTCTGATATTCTCCGTCTCTTTTATCACCTGTCGCGAAATCCGTTCCACGAAATTAGCAGCTGTCGCAAAGCCGATTTACCATGTCGTTTATAACATGCAAACAAGTTTATCCCAATTTCGTTATAGACGCATGCGTGTCTTCGTACATTTGTGCCAACTTGCAATAGCAAGCGTATAAATAGAGAAATTATATCAAATCCAACTTAGAAATTTAGTTTGTAATTATAGCTCGGAACAAAAATTTAGAAACGATATAGACCGATATTATTTGCAATACTATTTGATTTTTATGTTAAAATTGTCAAACGAAAGGAAATATTTTGATATAGAGTTAAAGTAGAGACAATTTTGTAACAGTTAATATTTTTGAAATGTTCAGAATAATGCCGAGATGCGTATCATGTTCTCAACAATTTTTAATAGTAAAGGATTGAATTTTAATTATTTTTTTTTATCAATTTATCGATTTATCGTGTTTTTCTGCCACGATCTTCGTATTATGTTACAATACAAATTCAAAGAGATACGAGGCACGAAGCAGTGTCAGAAAACGCGGATCAGACGCCATGAGAGCGAGGCCAGGTTATCCTTGATATTTAACGATTGATTGGCAGGATTGGCAATTTGGCCAATTACCCTCGAGTTCCTCGAGTTTCGCGGAATAACGAATCAAAATTACATAGTCGGACCCCGAAAGTATCCTGGATCGGGAATAAAATCTCGATTCGAGGCCGAAGGGCGTCGATCGGAATAGACGGTGTTCACCGTTTAATCCAGAGAAACGTGAATCGACCAGATTTATCACAAAATAAATTGATGAGTTACGTTCGATAATTGGAAACCGCTAATTTCCTGTGAATTCGAGGGATTTTGGTTGAGAGAAACTTTGTAGGTTTAGTAGTTACATGTAGATAATTAGCGAAACCACGGTGATTGATAAAGAAATTGACGGTATAATCGAAGAACGAAATAATAATTCTGCGATATGTATATAAGCGGTTTAAGTGGCTCTTTTGCGTTGGATTCTGTAAAAGTAATTTTTATGAAAATCCTTCGATTGTTTTTGTAATCATTGAAAATTTGTTCGAATCGTGCCTCTTAAATTTTCTTTTTTACTTTCTCTTTTGCTCGTAAATTTTAGTTTCAATCTGATATCGAATTCGGTACTTTCGCGTGTTTTGCGGAACGGTTTTACACAACATTTCGCGCTTGACTGTAATAAAGTAGCTCTTCGATCTCATAAACGTTATCCCACGTTGTCTCGATTACGCTTAATGCCTTGGAATTTGCCATTTAATAGCGTTAAAAAAGAAGAGAAGAAATATTTAATGCCTTGAAATTAATTTTTTTCGCGGTTTGTCTTCTCTGTCAGCGTGCTTGAAAATGTATACAGGGCTGTTGGTAAGATTAAACTGTTTATAAGATAAGATAACTTTATATAGTAATTCATAAACTTTACCAAAGTGCCCACTATGTGAGTCTTCAGGATATACAAAAATATGCAATTTAATTTTTTTCACCACATTTATGTTTTTTTTTTGACAGGTTAATCACGATGATCTTTATTTATTTGCCAATAAAAAACA
This sequence comes from Bombus pascuorum, assembly GCF_905332965.1. NCBI lineage: Eukaryota > Metazoa > Arthropoda > Insecta > Hymenoptera > Apidae > Bombus > Bombus pascuorum. Next base: position 2,855,643 of record NC_083488.1, on the reverse strand, counting down.
TCCAGTATAATATTTCGTAAGTTCTACTCAACTACTTGTACACGTGCTTCAGCGTACGAATTAAAATTATCCATAAAAAGTTGCGTTCGCGCGGATTTGAATTTACATTTCATCCAAACCTACACACTCGAACGAAACACACTGGCTGGCCAATATATTTGTTTCCCCAAATTTTCCTCCACGTTCACCGCGACCATTACCACAGTTACACGGCCATTCGACTCGGCCCGATAAAATCGAAGAGCCCACGACAACGGCGTCTACGAAAGTTTCAAGGAAGCCCATTTCGACTTAGCAATTTCGCCGGGACTATTTCCACTTTTCCAATTCTTTCACCCCCTCGTCTGACGCGGTGTTTCCCCGCGTGGTCGTGACTTTTCCACGCAGCTCTCCGAGAGAGTCGTAAAGTCCCGGGCGCGCTCGAACCCGGCGCGGCTATCGATTTCACGTGTTTCCTTTCGGAAATTGCCTTGTTTTTTTTTTCTCTCCCCCGCAGCAGCGTGTGTGTTTCGGGCCACGGGGGAAAGATCGATACGATATCGCGATACCTTCGACCACCGCGCTGGGTGGTCTCTCCGAGGAGTGACCACGCTCTCTCTGCAAATCCGCCTTAATTCGCGCCCCCTCCACCGGGCACGATACAACGTCTTGTTTAATTATACGTGTATCGTAAATAATAAATTGATCGTAGGCTAAAATGATTCAAGAATTTGAGAATTTGAGATTCTCTTGTAAGAACTTTATTTCACGAATTTTATCTTCGATTAATGTGAAACGTGAAAATGAAAACATATAGGCACATATTATCCCACTCGTTATAGTAAGTTCATGCGTAACAAGCAATAAAACAACGCAATAACTCTTGCGTGTAACTCTTTCTATGTATATATCGTCTCTGTTAAAATTAGCCAATTATTCTCGTAATAGCCAATTTCGAATTTACTTTAACAACAATCGTTATCTCTGACTGGAGGGACGACAAAAATTCTCTATTTACATAAACGCGGAATTCAGCCGCTAAAAGGCCAACACGCAACGTTAAAAACACCACGTATTCGTCCTTATTCGTAACAAATCTCGTAAAACAATAAGAAGAAAAGAATTGACGATAGCAATGTAGATCCTTCAATCGTTGCGCCATTTCACAGCAGCTTCCGAGATCACGCGGATGAGAATGAAAAAAAGAGGAAAAGATTCACGAACCCCGAAAGAACGAGGAAGGAAACGAGGAGAGCAACGACGAGAGAGAGAATAACGCTTTAAATCGCTCGGCGGGGTCGAGAGGACGCGGAACGGAGCTCGGCCGAGCTCGCCTCGTAATCCAGACAGATGGGACTCGTTAATGGGACGCGCGAGTAATTTGCAAGAAATCTAATAACACCGTAGATGTCTCTCTCGCTTGCTCTCTCTCTCTCTCTCTCTTTCCCTCTCTCTCTCTCTTTCTCTCTGCTCCTCACCCGTCCCCTTTCACGGCCCATAATTCGTGGCCTGACTTTTCCCCCTTGCTGGCCGTCGTTGGCCTCTCTCTAATGACAATACACAGGGAGGGCATCCCGCTCGTGAAAATTAAAATTCGCCCCGAAGCGCTAGTGAATCGCGCGGCCGCGCGCTCGCTCTCGTCCACACACGCTGGACACATTGCGCGTTAAATTCGTCGGCGACGCGAAAAAAGAAAGAGGAGAACACAGTGAATTGTGTGCATGAACCAGCCACGACGGTGTGTGCTCGGTCTTTTAAGTCGCAAGCTTTTTAAGCAATTTTCGAGAGAGAAATTCTTCGCGATGAGAATTAGAAATTTTGTAGGCTTGCAAGAGGGTGGAAAATTGGCAAGCGTATAATCTTGATGAGTAGACTATGAATTTTTATGCAAGTTTATAGTTCTAGGAATGAGATTCAAAATTAGAATTAAAGATCTAGAATCTGAATAAATTCGTTTCATCCTCTGAACGTCACAACGAGAAGTTCCCCTCAGGAAATTTCACGTATTTCCCTATTATGTACGCTCTGTGTATTTTTGCACGTTTAAATTTCCAGATATAAATGGAACGAAGATTGTCATAATTTTCAACAATTCGCCGCGACTCGAATCCATCGCTATCTACTCGCGATCTCGGTGTGTGGGTGCACACGCGATGCAACTTCGTGGCAGTATAGTATAGAGAGAAAAGGCTGAAGAAGGGTCGGGGGTGGAAGGAGCAGGACTCGTTAAGCAGTTTGCGGTTCGTCCCGGCCTTTTTTTCAAGGCGCGCCTTTAATGTAAACATATTCCGCGAAGAGATTGGCATCTTCCTCTGTTTCGCTAACTTTCTCTGTTTCCTGTCCTGTTCCTCCGCTTGTGCCTCTGCTTTCCGCCGGTAGAGCTATTCTATTTGTGCCTTGGCATTCTCGTTCCCCACCCGAGTTTCCGCTCTCCGTTCGCCGAGCCTAAGCGCGTTTTGTTTCGCGCGTCTTCGTTCTTTTGCGAATCAGGCTTGGCTTCGTTGGTCCACCCACGAAGATCGATCTGGGAATCGGCCGGACGGTGATCTTTTGATGATGGAGCTGGATGAAAGTCCGATTCCCCTTTATAAATTGATTCTTGCTTTCTCAGTGTGGTACATCGGTTCGATGAAATTGCTCGTGGCGCTCGTTGGACAACGTTTCCGTCCGCTGTATTCGATTTATTTATTGATCCCCCAGAGAGCATCGTATGAGTAACGCTGCAAGAATACATGATGGAAGAGCTTATTCTGTGGTAATCGATGAATAGGATGGAGTATATTTTCTTCCAAATTAACAACAGCTTGCTTGTCTCGTGTAATGGTTGTTCGGTTGGTTTTTTCGGGTTTTTGCGAATTGAAAAAGGTTTCTGCTCCTTTACGGTAATCTTATGTAGCGGAATCTTCGCTATCAGAATACCAATAAATAAATTCGAGGATGGTGCTTTGTGAGAAAAAACGAAGAACGCGAGCGAAAACTAAATGAAATTGCTAAATTTTTATTGCAATATTGTCATTTCGTCCAACGTCAATAGCAAACTTTACAATTTTCAAAATAATTCCATTCCTTGCGTATCTCTCTTACCACATTTTAGCCGAAATTCTTTGGTCTCGTGTAACGTCGCTTCAGTTGACGTTCGTGAAATGAAACGAAATCGCTTGTTTCGTGTGGGACAGAAATCACGACTCTCGTCGTCCACTGTTCGTTTCAGCGGAATAGAATCCTCGTTTTAACGTGAACCAAGTAGCTTCGAACGCTTTCAACCGCTCTCGACAGTGGTTTGCGTCGACGTGAACCGATCATCTTGCATTATCATCGTGAGGCGCGTCCTTGGTCCAAGGAAACGATCGGATCCCGCGTAATACGATCCAAGCGGAATCCGTAAGTCGCGCTGTCCTCACGCTCGGTTAGCGTGACGAATCGATAATGAGCCACGTTTCAATTTTAATCGACGTCACAGGGATTTGTCTCTCCCGCGAGTAGAGTCCTAGACGTGGTCCCATGCCATCGGCTGTTTCGCGTTTCTACTCGAAAAAAGAAATCGGCCGTAGAAGTCGGGTAACTCGATCTGCACGAACACCTACGAAATCGAATTATACCGGCTGACACGCCATGAATTTTAATCGGCTCTTAATCTCCATCGGCTCCGTCCCGGACCGTTACGTTTCTCGATCGCCGCGTGCTCCTTTCGCTTTTCGCAATACATTGTTTTACCACGAAACGAACGGTCGAGAGTATCCAGATATACAGGCGCACAGACCGCCTCGGGATGTTTGGAGATCATTTGTTCGGGATCGTGGAAAATGTCATTATGTTATGTAATTATTGGAATTATCTTGAGAAAAGAATAAGGAAAGGGAAGAAATAAGACAAATTTACAGAAAAACGTACAAAATTACGTAGAATATTCAAAGTTAAAGAGACAATTTACGTTACTTTAGATCTCACTGCTCTAGTTACGTCCGTAAAGATATAAATTTACCAGCAAATCGCATTCAATTAACATTACGATCAAACTTCCCTAACCGAATACATTTACATTTGCGAAAGTAACATTCGTTTTTTAAATGCTCCTGTGTACGTAACTGTTCTCTATTCAGAAAAGAGGAGAGAAAAGGACATATTTTACGCGTAATAAATCTTCCAATTGATCCAGGATCATTCAAATTCCCTTGTTCAAATACAATTCTAGCGGGAGATCGGCAAACGACCAAATAAACGTAGTACACGCGATAATCTGGCGTTCAGCTTAGCGAATGCGACTGTAATTAAAAGCTGAACGCCGTTCTGATATCGTCGGCTACCGAACAACGAAATTCCCTCTGGGACCCATTAACATAGCTCGCGGCGCTCCCGTTAATCACCAATTTTATCGCCATTAACGTTCCTTCGCCGATTAACTCGAGGCCGGAACGCACGCGCGAAACATCGTTACGAATTAATGGCCGTTTCGTTGGAACGGTACCGGTGGTCCGGTGTGAAACACGAGCGAGAACAGAACGAAAGAGAAGGAATTCCTTCAAAAAATCGGGACCGGTCAGTCAGTCAGTCGGACAGATCCCCGGCGGCAAGTAGCTCTGACACTAGAGCTTATAGTCGAGAGAGAGAGAGAGAGTTAATCTATCCCACGCGCGTTGGCCAGCAGCCAAGAACAGGAGGAACAACATTCGAAATAGCCTGCTAAACAACGCTTTTAATGCGTTGCCACGGTCTCGAAAGCCGGTCCTCGCGCGACCGCCACCTCTGTCTACCGAAATCGGACCACCTGCTGATCGGGAATTACCAGAAACCGACGTATCGTTTGTGACGCCCGCCGTGATGATTCCCGATCGATCTGTATACCGTCGCGTTGATGAATCGCGGGAAACAGGATATTCGGAGTGTCAAAGGAATGCCGGATGAGTTATATTGGAAGACGCCACCGTGAATGGTGCGTCAAAGTTGCGGTATTGGGAGAGTGTTAACCTTTAACTCTTAACCTTTAACTTTGCTGGCGAACATCGTCTCTTTGCTCCGAGTCATTTTCGAAGTACGATAAGATAGTTTTGGATTTGACAATTGGTACGACTATTGGAATAGTAGGAAACATTTTTTTAATCTATTTAAATATACTGAAATTTTCTTAATCGAATAAAAGCTTCTCGCTGTGTAAGATATATAGATAATTTGCAAATTAATTATCGCGAAAATGTAATAAATTGCTCAGCTGCTTGTTTAAAGAACTTAGACAGATATTGCAGCACGTGGAAGTTAGAAAACAGAAGATAGGTGTTAGGTCCATTCGTGGACAATCGTCTTATCGTCTTAATAACCTGTAACGATTGTGTTTAAACTCGACGACAGTACAGTTGCTGCCTCATTCGATAAACTAGCGTTAATAATTCTTCTCGGTTGATATCATGGATCTCGTTAATGATCGTTACAATCTCGGCACAAAAGCAGCGATCGTTGTAGAAACAAGCTCGCACGATCTCCATGGACCGGTTAGCCTCACGTTTCGCAACCTAGTAGGACAATTTAATCGAACCGCATGCAATTACCCGTAGGTTCTCTCCGTCGATCGACCCGGCACCGCTTGAATTTCCAAACGATGTTGCCATGCTGCTAAAACACGCTACTCGATGATCCACAACGTACGATCTACCCGGATCTCAGGAAGAAAAACCGAACGAACGATCTGGCTATCTGATCATCGTCGACCATTAACGTTTCGTTGCAACAACGCCGGCTGTCGGAAACTCTTCGACTTTCTCCAACGAAAAGTCTCGTCCGCGATTGCATTGGCCGTCTCAAGATCACGGTTCAAGGTCATTTCGTTCGAGTTCAACCTCACTGTTTCTCTGTGAAGATAAAAAGAAGCAGAGGGAGGAAAAAGAAGTATAAAAAAGAGAAGAACGAAGAGCGTGGTAAAAGAAAGAGGAGAACGACGTGCGGATGATCGATGGTGAGAATCGGTTGGACCAGTCACTGTGGCTTCGTACAGGAGAAGACATCAGCTTGCGGAGGAGGTGCCAGGACTCTACATTCGGCGCCTCACGCTTGAGGACCCCAGGAGCGCGAGGGAACCCTCGAGTTCAAGGTCACAGTCTCCGGCACGCCATATCTGTCATCCTACCACCGGTTACGTGCCCTCCTCCAGGAGATCCTCGAGGTATTCTCTCTTATAGCAACCGAGACCGCACGTGCACTGTCACTGATCTGCGGTGAACTTCGGAATTCCCTCGGTGCATCGGCGATCGATGCAAGTCACTCGGGACGCGATAGTTGCTCTACGCTATCGATGTTTCGTGTAGTGTATATTCTCACTTGTATTTCCTGTAGATCGAAATATTTCCTTTGAAAACTGCTTTGTACTCGTAAAACCAGTAGTTGACAGAGCGATCATTTTGAAAGAAGGGAATTTCTATATAAGAAAGGAGGTAACTTATTCCTCCAATATGATTTAATCGATTATCCATATCATTTAATTATATCAATTTATTAAATTAGACAGTTCTAGTAAAGTAGCGCGTTTTCGTTACGTACATTTTGTTACAAAAATTCTATACCACGTATGTTAATCAACAATATCTTCTAGTTGCAAAATTTACTCGCTTAGACTTGACTGATTCGTCGTTGTAAAGGGAAGAAGCATGATATTACAATTTCCTCTGCCTATAATCGCGAAACAACAATTTTGAGAGACGGATGAATCCCCAGAGACAGGATTTCCTAGGCGATTAACCGAAACTTCGACCTAGTCAACGTTGTTCGCTATCCGAGGATCCGCTTGGCCCGTTAATGTGACGTAGGAACCCGTAATTAAACGCACTAAAATTTAACTGTCGGGACAGAAGGAACGATCGGTGCCGCGCGACTTAATAAAGCCTCGAAGGCGATCGTGCCCTCGCAGCCGGCATTATAACGTTATTAAAGCAGCTATCGCATCGAAAGCACGAACGTCTATCTGAACGTCATTATCGTCGACGTTCTTCTCTCTTTTATCTTCGTCTATCCAGAGTCTCTAGAGTGCCGTCTCATTGTTCCAAATGCTTGCGCTCCGGGAATTTGTCTTTTTCTTCAGTTCGAAACGGGACGTTCCGGTGAACACGAGCGCGGTATTATATTTCGAGGCTGACCCCGGGACAGCTCGAGATCCGGGCAAGGTTACCGAGTTTATTGCGAGTTTAGGACGTGCTCTCGTTTCTCGTGAATCCACCACCAGCGTTGGATCAGCCGTCTCTCAGAAAGAATTCCTTCTTCTTCGTCGCCTCCCGTTGCTTTCGTTATCGTGGCCCATTTATCGACCGCTTTCGGACGCGTTCCTATCCCACGTTTTCTGTCCTGTACCGAGTCTGCTTTGCTGCGAGGCGATTGTTTTCAATTCACTCGAGACGATAAAATCTTCCAGATAATCTAATAAAGCGAGAAATTTTTTATTTGAAAGTTTTCATCGTTGAAAGATTTTTGTTAGCTATATAGAATCACGATCTACCATCGAATTCATTTTAGTTTTCTTTGTTTCGTTATTATTTAACGCTACAACTACGAGATAAAGAAAATATATTACAAAATTCACAGCTTAATAATAATTAAATGTTGATCTTAATAAAGGTCAATATTAATTTTATCAAAGGCATCTGTGTGTTTTTAGTAATTTGCAGAAGCAACAGATCCGAATCTTTCATAGTTCGACCTTAAGTTCTCTATTTTGCGTGACTTGGTATAAAATGAACGAATTGGACATTTAAATATACATTGTGTATATTATTAAGATATTCCTGTGTGTATTATAACAGAAACGATATTTAGTATTTCTCGATAGTCGAACGCTTATACGATCTCGAAAATAAAGTATATCATTTCGTTAGGGTGCTTCTTTTCAAACGACAAGAAGTCATCGTGAAGGAAGATCGTTACGAAGTGAATTTGAAAAGCATTGGTAACTTCATCATGATGAAGCTCTTCTCGTTGTCGAAGTGCTACTGCTTCATCTTTTCACACAATTTCGTTTCTCTTTTTACTCTCTTACTTCGCTTCCCTTGCAACTTCCTCGTAGTGCTTCCTACTTGAAATCACCACTGACATTTGAAAAGGTCTTGGAAACCAATTATTATTTACTGGAAAACACGAGAAATTGAAAAAAAAGATTAGAAAATGGTAGATTAATCGATTCCTTCTATCTTTCCTGGTATTCGATAAAAAATAATTTTAACGTATCTTACGTTATGTATTGCAACGAAACTTCCAATCTTTAGACGTTCTAAATACATTAATCCAAAAAATAAATACATTAATCGATAATTATAGACGTTGTAAATAAATTAATTAATCTATCCTAAAGTACTATTCCTTCCATATCTTTAAAAAATCAGAAAAGTAAAGAGTGAAAATCGAATCACAGCGAACATAGCTACCGAGACTCGCACTCGTTGATTCGAATAAGACGAGCAGCGTGGTATCAACGACGATGGTATCAATCGCACGCTTAAAACAAAACTCAATTTTCCAAGTAGAAAATCGAGTCTAATTCGGTCAGCCCCTGATCCACGCTGTATTCGTGATGGTGATGGTGAATGAAACAGTTATAGGTCGTGGCTGGAGAGGATCCGGAAGGAGAGGCCACCTTTCCTGACGATCGTCTCTCTGGAGCTTCCAGAGTCTTCGATTCCTTTGATCGAATCACAGGCAAGTGCACGGACCAAGGTCGTCGAAACCAAGGACGATATTCTGGACGAACTCGTGGATAAGGTCACGCCGAACGACGCAGGGACGAAGTCGGAGCTCGAAAGAAGGAAGAGATCGTCGAGGAAGTCTCGACGCAGAAGAGGCAAAGAGTTCCTGGAATGCACGAAAGGAGCTCCAACCCTCGAAGAATGCACGAAGAACATCGTCCAAGGTCAATTCAAAGTCTGCAGTTCTGGCGAACGTTTACTCAGTGGCATTCCTGGTATTCGCGAGCGCGTAAGGGAATCTGTTTTATGCACAGACCGTTCGAAGTTCGCTCGATTCGCGAGAAACGAAGATTAGCGAGCATCGACAACCTGTTCGCCTCTTTACGGGCTTTGGAAGACTTGCAACATGCTTCGAGATTGTGGTTGATCGGTGTTCGAGACGGTCAAAAGTATCGATTAGCGATTTGCGAGGAACTTTGGACGAGTTAAAACCGTCTGATTAAATATACAGACGGTGTAAAATTTGCAAAATGGTTTTGGTCATTTTTTAGATAAATGTTGTGTAAATTTGTATAGTCAGAAATTGGTTGATCAACTTTCGATCAACAGCGAGAAATAATTTACACGTCTAACTTTATATTTTATATGATAGAATATATTTAAAATACTATACGGTAGAAAAGTTCATCTGCTAATTTCCTTAATTATTGAAAAGTAATAAAATTGCCAATAATTCTCTGATATAACACCAATATCGTCTAGAAAAATTAATATTCAAACTTATTCAATTATAAAGAATTATCAGTCGGTAACTAATCTCCACTTCCTACATTGACGTTAAACAGGTTGCAGTTTCTAGGTGCACGGGCGCTACGCCTAACATACTGCACTCCATTAATTTCTTACCATCTTCCACGCCAAAGTATAAATTTCCCCATTGTGACCATAAATCATTCTCTACGTTAACCGAACCAGAAGAAGAACGAAAAGAAAAATTAATATTAATTAAATACCATAAAATTGGATCATCGCTCATTCGGTTTTCCTTTCCAGGTCCGAGCCGTGCACGATTATCGAATCTCGATCTCCAAGACGTCACCAAGTGCATCTGTGCCGAGATATCCGGAAACGTTCGCGTCGATATCGACTCGGAGGTAGAGGCTGATCACGAATCGCGATCCTCCAGCCCGGAAATGACTCACACCATACGGATCGCGATGAGGCAGCACGATCGTACGGGCTGCAGGATCGACGACGGCGTAGAAACGGAAGGAAACGGAAGATCGAGGCCGGAAACGGGCCGGAGAAACGTCCAGACGAGGAAGGAGACAACCAAGGAGGACGAAGCTTGCAACGGTGTGAACGACGCCTTAGATTTCACGTTGAATTGCAGCAGCGTGCGACTGACGTGTCGTGACACGAGCCTCAGGACGGGGACACCCGGTGAAAAGCAACAGAGACCGGAAACGCGGAATTAATCTGCGCTGGTTTTGTCCGCGAATCGTTCAAATTTCATGCCCAGACAATGGAAGGTCGTTAATTGTTCTCCTGATTCAGAGAAAAATATTTCTGTTTCAAGCAATGAAACAATGTTGAAAAACTGTCGCTCCGGTGGAAAGTTAATTGAGAAACATCTGATGCAACAGTAGTTTTCATCTTGTATTTAGACGAATAGTTTCCAATCGGTGTGAACATTATTTTAGTATCAGGGAATTTTTACTTTTGTATTTTTAATTATTTGTTCTTCTTAGTCCAAGACAAAAAATGTTTCTGCTACCAGAGGATCTTGTAATGAAACCGTGTGAAGAAAGCTATTATGGGGATGGAAAGTTTTATTTTAGAAAGTACTACATTGAGAAAAGTCTTCAAGGTTCTTTAAGTTTCAACGGTATTTTTCTTTTAGACGATGGTTGTAATCTTTGGAGAATGGGAAATTTTAAATTTGGAATTTTAAACAGGTTTCTAAGTTTTCATACTATTGCTTGATGAAGTTGAATAATGCGCTGTTTATTGGGAATCCATATATCACATAGAATATGCTTAATTCGTAATAATCTCGAGGTCGGAAGTTCATGAATGCTATTTATCACGTAATTTAAATGTTGCAAATAAATCTTTGATCGGTACAAATATTTAAAGGCAAGAAAATCCGAACATTTGACGTTTCTTAGAATCGAATGCAATTGTTCGTGTAGTATCGCAAAAGATGTATATAAATTCTTGGATGTTACAGAAATCAAAGAAAACGAGGATAGAAGTATAATTTTCTCTGACAACCGATCAGAGATTTTCCCCAATATTACTGTTTAATAATATTTCCTTAATATTTAATGATACTATAATAAAAAATAATATACAATTTACCTATTCAACCCCTGCTGCCAAAAAATGTCTAAAGAAGAACACGCGCTATTTGTTTCATTATGTACCAATCTGTGGCACCCAGAGCAAACAGAGAATCGTAGCCGCGTGAATTCCAGCAGCGGCATAGTTTTTACCAAAGCGTGATCGTGATGGTTCGGTCTCGAGGCGGTGCTATCGAAACGTCGAATTACAGTGGCAGCGCGGCGGCCGAGCTGAAAGGAATTTGGCTGCGAAGGATCGATCCCTCATCGCGGGAACATCCGAATTAAAGGAATTCCAGTGCTACGATCGCGTCGATGCCGTTAGACCTTCTATTCCTCTCGGTGAAAAAAGGCTTTTGGAGATCGCTGAGAAGGAAAGCTCGCCCGGCCCGAAACCATGAATCTTTCGCGCGGCAATAAATCGCGAATCGTTGCCTCGATTTCCACGAAACTCGCACCGACGCGACGTGCACGCATACTCGCATACCCGCGTCCAGTTAGCCTATTAATTAGCTCGACTAATAAATCGCGACTGGCCCGAGGAAGAAGACGGAGAGAACGCGTTAGTTGTCGTCCTTTTACGTGGAAGGAAGAAGATGCTAAAAGGGATGTCGAGAAGAAGACGAAGAGGAAGAGAAGAAGAAGAAGAAGACGGAGAAGACGAAGAAGAAGAAGAAGCAACGTACGAATTTCGTCTCGCGGTGGACCAGCACAAGAGATGAGAATCGTGAGTCTAGGCTGGCCCCTTGGAAGGCCAAGCCAGCCCAAACCGGGTGAGAGAAGTTGGCCGGCTTCTCTTCTCTTCGTCTCTCCTTTTCTCTTCTCTCCCGTGTCCTCTCTAGTATCCCCTTTCCCTCGCTTTGAGCGCCTGGTCGCTGTTCCTCCTCGCATTTTTATTTTGTCTGTGCTGTGTGCGCTGCTCCTTCGTAGGGCGAAAATGGTTCATGGCCGTTTCTAACCGCCGATTTCGCCGCGAATCCTGCCAGGAGGATCGACCTCTGTTCTCCTTGCTTCTCCTTCTCCTCCTATCTCTTCTTCTTTCGCTAGTAATTTGTTTTTCCCAGCTTTTCTTCCGGTAATTGTGCTCTTTATCAAGTTAATCGCGTCTTTTTAATTTTTTTCTATTTCATCTAATAGAATTCCTTAATGGTGTTATAAGAATTAGAAATAATCAAAGGATAAAGTATAGATCGTCAATGCGTTTGATCGAATCTTTTCTGTTCTAATTTCTATCGAGCTCGTAGCTATCAAAGTTTACTTTTTGAGAACGAAGACGTCGTGCGATGGAATTCATTGTATAATTCGAAGAATAGATTTGACGATGGACTGACAGCGAATAGAACAATGTTCGAAGACGAGCGATCAAGTTAAGTAGGTATTTGAGTAAGTACTTTCGTCGGTCCATAACCACGAGCGAGTAAAGAAGTAATGACAGCGGTTCGATGAAGTAACCGGACACGAGGATGAACGAAAAGGAGGGACTTTAAAGGGAAAATAATGACGCGGGGGAACATTCGCTTATGACGTAGTAATTACGCGAATACAATGATTAAGCGAATTCTGGTTCTCGACGAATTTTTTATTTCCGTAATTTGACTACAGAGAGGACGTACAACGAGCATAAAAGTGTTCATTATTCTTCCCTGCGATTCGATGAGGCATGAAACTATCTTCTATAAAGACCGTATTTGGAGATTATGGAATTTTTCATATTTTCAAATCCAATGATCGTTCTCATAATTCAAGAAGAAAATTTCTTTCTGGTTTCCTTTGCTCGGCAATTTAGCTACGTAATTAGCGAAATTCTATAGTGTCACAAGCTGGAAATTGCCAGAGCTAATTTTTCGTGCGTTGACGCAACTATAAGCCAAATTGCAATCGTCGAATTCAACATGGAGCTATAAAGTGATAAAATCTGAAGAAGATCGAAATAAATATTCCCTTTCTTGCCAGGATTCGTCCCTTTCTCCCTCGATTTGCGTTTCTTCGTCGTCCTATCTGCCCGCCGTGTCCATTCCTTTTGCCTCATCCTTGAAATCGATTAGCGTGTTTACTCGATCGAGACGCGGCTGAGTAACGTGCGAACAGCGCGGCGACCAAATACAATCGCGGACTTGCAAGACAAAGAGGACTTTGTTGCTCGCTGATGAGATCGCGACGCCTCCCCCTTTCTTCGCTTTTTTTTCTCTTCTCTTCGCTCATCGAGAATACTATTAGAAGAGTAGAAGAGATAGAAGGAATACACGGGACATCGAGATAGAAAATTGGTACGTTGATTGCCATGTGAATGGAGAAAAAAGAAAAATCGAAGATGTTCTGCTCGTTGTGTGTTCAACGATCGTTTCGAGCAACCATATGGATTTCCTCGATTCCTTCAATTTCTTCGATTCCTTGGAAATTATCGAACCCATCCGTTTTGATCCGACCAATGTTTTGGACTACGAGCAACGTTGTAGATAACCCGGAGCATGTTGCTGATCGTAAAAGTTGATGATACTTGCTTGTTCAACGATTAGAGAGAAAATGTGAACAGGATTACGTAGTAGAGATTTGATAATAATGATAAATGATAATGAAACTCTGAGTACAAACATCTTCTGGCATTAAATCTATTTTATGAATCGAAGTCGTAATCTATTTGATTGATTAGACAAGAATATTTTAATTCATACAGGAGATTACGAGAGCGAGTTAAGTATCAATGAGAGACAACGAAAGCGGTTATATAGCATGACTTGCCAAAGAATCGAAGAATAACAAAGGGCACTGTTAACCAAGATAACGGTCCAATTAAAAAATTCGAGCGATATCTCGCGATTGAAACGCTGACACTTTTATCAGTATGGTTTCCTTCCATCATTTTGCTTTCTTGGATCCGATGTAGCTCTCTCCGTATCACGGGTCACGAATATTTCCAAGAAACCTAAGAACATCGTAACGATAGAAAGAATGCTTCGTTTATCATGTTAAACTGTTGCATCGAAGCAATTTAGTACGTGCTGAATAGTCTTCTCAAAGATCTTTCAATTGCACTGTAAATCCACTCTCAGAATTTTAAATGCCTCGTGTGTGCCTTTCGATTACTCTTAAACTTTGCAATTCCTTATTTTTTACCTTCGTATCTTTATATTTTCCATTCGATAGAATAATCTTCTAAACTTCTAAGCTTCGCGGATCTGCGATTTAAATTGCAGTCGCGAACGAATCCAAAATGGTCAAGATTTATTCCAAGAATTAAGACAAACTACGTAATCTTGGAACGTTCGCTTTCCACGAATAATCCAAGTCACGTTTCACCGAACGCATCCCTAAATAAAAAGAGAGGTCCGGATTTTATCTGTCTCGTTATTAGAAACTAACGACGTTTCCTCGATCGGTTTTAATTCGACCGCAACGATCGTGATTCTGTCGATCGAATAAAGTAGCTCCGTAGATTCCGGCCATGGCTTCGGCTCTCTCGAAACTTCTCTCTCTCTCTCTAGATCCGCGCCTCGTATCGAACTCTTTTCCTTTACGGGCCATTAGAATCGCCCGAAGCTCCAATAAAACCCGGCGAGATTGCGTTCACGGTTCCGCAGACGATCGAGAAAACGGCGAGTTCCGCGGGCCGACGTTCATTACCTCGATACAAAATTAAAGATCCGTTTGCAGCGTGTCGCGTTAACCGGTTCCAGGGTGCATTTCGCCTGACTGAAACGCTCCACGCGACGACACCGTCCGAAATTAAGATATCGGGCATATTCCGTGCCTTAAGTGGCATCTCTCGCTCGAACCAGCATTCGATTAGCCTCGACAGACCGATTAATTCCGCCGATTCGTTGAAACGTCCGTTTTTAACTGTGCCTCGTTCGATGTGAACAACCTTTTGCTCGGCAACATGTCCGATACTGTGTTCGTAAGCATCGCGACTCGTTTTCCCGGATTGTAATTGCGAGATTTATTGCCCCGTGGAATGTGACTCGTTTAAGATGTGTAATACAGATTGTGGCATTAATAATAATCGGTATAATGCGAGTAGCTGTTTCGAATGACACGTGTGAGCTTATAGTCTTCATAGGTTGCAACTATTAGTGTATTTACAGTCGTTGGTATAATACGAGCCATTGGGTAGTAGAACCGATCAATTCCACTTTTTTTTTTTTTAAACCACCCCATTAAGTTCGATGGAGTTGGTCAGTTTAGTGTCTGTGATTTATACACCTATTAGCAAGTTAGTGTGTTGAATGTTATTTATTAAACGTTCAGGACCGGGTATCGTCTTAAACGATTATTCATCGCGCAATTCTTCAAACACAGATTCACTAACCCAGTCTTTCCTCTCGTTCATCATCCAGCAAAGGAGACAGAGATCGGCGAGGAGAGTAACTATCGCGTTTAGCGTAATCGCGTACAAAATGAACGTTCGCGCGCGTTCGCGTTTGGCAACGTTTAATTATCGGTCCGATACAATGGCCGGCCCGGTAACAGACGGGCCACCGCGGCAGTCGACCAAAAAGTCTATCATTAAAAACGAGCCCCGTTCTGGGTGAGAATAAAAGTACAAAGTATTTCGAACGAAGAAAAAAAAAAAAAAGATAAGAAAACACCGCTAGGAAAAACAAGGAACAAGAAGAACTAGTAGAAGAAGTGGACGTGGACGAAGAAGAAAAGAAAAGATGGACCATGCCGCGATACCTTAAAATGATCATCGCTTTAAAGGATCGGAGAACTGGTGGAGGGAGTAGAATAGAGAAGATAAAAGAAGTAGTAGGTATATCCTTGATGAGCGATCGTTATCACGATGAAAATGCAGTCTCGAATCGATCCACTGCAGTCGATTCCTCCCTGGCTTCTTTTATTAGACTGCCAATTTCATAGCGTCTTCTCGCTTCCTCTCTCATCTTCTACGTTACTATCGTCTCTATCGCGCTTTCACGTTTCCTTCCTTTGTCGTTCTATCCCTTTCCACTCTGTGTCTGTTGTTCGTCGTCTACAGTTTGCCCGTTTCTTTCTTCCCGGTCTTCGTCTCGTTCATCTTCCACCTTCTCTCGCTTCTCCTACGCTTCCTTTTTCCTCGGTCGCACGAAATCTCGCCGATTCCACAGTCAAACGTGTATATACGCTCGGGGACAGATTCTAATTTCAAGCAGAAGCTGTAACGAAATCTTTGAAACGGTTGTATCGGATCGTTCCAAAATTTTCTTACCTTCTTAGTACGAACGTCGATCAAATAATGGGATGCTTAAACAGATACTGCTTTTGCTTGGATATTAAAAAGAATCGAGTAGAAACGCGAGAAATTCGTTAATAAAATTTGTTCCTCCTTTCGGTGAGACAATACAAGTACAAGATTTATTTTTGGCTAATCGTAAAAGTATTACGTTGTCCGAAAAGTTTCTTTCGTTTTATGAGGAACTAATAGACGCACAATGTTTTTTGTTTTATATTATTTTGTCAAATTACGTACGATCCATTTCGTTCTGTTGAGACAAACAACGCGACATTTCACGGACTTGGTTTCACGTTTGTACGAAGGTGCACTGTTGTAAAAATCACGTTTGCGAAAGAAAGACACTTTTCGGACGATCTAATACTAACTGTCTTGTCTTTCTCTTTCATTCCTTGGGCAGAAATTCGGTTCTCCAGCATCCATCCGCTTTCCAACGTTTATCTCGGCCGTGACGTCACACGACGTAGCGCACATGTTGCGACGTCGTCGGAAGAATCATTCGATTATGCAGAGTCGCGAGGGAATCGTGAATTTCACAGGGAGCTCCTTTGTCGCGTGCTCCAAAGCTCCGTTTTCTTCGCGATTGCCCCTCTTTTATTGGGGACCTTGATGGCTCGTAGTCGCGTTACATCGAACGGACACGTTCACCGGAAAAACAGCTTGAACGGAAGATAGCTGTTGAATGTGGAGAAGGAAATTGACAAAGAGGAGGAAAGTTGTAGTTTCTTTCACAAAGGGTGGAGAAGTTGTAGACTTTTTCAGTTTCTTCACATAGTACGGCGGTTTTTCGAGTTTCGTTAAGAAGCTGCGAATTTTACTTGATATTCCAAACAAAACGATTTAACAATTTCGTTATGTATTTATTATAAATAATTTATATCCGACAGAATTACATCTCTGGAGTGACCATTACGTTAATTTAAATTCGTAGGTAAAGCTTTTGAAATAAATGTAAATTTTGCAACTGTGTTCCAAATTTCCAGAAATAAATTACAAATATAGAGAAACCGTATCTTCGTTAGTACTCAATTATATGTAACGTGCAAGGCTTCGGCGAATTGCATCATTAACAATTTGTTCGCTTCCGAGTTGCTTCTTTTCAGTGTAATTTATTTTAACCAGATCCGACCGCTCGGGAGAATTTCTGCAACTCAGACATCGTTTTTATATACAATATTCTTTTAAGGCGAAGAAGAAGGCGGGGGATTTCAATTTTCCTGTCACCGAGCCCCGTTCCATCAATCTCGAGAACCGTGGCATCGAAGTGGAAAACGAACTCGATGACTTCCCGGTAAGAAGGCGTCTCTCCGAGTTACGGACTCCTTTGTGCACCTATATTCGATGCCTTGAAACAAAAAAAAAAAAAAGAAAAGAAAACCTACCACTTAACAAATCCTACTTGGAACTCAATGTTCCAAGTTTAAACAATTCTACCTTTCTTCTGCTATACTACTTTCGTACAAGAAGATTAAATTAGCTGTAACGATCCATTTTATACTCATAAAAATACTTCCATATCCTGGAGAAAATTTCGTCATCTCGAAAATTTTATATCGACGAAACATAATTACGCAATTAAAACCCAGACGATTTGTTTAACTCATCAAGAACCAACGTTGCTTTAACCCAACGTTTCATCTTCATCTTTTTCTTTCTCCTTCCATCCGGACGCTACAACTGTATGAATCTTGAAGAAATTAAAGTATCCTATAGCATCACGATAAAATGTTTCTTGCTAGATCATAGTTTGTATATTCCTTTTTGTGTATCGAATGTGTGAAGTCCCTCTTGCGATGTATCTGTTATTTTAATACATTTGTTGTGTTTTTACAAAACGACTTATCCCCCTCGTTTTATTTGGTAAATACGTTTATGCAATCTTTCGAAATGATTTCTCTGCTTGATCCCTAACGAGTTAATTAAAATTTCTTCGTTTGCAACATTATTCTCATAATTACCCAACGACGTTCTGATGAACTCTGTGCAACAAAATATTATTCTCGAACGTCGAGTAAAAAATGATTGCCAGCTTTCATAACCAGTTCCCGAGGAGAAAAAACAGTCTCATCCGTCTTATTCGAGGAAATTGAGAGGATCGACATCCGAGCGGAATATCCAAGATCCTTCTGCTTGTTCGGGCTCGATCCGAAAGAAGACCGTCGAATATTCAATCCCGCGAGCAATTTCCATTCGTCCCGATGATTTCCCCGCCGAGATCGAGTTAATGAGAATATAATCTTAGTTGTGCGTGGTCTCGTTCGTTCCGTGCAGCCAATACTCTTGCCATTTTACATTCCGTGTCCTCCTTCGTTCCATCCGTTCTTCCCTCTGCGCTGCATCCGGTCCTTCCTTCCGCCAATTACTCTCGTCCCGACGTCGTCGACCGGAATTATCGTCGTCCCTAGAACGGATCCACCGACAGGACTTTTCCTGCCTTTTCCACCTCGCTCCTGGGCTTTGCCGATCTTGCCATTTTTCACGGATCTCCTCGCTACGTAGGAGAAGATCGTTCTCGTTTCAACCAGCTGCATAGGGTTTCGTCAGATTCAGAACAGGAAGAGTAGTACGATGCCGCGATGGAACTTTGTACGCAATAAATCTGTTACCATAAGAGTGTGGATGTTTATGCAAATTTATATCCTTATGAATACGACTGAAGGAGCGGAGCCTAGGTAGAGATTTGTTTCATCTACTAAATGTTACAACGAGCACTGTACCTACTTTGCATATTTTGCATGTTTGCGTATTATGTGAATTCACGCGTACCTTTGCGCCTTGCACAATTTTTCATCGTTGCAATTTAATCATTGTTTGTCATGCTAGGAATAATAAGTCTGCGAAACGAATCACGATATGTTTCAGTGGTTATTCAAAATTTCCTCGACTATCCAAAACCACTTTACGCAGTATGACGAGCTGACAGTCGCGCGAGGTCTTTAATTAAGAGACAAACTAATCGACTTTCGCGCAGACGAACGCACATACCGTGGCAAACGACGTCTCGACGCCATCGTCGAATTTTATTATTGTCGCCAATTGACATACAATTCGAAAGACGTTGCCGATTATTAAACGGTGCATCATGGTCGTACAATGGCCCACCGACGACCGCACAGGAAGGCTTCTATCACCGTTGATTTAGCTTCATTACGATTTTTATTAATAATTTCACTAATTGCCCGGTTTGCCGAATTAATTGGCCGCGTCTGGGAACCGTGCAACATACGTTTCCGTCTTTCAAAGTGTGCTGCACTTACGCGATCATTAAAATCTAATAACATTTCTCCGTGATCGCGTCTGGTATCTGAAATTTTCCATTTACATAGATCGGCCTTGTTTAAGTTTAGAGAATAATCGAATTGTGACTCTCGACATTAAACGAGATGTTGCATAAGCTGTGTCAAGTTCTTGTTGGTTGTAAAGCACCAGTCATCGTTTCTAAGAAACTCTGTTACGAATATTATCTCTAAGATGTAGAGTTACTTAGGCTCCAGCTGGCAGCTGTATAATTTAATCTTGATTGTGAGATGTTTTTGAGAATTAATTTTCTTATAACGAAGAGAGGACTGGTGTCACGCGTTCTGGAACCAAATACCGTAATTCTTTTTTCTGTAAAAAAAAATATAGAAAAATTCATTTTTATCTTGTATAATATCTGCTGCAGATCGAGCTTTATTTATTCGTTGAAGTAGCGTTTAGTCCTGTCCTATCATGTGATAATCCGTTTCGTTTGTTTTAATGTTACGCTATGCCAGCTGATTTGAAATTACGGTTCCTTCCAAACTATAGCTAGATTACTTCAAAACGATTATAAATAGTTAACTTTAATTTTAGCTTCACTGCTATAAGAATATCTCCTCAACAGTGATTGACAATTGAAAATGATATAAACTTCATATAGCTAAATTGTTTGAAACAATGGAAAATTACGTAATACAAAGTAACAGTAAGGTAACAACTTTGGAGAAAAACTTTTTGACAAATCCATCTATCGTTGGTTATACGCTTTAGGGAACACTCACGATCAAGCAGCTGCAACGAAATCGATGGAATGCCGTTCTCCAGGTTGCACCAGAACTTGGCTGGTAACCCGGCTCGATCAACGCACCGATAAAGCACGTCGCTGCGGTGGCTAAAATAAACCTTTGTCATTTTTTTTATTCGCACTAAATTAATCACCGCCGACCGGGAAATATTTCACCGCAATGCGAGATGTTTTATTATAAGATAACGACGAACGGTCGAAACGCGGCCCCCTCAGGAATATTCCAAATTAACTGATTTGATAAACGAGTCGCGTCCATTGATATACTGTTATTCGTTAAAACGCTCGAAACCAGAAAGCTGGAGAAAATTTATGCACAGAAATAAGAAGGTAAATGTTCCAAGACAAACATTCGCACATGGTATAAATAGTACCAATTTTTTAAGACCTTACGTTTTCAGCAATTACGGCCATTACTTTTATTATAAAACACAAAATTATTGTCGGATTAAACATGGTATAAATTATCAAGAATCTTTCGAAAGAAAAATAATTGCACCGTCAAACGACGAAGCCTCGAAACTTAGTTTTTCGGACAATACGATTCATCGTTGTGAATCCTCCAGATGAGTAGACATTTATAAGTTTCGTTTCACTTTCGCTAGATAAGAAAAGAAAACATCTGTCGTGATGCTTGAACTAAACGCTTCGATCTGCTCAGTTCACACTACGAATCATCGATAAGATTGATCTTTCCGAACTCTAGAATCAATGAACCATTAACAACTCGTCAATTCACCAAACAGAGCTCAACACAAACGAAGTATCTTGAAAAAAAAAAAATCCATGAATAACTCTCTTTCACTTCAAATCAGCGAGAAGAAACCACTTCTATCGTCCAAACTCTTTTTTTCTCTCATTCTCTCTCTCTCTCAAAACTACCCCCCTCTCAAAGCCTGAGAAACTAAGAACAGAAACTCGATTATGAGGATGAGGCGAATCGATCGACTCGAGCCTTCCTCGATTCCAGCGTCTGATTACGATGCCTGGATGTCAGCGGCGCGCGAAACAACGCGCAGGGATCGCAGGAATGTCGCTTAATCGTGACGGAAGGAATGATCGAAGTAAGACGTCGAAGGGGTGGCGACGGGTCGTAATTCGATTTGCGAATTGCTCGTTCGACGACGAGGTTCCCTCGGCCACGGTTGATGCCTCAACAAGTTGTATACATGTAATCTGACCCAGATCCTGGGGTCTAAGTGAGGTCTAACACGAGGGAGAAAAGGGAAAGAGAAGGTGGAGGAGAAGAAGGAGGATGAGACGGAGGAGGAGGACGAAAGAGACGAAGGAAGGAGGTCCGGAGGGTTCTTCGGAAGCAGACAAACAAAATATAACAGCGCGAGTTACAAGGAAGGATCCCGAGGAGATGAAGGGTCTCTGACTATCTCTCGCTCTCTCGTTCCAACGATCTCCTTGAAGAAGGAGAAGGAGAAAGGGTGTACCCTCTTGAAGCATGAATGGATTACGAAGAGCCGTGTTCATTCATTCGCTCCTTAGCGGCCTAGAAACCCACAAAAAGTGTATCTCTCGAAGCAACGGTGGCGTACCAGTGGCGTAGACCATGATCGCGGCCCTCTGGCTACCAGGCTGTCTTTTTGCTCGTAGCTGTGACTTTGCCCTGTTTGCGGAACGCTCACCCCGCCCCGGGGATAGTAATTGGGATGTTGTTAAATCGTTACGTGGGAAACGGTGGATGCGCTTCCCTTTTCGACGACCGGCTGCCTTGTAGCGGCTCTCTGTTTGACGAACCGGCTCGAATTGTCGTTTTCGTGGTTTGCACCGGATCGGGAACTCGTTCGTTGACGGTCAGCTGACAGGAAATGAGGATAGTTCTTGCAGCTTCTTAGTTTAGCGTGGAGCGATGTTTACGGTTGTTGCGTTGCTTTCGTTTTTGTTGTCTTCTCTAAATCTTTTCTATTCTTATAAACTTCCTTTAAATTACGAATATTTTTAAGATGAAATGTTAGAAGAACCTGTTTCACGATTGCATATATCGTAATTAATAGCGATCAGATTAAACGTAACGATATATTTCGCTCGATAAAGATAAAAGAGGGAATGAAAAGGTAAAGATTAAATCAGCAAGGGGATATTACGATACCTGAGTACCGGGCCTCTCGAATCCGTTACACGCGCGAGAACAGAAAGGATGATAAAGATTCGACTGCAAGGCCGAGATACTATTGAAGCCCGTTGACCCAGGTCGGTTTCCACCGGAGGCTGAAGTCGTGGGATTATATTCATGGCGCTTCGTCAATCTTAACCCGGCCTTGATTCGTCCATCAATCCATTTCTTTCGAAAGGAACAAGTCGTGAATTACTCAAAGTAGATTGTGAAATATTTGCATGCAATGGTAAAGTAGAATCGTTTATTTATTAACTTGTACACTGACACGTTTTAACGTTCATATAAATAGATTAAATATCATTAATATTATCTTGCTGTAATTATCAAATAACGAGTTTCTTTTTTAACGTTATACTCGAAAAATGATTTTAAAGTCGTAATTAGATTAAAAGTCGAAGAGGAAACTAAAAATTATTAACGAAGAGTAAGAATGTTAATCGTATAGAATCGTGATATTCGAACTGATTTTAGCAAATCCCATATATCAGGCTTTCACATATTCTTTGTAGATAAAGAGACATTTTGACATATTACGTGAACGAGATTGAATTTTCTTTTCATAGGAGAATAGAAATACGTCTCAAGATTGGGGTCTACCCAGAGGAAATCATTCTTGAACCGTTAAATCATTTCCGGTTGGCGCCGATTTCTTGAAATTCTACAAGTAGGCTTCACCATTTCCATTCACAATACGAACACACAACTCTCTTAAATCTTATTTCCAAGAAATTTCTACTATATCGAATATTCTGAATTATGTCTATTCGCCGCTTGTCAAATATATTTTAATTTTGTTTTTATAATTATAATAAAAATTCCGTTTATCTTTTAAATTTTCCTTTATCCACTACCATGTAAGAATTGAAAAGATATCGATCTAGAACGCGAAACGAAATCAAAGCGAACAGAGAAGCAAATATCGATCGTCGAATAAGTAGGAAGGTTTAACGAGATATCGTTAGGTTAGAAGGGAAGTGGAAGCCACGAGTTTGACCGACCTTTCTCAAACTTAGAGACCCATTGAGGAAGGAGGGCAAAGGTCTTTTAATGGAGACGGGAACAGAGAAAGACGGAAGGAAGAGATGGAAGTAAGAGACAAGATTTTGCGAAGGGTCGTTTGCTTTTTGCTCGTCTGAGATGTCGCCGGCAAATGTGCGAAGAAGCCATCTCTTCTCGCGCCGTTTTGCGCCTAATTGAAAGCGACAGTGACCCACTTATACCACCTATGCCACAGATTCTTTTTCTTCCTGCTACGGCGGACGTGCCGATCGTAAAAACTCGGCAACGACGACCTAACGGCTATTATTCGTTGTGTTCGGCGACGGACCGCCTCACGGACCGTTCCACGATTTCTCTTCAGAGATTAGAAGAAACTACGAATTTTAGCCTACAGCCAGTTACAGAAATCGATATATACTCTTCGAATTTGAAAGGTAAAAAAATATAAAAAATAAAATATTTTCGATTTCCTTTAGTAAATCGAAGGCAGAAAATCGCTGCACGTAGATTTTTTAAACTGATTATACGCGTAATTTAATAATTCGAAGAATTATAGAACGAAGGATGTACCATCGTATTAATAAAAAATAGCGAGGTAGAAAAATAGGACGCTGATTGATCAGCTGCTTGAACTTTAGAACTTTCATTTATTGTATTTATAAAAAAAGAATTCATAATTGCTGTAATGATATCCAAGCTACTATGATGTCATAGAATTGCTAAATGTTAAATGTAAAATCTTTTATGCTCAACAAAATTAGCGATGATGCAATATCGTGATTAATTGCAATTGTTTGCAGCATTCTACCATCGAAGGATATACGTGGTCGTTTTTTTCTGTGGCTACGTACGGAGAGATTAAGCAAAACGCGAAGGAAAGATTTGCAAACACGAAACGCAGTTTCGGATAAAACCTCGAGTGAAATACAACTGTGAGCAGTCTCTCTGAAACGTCTAGCCTTTGGTCAGCAAAGCCGCAAATGGAGTCGATTTCTCTGAAACCGCAGTAAGAACGACTGCTATTGACATTACACCTATCCTAACACTTCAATTATTAGCGCTTCAAACGTTTATCTGCTCATATCCCCTTGAATGAAGGTATTACAATTGGACTAACGGACCGAACATGGCATTATTAAACGTAAAAAGGAATCTAACGATCCTTCGCATTAGCTTCATTTAAGGCGATTATGCGATACACGATTAATTCGTCTCCTCTTCTTCGCTTACGTAACCACGTACATATACGAGTTATCTATAACGTATAATGTTACAAGCTTCAATCCGTTCGATCTCGATTCAGAAATTTATCTTAAAAACTCATATTTATAGCTCCTCTTCTAAGATATATTCTCATAGATTTGCATATATAGATTCGACAGTTTGTTTCCATAATTATTAGGATTAATTCGTATATTCAACTTTTAGAATTTATTCCTTCTCTAAGGAAGAATTCTTTTACGTTTCCCCGAGCCTAGAATTTCACAAACTTTTCGATCACAAGACCATTTATGAACTCCGTGTCACCTATTTTCAATTCTTGTTACACACAAAATCATCTCCCTTGAATACTCGCGTTTATCGTAATTCGATGGAAGAACGTTGGTTTCTAGTTTCCGGGAAAGAAGATGCCCGGTCCTGTTCCGTAACGTGGCAAGGGATGGAATCGTCTCGTGATCCAACGGACGATGTATCCGCGTACACGTCCCGGGGTAATTACTATCGGCCGGATAGGAAGAACGCTCGGTGGCCGTGCAAGCCAGGATCCGCGCTGACTTATTATTTCTTAGTGATTTTCTGAATTGCGCCGGCCACGAACGCGAGCAATGTCTTCGTGACGTAAACGAGATAATGGCGAGCTCTGCTCGCATACCCACGATGTAGACATAATGACGACGCCGGCTATGGGATTATAGTTTGGCCAGCAACTCTCAACCGCTCGTTCGACATCGTCTCTTTTAAAAGAACGACGATAGTGGAGTCGCGCTGAGCGCGCATGGTCTCGTTTCCCCTTGGGGCAATTTCGCGCGTTTGCCAGAGATACACGAATTCAGATACGCGCCGTCGGCAATTAGTCCGTCTAGCGAGATTACAACTGCGATCAAATTGAATCGGGACCTCGGCAATTATGGCAAATATAATAAGCGCGCTCGCGGCCGCCACGACCGGCCGTAATTACACCAAGAGAACGGGCCACTCCGTTCTTTTGTTATCTCAATTTTCAGTTACGCGCCGCTTCGATTCCGCTACGAACTCCTCTTGTCTGTTGCTGTCTAAACGATTTCGCGGGCCACGGAACTCGTGACCACGGTAAAATGGCATTAGGTCCTCGTTACGGTGGAGATGCGTTTTCTGACCAACTAACGTTCTGACGAATAGACCCGTTATTACAAATTTTAATAACGAACGTTTTAAAAAATAAAAATTGTCGACGCCACGTTTAGTGACTCGTGGCACCCTCGATACATTCACGCGAACTCGAGCCTCGAAGTTCGTAAACTAAATACCACGCATTTTGTATAGAAAACTATCGATCGTCTAAAACAAATAACAAAAATTCTCGCAACTGCCATGTTCTTCGTATACGATCCCTTCGGTATAACTTCCTTTGTGTACGGTCCAGGAAGCAGTAAACAGTTCCTTCGAAAGGAAACGTATCTTTAAAAGATCACGAATGCTCGACGATTCCATCGATAAGCCGTGGTCGTTTCGTGAGCAGAGCTAACACGAGACCGTGGAAGCAAAAGGTGGTAACGGGGAGGGTTGGCACCGAAAGACACACGAACTTGGGAAAAAGATAAGTACCTGTCGGGCATAACTTTCCTCTTTGGTCCGCCATTAGAGCAATTTGAACGTCTCTTCGGAGCCGCAGCGGCAAAAAAAGCCGATGAGTCGTTGCGCTAGACTGAAGAATGATCGGAGAGGCGCCGAACCGCTTTCCCCTCTTCCTCTCTGACTTTCAATCTTACACTCTTTCGACTATCTTCCTTCCTCTTGGTCGTCCTGCAGTCACGTATCCTTACTCGTCTCTCACACCTGAAAAACCTTCTTCTTCTCTGTCTAGCCAAGAACAAACTCCTTAACTCTATCTCTATTTTCTACCATCTTCTTCGTCCCCCGTTGGTCCAGCTCGCTCTTACAGGACTCGTTAGATTCACCCGGGGATTATGTTTCGTGCTATTATAGCTCTCTCCAGCGAGGAACACCCGCGCTTCTTCTCTCCGTTCTCTTCTCGCTTCTGTTCGCCGTATTTCTTCTTCCTTTCTCTTCTGGTTCTTTCTCCTCCTTCGATCCCCACTGGTACGCAAGACATCGTCGTTTCTTCTGCCCACGAGGAGGCCCGGCGGCGCTGATTGATAAAATAGTTGGCTCGTCAGTGCTGAGTGCCGAATAATTGGTTTGTCAGTCAAAGGTGATCGCGTGAAAGGATAATGCTTGTCAACGGGAACGGCCGCGACACGCGTAGTGCGCCGCTTTTTCGTCCTCACGAAAGGTGATCTTCAACCATGGAAAACGTACAGCCAAAAACGATGCCTTGCTCGGTATACCAATTGATCGCTCAAGGTTCTCTCTCCTATCGTCGGATACGAGTGATTCACTCTTTCGTCGTCGTGATTCAGTTTTACATACTACACGTTTTGCAGAACGTGTAGTCGTTGGTTCGTGTTCTGCATCTTTCA
Source organism: Bombus pascuorum (assembly GCF_905332965.1). Lineage (NCBI taxonomy): Eukaryota > Metazoa > Arthropoda > Insecta > Hymenoptera > Apidae > Bombus > Bombus pascuorum. Next base: position 2,828,604 of record NC_083488.1, on the reverse strand, counting down.
AGAAAATAACGAGGCGGAGTAGACATTTGTCAAATTGCGCGGTGGAACATGTTCTTTAACTATATTCGACTGTTAATTACGAACGTGCTACCGATACAGTTTGATCGGCAAAAGAAACTTACGCAGGTAATTAGTTTGTTCCTCCGAAATCGAACATTAATCGTAGCAAAATTAGAATTTTCACGGAGAACAGAGCTGATCAAACTTCTGTGAAACGGAATTGGCTGCCCTCCGACGATAAAGTTTCAACGTATGAACTGTCTTTAACGCGATGTAGTGATCGATGACTCATTGGATTCGATAAAAAGGAAAGCGACAAATTAAAAGTTGGAGAAGTCAATAAACGAACAGTTCGGAGCTATATCGACCGACAAAGTAACCGGAGGGTGTACATCATCGTTCAGCCAGGTCCGAGCGGCGTCATACTTTCTCACGAAATCATTTTTAACATTCTCGAAGCGGTGACACCGCGTAAAGGAGAAGGGAGAACAGAGAGAGAGAGAGAGAGAGAGAGGAAGAGAGAAAAAGAGAGAGGAGAATGGAATGGGGTATCTCGGCGATTTTGAGCAGTACAAACATCAATTTCGGTCCTGGGGGCGTGCAACATGGGACGCAAAAAGAAAATCTCGAAACGGACGTAGATCTCTACGTGGGATCAGGTATATCCTGGAACAGGCCAGCAGCTATCCGTCTCGGTCCCTCTGCAGAATGTTAGAAGATATATTATACTCGAAGAGGGTGGTAACACTTGTTTGATTCAATTCCAGGAACAAGCTCCGAGGCGCCCGTTCAATTTTTCTTCCGCCAAGGGAACTCCCGCCTCTTCTACTTGCGTACGCGTATATATGTATGCTGTCTATGCATGTGTGTATACGCGCGTACACACCGCCGTCCCCATAGCTCACGACACGGATTCGAGGTCATTACAGAAATGTGATAAGAATATGATGTTCGCTATATAAATCTCTTGGCAATTGATCGACCTTGATTGCAGGGAATAACCATTTTTCTTCGTTGCGTCCGAGGTGCTTCTGGGTGAGTAGTATGGTTTATTGAAGGGTTTCGCTTCGTGTTTCGACTGTTTAATACGTTTACTGTGTAGGATGTTGGTCCAAGTTCGTAATACGTAGTATTTTTAGATATATATGTGTACAATATTGACCTGAATATTATTAGTTATTAATTCATTAGTTAACTCTTTTGTAATTCTTCTTTCGTCGACATACAATTATAACTGAACTAAAAATCTATTATCGCTTCGATTCAATTAAAGGTTAATTCTTGTATCTAATTAAACGTTGCTTATAATTTCGAGCGGAATTCTTCGTGACCAAATATCGAAACAATGGGACAAAACTTCGGAGATAAGCGAGTCCCGCGTTATTGCACTCGAACCGATTGGAGTTTGAATTACCAGGGTCAATAGACGGTCGATGCAACCTGTTGCGATAAAGTTGTTCCGGCGTTCACATCGAGTCGAACGAGGACGCCAGTTGAACGAGGTCACAAGGAATAAAGTTGTCGAGACACAAGCTCAGGAACACGATTCCTTCGTATGATCTCCCACGACTCGAGACATCTTGCACAGAAGAAGACCAAGGAAAAAAAAGAAGGAAAAAGAAAAAAGAAGAAAAAAGAACAAAATAAAGAAAAAAGGCAATCCAAATAAAAGAATGAAAAGGAACGGCCACAGAAGCAGATCAATGGGTCAACCTGTCGCAATAAAAATCTCGTGGCTACCTGAGTAAAGCGAAGTAACGGGGTAGGTGGCAGTTTAACCATCGTGTTCAGGATCGTCGGTGGCATAATCAGGATGCTAGAGTAGCGCTACCTGGGTGTCGGTGATGGCTGGGGCTGAAAGGAGCGCCATCGAGGAAGGAAGGAAGAGAAGGAACGCGCGTGATGTCCGCAAGAAAGCGAGGTAAAAGGTGTCGCGGTCGGCCTGCTGCATGCGGGCACGCGTTAGAATCCGATTGTGTCCCGGAAGGGAAGAAGAAGAAGAAGAAGAAGAAGAAGAAGAAGGGCAGGAAAAAAAAGAAGGCAAGTGGAAGAACTGCGGCCTCGGAGACGGAGACGGAAAAAAGGGCAGTGGGTAGGAAAGGAGAAGAAAACGGAACGGGTGGCCGGCCAAACGAACCCTTCCTCCCAACTCGACCAGCCCCGCTGGACTTTAATTCCTGCTATTATTGAAATACGTGGCCGCCACGTGCCACGGGGCGACTGCTCTTTCCTTCCTACCGTTTCAGCCCACAGCGTCAAGGGAGAGTTCTGCACGCGAAAATCGGAACGCGCACACACGGTTGGAATGTGACTTGCCGCTCGAGGTATACGTATACCTGAGACCCCCTGGATGCTCTTCCTCGAGGATAAACTTTCTTCGTTGCTACTCGTCTTACCGGATACCGTCTTACAGGCACCATTGAATTACGTGTAAACGTTTTCGGTGTGTAGTTGTAAAGATATAGATACAGACTTACGAAATATAATATATTTTACGAATATATTATACGCGTGATACGAAACATTTTGAAATTTCTAATTTTGAAAATAATTTTTGTCAAATAAATTAAAGTCTATGGTATTCTAAACAATCCGAGCGTTCGATATTACGCGTATAATTATTATCGTGTAATCCGTTAAAATTTTGTAATAACTGAATGGAACGGTTGATAGCGTTCCTGTTGCAATTCATTTTTATGTCATTGACGCAATAAATTTCTATAGTGGACGGTTCTAATGTATGTTAGCATATTAGTTGATTTTTATACTGACCTATAAAATTTGTATAATACAGGTAATTCGAGCTTGATGGTATTTTAAACAGTCTCAGTGTTTGGTATTAAGTACAATTATGACCGTGAAATCGACTAAAATTATGTAATTATTGTGTTAAACCGTTGCAACGTTGATACAAAAAACAGGGCAAGTAGAAGAAAACACAGTAAAGTAGAATGTAATTGCACAGCTCTGCCGGAACTCGACAAGATAATCCAGTTGGTAAACGGCCGAGGTGCATTAAAGTTTCAACCGCGCTTTCGGCCTATCCGTCGATAACGATAATAACAAACATTATCACGGAAGTTTATCAATGCAAACACGCGTCGCCGCAAACACTAGATTAGATTCCCTTCACAAGCAAATTTAACGTTCCTACTGATAAAAAAAAAGGGAGAGAAACAAGTCGAGAAAAAAAAAAGGAAAAAGGGGAGGAAAGAAAAAAGAAAATACGATAAAAAATCCAGATAATGACTCGTTCAGCGAGCACAAAAAATTCTATCGTCACGACGGACCTGCTGATTACTTTAATCACCGAGAGAAAAAATTCTCTAAATGCTTTACAGTATGCACGATATAATCGCAATTTATAGTGTGAACGCACACACGATCGTTTGTTTGGTTGTGTGCGCCCATTTAGCGAGTGCAACTGCAGATCGCTGATAAACACGAACCTGCCATAGCTCGGTGTCATAATATTACAGTCATTATGGTAACAACGTTTTCCTCGCAGCATCGTATGCCCGGATACTTATGCATCGTGATCTGCCATCTCGTCTGGTATATAAACGGTCGTGAAGATCATTGTGCAAGCCAGACAACAGATTTGCACTGTAACGTTAACTCGCGGCAATCGATAGTTCCTTAATGCCGGTGTCGTACTTACGGTGTGTCATTCACGAATAACCACGTTTGTTGTTATTAATCAACATTTAACGCTGTTCTTCGAGTAAATAAAAAAAAATAGATATTTTTATAATTAATTCAATTTAATACATGATGTAGATTTATTATTCCATGTATTATTCGCATCGTTAACCATTTCCCGTCTTTCATTCGCCACTTGTTAGATGGATTACGAGCAATCAATAAAAATGCAACATCATTATTACTATTATTATCTAACGTTCTTTAGATTCTCACGTTTGTCATCGTAAATATCACAACGAAGGATTCATTAAAGGAATTCATTACACCTGTTAAGTATCGCGCCATTGTCTTGCCGAGCTGGCTCGTGAATAATACACCGATGACGCCATAAACGACAGTTTATGATGTATCAGTTAATAGTCTTCTCCTAGAAGGGCACTTAGCCAGGGTACTTGTAGTCGAGTGGCCGGCGCCCATATATTTTATTCATGAATCACGAGGAACACCCCACGATTAGGCAGGATACTCGTGAAATCGGTTCCTCCTTGTAATCCGTAACGACGTGTTTATGCCGTCGTCGTAGGCGAAACTTTCGCACGATTTCTCGGGAAAGATCTCCTCCTGTCTTTCTTCTTCCATCTTCTCCCCCCCTTTGCCCCTCTCTATCTCTTCTTTCTTTCATCGATTTTTCGCTTTTTTTTTCGTGAACCTCGATCCACGATGGACGATAAGGTTGAATTTACAACAAGGATATCAAGACTCATCCTCGCGAGCAGTATTTTTTGAGACGTTGCCCCATCGGCTCATTCCTACCGCGAGACTTTTTATACTCACCATAAAATTCAACGCATTCGTTGGTTAAAGTAATTCTACAATTATAGGTCCGCCTTAATAGTCAATAATTTTCTAGATAATTTGTGCACCGTCCTCGACTTTCGTGTGTCAGAATTATAACGATGTTATATTGTTACAGAAAGACCATTTTGCACGATAATTTACTAATTAACGATATCAACGATGATGTTAAATAAGATTTTATTAAAACGTTATTAACTTCTTGTGAAAACTGTTGCTCGTTTCTCGACTGCTTCTGAAATTAATAATAATAATCGCTGTAGCATCTGTCCGTTTAGACGAAAAATCAAGAAACTTCTAATCAAAGGTTGCAGTTCCCAAGCGAAAGGAGGTTCGATGAAACGTACGACAGCTAAATACGCGAATGGAAATCTGCAAGTTCACGTCGATACATGATCACGTTTCGGTCCCGTCTCGATCTGCTGCGAAGTCTCTTTCTAATGACTATGTGGCCGCCGATGCATCTGTTGAACGGTAAATTACACGTGTCAGCCAATATTTCGTTATTATCGTGACAGGCGAACTGACGTACACGGCTTTACAAAGTAAGTGAGAATAACAATGATTAATATTCGTAACAACCTAACGACAAGGGTTACACGCGTGTGTACGTACGATGCACGTGGTATTAATTGTTGCATGAAGCAAATGGTATAGCTGCAGAGCCAGTTACACCGTTCGAAGGATAAGGTAAACATCCTGACGTCCTGCTATTGCTATTACCCGACCCTGGTACTATTATTATCTTCACGATAACATGTAATGAATGAGAGAAAACGAGCGCGCCATTATCGATAATTTTCCCTCAGGTGCATCGTATCCTTAATGTCCCTGCTTAGGCGGTTTTCTAATATCCACGTAAACCACCAGGCCCTCGGAGCGTCTCGAAAATGAAATTATCGCATGGCCAGCCATCATGGCGATCCTTAAATATTCCTTCGTTCGCTGGTAAATCGTAGGTGGCTTGACGAGGGTTTTCTTGATCACGCGACAACGTTGTCACGATCATTGATGGATCTCCATCGATGGAATAATCACGATACTTTGAATCTATTTGAATTTCATTTCGAGTTTCCTCGCGTGTTTAAAATATTACCGATGGAAGGAGGCTCCTTCGACGTGCGGTTTAACATTTTAGATTTTCTTGCCCCTTTTTAATGAAAGGTAGTTGAGGCTGATTCGCGTTTATACGCGGAACACGTATCAATATATTTATTAATTTCACCGTGAGAATCAATTTTGATAACGAGAGCCAGCGGTGTGTTAGAAAGCAACGCGGTATCTACTTCGATGCAGTTTCAATAGCGATTAAAGCCACAATCTGAAATCTAAAACTGGTTCTCCTTTCAATTAGTCGCAATCCCATTAACGAGACCGCGACATTATTCCAACTGCAGGTTTGTCATAATAACCGTGTATAAGCTTTTAAAACGATCTCGCGCTTAATTTTATAGGCGCTTCAGTTGCCAACTCCACTCGAAACATGTATTTACAATTGTGAAATTAATACATAAACAGAGACCCTTTATATTATCCTGATTTATAGTCACGTTACTGCTGCTGTTACGGCTGCTCTTTCGGAGGCAACATTAAACGGATTAAGTGGAGTCTTTTTAACAGCGAACGAAGATATTTTATTACATTAACAAAGTTGCTTATAGCAATAAATTTATACGAGAAAAAATTGTTTTCAGGAATCGTAATAATTTCTCGCGCTATTCATAAATTTTTCAATCTGTATCGTAAATGACATTCTTTATGGACCATTACTGGTCAGTAAGCATAGAAAATCAGGTAAAACGACATCGATGAAGCACGAAATATTTGTCAAGTCAATCGTTAAATCGATATTCCACGATCGTTCAGCTTTCGTACCGATAATTTCAAAATTCTCTATAATCGTTTCACGATTCGTTCGCGTCCACGCAAACATCGAACGTTCCGACTGAATCTTTTGAAAGTATTCCATAAACACTGGAAGAGAAGGGTTAATCGTACGAAAGAGATGGAAAAAAGGGTTAGGAAGGCTAACGGGATCTTCGGCTACGGGACTCGGTTTCGACTCACTCCCACGATATGGGACCGTGATCCACGTTGCAAGCGCCATAACGGGCGCCATTCAAGAAAATAGTGAACGCCGTATAAAAGAAAAGTCGACGTATAGAGCAGTTGAACGCGCGGCCAATAGACATGAAACTCGAACTGGCTTCGTTCGAAAGATCGGGAGCGCGCCTCTATTCGACGAGTCGTTCATTTCCCAGAGTAATTCGAACGAGTTTCGTCCGGTATCCAGTTACCGGTGCTCTGACATCGGGATGATTCACCGTTATCCCCCTCCCCTCCTTCTTCCAAACGAATATTCAAGCCGAATAGAAATTTCTGGCGGCAATTTCCCCGTTCGACTAATCTTCCAAGAGATTCGTAGCGCAACTACGAACCGTAGTTGGGATACACTGCCTGTCGAAGGCACTTGATTGTCCTTCAGAAATTGAAGAGGAATTTGTTGAATAAATGTTAGGGTGGGCTGAGAGGGTTGTGCAGTTTTGTTTGGAGTTCATATTGCGTTGGAAGGATAAGAGCTACATTTAGGTACGATTTGCGAGCAAGAATAGGAGGAAGGGTAACAGAGATTTCTTTAAAGAAATATAAAATTGTTGAGCAATTCATGCATTTTGTAAAAAGTATGCAAACGTGAACAAGCGATACAAGAGATACAAGAATAAATGAGCAGCTTTTGCACTTGTTTGAATTTTCGAAAAATTGTACTGCTACTATTTTCCCTCCTCGTCTGTCTATATAATTCCCGAATACTACAATATCATATCAATTTTATAGCTTTACACCATGACACGATCGTTAGTTTTCAAGAACTTTTTTCTTTTCCTTGGATCAACTCGCATGTTGCACTTAGAAAAAGCAAACAGGAGAAACAATATCGCGGTATCCTTCGTTCCAAGATATTCATCCAACGTTTTGAGTCCTGTCGATATTATAGGAGAGGCAGAGTTATCCGAATCGACGGAGATCGTTCTGCTACCGTTTTCCCTCCTCGTCTGTCTATATAATTCTCGAATACAATACTAAAATACTACAATATCATATCAATTTTATAGCTTTACACCATGACACGATCGTTAGTTTTCAAGAACTTTTTCTTTTCCTTGGATCAACTCGCATGTTGCACTTAGAAAAAGCAAACAGGAGAAACAATATCGCGGTATCCTTCGTTCCAAGATATTCATCCAACGTTTTGAGTCCTGTCGATATTATAGGAGAGACAGAGTTATCCGAATCGACGGAGATCGTTCTGATATTGAAATTATAATCGCATCGAGACACGTACTCGGATCTGTCGGCCAGACTGACAAGCTTCGACACTTTAACGACCGGAAACGTGGCCGCAATATTAGCCGTGTTTCCTCGTGTTCATTCGTGCTCTCCCACCTACAGTCACCGGCCCTTCTAATCCACTACGAAAACTTTTCGACCAACGAGTGAATCTCCAGCGCGTTCCAGGCGGCCCGTCATTATAGACGGTGACTCAGAGAGCGAAACCAGTTTTCGTGCCTTTGCGCTTCCTTTTTTGCGCCACGCGGTATATGACGTTATACAGGGAGTTACCGATCGTAGCCAGGACCCGATGGAATTCGACGGACGCCACCTACTCTTTCCTTCGTGTGAAAATTTCTTTCCATGTGTTTTTCGCGGACTACCGTTTCGTAAGACAGTTTCGAAGCTTAGAGGGCGAGATTTATAAATATATCGGTTGATGTAACCAATCTTCGTTATACTTTACCTGTAATGAGATACTAAATTTCTTGATAAGCGGTATTACGTAAATTCATGTAACGTGCATTGCGATGTCTACGCACGTAATAAAAAGATTTCTCTTACCGATATCCTATCATTACAAATCTTTTACAACTATGTCAGCGATCTACGCAATCACATTGATTGATGTGAGAATATGAATCGAGAAAATAAACTCGTGTCTAGAATTTCTAAATAGAAGTTTAATTACCAGCTGTTGGAAATGAACTTCGAGAAGAGGAAAACGTTCTGTAATTAAACATCAAAACTTAATTTTATGTTGCATCGAGTTAAATGTTAAGTATCTTCCATCTTCGATATACCGACACCGCAACCTAATTTAACCTGCTATTACCTACAACATTCAGCTAATCCTACCTCTTATTACAAATAATACCTATAATCACGAGTATGACACTTTTGCAGACTCCATTTCTTACAACTTCCTTCTCTATCCTCCTTCTGTGTCCAATACAAATGTTCTAATTCGCAGACTACTTTCACATTCCTCGCCTTGTACGAAAAACTAACATCATGAATGTTTTTGCATCCATCGTCTATAATCGTTTACCATACTTTCCTCGATGGAAGTCCATTTTGTCTCGATCGAATTGCTTTCACCCAAATCGCCCATGTCACAACTTCTGTAATTAAAATACTGTTTCGCTCTCGCTATTGAAAACTTCGAATAAAAAAGGCGGTTCGGAAGAGGGGAAGATTTTCATGAGTCGGCTTAAACTGCGTCGATGTCTTTATTAATGAACCGACCGCGTAGAAATAACCGGGCTGGAAAAGCAACGAGGGCGCGCCGCCTGGAACTGGAAATCTGAATCGGCGCTGATTGGGGGGATTCGCGTTCTTGTTTGCTTTTGGACTGTTGAAAAATTCGGCACGATGAATAGGCGTTCCGAGAACGTGTTTCGACTCGCGACGTGGCCCGCAGAAGAAGAAAAAGTGCAAGGTGAACGGAACGAGTCGGACCAAGAGATAATCGAAATCTAATGCAGCCGCGGGATTTCTTTCTCTCCGCCGCGAGACTTGTTGATCGTGTTGAACGCGTCGCTTCAGTGCCCATAGAAACGTTTAATTGTATCGGTGAATGTAAATCGGATGATAAATGAGACATTTTTGCAATAAGGTCAGTTTATTTCTTTTTCATTTATTTTAATTAATTCATGCAAGGTACGATAACGTATCCTATTTACATGGAATAGAAAATGAGCAAGTTTGTTCGTATTTACAGAACGATACAGAAAGGAATCTGAGATCTTAGAAGACGGCTTAGTTTCTGGCTGTTAAACCAACGAAATACAAATACTTTTTGCAAATAAATTTTTATCCATCTAATAATGAACATATTTCGTCGAGTTAGTTACAAAACGAACAGATGAATTAAAGGATCAGGATCAACGGTATATTCCTACATTTTTAAATTATTCCATTGTATTCTTCAAATCCCGTAAAGGTTCATTTAGATAGTCCGAGATACATAGTAGTTGAGACTGAGGATAAATGGATATCCTCGGTCCTGGTTTTACAAATGTCAATTTCTATCGTTCGAACAAGAAGTTATAGGTGGAACAGAGGATCAACGAACCTCAACTATAAATTTGGATAAATGGAGTTTTACTACGTCGTTAATCATACTGTTACATGCAGCGTACCTAGGTTTTAAATTAACCCGCACTTTGCATATTTATTGACTGCAGCAGGATGACTGGCACTCCTTGCCGATAGCGGATTATCGATTTAATGCTGTGATTACGATGTTATCTTGGAAATGTATCCATTGTAGCTGCGTTGGTAAGCTACTATGTCTAATAGGGAATCAATTTTTTTCTTTCTTTTTTCTTTAAACGCTTTTTATTCTAATCTCGGTGTTTACAATAGACGTTGACAATAGATGTTCGCAAACAATACGGATAAAGGCCGAAGAAGAGTCTAGCCTGTTAATAATGTAAAAAAATTATGCTTATCAGCTATGAAATAAATATCGGTTGGTTGGTTACATTAGAATTGAAATTAAATTGCCCATCTTTCTATAATAATACAAGCATAATTTTTTACAACATGGAACTTTAAACTTAGGTAAAAATTCCTCGAGCCACATATTATGTAAGATTGAGGAACGGCAAGAATGTTTCGGAGAAGCGTTTCAATTTACGGCGTGTACCCCATCTGCCGGTTGCACGAAAAATAGAAATACACGAAAAGAAACGAAGAAAGGAAACCGAGAAAAAATCGAATTTCGTGGTAGAACTTCGGTACGAGAAACTGGCAAATCTTTGGGATTCCACTAAACCGGAATGAAGGAATAGGGGAATACGGGAATTATGCCTCTCGGGGGTGGAGTTCATTTTCCACGCTGAATGCAGTTGACTATACTTTTTTCCAATGCGAACGACCTTTTCAAGCGAAACTGCTCCTCCTTCGTAATGTGTATCACTCGATCGTCCAACGATTTTTCCGTAGGTTACTCGAAATTCTCGCCACACTGCGTACTGATATTTTTGAAAGCGTGTACTCTATTCCAAAAGCTAAACGAAGGAAAATTTTGATAATAGAATAAAACACATTAATAATCATTATGGAACGTTTCAAGTGAAATAATCGAATAAACTTTTAATACAAAATTTAAAAAATACGAACAATCATTATTATTGACAAGGGAAGAGCAAAACGAAACTATTCTATCTGCTCTATTCGATCTACCTGCCCTGGAAAAATTATCTTTGCATCTCGTAACCTCTAATTTTCCGTATCGGATGCCGAATCTCCATGCACGAACTAGCATCGGTGACCCACGTTTCTCGCTATCGCATCGAACTTCATCGTTCTCTCCAAGGGACGTCGTGATCCCAGTCGATGCTGCCCGTTCTACCGGAAACGAAGATGCAAGCTCCGCGAATCGCCACGAAATCGACTCGACGCGACGCCTCCGGGAATCTTTGCTTCCTCTCGCCGTGGACTCGTTCGATTTCTACGGCTGACCGGATCTACCGGCGAACGCCTCGAGCCTCCGTGTGTGTAGAAGACACGATTAAGGGGATGGTGGATCAGAGTAGAGCAGCAGGGTGACCGAAAAGAGACGCGCAGGGAGGGAGGATGAGCCAAAGAACAAGGGAAGGGTCGACGGAGCGCGCGGCGGAACAAGAAGAAGACGAGGCCAACGTTAAAAAAGAGAAGTCGATGCACGAATCGAGATGCAATTTGATCCGTGCCCAGGTTCTTCTTCTGCCACTACGGAACGACGGGGCTGAAGTTGGTAGTCCTCGAGCTCACTTGACGTGAATGAGGTGACAGGCATTGTCCCACATGTTCTCGTGTACTCGCGTCTCTTGCCCTCTTTGATCGCATATATAATGCGTTCTCCGCGTGCACGCGGCACCCTTTTGAGATTTTTCTACTCCTTCCTCTTTCTTTCTTTCTTTCTTTTCCATCTTCCTCGTCCTCTTCTTCTTCTTCTTCTTCTTCTTCCTCGTCCTCGTCTGCTTCTTCTTCAGTTTCTTTCTCCCTTCGGTGTTCTCTTCTCTTGTTCCTCTTCTTCTTCCCCCAACTTTTTATCTTTAAAATCTTCTTCTGCCTCGTTTGTTTCGTTTTCTTCTTTAACGTCCTGTTCTTCCTTCGCGTCTATTCACGTCGACAAAATTGACAACAATTCGTGCATTTATCACCGCCTCGATGAACTTCCACGAGTGGGTTTCGGTTGCATCGCTGGCCGAGACTCTGGATTATTCTTAGCAGACGTTTTATTGGAGCTTTAAATTTTACTTTATGACTCGTGGAAGAAGGAAAGAAGTAGAATTGGCGTGCCTTACGTGTATATCGGAGACGCTTTCACGGACACGGTTAATTTTAAAACGTTGTCTCGATCTTGCTTTCAAAATGGAGAAGCATGTTTTGTCGGAATTTTAAGGATTCCGGAGAATGTGCTAATTCCCCGCACCAGTCATTAAACATTCCATCCTGAATGAATTCTGTATTCGTTATGAGAACATTATACGTACTCTAGATTAAACGTGATTATTTTCTTAAGGTAAAGTTCATCGGATTAGCTTCCGAGAGATTCATATATAAAATTCATATATAATTTCAAATAAATTTTATGCTTTTTGGAAAATTTTCTTTTTTGTTATTAAACGAAGTGACGAAGGTGATAGGTATCGGTCAGAGGTAGACGTAGACGTAGAGGTAGACGTAGGTAGACGTAGGTAGGCAGAATGCTATATGTTACTCGTAATTGTTAGTCGAATCATGGCTCCTTATGGGAGCGTATCGCGATGAATTTTCGGAACGCGAGCGTACGCTATGCGTTTCACGGGATCTCACGTTCCACGGAGCCGAGTTCCATCTTACTGAGTCAGTCGTAGCCAACGGCGATTAAAATCTTTAGTGTGACTACACGAATTTCTATTGAGATCGCTCAAACTGCTTCACCACCAGCTAGCCAAAAACGTTTTATCAAATTGTAACTGCAAAATACACTGAAATTCGTCGAAACGTTTGATTCGTCGAATAGTACTTGCGTATTGCGTCGTAAAAGGAAAAGAAACAGACACGGAGCGAAAAAATGTGTATGTTGTGAGTTCAATTGTAAACCTAATGCGCAGACGAGATGTTGTAAACCTGTAAGTGCCGTTGTAAAGTTCAGCCAACTTAATTACTTTCGCTTGAGCAACGTGCTAACGTATTCGATATTTTATGACATCTTTTCTAGACAAATCGTAAATTTAAACCGTTAAAATTTTTGTTTACTCAAAATTCACTTTATTGCATCTTCTTACTATTATACACTTTTCCTATTTGTTTGAAAATAGAAGAGCAATAAATATTCCACCCTCGATATACACATAGACTGGCAACAACAGACGATAAATTTCGAATCCGATTTATGTATCTTGAGTGCCTTGCTATAATTCAAGTTATGCTAATTAATCGTCTTAATTTTTCGACTTAAACCCATTTCCTTATCTCGTTCGTAATACTCTTTCTCTCTTCTTTGCGCTTGGACAGTGATATCTTCATCGAGCGCGAGATTCGCGGCAATTCGTAGTGTAATGGACGAACAGACAAGTTGAAACAAACGTCGTCAGTAAAAGATACAATAAAAATGACGATAGCCGGGGCTGGTGCACGAGGCGTCCCGCTAGCACGGCATGCTTGAAACTGCTAACGACACTCCACCACGCGTATTTCGCGTTATTACCGCGCATTTACGACATCTTTACACCGTGTGCCGGCAACAGGTTGCACCGGCACCCCCGGTGCATTTACTACGCATGCAGTAAACCGAATAAGTCCTGCTTTGTTAAACGAGCTGGCTCCCTATGGGAACAGAATCATTTCGGCAAGTTAGTCTCCGCTTTGCTACGCGCCGCTATTCTCCACCGTTTTATTTAATTAACAGCTGCCGGGAAATTAGCGAAGCAGCTCGTGCTACACGTTTCCGCGATACCACGGAATTACTCGCTTTTCCTCCTCTTCTTTGCAGAGACATCGCGTTACGGTGTTAACAACGTGTTGAGATAAGAGATTTATATTCCCTTTACGTGTTTGTTCGTTTTTTCCTTCTTGCCAGCGGTTGGACTTGCGTTGATAATTTTATATGTATATTTAATTTTTATACGCGCACCTACATTTAACTTGATAGAATTTCATCGAAGCAATTATGTTCAATTTGCTTGTTGAAATGGTATTTCCGATTGTTTTGCTTGATTATTATATCTTTCTTGCGAAGCTTTTGGAGCGTAGTTGCTAGATTATCTTCTATTGTTTTATTTAATTAAGAGGTAGACGCAACTTGTTAGGAAAGCTTCTTGAGTACCTTGTATAATGTTGACAGTAAATTGTGCCGTTAGAACTTGATGTAAGAAATGTCTTCAGTTTTGAACTATTTCTAGTCGTTATATTTAATTAGTACATATATATATTGTGAAATTTCTTTAAAGTATTCATCTATCGTATCGTAGGAAAATTCTTTCTAAAAACCAATATCAAACTATATTATTTGAAACAATAATCGATAAAAAAATTCATAAAGAAAATTCATACAGGATAGTCTCGATCAAAGGGTATTGTATGTATAAAACGATTGTTAAAAATGCAGCACGAAACAAAGGATAACATGCATATTTATGAAAAGAATTTTACAAACCTATCGGAACATTGCAGAAACCTTTTATGGATCGTTTGGAAATGCGTGTTACGAAACGGTGCAGCTTTAATCGTTGTCGAACCATCGGCCAAATTAATTAAGCCTACGGAGGCCCGTAATTAAATCGCCTTCAAATCAGTTGCTCCTTCTAATGAATATTCCAAACCTGTTCGTACTAGGTGCATTCCTTCGTCGATTAGGCTTTATCCAGCTTTTGTCATCTTCTACGATTCTCTAGAAGCTGCAGCTCGAAATTCTTCGTCGGGCTGTACGTTTTAAATTTCCATTTTTACAACTTGTTTTCCTGCATGAGAAACACGTAATGTTTGGAGTTTCGCAGAGACTATTAAAATCAGATATTAGAATATCGTAAAATTTTCGAAAATTTAGACAGAGTATCGTTTTATGTATTCTTTTTCGTTCTATATTGGATCGTAAATGTTAAGATATTGGAAAATTTTAGAAAATTCAAGGAGAGAATTATTTTACGTTTTACGCTTCTTTGAATTTTTAAATAAAATTCTTAATATATTTCGTACTAAAATTTCCGTATTAAATTTTTATATCGAGATATTTTTAGAAGTAGTATGAAAAAAATGATCGAACTATCAAGAAAGTTTAAAAAAGGTGCAAGCATATTTTCTTGGCGAATTCCTAAAGAAAGCTCGTTTCTGGGTGCTTTATCAAGAAAAAGTTCTACCCAGGAAACTCGATCAATGGTGCAGAAGAAATTTATCGTTTTTAGTTGCTACCTGAAAGGTGCAATTTTCCAAGAAAAGTCGTTCAATGGTTGAACTGAATTTTGGTACCACCTCGATAGCGGAAGATGAAAAAGAGGGTGGTGACAACGTTAAACCTATTGTTACATGTTACAAGTACTGCAACAGTTCTCCATTGCCACAGTTTGGACAATAATAACGGAAGAATGTCGAGCGTTTCGTTGCATCGACGAGAATGACCAAACATGTTCAAGCACAAAGAAAGAAAAAGGTTCGACAACGATTTTGAACGTTGAGCTATCTTTGGTACACTTACATTTTCGAAAAACATAATGTATCTGGTATATTATATTGGAATAGAAAAAAGTGCAAGTAACATAAAAAGTATTTATTTCTTCTTATTTAATGCAAAATTAAAAAAAAGGGAATGGAAATGTTTAAGAAAACGATATGTCTGAAGATAAAAACGTAAATTATAATTTGAAAAAAGAAGTAACGAACAAATTTACTTCTTTCAGCGAATGCTTCGATTTCTTAAATCTATTAGATATTTTGTCATGTTATCTTAGGTATTTGTCACATTATTTTGGTCACTATTTTAGTCACCACCCACATGCTATATTTATTTTATTTCTTTTTTTATTTACCAATGAGATATGACACTGTACCAAATTTTTTTTTATTTCTATTTTGGTTTTTTTATAATTTGTCCTGAAGGACATTTGGTAAAGTGTTATATCTTATTGGTGAGAAAAAAAATAAAATAAAAATATAGCATGTGGGTGGCTACCCCATACTTTACCAAATGTCCTTCAGGACAAATTGTAAAAACCAAAATAAAATAAAAAAAAAAAAACTATTTTAGTCAGATGAAACGATGTTTAAGACAGATCGTGTTTACCAGTTAGAGTTATTTCTCTCACTCAAATTCATATTGTTATTATCATTAGCAGTGTTTAAAAGGAACGAAACGCGAAAAAGCTCATTTCCTGTGCACACTGATCGACTTGGAACGCTGCAGTTCGAGGGACCCCATTAATGTTGTGAATTCTTGCATCACAACAAAATATTTGCTTTTCAGCAGGGCCTGTTTGTATAGGTGCACGCGGGCCTTCCAAGGTCTTTCTTTCAATTCTTTTGCTCTCTCGTTTCCTACCACGAGATCTTTCGTCTCGTTTTCTTCGTCTCGACCGACCATACTAACCAATCCAAAAACGTTCGTCCACAAATAACACGTGGTGCCTACAATTTATGTTCACTTCAGGTTCCATACTATTGTTATGTCCCGAGCTTCCTCAAAGCCTTGCATTTTCCTAGCTGCCGAAATTTCCAAGAAACGTGATGGCTACCATCTGCAGGAAATACTGCGTCGTTTTCAGTTTGTTCTTTTTAATTTACTTAAAATTCTGTATGAGAATTGATTGTAAATAATCTATTAAATAAAAAAAAAATTTTTTTCTTTTTCTATTTTTCCATGAAATATCTACAGTTGCTACGTGCTATTTTTTATAATATTTTAAGCCTTTGTTGATGTTTCGAGAATGATGAATACTTGAGACTAGTAGATATTTCTTTAGTAGAATTTGTTTTCGTAATTTGGATTTAATCGACAGTCGTAAGATTAGAAAACAATCCTCGGTATCTACAACTATCGTCGTCTATTCTCCGAGGATAGTACACCGCTTTCGCGTCTATTTTATTAATATTAGGTTGCCCGAAATGTTTTTTTGTATTATAAGGAAATAATAGTCGCACAATGTTTTTTGTTTTTTTATATTAGTTTATTAAACATACGATAACAATTTATTATTCACGTTATAGTACCACGCCAGAATAATTTACTTATAATGCTCAATGAGAATTGATTGTAAACTACTTCCAAATATAAAAAAAATATTAGTTCATTGAATTATGCAGGACCATAATGATAGAAATAGAACAAAATGGATATGCCTAATTCAATAAAATAATACTTTTTCTTTTTTTTTATTTGGAAGTATTTTACAAGAATTATAAGTAAATTATTCTGGCGTGGTACTATAACGCGAATAATAAGTGATTATCGCATGTTTGATTGTAGCTGAATCCAATGTTTAAATCTAATAAAATAATATAAAACAGAAATTGTTGTTCATCTATTATCACCTTATAAGACGAAATAAACTTTTCTGGCAACATGATAATAAGGACCAAAAGGTTCCAACATGCAACAGAACGTGGAGGATCTCCGGCGACTCTTTTCTTTTTAAATAAATGGCAGCGTAGCAACGTACTCGTTATTTATCGAGGAAAACGTTCGATAGTCAGTCACGCTTCCCGCTTGTTTCCTCGTTGAAATTCCCGAGCACAGAGTCGCGTCGATTCGAAATATTGTTCCGTGCGGTCCTCTGTTCGCGGGCCCGCTTTACGACGAACAATAATTATGAATTACCGTCCGATAATCGCTAATTTCGCGTAATGGCCGGGGTCTTATCTCGCAACGGCGAGGCTCACGCTCGAAATCAAGTCATTCGCGTTGCATTACGATCGCATTATGATTACCCCGCGTAGTAATTTGCGAGCGAGCTGTAATGCCTCTTCATGCACCGCAACGTTTTGCAACTCGGATTGCACTTATCTGTTGCTCTCTATCATTGCTCTTTGTGCCTCGAGGGATCATCAATGCTTTTTGCAACAGGCCAACAGTAAATGAGCCTTACTGGAACCTACCTTTCTTCGTTTCTCGTATTTACCTCCGTCGTTTTTTTCCTCCCTCCCTCCAACCCTCCCCCGATCCGTCTTCTTCGCGATCCTTGCTTTACCCCGTTCGATCAAGGTCGCCTAATTATCGTGTCGTTGCGAAATCGTTGCACCGATACGGTAGAAACCTTCGTTTTTGAGCGTTTCGCGTATTCCCAGTTCCGTGAAACGATTACTTTCGTCGAATGTTGAATCTCCCTGGCAATGATATGTTTGAACGAGTTAGTTTATGTTTAAACGCGAAATTAAATATTGTGTTATCAACGTTACAATTTGTAAATAAATATTTTGGAATCAGGATAAATCACAAGTCAACTTGCAAACTTTGTAACGACTATTTCTTTTAACGTAGTATTTTTATTTCTAACTACTTTTAATCAACTCCAAAACTCTCCCTCTTACAACATTTAAACATTCATTCTACGACTCGATTGGAATCGAAAAAACGCACAGTCTTTCGTTGCTTGCACCATCGTTCAAGTCTCCTCGACGCGATTAAATTTCAAACACGCCCCGAATTACGTAGCACCGAATCGATTCGCGTTTTCCTGAACAAAACGAGTCCAAACGTCGAACCATAAAAAGCAAACTCGACAGTTGCAGACCGTGAACCAAGCACGGGTTCGAGGAAAAGGGTTCGACCCCTGTGGAATAAAAAATCGAAGTCATCGTCGCGTCACGTAATTTGTGGCACATGTCGTTACCCTCTCAAATTCGATTAAACGCGTAACGTGTAATTTCCTCCCTTACTTTGCTCCTTGCGGTAACCTCATCAATGGAAAGTAACAATTTTTTTCTTTATTCTCTCCTTTACCTCCCCCTCAAGGGATACCCCGTCGCGAAACGGTCCATCGAGGCAAGAAAAACTGCGTTGCTGGTCGTCATGGTTTCGTGTTACACACTGAAGAAACGTTGCGAGAGACCAGACCGGATGTCTGTCGACCGGAAGTAAATATTATTCCCGTAGGTGCATCGAGCTCTCCCAGGAACGCTACAATGCGTCGATTGTGTGCGTTCCATTCACCGGTAGGAGGCTTCGCGTTTGAAAATTCGCTGTCGAAGACGAAACGACGCACCGGTCACAAAACTATTCGAGACGAAGATAGAGGAGGATGCGAGGAAGGGAGCAGGCCATTTTTCGAATTTTCCGGTACGCGGAGAAGGCCAAGGAAAAGTTGCTAGCGCTTTTGTCCAGACGTCCACTCAGATTCTTCTCGCGAAACGGTTCACTGGAGAACCACGATTGCCGATGCTTTTCTTCGTTCTCGTATCGCTCGTTCATCTCCTCTCCAGCTCTTTTAAAACGTGGATTTGCTCGGTCTCCTCCTTCGTGACTAGCAATCGTGACGGGACGTCTTTGATGACAGCTACGCAGCCGGATCCGAATTGTTTCCTTTGCCTTTCTTTCCGTCTTCTTCGTCTGGCTCGTGTTTCTTCTAACATTGTTTCTTCGTATTATCCGACTGGCCTTCCTGCTTCTGTTTCAAACGCACGATCTGATCGAGCGACCAACTTTGTCAATTTTCCAATATTTTATTATATACATAATATAATATTGGAATATAATT
Source organism: Bombus pascuorum (assembly GCF_905332965.1). Classification (NCBI taxonomy): domain Eukaryota; kingdom Metazoa; phylum Arthropoda; class Insecta; order Hymenoptera; family Apidae; genus Bombus; species Bombus pascuorum. The sequence continues at coordinate 2,809,114 of NC_083488.1, read as the reverse complement.
GAAAAAAGTTTCCGGCGTATGTACATATTTACAGTTAATTACGAAGATCTTTATAGGTATCTTTCTAAAAATGTGTAAACTATTATCCATATTTTTATTCACACGTATAAAATCATAAAAGATATAACTTAGAAGAAACGAAGCTGTCACCCCGCTGGGGGTAGCCACCCACATGCTATATTTATTTTTTTTTTTATTTTTTATTAATAAGATATAACACTTTAGCAAATTTCCATAAGGACAAATTGTAAAAAACCAAAATAAAAAAAAAAGAACACGTATAAACTACATACATCCGCGCTCAAAAATTTCAGGACATTTTGAATTTTTAGCAAAATTGTATTATTTGCGGATTATAAATTTAGCGTAGTATAAATTTATTAATATATATAACAAATTATAATAATAAAGTATAAATTATAAATTTAGTGTATATCGTATATATCTGAAATTTTAAATTAAAGCATTCAAAGTTATTCTGCAATCTGTCTCATCTCTCTCGAGAGTAACACTCTCGAATTCGGTTTGAATTTTCGAACTCGTCGAGAAAACGTTGGCAACACGATCGACGGTTGATCGGCATTTCAAACGCGTTTGAACCGCTTGTGGAATGGAAGCGGAGCAGAGGCGAGCACAAACGAAAAACGGAGGGAAACGTGGAAGGGAAGAGAGTGGTGCCTCATAGTGACCACCCTTGCTGGACGAGTCCATTTTCCTCGACACGGGGGTGTCGACTCGTTATGCGTATTCGAGACTAGGTTCCCGACGTCTAGGTGGAATTCCTGGAAGGGAAGATTTATTTTTCTAAAGAGGATGCCTAATGGCGTGCCACGGACCGAGAAACTCTAAAGTGGTTGAGTTACGATCTTGTAACCAAGGCTTCCTTAATGTCGGCATCGGTTCACTCTTGGCCATCTTTGTTTCTCACGCGTTACTTCCAATTTTTCTGTCATTTTCTCGTCTGTTTCCCAAAATTTCACTTCAAAGAGGTGCATACCGCTGGCTGCGAAAAAAAAAAGGCAGGACGGGTAGTCCTCGCACTTTACGAGAATATCTTGAACGGCAAAAAAATTATCTCTATTGCTGTTGACGCTTTTTTTCCATTAAACGAATTCACACTTCTGCCCATTTTCTGAGATTTAACGGTGGAACGGTGTATTGGCGTTTCCCACGATATCTTGTAGATAATTATAGGATTAGATGGATGGAATTAATTTTAATTTTTTTTTTAACAAATTTTAATTTCAAGGCACAACGGTTCATTTATTTTCTAACTTTTCATATACGTCAATGCTATATTTAAAACGGTCTAGATACCGGTGGTCGTAAAATTTTCTCTATATTTAATATTATCCTAGTGCATTCGATAATCGACGAAGTGAAATCCATCAAATCAATTCTAACCGATGCAACGTCACTTTGGCCCTTCGAAACGCTACATTCCTTGTTCGTGGGCCGTGAAATCCTGCAGCGGCCACGGCGAATTATCTACCGAAATGGGAAATAAAAAGAATCTCGTTCTCTCTTTTACTCGCGTGAATGACCACTGACGAAGAGGTGGTGAGAAATAAGACAATTACATTTCAAGAAAGTCGAAGCGATATTAAAAGTCGCGCGTGTTTACGATCCTGTTTCCACGGCGACTTTCGATTTCGAAGTAACCCGGCTACAATGTAAATAAAACGTTGCCTCCTATAAACTTCGGAAGGAGGAGAAATAACGAGCCTGGGGGAAGAAAAGTTGAAGAGCCGTCTTGTAATTTAACGTAGGAAAGAAACCGGTTTCCCGCAAAACGCAGAAACGGGTCCTCTTCTCGTTCATCCACCGTTGCGCAGCCAGAGTAAGACAAAGAAGGAAGACAAAAGAGAAAAAGAAACGGGTAAGAGAAAAAGACAGCTAAAACGCGTGGACAGCAGGAGGAAAAGAAAGAAGAATGGTAGGGGTACGAGAAAAAGATCCAGACATGCCATCCTTCTTCTCTGTTGCTGGAAAAACCGACGTTTTTCGAAAAGCTCGTAGGAACGGAAACATGGCGGCTTTCCACGGGGATGAAACCTGTTGCCAAAGCCTTCAGGCCCCTCTCTCCGAACGGTTCTAAGCTTCTACGACACCTTATCCACTCTCCACCCTCCCTTCGTCCTACAGCGAACGCTTTTGAAATTCTCCTCCGTCACTGCTCGAATGGACTGCAGCACAAAACCCTGATCTTCCGTATGGTTTTCGGAATAAAATCGTTCCTGTGGAACGTAAATTGACTGTTCCACCCCTTTCGTTTCTGTTCTCGCCTTTTCCTCTCTCGTGAATTCGTAAACGCGAGAATGCCTTTGTAATCGACCATCGTGATCGTGTAGTAGGTGTGGGAAGGTATGATTTTAGACTTTATTTGGATTCATGGAAACTAAGCTATAGTATATGCAGTTCGGTTACTAAAAACTTTGATATAGTTGGTTGTTAAGTAAAGTTTATAGGAGTTACTCCTTTTTTTTTTATTAAATATGAAATATTAAATTCTATATGATAATCGGATGTTTTAGTATTTTGGCAGCGAATCCTCTATAACGCCATATGGTTTGAAACGTATATCTCGTACCCATCTGTTCGTCCATTTCAAGAATTATTTTATTTCCATGTAATTATATCGTTTTCTTTTGCCACCATACGGTTACTTAATCATCGAGTAACTCGAGTGAAAAATTGTAACGAATAATAACAACACCTAATGAAAGGATAATATTCCCAATAAATTAAAATAAAATAAAATTTCATTTTACCCATCTGCGACAAACGCTTTTATCAAAACCTACTTTCATGCCGCTCTCAATATTTTAAAACACTGCAATCTAAATAAAACAAGATCGTCCAAGCTTCTACCTCTAACCCTCTTCCTCCCCCACAAAGGAATCTGGTAGATTAGAAGCTAAATGGCACGATAAATTTTTGTACGCGTGAGTTTCGACAAGAATCTCGTGGCATTAAAAAAAAATAAAAGGGGGGAAACAAAAGCGGAAGAACAGAAAGCGAAAAAAAATGAGCTCGGATAGAGAACGCGCAAAGAGGGAAGCAATTAAGCTTTCCCTTGATTTATTTCAGGCATAAATAATTTTGTAGAAGTACTAATTATCGCCTCCGCTTTGAATCTATATCTCTTCCCTCTCTCGTTCGGCCTGCTCACACGCTCTCTTTCTCTCTCCCACCCTTCGTCGTTAGCTCAAGATGAAAGCACCCGCTTCTGCGTGGCCAAACTTCCCGTGAAGCGATAAATTTCTAGAAACAATAGGAAACTCCGGGGCTAGACAATAGAAGAAATATATGTACCGCCTAGAGAGTCCTGTTCCAACGTAGACGGAAGCGGGGCCTCGAGTTTATTTTGAGGAAAAAAGATGGTACCACTGTCGGTATAGGGGGTCAAGGGGTGAAAAAGAAGCGCGCCAATTCTCCTGTGTTTTTCCTTTCCTGAACACGAAATATGAGAGAACAGGCTTAAACCGTGTCCTGTAGATTCACTCTGGAGATTGCGAACTGTCGGTCAAACTGAAAACTACTGAAAAATAAATGGTAGGCCTTGATTTTCTATGACGCTGCGTTCTTAGCCTCAAAGAGATTCGGCTGTCGTCAAGGAGCTGGATTTTAAACACGTAACCTCGAAACCGGCTACGTGACGCTTGAATAGTTTTGAATCTTCTCTTGGCAAGTTTCTATCATTTCTACGTAAGAATGTAAACGGTTAATTTTTGTAACTTAACATACTGATAATTTAACTTGATTGAAAAATATAGAGTACGAGAGGATAGGAATTAATAGCAAAAATTATAATTAAATTTATATGTAAGCCAATATTGTACTAAGTTGATTTTTGTAAAACGTATAGTCACTTTCGATTCCCGCTGTGTATTATCAATTAACAAAGGGTTTTAATAAAATGAAATTCTGTCACGATTGAAAGTGAAACGTTTGGGAACTGTGTTACGTTTGATGCGTCGAGAGCAAATCACCCTCAAAGGCCACTTCAATCAGCTTACGAATTTCCGAGAAAATATTAGCGTACAACGACGAGAGTCTTACGTTTTACAAACTGAAAACGTTTCGTGGAAACGGCGGTGTATTCAGCGGCGACGTATGGCTCTGAAGATTCGTCGATTTTCTACTATTCAAAATAATGGGAAACGTCTGTTGAACGTCAGTCAACGTCAGTCCACGTTGCTCCACCCCCGTGTTCCATGGACGGCTGAAAAAAGGCATAACAAAACACGGAAATTATCTATCTTTGGCCGACGCTGCTCCGTTCCGACAATGGGAGCCGAATTAGTCTGGAACGTTAATTACACCGTGCTGTCGGATGACATGTTGCCCATCGATAAATAACAAAAGACACGAGCCTTCGCCTAGTCCGTTTCATTCGGACTATAATTATATTAAAAAATCATTCCAAGTTGTTTTGCGATTTGACGTACGAACACAGTTGGCAGAAATATTATTCCCTTTTATAATCGATCTGTTCGATATCCTTGCTATTTCTCACCATCCAGACGCGTAATCGTACCGAGTTGAAAATTTATGAACTTTTTAGGTTCTTCCAATTGGAGATCTAAATTTCGAACTTTGTAAATTCCGAAGATCTATAAATTCTGTAACTTTTAACGAAATTTTGTCGAACGCGTTAACAGTTTTAATTTATTCTCTTAGCGTAAGTGACGACGACAATTAAATATTTCGCTATGACCTTTGCTTCCTTTACCACTTTTAATATTTCTTTTCATTATTTCCATATTTAATATATTTATAGCACATGCATAATCTACGCTACAAACTTTGTCAGTGCAAAATTCTAATGTTTATTCGTAACACGATAAAGTTCCATAAACGATTATCAACAAACAATTAGTCAAAAATTAATGAGTTAACCATGTATGTTGTTTACTATTACGAATAGTTTCTTATTTACTGAGTTTAGTCGTATGACACGAAATAGAAGAATACTAATCGCTCACGAATATCTAGCTACATCGTCAAGTTGGTTGAAACAATGCAGCCATAACAAACTGTCTTTCGATTTTATCACACAAAATCTGGTATAATAAACAATTTCACAAATAGGAAGCACAGCAGTTACAACGAAACGTCTACGATGTTAGTCCGGAACCAAAAGAATCGCAGCGAGATAGAAAGCTGTTTTTCCAGGAAACCTAACGACTACGACAGAAGACAAATGGAAGAAGACGTTAATTACACGAGGTCTTTGAAAATGAATTTAACCAAGTCGGGGTATCTACGAGTAAGATCTGTTAAGGAGAGAAAGAGGCGTGTTCGCTTCTTACTCGCACAGTTTCAAAAGAGACAAAAAAAGAAAGGATCTCCCGCTGGGAACATTGCCACGCCGGTTTCGCCAAATAGTTTTTCGAAAAATGCTGCTGATGCACTTGCTTGTGAACGTTTAGGGCCAGGTAGAAACGACGAGGACAAAGCGAAACTCCAGAAAACTCTCACCTGTCCTCGATTCCCCCTCCCCCCCCCCCTCTCTCTTTTTCTCTTTGGTTGCATAGACGGATGATCGATCACTGAAAAACAACGAGGGGAGAACAACGACGAGTTGCTTGAACGCTAACGAATGATCTCTAAATTTCTGCTTCGAGAACAACAAACGCGTTTCCGCGTGTAGCCTCGGAACTTTGCTGGCGAAGCGGAAATCGAGCTATGCTCAAGCGATTTTTGATATCCAAGGAAGGATACAGAGAAAGTACGACGTTTGATCGGTAACAAACAACGAGAGGGGTAGAACTTTCGAAGTTTCAGCCTGTGAGCTGTTTTCCAGGACTTTTGATGGTTTATTGGCGTTGAAATCGAGTTGGGGAATTGATTTTTGTTCTTGTTCTTTCGCCGTGGTACAGAGCCGCGAGCAAATGGGAAAATAAGCGAAAGTGAAGCGATTTTAAATTTTCATCGTAACTTTCAGTCTCTGAATCTGTTATTTTTCTATGTACGATATATCAATCAAATGTCGCATATACGCATAAACGAGCCAGAAGACGGCATAAAAATGAACATGAGAATTCTTAGACGATTATTTTTAGAACAGCTTTGCGCAGTGTCGATATCGTAACCAATGAGGTTCTACCGAGGTGCGATTATTGCTAGTTGAAAAAGATTATTTTTAGAACACGTCTATCGAGAATATCTTCTAAGTTTCTAACGAACATAATTTAAATAAACGAATATCGTGAATTAGGAAATTCAATTGCATCTCGCGAACAAGTCAGAGTCCAAATAAATGTACGGAGGGGAAAGAAGAGGAATGGAAAGTACAGAAAATAAATACGAGTATAATGGCGATCGTCGAAACAATCGAATCAGCTCGATTTACCGTCGTTTCCCTGACGTAGTTCCTTCCGTTCTTCTGTTGTACGCGATCCACGCCGCTAACTAATGAGTGATCAGGGCAGAAAACACGTGCAACGCTCGAATCTCGCGTCTTTGCCTTCGCTTTCGATAGCCCCTCATTACTCGAGCGCGTTCGAGTAACGACCTCGACGAGATCTCGGAACGGTTTTTTGTATCGCGGGGTCGAAGTCTCTCGCCGCTGATCAGAATCGCGCGATAACGTTCCGGCTGGTACGTCGACGTCGTAAATTATGGCCGATCGAGTTCGGCACGGCCACTCGTTTCTTCAGGATTCGAAGGTGAATATCTGCAGAGGATCCTTCCATCCTTGAGACGGGCCGGATCGAGGAACGAGGCACTTCCCGCTGCTAGCCCCGGATACCGAGAGTAAATCCGCGTTGATATCTCTTTATCCGTCCTCTTCTTCTCGTCCTACACCCCTTTTTTCGCACCGTTCGCGCGCGCCTTCGCCACAAACAGAATATTCCTCCGGCGCGCCCTATTAAGTCTGTCGATTACCGACGCGCTACGAATCGCGAATTAGCCGGAAAACACCCGCTGATAATCGATGATCTATTCACTACGTTTCCACGATGGAATTTGGAATTTTTGAAAGAAGTTTGGAGAAATAATGATCGATGTTCTTCTCTTTTCGATCTTTTAGATCTTCGCGATTGAAAGGTAGACGTTAGTTGTTTGTGCACGTACGGGAAATTTAAATGAAAAGAAATGTAGAGATGGGATATAATCTTGGAGTCGTTTATAAAAAAAGAAATATTAATAAAATGAAATAAAATTGTACAATTGCATATTGTTGGGTGTAATGCCTTTCAATGTTTTCGCGCTTTGGCCGTTGAAGAGAATGGAGAAAGGAATTACCTAATAGAGGATTTTGAAAAAATGTAGAAAGGGTTCTTTTGTTTCTACAAAAGTGTTCCTACATAATGCATATTTATGCAATATACTATATATCTTGTCTTGGGATCACTGCAGAATTCCATTTAATTAGTATGGAGGCATTTCTATTTTCATCTGACGGATTAGCTCAAAGAGGTCGAATGAGAAGTAGAAGATAAAGAACTAAAAGAAAAGAGGAAAGAAGAAGAAGAAGAAGACGAAGACAGAGAAGTTCACTCCTAATGGCGTTTTCTTAATGAACGTTTCCTTTGTCTTGACCAAACAACGGAGTGCCGAGCCTGCCTTTCGAGCTCAGTCGTGAGATAAATAAATTCAAAATTTTCACAGCTACTAAAGCAGAGAGGAGAACGTGTTAATTGTGGTTCTATTCTAATATAAACATCATTTGCCACGAGTATACAATGATAAAAGATTATATGTTCCAACAATTGGATGTATGTATCTAAACGACCGAGTGCTCTTCCTTGATAAATTTTTAAACTCTTAATGCAGCTCTGAATAATTCCTCAATGTCTCGTAATTTACGTAGCGTAATTAAAAATTCCATTTCTTTGCGGCAATCTCTACTTTCCAGTCCCATCTCAATCAAAAATGTCGCGTTTAAAGTAAACCCATGTTTCATCTATTTTACTGTTGTCCAAATAAATATTACAAGACTATCCTTTGACAGTGACGCTCGAGCAAGTTTTCTTTATTCTATTTAATAAAAAAACTACGGAATTATATCGAAACTTTACGTTGTGCCGTTCCACGATTCCTCCGCAGCTTACTACAAGTTCTAAGACGCACGTACGTCGCGGAGCAATTAAAGCTCGCGAATGTCGGCGCGATAAAGTAGAATGTAAGAGTAGTAGCCCAAAGTCACCTTAGGAATAATTCACAAGACGGGGAGACCCCCGAATGATCCCGCCCCCACTGAAGCGCTCGCATTCCGGGATGAGCTCGTTTCGTCGCCGAAAATGAGTAACGGTCAAGCAGGCGGAATAAGGTCCGGCACGTTCGATAAAGGTTCCAAAGCGGAAAGGTTGCTGTTGCAGCGACTTGTCAGTTGTCACGAATACCCGAGCAAGGATTGGCACACTGACACAGTGGCGTGTTGCATTATTAAACCGGCAACAGCGCGCCCAAGGACGCGGCCGGAATTGGCCCCGAGCAAAAATTAGCCGGCTGTCGCTCAACCGTGGAATTAGCCCGCGAGCAGAAGCGTCCTTCGAACGACTGGCCATTCCTCTCCGGAGCGGCTCTCCTTTCGTTCACAGGATCGAGACGCCGCTGTAATTGACGGAAGATCAACCGATTCTGTGACTCGATCGTTCCGCCTATAGTCATCGATACCGTACTCGCTTAGATATTTTCTTTCGTTTTATTATATTAATCCGCTTATCTTTCATTCTTATATATTATTTTGTATATCATTTCCAAGTCTAGAATTTTCTCTTTTGCACGTATAGCCATGATTTTTTACTTTAACTTTTCCATGTATAAACGCATCTATTTTAGAATTCATCGGTGAAACAAGAATCGTTAAAAATCGTACGTTTCGTACGTTTCGACCTCGTACGTACAATAATACACATACTACACGCTCTAAGAAAAAACACTTTTCGTTTCTTCTACCACGACCAATATTTTGTTTCCATAAATGATTTAGCGAACACGAAAAATCTCTTGTAGTATCGACGTATTTTGAATGCCGGGAGTGCGAGAAAGAGAAGAGACGAGAAAAGAGAGGCAAGTAGGAAAAGGGGAGGTTGAAAGGATGGTCCAGAGAACCATCTTCCAAGTCCACGTTTTCTCGACCCTACCTAATCCCCTCTCTTTTCTCCCTTTCGCTGTCCTTACCTTCACTCTCACTCTTTGCTTTTACCTTCCCTGACTCTGATCCTTTTCTACTTCCTCCTTGTTCCACCCTCTCTCCTTTCCCCCTTGCTTCTCGTTTATCCGCATCGTCTTCCGTCCTCGCATCTCTTCCGTCCTCCTTCACCACCGTATCCATCCACCTGCTTTCACCCTTCTCTCTGGCACAGTACCACCCTTCAGTGGCACCCTCGCAAACCATTCGAGCTATCCAACCCCCTTCGGATATCTCCATACGCCACTTACCGGGCTCAGGATGTTCTCCGTGCGTACGTGTGTGGAATCTGTAAGCACCGATAAGGTCATGCGATTATATTCCTAGTTTATTCGCGTTAAGATTGTAATTTCGTGGATCTTTTGTTTTCCATTGCGAATAAATGAGTGGAAACGAGAATCGAAGATTATATAGGGTAAACGAAACTTTCAATAAAGTATATTCTTCGTCGACCTTGTGAGATAATATCACATCGCTGGGCCAAAATTTCAGAAATCTAGAAATTTACAGAGACATCTAAAATGTATGATTGCCTGGGGCGAAACGACACGGCTATATTATTATTTTATTTGGGAAATTGTCGCTTTAAGATTAATATTAAAATCTTATTATCAGAAAGTTTCTTAAATGCAGAGAATTTAATTTTTCAAGAAGAGGTCTTAAACCGCGCGTTTTCTAAAATTTCGTCTTAAAGATTATCACTTTCTATCGAATTTTAAATGAATATTCCTCTACCTGAAGCCATCAACGTGTATAAATGCCGCCCTCGACCAAGCAAAAAATGTATAACAACGTCACTCAAGGAACGTATCGTCTCGGAAACATCGAAGAAGATACTCGCGTAACACTTTGAGTTCCCCATAAAAGCCATCATCCCTCGACAATTTCTTCGACCTGCATCAACCGCCTGGTGGCTTCTCCTGCGCGCGTCAGGTGATTAAAAGCAATAAAGCCGAAGTAATGTCGCGTGCAGGGATCCGGTAACGCGGCAAAAAGAGACTCGACGATAAAAAAAGAAACGTTCCTTATCGTCGTGGTGATCAGTTACTCGAGCTTGAGCGTCACTGTCCTCAGTCCGTTCTGTTCTCGGTGAAGGGGTGGCCACCCTTCGTCCGACTGCAGAATGTTGTCGCTGGAGGCGGCAGCGACGGTGGTCAGAGAAAGCTACGCGTCCACCAGAGACAGGGAGGCCGACGGAGGAAAAAGAGCGAGAGATATGGGGTGGCTGGTCGTGGGGTGGTAGCCAGCTAAGGGGGTGGACTTTAGAGTCCACCCAAGGGGAGCCAAAGCGACTAGATGGCAGGGGTGACCGGGAGAGAGGCAGAGAATTTACGCCCGCCAGTGAATTCCTACAAGACCTCATATCGTACGCGCGCACGCACCAACATGCCTACGCATACATGCGCGCAGATACGTATACGTACTTTCACATGTCTACGTGTATATACATACATATACGTGTATATATGTAGGAATTCACATACACGTATATGTATGTATATACACGTAAGTATACCGTAGATATACAAATTATTAGCGTACCATCGTATTTACTATACTATATTTACATAATGATTGCTTAGATTCAAATATATTAAATTTCATATCGTACAGTAGTATTCCCATATCGCTACAAAAATTTGATACTACAAAAATGAAATATATAGAGCCCGATAAAAAAGCGATTCATTGGAAAATAAGGGTGTGCACCAATACTTTTTTATAGTCGATGTATATATACTCGTATATACAATAAACGTATATATACATATAAGTGTATACGACATAGATGAACGCACATGCGGGAGATAGCGTATAGGAAAATTCTCGCACGCTTGTGAATTGTTCCAGCCCTAGCGAAGGGAATCCATAAATTTTGCAACACATGGACCGAGGGGAATTCGTCAAGGTTCCTGATGATTTGCGCGCTGTTATTAACCGTTCTACTGTTTCTATCGTGAGTCGCCACGTGTCCTACGTATGGTGTTTATTCGTCGATGAGCGTAAAGATAATGCGCGTGATAATAGTACACGAGAATAGTACGATGGGGATTTTTATTGGTCCTGAGACTTGTAAATCATTCAATGCAATAGTGATAATCGAACGTAATTAATAAAAACGTTGTATATGTTACTTTCCTTAACGCATTTCCAATTTACATTTACTCAGTGAACTGAGAGTAAATTGTTTCGATGAAATGAACGAAACACGTATAAACGTGTTTATCTCTGTGAACCAGTGTTTCACGAGTAATCCTGCAACGATGTCAGCTCTACGTACGCTCGTTACCGAAGTTAAATGTCAATAAACAGTCGCGTAGACCGGAATGCCGAGGCACCTTAACGTTGAACCAAACAGAAGCGGCAAAGCAAGGCGCCAATCACGCGCGAAGACAAACACCGACGTCGGACCATCGCTGATTGCCGAGGAAGTCCTTCCAGAACCTTGCTATTCCTGCTGGTAGGCAATGCTCAGCGCCACGGAGGACAACGTACCCTGAATACGAAATCAAAAGGCGTCCGTGGACGCGCACAAGTTCTTGGCCCACGAAGTTCAAATATTCGGCTTGAACGCGGCTCAGATGCATATGGACGCTTAATGGTGACCTTGCAATTATTAAACAAGCTCTTTAAGTTTCGCGGAAATTCAATTGGACATTCATTGAAATTTCAACAGCTACGGAAGAACTCTGACAGCTACATTTTCGGATGATCAAATTTTTGTAAAGAAAATTTCTAGACGAAAGGATTTAGATAGTTTGTAATTCTGTAGAAATTTTTAGTTTGACGAACCGCATGTAGTTTCGGAAGTTTTCGATGAACACGCGAGAACGACACATAAGACGAAACGGTGAAACGTTTAAACTACGTTGAAGCTATTGGAAACGATATTTCGTCGCTTTCGATAGATCGATGTCTATCATTGGGTTGCATGATACGCGGCCAGCGCGCAACGAGAACGATTCTCAGGGAGTCAGGGATCAACTTGGCCGTGTCTTCGGTTCAACCGATTTGATTTCAGGGCGTGACGTCAAAAGAAGGAGCAGATATCGAGGGATGTGTTTCGCTTGTCCAAGCCACGGCCTCGTGAATATTCCAAGCTCTAAAAGCTTCTCTTCCCCCTTTCTGCCCGGTCTACTTGCCCAGATGTACGACGAACGAAGGGTCCATCACGTCCATAACAAGCTTTCTCTTTCCCTCTCTCCCTCCCCCCTTCGTTCCTCTCTGTCTACGCTTCGTCTCCTCTTTTTGCTCTCTCGGTTCGAGATCTCTCCCTCGCACTAGCCTCTCTAGGCCTCCTCGAGGAAAGCTCTCAAAGGGTCCAGGGCTACGGAGACGTTGGCACCAGGGGAGCGAACCAGAGAAGGCCAGAGAACGGAAGAGACGAGCTCGAAGGCGAGACGGATAGAGGAACAAGAGGAAGAGAACCGACCTACCGCGCCTACGTTAGGTAAATTCGGTGTAACTCGAGGGGATGAGGATAAGAGAGAGGAGCTGGTTCTGCCAAGGGCTGAGCGAGAGGAAAATCGACGAAGACCAACAGCGAAAGACGAAGAGAGAATTTGCTAGGAGGAGACCATCGCCCACAGGGGTGGACCAGTGATCGATAGCCACACACTACGTCCGCCACCACCTTCGAAGCCTGGACTCTTCCTATGTTGGATAACTCGGCGAGCTTCCAATCTACCAAAGCGTTTTGCCTGTCGTTCCATAGAATTTACATTCGGAAAGTAGGATTATGGTTACAGTGGATGCGTATTCGAAAGAGCTGACGTTTTCAGGAATAAAACATCCCAATATCGCAATGCATACTCCGATAAGAAGCTATATGTATATATATTTGATTACCTTTGATTAAAATCTTCCAATTTGTATTCCTTCTCCTACCTCAGTTTTAACGAGCTATGTTTTCAAAGAAAACATTGTCACGCGTCGAAAACAAGAAGCGATGTATCAAGTACAATTTTCTCGTACCTCCTTCTATACACCCTCGAACTAGAGGAATTTTCTAACGATAAAAAAAAAAAAACAAAACACGACTGAATGTAAAATGTTCGAAAGAACGCAGCAGGGTTAAAGATCGCGGTACCCAAAACGATTCGATTTATGGGATAAGATATGGCGAAAGAAAGGTTTGTCTGAGAAGATCGATTAATGCCGAGGAATTTAGTACAGCTCTGAAGTAACCGGTTTGATGGAGTATATAAAACTTGCACGAGTTGGTGGTTTCACGAATACTTCCGTTGGCTTCGAGCTTCTTCACAATTTCCCCGAACTAGTTTTACGCGACGACCGAGAAATTCCATCGAATCATTAGTCTTCTTTGACAAGAGAACCACGGTGACCGGTGTTTGTTCAGGTGGTAGCAGGGATTAGAGCTCAGTTCAGCGAGTTCCGATCCAGATTTTCCCTCTACCGCTACGACCTTTCCAAAATCGCCCGACATTAGCATCGACTGTCGTTCAACCGGTCTAATTGGGATTTTCCCAGCGTTGCGTTCGAACGAATTCAGCAGTTCCAACCAATCTACCCAATTTACGCAACATCGCCATTCCTCTTATAGAGCGAGCAAGACTACAAGATTCCTATCTTTCTAACATTCGAAATGTTGATACTCGTTCTATCCTGATTAAAATATCACGACTGAAAACAGCATTTAATCTAACTTTTTCAACACGTCCAATTATAAGGGTAACTCATAATTCACGTTTAAGCAATGTTCACCATGAAGCACAAAAGCGGAGGTAGGCTACGATTTATCTCGAAGCTGATACGGGCCAAAATTTTTTACATGGCTGTGGCCTGCTGCAAGTAAGTGCACTTTTCCCGCGAAGAGAGGCGTTACTTCCCGCCATTACGACCCGCAAAGATTAACAGCGGCTTCCTGCTCGTCCGTCCGTCCGTCGGCCATTCGACGTTCTCCTTTTTCGTGGCGCGCAACTAATTGCGACGATGCAGGCATATTTCTGCTCTCGCACACTGCCCGAGAAAAATGGTGCCTGCCACCTTTAGCCACCCTCTGACCAACCCTCGATGCTTTTTTCAGCCGCGCACAGACCCGCCAACTGTGTATTGTGCGCCTTTTTCTGGTACCGTTCGTTCTTCTCTCCGTTGGTTCCGTCTGCAACGAGAACGCGTTTCGAACGAACACATGCACTCACCGTGTGCCTACTACTTTTCATCGTATGTCTGCCTTCGTTGCTCTTTGGCTTTAGCTCTTGGTCGTTTCTCTCATCCTTCTCTCTCGTGCCACCGATTCTCTACCCGGTAGAGGCCTCTTGTCTCTTTATTCTCTGTACCATCGTCCTCTCCCTTCACCTTTTCCCTTTCTCTCTGGTTCTCTCCCGTTTGGCTTTTATTGCGGCGAGTTTTCCCCGCATTTGCGGTGGCTGGGCTTTCCCGAAATCACGATTAGCACCACGACTCTCCGCAACCACGTGCTACTCGGCCTGCACGTGATTTACTTTTATTATCACGCCGCGAGAGTAGCTCTTCCTTTCTCATTTTCGCTACTGCGTCATTATGAAGCTGTTACGCGTTATCCTAGCTACTTATGGCTACCGATGACTGGTACCGCTGCCTGGAATTTCGATGTATCGATGGAACGTAAATTTTCCATTCGATAGAAGAAATAATTTATTCTCCCTTGTTTCACCGTCGAAAACGTTCTACATTATTTTATATTTTATCGTATTATTATACTTCTATTTAATCGAATAAAACGAGAATGGAAAAGAAACGAATCTTCCCTTTGCCGTATTCCAATAAACGAAACTCTGTACGATTTGCTTGGAAATGTCGAGTTCGCTACGTAGCTGTCGCGACAATCCGACGAAATTCCTTTGAAGGTGATTCATTGGGATCTTGTTCGAGGAATTATTTATACCGTGTCCAGGATCAACGAGCCTTATATTCCAGAAAAAAAGGAGTATAAAATCAAGGGGACCGGAATCGCCGCGTATACGGACGAGAATAAGGGACGTTGTCCCAAGAGTGCCACGATCCCGGGATTTGTTTGCCACCACCTACCCCCGCAAACGTGCTTTCATGTAACGGAGTCAATTCCAATGGGGAAATGCGAATCCTGCGCGTTTTGTGTATCACCGTATACGGCCAGGATTCGAATTAATATTTACGAACGACGCAGAACGCTCTCTGTCTTCTCTGCGTTTGTTGTCACAATTTTTAAGTCGAGAATTATGTAGGTGTAATAGGTATGCGTTACATCACCGAAATGTATCAAACGTATACGAAATAGTTGATGGCTGTTCGTTTAAATTTAACGAGAAAGATTAAACAGTTTTTCAAAATTCGATATGAAACCCGATTGAAAGTACGGAGAATTTTTCTCTTCTTGTAAACACATTTTCGCAATACTTCGAATGTTATTTAAAAAAGAAACAACAGAATAAAAATATAACAAATAGATATAGATGGAAGTCGTATTAGTTGTAAATCGCATTGTATTAATATTCCTTCTTGTCTTATCCATAGAAAAATAGATGTTTCTTCTGATATTTTCAATTTCACCAGACTAGTACGTTAACTAAAAAAAAAGATGCTTTTATCACTGTTCTACGACTTCATTCTGATCATTTAACAACCATAAAAATTCTCCCAAATTCCTTAGTCCATTAAAGATTGCCTCACATCTATTGAACATGGAATAGAACCAACAACATTTTTCATTTTTGCTCGGCAAAGAGCACCCTCTGGCCGTCGGTGCAGCGTCGTGACGCGCTTCTGAAGAACGTTCGGTGTAGAGGGACGAGAGATGCGGAAAGGCAGATAGAGGAAAACGTAGCCGGATGAATGCAGCCGGTAGATTCGGCATGGATTTCCAGCGATGGTAAAACCGTCACGATTTCCGTGCGATTGTCGCTGTGAACGGTCGGACAAGCATTGTCCGTGGAGCAAGGAGGGACGCAGCGGGTGGCGAACGGTAGAAAATTCGCCCGAGGAGGGGCTGCACCGAGGTCAGAAGGGGGTGGCAAAAGGCTAAGCCGAAACCTTTTTCAACGACGAAGGCTTCTCTCTCGCTCTTCCTCTTTTCCTTCGTCCCGCGCATTGTATACGCTGTCGTTTCTCTTTCTTCGCACTTTTTACCTTTTCTTCTTCCCGTTTTACTCCTTGTCTTCCTTCCTCTTTCTTTTCATCTCTGTCTTGTATCCGAAGGAACGCAAAGGTGGTATGCAATCTCTGTCTGTCTTTCGGTGCAAGCCAAGAAGATTATACACGTTTCCGTAGCCAGCTTCTTCTTTGTCCATCTTCTGTCGCTTTGTACCGCATCGAAGAAGGCAGGCGGGTACGCGCGAGCCTTCCTCTTTGTCTCGGGCCATTCCACTTTTCCGTTGTTTACTCTGCCGGGCGTTTTTCTCGTCGGCCGATCGCGCGAGCCTCACTTTCGCCTTCCGCGAGACCTGTTCCCTAACTCGTTCTCCTGCTTAATTGGCTTCTCCGTCGCGATTTATGGCGCTTCCAGGGGTGACAGGGTAATTTCTTTTGGATTCGAGAATGTCCGCGATCTGGACGTAGCGGAATAGTGTGGCAAATTTTTGCGAGCCAGCCGATGCGAGTGATAGGGACGGATGGAGGGATTGATCGTACGGAGAAAAATCAGGAAAATTGAATAAAACTACGAAAAATTGTCTATACAAGGAAAGATGGTTCTTTTTAGATATAAATATAACATGTGATATTAAAACGAGAAATATATTGGATAAATACCGGCCATAGTATTATTCACGAGTGACCGCGTAGCGAATAAATCAGCCTAGCAATTAAAAATAATTTACGTTACTCTCGACCTACTTCATTCTTCCGTCCGACGTGATAATTACAGCCTAAAAACAACCAGTCTAAAAACAATCTATCCAAGATCAATTGACCTTCGTAAATCTATGCTTCTCCGCCCAAAAGAGTTTCTAATTAAGAAACAATGCAACCAACAGGTTAATAGAGTTTAACAGAGTATAAATGCAACGAGAGAGTTTCCTTTCTTGCCACGTATTTTCCGCTGGGTTTACGACGTTCGCGTCGAGGAATCGCCGCGGTGCAGAGAATGTCTCGAAGACAAACGGCGAGTGGCCGAGTGCGTGTCAATGGCCCCGCGCCAAAATTGCAGAAACACCGTCGAAGCACAGTGATGGCTTTTCGGTCCTTTTGCTTGATTTTTGGTAATTACGCCGCGCGGAAGGCTAGCAATCTCGTAGCCTGGGCCCTTGCCTCCGCGAAACTTCTCCCGATGATAGCTCGGCAAATAACAGAGAGACGGTTGGCGAGGCGGATGGCAAGAGTTGCCAGTAGACTCTCCTCCTCGTTGGACGTTCCATCCTGGTCGCCGATTGTTCCACGTCGATCGTCGTGGATCGTGTAATTGGATCCGTGGCTACGTAGCGAACGCGGGACCCACAGCTCCACGAAATTCGTCTTTCGTACCTCGCTACGAAAGCGGACCAACAACACGTCCACGGGAATAATAATCCCTCGAGTTTACACGAAGTCCCGCTCTGGCCTCGTAACAATCGATTAAGCGCCGTCTGTCGAACCGCCCGGAATTTCACGACGTATGAACTGATTCTTAATTAGAGTGGAAAGGGACGAAGAGATATTGTTTAGCTAAGGGTGTGATTCAATTACGCGAAAATGGGTTGAGTAACTCAAGCATTAATCATAATTGCATTAAATGTAACGATATTTAAAGCGTGTAATTTATAGCGTATTTGACGAGTCTCTCTCATGCTACATTGTGCAAGGGTTGACTTTAAGAATCCCTTTGGTACCTCGTCTTACATCATAATTCATAAATAGCCGCTGCAGTATAAAAACGGTCAGTTTGGGGATATAAAAATTCTCGTAATTCGCAAACTTTCTACCAGTACGAATCAGTCTACGAAATAATTGATACCGTCTTCGAGTTCTTTTGTTACTTTCGTTCGTTGAACGAGTCGGCGCACGGTGCATCGTGACTTAATTAGGGTTCGGATTATTTCGTTAAGGAGAGAAGAAATGTCGCTATGGGAACCACGGATTTCCCTGGTTAAATCGTGACAAGTGATAATTGCCGGACAGAGCACGTCGTAAATCTATCGACGCTTGCTTTGGTATGCAAAAAGATGCAAGTAAGGTTCTTGGAGGAATTCGACGACAACGAAATTCCCGGATTGTGGCTGTTCTCAAAGCGACACTGTCCGACCAAGGAAAGACCGTAGAGAAAGTCCTGGCGGGAGTAAGGTAATCTCCGTTTGTGGAAGAGTTCCTGGTGCGAGAGTATCCATCAGCGTTATCTTGAAATCTTCAAGGGCTCGGTATGGATTCATTAAAGGCTAGCTTCATTAGTATCCCAGGAGAGACTCTTTGTACATAAGCGTTTCTTTCACGTTTCTTTCACGTTTCTTTCTCTTATCCTTCTGCTGCGTTAATTCTCCCTTTGTAATCCTGACAGTGTTTCGTCCTCCTTAACGACTCCTTACTTCCACCAATTTTTAGATTCGTTCAACGCCCGGAAAATCTGCCCCGTTAACCACGGTTAAATATGTACTGCGATCTGATTTTATTCGTCGTAATAAGAGGAAAATGAATATTTGTATAACAATTATGTAAAATTGTAGAGTGTAGCTGATCGTGATTTCCCGACTTTTTAAAAAATTCCTTTCGAAGCAGATATACACTTTACTCTAGCATCCTTCTAACGAAATTTCTCTTAAGAAAATAAATGTTCGATTCGAAAATTCTTCCAGGAAAGATCCTTTTAACTCATTGAATTCTGAATAT
Organism: Bombus pascuorum; assembly: GCF_905332965.1. NCBI lineage: Eukaryota > Metazoa > Arthropoda > Insecta > Hymenoptera > Apidae > Bombus > Bombus pascuorum. The sequence continues at coordinate 2,790,195 of NC_083488.1, read as the reverse complement.
TTCCTGCGAAAGCAACTCGCGCGAATGGCACGCGCCTAGCGGTTGCTATCGTTCGAGACGGAATACCTTTTTTGCTAATGTTTTTTTTTTTTTTTTTATTTTGGTTATTTTACAATTTGTCCTTATGGACATTTGGTAAAGTGTTATATATCTTATTGGTGAAGAAAAAAAATAAAATAAAAATAAATATAGCATGTGGGTGGCTACCCCCAGCGGGGTGCCAGCTTCGTTTTTTCTAAGTTATATCTTTTATGAGATCTATTGGGTGTTTCCTTTTTAGTCTTCTTGCGATCTTTGTTGTGTTGCACGTTTCAGCTGCCAGCTGATTCGGGTGTGTTTCTATTCTTACTCTGTATCTTGTTGCGAATTTTTGCTAATGTGAACTATATTGATCGAATATGCAAAGCTCGACTAAGTTATAATTTTAATACCTGTATATCTGTACGTTTATAGAAATTCTCGTTCCTTCCCTTTCCTGTACTCAAAGCTAGAAGTCATTCGATTTTAGTCAACCTTATATTGAAATTTATATCAATTACCAAAATTCTGAAACGCGCCGTCTCGTTCATGAAACACGAATATCCGCTATTTGGTATGAACGAGTGTCTGCGCATTCTCTCGGCTGCATGCGCCAACATGCATACATATTCAAGTGGGCACGTCATATTGGTAACAGAATTTCGTGGAAGCATGTGATTCCAACTGGAGACATTTTAAAAATTCCGTGCACGAGGACGAGGTCTTCCATGAACGCAAACGGAGAACACAAGGGACTTATGGTCGACACAGAAAACGATCTAGGATAAACTAGCGAAAAAGGAAGGACCTCCCGTGGTGCGTAGAACAATAGCGCAGAGAATGCACGACCATCGAACATTCTGAAGTATTTACGATGTCGGGGTGGACTTGAGCATGACATGAGGTTATCGATGCTTCCAGCTGAAGTTAAGACCCAGCAAAAATCAGGGAGAAACGTGAAATTACAGAGAAAATTTTTTTCTTTTTTGGAAGTAATTTACAATCAATTCTCGTTGAAAATTATAAGTAAATTATTCTGGCGTGGTACTATAACGTGAATAATAAATGATTATCGTATGTTTAGTTCTAGCTGAATCTAATGTTTAAATATAGAGGGTGATATCTTTTTAATCTACGGATCTGATTCATCGTGTTAATTAATTAAATAACTAGTGGCTTTTGGTGGTTGTTAATTATTATGTTATGTCTATTATTGAATTTTTTTTATTTGGTAGACTATTTACAAGTAGAGAATTATAAGTAAATTATTTTGGCGTGGTACTGTAACTTGAATTATAAGAGTTCATAGTATGTTTGATTCTAGTTGAATCTAATGCTTCGATCTAAAGGGATATTACTGAATTTGAATATTTCTTCTTTAACTGTAGGTATTTTAATACGTTGACGCTGACGCGACCCACCGGTGGGTCAAATGTGTCTGTTCCGAGGGGCGACGGTGGGTCACACATATATTTCACAAAATAGGTAGTATAAAATAGGTTTATATTATTTTATCTCAACGTTATAAGCAGACATACAATAGTAAAATCATAACAATTCAATATCATAAACTTAACATAATTATTTTCTTCCTTCATGCAATTTTTTAAAACTAGTTAGGCAGAGTGCCGGCTGGCTCTTACAACGATCGCAATATGTTATTATACATAATCTAGCAAACACGAAGATGGCACCCCTCTGGGGGTAGCCACCCACATGCTATATTTTTATTTTTTTTTTTTTTTCCTAATAACTGATATAATACTTTACCAAAGGTCCTTCAGGACAAATTGTAAAAAAACCAAATCAAACTATAAAAAAAAAATGTTGCTTACCCGCGCGTTGTTATCCGACGGACATGCATGACTATTTTTTTTCCTGTTGATTGAAAAATTTGTCGATTCGCGCTATGAACGTTTCTTATAGAAAAATGTTCACAGAATTGCGTGCGATGGTCAGAATTCGCGTCAGACCTCTACTTTTTGAGAAAAATCGAAAAGAGTACAAAATTAGGGTCAAAACTGGTCCCGTCACATTTATTTAACATTTATACATATATGCAAATTGATATCGACAAACTATGGTATATCGATGAATTAGTTGAAGTCCACGGGATTTATTGAACCCAACAGGAATCGTATAGCTTTTGTAATTTTGCTATAAATTGAGGTCGAAGTTGAAAAATTGCGGTCGCGTCGAACAGGCTAATGTGACCCAGCGTTAACGTGTTTAAGGTTGCGAACAGAGAAAATGAAAATGAAAATGGAATCTGCGATCCGATAGTTAAAAAAAAAATATTAATGAATTTTAAATGTGATTAAATCATGAAAGATATAACCTAGCAAACACGAAGATGGCACCCCTCTGGGGGTAGCCACCCACATGTTATATTTATTTTTATTTTTTTTTTTTTTTGCCAATAAGATATAACACTTTACCAAATGTCCTTCAGGACAAATTGTAAAAAATTTGAAAGTACAAAAGTTCATAGAAAATAACAAAGCATTAGTCAAATCCGAATCTGTTATTTCTAACAAATAGTTAGAACGTTATTTCTAAACGTTCGATCGGCTCAGCCTTAATCCGCAAACAACATTAATACTACGATTGTAAAGCAATGCGGCTGCTGAAAGCGCACCCTGAACGAACTAATAACATTCGTAGAGAATTAACAGTTATGTCGAAGAACAAACAGTGCCTGCGTATACTTCACTTTGCACCGCGTAACTAATCGCATTACCGTTTCCCTGAAAGCTCGTCGCTCGTTTCGGACACTAGAAATCCTCACGAAAATTCTGCAGGTAGACGACCAAGTCTATTGTTCGTGCGTCCCTTCGAAATCTTTATTGTTTTAGCCGAAATATTATTTCAGGCGCTGTTCGAACGTATATACCTCGAAGCTATCCAAGGTTCTCCTAAAACTGTTTTTTCATCCTTTATGGATTTCTCCGTTTATTCTATTTTGTTTATGACTGTTTCACGGACCAAGTAATTTCTTGCTTATGCGTCTGCGTTAATGACTGAATTAACAAAACGAATGTTTTTAATAAATTTTTAACAAAAGGAATTTAGAAAAAGACTGTATCGGTGTGAGGATTTGAAAGACGTTTCATTAATTATTATTTATCATAATTCCGAATAATCTTGGGCGACATGTATTAAGAAAGGAAAATTTATTACTTTTCTTGAGTTTCTAACGTTATATTAATACCAAAGAGCTCCATATTAATATTATATTAATAACAAGATCTTTTCGAAACGTATTGTCAGTAATTTTCCTATTGTTTCTATTTTTCTGTCAGTGATTTTCCTATTGAATATTCTTTACAACTTGCGATTAAAACTATTTCTTTATTCGATGATTAGTCATCGTTCAATTTGTTTTTTAATTTTTCAATTACACTCATTTACATTTAATTACACTTACTTTCTTCTATACCACGAACGAAAGCTACTTAAACTACAGTGAATATATGTACTTTCAAAGAACATCGTTCTATTCTCTTCGATCTTTTTTTTTTTTTTATTTTATTTTGGTTATTTTACAATTTGTCCTTGCGGACATTTGGTAAAGTGTTATATCTTGTTGGTGAAGAATAAAAAAAAAATATAAATAAAAAAATAATATAGCATGTGGGCGGCTACCCCCAGCGGGGTGCCAGCTTCGTCTTCGATCTTTTCGCAACTTTTTACCCGTGGCTCATAACATCGTAAGAAGCTACTCGATATCACAACTATAAATACGAAGACGTTCTACCAACGATTCTAAAAATTGTCCCGTAAAGTCAACATGTATAAAATATGTCCACGAAGAACATCAAGAATTTATCAATTGCGCAGCTTTCTCTTTTCTCCAACATCCTTTAAAATACGCAAGAAGAAACGTTCTAAGTTTGACTCCTAGCGACGGCACGAAACGAAGCTGTTGCTGTTTCGGAATGGTTAGCGCGACTCATCGTGCTTTCGATGAGAAATCGTGTATACTGTTCCCTGTGCTGAAAAAAGGGAGCAGGGATAATCCCATCGGTGACACAATGTTCGCGTAACCGTCGGTCGTAAGGACTCGAGGTGTAAAGAAGGAGAGGAAGAAGAAGAAGAAGAAGTAGAAGGCGGAGAACAAGGATGGTCCTCGAAGAACTCGTCACACTCGCACCCCATAATCCTCCAGCGGCATTCACGATCAGACTTATCACGCACACACATGCAGAGAGTTACGGACACGGACAGATTGAAATACAGAGAAGAGAGCGACGTACACGTACGCGTGCGATGGAGAAATCGGCGCGCGCGAACCAGGAGAAAACGAGTCGCACGACCTGAATAACTCCGCCTGGATGTTTCTAATGCGTAGCTTAGCAGGCTCACGAGTTCGTGAAGAGGACCGATGAACTTCGGATAATCATCCGACCCCCTCTGTCTCTTTCTTCTCGTCGCTTGATTCCTTTTCTCGCGCAGACTTCTTTTCCATTCTTCCGAGGGGAACAATCTAACTTTTCCCCGGTGGCGACGAGGCAGACGTTTCCGTGACTAATTTCGGGGGTTGCAGACATTCCGTGCGTAGTTTCGGAAATATCAGAGAACGCTTTTGCGAGGATTCTGTGCGAATTCAACGAATATGTTTCGTCCCGTAGAATTTTTTATTTTGGTCTTTTGACGTGTATGAGGATACTTTGAGATACCTTAAGTAACAAGGATATCTTAATGCAAGATGGGAGAATAAACTTGGGAAATGTGTTAGATTGTCCTAAAAGTTCTTTTCGTTTTATAAGCGAGTAGTAGATGCACAAGGTCTTTTATTTTATATTATTTTATGGATTTATGTATGATCCATTTTGTAGTAATAGAATAAAATGGATCAATATTAGAATCAATAATATTAGAAATCAATAATAGAAGAGTTAAGATCGACTTATTCGATTGATTCGCGTGTATCGACTTTAATAGTGCGAAATATGATCGCACAAATTTCTAATTAAGAAACGAGCAATTGGTAGCGTGAACGCGTTAATAGAGATAGCTTATAAATTTCTATTCCAAGAATTTCTAAGTGTCTTTAAACAGAGAGATTTCGACAGTACCATTCGAAAATCCTGAAGAGTACCGTGGTACACGATCAAATTATAAAACCAACGCAACGCTCCGAAGTCCATATTCCTCCCCATCGCTTTCACCGTCTGTCGGTCTGATAGCACGATTACCGCGCTGTCAAATTCCGTATCAAACACGAGGATCCCTGGAGCCGTTACGTCCCATCACGAAGAAACGATTTCTCCCGCGAAGAAATGAAAAAGCTTGTTGTCTCGTCACGAGTAACGCTCGAGGGTCTCGCAAGTCGATCAAATTCCATCCGTTGGAACGCGACCGACGACAAAGTACGATCAATGGGATTACGTATGCGAAGAAAAAAGACGAAAGGATAAAAAGAGAAAGAAAGAGATTCAAACGTGAAAAACGTAAGACGGTATGAATAAAAGTAGGAGAGGCGAGGGGGGTGAAAGTAACGAAAGGAGAGAGGGACGATATCGTGAGCGTTTACGACGTCGTTTTACCTCGATAAATATGCTCGGAACCCTTTTTCAAGGGATGCAAAACACCCCTCTTGGTAGGCGGGGTGCAACGAAACCTGTGTAATCTGCCATACGTTTCCCATGAATATGCATCTGCGAGGCTAATGCGATTTGATTCACGATTGACCTAAGTGTACGGGGGAAACGGCAAGGGAAGATCTCTTGAAAGCTACAATAATTCGATACGTCGACCGTGAGGGCACAAATTAACGTTTGTTAGCGTAACGTAACGTTTCTCTGCCGTTCGATCGCGGAGACGATGCGATTCCCTGATGAAAATAAATCGCTCGCCGAGCCGAGGATTAAAGATTCCCTTTTTGTGCCTCGAAAATTGGTAACGACCGGTTATTTCGTTCGCATGAAAAATATATAGCTGTTCATCTGGGATTACTGTACAATTCTCGTTCAATTCCGTCTGCTACGAACTTGACAAAGCGTGTTGTGTCAAATTTTATACGTCGATGAACAAGTTTTGGACGATATAAATATACGTATAGATAAATTCCAATTGCTGAAAAATTCCTGATGTTAGTGGCAGAATATATACCATCGTCTATAATTACTTAAACTTCGAAACGAGCATTGCCGACGTAGTTCTTCGGAAAGTAAATAATTTCTCCCGAAAGTAAAATCTCGTTTCATACGTCGCATAATTTTGGAGAAGTAGCTACTTCTTTTATCTGCGAAAGACATCGTTATCTCGTGTTTCTAGAATGCCCCTTATTTTAAACTTACGACCTCTCCCATTAAGATCTAAATCTTGATATTGCGCGCACGAATCTCGGCTTTCCAGTAATAAAAATGTCAACGGAAAATTCAGTTTCCCTGCGAAATATCAGCTGGAAAGAGGAACAGCTATCTCTATAACCACGCAAATTAAGTAATTCTAATTTACGCACGTTTTACGACTGGACAGTAAATCGCAAGGTATCGCTCACTCTCATTTTATCTTCGTTTCCTGGGCAAATTTACTGCGCAAATTTGTCGGAGCGTTGCTTTACACCGACACGTCTACAAGGGGATTTAATAAATCACTAGTACAGTTAGCAAGTTGTCGAGGTTCATGATGTTCTGTTCGGTAAGTTCAGTCACGGGTATATTCATCAATTCTCGATTCGTAAGCCGTTACAATCCTTATGTACTTCGATACTTAGGATTTTCCGAAAAATCGGAAAATCCTAAACTGCATTCCTAAAGTATCTTCTTCTGTCAACTTTGTAGCACGTAAAGTGCACGTACGTGTGACGAAGGACAAGGTTTTAATTGTTTTACTGCCAGGGGATTTCTAAGAGTCTAACTGCACACCAATAAAACCGATTTCACCGGACCCTCGTAAATTTTATGCCAACACAGTACACCGAACAGCACCAAGTTTTCAGTACCCAGGGAAGCCCCAACGATTTGTGCTCCCTGGTTGTAAGAAAAAGCGACGTCGGAAGCGCTAGACGAGGCTAAAGGAAAAAAGAAAAAGAAGAAAATAGAGGAGAGCGTTTAAGAACTCACCTGTTTACACAAAGATCGTCGTCCATTCCATTGTTAATCCTCTCTTTTTCTCTTCTTCCTTGATAATTCGGCGAATATTCGCAAAGGACACGAACGAAGTACACCAAGGGTCGAAAGTTTTTTCAGCATGCAATGGTTTACGTTGGAAATAAAGAGGACTAGCATGAACAATTACAAAGTATGGTCAAGAGATAAGCTCGTAGCTTCACAGATCTTTATTTCTCTCAGAAATTACTCTTGTAATTTAGATACTGTCGATGACCGAGCATACTGATGGTAACCCCAGGATACTGTTATTCCTGAAATTAAATTGAATAGCTGGTGTTCTTGCACCTGCAAATCCTTCCTTGCAATTGTGCGACACCTGCGAGTGTACGCGCAGTTGATCTCGGTCGGATAGCACAATGGCGCATGATCGATTCCCTGATCGTATCTTCTTCCGTTTTTTTAACGATTCTCTTCCGTAAACCGATAAATGTAGACAGGAAACGTGGGTGAAAAGTTTTTATAGAAAGTTGGAGGTTTCGTATTTATAATGTACGTATATTACGGAAAATCTTTGTTAAAAGGGATCTCTTCGCACGAGAGGATCATAGAATTTTAATATTTGGCAGACTTTTTTTTTGTTTATTTTATTTTATTTATTTTACAATTTGTTCTTATGGACATTTGGTAAAGTGTTATATCTTATTGGCGAAGAAAAAAAAATAAAATAAAAATAAATATAGCATGTGGGTGGCTACCCCCAGCGGGGTGCCAGCTTCGTTTTTTCTAAGTTATATCTTTTATGTGGCAGACGTGAAGCATGAATTTGTAAAAATATTTGCAATCTATCAGCGATCGAGTAAAAAGAAATAGAAAAAACGGATTAAGAAATAAACACCGCCCGTTTGACAGGGCGTCAACATCGTTCGCTTCTCGTTTTCACTAAAACCCGGAAGGCACCTGTATCATTTCCTATATGGTCCCTCTGTGGTAAACAGGTTAATCCTCGATTGACCCTTCTTTGCGCACAGGTTTGACCTGACCATCTTATTGTAGGAAAAAAGGGGAACGTTCGTGAGCGGAAGAGAGACGGATTATAGTCCGGCACGCGACCAGAGAACCGCAGAGGTACGGTGACAAAAAGGTCGGCGGATGCGACGTGGCCGTCACACACGCCTGCATGGTGTGTGCCTCTCGTTTGGGTCGGTGAGGTTGAACGAGGTCGGTGGTTCGCCTCCTTAACATAAACCTCGGACCTTCCGTTAACGTTGATCAATTGGACGAAGGCGCTTCCTTGCCCGTGGCCGTCGTGTCAGGTAGACAGCTTGTCGATAAGCTTCGTGGCAACCGGACGAGGCAACGACGACGTCCCGGCGATCTCGCGGATCACGGCTTGTAACGAGAACAGCTCGGTTAATCGACGTAAACGAGCCTTCGAAAGCTGTCGCGACTACCCTTCCGGCAGTAAGGGTAGAAGCGAGGGGTATTGTGCCGCGCAGTTCCTTGCAGGAAAGATCTTTTGTGCATGAACGGATAAAGAGCAGCCAAAGAAGGCCGTTGTGCGCTCTATTAGAGACGTACACGCTCGCGTAACTTTATTCTTTCAAATTTCATTTCCTTATATATATATTTCTTTTTGAATACAATTGTGTATATTATTTAATCAAAGATTAATTTGCTGGCACAGAATGTTGAATATTTTGGCGTCTCGCGTGGAATGATTCAAAATTAGAGTTTTCATCAAGGAGCGGAGAATATTAGAAGAGAAATACCAGTTAAGAAAACTATATTCTATGCGATATATATAAATACATTTATCAACGTTCGAAGGTATTCCAATACTTTGATTGATTTATTACATTAGAAATATTTGTTAGAAATTCGCGTTATTGGTAGCATAAACTAAAAATATGTGGATACTCCGCGAACCGTAAACTTAGTAAATGTAAATTTTGCAGGCGACTGAAAACACGGAGAAGCATGGCACACGATTTCACGCGAAATGGCTGGTAAACGATTTCCGATACATTTCTGCTCGAGAATGTTTGTACATCTCGGCTAGTTAAAGCGAGTAACAATAAATACTTGTTCATGTTTGTGGACATGTACGGTTTGTGCGCGCAGTTCGATCTATGTCAGTTCGTTCTATCGTATTTTCAAAAAAATATATAATTCATGGTAGAAAACTGGTTATCGTGAGCATGGTAAACAAGCTCGTGTATGTTCGCGTTCTGTTTACCCTTTCATATGTTTATCTCCGCTTCGTGGGTATAAGGATTCGAGTAAACAACTATTTTGCATTTTATTTGGTCGCCACCGAGATCAAATTTTGTTTGCAACAAGGTAGTTGTTTTGAACGTCCCGTTTGAATAGAGTCGATCAGTATAAAATTAATTTAACGAAAACGTACTATTGAATTTGTCGTTTTGCTTTGGTATAGCTTTATACTACGCACTCTAGCCAAGCAAACAGAAACCTTATATAATATATTATTAAAAAATATATAGAAAAATAAATCTTAATCTTCGACAGAATTTGAAAAACTTTCTCAAATACGTGTCAACAATTCATTTTCTAAATAATTGTCTAAATAACGATACTCAAAGAATATATTTTCTAGATAATGTTCCAAGTGATACACAGTTTTATTTTCCAAATATTTTAACGTTATTAGTTTCCATACATTTAGAAACCTATTCTACCCTCGACACGGAAATTCGTAAAAATGTTAAAATCATAATATTAGGTCGTTCGAAACGTTTCTTTCGTTTTATAAGGAAACAATGGATGCACGATATTTCCCGTTTTATATTATTTTATCGAATTACGTATGATCCATTTTGTTCTATCAAAATAAAAATCACAACGTTCGACAGATTAGGTTTCTGTAAAAGAGACACTTTTCAGGCAATATCTATAAAAATTTCAATCGTCGAAACTTTATCATACGTACCTTATAACTGACTCTTTCACAAAACTATTAACCATCTTTTGCAATTAGGGACGTACGAGTACGTATCCCACATTATATAACAAGACTGTTAGGTTCCATCGCTAATCTATTATCTCACGTCAGATAAATGGTACGCGTACATGATGCGATACCAAGCCATCGAACGATGTTATCGAAGTCGACGTGCAAACTTGAACAAAACTTCTACTCGCCCGTATTACCGCGTAGAACAACTTCGTCAGGTCGCGTAGAACAGAAAGGGTTCTGCACTTTCGACGTTGTCTCGAGGTCGGGACGACAGGTTGTCGATAAACCACGGCCACTGCACTAGTCATGTCGATGGACACTTTGTATCGCGATGCGTTCGGCATAAACGTTCCGCTGTTCTCCATGCCACGACGCGAACTGCGTCCTCTTAAATAACGTGACTTATTATCGCTATGATTGCTACGGACAGAAAAACGTTCTGTTTACGTCGTTGAACTGTAGTGAAATTGTTTTGTTTACGTTTGAAGTTTTTGCCAGCTAAGCCTCTTTCCGTGGATTGAACGTATTCGGACGAAAAATATATATACGAACGAAATCGTTTGTTTAAATCGAATTTTTGGCACATGCGTGTGTGTAGTTTCGTGAAAATGTTATATATTTATTCGAACTAATTTATACGTAACTCTGTGCATTTGTATCGACCACGTTCCTTTTTGGTAATCTTATACTATACATTCCACAAATTTGTTTATCAATGCATAAATAAGTGATAAGAATAGGAAAGAGGGTAACGATACAGAATTTAAAATATTCAACGTAAAATCAATACTGTTTGCATTCGGTATCTCTCTTCCCTATGTCAACATATTCTCCCTGAAGAGTCACAAATGACTGAAACGTTAGAGATTCTTAATGTACGTAAATGACGAGGAACGAGAAGGCAATAAATACGTAAGTGGAATCTTCCGAAACAATTTGTAGATAATGAAGAGAGGAGTTTCTAAGAAGTTTCCTTTATTGATCGAAGCAGATAAGAATTATCAATTTTTGGAAGAGTGCAAATTGTAACTTGTTTCGAGTATTCCATTCGTATCGAATTTCCGTTTAACTTATTAAAAACCATAAAAGATATAACTTGGAAAAAACGAAGCTGGCACCCCGCTGGGGGTAACCACCCACATGCTATATTTATTTTTATTTTATTCTTTTTTTTTTCACCAACAAGATATAACACTTTACCAAATGTCCATAAGGACAAATTGTAAAAAAAAACAAAATAAAATAAAAAAAAAAACTTATTAATCTACCTTGCAGGAAACTTCTTTCATAAATATTAATAAATACCAATGAGGACAAAAATAGAAGTCTGTAACAAATATACAACAACTTGCATTTACAGCAAACGATTGCATAAAATATGATCCGTATGTTATTCTGGAAATTATAAAATATGAACTTTCGTTTCACAAAGTAACACACCCCCTTACGGCAAATATATTTTAATTAAATAAAAGCCAATTTATAAACCTATTAAATGACATAATAGAAATATCGATCGAAAAGAAATTTTGATTGCTCTTTTTCTCGTTCCCATGAGCTGCTAAAGAGAAGCAAGAAAAATAGAAGAGAGCATTTTCATGGGATGTAGGTCATCGATTCAAGACTATGGAGGATATCCTGTCTATAGATCGGTAAAAGGGACAGAAGAGAAAAGGAAGGAGCGTAAAGTGCGTTTATGAATGAGTAATCCCGAGGACCTGACCTTCGGATCTTGTGCACTTGCGTCGTGCCTCCGCCCTTGGAGACACCCCCTTCCGGTTCGATGATTTCAGGGGTTGCGAGCGCCGTATGCCGCAACAACTGTCATCTTAAATTTTCGGGGGCGGTGAGATTTACCTTCGCCGGTATTCTCGTAGCTACGACCAGGACGAATAAATCCGTGACGGAATTTAATGCGCTAAGAATGCTCAGCATCGGTATGTTACCGTGGAAAAATGTGAAATATGGTCGTGTTTGTGAAAAAAGAAAAAATCTTGAAGTCTCAGGGATAGTAATACTGTTAGGTGTTTGATTCTTATATAGAAACTTTGCAACAACCTTGAGAGAAAATTCTTTAGTAACTTTGAAGGAATACAGTTTAGTATGTCATGGTAATTTTAGCATTTTAACGAACTTGAGTAATATATGTTCTTTTTATGAATAGATATACAAACAGTTATGCAATAAATATACAAACTAATAGTTGCGATACAAGTCTCGTAAATAAATTAAGAAAAGTACGAAAGTGGCAGGTGAAGGAAATAAATTTAACGAGTCAATTGAGAATACAAGTAATATTCGGAAAACTAACGACACTTCATTACAAGGGTCTGTGTTGATTGTATCTCATCCGGAAGACTTTTACAATCTTGATAGAAGTAAGTACAAACGACTTGCATGATATATTACGGTTGAATATGACCTGAATGACAATTTGCTTCAGTGCTGTAATAAAACTGTCAAAATGAAAATAAGAATTATGTGTTCTCTATACAATTTAATGTTTTATTTATTTCTTTATTTATTAAGTCATTAGTTAGAACCTTCGAAATATGTGCTAAAATATCTTTTAAAAATAATTTCTGTTATATCTCTCGTTATATGTTGCTACATCTACTCCTAATAGTTCTGGGACATACAGAAGATGAAAAGGCAACGATCATCGCGTATCCCATATTTTTCCAGAAACCCCCTAAAACTAGCGTGGAAACAGCGATCGTCAAACACGAACCCGTCGTTTTCACGTCCGTCAAGATTTGCCCGCAAAATGGATCTCCTCTCGTCCAACCCCTATCGTCACAATGCGTGCAAGCCTTTTTTCCGTAGCTTCCTGTCGAAACGGATTCCTTTAACCGGGCGAAACCAAGCCCCTGCAACAGGCACATGTGTGCGCACGACACATCACCGTCGAAACTTATTTTAACGTGAAAACGCTAGAAAGAATTCCGTGGGAACTGACTAGCAGAGGTAAGCAAGAGTTGGATTTCCTAAAGAAAAGGAAAAACGCTCCTCCTGTTTCTCTGTGTGTTCAGGCATTTATATCGAAGGGATCGACGAGAGGGGTAAGATCGTTATTAAGGGAGAAACGCATGATTTTTTATCTTCCATGGAAGAATCGATGGTAGGTATTATTTATATTGGAGATCGATGAATTCTTTAATATTAGACCGTTAATCGTATATTCGGATGAACTCTATTACAGAAATAATTTGAAGTGGCATTAAACTATGGTATAAAGAGAGTTCAACCGAAGACACGATCGTCTTTAATAAAAATCTTTGATAAATTTTTCAAACGAACAATTTATGGTATATTTATCTTTCATCTTTCGAAAAAGTGTCTAACGTTCGACAACGAAAAAAATGTTACACTAAATCTCTTTTGGAGTCTTCTACGGTTCCATCTACGATTTCTCATAAATCACAGTGGTACTTTTATTCACCCTTCAATCTTTCATGAAAACCGTGTCACGACCCTTGGACTTCGTTAGAGAAGGTTTCGAGAAATTTGCACGACTTTGATATGTAATAACGACTGCTAGGAAGGCGAATTATTATCGAAGAAAAGGTGAAATATTGCCGCGAAAAGGGTTTCGACCGTTTTTGCCGATCATACTAGGAAAGGGTTGAAACCCTCCGCAGCGAATAGGCCAAAGGTTCGCCGTATCAAGATTAAATCGACGAGGGTCGCGAGAATTGACGATCGATAGGTCAAATTTCGTAGAAAAGAAGGCAATTTTTGCGGTAAACGGCCCTCTTCTTCGCGCGATTTGTGCTCTCGAGGAAAGGGCGAAGCGAGTTGCCTTTTTAACGCGCGATCTTGCAGATTTTACAGAAAAGGGTTAGGCGAAAGGCTTTCTCGTAGGGTCGTTTTCTATTTTTGAAGTAAACTCTTCTTGAAAAATAAATTGTATCGATCTTGGGCAGAAAGATTTGTCATGTGGGAAAATATTTTTTTAGGATGGATTTCAATTACGCAGGAGAATCGAACGTTTTCGTGTCGAAGAAAGTCGTCAAATTTCACGAATTACGCAGGTATTTTTGGAAGTTTCAACAAGTAGAAAAAAAACCGTTATTACTGTAGAGGAAATTTATGAGCTTAGAATTATGACGGATTTAAAAAAAGATGTAGCGAAGCATTCTTAGGATCGTCGTTTTTGCCACTATGAAAATATGCAGGAAAAATATGAAAAAGTTATACGACATTCTAATTGTTTCGGGAGTCATCAGAAATATATTGTTTCGTTGTATACAGAGGAATGTTTGAATACACGGCATTAATGTGTTTTGTCAGAAACAATATTTGCACTTTCGAAACCAACAATTTCATTTTGAAGCATAAAACAACTACGCTATGTGTACAGAATCAAGTTGCATAAATAAAATGCATACATAACCGGTGCTCAAATATTTTTCTTCTTCTTTCCGCAAATGATATGACAAAATATGCTTCGCGAAGGATCGGATCGTTGATGCTACGAAAATTATCGAAAAATTCGTACCTTCTGAAACTGAATAAAATCAACCAAAAATCTTTTTATTCGAAAAATTCGTTACTAGATGTACTAATTGTATAATAAATAATTTTAGGGCAGAATTATTGACGAAACCAGAGAAGGAACGTGAAATTCGAGGAAATGGACAAACGCGTCCGTGTGTGTACCATACGAGCAAAATACACGTGTGTCGCATTATGATGTACAACGTGCACACGCACGACCGACACACAATTCCATTGTCGAAGGTATCCCTTGTTTGCTCGAGGATCTGGCGAGCAGCTGATTGGGATTTTCGCTCTCGTCAAGTCTTGTGGATTACACATGGCACGTCGCTTTCGTAACGACGCTGATGCCGTATTTGCGCGCGGAGGAAATAAGAAAAAAGTATTGTTTGAGGGCGGTTCAACCTCGTTCAAGAAGACATCACTGACGTGGAAAGGAAATCTGCGAAAAAATTGTTGGTGAAATTCGTTTGGACATAAAATGATGTTTTAATTCAATACTTATACAATATTTTGTATAAACGATTACAAATAAAGTGACACGTTTATGACGTAAAATAATCATGTTTCAATTTCAATAAAAAATCAACGTTAACTTTATCGAAAACATTTGCATGTAAACGATAATTGTAGAAAATAAAAACGAAATCCGAAATTCGTCGTTTCAATGGATCTGATAGCTCCGGTGTTAAATCCATCATTTTGTAATTTAAAGTAAACCAAGTTTTTTTTTTTTTTTCTTTTGGTTATTTTACAATTTGTCCTCATGGACATTTGGTAAAGTGTTACATCTTATTGATGAAGAAAAAAAATAAAATAAGAATAAATATAGCATGTGGGTGGCTACCCCCAGCGGGGTGCTAAACTACAAGTAATTACAAAATAAAACGATATAATTATCGAACTTATATACGATCCTCGAGTATCTATTTCGATAAATCGATCGATGAAGTCGCATGTTGCGAAAGTGCAAGAATTTACCAGAGTTTTCAAGGGTTAATAATCTCCAGCTCGATAATAACGATCTCGTTCAAAGGTTCCCGTGCGGAACGGCAAAAATGTAGCCACCCCCTCGAATCCCCTAGACGGGACGGCGATGTGGCATTAGTAAAAACGCGATATTGTCTGACTCAACAGGTTGCAGCCATCCCAAGCCCCACCTCCCAACACTTGCACCGCTGTGCCACCCCACACGCCACCTTCGCTCGGCGCTGTATTAAATAAATCTGGCGATGGGGTGATTTCTCTCCCTTTTGTTGAATTCTTGGGGTAACTGAGTGACACGTAAAACTCATCGACGATCTAATCAATCTTTGTCAACGTTTAAAATAGTTGCACTCCTGATCGTTTCCTTTCAAATCGATCTTATTGTATACGTATATAGGATTTTTTAATAAAACAATAACATTTCGTGCGTGAAAATAAGTACAAGTATTTTTACGAAAATATGGAGATTCATCGATGTAGCGATAATTGATTATAATTTCTAATTGAGCTTCTGTTAATAGGAAAACTGTTGACGTAAGACACAAGTAGGTCTTTTGAACTATAAAATTAAACAGAAATTACGTCACTGTAAAATTTCAACATCACCGTGTTTTGTCGGCTTCCGTTCTTGCCAAAAGGACGCTCGTTAAAGCCAGAATTCAAAGAACCCGCGACGCTAACATTTTTCGACCATGTGTTGACCAGCCGCGAATACTCAAACAATATCTCGCATTTCCTCTTCGAAACCTTAAACTGCACAGCTACTGAAGGTCGGAACGAAAATGCCTGTACACAATTCTAAGCCGGCGCAAGCATAAGCGTAGCTCTTGTTTCCCAGTACCAATTCTTAGATAGATTTTACATTCGCTTCGCCTTCTTATGCGAAGAATCGTGTCGCGCTCGAAGCTAAATATACTTCGCGTCGCATCCCGCGCGATTTCACCCTCGGCAAACTTCTGCCAAACCTAACACGAAGAAGCATCATCGTTCGCCAGTTGGAAAAGCATCGGACGAAAACTCAGTTCCCGTGGTCGAAATTCCATCGATCACCGGAATCCCCAACCGAGCAGAACTTCGAAGAATCGTCCGCTTCGAATCGTCGATTCTTGGTTTGCGAATGCGAAAAGCATCCCCCTTGGACCGTTCCACATCGAGCAGCGTCGACAACTTCTCCAAGTATTCGCCGGTGGTTCACGAACGAGCAGATAAATCTCGAGAACGATGGGCAGAGCCTGTAGAACGAACCGCGCCGGCATTGAGCCGACCAACAGGGTCGTACCATCGCGCTATTCAGGTTCGCAAGAGCATGTCTCTGTTCGGCTAGAGCCGCGAGAAGTGGGGAGAAGGCAAATGCACCGGCACCAGGGAGAAGACCAGGTGCATCCCGTGGAGCCTGGGAAGCGCAAACTACAGCGCAACGAGAAAACGCGGACAGACAGATGCTACCATCGTACCGCCTGGGCCCTTCGTATTCGGCGTCTATGTGCACAGACGCCGACGTCGCCGACGGAGACTCTGTTTGCTTTCGAGAACGCGACCATCGTCGCTCTCTCCGAATTTGGGACCGTGGATGCACCAGCAAACTCGCATTGTCGAAAGACCTTGAGAAAGTCGTTGGGATCTCCCGCGATTCTTTTGTAAAGCGCTACTGCTGCATGGAGTGAGAGCTACCGACGAACTTGACACGTTTAAACGATATGTTAACTCGTCAACCTTGTAATTTTTTTCAATTAGAAATTTCTATAACAATGGTACGAAATATTAATGGAAGCAAATAAATACCATTATATTGAATTATATTTTGATACTTGGCGATTTAAAATGATATTTAATAATAGCGAAAACGTACATTGGAATTGTGTAAGAAGCGATTTCCAATGGTGTTCATAATCGAGAGAAAGTTCTATAAATATATGTATCAGTTATGTCGAAGAAAGTATAAGTTATTGGACATGGCGTAACCACTAGACCATACAAATATTATATATTAACCATGACTGACGTACTGTTTCCTAAAATTATCTGATTGAACGTTCGTATCGTTTATTGACGATCTTTTGTAATCGTTTCGCAATTTCACATTGACTAACCTATAATTATGTATTTAACCAGATGCAGTTATATTTCATCCTTTCGTAAACCTAAATACAAAGTTACGCAATTAATGTTTCATCCTATAAGACGAAACACAAATTCATTATAATTAACGTATAACAACATTTGCGTAATTTTATGATTGTGAAGTATCGACGTAAGATTAACTCTTCGTGTCACGAACTTCAACTCTTCGTTACTTTATTCCTATCTATTTACATAATTAACTATTTCGTAAATCAAGTTTAATATCAAACAATCTGTTGAAATTAAATTTCATAATATCAAACTTCATTAAATTTCATTAAACTCAATTTATTCTATAAAACCAGTAAATATTTTACGTACAGATAGGTGATTTTAATTAAAATACTTTTAACTAATGCGCATATTTACATGATGCGAATTCAAATTACATTTTTATTTGAATAATAAAAGTCGATAATAATTTTATCAAAAATACCCAAATGTCTTTTTGTAAAAGAATAAAACGTAATAACTTCAATGTTTGCGGATTTGGTAATTCTAGAGTTCAAACGGAATGAAATTTCACCGATACAAAACTTTCCCCAAAACCACACACGAATTAAATCAAATCGACGCTTTTCAACAAATCGATAACAAATATCAAAAATAAATTCTAAACGTCGGTTCCTGCGCGTATTATTAGGTGACCTTGTAAACTCGACGGTCCTCTCACCCCGAAAGAATAAAGAAGCGGTCGACGAAACACGTTACAAACGTTCAGGTCACTTATCCCCGACTTTCTCCATCGCTTTCACCAGCCTCCTCTCGCCGAACAATCGAGCGATTATCGCCGTATTATTTGTACTATGTAAGCGTTACGCAAGTGGCCACTAAAATCCTTTCACGTGTCTGCCATGGGACTCGGACCTCGGGTGCCAAAGATATCTGTAAACTGGGAAACGCGCGGAAAACCGAGCGACATGTGCATAATAACCGCGTGGGATCCGTTCCACAGACTGGCCGTGGCACGATGACGAATCACAAGCCAGGATGATTTACGAGCGATCAACCTAGCCCCGCCTCGAGATAAGATTAAGTAACGGTGATAATACGTGGCGCGATAACGTCGATTCATTCGCGGTTTTTACCTCACGGCAGAGTTTCTAGACCTTGGCCGCGGCAGATAAATTTTGCACAAAATGTGGGAATTGCGTTTTTCGAGTGGAAAAATTCATGGTCTCGGTTTCATCCTTCATTTGTTCGTCGACGCTTCGAGATTGTGCCTTCGGAGGAATTTTTTTCCATCATCTCGCGTTTACTCGAGACTGATTGATTGTTGACCGAGAGTTTTTGGTGTATTCCATTGATACTGGATCTCCTTTCGACCCTGATTTTTGCGCGCAAGCGAGCGACGATTTTAGATTGTTCTTTTTTTCTTTTTCTTTTTTGAGAATTTTGTTTTGGTGGACTTGTGTTCGATTCGATCGGCGTTGGTGAATCTACGTCCGATTTAACAGGTTGTATTGATTTTACGATTTAATTAGGTGATCAGCTTGTATGGTATTTGGTGGTCTGTGCGACATAGATCGATCCGGGTCTATCTGATTGTAAATGAGGTGATAACAAGTTTGCGTTGACGTGATTGTAAGGAGAATCGAAATATATTACAACATTCGAAGCTTCGTTTATTTTCAATAAAGAAAACAGAATTTAAATGAAATTTTTAGTACGAAATTTTGTTTAATAAATAACTCAAATTACGATAGCGCATGCCTGATTGTAAGTAGTTTGATGAATAATTTGAGTTGAAATATATTTCCAATGGTTTGCAGGTAACAGGAAAAACTTTTCTCTATCGGTTATTTTTAATAAACGAAGTAAAATCCAAATTTTTGTTGAATATACATACGATTCGAAGCGTGATAACTTAGTAACGTGAAATTACTCTCATAGATAACTGAAACGCGTTTGGAACCGAAATTTTATTGTGTTTGAACAGTAATAAATTTCCGTGTAAATAGCAAGAAAACGACATAAAAAGCCTTTTACCTGGATTTAAATCGTAATAAATCTAAATATAAATAAATCGTATTCGAACTTTAAAATACCTTTCGTCGAGGCGGCGTTTTTTCAACTCGCTTATTTGGTAGGAAAAAAGAATTCTACGAGTAAAAGGGACGCGTGACAGATTTATTGATCGAATTTTAGGGAAGAACCGTGGACAAACGGAGTTTCCCCTCGCTGATCATAATTCTCTCGAGATGAAGTGGCATAAGACGATCAAACCGAACACACGTATGATACAATAATACGACAGGGACACCGTAAGTCGATCTTTGCCCGGAAGTATCACTATATAGAGAGCTCCACGAAGATTTTCCGTGTCGGAACTTTCATCGCACACGACCTGCCTCAATCTTCAGGCAGGCTATAATTGTTCCTGACCTATGTTAATCGAAAGGTAACTCGCTGCTTGACGTTCAAAAAGGAAATTTGTTACTTTACAGAAATGTTCGTGAGAATATTGAAACAACGATCGTAACGTTTACACGGCAATGTTTATTGAAATCTCCTCTACAATGGTGTAATTAAATGTCTGTAATTAAATTCAATGTTTCGATTTCCAAACTTTAAGATATCCGATTTTTTAATTGAAATTTTATCGGAAATATAGCAACACGTTAAATCTTCGATAAATAAAATCTATAATTCGATTACGTACATTAATCGTACAATTTTCACGGTATTCCAGCAGCGTTTAAAACCGTTTAATTTCTATAAAGCTTGCAGATAGCTCGAGCCCTTCGAGAACTCGTTTCCAAGCTCGCAGGCCATTCGATATCTCCATATCCATTCGCGATCTGTTCAAACATTTTTAAATTCGAATATTTAAAAAAAAGAAAAATTGAAGCGCTTGCACGGCGAAATTGCCCGAGAAAGCATCAGGAATAGTCGGTCGAGCGGCCATTACCAGGAATACCTATTCTTCCACAGACAAAAGAACTGCGAGCCCATCCGAATAAGAACGAAAAAGAAAGGACTCGCGGCGAAGCGAGCGATTCGAACGTTGGAAATCGCGAGTACCGATCGAGCTACCTGTTATCTGCGTTATCGGGACGATTTATGCCCTCGTACGGCTCGTTTCTCAAATTTCGTCGGGGTCTCTCGTGTCCTTCCGACGAGCTCCACGATAAAGGAAGAGGGGAAGCTGCATTGTCATGTAGGGTATGCATCGCCTTCTGAAAAAATGTGCCGGCCGCGCCGAGGAAGCCAAACGGATAGATAAAGCGGCGAGGAAGAGAAACGTGAGGATGCAACTCATTACGACAGCTGTCTTCGTTGTGGGAAAAATTTTAGGATACGCATCAACCCGACCGAATCGAACACCCAAAGCTGCGGGGGTTTTTGATTTTCAGAGAACCGTGAACGGAACCTTCACTGACGTTATAAAGTTACCGAGTATCTCGCTCGACGATCGACGTGATCGGAACAAGTCAATTTTCAAGATTTTCTATCGCGAAGTATTAGAATTTACGTAATACTTGTATATATATCGCAAGAAGACTAAAAAGGAAACACCCAATAGACCTCATAAAAGATATAACTTAGAAAAAACGAAGCTGGCACCCCGCTGGGTGCCGCCCACATGCTATATTTATTTTTTATTTATATTTTTTTTTCTTCACCAACAAGATATAACACTTTACCAAATGTTCATAAGGACAAATTGTAAAATAACCAAAATAAAATAAAAAAAAAAAAAAAAAACTTGTATATATATAGTCGATGAAAGTTGGTGGAGGAATTAACGATACAAATACAAATTAATAAAACGTTACATATTCATTTTAGCTCTTTTCATTAGCGAAGAAAAAAGAGTCTCGTCGATATCTTTTAAAACTTACTATCCGATAAAAAATATTTACCATATTAGCTTGGGACCACGAATCTCTTCGGAACGCACGAAATCCAACGTGGAAGAAATATTACATTCCATTACCGAAAAACTTCTCTCACGAAATCGTATCTCTTCATTAATCCATCCGACGAAAATTTTATCCCCCGTACACCTGAAACGTGGGTTTCAGCAGTAACTTTTAAAAGACCCTACCACGATACACGGAGTCTCGGTGAATTCTCCTTTCAGCACCCCAGTCGCGAGTTGGCAAAGGGCGAATCGCGAGCGCGAAACCGCGTAATAAAATTACGCTGGGCGGCACAGTGCTCGTATTCTTTCATAATCGTTGCCCCGTTTCCCCTCACTGGCTCTGGCGACTGGTCGCGCGGACTTGAACCGGTGCCGCGCCGGTTCGCGGGTTAATAAACACAAATGTATGCAACGTTCCCGTCCACGTGAGTGATACTGAAATATGAACGGCAATCTTTCGCCGTTCCACCCTTTAATCTCGTTCCGCGTGAAAAATGTGTTTTATATATTTCACCGGATAATCACCCGAATTGTTAAAGGCTGAGTCGGGGCTGTGCGCGGCGCGTAAGCGTGGCCCAAGTTCAGCCGAGGGTCTCACAGCCTTGGAGGAACATATGGTCCACGGGCCGAGGGCATCGTTCATTGGCCGACACGTAGACTCGTAATCTTGCTATTTATCACAGGATGTGAGAGGGGAGGCGGAGAATAAGAAGGGGGAACTTATTCCTTCTTTTTCCTCGCCTCCATTTTTTTTTTTTTTTTTTTTTTTTTTTATTCTTTTTCTTCTTCTTCTTCTTTTCCATCGGGAGTTACGCGCATCGGGAAAACGAGTTTAAACGATACGGACAAGACTCGCGTATCGTCCCGCAGGATCGTGTATGATTATGTGTGATTATGCAATTTCAGCGATAATAATCCGGTCTGGAAACGCGATTTTCCATGCGCCGAGGGAAAAGAATTTCGAACCGGCGGAATCGGCGAACTATATACAGGTAAAAACAGGTATATTCTCGACTTCGCTCGTGTAAATTACTTACCGTTGCCGTTTTCCATCCTTCCATGCGAACAATCAAGCCATCCGTGTGTAGCGAGCCGGGCAACATATTCTACCGCACAATAAGTAAAGTTTCTGTATTAAATCTCGGAGATTGCCGTTTCCCGTAATTTGTCGAAGGAAATAATTTTCTCGCGTAGCAAGATTTAAAGTGGATATCTTTACTCAAACTTACCGTTTTATATTTAACCTCGGTTAGTCTTCGTCTTCTATTTACGTTGATAATATATTTCGATAGACATCGATTTTCCGCAAAGTACGAATTTGAGAAGGTGTCGATTTATTATGATCTTTTGTATCTTTTAACTCGTTCATTTCATTTATTTTATTAAGTGTATCTTACGATGAGCGAGGATAGAGCGAGGATAGAACAATAAGACGGGATGGATTCATAGTAAAAAAGAACACAGAAAAAATCTTAGTCTGGATATTAATTATTTATTAATTAGCTAATATTCTGAAAACGTATGAACATTTGTACATGTGTTTTGTATGAGGTACTTGTTATGGCATTCGTCGAATACGTAATTAACATCGTATTAGACACGTACACAGACAAGCGAAGAGGATCGTGCGCGTCTGTATACGAATCTTTACGTGCGCCTACATAAGTCGATCGTCTTCATTTCCTTTCTTTACTATCGTTTTCTCTGCTTCATTGTTATTTTTCTCCTATTCGTGGCGGCAGTGTACTCCTTACGGAAGGACAATTGCAAGATTTTTTTTTATTCTTTTATATATATATATATATAAATAAATCGACGATAGAATCGGGCTAAGCACTTCGTTTCGTCTATTTTTCATCTTTTTTACTCTTTTTCATTTTTCTATGCGCACGGATTGATTTCATTTTAACGATTGGATGGCTTTAGGTGACGTTCTCAAGTAACGAGCTATTATATTTATGTATATGATCGTGTATATCGCAGCGTCGCATCGCTTCCTACGTTTGTTGATTTTCTTCCACACAGAACTCGATGATCGTGCGCGCAAAGATCTCAAATCGAACTTCTGAATCGCTTTTGTAAATTATGTACATGTATCGTTGTTCAATTACGACTAAATTTTCTTTAAGTTAACGATATTTCTAGCCTCTTTGTTAAAAAAGAAAAAAGAAAAAAGACACCTCGATTGCTTCTATATAAGTAATCTATTTGTCATAAAAAACGCAAGGTTGGAAAATATATTTTATACGTTTGATAACGTTTTCCAATGTCTGTATTAAAAAAAGAAGAACATTTTTAAGGGTAGAGTGTATATTTTGAAGAGAATCTTTTCATCGAGTGATTTCTTTTACGCACCGATGATCGAAGCACCGCGGTAGAAGTTGAAAAATGGGCTCTGAATACGTACATAGACCTCGATTGTCTGATCGATTGCGCGCCAATGTTCAAAAGGTCACCGAGTGAATTTCGTGGATACGCGGAACGTGAGACAACGATTCGCGTCCGCTACGTATATAGCTTCTTAATTAGCTTATATTAATATCCTAAAATTTATATATATATATATTCATTTATTTATATATTTATACCAAAAAACATTCGTTCACAACGAATTAGAAAACATAAAATTTTAGCTAAAAACGCATAGTACAATATAGTGGATTACATCTAACATCATCTTTTTTCTCGATCTATCATCCTTCCGCTCTTCGAAATACATTCCCTCTACTCTTTTCCTTGCTTTCTATCTTCCATTCCGTTCCTTTCGACAAACTTCCTCATCCTCATCCCCGTTATTTAAACGATAGACAAATCGCATTCAAACTATTGCTTCATCATCAGGTATATATTACCTAAGCCTAACAATGATGGGACTCGGCGTGTCTACGCGGAACAAACTTTCGTTAACAACACTTTTAAAAATTCGCTCGAATTCAATCGATGATCGTACACCACCATCACCACCACCACCACCCACTGTTTCTACGAACATCGAATAGGAACACGCCTATGAAATCAGCTCGTTGTATAAACGCGCGATCATCGATCGTTGATTCCGCGTAACTTTCGATTCGCCTTTTCTCTTTTCCGAAGTCAGATCACGCGAAGCTGCCAGACACGCGTGCGATTCTCGATGAATGCGTTGAACTTGCATTGAAAGATTTCTCGGATGCGTCCGTTACGATCCTCAACTTATGATTCCTCGAAACGCCGCGAGGGATTAAGAAATTTCGTAAAAGCGATCGCTGTTCAACGTGATCGAGCAACGTGAAATCGACGCAGCTCGCCGCTGTCTCGAGCTGTTTCCAGAAGAGGCGTTCGCGAATCGAGCGTTTCCTTACGCCGAGTCCGCAACAATTTACTAAATTACAGAATGCCCAAGGTTACGAGTGCGCGACGAGAGGCTGGCGTCGGGGGAGGAATATTACACGAGGGGTTTAGGAGACTCGACGGGGGCGTGGACACGAACGAAACACCGTGCGGACAGGGTGATGATGCGTGAACGGTTCGCCGTGGTCAGGATATTTCGCGGAGTCACGCACGCCCGTGCACTCCGATATTAACGAAAATTGATCAACAAAATCACGGAACGTTGTATCACGTACAGCGACCACGTGAATACAAAATTTGACAGAATTATTCTTGATGCGAGCGCGAGTTCGGTCCCGAGAGTCAAAGGTCCGTGCATAGTTTAATCGTCCGATCGGTTCGCGAGACGAGAATGCCGGCTCTGATTCTGTAACTAATATTTGGATCGTCCGTACACGTAAAGATTTCCGAATTCACAAACTTTGAGAAAAGTTTACGAGCGAGCTGATTACTCGTACCGTTCAAGGTTTGTACTTGTATCTGCGTTGAGACGGAAGATTAAAATAAAGGTATAAAAGTGGAGATAATCGAACCAGATAGAAATAAGGAAATCTTTTGTATGTATTCTGACATAAAATATATTTATAAAAACAAAATTAAACGTATAAAACAATACATTTATTAAACTTACATTTTGCCTCGTTCATTCTAAACTCTATGTGTTCTTTTCCCCCACAATTCTCGATCTAACTATCCTTCCGTCTTAAGTCGACGTTGGGTAATTTAGCGCAAGTAGGAGAAAGAAGACATTTGGAGAAGAAGAAACAAAAAAAGAAAGAAAGGGGAGGAACAAAAAGTGCATGTCGTGACATTGAGCGTTACACCTACGTATTTTCGCTTTCACGTCAGATTTTTTCACTCGCATTCCTCGAACGGACATGCATCGTCGCTCGATTACTTCATTCTTGGTATTTCCTCTCTCTCTTACATTTATCGTAAGTGTACCGTAATGTTTGTGTCATGTATAATATATAAACTTCGTCTGAATCACACACATACGTGCAAACTCACCTATACCAGCGCACACGCATACGAAGAAACGCATACGCACGTTCCTCTTCTATTTGATTAAACCGTTTACAATTATCAACGCACGGTTATTATGGCACATGATAAGAAATGGGTAAGAATTTCTTCTACTTTCCCTTCATTCTCATATCTCTCTCACACTGATCTCACCCCCTCTCATACACGCACGTTCGTCCGTTATTTTAGTTCATAATATTTTCTTTAACTTTATTTTCATAGAACTCATAGATCTTTCTTTTCACTATTTCTCTGTGAAATGCCCCAAACATTAGAATTATACGAGAGGAAGCACACAAGGTTCTAGGTATCGGCTCTCTTCCTTTCTTTTTTTTTTCTTGGCACAACGAATACAGTGTGATACCGTATATATATATATATATGTAGGTATAATTTAGCACTTTCATGCTGAAACAACCATTCTATAATTAGAAACAAATACTCGCCCCGAACTCTCTTTCGCATCGAAAGAACGCGCCCGCAGAGAGTCAAAAATTAACAAAGTACGGTTCTGTATATTTAATATCAATAATAATAATATAATAATACAATAATAATAATAATAATAATAATACTATATTACAATAATTATAATTTGAGAAACAGATGGAACGCAGTCATTTTTAATCATCTACATAGAAATAAAATCACTACATCAACGCTCTCAAGATCACCATACATGATTTCATAGATAAAATGCCCATTATGACAGCTTTCATAATGCAATTCGCCTTACATACTCGGTTTTTCCACCAACTCTTACTTTCTCTCTCAAAAAGAAAACGAAAAACCGGCAAATTTCCTTGACCTTTCTCTTTC
The DNA here is from genome assembly GCF_905332965.1 of Bombus pascuorum. Taxonomy (NCBI): domain Eukaryota; kingdom Metazoa; phylum Arthropoda; class Insecta; order Hymenoptera; family Apidae; genus Bombus; species Bombus pascuorum. The sequence goes on along the minus strand of NC_083488.1, from coordinate 2,763,452 downwards.
TTTCTTTTTAATCTAATTATTTCTTTATATCACTCTTATAGAACGCATTTTTCAATCTTTCATTGAAACATTCACAGTACAAATATTTCACAATGATATGATATTAGAAATATGTATTGTAACCCATGATTATTCATGATCTTGATTTTCATTAATGCATTCGTTCCACCTACAACCTATCGTTCGCCTTTTTTTCCTCCTTCATTCCCTTTCTTTCTCCTTTTCTTTATAGCTCTATACGATTATTTATAATAAAACTGAATATACAGTAATACTGTTGATATGTATCTAAAACGTACATCAATCTCTACAAATCCTCCCCTTCGTTTTCGTTTCTTTCTTTCCACTCTTATTTTCTGTTTCACTTTTTCGTTTATATTAGTATCTATATGTATAACGTTCTATTACACGCTCATACGGCCGGCGGGCGACTCGAAGAACTTTTGTGACAAAAGCAAAGAAAGAGAACGTGCTCTATAATTTATCACCTTCTATTTTACTTTTTACTGGCCAATTTGAGAAACGAGTGGAGAAACTATGGATATATATATATCATTTAATACAAAGCAATAAATAGGAATTTCGCGGATAATTTTAAATTTCGTGGAATAATCTGTACCCTTGAGGTGAATCCAAGGGGTTACTATTTTTCTGAATTTATTTGCGGCGTGAAAATATGAGAAAAGAAGCGAAGTACGTCGTTCCGCCCGCACGGCTGCGCGCTCAGCTACATTTCTTTAATAACATTATTATTATTGCATTGGCTCTTTCATCTCTTCTTTCTTCCTTTCATTCATCGTTAAATTCCTGAACTCTGAGGTAGTCTGTTCTGGGTGTCATATTACGTAGTAAAAATGGCAAGAATGCTATATAATTTATCGTCTTTTTCTCTCGTTTCCACCTTAATATTTCGACGTCAATTTTTTTTTTTTCTTTTATCTTAAATACGAAACAACTAAAAAACGAAAATTGCGAAAGGACGTCATATGTGTGTGTATACACTGTATTTGTATATGTATTTGTGTTTACTTACGTGTCATAGTGATCGAAACGAACGCGAATGAGATTAAATTTATACACATATGTCATATTGCTTAAAATAATCATAGAACTGAAACATGAATTCGTTTCGCGCAATTGAAACATCATACACCGTAGCATGTATTAAATTAGAAAATAACCGCATACTTCTAATTATTTCAAATAGTAATATTACGCCATCAAAATTTCTTGTTTGTTATGAAAACAAACAAGGGAAATATAATACAGAAAAGAGGAGACTCAAGAAATAAATTTCATTACAAGAAACATTGATAAAAATTGAACGCGCGACGGTCGTTGTGAAATAAATTACAAACAATTTGATCACGGTAAAAGATATTCTTGTAATAACTAATAATAGGAAACGACAACAAAATTACGTATCACGCTCGAACAACTGTTAACCGCCTAAGGTCGATCTGGTCGATTCAACGATGATCAACAGAAATAATTACGCGTAAACGCGGCGTAAATTTTGTTACAGCGAGGTCAACGTTTATTTAGCGTATCTACGTGTAAGTATGATTCGTGTATGTCAAGTGTATGTTGAATGTGCGTAAGAGTGTGTGTAACGTGTAACGAGCTGTGCGTAGCTCGAAGGGAAATTCGCTCGTGTCGCGAGAGAGAAGCAACTCGATGCTATCCTCGGTGATTGGCTCGTTTTGCGCTCCACGGGCAATTAATCGAGCATTAATTGATCGTATGCGACGGCTGCCGCGCAATTAGAGGCAGCACGCTCGACGAAATTCCCCAACGATTTAATAATCGATCGAAGGAATGCCATGGCTAAGTCATTCGCGATCTATGTTTAAATTTCATAGGTGAAAGTCCAGTGGTTTCTGATAAAAAAATCAACTGTATTTCCTTTATTTTTCCTTTTTCGTCGAAGAATATATTCGCTGAAAACTATATATGAACGATTAAAACTCGATACGTGTAACGAGAATATTTAAACATCGAATGGATTTAAAAGCGAGGTGAAATTTTGCACCTTGCGAGGAAACGACACGAGCGAGATTCATTCCGAGCAACATACAATTCGATACTTAGGCTATTATTAAGCTTAACGTTTAGAAGAAAAGAAAAAGACGCGTCGCTGCCGTGAAAATCGATTCCCGGCGGCTACCTATACTTTATCATACTGGAATGTATAAAAAGATGGAACGTTTTAAAAATGAGAGCATCACGGGGCTCGTGAAATTAAAATATACAATCATAGATAAAGAAATAGGTAAAAAATTTTTGTTTTATTTCTCGACAGTCTCCTATAAATAATGAAAAATAAAATTAAACACATGCAATAAATTTATCGTAAAACTATACATATATATATATAATTCATCGCTGGAACAACGATTTTCACGGCACTTCGGATTTATCGCTCTATCATCGCCACGTCTTTTCGTAATTATCTATTAATCATTTACTTTTTCCTTTCATTCTCTCTCGATAAAGTATACTATATATACTATAAAATACGATTATTAAATGTCGTAACCACTTTCTATCCGATATCCAATTGAATTTAATTGCAATGATGGTAATAATTGGATTAATTATATGGCTATACATTTAACATATTTTGTACAATCTTTAAGCTTCAAAGTCGTACGATATATAATCATTGCGCATTTATCTTTCTTTTCATCTTCGGAAAAATTATTTTTTGAGATCGCGTAAATTTTTAATTGTTCCCGAGGAGATCATGGATTCGAGATCGTGTTTAGCCGACTGCATTTTTTCAGAACGGAAATCGCGATTCATCGAGTCGAGCAATCGGCAAAGGAACAGAAAAAGACAAAATCCCTTCTCGATCAACGTAGGATCGATTCCATGCATCGCGGCATTTCGTATTCAAATTTCCCTCTACTTTGTTGTAATTTTCATTCAAATCTCAATGTTACAAGATGCGAAAAATTCACAAACAATTTTGTAGGGTCGGTCATACGCGTTGCAAATAACACGATATCGAACCTCCTCGTCGGGACCTACTAAACTTTGTTCTCGATTCCAAGTTAAATAAATATTACATCGTTGAGCAAAAATCAATGTCCCACTGTGCATTGTAATTGCCGTTCTAAATTTTAGTTCCAGAAATCATCTATCATCGAAGTATAGTAATTTCAATGGATAAATCACTTGGAAAATAAAATGAAAAAAGCCAAATGATTACTTCCAATTAGTCAAATTCGAGGATAGTACGAAAAATATTTTTCTTATTAAATTAAAAAACGTATGAGATCTACGTCTCGTTATGTTATATAATATAAAATTCAAATAATCGTAATGATTAATATAAACCACCTCCTATAACTAAAAGAATATTAATAATAAATTAAAATAATCACGATTAGATGAGTGTCCGCTTGACACCGCATCTAATAAGAAAAAATTCCGAAGTCGCGGTTATCTATCTTGCTCGATGTATTATATAGTTTACGAGCCGACTATCGTGATGTTCAATTGACGACCAAAAAATCTCACCTTTCGATTGATAAACACGAACACACCGTGGGGGCGAAGATTATCAGATCATTGTTTCTTCATCTACGATGCCAGTCGTCGATGTTGGAACTTCTCTGAAATCACGTCCTTAGATGGACGTTATGGTTGTTTCTCTTTTTGTGCGTCTCGAGGTGCTTCATCATGTGGTCCTTTCTGATGAATCCCTTGCCGCAAGTATCACAGGCGTAAGGCTTTTCGCCACTATGGAGGCACAAGTGCCGCCGAAGATCAGTTTTATGGTTAAATTGTTTCGGACAAACTTCACACTTGTAGGGCTTGTCACCGGCGTGCTTCAGCAGATGCTCTGCGTGCAAGTATTCGAGGGTGAATCTCTTACCGCACTGAGTGCATTTGTACGGCTTGTCACCAGAGTGAAAACTTTTGTTGTGTTGTGTCAAATAGCAAGCCTTGTTGAAGACCTTATCGCATTCGATGCACTTGTGAAAGCCATTCTGGGAAATATAATGTGAGCCAGAGTATGTGCTGTTTATCTGATGTTCCTTACTAATTACAGAATAGTCCTTCAGTTTTTGATTCTTCATTATTTGCCCACCGATATTTGGATTTAGTTCCTCTTTAGCTTGTATCATTTGCGGTAAATTATTGTTCGCTTCCAAATTGTCGCGGGTCTGTTGAAGCGGTTGCGGTGCAAGATGCATTTGAACTTCGTATCGCTTGATAATCATGCCGTCAGTGTTCGGCTGCGAGTTTACTCTCATGGTTGTAAGGGATTCGTATTGAGGCGGTGAATTATGGTACAGACCGTAACTCGATTCAGGCGATTCGAACGATTGATTTTGAGGAGATAGGTTCTCCTCAGGACTTAGCCCCCCCACGTTAATGGCCTCCGATTGATTTGGATCAGCCATAAACCCGGTTGCGTTGAATTCCGTGAAACTTGGTAGGAGCCTTTGATGATTGCTAAAGGTTCCAAAACCGGGTAAAACATCCTGAGTTTGTTGTAGCTGTTCTCGTTGCTGCTGCCGTTGCTGGTTTTCAGGGTGATGCTGCTGCTGGTGTTGAGATTGACTATCGGAGAGCGGTAAAGACGTCTCATTACCAGTAGTAGTTAGCTGGATGGTGATAGACTCCAGCAGGCCCGGGATGTTGGTAGTAGTTATAACGTGGGGGGGCAAGGCGTTTGGGTACGGCTGATGAGGCATCGTAGTACCCCCCATCGCCGTGGGCGAAGCCATTGCTGGGTGGACCGAGCCCGGCGTTATGGGAGATGGCGAATTCATGTGGTGGTGCGGGTGGGAGCCCATTGGCGAAGGGGAATTCAGGTGGGCCGTTAGCGGTGGGTGCATGGTTGACATGGGTGAATTCATGGGATGGACCGGAAGTTGGCCCGATGGCGAACCCATTGGAAGGTGATGCAGCTGCTGCTGTTGTTGCTGCTGATGTTGGTGGCCCAGCTGGGAGGACGGCGAACCCATTTGTTGCTGATGATGGGCCGCCAGTGGAGATTGCACCGGAGAAATGTGCGCCGGTACCATTGTGGGGCCCAAGTGCACCGCTGTAGGCGATTGTTGCGTTAGACCCACCACCGTTACCGCTGAAGATTCGTTGCTGCTGTTGCTGCTGTTGGAATTGTTGTTGCTGTTGTTGTAAACATTGGTGGGCGTGTGGAGCAGGCCCCTCGCCGCCTCGCCCGAGGGACCTGCCACCAAGTTTGGGGGACTTCCGGAAGGTAAATCTGGCGATCTAGATTGTCCCCCGCCTCTGCCACCAGAATGGCTATCTCTACCAGGATGATGATGAGCACTGATCGGCAAGTTCGCTGGATCTGGCTGATTACTCTGCTTAACAGCATTCTTATGCAGCGTCGTATTGTAGTGCCTCTTCAGATGGCCCGAGCTGGTGAACCACTTGTTGCACGCGGTGCAGTTGTAGGTCTTTGGCCGCCGCGCCTCGTTACTTTTCCACGATTGATTAGCTAAAGGCGGAGGTTTAGGCGGTTGTTGCAGCAGACCGCCGGGTATCTGGTGACCAGGCATCGGTTGCGTGCTTGTAACAATAGGGGAACTTGGATGTCGCGGTGCTTCGACGGGAATGTGTTGCCCTCGTATGAATTGACTCTGATCCGAAAGTGGTGAAATACTATCCATCGGAACCATAGGTGATAACCCGGGATGATAATCATGAGGTTGTGCGGCCGGTGGCCAACCCAACATAGCACTCACCGAATGTGGACCGGTTCTCTGCTGCTGCTGATGTTGCAATACCTGTTGTTGATGCATTTGTAGCTGCAACTCTTGCTGCTGCTGCTGATGGATTCTTATTAACTCTTCCTCGTATCTGTGAGTTTGCACTTTGTGCGAATCCAAATCGAGAATTTCTGCCTGTTCGTCTGGTTCCTTATTCATTTCCAGTTTTATCGGTTGTCTACCATTATAGTCATAACCAGACTGTTGTTGCTGCTGACTAGATTGCGGCGGCGATGCGTGCATCTGCTGTTGTTGTTGATTTTGCTGTTGAGGACTGTTACCCAGTTGTTGATACTGATGTTGTCCAGCATAAATTCCAGGTGAATTTGAGTGACTTGCTCTCAAGTGTTCACCCAGCTGATTCGCATCCTCGTACACAGCACCGCACTTCTCACATTGTAATGGCGGACTTCTCGGACTGGTGGAACTCACTGAATTGGCACGTTCCGATGGAAAATGTTGTGGATGTTGATATGGATGGTAACGCGAATAACTTCCACCCCCGCCGCTATCCTCACGCGGCGGTGAGTAATGATGGGACAACATGTAGGCCTGATCGTTCTGCATGAAATAATTTTCGCCGTACATTGACGTCTGAAAATTATTGTAACTCTGATTAGCAGCTGGCTGCTGCTGTTGAGCTTGCTGCTGCTGCTGCTGCTGCTGCTGAACTGGCTGCTGCTGCTGCTGCTGCTGAACAGCCTGTTGCTGCTGCTGCACTGGCTGTTGTTGTTGTGTCGATGAATGTTGAGAGCACATAGGATCCTGCGAGGGCGACCTCGAAGGAGATTCGCTCGAATCCGCCGGGGCAGTCACGCTATCACGTTTGACGCCCACGTGACTGTTATTATTGCCGGCCTTACTATTATTGTTGTTACTCTCCTCCTGCTGGGCCTGGCTCGCCCACTGACTGAGCAGGTTCTCCTGGTGATATCTCAGGTGCACTTCGAGACTCTTATCACTTTCAAAGTAAAGACCACAATCTTTGCAATGATGTTCTGAATTTGAACTGCTGCCTACGTACTGTTGTTGTTGCTGCTGCTGTTCTTGCTGCTGTTCTTGCTGATGTTGTTGTTGGTGTTCAACACTCGTTATTTCGCTCATATTGTTCCTTATTCTCTACTCCACTTTCGTCTTGTTTTAAGACGCGCCCCTCTCCGTGGAAAAAAAATTGCACTCTTTTATTCCCTTCCGTAACAGGGTAGTGTTCGTGACACGAAGAATAAAAAACCGATTCCGCACACACTTTACTAGAACGACAGCGCTGTACGCACGTGCGCGCTTACACGCGCGAGCGCGCGCGCGAAATTCCGATAACGGTCTGTCCTATTACCACGATATGCCTTTCTCAATATTCAAAGAGTTCAAACAGTAAACAATTCTTGTCGCGAGGCGTCTAAACGATAAGGTGGCTTGGAAGCGCGCGTCAAGTCGGGACCTCTCGTGTCTCCCTACTTTCAACAAACGAATCCCCACGATCGGGGATATTCGGAGACGAACGCCGATACACGTTTCCTCGCGTACAGCACATGGACGATGACTCAAGACGCGCGAAAACTAGAATTATCAATACTACCAAACATTTGCGGGGGGGGGGGGCGATTTTTTCAAGATTAAGTGACCAAACGAAAAGAAATAAAAGGAAAAAGAAAAAAAACGGGGTACAGCGTGTGCTACATTTATCATATGATCGCACATATGCCAAGAGCATAAGCTCGTATTATCCCCGATCTCCCCAGCTGATGCGATATCGAGTGTACCACCGTGTGCGGCATGGTCGCCACCGCTTCGACGATACCCCGACAACGATAGTAGTGACTCTGATGGTTATTGTAAGAGGCGACTCCGAACTGTTCGGTTTTGATCCGCGTTCACTGACGTTCGAAAAAGAAATAAATGAACAAACAAAAAATACGAACAACGATACGCGTACGATTTACATATCACTGAGTTGATTCCTCGATTTTCGGTCACTTGTCCCCACTCTTCCAATTATCAGTAAACTCAAAAAAGCAAATTCACGTGTGGCAATAATATGCAGAACTTCTTTTCGAATCAGTAATCGTATCACAATCTATCACTTTTCACTGTTCACTGATACGTATATGTCCGTCTTATTTCCGTCACTATTCACAAGAACAAGCTTGCGTTGTCTACTATAAGGATCAACCGATTGATTTATTTGATGATATTGCACTGTTAATGCTCACGATCAACTAAAACGAATGATCAAAAATTTCGTACGATCAAAATTTCACTTACGATCGGTGAAACCGTAGAACGTGGAACATGTGCAACACACGACATTCGTAGTTTATCTTCATAACTATGATTGTAAATAACCGAGGATCGTCCGCAACCTCGTGTTCTCCCACTCTATCACCTTTCGACTGCTCCCTTCCAATCTTTACCCCACTCCAAGTCTGTTCGTTCGTTCAATTGGTGCTTCCCTCTCTCACTCTCTCACTTCTCTATCTCTTTCTCACTCAAACCTATTACCACTTACAGTAGACCCGCGTCGTACGAGTGCCGGCACAGCTCTGACGGTTGGAATTCCGGAGTTTCGAGTCCTCGGCTCGCGCCAAGGCACTGCTCCCCCCCCCTACCTTCCAAACCTTCTCCTCTACCCTCTCTCTACCGTCACTTGCTAGCTCACGTACTGGCTCTTTCCAACTACCTGAGCACCTACTTCTTCCCCCCTCTTCTTCTCCGCTACCGCCTACGAAATGCTGTTCTCTCTTTCTACTTCAATCAACTCTCTTTCTCCCTCTCGTTGTATTTCCTTCCTTCTTTGTTCTTAATGTTACTCAGCCAATAATACTTTCTCCTTTCAATCTTCCTCTTACCCCATCCTTCCCTCTCTGTCCCAAACGTTTCTCACCCTCCCCTTCTTCGGTTTACTAGAATAACTTCTTTCTCTGTTCAATCTACCAACATTCGTCGACTTTCTCGCTTTCGACTCATCCCTTCCTTTTCCCTTGAACGTTTCTCGAACAACGATCCTTCTTCCTTTCTCTAATGGTATCCTCCCTTTCCCACCTATCACCTTCGACCAAAGCTCCCTCTTCCCGTCTCCATGTAGCTCACAGGCGAGCGACAGAGAAAGAAAAAGACAGGCTTGACAGAGAGGCAAACAACTCGAGACAGCCAACCAAATTTGAGACGTCGAGCGCTCCTTGCCCCACCAGTTCTTCCTTGCCCCTCCACACTTCTGTTACAGTCCACAGTTTCTCGGGTTCTCTTCTCACTCTCTTTCACTGGTCAGGTTATCTTTGTCGCTCTCTCGTCTAAAAGGACTACGAATCCTGTGGGACGCTGAATATTTCCTCTCTTTGTTCATCGTTTCTCTTATTCGATTCTTCTCCTTGTTTAACCAACGGACGATGCGTTATTCTTCTTCTTCTTCTTCTTCTCCTTCTTCTTCCGCGCCCTCTTTCCCTCTCAACCCTCGTCTTTATTCGTGTTTCTTCTTCTGCATCCTCCCGCTCTTCGGCTGGTCAACGAAAGAGAGACAAGGACGAGCAGAGTCGCGCATGGCACAGGAATCCTTGCGCGTTCGTATCCTCAACGTTGTCCTTACACACGAAACTTTATCCGATGAGATTTTTCGGAACTCTAAAATTCAGACTCCCTCGTGCTTTTCCGCTGCAATTTTCGTGGATGATCGCCCTCTCGCGCGTTGTTTCCTCTCTTGCCGTGGCTATTTCTTACGTTTCGGTTTTCTTACGTTTCGATTTTCGTAATTTTCTTCCCGAAGGACACGGCGTATCCTGCACGTCGACGAGATCGAACGCTTCGGTCGTTCGCTCGCACGAATTTCGCCAAGAGAAATCGGTGAGTGTATCGAAATGTGCTACGTCATCATTGAAAATCTTTTGCGTCAACGTGTCCCTTTACGATGACCGCAGGAAATTTGAGACGAACGCTCTAAATATACAAATATCTCATCAATCTCGCTCCGAAATTTTGGAGTTACAGTTTTGCTTGAAATATAATTTTTCTGTAGAAAGATTTTCCTGTAAATGAAATGAAAGAGCTATGCAGCAAATTTCGGTGTTGATAATTTGATAATAATAACAAGGTAAATTTTTATTCTTTTACTCGTTTATTTAGATTAGATACTTTAATTGTTCGTAGCATTGTGTGTTTAGATTGTTATTATTTAATATTGTCTACTTTCATTTTCAATAAAGTACGTAAAATTTTCTGATGCATAGATTTTCAATATAAATTTTAAATATTTAAATATAAATATGTTGGACAATATCTGCGGGAAATTGAAATTGTTCGATTGAATTTTTATTTCAAGCATGTGACATTTAACACCAAGCGTAATCTTTTTTGCAAGTTTTATCGATATTAATCTTTAATCGTCCTTCTTATTCCTGTTTTATATCCTAATACGACTCCTTCATCCACCAAGAGGAAAAAATTCATTCCCCTCGAGAAAGGTCAACTGATATCCTGCCCCAGTAAACGCAATTCGCCTAACTTCCTATTAACCTGTTAAGCGGAGAAGGCAAGTTATCTCGACGTTTGAAAACATTCTTGTAATGAGTTTAACGAGTATAACGAGTAATCAAAGTTTAATAATTATCGTTAAAATTAGCGTATTAATTTAAAAAGTCTCAAGTTCCTCCATTATCTTCTAAAACTGCAAATTATTCTCAAAATATTTCATAATTCTAATATCGACTCTGATAATCTGATACTCTATTATCTGATAGTTTCATTCTCACGATATATAGAAATGAAGCGACGTTGGACGTTTGTAAATAATCAAGCGACATACATTTTCAAAATTCTCCTTCACGTAAACATTGCGCTGAACGAGCCGATATTTATCTCATACGAGATACAAGCTCGAACCGTTCAGAATACCAGAAAATCACGAGAACGAACGATGACTGTACAATTACCATTTATAAATTTCTATTTACGAAGCGTCGTTCATTTTGGTAGTAAGACGACTCATTTATTTATTTATCTTTTAAAAAACATCCAGCTAGACGAGTGAATCACGGCTGTATCTCTCGGTGTTGAAGCTGCAGAGCATACGCGTCATAGCCATGTCGAATTGCCAGCATGGGGAACATTTTGTCTCAAGAAATTACCCGCTTAACAGGTTCAAAGCAAGCCATGAGCCCGAACAGGGTCCTAGGTGTCTGCGTAAAGAGTACGTCTCGGTATTACTCACCGATAACCCAACTCTCTGCTTCCTCCTCCACCCCGGACAGCTCACCCGAAGCTTCCCCTGTTCCCTGAATCGGCTGCACTCCGCTGGAGCCACCAAGCTGTTCAGGGGGAATAAAAAAAAATGTGGGTAACCTTGCATTTTTTTATGATACCTTTTTTTCCACGCGACGAAGCGGGTCCCCGTGGCCCGTGCACTTTGCATACCGAATGCGACAAGCTCCTCTCCCCCGATACCCTTCGCTAGTCGCCATCCTACACGCAGCCACGACCATCCACCACGTGCTCTCTATCTTGCTTTCTCGCTTTTTCTCTTTTTCAACCTTCTCCATTGCCCTCTCGCCACTTTATACCACCTATGAATATGTTTATTACGTTGCACCGCGACCACCTGATGCAAAAAAGAAAAAAAAAAATTCGGCCCGCGTGTGGCCCACTAGGCACCGGCACGTGCTGTCACGATGGATAAACGTCAGTCGTGTTCGCGCTGTCGCGCATCCTTTGATCTCGATTCAATTAGACCGGCGAACACTGTTCGGCCTGTTTGATAATGTTACTTGCTTAGCCACGCGTTTCTCGTGGCCCGCGGAGTGCGATTGGGTGAAATGGAAAGGATCGAGATCGATGGTCTTCTTTCCTTATAACGAAGTGAAAACTGGCGATGAATGTGAAATGGGTAAACTAGTGGCAGAACGAAATGTATTTCGAAAATTCTGTGTGTCTGAGTTCATTTGCGCGTATAGATTTGTTTATAAAATTAAAAAAAAAAAAGAAACGGTATTTTATGATTCTTATTTTTATTTATTTATATATATTTATTTATATATTCATTTATTTATATATAAATTACGATACTTGAATATAAACTGAGAAGCTTGGAGTAATATGTGATAGCGAGAAATAATTATACGCCAAAACTTGTCGAAAATATTAATATTTCAGCTTAAAACTCGGAAAATACACCTTATTGCGATTTATCTGCTTTTCTCAAGCGTAGAAGTGTAAATTGTTTTTTTTTCTTAATTTTACTGCGTCTAAGAACAAAACAAAAGAAAAAACCGTACGAATATAGCCAGAATACACTTGCTTTACGATACCGTAATTACCGATACTGCAATTACCGGATTTGTCGAAATACAGGTTCAAAGCTAAGTAAATAGGCTGCTTATTTTTGTTCTCTGGGGAAATGCTTTCCAGTCCAACTAAGCAGTGCGCATAGTCGTCAACCGTAATTTAATGTGTACTTATTGAGGGGTAGTAAAAATTCGTTAAGAAAGTACTCGAAACACTATACAAGGAAAATCTCGAATCCTAAATGATTACTACGTTTTATGGCAGAATGAACGAACGTCTAACGGTGAATGAAATTTATATCGACGGCAATCGGCCTCGATTATTATCGAGACACATAATCGAGTTCGTCCAACAGGAGAACCGAAGGTAAGTACTTTCCGCGCAATTCGAAATAATCTCGAAAGACATGCCGGAAAGTGTTACCTGGAACAGAGTCTAAAACTACGTTGGTGATGGTGCAGGGTTGCGAGTTGCGGCGCACGAGAAGGGTAAAAGCCGTGAGACGGAATGGGGAGGGTGACGCAAGCGGAAGGTGGAAATTGTTCACAAATCTAATTGTACGACGCGCCTTTGTACTTCGTCCTTATTGTTCTACTTTGTACTTGGATGTTTTATTGCGGCCCATTGTGGCCGCCTTAACCGTGCAACGTAATTAATTCTGGGTTTCAATTTTCTTTTCTAAGGAAATCATTTATGAGTGCGCGGACGAGCAGCGCTGCGATACCGGAATATTCGGATCAATCGTCCGCTCGACGCCTCCGCAGGATTTCGTTTTGAAATCGCACCGAGAATTTCGTGAATTTTCTACAGTAATTTTTGGTATATTTTCTTTATGCTAAGAAGATTGTCGTATGGTTTTTGTAATTAAATTGTAATTGTAATTGTAGTTAAATTCTTAAATCTGTTAATGCATATTTGATGACGCCATAATCTATGTCTTTTGACATAATCCGTAAATACGAGATTTAAGTGTAAATGATTTTCAAACAATATGTAATTTCCATAATATGTTGAATGAAAATTACGGAGATAATAACGGATAAATTTTCATCGCTTTTAAAAATCGGCATACTCATTCTAGTCGTATATCTCGCGTCGAGTTTATGCTATCGTGTTTATACATAATGGGGTGAGGCATACAAGACGTGAATAATACATCCCTCGATCGCTTGCGACACGAGGATCCGGCGAAAGAAAAGTAAATATTGTCGAGCCATGGCAAACATAGTCGATCCGAAACGAAGAGTCAGTTGAATCATCTTTCTTCTAGTAAAGATCAACTTCTTGCCTCTGCTTCGATAAGAAAAAAATTTATCTTCTTACTGACCTGATATAATTTATTACAATCTTCACGTATCATTTTTCTTTGAGCGAAGCAATATTTTTATAACATAGAGCTTTGAAATGCAAAATGAAATATTTATGGAAATAAAAGTTTCTTTACAAAAAATTATAAATTTAGATGAATATTTATTGCAATTTCGATTTAGCCATTGTACTCTTTCAGCATTTCGTGCACGTTCGATCGACAAAAAGAACAGCAAGTCAGAGATTCTGGAAGATAGACTTCGGCAGAAATAACGCGATCTACGTGGCTGGAAACAGCCAAAAAGCACACTGCCACCTTCAAGATTGTGTCCCGGAACGAGCAACGATGTCAATCTTGAAACGAACTTATTGTCAATTTTTACCTTCGGCATATAAAGCAACTATTTTACTTTATTTCCTTTAGCTGTGTTACAGAATTTTAATTCATTTAATTCATGAAATTTAATTTCATTCAATAGCAACCATTAAATTATTAAAAAACAATTTTTATTCTTTTCCAAAATAATTTCTTATAACTGTAAAGGCTTCTTAATATCTTCTTAATGTGTTTCTTTCTTTTTGAAGTTCAAACAATAGAACTTTATGTTTACATAGGACTAAAGGGACATAAATAAAAAATTATTGAAATATTACAGATTCTGTCTATTGTTACTTTATCGAACTATCGGATAATCGTAAAATTCAACTTTAAACAGATCGATTTTATGAAGAAAGTTTGAAATACGTTTTAAAGTTTTAAATTATATTCTAAAAGTAAGTGCTCTCGCAGAGATTACTTCAACAACTTGTAGAATATTATAACGATCTAAGGCTAACATGCATTTTCAGAGAGCTTGCGATATCGACTCGAAGCATTCTCACCCTCCGACGCTTGCAGGCACACAAACACACGGCCGTACATCTACGCGTGGAACCACGAACAATAATTTCCATACTAACGTTATCACGAACGCCCCTGCATCTCTGGTCTACGTGTTAGATTTGGATAACGCTAACTTGACAGAAGGGGATGGTCACCCTCGTGGAAATCTTCTCGCCTTTCTGCCAGGAAAACCGCATCTCCTCGACCCTTGAAATTCGACTTTTCTGCATGTTTGCCGTGTTCTTTAACTAAAGACACTGAGCTGAATTTAACCCGTGATATTTTTAGTTTCCATACCTGTCGGTATTTTTACAAAAACTTGAAAATTATTGGAACCACTTCATAAAAGATACATTTTACTCATTTTCTTTAAAACCATCACCTAGATACTACTTTATAATTATTATCGATCACATTAAGCCCACTTGTTCGAATATCGAAGTTACCCCATGATCAATATATTTCGTAAAAAAAAAAAGAAACTAAAGATATCGTTTTATTCGATAAACAGTGATATCGACCACTGATAACGATCTAAAATCCCCATGATCAACATGTTTCCTCAAAAAAAAAAAAAAAAAAAAAAATATAAAAAAAGAGAGAAAAGAAGGAAGAAGAATGAAAAACGACTAGAAATATCGTTTTATTCGGTAAACAGTGATATCGATCACCGGTAACGATCCAAGATAAATTCAGCTGTTCATAACCAAGCGAGAAAGCGATAGATTGAATCGGCCTAAGCAACACCAACCCTCCCATGGATTTCATCCTAGCAACCCCCTCTTGCCTTACGCTTCTGCCCGGAATTTTCGAGGTGGACGCCGAGCTGACCGAATCACTATCAGCTAGATATTCGCTGGCGTGGCGTTTGCGCCCCATTTTATTAAGGAAATCCTACCCTGTCTGCTCCGTCCCGCGTCCCTTGCCGTTGGATCCTCCGGGACGAGGGAGGAGATTTCCTCGTCGTAACACGTGCGACGACGTGCATTTCCAGCGATCCTGGCTTTCCACCTTCAGACGTACCCCCCTTCCGAACCATACGACAACTATGGAATTGTTTTTCTCTAGATGGAGCACTTTTCTCGCGAGTACGCTTCGAGAAAGAAAGGAAGGCTGAGGAAAAAGTACAGCAACGTCGGTTTTGGTTCGTCGTCATGCATATCGATGAGACGAGTTTTGTTTCCTGATGTAAATCCTGATGTACCAGTGTGCGTGGAATTATTCGAATTTAAATAAATCACAGTGTAACAGTCAGTAAGCTAGTTTGAATGATGTTGGTCAGGAATGATAACCTGCTAATGATACGAAATATCCTCAAGCTTCTCCTTCTAACACTTAGCCAATCGAATAGGGATAGCTCTCCTCTGTAAAGTACATCGTTGCGTGACCGAAAGAGGAGATCTCCGTTTTTGACTTCTGCAACGCGTTTTCTTCTTTTTTTTTTTTTTGTTATTGTCATTAATTATTGTTTATCTGGAATTATATCAAATTAATTACACTACTTTTTCTGCTTTTATAAAGTACAGTGCATAATAAAATACAGCAATCTAGTGGTGTTAAAATTAATTATAAAGTTACACTATCAGTTATGACTAAATAGAGTTATAATCGAACCACATCGTAAAAAAATATTTAAATGCATTCTGAATTTTTAATTTCACGTTCAAGTAGTGTTATTTATTTTTAGTCACCTTTAGTGTTTGTAATTTTATCTATATTTCTTATACTTTTAATATATACTTTCAAGTTGTTTTGTATAAACGATATGTGAAATCGTTAAATACAATCACGACAGCAATATCTAATTGATCACTCAAATAATTTCTAGACTTCTTTGTTTTTTAAGCAGTGAATATTAGTCCTCGATACTTGAAAAAATGCGCGGTGGGAAAGTTTCCTTATAGCTCGCTGTGCGAACACGAAAATTTCCACAAATTAGGATATCAATTTCATCCGTATACTTCGGAAGTGTTTTAAGAGAGAGGTTAGCCATATCCTCCTCTCAAACCCTTTTCCACAGCGACAAGTCACAATAAAGCATTTAAACTGACTAGAGTCATCCAGCAATTTGACCTTAGGCAAGATTTTCCAGTCTCCGCACCCTCAATCTTGCGGAACGGCTCTGAACTCCATCGCGTCGCGGCCGCTAGACGGGGGCAAAGCAATAAAAATATTCCTCACTGCCGGCAGCAGGGACGTGCGGGGATGGACAAGGGAAGTAGACAGAGGGAAGGGTGGCAGGACCGCGTCATTAAAGGAAATTATAACAAAGTGGGTCCTCTGCAGTCCCGTGAGCCTCCGTTGGCCCGTGGATGAAGCTTTATAGGAGGAGAAGACGGACGCGAGATGGAAGAAGGGTGAGGGAAGGGCTGACTCAGTTCGCGCGGAAAACGAATTGAAATTTTAATCGCCCACCCCCGCGGACAGAATGCGTCCACCTTTCTCGTCCTTCCACCGTAACAATCCCTTCTTCCTGCCATCCTCTCCGTCGCGAACCCTCCATCCCATTTTTTCCCTTGCTACCTCTTTTCCTCACCGCGCACCTCTTCCCTAGTTCCTTTATATTTCTTTCTCTCTTTTCTTCTTTTTTCCAGAACGGACTAAATGCTTTTACGCGCGTCGTTATTATGTCCTGTCGCCGATATCATTCTCCTCTCCTCGCTCGTTTTTAAACTTCGTGTTTATTCTACGATCATTTTCGATGCTCTTGTCCTTCATAACTGTTAACGTCATTGAACTCGACGAATTCTAATTCTCTACACGCAGCAGGAAACCGAAGATAAAAGTTACGTTTTTGTTAGTCGAACATCGTTTCACGTGTATTCGCGTTTCCATCGGTTTTCTTTGGTTCGTTCGTCTGGACCACTTCAGCCATCGCTGACAATGAGAGATCCGTTTTTTAAAGCTGGCCCTGATACGTTTGTTTCTTCGTCGAGTATTGGGTTACCCTGTTCTACCCGGTAAAGCACGAACTCGTAGTCGTTACAAATAATAAAATATGATAAAACGAAGATAAGGGGACAAGTTGCGCCGACCCGAAATATAAGAATTGTCTTGAAACGCACCTGACGAAAAATGGATCGTTTCTGATTCAAAGATGAGCCACGATGCTCCAAGGACCCCTTCGTTGGTCTTCCCGCACCCTACCGTGTCCGTATCAAATTTTTCTCGTTCACGGAACACGACTCGTGCTGAGGGGACGATCCTCCTGGCTATTGAAAACTTATTGAGAAATCGTGAAAGTCGATCGGCGCTCGACCCTTGGGTGCCATTGTCGACCACGTGCAACTTGCCCGGCATCCACAAGGAGCAATCGTGGCCCGCGGACAGACAGAACGGCTCTGGGGAAAAAAAAGGGGGTATTGTGTGAAATTAGAGCCCTTCTTATGGTAATTGGACCACCGTATGATTGCTGGGTTACATTCAACGATCGCGCGGACCTTATAGTTTCCTACTGCATTAGAAGGCCAACGACTCCAACTGGGACTTTCGAGGCACGTGTCTTCCAAACGATTCCAATCTTTTTTCTTTCTCATTGCTTTTTTTCCCTGCCGAAGAATGTGTTGAGTTTGAAAATTATGTTAGAAATGTTTCCATGAATTCGTTCACCGGGGATTCTTTCATGGGGCGATATCAATGTTGTGGAAATTGGTCTTGCGATTTTCTTCTATTTTTTTTTTTTTTTTTGGTCGAGGATTGAGTTGAAAATTTGTCCGTGGTATACATTAAAATCAATTCCTATTTAAACTAAACCTTTCAATTTATCTACCATATACATAAACATTAATCCCCGTTCAAATCAAATCTTTTATATAGCTCAATATCGATCGCATGCTAAATTCCTCTGTACAAAGGATTTCCTTAATTCCAATTCGAATACACACGTTAAAGTGATTCTCAATCGCTTTGATCAAACTTAAATTCCGTTTAATCCTCATCCTTATACACCTTTCACCTAGTGTTTCAAAGAAAGTTCCTTTTAACCGTACCGAGGCAACGCAATCTGTTAGCCGCGATTCTGTTACGCCACGTCTTTTTCCTTTCGCAGCGTTTAAACTCGTCCCGATTTTTACCTCCTCTTATTTCTCTATTTGCGGCAAAATAACGACCGGCGAAATCGAGAAACCTTCCACGGTTTCCCTTTTTTCGCGAGCCGACGAAACGAACTATCGCATTGGGGCTCTTGTTACGTCACGCGCGGCCCGCGAGCGCATAAAATATTTCACCGCGGCTTATACCACCACGGTTAATAACGAACGCGCCAGTTAATCAAAGCCGTCTCTGACAGCTCAAGGTCACCGCGATGCCGTTTTTTCGTCGTCTCGAACAACGATCGAGAGTTAATTAAGAGAAACAAGCCGACCAAATCGAAAAACGCTTCGCCGGAAAAAAATTCATCGCGTCGCGGATTCTCTCCCCTTTCCTCTTGCTCCTCGATCACGCGCGTTATGTTTTTTCCCTGATTTTTCCTCCCTCCCACTTCACTTCTTCGTTGCCTTCGTTCGTCCTTTTTCGCTAGTTGCTCGCGAGATGCGGCTCGCGAGAGACTCACCGGCACCACGGTTCCCACAACATCCTTTGTCCAGTTCAACTTAGCAGAACGATAGAGAGAGAACGAGAGAACTGGAAGAGGCGGCGCAACAGGGACAGGGAGAGAAACGGAGAAAGACAGGCTGGACCCCGAACTAAAACTAAAACTAGTCTAACTGCATCGTGACGTCATCCCGCGGCGTGATTTGCCTTAACCTTGGACGCTCTTTCGCTCTCTCCGTTCGTTTCTGTCTCTCTTCCTCCTTCTCACGGCTCTCACCCTCCTCGTTTTCGTCGAGCAGCGAGAGAAAAGGAGCAGGATAACGCGAACAGCGATGGCGAAGCGGGGGCGGGAACAGGTGGGGAGCGCTGGTCCTTTTGTTTGGACCAACTCCGGCACAATTAAAGTTCGTTCACACGTTTTCCTCGAATTTCAGGCACGGGATGAACCGGCACGGTGCCGCGTGAACGCGATATCGAATTATCGTCGCGCCGCCATCGCGCAGCGGGAGTATCGATTATGAAAATTGCATTTTGATCGACACGACCGGGGGAATTAGTGACCTTGATTTTGCTTATATCCACGGTCAGAGAGGAGTATGGCGAATGTGGTTCATTCGCAACAAGCGTACTATGCACCGTATTTAATGGTTAGGTTCTGGTTTCTGGTTCGATTAACGAGATCCAGTGAATCGAAGTTGAAGTTCAGTTAAGTATAGCACGATCCGCGTGAGAACGGTATAACATGATAAATTATGTTTCAAACGAGTTTCCCTGGTAGTTTTGCATGATAATGCTTGAGCGTGTGTATAAATTGCCGCAGAGTTGTCACGATAATTTGCCAAGGTTATCTAGATTGTTTTTTCTGCAATTGCGTAATTAACGGTATAGTTTATGAATATTCTCCTGTTTGCGTTATAGGCATTGGTCGTAATGCACCTGAGAAACGTATTTCTGTAAACTACTTATTGTCACCTTCGTTGCAGTATTATAGGAGATATGTATAAACCTCTGCTTTTATTACTAATGTTAAAGCGATTAAGATAATTCTAACGAATCTACCCCTTCAATATCACTAAATCACTTTAACTGTTTCAAGAAGGGGTAGATCATCATTTATTACATTTATTTCCTTGTAATCCGGCATTTCCTTCGACAATTAACGACTGTGTTCCTCGAAACGAACGTCCGGCTCTTCCACAAACACGAAAATTCCTAGCCATTCTTCTTGTCGGGCCGTCACAACATCGAGAAATAATTCAAACCGCGAAAACCTATAATTTTCGTTCGTCGTGTTCCGCTGAAGATCTTATCGATCTCAAAAGAAAGGAACGGGCAAGACAGAAGGAGGGAGAAGGAGAGAGGAAGAGCGAAAAAAAAAAACGAAGAAATATCATCGATACTATTGGTAAATACAGAAATACCGTTCCCGCGGGCGAATGCCGCGGGGACCAGTTTCGTGGTATTCACATTAATTTTCGATGCGTCGTCGATCCACCATGGCGGAGCGCAGTTCGATTTCTTCTTCTTCGTCGCGCTCCTTCCTCCTTTCTCTGGTTAACCTAACCGGTGATTCTCTTCCATCCTTTTCCACGAGGTTTCGGCCCTCGGAAACACGAAATGCCGCGAGAAACGAGGCGCAACAATCCTTTGTTCGCGCCCATATGACGCGGTCATGAAGTCTGTTCCTTTTTGCCCGACGATTTTGCGACCCCGCGAACGTTTATGCTGTCATAGGTCGATGGTAATTACAAGCGGGAATCTGCTCTAGATATCAAATTTTTACGTGTCAAAAATCTTATTATTGCTATATTTTGTTTTTTAAATTCAGAAACCTTTTGAATCGCGAACGTTCGTCGTGCCATTTTTTCATCGTTGGCTTCGTCCTCCTAGCGCGTATTAAAGATTAATTATTAAGAAAGAAGAGCGAGAACTATGAAGAAATGTGACGTTGACAGGTAGAGAGGAATATTTCATTGAAAATCGATAATGACGAAGCAACGATACAGTAAAGATGAGGAAAAGTTCTATTTATAGAGCGCAGCTTACCTTTTATAGGGGATTGTGAAGGAAATTAACAATTACATTTTGTGATTAATTCTAACCCGGTTAAATGATCGCTTTCAAAATTTTATATAAAATCGTACATTCGTTGTTATTTCTTTTATTCATCCGACGGTTCGTAAATTTTTATATTAACAAAAATTGAGAAATTGATTAATCGGATGATACAAGAATTTACATAAATTTGGATGAACAAAAGAAATAACGGTGAATGTACAAATTTAAATGAAATTTTAAAATCAGGCAATAAATCAGGCTTTGTAAGAGTAATGTTAAAGTTTGTAAATAAATGTAAAATGTTTCCATGAAACGACGATTTTACGACTTTTCATACTCATAATAGATAATCTTGGTATAATCCGGGGTTTTCCCTCTTTTAGAATAAGAAAATTTTATTATTTTCTGCGTAAATGGCTGCTCTTAAGTCTTTCTTCTAGAACCCGTTAAGCTACAAATCTGTAATCTTGATATAATGATTATATTACATCCTGTATAATATAAACAAATACACCTGGATTACCTTAATATGTTTTTAGCTACGACGAGCTACGAGTTTTTAGCTACATATACAGAGTATTTCGATTAACCAACAATACCCACAATTCACCCCTTCGTCATTTACAATCATCCTCCCCTAAGAAGCTGTTAAAACGTATACACACTATCCATATCCAAATCCCGATCACTAAGCCCCACTTTCGGTTATTATCGCGTCACTGATACCAATTACCGGAAACAAATTCGAGCGAGGTTTATCTCCCGAAACCATCCTCTGCGGTACCCTCTCGCGCTTCAAGAGTACCGCGTATCGCAGTCAAGGACGTGGCAACCGTGAGTCAAAAGAAATTAGGGCAATCATAATTTGCCGTGGTGCAGCAACGATAAGAAAGGACAAGTGCACTTGTTTGCGTACTACAGAGGGGTAGTCGAACACTGTGGACGAAAGGGCAAAGGGTGAGTTCAACGTGGGCCAGCGGCAGGGAAACGCAAAGTTCTATTGTTTCCTCGAACAATATTGTATACCGGGTGTTTCCAGTGGCACTGAACGAACACCTCTATACAACGAAGAGATCGAAGAAGTGCAGGCCGCATCGTCGAGGCGTCGTCGTCGTCGTCGTCGTCCTAAGCACACTGTGCTGAAAACCAGGTATACGACTATCGTCGTTCCGCTATTTGGATGTTGTTCGAACGCTGTTCCGGCCACGGCATCGATTGCTTTATTACCGCAATTTCGAGATTAATTCGCCGAACGGTATTCACGGGTCCACGCTTTCCAGGAATCCTCCAATATTCGTCGTGCCGTCGGTCCGACTAATTGCGCGCGCGTTTAGAGGATTAATTAATTTACACCGACGATACCCATGACCACCGTCGATTCTCATCTTCGCCGTCTACACCTACCGTCTTTTCGATAGTTACTAGTACAACACATACATTCACGTACTGATTTTAATAATACAATCGTCCAGTTATCAGATATAGTACTATAAATTTCGTATTTTAAATGCCATCATACATAACGCAATTATTAATATTTTACTATAGCAATTATCTGCACACATTTCGAATATACGCGCGCAATGATTTCACCGATTTCGTCTCGTCGCGAATAATTACAGCGAGAAAAACTAGCGAGGAGAGTGAACGAAAACGAGAAAACGAATGTAGGGAACGGAGAGATGGAGGAAAAAAAGAGAAACGATCGTGGTGTCGGCGACAATCGGTAATTTCATCGGTCATCGATCATCGTGCAACGCGATGGGATTGGCCAGAGTTTCGGGGTTGCCGACGGAATGCCGGTCTCCGATTGGCTCGCGGCAAGTGTGAGAAAATCTTCTGCGAGAATGTTCAATGCCTGTCGAGCGAGATGATTTATCGCAATGACGCTCTTTTTTTCTATTTTTCTTTTTTGCGCTGCTGCCAACGTGACCAATGATGCGACGCTATTTGCCAGCGCGTCGCGCCGACGATTTTTAAACGTGTATCTTGGTGCAACGATGCACCAATGATTTTTCCATGATATTAGATACCTTTTTGATATTTTGCTATCGATCGCATTTCTAGTATCAGATACAAAAAATACATACTCCCAATTTTTTTTTATGGGAAACAAGTATCTCTATTAATAATTTCGTTACGTATAATGACATTTAAGGTGTGAAATTTATAATATTATATTGGATGGCTTACTGGAATCTTCTTGACGATAAAACTATAGTGTATTACAATGGATTTTATCGTATTTCAATGTCTCCATTTTTATTTTCGAGATAATATCTATATCTATCTGCTCTGGATAGAATTATCTCATTCAGGTTATTCCGCTTTGTGAAGTTGTTAGAATGCAAATATAAACGTGCAGGACAAAAACCGAAATCTAATCGAATGGAACGACGGGAAAGTGAGACGTGATGAAAATTCCAATTTCTATCTTGACACGACTTCAGTTACAATTTCTCTTTCTAGTTCTCTCTCTTTTCTTTTTTTCGATTCATCGTGGTCGATGACGTGCATCAATGCGGTACGATACGCTGCGTCGCCGTTGTATCCGTGGCATGTAAATAATGCATCCGCTGCACCGCATCGCTGAACGCCCCGGCGACGAAATTTTCATAGGAGGGTGCGCTCTCAACAATGGGCGATGATCGAGCTATTTTTGCAGGTGAACCGATCCTACGGGGTGAAACGATTTTTCGCCGTTTCAAAACTTTTCCGAATTGTTATCGGGGACAGAAAGGACGTATATTTAACGGGCCGACGATGTTATTACGAAAAAAAAAAAAAAAAAAAAAAAAAAATGGGAGCAAACGTCCAATTAGCACTATAATCGAAAATATCTCCTTAATTCCTTCGCGATGAAAAATCTGTCACATCATTATGTTTATGAAAACAATTATGCAATTTGAAAGATCGTTTTTTTTTTTGTTATTTTACAGTTGAAAAATGAACGAACGCTTTGAAGATGAATATATTATACGTGACATTTACCAAGCGATAGCATAACCACTCGAGGATGTATAGTTAACAAGAGTCATTAGCGAGAAAAAAAGAAGGAACTGCAAAAAGTGATTTTTAAAAAATAAATAAAGTCGCTTTGGAAATTTGGAAATCGTAGTAGGACAAGTGTCTAGTAGAACAAATCTCGCTCGACATAAGGATCTGAAGGGTTGGGATAGAGACGACGATAGAATTTATCGGTTCATTACTTTGCCAATCATCACGGTACGAGTTAATGTACACGCTGAAGAGTTAATTTAAAGAGGGGACCTGTTCTGATTCCGGAATAATGCAAACGTTTCGTCGGTATCCGCTTACAAGGACGCGAATTCTGCAGTCTCTTTGCGAGGGTGCATGTCAATGACCTAAGCAAGCCTTCGTCAAGGGCTGACACACGAGGGTGGCCCCAGATTCGGGGGATGAACACAACAGGGGGGACCGGTGTGTTTCGGCATTTTTCTGACTGGCTTCCTCGCGGAAGGGGGTGATGAGCTGCTGTCGTTGCTACTTTGGGGTAGGTCGGCGCACGAACCGCCGCCTTGTGATTTAAGATACGCCAGAAAAAGGAGAAAGAAACCCGTAAGAGAGGGTTATTTACCGGTAAAACTCGAGCAGCTTATGTTCTACTTTTTTCCTTTGTCGCTGGGCCAAAAGATCTTTTTCAATTGCCAAGCAACTACCCTTCTATGTAGCTTGATCCTCTGCTGCTGTAAAATCATACTTATCAACATACAAAAACGTTGCATTAAATGACGATGCTTCAACATGGTAATAAAAGGTGAAACTCGAATGAATCTTAAAATATTATTTCGTAAAATTTCGTGGAAAAAACCGACGAAGAATTTCCATCCCTTTTTTTTGCTGTGATGTTACCCGGGGAAATGGAAGAATCGACGATGGTCTTTCGTATATTAACAGGAACGTAGCGAGTCGAGAGGAGAAGAGCTGTCCGGGGACTCTTTAGGCGCCGTCCACAACGAGATTAGATATTGCAAATGGACGTGGCTTATCTTGGACGAAACGACCGGCTGGACTTCAGCCCTGTTTGCGATAAGACCGACTCCGGCTGGATTTTGCGCCCTCTTTTACGCTTCGACAACGGACCGCATTTGCATTTTTCCCAAATTTTCTCTCCTGTCCCCGTGTTCTCGGTTCTCTGCGGTTTTTGACACCCCGCTCGATGAAGCGATTACGACCCTTTTCATGCTTATTATATAAACATTTTGCGGATCATCTTTCGTAAATGCGAAATGGACGAGGCAAGGGTGTTCTCATTTCTTCTTCTTTGCGATTGTAAATTATGCAACGAGTAACTCAAAGCCGTTTGGACATTAAATTTTCCTTTTCCATGTTTCTATTTATATAATCGCCGCTGTATATTTTATATTTTATTTCATCCATACTTTATACTCTTTTTTATTTTCGAAACGTAACGCTTCTTACGAGCATTTTAATCTCAACCATTTCCAAATAGAATGGAAGAATATCTTTCGTAAACTAGGTCAGACTAAACTAGTATCAGAATGTATGCTATCTACTTTAAATAGATCTGAATAAAGTTTATACTTAGATACTAACATTATTATTTTTACAAAGCTAAAGTATTGCATAATACGCAATAAAGTTAACACATTTATGGTTTTGTTACTATAAATAATCCAAATTGCGGTTACAAACCATTGCGATAACTACGAAGTGGCTAGCATTCTTATTTGTATTCCGTACGGGTCCACGATAGACCGTACCACATTTGAAAACCGTCTGAACCGAATCAAAATGGACCGCAAAGTACATGAACGGTAATAGTTTGTATGAAAATTCTAGAAACAATTTTTCTTTTATAAATAGTATTTAAATTTTCTTTCCAAATTAATATCAGTAGTAACGATTGCACGTTTTAGAGTTTTGATAATTAAATTTATGTCTTATAAGAACAAAATCGTGAAGTACTTTTGTCGATCGAATGAGAGTGAATCAGTTCTTTACAGGGTGTGAAAATAACTTCGAGGAGAATCTTTTTCTCACGCTGAAGATAACAGTTCCATCCCTCAGACGGACCAAGATAAAGCGAGTCTTTAACGAGCACTTAACTGTCCCCCGTCAATAGGAGAAAATTTCGTTGAACGCGTTCAGGCTAGTGACACGCTCACATTCACGACCTGATAAACTGAACGCGTTTAGGCAATGAATTGCTTCGTTATCTTCAAGTTTTACAATTTCCGTATATCTTATTAATATTAACCAAGTTATGTTCCATGTATAATCAATAACGAGTTTAGTGACATTCACGATAATCGTATTCAAACCTTGTGTTCGAAATAGAATAGATATCATAAAATATTCTTTTTCAATATATTTTCAATCAATACCGGCAATCAGTCATTAGCAATAAATCATTGATCAATAAATGAGCCTGTCAAAAGCCAAATACATCGACTTCGTTTATAGTTTTCTCAAGCTCATTATCGTTAGAGTTCCACTTCTTCTGCAAAATAAATTTATTTATCACAAGAAACTGACGTAAATAATCGTAAGAACCAAAGCAGATTTTATAGAATGATGCTTGTAACATTCATTATTTTTATAAATAATGATTCTTCACCGTTCAATTTATGATTAATGCGACTATCGAGCCAAATATCTCTCTGCAACCAATTTGTAGCAACCAAAATTTTGTTTTTCACCGAAGAAAGACGACGCTGGTAACGAAACCTTTGTGTGTGCATTTGACGTCGCGTCGGCTGGTCCATTTGATGGCCAGAAACGTAATACATATATAGACTTGGCACAACGTAAATCCACAAACCAAGGTCGGACTAATAGTGCTACGGCCGTACAATGTTATTAATCACGCGAACGGGTTGCCGAGGGTCTTGCGAACTTAATTAATTAAATAATATAATAGCCGGAGAAACTAGGGAACAACTGCTTTCTCGTTCTCTCGGCGAGGTTCCTTCGTCTGGTACTATTCCTATCTGCACGCCGTTTCTCGCTCCCTCGTTCTCCCGTCGTCTCTGTCTCGTATCGGAAACGTCCATCAGCAGCAGCATCCCCGAGGCGTTGTTCCTTCTCCGCTGTCCAAACCTCATGGCGAACGCACTAGATACCGCTGGTATGCAGCTGGTAATTGCGTAATTTCTCCTCGTACGTTTGCTTGTATGCGAGTGTTTACGTTTCTGGGCTTGCTTCTGACGATGGTTTTCCAGAAATTTTGGTCGGCGGCAAGGAAACCACGCGATATCATCGATTTTTTGAGTTTTTACCAAGGTGGATAGAACAAGAAAGTTATGTGATTTATGATACGATTTATAGTTTGCGTTGAAAAATTTAAAGATTGACGGCGCACAGATTAAAAAGTTGCTTGTCATCGTTGGTTCTGATGAGAATATTTGTCTACCTGTGTGATACATAGTTGCATCGACGTGAGGCGTGAATGGCGAGCCAGTGTTTTTTAGAACTCTTACGGACCTTCTTTTTAAGATATTTTCTGTATAAGTAAGACTTTAGGCTAGGTTTAAATATGAATAATTTAATATTTCTTGAAAGTGGTAGAGGCGATTAGACGTACGAACGTCAGCTTAATTCTTCATGCAGAATTTCTAATACATATGTAAAGTATTTAGAGTTCGTTTATTAAATTCATCTAATTTCCATACACGGAAGTTTTACGATATATATCCATTGGAACTCACTGTTTCCAAGAATTTTTAATTCTCCTCGTTCGATTCCAAAGATATCGAAACAAGGAATAAAATTCCGGTTCGCGAAACATGAAATCTTCGTATAAGACGATCGTTCATAATCGCGAACAGGGCAAGTCTCGTATACTGTCGTAATACGGGGCGACTTAGGCGTCATAATTTACGGAGTCGCGTAAGCTTCGACTTATCGGCAAAACATGCAACTGGCCGGATGCAACCGATCGATAGCCCGCCCGATAACCTTGGTCCGGGCTTACGGAAAGAGTTTCGTGTCCCTTCTTCTCGCCCCCTGGTCATCGCTTTATCAGTGGATGCTCGTTTGGCGCCGGCGGCATGCATCATTAAGCTTCCAGCGTGCCGTAACGCCGACGAAGCTTACTTGCGCGAACCACGCGCACATACAAAGAAACACACGCGTGTACACATTACGTGCACACAACTACGCTTCCACATAGTTACACGTACACACTTCTCTGGATAGTTTCCTCTCGCCACTCGCCCTCTTTATTCCACCCTCCTCGCTTCCACCTGTCTCTTCGTCGCCGTTCACGCGGCCAGGCAAACGAGAAGGCGAACAAATACATATAGACGTACTTCGTTCACGTACTTCGTGTACTACACACGTATACGCTACTTTGTGTTCTAGCCGCTTTGTATGTATACGTAGACACACGTACGTGGACTTTCGCGTGACTCACACTAACTCGAACGCGTTTCGTCCACCCTTTCAGCCTCCTCCACCCTCGAGCTTCAGCCCAATTCCCCTTAACGCTAATTTATCTTAATTACATTCTACGCGCGTCGGGTGGTAAGCGCGTGTGTAGATGTCCATGTGACCATACAAGCACCAGTGTGGATGGACGAATCTTGTATGGGTGATTCGTATGCGTGCAAGAGAGTTGTCGGTCTGGACTCGCGTTGATGGCCGCGCGAGCGCAACCGTGCACGCGTGTGTAATTGCATGTCGACGTTATATGGGTTTTCTGGATTTTACACCGCTTCTCTATGGTGCGCAGCTAGATATTAGCCGTGCGTCTAGTTTAAGGGCAATTTCGACTATGGTTGGCTGCTTGGCTGCGCTTTCAGTGAAGAGAGAACGAGTGGGAGGAGATTCGGCGTGAAGGTGATTGATAAGCGTGGGCATGATTTTCTTCCATTCGATAATTATGTATTTCGTTGGATGAGTTTTAACTTGGATTGTATCGTCATTTTGAATTTTTGGAGCGTGGTTAATTTTTCCTCTATATTTTTCGTACACATCTGGCCTCTGATAGATGTATCAAATATAGGGTATATATTTTTATTTGCACAAAGAATTTTTACAATTTTATAGTGTGCATTTTATTTATTTTAAAATTCGCGTGGCAGTCAACCCCTTAAACTCTAACTGTCTGCGGCTATTTATTCAACAAAGGTCTTCGTCCTAGCGCAGCGTCGCGTTCAAAATGAAAGTTAACCGCGCGCAATAAAGCGAACGCAATTGTTATCGCAGGTTCCTAGCGTCTGTCGTTCGCGCGTCGCACGAAATTTCGTCGCGTACACATGCATACGCCAGTAAGTTGGCGAATGTAGGTTGAGCTTTAATCTTAGAGCCGCGGAATATATAACCGGTGTCCGTTCCAGGACCAAATTTCCAGGGGATGGTTCCTCACTCCTGCATCGATCGGCGATTCTCCGAAATTTCCGGGTGACGGCAACGATCCCTTCTCTGCTCTGTCTTTATCGTCTTCCATGCTTTGTCGTGTTTAGAAACGAAGCCTTGTCTTCACAGAAAATTTGAAACCATGAAATTGTACGTAAAGTTAAGAAAATCTTAATTAAATTCTATTGTCTTGTATCGAATAATAAATATTATATCGCCGAATTCTTCATGGATTAATTTATTCACGCATATTGACAAACATTTGTTACGTTTATGAAATATTACGGTTTCGCAAATAATTTTCCGAACGATTTATCAAACTTACTCGGATTAGATATCTTGGTTTATAATGTCACGATAGCTTTCCTTTGTAGCAAAGTGTTATAAGATGAATGACTATGATAGTTACTAATGAGTAATGTATTTTTAATACTTTGATATGTTAATGATATGTTTATTCTTGTCTAAGAGATTAAAATTCTTAAATATTAATAATTATTTAATATTGTAGAAGCGATTTAAACTTGATCATGCAAGTGAGACACTGTATTATACGTTAATACATTCTTTTCTTCTTCAATGCAATTTACTTTCTTTTTCTCAATAACATTGAATTAAGATTAAATATTAAAAATACTATACGCGATAGAAGTGTAACATCATTTCCGATATTTTGTACTTTTGTTATATAAATGAATTAGTATTATGATTATATACAAATTGAAATATGTTCGATTTCTAAAAATATCATTCATAATTATTTCTTACATAACGTTAAAAAGACGGTTGAAATTTAAATAACAAATGTACTTGTACGATAATTTATAGATTAGTGCAGTGGATATAAATTAGCATCAGTGGATAAGAAGGAGTGAATATTAATTGTTGTATTAGTAATTAATATATAGATCTCCTTTAAACTCGGATTTTAATTGAATATGTAATACGTTTCGCACCCTTTACTAATTTTGCACAACTTGATTGACTGTAATAATAAAATTATAATTCTGGGATAATATTGTTATACTGATTATTCGATGAATAATTTAATAGAAGCGTTAGCATATACCGTGTATACATCGTAACTGTTATTACTGCGTATATTACAGGCTTGACGTACTTATGATGTAATAATTCAGAGCATAATATTACATTCGCGTAATTGCACTATCATCTCCGTAATGTATTATACTCGAACATCGTCCACCATTATCGCGCGCGGCGTGTCTATCAGTGCGTTCCAATTTAATATTCTACGTTCCACGTAATTCGTGTTATCAATTTCTACTTCGATTGTTTTCGTACTGTTCGTCCAAATCACGTTGATTCCGGTTATCAAGCGCGATTCAAAGCGAATTCTAACATCCTAATCAAGGTAATATTATATACCTACGAAAACGATATTACCGATTCTACGACGGACGAATTGCTCAGGGACGAAATTTTATAACAGAATTGTCGAATAATCGTATCTTGATTACGATAATATCTATGTTTGAAAAAATCAACGTAGGAAAGTATATAGTAGGTATTCGTACCAGTTATTTGATTATTTTTACTATCATGAGTATCATAGTTTTGTAAATAATTATTTTAGTACATAACTATTCGAAATACATATTATAATCGATGTCGTAAATTTCGTTCATCAGCCATTTTCGTATCTCTTTATCACTTTGCAAACAACCCAGTTAAATATTTATTCACAAATAAAAAGTCATGTTTAAGTCTACATGTACCAACGTCGACGAACACCATTTTCTGCAAACACATATACGATATATTTTACAAACGATCGTTTCACAAAACGTGACACTATCACCGCAAACAATAATCACAGAATTAAGACATCACGTACAACTCGTATCTCCTACGACCGGTGCAAGAAACCAACATAGACACGACATAAATATCTGCCCTCGGCGAAGAAATTAATTCAACTTCTCGCGTACCAAGCAACCGGATTATCAATTTCCAGTTTGATTGCCAACTACGTCGAGCAGTTATCAAATAAGAGAAGGCAACGTGAAACTATCTGCCTCATTCTGCTATCGAGGGGTGCTTGCAACGGGAGTAGGCGGAGGTGGTTTGGCCCCGTTTATCTTGAGATTGAGCATTAGGATTCAGTATATGGTGCCGGCCTTGCCGGTGGGAGATAAGGGGGTAATTTCTGTTCACCGAGGGGGTCAGAACTGCCCGTAGCTCATCTCTACGGCGGCGTATACCTACCACCCCCTTGGCCACTTGGCTCACCAGCCCCCATGGTCGAAAGTCGTTTCCACGATCTTAGGGGCCACGAGCTCGGCTTAAACCCCATGCAAATTAGATGCGGGATCTTATGGATGTAGATATAGTCGTAAGACCGTTGATATAGATACGCGCCGTGTCATAGAAAGGGGATAAATGACTGTTGCTTGGTCACTGGACCAGCACGTTAATCATTTATACCGTAGATTACTAGACGCCCTGTTGCTCTTATTAATTTTATCCAACCGTTTGCGATGATAACACTCTTACATTTCTTATTGGGTTGGATACGATTTAAGTGATATACAATGATCCACGAAAGTATTTGGATATTTGGTGTAAAAATCATTTTACGAATGTATTATGTGAGTTGCATGGAACTAGTCTCTTCTCCCCTCCTCCCCCTCTCACTCTACAACAATTTTATATAATTTTCCTCATAATTTACAGGAGACCATTAGCTAAAAGAATGATCGATCTGTACTATATAATTCGTAAAAAAACAAATAATTAATTTTTGCGGAGATGATCAATTTAGCTTCTACACGCAACAAAGCCTCCTATTATTAACACGCATTTGATCTTCATCGCGATTATTCGTAGAAACGGACCAGCGACCGATATACAGGAAATGCACGATCCTTCGATCCCGACTTTTGTATCATTTCCGCTGCAAATGACGCTTTTTTACAATCTACGTTCGATGCGTCACGCAACTTTCAATACGGTAGATCGACACGCATCGTATTTCTCGGTAAAACAGCGTATCGGCTCGAAAACTTTCCATGAATCGTGCAACCCGGTTGCTCGACATGACACGCGATTATGCAAAGTATTATACTAAGTGCCATTAAGCGACATTACAACGCGCTTTTGCATCCTCTGCACGAACTGAAACATTATACATATGTATTATTTTACGAACTGAAGAATAAAATACAACTTGTATCTTACAAGCAGTTTTTCAAAATTATGCTCTTTCGACGTGCTATGTTTTTTTAGCGCATTGTCAGCTTATTGTTTCCCCTCTTTCGTACTACTTTTGTAATGCTTTTTATAAAACTCTGTATTATTTCTGATTCCAGGTATCATTTTGAATCGATAGAACGAATCAGTGTTTCTTTTCTTCTCTTTTTTTTTTCTTTTGGTCATTTTAATAAAAAGTAAATGGAAACATTTTTTCCAAAGTTACATATTAAAATTTTGCGTATGCTTATAATTCGCGATAGTCAACCTTCAACATTTTGAAGCTCTTCTCATACCTATTTGTTTTTCTTTCTTTTTCAAATAAATCGAAGAAACCTATTTCATCTACACCCCCGTTTTCAGTTCCAGAATCGATTTTCCAGGATCGCAAGGAGTTCTTTACGGCGGGGATGTTCGCCTTCCAGATTATTTACGAAGTTCTCAGAGGGTGTGTGTCCGTTTTTTCGGGGCCGCTGCGAACCTCCGTGAAGCTTTCGCGTGCGCCACGGTCCAGTAAAGGACTGACCACCCCTTTAGCTTCTACATCCGGTCGACACCCTTAGACTCATTCGTCGTTATCATTGGCGTAAAATGACAATTTTTTCAAGATTTCCACCTCCCACCTAACGCCTCCGGTACATACTACACATCCGTATCCGAACGAATTACTCCATTAAAATTACTCTGTTCACAGAAAACAAGCTAATCGATCACTTGTTACTTTGATTCGTTCCATTTTCTAGTTTCTGCTCCAAATTACAAACCAAACATGATCTCAAGCATGTCAGTGTGTTTGAGAAAGAAGCTCGAGTTAAGACAAATTTTTTGGGCAAACGAAAAAACAACCACCCTTGAATCGACAAGCTACGCCAATGTCCCGTCCATCCCTTGGTCAAGGGTGGTTTAGGGTGTGTAAGCCACGAGAGTGAGAGGAGAAAAGACGAAACGCGGGGGTGTGACGGGAGGCGAGTCAAGGGTGTGCGTGCGCCTTTACGCACTCCCTTACATGTAACCAGGTAACGTACACTTTTGCATAAACCAACTGTCGACCACAGTCGCACACCCACGAAACACGTACAGAGTGCTCCTTCGTGCACGAGTCGCCGTATATCCACACATAAATTTCACAGGAACGTTCGTGTATCTGTGGTGTGTATCTGTGACGGAGTACGTGTGGATGTGTATGTGCGCGCGCGTGGGTCACGGAGAGCACGGAGTAGCCGCGTCCAGGCGAAGTATACCCGGGTGAAAGGAGAAAGGAGGATAGGGAATGCGTAGCGGGAATCGGAGGAACAAGGTACGAGGAGACGTAGATCGGTGGACGAAAGAGAGAAAGCGGGACAGAGGGAACGCTAGGTAAGACAAAGAGGGATGCAAAGACGGACAAGGGTCGGAGGGTGGTGGACGGGGGTGGCTCTATCTCCTGCACTCCTAACTAACATGTATTTTGCATAAAGCTTACATTACTTGAATTACAATGCTCCAGTGCCGTCTCATACTACTCCCGTGCCCTTCGCACCCCCGATACCCCCTTATATCCCAACCAGGCCACCCTTCGTCCTTCTGGAGGAGAGATGCTGCCATGTAAATTGCTTCCAGAGCCAAGTTTGCGCGCAAGTGCTCGACACACTACGCGTTCATCTGGCTATGTGTGCGTGCGTGCGCGCGCGTCATACATCAACAGGACGTCTGTGTTACGATCATGTGTGTACGTGTACTACGGGCTAGTGTGCTAGCAGCCGAATACGCGAATCACGCGTCGCTGGGTCAGTGTTCGTTCGTGAGGGTGATTCTGGACAACGCGCCCTCCACTCTATGCTATTAGGTACACAGACTGCGGTATAGAAGATCAGGGATACTAGGGGGTGGAAAGGTGCAGGGAATGCGCGGGGGAAATTCATTATCTCCGTCATTCCACTGAAAGCGTTATGGGCGCGATATAATTGATCGTTAGGCGACCGTTGGTCGTGTACAGAAATTGATGTTTTGCATGAAATGGTATAATCACCGATTAAAATTCGTATCATTAGACGTCGATTATTTGATTTGTGGCTGCGTACACGTGGCTAGTGCCATTTGTGGTCGATGAATCGCTTGCCTGGGAATTTAACCGGATTCGGTTTAACGCGAGAGACCGCGGACGAAGTTTCTCGATCGTTGCCTGACCCCGGATAAGGAGAAGTTGTGAGATGTTTAATTAAAGTAATTTAAAGGACGTAGTTGTACGAACCGCGGAAAGCCACCGGAGCAGAATAGCACTTTAATTATTTAATATCCAGTCATCCAACAAGTAATATCGTTTGTTTCGACAACTTTGTGTACTTTGTTTCGCCGTGATGCTGAGGGCATCTCGTTTGAATTTTTGCACACCATTATCTTTCTACGCCATATTTGAATGGTATTTTTTCGAAAATGAATGATATTTTACATAAACGTAGATATTGCGATGCATGCAATTTGCTAGTGGAACGAAACAGCAAATGGTATCTTAAAATAAATAGTATTGCTTAGGGAAAAATCTTATTAATACGAGCAAAATATAGATGAGAAATGTCTTGATGAGAGCGAATGGATTAAATAGTGAAAAATATTTCGAAAACACCTATAACAGCACTTTATATGAGAGCACTTTTGGAGTTAGAAATTGTAAAACGTAATTTTTCCTTCAGAAGTAATTGTAAGTCGGGGAAAGAAAGTGCACTTTTCTGTACCAGTAACAATACACGCTCCTTTCCTTTCATTCAAAGAAGAAAATGATTCCTTTGTTTCTTTATTTAAGATTTTTTAATTTGCTCGCATCCAAATTACACGTCAGTAGGAGCGTTACGTTGAAAGGTGAGGATTCCACGAGGTATCACGCCGTGCCGAACTTCCTAGCCGCGTCTATTTCCAGCCGGCGCGGAAGATGGAAACGAAACTTCTTTCAGAGCGAAGAATAATTTTCTCTGGAACGTGGGGATAGTGTGCACGGGATCGTCCCCTAGCTGGGCAAAGTCCTCCATTGGCTTTTCCTTTCTCGCGGCCAGCCTTTTAACCGATCTTTCTTTCCTTGAATTACTCATGCTCGCGTACACGTCCGACGCGTAGATAGCTATAACCAAGCTGCCGAAGAGAGTATAAAGAGAAAGAGACTTTTCACGTACTAAAAAAGATGCTGCTTCTTCGCACGCAGAAACAACCCACAAAGAACTTACCCGCGTGAAGCCCTTATCGGTTTTTCACCTCGCATCATCCCTTTGCATGGCACCTCTCTCCTTTCCATTACTCACGCTCGCGTGCCTCTCCACGCGTTTGCCCACTGCTGTATTAAAAAAAATATATATATATAAAGTAATAAAAAGGAGCATGACACGAAGAAAATAAAGACTTTTCAGCAGGTACTAAAAAATAATTTTTTCCTTGGGAAACGGCTCCCCTTCCGGCCGGGGGTGGGCACACGCTAAGGTAGAGGGGCAGCATCTTCTGCACTCGAGCCACCCCGTTGGACAAAGCCCTTATTGGCTTTTTTCTCCCCCGACGTATCCCTTTTGCCCGGCTTTCCTTACATTATTCACGCTTGTGTGGCACGCGTGTGTACGTGCGTTGGCGCATGAGCGTAACGAGGAAAACTTGCGCCCCGTGTCACGACTAATGGACATTGCGCGCGCGCGCGCGCGTGCCTTTGCACGAGATAATTACGAGGCCGTGTCCTTGATGCCTGCCTTTGTCCTTTCTTCGTAGCCAACGTCAGCTCGGCCAACGTTTTACAGAACACGTACGAACGCGTGGTTCTCCACCTGTATGTACCAGCATGTGCTTGTATAAGCTCGTTCACGGGTGATCGTACTAGTTAAGAGGAAACCGAGCCAACGGTATCCTGGTTACACAATGGAAGACGATATCGGTGACTCGGCGACGAGATGTAAATCATCGCGTAACGCTCGATGTATCGCTTTCTACGGACGAAACGATAAGTTGATGATCACCGAGCCGCACGAGAATGACAAACGTTTCTCGGTTCAGCGGCTGATGATGTCCTGGGCCATTGGACTGCGGGCGATCGCGACCGAGGAGAAATTAATGGCACAGAGGAGCCACGATTGCGGGCGATTATTGTCACGGCGCATTGTATAAAGGTGGTCTGACGCGGAGAACGTTATCTATGCGTCTGAAATTGACTTTGTAAACCTTCTCCAAGTATGTTATTCGACGCGAATACCTACGCGACTTCGGAGATTATCATCTAAGGATTAATAACTTTACGCTTCAATTACTTCAAGTTTATATAAATGGTACCTCATACAAATACCTATTCCAACTAGAAATTTTTAATAATTTCAAATGAACAAATTTATGTAACTACCTAAGCAGGTTCTCTCCGATCCTTTCCTATCTTCAATCCCATCACACGTACCGCATTAATCTATCTATTTCCCATAAAAAGTGGAAAGTATATATTTTCCATATCTGATGCTATAAATACAGAAAATCTTGAAATTTTCGAAATTGAAATTCTTTGGCACTTTACCGCGCTGTCAACGGGTTAATCATAACTTGTCTTCATTAAACGTGTTATACGATTCCTTTTAAATAAATTTCTTCACTCTCCATCGTTAAAACATCACACAACCACCTTACAAATAACATTTAATTTCCATCATTATTTCGAATTTATTGCCTAATATCCGGCAATCCGCCGAGAGTAAAAGACGCGAAGATTCTTTTTCAAGAGGACGATGCTTTTTATACCTGGAAGGTCATAATAAGCAGCGAGAGCACCGAGCAGGTGGACTCATCAGCCGACATACGCGAGCGTATAAATTCAAGGATTACAAACTCCTACATTTAAATGACCCGGGGCTCTATACATTGCCGGGGACCGTGCACCGGGTATACGGGAGGACAGCGTTACCTTCAGCGGGATAACTTATTTAAGGCAGACAACGTACAAGACACTGCGTACACGGCCGGCGAGTAGGACGAGCGTTGGGCTACTTTGTATGTACGCATGCTGACATCTTACCCACCCTTTCAACCGCCTCCGCCTTCCTTCAACGGTGGTCGAAGGGGAGGAGTGGGCTGTGAGATCAATACTGGCGCCCCCTGGACCAGAGCCGCTACCGACTCTCCCCCTTTTTCACCCCCCCCTTCCTCAACCCTCATAGCCAAGGGAACGAGAAGGAGACATAGAAAGAGAGAGAGAGAGAGTGAGAGGGAGGGAGGGAGGGATAGAGAGAGAGAGAAAGATAGAAGGTGAAACGAGGCCCACGCGTGTGAGAGCTGGACCTCTTAGAATCACCAACCCCCAAAAACCCAGCCGCCTACGCTGCTGCCTCACGGCCACCGCCGTGGCAACCACCCTCCGAACATTCACTCTCACCCTTCGCCGCTTTAAAGCGATGTATCCGTATTAGGCTTTCCTACAAGGAGCCAAGGTTAGGTGTGGAATATAGAGAAATTTGGTCGGTTGGTTTTGTTCGAAATTGAGATTTTTGACGGTTTGTGAATTGCGGTACGTAATATGAAACTTAATTAATTAGTATCGGTATGTAAATGATATGATAAATACAATGATGTGCGAATACTTTTCGTAGCCACTGTATTTTGATATGGGGATTAAAAATATATTCCTTATATTTAAAATCATAAATATACATGGAAGGTCCTCTAATTTTTATTTCAGGTAATAATTAGAAATTAAATTAAGTTGATTTCTGTATAAGAAGCATCCCAAATAAATAGGAATAATATATTATTATACGTCACTGTAAGAAAGAAAATAACAATGATGTGTTTTTCTTCCGTTTAAAAAGTTAATATCTCCTTTTCAACGCCATCTCTAACAAAGGAGTTATTACAACAACGTCACCCTATTCCGCGTCAAATTGTCTATTCCGTTTTAACCTAAGGGGAGACAAGTATCTCACGAAGAATATTTTCTACTACCAAATCTTCCTAACCTTAAAACAACCTAGCAACATCCCGAATCCTGCACCCCTTTTCCGTGGACCAATATACGTGTCCCCTCTGAGTCTCGCGACGCATCACAGTGATCCCCTGTTTAATCATCCTGATAACTTATGCTGATCTTCCTGGCAGCGGACAAAAAGCCTGCCCGGTGACCTGGACGCGTACGAACCGTTGAAGACGGACACTCCTATCATTCCGTTAGCCATCGTGAGTTTTTGCATGGCAATTAATCCACGAAGGTAATGGTCTTGATCCTAGCCACCTGGTGCCCACCGTCCTGCAAGGACAATGGCTCGTAGTCCTGCGTGTGGTGTCCGTCTCTTTTCTTCTCTCGCGCGTTACACGTCCCCGCTGCCTCCTGGTCCGGCGTTTCATTAAGGGGAAACCCGTGAGATGATGACCTGCATCATCTCGCGTCGCGGCGGACTCGTGTGAATGCAACCACCGCCATGCACCCCAGTGTCTGCATTGTTAAACAGGACGTCTCTCTGGCCGACAACACTTTTCGTAATAAACCACGGGGCCGAGCGTCTCGAGGCGCGAAAATTTATAAAGCAGATTACGCTTTAATCTTGCACCGGGATTCTTTTCCGACGTGTCGTCGCGCAGAGGCGAAGGGAAAAGTCTGGCGCGCTGGTCTTCACTCCGCTGGGAACAAAGCTGAGGACAAGAAGGGAAGGAGCAAGTCGAAATTGGAGATATCGCGACTCGCGATGAGATCGCACCGGACGAGACGCTCGAATCAATTTACTAGAATCGATTCGCTCGAATCGAACTATGTAAAAATAAAAAGTCTGATTATAAATGGTTGGGATAATAATTCCAGTTTTTTCTTCTATTATTATTATTATATATTTATGTTTATTAAATTCTATTAGATTCTAGTAGACTTAAATGACACAAGATTTAATCTTATTTAAACATCTAAGTTAAGCGCGAGCTTTTGACGAATATCAAAATGATACTCACCGTCGAATCAATCCGTTTATCCAGCCGAACCATCGACTTGGTAAGGGACGTCGGCGTGATAGCAAAACTTGAAGCGTCGCTGGCGTTACTTCGGTTGACTTTGGAACTTTCCTAAGCAAACGCCTCTCGATCCTTCAGGGTAGGTCAATTAATTTCTAAGGACTTGGATCAAGCAGAGGTCGGTCCACGTGGTACCGTGACCTTACCGACGTGACCTCAGCTTGGCCGGAGAGGTACGTTGTTCGCCCCCTGACCTGTGGCCCGTCACGATTACACGGTCGTCAAAGTTAATGACACAGTAATGATCGTCCGGCTTATAGGTCCTCGCGAGGTGACCGTGCAGCTACAGAAGAAGGGATGTCCGAGAATCGTGTACAGGCTAAAGGGAAACGGATGACTGATGGTCATCACGCGAACAGTGGACAGTGCGAGGTTAAGGGTCGGTTCTTTGGCTAATCCTGATTAATCGTGAAACGTTCCTCCTGTGCTTGTACTTTTCCTTCCCGGTCGACTAACGTTGAACAAGGGTCGTGGTCAAACAATTCGAACTTGGTGGTTTTCAGCACGTGATCGTGATGTGTTAAGTGGGACTCACTTTTGGAAATTTTTTACTAGGCTGGTGCGCTTCAATTTCCTTTCTTCGGATTATACTTTGACCATAGACATTACATATTTCATTGAAATAATTTCTATTTTTTCAACGATTAATTAGTTTCATCGTTCTAAATTTATAAACGCTACGATGCAGATTTTTGACAAAGAAAAGCCCGTTCAAATAATGATTTTGTCGGGGGCTCTTATTGAAAATACTGGAACGGGGGAAACGTGCAACGTGTGCCGCTCGGCTAACAGAGACGGAATTGAAGCTCGGAGAAAGGAGTTCGGAAGTTCGTTCGACTATGGCTGAAGTTACCGCGAAACGATCCTATAACCGAAGGAATCAGAGAATTCAGGAGGATGGAAACGAATGGCAAACGTAGCCTCGTATTCGTCGAAGATGAAACCAAGCTGCGCTCCTTTCCCACAAAGCCTTATCGATTTTTACTAATTACAAACGAGTATCGATCGTATGTAAAATTACTTAATATATCGATGAATATAAAATTACCTCAAATTCGATTATTCGACGCTCGATATTTCTTACCGCTAACCATTTCCAACTTATTTTTCTTCTTTCCCCTACCAATACCATGTCGCGCACTTAAAAACGTTCAAGTCTCTGTTTATCATCGATTAATTCACAATGCTCGTCAAATATCACACAGCTATCGAACATTTCGCGCACACAACAATCAACTGGGCAGAATGCGTAGCATAAGGGACGTGATAGACGTGAGTCGACGTTAGGGGTGGTAATTCGGGAGGAAGGATCCGAAATATCGTCGTAAAGGAGCACGTGCAGCGGAAGATCGGCCGACATGGACGGCTGAAAGAAGGCGAACGCTCGCATCCGGCGGCGATGTCGTCCAGGATGGAATTGAATTCGGTGCTACCCCTTCCCCTTGGATACTCGTCCGCCGTCCGGGAAGGTGTTTTACGTGGAGGACCACAGGTCAAAATCTGGGCGTTGCCCAATCCTATCCGATTTCAGTTGGCATGTCGACGGTGGCACACGGGCCGCTGGCCAAAAATTTTTCTATTGTTTGCAGGTAAAACGCGCGTACGCTTGTTACAGGTCGGCGATTCGTACGTGGATGTGCGTGCACGTACGTTCTTCGGTTCGTTAGTGTGCGCGTGATTCCAGCACGTGCTTGTCAGAGAAAACGCTCGCGGTCAAACGACAGGGATGACGGGGGTACGTTGGACGCCCTTTGAGAATATGTAGCGAATCGCGGCCAGCCAACGTACCAAGGCCCGACTCTGATGACCAGGCAAACAGAGAAAAAAGCAGCCTTCAAAGCTGCTGCGAGAGGAAAAGGCGAGCAACTGTCGTAACGGATAATATGCAAATTATAGGAATTTCCAGGCGCTCGCGGCCAACGAATTTCTCTCGTCGCTCGAAGCTTTGAGGCAACGAATGGACTTTTGGCCTGTCGCACGAATGCGTTCGTTCGAAATGATTTCGTTTGAAACCTCGACGGTTTGTCGTTACAGATGATCAGCGCACGGCAACGGCGAAACTTTTATTCCTATGTGGGTTTGCGATGGAATGGATTTTTTTGTATGCTCTTGGCAATTGTACGGTCGCTCGAATTAGGGGAAGGTGTCGTGCCTGACATTCTGAGAAATTGAAGATCGAAGTATGCTTTTTACGATAGTAGAAAAATCTGTTCGCAGCTTTGTTATTTTCGTGCTGTGGCATTTTGCTAATTTGCATTGACAAAATACGTTCGAGATCGGCAAAAAGTTTCGAACAACGATATTAAAATTGGTTTTATATAGGGAACGTTTCGAGACAAAATTAAACGATCGAATTTCGTATGAACGTTTTCTCATCGAATAAAAATGTTTTATTGTTCTTATTACGATAACAAATTTTCAAATGTGCTTTGCTCGAAAATATAAAAAGAAAGGGAAAAAATTTACTGGCTGAAAAAATATATAAAAAATACTATCTGAGTTGCAGTAGTTTTTTTTCTTTCCCATCCCTCCCTTTCTTTTACTTCCTTTTCACTGACCAATGACATAGACTTGATCCTTCTAAATGAACAGGTGCTACTCGATATTACCACGGTGTTATTCAGGATCAGCTCGTTTAAAACAATCTCTGGACCATGCTTGGCAGCACGTGCCGCGGTTCTTCTTGGCAGGAGGCAACCGGTTCTCTTCCTTTTGTGTTCCCTCCTGCGACAATGACCAATGGTCACTCTTGTTCCAACGGCAGCGGTATTCAGGAGATCTAGCACGTGCCTCGTCAGCTCGTCTTAATCCGAAGATTCGCAACGGAGACACGTCGGGCGAACTTTCAATCGTTTCCTTCTTCTTTCCCCTTCGTTCTTGCGCGTGGTCAGTGCGATAATCCTGTTCACGTATCTCGCGAAACGGCCATCTCCTTGCCTCTTCATAACGTGGAATTTACGAGAAGTTACCAGGTGTTGCGGAATAACTTATTGTATAGTGACGGTAATGGTGAATTATAGCGGGTAATACCGAATCATACTTCTCTTTTACGATAAATCAACCCATTATTTAACCTATTATATCGAATTGATCGAAATTTAACCTATTATAATATAACCGAACCAATTCACGATACAATTACATTAATCCAATATTCGAAACACAATATGATGGATGACAGAAATACAAATTACAGAAAAAAGTTTCGTTTAAGAACCTCAATTAAAGATCGATCTAAAATCCATTGACCACGCTGGAAAGTTTCTTTTAATCCAAAAGAAAGCAAACCTGTTCGCTTCTCTCCTAAAGTGAACAAAGATTAATCATCAACACGTGTGACGATGTATATTCCGTTGTTACTTTGGCTGTCGTTGTACAACTCTTCATCTTCTTGCTCGGTGTTCGACACGTGGTCAAGAGTTGTATTTTTGCAGCTAGTGAAATAAATCGTGCGGCACACCGCAAGCGTTGTACCTCGACGCTTTCA
The DNA here is from genome assembly GCF_905332965.1 of Bombus pascuorum. Taxonomy (NCBI): domain Eukaryota; kingdom Metazoa; phylum Arthropoda; class Insecta; order Hymenoptera; family Apidae; genus Bombus; species Bombus pascuorum. The sequence goes on along the minus strand of NC_083488.1, from coordinate 2,720,629 downwards.
CACGTTTCGCCAACCCTCGACGAGACACTCCGTGTCGGACAGAAGTCCGTCAAGCGGTACATTAATCACGAATCTTTTTGCGGCCGATGCTCCACCCTTTAAGGATTCCCGTGTACGTGTTCGTGAGGCCATGTAATATTTACACGAAACGAATGCGAAATCAAGGGAAACGTTGTGCGCCATCTTCGGTCACCGAACTTCCACAACAGGCCCGTGTAACGTTGAAAAATTAAACGTGTTCTCGATTCGAGTTCGCGGTATAATCTGTTTATCGAAGTCCTTTGGAAGTCGACAAGGTTTAAGTTCGGCCACGGCGAGGTGCTCGTGAGCCAGCAGAAGTTCAAGCTGCAGTTTACATCAAAGTTTCGTGTGATTTAGGAATATCCATTGGACAAACTCTGACGAAGTTTGTTGCTCTTCGACGATAAGTTAAGAAGAAGAATCGTTAGTAGATGGAATGACGACGATGGACAAGATTATTGGTAAAGATCAGCCAATTTTGTAAATCTTAAAAGATCACGTCACATAGTTCGTAAGTTGGTTTTTGTTTTATATCGTTACGAAAGTATTTCGACGAACGATTGGCTAACGACATGTAAAGATATTTTAGTAATGTTTCCATTTCTCGTAATATAATTTTATTCATGGAATTCAAAGTAAGAAAGAAAATTAAGTTGAAACTTCTTCTTCTAAAAGTTTCTCGGCCGAATAATTTTAGAACCAAGATCTTTTCATTCTTCTCATCGGAAACTTGCGTTTCAATCTAAATTGAAATTGAAAGTGAAATTAAACTTGACTACAGTTATTCTCGGATAGTTTGGATCGAAATTTAAATTCAATTACATCGAAAGAACATCATTTATATTAACGTATCTCTTTCCTGATACAATTTTCATTCCCTTATTAAATAAGTCAGCTGTACCATAACGAACACTGTCAACATGAAATCAAATTGATACAACGATAGCGTGCTACCACTACTATTTATAGAGGAATTCTACGAACGTATGTTCTCCTGCTTCTTTAACCCCATCATGCTTTTTCTATATTTCCACAAGCACACTCTAAGCCCTTTATAAAATATACAAGCACTCGTTCCACCATTTCTCTTTACATCCAACTACTTCTTTCCTTCGCTATCCTTCAAAAGCAACGCAACACATCGCGTTTACGTACAATACGACGATGGACGCGACGTAATGCGACATCGGTGCGAAATCTACCTAACACGCACACTGTAACCGGATAATATTTTTAACCGTCACGACGGTTCCAGCTTTAGAAATACGGCCGTGGATGGTATCGATACGAGGATTCTGTCGGCTTTTGAAAGAGTAGAAAGATTTCCGTTGCGTGGCACAAAAGGAAAGCGCATTGTGCGGCGCACGCGATTGTGAACACCTTACCGTGAGGTGTATGCAAAATCCTCGCGAATAATTCCATCGGTTTAATCCAATTTCCGCCCTGGCGTCCGTTAATGTATGCCGGCCCTCGTTCGGCACACATTCGCGTACGAGACTCAGGCAGACTCTTTCCTCCGATCGATACGAAATCCCCAGGTATTCGATAATCCTGACCGAATGCGCCTGAGGAACGTTCCATCGTTTCCAACGGTTCTCCACGAGCGACTACGACGCGCCAGCTTTTCCGGGAATTTCACTGTCCCGATGCAACCACGGTTTCGTGACTTCCGGGGCTACTCTTCCATTTCTCGCGCGATAATGCATCGATTGTGGGAATACCAACGGATCGATAATTATTAGCTTGTCCGAAAAGTTTCTTTCGTTTCACAAGGTGATAATAGACGAACAATAATTTCTGTTTTATATTGTTTTATCGAATTAGGTATGATCCATTTCGTTATATTTCTATTATTATCTTCGTGCATAATTCAATAAACTAATATAAAACTAAAAACATTGGGCGTCTATCGTTTCTTTATCAAACGAAAGAAACTCTTCAGACGACCTTATACTTCTCTTTTCCCCTCTTTTTAAGCGAATAATATCGATTCTGATAGATCAGTAATTAAACGTGCGATCTATTCAAGTAGAATGAAATTCTTTGAAATTGCTAATCTATGCTGGCACAAACTTTTAGAAAATGATTTAAAAAACGAGTTTAACGTTTTTACTTAGAACATAGTATTTCACTATATTATATAACTGTACATAAAGAATTAAAATTGTCGTAGATCTTTTATGTCAAGAATTAATAATAATTTTAGATATCTGTTTGAATTTGCATTGAATCATACAGATTGGTGGAGTAATGTTTCTATTTAATGTTGGAAAAATCAAGAATTAAAATATTTCCTATCTGATCATCTTATCGCGCGATAATTTCCTTAGGTTATCCGAAATATAATTCAACAGTTTCTCCTTTTAAAAATATTGATGCTTCAAATCCTCGTTATATCATCCTTTTATTAAAAAAAAATTACCCAGAATACAAAAAAGGTACTACCAGGGATGAAAGCCGTAGCTGTTTCCCAACGAGGAAAATTCGTCCGCACGGGAAGACACCAATTTCGTCGTTCGGGGGTTAGAAATATGCGCGTTACGTAACGCTTAGCACGGACCAGTTACTTTCGTTGTTAATTTAATCTAGGTTAAACGGTTGCCCCGGAAAGGGCCGGAAATTGAGTAAACGCGGCCGTTCTACGTCCACGAGGATCGTTTCCAACGGTTCCGCATCGATTCCAGGTCGGTGGCATAACATTTCCTTAGAATTCGCTTGCTAACCCATAAATCGGTACGTTACACCATAACGAAGGGGTGGAAAAGCTTGTAAGAAAGAGAGATACCGACGTTCGTAGAGAAAGATGCCAGCAGAGAGGGAACATTATAATGTTAAAGGGATGCCACCTAGTCGAAGAAGGGAACGAACAGAGAGATAGAGACGCGGAGGAAGAGAAAGAGAGAGGACAGAAGGCTTTGAAAGGCCGACGCGAAAGGGGAGAAATTAAAATGTAAAAGGGATGATGTGCGTGGAAAAGCGGAGGCTGCTTCTGCCCTCTCTTCGTCCCCTCTCTTCCTTCCTCTTTCTTCTTCCTTTTCCCTCTTCCGTCCTTGTCTACGCATTTTTCTCCGCTCGTCTGACAGTCATTGACTGGCCCCGGCCTGTGCGCTTATAAGGAAGGGATTTCGGTAGGAAATTAAAATTAAAAGGGATACAACCTCGCACGGAGGGGTGCCTCCATGCTCTTTGGCCCGAGAGAAAATACGGCAGGTCGGTTATCTCGTCTCGAAGATAGGTTTCGCGCGGTTTCCCCGCGCTGGGGAATGGAACTTTTATACATTAACGTACCCGACACCAGCCAGGAACACGAAAAATGTGACTGACGTCGAAAGCGTGAAACAACGTGATAAAGGTGTTACGCGTAATTTTATTTCATGCTAGACTAACAAATGTTTTCTTACTTACTTATCTGCCGAACCCTTTAATCCTTTTTGCATCTTCGTGTTTACCATTCCAACTCCACATTTTGGAAAGTTCTAATCAATTAATAAATCTAATAATTTTAAACGATTCTAGCCTAAATAGATGTAAATTTGTTATCTGTTGCAGTGAATGCAAATTCAAGTTATTTATAAAGAAACGACACGACATAGGAAAGATTCTCCAACCAATGTTTCATGGTTACACGATACGCGAAAGTGTCATCAAAACCACAAACCTCGGAATCTCGCGCTCCTCGTCTCCAGCATCCTCGAGTCGGAAACGATCGATTCCGGGATCGATCGATTGCGTGCGCCAGATGACACCGATCGCTGGGGGTAAGAGATGCCCGTTCTCGAGTACAGGATACTGTCCCGAATGGCTACAGGTGATCTCTTCTATTCTGTGAGAACATTCCCACAGCATCCGTGCAACGTGTCACCCCTTCTGTGCCAAATACCGCAGCCTACTTCTCGTTCAACCCCTCTTGTCTATGTTTCCCGGTGTTTCGTCAAGCACCTTTCAATTCTCTCTCCTTTCTCTTTTTCCTTCTCTTGATCCAGCGGAGGTGCCACGCTACTGCTCTACCGCGCCCCTTTCTCCCGGCCAAAGAAGTTCGTTCGACGATCGGCAAATCGTCGCGGACGAGGTAAGTTGAACCTAACCCCTCGTCGAACTGGCTGGCTCGCAGAATGAGAAACGGTTAGAGATATATTTCTTCCGGAACCATCACGAGATATTTTCTTGCTTGTATATCTACTCCGCGTGTCTGCCTGTCTCTCTCTTTCCTACGTTTTATTCACGTTCGTTGGCTCTTTTCATCGTTCGACCCCTTCTCCCGTTCGTTCGTCGCGTTACGCTGCCGGGTTCCGAGAGAAATATTAGGCCGAAGAATACGAGACGACGACGGGACGCCATTGTCCCGGAGATAGGAGGACTGACAACAGAAACGATTCGCCGGCTCATCTTTACCTGAACGATTCCCGGCGTGTTTTCCTCGTCGAACAGGGAGATTCGTGAAAACTCGTGGCCCTACGGGATCAGATCCTTAAACGAACGCATGAATAGCACCTTTTTTTCTTCTACTGGTATTCTTCCCTTTCTATAGGAAGATAAAGGATTTTAGTCGGTGAATCGATGGATCGATTACTTTCCCTTGTTCGCTTTTTGTTCTTGCGTTTTCATAAGGTGCACGATTTTCATAGAACGCAAGGTTGTTATCCTAGATCTCTATTAATTGCGGCATTAGAATGAAAGTTCCATTCGATCGATGTGAAGTATATAAAGACTTCCTTTTTTCGTAAATTAGAAATTAACGTTTTCAATTTATACAGGAAGGACGTAGAATATATATTTTATATAGTAGACTGTTCTTGTAACGTAACAATAATAATTCACGAGACGTTCTCAATTAAAAGGTAGGAAAAGGAAACGTGTCAAGGAATAATCTATAAACTGTAAAGTTTTAAATTAGAGTAAAGATAGAGAAAATCGAATAAACGTACTTCGTTTTAAATAAAAGACGAAAGAATTTGACAGATGCTACGATTTGTAGATCTGAATAATAAAATTTTTCAATCTTGCCGATATTTCCTTAAAAATATATCCGTCTCGTAGAATATCGACAGAATAAATTTCGTTACGAGATCTGTTGAACGAGAATACAGGTATTCACGTCGAAACAGGTGGAGGTAACATTTCCTTTCCATTCGTCGCGAAGAATCGATCTTTTATATCCTGGGAGCAAAGGTCGAACGTCGAGGAGAATTGAGTCGTTTCAAAACCAGATTCGCAGCGACGTCCGGTGACTCGCATTCTGACCCCTGTGACCCGATTTCCGGTTCGTCATCTGGACCTCTGACCACTGGACAGGTCCCTGTCACGGTCCCATTAGGATATCGTTTCACGGGATTCCAACCCCCTGGAAAAGAAAGGGAAATCAGAACGTGTCTCTCCGCCCCTGACAGTATGGAACCCTTTACGCGGAATTCAAACGGTCTAACGATTCGCAAGAAGATTATTTTCAGCCGGTTCTTCGGTAAAATCATAGACCGATTGCTCGAATGTACTATGAATACGTTTGAGAATATTATTTGAAAGAAGTTTGAGCAAAGGAGAAATGAAACCGGTTGTTGGGAATTAAATATTTGATTAATTGGAAATTTCTTTCTTCGCTCCTCGTTTAATTATTTCAACTGAAATTTTATCGATTAATCTTCGATATTTGTAATTATCTTTCATCTATTTGACAAGTAATTTATCCTCCCTCGCACACTCTTGTATCTGTAACTTATACGAAATACGAAACTGGAACTTTCTAATGGAACATCGCTATTTTATATAAATCTTGGAATTATAAGGTCCACGATATCGCTGCCTCTGAGAATTCGTTGCCATTAATAACTTTAAGATCCCGAAGTATATAATATCCAGTCGATGAATTAATATCAATTATTAACATCGGTTTACCGCTGTATTTAGTTTCATAAATCGAGGATTTGAACGAAGTTGGAGGGTTTTAGCGTAGCATTTAAAATTATTTGACACGAATGAGAATAATCATTAAAATAACAAATAGAGAGCAGAGTATAGAAGAAGGAAAAAAATTCTCCTAAGTAAAAATCGAGGATTCGTCTCTCATAAGTCCTCGTGTATCCGAGGATCTACACGAAGGACGAGGGTCCTGTCTGAGGATCCTGTTCATGTGTCACCGGCTTAAGGAGCCTTCTTAATTCAGACTGGTATCCACGCACGGGACCCCATGCCAACGTGACGATCATGATCTCAGGTGGTTTCTGGAATCGCCGCTTGTCAAATCGAATCCTTCCGGGCCGAAAGGACGATTTACTTTTTCACAGGATGTCTGTCCAGGCGCCAAGACCTATGCAAATAACGGTAACGTATACCTATGGGAAAATCTCTAGGAATCGAAAGATTTTATCAATTTAATAACGACGGTTTTTTCGAGATTTATAGCGAAAGAATATCTTTAGTGGCAATATAAAATCAGCAACGAGCAATTTAAAAATTACTCGATCTTCGTAACGAATGAGAACGAAATATTCCGTTGATAAAGCAAAGAACGCACACGATAAAACTAACGTATCAAAAGTTATTTACGTTCCGAGCATCTGGAATTCTAGAAATTCGTCAATTACAAGTAAAACGTTCTCACGATAATTCGAACAACTTCACAGATCTACGTTAACTAAGTAACCCATCCTTCCCTTTAACGAAGTCTAAGAACCTTCTACCTTCGTACCTTCTCCTTCATTCACCTTTGCTTATTATTAGCACCTCTTCTTTAATCGACTCATACTTACCTCCATAAACAGCCGGTAACCGTGAAGAAACAAAGAACTCTCGCTTGTAAATTCAACAGACACGCTAGAAAACCGACATTCAACCACATTGATTACTCGCGCGAATTCTCCGATCAAGAACCTCGATCGTTACCACGTTACAAGATACATAGAACGATAAAAGCGGTTACAAGGAGGAGTTAAAAGCGACGACCGCTCGTCAACGGCGTTGGGGTCATCCCCGTGGGAGCCACGGGTCAACGAAGTCGAGGAACACGAATAATCGGCTGAATTCACGAACTGGTCGTTCACTGTGTCGTTCAACGAACCGGAAACGAACAAACCAGCAACGATCTCGTTTCGAGAGGCGAGTCACGATATCGCGGCGTGGTCAGCACGCGTGCTACTCGCAGGTTGCTGTCGAATTGGGACCAACAGGAACAACGACGACGTCCATTCCTGAATCACCGGTTCTCTAGACTGGTACAACGTCAAGATGAAGTGGACGACGGGTGGAAAGGTGGAAACTTTGTCAACGGTCGTTCTTCACGGGTCAGAGTGGCTAAGGGTCATCCACGATCGCGTGGACAACTCGTTAGGAGGGTGAAAGGTTTCCAGGATCGGGAGCAGGTCGACGTCGAAACTAGATCGGCACGAACCCACGTGCTTTTCACATTTAGAATGGTCAGTCTTGTTTCCTCCGACAGGGTCGCATGTCAAAGGATTACTAGACGATCAGCCTGGCTAATGACCACTGATCTATCCCGCTCCAAGATAGATACAGAAAACGATTGCTGACTGGTTCTCGAATTTTGATCGATGAGATAGTATTTAAGCTGGGAACGCTCCTTTGCTTCCTGTCGTGTAATTCGCAGGCAATCTACAATACAGATAGAGGATTACCGGACAACTGTTTCGAATACTAAATTTCGAATACTGTGGAACACATTACGTTGTCCGAAAAGTTTCTTTCGTTTTACGAGGAAATAATAGACCCACAACGTTGTTTGTTTTATATCGTTTTTTTACGTACGATCCATTTTGTTCTGTTGAGATAAACGCCGCGACATTTTACACACTTGGTTTTACGTTTCTATGAAGGTGCATTGTTGCAAAAAACACGTTTGCGAAAGAAAGACAGTTTGCGGACAATAATATGTACTTATATCCGTGAATGGAGTCAAATGGACTCGAAATGGACTTGAATCGTAATAATCGTTAATAGGTAAAACTATGTAACTCCCATCTCGTTGATTGTGCTCGTGGAAATATTATATATACTTTCATAAGAACCCGCAATCTAATATCCAACAATTAAACTATGTACCAAGTGTCTTCGTGGTAAATAGTATTACGTTTTCCGAATAGTCTTTCTTTTACAGACACGTCTTTTGCCACGACGCATCTTTATACAAACATGAAACCTAATCTGTCGAACGTTGTAATCTTTATCTTGATAGAACAAAATGGATCATAGGTAATTCGATAAAATAATATAAAACGGAAAATGTTGTGCATTCATTATTTCCTTATAAAACGAAAGAAATTTTTCGGACGACCTAATGCATATGCTTGTATTACTATCTAAAAAATATATTTGAATATATATTATTAAAAATTCAAAAAATATCCACCCTTAGTGTATCATTTATTAAAATGCTCAGAAATATAAACAAGTACAAGAGAAAGTACAAAAGAGAAAATGTTATATCGTAGTGAGTAATAAATTTGTACAAATCCATATACAAACGTAATTAGTCTGTCATGAGGTAGTAGAACAGGAATTTGACATCGTGTTCCTTCCTGATAGAAGTCTGGTAGGTCTCCTTCCGGTCAGTCAGGGTCATGTGTCGACGGATTATGAGGTGACGAGCGCGGCTAATGGTCGTACGATGATCTTGACCCGTGAGACGCGTGTAATCCGTCGCTGGCCACACGGGTCCTTCGGGGCACCGTGATAGGGGTTCTGGCTTTCCAAACAAGTAATAAAAGCGAACTTACGACTGCAAATAGCGTGTATATTACGCCTTGACTACGAGTTCTCAAATACTTCTATGCTCGAGCAACACGTTGTCCGACTGTGTTACATTTCGAAGAAATTTATTGAAAGTCCACGATCCAGAAGGATTAGAAAATTCGAAGGAAAATTTGCACGTTGTAATTAGGTTGATATATAATACCTGAGAGGTCTGGGCGTTTACTAAAAAGTTCAACTTTCTTACAAAACGATCATCGTCTAAAATGATTAAAATATTTATCTATTTAAGTCAGAAGAATTTAGATTCTAATTCGTTGGTTTTGAATTCCCATCTCGTTTGTTAACTAAAATTTAATCACGGATTCAAAATTTCGAAATATTTAAAAAATCACGGAATAACTCTTCGACCGATTAAAACCGTGTCGGTATTTATTCGCTCGTGATTAAATAGCATTCAGCCATAATTAAAGAATAAACATACAATATGATCTAGAATCTGTCGAATTCGGAAAACAGTGATACTAGGCAACGCCAAACAGATTCGATAACAGCGAGGAAACGATTAAATGCAAGCAGCTGTGAGAAACTGACAAAGTGGTGCATTCAAGGGTGGGAAAATCGTGGCTGCATAGTCGTTTACTTCGAATAGGATGCTGCAAGGGAGTGATCTTTCCTTTTTAAGTGACGTCACCGAGCAGCTCACGAAAGCAGCTGTTGGCTTTTGACTATGCCTACCCCAAGATTGATTGCCAGATTAGTCCAAGTATTTTCAACACGGAAAGGGTTCGTTTTCGATATCTGTTCCGGTGAAGAAAGTTGATTTTATCCTCTCGATCGAGATCATCTCTTTGAGATCGCATTAACCACGCGTCTTCCCTCTTTAACGATCTGTATGGCTATCGCTAAAACGAACGTAGCTTTAACCAAACATTTCACGTTTTCAATACCGCCAAGCCATGCACCAAAAACATCTCCAAAAAATTATCATTTCAATAGGGAACGTGAAAAGATTTATGCGCTTTACACATCATTATGCAGATCGGTCTTCTTTTTCAAATTTAAAAAAACTTCAATCACGTTGAATTTGTCCGCGAATCGCTCGCATCGTGCATAATCCACGCGTTCCAAAATAATAATAATAATAAAAAAAAGAAATTCAAAAAGCGAAGAAGTCGTGAAAGAGAGAAACAGAAAATCAGAGTTCGACCTTACGGTGCCAGAGGTTGTTGCTCGTTAACAAAACGAATCCGCGTTGGCCACATGCGAAAGCTGGCCCCCGTCAGATTTTTCAGGTGTCCAGGTGACAAACGATCGTCGTACGTGCGGATGCATTTCTTCGTGGATTTTCGCAGTCGCGCGGCTTGGCTCGCGCGCCTCAGAGAAATGAACCTGTTGCAGAGGTTTATGAGAGGCATTAGCATACCTCGTCGTTGGCCTCGTCTCCTGGCCAAGGGGCCCGGGGATCGGCGGCACGATGCATCGTCGATGCACCGGCGAAACAGCTGCGAGATAAAAAGAACCGACCGGCCGTGGGGAGTGCACTTGTTGCGTCGGTACTTTCGATACATGCCGCTATTTCGTCCAACACCCGCTGGATAAGGGATGAATTTTTTATTCCACCACGATACTATGATGGAGCATGACCTCGATAGCATGATGAAGCCGTGGAATGCCGACAGATTTTCGAGCGCAGATTTCTAGTTATCCTTGAGTGAAATTTTGCACTAATAAAAAACAAAAGGAACTGTGTTTCAGTTTGAAAGAATTTAAACGTATTTTATATGTTTACTCCTTGACAATTTTACTTGATCTGCTATCAAAGTAGGAAATTAATATCAATCATGAAGTTTTTTTTCTCGAACGAACAATCTATTTACGGATGATTGACTAAAAATTAGTTGCACTTAGCGAAATCTTTTTATCGCGAAAATTGATCGTTATGACGTTTCTCATTTGATAACGTTTCACGCGTTTCAACCGTAGGCGAAAGTTCGCGACAGCTGTGAACTTCTAGTTGGCACGTTTTCCTCTTCCGTTGGACGCTGACAGTGCATTGTCTCCTGATTCGTGTAAGAGGACGCCAAGCTGCGAAAATAATTGCTCGACGAAAGACAGAGCGGCGTCGGAACGAGTCGGTGGAAGAAAGCAAGGAAGGAAGGAAGGAAGAAAAGGTGAAAATAAATAAAGAAAGAAGGAAAAAAAGCGGTTCCCAGGATTCGAATGGCCTCGTATGTCTCCTATAAAGGGAAGATTGTTCTGCTTCCATTCTGCTTGGAGGGATGCCTGAAAACGAAGGGTCTTCTCGCTTCTTGTGGCTCCGCGAGGGGTGGTTAAGAGGGATGCTGCTGTTTCTGTACCCGTTGCCGCTGCATCTGCCCCTTTAGTGTAATGATATCTGAAAAAAAGACAGATCCATTCATTGGTACGCCTCTCGACCATCAATTTACCTCTTAAATAGATTCTCGACGGTGCATCCAGCTCCTTTCACCTGAATTATCGTGATTTTGTCTTCCGATCGATTGATAACGATGCTCTTAGCCTATCTAGTTCTACTTCTCGCAATTTTCCAACGTCTCGTAATCCGACTAATATCCGTGCTAAAATCCCTTTACTGACAAAAGGATATTACACATGTTCCGTAATATATCGGTATTCGCTTGGATAACTCAACGCTTTCACGAAAATGTTCTATCGTCGCGTTATACCTTATTACAATACCTTTCCTTCGTCCCATATCAAATCGAGAAATGATAGAATACAAGGTGCGAGAGGCTGGTCCCGGCAAAAGGTTTCGATCTCGTTTATACCAACCGGGGAATCGCGGAGGAAGATCTCGCAGGACATTCAAGAGGGACGTGATGCGATTCGCCTCGGTGCTACGTCGGTGAAACGCCACTTCACGCCAGGAATACAGAAATCAAAATCACGAGGCCGCACGCGAAGCAGGTTAGAAACAGGGCTACGAGAACCAACTCACCAAGACACGTATTCTAGTAAACGTATTGTGAACTCAGAGCTGGACAGACTAGACGTTGCAATAGGGAGAAATAGAGACGAAAGCTCGATCGCGATCACGAATCGAGACGATCGTTTTTCCTTCGTATTACGATGGATTTCCAGAAAAGGCGAATCGGCGTGGTCATTTCACGGGCTGTTCCGCATTGTCCTGCAGGAGCAGAGTGGAAACACGGTAACAGGAACAAGAGCGTGAGCGAGGGGCGAGAGACAGACGGGCCCGACACCCTATATTTTGGTCTCATTTTACTAAAAGCCGATCGTATTTCACGATTCCACTCGTCGCGGGGACAATACGTCTGCGTGCCGTTTTCTATTCGCCACTGCGCTCCACGACGTTTCACCGTCTATTCGTGAGCCCGTTTTCACGAAACTCGTAACCTGACTTGGGGAACGACAGCTTTTTTTTTTCTTTTTCCTCTCCTTCGATATCTGCTTTTCTTTCTTTTCTTCGACTTTCTAAAATCGGCACGGTATATAGAGACGCGGTCATTTGTCCGCAATTTGACCATAAATAGAGCCAACGACGGGGATATTTACTCGCGTAAAGAAGCTTTTTATATCGGTTTTTTTTCATTACTACAAGAAAATTCTTTTTTCGTTTTGGTTTTTCGTGCTCCTTTTTCAGCTGTTTTTTTTCTTTTTTTTTACAGCCAGGATCGTGTCCTTTTAGAAGAAATATATTGTCGTGGGTTCAGATGGCAGCAACCGCGACCGAGCAGCGTGGAAATTTCGAGGATTGCGAGGAGATCACGTGACGGATTTGCGAATAATATGGGCCATGTGAAGCGTCAATAAAGGAACGCGCAAAAGTCGAGCGGTTTATGAGCGTCAACGATGTTTGACTTGTCGGAGACGCTTATAGGGGATGAAAGTTTTAGAATATAATTGCTTCAAGTCGCAAAAGACTTTCAAATGCATAATTGCGTGCAATTAGTCATAGTAGTTTCGTAGCAGAGAACTCCGTAACAGTAGTTTAGTTATAGTACGATAAATTCTTTTAACGTTTGAAATATTCGATACGATCAAACCGTTTGAGAAGCCGACAAAGAAGAAGAAAGCTTAAGTGCCCGTTAGAACGCTCGTTACATAATATCTGATCTACAAATCAAGCAAAGGTGATGGCTCTTTATTAACAGAATGCAACGGATACCGAAGGCGATCCTTCTTTCGTACCTGCAGCTGACCGGGGACAGTATCCTTACTCGTCCCGTGGACGATCCTAAATTAATATTCAAATCTGTATCAACGGGCCTCTGTGAATCTAGCCAACGGCCTAGAACCATTGTCATGTCGAATTTCGTAGTATCCCGGTGTTCTGAAGTGTCCTCCTAGATCGTCCAAGGATTCGACTCCGATTCAATACCCCCACTTTGCCGGCACTTTCGTTCCCTTCTTGCGATTCACTGGACGAGGACTTCTGCCTGCATGGTTTTTTTTCTTCGAAGAACGAACGCCATTGGTCCAACTATCGCTGTATGACTGACCTAATTATTCCGACCTACTGGGAGCAGGTGGTCGAGGGTATGATTTCTTTTAACGCGATCTTACTTCGTGGGTTACACGCATAAAATTTTGTCAAGAAACTAGACCGCAACGTGTATCTTTCTTGAAAGTTGTCGATACCTCATTGAACGTACATCAGTTTATATGCCACTTTTAGAATTCGCAGTTGATCAGATAAATAGAGCAGAAAAGTTACATAACTTGATCCGACAGTTTCTGTTGCTGCTAAATTATTTCCAGAACGTTTGAAGCTATACCAGACGCCGCTGGTATCGAGCGACGATATTAACGCGAACACATGTGAACGTTTCGTCAGTTCTCAAGGAAAGATTCCCTAGTCTACCGAATTCTTGGAAAGACAGATTAACGATTCCGCTTTCGAGTTTGTCTGGCAACGAGTTATTACGTCGTAATTACAATGTACGGATTCGCGAACGACAGTGGGAAATAAACATTTTTAAGAATTAATCGGTCTACGTCCAGATTCCTCTTTCATTTCTTCTGTGTATCTCTTTTGCCTCTACTTTTTACTTTTTTCGTTTCTTTTTTTTCTTTTTTTGCCTGTTGTCATTATTATTGCCTTTTAATAGGTGCCGACGGTCTTCTCGTCTGTCTGAAATCCACCGATCGCCGACGTGGAAATCGTGGGAGCGGGTGTCTCTCGAATAAAACGAATTATCATATTAATACCGGCGTGTCATCGTCGCATTATTCATGCCTGCTCGCGACGAATATCCTCCGGCTCTGCTTATAAATCACACGCGTTCGTGGAAGTCGGTCTTTTCCTGTGATTTTGAAAATTCGGAGCCCATCATTTACCAAGAATCTCATGCTCTTCTTTCCTGATAATTATCCAACGACTCATCGTTCTGCTGTTTCGTATTATTAGGATAATATTTCATTTCGTTTATGGTGTTCGACCGTATACCCTGGAAATTCTCTTTCTCTCTTTGTACTTAGATTCTCGGGTATCGTATAATTTCGTAAATCGTCCGCATCGATTCGAGCAATTGTTCGATCGAGACGCTCGCATTTCGAATCCGTGCTTTATTTCTTTGATATTTTAATTTCTCTCGACTAAAATAAATTTCGAAATCAGCTTTTTTCATTCAATCTGAGAGTTTAACAATATTCTCTTCGAGATTTATTAATTTGATATCTCATCATTAAATAAATCAATTGTGTTTCACGTTTATATCGAAACAGCGGATTATAAATTATTACAAAAATCGTCGAAAAAATGGCTGGGAATTATCATTCACGTCTCGTCGGCTCTATAAAAAGATTTGAGATTTGTTCCATTAAAAAAAAAAAAAAAAAATTCTTGAAAGCTTGACTTTATAAACCTTTCGACTTGTAAAACCAGTCCACTTGTATCCATGATTTTCGAAAAGGCTAATAACCTGTGTAATTCTCGAAATGCTGAATAATTTATCTGAACTTTGCACGATCTCGAAATATTATTCTTTTCATTTTATATAACTTCTTCCAATTATAATATATCCACTTCACAAAACTATCTCGAAAACAAACAAAAACTCATTAGTTCTTCTGTATAACCACGAATTAACCAAACAGCTTTGCTTCTCGTTCTCACCATATATTCATCAGGAAAGAAATTCTCGAAAATCTTTCGATATGCTTGTAAAAAGATCGTATACGTAAGACCGAAAAAACAAGGTTATTCTCAGTGGATGATTGGACGGAAAGAAAATAAAAGGTATAAAAATACGTAGGATTTTTTCTTTACCCTTTTCTTTTTTTTCCTCTTCGAAGACCGAGCACCGTATTGCCGAGATTCAAGCAATAATTCAATTAGCCTCGAAGATTTAGTGGCGCGGACTCCATAATTCACCGTGCACCGTACGAGTGAAATAGAAATGGAAACGGACGCGACGGGGGACACGGGAAGGAGAAGGCGAACAGAGATGGAATACCGGCGGCTAGACCCACCTTGGCATAAATTAGAAGAACAATGCACGAGGACCAAGGTGGACGAGCGTAATGGCACCGGCCAGGGGTACACGGAGGACACTAATAATATAAGCCGTGTGCGTTGCACTCGCTGGCCAACCGGAAGAACGGCCAAAATTCGCGCGCGACACATGCGACTTCGCATTCTTCATTCTTGAATCTAACTTAAAAACGTATTATCTTGCAGTTTCATCGGTTTCATGGTTAGGATCGTTATCCATACGATATTCGTCGTTTCTTTTTCACGAAACTTTTTCATCGTTTGTTTCTTGGAGATAGACAGAGTCGAAAAGAACGATACATTGATTTTTTGTGACGTTTTGCGATTTTGTGCTTTTTATTCAGTAGGCCAATTCACTATACGAATAACAGTGAACCATTCAATCTCGCTGAAAAAAACCTATGATCGTCTTCTTGTAGAATCTTCCGTTAGAACATGTAAATGTTATTTGACCGTTGAAGAAATCGTATAACGTCCGATCTCCGGAACACACCAAAGTATCGTTTCCTTATGTAACCCCCTCTGTAACTTTGATCTTGCCATTTTCTAACCTACGAAACCGATATTTTCCGCTTTCGTAACGACGTCCATCTCTTCAAAAATAAAGGAAAATCCCCAAAGGATGAGAAAAAGGAAGAAATCGATCGAATAAATTACGAAGAGAGGGCAGGCCGAATTCGACGAAGTAAAAGTCGAGGAAGCGGACGGCTATAGTAGCGAAGGGTGTTCGCAGAGGGGATGCTAATAACTCGGGGTCTGACACGGCCGATGTCCCGCAGAAGGAGGAACGGACAGAGGCGAAATTCATGCGTAATGTATGCGATACGCGAGAGGCATGGCAGCGGCGCGGCGTCGTTGGCCTCCCAAACAATTAGAAAGGGTCCGTCGTGGCGTGTACGAGAGGCGAAGGCCGAGAACGGCCAGCGGCGAGGGCTGGCGACGTAGGGGTTGCGTTTCAATTTCGCTAGGAACCGTTATATTGCAACGTCTTCCGAAATTAAAACGCTTGGACTGTTTCCAACGCGTGCGAATGCCCAGGACGAAGATAGGAGCAGTACGAAGAGCAGGGCAGAACCTCGTGGCACGAATACATTTCTCATGAAACATTTTCTACGACCGTACTTTCAGCCAGCGGCCTTAAATGTCCCGTAAAAACGTTCGTTAGAGAATGTCCTGGTCGACGTTCGTTTCTGACGTTCGGACGTAGACTTCGCGTCCACGAAACTCGAGACGTTTCGTCTGTGGTTTCGAGGGATGATATTTCTGTGACGTTCAGTCTCTACGTGTCGTATTCACCCACCGTTTTGCCTGAATCACGTCAGCATGTGTAGTAATTTGGAAATGCGATCATCGATATGGTAATGGATGGTACAGTGGAAATAATTGTGAAACGCTGGCTGGAAAGGCGTGAGATTCAAACGCGTTGCGTTGCTTCGAATGGAAGTCCGAGAAGAGCCAAAGTGGGTCTTTTGCAAAAAGGAGATATTCGTTAAAACGGAAACGTGATCGTACGTAATTATTTGGTGTCGTTATATCGCTTTTGTTCTAAATAACTATGTATAACGTATTTCGATACGTATCGAAGCTCGATGATATTAATACTCCTTATACGTCGCTTTATTACTTGAGAGATCTTTTCCTCCTACGAGATTCGAAATATATTCACATTTATTCATTTATTTCCCAAACTATGGTAACATTTTTCCAACTTACACGCGCTTCCACTAAAAATAGTCCGAGTCAAATAAATCTTTAAAGGAAAAAAGAAAGTACGTTTCACGTAAACGTCGAAAGGAAAAAGTTCATCATCGACGCCAGTCATGCAGAATAATCCCTAATAACACGAGAACGCCGGTGTCGGTCCGTTTGACACGTTTCCCGATGACCACCCCGAAGAAGCAGCCCCTTGGCCCGGCGTCTCCGCAAGGAGGGGCAGAAATCGAGAAACCGGTAAGGCCCGTGCCCTAAATTTCGCTCGATCGACTCGGTAGTTTCCAAGTGAAGTGATCGAGGTCCCCCCGTTGCTCCAAAAAAGGAAAAAAAATGGATACAAGACGCGGTGGACGATGACCCTTCTTGAGGTCATCCGGAAGGGTCACTGATGTCCGACCAATGACCCGGCCCCGCCCTAACACTCCCGTGTACAATTATAAATGTATTAAACCCATCCCCTTTACAAGATAATATTTAAATCGTGGCGATGGGTTAAAGGACGAGCAGGCACGGTTCCAAAAACAGGGTTACGGAAGTACTTACGCCGTCGGGTCAGTTTTATTGCGTGAGTATTGGTGTTCCTCGAGGTCGGTAGCCTCGATTTTATTGCGTGTATTTTACGTTATAAATTCACCGACCGTCTTTACGCAACCCTTACCTGCGGAGGAGCACGATAGAAGGAAGAAAAGGAAAGGATCCACGCGCGGACCTGAATCGATGGCGATTTGCATGGGACGAATTTTCGCGCGACCGGTGGTGACTCACCACGTGGTAGGCCTTCGGTTGGTTGGGTATTCGAGCGAAAGAGATATTTATTTCGTAGGAAAGGTGGTTGCGAATGGTGGATTTCGTGAGACTTTGCAGTAAGCAATTAAGATTAGGAATGATCTCGTTACGATAATTTTCCATCATCCTCGATGGACACTACTTATTCGATACGATCGAATTGTTTCGATAAGCGCGCCGCGATATCAGTCGTACGATACGATATACGAAATACACATTGATTATGCGCTGTGTAAACTTCGTAGAGATTTAAGGTATTTGAAGATGAAAAGAGAAGATAGAAGCTATTTAAACGTTGAGACACGCCATTTAATTCGAACGATGACCGGTGGCCGGTCTCATTTTCCGTATAATTTCTGAACGGTCGTATTTTTGCCACTGTGTTATAGCACCGTTTTATCGCTTGTATTTTCTGTCATAAATCCATCGGAGGACCCTCGACTTCGAAAGGGTCTCGGGGAACCAGGGCTTCGCGAACCCCTTCGTACAATGACCAACACAGTTTGAAGAAAGATACGGGGTGATAAAAAGAATTTGGCCGAGAAGGGAAGGAGAAAAAGAATGAGAAGAGGAGAGAAGGAGGCAACGGGCCAGGTCGCAGTCGGACAATGAGAAATTGCGTACACGTTGCGTGCCATCGTGCGTTTCGCGCGCAATAGAAACGCGCACTAAATCGTGCCAGGCGGCCTGTCGCGGTTTCTCGAGACTTAGACCTCGTGTACTTTCCCAACGGTCGCTTGGCACATTGATATTTTTCGTCCTGTTCAATTTCGTTTCGACTCGAACGTTACACTCGCTTCGGAAACGATTCTATCGTGGTGCAGCTTTGAATTTTTTCACCGATGTAAAGTTACGTGGGAATTTTAGAGACGGACTATCGTAGAATGTTTAATATTTTTGACACTAGTTTATGATAAATTTTGCACCATAATGAAATTTAAACAGCTACTCGTTTTTGTTGGAAGCGTAAGAAGATGGAGTTTGCTTGGTTGCTGTGAAACTGGTTGATCGAAAGTTCTACTTCCAGTAGATAATATGGGTCAATGGTGATCCACGTGGCACTTATTGTTAGTGTTTCAAAGGATAAAGGTCAGTGTTAGATGGTATCAAAGAAAAACTGTAGGTTTCTATTAAAGGAATATAAGGTCACCCTTAAAATCTAAAATCGATCGATAGTTTATGTACTTGACTGCATGTACTGTATATACCATATTTAAACATTTGTATGAAATGTTAAAATTTCAAGCCAGAACGTCTAGTTCGAAGTACCTCGATGGATAGACTTTGTCTTCTATTTTATACGAAGTAACTCGATTCGTAGATGCGAAGAAACGTCCCAAGAAATCGTGCAAGGCAATGTGTCCAAATTCGTTTTGACGCATTAGCGACAAGGAAGGCGATCCAAAGGGAGGAAACGTTCTATAATTTTGGAAAATCGCTACGAGTGGAAATTGGGCACGATCTTCGCGTTTCTTTCCACTCGGCCTTGAAAAACGAGCAAACTTCCTAGCGGAAATTCCGTCTGGCGTGCAGACGAGTGAGCCAGCGGCAATTTCGAGCGGATTCCGCATTCGCAGCTCACCGCTTCCGGTTTCGTCTTTCCTGGTGCCGTTTCCTGCGAAATGGCCCGGCCAATCCGCGTGGCCGCCCTCGTCTACAGGAAAATCTAGTTGCCGTGGAAACTTCGTGCCTCTGCCTGATACATCACAGACTTTCTTTCCGTGACCGCACGAACAAACGAACCTCGTCTCGAATTTACCTCAATAACAATGTTCCCTTTTCACTCGTAAGTTAACAGATATTTTTCGAACATTCCGTATTCCCTGCGACAAAATCAGAGATTACGATGTTATTAATGGTGCTGTTATTTAAAGCAAGATACAAAAGATCTATGAGTAAAGATATACAATGTGATTTAAAAGGGAAGGAACGTTTCATCGATATCAGGACGCTCCATAAGTCTCGTCGAATTTTTATTAAAAACCCCACACGGAATGATATTTTCTGTGCGAATTCACCTTTTACGAGACGAACGTCCGAAAACCGAGTAAATCCGATCGATCGAACGAATCGTTCGTTTCTATCCAATGCAATGGGCCACCGTCGAGTCCAGATAGAAGATAAGTGAACTTTCTGAGCTCCTGTCGCGTATCGATCCGAATTCCCATTCAATTTTCTACGCCCTCGACGCACACGACGGAACATTATGCATTAAACATGACGCATAACGCATACGCTGTGCTAATCCGCAGACAGTATAAGCATATCAGCTTTGATACAAAAGTGCTTGATCGTGAACGTATCTACGACGAAAAGAGACATTTCGAAGAGTTCACGGGCAACAGAGAAATTGCATGCGCGACGAAATTGTTTATTGTTAATTTTATCGACGTGCTTACCGATCGTAACAGCAATGTTTGTCTCTCTATCTTTGGCTGGATTTATAGAATTTATCAACATTCAATTTATAGAACGCGATCCGCATGGCAATTTCAACTAACACGGTGTATCATTTTCCTCCCTCGACATCCGACAAACTATCAATCACTTTCTCGCTCGTGGACCCATTTTTCCAATGGCACGTCGGACGACGCGCGTGTGAGGTAGCGCGTTTTCTGTTCTTCGCAACGCAGCAGAAGAGACTGCGCGAAAACAATTTCACGAACGAGCGCGGCCATCAATTCCGATCACACGCGTGGTCGCGCGAATTTGCAAAACGATCGTCTGCTTGTGTCGGTATACGTGTCCACCGATGCAAAAATTACGCTGTTCGATCGTCGTTTCCACAGTGATAGTTATTTATGCCGGAATCATGCAAATTTTAGTAGAGCGAGGAACCGACGAGCGATACCAGTCACACATACACCGTTGTTCACAAGTAGAGATATTTGGACGCGTCTGTTGAAAATACATAAAACATACTTTAAACGAAACTCTATACTCCAACTTTGACTTTTCTGATCTTCTTCGGGATAACTATATACGGTTAATATTAATTGGTATAAATAAAAAAGCGATATAATTGAAGCTGGATTGTTGAAGTCACCACTTCTAAGAAAACTCTACATCTGGTCTTTAGTTTTCTCAGAGCACCGAAGCCATCGACAGCGCATAGACAAAAGACTGCGTCGAAGGCGAACCATAAACGGTACACGTGCAACGTTGGCTTCAGGGTTTTTCAGTCATAGGGTAACGCTGCTAGGTGCGGATCTGGACCAGCTCATATTGTATTCCAAATTTTCTACTTACACTTTGATATTCAATATATATTTTTTTTTCTACCTTAAAATTTATCCACGCGTTCCTTTGTATTCACGTACATCCAATAACCTTAACATGGATGAATGCTGATCCTGAGGAAACGCTAGAATAAGTGGCTTTTAAATGTATCTGTTCTATATCGATGTTTCAGAGTAGTGAAAATATCTGACCCTATAAAGACGCATCACATGCACGAGCCACTGTATAATAAACTTTGTTCTTAGAATTCTCTCGCGTCTTTCGATCTTACTAGAACGATGAAAAATATCGAAAATCTAAAGTGGCCTTAATTCGACGATTAAAAACTGTATAACAAAAGTATGCAAAATATCCATATATTTACGAGCCGGTAGTGTATCTCCGATGTGACGCGTAACCGGACGAGAAAGCGCGAAAGCGAGGCGCGATAGGCCGATCGCCAGCGGTAAAGTTTACCATAATAATTACACACATCGGTCGCGCCTATTACACGCGCGCGTAATAGGGCCAGACGCGAAATAACTATAATTTACGTGTATCACCTTATTCCGTATGCCGAGTACGGTCGTAAAGTATTTGTGCTGAGGCCCGAGCACCGTCGAAAATTATAATCAACCGCGAGTTATTTAAGTTAGCAATTTTATTTCGCTCCGTCTCTGTTCATCGCCGTGCGCGTCCTGTGGATATACGCGCGCGCGGTTTCGGGGCTTCCATCGTCGGCCCCGAAGAAGACAGCGGCGGTCTGCTCTATTATTAGGCGTAATGGCCCGGGAAAACTTTCATTAACTTGTCCGATGCCTAATTCATGAGACGACCGGACTGCGATACCGTGTAATCCGCGCCTCCTACTTCGGAACCGCTCCACAGGGAAAAAAGGATTCGAAGCTTATTCGGGAAACGATTTCGGCTAGGATGAAAAGAAAAAGAAATGGTTCCTGCGTTCACTAGAAAGTGAACGGTTTGTACGAAAAGTTGTGAAAGTTTGAAAATTCTACATTTAAGGAACCTTTCATTTGATGAAAGGATTAACTTTATTAACGTTGATTAGCAATATTTAAAAATACTGGGACGTTTGATATTAACGATAATAGAAGACGATAATAGTAGATAATGTTGATAGCTGATAGTAAAATCTTTCTCTTAATAATATATTTATATATAGTTCCGTGTATTTAAAAAAAATGTACATTTATGTTTCAAACGTTAAAACACGATATAAAAATATTACAGAGTGCCTTGCTGAAGCTATCGGAGAATATCAAATATAGAAGCTATTACATTAGAATAATTTTAGGATTGTCATAGTTGGAACCGAGTATAATATTTCGCGTGTATATTTATACAGTAAATCGCACCGTATCGTCGATTTTACTTCGAAGTAAAAGAGATACTTACGTAAGAGTACGTTCTAATGTATCTTTAATTTAAAATCGTTTCGCTACGTTATTACTTATATTTCAATTGTTCACGGCTGACAGAAGTCACGATTTTTTTATAGCAATGGTGATATAAGTATAAAAAGTATTCTTCTCATCCTCTTCCTCATTCATAATAAATATCGTATAAATAATTTATTCTACGAGTGTAATCATTAGTATCGAATTAGCGGTTGTTTAATATTTTTGAGTAACGGGAACAAATTAATAAGAAATTTAAATCAATTCGTCTCGATAATAAAAAATCTAAAAAGTAAAGTAAAAAATTTGATCAATTCTTGAACTATTCTTTTCCGCCACCTATGGACTGTCAAAAGAACCATTCGACTTGGAGAAGGAGGAAACGAATTCCACAGAACCTTACCTACTGAAAACGTATCTCGTTACCGACACCGTTTTCGTACCTGTCGTTTCCTTCCTTTTCCTATACCGATGCACAACAATTTTTATCCATCGGTATCGTAGAAAAAATTCAAAAATTCCCTAATACATTTTCCTAGTCGTTAAAGTAGTTAAGTATAAAGTATCCTTATCTGAACGTTCTTCGATCCATGCTTGAAATCCATAGTTCGATTCAGTCAGCGTTTCGCTTTACAAACTTTCGTCCAATTGACCAATCGAAGATGGAAAACAAGCATCGATTACAAGGATCATTGTCGCTGGATAATAATGTCTAGAAAATTGGCCGGACGATCGTCTACGATCTCGAGGACGACGTTTTCTCACTGTAGAAAATGCCTACATGTAACCATGCACGTTCACGTACAATGTATACACTTGTGGGGCTTATTATAGCGAAGAGTTGCAGAGCCTGGAGCGTTCGCCGGTGATTCGCGTGTAGGTATGCCAATTTCTGCTCGGAACAGGTCGCGTGAACATACTTGGCGGAAGGAAATGGACGAACGAAATGCAACGTGTAAAAAAGTCCGAACACGTGTAAAAGTGTAAATACTTTCTTTATTTTTAATTCATCGTTTTATAGCGAATCGCATTCCTGCTCGACAATGCTGCAATTTACGAGAACCTTGTACGTAACTTACTTTAATCGCGTGTTCTAGCGACGTTACGTCTATGCAACTTGTACTATGTTATTTCACTACTTAATGAGTTAACCTGCCTTGCAATTTCTCTTAAAAACTTTAGCAGATCGATCTTAAATCAATCAGAAGGAAAATTGTCCCAGGCGATCGTTTGGTTCCACGCATCGTTAATCCATAGTAATTTTATCTGTCATCCGATCGTCATCGTCTACTCTCACGACTTTCCAAACCTATGCTTTTCATCTCTGTTATCGTGCACGTAGCCCTTGCGAACATTGTTTACTATGTTGCTAGTGAGGTCGTTTCCCACGTCAAAGGCTGAAACTGTACGATACCCTCGTTTTTACTCCAACGACCAAGCAGATATGCGTGCTAAGATTTTCCCTGTACGATGCACGCCACGCCACACACGGGGTAGCGTAATGAGAGGTTTGGCCGTCGAACAGAAATCGCGAGCGTGTCGTACAGAGATTGTTGCACGCGTGTATATACATGCCGATTTTCAAACGTATCACGAACCGTAATTTCCGAGTCACGACGAGTCACGGCTGGCAAACGATATACGCAGTTTGTCGAGAAATTGTAAGACGATGGTAGGAGATGGAAACTTCGTTCGAGGAACGAAGTCGCCATCGAAGAACGCCGTAATTATTTTCTACCATGCGCGTGTCAACTTGCCGTGGCTTCAGGCGTTTTGCACCAATTTCTCCCTCGAATCGAACAGTCGATCGTGGAAACGATCGAAGTTCTTTGCGAGTTGAGAAAATCTTGTACAATTTCTGGCTCCATACTCTTTTATCGTTGACTAAAACGATCGCGTACCGTAATAACAAATTAAGCAAAATAATTGTTAAAATTTTAGCCAATTTGCCATCTTACGTTTAGAATAATTTCGTAATTGAAGTATCGACGATAAATCGACGAAATCAATTTTAAGATCTCGACAAATATTCAATTTTTACACTTGAAATAATTTTCTAATTAAGATATTAAAGATAGATTCTGACTTAAATAAATGAAATAAAACGTGAATTTTCTTTTCTTTTTAGATGTTACCAAAGATATTTGACGATCTTTCGTCGAAATCTTTTGTTTTATATAAAATTAGTTTTTATACTATTTTTTTACACCATTCTGAGATAAGCAATTAACAAATATGTTATATAGTTAAGATCGCTATTCTTGACACTTAACTACAGTTTTCTGTCGAACAGGCATTCGGTCGTGGAAACGTTCCGAGTTTTAACAGTAATGAAACTTGCTAGTCAAAGACGAGTTAATTAACAAGTTGGTATTTATGTTCTTACTGTGCTGTGTAATTTTCTGTTGGATGAACAGCCGATCGTAGAAACGTCTGAAATTTCCAGTAACTCGTCAGTTGAGTTTTTAGTTAGGCTTTAAGTATGTTTGAATATGTCGTCAGAAAATTGCTATTGCGCATTTTACCAACACTTTTAAGTATCGTAAGACAGACACGTGGTACGTATTATTCGAGATTGATAATACGGATTTTATTTATCAAAAATTCTTTAAAAATTATGATCCTCATTGTTATTTTACTCTGCTAATTAATCAAAGATGGCTCTTGATCTCGTTTGTTTAATTATGATGCATATTGTTTGGATCCATCTTCTCAGAGAATCGGCTGACTTTATTTTCATTCAAGAGCCAAATCCTTCGAATAAAATTATTAAAATATCTTTCATGTTCTACTCTCGTTTCCAAATTGTTTGAAAATAACTCTCTACAAATGATCTCCAAATTTTACATTAATCGATATTTTGGTAATCGTTCGATCTATTAATCAGTGTTCCCACGATCGAGCTTCCACTGTATTAAATTTTGTTTTAATTGATGATAATCTTACATTACAAGATTATAAATTTACTTGATGACACATATAAATTAAGTAGTCATAATTTTTAATAAGTAAATATTTTGAAGATATGACTTTGTATAAGCATTTGTAATTTAATCATGATTGTGAATTAAATGATGTAAATGAAACTTTCTGATAATTTTTATCTATTATTTACGTTTATTATTAGTATACATATTATATCAATCCTAATTATGATATTACGATGATATCACGATAAACACGTATACGTCCAAGTGACTCATAAATTGACACACGAAAACTTAATTTATACCTTTACAATTTCAAGTACAAAAAACGCAACTAGTCATTATTCAAATTAACATAACATGTACATAATAATTTTGCTAATGTCGACTTCCGTTAATGAATAGAACAGTCGCAAAAGTTACAATATTAGGCTCTATGAATACGTGTGAAATTAAACATAGTTTTTCATCTATATATTCATTAATTTGTTATATAACGTAATAAATAGACGTTGTGATTATATAAATTTGTTCGCTTTTTTTCCCACTTTTTTCTTCCGTAAGACATTGTATAACATTAAGCAAAACAGGTTTTTACATTAGAAGTTAACTTAGGAAGATATAGCTTTTATATGAAACGAAGAAGACTTTGACACTTATCAAACATATTTTTTAAAAAATAACTTTATCACTGATGTATCTCTTTAATCAGTATTTGTCATCCGTCCTTCATTCCGTCAACAAATAAAATTTAATTTTTTAATTCAAGGGAAGAAAAAAAAATTCAACTTTGAATTCTGCGCTGACAGTATGATCAAGTAGTCAATTTTCTTTTTGCCGTTATATAACTTAATTTCTACTCGTTCATCACAAATTCAATAAATCTTCGATTATTTCACGAAGCTGTAAAACTCATCTTGACGTAAAATGACCTAAAGTAACATAAGAGGTCATAAAATAACAGGTCATTACGAGATTATCGCTTCGTTTATGTTTCATATTATATTATATTAATTATTATTATATTTTAATTGTTTTACTATACTTTATACTTGATTATATATTTTTATGTTATTATTACTTTTATTATTTTTATATTATTATTATTATATCATATATTATATACTTTAATCCATTTAAAATGAATATCCAAGATCTGATACTATTAAAACAATGTTCGCATTATCCTCAACCACGATGTACGTGCATCATCAGTGTGTATGGCTTTATATGTACCAGTATAATAAGGCCAAACAACCGTTGTTTGAAAATTCGCGAAGAAAAGTGCCGTGGGGTCTCGTAGTGTTTTGGCAAATTTACAACCACGCAGAATATTTCAATGGGTTTATAAGTTCTCGGCTCGAAATTTCCGCTTCGTTATTAAAATTCGTACTTCTCTTTGAAGTTCTCACGACGGAAACTACATAGTTTGTTAATTGCATCGCGTCAGCAACACATGATTCAACAATAAATTTCTTAGGAGAGGGAGCTTGCAATTATTACTTATATATCGTGACAGCCGACTATGCAGAGATCACTATTAACGTAGATCGCAAAGATACGGAAAAATTTTCTCCTTTCACGGAAATGTGAATTAGATATCTGCTATTACATTATAGTGCTTGTGACAACTGAAGTATTCGTTTCTTAGTGGTACGTACTGTATACTTCACTGTAAAACACACGGCAGAATTAAGCTATTTGTTCTAATTTTCTATTATTTACTGACAATTTTCGTTCTTTGTTTTGTAAATAAAGTTCAAATGTGACGCAACTCTGATTCACAATGTTATGTATACTGTAATTTCTTACCTTTTCTTTCTTTTCTGAATAATTTACTCAGTTTAATCGAACAGTATTTTCTTAATTACACTGAAATTTGATTGTTAATCTTTCATTAATAGTGATATACGTGGGAAAGAAAGCAGATTCCATCAAATTCGAACGATCATACAGATCAATCATGGATACAATTATTAAACATTCCATTCGAATAAACTTTCTAACGCTGTACGAATAAGCTTCATAATACCTTTTCTAACGCTGTGTTTATTCAACATTCCAAGAAGTTATTAACTATGCAAATAATAGATAATTGCGTTCAGGAAAACTAGTGCATAATCTTCTTTTAGTGTCATTATCAGTCTCTTTTATAAGAACATTAGAAAAGACGTGAGCATAGTACAATAATAATTGATAAAATAAATTCTGTCGTAGCTCCAATAATTTTCAAAATTTCTAAATAAAAAAGCAGAAGATTTCAAAAGAATTTACACCAATGATCTTATTAAATCAGAAACTAACAACATATTAGACTAATCATACACTAACAGACCTGCGGATATTTATACAATTTCCTATTTTTAAGAATGAAATTAAACATAAATAAAGATTTCTTCCGTACATATTAAATAGAACATTACAGCGAGTGCTATACTTGAGATATTTATATATTCTGTGCATTTCATACATGTTCATGCTTTTCAATTTCCCATGAAAGAATGAAAATCTGTAGTTCATGAATGATTAATAAATACGAGTATTATTTTATGACACTAACAACAACATGTTTTTTATATGTCAGATTCATACAAAATGGCTCTGTTAACGCCATACTGGGGACTGGATGGCATCCTCGTCCTATCGTCCCTAATGGTTTGCGCTTATCTGTTCGTAACTCGGAAATTCAACTACTGGTCGAAACGAAATGTGAAAGAGCTTCCACCTACGCCCTTCGTAGGCAACTTCATGGACTGTCTTCTGTCAAGAACATCAGCTTCAGAATTTGTCAGGGACCTATACGAATACGGGAAAGGTTTACCTTTCTTGGGATTCTACATCTTCGATAAACCTTATCTGTTAATTCGCGATCCAGAACTCGTGAAGCACGTGCTAGTGAAGGACTTCAACTATTTCGCTGATAGATACGCGACTGCAGATGAGAAAAATGATCGTCTTGGATACGCAAATGTGTTCATGATGAAAAATCCACAATGGAAATCTCTCAGAACAAAATTAACACCGATTTTCACCTCGGGCAAGTTGAAAAAAATGTGCGAGTTAATGCTGACGGTCGCTGACGATCTTGCAAAGCATCTCGATTCGTTGCATTTGGAGGGTAAGCCGCATTTCTAGTGCATTTACGTAATAACAGATTCACCATGAGAAACTGTTGTTAGTTCAATATATATTTTTAAAACAATAATTCTTATTCAATAGAAATGTTTGACAAAATTAAAAGTCAATGCTCTCTGCTGCGATGTACTTCAAATTTTACAATTATCGCGTCTTGATTAAAAATACAATAGTGCCAGACACGTGATAAGAATCTATTGTCTGTTTCAGGCGAAGGGAAAGTAATGGAATTCAAGGATATTTGCGCGAATTTCACTACCGATATGATCGGTAGCACTGCGTTTGGTTTAAAAGTAGATTCGTTGGAGAATCCAAAAGCACCGTTTCGTGAATATGGCAGGAAGATCTTCGATTATGATTTCCATCGTAACATGGAATTTCTTACTATATTCTTTTTCCCTGGATTAGTCAAGTATCTTAAACCGAAGTTCTTTGGGAAAAAAGCGAGTAACTTCCTCCGATCTGTTTTCTGGGATGTGATTGAAAAACGAATCGATTCGGGTCAAAAGAGGAATGACCTCATCGATTTGCTGATCGAGATGAGGGAGAAATACAAGAACGACGAAAGTCTGAAGGACTACAGTATGTATTTGCTGCAATATTTTACTAATTTCTATTAATGAAATTATTTATTTATCGTAAAAAATCAGAAATTTCGAACAATATGCTCTGTGAATTAGGATTTCATTCGTATCCTTATTTCGTGAACTGCCAATGAAACAGACGAAAAATAACGTGACTACTTCTTCCAATATAATTATGTTCATGTTACAAATTGAAAATTATGCCCAGATACCTATATTTGCGAATTTGCTTTCAGGCTAGTTTCTAAGTGTATTAAATATATTAGATCGTTTTCCTCAACTTTTGCGAAGAAGTTTAATTTGCATTTCTCAGAATTCGACGGTGACGATTTAGTATCACAAGCGGCCATATTTTTTACTGGTGGTTTCGAAACATCTTCTACTACCATGTCTTTCACACTGCACGAACTTGCAATGAACCCAGATGTACAGAAGACACTTAGGGCAGAGATTCACGATGCTCTGGCGAAAGCTGATGGCAAAATCTCATACGATATGGTACGGCAACTATAACGATATTAACTTAGAAACACGTGAGATGCAAATGAATAGCATGTGAGGATTGTTATAACGTAATAGTAAACATAATGATAAATATAAGTTTTTCACAGATTATGACATTACCATACCTCGATATGGTTATTTCGGAAACCCTTCGTAAATATCCACCTCTGGCATTCTTGGATCGAGTCACTCTTGCCGATTACAAAGTGCCTAATTCCGATCTGGTGATAGAGAAAGGCACTCCGATATTCATTTCGATGATGGGTTCGCACTACGATCCGCGATACTTCCCAAATCCGGAAAAATACGATCCCCTTCGATTTACCGAAGAAGCCAAAAGCGCCAGGCCAAATTTCGTCTACTTTCCCTTTGGTGAAGGACCCCACACTTGCATTGGTTAGTAAAATTTTTCAAAATATTTTCCAATATCATTAACGTTACAACTATCGATGGCACAAGTATGAAAATAGTGTTAAATGAATCGAAATAAAATACGTATATGTGTAGAAATTTATATATTTAGGACGTCAGTAGATAAATGTCGTGATCAGTATCCGTTTCTGTAAATAGTTCTTATATTATTACCGATAAGGTTTTTTTTTTCGTAGCACGCTTTGCAATCACTTCAATTAAGATTAGCAAAACTTAATGTGTGGAGATCTTATTTACAACTTGCATTTTCTTATGGTAGTCACATGACTTTATCACTTTTATCAGTAGGTAGTAGATATAGTCACAAATATCTTTCATTGCACTTGTAAACAAGCTTTATACGTGCACTTTGCACGTGCTATCTTTACACCTTCAAATATCAGAATGTTTGCATGACTTGCTAGTTCATTACCTATAGAATGGAAGATGACATTCTAGGAAACAGGACTGGGTTTGACCTCTAAGTTATGCATATCTTCTAGTACACATATGTATCTCTCTTGTGCAATAGTTGTTTATCATGTAGAATAATATTTATTGGTATGCGATATTATTGCACAGATAAGATAGAAGTTTCTGCGCTGAAGATATTTTTGCATATGCAGCTGTTGGAAATTTGCATATTGTATGTTGAGTTTCGAATATCATATGTATGAATCCATTTTGTGAATATGCATTTGTGAAATATTCATATATGTTGGAAAATCTCGTAATTGGATATTTCCATAATTCTTGGTACAAGTTAAGATCCCTGATTTTTCAATGATCCGTTTTATTGATTTTACTAATTTTAGGTATTTTAATTATAATTTATTACAAAATTATCTGTCGACTTGTAGCTTGTAAAATTTATTCATAAAACATGACTGCTTTTATTACTACATTGTTTATCATTATGCAGATGAATTATACCGATATATTACAATTTGTAATTCGTAAAGCTATATTGATAATACTTATTTAGTTATGCAAAAGGTCATGGTTTATAATGTTTGATAGTGGACGAATGATGAAATTACTTCAGACACGAATATTCAATGACATGCAAGAATATACTAGATAATATCTTTGTGCGTAATTCTGGATAGTTAACACTTATATAACCCAAATCCTCATCAGGAAAAATAACTTTCTGTTTTGATACCATGATATGAAAAGACTTGTTCGTATCATGCTTAATTAAAAATTCATCCTCCTACAAATAAAGTAGAAAATTTGCACGTACATACTGAAAACACGTATTAAATAATTATAAAAAGTGCATTATTATATTCGAACGTATGTATTAAGGAATCTGCACCTCTTTGCTTTCAAGTCTCTTTTGACTCGAGAACGTGCATACGGTAAAATTAAACATTACCAGTTATATGCCGAGGTGAGTTACAATTATAGAGGATGACTAGAAAATTTGACAACGCGAGTGTACAATGTAAGAGAAGTTTATCTCTTTTACTAACAATTACTTCAGAAGAAACTGACTGAATGTGAATAAATATTTAATAACAGATCCTACTTCATTACTCGCTAGACATAATAATTGGATACAGTTTACCACATTCTGCGACCAGACAAATTGATACAGTTTATGATTATTAGACCAATGGAATTCTACTGTGACATACACTCTCAAATAGATGACTGTTACTAAGTTTCTATTCGTGTTACTGGCATTATAAGAAAGATACGAGCACCAACTTGCATCTTTAAATTTTCTGTTGGCTGTCACTTTTAAAATCTTACTCATAATAATTTCTCTCTTCCACTCTTCGTTTCAGGTATGCGATTGGGACTCATGCAATCCAAACTTGGAGTCGTACAAGTATTGAAGGACTACGAAGTTTCGCCTTGTGAAAAAACCAAAACTCCGGTAGTTCTAGATCCCAAAGGACTCACCACGACAGCCTTAGGAGGATTATATCTCAACATTCGAAAAATTACCACTGCTGCTGGTTAAACGAAGCTAAAACTTTACGAATCGCGTTATGCATTCCATTTTCTGCTTTACTTGTGATAATTTAAACATATTTTACTATTGGTGAAGTTCAACAAAGGACATGTATTTCTTTCTTGGCAGAAATGAACCTTTAGGTGTTAAATATATTTTAGAATCGTAATTGTAAATGCTTGAAAATTGTAATTTCAAGTATGTAAAAATAACGAAACTGATTTAGTATTAAATAATATAAAATAATACGAAATCTTGTTTCTGTAGATTTTCTGTATCGTAAGAAAGAGGAGAAAACATATTGCATGCAGAGGAAATAGAGTTCTCTCTCACTTACGTTGCCACGTACGTGTATTTGATTAATTCAATTATTTTCACTTACAAATCAGAATAATCAGCCCGTAGGCATAACCGCTAATTAATTTACGATAAGACGTCAGATAACTTTGTAATTAAAAATTTCCATAATTTCTATTACAGTTTAAATTATTGATCATAGGTGATTATACAATTATCAATTGACCTATAATCTTAAAATTTATTCGCAAAATATGACTTATTTGCTTATTACACTTTATATCACGATGCAGCAGAATAATACTGAATCATTACAGATTGCTCTTTATAATATTTTAGTGACAACACTTCTTCAATTATCCATAAAGTCGTTGCTTGTAATCGAGGGTATAGTGTATATTTAGAATATGCACTTTAGGTAGCTTTGCCCTAAGTTACACTGCAAAATGTTAAGAAATATCTGCGTGTAATTATAGCTCACTGACATTTTTACAACCCAAACCTTTGTCACGAAAGATGGCTTTCTGCTTTAGCACGACAGTGTGAAAAGACCGGTTTGTACCATCCGTAATTAAATACATAAGACAAAATTAAACATTACCGTTCACACGCTGAGATAAGTTAGAATTACAGAGGGTGACTGGTAAATTTGAAAACGGAATACAATCTAACAGAAGTTTATCTCTTTTGTTTACAACTAGTTAAGAAGAAACTGATCGAACGTGAAAAAATATTTAATAACATACTGCACGGCATTATCTACTGGACATATTAATTAGGTACAGTTTACGATAATCTATTATCAGAAAAATTGACACAATTTATGATTATTAGTCAAATGGAATTCTACTGCGGCATATATTACCGAATGAACGACTGTTACCAAAGTAATATTCTTGTTACGCGCTTTATAAGAAATATATTCAATAAAATAAACAGTAATTGAATCTTTGCAGGGTAAACCAACATAGTACAGTGAAAAATCCTACGCGGTCTAGAAATGTTACGATTTTTATGTACACAGCCTTTATGTTCAACATCGCAAAAAAAGAAACAATGCTCCCCGTGATCAATAGACGATCACTATATGTTATACTAATAACTGAATTGAAATAAAGGCAATTTAGGACATGAATCATATAAATCACAATTACCTGTACCGCCAAAGAGGGAAGTCCATTACGGGGCTTATTTATACTGCGCCGTCTGGAAATAGGAGAGTGACACAAGGGAACTTCCTAATATCTATACTGTTTTGCTTGTGAAAATTCGATTCGACTGAGAAATTTGAGCTTTCTATGTTATTTTTTCTTTCTACTATTTTATAGAAGTGACTGATCCAAATATTCCTTTACAATAATAATATATCAATCAAAATATAGTATAGATAGAAATATTTTATATAGTAGTGAATTGGTTATAGCCGAGTTGTTAAGTATGCCCGAAAAGAAGCGATAACCTAAAAAGAAAAATAACTTAGCGGATAAGATGCAAATTTTTATCATCTTCTCTTTGCCAGAGTTTGGTACGAAAGCTTAATCGATACCTAATCGCATTTTGTCAACCGGTATGATATAGCAGTAAATATCTCGAGAGAGGAGAAATTACAGAATTAACGTATATATTATCACAGTCCATGATACGAAGCACGTTCTAACAAGTGTTGAAAATTTCGTAGATGTTTTCACATTTTGCGTAAATTTGATATCTGTTATATTATAGTGCTTGTGGCGACCGAAGTATTCGTTTCATACTGGTACGTACTGTATATTTCACTGTAAAACATACGACAGAATTAAGCTATTTCTTCTAGTCTTCTATCATTTACAAATAATTTTCGTTGTTCATTTTGAAAATTAAATTCAAATGTAACGGAAATCTGATTCTCAATGTTATGTATACTGCAATTTGTTAACTTTCCCTTCTTTTCTGAATAATTTACTCAGCTTTAATCGAATAGTATTTTGTTAATTACTATAAAATTTTACTGTTTCTTCTTTCATTAATCGGCATTTACGTGGAAAAGAAGGCAGTTTCCATTAAATCCGAACAATCATACAGGTCAATCACGGATACAATCATTAGGCACTTAATGAAATGATTTTTCTTGAGAAAATAATTTACATTTACCTTCCAACTATTCTTCCATTTGAATATACTACTTCCATCGCATAGAATATAGTTTTTTTAAATGGTATTCCTATTCTAATATTTTCCACTCCTTGATGAAGACTCTAATCTTGAATCATTCCGCGCGAGACTCCAGAATATTCAATATTCTGCGCCACCAAATTACTCGTTTATTCCATTATTTACAAATAATTTCCGTCCCTCATTTTGTAACTTCAATATCGTAACGACTGTTGTACTTGAGATATTCATGTGTTATGTGCATTCTATTCTAGGCATTTTTAACTATACACAGCGGTCGCGATCCCTAAAATGCGAACAAAGGCCTGGCCGAGGTACAAGGTTTGCGATGAAAATGTGACGTCGAATTTTGAGACGTACAGGGAAATTATTTACAATTATTTACAACATTAATTAGTAGCCGAAATGAATGCCCCAATCGACGTATCGTAAACCTTGCCACCGAGGTCCAAGCCTTCAAGTAGTCGTTGAGTGATCGTGGTACGTACACCCCCTAAGCATTCACCTGTTTTCACTTCGCAAACTCCAGGTGATATCGGTTGATAGAAAAGAAGACATCCGAGTTGAGTAAGTAGGATGCCTACTTCCCACACAACTCAAAAGGTATGCCGAGCCCCGAAAGAGATTGGTATTTCCACTTATCGTATTGCGAAGTATTGTATTATCGCAAATGTTTCATTCAGAACAACATTTATACGAGAAGAGTTGGACGTTCTGTAAACAACGATGTATCTTCCTGTTCCGCGATACGTTGCGCATTTTACCAAATATATTGTTTTCGTCATTAAACCGAACATCACACATTTTCCATATTCTACACCATCTTCCTACTACACTTTCTATACTTTTACATTTTCCTCTAATGCATAAAAATTCGCAATCCAAAAATTGTTGATAAATATTGTCTTTCAGGACCAACGACAGCATTTTTTCTTATCAGACTGATTAAAAATGGCGTTGCTAACGCCATACTGGGGTTTGGATGGTATCCTGATTTTTTCGTCACTGATGGTTGCCGCTTATCTGTTCGTGACTCGAAAATTCAACTACTGGTCGAAACGGGGCGTGAAAGAGCTTCCACCTACGCCCTTCGTAGGCAACTTTATGGACTGTCTTCTGTCAAGAACATCAGCCTCAGAATTTGTCAAGCGCCTATATGAACACGGGAAGGGTTTACCTTTCTTGGGATTCTACATCTTCGATAAACCTTACCTGTTAATTCGCGATCCAGAACTCGTGAAGCACGTCCTAGTAAAAGACTTCGAGTACTTCGCCGATAGGTATGCGAGTGCAGATGAGGAAAATGATCGTCTTGGATACGCAAATGTGTTCATGATGAAAAATCCAGGGTGGAAATCTCTCAAGGCAAAATTAACGCCGATTTTTACCTCGGTCAAACTGAAAAAAATGTTCGAGTTAATGCTGGTGATCGCTGATGATCTTGGAAGGTATCTCGATTCGAACCATTTGGAAGGTAAGTCGCAATTTTACACCATTTACGTAACAAAAGATGGAACATACGAAATTGTTGTTAGCTCAATATATATTTTTAAAACAATAATTCTTATTTAATAGAAATGTTTGACAAAATTAAATGTCAATGCTCTGTGGTGCAATGTACTTCAAATTTTACAATTATCGTGTCTTGATTAAAAATACAATAGTGCCAGACACGTGATAAGAATCTATTGTCTGTTTCAGGCGAAGGGAAAGTAATCGAATTCAAGGATATTTGCGCGAATTTCACTACCGATATGATCGGTAGCACTGCGTTTGGCTTAAAAGTAGGTTCGTTGGAGAATCCAAATGCACCATTTCGGGAATATGGCAGGACAATATTCGATAATAATTTCGATCGTAGCATAGAATTCCTTATCATATTCTTCTTCCCCCGATTAGCCAAGTATTTCAAGTCGAAATTTTTTGGAAAAAAGGCAACTAATTTCCTTCGGTCTGTTTTCTGGGATGTAATTGAACAACGAGTCAAGTCGGGTGAGACGAGGAATGATGTCATCGATGTCCTGATCGAGATGAGGGAAATATACAAAAACGACGAAAGTTTGAAGCATTACAGTATGTATTTTCTGAAACATTTGACTAATTTCTATTAGTGAAGTAAGTCATTTATGAATCGTCAGAGATCGGAAATTTCGAATAACATGCTCTTTGAATTACGATTTCATTCGTATCCTTATTTCGTGAACTCCCAGCAAAACAGACGAAGAATAACGTGACGACTCCATCAAACACAATTGTATTCATGTTACAAATTGAAAATTAAGCCAAAATATCTATATTTGCTAATTTGCTTTCAAGCTAGTTTCTAAATGTCTTAAATATATCGGATCGTTTTCCTGAACTTTTGCCATGAAGCTTAATTTGCATTTCTCAGAATTCGACGGTGACGATTTAGTATCACAAGCGGCCATATTTTTTCTTGGTGGTTTCGAAACATCTTCTACTACCATGTCTTTCACACTGCACGAACTTGCAATGAACCCAGATATACAGAAGACACTTAGAGCAGAGATTCACGATGCTCTGGCGAAAACTGATGGCAAAATCACATACGATATGGTACGGCAACTACAACGATATTAACTAAGAAACACGTGAGATGCAAATGAATGGCATGTGAGGAATGTTATAACGTAATTGTAATCATAATGATAAATATAAGTTTTTCACAGATTATGACATTACCATACCTCGATATGGTTATTTCGGAAACCCTTCGTAAATATCCACCTCTGGCATTCTTGAATCGAGTTACTCTTGCCAATTACAAAGTACCTAATTCCGATCTGGTGATAGAGAAAGGTACCCCAATATTTATTTCGATGATGGGTTCGCACCACGATCCGCGGTACTTCCCAAATCCCGAAAAATACGATCCATTCAGATTTACCGAGGATGCCAAAAGTTCCAGGCGAAACTTTGTATACTTTCCTTTCGGTGAGGGATTCCGCATGTGCATTGGTTAGTAAAATTTTTCAAAATATTTTCTAATATCATCAACTATCGATGGCACAAGTATGAAAATAGTGTTAAATGAATCCAAATAAAATACATATATGTGTAGAAATTTATACTTCCAGTTATACTAACAGTTACAAAAGTCGATTGGATTTGACTTTTAGATCATACCTTCTGATATAATTATTGTATACGAAGCTTTTTATTAAGGGGTCGACATCTTTTCGTTTCGAAATCTCTTTTGCCTCGGGAATATGCGCACAGTAAAATTAAACGTCAGTGGTTATATTCTGAGATAAGTCTCAATTATAGAGGATGACTAGAGAATTTGAAATCTGAATAATACTCTATTTCCTTTTTTTTTTTTTTTTTTTTTTTTTGTATGGAGGAAACCTTCATAGACGCCCCACACCCTCCGGGAAGTGGGAGCCGCGTATTGCTGTATTCGTATCGGCTAAAGTCTCCACGGTGGCCGTACCTGGCGCATGCCGGAAGGAGCCCTGAAACCGCTCATAAGAATGACGGAACAATACTATCTAACAGAAATTTATCTCCGATTTTTCACCACTAGTTGAGAAAAGACTGATTGAATGTGAATAAATATTTAACAACGCGTTACACGGCATTATCTATTAGACATATTATTTTGGTAGAGTTTACTACATTCTATTATGAGACAAATAGAGACAGTTTATGGTTATTAAACAAATAAAGTTCTAATATACACTTCCGAATTGATGACTGTTACTACGTTTCTACTCATGTTACTAACATTATAAGAAAGGCAGAAGTATAAGCTTGTATCTTTAAACCTTCTATTGGCTGTCACTTTCAATTTTACTCACGATAATATCTCTATTTCACTCCTTGTTTTAGGTATGCGATTGGGACTCATGCAATCCAAACTTGGAGTCGTACAAGTATTGAAGGACTACGAAGTTTCGCCTTGTGAAAAAACCAAAAGTCCTGTAGTTCTAGATCCCAAAGGATTCACCACGATGGCTTTAGGGGGATTATATCTCAGCATTCGAAAGATCACCACTGCTACTGGATAAACGAAGCTAAAGTTTTACGAATCGCGTTATGCATTCCAACTTTCTGCTTTGCTTGTGACAATTTAAATATATTTTACTGTTGGCGAAGTTCAACGAAGGATATCTACATATTTCTTTCTTGGCAGAAATGAATTTTTAGGTGTTAAATATATTTTAGAATTGTAATCCCAAATACTTGAAAATTATGATTTCAAATATCTGAAAATGAGCATACGTATTTGGTAATAAATAATATTAAATAACACGAAATCTTGTTTCTGTAGATTTTCTGTATCGTAAGAAAGAGGAGAAAACATATTGCATGCAGAGGAAATAGAGTTCCTTTTCACTTACGCTATCACGTATATATATTTATGTGCAGCTTATTGAGGATTAATGGAATTTGTTAAATATATTTACTTAGCTATTCTCAGTTATCAAGCAGACTAATTGGCCGAGTAGCCGCCATGTGATCAGTGCATCACGGTTAATTAATTTACAATAAGATCTTCCAAACCCAAACCCAATATATCTATGCTATTCAGTTTTGACTGAATTTTTCTTGCAGCCTCGCATATGCAGTTGTGCACGGCGCTTTAAGTTTATCCGACTCTCGTTTATAAGCAGGAAATAAAAAAGGCAGCAAACAATTCTGGCGCATACGTACAACTGTAAGCAGATTTCATTAAAGTGGTAACGACAGTTTATTGTAAACTTCCTGGTAACTAACTAAGACCGTCAATTGTATGTACAGAAAAAAGTTGTTCGAAATGTTGACTTCTATAACATATTTAAAAATCGCTGAAGGCAGAGACGAGGTACATTTTCTGCTATTTTTCTCTGGCTGTTCTATTAGAAAATTCTATGTTATAAAAAATAATTTTGTAACAATTCCTCCAGGAGGAAGAACCTGATTGACTAAGAAGAGAAATAAGTTTCGCCCACGCAACTTTTGTATTATGCAATTTTATGCAGATTATTAACAGTTATGTTCAAAATATTCATGCGATAGGAAGAAGCTTTATAGTACGTAGAAATTTTAGCTTATGCAATTTTTACATTGTACCATTTTATGTAGGCCTTTACAAAAATTGTATAATATTCAGAATTTTGGTGCCGTGGGAGAAAATTGTGTAGCGTGTCTTCTAATGTGTGAAAACTAATTTAACTAAATTCACTAATCAGTGAATTGGTTATAACTGAGTTGTTAATAGAACATTAAACACGACTGATAAGATTGAAAGTATATGAAAATATTTGATAATGCAATTGCACTGCTAACTTACGAGTTCTAGGCTAAAGATATTTTCGCATCTATATAGGTTTTGCAATTTTATAGTTTACATGTTAAAT
This sequence comes from Bombus pascuorum, assembly GCF_905332965.1. NCBI lineage: Eukaryota > Metazoa > Arthropoda > Insecta > Hymenoptera > Apidae > Bombus > Bombus pascuorum. The sequence goes on along the minus strand of NC_083488.1, from coordinate 2,680,938 downwards.
TTTTTATTTTATGTGTTCATATATTTTACGAATGTTTATTTGTGGAATTTTATATGCTTAGAGAACTTTGTAATTGAATGTTTCCATATTCTTGTTACATCTTAAAATTACGGATTATGGGTGATTCTAGAAGTATAAATTGACTTGTAATTTGTAAAATTTGTTCAAGAATGTTGAAGTGATCGCCACTTCTAAGAAAACTCTACATCTGGTCTTCGGTTTCTCAAGCGCTGAGGCCATCGATAACGCATAGACAAAAATGCGTCGAGGACAGACCATAAGCGGTACACGTGCGACGTTGGCTTCAGGGTTCTTTTAGTCTCAGGGTAACGTTGCTAGCGAGAGGATCTGGATCGGCTTACATTGTATTTCACATTTTGTACTTTATTATTCACAATATATATACTTTCAATACCTTACAATTTACCCACGCATTTCTTTAATTCCACATACACCGAATAACCTTAACAAAGAAATATGACTGCCTTTATTACTTCATTTTCTATCCATTATGCAGAAGAATAATTCTGGATCATTACAACTAGCAATTTTTTAAATTTCACTAACAACACTTTTTCAATCATCCAAAATATCATTAATTACAATTGACGATATAGTGGATATCCACTAGAATATCCACGTTATACGTTAGATATATTCGAGGTCATGTTACAAAATGATAAAAAATATTTTTTTATACAATTGTATGTTATTGACATTTATATAACCAAAACTCTTATTGTGAGAGATAGTTTCGTACGCTGTGAAAAGATTTGTACGTATCATCCGTAATTAAATAAGGCAAAATTAAATATTGCCGATATATTGACATTGAAATATGGTACAATTATCAAGGGTGATTAGACAATTTAAAAACGGAATACAATTTAGCAGAATCTTATCTTCTCTGTTCACCGATGGTTAGGAAGAAACAGATTACAAAAACTCATTGCATTGCGTTAATTTCTAAACATAATAACTGGTCACCGTTTACGACATTCTGCGGGCAAACATTACATGCTACAGTTTATGATTATTAAACAAATGGAATTCGATTGTGACATACCTTACTCGCATTATAAGAAATGTATATATCCAACGAAATAAACAGTAATTGAGTGTTTGCAGGTTAAATCAACATAGTGCAGTGAAAAATCCTACGGGGCCCAGAAATGTAAAGATTTTAATGTACAGAGCCTATATGTCCGTATCGCAAAAAATGGAACAACGCTCCTCGTGATCAACAGACGACCAGTATATATTATATTAATATCTGAATTGAAATAAAGGCAACTTAGGACATGAATCATATAAATCACAATTACCTGTACCGCCAAAGAGGGAAGTTCATTACGGGGCTTATTTGTCCTGCGCCGTTTGGAAATAGGAGAGTGACACAAGGAAACTTCCTAATATCTATACTGTTTTGCTTGTGAAAATTACTTTGAAAGAATTACTTTGATAACCTTGAAAAAAACATCTTAGCTGATAAGATGGAAATTTTTATTATCTTCTTGTTTCTAACGTATGATATGATGAAAATGCAATCAGCCTCTAATTGTACTTTATCAGCCAGCGATGATACAGCGGTAAAATTCTCAAGAGAGGGGAGATTGCAAGTGAGACATATACGCACGACGATGCTCATTCAAATAAGATGCGTTGCAAGTTTCGAAGATGTTTTCTCATCTTGTGCAAATCTGAATTTAGTATCTGTTATACTTATAAGTTATAGTGCTTGTGGTGACTAAAGTATTCGTTCCATAGTGGTACGTACTGTATATTTCACAAAACATACGACAGAATTAAGCTATTTCTTCTAATCTTCTATCATTTACAAATAATTCTCGTCCTTTATTTTGAAAATTAAATTCAAATATGACGGAACTCTGATTCTCAATGTTGTGTATACTGCAATTTGTTATCCTTTCCTCCTTTTCTGAATAATTTACTAATTATATAATATAAAATTTTATTATAATATAAAATTTTACTGTTTCTTCTTTCATTAATCAGCATTTATTGAGAAAATAATTTACATTTACCTTGCAACTATTCTTCCATTTGAACAAACTACCTCCATCGCATAAAATATAGTTTTCTTAAATGTATTCCTTTTCTAATATTCTCCGCTCGTTGATGAAAGCTCTAATCTTGAATCATTCCACGCGAGAACCCAGAATATTCAACATTCTGTGCCAGCAAATTACTCGTTGATTAAATAATACACGATTGTGTTCAAAAAGAAAGCCGGTTCTACTAATATGTTTCATCTTTTTTATAAAAACACTAGAAAAGTTTTCCTATTAGATTAATAATTGACAAAATAAGTTTTATCATAGGTCAACAAATTCTTACAGTTTTAAAAGAACTGATGTTAGTGATTTTCTTTAACCAGAAACTAACATATTTCATTGATTATATATTAACAAACCTCCAGATATTTGTGCAATTTCGTATTTTTGTCAATGAAATTAAACACACAAAATGATTTATTTCACTCTCATTAAATATCATAACGACTGTATTACTTGATACATTCATGTATTATGGGCATCCTACTCTAGGCATATTCTATTATGCATTGAGGTCGCGACCCCATTATGCGAACAAGATGCTGGTCGAAGTACAAAGAGTGCAATGAAAACGTGATGTCGAGTTTTGAGACGCGCCGAAGGAAATTGTTTACGTTAACTAATTGCCGATATGAATGCCCCAATTGACGTATCGTAAACCTTATCATTGAGGTCCGAACCCTTTTTGAATGACAGGTTGCCTTTTTTTCTTTTTTTTGTTTTCTTTTTTTTTTTCGTGGAGGAAATCCGCACGGGCACCAGCCGCTTCTAGGGGCAAGAGAGACGTGGTAGTGTCGAACTCCAACCGACTAAAACCTCCACGATGACCGTCCCTCTTGCGATCGAGGAGTGCCTGGAAACCGCTCAGGCGACACAACAGGCCCCCCCGCGAACAACATTCTGTCCGTAAATGGCGCGGCATACTGCCATGTCTCCCAGGGGCCGTCCGGATCCTCAACCGGACTGCTTGGTGGCTCCCGGGTGCTGGAGAATCCAGCATCTAATTTCAATCCCCTTCGGAGGTCGCGGTGGCCCGCGCGCCCCCCGTGTAGGCACGTCCACGGGCACCGTTCCGCCTTCGTCGGCCGATCCTCTCGGGATGGGAAACTCGCTCCCTCACCCGCACCGCTGTCGCCATCCGCAGCATAACTATCTCGCAGAAGGAGGCTAGAGTTGCCTACGTTCCTCACAACTTACGAGGTATGACCCGAGAACCCCGAGAGAGATTGTACTTCCATTTATCGTCTTGCGAAGTATTGTGTTATCGCAAATGCTTCATTCAGAACAATATTTATACGAAAAGAGTTGGAAGTTCTGTAAACAACGATGTATCTTCCCGTTCCGCGATACGTTGCGCATTTTATCAAATATATCATTTTTGTCATTAAACCGAATATCACACATTTTCCATATTCTACACCATCTTCCTACTACTCTTTCTATAATTTTACATTTTCCTCTAATGCATAAAAATTCGCAATCCAAGAATTGTTGATAAATATTGTCTTTCGGGACCAACGACAGCATTTTCTCTTATCAGACTGATTAAAAATGGCATTGTTAACGCCATACTGGGGTTTGGATGGTATCCTGATTCTTTCGTCACTGATGGTTGCCGCTTATCTGTTCGTGACTCGAAAATTCAACTACTGGTCGAAACGGGGCGTGAAAGAGCTTCCACCTACGCCCTTCGTAGGCAACTTCATGGACTGTCTTCTGTCAAGAACATCAGCTTCAGAATTTGTCAGGGACCTATACGAATACGGGAAAGGTTTACCTTTCTTGGGATTCTACATCTTCGATAAACCTTATCTGTTAATTCGCGATCCAGAACTCGTGAAGCACGTCCTAGTGAAGGACTTCAACTATTTCGCCGATAGGTATGCGAGTGGAGATGAGAAAAATGATCGTCTTGGATACGCAAATGTGTTCTTGATGAAAAATCCAGGGTGGAAATCTCTTAGGACAAAATTAACGCCGATTTTTACCTCGGGCAAGTTGAAGAAAATGTTCGAGTTAATACTGGCGGTAGCAGACAACCTTGGAAAGCATCTCGATTCGTTGAATTTGGAGGGTAAGCCGCATTTCTAGTGCATTTACGTAATAACAGATTCACCATGAGAAACTGTTGTTAGTTCCATATATATTTTTAAAACAATAATTCTCATTGAATGGAAATGTTTGACAAAATTAAAGGTCAATGCTCTCTAGTGCGATGTACTTCAAATTTTACAATTATTGTGTCTTGATTAAAGATACAATAGTGCCAGACACGTGATAAGACATCTATTGTCTGTTTCAGACGAAGGGAAAGTAATCGAATTCAAGGATATTTGCGCGAATTTTACTACCGATATGATCGGTAGCACTGCGTTTGGTTTAAAAGTAGATTCGTTGGAGAATCCAAAAGCACCGTTCCGTGAATATGGCAGGAAGATCTTCGATTATGATTTCTATCGTAGCATAGAATTACTTACTATATTCTTTTTCCCTGGATTAATCAAGTATCTTAAACCGAAGTTCTTTGGGAAAAAAGCGACTAACTACCTCCGATCTCTTTTCTGGAATGTGATTGAACAAAGAGTCGAGTCGGGTCAAAAGAGGAATGACCTCATCGATTTGCTGATCGAGATGAGGGAGAAATACAAGAACGACGAAAGTCTGAAGGACTACAGTATGTATTTGCTGCAATATTTTACTGATTTCTATTAGCGAAGTAAGTTATTATGAATCGTCAGAGATCGGAAATTTCGAATAACATGCTCTTTGAATTACGATTTCATTCGTAATCCTTATTTCGTGAACTGCCAATGAAACAGACGAAAAATAACGTGATTACTTCTTCCAATATAATTATGTTCATGTTACAAATTGAAAATTATGCTCAGATACCTATATTTGCCAATTTGCTTTCAAGCTAGTTTCTAAGTGTATTAAATATATTATATCGTTTTCCTCAACTTTTGCGATGAAGTTTAATTTACATTTTTCAGAATTCGACGGTGACGATTTAGTATCACAAGCTGCCATATTTTTTTCTGCTGGTTTTGAAACATCTTCTACTACCATGTCTTTCACACTGCACGAACTTGCAATGAACCCAGATGTACAGAAGACACTTAGGGCAGAGATTCACGATGCTCTGGCGAAAACTGATGGCAAAATCACATACGATATGGTACGCAACTATAACGATATTAACTAAGAAACACGTGAGATGCAAATGAATAACATGTGAGGATTGTTATAACGTAATTGTAAACATAATGATAAATATAATTTTTTCACAGGTTATGACATTACCATACCTCGATATGGTTATTTCGGAAACCCTTCGTAAATATCCACCTCTGGCATTCTTGGATCGAGTTACTCTTGCCGATTACAAAATACCTAATTCCGATCTGGTGCTGGAGAAAGGTACCCCGATATTCATTTCGATGATGGGTTCGCATTACGATCCGCGGTACTTCCCAAATCCGGAAAAATACGATCCCCTTCGATTTACGGAGGAAGCCAAAAGCGCCAGGCCAAATTTCGTCTACTTTCCCTTTGGTGAAGGACCCCACATCTGCATTGGTTAGTAAAATTTTTCAAAATATTTTCCAATATCATTAACATTAGAATTATCGATGGCACAAGTATGAAAGCAGTGTTAAAAAAGTCGAAGTGAAATACATATATGTCCAAACATACGTACTACAAGAACATATACTTCAAGAGTATTCTTTCTTTAAAAGATATCTATCTTTTTAAGATGGACGTATATACTTTTGTTTCAGAAGAATTTGAAATCAGTTGCATTAAGATATATAAAATGTTAAACGTGGATATCGTAATCTCAACCTTCACCAATGTCGCGGTAATCACTACCACGGTAGTTGGCGATAACTGTTATTCTTATGAAGAGATAATCATATCGTCATAGATATCTTCCATTATACGTGTCAAGATACATTGCACGGTTCTAAATCTCGCTGCGTGCATGTTCTGCTTGTCCATAATCTAATAAATATAAAATTATAACTAATATAATTTAAAAAATTAAAACATACAATAGCAGTTACAAACCACTCGAAAGACTCGTTCGTATTATACGTAATTAAAAATTCTTCCTCTCACGAATGTGGTAGGAAATTGACGCATTCTAGTATCAAGTCGTATCTTTCAACTTTTTGTTGGCCGTCACTTTTAATTTTATTAACGATAATTTCTCTATTTCAATCTTCGTTTCAGGTATGCGATTGGGACTCATGCAATCCAAACTTGGAGTCGTACAAGTATTGAAGGATTACGAAGTTTCGCCTTGTGAAAAAACCAAAACTCCAGTAGTTCTAGATCCCAAAGGACTCACCGCGACAGCTTTAGGAGGATTATACCTCAACATTAGAAAGACTACCTCTGCTGCTGGTTAAACGAAGCTAAAGTTTTACGAATCGCGTTATGTATTTCAATTTTCTGTTTTGCTTGTGATAATTTAAATATATTTTACTATTGGCGAAATTCAACGAAGGACATTGCTATTTCTTTCTCAGGAGAAATGAATATTTAGATATCAAATATACTTTACGATTGTTATCCTAAATACTTGAAAACTGTGATTTCAAATATTTGAAAATAAGGATACTTATTTGGTATTAAATAATATTAAATAATACGAAATCTTGTTTTTGTAAATTTTCTGTATCGTAATGGAAAAGAAGTATATTACATACAGAGGAAATAGTTCTCTTTCACTTATGTTGTCACGTTCATATATTTATTTAATTCAGTCATTCACATTTACATGTATATGTAAAAATATGTACTACAAGGATTTCAATTTTGTGCTTTCTTTAAAAGACATGTATTTTTTAACCATACGGTATATATGTTTTACATAAAATAATTTGTAATCAGATTAAATAAGTTATACAAAGTATGATATATGGAAATCTTAATCTTAACTAACCTTCTTATGGCTATCACATGGCTACATCACTTTTATCAGGAGGTAATCATGGGTAGTTGGCGATAACTGTTATTCTTATGAAGAGATAATCATATCGTCATAGATATCTTCCATTACACGTGTTAAGATACATTGCACGGTTCTAAATCTCGCTGCGTGCATGTTCTGCTTGTCCATAATCTAATAAATATAAAATTATAACTAATATAATTTAAAAAATTAAAACATACAATAGCAGTTACAAACCACTCGAAAGACTCGTTCGTATTATACGTAAGTCATATAGTCATGGGTAACTTCCATTCCACCTGTAAATAATTTATACACGTTTCTGGATATCAAAATGTTGGCATGACTTGCGTGTTTATTCCTTGTTAAATAAAAGGTCACATTCTACCATAAAAAGAAGACTGCTTCACCTTTAACGTTTACATATATTTCAATAAACATATGTATCACTCTTGCTCAATAATAATTTAGCATGCAATAATACTAATAGATAATATTAATAATAATAGTAATGATACTAGTGGTAGATAATAGTAATAATACTGGTAGATAAAGAGTAATCTTTTAAGCCAAAGATATTCTTCTATAGACGGATTAAGAATTTTACAAATTGTGGATTACATTATCATTTATCAATACATTCTCCAAATATTTAATTGCACGATGAGTGGGGCAATAAGTCGTAGAAATTTTTCTGCAAAATTCGACTCTAAATCTCCTGGATAACTTTGTAATTGAAAACCTGCATATTATTTATTGCCAGTTGAGATTATTCGCTTGTTAATAATTTGTACATATTTATTAATCTTAGTAATTTGAATTACGGTTGAATATGAAATTATCAGTTATGTTACTTCTAAAATATTACTACCTGCCTATATTACTGCATTTTGTATCATTATGCAGGTGAATAACGCTAATTTAAAGCTACCTCTATCTTCATTGATAACACTTCTTTAATTATGCAAAAAATTATTCGTTATAATATACGTTTTAGAATATGTACCTTAAGTAGATATACTCTAGATCATGTTGGAAAAATGGTAGAAAATATCTTTGCGCGAAATTAGAGATTATTGAAATTTATAGGACCCAAACCCTTATAATTTTTACCGCTTATTTGTTCCGCATCGTCTGGGAATAGGAAAGTGATAAAAAGAAACTTTCCAATATCTATACCATCATTAAATTTTTCATTATATCATTTTGTGGAAGCTATTGATCGAAATATTTCTTTACGACAATTGCGTAATATTTAAAACGTTGGTGCTGTGGATAGAAATTTTATAACGTACCTCTTAATGTATGAAAATTACCTTCGAGATAATTATTATAATTAAAAACAACTGATTAATTCGAGAAAGCTATCTTATCATGTAAAATGCCAACTCGTATCATTTCTTTTATGCTAAAATCTGCTACGAAAGTTTTTCATAAATGGTATTTTGTGAGCGCTAATGATTCAGCGGTAAATTTTACAAGGGAGGGGAGATTACAAATGAGACGTATATACTATCACAGCCGACAATGCAAAGCTCACTCTCGTAACGTACGTTTTTTTGTAATTTTCCTATTGTATTTGATATCTGCTACATTATAGTGCTTGGGACTAGCGAAGAATTCGTTTCATAGCGGTACGTACGCTATATTTCATTGCGACACATACCGCAGAATTAGATTATATGTACTAATTATCTATCATTACCTGATAATTTTCGTCTTTTATTTTGCAAATTAGATTCAAATGTGTCCCTATTCTGATTCACGAGCTTATGTATAGTGTAATTTCCTATCTTTTCTTCTCTTTCTGAATAATTTAGTCAACTTCAATCGAACAGTATTTTCCTAATTACACCCAAATTTTACTGTTTGTCTTTAATTAATGGCGATACACGTAGAAATGAAAGCAGATTCCATCAAATCCGAGAAAATGATTTACATTTACGTTTTATGTATTCTTCTATTTGAACAAACTATGTCCATCGCGTAGAATATAGTTTTCTTAAATGGTAGTCCTTTTCTAATATTCTTCGCTCCGCTGATGAAAACTCTAATCTTGAATCATTCCACGCGAGACATCAGAATATTCAACACTCTGTGCCAGTAAATTACTCGTTGATTAAATAATATACAGTTGTGTTCAAAAAGAAAGCCGGTCCTACTATTATATTATATCTTCTTTAGAAAAGTATTAGAAAAGTGTTCCTAGTAGATTAATAATTGATAAAATAAGTTTTGCCATAGGTCGACATATTCTTAAAGTCTTAAAAGAACTGACATTAGTGATCTTTTTTAACCAAAAACTAACAACATATTTCATTTGATATATATTAACAGACCTCCAGATATTTCTTCAATTTCGTATTTTTATGAATGAAATTTATGAACGCACCGGGGAAGTTATTTACATCATTAACTAATTACTGATATGTATTCCTCAATCGACGTTCCGTAAACCTTGTCATCGAGGTTCGAGCCTCTAAGTCGCTGAATGATTGGGGTGCGTACATTCCTTCAGCACTCGCCCTCCCTCGTACTGCAGTATCAGAGTGGCGTCGACTTCGGAAAAAGAATATCCGACCAAAGGGAAGGTAGACGCCTACATTTCCCTCGACATAAGAAGCAAACGTAACGAGTCTCGAGAACGATTGTATTACAATGAAGCATTCCGCGAAATATTTCCCAGCTTTTGCATTTTTCTAAATCCATGATAATTCGCAATCCAAGGGGCGTTGATAAATATTATCTTCTGAGATTATCAAAAACATTTTGCCTCCTCAGACTCGTTCATAATGGCCTTGTTAACGCCATACTGGGGTTTGGATGGTATCCTGATTCTTTCGTCCCTGATGGTTGCTGCTTATCTGTTTATGACTCGGAAATTTAATTACTGGTTGAAACGGGGCGTGAACGAACTTCCACCTACGCCTTTCGTAGGCAACTTTATGGACTGTCTCCTGTTTAAAAAATCGGCCCCACAATTTCTCCAGGAGGTACATAATTATGGCAGAAATTTGCCTTTGTTGGGTTTCTACATCTTCGATAAACCTTACCTGTTAATTCGCGATCCGGAACTCGTGAAACACATCCTAGTGAAAGACTTCGAGTATTTCGCCGATAGATACTCGGCTGCAGATGAGAAACATGATCGTCTTGGATACGCAAATATATTCATGATAAAAAATCCAGCATGGAAATCTCTCAGGCCAAAAGTGACACCAACTTTTACTCCGGGAAAGTTGAAGCAAATGTTCGATTTAATGCTGGCGGTCGCCGACGATCTTGGAAAGCATCTCGAATCGTTGCATTTAGAGGGTAAGCCGCTTTTCTAGTGCATTTACGTAATAACAGATTCACCATGAGAAACTGTTCTTAGTTCAATATATATTTTTAAAACAATAATTTTTATTGAATAGAAATGTTTGACAAAATTAAAAGTTAATGCTCTCTGGTGCGATCTACCTCAAATTTTACAATTATCGTGTCTTGATTAAAATACAATAGTGCCAGACACGTGATAAGAATTCTATTGTCTGTTTCAGGCGATGGAAAAGTAGTCGAGTTCAAAGAAGTTTCCGCGAGTTTCGCCACCGATTTGATCGGTAGTATTGCGTTTGGTATAAAAGTAGGTTCGTTGGAGAATCCAAAAGCACCGTTTCGGGAATGTGGCAGGAAGGTCTTCGATTTTAATTTCCAACGTAGCATGGAATTCCTTATCATATTCTTCTTCCCTGGATTAATCAAGTTTCTCAGGCCGATGTTCTTTGGAAAAGAAGCGACTAACTACCTCCGATCTCTTTTCTGGAATGTGATTGAACAAAGAGTCGAGTCGGGTCAAAAGAGGAATGATGTCATCGATATGATGATCAAGATGAGGGAGATATACAAGAACGACAAAAGTCTAAAGGATTACAGTATGTATTTGCTGCAATATTTTACTAATTTCTATTAATGAAGTTATTTATGAATCGTCAAAAATCATAAATTTCGAATAACATGCTCTGTGAATTACAATTTTATCCATATCCTTATTCCGTCAACTTCCAGCGAAACAGACAAAAAATAATGTAACTACTGCTTCAAACATAATTGTACTCATGTTACAAATTGGAAATATTGTACAAATATCTATATTGGCTAATTTACTTTCAAGTTATCTTCCAATTGTACTAAATATACTTTTTTTTTTTTTTTTTTTTTTCGTGGATGAAATTCGCACGGACACCCGCCGCTTCTAGGGGGAAGAGCGGCGTGGTAGTGTCGGACTGCAACCGACTAAAACCTCCGCGATAACCGTCCCTCTTGCGATCGAGGGGTACCCGGGAACCGCTGAGGCGACACACCGGCCCCCCCCCTCCCGCGCACGACATTCTGTCCGTAAATGGCGCGACATGCTGCCATGTCACGTCGCATCCTCTCCCAGGGGCCGCCCGGATCCCCAACCGGACTGCTTGGTGGCTCCGGGTGCTGGAGGTCCAGCACCTAATTTCAATCCCCTTCGGAGGTCGCGGCGGCTCTCGCGCGCCTCGTGTAGGCGCGTCCACGGTCACCGTCGCGCCCTCGTCGGACGATCCTCTCAGGATGGGAAACCCGCTCCCTCACCCGCTCCGCCGCCTTCTTCCGCAACATAACGTTCACAGAAGGAGGCTACGGCCTTCCTGCCCCCCTCGTACTAAATATACTAGAACGATTGGAACTTTTGCGATATTGTTTAATTTGAATGTTTCAGAATTCGATGGTGACGATTTAGTATCACAAGCTGCCATATTTTATATCGGTGGTTCCGAAACATCTTCTAGTGCCATGTCTTTCACACTGCACGAACTTGCAGTGAACCCAGATGTACAGAAGACACTCAGGGCAGAGATTCACGACGCTCTGGCGAAAACTGATGGCAAAATCACATACGATATGGTACGACAATTATAAAAACATTAAATTAGAAACACGAAAGAGGCATATGGATAGTATGTGAACAAGGTTGTAATATAATTGTAAACATACTAAGAAATATAATGTTTCACAGATTACGACGTTACCATACCTCGATATGGTAATTTCAGAAACCCTTCGTAAATATCCACCTGTAGGATACCTGGATCGAATTGCTCTTGCCGATTACAAAGTTCCCAATTCCGATTTGGTGCTAGAGAAAGGTACTCCAATATTCATTTCTCTGTTGGGTTTGCACTACGATCCGCAATACTATCCAAATCCGGAAAAATACGATCCACTCCGATTTTCTGAAGAAACCAAACGTACCAGGCCAAGTTTCGTCTACATGCCCTTTGGTGAGGGTCCCCGCTTCTGCCTTGGTTAGTAAAATTTTTGGAAATATTTTCCAACATCTTTAACATTAGAGCTCTCGATGGGAAAAGTATGAAAGTACTGTTAAAAGAATCGAAATGAAATACATATATGTGCAGAAATTTATACTTCTAGTTATACTAGCAGTTATAAAACATGATTGGATTTGATCTTTAGATCATACCTTCTTATATAATTATTATATAGAAATCTTTTATAAAAAGATCGATATCTTTTCGTTTTGAAATCTCTTTTGCCCTGGGAATACGCATATGTTGAATTAAACATTACCGGTTTCACGCTGAGGTAAGTTACAATCATAAAAGATGACTAGGAAACTCTGAAAATGGAATAGAATCTAACAGAAGTTTATCTCCTTTTTGCACCACTAGTTGAGAAGAAACTGCCAGAATGTGAATAAATATTTAATAACGCGTTGCACGTCGTTATCTATTAAACATATCAATTTGGTACAGTTTGCTATATTCTGCCATCAGACCTATTGATAACAGTTTGTGATTATTAAACAAATATATTTCTATCATAACACATTCTCGAATAGATAATTGATTAAGTTTTTATTCTTGTCATTGGCATTATAAGAAATATGCAAGTAGCAACCTGTATCTTTAGACATTCTGTTGGCTGTCACTTTTAATCTTAAATTTTCACTCTTCGTTTCAGGTATGCGATTGGGACTCATGAAAGCCAAACTTGGAGTCGTACAGATATTGAAGGACTATGAACTTTCACCTTGTGAGAACACAAAAACCCCAGTTGTCCTAGATCCCAATTCAATCGTCACGGCATCTTTGGGAGGAGTGGAACTCAACATTAGAAAAATTACCACTGCTGCTGATTAGACGAAGCTAAAGTTTTACGAATCGCGTTATGCATATCTATTTTCTGCTTTCTTAGTGATAACTTAGATATATTTTACTATTAATGAAGTGGAAGAAATATCATACCTATTTCTTCCGTAGGAGAAATAAATATTTAGATGTTAAATATACTTTAGAATCGTAATTCTAAATGTCCGAAAATTGTGATTTCAAATACTTGATAATAAAGAAACTTATTTAGTGTTAAATAATATTAAATAGTACGAAATTTTATATAATGACTTTATTTATTTGATGAATTTATTTATAGTGATTGAAGTAGGAAAACGATGATTATTTAATTAGAGCTTAATGTAATAATGTAGTACAACTAAATTTGTACAACTGCTCAACTTCTTGGTGACAACTCACCACTCACAACTCATTCACAATTATTTCGCAACTCGTGTCTAACGACTAACCGACTCATCCGTACTTCGTAGTTCTTTATATTTTACATCTTGCGCTTCTTTTTTAAAGGTTTGCCACAAGTATTGCCATCATTTATGTTGCTATTATTAATATTTGTATGTGTATTTTCACTAGGTGCTTTTTTTGGCGTTGGACATAATCCTAATTCAGGCAATTCAACTGCATTCCCATTCGGTTCTCGAACTTTTTCCGTATTTTGTACAGTATTCACATTTTGTGCTGTACAATTTTCTTTGTGCTGACTTTGCATAGCAAATTGTTGTGTTTGTGTGGAATATAGAGTTTTAGAGGATATTTGTATCGGTGGGACAATTCCATTTTTTTCGTAATACTTTTTCAAATCAACCGTAACACCCTTCGTACAGTTGTATGTTTTGTATATCCCAACCAGATAATCCTCAAGTTCAAACATATTCGATCTTAAAGATATAATTATAAATTGTGCATTTTTTGTCCTTTCCTTAATATAATTTCTAACGATTGAAACATTTTTAAAATCTAAGGCAGCATCTATCTCATCCATAAAATATAAAGGAGTGGGTTTATAGTGGTGTAGTGCAAATACAAGAGCCAAAGAGCTTAAAGTTTTTTCACCACCACTAAGATCGCAAATATATTTTCAAGATTTCTTTGGAGGTTTTATGCTAAAGTTTTCGTACTTCACCAAACGCACGTGTTCCGCAGCCGTCCATGACCAAAGGTCTGATCCCATGTATGCTCACTGTCACTAATTTCACTCGCACCACTGTCTTTATCAATGACCCGCAACTTCGTACGATTAACCGCTGTAGAAGTCACTTGCGGCCATTCGTTTTCACCCTCTCGCTACACCATGTAGAGGTCATTTTGTAAAACCACGCCATACGGCTCAAGGAACTTCGAGTGGAACTTTAATCCAATACTGGCTTGCGTTCTTTTAATGTATACTACCGCCTTCTTACGCTTTTTATTAAACGACCTACGCGATCAAGGAGCCGGAATGATAGCTCGCCTTCGATTATCTTACATTGAGAAGAGATTTCTTGTTGTACAACATGTGAGGAATCGGGAACATCAGTCGTTTTCTCTTTTTCCAGAGTTCATAACCCGAAGTTGCTTCGAGTGCGTACAAAAATATTGTCCAACGTGTCACCTAGCTCTTTATCGAAAGCGAAAGTCGGTTTTCTAAAATTCCACGGTTTCCAAACATGTTTTTAACAGACATCTAACTTCGACGATTGACATACCACGCACTCCACGTCCACAAATCTGAATAACGTCCTCACCGATTCGGAACTGCATCGATTTGGTTGCCACTTCGTTTACATCCATCTTCGAAATCACGTAAAAAGGTCCGTAGCAGCACATAAGTCATAACGCGATTCGAATCGAGAGTTTTTTTTTCTTTTTTCTAGTTTATTTTTGTTTTCTTACAATTTGTCCAGAAGGACATTTGGTAAAGTATTATATCTTAGTGATTAGGAAAAAAAAAATAAAAATAAAAATATAGCATGTGGGTGGCTACCCCCAGCGGGGTGCTGTCTTCGTGTTTGCTAGGTTATATCTTTTATGAGATCTGTTGGGTGTTTCCTTTTTAGTCTTCTTACAATGTTTGTTGTGTTGTTCGTTTCAATAATATTTCAACAATATTTTCCGTTTTATATTATTTTATCGAATTACGTATGATTCATTTTGTTCTATCAAATGAAAGATCACAACGTTCGACAGATTAGGTTTCATGTTTGTATAAAAATGAGTTGTTGTAAAAGACGGGTCTGTAAAAAAAGAAAGACACTTTTCGGACAACCTAATATCTAACTATCATAATTATTTACTCGTTTTATTATTAAATAGATCAACACATTTAATATCCATAACAGGTCTAACAACTTCTTTCTTTTCTACGAAAATGCCAGGGTTCTCGGATTTCCTCCACCACTAATTTCATAGTATTTAATTCTCGACGGACCAAGGTCTTCGCTGGTATTTGTTATTGAAACAGGAAAGGATAATTATTTAACTACAGCTTAATGGAGTAATGTAATGCAACTAATCGAGAACCAGTTTTCGTTCACCCAATACACACACGTCTTCCGCTGCCGTCCATGACCAAACATGTTACGTAATCCTTTTACAGGCGCCCAGATATCTGGAGGCCCGCAATTATATCGATGTACTACATGGCCCATTAGAATTTCAAATTCCATCTGGTTTGTTCCATTTTCTATTTACATTGTAGTTCATACTACTAACGAGTCCTTTTTATGATTATTCGTTATGTTTTACGTAGAACAATTTGCATTCGGATTAATTAAGATATACAAAGATATATGTCACATGGCTACATCACTTTTGTCAGAAGGCAATCACATAGTCATGGGTAACTTCCAGTCTACCTGTAAATAATTTATACACGGTTCTGGATATCAAAATATTGACTTGACTTGTGAGTTTATTCCTTGTTAAATGAAATGTCACATTCTACCATAAAAAGAAGACTGCTTCACCTTCAACGTTTACATATATTCCAAAACAGATATTTACCACTCTTGCTCAATAGTAATTTAGCATGTAACAATACTAGCATATGGATAAGAAACAAGCTTTGAGCTAAGGATACTTTTCTATAAATAGGTCTACAATTTAACAAATTGCAGGTTACATTTCCAACATTATTTATCAATATATTTTCCAAATATTTATTGCACAATGAATGGGGAAATAAGTCGTAAAATTTGTCCTGTAAAATCCGACTCTAAATATCCCGGATAACTTTGTAATTGAAAACCTCCATAATATTTATTACCAGTTGAGATTATTCACTTGTCAATAATTTATGCAATTTTATTAATTTTAGTAATTGCACGAATTTGAAGTACGGTTCAATATGAAATTATCAGTTATAAATATTACTACCTGCCTATATTACTGCATTTTTTATCGTTGTGCAGGTGAATAACGCTGATAATACTACCTCTATCTTCATTGATAACACTTTTTCAATTATACAAAAAATTATTCGTTATAATAGATGATACGATGTATGTTCTAGAATATGTACTTTAAGCAGATATACTCTAGGTCATGTTGGTTGGTCAAGGGTGACTCCAGTGAGATGTTTGTGGTCCGAGACTTGTCCGAAGGGCGCGGGACGCATATGAGGGTTTCCTCCACGAAAAAAAAAAAAAAAAGTTGCGGCGGGAGGCTGTGTCACGTAAAATAAAAAAAGGGAATCGAAGATGTAAATAAAAGATAAGAATAAAAAAATAAAAAAAAGAGAATTTATTTCTTAATACTTGTTTTTCACTGGCTACAATTTGCTTCTGAACTCTAGGCGCGACCTTTCAAGACTGAAGCTCTTACAACTTGACTTTCGGCAGAATCTGATTTTTTTTTTGTCATCCCTCAATATCCCCACTATCCACGCGTTTGTTAGGAGTTCTCAAATATTCGGCAAAAGGACCGTTGGGATATTGAGAGTTCATTAGGTACTTCGCTTCGGCGACATACATTGTCGCCGAGTGCCATCAGATCTTTATCTCCGTCATCACACCATCGGTTCCGAAGCGTGGCCTGGTCTCTCATGTGGTTGACGTCACAGCTGCGTGTTTGCGTTCTTCAACCATCGAATTATGTCTCTTCAAAGGTGACGGCCCTTGACGTTACTGACTTCGCTGGAGTGATAACGCTTCCGCTGCTGGTTATGTTGGATTCACGTGGCATTGTATGGTAGTGGGTGTCACTGGCGTGCACTCTTCCCTTGACACGTGATACGGCTTAGAAGACCAAATGATTCGACCGGTTACGTGTCAACGCTTTTCACTTGCCAGTGAATTCGGCTCGAAGGACCAAAATGTTACGACCGTTCGCGGAGACGCGGTCGCGAGGAAAACGCCTCAGCGAGAGGCGTAAATTCTCCCTACGATTCCTATAATCGACGCCGCGAATTAGTCGTTCCCCTGTTTCGGTTAAGATAACAGAGGTAGTTCAATGAATTTAACAGGTTAATATAGCTTGTATTTTTAACAATAAATTATATAATAATAAAAGCGTCACAAATTATTTAGCGATGAATACAGTTAATGTGTTACAGAAATTCGACCCGACTTTACGATATCTCTCAATGAATTCGTTAGACTAAGCGACTTTAATTTCAATCGTCAGACCTCTAGATGTATATCATTTGAATCTTCAAATGAGACTGATTGCCCTTAGATCAGTTCTTTGTCTTCTCTGGGTGACGACCCTTTGTACGCTTGGGTCATGCCACCGTTCGCACATACAGTGCTGGACAAAAGTATTGGCACAGCAAGATTGTTATGATACAAATGCTTATAACTATTAAACAAATTGATTTAAACAAAAAACTTTTTGACGTATTTATTTATTATCTATCCTAGTTTATTACATAACAAGAGCAACAATATAAATAAAATAATACGCAAAATAATAACAAAAATATATTTTTTGAACATTTTATGGGTGGACAAAAGTATTGGCACAGTAGAATATTTACGCTTATAACTAATTACATAATAAACTTCTAATATTTTGTTGGCAGTCCTTTTCTTTTAAGGACTTCCTTTAATCTTCTTAATTATAACACTCGATCAGTGAAACTGGAGACTTCAGTTATTAAACAACAAAAAACCAAGAAAGAGTAATAATGTCTAGAAAAACGAAAGAAACCACAATTGAAGAAAGAAAAATAATATTAAATTTATATAAGATGAATAAATCTTACAACGAAATTGCACAAATCATAAACAGAAGTCGTTTTACTGTGCGTTCAGTCATAAAACGCTTTAAAAGTGAAGAAAATCTAGAGAATCAAATTAGGAGTGGTCGCCCTTCTAAGGTAACAATTCGAGAAAAAAGGAAAATCGTAAATATTGTAAAGAAGGATCCAAAAACTAATTCGACTGAAATTGCTTCGATGTTAAAAGCTGAGTGTGAAAAAGAAGTAAGTACCAAAACTGTACGTAGGGTATTGAAGGATGCCGGTTATTCTGCCCGTGCAGCACGAAGAAAGCCCTACATCAGTAAAATAAACCAAAAGAAAAGAGTGGAATTCGCGAAAGAGTTTGTTACGAAAGATACTGATTTTTGGGAAAAGATCATGTTTTCAGATGAAAGTAAGTTTAATATTTTTAAATCTGACGGCAGAATATTAGTATGGCGAAAACCCAACACAGAGATGGACGAACTGAATCTGCAAGCCACCATGAAACATGGGGGTGGTGGTTTAATGGTGTGGGGATGTATGGCATCATCGGGTGTAGGAGAACTTATATTCATTGATGAGATAATGGATAAATATGTATATTTAAATATACTCAAGCAAAATCTTTTGAAAAGTACTCAAAAATTAAACCTCCCCAGGGATTTCTATTTTCAGCAGGATCGAGATCCTAAACATATGGCGTATATTGTTCGTCAGTGGATAATATATAATACTGCCCACACATTAAACACACCACCTCAAAGTCCCGATATGAATCCCATTGAGCACGTGTGGAACGAATTGGAAAAAAGAATTAGGAAACATAATATCACAAGCAAGTCTGAACTGAAGAAAGTTCTTCTGCAGGAATGGAGCAATATTGTACCTGAATTCACTAAAAAATTAGTCCACTCGATGCCCAGAAGATTAAAGGAAGTCCTTAAAAGAAAAGGACTGCCAACAAAATATTAGAAGTTTATTATGTAATTAGTTATAAGCGTAAATATTCTACTGTGCCAATAGTTTTGTCCACCCATAAAATGTTCAAAAAATATATTTTTGTTATTATTTTGCGTATTATTTTATTTATATTGTTGCTCTTGTTATGTAATAAACTAGAATAGATAATAAATAAATACGTCAAAAAGTTTTTTGTTTAAATCAATTTGTTTAGTAGTTATAAGCATTTCTATCATAACAATCATGCTGTGCCAATACTTTTGTCCAGCACTGTATAATCACGTATGACACCTTCTTTGTGTGCATGAAATAACAGACCGAAATCGACGTTTCTGAAACTCACTGCTTGGTAACAATTATGCGCTCGTCGATACACTGTATATTTTCCGTTGGGCAGATAAGACGATCAGTCTGCGACATTGTAGGACCGCGAGCGACAGTTAGAAATGTGGTCTATGCTAAACCTCGTGGCGTAACACCAATATCTATACCATCTTACGTGTGAAAATACGATTCGATTGAGAAAATTGAGCTTTCAATGAAATTTTTCATTATATTATTTTGTGGAAGCTATTGATCGAAATATTTCTTTACGATAATTGTGTAATATTCAAAATATTGGTGCTGTAGATAGAAGGTAGATAGAACTGCTAATTTCGAAAAAAATATCTTATCAGATAAGGTAACAATTCTTAGCATTTTGTCGATGGTAAAATCTGCTACGAGAATTTTTCGCAAATGGCACTTTGTCAGCAAAGTTGATACGACGGCAAATTTCTTAAGAAAGGGGAGCTTTCATATATGGCATATATACTATCATAGCCGACGATGCAAAGCTCACTCTAATAACGTACGTTACAAGCTCCGAAAATATTTTCTTATTTTATTTGGTACCTGCTAGCTTATAAGTGCTTATGATCACTAAAATATTCGTTTGATAGCGATACGTACCGTATATTTCACTGCAAAACATACCGCAAAGTTAAGTTATCTGCTCTAATTTTCTATTATTTCTCGGATTTACGAACTTATTATTCTCCTTCTTCTTCTTCTTCTTCTTCTATACTTCTATTACTCGGATTTACGAACTTATGTATACTGTAATTTGTTACCATTTTTTCCTTTTCTTAATAATTTCTCAATAATTTTCTCAATAATTTCCTTTTCTCAGTTTCAAACGAACAGTATCTTCCTAATTACACCGAAATTTTACTGTTTATTTTAAATTAATGGAGATGCACGTGGAAAAGAAAGCAGAGTCCACCAAATCCAAACGATTATACAGATTAGTCACGGATACAATCATTGTGCTTTCACTAAAATGATTCTTTTTGAAAAAATAATTTATATTTACCTTTCAACTATTCTTCTATTTGAACAAACTATGTCCAGTGCATAAAATATAGTTTTCTTAAATGGTATTCCTTTTCTAATATTTTCCGCTCCTTGATGAAAACTCTAATCTTGAATCATTCCACGCGAGACCCCAGAATTAATCCACGCGAGACCCCATTAATCGATTAAATGATATACAATTGAGTTCTGGGAAAAAGATTCAAACAATTTCGTCTTCTTTAAAAAAACATCAGAAATAATGTGTTCCCATTGCATGAATAATTGCTAAAATAAATTTTGTTATGTTTTAACAAATTCTTAAAGTTCCTAAATAAAAAAAAACCAAAGACTTTAGCAGAACACATATTAGTGATCTTTTAAAAATCAAAGATCAATGAAATAATATTTTTCGACCATTCGTGGAGAGACGCGATCACGAAGAAGAGTGCCAATGAGGTCATAAAGCCCCGCTATGATTACTTCATCGATGTTAGGAAATAATCGATTCCTTATTTTGTTTAAGATAGTAGAGGTGATTGAACTGATCATAACACTTATAAATAATGGGTTACAATATACACTTTATTCCAATAACTTTGCAGGTAAAATATTTACATTCGGTCCATATAAATATAAGATAAACAGATTGGCTTATGTAAATCTGATAAATCAATCACAATATTGATTGGACAACATATAAAAAACCGGTTAAGAGATGTTGAATGATCAAAACATTTTTCCCCTCTTCCTTTTTTTTTTTTATTTGAAAGTTGTTTACAATCAATTCCCATTGAGAATTATAAGTAAATTATTCCGGCATGGTGTTATGTCGTATTTAATACGTGTTTATCCTATGTTTAATTTTAGTTGAATCTAATGTTTAAATCTAGAGGGTAATGTCTTTTTAGTCTACGCATCTGATCCGTCGTGTCAAGTAATTGAGTAACTAGTGGGTTTTGGTGATTGTTAACTTTTATGTTATATCTATTACTGCATTTGGATATTTCTTCTTTAACTGTGGATATTTTAAGGTCTCGATGTATTGTTTCGTTGGTAACATACCAAGGTGCATCTATTAAGAATCTTAGAGTTTTCGATTAGAATCGTTGAAGAATTTCTATGTTGAAATTACTCTTCTAGGTCCTCTCTTCTAGGTCCTCTCTTCTAGGTCCAAACAGGTTTTAATATGGCCTTATATGACATTAATTGTATAATTAATTGTTTGTTTGGAACATCTACCCAGAATCATGCCCAGAATCTTTGTTTGGAATTAGAATATTATTTGTGGTCACCTGTGAACAGGTTTGTTTTCGCAGCATGAAGGTTATTTGATTAGATTTATTTTCATTTATTTTGAAGCACCATCTGTGGAACCACTTTCCCATAGAGTCGAGATCTCGCTGGAGAGTAGAGGAGGCAATTATTGGGTATGAATGGGATGCTAATAAAACTGTTTCATCAGAAAATGTCGCTGTGGTTATCTCTTGGTAAATCGGCAGTGTAGATGGTAAATAGCAGAGATTTGAGGACACTGTCTTGGGTCAGCTTCTATTAGAAACGTCGCGGTTATAGCGTCTAAGTATTTAATCATGAACAGCCTATTGGTTAAATATGATTTTAAGATGGAGCAGTGGGTGTGTAGGAGAATATTCTTTAGTTTAAATAAAAATCCTTCATGCCACAATTTGTCGAACGCTTGCTAAACGATCAAAAGATGGAACAATAAACTTCAATGACGATGCTGCCGCACAGGAAAACTCTTGCTAGGTGTTTATCTCTCCACCATCGCTTGCGGGTGAAAATGACGGTTGAAGATAGAAAAAACCCAATCTTCCCATTTTTACCTAATGAAACAATAACCAGTAGGAACGTTTCGACTTGTATAATAGTAAATATGAATTAACATGAATTAACTAACAGTATAATACGAATTCTTAGTTTTATGACAATTAGGGTTATTATGGTCCGATTAATTATATTTGCATAGATAATGGCCGTCTCGACCAAGGATTCCGGTTTATGTAAATAAAGTGAATATTTATCGAACGTAACAAATACATTAATTATATGTTAATAGACTTGTAAATGTTTGTGGGGTTTCGTATAAACAAAGATTTATTTTGCATAAAATAAAATATTGTGGCGAGTATTAGATATTCATGAATTTAATTTTCATCCATGAATTTTTAATTGTTATTGACAATTTTTCTAGAATGAGAACGATAACCGGTCTAAAGTAGGAAATCTACGATAAAAAAGTTACGAAAACAAAATTTCGGATATGATGAGGCAAATTTCCAGCAACATTAACTAGTTATCGATGTGAGCTCATTCCACTTATCTTAAATCTTGTCATCGCGGCTCGATCCAGGTAGCCGCTAAATGGTCGGCATGTGTATACCCCCTTAGCACTCACCCTTCCTCATTCCATAGTAGCATAGTGGCGCCGGCTTTCGGATAAAGAATATCCGATCAAAGAAAGAATAGACGTCAATGTTACCCTCTCCACAAGAAGCAAGTGTGATGAATCTCCAAAGTGATCGTATTACCATGAAACATTCCGCGAAATATCGTCTAGCTTTTGTATTTTCCGTAAGTAACGTCCGGTGCCTCTCTACATAAATCAGATGTCTACACACCCTTATAATCTTTAGGACCCACCATAAGTCATTTTCATAGTTAAGGTCCTTTAGACCAAACCAATACCTTATTAGGTGAAATGTTCGATAAATTTATTGTCCACTCCGGGAAGGTACGCGAAACTTCTTTTGCAGATACTGGATCTCCCGTTAGCCTTCTCACGGGGGCGACTAGAATTCCTCCTTTCCCGCTAAACGTATCCTTATCCAATCAGAAGCAGGGACCGTTGCCCTCACTTCCCCAACCAAACTGCCATCAACGAATCCGATGGTCCCGTGTTTTAGACACACCAATTAACAGTTTTCCTTTGGCACAACATCTTCGCCAAAATTCATAAGTTTATCATCCTTAGATTAGTGAGCATCTCTTGATTGGCTTTTGGCTCATTGATCAGTCGCAAGTCTAACTTATATCTATACGTACAGCGCGTAACTATCTATATATACGAAGTTGTTGAAATAAAGTGAATATTTCAATTCGTTAACCAAGTCTTATCATCAGCTCAGCCACTTCTGATCGGTTTTCGAGTAGGGCTTTAGAATGATTTTAATAACGCTATACTGGGCTCTGTGTGGCCTCCTTACCTTTTCGTCCATGATTGTTGCCGCTTATCTGTTCATGAATCAGAAATTCAACTACTGGACTAAACGAAGAATCATACAACTTGAACCTATGCCCATCGTAGGCAACTTCATGGACTGCTTACTGTTAAAAAAATCGAGCGCACAATTTCTCGGTGATACATACAAATATGGCGAAGGTTTGCCTTTGGTGGGTTTCTACATCTTTCACAAACCTTGTCTGTTAATTCGCGATCCAGAACTCGCGAAGCACATCCTAGTGAAGGACTTCGAGTATTTCGCTGACAGATACGCGACTGCAGATGAGAAACATGATCGTCTTGGATACGCAAATATGATACTGATGAAAAATCCAGGATGGAAATCTCTCAGACCAAAATTGACGCCGATTTTTACCCCAGGAAAGATACAGAAAATGTTCGTGTTAATGCTGGCGGTCGCCGACGACCTTGGAAAGCATCTCGATTCGTTGCATTTGGAAGGTAAGCCGCATTTCTAGTGCATTTACGTAATAACAGATTCATCATGAGAAACTGTTGTTAGTTCAATATATATTTTTAAAACAATGATTCTTACTTAATAGGAATGTTTAACAGAATTAAAAGTCAATGCTCTGTGGTGCGATGTACTTCAAATTTTACAATTATTCTGTCTTGATTAAAAATGCAACAATGTCAGACCCATCATAGGAAATCTAATATCTGTTTCAGGCGATGGAAAAGTAGTCGAGTGCAGAGATATTTGCACGAGGTTCACCACCGATATAATCGGAGGCATTGCACTTGGCTTAAAACTAGGTGCGTTACAGGATCCAAAAACACCATTCCGTGAATATGGCAGGGCGATCTTTGATTCTACTTACCAACGTAACATGGAGTTCCTTACCATAACATTCATACCTCAGTTATCCAAGTATTTCAAACCGAAATTCTTTGGGAAAAAAGCAACTAATTTCCTTCGATCTGTTTTGTCGGATGTGATTAAACAACGAATCGACTCGCGCCAAAAAAGAAATGACCTCATCGATGTGTTGACAGAGATCAGGGAGACATACAAGAACGACGAAAGATTAAAGGATTACAGTATGTATTTGCTGCAATATTTTACTAATTTCTATTAATAAAATTATTTATCAATCGTCGAAATTCAGAAATTTCGAATAACAAACTCTGTGAATTACGATTTCATACATATTCTTATTTCGTGAACTCCTAATGAAACAGACGAAAAATAACGTAACTACTACTTCAAACATAAGTAATTCATGTTATAAATTGACAATGATACACAAATATCTACATTTGCCAATTTGCTTTCAAGTTATTTTCCAATTGTACTAAATATGCTAAATCGATTCGCTGAACTTTTGCGATCATGTTTAATTCGCGTGTTTCAGAATTCGATGGTGACGATTTAGTGGCACAAGCCGCCATATTTTTTGCTGCTGGTTTCGAAACATCTGCTGCTATCATGTCTTTCACACTGTACGAACTTGCACTGAATCCGGATATACAGCAGACACTTAGGACAGAGATTCAGGATGCTTTAGAGAAAACTGATGGAAAAATCACATACGATATGGTACGAAAATTATAAAAATATTAACATAGAATCACGAGAGTGTTTCAAACAATAGTATGTGAAGGAGATTATAATATTGTTGTAAACATACTAAGAAATATAATGTTTCAGATTACGACGCTATCATATCTCGATATGGTAACTTCGGAAACTCTTCGTAAATATCCATCTGTGCCAAATTTGAATCGAGTTACCCTTGCCGATTACAAAGTGCCTAATTCCGATCTGGTTATAGAGAAAGGCACCCCAATATTCATGACGGTAATGGGTTTGCACTACGATACGCGGTACTTCCCGAATCCGGAAAAATACGATCCACTCCGATTTACCGACGAAGCCAAAAGTACCAGGCCAAGTTTAGCCTACCTGCCCTTTGGTGCGGGACCCCGCATCTGCATTGGTTAGTAAAGTTTTCCGAAATATTTTCCAATATCTTTAGCGTCAGAGCTATCGATGACAATCGTATGAAAGTAGTGTTAAAAGAACCGAAACGAAATGCATATATGTGTAGAAATGTATGTAAAATGGAAGAGTACAATCGAACAGGAGTTTATCTCCTTTACTAACAACTAGTTGAAAAGAAACTGTCAGAATGTAAATAAATATTTAATAACGCATTCCACTATATTACCAGCTAGACGTAATGATTGGTTACAGTTTGTTATATTGTGCCATCAGACATATGGATACAGTTTATGATTATTAAACAAATAGATTTTTACCGTAACTCACATTCCCTAATAGATAATTGATTGAGTTTCTGTTCTTGTCACTGGCTTTATAAGAAAGATGCATGTAGCAACATTTTGTTGGTTGTCACTTTAATCGTAATCTTTCTCTCGTTTCAGGTATGCGACTGGGACTCATGCAATCCAAACTTGGAATCGTACAGATAATAAAGGACTACGAAGTTTCGCCGTGTGAAAAAACCACAATTCCAATCGTTCTAGATCCCCAAGGTGTCATCACGACAGCTTTAGGAGGAGTACAACTCAATATTCGAAAGATTACCACTACTGCCAATTAGACGAAGCTAAAGTTTTACGAATCGCATTATGCATTCCAATTTTCTACTGTGATTGTGATAAGTCAAATATATTTTACTTCTGAATCGACGAAATTCACGGAGTATAATCGTCATTTCTCTCTCGGGAGAAATGAATCTTTAGACGTTAAGTATATTTTAACATTGTAGTCGTAAATGTCCAAAAATTCAGATTTTATATATCTTAAAATAACGAAACTTATTTAATGTTAATTTTAAAGGGTGTGTAATATTAAATAAAACGAAGTTTTATATAATGACTTTATTTATTTGATGGATTTATTTACAGTGATTGAAACAGAAAAACAATGACTATTTAATTATAGCTTAATGTAGTAATGTAATGCAACTAATCGAGAACCAACTCGAAATTCACAACTCATGACTCGTGACTGACTCCAACTAAATCGCAACTAACTAACGACTAACTTTCTCCACCAAAATAACCTTTGCCTGTCAGCACTTCCGCTATATAGTTACATTGTAGTTCATACATCTAGCGCGGTTTCTCTTATGATTATTCCACGATACTACGATAGGGTACATATGTTTCACGTAAAACAATTTGCAATCGAATTAATTAAGCTATACAAAGCTATACGTCACATGAATGTGTCACGAACCAACTTTCCTTTTTGCCATGTGGTACGCCAGATGTGACGGTCCTTGTAAAATTCCACGTAGTCCGAACGCCAAGACCTATCTATTGTTCCATTAACTCGCAACAGGCCTAGGAAGACAAACATAAACCGAATCTGTTCAGTTTCAGTTTCCTTCACGTAAACATTTTCGGTTTATGTTTGTTGCACGCTCTTACCTAATACGGAGAAAGCGGGTGTCTGGCAAGATAAGAGTTTTTCCACGAACAAGGATGCCCACGAGCCACATCTAGCTCTCCTTGTCTTTACTACCTAATTCATTTACCAATGGGCATCGCGGATCGTTACCCTCACTTTTCCACCAAAAAGTGTGGACAACGAATCCGCGTTTTGAATTTCAAAGGGAACACCCACACCGAGTTTTCCTCAGTAAGAGCAGTAGAGCAGTCAGATAGTCTTGAACGGTCACGTCTAGAGCTCGGAAGTGTATTGTAAACAAAAGAGAAAAATAAAAGTTTCTTTTCTCCTTAAATTCATTATTATTTTACGTGACATTTTGGCGATCCACTGCCAGGATCCATTCGCTTCAGTGAAAACGAAATTACGATTTCGGCGTACGCGCATCATTGAAGATCGAAGGATCAGCGGACCACTGCGAATCTTTGCTACTACGAAGCCCTGCAGCAACTTTCAACGTTCCACTACGGTGAAACTAGACGAGAGGACTACGGTCAGCGCAGAGCAAGCCTACGAATAAGATTCGGAATCTAGAATCAACCAGAGAGGAAACATCCCAGAGACTCCTCAACGGCCATAGCTACTACGGTAAGCTGGAAATCTGGATTCATTTGTACATTACCGTACGAGAAAATCAAGTTTCTCAAGCGTTTCGAGCGTTTCGAGCTCAAATAAATAGTTCAGACTCAGTAAATTTAATTAGAATCATGTCTACATCGCGAAAAGACGAAACCGAGACCGTTTCCGCAACCGGAGTTATGGATAATTCGATTCGTAGCATATTCGACACGATGAAAAAGCAAAACGAGAACCTTATTCAACGATTCGAACTTCTTACGCTACGAATGGAAGAGGCGCAACGAATAACCGATAGTGAAAACAAAAAACTTGCAGCGGAGATAGAACTGTTGGGAAAACATATGTCTAAAATAAATTCAGGACGTGACGCTACTACCGAATTAGACTCCTATGTTACGATAGATGAAATTAGTACCAGCAGTACTCAGATAAAGCGACCACCTGTTCACCCCAACATCGAACAACTCGAGGTGGAAGAAAGAGGCTATTTTCCGCCCGCTTCTCCCACTCTACGAGCTAAGGATGCAATACGCTACATCCCAACGCTCAACGGAGATGATGATGTAGGAGTTGAAGACTTCATCAAAGAAGTGAAAAGTATGAAGGATCGCTGTATGGAGCAAGATCTGTTGCTAAAAGCAATAAAAGTGGAAAAAATCGTGGGAAAAGCAGCCCAAAGTATTCGCAACATTCCTATTGAGTGTTATAGTGATCTGTACGACGCACTGAGAAATAACTTAGCAGCACAAGTGACTTCGGATGAGTACCAAGAACAATTACGAGAGTTGAGACAGGGGCGCGAGGAATCAGTGCAAAGTTTTAATATTCGGTTTAGAAGAATACTCAACCGTTTGCTGTACGCAGTAACCAATGAGTACCCACAACCACTGACACGTAAAATTATGACCGAAGAAATCACGAAGAAGACTGTTCGTGTGTACCTAAAGGGACTCAGACGCGACATAGGGCGAATATTATTAAGCAGTGAACCCTTGAATCTTCCGGAAGCTGAAAAAAAGGCAGCCGATATAGAACGCTACTTGCGAGAAGAACGACAACCTAATTGGTCATGTAATCGCTTACCTTCCGCTAGTAATCGCGCAAACAACCAGCCAATGCAGGTAAGACGATCTAATGTACCATCAAGATCGCCTAACACGCCAGCAGCTCAGAAACCTGCTACATTTAACCAAATAGAAAATAGACCACCTGCTGAACGCGCGCAGATGAAGTGCTTCAAGTGCGGAAAGCTGGGACATATTGCCAACAAGTGTCAAAATTTTCCACCACCGTCCGCTCCAATTCAGTCAGAAGCAGATAACTACCTCTCCTACGAAGATCGTTCACCGCAATTCGCCTCTCCGAGGTTACGGGCCGAAGACGCGGTAGCATGTTTACCACAGCTAAACGGCGAAGACGATATCGGTGTGGAAGAGTTCAGACGTGAAGTGCGCGAAGTGCGAGCATTGTGTTGTGAACCGACAGTATTGCTCAAGATGATCAAGTTCGGTAAAATTACTGGTAAAGCCGCAATGGCCATTTGCAATGTACCAATCCGCGAATACGGACACCTGTACGATGCCCTAAGACGAAACGTAGCCACCCAAGCCTCCATTAGGGAACAGCAAGATCAGCTACGCGAAACGATACAGGGACACGACGAAAGCGTTCAGAGCTACATTATCAGGTTCCGCAGAGTGCTTAATAAACTACAGTGTAGTGTAACGAACGAGTACTATGACGAAATCAGTAGGCGTACAATGAACGACAGAATCTTAAGAGACTCCGTAACAGACTTCATCCGAGGGCTAAAACCCGAAATAGGACGGATATTACTCGGTTATCCACCGTACAACATCGCCGAAGCCGAAAAGAGAGCCTCCGAGATCGAGCGATACTTCAGGGAAGATCGAAATCGACAACCAAGACCAAGGAACTTCTAGCAAGCCGAACGAATGCCACTCGCCCAAAGGACTCAAATGAAATGTTTAAAGAATAACCGAATCGGACATTTCTCCAATCAATGTAAAAATTATCAAACACCCAGTCAATTTCCGAGACCACCACAATCTTGAGACACAAGGAAGAAACAGAGGAACAAATAGACCAGACATACGAATTAACGCCACAACAGGAAGACTACCTACAGTACTTTTACGATCCGACGGACAACGATATGCTTTATCAATGGTGGTGAGTGCCCAGCCAAAATAACCAATCTTATCGAAAAGTCAAACACGAATTATTTAAAATGTAATACTAGAAAGAAAATATATTTTTGTTACTATGAACATATAAAATCCGTTGAATAACGATTATTATATTTTCAATATTGCGTATATTTCTCGGAAAATTTCTAGAACTATTGATACATTATGTACATTACATTGGTGCGGTATAAAAAGAGTATACATAAAGTTCCATACTCTAGAAGCATTTAACAAGCAAATAATTTTACATTATGGATATTGATGGATATTTATTCTTTTAGTATTTACAGATAAGTTAACATTACAAGGACATTGTTTTAGAATTTTATTTTCACTCAAATCTTTAAGCGTTGTATATTCTAGATGCAATCATACAACAGAAATTTGTGTTTTATATCAAAATATTTAATATTATTTAGCATAAAATCAACTAAAGTTGTCAGGTATTCTTAATAAATTTGAATTTTTATATTATCCATCATTCTAAGACAAACTGTATAGTTTAAATCATTGTTAATTAGTTATTTTGGGAACAATTATAAGTTGGTAACATATTATTTGTACAATTTCAATGTCAACATAGAAATAACAAAATTTTAGTTGATAGATTATCATAAGATAATGATCATATATTCTCAAAGAAGATACATTCTATTAATGAGTTAAGTACTATACTGCCACAGTAATATTAGTACTTTATTTATTTTAAATTCCGTTTTTTTTTATAACGATCATAAAAGACACAAACTTGATGTGGAATGGTTGGGACCGTACACGATTGATAAAGTATGTAATCCACTATCTAATTCAAGAAAAAAAAAAAAAAAATATATATATATATATATACACGGCAATCGTTTAAAACCCTACTTTCCAGGTCGACACTTCTCTTTGCCAGAATAACTATTTATGTATCAATCTAACCTTTTCTTTTCGCCGAAATGAAATCTTAGTTAACAGTCCCACCAACACCCAACACCTGTACCTCAACCAATACATGCCACCCCCAAAGAGAAGAGGAATCAGCTGCAATTTCAAATCACATCGAGTGCGATTTCACAAAGGGCCTCCTGAAGAAAACTTGAGGGACCAAGTTCAATCTAAGGAGGGGGGAATGTCACGAACCAACTTTCTTTTTTGCCATGTGGTACGCCAAATGTGACGGTCCTTGTAAAATTCCACGTAGTCCGAACGCCAAGACCTATCTATTGTTCCATTAACTCGCAACAGGCCTAGGAAGACAAACATAAACCGAATCTGTTCAGTTTCAGTTTCCTTCACGTAAACATTTTCGGTTTATGTTTGTTGCACGCTCTTACCTAATACGGAGAAAGCAGGTGTCTGGCAAGATAAGAGTTTTTCCACGAACAAGGATGCCCACGAGCCACATCTAGCTCTCCTTATCTTTACTACCTAATTCATTTACCAATGGGCATCGCGGATCGTTACCCTCACTTTTCCACCAAAAAGTGTGGACAACGAATCCGCGTTCTGAGTTCCAAAGGGAACACCCACACCGAGCTTTCTTCTTTGATGGTACGAGTCCGTTCAAATAGTTCTATTTCTAATTTCAATCCAGTTACAATATTGGCCTCTGTAATAAAACACTAAGTCTAAAGAATAAAGACTATACTGAACTCAACATTTGTATAATTACTTAAAAATTACGTGACAAATGCATCACATTTGTCAGAAGGTAATCATATAGTCATGGGTAACTTCTATTCTACCTGTAAACAATTTATACACGGTTCTGGATATCAAAATGTTGGTTTGACTTGTTTGTTTAGTCTTTGTTAAATGAAAGGTCACATTCTACTATAAAAAAAAGACTGCTTCACCTTTAATTTTTACGTATATTCCAAAACATATATTTATCAGTCTTGCTCAATAGTAATTTAGCATGTAACAATAATAGCACATGGATAAGGCATAACCTTTTAAGCCAAAGATATTTTTCAATAGACGGATTAAAAATTTAACAAATTGCAGATTACATTCCTAACATTACTTAGCAATACAGTTTACAAATATTTATTACGTCATGAATAAGGCAATAAGTCGTAGAAATTTTTTTGTGAAATCCGGTCGCGAGGAAAACGCGTCAGCGCGAGGCGTAAATTCTCGCTACGTATAATCGACGCCGCGAATTAGTCGTTCCCCTGTTTCGGTTAAGATAACAGAGGTAGTTTATGAATTTAACACTGTACTAACAGGTTAATATAGCTTGTATTTTTAACAATAAATTATATAGTAATAAAAGCGTCACAAATTATTTAGCAATGAATACAGTTAATGTGTTACAGAAATTCGACCCGACTTTACGATGTCTCTCAATGAATTCGTAAGACTAAGCGACTTTAATTTCAATCATCAGACCTCTCGACGTATGTCGTTTGAATCTTCAAATGAGACCGATTGCCCTTCGATCCTTTCTTTGTCTTCTCGGGGAGACGACCCCCGTTACCCTCGGATTATGCCGCCGTTCGCGCCTATGATCACGTATGACACCTTCTTTGTGTATGCATGAAATTACGGATCGAAATCGTCGTTTCTGGAACTCGCTGCTTGGTGACAAGTATGCGCTCGTCGATACATTGTATATTTTCCGTCGGGCAGATAAGACGATCAAACTGCGACGTTGTGGGACCTCGTTAGAAATACAGCCTATAGTAAGCCTCGTGGCGTAACAAGATTATTCACTTGTTAATAATTTGTACATTTTTATTAATCTTAGTAATTTGAGTTACAGTTGAATATGAAATAATCACGTATGTAGCTTCTAAAATATTACTGCATATATTACTGCACTTTTTGCTATTAAGCAGGTGAATAATGCTGATATATTGTAACCTCTAACTTCATTGATAACACATTTTCAATTATGCAAAAGATTATTCGTTATAATAGATGATACAATGTATGTTCTAGAACATGTGCTTTAAGTAGATATACTCACGGTAATATTGGAAAAATGGTAAAAAATATCTTTGCGCGAAATTCTAATTCTTCTAATTTGTCCTGCTATTTGTCCCGCGTCGTCTCGAAATAGGAAAGTGATAAAAAGGCACTTTCCAATATATATACCTTCTTGCGTATGAACATACTATTCGATCGTGAAAATTCGGCTTTTTATGCAATTTTTTCGTTGTCTCATTCTGTGGAAATCACTGATCGAAATATTTCTTTAGTATAATTGTGTAATATTCAAAACGTTGGTGCTCTAGATAGAAAGTTTATAATATGTCCCTTAATGTATTAAAATCAAGTAGTGAATTATGGCCGAGATATTAATTATATATTAAAAACAATTGAGAACTTAAAAAAATGTCTTCTAAAATCTGCTACGACAATTTTTCGCAAATGGCACTTTGTAAGCGAGCAATGATTCAGCGGCAAATTTTACAAGAGAGGGGAGATTACAAATGAGACGTATATACTATCACAGCCGACAATGCAAAGCTCACTCTTGTAACGTACGTTTTTTTGTAATTTTCCTATTGTATTTGATATCTGCTACATTATAGTGCTTGTGACTGCAGAAGAATTCGTTTCATAGCGGTACGTACGCTATATTTCATTGTGATACATACCGCAGAATTAGATTATCTGTTCTAATTTTCTATTATTTTCTGATAATTTTCCTCTTTTATTACATAAATTAGATTCAAATGTGTCCCTATTCTGATTCACGAAGTTATGTATACTGTAATTTATTACCTTTCATTTCTTTTCTGAATAATTTACTCAGTTTCAATCGAACAGTATCTTCCTAATTACACCGAAATTTTACTGTTTGTTTCAAACTAATGGCGATGCACGTGGAAAAGAAAACAGATTCCACCACATCCGATCATACGGATCAGTCAGGGATACAATCGTTGTACTTTTACTGAAATCAATCTTTTTAAAAAAATAATTTATATTTACCTTTCAACTATTCTTCCATTAGAACAAACTATGTCCAGCGCATAGAATATGGTTTTCTTAAATGGTAGTCCTTTCCTAATGTTCCCCATTCCTTGATTAAATCTCTAATCTCGAATCATTGCACACGAGAGGCTACAATATAGGACATTCTGCGCCAACAAGCCATTAATCGATCAAATGATATACAATTGAGTTCAGGAAGAAAGATTCGAGCAATTTCTTCTTCTTTATAAAAACATCAAAAATTATGTGTTCCTATTGCATTAATATTTGATAAAATGATTTTTGTCATGGGTTAAAAAATTCTTATAATTCCTAAGTAAAAAATCAGCCGACTTTAGGAGGACACATATTGGTGATTTTTTAATATCAAAGATCAATAAAATAATACATAATTATATGTCAATAGACCCGCAAATGTTAGTGGAATTTCGTATTTTTATGAACGAAGTTGCAAATTATGAGACGAGGTAAATTTCTTACAATGTTAACTAGTAGCCGATACGAATACCCTAATCGACGTATCGTAAGTCTTTTCACCAAGGCCCCATTCTTTAGGTATTCGTTGGGTGGTGGTCACGGTGCGTACATCCCCTTACCAGTTACCTTCCTTCGTTCCAGAGTATCAGAGTGGCGTCGACTGTCGGATAAACAGTATCCGACCAAAGGGAGAGTGGACGTCTACATCTCCCTCAACATAAGAAGTAAACGTGACGAGTGTCCAGAGTGATTGTATTACCATGAAGCCCTCCATGAAATATTATCTAGATTTTCATTTTCCATAAATGCATGAAAATTTGCAGTACAAAAGTTGTTGATAAATATCTTTTGAGACGCTCTGAAAAATACTTTTTCTTGTCAGGCTCATTTAAAATGGCCTTATTAACGCTATACTGGAGTCTGGATAGCATCCTCATCATTTCGTCCCTGGTGGTTGTCGCTTATTTCTTCATGACTCGTAAATTCAACCACTGGTCAAAACGAGGAATCTCAGAGCTTCCACCTAGGCCTTTCGTAGGTAACTTCATGGACTGCCTCCTATCAAGAAAATCGGGCTCAGCATTTGTCAAGGACGTATACGATTACGGCGAAGGTTTGCCTTTCCTGGGATTCTACGTTTTTGACAAGCCTTGCCTCTTAGTTCGCGATCCAGAACTCGTGAAGCACATCCTAGTGAAGGACTTCGAATATTTCCCTGATAAGTACGCGACTGCAGATGAGAAAGATGATCGTTTTGGATACGCAAATGTGGTCCTGATGAAAAATTCGGGATGGAAATCACTCAGGCCAAAACTGACGCCGGCATTTACCCCGGGCAAGCTAAAGAAAATGTTCGATTTAATGTTGATAATAGCTGACGATCTCGGAAAACACCTGGATTCGTTGCATTTGGAGGGTAAACCGCTTTTTCAGTGCATTTACATTAACCATGAGAAACTGTTGTTAGATCAATACATATTTTCAAAACAATGATTCTTACTTAATAGAAGTGTTTAACAAAATTAAAAGTCAATCCTCCTGATGCGAAGGACTTCAAATTTTGCAACAATTACTTCTTAATTAAAAATGCAACAATGCCAGGCACATCGTAGGAAATCTAATATCTGTTTCAGGCGCTGGAAAAATGGTCGAGTTCAAGGATATTTGCGCGAATTTCACCACCGATACGATCGGTATCACTGCGTTTGGGTTAAAACTAGGTTCGCTGGAGAATCCAAAAGCACCGTTCCGTGAATATGGCAGGAAGATCTTCCATTCTAGTTACCATCGTAACATGGAGTCACTTATCATATCCTTCGCGCCTCAGTTAGCCAAATATCTCAAACCGAAGTTTTTTGGGAAAAAAGCGACTAACTTTCTCCGATCTGTTTTCTGGGATGTGATTGCAAAACGAGTCGATTCGGGTCAAAAGAGGAATGACCTTATCGATGTGCTGATCGAGATCAGAAAAACATACAAGAATGACGAAAGGTTAAAGGATTATAGTATGTATTTGCTGCAATATTTTACTAACTTCTATCGATGAAGAAATTTAAGAATCTATGAATTATAATTTTATCCATGTCCTCATTTCGTGTGCTCCCAGCGAAACAGACGAAAAATAACGTAACTACTACTTCAAACATAAATAATTCATATTATAAATTGAAAATGATACACAAATATCTACATTTGCCAATTTACTTTCAAGTTATTTTCCAATTGTACTAAATATGCTAAATCGATTTGCTGAACTTTTGCGATCATGTTTAATTCGCGTGTTTCAGAATTCGATGGTGACGATTTATTGGCACAAGCGGCCATATTATTTGCTGCTGGTTTTGAAACATCTTCTACCACCATGTCGTTTACACTGTACGAACTTGCATTGAACCCAGATGTACAGAAGAAACTTAGGGCAGAGATTCGCGATGCTCTAGAGGAAACTGGTGGAAAAATCACATACGATATGGTACGGCAACTACAAAAATATTAATTTAAAAACGCAAATGAACAGTATGTAAAGGAGATTATAATATCGTTGTAAACATACTAAGAAATATAACGTTTCACAGATTACGACGCTACCATACCTCGATATGGTAATTTCTGAAAGTCTTCGTAAATATCCAGCTGTAGCATACATGGATCGAATGACCCTTGCCGATTACAAAGTACCTAATTCCGATCTGGTGATAGAGAAAGGCACCCCAATATTCATTTCGATAATGGGTTTGCACTACGATTCGCAGTACTTCTCGAATCCGGAAAAATTCGATCCACTCCGATTTACAGAGGAAGTCAAAGGTACCAGGCCAAGTTTCGCCTTCTTGCCCTTTGGTGGCGGACCTCGCGGCTGCATTGGTTAGTAAAGTTTTCCGATATATTTTCCAATATCTTTAGCGTCAGAGCTATCGATGACAATCGTATGAAAGTAGTGTTAAAAGAACCGAAACGAAATGCATATATGTGTAGAAATGTATGTAAAATGGAAGAGTACAATCGAACAGGAGTTTATCTCCTTTACTAACAACTAGTTGAAAAGAAACTGTCAGAATGTAAATAAATATTTAATAACGCCTTCCACTATATTACCTGCTAGACGTAATGATTGGTTACAGTTTGTTATATTTTGCCATCAGACATATTGATACAGTTTATGATTATTAAACAAATAGATTTTTATCGTAACTCACATTCCCTAATAGATAATTGATTGAGTTTCTGTTCGTGTCACTGGCTTTATAAGAAAGATGCATGTAGCAACATTTTGTTGGCTGTCACTTTAATCGTAATCTTTCACTCGTTTCAGGTATGCGACTGGGACTCATGCAATCCAAACTTGGAATCGTACAGATAATGAAGGACTACGAAGTTTCGCCTTGTGAAAAAACCAAAATTCCAATAGTTCTAGATCCCCAAGGAATCATCACGACAGCTTTAGGAGGAGTACAACTCAATATTCGAAAAATTACCACTGC
Organism: Bombus pascuorum; assembly: GCF_905332965.1. Lineage (NCBI taxonomy): Eukaryota > Metazoa > Arthropoda > Insecta > Hymenoptera > Apidae > Bombus > Bombus pascuorum. Next base: position 2,643,423 of record NC_083488.1, on the reverse strand, counting down.
TGCTGGATAAACGAAGCTAAAGTTTTACGAATCGCATTATGTATTCCAATTTTCTACTGTGATTGTGATAAGTCAGATATATTTTACTTCCGAAGCGACGAAGTTCACGGAGTATAATCGTCATTTCTCTCTCGGGAGAAATGAATCTTTAGACGTTAAATATATTTTAACATTGTAGTCGTAAATGTCCAAAAATTTAGATTTTATATATCTTAAAGTAACGAAACTTATTTAATGTTAATTTTAAAGGGTGTGTAATATTAAATAAAACGAAGTTTTATATAATGACTTTATTTATTTGATGGATTTATTTACAGTGATTGAAACAGAAAAACAATGACTATTTAATTATAGCTTAATGTAGTAATGTAATGCAACTAATCGAGAACCAACTCGAAATTCACAACTCATGACTCGTGACTAACTCCAACTAACTAACGACTAACTTTCTCCACCAAAATAACCTTTGCCTGTCAGCACTTCCGCTATATAGCTACATTGTAGTTCATACATCTAGCGAGGTTTCTCTTATGATTATTCCACGATACTACGATAGGGTGCATATGTTTCACGTAAAACAATTTGCAATCGAATTAATTAAGCTATACAAAGCTATACGTCACATGAATGCATCACATTTGTCAGAAGGTAATCATATAGTCATGGGTAACTTCTATTCTACCTGTAAATAATTTATACACGGTTCTGAATATCAAAATGTTGACTTGACTTTTAGCATGTAACAATACTAGTAGATAGATAAGGAGTAACCTTTTAAGCCAAAGATATTTTTCCATAGACGGGTTAAAAATTTAACAAATTGCAGATTACATTATCAATCAATACATTTTATAAATATTTATTGCGCCATGAATGGGGCAATAACAAGTAATAATTTTTCCGTGAAATCCGATTCTAAATCTCCTGGATAATTTTGTAATTGAAAACCTCCATAATATTTATTACCAGTTAAGATTATTCACTTGTTAATAATTTGTACATTTTTATTGACTTTAGTAATTTCAGTTGATACTTCACGACATGAATTACGTTTGACTATGAAATTATTACGTATGTAACTTCTAAAATATTACTGCATATATTACTGCACTTTTTGCTATTAAGCAGGTGAATAATGCTGATATATTGTAACCTCTAACTTCATTGATAACACATTTTCACTTATGCAAAAAATTATTCGTTATAATAGAAGATACGATGTATGTTCTAGAATATGTGCTTTAAGTAGATATCCTCACGGTCATGTTGGAAAAATGGTAAAAAATATCTTTGCGCGAAATTATAGATTATTGACATTTATATGACCTAAACCCTTCTAATTTGTCCTGCTATTTGTCCCGCATCGTCTCGAAATAGGAAAGTGATAAAAAGACACTTTCCAATATCTATACTTTCTTGCGTGTGAACATACTATTCGATCGTGAAAATTCAGCTTTTTATGCAATTTTTTCGTTGTCTCATTCTATGGAAATCACTGATGGAAATATTTCTTTAGTATAATTGTGTAATATTCAAAACGTTGGTGCTCTAGATAGAAAGTTTATAATATGTCCCTTAATGTATTAAAATCAAGTAGTGAATTATGGCCGAGAAGTTAATTATACGTTAAAAACAACTGATAACTTCGAAAAAAATGTCTTCTAAAATCTGCTACGACAATTTTTCGCAAATGGCACTTTGTCAGCGAGCAATGATTCAGCGGTAAATTTTACAAGAGAGGGGAGATTACAAATGAGACGTATATACTATCACAGCCGACAATGCAAAGCTCACTCTCGTAACGTACGTTTTTTTGTAATTTTCCTATTGTATTTGATATCTGCTACATTATAGTGCTTGGGACTAGCGAAGAATTCGTTTCATAGCGGTACGTACGGTATATTTCATTGCAACACATACCGCAGAATTAGATTATATGTTCTAATTATCTATCATTACCTGATAATTTTCGTCTCTTATTTTGCAAATTAGATTCAAATGTGTCCCTATTCTGATTCACGAACTTATGTATAGTGTAATTTCCTATCTTTTCTTCTCCTTCTGAATAATTTAGTCAACTTCAATCGAACAGTATTTTCCTAATTACACCCAAATTTTACTGTTTGTCTTTAATTAATGGCGATACACGTAGAAATGAAAGCAGATTCCATCAAATCCGAGAAAATGATTTACATTTACGTTTTATGTATTCTTCTATTTGAACAAACTATGTCCATCGCGTAGAATATAGTTTTCTTAAATGGTAGTCCTTTTCTAATATTCTTCGCTCCGCTGATGAAAACTCTAATCTTGAATCATTCCACGCGAGACATCAGAATATTCAACACTCTGTGCCAGTAAATTACTCGTTGATTAAATAATATACAGGTGTGTTCAAAAAGAAAGCCGGTCCTACTATTATATTATATCTTCTTTAGAAAAGTATTAGAAAAGTGTTCCTAGTAGATTAATAATTGATAAAATAAGTTTTGCCATAGGTCGACATATTCTTAAAGTTTTAAAAGAACTGATATTAGTTATTTTTCTTAACCAAAGACTAACAACATATTTCATTTGATATATATTAACAGACCTCCAGATATTTCTTCAATTTCGTATTTTTGTGAATGAAATTTATGAACGCACCGGGGAAGTTATTTACATCATTAACTAATTACTGATATGTATTCCTCAATCGACGTTCCGTAAACCTTGTCATCGAGGTTCGAGCCTCTAAGTCGCTGAATGATCGGGGTGCGTACATTCCTTCAGCACTCGCCCACCCTCGTACTGCAGTATCAGAGTGGCGTCGACCAAAGGGAAGGTAGACGCCTACATTTCCCTCGACATAAGAAGCAAACGTAACGGGTCTCGAGAACGATTGTATTACAATGAAGCATTTCGCGAAATATTTCCCAGCTTTTGCATTTCTCTAAATCCATGATAATTCGCAATCCAAAAGGCGTTGATAAATATTATCTTCTGAGATTAACAAAACCATTTTTCCTTCTCAGACTAATTTAAAATGGCTTTATTAACGCTATACTGGAGTCTGGATGGCATCCTCATCCTTTCGTCCTTGATAGTTGCTGCTTATCTGTACGTGACTCGGAAATTCAATTACTGGTCGAAACGGGGCGTGAAAGGGATTCCACCTACGCCTTTCGTAGGCAACTTCATGGACTGTCTTCTTGCAAGAAAATCGAACGCAGAATTTCTCAGGGACCTATACGTTTACGGCAAAGGTTTGCCTTATCTGGGATTCTATGTCTTCGACAAACCTCAGCTGCTAGTTCGCGATCCAGAACTCGCGAAGCACATCCTAGTGAAGGACTTCGACTATTTCTCTGATAGGTACGCGGCTGCAGATGAGAAAAATGATCGTTTTGGATACGCAAATGTGGTCCTGATGAAAAATCCGGAATGGAGATCTCTTAGGGCAAAACTGACGCCGGTATTTACCCCGGGCAAGATGAAGACAATGTTCGATTTAATGTTGACAGTCGCTGACGATCTTAGAAAGCATCTCGATTCGTTGCATTTGGAGGGTAAGCCGCATTTCTAGTGCATTTACGTAATAACAGATTCACCATGAGAAACTGTTGTTAGTTCAACATATATTTTTAAAACAATGATTCTTACTTAATAGGAATGTTTAACAGAATTAAAAATCAATGCTCTTGATGCGAGAGACTCCAAATTCTGCAACGATTGTTTTTTGATTAAAAATGTAACAATGCCAGACACATCATAGGAAATCTAATATCTGTTTCAGGCGATGGAAAAATAATCGAGTTCAAGGAGATTTTCTCGAATTTCAGCACCGATTTGATCGCTAGCGTTGCGTTTGGTTTAAAAGTAGGTTCGTTGGAGAATCCAAAAGTACCGTTTCGTGAATATGGCAGGAAGATCTTGGATTCTAATTTCCATCGTAACCTGGACTTTCTTATCATATCCTTTGCGCCTCACTTAGTCAAGTATTTTAAGCCGACGTTCTTTGGAAAAGAAGCACCTAAATTCTTCCGACCTCTTTTCTGGGATCTGATTGAACGGCGAGTCGATTCGGGTCAGAAGAGGAATGATCTCATCGATGTGCTGATCGAGATCAGGAAAACATACAAGAACGACGAACTTTTGAAGGATTATAGTATGTATTTGCTACAATAATTTACTAACATCTATCGATGAGGTTATTCATGAATCGTCAGAAATCTCTAAATTATAATTTTATCCATATGCTTATTTCGCGAACTCCCAACGAAAAAATAATTTGCTTTCAAGTTATTTTCCAATTGTACTAAATATACTAGATCGATTTGCTGAACTTTTGCGATGAAATGTAATTTGTATGAATTCGATGAATTCAGAATTCGATGGTGATGATTTAATGGCACAAGCGATGATTCTTTTTACTGCTGGCACTGAAACATCTGCTACCGTCATGGCTTTCGCAATGCTGGAACTTGCAATGAACCCAGATATACAGAAGACACTTAGGGCAGAAATTCACGATGCTCTAGAGGAAACTGGTGGAAAAATCACATACGATATGGTACGGCAACTACAAAAATATTAATTTAAAAACGCGAATGAACAGTATGTAAAGGAGGTTCTTATATAGTTGTCAACATACTAAGAACTATAACGTTTCACAGATTACGACGCTACCATATCTCGATATGGTAATTTCTGAAACTCTTCGTAAATATCCATCTGTAGCACAGGTGGATCGAGTTACCCTTGCCGATTACAAAGTGCCTAATTCCGATCTGGTGATAGAGAAAGGCACCCCGATATTCATTTCGATAATGGGTTTGCATAATGATTCGCGGTACTTCCCAAATCCAGAAAAATTCGATCCATTTCGATTTACCGAGGAAGCCAAAAATACCAGACCAAGTTCCGTCTACTTGCCCTTTGGTGGGGGACCCCACGGCTGCATTGGTTAGTAAAATTTTCCCAAATATTTTCCAGTATCTTTAACGTCAGAGCTATCGTATGAAAGTGGTGTTAAAAGAATCGGAATGGAATACATATATGTGTAGAAATGTATACTTCAAGGATATAGGTACATACGTATCAAGATGAGTATTCGTTTTTTTAAACTGTACCTATATTATTAACGATAAGGTGTTTATTTTTTTACGTAGGACGATTTGCAATCGCGTTAAATAAGATCTACAAAATGTGATGTGTGATAATGTTAATTTCAACAGGCACTTTCTCACAATAGTTACTTACGAACATTTTTATCAAGGAATCTGCGTCTCTTTGCTTTCAAATCTCTTTTGACTTTAGAACGTGCGTACGGTGAAATTAAACATCATTAGCTATATGCTGAAGTATGTTACAGTTGTACAGGATGACTAGAAAATTTGAAAACGGAAGGATACGATCAAAGAAAAGTTTATCTTCTTTTTGCACCACTAGTTGATAAGGAACTGCCACAATGTGAATAAATATTTAATAACGCGTTGCACGGCGTTATCTATTAAACATATCAATTTGGTACAGTTTGCTATATTCTGCCATCAGACCTATTGATAACAGTTTGTGATTATTAAACAAATAGATTTCTACCATAACACATTCCCGAATAGATAATTGATTAAGTTTTTATTCTTGTCATTGGCATTAGAAGAAATATGCAAGTAGCAACTTGTATCTTTAGACATTCTGTTAGCTGTCACTTTTAATCTTAAATTTTCGCTTTTCGTTTCAGGTATGCGATTGGGGCTCATACAATCCAAACTTGCAGTCGTACAGGTATTGAAGGACTATGAAGTTTCACCTTGTGAGAAAACAAAAACTCCAATTGTCCTAGATCACACAGCAGTCGTCACGGCTTCTTTGGAAGGAGTACAACTCAATATTCGAAAGATTACCACTGCTGCTGATTAGACGAAGCTAAAGTTTTACGAATCGCGTTATGCATACCAATTTTCTGCTTTATTTGTGATAAGTTAGATATATTTTATTACCGAATTGGCGAAGTTCAACAAGTAACATCGTCATTTCTGTCTCAGGAGAAACGAATCTTTGGATATTAAATATATTCTAAAATCGTAATCCTAAATGCTCGAAAATTGTGATTTCAAATATCTGAAAATAATTAGATTTATTTGGTAATAGATAATACGAAATCATGTTTCTGTGAATTTGTCGTATCCTGGCGAGGAAAATATTGCATGCAGAGGAAACACAGTCAGTTTTGTTTCACTTACGCGGTCACATGTATATATTTATTTCATTCACTTATTCTCATTTACAAAAGAGACTAATCGGCCGGTTGGCCGCCACGTGGCCAGTGCATGACCGCCGTTTAACTTACAATTAAATCTCTGTAATATATTATTACGACACCTTAGAATCAAATTGGAATGGCGAATACCGTGCGGTATCCCGGCACCTTGTTCGTAGCCATTGTTCGACGATGGCGTTCGATACGCGTATTAGTCACGGTAATCTGTGGCATAACTCTTCATTCTGATCATTTGTATCGTGTCGGTTTCTAGAGTGAAGCGTCGAACATCCACGTATGGTCTGGTATGATTTTCGTGATTCTCGATTCCACGCTATCGAGTGAAACTTTCGGAGAACACCTGCACGGGATTTTAATAGTCTTGCTACTGTTTAGCTTCCGAATATCGAGAGGTAGCTTCTTCGTTTCTTCGTTCGATATAATATCATATGAGCAGAATAACGATCGATCGTCATAATCGAACAAGGTATGTATGTACATACTTACGAACATCGGGCACACGCCTCTGCAACATGCTTGAATTTGTTTCACGATACTTTTACACACATAATAACTATACAATTCATCGTTTACAATATCTGTGATAGTAACTCGCCAGCGAGCATAGCCGTTATTTCACGTCCTCCGTTCCATAATCCTTTTTCACCAGGTAAATATACGTTATACATACATCTAGAGCCGTTTTTTGTTGCGTACGCCATTCGAATCTCTCGATCCATTTCTTCGAATGAAAACTTTCCTTCCCCTGACTTCGAATCAGTATAATTTTCCAGATCTGCATGTAGTTATATTAACTCAGAGAACGGTATATTAATCTGCTAAACCGCACAAAGTCATCGTTATAAAATCACATTGATGCCACGTCGATTCGTCTACACTGATCTTAACGTAACATCATTCAGTTTACATCTATCGTTTACTCGCTTTTCGGAGTCACGTGAACTTGCAATTTAAATATCACACGAGAAACACGAGGAGAAGCGTAGTGCTAGGAACTTCCTTCCGTTTTTTCTGATAATTGTATATTTTAACGAGAATAATTTGCTTCAAGTTTAGAAATTATATTATATTAATAATCGTACGTTTACAAATTTTTAACGTCACGTTTAATTAACTTGCTCCTTGTCGAAAATAATATTAGTCATAGCTAGATGATAAACATACGATACGCTGGTAGCGGTTGCTTTAACTACAAAATAACATTTCTACTCGGAGCTAATGTAATCTATAGATTTTCCAGAGGCTACTAGCCTGTCAAGTTAATTACATATTCCGCAGTAATATATTACTCATAACGTTAATTCATCGAGTTGATATATCGCGGTTGTGTCTCTTCGCATAAATTTATCATATTTACCTATCGTTTACTATTCGAAATCCTCATCTTCAGCTTGACAATTATACGAAAATATTACACCAATTTGTCATACAATTTACATATTCCTGTTTAGATCGTTAATTTTCGTCGTTCGTTTCTTTTCTATTTTATCTCGGTAAAGCTTTGGAGAAAAACAAATCGAGTAAACAAAGTACGTGATACAAACAATTCTGAAAAGTTATAGAAGCACATTCGATCGAAAGATCAAGATCAATCTTTTCTAGAACGCAAATTATTATTCGCGAAAGAGCGTTTACATCGGTGCATTTCCATAATTGATATTGCTCTGCCATTTTATTAGCAATCTCACCGCCAAAACTATCGGTTTCCTTTTCGGTTTCGATTATACATGTAATGTAAAAATTGTTAACTCGTAATTTAAAGTTATTTAGTCGTTAATTAAACTATGTAATTATAAAATATAGGAAACCATGATTTTCTCATTGGTAAATTTAATGAAAGATAAATCGAAGATACGTTTTTAGGTATTACCGTGTAGAAACAAACATATTCATTGTGAACGTGAATGTTCATCGCGAAATGATCGTGTTTTAAACGTTACAAACGCATGGAATAGTCAAAATACGTAAAATTAGGATACTGGGGAAGAGTATAATAGGAGAGCACAATGATCGTTCGAGATTTTAGGTTGATGGGACCGAATGTGTCCTGGGAATGTCGATTTTACTCAATCAACTAAATAGGACTGGAAATTAGGAAAAGGAAGAACGTGGAAATGTTAGTGTATGTACAAATGTCAAGGATTTTCTCTACCAAAATCTTACTTTACATTTTTCCTAATTACGAACAATCTTCGGTCCCATATTACACTAACTTTTCAAATCTATTTCAACTAGTAATACTTTCTGAACTTTGGCCCCGCTTCTCTTCAATTTCACCTCCATCTCCACTTTCTCGAAATCGAAGCAAATCCGTGTACATCTGCGGCCTGTATTCGTCTGAAATTCACGTGACTCTCACAGGTTCTCACGGCAAATAAAAACGAAGTCATCTGGGCGCGTCTCGATTCACAACGTCGTGGTCGTCACAATGCGCTTGTCGACGTCCGTTTAACGCGACGATCGCTCCTTTGTTTGTTAATTAGCACCGCATCCGCGGCGAAGGTAATTGAGTGGGCGACGAAACGAAGATCACAAAGGTTGCGGACGATAGAATTCGTTTTAAAGCGAATCTCTTCGAGCGTGTATTTCAGAAAATCACACTCCGTGCCCTATTTTTGTTCACGATTTCCGATCGTGACACCATTCCGATCTCTTCTGACCATCATTCTCATCTTTTTTTCTTTTTTTTTTCTTTTTTTTCTTTTTGTCGGCAAGAGAAAACGCACGATCGATTACGCTGCGGTAATTGACGAGAATAATTGGGACACGAGGGCTACCTCGTCGCGAATTAAACGATTGGACCACCGAATTTCGTTCCTCCTCCTGTTCTCAGTCATTTCTTCCTCGAAGCCTCGTTTTGCTTTTGGTATCGAGCTCGATCAACGCGATATTATTTATAGTAGTTCGGCTGACCGCGGCCGCGATTCAAAATTTGAAAATTAGTACAACACCGACGATTCAATGAGGAGTATTCGATTGTCGACACGGGATGGTCCGATAGTTTCTAGGAAAACGGACTTGCTCGATTGCTCCATTATACTGTAATCTCTAGTACATGTGTAATCGATTTAACGTCTAGGAAGAGACAAATAAATATTGACAAAGATCAGGCACAGACAGCGAGTGATAGAACGAAAAAAAGCATTTGATTTTTATAATCAGTCGGTTGGTATGATAGAATCGAAAAATTTCGATTCTTCGATGGAAACATCTATTTTCTGGTTTACTCGTGAGGGTGTTAAGATCAAATACTTTTTTTGCCTCGTACCACTGGAAGTTTAATAAGTTACATTATAGCGTGTTTACAACGTTGTGTGTTTCGACATGGTTCACTTGCTCGAACACACCTTCACACTCGCCGATCCTGTCTCTCTGTTCGTCTACGCGAGTCGAGTATTCCACGAGATTCGACGACGAAATGGAAGGATTCGCGCGATCAATGTTTACGGTCGATCAGGGAAGAGCTGGACTGAGGATGCTCGCGCAAGTCTTGGCCGCCGTAGGAAGAGATTTATCGATTAATTAAAAGGCGTTATAATCGATGGAATCGAGTCTACGATTGATTTGAAAAAAAAAAAAAATGTTTAATTAAACGGCGAGTTTGAGATCAAAATTTCTTACTTAAAAAGCAAATCGATGTCTCGTTGTTGATTGAATTTTTTTAATTAACCCAGAAAAGAGCAGGTATTTCAAAAATACAGTGAACGAATCTCTTCCCGCGGCTTGTGTCGAGAGGGGAGACAAAGTCGAACAAGCATTACGCAGAATGCAGAGAGCCGATCGCGTGGATACAGGGTTTTTTTCTTCCTGTTCTACGATCGCCGTAGAAAAACGAAGAATGCCCCCAAAAAATTCAATCTTTTTTTGGGGGGTCGTGAAGACGATAACGTAAGACTAGACTTCAACAATACATGCGGTTTTTCATCGCCGTAGAGATACACTGCTGGTGGAGTATAAAAATATAAACATCTAAAAATGAAAAAGCGAGACACCGTTGCGCAGAGAATTGATGCTGTGTCGAGGCTGAAAAAGCGTGCATCACGAGGGTGTTCTTCTACGTTAGGCTGTATCCATTTTATAATCATATTTTTCGTTTTTTACCCGCTTTCTTCTCGTTCTAAACGCGTTCTTAAAATATTCAAATAAACGGAGGATACATCTTTTGTCGATCCATTAAAAATTTAGCGAGTAGATAAGCGAATACCATTGTCAGGGATAGGGTGGTGTTTATCGACTACGAGTAGAACAAGTACAAGAATCGTTAGATCAGAGGATACTAGCGGCTTTCTAACGACTTTTTTTCGATTTACGCAATTCTCGACTGGAATAACTGTTCATAGTTTTTAAATCAGAGGAAGACACCTTCTCAACGAGGAAACAGCGTTTATTTAACATTCATCTAAATTTCTGACAGATCAACAAAATCATTTTCCAAATCGTGCGAGTATTCGCCTCGAGATATAGTTGGAATCGATCGGTTTCGTCTCTTTTCTCCGCGACGTTTACGACACACGAAAATATCTTTCCGTTCTCTTCTCTCTGCTTTTTCGTGTCTTCTCGTTTTTCGTCGCTGGGCAGGTTTACCATTTTCTTTTCCAATTTATTTACTTCTTTTTTTTTTTCTTCCTCTTGTCTCAAACGAGGCATGAATTTTTTCGAATTGTAATTCGACACGACGTGCCCGTCTAGATCTGCTGCATTCTCTATCTACCTACACGCTGAACTTGTGTGTTACAATGGACCTGCTTCTTCGTACGATCATTTTTTTCTTCTTATGTATTTATAATATTTATATACGTTATGCGTTTCGATGGGAGTTGCATATATTTATATATATATTTTTTTATGTATATATATATATGTATATATGTATAATAACGAACAACATTAATGATTACTCGTTAGGCTATCCTTTTAATGGGACAATAAATAAAATAGTTTATATACCGCGCCTTTTCACTTTCTTCTATCTTTCAGGCCGTTCATCCATATATATTTTCTCTCCTACTTTCTCAACTTCAATTCCCTTTTTTGATCTAATTTTTTCTTCTCCTATACCATTAATTTCCTCTAATTTTAATTCGTTCTCACCACCTGATCTCGACATTTAAATTTTATCGTACGTAATTTTTCCTTCTACCTTTCTCTCCCTCTCTTTCATTCTAACACACTCTCCTCTTCCATTCACTCTGCTCTCGGAACGGAGATCGATAATTAGGAGCAATATACATATATTTGGTATTCGCCAGCTGTTCGACAGTTTGGCTTCGATACGAACGTTAATTACACTCACACATTTTCTGGTTACATTTGGGAACAGCTAATCGACATACTACACGCACGTACTCTAAGACATATTTTTTCTTATTTTTTTTTTTCGTTTTCTTTTTCTTAAATGGCGATTTGAATTTCGTACATCTGACTTGAAAGTCAAGAGACTTTCTTTCTTCGTCTGCCTCTACTCTCTTTCAACTGTTACATTCTAATAATTTCCCAAATCATCTCCGATGTGGCAGAACAATCAGATTCTTTGTGCTAATGTTTTTCTTTGCCTCCTCGTCGAAGAGAAGGCTTGTCCCGGAAATCGCCCAGGTGATGGTGCACGATCGTGTCCGTGGTCGCCCGATACCGAACACACGTGGCTCAAAAATTCTTAAAGTTAAAATCCCTTCGAGCTTCACGCGAGAAACGCAATATTCCGCGACCCGGTCTATCCAGACTCAGAGTAGTCAAGACGTGTTCGATCGGCGGAATGCGGATCCTATTGGATAGAGGATTGTCACGATACTATATTTCGTAATTCCTGACCGATCGATCGGTCGTCGATAGATTGTTACATAACGCGTGGCGACTCGGTCGATCGAGAAAAGCCTCATCGGAAATTTCCTTACGAATAACGTCTAGCGCACGAGGTCGAGGTAAATAATCGTTTTCAGTTTAACAGACAGATGTGATCCAACAATGGCCGGCGATACAATCTAATGAAAATCGAGTCGAGGCAATGTCGACGGAACACGAACGCTCTGATCGTCACTCGATTTCCTTCGCTTCCGTGCACTTAACGTCACGGTATCTCTCGATCTTCTTCTTTTAATTTCAGCCTTCGTCAACGATCTTTGGCTCCAACGTCTCCTCCCACCTTTTCATAATCATCGACTTCTCTAGTTTTAACGCGCGAGGAAGTAGCGGTCAACCCTGGGTTCGTGGATCGACACTACACGAAACGCGGGCACACGTTCTTAACTGCTGCAACAGAAGATATTCTCAGCCAGCCACTTGTGCAGGCCCGACAACTGTTTCTCAGAAGAGTCCTCGACCACCAGGCCGTATCACTTGATCTCCTCGCGACTCGACGAACGCGGAGGATGCGACGACAACGGAACTTCCGATACCTGCCTCTTTGGTCGAAAGCTTGCCGTCAGAGAGGAAATCCAGCCGCTCGGAGATTGCGAGCTTTGATCGTGCAAGGAATCGCTGTTGCTGTTGCTCCTGGTGCTGTCGATACTCATGCCAGACTTGAATCGCGACAACAGACCAGGCGATTTCTTGGACGTTGCTGTTGGCGAAGAGTACGTTGGCTTTTTTCGGGATTTGGCCGAGTCTTTGCACAACATCGAGTCCAAACTACCCGTGTGTGGACGTTCCTCCGCCTTCTTTGGCTCCAACGAACCGAGCATCACGTTTTCGGTCTGCTTCGCCATCTTCGAGATATCCTCCATGCTCGCCGAGCTTCTTCTAATTTCTATTTTGCCTATATCTTCTTGTACAGCCTCTCTGGACCCGTGCTCAGGCTTGACAACGATCTCCGGTTGTTGCTGCTGCTTTTGCTGCTGCTTTTTCGTACGCACGTCAATTTCTCTGAACTCGATATCCGGAATATTTTGATCCTTCGCTTCTTTCAGACTGTGCGACTTGCTCTCGGGATTCGAAGAATTTCGCCGGTGTTTCGCCAAAGATCTCTCCGACATCGCGCTCGGTAAAGCTTCCAACGAAGCGGACGATCTTTTCTCCTTGGCGAACGACACCTTCCAGACACTGCCTCTGTTCTTGTACTCCGTCGATTTCCTCACCTTTGGCAACGTCATAGCACGCTTATCCACCGAAGACAGTTCCACCACCGTCGCTATAGCTTTGCTCTCTTTCACCGAGACTTTAGTAAGGTTGCAACGCTTGCAAACTGCTAGAGAGTTATTGCGCCTGGAAGAAGTGGTCGCCGTGGCCATCAAGTTGCTTTTGTTCAGCGTCTTGGTTACGTGTTTCATTGGCTTCGGCGCAGTAGGGTCCTTCGAGTCGAAGCTGATACTCAGCCGATCCGTGAAGTTTCTTAATCTGGAAAAGATGGACTTGTGATTGTTGGGTCCTGTTTTATCCTCGCAACAACACCGGAGCCCAACCGTCTCCCTCTGTACCTCTTTGCGACTAGACTTCGTCTCCTGATCGTTCTCCACTAAGCTACTCGTTTTCTTCAGGTTGTTCCTCTGCTGGGTTTCGACTACCACGTTACCGTTGCCCTCCACCATTTTTCGTTCGTTCCATTTCGCATCTAGGAAAACGGACTCGTCTTTCTCCAGCTCCTCGAGGATTCTGGTTCCTTCCGCGGACCACGCACTCACGGGCGAGCTCAGGTCGCTGCCAAGATTCTCTCCTTTACTGCGTCTTCTTTCGCGCTCGTGATCCCTAACAGCCCTGGCTAGGTCGTGACTATGATAATCCAGTGACGATTTCTCTCGACTACCCTTTCGACTACCCGGGTAGCTTTTCCTACCTGTTGCCGGCCCAGTCAACGTCCCCTCGGTCGAGATTTTGAACTTCAACGTTTTCTCGCTCACCTCCACCTCGGTCGCTGTCTCAGGATCCGAACTCTCGAGGTTCTCCGCTTCTTCCGCCGTCAGGTTCTCCGTCATCTCGTCGTCGGTGGATCGCGATCGCGAGTGAACCGTGCCTATGGAACGTTTCGAGCGCATACTGTGCGACGAGGTAGATTTCACGACGCTAGCTGACCCGGTGGTCCCGGACGTTACGGTTATCAGATTTACCTCGCCCAGGTCTGCTATGCTCTTCCGGTGATGCCGCTCGTCCTTTGCTGCTTCGTTCAATCTGCGATAATATTCTAAAGCTTCCCGCACTGGCTGAACTATTAGGTTCTGGAAGAGAAATTTTTCTGTGTTTGTTAATGTGTTTGTTATTTAGATGTTGAGATTTTGAAGATTTCTTATTTCCATAAAATTACGATTTAAAACCGGTTTATTAACTCTATAAGGAATATTCATTCTACGCGTCACGGTTGCGAAACAATCCATCATTCTGGTACACGATGCAAATCGTTTTTAGGCAGCAAGAGAAACTTAATTGATGCTTCTTTTGCAAATCAAAAAATCAAATAATCGTTTCAAATTTTGAAGCTTTACATTCTCTTATACACGCAACATTTGCATTCAGTTAATACAGGATGATCCTCTCGCTAATTCAAAGGCAATCGTCATACCGTAGATCACGTATTCTTATTTTCATTTCACATATACGCCTACACAACTGTTTCAGCTCTAACATAGAGAGAATATCAACCTTTGAGGACAGATCACACAAAGACGTATCATTATCGTCACAGCATGGTTGCATTACCTTTGAATTAACTAGCAAGCGAGTAGATTATACTCTATAACATAGAGAGACTATAAAGCATACACCACGATGAGTGACCCGAGCGATAAAGCTGATACGTGATCGATGATCGAAAGGCTATTGACGTTTGAGAATCGACAATAACTGAAAAGCGATTTGGAGAATACACGCGAGGATCTGATCAATTGTGCCGTATGGAAATTTGTTTGTGACAAAAACGTTGTAGCTAGATCTTTAAATCTTGTTTTAAATCTACTAAATATTCGCTCGATTCTTTGTTAGTCGTCATTCGCACAAATTCTCTTCCCTCGTTACATAATTTAACCAGCTATTTTCTTATACATGGCATTATCAAAGAGAAATTAACAATAAAAAACTATATTAATTACTCGATATTGGTGGCACATGATATTTAATCATTTTGCGAATAACATTTCATCGAGCTGTGCATATTGAGACGATATTTATAGATAATTTAGTAGAAGAGTTTTCTGCTATACTGTTTGGATCTGATATGCAAATGGAATTGATATTAAAGCAAAGGACAAGCTTGAAGTTTTATGTGAAACCTGTAAAAGTGTTATATTTTTTCCAAGCATCGATTCTCATTTACCCTTATCAAAATACTAACAGCACCTTGGACAATAAGGGTGATAATAAAAGTACCTGCAGCTGTGGAAGCAGTTCCCCAAGGGCCTCGAAAAGAGGAAGTAGAACGAGACCGATGAAGCTGACTTGGGACGAGGGTTTGGTTACTTTATCGCGATCCATAAATGGCGTCACTGGAAGTCCTTCGAGCTTCTCCGCGTCGCTCTGCTTGAAGAATTCTTGCAGCAACCTATCCAGCCACGGTTCCGCGACTTCCATCGGCCGGGCCTCGTTGCTAATATCCGCCACCTTGATGAGGATCATCGATAACTAGAACAGCAAATCACAGATTTTTAACGTTGCCTTAATCTGAATCTTTAAATCTAATTTTTCGAAAGTACTCGCTACAGCGGACTTTAATTCGAATTACCGAACGATGAATTTTATCATCGATTTTTGTATTTGACACAAACTCTTGTTTCACTTCGCGCATTTATATCGTAACCGTAGGTAGACAAAATAACTATGAATAAATATGACAAATTGAAACGTAAAAACTTACTAAATTAATATGAGCCTTGCTGGAGTAATCGAATTCCGGGATGATGTCCGTGAATTGACCAAGGATCTCGTTGTGCCTGGCCATGTCCGTTGCAAGAATACACCTGATGATCCCTTCGCGTACGACTCGATATGTCGCATTGTCCAGCGACGCTAATATGTTACATTCCGGTGCTTCTAGAACACGAAAAGCTACGGAGCAATGATGGTTCTCCAGAGGCGAGATATCGTTGTAACGCAGAGCCAACTCGGTACGGGCGTTTATTTGATAAATGTTGTTGTATCCTGGATGATCTAGATCGTGGCAGATGCAGGAGACAATTAATATAAAAACCTCCAGGTCGCCGATTCGTGACGGTAGATCCACTGTCCAGGCTATTGCGTACATCTGCGTAAACAGAATATTGGTTAAAACGAAATACGATTATATGTATATATTTATTTTGTTTTTATCGCATCAATTTAATCGTGTTTTTGCATATTTAAGAGCATATTTAAGTATACGTTACGAGATAATTGCTCTAAATTTTATCAACATCTACTCTCATTTGAATATTTTTTATATTTATTATGTTTACGTGTATTCGCTCTGTGAGAAGATTGCGCGTAAGCCATTCGTGAAAACGAAACGCGTAGAAATTACATAGATGAAAAAACCCACGCGTTGTATTTTAACGCGGCAGGCGTGTAGATCGTGCACTTGCCATTTGCGCCACGCAGAAGCAATGCCTAAAGTTATGAAACGGCACTTCGTTATAGTTGTTATAAACTTCGTAGAGGAAGTTCCTCAGGATTGGTAAAGGAATGTTAAACTTTTGAGGTAGGTCCAGTTCGACGAACATCGTCTGCAGCATCAATAGAAGCTCTTCGTCTTCCCATTGCCGTGCATCGAATGCTGGTGAGTGCAGCCACTCCCGAACGTTCGACGATACCGAAACGTCGCTGTAACACAATCACAGACATTAACTTCGTAACATCGAAATTCTATTTAGACAAACAGAAAATGCATTAATTTCTGTTATTTAGCCGAATTGCTAGTGCCTTTAGATTTGGAATTTTTATGATTAGACTGTGGGCGTCTATGTGCGTTTTTAGGATGATAAAATAACAACGATAAAATAACTAGAATAAGACGTCAGAGAATTAGACGCATCTACACGGAAATGTTATTCTCGAGGATTGAAATAAATTCAATCGTAGCGTTCATCAAGCCAGCTATCTTAGAATCACGAGAAGAATTACTTTTATATTCGAAAGGGGTGCATTTTGTATGGTTCTTTTCTTTCGTATCTCGCGTCTTTGCTTGCAGTAGCAATTTCCATATAATTACATGCTTCTACATCAGAGAAGAACCACAAATCGAGATGCTAAAATCCAGAGCACGGTTCTGCTTCGAGGGAAAAACGGAGGCTCCAGTTTCCTTTCAAAGTATCGAGTCTCTTTAAGATCGCGAACATCATCCCCTGCGCCTCGCCATCCGGATAAAATTAATCGGATTAGTATGTAATTTCGTCGAAGTACCACCGTTGCCTGGTATGTAGTATTTTGCGCAATGATGTGTTACCCGCTTATTGAACTAAATCAACATGAAGCCCGACCTACGACGGATTGGAATTACATTAGGGATGTATCGATTTGCCAGTGTAACGTGCCAAACAGCACACGCGGCTAATCACGATAAATATACTATACACCACGTGTCCATACCTTCAAATATCAAGTAAATATATATTATAGTCACAATGGTATTTTTTTTTCTAAGAAATGGTCGACCGATCGTGTAAATGATAAAGTGATTGTGTCGTTCGGCAAATATTGATAGCACTGTATTTGGTGGCAAAATATTGGTTTTAATATATAAATGATAAAAGATTCGACATACGAAGAGTGAAAACTATTTTTATGTTCTGCGAAACTTTAATTCTATATTGAAATGATTATTAATTGAATGAAAATATACTAGCTCTTTCGTACACGGTTACAGGTTATCAGTATTACAACGTAAAATATAAATGATTTAAGATAACGTTAAAGACAAGAAAACTATTTCCATGGGAGTTTACAAACATTAAGAGAAAGATTGGAGACAATTGTGAAACCACAAGATGATTACGTTCTTTCATACCATTGAAATGTACATATGTTTCAGACATTCGTTCAAATATCGGTATAACGAGCAGTATGAATTTATGGGACGGCGTGATACTTCTACCAGCGCTGTCCGAGCGAAGCGTGAGCCCTTTGGGCATCTCTCGCTTGTTCTCGTCGTCAGGGAAACCACATGATGCTAAACAAGCGATCATGACACTGCATTATGTCGACGTTCCGCTGATTAGCTGTCACGAGACTTTAGCGTTGCTTTTGTTAACAACGTAATATCGCGCGAAGAAAATTGTCAGGGAGGAAGGTAGATTCTCAGAAATAAGTAGAGTTCAATTTGTTGTTAAATTATTAAATTCCACGACTACCATGGCAATTAGAATGTTTCAAAAAATGAAAAATAAAATTATTACCTGACATTCGTTATTTTAATTTACCATATTTTCTTTCCCAAGACGAAGACTTTTCTTTGAAATTCAGCCGTCTGAACGAACGAGTGAATGAACAGCGAATCCGATAGATTTCATTAACTGGAAACGTTCTACTTGAGATTTCGCGAATTCCAATCAGGTCACTTCTCCAAATACAATTACTCGACGTACGTAGGAGTTGATGTGTCGAGATCGAGGCACGATCAAGGAGATTAAGCAGAAGCACGTGTAGCGAAGACCGCTAATTGGCAATCCGCATTTAGCTCGCGCATCAAATCGTGGTACGGGATAATGTTCGCTTTGTGACGCTCCCTATTATAACCCAGCAATAGTAGGTCATTAGAGAGATAACGGTAGCTTAATGGCATTTTGCGGTAACACTACGGAGCTTGCTACTGTCACGGGACATCCATCCATCCATCCGTTCAAATCGAATAAGTCGACGAAAAACATTTCCAATGTTTGCAATCGATTAATAATCTTAGTTGTCGGAAGGGTTTGCGATATTTTCATGCGGTTTCCGCGAACGGCGATTTGCGCAGCATTTGCTACGTCCCGTTCGACGTTTCGTACGTCCGACATGTTTGCTGCGGTTTATTTGCCTTGTTTCCGTGTGGGAATCGATTGACGTTCGTTTTTTATGTGCAATGTTTTTTCCGTGAAAAACAGAGCTTTCGCAAAACGATAATCAAAACTCTGTGCTTCGCCTGCCGAGTTCCTCCTCTGCGAAAAATCCTGAATCAGTTTTTTTTTTTTTTTTTTTCGAGTCTCGGTGCATTTCACAAAAGAAATCGAATTGCCACGAGGAAAAAAACAAGAGAATAAAACATCATGAAATAAAGCATGATCGTTTATGCGAAATGGTAATAGAAGCGCATGATTATTGTCGAACCTTATTCGACCGTTTTCTCGCACATGAATTACAAGCGCGTTTATACTTTAAAGGTAAATCATTCGAGTAAAGTCGATCTGAAAGCGTTTACAGACAGATAGATCTCCTGTTTCGAAAATCAGGAATAAAACAGCACTCGAGTCCGGGCGGTGTCTCGGTTGTTTCAAGCGTCGAACATGAATTCCCAACAGGCAGAGTTGTACGATCCGTCTCGAAATTCAATTTACCCACGTAATTCGGCGTAATCTTGACGAAGATCCCACGGGTTGTGCGCTTAATCGCTCACGAAACGATGTCGAACGTGTTGCGCTGCATCGCGAGATCTTCGCAGGATGAATGCATAAAGAACGGGACGCAGAACAATGCATTTTAATGAAACGTGTCTCGATGCTATCGTGTAAGAAAATCACAATATGGAGAATCCATATTAAAACGCTTTCGTGTCAAAAACAGAAGTGCGAAAAACAAAGTTACGATATATCGTATGTAACAGGATGAAAGAGGCGTAAAAAGCTAAAAATTGAAATGTAATTGAAATAAAGAGTGACGGTACAGGATTAAATTGTTTATCGATACGGTCAATTTAGCGGGCAATTAATTTCTTCCACTGTCGAACCCTTTTGCTTCCAATAATCTCCACGAGCGTTGTTTGCTCGAATCACACGATATTTCGCTTTTATCACGCTTTCGATTCAAAGAAACTTCGTTATCGATACTAATTCCATTCGAATGACTTCCCTCCCTGACTAATAACATTGTTACGAGTTCACTAGCTGCGGTTGCATATCGACTTCGGCATTATGCTCGGAAACGACAGCCTTTTATATTTATAACTTGACATTTAAACGTCTGGCAGGAATATCGAAGTTTCTTAGTTATTAGAACTACTCGCGAACGTAACTGGCATTTGAGACACGCAGACCACGCAAATTGGTAAGCTTTGCTGTCTACGTTCACCCGTTCGTACTTTATTACACGCTGTACAAATTGAATGCAATTTAATATGTACTCGCGGCAATCTATCGGCTTCTTACAGAAATTTATCGATCGTGTAAACAGTAAAGATTAGTCAGTACTATTATTGCTTTGATGAGAACGCGCAATGGAATGTGATCCTTAGAACGGAGAGTAGCGTATTTTACTTAGAAACGATTCTTTTCTAATATTTTCAATTGGAAATTTAAATTTGTAAATTTTCAAATTAAATTTTTTTTATACCTTTCATTGTTGATTGTACCATATTCATTAAAAATTTTAATTAAATTTCTCAAAAGGATTACAAACGCGAGATATGGTACTTTACAGAATATCCACTAGTCACTTATATCTGCATACGTTATATGTTTCATTGTATCGTTAGAAAGCCAACGCAATCGCTGTTTTCCTATAACGTTCCGATATAATATTCATTTATAATAGGTCGATATAATATTAATTACACTGAAGTCTGATCAATTTCCTATAACACTTCCACATTCTCCTCAACTTGAAACTTTCATGGTAGCACTCAATTACGCTGGAGTAATAAATCTGTTGAATTCAATTCCGATATTACCGGTTACCACTCATCTTTTTTCTTCGAAAGAAGAAAAGGAAGGTAAGAAAAGATTATCGTTAAATTCCGAATACGCAATACTCATCTAAATTCCAACACGAGCCACCAAAATTCCTGTAACTCTAGTAGTGAATTACGTTCAGTGTTGGAACGCGTTTCAATCGCGGTGAAACTCGATCTTTCAGCTGGACGGCTCGCTTCGTTAGCTCAGTAGGAAACAGTTTTATACATATCGTCAAGATTTTAATTAATACTGGCATGGAAGTAATTACGACTTTATAAATGAAGTATTTGATTTTCCGGATAGTTTGAGTTTACCTTTCGCTTTTTTAAAATACCGTAATGTCGATTTAATTCATTGTTAAATTCATGTCCGAGCAAATTAGTTTCATGAAAGGACGTTCTCGCGTTGAATAGAGAAAAACAAAGCTTCAATTTCAGACTGTTTTTGGAAAACACGAGTTATTGACCCGAGCTAATGGACTCCTGAGTATACATTTATGTATAAATATTTGTTCGAAAACTGTTTGTGCTTGAAACCGAGATCGTTTCTCTGGAAGAAACGGGTGTAATTGAACAGCCTCCTTTGTAACAAGCTTTTGTTTGGAAAAAGCTCGCGGATGAAATTGCGCGAACATATTTAAATTTCAATAAAATTTATTAAAAAGTAAAAAGAGAAGAAAATCAGAAAATTTGAAGATAATCGGTTTTTCATATTTTCTCTCTATTCATTCACAATTCGATACGAACACTGTTCGCTTTGTGAGACCTAAAGCTAAATCACACTGGCTCCGTCGAAGCTATGCTCTTGTTAACGTGGTCAGATTTTTGAACATTTCAAACGGTCGAGCGAGTTTCAGTATGAACCCGAAGAGGTTTCGGTATATGTTCCTAAAGAGACTAACATTTTTGGATTTTCACAATTGCTCTTGAAACACACCGTACACGTGATGAAGTTGAATTTTCCAACTAATTTTCAGCGAAATATATACCAATTTCTATTTGTTCCAATTCAATTTACTTTTTTCGTTTAAATGAATTAGAAAATATCGTTCAATTATTTCCGTCTACTTCGATAAGAATATTTCTTTTAATTCTATCGAAATAAACGATAACAACAAAATTGAATGGAAAAACTTTGTTTATAAATTCTCACGTCACACGTCAAGTTTGATTTCTCCTGATCCATTAATCAAGTTTTGATAATTGTTCATCGGTGATGGTAAAATCGCTTGTGATTGAAAGGAAGAAGACGAACGATAAATCATGCGATGACGCTCGTTATACTATGACGTAAAAGTGTGCACAGAATACTCTACGCTTACTTCTCCCTTGTTTCGTTCAATGATTCAACGGACGTGAAATCAACAGTATAGCGTTTCCTTCTTCGATGTTTTTCACTATCCTTTTTTGCATCCTTCATGAATTCTTAAAATTTCATAAAGCTATGTATATGCAAAATAAAAAGCGCAAGGAATAACAACGCGTAAAACAGGCAGAATGATCATGACTCGGAAAGTAATTACAAGATTAATAAGCTGAATTAATCGAAAACTTCAGCTCGAAAGTAGCAAAACTCGAGCATGATAATACGATGAAAAACTTGAAATAACGAGTGTCAAAAAGGAGAAGAATAAAGATCAAAGTTCAGAAAAACAAAACGAGAATTCGAAAGGTTCCTCCTCCTCTACCATTTAAACGTCGTATCATTCGGTGCAGCTTAATCAAAATCATAAATCGTCTCGTAACGCTCATTACGTAATCACGAGACGTAGACGTTGCACTATTTCTCTCTCTCTCTCCCCTTCTTATCCCACTTCACAGTGATTCAGAGGATGCGGAATTCACGAGGACTTCCTTCTTCACCTTCTTTCCTTCGTGAGCCATTGAAAATTCTACGCGCACAATGCTTCAAGTGCCTTCTCCCTCTCTCTTCCTTTCTTTTACCTCCCCCTCCCACTCTCTCTCTCACTCTCTCTCTCTCTCTCCTTCTGCGAATGACATCCTGCAACGATCAGCACGATAAAGTCCGGTGGGTAAATGAATAAATAATTCCGCGCCAACCCCATCCGCCCCTTTAGTTTTTCGTTCCGCGCGGACTTCTTAAATAAAAGTCTCGTACTATCAACGATCGACGAGGAGCATTAACGCGACGGGGCGACGACTTGATTTATTATGGAACTTCGTGCTACGAACTTGCTTCGCGTGTGCCACGCGTTCAAATAGAAACGCCAGTGATTTATAATCTTCTTCGGTATAACCGTTCCTACTGTTAACAGTGTATGAACAAATTTATGAGACAGTTTCTTTGATCCATTTACTTTTCTTTTTTTTTTTTTTAACACAAGGGATAATGTTAACACAATTAGAATTTGTTTCTCAATGAATCATTCATATAGAGATCCTCGGGTGAGAAACGAATAAATTTTCAGGTCAAATGCAAACGAATCACCCTTTTCGGACAATTTTTCTACAATTCAAATAACGGCAAATCCACTGGAAAGATCTTGCCGGTGCAACGGTTCATGGCTGAATATCCGCGTCCATACATTTTACGCGTGTCAAATGAAACTTGACTTTTATTTATCCCACGATCGTGACTATTTTATATGGCTTTCTCGTTGCAATCTATATTCGTCACGAACAGAGTGTCCTCAAAAAATAGTACCGAGCAACGTCGAGACAAATACGTTGGACTTGAAAAAGCGTATTGGTTAATGCTTTCCTAAAACGGATCGATATATTTCACGAAACGTCCAAAAATTTTAAGAGACATGGAACTTTTAGCCTCGCGTCGATTATCGTCACATTTATGCGTTAATAATGCTACATCGTAGATTAATCGTGTTATTTGTTATCTGTTTCAGAAACAATGGTAAAAAAAAATTGTTCCATTTTTATTTCATAGTTGTTATACTTTAAAAAAGTTTTAATATGAAGAATACAAGTATCAGCTATCCCTTGTAAAAATATACCGTGACACTTCGTGTATATCATAAAGTTTAATGGGTTTTGTTCTCAGCACGCGTATATGAACGGAATATCTGCGTCTGCCTATTGACTGACTTATACTACTGCGGAATATAAACTACCTTTGAAAAATCTTGGGTGATAAATTACCTTTCAACGGTATGACGGATTTGTTTACTCGTCGCTGCATCACATCTGATACTGATTAACATTTAAATAACGGGATTATTAAAGTTTATAATTAAAATCCGATTAAATATGGAATTTTGTTCGAAACGTTTAATTATTGGATTTCTATTCGTCAAACTTATCATTTCACAGAATTATATTTTTGCAGCAGTTGCTATATTTTACTTTCAATAAATAATTATTTCAGCAAATAATAAATAATACAACTTAACAAATTCCCACTGAAACTTTTACACACCGGAACACATCAGTCGTTTCAGTTTCAGTTTCTCTGAAAATGTAAATATAAAAGCATAACGGACAGTTTAAACCTGGATTCAGAGTAAACTAAGTTGCTCACCTTCTAACGCCACTGATTGAAATTAAATAGATCAATTACGATCGTCAGAGAGTGTTTTTTCTCGAAAGAGATACAGCAAGATCATAGGACGACAAAATCAAATTACCGTGTTGTGTAAAAAAAAATAAACGGATAAATAAATATTACTTTAAAAAAATTTAGTCGAAATATCGTGTAAATTTATTTTTGGACCAATTTTGATCAAAATTTAAATTCCGCTCGCAAAAATAAACGTGATAAAATCATCCAACTTCAAAGATTAAAAAAAAACGCTGGTTTTGTAACGTGATTTGTCCAGAGTAGATTAAATTTGATGACGATCGGAGATGTACCATATTGATTTATCGAGCTTTCTCTCTACCTATAGTTAATTAGTATCGTTGTTAGTTAGACTACATCAAACACAGATCCGTCGATTATTTCTTGAATACAAATTTGATCGATTAACTTTTACGATCCGTTAGTGTTATTATTTTAATTAATTTATTTTGACTTTACTTAAATTTTCTATTTCGAATGATGTTAGTGTGCCTCGTTTGCTACTTCGATTAAATTACTGCTCCAGTATTTCAATAATTTCCGAACAGGTTTATTGATAGTTGCCTCGTACGTGACGTGATAATGCTCCATTTCAACTGAATGCCCCTGAATGCACTTGATCGCGATTGACGAACAACAGGGTTCATCAAAATCTCGTTGTTGTCGTCATGAAACTGCTCTTCTATGCGATATTTTCCAGCAGTCTTTCAAATTTTCTGTTGCAAACGATTTCCATTTATGACTTTGTTGTGGTTTGATAGAGAATCAACCTGACAAATAATATGCAGAATCTGTTTCGAGCGACTATTGAACATTTTGATATTTTACTGCTCGAAGAAGTGGCGTTTAATTGCTTCGGAAGATAGATTTTACGGAATTTTGTGAAACGAAATTTTGAGTAATTTGTTCCACTTAATCTCTTCAATCTGTTCCTTTTAATTTCTCGAACCTGTTTCTTTCAATTTCGAATATCGTCAATTGAATCTGATTTCTACGAATTTAAATTCTTCGTATGATTAATTCTAGTTAATTTCTCTGATTTCAAGCACAAATATAACTAATTAAGTTACACTTATTCAAATTAATATTTGAACATATTCAATTATTTTCAAAATTCAATCAAGTTTCACATACGATAGTTTGAACAATTCTAATCTTTCGATAGATTATTAAATTAATTAAATGATAAACATACTTATTTTTGGCAAAATCAGTTTAAAATTTTAGCCACAAATGTTATTCTATCGTGCTTTCTGTATCAAAATAATAAAATGTGCTTCTATTATTAGTAATTATAAAAAAAACAATTTTTCTCGCGAGTTGAAAAACATTCTGTCCTGAAAAGGTAACTCAGACATCAAAAGCCATTTGTACGGTATAAACTCCTCTTAATCATAATTTCACCTGACTTAACGCGGTATTTGCAGCGTCTTTCTTCGTTAACTTATTCACACGCTTCTCTTCGATGGCACGCGAAAAGAATTAGATCACTTCACGGTTAATCTTTTGATTAATTTCCTACGCGATACGATCAGACAGATCGTAGATATATCGTAGATATTTACGCAAGCAGATCCACAGAGTCACGCACAACTAGTCTCCTTGAGATGAAAATTAATCACCAACGTCGAAGCGACCACACGTTTTTGGCTTGTCGTATGCCACCGTTTCGAGCAGACGAATGTTTATAAAACGACGATTTATTCAGCCGATGTTGAACTTTGAGACAATCGTATTTCTGTTAAGTTGTTTATTCTATCCATGTTTGAATGGTAGTTCGTGTTAAATTAGTTTAGTCGAAATGGTAAGTTTCAATGAACGTGATGGTTTTAATGAATCAGAGTGACGTCAATTGTAGCGATGAATTAAAAATAGAATGGACGGACTGGATATATATATATATAAAAACTTCCTATAAATAACAAGATATATATATATATATATATGTTGCTTATAGGAAGTTCCCAACTGAGTTATTTATGGATACTTGCGAATTTTAATTAAGGCTTGAAAGATTCGATGATGCTTTGGGACGATTTCGAGGATTATGAAATGTATTTTTAGATTATTTTTACGGGAATATTTAAATTAATATCAAGTTGGAATGCTCGTAGGATACACGCGAAAAACGAATTTTATAAAAATATGCCAAATATACCAGGGAATATTTTCCCAGACTCGCTGGCTTCGAGTTTTACAATTTTTTCCAAGCTTTTTTAACCTTCGAAACTTTTAAATTTGAGTTTTGCAATTTTTATCGTATGTGACAAAAATTTCATTGCAGAAAAATACGTGTGTGAAACGAACCCTGAAATATACTACAAATATCTCTAAATAATAAATAATCCTTCATAACCAAACTGAATCGAAACAAAAGGCCTCCCTTCAATCGCCTCGCTTCGAATTTTTATTTTTATTGAAACAATTATCAAATATCAGATTTTTAAATATAACAGAGTATAAATATCGATAGAAGAGTTAAAAAATTATCTGCAAGAAATTCAAGAGAAGAGATATCGCTTGGCTCTGGTTCGCGTACGAAGGATTAATTATTATTAATAAATATTCATGGTATTCAAAGTTTCGTAATATGCGATAGAAATTCCGATATTCGAATCCAGAATTTCCGAAGATTAAAATTCTTCAGATGGCTAATAATAATCACCGGCGGCATTTAATTGTCTTACTTTTGGTTCCTACCGATAACGTTAGTTCGATTATGCACGATTGCCTAGATATCAATCTTCTACAATTTCAAAAAAAAAAAAAAAAAAAGAAAAAAAAAATAAAGAAGAAAAGGAAGAAAAAAGTAAGAAAAATGTAATAGAAAATGCCATGTAATTTTTTCTTTCGATGTTCGCGATCCTTCGTCATAAATATCGACTGGCGTAAAAATCGATCGAGCAGTTTATCGTTCTTTCACCTATCCCCTTGGTGTCCAGAATGAAATCGCGGCTCGAGACAGCAAAAGAGGTTGGACAGTCGGTCGTAAAGGGGCAAAGAAAGAAGATGCAGCAGGCGTAAGTCGTAAAGAGAACGGCAATTTCTATTGACTCACCAGATATTGAGGAACTTTTCTCGCACCTTCCGCTTCATGCTGTCGCTCTTCCGACGATACTGCAATCTGCGGCAGGAATCCGCGTAGAGAGGCTCTGGAAGCTGTTTGTAGAAACCTGAAAGTGACAGCGGTCTGGAGATTGAACCGGAAAACGTTCGACGTCCATAAGCCCCAACGGGGCCAACCGCGTTTCTGATTGATTGGAACGCTATTTCAGGACGATTTTACGCTCTGCATGCCGCCACTTATTGTAAGCCACTCGACTAATTAATTCGATTGGAATTCAGACGGTAATTCGACTCGATTCACGTCGTACCTCTTCTCTTTTTCTCGAAAAAGAAACTCATCGAAATCGTAAAGTTCCGCGGGAAAACGAAAGAGAAAGCACGAAAGAAAATAGCTTTGGTCGATGAAATCTGCGAATAAAAGCTTCCACAGCGTCGGCGAATTGGGAACTTGGAAGCTTCTGAAAACGCGAAACCTGTGGATCATCTTATCGCGAATAAATTAAGAACTTGGAAAGTTCTGGTGCGCGGACTGAAAATTCCGCGGTGTATATCAAGATACCGAGTATTCAATTTTAGTTATTTTAGCATTTAAGTTGGTATTTTAAACTCTTTGCTTTTATATTATATAGCTAATTATAAGTTTATTCTCTGTCGCGATACGTTCTCACGATAAGCAGAAAATAACCAATAACGAATGTTTTGTAATAAATACAGGACGCTACTGTAGGAAAACTTTTGGATCGGAGATTGGATTGATTTACGCCGCTATAATTTTCAGCCCTTCGTATAATGGATATTTTCCTAGCAAAATTTGAAATGTGTTAAACAGAAATTTCAATGGCTCTAGTGTATTGCTTTCGTTTCCAGAAAAAGAAACAAGCATGGACGGATCTCGTTTTTATTACAAACCTCTCGATTATGTAATTGGAACAAATACGAAGGAAAGAGACAAAAATCAAATGAAAAAAGAAAAGAGAGGGGATGAGAACGTGGAGGGGAAAAAAGAGAGGGAGAAGGGAAAATTTTGGGGCCAAGCTCTCTGGTAGCCTGGTCATAGGGAAACCTTGTATCTATATACGCGTTTGGCTAGAAATTGAAGATAGGAATAGCTGCGACGGTTCCTTGCATGGGCAAATATTTATTCAGCGGTAGGCGTATTCGGCCGATGCGATGTACTGTTTATCCGCGCGTATATCCATCGTCCCTGGCAAATCGGTTGCGTTAAAATGATTCTTCGATTGGACGCAAATGGCCGGAAATTTTTCTAAACGATCGCCTGCAACGGTATCCGTTTCGTCGAGACAAATTTACGAAAAATAACGAGGGCAATTGTTGCGAGAAGATCGAACAATCGAAGGAAATCAAACAAGGTAGAAAGCAACGATTTTTTACCTCGAAACGAGTTTTCTATCTTCTCTTTTCCCTCTTCTCTTCTCTATTTTTATTTCTTTTATCACAGAAGAGAAAAAGATGTGTTGCGGAAAACGCTTCTGACATTTTACAATTCGTCAAAGAGGATGAAGAAATGGAGAAGAAGAAAACGGCGAAGGGACGAGCTGAAAACGAAAAGCTTCGAAACGCTTCGATTCGCCGCTGTTTACTTCGGCTCCGTCCTTTATTTTCCGGTTCGCAACTTTCGCCAGATGTGCAATTTTGCGCGCGGCTGATGTTTGCGTGGCACGATCGGCTAGATTAAATTATACATAAAAGAGAGTATGATTCACTTTTATTCCGTGATATTCCATTTCAATTTCTGATCAATTTTATATTGGCTTCAAGGCACCGAACAATGGTCGATTGGACAAAGAGAAAAGGAAAAAATCGTAGAAGATAAAATAAATAAAATGGTACGAGCGTAGAAAGCTCGGCATCTTTTGAAAATACGCTTTCAATAGCATTTTAAGAAGATTATCCGTTTCTCTGTCTCTCTGATACAAGAAATGGTAGAATTTTTGCTCCATCCTATCACTTTTAAACGTTGACTTTTTCTGTTTTCAGTTATGTCGTTCTATTTTCTTTTTATTGCCAGCTTCGTTTCAGATATCTCAATACTTTTCGAATTACACGCTGAATTTTTGCCATTCCTTAAGCATAGAAAATAGAAAAATTGTCTGCGTCTTTTTTTTAATTCAGAAGAATACAAACAATTATATTTATTTCCATGATATTAAATATAATAACAATATCCGCGACTTGACGGATTGTTTTATCTCAATTGATCTTCCAAGCGTTGATTTCACACGCAATGAACGATATTGTAAAGTACGACGGATCTTTTCAAAACTCTGTACATTTTTACGAACGAAAGAGTATTCGTGTAATGTAAAACTTACTCAGCCAACTGAGTTGTTCGTTGTGCTCCAACTTGTTCTTGAAACTGTCGACCTGCCTCTTTAGTTCGCGAAGAGCATACGATGGCGACGCGTTCAGAGCTTCTTGGTGCTCCCGAAGTTGCTGTTCCAAGGCCGCCACACGTCTCTCGAGAGCCCACAGCACTTCCGCCTCGATCACCCCAGACGAGGCCGGATGTGCTCCGACGATCTTGAAAACAGGAAATATACTCTTTATAGCCACATTCAAACTTCCATCAACTGTACATCGAGTTTATCGTGTAATAGCACGAAACCTTTCTTCCTGTAATCTAGATATAAAGTACATTGTCGCCTCGAAGGGACTATATTCCTGTCGTTCTTTTATCGATGTCGCTATCTTTCTCGTTTACGCGAAGATGGATGGGAATTAAGTTTGATCGGTCTGCTTACAGGAATATTGGAAATAATCCGTTAATAATTGTGTCATTTAAATATTAATGAGTAATTGTTTAAAGGATTATTACAACATGTATGTAAATATGTAAATGTTTGCCCATTTGTAATATTTAATATTTCTTCTATTTACTTGATTAAACATTTGAGAGTCGATGATCATAATCGATATTAATTGAAATAAATGCTACGTTAAGAGGGACATAACATGATAGAGATGTTGCAATGTAATAAATGCACTTTAACGGGTCGGTCGGAATAAAGTGGTGCTCGATGAACGAGCGAAACACTCATCCATGAGACAATTTGTCGAATCTAGGGAAGATTTCGCTTGAATTGACTCCGATTGAGAGCAGCGGAATCGTGAAATTTTAAGTCCCGAATTGTCTATCCACCGATCGCCGTATCTTCTCGAACGGAACGATAAAAACGTTTCGACACAATGAGACCCGAATAAAGGGATCGAAATTGAGAGGCTCCGAGAAGCAAACTTTGTTTCCTCTCTTTCTTTTTAAACTAAATATTAACATAAAACGTATTTCTTATTAAACTAGAATTTTTCGAAATACTTTTCTAATTCACGTTGTTTTATTAATTGAAATTATTCATCTTTCCAATAACTTTGATTAAGTTAGAATGGAGAAAGGAATTTCTCGTCGAAGCGTTGCAATTGAAGAGAAGTTTTTCAATTCGATTCTAAACGACCATCGCCCGACGTTAAAACGAAAGTACCCAGAAGAAGAAATGGCAAATTACATAATTTAGCGAGAAACGCAGAGAAAAGATTTGGAAAAGTAGGATCGAGTCGAAATGGCCGAGACAGCTGTGTAAGATAGCTGGATCGTTACCTGAAGAACATAGGGAGAGTCGGGTGTGTTCGCCGGCAAATTAGCCGAAATGTTCAACAGCTTGTCCTCTTTGCGAAGCTTCACGATGTCCAGAGGGCCAGCCTCTGCTGCATTTCTAAAGAGTTCTGCAACAGAAAACCAACTTATTAAAACTCCTATTACCGGAAACAGAAATTGTTAACTATTCTGAATTTTCAATATTTCATTGTTTCAACGTTGAACGTGAAAAGCATCGACGTTCGATCATTTTGAATTATTTTTCGGTAAATAAATTTGATAAATATATCGCAATATTCCGATGTATCTGCAATTTTAACGTAGTGTCGACGAAGTTTATAAAAGCTTAATACGTTTGAGCACAGCGTATCGCGTACGTACGCTCGAATATAGTTTGCTGATTAAATTTGTAAACGGGCGAAATATTTTTCGATTCAACCATGTAAGCGTAACATAGTAGAATTATGCCAGCAAATATCTATTATCTGTCATTAAAAAAAAAAAAAAAAAGAAACCATCATTTCGACTATTAAATCTCTACGGGATAAACCATCTTGCGTGCATTTGACAGATTCGCCGAGAAACAAATAATGCGGCGTTAAAAAATTCTACGGGAAACCGTACTAACCGGCCGTGAATTCATTATTCAAATGGCACGGCTCGAAGCGTTGTATCCTTTCGATGATATCGAGCGTAACGACATTTTATAAGTGCATGTTTTATTCATCGTGGACGCGGGCCGCACAGTTGCGCGTAACTCGACCTAACGCGCGCATTATGTCGACGCAATTACGGATACAATGCCGGAACGAGCACTGTCACGCGTTCGTTTCCATCCACTTTCCCCGAAAGGTTGTTTATTGTTCGTGGCAGTGCGATACTCGGCCCGTTCGTCGCAGACGGAAATAGATCCACGCGAATTGTTTGTACAACGCTACGCGTTGCAAATCTGTCCTGGACCACGGATGATTTACTGCCAGGTTTTCTGTCTGTGGCTATCCCTTTGTTTCGAAACTTGAGCAGAGAAACCGAAGCACGAGACAAGTTGCGGATAAAGTTATTTTCTGTTCGGCACGTGAGATTTTTGTTGCTTCAAAATAATTATTATTAACAATTATTCAATCATAAGCGTTCGGATGGCCATTGTGTACGTCAACGATACCAGTAGAGAATCAACGCCCATTAAAGCTGCCAAAATCCTTCCATCATCTTAAATCGACCGATCACTCCGCTCCACTGAAAGCTTCCGATACTCTCGATTCTATGGAACTCGGCCAAGCGTACACTTACTATCGAGGGATCCGCTAATCTCGTAACACCTAACCACAGAGATTAATATCAATAGAATTAACCGGTTTCGTGTGCCGAACCTCGAATAACTTGTTCGTAGCAACATCGTTGAATTTCATAAATTTAACATAGTACGAACCGACGAATCTTGATTAACTAACATCAACGGCTAGCAACCGGTGCATAAATCACATGCCGGAGCAAATGAAATTACCATTTAACAACATGACACCGGCGTTTCTTAGTTTCACGAGACACCGCTTTCAGAATCGTGAGCTAAAGCATCGGCCAACTGAAACGCTGATGCATATACGGAGACAGAAACTGAAAAATATCCTCGACTCTGTATTATAGAGGATTAACACGTTTGCCAATGACTAATGGGCAGCGGGAGAACGCGGCCTCGACGACAATTAATCATCAGTTTCGTAGGTGTGCGCGTTCTAATGTAGATTTATACCGTGCAATAAACCGATACGCAACGCGCTTCGTTTCCAGTTGCAAATAATAAGCAACGATTATCGAGCGACAGGGGCAACTGAATAATTGCTCGCGAGCTCTATCGCTGAACAAGCGGATAATCGACTTGTCGAGTTTAAACGGCACGATTCTACTCCTCCGTGAAATTACCCCCGGAAGACGCGTTTCGAAGTTGCTTCGTAATTCAAGTGTGCAAAATTTGTTGCGTAAAAGAAACTTCACGCGCAGTCTGTGTGTTTTGCGCTACGACACAGATTGCTTCAGCAGATGATAAATGTTTCTTGTTTCGAATTGCAGTTCGTGTTGAGTCAATATAGCGTGTAAAATGTTGATCTAAAGTGGAAGTTGAGAGAGAAGTCGTTGATTTATTGGATATTAAGATCCGTAATTGGAAAGACAGATAAATATAATTTAACAGCTTTCGGTTTATTAAAAACAGAGATATATTTTGACATTATCCAGTTTATTAAAACCGCAGTTGCTTCGTAATTCAAGTGTGAGAATTTTGTTCCGTAGAACAAAATTCACATGCAATTTGCGTATTTTACAGCGCGGTAAACATTAATTTTCGGTATGATAAACGAATTCTAACGTTCCTAGAAACAACTAGACTTGCTGTTCGTGTCGTGTTAATGTATCGCATAAATGTTGCATTAACGTACAGGTTGAAAAGTCCTGGAAAGTTATCGAACATTTTGGTATCATTTCTCCCTACGATGTATTTAAAATTCCCATGGGAAAGTTACGTTGTGGAACGATTAAGCAAAGAATCATGTTTTTTTTTTTATTAAAAATATCCAGTCTGTACCAATTAATTGTACGCGCTATTGTACATTAAATATAAAAATCCTGTTCGAAATCTATTTATATGGTAGAGAACACACGAGTTTTACGATTTCGTTAGATTCTACTTTCACGCGAAATTATTAAACTCTAGCGAAGAAGCTGTGAAGTATGCAAAGTGCATGCTATTTGACGTTAAAGTGTCTAACGCCACTATCGCAAAGGAGGTAAAGAGCAAGAAGTCGTGTAGCTTTCAGACGGCGACGAAAAAAGACAAGAGCGTTAATGGTATCCGGCAGTTGCTTAAAAAACAGAAAGAACGGTAAAAGTTTCGCCGTCGTCGTTCCAGTTATCGATTCGACAAAACGCGAGCTTAATCTCCCTCGTGTTCCGCAAGAAGATTCATGATTCCCCATGAAAAATGAGTTTCCTAGCGAATGTCGTATAAAGATCATTTATAAAATTCAGCTGTTGCTCTTTCCGCTCGCACTTTTTCTTACCAACGACTGACGTTCGTTTCACGAACATAAGCAGGAATATTAAGAAAAACATACCACCTGCCGATTTTAATTAAACTTGTATGACGCGAATTTTCCGAAGCACGTTCAAATGACGTAATGAAATGTTGCATGAAACAGATACGTGTCTTTGCTTCAGAAATTTTGTCCCTTCCATGACAGCACGTGTTATACATTAATTTTCATCTACGACTAAACATTTATAGAGAAGTGAGAAATATTTTTAGTTTAAAACGTGCGAGCCAAATTATTTCTAATTTTATGCTTTTACAAGTTTAAAGAAAATATTAAAGCAGTGCGATATCTTCTTTATTAGATTTAATTTTTAATCATTCATATAAATTTATCAGCGAGTAATAAATCAAAATTTATTTTCATTTTCTATGATATATATATATATAATAATTGGCAATAAAGTAATTTGTTTTATTTATATTCGTTAATTATTTTAAAATGTAAGTTGCTGCAGTAAAGCAAGATTTACCGCCTCGAGCGAACCTTGTACACAGCATGCTTACACGAGCTAATTAGTAAGAATTCTTTGTAAAGAAAACCTCCGGTTTACATTTTCCAGAAATTACGCCCTTCCACGTTTCTTGAAAACTTCTGCCTCGTAACTTCTAATTACAGGAACGATCGACATCAACGAAAGCAATTAATCGAAGAAGCCGATGAGAGAGGTACGTTTATCAATAATTTCTTCTCTTATCTTTCCTTCGCCTTCGTTCGATAATTTACGCTTATCATGGAAAAGGAGAAAGTGTATGCTGGGTCTCTCTTTTAATGTGCGAAAGAATACGAAGAATACATTCCAAGAAAGTCATTTTTCAACAAATATTCCCATAATCTTTTTCCCGAAACTGCTCTTCCATATAAATCCGTATAAATAGCATTTAATCTAATTTCAGAAAACGTATAAATCAACAGCGATTAAATGAAATCCGATTCTAAGAATAAAAAATACATTTTCCAACGAATATTGTTTTTCAAGCGATTCTCATTATTCTAATTAACACGTACAAAAGAAGAATCAAAAAGACTGAGGAAGAAAAATGTCAAAAGGAGAGATAAAAACACGAAAAAATGGAAAAGGAAAATAATATAAAAGTTGCGATCAAGCAGTTTTCATGAAATTTCTTTTCGCATTGTATAAACTCGACAAATGGCATCGAAAAAAGTAGAATCTTAAAAACAGCAGCCCCTTTAAAAAATTAAAGCGCGCAGTAATCTGCTTTGATCGTCGAAACTCAAACGAAAAAATACGAATCAACGGCGAGATGACAATGGAATGAGAAAAATATTTCAGCTATATTTTATTTCAACTTTCACCCTCGTTCGATCCAGCAATTTGAAAAATGCCATAGGTAATGCTTCTGTGTTCTCAACGATCGTAAAAGCGTTCTCTTTATGGCGAATCGTTCCGGTTATTCGTTCTGTGGAAAAAAGCAACCCCTTGTTAGAGGGGAACAATACGCAGACTGCAATGGGGAAAACATGGAAAACGGCTTACCTCGTTGTTCGATGTTATGGAGACACATCGCGTTACGAGGAGATTTTAGGTAAAAACCATACATATCGAAGAATCATATTGAATTATTAGAACCTTGGGACAATGTAAATCTTTTTCTAAACAGTTCCGAGTCTTTTCCACTACTCGGTATTTGGTATGTGGTACTGCAGACAATAAGGCACACGCGATGCGAATGAAATAACAAATTTACAATAAAACAGTTAAAAACGATGAAAATAACTAAATATCAGCAGATATCCCGAGGGGAAAGAAACGCGTGGTAGAACGGAAGAAAATTTCAAGATTCGTGTTGTTCCAATATACATAAACTTCCTGTACGCTTGTTCCAAATACGCGAGGAGTAACGTAGAGCACAGAGTGCACACGGAATACGAGAACACGATACGAGTTGTAGCTCGCGTACCCACGCCCACGCGTGCATCTGAATGGAGATCGCTAATTAAACTGAAATTGTTCATAGCGTGGTGCGAACAATATTTATAACGCGACTATTCTCTTCCGGATTGAAAGCCAAGTCTAAAAACAGAAATCGTATTATACCAGCATCGTGATGAAAGGATATTTTAACAAAAAATACTCCTTTCAACGCGTGCATAACAAACGAATGGAATCTCGAAATTAATCATCAACTAATCCGCAACCAATTTCCATCTTTTTCGGCTGATTAACTCAAATGTTTTCAGAATACTATACCGTGTATTCAACGATGCGACTATACAAAAATAACACGAAATAATAAAAAGAAAATTTAGTTTGTAATAGCTGAATATCTTTTTCTTATATTAGAAACGTGGAACTGAGAAATTCGGGTGATTGTGATTGTCAGACTGCGGAGGAATTTTAATGTTAATACAACCGGTGATATTTAAACAACTAGTATATATATGTCGGGTTACCATTAGAATTAAGGGCGTATAATGAATCTTCACGTGAATTGGCCATCGTTATTATGTACTATCGATGATAGTTATTGATACAAATGTGATTATTACAGAATTTAGCAAGTAATAGCGGCGATTGGATAATCGAGAAGTCGATGACAATGAGTTTAGGTTCTGTTGAAGTGATCGCCACTTCTAAGAAAACTCTACATTTGATCTTCGGTTTTCTCAAGCGCTAAGGTCATCGATAGCGCATAGACAAAAGAATGCGTCGATGACAGACCACGTGCGATGTTGGCTTCAGGGTTCTTTTAGTCTCAGGGTACATTGCTAGCGTGAGGATCTGGACCAGCTTACATTGCATTCCACACTTTGTACTTTAATATTCACAATATAAATATACTTACAATACCTTACAATTTACCCACGCGTTTCTTTAATTCCACATACACCGAATAACCTTAATAGGTTCGATAACGGATCCACGGTCCACGGGACGACGAATGCGGTTTCTTCCACAGCCTAAGTCGAACTCAACTTATTGATCCACGATTCGGATGTACCTGTCTACGGTGCAAGTAGAACTTATCTGACTGAACCTCGGTCCAAGTGGGACTGCCCTTATATACTCCTCTCAGTACCTCTCTGTATCTCACGGGTCAATCTTTGTTTCTAAGGAGAGCTATTTAATTACTCCATACCTCTGTTAAGTACGCGTCCCTCCCGTGACCGTGGCCACGTTCAGCGACCCGTTATGTCACTTCGAGCCCAAGCCCACTGTCATAAATCTCGGGCAAACATAATTGGATTAAATTATAAACTGATATTTCTCAGTTTTATTATTTAAGTACGGCTATACTAAAAAGTCTGGACTAAAGTATGGGGGACCTTCCCAAACATTCCAATAGAAAGGCCCCGATGTCCTTTCAACTCCGAGATATATATATATAGTAAATAATAAAATACTAATAAGTAATAAATAATTCGGATACTTATTAACAGTGGACCATTTGTCTACAATTTTATTTTGACACTAAAATTGCTTTATACAACAATCTTTTTACCCTTCTATAAATACTACGGTGAAAATTCTCACAAGTTTCAAGAAATTTCATCGTCCAATTATCGCTCTCGTGAATTTGCTAAATCGTCCCTTCTCGTAAATTTACGTGACAATGTCCCCATTTCTTCACGATCTGGAATGCTTGTCCCATGGGTATATAAAACCCTTCGGGGCAGTGAAAAGGGGTGGAATGAACGATTCGCGAAAACGATAGAAACAGTGACCAGTTTATTAGTTGTTGGCCAGCCTGCTGGCAATTCTGTTAAAATTTCCTGGACAAGCCATCAAAGGATACCTCTGTGCGTGCTCGCTTGAATCGAGTTGATTAACTTTTTCGAGACTGTGTTTCTTTGACAGCTGGACATTCCTGAAATTCATCGGTTGATATTCAAAACGTCACAGGGAAAATTTAGATAGATATTTGTTGCTTACGATTTATGAAGTATCGCAACGCTTCTTTCACGCGAATGTTAACTTTTTAACTAAACGGTACATAAATTTGTTTGTCCGAGTGAAATAAAAGATACCTGTGTTTCTTTCAATCGTATCGAATAGATTAAAATCACGATGTTGGTAATTATGAAGTAGCAATAAAAAAGATACTATAATTAATTCATTTCATCATATATAAAATAATCAATTTACAAAGAAATAACATTTTCTATACCATCGTTGGCAATAAATAATTATTAAATTACATTCCATGGCATTTTAATCCATAATGATAGATGATTATACTTATTTAACCGAGCGTAATAGCTTTTTTATCTAAGCTTTTATCTCTCTAAAGTAGATTTAAATCTTCTACTAAAGAGATTTCTCACGTGACAGTGAAATATCTGTCGTCGATAAAATTTATCGTTGCAAATCTACAATACATTTCTCTTCCACTCGATAAATTGCTTTTAACGTTCGAGTACATACTACACACGTATGTCCATAAATTTTCTACTCTACGTATATATTCGTATCTTCAAACTCTTTTCCAACTATACGACAATATTTTTAAGCAAAACATCATCCCATCGATCAAAGTATCGCACATTTTAATTTTCTCTTCCCATACGAACTTTTTAAACGCTACGTATACCTGATTCAACGCCCAATTAATTCATCTCTATGCCCAATAAAAGATCGAAAGAATATAGTACACCATACTGAGTTACCGCCTAAACGGCCCTCGAAGCCTCGTAATAGAGCACGGTACGAAGTCACATCACGTCACGTTCGAAGTTAAAACAGTTTGGTCACAGGAAAGTTTTCCAAATGAGAAAAACGACCGACCATGCTGTCGGTTACACTTGTCGAAATTACCAAGCCAAATATTAGCTCGAGCAGCGATGTCGGGAATAATAGAGTCTTAAATTAGAATAGTGGGGAGGATAGTGAGCAATGGTCAAAGGTGGAGGAGATGGTATGCGCTGGACAAACTATAAAAATCGACCCGACCGGCTTTCATTGAACGCGGCATGCGCGATCGTTTGCCGAGTAAATTCTTTTAATTGAGCGCGGGGGTGGGGCTGTTCGTAGAATCGTCGCGGAACCCTTTTCGCTTTGCTCTTTACAGATACGACCGATCGTTTCGAGCCTCGATCACCATTGAAAGTAACGGCGGCGACGTTTACTTTTCTATTCGAAGGTTACAGAGGAAGAACACGACAAGTTAGATAGGTTAAAATTCGGTATCGAGCACGGTACGTTTAAAATATGCGAATGCTTGCGGCTCGCCAGACAACTCGGCAAGTAAATTCCCAATACAACTAATTTAAATTTGTTTGGGCCAGTTGTAATTCGAATTTGCAATTGCATCAGTAGGATTGCATTCCTAAAACTTCGAAAGCCTGTGTTTCTTTTCGCGAACGTAACTTTGCTCTCCTCGAGGTTGAGCGACTTAGGAAGTGGTTTGCGATCCTCCGCAATAAAGGAACATCCACTAACCTGCATATAAATTCTCCTCCATTTAGTTTTCCTCCGACAATCAGATTTCTTATTGAAAGAACGGAAGAAAGGAAAGGAGAAGAGAAAACATTTCGCGTTGTGTGCCTCTTTTCAATATTTTCGAGAGCCTGTTCTCGAGTACTCGAGATTTATTCGACCACACGCGAAGTACGGAAGGTAAGGTAAGGGAGAAGAAGTGCGGAAGAGAGCGTTTCCGAACGAA
This sequence comes from Bombus pascuorum, assembly GCF_905332965.1. Lineage (NCBI taxonomy): Eukaryota > Metazoa > Arthropoda > Insecta > Hymenoptera > Apidae > Bombus > Bombus pascuorum. The sequence continues at coordinate 2,603,491 of NC_083488.1, read as the reverse complement.
TCGTCGATTCCATGAATTATTGCCCATCCTTTAACCATCCACCCACCCAATGCCTATGAAACAAGGAACGAACGTCGAATTACCGATCGACGACGTCGTGCACATGCCTGCGTAGAAGCGATGCAAAGCACGCGAGTCGATGATTCACCTGAAACGAGGTTAAATTGCTCTAAAACGAAAGTTCTCGTCGTTCGTCGGAATGGGTCTCGGTCGACGCCACTTGCGATATTTAATCAAGCTATCGCAGAAAAATATCTCAGCTCCATCTTCGACCCTCTGCCCACTCCCAGCTAACCACCACCACCCCAGTTGCCTCGTGGCGTTGACGAACAGAGCTCGAGAAACTTATGTTACACCGATGGAAATCAAAGTGGTCTTCCTACCTTCTCTCTTTCGCTCGACTGCTTGCACGATTGAACGCGCGAGAGGTTTTGCGCGAGCGACAGATCTTCTCGGCTTGGTTTGTCCAGGCTCACACGACGCGGCTCCGTACGAAACGAAACGAACGTGGTGGCACATATACAGAACGAAAGAAGGGGGAGAGCTATCTTCCGACCGTCCATTGGCTCTAATAGGATAATGAAACGTGAATCATGGATGTACGGCGGACGATTATATTTTTATTGTGACCCACGCTCAATTTATTCATTATTTTGTTGAGGCCAATATCATTGGTACGAGGTGTAGGAAGCCATTGCGGTCGGAAAGCATCGCTCGAGAGTTCCTACGGGTCCCGGTGCTACTATTACTTTTTATTATACGTCGACGAATTAGAAAATAAACGTATAGATGGATTGGCTACATCCTCCGTGTACGCTTAACGACCCTGTAATTAGCCAACACTACAGAGAAACCGCGCCGTCGTACGTCCACCTCACCGATTCCATTCAAATTATTCGATCGTCGTGCAAGATGGTGAAAAGTAAAAATTGTACTTGTCGTGATCCTCGAATCGATATTTGACGAAATTCGGGAAACGATAACTTTGTTCGTAGCCGAGGAATATCGACAAGCTTGGTAACAACAACTAATGCAGGACCCAAGTCGAGTAACTGATGGACGTCTTGTGGTTCAATCACGTAACTATGTTTATATACTGAGGCAGTGCATGAAAAGTTCACTTCGTTAAGACACATGGAGATAGCATGCATTAATCACGTATAAAGTTATACGAAATTGATGACCGAAACGTCAACTTCTCCTTCCAGAATATGTCAGGAAGCAGCGTAAATGAAGAGGGTTATCTAATCTGATAATAACATCGCATTATGCTTTGGATTTCTCAAACGATTCTAAAACGCGAAGCATTTGTATAGCGTGTATCAACTATTAAAACGTGGTGCAAGGTATTTTCCATTTTATCTCTCGATTCTCAAAAAATATACGAAAATCCTGTTCCCAAGAACACCACCGACCAAAAGTTTGTTAAACGATTTCAAGTTAAAATTTTGTTTCCTGTAAATCTTTTTTTAGGATGCTTAAATTCCACGTGGACTGGAAACGCGAGGTGACTGGAAACATCCTGACCGCAGGTAAAACCCAGTACGACGCGCAATCATTGTCGATTTTCACTCGAAGCGCGAACCAACTTTCGACGATTCTGACCGGAAATCGAGTGCACCGAAATTGTCGACGGTCGAGAGCTTGCTTCCGGGACTTTCCAATGGACTAGACTGTCACACTGCAAAATCGACTTACCGATTACTTCGTTTTTATAAAAGTACGAATACAGTTCATAGAGGTGTTTGAAGAACATAGTAAAACGTTATATAAATATTATTTCAATTACTTCAATTATTACAATTATTATTCTTATTACTACAATTATTTCAATTAATTAATCTATGCGCAATATACCTATACCAGAGGTCAGTAGTTCTCCTGTTAAATCTCGCTTACTAAGAAATATGTTTTTACTCCCACGAAGAACAATTTTTATACACTTTCCATAAAATTTCTCTTAGATATTTCTCTCGATAGATGCATCGCCGTTATTCAACGACATTCCTAGATTCAAAATGCTTGCTGGCTTAGTTTTTAAGTTATTTGAAAATAATGTAATACCCATTTGTCTAAAAGTAGAAAGATTTGTGAGCGACGCGTGAACACGTTGATGAGGAAATAAAAATTCTAGAAATACGTGCACAGCTTCTGAAAGCTAAGGTTTAAGGTATCCACGAACACGAGCGGTATGTGGAAACTTGGAGGAGGAAAGTTTAGAAAGAGACTTAAGAAGGAAACTTTATAACCACGGTATGAAAGCTTTAGACTTTGGATATACTATAACTGTTTTTACTCCTGGTTTATTTCTTTAAAGTCTACCTAACTTTTCGAACGGTTCTGTGGAAAAGACACAACCTCTATCGAGATAAAATAAAATAAAGTCGTTACCATCGGACGAAGCATAATCTAAATTTTCGAAGCAAACTTTTTCTCATCCATTTTGACGTAACGGTTCGTTCTTAGTCCGTTCCCTCTATTTTATCCAACGTACGAATAATTTACTACGACCATTGCGTAAATCGCGTAAATCTATTTGATTCTGTCACACTTAAACGCCGTAATTATATTTACGACTGTCTGGACGAGTTTAATCGCCAGCAAGCAAGAAACAAAATTAATATTCTAAGTAGGTTAAACTTTATGATTCTTCGTGGAAGAATCCTCTTGCACTTTTTACGCGACGCTGAAACAGGCGGGAAAAATAAAAGAAAATGTTCAGGGACCGAGGGAAAAAATGTCCGATTATGAGATTGACCAGTCGCAAAGCCGATTGGAAATACAGCTGTGCGCGGTTTTAAAATGGAAACACGACATTCGACCACGAAGCTGACAGCTGAGATGCTGTGACAGAATATTGCAGAAATGTCAACCAAATAATGTTTTCATAAACAGCAAAACATTGCTTGTTCTTCGCGCGTTTTTCACGGTGTTCCATCATTAAAGACCGTTCCGATTCACGGGGAATAGGAATTCGTTTCAAACCCTTGAACACGAATTCCAAGACTATGAGCTACGTATCGATGCACTTTGTACGATGAAGGAGAACAGAGTGGCGTAAAATAGAGTGGCGATAATATTTTTCAAATTTCACGCACAAAATTCGGAATAAGAAAATTTCCAAGAAAAAGCATATTTTCTGTCCTTATTTATTTAATAAATTTTAATCCTTTCATCTGGTATTACACCTTCTAGTATTACGTTTCAACATTTCGTTGTTTTATTCATTTGATATATTTTAAACAGAATATTAGGATCGATTCTATCAAAGTGGAGCGTAAGAAAAACTGGTCGTTATTGATCAGAAATCATAAGTATACTAACCTCTCGCCACGTGCAATTTCTCGAGGAAACTATTTATCTATCTCTCAGTTACTCAGTCTGCTTCTTTTCATCATTAGTAACAATCGTATCTCGTCTTATCTAATCTTTCTAAATTGTTCGTACATCCATGAGTCCGTGACACGGTATTATCACATTATTATCATCATTATCAGAAGTGGAAAAACTACACGTAACACACAAATATTGAACTAACTTAATTAATCTTGAAGCACTTTCTTCAAACGTCACATAAAAAAAAAAAAAAAAAAAAAAATAGAAAATAATATTTATCGCATGTTGATTAGAAAGTCAAACAGTCTAATAAAAAATGAACAAGACAAATTATCGTACAACTCTTTTCTCCAAGCGACCATCGATTCCGGCTGATTCTAATTAACGAGAAGTCTTTCCGTTAGGATCTATTCTTGAAACGAGAGAGGTACAGAAAAACGTCTTCGATCTTGCCATACTCTCGGCATGTATCGAATGTGCTCGAGGTCGTGGTAAAGGATCCTCGTAGGTTCGGCCTGATTGATTTCGAGGTGGGGTTATACGAGGCCAGCCTCACCTCTAATCGATACATTTGCACATATAGACACGGTTTATTGTACCAATTAACCGCATAAACGCACGAAAACCGCATATGCCTTGTCATACAGTACTGTACAGAAATTACACCATCTATCCGAGTGGCCATACGATAAAAATGAAACATGTCGCATTGTATACAGAAGTAGAAGCTAAGCAGAGATTTTTTTGTTGTATTGAATATTATAACGAGTACTGATTTTTTAATATTTTATATATTCTCGCGCGTTAGTTTAGTTCAATTTGCCCTAATCGTTTTAATTATAACAGAATTAGAAATACCAAATAAGCATTTTAGTGTCCGTTTCAAAGCAATTGCTTTTGGGAAGTGATGCGAAACTTTGGCACGGTGCTGTATTTAACGAACGTTGCCATTTCCAGTGTCGTCTAGACGAGGGTGAATATGCAAATTCATGCGGTCGTAAGAACCGCCCCTAAACTCGTAATTGTTCGGCTGTGCGCCATACGTTTCGATACGCTACGAAATTCTAGCGAACTTTACACGGAGAACGAAAGAGACACGGTTGAAAATTGTTGTCGTTCAAAAAGTAATCATATTTCAAATTTGAATGAATCTGTTTATTATGGAATCTAATTACCGCGTAATCTTGAAAATTCCATCTTACGGTGAGGCGAAAAAGTTAATTAAAGTCAACGCTAAAGACCACTAGCTATCAACGACTATTTTATAAAAGGAAAAAGCGAGGAAAACGTAAAAATTGAAAGAAAACATTCTGGATTGCACGGCGATGGAAAAAACGTAGCAATGATCGGAAATTCTTATCCAATTTCAACTAAACCCGCGTCTATTAAACGCCGTAAATTCCATCAACATCGACGCAGATCGTAATTATCTATCCGCTGAGTGCGTGTTATATTAATGCGAATAGCGTAACGCAAACAATCGCATTTTGATTTAGTACAGCTTTCATAGTGTGTATACACGCACTAAATCCATCGCGGGCTGAACCGAGCAAAGTTGTTCTTCGTACGTACACGTTCAGGGATCGAATTACTCCATTATCGTAAAATGCGCAAGCGTTCTCGCAAACGCTTCGATGTTCCAGCTAAATAGGCAAGAATAGTAATCGTCTAAACGACTGAAAAGAAAATCGCTCGAACGCTTTTCTCGAACCGACCGACGATTTCGAGCGCCAATTACGTGGAATTATCTGTACAGAGCATACAACGCATATAAAAAAGCATGGATATATCAGATTATGCGCGTGTGGATTCCGTTTCCGTGTAAATCCTCCTCGTTTTCGACTGAGAAAAGTTTGTATTTCAAGAGCGCACGTAAGAAGATAAGTACATTTCTGCCGACTCTTTCATTTTGATGTTACTCATTTACGATTGAATCGCTCAAAAATCTCAAATACTTTGTACAACAAACATAACGTACATACATATAAATTTCTTAGTGTTTTATAAGCAACTTTGAGCGTTTTAAAAATGCACGAGCTTGAACATTTTTGTAAACAGTCAAACAGATACTAAATATCAGGAGGATGAAAATTTTGGTCAAAATTCCATTCTAAATCACTTTTCGTATTTTTCCCATATGATTTCCAGTTATCTTCGTTCGTGGTTTGCGTCATGCGCCACGAATCGTTCTAATCCAGAAATTTGTTAACGAGAGGAACAATGAACCGTGAAAATAAATTTCCCGAGGCTGGTGCATGAAAAAGACAACTTGACGTAACCACGAGGGTCTAGTTGTTTGTCGGACTCGTTAAAATCATAAAGAGAGACGAGCTTTCCCGTGATAATTGTTCAGTTGAAAGTACGATATAGCCGTGATACGGTTTCGTTAATTATCACAGAAAGCGCGAATAATTTTAATTGAATAACGTTTTATTAAGTTATGAAAGTATACTGATCCGGAATAATGGATTTTTCCTTTTATATCCGCTTTTAATATCTACATATTGAATTTCTCTCTCTTTTTTTTCTTTAATAGGTTATAAACGAAAGTGGATAGGATTGAACATACATTTCAGTGCTCATCGATACTGCAAGCAGATTGTCGTATCGATGAAACAATAATTTGGCAAGCTGGTAATTACAACGAAATTACGATTACGATACTGACTGCTGTTCGACGACCGATTTATTCAACCGATATAACAATGCAATTAACCATATCATTAGTTATTTATTGGCAGGAATTATGTTTTATCTTATGGCGGGTGTAATTCCGAATTTATCTGTTCGCTGAATTGTATCCTAAAACTCCAATTACCTCTGCGAATACGAGAAGAATAAAATTGAATATAATTTTACTCCAGTGGTAAGAACCAAAGAACTTTTAAAAATTAAAAATACCTCTCAAGCTGTTATACAGAATACTTGCTGTAACTTAAAGAATTAAAAAATTTAAGAACTCTCGAGGCAGAGATCCACGAACGGAACGTGAGCGAAAACTTTAAAACCTTCTCTAACTGTTTTAACTCCGACTAAAAGTCTTTCTCTTTATCCCTAGCCCGAAAATAAATAATTTAAAACTCGTATAACGACAGAATCTCCGATACACCGACAATTGGTGGCTAATGGAGAAGCTTTCTTAAGCAAACAGTTCAAGAGGAAAGTCAGTTAAATTCATGCTAAAAATACTCAAGTTAAATTTAAAGTAAATTTAAAACCAGATATGATGTTCGATCTAACCACCGACAGACTATTTTTAGTAGTTCATTCCAGAGAGCGGAAATTTCGTGACGACGGCCAGACAATAAGGGTCAATTTACCCTACGAACAATATCGATTCTCGTCAGGGCATCGTCGGCATATTTTTTCGCGGTACGGCCAGCGATCTCGTTCAAAAGCTTTCTAATTAACTAGAAGGAAGAATATATCGGCGACGCGAACTCGCCTCTCGTGAATTTTATATGGAGGGGATGATGCGACAAAAGGGGTGGGAATCGACCAAATGATCAGTCTATTACAGGGTCGTGGGTGTAGGAACGAGCGAGCTATTCGTGAATCGTCGTCGAAACGACATCAGCGAACGATAGAGAAGGAAATACGAAATGATAGCCATTTAGATGAGATACTTCTACCGGAATAAAAATGGGATCGCAATTAGGCCGGATTCGGTGGAATTTAGGCGGAAAGAGAATACGTGGATTAAAGGGATTTCGATGAGGTTCAAAATTGATTGCGCAGGGATATTTGCATGAGAATTATGTTCCGCGTTTCAACCTCGAAATTAAAGTCAATTTCGACTGAAATGTTTAACGTAGAAAATTCCGTAGAATAGTATTCAGCAAAGAGGTTTAAAGAAGGCTTAACTACTAAATTATTATCGCAACGTGCGTACAATTCTGTTCAAAAACAATCAGTTCTGCTTTCGAAGAATCTTCCACGATGCTTTTGGCTCGCCGTATTATTCACAAACGAACGATAATGTTTGTGTCTTCTGAAAGGAACGCATAAACATGCAAAAATAACATCTTATAATTTCACTACCTTCTATATATTACCTATAATCCTATTTTTCCTAAAATCTTTTCTATTTTCAGTTTTCTCGTAGGTTCAAGAGAGGTGTTTGAGAAAAACTACGAGACTTTCATGCAGAGCGGAATTTATTGATTAATCGTGTTCGCGTACGTTTACGAGACATATTCCCGGAATGTTCATGGAATGCACAAAAGAGAAAATCGATAGAGGGTTTTCTTTCAAGCCGTTTCCTTTCAAGATTGTCTGTCACGAGTTCGAGGACAAGGCTGAGGCACGACGAGAAGAATTACGGTATACAGGGGCACAAAGACTTCTTGTGGCATTGACACGAGCCACTCTGTTTCGCGTATGTCCCTTTGAGATGCTTCCAGCTCCTCGTAATGACATGACGGCGCGGTGCGGCAATTTCCACTAACCGGCTTGCAAGCCAGCATAAATTGTAATGGTATTATCATCCCTAATTACGCGATGCACTTTGACACGAGTTCGCTCGTCGCAATTCGTAATGCGCCAATTACGGTAAACCATTTTAAACAGAACAACGAAACACTGTTTAATTAAGCAAGTTTGAAATATCGTCAGGTCTGGAAACCGAGCTGCGTTACTTCGATTCGACCGCGGCTCAAGTAGATCGAGGCGTAAATGGTCAGACACTCGAGGACACTGTGATACGCGAAGTACGTCGATAAAGATCGTTCTTCTCTCACTTTAGTAAAATTAAGGTGTAAACGAGCATTTTTGTCATTAACGACAATTAAAGGAGCGTAATATGTATTTTATATCGTACATAGGTCGTTCATTTAATTTACACTCAATTATCTCTCAAACTATTGATGAATTTTCGACCGTTCGTGGAAAGACGCGATCTCGAAGAAGCGCGTCAAGAAGGGAGTCGTAAATTCCCGTTACGATTTGATTAATCGACGCCACGAATCGATCGATCCCTTATTTCTTTTGGGATAATAAGGGTGGTTGAGTGAATATAACTCTGATCTTAACAGGTTATATAATATATTTAAAAGATCCAACAACTTCAGTGTGATACAATGTTATGTATGAACTGACAAACTACGAGTGAGTACGACCTGAGACTCCTTTCGTGTTGGAGAATGTGCCGAAGAATCTTCGTTCGACGAACTATCTTCGACTTGATGAAATGCGATGACTTCCGTTCCTCGAAGTGTCTTTTAACTCGCACCGGTGTTAACTCACTGTCCGCTCTTATGTTATTACGGAGGAAAGCTCGGTATGAATGTACCCTTTGAACGAAGGTCAGAGAAGTGTGGGTAACGATCTGCAATGCCCATTGGTAATGGTCCACGTTAATGAATGAAGATAGGAGGAGGAAGCCTCCTACCAATGTAGCTTGTGGGTGACCTTGTTCATGGAAAAAACCAGCTTTTCCGTTAGGCAATATTTGCTTTTCCAATTAGGTAACTACCCTCTTTTCTCCGTGATTTTTAAAAGCGACTAATAAACCCAAGAACTGTTTTAAGTACCAGCCATAAACAGAAAATACAGGATTGAAGATTCCGTTAAAAACATTCTGTTTATGGTGGTTCCTTAGGTTTATCGAGATCAAAAATACGGTTCGTGGACCTTTGATGGTCAGACCATGAAGGACGGCGTACGGACGGTCCCACGCGACGTAACAATTGGTTATTTCAAAAAATGTTTCAACTAATACTTGCTCCCTTTGCTTTTTTAAATGCAACTACTTGTTTCCATTTCGGTGAAAGCGTAGTCAATTCCCCGACATGATTCGTGATCGATGAATATCAACCACGAAGAATATTACGAAAGAAAATTATTAGATATTATGGGGGGAAAACTTCCCCCGATATCGAAGCGAAGTATCCGATCAGACATTAGAAACAAACGTTATTTTCACTCACGTTTACAAGAACCTATTGTATTATTAAATTAGCTTCTGTATCATCTGTATTGTTTTCATACTATACCACCGACTACTTTGTCCTAAATGTACTTTTAATGGCTACTAAGCGCGATCGGTAGATCAAGACGACACTGATCAGACGGTCAAAATATAAATTTCATAGGCGCAAGGAAAATTGTATAACAGTTTGACGATTAAGACGATCTATTAACTTTTGTAGCTGTGTGTGAGTGTATAGCTGGTTGCCGCATAAAGTTGCGCGTGGTTTAAGTATATTAAGATGGCAAACTACCAAGAAATCGACCTCGGTGATGCACTTGTGCCGAGCTAATTTTCATAGTTCAGGGAATAGAAGACGAAACACGCCAGCAGCTATCATAGATCGTTTCGAAAGCTTTACGCGAATGTCGGCAACAAAGATCGCGCGACAACCAAGGAAATCCTTGTGAAATTAACGAAATTCCTGGTACGTGTGGCTTCTGACATCGTTACAGAAAACTTCATAATTTCCATTAACCAGAGAAATGAGTTTCGCAAGATGGCAAAAGGAAACGAACGTCGCCGCTTTGCGATGAAACGAATTTTGCAAAGAGAATGCAACGTTAACGAGAAAAATACGAGGAATAGTTATGAGGCGATTCGAAAACCATTTCAGGAAACGCTAAGAACAGGTTGAGTTACGTTCAAGTTTGAAATTACGTTGCGTAATACACTAAGGAAAAATTTCTAAACATGAATTATTTCCTCGAGGTAAATTTAATAGTAATCTGCCATATAGATATACGATTCAAAATGCACGCTCATTTCCTAAGTTGAATTTTATTATGACAACATTATCGGACTGTTTTCAAAGGTTATCTCTTTCTCTCTCTCTCTTCTTTGATTTTCATCTTTGGAGTAGATGTAGGTTTAGTATGAAATGTAGAAGGTGAAGTGTATTTTTTCGATGCCTTTGAAATTCTTCAAGCAAGATATATCTATTCATATGAGTCTCCGTTGGGAAAAATCAAGCAATCTTGTGTAGAAGAACTCCCTTAGTTTACTTGGAAGTCCTTGCATTTTCTGAAAGGTTTTCCCATCCATTGAATTTATAGCGACCTCAAGTAACAATATCGAAGGGGAATACTGTTTAAAGGGGACCCAAGTAATATTAAAACTCTTTACTATAAATAATTAAGTTTGCTACGTTGCAGTTCCAGCTTGGCATCTTCAAGGCGAAGTCAGGTATTTTAAAACGTTCATAAGACCGGAAATTGCATTCCTTACCCAGTTCGTAGTAAATAGAGTTACCGGATGAAGTAGTATTTGCCAACTTGTGCGATTCTAACCTTTTCATGTGTGTTTGACCTTGATATTTCTTTATTACATAACGACAGATATAAAGCATTTACATCGTAAATATTGAACTTGATTTTAGAGGATAAACAAAATGAATAGTATAATAAATGATAATATAAAATACAATAAAATTGATAATAACGATATAAATAAATCTCAAGCTCAAACATAAGAAAAACCAAAGCTGTTCGTTGTCTGTAGGTTTTCCAAACGTAAGAAGCTCAAATATTTATACATTTCATAAAGCTTTCCAACATCTTACACAGCATCCTCAAAATTTCCCTCTAAGTATCGGCTCCAACAGGCAAGCGAACATAAACCCTTGTTTGCTTTTTCGTTTGACGTACAAGAGAGGGTGAAACAGACTTGATTGACAAGTTAGATCCTCGCGAGTTATTTTCGGGAGGCATTGTCCGGTCGATAGGTCACGGTTTGAAATGTGTGCAAACATAATTTCGGTAGTGCTTATAGGGACCCTTTCGTATCAGTCGCGGAGCTGAAAAGGTGGGCGGACAGCGTTCAGGGAAGGTTTCATTCAGAGTTGGCTCCGCCTTGGGAAGAACGTACCCGATCGATAATTGGTTAGATTCGAGGAATATCGAATATTCGTAGAGCTGCATCGAGCAATCTCAATCTTTATCGAAAGGATGAATGCCTCGATGGCTGTCGTCAGCTTCGAATGGAAAGCTCCAATCGGCCAAACCGATAGCCATCGAATCTCCTCGCGAAATGTTTCTTTGCTTTGCAATACTCTTCGGTGAACTAGTCGTTAGCTTGTCGATTTTAAGAGATCAACGGCAACATCTCGATCGTAAATATCAAGAAACTTGATTCTTAAAAGGTCTCTAGAATTACGATCAATCTTTTCAATCTTTATACGATGCTTTGAAACTGCATTTATGATATTAAGAAAAAGATGAAGACTTCGAATTGAAATTTAAAATCAACCCCCTTTCAGAATCCTATCGTGCTAACTGTAATCTTATTTCGTAGAATAAACGAAACTTGGGTAAATCAAAGAACATCGCCGAAGTAACTTTTGATCTTCTCGGTGTAATTCGCTAAAGATAAAGTGATAAGAGTCAAGAATGGAATGGAAATGAAAAGTGACTTGGACGAAAACATTTCGAGATGTCGACAACGAGATTCTACTGAATTAATTAAATAGACTTGCCCTTAAGCTCCATGTCGGTGACCTGATCAGCTTTGTAGGTGACCGTCTCCCTACGATCCCCAACGATGAAGTAAATATTCGTGTATTCCTCGTCGTCGTTACCGCCGGTCCCGTTCCTCGCCTCGAGGTCCATGGCCAAGCAACTAATATCGGCCTTGAACCAGCTTCCGCTCCTCTGTGCTCGACCTTTCGACAGCTTGTGAGGCGACCCGGCCTTGCTACTACTCGGGGCTACGAAAACATTCGATGGAATTTCCTTTTGTTCGTTCAAAATGCAAAATAACTCGCTTGAACATTTCGCGAGGCAAATGGTTGTATAATGGAAGAAATTATACGCAAATTTATAACAAATAAAAAGATTAAACTTTCCGCGGAACGATAATATAGGAAAATTCTCTAAATAAGAACTCCAAACGAATAATACAATAATTACGTAAAATTGTCTTTGAACGGACAATTATCTATAAATATTAAAGGGATATAGAGCAAGCAATATCGATACTAACCTCTGGTCGGGTGTAGAGGGATAGCTGAATCCTCAACGAGCTCATCGTCGCATCGCCGCCCCGGCGGCAACAACCGGGTCAACCCCGATTATTGCACCTGTCGACTTCGTACCTGCCGTGCGCAACACCTGCAGGGTGAACGATTCAGCGTTGTAGAATCCCGTTGATGACCGTCCAGGCACTAACCGAGAGGACGATCGCTCGTCTACTACCAGCTCACACTGCACTCCTTCATGGTCCATTCTACAAATCGATCAAATACAATCGTTAGCTTTCCCATCGATATTATTTAATAATTACAGCAACCGAGATTATAATTAATTATTTTCCAACACGGTAAGTAAGACCAGTATTTTTCATGGAAGATCCCAAGTGTGCCATTCTTAATGGGGTTAATTTTTCTAATTTTTAGAACTTAGGTAATTACTCGCTAATCAAAATATTCATATCCGAATGAAGTCGATCAAGCTTGGATTTTGTATGGCTCGATTCATCGCACACCGGCGAACTCATGCAGAAACTGCGAAGAACACGCGTAAAACGGTCCGAGATGAACTTCCTAACACGATTCTGGCAAACTTGGGGCTGAGCAATTAAATTAGGACAAGCAAGAAGTAGCAGTCGACTGAATATCGAACAGTTACGGAAACATTGACAGATTCGTAGGTTCGAGGGGAAGAGCAGCTAACGTAGGTATCATTTTTCACGAGTTTTAATTTTCCGAATCGAATACAAAATTTAAACTAGCAATGAAATTGGTTAGTAATAAAAAATAATAAAAGAGAACGAGCTGTGTTAATAGGGTATGGAATAATTTAGCAACAAGTTTTACGTGGTAATCAAGAACGAATTACGTCGAGGTAGAAACGAGCAATAGGTTGTCTGCGTCAAATGTAAAATTTTATCAATATAACATACAAGAATCTTGATATACAGACAATAACGAGATAATATTCGTCCGCTCATATCATATTCATAGAAAATTGTCCGTTTGTTCTTACTTGGCAAGAGTACCACACCCACACGAGACACTTAGGCGAAGAAAATTTACGATTTCTTTGCTCAAGGTTGTTGGCAGAAATTAAAAGTCCTGACACACCGTGTCTCGCCCTTAACCCATAACCTCAAACAACGATTCGCGTCACACGACAAAGATGTATACGACCGTCGACGAGTATTTATGACAAGCTCGTCAAGGTACTATATTCCACATGGAAAACGTGCTTCCACTCGTGACGGTAAGAGTTCCGGCAAAAATTTATCTCCAGAGATATAAAACATAACATTTAGTAAGCTTTGTATGATTTAGTATGGCACTAGGTATAAGTTTGAATTTCTGATTTGCATTCTCAGCATTTTCAGAAAGTAAGAGAAGAGATTGATCGTTTTCATCGAATTATATCTTCTAAATTAATCGAGATATTCGTACGGAGATTTAGGAAAATATTGAAAAAGTATCGATTATTACTTTTACGTTTGACACCTACTTTATCTAAAATTATTTAAATTTGATTTATAACGCCGATATTTCATGTTTACACGGCGCAATGATTATTATTTCTCGTTAGATACCAATTAGGGTGCAGCATCGTTAAATTGTTGATATTAACACTCTGGCGTTAGAAGCGTTAATTAGTTTTCTCATATAAAGTTTCATTTATCCATAGTAGGTTACACAGTATGGGAGCACAGTATGAATATGAGAATTTTGGTGCTAAGTAACCAAAATTATGGTCGAATAAAACGCGCGAAGACAAGTAACAAGTTCGTGGAATTTATTGCAACGTGAACAGTGATAATTTTTAATCGAGAGAAAATCTCGACTGCGTGACGACATCCGGGAACGTGAATTGCCATAAACGCCCTCGCAACTGTCGCTGTATGTCTCCAACGCAATCAGACTGCACGTATAATAATAACGATAGCAGCAATAGCAACGACGATAAACAGTTTCGTTGTAAACAATATGGACGGATAAATCCGATCGTTTAACTCGAATATATTACGTTTATTATTCAGCGAAGAACAAAATAAAAGAGATACGCTTTACATACAAATTTTGTGTATCTGAATCTCACCCTCGTTTTATAATCGAAGAGAGAACTTCGGATATTCCAAGAAAATTTTTAAATATAAAAGTGAAACGAGAAACTAAACATATCCATAAGAATTCTTTCATATTTTTCTTAAACTTAAGAAATACTATTCGACCGAATATGATCCGGAAAAAGCACGAGAGTTAAAGGATTAATTCTTGCGCTAACTTCTGGCTAAAAAATATCAATCTTTGAACTACAATAACTTCGTAAAAAGAAATTGTACGACATTACGCCCGGGCTACTTTTAATGGGCAACGCTTCTACATTTTCACTACTGAATTGAATTTTCTTTTGTGAATTACCTTTTCATACTAGGTAAATGTCCGGATCGTGCAATCTCATCGTGGTGTAGCTTGGGTTATTTTAATGCCAACGGTGCACATTTCATTCGAAACGTGATAAAATGACGACAAAAAATCGTATATGAATTTTGATAGGCGAAAAGGGATCGTTGTAAAGGCGAAGGTTCCATCTTCAGATTTATTGTAAAACGAGTAACGAAAAAGTTTTATTAAAACCGACAGAAACGTCTGTATTTGAGGTACTTTCGAGGGAGAAATATCATCTTTAATTACTTTGCTGCGAAGTGTATTTAGACGAACGAGGGAAAATTCATTAGTACTACAATTGAAACTGAATAATTATTGGATTTACAATGCTGGTAATTCCGAAGTGAAAACGGAAGGAAAATAAATAGACGTTTGTTTTAAGAATAAGCTTAATTACTTCGAAGTTAATTGAAGTTCTCGCTAATAGCTCCCAAATCCATTTTGATGAAACGATGGAACATCGAGCGGCGGTGCGTTGTTAATTAAAAAAAATATTTAACTACCCGCTCGTTTAATTTTTGTTAAAACTTGACGAATCAGGACATGAAAAATTAATGTTCGATAAAATCCATCCCTTTGTTTCATGTCGGAAAAAAATAAAGTTTTTTTGCGAATAAAAAGAGAACTAATGAAAAAACATTAAAAACAACGTATGGGAACATGAAATATCAGAAAATACAAAAGACAAAATATGGAAAAGAACAATATGTGCAACACATACGAAATAACGATATTAATAATAATAAAAAAAAAAAAAAAAAAAAAACAATACGAAACACGTATTCGCTAACTACGTTGAAAACCACGCTTCTACAATAAGCATTACGTTCAATAGTATTTCACCAGGAACATCTATTATTTGCTCAATTATTTATCGACAATGCGCTGTCAAATCAAACACCCACTGTCAGGAATAGTACGTTCCATCGATGTAGCCTGCAAACGGAAGATGTCACGTGAAATTTACAGGAAACCTGTTGCAGAACAATGCCTATTATGAGAGGTGAATCGATCCAGTCGCGATACGCAGAGAAAATGATTTTCAACTCAACCAGTACGAAATCCGCATGAAAATTCATGTTACGCGTCGATTCTCTTCCGTTTCATCGCTGCAGGAAGTATAACGCGCTTTTAATTGGATCGAAACGTTCGTATTTGATAACGTGACAAGACATCCACCGTGATGGATACAATCGAATGAGGCGCGTCAGGCCAGAAGATCGAAGTAGACAACGCGCGTCGTGTCGAAACAGCATTCGAAACGGAGATATGTATCGCGCTGCCATCCAAGCAGACATCTTTGAGGGGTAAAAATCTCGTTTAAATCGATTCTCGAATCGACTACCACTCGCAAATCAGTTTACGCTTTCGTTATAACTTAATTACTTTTTGTACAAAATTTTCTATAAACTCGCGATTAAATGACACGAATAAAAAAATAAAGAAAAGTTATTTCAAGTATTTTCAGTCGTTACAAGTTTATGCATAAAATTCATACGCGCCAAAGAGATATTCAAATTCCAACTATTTCACGTAATAAAATTCGTTTGTCAAATTAGAACACGTTTAAAACCAATTTCTCGGCGAAAGAACAATTATCACTAAACATCGACTGAAACGCATCGATCACCGATTGAAATTTCCACTGCCGATCGCGTATTACGTTCCATCGAGCAGCCATCGATATGACAGGACTTCAGCCGGAAGATCGTGTTTCCGGAAACTTTGGAAGTTGCTGCGAACGATATCGGTTAATCAAACGGAATGTATGAAACAGGGAGCCGAAGGGCGAGCGGCAAAGGGTGGAAATGACGTAAACCAATCGGTATCGGCAACACACAGATATACAGAGGACGAAGCCAATCAGAAGTGGGCGGCTCTGTGCAACAGCAATTGCCAGCGGACTCTTAATCCTGGAAAATCGCCTTTTACATTGTCCGGTCGGATTAAAGCTGCAACCATACTGTTTTATACGCACAGCTTCGGTCTTCAAGTATATTTCACGTTCGAGCCCTGGACACCGAGCGATTTTGAGCTTTGCGCATAGAAAACGCAAATTTCGAAACCGTTTGTCCGTCGATCGACCGGTTTCCTCGGCCCGTTTCAATCGTTCCATTCGGCCAGATTAACGCCGGATTATCGAACCAAATTGCGATAAAGGGGTGAACGTCGAAGTTTAAAGCGAAAATATTCGTACTGGTTGCAAATAAGAGCGAGTTCGATCGTGACGTTTATGGTTGTACCGTAGAATGGACAGGTTGCGATACTTTGTTTCATTAATGTACAATTTTACAACTGTAAATTATGAAATAAGAAAAATGTAAAGCTTCTACAATGAATTCAAGTAGAACTTTGTATCGCTATTCTTATTGCTATTAATTCAAATAAATACAAGAAGTTCTTCTTTTCTTAAAATCGTTGATAATTAATGGGCATATTTGCAATTATACAGTCATCTTCATTCGCGAGAAAAAGATAACGTTACGTCAATTAAAGAGTTAGTAGAAACGAATGAATTAGTGAAGCGTAATAATAATTCCTTAAACTTATGTGGTAATAAAAAAATAATAGGAAAATAACATAAAAGTGGGTCGTGGAACGCGTTTATATGATCGGTGGCGGATTCTAATATGTCCCTGTACATAAACAACGTGATTCGCAAACACGATTACATCTGAGCAGATATCGCCGACGATATTAATAACCCAACTACGAACAGCATGAAATATAATTTCGTGCGCATTCCAGGATCCTCCATCTCGAAAACAGAAGGATATTAATAATTGATTTTCGCGTGATCATCGCCGAAACGCCGGCACGATGCTTTTTCGTTAAAAAGAAATTGCTGCAGGTAATTTCCTATAATTCCGATACATGCTCGAGTTTCAATATAGATGGAAACACTCATTTTATCACGAGGCAGACTGCTACTTTTATTCCTTTGTTTCGCTGTAATTTCCCTTGTAATTTACGAAGGAGAAAACGACGGTTAAAAGCGTTTAAAAATGGTAAGACTATTAATTAATATAACTGAACTGAAGCGCTTTAATACCTTCGGTTACGCGCTTTAAAGCTGTTTAATTAAATGCAATTGGAAAATATTTATCTTCATAGTTGTGGCAGATGTAAATGAAATATAGTATAACGTATCAAAGGAAGTAGAAGATTGAAAATGTCAGAGAATGATTATTAGTAATTATCCTTGTTGCGATCATCGAATTTTTATATTTCGATCTAGCTCACGTTTTTATTAAATAGACACTTAATGGCTTAAGAACGTGTATAACATAAGATTGAAAAAAGAAATTATATATTCCGATAATTACTTTTTCATATAATTTTCGACATTTTCCAATATCGGGAAAAGCAGGAGATGGTTTGAAAATGACTGAAAAGATGCATCGAGGTTAATAATAGCTGTATGAATATTGTAGGAATTAATATTTGAAGATATTCAATTGGTTGTATATTAATAAAACAGCGTTTGTTACACCAGATCACTTGGCATGAGCCAGTAGTTTCAATATTAATCATGTTTATATGAAAACAATTATTAAAGCAAAAGGTAAATGTTACATTATTTGAAATCATACATTAATTATAGGATCCTTGTGTTATTACCAGACTCGATCAAACAAAATTTAAATTGATCATTTTAATTATAATTGCAACTTTAATTATCGTCATATATATAGTATCACGTATTTTTTCGTAAAAATTAAATTTTATTCCACTTTTATCGATAGAAGTGAATGTACTTTTTATCGTTTACAGGATGATAGAGAAAATCCATCGATGATTTCAAACGGCTGAGTTTCACTGTTTGCGGAAAATATTCGCAAGTACGTGTTATAACTCTCTGTTCGTGACCATAAATGTTTGAAACCGCTTTAATGGCGGTAAACGCCATATAAAAAGCCACTTCGTAAAATTGTCAGGAAGCAGAGCGCATTATACGCGTAAAAGCAATAAATTATTGTTATCGAAATGATACGATCGTACACACGATTTTATACTCATGCGTATGTATTATACTTTATTAATTCACGACACAAATTGCAACGTTAACGAATAATTAAAAAACATATACATATTTTGAAATTATTTCCATCGATTAGTTTAAAATATGCAATTTATTAAAATTCTTTCTACCTTTTCTTCAAACAGCTATTTACGTGTACTAAAGAGAAAAAAAGAAAGATAGAGAAAACGACGAAAACCAACCGGATCGGTAGTTGCTCCATCGAATTAAAAGCAAAGCTTCAGGTTGCATCCGGGAAAAGGAGCAACACGATGAAAGTTCGTTTCATTCACTCTCTCCCAGGTCGTAACTATCCGACTAACAAAAAATTCCAAGTCATTAAAGCTGACGAAGTGTATCAAACGGTCGAAAGACCATCTTGCGAGCGTTTCAGGGAGACTAAACGACCGCATAATTACGCGTTCAATGAGACCAGAGCGTTATCCAGGATGCGGCGAGAGCACTCGAGCTTGAGCCGGAGTTAGAACGCTTCCTCGAATGCAAATTACGCGGTCCAGTGACAACGTACCTATCCTGGCCAAAATAAAAAGGGAAAACAAACAGTAGGAACAACATGGAATTTCGCTCGCGTGCTGTTTCACCACGCCACGACCCAGTTTCATGGATCTAATTAACTGTGAAACGGCCAACCGCCTTCGTTTATTTTCCTTCGGCAAACAGCACGTCCTCAGTTTGTTCCCGTTCCAACCGATTCCCCTTCTTGCAAGCTGCCCTTCCGACCCTAGATTTTTTCCTTAACAACCTAACACCTCTTTATTCGTTAATCTTTTGTCTTGCAACGCGAATCAAAGATAGTATTTTTTGCTTCTCATCCTCGTCGGAGCTTTTTTCAATTTGAAAGGAACGTTGAACGAGGGGTCGAAGTTATTGAGAAAAAGGAGGAAAGGGAAACAGGCGGGTCTTTGAGCCTCTAAAAGATATTGTCGGGACGAAGGTGAGATCCTTCCCGAGGTGACAGAGCTAAATAATATCGAGATGGATGACGACAAAGTCTGACACGATTACAGCGAACGAAGAAGAATTGCGATGGAGAAAAAGCTATATAGAGTTTCTCCCTTTGTCACAGATGTGTTTGTGAATTTACCGTCAAAGTTTCCTTTTTATTTTATTATATTTTTTATTTTATTCTTTTACCGGATGAGGATTATTTTTTCACGGCACAAACCTGGAAAGGATCCTACACCAAAAACATTAAGAAAATATAACACGCGATCTTCTCATAGATTCGTTTCAACCCGAGACAAAACCAGGCACTCCATAAATTCATTTCCAGAGATGCGAATACATTAAGACCACGTCGAGACGTTTGCGTCTCCTGGAACGTTGTTCCCCGCGACGAGCGTCGGCTCCATCGGGATGACTCAGGAAAAAGGAAACGTGCTAACGAGCCCCGGTCAGCATTAATTGTAACATCCTCTGGACGGTGGCGGACCGCTTCCGTCGCGCGATCGCCTCGTCTCTGAAACGAAGGAAGCTGCCAAGACGGCCTCAACGCCCACGCCGCACCGACTATAGGCCCTTTCCTCCGATTCCGCTTGACTCGACGTCTTTAACGCTGCTACTGATGGCGAGTTTAGACCGAACGAACGAACGCTCGCTCTTCCCCCATCTTAGCAAAATTTAGTAAACTGAAAGCGTAAATGGGGAAGTTTGTTCGTCGTTTGGCAGCAGTGAAGAGTATCCAATTCGTATTAAACGTCATATACTTATGGCCGGTTGTTGCATGTACGTTCGTATTAAAGTAGATAAACCAAAGTGACGTAAACGTATATTCGTACCGCATGACGTAAACGTACGTTCGTACAGCTCAAAGGATTAGAGGGTCGTTTGCCAAAAACATTCCATTTCCATCGCAAGAAACTTCTGGCTCGATACGTTTGGCTAAAATTATCTTCCACGCTTGCATTTCACGCTCGTACGTGATACGCATTGCAAATTAGCGGCACTTAACGACGGTTGGTCGGAAATCTTTTCTCACCCATAAAATAGCTCTCAGTTCCCTTCCGGTCCCTTCTCATAGAAAATGATCTTACTCATCCAAACTTATACTTAACCGTTTAAATTGAATAATACTCTCCATCCTGTTTATCTTTACCTACACACATCGGAACTATGGTTTAACTATTTTTCGCAACGTTCTTTCACGTTACCGATCGTCCCGACGTTAAGTAACATCGAACAAAAGGCACCGCCGCGAAACGGTTCCGACGAATTCGATCTCTGATTTCTAACGAAAGGATGTCGATCGTCGATAGTCGGAGAGAAACTAGCCTGTCCCGTGCAACGATTCGATCTTTGCGAAGCGTGGAATAGCCGACTATAGGTGAAAACGTGGCGCGCTCTGACAACGCGTTAACGCGATTGTAGCGACGTTGTGGATCGATCGTACGCATCTACGATGTCCAAACGAATTTCCAGCGGAATCGCGTCGTGTCGGTGCGGCCTTAAGTGCATTACGCCGTTTACGAGGTAGTAGCACTCTCATTCCGGATACAGGTACCGTAGACATTAAATTCAATGCACGTCAGACAGTGCCGCATGCGGGTACGGGACAAGTAGCACAAACGTCGCCCTCCTCCCTCTTCCCCCTTCAAGATTCACGTTTTACGGTCTCGTTTTATTGCACGCACGCCGATAAAATTCAGTCGGGTAATACCCCTCCTGATAAACTTTATCGAGGGAACGTAAGAGAAACGATCGCGAAACGGTTTCGTTCGAAAGGCGCCGCGTGCCACGTTTCTCCGACGTTTTGTCTTCGATATACGTCGTGACTCTAGAGCTTTCGAAGAGAGAAACGAAGAAATTGCGATATCTAACCCTTTGCCAATTTCATTCGAACGTTTTTCATGACACGATCGATCGATAATTCTGACACACTTTCATCGTACACTCTTTTGAAATCAAGAGGTTTGTTTCGAAAAGAAAAATGTTACGAATATTTGTAAATTTATTCGTTTTCCTTCTTCTAATTCCTATCCATCAAAATGATACAATTAAGAAACGATAGGAATAAAATGAAGAGGATACTATCTCTATCTTTGCTTCGCTTCGTTTAAACATTATATTTGATTTCTATTAATTAATCGTATTAGATATCAGATTATTAATTGTTTGAAAAATTCCAATATTCCTGTACGGGACTTCCATCGACAGTGAACAATCGTGTTATTTATACTATCATAGAACTATATTTTATTGACTTGAGTCAAATATTTGATATCATCTTCCGAATTCATTTTACATATGAATCTAATCACCGATGACATTTGCCAGCGGAATTTATTAATTCTATTCGCAAAGGGTAGAAATGTTTGTCACGAAAGTGACATGCACAGAGATACAAATACCGAGGCAGACGAAGCTCTTGCGACAAGATTTCGCCAAGCAGACACCGGAGGCGTCGTCTTCGTGTCGACCTCAATAATTACACTTTAATCAAAATCGTGACGAAATTTCCTTTGATGCTCTGCTTGATGATTGTCGTTATTCAGCCGTAAACAAACTAATAATCGCGTGATTGCCATTTCCCTCGTTCTCCTTTGACGATCGGTCATGATTCGTGCAAATTTGACGAAATTGCTAGGAAACTAATTCTCCGGTATCTTTGACAACGCTTTCGCCATTTGCATAACATTTTGTTTTCAACATAGTGATCGAGTCTCTTATATCAATATTGTATTTGTTCTTCTAGTTGAAGATTCGTTTACTCGTAGCACGTTAAGTAATAGCGCGTTACTCATAAATTGAGCTCGCATGAATTTTATTTGAATCTTATCACGGTGATACAGTCGCGCCTATAATTAGAAATTCGTATTTCAAAAAATAACGTGTCAGAGATTATTCGCATTTCAAAAAATAACGTGCCAAAGATTATTTTATTAGTTTGCTGCTACTGATACTTCGACACTTTAAAGTGGAGAAAAAATATGTTTTTTATTGGTTATGAAAAACCAATAAATTATGAAACTAGTGTTTGAAAGAGTCTTGTTAGTACACGTTGACATTACAAGCAGGATTTCTTCGAGCATTTTTCTTCGGTCGTTAAAAAGAAACGAAAGAGATTACTGTTTGTACTTGTCGCTGATTGCCAAGGATATCGAGAGGAAAGGAAGAAATATTCAATACTGATATTCCTATCCCGCATCCTCTGTGGAAAAATCGTTTCGAGAGGCAAACAGAAACGCACAAACAAGCTCCTCTTCCTTCGCTATCTTTCGCACTCTTTTCTACTTATTTGCATGGTAAGTGATGGCACGACATGAAATAAAGCCTCTGTTTAAATTAGTATAGGAATCCGAGATCGATAGTAGTTACAAAACCAAAGCAAAGATATGGAAACTAAAATGTGAATAACATATCGAAATGATGGTAACGTACAGGTTGTCACAATTATTTATCTTTTAATGAAACAACGCTTTTAACGAATAATATAAGTACCTATTGGATTTCTAAATAATTTCGTTCGAATAAAATCGTTAATGACGATGAAAAAAGAATTTACCTTATTACCTTTTACGAAATAATGATGCATAAATCGATAACAGCGGCTGATATAATTCCGCAATTATTAATTTCCAATTAATGAACATCGTATAGCTCGTTAGTTATTCGCCCTAATTATTACCTCTACTTTACACAAGAAATTATTCCTTGGTCAGAATAAAAAAAGAAACTCAAAAATAGTTTGTTATTACTTATCGTTTATACAAATCCTCCCTCGGTTAAATTGGCTAAAAGAAAAAATACGATATTCTATCCCTTTAATTAACCTTTTGATTACATATTTAAATCACCATTCGCGATCCAGTACCATCCTTCTAGTATTTTTTCCCTGCTCGAGTTCATAGCCGATATCCACAAAGAACATCGTAAATTAACTTCGTTCGTTCGTTCGAAGCTTAAGCGATCTCACGACAAATACGAGAAGTAAGAGGCCTCCGATCGACAATCCTTTGTGCCTTCTTCACGATTACGCTCGTTAAACGAGAAACAATCAAGCGCTGGTTTTCTCTACGAACAGACCTAATACATTTTCAGGTACACGCTAGGTGATTAAAAGCACCCTGTATACACTTTGCTATGAATCTGAATATATATATATATATACATGCCCCGAGCAAACAGATTTTCATTCGCGATCCAGTACACCGGTGCAAGAAATCAACGTGAAACTTAGCAGCCCCGAGGAACGCTTTAAATTTGTGATACACGCCGCAGGCAGGAGGTTAATATCCAGCTTAAGCACGAAACACGAGAGGACATTCGTTGGAAACTACGAAGCGTGGCCTATGTAAACCTGAATATCTAAAGGTAACGAGCATCTAACGAATAAAAGCGAAGATGTTACATTTTTCAGGTAGCTGCATTTCATAGAATATCTGTTGACTTGGTACGTAACGTAACGATTAATTTATAACATCAAGGTGACGATTAATCGATGAGAATTTACATTGGCGCGGAGTTACGATCCGATATCGTACGATCAGGCACAAAAATCTACACACGCTTCTTAAACATAAAATACAGAACGAATATGTATAGAAAAGAACGCATACCATTGAACGAAACAGTCGAACGAATACCATCTATTGTACTTGGGAGAATAGATATGAATGCGGTGACTGCGAGTAGAATCAACTTGTATCACATACATGATCGGAGTAGCGTCTTCTTACATATTGGTCAGGCTAAGATGGAGATTCTCTTTTGGAAATTGAAATTTGAAAGTTTCATTCATGGTAAGACAAGTCAATTTGTGCATTATGAATAATTCTACGGAAAGGTCTTGAAACATTAAAATTTCAAAATTTCTATATCCAGTATACAAGTTATTCGTATATTTCTTTCAAATTTCCATCCACTACTAAGGTCGCCTCAATAGCAATTTACATGAATTTCACTATCTTTCAGCAACTATCTCTCGAAACTATCGCCGCGTAGAATAGAACTTTGTTTAACATCTACCAAAGTGGCGAAGCCCAACGAGGAAATTATTTCCTCTCGTAGAACGCGCACGATCAACAGAGAAATTCTTCGTCGGTTGAAATTCTTCGTACCTGAAACCATAAACATCGGCAATTTTGCCCGAGCTTTCGTGACTTCGTTAGAAGTTTTACAATTGTCCTCCTTAGCGAACGACGAACGAACAACCGTAATGTGTTTGCGTCTAAGCGAAACGTTGCCAAAGGATCGATAGCAGTATGCCGCGTACGTCATCGCGAAAGAAAACGTCTTGCGTCACGTTTCATTAGGCGGTGAATAAATCATGGTAATCGCGTTATCATTAGGGAATAATTCAAAGATGCCGCGTCGACAATAAGAACAACATTCTTCTACCAAAAGAATGGCGGAAGTTGATTTCTGTACGAGCCTCTTTGTCTGGATAATTAAACGTTCGACGCTTTCGTGTAGCGCGTAATGAATAATTTAAGCCTTCCACCGAACGAATTATTTATACACCTTTAATGTATTGACGTCGCATACTTACAGGGATACGCTAATTTCTTGCATAAATTATTCGTGTATCCGTTCTTCCAATGAAATTACTCCAACAGTTGGTAATTTAATTTCGAGCATTATATATTCAAGGACTTTGAGTAATTTCATTCATGCTCGTGGATAATTTAGAATTATTTGACAGATCGATACTAATTGGAAATATGTTGTGTCATTAAGCAAACACAATCTTGTTAGTTTGAACAAGAAGTTAGAAAATGATCGCTCTTGCTTATTTAACGCTCGATATTTCTTATACGTAACGTTGTTACTTTAACAAATTATCAAATAATTCAATGATAAACATATTCATCTCCTTCGAAACTTGTTCTAATTTCGGTGCATTGTTTCTTCCCTACAAAAACACCAGCAAAATTGTGTTTATTAGTAATGATTGATAAAGAAAAGAATGTCTCCCCGTCCTTAACAGAAATTCGATCGTAAAGAAATTAATGTCAATTTCCAAGGAATAATGTCACAAGTCATTGTCCGATAACAAGTCCACGAATCCATTCGAATCTCTTCCACTTTGTAGTTATTTCAACGAAAACCACGAGACTACAGCTACACGGTTTCGTGCGGAACAAGTCAGTTGGCCAAAATAACCGACTAGAACCACAACGTTCCATCAAACTCGACGATCTACACGAGTAACGAGCGAGATCGTTTCGTACGAATGAGAAATCAGAAAGACGAACATCCGTTGAAAATCCAACTAACCCTCGAACGTCCCTAACTAATTAAAACCCGTCTGCTGTTGCTCATAATAATATTGCTGTGCATAATGTGCGCCGTGTGCAATTAAAGCAGCACGTGCACGAATTATTGTCATGTCCGGACAACGTCACATCGAAACGATTCGCGCGATTAGATCAAACCATAACATCGATGAATTTTGGTCAGAGACACGATCGCGACGAGGTGACGCGACGTATCGTGTTCGAGGACAATTTTACCTCGACACGATACGCTCCGAACGAAGAGGATACTTTAATTCACCCTTCGAGGGAAAATGTTAAAAGCTGCTCTCGAAGCAATCGTCGAGGGATCGTGTTTCTCGACAATTAAGGGGGACGAATTTTAGGGTGGAAGGAATACTGTGTATTTAATAGTTTAGCGGTGGATAAACGGAGAGAGAAGTGACGACGAAGGACGAGAAAAGATCGAAGCGAACGATGTTTGACGTTGAGTCTGGTAGCGAATTCTTTGTGGTCGGAGTAAGTGACGTTACAGAACGTTTGATCCTGCAACGAAGAATGTAATAGCAGAGTCGTTAGAGCTTTCTCTGCGTCTGCGTCTATTGACATCATCGTTGATGAGCATAGTTCGTCAAAGAAATAAAAAGACGTTTCTAAATTAGAATTAGCACAGAGTGACTTGATAATTTTTTATTGAAATTTTACAGATTTTTAACGATGTGTTTCTGGAGATTTGGCTGACATTTTTCTAAAACGCAGGGATAGATTACTTGTTGCTCTTATCGCGTTTCATTCTCGTTGAATCTCACTTCGTTTTCTTTTGAACGAGTATTGTACGTATATCACACTCGTAAGATTCCGATTTTAGAAGAAATAGAATATTCGAATATTCAAATGTCTAATACGATCAAAGAACAGTGACTTTCTTTAATCCTCTTTGTTTCTCGTTTAATAGACGATTAATTTTACGGGAATTACAGTGAGCTGATTTTACAGGGCTAACTAAGAGACATGGATCGCTTGACTGCACAAAGGATCTGTGTCGCTGTCCAAGTTAAGCTTCAGAGCTTAGGGAGCTTTGGTCTCTCTTATTAGACAGGAACGCTTACTGATATTCTATTCTGCACGAGATATATGTGTTAACGTTATGTTCCATGGAAACGTATTCCTACACAATACGAAACAACACTACGTAAATAATTTCAATTGCGTATATTAGCTCATTCCGTGTAAGACAGAAATGAATCGGTGTTTACGAAGAAGTAGAAACACTTCTTCGAATCTCAAATCATTTTAAATTATCAGAAATTTAATTCAGAGGAACGTTAGAAATTTTGTAGAATTTTCAATCAGTCCGTATTATCCGTATTACAAGGATATAGTACGCGGTTTATTTCGGAGTTTCTCGCTTTATAGATCACCAGATTAGGTTTACAGTCGAACGAAGTGTCAAAGCACTAGAGGTTGCTCTATCGTTGTACAACTTCCGCGTTTCCATCGACGATACCTGCTTATACGTACATGCCTCGTTTCCTCCAGTTTATTGGCAACAGACATATCAAAATCTTCCAGGTACACCTATAGTTAGCGAACCTGGCTAGATAGCGATCCTTGATTGCCAGTTTCCACGCTAGAGGTGGACACGAAACCTCTCGAAGTAGTTTTTTTTTTTTGCTTTTCCTTTCATCCCACTTTCTTTTTTCTTTTTTGCCGCTTTACTATCGATCGTTTTAACGTTATTAACGAATACTGCATGTAAAAGATCATTTAATACGAAGCAACCAATTATTAAATTAACGAAAGAAGCCACTGGTTTTCGATATCTATCGTTAAGACGATTGGTTAGTCTCTACCCCAGCAACGATAAAAGAAAAACAAGCGTTTCGAACAAACCCTAACATCTTCTTAACGTAACAGACGTTTATTTCCGGTCAACTTTTTGCAATATCTTTGATGAAAAAATTCCGAGTAACTTTTCTATACGCCAAGCGTAGCGAATCAATAATTTAGCTGCAACGACTCAAATACGATACAGCAGAGGGGAAAAAACAAGAATAAAGAAAAGTAATCTGAATATTTTATAAATAGCCGAAGTTAGCTGTTGGAGGTACGCGTAACAAGTCCGCTCGAAGTGGAACAATGTCGGGATAAAACAAAGGAGGGGGCGCGCGCGTAAAACGTACAAAGCATTCATTTTATGCGAGACTCTTTATTTGACTTCACCTGCCACGGTATTTCCGTCTCCGAGCTCTTCATTAACGTTCCGTTGTCTCGAAACGAACCGAGAATTTTCCTCCCGCCCCCTTCACCGCGTAAAATCGAACCGTGAAATCGTCGCGGATTTAAAATACCAAACATCCATCGCTGACTGCGAAAATATCCGGTGTAAATCGCGATTTTCTTTCATACGGGTAACGAGAACGCCGCCATTGTTCCTGATTCTCGATGAAACATTGTTAATTCCTCAACGACTGGCTGATCGAGCGACGTAAATGGAATAGGTAGCTGTAAAGTGGAATAAACCTGGAATATTTCGATTCTCGAACGAAAGTATGCTGATAGTTTGCGTCGGTTCGACGTGTCTAATTAAATGAATTCTCTGTGACGAGGATGGAAACGTACGCGTTATACATACGTATGGGAATTAAAATAGAAGGCGGTCGATGGACTTAAAATGATGTCGATGTACCGCGCGTAGTATAAAAGTTTTCTGCGATAAATGTTAAAATACTATTTAGTTCGCAAGTCATTGTACGCAGTATTTACAATGTATTTAACAAAAATAATATTATAGATCGATGGATCTGATCGATATTATTACGTAATAAAATATTTGATTATAACAAAAGAATTAGTAGATTTATTTAAGCTTTTCCTTTTATTGAGCGGTAAAAAACATACAAATATTTTGTTTCAGAAATTAATATTATATCTGTTCGGTATTTTCCCGGAGCAAATATATACGAGGATGTATTTCGATCAATCAGCAATCGATGTAATTTAAGGGAAGGGTATCCGTGATTGTATAGCAAATATTCACGATTCCCTCAAGAACAATAACGTCTGCAATAATACTCTAATTAACTAATGAACAATAGGAAGCTACGTTATATATCGAATATCGTATTAAATAATTACATTAAGAAATAAAGCTTTCGGAATGAAAATATTGAAATGTCTGTGAAATGAAATTAATCTCGTGCCATTAGTAAATTGTAGTATAAATCCTACGTAATATACGAAACGAGTGATAACCATACGTTCGAATATAATAAAATAAATTTTCTCCATATACAAGAAAGTTATGTCATATTCGCTAATAATTTCTATTCTCGTAGAAATGATCTTGTTTTGTCAGATATACGTAAATACGAACGACTGGATCACGGTCCTTGGCAATAAAATAAAATAAAAATTTAATTCCTCGTAGATTTAATGGCACCTTTCCTTAATTAAAATATGATTTTAATACTCCCGACTGGAGGATGGTCTCCGTACACGTGGCAAGAAATTAGGACGAAGCTTCATAATGAGATCCATTATACCAAATCTCACTTAGTCCTTAATTTCACCAGGCGTTTAAGAAGCGGTTTATACGCGTAAACGTCATACGCAATTCCAAATCCTTTGATATTAGGTATAACTATACGGAATGCAAATGCAGACCATACGATCAAACCAGTTATTTATGTTAATAGCTCTGCCAGGCTTTAAAGTGTTTCAAATTTTAAAGAAGATTAACTCGCTCGATGTTATTTACCGTAGCGGTTGATCCTGTTAAACGAAACACATCTTAGGATGAAAGAATTTTTTAATTCGATTACGACAAAACAAACGCGTTAACTCGACTCGTGTACCAATTATCACCGACACAGTTGGATTATTCATACGGAAAAGTTTTACGATTGTTAGCCGAGAACGAGAGAAAGACAATTTATCCAGGAAATTGAATTTACTTTCTCGCAACGAATCAAACGTATTCCGTTTGTCTTATGAGTATGGCCCCACCCGTTGAATAGGCGGAACACGCGACACCGTGCATGTCGACCAGTTTATTACGCGAACCCGATGCATTATTCAAACGATTCGCGTTTACGTATAGCACGAGATGGCTGCCACGTTTATCCTCCCTTTTTGTTTCGACCTGGCGCTCCTTCTGCGTGTCGTCGTCGGTATCTTCGTTATCGATCGTCTATTCCTCGGCATCGGGATCGGTTTACAAACGTAGCTACCGGCCGATGTATCGGTGGCAATTACCAGCCATATTTTACGCCCACCCAGTTCTAGGGACAAATTTTGCATGCTCGACTAATCATAATGTTGAACAGCCTGTCTCGCGTTTTCACTCGACCAACAAAACATGGTCACGAGAATGGCACACTTGCGCGTTTGCGAAATTGGCCATTTCGTATGCAACAATTTAATAATATCGGAAATGCGGACAATGAATGAAACATACGGTCATATATTGGGAATAGTTTGTATTCGAGAGAAAAGGTACCGTAAATTGGAATTTTTCATCCTATTTATATAAAATTCAAGAATAGTACAAGGATCGATAAAACACGGAGCAACATCTCACAAGCAATAAATATGAAAAATTCCAGGTTACAAACAACACCGAGTATTATTTGGAGATATTTAAGACATGTCTTAATTGAAAGAGAAAACGCGTACAAATGTACTATTATTTAAGCATAACGCAAGTTATGATACTATTTCCACATAATTAATACTTGATACATTAAACAAGGATTATTCGAAATGACGTCTCGTCCGCGGTAATCTATTTTATTCGCAACCAGATAGCGTGAAATTTGAATAACGGGGTCATCATCAATTATCCAGTAATTAAATAACGTAACATGAATATTTAGCAGTTGGAATAATCAGCTTTTGGATGGGTAAAACAGACGCAGCGAACGTAACACTGAAAATAGAGTTCGATTTCTGTTGGAAAGCAACCGCGATAGAAACAGTGATACGGTGCGATATAAATACGATATTGAAAATAGAGACGTACATTTTATTTGAGAGCACTCTCTGATATTCTATCTTTGATGAGAAAGTTACCTCCTCTGATTTATACCTTTTCATTCCTTTCTAATAAGGAAATATAATATAAAAATCCTGGTAAGACGAATCCAACATCGCCATTGACCTCTATAAGTTGTAACTTTTTAAACATCTATATAAAAATACAAGAAACAGTGCAATTATTTTTTAAAAAATCATACTTTGACTGCAAACGTATCGAAGACGCAAAGATAGGATTATCTAGAAAGACCAAAACGTATTTCCATCGAAATCATGTACGTTTGATCGGGTTTCCACGCGCTCCAAGAAAAGTCTTTGTGTCTCGCCCTGGAATACCATCATTTAAAAATATATCAAACGAAAATTTGAGACGATCTCGATCGACGATTTCTTTGATATCCGCACACGGTAGAGGAAACGTGGCTTCCGTCGCATCGCATAGATAGTTTCATTGAAATGCATTTAGTATTGGGTTGGCAACTAAGTGATTGCGGATTTTGTCATTAGGTGGTATTGACACAATCTGCGATCATTTAGTTGCCAACCCAACATATGGCTAACAAACCCTCTATGTTTCGTTGCGTCTATACGGAATTTAACCCAGTTGCGGTGTGTTGAACGCTGGACGAAATATTATAAAAGGAGATATCTGTAGTAAAAGAGTTGTCAAAGAATAAGAGAATATTATTTGTAATTAACAAAGTCGAAGATCTGCGTAGAAAAAATTCCATCGTACGGAACTTACTAATCAGAGCCGATTAATTGTTTGAACGGACAATGCTATTCGGTTGAAGCAACGTTCTCGAAATAAATTTATTTCGCTGTAACGCGTTACCCTCTATACGGATTTATATATTATAAATATAGGTTTCGATACGTATCATTAAATAAGGTTGGATGGTTGTTTGGGAAATTTGAAGTAAGAAGAAGCCACAATTTGTGCGATTTGATATAAAAATTCTGGCTAGGTGCTTGACTCATGCTATCCGGTATACACTCGGAGCGGTATATGTGCGTGTGAATACCCATAATATGGAACATGTACACCTCTATACGTATGATTATAGTACTACTAGACCTAATAAAGATAACCACGAACATAAGGAATCCGATAATGGCAAAACCAGAATCTAGAGATTCAATATTGATAATCCTATGACCGTATAGCTTAAGGAAGACAATTTAGACGCGTTTAGCAGTTACCAAGATTCTAGTAATATCAATAAAATTGAGAAGTAACGAAGGCTATCGAAACATAAGGAGTTTCAAATAATACGGAAACATAAATAGCATCGAAACCGTTCAAATATTCATATACGTACGGAGAAATTGCTAGAATTACACGTATGAACCCTGGGAATGTACTGAAAATCACGAAACATCTATCAAGAAGATAAAACGTCTAGGAAATCGTTTAAAATCCATTTAATCCTCTGTATTTCGAAAGCTTGTACGATATTATCGAACAACGTTTGATAGTTCTAGTCTTAAAACATCGTAGAAATCTCTTCAACGAAGAATATAGAGGTTACAAAAGCCAAAGAAATAAGATCTACGTATAAAACTACCAACGTGTAAGGAATCTCTAAGGAAGATCTAAAAATTTCCCATTCTCGCATGATAGCTACTAGCATCGACATATCCATATGTTTTAATAAACATTTACGTAGATATTGAGAATCCATAAAGCTATGCAAATATGCTCGATATTCTACGGATCTTCAGGGGCTACTAGATTACTTAACAACTCAGTGAAAACCTCGAAACCACTGAACTACGTGAAACCACTAACTCCTAAGAAACCTTGGAACCATCTCGTATATTTTACCATCCATCGAGATTAATTTACGTTTGTATTAATACACATAGGTATATCAGATTGTTACATCTTCGAGCAACGATATGGATAATTTGTAAATATTTATGCATTTATAGAGAATTTATTCTCTAAATAAGGATTCTCTATTTTTCTTTTTTCTACTTTTTTTAGTTCGTAAAAAATAATCGGAATTCTAATAATCAGAGTCAGATGTTACCGAGAACGGGTCCAGAAACGTGGCGTGTCAGTCAGTTCCACGTTTCACCTCGGAGACGGTGAACATCGCTTCAGGCGACTTTCAAATCGTGGAAGCTGAAAGCTCCGTGATGTCTGGAACTTTGTTCGGACTATAGTAAGGTGGAATGATATTAAACTGCCTGTCATTGAAATTCTAAAACTTTTGCCCAACGCTATAATGTATAAAACGTTGAATAATGAGATATTGTAATGATAATAAATATTATAATTATCATAATATGGAGGAATTTGTTCGGGGGAATTCTAATTATTACAATTGCCTCGAATAAACTGTTGTATCTCTCATTTAAACGTTGAAGCGTAATTCGACGAGAATCAAATATAAAATCACTCGAAACTTTCCTTATTAGGAAATGAGTCGACTAAGGTTTCAGCCTAGGCTACGTAGTGAACGAGACACATTTACGATAACGAAGGGATGTCAGATCCCTGCTTAATTTATTTAAATCCCTTTGCTTTTGCTCGTAGAAACGTCGAGGTTCTTAGCGATTCGTTTTGATCCGAACTCGTGAAGGATCGATGATAAGCTTTAGAAAATATTCCGTAGAAAAAAGTATTAAATATTTATTGCCTTACTACATTCGTGTCCCAACGAATTACTCAGCTTCTCAGATTTACAAAAAAGTATGGTTCCTCGTTGTTCTCTGTTTTTCTTTTCTCTTTCTTTTGTTAAACGTCGAAAATCTGGAACGACGTTCCTACGAAATAAGCCAAAAGATTAATTTAATATTATAACCGTCGGTCTAAAGAGACTAAAGCTCTATTTTTCATTCTTAATCGCACTTGTCGTTATTCGCTAATAGATAGCACGTATCATATTATTTTATTCGTTACAATATTACAGTATTTTATCATCGTTGGAAACGAGTTTATCGATAGTTTCATCTAGTTGGAAGTTAATACGAAACAAGAGAATTTACGTTCGATGTAAACACTTTAAATTTCATTCCATCGTTTTATCTGTATCTCTTTTTTCATTTAAAGCATATATATTAAACATTGCGATTGTGAATTTGAAGTATTATAATGTCCTTGTTAAAAAGATTAAAAATCAATCATCCTTATTTCAATCCACTCGATCGAGGGCGAAATTAATAAACTCATATTCTTGCTGTAGCAAACAAACAAGCTACGAATTCATATCGTTAATATATTTCATCGATTACGCGTTCGATCAATTTCTACTTCGAGAAATTAATATCTACAGAGAAACAACGTAGGCACTTCATATTTCGAAATTATTTGATCAGCGAAATATTAAAATTGTATATTGCGATATATTGTCCCTTCCACTTAAGCGTAATGAAAATCTGCACCAACATTCCCATTGGTTTCCCTCTTATTGGAATCATACATTGTTCCAAATCCCACGTCATTTCATTAAAAAACGTACTTCGTAAGTACGTAGATATTTTAATCCTTTGGTTTATATTAAACGATACACGAACTTTGTCGAAATATATGAATTAGATATATGTAATAGCGCTAATATCGTTACTGTCTAACGTCTTAATCTTTAATCACGACTAATGCTTTAACGTCTAGAATCACAGTTTGTAAATATCGCCCGATCTCTTTAACATCCCGCATATATCTTCGATATCGCGACGCACAGCTACCATATTTCCCTTTACAAATCCTCCAAGAAGTAAATGACGCCCTTTTAGCATTAGAATCGAGCCTATCGGCTAAAAACTTCGGCAAGAATCGAATCAGATATCCGTAACGGTAGCAGAGGAAACCACGAAAAGATCCGACTAACCGAGAAAAGGGAAAAAATTTTCTCGCTTCAACCAGCAGAGACGACTCGGTATCGATCGAGAGGGTGAAAGAGAGAAAGAGAGAGAAAAAGAGAGAGAGAAAAAGGGGGATCATCGACTGGCACAGGAATCAACGTGCAAGCTCAGCCATCTTCATCCGGCAAATTGTAATCCTTCTTTCCCGATCATAGCAGATTAAGCATCTATTTTACAGGTGATTTCACGACGAGGAGTTTCAACGTGCGACAAAGCATGAAAGCTCCGGCTTCGTTCGGGTCAAATCGATAAATAGCCAGTGTTGGACGCCTGGACTTAACCACCTGGCTTCTCGCGAAACTCTTGTTCTCGCTCGCTCCACAAAGAGAGGTTTAACCACCGACCATTATTTCGCGATTAGGAAAATTGTTGGTGTCGCAGTTTTTCCCGATATAGCCGCGGAATCGACAGAAAATTGCACACTTTGCTGGGAGGAAAGTTGAACGAGGAATGAATCTTTGTTGTCGAACAACGCGATAGTGAAAGATAAACGGTCAGGATGGGGAAAGTTGTAGCTGTCTCGGGGTACGACTAAATTCCTGTACGAGAGGCAAGTTTCACGGGCAATTTTCAAATTGCGATAGTTGCGTAACGATGAAGATGTAACGGTACGAATGCATGTAGCGTAAAGGGACTTGGTCGCTTAAGTGATTGCAACTGGTGATTTTCGTCCATGCACGTTCTTCCTTTATTCTTGGACTTTGAAATAAAAATTAGAAAAAAAGAGGCACAGACGCCAAAGTGGGTGGGAAAGTCACGACCACGCAACAAACAAACGATCGTCTATAATTATGATAATAACGCACGAAACGAAAATTCAAGATAAATAATTCGTATCATACGTTGAAAAGTAATTAAACGATAGACGTAAATATACCTTCGAGTATCGTATTTACAAAAATGTTCGTTTTATATTCTGGCCAACTTATTAAAAAAAAAAAAAAAAAAAAAATCGGGGAAAATCATTCAGAAAGAAGATGAATCGAGATTGAACGTGAGTGTTACTTTCGATCGGAAAATATATTAGTGACGGTTAATCTCAAGGAATAATTATAATGGGATCGATGTAATGAGCGGTTACGTTCAAAGGAATGCATTTCATCTTCGGCTTGATACGGTTCTGTTAAGCATACAAGGCGTATAATTCGAATATGTCAACGTCACGTACCGGTCTATATAGGCTAACAATCGAACAACAGATTGTGCCAACATCCTGTTATTATAAACCATTCAACCATCCTTATGAGTGATCTTTGAATATTTAATTATTGTTCGTGATAAAATTCGAAGGTTGATTTATTGGATGCCGGTATTGGCGCCATCCGTCTAGCTTCGATATTCTTTTGCATTTCGTATTTTAGGTTCAAAATTTATATTGAACATTCTGTCTGCGCTAAACGCTATTCTATAGCGTCTGTAATATTACAGAACGTGTAATAATTACCTATATATATGTATATTACACATTCGTTTCTCTTGTCAATTATAATTCAGTATTATAAAATTACGCGTCATTTGGCAATTACTCTCGCATCGTTACAAAAATCTAACACTATGAGAACGAAATGTTAATGAGAATCTGATTAAAAAAAGAAAAGAATAAAAGCTTCAGTGGAAAATAATATCGTGCGGATACTTTTTGTAGCCAATGTAAGCATCTGATCAACGGCTACGGTTACAGATGAAAGGACCGACACGATCATGGTGACACAATGAACGTATCCCATAGGAATGCATCCGTCGGTACATCCGTTGCCGGGTGTGGCATCAACGATCTGACTGCGTCTTTGGAAAAGCTTTCGACACGGTCGACTTGCCTTCACGGCGAACATTCATCGTAAAGTTCTCCGGAAGTGAGTCGAGAAGATTCGCTCGCGTCAACTGCGACACTTGCATCAACTTCCGACCGAATCGTCCCGATAAGTGGAATTAAAGGAAGCGAAACAGCAATTGGCTCTCGAATCTGCTCTCGACGATTTTCATACGTCAACACAACGTAAGAGTATGTTGAACTGTGGATAGCAGTTAGGCGAAATTATATTAAGGAGAATTTGACGATGAAATAATGGTTTTAATGAAATTAGGTTCGAGGAACGTTGGAACTTTCAAACGAGTTACATGTAGTCTAAATCTGTTAAACGCGATTAAAATTGATACGAACGTTAAATTAAAATTATAGCTAGCGGTAGTTTCGCAGTATATGTTGTACCGCTGTTATTAAAAGATTTCGTTTCATCTTCTAGCGCGTGCTTTTATCTTCTTTCTAAAAATTACCCGATATGTCTGATTAGTATATTATTGGAGAACACATTTGTGTGTATTACAAAAGCAAAGCTATCAAAAGGGTATTGATCTATATATAACGGATATACGGGAACTCTTTGATGATCAAATTCGATGCAACAGACAGATTATTGATAAACACTACCCTCGCTCGAAATACATCATACCGGTGGCCAAAATTGTTGTACATTAGACTTTGAGGTTGATGCTTCACCGAATTTTCGACGAAAGAAACGAAAATACCAAATACGACTAACGATAAATCATGAATATGACAAATGATGAATAAATACTGAACATATTTAATTATTAAAGTCGCCATATGACGATATATAGATGACAATAGTATATTACAAGGAAGAGAAAGATATTATCGCAACGCCTGTTCGAACACTTTAATATCTATGCTATAAAATATTCTATATCAGATTAGTAACTGGCCGCGTCTTTCCTAACATTTTTCATCCACCTGTACGATAAAAACTGGAAACACGAAAGACAGAGATGGATCGAAATATTTAAAGCATAATTCAGCTTTGATCAGATCCATAGTTCTGGAAAAAAAAAAAAAAAAAAGAAAAGAAGAAAAAATTCTTTTCCGACTTCGACCTCTGTTCGATAACTTCAACCGAACAGCAGGTGAAGATATTAAAAAGAGTGCACTCACGGTAGGTGTAACTTCAGATTTTACTCCTTTCCCACTGAACGAACAAAAACTTAGGAAGAGTATTCGAACATCCTTTTCGATGAAACGACGAATACTGGTGGCTTCCAATTTCTTTCGTCTCGAATTCTTCCAAGGACTTATTTCTCGCCCGAAAAGGCGAGCAACGTGTGTCACGCTTGTATTTCTTCTACGAACGATGCACATCTTTCTGTTATAAGAAGCAGTCGGTGAAATTAATTTCGCTAATGTACGAAGCGGTAAAGGTAAAGCCGGTAAAAGTTCAAAAGGCCAGTCGAAGCTTTATTGCGATCCATGAAGTACGCACGAAACGATGTTCCCATCTTATCCTCGGACAATGCGAGTTTCATATCGTCAAAAACGTATAGATTCGTACAATATAAAACGAATTTCAATAGCGATACGTTTGATATTCTAAAGGATGGAAAGAGGAAAAGATATTTTCGACCGAGAACAATTTTCTTTGATTCCTCGAATACGTGACTTTGCCGTATTTCACATGTGACTGGAATTTATTGACTTTTGGAACGTAGCAGCGCGAGAGCGGTCCGCGGACCACGTGACGACATTCATCGATATGTTTCGTTCGACGTGACGACGATAACTATTAATATTTCGCTGAATCCATTCAAAATACGTGCGTACTTGCGTGTTCTTCGTAAAATTGCGCTTTATCGATGCTTGTTTGTTAGCGAGATAGCGCGAGGGACAAAGGAAAAGTGAGAAATATACCGCGTTGAAAAACTAAAACGCAATACGAGCAAAGGAATTTTTCATTAAATTTCAATTCGTCGTTTTGCTGGCTGTTTGTTTCAAGCTACGATGGGTGGAGAAATGAAATTTCCGCGAGCAGGCAAAAGCGCAGAGATGCTAATCGCGACGGTCTACCGGAGCGCGACAGACTTCCCAGAAGTAGAAAACAATGTGCTCGGCCAGAAGACGGAAACGATGGAAGCACTTTGAAAAATGAGAGCTCGTCTCGAACCTCTCATCGAGCACGTACATACGACGTACAGATGTATGTACGAGCTTCCTCATCGACCGCAAAAAGCCACTCCTCCGTGACGTCAAAAAGTCTTATGGAAGTAATGACCAGTAATTTCTTCTTGGAAAAAATATAACTCACAAAATTAACCACTTTTCTATATGCGTCGGTTATTCAATAAACAAAGGAAACAAATGACTACATTTACACGGTCGACGACGATGTTTTACGACTACCAAATTCACTCATCTCAGCCGCAAAGTAGCACGAATCAAACTTTATTCGACGGTCGCTTCGCCCAAAACTTCGCAGTGATAAAACACCCGTAACGTCGGCCATCGTGAAGGTCGTTGAAAGCTGCCGCAAGATACGGGTATTAAGAGAAAGGAACGATAGGGGTCCGCGTAAAAGATCCGACGTCAATGGAATCGGAGCGGAAGGTTGGGAAACGAGGAAACTTCGCCAAGGAAAAGAAATCTGTACCAAGGGGAAATTATGTTGAGGGTTCGCGCCTCTGGGAGAAACAGCGAAACAGGAAGAAGAAGAAGGAGAAAGAGAAGGATGTGGGAAGAATAAAAATTCGCGGAACGTAAAGTCGAACGAAGAAATTTACCGAAGGCTTGGGAAGAAAGAGAAGCAAATGAGAACGTAGAACAAAAGCGACGTGGTTGGATAAAAGGAGGCGGAAAGAGGAGGAAAGATATCGAAGGATAGCAAACGGCGAGCACGACGGAAGAAAACAAACGCTCGTTAACGAGACGCATCAGGGCAGATTGAAGAGATTTCCTGCCGCGGTTTAGCCAACCAACTCTCTCTTTCTATCTCTCTTTCTCTCGCTTCTGCCGCGTAGACCCCAACGACGACCGGGACCAGAGGTTAATTTATCGAATTAAACGTCGTACAATTGCGTTATAAGTCCGAGTCACAGGGACTTTTTGCCGCTGCGTACATGTGTGTCAACATACGTGTGCCGTTCGTACCGTTGGTCTTCGTCTTCGAGTCCGAACTGATCGTGCTGTGAATAGCTTTTAAAACATAAAACCGAGAGGTCAAAGCGGCAAATGGTAGAGGAAATATTTGACTACTCGGTTTCCTTCTACAGAATTTCACGGAATGGAGGTTAGTTAGGCGGATAGAACTTTCGTGGCAATGTTTGTATTCTTTTTGCAGAATGAAAACGATCGACTACGATTCATCCTGCTTATACGATATAAGTATTTTATAGAATCGACGCAAATAATCCAACGATTTTCTTTTTACATGGAACTTTAATTTTTGGGAAGATAAGTCTGACCGATCGTACATCTCTCTAGTCGCACACGTGCGTTAGCAACTAGCGTTTACGCCAATAACATAATATACACTCAATCATCGATGGTAAGTCTTTAAGCACGAAGATCGCGTATCTTTTCAAAACGCGGAAAGCATACTTGCATAGCTACACCCTTTGCCAGCTACTCCAATTGCAAAGTAACCAAAAGAGACGCAAACATCGATTCGGTCGATTTCTAATCTAATCTGAAGGTAGAACGTCGTGGACAATCTTTATTCAACGATGCCGGAAGTTACACAACCGTTCGACCGACGAACAGTTTGCAAGTTATCGTCCAATCATATTTTCCGATCATTTTCTCCAGGAAAATGACAAATCGTAGAACGATCCCTTACTGTTGGCTCGATCAATGTTCTTCGCTTATTTTTCGTATCCTGACTTGCGCGTGCAATACTCCTATATGTACATGATACACGGATGAATCAAATAAAAGATTTCATTCGATCAACGGTGTTTGCGCGAATGCATAAAAGATAGGGAATAAGAATTTTTTACATCGGAAACGCACCTTCCGAAATAAAACGGTACACAAAAGAGAAGAAAGATGATAAGCGAATAATACGAGAGCGAGATGCGTAGTTGGAAGTCAATCAGCAGAATACGCGAGAAATCCTTTGGTCGACGAGAGATTATAGGGTGAGATGAGTTTGCAAACACGACCAGCCACGATTCAAAGTCGCCATGGAATTTCTACATTACAGAACAGCCAATGAAAGCATGGAACAATGTGGAATACGCTTCGAGGTATGTCTGTAATTCCATGAAAATATGGTCGTTCGTAACTTGCTCGACGTATAATCTTGCGAGCTTGGTCAAATTTAAAATTTTCGTGGAAGCGAATCGTTTTCGAAACCGTGAAAACTTTCCAGCCATTTGTAATATTTAAAGTGGAACGGAGTACTTTGTGATATTTAAATGGAATTTTATCGTCACGAGATATTGAACAAGTTTCGTGCTCGTTATTAATATGATTAATTTCTCATTTCAATCTCGTGCTAAAACTAAAACTAAAACTAAAACTAAAACTTTTACAGCAATCGGAGATCTTGCCACTCGTTGAAACAGAACTAAGATTCCAACATAAAAATTCTAGAACCGTAACAGAGTTAAGCAATTAATCGTATTACTTTCTTAGCGGTACTTTCGTAAAACCTTTCACGAAAAGGCTACATTTTCACGTTCACGATCTCGTACTATAGACGTATACTTACTCGCAAAAGGGTTGACAAAAAAAAAAAAAAAAAAAAAGAAAAAATGAGAGATAATCCCTTGATTCCAACTAGAAAAGACTGTTTCACGAAACGTTCACAGGTTCATCGAGGCGAACAGTTGACGAGAGATCTCGAAATCGGCGCGATCAAGGGGCTCGCGAAGCCTCGTTCGTACTCGTGGCCACGGAAGCCGATGTTCAAGCGGTCCAGCGTAGCCCACTGCAAAAGCCGATTTCGCCGCTGAATACGGCAATATCGATCTCAAAATTCCCGGTGCTACGTTGCACACTCGAGGCGTCGATACATGGCCAGCCTCACCCGGCCAGACGTCGCGAACCACAATTTTGAATAGCATTGGATCAATGAAAATCCCCCGTTTCTATTTCTCCTCGGGGATCGTACGGTGTCTATGGTGTACGCACGACCCATTTGCTCGGTCTAGTCTATCCACAATGGACGATGGACGAGAAAATTGAACGATCGATAGTCGTTCGGATGTTCTTCGGGAAAGCTGTATAAGAAGATCGAACATCGAGTCGAGCATCGAGACGAGTGTAAAGAGGAGTATCGGGGCGAGCATCGACGAGAGCATCGACGAGAGCATCGACGAGAGCATCGACGAGAGTATCGATAGGGTGATTAATTTAAATATATATTAGCCAAGGAAGGGTTTTCATCGGCGATAGCAGATCAAAGGGAGCGCAGTGGCTTTGCTAGGATCGAATGATAGGTCGCTTGCAATCAAGCGTACCTTAGCAAGATGGCTTTGATCTTGAATCGAATATTCGACCAGAATCGCTCACCTGACTTTGAGTTGCGGCGTTAATGGAATGTACCGAACTGATTCGATGTTCGAAACAACGGTGAAACTACTGGCTTCCGTGTTTCCAGAAATGTACAAAAGCAATGGGAAACGCGAAGTCTTCTACGTTGCAACGATAAACGGCGAATAATTTAATATTGGTTTACGTATAAGGATCAGTGTTGCATGTTGAAATACATAAGCCTTGCCATTAGAGAAGCTTGTAATGCGATTACGAGGAAAGCTCGGAGTAGAAATTTTGCAACAATAGAAGGAACAATCGTAAATTTCCTTAGAAATTTCAATTTCTTTCGCTACTTTACTTTTCCACGAATCTCTTTCATTTGCATTGTATGCGTAGAATTAAATTTGTTAGAGTTTTCCAATAAGCGTAACGAATACAACGTGATAGATACGTAACTTGGTTGTGAGTTACGTATCGAATGGTGTTCCTCTCGCATGAATTCTGCTTCGATTAAGTAGCTTAAGAACTGGAAAATCTCATGGATAATTCAGTGGAAAATATCCGAGAATCTAGTGGCGAGAAAAATCTTTACCTCGCAACGAGGAACGAGCTAGTGAACACAGCAAGCGTGAGAAAAAGAATTTCAAAGTTGCGGCAAAAGTTTGCCAACCCCTCTAATCTAGCCTTTCATTAACGCCAAATGAATACAAATGGCGAAAGCGTTTCGAAAGCCACACGCGCGCAGCACGGAGAGAGAAAGAAGGAGCGAGAGAAGGCAGAGAGAGCTTTCTCCAGCGTCGATTCTACGAAAGCGAATTTAACACGAATTAATCCATTCACGTATTGCGAAGCACGCCTTTAATCACGTTCATGGAAATACCTCAAACCAACGGACGGACTAAAATGAGATTTATAAGATGAGAAGTCAGACCACAAACGTGAACAAGACGGAAAAACATTCTCGAAATTAACACGTAGTACAATAAAAAAGAAAAAAGTCAGTGGCAAAAAGAGAAAGAAAACGATTGGGACAAAGGACAAATTGCTTTGGCTGGCGTATTCAAAATTCCAGAACGAACAATGTAATAATGCGCATCGAGAGATTCTTCAAAAGCAAATTGCCACTCAGCCCGACATCGCCCGAAATTGCGTTTGTTTCGAGTGTATTCGTATACAGAGCGCTTTGTATTTATTAGATGGGAAACTCAAGAATATAATCGAATTGTGGTATCCTTCCGTTCCAAGGTAATTCGATCATTCGCCTGCACTCCGTGCCAAAATGAATTCCCTCGTCTCTGTTTTCGCCCTCGTGCTCGATAAGCTACTACGAAAAATGCTTCTGGTACACACGAACACACCCATACAAAGTACTCTTAGGTATACTTGGGGAGTTGTCCATCTAGAAAGTTATTGGGGGAAGAAAATGCTTTAGGCTTCGTGGTGAAAGCACTTGAGCGAGACTCGACGAAATACGATAATATAACGCATATGGACGTTG
This sequence comes from Bombus pascuorum, assembly GCF_905332965.1. Classification (NCBI taxonomy): domain Eukaryota; kingdom Metazoa; phylum Arthropoda; class Insecta; order Hymenoptera; family Apidae; genus Bombus; species Bombus pascuorum. The sequence goes on along the minus strand of NC_083488.1, from coordinate 2,559,873 downwards.
CGCGAGTAATCTCGCTGACACGATGACTATCATCGATGAATCCTTCGATGGCCGATAGCTTCTTTTCGTCTGGACGTTGAGTAGAAGCGAGGAGTAAACATAAGGCGAATCGAGTTACCGCGACAGAATCGTTCGTAGCAATGATCCTCTAATTATTTTGAACAATGTGTTAATAACTTTCGAATATAATAATATTTTAATAAAAATATAGAAAATGTTTGATTTATAATAATGTTCATTTATAGTAATGTTCAATAAAAGTACGTTTACACATATATGGACATTCGATTACAAATCTCATTGTCAATAAAATTTAGCGTCTAAACTGTCAGGAAATTTCAGATTTCATATTCACGATTCCATGAACATACAGGCTGTTAGTTAATTCCATGACAACCAATGACACCCGGTCGCCAAGCAAAAGTCGGGAATCGTTGGTCGTCAAGCTTCATCAAATAGCTTCTAATGTATAAAATTATTCTAACGGAGAATGCGATACCATCGAAATTGCTCGAGTTAATTCCTCGCGAGAAGGTAGAAGTTCCTCGACTACAGTCCACCAAAATCGTTGTTCACGCTTAGCGAGAAATTTTAGCCAGATTCGTTCGCTTCGCACGTAGCATACGAGTATTAAAAATATTTTCCAACGTGATTATTCAATTGAAATTAACGTTAATTACAAGTGAAAAATTCTGGTTCGCGTTTCATTTTCTGCTGTCCAAAGACCATAACGAAAAAAAGAAAGACGTCCCATTAAAGGGATCAGGTTCTCTCGGTAGGATATTGTAATTATCACTGGCTCGTAATCAGACGGGTTTCGCGATAGGTACGAGCTCTGGTTTCACGAGATTTGTAAAATTACCTTGCGAACCTCAAACGAAGCCTTACGAGAAATTAACGGCGACTAAGAAACTCGCGTTTAATTAGCTGATACGAAAATATACGTTAAGCTCGACATTTTATCCTACCTGACTCCGGTTTCACGTCGTCTAATTGAACGAATCAATCCGACGATCGTGCAATTATACTTTGCATATCGAAAATTCCATGTTTACAGAATCTATCCTTTCCGACAACCGCTCCGACAATCTTTTACCCTTATCTATGGTAATTAGGGTTAAACGAATCTCGACTCACCGCCTATATATAATATTGCGTTCTGATGTACGCGTCATTTAACGTGACACAGGACATTCCGATCAATCGATACAACATAGGTACATATGTAATTGTACAGCAAATTCGATCAACCTATAATGTTCTATATTACGATTCCATGGATGGAATTACAATGGCAAGCAATTACCCTGGTTGCAACAACCGTAAACAAACAAGCGAACTTAATTAGTAATCGATGATTAATAATCGGAAAAGCTGGTGTAAGCAAACTCATGTAAATTACTCTATAGTTTCGTTTTTCAACTTGTAACAAATTAAACCCGGACACGTAACGCGTACTGTCGAAGTTTGACTTCAGCTTTTCCAAACATCCCGTACAACAATCCGTTTACCCTTATGTTTGTCAATAGGAATTCCTATGAATTACGTGGCGAACGATAAAAGAATCCGGAACGATAATAAATCCGTCGAAAGGGCGCGATAAAGACCGCGATAAAAATCTGCCGGAAAGTCGTCGTTTCGCGCGGTTACAACCGCAAAAAGATCGGCATTTACCGATCGTCCGGGAAAATCTGTTCGGATGGATCGTTTCAAATATGCCGCGCGTTTTCTCTCAGTCGAAGGTCGTTCCGTCCGATATAAAACCGATAGGGAATGACGCCATCGACGTCGTATACCATCCTGGGTCACGGAGCGCATTATCAAGCGGGTAGCCGCGAAAGCAGGCGGATTGTTCCCTCTCGCAGTGTTCTCGCGGTAACAGTATTTGCGGAACACTTAAATGGAATCTTGTCCCGGGGACCGCCTCTCTCGCGGCTGCTCACGCTGCCAACGATACTGTGCACATACGATCGTAAAGTACGCGCCATTATTATGGCCGTGATAGCGCGACCATATGCACATGGCACTTAACGCGAGTGGAGGGAGAAACGGTCCGGCGCCAGGGTGGAAACCCAGTTGGGGAATTAAATAGATCGAGAAATAGCCCAAGAATAGGTCTGCTGATGCTCTCTCGTATACGATATCGGCTTGCAAAGTTCTCCACTTGTAATTCGTACTTTCTTACCGTCTTACCAATTTACCATTGAAATATCGTTGCTTCAACTGATATCTATGGCTTTCTCAAAGCGAGGTTTAAAAGCGCGATAGTTTGATAATTCGAAGCTTCGTCAAGGTTTCGATAACTACGAACGACAATTTCGTTACGACGTATTAACTTTAAAAATCGATTTTATCGTGTCACTATATCGTACCGTAACGTAGCTGTATCGATCGTAAAGAACGAAATCAGCGCAGATCCTTTTATCCGTAAATTTGTAACTAAATTGTAGCTTGTTAAACGCGAACAAACGTACCCGCATGTTTTAAACGATAAAGCGTATTCTTTGAAATGATATACGCTTTAAAAAAATTCCATTGCTCTGGCTTACGAACGCTTTTACGCATCCGCAACAATTTCCTTCCAACAAATTTTATTTTATAGCTAAGTCTTCTTTGGAGCTAGTAATATTACAAACAAATAATAACAGCAGTAAATATATAATAAATTGTTGAATTTACGTCGAAATATTGTATCTACATCGTTCGTAGTAAGTATACCTTTGTGTTAGTCATTACATTAACTGTTCCCGATTCTTCTAAAGAGACAAAAACGTATTGAAGCGATGAACATGTCTTACTTTTAAACCTTAAACACCCTATCAATGTTTATGCGTGAAATAAACAACGATCCACAGCGACGGAGGTAGTTTCCTACGGCTAATTTGCTAACAAGAAATTTCTGATAGTACAGTTTTGTGCGAACAAGACTCGCTCTTGTGTGATAAACACGAAGATCCAGTAGCAGTTGCCAAGATAAATAAGGCTCGTTTATGGTGATTCCTCGGTTGTGTTAACTTAAAAATACGAGACTCGAAAGTGGCGACAGCAAGCGTTCAACGGGAACAATTACTGCAAATTTGTTTAATAAAAGTAAATCTTTGCAACATCGGGTTTGCCAGCAGGCTCAACGCTATTATAACTCGATTCTGCTCGATTCAGGCTAGACGGCATTTAAGTTTATTCCTGTTTTCTCTCTTAAATTACTATGCTAATTAATCGACGCATTATTTGCTGCTTGAAAGTATATTCGTTAACATGGTGTATTACGTAACTTGTTGCTGAACGTATTCGCGTTAATTTCATCGAGAATCCAGATCGTACTACGAATATATCGTCCCTTTTCCTATCTCGATAAACTTCATAAACGATGCCAGTTCCATTATTATCGCGTGTTATCATCGATATACTAGAAACACTCTCTTAAGTTTCAATTACCAAATAAGGAAGTTGCCAGGGTGATGAAAGGAGCATCCAGAAAATCACCACGTTAATTCACCTAAATATAAATATTAGCACTTCGATAATATCCGCTATGGTTAAAGGAAACAACCGGCGATGCTTTGCGCAGGCTGTTTCTTTGGATTAGCCGCGTTTTTCGAAACGATCGCTATTTCGTTCCAAGTTTCCGCTGAAAATGCTTCGAGCTTGCGCACACCTCGGCTATATTTCCTATTTTTATAAGCGACCACGAAGATAAGAGTAAACGCACCGGTATCGTGGATTAAAACGAAGAAGCGAAAGCGAACGTATACGCGGCGTGCCATTATGTCAGAATGTTAATAGGCATCGCGCCGGTTATAGACAATAATTACGTACGATATCGCGAACATAAAACTGGCCACATTGTAGCAACCTTGTAATAACGTATCGCTAACGTCCCGCGTATCTGGAACTTTATTACCCCGAGCAATAATCTTGGCTCTTCGGTTCACGGTATTGTTTCCTATTAAATATATACGAGTACCGCTGACAACCGGCACTTATGCTCGTCTCAATGTGTCAAAGACATCAGACATCCCTCGAGATAGTGGATGATTACTCCAACAGTGTGTATGCATATGTGAACGAAAAAGGAACAACTTGTTGCGAGAATAAGTAACAACTAAATATAAAGCGAGGCGATTGAACCAACTACGAGATACGAATATGTACGTCAAATATGTGGCAATGGCCAGGATTTGCGACACTTACCGGAAGCAACGAAAAGTTTATGCTCGGATAACTATATATATATATTGTTTTGAAATATTCAATCTTTGTCGTTGGTCGACCAATTTATAATTTACAATACATTATGTGTATAAGGTAGATACAGGGTGTAAAATATATTTATAGAGAATGCTGGAAGCGATCATATTACCTGAACTGTGAACGATAGTAATCCATAACAAGATACATCTATCTCGAGATCATCTATCAAACTGCTCACGTGTTCAACTTTCATGAAGCATCAGTCATGTAACTTTTGGTACTTTTGAAACGATTACTTTCCTACGTGAGGATATTGCAAACTTTTTAACAGCATTTTGTTTTCCACGGTAACGTATCGCTTCTTTTTTAACGATGTTCCTATGCACCGATAAAATTTACAGCCATGAGCGTATAAATAAAGAAACGCCGATCTATAAATTCTATCGACTGTATTTTCTACGTGTATTGCGTATAAAGCAAACGTAGGTTTGTACGAATTATCGATGTAGACGATCTAAACATTCTTGAAAATTGTTTTGAATTCTCTAAAAATACAATTATCCTATTATTATATGAAAGAAAGGGATACGAAAATACGAAAATAGAAAGAGGATTCTGGTGGAAGTTTAAGAATTTGAATTCCACCGTTAACCTACCATGCGCTTAAGAAAATCTCCACCAAAATGATCTTTTCGTCTGTTAATTTAAACAAAACAACAGAAACGAATTCAGCGTTTTAACGCGCTTATCGAGGATTTCTACAACGCAAAAGAACGAAATGAACGACAGCCTGATGTGCAACTTAGCTATAAATACATTCATGAGCATTGCATCTTCTTCGAGACTCATTATTTATATATAACTTGTTAAATACCGTAATGGATTACGGTGCAACATCAGCGTTCTTTTGCACTAACGCCAGCAATTATTTTCTCATCTTCACCGTCGTCATTACTACGTGTACATATTTTATTTTTCTTCTCTTTTCGTTTGTTTTCTTTTTCTTCTTATTTCTTTCCTTACGGGAAAGCGACTACTTCTATCATGGGCGTCGTCGAATCGCGAACGAGCCACCGAGATCATCAAAGTCTCGCAACTTCAACAACTTCTCGCGTCTTTCGCGATTTCTACCGGCTCTTCGGCTCGATCGCGAATACCTTTTTTTCAACACCTTTGATACGCGAACGCGAAGAAAAACGACGACAGTGTAAAGTAGTTTCGATGAGGAGCAAATGCGATCAGTGATAGGAAATTTATCTTAAAACATGGTAAATGAAACCATAATGACATCAAATAATAATACAGGCACATAAACACATTTATTACTTTTGACGAAAAACGAATATCTATATCGTTGGCAATGCTAGCTATCTATCGATGACAGCTTATCCTGCAAATAATCCGTATCGAATGAATTCGCTAAATCCCCGATATCGCGTAACAATCACAAGGTCTAAATATCGTTATAACTAATTTACAGCGAATCCTGTGGTCGCAATATACGTGCACGAGTAAAACATGGAATAATTTCGATCTCATCGTTGGCTAGAGTTACGATACATCTACACAATAATTAGGCGAACGTCCATCAAAATAATATTTGCACCATGTATGCTGTATTGGAACATCATAAATGGAGTGGAACTTACAGTGATCTGCAATTACGTATTTTCGTATATAATTAAATCATAGTGTCAAGAACATAAATAACAATAAAGCTCGATTGACGATTTACGCGATATCGTATTTCTATATCGTGTATCGCTTGTCACAATTACCGATTCTTATTTATTATTAGACAGCCATTGCTATATACAGATCAAACGTTAAAATCCTACAAAAACATTCTCAAACCATGGAAAGAAAATACACGAGATTAATTATAAAGTCCAATTACGTCAACCAAACTCTTCAAATATATATTCAAATATATTCAACGACCGCATAAAATACTCCATTTATAAAAAAAAAAAAGAAAAAAAATTCATGTTCCCCCTACCCTAAAACGAAACCTGTAACATTTCCAAGCGATAAAGTGAAAAGCCAACCCGACTCTCTCCGATCGCATGGACAAACGGACAAATGGAAATATGGAAATATAGAAAAATAGAAAAATGGAAAAATGGAGAAGAATAGTCACGAATGTTTGTCTTGTCGTGAGTTTCGAAGCGCGGTAGAGCGATAACCGAGGCCAGTAGCCGGAAGGAAACAGCGCGGTGTTACCATTCATGCCGAGTTCCTGATAACGCTCGATCGTAGGATGCTCGCGAGCATTGACGCTGCTGCCGTTTTCGATAGAGCTCTCTGGAGCGAGTGGAGCGGACTCGAGCCGGGTCGGTTTCTTACGCGCGTAGGTAACGGAGCACGCGCGCCACGAGCGAAACAGAGAAGGAAGGAGAGCCGGTCAAGTGATAAGGAAGTGACAAATTGTCTAGCTAGACGAGAACGCTGTCGCCGTGGGCCGTTTACGAGCGAGCTGCGAAGCCGCGCAAGAAATGATTTACGGACGTTTAATAGGGAGAGTGTAGAGGCTAAGTGCGTTAACGTCGCCGACGAAGAATACGGTGTTGTTGGACGTCTTTGGCTTTCTTAGCGAGCTACGAGCAACGATTGTTACGAAGTAGAAACGCCGTGAATGCAGTTTCTGCGAAATTTCACTACCGTCGTCTAATAGAGAATTTTCCAAGCTTCGCGACTTCAATATAGTTAATTACTCGGCTAGAATTTCATTTAATTTAGCATGCGTTACGAGCCAACAGCAAAGAAAGGACTTTAACTTTGCCTACGATATGTACGATGGTATGTAGGTTAGATGTAGTTATTTTGATAAAGATCGTGATGAACGATCGACATTTGAAAGAGTAGAGTTAACGCTCGTTGTAAGCGACAATTTCATTTGAATGAAACGAAAATAACATTTTACGCAGACTTTGGATAAAAGCAATTTTGATACGGAGAAACATAATCGAATATTTGGTTAGAATGTACAATGGAAGATACGATGAAAGTAATGGGAATGTTACGTGGGAACGCTATAGATTCCGTGTACGATCAATGACGAAAGAAGAAATCACTATCGCATACGATTACATGATTCATAACGGTCATCAAAGAAGACAGTAATGTTGTTCGTCATCTCAGATAATTTGTCTCGTGTGTAACTACAAATTGTTGGGACACAGCTAATCGAGGCTAATAATTTTGCGGCTCTTCCAGCGTTTCGGTAGTCATGCAATTAGGCTGATTGTCCCGTCGTTTAATCGGTCTATTCTTCTTTCGGAATGGTTAACATTTAAATCGTTCGACTGTACTATTTTTCCACGTGTTCGTGAAGTACGCAACGAAGGCAAATATTTGTCGAATGTCTAGTGCGTAAAAGCAAGTAAAGCAATTCTATCATCCTCGTATAAAAACGCGAGAGAAAATTCTTGTCAAAAGACTACCATAAATCACAGCTAACGTAACTGTTGCGGCAATATAGATATACACATATTTCTAAGCCTAACAGACTTCAAGAACCAAAAGTTCCACAGTCCCGATGGTAACAAAGAAACGGATCTCAGTTGCGTAATTTCTATCCCACCGCTCTTATCTCAAACTGCGACTCCACCGATCGACATTTTCGCACCAAGGAAAACATTTTCACGAATGGATCGACCACGGACGAGAACCGGTCGCACGTTCTACCGTAGAATCGGTTTTCCCGCGACGTCGCGTCGGTCGCGTCCATTCAGCCGTGCCAAGCGGTTGCGTAATCATTCCACTCGGCAGGCGAATGCACTACGAGATTACGGCTGATAAAAGCGTGTTGCATTCGCGAGGTCAGTCGACCGCTTTTATGAATGAAAATTTATATTATTCGCTGGCAAATCGCACCCGCTCGTTCGCTCGCTTGCGCGTACGCTATGCGCTTCGTCGTTCTCGCGTTGGAACACGTAGGTGCTCCAACCTTTTACCAGTAGTATACGTATATATTTTGTACGTTCAACTACCCTTTCATCGACACATTTACCAGTTACATTTTACCTGTTTCAATTTTAAATAGTAACGCCATAAATTTGTATATTTACCCTGTGTAAGAGTCGTCCTAAGAGTGAAATAACAACACCCCTCGTCCTCTATCCTTTCCGCAAAACGAACAACGACACGATCGAAGGAAACGCAACGGGGGTCGTCGCGAAACTTACAGGGTCGCCACGCAAATCCATTTAGCTCAAGTTTATCCCTTACGGAATAATCGTGTAATCCGGCAGCGACGTTCAATTAAATCAGTTCCAAAGTTGCGCGTTGGTATAACTCTGACTCATAATTTAATCCGAATCAGCCACCGGGAATATCCGGCCACGTTCCGCGTAGAACAAAACTCGAACTCTTATAAACGGTGGCCGCACGCTCTCGCGCCGTGTAATTACGAATATCGAATGGCTGATAGGGGAAGGGTCATAGAAAACGTGACGAGAAAACTTCTTTTTCCCAGCGGATCGCTCCCTGTACGAACGTACCAATTTTCAACCTACCAGCTGCAATTTCTATCTAATTTCATTCTTCTTGCCATCGATGTCTTTGATTTCTCTCCACCGCAATTCTCTGTAACGTTCTCGTCGCTCGACTTGCCCTTAAATACGCTGTTCAACGCGTCACCGATTCGTGATTTCCTCAATTTTCTACGACCTATCGAGAAAAAAGCTGCGAATATACAGGGGTTCACGAAAATATTCGAACACTCGTAGATACCTTTTATGAATATATTATTATGTGCCTTTTACCAAATATTTTCATATTTCATTGTACGTAATGTACGGAAAAAGGTCTTCGACGATAAATATTCGAAACCTTCGTGCGTAGAAAATATCACAGAATCGTATGAATTATCACGGAATGAAAGTTACTCTCTACAAGTAGAAGAATAAGAGACGTTGTATATTAAGTGTATACGGACGAACGAAGCGAGTTACGATACAACGAGAGTTTGTAATACGAACTAACGTGTATCTCCCCGGTTTCCTTATATTCGTACAACAATTAGCAAAATTACTCTCTCGAAAAACGTACGAATAGATGCACGCCAGTTCGATAAGTATCGCTTCATGCGGTCATGTTCAAATGTACCTTGACAACGAACTTTGTAGCAGACGATAGCGATCCTTTTCATTTAGGTTTCCGTGAAGCCTCGTTCCTTGTACCTTACATCTCTTCCATTCATTTGACAACGTAAAGGAACTTTCAAGCATGTCCTCTTAACGTAGCGTGTAACTCGGCGATCTAACCTATTGTTATACGAAACAAAGGAACTTGAAACGAAGGGTATTCTTTTTCCAACCACGAGACATGTACGTAAAAGTTCATGAATATTAAATCACCTCAACCCTTAAACGACAACGGGATCAGTGTCTCCATGATCCCAATTTTTCTTTGCCTCTGTCATTTTCTAATCTCTTTGCATCCATTTACATTGTTGCTCGGTAGGCTACTAACTCAAAGGAATTGTTTCTCGTAGCACGTAGGCTACTTTGCATCGGAAGATTTAAACAGGACTTTGCTCGCAACTGGGGTTTCAATTACAATTTTAAGTAAAGATTTTTATAAGACTTTTAACGACATCTTACGATCTTTGAAAAGAGTATTTCCCAATTGCTAGTTTACCTGTGATCGAAGCAAACAATTTTCCGACAAATTTTCAATTTTTCTGTTTTTTTTTTTCTTTTTTTTTGGAAAGGAAGTAGGTAACGATGGTGATCGTAATCTTCTTTCTGGGCCACGACACCCTCGAGGCTAACGGGATATGAATTTCCGTTCGACGGTTCGTGTCGACCACAAAATATCGATTGGTCTGATCGCGCGACCATCGCGTACAACTCTCATCAGAATTTCATTACGCGTAAACCCCATGACCAATTTCAGGTCATGTCTTCGGTATACCTCGAACGATCCACGAATGGTTCATGCGCTTGGTTCACGTTCGGCTGACAGCCTATAGAGAACCGCACCGATATCAAGGCGTTCAATAAGCTCACTTATCGACCTCGCGCGATATAAGCAACCATTAAACGTAATTATCCTAAAGTATTAGTTCGACGTTAAATGATAAGTCATCGTAATTGTCTGTTGAATCGCGACGTCTATTCCTGTCGGAGATTATAAGCTGCGTACGATAATTTCGTGTTATAACGAAAACGAATAGCGAAGAAACTGAAGAACTCGATTGGGTGTGGAGTTTAATTAAGTTTTAGCAAAAATGGAGGGCGTTCCGCGACGTAGGTAGCGACTAAGTAGATTTACCATATTTTGCACGGCCAGTAGGTTTGGAACTATGGGCCTGACTTGTATGCGAAATATGCCGATCTCCGTATATCGCGCTAAATTATAACGTAGCGAAGTGGACCGATAAATAACATATTGAGGTTCGTTAGTTCATAAATTGCTAACGTTACCATCTCATAGCAAGCTTAGATATAGGATAAGACTTAAGAACCATGAGTGCCGTACTTTATGATTATCGTACGAATAAATTTATTGTAATTTAATATACGCGATCGACTAGTTTTTCACTTTTCACTTACAATTAACTATGTAGTTTAAACTGCGTTCTACGTCATGAATAATTTTAGTTCCAACGTCATATTCGATAGCGATTCCAACGGGTAAATCAGAATGAATGCATCGAACGAATAATCGTGCGATACTGGCAACGCAAGATGTTAGATACCTTCGAAAGAAAGTCTCGAACATCGGTCGAATAAACGAGACAAGTAGAGAAAAACGACATTCACGCAATCTCCAAAGGCTCTAAGAACAAAACCCTGTAAAATAATTTTAGACGAAGCGGCGTAAGGAGTTAATTCGGAAAAAGGTGTATCGATCGAAATTACACGTTTGCACGGAATATAGACAGAGAAATGCTTTGCATGACGTCATTCCTTTTTTAACGGGCATCCGAAATAACGTAATAGGTGAAAAAAAGAAAGGGATATCGCTGACCCACGAACTTTATTGCGATCGTAAAAATCATACGGTGGCTAAAGCATACACAGCCAACACATCTGGTGGATACAGAGAATTCTTGAGCAAACTCAGCGTGAGATCACTGTGAATAGGTGAACTTACGATGACGTTCGTTCTCCATGGAAAGGAAGTAAACTGCCCCGTGCAACCGGATCGGGAAATTGTCGCGAGATAGCACCATGTTCCGCGTTTACGACGAATAAACGGGGCTTAACTTATTGTTAGTAGTACGATACGTAACATGGCGTGGTGCGCGACACCCACCTTCTTTATCCTTCTTTTTCTCTGACAGTTCCCATTCGCGAGCAAATATTTTCATATCCCCTGCAGTCCGAATGAAAAGAACAACCTGCAATAAACCGACCAGTTACATCTGCTGGGTTAAATATTGATTTTTCCATCGCAGATGTAAAACATTCTGCGTTTTAATTCTGTTTGTCTTCTTTCCTCGTTCGAATTTTAGATCAGAAATACGAAGTAACAGCGGAGAAATAAAATGTAGCTGTTCGAAACGTTGCTAGTTACACAACGCGTGTTATAATACGTCACAGCAGTTTCCCAATTATTAGCATGTGATCATACGTTCGTAATTTCCTCTGGATAATGGCTTTCTACAAAATTGCCTTTAGAACGACATAGAATCTGACCAAAAAGTTATTAATTATCTTGACTGTAGGTACTGAAAGAAATTTAAGCACATCAAAGGTATATGAAATTAACTTGATTTTTTTGTAATTCCTTTGCTTTTCAAATATTAAAATACAAATGTACGTCGAAAGATTTGCATTCTCTATTAAAATAATAATATTAAAACATTCGCTCTGCTTTCAGATTTATAATAACCTGCTTTCGCAATATTCCCCGCTCTCGAGTATATAATAATTAGAATTTCATACATCGTGCGTGTTTTCAATCACAACATTCGTGACCAATATTTTAACCCTTTCACATTTGCAGATCAGACACCTCACAGTGTAATTTTGTTTGTGCGACGCTACGAATGAAATACCTCGTGTTATTTAATCTTCAATGTGCGCAACCGAATATTACGTGAATATTAACTGAATAAGAATATTAAAAAGATCCATTGTTGACAACGTAAAATATCTCGCATTTATTATCGTTAATCCTTTTGCGGACGAAATATTTCATGTACTGACTTTTATTCCAATCTATGGATACATCGTTATACGCGGTCGCAACTCTCTACCTACTTGGACAATAACAAGATCATCTACGTTACGAACGTTGTGTATTTTCTTATATTTTTCTTTTATCTCTCTTATTTCTCTTATAATTATTAATTCGGTAAAAATCGTTTAAGAAATCGTTTCTGAAGCTTAAATTAAAAAAAAAATACAGTAAATAAAGTATGTATCGAGTAAGTAGCTTTATTTGACTGGTGAAATCATTTAATGGAATTAGCACAGGTAACTTTCGGTATAGGAAAGAACCTACTGTTCGTATAAAACCGTTGCACGACATTTTTGTGTTTTATTAAAAAGGATTTGCGTGTAACTTTAGGACACGACGCGCGAACCAGACTCTATATTAGATACTATAACTTAGCCGAACCTTGGCAGACTACATATGAACTACATAGAAGCTCGCGAGTATCACGTTTCTCCATTTGCTCGCGAATGCCCACGGTATACCCACGTTTCTGCCATCGCATTTGTACGAAAATTATTACCACGAGCCAATTTACACCGCCAGACGGTTTAATACCAAAATTTTCCTATTATCCGATGTTGTATTTTAATCCTTTATTCGCTTTTCGTGTATTATAATATTATTCCGAGTACATTGTTACGTGCATGAGCTTACTACGCCATATTTTGCAAAGTAATTTCTAACAAGTAACTAGTCGTGTCTCGTATAAACAACACCCGAACGACACTGTAATTTTTATACGAAAATACGTAAATAATACATCCTCGGTCTACAGACGACAAACAGACGACCAACTGCTGTTCGTGAACTGTTCTCGAGCATCGACAAGGACGCGCCTTAAGGCCAATCATTTGACGTGACAACGCCTCCAACGAACAATTACACGTCTCTATTAGGCATCTAAACTAGAAGAACCTAAGGGACCGCTAATTATTTCGAGCGGCTAAATTTACTCTTGGAATCCTCGTATATGCAGGCAGCCAGGCAGCCAGGCAGCCAGGCAGCCAACGTTTCTCGTTTCGTGGTATAGCGAAGTTGCAGGTAATATTGTTTACGGTGCGAAGTTAGATTAGTCTTGTAATAACGGTACGAAACGCGGGGGCTATACGCTCGCTCGCCAGGGGAATTGAGCTTTCACGACACCGACGATTCCCATGGTAACGATCGAATGTGACCACCAGCCAGCCCCTGTACGTGGCGTGCATCTTGGTCCACTGGGTTGGTCAATAATTAAAGGGAACCCCACAATCGTGCAAGTGAAACGAGACACCCGGTGCACGTGATCACCACTGGTTTACATGTACGTGTATATGTGTATATGTATGTGTATATGCGTCACGCGATCATCTACCGTATTGTTTCCTCAGCTGGACTTCGCCAAGACTGTTCCTTAGGACGCGATCGATGTACAATTTTCGTTCCGTTCATTACTCGGCTCGAGTGTCCCTGCTGGACTATTGCGCCGAAATGAAAATTGCAATTGTTAATGCATGGAAAATTAGAAAAGTGGCGTGGCAGTTGGTTGGTAATAATTCGAATACAGGTATACGTTCGCTGGTGATTTGAAAAGTGTATAAAAGTACTATCTTTCGTCGGACAGTGAGTAATTTGGTTGAAAATCGGCCTCTGGAAATAGATTAGCCTTTAATTCATTTAGCATTATCTGTTTCTTTGAACTTCTTGTTGGCTGTTAATTAATTGCTAGTGAGTTAAAATTAGCTATCCAGCTCTTTGTGCTTCATCGGTGTCGCTACAACTACGTCGATGTTACGAATATCGGTTTTTGTATCTTTTTTGTGCCACATTTAGAAACTTTTTCTTTGCGAAGCAAGACTCTTGGTCTTGGAAAGATTTTTGAGAAGATACGCGTTGGTCTAGCGACAGTTTAGTAGACAGTTAAGTCCTCGTCATTCAATGCATTGGGTTGCAAGCTACATGATTGCGAATTTTGTCAATACCACCTATTGGCAAAAGATTCGTCGCGTGATCGCCGCCTATATGCGCCCACAGATCATTTCGTGAATGTGGCCTATAAGTGACGTTAATACCCACGGGTCATCTCGCGGGCAAGTAAGCGGCATCCGAAGCAAAAGAGTTAAATGTCAAGGGAATCTCATTCATTCGACCAAAACGCTATATATGGCTTTCAATGGATCGTGTCATACCTACGTCTATTTTTAGTTCCACGACATCGATATTCTTCAATTTTTCGATATCTCTGCCAAGATTCCGCGACAAACTGTTCCACTCAAGTCACTGCCTTATTCGTAATTAATTCGCTTTGTACGCCAAACAGTTCGAAGCATGTTATTACGTTACAAATTCTCCGATGTAATCAATTAATGGCATATCGACAATTCTTAATGAAATTTCGATAAAAAATATTTTACTATCAAAATATATTTACTAATAATGTTTTTAAGGAAGCAGTATCAAATTGTAAAATGCGTTTCTCGTAATCGTATGACTCTCGCAAGTATCGACGAACGTGCAATCAGTGTACAATGTTCCATTTGAAACAGATTAGAGATTAATTCGTATTTTGCTGAATGTACACACAGACAATTGACACTGATCAGCAACTCTATTCTTCCTTGTTACAATAGATCCGTTTTGAAGAGTATAAAAATTCAACGAGCCGAAATAGATACGATAATTTATCGTATCGTGTACAATGTTTTAGCAGAATCGTTATCTGCCGGTTTATCGTCCTCTTTTAGCATCTAATTAGAGAACATATGGAAATTAATTAACTATTTGTATACTTGCAGAAGCCAATTGACTTTTTGGAGTCTATCATGGTAAATGACATCATAGATCACTTTTTCTTTTACGATCTTCAAGTAATGAAATAGTAAAATAAAACAGGAAGCTTTTGTCTGAATCTAAAAAATGCAAACACGTTACAATTTAATAGAAGACGTAGTATCGATAGCAACAAGAGCGATGCTAATTAAACGGAAGAGATCGGCAGACAGGGAGAAACAGATTCGATCGGCGTGGATTGCCGGCATGAAGTTAGATTAATTTACGAACATTCTTCCGCGCGCAGTTTAATTAAACTTACAAACCGTAGGCAAGGTATCTCGGCCTTAGTCGCGCGCTCACGGTTGAATAGCGATCGAACGAGCGAACGTACGAACTTGTTGCTGCGCGACGCATCGTTTTCACTTCGCCGGAGCGTCGTACACAACGCGAATTACGGCCCAACTTGATTATCCGCGACGCTACTTGCAGCAATTTCACGGCAGATTCTGAACGAGCATGATTTTTGCTTTCTACCCTCGAGTGAACCGAGGAGATCGAATTATTTCCGGCCAAACCTTCGTTTACCCGCCGTTGGAAAAAGTTATTCGCGATGAGATATAATATCCTACGTTTTTCTTCGATATGCTCGAGTTTCGAGTTTTCCAATTTCGTATTTTGTTGCGAAATCTGGCTAAATATAACCTGTATTTCCAAGAATAATTTTTTCGTCATTTTTACGCGAACTGGAAGACGTCATACGATGTAGCAAATAATGCTTCGACGAAACATATTTAAGCACCTTTTTGCGACAAAATAATTTTTACTCTTACAAAAAGAAACCCGTATATTTCAAACCATTCGTGGAAATAGAATGTAATTTATAAATTAGAACACATTAGAAAATATTAATTGAGACGTGAATCGAGCTGTACGCGAATAAAGCGAAGAATTGTCTGTTATGATGATGATCACGTATAGTATTAAAACAGCGTGTAAATGCCTTACTTACGAGGTAAGACTTTCGCGGGGCAAGAGACGTAGGCCATATTTGCATATTATTTATTACGAAAACTTGAATCTATGTAACTTTAGCAATTCATTTTCTCTTTAAAATCAAGTTGCGTAATATATCGATATTCTTGTTACAGGACTAATTCACCCCAATGATCCGTCCCAACAAGTACGTCATTTATTGACTTATCTTCTAAGTTTTTTTTTCAATAAATCGATATTGATAAAAACTTTCAAATTCTAAAGTACAAACTGAAATTCCTATAAGAATACATTACGATTCTACTTTTATCATTTTGACGAAACAAATGTACAAACGATCCAAACGCGTATAAACAAGGGTGGAACGCGATACGTTAGTTGCTTAAATACGGACGTAATGTCGTGATATTGCACGTTCTGATTGAAATGGGAGGGTTCGATGCAAAATGAAATTTCTTAACGAATCGTCAACTACATTAGACGATGTACGACAGTCAGCGTAGAAACACGCTCGCGAAATCGCAGCAGCTAAAGGTTGAACGAATTTGCGCGAACAATTACATGACAATAGGTTGCGATTTCAACTACTCAACGCTCTGCATGCGAGTGACGTAAGTTCACGTATCTGTAACCTTACGATTGAATGCGGGAGAATGCGAATTCACGTCTACTACAGACGCTTCGTTCTACCTATGATGTCGCTCTTGTAACTTTCTCTAAACTATTTATCCCTAATCCTCGCATGAAACTACAAACAAAATGTTTAAGAAACCTTCCCAACTGCTATTTAATAATTATGCAATGGTGTACAGGTACTTTTTGTATCTCACTGTATATTCATTTTTGAGGATAAATTGTAAGGTAGAAAATATATTTTTGAAATACTGAAGTGTAAATACAAATCGGAATATAATTGAGCTGCTCCAGATCCGCTAAGCCCTGAAGCCAACGTCGCCTATCTACTGTTTATGGTTTGTCTTCGACGCAGTCTTTCGTCTATACGCTGTCGATGGCTCCAGTTCTTCAAAAAACTAAGAGACCAGATGTAGAGTTTTCTTGGAAGTGATGACCACTTGGACAATTTCGTATAATCCAACATAGTTGAACGCAAATAGAACTATCGACTGTAACAGGACAGCCGTGTGCATTGTTTGATGACGTTTCAACAGCTAAGTAGGAATCAGAGTTTCTCGAGACAAGAAAGCTGGTAATGTTGTACTAGCTCGAAACCATTACTCGCCAACCGTATAAATTATTTGCGAGCAGTTATTCAGACGGAAAAGAAGCACGTAGGCAGGAAGAGTCCTGAATGATTGATGCGGTAGAGCCGACCAAGACTTAACGCCAACGTGTGTTAAACGTAACGGCTATGCTGTTCAACGGACGTTTTAGCGCACTACCCTTTGATCCGCTAGATTCCGGTAGAATATTACAGCATCGGCGTACGACTATAAAAGATATCGAAACGATATTATCAAGCTCGAATGCAAACTTCAGCACTAATTTCTCGTTGGAAGAAAGTGAACAAGAAAGGTAAAGTTCTGGCGAAGATTTTAATTTTAAGTGATAATACCGTAGAATTACGTGGGCATATAAGAAACGGTAATGACAGTAAATGTATGATATTAAATGGCAAGCAGATATTAGACATGTGTAGGATAATTATCTAATATCTTAGACATAAATTTCAATTTCACATATTCTACTGCGGAATATATTATATTAAATGATAATACGGCGGATAATTATTCTTTGGATGATATCTTAGGTATTATTTATTTTAACTCAAAATGTATACGTATGAAGCCGATTATACTAAATAACCAGGTATGAGTGGCAACGTATAAATAGTAGATGAGTATAGTAGTACGGTACAGGTGCGCGTACCAGCGTATCAAGAAATTATCAAACTTAACAATTCGAACTGTATGTAAAAATTTCCAACAACTTTCTCAGATATATGTAGTTGCACAGCGTGTGTAATTACTTTAGGAAAGGAACTCTAAAAGTTGATAGACTAAAGGTAAAAAGCAACTTGTTGAATGTTGCAGGCGAGCGAGGTGCATAGCAATTTGCAGAGAAAGGATCAATTATTTAGCTGTGGCGGAGTCAAAGGTAGGAGAAGCAGCAGAAACTGCTTTTGGTAATAATGGTAAATTCTTACAGTAGAAAATGGTAGCTCGAAATTGTGCAAATTTTTGCTATTCCATATTCTTGTATGGTACGCTCGGCTTGCGAACCAGTGCCGGAAATGAAGTAAATTCTATGCAAAGCAGAGATGCCGGAAATTAGTGTGCATATTAAATATCAAGGATTAAATATGACTTGTAGCCGGAAACAAAAGATGACGACTTCCTTTAGAGCTACTGAAAAATGGCACTTTCCAAAATTACCCAAATTCTTAACATATAATTTGATTAATTTTTCAAACATCTAAAGATCCATTTAACGCTAATTACTAAAATTAGTAAAATATCCAAAATGGAATATTTACTTGTAATTTAATTCATCAGAATATGAATTCTGTATAGATATCCGCAATCTGTTACTCACTAGAACGTTCCATTCTTATAAGAAAGTTTATCAGTCAATAATAGTTACCATTGTGGAACTGCAACTAGAGTAGAATCCCATTTATCCGACCTCGGAGACAAGCAGTTCGTATAATAGAAGTTCATCGATTCTGCCCACTATCCACGACTTCTCATTCGAACAATAGTATCTCTTTGCGTTCAGATAAATGGATGCAACTGGATGTAATTTCGACAACGTCCACATATACCGAACGGCGAAGAAAGGTAAAGAAACGAAGGATCAAAAACGACACTAACAGTGAAAATTTTCCGCCACTCGCTTACGCGAATACGACCGCGAGAAATTCAACGCGATTACGTTTTCCTATGAAAATTCTCACGAGTGATTACAGCACGTCCTTCCGTGTACTAGTCGCGCTTCCTCGTTATCGGGATTTCTTGGACAGCGGCGCAATCAGCGGCGCATACCTGCGAAATATTAATGCGACTCGTAGGAAACGCGTCGAGTCGGCCGACGAGCGATGTGCACGCACACACGGCAGCGCCTGTAGAAAGTGGCGCCAACAAAGAGGAACGGGGCGTTCTAGCGGCAATAAATCGGCACGAACCTACGATAATAATCGATACCCGTTGCCCACATAACGAATCGATTTATACCGCCGTGTACCGGTACGTGATTTTATCAGGCGTCTATCTCTGCGATCACGCGACCGGAGCAAAGCTCTCGCGTCTCTTCTTTCGGCCATTTCTACAAACTTTGACCGAACAAATATAACTTTCTACGTAGAATTGATATATCTCTTTCAGAATACCAATGTAAACTTTACATTTACTCTTTCAGAGATATTTTTATGGCGTTATATAAACTTTTTGTAGAATAGCGATTGTATTTTCTAACGTTGGGAATAGCACAGTTTGCTCCTTTTTGATACAGTAGTCGTTTGGATATTGAAATACCGAATATGCAGGTGCGCGGAACGATCGAGTATCGGGACATCGATTAACGGAAAATTTGGGGATGGTCTGTTGTGACGATGTGGTGACGAGAGCGTGACGTTTATCGTCCGTTCCCCTTCACCGACTCTTATCCCCGATGTAATATACGAGGCAAGTAGAGCGCGAGTTTCGTGGATTCTGCTTCTTGTTTCCCCAGCTATCTTAATAGCGTGGCTGTTTACTTGCACAGTGTGCACCGCTCGTTTGCATGCTCGCATTAACTTACACGGCGAATTGCCTTGACGATTATTTAACGCGATCTTCAACGTAAACAGGCTACCGTATCGTCGCGCAAACGTGTATTTGCATCGGTATGTTCCATTCAGATTGCTTCGAATAACGGCCAATGCGAAACAAACGCTCGAACGAATAAGTACATGTTCCGCTTATACGAAGCACCGATAGTCTATCCAATGGATTATGCAATGTTATTGCAGTTATGTATACTTTAATCTCTTGTATAATACGAGTGGTTGTCGCATAGTACGTATTTTCGAGAGAACGATGGAAAGAGAGAAAAATCATTATCCATCTTTCGGTCGTGAAAAATTCATTCACGAAGAGTAAAAAAAGAAGAATAAAAAAAAAAAAAAAGAAAGAAGGAAAGAAGCAATGAAGATAATAGAGAGAAAGGCATGTAAGTTAAACGTATGTAAATTTATCTTTCTATGGAATCTTCGATTTCAGGTAGTTCTCTTTCTTTACACACAGATAAGATAAAAGATGTGTAATTTGTAAAGTAATTCTGGAAAAGATAGTTTGTTGTACAGGTGGAAAGGACAGAGCAAACACTCGTACAAATACGCTACGAAACAGACGAATAATAGTTCGAAGGAATTCTAATTTTTGTAAGTTTTAAGGAAGCATAGGTTTATCGAAGATAAAGCAGTTATCTCGAGAGGAATGATTTTTAGATGTAATTTATCTTTACCAGTAACTTCTGATAAGGAGAAACATCATTTTTACATGTAACGTATTTCGAACAAGTATCTCTGATAAAAGAATAAAATATCTACAAGTACGTTTCAATTTCTATCTAAAACCAGTGTAATTATTTCCCTCGCGGAAACGTACTTTTCCACTGTCGATGTCATAGAAAAATGGTGGCTGCTACTGAACGTTCCTCGAAAGAAACTTACGACCTCACGACCGATTAATCTCGCGAAGTACGATCGTTTCTCGAAATTGATGAACAAGTATCGCAATGTTAAACCATATGAACTTCCGGGCAAGAAAATCGATTCGATTCGCGGCGATCTGTCTCAACTATTTTCCTTTAAAGAAAAATAGTTGCAGATATATAGCGAAGCAAACATCCGATATCGGTTCTGTAGGAATATCTGAAAGCAGGATGCAAAGCACAGGAATCTCAAAGTCTGTTCTAGTTGAAAAGAGTCTCTCAAATCGATCAGAATACGCGTGTACGTGTGTACTGGTCTGCAGGTGCACCGCGAAGGAAATGAATTGCAGAAACTTGGAGAAGAACAAAGTTTGTACCGTGATACCTTTCCATAGGGTAGAAACTACTTTCATCGAGAATTCCTGCAATTTCGTATCCGAGGTAAGTGGATCCGATAGAAGAAACTTATAAATAAATCAAATATTCGATAAAAATAATCGGAAAGTATATTTGCTTGGGCAATTGTGTAGCTTACGAAAGTATTCCAACGTTGGTAGAAATCTTTTGTAAATATATTACGTGCGTTGCACGAAACATTCTGAAATTTCAATAAAATTCCTCTATAATAAATATCGAGTGTGTAACTTTATGCGAGATTTCAAAACGTTGAATAGAACCTTTTTTTTTTTTTAAATTGGCCGATTTATGAAGAACAAAACAAGCAAAACAGGACGTATAATTAATCTATGTACCGTGTAATCTACCGCTTTACGATCGAAAATAAACATCTCAATGTGCAATCAATGTCTTTGAGTATTTCTTATCGCAGTCTGTTCTGAGATCTAATATTTAATACAGCGTAAAGTTACGCTATAGGAGAACTTTGTTCAAACAAAATTACTAACTCGTTGGATTTGTCTGTCAAATATCACGAATATAGCTTGAAATATGATTATTATTCGAATTAATTTCGTTAAAGCAAGTTTTAATTATCACAGTTTTTTCTTAATTAACATGCTTGGAACGTGTAATCCAAGCTCTCGAATACCGAAATTCTCGCTAAAGAGTATAATAATAATATAATATAATAGGGAAATAATATAATAGGAAATTCTAAAAATGTGTAAATTTTTTCAATGCGGTAACGAGGATTGAATTATTTCTCTGTGTCGTTTGATATCACAAAGTACGACAAAATTTCAGTTCGTTTCAACGCGTAACATTTTATGAATTCTTACGTGATCATTAATCATTCCTACATATCATTTTACGTTGTATTCTTCGTGTTTGCACTTCCACTTTTATCAAAAGGTCGAGAAGCTTAGCGTTAAACAACGTTAAATTAACATTGAACAACCTCAAGATCGACTATACTCTGAAAAACCTTCCTGTCACAAATACATTATAGCAAATCTAATCGCAATTAACTGCGTATATCTTATTTAAAGATAAAGTTTCGTATAACCTTCGTCAAAACGGTCTGGATAAAAGAATAGATAAAAATCACTCGCGATATCTATAACTTGAAGAAAATTTATTTCGCTGTAATCGCTCCTACCTTGAGGAATCCTACATACGTTTTTTAATCCTACTATCCTGCTATCTTCGAAATTTTCAACTTTTAACGTTTCAATGGTATTCGTTACTTTCGTTTCGTAATCACGAAGAAAACGATACTTGTAGCGACTAGAAGAGCGACTTATCGTTTGGTTAACGCTAACTTTACCAGGTCTGGTCAAACGATCTGTCTAAAAATTTAATTTAAAATTCCACATTCGCTGTTGTTTCTCTCGTTCATCTAACTTTATGCAAGTTCTTATACTATTTGATCGATCCGTCTCTCAATTTTTGTTAACCCCTTGACCTTTAACCACGAGCGAGACTCGTGGTGAAGAATTTGTGCTATAAGCGCAACCCACGAGAGGTAATTTACAAATTGCTAGTGATTCACCACTTTGAAATAACAAATTGTTTTTGCTAACTGATCAATTGATCATGATTACGCCCCAGACATCTTAAAAACACTATTTGTCCTCAAACGATGTTTATTATTTCACAATTCCTTTTGTAGCTCCTAAATATACATGTCATAAGAAGTATACATTTTGCACCAGTTCGGGCACAAGGCTGAACAAATGAATGACACAGCGCGCGACCAAAGTTCTTGCTTACTATGACAGATCGGTAGATAGCGCGTAGACCAAGGGGTTAATGTAAGAAAGTATTATTTATTTCTTTCGTTCGTCTAACTTTATGTCAATTCTTCGTCCGACAAAGCCTGGTAAGGTTAGTGTTAAGGTCACGAATATTCTAAATAAAATACCGTCACAGAAGAGGAAGCGAGAAACGTCGCGATAATACAAGGTACTTGGAATTGTTCTCGATTCCTTTGCTCGAGGAATAACTCTATTATAATCCTACCACGATGTAGAACGAAGCATTTTCTGGCTGGTGGAAATCATTTTTAGATCGTCGAGGGCTCTCCATTTCGCTTGGCACTTCCACCGCACTAGCTAAGACAGAACCAACAACCGGAATACGAGCCCGCCGCGCTGCCGCAAAAATGTTGCATAAATCCCGAGAGAGGAATCCCTAGATTCCTCGAGTCTCGTATATTAGAGGAAAGACATCGAACGTGCAGAAACTCCAAAAACTAGACCGCTGTTGCACGAGGCGAGCAACTGTGAAATTAATTCGAATCGATTCCAAGGAGTACTAACGCTTCTCCGTTGTCTAGATCGAAACTCCCTTATCTGAATTCGAGTGTTCTATCGTGCGAATGGAATCGATCGGAAACCGAAATTGAAAACGTTTTGCGAGCGATACGATGCGATTCGTATTAAGTTGTCCAGAAAGTGTCTTTCCTTTACAGACCCGTCTTTTACAACGACGTATCTTTATACAAACGTGGAACCTAATCTGTCGAACGTTGTAATCTTTATTTTGATAGAAGAAGATGGATCACACGTAATTCGATGAAATAATATACAACGGAAAATGTGCATCTATTATTTTCTTATAAAACGAAGGAAACTTTTCGGACGACCTAATATTAAAATACATAATAAAATATAAAATAAATATAAAAATTGTAACAAAAGAAATCTGCACCCTATAACTTGTCAATTTCGTACAATATTTCAATCTTCAAACATTCAAACTTTTTAATATTCAAATTTTTAAATATTTAAGTTTTCGGTTTGCGTTTTCTCCAATTCGTCGACTCGTGTTAGAGTGAAACCATGTTGTACAACGTTGTACGGGAGATACAATGTACTGAAATTACGAGGTAAATTATCGTACAAGAGGGTTCTAACATCAGATTCAAAATATAACGTTTGGCGCTTTCTCTTGCTAATAAATTTATCATTGGAGAATAACATTTTAGATGTTGCTTCGATACGCAGTATAAAACGTAAAGCAACCAGGGTGAATACAAAGACGCAGAAACGCGATAAGACGCTGACGGTGTTTGCTGAGAGGCGTAAGCTGGCCGGTCGACTTTTCAAAATCAACTTAGCGGAGATTTACTTCATAAAGACCATGAAATTCCAGCGTTGCGACAAATTCTTATACGCGAGTGGGAGACCTTGCAGCTTAAGTGCACTCGTAAGAAACGTGACCCACAGCGGCTATCGTTGGAACATCACGTGCGAAACGTTAGCATAAAGTAAGATACATGGGACAACGAGGGAGACAAATGGAGTCAATAGTTGTCAACATCGGAAACCCAAGAGGACGAGATTGTCCCTCAGCGCAGACTCGTTGCGCTATTTCAAGCTTTTTCTCTCTTAAGCACGATCTTAAACCCCGAGACCTTAAACTCGCGTGATTAAATTCGCGCAGACGATACGCGAACGCAAAGACGTTCGAACGATGCGTAAAAGTGCGATGTAACAATCGACAGAACTTTATCGCAACTATGTTATATCGTAAGAAGAGAAACTTTGTTCCGTTTACGAGTATTTCGGTAAAATCGTTGTTATTCGATTCGACGAAGAATTTTTAAATACCTACGATATTGATTCTCATTTTCTCGTAATAATTGAAATCAACAAGAGAAAGAAAGTCGCGATATCGAGGCGTAAGAAGAAGCAAAGTATAAAATACGTCACCTGTGTATCGGTATTACGAAAAGAAACGCGAAGAAATTCGCAGAATTTCAATTAAAGAAACTCGTAAGAGTCTGGGAAACGAGCCAGTAGCGAGAACGGGACAAAACGTTAATCCACGAGAGAAAATAGCCGATAAGAAACGTAATACCGATCGTGGAGGGAGAAAAAGCAAACTTTCTACAACAGGATAAAGGGTGGCTCGACGGTAGTTACTCGGATGATATCGGAGAAGTTCTTGAAAATTTGAAAACGCGGTTGACTTACCTTATTCCAGAGCGGCAGTAATTGGCAAGATCCTTCCTTTCTGCTTTCTTCCCTTTTTGTTTGCTCGTCGTCCCTCGTCCAACGGTTCCTCTTCTTGTTCTTTGTTCACCACTCGAACAACTTTCGAAGGCGAACCGAAGAGTTCGAGGAACTAATACCTTCTGGTCGCGAAAGTTGCCCGGAATCTCAGACGGCCCGTAGAATTTTATTTCCCGTAGAATCGAAGGCCATTGTTTCCCCAGTGGTCTGACGATCTGAAACAAAAACGAAAACGTAACGATCGATTGCATTAGATTAAACGTGGAATCGCATTGCGTAAAATTCCCCTTCGCGAAGAAACGATCGTTCGATGACTAGGAAATTGTCCGTTTGCCGTCTAGTTATGCGAAATACATGCTTTCAACAATAAGTGACGCGATATTTTCATTGTCGCTGTTAATTGCGCGATGCTTATCGCTATGCTTGTTTATCGGATGAAAAATTTGCACATCCATGTATATAGTGGAATTTGCAAGTATAATGTCAAGTTGGACGGAAAGATGTTTACATTTTCTCTCGGACGTCACTCTGTTCTATCCCATAAAAGATATAACTTAGAAAAAACGAAGCTGGCACCCCGCTGGAGGTAGCCACCCACATGCTATATTTATTTTTATTTTATTTTTTTTTCTTCACCAATAAGATATAACACTTTACCAAATGTCTCCATAAGGACAAATTGTAAAATAACCAAAATAAAATAAAAAAAAAAAAACTCTGTTCTATCTTGCTTGGAAAACCCATAGAACGAGTCGAGTAAAAGTAACTCAAACGAAAAGTTGAAATAATACGTGAATTCGCGTTGATACTGAAATTGGAGCAATGAAAACAACTTCCAGAAGCTGTCGATTAACGCGAAGTCTCGTTGTTCAGTTATCCTTCTACTTGTACGTTACTGAATATGTATCCTTCGAATGCAAAGCGTATTCTTTAATACTTTCGAAAATTATCTCGTATTTAAAAACAGATGCAAATTTTTTCGAACGTTCAACTTCAAAACGCGAACCAACGAGTTTCCAAATATTTAAATTCTCATTTAACGCGGAATTGTTGTCTAAATAGAAATATTTATGTTTCCTGTTTTTTGATAACACGAGGCGTTCTCCCTTCAACATATACTTTCCATTTCTAATCTAAGCATCTTCTTACACGAAACGGAAGACGTCTTTTAGGAGGGCATTAATTTACTACGCAAACAACCTGAGAATCACGCAGAGACTCCGCCTGTTTATTCAGTCTCGCCGGGAGAAAAATCTTGGTAAAAAAGTACGTGAGTATCTGCGGAAATCAGAGGCGGAAGAAAGCTTGCGCAAACAGAAAGAG
This sequence comes from Bombus pascuorum, assembly GCF_905332965.1. Taxonomy (NCBI): domain Eukaryota; kingdom Metazoa; phylum Arthropoda; class Insecta; order Hymenoptera; family Apidae; genus Bombus; species Bombus pascuorum. The sequence continues at coordinate 2,533,375 of NC_083488.1, read as the reverse complement.
GGCAATTTCGTGCAGAGGTCGCGAAGCTATAAAATCTGGAAACCCTTCGGAACGCTTCGTTTCCTTCCTTTCCAGAGACTTGAATTTTCGCTTCTATTAACATGCATGCTCGCCATACGCGAACCCTATGCTTCGAGATACGTGACAAGATATTTCCATCCAAATTGCAAGTTCTTCTTTTATCTTCTCCATAAATTCCATCATTTTGAAAAACATTTATTACGCAAATAGAAAAATATTATTGACGTTTGTATTACCGTTATTGGCAACTAAAGTCGTCATCGGGAACGAACAAAGTTAAAACGTTCTCCGAACCTTTGAACTGGATAGGGAAACGGAAGGAGCAACGATACCCACGAAGCTACGCTAACGAAGCAAAGATAAAAATCAAACGAGACAATTAAAACGATTTTCGACACGACGGTAAATGAAAGTCAGTGTCGGCAAACTTGCGAACGTAGTCACGCTCGAACGTATTCAAGTATGCAAAGGAACAAGTTAATTAAGGCCCACCCAGAAAGCGCTATTTCCTTTTCTCTCGATGCTCAACGGTACACGATGGAAACGTGCCAAGAGGACGCGCACATAAACGTCGATTCGCTTTCCTTCCCTTTCGTCTTTTAACATCCCTGCTATGAAACTCGACCAACCTGCTGAATAAAACTGTATCCAACGTGCTTGGCCAATCACGAGATTCGATTATCCCCTGGCAATACACCGGTGCAAAATCTTCGATTTTGTTTTTCTGCGATCGAGCAAAGCATTTGAAAAGAATCGACACAACGGAAAAGAGAAGGGGACCTTGAGAACGTCGTGTCATGAGAAGAACGATGAAGGGATTGTAATTATGCAAATCGAAAATACGTGAGAACGAAGACAATGAAGCAAGCTCGGAACAAAGAGAACGTAAAACAACATCGACTGATAATGAGATTAACGGTGTCGATTAAATTTCAATTCGACGAACGAAATTCCATTTTATGCGCGACTCGTCATCAAACTTCTCACGGATATCGATCCCATGGACAATGGCAGTGCCTTCCTCGCGGATCGATCAACGAGTTTCGTTCATTACAAAAGAACAATGTCCCTTGCTGCAGAAATTCCCAACGGCCGGATAAGAAGTAAACGATCGGATGAAATTTGTCTATATACACCGTGTGCGTAATAGCGACGACACTTGTTGACCGTTTCGACCAACTTTGTATTTTATCAGAGATAGAATTTTGCGGATGAAATTCTGAAGGGAACGACGACGAAAGTTTGACCACGAACGCGAGAATTAGAAATTAAATTCAAGCTGTCATGGAAATATGGAATTTTGCTCTTTCGTATCCGCTCTTCAAACTTGTTCCCACGAGTTGTTAGCTTTTTAAGCACTCGTACAATTTATGGGAGCAAAAGCCGATAATCCCGAGGATTATAGGAATATAGCAACTTCCGAACAATTTATCGAATCGAAAATACGCTAGAACTTGCACGCGCAAAAACCTCGAATTCTTCGATGCAAGTTTCTTATTTTAAGAAAAAATAACGACGTATAATAGCTAACATCGCCGTTTTAATAGGTAAAAATGTGTCTTCCTTTTCCATTTTCCTCTCTTTTTATTTCCTTGAAAGCGCTGCTTAGTCTTGCTGCTAAAAAATTTGCCGACATCCTCCGACGATCTCGGTTCTCTCTCTATCATTTCGCGTTTATGAAAGCACAGGGCAGACGAAGAAAAGAAAAACGTGGATAAAACCGTCTAGGGCTTCGCACCAGGCAAGGATCAACAGACTTGGAGGATTTTCAAAAAGAACCGACAACCTTGAACGCTGGCTTCCTCCAAGGATCTTCTTTAAATTTATCGCTTTCCGTCTGCGAAGGATTAACCGACGTTAGATGACAACGGGTGAGAAAGAAAAACGTGGCCGAGAAATTTATTACGATCCTGGAAACAAAGTCCCGGCGTTAAATCACGCATAGCGAAAGAGGCGGCGTCATTTCGAAATTCTTCAACGATGAAACACGATTGGACATTGGTTTTCGTAGGAAATTGCGTATTCGATCGTAGGTACGCGATCTTTTGGAAATTGCTCGATTGTAAAACCGACACAAAACGAACGTATAAAGGGTTCGTTCGACGATGATAATGAAACTTAAACTTAAACTCGGACTTTACGAGGCCGTAAAGCGAGCTGCTAGATTCATGGACTGTCATTGGAGGAATCGTTTTCATGAAATTACCTGCTGTCGTAAAATTGACAGCTGTTCGATCTCTCCATCGAGTTTGCCAAGTAAACTTCCACTACTTGATATTTGTCTATTTCCATCAATTACCGTTACGTTCGATGTATGACGTAGGAATTGCAACGCAAATGGCGCATCTTGATCCAACTAATACGAGCTTCTAATCTTTTAACTGGTAATTCTTCTTCGGTCTATTAATAAAAACAATCGATCGTATCGATCGAATACATTCAGCGATTAAATACCATCGTATGGAAAAGAAACAATAAAATTGCACAACGAACGTTAAAGCGAGAGAGCGAGATCGAGTCGTGCAACGTCCAGTCTGTGGATATTTTTGAACATTTACGTTTGGGGAAAGCAAAGAGACAGCTGACAAGTTGCGCGAATTCCAGCAGTTGGTTTTACACGATCGTGCCACCGAGAGCTTCAAAGAAGACAGAACCGCCAACAAAGGGGCAACAGGGCCAACGTGTCCAAGTGACCACCGACCTCAAAACCGACCAATGCGTAATTTACATCATTGCAACGTTTCAAAGGATATTCGCAGGAGACCATTTTCATCAGTGAACAAAGTAACAGATATTCGGCTCGGTTACCGGACAAACAACCGCGTGTATCTTTTAAATAAGTTTATAAAGGTACACCAACATCTGTCGTAGTTGCACGTTCAACTGGAAAGTTAACGCGAACATCGAATTACATTTACAACTAGCACGTGGTAAAATTTGACTCGACCGACGTTAACGAGTAAGTCGACTAGTATTTCACGGACACCCTGAGCTTTTGTTCGTCGCTGAAATAAGATGTATCGTTTCAAGGAGGCAACGGTACCGATACCAGCACCTATAGTCACCGACAGTAACCGACACCGATTGCCCGATCTATGCGTCTTATTTTCCGCGAGACTCGATTAGTTTAGCGAAACTGGCTTCTTCGCCGATAAATATTTATACATCAGCGAAATGTGGGTTAACGTTTTGCATATCGTACCCACGAAGGATATACCGGTGGCCCTGACAAATGCTATGGATCCAGAGCGACAACGAGGATACGTGGCCCTGATAAGAGCTTCCTCCTTCCCTCGCGGTTTTAATTGCTCGTTCTTATCAGCCCGCAACTTTACATCGCTTCGTTAAGTTTCACCAAATTTCAACCGAGCGTCCGGCCGTGTGCCGAATAAGAACTTTCCATAGACATAGTCAAGTTGAGTCGAACTAGCCAACTGAAAAGGACTGACGAGATTCGAGACGGTCTTAAACGTTTGCTTTCATAGATGCGAGGAAAATTAGCGTCAAATCGCGAGAAAATATCTTTTCTTCCGTTGAGGTTGACTGACGATGAGGGACGAGTAGATGAATTTGTAATAGAAAAATATATATATATTTCTCGCTCTTTCGGTGTTACGATACAATAAGAATATGATAGGGAGCACGTTTATATATTTATAGCAAAGGACATTAACAAAAAGTTAAGCTTGGTGTGTAGCTCTAGCCGGAGGCTACAAGAAGAAGCAATAGAAATCTACTTATAGCTCTTTTGTTTCTAGACCTTGTAACCCGAAACAAAATTTATATCCAAGGGCACGATAATATGGACCTCCCCTTATTTTCAATCTTTTTCACTAAATTCTATTCTCTTCGTAACAGCGGTCTCCAGGTCACGGATGTACAAAAGAAAAGATGTAGAGTTTTTCTTGAAATAATTACTTCAGCATCTCTCGCATTCGTCTTAATTTTCCTTTTGGCAAGTTGGCCAACTCGAGGACCACCCGCGGCACCGCTAGTTAGAACCTTTAAATCCTCGGTTTCGCGTTCGTTATCCTCGGGCAACGGAATCAGCGCAGCGGCTTAGCACCGTGTAAACGGCACTTGGAACGTAAGAATGAACAACGACCTGTTCTGAATGGCGCGCGTAACGCGATGAAAAAGGGCGACGACGTCCGCAAGGTGAACGACAGACGTCGTAACCTGAAAAATCCACGGCCTTTCTCGCGAAACTGCTTCCACATTCTGTGCCATCCCACTGAATACTTATTCGAATACTTATTCAAATTCGATCCGAGGCTCGATAACTAGTCTCGTGGGCACGCTGCAAGGGCGGCTTTCCACTCGCTGGAAAAGGATCGTAAATCTTTTCCACGGCGTGTGCAACGTACGCACGCGTGTATGTTCCCGTGTGGAATTCACACGGGCGAACGATCGCGGGATTCCATGGATTCCCAGATTCCCGGAAAAGGAATCCGGTGTTCGTATTCCTCTCTACGATGCTCTTGCAAGTACCTCTATTCCTGGCTGGCAGACATCCGAATGCCTTCCAACATCGACGTGTTTTTGACGTTTTGCGCTGCCATCGTTCGAGAGATACACGAAAAGGAAGAGATAAGGACTTTGTAACGGTTATCCCGTGCTTAAACGTGCGTCTCCTACGTATCTTGCGCCTCCACGTTTCTACAAATGACCTTGTTGCCATGTTTTACATAGATAGCTCTTTCAGATGGTGTTGCGTGTCCTTGGTATGGAGAAGCACGAGGCAAAAATTGAGAAATTTCGTGCAAGTCGAACGAGAATTTCCGAAATTCTGTAACACCATTTGAATTCAGTTACACGATCTTTTCGATCGTGTTCGTAAAAATATACACTCGCACGAATACTCGCAGTCTAGGCGATAAATTAACGATAATAAGACACAAGTTAAATTCTACGCATATAAATATTATAAATCACGGATCAGCTCGCTCTGCTATTTCGTATGGAATTGTAAAATTGTTAAAGTCAATTATGCGACAAAAACCTGTAATTTAAAACGTCTAATTTGTCATAGTATCAGATATTCGTCGTGAAATTGCGAAATGGTCAAACTCGTTTTCCTGCAGTTCTTATTCTTGGTTTATATTACTATAACAGTAAGAGAAACAAAACGGCGAAGAATAGTAGAAACCATCGACTTTTCCAAAGTTTCTGAAACACTCGAGGCAAAGAACGAGGCACGAACTTTCCCGGAATTGTTCAGACGCGATTTATTCGCGGTCGACGTTCACCTCTACTACCTCGCTCCGCTACCATTATCCGTGCCCTTGAATTCCACCGATACCATTTTCCCCGCTGTTTTGTGGTTCTTTCACGTTCCCGACCGCTATTTTTCGTAAATGATCGACCGATTTCACGTACAATCGCCTATTCGAGCGGACCTCATAAATGAATCATCGCGCATTCGCCGAGACTTTATACGGACCGATAACAACGTTTTGTCTCGATGACAATTACGCTCGCTTTCGATACGTATCCGTTCACCTTGGCGGACGAAGAAATGAGCGCTCGACGCCGCTTAAGGAATTTCGAGGCAATTCTAATTTTCGCTTTTCCTTTCGTACTTCCGCTTCTCATTTCCAACGTCTTTCCTCTTCGTGATCAATAGAACAAGGTAGAGTTATTTAAGCCAATAGGATATTTCGATTAAGTTGGGCAATTCACCTTGGATCGAACTTGATTCGGAAAATTTGTGTTATCGTTATCGATACGATATCGATACTGTTTAACAGTAGCCAAAAAAATCATCGATAACGATAACGTTACCATTAATTTTTAAAATGTTGATCGTTTAAAATAACTGACTCGAATAACGCTACCTTAGCCTACCTTATCAAGATGATCGAGAAAAATCAGAAGAGAATTTTTCTCGTGATTTTTCATCTTGATAAGGTAGGCTAAGGTAGCGTTATTCGAATCAGTTATTGTAAACGATCAACATTTTTGAAATTAATGGTAACGTTATCAGGATGGTCGAGAAAAATCAGAAGAGAATTTTTCTCCTGATTTTTCGTCTTGATAAGGTAGGCTAAGGTAGCGTTATTCGAATCAGTTATTGTAAACGATCAACATTTTTGAAATTAATGGTAACGTTATCAGGATGGTCGAGAAAAATCAAAAGAGAATTTTTCTCGTGATTTTTCATCTTGATAAGGTAGGCTAAGGTAGCGTTATTCGAATCAGTTATTGTAAACGATCAATATTTTTGAAATTAATGGTAACGTTATCAGGATGGTCGAGAAAAATCAGAAGAGAATTTTTCTCCTGATTTTTCGTCTTGATAAGGTAGGCTAAGGTAGCGTTATTCGAATCAGTTATTGTAAACGATCAACATTTTTGAAATTAATGGTAACGCTATCAGGATGGTCGAGAAAAATCAGGACAGAATTTTTCTCATGATTTCCCATCTTGATAAGGTAAGTTAAGATGTCGAACGATGATCTGGAACGATCTGACAACCATCTGTACAACGACGACATCGGCCGAAAACCAGTCCCTCGCATTATTCCATCGAAAATCGATGTACCGGATATGAAACGAAGTGGCAGTGAAATGGAAGAACGATACGGGTAGAAAATTCCGACCGAAAGTTCGTCTTCTTGGCAAGGATAACGCTTCCTTCATCTCTGAAAGACCGTTTGGATAATAATAGGGATGGAGCATGGACGGGAGAAAAATCGTGCGAGAAATAAGAAACGATGGTCCATTCGCACAGAGGAAAACAATAAACTTTCGCGAATATCTCGTCGCGATATATCGTTTCTTTTCGCTTCAATTTCACTCGTTTTTTTCCTACTCCGCGTCATTTCTCCCTTGCTATTTTTCGTCTGTTTATGAGGCACGCAATTTTGTAGTAACGTAATGCAATTTTCATACGCAAGCATGTGTCTTTTTTTTTTCTTGTTTGAAGACAAAAAGGGGTAAAATAACGAGTTTCGTTTTCTTTAATGGACATTTCGTGAATAATATTTCCTTTCAACGATAATATTCGAATATAAATTTCTGCCGCCATTATTCAGAAAACTCGTTTAGAAAAAGCATGCTAACGATGAAACACCAGACATTAACGTACTCTCTCGCACGATAGAAACGCGAGTGTGGCCCGCTTAATATTCTCGGGTTGATATATTTCGAGCAGGGTCGCGACAAGTGTTCGGGACAAACGATTGACCTAGTTTCTGCCTTATCGTTTCTCCGGTTCCTGTCGATTTTCTTCTAACTTTTACAAATTTTCCAAACATTTTCAAACTTTGTTGGCGCTGTAATCAGGCGACGATTGTAATCATATTAATCAAATTTGAAACCATTCTGCGAATATACATAGATGTTACAAATTCGTATTGCAAACATATATATTTAATAAAAAAATGATAAATAACCATATTAAATACGAGGCCACTGAATATCGAGGCTTATTAATATGGTGGATAATCGACTGTTTAAGTATAATGTAATAAAAATTCTTAATTATTTCAACTATTCAAGGACTCTAGCCGCTTTTCGACCCTGGCCCAATGTTCGCCACGGTATCGCCAATCTCACGCAACGTTCTCAACGAACGCGATTTCCTATAGCTACCGTCGAATTTTGCAACGAAAGGACGAAAAAAAAAAAAAACGAAAAGGAAGAAAAAACACCGACGAAAGATAAATCTTTTACGAGCGGTCGGTGCACGCCACTTTGCATAATATATTCCGCTACGAAACGCATAATGCATCCAAGAATAAAGATACGATTTGAAAACGCGTAATCTAGCGAACCGGTTAAATACGAAAACATCGCAATTTCCTGCCTATGCACAATATCAAAGCTCCGGCCGAACCTACGTACGTTCCATTCCAGCTCTTTTATTGCGCGTTTAATGCACGGAATGAAATATCGTAAGCTTACTGTCAGCAACAGCGAAGTCCTACGACCGCGGAATATTGATATATTTCGTATAAAAAAAAAAAAAAAAAAAAAAACGGAAGGCATCAGCTGTTGGCCTAAGTCTACGATAACAAAGATCCTGCAGGAACCGGAATCGCTACGAGAAACGTGAGTTGTAATTATAACGAATGATTATGCATATATGCGAGGTTAGACTGAGAAATAAACTTTTTATATCGAAGCAGTTACGATCGAATCATTATGTGCAGATAGTAGCCACGTGAAAAGACGTAAGTAAAAGTGGCATAAAAGTTATGGAGTAAGGATTACGTCGACGTAATATACGCGTACGTTGTGTCAATTTTCGACGAGGTCCGATTGCGAACGTGTTAAAATCGTTCAATACTCGATATTTTTTTCTTCCATTAAATATAATCGCAAGTTATAACGATGTGTTATTCGCTCGGAAGATACGAAGATGAAAACCGCTACTCCGTGGTTTCTGCACCAAAGGAACAAGACTGATCGAAGGTCATTGGCGAAAATACTGGCGTAATTAAGCGAAGGACGAGAGGAGGGTGGAAAAATAGATCGAAATCGTTTGGCCGGTCTCCCCCGAAGCCGTTTCACGCCCCATGAAAATTCCAACTGCGTTTAACGGCGGTTTAACGATCGATCTTGACCCGACGTCGAGATGAAAACATTACCGATGGCCATTATTGACCTTCGTACCGAATGAACACGCCGTACACGTAACCTAAATACGGATGATCGCCAAACGAACAACGAGACAATTAAGCTTGCCGGAAGTCGTACGAATGGCCGCTGAAAATGTAATTGACACACAATGGTACACACGATTCGCCTTCTCTCTTAATTACATTCCAACGTCGCGCCCGGTGCGTACGTTTCTGGCATAACTGTACGCGTTCTTCGGCCAACTGTTCAACATGGGAATTAAATATCGCGTTTCCGCGTCTACGATTCGGTGCGTCGAGCGGCGTAATCGAATATCCCCATGGAAATATTCGCAGAGGGGAAAAATCCGTTCGTGGAAAAATCAACGCTTAATGTCAGTTAATCAGTAACGTTGCAGAGGTGAAAATCGCGATCGTAACGCGTTCGTTCGAGTTGGCGAATGATTGACGCCGTTACGCCAGCTCTCGAAACGTTTCCCGTGATTTCTCGCGTACGAAACGATATTACGCGTCTGAAGCGTACTAACAGCGCGCCATGAATCTACGATGTAACGACGGAAAATTCCTTATCTCGTGCTGAGCAGCACGTTCCTTAAAAATCAAAGGCCGTCGCGTCGGCGTCACTCGGTTAGACGAACGCGGATAGTTGAGAGACAGACAGCCGTGCTGACTTCATCGAGACTTCGTTCTTAAACTCGACAACCGCCAGCCGTTTTCCAGAATTTCGCCTTCTCCTGCATCGCAGCTTAATTCCATCGATTTCGTTCTTCGTGGATACGCGCGTGCTTTGTTATTAGGACTAGGATTTTCTTTGAAAATCTGAGAGAAAAGATCGTATGTTACGTATTATCTTTCTATATAAATATTCGACGACGTTAGTGCGAACGTGTTTCAATTCTGTCATATAGAATTCTCAATGTAGAATTAAATAACCGTCGATCGAATATGCTACGATCGTTGTACATCTTGCAATTTAATTACAAATCTATCCAGTATAAGACACTTGTTGCGCGATTTTCTAATTGCACAAGGCACGTGTGCGATTCGTTAAACGTGAAACAATGCGCCCACTGTGCCATCCTTCTCAGTATTTATCTCAGGATAAATAACCAGATTATAAATTATTTCTTAACTTCGAGAACTTCGATTTGCCCTTTGCTCCCTAACCGAGATCGAACCTTCGCGCAGGCAAAGTGCCCCTCATACGCTGTATGCAAGCACGTTCGATAGAAACCGTGGACTCTGTGTTTCACGTAATACATAGCGCGCACCCAAACTAAATTCCGCCTGTTCCTCGAAATATTCACCACCGAAGAATAAATTAATTCTTCATGAAAGGAATACCGTTTCAGGGACGTAGTAAGTACGCAAGAAGCCCAAGACGAATGATATCCTCCCGAACGTCTAAGACGAAACGAGCATCGTATCCAACGTAACGATAAGATCTCGCAAAGATACGGTGATTCTGTTAGGAAGAAAAATTACCATATAAAACGAAAATAGAAATTACGTCGACAAATAGTTACGTTTAGCTAAACATTTTATTCCGTAGAAAAAAAAAACCGTTAACGACGTCTCGTTAGCAGCAACAGCGATACGAATAATTAATATCATAACTCTCTCGTTTCAGCTGTTCTACGTAGCAACTGAAACTGCGTTTTCGCAACATCGACGATAGTTTGATCTCACCCTCTGCTCGTTTACCACCGAAATACCCGTTTCCAGTTCGAAAACTACGGATTCTACTTCTCGATCGCCAGCGACGACACGCCGAGCGTGGGAATCTTGCATCGCCACTCGCCATTTGCCGGTTAATCCTCGGCTAATTAATAATTAGTCGGTCGAGATTAATACGGAAGCAGGGGCGACGTCAATTCAACCGCATTTCATCCGTGAAACGTAAATCGATGATTTTTCGATGCAGTCTCCGTGACAGATTCGTTTAAAATTATGACGGTAACCGTCCGCCACATTTTGTATTTAAATATCACGCTTGTTGGACTCGACGATATTTACCATTTACCCCGTTGCCTCGCATCGTTCAACCCGTGATTTTATGAATACCCTACCCTCATAAAGCGATTTCCAATTTGTGCACGAATAATACTCGATCAGTCGCTCACTATTATCGTATTGTTCGACGACACGATTAATGCCATTCGCATGACGAACGAGTACCATTTGTTCGGATTATCGAGTTATCGTAATGCAAACGCGAAACAACGAACGTCGAATTTAAGGCAACTACGTCATGGAAACTTCAACGACGTTCGACAACTTGCGATTCGATACCTGATAAAATACGAAGACCGTGATCTGACGATCAGAAACAAACACAAGAAGAGGAAGAGACGGTAAAAACTATCCAACGGGTCGGAGGAAGTCCTCGCTATATCGAAGCAGTTGAGTTTCTTGCGAGGGCCGTCGAGCTGCGACGCTGTGCCGTAGAAGTAGAAACGGCGTAACGGAAATTGAAAGGAACGAAAGAGAAACCATGGAAGAGAGACTGTTCCATGGAGAGGAAGAAATTTCAATTATCGTCCATTCGTTAGACGACAACGCCGGACTTCTCGTGGTTGTGCAGTCTGTCTGAAACGACCATCTTGAGAAAAACTATGAACAGATAAACCTAACGAGTCCGAGGGACGATGCGTTTCGTTTCTTTCGTTGCACACGCGTCGAAGTTTCTTCCCTCTGATCGTTCAAGTATTTTGGTAATCTCTGAGAAACGTATGCTCGCGATAAGTATCTATTATTTTATCAATATCGTCGAAAGTGTTTCGGATAACACGCGCGATACATTCGTAAAAAGTTTCTATAAATTTTAAAACACTTTTGCGACACCACAGGGAACGAATATAACGTAAACGCAGGCCGCTGTTCAAGCAGCGATATAATCGAAGATATAAACGTAAATTGAAAATATATAATAAAATATAAACTCGGCTTGATACGAGGTAAAACGTTTCTCGTTGCAACGAGCGTTTCTCATCCGACGAAAAAGCCAACCAAGTTGCAAGAGTGAAAGGACGAAAAAAGCATCTGTTCGTTCGGTCACGTATCTTATCGCATGCGAGAGGAAACAAATCGTAATTATCGTCCTTTCATTGGATACTCTTGTCTTCTTCTCGTCCTTTATTCAACGGCTCCAACGACTATTAAAGAAAGAGAAGACGGGTAGAAAAAAACTGCTCGAGGATGAATGAAGTGCGTTCGGAGAAGAGCGAGCCGAGAGATCGATAAAGACCGCACTGCTGACTGTGAAACGTGTCTCCTGACCTCGATCAATACCGCGGTAAACGTAACACAAATTTAAAAACATTTCCGTCAGAACGAAAAATCAAAGTGGTATCGTTTAAAATCGAACAACGCGTCGAATAAACTCTCGAAAATGTTTCTCTCTGTCGTATCGAAAATCAGAAACGCTACCGTTACGGAAATTGAAATGTTTTCACGGAGAACGAAACACCTTCGTCTTACTCGATCTCACGTTACTCTGCCAAACGCATTTGCTCGGTGATCTTTTAATACAAGTTCGATCTTCGAACCGATGTATTTAATAAAATAGATTTATACATTTGATATTAAACGTAGAAGAAAAATTCCACGCTTTTATTTTTCTATTCTATTTCGTTACGATAGAGCTCCATTTATCCGCAGAATCGTAAAACTGTAATTTATATAACGTTTCAGTGATTTTCCCCACCATTTAAACGAACAGAATATAAAACTAAAAGCACGTGCAGTTCTTTTCCATACAAAGGCAAAACAGCACTTTCCTTCTCAAAGATGAGATACAACTTTAGTTTCCTAGAACTTTGATTGACTCGTTTACTATGCTAACAGTTAGCGATCCACGGTTAACTCGGTTTCCTATTCGGAAGAAAAATTTCAATCATAAGGCGTACGTCTGTGCATGCGTATACGTAGCACGACGTGGTAATCCCCTCGTTCTGAGTGGCGAAACTTCTCGACGAACTGAGATTATTGCTATTTTGACGCAAGAGATAATATCACGCAAGAAAGGACAACGCGAAACCGCAATTGGTTTCTGAAATTATTCCGCCGGCTAGCCACCGCGTCAAAGGTATAATGGAACCTGTCTAGAAACGTCCAAACGCAATATATGTCCACGGCGTGTCGTGGTGGAGCGTCGGTTATGCGTAACGTGCGTCTGAGAGTACGTATAATTGGCAGTAGAATATTATTATTGCACGAAGCGACACGGAACTAACGAAGAGAATCGGTCGTGAAGAGAAATAGAAAGAGGAAGAGATAGACGCGAAGTCGCCAGGGATGATAGTTATTCGTGCGAAGGTCTAGGTACTCGTCGAACGAGATTTGTGTCGCCGAGATAAAAGAATCCATGAAATATCATGCAAAACACGATCATAACGTGTAACATAGAAATTTGCCGTGCAGTAATGAAAGATAATATTACGAGTACGATACAAACGGCGCATGTTTCTTCTCTTTTTATTTATTTATTTATTTTTTTTTTCTAAACTATCAAATATCAGATCGTTATTAAGGAGTTCATCTCGGAGTTAGAGTATAAAATTTAGAGTCTATTTGTAATTACGTTGGCATAGAAAATATTGTAGAAAAATAAGAGGATAGCTTCCAAGTTATATTTATAAAGATGTTTTATTGAAAAAATAGTCTATCAATGGAGATTGAATAGCTGAGTAAATACGTAGTTCCCAAATCGTACTAATACGCGCTTTTTTTTATTCGTTATCGCGTCTATCAATAAAGACTCGCTTCTATCGATGCTCGATATCGGTATAACTAACGCTACGGTATGATTTGTGATTCGTATAGATGTGAAAAAAAAACAATTAAAAAGAGGAGAAAGAAGAGAAAAGAAAACTGTTCCGATCAACTGAACGTATGAAACGTAATTCTTGAAAGTAAATCTCCTAATTTGAATCGCGATCAATTCGTCATTCATAAACGTAATGGTCGAAAATGACGATTGATAATAATTATCGAATATAAATTCAGACCAGTTTCCTGGAATAAATTCTCATTCGTACAAAAGCTGTATAATGTTCTACCGGCTGTCAAAGTTCAAAGATCCGTCTGTTAACAATAACGCATTCTTCGACACACTTGTGTAGACAGAAAAAGCCATACAGGTGCACGAAGAGTTTGTCGTCACATCCTGCTCGGCTGATGCATTTTTCATTTTGCAAACACCGATACACGCTATTCGCAACCGTATGGAAATACACGAAGCGGTTTACGTAGCCGAAATCGAACAATAAAGATAAGATACAGAAAAGCGTGGAAATTAAGATATCGATATACAGACATTTAACGCGTTACGGCCTGATAATTCATGAATTCGTGTCGTCGATAGAAACACAGATTCACGCGATACGAGAGTTTCGAGATAAAGAATACGGTTGCAGAGACGAAGTAATTGGGTCGTAACGGCACGATCCGTTAGCATTTTGTAGCAGTGTCGTCAAGAGCGAAGAAAAGTCCCGCAGGGGTAGTAACGGCGTTGCGCGTTGCAATAGTGCGGCGCACCTGCAAACCAGGGGTGCATCTCCTGCCACGATGATCAATAACTCGAACCATTCTCGACCGTCGCTATCGACTTGTCGGATCTTAGGTTAGTTTCCTCCAACGTCGGCACGCACCCTATGAGAAACGTTACGCCACTCGAACCGTTTTCTTCGCGCTTTGAATATACCAACGATCAACGAAACGCCCAGCCAAACTACGCTACAACTTGGATCGTTAATATTGCACCGGCAAATGCTTTCGCGTAATATACTTCATCGACCGAAGGAATTGTTCGGAAGTAAAGAAAACGAGTAACGAATAGGCTAGAGTAGCGGTTTGCGTTCTTCGAACGAAACGAATATCATAAATTTTCTTAAAAAATTATCCAAACGATCGGTAACTATCGATAGTCGAATGTGAAATTGTATTTACGAAAAGCTACTTACTTTCAAATTCCTAGGATGCAAACGTATCAATTTCTACACCTTTCACTGAAACTGTAACAACCAACGAAGCAACAAGAATCTGCCGATAGACAACCCGGCAAGGGATAAGACACGAAATACCAAACCAAGTACGCGAGAACCATAGATTCCTCGCATAGTATCGGATCAAGTACAAAACGAGTAACGCTACACTTTGCTACCAACTAGAGCAAACGAGATCACGAATCGCGATACGATCTTTCCGGACGTGGCTGACACTCGACTCGTCCACCAATCCTCCGTCTACGCGTCCTTCTCCGAAAACAATTTCGTACTACTTGGTAACGTGCCATTTCCATGTACAGCTTACAGTATATACTGCCTTTCGCAACGTGACTATCAAAACTCTACGATTCGCTCGTATTCGTACTGGATGAGAATATCGACAGCTACGATCGCTGATTAATTAATCCACGTAATTAATATCGAGCTATCGATAATTATATATTACATATTATTACTACTATGCGTAGATTCGCATTATTTAAATCGTTCATCGCACATACTCGGAATCACAAAACAAACATATCAGAGCTAATATATAAGCAGAGAAAAGACCGATAATTTTCGATACAAAAAGTCAGAATAACCGATACGCTATCGACGTATCTTCATCCGCATCTTCACCTGTCCGATACGTATTATCGATATATCTGCGTCTCGTAATTCTGGTGGCCGATTACGTATCGCGGCCGCTATCCAGCTCCTTTTCTTTTATTTCGTGCAGGTACTTTTTGCAAACGGGAAAGGCGAGGACGTGAAAACAGGAAGGAAAGAGAAAAGAGAAAAAAAAAGGAGGTCTCGACCAGCATGTGGCCACGATGCTCGTAAATTCCAGGGCCGCCAGCGATGGGCGCGATTTTACGGACACAGGAGCGTCGGATAAACGTCGCTCCTAATGTGGGCCTAAACCGAATTATGCGAATTAGAGGCCGGTCGTGGACAGATAATGGTCCCCTCTTGGAAAGCGACCGGCCTCCGGTTCCCTTCACTTCGTTTCCCCACCCCCGCACGCCGACGCTTTTGCAAGGGAGATTAAATGTTATTAATGACTACGGCACGGTCGTGCACGTGCAACTACTCCTTCTGACCCCTTTCGAAATAACATCGTCGTGTAAAATTAATAGAATCGCGCGAAAAAAGTCAAGCGTTTCGGATAAGAAGCGGCGAATTTACGAGAAGCCCCCGCCTTGCTACCTAAGGCGCGGGTAATGAATTGCGCTGCATTTTTTCAAGCCAGTCCTTTGGGTGCAATCGGTTTCGTCGCTTTTTAATTAAGACTGGCCGTATCCTAATCACGTTTGTATTTTATCGTACGTAATTTATGCGCAACACTTGGGTAACACGTAGAATACTAGAAAAAGGTAGTACTAGAGTCCATAAATTTGCATTATATAGATTAATTAAATCGGTAACTCTCCAATTGAACCTTCGACGAGCTACACTATCCTTTCTGTATTATTTATTCCGCATGCCTATTACTTTTTTTTTTATCTTTTTTTATTTATAGGGAAAGCGCAGTATCGTTGTAAATGAATTACTCGAATCTCTTTTGAATTTGTAGAGCAATATGAATTTTTGTTATAGCTACATTTTTAACTTTTCTACGCTCTCCATTATGTATTCCTCTAGAAGTGAAACTCCCAAGTGTCTAATTAGTCGAACGAAATAAGAACATCTCGCTTTCACGACAAAATGACATAGATACATATTTACGCATTCGCATAAACCGTAAACGCTGTATATACGGGTTTATCGTCACTGAGAGTATTCTATGGAAGTTAATCTATGTACTGATCTATCTTCAAAAATTAATCACCGGATCATATGATGCGCGGCTGCTTTATTTTTAGAGACAAGCAGTTTATACAATACAAATTCACCGATTCTCCGTGTTATCTATAAGTTTTCATTCATACAATAGGAATCGATGTTCAGATAAGTGGACTCAACCAACGAAAGTTTCGTTCGAATAAACGTAATCGATACATACAATATTCTAACGTTCGATAAATAAAAGAAGCGAGGAGACTGGCCGCCACGGTAAACGTTTGAAAATTCGTTATGGAAATGGTTGGCAACAATTCCTCCGTGACGTGTATCGCGACTGGAGTCCTCGTGTTACACGACGCAACGAGTTTACCGAGTTTACTCCTGTACCGATATACGTGGAACTCGGACTGCTTCCCAGTTCCTGAGAGCAATTACTCCTGTCTACTATAATTACGCGACGTTGCACCGGCGTTACAAGGTAGTCGTACGTCGCTAGATAAGGTCAGGACACGACGATCCCTTTTCCCTCCTGTCCACGAACCTTTCCCGTTTGTCCTTTTGTAGTCTCTTCTCGTCGTTTTGTATCCCTATCGAGGCAGGGGCGAAATTAATCAGCAAGCAATAAATAAAGAACTTGTTACACTGATAATAATTTCACGCAGATTTAATTCGTTGCCAAGGCAACGAATTTGTTTGTTATCGTTCTACATCAACTCTAGCGCCACAGCAAGTTTCCAGTTTAATGAAACGAAAAATGGAATGGAATGAAATGAAAGAAATGAAAATCACGCTCCGACGATTTGTTTTCTGTTGGTTACTTTGTCAACGTTATTTCCCTATCGCGTTTTTCTCGCGAAATATCCTTGCCAGATATCTGTACGTACTTTACTGAAACATTTTTCGTTCGACTGCCGCAGAGGCAAAATTGCCGAGGAGGGAGTTGATTAAATTTAAACACGTTTGCGATATCGGTTTCCGCGAAGATTTCCTTCCTAAGCACCGGCTTCTAACCTCGGTGTTCGTTTCCACGACGCTATCGTGCAACGGTTGTTATCCCAGTCTCGAGCGTTTTCGTTACGCCACGGTGGTGCAAGCACAACACGGTTTTCCCAGTCTTCACGGCTCTCCATAAGAGAAAATTTGATACAAGATCTTATGTCACGATTCTCTCTGATATTCCTAATTTCCCTATAAAAATTTCTAATTCGTAAAAAGAAGAAGATTCCTTCGGCTATTCTCCTTATTTGTATTTCAATTTTGTAAATATTCAAGCAGGGTTCCTTTATCGCCACGAAACACTCTTCAAGTACGTATAACCACGTAGAATTTTAGTTCCATACTTTAAAAGTTTCCAAGGATCGCTCGAAATATACCAATTTATATTTACGAATTTTCTTGGAACGAGAATATCAGCTGCGTTTTTAGCGATTCAAAACTGGCAAATTTGTAAATTGGCCACGTAAACTGTCGGCCACGGGTCGTTGAGAATTCGCGATGTATTCGGACGTTTCCGAAAGCAGACGCATGCACGAGGCAAAGAAGCATAACCGAACCATGTTTGGCCATAACCATAGACTAGCGATCTTGGCTTGTTCGACAAACGTCCAGCAAAGCCGGGACCAAAGTTTCCTTACAAACGCGAGATCATACATACAGTTACCACGAACCGATGTAAACACTTTACACGCAACATGATTCCTCTATGGTCGGTCTACGATATCGAGAGTATGATCATGACCGTACTAAATTGTCTTTGAAAGGATGCGGTAACGATATCCTAGAACCTGTTATCAAGGAATATTGGATCAGGTGTAGCCAGATGTTTCACCTTCGACGCGATTTCGCTTTGACCGACTCCAAAGCGAGAACGCGTTAAAATGTTTGATACTCGATCGTTACGAACAGAGAGATTGAAATCTGTAATGGAAAATGGAACACGAAGGAATAGTTTCCATTTACTTTGTGTATTTACTATATCTATTATTGAAAGAGTGTGGGAAAAGATTCTTTACGTTCTTACTAGGATACAAACGCATATTTTAATAAGGAGTTTCAAAGAACAGAATCTTGTGAACACGCCTAGACTTACCTTAATCCACTATGCATCCTTAAGAAGGTAAAAGGATATTCCGTACGATTATCGGCGCTTTAAACTTTGAACGAAAGCTAGCGCTGCGTGTTCGAGAGAATCGTTTCAAAGGTACGACGAGAAGCCGAAGAAAAGAACATACCGGTGGGAAAATAAAAAGCAAGAAGAAAAGATGATGAAGTAAAGGACGGAAGAGAAGGTGAAGAAGAAGAAGAAGAAGAAGAAGAAGAGGAAGGTGAAGAAGAAGAAGAAGAAGAGGAAGAAGAAGAAGAAGAAGAAGAAGAAGACGACGACGACGATGACGACGACGACGAAGAAGAAGACGACCGCGACGAACAAGAAAGAGAACAAGTCGTAGAGGAGAAGGACGAGGAGAAGGACACGGCGGAGGAGGTCGACGCGTGATGCTGGATGAGGACGAGAGCCGAGTGGAATGTAAGAATGTATCCGGCGCACCTGCTTGCAGACTTCAGTTCTCAAACTAAGACGAGCTGGACCGTGCACGTGAAGAATCTTCCCACTGGCGTGTGGATGACGCTTACACGCTTTCATCCCGACGAAAGACGGCCACGACCAGACCAAGAAAAGAAAGAAAGAAAGGAAGATAAGGAGGGAAGATTCAAAGGAGAGATAGAAAATCGAATACACAGTATATAAGGACCAGTGAAGAGAGTCGAAGCAGGATGACTCGAAGGAAAAAAGAAAATAGTAAATATGGTAAAAGGAGGGTGAAAAGGTGCAAAAGGTGGGGCAGGAGAGAGACAGCAGGAGGTCTCGAAATTACTAAATCGTTTCGCGTGAATTCGATGAACATTATCGATACTGGCCAACTAATTTATATTCCTTTCATAGATTTTGCAGAATAGTCGGTGAAGATCACGTCCGAAGATACTAAAAGTTTATTTGATCGAAGTCGATTTATAAAGAGTGATAAAAAGGTTCTTCAAAATCTATAGAACGACGACTCGGAGCCTTTTTTTCGAAATGAATAGCGACCAAATTATTCCGATCGATCGAGCACGTGTACGCGAGCGAGTAGATCGCGCGCGCGAGAGAAAGGGGCGTTTTATCTGGCTGAAAGCGAGGCTTATTGACCTACCGCTAGCCGACGGCCACACGAACATGTGGCTACGGCCTTAAAGGCGCGCTCTCGACCTTCTCGAGGCCGCCCGCGGTATCTAAAATCAAGGTTCGCTCAGAGGAACGAAAATCTCACGCGACAAGGGAAAAAGGAACACAAAGATTTAGTATAAAAGCGTTCGACGATGCGTCGTATTATTCATATCGACGGATTACTCGATAGGTTGGATATGCGAAAGAAATCTGTTTTGAAGCCACTGGCGGAGTTAAGAACGTACCTCGGCTTCGATGGTTAAAGGCCATTCTTCGCAAAAGATTCTTTCTTTTCGTCCAAGATGCTAATTACTTGATTTGAAAGCAGTGAGAAAAGAAGAGATAACGTTTGCTTAAATCTTTCACGTTTTTACGAAAACGAGAAACAGAAAGTTTGAAAAGTCGTAAATATTTTATCAAAGTATATTCGAGTTTGTATATTATCTCTAAGTTAATTTTCTGGCCTTCTTTTCCTGATTCTTTAAGTCGTAAAGGACCGGACTATAATAACGAACGAGAAAAATAAAATCCTCTTCTTACAATAAAATTCTATCTTTAAAAACAGACAGAAATATATTATACCAAGGATAACCAAACTAGTATTTTACTGCATTTATATGTATAAAATCGTTATGATTTATACCACGTTAAGCTGTTTTAAAAAGCATTTTAAACGTTGCTCCGCTCTGTATTTCGTTGGAATACAAATAATCCGGTGGCTATAATTTTCTCTCAGGTAAATGCATACATTGAAAATAATACCGCCTAATGCTCCCTGACTTTATCGTTCGGGACCAAATACAAATTTTGGTATCTTAATATTTATAAGACTCCGAAATACTTCGACTTACTTTGAATTTTAGTTTCCTTTGAATTAATTCGACATTCCTAAAACATATTCGTTTAAGATGCTTAACCTTTAAAATAACTAAACTCTTTATACGAGAAAAAGAAGAGAAAGATCACGTTATATTAATATTATTTATTATAAAATTCGCAAAATACGAGATCAAATAGACGACGTTGGTCGCAATTCGACACAGCCGAAAGGCTATTAAAATTCGCCTTCTCTCGTATGTAAATGACACATCATCGATACACGACGGATCAACGACCGATCTCCACCAGCGTATTATATCAGGTGCAATATCGATGTTACGAAGTTATAATCAATTATTCGTCCACTGTGTTTGCACAAAGACCGACCGAATGACAGCGTCTTAATAATCGCGGGATCGATACGGTGCGTAGGTCAAGCGCACTCAACGTAATGGCCAAAGATTAATTAATCGCTGTGTTGACGGTGGGTCCTTGATTTTGTTTTGTATTTTTTTTTTTTTTTTCAACTAACCTGTTAAGACTTTACACTACGAACACGAACGAACGTAACGAAATCAACGAAATCTTTCTACGAAACGAAGAAAGAAAGGCGATCGAAGCTTATTGAAACATTTTTGTTATCCCGCGATAATTAGCAGCGAAATTTTCTTTTCGTCATACTCGAAGATAACGATCGATATAATTTGAATCGCGTCGCAGGTAGCATAGGAAGATCACATGATAAAACGAGCTGCGACGCGTTGTAGCAACGAAATGTCGACATCCGACGGGAGATCGTTCTTATTCAGCTAGTATCGTTTGTCCTAGTAGAAGCGAACGAAGCACACACTACATATGATGCAACAACGCTTTATCTTGTGGTAAACCGAGTTTTGACTTTCGAACGATACACTATCGCACGGCAGAATGACGTGCACTTGGTCGCGCAGTCGTTTTTTGATGAATCTTAGCTGAATGAAGCCTCGGGACTGAACGTTCTCGGTTTCATTGAAAACTCGATTGACCGAAAGATACAAGGATTAATTAACAAATTATTTTCTTATCTAATCGCACAATTCATCGTTCAAAATTTATCCAACTGTCAGAAAAGTTATAAATGAAAGAGAAGGAACGTGCGAGGAACGAACGCATCGTCGTATTAGGTTGAAACATGAAATATAGGATTTCGCTGTGATCAATTTTCCACGTCTCCCCTTTTCAATGAATGCAGACGAGATATCATCGTAGGCGATCATTCGTTTTAATGCTGAGAATTATCTCTACCGTGTATGAATTTAATCTTTTTTTAATTTTATGTATAAACGAACCCTTTTTAGGATTTAACGAAGCACAAAAATCGCGAAAAATCTAACGTACGATTTATAGAATATAAATTTTATAAAATTCATAATACCTAGCTAAATGTAGGTAAACTTAAAATGACTCTACATCGATATACTGTATACGAATAAATTAATATTTATATATAATTGGAGAAATCGAGCAGAGCAGTATCGATACGATTGTACTTACAATTGTAGCAATACATCGTGCATTTATGCAAACCGATTTAGCATCGATAACAGATCGTAGATCAAAAGAAACGTCTTAGGTATGGTAATTTGAAGTAGATGTTTCATTAGAAGCAATTTTCTATTTACGTACTCTATACACTCCGTACAGATATTGAATTCATTTGTGCAGCTTATCTTGTTATTACATACAATAAAGTAACAAGAAGACCTACTTGACCTCGGGAAACAATTTCATCGCGCCACTCGACGATGCTCGTGCACCTACTTTTCATCACGCTCATTTAACTTTTTTCCAGTACAACGATTTGCTCGAGTTACATTAATCTCGATGTTCGAGCGTTAAATGAAACATGGAGAACGCACAGGTGAAGAAGTAAGGTCAAAAATGTACAAAAATGCAGGAAATAAATGATCGTACGTATACGATAAAAATTCTACACGATCTATCTTTAAATATCCGTTCCAACATTTCTACTTTAAGATAAATCTCTTAAATAAGATACTAAAGATAAATCTCCTTTACACGACCATAATTAAACTGGACAGAATACGCTTATTAGGTGTGTATAATTATAATCGCGGGTTGTAAATTTCTTTAAATAACTTCTTTGAATAAATTTTATAAATTTCAGGTAAATCCTACGTTTTGGATCATCGTCCTGCGTCATTAATAATACAAAATGTCGCATTAACGTTACGCCAATATCGAGCCTGGAAAGTTATTAAAATAAGAATGGGAACAGCGACCTTGCCCCGAGCGAGTCGAATTTTTTCATGATGCTGCATCTTTTAACAGCCGTTTAACCGGCCGGCGTGACCGATAAAAATGTGTTATAAATGCGTCTTCCAAGAGGCACACGTGCCCCGTGTATTTCGCGTAGGCGTCGGTGTCCATTTAACGTACGAGGCTCGATCTTACGAGCTGTCGTTCACTCCGATCATGATCACCGTTCCCTTTTCGTCTTCTTGTTGTATAGGTGTCTGTATCGTAAGCTGGAAACAAACCCCAGGCAGAGATACGAGTCGAAATGGAAGCTAAAGGAACGTTCATCCATGGTATTCAGTTTTATTTCCTGTAGGATCACGTAGTTTGTTCTGCGGCTTATTAAAATGAATTTTCTTCCGGGTTTCTTTCATAAATAAATAAAAATGTTCCCCTTCCTGCAATATTATCCTACGCGGTATTCCTAGATTTTCAAAGGAAACCCTGAGAATCGCGATATAATACGATTTAATACAATTCTCATAAATAAATAAACAAACTTGTATATATATATCTTATATTTAACATCTTTCGAATAATTGAGAAAAAGAACGCGTGGAAAATCTCTCATTGCGCTTTGCAATTGAAAAATTCAAAATTAAGTAGTTAAAATAGACGATACTGCTACGTTACAAGCGTTTCTTACCAGCCAAGGATTAATAAACATTTCAATTGGAATCGTTTCCACGAGTCAAAAGCGAGAAAGACGTTGCGAATTAGATCGAAACGCTCCCATATATCTGTCCTATAAAAATGATTCTTTATGCGAGCGTTAAAGTTCCCGCGCGCTCACGTGCATAATAATCAGACGCGACGGCACACTCGATAATAAACGCTACATGCGAACTGCGTTTGCATTATGCTTAAACGACGTAATTTCGTGCTTGTACCTACTCTTTATAACGGTCCTCGGTTTTCCCTACCGCTCTTCCGCGGTCGATTCGTACGAAAGATATCCAGTCTTCCGTAATAGTTTACACCCGTATATAATTTGTAATTGATTCGAGCCTACGGCCACGAATTATCGATGTTACACAGATACAAATCTATCTGCCGTATTTTCATCCAAAATGCATCCGATACCACCTTACGTCATTTTCAACACGCTTTAACGCTGAATATCTGACATTTTTTATTTTCTTTAAAGACTAATTCTAATTAAATAACAGCAATACGATGACCATTGCCAGTTTCGATCGAAAGATATAGCGATATGTGAAAATTTATATTCCAAGAACGATATCTAAAAGAATTGAAAATATCTGCTGGGAAATTTTGTTCGTTTTGTAATAGATGCATAACATTTTTGATTTTATATTATTTGATCGAACTACGTGCGATCCATTCCGTTCTGTCACTGCAAGAAACTTTTGGGACGATTTAATATATGAACACCGCGGATGTAAAATATAAAACGTAATAATAATTTCAAAATTCGATCAAACGCGCGTTTTGCGGTTTTCTCGAACGTTTAAAGAAATGTTCGAATTCTGCTGTATAGCCATAGCTGTATATTGCAACGGTATTTGGATAAAAATTCAAGCTGAAATTTAAACCTCCCAATAGAATTCGAAAAAGTGAAACGATGAAATTAGAATCGAAATGTTATTTTAAACATACTCGAGTGTAACCTTCAAAATTGATTACAAACCTACAAGAGTAATTTGAAGTAGCGAAAAACTAAACGACCAAGTATATCAACGCGAATCCCTTGGTCGACTAAAAACTTGCTCAAGGATTCTCAAGAACGTTAACAAGAACCTCGATTACGAACACAGCGCAAGGTCTCCACCTTCGGCGTAAATACGTGCCGCACAAGCGAAACATTGTTGTCCAGTTTCGAGCGCAAATGCCTCTGTAAAGTGCCGGGAGCAACGATTTTAGTTCCGGATCGGACGATTATCACCGAGGCACGATCGACGATCGACTTTCGTCACACGATCGGCGAAACGACCCGTTGCGGAGTCTGAACGCGAACAACGCGTGTCTGGCGAAGGCATTAGCCCCAAGGCACGTCGATTAAGCGCCGCGGTTCGCGTGGGCAAAGCCATCGGGAGACAATAAAACCGGCGCCTCCGCCAGACGCTTCTGGAATCCAGCCAGATCTCCTTGCGCTCGCTCGAACCTGCGCGTAACGGTTGCCGACACGTCCAAGTAGCGCCGAATGTTTTTTCCCGAAACCAAACATAACAAAATTAGCAATTTCAAACGTCGACTGCAAACGCAAAATTGACACGTTTAGTATCGAGAGCCGCGATAGAACGTGTATTAGAATAAACGCGAAACCAGATAATAATTTCATCGATTAAAGTTGTATGTTATTTATCTATACGGTGAAATAAAGAGGATGAAGGACAGACGCATCTCGTGCGAAGATTTTGTAACAAACGTTAAGATCGTCGATAGAGAATGTGCGAAGAATCGAAGAATTCCAAGAATATTCTTGGAGTATCGGTCGTGACGCGAACGAGCGAATTTCTACGTTGTGTCTTGTCAAATCCTCTTAGCGATGTATCGTGCGAGCTAAGCATCATTCGCAAGAGATCTGATAATCGAGATTTGGCAAACTTCTCCTGTTAACAGATTAGACAAAGATACGCCAGCTTCGCATATACATGGTGTATTTATTTATCTATTTATTAGCAGAAGGATTAAAGAGGAAAGTGAACGATTAACTTTTCTAATTAAGTCCATATTAAATTTGCTAATGTCATTAATTCGCATGCTACAAGGATGTCGGCAGGAATTTCCTTTATCTTGAGAAATTGTACACCATGTTAATCTCGTTTTCAATACTTTCGCGTAAACATTCTCAACTTTCACAAAGTACTTTTACTAAACGATCTTCTTGTTCTATTTAATCTCTCGTAGTATCTTGGCTGGAGAACAATCGAATATAAAGTCTAAGGTTACAGAGATAATCAAGAAACCATGAATTACAAAAATGATCGACTGCACGCTCGTTAGTAACTCGATTCTGTGGTTTCGTTTCAGATACTTTATAAAGTCCGTGAAAAATGAGAATCGACCCTATAACGCTGATTTTTCTATCTCTACCCGTTCTTGTACCTGTACGTACCTCAAAAAAAAAAAAAAGTTCCAGCACGTTTTAATCGTTTTCTAAAATTTCTAGCTTCCCGTCTACAAATCTCTGCCCGTCAAAGAATAATTGCTACGTTTTGAAAAACACATTAATATTTATAGCACTTATTGCAATAAGCGCAATAAGCGAGTACGATAAGAAGGAAATAAAAAGGATTTTTCCACTCGAGGCTTCTCCCATCCTCGAGACAATTTCCCTCTTTTTACGTCGCGAGCAATTACGCAGCCTATCCGTTATAAGAAAATCTTTTCCCATAGGGATACCGTCCGATCTCTCCCCTTCAGCATGGCTCTTCAGTGGCTTCCGTTAATGAACGTAGACAGCCTTAACGCCCTTCATTTATTCTTCAACTGATTGGATCTCGTAACCTGATTACTTGCAACACGAGTACTTCCAACACCCTGGATATTAACGATATTCTCCAAATAACATCATACCGCTACTAAACAACCATTCATCCTATAATTACATGAAATCGCAATTGCAACAACTTTCAAACGGAACACTTTCAAACGTTTCACACTTTCTTTTTGTTAATTAGAATTTAAATTAAACAGCATGGAAACAAAGCATGGAGGGATAACGAAAGGGTTGAACAGTTCAAGGACGAACAGCTGAGAGGAAAAATTTATAGATCGTGCGCGACATGAGTCGTTTCGAATCCAAGATGCAACGGCGAGTGCTCATTATCGTTGGCGCGCGGCTGCCATTTGCGGCGATTAGCATTTTCATGTAGCTACCTACCCGAGCGACGAGAAAACGCGGCAGTGATTCATCGAACGAGTTCTGAGACCGGCAGACAAGCGCCAGAAGATTTTAATGCTTGTCCCGATCGAAGGCATCCGAGCAATGTTATCCTACATGGTAGTTCTTTTTTTTTTTTTCACTATCACCCATAAATCCGTGAATCTATAGGCTCGTATGAATCCAGGCACGTGCTAATATTTCTAGCGATCGACATTATTAAGGAAAACGTGTCGTACCTCGGTACGCCGATAGTCGAGTGACACTTTTATTCGATCGAGAAAGTTCATTAAAACGTATACATGTACACACCTTGAAAACTACGCTGACTGCTGCCTAGTTTTCTTGTTTTTCCAATCGGTCGTATCCAGTTCAGTACCCGGTTCTTCCACGAGACGCACCAAGGTGAACACAGAGATCGAGGAAAGAATTATTATCGAAGAAGATTCTGAATTCTGTTCGATACGACTGTTGGAACTGCAGATTAATTTAATATTGATGATGTTCATGGTGTCGATATACATTATTGATATACTTATGGTAATGATGCTCGATACGCGATGATACACGATTAATCATGCCGGCTACGCTTTTTTTTTTCTTTTTTTTTTTTTTCTTCTTTTTTTCTCAATGGTAAGATCATTAACGACCGCACGACCAATGGCCCTCGTTTGTTCGTGCTTGTACTTTCAAGCAAATACATTTATTCCAGCTGAGACTCATGTTACTTTAAAACGACATGTTCCTTTGCTTTTTAGTTATCAGTTGTAATTTACTCGATCTCGTATGAACGAGTTTTTGCATAAAAAGATAAACTAAAGGCAGAAAAAAGATTTACATACATGTAAATGCAGTGAAATTCCATTCATCTAAATCCATCGAAAGACAAACAGTTTGTATAACTGCGACTCACACGTGTATATAATACAAATTTCTTCCAATTATTTATTCAATAATCAACCCGTTCGAATATCAAAGCCTATTTTGAGATAAATTTATATAATCCGCACTATGATGAACACATTCTTCGAAAGAATTCTTAAGAGGACCCAATGCTATAAGTAATCAGATATATATTTGTATATATTCTATTATTATTACTACGAATGTACTATATTCAAACAGTAACGAAAATCTTATTCCAATAAACAGAGTTCTACTGTACAGCGAAACTCATTAACTCTCAAATGGTATCCTCGTATCATGGGTCATCCGCAACAGCTTCGTCTTGAATTTAATTTTAGAGCACTTCGATATTTTACGCGATAAACGTCATCTATAACGTTTATCGCGTACGACGTAAAATAGAAACGAAAACAGAATACCTTAAAATCACGTAACCTAACTTGAATTTAATCGAAACTGTCATTTATGACGAAGCAATGCTGTATAGTTGAGCGTTAAAATACAATACATAGTTTCGATAAAATTCACGTAGCGTTCTTCGTAGCGCATATAAACTCGTTCGACGATGAAATCGAAATTAGATGCATTGTTCATGAGAAAAAATCGCTCGAACGATCAGTTCATTAAGATCTAATCCGTAATAGCGAAAGAGTCATGAATGACAAATGATACGTCGGAGCAGAACGACAACCTCGTCTCATTTTGTACTATATCAGTCTGTTTAACCACCAACGGCAATTACGGATCCAGCGTTATTATTACCGAAGTCCACCTGCACGAACGAGGTTAACGACACTTATAGAGGTTGCGTCTTTGCTATTTGTTTTTACGTATATTCTAAAAAAAACAGAATGAAAAATATATGAAAGGAAAATAGACGAATAGTGGATTTAACGGAATATTCGCGAAGGGAAAAGTATGAAATGAATATTTCGTACGTTACATTTTCAGTCAAACAAATTATATTATTCTTGCTACTGATATAAAAAGAAGGGACGAGAAATGAAAATTTCTGTGCTTCTTCGAATTACAGCGTTAACGAATTTATCATACAACTGCAAAGGATAAAAGGTGATATGAAAACGCTATAGCGTCTACTATGCAGTTTCACGGGTTACTTCTGACGCAGAAATTCCATTTGGCTTCGCATCGATCCAAGAAAGTAAATCCCATGAGATTCAAGCTCCTACGCGAAATGGAAAGATCGAACGAACCCGGAATCCAAAGTATATCTAATAGAAATTAGCGGAGCTAAGTAACAAAATCCAAAGTTCTGAAAACTCTTTCGTTGCCGCTTATATATTTTCGCTATATCGTCCAAAACGTAAGGAAAAATTCACGCACGATATAAAAGATACACGCGAGAAAACTTCGTTCTACGCTACGAAGATTCCAAGTAAACGAAGAGAAAATACAGATGA
Source organism: Bombus pascuorum (assembly GCF_905332965.1). Taxonomy (NCBI): domain Eukaryota; kingdom Metazoa; phylum Arthropoda; class Insecta; order Hymenoptera; family Apidae; genus Bombus; species Bombus pascuorum. Next base: position 2,504,501 of record NC_083488.1, on the reverse strand, counting down.
AACAAACTGCCTGAACGATGTTTATGCAAAAGAAGCGTTTAAACAAATTTCCAATTTCTGCGAAATTGTCTCGAGAATTGTTTCCACGCGAGTATTCGTATTCGTTCTGCCTCTTTAACTTCTCACGATATTACAGTGGAAGCTTGATTATCCCAACTAATCATAGTACACGGGATTGTGCTACACGCTATTCGCATAATCGAATGTCTTTTCATTTTGTTGCCAGAAGAAACCATTCATTCCGAGCTATTTTACAATATTTTTTAATATTAATTCATTAACGGCGAAAATTCCATCGATGCGACATTTCATTTTGAATCTTATCAAGTAACTCTTATTCGTCGTTATTTATTTATTACAGCAATACAAATTTCCTAATAATCGATTGTTTTGCGAATCAATGCTACGACAATCAAGGTTCTGTTGCGTTAATACGCGTTTCCAATATTTTCTCTAAATACTTTGATATAATTTAAAGCATTGTTTGGCCCTGGGAACGGTTGGCAACAACGAGAGGGTCCAAAATATTTGTACAAAGATTAGAAGACTAAATTTATTTGAAGTTCCAATATATCTAGAATATTTCAAATTTCTGTGGTCGAAGCACAGCCGAAAACAGCTGTTAAATTCGTCGTTTCGACGGAAACGTTCGAACGCGAGAAACGGGGTGTCTGTCAAAACGCTTCGTATCGCTGGATGTTGCGTAATTGCGGAAAGACAAACGACCCATAAAGGTTAAAACTAAGCGCTCGCGAATCAGATTGTGCGAACTAGTTGGCGATAAATTTTCGAAACCATAAACAGAAAAGGCTTTTCGCCATATGTTAGAGCCGAAAACAGAATCGTTTCTAGTTGCAATTCGAGCTACGTGTTCAATGAACAATCTAGAAACTCTTCGAATTTTGACTGTGAAAACAATTGAAATAAATCGTTCCTGGATAGAAATTCACGGTCAACTTAGTTATATTCCGTTCAATTTATTCGATTCCGATGTTTTGGTAGTAGCGACAATGATAAAATCTAGTGAAAATTGGCACATAATGTAAGTTTACTTTAATATTTCTGAATTTCAACGAACAGCCGAAAATCTAATTATCAGGATAACGAAAATTAATTGTAAAGTGTACGTATCTGATCGTACGAGAGTTACGATGCATCGATCCACGTGCCACGATCGCTACGTTTCTCGTTCACCGTCGTCGTTCTTGCAATTTCTACTTTTTTCTTAATTTATCTTTCTCTTCTTTCCTTTATTTTTCGCCGAACGATCGAAGATTCGTCGAAAGCAATCAACCGAAACGGCAAGAACGTTTCGCTGGGAATCGTCGGCTTTACGACGAAAATCCCTATCCCTCCATATACGTGCACGTTCGTCGAACAATCAACGTTCCAGCGCATCGATAGAAAAACAGATACCCCATCGAGAGAGAAACGCAGCTCCTGGTTACGTAAAGTTACTACTGCCACGAGGCTGGCGATTCACGCCGGCAAAGAAAATGCGTAATAACGGTAGGAAGAACGCAGCGTCCTCGCCAGCCTCTCTCCGCCCATTTCATTTCGGTTGCGAAGAGTATGTATAATAAAACACTTCGGTGGATATACGTCGTCGTTGCATTTTATCGAATTCGCGTGGCATCTCGGCCCGGTAAACGGAGGGAAAACACGATTACCGCTCGTCGTCGATCTCTCCCGTTCCCTCGTGTACCGCGCCACGTCCTTTCCCGCCACGTCGGCGCAATTTTCCGATTTCCAGCCGGTTTTCCTCATCTCACGGCTTGGCTTTCGCGCGGTATCACGCGCGAACATCTCGCAGACGCACGCGTGCCATCGATAGCGGCGCGTCGAGGCGTTGCACTTTCAATAATTCAACGTTCGTATGAATGACACGCCAGGCGAACGAAGCCGAAGCGGCAACTCTATGGAAGAAACGATTTCCTCGAAATTCTCGATCGGCTGATAATTTCGAGGTCGCGCGCGAAATAAACGTCACGAGGATCGTCTATAAGTCACTACGGACAAATAAGATCTCTGACGTTCCTCGGCTTTCTCGTTAACACGAGACCGACGAGAGTGACGAGAGTGACGAGAGTAGTAGGCTCTCTTCTACCGCTTCTCTCTCTATCTTTCACTCGCTCTGACGATTCTCCCTCTTCCTTCTTTCTTGTCCTCCCTCTCTCCATTCCCCCGCCCATTCTTTCACCTCGCCTATCCCACTTCACTTCTCTTTCTCTCTTTCCGCGTCTCTCTTCCACGTCCTCTTAATCGTACCTTCTCTGTCGAGCTTCTGGCTGGCGTATCTACGGGTCGTTGATATCGCGTCGCCTCGTGTTTTCTCGGATAACGCGTACAGCCGCCGTCTGCCGCGATCGCGGCACAGCACGCTGCGACGCGGCGCGGCGGCTACGTGCTCGTCGATAATAATTATTGACAGATGGGACTGACTAATGCGGCCGCCGCTGCGCCACGACATTTGTCTAGCGTGAGTAAACTTTCAGCTACGCAATCTCGCTTCTGCCAGCGGCGAGACCTTCCTCCGCAGGAGAACATCCAAGCCGACACACGCGCCGCGCTCCTCGCTGTCCCATGAATTCCGATCCCAGTTTCACGATTCATCCGCTGTCTTCGCCACGTTGACATTTCGCGAGATTCGCAGCATCGCGTACAGATACTTCCAACTTGGTACAGCATGCTTCAAAACATCGTACCGTGACATTTTAGTCCATCTATCGAGCAGATCGGATCTCACGTGACAAGCGTTTAACGACTCGTCACGGAACGAATTTTGTTCGATAACGGGATTTCGGAAAAGTAAGCTAAACTATTTAAATGCCTCGCGTACTCTACGGTCTTTCGCGTAATCGTAAAAGCCCTCGGTAAGATACAACACCAGAAATCCTCTCAGATACTGCTCCAAAACAATTTTTGCTCCGGAAGAATCCCAAGTACCCAGTAACAAACAAACGTCTTTAATCTGGCGCGTCCATCTATTTTCTTTTACGACTCCAAATGACCAGATTTCGGCAGCGTCGTTCGCGTTAATTAGAACCTTCTTCTTAACTGCGACACGCAAAGTACACCGGCGAACCGTTTAACGTCATTTATGAATCATCTTGTATATACAACATCGACGAACTCTCGGAAAAGACAGTTTGTTTTCGCCAGTGAGTCGAACGTACCGGGCTGCGCGTAGGCTATTTCCACAAAAAGTTGGAGAATATCAAAATGAAACGAACCACGCGCGCGATTTTCGACAAGAAAGACACGACTTTGCGCGTGTGCACGCAACCGGTGTCCCCGGTTCGAACATTTTTCTTCTTTTTTTCTCTCGCAACCGCATGCACAAGGTATATCGCCAGAGGTAAAGTATACCTGGTTAATTGCATAATTTCCTGTAACAAGTATTTTTGTAGCGTGCCGCGGTTCTGGATCGCGGTGTCCGTCGTCTGCGACACCAGCCTCTCGCGGAGTAAATAAAAGATTACCGGGAGAGGACTTTAACACCTACCTCGCATCGGCTGACGATGTGATGCAATCCGCGCGCTGCTCCAGGCATTCTCGAACCGTTCTCCTCTCGCGGATCGAATTCCTCGGCGTGTTACGCGCGCCGCGACAAATCGACGGTTAGCCGCGAAATTTTACCGAAATGATAGAAACTGATAGGTGAACAAATTATATCGGAGGCGTACGATGTACGATTAGAATTAAACGAACGAGATCAACTGTAACAATAAAACCCTCAACTACAGGTGATATTCGGATTACATGATAGTTTCCTTTTTCATTTTCTTTTTCTTTTTTTAAGAACGTGAGAAAGTAGAAGAAATATCGTAATAATCTCGTAACGGCATTAGATAATCGTTCGTTATTATTGAAATCGATGGGAGTAGAAGCTACTGCAACACAAAATTAGAAAGTGTCGGTTGCCACATACGTTATGTTATTTTAATAAGTTTTTATTTATGCGCTTTCATTCGGACCTACGAATCTGTTAGGACCGAAGTTGACCAATTTCTTAAAAATAAATAATTTATCTTCGTAAATTCGCAAGAGATGACATAAATAATCGTACGCTACTAAACAAATTTGAAACATAACGTAACACCATCAATTTCCCCTACTTCCAAATTCATAGAATTGATCAGCGTGGTTTCCACGCAGCTCGTATAATTCGCCCCAGTTTCATAAAACACCCCTGCCTCGAGCCTATACAATAAACTGTAACGTGTACACTTAATTCGAACCACGGCCTCCTCTTTTAAAATTCAATTACGCGTCTACAACACCGTGACACGTTACGCGTTAATAATCCATGACGGTCGATGGAACGCGAATCTTCGTGTCTATTTAATTCTCGCCAGCAAGAACGAACAAAGCTGTGGCAGGCTACGAGATAGATAAGAGCGCCTTCGTGAATTTGTTTTTCCAGCGCGATAAAAAGCTCCGCGCCGACAGATCCGAGATTCGCGGAAACGCAGACTGACTTTCGATTCGACGAACTTCGTCGCACGGGCCGTTGCACAGGCGAATTTCGTCGCTCAGCGAACCAGCAGCACGACGGCGAGGTACGCGATTTCGTGCTCATCCGAACGAATAACGCGTCGTTCGACTCGGATAAAACACTTGTTGCGACCCGTGCAAATCTTCGCCACGACACGACCTTACCATCTGCCATTTACAACGAAATTAAGATCTATGATTTGCCACGAAGTTACTATCGTTCGTCGTTTACTCGTACGTAATCTTGATTTGTTTAATTCCGAAGCAACGATTCATGTCCTAATCTCATTTGTGTCTTAACGAGCAAAAAGATCTTTGATGTTTCGTGAGAATCTTAGCATACACCTAAGACGAGTAATCAATCAGTATCAACAACTTTTTCGTACTTTCGTCAAATTTACGAAGTTTATTGATAGTAAGAAAATACGATTGGATTTAAAATAACGCGAAGGTTTCGAAAATCTTTACGATAGCTCTTTTGTCAGTTGATATCGTCAGCGAAATTTTGTAAATTTTCTAAGCTGGCCAAGAGTGATATATTCTCTTGCAAGTAGTTTTATATTTGTTGTAATAGTAACATTTTTGGCAATAAAGTAAATAATATTTTACCAGAAAATGTAACAAATTACGAGGCTGGTGTACTTTCGAATATTATATGAACGATGTAAAGAGATGTGGAGCACGTCGACTATGCGCGGTATGGAACATGTTCCATGTGATGTCGATGATGATGACGATAATAGTGATATAGAATATTTGTTATCTGATATATACGTGCATTGTTACGTAGTGCATGGCTATAAAAATGTTAATGATGAGAAAAAGCAGATACGTATTCGCCTGTAGGGACACGAAGAATATGTTGTATTCAGGAGTTGAACATATGGAAGATATAGAAGATAAAAATAAAATGTACAAAATGATACGTATCTGTTCAAATTAAATATAAATAATTTTTTTATAACGGAAATACAGTTTCTCCAATTTTTCCTTATAAATTAGTTGGATCATTGCGTGGTAAATATCACCTTTTCGCAAAACCAATATTCACGTTTCTTTTCGTGCTATACGAATCATTATTACGAATTACTAGCATGTATTAATTTGTTCGTATTTCAATATTCGTTTCTTTAAATAGACTTTTAAAGTCGTTTTCATGTTACACGTGATTATCTTTCTACGGAAATTAAATTAAGAGTTGGCTGCCGTTTGAATGAAATTCTGGCTAAATTATTATCTCTGTTTTGGAGCGTTGCTTAAATATATTATTAGGCGCAAAATTTAATACATTATTATTCATTAACTATATATGAATATTATAATTAATACGAGTAACATGAGCAATACGCGAGAAAAATGTTTATGTATAATGTATACTGTAACGCATCTATTAATAATTTGACTCGATACGAAATAACATATCCGAATACCTTCTGTTAATTTCATCACCTAAAAACTATATAAAAACCGTGATACAATAGAAAATCTGTTACATGTAATTTTTTAAACGACGTCTAGTTGATATCCCCCCTAATTGGAACAAATCTTTTAATAAGATAGATAAACCAAAAATGAATATAACGACCTCAGGTGCGCTGATCCTTTCTCCCTCATTATCGAGGAGCAGCAATTTAAATTTTCCACATGGACACCTTTCTCGTAAGATTTAACGCCATTAGATATCCTTTTCTCGAGAATATGTTGGAGATGAAACGCTGAAGATGAAATGTTTACTGTAAAATATCGGTTTCGATCATTCCATATTCCGTGAAATTTATCTTCGCAAAAATCCAACGTTCACGAAGAGATTAATATTTAGATTGGAATAATTATGAGAAATAATAAATTTCGTATTTCGGGTAATAAATATGAAATAAACATGTGCAAAAGTATATAAAAATAATAATCACAGAATGATTTTATCGTTCAAGGAAAATAAAGATGTGCTGTTTTACAGAATCCTTAATGAACCTAACAGACATAACTCAAAAGACGTTCCATTTGAATAAGCAATCCATGAAAAAAAAATCTCGGGAATATAACGAAATTATTCGTAATGCTATATAATCCAGTAACAAAACCGTTACAGTAAAACGACTCGAAGCAAACAACTTTGATTTAAGAGAACGAAATTCCTTATTCATCCCGCGAACAGATTTATTGGAATATTACCAAGCACATAAATTTTAAATAAGAAAAGCAAATCCGAGATGATTCTTCCTTCCTCTTGTATGCTAATTCCTACTAATAATTCTCGTCTCCGTATCAATGCCGCACGAATCGAATGTTCGCAATCGTTTGCATCTTCAATTAACGACACATTCATTTTTCACCGTATGCCGACCGATAAATAACTAGGTTAATTTTACATATACAAGCGATCCACGACGGTGATAACTGTTATCGCTCGAAACAACTTGTCTGTAAAATCAGTTCGAATCTCAATGATAAAACACCTCGTGAATACCAGTTACAACGCACCTAATATCTCTTCGTTTGTAATCACTTTGCAATTTTTCTTCGACAAAAATTACGTCAACGCCTCGAAGCAACCAACCTAACGCTTGTTCGACATTATTAACATGTGACCAACTCTGATTACACGACGGATGCTAGTAGTGTCGGTGCTTGGAAATAACGAGATTCGATCGACGAGTGTCTTCGATCGCATCTGTTTGTAAATTTGTTTGTACGCGAAGAAAAGAGAAACTTCCAGCTATTTCGTTCATCCAACACGGCTACCTTTTAATGGCTATTGTCTACGTTAAAATTCCATTAGTTTCGACTCGTCTCCAGACAAATAATTCGTGTAATTAGAGTTCATACAATAGGAATCGTCGACTCTCTCTCTCTCTCTCTCTCTCTCTCTCTCTCTCTCTCTCTCTCTCTTCGATAACTATGATTTCTCAAACACATAACAGAAATTCACGTTCCGACAAGTGGACTCAATCGGCTTATATATCTTTAATCTTTAGCGTATCAAGGATCGATATTCTTCGTTAACGATAAAAAGACATCGTGTGGTTCTTTTGTATTATCGCGTTAGTTTATATTGTATGTTCATCGTACTAACGTACTCGTTGGATTTAACAAAGTTATCATTCGTGAAAATTGTGAGATTAATTTTGTTATACATAAATATTATTTATTTAATATGTAGGTTCTCCGTTCATACTAGATTATAAATGTTTATACGATCTCGGAATTTTATAAACGTAATTAAAAACATGGAAGCTAAAGAGATTAATTTTACACACTATCGGCATCGCTGAATAACCCTCCTATCTTGGTATGCTACAAGTTAATCGACCACTAACTAATGTTTCGTTCTAATAAAAAAGAAAGTTATATTACACAACTTTCTTTTACTCCTAGTACCGTTTTCTAACTCGAATATTCAGTCCCCTTTGAAATACTAGCGACGCGTTCTATTGGCCATTTATTATTAGTGATTGCGTAAATATTATGTAGTAGGTTCGCTTTGGCTTCATTCAGGACAAAGTGGACCGATAATATTTACTACGTATGTATATACAAAATCTGGTGAGTGAATGTTTACGTGATACAAACAGAATTACGCAAAACTAGTAGCACAATGGCGCTACAGTAATCCTATATTCCGTTCATTTACGTGACAAATGTGCACGTCGATGCCGTCGGTGTCGAACGAATAATAAAGACTCCGCATGGTAATAATCTAATTCGTGCCATCAAAGGGCATACGTTCCGCGGGAATCCGAGTGTATTCAAATTACCCGTCATTCAGCCGAAAAAAGAAAAACACGATTTCTCGAAGATTTCCCCGTTCGAACAACCCGCGATTTATATTTACACGCCTGACGTTGCATCGTACGTATCGAAAATTCAAGAACATGTAGGTTAGGAAACATTGGAACAAGAATGGTACTTCGGCCATTAAAATTCAGACCTTCCGTCGTATACGCCAATGGCGCCACAGATAACTCGCTTTGATCAAAATCAGAGGGAAGAAATACGTAATATTATTTTCAACAATATTCCATCGACAAACGTTAGTCTATATATCGAACGATCTTCTTGCATCGCAATCGCAAAAATACTCACTAGCACGAGCCACGTTCCGCTACAGTGGATTCGTGGAACGATGTTTCCTTCGCGTATACCTACACGTAAGAACGCGTTTTGGCGCGTAACGATAGAAACAAACGCGACAATGACAGCACGTCAAAGAATGTCGCGTGAACGGTAGAACGAACGAGGAAAAGTATGTACTCACCTCTGTTGCAAAAACGTCAACAACCGACGTATTCTTCGAACGGGATGTTTTTCGCCTTATCTTGGACGTTTCGATGTCGCGTGGGCAGTCCGCTTCTAAGTAAACAAAAACACAGACTTCAAATCGTCGATTCCCTTCCACGGGAGTTTCTCTGTTTCTCCCGTATATGCAATCACTCGCGTGGTCCTTTCTTTTTTCGACCAGTAAGAAATAGTCGTCGAGAAGAGCGCGGCAACAGCAAATGCGACAACAGAGGTTAGAGTCGTGACAAAGATATATGTAATATGAGAATCAGACGGAGAAAGAGACGAAGATAGAAAGAACGAAAGGAAAGGATAGGAATAGAAGAAAAAGAAACGAAACACGAGAAAAGTAGCTAGAGATAACGAGTACAAGTTTTCTGCACTTGAAACAGTATATATGTGAGATACGAGAATCTCACACGTCGATCACCAGACACGAGAAATACTTTCGCCGAAACGAAAGGCTTTCGTCGGTTCGCCGACGATTCGATTCACTGGTCGTCGAGATGTCACGTCGTCAGCGAATCCACATGATTGGCCCGCGGCTTTTCGAACGTTCCTGCCCGTTTCGACGTACGGGTCTCACTGCTACAGTTTTTCCACCGGAAGTCGTCAAAAAGTGAAACTTCCCTCGATTAGAGAAACGATTTGTAATTCTGTTTGATTTGGAAGGTGCGTGGCTGCATGCGTGGCGCGCGCGCGCGCGTGTGGTTCGAACTCTCGCGATGAGGGAGATAGTCCTCCTCCTCCTCCGGTGTGTGTTCCTGCTCAGGATCCGATCGAGCAGACACTGACCCCACGAGACGACGTCGGAGAGAACGAGAGAGACAACGAACGAGACATTCGAGAGAGAGAAAATAACTGAAGGAAGCGTACGCGAAAGATGAACGAAGAAACGGAGAAGGGGAAGAGAACAGAGTGCAAGAGAAAAGAAATCGGAGAAAGAGACGAATGAACGCAAAAGAAAAGAACGAGAAAGAACGAGAAAGAAAGAAAGATAGTTAACAACAAATCGCGAGCGCGTATAATACCGGACTCACAGTTGGCAGTCTCTCCTCTCGTATCTTCTACCGCCAAATTAACACGCGAATGTCATTCGATTCGTCGAGAGATCACGAACAAATTTCAAACTGATTTCGTACGCACTGATTTTAAGTAATCGTAACACTGGTAAAAAGTCACCGTTGATATTTCAGCGTTTCGTTTGGCGAGACACGAGTTCGCGCGCACAAACAAAACGTGTCAGCACGTCGCGCGCTTGTTTAGAATATACTGAATATATTTTGACCCGAGCGCTCTGTTCTGGCTCAGCGCTGGCGCTTCGCGCGTTCGGCAGTCTTCGGTAGCGATCGGTCGCGCTCGCACTCCGTGGCCGAACCAACCACAACGCTCGACCAACCGCGAACGAAACTCGCGCCCTCGCTCGATTGTAAATTACCTTGCAGGGCCGATGCACCACGATCCATATTTACTGAAATCATAGCAATTTCTGTTTTATTTTTTTTTCCACAGTTCGAAGAATAATGCTACGAAAATATACCTGCCATTCGAAATCTGGATTCTCGTACCGAAACGTTTACCGATTTCCATGTCCGCCTCGTCGCAATTCGAAAACAAAGAGACGATGTACAACGTATCGCGTATTTCTAATCGTTACGCTTTTATACGCTAATACTCTTATCTATTGCATTTCTCGTATATCGTATGATTTAAGAGGTATAAAATGTCCTTTTTTGCTTGCAACGTGCATTTGCAATTTCATTACATAACCAACATAAACATATTTCCATAAAATGAATGCCAAAGGTTCGATTACACTGTTCAGTCGTCGATCGTTGATAAGAATTACGAATGGTCAAAATTTCTTCTTCGTTACATCGGTAAGGTTGTAAAATCCTTATACGTCATTTATTACAATGCATCGCATCGAATTAGATTAGAATTTTTGTTACGAGTGTCTAAAAAGCACGAGAACAAAGCGAATCGGAAGATACACCGACAAATATCGGCATTCCGCCGTAACTTTGAACGAAAATTAGATGAATAAGAAGCAAAGCGAAGCCTTCAAATCGTACGCTACTTACTTAACGTGTCGTATGATGCAAATAAACTGTGAATGGTAATAGCATTACAAATTCATTTAACCTCCAGAGAAAAATTTATAAATAAATATTAATGCGCAATACGAACCAGTGGATAGATACATTCCGTGAGCGTTTAATGAAACGGTTAATCGTCACAGAGCTGATATTGCGATTCCATCGATATGTTTCCCCGGCTCGTTAAAAGTGCGATATATATATGTGCTTGTCATTAAACTGTCACGCTTCCATCGTACCACAAAAATCCTATCAAGAATTTTAATTGCATCGCGCACAAACGCGGCGTGAATCCTCCCAATCTCCTTCGATATCATCGGATAAAGGTAACAACAGCATCGGAGAGCATTGTGGAACATACACTTTCGCATGTATACATTATGCAAATTAATTCCATCGATTGGCCGGTAGGCTGTACACAGCCTTGTAGAGGGTTTTAGTAACTCTGTTCTAGCTACTGCTCTCGAGAATACGGCTATTCCAAGAGCCCCGTTTACCGGACAATTTCTAGAAAATAGCATCGTTCTAGAGGAACCAGCGAGGAAACATCGAAAGGGTTAGTAGAAGAAATTGAACGAGGTGTAGGTTGTACAGAGGATATACTTTACAATTATTTCCACCTACTGCGACTAACAACTCCCTTATGATTCCTGTACCAACGATGCGATATTTCCAATATATCCTTTACGATGTTCTATATTTTCTTGAGTCAACTAGAGCTATCTTATTACGTTTGAACTGCTTGTACAATTTTTCGTAATACCCTTATTAAAATTTTCTTTATACCTAGCTACTTAAAGTCGAAAAGCAACGAAGATAATATGGTAAAGTAATATCGACTCTCGCGATTAAAACCTGCCTCGTGTGATATTTTACGATTCGTTGAATGTCGGCTACGAACTTCTTATAGCCTATAAAGTATAATACGATTTAGCAGTTATTATCTCGGCAACATTGTAACATTTCCACGTCAAACGTGCACGATGACACGTGATATGTGGGAAAATCACATAACACTTTTTTATTTAAGATGGTGCGAGGATATTCATATATTTCGATCTTAAGCGATTAAGCCGGGTTCAGTTATTACGTTTTCAATTATTATTTATCGTTCCTTGTGTGTATTCTTGACTGTTCGCCAAATATCACCAACGTCCATATAATAGGATACGGAGATAATCTTTTCGTCGAGCTATCCGGCACGGTTAATCGGTAATCTTTGAGATAATGCTCCTTCCCAAATCAATCCGATTTTGCTATCTTCCTACTTCTGCGCGTATTGGAAAGACTCGCGCTATAAACCAAGCAATATATTCTATGAATTTACAAACGATTAACGACCATCGTAATTATCTTAAGAGGTTCGTGGGAGTAATCGAAGGACCGATTATCGCGTGCCGACTATGGCGAAGTCGCTCTTCTCAATAGCACACACGCGATTAAAGTAAACGTATGTAAAGGACAATGTATAGACTAGGTAGATCATAAACGTGTATGAAACCAAGAAACCCGCTAAATATAGCAGTTCTTATTTCGATAATGATGAAAAGGATGGATGAAGGAAACAGTCGAAAGCAAATAATTCGATTGCCTTGTTTTTTCGAATGGGAAGATGGGAACACGGAAAACGGTGGAAAATTACATGCTCGTAGACGCGCGCCAAACACGCAATTGATCAATAAACCCTCATAAACGTAGCGTTTCATTTGCCACATTTCTTATTCATAAACCAGAAGTAATTTTTACGATAATCGTAGATGTTAAATTTTCAATAGCGAGTTAATACGATGTCCGTTTTCTTAAAATTTTACGTTTTACAGGATAAAAATATGTATTTATTTTTGTTTGAACATGTCCTGCCTCTCTATTTTATCAAGGGAAAATGGAGAGAATTAAATATATATATACAATGAAGATGGCGTCTTGTTCCATACCATCGTGCGAAAGAAACGTCCGTGTCACAGATTTCTGCCTTACCTTCTTCGCTTCCTCACTTTTCGATTAATTTTCGTCAGTTTGGAATTTCTTCAGAAAGAATTCACCGATATCATCGAATAAAACAACTACTAGCACTTATTTTCAATCACATTACATTCAACAATGAGTAACAGGAGAACCTGTAAACACGTCCAAACATGGATCTAAAGACATCGATATGTCGCCTAGGTTCTGTGAACTTTATGCTATGACTACGTAGCGTAGCAATGCAACAGGCGTCGATGTATGTACTTACCTACAATCGCGATTTTGCGATTTGTCTTTCCATCTTTCCTTTAATAGTAGTTTGGATACTATTAATAACCTATACGTGCAATTACGATTCAGCATTATCGAGGAATTTTTTTTCAAATCGTTTCGCAATCACCCGTAATAATTTTCTGTCTTAATATACTGATATTAAACTATGAAAAAGAAAGGGAAAATTAATATTGGAAAAAATAAATTTGAATCATTATTACGAGAAATTATATTATAACAAATTATACAGCATCGTCCTTGATTCTTATCGCGTATATTATTCCGCGAAACGAGCATCAAAAGGAAGTTCGATCGAGGGTTTGCTCAACGACGCAGTGTAGTGATAATGAGGATCCATTCCTGCGAGCAGTCAACTGTATGCAATTATCCAATGGTAATGCACGGTTAGTAGTAAGCTGTTAGTCGGATTAGCTGGTTTGTTTCAAAGGATTCGTTTAGCTGTCAAATTTCGTAATTAGTGACCGTATATTATTGGAATTAAATAAAAATAAAATTCATAAATTTTTAAATGTTATACTTTCATACCTTTATGTAGATCAAGTTTTTCAATATGTAATTACATACATGATTGAAGCTTCGATATATCTACATCTGTTATAAATAATCTTTTTTATTTTATCTCCATTTGTAATTACATTCTGCCTGATATTAGAAATTATTTGTACTCTTAAGGCACATTCATAAAATCTTATTCACTCATAACAGTATAAATAAAGAATATTGTAAATAAAAAAAAAAAAAAAAAAATGGAAATCAATAACATAGTTATTAGAAAAAATTTTATTTTGTGCTATATAAAATGATCACAGTGAAAGGCATATTTTAAATTACATTCTAATATTGAAGAGATCGTTTTGTTTGTATGTCTTCTAATATTGTACGAAGTTCCTCATCTTCTAATCGTCCTTCTAAACTGGGTATCAAAGCCTTTGCCTCTTCTGGCGTTTCCGGGCAAAGATTTGCGAGCGAAGCTAGTTCAAATTTATGAAGTTTCTTCTGCATAAGTAAACTAAACAAAAATATACAAATTTTATAACTTGCTGTGAATATTTTTTATTAAAGAGGATAATTTAAGGAAGTAAATTTTTGTCTTAGGTATAAAAGTATTTATGCTTAAGACGTCAGTTTTGTGATGGTACTTACTTTCTTACAGCAGCAATGGTTTCTTTATTTTTAAACCGACGAAATCGGTTCGTATAAGTTAAACTCTTCATAAAAACTTCAGAGAATTCCTGTTCCTCCTCGGCTGACTCATTTTGAGCTTTCCTGTGCTCCAACAGCATCAACACTTCCGAAATTAACAAGGTCTCTGCATTTTCAAATTCTAAAAAAAAAAATTACACATAGAGCTTTTATTAATCAGACAGTATTGTTTACGCAATTTACTTAAAACTTACTTTATTTTCTTTAAGTCACTCGTGGGTACATTTTTGATTGAACATTACTAATCACAAATTTTTAACAAAATCTTATTAATCATATTTTGCAAAAAAGATACATTTATTGTATAATATAAATATAGCACAAAACATTATATATAAATTTACATATGTTGCTTATTATAATATGTATAATTTAATTTTATTATATTATATATATAATTTATTATAGTACGTTTAATATATATTTTAATTTATATGCACACTTTATTACAGTCGATCTTTTACAACTCTTACTTGAAATTCTTAATTATAAACCTTAGTATGTAATATCACAATCCTGGCAGTATCCACGAACTATAATATACAAATATTTCGCATTTTTACTAGATTAACGAACTGTATATCATTGATTTGGTTTATTTATATATCCCTTTTCCGTAAGAAAATCATATATTTTTCGTGTTTTATTTACGTCAATTTTAAGCAAAACCCTAGCTTGTGCCAATCTAAGATAACCAGCTTTTTTGTTTTCTGTTATTAAAATTTGTTTGAAATCGAGGTAATTAGTAGGTACTATACGCGTAATTGAACAAAGCTCTTTTTCGGCTGAAGTTAATTTCTCATATCCTGGAAGACCTTGAATTGCAAGTGGCGGCGCCGTTTTTCGTTGTGCGATTGTACTCGATATGGAATTACTAAAATTAATGTTGCAACCAGGTAATATAGTCTTCCAGCTATAGTCAGGATTATTCAAGTATTGTTTCCTTTCCTTTTCATTCTCTTGCCTAAGTTTGCTTAACTTTTGGAATATTGGAACACTATGAAAGTGTTCCAAACCATTATTGCGAAATTCAAATAACTTATTAAGATAATTTTTAAGTTCTCCCGCTCTATGTAAGCCTTCCATGAAATAATCGAACTCTATACCTCCTAATAATTGCATAAAAATTAATAATCTTTCTGCAAGTGCTCTAGTTATTGTACATTCGTATCTCTGTATCCAAGATATGGTCCTTCTAAATGCTATCAGTCCATGATTACGTATAATTTTTCTTCTCCTCATACGTTCTTTCAGTCTGTTATTATATGCTTGTACTATAGCTACTTGTAATTCTTTTCCTAATTCATAATTATTATCGCTTACATCAAATTCATCGTAGTACAAGTTGGAAATTAATAATTCTGCATGATTATCAAAATTGACTTCAAAATCTGATCTTGCTGCATTGTATCCAGCCAAAAGTTTACAATTAAGAGTATTAGGCGCAAACCGAGGAGGTTCTTCTAAATCTTGCAATTTATATAAATAAGGAATAGGTTCACAACCAACCAAACTAGCTTTCGTTTCTTCCATTTTTGGCAATCCTGGCAAAGCCTGATTATCGATATAATATTGAAGATAATGACTTTTACATTCTTCCATCGATTTCCCTTGTATTCGTCTGGCCATGTCAACCCAATTACCAAAACCACACTCCTGTAAAACATCTAAACATTCTAATTCTTGTTTCGCTGTCCAACCACTTTCATCGATCAAGGGAAATTCGTTCTTTATGATGATATAGTCGTGATCGTTTCTGTGACTGCTAATTTCTGATCCGTTGGAGAAACAAGAGGGACACAATTCCATACTATCACACACAGCACAACGAATATACGGCTCTGTCAATGCGGATTTGCATACGCGGCATATTGGGTCTGAAGTAATGATTTCATCGTTCACGACTGACACGTCGAGTTCTACGTTATGTCCAATCTTTTCTGTTCTACTCGATGAGTAGTCTAAAAGAGGATAATCGTTACTTTAGGCCATGCCGCAATTAAACATTATCTTTACACGGTACAACGTAAAATGTTAATTGTTATCGGAAAAAACATTAACAAACATCATATGATTATAGGTTAGAAACAGACAGCATTGTTTCCGTCTCTTCTTGCTAAATAAAAGAAAAAAACAAACATACCTTTCGGAAATTGCAAGTCCGCCGCATCTTCCTCCGTCATATCAGTTAAATTCGGATTAGTCATATTTTTTTATTATATTAATTCTCTACAGTGCTCTAAAAGACACCCTTCTCCTTAAACGTATACTATACTACTAACCTCGCTACTCACTACGCTACGCTTGTGCCAATTAGCTGGAGTTGTAAGTACTTGTTTTGCTCACCAGATGGCAGTTCCAGACCGTGTACATATATACTTGATCGGTAAATCTTTTAATGTTTTGTATTCTAGCGCCGCTATTTTAAATGCAACGCTTAAATCAGTTGACTACGTGAAGTGTGCAGAATTTAAGTTTCTAAAATAATTTAACATTTTTAATGTCCCGCATAATATGGAAATCGAAATAGTGTTTTAATTAGTTAATAAACAAGATTAAAAAGAACGTCAAAGATATGTCAGCTTCGTCATATTGAACGAGAAACGTTGGAAACGATGAGCATTTATTTTCCAAATACATTAGGTATGTATGTTATTTAAGAACGTATCGAACCTTGAAAACGGCGGTTGAATTACGAACATAACCTGAATGTATAAAATCGTGAAGGTCTCAAGTAAAATTGTATGTTTTCCGAATACGGAATTAAACAATTTGACATCGAAATAATTAACATGCGTAGTATACTATCTTTCAAATCAGTTAGACACGCGTACGTGTTAGTTACACAGATATAATGCCCTCGAACTGAGCGAACGTAACAAACCACGAAACTAAATATCTTTTTGGCTCAGGTAACTCGATACATATCTCACTGTCTTACGAAGGATAAGTTTCTCAAGAAAATTTTGTTGTATATAATTATGACTGACGTAACTGCGGTTTCATAGAATAAATTCTGAGTAATTTTATCTTTCTTATAAAACTACAGTGCTATCTCACTGTTTGTGTCCGAATTAGTTTATCTTACTTGTAGATCTCTGTACTTATTTTCTTACTTCTTTAACACGTGAGTTTATCTAAAATAAGAAAAATATTTTGTTGCATGTGATCCGATGTTTCAAGTCGAGATGGTTTGATACATAAAAAAGCAAATAAGGTACAAAAATGTATTAAAAAGATAGTATTAAAAAATATTTATCGAAATAAATATACAAACATTATTTAGTATCGTTCTAAGAAATACGCGAAATAAAACTAAAAAATATACGAAAAATACCAGACAAAGGAAGCCAGGTGTACGAACGAGTTCGCCTACGTTATCTTTTATAAAACAAACGATGCTTGTCATGTAACGTGGACACATTTAAGAATACGTCCACATGTTGAACTCTCTATCGGAACGTATAGTTTGCAAAAGAATAATAATAAGTCACTCGCGGATAATAATAGAGTCACTATGCAAATATTGGCAACAGTCTCGTGAAAGCGATGTACGAGAATTCCTGATACTGTAACTTGAAATTAAAAATAATTGTCATATATAATTTTATAATTTATTGAAATACACATAATCTTGTGATTTATTGAGAAGAATAAGAAACATCTAAAAAAACGTTTTTAAAGCTCTTAATCTACTAAATCTATGGAATATTGAAGTTTAATTTATTAAATCCAGAAAAGTTTGAGAAAATTTATTGAATCAATTTTTTTTTTTTTTTTTTTTTAGTTTCAATATTTAATTTATTGTTCCAGTAAAATGTACACTTGACATATTCGTTCCATAGTTTTCAATTTGGATTATATAATATCCAGGCAATGAGAAGGAAGACCATTATCTTCCGTTTACAACCATAATTCTTTGGTCGATTTACGTCAGGATTATTGAAAAGACACTTAACCTTGGCCTTCGTACCTTCCGTAAGGGATTTCATTCGGGATAATAACTTGTTTTTAGCCCTCGTAATAAGCCGAAAAGATTCATATCGCGCGTTTATTGTGACCTGCTAGGCGTGGAAACCGGTTTCATTGAAATTTTTACGAGTCAACCGATCGATCCAAATCAAAAAACTTATCGCTTCGTGTAATATCCTATTCCTTTCTTCCCAGAGAAAAGTATTCACCGTCTGGAAAATTTTCATTTTACCATCGAATAACGCGAGTCGTTTCAACTATTGCAACATTTTGCGAATTTTAATACGACAATAGCCGACGTACTATATCACTTAAACACGTGTTTTATATTCGGATGAGACATATTATACGTGTCATGTGTCGAGGAAAATACAGATTTATAAAAGTTATCGTATGCATTACCGATTATAGTACTCTTCGTTTCATTTTACATATGAAAATAACGACGCAATACGGCAATTAATTTCTAATTATCGCCAATCATAAACTGATTTATCGTAAATGTTTTCACGATATTTACGAAATATTACAAATAATTGTATCTGAAAATTCATTGCGCGCGCGTAACAAAAATAAAAAAGTGGAGGCGTGTTGGGAAAAAGTAGTTCGTCTTGGAACAAGATTAATTGGCATGATTTCTGTAGATATCTGAAAATAGGAATCGTTCCACCAACGGTTATTATCGTAACGGTTGCGTAAACATCGATCTTTAGCGACAGCTTCCTACATTGCGCTCGATTCTCTTGCAGGCGAAGAGAAGTTTGACGAAGATGAATTTGCACGTGAAATACACACCGAATGAAAATCCCCGTATGGCGATATCTATGGCAATGTCACGCAACAAAAGGAACATCGTCACGAATAACACCGTGTATAGGACGCGAGCATAATTTAAGACGATAGTCCGGCTACGACAAGGACCGAGACTGTTTCCAAACACGGACAACGCGTCCATATCGTGGTACAACGATCGAATATGTATCGAGAGTCCTCGAAGGACTGACTCAAATACGCTGAAGCGTGTTTCTCTTTTGTTTCCTTTCTTTTTTTTTTTTTTTTTTCACGTGACCGCGCTGTGTTTCTCATATTCGTGACTTGGACGATCTCTTGACGAACGAATGATGAATCCCGAGCAACCGGATTTTTCCAACGCAAGAACGCTACATTTCCGTACTCACGATGACGGTGATAACGTTAAAGAAGAAAGCGTTCGATCGGACCGAGGAAACATCTTCGACAACGTTTACAAAATGACTACTATAGATAGGTACGTTCCTTTTATCGAATAAAAAGTGAAAATATAACGAGGCAAATAATAAAATTGTCGAAGAAGATATAAAGATACATTGGCTTTAAGTTAACGAGGGAATTCAATCTCTCGATTAAAGATATTTCTGCGTGTAGACTGAATCAACCGAGAAATATGCTTTATTTTTTTCTTTCTATCCTTTCGTTCAATTTTACGTAAGATTAGATCGAGTATTATTTGATTGGGTTCTTTTATAATAGTTAGAGCATTAAATAATACTCGAATACATTGCTTATAACCTAGAAGATATATAAGAAAGGAAAAACAAATGATATCGACGAATTCACTCGTTTTATTTATTCTGAGCACGATTTCAAAGAAGAAATTAATGTAAACGTATGTATTTCTTGTTTGATAGGTCCCTAGAAAGTTCGTTTCCTTACTTTTTATCGATCCTTATATTTTCTTCGTAAAGTTCATTCTAACGCTTCTTTCATCTCGTAGACATTATAACGAAAAAACTCGGCGATTTAACAACTCTCGCGGAACAGCTTTCGTAAGAAAGAATTAATTCTGTGAGAGAAATATGGTAATATTATTTTAGAATACTCATTTAATAACATAGTGTTGGCGACTAACGGAGATCGAACGCAAAGTTTCTATTTCGAACTACGTACATGTGCATGTAAAAACGAATGATACTTTCATGGATAAATGAAACGTCAGACAACAGTGATCAACGGTGAAAAATATGTTATTGTTTCCAGAACTTCCCGTTATTTTTACACCGTTCCGACATGAGAAATGAAACAGGAGCATTTGCTTCTTTTAAAGCTAACAGAACAATAAGGATTTCTATTTTCTCTATTTTTCATAAAAAACACAAAAAAAGAAAATATGTAGATTATATGACATTGAAATTAGTTTAAAAGTAGAAAAAAATTGTTAATATTATATATATATCGATCTTGACAAGGAAGAAATCTCTCTTTCTCTTCTGCGCTCTACTTGCTATGATTTTCGAATTTCTATCTTTCAATCTCATATCTGGTTAAAAAAACAAAAAGACTCGTAACGTTGCGAGGCAACTTTACGTGAAATTAAAACGGACCTATATCGAATAAAAGATCGTTTAACGATAAATAACGATCAATTTGGATCGGAAACGATCCGAAAGATGCAGCAGAATCAATTAACTTCGCCTGTTTCAGCCATTATCCATAAATCTATCTCGCATTACCTATTTTAGACAGACTTTGAACGTTAAACAAACTAACAAATAAAATTCCTATATATGTTCATAGTTAGCTATTTATCTAACAGTCTAAGAGTACATGACCAGGTAATAAAACCAAAACATTTAACGGTCCAATGAAAACCTATACGCCACAGGCTAGTTAACGAATAATGCATAGGATCATTAAAAAATTAACTGTGATTTCCAGGAAATTAATGTCAGTCGTCAAAGTGTTTCCTCGTTTCTTCGCTGGGAATTCCGTATACCAGCACGAAGATGCCGTTATCGGCTGACAATAAATTTCCAGTCGTTCACAGGAATTGAATCTGTATGGTAAAGATTTAGGGTTGCCTACATACGATCGGATATCTTTTTTATACGAGTAGAGTTGGGATTTATTTTTCTTCGCGCCGTATTCTTCCCCAATCGAACGAAAGAAAAGAAGAAAAAAAAACACCGTTTTCGAAAGGGTTATCGGACCTTTTACGGCATTTGTGACTTCGATTTACCTCATTAGCATCGCCTTCGGCATTTCTATATAACGGAACAACCAATATACATACAGAAGCAACCAGTGCGTTCGAAGGCGAACGGTGCAACTTGCATTTTACGACTTGGTTTACGATACTGTACATCTTCGCTTCCGTCGATCAACAAAAAATACATGTAAATTTTGTATTCATCATTTGTGACAAAGCATGTCGCGACCGATATTCCATAGTTAAAAGTTCATTCGTTTAGCTTTTTCTC
Source organism: Bombus pascuorum (assembly GCF_905332965.1). NCBI lineage: Eukaryota > Metazoa > Arthropoda > Insecta > Hymenoptera > Apidae > Bombus > Bombus pascuorum. The sequence goes on along the minus strand of NC_083488.1, from coordinate 2,482,957 downwards.
GTGAAATATTTTAATGAGAATAATTTTGTAATATTTTAGAGAAATATCACTCGAGATATTCAAATTATAGCGATCGCGAGTCGATGACCTACTAAGAATTTTTGTAAACTTCGTCTCAACTGTAACTTTGATTCTTCGGTGATACAGTGTTGCAACAGCTAGAAACGGTTAAAGAAACAAAAGGTTAAGGCGTACCATGTGCTGTCTAGGAAAGAAGTTATCTCAAATTATTACCATAACGTTCTTCCAACTTGAAAACAGCATTGCCAAAATGAACAAAGAACCGCTTCCTTCTTAAAACATCTTCCTGACACATCGCCAAACTTCTGCTTTCATTTCTTCCTTTTCAATCCGATTCCCTTTGTTAACTCTTACGATGATTCACGCTGTTAAATCGACAGTAAAAAAGAAAAAGGAACATTTCCACGAATGATTTGCCAACAGTTTTCTGATCGATCATCGGAAACAGTCTCATTTAAATGCAACGAAGATAACAGGCGGGCGGGCTCGGCGACAAGTTCTTTCGTATGCAAATGCGAAACGATGCTCCTATACGATACCATTGAGATGCATCGCTTGCTTATTCTTGATAAGATTTATTTTAATCGTAATAATTTTCTTTTTAATTATCACAGCTAGATACTTATAATGGTATATGATGATTAGAATGGAAGTATGATCGTAAACGATCGCGTAGAAACGAATCTTCGAACATTTTGCATCCAATCTCGAGTTTGCGTCCGATCGTCCGATTGCTTCGTAAACAGCCTTCAATCGTAGAATGGCATCCGTGTAGCAGTCGTGCATGATTATTAGACAGCGGAGACACGAATGAATATTCATCGCGTTGTCGAGCAGAGTAACGTGGTATGGTGTGGCGTGGCGTGGCATGGTTCACGGTGGATTCTTGGTGGCAAATCCTGTTTCTGCACTTGGACGACGAAATTACGCGCTTCTAAACGCAAATTGCGAGTTACATAAGCAACAAGCGAGCCAATACCGAAGCTAACGCTTGCGAGACTGCAAAAGTCAGACAAATCGAGAATCCTTTGATCGTGTTAAATAGGCTTGTTAAGCTGGAAACGAATTGTTCCTTAATTGTCGACGTTCGGGTAGCTCTGACGACCATCGAGTTTTTACAACTGACTGCCTCCTATGGATATAGATAATGTTTAGAATAAAGGGGACTCGTTATCGCGAACGGAAACGATCGTTAGAATAATTCGTTCCTCTTCTGCGCGAGTTTCCATTGTCTCGAGCGAAACCTCGCGAAAACCATCGATACACAGTTTGCAAGTGGGTGGAATAGGTGAGTCGACTTTCACTCGTGTAATTTCTGATAATTACGACTTGTTGCGTAGGATAAGTATGGAAATTGTATTATAGGCATCTAATTGAATATAAATTTGCATCGGGTTCGATAGAATGCGTCATATTTTATGGTAAAAACGATTATTGTTCGAACTTGTTAGGGGAGCATGGGCAGTTGCGTTTAGAATTGTTACTTTACTTCTACTACTCGATAGCCAGGGATGTATTGTAAACTCGGTGTTTCCAAAGCTTTGAAACCATATCGTAACGGTACAAGTTTCCGAGGTTTCTGACCTGGAGGATTATCGCGACCTTTTCAGAAAAGCGAACGCCTCGCGTCAGTTCGGATAACACCCCATCCTTACCAGGAGAAGGCGCGTCAAGGGCGCACGGAAGAGCGGTCGTGACATTCAGGACGCCGTTGATTGAAAAAGTAATTTTTGACAAAAGCCAATCAGCGTGTGTCCTGAAGAAACTTGAAAGCTCGGACAGTCCGAGCGAAACGTGCGTATTGTAGCTATTATAGGTATAGATATGACATTCAAACAGTATACACAGTACAGACTACGACACACGTACTGTGTGTCGTACTCGATTACACATGTTTTTCATGAAAGTAAAAGTTCCCTATGGAACTATGGCATTTAAAAGAGACTAGAGTTTAGCTTCTCTTACGCATCACTCGTACACCGTGGCTGATAATTAATTAAATCGTACTGAATCGCCATACGACATTGGCGTTTGAGCTAACGAATCACCGTAGACAGACGTGAAACTGTAATTTATCGAATATTATAGAAAGTTTTTTTTCTAATTAATATACTCGAAGTTATCGTATCGTTGTTTCTTATTGCACTCGATCGCTTTAGTATCGTTGGAATATCCGCTTTCCATAAAATATATCCTAGACGCATACATATACAACATTATTCAGGATATTTCACAATATGCGTCGGATGTGTTAATCTCTTTTTTTAAAGTATGAGTTTTCTGCTCATTAAACTTGGTAATTGGATTCGTTTGTCGTGAAAACGTTTCTGCCGTATCGTTTTGCCAGCAACGTATCCATTGGAAAAGATTCCGATTTTTCTTGGAAAGTTGATCAAACTACGAGTAGATGTCTAATTCGAATACTTTAACAAAATCGCGCGAAAATCTAGATGGTGATACGTTATTAGTTTCCCAGCCAATGAAACATCAGGCAGAACCGGTTGCCATTCGTCATCGATTCTGTATGCCACTGACACCGAAATGAGACAGGTTTAAAATTAGTTTCACGATGAAGCACTCGTATCTCTTCTTTCTAGACTAGCATTTGATTATCTATATTCGTATTTGCATGGATATCAAGATCTTTCGTGCTTCTATTCCTTTTCCATTCGAAAGGAATCCCAATACGACGTCGCCTTTGCCGTTGTTATTATTTTGGACTTTTGATATAAATGTGATATTATAAAATATGCAAGAACCTATCGACTCTAACTGATATCAAGAAGTAAACAAAATAAAGCACAACAGTAACTTCAGGAAGCGATAAGAATGTATTATCGAGTTTCGGATTTAGATCTCTTCGTTCCTAAAATAAAAGAAACACCGAGCCATAAAGGTCAGCGACAGATTTCTTCCCCGTAACTTTGACATTCAAATGGTCACCACCTACGAATGCAAGGAACGGACCAATTTCTTGCAACACGATGTATCGTTATTTAGAAGTTTAACGATCTACAAGGTGAAGCGAGTAGTTTCGATGGAAAGAAGGATACGTGCGGCCGATCTTTGATAAAACAGTCGCTGCGACCTGAGCCTAACGGGATAACCTCGATAAACTTTGGCTGGTACGTCGTTGTGAAGCCACTCCTAGTAACATCAGTTTGCGTTACGTTTCTATGTGCGTATCTCGGTATACGTAAACCAGACTATCTATGATAATTCAGACGGGCGTAATCGACCCGATTCGACTTATCCCGATTCAAGACAGGTTCTGATACGAGCGATGATGCAAATATAATCATTTCGCTAAAATGGTACGACATAGTACGTTAGATTAAACGAATATTCCGATGATACGTTAGACTTATTTCCCGAATCAGCTTCTACGATGTTCAATTTTGTTCTTCGATTAAAAATCGTTATTTTCACACGACTGAAAACAATTACGAGATCGTTTAATCTCATGCGAACTCTCATTCGGATGACACGAACGTAGCGGTTCGACCATTCCAAACGACACTTCACTCACGAGCTACCGATGTATCGGTTCAACGTCATAACGAGCGTTAATTATGCATGCTCACGAAGGCTCGATGGTATTTCGACCATTAAACGTTTCAAACCACTGACAGAGATCCTCCGTATCGCAAGATTTGCGCGCACTTTTCGAGATTGTCAGTCGATAGAACGTAGTTAAAAGTAGAATCCGAGGAGTCCTGTTTTGCGGCCAAGTTTCAGGACAAAATACAACACACACAAGAATACACAAAAATCACGCACCAATGCGACTTAAACCCAAAAAAACAAAAAAATAAACGCAAAAACCTAAAACCCACGACACATATTAGACCATGGCTACGTCGTACCGACGCGTATCGGTACTTTTGCCTAATCCACCCTACAACCGAAATTCATTGTTTATTGTGAATAACATACACATGTAATACTCATCTTCTTGGACAATAAACGTTATAAAAAAAAAAAAAAAAAAAAAAAAAAAAAAAAAAAAAAAAAAGTTAAAAGTAGAACGTCGGCTAACACTCCTAAGCAAGCCGAGTCTTTTGCCTCGTAAATGTTACGCAACAAGTCACCGTTGAATGGACCGCTTCCTGTTATCAACACGAACTGCTGATCGACTTCGCGTATCCTACAGTTAATTACATTACGCGAAACCAACTGGATTTTTCATTTTCTAAGGTCTCATGCCACGTACACGTCGAGTCAGGTGCAACGGTATAACTGTATCTCTCGAGTTTCAGGCTTTTCTTGAGAATCGCAGCATTCGACGCTTCCTGTCGGTCGCCAGGTAAATGCAAATTCACGCGTTCGGGCGTTCCTTAGCCGGTTCGCACGTTCGTACTATGCATCAGCCGAGAAATTCAGGTCGGGGCGTAAACAATTTCGATCGATAATCGGAAAACGATCGGGAATCCCGTTTTTCTAATGATCATCCGACTGAGATCGTACAGATCTGTCGATCTGGATTATTATACCCAACTTTCGTTCTCTTCGTCTTTTTTACAATTTTAAAGTTTGCGACGAAGAACAATGAGTTTCGATCGTACTATGTTTCAATAATGCGTTGCGTTTCGTAAACATCGCAGTTCAGTTGTGTAGGTCTGTCGTGTAGTAGAATTTTCTTTCTAATTTTTCCAAGATATGCTACGTATGAACACGGCATGAACCATTACGTAGGAATTTTTATGCTTCGCATGGATTATATACACCGTGTATGAATTTGTGTTTTGTTATTCTTTAGCCTTTCAACTCATTTATTTGTTATCAGTTCCTTCGGTATATTTGCATTGGCAAAAATAATGTTTTTATTTGCTATATATTCGACCTCGCGAATATCGTAATGTCACAGTTATTACTCAGTTGATCGCAAACACGACGCCGCTTGATAGAAAACAGGATTATAAGGATAGGCTTTCGCACGAAGATCGCGAGCAAAACACTCGAGACGGTACATATATAGCGGATAAATCTTTCCTGCAACATCTTTTCCAATGGATGGTTTTTGTGATAATTTAGATTTCCCTGACATCGCAGTCGTTTTAACGTCACAGTAACGGTATCCTCGATCTTCGACCAGCCATATGTTCGGTCTACTAGTTGGAACTTTCCTTTCCAGAGGCCCGTGATCTTGCCAGGATCCTAAGTTCGTCACAATATCATAAATATTCTTCAATTTTTTCCAAGTTTATAAAATCATAGAGATTAGACGAACGAAGAAGTAGGAACGCGAAAGATATCGAGTTAAATCTTGAAAATTCACAACGTTAAGAAACTATATAATTTAAACGAAAAACACAAGTCGATCAAAAAACGTTATAGACGAATGAAATCTTGCATTAACGGAACGTTGGCTCTCAAGAAGTTAAACTAATAAGGCAAAACGACCAACGTAATCGTTTTAGATCCTAAATACCGCAAAATATTAAATTTGAAAATGCAAAATTAATTCTATCGGTTACAGGAGCGAGATAAAGATCGATAAAGCCTGAAAATACAATACGTACCGAGAAATGTCGAAATTCACAAACCTGAAACTTCGTCATAAACCTGAAACTTAAGCCACGTTCCTCTAACGCAATTATCATAACTGTGCCAAAGGAAAGATTAAATAAAACCGTCCAATCAGAATCTTAGGTAAATGAGATCCTTTATCTATCAACTGTAGTCAACTGCAGTTTCTCCTCCCTTTGATGGGTAAACGTGATCAAACGTCTTTTTTTTCTCTCCGCGTTCGAGCTGTTAACTCGAAGTGTCAACCAATAATCGATGGGATTTCTTTAATTAACGTCGACACACTTCTTGGATCGTGGTTCACCGACCTTACTCCAGTTGGATTTCTTCGTCCTCGGCTCGTCAGGCGTCTCAAATCGTGATATCGAACTGCATAGTGGCTTGCTGCGAGATGCCGCGATTCCGCGACAACCGACACAACGTGAAATGTATAACGGGATCGACCTTGGCTATTGTTTCGAATGGTATTGCGAGAGCGATCGATAAGCTAATCAACGAATTGCTCGAAATAAAAGCTTATTATCGCCAGCGCTCTGGATCGAAGCCAGTTATCGCAACGATGCTGCGTTTTCCGTTGAGGATAGCGGTACGATCGCTATCGAGCAACAACGTAATCGGTCATACAGTTGATACGACGTTTCGCTGGATTAAAAAATAGTGCGTCGATAGGATGTTTCGTTGGATCACAGAATCTTGGGTAGCTTGGTAAACAACTGAAAAGTATCGTATATGTAATATGATTAAAAGATAGTAGTAAATTGCATAGTATGCAATAGCGAATTAAAATAAGAAGCTGTCACGTTGAATTTTTCGATCTTTTCTAGGACTTAGGTACGTTCATCGAACACGTAATTAACCGTGTTGAATGAAGTAATTTGGTTATCCGTTGGAAAGCTAGAAGCTCGTGTGCCACAAACGATAATTATCGTTGACGATGTGCGACAGTGAAATCTACAAGATCAATATTTGTCTTTCTTTTATGGGACAACCTTTGTTAAAGACCGCGAGTAGAACGAGCAATTCAGGTTAATGTAGACGTTAAAATATTCCTATGAGTATGATTTAGTGCTATTGTAGCAGATGATAGCGTAACTTGCACAGGCTGCATCATGCGTTCCACGTCGTAAAGAGCAGTTTCTACGAATCGGGAAAAGAAGGTGAAGGTCGAATAGAACAGCAGGTATTCACGTGGGAACGAAATCGCGTTAACTCGTCGAGTTATCTACGAAACTTGATAAATATTTCGCGTAACATTCCGACGATACATATTTTTAAAAAGCTAGATCGTAAATCGTTGAAAATTGCAGTTGTTTGTAGTACTTGTCGAAAAGAAGATAATTTTATAGTTAGGAGAATCGATATTAGTTTAGATTAGTTTATCGTACGATAATCTTTTTTATAATTTTTTAATAAGCATAAATACATGAGTTGGTTTCTCCACGCGCTTCAGTCTGATTTTGCTAATGACATCTGCGTGCATCGCGCAAGAAACGAGTAATCGAGGTAGAGATTCACCATGGTGTTGTTTAAACGCTTGAAATTCACTTTTCAGACCGATTATTCTCTCGAGAGCGGTTCTTCTATCATAATGCGGCGAATCGTTTTTCAAGACATAATTTACAACGTTGCAAGTAAATCGTCCGTAATTAAAGAAAGGAAAACATCGTAAAAAATTATTCGAAAGTGGACTATGGTAATAGCTTACGAGGATAGCTAAAAGAGAAGACATTTCTGAAAAGCATCTTTCATAGATTTTGCGTTAGGTTCGTCGATTCGTGGTATTTGAACGGACGCGTCTGTCTCCGATAGTTCATCGACTTGGAAGCGAACGTCGTGTGCCTATGTAACTATGGTTATCAGCCGTGGTGTATGAGCGATTAGGTAAGAGAAACCGAAGTTTACATTCTTTTAAACGCAATAGCAGCAGGCAACTTGTACTTTAGTAAAAAACGATGTGTAAAAAACGAGTACAGTACATAATGTATGTATTTGGTTGTTTGCACTATGATGTTTGAGCCGATCGACGGAATACGTATACTGATTGAATGTTAGAACATGTCTGTACCGATTGATAGCTCGAATGTGCACATCGATGGAAAACTACAATATGCATGTCCGAGCTCTCAAGTTTGTTCACGACACACGCTGAGTGGTTGTTGTAAAAATTAGTTTTTCAGTCAACGGTGTCCTGAATGTCACGATCGCTCTTCCACGCGCCCTTGACGCGCCTTCTGCTGGTAAGGATGGGGTGGTATCCGAACTGACGCGAGGCGTTCGCTTTTCTGAAAAGGTCGCGATACTCCTCCAGGTCAAAAACCTCGGAAACTTGTACCGTCACGATGTGGTTTCAAAACGTGGACTTTGGAGACACCGAGTTTACAACATATCCTTCGCTATCGAATGCGAAATAAATTAACAATTCTAAGTGCGATTGTTCTCTTAATACGAATTTACGACCTCGTTATGAACGTCACCGACGAGCACCGCACGTGGCTCCTTGGTGTGTCGGTGCGTTCCGCGACGGAAGGCTATTGGTGATTTTCTATAACATGACTTACGATCTTACGAACAAATCTTTAAAGAAAAATATCTTAGAGATGTTGGATCAGTTTCATCGCAATTTGTCTAATACGATTCGTAAGTAAACGATGGGAATAATCAAATACGCTTAAAAACGAACAAATTTCTGAAAAATATCTTAGGTCAGCTCAATCGGGATTTTTCGTAACAGCGAGTAAAACAGATTTCATAAAAAAAAAAAAAAAAGATTCCAAGAAACTATCTACATATTTGGGCTTTCCGTTCACGAAGAACAATTCCGCAGGAGGCAAAAGAAGTAAGAGTTACCCGGAATCTATTTGACTTGCATGACCGTATGATAATCGTTGGACTAAATTCAATCTACAATGGCCGGCTATTTATTCGCAATTTTTCGTTGCTCGTATCGGGATTGATACGACGTGAACCTGCATTGTCCCAAATCAGCTTCACATCGTGGATAAGAAAACACGGGACATTACTTCTATCGATGGAAAATAATGTACAAGTTGAATGAAATTTTGCCTCTATATAGACATATGAAGGTAAATTCAAATGGATGTATTTGTACGATCGATTAGCGAATAATAAGATAATTATTGGGTTGCCGGTAGCTAATTACTAAGGGAAACTTACTTGTTTGCTTTCTTTAATTATTCCCTCAATATACTAAGTACATCGACTGTATTTACATGCTGTTTAAACATAGTTTAATATAGTCGACAAAATAACCCTTTCACGTTCGGTGTTGCGTATACCCGACGATAAATATACGAACGTTGTGTCTTCTTTACGCAAACACGTAAAAAAATTCGGCTCCGAACGGATTCGTTATCAAACGACATAACAGAAAACGACGACGGAAGAAATACGTGTAAACGTAAATCGAAAGTTAAATATTTACCGTTTGACGCCGTTTGAAAAAGTCACGCCGTAAAGAGCTCGCAATTGCTAAAAGGTATCACGTTACTTAACTGCCAGTCAAGTATTTCAGTTGTCCGATCGTCGAATGAAATACAGGCTAACGCGTAGAATGGAACGACCTGCGATTGTATGTTCACCCTATGTAGGTTGAAGCCCTACAGAGTTCCGCAGCCGTTTCTGGGACAGTAGTTTTAAAGTTTGCGCGCAATAGTTTTGAAGCACGAAGCTAGAAGACCAACGTCGGTCTCTATAACTTTCGAAAACTCGGCCAAACTTACGCACTCGCGCTTCCCACCTAGTCAGATGGTAGACGCTAACAAATGAATCTCGTCGGAGACGCCACTCCATAAACCGTAACTTTTTCAAAGAAATCAATTCCCTCTCGAAATAAACGACGCTGTACGAGTAATCGAACGACCGAGGAGATCTCCCGCGTGGGTGTATTTTAAACAGTTTGTAAGTGACTATTTTAAACCTGTCGTACTCTTCTAATAGGAATCGTTCGTTTGAATCATCGTTTTTCAAATTAGAAGATAAAAGTCACGATTATAAGATTTGATGGTGTTTCTTGAAAAAATATCGTTCGTTGTATCGTCGCGGTATTATTTTGGAAAATACGCGACTAGTTATCATCTACCTGTTGTATCGAATCGAACATGCCAAGAATATAGTACAACGCGGTTGGTTTGACGAAACCAGCATTTTTTACAAACTACTTAATAATGCTTATTTCACGAGCGTTATCCGTTTTTAATTCTTGATCGATGTGTTTGGTACACGATTTAATTTAAGCTAATGGATTATACCGTTCGCGTATTGTTCTCGCAACCGGTTGGAACTAGTCCCCTATTTTAATCTCGCGTATACAATTCACGGTTTGACGATCGTTTTCGCTAACGAATTCATAGGAATGGAATACACGCCTTTGTACCAAGCTGACTAATGTATCGTAAAACGACAGAAATTGCAATTACCTTGTTAGCGAATTAAACCTCATCTTTCTTGATGAGGAAGCAGAAGGAAATAAGTTTGATTCTGAATTCATATACGCAACATGTCTCGATTAGAAACTTGACAAATTCGAAGATCGAAACGTTCGATATTCGCGATAAGATATTGCGATCAAAATAAATCAGCGTAAGAAAGTATTAATAATTGTTGTATTGAAAATATCAACGATACGAAAGATTTTGATAAATCAATTTGAATCGAAGTTCGTAATCCTGGTATTCCGTTCGAAGCTTCGGCGTGCGACCATGTGCACGTTACTCATTGACGTTCATCGGCACAAAATAAATGTTTCCGTGATGCACGGTAATCTCAGTGTCGGTCATGCAGAGGAAGAGAACAATTTTTCCGATGTTTCGGAAATCATTGACGTGCATAGTATCATCGTTCCGTGCGGAGGACGAGCGTTAGAAGAAAAAAAAAAAGAAAAAAATAAAAAGAGGAATCTACGAACGCACGAAACGCTTAGACGGCTTTGTAACATCGGAAAAGAATCAAACTTCGTGCAATTGTCCTTACAAACGATTTAGAATTATAAAATGAAAAATAATTTGTCAGCATTTAGTTTCTCGTATAACCGTTGAAAGATAAAAAGATAATTACGAACTTGCAAAGTATTTAACGAACTATATAACATCGATTCTACGGCCTCTTGAAAATCATTGATCTACGTGTCTATAAAGGTATTAAATGTAAAATACTTTATATCTCAATTTGAAATTCAAACACGTGCAAATATTCAACGCTTCGTTTTAACGAAGATCAAACGAACTTCTCGTAGTCCAAAAATAATTAAACTGATAAAATATGACGGGAAAATGAAAAGAAAATCGAATCAAACATATAGAAATAAGATATCGTCAAATAGAGTAAAGTTCAAAGAAGTAATATGACGAACACAAGCCAGTGTTTCAATATTCCATACTCAAATACACCACCACGCTCTCGAACCATTAAGAGAAGAAGAAAATCGATGAAATTTCTGACTAAAGTTACTTCGAATTAATCCTACCGTGTCGCGTAACGACAGTGCCTTCGTGCGACTACGAAACTCTGATACTATGAAAAATAATAAATGAAATGCAGAACCTGATAAGAAGAAGAACGCCTCGTTGTAAAATAAGGATATCCACGATATACTTTCTATAGCCACTGTAGAAAGACTCGGAGAATCCCTCAGTGAAGATATTATTTCCAAAAAGTTAGCAGCTCGAGCGACGAGTCGACTCGACTTGCTCGGTCAACGGGTTAAAGCGATCTACATAAAAAATTATCACGCAAACCGATATAATCCGCGATCGAATCGCAAATTTTCGGCAAATTGGCCAGGATCCTTGCGGGAGCACGGAAAAAGGAAAAGGAGAGTATCGAAACGCGGAGCCGCCGAATGGGAACGAGAAAGAGAGGGCGAGAGAGGTAGGGAGAGGGCGTTTAAATACGAGGAGAGATGCGCGTGCTCCTTCAGTCTGGCGCTAACAGCCCAAACCGATTCATATCCGGCCCCCAGAGGAAAGGAAAGAAATATCGTAAGGACGAATCATCGATAAATAACAGAAAAGGAACATCTCGAGACGAAGAATCTTCGATTTCCGGGATTCGCGAGAATCGCGTCGCTTTCCAGAGAGAAAGAAAGAAAGAAAGAGAGAGAGAGAGAAAAGAAATTGATAGTGAGGGCTATTTGAAAGGACCAAAGAAAGAGTGCGTGTAGTAATGTGTCAGTGAAAAGTTTCGATAGAAGGAACCAAGAAGAAGAAACTTTAGAGAAACCGAAGAGAGGACAGAATGACAAACAGCATGAAGCAGACTGTCATTAAGTGAGTTTCATTCGTTTGCTGTTGCATGAAAGTTGGCTAACGGTTCATGAGAAAATTGGCGGAATCGACTCTTGTGGATTCCAAGAGAAATTGTATGCACGGTGTAGAGATTATCATAGAGTTTGCGACGACGTTACGATTTTTTCATGCACGACGATCCATAATATGAACATTTTATTCGATGATTTATCTTTAGGATAGAATTTTATGTTCGGGAAAGTAATCTCGTTTCACGATATCGTTTATAATCACGATGATATGATTTTGTCACATCGTTGTACTCTGCTGCTTTTAGCTTCGTTTCGTTCAAAATCATCACACCGTCTATAAGATCCCTATTTTTCTTTGCTTTTCGTATTGTTGTTTTGACAGAGTTACATAATCTCGTTAAAAACTAGTCACCTTGGTAAAACCTCGCGACGTTAGATTATAGCGAAAAATTATCTTGTTTTGGCGGATGAAAGAGTGTTATCGTTGATAAGGATATGTGGAGGTAGTTAAAGTAATCGTTTGCTTAGTTTATTATCGTTGCAAATGCACATTGGCTATTGTTCAGTTATAACACGGCGAACTTGCGTACGGACGTTTCTAGCAACGATAAACTTAACCGACTTCTCAAATAACCGTACGAATATCCATAAATTGAGTACACATTGACTCGACAGGAGGTTCATTAAAATTAAAGAAAAGAAAACAAAGAACCGACGAGTGTTTTGTTTCCTTTAAACGTGGAGCCATTGCTCTGTTTATTTGGCTGCGAATTTGGCGCCGAGATAGAAACTTATCGTGACGTACATTTACAATTCGGTGTTACATCGATTTAAAAATAACGCTCCACGTTGTTTATCAAAAATGTTTCCAAAACTGTCAGATGCATTATCGTCCATCGTAAACGCAATAGACCTATTTCTTTTTATTTCTATATTCCAAATAAGCCACGTAACTCGTTGAGCCTTCTTTCGTTCGAAGAGCAGGAGGAATTCTTTATCCGATAGAATCTTCGTTAAGCCTGGTAAATGTTCGTAATCGTGACGAAAGAAGATAACTATCGTAACGAAACGTAACGCGCTAACAAGCCACGAATACGCTAAAAGGCAGGAATAATCGTTAATTCAACGATATATCTTTCGTTTCTTAACGATTTAGCAGTCGATATGTTCGACAGTGTTTTATATCGTTCGGTAAAATTAAATTGTTTATACATAGATCTAACGTCTTATGAATCATCGTTCCTCCTCTTCCAGAGAGATCTCGTGATTTCAATGCAGGCTGGGATTCTCGGTGATAAAACACACACCAGCCAGGCGTTGATGTTACGTCGTTATTGTAACCGCAACGTTTTCGAAAGCCCCTTAAAATTCGCCCGCAAGTCCATCCACCGGGTCGTTCGATTTCACTCAAAGAATTTCGAGGTTGTGCAAACCACTTAACGTTTACGATCCTATCGTTTATCGATTAGGTTTCTTTTGTTCCAACCGTCGACCTAATACCTCGTTTTTATAGAATTTCCTCGAGATTTTCTCTCTGAAGATTTTGCAACTCGTACCATGTTTACTTGCCAGTCGTACTTTATCAAAAACTGTACATCGATTACGCTCGTAATCGAATCATCGTTCGATATTGTATTTACTGGCTCGTTGCTACATGACAAGAAACTTGGACGATTCGTTCGAGACGTCGAAATAACGTCACTAATTCCAATTTAGTCGCTGCTCGACGAAACCAATTAGTAAGACATTACTAACGATTTTATCGCAGAGTGGAAAGACGTTCTCGAGCTTCTGACTAATGCTGTCGCGATATTCAAACTTTCCGTGCCTCCATCTCGCTATAGTTTCGATCGAAAACAAATTTCCATGTTTTCAAAATATCCTCGACGTAGATCGAAACTCGCCTATCGATAACCGTTCTCCGTTCTCTCGCGCCTTCATCAAATTTACTAAATTTTCTAACGTTAAAAAAATACGATTCACTGGAAAATGATCGAGAAATATGCGGTAAAATCAAACCGGACGATCATCCGTCTCGTTTTATAACGAGTTACGCGGATCAACGGATCATCGTATAATTGTACAAAAGATGGAAGGATTTGAAAACTTTATCAAGACGTTTCGACGTTATACGGTTGAAAGGTTTTCTTAGCACGACCATTTTGTTTGTCACGGGACATCGACACGGTCTTGATCGAACTCTCGTGTTCACAGCTGGTTATAACGCGAATGCCGATGGTGACGCACGACTGCGATCAGCCACTTCGGTAATCGATTGCGTCGAAAATGTTTTGCGCCCGAGTTTTTGCAAACGCGACATGCATTTCGAGACGAGGAAACGCGCGGTGAACGTACCCAGCACCGAAGACACATCGATCGTTGCGATCGTGCCTTACACTCGAGTTACGGTGAAAGTTCTTCGCAGTCAGTTTCACGCTATTATATTATATCGTGTATTATACTATGAATGCGTGCAGATCCATCTCGTTTCGTTCGAAGATCAGAAAAAAAAAAAAAAGGAACTCTATAGAATCGATCGCGATCTTTAAATGAGAATCTTTGTTCGTTGAAATATACATCTGTGGACAAAACGATATGTAAGTTACTTTACTTACGTACGTGTTTTAACGTTACCTGTTTATTCCACTTGCATAAATTATACCGTTATACGGTTATAGTATTATTTCACTGGCTGGTTTTTCATGAATGAACGCAACTGCGAGCACGTAAGGATACGCTTACGCGTACGTTCGATTAATCGAAGAGAAAAATGTTGCGTTTCTATTTATTCGCATAGAATTTAAAAATACGTTTCTTGTACTTCGCAGCCACCGTGTACGCATGGAACGAATTTTAAACATTTAAAATGCTCGATCGTCCAGAGAAATCTACGTGGAAAATAGCTCGCACTTTCCAACGTCGCGTCGTTTTGAATTTTAAGCTTGATTTCACGCGACCAACCTTATCGTCCTCCTCGACGCCATCTTTCCGATACACTGTCTCGGTTTCTTATTGCAGGTCCTTCGCGAGGTCACCTTCTAAATCATTTTTACAAACAATCGCGACAACCGCGTCGCTTCTCCACGATCGCACAGTCGCCTCTCTTCTTTATTAATCCCGCGCGGTTTCACGGTCGATAAATGGGGTAACGATAATTCAAACGATAATAACGATCTTTGTTTCGATCAAATTTCCCGTGAACCGGTAAATGGAAGCGAATACAATATGTCGCGCCATTGTGAAACGAACGAGGTGCAAAATCAATTTCTGCGCTTCTGATCTAAACGAGTACTGTTTTCTCCCCTTCCTATTTTATTCGCTTGTACCAAGCCGAAGCTTCTGCTATATAAAATTTGTTAAATCTTATATCCATAGACTACCTAGAAATAGATCTTTATCTGGAAAATAAACTATCGACGATACGTTAAAGATAATACCAATGGTTTCTTTTCTATCGTACATCAACTTTCCACTAACCAAGTAAACTCACGACGTTCTGTAATTATACATCTCGTTATAACAAAGAATGTTATTGTTACATTTAATCACTTTTCTTGCATATTATTTTCTCAAGCTGTGAAATGAAGCGTGTAAAAGGAAATTCGTAAATGCAAATAGAGAGAAAGCAAATGGAAAGTAAGAAGAAGCTTCATTTTTAATTACCTCGTATATTGTATGCAGATAAACTTTTTTTTTTCTTGATTATTTATCACACTAGGATATTGCCAGTAAGAAGAATTAACAAGGACGATTAATATATATGATAATAAATATATGTACATTGTTATATGGTGAATACGTAGACATTGGTTGAATTGAATAATTGTAGCTGTTGGCAGTTACTGCCGTAAAATTTGTAAGGCCACGCAATTTTTCATTTCACACAAATTACAGTCTTTGCGATGTACGTAATGGGAAGCTATTATTTTATTTAAGAAATACCGTAATAAATTTACAAATTAGGACTAAAGATCATCGTTGCGTAACAGCTCGGTTTCCTCTTTATTCGAAAACAGATTGACTTTTAAACATATACAATTTTTCCTATGAAATACGATAATTGTTAGCATATTCATAAGCTGTTGCACGTCCGCCAAATTTAAAAATAGAGAAACGATTGAAAAATACCCGCGTGCAGGCATTCCTTCGGCAACAAATCCAAGGTACGTTCGTCTCATAAAGACATTATTGTCGGTGTTCGTTCAAGGTGGTCGTTTATCTTAGTGAAAAACGGAACGGAAATATACGCGACATTGAGCCAAAGATATTGCTACAATCTCATTAACAGCTGAAAACAGATTTGTTTTTATGACTCGCTCGGTGTAACATTTTTAGTGATTCACCGTGTTCGTAAAAGTAGTCATATGCATTCATAAACATTCCGATTGTAATTAATATATTTGACGAAACTCGCGAACGTGGTTCTAACGACAAGGCAATCGTCCAAAGCAACGATTTCGTCCGTAGAACGAAGAGATACTCGATAAATAAATGATCGAGGAAAGAAATAAAACGCTTAACAAGACCGGTGTCTTGTTAAATTTTATTTAAAAAAATGTTTGACCATAGAAGCCAAGAGTATAAATCGAAAAAACTGTCGCGTAAAAGTGTTCGTAAAAAGGAACGAAATTTAGAAACTTTCGAATTTCTAAGATAAAGTGGATAAGCGTTGAGTAAACTCGGTAGCGTAACGTTTCAACGGTTTAATAAGTTTTTATATGAACGGCGCTAAATTGTCGATGAAATGGGACAAGTAGTTTGTGTCACGACGCTAATTGTCTCTGGCTGCCGCTTCTACGGCATACCTGGACCCGACGACGCGACGCCGCCACGTTACGCTATTGTGATACCTTAACGTTGCAACACACGTTATCGTAGCGGCATAAGCAACGTCGATGGTTAGGTAATTCGTCGACGATATCGTAGTTGATGGTACAAGTAAATTCGTTGTTCTTTAAAATAAACGTGGTACGAACAAAATTCACGGATTTTCTTCTATTCGTTGGACGCGATGTAAATACGATTTGGAGGTATAAAAACGAGTAAAGGAAAAAAGTGGTGGACTTTTTGTCAAAATTTTTACGATGCCTTCGCAAGAGAGGAAGTGAAAGTGCTCGATTTCCAGCGAGTGACCAACCGAGTGGGAGAAACCTCGCGATCTTAAAATAAAACTTAACGAAAGATGCACGCACGCAGTTTGCACGGCATGAATTATGAAAGTGGCGCGTGTTGCAAGCATTTTACGCGGTTCCACGCGAATCGAAGGATAATAAAACAATCGTACGTATGCTGATGCACCATATAAATATTTGCAAGCAACCGCGGCCGTGTTGAATTTTGAAATCAAGGCAAACAAATGGTGCACGATAAATATCCTGTTCGATCGTCTAAGATGTAAAGTTTATTTGCTTTTTTATTGAAAAGAGAGAAGATAGTTTTAAATGTTCTATATCACGCCTAGTATATTTTTATTATATTTTATTGTTTTATTATACGGTAATATTTTAGCGTCGTTACGATAACGTTCATTGAAATTAAGGTGTTAAGCGTACCAAAAAGTGTATTTGTGGAGAGAAAATAAAGCAGCTATCCGCTACAAATAATTTTTGACGTTTCAGTTCGATACATAAACTTCAAGCAGAATCTAAGCAGAGTTCTAAATGTCTTATTTAGTTTAGAATTTCTTTCGTTCGGTATATGTGGCTTTGGTTAATTTCAAGTTACGTAGGTGCGTTTGCTTGGACACGTGAGAAAATATCTAAAGTTACGTTTTATAACAACTTTTTTAGCGAACTTTGCTTGTTATAGTATATCGTGTGTATGTACTTTCTCTCAACTCGTTCTATATGCTTTTACCTATAGTGGAAGAAAAACAATAACAAAGAATGTATAAAATTAATTCGAAGCAGCAAGACTGCTACCACATCTTTCTTCTATTTTTACGACTTTCCATTTCGCCTGTATACTTTCACAATACCCCACTTCCTAAGAGATATTTGACATAATTTTCTTCTTTCCAGCGACATTTTCGACGAAATTAATTTTCAAGAACCCGTTATCGTAAAATTTTTAACTTGCAAACGAGTTTCGCCGTACCACATTCTCGGAAATTAATTTCATCCAAAAAATTGTTTAAATTTCGTATCGATACTGCTTAATCTAATCAACGTGGAATTCCTTTCCTTCTATCCTCGAACGATCTGTACACAATACATACTGTGTAAAGAAGTAATGAAAAAAAAATATTGTTCTTGTCTCTGGTACGTGATTATGGCTGAATCGCGACGTTCTTCGTTTACATACCTGCTTGTGCATAACCGGTTATATTTACCGATAGATCTTTGTCTTATCAAGCGTACTTCTTTCGCTTCTGTAGAAAAAAGACACGTTACTTTCTACAGGAAGTGACTGTTTCGCGTAGTACTGGTTCGAGACTGATATAGGACGACTGTTCGATCGTTCGAGCATGGCTGGTGTTGGAATTACACGTATCCGCGCATATGTCTTTCGTCGACGTTTTACAAAATTTACTCACTGATAATACAACGATATACGATTATACGTACGATACACGTTCGATAAATCCGATTCGAATCTACGTGTACGATGATTTTTTTTTAACCGTTAAGGGCGCGATAACCTCCATCGAACGTACTTTAAAATTCGTTTCACCTTTGATAGTATCTCGTCTCTTCCTGCTACTTTTTACTTCCGCGATAAGCATTTGCAGTCACCTTGAAACCGCAAAGTACCTGACGGAACTAGACGTATCACGAAGGTAGCCAATCGAATTTGTATTCCACGCGCTCGCTCTTTTGTTTCCTTATCGCGTGCACCCTGAAGAACAGTCGAACGAGGTCCCCTAGTTTTGCGAATTCCTGCTAAAGAGGTCAGCGAAGAAAGGAACCCGGTTTCGAACGAATTAATTAAAAATCGAGGCGAATACCGGTAAACCCGTGCTACGCTGCTGCGAGATGTTCGTTCTTGGAGAGGACCTCGTTCGACGCCCACGTTGTCTCTTCAATGAGAAAATTGGAGAAACTGCGCTTCGCAACTGCACTTTTTAAGAATCTCGAGCGATCGTAACGTTGGACGTGATAATGTCCCATGCGAAACTGGCAAATTGAGGAAGCACGTTTTAAAGTAGCCGTACAACGTGAAGCTACGAAATCTACGGACTCGCCGTCTCCAATTTTAACGAATCGTGTAATTTGCGAATAACAAGACGGTCGTATAATTTCAGACAATTGAATTGTAATTCGTTCGCGAGAATTTCGCAGAGGTGGTTTATGGCATTCGCGGTCAAGATCGCGAAGAACTGGCGGCGCGGTTCGAGGACACGAAACGAAATAAACAATGGAATTGCAGAATTAATTTCATGTTTGGAATTAAATAATCGAACTTGAATGGTCAAATAATCGAACGCTACTTTCCATATCCATCTCGTTATTATTTAACCAATACATTTAAATTTTACTTTGCATTATTTATTCCGAAACGATGGATTCTCTTTTTTTGTTTAATTATCGAATTTTACCCGACGGAATTTCCCTCGCCGAACTAATAATTTCTATTCCAATAAACCGAAAGAATCCGATTAAATTCGATTTCGATGATCAAGCGATGATTTCGACGATGTTGACTAAAAATAAAAGGAATCAAGTGGAATGGAAAAATTATAAGAAGGTCCGAAGAAGGTCGAGTCGTGGGACACGTGCAAAAGACACGATTCGGTTATTAGCATGCAATCCACGCTCACTTTGTACCATTTCGATCCGACACGGTTTCGTGGTCGCCTGACCGACGAAATGCTCGCTGAAAGGTTCAACCGGGCCTGACCGGAGAATTTCAACTCTAAAAGGCAACAAAACATCTCATTACTTCTACCTCGTTGCACACAATACACCCATTGTTCAAGTATATTTCGAAGAACCGATTAGTATCGAGAATTAAATTAAAATGATGGACAAAGTGCGAAAAGCAACTTTAGCCACGAATGTATAACGGAAGGTTTATATTTTTCATTTTTCTCGACTTAATCGGATCGTTTCCTAACCAGAGAGTTTAACGAAATTCTTAGCCGCTTTACAGCCAACAGACGTTAATGGTAAAAGTTAATATTGCAGCAGTACTTGTATAACGTTTGCTCGATTTACGTTTCGTTTAAGATTTGTCGCGCGTTATTTACTCGGAGTGCAGTTTCCAAGGAACTTGTTGTTATTCCATGAATCGAACTAAATACGTTTGCGTGGTTCCATGTGAAATTGGATATTGGATGCTCGTTTTCCAAGCTGTTTACATCGTCCGAACAATCTATTCCACGTGTTTTGCGACCAAGCGTGATTGCCTGGCCACTGACGCGACAAATTCGAAATCGACCAGGCCACTAATTTTGTCCTCCCGAGGGCAGATAGCACAAAGTAGGGGATGCCTCCTCGTGCTTCTCCGATAATGTCTCGATGATCTTGATGCTTTTACACGGAACTTTTAAGGAACTTGGATTCTCGTCGATGCCTACCTAACGTAACTCTCGCTAAATATTCCTACCGCTTATTGCTGTATTTTTAATATCTTCCATTGCCGATTCTTCGGCAATTTGCGACATTGTCGAGTGGTCAAACAGCTCGTACATTCGTTCAAACAACTTTGATGCTTTGAAAACCTTTTCTCCTAAAAAACCTTTCTGTACAGAGATTTTTCTATCGATCGTTAATAACAAAGATTGACATTTTCATAAAGAAGAAAACGCAGCAGAGTGAGGACCGGTTTTTCCCACGATAAATACATGCATCAACCCGAACGACACTCCTAAGAGAATATCCTAAAGAGAGAGAGAGAGAGAGAGAGGAGAGAAAAACGAAAAGAGCGGCGTTACACGGTCGAGTTACCCATTATCGATTCATCGATCGCGCGAACGGCGAGCATCGCGATATTTACCGCTGGATCGCTGTTTCGTTCGCACAGGAAGTGTGTCAGGGTGATCGTAACCGAGTTTTCACACGATGAAGCGCGTTGTTGTGTCGGTTTCGTGGCGCTGTTAATGGCATGGAAATTCGACCGCGTGGAGGGAAAGAAGGACACGCTCCATACGACTTTTCCCAGGTTTTAGCCGGCTTCGAGATTTATCACGAGCTTGGCCATTGACTTGAAAGCGTCCCGGTGCACGCCGTCCCTGGAAAAGGTCAATACACTCGAGTTGCATCGCGTCGCGAACCTTATTGCTCGGCTCGACGCCCGTGTCACGTAATTTTTAAGTAATTACACGACTGTTGATTTTTTAGTATAATCTTTATTCGTTAGACTCAGAGTTTTTATTACAAAGGTCAATATTGTGACTGAATTGGAATTAGAAATAGAACCGGATTGAAATTAGAAATAGAACTGTTTGAACGGTCTCGTACCATCAAAGAAGAAAGCTCGGTGTGGGTGTTCCCTTTGGAACTCAGAACGCGGATTCGTTGTCCACACTTTTTGGTGGAAAAGTGAGGGTAACGATCCGCGATGCCCATTGGTAAATGAATTAGGTAGTAAAGACAAGGAGAGCTAGATATGGCTCGTGGGCATCCTTGTTTATGGGAAAAGTTTTATCTTGCCAGGCACCCGCTTTCTCCGTATTAGGTAAGAGTCGAGTGCAACAAACATAAGGACCATCTGTAAACCGAAAATGTTTAAGTGAAGAAAACTGAAACTGAACAGATTCGGTTTATGTCGTCTTCTTAGGCCTGCTGCGAGTTACTAGAACAATGGATAGGTCTTGGCGTCCGGACTACGTGGAATTTTACAAGGACCGTCACATCTGGCGTACCACATGGCAAAAGGAAAGTTGGTACGTGACATTCCCCCCTCCTTAGATTGAACTTGGTCCCTCAAGTTTTCTTCAGGAGGCCCTTTGTGAAATCGCACTCGATGTGATTTGAAATTGCAGCTGATTCCTCTTCTCTTTGGGGGTGGCATGTATTGGTTGAGGTACAGGTGTTGGGTGTTGGTGGAACTGTTAACTAAGATTTCATTTCGGCGAAAAGAAAAGGTTAGATTGATACATAAATGGTTATTCTGGCAAAGAGAAGTGTCGACCTGGAAAGTAGGGTTTTAAACGATTCCCATGTATTTTTTTTTTCTTGAATTAAATAGTATGGAGTACATACTTTATCAATCGTGTACGGTCCCAACCATTCCACATCAAGTTTGTGTCTTTTATGATCGTTGTGTACTAATACGGAGTCTCCTTCTTTGAAGACTGATTGCGGCTTTATGATTTTTATTATTTATTATTTTGATAATTTCAATCAATTTATAACGTGATTATGTCATCAGGCATCAAGAAGTTTACATATTGGATCATCGAATTGTATTTTTTTTTTTTTTTTTTTTTTTTTTTTTTTTTTTTTTTTTTTTTTTTTTTTTTTTTTTTTTTTTTTTTTTTTTTTTTTTTTTTTTTTTTTTTTTTTTTTTTTTTTTTAAGCATCCTACAAATACTATACTGAAGCCTACATTATATAGTACGCCTTTCCGACTCTTGTATATATAAAAAAAATATCGATTCGGAGTGCAACTTTAAATACATACACATGTTTCATCAAATATTTCATTTCAACTTTAATCTATCTCTGTAATGCATTAATATGAATGTGAATATTGTACAAAGCCATGAATACACCTTTTATTAACATATATTTGTCCATTTTAAATTCTACTTAAGTAAAACAAACTTGTATTGAAACTTTGTGTTATTCAATAATAAGGGCATTGTAATTTTTACTGTAATAATAATGTGAAATCAGTTATCCACAATTCATGTTCCAGTCTACAGATATTGTTTCAATAGTAGAAGAAACATCACTTACTGAGCTTAATACTTGGTACATATTATAGTTATAATCTCTAGGCATTATAAGATCCTTGTCTCAAATTTCTACTCTAATTCCTTTATATTAAATATTATTATTATTAATCATTTTTGGTTTAAACATATTATTTATACATTTACTTGCGAATAAAATTACATGTGGCAGTATAGTACTTAACTCATTAATAGAATGTATCTTCTTTGAGAATATATGATCATTATCTTATGATAATCTATCAACTAAAATTTTGTTATTTCTATGTTGACATTGAAATTGTACAAATAATATGTTACCAACTTATAATTGTTCCCAAAATAACTAATTAACAATGATTTAAACTATACAGTTTGTCTTAGAATGATGGATAATATAAAAATTCAAATTTATTAACAATACCTGACAACTTTAGTTGATTTTATGCTAAATAATATTAAATATTTTGATATAAAACACAAATTTCTGTTGTATGATTGCATCAACTAATAATATTCTAGAATATACAACGCTTAAAGATTTGAGTGAAAATAAAATTCAAAAACAATGTCCTTGTAATGTTAACTTATCTGTAAATACTAAAAGAACAAATATCCATCAATATCCATAATGTAAAATTATTTGTTTGTTAAATGCTTCTAGAGTATGGAACTTTATGTATACTCTTTTTATACCGCATCAATGTAATGTACTTAATGTATCAATAGTTCTAGAAATTTTCCGAGAAATATACGCAATATTGAAAATATAATAATCGTTATTCAACGGATTTTATATGTTCATAGTAACAAAAATATCTTTTTTTTCTAGTATTACATTTTAAATAATTCGTGTTTGACTTTTCGATAAAATTGGTTGTTTTGGCTGGGCACTCACCACCATTGATAAAGCATATCGTTGTCCGTCGGATCGTAAAAGTACTGTGGGTAGTCTTCCTTGTGTCTCGAGATTGTGGTGGTCTCGGAAATTGACTGGGTGTTTGATAATTTTTACATTGATTGGAGAAATGTCCGATTCGGTTATTCTTTAAACATTTCATTTGAGTCCTTTGGGCGAGTGGCATTCGTTCGGCTTGCTGGAAGTTCCTTGGTCTTGGTTGTCGATTTCGATCTTCCCTGAAGTATCGCTCGATCTCGGAGGCTCTCTTTTCGGCTTCGGCGATGTTGTACGGTGGATAACCGAGTAATATCCGTCCTATTTCGGGTTTTAGCCCTCGGATGAAGTCTGTTACGGAGTCTCTTAAGATTCTGTCGTTCATTGTACGCCTACTGATTTCGTCATAGTACTCGTTCGTTACACTACACTGTAGTTTATTAAGCACTCTGCGGAACCTGATAATGTAGCTCTGAACACTTTCGTCGTGTCCCTGTATCGTTTCGCGTAGCTGATCTTGTTGTTCCCTAATGGAGGCTTGGGTCGCTACGTTTCGTCTTAGGGCATCGTACCGGTGTCCGTATTCGCGGATTGGTACATTGCAAATGGCCATTGCGGCTTTACCAGTAATTTTACCGGACTTGATCATCTTGAGCGATACTGTCGGTTCATAACACAATGCTCGCACTTCGCGCACTTCACGTATGAACTCTTCCACTCCGATATCGTCTTCGCCGTTTAGCTGTGGTAAACATGCTACCGCGTCTTTGGCCCGTAACCTCGGAGAGGCGAATTGCGGTGAACGATCTTCGTAGGAGAGGTAGTTATCTGCTTCTGACTGAATTGGAGCGGACGGTGGTGGAGTTCTGTCTCTCGCGGTAGTAACTTCGTCCACGGTAATCAGAGAGCTTGGTTTCGTACTAACGTTGTGTCCTGTCATAATTTTCGAGATTTTGTCGTTTAGCACTTTAATCTCTGCCGTACGCTTCTTCTTTTCATTGTTCGCTTCTTCCAGACGTTGTATAATAAGTGCGTTTTGTTTCAATATCGCGTCGAGTGTGGCACGAATCGAATTGTCCGTAACTTCGGTTGCGGAAACGGTCTCGGTTTCGTCTTTTCGCGATGTAGACATGATTCTAATTAAATTTACTGAGTCTGAACTATTTATTTGAGCTCGAAACGCTCGAAGCGCTTGAGAAACTTGATTTTCTCGTACGGTAATGTACAAATGAATCCAGATTTCCAGCTTACCGTAGTAGCTATGGCCGTTGAGGAGTCTCTGGGATGTTTCCTCTCTGGTTGGTTCTAGATTCCGAATCTTATTCGTAGGCTTGCTCTGCGCTGACCGTAGTCCTCTCGTCTAGTTTCACCGTAGTGGAACGTTGAAAGTTGCTGCAGGGCTTCGTAGTAGCAAAGATTCGCAGTGGTCCGCTGATCCTTCAATCTTCAATGATGCGCGTACGCCGAAATCGTAATTTCGTTTTCACTGAAGCGAATGGATCCTGGCAGTGGATCGCCAAAATGTCACGTAATTTTTAAGTAATTACACGACTGTTGATTTTTTAGTATAATCTTTATTCGTTAGACTCAGAGTTTTTATTACAAAGGTCAATATTGTGACTGAATTGGAATTAGAAATAGAACCGGATTGAAATTAGAAATAGAACTGTTTGAACGGTCTCGTACCATCAAAGAAGAAAGCTCGGTGTGGGTGTTCCCTTTGGAACTCAGAACGCGGATTCGTTGTCCACACTTTTTGGTGGAAAAGTGAGGGTAACGATCCGCGATGCCCATTGGTAAATGAATTAGGTAGTAAAGACAAGGAGAGCTAGATATGGCTCGTGGGCATCCTTGTTTATGGGAAAAGTTTTATCTTGCCAGGCACCCGCTTTCTCCGTATTAGGTAAGAGTCGAGTGCAACAAACATAAGGACCATCTGTAAACCGAAAATGTTTAAGTGAAGAAAACTGAAACTGAACAGATTCGGTTTATGTCGTCTTCTTAGGCCTGCTGCGAGTTACTAGAACAATGGATAGGTCTTGGCGTCCGGACTACGTGGAATTTTACAAGGACCGTCACATCTGGCGTACCACATGGCAAAAGGAAAGTTGGTACGTGACACCCGCTACGTCGTCGTCCAACTTGAAACGGTTTACTTACTGTAACGGCAGTAAGCCGATTTACTTGCTTCTCTCGCCTTTGTTGCCACTCGATGCCAGGACCCTACGTGTGTGCGAACGATAGGAGGATCGAGCCTCTCGTACGCGATGAGAGCTGCTTTTAATTAAAATTTGATTGCGCTACTCGCACGGCAAGGCTGTTAAGTTTTGTCGTAAAGTTAGCACCGATAACGTAGTTGCCAATGCGCCGAGTGTAGAGTTTTAAGAGAGTTTCGGAGGCGCGTCTGGAACACGACAAAGGAATATTTAATCTCAGATAAACCTGTTTCATTTGCACTCTGTAGTCTGTTATGGCGGAGCATTTAACCCTTTGACGCTCAGATTGCGTAAACGTAACATCGTGCTAGACGATAAACGTATCTGTTTTGGGTGAAATTGACCCTAATTCTAATTATTAGTTCCTCGATTCGGATCGAGGAAGAAATCGCGATCGATCGCAGCCTGCTGTTCCGATAGCTAAATAACATTCTGATTCTAAACGCTCAAAATTCAAGTATTTTAATTGGCACGCAACGTTAAAAAATAGAAAAATATTAGAAGATAGAGCAGTGGTAAATTTTTTGTTATTGACCGAATGTTAATGAAACTTTCATAAAATAGACATAGCGATAAACTCATTGATGATTCAAATGGCAAAACACAGATTAGTACGATCACCCTCGTTTGATAATATTTGCGTAAAGAGCGGATAAATTACATATTAATATTCGTTTTTACTAAAACGATTAAACGGTTATCGTACAGTGTGAATAACCAGGAATTACATAATCGCGAGATTATGTCCATAAACTTTGTACAAACGACGTAAGGCTGTAATAACGTAAGTTACGTGAAGCTATATATCGTACCTATGCGTGTAGAATATTTATTTATTTATTATGGGAACGTTCACCTATTGCCCCAATAACGTTGTTACGTCTGCCATTTGAAAAGTTTACACGCTTTAAACGTTGCACTTAAACGCGGTATGTTAAACTTCTTCCGATACGAACAGAGTTAGCACGGTATTTAGCCATAATTCTTACAGCGGAAATTATAAAACGGTATTTATGGTTACTGCCTATGTGTTTCTTTCCTACCTTACTTTGCATAGGATGTTCTAATTGAAAGTACAGTTGAACCGCCGCTATTTGAATTAATCATCGTCTTCGAAATAACGGAGCTATAGATTATACGATAGAACATCGATATTTATTACTTTTCGAACATTCGTAAACAAAACGGTAAAATATTAGAATAACAGATATTCGGATAACAGAGATTAACAGAGACGAAGTTTCAAATATTCTGCAATTTTATTTCTGTTCCACGGTCGGTACCTATACGATATATCTGGCGAAACCAGAAATTGAAAAATCTTCGTCATCGTAGATAAGTATCGATAGGTTTGT
Source organism: Bombus pascuorum (assembly GCF_905332965.1). Lineage (NCBI taxonomy): Eukaryota > Metazoa > Arthropoda > Insecta > Hymenoptera > Apidae > Bombus > Bombus pascuorum. The sequence continues at coordinate 2,455,848 of NC_083488.1, read as the reverse complement.
TCTTCGCTTCGTCGCTAGTATTGGGAAATATCTAATTTTCTTACGCGACTACCAATAAGCTGAATAAGTTATACCAGTTAGCCTTGGGCTGTATTTTATCGATAAATGCCACTATATCGTCTATACCTATGATCGATCGAAGAAATCTTTTCAACGTGTACGTTACAACACGGTACGGCAAATATACTTCCTACTGTTCAAATTTATGACGTTTTTGTACAAACACGTCGCGTTTAGACGCGTTCAAAAATTTGATCCGGTTTTCCTTAGCATATATCACAATGTGATATATCGAATTCGAATGTAACAGCTAACAAAATAGAAATGGAACTACAATAGGATACAAACGACATTAAGTGGTTGAATGGAAGAAAAACAGAATCTCCAAAAAGCCGAACGAAATTACTACAAATAATACAAAGATAAAAAATTACATCTACGTATGTTGCTAACAATGAACGCATTTCGCTCGTTTAAGTAGTATTTTTACGAGCTGTTTTAGTTCACGCTCGGCCGCCAACTCGAGCTACTGCTCGCTATCGAAAGGTAATCAGGTTCTGCGTAACGGTGATCTAGAAGAATATCGTGACTGGTTTCAACGTTCTACGCGTTCGTACTGCTGCAATTATTCGCGTAGAATGTAGAATCTACGGGGAAAAGGGTCGAACCGCTAGTTCTAGCGACACAGTCTGGCGAGCCGTGGTTTTATACTACGCGCGATAAAAAGACCACGCTTTATCGACTGCTTTCGGAATCCAGAATTATAGAAAAACGTTTTTACGCAAAACGACTATGGTAGTAGTAGCAGCAGCAGTAGTAATAGTAATAACAGTAGTAATAGTATTTCTTTATTGCATGGACTTTCGTCTGTTGTTATCTTAAAGTTAGACGAACATTTCGTGATAACTATAGATACTTACTTCTAGTTTACGTTATGCTTATTGACGTATTATTTATTTACGATCAATACTTAGATCTATGTTTTGATCTATGTTAGGTGGTATAATATTAATCGGAAAATGTACCTGGCAGAAAATCTTTACATCTCGATATTTATCTGCCTCGTCAATTTTCTCGATTACCGTTTGATTTTGTTGGAAACGTTGAAAGAATAGCGTTAATTGTTACGCAGTTTACAAAGAACAGCAATTGCGCAATACGACGTTGTGTCACGATGAATAATGATCTGTGTCTATGAGGCGACAATGCGGGTAAGTGCAACAAAAGAAATCGATAATGACCATTATGTATATATCTTTTCGACGGAATCCTATTCTATGTTGAAACGTATTTCTGAAACTTTGATATCATCGTTGCTTTTTCCGTGATCCTTCCCCTTGTTATTATTAAATTTATTAACACTTTCGAGCTACTACTATCGCTTTATTCGCTTCGCGATCGGTAAATTAATTTTACTTGGCAAAAGTACAAGTATATATTCCACCGTGATTCGTGAAAAGTGAAATGAAATTGAAAAATGGGGAATGTGTACTCGGATGAGTCATAAAAGAAGGATAAACACGTGTAAAGGTAAGGTTTGAAACGTTTTTACAAAGTAACAAAAGTAATTATTGTGTTTTGCCCGCAGCAGTTCGTTCATGTAGGACGAGATCCAATGATTGCCGAGTAATAAATTGCGGCTTTGTAACTATTCATGAGAGGATTCGCAAGAATTCCATTTCTCATCCGCTTAATCTCCAAACTTACGTAAAGGATGGATATAATTGTAAAACTAATGCTTATATAATCGTCATTTAGAGACTTCTTTATTCTTTAAAAAACATATTGAATTTCAATCGAATCGAATCGATTACGAGATATCTTGCTCGAGTCTTAGATTTTCATTTTTATTAAAATACAAATTTTTGCTAAACTTACAAAATACCGTACGTCTTATTTCCCACGAAATCCTACGAGATATCGTATATGTGAAGAAAATGCGATTTTTTTTTCCAGCAGATTTTATTTACGACGAAACAGGAAGCTATTCTGGTTTCCCTATTTCGAAACCGTACCACCGCGAAACCATAAAAATAACGATCATCAACGCTCATGGAGTTCCATTTTCTCGAACTCTTTTCTTGTGAATCATAGTTTGCGGTTAATTCAGCGTAGACTTCAAGGTTCGCGAAACCATTAACACGAAACTATACTCCGACGTATTTCCATTAACAGCCGACTTTTACTACTCGCTGCTGTTTAGCAGAGCGAAGAAGATCGATCTTCGTGGATCGTGTACGATCTACCAATTCCTTCCAAGGACATAAATACACGAGAAGCGACATAAATCTTAACGATGGTCGCGTACCTGAACGGGCGTCGCGTTAAAATTCAAATTGCGTAAAACGAAATTCCGAAATATATGGTAGAAATTGTTAATCCATGCCTGAGTCTGCTATCGGTAGATTCTTAAAATAGTTCGATGTAGAAATTTATGAATACTTTTTTACGTTTTTTGAAGATTCGCATGATTTTTGATACGACGAATAAAGGCTTCCTTTACTTTTTGCGTTATATATTTTCTCGTACGTCGTTCCATTCTGATATCTTTGATAGCAGTTTTATATCTTCGATAATTCCAGTGTTAAAAATCTTGCCACATGCCTCTTCCATCTTCTTATCGTTCCGTTAACACGTCTCTCTTTTTCGTATAAAAATCACGAGATTATCGACGTTCGGATGAACAGTGCGACAGAAAGGGAGAAGAGAAATATTGACATCATCGTTTTTTATTTTCAATTGCGAAACTTTATTTACTGGCTTGTTAATTTTAAATCGCGTAAAACTCGAGTATCTCGTGATAAAAACAGGCCGATAATAATACAATGAAACGATGGCGAAGAGAAGTTTGTCGAGAGGAAAAAATTGTTCATTTCGACTTGTATGTTTTGTTTCAGAAATCCGACATGGTGGAAGAGGCGATCGACGTTGGAACGCGGGCTAACTGTGATAGCAGTTTGCGGAGTGCTTTTATGCATCGCTTTGGCCGTTGCACTTGGTGTTCTGGCTGCGAACGCTGCAACCTGCGACACGTCATCTAGAAACGGTAAGAATCTCCGCAAATGCACAGTTCGACGATTTGCAAAAGATCTTGACCTATGCCTGAATCCACGACCTCGTACAAAGTGTATTCGATATCGAATACTCGTTCTCGATCGTGGTCGAAGCATGTTGAAAATTTAATAAGAATCGTGTTCTCCATATTTTTCCCTCGCTAATTGCACTCATGTAGTTAGGTCGTATGACTTAAGTACACGCTTTAACGAGCTTATAAATACCATAATTACTTTCAACGTGGATTCACCAACACCGTGAACCGTCATTACACTTCCGCTGCAATTAAAACACTGTCTAACATCGTTTAATGGCTACCATTAACAATCGTCGAAACATCGATAGAGTCCTATGATTCGTATCGTGAATATCGGTTTTCTCCAAAATTCTGTAATTAAGATCTCGGAGCGATCGTCGAAACAAGGTGAAACAGGAAACGGAGAAACCGGTTGTCCGATGATAATCCGTAAATTGTTTCCATTGCAGCTCGTATTATGGCTTTTTAAATGATTTTAAGAAATATCAGACAAATTTATGTAAAAGTTTTGTCGGCAGGCGCATTGTCTTCTTCGATGGCGTTGCTTCTTTTTTCTTTTTACATAAATTGCGATCGACTTAAATAGAAATTAGTTCTACATAATAACTAGACTGCGCATTTTATCCGTTTCTTTTCTTGCAAATTCTTTTTCTACCGTTTTAATTCGACCCACGTTCAACCGATAAAAATTTGGAAGCGACAAGCTTCCTGATCTCCCGTACGAGGAAACGGTTTGATAACGGTTTCCTGGGTATGTCAAAAGAAAATATTAAAAAAGAATTTCAGTCGCGTGAAAGTTGGCCAAACGGGCTTACAATCGAGTCGTCATAAATTTCATTGACAGCTAGTGTCACGTGCGACCTATTTTCTCACGTTGATTTATCCTTGCGAATCTACGCGCTTCTCTTGCTTTCTCGAAATATCATATCGTTGCATAAAACAAGTCGATATATCGATATTCTTTTCTCGCACGTTAAATTTCATCGCCCTAGCCTTTGGAATCGTAGTAATTTAGTTGAAACTATTAATCCGTTATTAGGAGAGTCTTAATCGCCCTTACTAACCGTACCTGACGAACGTTTATATCGCGTTGTTGTTATGTAAAATCTATTTAGCCAAGGATATATGTATGTATTAATTAGTTTCGTTATCTGCTACAGATGCGTTACGTAACTTAGCCCATTTCTTTCCTAGTCCAACACATACCGAACGAAATACGTACCAAGTGTGTCCGCGAATCATTGGGAATTCAAATGGCCAAATTTCGTACCACTACTCGTAGATGACCAAGAGGGATCGATAAAAATACACGTAATGGATATTACGTAACGTTTAACATATCGGAACGTAGCGTGTACTAGATGAATCCTGAAATGAAACCCAAAAAAACACCACTCTCGTCTTACCCTTCTTTCTTTCGTCTGCGAAATTACGATCATATGAGTAAGTCGGACTTGCTGGTGCGATAATCGCGTAACTTTATACGGTACGATGAATCCGTGAATACACATTTCCTCTTTCTTTCGTTATAACGATCGGCCGACGAAGGATATATCGTATCACATCCGAAACTCGTGATTTAACGTAAAAAGGTCGTGACGTCAATAAGAGCGTCCCGATTCTGACGCATCGAGGTAAGTGATCATTGTTTTGAGAGTTACTCAGCGTGGCCAGGTCGTGCTTTTCGGCGATCCACGCCCGCGAACTAAATAAGAAGCCGAGCTTTCCAATCTGTATATTTTCGATCGAGTATCGATCGACCACCCGCTAACATCATTAAAGAAACAACCAAATATGAATCATCGGAATATTTTTACGGATCATCGGCAAACGATCATGTTTTAGGAACTAATCGTCGAGACGATGGCGCCGATACAATGTTTCTTTTTCTTCTTCGCGAACAGTCATGAAGCCGATCGATGAGAACAAAACGATCGGTTTTACGATCCACCCAGAGTATCTCGACTTTCGTAAACGCGTAAGCTCTCGAAGGCTAGCGAAGCCTTCTCTCGCGTCTCTATTTTCGCTTTCTCTGGAGGAACAGCGATGCTTGTTAACGAGAAAGATGCCGAAGATGAACTTGGTCGCAGGCTTTTGAACGAATTCGCGTTGGGGGAAGGTGGTTGTACACGTTTCAATGGATCAATCGCTTAAGGTTGATTACCGCTATTACACTTTGAACGGCATCGCATCGCACGTGTTTGCACGAAGGTTCGTTCAAACTGTGAAGCGAATAGCGACGGGAACAATGTAGAAACAATGTTAGACGGTTTAACTGTTAGATTTTTTTCCTTTACATTCCTCGTTCTCGGACGAGCATATTTATTCCGACAGACCTTTTTATCGTTCGAGATACTCTTCGAGACCGCTCTTTTAGCTACTCGTTACGGGTGGATAAGATAGGCGGAAAGTGCTTTCGTATCTCGCATTCATTTCGAGTGATTCTTCTCCTAGTGAAAGATAGGACTTTACGAATATATGGCACAGTACTATGTAAATGCAATAAAAATAAAATGTAATAGTAGAAATCCGTAGTCCGTTAGGCGATAAGATTGCTTGTTATCACGGCTTAAAAAGCGACTGGCACTAACAATCATTAACATCGTGGTCCTGCATTATTTTTGTGTTGCAACTGCACCTGCATCTGCATCTGCGCCTGCACGAGAGTAGATCCTGTTAACTCAGAGGGATTACCATCCACAGCCGATGCCCTGAATGGATATCAACAGAATAAAGGCGTTCATGTCATTGACAAAGGATCCAGCTGTGACGAGGACGTATGTTACACGAAAGAATGCATCTATACGGGTTAGTAAACATTTCATCAACTTCGATAAAGTTATTCGTCGCGATAAAACTTTTAGCCAACCCGATCGACCTAGGCAACCGTAATAAGTAGCTGGGTACCCAACTCTATATTTTTCTGAATTTCTATTTCTTTTTTTTTTTTTTTACATCTTTACATTGAAATTTGTATAAAGATCATAAATATTAACGTTCCAAACGCTTCTAAAAGTTTTATCGTCGCGAACGTTCATTTCGGTTGTCTACCGCTGTATTATTTCATTACGACACGAAAGTAATTTTACTAATCGCGCTACATCGTGAAACTCTTTAGCCGCTAGATTGTTGAAGAACATGGATTCCGAGGTAGAACCGTGCGACGACTTTTACGATTTCGCTTGCGGTGGTTTTCTCAAGTCTACCATCATCCCGGATGACAAGACCAGCGTAAATACATTCACCGAGATTAGCGACGAGCTGCAGAACCAGCTAAGAGCCAGTATCGAGGAGAAAAGTTCACCGGATGAACCGAAACCGTTCAGACTCGCCAAGAATTTGTACAAGGCTTGCATGAACAAGAGTGAGTACATACACGCGTACTTGGACTGCTTATCTCCTGCTTGCAATAAGCAAGTAAAATGTATGTGGAAAATGTTAGACGGTAATCGCAGGACGTATCTTAGTTAGGAAAGGAAACAAATAAGAACGTAGAACGGTTTGAGAAAATATGTGGTCGGGTGATGACCAAACTTCTTTAGTAGCTACTAAACGAGATACTCAGATTGGAAAATGTAATTATTTCAGCGGTCATCGAGCAGCAAGGTTTAGACCCTTTGCTCAACATTTTGCAAAAACTCGGTGGCTGGCCTGTGTTGGAAGGTGACCAGTGGAACGAAAATGATTTTAACTGGAAGGAGTCGGTGTACAAATTCCGCGAGATGGGTTACTCTGTCGACTACTTTATCGATTTCAGTATCGGCGTTGATCTGAAAAACAGCACGAAACGAACAATCGACGTATGTATTAGATCTTTACGTGTACCCGTAAAACTTTAATCTCTCGAGCAAACGTGAAATAAATAGAGTTACATCGACGAAACGTAGAAGTCAAACGCGCGAATTGCTCGTGTAAATTTAACTTTCCTTAAAGATTGTACCATTTAGCGGAATTTTGCAATAGTCATTATTGATCGCAAATGCGGTCAAATTACATTTACAATTGTAATTCAATATTTATCTAAGTTTAAACGCGTTTCTTAATAATTATGATTTTGTTTACCAAATGAATAGATGACTTCAAATGCGCTTGCCCAAGTAATGATTATATTAACGTCGCAACTCGGTTCAGTACGAAATTTAATATTTAAGAATCTTTTTCCTATGGAATTTGAAAATGTTTTTCCTTGCAGTTGGACCAAGCAGCCCTTGGACTGTCGCGTGAATATTTATCCAAAGGTTTCGATGATAAAATCGTGCAAGCCTACTACAGCTACATGGTTGATATCGCGGTAATTCTTGGAGCAAATAAAACCGACGCGAAAACTGAGTTGAAGGAGTCGTTGGAATTTGAGATGAAACTTGCCAATGTACGTTAGTTATTAAATCAAATCATATGATAATATACAAAACATGACGCAATGATTAACGAGTCGAATATAACGCTGATTGTGCAGATTTCTTTGCCGAATGAAAAACGTCGCAACGCTACTCTGCTCTACAACCCCATGACGATACGAGAGTTGTCCAAGACCTATTCCAGTATCCCGTGGAAGGAATACTTCAACACTCTTCTGGCGACTAGTGCTCAGGTAGACGAAGAGGAAGTCGTGATCGTTAGCGTTCCCAATTACATCACAAGCTTGGAGAAATTATTAGCCACCACACCGAAAAGAGTACAAGCTAACTATGTGATGTGGAGAGCAGCCGCGTCTTCTGTAAGCTATCTCACGGACGAAATTCGCAAGAGACAATTGCAATATTCCACGGCGTTAAGCGGAAAAACGGAGAGAGAACCCAGATGGAAGGAGTGCATCGATACAGTTTCCAGTAGCTTGGCCATAAGCGTCGGCGCGATGTACGTTAGGAAATACTTCAAAGAGGATGCCAAGAAAAACGCTGTAGACATGGTGGCTGATATCAGGCAAGAATTCACTAAGATACTGAAAAAGGTACGTTTCTTTCAGATGAGAAGGCTTATCGTTTCCATCTACGATACCATGAATGAATGCTTCCAAATTTTTCAATTTAAAGATAATTTGACGTTCTTCAGGTTGATTGGATGGACGAAGAAACGAGAAAGAGTGCTCTGAACAAAGCAGCCAGCATGTCCAGTCACATCGCTTACCCCGACGAATTACTGGACGACAAGAAACTGGAGAAATTTTACGAGAAACTGGAATTAACGACAGATAATTACCTGGAAGGTATCTTAAATCTGACTTTATTCGGGGTCGAGTATTCTTTCAGTAAACTGAGGAAACCTGTAAACAAGACCGACTGGGTAACTCACGGAAGACCCGCCATCGTTAATGCTTTTTATTCGTCCATCGAGAATAGTATACGTGAGTATCGTTTTATAAAAGTCGATGGAATGATAATTTCGTAATAAATCGTTGACTGATACCAAAGAGACGATAACATTTGTATAATGCTTTTGCAGAATTCCCCGCTGGTATCTTGCAGGGTGCTTTCTTTAGTAACGATCGACCAAGGTACATGAATTATGGCGCTATCGGTTTCGTTATTGGCCACGAAATAACGCATGGCTTCGATGATCAGGGCAGGCAATTCGATAAAAACGGAAATCTGGTCGACTGGTGGGCACCACAAACGAAAGAAAAGTATCTGGAGAAAGCAGAGTGTATTATTCACCAATACGGCAACTATACCGTGGAAGAAGTTAACTTGAACGTAATGATCGACTTTTATTATACGCTGTCTTGTTTCCGTTTCTTCCTCATTCTCAATTGTTCACGATCATTTGCGTCAACCGATACAAATATTTGTTTAATACGCATTCTAATTTTAGGGTCATTGTTGAACGTCAATCTCTTTATTCTGTACGTTACTTTACGTAAACTTTATCGAGCTCGTACGATGCAAATAACGTTCATCGATGATGTTCGTCGATGATATTCAAATATCGAATTTTTTCTTACAGAGGTCAAACTCGTGTATAATACGCACTTGTGAATCAAACGTTAGATAACAGCTGGTATAAACACGAAATTTGGCTTGGTAGACTAGTTGTTTTAACGTTGAATAATGTTTCTTAAACAACGAACGTGTTCTTGACAGTTTTATTTTGTAATAATACGCAATCTTTTTGCCCGCTGAGGTTTATTGAAATTAGGCATATACAGATATAAATATCGATGACGTTCTTTCTTCTTTTCTTCTTTTTTAGTATCAATTTCGCGAGCTCGCTGTTTTTTAGATAAACAATGAGACGTCATAATTTATAAATCCTTCGTTTAAAGATTTGAAAGCATGTATAATAACGCTATAGAAATTTAAATGCAACGTTATATTTCTTCTTCCATCACTTACTTTCATTCGTTTAGAAAAAAATAATGCATGTCTTAAATATTCATCCAGAAAGAAAGAAATATAGACATTTTTAAAAAAATCGCTTCGTTTCCTGTTACAGTTAAATGGTATCAACACTCAAGGCGAGAACATCGCCGACAACGGAGGAATAAAAGAAGCCTATTTAGCATATCAAGAATGGGTACAAAGAAATCATGCGGAGCCAAAATTGCCAGGACTCCCTTATAGTCCTGAACAATTATTCTGGATCAGTGCAGCGAACACTTGGTGTAGTAAGTACAGGCCGGAAGCGATGAAACTTCGCATTACCACTGGTTTCCACAGCCCCGGTAAATTCCGTGTCCTGGGGCCACTTTCCAACATGGAGGAGTTCTCGAAGGATTTCAACTGTCCTCTTGGCTCGAAGATGAATCCCAAAAAGAAATGCGCTGTTTGGTAAAGATCGATACAGTGCAAGAACAATGAAATAGCAGAAGTTATAGTTAATCGACAGCGATGAAATTCGTTCTTCAAAATGTTAAAGAAGAAATGATTCATGTCTGAAACAGCTTTCCTCTGGAAGTTACGTTAGAATTGACAATCTGGTTCAGTCAGCGGAAACTGTTAGAAATTAAATTTGCGTGTAGCTCGGCGGATCGTCGTAAATCATGATCGGATCTGCTTAAGGAATAAAAGTGAAGGTGCTTCGATAGCAGTGGAACTGATGAAATTCAATTTAGAGGCACGGTCGTGCTCGAGAAAGATCTCACTAAAGATGCCCAAAGAGATCCTCGTTCATAAATTGACTTGAATTACATGGTTACACAGTACATGTTACTAACATTGTTCGCTAATATATAAGTCCTTTTTTATGAGAGAGACGTCCGAGTTCCGATTAGTATTGTAAATAAAGAAACCAGCGAGAAACGAGGCAGCGCGTCATGATTTGAAATTTTCTGTAATTGCATTCTAGGAAATCGGATAAGCGGGTGTTGTAGGTTCTGAAATATTCAAGAAAAATGGAACGAAAATGGACACGTTTAAACTGTGATGATTTTATAGGAAACGACAATAAAATAGTGAAAACGGTCTTTCGATTAAAAAACTGTAGGATGACGCGCAAACAAAAAAATATATATATATAATTATATTGTTAGTTATATTTTCAAATGACATTGTTTTACTGATATATATATATATATATATATGTTTATATATTTATATATATTATTATTATTAATATATATATTTATATATATGTATATATTAAACGATGAAGTTAATACGTGTTTTTTTGCTATCTGTATGATATTCATTAGGCTCCGTTGAGCAGCGTAAGGTTGTTCATTAGAGTTACCATTTCAAAGTACTTAGACAATGTAGTATTAATCGTAGTTTTTAACGTACAGGTGATGAGTAAACACCTGTGTGATTACTTTTGTACTATTTTACTTTTGTTTTTGCATCTATGTATCGCATAAGCGTTTATTTGTATCGTAATTTCTTTGTTTCTCGATTTCAATCACAACATTACCGCGTGAGGATCTAACACTTAGAGACAGCGATACTACTTATATTTATTATAATATCATTTTATTTTAAGTTTAAACAGTTTAAATGTATTCAGTTTAGGTTTAAATGTATCCAGTGTATTTTTGTTGAATATAAAATTTTTAAAAAAATATCGAAGAGAAAATTTCATGTTAAATTTGACGGTAGAATTGAATACGAATCTCTTTTTACATGTTATACATTGTAAAAATGTATACATTTTTTAGTTATATTATACAATTCCTTGAATAAAATAAAATCATAAAATACCTGACATAGGAATTGTTAACATCCAATAAATACGCTCCAAGTTTCATGGCATATTATTTATTTTTGACCAAAAAAGAGGTAAGAATACAAATTGATACATTATTTTGTTAAAGTAACGAATACAAGAACTTCATGTTCGAATGGATAAAAATGATAATAAATTGTGACACCAGGAGGCAGAGTTGCCATTTCGTAGTTGATCGCGTATAATTCAAATAATTATATTAATAAACTATGAACATTGTTATGAATATATTTGCTACGCTAATTTTTATGGTGCAATGCATTAAAATTTGAAATGAAAGATATTGTATTCTGCTCCTGGTGTCACAATTAAACATTTGCATATCATCTATATTTTTACGCGGTGCGTAATTCAAGTAACGAAAATCGAATTTTTATTTAGCTCAATTACTTTGCTGTTGCGGTTTTGACCAATCTACGTTCAAGATAAGGTGATCGTAACCATATCCATTAAGCGTAGCAATAGCTTTTGCTGCTTCCACTCTATATTTGAAATGTACGTATGCAAATCCTTTGCAAAGATTAGTTTGTTTGTCCTTTGCAAGATAAAATTTAAGAACAGATCCAAATGGCTTGACAAGTTCATCCAAATCTGCGTCTGTAGTACTTTCTGATAAATTGGAAATACGAATAGCAGTAGTATCGTCGCGTCTTTGCATCTGCATAGAATCTCCTCGTTTACTACCTCCATCGCGCATACCAGGTGGTATGTATTTACTACCCTGAGGTTTCAATTCTGTCATTGCTCCAGGAGCACTGGTATTAATAAGAGGTTTCTTATCATCTGGCACTTTACCTGCAAATTAAATCACATATTCCATAGAATTATATAATCTTAAATGTTTCTTTCCAAAAATTAATTTATCATAATGAAATATACCTCCAGCAAGGACAGTGTCTTTGTAAGGACATTTGGAAGTCCAATGGTCTCCGTTACAATTACGACATTTAACTACACCTTTATCTCCCATACTCTTCAACTTGTCAAGGCTATCTTCTTCAACCTTATTTTCTTCTTCTTTACTAGAAATGAATTGCATGAAAACATCTTCACCTCCAACTGTAGTAGCAGGATTAGGTCCAGGTCGGTCATCCACAGAGTCTCCGAATTTTGCCCAATTTTTACGGGCAGCGATTGTCTTTGAAACAACACGTCTCTCGATCTTATATGTTCGAACTACCTTGACCTTTTTATTATCTTGATTGTACTTGTATTCAGTGAGAATTTTAAACCCATTTTCATAAGTCTCTGAAGGCGGAGGTAACGCTCCTCCCTCTTCTTCTACTTCATCTGCCCAGCTGGATTTTACTTCTGCTACAGGCATTCCCGCAATTTACCTGATACAGACAAATATTACTATTAATGATATTTTCAAATTATTCAATAATAAATGAAAAATATAAAATTAAACAGCTTTGAATATGTGACAGACGTGACGCAATAGGTTAAGTAGCAACATTAGTAAATGAAACGATATTGATAATATTAAATAAATGTTTAACTACAATAAACAACAAATAATTAAAACGTAACAAAGTAAGCGTCACATAAAAGGAATTTACAATATTGTATTTTATAATATAATGAACACATTATGAGAAAAGACACGTTTACGTTAGAAAATAGTAAAAATAATGTGACAGTAGAAACTTGATCTTTTCATGAAAATATATTAGTGTATATACTTACCGTTCAAAGTTATTGCACAGAGAATCGATGTGAACACAATTACTATAGAAAATTAACAGAAAGTAAACCCTATAAAACGTAAATGAAAATGAGACGAAATGGAGAATTTTCCGCATATGATAAATTGGCGTGTCAGTCGCTCTAGTGGTGGTTTTTTGAAACATGAATACTCGAGTATTAATGGCGACGTCTAGCGTTGTCGTGTTCAGTGTGAAAAAATAATGTTTTCCGGATCCGTACCACAATCGTGTACGGAAAAGTGTTAACGAAAGTAGTAACAAACGTGATCGAATTCGGTGTAAAAGTAAAAAAATAATCGTGATAATGGACCAGGCACCTACAGGTAAGAAAAGAATGTTGTGATTTGGTGATTTGGCCAAGCGCGGTCTTGCACATTCCCACTCCGGGCGAGCATATTAACGTTCCATCTTTTTTATTAACCGTAATGTCTATGATCTATCATTTTAGCATTTTAGTTAGTCAGAATTGGGGATTTGTGAGTTTCCATGCAATGGAAATAATGAGATACGTTTAAAAAAGACAAAATGTAGATTCTAAATAGTAGGTTATGTAAACCTGTGCAACGTATTAGGCTACCATTAAAAAGCAATTCACTCGACGAATTAAATTATCCTCAGGCAAATCTTCGTAGATACGTTAACAAAGTGATAAATTTCAAAACAGATTCAATATTTCAGGTTACGATGGGCTGATTTAGGACTGCGTACTTTAAAAAAATAAGAGATCCTATTTCAGTACTGTATTTAAATATTGCCATTTATATTGTAATAATTGTATAAGTAATTCATTATTGTTAGGTTATTGTACTAATTCTGTTTATTTTGGTATAATACCCAGATACAGAGTTACGGAACATCATAGACAAACTGGCTCAGTTTGTGGCTCGCAATGGACCGGAGTTTGAGCAGATGACGAAAAACAAGCAGAAGGACAACCCAAAATTTGGTTTCCTGTTCGGTGGAGAGCACTTCAACTACTATCAATACAAAGTGACTACAGAGCAAGCCAGTAAGTGGGATACAGCCCCTTAACAGCTACAACAATTGAGAAGCATAATGGCCATGCTTTATTCAACGAACAAGGAATGACTTTGAAAAAGAGATACGGGTGAAAGGGTCTGAATTCGTCATAGTGAACATACAAAACTATTATTCATCGAATATGAGCACTTCGTTTCAAGATTTTGGGATTGCTATTTATTAAGCAGAATGCTTTAGCTAAAGACATATTCTATTTCTTGGCAACGGTGATTTTAAGAAGATGTAGTTTTAAGATTCTTAATGGAGCTTGTCTAATACGGACTACATTGTCGATATATTGCTTCAATCTATGTGGGAACTGCAACCCACTATAATACCCTGTAATACCCTAGTACTGTAAAAAAAAAAAGTAAAAAATACATGTATATATATATATAATATATAAAACAGGGAAAGAATATAGTGCTCCCAAAAGACTTACCGAATTTTCGATATAATTCTCTAATAAATGCCAAGAATTTTATTATGCACTGGTAGAAGATAAGACTCAACAGAAATTGGACTATTTGTATACTTTTTCAATATCCATTGAAGGAATCAAACATCTTACAATAATCCACCGTCATTCGTTTACAGTTTTAAAGCAAAAAGGAATAAATCCAATGCAAAATGCAGACCCACGTTTAAACGTTTCGCAGCAGCAGCAGCAAACAGCCGCTACCGTCGCGCAGCCGCTGAATAACGTCAATCTTGCGCCTGGCCTAAATACTCAGAACAATGGATTAAATCCAGTTGTGGGAATTGGACCAGTGGGAAATCAAGGTGGTCCAGTTATACCTGGAGTACTAGGACAAATTGGAGGGCCAGGAAATGCAGGACCACCAATTGGACCAGTCCCTGGTGCTATGGGAGGTGTGAATCCATCCATTGGTGGTGTTACTCAGCCGGTTAACATTGGCGGACCTCCTGGATGGCTTCAAAATGAGATAGCGAATCTTCAGTCACAGCAGACAACGCTACAGGAACAAGTTAGACAATCAGAACAAAATCTGGCTGCGCAACATGCTGCATTGATGGCGCAACAACAAGGAAGGGTCGAGGATGCTGTGAGACAAGCTCAAGAAACAGCCTTACAAAACAGTGCGCAAAGCACAAACACAGACCTTGCTGCATTTGATGCGGTATTACAGCCTATCATTGATAGTTGCACAAAAGATAGCATAAGTGCAGGGAAAGCCTGGATACTTCAAAATTCGATAACTCCGCAAAGTAATCAAGTCGTTGCGGATCATTTGCTGAAAAAGTATGTTATATTTGACTTTAGCCATATACTATTAACAGTAGTAAATCAATTAATTTTTTATTGTTTCTTTCAGAGTCATTCAGGCAACCAATTTTAGTCATAAACTCCATATTATCTACCTGGTTAACGATGTCCTACATCATTGGTAAGTATGATATTTGTTTGGAAAAACAGTAACAGATCTTATATCTTGAAACATTTGTAAAAAATTTGAATTAAATTACATTATCTAATTAAGTGTGAGTGGAAAATTTAACACTTCAATTTCAGTATAAATATAATATTTATAATAAAGTTTGATAACTTTCATAAAAATAGTTGTGCACGATATTTAATTTTAAACTTCTTTAGTGCAAGAAAAAAATCTATGGATCTTCGCAAGGCAATGGAAAGTGTTGTTGTTCCCATGTTCTGTAACACTTCATTAGCTGCATCAGAAGAACAACTTAATAAATTAAATAAGCTATTAAGTTTATGGGAATCAAAAAATAATTACTTTGATGAAGGAATTATAGATAAATTAAAACAGCCAAGCACATCTTGGTCTGAATATCAGGCTAACTTGGTTGAACAACATGCCAGCGCAATTACACCAATTACTACATCAACGAAACAAACCTTTGATAATTATCAAGCACAACATCAAGCGTTTGTTACACATGCTTTGAGACAAATTCAAAATATTGAGCAACAAAAAATCGCAATTGATCAACAATTAAAAGCTCCTCCTCCGCCACCACCGCAACTGGTAAGTTGATCATCTTTCCTGTATGTATTACGCATATATATTCCACAACATAGAATATAGATAATAGAAATTCATACTTTACAGAACCAACAAAACATGTCTCTGCCACCTAGTCATTCCGGTCCTCCCGCTCCGATAAGTACAGATGTAAATTTCAGTCAACCGCCACCTGGATGGGGTGTACCACCCGGGAATGAACCTCCACCGTTTTCAAATGTACCATTGCCAGATTTTTCAAAACCACCGCCTGGATTTGGCCCCCCACCTGTTATACACGAACCCTCCGTTGAAGATTTAATGCCCAGTATGCCGTATTACGAACTTCCTGCTGGATTGATGGTACCTCTAATCAAGTTAGAAGATGCTGAGTATAAACCTTTGGATCCAGAAGCCATTAGGCTTCCACCACCTGCTCCTCCAAGTGAACGATTAGTAGCAGCTGTAGAAGCCTTCTATGCGCCACCGAACCATGATTCTCCACGGGACAGGTAAAGGCATATAATGCAAATTATACACAAACTAATTATGCTTGTGATATCGAGTTGTATATCTTTTAATTGTAATATCTACATATTATAGCGATGGGTGGGAAAAATTAGGTTTATACGAGTATTATAAAGCAAAGAATGCCGCGCGCAAGCGTAAAGAAGAAGATGTAGCAGCTGGTATAAGACAAAAATCAAAATCGCCGTCACCAATTCTAAGGCCAAGATCCAAAAGTCCTAGTCCACCAAAGAAACGTTATCGAAGTAAATCGCGAAGTAGATCACGCTCAAGATCTAGAGGTAGAAGCAGATCTAGATCTCCTGCTGCTAATCATAGGCGTAACAGTCGAAACAGCAATCATAATAACAGAAGCAGAAGAAGGAGAAATAGCAACAAGGATCGAAGTCCTGATAGGAGAATGGACAGGCAAGATCGAAGTCCAACTCCACCCAGTTTCCTGTAAGCATTAATACTTTAGTATATAAAGATATTCTATATGAATATACATATATCTGATTTCTACGCCTGAATCCCTTTTAGCGGATCAACTTACAGTAAAGCTCCTCAAGAAATTAGTCTCGATGAGAGTAACAAAGGTCATCAGTTGCTCAAAAAAATGGGTTGGGGCGGTGCGGGACTTGGTGCCAATGAACAGGGTATTGAAGCTCCAATATCGGGGGGTGAAATTAGGGATAAAAACGATCAATATAAAGGCGTCGGTATTAATTTAAATGATCCATACGAGAACTTTAGAAAGAGTAAGGGACAAGCATTCATAACTAGAATGAAAGCAAGAGCGGAGGAACGTGCCGAAGAAAGGGGTGAACGGGACTGAATCTAATCAGGATAAATTTAATTTGTCTATAATATTTTCGATGAAATATAATTATCGCATGCAGTATGAATTCGCATGCTCTCACAACCGTAGTCGACACAAATTTCCAACGATCAATGATCTACAATTCTACAATGTAGTTGTGTAATGATTATTTTAATCTTTATATTTTTTTCAATCTCTATTAGGATAATCAACGTTTTATATCCATTCTCTTATTTCATTGTATAAACGTTTTACAATAATTGTTTATTATTGAAATTGCAAAGTTACAACGTACATTTATACATATGTTATAAAATTGTATATTCTCGTTATAAGTAACGATCGATTATTTTATATTTTTAATTCAAAGAAACGGAGAAAGTGCATTGTCTGAATATTGTGTCGATCATTCGTGGGCGCAAATCATTTAACTGTATATTTCCAATTGAAAAAAATACTACGAGTAAATGATGAAAAATATGAACAATTGTCTATAAACTTAATTACTTGTCAGTTTATAAATAAGACAAGGGTTACGAAAGTTTGCTGTTACACTTGCAGTGACTGTTTCATAATAAATTCAATTTTCATGGTGCATAATGCGAAAAGAAAAAATATAATTTTATGCATCTTTTGTGCATTATGTACAAAACTATTCGATTTTTGGC
Source organism: Bombus pascuorum (assembly GCF_905332965.1). NCBI lineage: Eukaryota > Metazoa > Arthropoda > Insecta > Hymenoptera > Apidae > Bombus > Bombus pascuorum. Next base: position 2,437,885 of record NC_083488.1, on the reverse strand, counting down.
AAAGTTATCGTTAATAATAATAAATGGTTTGTCTATCGATAATTGGAAATATCTTGATGAAAATAATAATCAAGTACACCAAAAAGATCGATTAATCAATATCGACCAATCGCACGGTTTATGTTCATCGCGAACATGACATACAAGATTACATATTGTGTAATTGTATTCCGCACGTCAAAAAGAATTCATTCTGTTTCCATATGAAACGATAATAAATTAATTCGCTGAATGTCTATATAAGAGAATAAGAGAATATCGTGCACTTATCCGCACGTGAAAAAAAAAATATACATATATGAAATTAAAAAAGTACTTGTATTTAGTAAGTTAATAAATGATTATATTCGATACATAAGATAAAATCGAGGAATAAGCATTATATGTTTAAACATAATGGTAGAAGAAAAGAATTGTAGAAAGAACGAGCGAAAGAGCGGAAAAATGTTCTTAATTAGAGTTAGCACGTCCTCGAGGCGTGCTATTGACGTACATTCGTACAAACTCTGCAGAAAATCATCGTAGATGTTGTTAAAGAAAATTAATTTAATCGGTTCAAAGATATTCCAGAATAATAATGTTCTTAGACTTTTTATACTGGTAGATTTATCGTCAGCTGTCACGTGCACGCGGATTCAAAGAAAAATAAAAAGATCTCGATAACTGGCTAGGAACAGCCGACATCCGATGGCATTGTTAATCGTCAGTTGCCTTCTTGAACTCCCCTAGTGGCAGTCGATATTGGAACCGAATACATAAATCCAACGTCAAACCGGTTTCGCAGCGATAACAGTCAGAAGCCACACACTTGGTGGCGTAAACAACGCCGGAAAGATGTGTGCGTTTTCCTATAGCTATCCTATAACTTCACTCTCATTTTAGTATTCTTTTTACATATAGCGCGTGATATATTTTTATTGAACGAAATCTATACGAAAGAAGTGTAATAAAACGTTTACGTCGTAACGGATTTCAAAGTATTAACCAAGAAGTTGGTGTTTGTAAATTTGGAAAGGCCATTTAATATCTATTGAGCATCTTAATTTCTATTCGGTATTTCTTTTTCTTTTTGTTATAAATATTGTGTATCATGACAGTCGTGATATCGTTCGATAACATTTGTCGAAAGTCCCAAAGATAAGTAACTTGGTTCCCAAAGATCGTAAACATTAAATTCGACGATGATTCTGCAGTATTAACGGCCTCCTTGGAAGTCAATTTCGTCGAAAGCAAAGGTCGATGATAAAATGAAACAATAGAAAGAAAAAAGGCAGGATGGAATTAATAAATGGAGAAATATAGTTTGTGGGAGAATACTTTTTTCCGAACAATTTATGTAATATAGCATCGTTGTATCGGTATCGAGATACAGTCGTACCGATGCATTCGATGGTAATATACGTACTTTGCTTGCGTGATCGATAACGAAATATATAATTTCAAAAAGAATATACAGACGCCAAATATACATTGGATTGTTTTATAACCGCGGTGTAACCACCATCTACCTCTTTCGCAAAGCGTGACATCACGTTACGATAATCGTGCATACGTAACAACAGATTAGAGCCAAAAGTCGTGTTTTTTGTGGATCGATCGATCGCTTATCTCGAATCAAAAGACGATTGTATTTAAAAGAAACGACTACGTTCGTGGGAAACTGGTACGTATGTGTATAAGTTGGTCGACCGATGCAGCACGTTTAAGCAAAACGTGACATCGAGACCGAAAATGTGCGGATAAATATGTGGAGGATATGCGAAGATAAAAAATAGATTACGTTAACGATTTTGACGGTGGCACGTAACCATTGGTACATGCTTGCTCCAGAAGTGTTATTTTTAAAACATAATCTTTAAATTCACGACTACATATATTCTTAGAAAGAAATTGGAAAGTGAATGAATTAATACATTTACAAAATATTCTTTCTCGTTCGTTTTAATTTGCTGCCTTTTAAACCATCAGATTTTCAAACTGATGCGTAAATACTCGTGTTATACAGCAATTGTGAGGTATATTTTTAGTAATTTTTAGATCGATATTTCACATACGTAAGATTTTTAATATTTTGATGATTTTATTTGATCTATGTTTGTTCCGTTCTAAATATGCGAAAATATGCGAAAATATGCGAAAAATGAAAAACATGGCCTTTCGAATATTCGCTCGATTCATGAAATGGCTATTTAATTTTGCGACACGGATTGTAATCTGTAAACATCGATAATATTGATAAACATTTACGTATTGGATAGAATTGAAATTTTCGAAACGGTGTTTTGTATCTGCAGTGTAGTAACAATAAGTTAACGAGTTACGAAATTACACGTTCTGATATCAACTTTTATTTGTTAAGGCATAAAGGTAAAAAAGGTAAGAAAAATCTAATCGATACATAATAAGATCATAGCACTTCGTGTGACGCCATTCTAAACGAAGAAAAAGAATTTGTATGCGAGTAAAACGAGTCTCATATTACTGACTGCACGTAGTAGGTGCCACGTATCATTTTACCCTCATTTGTCAAGGTTTTCACGGACGTTGTCAAATTAGAACGACTCTCCTTGGACCTATTACGTTCAGGGTTCCATATAAAGACATATCGCAGTTTCGTCGCTCGATTACAACAGATTGCAGCATTCTTCCATGTTGTACTATGAACGTAATAACAGTTTACCGAAGTTATGGTAACGTCGAATAGAACGAGATGAAAGTTTCACCTAACGTTCGAAATATTCTCAAACTTACAGAACATGAATATATAATTAGACGCGAATTGCTCGTGTTATTGGTATCATCAACCTTGTGCCATTTTTACATTTGTTCGACAAATGGCGAATAAAAATTGTCCATATTATTAATTTTAATTACTTATAGCGAATGTTAAGAGTATTTTTGCAAATTTTATAAATAGGACGTATACTAGCAACAGTTGCGAAGAAAATAATCCAACTCCGCAATAATTAATTCACCGATTCTCAAGCAGTAACTACCTTTTCAAAGTCAACTATAAATCACGATCTGTCGCAGGTAACAGGTGACCTCAAAGTAATCAGAAACCGGATCTCGCACTCGAGCCGCGTATTTAGGCCGGAAGTGCGTCTCTAAGGTTCGCTTTAAATAGTCACTCAGCCTGTTGGTTTCCTTATAAGTAGGTATCGATAACAAACACCCATCGTTGATTTCAAACCAACATTCTAGACAATCTATTCTTAGTATTATGATAACAGAGTTATAATTAGCTCTTCGTCTTGGTAATAATTACTCTGCTATGGAATTTTATCTAAATAAATATCAAATTGGACCGATATATTTATTAAAAAATACCGCTATTTCCCATATTCACATTATTTGCAAATAGAACGTTCTAAATATTACTCAAACGAAATAACGAATATCTGAAACGTCAGAATAAAAACTTTCATTTATATCGTGTAACTTGATCCGATCGTAACTCGTTCAAATAAAATAAAACATTCTCGCATAAATCGCTCTCCCTATTAATCCAACTCTCATTTCTCAATTTTATTACTGAAAATTTTATATATCGATTCGTGTGTTTTGCAGTAAGACTTGGTCGACCTGCTCGTGTATACATTGCGATTCTTTCTTTTTTCCAATTGCTTGGCACCTCCTCCTTCTTGTTTCGCGACCGAAAGTTGCACGCAAAGAGACGCCACGATGAACGTGCAGTGATCGGCATACCTGCGTGTCGGTTGACTCGGACAGAGAAAACGGGTTAGCGTGACTCGTGAATTAGAGAGAACCGCGTGCATTCGCAACAGCGCCTGTAGAGGATCGCGGACGAGGATAGAGAACGCGTGGAATCGCGCGAGTGGAACGAGGACGACGAGTAGGTACCGCGTTGCATTCCACGTGATCAAGAGAAGGGCACGCCTCGGCCGTCGAGTCACGCGCTCGACCACGCGTTTATCCTTACCGACACGTGCACGCAATGTGTCCGACCGCGCACTCGGTAGAACAGAGAGCTGGTTATTTCGCGCATACGGTACACGATGACATCTCTTGGACGTTAGTCCATTATACACGTCGAATTACGAACGATGCGACATCGTGCGGTTGCATCAGATTCCCGTGTAATCGTTTGACTTTGGAAATGCAACCTCTTTCATACGGATCTGTTAAATAACGTAACTTTTCGATTGTGTAATATCGCGTCTCCGCGCTATGTCGTTCTTTTAGAATTATCGACTTCGATCGAGGTAGTTGAAGGATAGGCGAGTTATGTAGCACAAGCGAAGTTATGGTATCCTTCTGGAACGCTATATTGTACATACACAGACTGGCTGGGAATTATTGGTTTTTACAGAATTAGGAATTCAATGTACCATTGACGGTACACGTATAGGATTTTTCAAAATAAACGTTCAAAGCTGACCGATGAACCTTATTCTCCATACTTGCATACGTATAATAGCGATCAACGTATTGAAATTCTGCAACAATTATTTTTAATTAATTCTCGTATACGTTAATGTTCACAGTTGGTAGTTTCCCCGTGAGCTTTCAGACAAATCGTTGATTCCTATCGCGAAGATTAAATTGGAGCGTGAGATACTGTAGCGTAAATACATTGTCCGACGAGCTCCGTACTATAAAAAGGAGAGAAACATTCGTGGGATTTTCAGGTTCAAGTACGAAGCCGCGTTCGAAGTTTATTTCTTGGGAACGCGCGGACCTATCAGGATTTGTTCACGGGAATCGAAAGCTATCCAGGGCGAGAAGGAAACGCAACGTAACCGGCTGTAATTACGTGTCGGCCGGGCGAATGTTCTAATTTGTCAAGGACAAACGAGCGAACATTGCTGCAAAACGTGATTTTCAGGCGATAATCAAGGGGAAGCACCTCGATGCATTCAACGATGCGATCACCGTGACGTAATTACTTTCACGTGCCCTCGCTCGACCCTTGTGTAACGTTCTTCTTTTCCTCTTTTTTTTTTTTTTTTCTTTTTTCATCGTTGTTCTAAAACCGTGGCCACATCAATTTCACTTTGTCGCGTCGTTACTAATTCAACGTTCTTCGATTTTACGTAATGCGGATTGCGTGGTCTTGAAACACTACGTCAAAATTGACACAGAGTGACGGAGGAATAGGTGACGTACTTCATTCATAAAAATTTAGAAGATTCGTTCGAGATACATTGTCGTAGATGTTCGAAGGACGAGTACAAGGTACGTAATGTAATCGTAATACACGATGTTTGTGAAAAAGCTGCAAACATCGCTGAATATTCATCGACGTGTGTTCACCAAGCCGGCCGTTTTATCTAAAAGTCACGTAGGCATCACAGTTGAGACATGGTCACCGTTTGAACGATGCATAATTTAATTCCAGCTCAAAGAGGAATCGTCGAGTGCTCTAGAAGGAATTTAAATTGCTCCGTCTTGTAGTAGAATCCGGAATCAAAGGTTAAAGATCTGTCCACGATAACGACGCCCTATCGGGCCTATTTCTGACGAACCGTTCGAGTACCAAAATACTGCAAACCGTACGTTACGGTCAATTGATAAGCATTAGGTTTAATAATTTCGTTTTGGAACGAGTACGAAGACCAAGCCGCTTAATGCATGACAACGGGACACGTAATGGTGCACCAGATCAAGAATAGCTCCAAGTCGCCACAGATTGCGTTTATTTTCTCCTGAGCCGTGCAGAAAATAAAACGCCTATTTTCGAATCGGTCGTGTTACGCGCGTACTCGTGCATACGTCAAGTTCGTAGCCGCTTTAAAGGGAGAACGAGCCAAAATCTTCACTATCTCGGTAATACGAATATCTAAACCGAATACATCGTACGTCGAATATCGTAGGATCGTTTGATCGAGCCGAACATCGCCGAATAGGGTCAGGATCCTAAAGTTAATATTTTTCACGGTATTGCTTATTGCTTAAAATTAATCAGAGAAATTTAATACGAACACCGTTGATGATTCCTTTGTTTGCGGCCAGCCTCGTTCGTCTTGGAATTTCTTGTCCACCAGCAAGCCACCGTTTACATAAGTACAAGTGCTTATACTTTCTAGTCCGTCTGTAGACGTTCCACGTTCAACGTCATAAAAGTGTTTCGTAATGCGTAATCCCAGTGGCAAAAACGCATCGTTAATTACATTCTTTCGTTACGTTAGCGTAATTTCTTTTTAGTTGCAACGCAGTCGCGCGATCGACCAATGAAAATAATTACCCACGCGACGTGTTCGATCGCGTGTGTATATTCGTATATGTAACAGAAGCGAGATCTGGATTCCACAGGTGACCTGTAAAAGTAGAAAAGTATGTCGCCTAGAACGAGCGTTATGAGCGAGATTAAAATCGTTTAACTTCACAGTTAAATCGGCCAAACGCTACACCGTTTCTGGTTTTTCCGCTTCGTTTATATCACATTATTCATTAGAGACGTGCGACGACCTTATTTGCAAAGGTTGTCACATTGTCAATTACTGCCTCGCATGTTTTATTTAAAGCGACGTGCACTGTTTCAAATTGGTTGCAAACAGTACGTTTTCAAATCGTTACAACAATGGTAGTATATACGTGAAATATCGATTTCCTTAATCGTGCCTATAGAGTCACGATATTTTTTACGATCAACTTATCGTTTGTTTCGAAAGCTCGATTATAAATATACAGTAGATCTTCTTTACGTTAACCTACGAGAGGCAAGCGGTTTATATAATGCGAGCTCGCTATTTTCCCTACCAGTTGTGATTTCGCGTTTATCTAGCAGAAACTCACGTTCGAATAAACGGATTCGATTATCGAAAGTTCGTTTAATCGGACAATAACTAAAATTTCGTTGGAACAAATGCCGTCGTCTAAACGAAGTTCCACTGTAATTGAAATCATAAGCTGTGCATATATGCATTCTAGATCCTTCTTTGTTTCCAATACATTTTTCGGCAAACATGCTCCGATAACCCAATTCCTGCAACGCAAGCTCGGCGTTCGAATTCACGCGAAGCAGCAACGCTGATGCTGAATAATTAAAATTTAATCCGTTGGTTAAAACGGATGCAACGAACGTCCGGGCGGATACGGCACGTTGCAACGTGTGCGTGAACGATTCGCAGTCGACGCAAACGGCGCCCAGGTATAAACGTATCGTGGAATCGCGCGAGAAAGAGAACTATCATTACCGCGTGTCCTCGTGTCACGACGCGGCGGAGCCTGAATACCCGTTGAGTCTGCGGTCTCATACTGTACTCCGTTCCGATGCGAATCGGAGGAAGGAAGAAAGAGTGAACTCACAGCACCGGCACGTAGACAGTGATTGAGAACGAACAAGGAGAGACAGAGTGCAATGAAAGATGACGAGAGAGACGGTCGATAGTCCCGTAGAGGAAGGGATGCAGTCGTTGAAGAGAGCCGCGGCAGCAGTCGGGGGAAAGAGGGATGGAGCGAGCGCGTGACAGGACACGTGACCGGGAGCACACGGTGCTCGCGTGACCGGCCCCGTGACGTCACGCGCACGTGTCACATAGCGTGGTAACCGCTTATCCCTCTCTTCGTTCGACCGTACGTCCCAACGAACGTTCCTCACCTTCTGCGCCCCTCCAAGCATTTCCCACTCCCCGCGTTGATCAGTAACGTCTCAAGTCCCCACTTCACCCTCTTCGTCGAAAACTTTCACCTGGAAAGTCACTATTTTTCCTTCCTTTCTATACCTTACCATTACTCACCCTCGCAATACCAGCGCCTCTGCCTTGTCCGAGTGTCGAACGAATGCGGATTTGCATCATCGAGTTACGTGACGCGCTAGCGATCCTTAGCCACGTTAAAGAAAGAAAAAAAGAAAAATAGTCGGTTTCTCCTCAACGGGTATCGTTGAATCGTATCGTCGAGATTCCAGCGAAATGGAAGGGCGAAAGTATACGCTCGAGAAATTTAGTCGACTTCGTGACACGGTATCAGGCAACGTTAAATTTACACGCTTGGTATATACCGTGTTCTGTAGTGCTTCGAGAGACGCAGAAGAATCTTATCTGCGCGTCGTTCGTCATTGAGGTAATTCGTTTTCATTGTCTGCGACGGAAATTTCTGGTTCTTAAATTTTTGATGCGTCCAAAGGATATATTGTACTTATTGTATATACGTATTCGTAATGCGAGAATCACGTGAGCGTTTGCTTGTTTATGTTTATACTGTGACGAACAGTAGTACATATTGACGCAATAAAATGATTTATCGTTCAATCGTGTATCGATTTATAGTTGTAAATTTGCGTTAAGTTATCGAAAGTCTATAATCCAAGGATGGAACCTTCGTATTCAATCGTCGAGTAACGTATAGTAATAATGATTTTTTAGACGAGATAAACAACGAGAAAAGAACGAACGATTGCTTAGGTATAGATTACCTTTTGTTGTTTTTGTTTTTGTTTTTGTACAATATACCGGCACGCGTATAGCTAAGGCTATTTCGAGATCACCATATCGATCCATACGTAATACTATCAACACGTGATGTATTAAGAACAAATTGTCTTATCGGAACATTTCACAAAACTCGTAAGCGCACGTTCGATCGACACGTTACCCTCGCTGAAAGATATCGTAGATTATAAAAAAAATATATCAAACTACGTAACAATTGTTCGGTTACTATCTGTATCTATCGTATTTCAATACGATGGAATTAGTTCGATAAGGGGAACGAAGATTTTGACGATATAAGATATCGAATGATATCGAGCGAATGGAAGAATAGATACCGGTCGATTTACATCGAACCTCGAGTTGCATGGCTCCGGGATCGATGGTTCCGTGCCTGAGATGGTTCTGGATCGCTCCCACCAGTGGTCTGCGTGCCGAGGACCATCGCGAGAATCGAACAGGGCCGCGCATTATACGCGTAGTGTAGCCTGCTAAGGAGACGACACGCGTTTATATACGCGAGCGATACGAAACTATTTGAACAACGTTCTTTTTATTCCTATCATTGTAGAGAATTGCAAATCACGAATCTATATGATACGAGAAACCGCGTCGACAGAGTGCATACGATTGATCGAGAATTCAATCGTGCATTTAACGTAATCATTGGTCCAGAGCACATCTCGAGCGCCGCCAACCACTGCCACGTGAAATTCGTAAAGTGCATGCGTACGCGTCAAAAGAAGCGTACCTATAGGTTGCCGAATACCGTGACGCGCAAAGCGAGCGCGCGACCTGTTCGATTCTTACGGCCCTGTCAGTTAGTATATCGCGGAATTTCGCGGTCGAACGAGTCAACGGCCTTATCGTCGTTCGCATTTATGTCTTAAGATCGAGTCGTGCTTCTTCTTTTTGCTCTCGTTATCGCCTATTCGAGCGGAAACGATTCGCAACGGATAACGAAACAAAGTTTAAAAATTTCTGTTGCTACGCTTATAGGATGTCACAGTAGAGAGAAAGAGAAAGAAAGAGCGAGAGATCGATCTACGATCATCGGCTCTAAAAAAAGAAATCGGGAAGTAGGAAGGAAGACGGAGAAGAAAAGAAGAGGGCGCCAGTACAGATATATCGGTGAGTGTGACTGGACGGAAAGACGTGGGCGATTCCCAAGTACCGGCCTCCTGGTCCGTCGTGTCGTTTCGAGTGTGTCAGTGAGTTTGTGGAGGCGAACCTAACCTAGTCGTCGGGTGCGCACTATCGATCAAGAAGCCATCGGTTTAAAGAGGACTTGACTTTTTTTTGTGGCTACAGGTTATGTATATGTAATTTCGCGATCGGTGTAAACAGGTTTTGTGCGTTTCGTTAAATTTCGCGCTAAATTACGGCGAGCTGCTTCTAACTGTTTAACTTGCGTGTTACGAACGTGAATTCAAAGGAAAGAACAGTGTGCAAACGGAGTCAGATCGACAGAGAACGGTGGAAGAAAGTCGAAGACGATAGAAGAAACGCAACGAAAGGAGTGACAACGACTAGAAATCGGAAGTGATCGTGTTGTGTATTGGAAACGATTCTATGCGGCAAGATGATGGAGACACAGAATTACTGGGAGGACAACTCCGCTCATTCTATGCAAGTAAAATACGAGAGGTAAATGTTTAAATGATTATTAACGATTCAACATTTTTATAATCGTGGGAATCTACTTTTGTCACAGAAAAGGTATTCAAAATCTCGTATATAACTGATATTAGCTTAAAACAACTATAATCTTCGAGTATTAAAAAACGAACTATGATTATTTCTGTGTACCGGTATCGTTTTGATCGTACAATAATGCGTTATAGTTATAAAGCGCTCACACGCGACATGAATCACCGCTGCATTCTAGATTCTTTCTCAACGCCAGAGGAACGTTCCACGCTGTCGACCTTGCCGGCATTATTCAGTCTAATACCATCCAAAAATATTTACACAGATTTACTACAAGCTACATCGAGAACTCTCGTTAAACAGGGTGAGCCAATGTTCGCGTGACTCGTGTTCGTACAGGTATATCAGCTTCGTTATCGTGCTTGCCTGTATACATGCGAAACAGTTCAAAACAACCGATCACACGGAATAACGTTATGTCGTAACGTAAAGATTTTTTTGAAAATTTGTTTCATCAAATTACTACATGCGACCAACGGACTATGCAAGTGCGAGCGTAAACAGATCGCGGCTGTTACGTTTCTAGATCGGTTTCGAGCAATCACGTTTAAAACGACTATTCGCGTACTAGGTAATTCTGTTCGACTTAATCGAACCTAAGCCCAATCTAGGACTAATTTCGCAAATTTTTTAATGGTATTTATATCGCACAATTGTATCGACGCGGTTACAAGTAAAACGCGATTGATTCATAAAACAGATTACCATAAGCGTATATGTTCCTTGTCAATACGGAAAACTACACGCCTCGTTATCACGAATGTACAGGTGTTCGATTTTGACATTCTTCCTTCCCCCTCGCTTGGCCTCTTTTGTTCGACGTTCTTCCCCAGATCCTATACCATATTGTTAAATAATTAGACGGTTGCTGATACGAGTGGAACCGTCTTAAAGGTCCACGCGTTGTCAAAAAATTCATGGCCGCGCCAGAGATAAGATAAATACCGAAAAATCGGTGTTATCGTTGATGTCAATTAATAAACGAGAATATAGATATCACGAGTTGTATACGTAACAGCGTGGGACTGGCCGATCGATCGAATCTCCGTGAATTCAACGAGTTATCTAAGAAGTCTATTCAAGAATCCGTGAATAGAGCGACGCGCAGTGAATTGAAAATCGTTCATCAAACGTGATCTAAAAGTAATTACGACTTAACTACAGTTCGTCCGTGATTATAATCTATAAGTATTCGAAGTAACCTATAATGCTCGATCCTGCGCGCAAGAAATCGAGACCAATTAACGCTAGCGCCATTTACGGGCCGATCATAAATCACACGTTTCACGCTGCATAAGAGAAAGGAATATGTAGAGATTACTTGACGTTTCAATTTTCATCGTATCCTACTTCATCGTCGAAGGAAGGAATTTGAAAAAAATGTCCTGGCCGTGTTACATTAATGGGCGTGTTACATTGATATTCGTGGCTTCTATCGTCAAGGAAAGTGACGTTTACGCGTATTCACGTCGCTCGTAACGAGTGACTTTCACGAGTGTGTCAGCACGGTCGGTCAGTCATAAACACTTGTGCGAGATCGAGAATAGACTGGAGAGTTGGACACACGGTGTATATATCAAGGCGGCGAGGGGCGCGCTGACGGCGCTCGCAGCAACCGGGCAATTTCTTCGGGCCACGCTATAGAACACGGTTTCGCATCTTGGCCGCTTGAACCGTCGCATCGGGCATTGACACTGCAGATCGATCCGCACGGATTTATTTGAGCACCGTCTATACAGCGCGTGAACGTGTGCTGTGCGTATTCTGTCCTGCATTCGCTCGCTGTGCTCGTCGAATTTAACTTTGAAATCGAACCATTCCTCTCTTTTTCTTATTTTTATCTGCGTTCCAAGTTGCATCGATTTCATCGTTTCTCGGCATCGACGATTTAAGGTACAGCCAGTGCCGATGGTGAACGAAGTGAATCGAGACGATCGATCTAACGTCACTTCCCGTGAGCCACACGATGAAATCATCGTTTTTAAAAATCTTTTGGAACAACGACGTCGTGGCACCGAATTTCAGCCCGTGAGAATTTGTATAGAGTAAGCTAGGATTATTTGAGTCAAGTCAAATTATTTACTTTGTAATTCGTCAAACTCGGTTGAATTTTAAGACGTCGAAGGCGACTCGAATATCTTACCGTTGTCTCAATTTTCGTGACAATGAACAGAAACTCCATAAATATAATACACCACTTGTGTGTAAAATTTGCTTTGATTAATCGACAATTTTGAAGGAGGAGTAAGTCGAAGTTTTTATCGAGCATATCTGTAGATAAGACTGTGGTTTTATAATGCAAGGCCGCGTTATAGATGGCTCAGATACGAACAGCCATTGTGACAGTGACACCTTCGGATTTTGCGCCACAGAGGATCACGTTAATTGACGCAATCTGAGTAAACGACCGCGTCATGGAAACTAACGTAAATACGTTCGCTCGAGAATGTTACGAGTGGGCGTATATTACGTACTCAAGAATTTCGGAGATACCATATATACGCATTGCGGTTTGTAGGGTTGAGCAAGTATCCACGGTACTGGTAATTTCCGCAAGACGGATGTGTGTTTTTAGATGCTCTGCTGTTTTCACGTCTTATCGGAAGTTGCAAAATACGTATTTCGTGTATGATAGAGCTAGCAAAATTATAATCAAATTATAATCAGATTAGTTATAATTATTCGTGAAAGAAAGACGTTCTGTTAGCGAGAGTTCTTTGTAATGATTTTTCTTAATTAAATTGAAAATCTTGCTAACCGAAGTACTAAAATCAACCGGAATTAATTTTATTCGATATCGTAGTCATTGACAAAGCGATGCATTGTATGTTTCAATGCACAGTGTCATTTGGCAGCGCAAGTGTATTTCCTAATATATTTAGATATGACACTTGCTGCATTGTGTGTTTGAATACGTATACTTACATATTCATTCTACCAAGGTACGAAGCGTCGGAGATAAAACCAAGTAGGAATAAATGCAGTATCTGTCTGTAAATAAACTATTTTTTGTTTTACTATCTGGAACTTGAATGATTGCGCTATTGGTAGCTGCTGTCTTCTAATTGTAAGTATATATATGTACATACTTTAGAAATTGTGTTATACACATATTACGTGTAACCAAGTGAATAGATTTCTATGCAAGTAAGGTGAATACTTTGGTGTATTTTCGCGATGATTAGTTTGTAATTAGTTTATACACGTTTCAATCATTTGCCAACGAATCTTTTCCCCAAATTAAAAATGCAAAAAAAAAAAAAAAATAGGTTACACTTTACAAGTTATTTTCCTATAATTTTATGGGATAGAAATTAGGAATTTTAAAATGGTTCAGCATCGCTATTAAACGATTACCGAGTGCTGCCAGTCAATTGTGAAATTCAATCTTGGATTACCTTTATATAATTTCGTAATTAACAATCTCAGACTGATTGATTGTCATGGTATTTTCAAAAAAACTTTCCTCTATTTTATATTTATTTCACACTTGATTGACACTTGCGTAAACAGAAGCAAATCCGATTTCTTCGAGTACCTGATAAGGCTGACATTTTCCCAACTGACTCATTTTATCCAGATTCGTTCTACTCTATTTCACCAATGCGATACATATATATCCTCAAGCATGAAACAGCTTTTCCAAATATTCGATAAAAGTACTAGTAACTTAATTAAAATTAATCAAAATACTTTGAACTATCGAACAAATACAACAATTCCAATTAAAATTAACCTAATAAAGACCGAGTAAAATAACGCATAAAATGCATCGTCTGTTGGAAAATGTGAAGAAAGTAATTTAATAAAAAAAAGAAAACACGTGTATGCAATAATAGATACTTTATAGAAGACCTCTGTACAAATTAAAGACAAACAATTTCCTTGATTGCTATAAATGCTTGAATTCCTTTAAACTTTATAAAATTATAGGATCCAAGAGAAGAGGGAGGTTGCGATAGAAAAATATGTCACTAATTCCTAAACACTTCTTTTTATAACTACGATGCTAAAAGCGGAAGTCATTAACGCAAAAAATTACGTCGTAAAATATCGTGAAAAAGATGAAACGTATTAAAGCAGCGTTCGCTCCGAATGGATTTGCTTTTATCGAAGAAAATTCCCTCGAAATGGCGAAGGATCTTTTCCTCGTTTTCCGTGATTCGTAGGAAACCAGTTGCACGGCCGCGTTCCCCTGCTTTTCGTCACGTACGCACGCGTTGCCTTTTCGTTTTGCGGGAATTCGAAAACATAGATCAGCAATATCGATTCGATCGTTAAAATGTCCGCAGATGCTCTATATTTATTCTAGGAACGTTATAGCCGCACGTGCGTGCCATTTCCCATAAGCTTCCTAATTCACCTCCTTCGCACTCGAAAAGATCAGAGACTCCACAGATCACGTCGATCGCGTAAGAAGGAAGGCAGAGTTTTCGAATTTTCTTCCATCAGTTCATTCTTTTCTTTTCTCTGGAATTCGTAATTGGCGATACATTGAAAAATCTGGAGCAAACAGTAGGCCAAATGGGCTGTGTATACCGCGCACCGCTCCATTTGTTTGTATTTTCCTGTCTCCACAAAAAAAAAAAAAAAAAGAAAAAAAGAAAAATTGCTAAGTTTCTTGTAGACTCCACCTTGTCAATTATGGGTTAACGCGAGTTTCTTGGAATGTAGCGATGAAAAGCGCAAGGCACCTGCATCCTCGAACAATAGCAGCATACGTATGGAGGTCGATACAACGGAGAAGGGAATTGCATCGATCAGCGATAAATTATGGTCGCACGAGGCAGCGGCGTCAACCAGACCGACAATAACTGTCGTTACATTCAATGCAATTAACGTGTCTCTCGTTCTCTATCTCGTTCCTTCAGTTACACGTAAAACGTCGCTCCGATCTCGTGCTTCTATTTCACTAGCATCTTGACACAGATATTTTCTTCGTCCGCGGTGTAGCTTATCGTGGATCGATGCGAAGGTCCTCCAACATACTTCGACATACACTGCTGTTCAAAAGTATCCGGACACTTGCTTATCTTTCACAAGACGTAATTTAATCGCGCGAATTTATTCCTCGTGACTGTTATACGTTATGACGTTATTAAGAGCTATTTTTAAAAGGATAATGCGCAATTTAAAATTGTAGTATTAATTTTCTGACATATTTGTAGTTTTTCGAGCTTCGATCGTATTTTTATTACCATCGACACGATATATATCCGTAGATTGGTAACAGTCAATGTTGGCGAAATTCGGTCGTGCATCGTCAGCAACCTTTCTCATCGGATCCTTCGAGTAGTCGCGTGTGTGCACGCGTGCGAACCAAGAACTCGCCACTAGGCATCGATCGATCGGTGTTTACCTTTCCCAGGTTCGATCGATCCAACGAGCGAGATGATTGTTAAATCGCGTTAGACGCCTTGTTCTTTCTTTTTCCTTCTCTTTATCTTGTAACGATACTCGTTAAAAATATACGCAGAACGAAGAGGACGGTGTTTGAACATTAGGAATCGTTTTGTTTATTTTCTTGCTTAAGCATTCATTTACACAGCAGCGTATAATAATTATCGAAAGAAAGTAAGAAACATGGGTCGCGTGTTTTTCCTTTGGCGACGTCGCGGGTTAACGTTGCGTCGTTTCGTCATCGCTGCGAATTTATTGCTTTACGATGCGATCGTTTGATGCGTTAAAAATTTTCCATTTGCGGACCAGTTTTTACGTCTTCTTGCAATTTCTTTATTCCGTAAACGTTCGTTCTTTATTTGCACGGCAAATGCCACCAGTCTGATGTCTATCAAAGGAATCGCAACTGCGAGATTGTGCAGATCGATGTCTGATCGCGCAGTCCGTTTCTACTGCGACATCAGGCCTCTGAATTTACTTACGCTTGTTATTCGTTTTATCTATCAGTTTCTCTATCGATCGATTGCCTATTTTCTTCGATATAAACTTACATAATCGCAAGTTCACAAAGTTTCTTGCTTTATCGCTGTTAAAATATTCGTCCGAAACGTAATTAGTTTCAGTCAGCGGATGCGTGGTTTATTATTTTCCCAGCTCTCTTACATCAACCAGCAGACAATCAGTCATTTAATCAAGTTTCAACGCAGCCATACACTAATTAAGGATGTTTATTCGCGGTATTTCGAAACCCATTAACATAGCGAGTGATTGTAACCTCGTGACTAGTAGCGTATTTCACGCGAGACTCGTAATATATAATAATCGCATAATAGTCATTCGTCTTTCATCTTTCCTCGTTAAACGATGGCTAACGAAAAGGCTTGGACGTTTGTCACGCGTTAATCTGCCTGTTAACGACTTCCTCTTTTGCGATAAATGATGAAAAATAGCTCCTACTATAGTTAGTCGACCTTCGTGATCGAATCAAGGCACGTTCGAACATACGTCTATAGATAACCAAAGTTTTCGGTTAGATTTGCATCAGATCAGATTGAGACTCGAGTTGCTAAGTCAGATCTACCAAGTTTGATTTAAATTCGATCCTACTCCTAGAGCACCTACCATCAGAAAATATGGACAAAAATCTTTGCTGCCCTAAAACGAACTTTAACCCGTTATGTCTGTCCCGATAATCAACAGCGAATCTTACGACATCCATGCAAAAAAATCATATCTGTAATATTTACAACGGAAAATATTACAAGCGCAATAATCCCGATAGACTGGCAAATCCGCGAGTAATTGCTTTACAACGAGCAAGTTTCCAACAGTCAGGATTACTCAAAGAATTAACGAAACCTAGATACTTCTAGCCGTCGTACGATCGTTGCTTTCTTATTCTCGTTGGAGCGTGTTTCGCGTTTTCATCAGCGAAGATAAAACGTCGGAGCAACTGTAAAGAACGGGCGGAAAATTTCGACGATAAAGCGATGTAAGTGTCGCGATAAGGTCTAACGAGCGCCTTTCGCGTTACAATTCTTTCTTCCTTTCATGAAAATTCCGTTCCATTAACGACTCGTCGTTAATTTCTTTTTACTGGCAATCGTGGTCGATCGTGGTCGGCATAATTGCTATGGCGACGTGCCCGGGGGATGTTCAGTGTCGTTGGAGAAAAAGTGAGAGTTACCTTGGCTGTTCCAGCGCCGATCGACCGTGTGCGTTTTCATACATGCACGTTCGTATAGTACGAGAGTCGTAGAGGGGCTTCTGTGGCTGATGAATGCGCGTGCACGTGTAGAGACGGGCGTGGAAAATAGTACAGCGATTTGATTAGGCCTCGTCGGTGGAGATGATTCATTGTGAAAAACTTCGAATTGTTGTAACACAGGAGAACGTGAAGAGATAAACAAGCGAGTTTACTGTTTGATGATCTTCGACGTTCGCTCGCTAGAAATAGTCAGTTTATCAATTATACGTGTAAATGCTATAGGAGGAATTTTATTTGTCAGCTGCTTCTGGTACGATGAAAAAGTGGTTGTATAAGTCAGTTTAACGCTCTTAACGTTCGTCTCGTGACACGCGTATTTCTGAAAACGCTTGCCTTTACTTCACCGCCAATCTTTGCGTCTTGTCGTGTCAGAAACGTAAGATATAGTATTACAAAAAAAGAAAATGTATTATTATATAATCAGGGAAAAATTTGGCTAAAAAGAGAATCGAGCATTCTTGATGGGTTAGTTCATTGGTACGGTGGTTAATGCGCCACGGTGATTTTCAGTGAGTCATTTTTCTCTCGATACTCGATGTTTTCGACATTTTGGACCACGGTCGTATCGAGTCAAGGTTCAGCCCGAGAAATCGGGGTCGACACGAACAGATTTAACTGCACCGGTGAAACTATTTGTAGAATTATGAAATGTAGTCCGTGGCCGTTGCTCGCGGGATAACGAGCTGCGCTGTACTCGTGTGCAATGTGCTGCGCGAATGAAGTCATTCCTCGCAAGTCCGGTCGTCGTTTATTAATCTTCGATCTCCATTACTTATTCGTGAACTAGTTGCTTGATGTATCGCTCGGATATTCTCGGAATTTATCGAGAAATATGTAGCGTATATATATTACGTATTTCTACGTAAAATTGTATTTATATACGAAATTACAGATACAACGAACCTTGCGTATAATAATAACTGTATTATTGAAAACGATGAGACTACGTCAGATTAGTCGATTTCCGGTTTGAGAACTGGTTTGTAAAAATGTGAGAGGTGAAAAAGAAATCGTTACACGTGACGATAAGTGGGCGTACGAGGTATGGAATCGTTTCGAGGAATTTTATAGTTTGCCTTATTTCGATCAACGATCGTATCTATCGTTAACGCGAAGTCTTTATAGGTTCTCGAGTACAGCGACGAAAGATAAAAGCCTGTAGTTACGTCTCAGGTTCTTTTAATATCGACAAAGAGGAAAGGTAGTCAAGTTATGATATAATAAAATTTGGATGGAAAGATGGACGTACTTACAGAGAAAATTCTAGTTATTAACCAACAGTCGCTTTAATCGAAGACTAACGTTAAATTATATAGCAAGTTACGTATGATCAGCTATTGGTAATATATCACACCATAAATTCTAGTCGCAGGGGAAAAACATCAATTTTTTATTAGCGTCACGAGTAGTTTCTGATTTTATTCGTAAAGTTAAAAACTCTTTTCCTAGGTTATATAAAAATCTGAAATGAAACGTAATACTATCGTTTACTTTAATATATCCAATACATTTTTGAAACGTATAATTTTCACAGAGGAAAAACCCAAGCATCAAGATTTCACAAGCTCTACGAGAGCATTCAAATCGTATCGCATATACGAGTCGTCCGCGTTAACTAATAGCGCAAGCTTACAGCTTCAGCTTTCGTAGACAGAGCTTTCGTAGTATCTTCGTTTCGAGATTCTACGCAGACGTCTAACGTTGACTTCTAGTTTCACGAGCGGAAAGGACCTACGTCAACGGGTCTTCGTCGAGTCGTTCACGGCAGAAAGGCAAAGACGCAGTGCGTCATCGCCGCGTCGACCACGAAAGCGTTAAGTAGAAAGTTACGTCACTGTGCGGACATTTTTCGTGGTTGTTCGGTGACTTTCGAGCGTTTCTTTCGAGTCGCGGGGACGCGTTCTATCTACCGTGGACGGAAATTGAAAGAGAACCGGCGACCAGGGGACGGAGTGCAGCAAGCAGCACACGATTACTGGCACGAATCAGCTAGTCAGAAGTCACGTTGCTCGACACGCGCTCCGAGCTAGACCCGATGTAGGTTAGTATTTTTACGCGGGCGTCCCGGTGTATACAAATACGGCACACCGTGTCGTGCAAAACAATACCCGCGTGTGACTGACTATACATCACATCCTAGACGCCATTTCTATAAAGGGTGTTTCCACACGAGCGCAGGGTATTGTGGTAGATATGTAGCTTGTAAGTTTATTTTAAAGGAAGTAGTCGAAACAACGAGGATGTATTTTCTCTACAAAGTTAAGTTTAAGGTTTTAAGAGAAGAAATTAATACACGCAGGATATGGAGCCAGTACAGTCGCAAGTTTCATTCGTCGTGGAAAAATAATCCGGCAAATTTGTTAAAGAATTACACCGGCGACCGTTGCAGCCTACGAAACCGTAAACAACCTGGAAGTAGTGGATGAAGACCGAAGGACCGAGCGAGTTGGCTTTAAATTAAAAATTAGGCGGACCGCTCTCTCGTTGTGCATCAACTCTGAAATTCTATTTTCACGCGTGGCTCCCCTACCTAACCGCTTTCAGAATTTTAATTATAACCGGGGTAGTCCACGTCGCATCCTTGACCTTTCGTCAGCCCGGGCACGCGTCGTTGTCGCGTATCTATGCAATTTCGCGGAGGACTTTCGGCGCAGTTGTTTACGCAATTCGCTTCGAATTATATACTTTGTACGTGTCGCGATATTGGACGCGAGATTAATCAACGATATTGTCGCGATACCACGAACATTGGCTGAACGTTTCATTTTCAAGAGTTTCTCGGAATCGAAACGATCGTGCGATATCCGTTCGCGAGAAGAAAAAGGGAGCGAACAGCTGTTTCGCAATATTTACGAGATTTTTTTATCTTCGTATCGAGAAATCCGATTAATACGGTCTTTTTCGATCTTGCCCTCGTCCCTGGCTCGTTTCCATCGGCATGCCTGAAGCCTGATCGTTTATGTAGATAGCAGTCTCGAAGAACTAGGCCTAGCTTCGTGTCGTTCGATCGTGAATCGATTTCGCGCTCGAATAGAAACAGGCGAACGACTTCGACTCGATCGAAAGGTTGTCTCGTGCTTGATAATTGATAATTAAGCGTATCAAGGCTAGACGACGCGACGCGTGCTCGATGCGAGACGATAGTCGGTAAAAAATTCTAAGACCGAGAAATCTTCATCGTTCCTCTCGCGACGGTTTTCCTTTACAGTCTAAACGTTCGACTCTGTCACGTGTTGCTCTGCATGCCTGGTCGGACGATCCCGTCGCAAGAACTTGTCATCGTCGCACTTTCCTTTTAAGGTGTCCGCGGGCGTCGTCGACTGAAAATACCTTCGATATTGGTCGCCTTGTGAAAAATCACGGTTCGCGTTCTTCGATAAAACTACTTGCGACGTAGCGACGTTTTCTCACTTACGGCTTAAAAAATTAATTCATTTTCCTTCTTCCTACCAAGAAGCTTTTCCTACGATAGACACGTACCGTAGAACGTCCGCATCAGAGATAAAACTATCGCATACGTTCGTCGCTAAAAGAAAACCGATTCATTTCTTTTTCCGAGTAATTATGCCGCGTCCGACGTTACGTTGCACAACGCTACGTAGTACAGTTTCTCATAGCGAAAAGAGAAACGAGCCGTTAAAGAGAGAAAGAAGGCAAGAAAATCGTAGGAATAAAGGAGCGTGGACGGTTCGTATCTACGTTAGAGTGCCACGTAGAGAATGTGTGCAGTGTGCAACGTGCGAATCACGAGTTAGAAACCGAGTCGAATCGGTTGGTAGTTGCATCAGCGGGCGGAGCGTCACGTAGAATTTTTCTTTTTCGACTACTCGTTACGTACACGTGCGCGTGCATGCGACGTCGTGTACATTTATGCATCGTGACTTTCTACTTACGAGCGGGGCCATTCGTACAAGTATCAAGGCACGTAACGCGCGCAATCCGATCGATTATATGGTCCACACGTGGCCGATAAGGAAGTCTCGGTTTAAATGTCCTATCGTCGTTGTCCGACCTTGCGATTATAATTGAACACCACGTGAGGAAAGTACGATAACTTCATCTTTTGTTCAGTCTGTAGCGTTTGTGCGATTAAAAAGAAGCATTTTACGAGATATTACCGTCGCCTAAAAATAACCCGTTACTTGCTTGGCTTTGACAACAACGCGACAACAAGTAACTATTAAAGACGATGCGTATATCGATAATTAATAAACGTATCATGATTATTAATAAATATGCAACGAGCGAAACCAGCCACGTTCCAACCTTTCGATAGAATTCGTAACAGAATCTCTTGGACGAGTTTAGTGTGCCACTCGATATTATCCTACGATACGAAGGAACGACACAATCACGACGTGCGTGCGTGCGCGAAATGTTCATTGCTATTCACGTGCCGTCCGATCGACACTGTCGGCCATCCTCGCCGATTGTCGACACACGTACTTTAGCGTCATAACGTTAATACGGATAGTAGGATGGAACGTTCTCGTCTCCCCTGAAATCGCTCGTTCGTTCTTTCTAATCGATTATCTTAGATGATTCATTACTCGTTGGAAGAAATTGTAACGAGTACACGGAGAGTCTCGTTCAATTAAATCCGCGCGAGTATCGTCTACATCAGGACAGTTCTTTAATTATATCAGAAGGAAATATCAGAGAAAATCCAAAGAAATTGCATATCGTTTGCAAGGATTACAAATAACGTTACGATGGTGAGAGATGATGAGATTGTCAGATGACAGGATGGGAATAAAATTTTACGCGCAATGATCCTCGGGCTTTGATAAAGTTGGCAGATGTCTCAGGTTAAAATTGATTGGTTTAAAAAGGAACGTGATCCAATTGATTCGTTGTAGGTGGACGTATGTACGTTACTGCAGTGTTACGATAAAAACGACACGATTTCGAGAACATGTTTTTCAAGTTGTCGCTGCGAGGAAGTTTGAGTTATCGCAACAAGGAAATTCTTGCAGTTTAGGGTTCTTAGAATAGATTAAAGTAACGTGTATGTTCAAGTGTAATTAGCTGCATTTTTAGAGAAATATTTTAGCCTTCGGTAGGATCTGGTACTGTTGATCCGTTAATCGATAAAAATTACATCGCTTCTTACATAAAACGATACTAAAAGAAAAAAGCGATACTAGGAACGTGATATTTATTTTCTTGGAATTAATATTCCGTAGTCTGTTTGTTAGCTTGCATTCGGAAATTCGAACGATCGCTAGATGATGATGCACGTTGATAACGCGTAAAGGAAAATCATAGTTGCGGAAATTTCTAAGTTTCTAATTCCTTCTTCGCAAATAAGACAGATTTATTTGCGGTTACGTGATCCCTATGCTAGTCGTGGGAGTCGCGAACGAGAATGATAAACAGACCGAAGAAACGTTCAGCGTGGTAGCGATCGACTGATAAAAATGCTGCAGATTTATTTGCCGTTTTCTACGTGGTTATGAACGCTGCCCACTTTACGCACGTGCGTGAGTCGATTCGTGGTTTATGATATAACGTGAAAGTGAATGGCGTTAATGACTACGCTTCCATTGGCAGAAAGGTCACGGAAGGTCGTTGAATAACTTTGGACGATGTTTTATTTTATCGATTTCGCGTTCAAAAATAAATAAATATATTATGCGTATGTAAAGATTTACTCGAAAATCTAACGGTTACTAATTCTCTGTGGTTTCGATGCAAAAATATCGCATAAATCTGCGAGACACGTACAACGAGATTCTCAGTTCTCCGTCGAAAGCATAGTTTTTCATTCAGCAAGCTGCGTGCGCGAGAAAACCGTGACGTTACATAAAAATGTTGATTAACGAGAATTCGTGAAACGCCGATTTCCGCACGATCTGAAGCCAAAGTCAAGTACGCAGTTTAAAATGGATTTTCATTTTGTCATTGCAAAGAATAACTCGAGATAAGCGGCGAGTTATTAATCTCTTAGCTGTGTAGTGGCCGACTAGATGTCAAATTCCAAATTACTCGGTTCGAAGAGATACGAGCGAAAGATAATAAATTATTCTCTGTGTCCACTATTTTGAATTTTGTCGTTTGTTGAAAATGTAGTATGAGAGCTTTGCCAAATTTATGAATTTATCTGTACGCAAATTGTAACAGATATTTTGTAATTTGGAATATTCAGAGGAAAATTTTGACGATTGATGTCACTTTTCGTGGCTTCGACAAATATTATTCTTGGCCACTTTCTTCGTAGAAAATAATTGTTACGGATTCAGAGATTGAACAAGTGAGATCATGTGTATAATTGAGATGTCAAGAACAGAAATCATGGTTATTTATGCATTGAAATACAATACTTATTTACATTTTAACGCGCTATATAATTTAAATACTGTCTGTTTGGTCGTCGACGGTATAGTTACGCTACGGAGTATATGTATAATTATCGCAGAGAACTTTAATAGTTTGGGAGAAATAATAGCTTCGAGTTCACAAATTTCTGTACAGTAGTAATCGATTTACAAATTTATACGTTTAACATCGCTTTGTATCTCGATAGGGCTCGTATCGATCGAAAGCTTGATCGATACGGCATACACTTGCGGTGATAACGCATTTTAAAACTTAGGTTCTTAAAAAATATGAATCACTCGACGATGACAACTGAACCCGATCGTGACTCATTCTCCTTTTAAACTCAAAGAAACGTTCTCTTTTTCCAAACGATAACGAAACTTTAACGAAATAAGCTCTGGCGAGGACTAGATGGGAGGGGAAAAACATCGTCGTCGTCGTCCACTATTTTTCAGCGAAATTTCTAAATTGCAGCGTTAAAGGGCGAATAATTCGCATAGGTGGATAAAATGTGGAAAATGGGAAAGAATCGTGAGCATATAAAGTAAGTAAACAGGTCGTCTTCTGACTGAGCGGCTGACGCACGTGCACGAGTCAGCCAATGCTGTGGGTGCAACCATATGTGAAAGTGACAGCACGCACGGACAGAGCCAAGCAAGGTGGTGGGCAGTAAGGTCGACGAAGGACGTCGCGAACCGCAGGTACAGTTGGCGGTCTTTCGTGCTTGGATTTCGAGCCAATTAAAATCCAGATCGTAATTAAGGTCATGCGTGATTTCGACGGTTGTTTAGAAATGTCCGCATTAACCAGACTCCAACCGTAGCCCCGTTATTACGAGGACGCTAATCGAAACGAAAACGAAAGAGCTGACTCGGACATTCGCCCGTTGAATACGTTTTATAAATATAAGACGATTTAATAAATAATCAAAGTTGCTTGTTGATTCGCGCATTCTCCATTCTCCATTATTTAAACAACTTCGATTGAATTTTTTTGTCGTATGTATAAGATTATAAAATTTAGATGAAAATCCATACGAACATGCGTTTGTTTTTTCAAGATCGAGAACGTATTGACCACAACTAGAAGAATGTAACTCGCAATGTTTATTTCGATATCCGTGAAGTTTGTTTTATCCGTGCGAAACACTCACCAGCATTCCATTTTCTTAAGACAAACAAGGAAGCGTGTCCGTTGGTGCGTCGTGTCGGTACGAGGTTGCATCCTCTCGACCTCCTTTTTTGGACTTCCTTTTCTGTTTGGCCCGATTACCGACACACTAGGACAATCAAAAACGGTTCGCGTGCATGAACGTGTTACGTCACGAGTAGAGTTTGCTGCACGCCGAGCGGAGAGTTCGCGGATATTCTTGTGCCGATGGGCGGATCCGTGTAATTGCAGCCGCTATTAATGGAGAGTAACTCGAAGTCTCGTTACGAAATCACAGCTCCGTCCATCCTGCGCTTTCGCGCGCACCTGATGAATGCCACCGTAATTCGCCGGATGCCAGAAAGAAAAAAAAAAAAGAAAAAAAATTCTCGTCGCACGTGTGGCGCACGGGTAACGGAACCCAGATAGAATTCACGGATACCAGCGTTTTGCAACTGTCGTTGGACTTTTAATGTAAGCTAATCATTGCGCAATCTCGCAACACGTGAACTGTGCCAGTTCGAAACGAGCACGGCCACGAAAACGGCGATGAATTAATAAATTATCGTGGTTCGAGGCACAAACAATTTTTGGCCTCTACGTATATATACGAAACATCGGTGAAAAATTTGACCCTAATCCTTAGGGTGCAATAAACTAATTCTGACCTAGAAACCTCGTTCAAACGAAAGAATGGTAAAACATTATTGCTGGCAGAAATGAAAGATAAGAGTAGCAACAAATATCATTAATAAATCTATCGGAATATATATGCAATATATATAAAATATTGTGTTTTATTTTGCTGTCGTAATTTGTAAATAATATTGGAAGTGATACCAAACTTTTAAGCAGCAATGCGTTCATCGAATTTGAAAAGACGGTACCACGAATGTTAGGTTACCTTTGGCACTGATTCAGTCTGGAAATGTTGTCCCAGCGGGCGGAGGAAATTAATTTTGCTAATTGTACCTTTCTGATTCAGCCGACTTACGATAGAGATGAAAAACGAACCGCGAGGCATATTCGTGATATTTTTGGTTCCCGTGATTCATATTTCGATATTAATATCGGGTCGTGTTACAGTTTCGAAGTTTGGAAACTTGAAATTGCTATATTTCGCAAGTTCTACGATTTAATTATCTTTTACCAGGAACGCTCCTACGAAATTGGGTCGAATTCTTCGCCTAACTGCCTTGAAAATTACTCCATCAAACCCTTCATACGCGGAAGATATCTACAATCGAACATAGTTTCGCGTAAAAAATGGAAATTTTAACGAGTTATTAAGCTTCAACAATTTCGTCGAGTATTCAAATAAAAATTCCGAACTTTCCATTCGGAGATCAACGTGGTTACACGGACAGTTCTGCGTTTACTTACGAAAGCGTACAGACGACGAAGAGGTGCGTGCAGGAATGGATGTACAGGTGTGCGTCGACGAACAGTGTGCAAGCGGTGCAAAAAATAAAGAAGAAGAAAGGGGGAACCGGAGTCACATGTCGGAAAATGTCAACCACGTGCAGATACACGAGGTTTCTCGCCTGTAACACGTTCAACGTGCTCGTGCTCGTGCAAGAAACGATGCAGAAAATTGTTTCAGATAATTTACTTGCGTGTTACATCATTTACATCTCAGCGAAGCGTGTGGAAAAAAATAGATACCGTGTAACGAACCGCCTGCTTGTCGATGAAGCCAAGGACGTTGTCTTGTTGTTTTTTTTTTGGTCGAAAAACACGTAATGGGTATCGAACTGCGAGAGAGTTTAGCTTGTTTCACATACGTATTTCTGCCGAGTACGCTCTATCCTTATTAACATTTTTATTATGATGGCATTCTTAATTTAACACTAGAGTTATTGACCTATGTGTGCGTTTAAAAATACGGTACATAGATAATTATAATTATAGTGGTACGATGAAAATAAATAGGTATACATAAATACCTTGGATGAATAACAGCTATATCTTGTTTTAGTATAGCGTTGCGAACGCCTTTGATCTACCGATATTTAAACCTTGTTAGTGGATGAAGCTGATTCTTCGATCGTCTTTTAATTATTTTAATCGATAATAGAATCAGCGATAGAAATTTAGAACGGATTCGATCGAGAAAGTTTCGAGCCAGTTCTAAGTACGTTTCTCTATGTACGTTAATCGTAATCACCTGCAATGGTTTAAATTTTCGACATCGTCTAGTGGTCAGAATCCGCTATTACGCGTCGCATCATCATCGTCATTACATTTCGGTGTTGCAGCTACGTAAATAGATTGTTCGCAAATTGACAGCAAATGTCAAAGCGTGAAAGTAATATCATTAGTGGTTAAAGCGTTGCTAAGCATTACATAGACAACGGTACGTGGCTGTACGATAATCGCTCGACAATAATGCGTTCCTTTCATTACACAAATTATACGCGACGCGATTAGCCGTGAAATTTCTCTATCGTGAATTCTGCTTCGGAGCTGCGCGACGAATAACAATAAAGAAACTTAATTTTATCGATTGGTGTACGTATAATTATATATCGATGTTCAAACATTGGTTTAAGGTTTTTTTTTAGTGCAATGATATGCAACATTGAATTAAACGATCTTCATTCACACGATACGAATAATCGTTGAACGTAATTTGGTTAATAAACTTCATTAACCGATATCTTCCATCGTCGTAACGCTTCATTAATTTTTTACCAAAGAATCTCTTGCGTAATGAATTCGTAAATAACCGGGATCCGCCTTGAAACGAAATTAAGAAAAATAGAAATTTTGTATAATATTGCCATCGCTATGTTAAATGCGCTAAACAAGGTTATTAAAGCGAATACGGAATTCTTATGCGAAATATTTTACCGTTAACGCGAAGCGAGGAGGAAAAAGAAGAAGATGCGACTGTTTTTCTTTCTCCTTGATCGCAAGAATCTCGCGTCTGTTTAACTCGTCGTATGTGTTACGTGATCGACCCAATGTTTAACACGAGCCGAGAAAGAGTTGGCACGTGTCGCGTCGACGGAATGTTATGTACAATTCCGCTACGAGGATATTGTCTTTATATAGCGCATAGCCTTCGGCGTAAAATGATTCTTAGTACGCATTTTAGATTTATAAACTGGAAAAACAAAAAGAAAAAAGAAAGAAGAAAAAAGAGCAACAAGGAAACTCGCTCGACTACAAGAAATTATTACCCAAATAGGTAATTTATTTACTCGCACGTTCTGATGCTAATATACTTTTATCTTGTTTTCGATCTTACCTTGCGAAACAGATAAATGTTCCTAGAAATTTACACTTTTAAGAAGAACAAACAAAATCTTACGTTCTTACCAGCGCAGCATATTGCGATGTAAGAAGGTAAGGTACATCGTTCTACTTGCACTTGCCTGCCAGGCAACGATATTTTGTTTATTGTAGCCTAGCAAGGCTCGTACCTCAGCCGGTACTACGTATTGAGTCATTCTAGACACCCAGCTTTAATTATGTGTGCATAGTAATTAGCTAGTGCAACCGTTTGTGTATTCAACTATTCGCTATGGCGTAAGCTTAATTTGGAACGTCAGCCGTCACGCTTTGCAGTCGTTCGAAAAATACCGTTTACGTCTTAACAAAGGCATTATTGCATAACAAATTCCTCTTACACAATGCTTGTATCAAATAAATAATATTAACGAATCGACAAGTTACGAGTTGTAGGTTGTAGGGATTTTTTTTTTTTATAATCGAAAGCTCCAATTTTGAGCATAGAAAGCTTCGTATCTCCGATCAGAGTACCAAGTTTCTTGGAATTTTTTAATTCTTTTGTTCTTAGGTGCTTCTTAGAAACGTTTTCTTTCATCGTCAAACCTTTTACCGTGATGCAAGAAAATTGATCAATGCCGATAACTTGTAACATTTTACTATGAACATCGCTTGAATTATATGCAAGAAAGTTGATCGTTTGATAGCGTTAAAAAATTCGAAACCGTTTAAAGTTTCCACGTAATTAATTATTCTTACCGTATTGGTACATAACACAGTTGCATTTGCGATGTAAAAGGAAAACAGGAGCTAGCACGTTTTTATTCGGTCTCACCGCATTGTAATCGTTTCCTCGTCGATGACTGGTAAACGAGCTGTGACGGAAACCATTAGACGTTTGCCCGCTGAAAATCACGATTTCTTGCATCCATGTTGTGTGTGTATAGCGTGATTTAATTTGTAGTTATTCAACAAATTATCAAGTATCAAGCAAGTAATCTTGTCGGACAATTTTTCAATTAAAAAACTTCGTACGACATCGAAGCGTACAATGGTGAATGAGATCGAAGAGAATGCTCTGCGAATAACTTGGAAGAGAATATTTACTGAATAATCCTTCTATTAATATCATCTAGCTGTTTCGGTACGTACAACGTTTCCTTCTGATAATGGGCCATAGTTTGGAGGAAATTCCAAAATTAACCGATTATATCGGGTATTTTTATAGATGAATTATGGTGGAATTTTTTAAAGAAGTTCTATAGAAAAAGTTGCATCTTTAAAAGCTGTTTAACATCGATCAACGTTTGCATAGTATAACTTGTAATATAATAATATTACGGGTAATATAATTGCACCAAAAAAGTAAGAAACACGGGTAACTTTAAATATCTTAACGATTCTCGAAAAATGAAAAATACTAGACGAAACGTTTTAATTGCGTTTTATTAGAGTACCGACAAATTTTGTTATCCGTTTCAGATATTCGCCGTTTTTAAAAGCTGTTTAACATCGATCAACGTTTGCATAGTATAACTTGTAATATAATAATATTATGGGTAATATAATTGCATCAAAAAAGTAAGAAACACGGGTAACTTTAAATATCTTAACGCATCTCGAAAAATGAAAAATACTAGACGAAACGTTTTAATTACGTTTTATTAGAGTACCGACAAATTTTGTTATCCGTTTCAGATATTCGCCGTTTATGTATGTATTACTTATTCATCGACGATCTGTCCGATCCTATACCTAGCGCTCGACTCTGTTAATTCGTTCGAAAGCTACGTTTTGCCCTACATTAGCGAGGATGATTCTCTTTAGACCTTATTGTATCGTTGCGATTCGATGCTGTTTGAACGCGACGAATCGCGGATATCTGAGAACCTTTAAGCTGTTCCTCAATATTTATGTGGATGGGAAAACGGGGGTATCGTTAAGGCTGTCGTAGCGTTCGGTCAGCTGCACGGTGAACCGGTGTCAGCTGCAACTTTTACGCGGTACGACATTGCCGGTGTTATCAATAATGCGCGGATACTCGTGCCTTTTCCGTCGACTCTATTTACAGCAAGAAATCTATAACGGGGCAGAGGACGTGGACGTGTCGGGTTATTGACTGAAACGTTTGCTCCGTAGTTCGAAACGTTACGTAAAGTGTGCGCCTATAGCTGCGGCCGAGCTGGATGGACGACGATCATTTCCGCCTAGAGAAATTCCGCGAGTAACGCGCCGATCGATGAACACGTGCTCGACATCTGGTAACTCGTCCGCATCGCGGAACTTCGTTCCATTTACCCATTGATTCTTCAAACTCGTTCGGATTAATCGACTCGTTCGAATTCGAGCTACTCGAAGCAAGTAACGACTCGACTAACGATAACGAGAATAGAAACTTGAATGGATATTTCAAGACAAGTAAATAACAGGTTCGTATACATTTGTCAAAATGTTTCAATTTACTGGAACCTTGAAGTTGCTTGCGATTTATTATACATGTACGTTCTTGCCTGTTATATGTATCTATCGTATACATTTTTATAAATTAAAATTTCTAACATACGCCGAAACGTTTACTTCTTGTACATTACGATGCGCATAATTCAGGCACGAGGTTTCCAAGAATTTGTTTTTTATCATTTAGTCAAATATCTGACAAACGATCTCCGCGAATCGTGAAAATTATAAATTTCTTATAATTCCAACGATCCCTAGAAGTCATAAAGTACTGTCCGGTAATAAATCACAAGCCCGTCGTTCGAAGAAGAATTCGCATATGTTTGCGAGTCGAGTAATCGTAATTGAGAAAATCAGTTTTACGGCCGTGTGTTTTGTTAGCTCGCACGATCGTGGTGATCCGCGTTTTTCAACATTTTGCAACGATCCATTTCTGGCTGGATCTCGAGCAGCATTTTTCGAGAGTTTTACGAACCTTCCACGTTTCTACTAAAACTCGCACGAATGTGAAAGCGACGAGAGTTATTCGAACACGACATCCTTTCTGCTGTCGCTGTGCCATTGTTCACGGAACTGTCGCGGGAAATTTCTTTTCGTCGGAGCACCATGCGTCACGGTGCAATCGCGACAGGAATTCACGATCTTTACGTGACTGTCGTTACGAAATTCCAAGGATCGAATTTTGAAATCGTTTCACCTTATATCTCGCCCATTAGGGACTAAACGTTGAAACAACCCGTAAAAGTTGTGTAAACGCAATATTATCCACGTAATATTATTAGCAATATACGAGGAACAAAGAGAGCGAATTAGACTCTGGTATAAATGGATGCTATGTTTTGTTTGCAGTCTGGATGCTAGATCTTGCAAGGACGAAATATACAGGATGGGAATAGGCGCTGGATATTGCGAAGGAAACTTGAACTTTGCTACAGCCTCCGAGGATGACGAGGTTTATACCAAGAAGAAGGTTTCTAGGGTGAGTCGTTTTGTCTTCTCTTTGTATTATTCACCGTGTCATCTTTGTTTTCTTCCCAAGATTCGGAAGAAATTGAAAGAAAGAGACTATGCTAGTCTAGCGGTTTGGAACTGTAGTAACCGCGATATGTATCAATCTTCGCAAGTTCGTACACGGCACGGGGACCGGAAAGGCCGCAGTAAGATCCGTCGCTCGAGGAACCGGTATTTAGGCCAGCATAGAGAAAGGTTTTCCGTGTTTTCGAATCGACTGGTGATGCAACAGCTGGTTGCCGCCGATGACGGTCACATTTCTCGAAAACGAGGGTTGCGACATCGCGTCTGGGCGAAATTGGTTTCAGCATGGCGTTGTATACCTTGGCCAAACTTACAAAAGCCTTTCTTATTTATTATAAAATCCGTATCGAATTTCGACTTTCGATAAATTTTGGTTCGCGCGTTCCCTTCGATTCGTCGTCGATTATTCATTCAAACTCTGGTTCGGGTTACGATCGTGTTATATTAACGAGCAATACGTGCCAGAAAACGTGGCCCCTCGAAGCGCATATCGCGTCGCGAGGAATGCACCTGTTAAAGTCGTTGACGAATTATTCGGATCGCCTGGCATCGCCACGTTGTTTGGCAGTATAGCTTGATTTTACGAGCTTGGCCAGGTGTGACGGATTCTCTGCTCGGGAGTTTCCATTGCATAGGTTCGTCAGACGATATAGTACGGCTCTTTCATGAATATCTTACATGGCCGATTAACCATCACGCTAGAATTATGACATCGATATTCGTGGCTTTTTTAAATTGGTCGAACTTGCGCGAAACAAAGTAAAATTAATATTTATGCGTTTTAGAATACGTTAACGGTTTGCTCTTTTTACAATTCATATGTTTTATGTATAATCTTTTGAAACGTATCTAGAATGTACTTTTAGAATTTAAGGAAGCTGGTAATTGGACGTAAGAAACACGTTATTCGATTCTATGTGCGAGTAACGCAAGAATAAAAAAGCGTCGAATTATCTTTCTACTTTTTGCGCTTTTTGCTTTTCTTTACGAGCGTTACGAAGCCTCGACGACATAAATTCTATTTTCGCATGATACGTCGTATCTCTATATCGTAACAATAAACACAAATAGACACGAAACGAATTGATTCCAGGAAAACAGCTTGTCGCTGGTTTAAGTACGATCGCTAAACAGGTATTAGCTGGAAGAAGCTTCGATCACGCGCGTTCCAATTTACGTAGGAAAACAGAAGTACTGCTTAACCGATTGCGTGATATATATCGGAGAATATAAAACCTTAGGTAGTGGCGTGGCATTTTATCTCGATAAAAATGGCCCGATAAAACGTGACGATGATCGAAGATTCGCAAGAAGGGAGGTCGGCTTGTTCTGAATTAATATTTACACGCAACGGGCATGCGACACGCTCGTGAAACGATATCCTGTTCATTCTGTAATTGCATCGGATCACGTGCAACGAGCACGTTCGAATCTCTGGCGTCGTGTCTGGCGTGAAACGTGGGCAATGCCAGTTTTGGCAGGAGTTGCTTTGACGATTAGAGTAACGTGTCGCGGATATTAGTCGCGTTGCATCGCGCCGCGTCGCGTCGCGTCGTATCGCGTTGCGTCGAGACATCCAGCATCGTTCAAGGCAGCTTGCACAATTGCTTTTGCGTGCGTCGTTGCAGATTCACGCACGGGTAATTCCAATTCACGTGTTACTAGCTTCGAAGGAACCGACCACGTTCTCTCGTCCCCGTCGATGTCTGTCGGCGACGATCGATTCAGTTGTGGTTCGAACCACAGAGGGGTGGGTCGAACCAAGGAACTGTAATGACAGAGATCGTAAAGTAAAAATTAACGCAGCACGATGGCAGTCAAGCGACGAAGCCTTCAAAATGCTTGGTCGAAGGCGTAATAACGACGTTTTTCGTTACGCTTCTGTATAGTCTTAAAAATGATACATCACGCACAGTATGTTCGATGCTCGCATTGAAAGGAACGTGCCATCTCTGAATCGGTCGTGCCACTTTTACATAAGTCCACAGTTCACGATACACGTTCCGATCAGACGCGCACGAACAACAACGTTGTATAGTCATTAATGAAAGCGCTTTAATCGTTTGCGAAAGGCGACGCAATCTTACTGTTGATTACAACTACGACTGATAATTAGCAGGGATCCCGTTTATTTTCGTAAAGTTCCCCATGGTGATGCCATCAGTGGCGTAACAATCATTCCGATTACATTTATCATAGTAAACGTTTCGTTTTAAACGAAAGATGCCAATCGAGGCACAAACGTCGCGAATCATAGGGCTCGTAATAAACAACTTCTATTAAGTTTTACGACTCTTTGGATGAAATAAAGCGCGAAGACAGCGAGGGCAACGTACACGAGTTACATCTGCTATTTTATAAACGTTTCATAAATTTGATTTCGGTTTAAAACTCTGTCGAAACTCTCATACTTGTCGAAAGTGGGACATCGAATGCGTTCATAATGATTCGTGCATACACGCACACACACACACATACGTGTATATAAGAATTAGTAGGAAATATATTCCAAAAAGTTGGAGGTATTTATAGAATGTGTTATTTTTAGAACGTGTCTGAAATTGGAGGATAAATTTCTGCGCTTCGGTACTGGTTTCGCAATTTCTATGCTTCCTAGATCCATTATCGGTTCTCGTTCAGGAAGTGACCGTTGAGCGTGACGAAGCATCTCCTCGCGATCACGTAAACCAAACGACCGATCACGCGGATTCGCGATGCAAACGAATGCCTTCTCTCAGCGATTATAGGCGAACGTGTAACTGGGAATTCACGGCGAAAGAAATGCGGCTTTCGGTGTTCACGCGCGTACAGCTAATCGATACAAAAGTTGGGAATTTCAAGTGGCCTGCTTTCATCGCTAGGTCGCTTTATGGTAATTCGCGGATTACATTAGAATTTCAAGAGCGCCCGAGGGATTCAGTGACCCCCTAATTTTCACGCGCAACGACTTTCCAATTCCTCGTCATGTCCGAACGTCCGTACGATCGCTTCTCCAGACACGACATCTTTTTTTCAAACAAATCGAAATTACGAAAGAAATTGACGTTGAGACGCGATGAAAGCATCTTCCTCGAGAAATTCGCACAGTACAGTCAGTATTTTATCTTACTGTAGCGACGACGAACGACCGTGACGAAGTCCGTCGCGCTTTCTTTTTTCTCTTCGCTCGATGCAAAGTCAATTTAGCGACGAGACGATTCTAAGCGGTTGACCGAGGAAACGTTGTTATCGGCTTCGCGATACGTTTATTACGAACTTTGATTTGGACTAAGTTTCCGTTAAAATCGGACGACCAGTTGCGAAAGTGTCGATCGGATTGGTAACATAAGCTCACGCTTATTTTCGTGAAGACACGAGGACTTAAAAATAATTTATTTCGCGACCCGCTCGAAACGACGACGTCTCGCCTATCCTTGACTCGATTCTATGGATCGGCGCACAGTCGAGAGTCTCTCTCTCTCTCTCTCTTTCTCTCTCTCTATATCTTCGAAATCGTCGCGACTGCCAATTCAGGTTGTCAAATCGAAGCTAAGGTGAAAATCTCCGGCTCTTTATCTTCTGTTACGCAATCACCTTCGTTTTCGTGTCGTTATATAATGTCGATCGATTTCGAGAGGATCGGTGGTTGAAAACATCGGACGCCAGCGAAGTCAAGCATTTTCTTTTTTTAGTAAAGATTCTGTAATCTCGAAAGTATGTTCTCGTACTTTAGTCTTATGTCGTGATAATACCTGTTTCGATGAGAGCTTACGATCGAGATTACGGAGAAATCGTAGAGCGAAGCGAAGATACGACGTTTGAAAAATGGTGATTCGTTTGAACTGATTTGAGAATAATCGATCTACGCGTAAAACGGTATGCGTCTGTCGGAGAAATTTTGTTCCGTCTGTTACAACTTGCCGAGTGAATATCGATGTTCGTAATTTTGTTAATCGATGCTTCTCGCCAAACGCTATGGTAATTTTGATTTAAATTTTGATTTGGTTTAGTTTAAATAAATTTTCGGAAGTTTTTTAAAATTAGAAAATAACCGATTGATAAAAATGCAAAAATATATAAAGCTCGAGTTATTAAAACTATTCTCTGAAGCGTATTTTTAAGGAGGTGACGATGCGAGTAAAAATGGGGTGCGAAAGGGGAACCGCGGTTTGGCTCGAATTTATCGATAAGTTGAATTTATCAACGTTACCTACCCAATTTTCCACGAGAACGATGTACGAAAATATTCGATATTTTATGTTTCTTTCCTCTTGAATTTCTTTCGACGCTATCAGTGATACCTTGTGACCTGTTTTTGACATGTTTCGTACTCGGATTAAGTT
Source organism: Bombus pascuorum (assembly GCF_905332965.1). NCBI lineage: Eukaryota > Metazoa > Arthropoda > Insecta > Hymenoptera > Apidae > Bombus > Bombus pascuorum. The sequence continues at coordinate 2,402,093 of NC_083488.1, read as the reverse complement.
GCTGCTTGATTAACATCTCGATAAAACCAGGTTGTCAGATAAACTCTCTTGTAATAAACACGACGATTGTTCCACGTTAGAGATATCAAGGTATTCAGATACTTCTGCTTGAAAAATTCAATCGACGTTTTATTGTACACAAATTTCGACGACGAGAGGATTAATCAGTCGTACTCCAGTTATTTTGAAATTACCATGCGTACTTTTCCATTGCTTGTTACCGATCGAATATTATGTTACTATATTGCGAATCGAATAATTCTAAGAGTTTGTTTTTACTTGTTATACGTTTTTGCGTATATCGATCGTTGCATACATATCGAATCACCAGGAGAAGGATACAGGTGATAAGGTAAAAAATAGACAGGGTGTTTCTTAATCCCCTACTCCAGTAAATGGTAATTTTCCATAATAGTCTTCTAAAGAATAATTTCCCACGTGCTGAATTCCCGTCGCTCAAACGAACACGTTATATAAGGGAATCGACATTTACGACTTTCACAGATTTTTATTTACATTTTAATTACTGTCATGCAAACATTTAATTATGATTAATAGGTATAATTGTTTAAATAAATCTGTTGCTACGATAATTTTATCGTATTTAATTATCTTATCGTTTCTTGCAATTATCCAGAATTTGATACAATTGATAAAATAAGAATACCTATTCGCTTTTAATTTTCGCAGATATCTCATAATTAATAGTTTCTTCTTTTTTTCTTTAGCTGTGTCATTCCTCTAGAAAACCATGTTTAAATATAAATAATTAGATAGATACAGTCTTACATAGATATAGATAGAAATGATTTATTTCCTAATGAATTAACACTCGATCCAATTGATTATCTTATCCGTTTCATTATTTAGGATTAAATACGATGGAATCGAGAATCGAATCGTAACCTTCGGAATGGTTTGGTGAATGCAAGGTTCTTCGATGAATTTCCCAGAAGTATGGTTTACACGTGGTCGTTTTTTCTTCTGACCGATGCACGACGTGTCGCGGATGTGCTCGATGGCACGAACGTGATTTTCACACCACCGTAACGTTTCACGCGGGGAAATACCTGACCGGATTCTCGGTCATGGCTTCGGCAGTGAGTCAGGGTCTCGATACAGCTTCTACGTCATCGGGTGTTACCACGGGCCAATGACGATCCCCAAGCGCGTACTCTGCTCGCGATTAAACCGTCTAAGATTAGGCGATGCTTCTTTGGCTTTGCTTTTTATAGTGTTCGCTCGTCGAACAAGAAGAATATTTCAAACATACTGTTCACACGCTACAAGATAAATATTTGCTACGAGTATACGTACCCTTTTTTCCTTTCGCGTTTTTTCATTTTTTTTTTTTTCATCGACTCCTATTTTTTTGCACAACCTAGAAAATACTCGAAGTTTGCTATAAGTTTTTATGTCGTCTGGAGTATTGGCATTCCTTCGTTCGTATGGAATCAACATACGTACAATAAAATCAACGTTTGCTCACTAATTCAATTTTCATACTTTCGAAACGATCGACGTTTTATCGCGTATTTAAAGTGTAAACGATCGGAAAGCTAAATAATTTTCTGTGTATGTAATGAACCTTGGCCACGCGAATGCACGCGAAAGAAGTGAAATACACGTTTCAATTATTATCAAGTTACGCTGTTCTTAATCGCTTTCTTCCTAAATTTCGTGACTTTTATCTTGTTTTTTTCAATCAAATTGATATTATTCAAATATCGTAGGTATCGGACCTTGCTCGACGCTCAATATTAACAACATATTGGTTTTTGGAATAACCAATAAGTTTATGGCGGAGCAACAAGAATTAACCTATTTATATTTATACAATACGTTTCACGGAAATTATTATCAAGTTACGCTGTTCTTAATCGCTTTCTTCCTAAATTTCGTGACTTTCATCTTGTTTTTTTCAATCAAATTGATATTATTCAAATATCGTAGGTATCGGACCTTGCTCAACGCTCAATATTAACAACATATTGGTTTTTGGAATAACCAATAAGTTTATGGCGGAGCAACAAGAATTAACCTATTTATATTTATATAACACGTTTCACGTAAATTATTATCAAGTTACGCTGTTCTTAATCGCTTTCTTCCTAAATTTCATGACTTTTATCTTGTTTTTTTTTTTTCAATCAAATTGATATTATTCAAATATCGTAGGTATTGGACCTTGCTCAACGCGCAATATTAACAACATATTGGTTTTTGGAATAACCAATAAGTTTATGGCGGAGCAACAAGGACTAACCTATTTATATTTATATAACACGTTTCACGGAAATTATTATCAAGTTACGCTGTTCTTAATCGCTTTCTTCCTAAATTTCGTGACTTTTATCTTGTTTTTTTCAATCAAATTGATACTATTCAAATATCGTAGGTATCGAAACTTGCTCAACACGCAATATTAACAACATATTGGTTTTTGGAATAACCAATAAGTTTATGGCGGAGCAACAAGAATTAACCTATTTATATTTATACAACACGTTTCACGGAAATTATTATCAAGTTACGCTGTTCTTAATCGCTTTCTTCCTAAATTTCATCACTTTCATCTTTTTTTTTTTTTTTCAATCAAATTGATATTATTCAAATATCGTAGGTATTGGAATTTGCCCAACTCGCAATATTAACAACATATTGGTTTTTGGAATAACCAATAAGTTTATGGCGGAGTAACAAGGATTAACCTATTTAATTAAAAGCTATTTAACTGACGTAGTGATCAGATATATATATATACGCTTTTCTTTACTCAACCATATTTTCTTACCTAACCGCTCCTGTTCTATGTCTTTCACGCGAACAACAAACAGTAGCGGTCTCTCGGTAGATGTTCCGTTTCCTTGTCTGTTTTGCACGTGACAATCGAGATAATGCGAGTCACGCGCCTCTGCAAGTTTTCTGAAACTTCGTAGAGTGGCGTAGAGTAAGTACGTTTATCCGTGTTTCGAAGAAAACCTGTTCGTATGAAAAAGTCTTTAGCTTATCTCTTTATGCAGATCGTATTTTCATTCTCGTGCTTCGAAATGATTAGTTGTTTGTGAAACGGAGTAACACGGCCAGAAAATCGTTTTGTCCCTCGTTGGACGCTCGAAGAAAAACGTTCACGAAGCGATGATTATCGGTAGCGACCCAAATAATAATATCACTGGCGTAGAAACGATGTGCGCGAACTTATTCGTGTTCCATAAGAGCAGCGACCTCTCCTATGTCGTTCAAGTTACAAACGTTGTGACACAAATTTTACAGAATTCGCGTGTCACCGTTAAAAAGATTTCCAGAGTTACAAAGTACCCTGCTTTCGCTCAACGTTCTAAGTTTAGAAAGTACTTTTCTTTTAGTCTCGTTTAGTTTGGTAGAGAGATGAACTTAGATTAGAAAAATTGAATTTTACGATATTCGATATTTAACAATAAGTTTTTATTTCGAATTTCCATTTTCAAATTTACTTACCTCTACTTATAATATAGAGAGGTTATTACCTCTTACTTTTTAACCTTATCGTTCTTTTCGTTTAGCGATACTTTTAACGTTCCGCCATTTTAAAAATTGTCTCTAGAGACAATATTTACTTCCTAATCTATTAGATGCAGTTATTTGACTTTAACGAGCATTTAAATTTACATTCGAAACGTTTTCATAAGTTATGTTTAAAGTTCCTAACATCGAACATTGACTGCTATTATTTCTTAAAATAGAATGGTACGACTGAATAAAACGATCGTACAGACCGTGTCGCTCGACTGTTACGGATCACATAATGGTTATAGACTGAACTGGACTCGGTTATAAGCGAGATCCCTGTAAAACTAACCTTAGGTATCGTGTAATTTCATAGTTTCGTGCTAAACATAGCTGACTGAATTGAAAGGTCGCGAAATTGTATCGGAATAGAACGACAAACGAATTTCATAGCCGAGCTGAATACAATCTTCCTTCGATTCAACTTACACGCACAGACAGATAACTGTTATCTCTTCTCTTCGTTGCACCGTTGCACGTGTTACACGTTGCGTGTCACTGATTCGTCTCGCACGTGATGCCATCTAGTCACCGATTAGTCAAATTCCCCTATATTTCAACAGAATTGTCTATTTCGGCAACTACTCACTTTCCTACTTACTGAGAAACAACGATTATACGCTCTGTCCCTTTCCCGTTCCTTCGCATTTATCATTCTTCGTCTCTTATAACCTTTGTCTTTGTCTTTTGTCTTTGCAATCGAAATACGAATTTCAAAGACAAAGAAGAGATATCTTTTTCGAGCGAAATAAATGCTCTGCTCGTAACTTTTGTATTTTTCGAATATGCCAGTTATGCACATAATCGTTAAATAACTCATATATATTCGTAATGGAAATGTAACTGTATAGAAGTACGGACAAGTGAATCATTCGACGATATCGCTTGTTTGCTTTAACCGTATGAAGTACTCACTTGTTATTTTGTCTCCGGCGAAAGAAACGCACGACCGACGTGAAATTGTCGATCTTGTTACGAAATGGCTGGTTGTTCCCTATGTTTTTCGCCTGTACTGCCCCCTGCTATTCCTTATCGAGATACAAAAGGGGGAATTCGTATTTTCTTGTCACGTGTTTCGTTGGAGTTTGATTACGAACAAACGGAGCGTCACGAGGGCTTGACGTATAGACGTAACGATTGCTATGAGCTTTCTGCGAATGAGACGCAAGTGCGTCGTTATGGGATATCGTCTTGGACTTCGCGCGGTGCCATTAAACGAAGTCGATAACGGAGCTTTCTCGATAACCGATCGGAGGTTAATCATACTCCAGTGGACCGGCGCGATGCAGATTCGATTCTGGAAAATAGTGCCTCTTGGTTTGGACTTTAGTACAACCTCTATCGCGTTTCTTCACCCGCGTAAAAATCTATCAATACCATGATTCTTTATTTCGCGAACGTGTTTCCGTTTATAGCTAATACATCGTTCATATGGGATATAAAGAAGGCACTATGATTCTTGCGAACGTTGCGTTTTTGCAGAATTTATAGCCGCATTGATTGATATTAATATACGATCGGAGTGCGTGATATTAGTCAGGATACTATCGCAATATACGATTGGAATAGCAGTGTGTGTCGATCGAAGTCGAACCAACGACTAACGTTCTTTTACTCCTGGGAAATCATAATAGTTTATGTTCGTAACAAAAATAATACGTAGCCAGTTGCGTCAGGGTTGCTAAAAACAGCACGTGTCCATTCACAAGGTGTTGTTCGTAATCAGTCTCGCACGTTTGTCCTCGTAAATGTATTTTTCGCAGTCAACGTGATCATTCGTTCACCGGAGACATTAGATATGCGATATTCTAGAATTAGACGACTTATGCGAAAAGGAACGCTTCATATGCGTCGAGAGTGGCGAGTAAATAACATTTCCGTGAGAAGCTATGTAATTGTTCGTGTTACTGGTACAGTCTTATCAACAACGGAATCGGCGATTTAACCTTTGATAAACATTCGGGTCGCTTAACAATTTTTTCCAAATCATTTATATCCGTTTCTCTATCTTCGCTTAAATTTTTATTCAAACAGCATTATCATCCTCGCACGGAATTGTTCTTTTCTTCTTATCAAGGCCATTCATCTTTCCTACGTCAAGCTGTAAAGTCTTCGTAGGAAGGCACGTTTCCGGGTACAAGCGACGTGAAAAACACGTTTCGCAATAGTATATTAAAATCAACGGCTCGTGCGTTTTAGCTTTCTGGTATCCGATTTGCTTATTCAAACGAGTTGGATAACAATATATTAATGTTCGAGCGTTTTGTTTTTATATCTAATACGATGTTACGAATGATAAAAACTATCGTTTATCGAGGTAGCTACTAAAAAAGTTGTAAGACGAGAAGAGTTTCTTAAGACGTTTCTTTTATTTACCGATTAATTTACTAGTTATATTTCTGTTTATCGGTGAACTTATTGTTATCGACTCGTTATGTCGCTTGGCTCGAACTGGGCGAAGTTTTCTTTTTCATAGTTACAAAAGCGCCCAGCGTGCGGCGATCTCGGCCCAAGCGTTTTGCCAATCTAAAGAACCGTAACGTTTTTGCTGCACCGAATTACCGACCGATCTAACGGTGAACCGAACGATGCTCGATCGCGGCAAATTTTTCAGCTCGTCCAAACGATTATCGATTGGCGGATAAAGCGCACCGTTGAACCTGATGCTTTCTAGCGTGTCTTAAATACAAACATAGACTTACCCTAAGATGCTTACAGCGTTCGTTTGTTATTACCAGTGGCGATGAAGCTGCTAGATCCGGTGATACCCGGTTATCGTTTAAAAAACACCAGCAGGTCAAGCGTTTCTCGATAAACTCTGGTCATAACACAGGCTTCGATGTCAGCCGCAAAGTTCTCCCTGGTCCGGTTATATCCGGAATGCCGATAACTCGACCCCGTTAATGTGGTTCCCCAGTGATTTTTCACGATCCGGCTCCTTTCCCGGATCGCCGCGCTGTTCTCGTCGCGTCTCGTCGAATCAGCAGAAACGTCGAAGTCGAGGGTCAACGAGCAATTCTCGATTACAGTTCGCTGTACCGAGTCTGTATATCGAACGCTATAGCGTTCGTCGGATAATGCCACGAGGACGAACTCCGTGGTATCGAGTTTATTTCGTAGGATCTTCCGTTTTGTTTATTATCTTTTTCCTCGTTAAGCGTATGATAATTCGCAGCGAGGTCTGTTCCAACGATTACGATAAAACCATCGATCATTTCTCTTATAAATTGGCGTTTCGATTTCGCGTGGAGGAACATCCGATATTCCGATCTCCTTCGTTTCGTCCAACTACACAGACTTTCCTAAAATACCATTACGGCAACTGCGATCATAAACATTTGGCCAGGCTCCACGATCACGATTCCGTGGCACCGATGTAAAATAATTTATTTTATCTTGCCACGTGCGTGATTAGTCGCGGTCGGTGCATGTATCTGGTTCAAGGCGGTAATCCGCGTGCTCGTCGGTTAGAAAGAAGGCGCTCTCCTCGCGGCTCGGTCGCTGCTTTTTTTCCCCGCGGTTGGCGTTAGTAGCGATTCAGTTCGAGCCGTGTGCATCGAATGCACTCGCGTGCGAACGAAGAAAATTGCCACGGAAGAGAATTCTCGGGGCTGGCTTCCTCGGTGAAACGTGTTTCCTCACGTGTTGGGCGTTATGCATCGCGCTTACAACACGTGATAGCGGCGGCGCGGCGTCATCGTCGAAGCGGCATCTCCCTCCTCGTTAAAGGAACGTAGGCGCCGCCGGCTGTGGATCGCAGTCGTGGTCGTACCATATCGAAGCACGCATAGTGTGTCGCTGCCTTCGCGACATCGTACGAGTCGTATCGTTTCGTCTCGTTTTATCGACGGTGTCCCTCTATTTTCGTCAGTTTATACGAGACGTTGCTTTCCTTTACAACAGTATGCGCAACTCTCTGTCGTTTCTTTATGGAATATATCGTTGATCATCGTATACATAGATCGTGAAATAGAAGTTTTTTTCCTGCAGTGGATACCAGCGAAGTAACGTTCGCCGAGATTCGAATCGAGTGACGTCTTTGAAAGGGGGCGATATAGAGGCGCGATTCGTGGAAACGTTCGAACGTGCCACTTACAGCAATATTCTTGGATGTAAGATACAATTTCGTCAGGCTTCTAATTAAATTGCTAAGAGGGCCTTCTCGTATCGTGCCACCATTCCGCCAAGTTGTTCGCGCGTGCGAGTGTCTGTGATTGTACGATTGCTTGAAAACGGAACAGGACTACGGCGTATTAGTTTTCACGCGTTCTTGCGTACCGAACACGATGGTGACGCACAGTATGGACAATATTTTGAACATGCAATACTACACCGCGAATAGCCACGTCGATGCGGTAGCGCATTCACCACCGTTGAGGAAGAGACGCTGTATGAACAAAGAGGTGACATCTTATTTCATGATCGCGCGATCAATTTTCTTCTTTTTCGAAGCCGTGTCACTTTGTTTTCTCGTTTCGCCGAGCATTTTGCGTACCGTCTTTTTCGCTTCTTTTCGAACTCGAAACATCGCGAAGTTCGCTACAAATTCGAGAAATCTCGATATTTCTTACTTTTTGCCATGTTTTTCTTAGAATTTATTGTATCTTAAAGAGTGCGGCGAAACGATGTTTGTTATCGAAGAACAGTATCTACGTAGGAGGAGAATCGTGGCCATCTGTGTCGAAAGCACAAAGTGACATCTAACATCGTCCGACTCGTCATCGTCTTTTTGTATCGTGTAAACTTTCGTCAAATGCAAACGTAACGGTCTACTACACATCGGATACCACAATTATTTATCATAAATCGGAAAAATTGTTGATAACGTAACAATATTACCAATGACGTCATACGTATCGTTCGATGATATACACATGCTCTCGGAATAGCTCAATCGTGTATCATATTGTCAATTATCTTGTGGAAACGATCGCTTCGCTATCATCTTCCTTATCTTACGGAAACGGTCGAAAGTTTTAGTAACGTGTTATTTCTTTTCTCCTGTTGCAGCAAGATCCAATGTCTCATAGGATTATCGAAAAACGCAGGAGAGATCGTATGAATAATTGTTTGGCCGACTTGAGTAGGCTCATACCGGCCGAGTACTTGAAGAAAGGCCGAGGAAGAGTGGAAAAGACCGAAATCATTGAAATGGCTATACGTCACATGAAGCATCTTCAAGGTCTTCGACAAGGTACCGATCAGATTGATCGAAAAGAATAGATTAAATTTGATGTAAATTAGGCTTTGCAAAGAATGTTTGTAATTTTTTAACCGCTCAGCCATTTTTGAAACTTTGAGTAAAATTTTAAAAAATAACGCTACTTTTGCTTTATTTCCTAATGCCAGTTTTTTATTACTTTTACTTAATTTCCTAGAAGATAACGATTCTCTTACGAAAATATCCACCAATATGAAATTACACGTCCTCTGATTATCTTTCCGATAGTATAGTAGACGTACCTGGCTTTATTTCTTTAAATGGCGCGTGTTACTTAACGTTTAACGATGTCGCTTGGAGCGTGGAAATAGTTGACGTCAACTTTGGCTATATCGATAATTTATCGTATTTACAAGAATTTTATTAAATTTCAGAGTCGAAACACCCAGCCGTGACATCGGTGCACACGCATCCCGAAGACAGCGTGGACAGTGTATCGCATTCAACTATCGCGTCTACCGCGGCAGAACACTACAGGCTGGGTTTCCAAGAGTGTCTGAGCGAAACCGTGCATTTCCTCGTGGAGGTGGAGGGCTTTTTTGCCAGAGACTCTTTATGTGTTCAACTGATCAATCATTTGCAGCAGCACTGCGAAAAGATCTTAGCTACCAGTGAGTAGAAGTTCTTAGGAAATGAAATAACGAAGAGCAGCGTAAATTAGTATAGAGCAAAGTTGCTACAGACGCGTGAAAAGAAAATAGAAAACAGGGAATCGAATAAGAAATCGAAATTAATGGCGTGAGTTTTATACGATTATAAAATTCTCGATTGCAGGTGACAGGTTAGGTTTCCCTCATCCAGAGATGCCAACCGCGAACGGTATCGCGAATGGCTCTAGTTACGCGCACACCAGCATTCCAACGATGTGTCAGCCGAACGGTCATTCGGACCACGGCTCGAGCTCCGGTGCAAGTTCCTTCGGTGATCCGGAGCGTCCTCTGCGCCCAGCGATCATCCCACCGCCGACTATAGCGAGCGACGACAGCAATCATAGCAGCCATTCGCACAGTACACCGCCGAGTACCAACTGTAAGCCTTCCAACTACAAGTTCAAGAGTTCCATCAAGCAAAGGTTCTCAGCGGAGAGGATAAAATCCAGTCCCCCGCCGACCATCAACATGGAAAAACCATCCGCGTCTCACGGAGTTCCGATCTTTGCCCTTCACGACGGTGGCGCCTTCTACGTTCCGTTAACCGTCGAAGCTTCTCTGTTAAGGCCTCATCTGAACTTCATGTCGGACACCGGTCCTGACACGGTGCTTCATCCGGTCACGATATCGGTAAACTTCAACCATTCGAGTCCGCCAGTGTGGTCACACCACCATAGTCCTACGCACCAGCAACAGACATAAACGAAAGTCAGGAATCGTATGTGAACGTAACCCGATATCCTGTTTCGCTCGTTCCAACCGTCGATACACGTGTACGCGTATACGCGTGCCTTCGTACGTCTTGGATCCACGAATCCTAAATCCGCTCATGCTAAAATTGGCGTTGTCGGTATGCCGAACACCGTGTCTCGCGGTGGACGAGAAGAATGGGCGACGACGCGGATCGATCGCGCTCGCTCAAGGACACGATCGACTACCGTGCAATCATCGAACGATTCGTCCAGATGTTTCGAAGATCGTGTTCGATCGGTTCTTGGAAAAGAAACGGTCATCGTTGCACGGTGACGGCGATTTTATTTTCTTTCTGGTTCTTTAGCTTACGTTAACGTCAGAGGAACGCTGGTGTATAGCGTGTTTTAGCGTTTTACGAAGGAACGAGGTGTCGAGGATGGTTTTTTCTTTCTTTTGTATATTTACCGAGGCTGTGGGTTGTCTTAGCATTTACGAGATTTGAGAGAAAGAGCGATTCACGGAGACGTCGTTGGTAGAGATCGAGCGTTAGGGCTTGAAGGCCCGGGGTCGCTTTAGCTTCGGTGTGTTTCTCCTTTCGTCGGTATCGTCGCAGTCGAATCCCGTTCCTCCCACATTTTTTTCCCTTCTCCCTTTCTATTACGTCGATCTTTGTTTCCTTGTATCTTCTTTTTACCCGTTTCACCCTTCCCTGTGCTTCACTTTCTCTTTGTTCTTCGGCTGGACAAGCGCGTCGGGCGATGAATAAAAGTCGCAACAGTATCGAACTCGTCGAATTACGTCAATCGCAGCGTAATTAGTATTAAATAAAGATTAATCGATTTGTTTATGTTGGCGATGCAACCGAGCTACCACCGTATGAATACATATGTACGTCGAACTCTTTCGTAGCACTGGAGCCTGGATCGCCCGCAACATATTCGATCGGCCGACAAAGTTCTGTTTTCGAAACGTAAGCTAGCCGACAGAAGTGCCTACAATATTTTCAGTTAACGAATTCCATTTATGTGATCGTTCCGTATGTACGAAGATAGTGGTTTATTTCTTTTCTGCGGATAATTTTCTGTGTCACGTTCGATCGCAAGAACGATCGATTCTGCTCGGCGCCCTGGCAAACGGGCCTCGGCAATTAAAGACTGACCAAGACCTGCATTACACTAAATTCTTGTAAGATCATTGCATTAAATATATATTTGTACATACCACGTTTAGTTGTAACGTTAACGAAGAATTTATGCGGAATAAATTATATTTACCATAGCCCTTTACCTCTTATCTCATCTTCCATGATTTTCTTAGAAATGTACACGTATCCTAAACGTATTTATTATCGCCTTAACATGGTTGAAAATTGACAATATTCTCTTCAAAATTCGGTAAAATCAGGTATCTTTTAATTTTGCTTTTAATGCGATACAAATGAAATTAGAGAATCTCGATTAATTCTAATTTATAATCTAATAACCGTTTCCGTTAGGATTCGAATATTCGAAGAATTTATGCGGAATAAATTATATTTACCATAGCCCTTTACCTCTTATCTCATCTTCCATGATTTTCTTAGAAATGTACACGTATCCTAAACGTATTTATTATCGCCTTAACATGGTTGAAAATTGACAATATTCTCTTCAAAATTCGGTAAAATCAGGTATCTTTTAATTTTGCTTTTAATGCGATACAAATGAAATTAGAGAATCTTGATTAATTCTAATATATAATCTAATAACCGTTTCGTTAAAAACGAAAGACGTTTCGTTCCGTTAGGATTCGAATATTCGAAGAATTTATACACGTAATGTTTTCAACGTTTACGTGGAGAATTTTATTCGACGAAGAAATCACCGTGTCTTCGCTTCGGGAAGGAATAAGAATGAAACAATGTGGTTAAAATTTTTTTTTTTATTACATCAACATAATACTGGCTAAGGGTCAAAACAATCGAAGAACGCGTCTATTAGGGGTACCGAGATTAACACAGGCAACTCGGAAGTGAAACTCGCTGGCGAATACGAGGAACGCCCGGTGTAACCGAGCTGCTCGATCGACAGCGAGTTTCCTTCGAGCCGCGAAAGGGATGGGAGCACAGTCTAATGTTCCCTAACTAGAGATAAATACATTTCTTATACAAGTAATAAAATTATTCGCAGCGAGGCAACCAAGTCTTCGAACAAATCAGCCTTTAACGAATCCTTCGAAAAGAAGATTAAAAAGTAAGGGATGGCGAGGCAGCAGCGGGTACGCTCTTTATGTGTCCAACTCGAATCGCGTCAGGTTGCGTTAGTGTTTCTCGTTTAGGTATATGGGAATCTGTATGCGTGTATTATATGGGTGCGTGTTACGTGTTCTACGCGTGTCTCTTTCGTAAACGCCAGGAAGTCGTGAATAAAGAATGTGTTATCGAATTAATAATGTGGCGCGCAGGTCTCAAGTGATTCGTCGTGACCGGCCGCTGCCTCGTGTTTAGTATCGCGCAATTAAGCTGTGATGATCATACGTCATCATCCCGTTCTGTTTCATCGGTTGTGTGTAATTGTTGTTGTTGTTGTTGTTACATTTAATTGAAAAACCTAACTACACATAGTTCAAGGGAACTGAATATTCTTCTGCTTTTTTTTTTTGACGTTTTCTTTCTTTTTTTTTGTTTCAGTTTTTTTTTTTTTTTTTTAAGTTGTTTTGTTTCACTTGTAATTGGACACATATTTGTCAATGTAAAGAATGAAGTAAAAACGTAAGAATCCACCTAGCATATGTGGGGTGTGCGCGGGGCGTGGGTGAACTGAATGTGCAAATTCGGATAGATGCGCGGATTCAATACTATCGGATAATGTAACGGGGGTAAGCACAACATCTTTTCACTTTTTGTATTATTATTATTAGTCGAGTATGAGTTGAATGAAGCAGCCGCGGCGCACTGCATCCTATCGGAGGATCCCCTCGCGGAGGAGACGCTCGTCGGGCACCAGCCCGCGGACTGCGAGCTTCCGAGGAAGCTTGATGGTTACTTTTTCTTCTGGGCTTTCTCCGCGGCTTTTGTGACCTTGCCCTGGGTATCTTTAAAGGTGACACTCTGCAAATTAATACATTTTAACGTTAAATCTTTTCCGATTATATTCTTGGAAAGGATAACGATACAAGAGATATCGTTTCATCGTACAGGAGGTTCGTTAGTTCCGAAAATATCTCCAAACGGCAATAACTTTGTTATTTGACCGATGGATTTATGAAAAAACAACGAAGAGCGATATAACTTTCTATGATTTTCGTATAACAGAAGATTTTGAGATTTTTCTTGGATAGATAGCTCTTGTCTTGTTTGATAGGTGCGTTTAATGCGCATACTACGGTAGTGCGTTCAAAATCAAATTAATCCTTTATAAATCGTGTAACAAGACGTTTATCCTTTTGACAGTGAAGCTTTATCTTTCCTTATTTTTCTCATAAATCTATATACCCCGTGTAATCTAAGAAATCTACTAAATAAACTTTTGAAATAAATTCCGTGAGAGCGTCGTGAAATTAACATAATGATGGTTTAAAAGTTAAAGATAAGGGTTGATTAATACGAAGAGTTTCAATTACGCATAGTATCTAAAAGTAGACATAATTTCTCAATAATTTTCCTGCCTGAATAAACGTATTTGTACGGTTAATTCGATAAAGTACATGTTTCATATATTCTTTCTTTTTTATCACAATTGGCGTCACTTTATCAGTTATTTACCAAGCGTTTGACGCTATCAGACGAGGGTTAACGTCACTCTTTCTTATGTGCTAATATAATATTCTTTAAGATTACGCAATCTTTAGGAAAATATTCTATCTTTTCTTAAATTTCAATTCCATCAGAATTTCCTTAGTATACCAATTTTAGTTCCCTACGACGGTAAATTCGTCATTCCAAAAATATAATATTACAATACTCGCGCTCTTGGCGAAATATCAAATTACTCTCAAGATGTACAGCGACGAATATTTCATCTCAGGAATTATACCTTAATTTCGTAGAAACAGTTATTAAACTCGTCGTGAATATATTTATCAACGTAATCTTTCCTCGCGAAAAATTTAAATAATATCTTTGCACTCGATTAAAAAAGGATTCGCTTGAGACAAAGTACCTAGAGGTTACTATACCCGATACTTTAGATCGCGTAACGCGCCAGGAGATGTCAGAGGTCTGGAATAAAATAAAAGTCATTATACTCTTGTCATGATGCCATGACATTTCGACCATCGAAAACTATTAAATATCAAAGGTGAATACCGCATGGTGTACATATCCATCGCCGTCATCGATGCGCTCTATTCTTCCAATTTTTTAAATTTATCTCGATCCAGCGATTTCTCTACGTTTCAAGAGCCTCTTTAACGAAGATTTTAATCAATGGAAGAGACGAGGAACCTTCCACAAAGAACATCAAACGTTGTATGCGCACGTATCGGTTTCAATGAAACTCGGCAAATAATTGAAACGTATGCCGAGATATTCGATACTTTATAACGAAGTTTTAATCAATTACAGTCGGTTACACATCGTTGCAAATGTTGCGATTAATTCGTATCGGAGAAGAGAAACGCCAGCTACATTATAAAAGCTTCTCTTCGTAAATTAAATATTTTCCATTTCGCATCTGTCGTAAAAGCTTTATAAAAATATAAAGAGCGTAAGAATAGCGCTTGAATCGCTCGATGTTGCTAGATCGCTTTATAGGGAATTATTTTATTACCTGATAAATCTCCTTGCACGATCGAACCGACTCTATCGGTGACATTTTACAAGCTACTAATTACAAGTTATTTAATATCCATAAGAGTTAGCGAATTAAACGGACATATTGTTCTCTTAACGATAATATTGCTAATAATAATAATACTAATAGTAATGCTGGTAAAGAATCGCCTACGAAGCACGAAATATCCGTATGAAATAACCGTACCTTTATGACGCCCACAGCGACAGTCTGACGCATGTCGCGAACAGCGAAACGTCCCAGCGGCGGGAATTCCTGGAAAGCTTCGACGCACATCGGTTTAGTCGGCTGCAACATCACGATCGCAGCGTCTCCGCTTTTGATGCTTTTCGGATTCTCTTCGGTAGTCTTGCCGGTACGACGATCGCATTTCTCTTTAATCTCCGCGAATTTGCAGGCGATATGAGCAGTGTGGCAGTCGAGCACCGGCGTGTAACCGTTGCTGATCTGCCCGGGATGATTCAGGACGATTACTTGAGCGGTGAAATCGGCAGCCCCTCGCGGCGGCTGATTTTTCGAATCGCCTGCCACGTAACCACGTCTCAACTCTTTCACGGAGATGTTCTTTACGTTGAAACCGACGTTGTCGCCAGGCAACGCCTCTGTCAACGCCTCGTGGTGCATCTCCACCGACTTCACTTCGGTGGTCAACGCTGCTGGAGCGAATGTTACCAGCATGCCTGCGAAAGCAAAACCATCATCGATGACCATCTCGAACGAAATATTCGACGATACGAATATCAGAATTACGTTTTCTTGCTATTTCTTTCGAGACAGACGTCTCAAGTTGCAAAAGTTTTTTTTTTTATAGTTTATTTTTGGTCTTTACAATTTGTCCTGAAGGACATTTGGAAAAGTGTTATATCTCGTTGGTAATAAAAAAATAAAATAAAAATAAATATAGCATGTGGCTACCCCCAGCGAGGTGCCAACTTCATGTTTTCTAATTTATATCTTTTATGCAGTCGCAAAAGTTTTTTTTTTATTTTATTTTGGTTTTTACAATTTGTCCTGAAGGACATTTGGTAAAGTGTTATATCTCGTTGGTAATAAAAAAATAAAATAAAAATAAAAATAAATATAGCATGTGGCTACCCCCAGCGGGGTGCCATCTTCGTGTTTACTAAGTTATATCTTTTATGCAGTCGCAAAAGTTTTTTTTTTTATTTTATTTTGGTTTTTACAATTTGTTCTGATGGACATTTGGAAAAGTGTTATATCTCGTTGGTAATAAAAAAATAAAATAAAAATAAATATAGGATGTGGCTACCCCCAGCGGGGTGCCATCTTTGTGTTTACTAATTTATATCTTTTATGCAGTTGCAAAAGTGAAAGAGAAAAGGTTGCCGGTAATTACTAGACATTTCTGGTGAAAAGATCATCGAAGAAAAGCGACGAAGCATTTAGGCAAGTCCTAAATATCCTAAATATCCATACCTGGTTTCAGAATACCGGTCTCTACACGACCGACCGGTACAGTACCGATACCACCGATCTTGTACACGTCCTGAAGCGGTAAACGAAGAGCCTTGTCGGTAGGTCTGGACGGCGGCAATATAGCGTCAAGGGCTTCGATCAGGGTCTTTCCATCGGCGTTACCATCTTTACGCTCCACTTTCCACCCCTTGTACCACGGCGTGTTCGGCGATGGTTCCAGCATGTTGTCACCGTGCCAACCAGAAATCGGCACGAACGCCACGGAAGCGGTGTTGTAACCGATCTTCTTGATGTACGACGATACCTCTTTCTTAATTTCCTCGAAACGAGCTTCCGAATACGGCGGATCGGTCATGTCCATCTTGTTCACACCGACGATCAGCTGCTTCACACCCAAGGTGAACGCCAACAGAGCGTGTTCGCGCGTCTGTCCGTTCTTCGAGATACCAGCTTCGAATTCACCGATACCAGCCGCGACTATCAACACGGCACAATCGGCTTGACTCGTCCCAGTGATCATGTTTTTGATGAAATCACGATGGCCAGGAGCGTCGATGATCGTCACGTAGTATTTCGCCGTCTCGAATTTCCAGAGGGCGATATCGATCGTGATACCGCGCTCGCGTTCAGCTTTCAGCTTGTCCAACACCCAGGCGTACTTGAACGAACCTTTGCCCATCTCCTGAGCTTCCTTCTCGAACTTCTCGATCGTACGTTTGTCGATACCGCCGCATTTGTAGATCAAATGACCAGTGGTGGTCGATTTGCCCGAATCGACGTGGCCGATCACCACGATGTTAATATGAATCTTCTCCTTACCCATGTCGACGCTCTAGTTACCTGCAAGATTGACCAGGCTACGTGAATGCTCGGCTTCGTTATCGATTTCTGGGTTCGCTCGACTCGTTTATGGAAAGGCGATTAGTCGCGACGCGCGCGATCCCCTTTTCAGTTATGTCGACATCGAACGCTGTTCGTAAGAATCGGAACGATATTTCGCACGAAGATAATGATCGTTTCTTCGTTCCGTTTACATTTTTAATCTACACAAAGGATTTCCCTTTTCTTCGTAGATTATGGCCGGTTAAAATCGGATTAATCGCGGCGACTTCGTTACCTCGCGTAACCTTCTATCAAAACTCGCATTAAAAAAAAAACCAGTTAAAAATACGATTTTGTCTTTCAACTCGATATCGCGTGTGCAGTTTCTTACCCTCAAATGCAACTTTCTAACGGTATAAATAAGCTGGACTACCTTTGACCGAAGATAGACACCAGACGTATACATCGCGATCGATAAAGCTTATTTTGATCCGAGCTTACTTCGACTTCTTTGAGCAGTTGGAAGTTATAAACGATGGATAAATTATAGAAGGTGACAATTATTTTTACGCTAATTCGATAGTTTACTCGCTATTAAGATATTTTCACAATTATTTCATATTTTTAGCTTATACGATTTAACTTCGTTAAAGAGAAAGATATATATGAACAGTTGTTTCAGGTTACGTAGACAATTCTCGTTTCGAAGAATCGAAAGAAGTTTCAAAGGAGACGAGGAATCGAATTTATTCGTCTCGTGTACGCACGGTGTTTTTACTTATTCATTTACGCATAATTGGTAGTGCGCGTCCTTAATAATTGGCCGTGCGCGTCCTTAATAATTGGCCGGAATTCAATACACCATGGAATGTTGCTCGTTATCGGATGGGAATACGACGAAACGTTAGTTCGCTATGAGACGTTTGAATCGGTGGTAGCCGACTGATCATACGCGTGCTTATACTACTGGCACGCAAGATATTCGATAGTTGATCGCGGTTTTATTGGTTCGTTAACAGACTTTGCGTGACAGTCGTGTCCGCTTCTGTTTCATATTTAATGTCATGGGAATATGGAAAGATTATATTTCTTTGTTATATTTTTTAGTATTCTTTCGAGTTAATTTTCATGTTAGATCGTTTAACACTGTTAAGAGATATTATCTACAGAAAATTAAAGAAATTAAATTAAACAAACGAAACATATTCTATATTTGATATTTTAAAGCAATAAAAATTTTATTGTAAAAATAAGAATGTCTTTTGCTAGATTGAATTTTATAATTATTTTATATACTGTATTTCTTCTTCAAGTCGCGTTGTCGAAACGACGCAACTTTTTCTATCGCCATTTTTCTTTTTTCTTTCTATTTATAAGTCTAATAAAATTTCTTCTTCTTTTTTAAACCGTACATCGTTCGTCTTAATCGCGAGAGGTGCTCAAATATCATATCGTTACATAACAAACGTTTCCCGATACGTTTCGGTGTATGGTTCACACATTGACGAGTGGAGCTGTATCGATTGCTCGGATTCGACGAATCATGCCGCTTCCTAGAATTATTGCGTCCGTAGGATGTATCGAATTTCTCTCAAGTTTGTAAGCAATAACGAGAGTGCAAGAAACCGAACGCGTTTGAAACTAAATCACGCCTAAAAGGAATACGAATCGCTTAAGCGTAATGCGTGAAACGAGAAAAAGAAAAAAATCCAAATATGCGATTCCACTAAAAAACAAAGAAAATGTGAAGTTATAACGAACGCAGTTACGTTTAAAATCTTTTTCATTAAATCAATTTGTTCAAAGAGTTTGCATATTGGAGGAAAATTCACTTCGAGAAAGTAGCTATTCCTCTTTAAGATCGTCTACGTAGCGCTTCGTTTCTTATGAAAAACACCTACGGAAAAATTGTCTCGTCAACTCCATCTTACCCGTGTTTATCGTCTTATTACGTAAAAGTTTACAAGAACTCGCGAAACGACCAGCTACCCCTTAGGAACACACCCCCCGCATTATAATCGCGTCGTTCTCATCGAGAATACTTGGCAAACTCACGAATCCTGTCAATTGCGACATTCTTTCCCCATAACTATCGCGAACGAGGTAACCTCGGATGAGAATAAGACGAGAACACGATTGATTATTAACAGAATGCGTTGAGTTTCACTGGCTGATCGATCGTAACACTTTTTTACTCGGCGTAAGTACTGGATCACGATGGGCGGTCGAGGTAATTACTTATTACGTTCGATCGGATTACAGGACGATTTCTCGCGGATTGTCAACTTTTCGAACTTATATCGCGCGTCGAATGGTCCGGTCGTAATTGCTCGATGGACAGGGTTCGTTGCACGTTGTCGGCTATCGAGAGAACAATTAATATTTACGTGTCAACGGAGGCTAGCTGACGAACCGCGAAGGGTATTGATTCGACGAAAGGGCCCCATGCGGGCCACATCGAAAATACCATCGGTGCGAGTATGCGCGCTTATTCGGTCGAGCCCTACGAGAAAAAAGAGAGACAGACTCACCACGGCGATCAGCATCGTCGTGCTTTAATTTTCACCCCACGAAAATGTCTCTCTGGCGACGCACACCTCGCTTTCGATCGATATTATTCCAAAGAATCACGATTAAACCCTATCCACGTATTACGAACCTCCTTTTCGTGCATTTTTCCTTCAAAAATTACGACTCTCTATGATACGATATTCGAGCGATTAAAAGATCCCGTAGAAATCACGTTAACGTAGCACACACGTTCGATAGCGTGCAACGATTCGCATACACCGGCCTTTTCTAATAATAGTCAGAGCGACCGAGCGAAGCAGCCATTTCGCGATCCGCAATTTCAGGCTCGCGATACGGACATCGCCTATCCGACATCTCGAACAACGCACGATCTCGAATCGACGAAAGTGGCATGTTGCGCGTTTTCTCCAGTTTCGGAGATCGTTGAACCGTAAACACATTTTACAACGTTCGCACGCAACTCGCGCTCGTATGATGCAACTGAACATTAAAGGTAAAGAGGTTAAGCGAAGACGAAACTGCCGGTCCTATCTTAATACCGGTTTCTAGACACTTACCTCTTTTCCAATAGGTTTACACAAACTCCAGCAACGAACAGCAAGATAAGTCACAACGAACAGGATGGTAAGTAACGCGAATTAAGCGGATACGATTACGTCGCGAGATGCTCGCCCTCGACCGCTCAGCGTAATGGCCGCGGCAACGAACTAGCGGCGCACTTCTCGCCAAATGCCCGGTCCTCGCCTACTCGTATTCTACGCGATCGGTCGAATCTGCTCCAACGATACGCTCGACTTGGAAATCTTTTATACGCAACAAATATAATCTATCGAGTCTTTTACGTTACCGTTAGTCTCTTATCTACGAAAAACGAAACGTGCACAGGGCGGATTTGCACCGGGTCGAATCAATATGTCGGCAGCGGCCGGCATTGTTCCACTTCCGTGTTACTATTAGAAGAGTACCGTCTGTTTCGTTTACATCGATTTTTACGTCCGTCACGTTATAATTTCGTAATATCGGTTGGCTCGAAGTTGTCCGAAGGAATTACTCACCGGTATCGACGGGATGGAGAGGCTGGAAAATCCGCGTGGTATCGCACGTATTTCTCTTCTAGCCACCAGGACGGGACACGATGACAGAGAGAGTCGCGGAGGGAGAAGGAGAAAAGGCTCGGGAAGAGCGAGAGAAGCGGGCCGGGGTGAAATCGCAGTGTCATCTGCTGGCGTAGCCTGCGGCAAAGGGTGAAGGGCGCATGTGCTATCGACACGGTCGACGATGGTCCGCGAACACGATTGGACGGACCAGCCTCGACCGTCTATTTTTCACCGGCGCCACCGCTCTCAATTTTCACCGATGATGCATCCGCGAGTAGATTCGCCAACTGCCGGATAAAAGCTCGGTCGGTGCATTTCGAGCGAGCGCGCATACGAACGCTCGCGGCCTCTCGCGACAGAGATCAGCTTCTAGGGCCTCGCCGAACGATTGTAAACTCGATGATTGTCCGACACGTTCATTCACCCTCTCTGTGTACCGTTCCTCGACGTTATTGTGCAGGTCTGTCCCTCGAGATAACCCCTATTACAAGCTACAATTTTCTTTCTTAAACCCCAATAGGCTTTCGTAAAATTCGACAATAGTACCTTTTCCTTCGTATTGTTTTAAATTGCTAAAGAGGCGACAAAGGTTACAAGTCTACCGACAGCTTTACAAATAATTGACCGATGTTATTGGCACCAGGAACAGATGTTTCGGCTTCCCGTGTTTCAATTGAATTTTTTTGTCGTGTGATTAATTTCATGGAACGTTAAATGAAATTACGTACGTTTAGCTTTTCTGCAACATGTCGTTGGAGTCACGTGCTTATTTCATCAGAAATAGAATCGCGAATAGTTATCGCGAGCGAGGTCAATGCTCGGTGTATCTAAAAACTGATAGAAAGATTTTTGTCTTGTTTCCCGCAATTTATGATCGAATTACGTATTCTCCGCTATCTTGTTTACAAACATTGTAGAAAAATATAAATAATAATTATCTTTATGCAGCGACGAATAAGAGTATCGATAGAGACTACACAGCTATTCTTGTAAAATCTTATACGAAATTCTGGTTTGTGACAATGCTTCGTCGCTGTATATTTTCTTGACGTTAATTAATTCGACTTAAGATTCATCTTTATGAAACGCCTCACGAACTTCTTATTTGCGAATTTCCGATTCACTTTGAAGAAACATAAAAGATATAACCTAGCAAACACGAAGATGGCACTCCGCTGGGGGTAGCCACCCACATGCTATATTTAATTTTTATTTTTTTTTCCCAATAAATAAGACATAATACTTTACCAAATGTCCCTCAGGACAAATTGTAAAAAAAAAAAAAAACGAAATAAACTATAAAAAAAAAACTTTGAAGAACGTCTCAGCAATTATCCCCTTGATTAAACGCTGATCGAACGAACAATTGTTCAGCGAATACAGCGATCTGCGTGGCGTACGTTATCTGAAATAATGCAGCGTCGCTGAACGTTGAGCGAATGGAAATTTTTGTTTAAATATTAAAAACTATATTTACGCGATGCAGGAGTTTAAAAACTTGTAATTTTTCAAATGAAACACGTAGACTTTGTTTGTACAACAAGTCTTATTCAATTTTTATGAACACGATTAAAGAAATGGAAATTTATTAAAATTATCAGACAATATAGCGAGTATCTACCTTTACCTTGGATAATTTTTACGTTTCTGCGCATTTAAATTTAACAAATGCAAAAAGATCTCCCTTTCTGCAATGCGATTTCTATATCCTATTAGAATCCAAATATCTTTTGAAGTTGTGAAATTTCATAATGGGAAAGTTCGATCTTGAAACATAGAAGTTCGAATTGTGAAAGACAATGAAACTATTGGAAATAGATATTCGAATCGTTGCGGTGCAACTATTCACACTTGGAGAGTTTCGAGAATCGCAGGATCAGGGAACTTTCCGATTTATGGATTCACGCTATGGTTAGATATTAATGGTGGAAGATGGAAGAGATCGAGGAGATTGCGTAAGCTCCAATAAATTGGAGTGTTTTAAATTTCAGCTGAAAAGAACTGAAAAGATTTTCTATGAATTATTATGTTTTTTATTATTATTTTCTTTTTATTATTATTACATATCGCATCTATACACATCTTCGTCGCGTCAATAATGTCAGAAAACATCTGCGTACATGTCGTTTAACTAATAAATAAATTTTCAAAATGTCAAATAATTCCTAAGTACATAAATCGTAAAAATAAAATAAGTAAAAACTAAATATCTTCCACGCCATAAATTTTTCATTCGTAAAGTTGAAATATTGTCTTTCAAATCTTTGCACAATTGTCTGTTATTAGCAGATATATTTTATTTTTCTATTCAATGAGCTGCTTGGGCCCAGTCGGTATAATCCGGAAAGACTAAAACTGTTACCACCATGATTCATATGCCAACTTTAATTACAGCCCCCATGCCTGTTTTACCGTTAAGTCATTCAGGGATTAGCCGAGACCCAGTGACTTACCTGCGCATTGTTCCTTTTTCTTTCAATATCTCTCTAGGGGTGTAATAATACTAATATATAGCGGAAGTTTAAATTATATTATATTGCTGAGAAATTCCGTGAAAGTAATTTGCACGGAACTGAAGAAGGAGTCTCTTTATGAAAAGAAAAATAGTTTCATTTAGCTATATTCATAAAAGATATAACTTAGAAAAAAAACGCAGCTGGCACCCCGCTGGGGGTAGCCTCCCACATGCTATATTTATTTTTTATTTATATTTTTTTTTCACCAACAAGATATAACACTTTACCAAATGTCCGCAAGGACAAATTGTAAAATAACCAAAATAAAATAAAAAAAAAAAATTTGGCTATATAAATTTAATATTTATTTAATATTTATTTTAATATTGCACGATTCGCGTCCAATTCCTTTATTCGGTCTCTGTCATACTCGACTTTTTTCTTAAAACGTAATGCAACTTTGATATCAAAATTTCGGAAATCAATTTCGACACTGGCGTTTGATCGATACATTCCTTCCATACAATTTTCCTTTTTTTATTTCTGCCGTATTTTTATCTTTACGATAATAAAAATGCCGAAAACGAAAATGCTCCCTTGGGTTTTCCAGTTTTGATGCGACAACAAACAGAAACGACTTGAGAGATTCAGCAACGTTCTTTCTCAAATAAAGCTTGAAAAGTTAGTTGTTGAGATGTATAATGATTTGAATGTTAGAATGAAATTGGTTATTTAAAAATACGACTAACGACATCTAAATGAAAAAAAAAAAAAAGAAACGGAATTATTTTCCGTACAATCTAAGAGAAAGCAACTAATTCGTTATATCAATTAATGATTATCGTTGCCATTATTATGTATTTGTGATAAATTTTAATAAATTCAATTAATTAATATTCAATTCCTACGATTCAAATTGCTACGCGTTATGGGAAATTCGGTTAATTTCTTTGTTTATTGATACGAGATATCACTTTTCGGAAGTCTATTTTGAAATATAATATATATGAAATATCTTATTTCTTATCTCCATTAGAAATCGCGATATTTTACCATATTTATATACAATGACTTACGAAAGTGCTTGAACACTTGCTACAGAAAATTTTTATAAATGAAAATTATATATACTATATTATACACACACACATATATATATATATATTATACTGAAATTTTATTGCAATGAGACACGATCATCGTGATTGTATTAGTGAAATTTGAAACCAATTCGAAAATGTATATAAAAGGTTGCAAGGTATTTATCGCAACGTCTGATAAAAAATTAGTATACGACGCATGTTTAATATAAATCTAATAACAATTTTAATTCTAGTCTAATCTAAAATCAATTATAAAATCGCACAATATCATATTATCATATCACTATTATAAGTATCCTCTATTATCGATACATAAAAAATTTAATGATCAATAAATATGACAAAAATAAAATGTTCAGAAATTGTATACTTGTATAGAAATTGTACGGATATAGATTCAAACAATTTACCCTTGAAATATATGAAAAGTATACTATACATTCTATACTAATCGTACTATGCTATACAGGGAATTAGTAATGGTCTATTGTATTTGTTTGCTTTATTCCCTGCTTGCATACCTGCTCGTTCGGTGTGGGTATATAAGGCCCAAATTTTTCTTGTGGCCACTAGTTGTGATATTACTGTCGTGCAAGAAACATGGAGTACATAAAATCGTTCTTCAGGAGGAACACCAACAACAACACCAACAATGACACCAACAACAACAACAACAACACCACCAACAACAACACCAACACTGACACCAACAACAACAACAACAACACCACCAACAACAACACCAACAATGACACCAACAACAACAACAACAACACCACCAACAACAACACCACCAACAACAACACCACCAACAACAACACCACCAACAACAACACCACCAACAACAACACCACCAACAACAACACCACCAACACCAACACCACCACCAACACCAACACCACCAACACCACCACCAACACCAACACCACCAACACCAACACCACCACCAACACCAACACCACCACCAACACCAACACCACCAACACCACCAACACCACCAACACCACCAACACCACCAACACCACCAACACCAACAACACCAACACCAACACCACCAACACCACCAACACCATCAACACCAACACCACCACCACCACCAACACCACCAACACCACCAACACCACCAACACCACCAACACCACCAACACCACCAACACCACCAACATCACCAACACCACCAACACCACCAACACCACCAACACCACCAACACCACCAACACCACCAACACCACCAACACCACCAACACCACCAACACCGACTCCAATAAAATGGACTTTATTTCGCAATTACCTCCAGAGATTTCTCAAATAATACTCCTGAAGCTGGATCCTGAATCACTCTTGAATGCAGCGCAAGTTTCGTGGTCGTGGAATAGTGTGTGTAGTTCTAATTTGCATTTGAGAAGACGAGGAAAACAATATTTAAAAGAGAAAGAAGAGATGGAGAGACAGGCGGAAATGGACTTACTAGATGATAAAGAGAATGATGTAAGAATACCAAGTCATAATTGTGGTACGTGTGTGACTATAGAACTAGAATTACCGCTTTTAAGAATTTACGGAATTTCTGTAACTAGCGCAAGGAGAGCGAATACGAGACGAATTCTTAGAAACCGGTAAATTCTGCAGATTTGATTAAAAACATCAGTTGACAGAAATTTAGATATATTAGTTTAAGTTAAAACATACGTTAATCTAGTAAGAGTCAGATCGTAGATTTTTATAAAAAATTTCAATTTCCAAAAATATACAAGATGTACATAGTGTGTTTACAAAGCCTCCAAACGTCAGAATCTCGCGCACAATCAAAAACTCTATACGATCAAAAATAATCCGTATGATCAACTTTATCAACGCATTTCTATCTTTCCTGCAATGGATATAATCTCGTTCAAAATGTGTCTGCACCACCAACATGGAAAGCAATCGATTGAAAAGTTTAGCGCAAGCGCTAGAAAGGATAGCGTACGTTGCGCCCCTGCTTTCAGCTAAGAGATTGATAAATTTCACCAAAACAAACCAGAGAGCATGGACGATAAGAATAAGTAGCCGTTAAAGATCCATCGTTCTTCTCTTTTCTTCGACACCATTCATCGATTGTGATTTAACCAACATCATGAGCCCTGGACTTGGACACGACCCTCTTCCTTCCTACAATATCACCGCATTAGGTAAAGTCAAATATGTCTGTTCGTTTTTTCTTGCATGTCGCTTTTTCTTATAATACGTAATCAGTAAGTTGTACAAGTTTTATGAAATGCAATTATTCTCCTATCATGTTCAGGTAATACGGCATTGTGTCTGTGGCAGCAACCGCAGCATGTATTGTTTCAAATGGCGAATTTCTGCTTCGCGTTGTCGTATTCAGCACCTTCTTCGAAGAAAGGGATATTGTTCATGCATTCTGTCCTAATAATAGGTTAATAGATTTATACATTTTCCGGGAAGAAATCGACCAAGTTTCTCAAATCGAACAACTCGTTTATTAAATTTCATAAACTTTGTTATTTCAGGATTCATATTGTTGTCAGGCTGGGCATGGCACGTGATCTGTGCACCGGATATATTCTCTTGGAACTTCAGCTTCCTGGTGTTGAACATCGGTCAACTGGTTTATATCGTTTATCAAATGAGACCTGTTCGATTCGACCCTGAATTAGAGGAAGCGTATCACACTCTTTTCTATCCATTCAAAGTGAGTATTTTAAAACGTTCGTGAACAGTCCTCAAAGATTTTGTACGCAGTTACTGTTACCACCGTATAGAGAATGATAGCTACTCGCGCGATTTCAGTGCTTAATCATTCGCGCATCTGTAGATATACGTCGATTTTAACATTCAGTGGTTAATTGAAACATGAGAAAAGTCTTCAAAAGTGATTTTTGCAACAAAACAGCGACCTAGATTATCAGGATTGTTATGTGTAAAATCAACTTTTATAAGGAAGATTTTATTGTTAAAAACAGGTGTCCCGACTGCAGTTTAAGAGGCTGGTGTCTCCAGAATTCGCTTCGATAATGTCGTTGCATGCAGGCGAGGCATACGCAATGCAAAATCTAACTCGAACCGATAGATTGGGATTACTGCTTAGCGGCAAGGTGAACGTTCTCAGTGATTCGAATTTCCTGCATCCTATTCTGCCTTGCGAGTTCCTAGATTCTCCGGAATTCGAAAGCTCTCGGGCATCCGTGGACGACAAATTCAAGGTAAAAACTTGATATCAGATTAATATCGTCATTTGAAAAATTTGCTATTTATTTGTTTATAGTATTACGATCGTTTTGCATATCTAAGAGACGTAAAAATAAATAGGTTTAATTAAAAAGTAAACTGAAATAGCTGAATTAGAGAGACTATTTTTGAGCCATGTTTCTTATTAACTTTTCTTTATCAGTAATTCGAAATATAGCGATTAAGAATGTAAATTTCGTAGTACAAGGCTGAAAACAATGTCAGCGTAGTAGCTGTTATCGATTAGGGCGGCGATTTACCGCTGACGAAGGTCGCGCGTTTGCAAAGTGTCGGGGAAGTTCGTAGCGGATCTCGTGGTCGATGGAAACTCTTATCCGATCAGGGTGCGCGTAATACGTACCGCATGCGTTTTTGAGACGGAATTTGATCTTGAACAGAGACGTTTTGAATTCGGTGGACATGACACTGTAGGTGTAGATGAACGTAAATCGAGATTTCGGAGAAATGTTGATGAAAAATGTTCAAGGGTGGGTGTAATGACGACAATAGAGAATTGAGAATCAAGATCAAGGGTCGAATTGGTGAAGAAAGTCGAAAGTTGTGCGCGGATCGACCGTGTTAGTTTGTATAGGTACTTTTAATTTTAACTTCATTATACGATACTTTGATTTCAAACGTAATCTATCGCAATATCGTAATAAATCGGAATTGGATATGTGGCGGATTAGGCCCGTGATAATTGTAGTGTTGTTGACTGTAGATATGTCGCTGCTGGGGTTTTACTGTACTTCTAATTATTGTATCGTGGAAGAAAAATATCGGGATTGCGGGTAACAACCTATAAGGCGCTAAGCACTGAGCTATCTTTTTTTTTGTGTTTATTTATGCCAAGATTGTGTTTTTTATACATTGAACGTAATTCACTTAAACTATGAATTAGCATAAGGTGTGTTAGGCAAAGGTACCGATACGCGACGGTACGACGTAGCCGTGCTATATTATGTGTCGTAGTTTTTACAGCTTTTTGTGTTTTTCATTCGTGTGTTTTTGGATTTAAGCCGCTGGGGAGCGAAGCTTTTGTGTATTCTTGTTTATGTTGTATTTTTTGTCCTGAAACTTGGCCGCAAAGTCGTCTGGTGCTAGTTAATGTCTAGTGGCGGGTTTGTTGTCGAGTGCCGCCACAGATAATTATAAAGTTATTAAAATTATAAAAAATTATAAAGTTCGAAAAGATGAATTTATTACATAAAGTTACATTAATTTACTTTTTCGTTTAGGTGTCAATCGTCGCCGCAAGCTCCTGCAGGTACTTATACTGGCAAAGATCCGCGCTGGAGTATCTCCTCGTGAAGGAAGCTTATCTAGCGACAGTTTTAACAACGTTGGTTGCCAGAGATATTGCCACCAAATTATACGCTATGAACAACAAGGTAATAACAAACTCTGATTGCCATTAGTTCCATTCTTTTGATACGGAGAATGACTACAGTCATTCGTAGTACAGCGTTTATCGAATCCAAAGGACGATTAAAGTTGCTCATTTGCGAATGTTTATGGAATTTTTATTAAACTTAAATAATTCTCGAATTAACGTATCGCCATAAGAATGTAAAACGGTATCGAATGTAAAACGCCTGCGAATCGAAGATAAGATTTTAATACGACGATATTAAGAGGTTTTTAAGATTATTCTGCTCGATTAAAAACAAATGGACATCTTTTTCTTAGGATAACATCTGGTTAGATTGTTACAGATAAAGGGTCGCATTTGGATATAAGATTGCCAACTATCAGCGCAGGGTTAACGATAAGTAGCGAATACAGGAGTCCAAGGGCATCCAGACAAGCACTGATTCGCAGGAAGGAATCGTCGATGTCTTCCGATAATGGTAATCTTTTCTACTCCAATTTCCATACGATTTTAATATTTTATTCGTTTATTCAGTCAAGTATCGATCAAAATTACGTTCATATTTTTATTTTATCGATGTTCCTATAATTCTGTCTTAGGTGTTTCTAATCTAAAAGATCGTCAGGTAAACAATCTCTCGAAGAAAGGAGTACCGAACATGGAACCTCTTCCAGAAATGCCTTCGTACGACGACTTGGCGTCCAGCGGTGTGGAAAGTTGGTTAGATTCGTCGAGCAAGTATCACAGTTGCGAGATCGTGGACGAAGAATAACAGGAGGCCTCCTTAACGCCAGACACATTTTACGAGGGAGATAGTGAATAGTGTCGCGTTAGGGAATTGCATAGTAAATGATACGAAGACTGCAGTGTTTTAACCGAACTTTATTCCAAGGAACTACATTATAGTGATAAAATAGACTAGATCATTTCCAGTCGGTGCTTTCATTTGGCGAACGAGAAATTTCATGAACGTAAGTACTGAGAATATACTGTTTGGAAGAAATGCCGTAAAAATGCACAAGTTTAGCATATAAAATAGTTTCGGTAAGTGTTAATAGAATGTATTGTCGATTTTGGTATAAATTGTTACAATTGTAAGAAAGGAACGTTAGTATACAAATGTCCAACGCGTTTAATCCTCCGTTAATTTTTTTTTCATTTATATATCATTTATAACATTTTAATTCTCTTTGTTTCGATTCAAAATGATAAATGCCGTAAAATAATTTTTTGTTAAGATGTTCGATTAATGTGTCAATTAAAAAACGTTATGATAGAATGAAAATGCAAATTATAAATACGATCTGCGAAGACTTAATCAAATGGACAAGCTTTAATATCTACTTTATTGAAACATAGACACTAATATACCAATTAAACATTTAAAAACTAATGAAAAAAGTGTATATTCAAAGTAGAATCGTTTTATTTGAAAAAGAAAGTATGGGAAACATAAGTGCGCGATGAATCGACGAAATTGCGGTAGGCTAAGTTTAAGTAAAATGAACACCAAGATCAGCAGAATCAGACACTCGTAGCGCAAGACACGCTTTAAGGAACGGAACTATAGTGTTTAATCAAAGAATAAAACTCGTGGAAAGCTCAGGTATAGTGTTCAAAAATCTATCTGAAGCACATTTTTACACAATTTAGAAGCAGTTTAACACGCACAAGAAACAATTTTATTCATTTTTAAAAGTAAATTTTCAACAAGCTTTTCCGCGTGCAGTTGTATATTTCAAATCGTGTGGATCTTGTAATTTTGAGGATCGATTTATTAAGCTACAATAAAAATAAATATTACTAATCGATATTACTAATTCGCAGCCTCGATAGATCTATAATTCAAATGTCGTTAACGTAAATAGCAGAAAAATGCTGTCGGAGCAACTAAAGTTTCGAGCGATAATTGCGTGAAAGTGCTTGTGCAACGAGGTATCTGGAAATTCTAATTAATATAATTATTATCGTTTTATCAATATGCGTATTAAAAATGCAGCAAAGCCTTTAAACTGTTCCTTAGATAAATGCACGACTTATTTTGTAAGCAAAATTTTCTATCTTAGAAGCTTTTGTAGATTGTTAAAACAAATATTTCTCCTTGTCTAGAAATATACACATATATGTATGTTGTATACGATGGACATTTTTAATAGAAAGTACTTTGAAATTTTCGTATGGGTGAAATTCATGTATAGCCAGTATTTTATAGCAATTTTAATACGTAATTGTGTTGCGCATATACACACATATACAAGTCGATTATAAGAAAATTACGTAATTTGGAAGGCATAAATGTTTGTAAAAGATATTTTGTTCTTTAATAATGTAGAAAAGTCGAACTAGTGTTATCTATAAAGAAAGCTTCTTTTTCTCGAACATTTGATTTTATATATATTTTATTATCACAAGTTTTCTTTTTTTTTTGTTAGTTTTCATATTTTCTTTCCAGTAATAGATACGAGAAGTTGTTATTGAAAACATTGATGTTATCTTATAGTATAAGTTGTGCGTTTGTAATGTTTATAATGTTAGATTAATAATAAGATTCAGCCTAGGATGTAATAAACTTTGTTAATTTTTCACTGTAGCCGCACCGACGGCAATGTGGAAGATTAATCGAACGATCCGGTTAGTTTGTATATTTAAATACGCATTTTATATAAGTTTTAATTACTATGTTTTTGTCAATAAATGCATTAAATAAAAACAAAAATTTGTACCGTTCATTAATCGATGTGCACTCCTTCATCAGCTGTTGATTTTTGCTTTTAATTAAAACATTGTAAACTCTGCGATGGATAATCACGCTGAAACAGAAATATTCGCGTTGAAATTAATTTTTAGTTAACGAGATAGATCGAAAGATATATTACATTATCACAACATTTTTAGGATATTTATAAACTATTAGAATTTTGAGTTTTTTTGATTAAAATTTTGAGAATAGAACTGAATATTTGTGTCATTACTTCATATGGAAAGTAATTACAATTAACGCATATTAAAATGTTCGACGTATTCATTTCATAATGTTTCATTAATGGTCAATCGAACATTACGATATGCACTGCCGCACATAACTCGTAATTTTACTTTTGTACGACGTTCGTTTCATTTCCACCCAATTCTTTATTTGTTCCCCAATTTGTTACCCAATAAACAAGTCTTGTTAGCTGATTGTAACTTGTTTTAGGAACATAAAATTTTACTTCTGATTTATTCGATTCTCACAGTATGAAGTAATCGTTCCATAATTTCTTATTCTTAATATAACGAACGTTATAAATTATTAGCTCTTTCGATTTTGATATGAATTTCATTTATCCAAAAATTGGTGAGATTTGTTTCGATATATATAATTTTTAAAAATTTGGAGTCATTTAAGAACTTGATTCACATAGAATTTTTGTAAAAATATTCGTTGCATATTTAAAAAATAAACATTCGTTTCAATTATACCGGAACAGACGAATACATTAAATAAAGGTACAATTTTATTCAAAAATGAATTTCTTAAATGACGATGATAAATTGACGTTAAGGAAGTTACGTGTTCAAGGCGTTATTCACGTGTCTGCAAGAAGTTATTCGCGTATAGTCTGAGACGATCAGATAGATTGACAAAAACGAATATAGGCTAGCAATTAACATTTGCTTTATTATCTTTTCCCTCTATCTTGTCCAAAGGGCCATTATCTACTCCAATTCAAAGTGGCTCGAAATGTAGCACGGGTAGTCGAAACGGACCTTCGGCGGAAGATTGATCTGATGGCGAAATACGACGGTCAAGTCATTCGTAAGTGTAATTACCAGCGGAGTTCACTGGAATAACCCAATTACAGCATCTTCGATTTCACGAACGTCAGCGGAAAACTATCATTTTTCTGCTTATAAAATGCAATTGGTCTGACATGCAAATCGACATTTCATTTTTCAAGATAATTTTATTACTTTCTGTATAATAAAACACGATCGAATTAAACTCAATACTAGTTACGATCACCCATTCGAAATAAAATTAAACGTACATTTCAATTACGTGAAATTAACATTGATGCGCTTGTGTGTAATTTTGGTATTATGTAAACACGTTCTGCGTGATAAATCGGTGTAAAATGGTTATCTTGATTAAAGGGACCTGAATTAACAAAGACGGTGAGCGTTGAAAATTATCACCACTTTTCAAGAGATAGATGATTTCACGGAATGAAGCGATAAGAACGACGAAGAATGTAGTCTATTTCTCTCGGACCTGTCTTGTAGTCAAAACTTTGCTTGACAATGTTCAGTGAACTTCAAACTATCAAATCTTTCGTAGTATCGAAACGTAAAAAAGCTTATTACGCGTCGGATAATATCTAACGATAGTATTACGCCAGAATCAATATATTCAATTCTCACGTATTATCCTGACTGTTTTAAAAAATAAACACACATAATTTGTGTCTTTTGATACTAAAACTTGGAGACACATATGTTTGAAATTACGAATTTAAAAATGATTAAGAAGAAGAAATTAAGTCATACGTGTTACGTATTTTTCATGAAATTACGAACGTTTCAAGATTCATATGCCAGCCACTGTTTCTCTATTCTCCTCATTTCCGATTCGCTGCAAAGTGTAACGACCACGGAAACGCTTCCACAAACGTGTTCTCGACTTTAATATCGAGCAATCGGAGCTTGATCGTTTGTGGTACGAAAACGCCGATTCGCGCCTTTGCTTATGCAATCGGGTTACAAAGGACGAGCAAAGTGTAACATTCCTGCCTCATGACGATGTCGATATATGTATAATCCGTTTCTATCTACCTTCCTTTATTAAAAGATATTCAGCTTCGCGGATATTTTCTATTCTACAAATTGGTTTAATAATTTGATTCTTATTTTCATTCTTATCTAGACTCTAAATCTGAAAATTTCTGGTAAAATTGTGAGCCCAAATTTGATTAAAAATCACTCGAAGAAAATATTTTAAATTGGCGCAGCATATTGAAATTTTCAGCAAGAATAATAAGAGTGTGTTTGAAGAAAATGGAACACAAGGGAAAATGGTCGTGAAAGGATATAGACGTTAAGGTAGATCGAAAGGGGGTTAGTACGAGGGAAAGTAGGGTGAAGGTATACGAGTAAACAGTAACGAAGTGGTATGTAAGCATCGAGGAGCTGAAGCAAGTGTGTAAGATGCGCGCATATAAACGCATCCTTCACGCATCCTTCTCACGACGTTAAAGGCTATGTTCCTTGAAATGAGCAAGGAGGGTGCTCAACAGGAGAAAAGTTAATGAGGTACATGTGAGAAAAGGTAACGTTGAATCAGAAAGTTATATGAAGATGGGAGAATTAAAATTCGAAAGTGATACGTACTGTGTGCAATAACGCATTAACAGTAAAAGAGACGCGAGTATTAAAAACAATCGAATAACAGCTAGTAAGAGTAAAAGAATAAGAATAGTAAGAAGAAAAGAATAAAAGAATAAAATTCTTCCGAAGGAGATATCTTCTTATACATAATACGTAAATCTTCGATCGAGTACAAATTATCCAAAAGATACTATATAAATATGAAATAAATATAAAATAAAAAATGTAATGAAATCAAACGAACAAATTACGACGAACATATTTCTGATAACACCGAATTAAATTTATTTTACACTCGACCCGGTCGAGGTAATAAACTATAAGAAGACCTTGTAAATTGGAGGAATCTAAAAGAAGGATAAAAGTACAGAAAGTTAGGAAGAAAGGCGGTATTGAAAAATACGTTTAGCCAAAGTAAGTGGTAAAAACGAAAGCAGGGTAAGGTCCAGCGAGAACGGGGTACGAGACACCTAAGTAAATAGGAAGTAAGAAAAACAAGAAGAAAGGAGACAAAGAGAGCGTAGCGCGAAAGAGGGCAAGGGTGAACTACTAAGGGAACGAGCCATCGGTTGGAAGCGACTAAGGCTGAAGAGAAATACAGGAGGGAAGTAACGTGGTGAAAGAGAAATGTTGGGTCGCGGTCGCGGCGGGGGTACGAAGCGAAGTTCGTGGGAAGTTCGCGAGATGATAGTGGCGGGTGCTGCCACCTGCGTGGAGGGCGTGGCGCTAGTTTTATCGGAGTTTAGTCTAACGAGAGCTTTGGCACGCGTCGCACAAGTCGGAAGCAGCACTCGTGTCGCTTTAGTCAGCCGCGTGAGAGCGAGAGAGTGACAGAGAGAGGGCGCGAGAGCGCGAGAGGTGAACGACGGAGAGGGAAGAGAGAGAGGCACGTTAACGGTGAGCGTGAGCGAGACAGAGAAAGGATAACGGTAGAACGTCGAGAGGACCAAGTGGAATACAAGCGAGAAAAAGATAGATTGGGAGAGAGTGGGCTAGGTAGGGTAGCAAGTAGTGAGATGGGTGTATGCGTGTAGCGGAGAAGAGCAGATCGACGGCGACGACGACGAAGAGAGAGAAACGATGTCGTGAAGATGAATGAACGAGCATTCGGACGCAGTTGATGTTACGACGATGGGGAAGGTTCCCAAGTGGAGGACGCGGTATGTATCGGCGCCGTCAGAACGAAGGACAGCAGATCTAAAATCACGGTGCTGATCGTGCAAACGAGGAGCATAGCGGCGGCAGTGACCATGGCGCCCCTGCTCGCATGTAAACAGTGCTTCATGCTCGACGCACGCTTCGAGAGTAACGTTACTGGTGTCAGCAGCATTTTTATCATCGAGAGTAAACGTAGCTACAGTCGTCGTCATCGTCGTCGTCGTCATCGTTGTTCCCCAAGTTCTCGTCGTTTCCCCCGAGTCCGATGAACAGCCATCATCGAAGTCGCAACGTCGTCGTCGTCGAGAATATCGCGGACGTCCCCGAGGCAAGACGGTATGGAAGGTAGAGACGAGTCATGATCCTCGTCCTGCCACGTCGCCGTTGTCCTCGTCCTCGTCCTCGCCGTCGCCGTGGTGGTCGCCGTCGCCGCCGCCGCGCGAAACCGTGCTCCGGCCGTTTGTGTTTGTTGATTCGTCGTCGATGCGTCGAACGTGTGTGCGCGTGCAAGACGCTGAGCCAAACCTTCGAGCGACGGTCAAACGTGATTGATGCGTCACGCATTCAACTGCTACCTAACAAGTGGTAACGAGCCCGAGAAGCGAGTACGTTAGTGTTTATCCTTGTGATTCTTATCAATTTTTTACTTTTTTTTTCCCTCGTTGTTACCTTTTTCTCTCACCTCGTTTATATCTTTTACGCGAATTCGATCAGGTTTTAGTTGTTCCTTTTGTATCATCGAGAGATAATCGAACGATGGTCAGAGTTTAAAGAGAGAGCACATGTAACCTGAGCGAACGTGCACCGCGAGAACAGCGTGAATGCGGCGTTGTAACGAGTCTTGATGATTTTCGTCGTAGTATGTAGAATTATGTCAGATATGTCAGAGATGTGTTCTGCACGCGTTTAAACTTCATCTTAACTTCCGTACTCTCCGAAACGTTTTTCGTGCAAAAAAGATCGTATCGTGATCTTCTTTTATCATGGAAATTGAAATTGATTTGACACGCGTCAGTGCAAAGATAGTCTGTTGCATCAGTAGTAAGTGATACTTGTACCCGTCAACGTATACCTTCCTGAAAACTCGTGTTAAGGTTATTTGCAGCTAATAATCGTGTACCGCATCGATTTTCGAGAGCTACGTTTTTGTAAACGGTCTTAAACTTATTCGAGTACAACGTCTCTGTGTTGTGTCAGATAAAATGGAGCATTGTCATTAATTCTGAAGGGTTATAGTATTACGACTCTACGCGATCGTGACTTTGTTAGAATTGAGGTTATTTTCTTAAAAACGACCAATTTATTCGTTAACGCGTATCTTGCGAAATCTATCGACGACTTTTTTAGAATTTCGGTTTTATTCTAGAAATCTAATCTATATAACGTTTTTCTACCGTACGTTATCTATTTCTTGCTTTTGATTAAGAACCTCCCGGTAAAGTTAACGCGGAGAGGGAAGCTGCAACGTGCATCGCAAATCTGCCTCGTTTCTTTTCTTTTTCCCACGTTTCTTATTCGTGAGAAGTTTCATTAATACGAATTTCATTTATTCGACTTCTTTTTCGCATACTACGAGCGTCGAGCTAATTTCGGAAATTTATTACATCCTTGGCGGTGCTGGGCCTTTTTTATACGAGTTTCTATGTATCGTGAAGTTCTATACGCGTTGTTCGGAAGTTCGATAGTCGAATCGAATGGACAGGTGGCTCTGTGCAAATCTTTTACGAACTCCTCAGTGTGATTTCGATCTCTTTATTCTATTCGACGTTTCATCGATTGTCTTTTCTTCTGCTTTCGCTCGGTAAGAATTTCGAACAATTAATGTTGTTATTTCTGCCAGTTTTAATCTAAATTCGTATTATTAATTATGCGACTTAAAAGAAATAAAGATCGTCATGTTACAGTTTAAAATACTATGGATCTTGCTTCTTTTGCGATAAACTTTTGCTTACCACACGTTCGATGATAAAGGAATTGTGATTAATTCGCTGATATCGATGCCAGAGGGCAGCATTTAGTGTCGTCAAATAATCATTGTTTACAAAGTCAAATGTAATTATTGACGATTAAAAGCGAAGTACTCTCGCTAAATGTCTGTTGTTTATGAGTAGATTATCGGAAACGTGATGTTATCGTTTTGGTGAATACTTGTGAAATTGTAATTCGATATATATTTTAACGAAGAGATATTCAAGCGGTAATTTTTTTATTTAGTTAATTTACCGTAACGTTAAAAATACGAAAGAGCAGAGATATCCATATTGCTGGAAATACGTATTCATACGCCAAAATTTATTTATTTTATCCATTACTCTGTAAAAAAATTTGTGAATGTTATTGAAACGTGCATAAAGATACGTGCAAAATTGTGATTAACAAAATTGTGTAGGTTTTTTTTTATAAAAATGCGTTACACACGGTGTAAAAAATTTTGCAACAGAGTATTCTCTTTTAAAGTTTGCATATTAAAATTTTGATCTTGAAACCGGCGATAAGAGAATGCACACGATAGCAGAGCACTGCCGAAGATTTATCTTCGAAGAATTAGGCGGCCTGGTTTCCGATCGGAAAACATAAATCTCGAAAGCTGGCTGGTCGATCGCGTTTGATAAAAGTTCTAGTCGCGAGACTTGCTGAGATTCGTGATCAAAGTTGAGAGTTTCAGCCGAAATTGTTAGCTTTCAACCTTTTCTTCCATGTCGATCTTCAGAAACTTTCCGGACGCTAGTTACTTTCGACTCTATCCGTCGAGTTGTTTTTCGTTGCAAGGAGAATCGATACGTCTCTAGTCTCGACGCATCTTTCCAACTGTCCGGAAGCTGGAGGCATTTCGTGAAACATGTAGAAAATTATAGGAACTTCGCTGAACGATGTTTTGTCCTGAGATGAGACAGACGTTAAAATGCGTTTGCACAAAAGCGTTTCGATAACTAAGGTTACATTTGATACACATTCTCTTTCGAAAGATTGCCAGAATGCGGTTAACGGTCCAAATAAATTGTATAAATGAATAAATATTGCTATCTGTTATCACGAGTTTTTAGAACGTAGGAATTCGTTCAGCGTTGTTTTATAAGCTTGAGCGTTGTTCTTTGCTTTGTGAAAACGATAACAATAAGCAACGAATGAATAGACAAGTACAATATTAAATATACTTTAAAACTACAGTATTAAAATTCAAATTGAAACATTTATTTATAATCTAAATACGAATGTTTTTCAAATACGTCAGTGATATGAATCAAAAGCTCAATTCTGGATTAACCTAGATTTAAATTAGATTCTACAACTTTTTCAAATATCGGTGGATCGTCGACGTGAATGTACAATCTCAAAGAAACCCACAAGTATAAATAAGCACCAAGGATCAAAAACTTTAGTACATCCACCAGCCCTTTATACGAAATTACGTAAATATCTAGTTACCAGTAACCGATGTATCACGCTGCTGGTATTTGATATTTACTCCAACCCCCATGTTCCACTACAATAAATATAATAAATGTGTTCCGTAATCACGGTCCACTTTGAAGACTAATTGTAAACTACCAAGTTAAACTAGTAAAATCAAATATCGGAAGCACGATTGTCAT
Organism: Bombus pascuorum; assembly: GCF_905332965.1. Lineage (NCBI taxonomy): Eukaryota > Metazoa > Arthropoda > Insecta > Hymenoptera > Apidae > Bombus > Bombus pascuorum. The sequence continues at coordinate 2,363,043 of NC_083488.1, read as the reverse complement.
TTCAAGCATCGATGTTAGTACCGCTAAAAGAAATTATAAAACACGTAGAATTGGTGTTAATTTCGAGTTGAATTGTTCTTTGGCGAACCGCTGGATAATATGTAATTAACCACTGATTGTCGTGTGATGTTTCAGACGAATTCACGGGCCGTTCGTGTTGCGAAACGAGCCGCGATATCCAGTGACTCGTACGCCGATGAGAGAAAGGACGCGGTTCGCGCGAGTGTTAGCACGCGAACGATTAATTGCGGGGCTCGATCGGACATCGTGACTCTGTCTGGTCGTTCGGTGGTGAGGCAAGTCGATGGCAATGGTGTTGCACGAAGTGATGACCTTCTGCGTGCCCGAATTCCGAAGAAGCTCATCTCTGTGTTGCCCCCTTACTATCGACGCATACGTACAGAAGACTGAGGTGTATCATTCCGCACTCCAAACAACATATCGCTTATCCACCATAAGGTAAGACAATTTTTTTCTACGAACACCATAGATATGAAATTGATAGAAGAATAAAGGTATAATTATTATGTACTTTATATATAATATATAATATATAATATATAATATATAATATATAATATATAATATATAATATATAATATATAATATATAATATATAATATATAATATATAATATATAATATATAATATATAATATATAATATATAATATATAATATATAATATATAATATATAATATATAATATATAATATATAATATATAATATATAATATATATTATATAATATATAATATATAATATATAATATATAATATATAATGTATAATGTATAATGTATAATATATAATATATAATATAATATAATATAAAAATATAATACTTTTGAAATATACGATATAGGTTTGATTGATTTTAGTCCTTTTATTTTAGCTCTCGTTGCAACGTTTTACTCTTTCTAAAATTCCAGTACGATCAAACCTGTATATCGCTATCAATAATCTAAGTTTATGTACCATCGATATGTTCATTCGTCGTTGAACGAAATTCCGTTAAAAATTACTTGTCCTGAAAATAGATTATCTCTTGGAAAATTATACGATCTCGTAAAAAAGAAGGGCTTTTGTAATCAACGTCATACGCTTTTGAATGTGAATGATATTAACGTCGAACTCGCGTATTCAGCTTTATGAATAACTTTATTCTCCTTGATCGGATATATGATAGAACTTTTAAATATATTTGCATAATTCGAACAGGAAGATATTGTTTTGTAAAGTTTCTCATACATATGGCTTGAACGTATTTTATTTATTCATTAAGTGGTTTATATGACGTGTTCCTCCGCATTATTTCTTAAACCGTTTTATAAAAGCTCAGAAGTAGAAGTCGTAGAAACTTTTACATCTGCTACATTTAAGCAATAATTCTCATACAAATTATCTCCTAATACCATTTAATCCTAATTGAAGGGAAACGAGCACGGATTTAAAGATTTTATATAAACTACAAAATACTACAATTCAATTATTATATCACAGTTTCAACATCGTAATTTACCTTCTTATAAAATTTATCTACCATTTATCGTATCAAAATAGGGAATTCCTTCAATCACACGAAATATAGAAGTAATTCGATTATCGTTCATGTCCAATTAATCACGCTTCATCGTCGTACGCGAATTCGAAAATTATGGATTAAATTTCCTTCGTTTCTCGTGACATGCGAAATCAGCTTTAAACACGATCGACGAATGACTGATCCATACGCGAGACCCGTACATTGTATTATTTATCAAAGTTTAATGAAATTCACTGCGCAGAATCAATTGCAACGAAATCTCGCGCACGAATATACATATAATACATGTTGGATCAACGTATCGTCGTGTGATGTGTTCGAAAACAAACATGCAGCCACGGCGTGCAGAAAGGACGAGCTTCTCTTTCATTTGAGCTTGGTGTCGCTTGATTTGTATTTAAATTTATTCGAGGCTGTTTAACGCGTTGCAGAAACGCATCGCGTCGTAACATCCATCGCTTTCGAAACTTCCATCGCTTCCGAAACGATACACCGAATCTCTGGAAGCGGTAGAAAATTCGAGGCTACGGGTTAGTCATTAAAAAATTAATTGCGGCATGCGATCTTAACGTATTACCATTTACCTGTTGCGCGTTCGTGACGACGTGTAAAAAGACGCGGTACGATCGAGTCTCATGAACTGTCTGGTATTACACGGGGGTGGAAACAAACCTGTGGTAGAATCGATCGCGATACTTGGTTTTTCTATGAGAAAGTTATCCGGGTTGATCCTTTGTGGACAGTTAATTATAACAGTTAAGGTTCGGTTAGGGTTCCACAATATCAATTGTATCATAGCTTCGTCTTTACTCGTGCTCAATAAAAGTTTTCTCATCTTTTTCTTGCCTCTGTTCGTGTAGCGATTCGCATTAGACGGACTAGTATTATATCGTACGGACTAGTATTATATCGTACGGAGAACAAAGCTCACAGGCAGACGTGTCTAAAAGAAGTCTCGTAAGTCGGGCAATCGAACGATATTTGTTAATCGTTGCAACGTCATTACGAGACAAACAACGCAGTTTACTTGGTTAACATCGTTTGCGCGGAAGTAATGTTTGCTTTCGTCAGCGACCCTTGCTTTAAACGAGATTATAGGCCGCAAAGGCGAGCTTTTATTTTTATCTCTATTCACTCCGCAGATCGTGATCTGGCTAATAAGCGTTTTCCGGATGCTATTCTAACCCTTTCTTGTGTACGCACTAAAAAGCCGTGACATTTTCCCCCTAGTCGCGAATCGCCTTTTTACGAACTTTTACGTGTCGTATTCACAGAGCCAAATTTTCCTATTTGTATCGAGGAACTACTAATTAATATTTAAATTAAATTGATGGACTTAATTAATTAGTGTACTAAATGCTATAATAAATACAATGGCAGTGCTTTTTGTGGCCATTCTTTTTACTTCACTTGTTACGTTTCATAAAATATTTGCAGTTATATAATGTTGTTAACGATCTAAAGTCATTAACAGTGTCTCATAAGCAACATATTGCGCAACAGCATTACCACCGAATAATTACTGCGCGTGACATTTGCATATACACGGCGCTCGGTTCGTAGTTATTTTCGTTATTGTTCGTAGAATGTAATGTTTCTAAACAGTCGGTTTCCACTAGAATTGCATGTTTCCAACCCGCCATACATCGTACTCGACGACACGTGATTAGCAGCTAGCACTTCCTAATAGAGAGTTTTAATCGCCGTTTGTGTCTATTCTGTTAATGTCGTTAATTACTCTACCGTGACGAACAAAATCATTTGTCCCCTTGATCGTATAGTATCTTTTTCCGTGGAGATAAAAATCGGGAACTTTTAGTCACGGTTTGTATTTTATAATTTGGTTTATATACACGTTGTGCTGACACAAATTATCATAGATACATAATTAATCGTTAGATAATCGATTAGACATTTTTTCTTCTTATTTCGCGCGACAATAATTATTTTCACAAATTCCAACTTGTTTCTCGTTAACCTTTTCTTCGTCCAGAAAGTCTACCTCTGTAGTGGTTTCTGTAAAGCGAATATTCGGTATAGAAAAGTGGTTTAATGCGATCGACGGCATAACGAGCTTGTCAGCAAGCTAGAAAGATCGTGTGTTAATTGTTATCGAGTATTAATTAATTCTTTCGAGTAGACGTCATTTTTTTATCTTCGTTAAGGTTTAACGAGGAAAAAATATGCCGATAACTGTTATATCAAGTAAAAAGTTGAAAGATTCGAAATTTCTTTCTCAACACAGTTTTGTTAGATTTAAATATATAAAATTGATTTTTGTACCTATCCCCAACCATTAATTTCACAAAATATCATTTTTATTTTGCGAATTGTTATTTGCGTTTTATATCAAATACTTATAAGTTTAAGTAAATAGTCATTCGTTTAATTCGGGTCTGCTTTCGGTTTCAAGATCGTTTCAAGATTCGGTTACGAAGATCGGCAAAGGGAAGACCTGAAAGTTTGCTTGCCGAAAGGCATTGTAGTTTTGTAGAAGAACATTAGTCTCGTTTAATTACTTTTACTTTTCGCCTAGTCTGTCAAAGGGTTGGCAGAATGTCAAAAACTCTTTGCCCCTTTGGTTTCTACATCGTTCCATCATTTGCATTCTATTTGCCTTTCTTTTTGCATGGACGAAACATCTTGTTCCTGCATATGGATCGCACAAGTTGACAATGCTATATACTGCTTTCAGTTTACATATGTAATCACAGCATATCGAGTTAATGGAAACATTTGTGCGAGGAGACGTTGGCTTTCGAAGGAAATTTGATCGAATCCGAATCACGAACTAACGAGCAATCTGGACAAACGAGGCTAATTCATGCGGCCAACTGTCGTGAAAACTCGAGGCACGAGCGTTCTAGAAACCACCGTGTATCTATACGCGTTTTCCAGTGAAGCTTAAATACTTGCAACCTACGTGAAAGCTTCAACCTCGTCAATGAAACGGAGATATAATAGAACGAATTGGGATGGAACGAGGTGACGTGTATTTCGCGAGTGTACTCGCACTTTACGCGTGGGCCTGTGGTCTCTTTTATATTCGAAAAGCAGGACGACAAACAGAGCTGTGGCATTTCTGTTCATTTCATCGAAGCGTTACGAGAAAATCGAGCGTTCATTGGGTATTTCAATGAACATACGAACCACAACTGCGGAGAGCCAGCCTTTTTTCTTCATTTTTATTTCCTATTCTGTTTCGGAATATTAGGAAATTCTCAACCGAAACCTAACACTTTTTGCTCGATTGGTTTATGGTTTCGCATTGGAGGTTCGCGGTATGTTTGACTGTGAATAAAGCGAACTATCGAAGTGGATTGGATTTATATTGTTATGGGAACGTTTTGCGTTTGACGAATGTGATATAACTTCTTGATGTCTTTTAATGCTTTTTATTGCTGCTCGTGGTTCGAATTGTAATCCTTGGACGTGTAAATTTTATTTGTTCCAGGGAAATAACTTTTAAGCGATTTGCATTGGGTGTCGTATCATATTTTATTCTTAATTTGCATAACCATTCTCAGCTCCACGATTAGAATCCCCTTTCTGTATTTTACAAAGATGTTCATTGATTTTCTTGTAGTCTCGTTTTCGTATAGTCAGATATTCCCTACGTCTTTGAAGTTTCATCGCCAAACGGAATTCTCCTTTTTTTTTTTTTTATCGCGAGTAGAGTTTCTCGCGTTAAAGGGGATGCGTTTGCAGGATCTCGTTCCTTCGTCTTCCGAGACGTTATCACAATGCATGGCATGGACCTCTGTTTGCCTTTTGACGTTACCTCGTTTTATTGTTGGACGGTCTTGGAATTTTTATGGTTTAAAGAGGAACTTCCCGCCACTACGCATGTTCCGCGTTTTATCGCCGACGGTTCTCCCGATAGCTAAAACTCGACAAACTACAAACACAATGGAAAGTATTTCATCTCTTTCTTCATCGATATCTTCCATCGTGAAGTTTTTCTTTCATTCGATGAAGCATTGAATTTTTCATAAACAACACATGTACCGTATCTATAGCATAGTATTCGAATGAAAGATTATTAATTGATTTCTGAGAGACGAAGTCATCGTGTGTATATGCGTGTGTGTATTTGACATTCTCTCTATAAACTCGCGCTACAACTTTTTCAACAACCTGCATAATCTGAAGAAACTTGCGAAGACAATGTTTAATCTGCGATGCATTATTAAGAATCGATCCGCGTCATACTTTGCCCACCGATTCCATAGGAACTTTCGATCACGAAGTTCTCACGACGGGTCGAGGCTAGGCGTCGTATAATTAACTTTTAAATATTTGCTGGCAAAAGAGAGGCGAAGATAGGATTTTAATCGCGAACGGTATTTTTTATCGTGCATGTATGTATGGAATATACGTGATCAGATCGAGCGGAAAAAACATTGAATGGCGCAATCTTGTCTTTCATCTTCCGGGTCACGACCTGGGATGCGCGTGTGCCATTGGATCTTTTTAAAGATTTTTCTTTGTCTTTGGTCTTGCACATGCGGTGACGTTGCTTTACCGAGAAACTCGTATTTGTTCGAACATATAATTTATTTTGATGCGTAACAGACAAGGAAACGTATTTGTAATCAACGGGCTAACCTGACATTTGGGACGTCGTGTATGCAGGATCGTTTGCATGTCCGTTTCATTCGCGACTGATTTTCTCCGACATTAGGAACAGGTGAGCCGTCAAGCTTTGACATATTTCCGCAACTATTCAGCCTCGTTGCTGCGGTTTGATAAATCCTAGTCGTCCATGCTGGCTCATTAGCATAATAGGGGTTAATTTCTAGGCAACGGACAGGTATATGCGTCGACGTATATTAACAAGCTCGAATTTTTGACATTATACGTAAGTTTCAAAAATGTAGAAAAATAATTAAATATGAGGCAAGATAAATGTCTTGAGAGACATAGATTTAGGTTTTGGACACCGGGTATAGCGTTCTGGTTAAGCTTAACGAAGATATATTATTTTCTTCCAAAATGTGAAATAGATGCAGCTTTTATGATAATGCCAAGACGAATGTTAGCTATCACGGTAACGTGACTTTGAAATTCCAAAATCTATAGCACGATTCACATTTTCGTCTTTATTACGAGTTATTGATGTCTAATGCTCTAAAACTAGCGGTGCTTTCAGCTGGATTTTTTCCCTTATCCCTCTTATAAATCCGTCACGGTAAAAAAATTCTTCTCGTGAATGGGACGCTTTGTCATTTCGCCTTTCAACTAATTTCAGAATACGTCAAGATGGAAGGAAAAGTTGGAGAAAATTCAGCATAAACCTACTCGTTTCTCGTCTTATCTAATTTCTTGCGTATCTTTCATCTGGCTTATAAAAAGCTACGTTCTCAAGATAACTCTACTACTTTTTGCTATCATACGAAAATATTTAAATTTCGAATCGTTTAAATTGAATTGTCCTGTGTAATACTTTAAATTTGTATCTACAATATTATAAGCACTAAAAATTAAAGCAATAAAATTAAAATTGAAATTTTAATAAATTTCAATAAATCCGAAGCTTTTCATCAATACGATTTATTTCTACTTTTTGGTTATAAATGCGTTTGTTAACAATGCTGATCTTTAGCGCCACTTTATCGATGCACTGTCGATTTGCTACAACTTTTATTTAGACATCGTCGTAGTTTATGGATTTTGCGTTGGCCACTATTTCTTGTACAGCGAAATTACTTTCTTTGTTATATAAAGGCAATGCTTTACGGCAGCTTACGTCAAATAGTGTTACGTATATTAAGAAAAATCTAGGTGGACTAAAGCAAACGTATTTTCTTATTAAACAATGATCAGTGAAATAAGTTCAATGTGATATAATACTCGCTTAACGACCAACGAATCCACTATTTTTTAATAAACATAATTTAATAAACACAGTGAATAGAAAATTATTTTTTATCCATAATACATTCAATAACGGAAATGGCATTTCGCAAAATCGAAAAGAACGAAAAATCTTTTCCATAAGCTTCTTTGCTTCTTTCGAAACCAGTTGTTTAACAAGATAATATTTTCTGATAATATTTGGTGTCATGATAGTTCCATTATTCCGATAACACGTTTGTCTCTAGAATATACACGCTTCTCTCTTGAACATTTTAAACAATTTTAAGATAGAACACATCTACGCCGAGAAAGACGATGGTTCGCAAATCTCGACGTTACATCACAGTCAGATATATCGTTTTTCTCAGGAATTGTGTTCCGGATAAGTCGGTGCATATAATCAGAATCGAGGAATACGCTATTTTCAAGTAAAATCTTACTTCGTTCAAAGTTTAAAGAGATTAAATAATTCCACGTTTTTCGTAGAAATAATTTCTCCTTCGTTTTAACGTGGATGACACACGTCCATGCTACTTGAGGTCGGAATTTGAGACGATCCTTAGTTCAGATAGTCATTAAAAGATAATTAGTGATTAAAAGTTTGCCGACAAGAGTTGAACTTTTCTGCCACTTTTTGCTCGAGTTAGTCTCAGAACGGTTCGAATAGCGGTTCATTAACGAAAGAAATCACGAATACTTAAGCGGCTTCTTGAGTTTTTACAATTTTCTTTTGATTCCCTTGCAACAATATATAAAATATACTTTTTCGGCGTTTAAAAATTCCTGTTAATAATTAACAAATTAATAACTGTCTCGTTAAATTCGGTGGATACATTTTTTTAATTTTCCAATATAACATCGTGATGATATTAAAAGTATTATTATGTTAATTATAACAATAAGTGCTCTAGATGAGAAACGGAGCAGAAAGTGACTATTTAATGCGACCAAATTTATTTTATGTGTGTTACATATACAATTGGTGTTTAAAGAGTAATCGTCTAATGGTCCAAGATAAAAAGGACTACGCTGTTCTGGTCGGTTCTACTTGGGGATAAACCCCACGCGAATCACCCCTTGCGGGTGAAAGTTAAACTTTACCTCGAGAGTATTGCTAATTTAAAACGACACATTTCCTGCCAACTGGTAGCATTCATTTAAACCACCTACCAAATGTACAGGTCTAATTACAACCAAAGTGAAGAGGAAAAAACTTTTTTCAATAGTCGTACGATTAATGGGAATTGTTTAATGAAACGATCGGCGTGCAATCTTTTGATATCGATACTCTATTTGTCGACGATTAATTTAATTAAACGATATTCCCCGTCGCAATTTTAATACATTACAAATGTATATCGCAACAAGATACAGAGCAAGAATAGAAACACACCCGAACCAGCTGGCAGCTGAAACGTGCAACACAACAAATATCGCAAGAAGACTAAAAAGGAAACACCCAATAGACCTCATAAAGGATATAACTTAGAAAAAACGAAGCTGGCACCCCGCTGGGGGTAGCCGCCCACATGCTATATTTATTTTTTATTTTTTTTCTTCACCAACAAGATACAACACTTTACCAAATGTCCATAAGGACAAATTGTAAAATAACCAAAATAAAAAAAAAAAAAAATTACAAATGTATTAAAGTAAAATTAGTATCTTCGTGTCATATATTACTCTGATCTTAACGTGGCATTTTAACGCGTTGTTCTTATAAAATTATAACGACGATTAAAGCGATTGAAATTCGTTTTCTCTCGATGAGAGCGGAGACGAATTCTGGGTCAGATTCTCGCGGAAAGTTAGCAGGAATAGGCTATACTATTCGAGGATTCACCATTATCTCGAAATGTCAACGAAACGAACGGTCGAGCGAATTCGAATTTTCTATGGAACGGAGCAGTCGTGGAGATAAAACTTGTCGTTAGGTTAGCTTCGTGACGTAGTGGAGACGTCCAGGATCATCTGGTGTGTATTCGTGAGTAACGTTGGTCGTAGTGAAGGAAACCGGAGCGAAGTAGACCGCGTGGCTTCTAGTTGGAAGTAGAAAGGGTCGATAGCCCTGCTCGTACGGCGCTCGCGCCATCAGCATGCCATAGGCTGTTACGAGGGCACATACGCGCGCGCGCGTTTCCACGGTTCACTGTGTACACAGCAGCCATGGGTTTTGAATCGCGAGTCCTCGTGATCATGTCGATTTCGGCGTTGTTATGCCGTCTGGTTATCTCGAAACGTATGTGTTTGCTGATTTGATTGATAAACACCATTGTATTTTGAAATGTTTGCGTTCATGATGGCTATCGATTATCGACAGGCGGATTAGACCGAGCAGATTAACAATTTTCTAAGATTAATTTCCAAGGTAATATTTCATAAAAAATTCCACGTGAAATTACTTCGAGGATGTTCTCTTGATTCGTTGTTAAGATTTCACGTTTATACTTTTCATAAGATTATATAAAATGTATCAAGCGAGCATCGAATAGTAAGTTAAGGATTGTGCAACAAATTATTCGGTGACGCGAACGGAGCATAATCTTTGTTTCACACGGCACTAAAATATCATACTGAAAATCGTGCATGAACGTCGCGCGGTACACGCTTTATCATCATTACTAGCGGGTTTATCGGTAACGTGGTTTCAGGGTATTGCGTAGCATTGCGAGAAATTCCTCTAGAGGGAAACGTGACGAGACTAGGGAGGGGGGTTGAAGGATTTATGGGAGGAGTAACCCGGATGCTCGAAGTTGATCCTTCAAACGAAATGTGATTGCAAGTAGAAAGCGACGTTTTTGGACCGACGATCGGTCAATAGTCGGAAGGCGAAAATCAATGCAACGTGACGAATGGAATTGTAAATATTACTGTCGATATTTCTGGTGAATTATTTTTATGAAATTTTACTTGTAAAATCGAGAATACAGAGAGTAAATAGGCAGAACTATACTACGAATGAGATCTATCCTATTGTTTAAAAGCGAAAACGTCGAAATATAGGATATCTTCGTTCGGTCAATAGTTCTATATCGCTATTTACGCGTTGTACCATATCGTGTACCATTGTATCATTGTATACCATAATGGAGTTCACGTTATTGATATCGCGCGGTATTTTTTTCTCTAGAAATTGCGTGCGATTTGCAGTTTCAAAATACCGTTCAATGTAACTTTCCGTGGAACATTTTAATATTTTGTAATATTTTTATAATATGGGGAACAAATACGATGAGACGATTTGCATTTAAGGGAAATACTAGAAATCTAGGCAAAGTTGAAAGATATATACAGGACTAGTGTATGGGATATTCTTTGACAAAGACAAGTTAAATAACATTTAGCATAATTTAGTTAACATCTGTGGGACAGCGACGAGTAGTCAAAGGGTCCAGGAGCGTAGGGCACAAATAGAATAAAAAGTTTAAACGGCGAATAATTAAGCAGTTGCCTCGTGCAGCTTAAAATGTCATAGCTCAATAATATTAATATGATATCGAGTTAATTCTCATCTGGAACGTCTTTGTAAATCTTTCAGCAATTTCTATTTCTCCTACTATTCCAGTTGCAAATTATATTTTACGAACCATGTACTTATAACGACAATTTAATAGGAAATATCGTACGATAATATTTATAAGAATATTTATAAAACGTAAGTATTTCGTAAGGTTAATAATATTTTCATATGAGATGAACATTTTCTCATATTAGTCTCATATCAAAAAATATTAGTAATATTTTCTCATATGAGATTGCTCACAATTATTCCATAAACATTGTGTATTACAAAGGAAGAAAATATTGGGACTATCGCATGTTGATTTAAAATGTTAAGCTGCTTAAACTGTATGATTATATATATATACATATCTGGTATGCCACTATTAAGTGATTTGTTACTTGGTCGCGTTTAGTTTGGGAGTTCGGCCCAGGAAATAAATGGATTACATAGTCTGTGAAGTTAACCGCGACAATTTGGTTATACACATTAGATAATTTGAGTAGGGAATAATGTGCTTAACGCGACGTTGTTACATTTTCTAATTGAGTTGGAAAATAATACTAGAGTAAAAAGCAGTATTAAATTAACAATACTTGAAAATACATTTTTAGATTAACATTTTATACGATTACAAAACAGTATCATTCGTTTGTAAAAGTAGAGAAACGTAAGAAAGAGCATTTTTTTCTTATAATATAAGTTACATGATGATAAACAAGATACGTAGTATCAAACGATTGAAAGATGATTAAACCACCTACGAACGATTAATTTATATTCGACCATTTTAAAGTTAAATTCTTTTTGTTAAGACTCGCGTTCTAAAGTGCTCATCGCGTTCATCAATTTCACGATGAAAGTGATTTAAAACACGATAAAAGAGAGCAAACGAAACAATAAGCAGGTAATGGTAATCGAAACTGAAAAACGAGCATTAGATTCGATTCGCGAGAAGAGAAAATTTCATGCCCGATAGACAAAATCTCGCGGTAACGATAACATCCTCCGTGTCTTACAATTTCCAGAAATGTCAAGGAGGTTCTCATTTCGTGATATAGATTCGCAACAATTTATATCCGCTTCAAAGACAGTTTCCTTGTATTTTCCTTTGCGTCATCTCGCGAAACGTCTTGTTATTTCGCGGAAAGTGTTTCCTAAGAGAACATTCTGTTCCTTTAACAAAGTTTCGTTACTGATGAAAATGCTTGCCTCCGTGACGAGTTTTCGTCACGCCTGTGTTTCGCGAATTTTTCATTGCCTTCTATGAGAAAGTTTCATCCTTTCGCCTAGCGAAGTTCTGTTTCTTTCTTTTTCGTTTTTCTTTCGTTGTACAGGGAAATGTACGATTATGTTAAATTGTGCTTTCTTTCCTTTATGTATGTATATTCGTCCCCTTTAGCGTTATGCGTATCGTTTTGTATCTTTTTCCTAAGTCGCTAAACATAAATATCGTTATAAATATGAAAGTTCCGTACTTTTAGAAGTTTCCAAATTTTTCACACCGACAGACTAACTTTTAATCTACCTTGTCGCGAACTATCGTCGATTATCGTATTGTTGGTTTACAACGTATTTTTAATTCTTGTTGTTCCTACGAGAACTTCTTTAAAATTCGCTTGCGATTACAGTTTCAAACTTAGTTTGAGAATAACGAGTCGTTATGAATGTTCTTTATACGTTTTTCATTTAATTAGACCGCGTTGCGTGGTTTTTCTGCGGAAACTTTGTGTCGACGACAGGACGCTGCACCAGTTAAGATCGATAAAGAGATTACTATTTGGTTCCATTAATATTACTTTCCAGCTACTCAGAGTCCGAAGTTTCATGAAAAGAATAATAGGGTATCCTAAGGAAGTTTCGCACGATTTTGAAATACGGTGCAGTCGAAGATGTACGAAACGCTCGATGATAAACGACCAGAGAAATCAAACTTGATTAATAAACTTAATCGTTGAGAAAACGACAATGATTTACCTCAAATTAAATATTAAATATTAAAACGTAGAAGTAAAAAGTAAATATACGTTCCAATATTTAAATTTCGATTTTTATCGATCGTTTTTTTATTAAAAAAAAAAAAAAAAAAACAAAAATTCATCAGAAATTCCGCTTGTCCATGTCGAAACTTTCCAAGTTTCAATTTAAATGCAAACATAGTGGAAGTGTCGATAAAGGGCAGTCATTCCGCGACAACCGGGGACTTGTTGAATATCGCGTTTAATATTGTGAGAATTCCGCGTGCGTTGAAGCAGAGCCGGTCAGACAATCGGGTGAGCGCACAAACGACAAAACATTTTTATGAACCAACATAAACGGTGTTGGTCGCGGCCGGTTCGCATCAATCGCTGTTGAGGGCGAGCGCGCGATCGATCGGCGGAGAAGCAGTCGAGAGAGCCGACCTGTAAAAGGTGAAATCTTCGTTCATGCAAGCTCTACGCCTTTACAAAGCGAGGAACACTTGTTGCCCGGTTTGGTTTCTCGAACCTGACGAGTGTCTCGTGCGTGAGACAACGGCACGTAAATAATTTCGCGCGACTTTTCCACCCGTGTGTGGAATTCGTACGCTATCGCTTTCATCCACGTCGAATCAAGCTTGCGTGTCGAACGAACTTTACCTCTTGTTTCGTAGCCCTTTTGCTTCTCTTACCGCGATCGCACGTTCGTTCGGCTTTCTTTTTTAATATATGGCTGCTTAAGAAAGTATTCGAATATTTATATTATAGGAGATTTTTATGAATAAATTGTGCACGCTATACGAAATATCGATTACGTTAGATCGAAGGAAATGAAAAGGGAAACGGCTGCGAGGTGTGAATTTTACGGATGAATCGTGAGAATGGTGTGAATTATATGGATTTATCGCGAGGATGGTGTGAATTGTACCGAAAACGATGAGATGTGTTAATGTTTGTGTAGGTACACTGTAATCGTGTGAAGGTATTTGAAGCGTTGCGTTGTTTATGCATTCGATTTGCATGAATTTTGGTTTGTGCGATAGAATGCAAGGTATTGTACGTTGTTGTTTTAAAGATTAGGCAGATTTAGCATGGAATAGCCGTACCATGTATATAATTTACAATACAGTTTCGCTAAGCTTAGCTTTTTAATTCACCGAACTTCGCTTTTCAACGTTCGTTTTCATTATTTTCATATATTTCAGTATTTTTGTATAAACACAATAAATTTATTATATTTATTTCTTCATGTTATACAAAAGTATAAAATAACCAATCGTATAAACTATTTGTAGTTTTATATTTGATTCTCCACCAATATTTGATGAAAAATGAAAGTTTAAAAAAGAGAGAAAAAGTAATATGACGAATGGAATATTGGTGATCTATAGGATTGGACGAGTTAGGGAGAAGTTGACAAATTGCGAACATGATTGGGAATGGCATACCAGAAATTGGATTATTAGCCAGTTCAATTTAAGGGATCTTGTTTTATCTGCTTCCATCAGAGTTTCTGCTTTTCCCCGATGAAATTCCGTCATAGTTTTCCTTCGGAATGGGTGTTACTTTGACCCAAAACAATATCGGTTCGTTCTCTACTAGATTACCATCGTGAACTGAAACGTACAAGTCGTTCGAAAATTCCCAATGCAGTTTAACAAGTAAGAACGAATTGGAGCTAAGCAGTAAATCAAGAATCTCCGTATAAGAAAATATAGGTATTATTTTTGCTACGAATTATCAACTAAATAGCGATCGGTCAGGTTCCACCGATCGGTTGATATCGCCAACCTTGTATGAGTTAACGCTCAATGTGGAGGGCAAATTGAATATATCTAGTATTACTATGGTTTGGTACTTTATTTGTACTTTTAGTATACACAATGAGAACAGTGAATAAAAACTGAATAAGAACAGTACGACGCTCTGATGAAGACTGTCGTAGGATGTTGTTGCTAGTTGTTGTCTCATCAGGACCTTCGTCTCGACCTTACATCTTGACATTCAGTCTCTGGGTTTTGCCTGGTTTAATCGTGGGTGCATACCTTTTGTATTGCCAGCTGTTTATCTTTGCCCCGACCTATCGATACTTAAGGTGTTTTTTAACCTCTTAATGATGTCCGCATCATAATGTTTACAGCTTGAGGAGGTAGGTAATTTGGATTTTCTCAAAAAAGGGAGACGCATTGTCCGGGTCATAAACTAACGGCAACTGAAAATCCCCAACAATTTTACCTTTTTTCTTCCGTACGAAAGAAATCACTAAAACATTTTATCGACATCTCCTTTGCGTATTTCTCTTCTTTTAAACGATACTTAAAAGTGTATATTTCAGCTTCTCTTGCTGTTTACAGTACATTACGTACATTTTTAGTACGTGAGAGAAAAATAGAGCGACGAAGGATTTTCAGTCTATTTATTCTGATTTATTTCGGTAAAACGAATAGTCAGGAAATTTATTCGTTGAATTCAATGAGTAAACCGAGATAGCGAGCCTACCTATCGTGGTCGTAAATTCTGTATGCGAGCAATTTCATTACTGCGAACGTTGTATAACCATAGTCGCTATTACTGTTTTAACCTGTTATCGGCGTAATGTAAGTCCTATTGCGTTTAATTATTCAGTCTGCCCCATCTCCCTCGTAAATAAAACTGAAGGTGTGTCAATGGAACGTTAATGCCACACTGAAACGCAAATTCTTTCGTATTATTACGTAACCTGCCATTTATTTATCGTTACCATCAAATCTTCTCCAATTAAGTACGCTATATATCTCTAATCGATAAATAATGGAAAGAGGAAGAACGACACGGTTATTTAAAAAATGCTTATTAATATATCAACGATCAACCGAGAAGAATTAAGAAATTGTACACTTATAACGACGAATCGTATCTTGAGAAAAATTATTACAAATAATTTCTTATTTTCATTCATTTCAAAGATATTCATTTATATCGTATAAAGGTATTCGTGTAAGTTTTATAACAAAAGTTTTCCACTAATCATTCTTGTACGTTGTCAACGACAATCCACTCTTTCGTCACTCTTAAATGACAGAAATATATTGAATGGTAGGAACTGGATACAAAGGGGAACAAAAATATGCAATAAGAGAATATCGAAACCGCTGTATTTACCGAAGCATTTAAGCGACGATTAATGTCAGTCGCAGAAAGTGACGGACACAGCTCGCTAAGTATCCCAGCAAATTAAAGCATACGTCAATTAAAAGTCAGCGTACTATGAAATTGTAACGCGACTTCCACTACGAATGGAATCGAACACAGATCCCTAAATAAACGACACGGCATTGATAAATGGTATCCTTGTTTTCTTCCACCTTGGTTAGCCATCTATAAACCTTCGCATTTACATCAGTCACAGTCACCTAAATCACTTTGAAAAGATAAATGAAATTTACACGAACTTTAGAATTTTGTTAATTAAAAACATCGACTTATCAACTTTATACGCGGCTAAATATAAGTTTGTATTAACTCAGGTAATTGTTAAATATTGCTTAGGGAACGCAAATAGATACGTAGGAATTTTACTTCAAACATGTCGTCGATAATGGAAGAGACTTGGATAACTCGAAGGGGATTACGCTCGATAGATTTCACGTGGAAAATTAGAAACTTTCGTTACAATCTTTCCGATACATCGCGAAACATTGATTGGAATTTATCGTTGAAATATTACCAATCGAGGGCGCGTGGTAAACAAAAGGTTGAAAATGTTAGAAGCTGGAGATATTTTCTGCATGTCTAGATATACGTTGATCGTTAATGCTACAAAGAAATTCCACGCGGTAACGTTTAAAGCAAATATTATGGGAATACCTGAATTTATAATTATTTTCAGACACGTTAGACGAATTTTTAAATGGATAATTCGTGCGAAGATGCGAGAAAAAATAATTACGCGATATCAGGGAACGAGAAATTGAATTAAATTAGAATAGCATCGAATTATCGAATAGTTGCAGTGTTATAGAACGCGTTTAACATTTAATTAGAAAATTCTGTCTTCTCAGCATGAAGATGAATCGAGTCCTAAGCACGAAGATTTACCAGATCGAATCCTCTTAAGACTACTATTTCCCTCGACAGGAGCTACCGTTCTCTATTCGTTTACAGTAGATACGGGGAGATTGTTGGACAGCTTTCGGATTGGATTAGCCGGCGGAGTACGTGAGGGCCCCAGCGACATTCCACCATTCGATCCGTCGAATCCCTTGGCCGAAATGGATACAGACAAGCCGCAGGAGACGGTTTGACTCCGACTTGTGTTTGACCGCTTAATTTATGCGCGCAAAAGTACACCGAAATAATTTCCCTGCTTTTATCCCGTTGCATCTCTCATATCGACGATCTTTCTTCGAGATGTTATGTGATGTTAGGCAACAAATCGACTTTTGAATCTAAAACGAAATATTATCGAGAATATTAACACTGAAAATACTTACATTTTTTCGTAAACCAAAAGAAAAAAAAAAAAACTGAAACTGCCAGGCATTCGAAAGAATCTTAAATCTCAAGCTCCGGAAAAATACTTGCGTAAAGTACTTACTGTAAAAAAAAGGAGGCTGAGAAGCTCGTGAAAATCTTAAATTTCAACTACCCTCCAACTTACTAATCCATTTCAGACTCGACGGCGCAGTTACTCCGTTATCGCGTCTGATTTTTCACCACTTTCGTCACGTTCTCTCGTTATTTTCAATCTTATCCTCGTTTTCCTTATTTTCTACCGGATCGAATCTTTCTCATGGTCGATTTAAAACGTCGCTGTTATCATCATCCCCATTATCTTATCAAGAGGTTTTCGAGCTTTCCATTTCTTTCTATTCCATCGAATTGATCGACGGTGATGATCTTCAAGGTGGCCCAAGTATCCAGCTATAACGATATTCGTATGCTAATTAAGCGTCGGCCATTCTTTCGTGACTCGATGGCTCGGGTAAGCCGACGCCATTTGTTCGTTACCTTTTCGCTCGCTTTACAGGCTCGTCCTACGCTCCACGGGTCAGGGTAAATCATGTGACGTCATAACAGGGTGTGGTGATTTACGTGAGACTTCGACATTACGGCTACCCTTGCATGAGTGCACCACATCCGTGTGACGACTCGCAATTGGGCCAACACACGACCACCTCGACGCAATTGGAGCGTTCGAATTTTTGCTCCTCTCGCGGAACGACACGTCCTGCGACAATTGCAGCCGGGAATCTGACTTAGCTTTTTCCAATTTCTCCTATTGTACGCTTCGTTTTATTCGTAATTTTCAAACGATTTTACGCAGCTTTCAAAATATAGAAATTATGCCAATTTTTCATTCGCATGCGCGCTTTTTCCCGCGTGTTTCAAAGAGGCCGTCGCTTCAGGTCATTTGGCACTGCCTGAAAGGAGCGTCGTGGAAAAGTGTTGAAGTGATCGTCACTTCTGAGAAAACTCTACATCTGGTCTTCGGTTTCTCAAGCGCCTAAGGTCATCGATAGCGCGTAGACAAAAGAATGCGTCGAGGAAAGACCATAAGCGGTACACGTGCGAGAGGATCTGGATCGGCTTACATAGTACTACATATTTTGTAATTTACTATTCACAATATATATACTTTCAATACCTTGCAGTTTGCCCACGCATTTCTTTAATTCCATCCATTGAATAACCTTAACAAAAAGGACCAGTCTCGTTCAATTTACACCATCGCGACGCGAAAACGAACGTCGGTAAGAAAAAGAAAGCACGCGTAGGGATAAGAAATTGAAAACATCGCATACAAAATATCGCGGTCAATCAAAGCGGCGTTTAATTTTTCTCTTCACCAACGTTCCAGACGCGGATGCGCCGCATCCCGTGTAGTTGGCGTTTCGTTTTTCGTTTCTTTCGAATTGAACGGGTCTATTTACCGTGCCATCGCCTAGGATGTTCGGTTTTTCCGTGTCGTTCCTTGAAAGCTGGTAAAACATCGTTAGAGGCGATTAAACGATAGCAAAAAGACTTGAACGGGATTACTTTTAACTGGCGATGGTGGTTGTTCGATCGGACGATACTTCTCTGGTTTCTAATCCATTTTAAGCAACCGGTTACATCGTACAAGCTATGGATTTAATCGTTGTTCACCGTCTATCTCATTTGTTAGCGAAGCAGATTCGTGGTCCATCAATAGCAAAGAAAGACGGAACATGGTAAATTTTTTGAAAAATAAATTCCGCTCTGTTCTTTTATTTTCATCGAAGGAAGAAAGAGAAACCAGGAAAGAAGGATCAAAGAAGCAAGGATCAAAAGTTGTAGAATATTTCCTAATTAGAATACTTTAGTACCAAACTGTAGTTACTTGAATCGTAATAAACTGTCCTTACTGCAAGTATACGATTCTACGAGCAACGTAGTTGTTCGGACGATATACGAGTGGAGGTTATCAGCGATTCTACAGCAAGGGAGATGGGAATTTTTACAAAGCAGTATGCTTCTTTGGTTCCTCTATGTTCCATTGTGGCTGTCCAAGTTATCCCAGGGTGAGTTTCATCGTCGTGATTCCAACGTAAGCGGTCATAAAGGCGTTAGTGTTAAAACGGTGCTCCGGCGAGGTAGACGTTGTTGAAAAGAGAACAAGAGAATCTCTGTGTGTTTGCTTGTACGGGTGTGGGTGGGCTGTCCAACGTACACACACTAACCGCAGACCTAATTGTCTGGTCGCTTGTGTGCGCGCTATTCGCACACAGTGTATCTTATCGTATGCATTTAGGCCGGCGTCCCAACGTTCGCTAACGATCACTGTAAATGCAGATTTTTGGCCCAAGCTGAAAAACAACGGCATACTTTCACGCCAAGAAGTCGCCGCTGCGCTCTCTATTGTACAGAGGTAGCCGGTGATAAGAAACCTCGAATGCTGGATAAACAGCGTGAACTGAATAATTTCTCGGGATTTTCTCCTTTGCGAAAATACGATTTATGGGATGAATTTTTGGTCATGGTCTGATTGGTTCGTTTTTGCCTTTTGCACGAATATCGAGCGAATATTACGTTATTCTGCAGACTAAATACATAACGCGATATTTTGTATTTTATTTTATAAATCGTCCCATTTTGAATTCTTTGTCATTTTGCTACACTGTCGAAAGATTAGAAATTTTGGTATTTATACCACTTTTCTTCTAAGCAGCTGCTGCGAGAAACAATGTTTAGACAAATATTTTTAACGTACATGTTTCTTATCGTTTGCATTGAACATATTGAAAGAATCGTCAAAATCGAAGATTGAAATTTTGGAACATATCGTGAACTAGAAACCGTAGGAAGAAATTTCAATAATTACGTAGAAATTTGAAGAACGGCCAAGAGAATATTCGGAAATCCCCCGGTAATACGTCAATAACGTCGAAAGGAGGAATTCTTTCCAAAAGAGTAGATGATGCGAAAGACCAGCAAAATGAGATCCCCCGTTTCTTTCACATCTCCGCCATAGAGAACTTGTCCGTTTCCTTCTTTTTTCCTCCTCCGCCGTTCGTCCCTTTGCTTCCATCGAACTGTCGATTGTTCTCCACGTTTCGCTCCCTTTATTTCATTTCCTTTCGACCACGCGTCACGATTTTCCGTGAAAATCGACACGGGCTTATAAGGCTGCCATCGAACTGTTCTAATACGACTAAAACGCCTCGATAATCGTTTTGCGTCGAGGGGCTGGGATAGACGATGAAACCGAAAGAAGTTTTATCAATAGGGGGCGTTGAATTATTCCATTACGGAGAAGTTGGTTTTGAAATGAGAGAATCGCCGGAAGAAAAGTAGATATT
The DNA here is from genome assembly GCF_905332965.1 of Bombus pascuorum. Lineage (NCBI taxonomy): Eukaryota > Metazoa > Arthropoda > Insecta > Hymenoptera > Apidae > Bombus > Bombus pascuorum. The sequence goes on along the minus strand of NC_083488.1, from coordinate 2,342,382 downwards.
ATCGGGAAGAATCGAATATGAGATTAGCGGTATAATACATCTGCTAGATCGAAATTTCAAGCATTTAAATCTATCTTGATGTACGAACAATGTTTATGTTTAAAAGATGTTTAGCGATATCTCTTATACGATATCTCTGCATTTAAATAAAAATACACGTAATATTAGATTGTCCAAAAAGTATCTTTCGTTTCATAAGGTGATAATAGACGAACAATAATTTCTATTTTATATTATTTTATCGAATTAGATATGATCTATTTCGTTATATTTCCATTATTATGTTCGTGCATAATTAAATAAATTAATATAAAACAAAAAACATTGTCCGTCTATGATTCCCTTATCAAACGAAAGAAACTTTTCGGACAACCTAATAACATATTACGAACCTTGAACATCATTAAATTCGCAATCTGTTAACAATACCCAGTATACCGGGAAGAAAAGATCGATGCAGACGCAATAAATAACTTTAAAACGTGATAAATTTCCGAATTGAAATATAATAGCGTAGTCCTTAAAGTCTCGTAACAAGCGTGCAAACTAATTACTATAACGGCCACGTAATAAGCTGTGCCACGCACAAATTACCACAGGACTTTCTATCGAAATCGTGCCACGAGAACCACTCACGCGAATTTATTTTCTCGAATTATTATGCCAGACAGTTATAACGAACAAGCTGAAAGTCGTTCCGAAGCAACGTGCACCGTGCAATTTGCAGATAAGTCGCTGTTAAAGGCGCTCATTTTCAAGGTTGTTCCCTGGTTTCTAAGTGACCCTAATCCGGTGTACACGTTTACATGTAACTTCCATAGCGATTACATCTACCGAACATCTAAAAATATATATTGGGGGCCGTCAACAGCTAACCTTATCGCAACAGCGATTCGAGTAAAAGATTGATTCCGTCAAAGGATAATGAAGTTTTTATTAGAAGTTGCAAAGAAAAAATATTAACTGCCTGAGAAAGCAGTGTATTTGCGATAACATTGTCCATTGTTGTTTGGAACGTTTGTGTTTGAAAGTTTGCTTTACACAAAGATATTTGTACGCTCTTTGTAAGTAGAATAGTAGATGCTATGTCCAGACACGCTGGATTCATTTATTAATTGGCCATTGTGCTTATTATCGTGCAAGCGTCGAAGAACCTATAGAGTAGAAAATGGAAGATAATTTCATGCTTGTTACGAGATAGAATAGATCGAACTAGGATAAGCTGAAACAAAATTAAATTCAAAATATACAGAAAGTGAAATATCTCCTTTATCCTTAATGTAACTTAATTTAATCTATTTGCGTAACATTTATTTCGCTATGAACAACGCGCGTTAATTAATTAAATTAAAAATTAAGATCCTTACTCTTTGCTAACGTCGTAATCTTCAAATTGAAAATTACTTATCTTCTATCCGAATAAAATATTTTTACGATTATTCGTGCTAACGATATAAATGGAATTATCTCGTTTTTTGTATTAAACGATCACAACTAGCAACGTATGACAAAACGCGGTAAAAACAGACATGAATGATATTTTATTCTCAAATAAAAAGTGAATAATGTTTAGCTATTCACCCAGGAGTTAATCAAGTAATTATCTTCTTTATCGTAGAAAGAAATAAATACCTTTTACAAAGAAAAGTATCTGCTTAAGAACACGAACATCTATCATTAATTACAATTAAGAGCTAAATTTTACCATTTAAGGAAATTCAGACGTTCGAACATTAATCACAATTACGACTGATATCGTGAAACTGTTTTTTAACTCGGAAGAATCGATGCGAATCGAAAACTATATTTCTTTCTCAATTAGGTACGCCTCGATGTTAATCTCTCATTTGCGTAGAAAGGCAATGCGGAGCAAGAGAGGGAAGAAAAGAAGAATAGAGGGCTTCTGAATTACAACTTAAAATTCCGGATGAGGAATCGTGGTTCCCGCGATAGGAGGTTCTCTAGGGCCTCATTTATTCTTCCGCGCTGTTGGCAAGAATCAACGCTAAACATTCTTGCAAAAATTCGTCTTTTACCGCGAGCTGTTCGTCGTTCGGGGATTAATTATAATGGCCCTGAACAGACGAAAATACGCGGACCTTGGTTGTTCGCGCGACCGAGTACTTTCAGCGAGATCTTTCCAAGCTATATTTCTTCCGTTCCTCTTTTGCCTTCTATTTTCGAACCTTTATGCGCTCCATAAAAATTCCTGCGCGTTTCCAACCCCGTAAAACAGTTTTCTCAATTTATTCAAGGTTCATTTTCTATTCTATCCTATGGTGTTCGTGTTATTATTAACCAGTTTGTTGTTCTCGACGAACATACTCGTCATGAAAAAATGGCAATATTTCGTGTCGTCTCATTACCGAGCCCTGTCAGTAATAAAATTAAAAAATAGAACAGTCGTTTCATTACAACTCAATTTTGTAATTGTAATTGTAAAATTGACGAGTACATTTTAGATACATACTTTTTAAAGAGGTCGCAAGAGCTAATTGGTTAATTAGAATTTTTTTAATTATTTGTTTACAGTAGCACTGACAGTATGATTTATACGAATCTGTGGAGATACAAATAGTGTATATAATTGGAGTTCACTGCTTCTCTGATATCTGTGACTTCCTTTTGGTTATCTTCATTAGTAATATCTATCGATAGTTTCATTGATATTTCTAAAAAAACTGTACAACTACGAGCTTTTCGGTGTATTTTCAATTTCAGTTAGAAACGTTATCAAATATTCCATGCACGATATAACATCGATGACATGGCCATTGCGAAGTCATAAATTCCTATTCGTCGAGATCCAAAGATATTTCACCATCTATCCAATAATCTTTACAAATACTCCAAGCAATTTATCTCAACATGCCGAATCTAATTTTGACAAATCTTTCCTCTTAACACGACCTTCGCAAACTACTTCGTTTGTAAGAAACCAAGCCCTGAAAATCCTTCGTAGGGTCCATTTCAACGTTCAGCCACTCCGAAAAAGCCCCGGCTGCCACACATTTTCCGGATTTTTCCGCGTCGATTGGCCATTTGGCGAAATTGCCGCGTGATTTTCCAACCGGCGCCTTCATTTTTACCCCTCGCCCTCGCGTTTAGGTTCGACGTTTTCGCGTACACGAGCCCTTGCTGGCTCGCCCCGTAATCTCTTGGCACCGGCCAACTACTGGATTGCCTGCGTTCATTGCGACCTAACTATAATTCAGATATGTCCCGTTGGCACAGCCGTTGACAGTCGTACGATTGGTCACATGCCAAACGTCTCCGCGTATGGGGCAAAAGGTTGCTCGAAGCTCGGCCATTTTCCACGCCTCGGTTAACTTCACCAAATACCTAAGCGCAATGGTCAGTTCGAGATACCTTGTCGATGGTACGTACAGAATGCACTTGCGCGTTTCGTTTTTCCTTCATCCTCTTCTTTCCTCTGCTGGCGCGTTACAGTAGTCCTAATTGCCATTCCTGATCTACGATCTTCCGCCAGGCTACCGTTTGCACACGCGCCAGCTTGGGAGAGCAGATCGTACCGCTGGCGATTTTACCTTGGCTCGCCTATAAATTACGGCTTGTTACTATTTGATTTCGAGAACGAGATAACTTGTTCGAATTGTGTAATTGTAGGTCGACCTGTAGCTTATTGCTATGTGCTGATAATTATGAAAGTCGTTTGAACGAAACATTTGGAGAAACATTTGGAGTGTTTCGTTCTTATTTTCCTTATTATTGCTATGCGACGACCTGTAATTCCGTTTTTGGAAACTACGAGGTTAAACGTTTAGAGGCGTTGCGAACATTATTTTTAACACACGCATTGCTTATCCTCGTTGATAGATATTCGGTCAGTAGATTACGTGGCAACGTGTAATCTACTTTTATTGCACTATACTGGAAAATTAGAGACATTGGCTGTTTCAGGGAGCGGAATGATTTGCACTACTTACGCTTCGAAGTAGAACGACTCGGAATTTATTCAGACAAGAAACATCCGCGCCGCATGCGACACAATTGCTTGTAAAATAAATAAATCGCGTAGTCTCGTCTTTCCGTGTGATTTACGCTGTGTTACTAATTTAATTATATCGTAATATAGCAAAGCGATTGTCGAATAAAAGAGATTTATTAAGAATTATAAATAATAATAGAACGAAGCAACGTTTATTCGCATTTATTAAAAGCTACCAAGTACAGTGGAATAATTGTTGTAAAGAATCAATTATGGGCAAAGAAACTGAATAAACAATTTCTACATTATTTCTGAAAGTCTAAAAATATTTGTATTAAAACGTTTATTTAAAAATTTCTCAAGGATGAACATTTTACCAGAAAATGCTACGAGTTCAGAATGTTAAACGAGTGGCTGGATACAGTTTTAAGGAAGTTTACTCGAGATATGAAGAACACAGCAACTACGGTCAATCACTATAAACGATTTGACGTACGATCGATCCTCGATGAACGCATTTGTCTTGTAAGCTCCTAAAACACTGCTGCAATAAATTTAAAAACACGAAGACAGCTTAGCATAAAAGCGACTAATACAGCGATTGATATATCAGCTCCATTTGCTTTTTTTACTCGTCAACTATAAATTACGAGTAAAGTCTGATTATCTAATATTTACGACTTAACATTCCTCTTATCGTCTACTTTTAATAAATATCTCTGTCTTTTGAAGGTAAGCAAATTTACAATTCTAAGGTCGAAGAAGCAATATCATCGCAATGGTTTCAAGCTGACGCGTGATTAGACGCGGAAAGATTTGCAGGAAATATATCGGCGATTGTAAAGTTGCCTACAAAACGTATATTCCTTTCTTTGGCACACGCCTATTCGAGTCGTTACGACTCTAGGTATTCATTTGAATTTAATGTTCGCGCTGATCGATCGTCTTAGACTTTGGACGACGATGGTGAGAGGAAAATGACGCAGCGAAATCAAGCGAGAAGCTTCTCGGACAATAAAGCTTCATCGCGTTCAACAATTTCACTGTGTGTACTCGTTGATCTATCCGTTGGCTGGTGCCAAGTTTTTTCACGTTCCGCCGTCTGTCTATAAATTTTTCGGTTTCGAATCTCTACCTTCTCTACTGAAGGATATTTGACGAAGAAAGAGAAAAAGAAAAAAAAAAGAGCTGTAAGTGAATCGATACCAGATCAAAGGAAACATTCGCGATCGCATCGTGACAGAATAAACTCTCCGTAATCGAAGGTTCCGCTGCTTTCACCTGACTTTGAGTAATAGAATCTTGTGGAAACGGAAACGCCACGGTGATTATTTTACTGGCGTTGGTTGCGATTTCGAAACGCGTTTCGAAATAACATCCCCACGGTAATAAAATGGAAATCGAGTTGTAGCCATCCCGACGTGGCAACGTCATTATAAGTTTCTGTTCCCGCTGTTATTAGAAAATTCACGTTCCATTGAGTGCGCGGTCTGTGGGCCGGCTTAAAGACGGGTCGACGATAAATTGTTCCACTTTGGATTTATTTGTTTCAAAGAAAAGCTTCGCGGATCGAGGTCGACCCCTATCTTCCGGCAAGGAAAACTTTCGAGCGGAGTGCGATAAAGAATCGCAAGTTTGCGCGATCTCTTGTGTTCATATTTTATCTGCATTCTGGTTGTTGGTTCGAGTAGAAAGGATGGTTACCTAATGACGGGGAAAATAAGTAAAACGAGACAGAACTTTGACTCGAGTTTTTTAAATGAACTGAAAAATTTCTCCTTAGGCTGTCGTTAAAGCATACGAAGTCTTCATTTGCGGATACTTTATTTCTGCTGGAAAATTTGTTTTAATAAGGAAGAATATTACGATTCCTGGATAAGTTTGGAAGAACAATTTGTATTTTGCTATAAAAAGATATTACTTTGGAAATACGAACAGAGGAAAGTCTTTCATAGCAGATGAAGCGATCGCGAATAGAATGAGTCATTATAGCGACGTGCATCGCGTTCTAACAAATCCCTTGCCAAAATATTCGCTTTCTATCGAAATTGGCGATCTATTCCTGTCGTAGCTGTAGGCGCCGTAAGATGAATATTTCTTTTCTGCTTATCTCCTGTATATGCTACGTAATGAGAATTTTACCTTCTATTTTCTACGTTTCTTTAGAAACATAAAAAATGATAAAAACAGAAATGAAGATTTTTTATTTTTAATATGTTGCCCGACTGAGTTTAGTTACTTAATTTGCGTTACTCTAAATGTTATAAATTCACATATAAGATCAAATATCAGGCATCAAAATTTTGTGCCATGAGTTTATGATAAGGAGCGTTTAAGCCAATGGACTTCTTGGATGGGCCACTTACTTGGATAGATAGAAGCCTCGTGTCTTGCGGAGCAGTTTCCAGAGACTAAGCACCCAATAACAGATTTCAAAGTGGTTCTCGATCGAAGCTGTCCCTCGACACAAGTTTACAGGCTATAAAATTCTGCCGTTGAATGCGAAATTTTCAACCTGTTCGCGAACGTTTCAACCACACGCGTTGCGTATCTAAACTCTATATTTCATTTCCTTTTTGTTTCTTCTCCGATACTTGTTGCTCGAAGAAACCTAATTTCATGCTACGCGTACCGACAGTCCGTCGAAATACGCATCCACTGAACTGAACGTAGCCATTACGAGAGGAATCGAGTACCTTGAACGTTAGGCATCCTCCGATAACCCAATTAATCACGTCCACGACTCGCCTCGTGCCAGCCGTCTGTTTTCGTCCTTGACTCGATAACGTCGCGATAATTAGAGGCGAGATATTTCTCGCGTGCGCCTGCCAGAGCGAGGGGCCAGCCGCGTAATGCCTGCAAGGGCAAAATTTCGACTTGTTCGCCTACCTATTCGCTTTGCCGCGAAATTCTATCGCTGATTGCTCTAATTATCTCTACCATGGATCTCTCTTGTTTCGTCTCAAATTTAATGCTTTGCGCAATTACGCGATACGCATGCTAATGTACGCTTTCCGTCGCTTTCAAGGCTTTTCATTTTCACGCCGTCACCCCACGGCCTTAAAGTACGCCTACACGTAAGTGAATAGGTGCACGTATCGTCGTCGAGAAGATTGCTAAATCGATGACGTTAGGTGGTCGTATTTTGCCTAGCGTAGGCGCTAACTACTTTTCTCTTTTCTTTTTAATGGCTATGCAAATATACAATTTCTCTGAATTAATGTAGCGCTTTGGTTAAACCTTGCACGTCGTTTAGACTATGTTCGGCTCAATCGTGATTTTCTATTAATAACACTATGACGGCCGACAAGTTTCGAGCGCGCAACTTTCGCGCCAAGAATTACAAACATAGTTCACCGTGCGCTATATATTTTACCAATAATTCATATACAGTGATTTTATCTATTGAATAAATTATAACGCGGAAACTTTAACTACGTAAAATCTGCCAAATACATAAATCCGAATTTAAAAGTCTCAAAGACAAATTCCCTTAGATACGTGGCGAAAGATAGCAGACACTGAACGACTGCGATAAGTCACGGTTGACACTAGACACTGGCGACGTGCACACCTAATCGATTATCGTAGCAAGCTGGGTTGCAATTAATGAGAAAATATGAAGCTGCCACACCATTGGTGGCTGATATCCCACACCGTGTGTCTCTTTATCTCTTTCTCTCTCTCTCTCTCTCTCTCTTCATTTGCACATTGTCAGCAAGCCCTGTGATAACCTGCTCGCACGATAGAATATTTATCGCTGTGCTATGGCTTACAAACGGCATGCAAAATACATGGACGCGCCACGCTGCTGGATATCCGAATAGAAACCGAACGCGCGTCAGCTTTTTCAACCGCGATTCCCTTACATCGTGACCAACATGGCTCATTCGTTACGTTTATGGCCGTAGAGACGAGATGATGGACCAATCTATCTGGCAGAATTTATGCTAAAAGCATTGAATCAAATGGGGCTTACGACACACGTTGGTAGAATTTCGCCGTTCGATTCAAGAGCAACGTTGTTTTCCGTGGTTTGCAGAATTTATTGGTTTATGGATGAAATAGGTTCAATTTAGACGGCACATTTTCTCCCTTTCTTTTGAATTCGATACGTCACGGCTTGGTCTTCGAAATTTATGAATGAGAATATATTTTGCACGCTCATTGTCGAACCTAAGCGATTCGATCCCGTATAGGCATTAAGTTATTTCTGAACGCAATGGCGTACGGCCTTAAGGCTTTTATCGTTCACTGACTCGAATAAATCAAAATGGTTCGAATTCGTATAGAGACGACTAAATCGATTCCATGGGAAATCTCACGTCTCTCGAGTTAATCGATTAATAGCTATCAACTTACTTGGTCTAATCGTAAACTGAACGTATATGAAGATAAAAAATAAAATTTGTAATCTCAACCGATCTTCGACGTTTTACGAATCTTACCTTATTTAGTTTCGTATATATCGGTTCCAATTCCATTAATTTACCAAACGAATGCTATGAATTTGATTTTAATTTCAACAAATGTGTACGCAATGCGATTATCGAGAGAAATGGAAACACATTCGTGCATGCATACAGCTTAGGATAAAATCTATGGTAATAGCGTTGCTATTCATACAGGAAATATAAACGAAACATATGGAAAATGTATGTAGATACTGTATACGTGGTAAATAAAGCTGTTACAGAAACACGGCTTAATAAATCTCGACTATTTCATTTCACGCTGAGAAATGTAGAAAATTATAAAATAAAATTCCTTTCGCATGTTCTGGTGTTAATAACACCGCTCACAATAGTCCGATACTTTCATTCGGAATACCGTCTGATTCGTCTTTTATTAAACTTTCATCCACTGGGCGTGTCGCTTATTACGTTTTCACGGAGAACGTGGCTGGGGCTAAGTGCATGGTAAAAGGCGGCCGTGAAGCGAGAGGCAATAAGTGAGCAGCACGGGGTACATATATCTTGTCACGATATCCTTAAACACAGGAACGCTTTGCCGACGTCCAATAAATGCGGCTCTCGCATGGCTAACAACACGGCACCGCTCTCAATCCTAGAAATTCCCAAGCGACTTTCATCGGTCTTTCTTGTCGGCTCGAAAAACTTTCATCCCCCTTGCGCTACCACCCATTTACTCGGCCACGTTCTTCGTACTCACGCGAACGAGAAGCAACGCGTTGATCTTACGTGATTGTTATTTCGTTTCGAGGCTTGAAAATTCTCCGGAGCATTTCATCGCCACTACGCGTTGCCCGAATTCAATTTTCTTTTTCCATTAATGTCGCCTACGCGCCTGCTTCTCCTTTCCTTCTTTGGTTATACGTTAGTCATTTCGTTGCGTGAGAAATTCACTCGGCAGAAACGCCTTCGTGATTGTGTTCCGTGACAGAAACTCCTTCACGTTTCGTCATCCTCAGCTACGCCACGGCCAACATCATCGATTTCTTCCTTTTTGCCGGTTACTCCTGCGTTTAATCTTCCATTTAATCTTCTTGCTTTTCTCTTTTTCAAATTTCTACCTGTTTTTCTTGTTATTCATATTGCTCATATCGGCTTTACAATTATCTTACACTATACGTTACTTTTTCATTTACGCACGAACGAAGAAATTGTCACGGATCGAATTTCTGTTTCGCACGCGTTACGCCAGATGCGATGGTCCTTGCGAGGTTCCCCATGGTCCGGGCGCCATGATCTACACATCGTTACACTGACCCGCTACAAGCCTAAGGAGATACCATAAACCGAATCTGTTCAGTTTCATTTCTCTTCACATAAACAGTTTCGGTTTACGGAGAAAGCGGGTGCCTGGCGAGATAACAGGCTTTTCTCATGAACGAGGATGCCCACGAGCCACATCGGCTCTTTTTTGTTTCACAGTTTCATTTATTAACCAATGGGCATCGCGGATCGTTACCCTCACTTTTCTATCGAAAAATGTGGACGTCGAATTCTAAGTTCAAAGGGGCACACCCACACCGAGCTTTCCTCCTTGATGGTACGAGACGGGTCCGGACAGTTGTTCTTGTGATTTCTTGTAATAAAAAACATAACTGTGACCAATAATTTTTTACTGAATCTTTGGTTATCACTTGAAATTACGTGACAAAATCTTCGTACGTCTGATAAAGTTTCTGATTTCATATGTTTATCGAACTTGTAATTTGGAAACTGGCGTTATTTGTGGCAAATTTGAAAGTTCGATAAAAATGTTTTTGTACGTATGTAATGTAATGTTTCTCCCTATATATAAGTGTAACGTTTTAGTCCTGTTAGTTGGCGATGCTTTAACTTCGTGTAAAAATAATGCGCCCGACGTCGGTATAGTAAAAACTTTAATGTTCCATAAGTTATAAAAGTACATCGGTTTCATAAATGGAAGGCTGCAGCGTAATGGAAAATACGTTGGAAGCAGCAAAAGCTACGCTCTAAGCATGCAGCATAAAACAAATATATAAAAATTTTATAGAATTGAATGATGCATGTAAGAAGCGTACGCCCGTAACTTTTTAATGACTTGCACATTTTGTTATATTAATATATTTTCTCTACATTCTAACGTTCATATTTCTATTTTCACATTCAATTTCCATCGTACAGTCTATTTGAATTCTACCTTGAAGTAACGTTAAACCCAAATTAATTGTAATCAAAAAGAATAGCTAGGAAAATACGTTGGTCTAATTTTTCTGACCAAGATCTATGCTTTATCTACGCTTTATCTATATTTTATACTTTATACTTTACGATGAAAAGCGAATATTAGCTCTCGTTCTTGAGAGGTGGTAACATCTCTCATCACGTGTTTTCATTGCTTGTTACGTTGAAATTTTAATCGTCGTATCACGCGATTAATTTCTTTTATGTATCGTAGATAGAAACTTAACCGGAATGTACTCGTATTTAATGGAATATCGCCGTATTTCTATTGAAATTTATACGCGGAGTACGAATATTCACACGCACAGTCCTGTTTAAATTAAAATATATATTTAATCCCGCTATTCAGCTAACCAAAATGCTTTGATCGCTTTTCCCTGGGAAATCCCAGTGTATTATAGCATATTATCGCGGAATGTCCGAGATGGTTAAGATTTTCAGCTGAAAAAGTCGAGGATCTTAAAACGTCGGCGATGATCCCATTTCTATTCATTACGTTCGAGCACAGTTCCATTTTATTTTGCTCCAATCTTTATTTCGCGACATTACATTTTCTTTTTTTCTCGTTTCACATTCTGAAAACCGGGCGGAAGGTCGAAAAATAAATTAAATTATCGCCAGACGGATTAAACAGAGATTGCGAATCTTAGCGCGAATTCAGAACGAAGTAGACACCTCTGCGGATAATTCGATATTACCGTTCGATTCTGAGTATTTCCGTACAAGCCCCGTGCTAATCCGATTTTGCATTGACGAGATTGCATCGTCTACCCGGAAATTCGTCAGGGCAATCTTCCGGTCGAATCTCACAGATCGGGACAATCTAGCGTAAACATTGTCGCGAACGCATTAATTGCTCGCCAGCCTATTTACGCTATTTCATAATTACGTTTGTCGTAGTTCGACTTGCCCGATTTCGTTTAATGGGCAATCCATTTCATTTATTCAGTTCGTGGAAATGATTTTACAAAATACAGAGAACCGAACGTAATGGAGATATATTGCGATGAAATAACGAAATTGGTAAATTTTCTGTGGAAAGATATTAGATTTTATTTTTGTTATTTTTGTTACAGTACAGTATAATGCAGTTCTCTTTTCAAGGAAGCTTTATTAAAATAATCATCAATTTTTCTCTTCGAACGAAATGATTTACACGTGATTAACAGGTATAATGGACGTTAAAATTATTTAAAACGTGACCCTTCGATGTTTCATTATCCGAGACTCGATTGAACATTTGAGAAGCGCAGGTTACACGCGTAAAAAATTAGGCTGAAGAGAATTATCGATCATTCACCTTCGTTTCCATGCCTTCTTGGTTGATGAAACCACGCAATTGTGTTTCTCTTATTGACCTAGTTTCCAGGACCGCTCCTATTATTTATTTAAAAGTAACGTAAACGTATCGTGACACGGCCATACCAGGAAACCTTCCCCCTTCTTTTTTGTTTTTCCATTATGATCAAACAATATCAATGTTCTATAGAACGGGAAACATTGGAACTCAAGTTGCCAAAGTAATTGTTTAAATATTTGTGAAACATAGATATTTAAATTGCAGATATTGTTATTCTATCCTACGTGCTGCAAATATTTTATTTGGTCTGAATTCTAGTCCTTCGCAATTTTTCGTTTCAAATTAGGGAGATTAACGTAATAATTGTAAAATAATTTCTAGAATTTAATTAAATATAACTTATGCGCATAATTTCCACATTGAATTGGAATTGGAACTTTTCAGACTAATCGTCAAAATAATCTTCACCAATATTTTTACAATACGTATTGCTTATTGCTGGAATTTGTTATCAGTGAAGCACTAAATCGAGATACATCGATGAAATTAGACAGCGGAAAGAAACAACACTTTAACGAGGTACTCATTGAACCGGAACTTCAAATGTCACGAAGGGCTACATGAACCTTTTTATTCAACGTTTCTTGCACAAATGAGATTATCAAAAAAAAAAAAAAAAAAGAAAAGAAAAATGTAAAATCCTGATCCGAATGGAAGTTCATTAATCTCTTCGCAAAATAAAACGATTGTTTTGGCCGCCAGCGTTACATGGATAGAAAATCACTCGTTTAACGTATATGTTTTATCTCTTTTCTTTCTTTTTTTTCATTTCCAGACGCAAAGGAAGACAGTTTTGATTCAGCAACAAGCAGACGCTTCATAGATGTAAATCTCATTAGGTTTCTAAATGAGTTTTCTTTGGATGATCGCCAAACACGCGTTTGAGACACTTAAAATCTGTGTGATAATCAATAAATTTTGAGAATCGTTGTGCGAAAGCAATTTGCCAAACGACTTTCCTGCATTTCTGTAAACGACTGTTACTCAGACGACAGATGCGACTGCCGTTCTAAAATTAGTTTCGTAAAAGTGCAATTGGATAGTAACTGTTTCAGAAATGTCTCTGGTGTTTCAAAATCCGGTTAATATTTCTGTTCATAACCGTACAACAGTCTAAATAAGTTTGTCTTATTTCTATAGTTAGTTTTATATCTTTCGTTGTCGCTCATTTTTATTCCGTTTCGATAATATGATCTATTTTACAAACAAACACAAAGTAATTACGAAATTGCATAGTTTTTTAACCCGTAATAAATTAAGTTCTTTTATTTTTATTAAAGTTGTTCCATTACATCGGTTTTACTTCCTATTTAATCTGAATTTTAAATCCCGAAGAAACTGTAAAACTACCACGTTCAATCTGTAACATCGCCAAAACCCTATCCATAAAGTTACCAAACATCGCATCGATTAGCCACGGACAGCTGCTCAATCCCCACCCCAAAAAAGTAATCGTAAAAGCATCGATTAACGAAGCCGGGCGGCGTTAATCGGGGTCTCGCCTTTCTCGAAAGGCGTTCACCGGGCTGGAAGTCGCTCGATTCGCGAGGGTTGAGATTACGTAAAGCGAATGGTCCGTGACCCGGTGGATTTAGAAATCACCGGTCTCGTATCTCGTGTTCTCGATCAGCGTTGTTGCACTATTATTAACAAATCAATCAATGACCGATGGTCATCGTATCGCCGCCGTATCCTGTACATGCAGGGATATCGTTCGCGACTGTAAACCCTAGAGAAAGGAGATTTCGCGATTTCGCGTCGTCTCAATAAGACAAGGTTGGCGTGGTGTTCGGCTTCGAGTTAGATAAGATCTGCTTCGCTGGTACCTCTGGGTAGGTGGTCCGATGAAGTGGGCCGATTGTGGAAGCCTGGTTGGCTCTATTTCGAGGGGCAGATTTTCCAGCGGCCGCCAGAAAATATCCTGCAAGATCTGCCGACCCGTAAAACACGGCCAGTAAAACCGCTTTCGAAACGAAAGTTTCAGTCACGCAGATGTTACGCGACCTCGAAGATAATACAGTTCTAGCTATTGCATCGGCTTCCCAGGCGATGAATCACGGATAGACGGAATCAAGGCTCTTTCAAAGATCGATACCACTCGGCCGGGATTCCTCGTATTTTTAGACCGCCTTTTGGACCATTTGCATTCTACCTTCCCTTGATGGAGTGCTTGGGCTATCGATGATGATGAGTACCGCGGGGGGTAAGGTCAAACGGATACGATAGCGGGTTACCAGGGAACCGTAGTACGATGCCTGACGAAAGTTCTTTTGATATATATCTTTCTTCTTCAAGAAGGGGTATGCAGAGATTGGAAACAGTATCTTTGGTAAAATACGCGAGTATGTGTGTTCGCTGTTGTTCGCAGTTAACCAGAAGAAACGGTAATGTAATCGTCATGAACTTTAAGCTGCAACATAAATACTGCTTTCGGTACTCTGTCTGAATAGTAGCGATAATAGTAATTTGTAGCGTTGCGGAGTACAAACTGTTGTTTCGAATTAGGACGAATGAACGTCAATTTAAAGCTGATTAGATTAACAAAGCAATTAGTCCATTTCCAATTGCATTTGTTTAACTTTGGCAAATGGTATTCGATAAAAAAGTTGCTCGCTTTTAATTAAAATACTTTTAATTAGTAGCAGAACTCTGGACGCAATTATTTTGCATCGAGCAAACAAATATAGCGCAAAGATCTTTCCTTATTGAAGTATCGCACGAAACTTATTTCATCTCTAAGAAATTTTCTATTCCTACGATCCTCTCGGACTCTGTGCTCTCTACATTTCCGCATTACGTATACAATTTTCTCCCCTTCGATCGTACTAAATTTTTTCCCCGACATCTTTACTTCGACTCTCTAGTAACGTCACTTCAGCGTACCGCCTTTTCAGGCAGTTTTTCGTCGGGTTTACGAGTCCGAGCGAAAATTCCTGAAATATGCAAATCCTGACTAGCGTATCACACGAGCGGATTTTTCAGTAGGATGCCGAAGACGAAAGCTATGTAGCACCTCGAGCCAACTTAAACGGCACACGGGATCGAGTATGTACCTACCTGCTCCCAGAACCGCAAGGATTTAGGATGCTCTAGCGATATTTTCTCCCTTCGATGTTATAACTTGTCTGTTTGCCTGCTCGATAAATATCGTATCGTAGAAAAACGAAAACTTTGCGCACTCGCGTTAACTTCCGACTCCAGAGCGAATGTTTAACGTTAAAAGGTTAGAGAGGCGCGGATTTTTGGTGCGATTTTTGCACTGTCGTGTAGTGTCTCCTTCATGACAAGCAACTGGATATAACGCTTTACGATGTAATTTTACACCACGGAAACGTCGTTTCACTTGCATACATAATTTTTAAAAAACGTGTCTTTGATAAAGATAAAGAGAGCGTAGCTACTTTATCGAGTAACAGCGTTGACGAAAATGTTGATAAAAATCTAACGTAACTCTACTTTGGATATTCTTAGCATCGTGATATCAAAGTTACTTAAATATTTCTGAACATCGGTATCTCAAACGAAATTTTCTACGTATACGATTAAACGAAGTAGATGGTTCTATAATCGTAATTTGTCTCAGTATCGTGAAACTGATCCTTGAAAACCTCGTGTAAAACGAAGTTAGCCGTACATAGCAAGTAGGTGTAGATTTCAATATCTATTAAGCACATTCAGGTCACGGAGACATTGCTGGCAACAAGTGTCAGCAACGCTTTCCCAAAATTAGCCAATGTAACGCCCTGCTTCGTCGTCATTTGCTTATTAAAATAACCATTATCCAAACTCTTTTTAACGTCAAATAAAATCAAATCAAGCGAACGACGACCGCTGTTTATTCCTCAATAAAATAATATGTTACTTTATTTATGGTCTTTAATTACGTTTTAATTCAATTTTTACGAGACGTACGCGAAATAAAACTGTCAAATCAAGATACACGAATGCGTAATTTTAAGTTCATACGATGTTACAAAGAATAAACCTTATCCTATCAACGCTGACCGAGAAATTGTTTCGGCCCATATCAATTTATACCGGCAGGAGCAATACAATTCTCCATTCGATTTATAAAAAATGTTATTACCCGACCAACGAAAATTCGACATGCAAATAGGAAGAAATTTCGTTGAACACGTGAACGCTGTTTATTTCAATTGGAATGCGAATCGTTCCCAATTCCCTCGTAAACCTTTCCCGTGTCTCCGAGCATTTTCATAGTCACGCGAATGACTACGAGTCGAATGTTTACGAGCAGTTGCACTTTGAGGAGCATAAAAATTTTTTCTTTCAAATAATAAAACTTTGAATGTCTCCGACTGTCGTATCGTGGCGAGTCGATTTAATCCTTCCACGTTACGTAACACGGTACGAGTGAAATTAATTGCAACGTTACATGCAACATGTGTCAGCATCGGCCACTTCATGCTTACACGTTGCTACCGCTATTTACCCTATCGCCTGGAGATTCGAATATCGCATGATCCAAAACATTAATGTATCCCGCCTATTTCTTGACAAACTTGTCGAACGAAACCTCGCCATAGATATTACAATTTCGTATTTCTGCTTGTTTAGATATTCCTTAAACCTGGAACAAATACAGAAGAATCGTTTTTAACGCAGACAATTTTTCATATCAATTTTATATTGAAATATTTGTTTCAAAGTTAAATATTGGGTCGGGAAAATCTGTGGTTTAACTAAATTAAATATCGCAGTTTATTCCAAACAAAAGGCTATTTTGTGTCACGATATTTGATATCACCATTCGATTTAAGCTACTTTCACGTTACTCGTATATTCTCGTAAAAGTATCCGAAAAAAGAAACAATCGCGAGATTAAACAGCAGGTGATTAATGTAATGAAATTGATGGAACTGCTGGCAATAATTTCACTATATGTCAAGGGTGACGAATACGGAGATAACGAAATTAATATTGGAATCGTCAGGACCAGGCGCGATAGCGATTATTCGCAAGCGAGCCAGTGCGGTCAAGTAATTCGCGAACAACGTTTATTTCCGCACCCATGCAAACCACTTACAAACTAACGATGAGTAGCTCGTTAAATGTTCGCGAACACACTGCGTCTGCTAGATATGCCTCCTACCCGCTCGATCGTCCAAATCGTGCGAATTTAACACACACACATATATATATATGTAAATCCACGATCGTGATATCTATATATATATATATATATATATATGATGCTAGTGCTCTATATGATACGATATCCCGAACGCTGGAATCGGTCGATTGAGAATTGAGATTCCTGTCTAATTCGAGATCATCGAATTAATCGGATGATCGGCTATGATTTCGACCCGATTCAAACACCAATCGAACGATTTTAATAAGAACACCCTCAAACGTTCTCTTAATTAGCCAGAAAATTTTTGTAGACACAATTTCATGAATGCTTATGAACTTAAATAATTCTTAAGAATTTTCATGAATTTATAAGCTGTAAAAAGTGTTTAACGTTACGTTTCTTCGAGCTTTAAAGCTTTAAAACACTGAAATTTTCATATTAATAATTCGAAATCGGTAATCTTAGTAATGAACAATTGATGCTGTAAACGCTGTAATTAGCGCTGGTATTTCGAAATACGCGCTCGTCAGTGGACCGTAATCGGCTACGAGATTAGTATTTAGTCCAAAGCGGAATGCAATTAACGAAATAAACAATTCATGTGCAGCCATCGAGAACGCTATGAGGGATACGGTGAATTTATCGGAGGTTAATCTTGCCGTGAAGTAGCACTTATTTGATCTGGTATCCATTCATAGCGTTACAAGGAGCGTTTACCGTCGATTTCCCGTCTAACGTATAAAACGTTTCATTGTAACTTACGAGATGTTCACGAATTGAGCGATATTTTCGTGCGACACGTGGCTCGATCGATAAAAACCTGATGTAAATCTAGAAATTATGAGGTTGGATTCATAAAGGGAATTATAGCGTTCGGTTGGGAATCGTTGGCGAACCGTTCACGCGAGCTTAGGAGAGAAAAAACTGACTAACGAATTTTATGTTACGAAGATATATGGAGTACTATGTTATCTTTTATAACGGCTTGACGCATGAACATACTCTGATTCTGATCGAGCGTAAAATCGATCCTTCAACTTATAGGCCATATTTTTCATTTTCACTCGGTTCTTTTGGTTGGACAGAACTAGTAATTTTTAAAAATTGTTCGTTACAATTTTAGAATATATTTGTTACAACCCTCAATTTCTATAATACTTTGTCAACAGTATCTTTAGACGCAACAGATTCCTTTTTAAAAGGAAACATTCGCGGAAACATTCTTTTTCGGTCATTGAGTAACATTAACGTAAAAAGAGGAAGAAAATCTATTTTTATTTTTTCTTACGAGCTGCGTATTAATTAAAAAATTAATATGTAATTTGGTTGGAAAGAACTAGTAATTTTTAAAAATTGTTCATTGTAATCTTAGAATATATTTGTTATAATTCTCAATTTCTATAATACTTTGTCAACAATATCTTTGACGCAACAGATTTCTTTTTAAGAGGAAACATTCGCGGAAACATTCTTTTTCGGTCATTGAGTAACATTAACGTAAAAAGAGGAAGAAAATTTATTTGTATTTTTTCTTGCGAGCTGCGTATTAATTAAAAAATTAATATGTAATTTGGTTGGAAAGAACTAGTAATTTTTAAAAATTGTTCGTTACAATCTTAGAATATATTTGTTACAACCCTCAATTTCTATAATACTTTGTCAACTAACTGTTCCCTTTCGACTGTCGAAGAGTGTAGACGTGCCTTGTGCCCGGAGCGGTCTCTCCGTCGAAATCGGACGTGGAAAAAAGTGCCCCCGAAAGTGCGAACAGCGGGGAAAACAAAACAATGCAACGAGTGCCACCGCTCAGGATATCAAACAACGGTGAAACATACGCCATATACAAAACCATGGAAACCCATGAATGCACAGAAACCGAAATGGATATGACTCAGATGAGTGACGAGAGAAACACCACCAACAACGATCTGACACAACAAGACGAAAGCTGGAAGCTCGTAACTCCCAGCAAAAGAAGAAAAATTACAACAAACGCAAATACTAGGAGGGCTGCAGAAACAGTAAGTAAGCAGTGGCTCCAAGAAATCCCACTACAAAACCCCTTCAGCATACTACCACAAGAGAAGGAACCAGAAACAACTGAAACAACTGAAAAACCAATAACACACAACCCCAAACCACCGCCAATATACATCGATGCGCAAATAATAGACCCCCTCCTCGAACTGCTAAACAATACGGCAGGCAAAGAAAACTACTCAATAAAACAATTAAAACTGGACCAGGTAAAAGTGCAAACCAACGCCCCAGAAACCTACAGAAAAGTGGTAAAAGTGCTAAAAGAAAAAAACGCCGGGTACCACACCTACCAGCTCAAAACTGACAAAAGCTATAAAGCAGTTATCAGAGGGCTACACCCAAGAACAAACACAAGCAACATATGCGACGAACTAGCCAAAATCGGACACCAGGTAAGAGCAATAAACAACATAACGAGATTTGACACCAAACAACCACTACCGCTGTTCCTAATAGAACTAGAACCGAACAAAAACAACAAGGAAATCTATGACATTAAACAAATCTTAAACACAATAATCACAGTCGAACCACCCAGACAAAAAAAAGACATACCTCAGTGCATGCGGTGCCAACAATATGGGCACACAAAAAATTACTGCAACAGAAACCCGGTGTGCGTCAAATGCGCAGGAAAGCACCTGACAACTTACTGCCCATATACGGGAAAAATAAAAGAGGTAAAGTGCTACAACTGCAACGGAAACCACCCAGCCAGCTACAAAGGCTGCCCAGCCAGAAAAATACTCCAACGTAAATTGTTTCCGCCGCTTAGAAGCAGGACATATAACTACCACCACACACAACAAGACAGGGCAGAAGCTGAGACACCAATTAAAGTACAGTACGTAATGAACAACAACCACAACAATATCAACACCACTGGCAGTCGAAGCTACGCGCAAGCAACCAAGGAAGTAACACCCGTAGCCAACCAAAACCACAACAACAACACCAACGACGCTACAGAAATAAAAGAACTATTAAAACAATCCATCAAAAGCACCGACATGTTAACAAGAACGATAAGCGAACTAAACGAAGCATTCAAGCAGCAATCATTACAAATCACAGCTATGATACAACTGATAACAACCATGCTAAGCAAAAAGTAAAAACGGACATACTAAAAATAGCTGCCTGGAACTCTAACGGTCTACAACAAAGGGCCATTGAAACCAAAGCATTCCTATACCACAACAACATAGACATACTACTTGTATCGGAGACGCATTTCACAACAAAAAGCTACACAAAAATACCGCACTACACCATATACGATACCAAGCACCCCTCAGGAAAAGCACACGGAGGAACCGCAGTGATAATAAGAAACGATATTAAACACCACCTACACAGTCAAGTTAGTAAAGAACACATACAAGCAACTACCGTTACCGTACAAACTAGCAGCAACCGTCTACAGCTGTCAGCAGTATATGCACCACCGCGACACAAAATTACAACACAAATGTGGGAAGAATACTTCCAACAACTAGGCGACAAGTTTATCGCAGCAGGAGACTACAACTCAAAGCACACAACATGGGGATCAAGAATCACTACACCTCGAGGCAGAACCCTGGAAAAACACATCAGGAAAAACAATCTCAATATATTATCCACAGGAAGACCGACATACTGGCCGACAGACCTGAGCAAAATCCCTGACCTACTCGACTTTGCAGTCACAAAGGGATTAAACGGAAATAAAATAAATATAGCATCCAGCCTCGAGCTTAGCTCCGACCATACACCCATAATAATAACATACAGAAACAAGCCAATACTCTACAACAACTCAGAGACGCTATGCAACAAATCCACTAATTGGCAAACCTTCAAAGAAATAATCGAGAGCAAAATCAACTGCAACATCCCACTGAAAACGCCCCAACACATCGAACAAGCTGTAACAACACTTACAGAAACTATACAAGAGGCAGCACGGGCAACCACAAAACCAGAAACTACCACTAGACAAACAAAACAAATCCCATCTGACATCCTCGAAAAAATTAGAGATAAAAGAAAAGCGAAAGCAAAATGGCAAAAACATAGAACAAAAGAAAACAAAAAACACCTAAACAAACTTGCAAAGGAAATAAAAAACAAAATAAAAGAGCACAACAACAACGAATTCACAAAGTTCATAGAGTCACTATCTGCACACGAGAACTACAACTACTCACTATGGAAAGCCACAAAAAAAATAAAGAAGGCGATAAAACCAGCCCCAGCAATCAGAAAAGCAGACAACACATGGGCAAGAAGCAACGAAGAGCAAGCCGAAGAATTTTCCATCCACCTATGCAACACATTTACACCACACAACATCAATAACAGCAACCACAATAGCCATACGGACGACGACGCGATAGCCACTAGCACTGCAATCGACAAGCAATACACCATACCCAAAACAACAGCACAAGAAATAAGAAACATAATAGAAAAAACAAAAAACAACAAAGCACCAGGAATCGATCTAATCAATGGCAAAATATTGAAAAACCTCCCTCCAAAAGCGATACGGTTAATTACAATAATATTCAATGCAATACTAAGAATACAATATTATCCTGCATTATGGAAACAGGCACAAATCATAATGTTACCCAAACCAGGCAAAGACCCACATGAAGCAACATCCTACAGACCAATATCACTACTCCCCGTGCTCTCCAAAATACTAGAAAAAGTAATATACGCCCGACTAAAACCAATAATAGAGAAGGAAAAACTAATACCAGACCATCAATTTGGATTCAGAAATAAACACTCCACCATAGAACAAATGCACAGGCTTGTCAACGAAATAATACACACAATAGAAAACAAACAATATTGTACAGCCCTATTCATGGACATAGAGAAAGCTTTCGACAAAATAAACCACGAAAGCCTAATACAAACAATCAAGAAACAATTCCCGGAAAAAATATACCAAATAATAAAATCATACATAAGCAACAGAACCTTCACAGTAAAAATCAAGGACGCACACTCCGAAGCAAAAGACATCAAAGCAGGTGTTCCACAAGGAAGCGTCCTAGGACCCATACTATACACATTATACACGGCCAACATTCCAACAACTACCAATAGCAAAATACTGACATTCGCGGACGACACAGCCGTGCTAGTCAGGCACACTAACCCTGTAATAGCAGCCACAATACTACAAGAGCACATCACAAAAATAGAAAAGTGGCTACAGGACAAACAAATCAAAGCTAACCCTGACAAATGCAACCACATTACATTCACATTGAGAAAACAGATAACACCAAACATCTTCCTGAACGGCACGCAAATAACACAAACAAGGCAAGTCAAATACCTTGGACTTCACATAGATACACACTTCACATGGAAACAGCACATCAAATCAATAATAGACAAGATACAGATAGCAAGGAGACAAATGTACTGGCTAACAAGCCGAAAATCCAAACTAAGCACAGAAAACAAACTGAAAATATACAAAATAATCATAAAGCCAATCTGGACATACGGAATTCCACTATGGGGAACAGCA
The DNA here is from genome assembly GCF_905332965.1 of Bombus pascuorum. Taxonomy (NCBI): domain Eukaryota; kingdom Metazoa; phylum Arthropoda; class Insecta; order Hymenoptera; family Apidae; genus Bombus; species Bombus pascuorum. The sequence continues at coordinate 2,319,720 of NC_083488.1, read as the reverse complement.
GCAATGAGCCATATAAACAAAATAGAAACAATCCAAGCCAAAATCCTTAGAACAATGGTAAACGCCCCGTGGTACGTTAGAAACGAGGACATAAGGAAAGACCTCGGAATACCAACGGTCAAGGAGGAGATTACCAGATTCGCAACAAGATACAGAACAAGAATAGAAACACACCCGAACCATCTGGCAGCTGAAACGTGCAACACAACAAACATCGTAAGAAGACTAAAAAGGAAACACCCAATAGACCTCATAAAAGATATAACTTAGAAAAAACGAAGCTGGCACCCCGCTGGGGGTAGCCGCCCACATGCTATATTATTTTTTATTTATATTTTTTTTTCTTCACCAACAAGATATAACACTTTACCAAATGTCCGCAAGGACAAATTGTAAAATAACCAAAATAAAATAAAAAAAAAAAAAAAAAAAAAACTTTGTCAACTATATCTTTAGACGCAACAGATTCCTTTTCAAGAGGAAACATTCGCGGAAACATTCTTTTTCGGTCATTGAGTAACATTAACGTAAAAAGAGGAAGAAAATCTATTTGTATTTTTTCTTGCGAGCTGCGTATTAATTAAAAAATTAATATGTAATTTGGTTGGGAAGAACTAGTAATTTTTAAAAATTGTTCGTTACAATCTTAGAATATATTTGTTACAACCCACAATTTCTATAATACTTTGTCAACAATATCTTTAGACGCAACAGATTCCTTTTTAAGAGGAAACATTCGCGGAAACATTCTTTTTCGGTCATTGAGTAAGATTAACGTAAAAAGAGGAAGAAAATCTAATTGTATTATTTCTTACGAGCTGCGTATTAATTAAAAAATTAATATGTAATTTGGTTGGGAAGAACTAGTAATTTTTAAAAATTGTTCGTTACAATCTTAGAATATATTTGTTACAACCCACAATTTCTATAATACTTTGTCAACTATATCTTTAGACGCAACAGATTCCTTTTCAAGAGGAAATATTCTTTTTCGGTCATTGAATAACATTAACGTAAAAAGAGGAAGAAAATCTAATTGTATTATTTCTTGCGATCTGCGTATTAATTAAAAAATTAATATGTAAAATTGAACAAAGAGCTTGAAAGATAGAATGTTTATAAAGTCGTAATATTCTCCGTAATATTCTCCGGTTCAATGGACTCCGGAAGGTAGAGTAAATAGCACAGTTCTCACATTTGTGACGAAAAGCCATAGAGATGGAGTGTCGTGGTAGGACTCATTCATAATGTCGGAAAGCCCAGCTTTAACGTAAATATTTATTCTTGATATTTGGTAAGATTTAGAATCCCTGATTGTGGGTCTCCGTGTTACTTGCAAATTGTATTTACCATTGAAACGAGATGAATCTGCTCGAATCTTGCACGAGTACTTGGAAAATACTATCTATGTAGATCCTTGTTCAACATCAGATTCTCTGATATACATAATTTAGTATATTAAACGTTTCATTTGATATTTCGAAGAATCATTTATTTAATATTTGCAATGCCATTATTATTCGCTGCTATTTACTGCTAATAAAATTTTCTTCGATCAAATGCGGCGGGGACTGGTTCTAGTTCTTGCCAAAAAAATGTCACGCTTCGATTCGCTCTAGCTCCTAATTAACATTAAAATATTCCTCGATCGGTGATGCTTCATTTATCATCTCGGCCATGAAGCGTAAAAACTGAAACTTGAAAAATCGCACCATCTATTGACATTTTATAACTTGGCGTCGCGATTCTTCGCGAGATAGGAAGATCGTACCGATAGACGTGACGGTTTCCAGTGACGACTCATCGGATGAAATCGCGATCAATTTTCACCAAAGCCAAAGACGAGAAATCGTTCGTTTGCCAGGCGATCACGAACCTTCTAACGTGTAATCAGAGCTGAGGAACCGGCATCGAAATAGTAGCAGTCACGATGATTTATTCACGGCGAATTAGTATTTACGCGGAGAGCTTCTTTCTTAGTAACGTCAATATTTTCCTGCTCCCGTAAATTGAGATTTAATTTCGCTGTAATTTTCGAACCGCGACGTTTCATTATTTCGCCTTTATTCCATCATTTTCCACGCAAGAAACGCACCTCTTCATCGGATGAACGAGTTAATCGAGAAAGATTATATTTATCGTTTCTGCAGCTGTATCGTGATCTTCATTCTTCATTCTTGAAAGAATTTGGAAATTTGTTCAGTGAAGATACGGTGGCTGCAAAAAATATCAGGTTGTCCGGAAAGTGTCTTTCTTTCGCAAACGTGTTTTTTACAACAGTGCACCTTCGTACAAAGGTGAAACCGAGTCTATAAAATGTCGCGGTGTTTATCTCAACAGAACAAAATGGATCGTATATAATTCGACAAAATAATATAAAATAAAAAACGTTGTCGTATTATTCCCTTCGTATTATTTCCTCATAAAACGAAAGAAACTTTTCAGACGATCTAATACTTGCACGTAAAACCCAAATCTTCGAAAGAAACGTCTTTCTATCGAGCTCTATACTTTATTTACAAATCCAATAATATGAAAAGTTACTTTCATTTCTATGGTATTATATGGGTAAATGGATATAAGTTAAAAATCATGAATATTTAAAATATACGAATTTTCATGTTAATCTGTATTATGCGTATTCGGAGGAAATAGTGGAATTTATAGGGTTCTATCTATAAATAGTAGCATTTTGAATAATATGTCGTTAAATCGGCTGTTACATATATTACTTTGAATATTAATTTATGCTTCGGTAAATTGTGATTTATATTGTATCGCTTCGTAATGAATTCCACGTATACGATAGCTTCGATAAGGACGATGCAAAAGAGAGAATAATTTATTCGCGAATACATAGCGAAAACCTAAGAGCAGATGTAGCGTTGAATTTTTTAAAATAATTATCCGTACGTTACGTAATTATCCGACAATACATCGATAGTTTGATATCTTAAAAGGACAAAATAGTACGAAACGAGATTGTCATTCACACAGGAATCTAGTAATTCTATAGTGTTTATACGATTAGTCACGATACTGATTTTCGCTGAAATTCGGCAGCCAGAAACGTTCATGGCATGTTGCTGTAAGAAATTTCGATCAATTATTCGTTCCAAGAATATGATAGGAAAGTACCAAAAAATAAAAAAAAGTACAAAAAATAATTTTAAAAAAGTTAAGAAAAAGCTACAACACGTGTACCTGAAGAATACACGTTTCTATATTGTTTACAACAGTTAGAAGCAGTTTAAGTAATAAAAAAAATGGACATTATTTTTTACAATACTCGATCGTTCTAACGAAAATACAAAAGATCGAACGACGCGTTCGACAAGCAAGCTGCGAAGCGAAACATCTGCACGAGTAAATTTAACGATTCACGGTACATCGATGGCCGATTATCCAATGTGGTATCCATTTGAAAACTCTTGCTTGAAAAATAGCCGTAGCCCAGAGTGGTCGTTTCGAAACAACGACAGAGTAAGTACCCTCGTCTCGCGGTTGTTCGAAATTTACGATATCCTTTAACCTTGGTAGTTGAATGTAGCGTGATTTGCGGCAAGTTAAATAACAACTCGTTCAATCGTCGACAGAACGGAAGCTCTGTTTAAATTCCTCTTAAAACTGCTAGTTACAGCGCTTCATTCTCCGCTACTTGCCCGCTACTTTACATAGATCCGCTTCTAAATTCGCTCGAGGCGATGAACTTTGTTTTCCGCGTTCCGACCGATTCTTAATCTAGATTGAACCGATGTAACTTCACAGCTCGTTCTCTGTTATCTTCATGGTCGTTTCTGTGGAATATTTCGCTATGCGATCGCTAGAAGATATCGAACAGTAATTAGGAATACGTAAGAGACTCGTATCGATAAACGTCTCTAATAAACCAGCAAATAAGAGACTGTTAAGGAAATGCGATAAAACTAGAGAATATCGTAAAGTTTCTTTTCAGAGCGGCGTATGTGCGCGAACATCGAGTATCGATTCCGAAGCGCACATAAACCGGCTGAAACAGTTGTAAAAAGGATATCGTAGCAGGACAAGGGATAAGGATAAGGCGTAAACTTGTTATAGGCACACTTCGAGCCGATATAAAAGAACCAGCGTAAAAAGCTCGCGAGCCGCGTAGTGTGATAAATCGATCGACCTCGACCCCTGCTGCTGCGGATGGTTGTAAAGGATCTTTTGGGAAGAAATATTTATCAAAATTTTAACGTTTTCTTAACTAGTTCGTGACGTGTTTGAAAGTGTATGCTTCTTGCGTTAAAAAGTTGAAAGGCTTCCAAAGATCAAGCATCAAGATTCAACGGCTCGATGTATTACGTGGGTGGGTCTAAAATAATAGAGTTTTTGATAGGCATGAAAATGATTCTACGATGGAAATAAAATAGGCTAAATTAAACGAGATCGCGTGATAAAAACTTCTCGATTGGGATCGCGCTGAAAATTTCATGTTCCAAGGACGGATGCAAATTAACCTTAATGTCACTTGAGCGTTAATTTTAGATTATATCAAAATCGCATCACCTTCATTATTTTCTATTCTGTTTCGTTCGTTTCTTTATACACAGATATTTCGCCATATGAATTATTCATTTGGTTATTTCGATATCATCGGAGATAACAAATTTCGCTTGAAATCATGTAATCAGGATATAAATTTCTTTTTCTCTATCAAGTTACTCTACCAATGTATTCATCGTGATCAACGTTTCTCCATTTTGCAGGTTGGCAGAAACATTCGAAGTATACTTTTACATTCTATAACGAACACTTTTCGACTGATTGAAGGAATACGTTCCCAAGGGAATAAAATGAAATTTTCCCGACCTAGATTCCTTCCTATGGCGGAGAAACTCGTACAGTTGTAACGCGAACCTGTAAATGATAATCTAAGTTAGTTTCTCGAGACGCGCGTGTACGAAGAGAGGAGCTGGTTGAAATTTTGCGAAAGAACGGACCCGCGTGTTGAGTGGCGAAAAGGAACTTGCTCCCTGTTCCGTTCAACGCGCGTCTCTCCTTCCTGCTGAAAGAGCCGTATATCTCTTCTTTCCTTAGAAAAGCAACAGAATAGCTGGCTTGAAAGTACATGGAAAACAGGCTTCTTGAAAGAAACAACCGACCCATTCAGGTGCAATCTTTTTCAAAACCCATTAAATCCACTGTGCGTATAACTGTCGCGTCCACGCTTAAATACAGATGTGAATTTTCTGAAAGAATTTGAACGATTACAAATACGATTACATTACGAAAATCGTCGCTGTTTCATTATTTCGATTCGATGATTTGATACTGTAATTTTTGCACTGGGTAATTAGCCAGGCAGAAGTAACAAAAGTCTGGATTCTTTCGCATATTTACGAAGACGTATCGGTATGTTGTACCTTATAAATTTCAATAACTTTACTCTTTTGGAACTTTCGAATGGAAAAGTTGTAAGTTTCATATCAGTCGGTACTGACTTCCAAACAACACCGATGTTAAAAATAGCAGAGCAGATGCGAAGCATTCTTATCAGCATGGAAACCGAACTTTTGTCGGACTCTGTATATTATCGTTTATGCTATCTAGTACGCGGTTTGAAAAAAGCAATCACGGAAGCCATAAATCAAACTAGAGAAAACGATAAGCTAATCGGATTTGTCGGATTAGAATTTAAATCCAAATATATCATTTGAAACAATAAATACATTCGATCTGTCTTTCCAATTCTTTTATCCAAAATGTTTGTTATCTGACAAAAGAACTCTCTTGCCTTTGTAACAAGTGTTACTCATTTGTAATCAAAGTGGAGACTTTTGTTTATTAAATAAATTTACTTCCTAGAAGGAGAGTCAACGAGACAGAAAACGAAAAAAGAAAATGACGACCTAACATTGGCCGTTTCGTTCTGCGTTTTAGCTGGCTCCAAAAATCTCTGCCGTGCACATTCAAACGTTCGCTCTTTTGTTATGCTCGAGAAATGAAATGAGCGCACGGCTGGATCATTCCCAAGTTAGGTCAATTGTTGTAAAAGCAACGAATCCTGATCGAGGCAGCGAGCCTTCGACATCGGCCAAGTCTCGTTCGACGCGCCTGTATTCTTCCAAAGATACCGTTCGCAGGAAAATTTTCCAATATCCCGGCTTCGTTATCACGACGCGCAAGTTCGTCATGCTTTTTATTCACTGTGAACACGAATTGGATGTTTCCTCGACATTGAATGTGCAAGCCGTTTAATCGAACGAAATAGTATACTTCGTTGTTGCGAGGATTAATAAAAATAAATGATGCGAGCGTCGATACTCGGAATTATTTGATAACGAACGGTTGATATTTTAATAATTGATTTGCCCGGATTAATTATGAAAATGGGATTACAATAAAAATCATTTTCATACCGTAATGTGTCGCAAGTATTTTTGTAATTGCTTGTCCGATCGATGCAATCGAATAATATCGAAGAGAATCGAATTAAATTTTGATTTCAATAAGGATAACGGAAAGCGGATTAAGTTAATATCGCGATATTGCAGTTCAAGTTGTAGCAAGAATGGTAGCGTACATTGTACAGAGCGATGGATATTTTCGTGTTTCGTCAGATTTTGCATGCAAAGCGCTGCTTCCAGCGGAAGAACTTAGTAGAAGCGTTATCAAAAAAGTTGGAAATACTTTGCACTCGAGTTAAATGTATAAGCTGTAAGAGGTTGGAAAGCAATCTTGAGAAAATCTCGTACTACTTGTTCGATGAAAATTCTGAAACATAAAATATTTAAGACCTTTCGATTTATCGGTGTGATACTTGTGACCAAGAACAGAATAACCAAAGATATTTCACGTTTCTGTTTCCTTTATTACCTTGCAAAAGCATTCTCTTCTTCCAACTAAATCCACCAAAACAAATATCCTATTTTCATCTTATTTAACACTCCATAAAGAATCCTCGAACATCTGAAACGGATAATATCCTCAAAGCCCACTTGGGCAATCAAATATCGGTACTCCACATTTCACATCGCAACCCAATTATTACCACCCTGTGTGTGCCGATACATCAAAACCATTCTCTACGGCACAATAAAAACTGAGTTTTCTTCGGGGTTAGAACGAAGCTTCCAATCGCGCGGACGTGCGGGATTGTTCCAATAAGGCGGGCAATCCGACTTATATTTTTTTTTCCAGCGGTCTCCTAGCCAGATTGAAATGGAAATACGCGAACTTTGATGGCACGGGTGTCGCACGTCGAAAGCACGAAGAAGAGGAGGAAACGCGATGAGTCGCGAAACCTGCGAAACGGCCGCGCCCGACAGACAAATTGCATTAAATCTCGATTCGCGGCGCGTGGAAAATATTGACGCCGTCGCGCAGCCCCTTTCGCGTAAATATTGATACTCTGCGAATGAATCGTACCGGTTGCATCTTTCATGCGATCGCCGCTTTCGTTCTCAGTTCGTTTGCTCTCCTGAATGGAAAATAAACTGGAGAAGAAACGAACGAACTCTGGTCTAGAAGCATATTCGTATAGAGTCGTAGTTCTCTTCTTTGCAGACGTCGTGAGCTTTTTGGTATCTTTATGTCCGTCGTAAAGCATTCACCGTTCAAACTGTCTGCATATACTTGTCTTATTTGCCTGTTTTAAAAGAGGATTACCAGTTTGTTTGTCTCTCTACAGGTCTGTGTGAGCGTGCGTGTGTGTTAAGGCTTGAATATTCGATGTATGAGAAACGCGGTTGAAGAATGGTATATAGAAGTGAAAATTGACAAATTGCTGGAAATAACAAAGAATTAATTTGAGGGATGCTGTTCCAAGATAGTTTGGTATCACGAAGCGCACGCGAAGGATTACTTGTACTACGATGAATTGAAAATAACTATCTTGCGATTTGTAACGAGACAAAGTGGTAATTAGATCTTTGTAGATAAATTGGAAATTTGAACGAGAGGATAGATCAAGCAGATCTAAATCGAACGACTCTGTGCAACGAACGCTACTATACCAATCAATGCATTTGGGACAATGTAACTAAATTGAATGACACTCTAGAATGAATGCAACTTAACTGTTCAATTTTCTGCACGTTAAAATCTTCCAACAGATACGTTATCGTATAATAAAATGATACCGAACATTTGAAAGTCTTCCAACATATTATCGCAATATATTTTCTATTTTTAATAAACTCGCGTAATATGATCAAGTAACTTTCGTAAGTTCGTCGCTGGTTTTTTATTAATTTCAATTTACCGGAATGTTGTAATGTATAAATTGAATTAGAAAAGAAAATAAAAGCTCTTTCTTCGCGAACATGAAACATTCTTGAGAAAAGGATTGTCTGACCTAAATAAAAGTGATCTATTATTAACACCCTGAGGAGGTCTGAAATAATTTGATGTTCACCTTTCGTGACTGCAAACTTACACGTGAGTTTCATCCCTTTATCTGTGATCTGTTTTAAGTAATTACGATAACAGACGGCACACTACGCAAAGTAATTTGCAGAAAGATGTATCACGACCGATATAATGCGCGAAAAATGGCAGAATAAATTCATCTACGTTTTCATACTTCCTCGAATATTAAATAGTTATCAATCTGTTCTGATATTTCCATTTTATATGATACTTGATTTCGCATTACGTATCCAACGATAATTCTTTTCCCAAGTTCTCGTAAGTTTTTAAATCTTTAAGATTCTTAAAGATGTAAGGTGACAGTTCCAGAAAATTACATTAATATTGCTACAGTAATTATTTCTTAATTCTCTAGAGTAACATCTCCCTTCATCTTTTCTTTCCACTTTTGAGTATTATTTCCTAAGGAGGTATCAGAAAAATTCATCAGAAGTAGAGCCTGCTTGACGTATTCGGGCACTTTTGCTTCTACATCATATTTTATTCATCAAGGTATGATTGATTGCCTTGATTTATAGGGGTTCGTTCAAAAAGGGCTTCTGTTAACCGTTATCCTCTCCGGTGAGCAGACTGATCTAATCAGTCGAAATGATCTAATCGAAAAACTGCCAAACTTTCCCTTGTTCAACATAAAAACATACCAGTAAAAAAGATGTATATGTATTCGATTAATTGGTCACTATTGAATCTTCAAAGTAAATTCCAATCAAGTTATAGCAAGAGAAGACAATGCTTTTACATTTAACAATAGTTTTCCACTAATTCAGTGTTTTAAAATTCTACTATGATAATATTAACATTCGAGAATTTTAACACCGTTTTTAAAATTATTAAACTTCTTCTTTCCATATCTTTCACTCTGTGCTTCAATATCTTACTATTATATTATTATTTCATTCGTCTTATATATCATTGTTCGTATCGTTCATCGATATTAACACGACACTAAATTGAAAAATAAGGATTCGCCTCAAGTATGTTATCTTTCCTTTACCATTCTTCTACCGTCCAATATATCTTTCAGAAACAGATATCTCAATAAACCGATGATACTACAATTTGGCTATTTCAGTGGAAGAAGGTGATGGCCCGTACCACGCGCTCACGACGAAAAATGGCGAATACGACTGATGCTCCCTCGCCTGCGAGCAGCCTTTTGTCGTCCACCACGACGACCCCGTTCACCAGCCCGACATCGACAAGCTACTCCACCGAGGACTATACCTTCAATTACAGCGGCCTTCCCAGCCTAGGTGGCTACTCATTGGAGGATTTGAATTACACGGAACTCTGGGTGGGCGTATGGAATAGCACCGAGGCCAGTAACGTGACTGAGAGATTAAATACCACTGTACTGCCATCGGGAGCAGGCTACTGCGACGAATGGGAGGCAGCGCAACACAAACTCTTCCAAGTAAACTCTCTTCTTCTTTCTTATAAACGTATAGCACAGATCAAGTTTACGGGAATTCTTTATTTATATCGTGTCAATTATGAATTGACCTATAGATCCGATAGATCGATATTCTATTCGTACTATATTCTAATAAAAATTGACTTTAAGACAGTCGTTGAAAGAAACAATGACAGTCTAACTAAATTATCTCATCAATCATGTATCACACAGTGATAACGAAAATGGGAACTTTCGATAAATTTAGACCAGTACCCGTTTATCCGTTGCTGATCGATAACACCATCACCATCTTTATCGCCACTTTATTTAACGGGCAATGGATTTAAACGATACGTGAAAACGAATCGAGCAACGAGAACTATTTATCAACTGGACGAGTTTTGGAAACTATAGCGATATTTTTCAAGCTTTCATCGGCGTCGGTTAGAATATAAGAAAAATTGCAAGTTCATAATTTTTCATTCGCTGTACGTTTTAAAAATCTCTTAAAGCGTTTAACTAATTAAAAAAGCAACAAAAGGAAAAGCAAACCAAGGAAGACGTACAAGCTATTATCGTTTCGTGATTACAGCCCCATACATTCCCTACATGAATTTCTTCGTTAAAAAAACAGACATGGAACAAGTCTTCGACAGTTTGACGAAAAAAGAACGCGAGAAATCGTAGCTTCCATCTAGATAGTAGATTCCGTCCAACTAGGGTGGTCTCCAGACGGTCACTTGAATTTTCTCGGAGCGAGACGAGGCAATCTTGCCGGCTGATGGATTCTCACGGGGAAACCGTTTCGATTTGCCTTTTGCCAGGCGGCGAATCTGTTCTTCGCAGCGGCGTTTCTGGTGCCGCGTTCTTTCAAGGCCTCGGTACTGGCACTGCGCACCTTTCTCACGGCTGGCTTCATGCTGGCCGCTCTCTGGGCCGGAATTACCATATGTGCTCTGGACGCGATGCTATGGTGTCTGGCTCTCGGCCTTCTGAACGGAATCCATTCGCTTATACTAGCCTGTCGATTTCTGCCTCCCGCGCTCAGCCCCGAGCTGGCTGAGCTCTATCTGAAACTCTTTAAGCCGTACAAGGTCAGCAAGAAACACTTCCAGGAGCTGGCCAAGGAGGCAAGGATATTAAAGCTGGACTCCGGTCAGACGTATGCGACAGAAGGCGTCACGCCCGCCGACGAACGACTATCGATACTGTTACGTGGCAAGTGAGTATTACGCGACCGTGTCTGTAAAATACAGTGGTTCGCGAGAGTGTTTGAAAATTTGCAGTAGAAAACTTTTGCATACATATACGAATGTATACACGAAGGAAGAAACAACTCGAAATTAATCTCCAGCTCCTTACCTCTCCCTACGTATCTCAAATTATTGCTTCGGTTTTTTGAATCATGTAAACTTTACGATTTTATGACCTCACTGTATCTCTTCCATCGATCATATTAGCATGTGAGAGACATCGATACGAAAAACCAATTCAGAATTTATCAAAAGATAAAATCGAGTCGATAGATAACGCCCCTTTACTTAGTGTTCGATCTCTTCTGGAAGATCAATCACCGGCAAAATTACGCAGACTATTCACCCCTTGCCCCTCGGTGAAACCTTCTGGAGTTCTGGCACCCTCCGGAAGTGGTTCGCGAGAAGTTCGCGTCTCTCATCTCGTACTCTTCCGTATCTTGTTTATGTTTGCTGGTACAAAACAACCTCTAGCTTTATATAGTAACACTAGCTTTCGAAGAAACGTCGAAACGTCAGAGTGTTTAACGAATGGTTCTGTGGAGTTCAGGTTGAAGGTGACCTGCGACGGAACACACTTGCATTACATCAAAGCTTATCAGTTCGTCGACTCGCCGGAATGGGAGGCCATGCACGAGAACATCGACGACGTCTTCCAAGTGACGATTCGAGCGGAGGAGTCTAGCACGTACATCTGTTGGACCAGGCTGAAGTTGCTCAGGGTACTCAGGCATAGGCCCCTGCTCAAGGTCGTCCTCAACACCCTCATCGGTAAGGACATTACGTCCAAGTTGTACGCCCTTAACGAGCAGCTCGCTGGTGTCGCCGCGGCCAGTGAGACAACCACGTCGAATCCTTACAGGGGCGTCGCGAGAAGTCTTAGCGTCGACGCTGTAAACACTGAAACTGCCGGAAGAGTACGATCCACGACGTGGAAGGCACAGAGGAGGCACAGTAATCCGCGTAGCGACAGTAAGTTTCTTCGTTTCTCCTTTTCTATCCAATCGTTTGTTAAAGAGGGGATGCGATATCCGAGGACAGAGCACGTTAATTACCGGATGGGAAGTTTGTCGTTTGACAAATGAGAGAAAATCGTCGGAAGTATTGGAAATTTGTTTATCAGGTAGATTTTTCAGTTTCGTTACGGTAGATTTGATGATTTCACGCGTTTCGCGTTACGTTAAACGATAATACGAAAAGTATGGTTTTGCATGATCATCGAAGCGAAGTGAAATATTATTCGATCCAGTTATACTTCATCCTAATCGACGTGTAACAAACGCGCGCCATCGAGCACCCCGGCGCTGAAAGGATTAATTCAAGCTTCATTTCCCAAAGTGAAACCACCGTCATCTAATCGGCCACAGAAAAACACGTTTCTCGAAATAGAACTGCACGATCACCATTCCCAATTATGCTCTCGGTGAATCCAGATCATCGAACAATCCGCATATTCACTCCCCGACTGTCGAATCTCGTAGACAGTGACTGATTTTCGTTGAACATACAGTCATTCGGTCGATCAATATGAAATAGCAATTAGTCGACTGACAGATTGGGAGTGGTGACAAGGATCGAAATGAATTGTCCACAGGGAGTTCGCCATCCCGGTACTCGCACCAATACTGGGCGCCCGTGGTGGCAAATCACTTCCCGCCGAATTCGCCGTTCACCCAGGGTCAAAGCCTCGGGTACACGTTACTGCCGCAGGGTGTTCAGTTTTCGCCACCGCCACGGGCACCCTTTCTGTCGCATCAGCCGTTGACGCGACAGCGTAGCGGTGGCACGAGCGGCGATTACACCCTGCTACCTCAGACACCGAAGCTCGAGAGGAAACGCTCGAAAAAGGGGACGAGAGAGGTGAGTAGTAGTCGTATAGCGAGCACTCACGCTGAATTACCATCGCCTTTCTCTTCCAAATGGGATGTTTAGAGCGTCGCCAGTGGCCATTACTTGTGAGTGGAAGATTGTACCGGATGATGTTGCATTTTTTGCCTTCGAGTCTCTAACGTCGAACGCGCACTATTTTGTTTCGTACAATGTGCATGGAAGTGGGATTATTTCGTTTTTCATTTTGTCGATTTTCAGTTGGATTTAAAATGTTGGCGTTGGATTTTTTCAATATCGACGTTACACGGTAATTTGGGAATGCTTGATCGATTCTTTTATCATTTTTAGGTACGTTCATGTGTTTCCATTTAAACGCATAGAAAAGTTTCTACTCGACAGAAAATTGATGGCGAAACGTAAATTTGACAATAAAGCCTTTAAACTAAAACTTTTTCAATTAGCTTCCTTTGAAATACAAATAAAACATAGAAATTTCATTCGATAGCGTTCATAATTAAAGTATCGGTAATTGGATCGTTGTAGAGAGTTGGTTGGGAAATGCAACGCTATTAACACAGCGCTGGTAGAATTACTCCGAATTGATCAGACGATATAGTACACGGTTGATTCCATAGATCGATTAGAACGAACGTAGAATTTCACTAAATTAGAGCAAATTAATTTCTGACGTTTGTAGCGCGTTTTAAAAAAATAAGTAAAGATTTACTCGAATTCTAACGTTGTCTATAAAAATATTACGTTATAGTTAAATTTGTCACAATATTTCTAATCGCCTCTCAGTCTTTCAACTTGATCCACTCCCACTAGTTTTCGTTGTCACTGAAAACTATGTTCAGTGACTCTAACGTAGCGCAGCAACTGCACAGAAACTTTCATGACACTATTATTCAGCAATTCGTACTCGTTTTTATCCATAACTCCTGTTTATCTGGTTTCACGCGGCTATACAACCAGACTTCTGCAGTCGATGCGACTTTCGGTCGTTCGTTCCATTTCACTTTGCGAATGATTAAGCGTCCATTCGCGAACACGGGCAAGCGTAGCCCGTTCGTCTTCAACTGGAACGTGGAAACCCAGAAGTATCTGCGTCCACGATATAAATCGCCAGGCGGGAATCGGGACAAAAAGCTCGACGAATATATCGCTACAGAAAAACTCAATTACCGCGCGTACTCGAGCCAGAAAAGTGAGCCGATATTAAGTTAGCATCGGCTTCGTTTCAGCAGCGCCCCAGGCTAGATGACTTTATTCTTAAGCCGCGCACAAAAAAGAAAAAAAAGGTAACAAAATGAACAGAAACCCGACTGTTGTCCACTTGTGAATGGAGCAGCTGTCTCGTAAAAATAAAAAGCTAAAAGAGAGAACACTTCAAGTCACGAGTGTCAGAAAACTAGCTTCCTTCGCACGAACAAATGGTGCGACGTTGGATGCACGTCTCGTTCTCTTTTTACTCTCGTTTTCCTCGTTTCAGCAGGGCGAATTTGGCTAATCGACCGTTTCATCCGGAATATTTTTCCGTCGAATGCTTCCTTCCCGTTTCAACTGAATTTTCTGAATTAATTTTCGACCATTTTCTGTACAATCTCCGATGTAGTTACGATAGCTCGCTCGTTTTTAAAACGTTGTTGAACGCGATGCAAAACTCGGAAACAGGCAACAGGCAGCAACGACGAAAAATCTTCCTTTATAATCCGTCGTGTGTATCGATTATTTAATGCCTGTTGATTTCAAATTCAGAGGTGACGATTCGAGAAAATTATCCAATTTACAAAGGAGTCGTTTTCAAACGAACCACTTCACTAATCATCGCTGCAAATAAAGTAATTCAAGGATCGTGCACGGTAAATTCATGAAAGTTCCTCAGCCGTGCACGATAACATTATGTTTGTGAGCGGCGTAATCGTTTTGTAGCAACGAGCGCGATTCAGAGTCACCATTCATCATCGTTCTCTTCTCAGCTGGTTTGCACGATACAAAGGGGGACAAGAGAAGTTTGAATAACGCGAAATAATGCTTACGTAATTGCACAGAGGCTCGTTATCGTGCTTAGATTCACGTAAATAGGATACTTAGAGGGAATCGCGCCAACCGTAAATCCAATTTGGTATCCAGGCAAAAGTTATACAAGAAAATTGCATGTCTGATTCGTTGCACGCACATCAACCTTGTTAGATGAAATATTCGTATGATAACGAGATTAAGATAATCTTCTCGGTAGAAATAGGGACGTGCTTCCTCTAAGTAAACTAATTATGCACCATCGTCTATAATTTTATTCCTTCACTCGCGTCTGATGAAAATTTTAGAGAACACCCATCGTTCGAACAACATACGGAAAAGAAGGCAAATTCTCCTTTGTTATATTCTTTTATTTTTACATCACCCCAAAAAAATTTGCAACGGAACGATGCATGATCGCAACGCTGACCTTTTGTGACCTAATAAAATGCCCACACGGTTCCCTTATCGGTTTTTCACGAATTACACGGCTTTTGTCCTGCGAAAGTTGGAATGTTTCGTCAATGAAATGTCACGGAATGGTTGATAGCCGAGGAAATTTGTCCCGTGATAACAATGCGAACGATGAAAAGGATTAATAAGGGAGCAGAGATTGTCGCGTGTTAGTACAAATGTTAAGAATGACAGTATCGCGTGTGACGCGTGAATATTTCAGTGGCTCGTGTGCCTCGCGTTCTTAACATGTTTCGTACGATGCATTAAGCGGTACAAGAAGCCTGAAACCGAGCGGTGCAATTTTTAAGAAAACCCCGCGGCTAATTCGCGTCGTTGTCGTGCCTCGTTTCACCGTCGGCCAGGTCTTTTAATTAGTCTGGCTAATTCACTTTGACAAGTGTGAAAGTAGTTGTCGTGCGAGCGAACCTTGATTCGCAAGATTGATAGAAGAAGAGACGAAAAGCAGCGAAGATAGAAATCGACGAAATTTAATTAATTTAACTTTAAAAATAGTTAGAAATTTAAACGCAGATCTGTATTTTATGTGGTGGCACCAAATTATTTTTCAACGAGACAATTATAAAAAAATATATTAGGCACGACCTTCGTATTACAGTATCGCTATAAAAACGTACTTATCATCTAAAAATGACAAATTTCCTTGGCTATTTTGGGACAATCACGATAATGCTACCAAGCTCCTTTGGCTTCTATCTTTGACCTTTTCGTACGCCTCCTTAGTAACACGCCTTTTAGTCTTACGAGGCACGTGTTCGGTAACTAGTAGACCTTAATGCCTTTTTGGTTGAAAACCGTTTTAAGGTCTAGGCTACGCTGCTAAGAACTTGCAGTCTTAGTTCTCGGAAATAATGGAAAATTTTCTGTCAGTATCGTAAAATCCTAGAAATTTCAGATCTTCGAATTAATTCAAGAATGTAATGAACTTGGGACACGCTTCAATGGGCTCTAAATAATAATGTAATCGAATTCAACGCAGTTTCTAATTTGATGCACTTAGATAACCGCTTTACGACGTACTGCACATATTCGGAAACACTTAACAGCTATGTTATGCAAATCTAATTACAGAGGCATTTAGGTCGTTAGTGTACGGATCTGTCGCGGAACGCAACGCCTAATTTGTAGCTGTTACTAGAGGCCACTTAAATTTCACTTATTCCAACGAATGGAAACCTTCCTATCGTCAATCGCATTTCATAGATTCTAGATTTTCGTAATATTCATATGCAAATCGCGTTTTCGTAACCTTACAATCGTTACGTATTTCTTTCTTTTTAAAACCGATTTACATACAACGTAATTCTAGCTGAATACTTAATTTCAATACTACATTGTCCAAGTACTTTCGTTTGATTTTTTTGATTTTCAGAAACCTTATTTCAGCTAACTCTCGTAGTTGTCTTTTACTCGAACGAATTCAAACGTTCACACCCGTGCCAAGTCGCTCGACGTCACAGTACGACGTCACACACGAACTGACCAGCCATTTTTCTCCCGTAATAGCCACACATTACCTAATCGTTCTCTTTTCTGAATTATTCCAGGTAACTTTCGAGACGCCCGTATGACGGTCGCTCGACGGGGAGGGCCCTGCAAGCGTACCACTTCTGTCGCTATCGCCTCAGCGTTCCGCCTAGCCCCGTCGAGATCTCATAAACGCGAACCATCTATCACGGTTCGTTCTGTGAAGCACGTCGCCGCCGTCGTCCGGCTACTAACATAGCACGGCCTATCCAGCAGCAGCCGCCAGAGTGTCGTGTGGCCGCATGGTCGCGTGACGCGGATCCAGACAGACAGACACGGACGACAATGAACGCTCGAGCGCAGTTTGTGCATCTATCTGTGTGTATGTGTATGCGCGCGCGTGTCTGTATGCATATATGTGCAAATGTGTGTATGTATGTGTGCGCGCGTCGATGCTCCGTGAACATTCGCGGAACTTCGTTTACGCGAACCGCGAACTTCGAAACGAACGCGTGTTCCACTCGTCGAGTACTGTAATCGACGAAGACGCGCGATGGTCTGACCATGTTCATATCCCGCAAGTGCTACGCCTTACACGTAACTGATACATGCAGAGCCACGTAACACGTGCACAATAAAATACCTAAGCAAAACCTAAGCCGTGTGTTCGCTATTGATCGTGGTGAAAGGAGTTTGCATGGTGTTTCTCGACACACGAGTGGCCGGTGTCGCGAAACGCGTCTGTTCTCCTTCCACTTCTTCCTCTGCTAATTCTTCCGCTACTTCTTCTTCTTCTTCTACTTCTTCTTCTTCTTCTTCTTCTCCTGATTCTTCTTCTTCTTCTTCTCCTACATCGAGAAAACGATGTTCGAAAGAAAGAGGAAGTTAACGTCGTTGGAAGCGAAGGTTCGTCAGGAAGTTACGAAAGAGTTGACCAAAAAGCGTGCTGGAAAACTGGGACGAAGAGAAAAGTTTCGTGGGCAGGTGATGAAAGGCGAGAGAGAAATCGAAGGAAGGATAGGCTGCTTGGTAACTCGAATTACACGCTCGTTGAAACATCGAATCCTTCGATCGAGTCTGAAAAGGATGGATGACGAAGTGGAAGGGAGAAATTGAGAAGATAGAGTTTGTGCTTTACATTCGCACAGAAAACCAAGGAAGTAGCCGTTCCGCGATCGTCCAACGGTTTCTAGTCATCCACCTAAACTTTTATGACCACGCACGCGTTCAATTTTCGCGACGAACTCGCGGCCGCTGTTCAAACGCTTCTTCTTTTCCTCCTTCCGCTCGCAAACGGAATCCATTTCAACGTTCGTTCACACGCGAGTGATGTTCCACGTTATGATCATTGTGGAAGGGCACCGGCGGAAATTCCACGCGTTTGCTAGTTTTCGCTCGAAAAGGATCGCCGACAGCGAACACGCAGAAATTCCTACGGAACCATCTAAACATGATTTAAAAATGAAAAATAGATTATAATTGTATACTTGTGACGAGCGTCGCCGCTGTGTACACCCTTATATCGACTGTGATTATAATGGATATAATTATTAAGTCTTTCAGAGGATGCCGAATAAATACACAGTACAGAAACTCGTTGCGAACGAGTTAACAAGCGCAGGATTACCTGGGAGTCCTCGAGGTCGGTAAGTTTAGACGTCTCGCGATTGCCAGTGGTTTCCCAATTGAAGTGGAATTTTTAATAATTCATCGTTTCTACGTGTTTGCTAAAATTGATAGAAAGTATCGTATAAATATGGATTGGGGCATTCGTTCTCGTTCTACGATGCAACAACGGCTTACGAATCTTTCTTTCTCTCAAGTCGTTTAGCGCAACAGTCTCGATCCAATAATTCGTTTCATTAAGTAGTCAAGCTTTTTCTTCCTCGCGAAATCGAATTTCACATGGTTAGGCGGGCAATGGAATCGAACGAACCATTGAATTTCCAAAGCGAGTTCATTTAGTTTCCCGTTGAAAAAGAAGCAATTAATTTCCTTTGGACGAGCGATCGGCTCGGCGACTCGCCCTACCACAGATTCCTTGGCTGACGCGTCTGAACTACGATATCGATCTCTCGAGGACGCCAACTGTAGGCAAGATCGGATAAGAAATGAAAACCGAGAAAAGAAAAAAAAAACAGGAAAAATGCGATACGCCGAGAACGCAACGCAGAATTTCGAATTACAGAGCAGAGATTATGGCCGCTCCTGGGATGATCGAAAAAGGTAATCGAACGTGCACAGAGAAACCGGCGAAAGGGAAGAAACAACGGTAACGTCATCAATAGCAGCAACACAATAACGAGAAACAAGTTGAATGAAAGAAAAAGGAAAGAACGAATTAAAAGAAGAAGAAAGAACAACAAGAGTTCGTGCAAAAGGATGGAATGAAGAAAAGAGAACGAGCGTAATCTCCAGACGTAACGCAATAAGTGCTTCGTTAAAATGAAGAAAAAACCTGCAATAAAGTGCTTCGAAAATAAACTAAAAAAAAAAGATAAAATAAAATAAAAGTAAAGTAAAATCGTAGTTGATTATCGAGAGGGTTAACAGAACAGAGTTATGGTTTAAGGCGAACCTAAGATTAAAAGTTATAACGTACGTGTCGCGCGAGAATACAAAAAGATAAAATATAAAGTAAAAACAGATATAAAATAGAGCACGTGTAATAGAGGGAAAGGGACGAATATTAAAACAAAATAAAAAAATTTGAAGAAAATAAAACAATGTGTGTTTGTATGTTTCTATGTTTATATAATCCCCGCGTGTGAGAGCGAGGCCGTAGAAGATCCAATAAAACGCACAAACAATTTAAACGAACGATTTAAAAAATAAAAAATAGAAAAGAACGTGGGATATGAAATGAGACGAACGAAAAAAGAAGGAAGAGAGAGATGAATGTAAACGGAAGTGAAACGAAGAACGCACGTGTGATGTGAGAAAAAGTAGTGACGGTCGTGTTGGCACAGGCAACCGAAAGCAGGTGCGTGCGTTTGATGTAACGACGATCGAGCAACCCGTTACGTTTGTTGCAAACGTGTCTTGTTGCATCGAGAATTGTAACGCGTGTAATAGTCGTTGTTCTTGGGCTACGTTCGTTGGAAAATATATCGTGGCTGATAGACCGATGTTGTAAAGCGAACGTTGTGTTTGAACATGAAACATATGTTGCAGTTGATAGTCACTGCCGTAGAAATTGTGAATATATTATCGATAGTGTAAATTTAGAGAGATATTGGATCGACCAGAAGCGAGTTTGGGATTACACGTCATGTTTGAAATATTTCAACGAAATTATTAGAAATCAGAGTAAGACGACGAATGAAATTTATGGAGAAAAAGATATAAAAATTCTCATTAGCCAAAGCGTGCGAATTATTATTAATTATATCGATATTTATTTTTCTGTTTTACGACAATTTTCCTTATTTCTAGGATATTTAATTTAGCGTGGTATTCACATTAAATTTAGTGTACTAATAATCGTTACACGGATTTAAATCTAAATTAAAATTAAAATGTCATTCGCAAACATATTTATAAAGGCTGGTAAATATGCTATATTTAAAAAATTCATATACGTTTTTACGAACAAACATTGACAATGCAATTAGGATATTAATAAATTCACGATACAACGAAATTTAAGATAATAGATAATCCCAAACTTGCGAAAGATAGCATAAGGATTGACGATTACAAAATTTCTGTTTATCGTTAGTTATTTTTCAAAATGACACGAACGATAATATTTTTTTAATAATTGTAAATAACGCGAACGAAATCACGTTTACCCGTTATGAATGAAAATGTAGCTGTTTTAAGTTATCGCGAAATGATATTTATCTCTCTAGATTTACTACCAGCTTCAAATAACGTTAATAATATCAATGTTTCGTCTATTTGTTTCATTCGCCGTATTTTTGACAAGAAACACCAGTTAGCCATGTTATATAAAATATAATTTGCGATTAATATATCTTGTTAGCAAAATTAAACATTATTTACAGTGCGACGTAGAATTTTATTAAAGTCACCGCAAGAACTCGCTTCGCAGCAAACAACGCAGCAACTAATTATTTATATATATATATATACGATAATTTGTTGTATCAATTTTTGGAAAAGGACCGAAGTTCGACCAGGTAAGTCATGCAATATTGATTACAGAATCTAAAAACACGTTCGAAAAATATCTGAACTCTAATCTCTAAATATCGAAATTATCAATAAACGAAGGAAACTCCCAACTTGTTTTCTATCAAATTCTTTCTATTTTTATAACAAATAATTAACCTTGTACGTTGCGCTACTACAATCATCGATAAACGATATAATCAAACACACGTATAAAGAAGTTAGGATAGTCATTAAAAAGAAAAAAGAAAGGCCTCTTTGAGCTTTGGATCGTAGTCGCTTCTCGAACAGTTTTTATCGCTATCGTATATTCTTGATATTTAATCACGTAAAGAAACTAACGAGTTGTCGATCGATCGTGATCGATTAGTGTCACTATCAAATACATACATAGTATCGTAATATATAGTTTCTATGACAATACGTAAGTGGTAGAGATTCTCGAAAAAAATCCAATTTCTCCGTGGCCGTGTAAAACACAGCGATCATACAACATATTTACATATTGACGCGCTTATATTTTTATATATGTATAGTAAGAAAAATTGTAAAATAGTATCGTTATAGCGTATTGTACATAAGAGACGGTATTACGTATCGTGGTTAATGGCGTTCCAGCGTTTCTTCGGAATTTTCGAACGCGTTGGCCAAATAGCTGAAAATACTCCAAATACTTCAAATATTCGAATATTCATCACGTAGATCGCTGAGCGTTGTTCTCATTTGAAATTGCACGGTTTCGATTATTTTGCTAAATAATAGCGTTAATTCTTTGTCTGGCATCGTATTTTATTTACTCCGTTCAAAACGTGCTTTTGTTTCGTCGTATGGAATTGTTCGACTTTGCGCTTTTTCGGAGAAATAAATTTGATGGGAAATTGTTTGATAACATATTACGGCTACAAGCAGCTCCTAACTTTTTCGATGAAAAATTGGTGTTATCGACATTTGCATATTAAACTTAAAATTAGGTCACAATAAAGGTTATTGAATTGTTTGAATTTCATTTGAGATTATGAAGTTTTATTAAAATTTCAGATTGATTTACATAAATGTCTAGTTCACGATAGAACACGGTTAACATTTAAGTACAATATTTTACTTTTGCCAAAGAAACGTTTGTTTCTTAAGATTATTGCTCTGAGAAAATAATACTTTCGAACTGCCGATTGTATTTAATAGCCATTCAACAAGTTACGTTATTTCGATTAAAATTTTCTAAGCTGACACTTGTCGCTGCTTTCCAGACAAAGTACCTTATAACAGACAATTGACTTGTTGAAAATACTGGGTGTTGCCAGTCAAAGAATTAATATTGTCTACAGAAACGAAGACGGTGTCGATGGTATTAGTAGTAGCGGATTGTACAAGTCAGACGTGGCTCGGAGCCGTCAGATTCTAAAATATCTGTGTTTTATTTCTCGCTGTTTCTGTTTGCCGAATTTCAGAGAGAGTGGAAATAAAAATCATCCGGATTAAACATTAATATACATAACATATAGAGCTGTATATTTTATTTCCAGTAAAAAATTGTTAACTTTTGCGTTAAATTAGGATCGCACGAAATAAAAAATGAATGTTACTAATGAAATTGTTTTAATTTATTGGGATTAAAAGTTTAAATTATACTTTATCATATTTCTTTTTTTATAAAAAATGTATAAGTTAAATTACCTCATTTCAGAATTCGAAATACGCAGTTTTACATTGAATAAAATTACAATGAAATTTAATACTTTTCGCTCAACGTACCTACAACGTCCCATTTGTCGGTATAATATCTCCAGTGTTTTACTCGTTTTGCTAACAAGAAGAACGTTAATAACAGAAATGTCACGGAGCATTTTTATCATTGTAGAATTTTCCACTATCGAGAGATATTTTAATCGATAACGATACCTACAATTTCTTTTACGTGAATCACCTTTGCAAATCCTCATATTTGTCGTATGTTCCTCTATTATCATCCAAACAGGAATCGAAGCGTATGATAAAAGAGAGAATTAATTAGCGTTCTGTTTGATTCGACGAATTCAGAGGACCTTCGAGTATTCTCATCTGCACCAGTATTATCCATCTACCAATTATACGCGTGTTTCTCTGAAACAACGATCTCTCTTCGATTCCACGAATTTCCAAGAACGTTACCCTTTGATCTCTCGCTTGTAGGCAGAGAATGCGTACAGCAGATAATCGTTCCCTTTTACCTTTACGACATACGCTATCGCTCAAATGTATCCAAACATTTGATTCTTAACAAGACGATTCACGTTAGGGGTGAAAATCCTTTTATATAAAATTTTCTCTTTTGTTACCATCAAACGAATGAAAATGAGATAATTTATCCGTTGATTCAATCATTGGTTAACAAATATTCTTACTTATTTCAATAACATTTAGGTACGTACCGTTACTATAAATTACGAATCGATCAAGTGTCCGAATATCTGCAAGCGGTAGCATAAATCTGACGTTAGATGATTCTGAAAATCGTACAAAAACGATGGACATCGACGAACGTAAACAGCAATTATAACATCGTGTAACGAGGTACATGTCGTCGGACACGCGTTCTACGTGTCCTGGTTCCTTGAATTCGTCGATATTGGCATGAAACCAGCTGAGCGGCGAACGTCTGGCTAGATTTTAGGCCGAGTTATTTACATACGAATGGAGACTGAACCGAATGCATTTGCCAAACATTTTTTTCTTTCACAACCCCACGCTCGATATTTTCGACATCCGCAGACCCGGTTGTACAGTATGTCTCGTATAATGTGAACAAGAATGCATTTGGAGATGAGAGGGGACAGCTGGTGATTCATGGGACGCGTGTCGTGTCGAGTCGTTAATCGTTTAGCCGATAATACCGTTTCCGGTCAATACGCACGAAAATCGTAATTAATGCCTGAAATGTGCGGAATTTTGATGCGTCCTGTAACTCTGTTTCAAAGTGCGCAACGATGCACGAACGTTCCGGCGAATTCTCAAAATATTTAATATTGGGAAAATGTGGCACGTTTATGGAGCTTAATTCGCATGTTTTCAAGCGATGCAGATGATTATAAATGACGCGATAGAAATTCACTGACCGTTTCCCGCCTTTGCTAAATTTAGACATTTTTTACTGTTGCAACTGGATACGTTACCTTTTTTATTTCGTCATAATTTCGATCTGCCAATTTTCTTTCCCCTTAGCATGAATTTCTGAAATTTCTCAAACGTTTATTCTCCTTCGCTTGATATTTCGACGTTGATGCGTTCGAAGAGTTTACGCAGGAATTTAAGAGAAATATGAACTTTCGTAAAAATAGGAATTTTATCGAATAATAAACGGACCGTTGCTTGCAGTGGCTTTCACGAACCTTTTCTCTGTAGATTTCGATCTGTTACTGCTTGAAAATACAAAGATTCGAGGTTTGCACGCTCGAGTAGCCACAAAAGATTACTCGAAGCGACAAGATCATAGCATTCCCGTTTGACGCGAGAAAATGCTCTGGATCGATAGAAAAGAATTCAGCTCGAATAATGTTTCCTCGGTCCGGTAATCGGGAGGAACGTTGTTTTAATCGCAATCAAGTACCACAAGAAGACATCGATAATCGTATCGACTGTCAGGTGTTAGCTCATCCTTTGTGTACTTTTCCTACCGACGATCCTCATCGATTTTCGATTATCTCCGTTTTCGTAATGAATATTCCTAAAAGAATTGGCGCGAACCGATGGTTAACGAACGCGAAGAAAAGTGGCCGGAAGGTTTTGTACGAAAATGAACCGTTTCCAGAACGTTTCGTGAGAAAATTTAAGCCTTTAATTCTTCACGCAAATCGACCGATCTCTGTATCACTTTGAATTACAAAATTCGGCCTAGTTCAGCGTCCCGTGTTCGATTTGAATTATTTATTACCATTTCAATTAATTACGAGAAGAAACACCAGCTGTACCTGTCGCAACGAAGCATAATTTTCTAATGTATTGGAAATAAATTCCAACCATTCAGCTAACGAAAATGTCTCTAAATAATGAAAAATTGCGATTGAAATGTCAATGATCGTTTTATATTACATTAAACATAAACGTATTATAATTCGAAATCCGAGATATTATAATTTCCACAAAGATTCATGGGGTTATCAACATAATGTAAGACGAATAGGTCAGCGGTGGATATATACCCGAAAATAATATGCCACTTGGTCTAGAAAATTGGAAAGACAAGATATTTGTTACTGTACCTCGATGGAAGAATGGCGTCGCGTCCAATTTAAATTACACCTCAAAGAACGATCCATCAGGTATCTAAGTTGGAAATTTTAAACTCTTAACTTTAATGTAGTAATTAATATTTCGTTTTTTTTTAAATAAAGATATAGAATGTCCAAAATTAAATCCTTATCCTAATTGGGAAACGAATTACATTAATACACCTGATGGCATTGTAAGCATCTTTCGTGTCAAAGTGGATGCTTGCGATCGATTATGGGGTGTCGACACAGGTACTAATGTATTGGAAATAAATTCCAACCATTCAGCTAACGAAAATGTCTCTAAATAATGGAAAATTGCGATTAAAATGTTAATGATCGTTTTATATTACATTAAACCTAAACATATTATAATTCGAAATCCGAGATATTATAATTTCCACAAAGATTCATGGGGTTATCAACATAATGTAAGACGAATAGGTCAACTAAATCTGCTTAAGAAGGAAACACAAGTTATATCGAACCGAAGCACAAATTCTTGTCATCGTTACTCCATTATTTACGAAAAATGTATACCTATCGTAAAATTGAAAAGCTTGGGGAAAATTTGACCTCTCTTTATCTCTTCCATACCACGTCGCAACCGAGATTTTGTTAAAAAGCGGTCTTGCCGAAAGCGTGACATTCGTTTAAGCGAAATCGTATTTTCCGACGAAGCGTAGCGTTTACCGTAGAGAACGACAGCCCGAAGAGCGTCTTTTTCCACGTTGCTTCGCGTTATCCGTAGAACAGCGAACAGGAACAGCGTGCAAAAAATAATTGGGAGCGAGACGAGAATATACGAATAGAAAGAAAGAACGAACGAGAATAAGAGAGCAAAAAAAAAACAAAAAAAAAAAAAAAGAGAGAATGAGAAGAAAGGAAAGACCGAACGATGATGAGTGGCAACAACAGCACTGTATATTATTGCAATTATTTATTATTACGACATGTTCGTTGACTATTATGTTAGAAATAAAAACTACATTGAGAAACTGGCCGAGTAAAGTGAATTTCTAATGGGACAAACCCTCGAAATATTTCCATTCTTCCCCGAGATCTCCCTTGTTCATCCCACTCCGACGTTTATTCTACCCCTATCGTTTCATTCTCCGGCCCCTTTCGCTCTCTATAGTCAGGGAAACACCGAAGTGGGAAGGCGAGGGCACTCGAGCCGGAAGAAAAGCGGAACAAGAGACGAGGACGCGGCTGAAGGCTCCGCTTCGAAACACAATATTTGCTGTTTCTTCATCGCCCGCCCACTCAAGAACGATTCCACGAGTTTTCGAGTGCTCGATCGCTGGTATTAGATTCACCATGCTCGAAACAGAGAGTATTCGCTCGTTTCGCAGAATTATTCGAAGGGTGAAAGCTCGGACTAAAGAGAAGAACTTTCGAGGAGGGTCGAGTCATTCGGCAGATGAATACATATTCATCCCGAGCCATTTCACTCTTTCAAATCGTTGTTTTATCTTTCCTCGATATTTCTTCCTGCGCGGCAGATAGATTTGACATTTGTGAAAATATATCCAACACGATGATACGTATTTAAAAAAATTTAATGTTTCTCTGCGTTAGAGACAGCTTCCAGAATATCCGCGGAATTTCTGAAAATTCAGAGACAGTGGCGGTGTTAAGTTTAGCTTTATAAATTTGTTACCCTTTGTAAATTCCCTAATTATCGTACAGCTATTGTCACCTAATTCTCTTCTCCTTTGGTTCCCTTTTTTTGCTGTAGTACACTTTTTGCAGAGTCAACGGATTTTTAATTAATTGCTAAATGCACGTTCCATTGAGCAATCTGAAAGATCCTGTTTGTCCGAAACAATGCATTGGAAATGGGTGGCACGGACAAAAATCAATATTTCGTATTGTTTAAAGGTTCCTACCCGTGCCATTCAGGTGGCATTTATTCTCTCGTCTACCACTTACTGATAAACGATTCTAGACAAAAGACTGAAAGTAAATTTCGCGTGTCTTTCCGTAGTTGAAATAATATCTCGATAAATATTGAAACAGTAATACGTAGAATAGCAATAGACTTCGTAAATAACAATAATTTGTTTTTATTCTATCTGCTCCTCTATAAAGAACAGATATTTCTTTTCATTTCCTCGTTTATTCCCTCTGTTCGGAAAATACCTTATTGTCCTGCGCTTTTTCGTGCTGTATGGTTTCATTCGTGTATTTAATTTATGCGTTCCGCTAAAAGTCTCGTTTTTGCGCGAGGAACGATCGAAAAGAAAGTACAGTAAACGTAACAAACAAATTTATTTCTTAATTTTAGACTTTAATATTATGTTCCGCTATTATATATAACTGACTTAATAAATAGCTAAAGAAAATTTTTTATTAAACAATAATTTAATTTTAAGCTCAATAGAAATACCGTTTTAAATACAAATTAGAATTTCTAAATTCGTTTCTGTCGAATATTTTCAAAATGAGGTGTTGGAGCCCAATATTCCGTTGATTGTGGCACGGGTGTTGTTAAATTTGCATACGTTTTTGCTAATGATGGTAAATTTACTTCGGTGGTATTCGTTTTATCTACGATTTCTATATTTTTGTCACTGTCCGATCTTGATATTTTGATATGCAGTTTGGGATTTTCACCTTTGACCATCTGCAATCATTAAAAAGACGTACGGATATAATAACAATCGAAAACGAACAAAATCTATAAGTAAATTATTAATTTCGAGTTACAGCTATAATCCTGTGAAGTATATCCTTGCAAATGCCACTTCAAATTTTCGTCGTGTCGATTCGATACATTTACGCGATACTTCAGAATTACGAGCATACGTTGAAATTTTGAATTACGTTAAAATACGTCTGTTTTTCTCGTATCACGATTCAAATTAAACACCTACCACTCGTCTTGTTCATCGTTGTCTCGTTTCTAATAAGAGATTTTTCAAATAGAATTCTCTAATCTACGTTTCACGTAATAACGTAATAAATGATTTCACAATGATTTAGTATACATCGACCTCGCATTTTATCATAAAAATTATACAGTATCATAAATCGGATAAAAAATCCTGATATAATATAAATACAAATAATTATTTCATACACAGTTTAATTCTAGTTTCACCTTATTTCAAATTTCTCACAAAATTTTTGCACATGTACGTTTCATTTTTACTTATTCGCGTAATGTTTCGAATTTTAAATATCTCCGTATTAAAATTTGTATTTCGATATTTTTATATCAAAATTCGCATTTTAATATTCCTCTACCAATATCCATATTTTAATACTTTCGCATTGAAATTATTTGAATTATGACATAATGACTTTTTACTACTAAATCATTTTCCTACGTGTTTCTAGATCGAACATTTAACTCGTACATAATACATATATACATATTCTGCGATTTTTACCTTTATTTGCATCTTTTTGTTATTAAGGTTCACCACTTTTGATTCAATGTCATCTTCATCCTCGATATAATCATTTTCAATAGCGTACACAGGTATAGAAATTCTTTCGTAATTCCTTTTCCGTTTTTCATAATTATCGTCTTCGTATTTATCTTCTCCTTTAGGCAATTGTATCACGATGGTGTAAGGATGATGATCTTCGGCGCGTCCATCGAAATCGTCTCTCGTAGAAGCATATCTGAAACGTCTGTTTATTGCTCTAGCGACTCTCATAACGAAGCAAATTTTAATTACGAGCCATGATAAATCTGTTAGTGAACTGTTCTACAAATAACTTGCGATCTAGTTTTCGATCCAATTACCAAAAACCAGACGTTTCGAGTCGAATCGCTCGAGCGTAAATCAAATTAATCTTGCACAATTTTATAATTAAATTTAATGCCAAAAATATCGAAATTTCCCACTCCCCCTTCCGGTGATTGTCCAGCACGTGACGCAGTCGATAAATCTACGACGTCGAACCGACAAATTAAACCGGGGATTTTGTAAAGTGGCACGGACAATGCGTCGTTTATTGACATCTGGGTTTATGCTTTTGGGCATGTGGTCATTAAAACGCGGGAAATTAATACAACTGTCAATTATCGAAATTTAATAAACTCTACGATCGTCGACGAGCTTAATTTTCAGAATATACCTCGCGTATCTTTTATCTTAAATTTATTTTTCTTAATTGTACTTTTTACGTTATACATGTAATGGCCAATTCAAAATAAATAGTAATCGGAGTATGAAATTCCTAACTGAACGAAGCGAACTATGTTCGCTATTAAATAATACTGCATAAATAAAGAAAAAATACGTATCGCGCAACTCAATACTCACTCCGTACCTATTATAACTTGGTCTTCGAGAATAATGGTCTTCCGGTGATATCCTCTTAGAATGGTAGAACTTGGATGATTTGTGATCCGCGTACGATCGAGGCCGCCACCATGGTCTACGTTGATAGTACTTGTACGGCCTGATTAGTTTGTAACCGTCTCCCATTTCGATAATTTCGAACAGCAACGCGAAAAGTGCAACTAGAAAACAGCGCTAGTGAAGCAACAAATTATTGATTTTATACGATTCAAAAAATGATCGAACGAGATAAAAACGTATCTTCTTACAAGTCTTTTATTAATTTTTAGTCTTTTTTTTTCATAATTTATTAATATATCGTAGCTGGAATTTAACGACGTTCCTAACTTCGAATTTCGATTATTTGTCGTTTACGTTATTGCCATTTAACTGACATTATTCGAGAAATTATTGCACGATTCGCTATTCTTTCGTGGGTGATATAGTATACGATTATTTCACACGTCAAATCATATTATACAGTCTCCGTGTTTCGAGTTATCGAGTTGTCCGCATACAATCAGTTTCTCAATTTCGATCCTATTGATAGTCCTTCGCGTTTCTATCAATTTCGACGATAAAACAACGTCATGACAACGCGTTATGATAAACGTGAATGGTGAGAATCGGCAGATATTGTTTTATTATACCCCGAAAATGTGTTACGAGACGAATGGGGAAGAAGACAGAGGTAGGCACGTTGCGCCTGCCGTATACGTGATTGCAGCTCCATTCGGAAAATTAATCAATGAAAATTAATTAATTAATCAATGTTCCAACGTGACGTAAATATTCCATGAAACTCGACATAGTAAATTGTAATGTAATTAGTACTCACCCGTATAAGTATATTCATTTTCGAAATTAAGAAACTCCACTTTGTACAATTACCCCGTTGCACTATTATATTTATTCGAATAAAGTTCGTGATTTAAAATAACATAGCCGAATCTGGCGATCGTACAAACACGTGTGCACTTCGCCACTTTCGAGCGATTCGAGTTCTATCGTTCACTGTGATCGAAGAGAACGGACACAAATTGCGAGGCGAAGCGTCGTTTCATGCATTTCTGCACGGAATAACGAATCGTCGATGATCTCGTTCACGAGGCAACGTCCATGTGCGTCGTCACATGACTCGAAAGTTTTCATCCTCTAAACTTTCTTTTATATTTTTCCCCACTCTGTCGCAATTACGCGTATGCCGACTACGCGAGAGAAAATTCTGATCCGATGGTCCATTCGTTTCTTACTTGATACCCCTTTTTTTTATCTGTACTAAATCTCAGGTAACACGGACAGAAACGGTAACCTGTGTTGAACGAAGCGACGCTCGTTAGCTACGTTTCTCCATCGGTCGCGTTGTCGCTTTCATTCCATTCATTCGCGTGGAACAGTGACGAGAAGAAGATGCTTTATCGTACGTTAAATACTTTCTAGTTTCCCTTTTTTATGTTTTTTGCTACGTTATTTACACTATGTTCGATACTTCCTAGTTTTTCTTTTCTCTCCTTCTACTTCTCTTTTTCCTATATTATTTACGAACGAATCAAACGCTCGCACGATTTATTAATAGACAGTAGATGTGTTTAATAATTTTGTAAATTATCTTTCATCAACAACGAGCGTGCATTTGCTGAAAATTTCTATTGCCAAGATTTATTTAAATTCAGATCGACGATAAAAGGTAGAAGTCGTCGTATTTTCGTGGAAACTAATCGGTCGAAATAAAAGCTTAGAGATAAATGAAATTGTATATTCTTAGAAAATGAAATACATAATTATTTATAGATAATTTCTTTACGTTTGTACGAGTCGTCATGTAGAATCTTCTATTGTCGAGCACCTATTGTCCATTCTATTCCGTCGCTACGAATCGCTATTCGCCATTCTATTCTATCGTCTATTGTCACGAGGACCCTATTGTCAACAAGTCTCTATTATCCCGATGCTCTTACTCTTTTCTAAATATTTCCTGCTGTAAAAACTTCCTTGCATTCGTTAATTTATTATCATTTTTTAAACATCGACATTGGTCAACCTTACAATTCGTATCGTTGAAACATTTTCAAGATGATTTACTAGACGTGCGTTTCATTAATTTACCTATTATGATACAAATCGAATACGTACCTAGTGATTAAATTAGTTAATATTAATTAACATTCAACGCAAACGTGCTTAGTACGTTTTCATAATGAATTCTCTTTAAACTAATAGATCGCTCTAATGTATGTAATTAACATGCGATTAAGGAGTCAATAATTAATGAATCTCTTCTGAAAGTATCGATCGTTGTGACACGTAATATTCATGTAGAAGATTAAAATCACGTAAAACGTCGCTGGAAATATAAATCAAAAAATTACATGCTGCAAGTAAACCGCTGCATTTTTCATTAACTCTGCTTTTATGCACGAATATTTTACAACATGCGTTTTAAATAAAATATAACTACCAAGATAATATTTAATTACGCAATACGTTAACACGATATTAATTTAATTTTCCAGAGAATCAATATTTCTGTTTGTACGACGATTTTGGTTGTGTCAAAGCAAGCATACGTTTCTCAATTGCTATAATATTTATGAAATAAAATAAGTTAAATATTCACAGCTCATATTCTGTCTCGTATTTAATATGATCTTATATCTATCAGATATTTAAATATGCAAAAACACACGAGATACGCGGCAATATAAATATTAATTATCTAAAACAAATCATTTATATTATCTAGGCAATGAAACAAATCTCTACTTGTATTTCATTTCGTTAGTAGCGTTGGTCAAAATAGAAATTTTCCTAAACATTCTAGTAACGGTATCATCTTAATACTGATAAAATGTATATTGTATTACCTTAATACTATTACTAACACATCTTGTTAGACATTGTTACAACAAGATTGGAACAGGATAAGCCTAAACCGGATGTCGGTCTACCCAAACTTGTCCCTCACAGTCGCTTATTCTCGTGTACACACACACACACACATACACACGTTCACACGCCTCGTCTCCCTTGTCTGGTATCGTCTTCGCCATTTTACGAAAACCGACTTTAATACCGAGGAACTGCACGGGTAATAAAAGGATCAGTGAGAACTGGGACGACGCCAGTGCCAAAAAGTTTGATAGGTTTGAGAGAATTGAAGATACCATATCGCGATGCCGGTAAATCCAAAAACATTGAGCGAACGGAAGTAGTAATCCTGACCGACCAAGTTTTACGATTCCTAAACTATTTCTGAAACATACACTGTCGTGATCGTTGCAAATGATACTCGTAATCGATATACAACTAAGCAAAATCACTATGATTTTTATAAAAGTTTGCCAGCTAGTAAACTATTACGATCGCTGTAATAATAAAAATGTAAGTTTTGTTAATACTTAATTGCGTAATTATAAGCGATCCGGTCAACAGCTTAAATCGCTATCGCGTTAAATTGAAATTGAAAGGACAAGGGAAGCAAGAAACGATATATTTATTATAAAATCATAAAAGATATAACTTAGAAAAAACGAAGCTGGCACCCTGCTGGGGGTAGCCACCCACATGCTATATTTATTTTTTATTTTATTTTTTTTTTTCTTCACCAACAAGATATAACACTTTATCAAATGTCCACAAGGACAAATTGTAAAATAACCAAAATAAAATAAAAATTTATTATAAAATGAATTAAGAGGAAAGAAACGAGAAACGGGGAGAGATTTGAAGAAACTCAAAGGCAAGGCGGACGAAAGGAAGAAAAGAAGCCATCAGAGCGAAAAGGAAAATTGTCTGCTAGTGACGACACCTTTCGTGAACGCTACATTACCGTCATATTGTTCAAAACTGTGTTGTACTAGAGGAAAGATGGGACAGTTTATCGTAAAGGTCCTAATTTGAACGTTACGCTAAAGGCACGGAACAGCTTTAAAACCATGTGGAAAGTAAGTGGACGGAGAGACTGCTTTCTTCTGGAGAGAAGAGCAAACGAGGACAACCATAAAAATGCTTAGGAGGAGCTTGTGAAGCAACACCAGTGTATGCAAAGATACGTACGCAAACTTGCTCGTGAATGCAATAACGTGTAAATTTATCTCGTTGGTGAAATGGAAATATCGTTTGTACGACAAACTTATAATTTTTCTTAAAAAGATTTTAATCGCCTTGAATGTATACGCGTACAAGTATAAAATTTTCATTTAAATAAAAGCATCGATTCGTTAAAATATAACAATTTCTAGTACTTGGGAGAATTACTGTAAGAACATAAGGAAGCTACAAGTTAGACGATTCTTTCTTTGCATGTTTTATTTAACCACGTGTGAGGTTTCAAGAGACAACTACAAAGACTTGGATCGTTCGTCACTCACAAGGTACATTACATACAAATATGTGCATCCATATAAAATGTGAGGAATGATATGTGCATTTAATTTGAAACACAATCGACAGGAAAATGTAACGCTGATTAACAATTTCTGGAAGCATAGTATGGATCAAGTGTTAACAAACGCTTTCTCAACTTCCTTTTACAACGATTCCTATCATTTTTATCCGCACATAAAAGATATAAACTAGCAAACACGAAGATGGCACCCCGCTGGGGGTAGCCACCCACGTGCTATATTTTATTTTTATTTTTTTTTACCAATAAGATATAATACTTTATCAAATATCCTTCAGGACAAATTGTAAAAACCAAAATAAACTAAAAAAAACAATTTGTCCGCAGTAACGTTAAATTGTACCGTCTCCATTGGATGCAAACAATGATACTCAGTCCTTTTTTTTAAACCTAAGAATAAATTAAAAATTCGTTTAAAATAGCGTATAGAATAAGTTCAGTCTTTGTTAAATTTGTTTCGTACATTACATGACGTTTCAAGCGAAAATGAACTTTTAAGTACATTCGTTAAGAAGAAAAAACAAGGATAAGAATTCCAGAAGAAGAAAAGGTATAAGAATTAAGTAAAAAGCACATCAAATTTGAGTTAACTGATTTTCCCCAAACGCGAAATATATTGCCTGATCACGCGATATTAATTGCGAAAAGAAAGAAAACAAAATCATAAGCGGCAACTGTCGTTCGCTTTTACACGAACGTCTTTACATTTTCAATTACGTGGCACTGTAATAAAGTCGACGCAAACACGTTTCAACGTTCACAGCGAAATCAATATGAATTATCGTGAAAAACATACCACGTTCGTGAATCAGAATACAATTGGATGAAACGACGATGAAGAAAGTACTTTTAACGACGATGATCGAAGGATGCGAATGTAACGTTAATTCGAGAGGAATTCGACGAGTTTGTAGAAATGTGGAAAAATTGGAACGTTTGTTTTCGTTGATATAGCGTTTAAAAAGCGGTACAAATAGTCGTATAAATAATTGTACTATCAAAGCTTTGAAAGAAGCATATCTGTATCTTTTCACGTTTCGGATCAAAGTAGTTAATAGACATAGAGATTGTTAGGTTGCTTATGTAAATACCATTTACGGTAGGCATACACAGAATCGCAATAAGATTTAACGAAGAATTATACAATTTAAAAGAAGAGAATCAAACAAATTTGATGAAAAATTGTAGCTTCAAAAATGGAAATAACTTGAGATTTTTTAATTTGGACAGATACAAGAAAAATTTGATTTATATACAAATTAAATCGTACCTTACGCAAAAGTATCTGGGTGACTTATCAACAATCATAGACAGGAGAGTGTCGCTTACTGTCCAATTTACATCATCTTAGTGCGATTCTGTCTGTGTATAATTTATGGTAAATTCAACCCTTTGCATTCGCGATATACTAATGACAACCTAACGTCTTGTCTCAGAGTGACAGAAATGCGACAACATATCGTATACGTGTTATAATATGCGTCGGCTAGGTCTACAGACAATACATCGCGTGTGATATACTGTATCTTCGTATAACGTTTATATTACACGACGGGCCAAGATATTTTATTATTTAAAATACCTTGAAAAATGTATCACGGACTCGTGTTACAGTCTTCCAGTTTTTATATCTCTGGGTCTCGTTCCAAGAAATAAAAAAGGCTTCCAATGTTTTGAGACAAATACTGCCATCGAATAAATGTGTGAAATTCTTTATACTAATAACGATTCTTTCATATCTGTCGCAAACTTAAAAATATTACCTAGGTTTTTAAATAGAAAAAGCAATTGAATCAAATATGATTCAAAGAACGTGGAGAAATTAAATCGAGCAAGATCAAGAATATGGAAATTAAATAATTTCCTACGAAATGAAATTTTGGTATTTCATATAAATTGTAAATTGTAATCATTAAAGCAATCGGCAAAGTGCAAAGGGTTCACGCTCATTATCAGACTTGTCTCTGATATTTGCTGTTCGCTAAATGAAATCATAGCGTGTAAAGTATGAAGATTCCCACGAATATTCAGCTCCTTACGAGGAATAATTTTCCTATTTTACAATTGTCTAACTTTCATAAGTTCTAATTTACGCTTGGAAAATCTCATTTTCCCCGTTTACGTGCCACCCAGCAAACTAATTGTTTCTTTGGTTTATTATATATTTGTCTCCGATATTTCTCATGGGTGTTGCGATCGATAATTTCGGTCGCGAGAGCGTAAGATTCTGTCGATACAATGACAGAAACTATAAAGTTTCAACGCTCGTATAAAATCCCAAGCACAAAATTTCTTATTCGACGACCGAACGTTGAAACTTTTCTCGCGTATCTTGGCTATAATTCGTGATACTTTCTTTGGAGCGACTTTTACCTAGAACATCACCAATGTCGTTACCGAAACCTGTTATTCGCGGATAATTACATCCATCAACTGTCTTTTAATAGCCGAAAGAACAACATTGTCCGAAAGCCTTTAAAAATAAGACTCGAACTTTCACCGATGATTTTAACGATCGATCATCCACCATGATGTGTTTTATGTACGATTCTTAAATTAAATTTTATAACTATCAAAACTAATACTATGAGATTCCTTTATATGTTACATTCACGGAACGCAAACTATACGCAAGTTTCCATTTTATATTCCAAAAACGAGATCTAAAAGAATTCATTACTAGATAAAGGCATAGCAAGTAAAAGATATAACAAAAATTTCCTTCATATCGTAATAATTGCTAAATAACAATCGTTATTGTTAAATTATACCGTGTACCGTATAGTTAAAATTCTTTAGAATGTCGCTTTTAAAATGTAAACTGAAAATCTATTTGGTCAGAAACTCTTGCACGTTGCCGTATGTTCAAACAAACGCAACGATTCGTATTATAAAATAAACAATATATATTAGATTGTCCGAAAAGTTTCTTTCGTTTCATAAGGCGATAATAGACGAACGGCAATTTCTGTTTTATATTATTTTATCGAATTAGGTGTGATCCATTTCCTTCTATTTCTATTATTACGTTCCTGCATAATTCAGCAAACTAATATAAAACAAAAAACATTGCGCGTCTATTATTTCCTTATAAAACAGAAAGAAACATTTCGGACAACCTGATATATATAGCTTCCTTCTCAATACGAATCTTCGATTTTACATTACCAATTTTTTAATAAATTCCAAGTCTCGAATTATATATTTCTAACAGTTTCGTGAAACGAGTGTATGAAAAATAAAAATGCTTTCGTAATAGGACCGGACAGAGGTAACACACGCGCTCCATTTTGTCCTTTCTTTAGTAATCCTAGAGGACATCTTCGGTTGTCTGTTCGAAAGATTTATCGTTACGTCGGGAATATATCGTGTCTACTATGAAATGTAGCACTACGCGTTGGTTTCTTGTAGCTCGGTGCAGTCGGTGGGTTTCACCTCGAGCCACCAATCGTTAGGATAGTGATACTTTTGCAATTCGATGCCTCCTCTAGGGACAGGTATTAATCGACTACCGAACAGTTTCGCCGGTAAGGGAGGAATTATAAGCCGAGGTGGAAAACATTGTAGACTGGGGGAAAATTCGCAGTCCGGAGGCAACACCCTTCTTGTCCAACCTACTCTTCTTACCATTCGTGTCTGCGGAAAAAGAAAGAAATTATTATTTCAAACGTTAAATAATTAAGTAATCTTGAATACGTAACGTAGTTTCAACGTGTTTCTTAATTCGAATGTACGCGTTGTATAGCTGAAATGTAAACTACTTTGGTATAGTTGGATAATTCTTTTTTTAAACAAATTGATCATTGTAGGCAAGCTTGAAGAATTTAGTTATTTAATGAAATTCTAAGAGCCCGATTCTTGACATTTTGAACGTTCAATGTTTCAAACAACGCGTGTATTCTAAACAGAAAATATTAGTTCTATTCGCTGTAAACTTAATTTCATCATTAGAACTTTTACTTTTGCGTCATAGTTGGGTATAGTAAAAGATGAAATATAATTGTTCGCTATGCTGTGTCGGAACGAAAAACATTTGAAATAACCTTAATATCTTGATGCTCTAGATTCTTGTCCTTCTATGCTGCAAAACGATCTTTAAAAGTTTATATCGTACGTACTAAAGTTGAGCAATGTTAATAAAAGAAAGTTCAACGGTTTATTGCCGAAAATAATGCCAAACGATAACTTTCTGTTGTCCTAGTTGTCTGATATGTAAAACACATCTCGTAAACCGTAGGTGATGTTCACGTAGTTTGGAGTTTACAACTCGTAACCAGACATCGTCATTAACATACGAATCTGATATTTTGTGCGAACCAAACTGTTTGCATATAGCAAAGTAACGTAGCTTCTAACATACTCGTTGGCACACAACTTTCAAATATCTCGTATCCTTGTCCCTTCTAAATATTCTATTTCACGAAATAAATTACAGTATTCAAAAGTATTCATAGAAAATGATTTATACAAGAGATCTGTAGTTGTTTCAGTTATATTCTTGCACTAACCGCGTATTCTACGTTTGCGCTACTAAAGTACAAAAGGAAAACATAGTAATAAAATTTACCACAGCATCCTTCTCGAAGACGACGACCTCCACCTTGGGCGCATCTTCGTCGACCCCGTGTTCCTGGATGCGATACACACCGGCCGCGTGCAGGTATGTAGCGCTCAAAGCAGCTTGACGAAATGCTTTCGTGATTAGGACATCGTCTCTGAGAGTGTCGACCAAGCAAAGCTCGACCTTACGTGCCCATGGCAAGGCACGACCGATTCGAACTTGACCCCAGAGTCCTCCGAAGCACAGAAAGTGCACGATGCTCAGTTTCGCTAGCACTAAGTGGACCCTAATGGAGTCACACACGACAAAAGAGTTGAACGAACGATAGCTTGGTGAAACTCGTGACGAGAGAAAACCGTGCCTAGTGAAAGTTTCGCTTTAGTCACGCAGACGAATTTGACGGTTCGTCACCTCGTGATTGAAGCGAACTTTCGGTGATCATAACTCGGCTCCATTTGATCGTGCAGCGAGCTATAAAATTGTTAGCGAATACAGTGCGGATAATTGTTGGTGAAATTGAGGAATAATCGAAGGAACAGACGCTCGGTCTATCGGTATACCGGTCAGTGGAATTGTTTATACGGAGAAATATACGTTCATGAACATATAAATACTTTGTACGAATAATTACAGTGTAAGACGAACAAATAGAAGTGGAAATCGTGTTATAGAAAATCATATATATATCGTGTATATGTGATTGTTGCTAGCGAAAAAGTTAATTAGGGTGAAAGGTAAACAAAAGAGTAGTTTATTTAAGCAAATCGTTGTAACAAAAATGGGAGACAACATTCTGGTATCTTAAAAATCACAGCTGCTCGTAAAACACAGAATTAACTAATTGATTAACGTGCTTACCATTGTAAGCATTAGGAGTAGTAATTACACATAATATAGGCAATAATTGAAGCAAGTAGTAGAGGATCGCGGAACAAACTAGCATGCCAACACAAAGGAGAATTAACCAAAGTGTTCAGACGTGAACTTAACTACAGCCAGTAACTAGAACTGAATCGTATGGACCTGTAGGTAAGTTCGTGTAGCTTCTCCGTGAATTCCTCCGGCACGCTGCACGGTTGCCGAGGTGTCTCTTGCCGACTGAGGCTGTACCAGAACAGCACGATCATGAGAAACAGCGCCGCGAACGCTTGTAGCGGAGTGATATGAAATCGTCTGCGGGACCAAAAGCTCATGCTGGTAACCTTAAACATAAAGCAGCGTCGTCGTCAGCTCAAGCGTTCGTCGTTAGAATCAACGGAATCTCGACGATTAAAATAAACGCAACTGTTCATCCACGATCAACCATCGAGAAAGATATCTTTCGATCGAACAAAGTCACAAACGATCCTAACACCCCGGATCCAACATCGTGACGACTAATCATTGCGTAATTGCGAGGAACGACGCGAGCAAAGGCATCGCGACGCTACGAGATCGTGCAGCGACGTGTGTAAACGCGACGTAAAACGGACGCATGGCCTCGCGTATTCACTAGGCCCGTCCAAATTCACGTTCTCGCGACACTGCTTTTTTTATCACCCTTGTCGCGCACCACCATCACCGAATATTTGCGATTCCGCCGTAACTAACCCCC
This sequence comes from Bombus pascuorum, assembly GCF_905332965.1. Taxonomy (NCBI): domain Eukaryota; kingdom Metazoa; phylum Arthropoda; class Insecta; order Hymenoptera; family Apidae; genus Bombus; species Bombus pascuorum. Next base: position 2,279,645 of record NC_083488.1, on the reverse strand, counting down.
ACTATCCACTTTGTACGCGGAATGCCCGCTAGAACCGGCAACGTTGCAACCAATCGATTTTCCTACCTTACCGACCTACAGTTCTTGATCGGTGGCGCCATAGCTGGACCGATTGGTCAGACTGTTCGCGCTCTATCCAACGGCAAGATGCCCCTGTGATTCTCTCAACTGGAATTTCGATCTATTATCCACTCGACACGGGGAAAAGTAGAGTACGAAAATAAATGCACCGACGTGCTTGCTCCGGTTTCTTTCATGGGAGGAGAGAAGTTTATCATTTTGATGGGTGGCTCGTCGAAGAATCTAAGTTAACCGATGCGGGAAAGGGAAACGCGGCAAACGTTGGAGACTTTTGCGGCGTTGCGGTTCGCACGTGACTGTACCAGAAATAGTTTTTCGCCTTTGGAATCTTAACGGATCGACGCCGCGCAGATTTCCGTATTCCTTTTTCACTCTGTTCCCCCTTTTCCTTTGTTTCTTTTTGTTTTGTACGTACAGGTCTTTGTACAAAGAAAAATTCACAAGGCAGGGGGTTGATCTCACAGTTGCATAATTCGACGATGAGAACTCTATATTAAAATAGGCAACTTCGCAATGCATTTAACATAATAAAATGTTCGCAGAATAGTTTCGTTTGTACGAATGCAGTATCGGAATATTAATTGCTACGTAATTCAGTATTTCAATAATTTTCTATAATGCGCATTGTTGTACATTTATAAACGGCCGATAGTCGTGTGGGGTCAAATATGTTTGACCAGAATGGTAAAATGAATGTGTAATATTACAGGGATCGTGCTCGTACGCGAAATACCAGACAGATCAAGCAGAACGAAACGAAATTTCATATATGGCGAAGTTTAAGCAAAAAGTTGCGATGGAAGCTATTAAACACGGATGCACGGAATAGGTGGTGTATTACGTGTGCGCAATTCTTGCGCACGAGAATACCGTTACAAAGATAAACGTCGGTTTAATGGAATATTTGCCCCTGCGTCTGTCATAAAGAAACTATGCATTCTTTCAAGTACACTGTGACTCCGCATTTTTATTGTACCTTTTCCTTATACGCGTCCGCGTAAGAATTCAAATTCTTCGCTTTATCCCTTAATGTACTGCTTTATGTTTCGGTATATCTCGTATCATGTTACATTTAATACTTAATTCAAACGATATTAGACAGTCGCTGTAATTCCTTTTACAAATATTTTATAAAACACAAAGAAAAACGTTCGCTCTACTTACGAATTATTAGATTACGCTCTAATGTTTTCTAATAATTCGTTTCTTAATATTAGCACGATTTATTCTTATTTATCGATTGAACTAATTTTGCATTGATCGTAATAACAATACCAAATACAAAATAGAATATCAACGTTGCAGGTTCTTAACGAGGTGTTAGTCGTTGTCAAGTCTTCCCATTGCTGTTTGAAATTATCAGTTAATTACACGCTGGTTTTCGAAAAAATCTTCGGAAAGAAATTTCCTCATTGACAGCTGCTGCGAAGGGTCGTACACCATTTACGGATGACTAGCGTTCGCAAATTCGTCAACGCGGGAACGGGTTTAAAAATAAGACGTAGCCTCGAAAATGTGGCGCGTCTATTGGCGTTTCTGCTCATTAAGATAATTGAGTGGGCTCAAGGCTTTGCCGCGATAACTCATTCAGAAGCGTCGTTCCCTCGGAAAAAGTAAATACAAAGAAAAGGAAAGTGTACAAGAGGCTACGTGTTCGCTGAACGTGTTGCACCGAACGAGTAACAAAACTACCGGATAATTCATCGTGTTCGCGTTGGCAATTTGATTCTCTTCCTACTACTCGTTTACGTACGTCACTGTAATAAATAGACACGTATAAATTTCATTTTTCCTACATGCAAACTTTAATCTTAAACAAAAACCTGAACATTAATCTTCGGAAAAGCAAGCGAGATACTGTAATTAAAAAGATCGATCGGTCGAACTTAATCGCGAACGAGGCCTGCTCGTTCACGAGCACGTATTTTTTCCGCGCTTTGTCGAAACGTTATTATTAATTTAAGTTCCCCGGAACCGGGAGGAGCCCTCCGTTCACCGAATCGAAGCGTTTCTCCGTGCCGTAAGCGGACGTGAAAAGAAAAATTGCGGCGAATGTCGTGGAACCAGGCGGGACCTTAAAACAAACGTTTCGACGACGCGCTTTTCTCTCCTTCTAATTTTATCTCGCCGCTTCCCTCCGTGCTGCTTAGCCGTGTATTTTCGTAACACGTGTCACCTACGTATAGGCACCTTATCTCCGTAGTTAACGAACACACGAGTGTACTTGGCGATCTTTCCAACACGTGTACGAGCTCATCCCTCTTGTTTCGGTTCTAATGCTTCGCTTGCCCCACCTTTCTCAAACGAGTTTGCGCCTCATGCGGGTTAAACGGTCTGCCCGTTGTTACAACCGCCATTGTTGCAACGTTGTTGTTGACGATCGAGTAGTACGTGAAAATTAAGATGTATAGGAGATACTGTACGAAGTAACTGTGCAACTTGTGAACACGAGACCCAAAAGAAAATGAAAAGATAGAAAAAAGGGGACGTAGAAATATGAGACGAAACTAGTTGTACCTCGTAGGTCCGTGTAAAATCGAGCAAGTTAATGGTCCCTATCCTGCCCATCGACGAAAAGAAAAGAAAACCGCAACCGAGACCCGCGAGGAATCGCCAAGGTTTATACGTGTCGATTGATTGGCGCATTCCATTTTAAACGTCGTGGCGTTTCCTCTCGCGCCGCTAATCGTCGCTTCGATTTTCTCTGGCGACATAACAGCCAGCCATGTTTTTCCCTGATAATGAACTCCGGTAATCTCGACTGTTGTCGAGTGGTTCGCTCTTTGTACGGTGCCGACCGTGTAGAAAGCTCGTTGGTTTTTAGCAAACGATGCAAAATACGGAATCAAATTGCGATCTTAAACGGCCGGTAGCTTAAGAAATCGTAAAAATAGTTTGCTTGGTTGAAAAACGATAAAGGTCGGAACAATTTTAACGACGCGTAAATCATCGTGCCCGTTCGCAAAGCGAATTATTAGAAGGACCGAAATTCACAGGAATATTTCGAATTTATCCTACCGATGAATTCGATAAATGCCTATCGGATATTGACGCGGCAGTAATTAACCCCTCGGGAACATCGACGTTTCGAACGTCAAAACGCTGTTATTCCATTGCGAGTCGTTTTACGCATCGTGCGTCGAGAACATTCCTCTCATTCGATAATTACTTGTGTAATAAAAATATGACGCGGTGCCTTTATAAAGATAAAACGATGAAAGCCTTTTTATCTGAATAAATGAGATATCTATTCCAAATTGGAGTAATTATCTATAAATACTCGAAATTCACCGCCTCTACGAATGCCAGAGTTCGAAAGAGAAATGGTGTAATTTTTAAATCGATCACGTCGTGGGTAAAATTGAACTACACGTAAGATTGTTCGTTCTATGTTTCTAAATAAAACGAAGATCAAGAAGAATATGAAAAATTGCGTTGGAGCGTTCGTTTTTGAAAAAAAAACCAAGTGCGAAAATTAGTTGCTTCGTTTCAGGCTGTTCGCGCGTGGACGGATACCGTGAAATTGAACAGTGTCGAGAACAAAAGAGAATTGAAAAGGAACCGGATAAGATTACCGGCGCCACGATAAATCCGTTGTCCTGGGATACCTTAACGACATTGTTGTCGCGTTTGACTTTAGCTGGCTATAAAATTCGGACCTGGTTTAATGTGAAATAAATGAACAAATTCTCAAGATGCCGCGTGTGGTCAGCCGAAGGCCGAACTCGCGCAACGGTCAAGCGTTTTACGAGCTATAAACCTTTTTTCGCTATTGTATCGAGAAAGTTGGTACGGAGCGCGTACGCCTGTAATTCGCTTCTTCGAAGCTAAAGAGACAGAACGTTTGGTTTTTAAAAAGCACCGCCTTTTTCTGGCTACGTTTGGTCACGGTTTGAACCGTGGCGGGCGGTTTATGCGTTTTCCTGCCTCTTATCTAGATTTCGTCGCGACTCTTCTTCCTCCTGGCGAGAAAGAAGCTGCGGGATCAATTTCAGAGGGTTCCCCGAGGAGCAACCGACGGAGGGCGAACAAGGGAGGCGCGGTCCCTCAGGCACGTGATGAGAAAACTTGTTCGGTAAATGTACGTATTTGTTTGTTGGACGGATACGCGTGTCGGTGCTTAAAGATTGCCGCGTATTTGTGCCTGCTCGATCATGGGGAAGTATTATATATTCGGGAAGGGATACGGATTTAGCGGAGAGACGCGAAAGGGACTTTGTTGGTTAAGGTCTCTGTTTAAGAACGATCGTTGGAATTTCTGGCGATTATTTTCTTCTAGAGACACATTTAGGGATAGTATCTCAGCCACGATAATGATTGAAACATGTTTCCAAATTATCCAGTTTATCTGGTAACAAATTTTATTTCCGTCCACGCATACTTTTATCAAAAATACAGAAATATACAATTGCGTGGTATTATAACGCGATACGCGTACGTAAAACGTACAACTTCCGTCAAACTTCGCGAAAACCATCGTTGGTCCTCCAAATGACTTGGATATTTTCCAGCCAATCTAATAATTCGTAAATCGAATTACCTAAAAGCCTTAAATTCCATTACGTGCAAAGAAAGACTAACAAATATCGCGAATCTGATCGAGTCTCTTATTCTTGCGCCCCCTGTTCATCCACTGCGACCCACGGAGACTCTCCCTCTTTATTTCAGAGTCTTTATCGTCCGGCGGTACTTATACGTCGGATATTCTCTGGTCGATGGAGAAAAACGGGCAAGATTGATCGCGAGCAACAAAGGAAGGCAGATTAGTGGTTTATCGACGAGTGATCTTCGAAAGCGACATCGAGCGTGGGTGGGGATGGGGCTGGGCGTAAGGAACGGAGGGGCTGTTGGAGCAAGCGGGGACGCGAGTTGCATTTCAATGGACCCAGCGCGTACGTAAAAGTGTTTCGTGGATTCCAACGGGGTAAAAACCCTCGACGATGACCGTTCGGACCGGGGCCTCACAAAGGCACCGCCATTTCGTGCGGATCCCGGCCATGGTGGTTCCGCGCGCGCGCCGCACCCCGCGGAATGCTCGAACATACGGATTTTTGATTCCAACGAACCAGAGAGGTGTACGAATGCTGGAAATCCTGACTCTCTGTAATAGGTCAGCCTTGCAAAACGCCACTATCGACGTTACGATGCGACGGGACTGAGTTCGTTCGATGAAAAAGGTAGACGCGGTAACGCAGTTCGCTGGCGTTCCATTGGTATTTCGATCAGTCGGAAATCAGTTCGCTTTCTACTCGCGTTATTCTTCCGAGAAAATTAGTCTCGATCGTGAACAATGCGCGCAATTTGCAAAGTAGCGTACGCTCGTGACCTCGTTTTCTCGTTACGAGTTTCAAGCAAAGTCGGTTCTATTTCGTATCGTGCACACGTTCCGGTTAAATCGTCTACACGTGTAATATTGCCGGCACTTTCCGTTCGACAATGGCGGCACATTTTTCCGCGTGCGTTTCTAAGAAGACCGCAATCGCGGATTTGCAGCGGAAGAAGGTCGAATAGCGCGTGAACGAAATAACGAACGTACGAATTACATTTGCGTTATTGCGTTATGCGAGCGGCGAGTAATAGTCCGGCGAAAGGAATTCTTCGGCCAAGTATTCCGAATTCCCACGTAATTCACTCGGTTCCATGAAACACGATCTTCCAAACTGCGCAATTATGTAAACTAAGTAAACTCGGTAATTCTTTTTCAAGTGTAACCGTTGATTTCGAAACGGTTCGATCGAAGTACGAAGAGATAATAAAATACTTGCACGCCTATAAACGGGTTTAGAAACGACCAAACGTTTCGTATTAGCGAAGAAACGAATTAAGAGCGACGTAAAATTAATTACAAGCGATTAATGCGGTATTTCGTTCGTTTTTTCAACCTTCAAATCCACGAATATACAGAGAAGAAGCGACGCGATGGTAAATTATAGCGTAGCTTCGGTAGCTGTCTGGCCTATGTACGCAGAACGATCTAATCCCCTGTTCCGTCGCGAAAGCAATTAACGATCCTTCGACCGTTTTTCCGGCCATCATGCGCGTACTTTATGACGCTGTAATTGAATGGCGCATCACCGCGATTATGTGACTTGACATCGCTATGACTTCCCATGCGCGTCATTCCGCTTGAATTCACCGCCTCTATGCATTCCCTCCTCCCTCTTAATGATATCCGATAACGAGCTATCTGCTCTGATAGCTATCGATTTGGTAAAAATGTTCCAGTTACCTCATATTTAAGAAGATCGCCGAGTCGAGGAATTTACGTCGCAGACGACTATTCTAACCGATCGAACTATTAACTATCGCGTTGCTGCTCCATTTCCAAAGGAATATATTCTCCAAAACGCGATCCCTCGATCTTTTTCCACCTCTGCCTTTTGGAACACCGCAAGGCACAATTTCAGCATCGCGTCCATTTCGCTGGAAAGTCAGGTTACAGAGAAATCCGCGCGTACACTAGCAATTAAACGCACGAGGATCGAAAAAAGAAAACTGGTGACCGCGTACAGCGTGCACGTGGTAACAAATATTAAATTGTCAACGTACAAGAAGACTAATTTGGGACGGCGAGGAATCGACGCCGCAAACGGCAACGAGGTCTCGCCGCGTGCTTCTTGTCCGTTTAAAGTTTCGGCATTAGGAAAGGTGGAATGCGTGTAACTGCTACCCTTTAACTTCCCGTTGCCGTCCACGGGAGCTTTAACGAACCGGCGGCGTAAAGTTCGCCCGGGGGCCGGGGACACGCTGACAACGAGAAGCCGAACCATGTGGTCAATGCGCGTTAAACGCTTCGTGCCCGGTCGTTTAACGTTCCCCGTGGATATACGAACGTTCCACGGTTATTTCGAATGCGCCTCGTCCGCTGGTTTTTACGTCGGCATAACTCGCGTCACGCGGACGATCTCCACTTTCCAAGCGTTTATATTTTCCCAACGGCAGTGCAGGCAAAATGCAAACTTCGCCGCTTTACGTCCCGGTTATACATTCGGTGCCATTTTTTCGCGCGCCGGAAAGCGCGTAAACAGATGATAACGACGCGTTTAGAGACACTTGGAAGCTCGTTGTCGGCGAACGATGACAGGTTCAGGCGCCTTCTTTGTCGCAGATGGCTTTGCTGATCGTTGAAGAGTGCCATGGAAAGATGGCGTGTTTAAACGCAGTTGTTTAATACCGCACCGTAGATCGATGTATGAATGCAACGAGCGAAGCTGTTGTAAGAACGTTTAGAGAATTCCTTGGTGAACGTATTAATTGTGAGATAAAATTAGAGGAAATTTGAGTAGCCAGCGCGATAAAAGTGCAACGAGGAAACTTTACGGCGCTCGAAGTTACTTTATTCTACCGCGATGTCAGCATTCTGTACTTGTACGACTTTCGATCCCAATTTACTCGAAATCTACGTAGGAACAGTACCGCGAGTTCTTCCACATCTTTCACATTCCTCGACAAATACGCCATTTGCACTGTCGCTGTCTCTAAACGTACGTAGCAAGTATACGAACGTTGCATTTCTGCATAAATTTTCACAAGAGGCGTCTTCTTGTTTGAAAAACATTCCAGTCGAAACGTTATCGGTATCGAGACGGATAAGCACACGCCATCGAGCATCGGCGCGTTTCTGCTCAAGTGCCGCAAAAGGATCCGCTAGATCGCAATCGAAGGGAAATAAATAACGGCCCGCGTCTCGGCGCATTTGTACTTCTAACGAGCGTGACAATGTCGAGACACCTTGCACGCTTTGATTCCGTGGCAGTCAGCTGCCGGAGGGCCTGTTGCACCGTCTGTCAATCCTTCGCCTGGATACGACAGTCTCTCGACGATAATCTATGCGATTCCTCGTCCGTTGTTACCGAAACGCACCTGTACACGTTCGTGCAACGCGAAAAGTCGATAGACAGAAGTCGAACGTTGCGACGCGTTAAGGAGGATAATCGTCTGGTGACCCGTTTGGAAGCTTCGTGATCAGACAACGTACGGTGCCTCGAGAAAGTTTGGGGAGCTCTTAGACGCTACATCGAACCGGTTGAACGCGGAGCGCTAGTTGGAAGATGAAGATGGTGTTAACGCGTGTGGAGGATGTATAGTTGGATTATGCGAATCGCTCGCAAGCCACGCTCCTCCACTCTGCGAGTTTCACGATTTCGCTACTCAAGTACGTAATTAATATTCGACACGTCGAGAAGCAAATAACTTACTTTTTCAATTGAAATTACATACGCATCTGAACGTGGAGTTGAGAAATTTAGAAAAAGTGGAGTAGATCGGCTTAGTTTCTCGAACGGTCGTTTACGTCGGAAACGTAAGATCTTCTCTCCAAGTTCGTCCGAGCGACGCTTCTTAAATCCGCGTTCACGAGGACGAACGCCTCAGAAGGAAGAACACTGACGCGTTTTCAGCGCGTACAACCGGCTAATAAGACAGCCGTGAAGTCGAGGCTTCGTGCGATAGTCTCGTACGTGTCGATGGAGTTTTTTTTGCTTGGCGTGAGTCGCGACTTTCGATAGTGACTTACGAGATACTAAATCTTAGCCGAGATACGCAGAATTGGTATCCGTGCGAGCACGAGTGAGAAATACTTGGGATTACTGGTCCGATCGGTTCGATATCAGGCGTCTTCGGCATCCGCTGGCAAAAGCAAGAATTATCGCTCACTCTGGACCAGGAGATGGAGCGCGCGCGCGCGCAAGTGCTCGCGGATCTACTAGGAAAACGCGGTGCAATCTCTGATTGCTTGTGAAATCAATATGGCGGCGACCATCAATCGAGGTAATTGACAAGGTAATTGGCGTGGTTTCATACCTCGGCGTAGCGGCGCGCATAAAACGCCGAAGAACCGCCGGTCGAACGAAATAACGCATATAGGGAAAGTTGTTGCGCGAGTTCGGCACGTTTCTCCGCGTCTCTCAGGTTCCTTCCTCCTTTTTTTTTTTTATCCCTCGGTATTCTTCGCATTGTTTTTGCTTCCCAATATCTCGTTTCTTTCGTTAGCTTCTGTTGTATCGTACGAGCGAATTATGCGGATTGGTGCGGCGAAGGGTGTAAGTCTAAGCGCGAAATTGATATGTAAACGTATAAAAAGAAAAAAAAAAATTGTACGGTCGTAGAAAAGATTCAAACGTGACCAAAGAATCGAAGAGGAAAGAAAGTAGCCACCGTGTTAAGATAGAAACAGCTACAAAGACAAAAGCTTTTCCTCTTTTAATTGACAAACTGGCTGTCCTCGGCAGGAATTGCGCCGAAGGAAGCAATTTCATTTACAGCGGAAACCCGGTTTTCAACCGACGAATCGGACTCGTCTTGGAGAAAAAGCGAGGATTTTTCCCGTCGAGCGTTTACGAGCGGTCCCGTAACGTTCTCCCCTGCCCCGGAAGCACGCTTTAATATCCGCTTATGACGGCTATGTTTCACGGTCTGAGACACCCACTCGGCCCCATTCCGCCCCATCAACCCCCATAGTGCGTTTAATTTACGTGTTTTCGCGAGTTATTCGTCCCCACCTTTGGCCAACCCTCGTCGAAGGGGGTCGGTCGCCATGGCGACGTCGAGCGTTCCGACGCCCAATCGTGGGGCGCCGACGATGTCGGCGTCAGCCCTACGAAGCCGTGGAAAGACGATAATAATTGATGGGAAACGGAGAAGGACAGAAAAGGGGATGGGACCAGCACGAAACGGAGTTGGCGGTTTTCGTTCCTTTCTTCGTTCGCGATGGGGTGAGCTAAATCGGCACCCTCGAGATTTCCGTTATTAAGCGGACTGCCCTCCAAGTTGGATTTCATTTAGTCAGGTAATTCTGAGTTTTCGAGAGTCTCCTGCCATCAGTTTCTTTCCCGATTATTTGTTTATTCGGATAGATAGGTTAATTAATCGTCCTTTGCTGTTCCAACGCTACGCGTATTATTATTTTTCATTTCCTGTCATTTCGTATTTACGCGAATGAATTATCGCGAGAAGCGATTACGAATTTCTTGAGGTTTTCATAAAGCCAATAAACACGTTTATATTCGTAGATACACAGTTACAGCGCGTACTGTCTTTCATCCTTGTTTCGTCGAGATTTACAAATTAGGATCGATAATTAATCCCAGCTAAATAGCGGCTGCTATAATTTCAACGAACGAGTGACTCATATTCGCGCATTTCGCGCACGCTTCGAATTGGCAACGAGTCAAGGAACATCGTACGCATTTGCACGTAGTCGTGCACGTACCGCATGCGTTGCACTTTAAGTGCGCGTGCTAACGCGAGTAAAACAATGCGACTCGAATAGTGTCGAATACTCGCGGAAGTTCAAACGTTCGCCGCGGTGGAAATCACAGAGTATCGCGAACGGGTATTTAATTAACGATCTTTATTAACTCGCGTTGCAGACGATAAAACGTAGTCGGTCGCTGTCCTTAGACAACGTTAACAACCTACGAAACGATGTCGATTTCTGCGATACGATTTCTTCTTTCGAAACGTTTTCATTCGGGAAGAAGGAACGAGCCAGTTTCTACCTCTGGCAACATCAGCGCGCAGGGAAACGACGAATTCGCGCATCAACTTCGTGCCGATTGAACTCAAAATTTTACGACCGGATGGTAATCCTTAGATGCGGTAAGTAGCAGGCCGAGTTGGTGCAGAGAGCGTTAAGGGGAAGACGAAAAGGGAGGGTTCCGCGGGCTGCATACCACCTCGGCCGAAGTAGTGCAAACAGAAGCTGAAGTATCAGCACGCGCGGCACGCTACTTGCGCCTTGAATGCAGCCGAGGGAACTGGAACATCGGGCTGCCAGCTCCCGATCCGGACTCGATGTAACACGCATGCACGTATACAGAAACGAAACCGATCGCGAGGACGCGCGTAACAAGCGACATCGAGCAGAGCCTAGGGAGAAAGAGACGCATCCCCTGGACCGTGAGCCACCCGGGCTATGCAACGCTGAAATTCCGGCGACTTGTGGTGTCACTCGGCAAATTCCATTCGGCCTACGAAGACGATTTCCTGCCTCCCCCGTCTGCGCTGTTTCTGTCGTCTCTGTTTCTCTTTTACCAGCGAACCCGCTGGCCTTTTCCTTTTTTGATCGCGGATACCTTAACGAGCAGCCATCGCTGATCGATGCGCGCGCCCCGAAACGACCGGCCGGTGATCGAGATGCAGATAGGATGATCGCTCGTTGCCAATGAACTCTTCCTTTTGATCTAACCCTCGAGGAAGGTGAGACCGCTTCTGGCCTGTTTCTATTCTCGGGATACTCGACGTGGCAATTTGTTTAGAGGATCGTCGACGCCGGCCTGCGTTTTAATTAGGGAAATGCGAGAAGCGTAGGAGTCTGTGGTTTCGCTTGCTGTGATTTTGTTGCTCCTTCTAGAAACGACGGTGTTAGTCGCAGATGCGTATTTGACTGGTCTGCGAGTAAACGAAAAGGAACAGCAAAAATTATCTCACCCGCGCTTAGCGATATTGTTATCAGACGCACAGAAATTTATTTTGATCGCGACGAGCTGCTTGTAATCGTTCGTGCACGACGTATTAAGGTATATCTGTGGTATTAATTATGAAAGAGGTACGAAAGACCGATAACTTTCGCGTTAATCTTACAATTTTAAGAAACTCGTATCCTGTCGTTGCTGCTGTCTCGTTGGCCTTTCCGCAGAGGCAACGAGCGGCCATCGATTCGGCGCGAAGTAGCAGCCGATTCTATCGGGCTTAATCGGTAACTGATCGCATGCAAATCCACGGTGTTTCTCGCGCGAAAGACGGTCGACACCGAGGGAAGGATGAAGAGGAGGAGAGAAAAAAGGAAAAGGAAGAAATTGTTCCCTTGGCTCTCGACCAAAGCGAGAGTGGTGATCAGCTGCGCGAGATAAAATCTTTACTTCTTTCCTGCTGTCCCTTACGCCGGCCCACGATCTCAATACAGGCTTGCTGGTTCTTTCGGCCGGGCCGACAGACCGGTCGGTCACGATCACAAACGAAAGCCAGCTTGTAATTGTCTCGTAAATTCCGAGTATCGGTTTAATAGAATATGATAAAAAGCAGCGACGAACCGATGAATTCGAGACATTCGTTTCTTCTTCCATCGAACGCGATGGAAGTGACTCGGTTAGGATCATTCTTACGGCAAATCAGATCAATTAAATTACCGAATTCTGCGATAAAGTACGAACAAGGTATCGCGTTCGATTGGAATAATTTTCTAAATTAATCGTAAGGAGGGGAAATTTTCTGTTAGCTAATATTTCGCTGATCAGACTCGACATGCCTGGAAACGATGAAATTTCCAACGCAACACGATCGCAGCGTTCAGCTCATACAGTCTGATGCCATTACACCAAAGTATCTCAACTATTCTATTCTACCTTCGATTGCTTCGCTTGCTCCGATTATAAGAATACTTCTACTCGCCTACACATTCCCTTTTATCTTCTACCGCAGACCAACTATTCCGATTCGTTCGCCCATTGCTACCAACCGATACCATCGAACGCCATTACGTTTCTGCCAATCGATCACGATTAACATCCCGGTAAATTATTCAAATAATTCTAGCAAAAGATTTACGTTTATATTAATATTTACTAAATTACCGTTTAAAGATTTAGTATATTTCGATGAAAATTAATCTCACGTATAGCACGTTGGGTATGAAACGCACGATTAACGTTAAGGTGATTGATAAGGGTAGAGGGACAAGAGGTTCGCTCTGCGACGACGTTTCGCTTCCTTTTGCCAACGAAATGATAAATCAACGTCGGGCGAGCGAAGGGTCCCGAGATAGCGCGACATTGAAGCTTTGCACGCGGATGGACATACGGTATTCGTAACATTGTATGCATATTAGACAGCTGGCCAATGCGCGAGGAAACGTGCCTTCCATAGTGGCCGACATTGCACTTGAACGTTTCGCAGACGAAAAGTCTCGCAAGTTGCAGACTCAAGGGACATCTGGATCGTGCGACCGTTTGCCGCCCTTCGGATATGTACCTTCCTTTTCTAGCAATTCAAGCGCCGGACGCTATCGTATTTCTTCCTTCCACATTTATGAAACGATACTTTCGTTCGTCTTCTCCTCGTGGATATCTATATGCTTCGACTCATTTCCATATTTAGAAAATGGCAATTTTGTCCATCTTAAGTCGCTTTAGGGTCAGCCACAGAGTTTCAAATTTTAGATGGCTCGACTCAATTTTAATTACGGAATAACAACAAAAAAAAGTAAAAGAAAGAAATGAAAACCGAAAAAGAAATAAAAAAATACAAATAAAAGTAGAGGAAGAATAAGAAACGGTGGAAGCCTTGGTTCTTTCCTACCAGTGGCAACCCTTAAAGATCCATAACCATCACGAGCCGGCAGCGACGCAGCGGATCGCGCGACACGGAGGAATGCCCGAATCATGCTCCCTAATTCACCGATGATTCCGGCTTTGTCCCGCATACAGGGACAGCCATCGGAGACGATCTGTCCCGCGACACTCGAGGCATCCCGCGGAGCAGGTAGCTCCGGGGAGACTTTCTGTCAGCGTGGCGCATTATCTAGCCGTTTATCTACGCCTATGGGACTCCCTCGGATGCCGCATACACGAGCGTCGCGATCATCTACACGCCGTTTCCTCGTGTAACGACACAACAGGTACACATCCACCAGGGGATCCCGACAACGCTTGTCTCTCTATTTTCCTACTCATAAATTCATCTCGTGAGAGACCGCTGGCCAACTTGCGTGGGGTCCGTGCGAAGATGAAGGTCACTGGATTCTTCGGTCAAAAGGAGCAACATCGAAGAATCGTCAATCGCCCTGTCGACGACCACTTTTGGGTAGCATGAATTTCTTTGAACATCGATTAAGGTCAATAAGGTCGATAAGTTGATATCGAATTTTATTTATAATTTATAAACGGGTAAAAAGCTTGAACGCGCGCATCTCGACGATGACGATCACTTTTGTTCGTCGAATTGTTTCGAAGCGTTGAAATAATTCGTTATTGTTCGGAAGAAGATGAATACCTATCGTTTGTTCCTTTGATAGGAATGGAATTCCAGGTTTATAAGTCAATATAACGGGATTATTAAACACTGTTGGAAAGATCAAGTGGAAATTCCATACATTGGCGAAAAAATTTCGAATTCGGCCAGCGCAGTGATTTGTGGGAGGGTAAGAGCGTGGAATGTGATACGGGGGTGAGTAGCAATTGAGCTCAATATTTTCGCATTGAATACAACAGAAACGTTAAACGCGAACAATTCGACGCGCCGCAACTCGAAATTGCTGGGGAACGGATAAAAATGTACAAATAAATACCTTGCATTTGATGCTCATTCAGCATTATTACACAAATATAGAATTTCGTATTATAGATCCAAGTATTTGTAAAGAAAAAAGAAAAAAAAAAAAGAAAAATTGAGATAAATGTAAGTATCTCTATTGAGACTTTTGATCGCCTTTCTTTTACCATTTCGTCGATCGTCTTAAAACTTACGCCTATGAAAGATCAGATTCTAATTAATAAAACAAACAACTAAGAAGAACTATCGTTTTAATCGACAATAAACAATAACGCTCTTTATAGCTTTATGCGAATAGGAAATAAAAAGAGGATTGAGTTACTAATGTCAATTTTAATGCTTTTTAAATCCTGCTTCCCTAAAAGGTAAAACTTTAAAGCGCTGTTAATTTAGGCGCCGAACCATTTAGATATCTAAACGACGCGACACTTCTATATACTCGGGACTCGTAATATCGATTCCGCTCACAAGACATCGGAATTCGGTCCTCATGATTGATGCTGCAATGACAAACGCGACAAGCTTACAAGTTGTCATACCTTTGACTTTCTGCTTAATTACGAATGCGAAAACGAGTCCCGAGGATCAACGTTCGCTCTCGACTCGACTAAATGTTATGCTTATTTTGGCAGATACGGCCAACAAGAAAGGCGTTCCTCCTCGTAATACGAGTTTTTTTTTTCAAATAATAAGCGATGCAGGAATTCGTGAAGCGTTACCGCGGCTATTTACAAAATTTGAAGTATCTTCATGCGGATAAGTAACGGATTTATGCGGCTAAAAAGGTGAAGAATTTTTACCATTCCTTACAGCCTTACGTGATGGAACAGCGTACGTACTTTCGCTTACCACGCGGCTATTCTTTATATATATTTTATTAAACAGAAATACCAACCATTCCTTCTAAAAATATAAACGATATAAACTAACAGCGGTAAGCTTTTAAATACATACAGCTTCCCTTTGTGCTTTGTATTTAATCTACGAGTAAACGCAAAGGGGCAAGACAGACGAATTCGTATCGGTATTTGGTTCACAATGGAAGTATAATTTTATCAAAATTCTTCCCAACGATTCTTCGTTACAGTTTCGCTCGAATCTTTTAACCAGAAGGAACACAAGGAAGGATTAAAGGGAAGGAGATTTTCATCCCTCCATAGTTATCCATAGTCTCGGCTGTATAACGATAACCAGCTCGCTGAAGCTGATGATGAGCAACCTGAAGAATAACTTCTCGTCGATCGATTAGACTTGGTTGAGCGTGAATTTTCACGCTTCTGGCAATATACAGGTAGCCAGGGCGCCGGTTAAATCGCAGGACGTCTAGCTAGGGAACAATGCGGAAATTAAAAAGCTGGAAGCTAGGCTGAGCAAGCGCGGATCCCGTCGAGGACGGCGATCTTGTTCTCGAAGCTCGCCTCGTTGTGTTTTTGCTCTGCATAAATGATGAGCTCGGGTATTTTAATGAAGACATTCCACGGCCGCTTGCCGGCTCCTTGGCGTACGGCGAGAGAAAGAGGAGAGAGGCCAACCTCCGCTTCAATAGACACGTTCTTGGCCGCGCTTGCTCCGCCTTATTCTATTGGCGATATTGTCAGCCTTTCAACGCGCCGTTTACACTTTTATCCGTCGCTCGTGTGTTGGTCATCAGATGTGTATCGCAATCATTTCGCTATGATACTGCTCGTTACTTCCGTCTCGATATGTTGTGACTACGCCAACAGGAATTTCTTCTGCTTCCTTTGGCGTTTTCTTCGACAGTTTTGTTACGTTTTGCACCGACGGTTCGATTATAAAATAGATGACAACTCGGTCGTCTATTTTAAACGATTCATCGACTGTCCTATAACAACTTAACGTACGATATACGTTCAAACTTTCTTCGTTGCATCGAACTTTATCGAACATTAGGTTTCCCTTTAACGTCAGGTATAGGTGTCTTGAGAGTAAAACGAGGAAGGTTTTATTATCCGAGCTACAAGGCGCGTAAAGTAACGTCTTTAAAGGACCACCAACATCGGCTTCGATCCCCAGAAATTCATCTAGAGCGGCGACGTAATTTGTTTGTTTGCGAATGGCCGGAACGCATCGGAATAACAATTAAGTGGGTGCACCGGGTGCACGTGTTCGACGTGGAAGGTCCCCTGCTAGCTTTTCAAGTCACGTCTCATTTGCGCCATTCAATGTAACGTGGAGGGTGCGCCGAGGCATTGAAATCCGCCACCCGAATAAGGGCAAGTGCATCGTGATTCGTAAAAATCACGGTCACGGACCGCGCTGCGAAATTGGTTTAAACAGGCGTTTTTACGTTCCTTGGCCGAGAATCGTGATTTGCATGAGATATTCCTTGTGTCTTAATTCCAGTCGCTCTTTCGTTACATCGGTCTCTCGAGAGAATGTTAAATAGACTGAACTAAAGTAAACTTAAACAGCGTCGTTCCATGGAGGAAGAGTTGTTTTGCACGGCAATTTAAACTTTCACCATCGCTTAAGTACACGGAAGACAAATTTTTGCTGTAAAACGCTAAAACTATCGACAAATATCTTATCTTGCAGCCTAATAATCGTATAAAAATCTTGAAAAAGAAATACCTCGTTGATCTCGCAAAGAAAGTAAAAATCACAGAAATTCGAAAGTAAATTGATCGAATACCGGATAAGCATGCCACGATACTAAAAGATGGAAAAGAAACTGAAATTAAAACAGCATCGACTATATCGTGTCCGAAGGATACCTAAACCAGAAATACTGTTCGCCGATTCCCTCTGTCCTCGATCCACTCCGTTCTCCGAAGAGACCCTATGATCCGGAAGTCGCGGTTCTTTCAAAAGCTGTTGCCGGCTACCGGTTTTCTGCGAGTGTACGGGGAGAAAAAGAGAAGATAGGGCCGCGATGAAGGTAGAAAAAAGAGAAGGCGAAGACACGAAGGGGCGGGCTACGATATCGGGAAGGAGGACGTCGTGTACCGCGTACCCGGGACATCGTACGTCAAAGGTTCGAGTCCGTGGGAACACGCGGGTAGAGATGCCTTCAATGCCGAGGCAAAGGCGAACCGAGTGTGTTCCTGCAGGTAGACGACCACGAGGAACGTTCACGATGGCTGATGAAGCAGCAGGACGAAGCGAAGTGACTTTTAACATGGAACCGAGTCGCTGGATCCTTTGAGTACGGTTACGAATAAAAATTTAACAATGAAATCAAGATTGCGAGAATTTCAGAACATATCGTACAACGGATAGATGTAATCGTGAAACGAAAAGGTGATATAATATTTAGCGCATATAACGTTCACAAGTTGGAAACTCTTGTGTAACTTTAGAAACATTGGGAGTTTTAATAATTGAAAGATGATTTAAATACGATCGTGCGAGAGAAATTAGAAATTAGAACGAAATACAAACATTAATTATCATCCGAAACACCGATTCGTCGATCGTACAAAAATTCCGAGATAAAAAGACTAAGGTAGACGTTTAATAGAAAGAGAACAAGCAAGAGAAACAAAAGAAAGGAAAGAGGATAGGTATCTCTCTGAGGTGACACCGCCGAAATATTCCCGTCGGCATTCCTAGACGTTTTTTGGGCCTTTGTCAAGCACGGCGTCACGTATGTCATCGAGATCGATACGATTCGATCCACATTCGGATCTCTTCGATAGTTTCGATCTGCCTCCTCGATCCTTCCTCGTCCGATGATAATCAACGACGGCGCTCCAATCACAAAGTTACGCGATGCAAACCGAGACCTTCCAGCGTGTGTTTACGATTTATTTAACTTCGGACTTTAAACTATCTCTAATTAAATTAAACTAGATACTTTCACGATTGTACAGTTTATAGTCGTAAATAAAGATAAATAAAAGCGTTATACTTGAAAATATTTTTAAGTAGGCAAGGTAAATTTTGACGATACAACATCCATGTAGTAAAATATAAAAACGTATTGAATATGACGTGCCTGACAGTAGTATATATTTTAAAATTTGTTCCCATTGTCAAGAAATCGTCTTTGTTGCTTCGGGTTAAGGAAGCGTGATACGAGATAATTGTTTCAGGTATCGGTGACAAATAAGGGAGAGTCGAATGCACGCTGGGTAAAGTAATATTAATATTCATATTCACGGTCGGATCATTTGTTCCCCCGGTGCAATATCAATAACCTGACCCTAGTAGTATTCTGTTCGCAGGGGTGCCACTTGCGAAAAGGGGACGATACTCGGTATTTAATTACCGTGAATCGAGGGGTGATCTCTGCGTACAAGTACATGGCGGTTTCGTTATAAATTGTTTAATGGTCTCCCTGGTAATGGAAGATTCTCCTTTCAGTGTCCATTCTAAAACAAAAAGTAGCAGTTCTTGTATAACAATTTTTATAAATCATTTTTATTATACTAGATACAGTCTATTCATAGATTGTAATTTTATCGAATTGTTGGATGCAAGGATATATATTTCGCGAAAGACAGAAACCGAATTCGATGAAGAATACGTTTTGTAAAAGAGAAGAACGCGAGTCAGGAAGCCTGTCACCGCGTATCGTTTCTCGAAGCGTTGGCTCACGTGGCCCTCACGTGGTTTCCTGCTCTTGGTTTTTCCACGTCTAGCCAGCATATGCACGATTGCGTAACAAAACACACAAATCATACAGCGCGACAGAAGAAACAGAACAGACTGATTTATGTTCAAGGAGCGATGGCCTATCTGCTATTCGCCTGACGAAATGCAGTTTGGCCAGACCAACGAACTATCGCTCTGTCCGTGGAATGCGCCTCTTCAGACATCGAAAACGTGTCCTCCTATGGGACACCGTCGTTTCGACGGACGACGACGCGAAGGAAATTACCATGATGCAGTGCACGCATGAGAAAGCGCGAAAAAAGTACGTGGCTATTGCGAGACACGTGTTCCAGAGATTCGAATTGCTTCTCTAACGTTGTAAGGTTTAGATTCATCCCGTTCTTTCCGAAACTTTCTCTCTCTCTTTGTCTCTCTCTAACATGTTACATGAAGCTACCGTCATTGAAGAAACATTGTTCTTACGCTTATTTAATAAAAAACCAACCGATAGCATCCAAGTACCGGTAGAAATTGCTGTTAGAAAGGAATCGAAGGTCCTCATAGAACTGGAAACCGTGGCCAAATATAACCCTGCAGCCTTAATATTCCTGGCTGGTGTCCACCATCCAACGAAAGGAGGAAAGAAACGGAGAGATGAAAAGGGGAAAATAAAAAAAAAAAAAAGAAGGAAACGAACACAGCGACGTGAACGAAGGGACACAAAGGCTGAGGCGAACAACGCGACCTCGGTAATTAAAACAAGATGGAACACCTCGGTCAACGCAATAAATCTCACCATTTCCTATTCTCTACCCTTCTCTTTCTTTTCAACCCAACCCGACCCCTCCCCCGATATATCTTTCAGCTTTCCCCTTATCCGAAGATCGGAACTAGCCCCTTCGCGACGTCCGACGATTTATTTTATTATTTGGTAGATTTACTGGCGGCTACCGTTTATTGGAATCCACATCGATCGGAGATTATGAGGCGTCCAGATGCGCGCTGTCCTCCATCACGAGTTACGAAACGAATAATTATTAGCAACGAGATGAATTATCGAGAATCGAACGAGTTGGTGCAACAAAAAAAAAAAAAAAAAAAAAAAGGAAAGAAGAAGAAAAAATATATCGAAAGCAAAGTACCGCGGATCTTTCCTTTTCGCGACAGCATAAGTGGATTTTGTTGTTTCGCGTTATCGGTGCATACCGAACGGCTGGATGTGTATCGCAATTATTCTTTCGCTGGATCGACGTATCCTGATCGAGGCGGTGGCGATCGCGTGCCAGAGTGTCTCTCGTTGCTTCGATTTATTGGACCCGCAGAGATATTCGTGTGGGAAAGCTGGATAAAATTATACAGAATCGTTGTACGCGTAGAATTAGAGACGCTCGTGTTCTTCCGCTCAATTCGATTTTATCAATTCGTATGCATACGTAGATACATCTCGCGCTGATTCCATAAATCTTGTCGTAGTGGCATCTTTCGAAACTCGGTGTGCTCGTTCTTATTTCTGAAAATATCACGCAATCTCGTTAAAATTTCTCGCCACCTTGCTTTTTCGTGCACGAGTACGACTTCCATTTGCGGCACGGCCAATCAGGCTACACGTGTCTTACACGTGATAACAACGATCGTCCGAATCCCGGGAACATCGTTTCCCCTAGGTGACGAAGTTAATTGCTCATTTTCTCATCTCGTTAACTGTGCCTCGGTCTGGAACACGTCGGTGACGTAGGAAACGGAGCACGTGTAAAGGAAATCGTCCATCGATCTGACCACATGTTGAACCGAGCAGTTCACTATTTCGTATATTACATCGATTTGTAATATTAATTAGGTCTGTCGTTCTTAGTGAATTTCGAGGAAGTCGGTATGACGAACTTCTTCAGAATTATTATATACCCCGTCAATTTAAATAATTATTTCTAAACGCACGTATTTAATCCATGCATCGCTTTATTATGCGACCGCGTTACAGGTATTTACTGTTTTATAGAATTACGTAAATGGTTGTTTACGATTCAGAGTCGTTTCTCGTTTCGATGTTAATGTACGTCTACGTGCGTAATCGTTTCTTTGAGAAAATATTTCTAAATTGCCCAAAATATCTGAAAACGATTTTACCAAACGAAGGTGGCTAAGAAGCGAACGAAAGCGAAAGTTTCACGCAGAATTCCAGAAGATTAAATTCCCCATTACTTCCTCTTATTACGTGCTCGATTAACTTTCCGGTGTGAGTGGAGCCACTAAATCCACCGGTGTGTAATTAACCAGCAGCGGCGTAACGAACCGCAAAAGCATAAAATTCTATTTTCTCAGCCAGATGTATTCCAGTTCCGTTCTACTCTTATCTCTAATCTCTGCTGTTAATTACATAATCGCGGATACGCGGCTCACACTAACAGGATATATCACGTATTTCTCATGTTCTCGCACAGGAAATGATCGTAGAAAAATGAATTGCGAAAGAGATTCGAAGAATCTCGTTAGTATTTCGACACGACGATCGATGGAAATATAATAATCACGTCCGAGTCTTTTATCCTTGTTACTGAGAGAAATTACTGTCTGTTTATGTTAATTATTCGATAAGTAAGCAGTTTAGGAAAATCGTTAAGACAAATGATCAAATTTGTAATATCCTTAATGGACATATGTGAGAGAAAAACTGTTCAAATTATCGAGACGTTGTAATTTCCAAGGAATTGTAGAAATCGAATCTTAAAACACATACTTACGTTTACACGCTTAAAAGCGAGAATTATGTATCAATTTTAAATCGATAACGATCCGCAAAAGTGATCTATCTTTATGAAATTTTATGACCACAGTTGCTTGGTGTAAAGCTGGAATTTGGTATACGTTCTGTTCGTTAATATCGCAAGCCAAGCATTAGAATGCAAAGTATTTCGTATCTCCGAAATAAATACGGTGAATTTTTTAACCGAGGCGTTCACGAAGTTTTAAATGTAAGTATAAAATCATTAATAACTAATTCTGACAGCCTGTTAATGTTACTGTCGCTTTTAATAGAGACGTCAAACATGTCCAATATCACGCATCGTAATTAATTACATGCTCGTTCAGGCGTTAAAGGTTGTAACACCGTTTTATTTGACAAAAGATGTTTACGAAATAAGACGTACGTATGCTAATCGAACGATCGATATCGTACGTGAAAAGAAATTTGAAAATAATCATCGGGTGAAAGTCAAAGCCAGAAAACGCAACGATGTAATATTAATGCATCATTTATTTAACACCTATGATGACGATAACATGAGATGCGCTTAAGGTAGAATAATCCGCTAGGCAAAATGTCGGTTGTGCGTGCGTGCATGTAATGTGTGCGCGCGTGTGTATGTGTGTATGTGTGTTTCTTCGTGTTCACGATATGATTTATTAATTCTATGGGGAAGGATGTAAAGAATAATTGTGACAATTCGGATAATAACTATTTTTAATTTGCTGACTTGGAGAGATTTCAGAATTTCTGCAGCGTCCGGTGTTATGATACAATAATAATAGTAATATATATATATATATATTTATTATATATATATGGCAAGATCATTGGTCAATAAATATTTCACTTAAATCTGCAGTCAAATTCGCCAAATAATTAATCCTTTGATCTTCCTCTCCGATTTCTATCTTCCTTCAATAAATTAACCATCGTGATAAATTCAACGAATCCTATCAATTCATTTTATTCAACGGAAATGATACATTCTACAGATTGATAATATTATTCAAGGAACATAGATCTCTCCCTTTGAATTCTTTTCTATCAACGATCGTTTCGTATCGTTAAGATCTATCGATTCTTCTTCTGACTTCTTCTTCTTCTTCTCTTCTAATTATTTGGAAAATTTAGACACGCCTGTCGGTGGCCTAATTCTCTACACTTTATACGAACTAGAGGCTCTGTTGTTCCAGCGGTCGCGTCGGTCGGACATAGGTATATCATCAGTCACTATGAAGGTAATAGTGCGCGCAAAGTATTCCTCCTCTAATACTATCTGAATTGTACGCTAATAGTAGATCCTTAAAGTAAATTAGGTAACACTATGTACACTTTTTCGATGCGGGCTGAACGATTCTTCGCGTACGTTCCGTCCGGCCGTATAACAAAAGTTCATTCCTCTCATCCGCCGGCTCTCGTCTGGTCTGAAAATCAGCGGATGAATCATCTCCTAGCACGCTAATATCACGTTTGCGTCGTTTACAACCACGCTCGTCCCTCCTCGATGACGTTCCACGAGCGCACCCATGTTCGCCATTTTGTCGCTACGTTCGTCCGAGTGCTGACAGTTTTCGTTGTTCTTCCGATCGTTGGTCGCGGATTTCGAGCTCGTGTCTCTCTTTTTCGCGGATTCACCCACCGGATGTTGCGAATTAGTTCGACCCACGAGACTCCGTGGCTCGCTTCTAGAACCAGTAAAGGTCTTTGGAATCTTGCACTTGAGACTCGAGACCTGCAACACCAATGAACACACGAATTTTTAATTTTCGTAAAATTAAGAACTATATATATGTCGGATCGTCTTTGGAAAGCGGGGCGTGTAACGAATCTTTCTGCGAGTTGTCCATCATTGTTGTATACCAGATGATATTGATCGAAGCGAATGTATCGCAAAGGTTAACAAGCGATATCGGTGAGCGAATAATTGAGATGTCGTTGACGATGAGTTTAGGTTCGATAACGAATGCACGGTCAACGGGATGACGATTGCGATTAGGAACTCCATGTACGCGTTCACTGGGCTAGTCGAACTTATCGGATCGAGAGTGAGTCCGAGTGTATCTCTCTGTATCCCTCAGGCCAATCTCTGTTTTTAAGTAGAGTTATTTAATTACTTTATACCTCTGTTAGGTACACGTCCCTCCCGTGACCGTTGTCATTTCGAACCCTAGCTCACTGTCATAAATCTCGGACAATCGTGATTGACTTAACTCGTAAACAGCTATTTCTCAGTTTTATTGTTTAAGTACGGCTATAGTAAAAAGTTTGGACGAAAGTATTGGGGACCTTTCCAAACATTCCGAAAGAAAGGCCCCGATGTCCTTTCATCTCCGACATATATATATATATAAATATTAAATATATAAGAACAACAACGATAACACGAAGAAAACGATAAATCTTGGGTTTTCTACCATTTCAAAACGACAGAATATCTCATCTAAGAAGGACAGCTCTATCGCTAACATCGCTTTATATACTCTTCATACGTGGAAGAAAATATTAATTAACGAATCGTTATCAATAACCTAAGCGCGTGATCTCGTATCTGCGCGTTATTCGAACCTGATAATCAGCACCCAACAGACCCTTCTAGCTCACACCGAGTAGTCTTCCGTTCACGAAGGTTTGTGTCTCGAAGCAATCATCAATTAGACTGGAACGATAGCACTGACGATCCACGACAGAGCTTTCACGCACAAGACAAGTAATTGGTTATATTCGAAAAGATAGGAATGACTTTTTCGTTGGTGCGGGGTCGGCTCATCGTTCATCGAAATTTATAACGCGGCCAGCCGCGTAATAAAAGAAGAGTCAACGTTTTGACGGATGCGAGGGTGCAGAACTGGTGATGGCACCCGCTGAGCGACACGGACGGACAAACCGATGGACGAACCAAGGGAACGAGCGGTCGAACACAACGAACGGATGGGGGACCAGCGGAATATGTCACGAGATCGAACAGTTAAGATCTCATGTTCCTTGCAACGGTTGCACGCATGCGTCTATAGCTATCTTCGATCTTGATATCTTCGAAGACTGACCCTGCAGATCATTCTGCTCTCTCGGCTCCTCGTACCCCTCGACCAGCCGCAGCTCCGAGAGAATCATCGGTAATTGAGAAGAAGCTTGACTCGACCGAGGATGTTTGCGTATTAGAGTAAAAATTAAGCGTCTTAGGCGAATAAAATTTCTAAGGTAAAGGCACGCTCGCAAAGAAAGTATTCCACGGGAGAATTTCCGCTTAATTCCAATCGATCGAGACTCCGATTGATCACGATGACTACATATCTTAATCATTGTCAATGGACGTAACATGGTCCGATGTTACATGTCCGCTTGTATATTGAAAGTCTCTTGGATACGTTGTAGTTGCAGCGAGCAGGACAAAGATGGACGTTTTCAAATACTTAAATTCCCGGCACGTGGTGCACGGCACGGCCGATTAAGTTCGTATCTGTCGGCGCACACGTGTCAGCACGTGGATCTACCTGCTTCAAAGTCAGCTACGTGTGCGTCCCGCGCGTTACCATATTGGCGCATGCACGCTGAAAAAAACACGTAGCGGAAGCACAAAAGATTCGATCTCTGCCAGCGAGTCAGAGAACGCGAAGCGCTGTTCGATAGAAAGCTGCTCGGCCGGAAAATGACGATGGAACGCGTCGTGAGAAGAAACTGGTACACACTATCGAGTGTTTCGACAATCGATGGACGTAAATTGATAAGCTACGTTTACATACTTTGCGAGTTTCATGCTTCCAAGTCCTAGAGACCATCCACCGGCAAAGTTTAACAGATCGATTGTATAAATTATAATGTATCTTCGTCTTATAGTTGGAAGTTGTCTTGACACATATATGTAATGTCGTAAATCTCGGGGTAATTCGGGTGATCGATTCCGAAGTCTGAAAATCGAGTTTATCGTGAAAATACTTGAATGAAATACAGGAGTAAACAACAATTGGTACCAATCTATAACAGTAAACAATAAATAACAAGTTCCGTGCAATGTCTACCTGAAAATCGAGAATCGATTTTCAACGTCCTCAGCTACCGATCTTTCTCCGTCAGTCTTCATTGTTTTAAATAATTATTCTCTCTTCCGTGATCTTCTCTATCTCTGATGTTATCATAAAAGATATAACTTAGAAAAAAACGAAGCTGGCACCCCGCTGGGGGTAGCCGCCCACATGCTATATTATTTTTTATTTATATTTTTTTTTTCTTCACCAACAAGATATAACACTTTACCAATTGTAAAATAACCAAAATAAAATAAAATAAAAAGAAAAAAATCTCTGATGTTGCTCTCTGTCAGTCTGTATGGGAAATGAGTGTCTCTCAAAATGATTGTCCGTAAAACAAAAGAAAGTCATTCTATCCGTGAAACGAAGAAAGTCGTGCTGTCCGTAAACAGAGAGAGTCCCTATCACACGTGAACTATAGGGAGTTTACATAAGTATATAAAACTTTCGATAAATTTTCATTAGAGCTAATAATTCAATTTATTTTATATCACAATTATCATTATACCTAAGTTCTATCTGACTAGCTGTATATATTTTGGATGTAACGATACACGTTGTGTATTTTTTTTAACGATCTATCAATATAAGAATAAAATCCATCATGCTGCAAAGTATCGACGAGTAAATATATCCAGCGATTAATTATGGGGATATCGTGGTGCATAAATCCCATGTATCTGTATGATTCGAATGGAAAGTGGAGAAGTTTCCGTTTCATAATCGACGCGGGTTCTTCCTCGTAAATACGAGAGGGTGACTCGGGAAAGCCGGCGAGCACCGGGCAATATTGTCCACGCTATCTGACACACCATTTACCAGCAACACCCCCGTCCATTTTGTTCCAGCATATTGGCCTCGCATACTCGGCCGTGAAAACGTTATAGGCACGTACACGGCTCGCATAAATCGTTCTGACACTTATGGTACATTATTTGCCGGCTGCGGCCCATCGTATTGAATTAGGATGCTCTCTCACGGAGATTATGATCGGAGCAGAGAAACGATACCAGAAGCCGAGAGCTGGTATAATATGGGAGTATTAGTAGGATTAAATTATCAATTATTACTATTTTTGAATGAGGTATTACTTTGTAAAATTCACGTGTATTTAATAAGTAGTTAGCGTAAGAAATGAATAAAGTATTATGATTTTTGATTGGAAAAAATATTCTTTTGCAAAACGAACGGTCCTTGTTAAACGGCGGTTGCTGTCAAATATTCCTTTTTTGTAAAAGGAATACACGGTGTTTTCGTTGGAAACCTCGAACGCACACAAGTCGATGAATACGAAGTTACGGACGAACGCACCTGTTATGAATGTTCCAGCATTCAATATCGCGATATCAAAGAGCATAGCAAGACGGTACAAGGAGGAATTCCCTTCGGTCTTTTCGACAAAGAAACAAAGCACAAAGTCGAAGGAAATTCGGAATGAAACTCGCTGAACCCGAGAATTTTGTAACTTTGTCCTTTATGTTCACCGAAAATTTAATCACGCGCGTGTTACGCTTGAAAATAATTAAACACTTAAAACTGCTGCAAGTATGCACAGGCTTGCAATAACGTTATGCTCGGCAGGCAACGTATTTAATTAAATATATACATATATCTTTGAATATAATAAATCTTTGTCGTTGTTTATGTATGTTTATTCTGCAAATACGTACCGAAAATTTAATGCAGCGAGAATGGTATCTTTTAATCACCGAAACGTATTTAAATTTAATTTCGTAAAAAGTTATAAAACTGGTATCTTGTAATTGTCAGTGCTTCTTCGATAATGAATAATCTGTGCTCTCGTTGCTTTCGTTCGCCCTTAACTTCGAGTGGCAAATTCAACGTCAAAAGACGAGAGTTAGGTATTTGGATTAAATTAAATCGAACACCCCCGCTTTAAAAAGCGAAGACCCGACCCTTGCGCGCAGGGACCCTTGCCACCGACGAGGGATACGTAAGCATCGAGATGACCCTTATCAATGAGGGTCAACCCCTCATAGTCTGAAATCCAATATAGTCGTGGTAAAGGAGAGTCCCTACTTTGATTCACCCCGTTTCGAAACTCGTATGCACCGACGAGCGAGTATTAATTGGAAATTAAGCTTCTAAATCTTTGTGCCTTTAACGTTTCCCATTACTCCGATCCTTTGTGAGGATTCTGGCCAATAACACGCGAACATCGATTTCCGACTATTTCGGCAAATTGGAATGTTTGCGGTCTCGTTAAAAGACGAGACTCGATTCCTATCGCGTATATCTCGCGCGATATAAAGATTATCCATCGAAACCACACAGACTAATTACACCTTCTGTCGAGTACCTTGCAGTTTGATTGACTTTACGGATGACGATAGCCTAGGTATAAAATATTACTTTCGTCGCTGCATTTGTCGTTTGTGTTGATCCTCAAATACGTAGTTCTGATATTCTTCTAACGCAAGATTGAATTATTTCGAGTCGTGACGTTCTCAAAGTACATGCGCGAACTGTTTCTTCGAAAGTAATCGAAGAAGAAAAAGAAAAGCTTGGCGACATCCGTCGCCTTCGTGACGCAAGTGCCCTGTCGCGTCGAAAGGTTCGGCCAGGGGTTAAAGGACGAAGAGGACGCGCGTTCGCCGCGGAGGCAGCTCCGGTTCACCGGAGTGTCTCTTCGTCCGCGAACGAGCCGACTTCGAGAGATCGATATAAACCGGCAGCTTTCGACCACTCCCTCCATCCGGCCGGCTGACCAATCGAGGCTCGCTAGCCATCCCCGGCTACCCTGGTGTCCCTCTTTTCCATTCTCTTCCCTTTTGCTCCCGCCGGTGGAAGCGGTGCACAAGCGTGGATTACGTGACGTCACCGGTCGACGCCATTTTCGAGGCGCGTGCCAGAAAGGCCCGGCTGCAGCGACGCGCGGATCCAGAATATTCTCTCTCCGGAGAGAATGTCCCACGCGGACCAGAATTTATGGCGAAGATTCCCTGAATTAATTCTCCTGGAAATATTGAGAGCGCCTCGCTGGACCCTTTCTTTGTTTCGACTCGCTCGACCGCGCGAAACCGCTTGACCGACGCTCCGCGACCCCAAACTGCCACGAAACTGCGCGCTCATTTAGGATACTGTTTCGTTTTCCAGTCACTTACGTCGTTCCTTTCTCTTTGCACCGATGAGAAGGCGAGGTTGTCGAGGGATGTGCAAGTGAAGCGCGCTCAAACTTCGGACGACGAACACCTGGACCACTTTGACCATCCAAGTTCCAATATACGTGAGATATTATGGAAGACGTTGCTTTTCGTAGTCAATTTTGTGTTTATCGTCTTTAGGAAATATTCCTAACGGTATCAGGATCTATGTAATAAGAGGCCGATAGTTAACTGCCACTAAGGTCCTTCAAGTTTCGTTCCGAAGTTGAATAACCCTACACAATTACGTTTCAACGTGGATAGGAAGCGAAGATCGAACGATGGATAGTTGAAGAAGAAGACTTTGTAGGAATCCTGCGTGTTGTACGGTACCAATATGTTGAGGTTATTAGATGTATGAACAGAGTAACGCGTGGATAAATTGTAAAGTAGAAAGTATAATTTAATACAGAAGCGTAAGTGCATGTAGGAATATAATTTGAGCTGGTCCCGATCCGCACGATAGCAGTGTTACCCTATGAGTGAAAGCCATCGTCGCCTGTCTACCGTCTATGATCTGCCTTCGTCCCAGTCTATTGTCTATACGCAGTCGATGGCTTCGGTGCTTGAGGAAACTAAAGAGACCAGATGTAGAATTTTCTTAGAAGCGGAGACCGCTTGAACGCTACGTATTCAGGGTAGAATTATAACACAGAATGTACTCGATCACCGAAGTAAGAATCAAGAGGAGGAATAAGAAGAAGAAACATTTTCTCGGTTAAAATAATATCACGTTCGAAAGGAAAAATATTACCTGTATAATCGTAACAAGGCAATAAATTTCATGTAACTGGAGCATATTAATTACACATGCAGCGAAGTGTGTGCGAACGAAGGGTTGAGTGTATCACCACGACCTATAAAATATCGCGCATGAAATTCAATTCAGCATTCACGGCTGAAATCCGTGTTTTGATTTAAGTTCGT
This sequence comes from Bombus pascuorum, assembly GCF_905332965.1. Lineage (NCBI taxonomy): Eukaryota > Metazoa > Arthropoda > Insecta > Hymenoptera > Apidae > Bombus > Bombus pascuorum. The sequence goes on along the minus strand of NC_083488.1, from coordinate 2,249,877 downwards.
CTAATTGCGAGCGAAGCCCGCGACGTCGCGTCGCGTCGCGTCGCGTCGCGGCTGCGTGTTCGGAAGCAATAGATTTCGCGATACCAGTCCGTCGCCCTTCCGCCTCGGATAACGAATCTCGCTCGTAAATTCGTCTCTGTTCGCGACCGTCGGCGAATTAATGTTAACTCTGGAAAGATAAAAGTACGCGAACTGCATTAAATTAACATCGCTGGATTCAGTTCCAACGTCTCGCGAGTGTTGCTCTTCGGACCTCGGATTCACGATTTCCGTCGCGCGTTCCTTCCCAACTTTTCGACTTCCTGTTCGAAGATACGTCTCCCTTTGATTCTTGTCCGAAACGCTCCCCTTTTGTCGTTGTTAATACGAGTATAAAAACGAAGCCTGTTATTTGATTTCTTATGGCGCAGAGGGCTGAGTAAAGTAAGATTCGCTTTAGTTTTCCGATAAAGGTAACGGTTAGGTTTTCTAGCAATTGCGCCCAACGGTGTACCGCGGCGAAGAAACGAAACAACGTGCAGGAAACTTCAATCTTTCCAACAGATTTCTCTTTCTTGAATCGCTGATCGATTCTGCGAATCCGCTTCCACCGTGGGAAAAGAAAACGCAATTATCCCATTGCCTTAAGACAATGCCAGTTCTGTACGACTTTAAATCCCAACTTCCGCCAATCTTCTATCGGAACAATCTCTCGTACTTCGATTCTCGCAGATCTTCTTTTCTTCGTCTTGACCAAAAAGAAAAATAGAAGAAAGAAATAAAAAGCAGGAGGAGAAAAATAAATAGGAAAATAAGAAAACATGGAGTAAAGTAACGAACAAGAAAGTATAGTAGACGTAGAAAGAAAAGTGAACTTCCGTAGTTGCATGAATTATCGTCGTCGAAGGCTCGATCACGCGTTGAATTCGTCGATGCAACAGCCGGTGACGGCTAATTAAATTAATGATTTCGCAGAAGTAATAGACATACGCGGGGCCGGTAGGGATAGGAGGGAAGGGGGAGGCATAAAACCGCCGACAGAAACGTCACGCGGTGCGCCATGACCATCTACAGTTGTCCGGCGTCGTCGGACGTCACACGGTAATTGCGATTTATTTCTCTTAATCGCGCTTAAACGGCAGCCAATTTATGCCGACCGAGTTAATTTTACGCAATTATATAATTACCAGTCAACTCGCGGCACGGCCTAATCGGGGTGCCAAGCGGCGTTCTAATGGCGGTACTTCAGATTCGAAGACGCCGCGGGTTCGCTTTGCCGCGCTGTTCCCTCGTGTCGAAACCCATTATGAAATTATCTGCTCCGCCCTCGCAATACGAAAGTTTATTGCCAACGCTTGTGAAAAATTCGTCAGGCTTTCGTCGATACGAACGCGATTGTTGCGTTGCGTTATGGCGAATAGAAAATTCAAAAATGTGAAAGCGATGGGACTTTCCTTTGTTGTTGCACAGTTCTTTGTATTTGGGATTGGTAGATTCGAAATTAGATTTGTTTGGATGAAAAGGGGCATTTTTAAATTTGACGTAGGACGTACCAAACATTTAGTCAAAGAAGATGGATGACTTTATTTCGTCAAAGTCCCTACACCTCGAGCTTATTTCGTGCGCTCGTACGCAGTTAAAAAGGGAACGTCAAAAGTCAGAAGAAGCTACTTGTCGTTAATTCCTTTGATTTCCCCAAATCCTCGAAATTCTGAGTTCTTTTTACGTACCTACTTCGACAAAACGGCCCGAAATCTGGCTGCTGGATCGTTGATGTCGTTTTTTAGGCCGACTCCTTCGATCGTGGAATCGATATTCGTTCGTGGCCAAGAAAGCGGACACAGCCAAGCAAGTCCTTCCTTATTTATTCATTAATTTCCAGAATCGATGTTTGACGACGAGGTCGCGGCTACTTGGAAGCAGCGAGCGTGCACAGGGCCCTTACGGTAGCACACGCCAGTTAGAATAGTGAGCGTTGCCGGCATTCCGGCGAGTAAATTCTTGAAAACTCGTTTGGTCGGTCCGATCCGCGAACCAACTCTCAATCTGCGCCCGTGCAGCGAGGCGCGCGCGTGCGAATGTAAGCGTTTCCTAAATTGGCCCTAAATCCCAGCCCGTTCGTCCCTGGGAGTCTCCCAGCCGAAGCAACGCCAAAATTTTTCGCAGGATTTCTCCGTGAAATGTACCGTACGAGCCGACGAAATTTCTCGTGAATTTCAAGGGGACCACGTGTTTGGAAATTAATTTTCTTTTGAAGAAGTTGAAGAAGAGATTTAAAAACGTTCGGGAAATTGTGCGTCGCGAAATGACACGTGTTTTGGGGATCGTTGAAAACATTTTTAACGTTTCAAGCTACGTAGTTTCAGCTTCTTCTGATATTAGAATTCTTGCGAAAGTAATACACTGGAGAAGATCGCTTTCTTTAATACGTGATCGTCAAGCTGAAATGTCCAAAATGGCTACCGAAAGAGGGTTGAAGCCATGGCGTATCGAATCCGTGACAGCGAGAGGGATGAGAATGCTAAAGCGAAGCTCTAGTATCGATTTTCATCGCTTGAATTCAACATACGTGGAACCTGACCATGGCACACCGCTTTCTCTCCTTCGCTACAAACCCTCAACACTTGCTTTATATTTTAAAACAACCCCATAAGCATCGCGCAAGTACTTGGTATAATAATTTTTATAAACAAACAGCAAAGAATCTTACGTTTATAAATTTTTCTTTTAAATTTATGTGGAATACAAGTTAAATAAAAAAGAAACTACGAGAAGATTAACACCTGTTTCTTCCATTTTACAAATTCGTACAATTTTTCATATTGACCATCAAAATATTTTCTCATACTGGGAAGTGTTTCGAAGAATATACAACTAACGCGAGATTTATTTTGAACGAACGGCAGCTGATCGGTCAAAATAAGCGAAACGTGTATAAATATATCCAACTGCAACGCTACAATTCCAGAAAAATAGTCTTAAAATATCGTTGGGAGCATTTGTCGCTGCCAGTGGAACGTCAAAGTCGCTTGACAGCCAGAGTGTGAACCGTGAAAGCGAACGCGTGTCAGAAAATGAAAAAGACATAGAATCAACGATCTAATAAAATCAATAATCAACAAATTAATGTAAAACGAAGAAGCGGAAAAAGTGACAGGAAACGACACTATCTTCGATCACATAAATCGCTCTAAGCATAAATTACACTGACAATCGTATCACTCACCATCGACCCCATCGAATGCTACATTAACGTCACGTGTTATCAACTGCATCAAATATCCGAGACATTCGATAAAATAAGAAAAAACGAGGCAACTTAAGAACACGAAGAGGAATCGGATTTTCCATTACGGAAGACATCACCAACGCGACGACACCCTTTGCGACTAGCAAACGCATCCCTCGAGGGAACGTCACGGCGCACGATAAAAATAAAGCTCGGACGGAGACACGGAAATTCTCGAGCGTGGTAGAACGTTGTATCAAAAGTTACGGACGTGTTACATGAAATCGCGTGACTGGCTACCGAGGTAAAACGGAAGGCGTGCTGCTTGCAACGACGTGCAGACAGATGGGAGTGGTCTCTGCAATCACGATGGGCGTGGTGCTTCCACGGCGTGCTGCAGCTGCACTCCGCGTAGCGGCCTCTGTACCTTGCATTTGCCTTGCAACGTGCTGGCAAATCGCGTCACGTGAATATTCTTCCCTCCGCGATTCCTCTTTCCTTTCGGATTTTCCAGAATTTTGATAAATTACGCAACTCTTACATACTTGTCAGAACCGCAGTCGTAATTTAAGGCAAGCTTATCAGAGGTTTATCAAATAGGGGTTGATAAAAATGTAAGAGCAGAAAGGATGGAGTTGTTACGAGCGAAGAATCTACATTCCTCCCCACAAAAACCTTCATTCTGTATATTTCTAACGCTACGTAGTTTAGCGTTACAACTGCACCATACACGTTCGTTTCCCACGCCAGCGACGAATTCCACCGATCTCGTGCTAACAAACTTTATAACGCGCGTGCAATGCTCAATTCCGAACCGAGTTTCTTCGCCCTCTGCGAGCGACCGATCGATCCACAGCTACACGATCCGATAGAATCGTGCACGGTGCCGAAAACACGGAAGAAAAAAGAGGAGAACGCCTGGTGACCAGTGGGTTGCAGCAGAGGGGAGGATGAGCGGGCTTTTTATCCGCGATTTACATGATAAATCTCGTCGGAGGAGGATCGACTCGACATCAAAGTTGGAAGACCGAGAGTGCAGCATCGTTTGCGGCGGCCGGCAAGAGGGAACGGAGGCAGAATGGCGCGCAGGTAGCGCGCAAGAAAGGTCGGTCGGCCCCTCAGATGCTCGCAATTAATAAGAGCTTAATGGGGGCCGATATAGCGCTGCCACGCTCTCAGGGACTCGTGCTTTCTTCGTTGTTCTCTCCCACCGAAATCATCGATGCCGACGACAAAAAGTCACGGCACAGCCGTAAAACATTTCGCCCCGACTCTTTTCGACTATACTTCCAAGGTGCCCGGGACACGCCACCGCAAAAAGAGCCGCACCGTTTTGATTCCCGCGGTCCAACGTCCAGTTATATAAGAGAGGGAAAGTTTGTCCCCCGTGAGCGGATTAGAAAACGCGAAGGAAGAGGAATCTGATGCTGGTGGCTAGGCTACCGAGAGAAAATTGTCGAGTAATTTGCTGCTAAATAGACTGGTAGATGCTTATGCTTTTGTAGGAGATTTAAAAGCGTGCAAAATATACGGAAGGTACGTATGAAATAGATAAAGAATTCTCTTGTGATATTTAGTACGTTTAATTGGTGAAAGAGATCGTTTCGTTTCGAAAGAAACTTTCTGTCGTTGCGTCCCTAAGAATATGAATCAGCGTGCTTAGACACCCACCGTCTGAAATGTCAGGTGGTTCCATAAAATTCTGATTATATCATAATTCTTCGAGCATCTACTTTTTAGAAAACGCAGAAGATATACGAAATTCAGGTTTCAATTTATCATACAGTGGATATGTTCGCCAATATTGCGTACGATTTCTCAATATCTGGAGAATAGCTTTTACTTTACACGTACTTAGTACGAAACCCGTCTAATGCGAATCGCATGTCCAAAAATGTTTACATATTCGCAAAACGATTAAAGATAAAACACAAAAGTAAGAGGAACAAAAAAGCCAGAAAACCATACCCTCGAATCATTTAATTTCGTGGCGAGGTATCGACGCAAGAAATCTACATATATGAGATTCGTGAGTCTACTCACCAGAGAGGGGTGCGTAATAGCCGTGCGGGTAAGAGGGAGCGGAGGAAGCGTCGACGAAGGACTGCGACGGCGTCGCCGACGGCCAGTCCTTGTAGGAGGCCGCGGAGTGCGCGTGATGCGCCGCATGGTGGCCGAGTCCTCGCGCACCACCCAACAGCAAACCACCGTAACTCGTCACGGTCGCCATGTTATGGTGGTGATACTCGTGCACAGCCCTGCAAAATAGATCGTAAAAATCATTCTCAGTATCTCTCTTCCTTGAAAACCTATTATAGAACTAACGTAATTTCTAGATTATCTGATGCGAAGTACCGGATGTACCAAGTAAGACGGACGAAACAACGAAGAGCATACGTAGAATAAACGCGTGAACGGATCGAAACGATGGAAAGAGACCGACGAAAATGCGAGGGGTAAAAGAAGGAGGAACGAAAAAGAAGAGGGCAAAGAAAAGGTAACGCGAGAGGAAAGGAGAAAAAGAATCCTCGATATCGTGCCTCTTCTCAAGAACGGTGACAGACTGGTAATTTATACGGCGGCCGACGCGAGATCAGCGCTAAAGATCTCTCGAGCAGGGGTACCTGCTCCCGACGGTTTTCTGTATTTTTCACGTCTCGTTTTCTCTTTGCCTCCGTTCTTTCTCCTTCCCTCTTATTTCTCATCCTCGCCACCGTGTCGCTTTCTCTACGCTCGTTTAATCCATCCCTCTCTTTCTGGCTCGCGCCGTTCATTCGGGCTCTTTCCTCGATTTCTCCTGATTTTTCTCCCATTTCTTTCGTCATTTTTCAAAAGACACTTCCCTTTCTTCACGTGTTTCCCCGCTTCGCTCGTTCCATCGTCTCTCGTACCCGCTGCGACATTCGTTTCCGAAGGTTTATCCCGGCAGGCTATCGCGTAATGAGCGTGTCGCGCCTGCCGGAGGTGGATTTTTGGAATGCGTGAGGCATCGCTCGCATTATCGTCCGTTAATCGAACGGACGACGATTTCGTCGATTAATCACGGGGCTGGTTTCGCGCCGTGCGCGTGAATGCACCGCCGCGAGATACAGGCGGCGCGAATTTAAAATAGAGTACGTCGCGCTGGAATGACTGCATCGGATTCTCCGATGGGACTCGTCTCTAATTAGAGGTTGCGATGCTGGCGATTCGAACGAATGGAACGCGAAATAGAGAAGAAGTGGGGATTCTAATTGGTTTGATATTGTTGTAAATGAGATGGGTGGAAAGGAGTAAGCAGAGGAATGTTAAATGATATGTAATATGGCGGTTTGTGTCTCCAGGTGGTAGATTAGATAGAACTATAGATCGAACGATGTAAATGAATATATAAAGTGAAAAGTTTGTGAAAATGTCATTTCATACGTAATTTCCTATTATTTATGAGGATTATGATCTATTTCTTCGGTAAGTTTTTCGTATCTCTTTTACAAGATTGTTCGGATCCTCTCGCGTGTAAAATTTTATTCTCCCTATTTTTGTCGTAATCAGAATACATGAAAATCTGTCCATATCAAGATTGGAGAGTATACTGGATGTAGTAATAATTTCCAGTTATTTATTTATCCGTGTTATTAATTATTGTATGCAGATTATTAATATCTTTTATTTTATCCAATAAGAAATTCCGAAGAAAACATGAATTTTACGAATAAAATCGAACGAATTACTTTATCATTTATGATTTATGGGAATATAATACGAATGCCAGTTTAAAAGGTTTAGAAACATGGTATTAGGACAGATTTTCCTCTAACGTAGAGATATATTTTAAGGACAACACAAGGAATGTTAGGAACGCTCACCTGTGGTGATACTGTGGATAATGCGGATGCCATGGATCCGTTGGACACTCGTAGACTTCGCCAGGATGCTGGCTCTTCCAGAAGGAAGGGGGGAAGTTCCTCATGAACATGGGAGAGATATTTTCTACAACAAAATACAATGCTTTTAATAATTTCTTATTTATCCGAGCAAATGCAAATTGCCATACAATATCTACAATTAAAGTAACGCGATCTTTTCGTATATATATATATATATATATACGAAATATATATATATATATATATATATATATTTCGTATGAAATTTAATATTCTTCAAACAATGTACAATTTTCCTGTTCTAAAGCCAAACGTTCGATTTATTAACCAGGGAATTAATGATTTAATTTCCTACATACTTTAGTTATCAATTTCTCGAATATCTCTTTTACGTGTTGCTTTTATTTATTTATAATTTGTTATACCTATATCTGCAAAAGCTAAACTGAAATTGGCTTGTCTTTAACAATTTTGAAGTTCATAAATATACAACTTCCTGGTTAATACCTTCGCTGTCTTGGTAGTCTGACTTTAAGTATCTAATTCCACTGACGCAGTCGGCGTGTGCTCTTATTTTTATGCGTTTGAGAGACGAAGACAGACGAACCAGCGGACTATAGCATTAAGGCAAACGTTATTGCACAAACCAAGAGTATTTTTTGATAAAAACAATTCTGCATCTTCTGAGAAAGAGTTGCCATATATCGGTAACAGCGAATAAATTAAGCAATAATCCGCTTAACGAGCTAACGTAACTGCAAGGAATGAAGTTACGTATATAACTGGAGAACGAAGGTATGCACGATTGTAAATATCATAGTACACCATAGTTCCCTGAAATTCTACATGAAGAGTCTCCAACGATAAGTTACACGGTATCCGTGATCGGTCTACGATCGACTATCCCAACCTGGACGAATCACCGGGCCAATCGGCGCAATAATTTTTGTTCGAAAGCTAGACGTTCCGACTGGGCAAGAATGTTTATTAAAATATTTGTATCGTTTCCCACGGGCCAGCACGCGATTCTTACGAGGGCTCACGATAAACGGGTAGTCGGATCCCACGGGATCGAACCGCGCGACAGAAAGGTACCGCTCGGTTGTTTTACAAGCGACCACTCCAAAGCCAGAAGCTTGTCGTGTATCCTCCCGCGAGTCTCCGGGTCCTTGGTCCCGGGATTCCTTTTTCTCTCTCTCTCTTTCTCTCTCGAGGATCTTTCGGCCAATCCAAACACATATTCGAAGGTTGAACCAACGAGACCGAACCAGCCGACGATTTATATTTCTAATTCCTTCTCTTCTTCCTCGATCTCATCTTCCACCGCGACTCGCTATCCCATGGAAAATGTGTCAACTAATCCAGAAAAAAATATTCAATTTACGAATCGTTGTTATTTCTGGACGTTAGCGTCCTTTTGTCGCCATTGCCGTCTGTTTCTTCTTTAGGTGTTTTAATATTGCCTGTCGCACATGTATTACGGTGATGACTTGATATCTCCGTCTTTAGTATATTTCGAAGGTTCCTTCTTAAAAAAAAGATTCTTTCGTTTAAGGTTTCTTTTCTCATCGTACGATTGTAGTTTCAATATCTTGAGCGTTGTTAGTTTAGTTTTTATTTCATTATATTTTTATCACAGCGTTAGTTATTCTGTTATAGTATCATGATGATTATGCACGAGTTATTTACGTATCATATGTATTTGACTGATTGCGAGTTCGGTTTTGATAATAGTTGATAGGTTGTTGTAAAATTTATCTTCACTTGCTCGGGCAACGCGTTAATTATAAAGTTTACTTTGTATGGGTCGACAAGAATACACACGGCTATGTAAAAAGTGGCTAGCGCTAAGGCTGTTTGATAAAACAGAGGCATGAATTATTCATTTATACGTGGCGCAACCTACCAGTATCGATTGATACATAGCGCTCGATGTACAGTAATTTATCTTTAATAGATGACACATACTTACACATGTACGTACATGTGATAATTAACGAGTTGAACCTAACAAGTCAACGATATACTATCACGAAAGAAAAAGACGTTTACGGTAAATGAAGGATAAAACGCCTTTTAAACTCGACATTTACGATATTAAACACGAATACTCTCTAGATTAAAATGTACTTTAAAATATCTTCAAAGGCTTATCATCTTCGTGACAAAATCGTACAAAGTAATCTGAAAATGATTATTTATAGAGCAAGTCAGTCATACACCAAGAGTTGTACGTTGCACGTTTCAAGCTGATTCGTACGAGGCAGATTTCAGAGGGAAGTTTAAACAGGAAGTAAAACATTCTTCATCATCAACTTACAACCGTCGTAAAGCAACGTAGGAGCGTGATAAAAATTCCAGATATCGATCGGTGCACATTCCCAACTCAAGTACATCAAACTCGCATCCACGGTGTGAATTTGACATCGACGATCCTTTCTGGCTTCATCAGTACCACATTCGCGTAGAATCGATTCCCGCCCGTTTCCCAGTTCTCTGGCCGAGCGTGCAGCCGGTCCGCGGCATCGGCACAGTAGAAAGCCGACCGTGGACGCTCGACACTCTGTTTCTTTAATTGCGTTAATAAATAAAGGACAGTCGGCCGAGGACAGCGGGCCGGGGGTTAGAGGGATGAGAGAGGGGCAGACAGACCCTGGCGGTGGTAGAGAAGAAAAAGGGTGGGGAGGCGGCGAAGAAGTCAGAGAGAAGCACGGGGTTGGAGGAAGGACGAAGGACGTTGGAACGAAGGACGTGGTGGAGGCCGGTTTCCGTTCCGTTCCGCTATCTTACATCTCCCCCGTAAGCAAATCGCAATATTTAACGCGATAGTTAGTCAATCTTTCTTGATACGTGTGTAGGAGGATGATGCCGTGCCGCTCGACCAATCCGCGATACCGGTTACAGCTCTCGAGACGAGAAAGCATATTTTACGCGTTTCACCGTCTACGAACCCCCCTTCCATTCTGGCATTCCACGCGTGGGAAACAATGCGGCTCCATGGCTTCTTTATGCTGAAAGTGTCGCGGGTCAGTCGTTACCGGGACGATCCGATACCCAATCGAGTTACAGTATCGTTCTGCACCCTTTGACGATTCGCAGATCGTTACGGGATTTCGCGAATCTTCCTCGAACGTGTTTGCACGTGTTTGAACAAATGGAAGAGAGCGCGTGGGTTTATCGATATTCGTAGATCTGCTTCAGTTTCGTACGATGTGAAATGACACGAGCGTGATAACTTAGATGTTTCGACACGTATTACGTATTCAGATGAACATCGCGACTAAGTTGAGAACCATTCGAATTACTATTCTCTGTGTCAAATATATTGCTTGATTAAATATTCAAATTACACGGACACCGTATGTATACACGCATATTTCCAGTCATTATCTATTCCAAGTTGCCATTAACCATCGATCTTTCTAAAAGGTCCATATCAACGCGTAACAATCTGTAGCCGATAAATTGCATTTCCTTCGGAGACGCAACAACAAGTGGTTCTTTGAACGAAGGAACTGGCTCTCACTCTTAAAGCTAAAACTCACAGAAACATCGCGAAAAGCAATTTCACGAACCAGCGTCGGGCTCGTTAATTTTTTCGGGGTACATTCATTTTCCCGACGAGTTGGTCGGCAATGATTCACTTCCAGCTATTCACCGAGCAACTCGACATCGATCGTTGGTTCGCGGCCGCGATACCGCGATACAAATGTAGTCGGTAAATCTTCGGTGGCGTCGCGGCCTCGGTGTTTCATTTCCGAGAGCCGCGGAAAATAATCGGCTGACACGGGCCGGGGCATGAGTTTCTCGCGTTGGACGTGCTGTTCGGCGTCGACGCGTGGCGTTGGCACGGCGCCAGAAGGTGCCTCTATAAAGACGTCTCGCGTCGCGGTGCCGCGATTCGTCAAAACGTAACCCACGGCAGATTGATGTGGCGGTGCGACCGGATGCCTCGTTATTCTGATTGCACTCGCGGCCACGGCCAAAGAAACGTATACTCACGCCTTACACATCACAGGCCGAGGATTCGGATTCGCCGAGAAAACTAATGGCGCGTTCCGGTCTATTTTCGATTTGTGTTAATGTCTGTTACCTCTGCGTCGAGGCTTTTGTTAGTCAATTCGGAATGAGCGACGACACCGTTAGTCGCTGTTGAAAGCTGTTCTTTTCGACGATTTTGCGTGGCAGAGCGCAGTAGTTGGATTTAAAGATTGTTGATCCACAGGGTTTATTCCGCGATCGTTTCTTTTTTCTTTTTAACGATGGTAGAGGGTAGAGTGGAATGCAATAGGTTTCAAGGAAAATTGCTTTTATAGAGTCGTTTGGGTTATGGAGGTTGTGAAGTTTGAGTTTGTTTTCGTATTACTTTTTCACAATGGTAACGGGGGATGGACAATTTTAATAGAGCTAATTCCAATAAATGCTCATAATCGATTAATTGCCGTACGACGGTGTAAAATTGATCGAAAAACGAATAGAATTGTGCAGGCCGGGACGTTCTCAATTACGGTACGTTAAATTGCATAGCGTCATAGATTACACGGCAATTTTCATCCGTGTGATCCGCGGCTTGGAGCGAGCGTGGAACGTTGAAAAACCATGACCGTAGACCGAAGACGGTATCGCGACTAATCTCGCGGCAGCCCCTTTGAAGACGCCACGGCGCGGCGCGGCGTCATGTAAGGGCCATGTCAAGTAATTGCGTCTCTGTTGCGCCGCGGTGGCTGGTGAACGGGGCGTTAATTTGACGCCACCGACTGGAACGACGCGCTCAATTTCCCGAACTCAACGTTACCGCCGTTCCCGACGTCGTATTCTCATCAGACCGAGCGGCATACGCGACGCGATAAGTCGATCCCCCCGCAGCGGACGTTCCGAATTAACCCTTTGAACGGAAATATGTGCGTTGATAAACGCGTGTGATTTTTCAGCTCGCGACACGACAGCCACGCTCACTAAGAAAACTAGATCTCGAGACCTGTCTATTTTTCACTTTTTCTTACATGGTGTTCTCTCTCCTGTTTCTGTATTTACTGTACGTGTAAAATCTAAAAATCCATCGTTAAATTAACGATAATTGAGCTGAAATGGACGTCGCATACGGAGAAACGATATCTGTTTTACGAAGAAATTTATGCTCTAATAGTAAATGCATTTATGTATCTATGTTGTGTCCGGATATGAAGCGGTAATTCTACTTGCATACGTATTACTGTCGGAGCATAAGTAGAATAAGGAAGTTGTTCGTCGTAACAGAGAATCGACAAAAATGACAACAGTTAATTTGCATCGACGTGCCATCGATAAGTTTCAATTCAATTCAAACGATGAAAGTCAGGTTGCCGCAAGTACGTAGAATCGTTCGAAGACTCTGCCCGCAAGAAAGCAGGATAATCATGGTCGCGTCGCTTATGCGCCCGTATCGGCGAGCATTCGAGGGCAAAACGGTTTATCGGCTAGTCGTGTCGTTCGCCTCCTTCGATCCTGTCCCCTTAAGCGTATGCCAGCCGTATCCTGGTACCGACTGGTAGCCAAGCAAAACCCTCGTAGATACGATTTCTTCGTCGTGCAAGAAACATTCCCTTGGGAATGTAACGCGTCATCAATTTCCAGCCAAAATTGCGACTTTCGAGCGCGACGCAAGAACCTAAACTCGATTATTCTCCTATGCCCTCTCGAACGTGCAGATGGATTTCTTCGAAGACCGCTTCTAGAATTAAATACGCGTTTCGCGTGTTATAAAGATACCATCGATGAGATAATCAAAATTTTCTTCTCTCGTGTCTATGAGCCGAGAAATCTCCGCGCAATTTACAAACCATAAGCTAGGTAAAAGGGAAAGTAACGAAGGAACAAGTCGTAAAAGCGTGTATCGACTTCGTACACGTGATATCTTTCCTGGGAAGAACTTGGTATAATTCAAACTCGTAGCTATTCGATTTAATAAGACCGCGTAATGCAGCGACGGTTCCGGAAGTTCTCCGCAACTCACCGCAAACACGTGCCGCAACGCGTTCAAACAATCCCCAACCCTTCTTATCGGTCGCCTTTCTCCCTTGATCTTCCTGCGGAGGGGTGTCTTTGTTCTCTCGAGCACACGTTCATCGGTAAGAGACGTTCGCTCCTTGTACGTATGTTAGCCGGCATACCGCGGCTAAAACTGTCTTCTCCGGCGCTGTCTCTTCGTTCCCCGTTCCCCAACCCCTTCCTCTACCTTTTGCACTCCTTCTTCACCCCTGGTACGCTTTCACGGGTCTCCCTGAGTCAGCGTGCATCTCGTCGTAGGCCCGAGAAGCTCTTAATTTACCTTTCCTACGCCGTGAAAGCGTAGTCTCGATGGAACGAACGAGCATGCGGACAGAGCGAGGGGCGAAGGGATGAAGCAGAGAAGAGGGAGAGGCGCACGGCACATAACAATTAGGTCGTGTTGTCTTGAATTCTAAGCAGGCTAGTGAACTGATCGTGAGCACTGCCGCGAGATAAATGCGGCCTTAAACGATACCGATATAGACGGGCTGCTACGCCGATCGCTTGCCAAACCGACTTCGACCGCGACAACCCCCTATGCTGGCCTTTTTCGTTAGCCGGCTCTTTCTTTCGTCAGCTTTCGGCCCTTCAGCTGTGGATCATTCGTCGTCCAAACGCACCGACTATATTTTGCTCACCTACCACTCCTTTTCAGGACCATATGAATGTTTCTTTCTTTATGCTTCATTTTATCTTGTCGATACGTATGCTGTATTCTTTGTTCGTGCTGTACGCATTCTGACGGGTGTTTCTTCTGTTGCGCGGGTTTATTATGCCGAACTAGGTTTACGCCTTTGCCTGATATAGTTGGCGCAGTTTTTGGTTATTCGTATGGGTTTATCCTAAATTTGGAGGGGAATAAATTTTTGTTTTGTAATTTGGTCGAAGAGATCGATAATGCGATAAAAGCGTGGCATATCGCATGGTTCTGTTTCTTCGTAATTATTCATTGAGAATCGTCTATATCGGATCTCGTAATATTTTTATTCTCTGTCTCTGAAATATTCTCGTAATAAAAATTCTTTAGCTTTCAAACTACCATCGACTTCCCATTCGTTCCTTAGACTCGACGAACTTACTTCTGCATCGCTTCCTTACTTTTTCATCCTGTTGTTTCATTTTCATCTGATATTTTTTTCTCGCCCTCGCTTCCTCTGTGCGTGGCGCAACTTACACTCCTTCTTCTTCGTCTCCTTCCACGGACCGACAGCAAAGGTTTTAAGTCCCCGAGTACGACGACGGTACAATTGTTACGAGGCTTGTTAGCGTTGTCGCGGCCTAATGGCGCACTTTATTATCGGCCTCCGCTGGGACCGCGTTGCGTCCGCGCTCGATGCGTTTAAATCACCGCCCTTTGATGCATTAGTCCCGGTCCAGACTCGCGCCGTCCAATCTTCGACTCGCGTGTTTCGATGACGTCGAAGCGTCGAAACGAGATCGTAATTGGAACGAATCGCGCTCCAGCATTTATTCTCGCAGGTTTAAGATAACCGTCGGCTTGTTTGAGCTCTGACTACCAAAGTGTTTCCTTTGTATTTTTTTTTTTTTTTACCTATCATTCATCGTTAATCATACATTTCCTATCTTATGACGTAATAATCGTGTACTTTATATTTCACAGTTTACGAGTAATTGTACGATCAGTCGCCGTTTGACGAATTAAAATCTGCGCAAAATAAAAAAAGCCGACGGAGAAGTCACAAACGTGGAAATCATTATTCGTCCAAGAGATTGAAAATTTTCCCCCGATCAGCAGATTAATAACGATGCTCTAACGCTTTAATAACTTCTGTGTTAGCTTTTTATAACTTTCTTATGGTAATTTATATTTCTACACGTTCGAAAGAAAAATATTTAATTTTAACAACTTACCCTTCGGTTTGTCGTGCGCCAATGCCCTTTGAAAATGTTCCTCCACCTCGGACGCAGCATCCCCTCGATAATGAGTGAAGACCACGCAATTTGTGCTAACGTATTGCGCTATGCTCTCACCATCGTCTGAATCTTCCGCTGCAGTGCCCGTACCTACGGCTATAAGCCAGTTAGATAGGGCAAATTTGCCAGGAGTACGCAATATTAATTATAATATGTAATAACACGAACCATTTGTTCATTTCATCCGCGAAAGTTTTTATAGTCGAACAGCAAAATTTAATTCACAACGCTATCTTTCATCCAGAAATTAATAATAATAATAACTCATTATAAAAATGCTAATGTTCGTTCACCTATGTTTACTTTTCTGTCATGGTCGAGTTCGGAAAATGTGGAAAATTAAAATATGGTTATCGTAAAAGCTCACCGTCCGTGGATCTGTCGTCATCTAACGTTCTCGAGGGTTGCGAAGTGGTCGATGCAACGGGTGGCCGTGGTTGAGGAGTTGGCCTTGGCGATGCTGGACTGGGTGCCGAACCGACGGAACCTGCGCTGCTCGGTTGCCCTTGCGGAACACTTCCACCAGCTGCACAAATTTCAAGACCTGCCGCCCCGAGTGATCTTTGGTGAACGTTCAACTGTAAAAATAATAATATATCTATATACACGCGTTGCTGTATTCGAAAATATTATTATCTACGACGATTGATATATTAACACAATATAACTTAATTTACACGAGCTTCTGTAAGATATTCATCTGAAAGATAAATGAACTGCGATTAAAGATTATTAACCGTCGTATGCTTACACACGCAGTGATTTAGATAGTCACGGTTTAAGTAGAATTCATGCCACTGCTTTCGTGTATCTTGATAAATTTCAGAAAATCCTTTCACTAACATTTTCATACGCTTCTATCATCGCGTGCACATCGTACGAACCACCGTGTTATTTCTATTTATCAGAGTTCGAATAGTCAATCATTTCCACGATCTCGAGTATTTGAATATTCATGCAACGTACTGGACTAAATCATCAACTACTAACGAAGATTTACTTCTTTGCGTTAAGAAAGTCTTACGCGTGTATCATTTACACTCGTAAAAGCCAAAACCTGAAGCTGGTTTCAATCGATTTTCAAGAAGTTTCAGGACAACGTACAAAATGATACACAAGCAATTGAAAGCGTCAAAGAAAAGATATTTAGAACATGGATGCAACGAAAAACGACGTGAGAGTTCCAGTATCAATTGCCCAAACGTCCTACTCAACCATTCGATCAAGCAATCAAGCTTACCGATCCACGTTTCAAACTATCACAAGACCCTCATAACAGCGATATCGACATCTCTCGAGGTCTGACCAAAATATTATAGGGCCAAGTGGACCGCGAGCAACGAAATGCCCGTCGACGAAACGCTTCGACATCCAGCTGCAACGGCGCGGACAATTCCAGGGATTTTACCACCCTCGAACCACCCTTACCCCACCCTCCTCAATAATCTGTCCGCCAGTCACTTGGCGAATCCGTCGAGGAAACGCGTCGTCGTCTCGGCTGACGTTTAGTAGGTAAATCGTACGAGCGACGTCCTTAGAAGAGGGGTAGCATCCATTGAGCACATACCGACGCCAAGCGTCGGCGTCCATTGTACCCCCCACTCCTTGCTGGCAGACTGCAAATAGCGCGAGAGCTATGCTATGCGCACTGGCATCGTCACGGCCGGTCGCAATGAGACCAAATAGGACGTAATGCTCGCTATTCATTAGATCCTACGGATGCAAATGCCACGCTGGGTCATGGCATTCTGCTCGAATTTTTTCGACCGCGTCGAACTGTCCCGATACGAGAGCGCACGCGACACGACAAGCCAACTATTCGGCCACGATGGATCGAAAGATGGCAGCCGCTCGAGCGTCGCGTCGGGACGCCCAGGCGGCGCTCGATCGAGACATTCCTCAGGATCTAGATTGCGAGGATCGCGAAAGAATTATTAGCACAGGCTTCTTTGGGAATCTTCTCTTTGAAGTTTGGAGAATTTTTAACGAATCGTCCGTTCGAGATGAGTAGGTTTGTATAATTGGCGGCAGTGTTTCTGACGATCGTTGTAGAATTTACGGTTGTTTGCAAATTACACAACGAATCACTGTCACGATCCAACGCTACTCTGAAAGAAACGCAGCCTAATTCCTCGAAATCGAAGATATCCGTTCACCATCTCTAACAAATTTTCCGCATCGATTCAACTTCGTATCTCGGGTGACACGGCAGGTCGCCGAGGAATTCGCGGAAGAGTACGAACGAACGGCGAGCGTAGACAATTGATGTCAATTGCTGGACGCTGGTATCGTAGCTCGATCAATTCTCCACGACGTATCCATAGAACGAGAAGAAAAAGGATCACTCGTGTGTATATACAGTCCATAGATGAGACCGTTAGTCGCGTGGTTCATCGTCTCGAAAGCGGAACATGGCGCGCGCCTCGACGTCAATTAATTCCGCGCGCATAATCCGCCTGTGGATTATTCGAGGAACTCGGAGGACGCGAGCGTTTCGAACGGAAACCGGCCAAGCACGTAGGCCGCTACATAATTTTAACTAGTCTCTATGTTCGTTTAGCTGCTGGCTATCGAGAGCTTAGAATCCTGTCGTCTTTGTCGTCGTTGTATAGAGAGTCGAAGGTCGGCAGATTGACGAGCAGATCGAAAGTGAACGGCGGTGGGTACATAGGGTAACAGGGATCGCGCGAGACAATCCTGCGACATTACTCACGCGACTCGCCGTGCTCGCGATGATGGCTAGAGAAATACGAACGCGTCAATTAGCTTTAATCGCGGCGTCTAGCATTTCCCGCCTGATATCGAGGCCAAATGTTTCCCTGGCGCTGCGCCTTCCGGACGTCGCGTCTCTTAAATAGATTCATCGATAGAAATGCTTGCTTCATCGATCGTTTCTTTGTTTGATAAATGGATGCTGTAAGAATGCGAGGAACCAGTATCTCATACTTTTACGAATAAATTACTTGAAAAAAGGACAAGACATTTAAAGAGATACAGACAGGAAGAAAAAGACTAACGACACAGAACCACGGTCGGTCCAAAAATAAAACTAAAAGCGTTCTTTATATAATTTTCAATCGCTTCGCCGCTATTCTATAATTTCAATTTCGAGATACGCGCAATCCAAGCGAATAAATGAATTCTGGCTGCAGAGACGCGGGTATATTAGTAGCAAGATAAATCGAGGAGACTCGTACGCAGTCCAGCCGATATTCATTATAGCTAGTGTCCTATCTGACGGCACGGGCCGTGTGCCGCCGGTACCTACATCGATCCTCGAGATCGTGCCGAACACGATCGTAATGATCCAAGAAACCACGCTTTAGCGAGCAAGAGATGCATACCATCTCGACGCGATGATAAAGGACGCGCGATCGCAGTCGCGCACACGTAGCCGGTAGCCATTATTATTATTGTTGCGCCAACTATCGCGAATAAATCTGCCAGGCAGATGGGTACGCATGAGTTATAAGCCGAATCGTGAAAGCACCGTGATTGGTGTCCACTAAATAACAGTCGAATTCCCTCACGATAAGGAACACGTTATTCTTGTTTTGATGCTTGTTTATGGCCTTAGAAAATAATTTTATGGCGTTGCAGTGAGATTAAGCAGCGGTATTAAATTGTTTGCGCAGGTTGTTCGAAGATAGGACCGATATATGGCAAAGAGGATCATAGACAACGGTGTTGATAGCAATTGCGGCTTAAAGCCGTTCTCCTTGAAACTGTGACGGCTAAGTTGCAGTTTATTACCGAGTTGAGTTTAGTCCGAGGCAATTCATCGTCGGATTAAATTTCGATCTTTAGCGTATGTGTGAGTTTTGTTGCGAATGTTGCCTGATAATTAGATGGTAATTACGTCAATTGATTTTTGTAACGAAGTACGATAAATTAATTGAAAGTACAGTCTACCATTTCTTCCTTTAAGGATTAGGTTTCATATTGATTTATACAGTGAAAGAAGCAAATATAATCATAGGCGAGGTATGTACCGTGTACGATACAATCTACTGCAAGAAAAATTAGACGATTACTAGTAGATACCAAAATTCTTTTTTCGAATAACGTAAATCGAGCAAATACGACAGACCGTCCTAATGTCGTTCCAGAGAATCGTCTTAAAACGCGCATCATAGACTTATCAATCTTCTCTTGCCTAGCAAAAATATACGCTAAACGCAAAGAAATTATAGTTGATGAAACAGCGGTTAGCGAGGCTTGACGCGCAGGAACGTTTAACTCGCCGCCATAAACGACGGTTTGTACAATGAATTACAGCTTCAGACCCACTAATGAACGATCGCAATCGCCCGAGAAGATGTATGCACGGTCATGCTACGCGAACGCATACCCGATCCTCATCATTCGACGGCACGATACACGCAATTGCAGTTGCGTATGCGTCGTGGTAGCCATTACTGTTGCGAGAGACCCAGTGCGAATGAGACCGGCCGACAAATGGACGCGCGCACTATGTTAAGTATAAGTTTAACCCTGGCAAATCGACCGGGAGACCTGCGTGGTCCAGTTCTAGGCCATGCCAACTCTGCCAGGATCCTCGCTTATATTCGATTCTTCGAATCATGATTATTCCCGAAACCTTGAACCTTCGCAGAAAGTTGTTTGTCGCATATAGAGCGTCCCTTGTAATAAAAAATAACGAACGTTTCTAAAATACCTGGTAACTTTGCAAGTCATAATTTAACGCGAAGACTCGAAGAAAAGAGAACGAGAACGAGTCTTTGCTACATTGCCGCATGTCGAACAACTATAAACAACTTTAATGAAAATATTTATTCTCTTCGTGAATTCTTATTCCTTTTCTAAAATCCCCCTCCCTCCCCAAAGAGAACTACAACACCCACCCTTTGGTTCCTGATACTCGGCATGCTTCGAAGCTAGAAAACATTATTTGTCAGGCGAAAAACGAGACTTTGGAAACTTCGTTCGCTGGACTCGTCCCTCGAAATAAACATGCGATATCCTCGCACCCAACAAAGTCCTAGGGGTGTTCGGGCCGCGTTTCTCGTCCCTCCAATCAGTTTGTCGTCTCCAGGCGACTCCTCTCGCTCTCGTCTCGTTGACAGGCAACGTTTTCGCGTGTATATCGAGGATAGGTGCGGGTCGCGTACTCCGCCTAACCAATTACGTTCATACATCAGCGGTGGGTAGCAACGCACGAAAATAAGCTGACGCTGATGTATGCTGTGACTGATGGCGGCTGCCGGGGCACGCGTGGGTCGAGGGGAAAACCACACTCTCTATGGCGCGACGCGAAATTCGCGCCAACGCGGCTACGCCTCCGAGATGTTATCATTATCTACTATAATAAACCGCGGTTCGACATTCCACGGGCTAGTAGATCACCGGCGTGATCCTGAAACAGCGAAAACTTGCAGTGCAGTCGAGCGACGTCGAACGATGACCGCCGGTATTCGGGGAACGCGCAATTGATCATGAACTTGAGCGACGAGTCCGGAGGTACACGGTAGTCGCTTCCTCTTCGTCTTCTACAACATTTCGTCGACTCACTGTTCGTACGATTTACGTTTTCCAGAAATTTGAGAATCAGGTAGTTTTAGGAAATTGATCATCACGACGAGTATACGTTCGGCGGGCAAAGATGTTGAATTTGAGATAGTTAATCTTTGAAGCAGGATCGAGCAATGGATTTTTTAAGGCAGTAGATGAATGACATAGGACGACAACCGAAGGTCGATTTTTGAGAAAATTGATAAAAGTATCCGCAAATTGGAAAGAGGGTAATTTTTAATACGCACCCTCTAATCCCAAAGGCGAGAAGGTTCGAATAAGAGCCTGCGCGTATCATTCCCTCCGAAATCCCTTTCTCCTAAAGACCACTCTTTACACCAATTCAATTAAAGCAGCTGATAATTCGTGAAACACAGAAGGGTGCATGGAGAACGACACCGAAAAAGCAACAAAAGTACGGCAGGGATTAAACCAAAGGCGCGGTTCGAATCTTCCATAGATTACCACGGCTAAGCATCTAGCATCGGTCAGACGACAATGTGGTAATTAATCGAAGCAAGCCTGTCCGCGACGGCCGACTCTTCCTCTTTTGCTTTTTCTCTTTCGCCCGAGGCAGCGCTGGCTTCCCTCGAAACGGTCCACGTCCTCGACATCCTCGCAGCCAACGAGCAGCTCTAGCCCCAGAGAGAGCTGCTCGCGGTCTCTCAAAGCATTCCAAAGCGCGAGCGCCTGTTCCTCCTCTCCTCCTTTCCTTCCCCTCTCTTTCATCCCCTCCTTTACTGCACCACCGGTGTCGAGTCACTTCACGAACCTAAGACCGCGTCTTTATTTGTTTCCTCTTTTGTCTTATAGATCTCTGAATCTCCGTATCGTCTCCTTCTCCTCCTCCTCCTCTTCTTCTTCTTCTTCTTCTTCTTCTTCCGTTCACCATCGCAATTCCTTCTCTCCACTTTCCTGCACTGTTCGGTTTCTCTGTCCGCTACAGAAAGACTTCCTCTGCATCCTGCAACCCCCATTAAAATGCTTAATACCCTCGATGATCCCGGACGTTGATTTGGATTTATGTTCCACCGCGAATCCAGAGAGAATACGACTGTGGTCACGGTTGTGTACAGAGCTCAGCGATCATTGCTCGTCGCTGTTCTTGCGTTTGTTTCTGCGTCGAAAGTATCTGCAGGCCTTTCTCTCCGGGGACTAGTTTTTGCCTGTTCTGTGGGGGATTAATCGTGTCGATAATTCGTTGTTCGCTTAGACAGAACGTTCCACGATCGTTGCTCTTTTTTCGATCGGGCTCGTTGTTGGTCGTACAACTTGCACGGTCTAATGGGATGAACGGATGGTAAAGAAAAATGTGGCGTTTCCGAAAGGTGTATGCGAACGGTACCGATTTATGTGTGATTGCATGTAGTTCGTTAAGCAACATCAGCATGCTTCGATAAAAAGATTTATAGAGGTTTCATGAAAATCAAATTCAATTTGATCAGACATTCTCCGTTTTATCATCGTAATTAAAGATCGAACGGTGTATTATCAACGTTCGTTCGATGAAAATACATTTCTACCGGAGCTCATATCCAAGTTCGATAAGATCGCGCTCTAACGTTTAAAGCGGATATCTCGCGATAGATTCCGTGACGAGCCATCGAACCATTTGAAAATTTGTCGATCAATGACGACGACACCGTGGCGGCTCCTGAAAACCGTGTAAAACCAGACAACCCTCATCGATCGCGGGCGAAACGAATGACTGGATGTCCGTCAGACCGATTCCCACATCAATTCAGACCGGAGAGAGGAACTGCGTCACTCTCTGTTCGACAAAGGCGAATAGCGAAGGTGAACGGTAGGAACAAGCGGCGATACGAAAAAGAATGGACCTCGACCGAAAAAGGGATGAAAAGGCGCGTCTCGGTCGCGAAAAACGAGCGAAACGACGATCAGCAACGAAAAGGGGATGAGGGAGGCGGGGTCGGTAACAAGCTACCACGGAGCATCTTGCAATTTGTTTGCCAGACACGGCCATTCGTCGACACGATTCTCCTATCTTCCACGGAGATGAGAGTCCACAGATCTCGACCGCGCCGCTGGATTACGACTATTGATAAGGCGCCGGTGAACGAGTTCCCTTTAGTTAAATTTAGTTCATTAGCAAGCCAGCCAGGTGGACGATGGAGCGATCCCTCGTTCGCCCGACAAATTACAACGAGATCGGCCCTCATCCTCCCTCTTCCTTTCTCATCGATTCCAACTACTTTGGCAACACGGGAAAGTAAGCCGACCGCCATTCCAATACCAGGATGTTGCATGAAGCAGTTATTGGGATTCGCAAGTTCATACCGTGCTCCTTTAAAGGGAATTTTTTAGCAATCGAAGTAAAATGTGGATGGGCTGACTTCGAATAAATTTCCCAAACAATGTGGAATCATAGCGAACAAAATTCCCACAAATGGAAATTATAGCGTAATATTTCAGTAACGATAACATTCTGCAAACTATCTCCTGTAACGTAAGGATTAAGAAGAACAGATTAACAATACGTTGTGTTTCGTGGAACGTGACTTTTCTGCGAACGTTACCTCGTCACTGTCGTGCAAAACTAGTAATTAATTAATTGGCACTGACGCTCGTAACTCGCAACGTATAAAATTTCGTTAATATCGTTATTTTCATAGTGCAAGAGGATCGTGACCTCGATATCGGAATATCCCGATCTGTCACGCGACACGACCGTAATCCGTGCGTTTTTCGTCGACATTAATATTGGCGAGAACGATAATGGCGGCGACAACTAACGCGTCAGTGGCGGGAACACGCGGCGGCCGCGATTCCACGCGTCACCCAACGATGGCTGGACTTCAACGCATTCCACCCCGAAAGCTCGACCTCTTATTTTCAGGCCGCGTAAATTGCGCGTGCGAGCCGACGCTATGAATTTCGCGGCAACATAATCGTAAAGGCGATAAATAGAGCGGCATTCCAGTCTCCGGGTGTCGAGGAACTTTCTGGCCTTAATAACCCGTCATTTTTATCATATTCTCACCTTAGAGCCTTCTAAGAGTCTTCTAATTAATCGATGGACATCCACGATCGAAACGGAAGCGTACAGCTTGCTTCGCTTTGAAGTTTCGCGCCACGCGCCGCTTGCGATCCGGCTGTCTCAATTAAATGGAAAGGCTCGCGGGAATGTGTATCGAGCGATGATTCACGGCGATCCATCGCTCGGAAATACTCCGCGATCCTTATTAGATTCCCGTGATTTACGAACTCGTAGTTGGTGCAGTACGTTTCTGGATTCCCTTTAATGGACGGGATTTCTCCTGCCGTCTCCTCGAGTTCATTTTTTTACCAGATTGTAGATCGCGTACTATTAGAATATGTACATATTCACGCGAGTGAATACGTATCTTACTCTCCCTCATTTTTCCAGAGATTAGAAATGGTTTGCGAATTTCCAATGGTTTCCAATTAAACTTCTTTTTCCCCCGGTACACGTCGACTTCTCAGAATCTTACATTTTTTATCGCGCGATATACTCATCCACGTTTCCCAGCATTCGTAACAGGATTCGATTCTTCGAATTGCAGGCTGCAATCGAGCATTCTCGATACTTTCATTGACTCGTCGCGCATCGACCACCTCTTCGATCCGCCAGCATCAGCCTCGCACCACGATCAAAGCTTAAAACACATTCGTGAGACGCAGAGAAGCAACCGAGTAGCTCTCCTCGATAAGTCCTCTTCCATCCACAAAAAAAGAATCGCACGTCGTTATCCATTTAATGTTCCTCCCCCTTGGTAAGTATCGTGCCAGCCAGATATCCTTGAGTAATATTACGGTATCGCGATATAAATGAAAACGTATTCGTGGATCGTGGCAGTGGCGTGGCAACCGATGGATCTGTGCGTCTGGGAAATTTTCTCGTGGACGCTGAGCTATCCAGGCCACTGTGGACTGCAGAGTGGGAGGGGTGGAATAGGCGCGTTAAAAGCCATGGGACCCCCGAGAGATACCGGACAGACGAGGCCTTTAGTGTCCTGTTATCAGAGCCGATCCGATACGGTCACCAATAACTTCTGCTACCTACCGCAGCGACGTACTAAAGGTTATGCTCTGGCTGACTGTCCGCTACCGACCGCCGGACCCTTTACCAACTTATTACTATGTACCGTCCGCCGGCTCGTTCGAAGTTCGCGCCGGCCAATAGTTGTCCAATAAAGAGCCGCTCTTTACATTCGCGGCGTAACGTCGTGCCGCCGCCCGCCGGCCATAACCGAGATGCATAACTTAATGCACTTTATCGGAGACTTGTTCTTCTGTTTTGTCGGCGAGGGAGGAGGCTGAATGCGCGCAGCGATGAAGCTGTGTCCCGTAAGGATTGTGCTGAGAATTAAGCGGCTCCTGTGCCGTCTCGCTACGCTTCCGGCGAAACGAAATTTTAGCTTTTAATTTCTGAACAATTGGAATTTCGTGTGTTTTGGAATTAAAAGAAGTATGAAATTTGAAGAAACTAAGGCGATATGACGAAGGCGGATGGTAGACTTTTGAAAGGAACCAGGTTTATGTTACAGATTAGACGAGCCTGAATAATTAATCGTCGAAGATTGTTTTGTAAGGAGCCGATTTTACAATTTCGGTACGCGGTTTATTTTCCTCTTCTTACATGTATGGTATATACGTGAATATGCAGCATGGAATTTGCATGAATATTGAGCTCGGTTCATTAAATACTTTTAAGGAGCGCTTAAAGAACACTATCCCATATATTGGCATTACGAACGTTGAGGATAGAAATAATTTTCAGATCGAATGAATGTATCGTTTGTAGGTCTGGTTGTTGTTAACTTGATGCGGTGAAATTTCTATGGCTAATTGAAAGCACTTACGCCTGTTTTAAAAGTGGTTTCGATAAAATAAATCGTGTTATTAAAGTCGCTGCGCTGTTTTTATAAAAAGAACGCGTCTCGTAATTAAAAGAATAAATTAAAATGATTTCGTACTTAAATTCATATCTATTTACGTCGATATTAAAGGAAGAAAAAATTGAATAAGTATTCACGAAGATACCGTACTTGTTTTCGTAGACGGTACTTTTACTTCGGCTTTCACGGTAACGAATAATTATTTTGTTCCAGACATTTCGCGATATTCTAGCAAAATCCTCCACTATATACTTGTCTTGGCAATTTAGATCGTACTATTCGAGAGAATGACAGGGAAACATCGCATTTCCACGCTTGGAAAAATATTCCGTTAACTTGACTAATTTCGGCACCTCAGCTCGGGCCATTGAAACTCTCAAACCGACGAAACTCCGCCCCGATCGAACACCTCGTAGAATTCCAAAAATGATCTCTGAGCTTCACTTTGTAGAAATAACAACGCCATTGAGAACGTAGAGACAAAATTCGAAGACTGGCTTTAAATTTCGTATGACTACAAAAAATGTAATATTAGGAAAATAAAACGTGGAACTTAAGTAAAAGAACGCTTCGCTGGAAAATAAGGATACCTTCGACTATCTCTTGTAGCTACTGGTTGCGCACGGTTACTTCGTAATATTTCATCGAACAACTGCGGAAATTCATTAATTTTCTTCTACGCTTCTTAGAATTCTATAAAACTGCATAAGGTCAACGCAGTACGCACAGTAACCATTCTAATAACTTCATTTTACAACTCGGCTACAAGACGATTATAAGATACATACAATGACAGATTTCAACGAACCAGTAGTATCTGAAACTTTGTGCGTTTGCTGGCTCACGCCGCGTTCCATCGTTCGTCTAATTGTTTCCTTATTCGTCGATGAAATGCACGCACGACGATTATACGGGTGACACGCGAAACCTTTCGTTTCCTTATGACTAGTGCGCGATATATGAATTCCTCGCTGGCATTTCATCGCATCAAGTAGTGGCCGAGATACTCTAGGAATTCGACGAATGTCCTCCGCGAGTCAGCGCGCGTGCTTTTCTACGGGGATCGCTCGCCTCTACGTTTTACCGTGATTCCTTTATTTTTGCGGCTGCGCTGCACGAACAATTTCCGTTTGTCCGCAAAAGCGAGACCTCGTTGACGTTAAGCTAGGCGGAAGAGGAATATGCGCCGCCTTCGTTGCTTCCTTCAGGCATCCCTTTACACGTTTTCATCTTGATGAATACCAATACTTTCGTAACGAAGAAACTTTTGGTATCGTATACGTATACGTGTGTAATTATAACATTACGAACGAACAGAATCATCCGAAAAATACGCAGCATATTGCCATTAAAATTTGAATGAGAAAAATTGCTAAATTGAAAACCCTAACGAAACGCAATTTCAATTACTTCGTTCATATTATTCTATCAGATTCTATAGAGATTCTATAGATTCTATCAGATCCATCGCTATCGATTCTTTCGCTTTTATACACACGTTAGGTAATTAAAGCGATAAACAAAGGAAACGAATGGAATACAAACATCCAATCCACATTCTGATCGTTATACCGCGCCATAATCCAGTAATGCCCTCCAGATTGCACCCCCTTGCGTTTTCCTCGCCAAGAAGCATAACCAGTCACCTTGTATCGAACCGATCCGCGCGATGGCATGAAAATAAGGTCGAACGATTATCTCTGTCGTTCGCGGGATGCGCTTGTACCAGTTAGAGAAGCGGGTCGATCGATTGCCAACCAATCGTGTGACGCATCGAAAGAAAGATCGCGCGGCGCGATCCCCTTTCGAAAATAATTCTGCCGACTCTCATCGCGATACTCGAATACCTGTCGTTCGTTACGTGGTCCAACCAGATTGCTCGCGAGAATGCGATCCTTTGCACGACGATTCGATTAATATTGAACACGCAGACCGCCTTCGGATTCTCGAGTCTTCCCCGCGTTACGTGCGCAACCTCTCTATCTCGTACGATACATCTCGATGATTCCCTTCGTTTTCCTTCTTTTTCTAATTCTTTCTTTCCACTCTCTTTCTCTGCCGTTTCTTTTTTCTGTCGTCGTACCGGTATTGCGCTAGCCGCGATGCAGCTACGTATCGAGGACGATCGGATTCGTCTCGAATGCAGCGAGGACTCTTATTACACCGACTTCTGGAAACGGCTACGTAGAGCTAAGAAACCGGCGAGTACAAGCCACGAGCGAGACCGGTCGCTCTTACTGTCACACGGAGATTCCGTAGAACGAAGTAGGTTTAACCGGTCAATGGGAATTAAGATACGTCGATGCCACGGTTCTGGAATCTTTCTGCGCGATTTTCATGAGATGATAATTGGTTTGATCAAAGAAAAACGAGATTACCTACTATGTACATCGTGAACAGCGAAGAAAGTTCGATGTTAAACGAAGATTACGCTACTCGATAATTTACTTCGTTAAGAAACTGGTAAATCTACTTGTAACGTCATCGCAAATATTAAGATTCGCCTGTTATATTTTCTCAAGACGATAAATAATAAATAACATTTATTACGTAAGATGTATAAAAAGAGAAGAATATTAAAACGTTAATAGAAGGACGATAAATTGAACGCGTCATATTCGAGAAGATGAGTTGGACAATCGTAAAAACGAAAGAGAAAGGATGATCGAAACAGGATGCTGAATCTCGAATATCGAGTTAGGTATCGATCGAAGGATCAATCGTTCGTACGTGGTCAGAGCGAGGAGGCAACGGCGATCGGAATGCGATCCTCAGAAAACAGAGGTGGCCGGTGAACGCAGTGGCACGGAGCGTAGCCCCCTTTAGCGCGTGTCGCAAAGAATGGCGTTCCTAGACTAAAAACGGAACAGCGGCAAGGAATGTAACGTTGCAGCACACCTTGCCCCGAGCTGTGACACGAGTTCGCGCGGACGCGTATAGAAACGCGCGTGCACACAACCGTGAACAAACAACCTGGCCTGGTACGCGTGAGATATGGCGATTCCGTACCGATAATTGTCGCACATCCCGGCAATTCCGCCATCTGCCAACACCAAACAGCATCGTATCGCATCCGCGTGACGTGTTACTTCTCCGTGTTACTCGTCCTTCTCAACGGACGTGTCAGGACTTCCGTCTTACCACGCTGTCGACACGCCTGCGTGTCCTTTGTTTCGACTTTTTCCTCGAAAGCACGGTGAAAAGGTTGCACGTTTCTCGTGGTTATGGAAGAATTAACTTCGATAAGGAACGCGCGTTATAAAAGTAAGACGCGGATGGATGTTGAATCGCGTTTGAGAAAGTCCCATTGTGTTTTAAGATTTTCGAACGATTTGCGACATTTGATGGAATTTTTAAAACGTAAATAATCAAAAATACGATGGTCACTGGTTGTTTCATTCCGTTAAAAATAAATCGTATCGCGTTTTGCTCGTATTCGGCAAGAATTAAAATTCGTCTATGTTAAACTGCTCGATTAGCTTCTAATTTCGTGACTATAGAAACTTCTAATTAGTAGACGATCCAGTTAGCAGGTTAAAAACTTAGTATTTAATCGACCATTCAACGCTACTGCAATTAAACGCACTTGGGGTACATTTCACGATTAAATACGATCACACTGTATCTTACAAATTGATCGTTCGCAGAGGTAAACCGCGTCCGACGTTAGAAGCAGAAATTTTCGCCGTAAATCTAGCTCAAAGCCAACTAGTTGAATGAAAAGGACAGCTGCTTGCGGTCCGATTCTGGTGCATTTCGCTGTAATCCAACGGGTCATCCAGCGTGATGAATTACCATCAAGGATAGCGCTGTTTCCCCGTTCCTTCCTAGTGTTTGATGTTAAACGTGATTAACGTGTTCTTCTGATTCTAACCTCCCGTTTGATCTTGACACGCAAATCTGCTCTCCTATCCACAGCTGCACCGATGTTATCGTGGAACACGTGCTATTCGGTTATTACTGTATTCGAGATTATTCTTCAAAGTGCTTGAAATAAGTCTTTAACACCAATCGCCTTACATTTCAGCTCTAAAAAGTCTTAATCGCATTCGTGTTCCACCTTAATCTCGATATTAACGTTCCTTTCCTTTTTCTTCGAATACCAAAGAAAATGGCTGATGTGCGATCAGTTTGTTGGTATAAGTAGCAAACACGAAATTCATTAACGCGAAAAGATAATTGCATTTAATGCATTAACTAATAATATACGATGGAACAAAGAACTCCATGTAACGTTAAACGTTTCGCATTCTTCGATCGATAATTCATGAAAATATCAAGTTACGGTGATCGGATCGAGTGTACTAAATATCGCTTCCAATTGGCTAAACAATCGGAAGCAATTGCCGAGTCGACGCAAAGTGGACGATCACAATGAACGCATAAATTTCTCTTAACAAATTCGTCTGGAAAATGGCGGATCTATCGTGCAGGCCCCGAAGTCTTTGCTGGCGGACAAAACGTAACGAGAAGCAGCTGCTACAATAGTCACCTGCGGCGATTAATGGCGTCCGGTCGGCGACCGTAAATAACAATAAACCAGTTTACTGAAAGAACAGTCGCGTGGCTTCCGTGGTTCTGGGAACTATTCTAGCGTCTCTTGCGCTTCGTCAATGTTACCGCCACGGCGAGCAATTAATTTCCACGGACGTGAATCGCGATCCGCTCGTTCAAAGATTTGCCTACGATGGAGTAGAACGGGCCACCGATCCTATAGCCGTGGAAGCTTCCTTATTTTGTTTTCAATACAGCCACGCTGAGACATGTTACCGCTGAATGAATCGCTGAGTTCCTATTACGTTTGATTCTGAGCCGTTCTGTTTACATTTGGAAAATTAAAATTGCATTGGTTAATTGTAGTTACGTTCGTACGATGAAACGTCCTCTTTCGAATAAAAGTTTAATCGAAGCGTTTGGAAACATTATTCCTTTTGCAAAATCAATTTTCAAATTATCAAAAATGACGTGGTAATTGATAACACCGCTGCAAGTTACAATCTCAAACTTAATCCTTCTTTTAATCTATGCATTAGGAAATCGTTCAAATTCCCCGTTCAACGAATCAATTCGCATTTCAATCCGTTTCCCGGAACTCGTTGAAGAAGCTCGATCACCGCCTACAAATCTTCGATCAAGATCTCGAAAAGTCGACCGTGTCGGTGCCGCGTGTAGAGACGGCAGCAAGTCCGCGAAAAAAAGGTCGAAGTGAGAGGCGTCTGGTCGGCGTTCTCAGCTGGCCCTCGAGGAAAAGCTTATTCAATTCAATTCTAATGGCTCGGCGTAAGAGAGTCGCAAATAGTTGCATTCGCGATATCTCGGGGGGCCGCAACGTCGATCCGACAAGAGACGGTCCGCCGCCGCCGCCGGCGCACGCTCTTCTGCTGTCTTTCCGCGAGGCCTTTCTCGAATGATGAGAGTATTCTCACCACGTTTTCCGCGACACCGGGATATCACGGATCTTCAAAGAGCCGCCACGTCGCTCTGGCATCGTTAATATAAATTACACCCACACGCATACGCGTTACACTCGTGTGTCGAGGTCAAGTCTCCGCGTCTCTGAGGGACGTTCACGAACGTGCGCGCGCTCACGCTAGTGTACACATCCACCACGCAGCTATAATGCACGCGTCGACGTATTACCAGATTCTTAGGAATGCTTATAATTTTACGAGCCTCCTTAATATGCGCTTAGCTTCTGCCGCGGTAGCCTCTTCGGTCTGCGATGCCTCCTCCTGCCCTGCGGCCCTCGTCTTCGCCCTTCCCGACCTCCTACCACCTCCCCCTCGCTCCCCTCGCGTGCCTACCTACGACATTTTCTACTTAACCTTTGAACCAAGATCGTTCGCGCGTAGCAGGTGCATTCCACCTTGCGGCGCGACGATCACTCGAAAATCCGTTCCGCGGAGGCGCGGTCGCTGCCTCCTCTCCTACCGGGGAACGTCTATATTGGATACGGCTGAACGAAGAGGGATTCCAACGAGATTGAAGTTACCTTCTTCTTGCTGCATTTTTTCAACCGTTTTCCCTCCACAGTTTTTCTTTTTATTATACACCACGTCTACACGTACTCGTGTATAAGTGTTTTTTCCGTTCTACGGGCTATGGAAGTAGGTATAGCGGAGGTGAATAGATTATGTGGATGAGGAGGCACGGAAACTTCGCGGGGAATGCTTACCGCTACGCCGAGTAGAATTATCGAGACTGAACTTCCCATGGATCGTTCAACGACCAGGTTTCTGATAAGTCAGTATGAAAATTGGGATGTAAGGAAAAAGACAGGATGTAGAATTAAAATCGTTTTGTTCCTTTGCCAGCATGGAACAGGTTAGGTTTAGAAACTATGATAAAAGTTATAATTAATCGTATCGAGTTGCGAAGTAAATAAAATAGGTTCTTCTCGTTCTTCTTTTCTCTAGGAAAAACAAACACCCGTTAATTCCTCGTGATTTTAGACTGTTCGGAAGTTTAACTTCAATGTATAAAAATAGATGACAAAATCAAGTAACAAAATAATCCTTTAATCGCAAATTGTCAGAGATCGATGTATTATATGTTTGAAAGTCTCGGTTCACGTTTGGCAAGTTTGCGTGGAAAAGTATGTCAAGCACGTTCGACGCAGAACGCTTCGTGCAAAATGTACCTAATTCTAACTTTCCCGATTTCTCGGGCGAGCTGTGCATTTTTCAATGCTCAAGGTGCAAAACCAGTATGGTACGCGAAAGCCACTCGGCTCGTTTATGAGACAGGTGAAGGGCCACGGTTTTTATCCGAACGAAACTTCCCGTGTCGCCATTTAAGCGCGCACGTAATCGTCAGCGTGTGACTGACCAGTTGCAATTGCATTAATTCCCTCCCATAATTATGAATCTTGCTGGTGGTTTCCGATTGCCAGGTCTCGCGTATCCGTAAAGAAAGTTGGTCTCACAGTTACCTATACGTAATTAAAAGTTGCAACTGCTTGGAATGCTTATCGAATGAAAGAAAACACGATAGCGTTGATTCTGCCATTAGATAGGTATACGTGTGATTTTATTAACCTTGTTTCTGATTACTTACGCTATAAAAATTGAGAAGTAAAAATTATAGTGCCAATAAATTGACATTCCATGACCTTTTTACGAGTAACATTGTAAAATTCAAAGTTTAGAAAGTGAATACTAAAGGCGTAGGTTAAACAAAGAAAAAAAAATAATTATGCAGAGATATTATGCAATTTAATTCCTTCTAGACCGAGTGACTAATGAATCGATGCTAATATTCTTGCATTCTTATCTACGCACCATGTGACGTGAATTGATAAAATGACTGGCACAGCGTATTTAACATTTGTGTAAAGCGTTTCAGCAATTATGACGTATACCTAATGCTATTGACGTTTTACAAGTCTTATAGATATTAATAACAAATACCATTGTAGTTTCGTAAATAGAGAAAGGAAGGATAAAGCTAATGTTGCGTAACGCAACACGGAGAAATAACTATTCTTTACCTTCTTAATAATTTTCTAATTTTTCTTCGTTGTCCTCAGCAAGTTTTTTCTTTTCTAAATTACAGATACAAAATTAACTAAAAATACAAAATCTCCCAATCTCAGACAATCCTCGACACAATTTTCCCAAAACTATGAAATAACTTTTACTTATTAGACACAACCATAATCATTCGCAAGAGTAAACGTTGCACGATAGTTCGATGATCAAACTTTCCACTTCTAGACTGACCGTTGATAGTGATCTGAAACTTCTCACGGCACAGCGAATAAAGTTCGATCGAGTCAGAGTACAATTCGTCGGATTCGAAAGGACGCTACGTTTTCATTAGTCACGAAACGCGTGGGACAGAGACACCAGTCTCAGTCAGTGTCTCAAGGGTTGACTCAACAACTGTCGATTCGTCACTGTCAGTTAGTGCAGTGTCACGAGCTGCTCGAGATGAGACGACCGATTATGGGAATGAAAAATGATCCGCGAAAACCTTTGATATTTCGTCCGCTAGTCGCTAGGGAATACACGGCCTTGGTTTTCTGAATGCAGGTCCGAAACGTGTTTTCGTTGCGTCTTTCCTTGCTTTCGATAGAGACGAGGAAAAGTTCCTCTTTTTTCACCTCGATACTTCTGAACGAGGAAAAGTCACACGACAAATAGGATCGTGACTTTCTCAGTCGGCGAATTGCAGTATGGTCACGAGGAAATTTATTGCTTCTGTTGATGATATTAATGAGCTTAATGTTGTTATAAGTGAATGCGCAATGATATTGCAGAATCGGGGGCTGGAACGTAAGAAGAACTTGGTATACGTGTGCTATATAACTTTGTTTGTGAAAGAGCGGGTAATTTTTTTGGAGTTATCGCGATGCTGAAATGTAAATAAGCGAAGAGATCAGGTTATATCGAACGAAGTCTTATTAATTAAAGACCTTTTTTACAAATTAACGATGTTCCCAATTGTTTGACGTCCATAAAGATAAGATTAATTGTTTAAGTTAAAAACTTATGTTATTAATGCCCAAGAATAACGAGGTGAAAACGAAAGAGAATAAAAATGATATTTTATGTCACGAGTGAAAGACCGATCTTCGATCCATGATTACAGAACGAGAAATTTTCAATTAGAAATCAGACTAAATACGAGTTAAAATGTAAATGGGAAAAAACTGAAACGATATACAGTAAATTTTACGAATATTCACAAAACAACTAGAAAAACTCTTCGATGTAAGTGGACATTAAGCAATGTTATTTTATAAATTAGCAAATAAAGATATAAGCATTACTGAGATGTTACAACGAATACGACACGTTAAGAAGAGTAACGTCGCTATATCTGGTAATTAACGGTTAAGTTAAACGTTCATTGATGTTCCTGCATGTCCTTTCTTATCGTCCTTGAAAATGGTTAATTGCGAGCGACACGAGTCGAGAATAACGGTCGTGAAAATCACAATTTCTCTTTTTCCTTTTCACTTTAAGACCAAGGCTACACACGAAGCTCGATATCATTCTGTTAACGATCGCAATTAAACAACCGTGAGATGACTCAATTATCGTTAATACGGTCGCAATGTGCCGCTTTCCTCGGAACCTTACAGGAAAGAAAGAGAGAGAAGCGAGTTTAATTAATCTGCAGTTCATTCGTTAAAACCCGGAAATGCGACCCTGTTCCCTTGTAATTGTCTTAGTTCGATCGTTTCCTCGGCTAATTGAAATTCTTACCCAAGTAGCAGTGGCGTCGTGAAAGAAACTTACTGGACTCTATTAATTGAAGCTTAATTAACACGTTGGCAATCGTGTGATTTTGTGGTTCCTTCTTCAATTGCTGGCGAAAGCAAAGAAGTAACTATTTTGGTGAAAATCGTAACGAAAAGCGTTATAGTGTTTCAGATTTGTAGAATTACTGGTTCTTCTAGGCTACCAAATGTTTCGATAGAATTATTTTGTTAAAAATGTTCAGATTCTTACATTAACTTTACAAAGCATTACAAGATTTCTTCTATCTCTTTGCTTTACGTAATATTTCTTACTTTAATACAATCTGTTTGCGTTTGTTACGTAACGTAATGCGTAATTCCTAATATCTTCTTTTATTATCGCCCATTACGTTAATTTATCTATCTATAGTAAAATATTTAAACACTTCTTTGCGTTCTATGCACCTTTAGTATCATATGTAACAAGTCACAGAACAGAGCTGCGGTGTCCGAGCGGTTAAGGAGATGGACTTGAAATCCATTGGGTACTACCCGCACAGGTTCGAATCCTGTCCGCAGCGAAATTTTTTTTTTTTTTTAAATCATTTTTACGCGAGCACAGGATGCTGAAATATCATATATGTATTATTTTTCAATTATTATCAATGCAATATTTAAAAAAAAACGATGGATCTCAAACGACTACAGTGATATGCTATGATCGCATGTACTCCCTCAAAGCTTACACAGTATAGAGTTTAACTCGCGCATTTCCAACGTTCATTTGTCACTTTTGTAACATTTATTTTGCGTCAGCTACGATTGTAAATGAACCGGAGAAGAAAAGGTTTCCGAAGCGTGGCTTCCGCGAGTATAGCGACTGCTCGGAAGTATGAAGTATGCAGATTTGAATAGAGATTAGGAAGTTGTAATTCGTCATCGCACCTACGCAATGAGCGTTACGTTCAACCGAGATTCGATGATAGCGATAATAATTTGCAAAGGGCACGTAGGACCCGATAAAACCTACGTCGACGTTGATGCATTGCGAAAGATAAGTTACTTGTACGAGCGATGACGCCCGCAACGTTTAAAATTTGTAACAGAATTGTAAAATGAGTATTACGAATGTATTTTTAAGGAGGTGTTTTTAGTCAAAATTACCAATTTCATTCCTATTGGACATAATTCTAACTTGATCAGGAACATCGAACTTTCAGAAGAGAACCTATTACGCTTGCAAAATTTCTCTGTAAAAAAATGCAAAATGATATGAATGTGAAAAAGGAAGATTATCGAAATATGGCGAACAAAGGCGAGGAAAATTACAGACACCCTCGTTTTTCGGTGGCGGCTGCGTAGGTGGAGTCCGCGGGCAAACGATGACAACGCCGCCGAGAACAGAAGCCATTTCATAAAAATTCCTCGACAGTCCCCTCGCGTTTCTCTCGCGTCGCTCGTTTATAAAACTCGCGTAATTGAAGAAACAAAGGGGACTGCAATTATGCCTCTCGCAATTACGGCGGCGTAAACGCGCTTGCGCGAACTGGAGAAGCATGGCCGAGCGCGGCTTTCTTCCACGCTCGACGCGACTTTTTGATGAAATTATTTCCTCCGGGAGAGTTGTTCTCCGCTGCCGGAAACGGCAGCAGACAGAAAGCCGCGACCAGACCGGAAGCGCGCTCCGCCTCGTGAATAAAAATCGCTCGCTTCGGGGTAGAATTAAGCAGTGCTTGTTCTAGATTGGTCGAAGCCAGCTGCTTCTTGTCAGGAAGCACTTTACTTTTCGCCTTTTTTACGCGTTTCACGTAAATGAAATTATTTCTCGAACGAACAAATTCTATTTGTCCGATATTTATGTATGTATATCGCAATTTGCTCATTAACGTTTCACAATTATACTTGCCGTAAAGGATGTCAGAGCGAGTGCGTAAAAATATATAGGCTTTCCCATAAATCTAACTAATTAATCAAGTTTATTTTTCGCAGGATTTCGCAAACGCTGCACAAATCCTCTCTCTTGGTGCAAAGATAAATGTCTTACAATTAAATAATTATGAAATTATCTGTAGGAGGTATTTTTAAAGAAACCTGTTATAAGATCTTGATAATAAGAAATTGAAGGATTTGTTAACCAGAGACGACAGACTGTGCCATTTTACGCAATACGAGTAATTTAATTACCATCGCGATGATTGCGAAACTCTTGAAATTACTTACACAAATGGAAACACGTTAATGTTAGTGTAAGAAGTAGCAATAATTTAACTTTAATAACGTAGATCCACATCAAAAGCTACCGTCCTATCTCAGACCTTTAAAGCGCGAGAAATCAGACCCGTCGACGAATTAGCATACGTTTTCTTCTGAGACGAGATGACCGTAAAGCTGTCGGCTATCGCGGAAA
This sequence comes from Bombus pascuorum, assembly GCF_905332965.1. NCBI lineage: Eukaryota > Metazoa > Arthropoda > Insecta > Hymenoptera > Apidae > Bombus > Bombus pascuorum. The sequence continues at coordinate 2,212,835 of NC_083488.1, read as the reverse complement.
TCGCGGTGAACCATTGTACGGTCGAGGACAAATGTACCGTGTCGAGCATCGAGCAAGAAGAGCAAGAAAGAAAGAAGAAAAAGAAAACGATGCAAGGAACAGAGAGAGAAGAGACGAAAAGGATGCGAAAGCGCAAATAAGACGTCGCCCGGTCGTTTAGTCGATCGTGGAAGCGAATCAGAAATCGCATGCAGAGCCACTGGAAAGGTTTACGGCCTTCGTTATCCTCTTTGCGCACTCATCAAGCAGGAGAACGCTAGCCCGGCATATTTGCGAAGAAATAAGTAAGCGGCGACCGTGCACGCCTGACGATCGCGATCGTCGATGTGGATTCCCCGTTTCCGATTCAACACCGTTCCGCCGTGTGTGATGTACTGAAATGGAATTATCTCGATTCCCCTTCGATCCGATCTTCCGCCTGCCTTTGTTGCGCCCGTTGACGTCTTCTTTCGCTTCTTTCGACCCATAGCAACTTGTATAACGCTTGCACTACCGCTCGCAAATATCACGACACTGGCTTCTTTTCCATCAAATACGCTTTATTTACTTTCGTTGTGTATTTCTCGATAAAAATATGGTTAAACGTATCGTGCGAAAAGAAACGAATGTCTTTGCTTCAGATACTTACGCGAACACTTTAACCACTGAATTTATATCTTTAAAATTTAAACCATCTATTTCGTTCTATTTTCTCGTTCGTCATACTTATCTAAAGCTACTCTAATTGTGTAACTTGCCATTTACACGCTATTTAACCTTGATAAAGAGGTCTTATCACTGCTAACTCTATGCGAAGCGAGGCACGCGCTGCTTTCGCGTGTTACACGCTTCGTACTTAATTCGAACCGCGTAAAATCTTATCGATGACTAACAATCGCTACATCTTGGCTGTGCACAAATATTCTTTTAATTCTGTAATTAACGTCTCCTTTATCGCAACATTTTTTAATTATACACGTAGAAACTATATACGTGAATTAATTTGCTTTAATAAATGTATAATTAACAAAAGAAATTATTTCCAAGAACGCGACAAGCATCGATCATTCTGCGTTAATTCACCACACTCTAATCCGCACATATTACAATGAAAACCGTGAAGAAACCCCACAAGAAGGACCTTTTCATCGCTCGAATATCGGAGAATTTGTCGCTCCGCTCGAAGCAGGTCGAGCGAGAAAACATCAAAGAATTCTTCTTCCACCCTGCTTCGACTCCATCCCCCAAGTTCTTCTCCTCGACGTAATAATCATTTATTATCCCGACGAGTAATAACCGGTAAGCAACGATATTATGAAGCTACGAAATTAAGGCTTTGTTTAAAAATTAGCTACCCGTACAATTTACGCGGTCTTCTTTCATGAACTTTGCCCGCAAGGTCCATTGTTTACTTCCTTAATAACCTTTATTTATCGTACTCTCGTGTATCTAATTTTACAGCTAAGATCTTTCTTCCAAATATTTCATTTTACATTTGATATCTTTTCTCTGAACGTTTAATTTTAGAACGAATATTTGTTACTATAACGTGTTACTTCCAAGTACGTGATTATGTGCAACGATCTCCCGTCGCTTCTCTCTTTATACGAAGCTACGCGAAATTAAAAAGTTCATTGACTTTTCTTTATTCCACTTGGGGCATGTAGCTTCAAGTCACAATTTCTTCTATCAATTTTGCTACAGAAAGAGAACACGAACGAAAGGATTGCCGATATCGCAACTTGGTCCAGTGAGACTCGACGTACACTCAACGAGCGCTGGCGTCTTCAGCAACATCGACGAACGCGTTATCGTAGCTCGCGATAACGAAGCTTCCATGTCGATGCTCGGTTCGCCAGTTGAAGCTTATCCGCTCGAGTCGTCAATGAAATAGCTGCGCGTGGCCTCATCAGACACGCGAAATTGATGAAAGTATGCCGGATTCGTGCATTCCACGGAAGTCTCGAGTTCTGGCCAGCTTTGGCAAGCAACGCGAGGTGAACGCATCTGTTTGACCGTCTCGATAACGTGTCGCGTCGCGCTTTTATTAATGAGAGGACATTCTCGACGAGCTTTCGGAATCTTCCTTCGCCGACGGGATTCGCCAAACGAAATGGCGAAAACGCGAAGAATTCGCGGCTAGCTGCCGGTCCAATGAAAAACAGATGCTGGCACCGTCGCCCCGAAACCTCGCTTTTTCACGACACCCCTTTGATCACCGAGCTGCATCGCTAGAGGATCGCTCAACTTTCCAGACGTTCTGTTGCTTTGATTTCATCGACAGACATTTACGGAACAACGATCAACGGAACGGCGATTCTTGTTATTCGTGGAAGGAAGGAATAACTCGGTGCGTTGGAAAATTATTAGTGAAATTTACGAAGATTTGTACAGCAGGCTAGTTTGTGATTTAGTGAATTTCTCTTCGTAGATACGAAGACTTCAGATATTTAAAATGGTTCGACCAACTACAAATCGTTCATCGTTATTTACGATTACTTTCCAAGTTATTCCGACGGTTCTCGAATTTCTTGCTCGAAGAGTTTCACTGTTTCTCCAGCGATTTTTACAATTTCGCGTTATAAGCATTTATAATCCGACCAAGTGTACCTTTGAATTATTTTCCTGGCGAAAGACGCGCGCATGGTTCACGGAAGATTTGCGTCAAATTCGAGAGAACCACTTCACAGGTGATGTTCTCAATTGAAGCGATGATCACGCACGATCCCTTAATCGCGATGCCAGAGTGCAAACGGTTCGAGAGAAGCGAACGTGTATGCCTGTGCCGCGGCACGCACAAAGGTGTCTTTATTAACCCCGGGAAACTAGAGAACCGTGCAAAATGTCTGGCTCGAGGGAGGCTCTGCTCTATATTAGCTCGTTTTATGCAGACGCCACGGCTTCTATCAAATTAAGTTCATACGGGCTTCTCGCCTTCCGCGATCTCGAATCTCGACTACGAAGTTTCCCTTCGATCGATCGGTTCGTTTGTGTCGTCGCTTAATCAACGCGAACATCTCGGCTTTAGAAGCAACAGCGCCTTCGTGGAATTCGAAGAACCCTGTCGCGAGCATCTTTGCTTCAAGAAATTTTAGAAACTGAAATTTTAGGCCTGAATAAAATATATTTTCTGCTTTTCAATCGCTTTTCACATAATGTTTTCCATATTTTAATTAAAGTTTAACTATTACGATTAAAGATCAACGCGAACATCTCGGCTTTAGAAGCAACAGCGCCTTCGTGGAATTCGAAGAACCCTGTCGCGAGCATCTTTGCTTCAAGAAATTTTAGAATCTGAAATTTTAGGTCTGAATAAAATATATTTCCTACTTTTCAATCGCTTTTCACATAATGTTTTCCATATTTTAATTAAAGTTCAACTATTACGATTAAAGATCAACGCGAACATCTCGGCTTTAGAAGCAACAGCGCCTTCGTGGAATTCGAAGAACCCTGTCGCGAGCATCTTTGCTTCAAGAAATTTTAGAAACTGAAATTTTACGCCTGAATAAAATATATTTCCTACTTTTCAATCGCTTTTCACATAATGTTTTCCATATTTTAATTAAAGTTTAACTATTACGATTACAGATAAACAGATATTTGATGGAGAATTTTTTACCATTTTTTACCAAAGCATAAAAGATATAACTTAGAAAACACGAAGCTGGCTCCCAGCTTGGGGTAGCCACCCACATGCTATATTTATTTTATTTTATTTTTTTTTATTTACCAATGAGATATAACACTTTACCAAATATCATTCAGGACAAATTGTAAAAAAAACAAAATAAAATAAAAAAAAAAAAAAAATTTTTTTTACCAAACGCCCCTTTTGTACTCGGCTTTCGTTTCAAACGGTTTCTCGAACTATCGTACGTCTTACCATCGCTATTGATTTTGTCTACAGAGCGATTCCAATCGAGCGTTCATTCGCAAGAGCAGAAAATAAAAGAAGAGGCCTAAATACGTGTGACAACGAAGAGCAAAAAGATCTCTGAGAAATTTCACACGTGTATTATCCCTGGAATTGATACGCACTGAGATTCCCTCCTGTAGAACTCGCATACGTATGTGAATACTTGTAATATGTATACGTATACGTTCAACAGTCACGCGAGTGATATTTTACTCGGACCAACTCGAACTGTGCATACATGTACGTAATTGGCAAAGCAGGGGGTGTTTTTATTCGCCGTTCATATTCCATGGTGAATTTAATTCTTTGCAATTCAAATGGTTCCCGCTACGAGAGCTCTAATAGGACGCGATGAATTTGCGTTTTATCATCGCGGGTATAGAAAAGAAAAAAGAGAGAACAGGGCAAATTTCATGAAATTAAACGAACCTGGGAACAAGTACGAACATACAGTTGACGACTTTCAATTAGATTTTTGTCATAGATTTGACGAGGAACATTAATATTAGGAAAGCTTGTTACAAAGTTTTACCGCGATAGATAAATTTTATCGTTTCATTAAGATATAGAATACTTGCGGATGTTCAATTTGTTAATTATTTTACGACGCGCGATAAAATCTTCCTGTGAAAAGAGTTAGAATTATTAATCGTAACAACTTCGTTTACGAAGATCTCGATTCACATGGTTCGTAACGTGAGAAATCCAAGCCGCAGAAAACAATAAATATATTTTGCGATTGTAATCCTACGTCTTACACCGATCATTACGTTTTACAATCGGAATATTGTTTCATAAAAAATAATATTTTAAATAATTTTAAGCGTCGGGCTTCCTATTTTCATAAAAATATTATATCTTACTACTGTCATCTCCGCCATGCTGCAACCAAAAAGATTTCTTTCATACGTAGTACTTTGTGGAAAATATATTAATTTTCATATCAAAGTAACTATCGATCGATATTTTAATTAGATTAAACTACGTTAATAAACTCTACTTTCGTCTAATTTGTAATTAACGTACGTCGATCATGAAAAAATACATCGATATCGAATACCTTTGAAATCATAGATGCATTTGTATCGCAGAACAATCGAATTGATTAAATTTTCAACGGCAGTTGATATTTCCAAATATATCATCCGCCTCTTAATGTTCCATGTTTCAACAATTAAAATATACATACATCTCAATCAGTGGATTGCTGGAATTTATGAAAATCCTCGAAAAAGCTTTCCTATCGATCTAATATCTTCCGTAGAACCATCGTCACGGTTTTATCCATGAAAAAAACTGTACAACTTGAATAGAAAAAATAGCAGCTAGACTTTGGCTATACGTAGGTGGTCTCCGGCGTTCGTTAAGCTACATTGGATAGATTCGAAGATAAACAGAAGCTACACCTCGAGTAACACGTACGGAATTAACATAGCTGAGCGCGGTTCGACGTTTAAAAGCCGATCGCATTTCCATACTGGTGCCATTCGGTCCCATTTCAGGCCACTACCTCTTGCTAACACGATGGTCTATATTTGCCCTCGGACCTCTCGAAGACTCATTTATATCCTGTTATCCGTGGATCTTTACGTGGCGAGCTTTCTCCGTGTTTCGAAGGCCGATTCTCGTCCACAAGGACCTCTTCCGTTCTAGGTTCATCCTTCTCTTTTATACTCTTTTTACCTATCTCTTCGTTGCGCTCTTCCCTCTTCGTTATTCTTTCTTATTTTCTCCTTATGCCATTCCGTTCTTCTCTTCTTGAAAATTTCTTCATAATCGATTATAAATCCCCCTTTTATTACAAATATTGTTTTTTCTTTTTCGTTATATCATTCAATTGATGTATTAAAAATAGATTTAGTAAACGTATCGTTAAATTAACAAAGAAACATCGAACACGTGGAACAAGAAGCGCGAAACGGAGGTCGGATAAACGCTGCGCGAATGTGCCCAAAGCGCATCGTGTTCGGCAAAGATTCAGTTCTATCTCTTATCTCGTTCACAGCCAGAAAGATCACTTTCCACTGTCGTCCCCGTCATATATAATTCTTTTCTACATGACAGCCGGTAGTTTGGATACAAGTCATTAACTCCGGCCGCGGGGAACGCAATATGTTAATGTCACCGATGACAACTAGTCGTTTAATCACTTAACGCCTCTTTTGAATGCCAGGAATCGCAGCCCGCGAACTCCGAGTGATTCATCGGCTGCAACGGCATCTCTTCTAATCTCGAATCCCGAAATTCCTTATAAATCGTCGTCTGGCTGGCCGTTTCGCGATTTACTTTCGCGCCGGTTAATGAGGAAGCACGCGGTGTCGCTCGTGCCGATTTACACCGTTGCGTAACAGCGGTGTCAACGTTTCGTCGACGAATCGTTTTTGTTGCGCCCCGTTCCTTTCGTTGCTTGCCTAATGAGGCCTTGATTCGATTTTACCCGCAGGCACTTTCCAGAACTCGTTTCTTTTCTTTCTTTTTCTTTTTGTAACGATGAGAATAATCATGATAATCGGAGTTCCATTAATTAGAGTCGATAATGTTTGTTAACGCGTTACAAGAAGAAAATTCTTTCTACTTTTAGTATTAATAATACCTATTTCTGTATAGATCTTTTTCATGAAATATGAAATGTCAAGATGTTAAAGAAGTACGTACATAGTTTACTCGTTGTTTTATAAACGAGGATTAAAACATATCACCATATGTTTGCTAAAGACTCGAAGACGTTTTATGCGATCGTTACACTGTCGTCGTATAGAACCTGATGAAACGAGACGCTTAATTGAAAAATACGAGCACATTTTTCCAGTTACCGTAAGAACCTACTTTATGGAATACATCCGTAGCATAAAAATAAAAAAAAATTCTGATTCTGAAGTTACCATCCAAATGGAAGATAAAATAAAGAACTAACAATGAGAAAGGAGATACCGGTATTCATGAAAGTTCGTGAGCCACAGGGTGGAAGTCGTGGAACTTTCTCCGGTGTTCGTAGATCCCCCGCAACGTCTGGAAAATCGACACGCTTCTATCAAGACGGAGACGGGTTCTTGCGGCTTCCGGTCTCGATCGAACGGATCGACGTGACTTTCGGGTCGTGCGCACGGGAAACTCGAGAAAAACTATTCGACTCTATAAAAGCTAGTCTCATTATGAGCTCGCGTTACCGACGTGGACCTCTTGTCGGCATAAAATACAGCTCGACTATCGTAAAGCACTCGACGCGCGGTTACAACTGCTTACAAATGACTCTCTTAATGACCACTGGCCGCTGTATATATTTTACAGCGAGAGTTCACTCTCGTCGCTATAACTTATACTTTCTGCGCCGGTTACGGGGCCGCGCAAGAAAAATAAGGAGATCCGTTTCTCCGGGTAGCGAGGCGCGCGACCGTTAGACACGCAGCTCTTTGCCTTTCTTTCTAACGAATCTATTTCACTGTGACTTGCGAGAGAAAAAAGAGAAGGTAGAGGGGAGTAGGTGGAAAGAGCTGGATTTCTTGCCAGATTATGTTGATAAATGTTGGAAAAGTGTCTTTGAAATGTGATTGTCGTTGATAAAATCGAATGGAACTTTAATTTAACGCGTTGACAACATGACCGGGAGTGAGAAACCTTCGCATATTTTTCTTAGAATTCTTATTCTTTCATTAAGTAGGTTTGGTGTTGCGAATTTTCCTTATCTTTCTTTAGTATCACGCTCGTTCGTCTCAACGAGTAGTATTCGCTGTTGCGCAGCCAGTTCTACTGCTACGAACGGAAAGTCGTCAAAGATCAGCCTAACGAGAAACGCGTTAAATTAGACAGGTGACGATAGAACGAAGGAACAATCGAATTTAACCCGTATCTCGATGGTGAATCAGTCGAGCAACCGGACCAGTGACTTTCTCGCTCGTAAATATAGAGACGCTGAGCGCTCGTCGGTGTCGTACCCGCGAAGAATTCGCAGGCATTGTGCTTTAGCGCCGAGTCGAAAATCGCCGCGTGCTTTCGCGCGTTTTCTTTCCTTTTTCTCGACATTCCCGGCACGACGCGCTTTGCCCCGCTCGTGCGACTCGCGCTGGAAAAATAACAACGGCGCTTCGCTCTAAATCTGACGAACGGTGGCGCGCTAATTTGGTTCTACGCGAATTAAGTAACGATCGGTCGAGTAGAATAAACTCGATAAAAATCGAATTTCAGATGGAAGCTGAGCCCATTTTCGTTCGCTCAATTTTCAAGATTCGACGAGCGGTATAGAGTACACGCGAAAGTTTCCAACTTAATTTAACGCGCAACGAAGAATTCTTAACGATATCGTTCAAAAGAATAGTTTGAAAAATACCGCACGCTATAGTCACAGACAAGAATCGATAGAAATACTTAATCTCTATCGTATTAAAAGCGCAGGATAAAATTTAAAAGCAGAAATTTATTCTGTCTGTAAATCACGCATCCATTACAAAACCAATTTTCGATATAGAAAAGTGCGATATTCCAACCCATACGACAAACTCTATAAATCCATCGAGAGGATCTCACAACAACTTGGTAAAACGTTTTCGAAACGTGAAACAGGTTCGATCGTGTGAAAATGAACGAAGCGACTGCATTATCAGCTCGAGATTTATAACTGGCATCGGATGGAAGTAGCGACGAGGAAACAATGACGTGGTTCGAAACGTTTCGGACGAATTTTATGAACCTTCAAAAAGCGGTTGGTCCCTCCCTGGCCGAGAGCCAAACCGACCGACGGTTTATTATAGTTTTGTTATGACAGCGGGGCGTTTCGGTAAATTAATGTTGAAACAAATGTATCTCGCCCTAAGAGAGCCACGGCGTACCTCTAATTGAATTGGTAAACACCATAAGTTAACCAGTAAGTAGCGATGTCGGTATAAATCACTTTCGGAGGATGAGCTGTCACCGCGGGACAACAGACCGGCCATCGATGGGACCAAATGATTCCGAACAAGCCCGTTATTCTTAGCGAATTCGAGAGAAACTGCGTTTCCGAACGACGATCCGTGACGCACGGGCAACGCTGCTTCGAGAAATTCTTTTTATCCAACGGATCGGTTCAGGTGAATTGACAGCTTGATTCATAGCCGTGGCAGCGGAGTGTGTTTGCGCAAGTTGCGTGGAACAATGCCTCCTTCGAATTTATTTATCTTCAAAGAAAAGTATATTTACGGAAAAGTGACGCGTGGTCGATTTATTAACCCATTTCGGCCGTGGGATCCAATTTGTTGTTGTAATTCGTATTGTAAGTCTGGAAATTCCGTGTGGTGTGGTGTCGTAATAAATTGGCATCGTTTTAATCGTTTCAATCTGACGATAGGAATTAAAAAAAAAAAAAGCGGTACGTTCGAAGAAACAGAATCCTAACAATCAGAAACCGACTCAATTCACCGTTTTCTCTTCGTTTCTCCCTTTATGGCTATTACCATATTCGCCAAGTCGATAATGCAGCGGGAGCAACGGGTTCCCTATCAATCCATCGTACGCGCGCATGCATCATCGACCGGCAAAAAGACGAAGGACGCGCATGGGACGCGCGCATGATTTTTTCGCGGGACCGGATGGAACGTGCTCGTGGTGCACACCGCTTATTGCGCGTCGCACACGAGGCGCGCGAGCCACGGACCAGCCCGATAGAAATATTTTTGCCGGGCTAAATGGGTTTCTTCGGAAAGTCCGGGAGAACACGAGGGCAGCAGCTGGCCGGCGATGCGACAAATCATACCTGCTGGACAGCCTACACGTCGCAACCAGCCACGTTTGCGAGCGTGTGCAATAGTGTGCATGCTGATGCACCCGCGACAGGCAGATATGCAATGGCGTAACCAGGGGAGGCTTTCAGACTTTGATGCCACGTCGGGGCTAAATAATGACGGTTTATTCGCCAACAGTTTCCATAAGTTTGAAACTCAGGCACTAGTTGAAGATTGTACGCAATTGGGGACAAAAACGAGTGGACAGGTAGCGGAAATAGATATCGACGAAGTTTACTCGAATACGGTTTCTTTGCGCAAAGATTGAAATAGTAATTTCGATTATTTTCACGGAGTATAATCTCTTCGCATAATCTTATTCCTCCAAATCGTCTTTGTTCTAATTACGTAACTGTATATTCTTGTCTTTCGATTCTGGTGCATCGAATTGCTTTCTTTACACTGTTGGCGATTAAGCGAGAAGAAACGATGTTTCGAGTTTATTTTTCAGATGACGGTGATAAAACCGTATGCAGGACCGTTGTGGATGTGGAATGTATGATAAGAATTTTAACGCGGTATAGAGATTATGCGACGGAACCCGAGGGAGTATACTCGTTTATGGAGTCCGACGATAGGCAATATTTTGAGTTCTGTTTATGAGAGACTGACATTTAATTAACCCCAGCCTGAACAGCGGCTATTAATAAACCTCTGTACGCTCCTTTTATTTTAAAAAAACATAAATTAATTATAGAAATATCGATGGACAGTTATTCAGCTTTCAAATAAATTTACTCGCTTCCCGATTACAATTACTAATTAATTTTCTTTGAAACGATAACGAGTATCGTGAATACGGAATAATCAGATTGCACGAGTAGTCTCGCACGACGCTCGTTCCTCAAACTAGTTTCTCGCTGAAAATGAAAAATGTCTTTAATAAGAATTGCTGTCATATAAGCAGGTTAGTCGATAAACTGTAACTAAAACAAAGAATCAAATAAATTGACAGCATTATTGCTTGCGTCTTATTTCTAATTGGCGAAAGCTCGAGCGAACCAAGGGTGTACGCTCGTAATTTTGCAGTCAACGAGCGAAAGCGAAGCAAATTAAGCACCGACTTTCAAACGTTTTTCCACGATTGTCCGTTCGATCGATCGATCTATCGAGGCTATTCTGTATTCAGAGAACGAAGCAACTCGAATTATAAAATTCTTCGACAAATTCGCATAACTTACAATTAGAGGTAAACGATTGCACGAGAGGACGAAGAATTTACCGACGTATGTTTTACTCCTGATACTTGGTCCGTACAGCAGACGTAGATAAATTAATTATTTATGTATCTATGTCGTTGCTTAGCGAAAAATCTTTCAAGTTTCCAAGAAAATCTTTGTATTGCCGGCGATCCTAATTTGTCGGTTAACAACTGCGCGACATTCTCGTTCGTCCCATTATCAAACTGAATGCGACGCGAAACGTACAGAAGTACCCGACGTTATCGAGTCAGCCACGTGAGAATTCCACGGAAGCGGGAACCAGCGCGATGCCAGATGCGCGATCCGCGTCCGCTTAGGAAGACAGAAAGGAGGGAAGCCGTTCGGCTTGGTCCGGCGGAAAAAGAATCCTCCGCGTCGAAAGAGAATGGAAAAAAAGGCTGGAACCTCGGCGGCCAAGTATTTTCGCGCGAAAAGCACACCGGCGGATTCCATGGACCCAGGCTGGTCGGCTACGTCCAAGAATAAATCATGGAAAAGGCAGGGAAAAGAAAGCGGTTCTTTCGCTCCCGCGGTTCTCTCTGGATCTGCTCTTGCCGGACCGCAATCTAGTAGCCTGAGATACCGGCCAACGGAAGGGTTAATAACTTTCCCGACTTTTCCGCGGGCCATTAATTAATCGGATGCCAGGCGAGCGGCTTTACGCTACCGCGTGGAGACGTTTTACAAGAGAAACAGATAAAGCTCGGATACGAAGGATGCAGAGGCGGCAGGGACGCGAACGAGGAAGAAACACAAGATGCGGTTGGAGGGAAGTTGCACAGGCTTTAAGGATGATAGAGAAAGAGGGATGTACATAGAGGGAGAGCCAGAGGAATTGCACAGGGACCATGGAGTTCCGCGGGGTTAAACAGTCGGTATTTCAGTAATGGAGGCTTATCGGTGTGCTACCGCACAAGTCCTCCGGGTACGTCCAGAGGACTGCTGCCTGGCTCTTACGAGCTTTGGACGGCGTTTATTAATTCGCCACTTACCACGCATACCCTGCACTCCGTTCTTTCGATATCGATGAGGAATTAGGCGCGTTTAGCCGACGTTGGACAGTCGGTCGCGTTCGCCGCGCGTTCTGCCGCTGCAAACGAGCGTGCAAACCGCACGCTGGAAAGCGGCCATGGAAACCGAGCTAGTCGTAAATAACGTACCGCGACCGTGAAGTGCATCTCTCGCTGCAATTAACTGCCCCCTCCTCCGCTTCTTCGCTGTTTCCCTGGGCCCCTTTGCTGCTCTTTTTGCCGCCGGATTGTTGCAACGACGTCCTCGTTATACCGCGCCGCGGTTTTTAGCTCGTTTCTAGAGGTATTAGGGGTGGCGGATCGCGCGACAACTTCCACGAGTATGCTCATCTCTCGGAATCCACCGATCGAAACGCGTTTTTGCCGCCGCGGAATCTTTTCGCGTGTGACGTGATCATCGCGAGAATCGATATCGATGGAAACCGGGTTTCGCGAAAGAAATCCAACATCGCGGCTGTCTGTCGACTCGCAGTTGCACGCACGGCTGTACAAGACGTAGCGCGACGCGAGGAAAATAGCGTAAACCCGCAAGCGTCTATGCAAGCGAGATAAAAACGAAATTACGATGGAAGAGATTTTCAGAGGACATTATGCAACGAAAGAAATTTTGTAATTATTGCACAGGTTACATAAATCTGTTACATGTATGAATATTTCACGTTTTAATTTAAAACATTTAGTACAACAATGTACCGATAGAAGATGAGATCTTTCATTTATTTGTTACCGTTTAAATATACGTGTACGACTAATGAAGCTAAAACGATCGGTCGTCCGTTTTCTTTTCTCGAGGGAAAACTTCATCGTCTTTAATTAATTTCCTCGCTGATTTCCGATGGTGTTTTAATCGACGATTCAAGTAGAGACCGAATCGATTTTATTAATTTCGAAACGATCTACCGACTACCGCGCAATGACACGCGCTACGCGGAGGAATATTATTTGAACTGGTAGGCAAAGACTCGTCCAGTAGAACTGGTCCTGCACGACAGCTGACGTATCAAAGAGATTCCGACTGAACGATGGTCGCCCCTTTACATCCAGATCAGATTCACGATATCGCAGAAACAATTCCTAATTAATTGCTCTGCGTCCTGAGCTCGACACGATCGCTCGTTCTTAAATGTGCCAGTGTTTCTGCACGAAGGTAATATAGAATAAATTATTTCGATACTACGCAGCTTCTTGTAACGTGGAAAACATCACGTGCATTGGTTAAGAATTGAATCGTTAAACGATAACAGTAACAATACAGTGTATCGCTCGAGTTTCTAACGAGTATTCAGCTAGAATGGAAACAAAATTGTTTCTCAATTAGATCAAATTCTTTTACACGCGAGACGACATAACAGAGATTTTTAGGCGACAGAATCGTTGACAGCGCGGACGTCGTTATTTCGGCAACGACTCTCTTACGGTACGTTGTCGGTGAATTTCGAGCGAACAGCGGCCGAAGCACGTGAAGAATTTGGCGACCGACCGATGAATCGTGTCCAGCCAAAAATTTGTCGCCCGACCGTTTTCGAGAATTAATCAAGAATTGTCAGCGATTTGGCTTTTCACGCTTCGCTAGATTTCCACTCGTTTCGAAATAACTACCAACCTCGTTGACAACTGCTGCGACATCGTTATCGGAGCAAACGGTAGATAATCGCACAGAAAACGTTGCGACGAACTCGCAGAAAGATTCATAAAATATCGTTATTTCGGTAAAAGTGGATAGACTTTGTTAAACTAACGATCGAGTTTTGCCATTATCCAACTTCCACAACGACAAAATAATCTTAACTCGCAATTACAAAACCGATTAAATACTCGAGACAATTACTTCGCAATATCCTTACTTCAAAGAATCCCTATCGAGATTGCGGAATCGGTGTCAGACGTTACCTCTACGCCGTTCTCGATAACCGATGCATTTTTCATCGACATTTCCCGATCGAGGTCGCCGCCAGCAATTGTTTGCGCGCGGCATTGAAACGATCCAGTATTGAAATCGTCCTAGATCGTGGCTCCCGTGCCAGTTCGAAGGCTTCCTCGGCTTCCTGATACCCGTTGACTCTACTTTTTTTCCCCCCTCCCGCCGTTCAATCCAACTCTCCTTTGTCCTCCACTAGCAACAGGTTATTCGCTATCGATTCGATCTCGCCACACTTCCGGGAGCCTTCCCTTCGTCTATAATGGTCGAGAGATCTCGCGACTACTCGCATTGTTCGCTTCTCTCGCGTCAAAGGGATCGTGCCGATCCGCCAAACGATTCCACGAGACGTTCGAATGGCTATCGCTGTTCCATTATTTTCATTATACGATAGAGACGGATCGTGGATGGCGATGAATTGGATTTCTCGTAGGAATTAAACGTTTGCGCTATTTACGTGGCCTTTTATAATTCTTTAATACCTAAACCACGAAATTCAATCTGAATCGACAACTTTCGTATTTCTGTGTGAACGCATCGAAATCATCTTGCTTCTCTGTTCAACCAATTCGAAAATCATCGTTTTAGCTGCAACAACTTGAACAAAACGGTACCAAAAGCGAAGAATAAGCGGCGAGAAAAAGAGGAAAGTGGGCGAAAAAATTATGCTCAATCGATAGAGGGACAGAGGGGCGAACGGGCCGTTCGGAATTGCAAATCGTCGACCAGATGGACGAGCGTTTGTCGAAGGGTGAAATTCCACGGACAGTCATCCAGTCGACGGGCCAATGGAATAATATTTGGGTTACGTAAGCAACACTGCGGAAAGAAGAGTCGAAACGAAGGAAGAGAGTGGAAAGGAAAGGAAAAGAAAGGAAAGAAGAAGAAAGGAAGCGAAGGAAACGAGGTGAAAACGAGAGATCGAAAGAAGAGGAAGAAGAAGGAAGTGGCGGCGTCGAAGCCTGATCGCACAGGACTCTTTATACACTGTCTAACTGTCCTTCGTGACAAACCATGGACGCGTTCCTTTTGCAGCCAGTCATTGAATTGTAGATTCGTATGGACAGATGGACACGTCCGTCGACAAACTTGCAGTACTTACGACCGGCAAAAACCACCAAGACCCTGGAAATCTTGCCATCGTTTATATATCGTCGACAGATCCCGGGAGACTTCCGTTTCGATTCCTGGCTTCGTTCCTGATCGCCTCCATTCCATTCTGTTCAGCTCGATTTCGATTTGCACGCGACCGACGAAGAATCGCTTGTCGATCGGATTTCTCGGTGTTGTCGGATAAATTACGCAATCTTTTTGTAGAAACGAAAGTATCTTTTAACTCGTATCGCTTTATATCGAGAACTCCGTACGGAAAAGTAGAAAATTATCAGACGAAAATAGATCAGGCATAGTACAATTATATTATAACGATTAAAATAAAAAATCTATTTTTTTATATTATAATTATCGTATTAATGCACACTCTCTAATTAAATATTCTAGATTTCACAACTTCCTACACGATGGATTACGTTCTACCACGGAGATACTCGCTAGATTCTCTTATTGTTTACAAGAACGAACGTTTTACCAGCGCCTCTGTTAAAATCTGAAATTCTCGGTAGCTGTGCGAGGCCGTTAATCTTTCTCGATAGAAGCTCGTGATTTGGGTGGATTAGAGACAGCTCGCTCCTGGTAATTGTGTTTAAATATACCCGCGCGTTGGGATAAGGAAGAATTCAAATTCGGACGAGGACGCGCAGAGTTAATTGTGATTTGTGGCTTTAGATTGTTGCGAATAGACGCGCCGACATTTTCTTGGACATGCTGAATGAATAAAGATGTTTGTCGTGTCGTTTGCACACGCCACGTCGCGGACACTCATCGCGAGATCTCTGATACACCGCGTCGCGGCTCACCCTTTCGGTTAATCGTCCATCGGTGTCCTTATTTTCAAACAACGCTGTTGCGAAATCGAGATCGAGATCGACACGTTTCGTAAAATTCTGATGGCTATCGGTCGTATTTGCGGGAATACACGACGCTCGAAATAGAGACAGACGGTCACCTGTTCCAATGATTTTGGTAGGAAGAATTCGCTGCCCTGAATATTGCGAAATATGTAAATTAAGCGTTATATTTAAGAAAATCAGCCTATCGCATAATTAACAATATCCCGAGACATTCTGAACGAAGATAAATCGATCGATTCGATTTTTGAAAAATTTTGGTTCCCAACTTCGATGAAGTTTATCGGTTTGATTTCCGAGTCACTCGATCGTTGTCATAAAAGATATAACTTAGAAAACACGAAGCTGGTACCCCGCTGGGGGTAGCCACCCACATGCTATATTTATTTTATTTTATTTTTTTTATTTACCAATGAGATATAACACTTTACCAAATGTCCTTCAGGACAAATTGTAAAAACCAAAATAAAATAAAAAAAAACTCGTTCGTTGCTTATTATATCGTACTTTAACGTTACATCGTAATACCGATCGACGAATCTATCCTTATTTTCGTGTATTTCTTGTTATTCAAAATAGGGACACGTCGTTTGAAAAGGAAAAGGAAGATCTATCGGCTGGCAAAAAAGTTCGCAAAGTTACTGGTGCTGGCGGTTGCAAGCTTGCGCGCGACACACATATTTAACTCAAATTGACGTGTGCTGAAACAGTGAAAAGTGAGACGTTCGGCGAGAATAAATTACCAGAGTCAAAAACACTTTCCATTTAATTAACGTCATTTAATGAGAGATACGTATCCACGTGGACGATCATTCTGCGTGGAAAAAACGAACAGGTGACCGGACCATCCGTTGGATTCGATATCGTAAAGGGATAGTGTAATTAATCGACCGAATGTTTACCTAGTTGAAAGGTACGAGAATCGAAGGAACAATTTACCAGCTTCGTGCAAGTACGTAATTATACGTCTCGAGATATTATATCTACGATTATGCGTTTAACAAACGAAATAAATGGACAGTTTCGCGCATTAAGGAGAAAATAAATTGAACAGCGAGGAATTAAACGTTTTAAAATATACCTCGATATTATCTACATTGCATCTCCTGTAATTAGATCGAAAGATTGATATTTCCTTATGCTTCCAAATTTCACGATGTCGCGTCTCACGGTACCCGCGTCTCGTTGCGATGTTAATGAGATTCTAAAACGTTTCGTTTATAATACGCGTAACGTATTCACAAAAAGGTTTCTGTAAGCGCGCAAATATTTCCGCGAGCCCCGCTATGTTTTACGAATAGTTCCACGTAAACCACCCGTATATTCGAGCTCGCCAAATTAAAATCATTTATATTGGCTGGAAAAAAACACCCGTATGGAAGCACATGGCAATGCATTCTACGATTTAAGGATTAACTCGGACGTTTGTAGTTTTGTAACTTTACATTATGGTAATTGAAATTGAGAATTAATTCTATTCGTCGTGGACTTTCGCAATTAAGTGGCTTAAGAAATAATTCGAGGAAAGCTCGTTTAATGGCTGTATAACCTGCAGCGATTGTATTGGTTTTATATCCACGGGAAAGGTTTAACTTCACTCGACGTTCGATGTCGTCTTCGTTCAAGCGTCCGAACTATTTTCGACGATCTTCTCCTTCATCCTAATATATGACATCGAAACAACAAACTTTTATGGTTTCACGTAAGGGCAATGGACGTGGCTGTAAGAATAAAACATAAAAATCCTCGATCTAAGCACAATTTTCGACCATCTTTTTCTTCAACTGCTGCAGAATGCTTTCGGATCGTGCAATCGTCGTTCGTTTAACGACGAAACCGATGGAATTCCGGCGTGGTCTCGTTAACGAGTGAACAACGGGCGCGAAAAAGCAAACAACGCGAGACTTTCACCGAAACGTCGCGAAATCGAGGTGAACCCGCCGTACCGGTTTCCGCGAAAAAATTCATACGTGACCCGGCCGTGATCAGCGGTTGCGTGGCCGAGCATCAGCCGTGGTCCGTGGATCGGGTGCCAGGCAAAGAGACCGGTGGACAATCCGTTGCTCATCGTGTAAAAACCGAACTGACGGCAGTGGTAAAACCTGATCCGATTCCCCAAAGGCCGGCGACGATCATTTCGAGCCAGCAACACACTCCTCCGGATCGAACGACAGCCACACGGTGTCAGGATCGAGATCCGATCGGGGCTTTCGCGAAACGTGGATTTTTCTTGGAGGAAGAACGATCGAGAAACGAGTAGATTGAGTGTTAGCGAAGGAATGACTTAAAAACCATGGAAGATGGTTTCTACAGCCGGAGACGAGGTAAAAGTGGAATTTTTATCGCGAATGTAATAAATAATAAAAATGCATAGACGATGATCGTATAGATTATAGATGATACTGAAAGTATTAGAAAAATATACAAATATCAGATATCGTTGGAATACAATAACACGATGCAAGTCTGCCACCTTCTTCCACCTTTACGTCCTATCATTCGTATACGTTGAATTTGCCAATTCCATACGCTCGTCCAAACTATATATCGACGAGATATACGTATAATCCGTGTAGTCAAGGTTCAAAGCCAAAGCGCATCGGGTCAACGCACAGCACTCGTCGCGTACACCAAAACGGGATGGAACTGTGAAATGGCACCTGTTCCCGAACAAGTAAAGTAACGGAGAGCTGTCGAACGCGGGTCACGGTCGAGCCTTCGATTTCAATTAATACTTCTCGTTATTCGCAACGAGGTCGAACCACCTTGAAGCGGGAACAGTATCACGAAGAAATTCCAATAACGGCCAGGCCAATGGACCGAAACTGTACGCCGAACCTTCGCCATTCGGAAAGTCTCGATCCCGCGAGAATCTTTTCCAATTACGTTTACTCTCTTCGCGAACCGCGTTAAACCTTGAAATACGCAGCGAGACGACGTCTTTGGTCGAAGGGAGCTCGATGTTTAACGTCGATTCCCTCCTGCCTTCGCGTATCCCAAATAAAAAATAATGGAAACCGCCCCGGAGGCCACCAATTACGCTCGGCACGCCCAACAAACACGAACAAGATAACTATGCAAAAATCAATATGGCTGCTATATACCATCGAATATCTTCCTTTTCGGCGTTATTACTTTCGCAAATGACACCACCTGTTCGCGATATTGTGCCGTTTTATCGATAAAACGGGACGAGAGAAACGGTACGTTCGAACGTTGCCTGGTGCATCGGAAGTTCCCACAGGCAGGCAGGACGCTAACGTCTTTACTTAACCCTTTGACCAGCGAGCAATTGGCAGGATTTTTCCGAGGCAGTGAAGCATAGGAAGAAGTAGCTGTTCTTATAGCAGCAAGATACGTATACACGCTTGTAGAGACGAGGAAAGAGAAATTGACTTTATGAAAAATTTGCTTCTTTAATTGAACGATCTCATTGGTACAAATTATGCAACAAGGTCTCGATAAACAACTCGATGATATAAGGAAAAATCATAGGATATAAAGTAGCAACCGAAGCGGGATAAAGCTTCAAAGTTTTAAAATGCGCGTAGCTAAAAGAGCGATCTAAACACCTTTAATGGGTTAATATAAAAACGATATCTCGGGAGACACGTTATTACCGAAACACGACTGGCAACTGAAATCGTGAGAGCTGAATTCTGACTGTGGACCACCTATCGAGCGGCGGTCACGAGTCGCTCGAGCGTGGATTACGATTTCGACGTTCGCCTCGAATAGGTCGACGCCTGTAACGGAGCGTGGACGCGCGCCGCGTTTAAGCATATAGCGCTATAATCGCGATTTAACAAGAGTAGCGTTTCTGCGATTCCCCGTGTGGAATTCGTTTGCAGTGGAAAGCTTGCTCGCGCCGCTCCCAGAGAACTCGACCGTGCCCCGGTATCGTGCAGCGTTAATTACGACTCCGTTAAAATTGTTTACTCGCCGGGCGCATAATTGACTTATTAATATAGAGCTAATTGAAACGAACGGTCGCCAAGGGAAACGCTTGCGACATATTCAATGTTGCACCATGATCGTTGAGTGGGAACAAGTCGTTCGATTATCGTTGGGTAATAGAAATTTTATATAAATAGAACGGATGGATAAAAATTTGAAAAATCCACTAATTCAATTCAACGGAGTACCAAAGATAATTGCAGTTACGTTGATTATCCTACGCGATATAGATACCTGATTCCGTTTCCCTGCTATCTTCTTAAAAAAAGAAAAGAAGAAAGGAAGAACATTTTCCAAGCCATTCTTCGGCGTATGTATCTAATATTTTCCAAATATTTTACAACTTTTGCTGCGATATTCGGGCACGCGATCCAACGAGAATCAAATAAAACAAGCTCGGAGACATAGAAAAGTACAGAAAGAGACAGCGACCGAAGAATGAAAGAAGAAAAAAGGGAAAGAGCAGAAGAAACCTGTCTGCAGCGATTCGAGTCGCGGTTTTCCAGCGCGCGTTCTCCGTCGATTACGCAAGGGAGCTCTCGCGGTGGTGCACCATATAGGAACCGAGAAACTAGTCCGTAGAAATTTATTCCGGCGAAGCGAGAACAACAAATTACAGGCTGTAATCGATCTTTGCTAATACGACGCGTCGGGAATGCCTCGACGAGCCGCTCCATCGAACAGTAGACACCGATAAAACACCACTGGCGTATATTGATTTACGTGAAAATAAATCATTTCGTGTTCATCGTGCGTCGTCCTACTTTTCGCGGGAAACGCGCTTCGCGAGAGATCAAACCAGTCGGTTCCATCGAGGATTCTCCTTGTAATAATCGATCGACTAATCGCCGATAGTAAACGGCTATTTTATACGTGGGATTTTCCTCTTAGCTAAAGGACGATGGTTTTCAGATTTTTCCTTTTGTTTTTTTTTTTTTTTTTTTTTTTTAATGAACGCTATTGAAGCAAATTAATTGTCTTCGTTGTGAAATAATCGACGAATAAAACGTTCCTGGTTACATATTAAAATAAAACGAGCGTTTTAATGGAACGATAGTAAGTAGCATGTGCGACCAGTTATGATTCTTATTTTAGTTTATGTGCATTTTTTATATTCCGCCTTTTTTATTCAGTTTTATGCATCGATTCTATAAGTATTTTAAAGTTGATTGAAACTTCGAATCGAGGAATTTCAAGCTAGAAATATCCTTTCTCCTTTTAAACAAATGTGTCGTTTAAAAGACTTTGTTTTAAGGAACGGCCATTAAAATAAAAACAGTTCTTACTCGAATATTGATAAAAGATGAAAGAAATATTATCTTTATCTCTTTGTTACTCATAAAAGTATGAAACGAGGAGAGTATTAACGAGAGTCGATTAAAACGATATCGAACGGAAAAAAATGTATTTTTATGGAGAGAAATAAAATGCGAATGGCGGGACGGTAGGAAGAGGCAGAAAAACGTCACGCTAATTGCCCGTTAATTTAAATAAGACAATGCTTCATCCCTCAATTATTTCGTCTTTCAATGGAATCGCGAGAGGAAGAAAAAGTCAGACGTGAATCACTCAGACCAAACTTAGAGAAAGACGAAAAACGAAGACGTGAGAGAACCTCGGCAGGCCTTCGTTCATATTTTCTCGGAACTAAACTACGTTCGACGACTACTGAACCATTTTCTCACGAAGTGGACGACTTCCTTTTACACCGTGCCGTTAATTCTAATTCGATTACGCGAACGGAATTCGCGAAAACCTGTACAGTTTCGCGTAAAACCGTTTTCCAAGGATCACTTCCATAAGTCTGATCACTTTTCCGAACGAACGATCGTTACGTGGCGCCGATCGATTCAACGATTCTTCACCTTAGGAAACAAACCTTGACAAATTCTCCAGCCGATCGTTGAAGCGCGAAAGAAATCAAACTGAAAGATGTATGAAAGGCATAGTAAAAGAAAAAGCAACTCTTTTGTCCATATAGTTTACCAGAGAGCAAGGCGAACCTCCAAAAATCGTTATAAATCTAGCTAAATTGCTACGAACGATTATGAATCGGACCGGTAGGATAGTTCCAGCGTTAAAAATTCTCGATGAAAACGATTCTTAATGCCTCGAAGCAATAAAATCTCGCGGCTAGTCAGGCAACAACGGAAACCTATTCCTACTCTCACGATCCGGCAATAATCGTGGCTCTTCTAGCGATCGAGCGGCAACCGGTGGCGTTGCGGTCTTCCCGTGGAAAGATTTTACGTAAGAAGGACACGGCGGCGGTGCGGCGCGCCAACTATGAAATTTCAGCGGAGCCATTACCGCGAATTCATTAAGGAACTTTTCTCCTCGCTCACCAGGCAATACCTGCATATTAAGCGTAATTACGCTCTCTGTCCGCTTTGTACGAGAGAGCCGCGCACATATATGCTCGAAACCGGGTGTAATATCGACGAGCGCGTGAGCGCATGCGCGCCATATATTTTTACGTGCAACCCTTTCCCTCCCTCTGGCCGCTATCACTGTCTCTGTCCCACGTATACAGCAACCAAGAGAGGAGGCTTTTAAAGGCCCTCCTCCACGCGGAGACGCGGGTAGAAACGCTTCTCCGCGTTTAATTTATGTAGGAAGCTAGGAAAGCCTGGCGGAAAAAAAGGCTGAACATGTGACGCCGCAAAAACCCCGACCTCCGTTATAATTTATACGGCTAACGCCGAGTGTACACGCGTGCACAGCCACTTTCTAGCCCCCCGGTTTTCGCCGTTTCGTGGCCTCTCGCCACGGCCCTGCCATCGCAGTCCTCTCGTCACGTGGTGAACCAAGCCTCGCCACCGTTTCTTTCCGCTCTGCCTAGCGAAACATCAGCCTGGTCCGCTCCGTTTTCCTCAGAACTCGCCAACAGCTCCTTTTCTTTTTTCTTTCAACTTCAATCTTCTTTTTTTTTTTTTTTTTTTTTGGCGTTCGCTGCAATGGCAGGAATGTCGGCGACACCACCGGGGCAAGAACGCTAAAAGTCACCTGATACGTGTTATTCAACGACATCGTATCGCGACGAAGATGAAATCGCCACTGTGTCTGTCGTTGAGGTTGCACGCGAACGAGTCGAAGATTTGAAACGTCGTCTGGTGCACGTCGGATCGTTTGACGTGGCGTGGAAAGTACTGGTCGGGTAACGAGCGGAAACGCGAATGATGGAGATTCCTCAAGGTCGGTTTGGTTTCTGAAATTTCGAAGAGGCTGATAAGCGTGTAAGTTGGCTGGTATAATTCCGAAAATATTTCGTCGTTGAACTTTTCTTCTGTAAATCGTCCGTGACTCGAAACGCGAAGAATTCCGTACAGCTGTAATTCTTGAAAAATCCGTTTACGATATTTCATTTTAACGCCTGCGTTAAAAAGCAAGATTTCTTCATTAAAACGACGAGAGCGAGGAAGAAGGCGAAGTCGTTGGTCGAAGTTTTTCGTGTCGCGGAGCCGCGCGACCTCGGTCATACCACGTGATCGTCCCTCTGGCTTTTTTGATAAAAAAGACCAGGGACGAGGGAAAGGGGAAGAGGGAACATACGAGAAACGACAAAAGAAACGGCGTTATAAATAAAACTGAAACTCAGCGGTACATTAAAGTACGTGTGTTCTCCGCACGTATCCATCCGTTCAACGCAGCGATTTATCCGGCAATCAAGAAGCCAGAAGGTAGGAACAGAGGAGAATTGGCGAGTTCTCGATAATCCACGTACATATGTTTCCGTTGAAACTGACACACCTAACTGATGACGGTGGGAGAATATTAAAAAGCAGTGGAAACGTTCCGAACATACGCGGCTTGTAAATCAGCGTAACGAATCGTTTTCTTTTTCCGCTAAATATTTTTCGTTGGAATATATTCCGATAATTACCACGGCGATAGAAATCTTTATTCGCCTTTACAATCCTGCTTGTAATACGAATTTCAAAGTTACATACTCGCACATCTATATTTTTTCATTTTGCTAATTAAAGCACGTCATCGACGATCTCCTGTTTTCGCGAGCGATCAAAAATTCCCATCGTAGCGAATAAAGCTCGCCACGCGAGGACCAAGCGCGGTTCTCCAAACGGATCAATCGACTCCTGCAACGACATATCCAGTTTGGCTACCAATTCGTTGCTCTTCTTTTATACCTTCATCCGTCAACATCAAGATCTTACTGCCGAACGTAAAAAGAAAAAACGCAGCATCGATAGTCTACGATCCTCCGTATCGAAGCTGTTGGATCGCTTCGAACTGGCCGGTGGAAGCGGGATCAAATTGGCAAACGAGGTCGTCGCCTAGCACGAACGGAGGCGAAACGGGCCAGGCGTCTCTTTCCCACAGAGGTCGAGAAGAGATCGACCGTTCTCCGGACCAGGAGGAAGAAGCGAGAAGAGAACAACGGGAGCAACAAGACGACGCGCGGTAGAAAAGAGAAATAATAAAAAGGTCCGTGGCAAAAGGCTGCTTTAGCCTGGCCAGATCCCGCCCGGACGATAACGGGAGGACACATCGCCACCTCGGCGCGACGATCGTAAAACTTGGTCAGGTAAAGGCGCGGTTCGTTTGAGAACCCGCTGCTATAGAAGGACGGACGGGAGCTGCTTATAGTTTAGGTATTATAGTCCGGACCAGTGCTCCTCGAGGCTTCGAAGTCTATCGCGAGGGCTGCACGTACCGTACGCGTTCCCTTCGGGGTGGTCCTCGCGACGACATCGGTTCATTAATCGGCCAGATACCCGAGAAAAATGCGCTTTTACGGCCCCACTCTCTACGCTTGGCTCCCGATCAACCAGCCGCGGAGCACACGCTCTCTCTGACGCGAACAAGCAGCGTAGCCGACTACGTTGGTAGCTCGCCCCGTGTTCTTTGCCCGGCGAACGATTCCCGCTTCCAACGTTTTGCGATTACGCTCGCACGATCCAACGTTTAAAGTTTAAACGATCTCTGCTTTCGTGTGGGTACGTAGACAGGATAAGTGAAAATCACGCAGCATCACCGATGAGTATTTGCGTCTCTTGACCGAGGGACGCGATGGAGATCAGATTTTGATTTCTAACTTTTATATTTTGTTCGTTATTCGATGTTATCACAGCCTAATGACCGTCCACTCGTTAATCGATAAAGTTGAACGCGTTAAAATCAACGGAACAGAATAGGAATGTTATTTTTATCACCGAATTCTCGGAAATTTGAGTCATCAGAAACGAGCAGATCTCCCAGAGCGATACATTTTTACGGTTCTTCTGTTCGATAAATTCTAATCAGCTGGCTACCATCTTGCGACGAGCCTATAGCAGCAGTTCTGTCAGCAATTAACTGTCATCCGTTAATTATTAGAGACACGATCGATCGTACGTTTGTGCATACCTAAAGCAGTTTAGGCTTGTCCAATTATATCGAAAATAATATCGCCGTTTCGACGTTTTAGCGGAACGATTCCTCGTTAATTTCTCGTGTTACGGGGGGAAATTTTTTTAAAAATAGATCTCGTTGGTTTCCTCTTTCGTCTTTGAGAGATTAATGAACGCGTGCCGGAGGCGGAAGTAATGGTACGATGGTTTTTCAGCAGCCGAAACTTATGACTCCTTATGTGTTCTTAGGATGACTGAGATTAATGTGCAATCTTTATGAACACCTATAACTATGTAAATGATACATTTCTTTATTTTTAGATGTTATTTTCTTCTGTTATTTAGGAGACTATGACGAAAGACGATAAACAGTGAGACCTAGTCCCTATCTGGATAAACTCGTCTAAAGAAATTTTTCGATTAAATTTTCTTAACATCTTTGAATTTCATGGAACATGGGATCGTTTCGTTTTAACCAAAATGTTTCGTTATACGAACAGATTTCGTATGAAAATTAGTTAGAAAATTCATATGGTGCGTTATATATAAAATCCGACGAGCAAAGATCACGTTAATTACCTACGACACATTTCGTTTCACCTTTTCGCATCATCATCCTCTGCTCGTATATCTCAAACTTACTGCAAGCTCGTAAAAACCAGCAGACTGCTTATATGGTCGTTTTATTGTCAATTATATCGTTGCAATTACAGCTCTGATCGTCAGCGACAAACGAAGAAAACGCAAAACCCGAAGCTCCGTGAATTTTCAAAGTAGACCGCGAGAAAACAGCACACGAGCTCGTAGAAAAGTCAGCAGAAGAGCGATACGCGTTCGCGATCGAAGAAACTGAGAGCTGGTAACGAGAGTGCTAATGAAGGATAGGGAAGTTCTTGCCTGGTTCCGAGCGAAGCAGTCTGCACCTGTCTCCTCCCTTTGTACACAAGGTCTCGCGTCGCGATCAGACCAGACCCGAAGCGAACCTCCTCTTCTCCATTTCTTGTTGACTAATTTCTTGCAGACCCTTCCACACGCTGGAATTTATACGCGAAACGCCCACGTGAAACGCCAATAAACACTCGAAACGTCCGAACCATGTCCCTTTGGTCAACAGATCCAACGTAGAAGTGTTCCCGTTTATGACTTTATTGCGCCGACGGTCCGACCAAATTTTTATATGAACTCGTGTCCTCGTTAAGAACGTTAGTTGAGAATTAAATTATCGAGCCTGACAGCTTTTATTAGGCTTCGTTCAACCTTGCGAGCGGATGGGGGACGTGAAATTTATTCTACTTAAGGTGAAACTTTGTTGCCGCGATACTTGCGTGCTGATACTTGACGGGGGGTAACGTCGATGGTTTTGCGTTAGGGAAATAGGTTTCTCGACAGCAGCAACTATTAAAATTAGAAAATTCGTACACGAGTCCTCGGTAAAAGCCAACACGATATACGCTTCTTCGTGAGCGTTGAATAGGAGCGTGTGTAACGAAAGAGATTCTTCGTGCCCCATTAATTTCTGGGGGTCGTGAACAGCAATTTGAACAGTTAAAAGGGCACGTATCCGGTATTCCTTCGTATTAGAATTTAATTTTAAAGTTAAGATTAATAATCTGTGGAAGTCACAATGTTTGTGTTGAAATAACATTGGGTGATGTTCATTCAGCAGAACTACAGAACCTGATGTATATAATCAAGTGATATAACTAACAACGTATACAAGAATTGTTGATTGTTGGCCAATTACTCTCAGACTAGACGTAGGTAGTAACCCATGATCCCTTAAATACTTTGAACCCCACACTCTATACAGTAACGAGTATGACCTGTGTAAGTGTCCTGTTCAAATGCCTGTGTGGGTGTCTGTGTAAGGATTTTGCGCCTATGCGTGAAATATCGTTGTAGTCCAACACTTCGTACTCTACTTGCGTGTAAAATTACGCAAAGACTCGCAACTTCGAACAACTAACTAAATATCGTTTCTTCCTTTCGAAATATAGCGGAATAATAATAATAATAATTAAATGCGTCGACTGGATCGGTAGATTCTTTCGATAAAACGACAATCGAGCTATTAATAGGCTCGAGCCATACGTTCGAAGCTGGAACACGTGGAAAGTAGCAGCAGGACGTTAAATCAAGCCCTCTTCGAGTCTCCTTTGTTCAGACACGCTTCACGCGCCCAGCGTGGACGCGAAGAATTAACGATCCGTCTGGGCGAATATTGCGGTCGGATCGGTTGTTTTACATGCGAATCCCGGTGTTTGGCGTCGCGAGCGAGCCACGGGTGTCCCGCTGCTATCGGCATTTAGCGTTCTCGTCGCTGGCGATCGCAAGATAACGAACAGCGAAGCGTTAAACGGCCAACCACCTGACCAAAGAGGCCCCCGTCGCGGTGGTATCACGCGATAAAAATGATTAAGATCGAATAACGCGGAGGTCCAGCAATGCGACGATGATCTATCGACGGGCTTCTGTCCGTCGTGTTTCTTCCGCGAATTCGCTTAAAACCGCGGGCCGGCTGCGCGTGGAAAATAACGCGACTGTAAATGAATTTTAATCGCGTGTCGCTACTGATTTTCGCGAAATTGCTCGGTGAAGTCACGCGGCGGATTAATAACGTCGATTAACAGCGATGTCGCGATAATCTTATCGCGAATGGGTAATTAAAGGCAAATGAACGGCAACTCGCTGTTGAATCGTCGAGACGAATTTTTTGTTTTAACGGTATACGTAGTATAATATTGTCTGAACGGAGGCATGATACATTCGAATATGAAAATGATATAGCTTGATTGTGGTATCTTTAACGAGATATGTAGTTCTCTATGTCATCTTATGTTCGAACAAAGAAGAAAAATAACAACCCAGTTATTCCTTTAGCTTCCAGAGTTACTTTCGGGCGTATTTTATGCTATTGTCGTTATTTAAGGAGATACGTGAATGCAGTAGAAAAGATACAAATGCTAGATGTTACCTTTCTTTCTTTTTTTTTTTCTTTAGTTATTAGGGCTAGTGCAAGACGTATTTATGTATGAGTCGAATAAGGCACGATGCATTTTTATTTAATTTGATACGCAAAGTGCATAAACAACGAACAGGAATTAACGTAGAGCAGTAAGATTAATGGTGTTTATTTTTTCAAAATTTTTTAATGATTCTGATAGGAATTTTATTACGAAGGGTTATATAAAAATGAGTCTTAAAAATAGTCGAAGGAAAACGGCGATAATAAAAGGTTTAAAACGTTTACTGCTTACAAAGGTTACTATCTAAACGTCCAATTTTATTGAATTTTTATTACCAACTCTATGGTCGTGTTGCATGATTTTTCGTAGTTAATAGTTACGTCAAGCTCGTAAAAATTGCCTGCCGCTTTAGCCGATTCCGAGATCTCGCAGCGTCGCACTAAATTTACGAACGACACGTAATCGCACATCTTTCGATTGCTTATTAAAAGGAAAATTTCTTTCAGTTATAGACGCTAATGCGCGTAATCTGCATTTCACTGCATATTTGACACGTGTATCGTAATTTACGATGGAAAATTTTATACTTATCGGAAATATTATTAAAATTCTTCTTCCATCCGCGATACTTAAACGTGAAAAAAGAACAGAAACGATTAACATTCTCGTTTTAAAGTCGTCCGTATACGTTGCAGACTTAGAGCGTAAAGAGCTCGATTTCAACAAGATGCTCGTCGTGATCCGTCACTTAGAATATCGCGAATTCTTCCTTCGGCCAGGCGATAACGACAAAGTTGCCTAAACAAAGCGGAAAATCGGTAGAAGCTGGTCGGACGATGTTTGATCGGAGATTTGAGGGGTGAGCTTGGTCCCATATGCGCAGGGGCAATAAAGCACGTACGTAGAGCTTCGTGGCGGCGTGAGAAAACGGCTTGGGCATTTTTAACGCGCTGGTGTAACCGTCGGGGCGTATAGAGTCCGTACATATACACGAGGGAAGGTGGCCGCGGCAGGAAGGAAGAAAAACGAGGAAGGAGCAGCGGGACAAGACGGAGAAACAGACAGAGAGCGAGAAAAAGAGTAAAAGAGGGAGAAAGAGGGAGAAACGCGCGCGTATATTAGCCACAGCACGGCGAAAAACGCGAGGCTATTAATTCAGAGCCGGTGGACACCGGTCAGCGCCGGCAAAGGAACAAAATGAGCGCCCTTGGGTCAGGCCCTAAATAAAAGGAAAGAAGAAACGTTTAAATAAAAGTAAACTCGTGTCGCCGTGGCCCGTCCGCCGCGTGCTCAACTTCCCTCAAGCGAAAACGAGGGACTTTCGGGAAGAAAAGTTGCCTCAAAGATCGCACCAGCCCTGCACGGACCACGCTCCCTCGCGAGAAACCTGTCCGAGCATCGAGATCGACCTTGCGCCGCGCGCGATTCCGAGCTTTAACGTTCTTCCCCTCCGTTATCTCACGATCGTCGAGAACGCGGCCAAACCAACGCGAAGACGTGTTTTTTTCCAACCTCCTGGACTAACGGTGCTCCTGCCAGCAACTTTGCTTCGATAAAAGAACGCCGGGCGCCTTCTTTGCTATTACTCCGTCCGATAAACGAGAGATCGATTTTTAACGATAGCTTACACCCGGAATTGGAACGACTACCACGCGTTACTAAACTTTTTCACAGCCATCGCCTCGACTGAATCCACCAACAAAGGAATTAAGTTTTAAATTTACCTCGCAATTTATCGTTGCGCGTTTATATTATTCCCTCGCGATAAATGAATTTCTGGAAACGAGTTATCCGTTTCTCGAGAACTGAACGTTGATCGTGAAATTTACACAAAGTAGAATCTGACTATCGTTGCGTCGATTTTCTCGTTTCTCTCTCGTTCACCGTAACATACCAGAATCTGGTCCAGACCAGACTCATCGTTGACGCGTAACAGTCGCGTTAAAAATGCTGGTCCACGGAGGGTGTTTTCTCACGCGGGCGCGCTCTTGCCGCACCGAAAGTGATTTGTGCTCTCGGTCGTCGGGACGCGATACGTTCTTCTTTCTGGAGAACATCCAACTACTGTCGGGTTGCGGCGCGACGTTCAGAAATTTCTCTTCACTAGTCCTCACCGTATCAGCGATCTACGTCGTTTAGATGCAGTTAGATCTCCGGCCCTCTCATTAGCATATTCTCGGCTCGTATAATTTACCGCATGATAAACAGTTTAAGTAGGTAAGCAGCCGTGATAGCTCATCGTCGTCTCGACATTCCTCTCAATGTCGGCAAAGTAATGCCGGTCATTACTTATTATTTATAGCCGCGACGCGATATCGGTTTCGAGCGGTGCCGAGCGCCGCTCGATAAGATAACATTGCGCGTAATCTCGCGCCATCGTATTTATCATTTTACTCTTTTCCTGCTATAAAATATCCTGCAAAATCGTTGAATTTACGCGAAAGCGAACATCCATGTAATTACGAAAAAACTAAGTTGTTCGTTGATTCGATCGCTCTGAACGCAAATCGCATTAAGGATAGAATTTTTGTTTGTTCTCTAAGAGAAATTATTCTTCGTGGATTATCAATCAACGTCCATTATTTTCGCTTATTTATTTATTTACCAATTATCGATAAATACCTATTCGTATAAAATTACAAAGTACTTTGTAGCGACTCCTTATCGAAGAGCGCAATATCGATCACAGTTTTACTATAGAAATCGAGATATGGAAGGAAGTTTTCTACATTCCTAACTTCACCTTGGATAATACCGATTTACGGTTAGATATGAGAGATTCGTTAAAGGGATTTTTATTGTCACGGTCGGGCGGCGAGCAGATATCCGCGAACAAATTACGAACGTATCCAATGGAACGGCAATCGCGTCTCAGTGAGACGTTACGCGCGGCGTATTTGGGCAAACAATGAGTGGAATGATTCGGAAGATACATTGCCGGAGGATTCGAGGGAAATTCCTCGATCCAGGCATTGCTACGTTCTTTTTTTCTCCCGTGTCGAACCCGGAGGAGAGGCGAGTGTTACTCGATGGAAGCTATTTCAGAGAATTCGCTGACGAAACAGTTGCTCTTTCATCTTCCCCCTCCCCTTCCTCTCTACTCAATTAAAAATTCAACTTGGAAAATATCGGAAAACAGAGGCAGAGAGATTTGAATCTGAAAAGCTTTTTAACGAATTTACATCTCGTTGTTTCTTCGAAAGCAAATTTCTAACTCGGAGTTTCTAGAACGGAAGCAATTTATTACCTTCGTTATTTTCAATTAAAAAAAAAAATATTACGCGATAATTAGCAGTCAAATCTCGAGATTTTTCAGTATTTCTATGAAATACGAGACGAGGAAGAAGAGGAAGAAGATGACGAGGGAGTAAACGAGAATATGAGCAGAGTATGTGGGAAGCGAAGAAGAAGGAAAAGAAGCGACGAGGAAGAGTCAAGATGGATAGAACGAATAGAATAACGAGAAAAACAGTATTCGACGTGGCATGGTGTACGGATGAGTTCATGGGAGGGCAAGAAGCACGGCTGACCTCCGAGCAGACATATTAAAATGATGCAGCGAAAGATCCCTGGAATGAAACTCGCAGAAACTCTCGTTCCGTCCCTTGTCTGCAAAACTATTTCAGGACGCGCGGCTAAAAGCGGGAATTCGCCGACTTTGTGTAAAGTAAAACACCTCGGGAGCTGCTTGGATTGTTTACAAACATGTTATTGTATAATGGGATCGCTTTTGCCGAACCTCTAACCGACGAGAGAGCAAACCCGAGAATCTTTTAACTCAAGACAATTCTAGATTCCATTTCGCTTCGAAATGCTCGCTTCGAAACCTTCGGACGATGAGAAATTTTGTAGCCTAACTATCTGTCGATTGCCACGGAATAATAATAATTAGAGAATAATTAAATTTGATTCGTATCGATTGCACGCGTGCTTGTATATCGTAAATTTTCAAATGAAATTATCGGTGACAAAAGAACGTACGTCAGATATTTTTCTGGCTAAATGGATGAAAGATTATTTACAATGAATTTAATAATACGAAGGTTTATTGTAATTTTGCTACACAACGTTTGCAATGCTATTTCACAAACGATAATAATGGCAGACGACGGATCACTCGACGGAGGCCAAGCACGTCACAACGGTATTTCTATTAAAACACAATGTAGCGGTGAATGCGAAGTATGCAGAAAATAATTCAAAGTTCACGGAGATTCATAATCACGGTTTAGAAATGCTCGCCAAAAGCAAATGCTATGAATATCTCTATATCAATTTCAAATACAAAATAATTCTAATTAGATCTTTAGCTTGCCACCGATAATTTATTGTCGTTTCGATGCTTTTCATTCTCTTCGAGTTTCAACCGTATATCTGCGTTTTATTTCGCGTTTAACTGACTACTCTAATTTTTAATCTAATTTTACTTCAATAAATTAAAGTAAACGATCGGCGAAGTACGCGGATTAGATATAATCAGAATGCTCTTTCGCGTTTCGATATACACACCGAAACTGAAATAAATAAACGACGATATCACACTCGTAAAATTTGTCATAATGTCATGACGACTACGCAACTGTCGAACGATCCAGACTACGCTCTCAATATTTTCCACGTCCACTACTCGCCGGACAAACCTTTTTCAAAGAAAGTTTCGCATCACCCCGTGCGTTTACCTACCTGTCGATTCGAGACACTTGCGCCAACGGGACAAACTAGTTCCTCCAGTTTCGAAACGAACTCCGCTAATTCGAATCCAGTACCGGCACGGCGCGTGTACAGCGCTTAGGGCGGTTGAAATATCGTAACAAATGCTGGCGGGGTGTCATAATCCGTAACGGGGACCTGTCCAACAAGATTTCAACGCTCGCGATATCCACGATCACCCGCGATATTAACTGCAGAAGGAACTGTAGCGTTAACGTGGAAATTGTAACGATCGACTAACATGAAATTCGATATCTTCCGTGTAAAATACACGGTCAATTAAAGAAAACGGTTTACACGTGATCTGTCTATATCGATATTTCACGCTTTATGCTTCCTGTATATTTTTTACGACGAACAATCAACCATTGGTGTATTCGGATAAATTTTTGCAACGTTAAGACTTTTGTTTAAAACACGCGCGATCGTTAGAGGAAAAGGAAGATTTAGAGCTTAGCTGTCGTTCATACAGATCATCGGGAGCTTGTCATTACGTAATTTATATAAACATCGAATATTATTTCCAACGATGACGTCGTATTATTACGCGATCAATTGCTATCTTAAGAATTTGATATAGAGTTTGATACGCCGATTGCGACGTTTGGTAGGAATAAATAAATCTTTTCGTTAGCAAATCGGCCAGTCATTAATATGGTGTTACGATCCAACGTGTTGGTTGATGTTGCCAGCATTGAAAATCGAAAACTCGCGTCTATCGACTAGAAGAGCGCGATACACGCGTCGTCTAAAGACAACGACAACACCGTAGAGGGAACAAAATTCGACGAACCTCGGCCGCAAAAAGACTACACCGTCGATAAAATAAAAATCACGCGGATGAAAGAGAAGACCCGTAAGAATATTACGCAATCCGTATCTCTGCAAGTTACGCTATTACGGAGGGAAGGAATTGGAAATCGGACGTCGGACGACGAGTGAGTCGGTCGGCACTGGTGGCTGTCGTGGTCCTTTTTAGAGGCGGGACGCGTTGAAACGCGCGACCAGCTTGTAATCTCGAGACGAGACAAGCCGCGCGATACACGTCCCGCATGACAGCACGTACTCTTATGAATAATGTGTTAGGAACGGGATACCGACGAGCCGTTGACGTCTAAATTTTCGACGACTCCGACGACGTGTAACGAGCCACGAAACGTCGCTCGTCAAACACAAACAGCAATCGTTTCTTCGTTTCTTTTCAAACACGACCCACGGTCGTATCTTTCTTCTTGTTTCGCTTTTTGTTTCGTCGTTTGGACAGTCGATACGTGGAATACGCTGATATTACTCGGAAAGAGGTTTCTTTGTTTCGCGTACGCTGCTTTCTTGCGCAAAAAAGTTATCCAAACGAGCGAGTACTCGTTTTCCAACGCTTTAAATAAAATTTAGCAAAACGAACGCGTAAACGAGCGTTGTTCCGCCGTTTGGCGATTGCTCGCCGATCCCAAAGTCGAGTAGCAACACGGATCAACCGTTGCTCTTCTTATTCGTTAACTTGCTTCTATCAACAACCGGACGAAAAGAAAAACAAGAAAAAGAAAGACGAATAAAATAACGTCACTCACCCTGTCGTATTGGTGCGTCGCCGTAGCCGCGGAAAACGATTGAAAAGACGCCGACCTGGTAGGGCTGTCGTGGGCCGCATGCGGATTCGCATGGGGATGGGTGTGCGGGGCCGTATGAGGGTGAGTCGGGTGCGGCGGCGGCGGCGGCGGTGGCCTCTGGTAGAGGTAAGGATAATATTGATACATCACCTCGGAACAGCTCATCACCCCGCCCGGGCCCGGCACCCCAGAGCCGGCCTGCCGACGTGCGTACCCGAACGTCGCACCACCCGTTCGTACACTATCTTTTGTTTCCACTTCGTCCACTCTCCTCCACTCCTGCTCTCTTCTTCGACTCGTTATACCCTGGTCGTCCGATTGCCAGACGATCGTTCGACTCGTTCGATCAATTATTACGGAAATATGTAGCTACCGTTCGAAAGTGTCAGGCGGATCCACGCATCTTCACGTTACGCGTTTCGTCAACCAACCACGAGTTTTCTTTCCGAAATTTCTGCCCACGTTGTGCTTCGACGTGGACGATAGAAAAACCAAGGGTTCGTCTATCGTGACAGCGATTTTTGCATCGACTCTGGCATGCTCGCAGAAGCGTCGAAAGTTAAACGACGAGATTGTTTTGGCGAATGGAGAGGATGTATTGCTCGGTATGGAAGAAAAATACAATGATGTGGCGTTGACTTTTTTTTTTACGAGAGAAGCGATCTTGATGGTTGTCAACACGGTATTTTCGACGCACTGGCGGTCACTGTGATCGTTTAGAAA
Source organism: Bombus pascuorum (assembly GCF_905332965.1). Taxonomy (NCBI): domain Eukaryota; kingdom Metazoa; phylum Arthropoda; class Insecta; order Hymenoptera; family Apidae; genus Bombus; species Bombus pascuorum. Next base: position 2,177,752 of record NC_083488.1, on the reverse strand, counting down.
ACAACGATCCGACTATTTTTCACTGCGAGTCACGTTTAACACTGGACGTATTTCGATGTTCTGTAATAACAATGGTGGTGGTGGTGGTGGTGGTGGTGTTGGTGGTGGTAGTAGTAGCAGATGTATGTGTGTGCGTGTGTGCGTGTGTGTGTAACGACACGAAGCGCGGCTGAATTGAAAGGTAAAAATGTTTGTTTCGTAGCGAGTCCTTCGAATCCACGTGTCGTTCTCTCGAACGAGAAATCAACGATACGTTTCGACTTTTGTTATTACCGTATCGCTTCTTCCAGCGACCGGATACGTTCACGACGTAAACGTTTCCTTGGTCGTCCAAATCTCCTCGACGATCAATCCAAATACCTTTGAAATTCTTCTCTTTTCAACGGTAATCTGTCGATAACGATCCAAAGATTAAATCACGAAACCGCAGCTACAGATTTCAAGGAGATCCGTTCGAAAGTACTCCAAACACCTGTTCTCCGTCGAAACTATCTCAAAATTTATGTTCCATCCAATCGTAATCCCGTGGCGTAACGTCAAACTATCGTTCGTCGGCACTCGAATCACCGTAAACGTTGAAACGCGCGCATCAAGTGGAAGGTAGGTTGGATGCGTGGACAGAGGAAAAGATTTCGATTATCTCGGCACGAAACACCTGGCTGCAAGGAGCTACCCTCGCGACGAAGAGAGACGTAACCGGACCGTATCGTAGCTGGTGATGTGTCTCTGATGGGCGAACACAGACTGAACCCCCCGGCGTCGTGTCACCCTCACCGTAGACCGGTCGGCCGTCTTTTTCCAACTGGTCGCGCCGCGGCGCTCCGTCTTTTTCGCTTGCCGCGTGTTCTCTCCTTCCTGGCGAGGGTCAGGACCTGGCCTCCCTCTTTCGTTCACCCCGACAGAGGGGCTAACGGCAAAGGAAACGCCTCCTGGTAGTTCCACGGCCGGCCAATCACCATGCGGGAACGCCACGTCCAATGAGGCAACGGTTGCCACTCCTACGCCTGGTCGTCTCTGTATTGATCCCACAATGAACCCGACTGCTGTCGCGGTATTAAGAAGTTCCTACTCGGGTTAAACCATCCCCCTCCTCCTCCGCCGCCACCTCCAACGCCTCTTTCTCTTCCTTCGGCTCGTCGGAGACCTCGCTCTCCCTCTCCTCTTGGCTCTGCCTCGACCAGAGCTACTACCTACATACAGTGTCTCTTTCCATCTCACCTTTACCTTCTTCTTTTCGTCTCGCTTCACCCCTTGTCCGTGCCTGTCTTTCTCTGTCTGTCGTCGGTTGCCCGCCTGCTCCGTCTGCCCGTTTGTCTGCCTCTGTTGCGTCCGTAGGTAGCTCGGTTCGCCACCCTTTCGCCGCTTCCAACCCCAAACCCGCACGGGCTCAGCCAGCCCGTGCGCATAATGAGTCTTAATTAACAGTTTCGCGGTGTTTTGGGAAGCTTAATTTGCCCAGCCGAGCCTCCAAGAAGAGACGAACTACCGACCTCCTCCGCTTCAGAATTTTCTCGCGCCCAGTTGCTCCGAGCAACTCCGCAAGTTGATGGAAAACCACGCTTCGACTTTTTCTACCCACTAAGGAGATCGACGATCGGATCGAGACGAATCGATAGATGCGACGGATGTTTCGAAGGAGATTGGACGCAGGTGTGCTGGATTTCGCGAATTTCAGCGGCCATGGGAGTCGAGGTTTCTGGAATAGAAAGAGGATCGGTTAGATTCGCGTTTGTCGATTATAGGAAAACGTGACTCGTTCGAGTCGCGGCAACGGTGATAAGTTGTGTCGAAACGACTAATAATTTAATCGTAGTGAGATGTAACAACGACGTCGTGCTAAAAGATCGTCAAGCTCTGAAAAAGCTGATTGAAAGAGAATGTCAACACCAAATATATATCTAACGAGTTCAAAACTGGTACAGCGATCTCGAATCGCTCGAGTTCGAGTGTAATACCTAAAAAGGAGATATTTCAGAAATTTTCGTGCCTACTCCACTTAACTCCTCTTCACTTGTTAACGCGTCAACGCAATATGCACTCGAAAGTCTCGTACAGTACCAAGTGCACCATACGTCCCGTATACAACACACGATCCTGCAGTATCATAAATCCGATTAACGACAATGTTCCGTCGATCATCGCTCGAAGGCGACACGAGCAAACAGTGTCAGTGTATCGACACTTGACCGTGGTGAATCGCCTCGTATCCGCCGCCTAATCTGCCGTGTAACGCGGCAGGTCCCTGCAGAACACCCCATAGCCTGTTCCAAATCCAATAACCCTCGACAAGTGTGACACGACGTGCGTCCTCTTTTACTATTTTCTCTCCTACCGTCTCTCTCTCTCTCTCTTCCTCTCTATATTCCTATGCCGGTTGGACGATCAAACGTTTCCTCGCGGGGTAGTCATCCTGCACGTGGCCACTCGAACAATGCATCAGCCGCACCCCGCTGCTAATAGACGGGCATTAAATTCGTCGGTGATATTGCCGCATGGGGGTTTTGCCTTCCCTTTCGAGTCGCTCTCAATAGGACGAGACGTCTGAAATATGCTTGCTCTTGTCGTCCAGAGGGATGCACGCACCCGGACCGACCATAGACAATGTTATGTGCGAGAGGAAGGTGTAGAAAGAACGGTGATCTTAGGGAAGCGTAGGGGTGTACCTATGTTTTTTAAGGTTGGATATTTGAGAGGGGAAAGAGAACGTGGAAGTTTGGGGTAATCGTCGGTGAGCGATGCACGTTGTAATAATCGGGGTGGTTATCGAACGAGGTATTGTTTAAAATTGGGTAGGATAAGTGGGTTTTTGGTAGACACCTTTGGTAACCACAGTATATCGGAGTAACGGAGAACGTGTTAAATGTACAAGGGTGAATATATATATTTTTATAATAAACGAATATATTAGCATCGTGTCGAATATGCGTTATGTCTTTTGCAAGTGTATTTTCGGAAATGTATTTTGCTTTTGGTCTAGTAAGATTATTATTCGGTAAAAGCGAGTACCATACTTACATTTGTGATGGACGATGAGACGTGTTGTTGGTTAAATTAATTGTCGAGGTTATTAGATGTATGTGAACAAAGGAACGCGTGGATAAATTGTAAGGTAGAAAATACATTTTAAATACCAAAGTGTAAATATAAATCGGAATATAATTGAGCTATGACTGCAAACCTTGAAGCCAACTGTTTATGGTCTGCCTTCGACCCAGTCTTTTGTCTATACGCTGTCGATGGCTTCGGTGCTTGAGAAAACCAAAACACTAGGCGTAGAGTGTTCTTAGAAATGGGGACCACTTCGACATTAATAACGGGACGAGTTAATTTAATCAACTATATTTACAGATATTTTAAAACGTAGAATACAAAGTTAATCGCAAGCGTTGCTCGCTCAGTGATATTCGTTGTAAGATTGCGCGATACTGATACTAATTATGCCGATTCGCTCGATTGACTGACTTCTGGAGAACATGGTCGTCTATTTATACTGGTCGAGGGCAGGTATCGGAAGGTTTGAACTTGTCGCCGGTCGTAGGTTACACGTAACAGCGAAATTGCTTTGTCCTGAGTTTGTTTATTACATTATGTTCGTCGTACAGTGTTAATCCTTTGTGGCAAAACAACTATGCGAGGCACCTTCGTATCGAAACGTTCCAAGACGCACATGCCGCTACACGTTGTATCAACGATTCGAGGATATAAAATTGTTTGTTGCACGTCTGAGAATAAATCGTGCGATAGCTTGAAATTTGTATTTAACAGCGAAGACAGCGAATGATCAGAGTCCGGTTAAAAACGTGAAAAATTCCGAGAAACTAAAGATCTGCTCCATTAGCGCTTCGATTATTTTAATCTGAACTGAAATAATGCAATTAAGTGGAGACGGACCGGAGATCATGCTCTATGCTGTGAAGTATAATTTGCTAATGAAAAAGACACAAGTAGTTTTTGTTAACGAGCATCCAGTGTAACGATATAACAACCAGGTTAAATTGTTACGGATTCGACGCACGAACGCGGCATAACTGTGCCGTAGGGATTAAACTTGAAATGCACTTATGTAGCCATTGTGTTAAATATGGATCTTTGAAGTGGTTGTTGCATACCTGTTGTGCAATCTTCTTCGATGTGGAAATCTGTAGCATTTCTGACGCTTCAAGCGCAAATGTCGCCTTCTATTAGCTGACACCGATACAGTACTTGAGAGATAATTTCACAATAACCACGGTATTAATTCGCGAATAAATTATTTCTTTCAAATAACAAAAAATTCCTTCGAGAGAGAAAAAAACGCCACGTATCCAGGAACTGTAAGAACCGTAAGAGAAACATCGATAAACGATTTGTCCATTTTTCTATTTCGAATCTTCATTGTCATTAAAAAACAGATACAGAATCCTTTGATTTTCTAAATCAAAATTAAAATAAATAAATAATCAAAATAGAAATCTTTCTTCGATCATCCTTGCGTAGTCTCGCAGCATTCCTTCTATTTTTCTAAGCCAAACTCAATTTCCTTCAAGTACTCGATGACATCAAAATGATAAAATTAGTCGATCAACGCGTAACATTAAAACGTTAAAATTTCATTTCTTCAAAGATCAAGCAAATCGAATCAAATAAAATTATAAAAAAACACGAAAGCAATCACCTGGTCGTGATAATCTACCTTATAATTCTGGATGAAACAATAGATCATTCCTAGATTAAGTTTGTCGGAAGAGCCGAGACGAAGCGGCAGAAGCAGATCCGCGTGGTGTTCAGGGCGGACAAGAGCAAAAGCATGTAAACGAGAGTAAGAAGGAAGCAAGAAATAAGTGGAAGAGAGAGGGTAGATCTCCTGGAATCCCCTAATTTGCTATTTCGGCATTCCGACCGATCCGTGTGCTCAGCTGGTTCGTGGGACCTCGGTCGTGAGAGGCTGTTGCTGATCTATCAAAAAACGCGATTCCGTCGGCTCTTCTTCTGTCGCTGAACCGCGAAGCGGCGGCGGAACTCAGCTTCGTGTTCGTTGATGGGAACCAACCGGTTCGAATCTATCACGAAAACCTTTCAAAAGGATGGAATTTCTCGTTGATATCGCAACAGATCGCCATACTCATCGAATTAAACGCACTTACAATCGATCCCTCTTTTGACAAACGAAAACATCCGAATATCGTAAAATACGCGTAATATGGAAAGATACATAAAGTGCTTGTTACAGTATCTGGCGGATGAAACAAGTTTCCGATTAGATTCTACTTCCGTAATTATAGATAAGTGTTTACAAAAATATAAATTTACACCAACATGCACGGTCGAACGATTCGTTAAGAAAACCTGCACGGTTTAAATTCTTCGAGCTACGTCAACCTGTTGAAAAATCAGAAGGAAAATTAATAGTTACAAAGGTGAGGAATTAATGAATCGTAAAATACAGGGAAAATTACTCTTTATTTCGTCTGATTTGAATAACCGGAACATGACTGTGGATCTATATTATACAACAGTACTTGGATATTCAACAATGAGGTACGAGTTACCTTCTAATACTCTTTAATCATGATCGTCAACCTCTCAATTGTCCTCGTTTCAAGAATTTATTCATTGACGTGTCGCTGGAATTTTCCTTATTTTATGCATTATTTTTAAGCGATTCCTCTAAATGCTTTAAATCCCCGGAACTCTCAGGTATTTCAGTTTCTCTGGTAGTTTCCAATGTCTCTGAACGTTCCGTAACATTCGTCTGTTGCTCCGTTCCCATTTTTTCAGAACCCTTTATCGTCGTCTCAGATAATTCCGCTTTCTCAGGAACCACGGACCTTTCCTCTCCTTTCTGCTTCTTTCTATTCTCATTGTCCGCGGCTTCCTGTCGTTTCTCTGCCTCGCCATCCTCCAAATACTTATCCCATTTGGCGATTCTAGCTTCCACTTCCGCGTCGGTTTCCGTAACCCTAAAAAGAAGAAAATCGATTTGACGAGCGCGCCGTCATCGTCTGCCGTACTCCGCGATGCTTCGTCGTTCTGCGTGTTTTATTATTACGCTATTGGAAAATTAGTAGCATAAGGAAGACAAAAGCGGTTATCTGAAATTTCGATAATTAGGAATGACAGAGATACATTAGTAAAAAAATAAAAATTGGCCACATGTCAGGTTAATGGGTTATCGTTAGATAAGCTTTGGAAGAAATTACATTATCAGCTGACTTGGACGATCGAACGAATAAATAATACTGAAAATATATCTTGTAGTGAAACTAGCTGCAATAAATGTACATAATATTAAACAAATTATATAAAAATCGAAAGACACGCTTTGTACGAAAGTCGGCAATGTCGAATCCTGTATATGATAACAAGATGTAAAAATAATATTGCAAATATTTATGACGCGTTAGAGAAATAATAACAATAAAAATGCATACATTTTGTAACTCCTGTAAAATTAGTCATTCAAAAAAGAAATAATAAAGAAATAATAATTTTATATAAGTTTTCCTGTGTAGCTTACAACGTTATCGATCAAGCCACAGTAAGATCACAATATTACCCGTAATTGATATCAAAAATGTCGCTAGTTTGAAATGTAATTATGAAACCCTGAGTAAACTATAGAATAGAATCTGGAATATTTCACAATTTCGATTAAAATGTGGTATTCTATAATACTTATTCGTGTTTATAGAAACTGTGCGACTAAAGGCGCGACGAGGATGATAATTCTAAGAAAAAAGTTACTGTGCTTTTAATCCTCTTTAATTTTAATATAATAATATTTTGAAATAACTCCAAAATAAACTTTCGTATTCTTTACAGAATTCGCGTCGATAAATCAGACTCGAGGAGTAAAGAAGTAGCGGCTTCAAAAGCAGAACGTAAGCGGATTGGGAATCTCGATGGACGGTTAACTATCGACTAAGCCCGACTTAGCTCTGGCAGGTCGGTAAAACCGACAGCAGAGAGGAGAAGCAACGGGTAGGTAGGTAAACTTACTTGTATTTCGTCTTGCCATCCCAGATTTCTGCCGATATTTTCCTCTGACTGAACCAACGACCGTTCAATAATTGAATACAAGCTTGTGCTTCTGCTGGTTCTCGAAATGTTACCTGGGCAACACCTTCTGGATGTCTCTGTAAAGAACAAAAAGGTTGCGTTCAAACTTCTGGACTTTTCCTTCTACCAAAATTAAATAAATGTCAAACTGAAATTAAATATCGAATGGTAAGTGTTCGAATACGTTCACAAGCCACTGTATGTAAGTAACAGAAGAAACCAATGATCGTTATATCATCTTTTTTTTTTTTTTTTTTTTTTTTTTTTTCTAAATTTTATCTTCTATACGCTTCGTTCTGACGGAATTTTGCTGCGTTTGTAGTCGTAGAATTTTGTTCGTTTACTTCAATTTTCTCGTTTCGCTGTTGGAACTTAACTGAAATCGACAAAATGCACGCTATAATTAAACAATGGCCTAGTTACTTAAACCAAGACATACGCTCATCGTCTTTCCATTCGCATCACACACGCTTTTGTACCAAGATGAATCCCTGTCTTCCCCTTTTACGACTCGAGGCTGGCCTCGCGTCGCCCACAGTCCCTCACAATACTTTTCTCGTCTCGGACTTAAACCACAATTTATGAGCCTTCGGTTTGAACATTAATTTTACTGTCTGACCCCATGCGCGACATGACATTCTTTGTTCTTTTCTTACGTTGTACCTCGTTAGATCAATCGGCACACTCTTCGTTTTACCCATTAGCCTTCGTTACAGATACACGATAAACATATGTACGTTTGGATTTGTAGCTGAAAAATTGTATGCGCATACGCTCGATAATTACTTTATATATTATACAAAGTATAAATTTAGAATAAATCGTTCGATCGTGCAGAATTCGCTAAGAAGAAAAGAAAAAAGGAAGAAGAAGAAGAAAAACAAAAAAGGATGGTCTGAAAAGCTTTTGCCAGAAACTCACGACCAATCCCACGTTTTCCACACCGGGATGAAAAAATATGGAAAAAGAGCAAGAAAAAGGAAACACGGAGCAAAGACGACCACGTTGACAAAAAAAAGGACTAACCGGAAATTACGCTGGAACGATATTGCCCGAATGGACGAGAAGTCGGTGAACGCCATAAAATGCATCGTCTGTTCATAAATTCGGTCTCAAGGATCGACTCCTTTTTTCTCGTATCTTTCGTTTTTTCATCGAGCAACTTTTTACCGTGTTACGCGCGGTTCGAAAGCGGCCTGGAAAATACGGGGAGCGACGATCACGGGTAAATTGGCTGCCACGAAATTTCCTTTCACGCGCCGCTTTTGATCTCGAACACGCGTTTCTCGCACGCTCCGACGCGACGTTTGGTACGGTGTAACCGGTCCTATGGCAGACGATGGAATTCACTTTGACATTGAATGGATTCACGGTTGAGACGCGCCGACTGGGAGTGTCTCGTTGCGAATTTATGGGGTTAGGTCATCCCTTTTCGAAGGTTTATTTGCGTCGACCACGGAGCAGCAACTTCTTTGTTATCCCCATCTTTCTGGTGCATCTTCTAAATATCTCGTCTTGACTCATTCTTCTCTATCTTTGCATCGCCGAGATCAATTTTTCCGCTTGTCTGTAACTGCTCCGTTCTCAATGTCTGTCGATGACTAGTCGATATTACTCGTTCGTTTAATTTAGAATCTCGTTATTTCGTAGAAGCTACGTACGTAATATCCTATACTTGATGAAATATTTATGAAATAGAAATGTTGCGTGTCTGTTACTCTTAATAACCGTGAGATTAGAGGGCCAGAATGGGAAGCTTATCGACGAGTCAGTGATGATCTATACGACACAGAATGCGGTACTAATTGACCTAGATTTCATATTAGACATTATATCTGTTGTATAATGAATCTATGAATTTATAAAGCATCGTTATGACAACACTATGCGTAAGATTCGGGCTAATAAAAATATTCTGAGAATTTGTAATTGGTATTATACAGAAATCTTAATACAACGATCATTGCTCGTTCTTTGCTCTATTTATAATTTCTAAGTGACAATATAACGCTTAATATTTTATCTACTGTGGTAAAATTTGGTTGAGCAAATGATTATATTTGCGAAATAAATTCTGTTTTAAAATGTTCCTAATTACTTCATTGTATCTACTTTAATGCGTAAGATTCGGGCTAATAAAAATATTCTGAGAATTTGTAATTGGTATTATACAGAAATCTTAATACAACGATCATTGCTCGTTCTTTGCTCTATTTATAATTTCTAAGTGACAATATAACGCTTAATATTTTATCTACTATGGTAAAATTTGGTTGAGCAAATGATTATATTTGCGAAATAAATTCTGTTTTAAAATGTTCCTAATTACTTCATTGTATCTACTTTAATTGTTAAGCGGTTAAGCTAATTATATGCCTGTTACATTACGTATTTTAAAGTAGATAATCGTAGCTCGTAGCTCGTTTAACAAGTACTTTGTTTAAAATAATTGTTCTAAACGTATAATACCTCGAAAGCTATTGTTACAGTAGGATTTATGATAAAAATTAATGATAATATTATAATAAGAAATTAAATCGAACGTGTATAATTTCGTTTATTCGTTGATATTCCCTTTCACTCGGGTTTGTTAATGGAAAAGAAAATACGAGATTACTTACATCGTAAATGACAACTTTTCTGACGTCGCCGCATTTTAGGCATTCGGACCTAATATCCTGTTGATACTCCAGCAGTAACGAGACTTCTTGATCAAAGTCTTCTGGAGAAAACAAGTTTTTTATAATTACCACCCTTTCGTGCTTCAGCGGTTCTCCCAACACACGTTCGGGTCTCCAATCAAACAATCTAAGACAAAAAAATTAATATCATTGACGACGCATTCTACGACGATTTATGCGACAATTGGAAGCTTTTATCGCAGTTTTTGTCAAATTTTATGACCTAATTGTGTTTTCTTTCAAACTATATCCGTTACTTTCGTTCAAAGGGCACCCTTCTTGTGTGATTATGCGTATTGCAGCTATGGAATCGATTAAAAGATTTCATGGGACAACATGAAAAGCTGAATTTGCATTTAAAATAAAGATATGAAATTTGAAGCGAGAAACGCGTTTGCATAAGCTTTAACGAGATAATCACATTTATATACAGAGAATATTACACGGTGTGTTGTAAAAGTGGGTAGTACGTATAGCCTTTTGTAATTTCCAAGGCGTGAACTAGACACTGCAACGAAGCCGCAGTAATTCCATGCTACGTATAGACATCGTTCGAGTCGTTTCATTTTATGCATAGTGCGCAAGAATCTTAGATGCATCAACCGATGGAAGAACGTTTACTTAAATTACGCACGTGACGTGACTGTATCATGATGTGTACATACTAATAGCGTTGTTTGTGTCGTTTGCCCTGTCAACGTTTATTCTGAAAAATGTCGGAAACAATGGATCGTAAAGATGACAAAGATCGCGTAATTTCTGATTTTTCCCGGGCTTTAGTATCGATACACCTATCGATACGTGTATTTTATACGTTCAAATGTAAATAGTATTCGAAGATCACAAGCAGGTGCAATATTTTTCTCAAATCTTACACAGCTCTTTAACGCGTCGATTTTTTTAATTACAAGTGTCTTGAAGTTATTTCTACGTAGACACAGATGAACGAGTGAAAAACGATGAACAAGACGATGGTTTCGTTATTTCTTTCTTTTTTTTTTTTTTTGGTTGTTTTTTTGTTTATATCATCCGTATAGATCTCGCTTTATCCTCTCGTAACTCTACAAGGTTCGGTTAGCCAAACTAATGAGCCGTAACATTTTGCGGCCATCGTGTGTGGCAGACTCCCAACGAGTTCTAAGATTATGGCAAGTGTTAACACATTTGTTCGCCGCTGCATTCCAACTGGAACGTTTAACCTTTTTTAGTAGAAGAAAACACAATTCAGCTCTCGACATGTTGCCGTCGGCTATTTATAAATTCTAAATTCGCGTCCATCGGATATTCATAGGTTTTTATCGTATTTCAAGCGCTGTGCAACTTCGTTTATCTCAACTCCATTTATTCGGCCGAAATTTTAATTAATTCCTGAGTAAATGAACTGTCGATTTAATCCACTTATTTGAACGCGAATTCCTACTGTATGAACAGAAAGTCATATATAGTCGACAGAATCACAGAACTATTACACGAACTGTTTCTGTCCTTCGGATAAACAACGATCTATTGTTGACCGTTTCAATAACAAATAAATTAAAATATTTATTTACAGTTACACCGAGATATGACTACAACGGTAGAGCATACAACGACAAAGAACGAGCCTAAGTAATATAGCGTTATCACGATATAATTTGTATCAATTGACATTTTCAGCTTCGATCGAATTGAGATTTTCAAAAATATCTTACAACTTTTACTTACGATGTTCCTGTTTGTAAAAGTATCAGATTTAGAAATACTACGCGCGATTTTGCAACATTTTGCTTGACGTAAAAAGTGGCAGGCAATTCTGTCAGCACCAAGAAAGCGTTTGTAACATTGTTGAAAGCGGCGATTTCACCCCAGAGAGCTTTGCAACGTTATCGAATGGTTGGAAAGCACTCTGGAAATTCTAGGAATGCCACGTACTTTACAATACTGTTACAAATCTTGATCATATTTTCGGCGAATTCTCAACGCACCAACATTCCAACGGAGCTAAGAAATATGGACTTTTGGAAAACATTTTAAACGTTCCAACTATTCGTGATCTTAACTACCAATTATCAAATTAAATCGTCAATAGAATCGATGACACGATGGGATACGATTTATAAACGTTTCAGCGTTATACCACGCTAAATTAATCGGCAATTACGTACAACTGCGAATTACTATACGTACATATTATATATCATTACTATACGTACGCTATATTATCCGGTCAGGAAGTTATGACTTATGACACCCTTGGACACAATTACATACGGACTTAATCTCCTCCCCCGGGAATCAATTAAGCTAATCCGCGATTAGCTTAAATCAGATAATATTAATTAAAGTGGCGCGTTATGATTGTCGATTAGAGCTCTCGTCTGATCGAGGCATCATTAATATTTATGCCATGATTAAGCAAGTGTGAAATCGGTAGTCGATAGAGCAGATCTGCCGCTATACATTGCTACGCTCGATAAAATTCGCAAGCTGATTGAGAAGATAAATTAACCAAGTGTCACTGTGCAAGGTTTGTCGAGGTTATGCCATGCGATCAGCTTATTAAACATGGCAATGCCGGGCCGCATAAAATTATACGTATTGATAAATGGACACGCGTTAAACGCTGCACACTATGCGCTTACTACGTATGCGTAATAAATCTTTACTTCTGGATGGACATTCTTCCAACAGATTTATGGTATTAGTCTAACGACTCTCGCTATACGCGATAGTTATTTCCTCGCGTCTCTTTTGGTCGTTTTGCCGAGTCAGGAAATTTTCTATAGTAACAGCGAATATATAAGGGCGTGTACGCGCGATTGAAAACGTGAGAATCGTTATGGAATCGAACAGGCCGATCGACGTCCAGGCTAAAAGAGAAAATCGTAGGAATAGGAAAACGAGATATTCAGTCAATTTGCGAACGCGAAAAGACCGTTAGAGCCGCGACTTCCGGCAAAGAACAGACGAGGAGGGCCTGGTTCGTTCGCAAATAACTGGTTTTCACGAAGTTCAGGCCATCGAACTCTCTTGCTCTCGTCCTTAGGCAGATACCCATGCGCACCGATGAAGACAGCAGACGCTCGACTAACCGATGATTACGGATACCGCGTGCAGATAAGGACCCTGTTCCAGGTGTACTCGAGGATTTCAGAGCCGATACGTCTTGCCTTGGTCACCAAACCGATCAACTCGAAGCTGTTCGACTTGAGACGGCAATAGGGAACTGTGAACGGTGAGAGCAACGATTAATCGACAGGCGTGGATTCAGTTTACGATCTGCCTCCCATGCGATAGCAAAAATATCGAGAAAAGAAAATGCATAAAGAAAGTTTTTACGAATAAAGTTTATGCTTAGACGATGGTAATGAATAAACAATTTTTTTAATACAACTTGCGATAGGGGAAATAATTTGAATATAAGCTTCCTTATAGTTGCAGAAAATAAAGGAACAGGGAAAAGCAGGAAAAGAATATTCCGACCAAACATAGACCTCGTTTTGTAACCAAAAAGTAAGTCCATGATTCACGGTATATCCGTAGAAACCAAGTCGGAGAGAATGCAAAAAAGAAAAGGACGAACAAGGAAAAGAACGTGTTTCGAGCAAAATTAGATCTTACTTCCCAAGCTCGGCGCAAGTATTGGGAGAATGACTAGCGTAAGGAACGCGGGTCTGATTAGTTATTTCGTATAGACTCAACACGATCGTGAGGATAAGCACGCGTATTGGTCGAAAGTGTCAGCTACACGAACAAAATAACACAGCAACGCGTGACGGCGAACGATACGAAGCAGCGGCTCCCTTGCCCCCATCGCTCTAATTCATTTTGTCATTTTTCCAGCAACGCACAGTACCTCATTTTCATAAAAATTCCAAAGAATAGTTTCGATATTTAATTAACGATCTCTTTTACTCGTTCTCTTTGTTATCCTCCGTTTACCTTTTGCTCGCAATTTTTATGGATCTACCGAAAATAAAATATTCCGCTTCGGAGAGACGCTTTTAAAAAATATTAACTTTCATTGTCGCAGAACTTGAAATGCTTACGTTGGAATATTCTTCCTGCACGGCTTCTGGAACGTCGTGGAATTCAAAAGTAATAAAACAGAGAAAGAGAAACCTTAACGAAGACGTAGACCCGAAGAAAATATCGTGCCGAGATAAACAGAGCGATCCTAACGTTTCTCTGCGTGTTCCACAGATAGGTTCTTGAAGTATTTCTCGAAACAGGAAATGTAACGTAACGTGGACGTGCAACTCGATGGATTTACACTGAAATAAACTAATCGAATCGTTGCTCGGTAACAGTCGAAACCATTTTCTCTGCAAAGTGATGAATCATCTTGTTGAAAGGTTTCTTCTCCTTTATCTTCTGGGTTGTTTCAGTTTATTAAGTTTGTCATGAGATACCTGTTACAATTTAATCTTGAAGTTAAGATTAATAATCTTTGGAAGACACAATGTTTCTGTTGAAATAATATTCAGTGATGTTTATTAAATGGAACTACAGAACCTGATGTATATAAGCGAGTGATATAATTAACAACGTATACAAGAATTGTTGATTGTTGGCCAGTTACTCTCAGACTAGACTTAGGTAGTGACCCATGATCCCTTAAATACTTTGAACCCCACTCTCTATACAGTAACGAGTATGACCTGTGTAAGTGTCTTGTTCCAATACCTGTGTGGGAGTCTGTGTAAGGGTATTATGCCTACGCGTGAAATATCGTTGTATTCCAACAATACCTATTTCAATTAAGAGAGGGAAACACTATAAAGATTTATAGAAATCTTCCTCGACTAAAAGATTGTATTCTATATATTTATATAATAAATTAAAATAACTTTTGTAACGCAATTGAAACATTATATGTAATACACGAGCAAACCCCATAGAAAATTTGTAACAGGTTTCCTTCTCAAAAGAAAATTTCGCCAACGCGTGAAATATCGTTGTATTCCAACAATACCTATTTCAATTAAGAGAGGGAAACGCTATAAAAATTTATAGAAATCTTCCTCGACTAAAAGATTGTATTCTATATATTTATATAATAAATTAAAATAACTTTTGTAACGCAATTGAAACATTATATGTAATACACGAGCAAAACCCATAGAAAATTTGTAACAGGTTTCCTTCTCAAAAGAAAATTTCGCCAACGCGTGAAATATCGTTGTATTCCAACAATACCTATTTCAATTAAGAGAGAGAAACGCTATAAAGATTTATAGAAATCTTCCTCGACTAAAAGATTGTATTCTATATATTTATATAATAAATTAAAATAACTTTTGTAACGCAATTGAAACATTACATGTAATACACGAGCAAACCCCATAGAAAATTTGTAACAGGTTTCCTTCTCAAAAGAAAATTTCGCCAACGCGTGAAATATCGTTGTATTCCAACAATACCTATTTCAATTAAGAGAGGGAAACGCTATAAAAATTTATAGAAATCTTCCTCGACTAAAAAATTGTATTCTATATATTTATATAATAAATTAAACTAACTTTTGTAACGCAATTGAAACATTATAATACACGAGCAAAACCCATAGAAAATTTGTAACAGGTTTCCTTCTCAAAAGAAAATTTCGCCAACGCGTGAAATATCGTTGTATTCCAACAATACCTATTTCAATTAAGAGAGGGAAACGCTATAAAGATTTATAGAAATCTTCCTCGACTAAAAGATTGTATTCTACATATTTATATAATAAATTAAAGTAACTTTTGTAACGCAATTGAAACATTATATGTAATACACGAGCAAACCCCATAGAAAATTTGTAACAGGTTTCCTTCTCAAAAGAAAATTTCGCCAACGCGTGAAATATCGTTGTATTCCAACAATACCTATTTCAATTAAGAAAGGGAAACGCTATAAAAATTTATAGAAATCTTCCTCGACTAAAAGATTGTATTCTATATATTTATATAATAAATTAAAATAACTTTTGTAACGCAATTGAAACATTATAATATACGAGCAAAACCCATAGAAAATTTGTAACAGGTTTCCTTCTCAAAAGAAAATTTCGCCAACGCGTTTACCAAAGTGCTGCATACCACTTTTTGCATACATTCGTCGTGAAAAAACTGCGGTATTGGGAAAGCACGACGCACTTGAGAGAAAGCTCGTACCAATTGCGTTTGAATTCCATGTAATCTCACCCCGTGAAAAAGAAACGTGCGATCTTTATTAACATTTAGGGTGAATGCAAAATTTGCACGTTATGCCATTTTCCTCCCATCCTCCTATCGACGACAAAGATCAAAGCGCCCTTATATTTTCTAAACTTCCAAACTGTTCCCCGTTCTTCCGCGATAAATTCCAAAAATGAAACCTGTGTTTCGTGATGCGCGTTAATCACGCTCCTCTTTCGCACCTTTAAATTTCCCATTGATGCGAGTGCGCAGCCTAACGACAAAGCTTTCGAGGCAATAACATTCCAAGCTATCAAATCCGAAGCAAATACGAATCGCTGTGTTCGTTTGCCAAGAGAATTCTACAACGCCTGAAAAATTGTCAAAAATTGCAAAAGGCGAGATCTTGTAAGAAACTCGGCAAGTAGATTCATTTGCCTCGCGAACATCCGGAAGACGCTCGTCGATCGCCGAGAAGAAAAAGACATAGGAAAGGTATACGGTGCATCGTGATGCAGCATCGCATATGTCTGGTCCGCGAGATGAGAAGAGAGCCGCGCCTTTTTGCTCGCAGTTGAGAAAGGAAAGTAGACGCGTGTAAGAAAATACAGCGGTGTGATGCGACGCGAAGCGCGTTATACACGCGGCCCGTAACGTTCAGGCACGGCGTGAGTAATCGACTCGTGCAGCTGCTTTTACCGGAATCCGCCAACGCCAAGCAGTCTGGCGGCATCTCGAGCAACTTGGACCCTCGTGGCATCCGGTTCGTGCCAAGACAACCGAGTTTCAACGATGGCCACTGGCGAACACATTCCATTTCGTAACGAAGAGAAAAATGAAACAGCGAAATGATTTGATTCGTTTTGGACAATTTGCTACACTTCTATTTCTGTAGCTGGGTCAGGCTAGATGGAACGAGATTGGAGGGCCGGAATTTTGAGAAGCACGAGGATAGAAAGAATTTGTCATTTTTCTTCTTTTAGAAATGTTGAAAGGAGGAGAGGCATCTATACTTAAATATAATTTTTCGCGACACTGTATAATTTTTCTTATCGTTTTAACTTTTGTTAGATTAGGCCATAGGTGGCATTTAACGCCTAAGATATAAAATGAAAATACAAGTTAAACGTCCGAAATTAATTGACCTAAAAATAGCAAGTTAAATAATTGTACAACTCGTCGACACAATTTCTACCGATACCAATTCGATATTAAATTATTTTTTGCAATTTTCTACCGTAACGTATTCAAATTTTATGCATTTTAGAATACTAATCTATTTTATTTCTACACGGAGGAATACGTAAAATGAAAAATAGGTTAAACGATGTCCAATCGAAGTGTCAATACACTGACACTTGGTAGTAAATCAATCCTCCAAGGGCGCGGAATAATATTTGCGTTAGCCAAAGTGTAAGTATACGGTAACTAGAGACTAGCGTAAATCGAGCGTGAAGATGACACGTATCTCGATACCACGGAGATTGAGCGGTAACATACGATACAGATTCTTAGACGGCTGCCAACACGAAAAGATGAATGAACCGACATGAATGGAAAGAAACGCTCGAAATGGTTTAAGAGGCGATTTTACGGAGTTGCTCGATGCGAGAGTTCACTCTGATCGCGGATTCTTCACGGTTTCTGACAGTGAAAAAACCGAAGTGATGGTTCTATAATCACAGCGCGCTTGGAACCGTAAAATCACGTAATATACTTTGTTTAAAGTTTTTACAGGCAGAATACAAAATACTGTAATAAAGTTAGATGCAGTAGAGAAATAGACTTGTAAGATAAAGGCAATATCGCGGTAAGAAACACTCGTGAAAAATGTGAATTTAAACTCCAAATTTATGCCGTACTCGATACTATTATCGGTATTGGAAACTCGTTCATAATATATTTATAATAAATTATTTTAAAATAAATAAATTTCTTTCCTTTTCCTTCTGTCTTAATAAGATAGAAGCTACAACTGCAATATTCCTTCGCAATAAATTGAAAAATTTATTATACCTTCCTCAATATTTTAAGCTAAATGAATTTCTTCTCTTCTTTCTTTGCATAGTGATTTGCTTATCGCTCGATAAAAAATGATAATAAAATTACGAAAAGCAAAGTAATTCAGTTACGGTCTTACCTTCGTCCTAATTTACGATTAAAAATCCATCTTAAAAAAGAATGAAATATCTACGGTATGTGACTTACTTATCTTGCAACTTTTTCTGTCGCTCCTTATCCTTTTTTTTCCGTTTCGGTTTCAAGGCTGGATCGTACGCGTCTCCCTTCATTTGAAACTTTGCCCTCTGAACAGACAACGTTTTACCCCTGATTTGAGACTTATCCAAGATCTTTAACGCCAAATCCACCGATTCGACCTGAACAAAAAATAAAAAAAAAGATTGAAGAAAAAACGAAAGGTTAATTAAATACAAGAGACAATATCGCGAAGAGAGTGTGCTTGATAAAAACGACTAAGTTTCTTCTCGTCCTAGATTAAGCGAAAAGAAAATTGTCATACTTTTAAATCCTATGGAAAAGTAATTTCTGTTTAATCTAATCTCACTCTGATATAATGTTTTCTACTTCTAAAAATAATGCATTTGATATTATCTTATAAATCTACGTATTTCTACATTTTGTTCGATTCGTACGAGCTACTCGATTTCAAAATTTTATTTTTCACAAAATTTACGCGTGCAAGTACCGTTTAAACAAGGACGCAGATATTACGTAAAGTGTTAATCGAGAAGGAAAAAACATCTGTTAGGCCACTTTGCTGTCAATTTGCACTCTACGATATCAATTAATTCGTCCTCTTCACTCCTAAATAAAATGACGTTGACTTCCAGACGGGTTACATGATTTATGAAATCGGTGTACCGAGAGGAATAATATGCTTTTTGTAAGGCATGTACCATCGATAATTAACGGGCAATGTAAAAAACCAGACGCTCAACTGTTTAACAGGTCACGCAAACAGAAAGTCTACAGATTCGGCGAGACTCGTTTAAACACATTGACAAAAAAAAGCCATTAATTTAATCATTCACGACCTATATTTCATATTACTGAAACGCTTTCAGTTTTAAATCGTGATGAAAACCGAAATATATTTTTGCTTTAAATTATTCTTTCCATTTAGATCCTACATTACACGATCATCGAAGGATAAATGGATATATTACTCAACTTGATACATATTTCATTCATTCGACAAACGTAGATATTGAATCACTGACAAATCGCATTGAAAATGTATCGAACGCTCAAGTAAAAAAATCGTAGCTATCGTAATTGCTCATATTGGCTAGTAATAAATTCAAATGGAATCAGTGCATATTACCAATCGTTGCTTAAATCGTATAAAAATACCAGATTGGTACTAGAAATGGCGAACATCGTATCGCGGAACAGACAGATCCGGTGGACCTGTCAGATTTATTTTCAAACGCGCGCTGCTTCCAGTCTTTGTAGTAGCTTCGAGTTCCATACTTTTAACCGTGATTTCATAACCTTTTCGAATAACATTTGTAAAGAAACGAGCCTTCGGAATCAGATCTTGAACGTAGAGTTTTTCTTAAATTTATCATCGTATTAACCTGGTGGTTGTTGTTACAAAAAGGTGAACGCGGATAAATCAACCGCTTATTCGGTGCAATTTTTATTCGGTGAGATATCAAGTAGCTCGATGATCACCGTACATCCTCGCTATCTCGCATCAAGACTTTGATCGAGTCGTTTTCTGCCTGACAAAATATGGAACAAAGAAACGAATGCATAGAGAGTATACTTTAGGTAGAGGCATATAAATTATCTACAATTTATAACTTGTCTTTTGTAGATACAAACAAATAAACAAACAGAATGAAGAAAAAGTGTAGTCTACGTAATTTTATTTTCGTAGAATGTAAATCAGTCAAATAGAAACCTGAATCAGAAAGATTGTAAACCGACGGAACGACTAGATCCTAACGCATCTCGTATTCTCGTGCGTGCTTGCGACGTGTACCGACAAACAACTGAACTTTCACAATTGACAAGCGACCGCTGTGCAGGTACAGTTTCTTGGAATCTCGTCGTGTACGATTTCCATGGTTTTTTGGTGAGCCTCTTCATCGCGGAACGAATTATACGAACGACGTGCCACGAATAAGAAACGGATAACGTCATTGGCTAATAAACGGGACGTAACGTGTACAAGACTTGTTCGGTGATAAGAATCGGTCACCAGAAAAGCCACATTTATGCAGAGTCGACAAAAAAACCATTCCTACCACCGTGTAACCTAGATGTAAGTACTGTAAATATGTAAATACTATAATCATTGTAAATAATATAATTTAACACCCCCCTCCCCTTCCCACTCACCCCCCCCCCCCCAAAATCCCACAACGCATAAAAGTAATACACCGAGGAGTCCTGTTTTGCGGCCAAGTTTCAGGACAAAATACAACACACATAAGAATACACAAAAATCACGCACCAATGCGACTTAAACCCAAAAAAAAACAAAAAAATAAACGCAAAAACCGAAAACCCACGACACATATTAGACCATGGCTACGTCGTACCGACGCGTATCGGTACTTTTGCCTAATCCACCCTACAACCGAAATTCATTGTTTATTGTGAACAACATACACATGTAATACTCATCTTCTTGGACAATAAACGTTATAAAAAAAAAAAAAAAAAAAAAATTTATGCAGAGTCAGAGATAGTTACGATCCAATTGACGCGTTTAAAAAATCTATTTTAATCGGTTTCCGGCACGATTATTTCGCGATTCTTTTTCAATTATCTTCGAGTGCAACGTTCCGCAATTTCTCGTTTTTTCCCGTTTTCCTGACCTTTCGAAAACTCAGCGATGTATATAACAGTCGCGCAGACACGCTATCCCAGTAATTTCATTGAATGACTAAATATGTAGATTTAGCGGCGCCAACTTGGACGATGACGCAACAGCGATAACGAAACGACTCTCTCTGGTAACAATGACCTAGAAAAGTACTCTGGCAAATTATTCGTTAGTGAATTACGTAAAATTTCAAAGTGGCGTTTACAAAACCCTCTTTTGCAATCGTTAGGTTCTACGTTTAATCTTGAATCAAAGAAAACAAGATCACGCAGCTGGTTTGTTAAATATGGAAAATTTATTTTTTCACGATCACGTCTACTCCTTTCGTGGACTTTGAAGTACTTTTATTTTCTAACGACCTTCAATGTCCAGGAAATACAGCAAGGAATTCACTTTCGAATCATGCTCACGTAATACCACTGAATAACAAACTGCTTATTGAATTCGATCATGCAACGCAGATAACTAGCAGAGAACAATCATACTGATACTATTGACGTATATTGCCGGACTGTAATGTGCACCGCGGAAAAATAACAATAAACTGACGTAGTCTGATATTGAAAGCCATTTGAGTAGGAGATTGCTTCTCGTAACCACACTAATAGCTGTGAAATGGCAGGATATGAAAAAAATTACGAAAGAATATAAGAGAAGATATTTACGGCTAAAAGCAGCAGCAGAAAAATTCAACCGACTCGTTGCAACTTGTAAAAGAAATTAATTTTTGTCAATCATATCATCGCGAAATCGTTTGATTTTATTATAAAATATCGATAAAATAGAATTGTTATAGAATAAGCAATTCTTATAAAAATCTCGTACGAGTCATAGAAGTATATTTAATGTATTAAATAATTTTAGTTCTTCTAGCAACAATGAAAAGTTAAGGATGCTCATATACTAAAGCGAGCGTTAAAACATTCGAATTATTTCTCTAGATAGGCAGAAAAGCTCGAACCAAATTATCAACTAGCGGAAATTCTGCGAACGAAGAACAAAGCGAGGATTCCTAAGCGAACAAATTCCAAGCATATCGAACGAACCTAACAACATTTCTGATCCCTGTGAATTCATATCCGAACACGAAGCACGCCAAAAACCGCCCGCAAATACTACAAGTTCATTCAAAATCCAAGAGGAAAATACTCGAAGCAATTTGTATCTGTTACAACCTGTCGGTTCGGACCAGCGCGAACAAGACGTAGAGGATCGAAACGACTGATTTATCGGCCCGTACGAAATCCAGAAGCTTCCCTATCCTTTGGCTGACACGAACGACAAAGATCGAATCAAAAGATGATGGAAGAGCAAAACGTTATAGCCTGACCCACCCACCGTTTTATCGTCGTTCTTCCGCCCACGCGATGACGTATAGCCGCAAGGAATATAATATCAACGACCGCGTAGACAGGCAAAAATCAGAAGCCCTTCTCGCTGAATGAACCCACGCGTCCTTGGTAAGATACTCCTCCTGCTGCTGCTCATTGTCTGCTTCCCAGGACTTCGTGTTTCTGATTTCCACCTACGGGGTGTGCGTTTCGCGAAAGTATTTGAAAATATTTCATTTTATTATAAAAATTTCTTACGAATGATTTCTGAGCGATCTACGTTTGAAAACAGACTATTTAATTGGCTGTTAGTAACGTGATAAATGGCGAAATATATCGTGCATATTGACAGTACAATGGACGTAGTTTTCTACGAGGGTATAACTTCTACCAGTCAGGAGGAAAGAAGGAATTTTACCAAGTCCTTCTTTCTTCGCTCTTTTTGAAACGTCGAATAATAATTATGTAAATCGAGTTTCATCAAAAATGAAATTGATCGGCTTGGCCCTCGAAATATTTCCTAACGTTTACGAACGTTCTCGCGTTGATTTCGAAGATTAATATAATCACGTTTTATTACGGTGCTAACGAAATTTTAAAAAGTTTCGTATAATATTTGAATACATTTGTACAAATTTTCTACGACAACTATTTGCGCCACCGACCGAGAAAAGTTTCATTTTTGCCTCGCTTAAAGGGACGTAATACGCGTATCGTCGTACACCCACAGCCATAGTTTTATCACCCTTCTTCACCTCCCGTTGCTTGTTCGGCCGTTCAAGCGGCACCTACGGTACTATTTTTAGGGTTCCAATGGGTTGACATGACCAAAAGGGGAACGCACGCGAAAGTGACCCTGAAGTAATGTCAAAGTATCAGGGAGTTCATGGACATAGGTGTGAGTTAAAGCGTCGACCATTCGAGACTGAAGGTTAGTATCTAGCGAAGACTATGAACATGAATCATTTGATCCGTATATTATCGAATATATTAATTCTGTAAATACAGTGGCGAACGTATACACTATCGCTCGAAAGTATGCGAAATATGGACAGATTCCATATTCGAAATATGGGCGATTCTATCCTGTGTTAGAATGGAGTAAAACGTTATGACAGGATCGATTCTAAGAAATTTCAGTCATTTAATAATTTTTCTATTATTTCGTAATAATTATTCTATGATTTCATCTTCGTGCAAATTTTTCAGTTTTTCGCACGAGTTAAGCTTTTCGTCTGTAAATTCACGTGCATGAGTTAAGCTACGAAAAAAGCGGAATTTTAACACGGATCAAGCGTAGGTTATTTTAGATTCAAATGACGACGCGTTCGAATTTACGCCTGGGCAAGATTGGCGTGTACGTATGGCCGCGCTGTTTGCAAAATGCTAGCGCCCGCCATCGAATCAATATCTCGCAAACACCATCTCTTTGAACAATACTTTCATCAAAAATTCTATACGCGTTATCGCTACGTCATCGTTCAACTATGCCAGATGATACAACGCGATTTCGTTTCTCACCGAAAAAGAAGACGGACAACCGTAATTTACGCGAGAGCATTTATGGCGCTTCTGTTACGGATTTATGATCGTTGAAATCGCTGATTATTTGCCGAAGAATTACGCTCGTCGGAAAGCGAAATTTTGCCGTGATATTTTTGCGAAATAAATATTTGCTCTAGTTGTATTCTTCGAAGAACGAGGAAACCTTTCGACTGAGACGTTCATTTTTCTCTATAAACCTTCCAACTTCTTTGCTTTTTCTTTCTGACTAACGAATTCACGTCAGATGATAAATACTTCTGTGTGAGATTTGTTATCCCGTAAGAAAACGTAAGAAAACTGAGTATTAAGAAATATAGATACGAGATGATTCATATAATACCGACAAAGCATATCTTTTTTTGGTTCTTGGTTGCGATTTCATATCGTTATATTATCCACTGTCTCCTCCACTGATTATCTTGAACTGTTTAAAGATAACGTGACGACGAGTCAGAGATTTAGTTTCAATATTAATTACTACTGTCACAGTTGACGAAATGAAATTAAAATTAGAACAAAAATCAAGTCCATTAAATCTTACGAATAATTCCCACATTATAAAGAAAGAGTTTAAGGAACTCGCGTAAGCAGCTAAATAAATAGCAGTTGCGTTAATTTAACATCCTAACGTCATTAGCTGATGACGAACAGGAACAGAACATCGTAAACGAGACACTTCATATCCATTTGTCGTAAAAGATAAAGTTAACGTATGACAAATATTACAATGTACGTAAGATCATCGACAACAATTGCACTATTCATCGACGCTATTGATCACGGAAAAAGAAAACTACTTAACAACGACATCTTTTTAAGAGTTTTGCTAACAAGTATTAAACAAATATTTCGTTACTTTCTACGATTTTGCAGTTTATTTCCAGTCTTTCGAGCCAACAGTTTTCTTCGAGTCGTCGTGACGACACTCATCAAACAGCAAAGCTTTGATAATTACGCAAATGACGACAATACGACAATTCACAAGGGCAGAATAGTTGACCTGAGATCGTCATATCTGAAAAGGGAGTATCGGAAGTGTCACGTACGGATTTTAACAAACCAAGCAACACTGATTTTATTCGTGATTGAATCAAGGTACAAATTAGCATCGGAATTGTGTCATTGCCAATAACAGCACTGCAAAGTAAAACGTAAAAACGTGTACTAATAACATCACATATTAGCAAAATAACTTTATTAATAACAGAAGAAGCAGTGTAATAACTTTATCGAATATGCACTTAACTTGATGAGCTCAACTGCTACCGTTGAATCGCGAATTAGCCACAGCAGAAAAAATTAAATAGCGTCTTTCTAATTTTAAATAATTAAAATTTTGATACATTTTCCGTTTCACATAAATTTAATAAAATGTTCTGTGAATTTTAAAAAATGAAATATTTCAAAATTTTAAAAGAATTGAAGACTTCAAACGTTCCAATGTCCCTTTGAAGTAGCTATCTGAAACATTTCAATGTGAATGTCAGATTCAATAAATACAAGCTTCACAAGCTACAAGAACCGGTCTCCCTTTTTGTTATCTACTTGTGTTGTCGAAATGGCACGGAAATGGGAAAATGTAAGTTATTGAAATCGTATAATAGAATATCAATTAACAAAAGCGAAGTAACGAATACTTTAATAAAATAAATGAAATTCAATCTCATACGAAGTCCACAAATTATATTAATTTATCATTTATAACGTGAGAGAAAGCAATATCAAATATGATCAATTACGATATTTTTAACATTAGTATTTTCCAATCAAATTGTTATATCTCTCTTGAAAATTGTCGAAAAAAGTTTTTTTAATTTTATTATATGTACACAGATACACACACGTACCTCTCAAATTAAACGAATAATGATCATTTTTGTAATAGAGAAATCTTCGATTACGTTATTACATAATGTAATTGTTAAACTATTGTTACTGATACACGTATATAGAATATCTATAAAAGCAAACGTATCAAAAGACCGATAGAAAATCTGCGATAAAACAAACTTCACATTGCTTGTGCAATAAGTTTGTAAAACATTTTTGCGAATTGATGAAACAGACTGCTGATCGTTATTATACAAGCGCAGATTACAACTCGACATTTATAGATTAACGATCGGTCAGTAGATGCCAGACTATCGGCCTCCGATACTATTTTTATTTCTTATCATAAACATCGAAAACCTGTACAGTACTAGACCCAAGAGTTGGTCCGTTTTTGTACACATTTTAGCGAAACTGAGCTATCGTTGCTAGAAGCAGCGATATTTCCGCGAAAGCTACACCGGTTGTCGACGTTGCTAATGATAAAAATAAATAATAAACGCTCGATCGAAGCGAAAAGAACGTGTCACGGCAAGAAAACAACGAACGACGAGCTTCTAGATACACCACTTTTCTATTACTACAACTAACTTTCGATGAAAAAGTAATAGAAAGTATGCTACGTGTAATTAGTATGTTCCTCGTACATATGTTAGGTATTCGAAGAGAACTACTTTCCAATTAATAAAACGCAGAATAATAAATATAAAATCTCGTACAAGTCACGAGACTCGTCAACTTCGTTCTTCCATTATTTTGATTCAAACTACCCTGATCTTCTGATAAATCAACAAGTAGGTAACCCGAAAGAATACAACAAAGCCCTCGCGTTTCACTTTCGTGGAAGATTCTAAGCGAAAGGTCCTCGCTTTCCAACGACTCGAAGAATTAAAAGGCGTTAGGAGTGTAAAGCTAATTTTGCGCACGTGACGCAGCTAGATGTAAGCAAGCAGGCATGCAATCTTTACTCGCCGCTTGATGCTCGGATCTTAGACCTAGATCTCATATAATCAGACCACCCAGCGCACTTCCCGCGGTTATACTGCACTTACATTACACCAATTGCTGACTCGCATTGAATTACATGCATTCGCCTGGCAAGTATGCAACACTATGCATCACGGTGTATAGTCGCTAGAAGAAACATAATAGGATCGTAAAATCAATCCAAATAAACTCGGTAAGAGGTAAAGTTACGTTTCGAATTATTAAGTGTGTTCTAAAATATTGAAGATACGATTAAAGCGAATAATTTGTGACTCTTTATAGGAAGTAAAAATCTAGAACGCAGTTCAGGAAGTATATGATAAGAACTCGGACTTTTCTACTTTCGTCTCTACCAAGAGTACGATAAAAGTCCGGCTGCGATTGAGCAAAGACGGACAGGAACTTAATACCGTACAATTTTACTGAGACGCTGTAAGCAGTACAGTTTTAATGAAAAAATTTTGAAATGTATAAGAATTTATGACCTTACGATATCAGTTCCATCAATTGTACCACAGTGTGCATAGTGCGCGTGAAGCTCTCGATCCTTGTGTTACTCGTGTTGTTGGTGGCTAATAACACACACAGTCACGATTATGGCAAAGAAGTAATGAGAGAAAATTGAGAAGCCGTGAAGAGCATGTAACTCAAAGGGTTGCACGTTACCCTGTTCACAAAGATAATAATCACATCTTAATAGCACTTTCAAGATCGGCGATGCGATGACAAACCTAGCGCACAAAATTAGGAGAAGAAGCATCTACATAAGTTGCAACGAGCGTGTGAACCAAGTTCTTGGCATGCTAAACAGGTGTAAGAAGTTTCGAGATAACATAGTTCGCCAACTTTTAATACCGTCGAGTTTGATAAACTTTTATTCACTGTATCTTGGTTCTATCTGAACGTATGTCTTCAAATTGGAATCGTGAAATTTATAAGAGAAACAGGTATATTTTAAGTATCGTTTAATTTTTCCGGTTGGGAAAGAACGAGAAAAACAAAAATTAAAAGTGCTATTTAATGTCTTGACTGTGAATGTTCATGCAACTAGAACTAGTTATGCAAGATATATGTTGATAATACGCTAAATTATTCAGTGTATATGTGCATTTACGAAATATCAATAATTTCATTACGTATTTTTATATTCTGCTGAAAGCAATTAGAGTATCGTTTTCTGTGTTACTTCAATTTTTATAACCACTTCTTATTCCAATATCATAATGGAATCTCTATTAGTCCTTTTATGATTACGTTAACGTTCCATTCCATTCTGCATTCGTAAAACCGCACTTCAAAATTTAAAGAGCAAGTCATAAAACCGCAAAGAAGTCTCAACTTGCATGAAAATCCATAAACGTCAATGCACAAAGAAGTAAATATGGCCACAACGTTGAAAACATAAAATACGATACACAGAACGTTTCTAAAGCCGGAGATCCACCGGCAGGTTGCATTTATACGGAATCCTTCTTATTGGCGAGCTAAATTGGCCGGGCCATTTGAAAAACCGATTCGATACAAATACATGAAACCTTTTTCATCGAAGCCAAATTCAAGTACCTGGAAGGCCCATTTGGCTCGGACTAATACGAGATTTCATCGTGAATAATTTTTCGGAGACCTCACAAGGCCCACCACGGGAGCCTTTCAGTCCACGCCACGCTACTATTTCTGCTCGTCAGTTGCCAGTTTATAAACTTGTTACGATTAGCGATAAAAATTTATTCGAATAACAAAAAACGAATAAACTAAATATTTAGTGTTGTAAACGCCAAACGTCCTAATTTAAAAAAAGCAAATTTAGTAAATATATGGATAATAAAAAACAGATAGCAAAATTTTTATGATCCATTTTATATGAATCTTACATGACCCACCCGTTGGCAAACTCCATAGCTATTTGTTGTTTCTACTGCACTGAGCCATCTGCGGAGGACCTGATGATTGCGGCGCGCCGTGCACATCCTAAATTTGCTGTATGCAAATCAAATTCATTTTATTTCTCTTCAGATCGTTCGATAATGCTTCCGAAGACGAATTCATTAACCTTTCATGTATACGGTCGATTTCAATTAGTTTTTGAGATATTGCGCTTCAAATTTACTGATTTTTAGGAAAGAAATTTCGTGGGAATAGAAAGCACGGATGGTGGTCTTGTTCGCAACTGAAATGCTATGTGTTAAACTGTTAAATATTGCCTTTTGAAACAGATACAAAGGGTCTATGTCGAGAACTGTGGCAATTTAGCGCTACGCAGTTTGGTTCGGTTAAGCTCGGATCGGCTTAAGGCGAATTTACACTGTTTCACTTTGAACGAACACAGCAGACGATTCATGGAAAAACGGCGATCTCATACTCCAGAGTGAACAGTGAATAGTTGAAACAGCACTGACAACCGCAGCAATGCTCGGTTTACTCGCATACACGCCATTATTTTTTTAACTATTGAAAACATGGAAAAATATTTCACATGAAAATTCTTTAACTTCATGGAGGAAATCTAATAAAATATTTCGTTTCTTTTTTACCTTCTTAGGTTACGTTCTTGCGATCAGCTACTGATTAGATGCGTCAAGGTAACCATAATTTTTTCGTGCGAAGAGGACGCAACTCTTGCAGATGTTAAACCCTAACGTTAAAAACCAATCAAAATTCTGTATACGCCTGCTTCCATACACCGTATTTTTCATATATAGTTTAGTTTCTCTCTCCATATAATATTCTGTTCTACTGTTATCTCTTGTAACAATTTCTTTAACACATCCCTTCCACATATTGAAAACACACGGCATTCACGAACATTAATCGATCGAAACTGTGCCTGTACGATCGTATATTGTATTTCATTACAAAAAATTGGATTATTTGATCAGGAAGAAAAGAGAAGTCATCGTGACAGATTGCATTCATTCCGCTGGCAGACTTGGCAGACTACGTTTTCCTTGTATTTTATACTATAAACCATCGATACGAGAAGTTTAAACGTAAATGATTTCAGTCAACGACACTATCTTTTTGGCACAATTGAAACGCTCCTTCTGTCGGGCATTGACCCGCAGACAGAAATAGCAGAATAATGTTAAAATAAATTTTACTGAAATTAGCCTAACATTCCTATCACTGGCTCGCGGGACTAGTATATTCTTACGATTATAAATGGCTACATCACGTATCTATAAAGTTCCATCAAAATAAGCGTGTCACGTTAGCGTCGGTGGATCGCCGGCTTTAAGAAACATCACCCTATTCAGCAACGAATGGAACAAGTTCCTCGTGGAAACGCTACCGAAAACCGTACCCATAAATAACGTCTCTAAATCGAGCTGCAGCACTTCGGGGCTTCGTGTATCGAAAAAACGACGGAAATCCATAGTTCGCAGCTGCGATCCTTTCTGTAAACAAAAGCGGAAAAGGAAGGAGAAGCGGTAAAGAAGAATACAAAATACGAAGTAACGGTAGAAGGAAAGTAGCGAGTCTCGATTCTTATATGGAGGAAAATAGCAAAATCGTGTAGGTTACGGGCTACTTCAAACAAAACCTGTGAAACATTCTCTGTTCCTCTTGTGTTCGCCACGTCGCGCGGTGGAGCAGTGTAAATTCAGCTAGCTGAAGTTTCTCATCTTCCGTGACTGTGTGTGCACAAGTATGCACAGTTTTAGCTTGTCTCCTGACCATGTAAATTATTACCACATGGAGTTGACTGACCTTCGTGCACGCGATTATCAATGGAACTGTCCGTAAGGGTAAAATTTGATTTACACAACTGGCTAGAGTATTATCGAGCGTGTTGCTATCGTATCGTCCTGTGCGGTGCATCGTTAGTCCCCTTGCAAGCCGATACTAGTAATCTTTTCGCTTGGAATTTGGAATTTTCATCTTTCCCATACTTTTTCCAAGTTGAAAAAATGACACAAGGGACGCAGCGGCATTTAAAATAAATATTCTGTTCTTTTCAAAAGCATAACACACAGAAATATGATTTTACGCTTCAGAATATATATAACTTGATCTTATTATTCCGAGGTAACAAGAAAACTTTTATAAATTTACAGTTTAGAAATAATTATATTAAACGCTAAATAAATTAAATGCGATATTACAAATTTATATTATGCCAATTTACTTATCAAATTGTATTTTGCACGTTTTAACGTTTCATCTACGCGTTCAATTTTCTTTGGATCAGCATCAAGTAAGGAAGCGCATGCTTTTAGCAATCTTTTAATAAGGTACAGCATAAAAACACTTCTTATTATAGAAGAATTAAGTAGTTCAAGGAAATATCGTTAGAATTTTTCCGGGAAGTAATTTTTATTAAGCCATTGCGTAAGCAACATTCAATACCGTTAATTTCAAGCGAACGGCAGTTATTATTAATAGGTAGCCTTGAACTATTTAAAGCAGATCGAATATCAATTGGTCAAGACACAATGACTTCGATGATCTAACCATCCTTATCCTTCAATGTAATTAACACATGTTCCAAAATACCATTGTTTCCATACAAATTTTAATGCTTAAATTATTAATGTTACCTCTGTTAAAAAAACATTAATTAATCTTGTACTTCTCATAGTTCTCTCTCTAAAAAAAAAAAAAAAAATAGATAAAAAAGAGACAAAAAATAAAATTAAACAATAAAAATATTAATCCTTAGGCTCCATCAAAATTTGTCCTGAAATCAATAAACTAAATTCCATAGAAATGAAAATGTACGAGATGAAGAAAGAATCCAAAGTCTGAGAACAGCGAATCATGTCAAAATATCAGACGCGTTGGATTTGATTATGTAATTACATACTACATACTAATTACCATTCCTCCTAACTACCATCAAGGTTAGCACATAATACGATTCTCAGATATCAGGATACAGCATTTGACTCATGTTTAAAACACATTACGTAATGGTCAGCGCATTTGCGATATTTAAATGTTAACATTATTTATACGCGTTTATATATACAATTGATTCTCTGTTCACGTTCACTGGGGGGAAGAAGGCTCGTATCGAAAGTGGACGGGCTTCTTACAAGAAATTCCCGGTATTAATAATGAGCAATTACATCGAGGACTGTGATCAGTCACACTGCAACTATACTAAATCCAAATACGAGGAAATCGATGTTAATTAGAAAAATCGATGATAACAGACTCTAGGTGAAACATTCGGTACTAGTAAAGTGTGGCTATTTATACGAATTCATATACTTACGAACGTAATTAGGATAGTGAAATCTAGGAATTATATTACTTATTAAATATAATAAGAAGCACTGTATTTTATAATTTTTATAATATTAATGTTATATATTTTTACGTATTATATGCACTTTATGCGTTTCTAAATAGCAATCCAAAATATAGAAAATGCAACTTATCGCGTTCATCTTCTGCATTTGTCAAATAAGAAGATTCAATAACAATTTCTATCGCCACTTTTTAATTTGCTCGGATTTGTAAACAAGATGTTATTAAAGTTAATACATCATGATTAAGACAAGGAAATTTAATTTCAAAGTTCTTCGACTTTCAATCTCGTAAGGTACGAAAGCTTCGATGAATCGATCACTCATAATTACAATTTAATAAGAACGAGCTGGATCCGCTCGGTTATTAATCATAAACCTCATTCGTGCGGTGATAGGGCGTGACACAAGCGCAATAAATAACTAATTGTAAAAATGGCAAACAGGAAAAATGTTAACAAGATTCCCCCTTGTGTTGATGTCGATACGTGTACCATTCTACGTGACTTTAATTAACGCGAATACGTCGTGAGTCTGTACGTCAGTCATGAAATTTGATAATAATTAACGACAACGAATTTCATTAAATCACTGGTAAGCTTCCAGTACAACGATAACGTAAAGTTTCAAAGTTTTAAAGAATGGATTTTTCGCATGAATTTTTCTCTCCATTTACCTTTTCAATGCACGACACAAAAAACGCATTAATTCTAAAGAAGCATTAACATTCCCATCGGACGAAGTATAGAGCCCAATCCCTTATCAGGAATATTTGTTATCGAATATTTTCTACCAAGTAACTAAATATGCTATCGTAAATCTAAAAAGAAACCAATTTATTTAAATACTATAGCATTTGATGCGACTGTTTTTTAATTAATAATTAATTAATAAAATAAATATTTCTGTACCAATAACGAGACTATAGCCATCGAATTACAGATATAACGTTATATTTTAATCGAGTTCTTACGTACAAACATCGTTCGTTTAAAATTTAAACTAACACGAGATGGATTCGATGGAGGAATTATTAACCCTTTACATCACGAATTAAAGATTAACGTTAATGGACTTCAATCTCGTTACAAAGTGAAGTACGAAGGATTCTTTCAGATTGAACGCGGTATAGATATTTTACTTTAACATGAAAAAAGAAAAAAAATTCTTAATAAATATTCCATTTAAATTTCAGACGGCTGTTTCTTTTTAATTCTACACAATCAAACAGTGGTTATACCACGCTTTTATTACATACTTTGACACGTTTTTTAATACATACGGTCAAGTATAGATTAAACGATGTCAGGCGAATTTTCAAGACAGCACTGATCGTAATCGATGAGAAGACGGTTCACAAGGTCCTGAAGACACGGTATAGTTTTAATTGAACGTGACATCTTTGTTGGCAGACACAGTTAGAGAATGTCCATCATCATTAAGAAGTTGGAGCTTATCCAAATCTGTCACCGATGCACATTAAATCTCTTGTTGATTACCTGCACCCAAGTGCAGCACGAACTGACACGACATTTTCACAGATCGTATGATGTTTAAAATAGCGTTGCAGAAGCTGATAAAATAAAACGCCGCATATTTATCAATTGCGTGCGCTAACATTCGCGGGAAAAATAAATCGAATAAATGGTAAATTGCCCATACGAATAATATAAACGAAAAACGATTTATAGGCTTTTCGCGAAAAATCCATTTGAAAAGCATTAAAAAGAACATAAATATTTTGAACGTATAAAATGCAATCAAAATACGTGCAGGATGGTCTGGTAAATGAATTACAAATGTCGAATCAAAGATAATAGAATATTATTATACGATATTATAATATTGTAACTGTAATTATCATGTATTTATGCAATCTATAATATGTCCATCGTGGTGTCATATTAATAAGGATTATATTAATAACAAATTATTGAATTATAGATACATTTCATTCGTGGACTGAGGATTTTTATGTAATTCACATTTTCGCGAATATAATTCAATAATACGAAATTATGTCACATCAGAATTATCGACGTTTTAATAGTAACAATTAAAATAGAATCAAAATGAATTCAAAATGTTTACAGCATTGATCGGAGATCGACATAATCGCGACGTGGCATGCTAGTTAAAAATATATCGTACGTTCCACACGGTTTATTCATGAACTATTTCCATTCTATATCGTAGACGAATGAAGTCCAGGTTTTCTTAGAAACACACGTGTTCCCGTAGTTGTACATTAATTTATTACTAACGTGTCTGAAGCGGCATAGAAACCACGCACATTCTTTTCTGCGAACGTTTTTTGCGCAAAATTTACCAATACCTAAACCCACAATCGAAACCACATTCTTCGCGTATTTAACTAATTGACGTCCTAGTAGGCAATATCCCTTGCAAATTATCTTACTATCGACTCCTTAAACGGAGACTGTAATCGTGTGAATAAAATATATTGCGTCGATAAAGCAAAGTGGAATATGTTATTTTGCTACAGAAGATACAGTATAAAACATACTGTAGGAAAAGAAATTGTAGAAGTTATTATACAGGGACTACAAGTTCCCTTCCCTAGAGAAAAACGAGTGTCTCTTTTTGTGTTCTTAAGTTAAAATAATTGTAGGTTATTCTTTAATGTATGTTTTTAAGATATAAAAAGAAAATATTAAGGGAATTATTAGGGAAACATTATGTATTATTTAAAAGAATATTAAAGATAGGAAAATTATCCATTTATGGCTTTAAATAAATCTTACTACTGGATATTCTTATTGCTACTGAAGTGATCACGTAATATTACGAGTAAAACTGGATATCGTAGACAGTAAAAACATTTGACTGTGACATTTTATCATTCGAAATACGAAAGGAATGCGAATATCATTGAAAAACGAAGACATGCATAAAAGTCGATATTGATTTAGATGGCAGTTAGCTTCGATAATAAAAATGCGGTAAATTGATTTTACATCAAGATTGTGCAGCAATCGCAAATGAATATCGACAATTAAATCGGTGAGTTTCATGCGGTTTTCCAGATTATGAAAAATTTTACATAATTGATTGCAGTTTATTATACGTCGAGGATGAATAATTGCATGACATCGTGCTAATTATTCAAATCACTTTTGCACTCAGATTTCTCATTACTTCGTTCAACCAAACGATGCTCGCTGTATTCAGATGTGCTTTAATGATTTTTCCTTTTCATGAAACTGTTTAATAAAACGGATAGATGGAAGAGACATTTTTCAGTCCATTGAGATTACACCGAGTTGACATCTCGGTGACACATTGTGAAATTCATAAAAAAATATATAAATCCTATTATCATGTGTCATGAACGTCGCTAAAATTTTTCAACGGTTGACGTTATGTAATTTTCTTAAATTACATTTCAGTATCCCGTAGGTAGATACGATTCGGTAATTGGATAATGGCAGAGCGGAAAACGCGCTTCTGACGTCCTGCGCGCCTACGAACATACAGGGTGCGCCGTTAGAATCCGGACAAAAGAAGTTTTGTGCAGAAAGTTGTTTATTTAAGTCAATACACAAAAACACATGAAAATGTTGTTATATCTCATTTAAAGGGTCCTTGCTGAGAACTTTTATTCTATGTAACCACCCTCTGCCTCTATGACCTGCTCTATTCTTGCTCTAAAGCGCGAGCACGCTGACTTCAACTGGTCGCGTTTAATTGTCGCGAATTCTGACTCGATAGCAGCTCGTAGGGAGTTGACGTTGGGGTGCCTGCATTTATTAGTTTGTCTCTCGATAACGCCCCACACGTAATAGTCCAATGGGTTTAGGTCGGGACTGTTAGGAGGCCAGAAATCTTTCGACCAAAACATGTCCACATTGTCAGAGAGCCAATTTTGAACAAGATGACTTGTGTGAGCAGGTGCGCCATCTTGTTGAAATAAATACGGCCTTCCAGAAGCCGTAATTTCCATCCACGGCTTTATTACTGTCTTCAGGACCTCCAAATAAACCTCCTTTGTGATTCTTTCGCCTTTTTGGAAGAAGTGCGGAGGCATGACGTCGCCCTCACTTGAGACAACGCTGAACTTTTCTCGCCGGAGAAGGAGAACCCTTCTCGAACCACTCTGAGGCTGCGTATCTCTTAGCAATGTCGTATACCGTCGATCTTGGGTAGCTAAAGAATTTTATAATTTCGACCGGCGTTCTCCCGGCGCGAAGACTTTCTATAATCGCCGCTCTTCTATCGTATTCCGGGTTTTGCTTAACGAGTTCTGTCATTTTGAGGTTATAGAAGACTTAGTAACATATTTAACTAACTTCAGAGTCAATCAGCACAAACATCTGAATTCTAATATGGTGGGAACTACAAATTGAATTCTGTCCGAATTCTAACGGCGCACCCTGTATGTTTAAGGGAATCTTGCTCCTTTCGTAGACTCTTATTTGTGAGTGAGTTGCACGTAGGCATTAACCCTGTAATTATCGTTGCACCGATCATCACGAAGAAATGACGGTGCTTAACTCTGCTCATTGGTATCTTTCCGCGTAAAAATAAATTGAAAATTCGTATAATCCTCGACAAATGGGAAAAATATCAAATTTCCAGAGGTGCGAATTTTTGTCAATTATACAGTATAAGATTTCGAAATAAAAATTATAAAATATTTGATTAACATCTACGATTATATTGAATTATATTGGATTTCCAAACAATGTTAACTTTATCCATTTACACTGTTACTCTAGCTGTAATAATTTCCAAGATATTTACTCAAATATTTTTACAACCCCTAAATTACCTTGCAGGGTAATTTTCATTCCTACGCTGTGGAAGACTATCGATGAAAGTCAATATTCATTGAATTTTTTTTACACTCGTCATGTACCAAAATATTCTCAAAATCGATAACTACGATCCAGCAATATTCTCTTGAAAGTTAATAAAATATGTCATCGATCTCTTATTGAAAACCTCTGTATCACCGGATTCCTATCGTTCTTTGGCATAAGGTTGCGCGAAATTAGGATCCCGGGTGCTGCTATTATTTTAATTGCATCGACATGAAACGGGTATCGACGAGTATCAAGCGTGTGGCCGTGCTTCAGAGACACCACTGCCGTTGGTGAAAGATAATTACAGCTTCGAGCTGGCAGTATGTATGGATAAAGGATACCGGGGCCTGGGTATGAACAGAGCACAAGGTACTAGTTAGATTAATTTATCTAAATGAGGAGATCGTGTTATCATCGAACTATTCGGCCACGCTGCGCTGGACGCCTACGCGATTTCAGCTACGAGACGTGGCTTGCAGCTCATGATTCATCTGATGCCATTAGCCAGAAACGTTATTATAAAATGCAGCGGAGATCGTTCATGGATTCATGGATGTTTACGCGAAAGGAAGATTCCACGACAGCGCGCAACTAATTTAAATTCACCGAACACACTGAATTCGTTTCGCACCGAGAAACTCCAATAAATACATTCGTGGAAATATCGCCTTCGATATTTGCTGGCTAAGGCATTCGTATTAATTAAATGCAAAAGGGATTCTTTATATAACGTTTCACATCTCAGAAATATGAACGTGAAAATTTCTCTTCTACATCTCACGTAATATTCGGATAAAGTATTAGGTAACACGCTTAAAGATCGACAAAATAAATTTGTTTCAGATATTTGAACGTTTATTTTGTAAATTATTATATTTATATCGATTAACGTCTTTATTGGCACTCTATTTCTTGAGAATTGGAGATTGATCACGAGCTTATATAATGAAACTAAGGAATCGACAAAAGCGTTTGGTCAATCCCGCTTCCGAGAGTCTCATTCATCGAAGTATTATTATTTAATAAGAAATAAACGATTTCAAGATATCGGTACCAACCCATAATACCTCGAAGATAAGCAAAGTCTGTTCTCGCCGTGGACTATTATGCTATTTATAATTGCAAAACTGCTTCGTAATAATCCACTTAAAAAAAACATCGTATAGTAAAATCGTAGCGAATAATCATTAGGAAAATATTCGGTCGCGGTATTATTATCATTGGAAAACCGATAACCGCAATACGCAATCCCGTTAGCTATCACGGAAAGAGACGTAATGGCGATCTAGATTCATTTAGATTACATTGTATGCAACCTATATTAAATATGAAAACATAACCGTAGCAGCGATAAGATATCCATTAGCAATTATACATACGAATCGATTAGCTTATTAAAGCGAAACGGCTGATAAGTCAAGTGTTTGCACGTGAGTAGCTTGAGTGGAAGCAGCCTGATTCACTTCCCTCTCGAGTATCTATGTATCTGAAAACGCTATCATATCCCTTTGAGTACTTTTTTTTTGATTGCAAGTTGAAAAATATCAGGCTATGTAACCAGGGCGATGGAAAATTCAAAAATAACGAAAAACAGTGGCATTCTGTACATCACGTTGATAGGACAGCTCTGTGATTCTTGTCCTTTCAAAGCAAAGAAACCAATTTTTATCTCAACTTCTTGCTTAATTAGCTACGATATGATATTTATATCGTTAGATATGATTGTCCTTCAGTTTTCCAAAAACGTTTCCAACTTTAAAATAAAATTGTTCAAATACTTTCTAGAGAACTTGTGTCCATGAGGAAGCTTAATAATTCCTATCGCTTCGATAGATTATTCTTTGGAACGTGTGAGCGCTTTTAATATACATATAACGGTCCTCTAACCGTGAAAGTTCCATGGATAAATATTTCGTGAGAACATCGGCCATTCATAGGATTACGTATCACCGAGACTATGCGTGACTCAAGCGAATGGAAACAATGAATTTAAAGCAGCCGATCGTTCCGTCATTCGAATTTGTATTTGACAAATTATGCTTATCCATGAATGGATGAGTCAATCACAATTTCACGAGGATGACTCACGATCGTAATACGATAATACCAATAGAGTTGCCAATCAAAAAAAAAAAAGAGATTCACAATGTACATGATCTCATGTTAATGCACTTTCGAAACTGACCTGGAAACTCATCGAGTAACCAATGAATTTTACCCTTCACATTTAAAATACGTATATATCTATTCAGATCAATAAAATAATTTCAACAGAATATTTAGATTCAATTTCAGTAATATAATTTCAGTATAATTACGTTGGGCCGATGAAATAGTCGAAGTTTTGCTTCGAATTTATATCTTGCAATTATCTCTACGATTTAGTCGCACGCGTTTTAATGAACTGAATAACTTTTTGTAGCTATCGTTTCACTTTGTCCTCGTTCTAATTACAAATTCTAATCTTTTATGCATGAATTTGTACATTCCATATTTTAATATAAATAGTATTCAAATTGTATTTCAAGCGTATTTAATCGGGTATTAATTTAAATTTCGTTCGCATAAATGGTAGGTAAATGGAGTTCGACCCTATCTTATAAATATTAATATTAAACAGAAGCAAAAATTTCTGAATAAAAATGTAACAATTTCTTTCGGTTTCTATCCTTGTTATATAATCTTTTTCACGCGGGTCCACCCTCAAATTTTCCAATAATCGATATTCCGATAATCCATTCTAATAAACGAAGGCCTACAGGTTTTTAAAAAATGGCATATTTTCCCGCATTTTATATTAGAAAAGTTCACTCTTTTTGAGCATTATGACGGACTACTTTGCAAGAAAAAATTGTTCAGTCTTTTCTTCGAATCCAATTTCGCGGTTTGCCGCGAACCACGAATATATCGCGCGTAACTAAATTTCAGCGCAGTCGTACGAAATTAATGCGACACGCTCGCAGCTAGCTACCGGCTCGCCAAAAATTTATATGTCCTCATAATTTTTTCAAAACGCAATAGCAGCTCCAGTCACCGAGACAACGTTGCATTCTTTAATTCTTGAAATTCCCTGTATTTCGTATACGCTGAACTAACTTTCTAACTCGGAATATTACTTCGCTAAAAAAATGTCATGCGAACAAAATGCTCATAAGCAAGATTATGTTTAAGTTATTGAACGAGGTTCTAGCTTATCTAATTTATCAAAATTAAAGATATAGTTCTTGGTTTAACATTTTAAAAACGTTGAAGAAGTTTCCATTTCTCTATAAATTTGACGAGGATAAATTTCATACAAATATAACTAATTTAACCATAAATTTATACACAGATTAAAACCCACTATAGTACGTCGCTCTAATTCATGTAATTTCAATTTAAGTCAATTTATGCAAAAACAATTTTACGACACGACCGTTTAAATCCAATTACTAACACTGTAACCCATAAAATTAAGTATTAATTAAACGTTCACAGTCGGTCATTAAAATACGTATTTTAATAAAACAATGATTAAATAAAATGTCTCATTAAATATTCCATTGAGAATTAAACCGCTTACTTTAAAAAAGAACTTAAAATTACGACACAGCATTGCTTCCGCCTTCGCCTGATTATGTTAACGATTAAATTACGTCGATATTTGTAGATACTGATGAAAATTTGCAATGTTTCCAACGGAACGTTTTTAACCGACGTGATACGATCAGATCGATATTTTTCCTTCTTCTTTTTTTTTTTTTTTTTCGATCGAGAAATCAACATTGCTCCGATAATCTCATTCGACGTCAAGAA
Organism: Bombus pascuorum; assembly: GCF_905332965.1. NCBI lineage: Eukaryota > Metazoa > Arthropoda > Insecta > Hymenoptera > Apidae > Bombus > Bombus pascuorum. Next base: position 2,137,469 of record NC_083488.1, on the reverse strand, counting down.
ACCTGGCTGATTACACTTATTAGAACGAAGTCACTCGTTACGTGAACGAGAACTAACATCGTAGCAACAGGAACATCGTAATTTAAAGCGAAGATTAAATTACCAGACGATCGTGGACGAAAAGGCAGGTTACACGAGTTATAAGGTTTGCAGGGTCACACAACCGAACCATCGAATCGTCATAAATTCTTCCGTTCTTCCGGCATTGCATTGGTATAATAACATACAGTACAGTGTATATAGCGTACCCCACGAAAGAGCATTCCGCTATTCGAACGAGATTAAATTCTCTCGATTTATGCTTAAATAAAATAGAGTATTGCAATGGTGACGATATAAATTCCTGTTTGCAGCCGTTGAGCTTAGGAAAGATAAAGATGGTGGTAAAGTATGGGAGAATGACGCGAAGGTCTTGCATGAAATAAATTGAAATTACGTCTTGTGTGTTCGTTCGGTCAGGAAATATATTTTTAGCGATAATTCTCGCTACTTTTGAGCGCTATGTATAGCGTAGTACAGTGTGACAGGAACTTGAGTTCTAAAGCTGCAATAAAAACGTGTGTACATATTATCGTATTATTTATGTCATTCTATCCACTTTGAAAATTTTAGTTTGCAACGCGAGTAATTTTCCGATGCGATTATAAAATTTTCCAAGAGTCCAGAACGAAAGACGAATAAACGAAACGAGCATTTACATTTTACTGAAAATTGAAATTACATCTGCTTCCACGAATGTAATTTTCCTCTCAAATATCTTATGAAATTTACAAGGCATTCGTAAATAAATTGCTTGCTTAAAATTTGGACATCTCTTACTGCTTCTAGAAATTAACTTTAGAATAAACCAGTTAAAAGTTATTACATTAGTGCAAATGTAATTTCTTTCCTTCCGAAATTGTTTTTAAAGAAATAAAATGGAATAATCTCGACATTTTAACAAGAAATGCATTATCATATCATATACTACAGTATTTACATTTTAATATTATTGAATATATTTACACCTAAATGACAATTTTAACACTGCATATTATGAATATTTTGAACACAGAATATTGGTGAATATTGATGTTTTCGATATAATGTAAAATTATAAACTCTACCACCTAATTGCAACAACATTCTATATTTCATATGAGCAGTTTTACGATAAAAACTTGATTCTAATTAATTAGTATGTAAACGCTATAATAAATACAATGTTATTTAAATAATTTTTATAACTGTATTCTTCGACATCTTCACAACGAACATCAAACTTTATAAAACGCTAAAATCCCAGTACTCTAGGAACAAAGTTACAAACAGGACTGTCTAATGAAACTTCCTATCCTAAGACCATGGACCCAACATCCACGTATAATACGTTATGTTCATCCAATGATTTAGCATTACAATTAAACGCTCTACTCGTCCACGACCCACGCTTTGCGTCAGGAAATTGATTGTTTTCTCGCAAGAAATGAATTTCTGCGCCTTCGTCACGGGTACAGACACCGTGGATTTCCGTCACGTTCAACCGGAAATGACACTACTAACGCGAAAGGACACCTTTCCTCGTCGGAACCAGTTAACCTCGCGTCGATCTTCCGCTTGACACCTGCGTGTCTAGTTAACATTTTTCCTCGGTTCTCGTTAATTCGCGAAGAAATTCCGCAGCGGTTGTTCGCTTTGCTCGAAGAACATACGATGCGGTAAATTATTGATACTCGAATTCCAGTTTCAGCTGCGCTACTATGTTAGCTGGCAACGAGAACATTCCGCGACATGCGTTCATCGCGTTTCCTTTCGTGGAAAACGACCCAGAGATCGATCGTATAGGCGAAGAAGAACGTATCCGTTCAGGTATCCGGTCGGGAACGTCGCTAGATCGAGTTGCTGTCTCCCCCTTCGTCTACAGTCTACGACCTACGACTAAGACTACCGGTTCTCCTCCTCTCTTTCCCAGACGAAACCACGCTTCCTCTACGCTCGTTCACCGACGATTAACCCCAGCACGCTTTTCCTTCTCACGAATTGTTTTACGACGTGTGCAAGCGTGCACGATCAGCGGGTTGACTCTTAGATGTACAAAATGATCGGATAATGGATCTTGCGGAAAATACAGCAATCACTTTTTTGATAAAGAAATACTTGTTACCAGCAGGCATTTTGTTTGGACAACAGAACAGTCGAATAGAAAAATAAGTAATATATATGTACATATGTATATAACGTATAAAAGTTTAATAGATTTGTTGACAAAATATCTTATAATATGCAGCAATCACTTGAGTAATAACGAGATTATGATCAAGTACGTAATTAAAGGGCAGCAACGGAAATTTGTTATGAAAATTTGACAGCCAAAGCGCATACAGAATAATTTTCGACAGGATACAACAACGCATTGTATTGCAACGACTTGAAGCTGAAACTGAGTTACAAGTTGCGAAGCCACGAATTTGAAACGCTAATTCCTCTCCATGGTACGTAGCAATCCAAAATGCAAGTATTCCATTAGTTATTAATTCTAGATAATTCTGAGAAACTGCATTGTCCCGCAGAATATGAAATAATGGTAAAATATTAACCAATTTTTAACCTAAAATATACTGCAAAATCAACTGTAAAGTATAAACTACCAGTATTTTTTAAGTTCTACGATTTCCATGCACGAATGTTATCGTGGTTTTGAGATAAATTCGAAACAGAAATTTATATTGTGCAACAGCAATAATTATAAATATCAAAGATATATAATACGACGTTTCAAAACCGAGTATGCAACCGAGTTAATAAATCCAAACGAGTAGGAGAGAATAAATTAGAGAATATACATATTCGAGCCGAGTCTTCGTATATCTAATTTGTCCAACGATACGTTCCATCATATTTCATCCACTTATCTGCCTTGCAATGTTCAAATAAAAAGTCGATGAAAACATTCTCGAATCTGTTAAATACACAGAACAGATAAAAGAGACAAAATCAAACAACTCGCACCAAGTCTAAATAATTGAAATAACCGGACGCAGTTAGAAGTTGCGGAAAATTCAAGTCGAAGCAAAGCTCGTTTCTTCGAAAACTTTCGAGACTCGACGAAACTCGAAGATTTATCGCGTTCTTCGAGCGTTCAACGTACAGGACGATCAGAGGAAACTTCGAGGGAACGTTATTAAAAAGCGGCTGAACTGGTTTGAAAAAGCGGCAAAAAAACAACAAAAGGATTTTCGTCAGCGAGATGCCTCGTTTATCTGCGATCACGCGGAACAACGTCGAAATCTCGCGGAGATGATAAAAATTCAGTAAAACCGCGCGATTTCACTGCTCGTTCGCTCTTGTCTGCCCTGAATTCGTCGGCGACCTCGGTCAGATCGCCCCGCACTGATTAAACACAGCGTGCCGAGGAACCAGCGAAAACAGCCAACGATGCAATATCCACGGTGTAATGCAACATCTGAAATCTGAATAATCGAGGCGGCGCGCCGTCAAGAGAAAACTTGTATATTCTTCGCGTGTCTTATGAGTCATGCAGGAAAGCACCCGTGAATTTATTCACGATTAACTGTGCGAAAGAGCCTGAGAGCTGTACACCGAGCAACTGTATCGAGAGCACATTGTAAAATTCCTTTCCGTAAAAATAACTGACGGCTACACGAAATTCCACTTTCTAAATAATTTGCTTGATGGGATTTCAATACGATATAACTAGAAACGAAACGTATGATAGGTCTAAAAATGTAAGTCTTGCTTTCCTCTAAAAAATAGGTTTGACTCATTTCGTGCTTCTCTTCTAATCTTCAGAGTGACTGCCTCGAAGAATCGAAAGAACGTGATTTTGTTTCTAGCATTGATTGGTTTTGGAGCGTTGATTGGTTTCGTGGAATTGAATCTACTGATAAATATTTAAAAAATATTGCATACTTAGAAATGTTCAAAAATATACAAACATATACCATTCCGCTATTTCTTGGATTTGCAATTCGAATAGGGTATCTCATTCCTGTTACGTATCTTTTTCCGAAAAAATTACTTTTGAACACGATGCATAAAGCTTCTGTGCAGTCTATTCGGTGAATAGAAAATTATGAATCTCAAATGCTTTGAAGCGAAGTGCGGAACTTTATGAAGATAACATAAAATCAGAGATATGATAAAAAGGGTGGCAGAAAGGTAAATGATATTTTGTTCGACTATGGAGAAAAGAAAAATTCAAATTCACGTATTTTGTTGCATTCAACGCAGAAAAAGTGGGTTCAGATCGCGTTACATTATCTACTTGGAAACCTCGTTCCATTTTACATTATTAACCTAAATATTACGCGACCCCGTTTTCTCTGAATTGAATAACTCAGTAACACATCAGCATAAAACACGTGTAGGTACTTGGAAAAAGGAAAAAATTAAAACGAATAATTTCATAGCTAATGATTAAAACATAAATGATATCGTTAATCAGCCAATTGCTTTACATGTTTTTATGATACAAAATAGCACAAATTTTCTTTATGCAAGATGTACAATCGATAATGTAAATTCGATTTTTAAATCAAGGTACTTTATAAATATTTATAAACCCGTGCTAGCGGTAAAAATACAGTTTCTCCCTTTTCCTTCTTTATTTTCTTTTTTTTTTTACGTATATGTATATACAATGCGACAAGTTTTTAAAGCCCCATTCCCTTTTTTATTTGTAGTAAAAATGTTTCATTTTAACTATAACTTGGCACAGAGCATAACTATAACTTGGCAACAAAAATAAAAAGATATGAAAGCAAGATAAGAACAATTTAATGATATAAAATAGCACAAAATATATTTACATTTCTGAAATATTCAGTAAATGGTATAAAAGTTTCGAACTTTATATCGTCGTTCAAAAGGTTTATCGCGTCATCTTACAAACGAGATATAAACTATATCTAGTTTTACACACTTGTTCGACGTAAATTGCTTTCAAGTTATAATTTCTATAATGAGAGCTATGAACTTTAAAGTTATAATAATGCAGTAAGCTACCATCTTCGCCTAAAAACTATAATAATACCGTAATTAACAAACTCCCTAATACTATGTACAAAAAGAAAATCAATTGATTTTCCAAAATCAGTTGGTCAACTTCGGCTGGAAATTTTAGTAAATCGATACACAATTAGTAAATAGTGTACTTTTTAATTGATTATATTCTTTCGTTATTTTAAGTAATTACGAAATTAATTCCTTCTAAGAAAAGATTTAATCGAATTAAGTTTAGCTAAATATAACTATAGCGAATATAGTTTTTATTTTCACTTTCTTTCTTCTTCGTTCTAACAATAGAATCGCGGTTTTGTTTCAACGTTGCAACATTCTTTCAATGACAGCATCAAAATTTTCCATACAATTTTTAGAAACTGAAAAAAGGAATGAAAAAAGACAATACATACTTTTGCTCCATGTAACTCGTTTAACAAGTTTTTGGAAAAAACTGAAACCACTGCGATAACTAACTCAACATTACAATTCAGATTTTTGCATTTTTAATTTTATACTTTCTATCTACTATAAACTTTTAACGAGCATCAAACTAGAACAGAAATAATAACAATGAGTACATAAACTAAGAGGAAAAAAGAAGAAAACTAGACAATAGGCTTTTCGAAAATTACTTTCAACACCCGCATGCCAACAAAGCTGTAATAAGTTTCGAACTATATTTGATCATGATGAAAAAAGCTTCTGAAGATTTCACGCTTTTTGATTTTCGTTTTTTTATAAATAAATTGATTTTCTTTAAAATAAATCTGCTTCTAGATTATTTGAAATAAATTCTATACAAAACTTCATAGAACAAGACAAATTTCGTAATTTTTTAGTACATTTTTACTTTTCGATGATGCTTTAAATCAAAATGAATGGCGTCTCCCGATATCGAGGTGATGAAATTGCGTTAAGTCAATTACGACGACGCCCTTTGTGCGTCATCGTGCCATTTACGAACGATTCAGTATGGCGAAATGGAGCGCGAAAGGTTTCTTTGAAAAAAAAAAAAAAACTGAGTATTTCACGATTTCAACTCCGTTGGCACAGGGTTTAGTTTTACAAAACGGCTTGATCGAGCGAGGTGATCGAACACGCGATGATTTTTGATGATTAAACGCGCCCGAAACACCCTTTGAAACTCGAACACTTGAACGTTCCTTGGCTATGTATAGAGATCGCTTTGACATGCTTGTTAAAAGCAATCTTTTTTCTCTCTCCATCCATCGAGAATAACGAGACGAACTCTTCTAACTTTGCTTCGACAACCAGGCTTCCTATGTTCGACAAAAAAAAAAAAAAAGAGAGAAAAAGAAGAGGAAGAGAAGAAAAAATAAAAATCAACTTAAAACTCGTTGAAAATCGTATCGTGGCTCCGAAGTCTCTTTCTTTTTCTCTCTCACTCGTCAAACACTTTTCCCAAATAAATTCAGTTAAAACAGCTTTAGGATTTTCTATAAGCGGGTTTGTGGGGTAGAAAACGTTACACGTATGTACATATATGGAAACGTTCAGCAGACCAATTCGTTCTGTTCCAACCAAATCGATATTATTATACCATCGTAACAAAGATATTTATTACAAATGCTTGTCGTATCCGCTTTTGACGATCGGTAGCTTGCTGCATCGCAAATATACAAATGAATTTTACTCATGCTTAAATCATGATGCAACACACTTCTAACATATGAGTTTCGCTAAAAGTATTTAATGTGGAAATCCTGTTGACAAGAGTTTTTATCATACTATTCCACTGCTTTCTCGTTTTCCTCTCTCTCTTTTTTTTTTTAATTGAACGTGAGAACATAGCGCAACATATTATCAAAAATATAATCGAAACCCGGACTACAAATGTGTCATACGATCATCGTGAAAGTTTAAAATTTAAAATAAAATCGTTGTAGGCAAAAGTACGATGATTTGTTACGCTTTAAGGTACAGAATGCAATGCAACCTTCTCTTCCAGCGGCAAATAGAATTTAATTTCCATACGAAGCGAATTTAAATAAAGCGCAACAAAACGAAGCTACGTATCAATGTGCATGCTTATTTCTCCGAACAAACATAGACTAAACTTAAGGGTATAAACCCACTTCGAAAATATCATGACTGCAAGGAATGGCTACGTGCCAATTGGACGTTTATTTGATAGCCGCATCTGTTCGATGTTCGAATTGATATCAAGGGAATCCGGAACGTCGTCGAAACCGTTACTCTTCCATGCTCGGGAAAACGCTTTCAGACAACCTGTTCCAGAAATTACGAGGACAATTCCTCCGTTAACGAAGTCATTGCGGAAATTTACTCTTTCCAAAGAGTAATCTATCACCGGATTTTATCTCGTAACAAGACTGGTCGTCCAACACTAGTGAACTATTCTCGACAAGATTCTGTATCGAATTTGTTTTCTAGTTATTATACATTGCATTTGATCGTGATATGTATATATGTGATACGTTTTCTTTTTTCTTTTTTATCGCTTTTGCTTTTTACTGTACCAATGCACAATATTACTTTTGCCCTGAAGAAACCATTTGTGCCTAAATGCTGCTCAGATTTCTTTTACACATAATCTTTATTTCATGAAATTTTTTAGAGAAAAGAAACGTTTTAATACATCGACGTCACTGCTGTTGTTAGTCCTGTAACAATTAAAGTTTTTCCACGCGAAACATACTCGGAGTACGAAAACCGAAAGACACAGTTCCGATAATATTTCACAGACGTTGTTCTACTTTCTTCGCGACGTCCGAACATACGTAGCTTGTCAGCTTAGCTACCAGTGAAAAATAGCGTAGTACTAAATAAAACCGACGTTACACCTACTGCATTCATAAATCACGTAGCCTGTACAATGTAACAAAAAAACTGGTCAAACGAAATACAAATCAAGCCTTTCGTGTTCATTTGCAAACGTTTGAGCGAGAAACACGCCTGCTGCGATATATTTAGATACATATATGTAAACGATAACACTAGCAACAAATGAAATTATATTGAACAGAGTCATCCTATTTGCCTCTGAAGCGTCGATTTCTTCACGCTTCAAGAACTACGGAGTGGCAGATCGTGATGCGTCTAATTCGACGAACAATTGCAGTTCGGGAAAGCGAAACGAGCTCGTTATTCCGCGAGAACAGAAAGATAAACAAAGACAGAGAGCAATAAATCATTGGTATCGAAAGAAACATCGTGAATCTGTCACTGGCTATTGTAATTCCAATAATTAAGAGAAAATTAAAGGCTGTTAAGGCGCGGAGCTGCAATAAGACGCGGAGAATGAGAAACGAATCGACAGACGCAGTGCACCGAGAGAACGAGCAAAACGTCGCATCGGAGCGAAAATGAAGTGAGATGAAACGAAGTAATTAAGATAAAATCGGTCAGGCGAGTCGGATACGTGCACCAAGGATAGGACGCGAGTATAATAAAGGTACGCCGGGTACGTGACAGTAAATACGAATTAACCCTGCGTCTCCTTCCTTCTCCTGGATGGTTTCCAGAGTTAGAAACGAAAAACGGCGCGAACAAGTATTTCAGCAGAATGCAAACGATGATTAACAACTGCGAGAGCCACCAACGCTTCAGGAATCTTTAAAATGTTCCACAAGCTGAATTTTTTACATAAATTACTGCTATTACTGAATTATTCATCACGTTTATTATTACAATCAACTATTACTTAATACGTTCAAATAAATGAAATTCCACGGAATTTTAAATGTTGATCATTAATTATATCAATCAAACAGTTTGTATGTAATTGATGGACAAGGTAGTTGAATAAATAAAGTAAACAGAGCGTAATTTATAGTTGACAATTGTAGAATATTACGGTAATATCGAGCGTACATCACATGCTTCATTACACATAAATGGAATGAAAGGTAGCTTAATTACAATTGCAGCGAAATGTTTGAAATTCTTAAGTACTTTAAATTTAAACGACTGGAATTTGATATTTAACTGCATGGAATTTTAATAAACCAAATGATCAAAACGATTCGTATACTGATAATCGTAATTACCAAATATTAATAGAGTTTCCTAAATATCTTGTATCTAACCGATGATTTAATTTCAACAAACTCATCACCGATGTTCGCGCAAAAATATCAAATATCTCGATCGACTAAAATATTTCAAACGTATAATAAGTTCGATATAAATATTCTGAACAACAACGAAAGTTTTGTAAAAGAATAGAAATATGATATGATATTCTACGATAATTCTATAACAAGAAGAAAAAACTCGGAGGGACTAAACGCAATTAAAAACATCTTCATCTAGATTTATCGTAAATGGACTAACTGATAATACAAATTTTCTATTATCATTTTCTTTTTCCAAACATATGTACAATGTTCTTTTAACTAATTTCTTCAATCAGAGAATGGTAGTCAAGATCGGGTCATTATTCTATCTTCTTTACCATACACACACTTGTCACAGAAGGGCCATATGTTTTCAACTCTTTCCGCACGTAGCTATTCTTAACGCATTTTTGTTAATGCAAAAAGCCGACAACTTGCCGCAAAGTGGTGGTTAAATTCAAGGACGAGAAAATAACGATAAAGATAATGATATTTGCTCAGCTGTTGCCAACCGCGAGGCACGAAAAAGCGGTTTACCGGAAAGTCCACATTCTGCACATTTTCTTTCACGGAAATTGCGAATTCACAACGTGCTTCTCAACGAGGAACGATTACTATCGTGTACATTGACGAAATTAACACGGCGCTGTTTGAAGCGCGTGTAATCGCCAAGAAAACATATAGAAACGCGCGAAAAATATTATAATCGTTGCTCTATGCTTGTTTAAAAATTATACACTCGCGTACCATCAATATCTAGAGATAAGATGCATACTAAATAATTCTACAAATAGGTGCTAAGTAAAAGCTGGCACGTAGCTAGTGAATTGGTCGTCCTCTTTTGAGCATCATTCATTGTATTCTTAATTACCAGTTGCCATAAACTGCGACCTTGAATGTCTAGTCATCATCGTAAATGAATCAGTTACCATAAATGTTTTCTCGTTTGTCGGTAGTTTCGTTAGCAAGAAAGAAGAAAAAAAACCAAATAGCATCACGATGAAGGAATTTTGTAGACATATATTAAAAATACGAGATTGGCAGACCTGTAAATTTAAGAGGATTAAAATCTGTGGAATTGTGGAACTCAGTCGAAGCTTAATTCACGTTAAACTGTTCCTTTTGTGATCTTTTTTAAAGATAGGTTAAAGTTACGAACTTGCTCAAACATTTTGCGAACGCGATTTTTCTCGCTGCAGTTGCACAGATGAAACGGAAGGTAAAGAACAAGATGAATAACGAGTCCTCGTGGAGACGGGAGTTAAGCGTGTCATGATTTACATCTTTTTATATTTATCTTGTGTAATCGTTTCCTTTAAACAGCTAATTAAAAACACGTGCTTCTCGTGACAACGGTTCCCATTCTTACGTATTCCTCCTATTTCATTCATTCTTTGTGATTCCAATCTCAATATTGGTACTAAAAATATTTCACACCACTCTGAATGAATTCAGTAATTAAGATAATACTTCTTTCACATGTTTCACAATATTTTTCACGATATTTATCGTAGCAAATTTTATTCGTTTATCTCATCAGCGTTAGGACCGCATTGCGTTTATTTAGAAAAAAAAAAAACAGTGAAAATAAATAGTTACCGCACAAAACGCGAACAAAGTTTACACTTCCTTCATTTATTTTCCACGTTCGCTGACGTACACTCGCAAAAATAAACACCGCCTTTATTTTCAACAGAACAACGATCAGTTAAAACCCTACCTTATTTTGCAATTCAGAAGATCAATAGCCGCCCCGTATTCAGAACTTAAACACGTATTCCAATTTTCTGGAAGCTAGTCTTCTCTTATTCCAACCTACGTAACAACCACTTTCGTAAAACTGATTAAACTCGCAAGTTTCTCGTGATACCGAGCTACTGGTCCCGTAGCCCTTATTCCCTTATTCATTTTATACTACCTTCATCCTCTGCCCCAATATTTTCGGATTCGAAAAGAGCGAAAGATTTCGAGGAATCGTAAAATGTAAACGTTTCGTGGAAGATGTTTAACCCTTTAATCATCAACGTTGCGTTAAGATAATAACTCGGTTGTAATATTTTACAGTCGATTCATCGAATTTCGTTTCTGTGACTACGATAGAAAATCTCCAAGGACTCGTTTCGTATCTTTTTCTGTCGTCGATCATTATGTTTCGTGGAAAATATTTGGTTTATTATAAACGAGGAATAAATTTCGAGAATGATGGTGCTCGAAAAATATGAAAGCTGCTGTTTCATTCAGCCGAAAAGTTGGTTGAAAGCATGCCAAGAAGTTACCAAACTATCGCTAATGGAGAAGAGATTGAACCTACTATGAAAATGATATTAGCTTTTTTTATACGTATATATTTCAGATCTACATGTTTTACACGATGAATTAATTTTCGTAGAGAGATATTACGTCAGAGATCTTGCAAATACAATCAAATTGTATAATCTGAATTGTATAGTCTGAAATTGATTTACTATTTACTCTTTAAATTGATTACTGTCAGACTAAATTCCGTTGGTATTTTATCTTATTTGGACGTTTTCGGTGACTAATATCGCTACCATTTGATATTTCACTCGTTCTAATTTCTATCGATATAACAGAGATAATTACATAGTAAATTAAATACATTTTGCAATACAAGTACAATTTGATTAATACAAATATTTCAGTGAGGTTGCAGTTTTATAAATAACTGGCATGCTTTAAACAGAAAAATTTTGGAAGATATCTGTAACGTATCATCTCTGCTCAATTTTTGAATTTATAGAATTTTCGAATGTGACTTCCAAACTACTCATATATTACATTGCATTACTATCGAATAAATTTAAATGAAAGTATAAAATTCAAGCAAATCCAATCGGTTCGTAAATTCTCAATAACTAAAGAGAGCCAGAATTACAGAAAAAAATAGAATTATAAAATGAAGTTGCCAAAGAAAATGATTATTTGAACGCATTGTAATTTAAGCACGAAACAAACTTTTGTTAGCTGGGATATAAGTATGTCACGTTTCAAATTGTATTCGCGAAGAGTCCTCGAATTTTTCACACGCTGCAGCATAAAAAAAGAAGAGAAAGGCAGGAACCACGCCTTTCAGACACGAAGTAGAAATGATCGGAACTCGTTCCCTCATTTTTCAGACGGAACAATACGCTAATTATAGATATGAATCTTCAAAGAAAAGCAACGTCTGTTCGACAGAAAACGTGTGACAAATTTCCGATGATACGTTTTAGCGGCGAGGTCTACGAGAGTACGAAAGAAACTGTTCTTCATCCCAATTAGAGGAGAGGGGTTCAGAAACATGGATACTTTGTCGGCTGTTACCGTTCAGTTCGTTTACTCCATGAGAATATTAATGACTCGACGATGGTATTCATACATGTACGGTACGTGACGTAATTTCTCTTTCGTATACACTTTCGTAATCCGGTAAATAACTCTATAAATAAATGTAATCGATACGTCGATAGTAACAAATATATTAAAGGGTTAAAAACAGATTAAAAAGGTAAAAAAAGATGTATATACGAATCCTTATTCCAAATACCGTGATGTAATTTTTATATATTTCGATTAAATTCATCCTTCCTAGCAGAATATTTCTTCTTTCCGGATTTTATCACACGGGCTTTGAATCAGCGTGGGTCCGAGTCGTCGAACCGAAACTCGTAGCTGAAAAATCGCCAGAAACGACGACGCGTTGGAATGCCCCTGTCCAGTGCAGATCGATCTCTTTTTAACCACGTCGCGCGTCGCTTCGAAAAAGGCAGTGCATCCCTTGACGAGTTCATTTGCATAAAAAAATAAGCACAACCATGATGTATCGTTTTGTTTTTCTGTTATTCCTTGTATGGTATATCGTATTATTAATTTAATTCTATATAACGGTGGATTGACGATATATTGCAGTGTTTGCGATTACATACTGATAAAGAGAAATTTGACGAATAACTTTTAAAAAGATAATCATTTTTTAGCAGTCTGATAAAGAAATTGGCTGAGATAACAATGTCAGATCACAATACTTGTTAGTGATATTTTCATGAAAGTATTACGAGTATGCAACTCTATTTAAAAATTAAGAAGAATAATTAACTTCATCGATGTACAATTTAAATAGTTAATTTAAATATTAATTTTTCAAAACTTGTTTTTGGAAAATTTTCCAGGAAATCGCGGATTAGATATAACAATTAAATTATAATTCAATTACATAAATTCAATTAACTATAATATTATAATGTAATTGTTTCATTATATACACACAATACAAATAAATCGTCGTACATACCGATGACTTTATTATAAAAAAACGGAGAAACAAAATATTCTGATGGAAGTAATTTTTCTTCCTCGCTTAAATCTTTTTACGCGATCAGGAAAATGTCTAACAAAGTCGTAAATAATTCCCGATCCCTCGTATTCGTTTCTTTTCGACTGAAACTTTAAAGCACGATTCATTACACGTATTCCCGAATGCGTTCACGTATTAGATTTATTACAAGGAACCAACATTAAAGTTTTTTAATCCTTCAAATCCCAATTTATCACCCAAAAAACACCGAAACATATTTACTTTATGAGGGGAAAAGTACTTGGAAAAATTATGATAGCAACAGGGAAAAATCATTCCTTATCTAAACGAAGCGTTATACATATTTATTTATTTATTAATATATATATTAAGTATTATATTCAAGTATTATATTTATAGATTTGTAGATTTCTGATTTTAAGGGTAGTTTACTTAAAAAGATAAGCGGCACTGCTTTAACTAAGCCACTGAATAGAAATAGACCATACTTATGAACGTTGCTGTAACTAGACCAAAATATCACACTCGCATTCAAGCCACAGATCTCATTCCCAAATCGTTCGAGGATAGATAAATCTCAATGGAATGGCAAAGAGAGGGAGGAGCGCGTGGTTCGATTTTTAAAGAGTCGAATACGAGAGAAATTCCTTAGGTGTCGAATATCATTGCTATGGGGATAGAGGACCCGATGCGTTTGACGAACGAAACGAAACGAACGTACAACTAGCCAGGAGAGGAGCCTGAAAAATGCCAGGAGATCGAGAAAGTATGCGGCACACGGGGGAAGCGCGAGTTCGTATCGAAAGCTCGCCTCGTACCTTGACGTCGAGCGGAATGGAAGCGGCGGCTTCAGTCGCTCGCGAACTTCCACCGTGAAAGCTTCTCCCCGTGTGTTCGTCCGCTTCTGATCAGTGTCTCAGACATAGAGAAATCGAGAACGCGCCAACACAGAAAAAAGAATTTAAATTATCGTGATCGAGAATCGTTTAGATCGTGAATTTTTATGAAAATTTCGTTCGAATTGACAAAGATATCAAATGGATCTTGATGAGTGAATCAATGTGTAACTTGTGAACGAGGATGAGGACGATTCTGTTTGCACCGTTTTGCTTGTTCATCGACGAATTCGGCGAATAAATCAACGACAGAGCAGGTGGAAACCATGCGGAGGTGTTTGCTTCTGGTTCTTTGTGCCGCAGGTAATGAGTTTCGCCAATGAATCGACCGATTTTAATTCAACGCCTGTGATTTACGCGAGAAATATCAAGTGAAAGGAGACTAAATGGATAAAAAGATTGACGAGGCAACGAATACATTTTTTTCACGTTCGGTTTAATTTCAATTGTATTTCTTTTCGGTAGAAATGTCTATCTCAACATTGCTTATGAGTGAAAAGCGTGAACTTTTATCAAAAAACTTACGCACACACGCGGGCTTTTCTCTTAGAAATAAATTTACGGAGTACGTTTACGAGTTGTCGTCGTGAAAGCTTTCTAGGACTGAATCCTTTGAGGAAAGCTTTAGAGAACAAACCATGAGAGGAAGAGAGTTAATTATCAAATTGCAGGGTAAAGTGAAATACCAAAGAAAAGTTCCTCTGTGTTTATAGAGCTAGTATAAACATAAAAGAGATGGCTGGATAAAACGAACATGATAATTATATATGTCGATACTGTTTAAGACATCTATCGAAAAAATTTCATTAAAACGGCACATTCACCTTTAGCATTGAAATAAATAAAATAAAATAAAACTTCGTTTAATGGGATAAGAATAAAAAATGAAGCAATAAAAACATATAACGCTCAAATACCACTATAAATTAAATTAAAAATTCATATAGGACCGATATATTGAATCGAGAAAGAAAGAAGGAGCGCATCTTGAGAAAGATTTCGAAAATAGAGAATAACGAAAACATTGTAAATAACTCCATTCACTATTGTAGAAGCTAGCCATTTATTTATAACTTAGATCATTCGCCTCAAGAATTTTGTTGACACGTACGAATAGAAACAACTCCGCTGCACGGTGAGAAACGAGTGCCGGTTCGGTCCATCCTATTTTTCTTTCACCACGGAAGATTAAAAATTTATAACACGGGACGTTCCCTTAAAGTACATTTCCTTCTTTTCTATTTTCTATTATTTTCTCCTTAGAACTCGTATAAAGAAAGGAGGAAAAAAATCTGTAGAAACGTTGCCAACGTCGAACATTGATACGAGCATAATGAAACGTTATAATAAAACGATTTACAAGCTTCAACTGATGCAATATGCAAGTCATTAAATGCAAAAGGATGTATCTACGAAATGCAAATATCGATTGGTTACGCACTTGCTAGTACGAAAAAATTCATTACTAATGGCGCCTTTAAGCGAAACTAGGCGACTCGATAACGCTACTCGAGATTTCTATCTTTCTTACCTACCTGCTGTTATCCGAAGAACTCGAAATAATAAAGAAGAAACGATGATACGATCAATGTCACGATGCACCATTTAATACAAGAGAGTAGACAAATATGCACGTTCGTGATTAGATTTTTTTCTCGCTTTAAACTACATGATAATAATAATTAATAATTAACTTCTATGTATAAAATTAAGAAAATTAAATTTTAATTAAATATCTTTTCAAAACGAAATCTTTAACTTTTCTAAATGATACAGAATCGACATATTATATTGATAAATATTAAAAATAAGTTTCAATATGCAATCTATATTTATCTTCTAAATCTTTAATGAAAATAGTAATATTCATATTTAAGATGTAAGGTAAATAATAAGGTGAATAGTTGAAGCTAAAATATTAAGTCCTTTATCGTTATGTAAGGTAATGTAGGGCTAATAAAAATAAGGCCACATATACTATTGAATACCTAGATGCCCGAAGTGAATAGATCGGCCATCTATTTTTGTTAGGGAGTACGCGAATCTTTAGTCAGAAGACCACACACAACGGTATTAAATCACACCGCAAATGTGTCGCAAAACTAGAATAACCATAAGAAAGTGTTCACTGCCAAAACTGCAGAATAATGGATTACGTAAGTATCGGTTTTTCATCACCTTTTATTCGATCTAGTTACCTTGGATCAAATCAACTTTGAACGGATTAAATTCACGAACGTGGTTATTATAGGAGATATCTGTCCGAGATTAACGAATTAATAGCAGTGATAAAATAAGTATAAATTTTATCATTAATAACATCAATATTCGCTATGATCTTCCAACAGCATGTAACAAAATTATTTTTATTTTTGTGCTTAATGAAAAAAACCTAATGCAAAACAAATACTTACATAAGTGAGTTATATGCAGTGTTAGCAAATTATAATAATTATACGTCTCATTTACTAGTAATGATTTAAAACATGACGAATACAATTCCCAGTTATATTTCATAAAAATAGTCTTTTTACTAAAGTATGTCACGAAAGAAAGATTATATACATGATTGATACTAGATTATTAAATTATAATTACACCAGTTAATCTAAACGTCTGTTATTTTGAAGACTCGCCAAAGAGATACATACATGAGACACTTGTTGATCGGCCGTAGTGAAACAAATCGGCCGCTGTAGCTAAAATATACAGGCAATATGAAACAATTACGCAGAGTACATGTAAAGTTAGCCTTGTGCTAGATGTAACCCGTGAATGAAAGTAAAAATTGTGGGCACACGTGTTATCCATGAGTACAACGTACGCATCGATGAACATGATTCTTACAGAGATAAAGATACAGCTTATAGACGTGCTGATTTAAAAGTTCAGACGCAATTATGGCTGAATAACTGTTATAAACGTTCGTATTAATTATCAACGTTCATGACACATCACGATCATATCAAAGTCCGGCGTATAGTATTTAATTACACCTTGTCAAATGGCGAATTTCTACAAATATAGTCTCAATATCTATCGATCGTTTACGTACAAGCACATTTTCAAAGTCAGTCACCGATTTGGGTTAAAGCAAGTTTGCATCGCATGGCTCCGCTGATATGCGAATATTGACAATAGATAAAACAGCTGACATATATACGTGCTATGTGGTTGTATAATTTCGATAATACTCGCTTAAGATAATGTTAGCCTAGTAAATTTTTCGAGTCATGTACGAGGATCAAATATAACCATCTTTTCGTTTTCCTCACGTTTTGATTTTAATTTTCGTCACGTTTTGCAACGACCAAGTATGTAATTAAAGTTAAATTTAATTTTCCAATTAACAGAGAATTGTTTTTATCGTATGTATGATCTCTTTCACGGATTTAGGGATTAAATATGAACAATTAGTCGAATAATTTACTCGCTATTCAAACTAATCAGATGATCTCGTCCTTGAATAATTAATCAGATACAAGAAACGGAAATATTGGAAACCTTAACAAAAGCAGCCACTTTTATAGTCCATTACGTCATCGCATACCTCGACAAGATTATGAGCCTTGGTAGCTGTTCCTCTCAAATATTTGTAATCGTTACATTGGAAATGTCGAGTTAACAAGGATTTTACACGTGAAAGATTCATTCACGTCCATAAAACTTCCAAATTTCAATCGAGTTCCATTCAGATTGCTTTGACATCGAGTTAAATCCTGAACAAATCTCTTTCTTCTTCAACACTTAAGTATAAAAATGAATGATATCTAATTGGTAGAGGAATGGAATCTTAAAAACTCGAAATTTGCTATCAATCAGAAACGTATGACTAAGAAGATACAAACGTTCGTTTCGATTTCATCGACCATTAATTTGTCATAATACGACCCGGACAAAACGAAAAGTTGTTGGCAATATCTGCTGAAAGGCGGATTTACATTCAATGCGTGTCCTGGGTATACAGAAATATCGGTGAAGCTACATCCGATGCAATTGCGAATGAATACGTGAAAAGATAAAGCTCCAACATTACCGCGGCTGTTTGTCGTTTATGGTTTCCAGCCGGAGAAACAAGCAAACAAAATGTGCTCGACAAACCAAACGTGTTCAGCGGATGGAAAGTTTTCCTCGTATAATTCGTGTTCCTACAAACGTTCCCTAAAATGATAATTTATAGTTGAATATGTTATTCCTACAGAATTAGAAGTTACAGAAATTGCGATACATTATCGAAGGTGATTGGAAATATGATACGTGTAAGGGTAATATTACCTATTACTTAGAAAATAAATAACGTGACGTTGCAACTTGAAAAAAATTCTAAACGATTGGTAGATCGCAAATTTTTATACAAACTGGTATCATTATAGGTACTCACGGAAACGAAACATCTATAAAATGCTACGTTACAGTCAGACGTGAAAGGAATAATTTCAAAAAAGAATAAAACTGTCCATAGTAGAATTTTTTCAATGGTCGTAAACCGCGGAAGAATTCTACGAGAACAACAGAGAACAAGCTGGTGCATTATTTAATTAGAGTGCTGCAGTTTGAATCCATGAAAACAACTCGATCAACCAGTAACCTATTTCGTCGTGTTAATGTACTCCCGCAGTTCTTCCATGATAATAAACCAAAGAGGAAGATGTACAGTGTAATTGGCACTTCGCATTTCTACCCTAATAATTCCCATGTATGGACGTAATAGCAATGCATCGCATAATTTTCTCGGATGATATCATTCACACTTCGCAGGCCGGACAACATCAAACGCATCCAACTAGGTTAGGAATACTTAGCAATACACGGAAGTTTAACTCATGTTTGATACTTGAGCACGGACGGCGTAAGAACCTTTAGAAGAAAACTTTCAAACTTGCATCTTTAAAGTACATATAATGGCTATTTTCTTCTATGAAAAGTTATCGTTATAAACATCTTTAACGTAGAATGAATCTTTAACTAAAAATTGAAACGAAAACTTACGCATATAAATAACAAATCTTTTTTATTTATCTCAAATTCGAGAAATTTTCTAATGATTAAAAAATATAATTCGGTGGAAGATGTTACAAAGAACGCAGTGAGATTAACACATTCCCTACGGAATTCGGTCGTAATCAACTTACGTCTATCATCGGTGTAAATTACAATGTCATATATGTCTCTTAAGATAGATTGTCATATAGCTATTAATAAATACCAAAGACTATTAACCTTTTTAGCTGTAGCAGTCGTTATGGCACATGTATTCAATTTCACACGGTAATTAGCTATATCTAAACCACCGACAAATAAGCTCCTCCGCGTTTTTGCTATCAAACAGCAATACAAATAGTCTTTTGCAATTATCGTACCATACGTATATCGACATCCTTCGACATGCTTCGTCTTATAATTGAAGGAAAGAACAGGCTTAAAAACAAGCTTAAAATTAAGATTGGAAAAATGGATTTTTAGAACAATTTCCTAATCGGTATCTGTATAAACGAGGACATCATTATACAGCAATCGTTACCACCTTCTTCGTGTAACAAATCTCAATTTTATGACCGGTCATGTCCTTTTAGAACGTCACGATCGCTAAATTATTTTCATCCATGTAACGTATATAACTCCATCTGTATATTTGTATCTATTCATCCGTAAAACAGGTACGGTTTACATAATCGTTAAATTACGCTCAAGGACAAGAGATAGGTATTAAGGATTCGCGACTAAACTGCGTCTGACATTTTATTCGATTTTCTGCGATTGTTTCCATAAAAGGGCAGAGCTACGAGAGACGAAAGAAATTATTGCACGGGGAAAAGAACGACCGTAACACTGAACTACTTAGTCCAGCTGCATATTACAGCATGCAATCGCATGACGTAATGAATTTGCTATCGCACATTCCTACCTACATTAAAACCATGGATATCAATTTTTACCGACGGATAAAGCGTACATAAATGTAAGGCATTCGTTTAATACTCGTCACATGCAAAGAAGATGCACCGAGAGAGAAATTTATGTGAACAGTGTGTAGGCGAAACTGTTGAACTGTTGTGTCGTCCCCAAGGATTTCCTTGAACGAGAAATATTCTCGAGATAGAATATGCCATTGCGATTCTACGGAATATGCGAAATTCTCAGCTACAGATGATACGAGAAAAGATAAAATTACGAGAATATTATTCAAATGTTTGAAAATGATTTCTTTTTTCTTCCGTGTTAAAGAGAATATGATAAATGAGATAAGATAACGAAGGCTAGCTAATTATTCTTTACGACTTCATTTTTTTACAGGCATATCAGCAGTAGTGGCACAGCCGTACAATAACAGTATCAATCCAGTAGCCACGAACAGGCTCAGAGTCGGTCGACAAAATGAGATCATAAGGCGGTACATGTGCCCTATAGGATTCTTCCGATTGAAAAGATATTGCTATTACTTAAGCGGAGGTACGGCACCTTGGAGAGAGGCCTATTTTCACTGCAAAGATAGAAACGCTACTCTAGCGATTCTCGATAGAAATGGTAAAGATCGAATGCTAAGGAAATACTTGTCGAGCGATCAATTCAGTAAGTAAAACTCGTCTTACAATACGATATTTAATAATAAAAATAGAAAAGACGTATTACCTAATAAATACTTTTCAAACCACTCGTATTATACGATCTTATATTTACAATCATAAAAAAATACAAAATATATAATCTTAAATTTGGATGAAATCGGTTAAAATTTCAAAATATCTAAACTGGTTGTAATATTATGTCCCAGCGAAATTAGAGAGATGGATCGGTGGAATATACAATTGGCAGCAAATGGCTTGGGAATGGGGAGTGACCGGGGAGAAAGTGGTGTTCCAAAATTTTGGTTTACCTCAATCTAACCACTCTAAACAACAATATGCATGGCACTGCATCACGATCGATCCCACGTTAAGGTATAAATGGAGCCCACGAAGTTGCGTCGAACGAAAACACTACGTGTGCGAAGTACCAGCTGGACGTATAGGTAACATTCTACTTCCTTGACGCTCGTTTCTAACTCAAATACTACTTAAAGCATCATTCTATCTATATATAACGATAAACATCTTTATTAAAATTAAAAGGATCATTGGACAATATTCGCAATGAACATTCATCTCGAAACTAACAAAATTTATACATACAAGAATCATACGATTGTTGAACCTTTTAGTGATTAAGTAGATATTTATAATTAGATACTTTGTTTAAATTATAGTTAGAAGACGTAAAAAAACGATAGATCCCTACGCACCGCAAAACCAAAGATTGAAACCTCGAAAGAAGAGTAAGAAGTACTCGAAAGAACAGAAGAAATCAAACAGACAGAATAAAAAACGAAGTGGATGGGGGAAGAAGCACGCGGAACAATATTCAGATTGGGCACATGGTGTGAATGTAGGTTCAAGGCCACCTAGGTAAGTTGTTTTACCTATAAAGTAATAGTAAGTTGTGAAATATACTGTTTGCCAATAGTATACTATTTTGTACATAGAAGACATGTGATTTCTCTTAAGGACCGTTACGTTGTCCGGAAAATTCATAGCAAAATTCATAAAATATGTTAACGCTATGTATTTTCATAGAATTAACATTTTATTAAATGTATATATCGGTATTTTTATGCATATATCAAAGCTTGTGGTATTTAATATCTGCCCCACATAATTCCACATTTGAAAAACTTATCTACTTTCGCAATAAACTCTTTTAAGTTCAAAATTAAAGATTCCTAAATAAGATATTAATGTATTGTAACCATATTGTAGCATAATATTACATTCTTACTTTTGAACTAAAATTCTAATTGCAGCGTTAAAGGATTGTACCCGAGAACAAGAATGCGACATCACTCGAACAGGACTCAACTGAATTACCCACAAGTGGCACAGATCTTGCCTCAAGGACGAGAATACAGTGCATTCGTCGCATCTGATACGCCCAGTAACGGTCCACAAAGTCTAACAGCCATAAACAACATTTTGCCACAAATCCCTAGCAAAATGAACAACCTAGCGAGCGAAGAAGTTATTTTAAAGCCATAAACAAAGCGCTATTTATTTTAACTCTTTATTTGGTTGCTTTAATCATCGATCATTATTCTTCGAAAAGATCATTTTGTATCTATGTTTCACACTTTCTTCCATCCTACATTTTGTTAGAAATTTAATTAATCGAGGCTTTCATTCGGCCAAATAAAGAGTTATAATTTTCGTTTCATTTCGTTTCGAATTTGTGGATGATGAAGTTATTTAGACGCTACTAAAGTCGAGCATAGACTGAGATATAATTTATTCGGCTCAAAACAGTCTCTTCTTATGTTCCTCTCTTTCTAAATAGACGTTAGATTCTTGAAGATGTACTTGTCTAGTTAATAACGTTACCTCGAATCGGTAGAGTAATAACTTCAATGTTCGTGTATCGCGTACGATGTGTGTTTAGATTTCATTTTGTATTTTTTTATTTAATTAATCTGCATGAAACGCGGATCGTCCATTAGCGAACTATATTTGCAATGTTAGTTTTTGCTTGTCGCTAAGTATTACGGCATTCGAAGGCATTTATAAGAAGAAACAAATTATAAAATGCAAAACTACAATGAAATATAAGATAGAATTATCTAATTGCAAATGTACTTTTTAAAAATTTGTTTTAATTAAAATAATGACTCGTTGTAGAAAAATTATCTATTCACGGTTTTTTAATTTATTTTTCATTATTAAAAAATGATTCTTTATTAAAAAATGAAAGAAACAAGTTCTAAAATATTTCTTGGATGAATGCCTTCGATTTATTGTAGCGCGAAAAAGCACTTTCCAACTATGGATTTATTTTTCGCATTAACTAAATGTTTAAAACCATAGTGCAAACATAGCAGCAGATAATATATCACAAATAGTCAAACTGCTTAAATATCGATAATTGTATGTTGACTATACCTAAATTTTCAAACATACGTATATCACTACCAATGGATAATGCACTGACTGCATATCGATGTTACTCAAAAAATATCAGAAAAATATATGTATGCATATAATATTTGATGTTTATCTAGAACGCATTATTTAGTATATGTTATCAGTATATATCGATATAAATTTCCCAAGACTTTTATTTTTTATGCTTTAATTTAATGATATTGTATATACATATAAGTACGATAGAATAAAACCTTTTTACGGCCGGAACGTTTCAGGATTTATAAGTTGATAAAAAAGATTATACGTTTAATTATAAGCTAAGTGATTCGAAAAATATTGTGTGATGTACTTAAACATTTATATTTACGTACATTACATTCTTATTTACATATTAATCTGCATTCGTATGATGTTACTTCAAAATTAAAAAACCCATTCGCCATTAAGTTGTATAATACTTGAAACTCCACGATTAAGTCGTGAAGAATTAAGTTTTGTTTACAAAATACCCAAATTATTGAAACATATCTTCTACATTTAACATGATGTACATTACGTCAATAAAGATTCTATGTCAAATCATCACTATGAAATTTAATTTTTAGCCTAAAGTGTGATAGTAAACATAAACTTTTTTTTAGATAATTTAGATAATTAATTAAGAAAAAATTTATACTTTTATAAAAAGAGTTCCGTAATATTCGACATACTACACATTTCGTAGTAGATATATATCTTACTAACTTTTTGTTAAAATAAATATTTTCATAATTGTGCAAAGTAATTATTTTTAAGAATTTAATCAGTAATAATATTATCATTAATCCAAATCCAATAAAATTATTTATATAACAACTGACAACAAAAACCAAATAAATAATCACTTACCTTTATGTAGATACAGAGAGCATCACCCTTTGGTTGACCATTTGTATCCTTGTATAACTTGATCTTATCCTTTCCCTTTTCGTCTCGTGCTATGAGACCACATTTGTTAAAAAGCTCTGTGAGTTCATCCATGGTAATATCTAATGGTAGGCCAGACACGTAAATAGCAGTATTATGGGCTTCATCCACTTCGAACCAGGTTGGCGGCTCTTGTGCTTTTCTTTTGGCTTCCATCTTCTTTTTCTCTTTATCGATCTTTGTTTGTACTTGAGATTGTTGCACAGTATTTGTTTCTACTTTACTTGCATCTGTAAACCCATAACTCATTTGATATCTTGCCATGAAATCTTCATCCACCTGAAAAACAATTATTTGAAAATATTTTAATGATAATGCATTATGGGCTATATAAATAACAAAAAATTTATTGAAATATCTTTTATGAAAAACACACCTCACCTTTGGGAACCAGGCATTTTTTTCCTTGTCCCAAAAGTACACGCTGCCGTCATTAGGATCTGTATACGTATGAGTATCATTTTCAAAACCAAATACTCCTTCTTGTGTCTTAACTTCATTATCATCAGAATCTTTCGTCTTTGTTTCTTCTGTATCTTTTACCATCCATTCATTCTTATCTCTGTCGAATCTATATGTAACATTAGTCGTAGGATCTTTATATATATAAGATTGGCCATCGAATTTATAATGTTTCATAGAATCTTCAGCCTTCTCGTTATCTTTACAATCAGCCATTTTATGTTAATAATATTTCATTCTATGAAAAATCGAATAAAGTTTAGTATAAAATTTAAGACCTATAACAGAAAATTATAAAAACATATTAATTATGATAATGATGCTATCTTAATTGCATGTAAAATTTATTAGCAATTATCAAAGTGTTAATATAAATAGCATGAATAAATAATAGCAACCCGTTGATAAACGACATTCATTTATTTGATAGAGATTTAAATCACGTACTAATACTTTGTATTTGGTAATTGCTAAGAAACTCAACATAACCTTTCAACTTATCGTGCCTTGTATTTATCATAAAGTATCATTACCAAAAAATTATAAAAATAACAAAACAAATTTATACAAAATGTTAAAGTTAAATTTACTAAAATAAAGATTGATAAAACAAAAACAACGTAATATAGATTAAATAATTACAAGCGTATACAGGTTACATAAATATTATCGAAATACAATCGAATTTAACGTTACGACACACAACTTCTATCTGTAACGTGTACGTACTAAGTAAAACGCATTTACATAAATCGATCAAATAATAACGATACAATTTTCCTCGATATGAAAAAGTTAAGCCAAAGTGAACAAATATTTTGATGTAGGTTAGATATCTATCATATACAGGAATCGATGTCACTATCGAACATACCATTTGAAATTATGTTAGTCTTTCGCAATAATTCTAATGTAGGTAACGTCTACTCTTATCAAAAAATATAACTTTTTTAAAAAGAAACGAATTGTAAATTCTTGAACTTGACAGCAACACACTATTCAACATGCGTTGATACCTGTTCGCGATACTAATGCGCTCTACATGAAATTGTAGGATTCTCTATCATGTACATTTGTGCCGATAAAGCGTACTGTAATCAATTTTATTTATTTTAACACTTATTTCTTTTATTAAATATTTTTTTTTTAACACTTAATATCTCATCTATACTTTTAATTTTGAACGATTTAATAAAATAATTATTACATAGAATTATTAATAACAGATATTATTTAACAGAATAGGTTAATTACTAAATATTTACATTTTGTTTAAAAACTACCAAAATTATTTTTCTGAATATTCAAATATGGTATTTTTAATTTTTGGAATAATAAACTTCTTGTGGATTTATAATTTTGTAATAAACATAACACATTTCATAAATTTGTTGCATTTGTTTCAAAGAACATAAGTTACTAACAAGTAAATATATATTTATTTTCCAAAAATTGTATGATATTCCAAAGAGTAATTGATAAATTAAAAATACCATATTTAAATGTAATACGCCAAATATAATACCTGCATAACTTGATAATGTAAAATTCAATTTCTCACTTTCAGTTTATTCTTTCGTGTATCTTTACCGGAAATAGTAGTACCACCACTTTAATCCTATTCTTCACTTGAAACAGTGACGTAACCAGAAGTCTTTCTTGGGTGGAGGCGAAATGTGTAAAAGCATAGTATATTTTTGAACCTGCTTTTTCAAGATTTAAAATTTGCTTGTAATTTAGGCTAAATAATTAAATTCACGTTAATTATATAATCGATAAGTTTCTGAAAACGTGACATAACATTTTAATATTTTATTTTCTCGGAGTGGGCAGGGAAGCGATCGCCCCTATCATCCCGCTCTGGATCCGTCACTGACTCGAAACAAACATTTTCAATCCACGAGTCCGCAAAAAAGCGCGTAACAGTAATGCAATTCAAATTCTCAACAACAATATATTGTACGTTCATTCATTTAACGCTTTAAGCATCCCTCATCCAACTCCAATTACGTTACCAGAATCAAATTCGTCTCTTCGTTCTTTCCAAAACAGCCAACCTCGTTATTGCTATAAAGTTCAATATAACTAAGAAGAAAAAAACAAGAAACACGATATTGAAATAAAACATTCTTGACATAAAAAATAAAGCGTTCATGAGCGAATGTCACGAGTGCATTGGTGCAGCCATGCATTGAATATTAAATGACATTCGTCGATGAAAGTGGTGACACGCGAAGGAACGCGAAGACAACGGCGACGCGTACAGCTATTAATTTCCACGAGAAAACACACCACTAGCGAACGATCGCTCCCATTCTTAACGTTGGAACACGTCCGGCGTGGTTGCCATTAGAAATTGATTTCCAGTTGCCAGGCAACGTTCAGTTTAAGTTGCCACCATGATAGCCATGCTTGACCGGCAGTTAGTCGGCTGCAAGTTTCGCCGCACAACGTTCAAGCATGGGCCTGACGGATCTAGAAACGATACCTGGTAAAACGTTCAACGAAATCGCACACAGCACGCATGATTTGATGCACCTGCCACTCGATACTCACGCAATCGACATTCATCTTACTTAAGAGCACCGTTTTTTCTCAAACAGGTTGCCTCATGCCGTGCCGATTTGCCGGCAAATTAATGAAAATATATACATATGTACGATGAACTTGAAAGGAAATGGTGGATTTTATATTTCGAGCTGCTTTTAAACTATCTTCGAATCTTTGTTTTATAAAAAGGAATCGAATTTGATTTAAAATATTTGCAAAATAACATTCACTTCTCGTGAAATGCTTTTGTGAGATATTATTTGCTAAAATAATGTTTCGAATTTCCTTATAGTCTTCTACCAATTTTTGAAGATAAATAATATTCCATAAATCAAAACAGAACATTGTTAAACATTTGCTTTACTTTTAACTATGCTAGTCTTCTATTAAGTGTATTATTTTTAATTAATAAAACAATGTCTGAACAAAGAGAAATGGAAGCGTTTGTTTCGTAAAACATAGTAGTGAAATATGTAGTTAGTGTACTTAGATGTTCAATATATTAAAATATAAAACTACGCGGAACCGTTATACATAAATATAACACAATTCCTTGTCACTTTTGCGGAAATGAGGGCTGCCATCTGCGTACCGAGCAAATTATTCTTCGGCACGATTGAGCTATAAAATTGCACTTAATCGTGCGAAACTAACTGAACGAGTTGTTACATGGTGAAAAGAGGTTGAAGATATTTAAAACTTTCAAGATATTTTTAATTGTATGGATTGTAAAATAGTACGCACTTTGAATATTTGTTTGGCTTTGAAGTAATATTATTATTTTATTATTTCCATCGTAATATTAGACAAATTTTTATCACAATAGCTCGTTTCAATTTTTATATTTTTATATTATCTTTATTATATTTCTGCTTGCTCGTTTTACGCTCCGACCAGTTTGAAATAGTTATACGTAACTGTATGTAATTTATTTATTTCAATAATAATTTCGTTCTTTATTTGTGTCCATTCCTGTATAAAATGTTATTTATTTACGAATATAAAACATTTGATAAATTATAAGAAACTTTTCATAAAAGTTAATCTACCGACTCATGATGCATGACAAACGATTTCATTCGTGTCACGATGTATTGTATCGGAAGATCGAAATTGGCACGTATTGATTCGATCCTATATTTCGGTGTGTACGAATACGTTCACTAACAATTTTATATTTCGTTTTATAAAACTTCGAACTATCAATGAAAACAAAACCTTTAAAGTTCAATCGAAACGAAGTTAAAATATTGCCCCGTGGATTAAATTTTATATTTCTCGTTGTTAACAAATGATTTTTCTGACCTTCTTTTCTGAAATACCTACGATATTAAAAGTTCTCTTACGTTGAAATTTAAGCTCAGAACACGATATAAAAGGTTCAAATAAAAAATTAAACTTCTCAAATAAGAATCGATCATTTTAACTCCGACCGCAGTAGAATCTAAAAAAAGAATCCCTTTTTACCCCGTGCTAGTTCCAGCAGATAGAAAATCCTATGCATAGCTTCCTATGTATTTAGTTTGTGGCTACCGATCTTCGCTCGACATTTCGCTATAGTATTCTAATTATAGCAAATTCACCACGCTTTGCAATAGAGAATTTACTACGCTTTACATAGAAGATCTATTGCTGTCATAGAGCGCCATCCTTTCTCGTTTCGGATAGGAAAATTCCAACGCGATGCAAACAAAGCGGCTCAATGATAAACAACATTGTTAACGCATCGCGATTATTCACATTGGGAATACATAAGCAAAAGTAAAACCAGATTAGCCGGTTGCGGTATGGTGAATTAAATATTGTAATTGATCCGATTCGTGGACGCGTATATTTTGATCCGTTTTCATTGCTGCTAAACCATGCATCCTCAGGTTAACGACCTGACACAATACCAGCGGCTAGAAAATGAGCGCATCGATGATATCGGCACAGCGAATTTACCATCTCGCATGTCGCGTTTCGAAATAGGGACGCGTTCTACATAGAACAATAATTTTAACCACATTGCATTTTATGGTACATTTTGTACGTTATGTTTCCAGTCATTCGTAGTTCCGTGAAAATGTTGTGGGGTACAACCATTAAGAAGGTGGAGGAGTTGAGCGTGACCTGAAATGTTCAACGTCGTTTGAATTTTAGACGTGGTAATGAATGGAAGATTCAGACACGTAGAAAGCAACGGCATATATAGAAGTGTTATTTTTTACTTTCCAAATGGTAGATACGACATTTTGGCTAAGTAACAAACGATTCTTAGTCTATGGATAAATATTTGTTCGCTCGATATTTAAATTTACTCAAGAGATCAAACGTAATCCGTAAAAAGTCTATTCCAATCCGATCCCATCGAATGGCAAAAAATAATATCGATTACCACGATTCTTGACCAGTCTAATAAAATCACTTTAATAAAAGCCTCGTTTCGTGAGCGTTCCTTTATATTTGTATCGTGAAATATAAACAGATCCATAACTCGATCTTTTCTTTTAAAATAAAGCTTCTTTCCTAGAAATATCGCCATTGTCGACCTTACGCATCACTTAATACTCCTACGTCAAGTTCTTCCCATTCTTCTGAAATCTCTTTAATACGTGTAAACTTCTGTTAGCTGGACTCTGAAAATGTTGCTTGATATCATAATTGTCGATTAAAGTCAACGTAGCTAAAGGACAACACGTTTCTCGTATGAAAGATAGATGCACGATGCATTATGCAAAGAACGACGTTTGAACTTTTGATAAGAAGAACATAAACGTAAACTCCGTGAAGGATTTATACCGAGTTGCTGCATCATTGACCTTTACAGGCAAGAAATGAAAATTATTATCCGCTCGTTCCTTGGCTGGCCAATCAACATTGGTGATACCGCCGTTTCATCTATCAAATAGATTTTGCTAAGCATTCATTTTCAACTAGTATTTTCGTATAAGTATAATTCAGTATAATTCGATAACAACTGGAATTTTCTCACTCCCTTCGTTTATAGCGGCTACGATCAGTCGAGGGCAATCGGAAAAATTGATTCGCTTCGAGGCACGATTGTAATTCTCAGTGACCGTTGTACGACTATGAATGGAACGTAAAATTCTTGCTTTTAAAGCTGTCATTTCCATTCCCTTTACTCTACACTCCTCTTGGCACATTACGATAATGTAACTGCGTTTTATGCGCCGAAGCTTGTTGTAGCAATTATCTTTGGAATTTATACTTTTATTGCATGTAGTTAAATAACAGAAAAAGAATTTAACGGTTCCCATTTTGTTAAAAATTTACAGTTTAAAACAAATTATACTTATTTTATTTCGAACGTAACATTTACAAAAGTAGTATCGTATCCAATTAACAAAATATTTCAGCCATTTCGATCATTTCAGTCATCAAAATTTGTCACGCTTCAAATTTCCGATTGTACCGTATCTGTACTAAACCGATCTTTCACTAAACATACTCAAACTATACTTCCTTGAAGATTAAAATAGAAAAATTTTATCTTACCTTTTCGACTTATTTTCACACGTACAATAATCTCCTGTCGATTATTTAATCCTACCGAATTCAGAATTGGCCACGCTCGAGTACGTGATGAATATATCAAGTATTTGATAAATGTTTAAACTCGATTTTCTCAAAAACTAAGCCTAGAGTGAAAAAATGTTATCCTTTTTCTTATTTTTCCACAAGGAATCACGTCATGCCCGCTTTTACGTGTTATTCGGTTGGACCCTGTACACTAAAACTTCCACGATATCTTTCGTTATTATCATCACCATAATATTGATCTTCTTACTGTAACGATTGCTAATTCATAAATAAACCCAAAGGCAAACACGATACTCGTTAGCGTTCTTAGTATTCAATTGGAAGTATTATACATGAAAGCACGATTTTCTTCCAAATGAATAAATAGCTTCGTTACAGTTTGTATTTCATGAGAAAACTCCGGTGTCTAAATCCCTTTGACCTCACGTGCGCGCAACGCTTGATCTTCCAGATTAAGACTGGCCGAACGTAGATCTTTTCTTAGATTTGAGTAAAAAATCTTTAGATACGTGTAAAGCAATAACGATTCCTTTATCAGATTAGAACAATCGATTATCTACAAACGTTAAGTCTTTGAATTTCAAATGAGTATATGTACGTCATTTCTGCGAAGGAGTCGTCATATTTATAACAAGCAATTTTAAGCATAAAATCATCATACGTTACACGCGTGTGTCTACAGTCTACCGTGTTAATGCAAATTTATCTAACTTTGTTCTTGGCCGTATGATTTTTCCACGGCGACCGTTTCGTGCCAGACGTAAAAAGGAAAGTGGCGATTCGTCCTTTGATATCGCGCTATCGCGTTAACCTCCTTAAATAAATCATTGGAGATTTAGCACGTCGGTGTTTTTTCGTTAACGAATATTCCAAACGGCAAGATGGTAGATACGCCAAACGTAAACCTAGAGAAAAATAAATAGGTAGCTATCTATCGCGAACAAGAAATTTGGAAAGAACGGTATTATTTGGTATAAACTTGCTTTTGATTTGAAAAACCTTTGTATGATTTTTTAGAAATAGGAGCAGTACTTACAATTGGACCAAGTAGATTTGCGGACAATGTTGCATCGAATTTTTTCATACACATATTTTTCGATATA
This sequence comes from Bombus pascuorum, assembly GCF_905332965.1. NCBI lineage: Eukaryota > Metazoa > Arthropoda > Insecta > Hymenoptera > Apidae > Bombus > Bombus pascuorum. Next base: position 2,105,585 of record NC_083488.1, on the reverse strand, counting down.
AAGTTGCTTTTGTTTTGAACACCCTTTGTATGATTTTTTAGAAACAGGAGCAGTATTTACAATTGGACGAAGTAGATTTGCGGACAATGTTGCATCGCATTTTTTCATACGCAGGGATCCGGTGCTCTCTATTACTTGCGGAGACGAACATTCTGCTGTTATATGTCGTAAGTTAAACATTTTTTCTTACAAGATCTTTTTCAGTTATCAATGCTAATACGGAAAAAATGTCAATATTAACCTTTTTATAGATCATTATTATTTACTATTATTTTTTTTACTTACAGTAATATATACTACCATATAATTATTTTTTTAAAAAACATATTTCCTCTGAATAAATCCATTAAAAGAAAGAACAAAAGTGAAAAATATTTGATACTAATTTCATAAAACACCAAATCGCAGAATTTTGTACGTTGTAGATAAATATTTATCGATTGCTTAAATCTTTATCGGTGCTACAATATTAAACGTTAATTGATTCGCGCTGTTTTCCATAGGAGAGTGATTTACATACTTTGTTACATGTAAACGACAGTCATACGACAAACGTGAAGAAACTTTGGAAATTGCTCAATAAGCAGAAATAGTGAATCATAAAAGAAGTTACACTTTAATCGATTTTATAAACTCGACCATTACTATACTTTGTCTTATATCCATGAGAAACTATGTACTTTCTTCCTCTTCGATCTTCTTCTTCAGCTATACCCATATACTTGCTTGATCCATTTTCTTTCTCTATTTCATATCTCTGTAAAAGTTTTCATATGATAGAACATATCAAACGTGAGCGAATGTCTTACGCGCTACTCTATCGATCTGGACACGGCCACTCTTGATTTTAATGGAAATCAATAGATGAGCTCGTGAATGACTGTACACGTTTCAATGATACTAATATTGCACGTGGACATACTTTATGTACTATCCTGCTATGTATTTTTAATGTAATATCTCTACTAAAATATCCTATCGATTGAAGGGGTTCCTCAAAAAACGGACCTCTATAAAGTGTAGTATTTTCTAGTCAAATAGTTGAATTTTATGTATATTACTCTTGTTTTCTATACCGTAAGAATATTTCGCCATCCTTGAACTATTCGTATCGTCGTTTCGCAAAGAAAAAAGAAATAATTAAAATAGCAGCGTATTTTTATTCTATGACGATATTTACTGGTTTATTTTAACATCTCGCATGCTAGTCCATTTTCATTACGCGTCTTACTTGCGTCAAGATACTATCACGATTAATACACATCAAAGATACTATAAATTATATTTACTATTAATAACAACGTATAATACAATTATATAGACCGTTCTTTTTCATCCATATTAAATTAATATTTTAATTTTAACCAAGGCATAACAATTTTTTCGGACTTGTACTTTCGTGACTTACCTTATTATACCTTCTCTTGCTCTCCAAACATTTTTTGCAAATTTTAAGATCACCTGTCTTATCGAGCTTCGATCGCAGACTGAATTTTTCGGAATAAATTAAAAATTTATTTCGAATAAAGGGTTTATATTACAAACTTCTCGCGAATATTTTACGAGGTAAAACATTGATCTAACATTTTTGGTATAAAATTGCCAGCATCGAAACTATCATGATTTGCAGCTTCTGTAACATGGTTCGTAAAGAAGGTAGTGTCGACCTACGCTTATACGGGGATAGCCACTGTCCAGTAAATCGATATAGCCACGCAATACTCTGGCACGTAACATACCTATACGAACGAAGTCGACATACTGCTATTATCAACAGTTCCAGTTAATCGTGAAATTATCTAAGCACGTAAACTCTGTTGTTTCAAATATTATTCCCTGGGTTTTTCGATGAAACACTTTTTCAGCAGAGCCCCTTATAATCAATCGTTCAGTTTTCATTTCTTAAATTAGCTATTTGAAATTTGGTTGATTCGTTATAAAAAAAAAAAACAATCTGTGTCTATTTGTTATAGATAGAAAGATTAGGTCGATTGTTTATCGTAGATGAGATAATTCGTAAACAGAAAAGACCAGAGATATTATTACTGTAAAGCAATACGTGTGAAACCAAAAGTTCTACCTCATTGATTTTAGAAACCGGTAGACTCTTCGTCTTTGGAAGCAACGATTGGGGTCAACTTGGTCTCGGTCATAAAAATCATATCAGCAAGCCATCCTGTGTAAAAGGTCTGTACGTTAGCTGTTTTAGATATTTAAAATTCATTTATACATTTTTGTAAAAAACGTCAGCTTTTCAAATTTCATAACTGAGATTTCTATAGCTTCTATAACTTTACGACAATTTGACAAAAATAAAAATAATATTAACCATTTTAATTAATCATAAATTTCCACAATACAACCTATTAATTTTTAGCTCTGAAGCCCGAAAGGGTCACTCACGTTGCATGCGGACGAGCACACACGCTAATTTGCACAGGTAAGGCATTGTTTACATTTATGCCAGTACAGATACCAAAAACCTTACAAATATACGTAGGCACATTGGTTACGGAGTGTAATCATATTTATAACGTTGCGTGTTCGAAACTTCTCTACCACTTCTCAGTCATTCAACTTTTAACTTACAAGTATCTTCTCTCTTTCTTTGTTCCTTGGTAGCTTTTACCTTTCGTGCGAAACTATCATTATCTAGTGACGATCTAATAATAATAGTAACCTATCACACACCTCCAACTGGAAGTATTCAAAGGAAAGGAAAGGAACTTACAATGTTTCAGGATCGCAGAAGATTTTTGCGTGTGGTAGCGACCAAGAGGGACAACTTGGTCGAGGAATTTCCGCAATAGGCGATTCCGCAAATACTCCTGTATTGGTGTATGATTCGGGACTATCAGGACCAAAGATCGTTCAAATTGCTGCTGGTTCTCATCATTCTCTCGCACTTACCAGCGATGGTGGCGTTTTCGCATGGGGTAGCAACCTCGAGGGCCAATTGGGACTTCCAGATGTATCCGGCTTGGTGAACAAACCGACCAAAGTACATGTTCCTGAACCTGTTAAACAAATTGGCGCCGGATATTATCATTCCACGTTTCTGACAGGTAATTCGTTAATTGAAAACATTGGAAAATTATTAAAAAGAAAGAACGAACTACGTTGATGTATATTTGTTCATATCGATTTTTAACTAAAATTGTAATTCTCGTGAGATCGATAGAAAAATAATTAATTGACATTATGATATGAAAATGGTTAATTTGTTTTTCATAGATATATAAAAAGATATTTCAAGATATCGTCGAGCATTTTCCGATTTGTATTAAGATAAATTTAATTGCGCCAACTATGAGTTATAGCATTTAGTATTGCATGAATAGAAAATATTATTTTCAATATTGATATCTATGTAGTAGCAATTACTAGTAGTTTCTTATGTTATAAAATAACGTTCTAAAACTGAATGCAGGACGTGTCAGCGCGTTAACAAATTTTCTTCGAATTTTAAATGGTATTTTCAGAAAGTGGTCTCGTTTACGTCTGTGGTGAGTCAGAAAGTGGGAAATTGGGGATCGATGCCAGCTTTTCTACACAGGTCGCGCCTAAACAGATGCAATTACCGAGTCCTGCTGTACATGTCGCGTGTGGTGGTCATCACACCGTCGTTCTAGCTGGTATGATATACGTACATACATAAACTCCAATTTTCACAATTTTGATTACGTTAAATGATAAGAGTAATTCGTAAAAATCACATTAATTTTTACTGCAAATTTTATCCCAGATCTCGCATGCTTGCCCTAAAAATTTTAAATAGAAAGAGCATTCTCTTCATCTATCGTGTTTTATTGCTTTTCAGAAAATGGGAATTTATATTGCACCGGAAGTAATTCGAGCGGTCAGCTTGGTCTAGGAACTAATTTGTCGGAACTTCATATACCGAAACTTCTTCCACGTGGCATGCTTCGAAATGAAACAATTACTCGAATATCTTGCGGGGAAAGTCACACCGCTGTTGTTACTGGTAAGTTTTATTACAATTTCTACCGATTATTCTCGCTATCTCTTTTTCTATACAATTTTTCATAGAAAATTAATACAAATTTTTAGAAAATTACTTTTTATTAAAAATACAAATTAATAGAAAATTAATACAATAAACTGCGATGATTAATACCTATAGTATATCGATAAATACGAGAGATACGTCAAAGCCTCGGTATTACGCCTCGTTTCTATAGTATTAGTTTTTCGTGGCAGAATCTGGAAAACTGTATACGTGTGGCGACGGAAGGCACGGAAAATTAGGATTGGAGGAGAACGAGAACAACGTCCATGAACTAACCTTCGTTCAAAGATACAAGGATCTCTTCGTTTCGAATGTAATTATATTTATCTGCATGCTTAATTATTCCTCATATGTATAATCCATATAAGATTTAATAAATTACGAACAATTTTTAAATTTGCAAAGGTTGCGTGCGGTGGCTGCCACACGATTTTAGTTGGTCAAAGACGCGACACGAATAGTCACTCGCAAAAAAAAGACAACTCGCAAATGGTAATTACGATTCACTTCATGAACAATAATTTCCATTAATTTATACGATTCCTATAATTCTATGTTTATTAATTTAAAAAATTTTCTCGTGATTATTACGACAAGTTAAAGAAAAAAATTCTACAACCTGTCAAAGGTAGAATTGTACCTGAACCCTGCTGCAGTCCACTGATTTATATGTATATCTCAATCTCAGTTTGTTTCAATAAGTAAAAGGAATATTTTTGAAAGAAAGTTCTATGCATATCGATGATCCTGTCGTATTTTCCTCAAACACATTTTTAATATAATAGAAAGGATTAATCTTAGAAAAAATAAATCAACATATGAATTCTTTTACGTTGTAGGAACACATTCAAAAAAGAAATTCATTACCACCATTAAAGCTTCCTGTAAATAGGCTACAAAGTGAAACTCATGACGAAAATGTTAATGAAATAATCAAAGATAGGTTGAATCAAGGAAATAATATTACGGAATCTATAACAAATGCACAGGAAGCTATAGAAACATCTATGGAAACAATCGAAGAAAACATAAAAAATAAGGTAGACGATGTCACGAATAACGTTATAGATTTCATGAATAATATCGAGAAATCAGATAGTCCTCGAAATAGTCCTGAAAAGTCTACGAATGGCAAGCCAGAAGAAATATCATCGAATGCTATGTCTAACGAAGAAAACGCTGAAGCGACATCAAAAGAAATGTCAGCTGATATAGGCGAATCCGAAGAATCGAAACTAGAAGAACACGAACATTCAGTACCAAAGAGGGAGGAAGAAGAATCAACGACGAAGACAAACGTTAAAAGCGAAAACGTTCAAAAAGAAAAGAGATCTGAATCAATGGATAAAGAAGAAAATAACGAAGAAAACAATAACGAAACGACCACAGAAGCTACGATAAATAATACGGGAAACGAAGAAGAAATTAATGTTGAAAATGGTAATACAGAAAATAAAGATGAAACAGATGGTAAACGAAAGAATAGTCAAGATGTTAAGACAGAACCGATGGAAGAACCGATGGAATCAAATAACGGCGGTGATACTAAACTAGAGACGAGTCCTGAGAAACAAACGTCTCCCTCGGATTCTACGCCACCGCCAAAACCACCGAGATTAAAATCTACAAGTGAAAATTCTTCCACCGACAATGAGAAGACATCGTCGATGGAAAAAGAAAATGAAATAAAGACGGAAGATACTTCGGAAAAGAAACCAGAAACAATCGAAGAAAATGAGTCGGAGAAAAAAAAGGGATCAGGGTCGATGAAATCCACGAGGAGTAGCGGGAGTATTAAGTCCACAAGGTCGAGAGCGAACATGGAAGAGGCGATAGAAATCGACCAACAAACCGACAAAGCTAAAATTATTGAAGAGGAAAAAGTGAATAACGATAATGTTCAGGACGATGCCGATGTGCAATCGCCGCCTCCAAGAACTGGTAAGGAGGATAAAGTAATCAGAAAATGATAGAAAGATTTATCTAAAAGATGAAAAATAAAATAGATATAAAATATTTACGTAAATTTCGAATTTGTTATATTTTTAATCAATTTCTGATATTGTGTCAATATTAAATTTACATTACATTATTTCTTTTTCTTTGTGTCAAAGGTAAAATGTCGAAGATATTCAAAAGTAAAAAGCCACAAACAACGGAGAACGGTACGAAGACAACTGGCATTGCGAATCAAAAATCCAAAGTATGTATAGCGCTATGTTTATACATATTTTTAATATAACATCTTCCAACAAATTTCTTTCATTTTCAGTCGAAAACATGTGTTATCCTATGATTAAGATGTCTTCAAGGATGTATTATATTTCATTGTATTTTTTACAATACGTGTATGAAGAACGTGAAATTGGGACCAAGAGAAGTGATACTAAAAAGTGATTTTATTTACGATCAAAGATAACATTCTTTTCCATTTTTCATGGAAGAAACTTCTCGTATAAATTGTGAGGTATAATTTTTAATTGTTTCTTTCACTTTTTACCAAACAATTCCATGTAATAAAGACGACGATGTAAATGATGAATGTACTTACGATTAGAAACATAACATCGAAATCTATTATTCCTGGAGGCGTAGGAGAATATTATTGAAAGTAAAGAAAATCTAATCAAAAATAATTCTGGCGACGGAAAAAGAATTTATGCAAAATAATAATTTTTTTTCAAATATTTCGATATTATCTGAATATTTTAAAGTATTAATACTGCATCATAAACTGAATTGTGACAAGTGTCATCTTTTTTTCGTGTTCATACATACTTCGTTAAATCGAGTAAATAATTTTATAAAGTCGAAGATAACGAAACAGTTTAAATATCTTATAGATACTTTAAACGACCCGTGAGACGTATAATGGAAACCTTTTACCGTACTCGTAAAATATTAATTTAGTGGCGAAACTACTTGTAGATATAACGTGTATTCTAAAACACAATGGTTTTTGACATAAATGACTGAATTCGGTGTAGGGATAAAGTAAATTAACTGTAACACGGTTAGAATTAACAATAGTTACAACATATATTTCATGCGGTCTTCACATATCGCGTGTAATCATTCGGAATATTCTTTTGTATAAATTCTGTGAATAAATAAAGGTAGATTCAGAGAAATAGAATAAAATCACTTCTGTTCTAAACGCTACTTAGATTGCAGTTTTTATGCAAATTCATGTTTTTTAATTAAAGGATATGAGGAAGACGTCTCTTAAGTTTGAGATCCTGCTTCTTGCAAACCTGCGTTAAGGAATCGAGGTTGACCGCTGTGATGAAGAAATTACGCTTTTTCATGTCAAAAGTAGAGAACATAAATTGTGGTAAATTATCGGACAGCACATATAGCATGTTGTTGGGCCGATCGATTGACAAATCGTTAGGAAAGATCATCGTTGCGTTGTCTTGAACTGCGAGAACTGCAAAAATGAAAGACAATGGTAATTTATAAATATATCGATACACGTTGCTTTGTACAAAATGCCAGTCAGATTTCTTAGAATTTCGTTAGGTAAGAATTAATCGATGCAACACAAAATCCTGTTTGGGATGAAATACCACTTCCTGCGACAGGTTTCCTTAAAAGAAACTCGAGAAACACAATAGAAGAATCTTTAATGATGGTTATTTATCAATCGATGTAACGTTACTTGAATCTTTTCAGGTTTTCAATTGTTTTACACTAATGATATTTTATAGCTATATATATTTCTCAGAATCACAAATAAATTCTCAAGTAAATAATTATTTAGAAAAAATACAAGAAGGGAATTATTATTTTAATTATTACTTACTGAAGGTATTTGGGTTTAATTCGACACTGGTATCCCAACAAGCGATGCCATTTCTGCTTACTTGAGTGAAATAATCGATACCAGTGTTCCTATCAATCACAGAAGTGGGTCCTTGAGTAAATGGACCTTTCGCACCCTCGACGTGGAAATCATCATAATTATTAGCTTTCCTTAACGTGCTATCCTGCAAGGTTTCGGTAGATACAGAAAATTCAGTGATACCAGCCATCGCATGGAAATATAAAGTTTTATAGTTGTCGCTTTGTCGTGCAGACAAAGACATTCCAAATATGCCATCTTGCCATTGGAAGTTGAATCCACTGATATTAAAGTTTCCTGAAAACAAAGACTACCTGTACAATTTTCCGTGAAATTTTATTAACAACCATATTAGCGTAAAACGATATGTTCATGCGAGAATATAAAATATTTTAAAAGATATATTAAAATACGGAAGATATATTTTGGAAGAAATATACAATATGGTATTTTCATATTTGTATATTTTCTTTCGTTTTAACGTTTGCTACATAAAATATCTCACCGTGAAGAGGATCAAAGTGGAAGAAATTGTGCGAGATTCGCCAGGAATCGTTCTTGGCCCAACTATAAACAACCAAACCGTATCCGCTTAAATCGGAAATGTAGAGGTATGCATTGTCACAATTATCTGGATCTGCATCGACTACCGAATCGGCAAAGAAAGAATTTGAAGTTTGGTCTGTACTTTTTAGAGGATATATTCTCAATATCTGTAATTATTAAATAACTTTTACTGTTAGAGAATAATTTCATTGCTTTGTTCGAGTAATATAAGAGATGTCGTATGTGTGTGTGTTGAAGCGAAGATCATAATAAAAGTAATCTAATGCTAACAATAAATTACAAATTGCAATTAATGTTTACTAAAACGTAAGCTTTTAATTAATATAAATTTGTTAAACTACCTTGTCCGTTTTCAAATCGATTACGAAAATTCTCACTGGTCGTACTTGTGTGCTATTGCCTAAAATGTCATCAGTACCTGTGTCGACACCCCATAATCGATCGCAAGCATCCACTTTGACACGAAAGATGCTTACAATGCCATCAGGTGTATTAATGTAATTCGTTTCCCAATTAGGATAAGGATTTAATTTTGGACATTCTATATTTTTATTTAAAAAAAAAGACGAAATATTAATTACTACATTAAAGTTGAGAGTTTAAAATTTCCAACTTAGATACCTGATGGATCGTTCTTTGAGATGTAATTTAAATTGGACGCGACGCCATTCTTCCATCGAGGTACAGTAACAAATATCTTGTCTTTCCAATTTTCTAAACCAAGTGGCATATTATTTTCGGGTATATATCCACCGCTGTACATTAGAGAATCTCGAATAGCGTCATTTGGAAAATTATATTCCACGTTGCTCCACGAATAAATTGTTTTATGTTCGACGCCATTGGTCAATGCAAGAGACGCAAACAACAAAATGCCCCACATATCTACAAAACGAAAAATAGAAACCATAGATTGTGTAACGTAACGTAGAAAATTTCTTTCCATTTTCGATTAATTATTATCCCAGTGAAATATATATGCACGCATATGCATGTATAGTATACACATTGGACAATATACATCGAATGAACTATGCCTTTTAAATTCTTATATCATATATATTACGAAAAATTAAATATCTTTAATAACATCTCTCTTTACAAACTAATGTTGTTACAAAATCCTGTTATGTTGTATATGTACATGTGCTAAATCGAAGTATGTCAATCTTGGTTTCTACAACCGCGAAAGCTTAAAATGTCTTACGAAAGATTTAATCAGTTGCCCGGGGGAGATAAAAATACATCTCGAATATAGAAACAGCATCACAAAATGTAAATTGAAATGTAAGTCGAATCGAAAAGAGGTCCTCCCACTTCTTATTAAATAGATACTAATTTTTATCTTTTCTCTTGCAAACTTTTGTACTTCGAACATTATCATATTGGTTACGTATTTATCCGATGTAATTTGTGAACAATATTTCATACAAGTTATAGTTATGTATAATTATAACACTACAACTCGAGTTTTCAATGCAAGTTCTATACAATAATGAAGATACAATAGGCAAGAAAATACAGTTAAATGGCCTGCAATTATTCTATCACGTCTTTTCTATAGACCGCAGACGTAATAGATACCAGGACTACGTGCAAGTACTTCTAAGCACAAAACGTGAGCTAGAAAATTACATTGCAATTAGTTAAATTAAGGCATATATTAAGAAGAAGTACAGTCTAAAAGATTTTTTAAATTATTTTTTGTTAAAGTAAGTACAAAAATTATACGAACTATAGACAGAAAAACTAAAAAAAATGACATTATCTGTTAAATGACGTAGCTGATCCTAAGTCAAACGAAACTTGCGATACGTCAATCGAAAGAACTTCCTAGTAAAATCATTTCGACATATCTTTATTCCCCTATTATTAAGACAGTTATCAATCAAAATATGAGTTACATATTATGATCTGTATTTTATATATTTACATATTTATATTTTACATATGTTTGATGTCGTGTTTATTAACTCGTAACTTTTTTAGATTTTTCAGAATATAATTAAAAAAATTAAAAATCATTATCTTTTAGCTTTCTGTTTATGTAAGAATGATCCGTGTATTTACATCATTGGTGCAATGCGCAAAACATTGTATTAATAGCAAAAGGTACAAGTGCTACATAAAGTATATAAGCAAACTCAATTGGCTGTTTGGGAATAAAATTTTTGTTGCCCGCATATCACTGCGATAATTTATTTATTACAGCACACTAGATATATGGCGCACATTATACGGCCTATTGAAATACTCAACGAAATCTTCGATGTTGAGCGAATAAATCCTGTGATCAACGTTGACAACGACGAAGATTAGTAGAAGATAAAACATTCGAAATTCACTCGTTTGATAAACACAAAACTATTTAGAATTGCACATAATACACGCATGACATGCACGTTATATCAATTATACGAAATAAGTCACTCTTAGTTGCACGAAAAGGTAAAAAATTGGATATTTGAGTTTCTTAATTATGACACACCACTCGAAAAAATCTGAGAAAATTGTGAATTAATAAATACGACAGGAAGCTTTTACTGCAAAAATATGAATATTGTCACTTGATAACTTTAATGTAAAATTGGCATTTTATAATAATAATAAGGATAGGGGGCTGAAACTTCGTCGAGGTGGTTTTCTTAGCAAACTCTTTCTATTCACGTATCACAAAAATTTAATTTGGTTTAGAGGCACTTTCACGTTTATTCAACTATGATTTCTCTATCAAATTAAATTAAATTAATCTAAATGAAATGTAAAGAAATGTAATGATGGAAAATAAGTGCTCGTAATTGTTCTAGTAAATTGAAATCACGTTTCCTTACTTCTGTTTCTATCCGTTTGGATCGAACGTCCAATGGCAAGGTTGAACTGGTATGATCGAAGAAAAACGTAGAACTGAAGCTGCCTAAACCTGAATGTTGTAATGAGGACGCGAATGGGCCGTTATTTGTATTCGAAGAACAAACCGACCTTCAGCTGAAGCGGATCAAGACGGAATGACGTTATGGTCCATTGTGCTATGATACTTTATATAGTTAGAAGTCTTCCTAAATGATCACGATTAAAATGTGCATTACTGTTTCAATAATCGGAAGAATTAAAGTTTTCAAGGGAACTAGTTTATATTCTGTGTATTATTTATAAATAAGATCCAATTATTATAAATAAAAACTATTTTAACAGAAATAAAAATCATAATATAATGACAATATTTTATAATTAAAGAGCGTTATTATATAAAGCGGCTTTTGTATCGTCGGTGTTATTTCCGTTGATTATTGTTCATTGCTTTTGTTACGCTGCCGTGAAAAAACCCAGCAGTCGAAGCAACAGCACAAAACTCTTTAAGCTTCAAACAGCTTCATCCGGTAAACGGAAATCCATTCAATAGCGCACATAGTGCGTAACATTTTTTGTACGTATCTACCATAAATAAATGTGGATTTTGATAGAGGTACTCGTAGCCATAATGAAAATAATCTGAATTAAACAGCCTAAGATGGTCATATTTAAATAACAATAGCGACATATCGATACAATTATAAATAATTAAACACAATTGATTTAGAGCAAGAAGATAATTATCTTTTGACATAAAAAATAACATCGATGTCAACATTTTCTATAAATATCTATACAACCAATGAATCATCAAAGATATTTCTATGGGAGATTGAAGTAGATAAATCAAGTAACAAAATTGAATAGGTACTTTATTTGGTCTGGTTATTAAAACGAGTAGAACAGGTATTGCATGCTTGAATTTATCGTCAGTCTCAGCCGCAAAATGAACAAAAACAAAAACATTCTTACCGTTAACAGAATACAGAAATTGATGCTATCCTTGGGTTTGCAAAAATAATTACACGCACTGAAGATTCTGTACCAAGTTTTTGCTTGAAATTAATCATTAATGTTATTGCATTTTCATAATAGCAATAAGTTAAATTACATGCTACAATTTATAACATTCGCGTCATTTAACTCTAAATTTTCATTAATATTCAAAAATTTAAATTACGAATCGAAAGAAATGAGAAGAAATCTGATAAGTATGAATTTTTGTACATTTTTACGCCTATAATTGTTTCTTTTTCTTTTTTTGGAAAAATATGAAAATGTAAGATAGATGTATCAAAATATTTTTAATACATCGTACCAATAAAAAATTGTCAGTTACGTAAACGCGTTGATTATCCTATGATATAATGGTGATGAACATAGAACAATACAATACGACTTGCGTAGCTAATCGTTTGTAGGAAATTAGAAAGAATGGTCGCTTCCAGGAATGTAATCGTCTGTATTTTATTCAATGCAAATTGTAAAATTATGAAATTACTTAAAATAACTAATACCAATGTATACGAAATGGTGCACATTCATATATCTAAAAAAATTGTTTTACTTTCACTAACATTGAATTAATTAATGTCATTGTACCATTATGCGGATTTACATTTTATATATAGAAGAAGAACACTGCAAAGGACGGAGAGAAATAACATTTCACTTTTATAAAATATATGATCTATTTAGACATTTACATACAAATGATATAAGGCACTCTACTCGCAATTGTTACATTCGCCAGTAAGTAACGTTCTTCGATTGTATAAACTTTTCGATATCAAAAACATCTTTAAAAAGCCTTAGAATAATTGTACTACTCTTTTATTAAGAAGTTTTGTTTCCATACGAACAAATGTATATACTGATTTAGTTTATCAGCTATTAATAATAAGTAAAAAATTTGTCGGAAAATGAAATCGATGTGCTTCGATACGTGTGAAGAGAAACATCGACATCGTTAAAATTGTGGATATAATAATATAATAAATAAAAAAGAGGAATGCTCTCAGTGTCATTTATATATACAGCTAATTTCTTTATAAAACACCACGTTTCCGATTTTGTTACTTCTCCTCGCAACTTTTCCCTAATTTTTTTTAATAATCTCTAAGTAATAACAGTTAATCTCAGTCTTCGTTCAAAGTGCCGCTTCTGCTTCGATATCTTTTGGATTCTTCTTTATTTTATGGGGTTTCCTATAACAAATACCGAAAAGAGTATTTTCAAATGTAATAAAAAATCTAGCTGTTGAGAATTAGGTATCCTAAAAGTATCAAAAATTACACTAACTTCCCAAAATTTTCGCCGTCTTCGAGCGTCTCTGGCAGTGTACATCCAACTGTTTCTGGCAATAAAAAGCAAAGCGCGGCACCGATGAGTGGGAGGATCCCGAAACAAGCTGGTGGAAGCCAAGTTTGAAGGTGATCCTTTAAGAAAGTAGTAAAAACTCGTTAATAGTCAATATACGAAAAAAATAAGGTTGGAGTAAATAAAAAATTTGTTCTTTATCTATGGCCTTTAAAAACGAAATATACTCGGCCTCTGAGAACATAAAGAAACTCGTTTTAAAAGAGAACTTTTTTCTACTAATCGTACTATGAATGATTAAATATGAATACTTTACTATTTACTATTTATACTATGAGTACCATACCGCGTTATCTCATTTGAACACATCCATCGCCGTTAGTATCTGTTTTCGCGAGCATCAATAAACTCGTTAACAGGCAAATCTCACATTCTTATCCTCCAACTTACCAAGGATACTATGAAGGGTGCTGAAATGGAGCCTATCCTGGCGCACATACTGCTGGTACCCACACCGATGTTCCTAATGACCGTGGGGAATAATTCACCGGAAAATAGATAAGCAGTGGTGAAAGAGACAGACATGCCAACGATGGCCGAGCAGACTAGAATTAATCGGAGCCACGCGATATCTGCAACAAGTAAAACGTGCATCGATAAAATAAGAAAATACAACTGCGTTATTCGTTTGGTTCGTTAAAAATCAATATAACAGAGGAAATATACGATAAGACCATTTTTATCGATTTTATGATTTTGGAATTTTGTCTTACTGGTTAAAAAAGAAATAAGTACTATGTTTCAATACTTATATTCATGTAGCTGTGACATGGAACCAACTTATTAAAGGTTCAAAAATGCAAGTTTTTAGCGAACTAGTAAAGGACTTACGACATTTTGTAAAATATTAAGGATATCTTTTTTTTTGTATTAGGAATTCTTCGTTACCTATCGCTACTACTTTTCCTTCGCGTGATAAAAGTTCACGTTCAAACAGGTAGATTCGAGTAATAGGAATTCGGTTAATTGGGAATTACAGTACATTCGTCTGCACCTATTTTATTGGAACTTCTTTCTATTGAAAATTTTACTTAGTACCCCATTAAACGAACCCCTGCCTCCTAAGTGCATTTAACGGAATGTGAACTTTTAACGCGTGAACGAAAAATGATAGGCAATGGAAAGAACCAACGATCTCCTATCGTACGAATTCCAGTTATGTAAAGTATTTATCTCTCAAGGAATTATGATAAACGAGATCTCTATAAAGAATAAAAGTCCGACTTATCGTATCTTTGCTCTGTGATCTTTGTTTGATAATACTCATTTAGAAAAACGTTCAATTGAAACGAATATATGTACCATCTGAGACAATGATGAGCAAAAGAGCCGCAACGCCAGCGATCGAGTTACTACAAATTAAGGTGATCCTTCTACCAAGTTTGTTCATTGCCCACCAAGCAACGAAATTTCCAGGTATCTGTATGGCGCCAGAAACAGTGAAATTTATGAATATATTTCCACCGACTTGTCCTATGTATTGAGACATTCCAAACAACCCCATTCCGCAAACGATCCAATTGAAGAAAATCGACAGCGATTTTATCCTCATGTTGGGCGTGCGAAACAGGTCCAAGAACGATGCTTTATAATCCAAATGTGATCGTTTGGAATTCTGTAAAAACATCGAATATTAATGAAAATAATGGATGATATAAATATCAATTTCATGGGAATTTTGTGCGAATAAAAGCGACATAGAACGAGTAAGAATAAAATCTACGATGCTATTACGATCAAACAGAAATTTAGAAATTTTACCTGCTGCAAACAGTGTTTTCTGACCATGTCTGGAATGTCCTTGTTTTTAATTTGGTTAATATTCGCACCCTTCTGTAAAATCCTACAAGCTGCTCGTTGCTTTCCAAAGGCGAGCAACCATCTAGGAGATTCAGGTACGACCCACCAATAACTTAAGAGAATGATAGAAGGTAATGTGATGGCGATTTGTAGATGTTGCCAGTGACGAAATAAAAATGCAAACCCGGCTAGAGACATGTGACCCAAACTAAATGGAATTTGATACAGTACTGTGATGGCTGCTCGCCATTGCGTTCCAACAATCTCCATACCTGTTAAATATTTATAATTATCGCTAAATTGTCTATAAATTAAAAATCGTTACGGTATACAAATTGGAATGAAATTTTCAATGAAGAAATATCCAAATTGCAACGAAGAACTTAAATAACACTGTGTATGATTATATATTTATTAATATTAAATTATTACTTACAAATGACGTAACTGGTAACCATCGTACCTCCAGTAGCTAAAGCACTAAGCAATTTCATTAATAACAGTGCTGGAAACCATGGCACGACAGCACATCCGATACCGGAAACTAATTGAAGAACTACTGCTATCATCAGCGGCATTTTTCTACCGTACCTGAATTTGAATGAAAAATTTAGAGAGTAATAAATTTCGATCTCTCAAATTTGAGAAGATACATAGTTTACTTCGTGAAAAAAGAATCGATAGTATATATGTACCTATCTGCTACATTGCCAAATATGATATTGCCCAAAAGTACGCCAAACATCAAAATAGATTGCTGGATATTAGCGTAATGCGTTCGACTGCATACTAAATTCCACTGAAATGACGTAATCATAAAGAAATATTCGTTTAGAACAATTTTTACAAATGAACAGACATTCCAATTAAAGAACAATAAAAAAAAACTATTGTGACTTTAAAAAAATGTACGGTTATACGTATTGTATCAAGAAAATAAAAAATCATTATAATTCTTTCCATATCCATGCAACTATTCTTGTAACAAAACAACCTAATAGAGAATGTGACAAAATTTCTATTCTTCTTTTTCTTTTTTTAGTGTATTAAATACGAATAACTTCAAAAATGAATCGTTTCAAATTGTATTATTGATGATACATAGTACGTATTAACAAACGCTTTTCAAGAAAATTTATTCTTTTTCTATATTATCCTACGTATAACTATAATTATTATCCTAGAGAATTATTTCGATCAAAAAGAATCCAGTACGTATCGAGCAAAATCTCTCGCTCTCTTGTTTTACATATCTATTTATATCCTAAGTTATGCATTATGTTAAATATAATTTCAGGAATCATAACATACTGAACAACGCTAAACTACCAACATTAAAAACATACCAATCGAGTGTATTCACTTACCCAACACGACTTAACTTCGTCAAACGCATCTATATAAATCGTTTCTTTTCTTTTTGTCTCGTTAAAAATCCATCGTATATTTCGATTAATTATTCCATTTCAGATACATAAACGGCGCGTAACATTCGTGTTTATTTAAGCAAAGTAATAAGCAAGAAAGAATCATTAAAAACCTAACTCCATCACTGTAATTTAAGGCAACGATTACCTCCGTTTTCCATTAGATTCTCTGAAGGAAAAAATGTTAATTAGGTGAACAAGCTTTTAACAATTACCTGCGATATTATTGTCTCAGTGAACGTGCTCCTGTCGTACTCCCATTCTGTGCACTCTGCCAACGTACCATTGACATTGACTACGCACTGGTCAGACGTTTCCGTGCGTGCTGGCGAGGTACAGTTGAAATTTTGATGTGGCGCCATGAAGACGATCGCGAGCTGATGCCAAGCGATCGGGAACTTGACCAGAGAAATTGCCAGACAAACGTATATTTGCCATCTGCCAAGATTTCCGATAGCTTCTTGCACGGCATCGACCTCATCACCATTGTCGACAACTTCTTCTTTACCATTCGAGACTTGCTTGCCATTCACTTCCGCTACACAATAAAATGGAGATATTTTAGATACTAGGAATAGGAATATTTTTATACTTTTTGTAATTTACGTGAAATATGTATTATTTACTTTTGAATTATATTATTATGCTTTAGGATGTGAATATATGTCTATACATTTTTATAATTAGTTTATAACATTTACAGAAATTTCATTTCATCATGCCAAAATAAGAATCACGATAACTAATAAGTTAGGATCTCTTCGGTTATAGGTCATCGACGATATGTCATAATTTCATAAAACAGATTTAAACAAGATAATGTAAAAGCTTAACAACGTTGACTTCGAGCAACGATAAAAGATGTCTTATGTAAGAATTACTACTTGAAATTTCACACATAACTCAAGATGTAAGTAAAGAATCAACCAAAAATATCTACATCGAGACGTTATTGGAATCGCTAATTTCAACATTATTGGAATTATCGAAACTACTAATGTAGAAATCACTGGTTAGTGATATTTACAGATTTATTTATTCTGATGTAAACAGGAAACGATGGTTATTTAACGTGAACTTAATGCAGCAATGCGATATAACTAAGAGAACTAAATTGATAATTCGCAATTCACAATTCACAATTATAACTTACAACTGACGACGACTCGACAACTCATGAGTAACGATTAACCCGCAACTATTCGCAACTCACTCGCAACTCTCTCACAACTAACAGCTATCTTTCATGCAACAGTTTTGATATTCCTAGCACGCAGATGTGGATGATCCACGGTCAAGTATTCCTTATTTAATTACCCAATGGCGTATTGAGATTTCCCATTTTTCCCGGCCCGTTAGCACTTTTATTTTTACCTGTAATTCATTGAAATTTTCCCCAAGGGTTCTCCCCGATACTACACTAATTTAAACAAATTGTCCATTAATTAATTGAAATATAATATCTTACGTAATTTACGACAATCCTATTTTAATGCAGATCAATAAAGCGCATCAATTTTATCTGTATGTTAATGTATTGGTACGTTGCGTTAGCAAATCGCTTCAACCAACGATGAACACAATTAAAGACAATGGGAATCGTACGACTAGACGCTTATCAAAGAGGCTAAACATAAATAGAGATTACTTAATGGAAAATACTTATCTCTGGCGAAGGCTAACTCGATCTAATAATTAAAAGAGTCGAAGATTGCGATTAATTGTTGTTTTAATAATTTTGACCTGTTGTGTAGTCTTTAGAATGGCCAGTTCATGTTGCTCAATTGCTATTTAATCGGCTCCTCATACGATTCTCTTTGTCTATAAGCTGCCAGAAATTTGTCATCTTCTTATAAGAAAAACACAATTGCAACACAATTTTCAAGATACTAGAATCACCCTTTCTTTTATAATTCCCCTAATCTCTTCCATTCTTTCGATTTTAAATTTTATCTTACGATTTATATATACCAACAATTTTCTAAAAATTAGTTAACAGCGTGTAATACGAACATTTTACTGGTATCCTTAATTTACACCCTAAACGAAGGGTCGTTTTAAAAAATCCACAGTCGACAGGCAAGAGATTTATTATCTCCTGTATCGTTGATTTATTGCTTCGTGTAGACAAAATCAACGTCCAAAAAAGCGTAACGAAACAATTAAAAAGTGTATTAATAATAGTTTATCTTTCTCAACACTCCCCACCCGGTCATGAGAAGGGACTCGGTCGATGATCGTTTAAAAAAAGAAGTATTGCATACGCAGATAATAATAATTAAATACTCGCACGTGCAACCAAAAAGCAATCATCGTTGTTTGCTGTCTAGAAAATCCTACACTTTTATAATTTAGCGATATACGTGATCTTGAACATGACAAATATCGTTTGCACAGCTTCTACTAAATGTTTCTTCACCAACGTCAATTATTCGTTTCCTTACAATTTCTAATATATATATGATCATCTGTTTTCTTGCAGCGATATTGTAAGTTGGTATTATGAAACGTGTAAACGACTGCATTTAAGTTAATAACAAGACGCTTAATTGCATAGATTGTTAAAGGCAAGCACATACTAAATGATTTTAATCAAATGCTCCGTGTGATTTACGATCAAGATGGCTCGATGAATTACATAAACGCGATGTTTAGCATATTCGTAGGCGTGTGTCGATTGTCTTCGAAGACACGATATTAATCGAATTGCGCATATCTTAATAAAACAAGAACGTGTAGGATTAGTTACAAATAATTAATTAGCTGAATAGGATTTCCTGGAGATCGATATAGAAACGTACGGTAGTAACCGGCAATGAGATAAACGTCGCGTCAAGGAAAAAAGCGACAGCACGTGTAATTAAACTGTTTACTGTAGATCGATCGTTCGTATTCGTCACTCCTTGACGACAAACACCGTCGCGTTGTCGATGCAACGTCGACTACGTCTACTTACTTACGCGATGATTTTGCGCAACAAGTGGGTGTGCGCCGCAGAGAGAAATCCGATTGGTCGGTACACACTTATCGTGACTCTGACACGCTCGTTTACACATATTTTGCATGTCAAAGCGGCTTCGCGTGAAAATGAGATACCATCACGTTTAGGCATTGTCCACGTTAGTTAACAAAATTAAAATGACCCCGCGACCGAGTACAACGGTATATACGATAATTACCGGTTCATACAGGAAAATATAATCCGACGTGACGGTGAAATCATAAAGTCGAGATATGTCAGACCTCGAAACGCTCGATGCTTGTATCTATCAGTGTCTAGTGTTATTAGACATAATGGATGTCGTAAAGTCGCGATTACATGTGTGTGCGATCGCGCAAATCAAAGTTTGAATGACGACGAGGAAAGCAAATATTTTAGTTTGCAACTCCAGATATCGATAAATTCTAGCGATATTTTGTAGAAAGTAGTATTCGCGTCTAGTATTTATATTTATGGAAGAACGATAGATTTCGTAAGTTAGAAAACATAGTTAATATAACGTAAGTTTGAGTTGTAATAAAAATGACGTATGAAGTATCTTCTAAGTTAGTTATCAGTATCTTCCGATACCATAATCAATTATATGTAATTAAGGGTACTTTCAGCGTTATCTATGTTTTAATTACATTCTGGTAACGAACGTTGATTCTTCTTCAAATTTATCATCGTATTATCTTACTGTATACATATATAAAAACTTTGAATCTGTACGGATTTTATATTTTTTAATTCGTTCTGCCTTTTTACATCCGAAGCTCAACTTTATTTGAGATTTGTCTGTGCCTGTAGCATCGTATTCCGAATTCATTATGAAACTATAAATTAGATTTATACATTTATTATCTAGTTTGTAAAATTAAAGGAATCGAAGTACAAAGCAAGAGATAAGAAATAACAGAGGGATTATTATATTTAGACTTATCGTTTTATAATACGCTCGTATTTAAGAAAAAGTACGCATTTTTAATACGAGTTTGTATCATTTACACGTTTTCTTCTTTTCTCCTTATATAAACGCATCCTCTTTCAATTTATTTAAATCGATCGTACATCTTAATTCGTTTCACTTCAACTCGTATTATCAATTCACGTTACTTCTGTTTCACACGAACTTGATATTTCGTAAAACAAAGAATATTTCCCGTCTGATATCACTACGCCTAACAACATGAACTTGCAATTAATATTTATTCATCTGCTCTGCGCAATGAACCGGTTGAACTTTCCTTCCACGAACTTTGACCGGATAAAATTGAGCAAAGTTCCCCGACCAATGATTCATACAATTCGATGATTAAAGTATACCATCTAAGACTCTACTTTTTGATACATATTGCAGTGGAATAGCTATTTTAAATGCGAACATAATTTCGATTATTAGGAAAGTGAAATATTTTTTAATCGATTGTTTACAGTCACATCGACCATTACGATGGAAAGTAAATGTTTTAGTTTCAATACCGCGTCTTCTTCCATCATCGAGGGAATAATTAGTATTACAAATGAAAGAAATTAAAAGTACCGCACACCTGTATGATCTCTCAAGACCGGATAACCATGTCGTTACAAGTTTAATTGCGATACCAATACAGTTTCAGTCATTGTATTATTACATAATACTGTCGACACTTGTTCAGTTTGGCAACGTGACGAGAAGAATTACGATCCATTCTAAATGTTAAGTTAAAACAAAAGAACAAAACGATACCGAGAGCTTTGCAACTATTTCTACGATAAGCTCATTCGCAAGATATTTTATTTCGTTCTTATGCGTTCAATGTACGAGATTTATATAAACGAACTATGTGAAAAGGGAAGAAGACATAATCGAGCAGATTCGTGTATTTCACACTTTTGATTCATTTTCTATATTTTTTCTAACGATACCTGATACGCGTTATAAATTTTGCGTGCAGTTGCGCATAGGATTGCGTAAAATAAAACAAAAATGCATGATGAAGAAATAATGCTTATCGTAGAATTGCGATCGATAAATTCGAGGATTTAGCTAACTGCATCATAGTTTCAGACGTTCTTACATTATCTTATCCGCGCTCTTACCAGCTTCATAGAGTCGTACATATTTATACACATACGGTCAAATAACACGAAGGTAGTAAACGTTTGACATCCATAAAACATGCTTCGTAAATAATACGTAATTAATAGATACATACAAATAAATGTCTTGACGTATTGATTGATTTGTAAAGAAGATCGATAATATTGACGACAAATGATAAATAGCACGAGTGTTGAAAACTATGTTACAACTTTGTGACTTTGCTATATGTACGTATGGATGTCATTACTATAGATAAAAATATATGATATAATATAGACGTATAAATATCGAGTATAACTAAAATATCGTGTTAGAGAAATATTCTACTGTATGACACGTTTCGTGGGCTTTCCTTGGGACATTTTTTACAGGAAACCTGTGCCATTTTCTCGTTGATCTTTTGCTGCTAATATTCCAACATTTTTTAGAAAAATTATTAATCAAAATCGAGTCGCTCGTGACTTCTATGACTCGGTAGTTTTACTTAGCGGAAAAATACAGTAGAGATTTTTAATAGAATGTAAGAAGTCAATAATTGGAAAGATAAATTAAAAAGATAACCAAAAAGATAGCCCAACTATCGACTTTTTAAAATCTTTTATCTACTGCGAAAATACGAAGAAAAGAAATTAATTCTGACGTGGACTGTAATTACAACATGTGCATCGTAGACGATAATCCATCAAGTAACAAGAAAAGAACGTAATTCTGAGAAAATTACTTTTAATCACCCTTCTATGCATCCTCAGCTACGCGAGTCCTGCTTTTCTTAAATAGTCGTAACTTTGTTTATTTTTGAACTCACACACACACACTTTTGAAACGATATAATCGATGCAAAAGTTAGTAAATGGTATAAAATGCTTCGAATTATATAGAAACAATGGTACCTCTTTTCCAAATATCTATAATGAAATTACACTAGACTAAGTACAACGCGCTTTTAGCATAGAGAAGATATAAAAATTCTATATCTCAAAGACAAATAAATTACACGCATCGTATCAAAAATCTAATCTTTTTCAAGAACCCTGACATAGAAAACAGATACACACGTGTCCAACGAGTTTACGGTACATAATACTTTCTCAGAAATATTCTCTGCAAAAAGACATTTATTTCTGGATACGAAATAATCATTTTTCTCTGCTAGACGATTCGATACGCGATATGAACGTATCTAATAACAGCTGGACAGCATGAACATTTTTTAATCCGCCTTTCCCGACGGTCGCCGTAAAATAATATTTTCCAGTAGGATACTGCTCGGTCGAAATGACTTCTCGGTAAAACGGGAGCAAGATTCCTCGATAATGTGTTCACGCCGTTTTAACCTTTATTACGTTTAAGTATAGCAAGTGACGAGAAAACCAGTTTCGAACAGAAAAACCGATCAACAAGTCCATGTGAACCGTAAAATGTACGGTAACCTCGAGACAGTGGAAATCAGCCTTCGTTTCCAGAGCACACAACATTATCTACCTTCTTGGTCGACTGGAAAGGTCGGAGCTCGGAGCATATTGCTAACGTCTTTCTAGATCAAAGACTTCCTTCAAGTTTTATCATCGATTCGTTTCGACATACACCGAACAAATTCTTATGCGAGAAGTGCAGCACGCTCGGTTCGATAATGAAGTCATTGTCTCTCGCTGCCGATAAATTTCGTACCCGAGGACGTGCAGTCCCTGGGACTGACCTGATAGAATTGCAAAAGCAACCTACTTTGAAACAATAAATTATTTAGAGGAGAGAGATTCGAGAGGAAGAAGTAGGGCAATTAATCGATGTTATAAAATAATCTTTGGTCGAGTTCGATTGAAAGAAAAACGTGAGAAAAATGTGTTTTTACCACGAATGAACGATAGAAATCAACAATTGTTTATTCGTGAAAGAATTAAGAGAAACGACGTCGGATCAATTTCTGCTATTGAATATTCGCTAAATATCAGATTTTAACATCTGCAAGGTCGAATACATCAAATAATCGTTTTACGAAGAAATTATCCCTATCAAGATCTAAAGAGCTTATTGTTAATTAGATAATTATATAGATTAATTAGGATTTCGCAGATTTGTACCACAGGTATTTAAAATAGATATCACGTTGTATCGTGCGATTTGTTTGTTCTACAGTTATCTACATATACTCGAGATATGATATTCGTATAATCCAAAAAAGCTTGCAACTATTTAATTTTTCCACCATTTATGAATAATTTTCGATACGATATAATACTCTATGATATGAGATCGAATTAATATTAAATATAGAACAAATTGACATACCATAACTGTTGGTTTGCGTATTCTTCATATCACTGCCTGGTTTTGCAGCTATTTTCTTTCTTTGCAATTCGTTCACGTTTTATTTTCGTTAATGTGTGCTATCTGTAACATACGAACGATGGATATTTGAAAATGTACGTCCAAGTATATGTAACGATTGTTCTTTAATGTCGCAACAAAATTTCTACATTCGTTTCAAAATTTGCAATAATTTTCGAAATTTTTCTCTTTATCTTAAAGAAATCGATTAAATGGTAGCATAAAGTTTGTCGTAGTTATAAAATTTACGAAATCGATTATTGTTCATCGATCATTCGAATCTTCGTCCGTTAGCATAAATGACAATGAATATATATCGATCAATTTTGCACAAACAGAATGATTATCATCTCCGAATTGCTCTGAATCTAGAAGAAATTGAATAACAGATCGATATTATCTCGCAATAATATGTACGTATGCTCTCGAAGCATTTCATCACTCGCAACATTGAAGAAAATAAAGAGAATATTAATTCCTGTGCAAATCCCCTTCAAGCAATTCCATTTGATAAACCTGTCTTATTCCAAAAGGTCGAAGAACCTATAACGAAGATACGAATTTGTATAAAAATCCGCGGTCTACTGTTCATTCGATGACCAATTTTGGAACTCGATATCGCATCTGCATTGAATTGCAGTAACAAGGAATATCAACCTCGGTAAACTAGGACTATCTAATCTAAGCCTAAACGTTACACAATGCGCGCGTCCCGGCCTCGTTAAAACGCCCATGGATCGCGAGCGCGTAATCGAACGTTATCCGATTACCAAAGATGCAGAAACGTTAATTGTACGCGCGTCCACGTAACGCGAATATCGCGTTCGCAATTTCATCGGTGGCGCCAAGAATCGCGGTCGAGACAATGCGAGTCGCCAGTCAGAAGGACAGAATGTTATTGACCTGTGGCGAAGTCGTGACAGGGGGAAAGGAAAAGCAAAAGGAAAAACGATCAAAGCGGCCGAGCAAAGAAAATCGCGAATACCTGCGGCTCGCGCGATCCTACCAGAACACACATTCGCTTATTACCATCCTTGATTCCTGTTATATACCGTACACAGGATACTAATTACGATTAAAACCACTTGCAATCTTTCGCTCGCGTCGGCACGCAAATCCACCCTACAATTTACCACCTTTCTTCTTTATTTATTTATCGCGCTCTTTGTAAAACTTTTCTCCAACTCGCAGAAAGAATTGTCAAAGATTAATGAACAGGTAAGATGGAATTCGTATTTATAGTTATGCTCAGGACTTGCGCAACTATCGGCATGTTTTTATACGAGCCACGGATTTACCAAGGTGAATACTATTAAGCTTCGAGAAAATAATTTGCAATTGCCTTTTGTAAAATTTATTTAATAAAATGCCTCTTTTGTATATACAGTAGCGGACAAAAGTTTAAGACGATGATTTGTAAACCGGATTACAAACATCTTATACGCATATTGTTCTTCTATTCGGTTTGTCTCTTTGGAATAACGTAGCTGTATGTTTGACCTTCGTAACCTCAGACAGTCAGTTGTTAAATACAAACAATGTAGGAGTTACAACAGTTAGTTACCGCCTAGCACTTGGAAACAGTGGACATTAGTTTAAGACGATCTGTGTAAAACGTGAGTACGAGTACAGTTTTTGAACATTTTGATTCTGGAATGTCAAAATCATTGTTTAGTGTACCTTTTATTGCTTAAAATTCATTTAGGTAGGAACAGACTATGGGTAAATCAAAGAATTTACTTGAAAACGAAAGGGAACAAATCGTAAGGCTGCGAAAGCAAAGTAAAACCTTCACCGAAATAGCAAATATAGTGAACAGGTCAGAAACAGCTTGTAAACAAGCTTGGTATAAATGTTTAAAGACAGGCATGTATTGCGATCAACCGAAAAACGGAAGACCACGGAAAACAACACCGAAAATGGATCGCCGGATTCATCGATTGAGCGAAAAGGATCGTTTTCGTAGTGCAAATAATATTGCTGCGGAGATAAACTATGAAAACGATACACAAATTAGTGCTAGAACTGTTAGGAGAAGATTAGAAGACTTTAACTTAAGAGGACGAAAACCCCAAAAGAAACCACTGCTGAGTTCTAGGAATCGAAAAAGACGACTTGCATTTGCTAAAGCTCATAAGCATTGGACAAGTGAAGATTGGCAAAAGGTATTGTTTTCTGACGAATCGAAATTCAATCGCGTCTGTTCTGACGGGATACGGTACGTTAGACGTCGAATTGGCGAAAGTTTGAAAACACAGTGCGTTTTAAAAACTCTTAAACATGGTGGTGGCAACGTTATGGTGTGGGCGTGTTTTTCTCGAAGCGGCCCTGGTCCGATATGTCGTATCAATGGAATTATGGACCGTTTTCAATACAAGGACATACTCAAGAACACAATGTTACCTTTTGCACGCAACAATATGAGTGATGATTTTATTTTTCAAAATGATAATGATCCGAAGCACACGGCTCGGGTTGTGAAACAGTTTTTTCAAGAAGAAAATATCACCGTGCTGCCGTGGCCGTCGCAATCACCAGACATTAACCCAATCGAGAATTTGTGAAGCATCATAAAAAAGACAGTACAAGGTTATAAACCGAAAAATTTAAATGAACTTTACTCTACGATTGAAACAGCCTGGAATAATATTACGGTAGATTAATATAAAAAATTAATAGATTCTATGCCAAGAAGATGTACCGAAGGGATAAGAAATAACGGATATTGAACAAAATATTGAATTTAAACAAAAATTGTGTATATTTTTTAACCAAAAATTAATATTTTTTGTATAGTCTTAAACTTTTGACCGACGAAATATTATACAGATTTCGTTCCTTTTTTATAACTTAGCTATTGAGCAAAATATCAAAATGAAATTTTTTTTCTAAGTGTACAAACAAATGTACAATTAGTTAATACCAAAAGTAGAACACCGTATTTATATTTTTTATGGAAAGTAAATCAATTATTTATTTCTTCCATTTCGTCTTAAACTTTTGTCCGCTACTGTACGTAGGCTTATGGATATAAACGTACGCTTTTCTATCAGTGTTAGATCTAGAAGTGGAAAACTTTATCCCAATCTCTCGATAAACTCTTCGATCGACTATGGTCAACATCGTTAATAGAAATGACCCGATTTATTTGATTAGTATTTGCGTCACTAAAATATTTACAACTTAGGAATTTGCCTTGAACCACTGTTTGTTAGACAAATCTCATTAGTCAACCCTCCGCTGTATTAAACACGCATTGATTTATCCATTGTAAAAAGCACGAGATTTCTGAGATTCATCGAATTACAAAATATTTCGATATGCTAATGCATAAGGAATGCGTCAATAATGATGCAATGGCAAATAACATAGTACAAAGTATACGAACAAGATTAAACACTGTTTTCCTAACGATTCTCATTCTTCTTCCGAGCTATGGGAAAACATATTTCATTATTATATTACGTAACTATAATTAATATATCTCGCATTAATCTCGTTCGTTCCCATAATTTAATTTCTAATTGTTTCATCTGAAATTACAAGTATTTCAGGTTGTATATTATTCGTTTCATAAATGCAACTAATCTTCGTAGATATGACAAAAAACAATACAATAGGATTATGTCATATTTTTTTTATCTTAATTAATCAGGCATAAAAAAACGACACCATAAATAATTTTCTGTATAATCGTGACAGACGATTAATCCCCTATCGTATCTCTAATTATATTAGTTATCGTTAAACTGTAGACAGAACATAAAAATTTTAATCAGCTTTTTAGGTGAAGCAGTCTGTCTACTTAAGATAGTACAATCATCTCTTACGATTAAGTGGATTGGAAAAAACACAAACAACTTGTCAAGTCTGTAACGTAATACTATAATTTAAACAATAGTTACTCACGAGTATATCACATTCTATATGTACTACCATATATACTATATATATGTAACAATCATTCACTCGTCTCCTTTTATTCGTTGCTCTTGTCAAATACAATTTTGATTTATAAAATTGCGATCTCTTTGTCTATCGATCAGGCATAATTTTCTATTTCTTCCATGTTAATGTTTCTGAGTAACATTAAGGGGCTTGGTATTACTGCGACACACTTCTCTAGTATTTGTACGAGGAAAATTCACATGGATTTCCCAACTATTACAATATGTAAAGCCATATCAATATGCGCATATATCAAGCAACAGTTTCAATTATTCTATCTTACTATGAGCTAACGTGCAGCGAGTTTAATTAAGAAAACTGAACGATTATGGTTATTATTAGAAACATACTTCTTACAAAATTCCATTTCATATACAATCAAAACAATTCTTCCACAAAAAGATAAACGTCTATTCAAGTAATTATCGATCAATTATCGATTGATTATTTATCATTGCGCGACGGATCGTTATTGATTTAATGATTAGACCGGAAAAGTTTTAACGAAAATTCAATGTTAACAAAATATTTCGATCACTACTAACGATAAGAAATTTCTTCCGTTTTTCTTTGTTTCAAAATCTTACGATTGAGACCAGGAAGCAGAAGAACGATAAGACGTATCAGAGTTTCGTATCACATAGATGAGGAAATGCTAATAGTCCCTGAAAAGAGTAGCATGCTACTTAATAAATCTATCGTCTAAAGAACGTCTTATTGTTAGATAAAACAAATATTTGAAAACAATAACAATGATTTTACTCGATAAATGCTGATTACTCGATGTGCCGACAGCACCGGATATGACTTATACGTAAATATGTACTCGTGTGAATATTTATCGAGGAAAAGGAAACGTTAACATCAAAATTGTCGACCTTTACATGGCTGCTTTGTTTACATAAAATTATTGCATTTCTTTTTATATGTATAATTATTTCTACTATATAGGACGATACTTTATTTTGACGATATATTATTTTAAATATATTTTGCGCTGTCAAAGTAAAGTCGATTCAAATTTGTGCGTCGCCGCTAACAAAACTACTTAAACTTATCTAAAATTCAGGAAATTACTTTCGAACGTTATTTAGAACCAGATAATAATCGCGAACTATACAACATAAGTTGCGCCGTGCAAATAGACACTATGCACTGATCCGTAAAATGTTAACTAGTTTCGTGGGAGAGAAATAAAAACTTCTAGTTTCAAGTTTCTAGTTGTCGATGAATAATACACACGCTTCTCTTGCAATACTTAATACAGGAATTAGAACACCGAATGACATTTTAATTTCTATCGAAGGTATAATATTTATTAGAAAATCTCACTTGATGTTCAATAAGAACGTCGTTCGTTGCTGCTATTAACACGTTACACGTTACCACACTCGAATCAACATATTTTACGATAAAAATATCAAATGAACCATTCATTCGAATAAAATGATTTCTTTCTTGAAATATTACGTGTTGCTTCGGTGTAATGAAAAATATTGTAGTAAGATAAACGTATAATTTAATTACTTTTTTACTTTTTCAACGCAAGACTTCGATGCAACGAGTCTATACATATTCGCCACTATTTTCGTCCAAGTTGTTACACAAAGCACCTTATACTCGTCTTGTACCACATGTGCAACGCAATGAATATCAAGTCGAGAATGAGAGACATTGATAGAAGCAAAAGTACCGACGATGCCACGACGTGTTAAATGCGTGCCTCAATTGATTGCACTGCGAACAGACAAACTTTCGTCGATGCACCATCCATTACCATTGCAATATATAAAGCAGTGTTCTCAATAAACTTAATATACCTCCAAAAGAAATTGTGATAATAATCATTCGTATAATCCTTATAAAACGGCCACTGTCTGTATTCCATTTCCGCGAAGAAGAATAGAATCAAACAGGAAAACATTCATAAAAATCAGTAGCAACCCGTACAACGTATCCATCTCCGTAACGATCGATTTATTTAAGAAACGCTAGAAAATCGTCGACGATAAAATTCGATCGTTAACAAACTAATCAGTGCGTAAAAAACCTGTTTAAAATACCACGTACCATAATTCAGCTATACTAAATAATACTATTTATCGCATTTATCGCTCGAGTTTTTCATTTTATCATCTCCTCCATCTCTCGTTGTAAAACTAAGATAAGAACAAGGACAAAAATCGAGAAGGCGATCGGAAAGCTTATTTTTAAGAAAAAATCGATAAAATAGAGACTTTTTAGAGAGGAGGAAAAGAAAATCGGGGACGATCTCGGTCGGTCTCGACTTTCGAGAAAGTCCACGCGGCATTGAACTTCGTCCACGATTACATTTGGCTACAGTCGCTGCAGTCCGATCAACTGCGCATATTTTTTGGCCCGTTGTTCTGTTAAGGCACCAGAATGCCTCCGGCCTGTACTAAAAAAATGACCTAAACAGCCTGCTCCTGAATTGCCCGGAGCTGTAACTGTCGAACACTGCAGGCGAAATTTTCTTACGAAACTCGTATGCATCCTAATGCATCTATGCAATCGAATCAATGCAATGTCCGCGTTTTCACAAAATTTCTTAACGAACGCGTAATACTCGACGGATAAAAATCCAATTAAAATTGATTCTGTTTATATATAACGTTTTACAATGTACCTATCATCGATAACGTTTATCAGATGTAACTTTAACTTTGTACAGAGACTGAAAATTCTTGACTTCCAGCGTTTCCCGCGTTTAACGATAATTTATCTCGAAGTAGCTATCGTGAGAAAAGCGTGATACAGATTGCGTCGCGTAGAAAATTGGCAGAATGTCTTTCATTCGAGTGTAATGTGTAAAAAATCAAGGTTTCCGGACGCGTAGGAAAACGCGTAGGCGTCAAGACGCCTTTCCAACCGACACGTGTGTAGAATGATTCATGTTGATAGTTTTCTGACAATTTTCGGAGTACACAAACGACCATTGTACGCATAGTTAAAAGCTAAACAATAACTGAAAGCGCAAGTATTCCTAATGCGGTGTGAACGTGTTGCAGAACAAACGTTAAAATATAATTATTAATAATACAATATCACAATAATTCCTACGTGCGTTAAATTAAAACGATAAAAGGATAGACATTCAACTTTTTTAATATGTTATAATAACATATAAGTAATTTTACATTACACTTATTAGCAAAGTTCAAACGATAACAAAGACAAATGAATAGTACGGATAACTTTCATTATTCTCGAGTTTAAAAACAGTATGAATACCTTTGTGCGTCACGTGCAAATTATTTTACGTTATACGTCGCACTATTAGCGAAATACAAATAACAAGAAAATTAGATATTCGAATGTTTTAATAAATATTCCGCCAAGTTTCATTTTTATTGAATGAAAACAATAGAAGTACAAGCGTATTCGAAACTTTCAATGCAGAAATAACTCCAACTTAGAGTTTAAAAGAATTTTCTTTTTTCCATTGCCTGTAGATAGTTCTAGACTACGCTTATCCAAGTTAAAGTAACAAAAAAGACATTAGAATTTTTTAACGACATAATTTTAACTTCCGTCTAACTGAAAGGAATACGAGTTTTTCAATTTATCGTTTAGTTAGACAGTTTTGTGTTATACTTATCCATAGAATTTCAGTATCTACATATATATATATGCCTATATCAGATTGAAGTTAAATATTATAAGTATACATAATGAATTGATAACCATCGCTATCTTTGTTACGATTATTTTCTTTCTTGATTGATTTACGAAAATTCGGTGGATCGTTGAAGTTCCGATAAGACGATTAAAAAATTTCTCCATTCGGACTCGAGCTTACATCCAGCGTGGATTCATTCCATCGCACGTAGAAATTCCACATAGAAATAAATTTTGATACAGGAAATAGAACGCCTGTATAATTTCTGTTAACGGACAGTTTCTTGAAAAACTCTCGCGGTATTGGCATTATCAAAACATATTTTTAGCAAGTATCGATATCTGCGTGTGATTTGATCTTTCCGCGAACATGTGTTACGTATATAATCATATACACATCTGCTTTTACCGGAAAAAACAACCTGAAGAAATTTCTAAAATAAATTTCTATCTTACATAAAAAATTAGATGCGAGTGAAGCTATTTTCTTTCTTCGGAAACATCAGAATACCAGTTTTGATATTAAAAACAGAATGGTGTTTCAGTTTTCTTGTTACACATATTTAATGAATTTTTAACAAGTTAAATATAAGTTCTATTAAGTTGTAATGTACCAGACCTAACAGTGATACTTAAAATGTATTAATGTTGCGTTAGAATAGCGTGGTTTCGATACAATGGCTTCAATATTAGAAACGTGCTTAAGATATTGCTTAAGTCTCATAATCTCATACACACACACGTGCGATGATGGATTTTAAAAGATAGAAAACATAGTTAACCAATCCCGTTATCTTTTTAATCGACGTTATTTGACAAAGCATTAAAGGAGTTACCATCGAATAATACCATCGAATAATCTCAAACGACCCATTGCTATAAATTTTACAACTTTTCATTTTTCTTCCGGTTTCATTTGTGTCGATGAAAAGGAAGATTCTTTTATCCAAGAAATTTTTAACGATAATTAACTCGACGTTTATTTCTTAAATCACCTGAATGAATTTATAAGCTTCATAGCGTATATTCCTCGCTATTTCTGTCACGTTTGTTCGTCAAGTTATTACAGATGCTCCGTTAAATTAACCAAAAGACGAATATTTTTAAATACTTTTTCGAAACGATACACGTACGATGTCAAAGATAATAGGTCAATGCTCGGAATATTTATTAGGTTTCATGCTTTCTTTTAGTTTCGTAGTTCAAACTTTATTAAGAAATAAAAACAAAGCAAAAGCTCGATAAAACTACAAAAACAAAATAAAAATCTGGTGAATCCTTAATCGATTTTAAAAATGGGTTGAGCAAGTATTTACGACGTTTCTCTCACCTCTTTCCCACGCCGCACAGAACAGATGTTTCTCGAGATACTCTCTCGATCGCGCGATTTTGAGTTTCGCTCCGCTTTGCTGTCAGCCCTCGCGCGTCAAGCACATCGGTACGTATCTCAAGACGAGCACACAAGACTGATTCTCTTCTTGAAACCTCTATCGATTACCGATTTTCAGTAACCCAAGATATCTCTAACAGACTTCAGACTTGACCAACGCGTCAAATTCTCAGAACCAATGAAATTTTTAATTACGCAAACTCGATGAAAATCTCACGAAGATCACGCAAAACGTCAATGATAAAAATCAATTTCTCAAAGTCCTCGAAAAAGATGCGCGGATATGTATAATATCGAATGTTATTTTCAATATCGATGTATCGAATGGATGGAATACGATTAAACGAAACAAAAGGAGAACAAAGGAAGAGAGTAAGAAAAATAGAACTACGAAGATCGAAGCAAGGTAAAAGTGTGGTAATTACAGTTGATCGTAAAAATATTTCTAGTAAAATGATTTTCACAAATTGTATCGTCTAAGATTTACGTAGCACTGCGTTGGCCATGCGTCGTGCACGAGTGACGGCGATCAACTAAAATGCGAGGGCAGCGTTTGCCTGCGCGTCTTGCTCGTGCGAAACTGAATCGTTTGGCCGCGCGTCTCCGCTCCGATGCTTAACTTTACACGCGCCGCCTCATTGTTGTCGATCGCCTGGCGTTTTCCGGGCGGTCCTGGCGAACATAAGGAACGAGACGAATAAAACGAGACAAGACGTGCAGGTAGCGGCGGTCATTCTGCGCTCAACTATTACGTATTTTTCATCCGAGAACTGCACTGACAGAGATGTATCGTATATATGCTATGAATTATACTATACTATATATACTATGACTCAAAAATATCCTGTCAAAACTTATTTATTTTTGCTTTATATGGAATATAATTCAATTATGAAACTATTACAGATAAAAATATGTATGGTCTATCGATTCCTTGATTTATCTTTGATTTGTTATACGCTTCGATGGTATTCGCGTTCAATGTTATTCCAAATCGAGTACAGTACATAGCAAAGCGTAAATATTTAACGGTAACGTGAATGTATAGAAGAGGCATCAGATCGATCCGAAGAAACGACTATGGATTTACGCGCGAACTGGCTCCGAAATGTCCGATCCCTCTGGTCGATTGCCTCGCTTGCTAAAAATCTATTTTTGCGACGGGGAATCGCTGCAATTTGCCGCTAACGAGCTCGTGAAATTGCGAATCGCCTTGCAGTCGCACGGAGAACGAACGGTTGCTCGTGGATATCTCTTGTTGGAAAATTTATAGATATTAGATGCGCTTTAATAGTTTTGGTGAATGATTATTTTCAAATGAATATTCAAAGCAACAGTGACTAAAAAATAATGTAAATTTGTATGGAATAAAATTGCTCTTTTCGGTTTAAATTCTTTTTTCTTTCTTAAAAGACCATACGAGACCCTCTGACGATCAAATAGCTCGATTTTTAGCAATTTTTCCAATCTTTCTAATTTTTGGCGTTGACGTTTGTTCTCGATTGACGGGATTATTAGAAAGTAAATAAGCGTAAATAAGTAAGGAACGACGCTATATGTACGATGATACATAAATGATTTTTTCATTTTGAGGTCAGATAAGATTATCGAGACGACACTTTCGATAAAACTCTTTTTAACAAAACTTGGAAATCGTCCGATACGGAATGTTGTATTTACTATCGATGCTAATACTCGATTAACATACAGATTATCGTTATTTAAATCTTCGAGATAAATGTAAGTATGATATAATATAAAATAGCGCAGAATAATTTTCGTTTTTATCTGCTAATTAGTTAAAATATGTAAATTTCCTTCCGAAGAGAAATCATACGAGTCTCTTTGATATTTTCAATCAGCTCCTTTTCAACATTTCGAAACTCTCTGTCATAAATAATGATAGGTTTTATTCTTTTACTACAATAAATTGTCCAACTGGTGAAATCTGTTATTAGACGTACTAGTTGTGAACGAGTTTCAAAAACATATTTTGCGTCTCTAATATTTATCACTGTTAATTTATAAGTTTCTTCTGCGGGTACTAGTAGCACTTTCACTGTTTTCAACTTTCTTCATTCTCGCATGATTGGCTCGAATAATTGACGTTACATTTTATACTGACGATATTATCGAATTACAAATACTAATTACCCGTATGACTATTGTCATATATATATATGTGTAATATATTTATTAGCATGATAATCAATATAAGATATTCATATCGCGAAAGAAATTACAATACAGTATTATAGGCAAAAAAATCATTTGGATAATATATTCAAGCAATTATACGTTTTACATATTACATACGTAATTAGACGTTAGAAAAATACTTTCACCGTTATTATCATTTTTACGATCCGAATATTAATTATCACGTGGCTGCAGCTATTAACGCACACACTGCAATCATAAAACGCGGATATTTGCAACGTACAAATATTAAACACGTCCAGGTTTTTATGTATTCGGAAAACAAAGGAACGCCATTAAAAATATTTATGCATATTTATCTTTCACCGTGTATATTCTTAAATAAACCACTGTCTACAAACATTATATTTAATTAACATTAAAAATATTCATGCATATTTATCTTTCACCGTATATATTCTTAAATAAACCTCCGTCTACAAACATTATATTTAATTAACGTAGTCACGAAGATAAGTCACTTATGATATACAAATCAATTTAAAACAGCAAAATTATGAAAATTCGCCCGGTGTTATTTTAGAATGTAAGAATAAATTAACAAATACAGTTACAGAATCTTGTATTCTGGGTCAGCGTTTTTCTTGCAATTGACAAGTATCTGAAAAAATGAAAGAGAAAAATATTTGAACGTATCTTATAGGAAACACGATAGTGTATACCAATTTTTTATTATACTCCAATTACCACAAATCTCAATTTCCTTAAAAATCTAACGTTTAAACGTTCATTCGAAGCGTATACATTACTGCGATGCAAATGTGACTCTATTAACACCGATTAAGTTGACATACAGCTTGCATCATAATATCCTGGTGCGCGGCTATGCAAGTGGCTTGATTGTGGCAAGTTTGTTGACGACCACCACGTTAATCTAAGAAACAAGTCGATTAGCGATTCCGTATAAACGTACATATATAGTTGGCAAATCGAATAATGCACGTGGAGGATAATAAGATGTGGAAGATAACAACGATACACTCGCTTGTTTGTATCCTTTTGCATTTCAGTTTTTTATTATAGTATTTATTGCGAATGTTCTTTTTCCAATTTCCTTGTTAAGCGTGTACGATAGACACGTTGCTGTCATTTTTTACATTAAAGTTGAAGCTAAAAGAAATAAAGGTAGTCGAGTTTTCAGTTCGCTAAAAACATATTTTTTGAAATTATTAAACAAATAAAATTGAATATCCGCTTTTGAAATTATGTATTTCGCAATTGCTTCGTTCCAAGAACACAGAATACTCGTAGTAAATTAATCGTAACAAAAGTTTAATGACCCGCGAAGTTGAAAAATCCACCTAAGTAGGATGCGAGTTAATGTAATAACGCTCGAATAACCAGTGTTTAAATGTCGTCGTAATCTCCGTCAAATTGTTTAGTGCAAATTGACGTATTACGTTCTCCTTTCCGAAACACTGCACTGGCCAGAAAAATGAGAGAAAAATCGCTACACTCCCGTTGTCTTCTTAGAACGAACTGTACATTGAACTTTAGATTCTACGCACAATCGTTTCTTGTGTAATGTTTCGATGTGCGATGACGTATGTAAATTTTCTTTTATTTCTCGTCGTAACTTCTTCCTTATATCATTGATAACCTTTATGTGTTCTTATAGATAGATGTTATTCGATTAATACATGTATAGCGAGCAATCAGAGTATATATTACGTTGCAATAATCACGATTTCTCCTTAGGGAAACGAATTAAAGACCGATTACTCGCAGAACGCAGTGATTTCTACGCGATGTTCGTTTACTTGTGGAAATCCATCGTAACACACGTAAATGGCGAGCATTTATTTATTTATTTTTTTATTTGCTTAACAGATAACACCCTTTGAGAAAGTTGATGCGCTAGCAAACGAGTAAATATAATACGCGCAGGAAATGAACACAAAGTTAAAAAAGATCGCGTAACAATGATTTTGTACGGCAACGTTGATTTCCCATGGAGACGCATGGAATATCGGATAATACCTGAGATTGCTGAACGTGATCATTTGATATTTTAGAAATAAACGATCAGTCGGATACGAGCGTGCGTTGTTTAGAGGTAGCAAGTTGCAGCAAACTCAGAATCGTATTGTAATCGTAAACAATTTTCAGGATTGGCTTATGAATTTTATACAAGATGAAACGCAGAATGTTGTCCAACTGTTTAGCCATGATATTTGATACTGAGGTCGAACCTTAATTAACGTTGTTGGATTTGTGTGATAGTAGGAGAGCCAGGCAGAGGGGAGAGAAAGATCGAAGATAATCCATGGAATCTTGGACGTGATAAAGTGGTAGGACTTAAAAGATACAGAGAATAGACCATCGTCGTCCAATCGATCGTTAATGACCTAATTGCTTATTATACTGAAGACATCACCAACTTCAATACGTAGTTCGAATAAATGAAGCGTATTTTTACAGTGGATATCGTAAACAGGAGCATCGGGACGCTAGTGTACCGACTGAAAGAACGAGGCAAGACAGTCAGGTATGTCAGAGGTGCTCGAAGGTACGAGATTATTAAAGGTACGATTATTTGCATGACTCCAGAAAGATTTAAAATTACGAGGTATTAACTTTTCTATCGAGTTAATGTAAAAAGTCCTGCACTTTACCGACAAAGCTTTGCTATCTGTACGAAGTTTAAAAAAGACAAGGTAATCGCTGTAGGCGTTGCATCGCTTAACAGAACGATGAGTCAGCTTTTACTCTTTATCATAGCGATGAGTTCTTTAGAGAGTCGCCTGGGGTAGGTGGATTGCAGCGATGATTGCAGTGGTATGAAGGTGTCGACCACATATTTGAGACGATGTCAAGGTCACACAGAGTAGCATTCCAGTGGATAAAACAGAAATAACTGTTAATAAGGTGATAACGTTCTCGAATGATTTCCTCTTTGTTCGAATGATTGGCAGGAAAAGCAGATAAATCGTTCTCGATAAGTTAACGGACTCGAGTTCTTTTTGGCAAAATCGCGTAAATCTGACCCGAGCTTCGCAAATTTCGACCCGATGATGGCTAGAACGTTATCAGTCTGCCCGGAAGAAATTAAAGCGTCTAGCTTACGCTGATAAGGTGGACATACGGTAAAAACCAGTACAATCGGTTTCCAGCGAAGGAACGAGCACTGTGTGCGACATACAAGAGAACGCGAGACAATCGCACTGCTACGAGAGACAGTCGGATCGACGACACGCGTAGGACTACCCTTACATATTTTTCTCACCATATCGAGTTTTAGAAGCATCCCGAATTTGAGAAAATATCGAACAATACTTTCGATGAAATTCAAATATAATAATAACGAGTGTAATTACGACAGAGACGCTATAAACACGTCGTTACATGTTTTATTCGTATAGTCTTACGCCCTGTAAACTTGAATAAACTTGACCAAAATCCATCCCTCGGTCAAGATGATCGCTGGCTGTACAAATATAATTAATGGGACTCGCGATAATCCTAAGGAACTGTCATAAAATTTAGCATTTTCACTTTATCGTTAATTGCTGCAAAACATCTTTCAGGTCGAGAAATTCATTAAGGCGATCGTTGATGGGGCGACTAGCACCCATCGCTAGTTCCGTATAAATACTTCCGTCACAGAACGTAACTTACGTGCTATCATCCCTTCGAACAGAATACGTCTTAACTTGTTGGTCACTCTTCACCTCATATTCTTCGAGGAAATGTCGTTGGAACAAAGAGTATATTTAAGCTGTTAAATCAGTGTTATAATTATTCATCCACCCCAATTATCTTAATCGAAATAGGATATCGGCTGATTCGTGGCGTCGATCATCGTATCGTAACGAGAATTTACGATTCTCGTTGGCGCGTTGTTCTGTGAACGCGTCTATCCGCGAAGCGGACGAATATGTGGTTTTTTGTTAAATATGTACTAAATATGTTTTATTTTATTCCCATTATTATTTTATTTATTTTTATTTATTTATTTAATCCCCATTAATTATATCCCCATTTTGAAATGTTCTACACAAGCTGATAATCAATATTGACTGTCTATTCATCCAAAGGTATCCTTAACAGCAACTTGAAGAACTGGTAATAGAAATAAACTTTGTAATTTTATAACGTTTATATTGATTTTATTCCCACTATTATTTTATTTATTTTTATTTATTTATTTGATTCCCATTAATTCCCCATCTTTGAAATGTTTTACACAATCTGATAATCAATATTGACCGTCTATTCATCCAAAGGTATCCTTAACAGCGACTTGAAGAGCTGGTAATAGAAATGAACTTTGTAACTTTATAACGTTTATATTGATTCATATTAACCTCTAATCAAAAAGGTTTGAGGTCCTCCGCTTAATAGCCTCGTTAACCCAATTTACACGAAAGAAGAGTGTAGAGACGCGAAGATTAAAGGAACCATGAAGAAAGAATTTATAAGAACACTGTACTCGTATTATGCTAGTAAAAGAATGGTGTTCCGGAAATGAATTCAAGTGGTTTAATTTCTTCAGCAATTGCGTAAAAGCTGTTTGTGACACATCATCACAGACGACTGAAAATATGTGCTTTTATCTTGTATAATTCTTAGAAACGATCGTATAAAAGGAAAAAGCGAATCTATAGTTCAGTTTTACAATTTTATCTTATTTTAATATTACTCTATCTTTTGATCCCATTAATGAAGTACCGAACTGTAATATAATACGGTATACTTACGTATCACAAATAGATAACGTATATCATTATATTAGAGAATGAGAGAGAGAGTAGATATATGCTCCAAATAATTCTTAAAAACACAATTGAATCTGTAAAACCTAAGAAGATCACTATTTCGTCTATTAAATATTATAACGGATACTATATTTTAAGTATTTCGTATACTTCTGCATCTGATGTACAACTCTTCTGTAAATTCACAAACATCCACAGTCCCATTATCACCTTTTACTAGAAAATTAAAAAATGTAAAAGTTAGTTTTAGTCGAAGCTTCGTATGCAATTTAACGAACGGTAAAATAATTTCCTGGAATGTACAAGATGATATAATTAAACGGAAGATTTATGCACTAACATAGACGAGTGCCCTGAATGAAATAGTTCTTTTATTCTACTCTTAACATCGTACCATATCTCTCGTAGCACGATGACCCGACAGAATGTTCGTTGACTTTTGGCACGAAGAAAGGGTCTGTCCATGAAGATTTTATTTCCAATCGTAGTATTTTTTTCCTATTTTTTAAGCATCTTTCCACATAATATCGTAATAACATGACTTTTTCTTGCTTAATGGGGAATTCCGTTGCAATTTCACAGTTATCGATATCTGGCTTGCTGCAAATGTAAAATCAAAAACAACGACCAACAGAAGAGTATTAATTTAAAGCCCCGCTAATGATGACGTATTAATAAACGTCGTGTCTCCATTGCTTATCCTCGTCTCGTCGCCTTCGATGAGAAACGAGAGAAATTACTCGTGGAAGATACCATTTCCATTTGAATGAAAGATACCGCTTTAAGAAACTTTTAAAGTAGATATTTTTTAACTAAAAAATTCGAATAAACAATTTCTAATTACTTCCTGTTCTATAAATTTATATTCGTTACAAAAGTTCTCGACTGTTGTAATTTCCTAGACACTACTAATTACTGAAATTTACGTCTTGGTGTTTATCAAAGGAACAGAGCGACAGAAAAATCTAAGAGAAAAAAAGGCATACGCTAATCTCTTTAAAGTAGCCAGGTAACAGGGGTCTTACCTCGAAACACAGGAAGCTACTGATACGCCTTATCGATATCAGCTACGCTGGAGAACCAACAATGAGAAGCCTCTGGGGTAATTTCCATCGTTAGTAGCTTTGAAAACTAATATAGGAAAACCGGTGAATGACCTATTATCCTACTGGATATCGGGTTCAAGACACTGCAAAATATTCTCCATTGCTTCCACGAATTTTGCCCAGAAAATCTGCCCCTTCTCTCGAAATAACGCAATTGTTACAAAAATTCTGTTTATTGCGTTAACGCGTATAACCCGATAACTCGTAAACCCAGTTTTGGTTGATAAAACGACTCTTGCCATTGGTCCGGAGTTCGTTTAAACCGACGAAAAGATTCTCGAACTCGCACGAAAGTAAACGCGTCTCGTGCTATACCAAAGTACGAACTGTACACGAATCGAGAACGAAAGTGCTGAGACAGAGAGATATGGGACACGACTCTACTAGCCTACTTTTACCAGCCTCAATTTCACTAACCTACATCTGCAGCCCACGACCAACTTGAGAGTTTCGTTTCGTTTCGTTTTCACTTTCGCTGACCGCAACAGTCGTCCTGACCCGACCCAACCGAGATTTCTATTAACCTAGCACACGCTTGCCGAACAGATCTCTCTCTATCGCACCGAGGAAACTAGAGTGTCCTGGGTCAGGATCACGTTCACTTTCGCCGCTCGAACGCTCTCTACTACGGCCACTTTCGATTTCTGTCACTTTCGACTCTGCTCTCACAGCTCGTTTGTTAACACTTTGGCGATGGGCTTAAACATAGTTCATTTTAGTTTTAATTTTAAAATAGCATCATTTTCCTCGAAGGAGTCAACGGATCTTGTAGGAAGTAACGTTGATTCACGTTGGTCGACGATCGATTTATTTGGAGTCTCATATCTTGTATTCGTTTCTTGTATTTTGATGCTGAAATTAATTTTAGGGAACAATACACAGCATAATAGCGATTATACTCTTAGATTTCTTAAGTATTGTAATTTAGATAAAAATAAGAGGAGCGTTATTTAACCGTGCAACATTCTCCTCCTTCGACGCCTGTATTATCGCAACCTGTCAATATCTCCGAATAAATACATCGACCTATAGTCTTCTCACGTGTGTATCTAATAAACAACCACTGATAAGAAACGAACGCAGTCCTTTTAGTTGTAAATCGTATATCTTCAAATTATTACAAAATTGAATATCTCAGAATTAAATTTAATTAAATTTTACAGTTAATAATTTTTCATGGTGTCTTCTATCATAGACGATTTAATTAAATTTTACAGTTAATAATTTTTCATGGTGTCTTCTATCATAGACGATTTAATTAAATTTTACAGTTAATAATTTTTCATGGTGTCTTCTATCATACACGATAGCATTTTTGAATCGAATTTGATCGAAAATAATAAAATTATGTATTATATTTATAACACAGAGATTCGAGTGTGACTGCCACATCATCGCGATAAATCGTATTTAATTTACCATTCCAGGAATCGGCGTGCAAGTTACGTATGAAGGATTTCGGATACCTTCTTTTTTAGAGCGTAACGATTGTTTATGGTACGGCAAAGTATTACATGAGAAATGAGATGAATCATCGTAATAATAGCCATAAATTTCTCGTGATAAGAAAAATTTATCTGGCGGCGACTGTATAAAAGGACCTCGAAAAATGTAGCCTATCAGTAAAGAAAGAGTGTCAACGTGTCGTCGAGAATTGTATCTAATAAAAGTTTGAAAAAATGAAAGGTAACGCTGAGAAATTAAATATTATTCGAATGGGTGAAAAAAGTATCCTAAATTAATTAGAAACTTATTTTTATATCTATCAGACTTCAAAATTATTCTTCTATTCGATAGACAGAGTTAACAAAAATTAGCTTCTTTTGTTTAAAAAAATAATATCGTCCAAAGTATCACTAAAAAATAATGTTTTCTTACGATCGACAGCCATCATCAATATCCTCCTCGTCTCTTCGATCGTTTATGTCTATGGCGCTCCTTTCGACAAATCAGAATGGCTTTCCGCGATCAGAAAACTCAAAAGAGAACAAAACCTCGAGGAAGAAAATCCACTCACGTGGCTGCACCATTCGAATATGGAAAAAAGTGCGTCGAACTTTGACTACCTGCAATGGCTTTTTCGAAACTCGAAACATCGTGACGCGAAACACGGCAATAAAAAGCATGAAAAACATTCCATTCCCTTAAACCTACTACATACAAAAAGTAAGTCTGATTCATCTGACAGATCCGATTCCGAACAAAGCGAACTGATGTTATTTAGGAAGAAGGACACCCGACAGAAAAATTCAAACGAGGA
The DNA here is from genome assembly GCF_905332965.1 of Bombus pascuorum. Taxonomy (NCBI): domain Eukaryota; kingdom Metazoa; phylum Arthropoda; class Insecta; order Hymenoptera; family Apidae; genus Bombus; species Bombus pascuorum. The sequence continues at coordinate 2,062,016 of NC_083488.1, read as the reverse complement.
AGAATCTACGGAGAAAAAGTCCGCCGAACTGAGTATTCGTAAAAGGAGCTCCGACGAAGAATATTCTCACGAACAAGACTCTCATAAGCGGAAATCTGATGGAAATCGTTTTCGTAAAAAGGATCATCGCGAAAAAAGTTCTTCCGGATCGTGGAGTTCAACGGATGAAAGCGATTCCTCCGACTCGAATTCTGTCAGTTCCTCTGACAAATCTAATAAGAAACACCAGAAACGCCGTGAATCTAATTCCACGGATAGAAAAAAGAAAGATGATTGGCAGGGAAATGACAGTGATAAAAGTTCAAGTTCCAGTTCTTCGTCAGAGTCTAGCAGCGATTCGTCTTCTAGCGAAGAAGATTTCAAGGAATATTTAAAAAAATCATTAAATGAAAAGGAAAACTACAAAGAAATAAAACATATACTCAAACATTATAAAACGAACGTTCAATACAGGAAACTGTACGAATGGAACAAACGTAGGTATTTGGAATGGAAGAGAAAGATAGACCTGAAGAAGAAAATAATAAAAGCAAAGAAAGATTTACATACAGATAAATTAATGAGCATTTGTAATATATTAGAAGATAGCGATCAGCATGAAGAGCAAATAAGGAAATGTCTAAGAGATTATTTGTCTACGAAAGATGAATTTAATTTTGTAACAGATCTATCGTTGATTCATCTCCTATCGTCTGACGAGAATAAAGTTAATAAGTCTGTAGAGATAGAAAATGAAGGTGGTTTTGAAGTAAGAATTTTAATTGAAGATAATTCACAACCTGGTGAAGACTCGAAACAAACTAAAACTGTGATTAAAACGATTGATAAAGTAATCAATGGCGGAGGAACTTGGAAAGAAACAGAAACTGTTAACGCGGGTAACGTTTATATTTATATACATAATTGACGTATTATTATTATTAATGTATCATTGTTATATGCTCAGAATAAAATTAATCATTTTAATTCTGTAAACAGATGATGAGCAAGCTGTTGACGAAGACAATGATTCCGATAAGGAAGAGAAATTACCCGGTAAAGACAAGACAAACACAGCTGAAGCAACTGGTAACGGACAAACTACAAACTCTATTTTTCGACAACATAAAGTTATTTCACCGGGTGGACTGGAAGTAGCGATAGAATCTAGTTCAAACTCAGGATCAGTTGTAGTCGAAGGAGGAATTAGTGTTTCGGGCAACACCGAGGTAATAAGACAAGCAAGCGATAGCTTAGATAATGGAAAATAAACTTTTAGTGATAACGATAAGTAGGTACATTCACAATACACCATAATAAATACGTGACTAACCAACGATGATTTTCTCCACAGACAGGAAACGCGAACGCTGGAAATTCCAAGGATGCTGCGAACGAACCAAGGGACTCGAACGCTCATGAATCTGCAACGTCAAAATCCCAAAAGACAACTCAATCAGCTTCACAAAGCGAAGCTTCTAGAGAATCAGAAAATCAACGTACAACAGAACCTTCCAGTTCTAAATCAGAAACAGCTATTAATGACGCTCCATCCAGCAATGATCGTGCTACGGTTAGACCAAATAACTCTTTAGGTGAGAGTTCACCATCTAGCGGTGGTGCCAGCGGATCGGAGGATTCGAGTATTAACGAATCATCGACTGTGGCATCTCGACAAACAACTTTAGTGGCTCAACAAACAGCGTCACGAGGTCAACAGGCGACTTCTCAATTAGCTTCACAAACTGGAGCTCCCAGGGCCTCGGAAAATGAGCAGACAACTGAAGCTTCTAGCTCCAAATCTGAAACAGTTATCGGTGATAATTCAGCCAGCGATGATAATAATACGGATAAACCAAACGACGCTTCGGATAAGAACGCAGCAACCGGCAGTGACGCAAGTGAATCGAAAAAATCAACTTCGCAAACTGGACCGCCGTCTGGAGCATCGAACAACGCTTCGAACGAAGAATCTACCACTGATGCTGGCGAATCGGGAGATTCGAGTGTTAGTCGATCAACGACATCGGGAGAAGTAACATCGGTATCTCGAACAAAAGATTCTGAAGTAACACAAGAACAGGCTATCGAATCGTCAACTGTCAAACCAGTTAACAATGGCAGCGTCATGGCCGAAACAGGCAACGGTACAGATAACGGTGAAACATCCACCGATACCAACAAACAGGCAGATGCTAGTGCTAGCGAATCTAGTATATTGAGGAACGAAGAAATACGAACGTCTGCGACTCGGAGCGTAGATTCTTGGACCACGATGACATCATTGCTGGAAACTTCAAGTACCAAATCAGAAACTACTACTACCAATGGCAGCGTCAATGTTTTGAGTAACGTAGATGACAGTGGTAAACCTACTGACAGTGCAGATGCACAAACAGATTCAAATACCAGTGAATCTTCAACATCGAAGGCTAAAGAAACGACATCACCTGCTTCTCAAACAGAAAATTCCGAAGCATCGACTTTGAAGCTGAAAACTACTCCTAGCGACGATAGTGCTGATGTATCGAATAATGTAGATGTTACAACTGGTACAAACGATGTTTCAAATAAGAGTGGAAGATCCACTGGCAGTAGAGGCGATCATGCTACAGCGTCGAACAACGAGCAAACAACATCTTCGCAACCTGAAACTTCTAACGTTACAGATGGACAGCAGGAGATCGAAACATCGAACCAGGAGTCGGAAATAACTCGTGCAATTACCAATGGTAATGAAACGAGTGCAAACAGTTCCAATGAGCAAACGAAGCCAAGTGCCAGCGAGTCTTCAACGTCAGATACAGAAGCAGCTTCTGTTTCTCAAGCTGGAGGAAGTTCTAGTGCGACACAGACAGTACAGGTGACTAAAACATGGAACTCCGATTCGGAAACGACGAGTAATGTGGAAAATACAAATGACGCAAATGGTACTTGGGACAATAGCGGAAGATCAACTAGCAGTTCTAATCGACAAACAGATTCAAACGATGATGGATCCATCGCAACGGAAAGCGAAGAAACAACAGCGGCTAGTTCTCAAGCCAATGGTTCAACTGTAACAGGAGAAGAACAAGGCAGTGAAACATCAAGTACACAAGCGGAAATTAATCTTAGTAACGACAGTGCCAACGCTATTACCGTTACTGGCAAAAATCCCAACGTTATCACTGTGACTAATGACAGTGCCAACACAAGTTCGGACAGCGATGATTTAATCGCGAGTACTAGTCGACAAACAGATTCAGATGCTCAAACAACAAATTCGAACGATAGTAAGTCTGCCACGATAAGCGCACAGAGAATATCTTCATCTCAAACTGACGAATCTATCGCAAATGGAACAGAACGATCGACTGAAACAGCGGATACTCGGACAGTTTCTACCGTCGAATCTTCTAGCACATTAGATGGTTCGAACATTACGATTATTGTTATTGATGGTACGGAGAACAATGGAACATTTGCCAGCGTTGATAGCGAAACAGCAAATTCTAATAGCAGTGAATCAGTAACCGCAAGAGGAGAAAGCGAAACTTCTACCGATTCGGATGGAGGACTTGCAACTGAAGAATCATCTTTAAAGCCAGGAACTACCCAAACTGATCATAGCATTAATACATCGAGCAACATAGGTGAAACAACTGAAACGGAGACAACTCTAAGTAACGAAGAAACGTCTACCGATGAAAGTAATGGACAAACAGACTCAACTGTTACCGAATCCACGACCGAAGAAAACGCACGAACATCGGTATCTTCCTCTCAAACTGAAACGTCCAGTGGTCAATCCGAAACAGAACAGTCGGCTGAGGCACCCGGTGCTCGAACTGAAACAGTTGCTACCGATGAACCTATCAATACATCAAGCGATTTGAACACTACGATTGTTGTTAACGATGGTACAGATAGCGAAACATCAACCGCTGCTAATAGTGGAACATCAAGGAGCACCAATAGCGAAAAAACGGAGTCCAGCGCTAGCGAATCAACAGGTTCTGCTGCTAATGAATCGACAACAACAGGAGGAGAAATAAATACAACTTCTCCAAGAAGCGGAACTTCTACTGCGGCAGGTACAGAAGTTGCGACTGAAGAATCATCTTCGGTATCAGAAACAACGATAGCTGATAGTAACGTTAATGCATCGAGCAGTAATCACGTGGTAACAGGTGGAACAGACGCTACTGTAAATAACGAAGAAACGTCCACCGACGAAAACGATGGGCAGACAGATTCGAGCACTACCGAATCCACAACTTTGCAAAGCGCACGAACAACTTTGTCTCCCTCCCAAACTGAAGAGTCTAGCGTATCTGAAATAGAGCAATCGACTGAAACGTGGAGCGTTCAATCCAAAAGAGTTCCTACTAATAATAGTATCGATAATATGTATAGTAGTAGTAGTACTAGCAGTGGTATTTCGGAAATTAACGAAAAATCAACGACCAGTGCCAGCAAAATAGATTCAAGTCCTAGCGAAGCTACAACTTGGGAAAATACTCAAACAGAACCATCCATCGTCCAAACCACCGATACCGTTACAAAAGTGGCATCGACAACTCAATTGCAAACTCTGCAACTAGAAATCATTCTCACTGATGTCAATGGCACTGTATCGGATTCTTACATAGTTATACTTGATAAAAACAGTGATAATACAGACAATATCTTGGATATTATTAATAGATTACCTAACAGTAGCAGCAAACAAATAAATTCAAGAGTTAATAAGTCTGCCACTTTAGGAGATGCGGAAATATATAACACACTCGCTTCAGAAGCAGTCCCATCGGTTCAACCAAATACCAATGCAAAACCGGAATCTCCTATAGTAGGAATAAATTAGAAATGATTAGTAGAAGTGAAGAACTATGTACGTCGAACCGACGTGTGGTAAAATTGTATTATTATTCATTAAAAGTTACTTGGGATCTTTCGTCGAATAATTTACTAATTAACAATATCGGTGAATCGATAAAGAACTAGTTACAGGTTACAGTCTTGCCTTTTGTAATTTCATGATTTTACGTACAATTATCCTCGAACAGGGTAGTCAGATAATTTCTAATTTGAAGATTTATTTGGAAAGATTTCATTTGTTTTATTATCAAACTTGTTCCTTGTGTAAGAGAGTCAACTTGTGGATTATGCGAAACATCTATTGGTAGGTAATAATGATTTATATAAATACATAGAGAGATCTAAGAGATAAAAGGAATTTACTAACGTTTTTAACTGGCAACTTGTGACTTGCAAAATTTTTCTAATAATATTGGCTGAACTCTGTGCAAAAGATCCCTGATAGAATGACATAAACATTCCCTAAACGTTAATTTCTATCTTTAATAATACAGAACCATTAAAAGAAAAGAGTATACTGTTAACTATATTACGATATAATTACCGATTGCAAAAATTGTTAAAATTTATTAGGAGTATTTCCAACAAAAACTTGTGCTGAACAATCATTAAGAAAACCTTACGTCGTGTATTTCGGTCAAATCTTTCAGATATCCGTTGAAAAATGATGACTTGGTGTAACATATGTAAGTAATAAAGATCATAGTTGTAAAGAAAAAAGGCGTAAAATGTTTGTCATTTCATCACGTGATATAAGAGATAAACGGTGACGCTGTTGAACGACTTGATTTATGGAATTTACGATAATAAATACCCAAAATGGTCGTTTCTTTCAACCATTCGCAGCGAAATAACATCTTGAAAAATATTCAGAACGGAAATATTTCACTAGAATATTTTACATTATACCAATATATCAAGATAAACGATACTTTTGTACTTGCTTATTTTTTCCACGACAAGAACAGCCTGTATCAATCCGTACAGCTTTGTTAAAAAGCCAAATTACAAACATTCGATAATTCTGTTAATTGGCGACTATTGGCCAACGTATATACTCGGAAGTATCGTCGAATTTTTGTAATCTTCTTATTGCGATGCTTAATTAAGTATACGAAACGTCGAACGATTCGCTTTAAATAACTTTTTTTACAAAAGGAAGAAATACCAACCGCTACATAGCACTCATTAGGATAACGACGATTACTATTTCTATGTATATGCGTATACATATTACATATACGCCCGCTTGTACGATACGAATAATTTTATACAAATAAATAATATTCTAATTAAGGATCTTTACAAATTTAAATTCCAAGTAACAGAAGCAAAAATTAAATGATACAAAATAATAAAAATTACGACTTTTCCCAATCGAACAACCGTTCTAAAACACTGTCTCGTTCCCATTGTCGGCCACGTAACGGATCGTTCGCGTGTCCGGTGGCAGCCGATCCGGGCCGCAGTCATCCTGAAGCCACCGCATCGGTCAGTACAGTGTCCGTGACACGTCTTATATCGGCCAGTGATATCTCGACCTGTCCTCGATCGGGTCAGAGTGCGCATTACGCAGCAAAGGCAGTCAATCGCGTCGACAAACTGGAACGTAACGACGAACCTCTGCGTTCGCTCGGTTCCAGTTCGATAATAAACAGCTATTTGCTTTCCGTTATTAACAAGACGAGGATGCGTCCCATAAATATAAATGCGGTTATACACATTATTTCATTGATAAAATCGACCCGACCATATACAATAGTTGGACGAATGTAACTGCTTCCAGACACAGTGTTTTAGGTTTTACATAGATACACAGGACAAAGTTCTAACGTATTCGGATAAGATGTGGACGGTTTTACTGACCTTGGCAGTGACTAGTGCCGTGGGAGAAGTGGTGAACATCCACGTAAACAATGTAAGTATCGTGAGAAATATTTGTTTCTAAGAATAGTTTAGGATTTAGATGTAAAGCAAAGTATAATTTAAATCGTAGCTGCATTTTTCTTTTAACTGTGTCTTAAGGAGTTAGAATTTAAAATCATGTCCTTTTGGCTATTTTTGTACAGATATTTTATAATAGGAGATGGCAACCAATCTTCCGTTTCTTTTTCTTTCAATTTTATTTTACAAGGAAATTACTATTCGTTCGAGCATTGCAATTTTCATAAGAAAGTGGCGCTCAAACCGCTAATAATCGAAATCGAGTATTTCTCGACGCCTGATACATGCATCTTTTAATAGTAATCTAATAGCAGGTGTTTCGTTACATTTAAGGTATCATATTGAAATATAGTTGCTTAGTCTTTCAAGATTTTTACCAAATGCTTCTGAAATATTAGCGAATCGATCGCGCGAACTCGACTAATGAGATATTCTGTCTTTCATCGGTCGTCCAACGCGTTCCTTCGAGCGGACAATTAGTTTGCATTTGGAAACGCAGTTTACGTGGATACAGCAATGCAGCACACTCTGTAATCGTGCAACGTGTACAGTGTACACTGTTTAAGTTGGTCAACGAAATAACAGAGAAATATGCAGCGATTTTGAGAAGAAATTCTCAGATTCGTAACTTTGCAATTTCAGGATACGCAGTCGAAATTCAGCTTCGAAGTCGATTACGAGAACAATCAATTTCTGCTCGATGGAAAACCCTTCCGATACATATCCGGCAGTTTTCATTACTTCCGAACGCCCAGGCAATATTGGAGAGATCGTTTAAGAAAAATGAGAGCAGCCGGGTTAAACGCTGTTTCAACGTGAGTTATTCTTTTCTCATTATCGGTACACCGCTAATTGAATCAAATTAATTTATTCCTATGTCAAAGTTTATGATTAAAACGTTCTCATCGTTCGAAAATTGCAATATCAGATGCTTTCGCTTCTCATTGATATCTTACCGTTTTGATTTCGAAGGCGAACATTCTTCTCGCGATTTTGTCTGCAGATACGTGGAATGGAGTCTTCATCAACCGAATGAAAATAAATGGCATTGGACAGGTGACGCGGATGTAATAGAGTTCATAAACATTGCTCAGGAAGAAGGTTTGTTCGTGCTTTTGAGGCCAGGCCCTTACATCTGCGCGGAGAGAGATTTTGTAAGTATTTCTCGAAAATGTTGTATCTTCTAATTTTCTATTTCGTCGTTCATAAAAATAAATAATGTTTTATATTTAGGGTGGACTTCCATACTGGTTACTAGCACGAGTGCCGGACATAAAATTGCGTACAAACGATCCACGTGGGAATTTTTAACAATTTTTAGCTGCAGGTTATTTCTAAAATTTATCCCTTAATCGAATTTTTCTTTCGCTTTGCAGGATACATGAAATACGTAGAAATATATTTAAACGAAGTATTGGACAAAGTTCAGCCCTACCTAAGAGGAAATGGAGGACCTATAATAATGGTTCAGGTACGAAAAAGATACTTTCGTTGCCGGTATTTATTATGATAAATAACTATTATTTTAATCGTAATGATACTTCATTCGGAAAAAACCTTCTTTTTTCTCCGCTCTTGAAATATCATCGTTTGTTACTTTTAGTTTTTCTACGAAAGAAAATATACTTTCCTCTAACGTTTTTAAGAAAACTTGGTGATACAATTCCTAGAAAATACTTGTTATAATGCTGCGAGAAGCGAAGAGAAGTAGTAAGACTCCGAAATAGGTTCGCAGAAATATATTAACAATCGTCGAACTGCGAATTTCTTAAAAATGAAATCATAGCGGCGATCGTGGGATTTCGATGATGTTTTAGGTGGAAAATGAGTATGGAAGCTACGCATGTGACACGGAATACTTAGGTCGGCTTAGAGACATAATGAGACAGAAGATTGGTACGAAGGCACTTCTGTATTCGACCGATGGATCGAACGTGAATATGCTACGTTGCGGATTTATACCAGAGGTTTATGCCACCATCGATTTTGGACCCAACACGAACGTGACGAAAAACTTTGAGATAATGCGCATGTATCAGCCACGAGCAAGTATCTACGAATAATTAAAATCGTAATAATTTTCACAATAAGACATCGATCGTTGATCATCGTACAGTTACAATTATTAAACGTGAATTTTTAATTAGATGCATCGTATCGAAGTGACGATATCGGTGATATAACAGCAAGTATTTTGATTGAATTTCACGCACATACGTATAAATTAAATTATCTCCAATTTTATACAATACTTGTAGACACGTTTATTGCTCTCGTTATTTAAACATGGCTTTATATGAAAATTGCAAATGTGTATAACGCAACAGTTGTCAGACACGTGTACAGTGTATATCGACATATGCACATTCTCCTTCAAGGCTACATCGCGTTATAAGTGTTGTATCGCGTAAGGTTGAAACCTACGAGTAACATCAGAGACATTCGTAATAAGTCAATGTAGAATACGTGTTTAGATTTACGTGTTTGAAATACGCTTTTACGTAAAATCAGTAGAACTTAATTCGAACGAGATACTACTAAGAAACAATTGCTCTACTTTTTCTATATTTATCTTTTGAAACGACTTGTCTGTCGAATTGAATAACTCTTAATAATGTTTTCTTTTCAAATGGCTGTGTTTCGTTTCTCTTTAGGGTCCCTTAGTAAATTCAGAATTTTATCCCGGGTGGTTGACACACTGGCAGGAACCGTTTCAAAGAGTGCAAACCGCAGTAGTTACGAAAACCTTGGACGAAATGCTATCTTTGGGTGCTTCCGTTAACATATACATGTTCTACGGTGGAACAAATTTTGGTTATACCGCTGGTTGGTACAATTTTTCTAGTTTCTACAAAAGTTGAGAACAATTTTTTCAATTTTCCTTAAAGACACGGCTAGAACACGCGTCAAGTCGTTGAAATATATCAAAAAAGAAATAAAAAAGGAAGTTGTCGATACATGCGTCACATCTGCGAGTTCCTTTTCCGTGAAGACAATTTCGATAATATTCCTAGATAGCTTTCTCAACGGGCGGGAAAACTATCGGTTTATTAATTGAAGAATTTAATTGTATCGTGTCCGATACACAGTACATGACATATACTTGTATAATGAATCTTAATATTCAGAAACTCTTCGTCTCATCGATGTGACAAGACTACAGCTTCGACAGCTGTATAATATACATGCACATAGATACTAACTCAAACGCACGATGCCACAGGTGCTAACGGTGGCGACAACGCGTACAATCCGCAATTGACCTCTTACGATTACGATGCTCCGTTAACCGAAGCTGGTGATCCAACGTCGAAGTACTTTGGGATCAGAAACGTCGTATCCAAGGTATTATTCACGATTCTCCAAAAAATTGGACAACGTTCTTGTCTTTAACGTATACCACGATTTTTATCAGTTATTGTTATAAATTGGGGAAAAAGACAAGAACGTTGTCCAGTCTTTTACATCTCGTTAAACAGCATCGCTTCTCTCCTACAGTATTTGCCATTGCCCAACATGTCCCTTCCATCGCCATCTCCAAAAGGAGATTACGGCACGGTTCTTCTATCGCCGATTCTAAAATTATTCGAACTTCGTGCCCGACAATTATTTGGAACGATCATGGTCGAAGCAATGAACCCATTGACGTTCGAAGAACTGGGACTGTCTCATTGGCTCGTACTATACGAGACCGATCTAGTACGTGGCTCTTCGGATCCTGCGATTTTACACGCCAAAGTTCGCGACAGAGCGTTGGTCTACGTAGACGATCACCTCGTTGGAGTTCTAAGCCGTACCGATAGTATCTACGACATAAGTATAGAGGAGCCTTACGGACAAAGACTGAAGCTACTGGTCGAGAACCAAGGACGATTGAACTATGGAAGTGGACTTCACGATTATAAGGTCAGCCAGTCAATTTCATTGTTCCTTGACACAATTGCATCGAAGTGGATTAACGCGTGGTAGTCTGATTTTTCTTAGACATTGCGAAACAAATTTTAAAGCTAGCTTAACCGAACTTCTGCCGATCGAATTCGTTTCTTTGAACAGCGCATTATTCGAATGGAAAATCCTGAAGAAAATAGGATGATCTTACGTAGCTATAAAAATAACGATAAATTCGCGTATTATCTTATTCCTTGAATGTTCCCTCTGTCTACTAGGGTGTTTCAGAGGTGACTCTAAACGGTATGTCCCTTGGCCCTTGGAAAATGACTGGATTCCCTCTGGATAGCGTGCCGTCTACTCCTCTCGACGACGTCGAATCCACCCTATCCATAAGCAAAACTCTTCGCGATGGCCCAGTTATACTTCGAGGAAACTTTTCAATCTCTGGCCAACCGATGGACACTTATCTAAACACCGGTGGTTGGGGCAAGGGAGTTGCTTTCGTCAACGGACGCAATTTAGGTCGATACTGGCCGCTGGTTGGTCCTCAAATCACTCTCTACGTTCCCGCATCTTATTTGAGAACAGGTGAAAACGAGTTGTTGCTGGTTGAATTGGAATATATACCGATGTCCAAGGAGATGAAGTTGCAAAATGAACCAATTCTCGACTACAAAGTTCGATATTCCAATAGCCAGGATAACTCGAACGATATACGTGTTTTAGTCTGATCGTTGCTCGGAAGACTTTTGCGAAGCTTTTAGTCCTCTTCGTTCTTAAAAGACCGGTTATCGTGAATCGTGTGCAGGATGATCGCTGCGTAATGATGTTCCGTGGGAAATTGTATGATAAAAATAAATTTTATATTGATACGCAATTGGAAATTTCTCGATAAGTATATTTCCCTAATTCGTTATTACAGGTCAACTGTGGATATTTATGCATGCTTTTTATGAAGATAATTAAAAAGGCGAAGCATAGAAAATTATTTAACTTACGAAATATTATAACGAGAATTATACTTTGCATATTTTATATAATTTTGTATATCAGGTGCATTTTGCGCGTCTTTCGCAGCTTGAAATTTCCCATGAATGCGTACAAATTCGTAGTCTAATTATAATTATCGTAAAGCCAGCTTATTAAAAGATAAACGTTACGTTGAAGGACAATCGAAATTAATAACGATAATGATAATCGGTGACGATCTAATTTCAGGCATACGTACATGTGCTCGTTTGATTCATTACACAGACAAGGTTTGCTTACAGCCTATATTTATACTATGTGTTCAACGTATCATACACTTTGATTATTTTAATTACTTGGGATAATGAAAAGGTATCCAAGAAGTCCAAGAATAAATCGCGGAAAGTTGTAGATGGTTCCTGTTTACTTCTTCGAAAGTAAACGCGTTAATCGATATTTCGTTTTCTGCGTTTGAAGAATTAGCGATGGTATTTCGAATTGGCAAATCGAGATCGTGAGACTGCTCGTGCGATCGCAAATTATTTATCACGGCAAATTGTTTCTTGCATATGTTACAACGATACGGCCTGTTTCCTGAAAAGAAATCAACCATTCAGCTCTTATTTTATTCCATGAAATAGTTCACGGATAATTTACCATAACTTAATCTTTCGATAAAAGCTGATAAAACATCGATCAAGATATAAAGATACCAAAAGACGAACAATTACAATACATATAATTTCGTACAAACATTTTAAAACGTGTGAATTTATTTTTATAAATGAGAAATTATTATTTTCTAAAAGAAAAAATTACTCCTACTCTCTGATATCGTTCACAGACTGTCAAAGATCCATCGGTTGTTAGTTCTTACACTTCGCCATGTCTAATTAATATTAATTACCAGTGTGCACTTGCATGTGATGATGTAGAGCTCCAGGTTTACAGAATCCTCGATTGCAAACCGAACATCGCATCGGCCAGTTGCCACTGTGAGAATACCCATGAGCTCTTAAATCACCAGGGGTTGGAAAGGAACGTCCGCATTCGTTGCATTTATGCGGTTTTTCCTGTATATTGCATTTTACTATCAGTATTATACATTAGATTTTGCGATATCGTTTAGAACAAGAAGCAGCAAGTTAAACAAAGTAAGCTTGTTTGCTTATTTTACTTTATGAACTTATTTTACTTTAAAAAAAGATTAATAAATATCAAAGACTAATAAAAACCTTATAATGTGTCATTCGATGATAATACAAATTTGACGAAGCAGTGAAACGCTTTCCGCACATTGGACATTCGTGTGGCCGTTCTCCAGTGTGTATTCTGACATGTGTATTCAAGGAGCTGCTTGTACTGAACATTTTTCCACAGACGACGCAACCATGTGGCTTTTCACCTATTAATGAGCGTAATTTGTCATTCCTTTGAATTTAATTTTATTCCAATAAAAATTGTCTATTTTCTAAATATCTTAGTTTTAAATCTATGATCTATGTTAGCTATGATAAAATTGTAAGAATATTTCATCCAAGTGAAATTAAAATTCCAATTACTATATTCGAGTTTCTGTAATATAATTAACAAGGTAAATTAACACTGACCTGTATGGGTACGTAAATGCCTTTTGAGCAAGGAAGGTCTGTCAAAATTTTTGCCACACGTTTGACAAGGTAAACATCTTTGAAATTTCGAAGAATTTAACAAATTCGTTTTTCTTTCGGGATTGCGACAGCTCAAATCTAACGGCGCATCTTGCACTACGCTGCACACTGTTTCGTTCAACGATAAAATAACAAAGCATTAATCGAACGAAATGAAAAGCAAAACTTATTTTAATTTATGCGATACGCTTTAAGGGATTTATTAAAAGTCGAAGATGACACGTTAAAAGTTTCCTCGCGTGATAGAGAAATTTAAAGTTGCTACTAATCTAAAAGTATTACTTATTTAATTGTATTCGACTCTTACCAGACATTACAAATTTTCTTTAAAATCTTTCTTAAGAGCGACGATATCTGAAAAAAATTCACGTATAACACCAACAAGAAAATTTCCCGCACCTCCGAAGAATCCAAACATGAAGAAGGGTAAATTCGAATTAGGTGGTCGCTGCTCCAAACATATGCAAGCGATTACAGGTGAGAAAGAGGGTTGCGGCGACGAAGGCGCATGTCGGGAGGGCGGTGTTTTTTCAGGAAGGCGGAGTTTGATACCTTTTTATTACATACACAGCATCACGATGATATAAAATGCTTGAAAATATCTTCTAGTAAACTTGATATATAATAAATTATAATTTAATTTTGGTACTTTTACAAAAAATGAAGAATATAAGAGATCGATGGTCTTTTGTGACTATAACTTTTTATTATTCAATTGTTTGCCATTAATAAACGATTTGGTAATTTATTTAATGATATCGAAAAATCGCAAGAATTTTGATATTAAGAATTAAATACTCTATATGTACTTCCACGTTCTGCATTATTTGAGAAGAGAAAATAAAAGCTATCTCTTAAACTTGCTACGTAGGAGACACGTTATAATATAGTTAATAGTTAAATAACATATTGTCACCCCATATCGTGCTTCCTATTATTCTGTAGTGCCAACCAGTACCAAAGATGTTCGAATGACACCGCATTCTCACATAAAGTAAAAGTCATGCAACAAACCACATTTCCTACAATAAGCATTTTTAAAAAATATTCCAAGAAATATTTCCTAACGTTTGAAGCATTAGCTCGATCATAATTGTACGTCTGGATTAAAATTCTTCCTTTTTGGCACTGAATATTTTTAAAAAACAACGTATTCTAATCAAACGTTTACATTATTGAATCTATAATTACGAGATTAATCAATTGATATTCAAAGCCTTACAATTTATTAATTAAACTACAATCCGATAACACTTTTGTTTATTTTCACATTGCGTTTTATCAATTGCAATGTGACAACATTAAATTTTTAATAACTTCAATAATTCCGTGTGTTAATATTTATTACGAGAAGATGCTGTATAATGAGATTAAACTAAAATAACGCTTAATTATCCCAATAGAACGATACGTTTTTGAACAGTAACGCTTCGTCACGATATCGGCGATTTTTCACGGTATTCGGTCAAAGCGGAGGTGAGATAATTTGTCGTATGGCATCGGGACGCCGGACGTCCTGCAGCGTCATTCCCTCGTTTGTCACCTGAGAGGATATTAACGCTATAGAAGTCTCCTCGGAATCATTACAAATCGCTTCTTCATCGACCACACGTGACAATACCCCGATTTATATATACTATGTACATCGCAACATTATCGTGAGAGATCGATTTCGAAGATGCTTCCTCCCTATTTTAAGCTTTAAAGTAGATACCACGCTTTTCAGGTTATAAAATTGAGATACATTTTTAAAGAAATACACGGATGTTGAATATTTCAAAGTTCATTGTTCTTCATTATGTGTATATATGTAAAAATAAAAACAATGTTATTTCATTTTTGAGTTGAACATTATAAACGATGTCGTTGATGAAAAATGTAAAAATAATCGAAGCAAAGTGCACTCTTACTTAAGATAAAAACAAAATGTATTTCTTTGTTACTAAACATTTTTATCTGTTTATATGAAAGTAAGATGAAAGTAAAATAAATATTCATGACACAAACGTAACTGGATAATACTTTGATCCTAACTTATATGTCATTGTATGTTTAAAATTACACGAGGAATAGTGGTTTTCATATTTTATTTAATCGTACAAGGAAGTTATCACAGCTTTATATTGCTTCAGATGCGCCTCTATTTTCGCTCTCTGCAAGATCTTTCAAAGTGCTTGAATTCTCTACCTCTACGTTACATGCGGCAGAATGAGCGGCTTGTGCTTGCGGTGAAGTATCAGATTTTAAAATTTCGCGCAACGCCATAGTTGCATATGTAGAAGATTTTAAAGACACTTCTATTATCAAAGCTTTGTATTGCCCCTCTGAAAAATTGGAAAATTTCACGTATATTTATTAGCTTTTAATAAAAAATAAAAATATCTTAATGTACGCTGAAAAATTGAAAAATATATCGGTGAAAGATTATACTTGGATCATTTTTTGGAGCTGATGACTTCCTCATTTCATCTATATCGCACATAATAAGATCGCTATGTTTCTCCGAATAATGCGTAATGTTCCAAGATAAATTTGAAGGAATTTGCAATATCTTTCTATAAGCACCTCCCAAATTATATTTTCTGAAATTAAATGGATATAAAACATAAAAAATATTATAACACAAAAATAATATATATCTAAATTTCATTCTCGGTAACTTACTTATTCTTCTGTCTAAGGTCAGTAGTTAATCCATCTTTTGCTAAAAACTCATCGAACCATGGTTTAGCATAAGGTGGGTATGTAACTTTCCAGCCAACTTGAGGCATTAATACATCTGCCAAAGTATAATTTGGTAAATCTTCTTCTTCGAGAATTTTTACCATAGGAAGATTATATGAATCATCGCTTTCATCTTTTTCATTAGTAGTTCCACTTTGCTGTGTATTCTCATCTATTTTAAGACAACATTCTGCAGCACCTGTTACCTCTTCCATCAAAGTATTTGATAATTCTTCAGATGCTTCGGAAGATTTCTCGATCTTTACGTCTACATCCATTTCGCTTTCAAGTTTACTCATTTTTTTAACGGGTTCTTCATTACCTTCAGTTGCAAGTTCGCTTCCGTTATCATAAACAAATTCTCCTTCATTATCATTATGTTTCACATTTTTTTCATATACTAAGTCCCCTACCATAGGATTTCTCCCAAATTCTTTTATCCTTCTTGATACCATATGATTCCATACAAAACTTTGATAGGCGTGAATATACATTAAGCGAGCATTCCTGGGTATTGAATCCAAAGCACCTTGAGGATTATTAATACCAGATATACTAAGACCCTTTAAAAGTGTAGCCTCTATTTTATCATATCTTCTAATCCTTTTATACGCAGCACTTGCATCTTTAGTTTTTTCATATATTTTTCTAGCTTCTACCAAGTCTTCGTCCTGTTCTCCTTCTCTAGGCTTCAAAATTAAATTGATCGCTTCGTTCCATTTACCTATTTTTTGTACAATACAAAATATATACTCTTATATTAGACAAAGTTTACACAAAATTAGAAAACTTAAATTGTTGCGTAAATTAAATTAAGAGAATTACCTTGAAGTAAAGCTTTGCCTATTTCATAAGTCGGGATAGTAGCTACAGTGCCAAATCTTTGCAGACCATAATAATTTATAAATCCATGATCTCTCAAAGAAATCATGGTTTTTTCAATTTGCTCGTCTGTTCCACTGACGTTTCTCAAAGCAATTCTAAAGCAATTACCATTCAACATGCCTAGTTTCAAAGATTCTGTTTCAAATTTAAAGTTTCCTACATATGCTCCACGTACATTTTTTGCTGCTCTTAATATATCTGTGGGTGAAACTTTCCTGACACTAACCCATTGAGTAGTCCATGCTCTACGATCCTTTGTTCCAGCATAACTGAAATTATTTGGCCTTAAATATAAATTCATGGCTAATTGATTCAGAGCATCCATTGTATCCATATTCACTTTATGTAACAAAAAGTAACAATATTCTCCTCGCTTTTTCCAATTTACCCGTTTATCTCTCCGGAAGTTACGACCTGAGGGCAAAATGTATCATATATAAATCGATAATAATACATTTTGAGTCGAAAATGGATATAACATACTAGCACTGTTATTATTTTTATTTGGTAAAATCATCATGATCTTTTTATTTTCCTTATCTATAGTTTGGCTAATAATATTCTTCATTGCCTTAACAATTCTATGAATTACTTTACGCTGATCCTTATCCATGTTTGTTACATCAATTTCTATAGTAGATTCTTCTGATTCTTTTAATTTCTGTAGCTGATTCCAAAGTGTATCTGATACCATCTTTTTTAAGTCTTGTAAATTTTCATCTTCTTCTCCATCTGATGGAATGTCTTGATTTGTTAATTTAGCGATTTGTCCATCAAGAGCAATTTCGTTAACGTGAAAATCTGTATATCTTTCTTTAATAACACCAAAAAATCCTTCATTTCCTATAAACTCTGTAATTCCAACATCACATTCCTTTAGCCTGTTTCCAACTTCCAATTTCTTTCTTTTCCCATTTGATTGGAAATTCGACCAATTATTAAAATTACGTTTAGAAGGTCTATTGCCAAAATTATTATTTCGGAATCCTTTAAAAAAGTTTCAAACGTGAAGGAATTGGTTTTGTAAAAATGATACTTAAAATATATTTCTTCCAAAAACTTACCACTGTTATATGAACCTCTGTTTTTTCTGTAATCACCGCTCCATCGATTATCTTTTCTAAAATTTTTTTTATATTTTTCAGACGTACATTCCTGTGCAGATTCTTGTTTAATATTATGATTCAAGTTGTTTCCAGAATCGGTATTTTTAATTACCGTTTCAGACATTGTATTTAATAATTTGTTTGTCAATTTTTACAAAATTTTATTTTCTCACTCAAAAATTTAACAACTATAATATCAGAAACGAATTGTTATTTGCAGGTACGAGACTATAACCTAGTAAATAACATGTACTTCGAAGCAGTGTTTCTCAACCAGGAATAATTTTCAGATAATTTCAAGTATCTTGTCATTTTCTGATTAATTAAATATTATAAAAGATATTATTACAAAAAAAGAGTATATATATTAATATATATACTTTAATTAGTTTATAATAAATATAAACTAATGAAATTGTTTATTTCACATTATGTATAAGTAAAAGTATAAGAGAATGAAATTATTTTTGTGAAACATTTATTATAATAAAAACATTTCACTTTATAAATTATTTATTGTCAACTTACATTACACATAGTCAAAATATTCAGATCAAATTAAATAATCGTTGCAATCATTCGATAAGTCGAACGAAATAATCGAGATGAAAATAGTCGATACAGAAAATTCGTCTCTATAATTATGCACACATACTTTTATAAGAGATTAGAATCGTAATATCTAATTGTCATAAAAAATTAAAGAGGAATTCATAGTTCATCGCTCTGTACAAACAAGTACAGATTTGAAAATCTTGTATTTTACTATAACAAAATGATTTTAAAAAAAGTAATATCTCCCACTATCATTCATAAGGTTAAACAACTAGGTAAGTGGGGTCTGAAACATGTAAAGATATATAAATTTTTTTGATTTATATAATTTTTACTATTTTGAATGACATTGGCATAACCTTATCGAACAAATTTTTCTATATCTTTAATCATTGTGATATTATTTGATATAATGTATTATTATAAACTAAAATATAAAATCTGTATACATAATATAAGATAATTAGATCATTACTTGTGATTTATGAATATATAAAATTAATATAATTTTTAGTATATTCTAAATATTCAATTAAATATTCAATCTTTATACAGGCAATGCAAATTAGAATACAAATCATATCATTTTTATTTTTACAGAATTACTTTCAAAATCTAATCTTTTTGCAAATTCTTGCAAACTGCCTCAATTTGGTAGAACATCTAGTAGTCTTGCCAATGTTAGACAATGTTTAAATTCTGGTACAACTAGCAATAGGATCAATTGCTTAACAAAGGTATTGGTGTTATAACATTTATTTCAAATATTTATGTTATAGATTCTTTTCTATGACCTATATTTTATTGTAAATATGTTTCAGTTTCCAGCAACTACCACTTTAGGTACACAAATAAGCCGCAATGCAAGTACACCTACAGGTGATCATGTACGTATGTGGGTCATGGAAAGAGTTGTTTCAACAGCACTACCAATTTTGATACCTGCTGCTTTAATAGCAGAAAATCCAATTCTTGATGGTATAATGTCTGTATTAGTTGTTATGCATTCACATTGGTAATTATTCATCTTTAAAAATTATTCTTGATATTACACCATATATGATTTTTTGTATACTGTAGAATATTTTTGTTTCTTTATTTTTATATAGATTTAATGTGTTTTTATTATATTATAATACATATTATATAGGGGTTTGGAAGCTGTTATTACAGACTATGCACGTCCTAGTGTTGTTGGACCTGTAGTGCCAAAATTTCTGCACCTTACGTTGCTTATGATCTCAGCACTTACACTGTCTGGTCTGTTTATACTCATAAATAATGGTCCTGGGGTTTCAAGAGCTGTGAAAGATGCTTGGGCAATTGGCAAAACACCCCCACCAACCATACCTGCTTCTGATGAATAATTCCTTTATTATATATTTTGATTAGAATAATTCTCTAATTAATATATATTCTGATTAGATCATGAATATGTTAATTTAGATGTTTTGAAATTCTCTTTATCATAAATTATTTAGAAATAAATTATTTGTCTTTAAATAATTGATTGTATTATTCAAATAATAGTTATAAAACTCCATTTTCACTATTCTAGATAATATATAAATTGTGATAGCATAACGAATACAAATTAATTCCATAAATAATTTGAATTAAATAAAATGTATTTATTTATAGAAGTCATAGTACAAAACAAATATGAAACAAATATATCTACAACATTTATATGTATGTAATATAATTTTTATAACATCAAAAAATTCTAAAACATTATTAACGTTATTATCATAGAAACATATCATTCATCCATTATAATTATCCAATAAAAATTATCCTATAAATTAATATTTAGTTTTCTCCCACTTTAGCAGCCTTGTCTATGAAAGATGCGAGTTTTACATCCCTCTGTGATAAACCATTTACATCATGAGAAGACAAAGTAATGTTTACTTTGTTGTAAACATTGAACCATTCAGGGTGATGATCCATTTTTTCTGCTTGCAATGCAACTTTTGTCATAAAACCAAATGCCTGTCAACACGAATATGTAAAAAATATATAACTTTTCTATAACATTAAAAATATAGTATAAAGTGATATATATCATAAAAGATTAATTTTTAAAGTGAAACACACTTGATTAAAGTTTTTGAATAAAAATTCCTTATAAATAGCATCTCTATTTTGTTGCACAGACCAACCATTAGATAACAATGGTTTTAAATCCTTTTCTCGTTCTTCTTGAGTAAGTTTTCCCTAAAAATAAAATATATTTTTAAAAAATGTATTAAGTTTAATTTAAATTGCTATTTAATATATTTGTCAAGTAATAAGTTTATTCAAATTTTAATCACAAAACTACATAAACATAATCTTTTAATAAAATTCATTGCTATTTAAAACAATTTTAATTAAGCAAAAAGTTTTCCTTGACGATATTAGTAACAGGAATGTCAGATCGATGCTTCAATCGCTCCTTATTTCGCAATACTATATAATCCGGAAAAATAAATTTTCTGCATAAATATAAAATTTACTTTTTAATTGATTAATAATAATTTTTTTCGTAATTGCTGCCTTTTTAATTATGAAAAATTACAATTTGTATGCCATAGATCTCTTAGAATCTCAACCACTTGTTACGCCCAAAAATGACGATGTCTAATGTGTAAGTATATAAATAATATATGCTTTTACATATTGTTCATTTGTTTAAAGCGATAAAAATTTGTAAACAGAGTTAAACATCAATTTCAATAATATGAAACAAAAGATCGAAATTTATCATAAAGATTTCAAATTAATGATCACGGATTATTTATAAAATTTCCAATTGATACACGCACGTATTCCTGTAGGTTAAATATTTTACCTTTCATAAAATATTAACAACAATAATACGTTCCGCAATATACAGTAGCGGACAAAAGTTTAAGACGAAATGGAAGAAATAAATAATTGATTTACTTTCCATAAAAAATATAAATACGGTGTTCTACTTTTGGTATTAACTAATTGTACATTTGTTTGTACACTTAGAAAAAAAATTTCATTTTGATATTTTGCTCAATAGCTAAGTTATAAAAAAGGAACGAAATCTGTATAATATTTCGTCGGTCAAAAGTTTAAGACTATACAAAAAATATTAATTTTTGGTTAAAAAATATACACAATTTTTGTTTAAATTCAATATTTTGTTCAATATCCGTTATTTCTTATCCCTTCGGTACATCTTCTTGGCATAGAATCTATTAATTTTTTATATTAATCTACCGTAATATTATTCCAGGCTGTTTCAATCGTAGAGTAAAGTTCATTTAAATTTTTCGGTTTATAACCTTGTACTGTCTTTTTTATGATGCTTCACAAATTCTCGATTGGGTTAATGTCTGGTGATTGCGACGGCCACGGCAGCACGGTGATATTTTCTTCTTGAAAAAACTATTTCACAACCCGAGCCGTGTGCTTCGGATCATTATCATTTTGAAAAATAAAATCATCACTCATATTGTTGCGTGCAAAAGGTAACATTGTGTTCTTGAGTATGTCCTTGTATTGAAAACGGTCCATAATTCCATTGATACGACATATCGGACCAGGGCCGCTTCGAGAAAAACACGCCCACACCATAACGTTGCCACCACCATGTTTAAGAGTTTTTAAAACGCACTGTGTTTTCAAACTTTCGCCAATTCGACGTCTAACGTACCGTATCCCGTCAGAACAGACGCGATTGAATTTCGATTCGTCAGAAAACAATACCTTTTGCCAATCTTCACTTGTCCAATGCTTATGAGCTTTAGCAAATGCAAGTCGTCTTTTTCGATTCCTAGAACTCAGCAGTGGTTTCTTTTGGGGTTTTCGTCCTCTTAAGTTAAAGTCTTCTAATCTTCTCCTAACAGTTCTAGCACTAATTTGTGTATCGTTTTCATAGTTTATCTCCGCAGCAATATTATTTGCACTACGAAAACGATCCTTTTCGCTCAATCGATGAATCCGGCGATCCATTTTCGGTGTTGTTTTCCGTGGTCTTCCGTTTTTCGGTTGATCGCAATACATGCCTGTCTTTAAACATTTATACCAAGCTTGTTTACAAGCTGTTTCTGACCTGTTCACTATATTTGCTATTTCGGTGAAGGTTTTACTTTGCTTTCGCAGCCTTACGATTTGTTCCCTTTCGTTTTCAAGTAAATTCTTTGATTTACCCATAGTCTGTTCCTACCTAAATGAATTTTAAGCAATAAAAGGTACACTAAACAATGATTTTGACATTCCAGAATCAAAATGTTCAAAAACTGTACTCGTACTCACGTTTTACACAGATCGTCTTAAACTAATGTCCACTGTTTCCAAGTGCTAGGCGGTAACTAACTGTTGTAACTCCTACATTGTTTGTATTTAACAACTGACTGTCTGAGGTTACGAAGGTCAAACATACAGCTACGTTATTCCAAAGAGACAAACCGAATAGAAGAACAATATGCGTATAAGATGTTTGTAATCCGGTTTACAAATCATCGTCTTAAACTTTTGTCCGCTACTGTATAATTTTATACATTTATTATAATAATCTTACCATTTTGTTCTTTTTTAAAGCAGGAGCAGATATACTTCTTCGATCGAAAATATGGAATATCTTTCCCCGTAGTATTCCCCCACCATTCATAAGTCGCATGCGCGTTAAAGTCGACATAATTTTATACTTTCTTTTTCCTTGATTATGTCGAGAGATTTTATGTATCACAAGTAAATATTTCAATATTACATGATGAGTTGTTCTTAAAGGTCTTTTTTATATTATTACGTATTCCAGTTCAATATCATACATATATTGTCCTAAAGTATCAATAAAATTTCCGTGCGTTTATTTCCTTATGTAATACAAGATTTACGATTCAAGATTTATTTTACTCTCGGATTACAAAAAATTAAGTGCAATACAATATGCAAAGATTCTTGGAAATGAATCATAAAAACGATTGGAAATTTTAATTTGTTTTAATCATCGTAAACATAACCCTATCGGTAAATTATTATCTTAAAAAAAAATATCAAGTACTCTTAACATTACTATTTTAGTTTTATTATTAAATAGTTCTACTATTATTTATTAAGTAGACTATATTTATGTAAGTATCGCCGTTTCTCTCAAATCACTATCGGAAGCTATATAAATTAATCACTTACACATATCACGATCATATAAACAGGTCTCGACACTCGCTAGGGGAAACTGTAAGAAAATTGAGTCGTGTTTAGTTGTGTAAAATCTACATGAAAGGATAACGAAATCCGTATTCTTGCGAGACGGACAGAGATAAATAGAATATCTTTATCTCTATCTGAAACATTCATACCATATCACGCATGCGTAGAACGAGAACTTTTTTGTCTTCCATGATGACTTTTCGCAACTAGTCACAGCTCAATTTTCGGATCGTTTTCCCTAGGATTTGGTATATGAGTGTCGAAACCGGTTTATATGGTCGTAATATGTACTAACAGAGAGGAACAGAAAGTATTCACGTTCACAACATTAAGTTGACCTTCGAGAAGAAGTGCTGCACCAAGCGGCCAAGTGCTGCATTCATTCGGTTCTATCGTAGACAAGAACCTAGTTTTACGCTAGCATAGACAAAAACCTAGTTCCACACTAGCATAGACAAGAACCTATTTAGTCCCACGTTCCACAATAGCATCGACTTATTATTTAATTCTACGGTTGTATGGAAAAGTTCATGCCTTTCTGACCAAAATATACAAGTATGAGAATAACAAACTCGCACGATAATTGAAATAAGCTGATCCAAGAAAAGGCAATTAATTGTTTACTATATTTTTTTTTTTGAAAAGGACTCTATTTTAATCGATAATGGAACAATGGAATGATGGAATAATTTTAACATATATTCCATACATAATAGCTTTTTATATTTAACATTAATTTACTTTTAACATTAAATTTACCTTCCTCGCGATAATGTTTTTGTTATAGTAAAATCTAAATTTCATTTTGATTGTAATTTCACTAGTTGATGTACAGAGAATAATATTACTGACGTAATTACGATGTTTAACTGTTTTATGATTTGATTATTGGATTTATTAATTGCGTCATTTTATTATAAAGATATTAAATTGTGAGATTTGAGTCCATTTCTTAGTAATTCCTTTTTAATTGCTCCGTTTAGGCCGTCTCTCGTACAAAGACTTTCATCCATACATGTGGTTAACATCGACCATACTGATTGCGATTATAAACCTTTTACTCGCTCTTCTCGTTGCGTTGCCTCACTTTTACATTCACATTCATGAAACAGGGAACGTTATGTTAAACGCGTTAATCTATTAATCCTCAAACGTTATCGGCAAATAATAACCAACGTGATGCATCTGAATGAATTATTAATTCGTACATAACGAAGTGAATATAATTAATTTAAAAGACTACCGATTACTTTTACAAATTACGTACTTGAGAAGAACTATTGCTTAAATCACGCGTCTCGCTGCTATTTCAACGAAGGAAATTGATCATATTTCATGTTTCTCAACTTCTACAAATCATTAGTGAATTCTTGTTCATTGTTTTACCTGACACAGTTAATTTCCAGATTAAGTGTAATTAACTTGCGATTAGATAATTGATGTTTAGATAATTGAATGAAAAAGCACAAAATTATGTCGTTATTTCAATAGGGAAGTAGTACATAAGTGTATCTTTTATAAATGACGAACACGATACATAAAATCTATTTGTTTACAGAATTTTCTTATCAATTTTCAAACCAAAAGCTAGTGGTTTGTTGCCCTTACGCTCGTGTGTAGCGTTGGAAAAAATGCATTAAATTTTATTCACGATTTATTCCAATTAAAGATATCCGTGCTCGGACCATTTGTTTTTTAATCCCTCGATTATTACATAGATATATCGTTCAAAAAAAATACGGATAGAACACGGAAGAGAAGAGAAAATAATACGGGGAGAATGCCCATTTTTGAAGATGTTCCTTGCCTTTCTAAGATAAAG
Organism: Bombus pascuorum; assembly: GCF_905332965.1. Lineage (NCBI taxonomy): Eukaryota > Metazoa > Arthropoda > Insecta > Hymenoptera > Apidae > Bombus > Bombus pascuorum. The sequence goes on along the minus strand of NC_083488.1, from coordinate 2,036,436 downwards.
AACACGAGTGAGACTGTCAATCGAAGCTCGATCCAATTCACGAAAGCCTTCAATTATCACTCGAAACGTCTGCTGTTCGATCAATGAATTTCATTTCACTTATTCGTGTCAGCGTCGAGGCGATCCGTAATCGAGTAACTGGCTACCGTTCAGATTTACTCTCTCCTGTCACGGATATCCAGTCGCTAACTATTCCACCATCGTCTATGCGGCAACGTTGTTAACATCGTATATTTGTGCAATATATTTTCAGATTGGTCCGCATCCTAGAACCAGCTTGCGCACGTTATCCTGTCCGCGGATGAAAAATAAGGTTGCGCAGCCCATTCGCTCAGATGCTGCCGCATCTAACGATGCGATGCTACCGTTTCTTTCACCCGCATCGTGCATCCTGATGTTGAGTCACAAGATATTCAGATCGAACTGTGCCAAGACTGACAATAAAAACAGCACTGTAAATTAGGTTTAAGATGTTATTTAATTAATAGAATTAATTAATTAATTAATAGATAGAAAGTAGTATGTATATATGTATTTGATAAGTCTTTTAATCGTTTAAAATAATATCACGAATGTCGATGAACATGATAGTTGGTCTATTTCTTTTGAGATATACCTTATATTTAGACGATCCGTCAATGTTAATTTAAATTTGGCAAAAGAATTTGAATTTTTTAACGTGTATTATATTCGTATATCTCGAACATTGTACGACTAACTCTTCGATAGAATATCAAATAAGATAAGGAATAGAATGATAGAATGAATGATGCAATGCATATTATTTTGCTGAATAAATGTTAACGTGCAATGTATATTACTTTACACCGCCAAAGTAACGCGAATGGTGATGATGCTACACAGTATTGATACAAAATGTATACTATCAGCGCTTATCATCAACATACTCAGGGTCTTTCCGTTTTCTGTAAATATAAAATCGCCAACTGCGATAGATTCTGCACTTTATAAATCGGAAGTTTGGATATCGGAGGATACGTCCATAACGCCTGTTCCTTTTATTTTCTTATTCGTTATATCATTAACGCTAGTATAATGAAATTCACGTGGATTATGTAAGTAATAATTATAGAAAACGTCTTTATCGCTCGAATAAACCGTAGAATTATCTGTGACGTACGTCATAATTTTTCAATAATCTTACAGCGTATTTTTGGCTGCCATTGCAGCCGATGTCAATAGCATATTGAACAACTCCTTTGGTTTACGATGGTTATTAAGTGCAACTACAGAAGAATCAAAACTAAAGGAAGAACGACCGCTTTGCCTTACTCAACAATGCAAGTACCTTGGTGAGCAAGAAATATTTCTTAGATTCCTTATCATACTGTACAGATTTTCCTACGAAGTAATATACAAATCTTACATTGTTGTAATCTTTTAAATACTGGATCCATATAAGAGAATGAATAGCTTCAATTTGTCTGCTACTTAATAGCGAAGTCATTACGAGAGAGTATGAACCAAAGCGTGAATCCATGCGAAGATTTCTACGAGTATTCGTGTGGCAATTGGCCAAAGCATAATCCACTTCCTGTTGACGAAAACCAATGGAATTTCTTAGTCAAGGCAGAAAGAAAGGTCGATGACCGTCTTAAAGGTTTGCTCATTCTTTTCGTTTAGGATTATAATTATAATTAATACTGTCTCTACAAAGATCGTTCACTTATGTAAAGAAGTTAATTACCTTATGGTTGTTATCGTATGTGCATATAGATTGCGGATGTTTATACATTTATCGAACGTTTAACAACGAATAAATTTACAGACTGTACGTAATATGAAAAGATATATAAAATATCGAAAGCAGAGTATTTACGATAATATTCATTAGTCGAAACAAATCTCTATCAAAATCTCATCTGTTTAGTTAGATTGCCAAAAATTTAAACATCTCAAATATTTCATTGAAAACGTACAAAGACGAAATATCGCGAAATACGAAAGTAGCGAAACAATATAGATGTGTCTCTAATTTAACATTTTCTGTTTAGAAATTATGGAAGAGGAAGTGAAACCTGATGATCTGCGTGCAACAAAATTCGCTAAAATGGCGTTTAAAGCTTGCTTGGACACAGGTATTTCTTAATGAAATATAATTCACAATTTGTTAAAAATTGTTTGATTAATAACATCTATCCTGATTTATATTACACATACTTTAGATATTAATCTTAAAACTATATCACATTCTTTATGTCTTAATAAAATAGTACGAGCGAAATATCATCGTCAAGTTAAATCGTACAATTAATTTACAGACGAGATAGAAAGAATTGGTCTTCAGCCACTTGTATCTACAATGTGGAGGACAGGTGGCTGGCCATTAATAATGAAGAAAGATGAATGGGATCAGGAAATATACAAATGGCAAATTGTGGACGATTACTATGCTCGTTTGACAGGATTAAATAGTTTCCATGATGTACAGGTTCCCATGAGGTACTTGATCTATAATGAAAGATCAAGGCTGTTTGTAAGTATCTACTCACTCGGTAATCATACTTAGTCCAGACGTTATTAAGATCAATCAAGATTCTTCATGTATAAGGTAACGATTGCAAAAAACAACGCTGCTTGATGTTTCAGGTCGATACTCCTCGATTATCGGCAAAAGTGGACAGACTTCTAGATTTCGATGAAATCTACGTAGCTAGCAGCGAAGAAGACGACCTCGAAGAAGAAAGTCAGGAACGAGGTAGCGAGGAATGGCCACGCTCTAAAGAAGACGACGAATTTCAAATGCTAGAAAAGGAAATCGTTAAGAAAAATATTAATAATCGTACGATTCACAGGGAAAGAATAAGTGAAAAGATCAAGACGATGAAGAAACATGCCATGGAGATACAGTTAAAAGAAGGAACGAAAGGGGCCATAACGCGAGCAAGAGTTGGTAACAAGAGACGATACGTGGAAAGAATTGTTAAGTCGTGGGAATATGAGTTAATATATAAATCTGATAGCGTTGGAAAATCTACAGAAACGAACAGTGGAAAGAGTCACGAAAGAATAGAGGATACGAATAACGACTTGTACTTTGACGACGATGATAATGAAAGTGAAGGCATCAGCGCGGATCAAGGAGAATACAATAGCGGCGGTAAAATCGATGAAAACGATGAAGAGAATGATAATAGCAATAATGCTGCGAGTGGTAGCGGTAGTGGTGATTATGAATGGGACGACGAAGACGGTAATGGGAGCGGTGACTATGAACGGGATGACGAAGATAGTAGTGGAAATGGCAGCGGCGATTACAAGGATAATGATAACGAAAATAGAGATGACGACGATAGCGATAATAGCGATAACTATGACGGAACTAGTAAAAAAGATATGGAAGTGGAAAATAAGAGAAAAATGTACGCAGAGTATATACTAAATGTTAGCATAGCGCTTTCTGAAGCAAGAGGCGTTTCAATACCAAGGGAAAGGCTCCTGGAAGACATTGGCGACTTGCTTAAATTTCAAATAAGACTTCTAACGGTAATGCGATGGTTTTATCTTAATCCATTGAATCAATGATACAGAAAATGATTATTTCTTTGTTCTCAAGATTGTCTATATTTCTACAGAGTATTAGATACAGAAAAGATGTACTTTTAACCCTCGATAGAGTAAATTTGAAGGTGCAAAATTACATAAAGTATATATGAAATGTCCAAATACATTTTATAATATTTGATAGGTAAAGCAGTTTTCTATCAAGGTTTTATCTTTTTAATTGTATTATCGAAAATATGAATTTGCATAAATATCCACGATCCATTAATATTTGTATTATGTACTTTAATATTGATAATGTTAAATTTATAATATTATATTTTGCGGTTAGAGAGCTAAAATTTGTTTAAGATTGGAGTATGCTCCGAACGTCCAGATTCTTAACTTTCTACTATATTTAATTACGTTATATATATATTATAATTAAAACATTAATGTTTGTTAATGTGTACAGTACATACACAAATACAAGAAAGCGCTGACCGCTGAACTTAAAGCACTTCAAAACAGATACGGTGCTTTGAAGGCTTGGACGGAAAACGGGAAAGTAAGGGAGATTATTCTATTTAAAAAGAGAATAAACTTAATTAAAATTTATCGAAGATGTACCATTAATTTTTCTAGATTAACTGGATGACGAAAATAAAAGATGTGTTTGCTACTGGAGGTATGGAAATTCCTGACGATTATGTCTTAACTTCAGCCGATGATTATATCAAAGCGTTGACAAAATTATTAGATAGAACTCCAAGTAGAATAATTGGTATGCCTAAATTTATCCTATTCATAATACAGTCAATTTTATTACAACGATAAAGTAATAAATAATTTAGAAAATTTAATATAAATTTTATACAGTGAATTACATACATTGGAATTTTCTTAGTAAAGTGATACACGCAACTACGAAAAAAATGAGAGAATTATACTATAATTGGGATGGTAAAGTACCCACAAGGAGGTAACAGCGCGTTATATCGATTGAAATATTCTTTTTGCGTTGAAGTATTTTAGAAAACAAAGAAACAAATTCTTTTTACAGAACAAACTACTGTGTCGAAGAAATGAATGCGGTAAACATTCTGGGATACGAATATGTGAAACGATATTTACCAGAAGAAGTTCTACAAGCGGTAAAAAATGAAATATTAATACAATGTAGTGTAGTATCGTTATAAAATTCTTTGTGCGATTACCAAAGGCTTCAGATACTGTAAACGACATCCAAAGAGAAGTTGAATATCGAGTCAAAAATTCAACTGGGGTGGACATTGGAGTCGGACATATTATTTTGGATAAATTAATATACATGAAGAAACAGATCGAGTATCCGAAATCATATCGAAATATTACTATCATGAAAGAACGTTTCAGAGGCGTAAGAATCTAATATATCTTTTATTTTTAATTTTAGTACACATCTATCTTTGATTTTCGTATCTTTACTTCATACTCGACTAATTTTATAATCACACTTTAGCTTAGCGCTAGCAAGTCGCATTTCGAAAACATGTTAAGCATTATGAGATATAAGAAATGGAGAAATCTAAAAACTTTATTCTCGGAAAATGATGCTTCCGAAGCATTTGGAGAGTAAGTATTTTCGTAACAAAGACGATACACTGTTTTAAATACCTATGTTCACATTGAATTTGAGCTAATTAAAAAGATTAACTTTTTTACAGACGTACAAGCGACAACTTTAATCCCTTGCTAGTAAACACCATGTTCTCACTATGGCAAAATAACATTCGTAAGTTTTAAAACAATGTAAAAAACGAAACCTGGCTAAGAATCAAGATCGTTAACGATGAAAAAGAAATAGAAATATATTTTTCTTATAATATTCGTAATAAGGAATTTTTATTATTGCAGAAATAACAGCAGCAAATTTTCAACAGCTCCTCTTTGATTTTAGACAACCATGGTAAGAACCTATATATTAGCACATTTAATATATTTGCCTATTTTATTAAAGGTCGATAAAATTACTATAATAATTAATTTAATTTGCTCACAATGTATAATTCTTTGCAAAGTATTATTTCTCTAATGTAGGTACACAAGTTATGGTATTATCGGACTAGTCATGAGTCATCAAATAAATCATGGTTTTAGTGTTATAGGTAGATTACTGTAAAATATCGTTGATTATAAACTCGGTTAACGAAAGCACTGATATGTTACAAATAACTTGTAGATCGTATGTTCGACAAAGATGATGATATCACGGTCTGGTCACGTAAAATGAAAGACGCGTACCGCAAAAGAGCGCAATCTTTCATAGATCAATTTACGAGATATGGTGTTTTGGAGAAAAAAGTAGGAGATTCTATACTACAGGTATAAAGTTCTTTCCGTGTTATATTTTGTATTTTCTACTACGACGATATAGATATAAAGTATATAATATACTGTACTAAACTACTTTAGAACTATACTTGTACATCTCTATCTTATAATTCTAGAATTATGATCTGCAAACATCAGGTGAAAATATTGTAGACACAATGGCCTTAAACTATGCATTTGAAGCTTACAAACGAAGGTTACGAGAATGTGGAAAATCAGACGTTATGCTACCAGGATTAGAGCACATGAGTAACGAGCAACTATTCTTCTTGTCCTTTGCTAATGTGAGATAAATTTTTTATTTTTTTAACTATACGATATCAGATTTTAACTATAACATATTCATAACGTAAATCGGTTAGCGAAATCGTTATTCGAAAAACGTATCTTTTACTGATTACTATTGCTATTATTTTATTATTATTATTTATTATTTATTATTTTTATTATTATTTAACAATGCACGAATTAAATATATTCTTGAAAATAAATTTATACGTTCTAAAATTTACAGTTGTGGTGTGAAGTGATAAAACCGGACAAGTTAAAAGAGGAAATAAGAGACGATCTACACCGTCCCGGTTTGTTAAGAGTAATTGCTTCGATATCTAATTCTAAAGATTTCGCTGAAGCTTACAATTGCCCATTAAATAGCCCTAAGAAACCCAACGGAGAAATGTAGTATATGAGAATAAAGAGATTATGTATCATTGATTGGATAGAAAATTCATAAAAGATAAATAATTAATCGTCGAAGTATTTGAAATTTTAAATACTTCTACGCGTTCATGACAATTATAATTAAGTATAATTTGTACTAATAAAATATGTATATCGTATATTTTTATTCGAAAATCAACTTTTCGCGTCAAAAAATGTGAAAACAATAAAATTATGAAATTCATACGTTATTTTATTTTATCCTATTCTCACTGCATTCTTAGCGTGTTTAAAATTTGTGGTATTAATAAAAATTTATAAATAACGATCAAACAGTAGAGAGATTGTTTTAAGTGAAGAAACTATTATCATATTAAAAGTTAAAATACATAAATTACATAAACTATGCCTCATTTTGTTCAGTTTGGATAACATTTCCTACAAAATGTATTTTGTTAAGGAAATTAAGGCAATTACGCTAAGGCATCCCAAGAATTTGATAATAATCGTAAGTTATTACAACATCTTTCGTAATTTATAATAAATGGTTACAAGTTTTCTTTATCACAACATAAATAATACATATTGCTATTTGGTAATCTATAAATGTGAATGCTTATGTATAGGAGAATGAGAAGAAAGCTCATTGACAAATAAAACATTTTATAATCGAGACATTTTAAGATTTATAAATATTTTCTTCCTTTTTCATAAGTACCTTCTTCCTTATTGTGCAAAGGTGAAAATTTCATTTACGTTCATCTTACATTCATATTTTTGCTGTAAAAACCAATCAATTTTCTATTCAAACGATAACGCATGTATGTATATCTCAGGAATAACAAACACTGAAATTTACGTAAATGAAAAAAAACATGCAAATTAAGCGTGTAAGATCAACATAAATAAATAATAATTTCTGTTGTTACAGATTTCATATATTTTAAGTGAAAAGATTTCTACATACACTTACTTATATGAAATGCATTTAATTGAAATTATCAAAGCGTCAAGGACTCTAGTTAATAATTATATCGTTCATACCGAAAGGAAATGAATAGAACATCAGGATGAATGAAGTTCCTGGATGTTGTATTAAGATATTTTATCTGCAAAATCGCAAGGGCAGAGGATGCAGATTTACATAATTGTTGCAATATTTATCAAAAAATATTTTATCACAACACAATTTTTTATCACATTAGTATGAGTATAAAATTCATGACAGCCGTTTTTCTCGCGTATTGTAAAAAGAGGAAGGCTGGATGTCACGTCGAAAGCCTAACTTTCAAGTTTGGCTTCCATCACATCGTTAAAATGTTACGTCTGCTACTGATATTGTAAGTAAGAATTTACATTGAAAATTCTTTGATTAAGTAACTTTGACTATAATCATTTATATCTATAATAATTTAATAATTAGTTCAATTTAATAGTATAGTAATTTATTATATTAATTTTGCAAATGCTTCCAGAGCGTCCCTGTGCGTCGTTATAAACGCCGGTTTAAAACTCGATGATCTGTTGAAATATCCTCGCAGTTTACAACGTTTGTTTGAATCTAAGGCTGCTGTTGAAGCGAAGAAAGATGAACGTGAAGTATGTAAGACCGAAGAATGCAAGCTGATTGGTAAGTAATGGATATATGGGAAATAAAATTTTGTTTTCAGTTTGAAAATGAAACGTAGCCTTTATAAAATTTCTATTAAAATATATTGTTATCATATAACGCAGGAACAAAAGAAATTTTTAGTTCTCTGCAATCTTGGTTTGATTGCCTCTTTAATCAATACAATAACCGATCATTTTTTCAATCGTCGATCATAAAATAAAATTTCGTAATTTTATGCTTATTATCTTCTAATTTCTATTTTATGTGAGGCGAATAATAATTTATATATCGCTTGTAAGTTTGAAAACGATTAATTGCCAAATTGTTTGCCTTCGCGACACAGCACAACTGATCAAGGGCAGTATGGACGTGTCCGTAGACCCATGTGACGATTTTTATGAGTATGCTTGTGGCAACTGGTCGAAAATCAATCCTCGGCCTGAAAATAAGACCTCCTGGAGCTTATGGGATATGGTAGCCGAGAAAATCAAGCAACAGAGTGAAAGTTAGTGCGTCCATGTTATACATGCGCTTAAATATTGATTTATTTTACCGATAGTAGCTTTCGCTTTATGCCTAGAGTATTAGCATTACACTAAATTATCACATTATAGTAACTTCACAGCGAAATAAAAATTTATAAAAACAACACTATACTTTAATGTTTTATCGTTTTCTCAGATATAATTACCGTTGAGCCACAACCTGACGATCTTTACGCGGTGAAACTTTCTAAGAAGTGGTATCACAGCTGTATGGACACAGGTACATTTTCAGCGTCTCATTATGTATTTAAAGAGAAACATAGTAGTAACGATCGATATAATCTATTTATAAATCATTATAACGTATTGAATCAATAAATTTTATTATAAAATTTAATTATAAATTGATATATTATCTTTCTATAAGCTAAAGTAACCAACTTCTTTCTTCAAGGCCGTTGGACCAAAAAATAAAATATAATAGAAAAATGAAATAATAATCGGTATAATTATATATAAAGATTATATAAACAGGGATAAATCATATGTAAATTAATAATAATAACAATAATAAATGTTTTACAGATGCCATAGAAAAAAGAGGAGTGGAACCACTATTGTCAACCCTATGGAGACACGGAGGATGGCCACTTATCATGGAAGAGGGGGAGTGGGATGACGATATATACAACTGGCAAATAGTCGATGACCAATTTGCTCGTTTATTAGGATTTAACGCATTTCACGATTTACATTACGTCCCACTATCATCTGAAGACAACAATACGATAATTGTACGATCACAATTCATAAAAATCTATTCTACTACGATTGAGGACAAACATTTATATATTCGTTATGATAAATATTATTTTTTGATATTTCAGATTATGTTTCCTCATTTACCGGAGGGTGCATATGAGCTTATTACAGGCGAGAAAATATTGAATTTAGACAGCAGCGATGAAAATAACGAAAGCGGAGAAGGTAGCCAGGAAAAAGGAAGCAGGGAAAAAGCAGAACAAAAGCAGCATGAACAGAACGAGGAAGAAGATGAAGAAGAGAATGAATATGAGGACGATTGGAATACTGTAGAAGAAGATGAAGGAGAGACGGGGAAGAAGAAAATGATTGCTAGAAAACACCGGAGAAAATTAGGTCACGCTAGGAAGGGGCATAATAAGAAAAAAGTTATGCATAATATTATTGGTAAAAAGAAAAGGACGAAAAGAATTAAAAGGAATACTGTAAGCGAGAAACCTCTTCATAGACTATTGCGTAAACTAAAGGCTAATAAATATAATATCAACAATAAGGTCAACAATAATGGACGTTTGTCACGCAATAAGTCGATCACAAAGAAACATAGTATGAAAGATAAAACGATAAGGAAAAATTTACGACACCACTTGAGTCGCAATAAACATAATAACAAGAAGAAGAAGGTGAAAGAGAACAATAAAAAAGGGGAAGTATTACGCAAAAGGAAAATACACAGAAGGAAGATTACCAAGCACTTAGGGCATGGCAGAAGGATGCATAATAAGAACAAAGCATTGGGAAAACATACCTACGAAGAGAAGATGAAGAAGAAATTGCAGAGGACTGGAACGAAAGCAAAGGTTCATGCCGGTGAAAATCATAAGCACCAGAAAATTACAGGCGCCACGGCGCATCACGTTGCAAACAAGATGAAGGTTTTGAAACCTAGGCAAATATTCGACTATACTGAAGATACGTATAACAGTATCGATACCAACGATGACGATAATAATTACAACGATGAATATAACGAATATAGTGCCAAACCTAACGAAGACGATAACGAGGAAGAGAACTACGATGACGACGATTATAACGATGAAAGTTACGAAGATTCCGACGAAGATAACGACGAGAATGACGAAGATAACGACGAGGATGACGAAGATAACGACGAGGATGACGAAGATAACGACGAGGATGACGAAGATGACGACAATGATGACTATGATAATAATTACGAGTATGACGAAGAAGAAATTGAAAAGCAAAGACAAATATATCGAGATTATATATTAAATGTATCTTTAATACTTTCTAAGGAAAGAGGAATTGAAATACCGGAGGAACAAATGGTGAAAGATGTCGAAGATCTCGAAAAATTTATCATCGATTTGACAGAAGTAAGTAATCTATTGTTTTTACGTATTCTACGTTAGTTCGCAACTAGACTGCGGATTTTATGCAAATATGGGAAATTCTAAGATACAAAAATCCATAGGATACGACGTATAATGTGCAAAAATACATGTATCTATAAATATATAAAATATTTCAAGCATAGTACTCGTAATATTTAATAAATAAAGAAAATTATTTACATAGATTTTAATCTTTTAACTATGTTCAGGAAGATATGAAATTGCATGAATACAATATAAATATTTGTTAATAACGATATTTATTTATTTCAGCTCATACATTCCATTCAGGATGACGATAGTTACATCGAGAATATAACGCTTAAAGAATTACAAGAATACTACAAAGATTTAGGTCCTATTTCGCACACTAACAGAGTAAACAATTTTATTTATTTTATATTCTACTTAAATAAGATTCGCGGATATTGAAATGAAAATTTATATAATTTACGAACATCTAGATAAATTGGGCGAGAAAAATACAAAAAATATTTTCCGAGGCTGGATTGGAGCTTGATAACGACGTAGAAGTTTTTATACCGTATCCCAAATATATGGAAGGACTTCATACCTTGCTCGCAAAAACTCCAGAAAGAGTACTTGGTAAATTGATCGATATTAAAGATATTTCCATTCTAATCGAATTAAAATATTAAATTCTTTCGTTTGTTGCAGTTAACTATATTCATTGGCTCTTCATTAGTAGGATAATGGTAGCTGGACCATCGGAACTAACAGAATTGTATATACAATGGATCGGAGACTGGTTACATGCCGCGAGGTTCGTATAATAATACGATCCGTTGAAAATTGTTAAAATTACACGTTACTTTAATTTTCATTTCCATAGAAAGGAGTTCTGCATGGAAATTGCGCCACTGGGTAAATTAGCAGGATACGAATACATTAAACGATATCTGCCAGAAGACGTAGCAAAAATGGTAATAATTTTAATTATGCACCTTCCTACCTTACAAGATAAAAAATATTTTCAACGTTTGATATTCATTAACATCCCTTGAATATCCAAAGGCCAAAGACATGATCGATGACATACAAAAGGAAATCGAATATCGGATCGAAGAGTCGAAATGGATGGACGATGACACTAAACATTTTGTTTTGGACAAATTAGTGCACATGAAGAACTGGGTTGGTTATCCATATTGGCTCCAAAACTCTACACTCGTAAAACGCTACTTCCGAGGGGTAATTTTATTTTCAATAATAATCAATGATAGTAACTCAAGCATGTAAAAGCATTTATAGTCTTGAAATCAATTATTACGTTAATCGTAACTTTAAATTAAATCTATTAGAAATTTAATATTCGTTAAGGTAACCTGTATATATATTTCATGGTAATGAATCGTGTTTCGTGTTTTTAAAGTTTACAGTCGGTACTTCATTCTACGAGAACTTGCTCAACTATGTGAGATACTCTAGATGGAAAGACTTACGACAAATGGTAGATGATAGAAATAAGTAAGGTTTCATTTTAAAATAACTAACTTAAAAAGTAACTTAAATGTCGTATTTATGTTAATCGATGTCATACACATTTATATATGATATACAAGGTATATATCCACATGTATACATCTACGTGTATATTTATGTGTATATATATATATACCTGTATAACTTTGTAGTTACGAGATGGATCCCTTGGAATTGAATGCTTTCTTCATACCAAACGATAATTCTATATGTACGTATTTCAAAACATATTTTACAAATATAGAATCGATACGATTAATTATATTTTTTTTAATCAAATATGAAGAATGGTATAATAGACTATATTCTTTCAATACAGCGATCACAGCGGCAGATTTGCAAAATCCACTGTTTGCTCAAAATCGACCTTGGTAAATAACGAATTTTTTAGTATTTACATACATATGCCGTATTGAAGATATTTAAATATAAATATAATTATTATTATTATCGAATGTAAAATTGATTCTTCAGGTATGTGAATTTCGGTATCATTGGTCTCGTCATGGGTCATGAAGTAAATCACGGATTCGATGATGAAGGTGAATTATTATGAGAATATTACAACTTGACAAATAACGAACGAGACTTAATGAATCAATTGAAATTAGGTCATCTTTATGACGAAGAAGGAAATCAAGTGGAATGGCTAACTGCAATGGCAGACGCTTACGATAAGAGAGCAATATGTTTCGTGAACCAATACGATGGTTATAGTATCATCAAAGGAGAAAATTACACGATCGAGGTTCTTGACGTTAATTCTAACTTTACAGATATATCGTAACTTATTTTTATACAGGAATTTAAGGATTTTATATAAACATTTTTATTTTATTTTAACTCGATATTACTTCAAACAGAAAAGAAAGTAAACAATTAACTTTTTAAATTCGTAAACATCTAATTTATTCCGTTAAATGATTTAAGATAATGAAATAAAATCGCCCTAATTTAAAGTTCATCTATACCCTGTAATTTAAGATAGAACGAATTATTATCCGAGCTAAAGAATACAACTTAGTCTATGGCAAATGTTAATTATTCTAAATATTTTCAGAATTATGGTAACAAAACCGCAGGTGAAAATATTGCGGATTCGATGGGTCTGCACGCTGTATTCGGTGCTTATAAACGAAGGGAACGAGAATGTATAAACGCGGATCCTGCTCTACCAGGACTAGAACAATTTAGCAACGATCAACTTTTCTTCTTGTCATTTGCAAACGTAAGTTTTTGTGACACTTATTCGATTAAGATATCAATTCTTCAAATTTAGAATTAATTGAAGAAATTTAAATATACGCAGCCTTCTACATAAATTCAGTAAGGATTGCCTTTTTACGTTTAAAATTTCTAGTAAAAATGAATAAATAACTGTTTTGGAATGTGATATATTCTTACATTGCACATGACATATTATCTTTTAGGAAAAATAAGATTATTTCTCTTCCTCTTTTGATAATATTTTTCAATTTATTTTCAAAATTATTAGATATGAATGCGATATTTAAACAGACATAGTAAAATTTGTGCCATTGCGTAACTTAAACATTAAAAATTTTACTTACAGTTATGGTGCGAAACAGCAGACAAAGAAGAATTAATATCCCAGGGCAAATACGACGTGCATAGTACGGCACGTTTAAGAGTTATTGGTCCGGTGTCAAATTCAGAAGATTTCGCCAAAGCTTTCAACTGTCCAGTAGGTAGTCCTATGAATCCCGAGAACAAATGCAACATATGGGAATAATTAAAAATTTCCGAAACTTTGATAGATTTTCACTTACAGTTTTTATAATGTAATTGTTTTTTAATGAAATATAGCTTACGATTTGCAACTTACTTTAAAACTATAAGTTTAATTCACAATTACCTACTTCTGAATAATCCTTGTAATTATCTTACTTAAATTCTTTTCAATGGATATTATGAATTATGCGACCTAAATATATTAAAATAAAAAAAAGGAAAAAGCTAGTAATTTATATATTTCGAAAATTCATACGGTAATTCTAATTATATTAAATTCAGATTAATATTAGTTTATAAATATACTTATAACATACTCGTAATAAACATCTACTATGTTTTCACATCAATGGAACACAAGATACACCCTAGACTATAATTCTTTTTTATCATTCACCATATTAGTAAATCAGTCCTCTCTCGATGACAGACTTTTCAGTCCATCTATTGAATTTAACCTTAGCGTTTTTTTTTTCTTTTTTTTTTTTGCACCATCGCCTTTCTATAAAACTCAATTACTTTTTATCGTATATCGCCTTGAACTCCATATTACACGAAAGAACAGAGATGTTACATTAAGGCATCAAGGTAGCCTTCGACGTTGCGCGCTTTACGAGAAGCGAAATGCAATGACTGCGAACGATCACGCAGACAAAATTAACTATAATATCTGATTTATACACGTTAGCGACGGTTAACGTAATTTGAAGTATAAGAATCCTCGTTCAAGCTGTTGCTCAATGCAAGATTGTAGAGATTAACCTTTGCATTGGAAACGTTACTTCGTTTAGTATAATATATATGAAAGGAATATTGAGTTATTTTTTATGTACAACGATCATCAATGAAACAAACAAAGAGAGATTCATAAAGAGATCTTTGTCCTTTCGTCTTCTTTTTCGCGAATAAATTTTTTCAAATAACTTTTACAGACTTCTAGAGCGTTAAACTTCTCGTCCATATCTTTTGAGTAAATTTTATAAAGGCTATAACAAACAATAACGAAACTATTGATATTATATCCCATAAACGAAACGGGAAAAGTTGAAGGTTTCAGCTAAGATTTAAAATTTCGTGTCGATCCTTCGTTGAAACGAATTCAAGCTGTTTTTTCTCAATTATCTTTAATACCTAATCAGTATGCAATGTACGGTATTCATCCAAATATTTTATTATTGAATAAGAATTCGCAATTAAAGCGTGATCAACTTTGCAACAACTTGCAACTTTGCAACAAAAAAAGAAGAACAATAATAATTATTTTGAAATACTAACAAACACGCGAAAAATGTTGCTCGTTCGATAAAGATAAAAGACTATGGAAAAAGGAACCGAAATTGTTATCGCGAAGAGCGCAAGGGCCGTTGGTGCATAACGATGCGTTAACCGGTAATAAGTCATTCGCGTTATATCAAAAGTGTAAGCGCCTAACCGCATTGCGTCGTTAACAGCGCAAGTGTTGCAATTCGGTGAGACAGTTGTAGATCGATGTAGGGACAGTAAATTAGATCAGGCAAAAGAACATTACCTAACTGTAGCACGAGCGCTCATCTTCAGACACAGGCCTCCAATACTTTCACAGATCAAATAGAAGTGGTGAAACTCCTCGATTATACCGGTGCATCGAATGGGTATATATCGCATTTGCTTCAGCCAGAGAAAGCACGCTCTGATTCATCGGAATAAATGGCCACAGTTTAGAGCGGATGCATCCCATTATAACGTGCACATCCACTGATAAATTATCACTTTCGCTCGATCGATCGTGATATCCTGATAACGTGTTTTGAATTGCTAAATTTGCAAACGTGCGGTCGGGTCTTTTAATAGTCGTGGTCATGTCGAGATGAATTCTTTTTCTACTTGTTGCATAAGTAACCGACGAGGTTGCATAAATAACGTGAACAGGGGTTGAATTATTTGAGAACGACACGAATCGTCCGTGTTACGAGCTACAAGTACATCGAAATATGCATGTATAAGGTGTCCCAATCTTTTGACTAAAACGGCAGAATAGCAATAGCAGGAA
Source organism: Bombus pascuorum (assembly GCF_905332965.1). Classification (NCBI taxonomy): domain Eukaryota; kingdom Metazoa; phylum Arthropoda; class Insecta; order Hymenoptera; family Apidae; genus Bombus; species Bombus pascuorum. Next base: position 2,020,335 of record NC_083488.1, on the reverse strand, counting down.
AAGATCGGCAATAATTTTATTCGCGTCTGCGTATCCTACAAGAAATATTTTTAATACGCGTTAATGTCCCTTAAGTAATGTTACATGTTACATTGAAATACATGCAATGCCCCAATCTTTTCCAGCGCAAATTTATCAGTACTCTGTATGATGTAGAAACAAATAAAATAGATAATGAATGTTATTGTACAAGCGGAAGTTATTGGAAGCTTCGTTAGGATGTTAAAATAAAAATTCAATGGAAATGGTGAAAGATTAGGCTGCTACGATACAAGAAGATTGACAACCAAATTACTAGTTGTTCATACTTCGTTTCATAACGTTTATCCTTCCTGTCAATAGGAGACTGACAGCGGTACAAAATTGAATTTATTACTCTACGAAGCTCATTTTTTTGTTTCATTTGTATAATCTGTATCATCAATTCTTAGTATTCACCATATGTGTATCGAGATTTGTACGATATACTTTCTATATCTGACTGCTTTTCCGTCTCTATTGTCCCTACTGGCTAGGTTAAATTCTATCTGTTTTCACTCTCTCTTTTATTCCTTGACTCTCTCTCTCTCTCTCTCTCTCTCTCTCTCTCTCTCTCTCTCTCGTATGCATTTATTAAGCATGCTTTAACCACGGTTAATTTCCCTCGAAGGAATTTAAATCCATCTACTTTTCTATTCTTTCACGTTTTAATCATTTCTTCCCCTCTTTTAAATTTTTGTGTGTTTTCTTCTATTTCGCAATTTTAATAGCTTCAGGTTCCTTAAAAATGAATCTTCGAGTACTGTTTCGACTACAACGTAAGATTATCGATCTTTTATTGAATCGCCATAAGCAAAGTACGCCTTTCAAGGACGAAAGAGAAGTACCGCGTTCTACGTGGCAACATGAAAAACATTCGTGTTCTTGTTAAACTACTTTCATACCTGTCTCTTCTCATCTTCACACATTGCACACTCTCCTCTTCTTTTATTTCTATCGTTTCGCTATTTTACTCTCTTTGTTCTTCGTTTCTTTTCGTTTCTTCAGTCTTCCGCGTTTCTGCTTTTATCTTCCACCTTTTCTCCGAATTTCTCTGTTTCTCATTCGCAAACATCTGAAATAATTAAAATTTTCCAATTATCGCGTTTGTCTTAATTTTTCAACGGCAAGTTGTTTTCAACGATTAATCGTTGCAGTGTAATCGTTGTACTCTATCCACGTACAGAGTAGATAGGAAGATTGAAAATTACAAGTGAAAATTTGAGATCGGTCAGAAGATGAAAACGCGATGAAATAAATACTTCTCGCGAGGAGATTCATCGCGGCGAGGTTAAAAGTAGGAAAATCATAAACCGTTCAAAAGATAGGCACGATTACAGAAATCGCGTGTGCGGAGAAAATCGTAGGCTAGAACGTGATTTAATAAACACGAAGGATAAAACGTTTGAGGTTCGCGCAAGAAGGTCGCGAAAGAACAATCGGGCTTCATAAAAGTGCAAAAGTTGCACGCGTACGCAAGCCGGAGCAATCGCTTTACGTAACAGTTATCTCCGAAACTAATTTGCTATGTTTCCCCGTTGACGCGCCGCTGTCCAGAGATAATCATCGGAAAAACTATCAAGCAAGTTCCTCGAGTTAATTTAGCCGTTCGTGACTTCATTTATCCTTGCTCGTTTATCCTTTTTTTTCTTCGATCACGATAAGCATTAATCTTCTTCTTTCTCTTTCTTTACCACGTGCAACGTGTCCATAATATTAAGTCTTCTACGATCCTGGAATTTTTGTATTTCAATCCTTTGCTCGTTTTAACAAACAGAGAACATACGTACCGTTCCAACAAGATGTTTAACATAAAATTAGAAGGAGAAATGGTGCATGCCAATACGGATATTTTTTACGTCCTTAATAAAGATGGAACAAGTTACCTTTTGACGTTAGTGAGATACAATCTATGACATTGTACACGGAAGACGAATATATCCGTCGAATTGGCTCGATAACGATTAACTCGATGGCGATTGAATACCGAGCTGTTCCTCAAAGCGTTTGCGATATTCTTCTATCCTCTTCAAAAATTGATCCACTTCGCTGCGAAGATAGACGCCTCCATAGTCCACTTAGCCTGCCTATCGAACTCGAAGGAAATTTCGAGCGATACATCAATGCCAGCGTAGCGTCCGCTTTATCAAGCATAGAACAGTTCGCCTCTGATCATTTATTAAATCTGAGCAGTCCGTGGCACCGCGTTGCGCGATGCGATTTATGCACGAAGAAGATTCCTCGAGTCTCGCAACGTGCCGCCGCGGCGAAACCGTGGCCGATGTATAATAAAACGGACACGGCGCGATACAATCGAAACTGTTCTAGACCGATTAAGACGAATTTCAGGATTCGCGAACACCATAAATCTCCAATCGTAAAAATCCTAGGTACCCGCCGCGCTATCTCACTCGTATACGATGAGGTGCTGATACAATAAACCTGTGACGCAATCTTGCATAATGTATCCCTATCTTAACCAACATCCCACGTTGCCACCACCTGTATTCAGCACGAGTTCACTGATTGCACAAACTTTCTGCATCCAGGATACGAGCGTGTGTACACGTTGGACAGTTGAATCCGTGTGTCTGCGTGCCCTACTAATGTACCAACGCGACATTTTTCGGGATAATTGAAGCGGTCGCGTTTAATTACCTGCCGGTATTAATGCGTCCTGATCGAATTGACCGAGCCGCAAGAGCGAATCGTTAAACTGTTTCTGACGATTAACATAACGTTCGTTGATATTTAAAGATCGATATATTTGATAAAAGTATTTAATTAGTCTGTACGAGATACGAACTTCTATCTTCGATTTCTCCAAATTTCGTTTCTGTTAAATGTAAGATAAAATTTATACCGAGGAAATGATAAATTTGTAAGTATACTGTTTGAATGGGCTCACGTTTATGCAACGATGAAAAGCGATTTGTATAATTTGATCGCTATCGATTTATTATCTTCGTCCCTTCCATCCGTGTGTCCATAGCAACATGCTAAAGGATATAGTTAAGATGCATGAATTCCAGTCGATCAGGATTCACGTATGTGCATCTTAAGCAGCGATGTTCTTAAACCCTTCGTGTTTCAATGACGTGCGCTTCGTAAAAACGTATGAGAAAGTCTGGCTGGCAGAAAGCATGTTGTTGCCTTAACTGTATGAGACATAATAGGTTTAATTGCCATCTCTCCTTTTCAAGTCCTCCCTACATGAATTACGCGATCTAACTTTTTATAGAATCTTTCGGTATCGTCTCGTGCACATAGATGGTACACGTTTCTTGCTTTTTTTCGTCAAACGTAAAGAACCTAACCCGAATCTATTCCTTCGTGAAAAATGTCAGATAGTAAAGGTCTCGACAAACCCGTTCATCACGAGGAAAAAGCTTGTAGAACATCGATGTAACCGTGTATTAACTTCACGTTGTGACTGAAACATCAAAGTCAGGACCAAAATTAGTTTTATCGACAAAGAACGTAATTTAGCATCTGAGAATGATCTCAAGTGAAATTTGAAGAACGAATCTTTAAACGACGTGCGATTGAACTTTTAGCCAACCATATTTGTCAATGTTAAGATTATTCTTTTGTTGTTACGTTCGTCACGATTAATTTTACCTTTGCAATAAACCTGATCTTCCGTTAAGTATCCGCTCATCAGCACAGTACGGTAAAAAAAGAGTAACGGTGAAGCGTACGCGGGCGTTAATGGACCACGTTATGGCAACGCGTATTAAAGGATTGCGAAATCGAAAGTACGAGGAAAGTATATTACGCCATATAAAAATTGGTCTGCATCAAACCCATGACATTCGGTATCGAAGGCTACTTATCGCTTGCGAAATTAAACGGATGACCACGGGCAGTACATTCAGAGCAAGAGATGTTTAACAAAAACGTTCATGAAATATTCGACCCATCGTATTTCGTAATCAATTAAATTCTCATTTTACTCTCGGAGCAAAAAAAGAGTTAAGTAAGTTAGTTAAGTTACAGAACCGCTTTATGCATTGAGAAATTACGCGAGAGTTTACATTAGTAATAATACCGATTTCACGACAGTGAGAATCACTATATTCGGGTATTTTTTAAATTACTCCTTTTTGCGATTAATATTTTACAATATTATCATAATAGCAGGTATATTAAAGTACACTAAGTATATCATTAGTCTGGGTATAATATTACCGTATACTATATATACCTGATATGTTGCAAATGCGTATATTGCTCGAGCGCTCCATCCCGTTTAATCGAAGCGCAAATCACGTGTCGCGGAGTTGCACCCCAAGCTCGGGACCCTGGTTCGCGCATCGACGCTCGAAAAAGATTCGAATTTGCCGGTTAATTAATCAGCGACCAGAAGCGTTCTATTAATCATCGTTTCGTAGCGCGTTAAACAACGTTCTGACTTCTAATTAGATAGTTACCTCCGTAATTAGTACATTCGCTTAACATTGCTTAATGTCTCATTCGCCTGACTTGTTCTTCGATGGAAGAATCGCATCAGACATCGAACAATTTCGTGAAAGTTTCCGATGCGATGAGACGAGAGCAGTATTAATCAAGCCTTGGTTAACGAAGACGAGCGGTCGAAGTTGCCATCCTTAGAAGGTCCGTATCCTTACGAAGTCCTGCATCCTTCTTCGTTTCTGCCGCTCTAGCCACCCGACAGAGAGGCGAGAGCACGAGAAGAACGATGCTCCAAGTTAATGATGCGCCGCATTGCGTTACAATATAGGATTCGTAACCCGTGAAATATGGAACGAATCCGTACTCTAGGTGGTTGCTACGGTCCCACTCTTCTTCACTCACCATCACTACCGTCACCGACTGATTCAACACCACCGTGACACAGTTACACCGGTGCCTCGCTGTAAATCCTACAGCGCTTGCACCAAACCGTGATCTAGAAACACGGATGAATCCCGGGATATATAAAGCGGATTAGAACCAAAGTTTGTCATTCCCTCGACACCATCCAACGGTGGAAGGTGTAGCATAGCCAAAAGGTAAAACCGACGGAAAACGAAAGCCTATCTGGTGAAGCAGTTCGCGTGATCCAGAGACTCGCCTTCTCAAGGATAAACGAGGGAAAAACGGTGGCCAAGTTTATTGTTCCGCCCGGAGGAAAGGCCCACCGACTTCAACATGTCTAAGGTGAGAAAACTTGAATCCAGAAAGACCAAGAAAATTATATCTGTTGCAACTGATAAGCATCGAGCAGGAAGAAGCGCGCGGCAAGGATTGTTTCGTATGTCAAAATGTCCCGAGCTATTCTGCGACCAAGTTGCTTAACGCGAGAGAATTCTATTCTTCGCAGTTACTATTTGTGTGGCAGAATTCCGGAGACAATAGGAAAATTTTGTTCGCGAATTATCGTATTAATCGACAGAAAGAATTCAATGATGTTTCCGATATATCTTTGATAGATCGTTTGGTTGAGTTTAGTAGAGTTGCGATTCTAGAAATACTAAAGATCCGATACTTAAAGCAGCAATCTAAGAAACACGATAAGATAGAAAGATCTACGCAAACTCCTGTTTTTAAAAATTCATGTTTGATTTCCAACTTAATTCTGTAATTCCTATCACCGTGTCAGACTAGAGGCAACAACTGTCTCTACTTGAACAACATATACAAATGTTAAAACCTTATTCATACAGATTGGATTAGCAGTATTCGTCATAGCCCTTACCCTGGTGCGCTCTGAGCCGCCGGTGAACTCATATTTGCCACCAAGCGGCGGTGGCAACGGAGGAGGTGGCGGAGGACCATCGAATACTTACGGCCCGCCTGGTTTCGACGGGCAGAACGGCATCGGAGGAGGCGACAGCGGTCGTAACGGATTATCAAATACTTACGGAGTACCTGGCTCGAACGGTGGAAGGAATGGCAATGGCAGAGGAAATGGTTTCGGCGGTGGTCAACCTTCTAGCTCTTACGGAGCACCATCCAATGGACTCGGTGGAAACGGAGGTTCAGGTGCCGGAAGACCATCCAGCAGCTACGGAGCACCTGGTGGAGGAAATGGTTTCGGTGGTGGTCAACCTTCCAGCTCTTATGGTGCACCGTCCAATGGACTCGGTGGAAACGGAGGTTCAGGTGCCGGAAGACCATCCAGCAGCTACGGAGCACCTGGTGGGGGAAATGGTTTCGGTAGTGGCCAGCCTTCTAATTCTTATGGTGCACCATCCAATGGACTCGGTGGAAACGGAGGTTCAGGAGCCGGAAGACCGTCCAGCAGTTACGGAGCACCTGGCGGAGGAAATGGTTTCGGTGGTGGAAGCAACGGAGCTGGCAAGAACGGATTCGGTGGTGCTCCATCGAACAGCTACGGTCCTCCTGAAAACGGAAATGGTTTTGGTGGTGGCAATGGAGGTGGATCTCCATCGGGTCTCTATGGACCTCCTGGAAGAAACGGTGGAAACGGCGGGAACGGTGGAAACGGTGGCAATGGAGGACGGCCATCGAGTAGTTACGGAACGCCTGAGAGAAATGGAGGAAGACCATCGGGTCTTTATGGACCACCAGGTAGAAATGGAAATAACGGCGGCGGAAATGGAGGATATAACGGTGGCAATGGTGGATATCCATCGGGAGGACCGGGTAGTAACGGGGGTGGCAATGGTGGATATCCTTCTGGAGGTCCTGGTGGCAATGATGGCTATCCTTCTGGAGGTCCCGGTGGTAATGGCGGCGGTAACGGCGGTTATCCTTCTGGACCAGGTGGAAATGGTGGCGGTAACGGAGGTTACGGGGAAGATGAAAATAACGTAAGTATGTTTGGTGATAATTATCTATCATGACCAATTATTTCTGATCGTTACAATATATTTTTTATTGTTCGTTGTGAGCAATAAATGAAATTATCCGAGTGGTATTTACTGGTATAGAAAACAAGAGCACCGATAAGTTTTAGAATCAAATATATGTTATTGAAACTAATACATTTAATTCATAGTAAACGATATAACTACGCAAGAATGGAAATTTAATTGATTTCTCTCACCGTCAAGTATTTTGTTTAATTTTTATTGCCTACTACGAGTCAATACGAATTCTTAACCCTTTCATAGTTTATGACCTATAACTATCTTTATTATATATCTCGATGCTAATTTAGGAACCAGCAAAGTACGAATTCTCTTATGAAGTCAAGGACGAGCAGTCCGGAGCTGATTATGGCCATACGGAAAGCAGAGACGGGGATCGCGCACAGGGAGAGTTCAATGTTCTGCTTCCTGATGGCAGAAAACAAATCGTCGAGTACGAAGCTGATCAAGATGGATTTAAACCTCAAATTAGATACGAAGGTGAAGCGAATGGCCAAGGATATGGTTCTGGTGGACCAGGAGGCAATGGTGGAGATAATGGATACCCAAGTGGCGGACCTAACGGGGATGGAGCCGGAGGTAATAATGTTTATTCATTAGGCAGGCCAGGTGATGGGCCTGACTTCACCGATGGTGAATGAAACATACATATATCTACATAAGTTCTTGGCTGAAACTACGTTTCAATCTAATTTCATCCGATTTTTAATCGTAAATATATGTAATATTTGAATTCTTAGCAGGCTATCCATCGGGAAGACCGGGTGGTGACAATGGCGGTTACAGAAACGGAAATAACGGTGGCAACGGTGGCAACGGTGGAAACAATGGAGGATATCCATCCGGAAGTGGTGGCGACGCAGCGGCTAACGGAGGATATCAATACTAAATGTTCATCTAAGCGTAGTAATATATATCGCGTGTATTACAAAAGGGGAATACATAGGGCAACGTTTATCATAACGCATGGGATAGTTTCTGTCTGGAACAGTAAGAACGCAACTGTAATTGTGAGCGATGATAATTTTAGTACGATCGAATTTTGATATCGATCTTTACTATATTTAATCGTTTTAGGACACTTACAATTGAACGATCATAGAATGAAAAGAATGATCACTCGTTTAACGTTGAAAACAGGCAGGTTTTCATATTGCAATGCTTCGTTTGTTTCAGACGTAGTATCCTTCCTAGTATAAAAGGAATAACTATTCATAGGATAAACATAAAGACCTCAAAGTCAATCCTTAGAAATGAACGATATTGTTAGCTGTTAATCGCATACAACTTCTTGATATATTCATTTATAACGGAATTCACGTGCAATAATACTAACAATATCGTTTAATAAACTTAGCAAACGCAGTGTCATTACTTTTTAAATCAATTTCTCTCTCAGTATATATAATAAGACTCGTAAATGAATTGGTTATCATTATATATACCATTTGCGATTTTATACGTGTGCAATACTCGTCTTCTTCGAAATAACTATAATTTCCTTAACATTTGATGATCTATCTACGATTTTATAACTACCACCAGATGTATACTAATTTTTAACGTTTGTTAAGATATTGTATTTATTACTATTTATCATACTATATATATATATATATTTTAACGATGTTTAAAATGTAGCTGTAGAAACAAACGTCCGCATAAATAAAAATTGCGGTAGGCCATAATGTGTTCAGTGTTCAGTCTTTCACTTACACCTTTCACGCTATGTAAACGTTATTCTACTACAATTTATATGAATATACATATGTATATATACATATATATTATATGTATTAATATGTATACATATATATTATATGTATATATACATACATATGTTTGTGTATAATCATCTAAATGATCTAAAAAGAAATGTGTACGCGAAGTAATAATATTAATCATATTTTTATATTAATGAAGCACTTGTTTGTAATGTAATTATCGTATTAGGTGCTTATGTACATATAATCTGCTTCTTTCGCATTTATAAATCAAATTCCTAGGTTTCATATGATGGCAAACAAAAGAACAAGTAAATAAAGCAACGAGTGCTCTGAATATTTGATAAATACCTGTAATTTCAGACAAAGCAGTACATTTCGTCCACAAAATGTTCGCATTCGCAAAATATGACAAAATATTCAAAGATGTGATCTGATATAAAAATCATTAACCATTCAGCCTAATCAATCAAAAGCGCACAATTTTGTTTTTAAGGAAATTGTTTCTTGATTATATAACAATATATTGTTATTTCTATATCTTACGTTTCTAATAAAATAATACGCCTAAGAAATGAAAGAAGTGTGTTTATAAATATAAAAATGCGATTATTTATTAGTACAAAAAATGGTTGATTACCTATTTGTGCAATTTGGGATTAACATTTATTTACATTAAGCATCAAGCGATTAACATTTATTTACATTAATAAATTTTAGTAAAACTACATTATTCGACTATCAAGTAACATTTGAATGTATCAAATCAGCTATAGCTTTCTGCCTAAGAGTGTACAGTTTCTTCACCCATTTATCGAATCTGGCTTCCTGATCGATCATTATCTAAATAAAAAATATTTGAAAATAAAATGTCTAATATTTATATTATTCGTGCATATAGAGAAAGAAAAAGATATATTACCGAAGAATGAAAGATACTTTCAGATCCACAAGGAACTTCAGCCACTGCTGGAACTTGTATAGTATCTGCGTTAATATCTATAACAATGTTCTTAAATTTCTTTTCCTTTGTATTAGATGAAAATTGTTTGGGTGTAAAACCTTCAGAATTGATTTCATCTAACACACCTTCTTTAAAACGTGGCTCAATTGGAAAATCACCTAAAAATAATTTTATGTTAAATTAATATGATTCCTGCAAAATAACATTAGTATAACATCCTAATTTGTATAACTAAACTTAAAATTTTCCTACCCTTATTTTCTATATAAACACAAGATAAAACTTTTCAATGTTTATAATACTATAAATTCAGATTAATAATAAAATATTTATAACGTGAAAAATAACATATGTAATCAAAATCATACCTTTTATTAAAACATTTTTAGTTTTTTCAGACACAATAGTCTTTACATTAGATTGTGAACTACTTGAACGACTCCCAGATTTTTCTCTTGAAGCTGATCTAGCTTTTCTCTTGGAATAATCTGAAGAATGTGATCTAGAATAATACCTGTGTCTTTCTCTTCCTTTTGAATTACTATTTCTAGAGCTTTTGTAACTTTTTTGACTATGATCTCTATCTCTCCCTCTGCTTCTGGAATGTGAGCGATGTCTACGCTTTGTTTTTGAATGTTTGGTTGATCTTCGTCTATGAGAAGATGAATCGCTAGAATCTGAACTAGATGATCTGAAATGAAGGATTACATATTAAACTACATTTTATAATCAGTTTTATTAATATAAATATATATATTAATAGAAATTATGAGGTTATGCATAAAATTACAATCAGGTATTGTTTTAATATAGATATTATTTACCTGGATCTCCTACTACGTCTTCGACGATACTTGCTATTATGATCTGAGTCCGACTCACTAGAATATCTCGCCATATCGATCAGACAGCTGATTCTTTACTCAGATTTAGGATAATATTGTTAATATTACTGTTTAATATCACTGCATTGCAATGAATGTAGCGTATAATACTATAGCGCTATCTATAGGTATAAATTTGAACACATAAATTATAAATAATTTATAATATAGAATTTATAACGAATCGATAAATATCATTCACGCATTAATTTTCTGAATAAGTTAAATTATTCAATCTTTTATAAAAGAATTAAAAATTCTATCAATAGTTACAGTGTTAATAATTTTATACGCATTAACCATTTAACACCATATATCTATTCTTCTTTAATATTATTATTTCAATACTATCAGAGATACTATCTAATCTATTTAATCTGTCTAATGTTGACTACCAATGTTTAACTAAAAAGATCAGGCATCTGTTACTTATACATAAGGTTTTTAAATATTTAAGACATATCCTAAAATTTATTAAAATAAAAAATATTTTACAATCGAACATTATTTAAAATATATTTTTTTGACTTGTGTTGCTCCCTTGATAATTTCGATAATTTGTCAATTGTTTCATATAATAAACTGTAAATTCTTACAAATATAAAAATTTACGTATTCGTGTTGCTTTTCAAGAAGTTTTAAAGTTAGTAGAAATTTAATGTAATATAACATGGCGCCGGTAGACAATTCACCCAGAGAAAACATGGGAGCATTTGATTTTATATATTCGATAAAAGCAAATGATACAATACCGGTACACATTTACAAATCTAGAGATACTGGAATTACGGTTTGTATAGCGGACGTTGAAGGACCTGTTGTAAATGGTTACTTGTGCCTCGGTAATTTCTGTTGTTTTTATATTTCTTGTGTATTCTTAAAATATGGTATTTATTTAATTTTATTACTTTATATACGTTATATATGTATACGTCATATATACTATAGATATATAGTATATAGTATTATAGATAATACTATTTTTATAAATTTAGCTACTGAAGCGCATGATGATGATGGGTTACCACATACATTGGAACACCTTGTTTTCCTGGGCAGTGAGGACTATCCATACAAAGGTGTTTTAGATCTATTAGCTAATAGGTGCTTGGCATCTGGTACTAATGCTGCAACACAAGTTGATTGTACTTTTTATACTATGACAACTGCTGGAAGTGAAGGATTTTTATCTTTAATGCCTATATATTTAGATCATATACTTTATCCAACACTCACGGTACAAAATATTTATTTAATAATTAATAATTCATAAAGTGTAAGATGTTTTTAATTAATAAAATTAAGTATAAAATTATTTATTAAGGATGCAGGTTTCCTTACTGAAGTACATCATATTAATGGTGAAGGAGAAAATGCAGGTGTGGTTTATTGTGAAATGCAAGGAAAAGAAAATATAGGAGAATATTTGGTATACGTAGAACTGTTTAGAGCAATGTTCCCTGGACGATGTGGTTACAAATCTATTGTTGGAGGTAAAAATATTAGTCTTTCTAATATCTTATTATTTTAGAATAGAACATTAAGTGATGTACATTGCTATTTTTATAAGAAAAATATTACTTTTTTTATAGGAGCATTGAAAAATCTAAGAGAAAGTACTACTAATGAAAAGGTCAGGCAATACCATCAAGAATTTTATAGGCCTGAGAATTTGACAATAGTAATCACTGGCCAAGTAAAACATGCAGATGTGTTCAAAGCGTTACAAATTATAGAAAAGAAAATAATATCAAAAGTATATATGTATAATTGTTTGGATTTCAATTCTTCGTCACTCTCATAACATAGTTAGAACTTAACGGATGTTTTAGGGAAATAGAGGTTTCTTTAAAAGACCTTGGCAGGATCCTGTACCACCTCTCACTGAAAGTATAGATTTAGACGTGTATTATCCTTGCGATGATGAAGATAATGGAGTAGTAGATGTTGCTTGGCGAGGATCGTCTCCTATTACCGATATGTATGAGCTTATCGGTTGTACATTACTTTTAAAATATCTCACGGATACATCAGTTAGTCCACTGCAGAAAGAATTTGTTGAAATTGACGATGCATATGCTAGTAATGTTGGCTATTCTTATTGTACATATACAGTATCTGTACTATACCTTGCATTTGAAAGTGTACCAAAATCAAAAATTCCTCTGATAAAAGATCAGCTGTTAAAAGTATTAAATGATGTGTATAAGAAAGGTATTGATATGAAACGAATGAGGACAGTTGTTCATAGACGTATCCTTGAAGATTTGAGTAGTTTGGAAAGTGAACCGCATGATACGATTGCATATATGCTTTTTGGATATGCACTTTATGGTAATACTAAAGAAGATGTAAGTACTTGTTTTGGGTCTGTTATGAAATTTTACTAATCAAGGTATCCTTATAATAATTATATATCTGTTTCTGAAATTTTAGTTGGATCAGAGGACCAATCAGGTACAAGCTCTTAAAAAATTAGAAACTGAACCTGAATCTTACTGGTTAAATTTGTTAAAAACATATTTTCTTGAGTCTCCATTCGTATTAGTTAAAGGAATTCCCAGTTTGGAAAAAAGACACGAATTAACTGAGAAAGAGAAAGACAGAGTGGCTAAACAAATTGAAAATTTAAGCAAAGAGGGGCTCCAAGAGAAAGAAAAAGAACTACAAGAAGCAATTGCTAAAAATGATGTATGTAATTTTACATACATATATGATATATATAATATTCTTTCTTACACACTTTAATTTCGTATACATTTAGATACCAGTACCAGATGAAATATTAAGTTCTGTTCCTATTCCATCTACTCATCTTATCAATTTCCACTACATCAAGAGTTATACAACAGAAAGCAGTAAGCAACATTCTAGATTTGATGTATCAAAGTTGCCATTTTATACATATTTGGATCACGTTAATACAAACTTTGTTTATGTATGTACTTGTTTATTATTTGATCATACTTGAAACATCATTTAACTGACTATGCATTTCTTTTACAGATGTTTGTTATTATGAATACTTTAGATGTTAAAAAAGAATATAAACCTTATATTCCTTTATTATTGGAAATAATAATGGAGTGCCCAGTAATGAGGAATAGTCAACTTGTTCCATATGAAGAAATTGTAGCTGAATTGGAAGCAGATACCATAAGGAATGATACTAACCTCGGAGTTTCTAATTCTTCGAGGTTTTCATGTGGACTATACAGTTATACTGCTCTGTTAATACTTGATGTAATAATTCTTTATGTTAAAATTCGTTTAACAATTATTTAATAATCTTAAATAATTGTCTCTTTATAGCTTGAAATGGAAAAATATGAGAAGGGTGTACAATGGATTAAAGAACTTTTATACGAAACTAAATTAACTCCAGATAGATTAAAAATTACAGCCGCAAAAATGGTAAATGATGTCGCACAATTTAAAAGACAAGGGAATAAAATTGTGAATGATTTAATGCAAGGATTGATATATAATAAGGGTAAAAAATTTAAAGAATTACGTAACACGTACGCGTGCACACACATACATAATCGTGTGATTGTAAATAATAATTATATTTTTCATTTTCAGATAGCAATCCTTATATATCTAACATGTTACGGCAACAGAAATTTCTTAATAATGTTTTGGAACGCTTAAATGATGAAACAGGCCAAAAAGAAGTTATTTCAGAAATTGAATCTGTTAGAGAAGTGTTAACAACACCTAAAAATATGGTATTGTACATGGCAACTAATGTGGATAAATTAACTGCTCAAGTACCAAATGTTTATAGCCCATGGAACACATACTTTTCTACATTTAGTACATCAAGCAAGACTAAGTTAGTTTATTTTCATGACTTAAATTATAAATTACATGTTCGCATATAAATAGTAAACATATAACTGTACAGACTTGAAGCCATTCCTGATTCAGCATTGATAAATTCTCCAGATGAGATTCCATTTAAAGGTTGCGTTACAGGATTAGGTTCTATAGAATCTTCCTATTTATGTCAGAGCTGCTCATGTATAAATGATTACCATAGTCCAGATTTAGCCCCTTTGCTTGTTTGTATACAATATTTAACTCAATTAGAGGTAAATAAAAAATAATGTAATATCTCTGTAATAATTGTAAAAGTATTGCATAATATAATAAGTATTTAAATATCAATATTTTTTAAGGGCCCTATGTGGAGACTTATTAGAGGTCAAGGTCTATCTTATGGGTATTATATCTATCCCAAACCAAATGAAGGCCTGTTATATTTATCATTTTATAAATCCACAAATATTGTAGCAGCATATAAAGAAGCAAAATCGATTGTAGTAAGTATATGTTTAGATCACAATTAATCAAATTTGTGACATTCAAAAAATGAAAATAGCATTACTGAACTTTTACATTATTATAGGAGATTCATATTTTCGAAAATAAATGGGAAAGATTACTTTTTGAATCGGCAAAATCTTGTTTAATATTTGAAATTATTGGAAAAGAGCAGAGTGTAGGAGACGTAGTACAACAGTCATTATTGTCTTATTTTAAAAACGTACCACATGATTACACTCAACAAATGGTACAACGTGTATCTGAAGTAACAATTGAGGATATGAGTCGTATAGCATCTCAATATTTAAAACCATTATTTGATCCAAAACAATGTAAAACAACTATTGTATGTCATCCATCTAAAGTACCAGAAATTGTTGATGCATTTAAAACGTAAGTTAATAAATGCTACAGTGATATATTCTAACATAAATATATATATGTAAGTATTTGTATTTATTTATATGTATTTTTGTTACAGACTCAATCACGATCTTAAATCATACACTACTCTTGAAGAAAGTTACCTAAATGATTGGTAAATTTTATATATATTAAAAAAGCATGCCTCTGAAGTTCGACAAACATATATTATAATGGTTCTGTTCAAAACACAGCTTCAAAACGAATTTAAGCACATTTGTTACTCATTTAAAAAATGCTTGTTGATTTGCATTTATGGATCAATACTGCTATAAAGAAACTAACAAGATTTAGTCAGAATGTATACTTCTATAAAAACTAAATAATTCTACAGTACATTTGTGTATGTTTTATTATCCCTTATACATGTTGTTATTTAAAATATAGTTTTATCTTTTGTGAATTGCTTAAAATAACTTAGTTTAAAGTAAACTTAGTTTCAATCATTATTAATATAGGGATTATGATGCTAAAATATTTTCTACTTCCAATGCTGATACACCTTTTTGTTTCTTTGGTAAATAAACTCCACCAAACACTTGTAAACCAAGCATTGTAATCTTTGCAGTGTCTAATGGTTCTGCATCAGGTACTTCTCGTCCACGATAATATGGTTTAAAATTTATCAAAGGCAATGTTACAGTTGAAAAGTCAATATCTGACATTGGTGCCTATTGTAATTTAATATAATTTTTGTATTAAATTGATACTTGAAAATTATTGTTATTTAAACATTGTAAACCACTCGACTTAAACACATTATTTTAAAAATTACAACTTATAACTTATTAGTTATGCTTTTAAGAATAACTTAAAGTAATATAGCTAAAGTTTACCATAAAAAATTGTTCATATGTTATATCTTCATTTGAATGAAGGCCTTTGTGTCTAAGAACAATTTTATAGTGACTATTGTTGCCTTGTCCTCGACAATTGATTTCAATATTTTCAAAATTGGATAAATTTAAATTAGTCATTGTACGTATCCCTGCAAATCCTGCACCATTTGGTTGTGGATTTAAAAGAGTAAAGAATATAGCTCGTTGAAAAACTTGTGTTGTTTGTAGTGCTAAAACAGCTTTTGATTTTCCTACTGTTCTAACAGTGTCAGATATTTCTCTCCAATTATCCACATTTTCTACAGTTGTAAAATCAAAAAGTATTTCTTTATGCCTAGTTAATTAAAAATAATGAATTTTAATTGGAGATAACACTTTTATCAGGTAGTTAATTTATGTGTATATAAAAATCTTTTTATTCATTAAAAAAAATGTTAAACATACATGTATTTTGTAAAATTTTTACAATGTACCAACAGCACATTTGAAACATACTGCCATTAGAAGTTATAAATTATTAATTCCTTTTAAATTTCTGATGATTAAACAGGTTATAATAAACAGTTTGATGACAAAAACAGGTTACAATAAACACAGATAATAAATGCAATAATAAATTGTATCGTTAACATAATAACTCTTATTTATTATCAACGATTAGTATCAATACTATTCGTAATCTCATATTTTCAAACATTTAACACATTAACAAAATATTTTATATAATTAACTAGGAAATTGAATATTTCGGTAAAGAATAAATTATCTTATAAAACATAATAATTTTGTATTTCATCTTAAAAGTTAAATTAGTGGAATTTATTAAAAAATAGTAACTGTCAAATGTACATATATATATATATATATATATATATATATATATATATATATTTTGCCAAATTAGTATTAACCATTTAATTCTTTCATTATTTATAAATTATTATAAGCATAAAATTAATCTTTATAATCATATGTATAATACACAAGAAATACATATATGTACTTACTTATATGTACATACGTATAGCTCTACATTATTACATGAAACAAATTTTCAAATATATTAAATCAAAATAAATAAATAGAAAAGACAAAAATTTCTTTCAAATAACATTATACTGTGGATATTCCATAAATTTTACGAACATGTGTTTTTTAAGTATCTTTTTTAAATAGAAAAATTAAATGTCAACATAAAAAATTAACATTGTTGTTATCAAAAATATAACTCACCCCCTTATCGAGCGGAACATCATTCCAACTATAAAAATATTGTAAATATATTGATAATTCATTGTTGTTTACCAACTTTTACCTTATAATTTTACGTGAAATATATTTCTATTTTTATATACTTAGTGACTTAAATTTATGCAACTAATGCAAGTCAAAGTGATACGTCCAATGTTTTAAAAGTACACTTTTGTATATAATGAACTCGCGCGGCAAAATTAAAACATATTTTTGCAGCACACATAAGATGTATTATAAAAGATTTTGTCCACAGATTTATTATCTTAAGATTCAATATTTGCGACTTAAAGACTGGAAAAGAATTTATATATATTAATATATATATGTATTAAAAACAGAAATATGAAAAATACTAATAAAACAAAAGAATCTCTTTTTTTAAATAGTCATATAAATTGACATATATGCGCAGTAAATAAATACAAAATATTTAAATATCATCTGTGTTAAAATAATTTAGAAACATCATTGAAATGATAATATGAAGTATTATATATATATATCTTTGTAGTAATATTACGTTATATCGAATAAACACGTGATTATATGACATGATAGATTTAAGAGATAATTAAATGAAACATGCGCTATCAGTTTTCTACGTAACTTGCTTGTAATCTATTAATTCTGCCGTTTTGGTTATGAAATACATCGCTAGAAATAACATTTTGCTTTAAATTTGTTGTATTAAGGATGCAAAATCAATTATTCTAATGCGACTATAATATAAATATTTATTTTTGTTATTATTTATATATACAAGATATGGAAAATAGATAAGTAACTGAAGTTGAAATTAGGTTTAAACAATAATACATATTAAATAAAAAAGATTTTGTTCTTGTTTTCTACATTAAGTTGATTCTTATTGATCTCCAATTAATTAGACGTTATGTGTATACATATAACAGGATAATAATTATTTTAAGTGGATTTGAGAGCTTTGGTCAAATTTATTCTAAATGATATTTTATATTTTTTAATATAATTGCCAATATAACTGCAATATAATTGTTTTGCTATACATTAAATAAAAAACAACATATAATATTTAATTCCTTTTAAACTAATTTTTTAATTTCATTTCAGTCGGGATTGGTATGTAAAATTGATTTTGAAAAATATGTTAAGGCTATTGCTAGGTACAATACAGCTGTCAATTAAAGTACGAAAAATAATAAATTTTTCAGATAACATGTCTGCTAAGCTTTCTTAAAAATTAACAAAACATGAAATGTAGATAAAAATTTAAGATACATATCAACTGTACATTACTTCATTTTAGCAATTATGGAAACGATATTGATTGATATAATGTAATAGAACATTAAAAAATCTACCCTTTTGAAAACACTAATTGTTTAAAATCTTTGAAATAATAGTAATCATAACAATATAAATTTTCTTCTTATCAAATTGGAAACATGGAACATTCCAAAACACTTGGAAATTAAAATGTTTTTCAAGCAGAAAATAAAAGTTATATTTAAATTTACATTAGCAGTTTATATGCTTTGTATGATATGAAAATGGGGTTGTAGTTATATGGAACACTAGAGTTGACATTAATTCTATTTCATTATGCCATTTTGTGACAACTCTTTGATGCTGTTGAGAAGTTTAGATGTGTTACCAACAATCTTTTGCACTAAGCTTATAGTACAATAGCTTTCAAACTGCAAATTAGATAACAAACACGATCAAACGTGCTTAATCTTGTTACACATATTTAATTTACAATGGTAAATATTTGGCTGTGTCACATTCATATTTATCATATTTTCTTGTGATTAAGTAAATGTTTAGTACAACGCACCTTGTACACAATGTACTATAAGATTTGTGAATACAACATATTGTCTAATATTAAATTTTTTACGCAATAAAGTATACGACCTACGCAAAAATATTTGCATGTATGCAAATCACAATAACCATAGAAAAGCTTTAACACTGAAATATCAATTTCAGTGTTAATACAGAATCATTGTTATCAGTACAATTTATATGCATATGTAGACTAAATCATGGATCTGTACTTCATTTCTGAAAATTAAGTCTAACTAGAAAAAAGTGATATTCTTTTCATGGAATAGATTTGACATGTCAAAGGTAAAGGGATAAAGACAGGAGACTATTTGCTTACTATACTTAGTACAAATCATATATGCATCAATAGTACCGATGAATTCATGTTTCTATATACAAACAAATAAAGACCTAACAAGAGCAGGAATCCTTTCCACCCTGTTGTTCATTAGATACACCTTGAAGATTAGTACGACCTGGTTGACTCGGATTATGTTGAACTCCAGATTCGGCAGCATTCAAGTCCAAACTGTATGCAAATAAATTATAATATGAAAATTTTCAAAAATACGAAATATGATCAACCACGTTATTTCAACAATATGTGTTAGGCAAAAAAAAATCAAATTTACTGACCGGCCATCTTGTATACTCTGGAATATCTTTTTTGCTGTTTCCAAAAAAGCCTCTTCAACATTGTGCCCTCTGATAAAAAAGTCATAAATTTAAATATTTTCTAATTATATAATTCGTGTATGTATTTATACTTTAACTACATAATTTAAATTTAATGCCCTTATGCTCAAACTAATTACCTAATTATTAACTTACGTTTTTGCACTAGCTTCTACAAACATAAGACCATTTTCATCAGCAAATTGTTTTGCTTCCTCATAAGTAACATCTCGTTGACCTTCCAGGTCACTTTTATTTCCAATTAAAAATATAACCTATAAATATAATATGTAAAATTGTTTGTTATATATATAATATAAACCTGTTATTTATAGAGTATGAGAAATACATCATTCAACAGTTCTGCATCAATGTAGTTACACTTTACAGACGTAAATACCATTATGTAAAATATCATATTTTGCATACAGTGCTTGGATTTGTTAAATTCCTTGTATCTGTAAGCCAGCTGCTAAGATGATTATAAGTTGAACGACGAGTTATATCATAGACCATTAATGCTCCAGCTGCACCTCGGTAATAAGATCTATAATGTACACATATGTATATATTATATAGCCTTTTTATTAAAAATGTTATAATTTGTTCATTATAAAAGTATATACCTAGTAACTGCCCTAAAACGTTCTTGACCAGCAGTGTCCCATATTTGTAATTTTATTTTTTGTCCTGCAACTTCAATGATTCTTGTCCCAAATTCAACGCCAATAGTATGTGGACAGTCTGCCATAACTACAGCAGAGGAAAATTTTCTATATCATTTTATATATGATGATATGAATATAAAAAGCTTTTAAATTAAAAAATTTATTCTAAGTACATTAAAACTATATAATTAATTTGTTAAAGAAATTACAAATGTGCATACCCAAATCTAAATTGTTTATAAAGACTTGTTTTTATTATCTTATTTGTTTTTTTAACTTACATTTTTTTTCAGTAAATTGATGCAATAAACATGATTTTCCTACTCCCATATCTCCTATAATAATATATTTGAAGATATAAGAGTAATTATATGGTCCAGTTGACATTTTTTATCTGTAAATATATAATTTACAAACTTTTGATTCTTGTATTAATTTATATGAAATATATTTTATTTATTAATTTATTTACACAGAGATATTAAAGTATGACAAATATCAGATCCGCAATGAAGTTTATTGAACATCTGGCATAGCAAGAATGTATGATAACAAAACACATAAATAAGAATATAATACAAATTACAACAAATGATGTTACTATATATATATAAATGACAAACACGACTATGTACATTATATCATAGTTGGCACAGTTGTCAATATGTTATCAATATGTTTGACAAAAACCTATGCTAAAAAAAAACATTATAACAAATTATAAATTATTATATTTTATTAAGACAATTTTATTATGATTATAAACTGCTAATAAATATTTAATTGGTGACAAATAAATGCATGAAAATATTACATATGTTAAGTAATACTATATTAAATATAATTATTCTAGTAAAATATCATTTTGTTGATACTTGTATAAAAATAAAATATGATGTGAAGACAATAATGATTTTTACATGTTTATTCTGGTGTTTTTCAACAAAACATTAATGATAAAGTAGTACATAATTGCTTAAATGATAATTATCATTATTGGTTGAAAATGTTGCAAAAATTAAAAATTGTCAAATAAAAAAATATGATAATACCAGTTCTGAATTTATAAATACAAGTAATAAAAACTCAATTTCCTGATGACAACTGTTCACTAAAAAAAGTTTCTGATGTCAACAATGCATTGTCTACTCACCGTTTTGTAGTTCACTACTGTGGAATGTTTTCCCACAAACTGAATTACAAGGATTTCGTTAAAATGTTATTACTACATAAACAATAAATTCTCGAACTAGATGTACAGATAACAACCGTAACACCGTAAATGTATTATAAATTACGATTCTTTATATCACGCGCAATATGGCAGATCACTGTCGCTAATAACGATGGCGGCGAATAAACGTCAAACCACCTGTCACTATTTTTTAACAATTCTAGTTATTAACCTAAACTCGTTCGTTGCAACTTTAATTTTAATAGTGTTATTTAACTATTACGACGAATATAAGTAATATCTCTAGTTGTAACTGTAATGTTTCCGAATATATAATTTTGCTAAACCATAGAAAGATGAATAAAGATAGATATCATTTGACCATTATGGCAGTAATTCTATACATATATATGCGTACATACAAATTCTAGTGTATTTCAAAATGCCATAGCACTATTAATCAAAATATTCTTCTTATTCTGTAAAACAATGTTTTAGAATTTCATATTAACATGAGTTCTATGTGCCAAATATAGAAGCATAATACTCCTATTACTCCTATTAAAACTATGTATATAAACCAACCGCATACCAGTTCTTTTGAAACAAAGATATTGATTGGTTTTTTGCTCTATCTCAACATCAGTTAGTTTTACTGAACAAATAATAAATGTCTATATATTTTAATAACAGAATATAGTAACATTTTAAAATTAAAATCCTAATTTTTGAGATCATAACCCTAATTGGGCACATAATATTTGTCAAAGATAGTTTTGATATAATACAAAAATTATTGTTACAATAACTATTGTATTGAAGTACATATATATATAACAGCATTATTTAAAATATTTAATCATCCTTTTATTTAAATTGGATATATTTGTAAGTTCTTGGTACAATTTTATACAAATTACATTAAATGTAAAAATTAAAATATAATTTTCATATAAGTAACGTATTGTTAGTTACTGCATTTGGTTATTTCGTTTGTTTTAATTATAAATTACGTTAATTGATTGATAAGTTAATAAATTCATATAAATTCTAAAAGTAAAAAATATTTTTTTTGAGAACATGAAACACAGAAACCAAAATTAGCAAATCAAAAGGATTATCGAAAAATTTTTGTTTGAGTATGAAGTACCATCCAACCATCGTAAAAATTTTAATGCATATAAATACATAATAAATAATGCGAATGAGCCTAATTGAGAAACCACCCAAATGTTAGTCGTTTGAACAGTATTGGGATTTGTAATGTAAATATGTTAATAGTAGTTGTAGGTTGTAGTTAGAATATGCGCACTTTCGTAACTTGCAAATGTTGTGTTATGTACCTATTGTTTGATGATTGAGACTTATGTTTAAAATAATTCCGTGTAAAATACCTTGCAGGTCTAAAAATCTTAACAGTGCTTAATACATCAGTTTGTCTGTTTGCTTCGTTACTCTTAATAATTACTAATAAAATACAAGAATATTTTTGGTTAAGAGTAGTATCGGTGAATTAAATTCCGTATATGTTAACAGGTGAGAGCTATTAACTTAGTAAGATTTATTTAACAATAATTCTAAAATAAAGGATTGACGAATAATAATTAATAGTAAGATATCATAATAAGCGCTTGTCAATAATACTTATGAGGAATTTATTATATTTAGATTCGTTTTGTTGTTCATTTATTATATATATTATAAATATGTATGTATACATAAGAAATATATAATTTCTTATATATATATATATATATATATATATATATATATAATATAATTTCTCTTTTTGCGCTATTTGTGCATTATGAATTATGTATCAAAAAATGGTACATTGAAATTCTGAGAAATAATAATAAAGATCTTTTTCTAAATGTAAACAAAAAATATTTGTTTATTAAATTTCTATAAGATTAATCACAAGTATTTTCTTTTACGTAGCCTGCACATCAATTTAACATGTTTTAAAATCTCAATTATAAATGTTAAAAATATAAGTTAGTACAATTTTAGTTATTAAAAGATGATTGACTTCAGTCAATTTTGTTGTAATGTAATTATATGTAACATATATATGTAAACATTGCGTTATATATTTTTGGATTTTCAATATATGCCATATGCATTCACTAAAAATGCATTATTACATCCAATAATTGTTGTTATGAAATATTAAGTTTATATATATATATATATATGTGGTTTAAATATTTATGAAATAAAATTTGTTTTAGAATAACATTACAGATGCCATACATTTTAGTACGTGGTAATCTTGCATCGTATGGTCATAGATACCCATGGAGAGTTTTAGTATCAGGTCTTAAAGGTACTATCTTTTATTTTAGAGCTTAAACATTTAATATAATTATATTTAATTTATTTATGTAATGATAATTTATAAAATAAATGTTATTTTGTTGCTACTTAGTTCATATTTTCTATATGCAGTTTTTGCTTCTTATAATACATGTGTAGCATGTTATATTAACAGAATACATGAGCACGTTTATATACATCACGTATTTTTGTTTTATTTCATGATAATATGTTTTCATTTATATTTAAGAAGGTAATATTTTAGAAAGTGAAATATGATATATTTAAAAATAAAATAAGTTGTTAATGGATTTACATATCCATTGATTTCTTATAAAAATGAAAGTTGAGTATTTGTATCTTTGTCTCCTTCTCTTTTTTTTTCTTCTTCTTCCTCTACCTTATTTTTGTTACAATTGTATATTAAATATTTTGTTCTCTTCTACAAAATTTCTAACGTCTACTATGTTTTATAGACTAAATCCATGTTCTTTTTTATGAAATACACAGTTATATCGTTACATAGTAATAATAATCTTTTTTTGTAAAATTAGTATTATTCAAGTTATGATAATATAAAAATCATACCATATTTGACATTTATTAGAGAAAAAAGTTAAATAAAAACATTCTAAAAAATGAAAGATATAATATTCAAATATAAAGTGTCACAATAAAAAAAATACATTTATGTATTAAGACATTATTTCTTCCTCAATATATATATTAATAAATTAATTCCTTAATTAACTAATTATCATTTATACCAGTATGTTTATTGAAATTTGAGTAAAGAAAGATGTGTAATATGAAGTGATAGAATGTAAAGATATTAATACATTGATTACGCAGTTTATAGAAACGTATTGGTTCAAATTGTTTTGTTTTAATTTGAAAAATTTGGAAACAAAAATGAAGTTTTTATTTATATTGCTTCAAGTAAATTATGATGTTGCTTATAAGTGAAATTGATATTCCATAATTTTGAGTAAAACGATACCCCTATCAACACTACTTCGCGATAAATTGATAATAATTATCGCGTAGATAGACCGCAAGTAAGATTAATTATATTACCTTTCAGCTGAGTTCGTATGATTGAGAACGTGTGATTTTTATAATTCTTAGTTTTTAAATGTAATTTACGTAAAAGTTAGAACAAAATTACGTTGAAAACGTAAGATATTATTCACGTATGTTATAGCATCAGATATAGAACAACTGAGTCGTTTTGCTTCTGGGGGATATTGTGATGATTCGACAATAGTGTATTTGCAACATCCTTGTGTAATATTAACTGCTTTAGAAGTTCTTGGTTACAAAGTCGTAGCATCTTCAAGTACAAGTGTTAAACAAGATTATAATGAGTACATGTGGACTATGAGAAAAGATTTTTCTGAACCTGAACCTGAACCTGTTATTAAGACAGGTATGATTTTGTAGTAATTGATTTATTTTTACTAATAATTATGTGATAACAAACATTTACAGTTTATTTGAATTACAAAATTTAACACTTCTTATTATTCTGAGAAACAGTATTTTTATCTTTCAAGATAAAAATTAAAAATATAAAGCGTAATTAAAAAATTATATGAATTTATAATTTTTATTTTTACATAAGTTTGGTTTATTACATAAGCTATAAATGCAAGAGGAAAGAAAGTTATTAAATATATGTGTATGTAAAGAATAATATCGTAACAATACTTATGATATATTACAGTGAATATTTCATAATTTTTTTATAGATGAAATATTATAATAGAATTTTCTTATATACAACGTTTTTAGTCCCGTTAGAAAAATATGTAATTAAACATAAATGTAATATATTAAAAAGTTTGTACGGATTACACTTGATTACTAATTTGTGTATTTATTTTCGAACTTTCCTGTTAGATTCTTTACTTTCAAATGTTTCAATATTTTGTCTGTAGAAGATATTTTGTGTAAGTCTGATTATAGACTTATTGTGTTTAATTAAATTATATGGAATATTTTATATATATTTCATATATATAAATCATAACAAAAGAAAAAGAGAGAGAAATATAAGATTCAAGATATTCGTTATCTACTGCTTATATTCTTATAAGGATGGCAACAAACACAAGTACTGTTCTTACGAAGGTTATGTGTAGTAGTGGCTGACATTTAAATTTGATACTAGGTATAGCATCAGATATGTTGTAGATATTTTATCTAGCAGTGGTATATATTGTTTGTCATTTAATGTGACATTCGCTTAAAACTTTCGCTCTTGCATCAGCTAATGACTTTCATCGACATTACGAATTTCTATTGATTTTTATTGTGTGCGTGTGGAAGTTTCGTTGTATATAATTTTCTTCGTTAAATGATTAATAACAAAAAATGATTTTGAAAAATTACATTCAATTGCTTCAATGATATTTAAAAGGTGTATAATCTTAGTAATTTATATGTATAGTACCTACCTGGATATTAGAAAGAACAATGTGTACATCTACTAATTTTTTAAACAAGCACTATATTTTGTAAATTTTATAAAATTGTTAGAATTTTAATTTTAAACTTTTGATGCTGTGCTAATAGTATACTTTTGTATATAATATTTAACTATGTTGTAAATCAATATTTTCATCTTTAATTTTTACACTTATTTCCTTATGCGAACATTATGTATTTTAGTTTTGATTCCGTACAATATATAAATTAATATATAATATATATTATTTTATATTATATATATAAAATTTATATTTATTTATATTATATATATAAATTAATAAAATGATATATAAATGATGTTTTATACAAAAATTTTATATTTTTATTACATTAAACCACAATTAACTATTTATGTTGAAAACTAAAAATTTTATAAATATAAAATAAGTAAAACATATGTAGTTAAAGAGGAAGTATGTTGTAAAACTTAAAAAAGAAACGATGGTTAAAAAACGAGGAATTGTGTGGAACTATTATAATAAAAAAATGTTAGGATCTCAAGTGATTGCATTTTGTAAGTTTTGTAATCAATCATACATTCAAAATGCTACTCGTATGGAACGACATATGGAAAAATGTCCAAAGTGTCCAGAAGATGTCAGACAACAATTTATACAAGTAGCTCGTAACAAAAGGCATAAAGCTAATAATCTTGACAATAAAATGAACGATGGATGGCCAAAACAAGAATCTTTGGTAGATCAGAACATTACGGATACAGAGTTAGAAGATTTAGATGATTGGAATTATAAGAATCAGTCATATGTAGTTGATACATCTAATGTAATACAGCAAAATATGGATTTAGTAATGCATAATAATGAACAAAATTGGGTAGATCAGGATAATGCCGTTAAAAATCATTATACAGATACAAGATTAGTTAGTAGGAATTGGGAAACAAGTGAAAATGATACAAAAACAATTGCAACTGGTAATTTGAAGAAAAAGGATATTTATGAAACATTTAAGCTATAATCCTATTTTGGAGTTATTATTAGATCGGACAAAATTATGCAACTAATTCTCAAATAATTATCTAGAACAGATTTTTTAAATGTTTTTAAAAATT
Organism: Bombus pascuorum; assembly: GCF_905332965.1. Taxonomy (NCBI): domain Eukaryota; kingdom Metazoa; phylum Arthropoda; class Insecta; order Hymenoptera; family Apidae; genus Bombus; species Bombus pascuorum. The sequence goes on along the minus strand of NC_083488.1, from coordinate 1,992,848 downwards.
TTGTGTAGCTGGATCTCAAGAACGATTAAGTTCAGTTCACCAAAGAAAGTCATATAATCCTAGAAGAATATCAGCTGTTTCTTCTGTACAAACATCAGATTGTTTACCCTTACAAAATAAAATATATCAAGAACAGTTATTAGAAAGACACGCCTTAAGAAGAGCTGCAGAATTAGAAGTACAGCGTAAAGCCTTGGAACTAGAAAGATTTCAATGGGAATATGAAAGAGATAAACTTCAAACCGAAGTTCGTTGGGCTCATGAAACTCGTATGATGCAACTTAAAGAAGAACGAGAAAGGCATTTGACTGAACAGAGTAGAATAAAGACAGTTTCACATATAGTCTAATTGTAAATAATGAATTTTACCTATTGATAACAAATAATACCATTGTATTCTTGCATAATAATCTAAAATGTTTTAATACTCAAGATTATTCTTAATCAAATATGAGTAGATGATAAAGAGAATATAAAATAATATATTATCCATTTAAAATGAAATATAATTCCTTTTTATATTTATAGAAGGAAGTATTTTATATATATTTTATATAATATTTTCAAGCAATATATTAAACAGAATATTTAATTCCAACAAAATGTGGAAACTCACAAATAGCATTATAAAGAGTTATTGAGTATATATTTAAAAAATATAAACATTTTCAATTCCAAATACATTTGAGCATATTTAGATTTTGTAATTTAAATTTTAATTACTATAAATTACATATATATAATAACTTGTTTTTTCCTCTGGTATATTACATTTTTTATTAAAAAATTTATTTCTATGTCTTTATTTATTTAAATTCAATATTACTTTATTACAACATACTGATTAATATTATTTAAACAAATTTGAAATAAAACATTTTTATCGATATTTGTGGAAAAAATTAGTTTCTTTCATTGTCTCAATTTAGCATAAATGAATAGTAGAAAAATGTAAAAGTAGATATATTTTTGCCAAGATAAAAATATTGTTTCTTTTTGCTTATAAAATTAGATGTACGTGCATTGTATATAATATTATTTATATTATATAAGACTTAGTAGTTAAATAATAGGATTTTCTCTTAAAAGAGAAAATGAGGGAGTTACAAAATATGTTTATATTTTTCCCAACAGCATTCTAGAAGCAACATTTTTCTTTTGACAGTAAAAGACAACGAAGTTTAACAATCCTCTTTAGCTCAACAATGTCGCAATCAGTGAATACAAGTGTCGGAAAATTAGCCAATGAAATGAATGATGATGAGAATTACTATTACGTTGGCGTAAAAGCCTCGCCATTTGCGAATGATTGCGTTGTCTTCGGTTTAAATTCGGATGAAATTTTGGCTCTTTCAAAGCGTTTTCCAAACTCTGGATCAGATGTGGTCAACGGCACTATGATCAAAGGTTACCATCAACCATTTTCAAAAAATTTTTTTTACAGAATAACTGTATTTTTACGCGTTTAATTAAACTTTTTACCGAAAATATTTTTCACTCTGTCTTTTTGTAACAGTATACATGAAAATTGCCTCGGTTAAAATAAATGCTATGTTTAATTTTTTAATTATACCTACATTTTATATATCTCTGCAAATTAATAATAAAAATAGTGATATATTGGTAAAAATAGATTTATAATTTAGATTTCCTTGTTTGCCATATTAGCTATATATTTAGTAATTGGAACTGCTTTGGGTTTCCGATAAAAAAACATTATATCTGTAAAATGTTATACATTAAATTTACAAATAACATTGATGTATTATTGTCAAAGATAAGATGTTATATTGAAATATTTTATAGAAATTCAGGATTGGTATGTCTTATTGCATCGTATATTTGTAAATCATAGAATATTTTTCTTAATTTGTGCAATAAAATTTATTGCAGGACCACCTTTTTCCATCATTAACGCCCTGGCAGAATTAGGATATCGAGTTATCTGTAGCACAGGAGAAGCTGAAATACTTTGGACACTGCAAAGGGAATTGTAAAATCAACAATTATTCTCAGGACTACGATTTATAAGAAAAAAATACTACTTATGTATTTAAAGTATGCGTGCATGTTTAATAATGTGCACGCCAATTAAGAAACCAGTATGAACGAAGTATTATTTAATTATATAAAAAGTTTGTATACAAGGAACACACGTAGATATAAGAGGTGGTGTGTTCACTTTCGTTATAAAATTTTGATCAATATTTTTTAACTTGCTTTAGGGATGTATATTTTGTATCGAACATATTTGTACCAATAGATTTTCACGAGGAATTTTAGCAAGTTTCGTACATTACATTCGTAAAAGGCATTTAATAGGTTAAAACTACAATCGTACATCGTTTTATACATAAATCCATATATAAATTTTTGCAACTTCGAATCGAATTAAACGCAAAATGTCTTCAATTTGTTTTAATATGAATTTACGATAACAATTATGACACTAATAAGACTGTACGAGATTAAGTTTCCAATTTCTATATTTTGCCGATTAGATCAATATTTTTTTGCAACAATTATTTTATTACTTACCATAAAAATTAGGTACATTTACGCATAAAATTGTGAGAAGTTGCAAAAATGATAATAATACCAACGCTTATCTTATTCGTTATTTTTAATCCATGCAGTATCAATATCAAGACATTTCGTACAATAGAGGAACAATTTTTCTATTGTTTTTCTACTTTATATTATCTGCAATATAATTTTTAATAAAATTGTGTTGTTATATTTTTGTGTATATTTATAACGCTATGATACAATACACGGAATCAAAACTAGCGTTAATATTATGTAATGCTGTAAAAGAATTTGCACTGTACTCGGTATTTATTGAATTCATTTATGAAACGATAAGGCAATATTTCTTAGCACAGCATCATGCTCCAAAACGAAAAGAAAATGGGTAGCGATTGTCGAAGTACTTTATTACAAAATAATTGAAACATAATATTATAATATATATATAGAGGTCGATTTTGTATGCCGCGCCTTATTTTCATATACGAATTCGATATATGTACATATAAATTACATATATGTGAACTATGTGAAATACATTTTTGCATATTGTGAATGAAAATTCATTGAAGAATATACGATTAGTATGACTTAAAACTATTTCTTTATGTACTTCTTCACGACCATTTATAATTTACGAAATATTAAAATTTATTTTCATATATAATGACATAATACTTATTTGTATCACCAAAAAATATTTCACCACAATTTTTATTCTTTTTCCTTTTTAATGACACGATAGGTAAATTATCGAGACGCTAATTAAGCGTACCTATCACAAACATGGAGCACAATCATAACTGTAACGATCATAATACATGCTGCAGTATAAGTAATAATATCGGAGTTAGTCAATCTCTTGTGGAAATGGAATTTGAACGTGGTATATGGTACGCCGGTAAATAATCAAATTTGTTTTATCTTTATTGTATTATTTTATTTTTTTTTCTTAAATATCGTTAATAATATTTATGCCATTTTCAGCACAGTATAATGACTTGGATCGTGTAAAGATATTACTGAAAAAAGGTGTTTCACCAGATGCAGAAGATTCTGCGGGATATACAGCGTTACATTACGCAGCTCGAAATGGACACTATAAAATTTGTAATATTTTATTAGAAAATGGTGCAGCAGTGAATGCACAGACACGTTGTGGACGTGCTACTGCTTTGCATAGAGCAGCTATGCAGAGTCACTCTGAGATCGTTGAACTATTGTTGAGATTTGATGCAAACCCTAATTTAAAAGACGTCGATGGCTATACCGCTTTGCATAGGGCACTCACGGCACGCTCCACACCTGTTTGCAAACTACTAATACCATGCACTGATCTATCATTACTGAATAGCAACATACAGAGTTTAGAACAATTAGCAAAAGAAAAGTATCCTGATATTTTACCATTTTTATTAACATATATGAATAAAGGAGAAAAAGTAAACGATTAATAAAAATAATAAAAATCTCCTAGATTTTTTAAATTTTCTGTATCAACACACGAATAATAAAAATGTGGTACTATAAAAATATTTATTTTATTAATAATTGTCAGAAGAAAACAGTATTTGGTAGATAAAAGAACCTTGAAGATCTTAATAGATTTATAAAATGTAATTTTCAAAAGTACTGGATATCATATCTTTTATAACTGTTTTCTAATTTATTAATAATTAAGTTGCAACTATATACAAAGTGTACAAGTATATTTCTAATGTTAATAAACTGATCTATGTAATCCTCTCGCTTATATTGTTGATATTTTAACATTAAAGATACGGCTTGATATTTAAAAAACAATGTGCAGTTTTGTTAACTGGATCGTAAATTTTGCACTGTGTAGGTGTTAAAGTGTAATAATAATATAAATAAAGGTTTTATTTTATACTACATGAATTTAGCAATAGTAAATACATTACGCATGAAATTTTATTTTATACTTTATATAACAACATAATGTCATACAGATAAACATTCTTAAAAGTAAATCTAAGGAAATATGGACTATAAAGACGATTCTATCAAATGATAAAGGAATAAATGTATAGATAAAATTGATAAACATGCATCATTATTGGTGGCGTTCGTTCCATGTGCTTGTCAGAACGGAGAGGGTCGTGCACTTGATATTGAATCGTTCGCGCGCGACCGTAAGTATTCGGGTTGAATCGGGGGTTATCGTTAGAATTCGACAGTGCTCGATGAGTTGCGGAGCGTAATATGTACGGCCGCCGGAGCCCCCTTGCGATAAACGGTGGTGCCATCTAGCGGAACACCTCCCGTCTCTCTGTACTGTACGACTGCAATCGTTGCATGGAGTCAGTCGTTTCACGAATACCGCGGGTGGTTTGCGCGAAGGCTCGCCGCCGCCTTTAGCCGTTGCGCGACGGATCGTCCGTCGTTTCGCGGTCCGAGGTTCGTCCGCGTGTCTTCGACCACCTTTCCCGCCTGGATTCTTGTGCGGTTTTACTCGTCGATTTGAGTGACAATCGCGAGCGATGTAATCGTGCCCTGACGTCACACGGCTAATCAAGTGCACACACGAACGCAACACAGGCGCGCGCGCGCCTGCTACTCGTATTCGTATACACGGATGGTCTACGTAGCTGCACACGGTATACTACATACAACACGTATACAGCCGTGCACACGGCTAAACTGATAGAGAGAACGAAGGAAAGGGAAACAGTGTGCAAGATCGCAAAAGACAGAGGAGAAAGAACGGAAACGGAGAGATAAGAAAGAAAGGGAAATATATATATATATATATATATATATATATGCGTATCTACATATATATGTATATGTTGCGTAGCAAGAGAACGGTATTAGAGAAAAGGGGTGAGGCGTAAGACGTATAGACGGAGGACAATTCACACTTGCATACGTCTATGTAGGCTTGTACGAGCCTTTCGCCTTTATAAAACATTATGCGTAGATATTACAGCGAAAAACACGAGACGGTAAGAAGCCCGAAATTCTTTCTCCGGTTGATATATTCGAGCATCGATTTTTCTCGAACGACTTGTTTTTGTAACTCTCGCGAAGTATTTCGTGTTTTCGACACGTGCAAAACAAGGCTATGAAATAGAATAAAGAAGAACCAGACGAAAGAGCGAGAGAGAAGTGTCTACATCTCGTGGCGCCCCGTTGTGTTTTTCTACGGAAAACTGTGCTCGGAACCTGCGTGAACTTTCAGAGTGGAAGAAAACGTTTAGCAAACGGAAGAGAAAAATTTTTCTTTCAGAAAGGTAGACCGAAAGGCGAAGAAAAATTTCATTCGTACGTATATCGTTCGATCTAATCAGTGAAACTCGGTGAGAAACCAAACGGAGAAGTTTGAACTGGAACGACAAACTTCAATGGACAAAACAAGTTTTATCCCAATCGAACCGGTCAGTGAGTGTAATATAATTTTTGTGTGTTATCTCTTGTTGAAGCCTTTTTTCTCTGCTGTTATGTGAATTTTTATCATGAATATAGAAGTGTGTACGTGCGACACGATTGCGGGTGTACCTTGTTCGTGCAATAATAAGAAAGTGGGGTCTGTACGTTCCGTTTTTATTAACTTGTCGGACGGTCCACTGCTTTGAGAGTCAAGTTCGTCGCGCTTCGCTGTACGCGCCGTGTCTGGTGCGCACATATTTCCTCGCGCTTTCGGTTGCGCTCCGCGACAAGCTTTCTATTCCAAGTGAGATGAAATATATCCTCTCCGTCATATCGAGAACTATCGGTAAGGGTAATTGCGAATTACGCGGCAGTTACGTGCTTTACGCTTGCATTTCTTTCGTAATTTCGTTGAACGTACTTTCGTTTCGCATTTCCTATCGTTATTAGCTTTATAGCTTTTCAACCCTTTCATGGACATAATCTACATTTTTATCAAAAATCAAAAATTTTAATCGAGAAAGTATATCGAATAGAACTTATATTTATTTCAGTAAACCAGTTTTGTGCGTTATCTCTTGTTGAAGCCATATTGGATATATGTTATTAAATCAAGGTTTAATAAAATTTAATTTTTTTTTCTACGATTGTCTACGGTCTACGTATATAATATATGTATGTGTGATAATAGAAATGGAAATACATTTTTATATTGCCCTTACACATGACCCTGTTTAATGGGGAAAATAGTTTTCATTGTTTATGAAAGGGTTAAATTTGATTTCCAAAGTTTCTGCTGTAGTAATTAGTCGCTGACAGAGGCCATTATGATGAATTAGATATTTATGGACGAATTTTATTATAAATTTCAAACGCAAATAAGCTTCGCTTTAATCATTAATAAAGTTGTTTAAAATCATGAAATCGTTAATAAATTATCATACCGTGAATATATCAAATGAAATGTTGCAAAAATTATTGTTTCAAGGAATATTAATTTATAGTCGAAGAAATTTTATATCAATTTTTTCGTTTAAACAAGAAAATATGTACTTTGTCAGAAATGCATTTTCTCGCGTTTATCTGGAGCTGTCAGGTCGGTTGATGAATCTTAGAAAACATTCCAAAGAATTCCAGCGAAAAAGTAGTGCCCGTGGGTAGAGAACGTAAGCGTCGACGACAATATCGATCAACTTTTCCTAAACGTGCCTCGGTCTACATATGTTTGGAAGCAGAATGGGGTGTGGACATGCGCATATACAGACCATTGTATTAGTAGTGCGTTGTCAAGTGCGCCATGTGATGCGTGAGATTGTGATGCAGTAACAAGTATTCTTCGTTTCACAAAAAAATATATTTTAATTAAAATTATTATGTAGACCGATTGTTTTTACTATTTAACGGCAAAATAGATTCATACAACGTATAATTATAAAAAAAGATTAACCTTATAGTTATCAAATTTCGTAGTACATACGTTCATTAATAGGTATTGTTCATACCTATTAATTGATAATTACAAAATTACCATTCTTTTTTATATATCGTAATTATAATATTTCGAGGATCTATAAACGACCTAAATTATCTTAATTATTCTGAAATGAATGTGATAATGATAAATGAGTAGTTTATGGAGGTACTGCGGCGTTAGAGTTTCACAAGTACTATATTTATGTTTTATTGCATCGGTTTCACTTTCTGCTTTGCTTGTACCACTTACTGGACGCAAAGGATCTTGGGTAAAATTTGCATCGAAACATGGCATCAAAAGTCTCTTTATTTTCTTTTAAAATATCTTAGCTAATTTTCTTTGGTAATGACGCAGTTTAGTGACTTTTCTCTATTTTGACTATTTGGTTCCAATCTTTTTTTTTTTTTTTTTTTTTTTTTTTTTCAGAAAGTAAGGAGAAATTTAAAAGTTTCAAGCTCTCTTAATAAAATAGTAAAAAGCATATTAGTTTCTTGAACTCTCACGATCAAGAGTTCTGATTTATCGATAAAATAGAGCTTTCGAAGAAAAGAGTCAAGAAGTCAAAAAGTCGCTAAACTGACTAATTATCTTTCCTTTTTCTTACGTTTATTATTTATAACGAAGCAAATCGTTCGATCCACTTTTTTCAACCATTATTCTTCTCCATTGACAGGATTGGCAAAGATTACGAAGATCTCTAAAAGCTGCAGTGCGAGGAAACCTCATCGAGGAGGATGAAAGAATCTTTGACAGCTCGATCACGACAAGACGATTCCCAAAAGAAATACTTATTCTCAGGCGTTCGCACCTGAGATATTCTCTCGTTGGTGTCTTTGTGAGAATTGCTTATTGAATATTTATAGGAGATTGCACGCATAGGAAAGCGGACAGAGAACCGTTCCTGGTCAGTGATAACGGTCGAGTTCGATAAAACAGGAACGTCTAAGTTTTCTATTCTTCGTCGATAGATCACGCATGCGATAATACGCGGTTAACGATGGAAGGAAAATCTGCGAATATCTGGACGTGCACGTGAGCGAGCGAGAAAGTCGACGTGTCGAAAAGTGAAGTCGATATTGGAGGGCGAAAAGGAAACGATGTGACGGTGCTGCTCGGTCGATAAGAAGAGTCATATCGTGTAAAGTGCCAAGAAGACCAGAGAAAAAGAAAGTGTACTTAATATCAGTTATTTTTGTTTTACGTTCGCGATAGTGATCTTGTGTTATTGGTGACGTGACAAGATTCTTGGGTAAAAGAGACGCCGAATGTCGGTAAACGAAGAGGAAGCGTACGATAGGACGTTGCGATTAAGAACGCATGTTCGGCCAGTGAATTTCGGTCGAGGAAAGGAAACTATTCGTCTTCGTTGATTTTTCGTTGTTCTCATCAACACGGGACGAAACGAGAAGTGACCGAGAGTGAAACGAATTATTACGTTTCTTCGTTCGTTGTTTTTACGGACTCGCGAGCCACTAGGTATTCGATTCGTGGTTTCGGACTCGACGCAGAAGAAGCGGCAATTTTCTTCGCGAAAACGAGATAAAAAAAGAAGGGATTCCACGAATTTGACAAATTGGAAAAGTGTTGGTGGTGATTAATAGTGGTGCATTCGTTGATTATTGGTGGTGATATCCGCGTTATTGGTTGTGAGAGGGTGTGGTGAAAAAAAAAAAAGAAAAAACGGGGTGGTGTGGTGGTGGCACATCGTGCAAAAAGAGAACACTCGACTGTGACTCTTAACTCATTACCACGGATCTCCCCCGGCAGTTTGACGCCACAGCCATCCTCGATGAGAGGAGGCACATGTCCATTGCTGCCGCTGAAAATGCAGGGTAAGTCTTTTTTCGATTTCTTTTCTTTTCTTCTTTTTCTTTCTTTTTATTTTAATCTTACGTCGTTTATCCAACGAACGGGAAACTTGTTCTCGCTCAACGTTCAATTTACATTATGCGCCATTGTTTATTTATTTAGGCGATTCAGAGATCACCGTTTTGTTATCTCGATACCGTCGCTGCAGCGTGTCTCGCGCATATACAGGATCTGCACATGTTGCATATATTGCACTCGGTTAAGATATACAGTAAATGGAACTGTTACTGTAGTTGCTTAGCGCAATTAACCTCTTAAGCGAAGAATTACGCGGACGAAAGTTTTATACACGTTTCCTCTCTATGTCACTATGTTCTCTAGTGTCTCTATGTTGCCGTTCTCTGTTTATTTTGAAACTTTTTACATTCCCCCGTATTTTGTAATTGTTAATTATTTTAGCTATATATGTAAGTAGTAAAAAAAGTAAGATTTTTATATCGATACCGGTTACACTAAAAATTTTTATAGGCTCTTTTTATTATTTTTCGGCTTGGTCGATAACTAGTACACTGAAGACATTGATAAGCAAATATATTCTCTTCTAAAAAAGTGAAAAGTTTCTTCTTTTATCAAAAGATGATTATTCATTTATTCTATCTTTTTATCGTATTGTGTCTAATTGAATTTTAGATAACATAATAGACGTAGACGAAAGATAGCCGATAGCCGATGTTCAATATGGGTCATTTAACGAGAAGTATACTTGTAATGTTTTAGTTGTGTTAGGATGATATCTAGCTGGATTGGGTTAACAGAGAGGGCAAGAGGGTTTCTCAGGTCATAAGGGTCTCACATAGAATTCGATCGCAAAATAAAAATGGTTTATGCATTCCTCACATGTGTCACTTAAAACTAACGAACGGTCCAGAAGATATTCAGCGTTCCATTTGGTCCGAAGTTGTACATCTGAATAAATAAAAAAAAAAGAAAAAAAAAACAATATGAAATAATATTTTTATTGCGTCACGTTGAGCATCTATCTTATTGTATAGGATGCAATAGACTAAACTGTCTAAAGACAGAGATTTTCCTTGTTTGTTATTTATAGAGTATTCTAGAATATATTTTTCTATCAATTCTGCGACAGCTAAAAATAATTAATCTTATATTTTTTATAATGTTAAAAACTGTTCATAACGATAAAGCCACTGTAGAAATTTATAATTTGGTGTAGGCTTCCCCAGTTTAGCTAGAAATAACATCGTTATTGCTTGGTTCTTGGCTGTCCTTTTGCATCATATATTAGTCATTTAATATTCGACATAAACATATTCCTGTGTAATCCTTCAAATAGCTTCGTGTCCCCGTTCGCGTGCACGGAAATACACAAAATCTTCTCACGCAAAATGAGCGAAGAAGAAAGGGATGTTGTGTATCATCCGTCGTTATGTTTGAGTTAAAAAATTTAAGAGCTCTCTCTCTCCCTTTGAAGGCTTGAATTGTGCCGACACCTGCTGCTCTTTTTTTCTTCTCTTTTTTCCTCGTGTTTTCTTTCCCTTTCTCTCTCATTTTGTTTTCTTTAAAGGAAACCTTTGCATCCAGCTTCTTCCAGTTTCTACTGAACCTATCTCGAGGCCCGTCTACCTGAGATACCTACTTCTTCTTGTTCTTGTTCTTGTTCTTCGTATCCCAAAAGGTCCCTGCCGTTATACACGCTTAGGTACACGCTGCCTAAAACTATCTCGCTGTTTGTCTGTTATTCCTCGTAGCTCTATCAATATTAACACTTTCGCTAGAGGCGCGACTAGCTCGTTTTCGTGTAATGGTAGGTTTTATATCGTAGGATCTTGTGGTATTTTTCGATGGTCTAGGATTTCGTAAATAGGCTTGCAAGTATTTTTTTTCTTTATCTTGAGCTAGATGCTCGACGCTTGGCAAGTTCGATAGTTTGATTTTGGTTGCGCGGTGAATTTATTTAAATCGTTATAAACAGAATTTTGCTCGTTTGTGAAAATGGAAATTATAATAGTTTACGATTGTTTTTGTTTGAAATTCAGTAACAATTGCTACAATAAATTGATTCTTTTGCTATCGATTATAGGAGTATAGTAATAAAATGTAACGATACAACGATGGATAAATAAGATAATATTTAAAATAAAACTCGTAAAATTGTGTATCATGTCAAGTTATTTAATATTATACTCCATGTTTCTAACTTTCTTACATTTAAGTTAGTAATAAATTAGTTATAAATACGATATTATAAAATATAAATTAAGGAATTAGGAGATAAAATGTGATTATCTCAAGTTGTTATTCTCAATTTTTATGTGATAAAACTTGCCCAGGCCTATTTGATACTGGTATAATTCGACACTAAATTAAATCAATCAATCGTGACTAATTAAGAGATATTGAAATTCGATTGAAAATAAAATTTGACGTCTAATCGTAAAATATGTATCTTTAAATATATATACGGACTATAGTTTATTTTTATATTATTGGTCGTACGATATAAGAAAGAGTTGCTTTTCATAAAGATAAACACAGTTTATTCGGCAAATATCAACGGGGGAAAGACAAGTAGATATCGCGGAAAATGTCGGTCAGTTGTTAGGTTAGAACTTGGTCATTTGAAATTCCAAACTTACGCTCGTATATACATACAATTGCTGGATTTCAGCGTTATAGATAGTTCCAAGGTAATAAACCAGTTCGTTCAACGTTATACATTTTATGACATAAGGAACGATTTTCCGGTTACATAGACGTGTAGGAGAAATAACTCGTAAGCGACGAATAATCGCTTGTAAGACCGATATTCTCGTTGACGAATATACGAGTCACGGGGATGATGAAGACTGTTGCTATCGTATGCTGTGGAAACGATAGTAACATTTTTAGACACTATTAAACAACTCGTTCGATAAGAAGTTGCGTAATGATGCATATTCCCTTGCTTTGTACTGGCAATCGATACACAGCACGCATATATACATACTTGCATAACAACCAATGGACTTAATTCGAAACAGATGACACGAAACTTGAATGTGTTCTCACGTAACACAGCCGTTGAGGCTATTCTATTGTATCGAAAAGAAAGATTCGCAATCTGAGTTTCGAACTCGGGTAATATCGGTGAAAACGAGCTTTCCCTCCTTTTTTTCTATTTCTTCCTTCATAAAATTGCGATAACTTTGTTATACGTACATGCTATATACACGCACACACGCACATATGTATATATATAATCCGTTCAGTGAACAACCACCGAGTACCCTTTTATTCTATTGAGTTTGCTCGGGATTCGCGTTCTCGCAAACAACTTCTCGTTCGAAGACCAGTACAATGAAATACAGTGGGAAGAGATGAATTTTTACGTCATTAAAATGTAGAACGGAGAGCTTCTGAGCTTACAGGAGCGAGGACGGAATGAATAAAACGAAGTAGTTATCAAGTTGCTTCTTAACGATATCTATGGTTCCGCGATACGATTTGAATAGGATTTCCATAAGATTCTGCTGCCTTTTGTGTTTTAAACAAGGCGCGTACTATGATGTAAATATTAAGGGCCATAATTTCCGAGGAAACACGTTTTCGCGTTGTATAAGGACACTTTTAAGTAATACATAGCTCGTAATCGGGGTCCGACGATATGTTTTATTAGGTCGTAAATAAGACCTTAGAAACTCTTCTCTGTGCCAGGCTGAAGTACACGGTACATTCGAAAATAACAGCCTCCAGAACGAATTCCTTGACTTGCTTTCAGGCTCGCCGAACGAAGGATAAACGACACGGCAGGCAACCTCACTCGCGTGTCTCCTACGTATCAATTCTCTCGTATTAAACGAGATGCAATAGCGTATCGAAAAACAAGACGTATCCACAGGTCGTCGCCGAGGAAATTGTAGAGGCACACGAAACATAAGATAGAAGGCGACAAGCGTGCGCCGCGTCTCTCCATCCGACGGAGCTCGACTGATTGGCGGAGAATAAAGAGAGAAAGAGTCGCGTAGTGCCAGCCGCATGTAGCAAAATAGAAACTTGGCTCTCTTTAGCGTAGGCGTATAGTTCGCGACTATATAACTGATTCATCGTCAACGACGACAGTGTATTTATCGCGAGGCATTACACTCTATGTGAGCGGGTCAGAGTAATTAAAACTACGTCGTTCATCAGCGGAGCGCGGTCGTGTCCGAGCCGCGAGACTAGAGTCCGTAGGGTTAGAATAGAAGCGATAGTTAATCGCGTCATTGTTCGTCGTCGTTCGTGTCACGATCATCGTTCGTACATGTATATCTGCCTACGTTCCGTCCGGGCGATGTAACTGTACGACGGAGCGCGGCGGAACGCGGAAACACAGCGAATGCGCCTCGCTAAACGCATCGATCGAGGTGACGATCGATAAGGTTAGATTCCTAGATACAAACTGGTGATAGCAGAGAACCAAAAGACCCCGGAGGAAGTGTAAAAAGGTCGAGAGGAGAGGGAGAGGATAGAAAAAAGCAGGCAAAATCGGCCCGATGTCCGTCGAATAGCGAGTAGCGTGTAGTAAGTCACGTGGTCGATTCCGAGCGCAGCCGAGAGGCGAACCGAGTGGAACCGAGCCGCGCCGAACCGTGCCATGCCATGCCGTGCCGCGCCACGCCACTCTGCGCCAGCTCGGGATATAGATCCTCCGGTGTACGATGCGACGTTGCCAAGTCATTGCTGTTAAGCCGGCCGGCAGCTCGACCGGCCGACTCCGTTCGTTCGTCCGCTTGCTCGCCTGTATGCCTGCTTGGTTGCTTGCCTTTCTGTCTGTCTGTCCTGTCCATCCGTCCGCTACTTCGTTTGTTCATTCCTTCGTACGTTCGCGTACGTCCAGCCATTCGTCCGTCTCTACGGGAAAAATAGCGTTGCCTTGGCTTTCTTTCCTTGCCTTGTCTGACTCACGCCCTGACCGCGTTTCCTTTCGCGAAAACACCTTTAATTTTCGATCGCTGTGTCGAATAGTTTTTTCTCTCGCTTTCTCGCGGAACGAGGCACGTTGTCGTCCCATGCGTCCGCCGATGATGTAATTCCTTTGTTTCTGCCCGGTGCCATCGTTTCCTTTTATCGAAACTGTCCATACGCGTCGATTCGATTATTTATCTAAAGCGCAAACTTTCTAATCTGTACTTACATCGATTATCGCACCTTTTTCAAAATAACGAAAACCATCCAACATGGCAAATTTGTCCATATCTTTCTTCCAATTTATCTGTCTCCGTCTTCGAACTTTTATCAGTCTGTTTTGAAGAACGATTACAAGCGGAATACGTTAGAAGCGGAAAAGGAAGATCTGGCAACGTATATTTTTCTAAGCGCAAAGCAAAAATAACACGGCGTAAAATGCACCGTTATGTATCCTGTATATATTTATTATGCGTAAACTTACACAACGCATCATTAGTACACGCAATCATTTGTTGCATAACGCATAATGAATTAGTAATCATTCCCAGAGGAAAGACATTTTACGCTATGTGTAATCTGTATAAATGGCAGGTACCGTTTTCTCGGATAACACGGTATCAATTAATTTTAGACTTGTGCAGGGTATCGCTGACCTCGGCTTCGGTACTTCGAATATTTTTACGTAATTTCGTCTTCGAATCTCATGGCCGGTATTTAGAACGCACCGTTATCACGAACAGTGCCTGTTTGTTTCTCGGAGTCCTTCTGGATTCCGATTTACGCAGTATTTTTCCTCAACGGTACCGCAAAGGATGCCAATTGTTTTGGCGGCAAATTTCTTTCAAACAGGGTCGATCGGTTTAGGCGCGTATTTTGAAATTTTCTATATTTTAATTATGTATTTAATTTTTATCTTTTTATCATCGATTTTTTTCGTCACTGTCGCGTCGAAATTGTCGATAAAAAATACAAACGGAGTAATTGCGTAAAAATAACGTAATTATACGTAGATTATCATTGAAAAGTATTTGTCGATTCAAAATACGAATAAAACGATAGAAACGATAGAATTGGAAAATGAAAGTTGTTATTAAAAATATAACGTAAATTTGTTACGTATCTAAAGACTGAAAGACATTTCTTAATCGTTCGTGTGAATAAACAATTGGGAATGTTTTATTGTAAAACGTCAATTTTACGGCAAGATAATTGGTGAAAGCGTATGATTAATCGTAGGTGTAATATTCAAGCCAAGGACTGCACAATGCTTGTTTAAGGCCGCTTGTAAATATAAATAATTTCTGCGATACACCGACTAGATTTTCAATTTAATTTTACATACACTTTTCAAACATTCCATTACATAAACGTTAATCGCGAAGATTTAGTACTTTCCTTTTTTTAAAGTCATGTTTAGCCTAATAATACTTTCGAATGAATAATCGCTGAAAAATGTGACTTGCTACAGAGACTTGGAGGTTAAATCTACGATATAGTATAAGAATTTTTATTCTCAAGCGATATTATTTAATCCTTAAATAAAGAGAGAGAGAAATATCTCTTATATTAAATTTACAATTTAAAACGAATTAATAATTTGCAGAAATCATGTCACCATTTTTAACATGGTAATCTTAATGTTATTAAAAGTAGGGCGATATTTATCGTCAGTCGTTATAATCGCTTCGTTTTATGCATGGATGTGTGCTTGGTAAAGCATTCTTATCAAAACTTTCATTAGAAATTTCTAGTCTGGTCCACTGAAGTGAAAACACTAGCTGCTTTAACTTCACAGTGAAGTTCTGACTTTGCCTCGTTTTTACCTTTTTTCGTTCGGTTTTATTGGATTGCTATTTTAATTGGTCGAAATGCTTTCTTATTCATATGTAAATACCGCGGATACACGGTGTACCACAGCGTGTACGCTGAAGTTACGAGATTATGCGAGTTTCTTCACGTGGAAAACTCTCAAATCGTCGCTGTTGTCGGCAGAGTGTGACACGGAATTGCGGCGTTGCCAATGTTGCAGCCACTCAAGGGCAGTTCACACCGTGTCACTGTTACCTGAACGAGTAATCGCATTAATCTTGTCATGCGCAGTATTGACGCTGCGAGCTTCTTTATGTATTAAAAACAATTACCAACGCGTTTATATTTGATACAGATCGTTTAAGCTTTTTAAATCGTGAAATTAAATAACCTTCTTTGATTCGAAGTTTGTTCGAAAATTATTCGTCGATCATCACGTCGACATAGGCTCTCCAAATCTACAGATCTTTTTCTACTTTGATATTTCGCGCTTTCAATTCTACAAGCATAAAACTGAGTACAAAATTAAATTTTATCAAGAATTTTGTCGAGAGAATCTTAATGTCTAGAGAATTTACCGAGATCATCGGGGTAGAACTATCCGAAGAAGAAGGTTTTTGAACGAAATTAATCTAAAATTAGAGCTGATTTATGCACGTTGGATATGAATCATTTAGGATGGATTTAGGACTTTAGGATCGAGGACCGACGTACACGGAGATCTAATTTGTAATCTTCTTCCTCGCTTCTGAAAATAGTAATATCATATGGAAAAGCCTAAGACAGTCGAGAGAATCGTGGTGTGTAATTCCGTTGGACGGTAGTCTTGATTCAACTCGAATCGGCTTCAAGATATCATTAAATGCTCGTAGTCGCATATGTTCACGCGCTTCTCGTTTCATCGTATACCAACCATGGACATCGATGTTGACTTGTTAAGCATTGTATTTTGCGCCAGGTTTTGGTACGAAACTTGATATAATAGTTGCACACGATATCGATTTTCTTTTATTTTCTATATAGAGTTTCAAGCATCCGGATTATAGCGTATCAAATTTAGTTTCGATTTTTTGTCACGTGGACACAAATTTGAGATTTTAATCTGGTGCCACGTAGTATTTTAGGTAATCGTCTGTTCGACGCGTTAAAATGGCTAAAACATTAATTCTTCTAAATCGTAATATAGTTATTTTATGTAATAAAAGTTATGTATATGTATATTATGTCCATACACAGAATATAAAATACAAATTTATGATCTTGACGACTATATATGTTTTCTCTCTCATTGTACATAAACTTCTCCGAGTAGATTACGTAATACATACTAAAATGAATTCGTAACGAGATTTTGATTTATTCATAAATTTGAACAGACCATTATTTCCTAGTAACATCGAACGAGTAACATTCCTTGTAAAACGTATTACATCGATCGGTTTAATAATTCAACGAATATACAACTAAATTTTGTAAATTTCACAAGTTCAAATTGCAGAATTAGGTACTAAAATATAAATCTAAGAAGTTGCGTTTCCAAGGATGCAGGACATAAGGCAATAAACGATCGAGATACATTGCGATAAAAGAAGCGAAAGTAAAAAGAATAAATTCGTTGGAAACATATTGGCAGGCTTGAAACGATATTACCAGCGACGAGTCTCGTAAACCGTGAATTTATTATTTCGTGCGGCACGAGAAATCTCAGTCCGTTTTAAAGTATTCGAAATTTTTAGAAACGGAGGTCAGTCGCTTCTCGTGAAATATGTGCGAATCCTTAATTTCTCCGGCGATCGGTTTATTCTTCGCGTTTGATCGCGAAAATTGACAAGAACCTCTTAGTCTCTCTTTCTCTCCTCTGTTCACGCCTATGTAACAGTTTCGTACGACCAGCATCTTCCGTTTTGCTGGACTTCTGGTTACGTTTCACACCCATGAATTTCGGTTATTCCAGCGGACAAAAGCGACACTCGAATCTCGGATTATCGCTTTCTCTTGCTGTAGGTTGTAATGGATGTTGCCAATTAACGTCGAGATGAGTAAAAGAAGAGCAACGGACACGACGACTGTACGTGGATCGAGTTTGTAACGGCTCGGAGACTCGTTATATAGGGTGACACGAAAATAAGCGTCCGACTTTGGTATCATATCCGATTCCTTTTAATCCTTTCGCGTCTCACGTTGCGTATAGACAAGATCGTACTTATATTCGTATTTACGAGAAATTTACAAATACAGAAACAAATGTAGCAACGAAACTTTGGTTCCAAAAGATTTCGCTACAAAAGTTGGCTGGGATTAGTGGTTGCTCGCGTTGGAACAATTAAACGAACATTTTTCCAGTGCAAGGGGTTAAATATTTGCACGAGAGTTTGCGAAAGAAGAAACGATTGGCTCTATTTTTATATTATCATTTTTCACCTTTGACAAAAGCAGCAACTTTAAGAACCACCGTGTAGAACGCCGACGATGTATAACGCTCGAGGAGAAAGTGGAATAATTTAGGTAACCTTATTATTGTTTTTATTGTTGTATAACAAGCGTAACCTGTGCTTGGGAATGGTCCATTAACAGGACGTGTGGCATTGAAAAATAATTACGCCGCGCGTTCCAACGATCGGGAAAATTTGCTCCCCATATTTCCGTTTTATGCCTTTCCACTTTTTGCTCGTGACGACCGCTTCTGGCTTAGATAGTCGCGCCACACCATCGCGCGACACGCAGCGGTCTCGCTTCGCTCTTCGAACTACGTTGCGCGTTTCGAATTAATTCGTATCACTTTCCTGCGCCAGCGAAGCTTCTTCGCTACTCGAATTGCCCGTATACGGTGCCCGTTACAGAAGCTGCCGGTCTTGCAACCGGATTAGACACCAAAATTACCTGTGATGAATTTTTATCTCTTTTCACTCTTGAGAACAGCCAACGTTCGATGGTAGATTAGACGACAAAGCGGAATCGAACCTCGTGATAGCTGCGATTTCGCGATTGATCCATCGAGGACCAATGCGTTTCGTTGGTACGACGCTTTATTTGCAAGTTTATTCGGTCAATTTACATCATCGAATTCTATTCCTTCGATATCGTGAATCGTGGCTACGAAAGCGAGCGATTCGCTTAATGCTCGATATATGTGTTTAACCATTAGTCGTTTCGAAATTTCATTCTTGACGATGTTCGCACTAGATACAATTCCGTAAACGATCTTCTCCTATGGACGATGAGACGTAAAATTGTTATGATCATCACTGCGCAGTTGTATTTCGTGTAATACACGGAATTATTTAAATCGATCGTTTCGACGTTGACTTTTATCGTTTGAAATCATACGAAATAAAAGAAGCGCGGTTTTTGCTTCAAGTACACGAATGACTCATATCGGTAAGATTTCATCGGACGTACGTACATTTACGTATACGCGTTCATAGCGTATAACGATGAATTTTATGTGCAGTTAAAGAGCGAAGCAATTAATATTTCAGAATATTTTAATTTTTTACTTTAAAACAACGATTTTATATATTTTCTAGTCACGAAAGAATAAAGCTAATGTCGATAGTTTTACAGCTATACGATATATAAGAATGTATAATACGCATAATAGTTCTGCTTGTAGTTCTAATTTTCCAGTTTGGTGAAATCACTCGACGCATAGAAATTGTTTCCTTTCGGTCGATGTGGCCATGTGGCCATGTGGCAGAAATAGGGTAAAAGATTGCGTAACAGCAAGAAAGCGAGCAAAGTAATAATTGGTACTTGCCGTCGACCGAGGGAACGCGGTGCCAAGAATTAAACGTTCGCTCATTATGAGTTCGTACACGGCAAAACGAAAGGAAAGCGACACTGGATACCAGTTGCCTTTGCGCATAAGTGCATCATCTCTTTATATGTCGCTCGTATTGCTCGTAAAAGCACGAAAGGTATAAAAGTTTCGCTCTTCCTTTTCTTCGGTTTCTTTGAAAACCGAGTTTTCGACATCGACCAACACGATTTCTATAAACCTTTGCAAATATAAATATATGCACGAGTATATATAATTTGAACGTAACGTCGATACTCTAAAACGTTGGTAACAGAGACAATTGTAGTACTACGCGATTATACTACAAAGCGAACGGTAATAAATTCAGTCTGAAGCTCGTTGAAAACTTGCAAACGCATAAATTCATATTCTTTCTCATTCGACTAAAACAAATTCGCATCGTTAATCTCTCAATTCGCTTCGGTCATGTTCGCTGGGTAGCCTACGATTACCGGACAAATTATATCACACGCGGTGTACTTAATATACAAGGTACACGCTTACCGCACTTGAGATATCTAGTCGTTTTGTCGTTTTCAACTGGGTAGTGACTGTCGTTCGAGCTGCTAACTAATCAGATATCTCTTATCTGCCATGGGGTATCTACGAATAGTAATTAATGCCGAGAGATCGTATCAAAAATCGAGTCGTGGGCACACAATGGCACGACAACGTGGTCGTAGACAAGCTATCCACGATTCAGTTTCCACGTTTTTGTCGTCAACAGGTCTGACTAGGTGGAAAGTTCGACCGTGTACATCTCTTTTCTTACTTTCTCGCAGAATATTGTTTGGAAAACCGGGAGAAAAACACGAACGAGCGAGGTACAAGGCCATGCAAGGGGAAAACGGAGAAAAATGTACGACGTTGGAACAAACGGTCGCTAGAATTATACGCGACCACTACGAAAGTGGTTTAACGATAGATCAGAAATCTGGAGAAATTGGGTTTATCACCTACACGCAATTTGTGTCATATCGATTTACGCTGAAGTAACGTGGACGCATGTTTGTAAAACAGTTGTACATTTTGTTGTTTACGAAGCTTTCTTAGATACTATTTCATTATATAGTATTCAATATCGGTAAATTAAGGTAGTTAGGAGTAATTAGACAGATTTCAGTTCGCCAGTCTATTTTCTATTTTCATAGCGAGTCGTTTGTTTTCTAGAAGTAATAATCTTCTTATTCTTTATGTTGGATATTTTAACATTGCTGTTATTCTTTGTAAATTTTTGATACTCTCGTTTTAATTTTTGTTTGTTTGTTAATTACCTTCCAATTGTTTCGCTGCCTGAAGATTTCACAAGAGACAATGAATTATTAACGCGTAATTGCTTTAGCTAATTATGTTTATGCTACAAATGCTTCCTTGGTACGTAATTCTTGTTAAAGTTACGCTTATAATATAAATATCTAATTTTATTTGTTTGTAAAATTATTCCCTGCATCGAAACTTAAATCTTCGTTAATTAGACTGTTGTTTTGTCAAACGCGTTACCTGCTGGCAATTGCGGTATCGCGGTATCGCGTTATCGTCCACCACGTTGTATCCCAGCCTTAAAATAGTTTAAAATGCCTATTCTTAACTGAGCACCGCAAGAGCGTAAGAAATGCAATTCTTCTATCGCATGCGAACGTTTATTTATTCGTCGCATCTGCTTTCGGCCGTTTTATAGCGTGAATCGTCCATAGAGGTTCTCAGTTGCGAGCGAGCAACTTTGAAAATTATATTAAAATATAAGAAAATTAATTAACAGCTGTCGCGAATAGAACCTCGTTTTTTGCACTTCTGGAACAGATAGTTGAGCTTTACTGGTCGAGTGGTCGGTAATCTTCCCAAGGTTATCAGATTTTATTTTTATCGTGTAAGGTTATCGTGTGAGAAAAGTGAAAGTAGATAAAGAGAAAGAAAGAAATTCGTACGGTATATACGTAGGTATGTAACTTTAGAATACCAGAGAATTTTCCGATATTCCTCTAAAAACGTACGCTTTTTATTCATTTCTACGGTACAAAGTAACGTTGTAATATGACACGTTTTATCTTTGATCGATGATCTATCATTTTTTTTTTTTTTTTTTTTTAACCAAAGCTTCGTTACTTTTGTAAGCGTTACCAACGTTCTTAGGATTAGATGTAGATAGATACGAGACAAATAAATACGAAACAAGTTTTTTCGGGATATCGTTACAACTATAATTCAGTTGGAATATGTAATCGTGCCATTGATAATAAAAAAACTGCGTAATTTGAATTCGCCGAAGAAAACATATTTTCTGCGTAACTGATTAATCAGCACCGGAGCAAGCGATTACGAATAAAGAGAAATAACGGTACTCGTAATATTTTGTCGTAAGTAGAAGATTTTTTTACTTATTCTGCGGTAATTTCGTTGGAGTCAAAATTCGGTTGACGTTTCGTCATTACTCATTTTCAGTGACGTATACACGGAGCAATTTCAATTGAGAAATTCCTCGCTCGGAAAGCTGAGGAATTCGTGGAATACAAGTATGTATGTCGCAATAAATTTAGCCAAAGATCGTCGTCTATTCCCTTGGACGTCTATCGTTCGAAAAACTTTTGCATCGAATATATTCTGGAAATAATCAAACCCATCGAAACGTTAAGAACAATGGGCGAATAATTTCCAGTTTTTCTTTCAGCGTTATTGTCGTTCCTTTCCAGTCGTTACCTTGTAACACTTAATCCCGTAGAAAGTACATATTTTCGTTGACAGAAACTTCTAATCTTAAGTAGCATTTATACATATCGCGATTTTATCGATTATTTATCAATTTAGCGAAAAGTCAATTTTCACGTAACTGATGTCTGGCCATCGATATGCCGATATATCTCTGATACCTTTAGCAATTTCGTTCGATTTAGAAGAATCTGTGTATTTCAATCTTTTAACGCAACTATATATTAAAAAAAAAAAAAAGCCTGTAAGAATATATTTTTGAAAGAATTGCAGAGACAAAATTCTTTTACAAAAACGATATTCCATTTTACGTGCTTTTCTATAGGAAATTTTTCTAAAATCGTGACGAGAAATTATGAAGCTGGTTTATCGCGCAACAACGATTCTTGTACGTTTGCCTGGAATTTGGGAAAATTTGCAACGACGGAAAAGCAAAATTAGATAGAAAACGATTCAAGGAACACGGTGCGGTTAGATTAAAACGAGACGACCATGACTGGAACGTAGCCTCCTCCTGCTGGCTCGTCCAGCCGATAAATGGCCACGTCGAGCACGGCGAATGGCGAACAATAAAACCAGTAAGAGAATATAGAACGACAGGATGACGCACGGTGGCCGATCCCTAGGCTTATCTGGTGCCGGCAATAATTAGGGCCCGCGTTGCATTTACGATTACGACGAAAGGGGACCGCGCACGGGCGTAAGTTTCGTTGCGGCCCACAATAACGAGAAATAGCTGTCGTTATTGATTGGTGCACGCGTTTAAGGCCCGATGTAGATCAGCTATACGACGTCGTCATTTCCGAGACGTAAACTCGACAGAGAGAAGAAAGCTTTAAGTGGAAAAAAAATCAGAACGCATCGCGCCTTTTCTCGACGTTCTCTGTCCTTTTTCTCTCGCGCTCGTTGTTGGTTGTTGCGATTATCGACGCGATCAACGCCAAACAGTTTGTCAACATCAAAAGTGTAACACGTATTTGTTTGATTGGTCGCTTGTAGCGTTTGATTGTCGTAGAAACGTAATAAAGTTAGCAGAAACGTCTCGTTCCTGTACTTTTCATTGGCTTCTCATTGCATTTTATGCATAATAGCTCCTCTGTTTTCCTTTTGGTTTAGGAAAACAACTGCTATACTTTTTTTCCTGTTCATCGCCTATAGCACGTATTATGATGATACTACGGATTAAGTGGGATAGGATTAAAAGTGTTTTGCTCCGAGTATTGGTTCAACGTTATTGGTAAAAACTTGGTGGTCGTGGCTGATTAGTTCTATCTTTGGTTCGTCGTTGAACTTTGATGCAAGAGGCGCAGTTGGATTTCTAGTAATAACCAGTTTAACTTA
The DNA here is from genome assembly GCF_905332965.1 of Bombus pascuorum. Taxonomy (NCBI): domain Eukaryota; kingdom Metazoa; phylum Arthropoda; class Insecta; order Hymenoptera; family Apidae; genus Bombus; species Bombus pascuorum. The sequence continues at coordinate 1,969,047 of NC_083488.1, read as the reverse complement.
TTATCTATTAGCAACTTTTCATACTTTCAAATAGCTCCTTAATGAGATAATGCTTATGTTAATTGCAGACATATATCATATAATTTTGTTACTAGAACGACGTGCATACTAAAGTAGCTCTTTTTTTTTCGTTGCTTAAATCGAACTTGAATATTCCGAAGCTTGACAATTAGTTTTACGAAGAAAAAAAAAAAAAAAAACAAACAAACAAACAAAAATAGTGGCGTTTAACTAGTTTCTTTGTTATTAATAACGTAAAATAATATTGAACGTGGAGCGTTCGGTTTGCATACACACTCGTTCCATTATTTTGCAACAAACTATTTCTGGCGAAATATCAGGAATAACGAACGAGTGGCAAGTTATCTCTCGCTGATAAAGAAAGTACCCGGTCGTTGGGAGCGAATCACGAAAGACAAAGTATTTTTCTTGCTTTTCTTTGCTCTCCGCGTCATCGACGTGTTTGCATTCAACATTTTCTTGAAATTCCATATAAGAAACGAAAAGAAAGGAAAAGGAACAACGTCGTCTCGTTTTAGTAACCAGTCTTATCGGTTCGTACTTGATGCTCGAATTACGTTGGCGGTAAACGGCTGAAAAGAAAACGAACGACAGACTGAAAGAGAGGATTCTAGAAACGGCGTTGTATCGCCATTCGAATTCGATCAGGACGAGTGCGCAGATTCCCGAAAGAATAATGTGTTTGCAGAAGGGGCGCGTTGTTCTTCAACCCCTTGGCTGAAACTCGTGCAAGAAGATGCCGACCAGTTTGTAAATATCGAGGGTTAGATTCGTATTTTATAGCCTAAGCGTTCGTTGCATCGTGCAAACGAAAGTATAAAATCGCGTGACCGTTCCCAAAGACCGAACGGCAATACAGTATCGTTGGCGATTTATCGTCGAACGCATAATTTTCTATTTTATCGTAACTATGAAGATGAAAAAGCGTTTATAAATCTCTTTGGTACTCGTTGCTTCTTTTCTTCACCAGCTGAAAATTCAAAAACAATCGATATTCCCCACGAAGTAAACCGCATAAAAATTCCAGTTAAATTTACATCTTCCCCAACAATCCCTCGAAATGTATCTCGAACAAACTCCTAATCGCATCACGTCACGCCTGACGAGATTAGTAGAAACTTCTCGAGAAGTCACCCCTTAAAAAGGGTGAAAGGGACGCATCCTGTTCTTAGCACGATCGATGTCTCGTGTGTACATGTCGTTTTTCAATACGCGTCTTTGTTAGTCGCGTTAACATTCGGATGCCGGTGCGTTCGAGATCGTAGAAACGAGACGTGGAAACGAGACGTGGAAACGAGACGTAGAAACGAGACGTAGAAACGAGACGTAGAAACGACGGTGAACTACGACCAGTTTGCAAATGTCGACGGTTGCCATCGTATTTTACATGCTTATAAGCACGCGTGATTTCGCGCTCGGATTCTCAGAGACGAGGCAGTTTAATCGTAAAGGAAACGAATCGAAGCCATGAATTTCAAAGCGGCACTAATACGATTTATTATTGTTTCTAGCCTGTTTACATTTATCCGATAACGTTTAACGTAACGTAAACGTCTCGTCTCTTTCAGCGACAAGGATGTACGAAACATGGGACGAAAAGAGCGATTTTCTCGAAATATCGATCGACAGGTTTCTACCGTTTTGGAATATACGGGTTCGATTATCGTTTCTATGCGCGTTCCTTTGGCCGATCCGCGATTATATGGCCGCGAAACGCTGCAGACTTTCACTTCGGCCATTAATTAACTCCGTTCGTTTTGTAGAAGTCGCGGGGCACACGCCGATACTCGATCGTCCCGCGATTTTCTCGCATGAAAGTAAAAGGCATTGCGATCGAAAAAAATACCGCGATTCAGTGGGGCAGGCTTTTTGCTGGCTTCTTCGTTGTTTCTTCTTAATGATTCTTCTCGCTAATTTTTTTTTTTACACCTGTAATTACGCCAGCTAAAGCGTACAGTTCTTGCCATTAGACCTCTTCATACTCTTTTTGTCGTTCTCTCGTCGCGTATCTATGAAATAAACAACATTTAGTTGCGCAATCGGTTCGTGCATCGTAAATATGTCTTTATTCGGTTCGTGTTTAGCTCGGTTTATTTGTAGCTTATACTTTGCCGGAAAGATTTCTAATAATTAAGAGATCGTAGCTGGGAAAGATCAGAGACGATTAATTTGAAAGGAGCGTTGATCGGGAGAGGATACAGTTTTAGGTGCATGCGATGTTCGTTAAGAAGCGCGAAGAATGTCCGATTCATTTAAGTATGAATTTATCAAGGCTACTGGAAGAAGATAAATTATACTTTATTTTTCCAAGAAACGTACGTGCATACGTGGTTACAGTTGCTTAGTTGCGTGCATAGTTAAGTTAACTATTCGTAAAGAGATTTCGTATATTCATAGAGATACTTGCAATATATTTGCATTAAAGTAAAACCGAACGTACGCGTACACGCGAGAATAGCGCGACGCTAACAACGAAATTTTACTGCCGTTGGTTTTCAAAGCCACGTTGCTCTAATATTTCTTATTTGTTTATGGAAGCTGCGCACGTTCCTACAATCTCCAATCGTTTCTTATCGACGTGTAATTACAAGCGGCATTCCGTGCTGGTTGAAATTTTTCGTATTCTCGTTATTAACATTCGCGTTGCGCAGTTCAGAATCAGATACCGTTTCGCGATCAACTGTACGTTGCTTGCGATTAGTTTCACGCAATCAGGTAATTCGTAAATTGTTTTCTCGTTGAAGAATGTCGCGGAGCTCGCGTGTTTTACTTATCTGCTCTTCCATTACGTCTATTAGCGAAAGCTTGGAAAACCAATTACGCCGTTGGTCGTATTTCATTCACCTGGCCCTCCTGGCTATCCCTCCTAGCTAAATATATTGCAACGTAATCGAGATTCGTCTCGTTAGACTTGCCAACCACGCACCAACATTTTTCGTCCGACGTTAAACGACGTATCGTTAACCGAACGTTTTGTAATCACGACGAGTGACCATTTGTGTTCCTCGTGGAATATCTCGATATTTCTCGCGACGTATACTTTGTCAAGGAATACTTTCGAATTATGCACGCGTATTTTACACCTCTGTTTATCTCTCATCTTCGAAATTTGTCAAGTTCGATCGAATATCTTCGATGCGATTTTCGTTACGTTAACGTTCACCGTTGACGTCGCTTAGAAAGATTGTGTTTGTTTACAGTCGCTATTAATCGATATAAAATAGAGAGATATCTCGTAAACGTTTTCCAATGGTGGAAAAAGCGTCTCATTGGCGATGTAACTAAGAAATTTCAACGCGGGTTGAAATTTAATATAAATTTATTATAAATTTATATTAAATTTATTATAAATTTATATTAAATTTATTATTTAATAATTGGTTTTCCAACCTTTCGCTAATAGACGTAATGGAAGAGCAGATAAGTAAAACACGCGAGCTCCGCGACATTCTTCAACGAGAAAACAATTTCAAAAATACGTTTGTAGATAGGCGAAATAAATGGTTCGGGTATCGCGGAATAAACGAATTATCGATTGCGATTTAACTAATGCTAATTTTATACTAATGCAAGACGATTATCATCGGATATATTAACGAGCAATTAAATTTTCTTCCTTGTTAATGGAAATGACACGCTTTATTTATAACGTCGTTATCGAATATAATTTTATGACATTGGCTCCTGTAATTCTTCGTTTGTCGACGATCAGAATTCCAACGGCTAACATCCTAACTTTCTACGAAAAGTGTATTTCTCCACGAATCTGATAAAATTGCTGTAACTCGCGGATTTCGTGTGTATCGATACGTGGCGACGCGTGTGACCATCGGTCGTACGACACGTAATTTCTTACGTAACGGTCGATAGACTTTGTCAAAAATGTTTATCCCAGTCCCGTTATCTTCTTATCTGTGTGCGATCCAAATTTATAAATTAATAAGCGTCCCGATCCAACACGATTCGTTCGTTTCGATCGTTCGACCAAACGTTCGATCGCGTTTTGTTTATTCCTTTGCGAACTATCGATGGATGGTGGATTCATTCGAGTATTTGAAAGATTCGCAACTTCATTTCTCGAACGTTTAACGCTACGAGTAATTTAATTGTTTAATGCGTCGAAGTTGTCTAAACGTTTCGAATAGATGGAACTCGGCGCGTTTAAATGGCCAAACTCGTTGCGAGTATTCGAACGTTCGCATTGGCTTTAATATTTAAGACCATTTAAGTGCAACTCGTTTTTCCCCAGGTACTCGGACAACTGTAATAAGCGGTATGACGTTTGTAGTAATACAGCTGTAAGAAAAATGCGGTGCAACGTTGAATCACGAATTATACGTTACGCGTAATTCTACAGTCCTAGTCTGTATTCAGCGAATCGTTCACTGTTGCACGTTGAATATTATATGTATATGCGTGTACAAACTTAAATGTAAAGTATTCGACGGTCGACGTTACGACGTTTGTCCGATTCTTTCTGTAAACTAACTACGTATTCTCTTTATACCAAAAGTCGTTCCTTTTCTTTTTGTTTATTCGTTGAAAACAACGATGAAAAATTAATTAACAGGGGTCGTCGATCTATCGTTAATGCAAGATCACGTGTAAAGTACATTTGTAAAATATAGTAACATTTTTGTTAAATATCCGACGTAGCATCGTTAAAAGTCGATAAATCAGTGATTTCTTACATTTCCATCGAAATTATTTAATTATGATTAAAATATTACGCCTGGTCTTGACACGGAGTTGCTTCGCTTCTTTGATTTTTCTCTGACACGTATAACACAATACGTTTAAAAAAGTCGCTAAAAATACATCGTTCCAACGTATAGTACAGCAGAGACTATTTATAATTATTCCGTCTATTCTCCAGAATCTTCGAGCGGATACGATCCCCCGAGTGTCTTGCGGCGTATTGCATAAAATAATTATTCCCCGGTTGTTTGCATGTAAATGACGGCTCGGTACGAACAATAAAGTAACACTGTTGTGTCGTGGAGAACGAAAGGGGGATCGAAGGTAGAAAGAGACGGAAACGGAGGCGGCAGCGGTAGCGGCATCGTCGTCGTTGTAGGGGGGTGATATCAATAAGTGTCGTAAATACGTTATTTTTAGTAGCTGCTGCGTTTAACCGCGGTTACTATACTACACGGAGATATCTTTAATCGTTGTGTCTCTGTTTGCGATTCGTGACATTGATGTACAATTTATACGAGCCACCGTCGATGTATTACGGATGGAAGATTTCCACGACTCGGTAAATGCGACGATGCTCGATTTCGCTTGTCCGTTGAATAACATCGATTTTTCGAGTTAACGAGAATCTTGCACGATCTTTCGCGAACCATTTTCTCACGAATTTCAAATTTTCTCGTTGCCCAGCGCGCGAACAGAAGCTTCGCCGATAGACAAATAATTGCGAATTTGTCGAGCACGCGATAGACGGTTCGTCAAAGATATTAAAAAACGGCTCAGTTTTACCGTGTGGTTGGTCGACGAGAACGATAGAGCGAACGTTGTGATCGGTTAGTTAACGGCGCGGTCTACCAGAGAGTAGTTTTCGTGATTACGAAGCCTCCCGAGTGGTTTTAGATGGCGAGACCACCGTTATATCGTGTGTCGTCCCGGGTTCCTGGTGAAGCGAATAATTCCGAGGGTTAACAGAAGGCAAGCAGCCAGGGAAGCGGGTGGATACGCGAGCTGGACGAGCATCATACGCGTTTTCGTATCCCTCCTTGGCTAGCTGGCTGGCTGGCTGGCTGGCTGGCTGGCTGGCTGCCTCTGAACCCGCCTACCACTCCACTGCTTGCTCGCTTGCCTGTTTGTCGGTTTCTGTCCGATCTGCTCCTATACCTAGCGATGGGATCCGATACACTTCGAATTAGTTTGAGTCTGTAGACGCAGTAGCAAAAAGTTCGAGTCGCTTCGAGCGTGTCGAAAGTTTCCACGCATCGCAAAATGGAACGTATCATTAGCATACGATGTGGAAGAAAATTTCGATATGAAAAGCGATAAGACGCGTTTCCTACTTTTTCCTGGATTTCCATATAACGCGTACGATACGAACGTTAAAGCTGTTCGCTTTCGCGAACGTACACGATACAAATTCGCAGCGATTCGAAGCGTTTCAGATGCCATCGCTAGTTGTGGTCAGCCAGCCAGGGATGCATCATCTTCCTGGGTTCCAGACACTCGAGGCAATTGGAACAACCAGCCAAGCCAGAGTATCCCAAAACGAATCGCGAACCGGCTTTTTCTAAACATCATCCTCTCCGAGGCTCGTCATCTGCGCGTGATTTTGATGTTGCTGGCCTCGACTTTGCTCGCCTCGAGGAACAATTACAGCTGCTGCGCGTTTCTTTGCCCCGTTGCAAGATCGAAAATTTGCACACTAGACCTTGGATGGACGGTAGCTTTCGAATAAATCGAATAAGGCGACTGCGATTCTCGCGAGATTCTCGTTCCGAGCGTTCGAATACCGACTGCAACCGAATCTCCCAGTGTTTTGCTTAACGAACGTACAAACCGGATCCTTTTCCCCGAATACCGAGCCGGTGATTCCTCGCTACCTATGCCACCATATTAACCGGTAATCGTGTAAAGGCCGCATAACGATCCTCTTATTTCTCTCGTTCGTTTTCCAACGATGTTCAACGTGCCGAAAGAACAGAAGATACGAATCCTCGATCGGTTGTACCGTTTAGCACGTCGCGACGTATGGGATCGAACAGCACGCTGACGATGCGATTTCCTTTCAAGTTTGCGTACGCTGATTTTTGTTAAATAAGAGCCCGTTCTCTCGGGCTATGATATCCGTTGCAAAGTATATCGGTTTAAAACAGTTTATGGCTGTTTGCTAAAATCTATAATCATCTCGTTTCAGCAAAAAACGCGAATCCTAGAAGAATCTTCTTTCGGCTTTAAAATTAACCGTTTCTTTTATTGCTCGGTAGGTTTTTCTAGTACCTCTCTGCTTGGCCAACTTTTTTTTTATTAGTTTTTATCGATCAGCCTTTTACTATTTTTTTATCTATGTCTATACTCGAAAGAAAACTTGCATAAGATCGTCTGTGTGTTCGTTGGCTCTTATTAAATACGTCTAACGTGTCGTTGTATACGTGTAACGTACTTTTTTAGGAGAAGATCCAAACTCATCGTTCTGTGCTCGTCGTTGTTGTTGCGAAGAACGACGAAATATCGAAAGAGGTAGAATTTTAGCGAAACGAATCGAAAGGACTAAAAACGATATATAATAGCCAATCCGTTTGGTCGAATTTTGCAAGACATCTTGGACGATATTCGAGCAACAGAGGTGGATGTAAGCTGCAGGATCGTTATCGTTCGGTTTTACGTCCGCTGTTGAGGAAATTGGTGTCACTGGAGGGACGAGTAGCAGCTGACGAGGATTAACTGGCCTCTAACCTGAAACCACGAAAATTGATCCGTCTGAAGTTTCTAATAGGTCGACGTGGTTAGACGTCGTCAGCTTTCAACGTGATTCTGTTGGAATCCCAGTATTTTGCAGATGTTAAACATTTCTACTACATAAAGGTAATTTTTGTGGAGAAAACGTTCGAATAATTCGTCGTTGAAATATCTCAACTCGACTCGTTTGAAACAACCACCCGTGAACATCCACGCAGGAATTTCTTCGTTGCTTCGTTACACGCTTCTTCGAGTAGAAATTTTTCCAAACGATTATCACGTCTGCCAGACACTTGGATCCGAATTGTCAAGTTTATTGAAATCGAGACACCGGATGGGATCCGAGAAGCTCCTAATAGAATCCAACGAGCCATCCGCTCTAAAGTGTGTTTGCGTGTAGGTTCGTACCGTTCAAGCAGTTTTTGGCAAACAAGTTCCTGAACGACCGGTGTTACAGCATTGGTAAATAGTATTTCGTGAAGCTCGTGCGGCTTGAAAGCGTATTTGAAGCACATTATGTAAATCGTGCGAGGATGTAGTGTTTGGGGAGGTCGGAACGTCAAGGCAAAATGTACTTTAAAGGCCGAGTATTCGTTCCACATTGCCGCCTGCGTATGGTTATTACCTCTCAACTAACGGTGTCTTGATTATTGCGACACTTTGTCCCGTGATTTAGTACCTAATTAATTTCTAATGTTGCTTCGTTCTCTAGATTCACTTGTATCGATTTACGATAAGCACCGTACTTGTATCGATGTATCTTCGCTCGATCGAGAAGAGCGACTGTGAAAATCGTCGAATCATCGACGTCTAATAAGTTAGAAGGTGTACATGGTGCAACCGACATACCAAATGGAAATGGAATCAGTTTTCGAAACTTGATATAAATTGGCCCGTTCAGAATCCAAATGCGATCAATGCGTTTCTTTTTTAATTAACTTGGAAAAACCTTCCTATTGCGGCAGCTCCTTTAATCGTATCTCGCGCTTCATCTTATGTTTTCGTGAGCTTATATCGCTGTCTATAATTCTCTACGTGGAGTGGCGCGGTTCTCGACGAAAATCGAAAGAAGAATAACGTGTCCAGAAGAGAGGAAACAAGAAAGAGGCAAGAACGCGTGTTGCGGCAATTAAATTCTCGTTAACTGTTCGTTGATCGCTTCGACCAGCGATCTACTAGAAAAAGCCTACGATGCAACGTAACAACTTAACTTACCTGTTATACACGTGACGTAACCCACAAATTTAACCAAGATCAAAGAAATCCTTCTATACCTGGAAAATGGTAGTTTGAGCGAGGGTTTCAGTCGCGAGATTCGAGTTGATCGAAAGTGGTGGAACAGGGAGCGAAGGGGGCGTCGTGGGACAAAAAGAGGGAAGGGAAGGAGGTAAAAGGAAGAAGAGGATCCGCGAAGTCGAAAGTGGCCGAGTCCGCGCCGTGGCGCCGTTCACATTTCATTAAGTGTGATGCTCGAGGAAACTACCTGTGTACGAGCTTTAACGCTTCTCCCCGAAGAAGGCAGAACGAAACAGGACGAAGAGAGAGAACGAGAGAGCGAACTCTCGGCCAAGACAAATGCGATAGAAGAGAGAGAGAGATAGAGAAAGAGAGACACGCGTTTAGGAGAAAGAACGAGACGGATAGAGGGAACAGAAGCTTCTCACGGAACGAGTTGGAACGGAACATGGAGCGACTGTACGATTCGCTGTTAACCCTTTGTTTTATGGATTTTTCGAAAGTTACGCTCGTGGCGTTGTCCTGAATTTCAAACGCGTTTTCAGAAGACGAATAGAGGCTTGCTCGCGTGGCAGCCCGGATGATACACGCGGAATATCCGCGTTTTCATTCTCGCGAACGGTACGTTGCACGATATTCCACGGTGGCGACACGACGTAATTCACACGATCTTCGTGATTCCGTTGCAAACAATTACAATTTATGAACTCGGATCAATCAGTTTTTTATCTCGGTACGAGAAGGCCATGAAAAAGAGTCGACGTCTATTTTACCGTATCTAGCAATGAAATATTAATAGGTGATGAAATTTCCGATAAAATTTGATGCAGCTTTACGAACGAATTAATCGAGGTACATATACATATGAATGCGGGTAGTTGCGTTTGCCAGTTAGCGGTATAAAGCTCTCATCGCTAATGAGTACTCTCGTCCCTGTGTTCAAAATTATTATCACTAATTCAGATGTTTAGCGAGGAAAGCGATAAAACGTGTCTATTATATGTAATCAAAGCTAATTCTATATTAATTTCGTTCTATTAAATCCAAATTCTATTAAGCCGAACGAGCTATAAAGTCTAATCGAAACAGAAAGTCTCGTTAGGAGAAAGAATTGCTCGACGACGACGTAATGACGCGAGGGTACGGTTGCGACGGTATAGTGACAGTATAGTGACACGCAAAGAAGATAGGATTTATAAATATAGATGCACGTATAGCTATGCATTTTCCGTTTCATAGAATTACGTACGGTCGAGTTGAAATTGTTATTACCGATCTATTTTAAAACTCGCTCCAATACCATATCTTTTTCTTCCCCTTTTTCTTTCGAAAGTACGTTTTTCAAACTGCCTGGCGTCCGATCGCGTACGCACAGTACGATCGATGTTTATGAATACGTTAATCGAGGACTTGTCGCGGCTCGTAAAAGTCCACTTGAGCGACAGAAGAGTAGTTCATGCAGTAAATTTAACGAGATGAGTTCCTATGTTCTTGTTCTTTAATATCTCATAAGCGTCATTACGATGGCAGAGTTTGCAAATCGTGACTGGAAATCGATAATGATTAAGCGTTATTCTTCCACAGTGTATATTTATACGAGGGCTTTTAAATATCCTTTAAACGTGCTTACCCTTTTCCCTCTCTTTTCTCCTACGTTTCTCCTTTTGCTTCCTATTCTCTCTCCCCTCCTTCCTTTTCTCTTTCCTCTTTTATTCGATCGTTGGTCGAGCAACATTGTTAAATCGGACTAAGAACCGCAACGTAGCGTCATCAGTATTCTATTAGATGCGAGTCGTTGTTCCAGTTCGGTAGTAGGACGTCTTAAAATAGTCGCCTCCGATAAAAGTATCGAAAATGGAAAGCGAAATTTTCTTTTTTTTTAATATTTCAGTGCACCGCCAAAGTTGAACGTGCTCGGCTATTTTTATTCTCTTCGGTAATCCCCCTTAAAATTGAGAATATCACTTTCACAAGGATGATACGAGCGAGTTCGCGATTACAGAGAATCTTGCTCGTAAAATCTGTACGTGGAAAGAAGATCGGCAAATTGTAGTCTTTTAAAACACACTTGCAAATACCAATGTGACGTTTACGTTAGATAAATACCAACGCGCGGAAGAAAGAAAGGGGAGAAGAAAAACGGAGAAGTAATTGTTTCTTCGTTGATGCGAAATCTTCGTTTCACGACAAAGATTACATCTACGTGCGCGTAGAATTTAACGTTGTATCGTCGGTCGATCGTAAATTTTCTTTTTTTAGAAGGACGACGATAAAGGGAATATTAGATGGAAATCGGTCTTAGGCACACTGTTCGACCGCCACGTATCGTGGATGGCACGGATTCGAATCAGAAACTCTAGATATCCGCCTTGGCGTCTTTCCAATCCCTTTGCCGCCATCAATTTACTGTTTGTCGCGGACGTGCGTTAGCTACTCGTTTCGGAACATTGCGTTCTTTATTATTTTCCAGCTCGTAGCACCCAGCCGTTTCGTTTTCTCGCCAAATTTGGGGAAAAGAAACTTTACGACGTTGTAACAGCACTCTGTTTTTTCGTTCCTACGCGTTGTCGCTAAGTTTATGGCACATGTGTCACCAGAGAAAGCAGCCAATTCGGTGATCGCATAAAAATCTCTCGGAAGATCCCGCGGAATCATTGACCAGATCGGCCGAAAGTCGGATGTGCCTCGACGCAGTCTTCGGAAACGATCATCGCCGTAGATCGTCTCCGTAGAAATTGAAGACAAAAGTCGCATCTTCTTAACGAGTAATAGACTCTACGTTTCGACAGAACTCGATAAAATAATTCTGTCTTCTATATCTACTATTTTATACGTAAAAGTATCTCGTCATATCGATTCGTACTTTCTCGACTGGAACGTTAGAGCGTCAACAGTTTTACAAGATGATCGACGACGTTGATTTTTTAAATTTTACAAGATGAGGACGCAATCATATAGTGGCATCTATAACGAGCTAAAAAATAAAAAAAAAAGAATTGAATCTGTTGGAGAAATTTAAATGCACCAAATGCACGATGACGTTGCTTTGCACAACGGATGGTACGTGTGAGGTGGCATTAATGAAATATAATAATAATATAATTTTATTCTCGAGCGAATAAATTATGCAACCGCGTTACGACATTCTTCAAGACCTCGATATGTGATCGTTCTAAAAAGCAACGAACAACTGGACTACACTGCAGTTTCGTTTGACCTAACGAGACAATCGATCTAGAATATCGGCCTATTTATTTCTGAACTCGAGAGGCACGTTTTACAGAATTTTAACAGTACCTAAACAATTTCCATGACTTTGAACGCTGTGTCGAAGTTAGCACGAGACTTTAGAAACGCGAGCCTTTCGCTTTATCTCAATTTATTTTATTCTCTAAACCAACGTTCGTTACAGTCGTGTCGCGAAAGTAATCACCGTTTCTAAGATGCCGAACTCAAACGCGTCGATACCCTGGCAACGAGCTGGTTACGATTGTCGAATAGTCGCTACATTTTGTACCAGGAAGGAAACAAAAAGTCTCGTCCGAATAACAAATTGTACGGTTCTTTTTATTCCATCGTTGTGTTAGCCGCGTCTCGATATACGTATATATCGTACACGGGAGAACACGCGTCAACGCGACGGTTGTTCCGTTTTATCGATCCGCCCCGTATGATAACAGGGCAGCAGGTACTTGTAAATTTTCAGGTTGAAACGACGGAGGGTCGTAGCGAAGTTTGCGTCTCGTCGATCGAACAGAATCGGCCGTGGTCGTGGGTAGTTTTGTTTAGAAAGTTACGTGACGACGAATGGCCATGGAAGCGACGACGTGACACAAGCTCGCGGCTCGAACCTGGCCAGCTTTACATCACTACGTGCTCGATAGCAACGAGACACGTATATTTCTCTCGCACGCGATATCGATACGAGTGCGAAGAAAGTGACCGTTGCTCGAAAGCGCGTATCGAGCTATCGAGCATACACGTAAATATATGTCTTTTGTTTTATGAGCGGAGAGAATTAGCCGCGGTACATCGGTACGACGGTCTGTTTCGTTTTCGTTTCGTTAATTTCCATCCTGACGATAATCGCGATTTACAATAGCGCGGTAATGGGAAAGAGCGTTACAAAAATAAAATTACGTAATGTAATAGCTAATGTAATCGGTGTTAGAACGACTATCGTACTAGGAGCGCTTAAAACTGCTTACGTTACTAGGCCGAGCGAGATAAACATTCGATCGAAGATCATAAAAATGCAATTGCGTTATTAATGACAAAATAGCTCGGAACGATTCGATTCTCGATTCGGTAATTTAGAGGAACGATCGTACTACGAATAGATGAAACGGATAAGACGTTTACACTGCCATAAATTGTATTATATGTAGGCATTATGGGAGATTGACAGTAAGTTTGTTACATCTTCTTTATTCGTTTGTTACGTTGCTTCTAATAATTAGATTCCAGCGTAAACAACTTTATTAATGTATTCGTATAGTTGGAAAGCTATAACGTATCGCTGCAGTTGAATGGACGTAAGATGCTAATGCGTTGTTAGTCATTCTGGATAAATATTGCCGTTTTAAACTGACAGTGTTTCTTTCACGTCTGTTATATTTCGTTTACTCTTTAAAATTGTTCGGATGTGTAGCCTCTTAATTGTCGTGTACATAGAAGAACGGGCAAACGTAAAAAGCACGGATTCTTTCGCCAAGCGGTATTTGACAATTTTTTGTAACGCCAATAGCAAACTAAACTAGCAGAAATAAAATTAGAGAAATTTCAAATGGAAACTCGTTACTTGCAAAGGAAATTTTTTATCCGGCGATTATTTTTTTTTTCCTTTTTTAATCGTTAACACACGAGAGAATTTACACGACTCTGCTATTTCAGAGATTGTAATAGACACATATAAAACGAACGATATATCGAAGCAAAATATATTCATATTCAAATATATAATTTAACGATCAAAGTATTTAATTCATATAATTTATCGCGTATTAATTCGGTATGATATCTTGTTTATTTATTGGAAACCAGCGTTGCGCTATATTTAACGCAATTAACGACTACCGACTACAATTGAAATATTACATTATTAATCGAGATTAACCATTACATTTTTATTCAACCAACATGTAATCGCAGCTAATAATCAGAGTACGTATTTAATTCTGAAATGTCGGAATAGCGAATAAATCAATTATTTAATCCGTAATTAGATCGAATAATAAATTAATCCGTAATGGAAATTCAGTTCGTCGAGAAATTAATATTTGAATTTAATCTTAAATCTAATATCAATCAGGCTTAATTGTTAATAGTATTTACTTAACGTAGTACCCGTTCGTACTGACAGCAGTTACACCTGTACCTAAGATAGAACTTTAAATTTCTACTAAACTTACCTATTAAATAGCACTTTTTTTTATCAATGACGATAGTTTGTATATTTAATCCAGGTAATGCAAAATTGATTCGTTTAACGTACACGAAATTGTAAAATCACGCGACACGATCCAATTAATTTGATAGGAATTTCATATGCAGCAGCCAGCCGCTTGTTTTCAAACGTTTTCAACGTTTAGCCGAATCGCGAGTTTAATTTTTAAACGTCGATCGATTCGATTCGTCGTCCGTTCTAGTTGATTGCATATAAAAAATGATATATAGAGAACCGTCTGTCAGCGCGCGTTCTCCTCGAGCTCGATTTTTTCACGATTCAATCCAGTGGGAGGACAGGATACACAGTGGTTTTTGATGGACGTGCTATCGTGGCGCGAACTCGTGACGCGAGGACGATATTTTTATAAGTTTCGTGGCATCGATCCAACCGCACATCGGACCACCCTCGATCGATCCCATTTTCGAAATAAAAAAAAAAAAAAAAAAGAAATAAAAAAAAGGAGAAGAAAGAGAAAGGTCCGATACACACGGCCGAATCGAATCGGTCGTTTACAAACCCGATTTCTTGCACGTTTCTTCGCAAGACAAAAAATTGACTATTTCAGCGATTACCTTTTTTATTTTCATCGTTCAAATAATTCGACCATTTGCATTGTTACAAGAATTCGCTAATCTCGCAAAAGAATCGTTTTTCGACGATATCGGCGAGAAACGACCTGCACGACATTGACTATTGTAAAAATTGTTCCTTTTATTTTCATCATCGAAGGAATCTTGTTTTTAAGCAAATTCTTACAAAAATTACGTCCATACGTATTCGTAGATACGATTATATCGAGAGATCTCTTTGATCGCGAAAGGTTATTTCATTCCTGGTTTGTTTGACTTTGAAAAATTCGCAAACAGATCCGACCATTTCTATCGTATGATTATTAATTCCTGTGTTTGTCAACCTTTCGAAAGGACTTTTACCACGCTATCCAATGACGTTTGGAGTAGAAGAGGGCGAAATAGATAAAATTTCAAATAAAAACCAAATGACGTTGGTTTGAGAAACGTTAGAAGAAAATGCGAGCATATGTAGGCTAAATGAAAACTATCGGATGAAAAAGGTAAATGGCAAATACCGGCCGGAATCGTTGAGTGGTAAATTAGTTGGCTTTTTACTAAGATTTCTAACGTTGCGTCGTTACTTTCCATTTATACGAGCACCTCGTCGAAATCACCGAAGAGAGACAAGTGACTCGCATTTTGAGAATAGAATTCACGAAAGCCAGAGGACAGGAGCGATCTTGTCTTCCGAGAAGACCCCTGTATTTGTTGGCTAATCTGCCCGCGATTTAAAATTCAAAAATACCGTCTGCATTTCTTCCAAACCACCGTTACTGTGCATAGATTGCCATACGCGATAAAAGGATAATAGAATTTCGTTGTATTCGTCCGAATCTTTGAAAAGTTTGGACAGTGCGCGAAACATTTAGATAGTGCTTCCATCGCTCTACTATCACTCCGCTATAGTATACTAGTCGATGTTTTCGATGATCGAACATTCGCGACGCGGCGATTAAAGTAGTTTTCCGTCCATCTTTTTCTTCCTTCCTTTTTTTTTTTCTCAATTACGTAACGATCGACTATCATCGACCGAATATCGCGTTTGTAATCTTTTTTGGCGGCTACGCACGGGCCAATAATCGCGATATCCTCGTCGATGGTCGGTACAGTTAGGATCTATGCGGTTGTAAAACCGTGTATACGTGAGCCGTGACGTTGGATTTTTCCAAATTTCTTAAAACTCTTTTCTCCGTTTCTCGTAATTCTTGAAACTTGCTCGTACCA
This sequence comes from Bombus pascuorum, assembly GCF_905332965.1. Taxonomy (NCBI): domain Eukaryota; kingdom Metazoa; phylum Arthropoda; class Insecta; order Hymenoptera; family Apidae; genus Bombus; species Bombus pascuorum. The sequence continues at coordinate 1,953,117 of NC_083488.1, read as the reverse complement.
TCCGATAACCCAAAGTTGGAGAATTTTTATCGAATTTCTGGCTAAGCGAGAGAAGAAGAAAAAAGAGAAAGAGAGAGAGAGAGAGGGCGGGGAGAAAACAGACGCATCCACGCGGACATTGTGGGTCAAGGTTCGCGGCGATAGTCGTTTCGGCGAATCGCTTTGCCGGTAGATACGTCGAATGTACGACGAATTAGGTAGCAGCGTTGCCGAGCAGGCGAATCGTCGTGTATACGACGTTCTACGGACGACTTTGCTCGTGAATCTTCGCTTTGTCCCAAACCCGGACCGGATGTTCGATAGAAACCACGTTGCGGTTCCATTTGTGGATCGCGTTTTCTAGAAACTAAGTTAATACGCAACCGATCGTTTTTTTTTTATTTTTTTTTTTTAAACGTGTTGGCAGACTTTTTTCCTACCGACAACTGGATTTCGGGATGAAACACGTACTTCTCTTCCTTTTTGTTTCTTTGTCCTTGTAGCGTGAATTATAATGTCGTGCAAGTATTTATTTTTAAGATGCGGTGGATCCACCGCTATCCGAATTAACGGGCAGACACGATCGTGTTCGGATAAGGAAATTTTCGGATACAGACACGCTCGCGTGTTTCTTCGTAGCGATTATTAGGTAGCGTTTAAATTATGTTTATGCTTTGTACTTTTTTTCAATTCTTTTTTTCCTCCGGCGAGGAAACAGAGAATCCAAATAGAGACACGTACCGAATAGCGAACGTTACAAAGAATATTTTACTTGGGATTTTTTGTGTGTCTCTACGTACATATTACCTCTATATGTTAATAATATACGATGTAAATTTTCTGTGAAATTATCGAGGAAAATCCAATTCGAACGAGAGAATAAGTGGATAGTTATTGGTATTTATATTAAAGTTGTTTGACGTTAACTCGATACGATTGGATGTAATTAAAGTGTCGAGTTTGGTTTTATAATAGAGGAATTCTTTTTGAAGTTGGACGCCAAGGCTGGATATTTTTAGTCTGAGGGCGTTGTCTGGTTTCGAATTATAATTGTCTCGTTAACTTGTACTTTAGACGGGCTATTCTTTTCTTTTTTTTTCTTTTTTTTTTTTTACTGCGCAGATTAGATTATGCCGTTGGATTTCCTTGTTGAGAATTAGCCTTTAAGTTCTTCTGGACGATCGTTCGGCTTAACGTTCTTATTTGTCGGTACGTGCTAAGTCGTTAGTTCTTTTATTAGCCAATGCAATTACTCTGTGACGAATTAGAGATTTCAATAACGATACTTGAGAATATTTGTAAATGCTCGTCCGAATTGGCGTTATTCGTATTAAAAAGAAACACATGTACGAAATATTTTCAAACGATGTTTTATAAATTATATCGTAGAACAAAGTTGGCTATTGAAAGATACACGTTCGTTTTTTATTTCACTAATTTACTATCGTATCACTCTGTTATTTTAATAAAATCATACTAGAAACTATTTTTCGAAAAAAACTTCCAGTTTCGCATTTACAGGATTTATAGGAGATTGAACGTATTAAACCCAGCTATGTATATATATATATATATATACAAAATTTTGTTTATTAATAATTTGAAATTACTTTGGGAAACATTTGCTTGGAACTCGTTCACCTATTCATCTCCGAAGCATTCGCTCGTTTACTGCCAATTATTTTAACGAGATTGCCCAATTTCGAATTACGATTAAAGCCTGATAATGTGTTTGTTTTGCAACAAAACGCGATATTAATTTGCAATTAGCGCGTAATTTGCGTTTAACCAGACGATACGCCGCGTGGTTACGTAATATCGAATAAAACTCAGACGTTTTGCGCTGTTGATTTTTTGTGTAAAATAGCAAAGTCCGCCATGGTCTTTGTGTTAATTATTTTCGCGATAAAATACGCGAGTTGAAAAACCGATCTTCTGCTTGGAACTCGAACGAGAAGCGACCGGTTAGCCGGCGAAACCGATGTAATTATTACGAACGTTCTAACAATGAGTACTAAGAAGGAAACATAGAAACGTGGACGTGATTGTGGGCTCTAATTATTAACGCATAGGGGAACATTTCTATTTCGTCATATGCTGCCACTTACGCAACGTCTACCATCCGTGTTAGTAAAATCCTCTTCCATAAAGGTACATTTAAGTGGAACGCGCAGTCTGTGTTTTCACCGACCTCTCGCTCCTTTCCCGTGTATTAAGAAGCAATTGGCGCGATCGGACGACCATTTAAATAATAAAGCAACGACGCGGTGTAGACGTGAAACCTCGTTTTTCACCGTTCACGATGAACAAATAACCACGATCGACGTGTTTGCTCGTTCTACCTATTTATCAAACAACGATTATCGTCTATTTGCGCGCAAATGCGCACGTTTCTTCAAACGCGGAATCTCGAGACGTTAATCGCCCGATCGAACGAACGAACGATCCTCCGCGTCGTTGTTTAGAACCGGCGTATCAGCGACGTTGCTCTTAAACGCGTCATAAATTTTGCGTCGATTCACGTCGGTTGCGTCGATAAGTCGACGCGTTTCCCCGCAACCGGTCGTATCTTCTTCTCTTCCTTCGCGGTTTCTTTCCTCTACGCTACGTTAAAACTTCCTCGGTGTGTCCTCCCCACGTTGCGGCGCGCCGCAGCATCGATGAAACCTCGGCAAAGTTAACGAGCTTCCTGAGACGCGGCGCGGTTCTACGCGTGCGTTCCTCCGGGCGCCAGTGTCCAAGAATTTAATTAGTGGCATCCTCTTTCGTTCCGAAAGTAGAGTCGGCAGCTTTATTCACCTCGGCTGCCGGTTTTCAACCGTGCCACGAGCCCATGATAACCGCCACCGACATACCACGAACGTGGACGAGAGAAAAATTTCACCAACTCCCTGCGACCAACGACCAACGACAGAATCCTTTCCCTCCTTGACGATTCCTCTCGTATTAATATGCCGTTGAATTACAAACGCGACAGACGTCACGCCAAGCGTTTCCAGAAAGGAAATTCCCTTTCGTTGCCGGCTCCAAGCGCGTATTTCAAGTATACTTTGTTTCTCGTAGCCTCGCGAAACAAAGACGAACGGATAATACGGGGACAATGGTCGGCGTGGTTTGGCTCGTCGCGCGGCGAGATCGTAAATTACCTTTTTAACTTTTTTCAAATTTTCTAACTAGCCGTTTCGTCGATATCGATTCGTTCGTAATTTATAGTTTGCTTTTTCGTTAATTTTACGACCTTGTTCGATTTTACGATCATCGTCGTGTAAGAGAATTTGTGGCCGATAAGCTGGTAATTTGAAAAATTTTGTCGATAAAAACATTCGTTAGCTTGTTCGAGCGACAGGTTTTAAGAGTAGTTTATCAAATACTCGATAGAAATCAAAGTCTATGCATATTCGTCCGTTTATTTATTTATATATTTTTGATTTATTGCGCATTTCCGAATACACGATTTTTCTTAAATTAGAAAATCAAAGTGTAACAATTTATTCAAATTAATGCGAATATATGTAAAATACTTAAGTGTCCCGGATGTTCATGATATCGATGTAATTGCTGCATTAATATTTATTCTCACTTGCCATTCATTAGGTATTGCCACGACTGTGTTGCGAAATTCTATTCGCGGTAATCTCGAGTCGTAAGAAGAAAAGGGTGAGTACACACCTTCCTCGCCATTGTAGTCGACTGTAACGATAATCAGGATTTTGCGAGGTTATTTCGTTTTGTTAGCGTAACATTCGCGTTTCCTATTGTTCTCGCAGCGATGATAAATTCAAATCCAATGGAACGATAATTTAACTCAATTTAATATAGCGCGCGCTCCTTCCATTTACATAATTTCTGCAAAAAAGAAATCCTACACGGTCTATGATAATAAGCATCCTTTTGTTGGCATATTTTAATTGCTTTAATTTATACCTCGTCTTTAATTTATACGTTTAATATCAATCCTTCGTTCGCTGTCGAACGAACTTTGGCGATCGGTAATCGCGCGAATCGCCTATGGCATTGCCGACTGTTAACTCCGTTATATACGATAGTACGCTAAACATATATTTATTATTCTATATTTTACGCAGCTTGTAAAAGGAATAAAAATGAAATTTGTGACAAGAAGATGGTTTGTAACGGGACGCGTTAAAATTACGTTAACACGTATCAAATCTATGTAAATCAATTTGTCTTTGATCGTATCTAAGAAGATATACCTGTCTTTTTAATTTAAATTTTAACATTTTGATACATTCTGTATTTTATAGCTCATAATTACATTAAAAAAAAAAACACTCACCGACATAACCAGAAAAGCAAGATTTTAATCGTCATTTAATTCGTCAAGGGATAATTTTCAATGGATCAATCCCTAAATTATTAATTTGAGAGGAATTGGACAAGAAACGTTCGAATCGCTCGACGAATATTGTAGCGATCGAATGGAAGAACGCGAATCAATTACGGTGACCGAAAGGAACGTTTCATTTTTTTACGCGTGCATACAGAAGCCGGTTTGCGTACGCGTGTTACATGCACGTGATAATATGTCGCTCGCGTAATGTCACGTTATCGCTCGCAGGCAGGTTCCTCACGACGATCGTGAAAATGCTGACAATAGTTTCAACTTCAAAATCTCGGGAATTTTATTTGTAGACCGACCGATCGACTCGCAACGTGTCCTAACGATTTATCGGTTTGTGGGAGCGGACGCTGAATAAGATCGATTCTGTGTAACGCCTTTTCGTTGATCTTTCAACTGGCCAAAAAATTACGGAATATAAATATAAATGATTCCATCTCTTTCATGGTTGTCGTCGATGAAATCGTTTTGTCGCGATATAACGTCTTTGGATCGTTTTTAAATCTATCAAACTTCCCTAAAATATTTCTTAAATTTGCGGAAGATAGAGAAGAATTATCGCGGATATGCAATGATTTTTAATCGTTTCAATCGTCTACCGAACTTTCCCGTAAAACGTTAAAATTCAGTGTTTGTCTATCGAAAGAAGAAGGACGATAAAGTGAAGAGAAATGCGAGAATCATGGCAGAGTTGAATAACCAAAAGCTACAAGGTAAGAGTATAAGATAGTTTAATGATAAAATAAAGGAAACTTTTGGTAGCCAGAGTGAACCGTGTTTAAAAGAGACTCGTCTGGCGTTTCAAAGTCATCGGTTATTTAAAATACAACGTAGGGATTAAGAATTTATAAAGCGTACAATATGAAACAGTAGGTGTGATGCACGATTAAACTTCGTGCAACTATAATTTTTATTTATGATCTCATCATCGTATATTCTTGAAAGTTTCGACGTCTCGAAATTTTCTCCATTACTCACCGCTTTTTTATCTTACGTGGGCTCGTTCGAACAACAGGCTGCACGACGATGTCCAGTCAATTTTCTCGGAAAGCGAACATGTCTAAATTAATTGGCGAATAATTATCTCTTTATCCTCGAGATTATCTTCGTTTCTGGTATCAGGCGAAAAAAAAAAAAAACGCACGCTCAACTTGTTATGGAAAGTTAATAATTGCCATACGTATGATGACAATCGAGGTGTATAATTTATAGCAATATATTTAATAGTAAAAGGAGAGTCGTTTTTCGAGTCAATCGTAATGATACTACTTGTGCGATTTCGATACAAACGACGTAATCAACGATCTTTCTCGTTCGGTCGTTGTCGCATTCCACTTCTTCGTCGTTTAGCGTACCAATGGCACTTTGTCTTTCTCTTTCTCTTGCTGCCGTCTAGGAAGATTTTTTTCAAACGATCGCGACCACGATTCCGTGCCTACGACGAGGCTGAATAAAGCGCCAAGCAACGTTGTGCAGCTCGTCAAAGACTAAACCGTTGGTAGGACGTCTATTCTTCTCGGTTAATGCAGATACACGCTGAAGCCGTTGCTACGAGCGTTGCGTCATTGCCAATAGAACCGAGGGGTGTGCTATGCTACGAACCCATTCAGCGGACGCGAGCCTTGAGAACATTTTGTTCTCTACGTTCCTAGCGCTAGGAAAAAGCTCAATAGTACGGTCGCGATTAAAGTCACAATTCCATTATACCGTCCCTTCTCGCTCTCCTTCGCCGTCTCTGCTAGCTGCCTTCATTGTTCTACCCTGATTTATGACATCGCGCTCCTTCGCTTTCCATCACCTTCAGCTTCTTTCCACGTAGATTCTTCGCGCAGTACGGCCGACTCGCGAAAATTCTTCGTTACTTGCGTTCCGCCCAACTTTATTTACAATTTTCCCAAATTGAAAGTCTCATCGCGCGTCAAATTACCGAAAAGTAGCAAAACGATCGAGAACAAAATCACCGGATCGAAAAACGTAACGAGTTGATCCTACGGTCGTAGAAGACGCAGACGCGCTTAATAATTTCGAGGAACGCGTGTATACAGCCCGAGAGGTAACGACGTACAACGACACGCACTCGCTATATAGCGTCGAGATTACGTAACGTGGTAACAACGACGATACCCTTTAAGGGTTTAATCGATTCTCGGACCCGCGTTAACGAGGATACTCGATTATTCGACGGACGTTCCCCGGGTCTTTCTCTCTCGTTCGCTCTGCACAACCGTAATCGCGTAAAAAGCGTGGGCCTGCTTTGATCCGTGGCGGCTTTCGGGGTAGACGAGGACGCGCGTGCAGAGAGAGAAGGATGGAAAAGAAAAAGTGTTCATACGTGGCGCCGCCGACGCCGACGCCGACGCCGACGCCCGGCGTCGTTGTTGGGTGACGGAGGCAGGCGTGGTACATTCGGCGACCTTGACCCCCGTCCTCAACCGGCGCTGGTTCGCAGTCTGGTCGATATGTGCCGCTCCTCATCCCCCTCGATACACACCCCTGCCCTCTGCCAACTGATCCTCGTCCGACGCTACCTTGCCCTGCCCAAGCTCGCGTCGACGTCGATGTTCTTCGCGACGATGTTTTGCCCGATGTGGCGCAAGATCGGTTTTCCATCCAGTCGTCTAGCCTGTCGGTGGATCCGTGGAAGGTTAACCACTCGGCCTTCGTTTCTTCCACGACGATGTCGTGGTTGTCGAACGAAACCACTCAATTTCTATGATATACAATGCCGATTTATACGAAACAGTAACAAATTTTTGAGAACGGTTACAAAGGAAACCGGAGACAATTTCACCCTTGAAATAATTCCTATCTGTTCCTTTCTCTTCATCGAAAAAAGTTCAAATAATTGGCTAGGCTCGAAAACAATTATGTAACGCGATGGAAACTTTCATGGGAGCATCGTGGAATTTTTTCAGATCGTCCGAACGCGCAAGATAAGAAGAAAATGAGACTCGAACGTGAAATTTTCCATCGTTTCCATCGTTGTATTTATTTTTACTTCGTTCGAACATCCCTTCTCTCGAACCAATTTCTTGCAATACATCTTTTTCATTATCTCCAACAGCGTTCAATCGTCCAGTTGCTCGATCGTGTAAAATTGCTACTTTACGCGTACCTCTTTGCTTCGTAAATTCATATTGTACAGCAATCCGTAAATATTGCTGGAAACTTTGCATCCGCGTAACGACGCCATCTACGCGATTAAACGTATTTAACGACGAAACTACTTTACACGTATCCGTTTGTTTCACAGATGCACGTTACGAGTTAATATCTACTAATTTGTTCGATAAAATTCGTAAAGTCCATGTAACGACGCTGTTTAGATTATTAACGCGTCAGTCGGCATGGACTCGGTTCGTAGCTAGTCGTCGTGGACGACGACGACGACGCAGTACCTTAACGCGTTGGTGCGCGCGTTGTATCGATTTCAGCGAAGCCGTCCCAGGCTAGCCACGTTTCATGACGAACTTTGAAAAAGATGGTGGTATATCTATGGTTGCGACCCGATGGGTCGACGGCTGGCCGAAATTTTATCGAGTTTTGTCCGAGATATTTACACGGGCAACGTCGGTCACGTTTAAGCGCCTGATATATGACGCAGTTTTGTAAACGTAGCATTTGAGATTCGGGTCGTGACACATGGTCTTTGTTTGGAAAATTTTTTATATATAATACCGTACGTATAGAGACAAAAAAATTGAAGAATATTCGTTCGAAGGTACGGTATCGTTGGCAATGTATATAGTCGCGGAATGGCGGAAACTCGTGAAACACGGGCAAAACTTTCGTATCTGTTCTTTTCGTCTTTTTACGATGTAGAAAGTACGGTAGAACGGACCTAAAGGGCACGCAATTTCGTTCTGTAAATTAAAAAATACCGATCTGAGAAACGGAAACGGTAGAACCGAAGAGGAATCGGACGGGAAACGGTCCAAAAAATACGTCGCCCTCGGTCCCAGTCGAGCCAGGAAATTCTCAGCGTGGTCGGCTTGGACGAATCAGGCGGCGTCATTGGACCGGTGAATGACGTGATTTGTGTGGCCACGAATGCGTGCGGGGGCCGGAAGGTCGTTCTCGCGGCATCTGCTTGCGAATCCGGCTTGATACGGCGACGCTGTTAGCGGTGGCAGTGGCGTTCTGTCGCAAAACCGAGCCAGCCGGTTACCTACTTTCCAACATTTACTGTAAGTACAACGCAGTGGCTCGCCTTCGTCGCCGCTCCGCCTTTATCGTCGTTGTCGTCCTCGCGGTACGCCTTTTTACCTAGAAATCCGTGCTTGCAGCATCCGTGCTTTTGAGGCAGATCAACGTCGCGAGAACCGCGTTTTCCCATAGACAAGAACGATCATAGATCTCGATCTCTTTACTCTGTTTCTACTATCAACTCCGTTTTCGAATTACGACGTCAACGTCCATTTATCCTTATTGCGAGTATGCATTGCGTAATCTATGGACGGGGTGGTATAACCGAGATTCACCTGGTATATAGCCGATGAAAATCGATACGAGGCGAAGTCATTGGAATTCTTCGTACTTTCACCGTCATCCCTAACGCGTCCTACACCCAACTTGTCTCGTCATCGTCTTTGTTACGGCTATCGTTGCGATCGTTATCTCCATAGTTATCGGTATTGTAATCTGCGTCTTCGGTGTTACGTATTCCCCTCGTTGTGTTCACCTTTGTCGTTCCACTATCGTCGTAACAGCCTTTCACGTCGTTTCGACGTTCCTCGTCCTCGTTATTCCCCGTAACCATCGCTATTGTTCTAATCGTTACTCCTCTACTCGAGTCTTTATTATAATCCGTTATCGTCCTCCATGCCTATGCGCTCTCGTCGCGCAAGTTATCTCGTCTTCGTACTACTCCGTAATCGGTTCTATCTGGATCGTATTTTCACAAAATATTTGTACAGAATAATATTTTTAAGAACGCGATCGAGGAAACAGAGGCTAAACCGCACTTGGTTTTGGTCGGTCGATCGTTACACGGAGTACGAGCTGTCCGGAACCGTTGGTCGTATCCAACGGTGACGTCGTGCGCGGTGGTCGTGATCGCCAATCGGTTTTCAGACATCGGATAGCTTCATGGCGTGTTTGCACGCACTTTAGTTGGAGTGGATTTTAGGGTAGGTCAGTTGGACTCCTCTGACACGTTTACGGTCGAGATATCGGCGTACTTAGGCTGTTGTTCGGGTGTACCCCGACCGTTGACAATCCCCCGTTTCGAGCCACCCCTCGGGGTCTTTCTAGGGTAGGACCCCAATTGGTCGGCTTAGAACGCAATGTGTTTTCGTAGGGTGGCAGTATACGGAGTTCTAATGACATATGTAAAATACCAAGTACCGACCGTATAATAGAGTCGATAATTTTGAAAATATAAATTGTCAAAATTATTTCTTTCGACGGTTCGATAATAGGACACGCCAATTAACTGTGCTCGCGATACCGCCTTTGTTCTACCATTAACGACAACTACGGTATCCGTTAAGATATAAACATCCGGCAATTTTCAAAATATCTGTTATTTGTTATAACAGTTTCCTGGTTAAAGAATATTTGTGCCACTAATGATTCGCGTAATTATTACAGGAAATTTAAAGTGGATAATTTCAAGAATATAAATAAATGGTCAAAGTTAGGTGTCTTGACATTTTAACGACAGAGTGTACGAATCGCTCTTCTAATTAAATGTAATTTATACGCGTACTATTGCGTTCGTACACCTTTTTCCTAAGAACCCAAGTGTTTTTAACGTTTCTGTCGCATTGCAACGTGATTGCGTTACGTATGACGCCTAGTCGGCGGTTCTATCGCTACGATCACGACGCTCGGGTCTTGATACATATATTTATATCGCACATAATATATTCATAAAACGCGTGTGCGAGCTTTGAAATACTCCGGCGAGCCTGTGCATCACTGTTTTTAACGCGTTTAGGCGCCCGCTTATTTCAGCCAATGCAATCGAATGCAGCGCGCACACGTGCTCCTCTATGGGAACTCTAAAACTTTCGCCATCGTCCAGACCTCTGTTTCTCCCCGGTTCTCTCCCCCTCTTCCCTAGACATCTCCTCCTTTGCCTTGGCCTCCCTCTTCCTTCTTCCTATGCTCGGCTATGAAACACGTAGGGTCAGAGAAGCTCGTATACCGGTTTCGTATTTTAGCCGAGTAGAACGTCGCCGTGCAACCCTCGAAAACGTGATCTTCCGAAGAAACCGTCGCCGAGTATACGCGTGAGCGCGCGCGCGCACGTTTCACGCACGTTGGCCATACTTGATTTTGAGGCAGGTCAGACCAGCCTATTGGTTCCTCCGTTGGTCTGCCGTTCCACAGTCGAATCTCCTGTTTCTCTACTCGGTACAGTCTACCTACTGCGTATCTACCGGAGAGGCTGAGTTCGAGGTTACTCGCGTAACGGCGAACAAGGCTTTCGTTCTGGCTTCGTCGAGTTTGTGCTGCGAGACGACGCGACATCTTTCAATTCGCATTCGATTCGTGAGATTACGAACGCCACCGGACCACGCGCTTCTCCATCGACTTTGACGAGCATCGGTGACTACGTATCGTCTATCCGACCGGCGAATCCGATGGAATCGCGAGATGCAGGTGTACAGGTACGTGTCGCTAGCGAGTTCGCGTCTTGCGACTCATCGCGGTCACTCGATAACGCTTTGCCCCGTTGCTCTCAACAACATCCATCTCGTTGCGAAAGATATTTTCTACGACCGTCTGTCGTGATTAGAATATTCTACTAGGAGGCTCGCAACGTAGAATCCGATTGTTCTCGATGAAACTAAAGTTACGGGCTCGTTGAGAAGTTAGAGAAGTTGCAATTGTAAAACGATGTTTTTCTAGGTTCTTTAATTATTTTCGAACCGTGGACGAGCAAACAGCGGCGATTAAATTTGAAATCGTAAGACACGATACGTATCTGCTGAGAGAATAAGAGTGAAACTCGAATACGTAAGACGAGCATTTTGAATTTAAATTTGGAAAATGCGTGCTCGGTGGTTCGGGAAAAAACACGTGAAAAACACGTTGAATAAATGTTGTTATTGTGAATTGTGCGCGATACGATACCGTGGATTTAATTTAACCTACACGAATAAGTTTGATGCGATTCTTAACACGCAACCTTGATGCGTGCGTGACTTACAAGATAATATTACCGCGATGCGGTAATATACAGTTTGTAATATGTAAGAATAATTTTAAGACTGAAAAATTTCAAATCTTCCAACGTCTAAATCTCAAAATTCTGAAATCTTCGATCCCGCGAACTTTCAGTCTTATCAACCTTCGAACTTTCGAACGTTGGAAGCATCGAAATTTCGAACATCGAAACGATGGAACCTTCGAATTTTCGAACTTTCCGAGCCTTAAACCTCGAGGCATTTAAATTTTCAAACTACGAATCTCTCAAACTTGTTAAGCAAAACCTACCGCGAACCTTACTTATTTTTTCCTCCATCGAGTTGATCGCAAAATCCTCGGAAGCTCTTTCAATTTTAACCTATCGTCCGATTCGAGCCTCCCACGATTTTCTATCAACGCGTATGGTAATTTTCGAATTTCATTTATAGAAAATCCTAGACAGCTTTTTAACTCGTAGGTGGCGACTTTTCTTTTATGTATTCTGGTAGTTAGTCTTCTCTTCTGCTTCTATTAAACTGTTTTACTGACTGACAATTTTCGAATCTTGGAAATACCCGCCGTTACCTTATAATTCGATACCATTGGAATTTTTGAATGCTCGTGCCTTATCGCGCGCATCCTTCAATTTCAACGCGTCGTTCGATGCAAACCTTCAAAACTATGCGACGTTTCGCGCTTGACAGTTTACTCTCCAGCGAATCGAATTATCAATGAAAACTTGGTTCGAGGAAACACTCGTGGCAGACAATAGACGCGAGTGTGTCGCGTTGCGTTCTATGCAGAATCGCATACGAATGGGTTCGAAATTCCATCGCATCGTGCGGCGGCTAAGCTTGATCGGTGCGACGCGACGCTCAGTTACAAACTATGAATTACCACGTCGGTCGATGAGAACACGCGCGAGGATATACGTGTAACCATTTGAGACCGTGTTAACTGGCGTTGCTCTCGCCATCTACGTACATACGCCGATGGTCGTGCAGAGAAACTAGTTCAGAGTTCCATTATTTCGCATTGTAATTATATCGGTCGGTTGTTAATTGCAACCACGAACCGCGAGACGCGTCCGTGGGATGAATTTGCGTCGTTGTTGCCTGAAAATCGTGCCAAATTGCGCGCCAATTCGCTTCAACGAGAATTCGTTGTTCGACACAGCCGCACTTTGCTCGTGCGTCGCTCGCTTAGAAGCTTATTCGCGTGTTTTCGTTTTCGCGTGGAAACTACGAGTTTTGGCAGAATCGCGCGACTCCTCGAAAATACTCGATAATTTGGCCGATTAAGAAACGATCGTTACGGAGCAATTCTTAAGCGACGCGAGACACGTCGCGTTTCCTAGTACGCGAAAATTATACAAGCATCGCGAACAAACGTATCTTTGATTACATCGCTGTAACGATAAAAAGGTTGGATCACGATGAGATATACGTAAAAGTTAGAAGGAAGCTTTTAATCGTAGTAAAATAAGAGTGACGTCATTTCCCTTTTTAAACCGAGTCACAATTTTCCTTTGTTCGTTTAACGAAACCTTTGTCTTGCGATAACGATTACGAATCATCGATGATGCACGCAACGTCGAACGCATCGACAACAGCCTTACCGTTACGCTTGGATAAGCACGTATTTCACGTTACGTTTTATGGTTACATACTTTTCTCGAGAAGAACGAACCGTTCGAACGTTATCTTCGGTTCTATCGTAACGCCGAACGAGCAGTCGTCACTGATCTCACGATGAAACATTTCTATTTGATATGTTTTCTGATAATGGAGCGGGGCCATGGAATATTATCTTGAACTCCATCGCGTCTCCTAACGAGCTCGTTAATACATTTTTATTAGTATTCCGCGTGCCGCGTATTTCCTCCGACGTATTTCACGCGCGTCTTTTCTATTTCGTCGATGTTCAAAGTTTAAAGGACCTTGATGTATCGCGAAATGCACTGTTTCCGCTGGAATCGCGAAAATTCGTCGGTGCGTCGTTAATACGTATTTCGTTGCGAACAAAAGCGTTTGATTTCGTTCAACGCGAAAAGGTAGAACTATTTTCTTGTTTTCAGGAAAACGGAAGATTTTTCGTCTCCTTAATACGTCCAAGAGGTCGATGACGTAAATGTTTTCGTGGTAAATTCCATTGGAACATCATTTTCGCATTCTAACAAGTCTTTTAATTTGATTCGCGTCGAAGAGCGTAACGCAACTTTTCTTTCGTACATGGAATTATTCTCTTATCTTTAACGAATTGTAATTTATTTTCGTTTTGATTAAAATATCGTTCGCGCAACATCTTGGGCATCGTTGCGTATTTATCATTATCTCGTAATGCGATGCTATTGGAATTTTAAAAATGTATCGAAAGCTTACGTTTTATTATATATATATATTAAAGCGTCGCATCGCGTTGAATTATTTATTCGGAATTCTTTTTATTTTGCCTTTATTTTAACATTCGATACCGAAACGCAGTTATTCTTCGATTCAGTTTTATCAACTATGTAAGAACAGTGGCTATATAGGTGCATGTACATGTATGGATTAATAATATCGTTATTCAGCACGAAACAAAAAGTATGAAACAATGCGGCGCTGTTTTAAAACGTTGAGCAACGAGAGACGTAAAGTAACCAACGCGAATGTTCGATACTTGCAAGATATCGATGTTGATCGCGAATAATTCGAGTCGTTATTCGAACGAGGTAAATTCTCGTAAGGATCATGAACCGAATGATAAAATAAATTTTACCTCAAGTAGAATCAAGATGGAACGATTGGTAATTTGTAAAATTTGCTCGAGCATTTGTATTTATTTTATTACCAAACTTGTTACCGCGAACGAGAAAGTTTTCATCGCTGGTAATAACCGGTGATTCGTCATTCGTAACATTTCATTAACAATTTAATCATATAAGAGGATCTTTCGCTAATTTCTTCCCTAAAAAATTAGAGTGTCCGATCTCATCGGCAACTTGCAGGAATCTCATTTCGTTAAAAGTAATAACACCGAGAGCCGAATCAGCGTTGTTTAGAATTTTATCTACGCGTTCATCCTACGCAAAAAATTACTTTTTCCCATATTACTTCCACTTGTTCCGATTACACGCTTACAGGCTCGTACGCTACCGCGTACAGATCGAGATGCGCTTGATCTTCAATCGAGCGATTTCAAAACTATGTCGACAGGTTCGTCTCAACGTCGAGGAATCCGTTGCTGAATTTTACGTGTCCTCGGTGACGACTTAATTAAAAGTTCGAGTCGTTGGACGGAGGTATTTCTATTCGCACTCGGTATATTTGTCGAAAGATCCAATTAAGATTCTTCTTAAATTTCTCCACTCCCAAGGATCGATAAACGAGACAATCGATTTAACTAACGTTGATTTATTTTTATTAAATCCCGACATAAAGTTCAACGATTATGCAAGTTCTAGTTAAAAGAGAAGCCGGTTACCGGAATAATTAAAACCAGAATTTTTCGCTAGTTGCAGAACCGCGTCTCGGTGCCCTCTTTTACGCGCCAACCACGACAATTCTCCAACGTCTGTCTTCTTCGCAACTTATCGTCGTTCGAACGAACGTAACGCCACTGTTATTTCCCGACGACGAATAACGATTAACGCAAACCACGACGGCCCCTCGAGAGATCCGATTGGGCTAATCGACGGTCGCGTTGGGTTACTTGCTCAGGTGCGTTTCGCTCGGCTTCTCTGTTTTTGCATTCCGCTATGGTTGCGCAGCTGCGTCGAATACGCCGAATCGCATCGAGCGGAGTTACGTATCACTTAGATCGTGGAGGTCACCGTTTACATCGACCAGGTTCGACCGTTTGGAACACCTCGATAATTCGCCGTGTTTCATAATCAGAAACTGTGAAAAATACCAAGGAAGAGAGGAGAGAGAGAAAGAGAGAGAGAAGAATATCCGTTTTTTCTTCTTTTTTCTCTTTTCTTTTTTGGTCGGGTCGTTCCGCTTGAAATCTGGAGCATTTGGCTCGGAGCATCGGGCTTTTTCGTTAATCACGGTTTTTAGGCTAATTAGAAAGACGCGCGGAACATTGGATTTGCCGATGAATAAAAAGCGTGAAAAACGTGTCTGTTGGACGACTAGATTCGCATGGAGGCGAGCGGTTCGAAGGGAAGAGTCAACCGAACTTCTTAAAATTATTCCGCGAGAGCTGGTCTATCGAAAAATCGTTCTGGTTTTAACTTTAAATCGGGCGACGCGTACTTTCGAAAGTTCCAAATGATAAAATTAGCTTGTTACATTCGACGGATTGCATAAGAGCAGGAAATTCTTTATTGCCGCGTTCGAGTATCTACGTTATCTGTAAACTTGGACGCTCGCGTTAAGCGCGTTAATACCTCGGCTAGGGCAGGCGTTATCTTTATCACGAATATCGCAAATACTCTTTAACCGCGCTAATCGCCGAGTTTATTCGATATTTCCGTTGCCAAGACGAGTCTTCCGCACTTGGTTGCTCTTTAGTCGAGAGAGAACGCCAGCTATCGTTCCAAACGATTTGATTATCTTTTCATCTCGCACGAAAAGTTACGCGTTTCTTAGTTTCGTAGCCGGTCGTTCGATCGCCGAAATTAAAAATTATATCTACAGCGAATCGTAAGGTATCTAAACGCGACAAATGTCGAAATATTCGACCAATAACGTTTCACGTTTGTCCCAATCTTTTGCGAAATATCTCGTAGCTTCTACACATCTTTTCAGATTTTATCGATATAATAATCGTAAGAGTTGGATCACAGGTTTAACGAAGCTTCGAAACGCTTTACGTAACACGTGTCGTATAACCAACAACGATTCCCTGATCAACGTTCAAGTACTTTCATAAATCTTCCTGCCAGATAGTTGTCGAATTACTAAATTCCGCAACGCTGTTTTCGCGTCTCGTGTTATTAACCGATCTTCGAGCGTGGCGACACTTTTACGCCCGCGAGCTGAGATAATTATGCGAAAGGAACGATTTGTACGCGAAAACGGTGCAAATTATACCCGCACTCACGGCACTATCGTTACTACAAGCGTGCGTTATTGCCTCCTATTTGGTTGTCGCTGTGGCATTAAGATAGTTGCGATAATTTAGAGCGCATGTAAAAACGGTCGTGGCTCGCACGTTTTAATTACTCGCATCGATCGATCGCATCTCGTAAAGTATATTCGGGAGGTAAACGCGAACAAGTCGTCGTTTAGTCAATTTTGAGAAGGCATTTCGTGGAATTTCAACGAATTCTCGAGAATCAGCGTTATACCGCCGGACCTTGAAGCGAACAGTTTCAAGCTCGATTTTCTTATTCCTGGCTTTCCTCTCGTTTTCTATAGAATATTTTCCATAGAATCTTTCTCGCCCCAATCGTATCTCTTGAATTACTTACGGACCACCCTGTATATAAATTTTATACGAAAGCAACGACACGTTTGCATATATTTTTCTTAGGCCACGCACGGATGACCCGAGTTGTGTTACGGACGTTTCAGTCGTCGGAAACGTTGTGGAGCGTGCGACGAAAAATTGAAATTTCCTTTTGTTCGTGTTCACGCGAGATGCGCGAAGCGGATTAGGCCCAGAAGAGTCGGTTGGAAAAGTTATCAAAGAGAGTTTCGATAACTCGAGCATCCGATTCTCTCGCGTGTTCGTTAATTCGACCAAGTTACCGGCGTAATTAGATGACGAAAAAGGCCTGATCTAATTCTGATTTAGTTGGAACTACGTGCTACCTTAATTGCAACGACGAATCTCTGTAACGAAGGGATTCGAGTAACGATTGCTACGTAATACGTTCTTGTTAACATCGCTGGTTGGTTTCATTACGCAAGAGGGATCGACAACTTGTATCATTAATTAAAAAGTTCTTTCGTCTCACCAAAATTTTATATCGTCTGTCTACCTCGTTTTATATTGCGACCGAGAGAAACGTGTCTCCGTCTAGTGAAATACGATCGAAGATTATTAACGCGTACGATTATTAAACTATCGAAACGTTTCGAATCGTACAACTTTGGTTCAGAATTTTCCTCGGAGACGTACGTTTGAAGTTCTGCGAAAACTCTTTGTAGCTCTTGTAAACGTCTTCCGCGTTTTTTTAATTATTTTTCAAAGGTATTTTTCAAACGTAAGTGCAAAATATCCTCTCAAGGAAAAGTGGCTTCGTAATCGTCGTCTCTTGCACGTGTCGGGCGGACCTCCTTTTCCGCTGAATTCCGCGATGCTTCGTCGACGAAATCGCTGTCGTGTTTGTACGTTTTCGAGCAAATGAAATTACCAAATCGCTTTTGTAACGACGCGCCTCGAAGTACGATCGAATCAAACGCGTTACACGGTGCGCGTCGAGAGAGCAGAAAAAGAATCGTCGGTCTGCTTGTGAATTAGATAGTAAAAAGAAAGAAAAAAAGAGAAAAAAAGTTAACGTTTGGTCATTGTTCGGCGAACAATGGCTGAATAGGTAGCTTAGAATATGCAGGAGCAAGAAAATCGTGTTCGGTTAGGAGAATCCGACGTAGCTGTCGTCAGCGTAGCTACGCGTTCTATCTATTTTCCTGCTATATATACGGTATATATCACGCAATAGAATTAATTAATCGCTGCAACGATTCTTTTCTTTTTTTTTTTTTAAAGTCTGGTTTTCATTTTCACGAACATTTCGATTTTTGATTTGGCCAATTTTCCTTCCCGATAACGATAAAATATCAAAGTTTTCGTTGAACCGACGTCAAAGTAATTAAATTTAATTCGTCGATTGTCCATTAAATTCTATTTACATCCAAAGTTCGCTACGCTTTGTCTCTCTTGCTTCCTATTCTGCGTTTATACGCGCACGCATGCGCCACGGAAAATGAAGCAGAAATAGATGATTGTTAAAGGGAGGGTTATTCGTCGGATGAACAGTTCCATCGAATCCTGAATTACCTTCAATTACTATCGACCATACACGTCCGTAAGTCTTGATCGACGCGGCGAAAATTTATCCACCGTTCAAACAATTTTACGGCCTCTGCAAAATACATATTACGTACTTGCAGCAAATATCTTGTTGCTTCTATGCAAATTCTCCAGATTCCTTTCAAACTTTACCAATACGATTACGCCGAAACTGAGACCGATCGCAGTGGCAATGAAATTTCTAAACGTTTCCACCGATACTTCCTCGAATTGTTGCGTATAATCGGGCCTGGAACCTCCCAAAAAATCGTCGTACGTCGACGACGTTCCGCCTCGTCGAATGGCGAAACGATTAGACGCGTTTCTAGAAAAGAGTAGAGGCAACGAACGGAAGTAGCTCGAGCCGAGCGTGCAAAGGACGGAGGAAAAATTGGAGAGCGGTTGGTTCCTCGAGCCACTTCGGTTACCTTGGCTACCAGCAACGCGTAGCGAAGCGGAGCAGAGCGGAGCCGAGTAAAGCAGCAAGATGGATCCTTTTCGGAATCCAAGGGATCTTCCGACCGGTCGGTTGGCTGCGTGAAATCGCCGGCTCTCCTCGCCAAGAGGACAGCCGACCAGATTTTAATTTTAACGTCGCGTCGCGTCGTCAGGAGCGGACGACGACGTTCGGGGAACTGGTGCATACCCCTTCTCTTCTTCCTCTTCCTCGTAGAGAGCCTCCGCTACTCTTCCTTCGTCCGCTTCTTTCCTCCTTAGTCCCTCGTTTCTTTCTTCTCGAGCTCGGCCTGCTTACCCCCTTTTTCTTCTATAGCACGCAGCCTTCTTGCTCCCTCGAGCCCTGTGCGCTCTCTCGGTTACACAGGCAAAAGGAGAAGAGGCGGCGTTGGCGGCGGAGCAGGCGGTAGGAAGGCGCCCCTCTTCGAAGGCGCGAGTTTCTCCGGTATCGATCCGTGGCCTCGGCTACTCGTCAAATGCGTATATCCCTTGCTGTCGATTTTCTCGAGACAATACACACACACACACACATACACGCTCTCTCTTTCTCTGCCTACTTCTACGATATTCGGGATAAAAGTAGTTTCCAAACGAGTAGAAATATATATTATTCCTTCCTTTTTTAAACGGTACTCCTGTACCAATTTATCGAGTAATTTGATTAGACAGTCGTTTGTCAAGTTCTTATCGTATATTTTAATATACGATAGCTCGAAGCGTCTAATATCAGTGTCACGAAACGACGTCCAACAAACCTTTCCAACTTGTAACTCGTCTAATTAATTTCACACCTCTTGGATCGTTGTCAACGCGCAACGGCAACTTTTCCCTGGTTCGGTTGGAAACGTGGAAAGCGAAAAGCGATCGGCTCGACCCGACCCGAACCACGATAACGAAACTCAGGCGAACACGGTTGGAGAGAGGAAAGGAGAAGCTTGGAACTGAATTATCGATTCGCGAGTCGCCAGCGCGGTAATTACAGAAGATCAGAGAAACTCGAACGCGTGCTAGCTGCAACGTGCATTCGTAATTATTCCGTAACCGTGTTCGCGATCGCTCGCGCGAGTTTCAGCGAGTGGCACTCGCCTCGCCGCTTTTACCTCGTAGCTATGCTCGTTAATGGGCGCAGCAGCCGCTTTCGCGTACGTCTTCTCCCGTTCCTTTCTTTCCTTCGTTCCTTTTCCTTCTCCTTTCCTTCGAGAGTTTGCGATTGGCGCAACGAAAGTGGATCGCGAATTCGCCGGCCGTTGCGTAATCGGTCGTCTTACGCGTTTCACGAGAATTCAACGTTGCCGAATGACTTAACCGGTGTTCGCGTTTGACACGGAGAATCGAGAGTTAGTTGTAGACGACTGACCGCATTGGTTGACGTTGATTCGTAACGAGAACGCGCCGTGTCCCAGAAAATACGAAACTAGAGTACGATCGGTCGCAAATTCCGCGTAAAATTGATAAAATTCAAATCCAGGAAATTGTAAACTTCCTTGAAAATCGTGTTTGGATACTCGTCACGTCGATTTCCGCATCGGGACATCTGTCTTCTCTCTTCCTCTCTCTCCAAGTCGCCGTGTTCGATTTTAAAGGAAGGAGGAACTCGCTCGTAACTTGGGACTCTTCTTTTTTTTTCGTTGGTCCAAAGTGGGTCCACGAGAGAAAGTATCGCTGCATTCTTACGCGCGCAGCTCGTAATGTCTTCTTCGTAACGGGATTTAAAGAGCGATGCATGCCACGGCGAGCGATCGAAACCTTGAATCCCCGGGCACCGAAAGCGAGCAAACTCGATCGCGCGTATCCTTGAATTCGCGTTCGCGAAAAATCATGTTCCTTTCTATGACGGAACGAAAACATCGACGTTCGCTTTTCCGCACTTTCGTACTCGAACCTGGAATAGATCGGACCAACCTCGTCTTCGAGGGATATCTAACGTTCGCGAAAGCAAAGCGTGTTCGGTGTGAATTTACTTGTAATGGATCCAATTGTAATATTTGACTTTTCTGTAGCAGAGAATGAAATTATCTCCTTTATCCACGCGAAATTCGCGTTTCGACTTGGAATTTTCGCGGCTGGACGTGGACAGTCAGCCGGATATCGTTGGTCGGGCCGGGATGGAAAAAGTCCACGCGTGCACGAGCTACGCGGCTGGATCCGCGAGGGCAAACAATGCCGTCTTTAGGAGCGATCGGCTCTCGCGGTGGATGCTTCCACCTACGCAAATATTGATACAGACGAGTGCGTGCTCGTGTCCCGACGCCTCGTTAAGTCGTCTAACAATTATCGTGGCAGTCGAGTTAAGTGCTCCCCACGCGAATATCCTGGCTATCCCTTCGTTTGTTCATCGTCTTCGTCCTGCCGATCGAAGCTGGCGTTTGAGATCTTCCTTCTAGCTAATTATTTCGTTCCCTCGTTGATTGCCGATACGATCAACCGACCTTATTGTATCAGCAGGAATAACGCGTTTTACCGACACTCGTCCATGACTTTTCTTCTTTGCCATTTCATTAATACGCACGATCACCGTGATTTTCACCTTTTCCCACTGATAATGACAGACAAATGCGCGATATTATCGCGGCAGAAATTACCAAAAATGTCAGCTTTACGGAGATTTAGCACACAGCTAAGGCGGATACGCGTGTTTAACATTGACTTTCCTCGTTTTAATTAAACCAGCTATTGCTCCAACTTCCTGTTGCGTTTACGAGTTTACGGGCATTCGGCGAGCAATAATTTTTCTTTCGCCTTCGCACAGCTACGATATCTGTCTCTCTATATCGAGATTTCCTTGCTTTTTTCATATGAAAATACAGCTTTAGCATGGAGAAGTAAAAGCGTTTTTAAAAGTCTACGAAATTACGTTATATTACGCTGTTTACAACGTCGCTTTATATAAAACAAGAATCGCGGAATCGAAAAACACGAGCGTTCGTTTCGACGAATATTAAATTTAGAAAAGGCACGGTTGGAGAGGTATCGTGCGATCTCCTTGACTCGCGACGCTGTCGGGGTCTAACTAACACGGCCGATTGTCCATATCGTTGATGGAAAGGATGGCACAACGGTCGTCGCTGTTTTTCAACCGCGGCTGAGAGAACAGGCGAGTTTCACAAGCGGACGTAATCTACATCGCCCTTTGCGGTTTTATCAAGGGGCCCGGGAACGCGAGAGAGCCGCGCTCTCGTTACGTCTCTTTTACCGGCAGTTTGCTCGCGGAAGGAAAGTTGGTGCTCGCCAATCCGTGAATTATGTCGGCCTCTCGTGGAAATTAACTCGGTTAAGGGCGCGCTTCAACCTGCAAAACAAACAACACGGAGCACGACAAAGTGAAACTGGCTCGTACGAATAATTTAAAAACCCGGCAACACGTCAGATACTTTGAAATCTTCGGTTTTATTACACGTCTTACACGAGCGAAAGATATTCAACGAAGACAGTGCTCGTATTATAATATAAACGATTTTTCTCCTTCTTTATGTAACGTTTTTATCACTCTTTTCGAATTTTTAACGACGATATTTTGAAAGCGGTCCACCTACAGAGTGGTTTCGTTAGTTTTAGATTTTTATTCGATTCGATATTCCAGTCACTCGTAACCTACGTTGATCAACTACGAAGTTTGAAGATTCGAATCGACTTTGAATCTTCGCTTTCCATCTTAAATCATCGCGATACGACCGACATCTTTCTCTTCTTAACGCGGATGCCGATGTCGTCAACCTCCGGGATCGACCACGTCGTGTCGAACGTAATCGTCGAACGTAATCTTCTTCGGAAAAAGGAAGAGCGCAATCGCCACGTTTCTTTTCGCAGTGGCACGGACGAAAGGGTGGCCGAGTTGTCGACACGGGGACACGGTCGCGTGCGTCGTCGCGGTTTCTTTCCGGTGGTCGCGCGAAAAGCGCGCGATCGATACCTAGAGATCTTGATGTTCGTTACGTAACGCATCCCTGCCCTACAAGTAGAAGTGGTCGGTTGGTGTTGGGTGTACGCCTAAACCACTCCCTCCTGCCATCGCCTACACCCTCGTTACCCCCGTTGTGACGCAAAGACGCAAAGTTACGTCATCATGGCAACAGAACGTCGCGTCGCGTCGCGTCGCGTCGCGTCGTGTTGGTCGACATGGCAACGCCGTTTCTCCCTTCCCACGTTACGTCTGCATCGTGTTTACCATTAGCATCTCATCTAGCCATTCCACCTATTAAATATCAGTGCTCCTACATTCTTTTACCCTTTCACCAAGTTGCTACACGCGAAATATCCTCGCTTCTTGCGAGTTTGAATTTGCCGCGCCGATACCATCCATCGAACGCTGCCCTCTCGTTAATCGTCAACTGCAATCGGCAATTAGCATTTGGAGAGCCACCCGAGCGATCTTCCGAAGCGTTCACGTCGTTTTAAAGAAATTTATAGATGGAACGATGACAAAGCGGCAAAGAGCGGTCATGTTACTTCGAACGCCGTCTAAGCGTCTTTCAGCAGCGAATAAATTAATGGAGGTGAATTATTTGTTTGAGAAAAATTGGGAACGTCGATCGTGCGTGTAGCCAGGCAACGAAACGGAGAAATTTAGAAAAAGTAGAGTCGATCGATCTGGCTTGCGAGAGATTGGATTTTTACGTTCGCGACCGATGCGACGATGTTGTACGCGATCGACGTCCGTACGTCGATCGTGAAATCGAACCTGGTGGTCGTCGAGTTTCGGAGTAAAGTTTCGAACAGCAAAGCCTTCGTCGATCGTCGTCTCTGGCTGAAACCTTGAGACTGGTGGTATAGGCGGGGGAGTTTTGGGGGACGTTGCCGGAGCCCGGACTTGGCGAGTTTCGTCGAGCTACGAAACAACGCGACGTGCAGCTACTACCGGCAAATAGTATGCACCGACACGCGGTTCGACTTGGAAACCTCGTGTCTCGGCTCGTGTTTTGGTCGCCGGATGGCGAAGATCGTACACAGATAGGGAAAGAATGTAGAGAAGTTGCTCGTTTCGATTCTCGATGCATGTATTTTGATCGATGATGCGGTTGTCTCGGGATTGCGATCGCCTTTTTGGTAAAAGGAGGACGTGCTGGTTGAGTTATGCGAAATAGCTGAATACGTTGACAGTTTCGAATCTAACTTGTTGAGAGAGAGAGAGAGAGAGAGATATGTAGGTTCGAGTACGGCAGATATCAAAAGATATTTTACTCGACGCGTGAGAATCCTATAGTACGAAAAGTGAGCTGTTGATGAAAGATTAAAGGCTAATTAAAAAACAACTAAAAACAACGGAAAGAAAACGTTTCGACTAATTAAGAGAATAAAGCGCGTAATTAGAAAGCGATGTAATTTTGACAGGTAAGAAGCGATACATCTTGGGAGCAGGTTAATGAAAAAAGGATAGAATTTATCAAACGATCTGATATAAAAGTTGCTACGTTTTTCCATGGTAGAACGTTATCTAATAACTGAAATTGAGTTGTTAAATGGTTTATAAGATGGTGTTTTCATTAAACGTAATTAAAATTTTTCTGTAATATTTACTTTGTTGCTACGACCGCAGAGATATTAATTCCCAAATGGATTTCTCGGAGCTGCGTGCTGGAACGAAAACGAAGCGTCGGGAATAACTGTAATTATCGGTCTACATTTAAGACGTTGTGATTTATGCGCCGGGAATATAGTGTGCGAGGGGGATTTTTCGCGGCGAACCGGAAACCGTTAAAAAATGTAGAAACGTTGCTGATAGCAGTTGCAGCCGCTGTCTCCTCTCGCGCACAAAGTATACTCAACTTTTACACATTGAAACGCGCGATACTTCGTTTGAAATTAAAGAACGCAGGACCGGTTTGCTGAGTCTAACTATACTTCTAACAGAACGGTGACTCACGTATTCAATGTATAAAATGCTAAAATCAAAGCTCTTCTTCTCTTCGTACTCGAACATTCTCATTTGTATTCTAATTGCCAATGACACACACACACATGCACACACGCACGAACAAAGAAGATCGCATCTATCAATGCGAACATTTCATATTTTACTCGATAGCTTCTTTTTTTATCGTAGTTTCTTGTATATTCCGACATGGTAATATTTGTATAATTATAAATTAAGAGAAAAACTAAAAGGAAAATACTGCACGAATTTTTATCTTTTAATTTAGTTCTCCTTCGTATCGTACGTTTCTTTCATCCTTTTTTATTACGCATTTTTGAAATGTTCTCCACTTACATCACCATGTGTATTATATTGGGAGAGAGAGAAATGCGAGGGGCGTAAACGATATAAAGTTCTTTGCTTTAAATTGCATTCCCTTCACGCAAAATTCTCATATTTCTACTTCTGCTTTATTAAATTTCCTACGTTTATATCGTTCGAGGTCTTCGAGTTCTTTCTCCTCGATTCACGCTCACGCCTTTTTCGCAATCCTCTTTTCTCAAATCTCTCTCCCATCATTTTCTCTCTTTTATCTCCTTTCTTTCAAACTATCGATAAACGTTAATATATTCTTTCCGCTTGCAAAATTTCGCTCTTTCTTATTTTAACTTTATTATCTAGCTCGTTGTAAGCTTCCTTCGTTTTTATGACTTGAAACGCTTTGCAAAAACTCGGAGATGTCGCAGAAAACCGCGCGAGACGCCAAGTACGCTCGTTGTAGCGTTTAGCAGACGCAAACAAATCGCTATGGAAATTTCGTTTCGTTGCTTGCATCGTACAAGGATACGAATTCGCGTAAACATCGCCGGTTTACTTGCGAACGAAAGCAACTGCAGCCACAATAGGCTAAACGTAATTTCAAACGACATTGGCATTTTATCGATTTTATGCTCAAGTTCTTCTTAAAACGGAAAGATCGTTTTACTCGTAAAAACAATCCGAGGTACGCGTCGGAGTTAACGAGCCTGTAAAAAATTCGCGCAAAACAAATTTTCTCCTATTCTCGTGAAATTATTGTCGCAACGCGCGCATAACCGCGGCGAAACGAGTTCTGCGAAGAACGCGGTGACGTACGTTTACGGCACAGCAAAGCGCAGTGAGACACGTTTCCGAGGCGTTCTCGTTCCCGGACGCGCCATATCTTTTTGCTTTCCTTGATCTACATACACGCGAACATTGTGCGCTCCTCTAACATTAACTCTCAATTAAACGCCTCTGCTGCAAGACCGCCGTGATACCTATGGGCGTCGTATCATCCACGAAACGACGGTTACCGCGCGTAACTGCTTGCTGGACCGCGTCGCTCAGATCGCATAAATTGCTTTTACGCGTATTCCTCTCTGTTAACGCGAAACCCTTCCTTTACAACAGTACCTTTCGACGAGCGATCGGGTTTCAACGTTAACGAGAGTGTTTCTCCACTTGGGATATTAATATCAATAGGTTCGCCGATTCGTGTATTCTTAGCTGCGTTATGCTTGGTACAAATGACCATTTTTTCTTCTCTCTTTCTTTCTTTTTTTTTTTTTTTTCAAGTAAATTATTCCATAGGATCTTGGAAATCGTAGGAAGATCGCGACAGAAAAGAGTCAGTATGGATGTCGCTTGCCACAACGCGTAGCGTACGTCGACCGATACGTTCGGTTGAAAAATGTTGTGCTCGTGCACGACGATTTGTCTCGAGTGTCAAAACAGCGAATCGAAAAATCCGATGAAAGATTTCCGTGAGTTTACATCGTGGCGTGTCTGCTTGTGGGCGCGCGACCGTTCGTTCCGGTTGCATAATCGTCGACCCGATTTATCGGCGGAGCTTTTCGATGCAAAGGGTAGACGCGACCCGAATTCGTAAAAGGGCCAAAGGAAAGGGAAAGGGGCGCTTTGTTGCGATACACGACGAAGGAAGTCGGCTCGCG
The DNA here is from genome assembly GCF_905332965.1 of Bombus pascuorum. Taxonomy (NCBI): domain Eukaryota; kingdom Metazoa; phylum Arthropoda; class Insecta; order Hymenoptera; family Apidae; genus Bombus; species Bombus pascuorum. The sequence goes on along the minus strand of NC_083488.1, from coordinate 1,926,416 downwards.
TGCGGACGCTTTCGAAACGCTAACCTACCCGGCCAAGAGTTCGGTTAGGTTTCGGTTAGGTCTGCTGGTCGAGCGCACACGCGGCCCTGAAACACTTCCAGCTTAGGCCTGAATTTGGCCAGCGTGTCACGTTCACTACTGGGACACATCGCTGGCTTTCACTCGTCGCGTCGGCTGGATTCACTTTCAAAATTATCGAAGAGCCCCGCTGCCTCCGACGTCGAATTCGCTCGATTCCCAAGGAAATGCGTTTAACTCTGCCACGCTCTTTGAATTTTTATGCCCTCACCTTGGTCTCGTTTCGATATGCAAAATAGCTTCTGACGGTTTCGCCGAAACTTTGATATCAAATTCCAGCAAGAAATTAGGAACGTCGATTACCTGATACAACGTCCGAACGTACGTCAAAGTTCTGCTAAATGTAAAACCAATCTTTCAACGTTTCCCCGTAATTGCAGTTTCGCGGTAAAAACCGATATTTCGTACTTTTTCCATTAAACGAAGAAAGTCCTACCGAAACCGAGAAATACGCGATAGAAGGCTTCGATCGAACGATACCGATCGAACCTTTTCAAAGGCTGTGTTTAATTGCGCGACAGATTTACGCTATGTTCACGAATAACGAACACGTAGACGCGAATCTTTTACATCAATTTTACACGAGCAAACGAAAATAACAAAGTTGTAGTTTCCACGAGTTTCGGCTTAGGCCGAAGCGCTTGGATGATTTGACGCGTGAAAAGAACGCGTGTGAATTGCTTATGTCCGAAAAATATGCCATTTTTAAACATGGAAACACAGATATCAATAATTTTCTTCGAATAATTGGAATTTAATATCGATACATTTGATACATAATAAGAGCGCGGTGGTTATCCCAAAGTTATTTCTGCCTCAGTTTTAGTTCGATTACGGGGCTCAGCGGGTTTATTGTATAAATTTTCCAACTAAACTAAAAGTCCCGGTTGTCTTTCGTACAAAGATAAATGGTCGAGTCTAATTTTCAATGAGATTAAGCGTTACCGTTTCACGGTGTTCATAGAAACGTTAGTGTCGTTCCTCTGATGGATTTATTAACTGGTTCTTAACGCGTTTCTTGTTAAGTCGCGGTAGCGTTTTGCGCCGCTTGTAACGTTATTAATGAACAGGTTTGCTTAATGGCGAGGGTCGCGCGCTCGGCAACGCTTAAAACGCATCCGCTCGCCAGCAGATCCTTTTTCTTTTTTTTTTTTTTTCTTTTTTAATTAGCTTGTAAGCGATCATACGTGTCAGACTCTATGGGACCGGGCGAAATTACGCGAACTAACCAAGTTTTCAAACTGGCTGGGTCGTAAATTAAACCACTTCGTGGTAATCGAGTAAGACGCGAGAAGTGTTTCAAAACGACACTTTGCTCGACGCTCGATAAAATGTTTGTTAATCGAACGCTGTACGAAAGCTACGAACAGCGTGTCGTCAGCGTCGTAACACCGCAATGACTCCGCGATACGGCAACAGTTTTTCCCATTGCAACGTACGCGATAATAGGAATATTATTTGGAATGCATCAAGTTACTGTCGTGGCTAGGTAATTGCAAAGGAAGAAGATGAAAAGTGCCGTTCGTATCAAAACGATATAAACTAGTCCAACGATCAAGTTCATTTTCGAAAGTGAAAGTATCGTTCCACATTTAGCTTCGCTGTCCGATTGATAATTATGCGTATACAATGTAAGAGCCTTACGACGAAGCAACACGACGATCATCCGGCAGATGAAAACGGCCAATTTACAAAAGTCATATATCGATTTTCATGAACTTGCTCTGGTCGTACAGGTGTGCTATATACGATCGACGTAAATACGTTGCAAGATAAATTGAAAAACGTAATATTCGTTGTAATATGCTCGCTTCTCTCTTCTACTTTCTAATTTATGAAGTCGATCGCTGTAATTCGCATAACCCGACTAAAACAAAAATCGCTGCAAAAAGAAATTGAATTCGTTTCGATATATCTTGTAATATATCGTTTTTATCGAAACCAACGTGCCTCTATAAATCTCGTGATTTTTTTAGACCCGTCTTTCGTTTTCCATAAATTAGCGCGTAAATCATTCGATTTTCATTCCCGCGGGATGACAATATATAATTACGTCAGCACGAGTTACGCAAACAGCGTTACGACGAACTAAAACACAGGCGGCAGCGTTATCGTCGATTAAAGCCAGGTAAACGCTGATTCAAAGTCGACGCTGGTCCTCTTCGTTCCACCGTCCAGCAAGATTTCCGAACACGGTAAAAATACGAAGCAGAGCGCGATATTCGCGAGTCGTCGGTGTTCCACAAAGAGCGAAACGCGTAATAAAAAATATCAACCGACGAAGAAGGGACGTCGCACAAAAAGGGACAGGACGGTGGTGTAATTTTGATCTGGAGCGATCGACTCCGATCGACGGAATTTCACTTCCTACTGTCAATTGCAACTTGAATTAAGGCCGAGTACACGCGTTCATTCTCTCTCTTCGACCTCGTCCGATTGCTTCACTCGGGTGAAAGTATGCTAATAAGCTTGCCATAATTTTATGGTTGAAATTGATAGTCCAGCTCGGTCGTTCGTAATTATTATCACTTCTGTACACCTCAATAGGAATTATCGAAGAATACATCGAACGGGAATTATACTCTTTTCTTTTTCTTTTTTTGTCTCTCCAAGTAGGATACTGTTTGCCATAAGTATTCGTGGAAAATTATGGAAAATTTCAGAGTATCAGGGTCGTGCCGCACAATTTGACCGATATCGTTAATGGAATCTTACGAGTGACGATTCGCGCTTCACAGGCTACGAGCGTCGGTAAACTCTCTCTCGTAACAAGTTTGATATTAAAAGAAGGGATAAAGTTCCATAACGTTATTATCAAGAACGAGCAACGTTACGTTCATATTGAAATTGAATTAATTCGAAGGATGAATATAGGAGAAGTCGTAGCTGTGATCCAACTACGATCGAACACGGCGTTGATAAAAAGCAGGATACGCGTTATAAAATCGCGTTGGCGCGTTGTTTACGCATGAAACGAACGATTGTCGAATTACAGATTACACGTTACACGCGAACGATTTTACGGGCCAAAGGACCTAATGAATCATATTGGAAGCTCGTCGTAATTAGCCGATAATTACGACGAACGTTTCGATTGTGTACCTTTAACGTTATATAACAAGCAGGGGATGAGAGAGTTTCGCGTGTGACATCGTTAGGCCGACGATATAAATGAAAACTCGTTTCGTTGGGTCGATTCATCGACGCGGCGGGCCGAAAGGAGCGGAACCCGGTTGTACATATATCGTTGAATTATCCACGCTCTGTCCGCTCGAGAGAGGCTAATCTGAAATTCCTCTTACCTTGCTAATTAACATCCAGCCCCGATACCTGTGCGTATATGCGTTGTATCATCGAAACGGAATCTGCTTAATTTGCGATTCGGATTGTACAGCTCCGAGTCTATGATGAAAGAACCGATGTGTCGGCGGTTTTCACTGGAAGAAAAAGCGTCTCCGTTTCTACGCCGATGATAATTTGCCTCGTGAGATACGATCTTCGCGATATCGTTCTTCGTCGTTGCACCGTTGCTTCTTCGAGTTTATCTCGTAGAATGCTCGAATTTCAGCACAAGCAGACTTTAGCGTTTCAAATTAGATTGTTAATTTCTATTCGTCGTTACAACGTTTCGTCGCCATCTTCCCTCTCTTTTTCTTCCATATGCGTATTTACAGATAATTCGTTTCTGTTAAGGTTATTCAGTGGATGGAATTAAAGAAATGCGTGGGCAAACTGCAAGGTATTGAAAGTATATATATTGCGAATAATAAATTACAAAATATGCAGTACTATGTAAGCCGGTCCAGATCCTCTCGCTAGCAACGTTACCCTGAGACTGAAACAACTGCCGAAACCAACGTCGCACGTGTACCGCCTATAGTCTTTCCTCGACGCATTCTTCTATCTATGCGCTTTCGAAGACCTTAGGCGCTTGAGAAACCGAAGACCAGATGTAGAGTTTTCTCAGAAGTGACAATCACTTCAACAGTTTCCTTTTTATCGTTGCGCGATCTGTCCTTTCTTCTGTCACCAGCGAATAAATCGAGCTCGTCGTATACGTCCCGACGAGAAGATCGCATTTTACCCGAAAAGTATCGATCTACCGTTTCTCCGTTACGATCGAGAGCCGTCAGAGACTTTCTTTTTTAAGCATTCTGTATATTTAACGATTACAACGGACCGCGAAACGAATAGCCAGAGAGAAGTCTGCAGAAGCGTCTTCGTTGATAAACGAACTTTACGTTGATTCGTTCTCCTCGTCCACCTATTTCAAGAGCGTCGATAGCAGCGAAAGAGTCTCGAAAATTCATCGTACTTTGATAAGAAAATGGAAATTATGTTCCCTTCGATGTTACATTCTAACTTTGTAGTTTTTTTTTTTTTTTATCTTGGATCAAATTTTAGCTAATGTTTCGACGTGCTTGCACGGTATTTAATATAGCAGCCAGTTAACGAGTTCCAGGATAAATGCGAAAACTTTGATAACACGGGGAAAATGTCGATCGAATGCTGATGGGACTCGTCGTAATTAAAAATTTTGCCCTTTACGAACCAAGTTGGGACAAAGCCACGCGATAATCGCTAGAAATATGGAGATCGGAAAATTAACAAGAAACGCCGGCCAACTTGAACGGAGGCTCGTTTATTAAAAGTGCCACGCTATTAGAAGTTTCGAGCGATCTTGTACGCGAATAATTATGCAAAACGAGCGAGGATCGACGAAAGATGTTTCGGTACGAGAATATCGGCCAGATAAGATCTCTCGTTGTTCGTCGATGAAAAAAATACTAGTTTAACCGAAATAATGGAAAATTCGCATCGAAAGTCGGTGATTCGCTTAGCGGATAACCAACGTAATTAGCCAGGTAGCAACGAGGAAACGTTGCTTAAATTTTTCAGCAATCTCGAATACAATAGACGATATTAACCATCGAAATAATTTCATCGAGATCCACGAGGTGATACGCTTTTCTTTGATCGAATATCTCGTACGAAAGAATCGTCGTTCACATGGATTTATCGCAATTGTTTGCAAATTGCGATTTAAGATACGAACTTCTTCGAGGAAGAATTAATCTTTCTCGATGATTCGTTATTTCTGATCTACTCGCCGGTTAACTCGATCGAATCTATCGAGAAGAAATTATTTCTTGCGTTGAAATTGAAGCGAGATCGAAATTCGCGAGACGCGAGACGTTCGTGTGCCGCGCCAGAGTGAAGAAATTTTCAGAAAGTAAAAGCGATCGGTTTAGCTTCTCGGCGATTTATTTGCAATCGATAAAAACGATACGGATAATCGTCGAAACGTAAAAGCGCGATCTTCGTAACGTAGAGATCGCTATCTCACGGATTCGTCGTATCGAATAATAAAAAGGCGATACGCGCAACTTGTACCAGAAACGAATCGACGGACTAGCAAGAAAGTAGACGAGGAAATTTCACCGGTGAAAGAAAAATGATTCGTTTCCGATCGATAATAAGCGCGGAAGAAAGAACGCTGTACGAGTTACCTACCGTTAGTCACGTTTTGCGATAAAAGGTAACGAGCAAACGATAAAACCCGCATAATGTCTCCGAGTTTTTAACACGTCCAAATCGAATCATTCTTTACACTGATCAATACGTCTGTTTACGATACAATAATTATTCTACACAGTGATATACGTGTTTTTAAAAGAATCGAAGATAAAAGCGCGAGAAAGTTAGGACAAAGTAACAAATTTAAATAATCAAACGCATCCACGTCCACCTACCTGGCGTGCGTCGGTCAGGGGTTGACGTGGCTCAGTCGCATCGCGACGTCTTTCAAAAAAGACCAGAATAGCGAGAAACTTGTCCGATAGCCTTTCGTAAAAATTTACGCTTGTTGTAAAGATCCTAGCGTTGATTTTTGAGTATAGACAAAAATCGTTCATTCGTATTTAGTCATAAAGGATGTAACTTGGAAAACACGAAGCTGGCACCCCGCTGGGGGTAGCCACCCACGTGCTATATTTATTTTATTTTATTTGTTTTATTTACCAATGAGATATAACGCTTTACCTTACCACAAATGTCCTTCAGGACAAACTGTAAAAACCAAAATAAAATTAAAAAAAAATTCGTATTTAGTCGTATAAAATCTGAAAAAAAAAAAAAGCCTTAAAAGATCTGTGGAGCTGGCAAGAGAAAAGGCTAAAAGGCGAAAGAACGAAGTGAAGAGTACGGAAGAGATTCAAAGCTGAAATTGAAAAATTCTAGTACACGTGCTGCTCGGCATGGAACTGGAAAAATGGTTCTCGAGTTATTCAGCGGCACGCTTCCCCTATCGATAAGGGACGGGACACGTGTAGTATGAACCTGAACTCGACATGACGGCTCAGAACGGCGAAAGGATAGAAAGGGTATATAGTACATAGGTAGAGGTGTATGCACGAGCCACGGGAATTCTGGTCGATGGCCGTGGCGGAGAACGCACAACAGTTTACAACTGCATATACGAGCTAGGGAAGTGTGTTACTACCGAAGCGCGCGTAACCGAGAGACCTCGACCAATTTAAATGCGCGATCGCCTTCTATGGATCATCATCGACTCGCTAGAATACCAACAGATTAGCGCTCGATGCTCTGCCAAACGGATGCTACTTTAGAATTGCCGCGTGAGTCAGAAATCGATCTTCCTTCGTACGATATTTGTTTTCACGAAACTTTCACGAAACGGGGTTCCACGCGAGACGGAGCAGCGCTTCTCCATCGTCGAACGATGCGACGCACGGACGGCCGAATCATCGTCGACCTACATACGAAGCTTCAAAAATATATTTGAGAAATTATATTAAGGAAGAATTACTTTTTCACCCGGACAAACATTATTCCTTAACGCTAGCTTTCTACCGATAGTTAACACGAAGCTATTTCTACCAAAACCAGTGAAAATGACTTTATCGTCTTTAAACAATACGTAATTCTTATATTTATTGATTTATTACTTTCTTACAGAAGCAATTCCACGTTACGTAGTGCATTTTTGGTATTATTAATCCATGTGGGAACATGATCCTTAAAGGAGGATCAACGCATTTATAAAATTGTAGAACCAGTCGTTTTGAGTGGCGCGGTATTTCCAGCAGTAGCATCTAGCGATCTAGCGATCGATCCGGGATTTTCCCGATATCTGATATCGTCGTATCGAATGATACGCGGTAAAAATTTTCAAAACGCGTGGCAAGTTGTACGAAACGAGGAAACTGGTTAATCGGGGTTCGATAAACAGATTGGTATAAGTAGCCTCGATACAAAATTATCGTGAGTTTGAATGGATAAAAGACAAAATAAAATTCATTATATTATTATTTTGGTCATCGTTGCAAAAGTCATTGCATCATTGCGGAAAAAAATATAACACGAGGTAGGAATTTTAAAATAAAATTGTAAAACCAGCGAATTTGACCGGTGTGGTAGTTCTAACGTTAACAAGTTAAAATTAAAACTCTTCCAGTAAGAAAATAATTTCGCTGATTTTCTTCTTATTTATCGAAAACATTGAATTTTCGTTTATTAGGACATAATTTTTCCTTCTTTTTTTTTTTCTTTGCGTTAAGAAACAATCGTTTTTGGAACGAAGCAATTACGCAAAGGATATTTATTTAATATTTTTGTAAAACTAAGAAGTACATTTTCGACATTTGAAATTTCTTCCAAGACACGTAATGCGTTTCTTTGTGTTTGAACTTCTAACGCGACTTTATTTCGCGGAATCTTCAAAGTTAGCGACTGAAATGTCATGCAAATTACCCTCCAGGCGGGTGTGTGCGTTGTTCGAGCAAAGTGGCGCTATTTAAATTTCGATCGAAATCGTGGCCGTATCGAATCGCGCAATTGTGACTGGAATTCAGTAGTACGTATCCTAGATTCGTAAGCTCATTTTCTCGCGAGCAGCAGCTTTCCAAGTTACATCAAATCGCGACATCTCATAGGTTTTTGTTTAAATTTAATTTTTCCAAATTTCTTTCAAACGTATCGTATTTTATTAAGCGTTGTCCCGTCGAAGATGATAATTTTGAAAATAATAAATTATTTATTTGCAAAATACTTTGCGTTTCCTGAATTTTGCAACGATTATCGCACGCAGATATGAAAATTGACGCATTTCGGTAGCACATTCTTCGAACATTCTTCGTATTTTCAGAGGTGTCCTTTCGACGAACCGTAGGGGTGTCTTGGAATGATTTCGAAGATCGACGATCGCTGCTCGACCGTCGGCTCGATCGTCGAGAAGAACAGGTGTTTACCTTGTGAAAGTGTGAGTATCGCGGTGACAAGCGTTATTCGACGGAAGAGAACGTAGGCAGGCCGAGGCGCGTGTAGGTAGAAGACGGATAACAGGCAGTGGCGTAACGAATAGACGAGTAATAGAACCCGTTTGCCATTGATTTAAATGATCTCGTTGCTTCTTCCTAACAATTTGCCCGGAAAACCGCGATCTGTCACTCGTCGATGAAATTTCCTGTCGCTTTGTACACCGAAGTTTTGCCGAAGAAATGGAAAATGTGTTATCCGCAGCGCGATTAAGATGAAATACGCGCCAAGTGTTATTCGTTCTAGTCTCGAATTTCGCGTTTTCTTTTCTCGTTCGGACGACATCTCGACTCGGTGATCGTTCGAGTTTGAAACGCCGATCGAGCAACCAGTTTGGAATCCTTTTGTTGGGATCGGAAGCCAAGAAACTGCATGAAGTTGTCGCACCTAATTCAGACCGGGTATCAAATTCCGGCGTGTCCGTTTTCAGCGATAGAACTGACGTCATTATTCTCCGAATGCTATGAAATCATATTTTATGGCTGTTAAAGGATACGGCCGTCCGTTGTCGCAGGTTACTTTTTAACCCTTTCCAATTCCACCTTTCTTTCAACGACGACCGTAAGAACACGACAGCACGGATAAAGATATATTGAAATTCGAAGTGGAACGAATTGAGCGTACTTTCGTAAATGGAACACGCGGCAGGATGCGTTGGAAGTATTTTAACGTTTAAACGACGAATATACGCGTGTTCGCTTTTGTCGCATAACGCAACAAGTATACGATATTTAGGACGCTTCACGATCAAAATCATTTACCGCTGGGATCTCGTTTGCGTTGCGATCTTTTGTATAAATCCGAGCGGAAGAACGTTGCTGAAAGATATCGTTTGATCGACCGTTTCACAATGTCGGGATAATTGTGTCGTTACATCGCAGACCAGAGGTCGGTGAGATTCCTTCGTCGCGGTGAAATTAAAACGGAAAAAGTATTTCTATCGTATCGACGATGCGGAAGAAACGTGTCTCGATCGTGCTCGACTTGAGATTGAAAACGTATCTCGACGGGATCGGAGATAAAATCAAAGAGACGTCTTTGTTGCGTTGAAATCAAAATCGATTACCTACTTTTGGTTATCGGGATCTACTGCAATATACGAAATAAACGGAATACCTCCGTATACGGAGCGTAGTATAGTACGTACGAACGGGAAAAGCGCGAATTACCAAATGATATTTGCGAGAGAGAACTGGACAGAAACGATCTGGAAGCGATTTCGACGCGCGTCGCGATGACACAAAAGCTGTAATACAAAGTATTTGACACGCGTGTCTCGTCAGCCTTTTCGGGATTACCTAAAAATGTAATCCGAGCGTCGTTTCTATGTACGTACGATCGCGTAAAATCGTTGCAACGAACGATAAAGAAAGGAAATAAAAAGTAAAACGCAAAGTAAAACGAAGAGGAAGAAAGAGAGAGAGATGTGTTCGAGATGGAAGCGACTCCGTGTGTCAATCGCATTTCCAGCGACAAGATAATGTTTCTCGCGAATATAAAAATCTCAGAGAGTAACGTATTTCGATCGCGGTCGACGACTTTTTTTTTCTTTCTTTCTTTTTTTTTTTTTTTTTTTTTGCAACGTTGCAAAATCGCATGCCGGTCAATATCGAACCGACGCGGCGAGTAGAATAGCACGGCGAACAATAAAATATTACGTCGGTGCATTAAAAATGTAGATACGGATCGATGTTGACACCGGTTGAAGTTCGTTTCGTTGCACTATTAGACGTGGCGCGATCGATCCGGCAACCCGCTAAAAACCAATACGCAACGAATCGATCGTCAGGCAACTTTCTTCAGATAATTGCTTTTATCGATAATTTAATTTCATTGCAATTTTATATGCGTGCTCGATAGGAATTTAATTAGGTCTTTGACGTTAATGCGGTGGATTCAAAGGGAATATATCTTTTCCCAGCTATAGAGGATACACGGACGCGAGGTCGAAAAGGGACGATAGCTGCGTATAACGAGCTAGATACGCGGACCACGTACAAGCTAAGATTAATTCGTTAGATTGCTGACTTTTTAACGTTCGAGCTGCTGTGCGTGGATTAGCTATTGTGTAAGCGTATAATAATGGGAAAGACTACACGAAGGAATAAACGAAACGATATCTTTATTCCAGTTCTCTTCCTAACGCATCTTTAGATATGGAATATTTTTAATATTAAGTCTTACGCGTATTCTTTGATCTGACGTTTGCAAACATATTCAAACTTTTGATACTTTTAGTATTTCCTTTTTACATTTCGTCGAAGAAGTAAAACTATTAAAGTCAAGGACGATTTGCGACGAAGAAAAGTATGGAGAACGCGTTTCTCGTTTTTGAATCGCCACCATCCCCGTTTCACGTTTCATTTTTCTATATACTTCGACTCGATATCGTATATTTCATATTTCTACGCGTGACACTTTAATTGAAACGAATACAAGCAATTAATCGTATTATTACCTCTTAAGATAAAACAGATCAACGGCAGATAACGAATTAACGTGGCCAATAGTGAACGATCTAACCACCGATAACATCAAAATGAGAAAGCATCTCAACCCTTTCCTACGCATTCCAAACGTATCGATATCTCTACCGTGTCTTATACACGTAGATCGCCTTTTCCGATCTATCGACATTTCCGACGTTCCTATCGATTTGCGTTTCAACGTTTGGCATTCGTTTTTTCTCCACCACGAAATCGTCAACTTATTCAAAATTGTTGAAGCGATCGCCACTTCTAAGAAAACTCTACATCTGGTCTTCGGTTTTCTCAAGCGCCGAGGCCATCGATAGCGCATAGACAAAAGAATGCGTCGATGACAGACCATAAGTGGTACATGTGCGACGTTGGCTTCAGGGTTCTTTAAGCGGATCTGGACCAGCTTACATTGTATTCCACACTTTGTACTTTAACATTCACAATATATATATATATACTTACAATACCTTACAATTTACCCACGCGTTTCTTTGATTCCACATACATCAAATAACCTTAACAAAAATTCCTAATTCTTACTCTTTTTCCCATCTCTTTTATATACCTCTCCGTCTATACCGTTCGTATCCACCGCTCTAAACAATTTTCGTTTCGCGCGATAAAGTCGATTTATTATTATCATTACCACTATCGTTATCATCTCGGTGGTGCGGACGCCACCCGGGCAGAGAGATCTTGGCAATTTTCGTATTCATCGGAACAGCGAGAAGGAGAAGACATTTGCCGGGGGATGGTTGGAGCTCGGAGAGCATTGTGTGGTAATAGGCACCATCGTGGCGACATTCGAATAGCCGCAATCGCGTCGAACCGAGGCAGAAAGGGAAACACGGGAATTAGAAGCGAGTAAAATGAACGGAAAAAGGGAAACCGGCGCGGAGAGGCACGCGGCGAGGAAAGTATGCGATACGGGATCGCCGTTTCGTCGATTACGCTCTATACAGCACCGTAATTGCGTATGCAATTACGGCGTCTGAAAGCGAGCATCATCCAGCTCGCGCGACTCCTGCGTTCGCCGTTTTCTTCTGTAACTGTGAATCCGTAATCCGGTAATTTTACGGCAATACGTCGCTCTTCCTTTCGTTTATTTGCTTTCCGCTTATTTTTCCTCTTTCTGCTTCGCGTAGCTGTTGCCGTATATACACATATATTTTTACAAGAGAGCAAATGAAAGTAACTAGGAGTTCTCGTACGTGAAATGCTCTTGATAGTTTGGAAAATTATTTAATGGTGATTGGTTACGAACGTTGGAAGAGAAAATTTTGCCCGTTCGTCAGGTTAAAAATTTCCACGTACGTTTCTTCGCGATTCGTTATGGAAAATTTAAATTCTATAAATTCTTGCAAATGAAAAAAAATTAAATTATTATAGCCGGTAGATGAAATATTTCGAAAAAGGAACACGGTACACCGTCATCCCCGAAGATATTAATCAACCCGTTTAAACTATCGCCGAATTGCGTCAATCCACCCCCACCCCCGTACTCCAGATATCAAATCCCCCACCCACGTTACTCGCTACCGAAAATCTATCGTCTCCACAAAATCCCCAACAAGCAACACCCACGACCGCATCGATGACCCACTTTCCCGAGCAGCTCGTCCGCGTCCGACCGAAACCTCGAAATCTTCTCTACCGCCGTAAAGTTACCCTCTAAACGAAAATCTGTCGCTGTAAACTGTGAACGTTGCACGCGACCGTAACTTACCCCGACGTTCCAACCTGGACGCGTAACGTGTAAGTAACGTATTAATATACACGCGTAGCTGTCTGGCGATGAGACGGCAGGAACGAACGGGAAAGGAAGAAACAGGTGAGAAGCTCGAGGAGATGGGATCGGTCGAGTGCATTAAACGTGGCACGTAACGCGGCGGTCGACTCGGTCGTTCGGACGGTCGCGAAGGCAGGCAAGGCGGGCCACGGGTGCGCGCAACGCCGCGCATGTCCGTGTTGCCATGATCGCCCTGGCCCACTGACCTATATTACACGCGGGTACAGGTCCCGCATATACGAGTCGACCCACGAGCGACCGATGCTCGGCCGTGGCGACTCCAACAGGCCACGCTCGCGTCGCTAGTTCCATCGCTAGCTCCAGCTAACCACCATTGTCTCTGTTATCTCGATACGCGTCGTAGAGTAAATTTCGAGAAGCTAGCGTCGAATAAACTCGACGTTCGTCGATCTCCGTCGAAATTTGCATATTCGTCGCTACTCGCGTTGTCACGATGCAACGACGCAGTTGCAACGGATCTATCGTAACCGCGAAGAGCAGCTGATTTTAGAGGCCGTGGCTGGAACGTGGCGTCGGTACGCGACGAATCGTCGGTTAGCGGCGCGTTGCGCCGTAGCCGAACGAACGCGATACGACGAATCAGTGCGGCAGTCAGTCAGTGAGTCGGTACTGTCAGTAGACGCGCGTTCGCTGGCCAAGCGGGAATAAGCAGGCGGTTCGCAACGATTCTCGCGTATATAGTACCTACGTAGATAGATATAGATATAGAGAGAGAGAGAGAGCTTGTGTGTGTGTGTGTCAGAGTATCCGTGCGAAGTTCGCTCGTTCAACTCTAAAACACGCGGCGAAGGAACCGAAGGCCGACGGTCGCGAGGAGCGCGCGCACACGTCGAGAAAGAGGAAACACGCGATGTATGCGCGATCGTCAGTGGCGGCAGTGGCGACGACGGCGACGGTGGCGAGCGATTGTTGCGCAAAGAGAGGCAAGCTCGAGTGAGTGCGCGCGCGGATAGTCGCTTCTGCGACTGGCGCTGGAAGAAAGGAGAGAATAGAAGAGAAGAGGAGCTACCTCAGGGAACAGCCAGGCAACGCGCATCAGCTTCGAAGAGGGGAGTCGAGGAACGTTGCTGCGTGACAACTGGGTGACGGCTGCGTGGATACACGCCGCTAGTGATGCAAGGTGTTCTTCCTAACGATAAGTGGTGACGTCGGCAGAAGCAGCGAGCGCCGGCTTCTTCTTGCCGCGGGTGTGCTCCTTTACGGTCACCTTCTTTTTCTCCCTTTTGCCTTCTTTCTCCTTTTTCTTCTTTTCTCCGACTTCCGTTTCCCTCCTTCGTCTCTGCCTCCTTCGTCGATCGTAGCTCGATCCACCCGCGTAATCTTCCGCTCTCTCTCCTCGCCATCGCGTCTACTCAAAGTATCCGGTCTCCGCGGTGATCGGAGAACGCAAACGAGTTCGTTGGTGCGTGAAGTTCGCGTGTACGATGAAACGATTGCAAGTTGCGATGGATGTTTAGGAGTGGAACGGCGTGGAATGGAAACGAGGTCTCTGGGTGTCGACGTGTCTTGGAGTCTCTCGTGGCACCGCGAGGATGCTTCTTGGAGAAAAGTAAGATAGAAAATCCAGTCGCAATTCTTTTACCATACGACCAATTACGTAAAACGTTGATCGATCGACCGAGCAACGATTCGTTCCACGAGACGGTGTACCTTGGTCCACGTGACGAATATCAAGGATTTTTTTTAAGCGTCGTGCTTCTCTCTTTTTCTGTTTTATGATTCGAAAACTTAATCGAGACGAGTAAAGCGACGAATAGACGAACGTGGTACGACCAGCGTATGCTATTTACTTAAACGCGGCTACCTCTGGCAACGAGAACGGCAGGCATTCTGGCGCGCAAAAATTATTGATTACCCAGCAGCCGATTCGACGTAGATGGCTGACGTAGAATTAGGACGTTGGAAGGAACCACACGGAGCGCGTTGCGGCCGCGAAAATTTGTCGTTGCCTCGAGACGACGTAGTCGTCGACGTTGACGCGTCTCGCTCGCGCACAACGGAAACAATCGTTTTTCTCGAGCTGATATCAAGGTCGAGTGCCTTCGATCCGTCGACGTTCTCCTCGGCCCTTGCCTCTTCTGCACGCTCCTCGTGGAAACGTTACGATTTTCCCCGTTCTTTCTTTTTTCTTTCTCTTCTTTCACGGGTCTCGCGTTACAAGATGCGACGCGCAACGAACGCTGTAACCTTCGTTTCGGATCGTTTCGAAACTCGCGAAAAGAAATTTTCCTGCCAAGGAATAAATATTTTTATAAAATCAACGTTTATGCGTTACACGTTTCTCGACTAAAGCGTATTTCTCGCTATCGATTAGTTACGCTTCGCGAATTCGCAAACGTTTACAAATTAACTTTACGCTATTTAACGACTGAACGATTACGCAAACGTTACAAAACGCAGGGTACAAATAGATTGTATTTAACCTTAATTATGTATTTATTTGATATTGGTTGGCGAGTAACGTAATTTATAAAGCGAAAGAAATCGGATCGAGTTAGACCAAGTTGAGCAGTCGGATCCAGCAAGCGTTTCTAAAGGCCGAATAAAACGAGATTAAAAGAATCGAATGAAATTCGTTTCGCGATATCTTTAATCGAAAATTGATTGTAATTTAACATCGAGGTCACAGCCAATTTTATAAATACATACCCTTTTCGAAGTTATCGCGCTCTTATCTCTAGATACATAAAAATTTCTGTTATACTTGCTTCGCGATTTTCGGCAAATACATCTTCCACTTTGCCATATCCGAACAGCCATGTCCTTTGTACGTATTTCATTCTAACAGCTAACGAAAGCGATTAGAGCGGACAATCGGACGAAATTATCGGTTGGTTGGTCCCGTCGGTATTCCCTCGAGAGATTAACAACGATTTGCCTCGTCGATCGTGATCGGAGAACGTGGAAAATCGTGGTAATTTCACCCGCGACCGCAGGCGACGGCGTTTTATTAATATTCGCGATATTCCTTCGTTTCTTCGTAAACGATACCGAACTTTTTTGTACGAGAGGAAGGCAAAGCGAACACGCGTCGATCGACTTTCTGTCGAACACGCGATGCTTTTGTGTGCTCGAACTTGCTCTCGCAGTTGGACTTCTTTTTGTGTGTAACGCGAGGCAAATGCAAATTGAAAACTGAAGCAGAGTCTTTGTGAGACGAAAGAAACGAGAAACGATTAAATCTTCTGATAACGTAAAAAAAGGAGAACATATTCGAACCGAAACATGTTGCACGATGATCGAGCCCTCGAGCACGGATTAATTTACATTTAGAAGGGTCTGTCACAATCTTCTAACCCGATAGCATTATTTTGTATCAGCCGCGCTACTGATTTTACCAAAGAAACGTTCTTCTCCGATGCTATGCTTGTTCGTATCGAAATTTCACCGAAATTTCACGGACTAAATTTATTGAGAAAGTAATTTCGTCTGACGCTTCTTTCCTAATACGATGACAACGAATTAAAATAATCGATAAGAAAATATCGATATCGGGTATTCCGTCGTACGAGCGAAGTTATTGCGTCGTTAAATATCAATCAACGATAGGTAGATAGAAGTGAAAAACAGTTGACGAGAATACTGTCGAGCCAGCTGGCAAACGTTGATCCTCGGCCTCATCGATCATTGTGTTATTCGGAAAATAGTTGTATCGAACGTACGAGTCGCGTTAACATCGGATCGATTAGTTATACGCGTAGATTACAGCTACGTTTTTCATTTTCTTTCTTTTTCCTCTTGCTTATCGTTCGCCTTTTTAGTCGATAGTTACGTCCGTTTCAGTTTTACACGATCGAAACGATTCGGTGAACGCGAGGCCGTTAAGCGAACTGTCGTCGAGGCCTCTCGGCGCGCTTTTGCTTTCTTGCTCGTGCTGGCTGTCACTTGTTAAACAAATCACGAAGTAGAACATCTCGCGTTCCCCCGCTGCGCCGCTATTAGGAAAAATTTCACCTACGATTCTACTTTTTGCATTCCTCGATACGTTACGAATCAACGTCTAGAAGAAACTTTATCGCGCTAGTTTTTTAAGAGTTAATACAAAAGCAAAGGAACGACGTAGTTTTGAAAAGATTTTATTACCTTTATATCGCTTTTATATTGGTATTTTATCGTTCTTTCTTCTTTACGAGATTAGTTTCTCAAATTCTTACTTTTACGATGAATCTTAAATATTTTATCTCTGGTCATATATCGAATATTTCAAGTGGTTTTGCTCCTTCGTTTCTTTCCGATTAAATTCATTTGATCGATCACCTCTCGTACCTTCGCGTGTCGCCTAAACATTAAAAGATAGTTTTTCAACGAAGAGAGAAGGAGAGAGAGAGAGAGAGAGAGAAACTGGCGATTAGAAACGAGAACAAGAGAAATTACCCATAAGTCTAAGAGAAGAGATTTTCGTTCTCGTTCGACCAAACTTACGATCGAGTGACAGGATAAATAGAACGACGATCGATGGAATCGGTTGGCCGGGCACGTTGAATTTCCTTCGAGGGCTCGTCCCTCCTATAATTAACCTTTACTCGCGGCGTTTATCAATTAAGCCTGCCTGAATCTCGAACGTTTTTACCCGAGGGCTATCTGCACGCGGAATCGCGCAATTTCAACGAATACCCGTAATCACAATTTTTCCGCAGTGTTTACGACGTGGCTTTTATTCGGGGATATTTGAGCGCCGCCCGAGGAACGTTACCAGATAACTAGTCGGCGATCTCTCGATAGACAGCCTGTTGCCGCGTGTTCCGCTAGGGGAACGAACCGATAAAATAAAGCGGTGAAACGTGAAAATGCTCGATGGAAGAGCGGAACGATGTTCGACGGTGTCCTTAAATTTAAATAAAGCCCTTAGAGAAAAAGCAACAGGCGGATATACTTTAACGAGGAAAGAAACAGGTGTGATAAAAAGAGCTGGGCCGTGTTACGTGGACGAGCATAATTTTTCGTCGTTTATCGCGCTAACTTTCTACGCTTGCTCTGCCAAACGACGCGTACGTTCCATCGGTCGTACGTAACGTCGTAAGCCTTACAGCAACGATTTGCTAGCCTCGTTGCACGCGTAGCGACAGTCGGTCTGCTAATAAAACAAACGTGATAACGACGCGCCTCGTGAAAACACCTTATTGTCTCGTTAAACACAAACGGTGTAAGCGCGAACGGCGTTTCGTGAAAAACGTGATGCACTTGCGGAACTTTTAAATCCAGGTTAAACATGCGTCCACGGCGAACATGATGCGTCGGAGGCGTCTTATAAATCTCTGGATATTACGCGCGTTAGGTTACATCGTGCCTCTTACATTTTGTTACATTTTCGTCTTGGCAAGCTTCGAGCAATTTTCTAAAATTAACCGCATTATGGTAATACGATAAGTAATACCTTTCTGTCGTCGAGTATATATATTTTTCCGGCGATATATAATTACTATAAAACATAGGAAATTTTTATCTTCGTAATGGAAAATTATTTATTTCTTTCGATTTGAGAACAAATTCGCTTTAAAATACGAAACAATTCGCTTTATACGATTAACAAATACGTAAGTTTCTGATCAAACACGATAGATCGTTCCTTTCGCGGCAATATTTAGTTATTCGTAAAATAAATTTCAATTTTCCTCTATTGGAATTTTAGTTAAAAAATAAGTAATTAATTTGCACCGTCTTCGATGACTATTTATATTCCTTTGAAAAGCAGAAATAAATATACCTAACTGGAATTAAACGAGAATACTAAAAACGCTTCCACGGTGTCAAGAAAAATTAGACAGCTAACAGCAAAGCAAGTAATAACATTTCGTAATATTTTATGATAGCGAATGGATTGGCCAATCGGAATATCAATAATTACCACTTGTATCGTATCTGTTTCGAAATATCTGTGCGCAATTCGTATAATTGCGATTTTCATTCACGAATAACTATCTAGCTCTATTTTAAAAACCATTAGCGATCCGATACCTCCGTTTTCTCCTCCAATTCGTCGATTATCCGTCTCTTAATCTTCTCGCTAAATATCGAACATCGATCGACTGATCACGAACTTCTTTTTATCCGATTTATTTGTCCTATCAACTGTAACAAACACTAATGTTTAAAAATTATCGAGGAAACTCGTTCGAGTAACGTCAATATTCTCAGTTGCGATTATCATAATTTCGTAACTCGTCGTAGGATTATTCGAATCGTTTTCTCGTTCTTGATATTTCCTTTTATCGGACCTACGCTACGTGCGATATTTTTTCGAACGCGTAATGACATACAACGAGTTTGATTATTCCGTGGAAATTTGAGGCAAGCGCGGATTAAAAGAGTCGGCTTAAAGGGGTGCAAGGAGGCTGTAGCTCCGGGCCTCGCCTTCTCGCCGACAATTTATATCGTTTCAAACCGCCCCCATTTTTCTACAAAGGGGATGACACGATTCGATAGTGCCGGTCGTCGATGATTTTAATTCGGTCACGAGTTTCAACGTTAGATCTTAAGAAGCTCGACAGAGATTTGTCAACGATAGGAAAAATACGATCTGCTTGGAAACGATTCGCACAACGCAGTATAGTTAATATACAAAGTACAAAGTTTCTCTTGTACTGTTACACAAAATCATCGTCGTGTATTATATCTTGCTGTTCGATCGATTCGTTTTATTTCGCGTACGGAACGCTGCGTCACCTCGACGCGGAACCAGAAGAGTCGAAGACAAAAGGAAGGAAGCATCGAGGAGGAATGAGTCGTATCGTAAGAACTGCTTTCAATTGCGCGCGCTGGACCGTGACGTTAAGGTCACGATTCACCGGGACCAGGCAGCCAGCAGCCTGGTTTTATCACGCGGGATGGTCCCACTTCCGAAAACAATGCGCGCCAATGCCAACTGGATTTCGTCCGGTTCTCTCGACTCGCTGTGTCGTATTATCGTAACGACATCAGGTTGGCAACTTAGTTGCGAACGTTGGCTAGCGTGGCGGAGGTGATTAGATGACGTGGAGTGGCAAATATGTCAAAATGCCTGACGAGGGATCAACGCACGTGTCTAATTTGCTCCTTTGTAACGCGCCCGTGTCCAACCGGCTATATTTGCGAGAGAAATTACCCGAGAATTTCTCGGACCGCGCACCGTGTCAAATTGTCGCTGGCTCCGCCGTTTCCCAGAGACCGACGTCGACTACTCCGCTCCACGAGATCGAGGTTGGTCAGGTTTCACCACGTTTTCGATAATCCGTGAGTTTTTCGATCTTGCTTTTTAATCCAATTCGTCGATCGTTCGCTTGGTCGCTCGTCCGCCAAAATATTGAACATCGGTCAACGATCGCGAACTGTTTCTCATTTTTAATTTACCTCTCTCTTGGTACCTGCTGTTACGTCATATAAAGCGATCAAATTTTGGATTAATCGCAAGCCGTTTAATTTTATAACTCTCCGCTTTATTTCGTACTTTGTGCTTCGCCTAGGGACACGGATAATGTTTGTAGGATACAAATAGAATCGGAAATATCTCTGGATACTTTCACGAAACTAAATTACGCGAATTTTCGTTTCTTACTAAATGCAACGTAGGTTTTAGATCGACTAGTTCTCGTTCTACTTTGAAGGTTCTGCGTTATATATAATATGTATAAAAAAAGTACGTTCGGAAGAGAATTCACGTAAATTGTTGGCAACTCGATCGATCGTCGCATTGCTACTGAATTCTTGAGCGGAACTTAATCTACAATGAGAATTTATTTTTAATCGAGTATTGATTCAAGTATTCGTGATTAAAACGCAGTAGCCTGATTTCATCAAGGAAATTAATTAAACTTACTTTTAATTAACCCACTCGGTTTTAATCAATAACTTTGAACGAAGTTTTAATTAATTGAATTTTATCAGCTTTCAATTCTGTATCGAGTTACGTAATACGTAATAAGCGTACTTCATTTTTACGCGTATCAGATACAAAGTAGAACCAACTATCACTCATACGCTAAGCGATGGAAAATTTACTTTCCTGATAAATATTTCCCAATTTTTGTAAAACTATGCGCCCTAACGAGTCTATTAAATATCGATTAGCTTCGAATCGAATTGAAACGACGTCGCGAAAGATTTAAGCTTCTCGATAAAATGTTCCATTAGGTCGATCGAAGCCAAGTATCGGTCGAATTTCCTTCGATTTTTATTATCGGATTGATCTTTTCTTTCTTTCGTTCGTTCCCTCTCTGCTTTTCTTCGTGTTTAACTTCGAACGAAGGAAATCCACGAAACCTTTCAGACAGTCGTAACGCGTAATTCTACGCGTTAAAACGATACGACAAAATTTTTCTCGCGCTTTATAGCCCTCCAGGGTTTTTCGTATGATAAATAGAGGTACCGTTATCTCGTCCCTGAAAAGGATGGTTCCTCGTTTCTCTAAATTGAATGGTACATATATCATTGCATTTTTAGATAGCCACCGTTGGATCTGATAGCGTTCGCTCGAAATATTTCTTTTCTCTACCCTGCATACTCTGTGGTGAAAAAAATGTAAGGAATATTCAGGAAACTCTATCATTCTGGGGAAAGATTTAAATTAATTATTTCGAGCATCTGTTATTTTTATATCATCCTTTTCAATATTTCGGCGCTGTTTGGCTAACCCGTTGAACAAAAGCAAATTTCGTTTCGAAAGGAACGAGAAGATTTTTGATGGAAATATTTCGTTTCGATTAAAAGTATTCTTTACGCGCGAATCGATTCAAGCGTTACTTTGAACAAATTTCTTCGTAATTTGTAACATGTAGCGCGTTAAAGCATAAAACGAAAATGTTATTTACATAACGACATGTAATTTATAAGACCGGTATATTTAAACATTTTCTTCCATCGAGTTACGCGTTATTTTTCTCTTATCGTTCCATCTCTTTTAGATACCTTTTCTGCGCGATCGTAAGATACGGAAATTATTAAACGTTCGTTTAAAGAAATCATGTTGTTGCGACAACGCGCCGCCGGCCCGTGATATTCATCGTTCGTTTTTTAATACAAAATTACAAAGTGACATTTAAAGTTATATTAAAATGCCTGCAGGTGAAAGTACGACATCGGAAATATCTCGATTCGTGTATCCAGTCAGAATTAATTGCTTAATTCTGATTGCGAAGAAGCCGTACCTACCGTAATCGTTGCATATTCAGTCATCCCGCGTAAAAAAATGAATTTTTACCAGCGCCGCAAACTCGCAACGCTAACGAAACGCATCATCGTCGACGATATCTTTCGATAAAAGTTGCAACGTCGAAACACGAAATCGATAATTTCTACGTAATTACCGCTGGAAAATTTTAAAGTTAAAACGATACGAACGAAAAACTATATAATTTGGGTATCTGTTTATTAACACGCGCTATCGCTATATTTGAATACTATAATAATAATAATACTAATAATAAATTATTACGTCGCGTTTGAAGCTCGTAATAAAAATTACGGAAAATAGAATTGGAAACGTAGAAACGTTGAAACGCGAAGATAATTTACTATCCGATACAAAAATTCTGGAAAGACGCGAAAAGTAAGAAGAAAACATCGTTCCGCGATTCGAGACTGTCGTTGAACCGTGAGAATCCTCTGGCGATCCGACCCCGTGACTTTTATCGATATCGTGCATCGTGAGGCGCGGAGGAAAATCTTGCGTAGGTAGATCCGCGTACGCAACTAAGCGTGTAACGCGTACCTATCTGCGTTCTATCAGCCATACGTTTGCTCGTTTTGCAGCTGCCTTCCTCGGTTATTGCCTACTTACCGTTGGCTGACTAATATCATCGGATCGTTTCGTTTCATCAAATGAAAAACAAATTATCGCCGCCCGTTAGAACCACGTTTTATAATTACTCATCGCGCTGATCGCCTATCAGCACGACTACGGTTACAATAATTACCGATTGTATGCAACTACCTTATTTTCCATCCGTTTAGAATTCTCCTCCTTTCCTTTTTCTTTCGGTTTATCGATTTTTCAAAAAGAAACCGACGTTGAACGTTAGACACAGGCAACTTGTATCCGATTCCACATAGGATTAAAATTATTTTCCACCAAGCGAGCGGTCTAAAGATGATTATATATTTGTTCGTTAACTCTGGAATGGCGTGGCGCCGGTCAAACCGACGACAACCGCGATACATTTTCTTCCACACGATTTCTATCTTTTTTTTCCTTTTTCTTCTTTTTTTTTTCTTTTTTTTTTTAAGGAGCGATGCACTTTTTTTCACTTCCTCTACGCGAATTATACGCTCATCGAATATCTCACGTTCAGATCGAATAGCTTTTAAAAACAAATTCGGAAGAGAAGAAGGGAAGAAAAAAGGATTCCAGGAATATACCGGTGAATTATTTATCAAGCGTCCCGAGTGAAATATTGAAATAAGTGCACGCGACGATGAATTCGCGTTTTATGGACGGGTGCATCTGTTCGTTCGGGTTGCTCGTGTATCCTTGACCATAATTGTCCTGCGTCCCTTCGTACGCATCGCGAATTCCACCGGACATTACAATGCCACACGCGATAGGAGATGTCTCACGTGTCGATAAACGAACGCGTAAAGTGCACGCACTGTACTCCGAACGTTGCTTGTTTTGCATCCTCCGCGATGAAAAAAAAAAAAAAAAAAAGAAAAAAGAAAAAGCGTACAACAAAAGAGTTGGTCGAATGCGTCGACGTACGGTAATTACGGGTAGGAATATAGCGTGGCGAGCGAAACGTTGCGAAAATTGCCAGCTATTCGGCAATTACGCGGTCGCGCGGCACGGAGCTTGAAAAATTTCTCACGTACTTAATTACGTTTCTCGGAGTGCTCTAAGAATTGCTCGTTTTTGTAGATCTCCGGTGGCGCGCTTTGCCTGTCTGCTAACGTTTCAAGCTACGTTAGATTTCGCTATGTTAGGGAAATGGGCCATGGGTTGGAGGATAATCGAGGAATAACGGGCGCAATTAAGAGCCAGTTATGCCGCTTGTTTCACTTTGTAGAAGATTCGATGAATTTTCAGTAGTTATCTCGGCAAACGAAATTCGAGAGATTTGCAAGAGATTTGCCGAGAGGATTCTCTTTGATTTCATTCATCAGGGTATTTTGCTGTTACGCGATAAAAGATAGATGAATATAGTTGCGATGACCATTGCCGAGGTAAATTTGAATCGTGCGAAGTCGAGACACCGTTAACGAACAAACCTTCACGCGGGATCTCACTGATATAAATTGATAAATGGATGTAACGATAAATAACAATATATATAACAAATATGAAAGTATTCATTTCTTAATTAACTGCAAATAAACGTGATATATTTACATAGGCTGTTTCGTAAGTTGGATATTTCATTCGAATATTTATTTTGTATTATTTGTTACAGGCCTAGCCCGTGTGAACTACAGGACCCACTGTGGGTCAAAATGAGTGCGATTACTGGCAGCATCACCAAGAAAAGAAAGAAATCAGATGCCAAGCCTCAGTCGCAGATGTAAGTGCAACTTTGTCTTCGTTCAAACGCGGTTTCCTATCGAGTTTATCTAGTTTGATGCGAGAAATCGTTACGTGATTTAATGCATCTTGCGTAAATCGTTCGGTCGAGAACATAAGAAAGAAAAAAAAAAAGAAGAAAAAATGAGTACGAGACGAACATGTTTCGCTACCGATATCATTTTACCATCAGGCCGTCTAATGAGTCACAGCGACATATTTATACTAGCTCGTATACCGGGTAGATAGTAGCGCAGTCAAATTACTCAGACCGCGGCGAGTATATTGGGCTCCAGTAACCAAACTGCAAACAGGTACCTCTTTTCAAGTTACCAAGTTATCTCGTTCTCGCATGCTTGTTGCGTTAACCTAAAAAAATCCTTTTTATTACGGCACATCACAATCGTTACGTACATATATCCGAAAGTAAGATTAAAATTATCGTGCTGGGAATTTCTTAGATTATTTTCTTAAAGCGTCTCTTCTCAAACGCATTTTCTACCACTTTTAGGACTTTTTATTTACAATTAGAGTTAACCGACAATTTTTTAATCGACCTAGTAGAATTTTTAAAATCGTTGGCGTTTAAATCGAAGAAACAGGATGCCCTAAAATCGTCGCTATATTCTCACGCAAATAATTATACCGTTTCTGCTAGAACAAGTTGCGTAGCTTCTCTATAAGAAAATACGACGCGCCTAAAGAAACGAGTCTTACAATAGAACGAACTTCTTGTGTCAGACTATTTTCAGCCAGCTCTGATCCGACAACACCAATCGAGTGTCAACAGTGGTAGATGAAGGAAGATGTTCGCCTTATTGGACACACGATATTTCACCACGTAACCTGTATTTCATTGATCGATTAGAAGAGCGTATTTGACACGATGTTGTTCCGTCTTTTAGCATCGTGTTCCGTGTGTCCTAGCTGAAAGCTTTACGAGCTACCTTTTTGTACCATTTTACGTCACCGTGTCGCGGAATCTAAAGCTTCCTACAAATTACTTAGGCGTGTTACGCGCAAACCCAAAGATATATATCGCTGGCTAACAGAAGCTATAGCAGAAGCTACCCATATGCACGTTTAACGTCCAATATTTTCTTCATCTTAGTTGTTTTAGCGTAGATCGCGCGAATCTGTAGATCGACTAGTCGAAGCATACGAAACCTATAATATATTACGATAGCTTATTGTACGATGGCGATATTGAACAGCGATTCGATGCTATCTATGCGATGTGAAATGTATTTTTTTTTTTTTTTTTTTTTTTAAATAGTTTATTTAGCCAATATTTGATTTTTTGTACATTTTTGAGATTCACAATAAACAATGAATTGAGTATAGTGTGTTTAGGCAAAAGTACCGATACGCGTCGGTACGACGTAGCCATGGTCTAATATGTGTCGTGGATTTTCGGTTTTTGCGTTTATTTTTTTGTTTTTTTGGGTTTAAATCGCATTGGTGCGTGATTTTTGTGTATTCTTGTGTGTGTTGTATTTTGTCCTGAAACTTGGCCGCAAAAACAGGACTCCTCGGTGTATTACTTTTATGCGTTGTGGGATTTTGGGGGGGGGGATGAGAGGGAAGGGGAGGGGGGTGGATGTGAAATGTATATACATACGTAAGGTGACTGGACGTTGGACACGCATCATCGTCCCCAAGTATCCGAATACTTTGGCCGATTTGTAGTTCGCTAGCTTTTCACGGAATAAGCAGGTTATAAATTTCGATTTCCTCGTAGGAAACGCGCGATATATATTTAGCTATTTATTATATAAAGCGCTATGTATATTCGATATTCGAATACGGCTGGTTGCGTGAACGTTATAGTGCAAGTATTTCTATTAGTTTGGAAGAATCTTTCTCGCTTAATTTATGATACAGAGATTAAAGGATCCGAGGATGAAGAGTTTGTTAAGTAACGAAATAGTTGCGCAAGAGTTGACTATTAGAAATTCAGCGTTTTCGTTCTATATTGCCTTTCGTAGATCAAACTAATCGGGTTACAGTGTACTGTTATATATGTATGTTATTATATAGCTACGATGACTATAAATAATAACATTGCCGCGGTTTGCTTTGTGATTAAACTGCTATTTTGCCGAAAACAAGCAGCTACTATCGGATACAATTTTCAAGCACGGTGTAATCGCGGTTTTACGCCGAGATAAGATGAAAAATTTGGCATTGCTCGAAGCGAGTTGATCCTTTTGGTTTTTCTATCGCTCATACGCTGTTCCTAATTGGATCTCGACTACGGTAATCGAGAGGAAACACGCGGAATTCAATGGAAAAACTACATCGATGAAGAGCAGGTAGAAAATGTTGGATCTTACTGTTAGTTGGAATATTCCACTCGTATTTACTGGATATAAAATAAATTCATGACCATCTAATCTGGTCGTTAGAAAACGTTTTAAGTAGAGAGGAATTGAATATTCTAGGGATTCTATAAACGAAAAATAATTTCAGTTAAATCGTCTTTTGTACGAGAAACGCGTGTACCAATAATATCTTAGTTTTGTTCGCGACTCTAAAAAAAATGTATACGCGATGCAGAATATCATGATACATTACGGTTATTGTTTTGCTTTATAGATTAATAAATACTGCCAAGTAACCAGAATTTGAAAGATTCTAACGTGTTGTAAATGTTAATTCTGAAAAAAATAAGCAAAAGTCATGCACGTACCTACACATCGTACCGATCTACTTACATATTTCCCTGGAGCAGCAAAAGCAGCGTAGCTATGCTTCTTGCTAGCTATTAAATTCGTCTAATTGGTCGTAAACGAGTGCGTACGCTTCCGCGTTTTATTCCAGCCCTTTGCATATTCATCAGTCGCGTTATATACGTAAAAGCGGCCGTAATTATCGGGCTAAACGCGATAAGTAAAGCGAATGTTTTGCATGCAACATGGGTCCATTTTAATTTGATACCTATCTAGTTCGTCGGGAAGTTAAATCATGCGTATCCGCTGCTCGTGTCAGTGTCGAACAGTGGTAGTTTTCGAATTCGTTGTAGTATGATTCCACGAGCGAACGAAAGTCATCAAAATGCACGAAAAATCCTTGTCATAACATAGCGATTAACCATATTGTAGACAAATTTACGATTAATAGACTGTGCATATTTATTCATTTATGGAAAGTTCTTAATTTACGTTACGCATACAATATGATATCCAAAGATATATAAAATATTCAATGGCACTCGTTCTAAAATACAATATAGCGTTGGAACTCTGCTTGAGTTTCTATTTCTTTTCTTTCGTCTATAAAAATATGAATTCGCATAAACATTCGCTAAAAGCCTCGCTATTAAAGTCACATTATAATTACCGCTTATTAAAAGGAAAAAAACAAGTGTAGCTATATACCGATGTTTTACTGGAAAAGTAAACTTTTTTAGGAAATTGATTTCAAATAGAAAGTTTAAAGTAGATGATTAATTGTTCGGTTATTTAGCAACGAAGACATTCTTTTTCTTTTACAAATTTACCAATAGTCTGGACTTTGAGGTCCCACGATAAAATATTATTTACGTTATATTTTATTGTTCCGTAAGATATAAAATATAATCCAATCTTAATTAAATAAACGAACATAAATAATTATTTTTGCGCAGATGGCGAGAGGGAGAAACGATATTACGTTGCATGATATTTTAATTAGTGTAACTTAATCGGTTATAAAAACTATAGCCAGTCGAGAAAAAGAGAACGATTGATAAAAGCGTAATTATAAAATACCCTGTTTATAAATTGTTAATTTTTTCCTCTTCACGGTTAGCACAAAATTGCATACTAACTTATTAAAACACGAACAAAAATATCGTTGCCGAGAGAGAGGAACAAATTTCAATTAATCCAGCAGACAAAAAAAAAAAAAAAAAAAAAAAAAAGAAAAAAAACAAAAAACAAAAAAACCGATATAAAACGTTTTTAAATTTCTCATTATCGAAAACAGACTTTTTTTTGTTTTCGACGTTTTTTGTCCTGTACCTTTGTAAATGTTTGAATATCCTTTATGCCAATTTCATTAAAAGAAAGAAGAACGCAGGCGCAATAGTATCCTTTTAGAAATTATCACGTTTCTAAAATAAGCGTGGAATTCTTTCGAAAATTCCGTAGAAAAGTGTAGAAATTTGCTTAGACCTTTAGTATTCGGGATTTCGCTATTCATCGATAACGTTATCGATAGTTGCAGTTCTACGAGGCTTTGCCAAGCGCCAGGACGGTGTATACCGGGCAACACGACCGATGAGGCAACTCGATCGCATGGAAATGCAGCCTTAACAAAGTGAGAGTCACTGTTCGGCGACGTGACGTCAGACAAGGTCAACCGAACGTTTCAACGGGACTGAGCAGTTGATTCAGCATCTAACAATTTTCTTTCTATGAAATTCGTCGAGCGAATGCCGTTCGCGTTGATTCGTCCTAGACAAGCTTATCCCGGAAACTTGCACGACCTTCGATGGCCCAATTTTCTTTTTCATAGTTTTCCAAGGTTTTTCTGCGAGCTCGCGTGGTCGCTCCTTCTGGCAACGCTATATTCGTACTTTCGAAGGTTTCTTCGTCGATTGCTTGGTGTTTCATCACGGAGGGTTAATTGGTGGATTCGTGGGTTTGGTGATGGAGTCTGTGGTTAATGGCGGAGTTCCTATTGTTCGAGTTGATGAAGGGTTGTGGCGAATTTCGGGATAGTAGGCCAGTTAATTTTCTAGACGTTGATCCATTCAGATTGAGAAAAAAAGATCGTGTAAATTATTCGGTTTTTGTATTCGATCCTTTATACCTTGAAGCTTTTCTTTGGGTTAAGCTCGAGCGAGTAGACCTCCTCATCCAGTTTTCTTAAATCGTTGCAGCTCGAATAACGCGATCCTTTATGTTATTATTTCACGATTTTCATTAGCAAACGTATCAAATTAAATAAATACTTTGTACACGATACGCACACTCTTGGGTCGCTGGGAAAGTTCGTTTCGATTTTTGAGGAATTTCGTCGACGTAAAAAATAGTATCGAGAAGCTTCTGAAATATTAAGGTTGTGTGAAAGACGGAGAAAGGTTGTGGAACAAAATGCCACCTATATAACTCGATAAATGTATATCGAATCGAAATGTAAATCGGAAAGAACTTTCCCAGCGACCCGACATATATGTATTGGGCTGGAAACTAAGTTTTTTTTTTTTTTAGTTTATTTTAGTTTTTTTTACAATTTATCCTGAAGGACATTTGGTAAAGTGTTACATCTCATTGGTAAAAAAAATAAAATAAAATAAAAATAAATATAGCATGTGGGTGGCTACCCCCAGCGGGGTGCCATCTTCGAGTTTGCCAAGTTATATCTTTTATGAGGTCTATCGGGTATTTCCTTTTTAGTCTTCCTGCGATGTTTGTTGTGTCGTTCGTTGGAAACTAAGTGATCGCGAATTTTGTCAATACCATCTAATGACAAAATCCGCAATCACTTACTTGCCAACCCAATACTTACGTCATAGAGCTTGTTCGTATTCAGCTTGTTCGTCTGTAATCCTCGTGTCTTTATTCGCGAGAAAGCTCGTTACTTGGACATTGTACGAAACTGTATCGTAATGTGGAATATTTGCAATCCACTGAATATGTGTACATCTACGTAAGCACACATACCTCTCTCTTTATGTGCAAAAAGTAAAGTCATCCCGTAGCGTTATATTTTATTTTCCACGCGACAAATATTAGTGCTAACGTCGTGGCCATCATCATTTTTCAATTTTTTCATTAGCAAAGCCATCATTACGTTTAAAAGATTCATTTGGAATTACGCGATCATTAAGTTGGCAATAAAATCGTAGCAACGTGGTTTCACAGACGATCTAGACGAGATCGCAGGTCGAGTAATAGCTGAAGATAATGTGACAAATAGAGCAGGTTTAATCGGAAGAATAAATCACCATTGAAATGACAATATCCACTTGTGGGAAATGGCAATTAAGCGCACGGGAAGTCTCCCGTGTGTAACATAGTAATCAATGCCAGAGGCAATTTATTTGAATACCAAAGTATGTATAACTTATTCCTATTTATCCTTTTATTTTCTACAGTTTTTCCTATTCTCTTTTTTGTCCTTTTTCTTTGTCCTGTTTTACAAAAAATTATGCCTTTATGGAAGTATAGATCGATTTGAAATTTAGATTCGAAGACAACGTATGTTCATAAAATTAATATCTTATTCAACAGCGCATGATTCGTTTCTTGTATGTTCGCCAGCCACTTGTATATCCACTGTCAAAAATATTACCCGAACAATCTATCAGTCGATCAAAAAATATTTCCTTGGTGGAAGATGAAAAGTTCTCTCGATAAATTGTCAGCCGACTGTGTAACAGACTGTGTCTGTTAAGGCGTTCAGCACCGTGGAAAATGTTAGGCTTCCGGTAGAATCTTGAAAACGGGTCAAAAAGTCGCGCCGTAATATTCAATTACAGGACACGACCGATTTGCGTTAAACATCTCGAATCTTTGCTTTTCTATCCTCCCTTTTGTTTCCCCGTTTTATTACACTGATGTAAAACGAGGCTCGAGTTGCTTCGACAATTGCATACTCGTTCGATCAGATCAACGATACTCTAGCGTAAAATGGTCAAAGATTGATTCTTAGAGAAAATGGCTAATATAAATCGCAATCTCGTGCGAAAAATATGTGGTATTTAAAAGAACCTCCTTTTAGGAGGATTCGTCTCACGGAAGAAATTTTTGCCCCCGATTGATTCGCAATCTGGCAATAAGCGTTTCAACGACGTGATTTATCGCCGTTTCGTCATAGTTCGTTTCTCCCTGGACCGTTTCTCGAACAAAAGTTCGGCATAACAGAGTCCCATTAGTGGCCGTGAAAAGATTAACGAGCCTGTACAGCGAGCAGCCAGCATCCGTGAGATCGATGCAAACGTTTTAACTGAACGATATCGCATCGATTGAAGTTGAGAATGAAAGTTGAACAGATTTCGCGAAATAATAGGCTCTAATAGACGACGATGCACGCGAGCTATCACGTAACATGCGTGTCGCTGCGAATAAAAATTGAATAAGAGGAATGAACGAATCGAGCGAAAAAGTTGTTTAACGCTTGCTATCCTTAGATCGCGAATTTTCATATAAATTCATATTTTTATATAAATATGAAACCTATGTATATATACTTCTATGCTAATTTCTTACTCGAGGGAATCGAAGATCGTGTTAGTTCTTAAAACAATCGCCTCTGAAGAGTTATTTATAAATATTCCAACAAGAACTTATAATATAATTATTATAAACTTCTATGCTATTTTCTTACTC
Organism: Bombus pascuorum; assembly: GCF_905332965.1. Classification (NCBI taxonomy): domain Eukaryota; kingdom Metazoa; phylum Arthropoda; class Insecta; order Hymenoptera; family Apidae; genus Bombus; species Bombus pascuorum. The sequence continues at coordinate 1,894,928 of NC_083488.1, read as the reverse complement.
GAGGGAATCAAAGATCGTGTTAGTTCTTAAAACGATCGCCTCTGAAGAGTTATTTATAAATATTCCAACAAGAAGTTATAATATAATTATTATAACAGCGCGGTTAGTCGTATCTTTTATAGTTACAAAACTGTCCAAGTTCTCGCAAAATGTACAATTCTATTTTCCGATAAATACGTATTTTTAGCTAATTATTGTAATATCGATCTCAACGCGGAAACGTATTACGTCCGTTTTATCGGAGAAACTTATCGACATCGTAGTGATAATTCGTTAAATTGTACTATAGCCGTTACTATAGTACACCGTCGAAAATGACTACACAGTGACCCGACAAAATGACTTTATCGCTCGCCACGATATTTAATACTCCAAGAATTTCGCTCTACCACAATTTAGATATTAATTTAGATATCGGGTACTCAATGTTTGTTTCGTTTCAAACGATAGTCTATAAATCGAGCCCTCCAATTAGACATTTGATAAAAATATTATCGCCTTAAATATATATATCTTTTTCTTCTATATACACGATTCTTCTAAGAATAAGAGAAGGAATGGAAAAGGATAAAGATTAATTTAATTGGAAGCGGCGTGTCTTCCATTTCGGAGAACAACTTATCGATAAGAATTATGAGCAACATGGTCGAACGATTCAATGATCTGTTCAATTTTGATTGTTTACAGTAACAAGTGCCTTAACGAAAAAAGACGACGGAACCAGGAGAACCTGTTTATCGACGAGCTTGCCGAGCTGATTTCCGCCACGGACATGAGCTCTGGCAAGACTGACAAATGCCAGATCCTTCAGAGAACCGTCGACCAGGTAAGAAGACAGATCTATACGTTTCTGCCTTTCAAATGGCCGATCGATAAACTCAACAGCGAGTCCTTCGAGATTCGATCAAAGAACGTACTGTGTAATCGAGGGATTCGTTTTCTTTCTCCTCGTGAAAAAAATAAAAAAGAAAAAGAAAAAAGAAATCGCTTTTCAAATATTATATATTCCATTACTTGCATTTAGATCTCTCTTTGTCGTTTCCTCTCTTTATCGTTAATACGGATTTTCTTTCCCCTTCTTTCTTCGTTCAAGTTCGTTCTTCTCTTTGATTATTTCACTAGATTAAATTTTGTTGTACAGACCGATTTTTCGTTTGGTTGTTAAATTGCTATTTTATCTTCTCTTCTGATTGAGTACGTATCGATGTTGTTTAAATTGTTACATTCTCCTTTGTGCAGTTATTTTTAATTATGATAAATCGTACATGTATTTTCAGTACGTTAGATTTTTATTTTATAAGCTATTTCAGGTGAACATATCCTGTTTTTATTTCTCTTTTTACTCGTTGCTTCGTTTAACACACTCTGAAGCTTAAAGCATAATTCGATCTTTCTTTTTGCTCCTTCGCAAAGGAGAAATAGTATCCCGTTTATAGAACATTGGTATTAGCGTTATCGATATAAGATTTTTTTATATTTTATGTATATTGCATTGCATAAAACGAAATTGCAAGCAAAAGGAAGAATTTTCTACAAATTTCTATTATCGTCCGAGAGCCAATATTTCTTGCAGTTGTATCTACAAAAGTACCATTATGAGAAACTTCTGAAAGCTTTAACCATTGTATGCAAATAACGTCTGTCGTTGGAGTTATTAACTTCGTTGTATCGTGTTTTATTGTTCGATGTGAAAGAGAAACTTTGACATGTTATCATTATAAGTCTATGTTAAATTCTGATTTAGAAATATTACAACATTTTTCAAAATAGCACGTTAACGTGCTTTAACAAAACGTTACCACAACGCTTATTACGTCAACCAGGTGTAATTCTCACACGTTTATGTCGTAATTCGTTCCTTCGCGACGTTGTTCGTTCTGACGACGAAACACGAATGAAATAGATGCGAATTATTTGTTAGAACGAAGAAACGAGGCAAACAGCAACAGTAGAGAACAGAAAATCGTTCATTGTCGAGTCACGCGTAGGGCGAAAGAACTCTTATCCAAATTCGATTCTACGTTAGGTGAACGTTCAGATATCTGTTAATCTATTTAGTGCATTGATACAGCGATAGTGCGTGGTTCACGGACTTCAGAAAGTTCCGTTTTTCGATAAACTTCTCGTTCGTATACTCTGTGTTGAAGTTGAACGGTGATTATGTTTCCAAGTAATGAAGTTAAAAAATTCACTAAAATGGAGTCAATCGATTTGGATTAATCGGAAAGAACCGAAGCAAAAAAGAGCAAATTACCAATAGGTTAGCAATATTTTTCACCGTTTATTCCGCGTTTCTGCCTTCCTTTATTTAATCGCGATTTCCATCACAGAATTTTTTATTTTCTTTCCTTCTCGTTACTTTTAAACAGACATTAAAGGAAGGAGAAAGGAAGCGAAGGAGCGCGCAGCGCGGAATTCATTCTTGCATTCGCATAAGCAAAGTCAAGCAGTTCTCGTAGTATGTTGCAAGCGTTCGTTCGATTTGATGTAAATTATACCTGAACGTGGCAAATCCTGACGTGTCGTACAGGACGCGTTTATGCAACCGTCTCCTAAGTGAGAATCGCGTTCGTTTCACCGAGAAAAGCGATTTTATAACGGGCCAGGCGATTCATCGAGCCCGTGAAAATCGCCACGTTATTTTCCCCGTTAAACCTCGTGATCGTCGCTTTTCCGGTTTAAAAGTTTCTGTTTGAAAGTTGGAAGAGTTATTTTTATGTCACAGGGAAATTATCGTGCAACATTTTACCGGAGTCTAGCGACTCTGCGCGTTATTCTTGAACCGGTCGATCGATAAGGTATTTACTCGTGTATCATTTAAGTGAAATAAAAATTTCAACGCATGCGTCAAATTTTACATTGATTTCTTGCCTGTCTAGCCAATATTCGCGTTTCATTTATATTCGATCGTTATATTCTTCTCTTATTCTCCTTTATCCTCCATTTTTTTTTCTCGTTGCTTTTCGTTCTTTTTGTCCTTTCATTGCTTTCGGTCCTTTCACAGAAATACGGCCGATTTTTCGATCACTCTCTGATAACTTTTCACGGAAATTTTTCGTGCGACTTTTAAAAATGTGCACACTATTATCGCCCATATTTTTGGTCGATTTGTATTTATAGCAGCGGTATATGAATTTTACCAGTTATACAAATTAACGAGGAGTTATTAATTAGAAGCAACGTCGCATAGTAGGCGACTGTTTAAATTATATTTTAAATAAAATTTTGCTCGTATAAGATGATCTTCGTGAAATACAAAACCGAATGGGTTGGACCGAGTGAAAGGAGTAAACGTTGAGAAATGATTCAAAGTTTGATCTACTCGAAAACGTAACGCAATATCTAGGAGATTAAATAGAGTAATCAGTTCTTCGTTCTCTACATTTTATGCAATACATCATTTTATCGCGATAAGTGTTTTATCAAAACAGAACTTTGTACTACATCTTTGGATCCATTTCCAACTTTATATTTCTTCTCTTTTTCCTTGTAAACATGTATCTTGATAAACGAGGTGTCATTTCAGTATTCTTCCTGCTAATTACTAATTCTCTTGTATTTGTTACAATTTTTCATATACCCTGACATTGTTATATTATTCGATAACGATTTCCTAGTAATTTTGTCATTCAAACAAAATCACATTTTTCTTAAGTATTTTCTGTTTTCAATCGTTCTTATCATTCATTATCTTTGCATCACAATGTTTAATGTTTCGTGCAAGGTTTCGAGCAACCACATTTATCGAATCACTTTATTGTTTGCACAGCTATACATATACAGTTGCTTTATATTCATAATTAATTCTAAATTACGATAGAATCGAATAATTTTACGTGCATTTATGCGACTGTCAGATAATTCAATCGTGAAAATGCACGATCATCCGCTAAATTCCAATGATCGTGCAGTTTCTCCATTCTAATTTGATAATATACAAAATGCAGTTGTGAAATTCAAGAAATTAGAAATCTTCGTACTTTGCAGATTAATCGTCCGTCGATGTTACGCGATGGAATCTTTTGTTGCAAATGCAAATGATTTTTCTTACGCGTATAATTTAAAAATAGCGATAACATTTATGTGCAGGTTTATAAAAATATTTAATGACGATTTATTTTTAAATTAAAAGCTTCACAAAATTTTATCGCAGGGTAATGTGTAGAGTAGTTTCATTTTCTCGCGAATCGTTCGATCGTTCCGAGGATCGATAACGTCTTCGATGAACAATTATTTAGACTTGAAAAATCAGTCGACGATTTAACGTCATCGTTGATTGTTTCACAACGCTCGTTAAAACTGACCCCTTGAAACTCATTCTGCTAATATCCCCGGTCCATAGGAGGCGGCCGCTTCGTGATTTCGGATCTAGAAATCTTAGAACGTTGGTAGTATATAACGTGGTGTAACTATGAGCCTAATAGCGAACGAAGATCCGAACTTGGCTGAAAGCAGGTTCGACCGGATTAGTAACGCGCCACCGACAAACTATGCTGTTCAACTTTCTGGAATAAATCGCAAATTTCTCAGCTTTTCTTTTCTTTTTCACGACAATTCGATTATCGGTTCGAACGACGAAGACAAGTCGAATTAGGATAATTAATTAGCTGTGACGTGTTCCAAAGGATACGGAATACGCCACGCGACATTTTAGCGGAGCTTTCACTCGGACACGCTAAAATAAAATCGGTAATTTCGAACGTCGTCGTAGAGAAAGGAGAGAGGCGCGTTTAGTTCGGTCGATTAAAAGCAATAAAAGCTGGAGAAGCATCGCGATGACGCGACGTTTCTTCGAGATCTTAAGAGTGGAGTGACTGCATTTACGAAAATAAACGCCGTCGTAAATCGCACGAGATCTCGATCCTATTATTCGAAACGAGACAACACAGACGTTTCCTCGTCCTTTCTGTAGATCGACAGATTTAAAAGATTCTTCCGCAACGCGTGTCACGATCGTCGAACTTTTCAACACTCGCGCGGTTCTTCGTCTGGCTGACAAATCCGTTCGATTATCGACCGTGGCTGAAGATATAGTTGGCAGGGTTAAACAACCCTGTTAGCTGCAAAATCGTTTGATTCATCGTACGGATACTCCGATTCGTTTCTTTCATGTCGGCTCAGTTTCCAGGTTCTTTACCCGACACGTAGGTTAATGATAATCGAACCGTAAGATCTGACGTTTTATTTTCGCACGCTGCGCGATTAAGATGTTCATTCATCGCGTCAGGAATACGCGATGCGAAGTTGTTAGGTTCTTAAAAGATGTCCAGTCGTTTTGTTAGCTATCTTTCCAGCTCGAGAACTGGTTCCAAAAGATTCATCCGCAGTAGTCAATAAGAACGTGCCAAGATACAGAGACCGAGAGCGGCGATTCCATTGAAACGTTCCGACAGTTTCTCCTAGATACTGTTGCGAGATACCATTGAAAACGCGCATTGCGTCGCTGCCCGGACGTTCAAACGTTTGCTGTCGTGCGCGCGAAATGCAGTCGAAATCTCTCGATTCTTTCTCGCATAATTCAACCGTGTGTGACTGCAAGTTTCTTAGGAAATGAAACGTGGCTCGAAATAAAGAGACGAATCTCTGTTTCGTACGGTTGGCCGGTTTAGATCCGCTGGAATAAATCAACGAAATTAGAAGATAAATTTTTCGTTTTGAAGAACATTAAAAGACCAAGAAATAAGAACGAGGAGAAAAATGAAAAACAGAATGGAAAGAGAACGAAGGAACAAAGCGAAGTCTCCTTCGAAGAAGTTAAATGTACTCTTTCTCCGGGCTCTCGAGAAATTTATTTCTGGAAGGAACGAAATATATCGATAAAATAACTTTCGCCAAAGGGGAGAGAGAAAAAAAAAAGGAGAACGTGTCGTTCGAAAAGAAGACATTCTTATTCGCCCAATAACGCTTTACTCGCGTTGTCTTGACGAAACGTTTTTCTCCTGGACCGTATGGAAATGACTGATTGCGCTCGTCGCTATTTACAACAGGGCAACGATTCGTTTTTTGTCCTTGTTCCGTTCGGATTTGTCAACGAGGATAGCGCTGCGTGGATAAATTCACGCTAGACATCGTAACGCTCAAAGTCGAAAGGAACAGCTGAGCGCAGCAGTCTCGGGAACCGCGGAAACTGCCTGTCGAACCGTTCGAAACCACGCTATTCTACTTCCTTTCTTTCTTACTTAATCGAATGACAATACCTCGGTTTATCAAAACTACGATCAGCAAATCTGAAAATTTTAAAGAATATGTTAGTCATGCCTGTATATTCTTAATCTACATTCTCGTTTCAACCTTTGTGTATGTGTGTATGTATGCGTGTATGTTTCCAGGTCGCGGTTACACGGCTAATGCTTTACGTCCCTCGATATTGGTGTAGTATCGTTTGTTTCAGAAGCAAGACGCAGGCTCGATTATTAGCTTGAAATAGATTCGCGTTACTGAGTTTAACTTTTGATTGATTTCGTCTCAGACGGGAGTAAAGTGTTTGAATGTCATTGATACTTTTACTCAATTTTATACGAAATACATTTTTATATTTCCAGAAAAATCAATTTTACCTTAGTCTTTCGTTATTTTATTACGCTATATGACATTAACTTATTAGATACGCGTTACTTTATTTATAGCTTGTTACTTTAACGTTATATCACGAGAACATGAGAATAATAGTATTAACTTTGTTAAACGAAGGTGAAAAAGAAAATATTTGAAATTAATCGTGTTACATTGTGACGAGATAGTCGCGAAAGTAGCCACATGTATATTAGATTGGTTGAAAACACACAAAACGATAATGGTCCGAACCGACGTCTGATTGTAAGCTATGTGTCTATATACATTATTATACATACTTATAGAACTAGAGAGAGTGAGAGAGAGAGAGAGAGAGAGAGAGAGAGAGAGAGAGAGAGAGAGAGAGAGAGAGAGAGAGAGAGAGAAGGAGAGCAGGCATGGAAGGGGTTCGAACTTCCCGTCTGTTCTTCTGCATGTTAGTTTTGCGGTTCACGAACGAGCACATGTCGATTCTTCGCGCCAGGCTCGCAATATTCGGCTCGTTCGCCTTCTTCTTTTGCGAGACATATTGCGATTACGTTTTGGAAAGGAAATTCACGACCCTCGGTGAGCACGAAACTTTCTTCTGAGACGTGCTCGGCGTGACACCCTCGCAAATGAATTCCATAGATACACGAAGAATCGTTAAAAAAGTACTTCTTGAGAGTTTGTCACGTGACCTTGAATGACGTCACCGAGGCCAATAGGAAACCTTCCAAACGGCGTTATAACCCGAGCTACCGGAGCAAGAGTTCGTGTGACGTCATCTGCGCAGTAGAGTCGCGCGCATCCTGTGTCCAACGACGTGACCGAGGTAGAATCAATTGTAAATTTGCAGTAAAAGTCTGTTTCGTTTTAATTTTCCCATCGTTACGGTAATAATGATTTTTCCATTTATCATCGAAAGTCCGTTTGAAATTTATGTTTGTCAACGTAGGGTAATCAGCAAGGAGGTTGATACATTCCCATCCCCGTGATCTCCTAGTTCTCGCCTTTTCGTAACATTTGCGTTATTCGATTATTTTCTACTTTGATCGACGATGTTCTCGATTAGGTAGAAACATCAATGATGATTCTAAAAGCGACCGAGGAAGAATTTATCGCGTGTGTCGTGTGACGGAACGGGAGAAATATATACGTTTTATAGCAGAGGCTAGCGGCAACGTCGCAAACCGTTTGTCGGACTCAGCCGCCGAGTCACCGACTTTTCGAGGCCACGGTACGTTGTATACCCGTGTGCTTAAATTCATTCCGATTACGAGCGCGATCTACCGGTGCTGGGAAATATGAGCTCAAGGACGAGCTTTTCCCGCACGCTTGTGCCCAAATCCCGGCCGGTAACGCAGAGATTTACTTTCCCTTCTTCGTTCGTGTTCTACTTACGGCTAACCTTGCGACTCTGAATGGCAGCGTTGCGGAGTTCACGCTTTTTCTTTTCTAACCGTTAACTGATTTTACACATCGTTCTAAGATTTATTATCGAATGATCTTTTACCGACTTCGGCTATATTTTCATTTTCCATATTTAACTAGGACACGAGTGTCAAAATATTATTATTAATCCCATAGTTTGCAGGAGAAAGTGACAGAGTATGTATTTTTAATTCATCCGGTGGCCTCCTTCAGAGTAACATTGTTAAAACAGAAATGTTAAATTAATAATTTTATCGACTCTCGCTATGACAGTAACGAGTATATTTTGATTTTACTTTACTTTACTGTATTTCTTCTTATATAAAAAACAAAATATTTTTGTTCGATTTCCACAATTACTTTAGTCACGAAACAAAGTACAATCACGGTCTTACGAACTGGTACGAAGAATAATAGTATGATTCCTTTTGAATAAATTTATTTTCCAGTTATCTACTTGAAAACATTGGATAAAGCGTTTCGTTGACTCTTCTATTTATCTCTCATTTCTCATTAGTATTGCAAGTTATTTTTAGTTTTATTTGCATACACATTTTGTTCGAATGTTTTTTAAAGCAGAAAGTGTGTAGGAATTATGTAGAATTTGTAAATTCAATAAGAAATATTTGCATTACGTTTAAACGTAAGTCTTTCTTTGCGATAATATTTCAATTTTTAGATCCTAGAGCCTGTTTATAAATTAAACATTTAAATAAAGAGAACTTTCATAAGTAATCGTTGTACAATTATTTGAAACAATATACGTATGTTATTGCATTTGTTTTTCGTATTGTATTTGTATTGTAACAAAAGATTCGTGAGTAATTGTTTCAAACTTGTAATAGATAGGATAGATACAACAGCTTGTTGTATTTAATTTAATCGCACAAGGAGGAGGAATGTGGTTTATCAGGTTAAATATTTACTGTGCGATGTCGATAATTGAGTAAGAATTAAGAACTTTTGTACGAATCACACGAAAATTGTGTACGGTAGAAAATCTTTCCATTGGTAATACATATATTCTATCCATTATTTAAATTTAATAATTTTTTCTGCTTATTTAACAAATTTTTTAAATTATTGTTATTTGTGTGCTTTTATACTAAGAGCAGAGTTATTTCTATCGTATTACTCTTTTTCCATATTCTACGAGTTCATTTATCGAGTTTTACGATTGGAAATCAATCCTGAAATCAATCAATCTGGCCATGTGTAATTAATATATAAAAGCTCGTTCGCAATGGAAATATAAAATTGCAACGCAATATGAAGTTTGCTGTTTATTTTGCGCGTTTAATTGCCCTATTTTAATAAATATTTTGCTTGTGTTCGATTTGAAAAAATTCTCCATTCTCTATGTGTAAAGTTTGTTGAAAAAAAACCCCGTTCATTTTTCTGGGTAACGCCATTGCATTTTTATCCGAATGTCTTGCGCAATGTTACCTTTGTGTTCGTTGCGATATAAAGAAAGAATAATTTTTAATATTATTATGACGAATAAAAAATGCGGTCATTGTAAATTATTCATTACATTAAATTACGATATGTATGTATGCACCGTGCTATGTAATGTGAAATACAATATGCAACGCGACTTGCTGTGGTCAAATGAAGTAATACGGTTTTGCGTTATTATTTAACAATTGATAAAAAAGATTCTTCTTCCAACAATATCGTTACATTATCATTAAGTTTTTACTTGTAGAATGGAGAAAACGATAACCGAGGAAGAAAACGTTTTTGTTATTATTATATGTAATAAATATATACGCCGAGAAAGGTAGAGTTTTATAACAAAATGAAAATTTATCTTAATCTTCTGTTAAATAAATTTTACTTAAAATAAGAAAGTGACGATTTAGAACAGTATTTCGTTTTGTCAATTGTAATATAAGTGTTATTCAGAACGATATGACGTATCGGTTTATTTGAAGTAACAGCAATTTCAAATAATTGTGTCGTTTCATTATCTTTCTATTTCAGCTATTGATAAAAATAAGCCGCTAGCTTCTGGTCTTTTGTAATATATTCGGTCATTTTGGTCAAACGATCAACGAAATTATACTTACTTAAATATCTCTTTTGTTTCGACTTATTTTCATGTAAAATAATCGATTGTTTTTGATAACGAAGCAGTTGCCTAATAAAATAATTTATCGTTTACTATATAATTTCTAAGATGTAAAGATCAATATAGAAAATAAAAAATGAAAATTTAGTAAATCTTTTACAAAATTATTTATCGTTGTTTCTGGACAATTTTTCCTTTTCGGCCATTACTAGTAGATGCTATAGAGTGCAGTGTTGATTTAATCGGCATAGAAATGCAAACTATGTACATATGTAACGCGAAATCAGGGTTGTGCTGTTTCGTTATCTTGACACGTGGAACTTCGTGGCACAGTTTACTGTTTTATTAAAATGAATTGGAATTTTTTTTCATATCATTATTTTGCCAATTTTTTACATTTTTAATATATGCGACATATGCAACTGGGATAACAGGAAATTAGTTCTTTTGTTTGAATTTATTATTTTGTCATACCTTTCATGAAATATTCTAATTTTATTTTTCATTGTTCTCGCCTTCCGAATTAAAAACGTCCAAGAATTATTTTTAACATGATTCAACATGAATATTCACATTATTCTAAATGTATATATTTTTTATACATTTTTACAGCAATGCATCTATATGAAAATGCTTTTATAATATATTGTTCAAGATGATATATAATCTATCGACTTTATCGATTTAAATGTTATTAATACAGTTAATATTTCACAGTTGCTACAATTTACTTTATTTTTCACAGATTCGGCACATTAGGGAACAGGAAGGCTCGAATAGTCATGCGGTACAACAGGGAGAAGTGTCTTCTTCGAATCCTAACATACTGTCCAACGATCAAGTTGGTCCTATTTTACTCGAGGTACAACTCAATTTAAATCGAATCTCGTCAATCCATTCTGTTCTTGTTACTTTAGTTCATTGATACGTATACGCCCGGAGCATCTGCATGTTTTTTTTTTTTTTATTCCTGTTTACCGACAATTTATAACTAGATAAACGAAGATCTGCTTCGATAAATATCTGCTTTGTTAAAATTAATCAAATTTTCGGAATATAGAGATATATTAGAGATAGCGTATCACTGTAATCGTTGTTAACGTAACTTATAAATTAAATGAAAAACACGTTAGATCGAATATTATTCGAATAGAAGGTAGAAAATTATTTCAACTTTAGACGACCTTTTAAACTTTATTTATTGTACGCTCGCTTATGATTTCGCATATTTATTGATCATCTACCGATGTATAAATTGTCTACAAGACGAGAGTTCTTATTTATACGAATAATCCAATCGTTCTAACAGGATTAGAAGTTAAATTCTAGAAATATTTTATAGAGTGAAAAAAAAAAGAACTATGAATAATTCTTGAAACTCTCCAACATTGATTTTTATAAGAATCGAATAGAAGATAATCTAATGATCAATTAAATTATCGCACTTTCACACAAAGTCGTTTATCTAATCAATATTGTATCTCTTTATTAATCACTTCAGACCATCAATATTATATATATATATATATATATATATATATATGTATAATATACATATAATACATAGAATACTGTTAAAATCTAATTTGCTCTGAAATTTTTGTCCAGGCGCTAGATGGCTTCCTTTTTGTTGTAAATACGGAGGGACGAGTGGAGTACGTAACAGATAACATAACTCAGTACATAAATTACACGAAGGACGATGTGCTCGGCAAGGATATTTATAATATTATTCATCATGGAGACCACAACACCTTCATGCCGAGCTTGTCGCCTATACCATTAGGTTAGTACGTTTTTCAAATACAACCTCGTTCTCATTTTTTTTCATTTTAATTTCAGTTTCCGTTTTTTCTTGTCTTTTCTTTTATTTCGCTTTTTTTGTTTTTTTTCTTTTTTTTGTTTTTAACCAAAAGTGGAAGATACATAGAGATTAAGTTTTCTTTAGAGTAGAACGTGTTTCGTCCTCGACGAATACGCGACGAGTACACGATAAAACAATTATTTATGGTTGCTTTTCATATGCGTCAGGGATAGTTATGATAATGTAACTTTAGCATTTATTTACCGGGCGGTGTGCACGTGTACTTTTCAGTTTATCTTGCTTTGTTATGGAACTTCGGTAGCGGCGCATCGGAAAGATTTATCTTGTGTAATGGAAGGAGACAGCTTTGAAATTCTGTAGCGCAGCAGAAATGCGATGCCATCGACGGAGCGCGTTGCACTTCGACAAGTTTGCCTTTTCCTGCTAGCTGTCAGGACACGTGAAATTTTCTTCGCTCGATGCTTACGTTAGTTTACACACTTAAGCTATTTTTTACATCAAATGCATTGAACTTTTTGATGTTGGAATAAATTACATATTTTTAGCGAATTCTAGTTGAATTGCTTGATACCACGCTCTTTGAAAGTAATCACAGAAATATCTATAAAATATCCACTATATAAATATATATATATATTTTAATTATCATGTTCTTGTTTAATCGAATAAGATATTCTAAAGAAATAATCGTAACAAATGTTTCAACCTTTCAAACGAAATCCTCAATTTTTTAATTTTTCAAAACTTCTTGTCGCTTTAATTAAATTATATGCTACAAGTTTTATAGAAAATTAAACGCTCAAAAGAAAAATTTTAAAGAGAAATTTTGTCACATAAACGAGTGCAGCTGATTTCCATTATTCTCGTCATTTTCATAAGCAATAATTTACATTTTTAAATGTATTCGGCAAACCTTAAATTACGATTAACTTTTATCGTTATATTATTCACGTTTTTTATTTGCATAAAAGTCAAGTACAAATATTTCACAAAGGTTGAAGAATCTCTTCGTTCTTTTTTTCTTTTCATAAGAGTTACGATGATATATGAGATAACCGATTTGTCACATTTAAAGACAAGTTTCGTTTGTAATTCAGCCTGGATGAACGAGCAGCCGCCCCAAAGGAACCGTACCTTCACTTGCCGCTTCTTGGTGAAGCCTCCCGATGATAAAGAAGAGACTATGGAGGAGAAGCAGCAACGAGTATCAAAATACGAGACTATGCAAATCTGTTCAGCTCTTTTGCCAAATAATAGTGATCGTCTGGAGAGCGGTGACGTATCGTCTGAATCTTCAGACAACGGTCCTTGCGTTATGTGCGTGGCTCGCAGGATACCCCCAAACGAGAAGCCCATTGGTACGCCCATCGAACAGTTCACCGTTAAGTTGGACACTACGGGGAAGATTATCGCGGTTGATGTTATCTGGTTATCGTCTCCTTACTCTGAGTACCTAAGCAAGGTAAAGAGCATGCCAAAAATTTCTGATATATTTGCTTTGGAACTGGCTATTTCTTTTAAATGCTAGACATCATGTCTACGTTATTCTTCACGCTTACGAAGAAACGATTTTATAGTTATTTAATGTAGTTGAAGTCTTCTAATGAAGTTTGTTTCTCTTTGGAGTTGTTGTTATTCATTTGCAATTTTTTGAAAGTATGACAATCTTCTAAGATTCGTGGTATTAACGTTAATAAATTTCCTACCTCGTTTGTAAAGTAGTACATTGATTATAATTATTTGTAACGTTTTATTGCAGGAGTTAATTGGCACGACGATAAAGGACCTGTGCCACCCTCATGATCTCAGTAAGCTAACTGCACATTTGAACGATACGCTTCAAGTCGGTGAGAGTACCAGTGGCGTGTACCGACTACGCGTTAGTCCTGATAAGTTCCTTAATATTCAAACAAAGTCAAAGCTTTTCAAAGCAAATGTGATGAACACACTTGTTGCCGACTTCATTATGGCCACCAATACCATCATTGGGTAAGTTGAACGGTCTCACACGTATTCCCTTCTTATGTGTGACATACGTTTTAGTCGTAAAACATAGGCGCGATATATCTTCAAGACTAATTTTCTCAGATTAGTAGTTTTCGGATTGGTAGAATCGAATTAGTCATTGTCTTCATAAACGTTCTATCTTACAAATGTATTACTTTCGTAAACGGTTCTAAATTTCTTTTCTAAAATGTCACGTTTCATTAAATCTCCGTGAAATGAATATTTTAGATAACGATTAATCTGAGGTTGAATGTCTTATTATGTACATTGACTACCAAAGTATGAAAACCTAAAATCCAAAGCATCTGGAAAATGGAGTTAAAATGCGTACAGATTGTTTTTATTACTTGAACAGAACTAAATTCAATCTTGTAAGTTGGAATGCTATGGTATTCAGTGGTATCGAATTAAGAGTAGTTGTACAATTATCAAACATATAGGATTACGAGAAGATACCGAGAATAAACCAGTAGAATCTCGATTATTACAAATTACGAGGTCACGAATAATTCAAATACGACCAGCAAAAAATAACGATAAATAATTGTACGATCAGCCTATTTTCTATTAATCGATTGTTTGTTTAATCGTCGTATAATTAGACGGGTTAAAACTTTTCAGTAATCGACGTTCTGCTGGATAATTAAGTTAACTTACTAGTCCCTCATATCGCTTTACTACTGTTCTATTGGAATACAGAGGCAAGGGTGACTATATCTACACGGCATATTCTACCTATGAATTTCCCGCTGCGTTAGGTTTCCGCTAATATATTCTATTTGCCTAACTTCTCCGTGTTTATCTTATGGCTATTGCTTCAATAACATTCTCGGGCTAATTCGAAGGCAAAAGAGTCAGAAAAAAAAAGACGGATAAGAAAAAGAAGTACAGAAATTAAACGGAATTTGTTAGCACGTATTCCCACAAAATAACGCGATTCGTTTCAATTCGAAATTTATTATAGCTTTTTTTTCCAAAAGTTTTCTACAGACTTTTCGGTAGTGATCTTTTTTTTTAGGTTTTTATGAGAGTCTTGCATGTTTCGCAATACACGGGGTATTTTTTCTCGGTGTTGGAGATCTGGCCACTCTTGAAATTGAAAACAATTTATTCCCCTCTCCCATTGTGACGTTTTACGATTACGATTTCGTTTATCGCTTTTATATATCGCTTTCTAACACTTCGTTTGCTAACAACTACTATGTATCACACACGCTGGTCTTAATCGTTATCTCATCACTCACGAATCACTCTTCTTCGCAATGTTCGTCTCCACACAATCACATTCTTCATATATTGTCATCGGAGCGGGAATGGCAAAGGTTAGAAGTGATACGGTACAACGTTTATTGCTGAGATTGTGCAATTGAAAGTTTAAACAACTTCTCACACGATCCTTGCCATTTCATTCTCGATTTACGAATTTCGTGACGTTTTATATTTGTCGGGGTAAACGGTGATTGCAAGACATTCGCGATTAGTTGAACTTATTGCTTCTTCGGTTGAGAAAATTCTATTTAAATTATTAAAAAGAAACAACGAAAGAATTTTATTAATTTTATTCGACGAAGAGAGCGTAGAATATGAAATTGAAAGAAAGAAAGAGATTGGAAAGTCGAAGATTCGTAATTTCTTACTTATTATCGTATTACTTGGTAGTTTAGTTTCATCGAGAAAGATTATGGAAGTTGGTAAAGAGTTTTGCGCTCACCTAACGCGTTCAGGCTGCAAGTAGTTAGCGAAAGTAAGATTTACGATTATCATGGTAGAATGCGGCAAGTCTTACTTACGCTTATGCAACTTAAATTAGGGTATCAAGGTGTAGCACGATTGATGCTGAAGGTTTCTCGGTAAACAGTGCGCGTGACGCGAAGAACATCATTTTTACACACTTAAAATCCTCTGCTCGAGTGCTATTTAACAACAATCGCTATCGGCTTAATACGATTTATCCATCGTTTCAGTCTTCTCATTCGAAGGGATAAAGCGCATATCTGTTGGTTCTCTTTGAATCGCATTGAGCGTGTTTGTTTCGGGAGCTTGAAACCGGTAAACGCAAGAGATATTACCTGGCCGAGCACTGTTCACCGCGTTCAACGCAAACCGTTACATAGTACATAGTAATGCTTAGTGTTAGACTAAACCGAAAAAAAAGTGTTTTTTATGGTAACTGCCAAATACATGTGTTGTTTTGTTTCTTGTCCATGATAGGGACAATGACTTAACGCCTATCGAGGGTGGTCAGCTTTCCAACAACAAAGTGTGCTCTGGACACTCTAGTAACCGTTGTGCGAATAATAGTAATAATAATAATGGTAACAATAACAATAACGTGGGTGGCCCGCTGATGTCCGTGGCGCATCTAAACGGTCAAGTGAGTGGTATCAGTAGTCGGGGGTTGGCGGGTACGTCGTCGCACACCGGTACCGCCGCGACATCGTCAAACTCGATAGTGTTTAGCGCGGCCGAGTCTTGCAACCCCCTGCCATCGCTGAGTACCAGTAATCCGTTCAACCACTTTTCGGGGAACATGGACTTGGAATTCGAGCTCTTCCCCAGTTCCACATGGGACTTGGATAGTAACAGCGGGTGGGCAGATAGGCCCGAATCGAGAGCGAGCGGGCCACCAAATTCACGACCATCTTCCCAGCCAGCCCCGACATCTCCGAGTCCCCAGGGAACGTTCTCCTCTAACTCGGCGGTGGCGCCTCACTGCAGTCCCCTACGCGCGTTCAGCCCGACTTCAGGCAACGCAGCTCACACCTTCAGTAATTCGTTCCCCTTCAGTCCGCTTCAGGAATCACAGACGTCCTCCTTGACCAACAGCGCTACTAGTAGTGTTAGTGCCAACGGAGCCGCCGGATTGACGCCCAAGAGACAGGATGAAGGGAAGACCGGATGTTCGACGACCAACCAATCTGCCATGGAGGCGAGCAACGCGAGAAACAACGCGACCTCCGTCACTGGAACTGCGGCCGTTGCAGCCGCTGTCGCAGCCGCAGCCGCGGCTGGCCAAACTGGCTCCACCGGCACCGTTATCGAAACTCAGAACAGTGTTGTGTCCACCGAGTCTGGTAGACTAAGAAACTTGTTGACCAAGGGGGCTAGTGCTAGTGAGGACAGTCAGGACAATACGAATAACGATTCGGAGAGAGAAAATAAACATAGAATATTGAAGATCTTGTTGAATCAGCAAGATGAGGACGATTTTCATCCCGAGCATAATAATAAAGTGCGCACGAGTCCTAGCAACATGCCGAAACCGAGCATGGAGCATTCGAAATCTTCGCTTGGAAATAATATGCTGCTACAGGTAAACAAGCTGATCATTGGCATCCAGAAATTCCAACTGGTATCGGACTGGTGCCAATCGGACTGCTTTCAACTGCTTCGCATTATCTTCTTTTTCTTCTTTTTCCTTTTTGTTTTTAAATTCCTTATCGTTTCCCTAGCTTTTGTAGTGGACGTGATCAACCAATATATCTATTTTCTTTTATAAGTAGCAGTTCACTTCTTGCTAATTGCGTCATTAATGTATTAAATAGTATTAGCATATTGTCGACGGACGCTGTATTATATCTGTAATTTTATCAAAATGTTATAGTATAAGGGGTGGGAGCTATTGGTTGATCGCAATATTCTATTATATAGTAATTGTACTTTGCTTTGTATAACTATTTTATTTCGTGTAATCTCTTCTTTTGAAGCTATTAAACGAAAAGAACGACGACGAGGATGAAGAGGCTCGCATTGGCTTAAAGAAGAGGAACGAACTTCTGCAACAGCTTCTGAAAGACCAAGATGACGAGAGAAAAGTACAAGAACAACAGGTAGGTAGCGATAAGCTTAGCCTCGATATAGTTTGATACTATGTAGATGTACGTACAAAATTATTCGATTTCATTCTATACAATATAATGATGTTTTAGTTCTCGTTTCTTTTCTATAGAGTCTTTTTACATAAAAAATGTTAAAGTTTAATATGGAAAAATTGACAATGTTGTGTCAGTTTGGTTAATAAAGAGTAATTCGAATAGTGTAAGTCACAAACTCGGGAAGAGGATTCTCTGTTGCGAAGTCTTGGATTTCGGAACACGACGCCATCGCCGTCTCAATCGAGCGACAATGTCGGACACGGTGTTTCCACTCAAGTCGGTCAGAAGAGACCTGGCGAAGATGGTGACGTGAACATAGCCGCGAAACGACCCATGGATGGATCGCATCAAGTGTCTTCTTCTGGCACGTCCACTAACGCGACCAGCAAGCTCTGGGAGAGGAACAAGATGTTGGCTTCGTTGTTGGCCAAACAACCTCCTCAGCCAACCACTATCCCACCAATACCTGCATCTGTGATATCGGCTACCCCGCAGGTAATTAAATATTTAATTATTTCCTAATTTTGCGAAGTGTTAGTTTTCTGATTATACTGATCGTGATAATTTTAATGTAGGTTCGAAAGAATGAATTTTTTATTATACATTATTATATAATTTACTCAGTAATATAGTTACCTATCTAGAAAATGATCCAATCCTGATATTAATTCGCCAATATTTTCAAACTTCTCCATTTCACAAAATTTTTATAAGAGATTCTATCGTGCATCTTAATTTAGATTTAATCTTTGCGATGATAGCGTTGAATAGTATGTACTTCCTTTTCTAAAAGTTGGAACAGTCAGTCCTTTTACTTTTTAAGTCTCAACGATTGAAATTGAACAAGACGCTTAAATAATTTATTGATATTCTCGTCTCTTATGTAAGGACAAGCTGCTTCGCATAGGGTTAAAATCCCAACAGCAACAGCAGCAGTCGCAACAATCGCAATCCCAGCCACAACAACAGCAGCAGCAACAACAACAACAGCAGCAGCAACAACAACAACAACAACAACAGCAGCAACAACAACAGCAACAGCAGCAGCAGCAGCCTTGGACAGGTGGCAGCTTGCAGTCGGTTGGTGGCAATAATACGATTACGACTACCGCTACTTCCGCACGTACTCCTCTCCAAAGCCAGTCGAGACAACTACCTCGCCAAACAACCAATACCTACCTCACTCATATGCTAAGTCAGGTAATATTCAGTTTTTTATATTATAAAATTACTCAATCGTTTATTATACTCCTTTGTTAAAATATTGCTTTTTGTCTAATTACAGAATAATTGAATAAATAATTACGAGACTTGTTACCTGTTTATAGCAACAAAGACCTCAAATTGGTCAAATAGATTCGGAATTTACGGGCAGCGGGGAGTATCGGCAAACGAGCACCGATCCCAGTGGTTGGGATAACCAGTCATCAGATCCTGATCTTTCCGATATCTTAGATCAAGTTATCGAGTTCGTGCCGGATGAAGCTATCACAGGTATAATACAATTAATTATTACTGCCATTAAACGCATGAACCGTGTCTAATATATATTCGTCTTTCACTTCTTTATGTTTAATATATTTTAGATATACAACTGTATACCTTCGCTGTCACGGTATAATTATAAACCTTGTGATTTTGCTTTCTTTTAATGATGCTTCGTTCGAGAGATACTCGTTAGCAGTAAGCTAATACACTCACGAGGGTTATTTGTGCAATTTGTTCGCGTGTGACAGCGAAAGTAATTATCATTATAGATAATAATTTTTATTCAATAGATTCGTCTGCGATAGCAAATCTCCTAGATGCAATCGAAGCACCGCAAAACAACGCGTTGAACGAGAAGATGGCGATTAACGCGATACAGAAGTCGTTGATGTTATGCGAGACTGCCGTAAATCCAACGTCTTCCACCATAACAATTCCTGGCACGCCTCCAGCTTACTCTACAGCAGTAAGTTGATATCCTTTTCGCGCGTATTTTTATAACGGGTCTGCGATAATCGTAATATACGTTTAAATATACGCACGTATTACTTTTAACATCGACCGTACTGGTAGCTCTATCGATATTACTTGTCGCGTGTATTCGTTACACGGTATTACATGCTCGTAATAATTAATATTTATGAACGATATAATTTTAGTTGGGTACCACCCCTGTAACGACGAGTCATAGTTACCAGCCACCACCGATATATCAACAACAGTCAAGGATGAGGTTTAACACGCAACCGGGCGTCAGGCAGACGACCGCTCAATTCACGCAACAGCAGCAATTACAAATGCAACAGCAACGGACGAAAATGATACAACAACAACAACAGCAACAGTTGAAGCAGAGGTTGCTGCAGCAACAGCAGCAACAGCAGTTACTCATTCCTTCCAATGCTACAGCTACGGACCAAATTACTACCGGAATTCACAATATCGACAACCTTTTGAACAATACTGTTGCGCCAAATGTATCGTTACAGGTAATTACAGAGTTAGTCTGGAGTTATTACATAAAATCACAAACCTATTACACGCAATTGATAAATTATATTGTTCTCAGCGGTCGAGTGTTCCAGATTCACAAGTGTCTCCAGGTTATGGGGGATCCGTCCAGATGCCTTCCGGTCATCGACTTGCTCATTCGTATTCTCATCCTTCGACGTTACCACAACAGTAAGTTAATAATTAGTAAAATTAATAATTTTTCTGCAAGTATCTGACGTTCTTCGTTTGTTTCTAGCCCTATTGTAAACAGTAATTTTAACAGTGGTCAACAAGTGTCTGTGGCAGCGCGACTCTCGCCGCACTCTCCGGCTGGTATTTTGTCATTTTCCCACCCTCAGCCGTTGTCGCCACGGGTGACGCAAGTACGTTTCAAGAGTCATTTAATTAGACAAGGCGTCCTAAATGCCTGTTGCGTAGTTTCATTTGTATTTTTAAGTTTTGTTTTTATTTTATCGAGAGGTGCGCGCGCGCGTCGTTTCTTAGAATAATTTCCATTGTTTACTTCGTGTCCCGTTTATATAATTTACGTCTTTGTTTACGTGCGACACGAATATTTAATTTTTCTTTTACGTTTTGTGATTAAGGGCAACTATGGTAATACCCCGAGATTATTCACCGTTAACCAGGTGAGATCGCAGCAACAACCTACCGCGCAGCAGCAGTTGCAGCAACAGCAGAGATCGATGCCGTCGCCAGGGACTCCAGCATCTGCTCGACAGTCTCCGTTTCCTGCGGAAACCTTTCCCCCACCTACGTCCCCCACAGCCAGCCAATTTCCACCTGGCCCTAATCCTGGTGCTCCAAATCCTTCGACCCAATATCGGTTGCAACGGACCACTTCTACACCTTCAGCTACGACTCAGTTGCCAGGTAGGTTGATATTCTGTTCGCAATTCTTCTTCATTGACGGTGTAATTATATATTACGAATATTTATAACGAGACTTTTTTTCGTTCGTTGCTACTGATCACGCAGTGGTGCATTTATTACGTTTAAGTCGTGTATCTTCCATACATTCCATAGGTTGTGTGATATTTTTTTTTTTATGTGATCGTAATACGTAAAATTATACTGTTAGTGTTTACGAATTGTACATTTCAAGAAGAAAGTTTGTAGGTACTTTTTAATGCGTAATTGCAAATGTATATATTAACTTGAACCCGTATTCTGTGCAAGGCGTTGAAAGACTCTAAGACGGTGATCGCGTTGTGATTTCGTTCGTCGTGTCGGTATCGTCAAATATATTCAATACTCTATATTAGTGTGATTAATCTTAAGTATTAATGCGAATAAACATATATGATACGAGTACGAAACAGGTGTGATCTAAATATATGTATCTTGTCGACGCGTACGTAGGTAAGTATAAAACCGATTCCAATATGTGTTTCTCTGTTGTATGTTCAGAAACGGAACAAGTACGTTTAGATTAGATAGATATGTGTATAGATAGTTATTAGACATTTTTTTACATCAGTATTTTTCAACTTGTTCTAATTTTAGAAAGAAATAATATACATTTATTTTTTCGATATCATTTTCCATTGATTTTATATATATATATATATATATATATATATATATATATATATATGATACATCCAACATTCTCTTAAAACTTACAAACAATTTTTTCTAGTATGTCTCCGATATAACCAGCAATTTATGACTGCGAGAGAAAATATTTAAAAAAATTTAATCGAGTTTAAACATAATTCGATGATAATCCAAATAAAAGAGGAAATAGTGGATATAAAGTGTAGTAATATAAAGTAACATGCATTTAATATCCGTATTGTTACATAAGATTACATATTATAAAACGAAGAATACGAAGAACTTGATCAAAATTATATTATGTTAGACGTATTCCAATGTCAAAAGTGGAGCATGGAGGAAAGCTGGCTAGAAGCGCTATAAACGATTTTGCTATGAGATTACAAGAAGCAAGGAGATAGACAAGCTTGATGTTGCAGGTGGGGTAGGTTCGCCCCGGCACTACGGCGGAGTGAGTAAGGAACAACCTCTTCTTTCACCTAGTCATCCACATTCGGGTTGCAACCCGGCAACACCGACTCACAATCAACACAACGTAACGAATACCCAACAACACTTCTCCAACCAACAACATTCTTCTATGATATACCACACGACCGCCAATACTATCAACACAGCTGACATGCAGAACAATCAGTTCTGTTACGATCGGACGTCTGTTCCACTCTATTCGTCAGGGCCTGGGGACACGCAGGATGCCAGGTCTTTGCCTCCCGGTAATCCTGTCAATCACCAATTGGGTGGTAAGTCATGTGACCACTTAATGTCATGTGACCATCACTTCGTCATCATCACACCCCCTTCCGTATACGCCCTTCTTTGTATCTAAAATACCTCGTGTCACGAGATCGGCTACAAAGGCATGAGACATATTGTGTTCTTTTTTTTTTTTTTTTTTTTTTTTTTTTTTATTTCGTTGATACGTGGGAAAGCACATCATTCTCTATTCACCATCCACCCATCGATGTATCTACCTAAGCAACTGTAAATATGACGATCATATAAGCTGCAGCGTTTTTTCATGCGTTCAATGTACCCCTTCACTTTTTAGACGCCCTGTATATTTCCTCTTTTACGTCTCATATGGGAAGTGGTGCTTGCTGTGTGGCTAATCAGATGCCGTGAAATATCCTATGATTTGATTAGAATCAATCGGATCGTTTCATCTCGAATTCAACGACTGTTTTACTCTCATGCATTTCCATTTGCCTTTACTCATCAAGATCATCGAGACATCATCCTTGCTTGTTAGATTGCAATTGGAACGATAGAGTTATGCCTGTACCACTGTCGTTTAATAGCATTCCTATGATTCTTGAGATTCGAAGGATTCTTTGTCTTTTTCAATTTTCGCTACTTCCTGGTGTCTCGCTCAGTTTCGAGCTTTTTCAAGCGATCAGTGAAACAGACCATCGTCACAATTCTCTTTTCTGACGATCATTCCTGTCGTGTATCTCGTAAGAGATGTCAACGCAGAGTAGCGTACCCTATCGAAATAGCATTAAATGTTGCATGGTGCTTTTGTTTATAGTTTGAGAGCCGACTATTTTCGTAATCATACCAATGGAATGTATTCTTCGTTTACATTGTAGTATGGATTTACGAATTAAAGAACACTCTCATCCTGTCCTTTTTCTGTTTCTTCAGTTTCATTCGAAAGATACGTATACGTTACTTGAGAAGAAAATCGTGATTTGTAAATCACGAGCTTCACAGAAATTTAATTTCTGCAACTTACTTTATAGACATAAATATACTTACGCGTTAACTAATTTAATAATTGATTTTTATAATTCAAAAGATGCATAGAAAGAGAATATTTGTTAATCGTTCGACTTTGTAATAACAGAAAGATGCGAAGAGTTTATTTTGTACTTACTTGCTACTTATACTGCGTTAGAAGAAAATTCTATTCACTCGAGTCTAAAAAGATCAAAGATTAAATTTTCTAAAAGATGAAATATTCATACGAGTGACGTATTCGAATTTTTTCAAGATAACGTGATAAGGAAACAGCTACCATTGTATAACTGTAAACTAACTTCAACGATACCATGTTCTCATTAGATGATCCTTTCATTCTGTGAATAACAATCCATATGTGATCCTAACGACGCAAAATAGTTAGACTTTTCCATACCAAGGACTTTGTTAAATGTTTGTCTGTCGAAACACGTACATTTTGTAAAAACGTGACAAAATGCCTCGTGTCTCTGGGGTAAATCGATTCATCTGTACTTTACGAGAATCGTGATGTAACATAGTACATATTCATCCCCGTTTACGCGATACACTCCTTCTCACACTAATTTCAGCGATACAAATATAATGTTCGATTCTGCACTCTACTTCTTTTTAGCGATATAGAGACTACACTTTCCTGTGGTGATTGTAGACACTGATGTACTTATATGTAATGACATAGTAGATAAGTCAGTAGGAAAGACTACCCTTTGTATCATATCTTTTTAGGTACCTTTCGTATGGCTCGTATGCGTTAAAATCACCGTACTGTTTAAGGTGGACCGGAAACGGAAGCGGGCAAACCATGCGCAAGTTACGATATTCTGGTTGTTATCTAAAAAATGATAATCATAGTGAAAAAGACAGCTGATAAAAATATAGTAAAAATATAGCAAATGATAGAAACGGTAGTTCTAATATTTACATAAAATTGATTTAACAATCATTTCTAACGAATTATGGTTTAATTTGATTAAGATAGAATAGAATTTTTATGAAATAAATCTGTTAACCGGTGTTACGACTCCTGTTGCCTCATACAGCATTTCGAATCGTATTGTTTTGTTCATTATTCTGAAACATATATATGTTTTATTATTTTTATAAAAATTTCATTTTTTCCCTTTAAATACATAGAAGTAATTTGACATTTGGAATATTAATTTGGCACGATTAAATGAAAATGATTCTTTTGAAAAAAGATCAGAAAGAGCAATGGAAAGTAGCTCTTTGAGTGCTGATTTGCCCATTTCCGGTTCAGAACGTATTTACACTATGTATTTAGTGACTACCTCCGGCACTTCCGGACCACGTAAAGTAGCGTCACTATCACTTGCACCACATATATGAATTTTGTGTTACAACTAATATATTATCATATTAATATATTAAACATAATATTATCTTCCTATCGTAAGAGTGAATTTTTTGTATCAATGAAATTAGAAAAGAAAACAATGATAATATGTAAAAGCGAATTGCTTGCGAGTTTCCTCTGCTTTTTCTTTTTTTATTAAAAATTTAGTTTAGCGTTAAAAGTACTGTTCTCATGAATTTTCGACATTAGTTGAAATTCGAATGTAAAATTTCATTATCGTTTAGCCTATAAATTTTAATTAAGATTGTGAAAGTATTTCATTGTGGAAGCATACATTCAAGTGAATTAATTTTGCATATATCGGTGTAATTTATACTGACTTGAGAAATCATTATTCATAATTCTCGACTGTCTACATTTAATTTTGTATGCTTGTTATGTCATGCTGTTTCGTTTCTCTTCCGTTTATGTTCTTCATCGATCTTCGGTCCATTCGTGATTTTTATTCATGCGTATCAATTATTTTTATATGTTTGTAGCATTCGTTATATGTTGCGTTATTTTACAATTGGAGCATGATCAATGCAGACGATTCTTTCCTTTGCTTTGGTTCGATATAATCCATTTGGTTTTCAGTTCCGATCGATATTAACAAATTTTTCTATTCTATGATTTTAATTATTTCATTATTTACGAATATACCTACATATTAATGCATTATTAATTTTTATTTAACATTTTTTTATAGCCTTTTATAGTCTTATTGTTAGTCTTAAAGGTAATCTTTTAGGATTATAATCACATGTACCAATTGTTAATAGTACTACTACAAAATGTTAATATCATCGATAAACTTAAGCTTGTTTGATATATTTATCAAATTGCGCGCGAATGAAATGTACGAAAAACTAAAGCACTTGGTCGCTTTAATCATTCTCCAATTTCCACTGAACTTTCACCCGTACGGTACAATAAAAAAAAAAAAGTGTGAGTCCACGGTTTTCAGAACCGTACGTATATCTTAATAACGAAACTAAGAAGATATTACTAACAACGACGCATTCTCATGTACAGTACATCGAGCTTTTGTGATTAATCATTGTCACTAAACGCAGTGTTACTAAGCATCGTCGAGTATAATTTACCTTAAATGTTTTTCGAAGCTCTATTTTATACGTGTGATCTTAAAACAAAAACAAAAAAAAAAAAAAAAGAAAAAACAAAAAAGAAAAGAAAAGAAAGAGGAGAAGAAGACAGAAAAAAAAGGAAAACTCAAAGCTTTTTGTACGGCGCTCCTGTAGCGAACGAAGCTTCGTCTCCTAGCACTTTTATTTATTATTTTTTTTTCTCTTTTTACTATCTCTTCTTCCACCAACAAAATCCTTACGCTTGAAATATCATGATAAATATCCACGAAAGGATGGGCCAGGTATCGACATGTTTCAGAATAAGTCATTTTATTCGAACTTATATCAACGGAATATTGTAAATACCGCATTTTGTAATAAAGCAATCATCCTGTACCTTTGACTAACTTTTACGTTATTGCTTGCACAATAATACACGATCTATGAGTAACTACCTAAGATATAGTTAAGATTATAATTATTGAGTTGTCAGTTTACATGAGAAAAAGGAAAAGAAAAAGAGAGAAGATAAGACGAGATAAAAAGAAAAGGAAGATCGTGGTTCGTGTTTAGCGTGTCTATATTGAAAAATCTAACGAATCCTGTTTCGTTTTGTCACAGGAAATGCTAGCAGCACTTCGGAGTTCGTAAGGCAAGAACTGAGAGCGATCGTTGGCGCACGAACGCAACAACAGCAACAACAAAGGATACCTAACAATATTCAGAACAACCTTTCTGGTCAAGTATCTCAGGATGATCTCGAAGCACTCGGTCTGACGTTTGAAATGTCTTCTGCAGGTACGTCTGTCGGAAGAAGAGATACGTTTTCTCTTTCGAAAGTCGTGTGTTAGTCAAGAGGCTTAGTCGAACAGTTTGTAAAAAAGGAACGGAAAAGAAATTAGTCCTTCACCTAATTTCTTTTTCTTTCGGAAAAATTTTTTTTTTTTTTCGAAAACTGGGGGAATTATATTAATTGCTAACGATCTTCATTGGTTTCTCGATATATTAACAAAATTGATAAAATGTTGGATTTCGCGTTCCGCTTCGGAGAGTATATTCATTGATCTTTAATCGTTATAATTATTTCTGTACGTTGTAAATAGCGCGTGTAATGTGCTGGAAGCTGTGAAAAAGTATTACAGGGATCCTACATATATTCACATAAAGTTTCGCTTCATTTATATCACGTTTCATTCAATTACACTTTTTAACAACTTTCTTAATAGTCGTTCGTTTAATTTTTTCAAGTATTCCCGATATTGTTGTAAAAATCGAATAACTCGTTCTCGTATCATGTCTGTATTAATAGCTGCCATTAAATTAGTAATATCAGGAAAACGTATAGACATAATGCTAAAAATTGTAGGGGCAAAGAAATTACGATTCAGCAGTAAATGGTACCAATAGAACTGCTTTTTCGTCGAGAGTTTCGCGTTTAATTAACATTCTCTATCGTACTCAGTTTCTTCTTAATTATATTTTCTATAAATCTAATTTTTGTATTCCTAAACTTGAAAAAAGAATTTTCTCTGAAAATCCTCAACTGACGTTCATAAAATTTCGCTGTGTATAAATTCTCACGTAAAATTCTGTACGAAACAAAGAAATTGATCGCGTAATACTATCCGCGAGAATCTTTTCTGAAATCTATTCACGAACGAGTCGAAAAGTATATACACGACGATTCAACGCCGTACAAATTTCATCGGTTGTATCTATCATATCTCATCATCGGTATCACGATCGAGACGCGAATCTATCAATCGCTATCAGACAGTGGCTATACCGGTTTTCACTTTCGATACGATCGTCCCTTTCGACTAAACAAAGAATCGATTCTTTTCTTTCGTAAACGATCCGAATCGGGGAAAAATCGAACGATAGTTGTTTTATAGCTCGTGTCTGTCGTGTGCGCGAAGACAATACAGTTACGTGCCTATTACATATAAATATGTACAGGGTCGAAAGATGTGTCCGACACACGAACACGAATACGCCCGCTTCTTGTAAGAAAACGCATTATTTCTAATGAAAGACTGGTGGTAACGCCTACTGTTACAATGTCCTAACTAGGTGAGGCTGTGGTTAGCGATGGCCCTGCCAAGAGCTGGGCCATTGGGAGTGCCGGAAGTGCCCCCTCATCCTCCAGGGTAAGACCCTTCCGACAATTACTTTTACGTATACATTTATATATTTATTATATACATACATATATACTTATTTATTTATCTCTCTCTTTATACATACAATTTTTTTATTAATTTATTTCCCATTTGATTTTGTATGCTATGTCTTCCCTTCTTCGCTTGGCTTCAGAACTTATGTGCACGACATGTTTAACGAGTACTTTTTTTTTTTATTTCTCTACGCACTGAGCGTAAAACTTGTAGGGGGTATTTTAGCGCTCTCTTTTTGCATGTGTCACTTTGAACGTTATTTACATTTATTTACATATTTCACTGTAGTAGTCGTAAATACGTTCGTAACGTTAGGATAACGTCTGCATATTTGTATAGATCGTTGACGCGCTCACCAGCTACGCAGTATATAGCGAGATTTATCTTCTGCATCGCGAAACAGTATTTTTCAAGGTAGTCTTCGCGTCTCTACTTCTTTTCTTCTTTTTTTTCTTTTCAACTTGTTTTGACATTTTTACTTTCTACCAAAGTTCTGACGAAACGAGAGCGGATATCTTATCTTTCGTTCAACAGACTCTTTCTTTTCCACTGTTCGCGTACATACACGGTTATATCGACTTTGTACGATTGACAGTTGCGTGGACGTACAAAGGGTACATCGAGCCAGCTTGTTCGTCTTGTCAGACGGTGATCATCCGCGTTTTATAACTTCCTTTTTATACTTTCGTTTAATTATTCTTTATTCCGTTGTCCCTGTATCCAGAGATGCAGGGGTAATCGAGACATGCGTTAATTGGGTAATTAGAGGAAAATTGGTATTTCATATTTCTTTGTACGTACATTTCCGTTCCGCCTATACTTTAGTCAGAGTTGAATATCTGTCTGTAATATTTCAATCGAATTCAAACGAAATTATACTACGTGCTAGCGAACATTGAAAGTAGAAAAACATACGTTTGTTATTTGCCAAGAGTTCTTACAATTTTTAGTCATCTTATCGTAATCGATTGTATCTAATGACATAGATGTACACGTAAGAAACGAGGTTAATTAATTTTTAGATAGGAAAATAATAAGAATAACGAGCGACTAGTTACGCTAGCGAGATACCAAAAATTAAAAAGTATCTATGCAGAAGGGTTAATAAATTAGAATATCGATAGTTATGTCACGACGAGCCTGGTGTATCGTTTTCCTGTCCACGTTCAAAAGACAGCAAAATATCGCTTTATCCGCGTTATTCATTGGCGCATCTTGTTTCAAGTTTTACACTCAGTGACAATTTACGAGACTAGGAAATGCGACATTTACCTCTTTGCATAACTTTGTCAGTTTGACTAATATCTTCGTTGTAAAATGAGAGAATTAGTTCTGAGAAACAACTGGAAATTCTTCGGTCAAACGCGTTAACGTTTCTTACGATCAAACGTCGTAGAATTTCTATGCATAGAACTAATGTTTATTCTTCTAAATCGTATTAATTGCAAGTAACCACGCAAATATTTCTCGTATATTTGTTCGCGACTGACTAACGCAACGCAAAAATATGAAGATATCAAATTCAAATAATCGCTAAGATTCGTTTAATTCCCGACAGTGACGATATCTCTCCTTTTCAAAATTTTAGGGCTTTTGCAAATTTTCTTACGATCAAAGGAAACGTAAATTGTTTCATATTTTGGGGAAAGGAATGTTTTACAACTGTTTGAAAAATAAATTCATGTAACACAAAAATGTGCTATTGCATATATTTAGAATAATAATAGAATGTTTTATCGTCGTCATCGTTTTCAAAAATTGGGAACCTGGAATACTTTCACTTGATATCTTTATCTCATAGTAAGGACACGACTTAGAGCATATACAGGAGAAGAAAAGAAAAGAAAAGGAAAGAAAAAAGAAAGTTGTAAGCAAAAAAAGCAAATATTTTTTGAATGATCCTTTTTTCATAATTTATTTGACAAGTGATGTCTCTTTAGCCATAATACCATTTTCTATCAATTTATTATTCTGTTACGATTTCTAGAAAAAATGGGTTGATTTTTAATAATAATAAAAAAAAAATATCGTTATATAGAGGAAACTTTAGGAAAATGCTTTCAATTAAAATATTTGTCCAAACGAAACGAAATGCAAAAAAAGACGAGTAAAATAACATAAAGTAAAATAAATTGAACCAACAAAAAATATTTGTCGCATTGTATTTATGTATATGCCTGATGTGACATTTTTTTTTTCAAAGGCTGCTGTATCTTAGTTCGTTAAGAAAGAAAAGCTGTAGTTGTTTGTTTGTTGATGTTTCAAGCATAAATACGATGGGTGCTGAGACACGTTGTTTCCTCTTCATTCTACAGGGTGATGGTGCCGTAAGCTTTAGCTCATTCGAAGTAATCAATATTAATCACACTGCCATTGTTGTATCGTGTAACGTACATTTAGTATTGTAATGCTTTTTCACAGTGAGCCAAATGGATATCTAAACGCGTAGCTCCTTATTACATACCTACTATTTTTCTCTCATATGCTGATTGCTCTCGTTGCATGAAGCAAAACTATTCTCGCGGTAAGTTTTACGCCGAAAAATCGATGGAAACGCTGAACGGAGCCTCCGAAGGCCAATCGCGAATATTAATTTCCTCGATTAAATCGTTAATTAATGCGAAATAGTTGCGGTTCGTCGAATTTTCCTTCGAAATTTCGTTCCTGTTAATGGCAAATCATTCTGATGGCGTAGCCGTACATTAACGTGTTCAATACGACAGTAACATTAACGTAATTGTTGTGAAATTGCGCTACTGTAAATTTCAATTTCAACTTTGTTCGATGAAATGCGAAAAGTGCAGTGATAGAGGGGTTTTGAGGAAAAGTGGAATAAGTGTACTTCATCCGCAGATAAGATAAATAATTACTCGTAATATTTTTTTTATGAATTTCCAAGTCCTTATAATTAGCCACGTGTAGCAAGATATTGTTATCTTTGGACGAGCGTAAATTTTTGTACATAAATTTACCTATGCCTTCCACGAATTACGTTTTATCGCTTGCGACACTCTTCTTCCGAGCCTCTGAATTGTTATTTTTTCGCGCGTTTATAATTACGTCTGCAGAGTAAATTTTCAAATAAATTTCAAGCAGAGGATAAAATGAAAAAAAAGTTGAATAAATTCCTTGTCTTGATGTAACTTGTTGAAATCATTGTTGTATTCGTGGCGATAGAATTTTAACTATTCGTGTAGATTGCTTCTTAGCATAAATGATCTACTGCGAGTTGAACGCGTTAATACTATTCGATGATTGACAATTAACTTAAACATCGGTCTTATTGTGCTCGCGATCAAAGATCGATCAACCTATTCGTTTATCTGCGTTCCAATTGAAAGATCGGGTCTGCAGAAGCAAGTTTGGTAATCTTTCGACATTTTGCGATACCCTTAACGTAGCTTCTTTAACGTTTCGCAAAATAACTGCTTCTTATAAATAGAAAAAAAAAAAAAAAAAAAAAAAAAAAAAGAGAAAACGCCGTTTCTCTCTTTATTCTTTACGAACGTCGTTAATTCGCGCCCGGCCAAAGCGAATCTTTCTTCCTCTCCCTTGTTTATTTTTTATTTTATTTTACTTTTTTTTACGTTATTAAACTAGCGGCCTTTGGTGTGCATTGGATCTTTGGATGTGTAGCGAACATATGTGGCTTCAGTACAGTTTTCTTTTGAGTTTTGACTTTGCGTTTGCCTCCGCAGGAGCGTTTTAGAATTCAGAGACTACGTCGATCGATTCCATGTCGAGAATTTGTCGAGATTTTTCTTGTTTTTTTTTTTTTTTTTTTTTTTTTTTTTAAATTTATTTTATGCTTTTTAGAAGAAGCGAAGAGTTGGTGTGAGTACTCAAAAACTTCGAGATACGATATGATTTTTTATTTACTTTGATCAAAGTTAGAAACTTTTGATCCAAATTTGGAAATTTTCGGAAACGAGCGATAGCGTTGGAATCACTAACGATGGCGTTACTTCAATTTCTAAGGCAAAACAAGCGAATGTGTTTAAAATTTGTACTAAAAA
The DNA here is from genome assembly GCF_905332965.1 of Bombus pascuorum. NCBI lineage: Eukaryota > Metazoa > Arthropoda > Insecta > Hymenoptera > Apidae > Bombus > Bombus pascuorum. Next base: position 1,862,742 of record NC_083488.1, on the reverse strand, counting down.
GAAAAAAGTTGCTGGTTTAGTACGATTTGGCGGTAAATAAATTTATTGATTTTATACGAGTATTGTAGATTTTAGTTGGTATATAATAATAATGGTAAAAATTTTGAGTACTCGCAAACACTAAAACAGAAACGCATTAGTTTTGATATGTAGCGTCACGACCACGGGTTTTTATAAATATTCAGGATGTAGGTGCTTTTGGACAGATCACTTAATTTATTCTCCTTCTCTGTTATTATTACTTTGTTTCAGAATAATTTCATGCCAGTTAACTTACAATAGTTTTAATTATCAAATTTTGTATTACAGCTTTAAGAATTTTCAAAAATGTCTTTTACCGAGACGATTATACCTTTAGACGCTTGCTTTACTTGCAAAGGATTTACTGTTAAAACAATGTCTTTTTAACTTCAAAAGGTGTTCCATTATGCAACGCACATAATTTCATAGAAACAAATTTTCCCCAACGCAGAGTAAAATAACTATTTTACATCTTATATCCTACCATAGCACACGTAAAACGAGCTTGCATTGTGCAACAAGACTACATAACTCACATAATTCAATACGACGTCATTCTCATAATTTTCGTCACGTAGTACTCTGTCCAATTTTTTCTACATTCTGAATTGAACGACGGCAACCTTCTAAAGAAAAAAAAAAAAAAAAAAAGAAAAAAGAAAAAAATAAATAAAGTAAATAAAATAAAATAAAAATAAAAAAAGGAAAAGAAAGGACTGGTTGCCGGTATCTTGACTACCTTATTACAAAAGCCTGTAGAACGAAGAATATCGAACTAATCAAATGGAATTCATTTTGCAGACTTCTATGGAGGAAGTAGCTCGAGGTGATCCGAAGGTGAACCAGTCGTCCCTGTTACAGAAACTGTTGTCCGAGTGACTGCCGGCCAACGCTCTGCACAGTAAAGGGATCTATGTAATATACGTTTGAACGCGAAACCAGAGACAGGAAGAACGAGAAAAGGGAAAGAAGCAGTGTGAGAAGAGAGAATTACAAGAGAACGAGAGAAAAGAAATTGGATGGAAATCGATGATACATACACGCATGTACACCCTATACGTAATGGATACTAATTGTATTATATGTAAACGTTGCAACACACGAAGTCAGTATTCAGATACGTATCACCAAATACAATTTCGAAAGAAGAATTAAAGAAAAGAAATGTTAGACCGCTGCGCCGTGCTCTCCGTGGCCTCTTTGCGTTTCGAACAGTTCGAACTCGCGGAACAAGATGTCAGGGATCGTCGACCGAGTGCATCGACGTTAAACTCGCTCGAACTCCAAGGACGAAATGGTTTCCGTTTTTCGTTTGGCTGCGTCGAGATCTTTTCCACGATTCCACCAGGTCGTCCTTGACCTCGTTGATGTCGAGACGGATGATCTTAGTTTTCGTGAGGAATAACCGGCAAGGTGGATCAGTGTCGATGAACGATCGAACGAACAGCAATTGGTGGATCGAAATTTGTGAATCGAAACCGGAGAAAAGGTGTGAGAACATGGATCTCGCGATTCGACGATGTTAGGCGATGAGAGGAGGTTTGGTCGCGGGGAGCACGTGGCACGATAGCGCGATGTTCTTATTTTATATATATACATGGATATATAAAAAAGAAAGAAAGCCTTTCTCGAGGCAACCCAGCTTCGGACGATATTTGAGTATATATAAATAGATAAATATAAATAAATAAATATAGATATATATATATATATATATATGTATACATATACATATACATATATATGTGTATATATATATATATATATATACACATATGGTTACAAATATAATACCGACACGATGAACTGACGGCCGTGTAACTCTGTATCCAGGGTTGCTACGCATTGCCGTCAGTATTGTATTTGGTATCACTGAAAGAAACTACGTAGGTACCTCAAAGGTATACTTTATTATACCACTGGCTGTTGAACATAGAACTATTTATAGGTTTAATTATTGTACACAAGAGTGATGAAGTAAGAGTATGATAAAGAAGGCGGTGGAGAAGCTGAAAAAAAAAAAGAAAGCAAATAGAGCACTATTTCACGTATTCTCTTAATTTAACGATCCGTTTTGACTATTACATTTATGAATAATATATTTGTGATTGTAAGAATCCGCAACCAAAATGTGACAAAGAATACTTGTTGTTGTTAATATGATTATAACTATTATTATTATATAATAATTATTATTATTTTATTTTATTTTATTTTATTATTATTATTATTATTATTATTATTATTATTATTATTGACATCATGATTATTGCTATTACCAATATTCTTATTGCAATTACTATATTATTATAATATTAAGGATTATTATTATTATTATTATTATTATTATTATTATTATTTTATTATTATTATAATAATAATTATTATTATATCAATATTGATATTATTGAACACTTGGAATATGCATATTTCTATTCAATAGTAAGAGTACCTTTATATATACATATATATATATATTGTATAAATGTATATGTATATATATGTATAGGGATTTATATATCGTGTTATATATACATATGATTCGTTCGTTTATTTATATATAATCGGTATATAAATTTACGTATATTTATATATGTATGTATACGTGTGGAGAGGATGAAGAAAATGAAATGAAAAAAATGGAGATCGATCCTTCTATTTTGCATAGCTCGGTAATTCTCTTTCGAGTCTTTAGAGATGCACACTAAATTACTTCTCGAACGACATCCGTTGTTGCATTGATCGTAATTGAAAAGAAAGAAAAAATATGTCGAAGAGAAATTAAGAGAAACGAAAAAAGAAACAAAGGAAAAAAAGTGGAAAATACGTCTAATTCACGTTTATTGTATATATATATACACACGCCGCGCGACACAAAACAATCGGTGTGTATATATGTATATCATACATGCATATGAAAGAAATCTCACGCAAGTGTCTTATTTTTCCAGGATGTTCACCGATTATTAAACGAAAAGAAAGATTGAAAAACAGAGTTTAAAAAAAAGAAAAGAAAATGATAAGCGTAAAAAAACAGCGGAAGAAGTAAGTTGGAAGAAATTGCCACGAGGTAGACACTCGCGAGTCTTGGTGATAGCGTACTTCGTTTTTCACGGAAGTCGCTGTTCACCGTCGTGACCAGAAGTCTGCGCCAGAATGCGTTAACAGTTTGGTTTTTCTCTCACTTTTTTAATGCGAGGATAGTGTCCCCTAGCGTAGCTGTTTTAATGCGATATACATATATATATATATACAACATGTATTTTTTTAATCCAAATTGTTCGTCGTCGAGATTTTTTATTATTCCCCTCAGCATTCGTTCTTTTGTTAATATATTCTGTTTTCTTTAGGTTCGATTTTAAGGCACGTGTTCGTAGAACACGGTGCAAAGGTATGCGGGGAGATTGCGGGGGAGATCAAGTTTAACGCTATTGTTTGCTTGAGTGTCTCTTATGTTAGGCGTATAGATGAGAAATTCGTTTTTTTTTCTCCTGTTTTTTAGGAACAATTTTATCGAGCGTTAGTAGTTTTTAATGATTTTATTAATAAAAGGAATGTTACCGTTCTGGAGGTTACGTTTAGATCGTAAGAATCGATGATCGATGGGAAAAGCAAAATGTGGTAATCGAAGAAGGTAAAAGGACGTACTATTTAAACGAATATGGAAGAAGAATATGAAACCGTACATGTAAAAAGAAAAAGAGGTCTGTGTAGAAGAAAACAAAGAGAAACGATTTGGAAGGACGAAGATCGATATTTATACGAGTATAATTAATTGCTGTGATGACACTGGCCTGCTCATCTCTGTTGCACTTTCTTCCAATTATTCGGTCAGTTACAAAGAGTTGCGTAAAATAAAAAACAAAAGGACAAAAAAGAAAAAAAAATGAAGAAGAAAAGAAAGATATGAAAACCCTATAAAACACATTCGTGAGGTACTCTGAATATGTACACGTGCATACATAGACATGTATACTCGTTTCGTTAGTCGCGCGTCGCCGTTCACACAGCGGTTATTTTGTGTGTGTGTGTGTGTGTGTGTGTGTGGCGCACACGCGCGCCCACGTACGTGTGTATGTATGCCCGCGCGTGTGTGTATGTGTGTGCTTACGCCTGCGTGCGCGACGAAGAATGAATGGTATTTCACGGTGTGCGTGCGGCTCTGCGTGTTTTTTTCTCTTTGTGCGTGCGTGCGCTCGTAGGCATGCTTGTACGCGTGTGTGCGTAGTGAATTACGTCATATAGATAGATCATATGTGCTTTCTAATGATGAATAATTTTATAAATATAAATATAATATCGATCTCTCACGTGTACATTTATTTTGGAAATTCGCGCCTGGTCCGCGCGGGTTTGATCATTAAACTGTAATTAGTTTTCATGTGCTTTATTTTCCTTTGGATATCGCGTCTAGCGATATCTCTGATTATCCTTCTACAAAAAGAAAAAAAAAAAAAAAAAAAAACCATCCATCTGCTTTGACACTTTGAATCTTTCGGATCCATTCGATGGCTAAAGGTTCGAGTTGCACCTTCTCCATTCGACTCGATCACATCGATCGATTTTATGACTCGAGTAAATACAGCAATTTGAATAATTACTTAATACGTTTTATTACTTAAAATAACGATACATATAATATATAAATATAAAATTAGGGTAATCTTACTATTACACGCAATAGTTTCCTTCGTTATATTTATTTTTTACGATTTTCTATAATATGCATCAAGCATAAAATTGACATTACGCGATCATTATTATTCAATTCTCTCTATACCTACGTGACTTTTAAATAGCGATGCTACGATAGTAGTTGTAGTTCTTACGCATGACAAGTATCGCGCCGATTACCGCTTTTCATTTGAATTATTATTGTTTTTGGCACAATTTAAGTAAACGGAAAAGAAAACAGAGAAGATAATATTTTCTTAACGTGGCAGTTGAAGAGTCAAATTTTTATCTTACGAAATATCTATTTTATACTATTGATACACGTTAATAGGAAGATATGCTCTCTTTCGTGCACGCATCTTCGAATACCCGAGTTGACAGGAAAATTTTAATTACCTACCAATTGACAAAGTCAACTAATGTCAATCGAAATCGACTAAAATTCAATTAAGAAAACTAATCCAAAAATTTGTCACGATCAACGAAATTTCAAATTGATCCTTAAGGAAAGTAAACCGATTCGTACAAGATAAAGGATCTCCGAATAAAGTAAATTTATCCTTCCCGATTGACGAATTTATTTTATACAAATATATAATCGTTCTTGCAAAAACAAAAAAGAAAAACATTTCACGTTCGTCGTCGAGCATTTCGAAATCGCGATCACGAAAGAGACCATTGAACACAAAATTCGCGACGTGCCGCTGCACAAAAATCATCAGGCTGTTTCAGCGTCCGATAGCTTCTATAAAACTGGTTTATTCGACTCAATGTAAATACATAGGCAAGTAAATGTTATAGAATAAAATAGCGATACATATGATACACTGGATCGTTAATTTAAAATTCGATTGTTCACGCGAGTTTGATCAGCGCCCGTGGTGGCAGCGGATGCCGTCGATTGGCAGTTTTTGGCCGAAGACGTTCGTCCCCGTATCGTATTTTTTGGCATTAAGAACGACCGACGAATGGCCTATTCGCATTATGAATGCTCCTTTATATTCCCTCGTTACACCATACGGAACAGACGCGATAACTTAACTAACAGATTCGAACATCTCGTTATATATACACACAGACTTGCTGTTTCTAGCGATGGGATTTGAAACGCTACAAATCGTTTCGAACCTGTATGGACGACGAAAAATTCGAATCGCTTTGAACATGATCCGATGTTCGCAACTCTCGACGAGTCCTGGACGTCTTGAGAAATTTCCAAGCGTTCGATGTTTCGCTATCATTCTCGATACGTGTTTCTCTTTCCAAACGGTGCGTTAACGTAAAGCGTTAAAGACGGTGTCCGAAGGAATAGCGCGATTGTCGATGTCCGGACGCTAGTAGAAGAAAAAGATCTTGGAAAGTTTCAAGACGTATCGAGATTTTAGATTTACGTGTAACTTAAGAGTCTTAAACTTCGAGCCACGTTCAAAGTGCTTCGAATCTTCTTCTATAATCTTGAAAAGCCTGGGATGGCTTTCGAGATAAGATTCAAACACCCATTACTAGTTCGTTCGCACGATTACGTCCGTGCCATCGCATCGATCGTCGTTTAAGCCGCGTTCGGTGATTCCGTCGTTCGTTCGGGTTTACGTAGTCTGCCTCTTCTTCGATAGTGATACGGAACGCGTCTATTCGGATCTCTCGTTTTGCTTACAGGCGGTTTTTTGTGATATTGATAGTTTGGATAATATGAATGCGGCGGTGGATACTGAATGTTGCCGACTTGGTCTCTCTGGCCGTTCGGCGTGAAAGGTCTCGGCGTTCTGGCATGTTGGTCTTCCGTGACGCGACGTCGAATGCACACCGCGCAACGACTTACTCGCGATGTGTGATCGGCTTTCAACGTCTGTGGTATAGGCCTGCGGAACATCTCGTACTCCTTGATGATGGTTAACCAGTAGGATATGGCAGTGGAGTAATAGTTGCACGCGCCAAAACCATGGCACTCGATGAACGGTCTCGTGCGGAATTCTTCTAAACAGGAACCAGGGGACACCAAGGACTGACCGTATCCGCGTCCGCCTGCGTCTCGATGCTGAAAAGTTTTCGTTGTTGCAGCTTTCGGATTACTTCGGAATCGTTGGATTTTGGTTCATTAATTTCGTAATTGAAACGCGTCTTGTTAGAGAAATAGGCAAGCGACCGAATACTCGCGAGCGAGAGCCTAAAACGAAGAAAGTTATACTCACCATGAGGAAACTGTATCCGATCCAAAGTTCTTCCCAACCACCGGGACACTCTGGTATAGCCATGGATTGACTGTGCACCGCGATCACTCGAGTTGGAGCCTCGCAAACGGAGCATCTGGACAGATACCTTCCGACTTCCGGTGCCGGTATAGACGCCATGGACATGGGCATAGGTTCTGTCGTGCTCAACCAATAGCTGTAATCGTTCTTATTGGCGTAGTCGCATACGTTCTGCAAATTGCACATCGTGAAGGGCATGGTGGAGAATTTTTGAAGGCAGCTTCCAGCGGTGCCTGAAACGAAATATAATCTCGATCACGCGTTCCGTTAAGCCGAGTTAATCAAGAAATTTAACGTTTATTTCCATTAGTCGTTTTTAAACGTTCTTACCAAGATCCTGTCCGACAGAATATCCTTCGCCCATTATGTGCAAAAACGAGAAACCGTCCCAAAGTTTCACTGTATTTCTTGGACACACTGGTATCATTTCCGATTGCGAGTGTCGAGCAAAGAAGAAACCTCTGTTTCGGGCACCTGGTGCCGGTGGTGCCGGATTTCCCCGTATTCCGGGGGAACCTACGAATCAATTTGCAATTTTTTACATTTCTAGCGTATCATAACTGTTAGATCATAGCTTTTTATTCGCAAATGAACGAAGATCACTGATCAGTCAAATTTCGTATTTTCTGTACAGGGCGGTTTTAAAATTCAACACATTGTCGATCTATCTCATTGAAGCGTTTCTGGAGCTAGACATTGGTATTTCATCCTCTTCAGAATTTTAATAACATTGCTCGTCGCGGTATAGAAATATCGCTTGTATCTCGTTAATAAGTGATTTATTACCTGGAAGACCTTGTCGACCGATTGCACCGCGAGGACCAGGAAAGCCAGGAGAACCAACAACGCCCTCCGGTCCTGGAAGACCGGGAAGTCCTTCCATTCCTGGTTCTCCTTTTCTTCCGGGAATTCCGTCTTCTCCTTGTTCGCCTATCATGCCCTGAAGCCCAGGGAAACCTACGCAAATATAAATATGTAATATATATTAAATGTTCTTTCAAATTATGAATTATTAATTTATTTTGAAATTCTGTTTGCTTGTTATAGTACCTGGTAGTCCTGGAAGTCCTACATCACCGGGTAAACCTTTTCTTGGGAAAGGCGAGAATGGGTTAATGCCATTATCTCCTTTCGGTCCCTGCGAAGCGTACAAAAATTTATATAAATTTTCTGGAAATATTATTCACGACAATATATTAATTAAATTACTCGAGTTTCTTTAGATTCTTTGCTAATCTAAACGCGTTAATTGTATCTCGTTATAGCAATACCGAAACTTCAAAGTATTTCGTATAATACACGTGATGTGTTCACGAAAATTGTTTAAATTGGCAGGAGTTCCTTATTTTTATACAACAAAATTTGTATATTCTTTAAACTCTTCGATATAGCTACTTATAAAAAAATTTCCCAAATATTGAAATAATTAATATTCTATGATTAATAGCGCGTCGAATATGTAAGATAATTGAAGTAACTAACCTTTGGTCCTGGAAGTCCCATCGCACCGGGTAAACCTTCGTCTCCGTCGTCACCGCGTTGTCCTCTTCGTCCAGGTAATCCTCCGCGTCCAGGAATGCCCACTTCACCAACTTCTCCTTTTATTCCTTTTCTACCGTTAAATCCAGGCAATCCTGGTTCTCCTTGTCTTCCTTTAATGGCGAATATAGGCAGTCCACGATCGCCAGGTTCACCTTTTGGTCCTTGTAGACCAGGCATGCCTTCTAACCCCTCTAATCCTGGAGCTCCAGGGAAACCCCTGAAACCTTCTGGACCTACACACGAAGATGAAATATGAAAACTTGTTCGCGATTCGCGATAAACAGTGATCCTGTCGATAGTGTAGATTTTTTAAAATATTCGTTTGATTTAAATCAATTTTTTAGACAAATTTTTTAACAAATTTCAAGATTATAGACATTGGCTCTATCTAGTTTATAATTGATTATTAGGTCGCAGATTTTTATGTATTTACGTATTTATGGGAAATTCGAAGGTGTATAAAATACATGGAATACGCATAACATGTAAAAATATATAAAATAAGAAAAATATAGAGTCGTTGCCTCTACTAAATATTATAGGAAACGGTGCACGTGATATTTTTGTTATTTTAGATAAAAATATATTTTAGCGTATTACCAGCACTTTTTTTAAATTTCTGATGAGAAGCATAAATATATACGCAATTTACCTGTAAATCGTAAATGAGAAATTCATTCGTACTATGAGAAGAGAATAATACCTCGATCTCCTGGAAGTCCCTTTGGACCACGCGTGCTGAAACCAACGTCTCCCATAATTCCTTTAGGTCCATTATATCCGTATTCTCCGGGTGCACCCTTTTGACCCGGAATTCCCGGAGTCCCGGGTAGTCCATCTAGTCCAGGTAATCCGTTCTCGGATGGTTCGGCAAGCTCACCGGGTAATCCTAGATAACAAGTATAATATAATTATACGCATTTATACAACGAATATCTTACCGGCGATCGTGCTGTTTTAACGCGAGACTTGCAAATTGACTAATTTCAAATTTATTGCCTTTGATATTGCTAAAGATATCTTGCTAAGATAGGTAGGGATTTCTGAGAAAATTAGCGTTTAATTTTCCTAAGACCCAAATTCCAAGACTCCATGGTACACTAGCTCGCGAAAGTACAATTTGAACACTTTCCACAGAATATTTTTATGTTTATCTATAATTTTCTATATCCGACACATTTAGGTACTGTTCAGGTGTTGGTAAATATAGCGTTACGGAGAAACGTGATTGGTGTTTACCTGGGAAACCTTGAGGTCCTCGATCACCAGGAAGACCTGGAAAACCTGGCACACCTGGGAATCCATCTGGTCCAGGGAATCCAATATCACCTTTCATACCCTGAAATTGTTAAATTATCGTTGATCGTTCTTTGATCGAACAAACAAGCAAATTCGAAGGCAAATTTTTTACAATATAAAGATATTCGTTATTTACGTACCTTTCGTCCATGTAATCCTATAAAACCTTGTTCACCGCGTATTCCTTTTTCACCTTGCAAGCCTTCGAGGCCAGGAGTACCGAAATCACCCCTTTCTGACACACCATACGATGGAGGACCTGGTTCACCTACCATTCCTTTGGGTCCTGGTGCACCCATTAAACCGGGTAATCCTATAGGACCCGGATCTCCAGGCATTCCTGAATAAAATTTACACATTGTACAATATTTACCATTTTTCCTGTTCCCTAGCGTCATATCGTGAATTATTAATACTTTGACGATTCCTTCGCGGGGTTGGTTTAATAAAGAAAACGTAAATTTTAATTTTTAGTCTTCTTTTACAATTTACCGATAAGGGCAGTAAGATAATTTACAACGTAATTGCGAAACCTACCTGGCAAACCCATTTGACCTGGATCTCCATCCAATCCGCGTTTACCTTTAGGACCGCTGTAACCAGGTGGTCCTATCGGACCTCGTTCACCCTTCACGCCAGGTAAACCGTGAATACCATATGCTCCGGGCGTTCCCTTTAAACCCCAAATTCCTCTTGGCCCTTTCAAACCATCCGGTCCCATATCACCCACCTCTCCCTATATGAAACGGATAAACGAGGAGCTCTTATTATCGTATTATTTATTCCCGTTATTAATATTATTAACCAAAATGTTATATCGCTATCGTCGTTTAGTATTATTTAATGTAAGCTCGGAATGTTGATGTATAACGTACGGTTATAATGTTATAAGGTTGTTTGGAATATTCACAGCGAAAGATAAGAACGTTTTAACTGGAATTGAACCTTTTGCCGTCTATAACTTCACCAGCCTTCTGTCGAAAACATTTTTGACAAAATACGAGAAAATTAATTAATTTAGATCCGAAAATACGCGCAAGTGGTTGGTAGAAAGATTGTAAAGTTAATTCTATATATTATATCTCTGCGATTGAATCTTTCATTTTACATGGAAATCTTCCTATTCGAATCATTGCGCTGTTTAATTAATCATTTCCTCTAGATTCTACCCTGATGTAATTTTCGGACACATAACGATGCCCTGGATGCGTGCACCGAACAAACTTGTAACACCAATTAGTTTCTACTGTATTTTTAAACATCATCGTCGCTAAGAGACTCACTTTTGGTCCGGGTAGTCCGTTGAATCCGTCAAAGCCAGTTTCACCTTTGATTCCCTTCGAACCAGGGAAGCCATCGCGACCTATTCCTGGTTCACCAGGTGGGCCATGTCGTCCATCCATGCCAGGGAAGCCAGGAGGTCCGACTTCTCCCATGAAACCAGGCTCGCCTATCTCACCTTGAGGTCCACTGAACGCGCTTTCACCCGGAAGTCCTTCCAAACCATCCGGTCCCACGTCTCCAGAAATACCTTTTGGACCAGGTAATCCCATAATTCCTATAACACCTTCGGGTCCAACGTCTCCCGGTTGTCCTTTAGCTCCGATTATTCCAGGCACTCCGTCGGGACCAGGCCAACCAGGAGGACCAGGTTCTCCAGTTTCACCATCGGCACCGTCTGGTCCAGGAGGACCCGGTTGACCCGGTGGACCATCCCTTCCTGAGTAACCCACCGGTCCAGCATCACCGTCGTCACCTCTGCGTCCGATGAAACCGATTTCTCCTTTCAGACCCTTCATTCCGTCGAATCCAGGTGTTCCGTAGGGACCTATTTTCAGTCGTTTTATTAGCCATGTATCGTTAGTAAATTGCAGATTTTTATGCATTTGTGGGAAATTTGAAAGCGCATAAATCCATAGAACGTGGATAATACGCAAAAGTATGTAAAATATTTGAAGTTAGAATATTTAATACATAAAACGATCCTCTAGATAGATTTCATTTTTTCGTTGATAAAAGCATATAACATAATTTGCTTAAATATCCACGATTTAAATACCAAGTTTCCGCGTAATTCTGTTGCATTCTACCCGCTCTTTCGTTCCAATATACCATCGATGTTTGATAATTGGACTGCAGTTGAAATATCCGATTCCGTGTGTGCCATTCAAAGCATGTAAAACAGGCTGTTCGCAGTTTAAATATCATCGTTATACAGAATTTTGTAAAGTTTGGATTTCCCTGGCCTTTTCCAGTGGGAATGTACATATCGAGCGAGGCGTGTTCGTCGTTCGTTTATTGCGTTCATGCGTTACAGTTAATCCTTGTTTATAGTTACCTAACAATTCCCATGAATCGTCGCAACTGTTTCGAAAGGACCATTCTCTCTAGAGAGTCGGTCGATACGCCGAACAGATTTTCTCGTGCATTTAAAAACTAATCGGATGCCAATTGCGTTAATTAACATTTCCGATGTAATGACTGTAAATACTTGAAATTTTGCCTCGCAGAGTAAAACGTTTGTGAAAAATAAGCGCGATAAATTTCATGTCATCGATATTTAACTCGAATTAAATAAAATCTCAAGCAACAACGAATAATATTGAAAACTAATTGATACAAGCTTTACTCGAAACAATGGATTTCTTTGCGAATCAACGAGGTCTGGAAAGAATAGAAGCGACACAACTATCCCATCAATTTAATATCGCGAGTAATCAAAAGTATTACGTGTCGACTGTATGGCGATTGAATTACTCTTCTTAATCGTGTATGGTCACGATCCGCGAGAAATTGCTCCTTGTAGAATAGCGTTACGCAACACAGATCAAATATGTATCGATACACGGATCAATAGATAGATCAAAAGTTGGTCAATCTTTTATGCATCAAAGGGTTCTTTTCGCAAATAAAAAAATAATAATAAATTTCTGATATTCGAATTGAATTAATAAAAATTAAAATTTAAGAACCATCTTACCTGGAATACCGACTTCTCCCATTCTTCCGGGCATTCCAGGTTGTCCAGCCATTCCAGGGAATCCCCTAGGTCCCTGAGTGCTGTAACCTCGTTGACCTTTGGCTCCCTGTTGATCGATTTTTCCCGTAAATCTCAAGGATCAAATATCAGACGTCTATCGTCTTTGCCGTCTAATTTTACCTGTAGTCCAGGTAATCCTTCCTGACCAGGAGCACCTTTGCTACCTTTCGTTCCTTTCACACCATCCACTCCGGGTCTACCTTGTAAACCTCTAGGACCAGAGTCACCAACGTCTCCCTTGTTACCATACCAACCCACTAATCCATAATCGCCATACGTCTGATTCGATCCTGGTTCTCCGCGATCTCCTTTGTTACCCAAGCGTCCCTAAAGATCCGATCGAGAAAAAGCAATTTTATTTCACCTGTATCACGCGATAGTTGCATAAAAATTCAACATCACGAAAGAAAAACGTTATTTTACGTTACGTTATTAAACGTTTGATTCGATCTCTTTGTTCATATGCCTACCGTGAAACCTATTGGTCCTTGCGATCCTGGTGTACCGGATGTTCCGCGAGGTCCTTGATCTCCTGGCATACCGGGATATCCTTTTAATCCTATAGGACCCTGGCGGGATATACCAGGTGATCCAGAAATTCCCGGCAGTCCCGGAAATCCTTCGTCACCAGGCCATCCTTCGACACCTTTCGCACCGTCCTCTCCTGTAGAAATTTCATCACGCGTTTACTATCAAATGGCGATCGACAATCGCTACTTTTTTACAATCTTTCATTTATTGTTAGTATAGTATATGTAGTATAATAATTGATAGGAGAAAAATTCAGAGAATAAACGTTGTCTCTTTAACCTCTTACCTATATCACCTCGTCCTCCTTTGTATCCTTTCTCTCCTTTCAGATTTATAACCGGTGGCGGATAAGATTCTCCGGGTTCACCTTTTCCTCCTTTGTCACCCATTGGACCTTTGGTTCCCGGAATGCCCGGGAAACCCGGCTCACCTCGAAGAAATTCTTTTGGTATCGATGCGTTGTCACCCGGAACACCCGGAATACCATCCAGTCCGGCGAAACCGTCGCGTCCTGGAAACCCTGGAGGACCAAAATCACCCTGAAAACAAAGGAGCGACGTTCGTTGCCTATGTTCTCACGAAAAATCGATCAGCTTTCGCAAAAATATATGATCACGGAAGATATAAAATAAATAAATAACAATTGTTCTTCAAATATTTTCTTAAACGGCCAAGTCTCTCAGATGCCGTTTGTCATTCAGATAAAAAGTATTCTTACCTTTTCTCCCTTAGGTCCTTGAATGCCGGTGTCACCACGACTACCAGGTTGACCTCGTGGGCCTCTCGGTCCTTCGACACCAGGGAAACCCTTGTCACCGATATCACCGGGCATTCTAGTTAGTTTGTCTGGCCATGTCAATTTTCCCATTTCTCCTTTAGGGCCTTGAGGACCAGCGATTCCTGGTCTTCCACTGTCTCCTTCCAATCCTCTGGGTCCCATAATACCCCGTTTACCTTGTACGCCTTTGAATCCACGAAGTCCGGACAATCCCGGGTATCCTGGCGTTCCAGGATATCCGTCCAGCCCGGAATCACCAGGTTCACCCTTTCTACCGGGTAGACCTGTTTTCAGAAATAGTACGTATCAGTATACTACGTGTAATGTATAGTACTCGATCGGAATTTCTTTTTTGGTAAATAAGAACTTCGAAATATCTTTACGTTTGCATAAAGTAAAAAATACAAAATATTTTTTCGTAATGATTTGCAATCATTATTGTTGAAGCGATCGCCACCTCTAAGAAAACTCTACATCTGGTCTTCGGTTTTCTCAAGCGCTAAGGTCATCGATAGCGCATAGACAAAGGAATGCGTCGATGACAGACCATAAGCGGTACACGTGCCACGTTGGCTTCAGGGTTCTTTTAGTCTCAGGGTAACGTTGCTAGCGTGAGGATCTGGACCATCTTACATTGTATTCCACACTTTGTACTTTAATATTCACAATATATATACAGGGTGCGCCGTTAGAATCCGGACAAAAGAAGTTTTGTGCAGAAAGTTGTTTATTTAAGTCAATACACAAAAACACATGAAAATGTTGTTATATCTCATTTAAAGGGTCCTTGCTGAGAACTTTTATTCTATGTAACCACCCTCTGCCTCTATGACCTGCTCTATTCTTGCTCTAAAGCGCGAGCACGCTGACTTCAACTGGTCGCGTTTAATTGTCGCGAATTCTGACTCGATAGCAGCTCGTAGGGAGTTGACGTTGGGGTGCCTGCATTTATTAGTTTGTCTCTCGATAACGCCCCACACGTAATAGTCCAATGGGTTTAGGTCGGGACTGTTAGGAGGCCAGAAATCTTTCGACCAAAACATGTCCACATTGTCAGAGAGCCAATTTTGAACAAGATGACTTGTGTGAGCAGGTGCGCCATCTTGTTGAAATAAATACGGCCTTCCAGAAGCCGTAATTTCCATCCACGGCTTTATTACTGTCTTCAGGACCTCCAAATAAACCTCCTTTGTGATTCTTTCGCCTTTTTGGAAGAAGTGCGGAGGCATGACGTCGCCCTCACTTGAGACAACGCTCAAAACGTGAACACTTGCTGGAAATTTGGTTTTGCCCACAACAGGAACATCTTCGAGATTGTGGGCCAGCCAACGGTCGTTCCTCCGATTCACTTTGGCATCCACCCGGCGCGAAGACTTTCTATAATCGCCGCTCTTCTATCGTATTCCGGGTTTTGCTTAACGAGTTCTGTCATTTTGAGGTTATAGAAGACTTATTGACATATTTAACTAACTTCAGAGTCAATCAGCACAAACATCTGAATTCTAATATGGTGGGAACTACAAATTGAATTCTGTCCGAATTCTAACGGCGCACCCTGTACTTACAATACCTTACAATTTACCCACGCGTTTCTTTAATTCCACATACACCGAATAACCTTAACAATTATGAATCATAATTATAAATGATAACTTGATCGATGATAATCGTATAGAGGTAATCGAAACGTAGAATTTGATTCAAGAGCGGCGAGGAAATTATTCTGCAAATAATTACCGATGAAAACTTTTTTATTTTGAACGAGTCATTCAACTAAATTCCTCTTTTCCTATTAACTACGAAGATGGATAATTCTCATAACAGTTAAAAAATCATTTTCGTTCTTTCTTCCCGCCTATGTAATTGAAGTTGCTACGTATTATCTAAAGTAGATGGTAGAGATTACTCTCCTTTGGCAGATTCGTTTCAATTGCGTTTAGTCGTTCACGATCCAAATTCTTGTAGAGCACGAAAACACGAAGATAGAGAGGACGTCGTAGTAAACGATATTACAAAGCTTTTAAATATTTTTTAATGGAACATTCAAAACCTCAGCGTAGGCTTATAAGCATGTAAGTAAGTGAATAAGTACACGATGCTATCAGATGCGATAACGTTGTAATCCTATTGCGAATTCAAGATACAGCAATAACTGTCCACCGCTCTTATCTCAAGATGTCATCATCATTAGTCACGCTAGTAAACTGATATTGTCTCGACAGTAGCAAACAGAGCGGAGCCATAGTATAATATACTATTAAAGCACAGATTTTCGATACGATGTTGAAACAGAATATCAAAGTTCAACGTCCATAGATATTAAAATGAGAGTTAGTTTTTCTTCCTTTTTAATTTATCAATATAACGTACCTGGCGTACAAACACCACAGTCGTCTCCTTTAAGACCTCTTACACCTTTCAGGCCTGGAGCACCTGGAAATCCATCGGGTCCAGGAAGTCCTGGAAGTCCTGGTAAACCACGTTCACCCGGAGGGCCTCCGATCCTGCTTCCTTTCCCAGGGAAACCTTTAGGACCTGTCCGATCGAAACGTTAATTAGTATCGCTACAGGAAATTGTACAGGATACCAAATTTCCACTACAGCATATCGATGAGGATTTCTGCTTATAATTAAGAAAAATGAGCACGAACGAATAATTGTCGAATACGAACGATTTCTTCGTTGCTCACGAAATATCTGTGTTTTTAAACCAAGAGCATAAGAAAATATTTTGTCTAGTTATTTATTTCTATCGATTTTTGTTACAAGAGACCGTTTCCTCATTTTTTTCATTTAATCAGCAATTCTTCATTAATATTCCGACAATTAATTAATCGCTCTGTTAATCGGTGTTCTGACAATCAACGTGCTAAAATAGTATAGACGTATACACAATTATGAAACTACGAATGTAGGTGTATAAACATAAATTATAAAATAGACGTATGTGCAATTTATCAAAGGAAAGAAAAGGTACCTTGGGGGCCATGATCACCACGATCTCCCGGTAACCCAGGAATACCGGGGTATCCAGGTTTTCCATCTAAGCCTGGTGGGCCGTGTATCGATATTCCAGGAAAACCTTTTGGACCGGCGAGTCCAGGTATACCCGGTGCACCTGGTGGACCTTGTAAACCCATTTCTCCGGTAAGACCTTGAAAAGAGAAATGTAACGAAGTACGTTCCAGTCAGTTCAATGCGTTCTTCGATGGACGTTGAATCGTCAAATACAAACCATCTTGTCCTGGCTCTCCTTTGATGGAAGATCCTTTCAGTCCTGCCGATCCAGGAGGCCCGATCGGTCCTGGAGGACCAGGTGGCCCGATATAACCTACTTTACCGGGTAAACCTGGTATTCCTGGTTCTCCTGGATTACCAGGCGGACCTAGATAGAAAGGAGCAGTTGTTACATCAAGATCTTTTTTCCTTCTATTTTTAGAAATGGATACTGGATAAAAGCAAACCTAGATCTCCTTGAATTCCGATATTTCCTTGAATTATTTCATCCAGTTCCGGTATGTATTGTCCAGGTTCTCCCGCAGCTCCTTGTTTACCAGGTGGTCCTTGGTTTCCAGGCTCTCCCAACTCTCCCTGAATTCAAAATACAGAGGTACACGTTTCCAAGTCAATTTTTAAAAATTTATCTAGTTCACTATCGCTATCCTGAAGATAGTTGAAAGATAATTCTTAAATTAGTTAATAAATTGATTATTAAATTAGATATCTTTGTATCAATTATAGTAAAATGCTAAAACATAATCGTAGATTTGCTTTAATAAATAAACCTGCAAAATTAATAAAATCTCAAGGTACATATGTACGCAAAAAGTGATCAATTAATTTTAAACAAAGTACGAACAGCGTACAATTTACAAAATACAAATGGACGTACAAAATACGTGATGGAATTATTTTATTAAGTTTCTTTGACTAAGAATGAAACGGTAGAGTGGTCTTACATCTAATCCATCGGGTCCCGGTTGTCCGGCATAGCCTGGAGCCCCTTTCTCTCCCTTTTCTCCCGAAGGTCCTGGCGGTCCTATCGCACCCTGTTTGCCTCTAGGTCCATCGTTACCTTGCTCTCCCTTCATACCTTTAGTACCAGCGAATCCTGGACGACCCTGCGTGAAAATGTCACGTATATACAACGCGAATACGACGATCCACGGAGATTATCAATTTCGCAGTTTTTCGAATTTATGTGGCCGTGTTCGCTTCACCGAGAGAGACTTTCTCTCGCCGCACATGTTTTAAATCGAATCAACACTAACGTTTTTTTTTTTTTTAGTTTATTTTGGTTTTTACAATTTGTCCTGAAGGACATTTGGTAAAGTGTTATATCTCATTGGTAATAAAAAAAAATAAAATAAAAATAAATATAGCATGTGGGTGGCTACCCCAGCGGGGTGCCAACTTCGTGTTTGCTAAGTTATATCTTTCGTGTACACTAACGTGACGAAATCCTTTTGAAATATCGGGAGATTTGTTCTATCGAAGCTTATTAATTTTAGAAGATTAGAAACAGAGAAGGATACGGAATTCTGCTACATCGAACGACGTTTTAAGTGTTAAATTCATTGTTTTGAAATAATTTCATTCGATGCAAGTTTTCTTTGTTCCAGGAAGAAACTACTTAAAGACTTGCATACTTTTGTACCTCGTTATTTCTTCTTCCACTTGCAACGTACAATTTTATGGAATTTGTAACAATTTAAAGTATATTATGTTACTCACGTGAGGACCTTTGATGCCAGGTTCTCCCTTTCTTCCATGACCACCTCTATCTCCTCGCATCCCCTTCTCACCCCTACTGCCCTTCACCGGATAGTACATGGTATCTTTTTTCTTGTATTCGTCTTTACTCGGTGGCCCAGGCTCTCCTCTGTCTCCTTGTTCACCCACCGTACCTTTAGCGCCATATACAGTTTCACCCACTTCACCTTGCATGCCTGGCAACCCCATGGGTCCGCGGTAACCCTAAAAGACGATTCGATCGTTCGTTATATATCTATCATAAATGAGTAAGCTGACACGATATCACTTCGTTTCGTACTTTGTATCGTCGTATAGAATATATGAAAATTACGTTAACTCTGTATGATTGTATACACTCCATACTCTATTGCGTCTGTTATTTGAAAGCTTAGTTTTAAAAGAGTCAAATCTACGAGTATAATTTACCTGGAAAGTACTATGGACTCGAACGATTCTCAAAAGTCTCGTAAAACGAAATTGCATTACAGGCTAGATCGCGTTAGATCATAGTTGGCTCTAACCGCGTTACCGGAACGAAATTATATCCAATTTTTCATCTTTTACACGACAGAGTAAGAAGGCAACGTGCACGCGTGCACGGTGGCCAGTTTACAGAAGGGCGAATGCAGCTAACAGAGGTTTCGAGTTTCTCGGAAGTTGCCGATCGGCCGCAGTGGAATCTTCTTGAGAGGGTAGACGGCTCGTATTATCAGTGGCTGTCGTGTCAGCAGATAACAGGCTCTTGAAACGCGACGTTTCAGATTTCAGCGGATTCTGCCCTGTTTAGAGATTAACATGTAGCTTCGTTGCTTCAGCGACTGATCGTCGCCTCTTATCCAGCTAGTTTCATCCACATATTTCTATATTTGCTTACCATATTTTCTCGTTATTTTATCAACCACGAAATATCATTCGAACGTCACAGAATAACTACATATAGTAAATCGCACAATTTACCTGGAAATTACTCTACTGCCCTTCACCGGATAGTACATGGTATCTTTTTTCTTGTATTCGTCTTTACTCGGTGGGCCAGGCACAATTATTTGAACAATTATTATAAAAACTTTGACTTGTATATCTTACGTTGTATGAAACAGCGAGCAATTTTATTCGCACGACGAGATACCATCGTCGCGATTATCAAATTCGAAATCGACCTGCGTTCACCGTTTCGTCTTATCGTTAATTCCATTTTACACAGCGTTCGCCGGTCGAAACTGATTTTTATCGTAGCACGCGAGTTCGAGGGGGCAAGGACAAAAGGTAGTTACACGATCGTACAGCGGTGATTTTTACGAAGCTGCATGTAAGAAGATTCCATCGCGAGCACGTTATCAAGGCGCGATATCGCGCGGCCCATGAATTCCTTTAAATTCCAAGTCGCATCTCGTTCGCCTCCGCATTTCTTATTTCCGGCGTGTCCGTTAAATATTACCGGCCAACACTTAGTCAGCCAGACGATATTTCATGCGAGCAGGTGGCGTTTCGCAAAAAGGAACGAAACACGTCCAAAGACTGGACCGCCTCTCCCTTTCCTCGTCTTTTTCATTTTCTTCGTCGCTTCTCTCTTTCTCTGGTAGCCTCGCGGCTTGGCGAACGAATGGCACGACCTAAACGTTCGTACGAGGTTCACGAACCCTCTGGTTCGCCCGATCGGTCGTTACGGTACCCGAAGCGCGATACCAACGGATAAGTCGCGATCTTGTACTCACCATGTCTCCTCTCTCTCCTGGATAGCCCATTTCACCGTAGATCCCATACGATCCTTGGAAACCCTGGACAGAAAATTTACGATTTACCAATTATCAATGTATGCGATTTATGGTGTATGTTTTCTGTGATCAATCGACGATTTTCTAGTCGACGAGCATGTAAATTACGCACAGAATACTATTTAGAAGTGCGTAAGTTGCGAAACGACTTTACTTTAGCTTCTAGGGCTACTGCGACGACTGTAATCGCGAGTGCCAATTTACTATAAATAATAGTTAATTTAACGCGTCTTTTGCTATTCTTTTCCACTCCAAATAGAGGACAGTCGTAATAAATCCTAAAAGTTTATAGCCATCGTTTAAACGATAAACGACGCAAGTGTCATACTCGACAGAGTGATTTTTGTTACTTCTATTCGTAGATAAGATCTTCGTCTCTGCTACTTGAGTCGTTTAACATTTCAATTTTTCAATTATCCTTCTTTAGCTTTTTAGTTTTCAACGGGTCGTGGGATCTGTAGAGTTCGTTACCTCGGGTCCGTCGATGCCTGGATTTCCTCGAATACCTTTCACGCCCACGGAATTGATACCTCCGTCACCAGGCTCGCCAATGATCCCTGGATCTCCTTCTGGCCCTGGTTGACCACGTTCACCATGCATACCAGGCAATCCTGGTGCACCGGCACGTCCATCGGTCCCGTTGCATCCGTCCAGACCGTCTGGTCCCATTACACCTTCCGGACCGGGATTACCCTACGTCCAAGGATTTCATTATTCCAGATTTCTCTGATTCCTTCCGTTTTATTTTCACTCGGGTGAATCTCGACTAAGAGACACACGAAAGGTCGATTAACGAAAGGTCGCTTTGCTTCGCGAAGCTTCTTGGGAATCTTCTTGGATGAAGTTTTAGGAACACGCCAAGAAAATATTTCTTTAACACCGTTAAACATCTGAAGAATTCCCTTGATAAATACGTAAACATAATAAATTTCGTATGTATTTTCATAAAAAATATACGTACGGTAATATACTAAATTATAACGAATGCGTTTAGGTGGGTATTTGATTAAACTATTAGATCGTCCGAAGGGTTTCTTTCGTTTTATAAGGAAATAATGGATGCACAACATTTTCTGTTTTATATTATTTTGTCGAATTACGTATGATCGATTTTCTTCTATCAGAATAAAGATCATAACGTTCGACAGATTAGGTTTCGTGTTTGTATAAAGATGCGTCGCTGTAAAAGACGTGTCTGTAAAAGGAAGACACTTTTCGGACAATCTAATATTTAGAAAATTGGAAAATCCGAATATTTGGGTCATTTCAACGAAGGTAAAAGTTCATTTCATATCTTTGAGAAATTATCCGTATTTCAGAATAGTGTACTTAACGTTACGTGCTGTTTGAGTAAAAAAAAAATATTTCCGTCGTATTTATAAAATTTCATTTCAACGTTCAACAACGAAAAGACGTAGGAAGAATTCAAGTATTAAAGAGCCACG
This sequence comes from Bombus pascuorum, assembly GCF_905332965.1. Classification (NCBI taxonomy): domain Eukaryota; kingdom Metazoa; phylum Arthropoda; class Insecta; order Hymenoptera; family Apidae; genus Bombus; species Bombus pascuorum. Next base: position 1,840,633 of record NC_083488.1, on the reverse strand, counting down.
AACCGAATCTTTGTTGATGAGAATTCTTGTATATTCTATTTAACGAGCATGATCTTGTAGCCATCGCTACTCATTGCACAAGTTCCGGCCTATTTTTGTTTCTTCCCGTAAATAATATTTTTTCCTGATAAAAGACAATTTTTATCGTTCCCGTAAAATGGGACGAAAATAACAACTCTACAAAAGTTCACGCAGATACGTAGCAGTAAGGCTTTATCGATTTATTTACAGCTAAAGCGATCGGATCATAAAGTTGGCTCCTAGAAGAAAATTTCAAAACGTAATTATCGCTGACAATGAGTTTCAGATTTTATACGCGTGCAATGGTTTAAAAAGGCCAATATTATTCCCTTGCACGACTGAATCAGTATGTGTTAATGAAATCTAATAACAAAGAGAATTCGTTAGAACCTAAGAGAACCTAAGGAAACTGGTAAGAGGCGAAGAATTAATGGGAAATTTTGCGCGAAAGTGCAGCTGGTTGAGCATGATTCAGAAAAGACGTCTACAAATTGGTTGGGATATTTAAATTCATAGCTTGTGGAATCTAGATAACATCTGGCGGGTAAATTTGGAAATTCAGGCGAGTCTTGAATGTAAAAATTGAAACTCGAGAAACAAACTTTTAATGGAATGGAGATTTTTACGAACCGGTACTCCTGGAGCTCCAGGGAATCCTCGTATACCTTCGTCACCCTGAAAAGAAAATAGAGATCAGATTCGTCGAACGAGTATCTGTTTGCAATTGTAACTTCTGCCACGATCTTTCGCGACAAATATTTCATATTTTTATTCTCGGCGAAAAGATCGTGCGAGAAGTTTATAAATTCATGGAAAGATAAAATATCTTTTTTTCATTGGTTTTAGTTGGGAAATTTCAATAGGCTTACAGATTATAAATTACAAATCGCAATTATCAACCGCATATATTCTTTCTTCAACGACTGCAACAATAATCAGCTTATTCGACGAGACATCGGATGTAGTATTACCAGACCCATCAAGGATATCACACCCACTCTTCCTTTCCTATAAAAATAAATTTCACAATTATGCGTACACCGCCTACCACATATTTCTTTAAATACGTTACATCGTACATGATTCGTCGCAATTGCGAAAGTACGATTATTGCATCGCACAATTGATTCGCTGGAAGGCCATCTAATCAGTGGTGCAACTGCGACCGTTTCAAATGTGTACTTCCTGATCTGGAGGTGCTTGCAAAAGTGCACGATCGTTCGTGGCTGATAACGCGATTCCGTTCTGTGTGAAATAAAATGCGTCGTTAACAATTGCTAATATACTTTCGCGAGCCACTGTATCTTACCCTGCTTGTAATTTTTCATGACATTTATTTAGATATTGATAAAAGAAAGTATGGTATTTGTTGTTGAACAGGGTTGATAAGCTCGTCACGGTATCGGAGCGTTTACTCGTAGTATGAAAGAAATCATACTAGAAGACTTTTAAACAAAGTAAACTTAAAACGGTGATCGTTTTAGTAAAATTAATCCGATCGTCGCGTTTTACGTTTTGTAAAAGTCGTAAAAATTGATAACGGTATACTATCCTATTTTGCCTTTTCTAACAATAGGAAATTTCGTTCCCATTGCAAACGACAGTAGCGAAATAGATAAAGTTTTTACAAACTGCGGTACGGATGCGTTGTACGTCGAACAGGTATCAGAAAAAATAGAAAGATCCTTTTGCATCGTAACATCGCGTGTCACTTTGATCATAATACTATGAATTTTCGTTTTGTAAATGTTGCTTATAATACAAGATATAAGATGACGAAGGAAAATAAAAAAACTGATTTTTATACAAATTAGCAATGAACCTAGAAACGAGTATTTTCTATGCGGATGTTTACGTAGTTTCATATTTTTCCGAATGCAATTGGAGAAATGAGATAAAGATTCGTTCTATCCAATAGATATCTTCACGAAGCTTTAGCTTTGCTAATTTTGTTTACCATAAAGTGTACGTACAGAGCATAATAAATCATACTCGGCTACTTAACATTATCGTTATGACGTGTTTCCACATAAACATTTTTCACACCCTCCTAAGAACCACTTTACACACCACCGTCGTGCTGTACCATAATAATCCGTCGTGCCTGAAGCGTAACAACGAGGAGGAAGGAAAGGAACAGAGTCCAGCGCAACGAAGACAATTACTCCATATAAACCACCGTACGGGACAAACAATGTGCATGCATGCAGCATTTCACGTCGAAAAAGGAGTATCCCGCGGAAAGTAGTCCCCCGGGCAAGCAGCACGCGGTAATTTGCACACTCGCAATTCCGCCACCGTTTCTCTACCTACGAAACTCGAATTACTCGCATAATTAAGATGTACGGCTCGTGGTTCTGGTTAATTAACCGACGAACGTTAAATCGAGAATAAAAATAGTAAAGAGAAAGAAATCGAGAGATAAGCTTTTCAGTAGGAAGATAAAATGACAGAAACGTAGATCGAAGGTACGAGCAACGAAGATGGATCTCAGCTTGGAAACAAATTTTACGAAATTTAGTTTATGTCGTTCGGACGAAAATAACGTAGGAAGATACGAGAGGCGTTAGAATCGAATTACTTCAGGTGGAGAAGAAAATAGCAAAAATGTAGATCGAAGTGGAAACGTCTTCCTTTTGGAAGGAAGAAGAAGTGAAGGAAGAGATAAAACCGAAAACTGCTTTCTTATGGGTAAAGCTTTTTTGTGTTAATTCTCGTGACAAGGGGTGGAACGAGGGCAAAAGGAGTTTACGAGACGCGTCGCAAGCTTACCCGTGGCTTTTCACGCAACATTTACGCTCGCTCGTCTCCGGTGAATGCGTGGCAATCACGGAACGAGTGGTTATTTGTACCCTCCTCTACTTTCCTACTACCCTCGGCGGATCTGCTTTGATCCTGACGCGTGTCCGATGAGTGACCGACTACAGATTATTTGTGCGCTTATCTTTGACATACAATAACGACGTGGTTATTACATTTACGAATATCTACGCAGCTTCGCATCTTTATCAATGTAACTAAAGAAACAGAATCTCAATAGACGTTTCTTCCTCCTATTCGATGTTACAACGAGCTTCTTAATTTGGGTATTTTATACGTCTACGTGGATTCTATGTAAATTTTTATATTTACAGATACATAAACATTTCCAATCTAACGATTAGAAAAATTCTTTAAGTTTCAATCTTATTTATTGATTTATCAATCTAGATTATAATATAGAGAGAACGAATAAAGAGGAAAGATAGATAAAGGAAAGATAATCTTAGTTAAATTGTACGCATGTATAACAACACATAGAAGTTAGAAAATGAATGGCAATAATATTATTCTCGACTTTATCTTTGTCTATGCAGCATTAAAGTATAAACTATTTTGCTTGTTTTCCAAGTATTCGTGGAAACTGTAATTACATTGGGAAATTTTATTATGCATTAAAAATGCGTACGTTGCGTTAAGTACGAATTGCGTCTTGACGCAATCCTCGAATTAGCTTGAATTTTTATTTGTAATGGAAAATTCTTAGCTTCGTCAGATCTTCCGTCGACCATTAACGCACTTATCTTGCGTGATTACGTATACAAAACGGTAAAAAAAAAAGAAAAAAGAAACAGCTTTATCGGTTAACCTGTTGCACAACTCCCAAGAAGCACGCCTGATTGAGAATGCTGTGCCACAAGACTGTAAACTAATTAGATATCACTTCTTTTCCCGCTGAAATTTTTCATGAAACGCGATTTTACAACGATATTTCGATGACTATTTTCGTAAATTCTTCGTAAACTATTATGCGTTCCATCTGAATTACTTTAGCATTGTTTCATGGAAAGTAGTTGGAATTTTAATATCCGCACGATCGACCGTAAGATATACAAAGACTTGATAAAGTTCCGTGCTCGATACGAATCGATCGCTGTCGTTGGACCAGAATGGTCCTCCTGACCGAGAGACAAGCGTCCCGTTGCTACGCCGATCGGATCAACTTCCTTTGTCCATTGTCTTATTCGTGGTATCCACGCGCGTGTTTCCACGTGGCGTGCCACCATATCTCGCATTTAGAAATCTTTGGTGAACTCGTAAACTTATTAGCCGATACGGACAGCAGAGTCGCTCGTGGACTCTCGGAGCTGTTTCGCCCTGACACGATTGCAAAGTTATACATTTTATATTCGTAAAGTAGGATTAAGAAGAAATTCGTATTGAAAATAATAATTTGAATATTGTACACGTTTTTCATTTATCATACCGAATACATTTATGAATCATCGATGTGTGATATATACGCGAGTATATATGGAACGGTTATTTAAAATTTCCAACAAAGGGACGCGTAGTGAATAGAAGATTCACTGCCATTCGCCTGGAACGTGGAGAGCCGGCACTGAATCGTTTCGTGAAACAGGCGTAAAACGGATATATATCATTCGTGTTAACGATCCTGTATTTCACACTTTAATTATACATATCGGACATCCGAAATTGATGAACTATGTTCGATGTAGCGTCGACCTATTGCGGGACTCGCTTGTTCAGCGGAACGTTAATCACACCTCTTATTTACAATCGTTAAAGTGAAAAGTTATAAAGCGGCCCACCGATTCGCGGAATTATTTATGCGTTCGCGTCGATTTATCTTAATTATTTATCTTAATTGAGCGCGTCCGAGGAGGCTCTCGCGCTGTTACGTTTCCAAGTTGTCGCAAGGAAAGCGAAACGCGAATGTGTGCGAGCCGGCCGACTAAATTAATATGGAAACGCGGCTGATTCGTATTCGGGTCAGATAACAGCGGATTCGACAGCTACCCATGAAATACTCATGGGAATCGGTCCTCGTGCGTCGCGTCTCCTCGCGCGAAAGTCAGCTCTTATCATCGCGGCTTCGCGTTTCGAAACTTTTAACGACTCGATAACCGAGACTCGTAATTTTTGCCCGTGCGCGAAACGTTCGTCGTGGATGGCAAAGTATAATACGTATACGATCATGTGTAAAATAAACAAAGTATTTGTTATAATATTCAGTGAGCGAAATATATGTTTGTTTTATGTTTTCTTTATTTCATAAAAATATGAATATTTGATACGAATAATGAAAATTGTATAAAAAATCACAGTTTAGTAATTAAATGGTGATTTTTTAAAGAAATAGAAAAATATTATTCGATTATTTCTATAGATACGCGCGTATTTAGACAGCTAGACACGCAAGCGAACAAATAAATAGTAGAACAGACAGCATAGTGGAATTAATAGCCAGACAACTAGCTACGTAGAGACAAGGATAGAGGGATATGTATGGAGTAGAGAAGAAAGGGAGGCTGAAAGTAGGCCGGGTATAAAACGGACAATAATTGTTCTTGATAAATTCATATGACCACAAATCGTTTGTAATTGCTCAATATTTCAACGGCCTCCATGGAAGCTGCGTGTGCTTTACTAATTATGATTGGGAAAACGCATGCCGCTGAAATATTACCGAACAGGTACCGAGTCGAATATTTCTATATTTTCCTGGTGAATCGATTTTGCCACGCTACCTATCGCCATACGTTTTGCCGAGTAGTTAAATTGAGAGACCGGCAGAAACTGCTCGGAAACTTCTTTCGCCTTAAAGCAATCTTTAAAGTACCTAGAAGTAAGTAGAAAAGAATCTTTAAAAGCTATGTTTCACGAACGTGAATAGAGGAACAGGGCATTGGGTAAATATCGTTTTATTTGGAATATCTTATTAAAAGAGATCTTCGATTAGAATTATAGCGATGGTAATGAACAGGCGCTGTGATTTATTTAAATTGATATTTGAATCGATCGATATGTTATACGACGATGATATAATATTTATCGAAATTCGGAGACATTTGGAATAAATTGAAAATAAGGGGCAGGAAGGTTGTTCACCTTTGGAAAACATGAATTTACGGTGCAAGTACCAGAGAGTATAGTTGGTAGAGGGTACCGGTGCCTACCAAATATGGTCAGACTCGATACAAATTGACACACTTCCTTTTAAGGGCTTGCACTGATTGGTCTGGTGTGAACTCAGGGAAAGGGTTAAATCTAGGATGACGAGTCATAAATCCTCTCCTTAAACGGAAACCGGCGAATCCGAGATGAAAGTTTGCACGATTGAAAAGTAATTTCGGTGTAAAGATGATAAATTTTATAAAAGAATCTTTATAAATGAAATCGATTGGTCGAAAAATATTTAATAAAACATATACATATTATTTCGGAGAAATCCTTGTTCTCCAATGGAATCTGCAATTTATCATTATTTTTCTATATTTCTATATTGATGTTTGATTCGTATATCTATATTAATACCGTACTATATAATGAAACTCGTCATTGTTAAAACACGTCTGTACTGACGTATATACTGACGTATTTCAACGTTGTAACATTTTGTTCAATTTCGTTGGTAATTAGCCTCTCCTTTAAATTTCATGCTACGCGTGACCATCATGGACCATCAATTTTATAATTCACGTTTCACAAAATGTCGAAATACCAACGTCAAGCTGATCAAAGTTACGTATGTACGAGCGAGCCTTCACAGACCGAATAACGAACGAACAAACAATTTTGTCAATATCGCAGTACTTACGTTCGTATTTTTCAATCTCGTTCGAACGATGGCCCACGTTTGTCGAAATATCGTACAATTTGACGGATAAAACACGTTTACGGTTCTCAATTAGCAGAGTTGGCTAGCCGATGACAGGACCAACCGAGAGACGATTAACTTCGTCGTTTTGCGCGAATAAAAAAGTTCCGATCGATTAATCGTCTCGTTGACAATGTACGTAGATTAATTGTCGTGTTTGATACGAGATCAAAAGAACTTCTAATAAGCCGACCACGGAGCAATTAATGTTAAAAGCCAGAATAAAGGTTCTATTCGATGTATCATTTTGTGTCGTGGATTCTTTTTTCTGGAAAGCTCCTCAATTCCTTTTTTTTTTAATCTTCTTTTGTTCACAGATAAACTATTCGCTGAAATTCTGTGAAACGTTAAGGAAGGAAGGGTAGGCAGAGCGTATCTGGTTATGAGATCATTCGACATCCGGTTTCACACTGCTGGAAGCATAGAATGATCTGTCAATGGGAAGTGCGTTATCGCAATACGCGTGGTATGTCATCCTCCCTTTTTCGTTCTTTTCTCTCTCTCTTTCTGTCTTTCGGTCGGTTCGCTTTTAATGGGACGACCTAATTTCGTGAAAATCTTACGCGAAGAAAGACGATTCAAATCACCCGTTAGATTAGAGCAATCAGCATGAACGCGAACATGGCGAAGGCTTGCGAAATTGCACGGTGTAAGCGTGGGATAAATATCGGTGGATAAAGAATGTAGGAACGGATTTCCAAGAATAGAGTTTTGGTAAATTTCAGATGATTTCAGTTGGCGTTAAAAATAATATTATACCGGGTAATGATATTCTATCGTGTGGCTGTGACTGTGTATTTCAGACGGTGTAACACATTTGCTGTATCGATACGTGGAAAAAGTTTTATTTTATCATATACTTTATCGTCTCCCCTTTTCGTTTTCCAGTATTAAGTCGGAAATTTTGTTGTTCGGTAATCAAACTCGATCGAACACCGGCCAATCCTCAATTTTCGTAAACATATTTTCTACGAATTAATTAATTCGATAAATTTACACCGAATGACGAATCAACGATAAGAAAGTCAGTTTTTTCATACGCGAAATCTCGTAGATTTTATCGAATTCGATATTCGTCGGATTTTTCGCGGTAAAAGCGTTGCCAGTAACTGCGAGGTATTAGATTCAAGCGATATGTATATGATTGCAGAACGGAAATGCTTCTCACCCCCACATTTTGCGATATGAGAAGACGAGCGAACGCGTAGGACTTCGCTGCGTGTATCCGTTCTATGGCTGTTATCACCTTTCGGTATCCGTTATCGCTGCATGAAATGTACCGGCAAATCAACAATGGGTCGAATGTGAATTGAAAGAGATTACTGCGATTTTCAATAAATCTTCCTATCAGACCAGCGAGCCCATGCTTTATGGCGTGTTTTTTGACAAACGAATTTTACGTGCAACAGGTAGTTATAAAATATCTCTCGTTATATCGATAATTTAATTTCTAAATCGATTGTTTTAAACCTCGGAAAATAGCAATACACAGCCAATATAGTTCACAGGATTGCTCGTAAATGGAAAAGTAGCAAAGTTAGAATATATAAAAGATGAAATTGATCAGTTTGGTTAACGTACTTTTTGCAACAGGTTGAGACTGATATCGAATTCAGCAAAATTGATGCGATGATTTTCAAACTAACTATTACGTCAGGGAATACGTACATCCTTTAAAGCGTGTATCAGAAAATCACGCACTATCGTAGAGTTCAAACGAAACATAAATGATGAAACTCGAGCAATCGATGCCCCACGATTGCTACGAGTAATCGAGTATTTTTCGACCCAATTGCTAGAATATACCCGCTATCGAGGAGGATTCAACGATTAATAAATTTCATAATACATACTGCTTTTTTAATAAGCCTGTTCTATCTCAATCTAATTTGAACATACGTTTTTATCGTATAAAATACTTTCAAACATAAATACGACAAAATTATTTCCAGCAGAAACGAGGCGATGCATTGGAAGATAGAAGATCCGTAAAGAAGGCAACTTTGTATTTAAAAGATCGAAAATTCGAGCGACTTATTTGCTTCGGTTAACAGATTAAACGATCATCGACAATTCACACGTATAAAAACGAATGTCACGTAAATTTGTTCGGCTATCGACGATGGGGTGGTACAAAGTGCGAATGTCACGAGGGGTTAATGGCACGTAGGTTCAGTATCAAAGAAGGATAGCCGCGTGGCAGAGAGAGGCGTATCGTCGGTGAAACGGAGATTTCTTTATCGGCGCTTAGATACCCTACTTCGTTCAAGCGAAACAAAACAGGGGTTACACGTGCTCGTCCCAGCCTCGTCAACGTCGCCGTCTCTTTTACCGCGTGGGCGTGCACTTCTGTTTCCTTTTTTCCTACCTCGTGTATTTTCTCGTCGCCTTTTAGTTTGCTCTTTGATCAACTTGACGATCCCCACATGGACGACCTTAGATTTTTCTAATTGTTTACCGTGCAGGAAATCTTCGTCGGTTATTAATAGATTCGGCCCAGCCTATTTTCTTTTTCATCTCTTCCAACTTTACTAAAATCTACCACAGCACTCGATACCGATTATCAAAAAGCTACGAACTTCTTAAAGAACCTACGTAATTTTACTTTTTCTCTCGAAATTGACTATTTTTTTTTTTTTTATATGTCACTCGTCTATCAAACCGACGCGTCGTGACAACTAACGCTACGAAAAGCGCAAGGAAACGGGAATCGAGTAATCTCGGGGCGGAACTGCAATAGGAAAGGCCCGCGTTTCTGTTAATTCGTGTCAATCCTGATAACGAGACAACGACGTAGACGACGATTTCATCGGTCAGTTCGTACAAAATAGTCGTGGCACGTGGGTATGCTTGTAATATGTAATATCTGGGTAATCGTTACGTAGATAGGGATCAATGCCAAACGCGAGGAAGGCGAGATGCTGCAATTTATCATTAACGCCTACGTCCTGAACCGTCGGGCCGAATTGTTAACCCAAAGCGCAGAATTGTGCCATTCCCACCACTTCGGTGGTAATTTCGGAACGAGGTCTGCAGCTTTTGTTCGCCTCTGGCGACACCACTGCACCGAATAATTTTTCAATCCAGTCGTTTTTTACAAGCTGCATCGAGTTTATTTCGATCGGTTTTGTGATCGTGTCGCTTTTACACGGGTTTTGAACGTGGGGGAAGCTCGCGCGTACTTTCGAAATTTCGCACGTCAGTTTTGATCCTCCAGATTGGCGCAATTCGATATTTTCATATTTTATTACGCGGTTTAGAGATATATTCTACTTTTTAATCCTACCTCGGTTCTCTAATTGTTTATGGTTCAATGTCGTTTTAAAAAAGACTTTGAAAGAAATTTTTTCTGCTAGTACTTTTTGTTTTTTGTAGTAACGATTCTTTCGTATTCTTCTTAAATTTGAGAAATTTTCGGAATATATTCTCTAAGGGGAAACAATATTTTTGCAACGACACATATATGTATTAAAGATATTTTAACTGCATAATTTTAAAGTTTAAGTTTTAAAGTTTTAAAGTTTAAAGATTAAAGTTTACATAAGTTTAAAACTTACATCAAACAATGTATCGAAAAAGTCTCGATATTACGCGGAAGAAGAAGTATATCCATCGATTGGAAGAAATATTTTATTAACGCGCAGAAATATTCTTATTCGACGAAGCCACTCTATACGACATCGCACGAGCAAAAATCTTCTTTCAAGTGGAGTGGTATCGCGAAATAACCACGGAGAGGAATGTTTATTTTTTCACTTGTTGCTTGGTAAAGTGTCGCGTCAGTGCGGTACCATCGAACACAGCATCCGTTCTCCAGAAAGGACCATGACGTCAGCGTGTTCTCGCGCGCGCGTTCCTTTTACGACACGTTTCGTGCGAATCTACCAGCGACAGAAAAAGATTCTCAAAGCTGTAGTTCGTTTGAATTGAACTCGATACGCGGCTAGAAAATTAGAGAAACTGGGAACATCGTTACACGAAGGTTAACTGTGAACACCAGCGACGTCGAAACAACGATCGAGTTAATCGAGTGCGTCAGCCTCGACTTTATGGTCGCCATAGCGAATGGTACCGGAAGATTTACGATCGTCAGGCCAACGATGAGCCCGATGAAATTTACATACGACCGCTCGAGATTTCTACTTTGCTCTTACGGCCAGATATTTAACGAATATTTTTGAATAAATGAAAAAATTATGCGTATCCTTCGTTTTATTGTCACGACCAACCTTTATTGTCCAACCCACGTTTCTACAAACTGCGTGGAAATATACGAGATCGTTATTCCTCCTACATCTAGCTGCAAATCGATGTTTTTAGACAGTAATGACGCACGGTTATCGAATAGATATTGAATAATTCTGTGAAAAAATAACATCGTCCTATGAAGAAACATCGCGCTATTGGAAGAAATGTCATTACGGTTCATTGTGAATTCATTGTCGTTGGCGGTTATTACTATTTTAAAATTTTATGATTTGACGATTAATCCGATATCAATCGTTGTGCCGTTAACGGGAAAGTTTATTATCAAGTTGGAAGAACTTAACATTCTTTGTAATTTGGTATCAGTTTATTTAAACGTCTTCTTTAAGTAAAGTATTTAACTGCGTAAAATTTAATTTATCTTGTAAACGGTGAAATAATTTAATTTTACGGGAGGAAAATGTACCATTTTCGATTGGTTCCTACTTTATCGCATTTTGCTACAATTTGTAATTTTTGTAATTGCCAATTGATTTTACCTTGGTAATATAAACTGTACGATAAGAGACAACGCTAATTACGATAATTAATTAGAAATTGTTCGATAGGATCCGCTCCTAGCTTAAATTTATAACATCTGCTGCGATCAATTTTCTACGACCAATAGTATTCTACAAATTTATATTAACGCTGTATTATAATTTGTTCCAAAATAAATGGTCAAGCTCGAATTGATCTAAATATTCTGATACCAACGATCTAATAAATTAGTTACCTAGAAGAATTATTATCGTCATAAAGTTCAATAAAATTATCATTTGTTCCGTTTATGGCATCTTTTTAAGCTGCGTAAAAAAGGTCAGAAGCGACGAAGAAAATCGGGGATACTGGCAACGTTGCAGCGGTCGAAAAGGTCGCTCTCGATGCAGTGGTACCAGAAAGGGCCATGACGTCATCCAGATGACTCGTTTGGAGCCGCCGGCGTCCCGATGTAAAAGATGCAATCCGTATGTGTCGTAAAAAAGAGAAAAATGTGCTCGTAAAGTCTTATCTTGCCGCAAACTGATAGATGTTCATTAAGGAGTCGACTGCGCAACCGTGAAGTAGCATTCTCTTAACATGGTTCCGCAATATTTCGCATCGTTTTGATAAAGGTCCTTATCACCTCTTTGCTGCATCCTCTATTCTTCTTGTGACCTGATTTTTTTATGCAACTTTGTAACTTGCATAATCGTACGACATCTTTGCTTATTACGTGTACTTTGGGCAATATCCCACTTTCAAATTTCCCATAAATCCATAAAAATCCACAGTTTAGTACGTTATTTGGTATATTTAATATATTTTATTCCATCGTGGTGTTTTTTAAAATTTTACGAGATTTTGAAAGATCAGAGAACCAGCGAAAAAGGTAAACAGGAAAAACAAATATTGTATCAATATCAACTTCAACTATTTGCCATCGAACTTTAATTTCAACCTTCGACCGCAACGATCGACGATCGTTGATCACGATGACGGGCGACATCATCGATCGTAAGACAGCGTGATCGGATACGGTTCGTAACGTACGAACTCTCCTTATTTTCTCTGTCTGGTCCCGAGTCAGCTCTTCGTCGAAGACGAACCATTTCTGTTTCTCGTCATGGTGTAATGTTCCATCATATTGTATCGGGTTCGGGTTGCGAAAGAATGGATTCGCGGTACTTCTGTGCAAGAGGATCGAGTGCGGGCGGACTTTGTGGGAGTTCCGCGGTAATTCCTTCTCGTTCTCCGCATTTGGAAACGCTCCGTTTCTGGCGGCTGACGCCATACCGCTCTTTTTTAATCCCCCTTTTGAACGCGTACACGCGTACTCAGCAACAATTTCATCGAAAATCGAACCGAAAAAAGCGGCTCTGGTATCCTCGTTAGCTGAACAAATGGAGAGAATACGATAATCCCGCTATGCGATTTCGATTGTGTTCCTTCCGCGTATTCGGTTTATGCAGTTTTAGCAAAAGAGAAGTGGATCTAGATTTTTATTTTTAGACGTACAGTTATGTTCGATCTTGATATTCTACTATTTCTTTTACACGTATACGTATTATTTGTTCGTGTCATTTTTAAACGTTCAATTTTTAACTGTGATATATTACGTATTATTAAGTCGTCCGAAAAGTTTCTTTCGTTTTATAAGGAAATAACGGATGCACAACATTTTTCGTTCTATATTATTTTATCGAATTACGTATGATCGATTTTCTTCTATCAAAATAAAGATTACAACGTTCGACAGATTAGGTTTCATGTTTGTATAATGATGCGTCCTTGTAAAAGACGTGTCTGTAAAAGAAAGCCACTTTTCGGACAACCTATTAGTATTCGTATATGAAATTTTCTTTTGAAGAACTTTGAAGATTATAATTTCAGAATGCAATTATTACGGAATTATTGGATACTTTTGAAATTATTAGCTATGCGTTGAATTGATTTTAAAGAATTTTTTAATTAAAATATGCTAATGTAGAATTAAAGTGATCGATGTAACAAGTACCGTATTTTTAATCATGGCTGCCCATGAAGGAATAAATATTTCGCCCAATTCTGGAGGACCAATTTAGGCACTTCTCGACGGTTACGGACTGCGGAAGCAATTAAGAAGCAGCTGCGATACTACGGATTCACATAATTTCCTCGTATTTTATTTTCTGCTAATACACCCACGATGTTGAGTTTGACTCATGGTCATAAAAAAAAAAAAAAAAAAAAAACAAAAAATGAAGCATAGAAAGAAGAAGAAGACGAGGCATCTGTAGCCCTCATTAAGTATTTTACGATGTAATTGCGTCAGTTACTAAAAACTCTGCCTCTACCAAAATTGTTTAAGCAATCGTACGTTTCGGTTGAACGTAATACGATAGGACTTTTCTCGATTTTCAATATACGCGATATAAATCAGCCCTTTAACAACCAAACTGATCGATATTATTTTTCATGGAACTTAACTTACGGGATTTGTCAACTTTTCGGTTTTCTAGCGACTCGAATATCATCATCCAGATTTATGTTTGGATTATTCACACGTTATATGAGTAAGAATTGGAATAAAGATATTTTTCCTGTATGTATTTTGAAATTATTGATTATGGATATATGCGGTTGAATAATTGTAAAACTGATTAATAAATCTATTTAATCATGCAATTTTCAAGGTGAATAATATCGTGAGATAGGACTGTTCGCTTACCCTGTAGCCCTTTTCTCCTGTACCACCATATTCTCCAGCAGCACCTTTTTCACCTTTTGGACCAGGTGGCCCATCTGGTCCGATGTCACCAGGAAGTCCTTCTGGTCCCTGAGGTCCAGTAATACCAGGGAAACCTGCTGTACCTTTTATCCCCTTGCAATCGCATTTGTATGAATCTCTGCAGATCTGTAACAACATCGTGAAATTGCAACATAAATTATTAATTCTTTTAGTTGTTGTTTGATTATTGCTAATTATTTTACGTATTATTAATCGATTAAACGATAAACCCTTAAGCAATGTTGGCTTCAAATTTCAGTGTCTCTTCTTTACAAAAACATCAACATACGAGATACGTTCCTGTTACTAACGATCGATAAAGCTACATTTTCCTCTGCGTCTAAATAAAATTTGGCCCTGAAAGGTTTAAGTTTGTGTCTCTAAAATTCCCTCACGATTTCGTCGAGACAACACCGGCTTACGGATGTTAATTTGCGAATAACATACGCCACCGCATCTCGAAGGACCGTATCTGTTTGAACAACGCGAAAGAGAAGAAAAATGTAATCGCACGCGTTTGTTTCGGAGGATGAAAGCTGTTCTGCTTATGTCAACGAGACTTTAAGAACGACCAACGTCCAGCTTTCGAAGAAATCCCGGTACGATGTGTGTACATACATACAAGACACGTGTTCTATCTTCGTCATTTTTTTCATCGTTCTACAACATTATCTTCATCTCTGCACGAATAAATAACGTAATGTGCGTACGAATAATAACGTTCGCACGTGCGAGACACGGATTCATTGCAGCGTATCTTTTATATCGAAAAATGGAGCGGCCACGTTTGTGTTTCTTCGGTTATTCGCCTAGTGGTTGGTTATTCAGGTGCTCCGATGTTTGTTGGAATAGTCGAATTTAGAAATTTCGAGCGTTCACCTTACCGGCTTGTTAGAATATCCTAGTTTGTGGCTCGCAGCAACTATACGTCACTTTAAGCGTGATAAACAAGCTTTCCGCTTAAGAATTCCAAAGTTATTTTGAACTCGTGTAATCATATCTTGCGTTCTGTGTTATTTAAGCTTCGAAAAATGAGTTTCAGGGAACTTTTTATCCTTTCTTGTATTACGGTGTTCTCAGAGAATAAATTTGAACATTTTTCTTTATTATTAATATTCCACGATATTCGCAAAATGTGTAATATTTTAACTAGTTAAAATAATGTTCTGTATAGCGAAACTGTATTATGTCGTTGAAAGAGATACAACTTACGTTAATTCAATCGCGTTAAATCTGTTGAAATATACAAAGAAAAAGAGGAAAGGAAATGGTTAATTCATTAGGCAATACACCCTTGGACAAAAAGATAGCACATGTGTGCTATCATTAATTTCTCATAGATAGAGTCCGAATTTCCCAAGTTTGACGAATGGCATATAAACAGTACCTTGTAGTAATAAGGTATATGAGCTTGAAACTGTATCTTCGCTATTCCTCTTGTATTTATCAACAATGATTGTGAAATCCGGTCGGCGAAATGATAGCACACTTTCAAAAGTTGTAGTGTTTATTATCTACTAAATTGTACAAAAATAAAAAACCTTTTAAAATTTAATAATGTGTGGATCCTCCCTTATTCTCCACCACCTCCAGCATTCGTTTCGGCAAAGAACGATATAGTTTTCTAATATAATCCAGCGATATATTTCTCCATTCCTCTTCAAGGCACTTTTTTAACTGATTAATACTTTCAAATTGCCTATTTTCTCTATAAACGGCATTGCTTAATTTACTCCAACAGTTTTCGATTATGTTTAAATCGGGGGAGCATGCAGGCCAGTCCAAAACTGCAATATTTTCTGTTGAAAAATATTCTTTCACAACCTTAGCGGTGTGAACTGCAGCATTATCTTGCTGAAAAATAAAATCTTGTCTCGCAATATGTGTTGCGTACTTTGCAATTTGATTTTGTATCAAATTACGATAGGTTATAGCATTCATCTTGCTGCGAATTGATATTAAATCAGTCTTTCCGTTATACCCAATACCTGCCCAAAGCATAATGCTACCTCCACCCATTTGACGCCGTATTTGTGACAATTTTTTTTTTCTTACATCATGATAGTAAAAATTGAATCCATCTGGGCCATCTAAATTAAATCTTTTTTTATCTGTAAATATAACTTTCCTCCACTTCTTGTTCCACCGTATATGTTCTTTTGCAAAATATAATCGATGCTCCTTGTGAATCTGCTTTAGAGCTGGTCTTCGTTTTAATTTCATCCGCTTTATGTGCGCGGATTGTTGTAGTACACGTCTGACATTCCGAGGATTAGTTTTTACGCCAACTTTTTCTGCAATTTCACGTGACGTGAGAAGCGAATTTGACGCGGCACGTAAAATTGCACGTTTTTCACGAGTACTAATCGCGGAAGGTCTCCCACTGCTTTTTTTTGTTCCATAATTATTTACATCTTTCAGTAAATTATAAATGACTTTCCGACTTCTACTGAGAACTTTTGCAATTTTAGAAATAGTAAAGTTTTCTTTCTTTAATTTCAAAACTGTTTGAATCTCTTCACTATTTAGCTGTTTTCCACGTCCCATTGTTTGAATCGAAATTTGTAAGGTTTCTAATGAAATTCTTCTACTTTTCACTACGTCTACACCACTCAGAATACACAGAAATACTAAGGAATGGAAACAAAATGCTTGGTGTGCTATCATTTCGCCGACCGGATTTCACAATCATTGTTGATAAATACAAGAGGAATAGCGAAGATACAGTTTCAAGCTCATATACCTTATTACTACAAGGTACTGTTTATATGCCATTCGTCAAACTTGGGAAATTCGGACTCTATCTATGAGAAATTAATGATAGCACACATGTGCTATCTTTTTGTCCAAGGGTGTACATCAAAGATTTTTCTCTACTTTTATTGACTTTTCTGTATGGTTTCGATACTACCAGGAATCGTTCGAACGGTTTGCAAAAATATTTACAAGTTCAAATCCAGTCCACGGGCGAACTGTTTATCGAAAAAGACTCCGGGCAGTTACTTTTTTAAATAGAATCCGGTAATTCGAGCCGGATCGCTGGAATATTTTAATGACAAGGATTTATGTAACAGAAGAAAAAGCGAATCTGCACTTCAGTTACCACCCACGATCGCAAAGACTGCGCGAAATCAAGGTCACTGTTGCATTAATGCATCAGTTTAATGCCACCTACGTGATTGGTTGTGACAAGTCACCTTGTTTTTAATCATGTGTCAAGGTATCCCCGTGGCTTTGGAGTTTTGCGAGGACCGTATTTACCGCAACATGCGGTCGACGATGAACTTTCGATTATTTGATCGGTGGATCGTAAACTTCTTAATCTCTTTCTAAGAATTGATCGTCGATAATGATGTACGTAAATGGAACAGAATCGCATTTTTTAAAGAGTTATTACGAAATAATAAATGCGAAGAGAGAAATTTCGAAGAAATTTGAGTCTGACTATCGTAGTCTTGCAGATAAGATTATATAGTAATTTCGTTCAAATTTTGAAATTCATTACCGAAATTCAAGGAAAGTATATCTCGAATTACATTGATATATCGGCAGAGTAAAATATTCTTCGAAGATAATCTGGTATAAAATTAAATAAATGACTTTTTGAAAACAGTCACCTTATTACAAAAAGTTAATCAGGTACATTTCTCACAGAAGTCCATCAGATACATAGTAAAAATTAATATTAGCAAACGAAGATTTGTCATAAAATTAAAACGAGCGATCATGCACATTATCAATGATTCCTTCGTACATCTCTCGAGTTAAAACATCTAAGAAAAATACGATTGATTAAAGAATTGAAAACTGTCGTTTTGATTTTCGAGACAGGTAAGGAAGAACTAAAATTTCGATTTCACGTTTCGTCTATGCATTTTAAGAATGAATTACTGGCATCGGCAATTGCCAGACAACTCCATATAAGTTTCGAGCGAAAAAAATAAACGGTATGTTTTTTAAGAAAGTAGGTGAGCTTGTACGAAATGACTCGGCACATGGGTCCTACATAAAGCGAGACCGTAACTCTTTGAGGATTTCGATCTTCGAGCCGTCTTATCTGTCGCGATGTTCATTTTTGTATGATGACCTCGTCGCGAAACGATCTTCCAAATATGTAATGCTCGCGGCGTGTCTGCTTGCTCTTAGCCATCGGCATGACGTAATATTCCAGCTTGGACGAGAGTCGCGTTCGCAAGTGACATAATTTCGCGATTACGCATGAGGACGATCTATCGCGAATTACGTCCTGCCCCGTCTCACGAATTTCAACAGTGGAAAAATTCTTCGTTGAATTTATTCATTGAAATACATATAAATTTGTATCAACTTCTTTCGCTTATTTTTCGTATCCATCGCGATCTTTTATGATTAAAAAATTATGTTATCTTATGTTCGACGAAAATTTAAAGAAATCATTGTTAATACGCGTGATCTTACGTTTGAATTTCACGTGAAAGTATTTTACAAGTATTAAATGCCGTTTTGTTTGACACAAAAATTCGAAGAGTAGCAACGTTTTTCTTTTCAGGACTTTTCAGGAAAGAATCGGATAATCCAATTTTTGTTCTTACTCGGTTCCTTAAATCAGTCCTCCTCGCGTCCCCAAAATTGCAAATACATAATGCAAATATGAAAATTATTACTTCGAACGAAGGAAATAATATTAGACGTTACATCGTGCAAAATAGAATTTCAGAGCTGAACAGGTAATGTTAGATGACTAGCTTCCTGTTAGACTTTAGTCAATAAAGCTAGGCGGAAGCGTTCGCTTTAGCAATTATTTTCTGAAGTACTATTCGTCTCTGTATTGATTTTTCCTTTTAACCTACATACTTAGTACCTAAAACGTAAATTTCTGTGAAATATTCTTAAACCTCCTACTAACTATATTATTAAAATATTTTACGTTCGAACGTTTCACCCTTCAAGTTTGTATAAATTTACCTGAGAATTTTTCTTATGCTTTAAACCGATCTCTGTCGATCTTTGCTTAAATATCAGCAGATATTAACTAGATTATCATTGCGCGCAAGTTGCTTGTTTAACACCTTGTATATAAGGTATAGACAGGAGAATATATCGCTCTTGTATATTCCACCAATGGTAAAGGACGCGTTAAACGACACAACAGAACACATACTGTGTTACACGTTTTAACTGATAATCTACAATACATCGTGAACGAAGTGCACCACTTAAGCTGAGAAGACTGTCCTTGTCGGCAAGTTTATGCGTTATGAATATGTATCCACGCCAATGGAATCGCTGTTTTAATATTGAACGTGATATCTAAGAAATTAATTGTCCTACTTCTTCCCTTAATATCACTCTGTTTCACGTTACATGCGTCAACTGTAATACGACGGATAAAATTAAGGATAAAATTTGTCGTGAATTTTATATTTGTTAATCCTAATCGTTTGAGAATTTCGTTTACTCCCTTAATTGTTCGCAACTCTAGATAATTTGGTTTTTAATAATTTGCGTTAAAGGTAACGATGATCAGAGTACCTTTTTTACTTGAATTTTACAGTCTCTTAATCTTTCTAAATATGCTTAATCGCGATTTTAAATTGCATTGTTATAGTATATTTTGATAAATTATTGAAATAAAGTTAGAAATTTTGTAAATTCTCTGTAATAATAATCTCACGTACAAGTAACTTATACTTATCTTCTTATACGATTTCTTAAGTTATGTATATTAGAACATTTCTATCCTTTCTCCGCCTACCGGCACTAATACTACAGAACTAAAAGCGTATAAGTAAAAGGATGATAAAGTATCTTTGAGATATCTTCTGTGTTTCAGAACTTTTGAAATGATGGTGTTAACGTAATCGCGAAGAGCATGTTCCAGCATATGCCACCAGTTCCCAGTTTTCACCGAATGGCGGACGTTTACGAGATCCGTTGGTCCAAATATTTATATTATACCGTTTAGGTTCCTGGATCTATGATGTCACATTTACCGTAAAACCTTCTAAACAGTTCCTTTTTTCTTGGATCGTCGCAAAGAAGCTTTACCAACTAAATCGTTTCAAGTTTTTCGCATGTTATAACATATCATTCTTGTATGAGTAAAATAACAGACTTTGTAATTCTATGACTTTATATGGCAGCGTGGAATAAAGGAAACGAGAGGAGATAATATCAAAATCTCACGACTTTTTACTCGAAATAAGAAAAAGACTAAGAATAAGGTCAGTTTCTTCTTCCTCGTATATGGGTAATATAAAATTTTCCCATGGCAGATATTATGAACCATCGTAGATGATCAAAAATAAAGTATGTCAATAATAACTCTAATAATCAACCAATCCTTTTAGAACGATACATCTTGTCGCGTTAATAGGACAGAAACGCGAATTCATTAGATCGCTTTAATTTTACCGTATTCCAATCGGTCGATCACTACGATATCTCGTTCCAGTGACACGAAATTTTAAGCACTGATCCTTTTCCAAGCGAAATACGAAGATAATTGAATTTGAATTTTCTCCGTTCTCAGAATACGGTACACGATCGACAAAATTTTTTAATTATCTGCCTCCATCGTACTTGCACCTTTTATCCGGCTGATTTTTAAAAACCGTTCGTCGCGTGTTTCTATTTTAAAGACGGCAACGCTCGACTTTCCTCGTTTATCGAACGGAAAGAGAAGCCTCTCTCGAGCAAATTACACCCGGCGGGTTTAACGCGCCACTTTAATTTCCCCCATCCCTTCGTCGTTCTGTGAACAGGGCACCACCCAACTGATTACGATTGCAATGCCGGACATTCGACCGATAAATGCACGCCAACAATGGTCGGTGTACGGCGACGTGGAATTAACGTATTGTTAAACAAGTTCTACTCGGGCAGGTAATGCGCGTATTCACGGCGAGATCGCGGTACAGCTCTTATCGAACATACGGCGTTATGCCATGGGGTTCGTGTTCCATGGTGAACGCACGATCCCGTGTCCGGCGATAGAACGAATTCGATACTTGGAATTTTCCTGCGATTCAACTGCAGGGGATTCTGCAGTCTCGAAGAGAAGCTCGTTTCGAGCGTACTTTTTCAGTCGTTAAGTATTCTAATTGTTATCTTGCAAGTTGCGTGGTAAACGGGTTGTACCAGTATTTATATAAAGTTCGACGATAATTTCAGGTTACATTGTTTGCTCATTTTTAGCGATTTTATTTGAGAGATATTTCAAAATATTTTTGATTTTGAAATACCCGGAGCAAAGTCGTGACTGTGAAACGTTCGAAGCAAAATTTCTCACTTCGATGCGAGTATTCACGGGAATTCCTATCGCTGCGAATATTTTCATTGATTGATAGCGATCTGTACGTTTATGATCAATGCGATTCGCGTAAAGTAAAGAGACGTGGCTCGACTTACGCAAACGAGTCTATCGGGGAATCACCCTTTGCGTTGTAAGCAGGAAATCTGAGAGACGATAAAGCCATTCGCGGGTAATCGTTGTTGGCTAGGGCTAGGGAGGGCTCGATTCGTTGCGCGTTGCCTCCGGTGAAAAGCAACGTGACGCTTAGTTAGGCGTTTCACCGCGATAACGATAACCAACATTGCTTCTCGTCGACAATAATCCAACTTGACTGTGTTCCGTGCTGGATATACCAGTACATATCTGCTATTGTGGCCGGTCGATGTGTACTCTTACTGGTTTATTCTTTAATTGGAAACACTACTGTATTTATGGGTTAATGAACGCTTGGAACGAGTTTTGGATTATTCAAGGGAGGCATTAAAAAGTGGCGCTGAAATTTCTTGATAACGTAGCTTCCGACATTTTGCGGATAAGAGATTTTGCGAACGGTGCGTGTAAAACGTATCGCAAGCGATACAGATATCGGTCGAACATCGTATCGGTAACACGGCTGCGCCAGTGATAAATTATGAAATACTTTCCCTTTGAACCAGAATTTCGTAAAGATATGTCAAACGATGACTGATTATATCCGTGAGCATATTTTACAAAAAGAATAATTCATACTTCGGACAGTCACGTAACGCGAAAGATACGCCAAGTTAAACTTTCCAGCGCTCCTTTAAGGAGTGGTAGAAAAAAAATATGAGGAACCTTTATACGCGCGATTAATTGCGATACCGCGAAGCAGACGTCGTCCCCTGTTGCTTTATGCAATCCGATTTTCAGTTCAGATTGGCCCGAACCGGTCCAATTCGTTCTGAGACCGGTATCGGTGTAGTGCCGAACTCGTCGAACTTTCTCAACGAAATTATCAACATTAACCCATTTATACCCATGACTACGCGAACAAAATTTTTATCGGTGATTAAATATATTAAATCGATATAAACGACGTCGGTGCTTTTTGAAACACTCTGTCAGGAAAATCAATCACGTGCTTTTACTTGGATGATTAAATCGTAAAAATTCATGAAATCTCCGCGATGGTATAACGAAAAGGAAAGGGCGGCACGAAGTTTCTTCTGAAACCTATACGATTCGAGAGTCGGGAACGCTAAAGGCTAATGTGGCGCATAACAAAAATTCTTCTCTGTTCCGCGAACCCTCCCATTCCTCTAGCATCTCTAACTCGCCAAGGCTTCCACGCGAGCAAAAGAACGAATCAAAGAGGCGGACAAAGAGAAAAGATGGGGAATTAGCATCCAGGGGATCGCAGAAATCCTTCTAACGACGAAACGTCGTGCACGGTGTTCGTTTGAAAAGTTTCTAAGAATTGAATTTGTCTTTCTTCGAGCCGGCACAATTTGCAAAATAGTAATCTTCGTACAAAGTGGTTTTCGCTTGTTTAAAACTCTTCTACCCTAGAAACTCGGCGAGACAGAAGCTTCGTAATTCGAAGATTTATATCCTTCCCTTGAGTTTGAGTCACGCCATGGCTTCGACTCTGCATACATTGTCATTTCAACGTATTCGTTGGAACGTTAGTTGGTGAAAAAACGCATCCACTCTAACCATAGTCTAACTGATGCAGCATGCGAAGTAGTCCGTCGTCGTTTGTTCGCCGTGCACGCAGCGAGATACCGACGAGAGAAGCGAACAGGTAGGGGGTGAAACGAGCTCGAACAGCAGAAGAAGAGAGGGCGAAGAGGAGGCACACGGTGTACGGAATCTGCATAATGTGCAGTAATATTAAGCGTCCTCAGCTCTTGGCCGGATGACGCTGGCCGAGCGAAATCGTGGCCAGACACACTGTCGATATCTGTATATACGTATAGGGATGTGTTGTACCGCTTGACTCATTTCTCCGTCTCTTTTTCTCTGGCTACGAGATTCTCGTCGGTGTTCGTTCTCAGCGTCCTTTTCTTCGGCTACCTCGCCGTTTCGTTCTCTTTTTATTTCCGTTGCATCGATCTCCGACCGGCATCTTTTGCCACGTCGCGTTCTCTCCTGCTGTCGCGTTTCGTTTCCAGACGAATCGAGCAGTCATCGTCCAAAGGGAAAGAACCATACTTAGAAAATAACGCGTAAAAATGTCAGTCTGTTACAGAGCTCTCTCTCGTATCGCGATTGAATTTCCCGCGATGAATTTCACGCTTGCAATACCGTTTAATTTTAACGAGATCTATCTTAATTATAAAATTACGGATAAATCGAACTGCAATGGTTTTATCCCTTATAATCATAAACCTACCTACGGTAGAATATTATTGCGCGTTTCAAATTTCCAAAGCCTATATAATGATACTGATTTACTTAATCAGTCAAACCTATAGAACTTTGTTACTTGACAAGTAAAGATTAACCTTATGTTACACTTTAACCAGAATTTTTCTAAAAGGACTAACGAAAATATATTATCGCTATGTTTTCGAGCTGGTAATTTACCATTATAGCCTGGTGATTCTACAAAAAGACGATAAGTGGTGATACCAATTATTAATTTGCAATTAACTCGTGCACTTTCGCAAAATTCACATATCGCTATTACGTCCAACCGATTCGATCGATTCGATCGGTGTTCGAATATCTTTTAAGCAGTGGGTAATGTACATACACCGTTTGGTCGATTACATAAGCATCACCGGCATGGCATCGTGAATTTATCCTCTTGTTCTTCCTTTTTACTTTCTTCGTCGCGTTCATTTCGAAGTTCTTCCGAATTTTTTCTTTTTTTACAGGCTCTTTTTTCTCTTGCGCGCTCCTTTTTTTAATTCCTGTAGTACCGTAAGGCGGTATATGCCGCCTCGAACTCATTTTTTTAATTCTACCTGGATCATCCTCGTTACGCGCGTGTTAACTTCTCTTTCCTTTCGCATGCTCGGTTACAACGACCTTTCCCTCTTGCCTCTTGCGCGCATGGACCGACCATTACTTCTTCCTCCTTTTCGTTTCGTTTTTCTTTCGCCTTTCGCTCCGTGAAATTTCGTTTTTGATTCTCGCTGTCCTTCTCTCTATCTATCCTTTTGACGTACGCGGCCGTGATTCATCATGATTTCGCTTTATTGAAAACGAACAAGAACTGCTTGAGAACGTTTGGCAGGGATGCTTAATGAAAGATATCGAGAACTACGAAGCATTGTAGCGTGGAATACGTTTTTAATGGATATTGATGGCTCGAGCGGCTTTTTGTACAAATCTGGCTAATTATTTGCAACATGCTTGAACGGACAATGTAGCAACTTTAAAGATTTTAAGATAAGAAACATTAATGGTATTAAAAATTGTGGTTTTTTAAAGTATGATAAATCCTGTTTAATATATTTTTAAGATGTCAGCGAGTTTCAATTCGTACAATATACTGTCGTTTCGAGTAGATTAAACAGTCATTTTTATCCTTGTCAACAAGATATTATTCACCTGAGAAATTGTTTTGCTACCATAAATAAATTTCCTAAACATTATTCAAATATTACAGAAGATATTATAAGCGAGTAATTTTAGTTACATAATTCTAGCCAGAATATTCCTGAATACATACCAAAGCATTGAATTTCGAGCTGTGTCGCTGAAGAAGCTGCTGAAAAAGGAAATTTGTTGAAAATTCCTCCTCGAAAGCTGCTAATCGAGCTTCGTTTACTTCGTGTATTGAAAATAAAAAAATATTCACGATGGAATGTACAGTCTCGTAAGAAGCAGAGAAAATAAAGTCATGAGAAATATCGCTACGAACCGATTGATTTGTGTCAAGTAATTCTCGAAGAGGCAACCGCACTTCCTTCAGCATGCACTCGAGCGTCGAGTTCCGACCTCTGTGCGGTCGCTTCTTTGTATGAAAAAGGAAATTTACTAAAAATCCGTGGTCAAGAAGTGCGTACGATACGGAGCTTCGTAAGTGGATAAGCATCGAGGGAACAACTAACACGACACGCCGCCGTCGTTATGCAAACTCACCGCATGTCCAGGACAACGGGAATTACCCTTTAAATTCTTTTCCTGCGTCCTCTTTTCCCTACCTCCTCTTCCTTTTCTTTCTCTCCTCTCTCTTTTGATTTTTAAGAACTGCTCTATAACGTCTTTCGCTCCCCTTTTTGCGACTTGTTTTCTTCGGTCTAAAACGAAGCATCGGCCGCGTAAAAAAATTGATCAGAGGACTCGTATAAAGTATCGGAACTCGTTTCGCATTCCTTTGCTTCTCCTTTCCTTTCTCCGCCGTTTTTTCTAATCCCGCGCCTTTTGATTCTACTCTTCGACGGCCGCTTGTTTCCATTTTCTATCGATTCTTGGTTTCTTCTCAGTTCGATATCGTTAAGGCGTTGTCAATAGTTAATTAGTGGTGAATCGTTTGACGACGGGTTAATTACTTTTTTTAATTACACACACACACGTATATATGTAAATATTTCTATAATAAAGGATTTTACGTAGCTGTTTTTAAAATCAATATCAATCAATCTTTATCTATGATACAGCTGTTTAAATTTTTAAGTCGACATTTATATTTTATGGCACAATTAAATAAAGAGTCATGTTTTTCTTTGAATTTAAATAGGATTTCAAAGGAAATTTTGACTCGCGCCTTGAGCGTATTTCTCTTCGTCGTCATATGTCCTCGTTAATGGAAGGATCTTATGTTTACTAATTTCAGAGTTGTACTGCTGAATTGAAGAAAATTTGCATCTTGAAGCTAATTTCCGCATACTTTGGGTATTAATTTTCATTAACCGAGTTTCAAGCACGTACGATGGGAGCGACAACGCGACAACAAAGTCATAATTCAAAGTTGCGGTATTACTATAATTATATAGGTAATGCGTTTAGAGTTCCTGAACAATTAGCGAAAGAGTAGTTTGAAATTTCTTCGAGTTTATAAACGTTCTACTTCGTAGAGAATTGGGGAATTTTGGTTAGGGGAGGCAAGATTTTCTTTCATCTCTTAATTCAAACTTTGAAATCGTTAATGTAAATTAAATAATAACAATGATTCGTCACAACGTATGTTAAATTTGGATAAATCTCCCGGAGTACAGAGTCGGTCGATTGGAATAAGACGTCGTTTCTTTGATAGCTTCGATGAAGTTAAAAAATACCATTCTTGATAA
Source organism: Bombus pascuorum (assembly GCF_905332965.1). Classification (NCBI taxonomy): domain Eukaryota; kingdom Metazoa; phylum Arthropoda; class Insecta; order Hymenoptera; family Apidae; genus Bombus; species Bombus pascuorum. The sequence goes on along the minus strand of NC_083488.1, from coordinate 1,813,976 downwards.
ATTAAATCTCAATAAATAACAATGATTCGTCACAACGTATGTTAAATTTAGATAAATCTCCCGGAGTTTATAAACGTTCTACTTCGTAGAGAATTGGGGAATTTTGGTTAGGGGAGGCAAGATTTTCTTTCATCTCTTAATTCAAACTTTGAAATCGTTAATGTAAATTAAATAATAACAATGATTCGTCACAACGTATGTTAAATTTAGATAAATCTCCCGGAGTACAGAGTCGGTCGATTGGAATAAGACGTTGTTTCTTTGATAGCTTCGATGAAGTTAAAAAATACCATTCTTGATAAATTAAATCTCGATAAATCCACCAGACAATAGAGTCTGGTATAACGTAGGACGTAGGATATTAGAAAGCGAGGAGAGGAAGAGTTAAAACCCCATAAATGGCTTTATTCAAATCCCTAATAGGTCGGAAAAGGTCGGTTCTACCCAACACTTGTTCAACAGGGGCCGGTGTATCGCTATAAACGAGCCGAGTGTCTGACTCGTCTGAACCTGAACGCCATGTCTGCCGGCAGAAATGCTGACCCCCATAAAAGAATCCACGTGTGCGTACGACACATGTGAATCGCCGCCTCCTTCACCTATCGATACGTGTCCGTGTACGAAGCCGAATCGACCGGTAATCGTGCGGTAAATACGAGCTTCGGGCGTCGATCTCACTATCGATACACTCGAACGTTATTATTTAGCACCGCGTTCAACATTTTTTTTTTATTCTCCCCTCTATCACTTTTTCCTTTTATTTCGTTTGCCTTTTATCGCAAGAAGGAAGTAATTACGTAAAAATCGCGGCAACCCTTTAATCTTTCATGTCCTTCTTCCAGCTACACGTACGCGCGAGCTTTTTTGTTTTGCGGCAATATTTCATGTTCTATATAGATTTGTATATGTAGCAAGGTGCTCGTTTCGCAAGCTTGTTGAGTAATGGGGATTACATAAGCACCTTTCCATTGCAATTTGAAAACTCAATGAGATCGGGACGTGTAAGGTTCGTAGAAATATTGAGGAATTAATGAAGTTATATGGGAGCGATTTAAAAAGTTTTAAGTAGCCATTACAACTGTTTAAATTGTTGAAAACAACATACCGGTTGTCTTATAAAGCCCTTTTACACGATATGTCGAAGAAAAAATACGAGTACTGTCATGGTATGAAGTGTTTTGTGCCAGCCTGTTAGTCTATTTTTATTTATAATAATACATTCTTATGTTTTACAATGTCGTTTTTAATGTATGCTCTGAAAATTTCAGATATTACGTGAGTTACGTGTTGGAAAATATAACATTATGTTATTAGACGTATGATACTTTTCTTGGTTCTTGTTGATGTTTAATTATTTTTTGTTGAATTATTCATAAGTAACGTATAAATGAACTTTGACATAACGTAATAACAGATTAATATTCGCTGTTAAAAGTTACCTTGAAAAATGGTCACTTCGACTAAAATTACATAGCGAAAACTTCATTTATTATTAGATAATCTATCACGTACATGCACTTACTTTAAACGCACACAATTGAAACTTTTATACTACATGTGTACAAATTACGCTATTCTTACAGCGATGATATTGTCATTTTTAGTTTATTATGTGAAGGAATAAAAAAAAAGTGACCGATAATCGATGATACACGATAAAATATCTCAGATATGAATCACCAAGCATTGTAAAATAGTGTCAATTTACGATTTACGATCTTTGAAGTTAACAGACGCGATATGCTAATAGAAATGATGATATATCTAATGTAGAAAAGCTTTTCATGCCGTATCTCATCCTAAAAAATTATTAAACGCAGAAAAATGTATCTTTTCCACTATTGAAAACAAATAATTTTTATTGAGAGTATAAAAAGATGAAACTCGCGAAACATCAGAGTATATAAACAATGTAAAAGTCGATATTAAAATGATTACCTGCGATAATTAAAACGCAACAGAATGTTGTTTCATAATTAATTAGTAAATTAATTTATTTCATGTAATAAAGATATTTGCTAATCGATATAAATTTGAATATTGGAAATTAAATTGGAAATTCATGTATTACTTTTCACCGTAAATATCCATTGGAGTACGTATACTTTTAATGATATTCGTAAAAATTGAATTTTTTAACATTTACAAAATTTTCTCATATTACAATTCAACGTTACAAATCCGAAATTGACGACAGATCTTCCCGAAGATACTTCGTATAATATGTCATACTGTATCTTTTGTTCCTTGAAGTACTTATTGTTAGCATTGAACTCCCGTGTAATCTTAAACGTTTTGATGCACTTCTAATCAGTTGTGGTGCGTTATGCGTTTGTAGCACAAGGGTCGAATGTCAAGTTTATGCCTTGTGTTTGTAGCGACTCTGACCGTGTAAGAACAACATTGGCGCCAATTGTAGCGTCTTCGCCTTGCGAGTCTTTTTCTAACATTCGATTCACGGAACGCAAGTATTCATTGTATTACTCAATTTCCTGCATTCTTTCATTACTATCATTGACACAACGCCCCATTCTTGATTGCTCTTTGTCGGCATTGGTTGCCTCCGACTATCGATCTAAGACGATAAATGATCATCAGCGTGTCTATTTTATGGCATTTGAATGAAACGAAATTACTTGGTCAAGAATAACTAAATTGATGGTTTATTCGTTGTTATCTTGCATTTAAACTAATTGCGAATTAAGAGTCGAGAAAAGAGGCAGATCGAAAGTATCAAAATTTATATTACGATTTATTGTAGTTCTCGCTTGCGATATTTAACTCACGTAAAATAATTCTTTTGTACTCGAGAGTTGATGATTAATATTTTCAGGGACGTATATATTAAGGATAATTATTTGCTATTTTCCTGAGAAAAATTATGTATTTATATGCGCGTAACCATTGAGTAATAGTTAAAATTAACATACTTGCATAACATTGATCGCATGTCTCGAATTAAAGAAAAATGGAACTTACACATATACATATGTTAAGATCCTTCGAGAGGTTAAGATTTTAATTGGATTTTACGATATGATAAATTGAGACTTGCGATTAAATTGCATGTAATAATTACGTAACCACATGCACGAGAAATTTAGATTTTCGAATAATTTAAAGTTTCAGCTACTTCAATATCTTAGTATTTGTTGAATCTGTTAGCGTAGTGCCAAAAATTCAGCCTTTACGGCCTGAGATTCTTGAACGTAATTGATGAAAAAGTTGTAGGTAATGGGTCTTGTCCGAGTAGAGAATAAAAGCTGGAAGATCGCGTGTCGAGGTGAAAACGGAAGTTCCAAGCGATAACGTGTTACTTAACGCGTCAGCAAGTGATTAAGGTCAATAATTCAATGTAGCCTTAAGAGATATACAAGCTGCATGCTCGTGGATTTTCGCACAAACTTGGTCAAGTGTTTTCTTATCATTTTTTTCATAAATGGTTATACAACTAAATATTTAGAATACAAACAAACTTTAATATCGTTCCGGTTTTATCGTATCGTTCTGTTTTACACACGTTAAGACCTTGGTAATAGAAAAACCTGAGGCGCCCTATATTGTTCAACATAAACCTAATCTGGATGTATCAATATACATATTTTTTATGTATCCTCCCTCTGTCTCTGTCTCTCCCTCAAACAAACAAATAACAAGAAGGAAGACAAGATTTAAGGAACACTTGAAACATCTTGCATCGTTCGATATAAATCTAATCATCGCTTCTCACTGTTTATTATTCCATGCAATAAAGATATTTGCTATTATATAGATTATTACCACTTTTTTTTCTCTTTCAAAGAGAACAAGATAAGAAGGACGAGAATCAGAAAAACACAGAAAGAATCAGCAAGTATAACTTCGTATAACTTTCGTCTTACTTGACAGCATCCGTTATTCAGACCATCTACTCTAACCGTTGTTCAATTTCTTCAAATTAATACATAAACGTAAAAAATCACGATTGTAAAATTCGCTAAACGTGCACGAATCGTCGTATAATCATGTCACAGCGGTGGCATATTAACCGAGGAAACGACACGCGAGTTTTTGTCGCGTCTCAGCTCCATAATTTCGTGTGCAGTGTAATGCGAGAGCAGCGAGAACCATGGCTTCCCTACTGTCTTTTATTTATCGACGACATGTGAGCGGGAAAAAATATCCAGGTTATATACATACATCGAGAGCGCATCTCGGCTGGATACGCGCGGAAATAGAAACGGATATGCGGTCGGTACGCGCCCTATTTTTGGGGATCGATCCAATGAAAGCAGCCTACCGAACGCCGATCGTTGGATCCCTTTTGTCACGTGCCTAATCGGTCGCCGCTTCCTACCACGTTTCCAGCTTATTTTTCGTTTGAGCGCGTCTAACGAAAAGCGCTGTCGATGTTTGTCATGCCTGTCAGCCGAACGTATTGGTCGACTTGTACGATTTCGATGGGTGTGCTTGCTGCAGCTTTGTTTTGCGCTTTTTGACGATAATCACGTAGGATTTCGAACACTCCATTTTCTTTGTACGGTACTAGAATTCCATTTATCTAAATCGTTACTTCATTCACTGGCGGATAAATGATCGATGTAAATGAAATTCATATGACGAAAGTTGATAAACAATCGATAGATCGTCCTTACTATTTATGATTTTTCACGCATGCGGGGAAATTTGTATTTCTGTTGCAGGTTGATAACGATCGACATAATAGAATCAGAAAGTCATTCTTTGAGAGATAATCGTGAAAACACTTATTCAAACACAAAGAAAAGAGAAAGATTATTTAATCTGGTAGCTAAATGACAAATTAGTTTGTAGCTAAATAATAATAAATTTCATTGAAAAACAAGGAAGCGTGTAAATATTGTTTGTAGCAATCGTACATCATGTTCTTTAGCCTTCGCATAATATTATTCGATCAACAACGAAGTTTGATTTAAATTAAAACAACCTGAATTCGAATCGAGCGATCAGACCTTTTCACCTGAAAATCTATCGAGAACAGCACTTTTAGCGTGGATTAATCAACCGCCTGGCGATTTTTTACCAAGAAAGACTTGTCGCTGTATACGTAGGCTCGTTTGGACTCGACTGGCAACCAGCCTCGTTGTTCTATTTTCTCCGGCCGAAACAACGCCTTAAAATTCCAACGATCGCAACGGGAACGTGATACGAAAATCGTATGTATAGAGTTACGACTCCTCAACGACCATGCGATCCTACGCGAGAAAGAGAGAAGACGAAATGGTATTCGAGAGACCCCTTGAACTCCGGAGTTTCTTCAGATAATGTGTATCGAGGTTACCACGTTTCGTAAGAGATAGATTGCGTCCACCCTTAAACGTCCCACATAGATTAAACGACGTTCTGGTAACGCTCGTGACACCGTTACTCGCGCCTGATGTAATTTACCAATCTGATAAATGCCTCCATTCGAGTCCGATTCGCGAAATCCGCGAAATTCGATGCTGCCCGCGGCAGAGTTTATTTCGAGTAATTAAATCGAAGCCCACGAGATAAACGCATCTCGAAAATACGACAGACCTATTCGTCACACTTAATACAATTATGAAATTAATTCGCCCGTTTTTCAATCCATTCGACGTCAATCTCCATCTACCACCATTACTTTCGCGCAAACTATCGCGAAAGGAAGTTCATCGATCGACCATATTCGACGACTAGCAATACCGTCGAATCTCGGCAAACGTCGCGTCGCGTCGCGTCGGGTCGTTTCATCGATTTCATCCCTCGAAATTATTGGCGTTGTGGCATCGCCGCTATTATTAGCCTTTCTCGGTATCGTCGATTTCCATGAAACGCTGAGAGTCGCCGCACCATATTCGATTTACGATGCTCGCGTTCACGATGATCTCAGCCTACCAACGGCTCGTGGCGATAAACTCGCAACGCGGTTCATTAATTTTGGTGCTCTTTTTTTCTTCTTTTTTTTTTGTTGGTTTACCGAGAAACACACAGACAGGCGAATGGTGCAAGGTTTAGCGGGCTGAGAGGGTGGTAGGAGCGGTCGTGCGCTCGCAACGAATACGGCGGGTTATCGCGATATAGCCATAAACAGACCGCTTATTCTCCTTTGACGAGTTTCTACTTATGTTATCTCCGATTGTCACGCTGAACTGTTTCATTCACGTTTATAATAAATAACTTTCCGCCGGATGTTACTGATAGCTTAGGAGAATTGGTATCGTGGACCCAGCGTGGTTCGTGATCTGTGTATAACGCTATCGACGTTGATGATACTTGTACAACTATACTGTACAGTAGAACTTCTTTATCTGAACTCTATTCGTTGGAACTTTTGATTAGTGTCCGATTTATTAAAATCCTGCTGATTGAGTTAACTTATCTGAATGTGAACTGTGTTACTCTTTGGAACGATCATGTGGAAGATCGATCGAATTTTATTATATAGACTATACTAAGGCTTCCCAATTTCCAAATTTTCATGGACCCACTTTCGAGATAGACAAATTTTTGCGATATATGTATTTTTTTTTATAGAAAATAAATCGTCTGAAATATCGTTCAATTAAATTCTTATATCAACAGCGTTACATAAAAATGAAATTGATTAAGAAATTATTGTAAATAAACGATTTTATTAAAAAGAAATATATCGATAAAGAATATATTATCCGTTTATGTAATTCTTGTTAAACTTTTCGATAAATTTGTAGATTTCTGAAAATTCTTCATTTTTGTTCGTTGAAATTAAATTATATTTTTCCAGAAAGCTGAATGGTTTATTATCGGGTAAACAAGCAAAAGATTATCACTCGTGGTGTGACGCGAGCGATATCACTGGAAATGGCCTCGAATAAGTAACAATTAAGTAACTAAAGATATGAGGTAACGGTAAAAACGACGCATTTGTTAATAAATAATTTTAGACCGTGATGTCACGCGTAACAGCCTTCACGCATTGAAACTAATATCGTGCAGCGCTTTAATGGTCAACTGACAATTGCTGATCCGTCTCGCGGCATAAACCACATCAATCACGGCTCATAACGATTTTAGATAAACGATATACTATAAACAACGCTTGATCGAGCTCCAACTCAGATACCTGATTAAATAATACAAATAGTTAAACATAGGCTGATAATAAGCATTACATAACGAGAACGTCGAAACATTAATGTTTGAGACTGGTCTTAAATTTAGCATCAATCAATTTTCAATATTATTAGATAGAGCTTCAGGAATCAATTAAATCTCGATTAAATCGAGATGCTTGACGTTTTGATCAGCGATTGATGATTAACGATCAATATCTATAATTACCGACTGACTAATCCACTAAGCCACTAAACGATCGAATCGCTGGTGAACTTTCTGCGCTTAATTTCATCGATCGATTAAACCAAACACGATTTCTTGCAATTAATTTTTTTTCTATCGGAGAAATTAATCGATCGATTAATTTTTTACTCGTCCAATGTCAAACGCTGTATCTTTATTAACAATTACATACTTTTGATGTACTTCAATACTTCCAAAAATTCTAAATCTAATTCTAATAACTTTAATTTCAATTCTAATAATTCCAACGTATATCGGAAACGTTCGCGTATAAATTAAAAAGCAATCCGACGCGAATAAATATTTTCTGCAGCAAAATTATACTGGATGCAATCGGTGCATTTGCAACGAATGAGATCAGATCGTGATGTCACTGGCAGGCGTTGCTTCTTTCTAAATAACTGACACATGAATTAGCGATGACGGCCCAGTGACGTGCAACCTGATTAACGTTGTATCGCGTGGTACTCGATTCCATTACGTGTAACCGCACTTTTCTCAAATTTGTAATATGTTAACCCGATATACCGTAAATAGATGTATCGTATTGTGCGGTGACTGAACAAATATTTGTATGACGTCACGCTTTGAAATTGCTTATTACACGCGCGATCGATCGATCACCACCAATTGCATTCTTTATCTTTCGTCATGCGTTAACTTCGATTCTAGAAAATATCTCCGTTTCGTGATCGCAATCTTTCACACACAAATTTCACGTAATTTTGTCATTTCGTTTTGTCATTAATCGTTATTACAATTTTATTCCAACGAAGTTATCGTAACAATCAACATTACGATATTGATAACCGACGATTAGGCTTTGCCTATGACGTATAGAGACTGCTATAATTATTCGACAAGTGCGAGCGTCGTGATTAATCTCGAGCGTAATGAATTTGCATCATTCCATCTTCTCGCTAGAACTGTTTGCGTGCCTACTGCACAATGAAAAGAATTAGCCGGCACGAAATATAAACATAACGGGGTTAATGGTGGTCAATGACGTATTTGCATACAACAGTTCTAGAAGGTGATGTCATTCGCGTAACGCGTTTTATTGTGACCGACACTGTTAATGTATTCGCAGGTTCTACTATTAAGAGGTTTCCACGTAGCGAAGGACATTGTCATTATCGCAGATGTAATTTAGGAAGCGAATTCGAAGGATGTTCGACCAAAATTTTTACTAATATCAACGATTACGCTTTTTATTAAGAAGATGAAACGTAATTTGCTCGTTCAAGTCAATGAATGAAATTAAAAATTATTTGTTGCATCACTGAAACCTTAAATGTACGGTTCTTCGTTTAAATTGTTATTCCTGTTAGATATAGCGAATTATCTAAACATTTTCTGTTAGTTTGATAAATAAATTTCGATAAACCGCGTTAATAAAAACAATGCAAATGCGGCTATTCGGCCGGTCCTTGTATATTTCAATTGTGCAAGAGAACTCTAACCGTACGAACAGTAGATTCTTTTTGGAAGAAGAGGATGAGGAAACTAGCTTCGACATCGAATAGAATGATATTTCTAAGTTTGTGGACGGTGAAAGTATCACGTTCCTCGTAACTAAAGCATCGTTGGACAGGACACCTCTTCCCTATTTTTATTCGACTTCCCTCTCGTTCACGTGGGTGGGACAAGCTTACGTATTTAGCGTCGTGAAATGCAGGTGAGAGTATAATTCAGAAAAACCGTGGCAGGAAAGTGTTTCTGACAAGAGAACGTAAATATTCTAAGAAGATCGCCTGCGTGGATTCAGCTCACGTTTAGAATATAGCTCGATTGTCGATATAAATTTCACATGTCGAAATTTCTCTTTATAACTGCTTTGGTCGATACCATGTGTTGTGTTTTTCAGTGAATAACGTGGTCCTGGTTAAAATTCGGTCTCTATGAGCTATTATTATTCGTTGGTCAAATTAATCGAGAGCGGTATAATATCGGTTAAAGAGTAAACTATAATTTTACTTTTATTGTCAACAGAAACGATAAACAAATTTATTTATCAAGTTTTAGTTAAATATATTATTGAATTTTAGAAGAAATAGTGTTGATATTTTCAAAGTATCTCTGTTCGGAGTTAATAATAATTTGCACTCTCAGCGAAGAATTATAACTTGGAGGAAAAATATTTCAATATCGTTTACTTAGCCATTCTATCTATTCTTATAAAACTTTTATAAAATTATTAAGGTACATACATAATTAATAACAGCAGTTACGAAAGAATCAGGATACGCTATCAAAATTTCTAAGTAAAAAACGACACGATAAATCTTTTTAACTTAATTAAGATGAATCAGCAGGTTTGTCCTGTGTATGTGAATGCAATGGTATGCAAATTTTTATCTTGTCATGAACAGGGTTGCTCTACGCGACGAGGAAGACCAAATGAGTTGCGCATCCTCGCGTGGTGATTGTCTCCACGCGACAACAACAGGAAAAGTTTATCGTTATCAGAGGCAGACTCTTCCTACAGAGCAACAGAAATACAGATATCGTGGACGAAGTTGTGAATTATTTCATAATATTGCTCGCCTAGAGGAAATCACCGTTTTCTGTTCAATATATTGTTCAATATGTTCAATATATATTCGCGTATGAGCTTCCGGTGTGCTTCGAAATTTCAATTATTTTTACACGAAAAATTAACGAAATAATCAAGACCGGATATATAATTTATAAAAGTAATTGGTTAATTTTCGATATAATTTGAAACAGATCGATCATCTGTAGGAGATGTGTAATTTATTTTAAATTTTATAACGTTAATTCAACCATAACGTAACGATGAATGTAAATGTTAAAAATATTCTGTTCTTTCTAATAATAAAATCTAGTAAAATCGTCTATTGTTAGAAAATTTAGAAAGAAAAGATTGAAGAACCATAAAATGGTATCGTAAAAGCATTTACAACGAGAAGTAGCATTTATGAGTCTATTAATTTAACTAGAATGTTAAATGTGATATTAATATAATTCGAGCGGCTAGAATGAATTATTTGTTGGTATTTCGTGTAAGGTAGCAATGACGAAGTGTCTCTCTTTCACGCATAATTTAGTAATAACGGCCCACGTGAACGAGTGTTTAACCAGAGCTGTATCGCGTGTCTCGGATGCAAGCTTTCTCGATTAGTCAAGGTAACACAGCCTTGTATTACAGTTTCACTGTGGACTTTTGGAATAGCCTGTGATCGTTGCTGCACGTGCAATCAAACGCTGCCGATATTTTTTAACGTCTCTATTAAAATCTTTGCTTAAGTTAAAATACTTATGACGTAATCTTTGCTTTAAGAACAGCAACTTCCCATTGAGAGATTTTTTGTCTATTTCATTTATTTCATTACTGCCATTAAGTGATTCAAGTAAACGATGTAAATAAATGATGATATAAGTACGTATAATAGTAAGAACCATTTCGTTCGGTTTAGTGGAATAACAGAATAACAAATAAGAAATGACAAAATAGTAAAAGGATATCCCTCGTCATCCTTATTTGTTGCGTTCTTCTCAAAAACTGGCTATTCTTCGAACGTTTCCCGGTCTAAACGCACAACACAACAACTAGAAGACAGATTTATACATTTTCATTGTCACATCGATCAGTAACAGTCCAAAGATGAAAGAAGAAATACGAGACCTAACCGACCCTATCGAACGATTTCTCACGATACTGAATGACTTGCCAGCATAACGGGCCACTGTCGGCAACCTAGAAGGAGCAAAAAAGGTGCATAAACCTTTTGACCTAGCGTTTATTTCATTCTCATCCCCGTTATTGTCGTATATGTCGCCACCCTACACGCCGACATATTTTCTTTTATGCCCCGTAAAGGATGTGCACTCCGTTCAGGCGTCGAAATCGCCTACACGCTTGTTCACCGGGTGATTTCAACGAGATAGAGGAAGATACAACTGATATCAGAACAACCACGTCTGCGAAATTATTCGCAGACTTTCATCCTTCATTCTGAATAAAATATTTTCTTCTCTCGCTTCCACGTTACGTCTGCTATGGAAGCTTGTTTAAAATTTGAGATAATTAAATGCTTGGAAAGTAAAAGAAGAATATGTGATAAATGTTAACGAAAGGATAATAGAATCGTAGAAAATAATATGAAGTTGTTGGTATTTAGCAATCGCAGGTATAATCTGCGTTAATATTAACTATCCAACGAATGAGAAATTAATTTTCCTTACTTAATAGATTAATTATAGTAAAATATTGTATAGCGTAATACGATATGCAATTTATTCCCCAAATATCTTCTCTTCTATAAAGCTGCACGGGATGGAGCGATCCATATTCGTTTCATTGTAATACAATACGCTGTAGCGATGTGCATACACATAATTTAGGATGAATCTAATAATGCGATGCTGCGTACAATATCATAGTGTGGTCAGCACGGAAGCACGCAGTGCTAATTATAGAAACTAAATATGAGATAATTAAAGAACTTGAGAGTGGCACAAGTGCAGCTGCACAAGTGTTGTAATTACAAATAGACCGGAAACGGCAGCAAAGTGATATCATCAACCTAAAAAAATGAAAAAAAAAAAAATGATACTTTTAACAAGCTTTTTCGTTATATACGTAGTTCAGAACAGAAGCTGTTCTGCTTTCAAATTCGATTGTTTGTAATGGTTAGCCATCAGCATCGGTACTGACGTCACTGGTACTTGTGCTTTTAATAACTGGATTTAACACATGTGTTATACACAGTGCTATTTGCTAGAGGGCTGTGCCCTGACGTGACGGCTATATATAAAAGGGGTACAATTACCTTTGAATTTCTATTACTCTCCGTAAGATTTATAATTTGTCTAATATTTGCGATGTATTCAAAATATATTGATATTTTCTTCTTTGCCTGTGATTAACAAATTTAACCGTATTAGGAATGTGCTAATGTGAAAATTAGATTTCTTTTAAAAAATTGATAAACTAATTATATACTGAATGAAAAGCTGTAAAGTTTACAAAGTTACTTTTAGATAAAATTTCTTCTTGTTTAAAAATTTGCATTTATACCTAACGGAGAATTTCGTTTTACGCGCAGCGTAATTTTGGAAACGATGATAATCAACGTTGTAAAATGTATTTGCACCACTCTAATGTTGCAAGTTAATTCACTATCGTTTAGTCAATGAACGAGAAGTTCAAATAAGAGAAGCAATCAATGAATATTACCCAATATTTATCACACGCAAGACGCGAATTGGTTACACAACAGGATTACACCGTTGCGTAACTGTCTGTATAATTGTAAAAATATCCTCGTATACATTATTCATAACCTCTGCTCTCAAGATAAACGCTTTTAACGGTTTGTGACATCACACACGAGCCACACGTAAACTCAAGTTGCCGAGAGAGGCAGTTTGTGCGGTTTATGTGTATGTATATAATTATACATACATCCTCGAAATACCGAATATCTACTTTTTTCCCTTATGTTTAGTATAATACGATTTCAAGAACTGGAGGAAATGATATAAGATGGTTTCTGGAATTCTGGAATTTCTTGAAATATAATTATATAGAATGGGGTACTATAATTACTCAATACATCATTATTAAAAAGGATGTAATTATCGAAGAAACTGAATAAAAGTTATTTTCGATATATTATTATTTTCGAATTTCTTTTTTCTTCAATTTTCTGTTGATTTCTTTCGTAAAAAAAATCATATTGATCGAATCACGACTATAAGATAAATTGATGTTGCACACTTCGATCCATACAGTTTCTAGTATCGTGTTGAAAATTGATGATTTTAACGAATGAAAATACTGAATTTGAATGTTAGAGTATATTTTATGTGTAGTATACTTTTTTAAAAGCTTTTTTTTTACGAAAATAAACGAGGAAAAAATTTCGCGGAAAAGTTGAATATTCTTGCATCAAGTAGGTCGCAGAAATCTAATCTAATCTAATCGATATTCTTGGGCTACAGGAATGATTTCACAGAAGTGCTAATAAACTGATTAACTTCTCCGCAAACAATTTGAGCTAAATCCACATACGGAGATGATATGACCCATATTTCTAGAGCATTGTAGGAATTAATTACATAGTCAACTAACTCGCTAGTCGGCATACATAATGAAATTCAGACGTTTTCTGGTTTATTTGATCAGAACATCGTGCTTATGTAAAATATTAACACGTACCAATGCAATCAAAATATTATTCCAAGCAGTCTACTGATTTTTGTTTGTATTCAGTAATATATTCCAAAGTTCTTCCGTACCTGTTTATAAATGAATAAATTTCTAATTATAGAGATTAGCCGTGATATAAAGTTAGATCTAAATAAAGTAAATATAAGGTAAGATATTAAGTAAATGTAATTAAGATTAGATGCTAAGCAAGATACAAGTATTACTTTGGAAGGTAATTTTAAAACGTGTTTCGTTTAATGATCAAACGCCAACATTCTCATACTTGTACGTATCCTGTTGTTTTGAAAAATAGATGATCCTTAATAATCTCAAAAACTGTAATATCGTATCATTTACTATACTTAATAACTCAATGTTAGTTGTATAAATGCGAGGAAGGAAAAATTTTGAAAAGATAATAACGTACTAAATAGAATAAATCATTTTATTACAAAGAAATTACTAGGAGGTGAGTTTTGTTTGTAAAATCTTCGATATGGATAGTGTCAATTAACTTAGCAGCAAAGCTAAGAGAGAAGATACTTGAGAAGAAAGCGATAATGCGATAAATCGAATAGTTGATTCAGAATTGGAAGCTCGACTATTACGTAAAATGTGCGATATTATAAAATTAAGTTTATCATCGCGAAAACTGTTTTGTGCGAATGATAAATGAGGCGTGCTGAATTTCTGGAGTAGAGTCATATTTGCCACGCAATCGAGAGAGATCGATGGTAGATCAACGCATAGCCGACATTCTCACGCGCATGTGCCGCGGAATCGTTGTTCGCATTTACGTTTCTAAAAGTATGCAGCGACGTTACGTCGTCTTGCTTTAAATTGTCCTCACCTACGTTCATAAAACGTACCCACGTACGATACAGTGTTCAATTATTATCGACTTTCTAGGTCTCGTGGCGCGAAAGAAAGGTCTCGTGGCATCTCGTATTCAGATACTACGCGATAACAGCGGCCTACCGGAAATGAGGCCGGCAACTTGCTTCGGAGAACTTCTCGCGTGCCAACTTCGATCAGCCCCGTTTCGAATGGTGAAAATTCGCGATAACTCCGCGAAATACATTTCTCCTTCTTTTCTCTGTTTCTCTGTCTGTCTGTCTGTCTGTCTGTCTGTCTGTCTGTCCCTCTCTTCCGTCTGTATCTTCCTCCTTTGGTACAGCGATTTCTTGCGCAATCGTGCTAAACGAACCGGTAGTTCGGTCGATCGATACTACGGGTCGTAACGAAAGTTCGTTCATCCTCGATCGATATTCGTCGAATAGCGAATGATTATTCGAATCGGGCGTTTTATTGCAAATAAAAATGGCTATGGGAAGAGCCCGAATACGAAGGTACGTACGACCGGTAACATCACTGGATAAATGACACTTTAGCGGAATGAACGTTAATTCCACTCTTCTCTCTTTCTCTTTCTAAGCTACGACAATGAACGCGCGTGACGATGTTAAACGATGACGGTAGAACAAAGTGCAGCACTGCTTAAACCAGCGACGCGAGAATGGAACACTGTTTCGTTAGAAGATACGCGATTCGTGTAAAAATCCTAGAAGCTAGACGGAATATCTGTGAAGAAGCCCTTTGTCTACGATCGAACGGTACGTAACTGGGATATTTCAAGGACTCACTCACCACAGCCTCGGTGACCGGTATCCACGTGACGACCAGTAGGGCAAGGACGCAGGTGACTCGCAGGACAACCGGGAACGGACGTAACCCGCGGGCTGCATTGGTTGACGTCGCCGCGGCCCTAGGCCGCATTGTGCCCGACTCTTCTCCTCCTCCTCCTCCTCCTTGTCCCTTTCGTTCTTCCTTCTTCGTTTTCCCCCTCGTTTACCTGTTTACGTCGGTGGAGAGTTGCGAATAGGCCGGCAGCCCGCGAAATAGCCGATACTCTCTGATCCGGCTATTCGAACGTCTCGTTCGTACGGTACACACTTGTGCTCGGATTCCGAGTTCTCTGGTGTGTAGTTAAGAGATGTCGTGTCGTGTGGTTGGAAAACGATGCGGTGGCTGGTCGGCCAGCCTGTCGACGCAGCGCGTGTCGAAGGGCCAGACAGACGGCCCGGTTGGCCCGTCCTCCCGATCGGTCGCCGCTTCGCGCAGCCAGACAGGCCTAAGTCAGCGGTGGAGGAGGCGCTCTTCTCTCTTCTCCTCTTCGTGGAGCTGTATCCTTGCGCGTCCGAGCGCGTCACGGTGGCGGGTAAATGCTCCCCTCTCGCTCTCTACTCGCCGGTTCTCGCTTCAGTTCGCTCGAGCCAGAGAGACCTACGGCGCGATCGACATCGGCTGAGACCGTGCAACAGTCCTCGTGCGACGCGCGATCGAGCTCGCCTCGACCCGGTCAGCAATCCTCTCCTCCTCTTCCTTCTCCTCCTCTTTTGCCACCTCCTCTTCCTCCTTTTTCTCTTCTGCTGCTCCTCTTCCCTCCGACTTCTTCCTCTTTTTCTCTTCCTCTTCTTCTGCTTCTGCTTACTCTTCTACGCGCTCTTCTCCGCTTACTTCCCTCTCTAACCACGCACACGCTCTTCTCTTCCCTTCCTCCCTTCCTCTCTCTTTCGGCTTCTCCCTCTGTCCTTCCTTCTTGCGCCCTGCTGCTGGTGGTATCTTCTGGTCCCGTAGTTGGCAGAGGCAGGCTGGAGAGTTCGATTCTCTTGGCCGCGAGTTAGCGGACAGCACTGAGAGAGCGGGGGAGGCACAGACTCTGAACACAGTGTGAGAGCACACGAGCTCTCGCGGAATCGAGAGAAGCCTCTCTCCCGATCCTTTCGGCGGAGGAATTCTAGCTGGCGTGGCTCGGCGGCCGCCTCCACCTTCCTTCCCTCCACCCGAGTTCATTCAGAGCCCTCCCTGGATGGGACGGTCCACACACCACGTCTACTCGGTGCCGGGTTCCCCGCGATATTTTGTGACTGTCTGTCCGTGCAGTGCTTGTGCTAGCCTGTGCTCCTCGGCTCCCTAGACCCGTCGCGGAATAGGGAGGTCGAAATGACCCGGTTGGGATTGCGGTGAGTTACTATTCATCTTACTATTCTCTTCTTTCCAAAATTCTTTTCTCCTTACCTTCCTTATAATTCTTCTCCTCCTTCTTTGTCTTCCTCTTCTTCTTCTTCTTCTTCTTCTTCTACTTCTTCTTCCTCTTCTGCCATTTCCTTCTTTTTCGCCGTTCTTACTCGTTTTCCTTCGCGGTAATCTTACTGGTTCGTCAACCTGTTGTTACGTCAATGATCTCTATATTGCGCGAACACGTGCATTCGGTAACCGTGTTGCTCGTGTTGTGCTTTTCCACCAACGTGACACGGAAGCATTGTTCGAGATACATATCTCACCTCCGTGAACTCTGACGAACTACTGTTGTGCGTCGAATAACGTGCTCTTCTTCTCGTTCCACGAGACATCTTAGTTTTTGCAGTCACCCTGCCTAGACCTGCCTTTCGTACCTGCTCCCGTTCCATCGATCTTTCTTCAGTCGATCCTTTTATTCTTCTTTAATTGCTCCGTGCTTGTTCTCCCTCGGTGCACGCGCCACGACTATTTCAACGATGCACGGAGGGGGCACTTTCATCCCCCCGTTACATACCGACGGGTCGACGAGTGGATTTCAAGGACGAAACCCGCGTGTATTTATGGTCAATTATCCTTTTGGCGGAGAACCTAGCACCGTCTCGTGCTTTGTATCACGAAATACGTCCGTTCATCCGATTGGTATTTTTGCGTTAATCGCGCGTAGATTAGTTTTCGATACGTCTCGCGCCAAGTGCCGTGAAATATTGCATCGGATCCCTTTATTTATGCAGATGGCGGATTTTTATATTTAAAATATAGTCGATGTTTGCGGTGTCGCGGGAGACTAATAAAATTCTTGATGATTCTACCGTGACCTATTTCTCTAATCTCTTCTTTCGATACGTATGTACCTATTTGTCTGTTTTTTTTAACCCGATACGCGAAGCGATAGAGATTTCTTGGAAAATTCCTCTTGTATTTTGCTTTTTATTTTATTTGTACGATTTAATTCACGTGGAAGACTTGTATTTTGATCATCGAAAATGTCCAACGAAACCTCCTAATTTTACATTTTACACTTTCGTTCGTAGCTTTCCCCAAATTTCCCGCATCGCTGTATTTTACACATTATTATTTCCTTTCTCTTAAATAAATTCTCCACCTTCTTTTTAATATTTTCTAATATTTTCGGCGTTAAGGTATAAGAAAATAAAATTTTGATTTGTCCATGTTTTATTACGTTTAAGTCTGCTTGAACGATAATTTACTAACGAACGATATTAGTGAATCGACGAGCGACGAGCTATAAGCTACAACGTTCTTTTACAGAACTTTATTCGTTCGATTTTCAAGCTTCGTATCGTTACGCAACAAAATTTATCGATGCTTCTACGGTAGAACTTTTGGAAACCGAGGATTTCGTTCAAACAAACGATATAAATATTTGTAAAGTTACTTATATAGCAGCTTTGTTTTCTTTTTCAGATTTATTAACAAAATGAACTCGAGAAATTTAGTGTGAAATTTTCTAAATTGTCTAGAATCTATAACAACGCGAGTGAACTAACAAAACGATAATTTCCATTTTCATAGAATTATTAGGAAAAATTGTCTTTTCAGATTCGTCGCATCCGCAGTGTTCCTGGCCGGGATAGTTGGTGGGGTACGTACAAGCATCATTTTAATTTCGATAATCTCTCAATTCGTGAAACATTCTCACCCTATATATCGTTCGACGCCGACAAAACGAGATCTCTGCGATCTGTTCGATTCATTCATCGATTACGCCTTTGCGTTGGTACATTCGAGCACGCAACGCACGTGCATGGAGCGTTGCATCGAACGACTAAAAAGTCAACCGCGAATCGAGAGGATCGCGTTTCGTGGCGCGTGCTCTCCGACCTTCTGTCTTTCCTCCTCTGTTCGCTTCATTGTGTGCACTGTGCACGTTCGAGAACCGATGGAGTTGCGAGGGCGAAAAAGCTCGATTCGAAGGTCGACAGATCTTTGGCTGGCGTAACGCGCACGACTCGCGCGAGCACATTCATTGCCCACGCGATTAAATCATTCGGAGCATCGCGTCGCGTCGCGTCGCGTCGTTGTGGTTTTACGTTCTTACGTTCCTCCGCGGAAACGCTTGCCAGACTTTAGAGTTCTTCTATCCATCTGCTGAACGAAATCGATGGAATTGTTTCGGAAACCGTAAGAGATTCCTCCGATCGTTTGTTGACTTTATTAATTAAATTGCGCGTCTGCCCAGTCATGGTTACAGTTGTAATTAATAGAAACTGCAGTTGTTTAATAATTAGAAGGCATCTTTTATCTGTAGATGACACTAACGTAGGTTGGATGATATAATTGGAAGTGAGCTTGATCAGTTAGCTCAAGGTTACTCGCTCGAGTTGTAGTTTCTAAGCAATTAGTACATACTAAATAGCTACCATATTTTGTTATTGTATTATGATCGATAGTGATCGATAAATCCAAAGGCGATATAATATATTGTTTGTGTTAGACAATATTTATAAAACAGTGACATAAGACGATGTGTATCATATATTTATAGCGATAATACGTTACTTATAATATTAATAGAATCGTAGCAAATAATACAAATTTGTGAAAAAGTAATTACTTTACAAGTTGAATATACTACTTGAAAAAAGGAAATCCATTTCTCTTCTAACGCAATTTCGATGAATCGTAGGAAAAGGAGCATTCTGCAGTTCCATATAATAACGATGCCATGGCTAACGAACTGTTTCAAAAACTCAATCTTCATCTCAATAGGATATCGGTACTTTCGATAAATTGCTACGCGAAACTGTTCACCGGTTTTACACGACTCGATTTCGAGCAACGATAACAAGAAATTGTTCTCCAATTGCACGTCATATTTCACCGAATCGTTCCAAGGAATGCTTTATGCCACTCTAGAAATTGTCTCTTCAGCACGCCATATTACTATTTCGACGAATTGCTCCAAAACGCCGTTCTTCCATCGATCCCTCGTAAAATCGATACAATTTTGATAAACTACTTTTGAAAATGTCAGCTTGTTCGAAAAATTCCTATCGAAAGTTACAACAAAATTTAGCGTGTTTTTATAGAATTCGCACCGTATCTCTTCTTTCGATCAATTTTTCCTATATATACAAATTTGTTATCTTTTCCGCTAACGAATTCTTCGAATAACTTTTACAGACTTCTAGAGTAATTAAATATTCATGCTTATATCTTACGAACGAGTTTTCTAAATACCACGATAAACAGTAACAAACCTACGCTATATTCTACGAATACGACAGACAGAGTTAAATTATCCATCTAAGAATAAAAATTTCCTGCTCTTTGCCTTTTATCTGTGAGTTTCAACGTTGCGTCACCGAAACAGAGAAAATTGTTTTATCGTTTAAAAAGTTTCGAATATTATTATTTCTCCTTAATTTCTTTGGTATCCAAGGACGGAGACGTTATCCTTCTATCGTTTCGTTATAATTTGATAGAAAGTTATGATAAAAATTCTTCAAATTTGTTAAATTATTCAGTACGCTGTTTTCGATAATGTTGCTATGTACACGTAGAGGTAAAAAATGTTCTCCAGCGTTCTTATTTCTCTTTTAGCAAACTTATTTCCGAGCAGCGTGCATCGAGCACGCGGTCGATAACGCGAAGATCATGTCGCAGATGCGATAAGAGCGTTTCAGCAGATTTGTCGTCGACCAACGACGGAAAGGTGTTAAATCCGAAATAGGGCAGCCGTCTGTTAGCGACCAGTTCGCCTACGAGACGCCGTAACCGCGCTTTGTGTAATTTTATTACGCCACGTACACGTGTACCGCGCGTACAAGCGCATAAGCCAGCTTAGTCACTATTGAAAATAGTTTGGAATTGACCGCGGCTGGATTACCATCGTCTAAAGAACTTAATCGTCCTTTTTGGCTCTCCACGACCGCACGTTCGTTCTTGCAAGAGGTTATTGGGTTTGGTAGATTGCGTTTTGGGGTTGAATCGAGTTTAACCTTTACACCATCATTATGGTCGAATGCAGCTGTGTATGTAGATTTCTACTATTCGCTACGCGATTCGATTTTAGTCCGTGTACCGTTAAAATTTATCCTTTGTTGCGGGAATCTACGATGATGGTACACGTGTACTATTGTAATAACGTAAAACAGACGAAAAGCGTGGAAATTATACAACTTTTCGAATTGTAGAAATTGCAATTTCTCCAGAATAATTGGTGCAATTAATTAGTTGTCCCAAAGTTCGGGCACTCGATCGACATCTGGATTATCAAAAATTTGAGTACTATAGCTTGATAAAACATTTTGACAGAATCTTCTTGAGGGCAGTAAGCTTTCTTTTGATTCTTTTTTCCATCGAAGCTTTGTGACAGAACAAAAAAAAAAAAAAAGAAAAGAATTGGATACAATAAAAATTTATCGTTTCTACATGTCGAAATTCAATAGAAAAAAGAAGTATTCCAAATCAAAATAACGAAATATCGATTATAACAATAACTTTGCAACTCTCTAACGTAAAAATCCTAATGTTGCTCATTTTCAAGGTATTTTAGTTTTATTACTTTAAAAAATCCTACTTTACGTTAAACGCAGGCTTGAACAGTAGTTCTGTTCTCGTCGTATTTTCTTTCTTTTACCTGACATCATAGGATTAAGAAGTTTGCACAGCAAATTCGCCGGATGAGAAGCATATTTATTTTGACTGTTTTACTCGTATATCGTTAGCAGCTGCATTCTACACTTTCATTCGTAGAATATTCGTGACTTACGATGACACGAATCGATTAGCCGATTATGTCTCTTCGATGTTTCGGATGCATCAGCCGAGGTACCTGTATACCGGCTGTAATGGTAAAACGTTCTGTTCTTTCTGTATCTTTTACACTTGGCAAGCTGCTATTACGCCAGGTTTAAATTTTAGCGTCTCGTGCACGCTCGGTGATGCGTGAAACGTGAAAAATTGTTTCGCGAGGCGGGAACCACTTGTGCCGTAGCGAAAGTGTTTAGTCAGAGGAACGGGTTTACGGAGCGGTGGGATTAACGATGATCGTCGTGAAGTCAATTGCACGTTAAAAACTCTTAAAGATAGCGTTATTTGCCGGATAAATCGCATCGAACGAAATTCTGAACGCGGTAATTAACAGGATAAAGGCCTGTGTAAGTAGGCTTTGATCAACGTTGATAACGATTCTTATTGCACGTTTCGCGATAACAGTTTTACCGAACGAAGTAATTTAGTTTTCTTTGCTTGTAATTTATCACTCATAACATGACCGCGATACAATTTTTCACGAAACCTGTGATTTTATGTGCACTATATAGGACAAATGATTTTGAAAATGTATTAAAAAATGTTTCGTATTAATTATTTCGACCCTTGAGTTTAATGTTCTCGCACGACTGGCTCGCAAGGACCATAGCGATACGAGTTAGTTCATCGCTATTTTTCCTAAAATAGCGTGCTGCGTTTATCGTTGTAAGAATTCATTCCATGAAAACGTATCATTGCAGAGAGTAAAGTTACAACTCAACTATGAAATTAAAGGGACGGGAATCTTAATTCTCAAAATCTTAATGTTCACTGCCGTAGTTTTCAACTCGTCAAACCGTGTATGTTGTCGACAAAGTAAATTACTTGGTTCCTTTCATCGTATTAACGTACATATATCACACTTGGCTCTTATGAATACGCGTTGTCCATCGAGATTATAAAGATCGCTGACCAACGAATTGGCGAGCCTCGTCCTACACCGTATTAATCTTGTTGAAATACATGTTGCTCGGTAACATCGTCACATTCTTGTTCTTTCCAATTTACGGATGATCGATGTGACGCCCGAACGGTTCGTCATATCGAAGAAACGTTCAAAATTATTAACGCGGATATCAGTCGACTATTAATTTATAGTACGTTCCAGAAAGTGATTTCATTTTAATTGATTGTGACTCGAGTTCTATCGGCTTAGTGGAATTACTGAACAGTGGGGCTGCTTGTTTATCGCAGCAGCCCCTGCGAATGAAACGAGGAATACAGCAAGGTGAAGTTGACAAACAGGAATGACGGAGGATCGAAGGAAAAAAGGATCGTTCGGGATCCAAGCTGGAACGCGATGGCTGATTGGTTACGTAATCGCGGATTCACGAAGGCGGCCAAGAAACGCGATAAAAGGAACGATTCTTGAACCGTCACGAGAAGATAGTCCCGGTATCTAGAATAAGAAAATTGGGCTGGCTTCGTTGAACGAAATGGCCGTGTAGATTGAGTCGTTTTCGTGGATGCTCGAGGATAGAGATGCGTGTGACGTTGATGATAATTTGGTTGGAGGTTTGGTCGAAAGGAGGAAACGGAGATTCTACTTTTGGAATATTTCTTCGAATAAATTTCTCGATTTTTGGAACTTGGCGTACGAGATCTATGGGTAGGTGCATGTTTCTGGTCGTTGTCCGTCGTTGCAAGGAAAGAGAATTTGCGATGTTTGCGTAGATGTAGATATTCTACCGTAGATAGTATCGAGCGTAGTTTCATTTTACGAATCGAGGAGAATGGAGATTATATTCGTTGATTATTATTTTTCCAGTATTTTGGGATTGAGCATTATGAGGCTGGTAATTTGTCATTTTCTATGAAGGCAACGTACAAATTAATTGTAAATAATTGCAATTCGAAATGAAATATGTTATGTCACGTTAAATCGAAATAAACTGAATTTTGAAATTTGCTAGAATTACAATTGTAACTTGTATTCGTCGATACAGAATATCGTATAATTAATTCTAAATGATAATAACAGCGAATATGAAATAACATGTGTGATCTAAACAGTTAGTATTCGGTGATTGTATTTCGGAAAGGTTTTATGTTAGTTTGTACCAGTTAATTAAATAACAAAGGTGTTAGATAAAAAGCTAGCTCGGAAATAAACATTTTTTCAACTTTTATACTTTTGATAATATCATCATAATGTGGTCATAGTAATAAATAATCTTCCTTACATTTTTTCTATTTTATGCCACGCATAAATTATAGATAAATGGAATAATTTAAAGCTAATGTAGCGCTAAGCGCTACGTAATATCTATGATTCATTGTTTGGAAATAAGTACATTATCGTATGATAATTATGTTTCGTATTCATAGCAGCTTCTTTAATCTCAAATTGCAACTACAATCTCCGCTCATCTGTCTACTACATCTGAAATTCTGACTTTGTTTAATTTTCTACAACATCGAACTCCATTTATTAAAGTAGATTGATTATAAACGTTTAATAATTATACGAATAAAAGAGTAATCTAGTAGATCCTAATTAATTGGGGTTTTAGAGTCGTATCAACGATTAAACGTGAATGGGATCAAAATGTAATAAAAGTAGAAGAACTTTACGTACCTAGACTGTTAGTTGAAAATTCGAGGATCGTTTAATTTATCTTATAAAATCGTAAGAATTAATAGAAATTATAAAAATGATCGAACTCGCGACGTATCACGAAACAGCAATTTTTGACTTTTCTATAAAAAGTTCGACATATCCGTAGCAAGACTTTATATTCTTGCATCACAGAATCGAGAAGGCATAATCCTGTACATATTTTCAGCAGTGATGTCAGTAAATCAGTTTCGCGTGTAACTCGTGACGAGGTCGTTGCGAATTATCGTATTATCAGCGTCCAGATGTCTGTATCGCTTCGTATTATTAGAATTCAGGATGAAGATTCGACAAATTATGTGAATCTGTTACGACATACGATCCGCTACAAATTGCTGGAAAAATAAGCGATTCTTAATCGGTAAATACGTTTAGCAAAAATCACAAAATTATTGCAATACGTGCATAAACATTTTCTACGATTTCTCTGGCGAATCTTCTCCTCTAAATTCGTAACTCGTCGAATTCGCTAAGTAGACATATACTTTTGCAAACGGTGATAAAATTGTCAGCCTTTAGAATTTTCGAGACTTTTGCTGTCTCTCTTCTCGCAGTTTGCCAAGATGCATGGCATCGACGTGACACGATTATCTTTCGTTTCGATAAAGCCCATACTATTTCATTCAGCTTTTTCCAGGGAAATGTTCGAGGGAAACGCGCGGCAGAGAGGCTGGCCAGAAAGGGAACCAAAGAGGAACAGCGTGCGGCGCGTCACTTCGAAACGATAACGGGCGAAGCGTTATCTCTCGCGCTTCCTGTCAGCGCGTACCATTCCGAAACTTAAAAAGGATAAAACGTGAAAACGAGGGCAAGACAATGACTTTCTGCGAACGCGATGACGCATCGACCGAATCGAGCTAATTTGTATAATATGATCGCCGTACGCGGACAGGGCTAGATCAGCGATCGAGGTATAGAAATTGGTCTGCGTGTGTTGAAAGATATCTCTTGGAAAAAGATGTCGCTCTATTATACGTACGTACGATGCACTGTCGTTCGTGAGTCGTTAAACATTTTGGTAGATTCGTGGTTACGCTATACCGCTCGTGTTAATGTTCACCTTGCGAGTGTTTGCACTGTGTATTTGAGATGTTACGTGATTTTTCAGTTGGAAGATATTTTAGAAAATAGGTGGAAGGTTTAAGCAACGATCGTGATATTTTGGATTTATGGAGTTTACTTTTTGGTTAAATTTATACATGGTTATTTAATATCGCCGTAAAATGTAGATTATCAAAATTCGAATTAAACATTTCGATAAAAAATAAAATGTGCTCTGTCATACAAGAAGCGTAGCTGATAACTTATCGACAGTTGATGCAACCTCAGAAGTACCTATTAAATATTAAGATGTAAGAAGATCCTCTTGAAAACGTTTTTAGTCTTCATATCTAGGCATTTGATACATACGCTTAGCTATGCTTTCTCGTTCTAGCACGAAACACGACTTTTATCTTAATCGTCAAGTCGTATTATATCAAACATCTTTTATTTGTATGTTCCTTTTTCCTTTGTAATTTACAGAATTAAAATTCGTGACAAATTTTTATTTTACGTACCATCTCCTACGTCATTTTAATTCGTTTGTGCCGAATCTAATTGTTTTCTATACACAGCCTGCATGTATATACACATTTATTATTCTGGATCAATTATTAAATTTAAGTCGAATATAGTTAATAAGTACCGATACATATTACGTTCTTAATTCATTTATTTCACTTTTAGTTGACAAAGTGAAAAAGTTATTTGTACATTCTAAGAATAACAGTCATACTATTCTTTGCAGAGAAGTCAATACATACGCAAATATTTGTCGAACGCAATATTAGTGCGTTTGATCAATTTGTTCCGTATATATAAAATTGCAATGTGATAACAATCGTAATTACGTTAGAACACTCTATTGAACTCCTTTACCTCTTTTGGTAAGCAACCACGTATTCGAAAATTGTATTTTTCATCGAATTAGATCAATTTAGTGTCTGTGAACGATTGCTCGTACTCCGTCGGTAAAGTAGTTTATAGATCCTTCAGTCAATACCCTCAGATCTACAAGATCCACAGCTCGATCGATATTTACGTTTACTGCGCGTCCTCTTATCGATTACTGAGATCTGATCGATTCTGATTGATTCCAATCGATTACTCGATCTACTGACAAGTAGATAATTGATTTATATCGAAGAAACTTCAAGCTATACAAAGTTTCATAAGATACGTAAATTCACAATTTATTTCGTAAGTTACTCGAAATATTTCACTCTCATTTTTACCGTTCAACTTGGAAAGTCATAATTTTCTGAAAGTTTTAGCACCGTCTTTGTAACAAAAACGCGCGATCGATAAATATTGCATAAAAGATTAATTTAAATTTAATTGTTCTAAACTACGAAATAAACGAATATGTATAACCGACGTGCTTGATTGGAAAGAAATTACATTTCAGGCGCTTATCGTCTACGGTGAAAATCGATGAAAATGTATAGTATTATTAAATATATCGTAGAAGTAACAAGATAGGATTTTTCGTGAACGTACCGCGGCAGCGCATATAATTGCGATAGAAAACCAAAAACGAATGCTCTCTTACAATTAAACAATGTTACTTCCTTTCGAAGAAGTCATCAAATAAATCTCTGTTCTATTTTATATCTTTTTCTTTTCCAGCAATTTAATCACACATCATGGCCGTACAATCCTCCGCCTGTTGTTCCACTTGGACGAGGTGATATTGGAAAACCAAATAGTACAGACGACGATTATAATATTTCACCACGATGGAGAGCTTTTGTTACGAACAACGAAGGTAACGACGGGGTTTATCTCTTCTTGATTTTCTCTGCATAGAACAAAAATTTCGCTGCACCCCTTGCCGATAAGTATAATTGGATAATATTTTCAATTCTATGTACGGATATCTAGATAACTCCTTTTTATATCCCTCTTATACACTGACGAAATGGAAGATTATCTTTAGAAAAAATGTATTGCAAACGCGAATAAATATCTCCGTTGAAGCTTTAAAATAGTATTTCTCGTTTAAAATAGCATTTCTCGTTTAAAATAGTATTTCTCGTTTTCGAAAATTTTCTGCTTCTTTCTTCTCTGGATAAATCCAGTTGATTTCCTCTTTCGTATTTTTATATAGCTTTTCCTTTAACTTTTATTAATCTGATTATCTGTTTATTAATTCTTGCTTCTCCTTTATCATTTTCTACTTTCTTAATTGAAAATTATTCATTTATACTGTTTAAATACTTTGAATACATTGTACTCTTCCTGTGAAACTTGTAATGTTGAATAATATTATAATAATTTGAAATAATATAAAGTAAGTTGATCTTGCATTCTACTGTATAGATTCTGAGGAAGATAGGCGGTACTTAAATAACCAAGGCCAAGGCTACCAAGGTCAGAATTACGATGATCGGTACAACAGATATCCCGATGGCGATGAATATAATCAGAGAACTGATGATTCCGGCGGATATCAAACTAATTATGGTAATAAATTTAATCGATCGTTGACAAAACTTTATACCTGTGATAAACCAGTGGCATAACAAACAATTATTTCTTTTCAATCATAATGCGATATTAAAATTAAAAAATCAATAAAAATGCACTTATCACAGTTTTCATCTTTGTCCTCTTCATATTATTCATTGTAATTTACATACATATGTAAGTAACATAAAGGTAAAGTCATGTAATAAGTAAAAGCACGTTGAAATAATTTATTGAAACGATCGCGTTAAAAATTTAAACGAGTAGTAAGGATATGTGCTGCATCAATCGTGTTATTTGTTAATAATTTTTCAAGAAACAGCACTCACCTTCTTTCCTTCGAAACGATTCCGTCGCAATATCTCCAGATTTACGAATTCAACTTCGGTCTACTAATTAACAGGACCGTACATTTATCCTTTGTCTTTACAGCGTTGTGTAATAGTTTCCTATTAATCGATAGTGCCAGCGGTTATTGCGCGCGCGCACAAGTTTATGGTGTTCCATAAAATTTAATAGGCTAATAGAAAATTGAATTTTGAAACGGCATAAAACTAATGTCGCTTGAGCTTCGAACGAATTATTTTCGTAAAAGAACAAAACTTTAACGGACGAGAAATTTGTCGAATTTCACAAAATAGAGCTGCGACGAGTAACGTGCATTTTATTTCGAAACCTTTTCTCCGGCCCTCGTTTATGATTCTGCAATTGCACGGCTTTATAATTTTCCAAACTCGTGGGTTTGGCTGAAAAACTATTTTGAATTATGATTTCTGCTAAAGTTACTTCTTTATGTTAACGTCAACGAAATTTATATTTTTGCGGTTCATTTACGCGTTTGTTAATAGTCGTTTACAATCTTTTCCTCATTTCACATCTTCTTTTTCTCCTATCTGTAGCCCTTACGAAATATCGTCATATTTATCTAGGGATTTCATTCTATGAAATAACATTTCTGCCTATGTTTGAAAAATATAAATTTGCATAAACATTCGGTGCAACAATTAGTTTATTTTTAAGATGATACTAGTTGTCATGGCGTTAAACACGAAAACCAGCGTCCCAATTCATACGGTTTCATTCCCATCTTTCCATCTCATAGATCGTCTATCCGATTCGTTTAACACGAGTGATGTTCTCCCCTTAGGAGGCTTGGATCAAGAATCCTACAACCAGGGTCAAGATCAAGTCCCGTTGGATCCTTACAATCAAGAAGCTGGCGATCCTTACGGAAGATCTGGAGGTTACGAAGACTCTTACGGAAGAGGAGAAGCCGGAGGAGATCAAAGATCCAGAGATTCTTCTGGCGATGGCTACGATAGAAATTATGGATCCAGAGACGATTATGGACGCGGAGATCCTTACGGACAACGCGGAGATCCCTACGGACAACGCGGATATTCTCCAGGGCAACGTGGAGGATATGGCGCGGCCGGAGATTCGGACAATTATCCAAGCAGTTACACGGTTGTGCCAGTTCCAGGATACAAGCCACAACGAAACTGTACCGGATCGGCCTGCTGCGTGCCAAAATGTTTCGCGGAGAAAGGTTCCAGAGTAAGTGTCCGTCGAAGGGAATTTTGTACGCAAAATTCATTTCTTTTTTTTTACGGTAATTACGAAAATGCAAACTTGTAAGACATAATTGGATATTATATTTCAAGATGACACGAGAAAAGCACACGAGGCGTCGATGTCGAATGTTAATTTCGAAGAAAATGTTGGAGTTACGAATGGAAAAGAATTAGCTATAAAATCAGTATTACTGTTGTATTCTTTTTGTTTCCTACTAAATTACGATGGTTGGGTTTTTAATTCAGAGGTGAAAGTAATTTGACGTAAATTTCGTTTCAGTGTGAGTTATACGACAAAATATGAATAATTGCAAAAACACACATTATGATATATACTTGTATATAACAAAAATATAACAGATATGTGCAACAGAATGTTAGAACAAATTAAATGAATGTAATTTTTATATTACACTAGATTTGCAAATTTTGAATTCATTTTGACTTATGTGCACAGGGTCCACCAGGTGTAATGGGGCCACAGGGACCTAAAGGTCAAAAAGGATTTCCTGGAACAGAAGGTCTTTTGGGACCAAAGGGAGAAAAAGGTGACCCTGGTCCTCAAGGACTACGCGGTCCGAAAGGTGACAGAGTATGTACTGATTTACTATTAACGTTCGCTTTTGTTTATAATAATATACAATAATATATTATTAACAATAATTTTTTCCAGGGTAAAATGGGTATACCTGGATTCTCCGGAATAAGTGGTGTTCCTGGTGTACAAGGTCCGCCCGGAGCTCCTGGTCTACCTGGTCGTGATGGTTGCAATGGAACAGACGTACGCATACTGAAAATTATTTTTATTAGTAACATTTATTACGAGAATACGGATGTTTGTGCATTTATGAGAAATTCTGAAGCAAAAAATGAGAATATGCGATAGTATAAAATGAAAATTTGAAAATTCTTTTTGACCATTATCTTTCAGGGTGAACCTGGTCATGCTGGTCGTCCTGGAGATACAGGTCCTCGTGGTTATCCAGGTCCTCGAGGGCCCAAGGGAGACAAAGGTCAATCAGGGTTCGCTGGCAGGTTCCCTGTAGGTCAAAAGGGAGAACCGGGTATCGACGGTGTCAGAGGACCTCCAGGACAACCAGGATCACAAGGAGAGCGTGGATTTCCTGGACCTAAGGGTGATCGTGGTCCTTATGTAAGTTACTGTTTGTAAATACTTTCGTGACTCACTGTACACTTAACCGTGTTAAAAGCAAAGATCGTTTGCAATAATACCATTACACTGTTATTATTTGTAATCATTGAAAATAATAATTTCTCTACTCTTTATCTATTGACAAATAAAACACTTATATTGATGAAGGGTTAATCTTTAAACGATAATAGTACGATATCGTGATTTAAAATATTCAACTAATCGTATTCAGGGTCCGCCTGGTCTACAAGGACCAAGAGGAGAAAAAGGAAACATGGGTCTTGCGTTTGAAGGTCCGAAAGGTGACAAAGGTCAGAAGGGAGAGCAAGGACCTCCCGGATCGCCTGCAGTCGGCGGCTTTCTACATCCAGGAGAAGAAATAGCAGGTCCACAGGGAGATCGTGGTGAAAAAGGAGACATGGTATTCTTTTTAAATACTTAACATTTATAAAATTAAAATAAACAAAGAGTATATAGATTTTGTCAATAACGTTTTAAATTTTTAGGTTCTAGTTTAAAAAAAAAATGCAAATATATGTATGAGTAATTTAGTGTATAAAAATTTGCATTTGCATACATTATTTGTATAATCAAAAAGTACCTAAATGAAGTATCAGTGGATATAAAATGTAACAAGCAAATGTAACGAGCAATTGTACGATTATATACGATTTGTTTCTTTATATCTATTTTATTTCATTTGCAATGATAGGGTGAAAGAGGGTCGGATGGTCAAAAAGGAGAACAGGGACCAATTGGTGATCATGGTATTCCTGGTACTGCAGGTATGAAAGGAGAAAAAGGTCTTCCAGGCGCACCAGGTATTCGTGTAAGTATATTTATTCCTTTCATTTAAACGTGTTGTTCTCCTTGGATCTATATGATCTGAAATGATTATTATATTTCAATAGACATTTTAAAAGTCTAGATAATTTTTCAATATTTGGTTATCGTATTCAATATAATCTCACTACCTTTTGTGTATTTCACCCTCTTTATAAACAAAATATTGCAAAAAGGAAAGTATTTGAAAAGATATAGATGTGAATAAGAAGCGAGGAGAACAGCAATGTTAATGATAAAGTAAAAATGCAGGATGATGTAAATTAATTTGTACATTTACTATATTCAGGGACGGGATGGTTTCTCTGGACCTCCAGGTCCACCTGGACGCAAAGGTGATCGAGGTTACGACGGATTAGACGGCCTTCCAGGTCGTCCTGGACAGAAAGGAGAACCAGGTCGAGATGGGTCTATGGGTGTTCCAGGCTTACGAGGACCACCTGGTCCACCTGGAGTAAGTATTACTAACATTAATTGTATGTATTTCTTCTTAAGAAACGAATAGATTAAATGACCTCTTCTTGCAACATAAATTCATTTTTAGAACTGAAATACATTAGAACTTTTCATCCGAATTGTTAGGATGACAGGAATGTTAGTACAATGATAACAGAATAATTATTTTTGAGATATTAAATCCTATTTGTTCAAATAAAAACTTTACCTCTAATTACTAATTGCAGGGTGGGAAAGGTACACCAGGGCCTCCAGGGCCAAAAGGACCTCAAGGTTTTCCAGGACCCACTGGACCTCGCGGTGCCGATGGATATCCCGGAGATCCAGGTCCAAGAGGTCCTATTGGGCCACCAGGAGGACCTGGTTTAGCAGGTATTCCTGGTCCAGAGGGTTTACCAGGAGAAAAAGGAGCAAAAGGAGAACCTGGCATCACAGGATTCCCTGGACCAACAGGTCCCCGTGGATTTGATGGTCCGCCAGGTTTAGCAGGTTCACGAGGGCTGCCAGGAGAGAAAGGCGCGTCGATCATGGTGGGTATTTATTCAGAAATTAATACGAATCCAAACTCGAATATTTAATAAGTCGATCCAGTACAAGAATTCTTTTCTTCCTGGATATTTTATATTTGTTTAAATGTGTTTTTATTTAGAATGAAACTTGTCCAAGTCCTAACACTAAAGTTACCGGCCTTTAACACGTATCTAAATATGTTATACATGGTTAATTAAATATGTAATTAGAAAAATAATAAATCCGATGCCAGTTATTTTGATTGGCTTGATAGTTCTAATTCGTTTGATATTTAATATTAATTTTGATAGTTAATAATATTTCGAAAATTACCAAATGTGTATAGGGTCCCAAAGGAATGGATGGAGCGCCCGGTATAGATGGAGAGAAAGGACAAAAAGGAGAACGCGGTTACGCAGGACCGCGTGGAGTTCCTGGCGACGTGGATGGCATTCCAGGAGCGCCCGGAGAACCTGGTTTACCAGGAGAACCGGGAACGCCAGGGAAAAACGGCATTCCAGGATTTCCAGGTTCACCTGGTGAGAAGGGAGAGATAGGAGGGCGTTGTATAGATTGCATGCCGGGATTCCCAGGAATCAAAGGTGATCGTGGTTTCGATGGACAACCTGGACTTCCTGGACCACGAGGTCCGGCTGGAGAACGAGGATTCCCCGGAGAACCTGGCAGCGACGGATTACCTGGACCAATTGGGCCACCAGGGCCTCCGGTACTTTCAGCACATTATTTTATCTTTCGTATTTCGTCATTATCGTAGTTAAAATAACGTAGCTTCGAGAAAATATCCAATGGGATGTAGCTTTACCAGCACGTACCGGAAATTTGTAATTAAGTGGAATTAAAATTTTGACTTATGTAATAGAAAATCGTTACTATAGTGTGTATTTCCGATTACTAGGGAAAAGATGGAATTCCTGGTGCAGCAGGTCCACAAGGAGAACCTGGTACTCCAGCAGTGGTTACGGAAAACATGCTTAAAGTAGAAAAGGGTGATAAAGGTGTGAGAGGTCCGGTAGGAAGAGATGGTCCACCTGGTCTTCCTGGTCCGCCTGGAGAAAAAGGTCCGATGGGATTTGAAGGTTTCCCAGGACCCAAGGGTATTGCTGTAAGTTGTTGCTATCTCAATCTTTATCATTCTGTCAATTTCTTCCGTTCAAATTTCGAAATAATTATGTAATTCTATAATTCTTAATTGGTTTTTGATGCGTTTAATCGAAAAATGTAGAAATACTATAAAATCTGTTTTTTCTGCAAAATTTGTTTAACTTGTGTGACTTTTGAAATACACGTATGATATATTTTTTTATTAACAAAGTTCCCCGTTTTGGAATCATCTTCGAATCTATCGAAAATACAAATATTTTTGTAACCCGCAAATAGGGATCAGGGCAGCAAATGTGTTAAATAATTTTTCAAAACTTTTCATCCTGTTATTGTTTCTAGGGAGATCGTGGATTCCCTGGTCAAGATGGTATTCCTGGAAGGCCATGTGCTCCTGGTCGAAAAGGAGAACCTGGTCTTAGTGTGAAAGGAGAACATGGAGAACCAGGCCGAAGAGGTGAAACAGGTGCAAAGGGTGAACCTGGTCCATTAGGAGATAAAGGAGAACCTGGTAGATATACTTTATATTTCTTGGAATTTGTGTATCGTTTCAGGCTCTAAACCGTTTCAGTGCTCGATGAGTAATTTGATCATTTCTATTTTAAATAGGTCTGTGTCCAATTCCGGATGAATTAATTAAGGGCATTAAAGGCGACAGAGGTGCTCCTGGTGAAAAAGGAGAGCCTGGTCCACCCGGAAGGGATGGGTTAAGCGGTGACAAAGGTTTACAAGGTATTTCGGTAAGTAGAAACTGTATTTCCTATTTGGTAAAATTTTTTATTATTTAGTTTCATTACAAATTTGATTACTTTTACAAATTTGATATTATATACTCATGTATTCGTAACATAATAATAAACTGTTGTGACCAGGGCCCACCTGGACCACCCGGATCAATTGGTGCACCTGGGCCAGTTGGACCAAGAGGATTACCAGGTCCTCGTGGTGACAAGGGTAATATAGGACCAATGGGTTTCCCTGGGGAACCTGGTCGTGAAGGACCCAGAGGGTTCCCAGGCGCTGCAGGGTTGAAAGGAGCAAAAGGTGAAGTTGGTATCTCGGTCAAGGGTAGTCCTGGATTGCCAGGACCACCGGGAGAAAAAGGAGAGAAAGGTCTTCCAGGACCACCAGGGAAAGAAGGTCCTGATGGTCTGCCGGGTCTGCCAGGATTTTCCGGAGAGAAGGGTGATGCAGGTATTCCAGGCATAGGTGGTTTGCCTGGTGCGCCAGGAGAAAAGGGAGATACTGGTCCGATGGGACCTCCAGGCCCGCCTGGTGTTGCTGGAATTCCTGGTATAGACGGAAATAAAGGTATGTAATTCCTAAATTCTAAAGTTTATACAGTGGTTATGTAAAGTATTTGCACATGCTCTTGCGTTTTAATGAAACGTTCTTTTTTATCCTAGTTCCACAATTTCGTTTTCTTGGCATCAAATTTTTGTAGTGATAAGAAAGCACTTCTAGATAATACAAAATTTAATATACTTGGACCTAATTAAGTCGTATGTAAATGTTATAACAAATACAATGGTGCATAAATAACTTTTGTAGCCACTGTAGGTGTCTCTCGTGAATCATTCATTTCAAATTTCAAAGTAATATAATAATTGTAACATAAACGTAATTGTTTTGTGTACCAGGTGAACCGGGATTGCCGGGTGAGGCTGGCAAACCAGGACTCCCAGGATTCCCAGGTATCAAAGGTGATCGTGGCGAACCGGGTATCGATGGATCGAAAGGTTACCCAGGAAGACGTGGTCTACCTGGTTTACAAGGTAGACCTGGTATAGAAGGTGCACCTGGTTTGAAAGGAGAACGAGGTGAAAAAGGTGCCGCTGGTTTCCCTGGATTACGTGGAATGGAAGGAAAACCTGGTCGCCCTGGATTAACTGGACCGAAAGGAGATTTAGGTCATCCTGGTCTACCTGGTCTTCCTGGAACTATTGGATTCCAAGGACCTAAAGGTGATCAAGGTTTACCAGGATTGCCAGTAAGTCTTTTACATTCATAAATGCTGATTTAAGCTAATTGTTCGATATTTGTAATATCTTCAATTGTAAAAGCTGAAAAGGAATATTGTATATATTTATTAACTGGTATTTATTACTTAATATGATAATAGGTAATAAGCTTTTATACTTTTGAGTTATAAAACTTGTATTTTTCTTTCTCTTTCAATGAATACAATCAAAGATATTTGTGCTGCCACCTTATCGCAGCGAATTTGTATTATGCCCAATAGGGATTTAACGAAGATAGTGGGAATTGCAAATTTATTGTAACCATTAATTTTATTAGGGACGCAAAGGAGAACCAGGTCTCGTTTCTGAGAAAGGACAGAAAGGTGAACCAGGAATGCCAGGTATCCGTGGTCCTGTTGGTCCTCCTGGTAGAGATGGTATTGACGGAGACAAGGGAGAACGTGGATTGTCGTGTAATTGTGTAGACGGATTGCCAGGTCTTAAGGGAGAACCGGGTCTGCCAGGTCGCGATGGTTTACCAGGACCTATAGGGCTAAAAGGTGACGCTGGAGTAAGAGGTTTCCATGGTTCTCAAGGAGATATAGTACGTTTTATTCTTTACAGCGAACAAAAATTCATAGCAAGGAGTTTAATTTAAAATATCTTTAATTCAACAGGGACCAATGGGTCCACCAGGTGAACCAGGAACACCTGGAATCGACGGATTGCCAGGTGAACCAGGTGACATAGGTCCACCAGGTGCACCTGGTTTCCCTGGTTTGGATGGTGATGTGGGAGCTCCAGGACATCCTGGCCTCAATGGTGGTAAAGGAGACCGTGGTTTGCCAGGTAAGAAGCTGAAACTCTCTTTAATTTTATAAGAAAATATACAAACTAATTTTGTAGAAACTAATGGATTTAATTATTTCACAAGGTCTTGTTGGGGAACCTGGTATCCGTGGTGCGCCTGGAGAAAAAGGTGACCGGGGACAACCTGGACCGACAGTTGCGATCAAAGGTGAAAAAGGTGAACCAGGTATGCCAGGATTACGAGGTGTAGCTGGAGAGAAAGGTGATCGTGGCGAGGAAGGTCTAGCTGGTTATGATGGCGAAAAAGGAGATAGGGGCACATCGGGTCCAGTTGGAAACCCAGGTCCACCTGGCCTCCCTGGACCTAAAGGTATTCTTAATTTCTAATTTATTATTTTGCATTTTCTATCGTTAACGCAATTCAATTGTGTCTGCAAAAGATCAAGCTTTGATCGACTATGTGAAATGTGTTACTTTAGGTGAAGAAGGTCCACGTGGACCTACGGGAATTGCTGGACTAACTATCAAGGGTGAGAAGGGTTTACCAGGTCTGCCAGGAAAGCACGGACGAGAAGGACTACCAGGACGACCAGGAGAGAAGGGAGAACGAGGATTACCTGGTTTACCAGGACATAAAGGAGATCAGGGACCTTATGGTCCTGTCGGGCCACAGGGCGAGAAAGGTGATATGGGGCTTATGGGCTCTCCCGGTTTACCAGGTCAAGATGGAGCTCCAGGTCATAGAGGACTCCCGGGTCAAATAGGTCCAAAAGGTGAAAAAGGTGTGAATTGTATACCAGAACCAGGTTTGCCAGGACAAAAGGGAGAACCAGGATACCCAGGTAAATGGACAGAGATTAATAAATTATTAAATCATCCAATAGATTTCTTGTGTGTATTTTCTGTTATTTAAAACCTCCCTTTTTCAGTACCATTTCCATTTCTTTCTTTTTTTTTTTTTTAACAAACAACAGATTTAGGATAATTCGCAACTTTTGACACCCTGAATCGATAAACTTCTTGTTTCATTTACCTGATCACGAATTTTGTCTTTGTTTGGAGGTAAAGTGCTGAACATGATTAATCTTTAAGATCAAAATTTTTTTTCTTATTGCAATTGGAAAACTAGTTCGTGCAAATACAAGACGATAATGAAAATTGTTTATTATCCAATTTGGCAAATTACGAGGCAACTCCTAAACTTAACTCAAATAATTTCATCTTATTCTATTTGGAATACGTTTGGTAATTTTGTAAACACGTTCATTTTACTAAATTTACAGGACTTCCCGGAACTGATGGACTCCCTGGTGAAAAAGGTGACAGAGGTTGGCCCGGTCTAGAAGGTCCACCTGGTCTGGATGGAGAGAAAGGTGAAAGAGGATTCCCAGGTCCCATAGGAAAAATGGGTGCTATTGGGTT
Source organism: Bombus pascuorum (assembly GCF_905332965.1). NCBI lineage: Eukaryota > Metazoa > Arthropoda > Insecta > Hymenoptera > Apidae > Bombus > Bombus pascuorum. The sequence continues at coordinate 1,776,646 of NC_083488.1, read as the reverse complement.
TGCTGGTCAGAAGGGTGACAGGGGTCTCGACTGCCTCGAACCACCGATGGGACCAAAAGGAGACCGTGGTTACCCTGGTACGGCCAATTACGTCAAAATATCGAAAATTAAAGTTTTATAGATATCATGATAAGTAATAACTTGATTATACTAAATTCAATGAATGAGACGGATACACTTGAGTATTTCGGCTAAGATCCAAAATTTTTCGCGTGCATATTTCTTCTTAACTCCATTTAGTATCAAACTATGGATAATATTTATACATATTCGAACATTTTACTATCTGACAAAAATTCGTAATTAAAACGCTGCGGACTTTCCGGACAGCTCAATGTGTAAATTATCAATTTAGTTATTGTTCATATTTTATATTTGAGTCTTTATTTTTTTCCTGCAGGACCGACTGGCCCGCCAGGCCCGTCAGGAGAAAAAGGAGCTTCAGGTCAGCCAGGATTCCCAGGATTGCATGGAACGAAAGGTGCACCAGGACTTCAAGGACCACCAGGTCCAGTTGGATTACCAGGATTGCAAGGACCTGTTGGTGCTCCTGGTTTGCCAGGTCTTCAAGGACCCGTGGGTCATCCGGGTGAACCAGGAGAACCAGGACTACCATGCGAAGCTGCACCTGATTACCTTACTGGTATCTTGCTGGTAAAACACAGCCAAACTGACAGGGTGCCTGTTTGCGATGCAGGACATATCCAACTCTGGGAAGGATACAGTATGTTGTCTACGGATGGCAATGAAAGATCCCACTCACAAGATTTAGGCAAGTATCACGGATGAAAATTAAATTACCGAAAGTATTTGTTGTTCGATTTTTCCTTAACTTAAATAACATCTCCATAATTAGACCATAACAGATGAAATGTTCATTTCAAAATATTATATTTTTTAACCAAATGGTATCATTGCCTATGATATGATATACAGTGACTTACGAAAATATCTAAACACTTGTCATAAATAATTGCTAGCAATACGTTATCTGTGTTATACTAAACTTTTTGAAAAATTCTTCTCACGAGACACGAGTATATTGTCAACGTAAAACATTCATTAAGTATGTATGTAATTAGTTCTAAAGATGGTACCATTAAATGATGTTGACTCATTGATGTAATGATAATACTTTTGACTGTTGCAATACTTTCGTGAGCCAATGTACATCTATATATGCGCCGAGTACGCTACATAGAGAAATAATTACGAGGTCGATTGCAAGCGTATCGATACGTATCGGCAACTTTATCTGTGTGATATCTACGTCTTTGCACGTGCCTTCAGTTTGTTCTCTTCTCCCCTTCGTCTATTCCGAGTCACCTATCTAATAAATAATCACGAAACAGGTCACGCCGGCTCGTGCGTACGAAAGTTCTCGACGATGCCGTTCCTCTTCTGCGACACTGGCAACGTTTGTAACTATGCAAGTCGTAGCGATCGTTCTTACTGGTTGTCGACCACTAAAGCAATTCCCATGATGCCTATCGAGGGGACAGCGATAGAGGAATACATCTCCAGGTACGTTGATCGTTTCCATGAAACAAAATCGCCGGAGCACATCGAATGCCTAGCTACGTTTCCTTCGAATAAGATGTTTCTTGTAGCGTGGATCTATGTCGCGCAACAAACGTCCGTTACACGTCGATCAACCGTTAAACACGATTATGTTGCCACCCCTTCGACGCAGGTATCGCTGAGAGAAGAAATATAGCGAGGTCATAGAGTAATAGACATATGTTACTTGCAGACGTTTTGTTCGGATAGTAGAGAATTCGAATACTTTAGAGTATTCGTACAATGGGAATTCGGATGCTGCCGTATTTAAAAAGATAGCGTGTAGTATACTATTCGAGAAAAAAATTATATACGTACACAATCTTTTACTTCTTGTACAACCTGTATGTTATAAAAAGAATTCGTTACATCAATTCGCTAATGACTTTTGTGATCAGAATGCTTCAGAGATTCAGGATGCTTCTGAGATGATCTGAGATTCAATATGCTTCTGAGATGATCTGAGATCCTATGAGATGCGTACAACCTCGGACGCGGCATCATCAGAGCCGATGTTGCTAAGTAGCGTTTTAATTTACAACCTCGCTGTATCTCTCTAAACAACTTACAAAACTCCAAAGATATAAGTAATTTTTTCGCGATTTGTTCAGCCGAACGAAGATCGATCAACCTGTCACGATGGCTAGAAGGAAATCGTGTAGATCTCGTTCGATTTGCTCCCATTTACCATGGGAAACTCGAGTAAACTCTATTTGCATCTCGCATTCGACACGATGCATTGGAAACGAGACGTTGGTCTCGTTGACGCGTTATTTGTACGAACGCTGCTTGGTTTTACAGTGGGACATTTTTATCGTCTCTTCTCTTTTTCTATTTTGGAAATGTTCGCGATCGAGTTGAAACGGTTGATATTAATATAGATGGATACCAGGTAACTTCCGAAGGATTTACAATTAGGCAGTAGCGCTGTTTCTGGAATTAATTATTTAAAAAATATCGTAGGTTCATTTGCATTAAGTACGGCGAAAAGTAAAGCAGACCTGCGAAATAATTTTAACGATACCTCCGTAAATTGATACTCGATGTTAAACATTGAATCATTGTTTCGATAATCATGCTTCTCGGACATAATTTACGTAATAAACACGCACATTGAAAGTTTACGCGAGTATCCAGGTATTATAATAATTTATTGTTCCAATTTATTATTTTATACAGACTGTTCCAAAGCGTAATTTACAACTTGCCGTTATGAAAAATCGTTGATACAAATGTTCGAAACATTTAATATATTTAATAATATAAATTGCAAGAAGAATAAAGCATAGGCTATTCTTTGAACGAAGGAACGATTATTTATACGTTTCATTCGTCATTATATCAAACTATGTAAAATGAAATTTTATTCTGCGTGGAAATCAGTTGCAATTTCAATGCAAGCGTCACGACAGTTTAGTTTACATAAAGTTACGAACATTTGCATGAGAGTAAATAGAAAGGGGATATGCAAAATGAAATTGTTAATTTAATATACATTTGTTAATAATTTAACTTCCAGAAGCAGTTGTTACGAACAGATGCTAAATAATACATATAAATTTGATATATCGTATCGTCTGACAAAAATGTTACTCGAAATCAAATTAATTGTTCGTTCGTCGAAACTATCGAACATGGTAAAATGGTATTATGAGTATTAACAAATGAAATTTCGTTTCGTTCTACAGATGCGTGGTTTGCGAGGTTCCAGCGAATGTGATAGCCGTACACAGCCAGTCATTGAATATTCCAGATTGTCCACACGGATGGACCGGACTTTGGATCGGATACAGTTTTGTCATGGTACGAACATTTCTTTCCATTTCTGTACTCAAACGTGTAAATTTGTTTACATACGAAGTTCTTATAAAAATTCGAAGGAACGATCGAAAAGTAAAAATAAATTACTACGCTTACCCGATTAATTATATTCGTTCGTGAAAGTTATCGTATCAGGCGCTTTGACGCTTAGTTCGTCACATTCATAAAGTCACCGCCAGATACTTATCGTACTTTTCCCCTGTAATCTTTATTTATTTTAAGCATTTCTGTCAGTCTCTTTACATGCACGTTCGCGTGTTAAATTTTGGCTGTCAAAGTTATTTGGCAAACATCGTATCTAACACGACGTGTTTTCTACACGCCTCGGCGAGCACCCCGTTCACACTCTTAAACACGCGTCTCCACCCTTTTACCTTTTCGTCGAACTTTTTACGTCGTAACGCTCACAGGCCTCCTCGGTTCGAAGCTTCCCCCCGTTTTCCAATTCAAACTTTTCTCGTTTTACGTCGATAGAAATCCCGAATATCGGAAAACGGGGATTCGACTAATTTTCGCGTGCTTTCAGCATACGGGTGCCGGTGCCCAGGGTGGAGGACAATCCTTGTCCAGTTCCGGATCCTGTCTCGAAGATTTCCGTACAACGCCATTTATCGAATGTAACGAAGAACACTGCCATTATTACTCGAACGAGATCAGCTTTTGGATGACGACGATAGAGGATAGGCTTCAGTTCCAAAGGCCTGAGAAACAGACCTTGAAGGCAGGCAACCTCAGGTCCCGAATAAGTCGCTGCCAAGTGTGTATAAAGAACACGTAAATCCATGTAAACCCGCGTGTTTATGCTCTCTTTTCTTTATTCCCCGCGTTTCTTCCTTCTTTCATCTTTCCTTTTTCTTTACTTTTTCCTTCTTTTTCTTTGTTTCTTCCGTTAAAACGACGCCAATTACCTTTATCGCTAACTATAAAGAAGGTTATACATAAGACGGAATTAGGTCTGGGAGGAAAAGGACCGAATAAAAATTTGCGGAAGACGAAAGAAACCGAGAGAGATTTTTGCTCCTTGTCGTGCTGTCTTTTTGACCTCCGCCGCAAATGTCTCGTCCTCGTTATTTTTAATCTGTCTCCTTTCCCTTCCGTTTTTCTTTTTCTTCCTTTTTCTCCGTATCTCTTCTTCTTCCTATACACAGACTCTCGAAAGTATTATATATCTGGACGCTTGTAGACACCTTTTTAATAGATATATTATACGTATTATAGGGAACGTTCTGAAATTTCACTAGTACCATAATCGGACTCAACTATCACGATTATATCGATAAAGTTTAAAAATCTGAAAATATATATAGAGATTACACGATATCTGGTACAAGTATATATTTTGCAAAGATTATCGCACCATCTTCGGCATTTATTATTTGTTTAAGCTATTCATACTCTGTATCAATCTGTTTACTAAATATATATTTGCAACAAATATTTTGTAACATGTACGAACATTTTCCGATTGCCTTCAAATTTTATCAATACGATCGTGACGATAGTATCTGATCACAGTGATAATGAAATTTCAAAACGTTTCATATAACACGGGTCGTTGTATTTCACACAATACGAACGTAAAAGTTTTCTCTGGTAAATGTTCAAATACTTTCGTGGACCAGTGTATTTATCTTTCTTGTCATGTTCCTAGTGCTTTCCTCGTTGATCCTTTCTTTGGTCAAAAATCTCGTTTTACACTTGTTTTTACTGCCGCCTTTGAATTTCCCGCGAACTGCTTTCCTTCCCATCACGAAATCGTATATGCCGTAAGTTTTATTTCTATAACTATTCAAACAAGTGCCTAGCGTACTATTTTCTAGCATGTAAAATAATATATATATATAAAAGTTTATTATAAATATTATATGTATATTTATATCTCGTAAATCTTGTATGAAAAGTAAGTTCAACGTACTACTACGGACACTGCCCATATCCAATATGGCATATTTTACATATTGTATATTAATATAAATGAACTTAGCCTGGTAATCGTGTGAAGCCAAATATTTAAGTGAATAGGTATTTTGCTACTGTAGCTAATAAAATTCTATTTTCAAACTTCATTCGTTTTACCTTTATAACTGATTCTTCTTCCTTCCACTTATCCTTTCGTTTATACCGAAGATTAACAATTTTGATCTTCTTGTTCATACGATTGTTCGCTACGAACGATCTTCAATTTCTAGCTGCTAGAATTTGAAAAACGCTGACAAAAAGAGACACTCATAAAAGATATAACTTAGAAAAAACGAAGTTGGCACCCCGCTGGGGGTAGCCACCCACATGCTATATTTATTTTTATTTTATTTTATTTTATTTTTATTACCAATGAGATATAACACTTTACCAAATGTCCATAAGGACAAATTGTAAAAAAACCAAAATAAAATAAAAAAAAAAGAGACATACGAATGCCAAAATAATTTATTTTAATCAAGAAATTACTTTGTATCGTATCCTTTTGTATCGAACCATTTCTTTAACAAAATTCTTTATATTTTCGGGAAACATAAGACACGGTATAAATTATCCAAACAGTACAATTTATCATTGTGTATATGTACGATAGCGGATAGAAGATTAAAACGAAATGGAAGAAATAAATAATTGACTTACTTTCCATAAAAAATATAAATACAGCGTTCTACTTTTGGTATTAACTAATTAGACATTTGTTTATACACTTACAAAAAAATTTCAATTTGATATTGTCGAAGTGATCGCCACTTCTAAGAAAACTCTACCTCTGGTCTTCCGTTTTCTCAAGCGCTAAGGTCATCGATAGCGCATAGACAAAAGAATGCGTCGATGACAGACCATAAGCGGTATACGTGCGACGTTGGCTTCAGGGTTCTTTTAGTCTCAGGGTAACCTTGCTGGGCCGGTGTGTCGCCGTAGCGGTTCCCGGGCTCACCTCGACGCAGTAGAGACAGTCTTCGTGGAGGTTTTAGTCGGTTGGAGTCCGACACTACCACGCCGCCCTCCCCCCTAGAGGCGGTAGGTGTCCGTGCGGATTTCCTCCACGGAAAAATAAAAAAAAAAGGGTAACCTTGCTAGCGTGAGGATCTGGACCAGCTCACATTGTATTCCACACTTTGTACTTTAATATTCACAATATATATACTTACAATACCTTACAATTTACCCACGTGTTTCTTTAATTCCACGTACACCGAATAACCTTAACAGATATTTTGCTCAGTAGCTGTTATAGAAAAGGAATAAATCTATATAATATTTCGTCGGTCGAAAGTTTAAGATTACACAAAGAAATATTAATTTTTAGTAAGAAAATATACACAATTTTTGTTTAAATTCAATATTTTGTCCAATATCGTTATTTCTTATCCCTTTGGTACATCTCCTTGGCATAGAATCTATTAATTTATCACATCGATCTACCGTAATATTGCTCCAAGCAGTTTCAAATGTAAAGTTTATTTAAATTTTTCCGCTTATAGCCTTGTACAGTCTTTTTTACGAAGAACCACAAATTCTCGATTGGATTAATTAATGTCTGATGATTGCGACGGCCACAGGGGCACGGTAATATTTTCTTCTTCGAAAAACTGTTTCACAGCCCGAACCGTGTGCTTTGGATCATTATCGTTTTGAAAAATAAAATCATCGCAACATTGTGTTCTTGAGTATGTCCATGTATCGAAAACCATATTGTCCATAATTCCATTGATACGACGTATCGGACCAAGGCTGCCTCGAGAACACGTCCGCACCATAACGTTTCCACCACCATGTTTAAGAGTGTAAGAACGTTAAGGATGTAACAAAAGTTTCATAGCTAATGAAAATTTTAGTAAAAAGCTGAATTCCTATTGAGGTACGGAATGCCGATCAAATTGAAATTCATGGGGATTCCAAAAATATTCCAGGTTTCGTTCAATAAGTTGAAACCGAGCACGATTTCACCTTGAACGAAACCTGCTTCGATCCAAGAACGATTCGCTATTAGTCTCTCTGGTTAAAGTGCAAACACGATCTATGGTGGACAAACACAGACGAGATTTCCTATATCTATAGACACATGGAACACGCGTATCGCTGCCTATTCCATTTTAGGGACCGGTCTTCGACCTATTAGCATATGTTTTCTTTTTAACCACGAGGCTCTCACTGACGCGGCGACCAGAATATCGGAATGGCGATTTTCCGACCATAAATACGACACGTCAGCGACGATGACGTACGTACGACCGATTACCGGGCCAGTGAATCGTTCGTTTCTACGCATGGCTGTTTTTCCAATTATTTTTTTTTTCTTTCCTTTTCATACGCGCGACAATCACATCAGGTACAGGTGTCGCGAGTAAATCGCTTTCCTTCGCATCTCGTCCTCCCTATTATCATTGATTTTCATTGAATACCAATTACAGGCTTATGAGTCCGGAGGTGGATGTGAATCGTAATAGATATTCCGTTTCGCTGAAATAACAGAGACGCGTGTCATGTTTGCGTCGTGAATTGTGCATGAAGAATCGTACTCTTGATTGCCGCGTCGATTGTAGTCGACAGCAAAACGTGGGAAATATTAATTGGTATGTAGTTGGCAATTGTACTAACATTTTTAGTTTGTAAATCGTGCAGACACGAAAATGCTTGTACAGTCGAAATGTAGGAATACGAAATTTTACGTTTTATTAAACATATTCGAATGCATGCACATTACACACAGATACATAAGTGTAATTATCACGTGTAATTAACACGAAAGAAACATCCTTAAATCTCGCGAAGGAGACTTTATTATTGGTACCAATATCTTATCGATCGAATAAGTTTAATGACGTCGGCGTGCGTCGGTGCGTTCAAGTGGTTGAAACGAATTAGCAATTCAAATAACGAGTTGCCGGTTCTCAAAAACCGTGAAACTAGATCATTTTTAGTTGGTCCAGATTCTATGTATGTTTCTGCGAATTTCCGATTCTTCGTTGAACTTAATCAGATAGATAAATCAGATGTATAAAGCAAACGGCGGCGTCTGTGTAGTTTAAATTTCATTCTGTGATAAGATCCTGCGGACGAGGATTCGATAATCCATAGGATGATTTTCATTTGGTACTTTTTGTAGTGAGAAAACTTGTACAAGTTAAGGAATACTTTATTTTGGTAGAATAAACTCGTATGATTGTTCTTTATTTCATCGAGTATTACTTTCAAACGTTTAGTTATTATTACGTCACGATGTCGAAAACTTTCGCCGGTGTCAGGTAATATTATCTTTTATCTACGATTTTAATTAAATTCGAGAACAGGTATTTTGTTTAATTCTAAATAATTAAATAGATATAAAAATAGTTAGGTCAAGTAAAAACGAAATTTTATCAGATTTAGTACTAAATTCAAATTTCCAAGTTTCCAATTCGAGAACAGATATTTTGTTTAATTCTAAATAATTAAATAGATACAAAAATAGATAGATCAAGTAAGAACGAAATTTTATCAGATTTAGTACTAAATTTAAATTTCCAAGTTTCCAATTCGAGAACAGGTATTTTGTTTAATTCTAAATAATTAAATAGATATAAAAATAGTTAGGTCAAGTAAAAACGAAATTTTATCAGATTTAGTACTAAATTTAAATTTCCAAGTTTCCATTTCGAGAACAGGTATTTTGTTTAATTCTAAATAATTAAATAGATATAAAAATAGTTAGGTCAAGTAAAAACGAAATTTTATCAGATTTAGTACTAAATTCAAATTTCCAAGTTTCCAATTCGAGAACAGGTATTTTGTTTAATTCTAAATAATTAAATAGATATAAAAATAGATAGATCAAGTAAGAACGAAATTTTATCAGATTTAGTACTAAATTCAAATTTCCAAGTTTCCAATTCGAGAACAGGTATTTTGTTTAATTCTAAATAATTAAATAGATATAAAAATAGTTAGGTCAAGTAAAAACGAAATTTTATCAGATTTAGTACTAAATTCAAATTTCCAAGTTCAGGAATAAAATGTAAGTGAATCTATAGGCAAATTAACTTACATTGTAATTGAAAAAATTCTACTTTTATCTATAACATGTCAAGTATCGATGTAAGTCGGGTCAGAAATCGAAGGATGATATTTCTAAAGGAAAAGCAACTGAAAGCTAAATTTTAATTTGTAGAAAATCAAACTAAACGGAAGTAAACGTTTATACAAGAACCTCAAACGTAATATTCCAGCTCTCTGTAATATACGTCCACATCCAGCTCCGTGATTAAATACGTACGTTTTATCAGGTTTATTAACATACATTTGCATACATTAACAAACCTCCTGAATTATTTACCAATGACAAAGTAGTCATTGACACAACGCGGAAGCGTAAAAGATGTGGCTCTGTGCTTCCACAGGGCGTATAAATTACGTTAGTTTGCGAAAGTATGCGAAGGACGCTCGTATCGATAGACGGTGTTAGAGAATTTCGGTGAGGTCAGTGTATGTATCATAGTTGGAGAAGACGAACCACAAAAACACAGAGACCTTGCTTCGACGCGTATACTGTCACTTCCAAGTAGATTCGACGTAAAATGTGTCAAAGCCCTTAAGATACGCTACGAAAGTACCGTTCGATTTCGTTGCTATTATAATATGAAAAATTACAAAAGTACAATAAATCGTGAGAAATTCAGTGAAAATGAAAATCCTAAAAATTGTTGATTTCGTCAAGTCAATGAAAGTATGGGCAGAAATTTCAATGAATGTAAAGTGTTATATTCATTTAATCAAAATATTTATTACAACGAAACTAATCAATCCATAATCTATTTTAACAAAATTAATTTTTTATAAATGTCGAACAAATATAACACGATTTACGATTATGGCAGGGTTACAGTAAATATGTTAGATAGGTATTACATTTCTACGCGTTCTATCATTTTGAACGAAGATAAACGTTCTAGCAGTATTTAATTCTCAAAGGTTCTAAAATAGGAATTTTAATTTTGCTACTATATTTATTCGTCGGAGAAGCTGAGATTGTGAGAAAAGAAAACAAAATTACAACGTTCTTACTAAATTCGATTTCAAAAGGAAGCAATTATATGGGAAATCTTTGCTGTTTCACGTTATAATTTACGGATAAATATCGTACTTTACAACCATAGATACGAAATACAAATGAAAACAGAATTATTCCGATGTACATTGCACACGTGATATCTTTTATAACACATAGTGTTCTCAAATATAAATTTTTATTATTCTTTGGTCATTATTTATCTTCCATGCTATGCATATTCATTGTATAAAATAACATGGGATCGAATCATACACAGGCAAAAAAAAGGCGAATCGAGGAAGTAAAGCAAGAATATTATTCGCATCGCAAAGATCGATCAGCAAACTCGGGAAGGCCAATCTCTTGATTGTTCGCACGTGACAACAAGATCACGACGAGAGAAAATGATCAACAAACACCGGCGATCTACGTAAGCAAAGAATTTAATTCGTTTTGAATAAACTATAAAAGTAGGTGTGGAGTCCGGTCGACCAATCCGACCGGTTCGATTCGTCCTCCATCCTACAACGGACTTCTTCTATTTTCATAGCAATTAATATTCGCTGCTTGTTTCCTCAAAATACGCAAGTTTACTCTGTAAATCGTTTCCCATTGAAGTTACTGTTTTCCAAACGTCTATATCGAACATGCTAGAGTATAATGGAAGCTATTTCGACTAAAGTTGCTTCGATTAAAATTTTAGATTGTTCGTTGATGAAAAATTTTCATGAACGTAGAAGTGGAATGGCATACCCCGTAACGTTCCAAGCTACGTCGTCAGAATTACATATATTTTTTGTTTCAAGACGCGAGAGGATTTACTCGTTGCATGACTTGATATTTCGCTAATTGAAATATATTGCTAAACACATGCGGTCTAGTAATATCTGATAATGAAACTACAAGAGAGACTATCTTCTACGTAAACACAGTACCGATTTAAATTAATTACGAAAGAAGGTGTGGAATCTAGTCGACTAATCCGACCGGTTCGTTCGTTTCCCAGTCTACAGTGGAACATTTCGATTATATGACAGACCAGAGAACAGATTTCCTCTCACGATCAGTGATAGAACACCGTTTGATCAAGGATTATCGTTCACCGATCTTTCGATCTCTTCTGGATAAGAAAACCTCGACGACTGAAATTCATTCAACATTGCTGGTTCGTTTTAACGACTCGTGAACGTTCGACGACGTGGTGAATTTTGAAGTGTTGTTAAGAGATACGAAGGAGGGAATTTTGTTCGGAGGTTTCGAAATTTCCAAATTGGAGATGTCGACGCCGGTATATCGCGACCAATGGAACGTTCAGGCGTCAGATATCGCGAGAAGAACACACAACCCCATAAGATCCATCGTGGAATGTCTCGTGGTCGAGCCTAATCCTGCTAAGTCCATGATCTCGTTATCCATCGGTGAGGTTTTCCTTTATACACAGTTTAATTCTTGCCTGTCATTTTAAGCGGAAGATTAGTCGAGTTGCTTTGAAATCGAGTAACTCGTTTGCCTACAAATAATTTTTAATTTAATTTCCAATCGAGCAAACTGACAAGCTAACGTTAATAAAGTGTTTCAAATTATTTGAAGTAATAACTGTTTGGTTTGCACGCAGAAGATATTAGAAAAAGAGCACGAAACAGAGACAGATAATAGTTTTTAAATTACGAGTTTCTCTGGGATTGGAAAAGGAATCTCGTGAGACCGGATAATTTCGTGTTCCGCGCTTATCGTGGTCTTGTTCGCGTGTAATTAGTTCGTTCGTTCCTTTTTGCTATCTCCTTTGATAACAGAATTGTGAGTCATTTTAAACTGTCCGTAACGTTTGTAAATTTTTAAAAAAGAAGCTAGATAACTGATTTTTTCGTTTTGCATTTTATATACGTACGAATATATTTTGTTTTCTTCGACGATGATTCGAAAAGGAAGAGAAATGTTTTGAATCACGTTGAACGATCACGTGTAGCTTTTCATTAAAAAAACTATTTAAATTTAGAATTGGCAACAAGAAATCTGATAAGTATGCTCCGAGCAGTTTAATCAACAGAATATGCTTTATAATTATTTTATTTTTACGTTAATGAAAAATCGTATTACTAATATGCTTGAAGAAAATATTTAAATGTTTATTATTTATATATCAAATATATAGAAATTGATTAAATTTAGAGGTAATTGATAAAGTAGCTTAAAAAGTTTAATAACAAAATTTATGTGAAGCACTTCCTCGCGCAGCTTGAACAATTTATCACGTACAGTTGCCTATTCCCAAATTTAGTATACTTCGTTTCAAGATAAAATCAGAAATTTGGAATCGTCGTCGATCGACTGTTTGGAAGTGTTTGTGTATTACATTCAATTCTTTTACGCGACGAATAATTCTAATTATTTTATCATTAAAGTCGATCAATGGTTTAAAGTATTTTACCAAGAAGTTCTCTATTTTTAGGTGATCCAACTACTTTTGGAAATTTAAAACCACCTAAAGAAGTAATCGATGCTGTTCAACAGAGTCTCGTCTCTCAATTGTATAATGGATACGCACCTAGTACAGGTACTAATAATAAATTAACAATTCAATAGAAAGAAATTGTACTTACACGAGTAAAGTTACCGCTGACTGAATAAACGTAGATGCTAATCTAGTTCGTAAGGAGTAAATGAGAAACTAAACGATATTAATGATACGTACCTCGATTGATAAAATATTTTATTTATTATCTGTTATAAAATTATCGTTTGAATCAATTTTTAAATTCGGTTCCGATTTATTTCTTAAATAATTAATTAGGCAATTTTATTTTAGGTTACCAAAGCGCAAGGGAAGCTGTAGCGGAATATAGTTCCAGCGAATTCGTAAAAGTGGATGCTAAGGTAAATTCTTAATCGTTCAAAGCATGATTTATCGAAATTGGCTAAGAAATCAAAATTAATTAATAAAATGACGTGCAATTATCCCCTTTCTTTGTCGTTGATAATCGTGTTGCCGACGCGATATTGATCTTCAGATGAAAGAAAAAAGGAATAATATTCCAGGGATAAGAAAAATACATAATTTTACATCGAAAGATTAATTATTTCACAAGTACAAAACTCTGACTGAATTTAAAGCTAATACTTTATACCGTTGATTATGTATAATTTCAATCTTCGTCATTTTCCAGCGACACAAAATGTTGGAATTCGATAAACAGTCGCTGTTAATAACGTTTGAAATTTTGATACGTCACTTAAGAGTCACGATTGATATACATTTTTCGATTAACTTTTTCCATCGACGAGACAGAGGACAGCTATCGATGTTAAAACTCCGTTTGTTATTGCCTTACAAATGCGTAAATGGCAATTATTTTTGTTCAATGCTTAATAAAAACATTCCTGGCGTTCACGTCAAGTTTATTGCAAAATACAATAAAGCATTATTAAATGTTTAATGAAGGATAGAATTTCATTTCTACACTTTTAATTTGGGAACTAATTTTTTATGATAATTATTGAACGTTTTCTAGCAAAGATGAATATTCTAATTCTCCGTTCTTTGGTCCCTTATTAATAATTTTTTATGCATAATTCTGTATATCGTTTTACCTTTGTCCGAATATTCTGTTTACTATATGTATTTGAAATATGAAATGAAAGTACATGCGGTGCGTGAGTGACGGTATGACATACTTTGAGATATAATTTATACGGAAATATCGAGTGCGGAATTAAATTTGTAGCAGATTGTAATATATTAGAAACGGTTTATTATGATAAATTCTGTACATGTTTCTAAAGAGACTAATTACGTACGTTTTGTGATAGTTTTTGTAAAAAGGCACGATAACAATCTGACTTACGGCGAATGCATGTTTAACAGTTTGAAATACTCTACAGCAATCTTAGTATGTACAAATACCTGTCAAAATTATTGAACATATAAAAAGTATGATAAAGCACGCTACTTACAAGAAAAACTATCTAATCGATGAATCTCGTAGAGTTGCGATTTTTATGCGGTTCGAAACGGTACGTTACAAAGTTCATAAAAGTTTTAAACAAAAAATAAACTTGACGATTGTTTTGAAATTGTTACTGATGAGAATTTTTATGACTTTATCTATTAAAATATCTTTGCACGAATCTGTTTCTCTAAGATAATAATACTCGATCGTGACAAGATCAGTTCCTATTGCTGAGGAAAAAGAAAAAGACAAGGATATAGGAAAAATTGAATGCTGGTAAAGAAAACGCAGAAGCATCTGGTTATTCCATATTGTTATCGATCTGTAGAGAACTGTGCTACTGAAAGCCGCGTTGCATACAGATTACTTCCGGCTACGCCTTGTTTTGCATACGCAAATAAATCATGTGTATTAATTACATTCGAAGTCTGATTAATTGCCCTATTTGATGAATTATTTGGATAACATTTTAGAGAACATGCATATCCATATAAATTATGTTCCTCGATCGACAGGTTTAACATTAACACTGAAACTTTGAAATGGAAATATCGAAATATCAGACGCATTGCATTTTCATTATGTATCGCGTTTGATTTCGTTAATTTATTAGTTGAGTATAATGAATTATTCTTCACTGACTATATTCGTTCCTTCTCTTTACCATAGTATTTTTTCAAGTCGAACACGATCGCATTGAGCATGAAGCTTAAATGTCACAAAAGTAGCCAAGGAATTTGAGACTGCGACGCCTAGCATATTCTCTCGTTCTTTATGGAATCGTGAACGAACGTTCAAAAATTTCCTTAAAAAGCGTATTTAAGCTTTATAAAGAAATCTCAGCGATTTGTCAGGATTTTACTTTTTTCCCTTTTCCTTACACAACGGATAATCGAATCGTCCAATTAGGTTTCCAAGCTAATATACAATTTTCCATACAGATGCGATCGAGCTTCGTATATTTTCAATCTTCCAGAAGATGTTTCGATTCGAATTAGCTCGACCTGTAACCAGGCGCTTATAGAAACTTGTTCATCTGCAGGCACATCGTGTCCGCTCCCTTTCTGTGTGTATTCATTCGTTGTTTGCGTGCACGTGTATACGATATCTAGTTAAACCGCCAGTTGATCGGAACTGCCGACGAAGTTTGCTGGGAAAACCGAATTTCCCTGCACGATCGGCCGCAAACTAGAAACCACGTTCTCTAAAAGAAGAAATATCATCAATTAACTACGAACTGTCCAGCATCTACGGTTCTCGATACAATCACCAGAAAATCAATAGAATCTCTTCGCTTCACTGTTCCGTTCAAACAATCGTTTTTCCGATCAATGAATTTTTCTCGTTTGCTTTGTCGTTGTTGTATGGTCCACGTATCATAGTTTCTAGATTCTAGGTAAAAATTTTTTATTTATTTATCTATTTATTTATTTATTCATTTAGATAGCATGTGATTTTCTATTCGTCTTTCAGGAGATATTTTCGTTGCGTTATTGCCATAAATCTTTGTTACTATTTGTTACATTTTCTTTTTAATTTCTTAACTTAATTTTCATCGAATCGATTCCATAATTGCTCGCGTGCGACGTATTTCGTAATATTCGCGAAGCCGGGTATTTTCTACTTTATTCTTGCATATTTAGGATCTTCGTATTTGTTATTCGTGCAGCAAAATGTAGAATTATTTAACTTTTACCATTAAAGGACACTAGACAAAAATTGATGTTTCAAATATTAGATTCATACTCACGCGTGGAAATATATTTTAATTTCCCTTCCAAAGGACAAATTTTCCTTTTTAATATCGTCCGATGGATGATTTTCAATATGCATAAGTAAAAGTCGAAAATAAATCAATGCGACGTTTCGTTGAAAAATTAAACAATCCATCACGATTGTAAAGATCAAATTTATTCTCACATACACGGTACTGGAAAGTACTTTTATGTGTATAACAAATTTAATATTCGTAGTTCGATATTTCGCGTCATTGTAAATGAAAAGTATTGAAAATATAAAACAAAGCAAAATTAATCATTTTTACGTAAATGGAAAATATCTTGTTTATAATTCTTTTAGGGAAGAAAGATAAAGGGATTAAACAAATTGTTATTAAATTTAATACTTGATATTTTTTGTCCTCGTTATGCAAAAAAAAAGAAGAAAAAATTCACGGATCTAAAAATAACGTATTATCAGGACTCTGATATCACCGTGAAAATCTAAAATAAAGCCCACCATTTCGAAACCCGAACAGAATCGATATCGTTGCAAAAAAAATGTTCATAAAGCAAGGAACATTCCCCTTGTGCTGCGAAAATTGTAATGTATGGCATGCAATGAATCTGCTATTAGCTTTATTCACTGCGCCCCCAGGAAATGAACGTCGGAAAAACGACGAGAACCGAGCTTTTTCACAGTTCTAAAGATTTCATGTGCATCGAACGTTTAATTAATGTATGCCTGCGGAGCAATAGGCGAACATTTTCCCCATTTTCTTCGCTAACATATTTCATATAGGAAAATATATTTAGAAATATAAATACATCCCAAACTTAACGTATATTTTTACTTTCATTTTAAATTATTGATTTTATACGGCAGAATTAAATTTTCCATAGATCAGTTACCACCGGATTGCTTTTTTCAAATAGATTTTAACGTCGCGTTAATTGCACGGATAGTGACTTACGAAAGTAGTTGAACGCTTACCACAGAAAGCTTTTATGTGTTACATAAAGGATTGTGAAACTTCATTAGTATCGTAATGATACATAACTTTATCCGATGATATTAGTAAAATTTGAAACTAATCTGAAAATGTAGTTAGAAGCTGCAAGCTTACTACAAACTTGTACGTATTTCGTTAAAAATTAGTACATAGCAGAATAGCGATTTTAAACACACACACATATATATATCGAAGATGGTTTTATCGAATATCGAAGCTTATTAATATAACGGATAATCGACTGTTTAAATAGTTTTTGGACCTCGATGAATTTTATATATATATACTTGCACTAAATATTTTGCAGTTTCGGCGTACATTTTTAGATTTGTTTAAAAATTCCTCGTGTACAAGTTGACCAGAGTGGAAAAAGATCACGCTACACGATTTCTATAGCAAATTAGCTTATAGCGAATTAATTGGCTTTAGTCACAAATTTATTAGGAAGATGGCTTTCAAACGGAATGCTAATTCTCGGTCCTTTGAATTCTCTCTTTTTTCAGGATGTAATTTTATGCAGCGGATGCTCCTGCGCTCTCGACCTCTGTATAACAGCGTTAGCACGAAGGGGGCAAAATATTCTGATACCGCGACCCGGTTTCTCGATCTATCGAACACTTGCAGAAGGTCTTGGTATCAACGTAAAATCCTATGAGTTACGCGTAAGTATAAACGTATCTCGAAAGTTCACCAATATTCTCGCATCTGCATTTTAGTACCAGCATTTTACCTGATATCGATGACAAGGATTTTATATAAAGAAAAATTCATTATTTCCATGTCTTTTCTTTTACATTCTTTATTTAATTCATATGTTTAAATTATACTAACGATATATATTTTTCTTATCTAATTACACATTCCGTTTAAAATACGCAAAGTTTAACAACTGCAAACATCAATCTTGTTACAGTCACGTGTTTGCTTTTAGAAATCGATGTAATCGCTTACATAGTTACGATGATGATTATAAAGACTGAAATTCTTGTAATTCGATTTATCCGTAAAGAAATAAGCAAGTATCCACATACTTTCGAAAAGTAGCGTATACAGGTATCTCGATTTGAGAAAACCGGTAAAATGTTAAACTTTGTGGTAATAACGAGGTCTTTCCTGTCGTTTCTTTGTCTCCTTTGCCGCGAATTTTAATGCCTCCCCACTCGCCCAGACAGCGCAGCGTGGACTATTTTACCACAGAGAAGTAATTAAAACCACGGTACCGTGACTCTTCGTGGTCTACAAGGGAGAGAGAGAGAGAGAAAGAGGGGCAAAGATTGTGGGTTATAATGCAGAAGTTGACGTGGATTATCCGTATGTAAGGTGGCTCGTATGCGCGTAACTTTCGGTACACGAACTTTCCATTTGTCACGTGCCGATGAAAAATTAATTCGCGATACGGTGATCTTCTTTCGGGATCATTATTGAATGTCAAGGTTCGTATTAATTTTTGAACGATTCCCGTTTCGCTTCAACGTCTTCTAGACGAACGCTTTCTGAATGTTTTAGAAGAGGAAACTGTGAAATTATTGATTTTGGAAGTTCTTGAAATATCTGACTTGTCTCGCATAATAGTTTACTAATTAATGGTTATAATATATTATAATATAATATATAATAATATAATATAATAAATATAAATCGTTTTATTTGCTTTAACGTCTGCCATAGTTATTAATAACCCATCGAATCTTATAGAAAATTAGCTAAAGTAATTGAAAGTTTGCGAAAGAAACAGCAACAACTTAATTCTAACGAAGAAAAATTTCAAAGCGGTATACTTAACTAAATGTAATACGAAAATGCGACGACACGATAGATTTGTCTTAAAAAGAGTTCTATTTTACTTTTTCAAAATTAAAAATTTAAAAGTATATATAATAATATAATAATATAATATATTATTATAAAATAATAGTTTACTAATTAAAGCAAGAAAAGCAATTGCTGTTGATAATTTCTACTTTATGGCTTGTAAAGCTTCATTAATAATATTACGTAGTTCTGTTGTGCATGTGTACCGTGTGTACTAAAAAAATAACTAAAGGTACGACAATTTGATCATATTTATTAACAAACGATGTATTTGTTGTTTTAATTTTTTGGAGTTTTCGAACGTTTCTGTATATGAGCAACAGAGCTGCGAATAAAGAAATTTCAAAATTCAATAGGATCGCAGAAATTAAGAAACGCGATTCGTAGTGAATTAAACCAAGATATTGAAGTTATGAAGTCGGAAATTCAATACATTCTCTTCTCCTTTTCAATTTACGAAGTGTAACAGCAATTTGTTTTCAAATGTCAGACATAGAATATTTTAATAAAGTAGGATGAAATTTCTTGGAGTGTACACGAAATATATAATTAATACTGTAAACAAGATTACGATCGATAGTTCGTAACACTTTCGTGCAACGTATGGTAACAACTTATTTTTTAATACATCATTGTCAAAGATTGAGTTGTGCATAACAAGTTCTGGTACTTGCGGCTTATCGTATTGCATGGTCCATGCCATTTTCTGTGACTTATAAGCCCACACATAAGTATTGATCCAGCTACCATACGTATACTGGGTGCCCTGAAAATATTTATGATCGCGCGGAAAAAACAAACAATTTTTCAGACAAGATTGTGAACTGGAAATTCCAGGCGTAAACGTTGCGCAACTAAAAGGAGTACACATGATCGTACATTCTGGATTTGCACATTCTGAATGATTTATAAATACAAAATTTTAAATAATTTAATCGAATAGTCATAAACTTAGAAGTTCTAACTCTACGATATATTACTCGTTCTTTTAAAATTTCTTTTCAAGTTCTTTTAAAATGAATTTTTAAAGAGATCATCGAAAGCTCCAGTCCCATCCTAATACATCGTGAAGCGACGAAAATAAAACAAATTAGAAACAACTGCATAGTTTTGCGAAATACGTTGAAACCTACAGTCTCTGGGCATTCGCGAAATGCTGAAATAATATTTACATATTTCGTTGCGTGCCGCTATGTTGTGTCGGAGCAGGTCGTTTCTTTCTTTTTTTTTGCTACTTCGTGTGTTGAAGACATACTAGTACTTAACGTGAACACGTACTTACGTAGTATGTATCGCGAGAAAATAGCGTAAAAGGTTGCTGTGATAAATTGGGGTACTTAAACTTATTACCTACAATACTGTTCTAGCAGCCATTAACTTGAAAAACCTATAAAAATGTGTTATATATTGATATCATAAATCGTTTTATTTGCTTTAACGTCTGCCATAGTTATTAATAACCCATCGAATCTTATAGAAAATTAGCTAAAGTAATTAAAAGTTTGCGAAAGAAAGCAACAACTTAATTCTAACGAAGAAAAATTCCAAAGCGGTATACTTAACTAAATGTAATACGAAAATGCTACGACACGATAGATTTGTCTTAAAAATAGTTCTATTTTTTTTAAATTTTAAAATTTTAAATTTAAAAGTATATGCATAATAAATGATTTAATTATACGTTATTAAATTACACGTCATAGGAAAATATTTTCCGTGGAGGAACTCGGTTAACGTCGGTTATTTACGTTTCTAGCCTGAACTCGGCTGGGAGATCGATCTGGACAACTTGGAATCACAGATCGACGAATTCACCGCGGCGATCATTATAAACAATCCTTCGAACCCGTGCGGTTCCGTATTTAGCAAGGATCACACACTCGACATTCTCGACGTGGCCGCTCGTTACTACATACCAATTATTGCCGATGAAATTTACGAGCATATGGTACGTGATTAACATAAGCACACATACAGCCCTTATAGTTTCATTTTATAATGAAATTATATAAATTATAATAAAGTGGTATATATACGTTTAAACTCAATTCGAGTCAACCTATAAGTTACCCACTGAACGTTGTTTTGATATTGAACGTCATATAATTAATATTATACAAATCTGTAGCTAATATTAAGTAACATTAAGTAGATGAGCTTTTTACGGTTTATTTTATTAAAATTTTTTAATTTTTAGAATTTTGCGAAAACATTGAATCTTGTCATGCTATAAAGTACGAATCGCTTAATTCGATTTTCAAGTTTTCTTTTTTAATTCTAATTTGTTAAATACATTTTACGAAATGCAATTTAACGAACAAGTCAAGTGCTTCTTCGATAACAACCGTTGCTTCATAAAAGTATTGTTTAATTTTCTGCAGAGTACCAAAAATCTTCTACCATCTTTACCATGCCGCATTAAAACAATTTACTACGTTTCTTTTATTGTTATTTTGTTTTACCAGGTGTTCCCAGGACGAACTTTCCATTCGTTGGCATCTTTGTCGAAGGAAGTTCCTATTTTGTCATGTAGCGGCCTGACGAAGAGGTATGCAAAAATTATCTTTGAAATCTTAACATGTCATGATCGCGTCGCTTGGATATTTTCATTCCTTGAAATACATTCGTGAAGTTTTTACGTGGGACGCTTTACAGCGGTTTACGGCTACATTCCGTATACATAATTACACGAGCATCGTGGAATCAATATTACAGCGAATTCTTGGTGGTGAAGCGGGAAGTTTTGTGGCGGCGAATGTTCGCACGCAACCTGGACACCGATGCTCGTTTCCTATTTTAAAAATAATTTCATCGCGAAGAGCTTGGAATATATTCACAATATAGATAAAGGATATATCATCTGACAAATTTTTGATAAATTATTATTGTTCAAAAGCTTGAATTTACTTCGAATCGAGTAGTAATTTAATTTTTCGCTACTCATTTTCGTTTATTGTCAGTCGTAAAGAAGGAATTTATTGTCAATAAATTTTCTAACTGTACTTTCGATACCAGTTTCAATCTTACCTTTGGAGTTCGTGAACTACTCTCTAGAAAAGAAGGACTCGTAGATCTATTGTAAGGGTATAGATATTGAGTGTAGTTTTTAATCAAATAATAGAATTATTATGATTTTTATTTATTTATAGATAATACCAGAAACTAGGATAAAAATTTCCAGGGTAATTTACTCAATTTACCATTTTGTTTTATGGTCCCCTTTTCGAGGAAACTTCCCAATTATAATTTAAATATAAATCTTAATGTAAGATTATAAACCAGCGGTATATCATTCTCTGCACTTTCTGCTTGATTATTATCATGTAGCGATGTGACTCGGAGCATGCACTAGTAATAATCGAGTTACAACAATGGACGCATTACCAGGTAAACGGTAATCTTCACCGATGTTTCAGATTTTTAGTGCCCGGCTGGCGTATGGGCTGGATAATCATTCACGATCGTCAAAACGTGCTGGAGAAGGAGGTGGGTAATTGCACGATATGCTATATACGGGAAAGCTCGAAAATAATTGCTTCTCCGTTCGTATTGTTTCCGTAACAAGAACGACCAGATCTGTTTCTGCGCCGTGCCTTATCGCGTTTGGATTAAATTTCGTTGATTAAATTTTATCCCATCGTTAAAGTTCTCCACTTGGCACCGTTCACCGTGTCCTCGACTTTGCTCGAGTCTTACTTTCGTGTCGAGGAAAAAAAAGAGAAAAAAGAAAGAATGAAAGAAAGAACGAAGGAAATCGAGGAAATCAACGAGTCGAGCAAAGGACGAGACTGTGAGCTGCAGCAAAATTTTACTTTCGAAAAACTTTAATTCGTACTTTTCTATCTTATAAGAATTTTCAATTGTATAATGTGCGATATATTGTATTACTTTTTCATATTCTCTTATGTAGATAAGGAAAGCGCTTCATTGTCTAAGTCAAAGAATTATCGGCAGCAACACGCTCATTCAAGGTGCTTTGCCTACTATTCTGAAGAACACGCCACAGGAATTTTACGATGGCGTCGTTAAAATGTTGCATGTAGGTTTTTGTTATCTTAAGTACCTTTTAGAAATTTATGCAAATTTGACAATCGCTAGGGTTATATTTCACGTGGCATATTTACGAATAAAACAGAATTTAAATTAGACGGAACATTAATTAATTAATCTGTTAAACCGGGGAAGAGTTAACACGTTACACGAATTTTTAATTTCCTGGATATAATTACATATTCTTTTCTTTATAGATTTCCTACCATATAATAATCAAATTTTCATTTTCGTTTTTAGGATCACTCGAAAACCGCGTACAACTATGTAACGAAGATCTCAGGGTTGAAACCAATAATGCCCGACGGAGCAATGTACATGATGGTAATCGTTTAATCTGTGTTAATAGTTTCTCTGTCGATGTTTCGCGATATAAATACAAAGGGAAGTAAAGTAAAAAAAAGTAACGGAGAACGTAACGATTCGTAAAAGAAAATGTATCTAAAGCTACTATAAATCAGGGTGTAAATCCAATTTGCCCTACTTACAGTTTGCGATAATAAGTTTGAGAAGTAGATCATGCGCGACATGTTATGTAATGTATATGAATAATGAAATTCCAAAGTTTCTAAACAGTACCTTATTTACCGTCGTTAAACTCGATTATAAGGCGATTCGATCGAAATTGTTATCTGTGTAAATATTTCGTGTAATTAGGCGAAAATCAGACGCGATTTAAACGTTAAGGTAAACACACCGACGTTAAGGGTAGCAGATCGCAATTTACCGACTATAAATTATCCTATCGGTCCCCCAGGTTTACATAGATCTACCTTGTTTTCCGGAATTTAATTCCGACCTCGAATTCGTGCAACGATTGCTAATGGAGGAGTCTGTGTTTTGCCTTCCTGGCCAGGTACGCCCTATAAATCGAGCACTCGTTCGACTGGACGTTTTCGTCGATTAAGCGCTTCTCAATTCTTTTCACAGTGCTTCGATTATCCGTCGTACATGAGGCTGGTCATCACGGTGCCCATAGATATGTTGGAGGAGGCCTGTCAGAGAATACAGGAATTCTGCGAGAGGCATCACTACAAAACAGCTGAAGATACGCAAAGAAGCAACTTAATTGCCGCGGAAGTTCCGTATTGAAGAGTAAACGTGATTTAGTTAATTTTATCGTCTTATTATTTATATTACGTTGCGTTGGTGCATAGGTATGAACTGAAATGTCATTCTTTTCAAATAATATTTTCATTACACGCAGTTTGCTTCAAACATGATAGGTTTAATAGAAATATAATAATTTCCATATGATTCGATATATTTTTCCGATCAATATCAGGATTTTGCTATCTCAGATTTATAAGAATTATCAGTTCATTCTTGGAATGGAGCTATTATAGTTTCCTCACGTAAAATTTTTCTTAAGATACTACAGGGTGCGCCGTTAGAATCCGGACAAAAGAAGTTTTGTGCAGAAAGTTGTTTATTTAAGTCAATACACAAAAACACATGAAAATGTTGTTATATCTCATTTAAAGGGTCCTTGCTGAGAACTTTTATTCTATGTAACCACCCTCTGCCTCTATGACCTGCTCTATTCTTGCTCTAAAGCGCGAGCACGCTGACTTCAACTGGTCGCGTTTAATTGTCGCGAATTCTGACTCGATAGCAGCTCGTAGGGAGTTGACGTTGGGGTGCCTGCATTTATTAGTTTGTCTCTCGATAACGCCCCACACGTAATAGTCCAATGGGTTTAGGTCGGGACTGTTAGGAGGCCAGAAATCTTTCGACCAAAACATGTCCACATTGTCAGAGAGCCAATTTTGAACAAGATGACTTGTGTGAGCAGGTGCGCCATCTTGTTGAAATAAATACGGCCTTCCAGAAGCCGTAATTTCCATCCACGGCTTTATTACTGTCTTCAGGACCTCCAAATAAACCTCCTTTGTGATTCTTTCGCCTTTTTGGAAGAAGTGCGGAGGCATGACGTCGCCCTAACCTGAACTTTTCTCGCCGGAGAAGGAGAACCCTTCTCGAACCACTCTGAGGCTGCGTATCTCTTAGCAATGTCGTATACCGTCGATCTTGGGTAGCTAAAGAATTTTATAATTTCGACCGGCGTTCTCCCGGCGCGAAGACTTTCTATAATCGCCGCTCTTCTATCGTATTCCGGGTTTTGCTTAACGAGTTCTGTCATTTTGAGGTTATAGAAGACTTATTGACATATTTAACTAACTTCAGAGTCAATCAGCACAAACATCTGAATTCTAATATGGTGGGAACTACAAATTGAATTCTGTCCGAATTCTAACGGCGCACCCTGTATATGTGCACATTAAAAAATTGTACATTAAAGATTTAGTCTTTCTCAAATACCTTTTACAGTAACTTATATGGTACTTTTTCTACATTTTACCTCAAGACAGAATTTAATAAATGGCATTGACACGTCAAATTTAAATTTCGAGAAACACATACTTTGGTGCACCAACATAATCATAGTAAAAGATCCAGCGAGAACTGTTAGGAAACCTAGGTATTTTGTAATTTCCAATATAATTTAATATAATTGTAAGTTTTTATAGGTATAGAAAATAATTTAATCGTTGTAGAAATTCTTTATAAAATATCGAATTTATTTGTATAAGTATACTGCTATTTATAATGTATAATAATACGACGTAACAAACTTCAAAATTTCGTGAACGATGTTACTTTAAAATAAAAATAGTTAAGAAATATTTAATCAATCTCATTTGCGATTAATGACGGTGATCCAAATCAAGATTTAGAAAGATACGAGTCATGTTCGTGATGATGTCCTATTTTAACCTGAATAGTAATTCCAATTTATAAAATTAACGATTGCCGGTCACGAATTATGTATGATATTAATAAATATTCTATATGTGTCACAATATTTAAACTAACGCTGAGAATGAGACGTGACTATTAAAAACGAATTATAAAAGATAAAAGAATTTTTCAGATTTTCAATAAACGTCAAGTAAAAATACGTTAACTTTGAACAACGAGAATTTCTAACGCTGTATTCGATAGAGAAATATAAGAAAAATTTTAAATAATAAAAGATTTGCTTGGTTTCTAACTTTGGTTGCCATTAATTTTCTAAAAATTAGCATAAAATTTACCTACTCCTAATTTCTTTCACGTCCAATGAACTATAGAATTGATTATAGAAAGGATAACACTTTTGATTTTACATTTCCTTATACGTATATTTTTAATAAGCACCTTGTAAAAGATACAAAACTTCTTTCTGAGCTCAACGATATTTTCTAAATTTTATGGAACAGTTTGGGGTGAATGTTAAACGTGTCGATTCGTTTAAAAAAGGGACGATAAAATTGTAATAGCCAATTATATTAAAATCACTGTAAGTACAAGTACAGAAATAGTGTGCACTGTCGTAATCGTCTCTCGTTCGAAACAATTCAACTCCTATACTCGTTAATTACTCTACTATTGAACTGCCCTAACACATTCTGTCTATTTATAACTACAGTGGTTATTATAAAAAGATCAAATGTAACTCTAGTCGTATAGTTCGTTTACCTTTGAACCTAGCAAACGAAAACAACGTTGATATTCCAAGGCACAATAATACGAGTCTTTCCCGATTCAAATCTTCCGTTGATTCACGAGCTGCTACAAGTTAGAATACAATTTCTCTACTTGGATAAAATAACTAGATGACGACAAAATGAATACCATACTACTTACGTTTACACGATTTTATCAGATCAGCTGCGACTCCTAATGTACATCAATATCTCATTAACTTGCACATTATGACTTATAATTTCTACATACGGAATTTCCGATATGCTTTGTACACGCGTTTATCTATACAAGCCGATGATCTAATTAATTTCCATTTCGCGCGTGTGTACGCTAAAGTTTACCCCCTGCCAGTGTGTCGCTAAACACGTGAATTCCGGTTAATGCCGCGACGAAACGTTTCCGCTGGAAATTCGATTGCGAACCGCGTTAAACAATGATGTCGTGCTCCCCGTCTTTAACATAATAATCGAATACATCAAACTCACTCTGCAGAATTCATCGAATCAGTATTTTACTCGTGAGCTGTCTGCCCTCGTATCGCGTTTGCTTCGAAATTTCCACGACATAAAAATGTTTGCAATGGAAGCGCATTCATTCTGATTCGCGAACACGTTGATGATTAAAACAAACGACGAAAGGGACGAGCAATCGGCCAAAGCGATTTGCCACGGAATGAAATTTCCCAAAAGGGTTTTTCTTCAATTTAGACCAATGAGTGTTTATTTATAGCTATTCTACTCTGCTCGGATCGAATTCCCCTGGAATTTTGCTCGTTCCATCACCAGTGTCGGATCGTACAAAAATGCGTTGACAATTGTGAAAATGGCACGAGTTGATTCCTAATTGGTGTTGTCAATCTACTGTTAGAATTTTGCATTCGTTGGACGGATATTATTCGCTACAGATTTTTTTAAAGAAATGGAAACAGTCGTTTTAACGAATACGAGTAGAACAAATACTATATTAAAATAAATGGAACACACAGTCTACTTATACTGTATAGTTTAATCGTTATAGAATAGCTTTTTCGATTCAGTTTAGTAATAAATTATAAATAAATTATTACATACAAGCGCGCAAATTTATGTAAATATGTAATCACGATTCTTTTTCCTTATCATCCTACCCATTATTCATGTTTTTTAATCGGTGAGATAATAACGATGAATTTTAATTATCTGTCCACTTTGCATAGCATGTCAAACTTCCATTAAAAGTCTTTCTTGTTGCACGAGTTTATAGAACACACCTTGAAATTGTCGAACTCCGATTAGGAATTACTAGGCATATTATCCTGCGAAGGGTAATTCGGAAAATATAGGAGTCTCTCTCGTATTTCGTGTTTCACGCGAGCAGAGGTGGCTATATTTTCGTTGAAGACTCCATTGTAACGCGGAACGCTAACGAGCACATACAGCCGGCATATTATGAGACCACCAACATGCATCGTTATTCAAGTTGCGTGATATTGACGATCGCGTTTGGACCATTGTAAATAGTTTATGTTGTCGAACAAATAAGGTATAGGTGTGTTATATGTTCTTATAATCTGTACTCTATATAGACCAGAATACTTTCATTTTACAAAAGCGTATACCATTCGCAATAATTGCATGTGCGTATTTCAAATTAAATTAAATTCTTAAAGTTAGAATACGCAGAGTAAATTTTTAATCTACGGTCATTTTTGCTTCAATTATTCAAATAAAAGAAATAAAAATGAAATAATGATAGATGGAAAGATTTGATAAACAAACGAGGACAATTCAATAGAGTATTTACTAAGTAAAATAATATTCAAATAATATTTATCAATTAAGTAAATATTTTGGGATATAACCAAGGTAACGTAATTATTCTATATTGTCGCATCATAATTGAGGAGCGTATTTTACTCCTCATGTAGGTAAATTCCATTCTATATTAAATCAACATGTAGTCGTAAAATGCTATGATATTAAAACTCGAAATGTTAAATGTTGTTAATGCATATATTTTTTTAAAAATGTACGAGTTTCTCAAAAGCTTGTTTATTAAGCTTATTAAGTAACAAGTTAAAGGATTTATCCATTTTAACCGGTGATGTTTGTACTAGCATTGTTCGCATCAGGAATTAATCAAAATTAATGTCTACGTTCGTCCGGGAAATCAATTTACATGTAATTACCTATCTGAGCTTGCCAATCTTCTTAATTGAAGAGCCCTCTGTGAGCAGGAAACATAGATATTTGGGATAGCTGACGTAGCGTTGATGAAGGAGTATAGAAGGAGGGATATGTTTTCCGGTTTGCTGCATCCTAATCCACGTCGTAAGCATAGATACACACTGGATTACAGTCGAGGCAGTTGAAGGTTGTACAAGTAACTTAGGTTATTTTCTAATTTCAAAAGCACGAATTTTGTTCTCTTTTGATTTTAGAAAGTGCTCATTTAGATGAAGAAGAAAGATATATGTTTAATTATAATATAAGTTTTCAGAGCTAGGCTTGCAGTTAAATGTTTGCATAATGTAACGTTTTGGAACATACTTCGAATATTTGTTATCTCATCTCTCTTTGCATGGGTTTACGAGGTCAAGTAGAGTTAGAACTCGGTATACTCGTTGGTAGCCTGAATCCCAGGGTATATTGTATACGATACAGGGTGGTTGGAATTAGAGACTGTCGAACGAGACTCTTGTGTATTCGCCACTTTGTGGCGGGACTTGACAATTAGCATCGTCTTCTAAATATAATCCAAATATAATTCTTAATACATTTGAAGCAACCTAAATTTACAAAATTTTGTTGATATATAAAGTATGGAATAAATTGGAAGTGCTAATACGAAGATATATGTAGATTGTACAGATTAAACCACTGTACGAGTTTCTTGAGTCATAAAATAATATTAAAATAAAAAGGAAAATCTACAAAAATCTATTTATGTGCTTTTCTTGTGAGCATCGAATGCGACAGATACTTAAAAAAGTCATAGATCCTTCGTCATCTACCCTAAAAAAGTATCAAGGGATAGATTATGTGATATTTGCTTTATCATCGTATTAAAACATGTTCCATTCGAATTATGTTTGAAAGAACACGACCGAACATATGAGACTTTATGAAACACGTTGAGAAGTCTTTTCATGAAAAGAAATGAGAGAAAAAGCAGCAAGAGAACATGCATGCGAATGTTATCTAAAAACATGCGCGACGTATCATCGTACTCCCTTCGTGATTACATCAGATGCTTATGGCTATCATTTCGAACATCTGTTGCAAGCAGGTTCGTAACACAGAGTAGCTCATCTCTATACTATGTATTACGTGCAATGATCTTTTTATATATACATATGTGTATATGTAATGTACAATTACATATACCATGTAAGAAATTAATGGAGGTGTCAATTTACAATAAAAACCAAAAAATTACTAAGTTTGATTGTATTATATTGAAAAAAATCACTTTTCCCGATATCGGCAAATCGTTATCCCTTGATCATTCTTGCGGTAATTGACTTAATAATTTAAGCTATTCATTTATAACATTTATGTCATTAATTTATAACATATAAACCATTAATTTATCGTAATTAAATTATTAATTTATAAAATTTAAGCCATTAATTTATAACATTTCAACTATTACTTTATAACATTTAAGCTATTAATCTACAATATTTAATTGAAATTTCACGTCCTCCAGAATTTGGTTCGAGTGGCCTCATAGGGGTGGACCCTACTCGTTCAATTGCAGCCTTGCCTTCGTAATTCTGTTTAATGGTCCCTTCTCGGGTTCCACTTGCTCAGTTGGAATGTGTTAAAAATTACCTACATATGTGGCTGTATCCACGTCTGGATCACCGCCGTCACCGTCGGTGCCATCGATCGTGATTCGTAGAAGTTTCGAACGATGAAACAGGAATCGAGTGACGATCAATCCTTGGGCTTTCCGCTGAACCTTGGGCTTATCTCGTGCACGAGAGTACATCGTGTAGGTTTATAAGTTCTTCCGAGAGATCGCGATCTCGTTTGTTCCGGGCGCGCCGCGATTCTTATTTTATTCTCTGATCGATCGCGGTTTCTCTTTCGCTTCTCCCTACTTTGAAGGGAAATTTAGTTCAGGCATCTCGGGGTTTATAATTTTTCGATATTTTCAAAAGTTTAATGTCGCGAAAATACAATGTTTAAAACAGTTTAGTACAACGACTCGTTCCTTGTTCCCTTCGCAAGACACGAAATTGTATATACAGTGTCAGTAGGTATATTTTCTTTCTTTCGTTTCAAGCTAGACAAATGTGTCTTTGATACTGAATGTTACCAGTAGGGCTACGAATTACTGTACGATGTTTATACAGATTGATGTAATCGTTGTAAAGGATGTAAATATTGCGTTATGCATGGTTTGTTTGAAATTGGGAAAGATTCGTGTAAGCGCTGCGTAGAAGATCAATGTTTTTGTTGATGTTTACATTCTTTTTTTGTAGATCGTTAATCTGTAACAGTGCATAATAGCTAACTGTGTACCTGCTTGTGCACCGGCTCGTGCGATCCCCCTTCCCCCACCACTACGAAAGTTGCTCAGCGAAACTAAGTTTTTTTTTTTAGTTTATTTGTTTTTTTTTTACAATTTGTCCTGAACATTTGGTAAAGTGTTATATCTTATTGGTAAAAAAAAATAAATTAAAATAAAAATAAATATAGTATGTTGGTGGCTACCCTCAGCGTCTTTGTGTTTGCTAGGTTATATCTTTTATGAGCGAAACTAAGTTACAAGGAGTCGTGCAGTCGTCTGCTTTCGTACCGATAACGTGGATCGCGTTGCGTGAGGTTTGTAACGTATTCTAACCTATTGGTGGCGTCCGATCTTCATTACTATTATTACTTGTTATTAATATCGCTTAATTAATATACATTCATCTAACGATTCATTGAACATTAAAATAATGAAATTAAGCGATTTTCTGAAAATTTTGTTTTAATTTCTCTTCGATCGTTTATTTATTAAATGATATTGTTATCGATAGCTTCTATCGTAGACTTTCGTAATAAAATTTGAATTTCATTGTGTTTTCATTTAATTATTTTATACATTTGTTTCGACTCGTAGTTATTTTTTGTGCAGGTTATTGATCGATAGCAAGGATAATAAAGAAGTAACAGCAATATAAATGCTATGTGGATGCAACGACGATTGATGATCGATCAGATGAATTTTCGTGGAAATTTGGTAATGTTTAATTTATTTTAACTAAGACAGCTGTGTATGAACGATTCTATCGTCTTTTTATTCGAGCACGGGTAACATTTGATATATAATTTATATTTATTTTAAAATATATTTGAAACATATTTCATAATAAATTAATTAATTTCCTAATTATTTGGAATACTAAAATAAAAGTAAAGACTGTTAAATAAATCATTGTTCTGTTTCGAATATATGAAGTCATTCTTTTATTTCAAACAAATTTTTAACGAAGTATTTTATTGTTTCAATGTAACCCACGATATAGAATTGTTGACAATTTAACGATAGCTTCGTGCAGACAAAGTTTGAAACATAGAAATCTTAATAGCAATAGCTTTAACTAATTTCGATAGGTATTGTAATATTCACTTATTGAATTCAAATTTTTTTGCTATATTATGTGAATTTGTTACAGTTAACGTAATATGCTTACAACTTTGTAACTTATATTTTTTTCATAGAGATGGCGCGCAGTTAGGCTTCGATACTTCAAAGCAAATTTTCGTGCGCGTTTGTGTAGTATTCTTTGAGAATATTTAGTTATGAATTTTTGAATTCTTGCAAATATTTTCCAATATTTATAACACACGACTATAGTGTATTAGTGGAGTGTATATTTCGTATCCTAATAACTAACATTCACAGTATAATTCTTGCAAATGATGACATCTCATTCACGGTATTCATAAGCAGTTGTTCGATATCGAGAAATATCTTACAATTTTGAACTAATATTTTTCATACTTATTCCAATTTCTTAATAACAATCTCTTAAGTGTAAACAATAGCAGTGTTTTCTAAATAAACGTTCGATAGGCAAAAGAAGTGAAATATCATTTCGATATTTTTCGTCCATCTCCCCCCCCCCCCCCCACCCTTAAACAGTTTTATTTTCAGAGAATATTTGTGATAGCGCGCAATGCGGTTTGTAGTCTCTTTCAATATTTTTAAATCACGATAGTTTTGATTAAATTCAACCAAATAGTCACACGTGAAAATAAATAAAATTTTACCAATCAAATTCGCACGCCATATGAGTTCTTGTTCGCTGATCATAATTTAAGCGCTAGCGGTAACGTAGGTTTTTATTTTTTTTTATATATATTTATTTTTGTGAATATTCATTTCCGGTATTAGAGTCAGTGCCTCCCTCAAGAGGATAAAGCCTCTCATGTAAGTAGTTTTATATATTATATTTCAGTTTGTTCTATTTATTACATTTTGTTTGAAATATTGTTAATTATAAAATAGAAATATATAGTAGTAGTAGTAGTAGTAGTTTTTTTTTATTGCCGATGTATATATCGGTCCATCATCACACATTGGGCACGCCGCGGGTTTTCTTATTAGTGTCGCGAGAGATTAATCACGGGTTGAATTAGAGTTGCGAAATAATATCGCGGCTTTTAGTAGTATCGCGAGAAAAGTTGCGAATTATGGTATCGGGATTGTCTTTTGCAATTTTTATTATGAATTTTTAGAACTTGTTGAGAATTATATGTATCAGAATTTATCCTGTTCTCTATTGTTTAAAATTTACATTGAATTCGCTTTAAGAGTTAATGTTGCTATAAGAGCTGTACAGCTGTGATTATTCATCAGCAACCTCCTAAATGGTTGCACTGAGGTCTCTCGCTATTAGTGTTGCGTATTAAATAAGAGTGCGTAGATTAATATTTATTAGCGTTGCGTATCAAATTTCGGGAATTTTCAGACTTCCTTTTTATTTTTTTTCTTTTTTTTGTAAAGGATAGATTAATTGATATTGTAGATATAATGAAGCACTCCTCGCGTTTAATTTTGAGAATTTTCTGCTTCATAAATATTAGTAGTAAATTAGCGTTGCGAAACAAGAAGAATATTCCGTTCCGCTCATGGTTTGTTGATCGGTTTTATATAGAGTGGAAGGCGATTGAATTTTAGTAGTCCTTCTGGCTACTGCAGTGTTTCTTTTTCAGCGCCCCTTATTACTGCGTTTGTTACTGAAAATACTGCTATAACACACATTCCTTTCGTAGTGTTAACGATATCATAATTATTAAAATACAAAATTTTATTACAAATATAATACATACATATACATGTATGAAATTGTGAGTGATTTCATGCAGAACAAAGTATTATAATGAAATATCCTATTGTTGCTATGAAGGCTTGATATTTCTTCTATTAAATCATTAAATCGATATTATTTTTTAAAGTACCTACTAATTTATTTGAAATGTCAGTTAAAACTTAATTCATTACTATTGGAATTAATACTAGTGGTTGTCCGTTATTAAAATCATAATTTTTAGAATTTTTTTCGACCACAATACTTTCAATCTTTTAATAGCAATGTAGAATTTTATAAATATTTGAATTTCGTTTGCACGAATCCAACTTCATTCGCGATTATCGTTCATCTGTAATAAAAATTCTGTAGCAGAAAATGATTTATGTGCATATCTTTCGGTTCATTATGTTGAATAAGAGATAGTAAAAGTTAAAAGACAAAGCAAGTGATTTTATAATAGTCGGTTCTTTTCTCATCTTAGTATTCAAATCAAATTTTCAATTTGCAATTCAGTTCAAATTCAATTACTTAAATTCTTGCTTTCGATTTTCCTATTTTTCACTAAAAAGATACAAATGATTTTCTACTTCTGCTAAAATTTTATCAAGAGTAATTTTATCTAATTGATAATTAGTACTTTATTTTTCATGTAACAAATGCTAGCACTTCAGAGGTGCTTGTTTTTCTTTTCAAGTATTAATCCAGTAAATGAATTTGTTTTAGATTTATCAATTTATAGAAAACACATTTCAGTTACATATTTGAATATTTCATAGCATCTTAAATGTGTATGCTAAAGGCTCAAAATAATGAGAGAAACAAAGCATGAGAACAAAAGAAAGGAGTTAAATGTTACAAAATAACGTCTGAGCCTTACCAATCAGAAAGTAATTCTACATATTTTATAGAATTTTACTAATCTTTTGCAGATTGAATTTGTTTCAGGATTTTTTGTGACATCAAACGAAGAGGACTTATACTTCGTACAATGTCCCTTCCCTTTCTCTTTATTACATTTAGGTTATTACGTAGATAGAGTAAGCAGATATTTAGATTTTTATATAGGTGTGATTTATGGTTAGGTAGACTATTTTGAGGTTGTAATCTAAGTAAGTAGGTAAGCTGTAGGTAGTAAATAGGTTGATATAGTAGTATAAAGTATGACATCGTAGTAAAAGCATGGCATGGTAGTAAAAGTATGGCATGGTAGTAAAAGCATGGCATCGCAGTAAACGCATGGCATTATAGAATGTATATATTATGTAGTAATTAATTCTACAATATATGGCACATATTTCATTTTATTCTCTGGTCCTTTTTGTTCAACTCTTGATCGTAATTAATTATTATAATTCTTAATCATAACCAATTAGTTTTCACTTTCACGACAATAAAAGTCGAAAGTTCAGATTTCAGGTTTTCATGAATCCTAGTCAGGTTTCTAGTTTTCGTATCGGTTTTTCTTCTTAAAACTCCTTTCGCTGTTCATTTCAAACGTACACCAAAAGGAGTATTTATTTGACGATGAATACATTTAAAACTTTTTTGTGTAAAAGGAGGGTGGATGGGTCGCGGATAGGGAGGATCTCCACTCGCAGCACCTCCTCGCGACGAAATCCGGGCAATTAGTATTATTTGATATATAATTGTATGACTGGTATAATTATTAATTATATGGTAAGTAATATTGAGCTCATTGGCTGTAACCCTGATTAGGTGTTCGTATCAATCCATCTATGTAAATCTTTTATGAGCATCGATAATAGGCTTTTTTATTTATCAATTAACTTGATTATTTAATTGAATTATTGAATTGATTTTGAATTTTATTTACGAATGGAAGCAAAGAATTAGCGGAAACATTAATCCTCCCACTCGAAAATTTTATAGAGCGGTTTCCGATACGCTCTTATGGATTTACATAAGTAAGCAGGTTTAATGTTAATCTACCATTTCTTTTGCAAAACGTCGCGCGGGGTCGTTTACGTTTTTTAATATTACGGTCTTCTTCTCTACGACTTGTACGAGATAAGCTGCCGTCCATGTGTCGTTCGGTTTAAGGATCACTGTGCGCCCCGTTGCTTAGGTCGACCTCCTTTCGTTCGTGTAAGAAGGTTTGCTAGCGTGCAAGATATTTTGATTGTCAATAACTAAAAAAAACGCAAAAACGTACTCTTTCTATTCTTGATTTTCGTCTCATTTCGGCTTCTAGAATCACCCCTTACATTTCCTGACACCTGTAGCCGAACACCCTGTATAGTGTTTAGGTTGTCACAACGTAGAAATGATGTTCGAATGAATGGAAATGAGGCGAGAAAGTAGGACTGAATAAATATGCAATTTTCGTAAAATTATCATCGCACGAAAAGCAACGAGTGAAATGTTATTATAATTACGAACTCTTTGATTTATTACTAATTGATAATTGCGCTTGCGTGTTCAAGCCCTAAATTCTTTATTATACTTGCGATAACGTGTAACATGAGGAACTTATTGACACGAATCTGCATAATTTCTTAATACATATTTAATAAGTTTTCTTACTATGTATAATAGAATGTATTTGGGGCTGCCAAGTTTATTAAAAACACGAAAATTGTTAAAAATGTTGAGTAATCCTAAATCGATGATCAGGAGGCTGTAACTAACTTTGCGCTACGCTTCGTGATTCTCATCACTAGATTGCCGAGTGATATGATCTCCAATTCCAAAAAGTACAAAGATTTTTATCAAGCAAAAGAACTAATTCATTGTGCAGATAAATCTTACAAACCGTAACTCTACAGTACTCTTCCATACTATTTATGACATACTATGCATCGTTACAAGATTCATCGCATCCTCCATTTTCGTGTGTTGTACATCACTCGATCGAGCACACGATGCCGCGGTATCTTTCACGAGGTGATTTCTCTCTTGCATATCTGTTATCGACTTTGACAAAGAACAATTTACTTGCAGACTATGAAACGGACTATGGAAACCGTCGGCGCTCGCGCAAGCGTTAGTTATTAATTGATCGACGAGCAAGGAAGAGATTTAATAGCGAGTCGATAGTACATACGAATCGAAATGGAATCCGGCAAGGTTCTGTAAGGGAATTTTCAAAATCGTTCAGAGTGCTATACGGAATCTCACATAATTGCGGCGCCAGGATAATCCATTTGAGATGAAAACCGATAATTGGGTGTGTAATATGAAACTACTTGAACACGAACACAACCTGTGATTAATAATTTGAAGGCGACATAGACCGAACGAATGTGACCTCTCTTGCAATTGCATTTGTGACTCTGGCTATGACTTCCCCACGATTCATGGAGTTTCTTCATTGAATATCGTCGATTATGTCGAATTCTTCGCCGATATCGAAATGCACGTTCAAACAGGCTTGATCGATTGTTCCAGTTAATACACATTGTTTCAATCGAATTCGATTTAGTTTGCTTTGTGTGTTTGTTTCATCGTTGACTTTTGAAGCGAATGACGTTCATCATACTCTGTGAACGAGGCAGATCAACGGGGTCTCGGTTTGGCACGAAGTACGTGTAAATAATTTGGTGTATTTGTGATATACAATAGCATTCGGTTGGCTTATTTGATATTTGGAGACAAATTTCTGAAATTACTGTATGTATAGGGATGCAATGAATTTTTAGAAAAACAGTCACGAGTAAAAATTGTCGGTAGTAACATCTCTCGAAAATAGGTGAGTTGCTATTAAAATTCCGAATTGACAAGATAATCAATAAGATATTCAACGATGATAATATTAAGCAAGTGGTTACAATATTTTTATTGAAAAGTACATATATTTCAAATATTTTAAGAAACAAATTATTGACAAAATATTTATGATGTAAGATTTTCATAAATATTTACTGTCCAGCTATTTACCCAGATCGCCAGATTTAACGCTGCAATTTCAATACACACGACTTAAATTGTGATGAGATATTTCGAATTCTGTTAATTTTTAGTTCCATTAATATGAAACAATCGATTTCAAGAGTTTATTTTGAAATACATATAGAGTATTTCTTTTTTTATTTTTACTACAAATTGCGAGCTTTTAAATCACATTTCTTTATTTTAGTGAACAGCAAAATGGATTAATCCTATAATAAAAAAATTAACGAGATAACATAGCAATTGCTATTGTACGTAGCAATAAAAATAATCAGATAACATAAAACACTCTCTTTTACAGAAAGTTACCATTAAAATCAATTGCAAGATGAACAGAAACAAAGACCTCGCCAATAATTACTATGTTACGAATTAAACTTGGTGGAAATGAATGAATTAAGTAATATTTGAAGGTGCTATGATCCTTATTTGATAAATTTCTTAAATACGAAATCAATTTTTCTCAATCTTGCTATGACAAGACACTTTTAATAAAACTGTCTTGTAGATACTCTTTGTAGGTAAAATTTTAAATGTATTTGTTAATGATATCTGAAATACACGTTATTATCGATCACTGTCGTCGAGGCGTGCTGTTTCTGATTTGAAAATGTATTAGGTTCTCGGAGATTCCGTGTAGATTTCCGCAACCATGGCAAACGTCTGACGCGAACATATACCGAACGACAATAACATACAGCTTGCTATTCGAATCAAAATTGCGGAACTCTCATACGCCACTTACACGCGCGCAACCTATTCGTAAATGTGCTTTGTAAATTCGATTCGCGAGAGCGTCGACGTTCCTGTCAAATTGATTTTCATTGTTCCGAGAAATCCGCATGACTTTCGTGCACCGTGCAAACATTTGCGCCTCCGAGGAATCCATTGCCTTCATATGCTTCTTAACTGATCGAAGGTAACCAGAAATGGAACTTGACGGAGGAATAATTTTTTAGTAACTCAACGATAGGATACCTTATATCGAATTTGTATCGTATTTCGAAATTAAAAGATCGATTAAAAAATAGAAGCATTCAAAGATTGTTCGACGTCAAATTTATATTCATACTTCAATTTAAATTGAAACTTAATATTTTACACCTATCGTTAAATTCTGTTGATTTCATTAGCCCGATTCGATTTACACTTTACCGCATCGTTGCTTTCGCAGGAATATTATTACTAATGAAACATACGAATATATTTTACCATATGAAATGAGGCAAACGCTAAATCGGGACCGTTTTATTAAAATCGAACGTCAAGTATATTGTAATGAAGTAGAAATTTATACTTCCATTTAGCGTTTTTAATATCTATCGATGCGTCGTCTATACATTTTGCTGTGTACAGCCTACCATTCGAATGCTTTCAAATTTCACGATTTCGCCAGTTTCTATGAATGTTTTACCCTTCGATCGGTTTTGCAAAAGCCATTGCGGTCGTCGCCTATTATTCCCCAGCTAGTTCATTTGTTGCGCGAAACAACTTCGTTCTCAGCCGACAAATATTCGAAAGTTGATATCGATGCGGTACTGATAAAGCTGCTATCGCAAAAATTCGTCGACCGAATCCAATTTAGATCGCAGTCAAATCGTTTTGCAAGGAATCTTCCATGTATACCTCGTGTAAAATATTGCTTGTCGAACTTGTATCGGAATTGCTAAAACGATTACGCCTATCTCGCATATCACGTTTGTTTCCAACGGTTAAGTACTTTTTTGTTTTTCTTTTTTCAACGCCAGAATAAAGAAACGTTCGTTCAGAATACAGATAAGAGGTTTCAAATTAATTTTGTCTGTGCTTGACGTGAACTTTAGTAAAATTGATTTTACGCGAGTTTATCTAGATTCGTATGTTTTATGTGCTGCTTTCGGTTGCAATTCAGAGATATATGAATATATCCTTCTATGATTCATTGTAAGCGTAGAATGTATTTTCTAATCAAATAGTCAATTACTATAAATGTATACGATTACTAAAATACCTTATCGTAAACAAGAATTTTGACATTTGAATCGTAAAAAAATATTAATCGATCGATCAAAGTCAGAAATTGGGGATGTATGGATACTCCTGTAACTCACTGTACCATGGACGTATACGTTTCTTTCGAAGACCTCCTCGATTGAAATTATTTCACGCAATCACTTAAACCTAAATTTCAACCGTCGTCGTATCAACATTTATTTTCTAACGAAGGAAATGTGACAGCCTCAGCCCAAATACTTTTTCTCTCCAAATTCCGACGTTCGATCCTCGTAGGCTTCCTCTTTTTACTCTGGTAATAACCAGTGTTTCTCATGCGCGCACGTTGAAACGCTCTTGATCTTCAAAGCTAGGGACAACCCTTTTACACGCAGACGAAGTAAGCCGGCATCGTGAAGTGGATGAGGTTGCAATATTCAGATGCCGTTAGGGTGGATTTTCTCATCCAAGGCGAATGCCTCGACTTAAAGCAGCCAAGATCAACGTGGAATACTTGGCCACGCTGCACTGACATCAAGGAATAACTGGCTTTGCGATTGTCATCCTTAAGTACCCAACCACCAGGGGGCATAATTAAGAGAACACTTTGCCCAAGTTCTTGGTTGCATTGGTTTAAGCTGAAATAAAATTCGGCTTTGGTGGACGATACGGGCGGTTTGTTTTTCTTCCTTCTTTTTCGTACAGGCACAGATCTGCAAGTACCTTAATTACACGTAAGACACATATTTTAGCAGTAAAAAAGCTACAAGTAGGACTCTATCACCGTGGAAATGTGATAAAGATGGGAAACAGAGTGAAAGGAGAAAAGTAGGAAGTCGAATAAAATGTGTTTCGATATATCGATCAGGTGTTCCAGTGTTGAAGTATATTGCAGACATGTGAGTGCAATAAACTTGGTATTTGTGCCATTTAGAAGCAGAGGATGTCCACTACGTCCACTATGAAAAGGAGGAATAAAAATAAAAACATATTTAAAACAAAGGAAATTATTTCGACCGAAGATGAAACATTAAATGAAGGAAGATATGAAGGTATAAAAATATCATAGGAAATTGTAAGATGAAGTCGAGACTTTTAGGAAGGTGAATTTCAGACATACATAATTTTGTATAATTTTATTGTTTCATTTTTCATAATACTGTACAATTGCGAGTTTCTTCTACAATTTCATCTCGCGCATGTTTTAATTTTTGGAAAAATTGTATTAAATTTTTGGCAATACGTATTAAAGACATATTAAAGTATTCATCTAAAAGTCATTTTTTAGGTTGAATATAAACATAAAGAATATTTTGCTCCTTCTTGGAAGAAGAAAGAACATTTAAAATTTGCATAAGAACCGTATTGCCGTCGTAATAAAAACATTCGATATTTTCGTAATACGCATAATATGTATAACCGCGATAACGGTTCCCTCGACGATCGGTATCTCTAAATTCGACCAGATACGTAAAGACAAAATTTATCCCCCTATAAACTCAAATACGAATTCGTTAAACGACGAGAGTCGTAGATTGGTAGAGTAGCGTGGAAGATCGTGGCGCGCCATCATCAATCTCCATCCCCTCGGCGACCTTATCACGCCGGACCAATATTTCACGAGTTACAAGCGTAAATCTTTCCCGATCGGACGATCATAGAGAAAAGAGGAGCCGACTCGACGGATCGGATACTTTGATCTAAGGCGATATTTCGTCGAAGTGCACACGCGTGAATATTTCCATAATTGGACGCAGCCCATCGGTCAGGACGGGCCAGGGTCAAGCTACGATGCTTTCTTCCCCGAATCACGGACAGGGTTCATGACGCAGCAGCATCGCCTAATCTCCATCTCCAATCGCATACGTTGGGTCCAGTGACGCGGTCGGTTCAACGTTGTTAACGACACACGCGAAGTGCATGACCGAAGCGTACAGCCACGGTACGGCACAGCACGGTACGGCATGGGTGGTGATGGTGCGCTCGCGCACCCTGCAAGGTTGAGGGGTGACGGCGACGCGACGCGACGCGACGCGATGGTCGCGGCGTCTGAGCGGAAGGGAGGGAAAGCACAGGTGGGGGGTGGTCACTGGAACGAAAGAGACGAAAGACGAGCGAGAGACGAAGGATAGTGGTGGGGAAGTCGAACGTCGGTGGAGTATGTGTGGTAGGGGAAAAGCGAGAGAGAGAGTAGGGAGTTCGCACGCCGACCGGAACGGCCCCACCGAGTTTTATCCAACGATCCGGGAGGCTCGTCGAGGTAGTGGTCCGCGCCCCACAGCCGCGACAGCTCGAAACGCGTGTCGTTGTGCTGCGTCCGTTTCTCTGTCTCTTGGTAACGTATCTCCTGTCTGAAAGGGAAGCATTGACAGGAAAGTCGCGCGTCGAGACTGGAAATTCGTGTGCTGCTCGGTGTCGTCGCTACACCGGCACCGATATTCGTGTTTTATTCAAAAGCCGAACAACATTGGGGGTCGGGGTGGTGAATTCTCTTTGCTTTCCGGCGGAGAGAAGAGCGCGCGATTCGGATCGCGAACAGAGAACGAGACGTTCGTTCTGTATCCG
Source organism: Bombus pascuorum (assembly GCF_905332965.1). NCBI lineage: Eukaryota > Metazoa > Arthropoda > Insecta > Hymenoptera > Apidae > Bombus > Bombus pascuorum. The sequence goes on along the minus strand of NC_083488.1, from coordinate 1,734,449 downwards.
CGAGGTGGTGGGCAATGATAACAGGAGGCAACGTTCGGGAGGGGGAGACCTCTGCTGACAGTGTCATCGTCGCAGGATTCTGAGTTACTGGAAAAAAGATTTCGAGGAATTATCGTCGATTAACGTCGTATACCGGTGCGTGCGGTGAGCTCGTGCCAGGAGCTAAAAACACAGAGTTTCGTCGAATCTGAAAAATTCGAGGTAGACAGTGAATCGGATCGTGTTGGTAATATACGTGTTTCGTGGTACGTTTTTTCGCTCGATTCGAGAATTTATACGTCGGGGACTTGCAAGAGGCTGTTCGGTGATACCCAGCAACGTTTGCAGGTGCCAGGACATTCGGGGGTGGTGCCGGTTACGCGCTTCTGTTCCCGACTCGTACGCGACACGATCACGAGCGTTCTGGGGGAAGAGACGCCTTCGACATTCGCACCTGGACATTCGCGTACGTATTTTACAACACACCTGGCTCTCGTACTACCTAGTGCGGCGGTGCCGTGCTATGGCCTCTCTCCTTAGGTTCTCTCCTACACCCCCAAACAGGTTATTGATTTTGCCGAAGTAAGGAGGTACGGATGTAGCCCGTACGCCCTGCGGCCTGCGACCTGCTCATTTTTCCACCCCTTCTCTCTCTCTCTTTCTCTCTCTCCCCTCTCTTTTTCTCTCACTCCCTCTCTCTTCTTGCTTTTCGATCTCTTTTTCTCGCGTGCTTGTCCTTGGTGCTTGCCACCCTCTAACGGCAGGTGAACTCTTACTGCGATCTTTTGACACACTTTGACGAATGCCATCGCGTTATTAAATATGTCTGGCATCTCGAATAGAAGTTCTCTGTGAAATTTTTTTACGAGAATGAGAGACATACTGCTTTTTAAAGCTTGCTTTCTTTCCAGTCATTTTCTAGTTCTTCATTCGCGAGTAGACAAAATTACAAATTAAGGATTCTTTCTTATGATATTACATGATCGTGAAGAACGATCACGGTCGAAAAAACGAGACGAGAGCTCGATCGAGAAACGTGATGTTTACTAGACTGACAACGTACTTTGGTTCCGGAAACAGCCGGTGTCGATTCCCTGAAGCCAGGCTAAAGCGGTTGTGTCGTATAGTGCACCGTGTCACTGAACTGTTGGAGCAGACTGTTGCAGTGCTAGCGTGACTATACACGAGACAACACTGCTACGAAGAGATCCCGACTGACAGCGCGGATCGATCGCCGGCGAACTTTTCACTACGAGACTTTGCGGTTCTTTCGTAAAACCAGCGCCTCGTAGTAAATCAATAGAAGCCACGTGAAGTCAGGACCGGAGATCGCGCTGTCGCCCTTACACACACACACATGTACACACATTTTTCTCTTACGTACACACACAGTTTTCTCTATTTCTCTTCTTCTAACTATCTCCTACAACTGTCTCGTTTTCATCCCGTCTATCCCCTTCTTGCTGTTCCATCGAACGATTCGCGCGTTTCCTGAGTTTCGTCGAAGCAGCCGGATCGATATGAAGAGAACGCGGTTCGCGTATACTATATTCGTCTTCCCTAGCGGGAAGACGGAATTAAATAATTAGCGGTGATCGTTCTGATAACTTCGCTCGTTAAATCACGCTGCGTACAAAGCTACTCAGTATGCGTGGGTCGTCGTGGAAACGTCAGCCATCTGTTCCACACGCGGACGAGCTCGTCAATTATATAAGATTTCCCGAATTTCAGCTTATCGATCGACCGTAACCGGGACGTATCTACTTAATTTTTCAGCGATTCGCGTCGTTCGAAATCGTATTTCAATCCGGTTCGTTGAACGCTTCCAGTATCGAATTCTTGTTCCTATTTGGAGGTGACATCCACCTCGCTCGAATGAAAATTTTGTTCATCTTCGGCGAGTGCCAGCACCGCGATTCCATCGTGTCGATGAACTTTTTCGTCGTGCACGATTTTTCGATGTCGCGTGAAACGCTCGCACAGTCAAATCACGTTCACGATGTAAATTTCGGAAACGAAAAATACGTGGATTATTGGCATAGTATATTACCAGAGACCGATATTAGCGGTGCAGAGAATGAGAAGAATTTAGGAAAACGTTCGATCGGCTCTGGACAAATTTCTCGGACGAGCTGAGCATCTTTGATCGAAATAGGGCCAACTCGTAGGCGTGTCCAACCTGGTCTGTTCAACCGAGAAATATAACTGTTTCCGCCACCAGTTGTACAAGTTCTATCGCGTTACATTTTTCTCACACGGCCGACGTGCTATTAGGGAAAATTGTATCGCGTTCATCTTAACTAATGAAAAGAGGAGAAACGGAAAGCACGAGAGATCGTTAGGATTAGATCGAATCTTACGAGCGGTCATGAATTATTGAGTCGTCACATGTCTGCGATCCCTATCGTCGCTGCGTTATGAATTGCTACCGTTCGTATAATAATAGCGTTTATACTTTGGAGCGAATATCGATCCAATAGCGCGAGAAATTTTTTGGTTTGCTAAGAATTGGAAAGCTCTTAACAGATTGCATTATCGAAGGATAGATACATTTGGCTAATGATACTTAAACTGCGATTACAAAAAGTCTACAGGTAGCAAAACAAAATAAAATACAAATTAAAATACTTGTTACGGTATTTAAATTTCCATTCAACTATATTCATAAAAATATGGATTTTCATAAGCATTTGTGGTTTAATGGCTATTGTCATTTGAATATGTAGAAATCCAGATGATTTCTATTAAGTTGTAGATACCTCAATAATTTGTAGATAGACATCCACGTTCTTAATCGAGAGAAGCGATCGATGATATTTCCTTTTCGTAAAAAATTATTATCGAATATCTCTAATTAACTAGGATTAAAATTTATCGACAGTGTTAATGAGTTCTTGAAGTTGGAAGTCGTAAAAGTAACGCTTGAATAAAATAAAACAACAGCCCACGCTTTCACGGTAGCAGATGGCAAAATACGGCCAATGACCAAGCCGTGCAACGTGCGGCAATCCATGGAAGCCCGCCAGTCCCGAAATACGTCGGAAGTAACGGCCATGGAAGGACGTTTTCTGAACGGTTCGTAACTCGTGGTTCCGGCTTCTGTGCGCTAAAATTCTAACAAATAGACAAAAAAATGCCACGACAAAAAATCCGACTACATTGCAATTTTCGTACGATGCCAAACTCTTTAGAATAAAGTAAAAATCACATGTCGCAAACTTTAATCCAAGCTCCGAATTTGTCGTTTGGAAATTACAATAAACCGGAAAAGATGTAGCAAATCTCGCAGTTTCGTTTTACCGCAAAGCTAAAAAACGACAAGCGTTGTAACTTACGATTAGCGTGAAGATTAGCGTACAACAAAAATTTGATAAAATGTACATAAGATTACGTAATGTAAAATTTCGTCAAACCTTAAAATATTTTATTTTTAAACATCGTATGGAAATGCGAGAAATCTTGGAATTGGCGAGGCTTATCGCAAATCGAACGTAAAAACGTTGCTGTTGAAATTGCGTAAAGCTTTTTTCAAGCCTGAGACCAAGTCTCGTGGAAATGAGTTCTCTATTTGACACTGGCGTGGTACAGCCTCTTTGGATACGGCCGTGTATATGCACGCGCGCGCACGCGCCAACAGCCGCGTGGAATGTTCGCCTACCCCGAATAGCCTTTCTCTCTCTCTTTCTCTTCCCTTTCGCTGTTCAACCGCCCTCCGGTTAAAGAGTCTTTAACGTTTACGTGCGGCCAGCTTTCTAAGGCGACTCACTCGGGTCGAAGTTCACCGGGTGTCGTGCCACGATTACGCTTAACCAGGAATCGCGATCGTGTCAACAACAAAAATTCTAGGTGGGTGTAAAGTTCCTTTAATCGTAGAAAGTTCGAATGCGAGCCTGATAAGGTAGAGTTAACGCGAACAGCCCTTCGAGATATCGTCGGACCAATGATTTCTCGTCACTGTTGGAACGATGTAGTTTAGGTCGAGTGGAAAACGCTCGGTTGCATTGTGTTTCTGTTTTGTGTGTGCTTTCGAAGAACTGAGAACGATTGCTTCGACAATTGATTCGATCGACAGTGTGCCACTTCGAGTGAACTAAAACGAAGTTTTCTTGGAAGAAAGATGCTCGTGACCTGTGAACTAACGTTGTTTCCGTGCTGCAAGATGTGCTGATATTTGTAGATATTTGCAGATAACTTCTGCAACTGCAGATAACTGTACATCTTAATCGGTGAAATTTTGAGTAGAGTAATCATCTCTTGATTAGAGAGATCGAGATATCGTATGAAAGATGATTTTATGTTACGATTATAAAAAGTGATGCTTAGTAATACTACAGTGATTAAAAATGTTCGTACCAATCTTTGTCACGTCGTATTACGTCGTTAAAGGTCGCTTCAGTGACGGTAACGTAAATCAATCCTGATTCCAAGTTCCCAAAGATAGAGACGAATAGAAACCACCAGAAATTCCAATATACAACAGTGTCGATACTAATTTCCTCGAGTAAGCGTATCGTACCCAAGAGTTTCACTGTTAGATTAGTTCGTTCTACTTCACGAGATCATCGTATAAAGTTGTATCGAGTCTTCGAAAACAAAATATTCTATCTCCCTACGAAATATTTTATCCAGATTGAAAGGATCTTAGGGATTTGAATACCACGAAACAGGGTATCTCGGTATCAGACATCAAAGGTGGCGTGATACCGCCATTTCGCAGCGTCTCGTCAGAGAGCGACGCGAATCCCTCGAAATACGGAGGTGAAATTTACTTTCTTACCCCTCCCGAGGGAAGTTCAAGTTCTTCGCGAGGGTGACCGCCATGGCGCAGCTTGTCTGCGCAACCATGGAGCAACGAGCATGAGATGGTGATGGTGTAGAGCAATGATTTCACGGTGATTTCATAAAAGATTTACCGTCCCTCTGGCATTTGCTCGTGTCGTCATCAACGGCTCTGGTTATCTACGTTGTCCACATTGTGCACAGAGTACGCCAGGAATCAGGAACGAAATTTACATTTAGCTCAACGAACGTTCTCCTCCCTAGCGTTCCATCCTATCTGTCTTGTCGCCTCGTAAACGAGCCATGGAGGACCCTTTCAGAGACACCGCGTCTGGTTGCACCACGGGGAGGGACCTAGGTATCACCCTCTACCGTCTTAGAATCATCACGCGAACTTCGTGTAGCGTTACCGGGAATGGGCGTTCCTCTATGCCCTCGATCTAGCGCTTCGCGCCTTGGACTTCTCTAATTACAGTTCATTGTTGTTTGCGCACGTACACAACTCGAACTTTGCCTTTTGCATTCAGTCACATTCGCTTCCTACTTTGCGAAAGATGCTTTTCGTGTTTCTTTAACGATAAACTCTGTTTTCGTATCGCGTTAATCGGAGCAGTAAACCGAACGGGTTCCTTTTGTCTTTATCGCATTCTACTCTCAAGCGAAAAACTGCGATCGAAAGATTATTAGCATGTAAATGTAGAAAATCGTGGTGAGAATACGTAATATTATGGATAAAAGAATAATTCACAAATTACGAATAGTTACAAGATTTTATACCGCAAATCTCGCGTAATAAAATATTTTATTCTGATACGTTATGAATAAAAGCGATAATGAACGTGCGTATGCCGTACAATGCATATACCTGAATATTTGCAATTCATGCCGGTTATTGTATTTAATATATAATGTTCCAGTCTGGTGCTTACGAACAAATGCAGAAGATTTTCCTTTATGAATTAATATAATACCAATAAAGCGATCATGATATTTCACGGTCTAATCTTTCATATGAATTTTTATGCGCCGCTTGTACGGAAATGATTGCAGTATTTTCTCCAACGTAGCGTCACAATGAGAAATTCTTTAACATTAAACCTACCAGTGCCGGTCAAACCGCTTTCAAACTTCTACACAAATTTAACCATATTTAAACGTTATCATATCGTTTCATAATTTCTGATTTTTCGTAAAATATGCATACAATATATTTCTCGCTATTTACTTTTAGTTTGCTTTTTTCTTTTCTAAGAACAAATTGTATTCTGCCTTGCCTACCGCGGGCGATCAATTTGATCGGCCGATAAAATATTTTAATTACTCTTAAAATAAATGCAATCAGTACAAAGAAAATGCTATCTCGAGGTCAGATGACAAACAAAATTAGTAATAACAAATAATAACAGCTGTTACGCCCGTAACTTTGTCATAAATCATAATCCATCCCTCGATCAAGATGACCACTAGCTGTCAGGACATATCGATTCAGGCCCATAGTAATCCCAACCGCCATAAAATTTAGCATTTTTTACAGTCCATTGTTAGAAACATTTTGAAAGTCGAGAAGTTCCTTGGGGTTATCGCTCATTCCGATAAAACACGGGAAAAGCGGGTTATTCCCAACTCTACACTCGAGTAACCGTTGGTGGAGGACGGCCAATACTCATCGATATTTTCTTATAAATATCGTTGTCACAGGATCATATTCTTACTTGCTATCGTCCAGATTACATCTTTCGACCTTTCGACCAGAATACATCTCAGTTTGTTAGTTAATCGGTCGACATTTAACCTTGTTATCTCTAAAACTCAGACAAAAAGCATCTCAGAGCGTTTTGTGTAAAGTTGTTATAAAAGGAAAAGTAAAGCATATCAAATTTGACAATAATTTTGTATTTCGTACATGGTGTTATTCTGTGATAAATATTTACTTTAAAAATGTCAAGACTTTTCAAAAAAAAAAATTATAAGAAAAAATAACAGATGTGTGCGATGAACAAGAAACTTCAGCAACTGAAAACGGCATGGAAGCACATGAAAAGCTATTTGCAACCAAATCAGAGTTGAATATTATAAATAAGCGTTTACGTAAGGGCAAAAAGGAAAGAAATTATCGTTGACAGCAGAGAGTGAAACTGGGCCCGATGGAACAGTTTGGAAAGAAATAGATGCGAGTCCCAAACCTGGCAGGACATCGGTTCATAATATTTTTAGGGATATGCTAAACGGCATATAATGAAAGGACAAGTAAAGACGGCATTTTATCTTATCATTGATCACCGTATAAGGGATCATATAATAAAATGTACGGAAGAAGAAGCATTTAGAGTATTGGCGACTAAGAGGGAGTTAGATGCAACGAAACTAGATGCATTTATTGCTCTGCTATATGCCCGCGGTGCATGTCAGGCAAAGAATTTGGATGTTTCATATTTGTGGAATAAAATTTGGAGACCTGGACTTTTTTCAAAGACAATGAGCAGAAATGACTTTGCTGAAATTACGAGGTTCATACGATTTGAGAAGAAGAGCGAAAGAAGCCAACGTTTACGAACCAATAAATTTGCAATGGTATCTACAGTATGGGGCCGATTTATAGAGAATTCATAAAATTGCTGTAAACCTGATGCATACATTATTTTTATATAAAAAATAGCGGGAAAAAACCATGCAATAAAACTATCAACAAGTTCAGATTCGTTACTACAAAAAAGCTTGTCAAGTAAAAAATTGTAAAGGTTACAAAATTACTAAAATTTGTTTAAGATGTGGGAAATATTTTACATTTGATAATAAGATAATTGAATAAGATATATCTCTATATAAATAAAAGTATAATTTTATTTGTCTATAATTGAAATTAAACAAAAGTAAATTTGGACGAAATTTTATGAAAGTTCATCATTTTATATACATTGAGTTATAAATTAACCATTATCTAAGTTAAATCATAAGAACTATTGCTTCTTTAATTACCGATTATTTTGACCGAACACGGTAGAAATAGGTATACACAGTGTCGGTAGGTTTAACATTAAATTCTTGCGCAAGATTACTTCATTTATAAATGATGTCAATCGAAGATAGCAGGAGAACGAAATTATTATTCGATGGAACATGCAGTGCGCAATCACAACGATTAGCGAATCGAGCGATCTTTTCGTTTCTTCGTTGGTAAAATTGGTTTAAAAAACAGGTTTAGCACCTAAAGCGGTCTGCGTTAGTTTCGAAACGGAGGTATTTCGCTTATTAATTAGCATTAAATCGCGATCTGGTTGGTTTCCGCGGATCTTGTCTATCCGCGTGAGATCCACGAAAGCCTCTCGTATACATGAATTTGCGTTATCCTGCAAAAACCATGATAGTCTAGTGAGCCACGGTACGAGATATACGATCATAGATACAAGCGAAGTAAAATTTCGCATTTAGAAACTTTCGCCGAGCACATTAAATAGGGATTTCCACGCGGTTCAGCTTGAAACTACGTTTACTCGTGTGAGTTATTCTTCCCATTAATAGAACGTTGGTGTATTTTTTTTTCACAATTTCCGACCAAACATAGTAAATCATCATTGATAACGTGTCAGTCGGAAATTGATAAATTCAATCGCCTCTTCTTTTCCTCGTGTTCATTCACTCTATTGCGATGTGGAAAAACAATTGCCATCGTTACTGTTTAAACGATCGTATGATCGTTATGGAAGATATATGTGTCGGCCTTTTTTTGAAGATTTATGCAAACGTTTTTGGCTATGATTGCGTCACTGTTTGTTTTAAAACGTGAGTTGCGTATTTTAGAATTTTACTGCAAGTCTTTTGTAATTGAAACAACGTAATCTCTTTGTGTTATATACCATCTTTTGTATATTTTGAATCAGTTCTTGAGTGCTAGATTGCACGGTTTAACCAAGAAGTGAATAAATCCTTGAAAGATGTATATTTGAAATTGATAATAATTTTCTTTACACTATTTCTCATATTGTTTCGTGTCTTATAAATATATTTATATATATTACATTTGTTTATGCATATTACATGAAAATAGAGCTGGAGTAGTTGAATTGTATATGGCAGGTAGAACATAAATATAAGAACATTCTCGTCGTACCAACTAATTTAACGATTAATTCACACTTTATGACTTCACTGACGGAATGACACTTCGGTTACAATTCGCGACGTCTATTAGAGAACGTTTTAAAATCCTCTATGAAATTATTACGGTTTGAGTATTCTTCATATTCTTCGAGATCTTGAGCTGTCGCATTTGTAATTTCTCATTCATTACGATAGGGCGGAAAAGAGAAGAAAATCTTCAAGCCACAAAATATATGGGAAGGCTCGAAAGCTCGGGATTATTGTGAGCACAGTAAACGTTAGCTGCGTGTACCGCGGCTTTTGTTTCACTAACAAATTTATGAAAACGCGTGTTGCGCGCCTCATTGGGATATTTCGGTGTTCATTCCATAGTAATCAGAGTTGAACGGAAACGCGACAGGGAAACTTGTCTTCCTGAGTCGCAATTAATACTTTTACAAAACTGCCGGCATTCAACGTAAATTAAGAAGTAATCCTTTTAAACTTTTCGTTTCGAATTGCGTCATGACGCAGTCTTTAAATGATTCCGTTTGCCTAGCTAGGCGAAACTCTCGAAATGTCGTTTCTCTGTCCCTAGTTACTCGCTCGAAGAAGAGATACAACGAATTCCTCTAAAATTGAAATTCAGTCTGCGAATTTCGACTGCCGTAGATTATAGAGAATGGTGTACAATAAATATATTTTTAACGATAAAATTATACCGAATTATGTCCATTCGATGGAATAGAAAAATACAAAGTACAGTCTTTTGTGGTATATCTTCTGTCTATGCTTGCACACTTAAATATATTCGATCTGTTTCTTTCCAAAAATATTGTCACTCAAACCAGTGATACTTTTGTTTTCTTACTGTTGTCGTACTTTAAGTTTTTTTTTTTTTATTTTATTTTGGTTATTTTACAATTTGTCCTTATGGACATTTGGTAAAGTGTTATATCTTATTGGTGAAGAAAAAAAAAAATAAAAATAAAAAATAAATATAGCATGTGGGCGGCTACCCCCAGCGGGGTGCCAGCTTCGTTTTTTCTAAGTTATATCTTTTATGGTCGTACTTTAAGTGATTTATATTTTATCAACAGTTTCATATCCATAATGAAAATTGGAAATGAAATTGGTTAAAGGTAAATGCGTGAACAGTTTCTAAAACTTTTCACACAAATGACAATAACAAAATACAAAGTACAACTAATTTAGAACAAAAAAATTAATGGAGAATTTGTGCAATTAAAAAATTTAGAAGCGCTGATTTGTTGCTTTTAGGATGGATCGAGTGAAACAAACTTTCCGCGTGTAAAAGCAAACGCGAAATTAATTCAACCTAAATGAGCGCGATCAAATGGTATTATTTACCACTGAATACGGAATATTATACAAGCTTGCAAATTGATTTTATTTACAGTACATTGTAACTGTTCTTAATTAATTATACCGTGTCACGCCTCTGTGAATACAGTTTCAGTCGCAGTTATAAAGCATCGCCTTTGGGTAGAGCACAAAAAAGACCTATCCATCCGTATCGACTTGGATTTTGTTATTTACGGCCAGTATTCTCTAAGAGATGAACTCTAAAGACGTAGTGACTCATTGGTTCAATTGACTCGCGTGCCGTTGCTTTTAAAAGATGAATAAGCAATTAGATTCGCAACGAGTTTTAGTTCATCATCCCCGTTTATTTTACCTACCTTTCTTTTAGGCGATTAATGAAACTCATTGATAATTCGACAACCGCTGACACATTATCACTGTGCTTTAATGCTCTTTCTCAGAATATTTAAACGTAAATTATATATATAATTATATAATTAATTATATTTAATATATATATATATATAATTATATATATATAATATATATAATATATATATAATAATATAATATAATAATAATAATACAATAATATATATATATATATAATTAATTAAATATATATATATATATATATATATATATTGTATGAATGTAGATTTTATGTTTATTATATACGTTCTAATTTAATTTAATGTTCCTCGATCGAACACGATCTTTCCGAACTAATCTCAGTAATTCATCGCAAAATTCGAAACAAAAATTGCCGTGATGCAGCAGCGTTTCTCGAAATAGTCCACGTCTTCGTTGGTGAAGTCTCGAGCAGCTTCAGCTCCGCTAATTGCCACTAAATTAAACACAACTAACAACGGCAGTTGAGTTCCTTGGTTCCTTCGTTCGACTTACAATCGACCAAGACAATCGAAACTGTAAAACCGACGTAACGTTCGAAATTGTCTATGAGCATTGCGACACGAGATTTATCATTGTCAAGAAGAAACTAACAGAAACCGTTACGATCGCAGATCACGTAGACGCCGTTGTTAGTAATTGGCTTTCTTACGTGTGCTAGTAAAAGAAGATAGATTTGGCTGTTAATTAAGTATCTAACAGCTTTATCGACCTTAAGACGAAATTACGCTACTCTCGGCGATAAGAATCATCTTAAATTTAAACGATTACCACTAAAGAACTCTCATTATCGTTCACCCAAGAACCAATTTCTTTTTATACAATCATCCGATAGCTTCTTCAGCGGCTTCCGCGATCGTCGACGGGTGGAATAAAATCTTGTGGCGTATAAAGAAATCGCAACTTACGGATCGTTAGGTTTTTATTCAGTCGGCAATACCGAAACGATCATTTCCATTGAATGTACTTAAACAATCGCGTCTCTAAGAATATAATTTTCCACTTAAAAGTAAATAATTTGTAGTTTCTAATTTATATTAACACAAAACATGTTGTTATACCTTTAAAAATCATCGAAATTTTATATCTGTTAATTTACAATTTTCTCTCAATGATTTAAACGAATAAATAATTTTTCAATTTAAATAATCAAAGGAATATACGACCCATAGAAATTGCATCAATCATAATAATAAATATGTATAAAGTCGAATTGAACGCCTAGTCTGCCACTACAGATCCACAGAATTTCCATGAAAAATTACGAAATTGATCATTTAAATCACTCTAACCATTCTAATGTTAAACCTTCCCCATTCAAGATAAATAAAGAAACCTTCACATTCACAACCAAACCCGCAATCTCTTTCGATATCCATTTACTCAACGCTCAGGTTCGCGTCCGATGATCATTCGGCGTCTGGTTGGATAGGCCTCCGCAACCTTGAACCGAATATATAAAATCCCGGGCTTGATGGAGGAGTCACGATGGTCAGGCATTCATACTAATTAGGCTACGCGTTTGCACGCGAACCAATAACGTGTCGAAGGGTGGATAAACGCATGAGAAGGGGGAATTCCCCAGGCAGGCCGGTGGTGCGTGCGATTCGCAACAATGGGCAGGGGTGTCATCGAAGGGTGGAATACAATGAGCCGAAGAGTCGACGCGGGAACAGTTACGCGTGCAGGAGCTGCAATTTTGTAAATAGGGAATAGCGTTGGATTATTCTATGCAGCGATGATTCAAACCTCTGCTTGTTCCGGCAGCTGTGTGGTATCTGGCTTGGGGTTGTACAGAGAATTCCAATCGTCGCGTCGTTTCGATCCAGAGCTCGAATCTTTCGCACACCGCATACTTTCTCCTCATGCGGGTAAATGGAGTGCCATAAAATGAACGTGAGAGAATCGAACTATTCGGAAGTCATCGATCAACTCTATAAATTGAACAGGAGAGATGACGTAAATAATTGCAGGTTCCGAGCTGGTAATGGTAGTGGAAAAGAATATTTGTAATCGTCATTTTCATCTACATTTCAATTTGTAGTGTTAATAATCTCTGAATTCGTATATTTGTCGATCGTATAAGAAAATACGTATGGGATAGATTTTGTGCGTTAACTTCTCATTTATTCATATGTTTTAGTAATATTTATGCGTTGTTAATACCGATTGACCACAGTAACGACAAGTTTGTGGCAATGCCTGTATGCAATAAAATTGAAAAATTTACGAAAGGTAAGGCCGATAAGTTTAGCTGCTTAGAGACTCGATTATTTCTTGCTCATAGATGTTCCCCTTTTTTGAAAGGGTCTATTGATTTTCCGTGCTTGTATTTATTTTGGTGAATTCGTAGGCGGAGGTCGATCGAGTAGTTTGATAAGTGTGTTGGGTAGAGAATGAAAGCTTTTGAAAGAGGTGAATATAAAGATTTTGTCGCGCTAGTGGAGGTATTGGTGTGTAAGTGTTTTTATAAGCAAAAGCAGTTTTTCAATGGCTGAAAGAGATTTTAGTCGCGAATCTAATTTTTGCAATTTCAACGGTGTTATCCGTTACATCTCGTGAGTGAAATAAAACACAATCCTTCATACTAATTACACCCTAATAGGTGTTATCGTGCAGTATCACGAGGCCGAACCGCGGCTACAAATAAGCCACATCTATTTACAAGCGTCGTGGTGCGACGACCCCAACGTATAAATAAATTCCACGACTAAAATACACGGCGAATAGTCTGAATAACTCTAAACAACTCATTCAGGCATGCTTTTTCCGCTTTTCTGGAATGACCGGCGTGCATTCACGGTGTCTCGACCAAAGAACAGAGACGTTTTCATAATAACATTTGTTCACGTTTGTTCACGTTTAACCTAGATAGATTACAAAGTAGAAATTATTGTTTTTCCTGCCAGAACGTGTGAATCGAATGAAATTGAAGTTTGTTATCAAACGTTTCGGAAAGAGTTGAATAACGATCAAATATTTTTTCATTCTTTTATTCTTTATATAAATATACCGAAAAGTACAAACATTTGCAGAATGCACGTAATATAAAGATATACATGAAATATCCAAAGTAATACTCAGGTTGTAGATACGCACTGCTTAATAAATGAAACTAATCTCTGTTTGTTTTTTTTTTTTTTTATCATCGTGACAAAAATATGAATTTTCATACTCATATCTATTAAAATTGCAGCATGATTTTTGAATTCGTGCAACATGCGATGTTGGACACAAATTTCAATCAAGTTAGTTTTCTAGTTTCTTTGTGCTGCAGTAGAACTCTATTTGAACCCATCGCAAAACAAACAAGTCATATAACAAGGATGTATTGATTTTTCCAATTGTCTATGATTTTTCGTTCAAATAATAAAAGTCCAGGTTCAGATAAGTGGATTCTATAGGTAGCAGCTTATGTAATCCAGCCAAAATTTTCGTTTCAATAAATGAAGTTCTATTGTGAAAGCGATTATGTATATGTATCTTGCGCATTATCAAATCTTATCGAACGAATAATTTGAACAAATCACAAATTTTACGAATACAGGTTCTATTGATTGCCGATTGAAATATTTATCGTACGCAGTTATGTCTTAAATAGTTTCTCATCAAAGAAATTACATAATTGTGTAAGATTTAGATCGGATTATTACATTGTAGTATAACTTTCATTACAGAATTATAGAATAACTAACAACATATTGTAGGCAGATTGCATTATTCACTGAGGATCAATGGCTCGTAATTGTTCCCCCAATATTTTGAAATTATCTTCTCCAAATTGTTTAATAAATGCATCAAATTTTGAGAATAGTGCATCGAACACTATCACGAACATACGTCGTTATCTGCAATCTACAACCAACAAGAAAATATTACAATGAATAACACGCTTTGAACATTTTATGAATCTTTGTATTTTTTCACTCTTCCAACAAAACCAAACGCAACCACCAACTTTTCTGATGAAAATATTTCAACTTGCTCCACCGTGTATAACTTTTTATCATCTCGCTTCCGTATTCGACCAAACGACCATTCGCCAGCCGAAAAAGCAGGCAAGAAACGATAGCATTGAGAAACGTTCTAGGACGTTCGAGATCGGTCCTAATATGCATTCACGTACACCACCGGATTTCACGCTGCGACCAGTTATGTCCGTGTCGTGCGAGCATTATAAAGTTGGTTACGCCATATGGCGTCGATGGAGCGTAAAGGGTCGCCGGTCCTCGAGTTCCTGAAAGCCGCCTCGCTTACCAGTCCTTCACCTTGGGTGAAGAGAGCTCGCCATTACAAGGAGATCCCGCCCTTTTGTTTGGCCCATCGTTCGCGCGCGCGTTCTCATTTTGCGCGTACGTGCTTTCGCGACGCGTCGAAAGATCGTCGTCTCGTCCCTGGGGCAATTAACGCTTTCTCTCATTTTTTTTTCTTTTTTTTAACCCTTTCGCAAAGGGTTCGTGGAAATGAACTATAAACGACGGCCCACAGGGAGAGAACGAGTATCGACTGCGCACCGTCGTACTTCCGTCCTTTCTCCAAGATAAAATGACGTTTCTGACGCTTCGTGATATCCCCCGGGTAAGACTCGCAACGCTGATCGATTCGTTATACGTGATCGAAATTTTTTTTCGTCGGCGACTGAGATCGTATACCGTTAAGCTAATTGGCTCATTGTGGGATGTTTTGCGTAAAGAAAACAACTGATGAACCATAATACGCGTATTTCTAGCGGTTTTCTGATATTAATGTCATTTCGTAGTTTTAACAAGAGAGAGTGACGTTTCAACATACATATTTTGAAAAATGAAAAATGCTAAATAGGATATTTTGATCGAGGGGAGCGGTACGGATGCGTGTGACACAGCATTAAATGGTGGAAGTAGTATTTCATGGAAACTATTCGATGCTTTGTTAAATGCATTGATTCATTCAATCAGGATACATAGTAACAATAATTTCGAGTTTGTTAACGTAATTATCGGTGTAATGTATTATAAGGTGCAAGTGAGATTTTTTAGGAATACTGTTTTGTCACTCGTATTAAAACGAATTACGTTGTTATATACGAAAGTAGTAGCGAGCATTTTATTGAATTCGTAACTAAAGTTACTCTGTGTAATAAATTTATTATACAGAATAATACAAATTTATTACGGGGTAGTATTGAATTAAGTGAAATACTTAAAACTCGAAGTTCGTCGGAGAATAGTTAAAAATAAATTCCTCGTAATTTATCACGCAAGTGCTCGATCATTTAATTCATTAGCACGCTAAACAGCGAGCCACTGACCGGCGTAATAGAGCGTTTAATTAACTCAATAATCAGAGTTTTTTGCGCTGGAAACTCAGTTTCAACGTTAATTTGCATTTTGAACGCGATATATGGAGAGCAGCTCGCGCATCGTTAAATACGCTCGAGCTTAACTAATAATACGATGACGCGTCTGTGCGTTAACCTTTTTTCTCCCTGTTTGCAGGGCTCGGAAGGAAAAAAACGAGCAGTCGTGTTGAACTCCTCGTTGTTTCTCTTCTTAATCGACCGCGTCAATAAATGCAAAACTCTATCTAGCATGCAAAATATTCACTGTGACGGTCCGGCTCGGTCTCAAAGCTGACCCTTCAAAGGGTTGGACGGGAGAATAACAGGATGTGAACGCAATCAACGACGAATACGCGGCGTAAAAGGCGTCGAACACAATGAAGCCGTGGACACAGCCGAGCTTCGATATTGTTTTCCTTTGATCCCTACCTAGGAAGGTTAATTATTAAAATAACTAATTTCCTTTATATCACAAAAACTGAGACTATCGCGTTGACATACATAGATTATTACGATCTTTGATTCGGCAGAGGAATTTTTCTTCACTGGAAATTGTATTCTTTGAAAAATAGACATTAGCATATCTAAGAAACGTCGAGCGTATTTAATGAAAATTGTGCGAATAATTATTGCTCGATATATCTTCATTTTTATAATTTATAATTTATGAGAATTTAGCATTTCGGCGTCGTATTATTAGCGTCAACGATGCGATCGATTTAGATTGGTAAATTTTATACTTCAACAAGGATTAATCTTGATTCTTATTCCAATAAACGAAAGTGTACGAGGGCAGTTAGTTTACGTCCTTCCTTTGTTAGGCCTTGACCCTAGATCACTGGGTGTAGTTGTTTTATTAATGAAAGACTGGCTTGCACGCAGCCTTCGATTATCCTGCGGCTGATACAGAATTTAATTTATGGCGTAACCAGTTCAGGCACAAATTTCCCAGGAATATGTCGCGTAAGCGCGTTACCGCGGAATTCGCTCGATCCACTTAGGCTTAAGATACTTATTTCTGGTGGCGATATCGCGGTGGATACGACGTTAAGTGGATCAGTGGAGTTTTACAGTGCAACAATATTCGAGGAACTTTGGTGGGACTGCTGTATTCCCTTTCCTCGCCTCCGCAAGGAAATCTCCAGTGAACATACACCGTGCACCTAAATTCGTAATACAAGCGAATGTCACGGAAATTCTATGGCTCAAACTCGTAATAAGACGAAAATTACGGATGATAAAATGGCGTGGAAAATTCCATCTTTGAGAAAATCGAGTTTCAAAATTTGTCAAACATCTGTACCTGTATTTGACTGATGTTCGATCAGACAAAGGCAAATAATGTACATACGAAAAGAAGTCGAAGAGATTTAGGTCTACTTGCTATATATTCCAGTTACGTTCTAAACAAACGACCAGTTAGCTTGTACGTACAGCAATACAATGCTAGCTAGATTTGGGTCAATTATGAACGGTAATTAATCGATTAGCCCTCGATGGTCATCGTGGTTTCGATAAGACTTGGCTGGCGGGAGTTCCATCGGTACATCGTTGGAATTAAGACAGTATTGGAACGTCTGTAATGTCTGACATTACTTCGAGTTATTTCCTTGTGGTTTGCGATTGCGTACATGGAATCAGAGTCGCGGAGAATTTACTTTGCCGAAGGTTTAATAATTTCTCCAAAGGTAATTCAATTTTGGACACGTAGCGGCAAACGAAATTTATTGGTCGACACGATTCGTTGGCTTTGTGATACAGGATATGTGCTTTGAACTCTTTTCGTGACGTTTTTAGTCGACTCTTTATGAAAGACCTCGATAATAGAAACCCTATATTACTATCGACGTACTCTTGTGCTTGCTTCATTTTTACTGTCGATACTTGTATTACGTCGATGGTTTTCCTTTTCTCAGTGTTTTATCGTTATGTAGCTGGAAGACTTTAAAAATTACTCTGTCACGGCAATCCTTGGTTATTATAGTTCAGTGTGTTCCACGCTTGAAAAATGAACATCTAAGATGTAAGGGTCGTTGGAATGACACCGATTCCGTAGGAACGTTAAATAAAAAGAACGTAAAAGACCCGGGGCTATCGTATTTCAAAAACCGACGGGAGTTCAACGAAGTCTTTGATTAATTACCGATTAGTTTAATAATTAATGGTGCGCTCATCGGACAATCAATTTAAATCAAAAGTGCCGGTGCTGCAGCTGAACTCGCGAATCTCGTCGAGTGATACCGGCAAAGGAGTCAATGAAACGGTTCACGTGGAAATCGTTTTCCTGAGAAGCGTGTAAAATCCCATAAATCTTCGACTCGTGACTCAGCGTTACCCCGTCGGGTTACGCCCAGTGATCTTTTTTGCGTTTTACGTTTCAGCCGGATAGGAAGGGGGACAGGATCTTCCTATCAATTACCACGCTATGACGAACTATCAAACGAAAGGGATCGGGACGCCCTGCCTGCGCGAGGATTAGTTTAAACGATACAGTATGTCTTGGCAGTCTGCTTTTGCAATGCGCGTCCAAAGTATTTTATGGCTTATCGTTCCCCTTGGAAATTTATTTAATTCTCTGTTGCGTTATATCGCTGGAAAATTGCCTATTTTACGATACGCGAAAATCACAGGAGACAAATATCACGAGTAGCAACGTCGTCCTATTATTTTTTCTACTAATCTCTTGTTTCGTATAATATAGATTGGCACCTTTCCGAAGTTAACTACCGGGTTATACGGGGGACACCTGTATTTGTCATAACTGTGTCGAAAAATTATTCGGATCCATATAAATCGCATCGTTCTAAATTTGTTCGTGAAATCGGGAACGTAGTAAAGTATTTTTATACAATCTGATGTATCCTCATAAGCGTACATTCTAGAAACGGAATACATTTCCTAAAATACATTGGTGCTTGAAGTCAGATATGTTGAGATAAAAATTGGTGCACGTTAATTGCTAAGAGTTATTCGAATGTTGGCAGTGAAAATAATAAAACTCGACCATTCTCTCTCATGGTACGCTATAAAAGGTTATGCTTTTTCGTGGCTCTGCTCGACACAAAGAAACACTGATCCCTATTGCGTTCCATGGAGGGTCACATTTCATTTCTCGACGTTGCAGCGTGCCCGACGGAAGTTCCATTTATTTTATTACAAGAATCCTGGTGCAGCAGCCACCGCCGAGACGAATCCGATGTTGGATATTCGTCTTCGTTATAGAGGGACCACTGTGCTCGTTAGAAGGAAATTTTCTACAAGTGCTAGTTTAGCGATTAGAGGGAAGGGAGACCTCGTATATACGTACAACTACTCTTGTGTTTTAACTGCCGCTTTCTTTTTTCTTCCTGGCAATAAGTGGTATTCTTATGTACTTCGAAAACCGAGGTCGAGGGCCATTAAGAATTTGATTCGGTGCTTCGGTGGATCGACTGGAAAAATAAACGGTGTCAATAACAAGGTGTGCGTGAAACTATTGGATCGAAATTATTAGGGCGATCCGAGTCTGTGATTCGTTTAAATTGCCACTTAATTGGATACTGTACGAAATTGGAGTACACGGGTGGTTTCATAAATTGAAACCTTAGAAGTAAAATCACTTAGAAGGAAGATATTTAGCTTTATCGGTGAACTGTAGATTTTTATGCAAATTAATAATTTTTAAGAAAGTGGAACATGAACAGAGATTTGTCGTACCATTGCTATCAGCAAGGAACGATTTATTTCTAGTTTCTGTTAGTCGTTTAAGGAGAATCGAAATCATGCGCTGTGTTTCTACTGTTTGAAGAAATCTTTCTACAGTCGTCTGGCTGTGGTAGACTCTTCTACATATAGTAGCGAACTAGGATCGATAATTGTTTCGTTGCTCCGTAGAAACAGGTTAGCTACGTTCCTTGCGCCTTTGAAAACGTTGGAATTCCGAACTCCTACGAAACATTCTTTCAATTTCAAACGTGAACAGTTATCTAAGAATACGACAGACGCTGCAGTACTATTTTTAATTTGCGACAGTAGAGAAGACATTGCTATTTCATGACGGTATACACATGATGAGAATCGTGCGTGAAATTGATAAAAATCTATTATTGCTTGCTATAATCGGTAGATACGTAAATTATTTACTCGATTGCCAGACACTTTTTAAATAATAATTCCAAATTGAGCTTTCTCGTCTTAATCATCTTCGATTTACGACTAAAATCAATGGCACGGTTAAAAGATAGGTCGTCCACGATTAACCTCAAGAATTTGTTAAAGTTATTAATCTTTTGTGAAAGTTTTTAATCATAAGCTTAGATCGAAAGAGCCGATAGAAGTATACACCACAAAGAATATTCTTCCACGTCAAGTTTAGGTTTTCCTGAAAAAGCGAGTCTCCCGGCAATCCTCGTGACCTGTTCATACCTTATTAAGAAAAAGACAAAGCTTACAGAGTTACAAAGAGAGCGAGACTTAAATTAAAGTCACCAAGCACAAAGTAATTCGTTCTTTGAAACAAAGAACGTCGTTACAGTTCTTCGGAAGAGAATTTAAAGACTTTTCATCTGTATACAAGAACGTCGTAACAAAATATTTCATACGAAAATTCATGAACGTCCCTCCTACCACCTGACTATCGGAATCGTTCTAGCTAACGATAAAAATAATCGTCGCGCGTCGCAGAGAATTCAATAGCTTCCGTTCTCACCGAACTTGCTGGTTTCGTTCTGTCTGGAGACTATCAAAAGAAAGTTCTCAACGTTATGTTTTTTTTTCTCTCTTCCACGGACAAGTTGGTTTTACGTCTAATTATAGTCAGTGCAATCACGTTTCAGTCGTTTGTCCCGAAACCATTGCGTTGGGTTGACCCTGTCCATGGCGCGGCGCGAGCACGATCTAAATTCAGAAAGTTTTAAACTGCGCGACAGTGCAGAAAGCCCAGCCGGAGCAACAACATCTAGCAACTTTGCAGATTAACTGCTTCTAACAATAACGGGCGACAGTAGTAACCGTAGTAGCAGAGGAATAGCGACGAGGGTTGCTTTAGACGCATGCAACCGCTATCGATTGACATCCCCGCTTCGTCCTCGCCACCGACACCGCCATAGTAGACACTGCCGCCACTGCCGCGCCAGAACCCTCTTTCCTTTTCTCTCAATCAATTCGAGTAGCTTCCTCTCTCTTCGTTCAACGTCCTATCTTCGTCGTTTCTCGCGATCCATCTACCTTTCTCCTTCTATCTCGTGGTTATTTCTTCAGTCTGAGACCTGTTCTTTCTCTTTGATTCTCCTAATGCCGTCCTTCGTTCCATAGTGAAATTTTGCGAACATTTTCCATCGCCCTCCGAGTTTCTTCGTCCCTTTCACTCGTTGGCTCTTCCATTTACCACCCTCCCACCGTCTCTTTCTGATTTCGTCGCTGAACGTCGTACTCACGCTCCTCCAAACCGTCCTCTCTTTTCCCTCTGGCTCACCGTTCTTACTCCCTCTTCACTACCCTCTCAACGTTTTCCTAGAGCCACGAGAGAGCCTCTCTTCATTTCGACCCTCCTTCCAGAGTCGCCTTTCTCCGAAGTATAGCTTCTCTCTTTCTCTTGCAACTGCAACTGCTTCGCCCCTTTCCTCCTGGGTCGGCTGTGTTACTGGTTCCTCTTCGTTCCTCCGGCCCTCTCTCGCTTTCGCACCCCACTCGGTCGAGAGTTTGTCGTCCTCGGCGTGGCTGTCTCGCCGTTAGATTTCTTCCGTGAACCCCTGTACGTACGAGGGTCTCCCTTACGCGACACAGACGACGCAGAGAACCTAGCACGTAGTGGGGTGAGGAAAGACGGCGTGGAGACGATCGAGCGCGTTGTACAGGAGACACAGCAGCAGAAAGGAGGAAAAGGGAGGCACACAAAGGGAGCGTCCTCCAATCGGAAGCTTCCGAAATATTTTACGAGCTAAACTGCGCCGGCGGCCTTTACACTGCCTGCAGGAATCGATGTCCGAAGATCAGGCGCCGAAGGCTAGTGACGGACGCGAGAATCTCTCTGGCTTTTCCTGTTAAGCGGTTTAACTATGTATCGGTGACTACACCTGTCAAATTTCTGCTAACGAGAACCAGGGACCTTCGCACGTTTTGATTTTCATCAAGCTTCGACGAACAGATCTCTGGAAACTTGTAAAATATCGGGCGTGGAATTTAGCCTCTGTCTATTAGCTTATTCGAATAACAGCAGAAATTATTAAAAATAACCTTCCATATTTCACCTGCAGCAGGGACTCAACCGGTTTAGGTCAGCGCATAAGTCAGCACATAATCCACGGTCTGATATCGAATTTGTAGTAAAAAGTAACGTGTTCGTTTCCTACTTTTTCGAATTCACACTCGGTTATTTGATAAATGTACACCGCTGCATACATATATTCATATAAAACTTGTCGAAGTGCAAGCTGAACATGGATGAAATACCCCGAGCTACGTGAAAAATTCTTTTTCTCGCTTTCGCAATTTACTCGAAGAATTGGGCTTGTATAATAGGTTTAAAAATTTCCACACATTCTTGTATAATTTCTTTACGCGATGCTCTCTGAAGGTGTTTATTCTCATAACACGATATAACGTCTAAAATGCGAAATATCCATGTGACTTTTACAAGTTTATTATTGAAATGAAATATTATGGAGAAGGAATAGGCGCATAAAAAGACGAAGTATTTTTAATAAATAACAATACGTAAGCAGTCTACTACTTTCATCTCCTTCTTTGTCTTCATCTCATCTTGTATTTATGAATAGCACTTTTATCTTTTCTTCTATACAAGTGCCACTTTCTCTACGCCTACCCATGCGAATAAAGAATTTATCGGGTCTGAGTGCCCCAGTTTTGTAATACGTACGAAAAATTCGTCAATTTTTTTTTAGTATCTGTTGCATAATTTTAGAGAATATATTCATCTTCGGATGTATAACATTCTGAAAATTCCTTATCAGAGTGGAGATGAATATCTATCGACGATAATAGATGACATAGGTTTCGTTAGAAATAAATAATTGAAATAATAAACCGCGTAGTTTCAGAAACACGCGACTAAAAATGATATTCTCCTTATCGTATTTTTAATAATATTTTTCTATATCAACACAACTATCCGAGATGAACGTTCGTATTTTAACAATCGTTTAACGGAAACGTTCTTCGTTATTCAGTATTTATTTTCATATTATGTGTGATGTATAAATTACTTGTTTCTTATAAAACGAGCTGCAAAGGAAGCCATCTATCTATCTAACCCGTCTCTGTTTCTAACTTAATCGAAAAGCGTCGAGAAATAACAAAAAATCCTCGTTCTTCTCTTATTCCGAAGAAACATTTTATTTATGCAGCATGGACATCAACGCCAACGTTCCAAAAAGACACTCGTAAAACTTGACCCGTAACTACATCGTTTCAAAATTTCAGCTTGTCCTCTCCGCTTTTCCGCAGCATCTCGTCGGTCCGTTTTCCCACCGAGTACTTCGTACGAATGCTCCATACTTATCGTTAGAAGAATTTACAGTAACCTAAGTCCGTTGCTATAACGGAGTTCAGTTATTGTATCGTCTACCCCGATATCGGAACGATGGACGATGGCTGTCGTTCGATGGCCGATTAAAGGAGAAAGTGCAGTCCCTTGACCGTAGGCTAGAAAAAGGTAGTTTTCGATTTCCGATTATCTGGAAAGCGCAAGCTCGTGGGACCGCGTTATCGTGTCGTTCCGTCGACCCCGTTTACACCTTCCGACGGCTGGCGGCCGGAACCGCTACCGATCGTGGAACAGGTCGTCTAACGAGGCGTGTCTCTCCACGGGAAACTGGGTTAAGTAGCGAGAAAACGAGGCGGAGGCGGAAAAGTGTAATTTTCGACAATTTTCCCGCAGAAATATCCTACTTCGAGGCTCGTCAAAAACGTATTGCCAACGCTGAAAAAACGTAATTCCGTTCTTCGCTCTGCTTTCTCTCCTAATACTTTTCTGCCTCTTCTAGTATGCACGACCAACAGGCGGCATGATTATTGAATTAACCTTTCCAAGCGCATACTTGGCTATCTTTTATAGGAAGTTGATCAAGTATCGGTTTAGGTGGTGCTTCTTATGCGGAATATTATATTGCGTTTGAGGTATTATTTCTTTGGAAGTTGTATCGTTTAGATAGAGTGACGTAAAAATTGGTTCTTTTGGGAGAAAATGGAATAATTATTATATAACAGAGAGAGATAACAATTAGTTATTAAATAAGTTTGTTGGACGTTACGTTGAGAAACTTTAATGCAGTTTGACATTTTCGAAGTAAGTGTCAATATAATGAAATATTATTTACGGTAATTAATTCTTATCACTGATACGGTATCTATATAATTACTATTATTGCTAGAACTCTGTCAATAAGCTTCTTAATATTTCTTGCGTTTTTAGTAATCTTGGAATAATTTAGCGATTAATTCTACCCTGTTTATTTTTACCTTTTTCCTTGAATGATTAAATAGATATAATATTTTGTCATTTTTATACATTGGTATCGTTGCAAGTATTAAATGAAGAAAGGTAGGTAAGTAAAGAACTTGAGGAATGTGCTCGAAGAAAGATACGAAAAATTTATAGCGATGTATCGTACACCTAAATACTCCTACACCCCAAGGGTATATCTCGGAACAAAAACTGTACCATTGACACCGTAACATGTGTACACGAAATGTAAGCTTGAGAGTATACACTCTACGAACTCTACGAATATATCATTGTACAGGAAAAAAACTAAACTTTGATAAATATAACACATACGGATGTGGTCCCTTGGTAGACAAAACACGGCACTGCACCGCAGTTATCTCTCCTGGGGTTCTCTGATTTATCTAAATATTTTTCATGAACGAATATACATTTTTTTTGTTTTTTAAAAAAACGTTTTGCATATGAAATATGAAATTTTCAGTTTTTAACCTCTGGAGGCTTGATTATTTCGAAGTAAACCGTCGTATACGAGTGAAAATACGCTATAACTGGTGAAAAATATAAATTCGGCAATACCGTTTTTATTAAACTCGCTACATAATTTTGTCCAGATATTTTTTATAAGTTTCTCTTTAGCTTCGTAATGTAATAGACCGCAGTCTTCTAGTGCTGTTTCAAAGTATTTCGCTCAATTTAAACGGACAAATCGATAACGACGTTCAATCTCCGTAACTTTAACTTAGAATGAAAAAGTTAGTATGTTGCACTTTCGTGTGGACCCTGTTTGAACGTGTGGTTGGAAGTATTTGCAACTTCAATTAAGTTAGGAAATCACTTTCAGTGTAATTTTCTTGTACTTCGAGCAATATTTTTTGAAACGTAGCTGAAACAACGATAAATAATATATTTTAACAAGTGTTTAGTTAGTTCAGATGTTTAATCTTCGCGAAATTAAGAAATTACTTTTCGACTTTGTTCGTAAAAAAAAAAAATATCATATACAATTATATCTTCGATAAAACAAAATCACGTTTGTAGATTTGAGATGAAAACATTTTTTCCGTAGGTTCGTTGTTCCCAGATATTATCAATTAGCATACAGTAGTCTTACTTTTCCCAGTTACAGTCGAATCTTCTGCTACATTTTTTTTATGGCAGCGCCTCGCATGTTTCAAAGTTTGAAACTGCCTTTCGCATAGTCAAGAACGACTGGAAATAAAGTTGTCATAAAATCTGACTACGCGGATGTAAGTTCTGACGAGTGAAGAATATCCTGAACATTATGAAAGTTGATATATTTTGAATTTAATATTAAGTATTTAATTCCATTGATATCGATTCATGAGATAGTCGAAAGGAAATCTTAAAATATACGTTTTTCAGGATCTAATAAAATAAGTAAATATCCTTTATATCCTTTATAAAATATAACGACATAACTTGTATGAAATACAATATCTTCGGTAGTATAAGCTCCGACAAGTATACGAAACGTATCTTGGTATTGGAAAGAAAGATAGAAAAAATGATATTTATATTGGAACAGTATTTCGACGTCAAACATTCTTATAAGTTACTGTTATGGTACACCATCGATAAACTTTCTTGGATGTCGGCGAAAAGTTTGCAACTCTTCCATTTCTTTACCGACCTAAAGTAAAATAAAAACAGCAACTGTAGCTCGGGAATTATATGTTCCAAGTTTTTATGGGAATTCGTATCAATATTTACTGTATGTGAAAGTTTAGATTAGTTAAACGTTCGACGTTTGTTCTTATAGGTGGGGCTTTTTAAGAAAAACTTGTCTAACAAAATCAAGCAACTTCTTCTTCCTATGAAGAAACGCTTGGTTGGAGAATACTTGATTCTACACTCTGAACGATATTAAATACAACTTATTACTTGTTTTGCAATAAGCAGTGTAAGTTTGTATAACGAGTGTCTAAAAGCGAATAAAAATCGTTGGAATTAAATTTTATACACGTAAGATTGTTACGCGAATATTACGTGAATGTGTAACAGTCGTGTTTTCTGGGAATACATAGTAGCAAAATATTTACTATTCCCATGACGGTGACTATCGTCTGCATGAGTTTCGTAAATCAAAGTAAAGTTTGAAACGCGGACAGAGGGATGTGTTACGCGTCTAAAATAGAGCGAATAGCTTCAACTAAAGATATATGGGAGCAAAGGAGGATGTCTGGAAGGCACGTAGCCTTCCTCGTTGCCAGATATCTCTTTTTGCTTCTCTCTTTTGTCTCTGTTTCGCAGCAGATACGCGTAACGGGCTAGAAGAGGTTGGGATTCACAAGGATTTTAGCTACATTTTTATTCGAAAGCATCCTTACGTTTGCCTTCGTGCTTCGAACTTTGTATTCGAATAATTGGAAAACAACAAAGATTCGACAATTTTGTACTGGAAATATTCGCGTTTACGTTATGTTCAACATTTTTACGCGATAGATTCGAAGCGGAAAACTGGAGTTTCGAAAATAATAAAAAATAACAAAATAACCTTATATCTGTTATCCAGAAGCTTACTATTTATATCCAAAAATGAAATCTGGGGCAAAAATTTCATACAATCGTTATCTCATAATCCGGTACAAAAATTCATCGTTTTATAAACGAATACGCATGAAAATACTATTATTTTAGCTGTAAAAATACAATCCATCCGATAACTCGTTAATTACTAATCCCAATGGCATATATAGTAAGCTGCATGAAATAATTTATTTCCCTTTTTAGAATCGATAATAATATTTAACCTATAAAATTCTCAAGCACTTTTAAACGAGCAATCGGTGCTATTTAAAAACTAAATCTTTACAAAGCGTTCGGGGTTCGTTATCGAGGATCCTTGAAAATAGTAGTCGCGCATCGTATTCCGTGTAACGACAGATTCGAAGAATCGGGCCTCATGAAAGGGTACAATGACCTACAATCGGTTTACGTCACGGATCGAGTGCATGCGTACTACCGAGTGCGACAGGTACTTACGACAGGAGTTTTCTCGAGTACACTCGACAGGTAGATATCGATACTCGATAGATAGGTAATACCGAAGGGGCGACGCTGGTGCATCGTCATTACATTCTTTATGGCCGTTGTCCTAGGTCGTCATGGAGACCTCCACCCTCGAAGTTCATTAGGGATACCGGCGAACTCTAAAGTGTTCTTTGAACGTGTCGTATCAGAATTCTGCCGCCGTTATGGGGTTTGACATCTATGGAACATCGACTATAGTTACGATGTTTCAGTTGCTCCTGTCATCGGAGTTCCCGTTTCTAGTTTCCTCAAGCTAGTTCTCCTCTATCTCTCCGTTATTATCTACCTGAAAGCTGCTGCTATCTCGCTAGATTGAATAGATGCTACGGAATTTTTTCTTTTACGGGAAATAACGTTTCAGTAACATGGAATTATGGATATTCACACGTGAAAGTTAGCGCCAATTCTTGAAAAAGAAATAGTTCCTTCTGTTTGGAATAATCGTTGAAATTGACGAGAATGAAAATCGGGGGCACGAAAAATTCATCGATCAAATGCGACGTTCAATTATCTCCTGTTCAAATATCGCATTATCGACGTGATTGTGATTACATTGCACCACCACAAGACTTACCAATATACGATTCTCGGTTTAAAAGGATCAGGCGTTTTACATCGCACCCAAACACACACGGCCCTTGATGAAACGGCCGTACGGTACAATTACATACGTTTGCCAATGAAATTTGCATTGCATGGACGTGGCCGTGGCGTTGCAAACTTTGACTAATAACCTGCGACAACAGCGAGCATAGGTATACAGTATTATTTGTCAGGCCAACGAACTCGAAACGTCAATATTGCAGCATACTTATAGGGTGGTCGGTTGTTATTTCAGGAGAAAGAAATCGATCGCGCGTGCCTTCTCGATGATCGCTGTCTCCCTCGTTGGAGCGAACGTTGCGACTTGCGCCGCTCGTAACCCCTCATTAACCCCTTTCAATGATTCGAGTGCTCGCGATAATAACCCCCGTTATTACCGGTTTTTTGGCCTCCCTCAGTTTTGTCCGTTAAACGCGCGCCATCCCAGACGGCCACGTCACTTTCTTAGAAAACATTGCGCGGCTCGTTAGCATGCGGTACTTGCTCCTCATAATTGGCTTAATTGAACTCTTCACGTTCATTGCTAATCACCGACGCGATACCGCTCTTACGGTCCCTAGAATTCGTGCGTGGTTTCCGAGGTACTCGTACCACGTCAAGTGTCAAAGGAGAAGTTTCTCGTCAACGAGTTTCGAAGAATTTTCACGAAGAATTTCGTGAGAAATGTTCTTTGGAGAATAAAATAGAAAATTGATGGAATCTGGAAAGAGAAATTGGGAATCATCGTGCATCAAGTAACGCATCAGTAATTGTACATTTGCTTCGTAATAAATAGATCTAAGAATATAAATATATTTTTAAATTGTATAAATATCCTATAATTTTATAAGTCTCGATAAATTTCTAATTAAACTAACTTAATATTTGAATGAGTTGTTTTTACAAATATATTCAAAGGATATTCTATAAGAGGACAATATAACACAAAGCAAACGTTATGAAAGCGTCCCATATTTTACTTAGGAAATTATTTTCACCGATGTTTTAATAAATCCAATGACTCTGTTACTTAATAAGCCAATACGAAACACACATGCCAATTACGAAACTCCTCTGGTAAACATATCGTTTTATAGCCTCACAAATTACCTACATCGTTCAAGTTTCCTGCTAAATGAACCACGCAGACGATGCAATAAACAAAACAACGTAGAGGGTTGTATCTCGTTTAAAAATACCCACATAAAATACCAACATTTTCCTGCTGTTCGAGAACTTGGAAGATCTCTCTTCCAAGTGGCAAGACTAATAAATAAAATTGAAACGTCACGCTAATTCACCAGAAAAATCATACGGGCACAGCCTCACACTCTTCGTAGGTCGAAAACTTTTTAATGTTTTATATCGTATGATCTTCGATAAATGGGCTTCGACGATCCTTTTAATAAAAACTCACCCATCCATACTGGTTTCTGTCCGTACTCTTCAATTATTCCCGCATGTGCCCCTTGTAATTCCTCGAGCCGCAAACCGACCAACATAACTTATTAATCTTCGATGAAGGAAGGTGTAGCTTTGTAAAACAGTCATAAACCAGGTATTATCGTTTATCCATGAAATACATCAACGCGATTTAATTGATTCGTATTTCAAATTAGTATTGGTGTAACGTAATTTTCCGTGCCTCTTATTAATTTCAATCGAACATTCTTGTCATCACGATATACTTATGATATATTAGAACGTAGTTTATTGATTATTGAATTTCGATTTTGATTTTGATTTATCGATCTTTTAATCGAATTACGTTGATGCTGTAACACGGACAGATCGATAGCGATGGAAGTTAGAAAACGACATTGAAGGGATTGTATAAAGCATTAGTGTTATTATTAATCCATTATGTTTTTTTTTTCTTTGATAAATGAACGATGATAGGAAAGTAGAACGGGAGTCTATTTTTGTTTCATTCGCTAATATCTTACCGGATAAGTATGTGACATTATAGACAAAAATAAGTATCATTTGGCTCATTCAGCATATATAAGACATCTCTTCCTTTCTCTACAGTTTCCGTACAGTTTCAAACTTATCTTATAATCCATTTATCGATGATCATAAACACTTTGCAACAATTAGATATCATAAAAAAAATGTAACGAACAGTCTGCAAAAATATAGCGCACGGGAAACAGAGTTACAACCTGATCGAATTAATGATCAATGCTCCGTGCGCGAGTGATGAAAATGTGAAAATGTGTCGATGAAACGTGGCGTTGCATCGAGATTTCGGATTTCATCATGAAAAGTTTAATTACGAAATAATCAGCTGCGTCGCGACTGTTTCGTGAATTTCTACGCGTTTAAATATACGTACTGTGATCGTGTGTGCGTGCGTAGATGTACGTCAGTTGCAATAGTTTTTGCAACGTGGTCGTCGATGTATAACTACCGTTTAATCCGAAAATTGATACTGACGCTAACGAATGACCCGTCGATTCCTGCTGCATGACCAGCCACCTATCTACCCCTGTTTCCACACTCCTCTCACCTATACTATCGCCACAATTTGCCGATAGCTCATTCTCTGTATCCTTCAGATTCGCTGATCACCTTTTTTTTTCTTTTTTTTTTTTTTTTTTTTTTTGATATCGTTGTCGTTGATTTTCGACGATTTAATTGGCGATGGTCGCATCGTTACGAGCATTCCTTCGGGTGTTACGTCGACCTCGTGTTAATTTAATGCTGCATCGCTTGCAACGTAAAGATCGATCTTGGTATATGGAATTCGAGAAATTGTCGCGGGGATTAAATTGTTCGTTGATGGTAGAGTCGCAAAAGCAGATTGAATATGTAGATAAATAGGCTTTTAAATTATTTTTCTTCGAGCAAGTTTAGCGAGAAATATTTCTATGATATTGTAGTATAGACATAGTATTTTGATAAAAATATTGTGATAGTTTTTTTAGTATAATTTTGTCTTGTTAGGGAGAAGGGAGTTGAAAGAAATCAAAATTATAAAGATACATAGGAATATAAAGTTAACTTTTTCCGATTGTACTTTGTCAGAATGTTCTATGTGTATAGATAAGAAGAAAAGTTACAAAGATATTGATAAAGACCGAGAAGGTAATACTAACCGGAAAATAGAACTAATAAATTGTTGAATAATTTAAAAGATATAAAATATATGGGTTTTGTGTACGTCAGTTGGACTTGGTGAAATATTAAAATAGATTTGTGTAATTGAAAATATGTAATCGCTGGGAGAATGGTTAAAATAACAAAGACACGGTTTGTAGCGTAATTCGTAGTGTTCCGAACTTTCAGAATGTTTCGCAGCAGCTGAAAATAGAATTACGCGAGCCAGGAAACTTTTCCATTTTATAATGTAATTAAAGTACACCTCGCAAACTGACAGCCAGGCCTTTAAATCTGTGACAAGCTTTCAGCCAGTATATTAAATAATTTTACTCGAGCTTTTATTTATTTCTTTTGATATAAATATTTCGATCGATGTTTTCGTTCCGCGATATATTGAAATTATTTCAGAAACAACTGTAAGATAAGCTTGCGCATTCATAGCTTCTTCTTCTTTCTTCGAATCAAAGCAGAAAGCAACTAACTTTCATTTCTCTTGGAGGATACACGGTTTCAGCGAATTGTGCATTCAATAGACAATCAAATGTCGTTTGAAGAAAAGGCTTCCATGGCAGATCCACGAGCAACGCGAGCTGAAAACAATTGTTTCACGTCGAAACGCGTAGTAGCGTGCTCTCTTTCAGCGATATCGCGTTAGCGATTTCGAGTTTGCCGGTGCTTTATTCTTTCGGCCTGGAAACCATAACAGTAATGAAAGTTCCGAGATGCATAAAGACTCAGTTGCTAGGTTTCGTGGTCTGGCCGCAATATACATGGATTTCTTTGGTGTGGCTAAAAGCCTCCCGTGGTTTTAACGAAAGCCAGAAAATCTCGATCCTTTTGTTTCGTTGCTGAGATCGTAAATGATGAGATTTAGAATTCTTCATTCCCTCGTTACAAAGATCACTGTTTACATTAATGTACACAATGTACGTAAAACAATCGTAAAGCAACACATCAAACTATATATATATAATAATAATAATAATAATTGATAATTTACAATATTTAGTAATTTACAAGTACATAGTTATTTCGAATCGCGTGTATAAATTATAGGCATATTTATAATACAAGTTAGCTTGTCCCATTTCAGAAATTACATTTATTTAAAACACATGTATTGGCTTATCAATGATTTGCTTTAATCATCGAAGCATAAAATGTATTTTATTCACTGTTTGTTGTTGTGGCTCTATTTGACCAGTCATATATTCGATTAATTGAATATTTGTAGTTTGTTCGGTTTCAGCAGATTCGTTCCTGTATTTCATTATGCATAAAATGATATATATCGTCAAGCCCTTTCAATAGCTCTTTGTACAGACATATACGTACATACATCTGTTTCGTGTGTCGTATTATCATTAAATAAAATCAAAAGAATAATCCTATTACAGGTATTAAAGTTGATATCGACTTAATGAGTAAGTACATATTGAAATGTTATTCTAACTCTTTTATCGCTATACCGCGATCTTTTCTGCAAATTTATATTTTTATCAGTACACGACTAGCAAATAGAATCTATTATGAATAGAGATTTGTTGTTTCACCCATTAAAATATTTTAGCCATTTGGCCGTTCTCGAATCTTTAAATCTTTTATAAATCTATAAGCATAGACATAATATAAGCACCATATAACAAGAACACATAAATTGTGCATTATTTATTTAAAAAGTCTTTCGTTCTTTGGAAATCGCATTTACAAGTCTTTTTGTAAAATTAACGATCAAATTTCATTATTGCCGTATAAAAATACATCTGGCATAAACGATTTATTAATGTATCGTATCTTATTATAATTTTCGTGCACAATTTCTAAATAAACGATTCAGCCAAAATTGAATCGGAAGTTAAAATTTTCGCTCGATATACATAAACAATGTTAATTCCGCTATTGTTTCGTGCGTGTAATACGATCGTGCCATTTAGATTAATAATATTTAGCATAATCATAGGTATAAGCACAATTGTTGAGCATCGTGATTAATGTTATTTTATATCAATTTCGAGGAATAATGTCTGCCAACGCGTAGCCGGCGAGCATCCAACGATTTCTCCGCGCAGTTAAACGAACAGTAAATCGTGTTAAGGGTCATATGGCAAATATTTTGTGGATTGCTTGTCGGCAATCGGACGTGAAAAGTGATCAGAATGTGAATAAAAATTGTTCGTTTCCATTAAAAAATAACGATATTCATAAAACGGTTTCGCATATATTTTCTTCTCTCATAGGAAAGTAAAGTCGATTATTCCAACAGCGTGTGCGTCGTTTTTAATTCCGATAATCAAGGTTTTACTATAATAGCATACTAAGGAAAGAGAAGCGAAAAAAGTTTCGAAAATCCGATAATTCAACGGAAGTCGTCGGTGTTCTGTGTAAAGAATGCACGATGCGTGTAGAGATGATGAGAAGGGATCGTTTGCCTTCCGACATTTCGAAAATTATACGGATCGAACGCCGTGAAATCGCGTGGGCACGCACACGAAGCCATCGAGCGACGCTCGGGGATAAATCTTCGCTGTTAATAGGCTTATGTCACGATTTAATACGAGCTCCACGGGTTCATGACGATCGAAGAAAAAGGCTACACCTTCGGTCTGGTAATATGCCGTGTAAGCGGATCGCTTTATCGTGAAACACATCGGGGTTCTCCTTGTCTTTGACGACAATTTCGTGTTAACGTTGATTGAGAAACGATGGCGATATAATTTGCTTTTCATGCTTGTCTCTCGTAGGAAGGTTTTCATTAAGAAAAACGTTAGTAACTGGATGAAACGCGACGACGTTTTCTTTTAAGGACCCGAATCTGATTTTTCTCAGCGCACTGTCATTTACATACGAATCCTCGCATTTCATGGATTATCCTCTTTTTAAGACACTCGACGAAGAAAGAATGAAAAAGTTATGCAACCACGATGAAAGGCGAGAGGAAGAGAATAATACGAATAAGTCTATCAGAGATCCCTGACGCGGCGTTTCGCAAACATTTCCGCGGTATTCGCATAATCGCGTAATAACTTAATCTGTTTCAGTTATTCAGCGTAAGAGCTCGATTCCACCTCCGATTTTCAGGCTCATGAATGAATAATTACGGATTACTCGAGGTGGAAAGAACTTTTGAACGAGAAAAGCATGTCGTGTGGAATATTTTCGCAAACTTTTGCTCCATGAATAGCAAAAGCGTCTTTTATCGAACTTCCTTCTATTCTACGCTATAATCTCTACCATACTAATTAAATTAACAGAATCTTAATTTTGTCTCGTTGAATTCTCAAATACACGCTCAAGCAGAATTACCTAAATAATAATTAGTTCCTTTAACTTTTTTAAAGCTTCTTCCTACTTGTAATATTTTAGTTTGAGTAGTTTGTTCGGTAGAAACTGAAACTGTTCAAAGCTCTGATAAAATAAAATTCGAAATTTGCTTATATCGTATCTTAATACGTCGATTTGTGTCAGATAAAAATTACTGTATTTTAGTATTATTATACAAAAGTATCGGACCACCTACTCAACGGAAACAGTTTGTTTTTACGTTGTAATTCCAAAGAACGCTTAAGAATTATTGGTAGTCCTCGAAGTACAATGACGCAGCCTTAAGCTACGTTCGGCACTCGTCAGATCATTTGATCTGATCTATGATTCTTATTAACTTTTCAACTCGTCGCTTTATTAACAGCCCCGAAAAACCAACTTAGTCTTTCGACCCTTCTTTTTTCATCGTGTTTGACTGTGAGTTGTTCGGTTTACACAGCGGCATCTTACTGGATTTAAAAGGAAGAGGCCTGTAAGAAGGAAGTCGGACGTCTGTCACAAGTGCATCTCTCGGTTTCTTTTTGAAGGGCGGCTGGTATGGGTCGATGTATCGTTTCGTTTTCCATGCTGAAGCTTGGCTGGTCCCAGCTGAAGGCAGTCACTTAATACGTTTCGAGGAGGGATTAGGTATCGTGTTTCTCGGGACTCCGGACTTAACCGTATAACGCTCGCCCGGCCCCTGGCATCTGCTCTCACTGCGAATTATGACGTCGTTGATTCGCAGGGCCGAATAACGTGACCTTCCACGATCGCTTTCCGATTACAGACCGCTGGAAACGTTCGAGGGTCTTCGAGAATGGGGATACAATTCCCTCTAGCGCTGTTTTTGGAAGAAATTAAGCACCAGGGATGATAAAATGAGAATTCTGTAAGGTTTAAAAGGATTGAAGTGCTTAAGTAGTAGAAAGAGTAGTTTGGGTAACTGTAATGGAGGGAATTTGGTTGAACAGTTACATATGCGTACACATTAGCGAATTTTTCTGTAGAGGAGAGCTAGATTCGAACGATATTATTTTGGGAATTTTTGGAGATTGAGGTTGCAGGGAATAAAAGTGCTCGAATTTTAGGTAAAGAGGATTCGGTAACTGTAACGAATGAAATTCTACTATAAAATGAAAATCTACCATTTTTGGATTCTTGAACATATTAAAAAAAAAAAAAAAACAGAAGGAAAGAAATAAAAGATTTTAGACTTTCACACGTCCTGATTATAATTATGACCACAGTTGTTAAAACTTTGGTGTCTTCCGAAAGGTATTAAACCGCATTGTATAGTTTCCCCAACAGATATATTTGACAAAAAAGAAATAGACGTCGTACAGGAAAATCTTGAATATACCACTTACGAAGAGTGGTACACTAATCCGTAATTGAAGCAATTGAATGGAGTATATAACAGTTAACGTCTAGACACCCAATATCAGAGATATTCATAATTATTTCCTTACATCCCATAGCTATAGCTCTTCGTAGATCTCGTACTGTATCATTGTACGAAGAATAATTCCAATCAAGCGTAAAACGATTAGAATTGAAAACCGATATTTCAATCCAATTGAGATTATTCCATTATCGAATATCGCATTTTTCCTCGTGTATGTTCTTGTAAAATTTCACGTATTATATCTGTCGTTTTTCGTCGCGTTATTTTTAATTTTCCTAATTGACGTGACAAACGATAAAAATTGTCGCGATCATATTGACAAAAATCTGAATTTACATAAATATCCGTAGACTAACAATTATATACGTCCCCTCCCTCAAGAACGATTCTTACAGAATTTATCATATACGTAAATTATATATTTTTACATATTATTTATTCGGAATACCGTTGCTGTTTAAATTCTTACAAGAGCATAAACACATTCGCAATCAACTCATAGGTATTTCTCGAGATGGATATACATCTCCTCCCTCAAGAACGATTCTTACAGAATTTACCATATACGTAAATTACATATTTTTACATATTATTTATTTTGAATATCGTTGCTGTTTAAATTCTTACAAGAGCATAAACACATTCGCAATCAACTCATAGGTATTTCTCGAGATGGATATACATCTCCTCCCTCAAGAACGATTCTTACAGAATTTATCATATACGTAAATTATATATTTTTACATATTATTTATTTTGAATATCGTTGCTGTTAAATTCTTACAAGAGCATAAACACATTCGCAATCAACTCATAGGTATTTCTCGAGATGGATATACATCTCCTCCCTCAAGAATGATTCTTACAGAATTTACCATAAACGTAAATTATATATTTTTACATATTATTTATTTTGAATATCGTTGCTGTTTAAATTCTTACAAGAGCATAAACACATTCGCAATCAACTCATAGGTATTTCTCGAGATGGATATACATCCTCTTCCTCAAGAACGATTCTTACAGAATTTACCATATACGTAAATTATATATTTTTACATATTATTTATTCTGAATATCGTTGCTGTTTAAATTCTTACAAGAGCATAAACACATTCGCAATCAACTCATAGGTATTTCTCGAGATGGATATACATCTCCTCCCTCAAGAACGATTCTTACAGAATTTATCATATACGTAAATTATATATTTTTACATATTATTTATTCGGAATATCGTTGCTGTTAAATTCTTACAAGAGCATAAACACATTCGCAACCAACTCATAGGTATTTCTCGAGATGGGCATGCAAAAAGCGAACACGATGTAAACAATGAACGCGGAAAACGTGAACGTGGAAGAAACTGCAATCATCGCGTCATTGTCCCCTTTTGTCGGTGGAAATATCAATACTCTGGCGCTGGTTGCTGCTTCTGGTGTTCGTTGGATCCAAGCCGAGAGGCAGGAGAGACACGGACGCGACGCGATGAACAATGTCCGCAACGTTGCACCGGAAATAAGAACCGGCGCGTACGAGTTGACCATTGTCATTTAGTAAGCCCCCTGTTCCATTTGATTCTATTCACGCCCCGGAGAGGACCGGATGTGAGGTCAGCCGCGGCTCGTTTAAGTTCGAAACTACTCCGGTGAAAAAAGGCCCACAAAGGACGAGACATTTTCGCGTGACAACGCGTGACAACGTCTCCTGCGTTTAGCCTCGGTTCATTGTTACCTTTTCAATTTCTCAACGCTTTTCAATTTCTCCACGCGAAGGAATTCCTTCTTTTTACGTTGAATAATTGATCAGTTGAAACGGTAAAGAAGCGAATTACCAAAAGCGAACATTTCCAATCGAAGTAAACGTATCTTTTTATTGAAACGCGGGTATTGTTTATACAAATTGTATTGATATCGCAAGGAATAACAAAATCTACGAATAAACGAAACGGAAATCAAAGAACCTTTTTGGTCTTAAATGTGATGGTTAATAAGATACATATATGTGTATATTATCATTTATAAAATATAGACAAAGTGAT
Organism: Bombus pascuorum; assembly: GCF_905332965.1. NCBI lineage: Eukaryota > Metazoa > Arthropoda > Insecta > Hymenoptera > Apidae > Bombus > Bombus pascuorum. The sequence goes on along the minus strand of NC_083488.1, from coordinate 1,696,627 downwards.
TGGATTTTTAAATAAATGAATTTTTATTTTCAATTATTTAAACGAAATGTGAAAAGTTGAAATACGTGACGTAGATATAGGCAAAGTCTCGTATCCATCGCTTAAACGGTAAACACAAATCAACCATGAACATACCCGTTTCGTGAATAGTCCGAAAATTAACCACTCGATATGTCCACAACATGGTGTTCCATACCGTATCAGCAGCGCGATAAGCAGCTAAGTGTTGAAACGCAATTTAAAGCCGACCCTTCATGATGAGAATAGCACGAATTCTGCTAATCGTGCCTCATCGTGGCTTCATTCAGTTCGATTCACCTTCCAATTTCAACAGCTTTCAGAAATCGATACAACAATTCGTGCTATGCCGATAGTACCAGTAATTGTACGCCGACGCAATTAAAATAAAAATATTCGATAAATCCTTGACTTATAACAAAGCAAACAAATATTATACAATCACACGAATAAATCATTTACGTTTTACTTATGACGATACTCGTGTTGTCATCGTCACATGGATGACGATGCGGTCGTGTAGACGTACACGCGCGAACTGTTTAAAGGGAGGCATAAATCTAAATCAGCCAGTGGATTATGGTCGACGAAATAATTTATCGTCGTTTCGGGATTGCCGAGCTTCGTTTCTCGCGCAATTTTCGCAAGATAAACGACAATCGATCTTTCTCAACCCCAACAAATTTCGAAAGCTGCTGACAAATCAAATATTTCGATCGCAGAGAAAACGTTTGTTCGATGATTCGATCCTTCTCTTCGATTATTTACAATCGTATCAATCGCCATAATAAGTTATTGCCGATTCAATCGAAATCATATTTCCAACAAAATTAGATTCTAAAGCAGATTCTTAGCTTCAGGACGACATTTCAACACGAACGGAATTATGCTGTATCATTTATTATATTTAACATACGTTCTATCGTCGATAAACGAAAGGAAAGGTATCTCCGAGTCGTAACGTGGAGACCATTTAAAACTCTGTCCGGAACACTTCAACTAATTCCAGCGTATCTCGTAAAATTTCAGGTGGTGTCGGCACTCATGCTTTAGTAAAACAGCGAAGAAACTGAGAGAGGAGCGGACAAGAGGCAGCACGATGTGGCGTATACTCGTGGTCGCGGTCCTGCTGGTGACCACGGTGTCGGTGGACGGCGATAAAGTGGTGGTTCTGCCTCATGACGTCTACCCGGGCTACGAAGTGACGCTATTCAACACAAAACGGCCATCGAACTTTCATCTAATGGAGAACAATTTTTCCAAGTTCTTCACCGTGCTCGGGAACGGTCTGGTGATGACCACGTCCGATTTATCGCCGTTGGTCGATCGACCGGTCAACCTTATCGTACTGGAGGAATTGGCCAACAGCACCGAAACGCATTTTCTTCATCTCTACGTAATTAATCGCAGAAATATGATCACCTTCTCGCACGATCACTTGGGCGAGGGAGAGGTTGCAGAGAATTCTGCTGCGGGCACCTTGATCGACGGTTTCCCTGTTCTAAGGGCTCGAGGGAGCTTTCCGGTTCATTATACCATTCTGCCGGACGAGACAGGCGACAGACCGTTCGCATTGAAAGAGGAGGATTCGAATCAAACGGGATTCAACTTGACGTTGAACAGCCAAAAGGAGGGCGTCAGAGTGGTGACCGCAAAACCTCTGGATCGAGAGACTAAGAAGCTTTACACGGTCGTGATCCACGCTTCTGACGGCTATCTGCTCAGCAGTTCGCAAATCAACGGCCTGGTGCACGTGCTGGACGAGAATGACAATAGTCCCGTGTTCGAAAAGGAGCAGTACACGTTCGAGATCAGACCAACCAGCTCGGACGGTATTAACAAGAACTCTGTCGCTCTTCCTGGCTGGAAACGGTTCTCTACCGTGGGCAAGGTGGTGGCGAAGGACGCCGACGGTGACAAAGTCGCGTACAAATTGCTTACACCGAGCAGCCTACTGGTGGTCGTGCCACAGACCGGAGAACTGATGCTCGTTGGCGAACCGGAAATTACCATGGAGGAGGACAGCGAATGCGTGGTGATCGTGGAGGCCCACGATGTGCGCAGTCCGAGTCGATCGACAGAGAAACCGTCCAAGGTCGTCGTAAGATTTTTAACGTCCGATCCGACGGAGGTGGAGGTACATAGAATACAGAAGAGAAGGGTAACGAGAGCCGTTAGGCCTACGAAGAAGGTGGACTTTACGGAAGCGGACGGCGACGTCGAGGGAAAAATCGCGTTCTATTTGGAAAAGGAGAATGAGAAAGAGACGTACAAGATCAGGGATGAGAATAAGTGGGTCACGGTAGACTCGAATGGTTCGGTTATAGTCAAACAAAAATGGGATTACGAGGAGCTGGGGTCGGAAAAGACCATTGATTTTTGGGTGACTATTACGAACACAGGTAAATTATTTAAGACGCGTAAGGTACTTTTAACGATATTTTGAGATATTTCTTCGCGAATTTGTCTAGATAATCGTATATCGTTTCGATGATTTATTCGTTTGTTTTTAATTTCTGGCAAAACGAAGCTTTTAAAGGTAGAGAGTGACGAAAGAAATAACAGTACGTAAAATTATATTACAAATGTTATAAGATTATTGTTTAGGAGAATTAAACGGTATAATAAAAGATCAAGATATACATATAATACCAATTATTGTTAGTTACGAATCACTTTAAAGAATAAAGAACCGAAAAGAGATGATAGTAAAAAAAGAATCTAGACTTCGTCCCACGTTTCAGAATCACTCTCTACGAAATTTAATTTCTCCGGTTGAATTTTTCTCAATCTTTTATAAATATCATATTGTTTCTCTTAATTAATCTTTATTTTGTTATTCGCCCCGTGGCCGAAGAACGGTGTTCGCGGTATCCATCGTACATGCGGTGTCCATTCCACGGTACAATTTTAATTTTTACTCGACATTCTTCCTTCAAACACACCGTACATGGAGCATTCGCCTTCGCATCGTCTATACTGTTGCCTCGGTTATTCTCGTTCCTTCTGCGAATTTTCTCTCAAAGCGGATAAAGGTGTCCCTCGCTTCTTAGAAATAGTGCACGCCAAACGATCATACACTTAATCGATCGATCTCGCGAAAGTAATAATACGATGCAACATCTGGCCGTCGAATTAGCACCGCTTAAAACTTCTAACATTTTTCATTCTTCTAATAAAATTGCGATACGCGTGGAAACTTTAATAGGAAAGTTTGTTAATTACCTAAGTGTTATATATATACGTGGTGTAAGACCGGTAAGATTCTACGTGTAAAAGTTTATTTAAGTTACATCTTTAAAAAACGAAGGGAATTTTTTGACAGGTTTGGTGAGATTAGAAACAACGTTTGATTAATACGTATCTAAATACATTATACGTAATTGTAATTAAAGTGGTATAATGATAAATTACTGGATATACGTGTATAACGATGTTTCTATCTGAACAAAGGCGAATATTAATTTTACCAAAAGCACCTGTATCATTTTGGTAATCGTAAAAAACCATTTGATAATCCTAATGTTAAATTAATTACGATTGACCACGCGATCAATAATAATTGAGTCAGTAAAGGCAAGACAATTTCTCATTTTCGACATAGTATCGTAATTGCGAAAGTAGAATTTTTGCGCATGGATCCGATTCGATGGTCAGAAGCTGTACAATACGAGGCACGGCAAGAAATATCGAAAGTTTACATCCGGCGTGAAGCTCTCTGCTCTTTGCTCTTTGCTCGCACGTGGATACAATTTCCTTTCGCAACGGGTAATTGTTCGAACGTGCGGTTCGTACACTGGGGTCGAGCGATAATTACAGTTTCACCGGGAAAAATGTGCGGGGCGCATGTTACGCATGAAGGGGCCGGAAGGAATTAAATTACGTCGTATTCCGGTACGTTAACGTTATTTAGTAACGCGGCTTGCTCGCGAAATTATTACGTTGTCACAGTTTCCAGTATAATACAGACATCGTTCTCACATTTTAATTTTGTTCTACTTGCTCTTCCTTTTTCTTTTGTTTTAACCCCGTCTGTTTGAATAGACCACGATATATTAATTATGACATCTAGCAGGAAGCTCAAAGGTATTTCTTGCCGTGCATCCGCACTTTAGTTATCTGTGCTTTTGTGTCACTCTTACTAATAACGAATGTTTTCTTTCCCGCATTCTCGGCTTCCACAGGATTTCAATGTAAGTAGGCACACGTGTCATGCTTATTTTTATATTTTTCTTACATCATACGTTTGCTTATACTTGATGTAAAGACAGACGTACTAGAAGTCGATAAAAATTCTATGCTCTTAGTTTTATACTATGCCGGAAGAAAATGTATCTTTAAATTGAAATATTTTGAAATATTTCAAAATTGAGGTGGTAAAGTATTTTCATTTGAATTGGCAAAATAAGGGTATGAAACTAGAATCAGACAATTTTTATCTATACCTTGAATCGAAACAGCTTTGGTAGCTTAGTAGTTTGCGTAGAACGAACGATCTTATATTTTCTTGCATTAGACGCTTATTCAAATTATAGAGCTTGCTACGTAGGGCGCTGTTTCGTTGGGTCGACAGTGTTTATAAGCGATGACGGAGGAAAATGTAATTTAATAAACTGAGTTCCTTTCCTGATGGAAGCTTTAGTGACAGAATGTTTGACGCTACAGCAATTCCGCCTATAGATAAGATTTTAACGCCGTTCTGGACCAATTTTCTAAAAATCTGTTCGTCGTATCGCGTCGTCAAAATTCGTTAACTTCTCCACAATGTAAGCGTAATATCTTTTAAACTCCACAATACAGTATCCGCAATATTTACACAGTATCGTCGCAAAAGAAGAACAAATTTCCTATTTTAATCTTTTCATATCAGTCGCAATTAGATTACGGACGTTTATGCAAATTCATATTTTTCTACGTTCAATTAAATCTGAACAGATTTATTTTAACCAATACACGTTCCAACTCGCTGCTTTAAATATTTCATATATCTTTGCATATTAAGTGTATCATACACATAATTGCACTTGCAAATTTATATCACTATCACGCTAAATCCATTCACAAACATTTCCATCGATCCAATGTATGGAACACCGTTTTCCTAATACCAATATAAAGCAATTGGAAAGGACTGAAATGTTTGGAAAACGTAGGGCCAAGCTTGTTTTATCGTACACCTGAAATAGAATATCGTACTAGAATCGAATATACCGCCTATATACAGAGGAATTTCATTTGAAGGCTCGCGTTAGATTTAACAGGCCAAAGGTCAAAGCGTCGGACAAGATAACGTCAAATGGTATTCGGTCATCGCCTTTGAACACTGTCCACCGTTTTCTGTCAGTGGGAGGTCACCATTGCCAAGCGATATCAATAACCGATCGATGATTACAGACACGGACAATCAGCGTGTCATTATCAACGTGAAGGACGTTAACGACGAGCCACCGTACTTCATAAATCGGCCTCTACCAATGCAAACGGTCGTACAGTTGAACGCACCGCCGAATACTCACGTGTTTACCCTTCAAGCCAGGGATCCTGACACCGACAGCAATATTCATTATTTCATCGTACGAGATCGAAGTACGTATGAATTGGATATTAACGTGTATAACCCATAACGTTGCCAATCGAGGCGTGAAAACGCAGCGTAGAAATGCTCGAACGTTACCTGCATTTCGATTGAATGCAATTATCTAGCCTGTAACGCTTGTATAACTGGGAATTACTCCACCGTATATGGTGTAATACCATAATTGCGAAGGGAAATTATGACGGGTAATCGATATTGCAAGCGAAGTTTCTTAATCGTTCGATGCTTCGAGTGGTTCATCGGAGGATTCCGTGGATCGTGGGAAAATATATGGAAGATAATTTATCACGACTGTCGTGTTCGTAAAAGTATAGAGAGAAATATGTAGCCGTGCATGCGATGTAGGTACAGATCTTCCTAAGGATACTCGAAACAGCGAATAGTATCTATCGAAGATTACGTACGTATTTACTGCACACTGTATCTTCCGACTTATCTATGATACCGACGAATTTACAAAATAGATTTACAACGAGACGTTAACAAGTATTTTCTGTTTGGTTTTGTAACGATGTGGTAATTACGTACGCTGTATCGTGAGATAAAGTAGTACAATGAGTTTTCTATGGAATGAAACAATTTTTAATTAAGGGTTGATAGCAGACAACGTTATCTTTGTAAAACAAGTAATGGCGAAAAATTCCATGAAACCAGGAAATGTAAAATTCTGTAACGTTGAATACTAAAATTTTACCTCGTTGATAAGAGTTGGAGAAGAAAACAATGGAGAGTTTCGCCATACGCCGATGATAGAAATAACGCGATAAAAAGTTCTATAAAATCTACAGATCCATTAGGGGAAGGAAATAAAAGATTCGACCGTTACGATTTCAACTCTCGGGGAAAAGAAAAATAAAAGAGAAAAATAATAGGAAAATAGTTGAAAAGACTGACAAAGGTATATAATAAGTAGAAAATTGACGATGATTTGTGACAAAGGTGCCTAGTTACCACGGGGACCGTTTTCCATGAAATGTCCACGAAAATCCCTCCCATTCAATGTCGGTCGCCATAAAATTATCCAGTTGAAAAACAAATGGTGCGCGTTTTACTTTGCAGCTGGAGGCCGTTTCGAGGTAGATGAGCGATCCGGCGTTGTACGCACCCGAGGGACCGATCTTTTTCAGCTGGACATGGAATACGTTCTGTACGTGAAAGCGGAGGATCAGAACGGCCGTATAGATGAGAGGCGTTTTCAGTCGACTCCTGAGGAGCGTTTATCGATCGTAGGTGGAAAACGCGCGCCGCAGTTCTATATGACGGCGTATGAAGCTGAAATACCGGAAAACCAGAAAAAGGATTCCGAGTAAGTTGAACGCTTTTCAAATTTTGCCGCAGTCGATGCTTTCGCTTAACTCGTTTCACGTATGGACTTACGAGAGCAAATAGATAATACCTATCCTGCAACTTGATTCGATACTGTAGTTGTTCTACTCGACGCTTTCAAGGTCACGAGGAATTTTTCTATTTCAGCATCATATCGGTGAAAGCAAAATCGTTCGCCGATCGTGAAATTCGGTACACGCTGAAGGCACAAGGACAAGGTGCAGCGGGAACATTCAATATCGGGCCAACCACTGGCATTGTGAAACTGGCGAAAGAATTAGACTTCGAAGATCTACGTCAACCGCACATTTATTCTCTTAGTGTCACAGCTACCGAGGATTCAGGTGGTTTCTCCACGTCAGTCGAGGTAAATATATCTGCGTCTCTTTGCATTCGAATAAACGTTATTTACAATCTGGGATATCTGTAAAATTGTACTCGAGATGTGGACTATTTTTCAGGATGATAGTGTCGTTATTTTACTTGATAAAATATTACGCTACTTAAGGAAACAAACGATACGTAAATAAAAGATATTTCAATAGAGAACCGAGAAAAGAAAAGAAATATTTTTTCGTTAAATAATCAAATTACGTATTATCAGTTTTCTACTTTGAATTTCCTATTAAAATAAACCGGTATTTTGAGCATTTTTTAATCACAACTCTCTTATATAGTAAACCGGCGATGTAAAGAAAACTAGGACAGCGAGAGATTGTTGTCAAATCGTCGACTTGATCGAATGGTCGTTGTTCAAATTGTCGCATAATTTTCCAGTTAACCATACGGGTTTCGGATGTAAATGATAACGCACCGAAATTCGAATTGCCTGATTATCAAGCACACAACGTGGACGAGGACATATCGTTAGGCACAAGTATACTGAAAGTGAAAGCAACCGACGCGGATTCTGGTGCAAACGCGGAAATAGAGTATCTGGTGTCGGACGACCACTTCAGCGTGGACTCGAGTGGGATCATCGTTAACAATAAACAGCTGGACGCTGATAACAACAATGCTTACTACGAATTCGTAGTTACCGCCAAAGACAAAGGTATATGTTCCCTTCAGTTCGCTATGTACTTTTCTAGATTTTCTTAATCTTTTACTAAAATATTGCGGTTGTATTTATTTGTCTTTTATAAATGTTACGGGATGAAACTTGAAAAAGTAAGATTGAATTTTCTATTTATATTCCGCAGTTATAGTACGTAAAGTAGATTTAGTAAGTAAAGAGATTGATGACACTTTAATGCGTGGATTCATCTTTCAGAAATTCAATAAAATTTCTATCTTTTATGTTCTCGTTATTTCAGTTTGAAACGAAGAAAAGAATAAAAATGTATTATAAATAGCATAATCATCCATTTTTCAACCCTTTCAGGACAGAATGTTTCTTTTCTTTTTACATTTTCAGCCACGTTTTGTTTAGCAGTTATCGATACTAGAAATACGTATTACCTTTTCTGGTGTTTTTGCAAGGAACACGCTAAAAGCATAACGCGCTAAATTTTCAAGGCAATTTTTGTACAGAGTGTTTTCTTTGCTCTTCGTAGAGCGTAGAGCTTGATACCTCGTTTGCAAGCATATCATTTTTTCATATCATTCTCGGCCCAATTTATGTACCTATTCCTTTCATATTTTTTTTTTAATTATTCATTCTCGTATTATTCCCTCTGACATTTGATTACGTTTTCAGGTGAACCGCCGAAAACTGGCACGGCGACAGTGCGCATATATACGAAGAACAAGAACGACGAGGAGCCAAAGTTTTCGCAGCAGGTGTACACGCCAAACGTGGACGAGAACGCCGGACCTAACACGCTGGTCACAACTGTCGTCGCTTCCGACAAGGACGGCGACAATGTTCGGTTCCGATTCGTCGGTGGTAATACCACATCCGGTCAGTTCGTAATCGAGGAGATCACCGGTGTGATTCGTCTCCATGGAAAAGCGATCTCTTTGGATAGAGATAAATACGAGCTGAACGTGACTGCCCTCGACGACGGTGCTTGTTGCCCCAATGGAGAAACCACTACGCACACCAGCACAGCTGTTGTCGTGGTCTTCATTACTGACGTGAACGATAACAAACCAGTTTTCAAGGAATGCAGCATGTACAATCCGAAAGTCGAAGAAGGTGCGCCAAATGGTAGCACCGTAATCAAGGTTCAAGCTACTGACGAAGATAAGGGAGTGAATGGACAAGTGAAATACTCGATCGTACAACAACCGAATCAAAAGGGAACCAAGTTCACCGTCGACGAAGAGACTGGACAAGTTTTGACGAATAAGGTATATTTTGCTATTGAGTTAGTCGATTGGAGAATTTATTGCGAATGGATGTAAATATCGACGAGTATTGAGAATGTTTGTGCAGTTATTATACGTACAGTGACAAGCTTATAAATAGGAAAATGCTTTACTTCTAAAGTCAATTAATAGCGTTGTGAAATGTTTTATATTTTTTCTTTTTTCTGTGATATAAAATTTTAAAATACATTTTTTATGTTTGAGAGTAATGCGAGTGTAGAACGGCTTGCAAACTTCTACGAAGAGTAATATTTTAGTAAATTAATGAATTGGAGAATTAAGGAACTAAGGTTATCGGAGCTTATTAAAACTACTTTGATATTTTCAGGTATTTGATCGTGAAGGCGATGATGGTAAATTTGTATCAGTTACCGTTAAAGCAACGGATCAAGGTGAACCTTCCTTGGAAGGTGTTTGCTCCTTCACTGTTGAAATCACCGATGTTAATGATAACCCACCATTGTTCGATCGTCAGGTGAGTAAAACTATAAAAAACTAAAAGTATTACTTGCATAATGTACGTAATTTACAAAATTAACACCATTAACAGAATTTAAGAAACCAAACGAATTTTTTCATCATATTCCAAAATCTCTGTAAAAATTTAAATTGTTGATTTACTTTTCGATCTTTATAAAGCAACTCTAATTACATTCGCAGAAGGTTCCTTAACAAAATACCCCAAGCTCGCGTAATAAATCAAAATTATTAAATTTCGTCCATCGATAAACTATTAAATTAACAGTAAATACAGAAAACAGCCAGAAGAACAACGAAAATTTTCACGTAAAGCATTTCGAAAGATAGCCGAAGGTGAGCTCTTGCTTTGCGTTTTGTTTCGTTCCGATATTTCAATTAGTTTTCCAGATATTACGTTTTAAAAACTACGTTTATAACGTTCATATTGTCGTATCGTTCATTCAGGCATGACCTACTTTATTCTTTGGAAATGTGTACGTTGCGAGTAGTATGTGATAGCAAAAAAATTGCTGACTCGCGTCACTGATCACAGTGCGATGCAGGTGCTTGGGGGAGGTCAGTCGCAACGTGCGAGCGAAAAATTGGACAGTTAAAATCCCGATATCTAGAAAATTAAATTTCATATCAACTTGGAACGGAATGCATTTTAAAGGCGAGACTGTCAAGCAGTTATTAATATTATTATAAATAAGGGTTTATTAGAAAATGTAATATTATTAATTCCAATTTTTGAAGAAAGGAAAACGTAGTAACATTTAATGATTGAATCTTCAAACATAAAGTCTTAATTTAATAGACAATTCTTTGAACCAAATGTCTTCAAATGGAAGACTGATAAACTTGATCGTTAAAAATACTTCTATACTTTCAATTTATATTTATGTTTTAATCGTGAGTAATAAATTTACGTTAGGATGTATTTAAAATCGAAGAATTAAAGGATTAATGTTGTTAGGCTGTAAAAGATATTTCGAAAATAACTTTTTCTTAAATATTAATAAGACTAATTAACGGCCACAAATAGAGAACGTAATTCGCATTTCTTTATAGCAACATACGCTTTGTAAGTAGTAAATTTAAAAAGTCAAAAGTTAAACGTTGCTAGATTCTAAAAGGTAGTTCCAAAATATCTTCTTTGTAGATTTCGATAAAAGTAATTAGTCTCAATCTTAATTAAGCTATAGATTAATTGTATTATCAGAATATTATCAAAATGTGAGAGAAGCACCAGCTTAGAAGCGAATAAATATACACTCCTTTCAACATATGCGAATGTTTCAGTAGCAAGTGCATGTTTGACGTTTCGTTTCATTTGTATTTCTGGCGTGTCTCATTTGGACAATTTCCTGATATTCATCGTCGGAGCAAAATATCAACGGACATTCATTGCGAAACGAGAGGTGGGCGAGGGTGGGCGGGCTAAAAACTAAAGAAGAGAAAATTGCCTTTCGCGTAGTGGTATTGCGGCACTTGATGCCCTTTGAAATTCAAGCGTTGACTATGGCGGTACACAAAGGGACACGTTCGAAGGAAATGCAAAAGATGCTTGACCGAGCCATTTTGCACTTTGTGCGCCGGAATAGCTGTTCGGAATAAATTAACAAACTCTTGCTGGAAACAAATGAAAGAGGATCTCTTCGTGGTTTGCATATTATTCGTTCGCCATATGTCAGTCTTTTCTCTTTCCTCTCTCGTTTATGAAATTAACATCCGATGCTTTGTTGTGCAAGTGTATGCCATTCAATCTGGAAATTATCACAGAGAAATTTCGTGGAGATCGTGAACTGTATTGTTTTCCCTCTATAAAGTAGTCTATTTCTATTTTCCTTTTGTTCTCTCTTTGCATACGTATCTAGTTCTTAATTTTATTTCATCCAAACGAATATTCGTAAAAAAGGAGGCGTTACATGTTTTTATCTAAAGACAAAATTTCTATTAAGCTTTTAATTTAAATTTAATTTTACTTTAACGGCAATGTAGTTACGATGTTTCATTTTTACTTATAGAGAAAAATCTTTTTGTTTATAAAAGAAATAACGCTACAAATTAATATAAATAAAAATAATTTTTCCCAGTGTAGATCTCTTAATGATTAAACGTGGAATCTATCTTTCATAGAAATCAGCTCTTCATTTATAAATTCGCAAATGAATTCTCATCTATTTTCAGCGATACGTAGAGAATGTAAAACAGGACGCCAGTATCGGAACAAACATTCTTAGAGTATCGGCATCGGACGAGGATGCCGATAATAACGGTGCCATAACGTATTCGTTGAGCTCTCCTAACAATGAACAAGGGTTGGAGTACTTTGAGATTCAACCAGAGTCTGGTTGGATCGTCTTAAAGAAGCCCCTAGACGTGAGTATTCTCGTTAATGAAAATTTACATATACGACTCTCTTTAGCAGTAACAACAGCAATCGTTCTCTGGAGGACCACCGTGTGTTCTCGAGCAAGAAACATCCGGTTCTTCGAGCTGCGTCTATCACGGATCACCTTTTATGCGTCGATCGCGTTTACAATTATTTATCGACATAAATGTACGGTATTAGAACATTATAACGTACTTTCATACAACGATGGTATTATATCGTGAAAGAAAAAAAAAAAGGAAAAAAACATCAAGGAAGAAAAACTAAGCGCAAGATTCATGATGTCAACGAAGAACTGATTAATAAGCCGAGAATGCACGTGGCGTTCTCCAATATTATTAGATATGCCCAAATTTACGATATACACATACACGTATATGTACCATAAAAGATACTTATACGTGTGTGTGTATATTGAAGAAATATATATATAGATATATAGATATATTTATATTTATATTTATATCATATAAATACAAACTTTTTGTGAGTGTACACCTTCTGCCGATATATATCTCTATATTGTACGTTTACGTTGACTTACGTTATTTAACACGAATCCGTTTTGTTGCTGATCGGATAACTTGTATACTAATATACGTTTTGGTCGGCAATTATTTCTCTAATTATCACTAATATGCAACGAAATGAGTTTCCTTTTTACGGCACATGTATAGAACTTTTTAATTCCCATTGATATGCACAATGTGTTCACTATGGTAAATACTTAGCTATGCCTGATTTCCTTCAAACGCTTCATGTACCTGAATCGATCGACCGTTCGGGCTATTTTCGCAACAGAACACTCTCTCTCTGTCTCTCTCATTCTTTCTATCGAGAACATGCTCGCGGCGCGAGTACCTTTTAAACAAGTTCCAATCGAGCTATCGAACACCTCTTATCTCCAAGTTTTGTTCATCGCCGTGTCGATCGTCAACGTACGTCATTCTATCTTTCTTCCTTATTTTACATAAGTATTTTTTATTTCCTCTTGATCACTTTCGTTCGATCTGTTTCTTTTTTCTGTTGTTCCTTCAACGTTCGCTTGATAAAAAAAAAAAAAAAAAAGAAAAGAAGAAAAGAAAAGAAAAGGCGAAGAAAGAACACATTTCTCGACATTTTTATTTTTCGATCGTTCAGAATGATTCGTGTTGTTTCTTCCCGTGATTTTGTTTCACTTAAATTCTTGTTTCCCGTTCACCATTATTTTCGATTCGTCGGAATATTTTTAATTACGAGAAGAAAAAAGAAAAGAGCAAAGGTGAATCGCGGCGCGATTTCGAGTTACGCGACCCGCGCCAAACGACTCGTGACAAACGAGCGTGTGCACTTTTCATTATCCAACCTTAGCCACGGAGAAAGACTGTCTGCGTGTCTTCTTTTTTTTTTTTTAATCATGGTACTCTTTCTTTTTTTTGTTCTCTCTCTCTTTTTTGTATACGCGTCACAGAGCGTCGCGGAGAAACGACACCGGGAAGGAAACGATCGAATAACAGAGCAAAAGGAAGGGAAACGAACGAGACCCAACTAATTACCTTTTAATTAATTCTCCTTAACTTAAAATACTAATGTGAATGTTTTTCAAAAGGGAAGTGATGTTTTTTGAACTTCCAGGAGCAGGTGGGAACGACATTTTTTGAGCCCCACGTACGGTGTACTTCAACCTCTACGCATTTTGTGGTGCATCAGACATAAACAATTTTTGAAAATGCTTGCAATATTTTATATGAATGTGTTTTTGATTCCTTTACAGGAACTCTGATCTCTCTCTCTCTCTCTCTCTCTCCCTCCCTCCTCCCCCTCTAGATCTTTCTTTCACTCCGTTTCTCGTATTCTTTCGTTTAAACGTTTTTTCAGTATGTTTCATTCTAAATTTTTTGCCTTTTTCGTTTATTTTTGTTCCTCGAACTTCTCGTTTCGTGCATTTTGTTTTCTATACGATTTGTGAAACTTCTCTTTTTCTCTGATTCTCTTTGTGAATATTCATGAAGTTAAATCAGCGAAAGAAGTAATTTTTAACGTTTGCATTTTGTTAAGAAAGAAAAGAAAGTACATTGAAGGATGCCTTTTGATCTTTGTATTTTTTGCGTTCTCTGTACACCGAGCAATTCTTTGTTGCTTTTCCTTTCGCGTGTTCTTTTGCATTTTGTACTATTTTTCGTGAAGTTTTCTTCCCTTTTGTCCGTCCGACGTTTCCTCACTTTCGTCCTCTGTGCTCCCCGCAAACCACGACGTGACTGACAATGAGCCAAAAAAATAAAACCGGAAAAAAAAAAGAAACGAGAGACATTTTTTGCCGAGAGTGCAATAACGAATAAAACCGTAAGAAATCTGTCCGTGGTGTGACATTTTTTCTTCTGTGATTGGGGCGGCATACCACTGTCGTAACGAAACAGACAAAAATATATATATATAAAAACGGAATAATGCAGATCTATAAACACACTCGACGAGGCAACGTAACGAAAAAATAGTAAAAAAAAAAAAAAAAAAAAAAAAAATACACGGTAAAAACGTCCATCGGTTTTTGAGTGTCGTTAAAAAAAACGAAAGAATCAGACGAGGGGTCGTCATAATTTTTTTTCCTTCTCTCTGTAACTCCGGTGTTCTTGATCTAAAATCTTTCTTTCTCACGTTACCCTGTTCCTCCTGATGCCTCTTTAAACGCATTCTTGCTTGCATGCAAATGCCTGCATTGGTTGATTTCGTAAAGGAACTAATTTGAATTTCTTATTGTTTATGTTTGTGTTCATTGCACCATTTACTTTCTTCGGATTTGATGATGACAAAAAAAAGGGCTGTTTTCCAGTAAGTAGGAACTACATTCTTGTGTTTCACACTTTGCATCGAGAACACCACGAGTGGGTATAACATGATACGACGATCATTGTTATATCGGCGCAAGAAAAAGACAGAAAAAAAGTAACGATAAAAAGAAATACGAAAACATGACAAAGAAGCCAAAGAATATAAGTATTGAGTTACGGTATAATACTAGAGCGCATTTCCGTTCTAATTAATTCGATGTGTATTTCAATTAATTCGATTTTTTCCATTAATTCGATTATTTCGATTATTTCCATTGTTTCGATTATTTCGTTCACCTCTATCGTTGTTCTATGATTATTAATTGTCACTCGGAGACGTCACTCTGTTTCTTTTTTTTATATCGCTCTCTCTTTGTATCTGCGTCATCGCGCTTTTTATTTTTTTTTTATTATCCTGGTCTCGAGTGTATCCGTATGTGAAGGACCTCTTTATCGTAAAGCATTGCCGATAACGTGTTCACTGAAACTTTTTCGGATCCATCAACAGAATCATTGGCTTCGAAATTTTATGAGAATCGCGTAAAGTTTGATTTATTCGAAATTTATTTAATTCCCCTTTAGACGTTTTACCATAAATTTGTTAAGGATGCCAAGCATTAGAAAATTATCTAAATTTATATATATTCTTTTTATGAATTCACAATACCTGCTCATTTAACTGTAACGCAAAATTGTAACGAAAGAAAATAATCAAGAAAAGAACGTTATCGGCATATGAAACTTCAGATTCTCGAATGTGATTTTAAAGTAATCACGAATGAATCTTAAAGAAGCTGTACGTATGAACATTCGAGTTAAAGTAAAATTATATATCGAACATTCATATTCATCACTGTATAACAATAACAATAGGTAAGTATCTTTTATAAAATTCCTTCTAGAGACTAATCGTGAAATTAGCGCGAAAATTTGCAATGCGAATCATTTTTATCACACAGCAAGCGTCAGGGTTTACCCAGAACTGATTCGATAATGCTAGAAATTTTCAGGTAAATCACAGATTGGCAGACGCGTGGAAGAATACCTCTAAACGAGTTTTTCGATAAAAAGAGGTCTGGAACAGTAAAAAAAAAAAAAAAAAAAAAAAAAAAAACAAGACGAAAAAATAAAAACACATACACATACAAAAATGTAAGACAAAACGGATCCTCTCGAGACTACATGGTCCTTCACTTTCTTCTATCTCTTTCGTTTCATTTTGCGATTAAGAGATACCCTTCGGGTCGTCCTCGACGACCACGTTAACCGCGCTCGCCACCGAGTGACTTATCTCTCGTTAATCGCCAATCAAAAATAATATACATAGATGTATATGTAAAAAAAAGAAACAAAAAACAGCTGAAAGAAAAATGCAGGAAAAAACAGAAAATGAACCAAAAAAAAAAAAAAATAAACAAAAAATCCGCCAACAACAATCCTGAAAAAATGTCCTGTGAGTTGACGGCCCAATGTTTTGCCACTAGCGTGACAGCTATCGCCTGCGAGTACGGGCCTCCGACAGAGGGATGCAAGTGTTGCACGCAGACGTGGACGTTGAGTTAGACGTCGTAGACAGAAACAATAAACCACCTGTGTGGGATGCGAATGTATACGGCCCCATTCACATCAAAGAAAATGTCACAGTGGGTACTGTAGTGACGTCGGTGAAAGCCAGGTTTGTATGCTACGACATGACCGAGACAAGACACGTGACATGCCGTGCCGTGCCATACAGTGCTACTCCCATTTTTTTCTTTTTCGTTCCTTTGTACCATTCTGTCTCTCTTGATTATCGTCTCTTTCCGTTTCCCTCTGACGCTTTTCTTTCACCATACGTTCACTGTGTACCACTTACGTTCACCTTATACCTATCATAGCTTCACGTTCTGTGTATCTTTCGATCGGTTCGTATCGTTACGTCTCTCTGTGTACAATTTGATTTCTCTCAGTGTATTTCTTCGTTCCTGTTTATGTTCACACGTACATGATGTATTTTGACGGGAGAGGAAGCATGTATGGTTAAGCACGGCGCGGTAGATCGCTGATTGGTCGGACACTCCTACTACTACTACTACCTACTTACTACTACTGTTACTACAACTACTACTACCATTACTATACTATTACCACTACTATCTATCCCTTACTTATGTTAATTGTTATCATTCGACGGAACCGATTTTCAAGAAATCATTGAGAAATCGAATCGCACTGAGTTTGACTATTTTGCGAGCGTGGAAAACTGAATCTCGATGGAATATAAATTGGAGCCAAAGGATTTTTGATGAATCGAGAAAATCGGTTCCGACGACTTTAGCGGAAAACATCCCTAGATGTGTACGAGTTCGGAAAACCGGATGCCGGATTGTCCTTAGCGCGATGATCCGTATATAGGGTAGGCGAAGATGTAGCGAGAGATCGAGGTGCCCTCGATGAAATACACGATTTTGCCCATTTGTTTCTTCTTCCTCACGTGTATCCAGATACAGAAACACGCAGGCGCAGAAGCTGGGCATCAGCGATCAGCGATCTCCTCGTTGGAGGGACGAGTTGGCGTCCCTCGTGGGTGTCGGCACACTCAGCTTCCTGCTGGCGCTAGTCCTGCTTTGCTTAGAATGTAATCTCGCGCTAATAAGTAAGGTAGAACGGTAAAGCGGCTAATCAGAGAGCAGGATATATGACTTTTGTGGGAGGAGAGACTTCGTCCACAGGCGGACAAGAATCTAGGCAGAGACACTGATGATCACGCACGAGCAGGACTGCTACACCAGGATGTGAAAATATGGCGCACAACAGGCAGAAATTGAAACATGGGAGAGAGAGAAACAGACGACGAACAGACAGAGACCGCACGCGAAGAGGGAGAGAGAGAGCGAGAACACACGTGACAGAAGTCCTCCCGTGCTCCTCCCGAGATCAAACCAAAAAAAAAAAAAAAAAAAAAAAAATAATTACTGCCACGAGTCATTACGACTGACACTAACGCCATTTGTTTTTTGTTCCCGTTTGTTATGTACACGCGGTCTGGTGTAGCGTGAGATGTACAAGCTGGAAGCGATGGCCCAAGACAAGGGTTTCCCGCCCTTGTCACGAACGGTGGAGGTACAGATTGACGTTGTGGACCGTGCGAATAATCCGCCCGTATGGGACCACATAGTGTATGGGCCGATCTACTGTAAAGAGAACATGGCCGTTGGGGCTAAAGTTGTGTCTGTTAAAGCCAGGTCTGTCACACTGTTAATGCTCCGTGCGGCTCTGCACGAACCCGCCCTGCACGCAATCTCGTGGCAGTATTGTTCTTGTGCACGTTAATTGATATTGTGTACGATTCCATATACACACGCATCTATAAACTGACACATACACACATACACGTATATATACGCGCCTATATCGGTCAAGTAGTTAGCGATGGGCTTGAGAATATATACGGTACGTAGCTTTAAGCCGACGATAGCTTCGAACGTAAGACAAACGATAACGCGATCGTTTGGTTTTTCATTGTCATTTGTTTGACGTTTCGATGATCCGTCAGAGTCTTGAATGTGTTAGCTGTCTGGACAAACTGTCTTGAAATCGTTTGAAAACTTCCTAGTAGTGGTAGAAGCTGCATCAACGCTGAACCGAGTATAATACAGAGAACAATGTTGGTATAGATCGTTGGTATAGAAAGCTACAGGAATACTACGTATTTTGGTATACTCATACTGCTGCATGCATACGTTCGATTCCAACATTTCAAGACTTCCGACGTTTCAAACCATTTAAGATTCTTCGTAAAAGTTGAAACTTGAACTCCAGTTACTTGAAAAATAACTCGCTTCGAATTCGGATAGAACGTAATTTTCTTAAGATTGTGGCAGGGTCGCGAATAAGAGAGTCGAACGCCCATCGCTATACGTGACGACACGCGGCGAACACAAGCACAGATGGACACGCATACACGTCAGGTGGTGAGCACGAGTATCGGTTTGAGCAGAAAAAAGCTAAATGAAAGAAAGAAGAAAAATATGGGGGAATACAGCGAGCAGTTCGTTTGCCAAAGCTCGTTCACGTCACTGTGATTCGCACGAGCCGCGCGTATTGTGCGGTCAGCCAAAGCGTTTCGTTCGCTCGGTTGTCGATGTATATTACCGTGGAAAAGTGCCGAAAATGCAGCGCTACCTGCACTTTCGCTTTTCCACGATATTCATATACAGGGTCGAATCTTACCCTTTCGTCGCGATCTTTAAGAACGGGAAAGAAATTTTGATATTTTTCAAACCGATCAAACTACTTTTTGCGTAATCCGATGACGTTTTGTTGCATTTTTGCGAACGTTTCGCGAACGATACCGTGAGCGCTCTTGTAACAGAAATCTATTGATTTTAGGGTGTAGTTGAATTACCGTTCTCACAGGGTGTTCTCACAACGGTGAAACTGTTAAGTACGCGGCATAAGAAGAAGCATTTTCTTTTTGTTGGAACGAAGTTTCAGCTATATCGAGGGGATCAAATTATGTTCAACGCGATCATTTTAATTTACCAAAGCCTTTTATCCACCAATTCAGAAATTAGGTCAATAATAGACGAGGCAATAAGTTGCCGTGTGATATCGAAGTCCGTTTGATTTAAATTTTCAATAGAAGGTTTCAATGAATCATAGAATTGAAATGGCCAGAACGATTCAAGTAATACAAAATTACAATTTTTACGTATAGAATTGTTACGCTTAATATTTGCAATGGTAGTAACGATTATTTCTGTTTTTACAGACGAGTAACAAATTCTTATTCACGGAATAATTAGTCTCAAAATAAATCTTCGTCAAAGCTATTGAAAGTTCATTGAAATACAAATGTTAGAGTTGCAAAGAACAGGTTGAGCAATTCGAAATTAAAGTCATGAAAATATAAATATAGTAGTAAAAATAAGTAAATCTCTGTTTTAAGAAATATGATTCATGGGGGCAAGTTTCGTTAACACAGAGGAGATATAGTTCAAGATATATATAATTTATCCGACGTAAATGCTTCTTTTCCTAGACGTGCTAACAAAAGAAATCGTAATGAAAACGTGACGGGAAGCGTGTGTTCGACGTGTGGTTTTCAAGCGGAACGTCCCAGAAACAGATGGACTTCCGGCACGAACGGATCGGTTAATTGCGTGTGCATTTGAACCAGATGCCGTGACCACGTGCTGCCGGTGCGGTATAGGGGTCATATCATCGTGTACACAAAGTGCAAGCACTCGGCATAGCGTCACGCGATCGCTCGAATGTCAAACGCGTGCCAATTTCTTCCCTAATACGTTTGCGGTAAGGGCAACAGATGGGTTCACGATGCTTTGTTACGAGCTCGAGTTCCATATACGGGAATTATACCGGAAAGGGTAATAGAACGTGAAATTTTGCATATTATTACATATACAAGCAGTCGTTGGTGTGCTTTTAGGTTGCTTTCATCGTAAACGATATGTATTGTATACACAAATTGATCGGCTATAGATCATCGGGCGATCGCGTTGCAACAAAACGTCTAAAATCGAGTGTCGTTCGTTCTATGAACGAGTACGCTGAATTTGCAGCGCAAGGACGCAGGATCGAATGTAAATTAAAAGTAGACAGCGAAGGGTAAATGATCACGTACGATTAGAGGCGATGTCCAGCAGGAATTCGCAGGGATGTAAGCATCGGGCAATCGAGTGGCGGATTAACGCAATCGGTAGCGCGCATGCAGCGCGCTCGAGGGGTAAGCGAACTCGCGGAAGTCACATTCGTTCTAGCGATTATCCAGGTAATCGCGGAAGCCGGATTTAGCCGCAGCAGACTCATACAATTAGTGTGTGTGTGCCGTAAATATTTTTTGGGCATGCGTTTTACAAATAGATGCTTCCCTCAGACGTTGGTAATTATTTATTATATTTTTCAACTGATTAATTTGGCCCGTTCAACTGGTTCGATTTCATGGATCCCCATATTTTCCGTTCTATTCTCCAATCGTTCTCCTTCTGTTCTCATTTCTTTGTGTTTTTGTCTCTGGTAACTGTATTTTTCTGCACCAGATTGGCTTTTTTCAAAATTCTCTACCTCTCATTGTTTTCGTCTACGTTTTCGTGTATCTACTCGAATTTGCTCGCTGTTCGGTTCCATTTAGCGTTGGAATCGTGTGTCGAACGTCGACGAGCATCTCCGCGGAGATGACGTCGCGACGACACGTCGCCAACTAAGCATTCCGCCGATAGTGGAAATGAGAAAAAGATAGCAAAAGAGGAAGGAATTTAAAACGAAACGATTTTCAAAGTCGAATGTCGCGTCGTGTCGTCTAAGCATCGTTCGCCATTTTTGCGTTCTCTTCGACCTTTTTCCTTTTTACAGTTTATTGCGAGACTTGCATTCAGTATAGATCGTCGATCTGTATACATATATATATATATACATATATACATATATCGTATATATATATATACATTTTATACATACGTATTGTACATTACGTGAATGCCGTATTAATTTTTGGGCATGTTTCGTCAGTTGCTTATCTGCGGTAGGTTACCGTGTATTGTTCTGGGAAATGACCATTCTCTTTTTCTTTTTTTTTATTCTCCTGTCCTCCCCCCCTCGTTTTCGTTCGTCTCGATATTTTGTATCCACGTTTCCATTGGAACAGTCTGAATCTCTATTTTCCTCATTTTTTTCGTTTTCTTTCGAGAGCGTAGTGTGTTCTCGTAGTGGTTTTTGCCGGTCAGATACGTATTTTTGCGCCGATCATGCGGCAAGCTGAGTAACAATTAGATTTTGAAACTTCCTTAGTTAGAGCATCTCTTGAAATTATATTCGTTAGTCGGATCACGTCGATCGAAAATATCACGATCGATGTAACGTGATTTGAATGCTCGGTTAGCTTCCCAAGAAAAATATATTAAGAAATAAAAAAAAAAAAAGAAAAAAGGAGAATATAACTAAAAAACACAAGGAAAAAAGAAATCGATGCCAGATTGCGTTTAAGAATCGACAATTGGAAACGGTGTCGTACAGAGAATGCTGGAACAAAGGCGAAAACGATGAATCTGAGATTCTCTTTTCATTTGTCAACGATGCTAATTAACAAAGATCACGCTGATTACACAACTGCCAAAAAAAAAAAAAAAAAAAAACACCGCGCACCAATGGTTTCGGGGAAAGTTTCAGGCACCGTTTCTTGGATACAACAACAATAGGTTCACGCTGTGTCTTTGTCGTTAACTAATTTTGATTTGACGTATCGACTCGATGATGCATTTATTCGCTTTCTTGCTATTTATGCGAGGCTACTAACCATTCACACGTACAGTGCACACACTAAAAACAGGGCGAGGGATCACGCTTGCGAGCCACTAACCAAAACACTGTCACGTTCAGACATTCAAGTTTCATAATTTACTTTTTTTACATCCGTTAGACCTTTAGACGTTTATCTTGGAGCTCTCGGAATATTTATACGAAAATGGTGGAAATGAGGTTTTTGTACCCTTTGATTGCAATTTATCGAACGCCATTCGTTCGCGTTTGCCTTCTTTACGGCATTATCGGTAAAGTACGTTTTTCTCATTCAAAAGATAATCTCATTTCAATTTCATAATTGGTTAGGATTAAAATTTAAGGCGCGAAATTTTTAATCCCGCGGGTTCTCCGATGAAAACTAATCCTTACTCGATAAAAATTATTAAACGAGGAAGCTTAAATTGGAGCTTAATTTGACCGGAGAATTTAGGAATTAAAAGATAAAAATTTATAATACAAATTAGTAAGTAATATCGAATTCTGATAAGAATGCTTGTCGATTTGTAAAATTACATTAGGTTGCTCGGAAAATTCATAAGAAAAGTTATGAAAAATTTAAGGAAATATTTTATGGGATAACATATATACCGCTTTTGTTCGATACAATCGTGCCATCTATCAAATATTTTCGTCCGTTTCGGTTCTTGGCTACTCCAATTTTTCTTTTCCAATAAGTTTTGTAAATACTACGATAAATAATAACAAGACCTATACTCTACTATATTCTATAAATCAGTCAGATCTTCTCTGGCTTTTACACGCGAGTATCTCTGGCCAAGTTTCGTAGCTAAAACGTTCAAAATATTTGTGCATCGATGTATATTACGTACGGATTTGCGAGATTTCGGAAAAGAGACTTCTATTTATATCTCACCTCATTTCCTCCATGTAACGCGCGTTTTCGAATCGTTTGACCCGTAGCTAAGAGTCATTGACCAACATTAAACGAGATTGATCACGGAAATGCCGATGCAAAGCTGCGACTACTTTCGTTCAAGTCTCGAATAGTCTCGATTGCGAATGTTCTATTCGAGTATCGTAATTGGACACTGCTATGAGATAAAAATTTGAAAAAATTTGCGATTCTACTTTACGACTCTCTGTGTTTATCAAACGCGCGGAAATATTCGAATACTTATCGTAGGAAACTTTTATGAATAAACGCACGAATAAAAATATATTGCGTGTTATAGCTTTCGAAATGTAATAACTTTCTGAAATTTCATTGCAAGTGAGTCTGCAAACGTATATACAAGTTTATTGCAAACCTACACTTGATAAAAAATGAATAAAAAAACAATCGATGGATTATTTAAATAATTTTGTGACATTTGCGACGAATACGTTTGCGATAAATCTTCTACGCGTACTTTCGAGTTTGTTTCAAATTTTTCCGCTATGATCGTGATAATTCTATCATGTCGTACGTCGTACAAAATGTGTCAGCACAAACAGTATATGAGAGTAAAATATATAGCACATATATCATATATTCGAAATAAGTTTCCGTAAGTGTTCGAATACCTTTGTCAGCCTGTACCGTTTAGAATATTCAAGTTGATGACCGTTTGTCAAGATTGGAACGAGGATTGACGTTGACTCTGTGGTTCCGTTTCCTTGGTCGACGTCCAGTAGTTGATCGAACGTTCCTTCGACACGGTGTTCCGGCGCTCGTTTGAATTGACAAACGGTGCCATTAATTCCGGTACCTTTGAGCGCTCGACGAGCAGCTATCGAGACGTGGACGTCTAACGGATGACATCGCACACAACCGTATAGGAAGCGATAATGATCGGTGATTGCGTCGAACTGACCAATTTATTAGAGGACCAGCTTTTGTGCAGTCTGTGTGATATCGATATATTTCAGAGAATAGAAGGTTTGATTTGCAAAGGAACTGGTTTGCTCTGCGAATAGCTTTACGTGTTTGTATAATAATAAGAAGAAAAGTGTCTCGATAGTAATTTAAATTTGAATGGAAAACTTTTTGAATCAGAAAAATTACTACGCGTGATCGATTTTTCTTATATCTTGCATTCTATTTATTATTCCAGTGATATTACATCAGTGGAATAATAGAAGAATCACTAAATTTACTTTATCGGCTTTAATGACAATTCTATTTTTATAATTTCTTAACTTTATGAAGGATAGAAGAAACTGCAAAGGACACTTTATGTATTTTATACCGTACCTCGAGGATATATCAAACGTATAAAATTACATTTTTCTTTTAATGTTGAAAACTACGCGAAGTTGCCTCGAGCTAATAACCATTTTTTACATGGTGCTCGTAAAAAACCAAAGGAAAAGAAGATCAACGCACGAGGAAAGCTGAAAATTACAAGCATTTTTATATACGTATTACGCATATCGAGTATGCACTTGTTATTGTATTCGTATAAACACTTTCATACTGTTTTATGCCCAATTCCGTCGTGTCTTAAAACTTGAAATTATTGGACGAAGCAGTTCCATCGATATAATAAAACGCATCACCGATCATACTTGAAATTGTCGAGAGAGCTTAATTACGTATCACACGATCTAAGCTACCTTGCAACATTTTAAAACCTCGCTGAGCTATCTATTACGAAAGCCACTTAACGAAACTTACAAGTCAGTACACGTGACAACACAGCGTGACACCCTTTATCTAACCAAGCTGCTCGTAGAAAAGCTAAAGCAGTAGCTGGTAACGCGGATAAGGGATCTGTAGCTTAACAACTAACGACACGAGACTTCGGAACGCCATCCGTGGTATATAGTGGTATATAGTGGTATATACTCAGGGTATGGACAAGCTAATACGTTCTATATAGTATCTAAAACGCGTCAGAAACGGAAAAGACAGGCGACGACGGGAAACATAAGCTCGTTAGGTAAAATCAATTAACCGAAACCGTAGTTCGTATCGCAGCTCCGCCAATGTAACAGTAGATTATCCTACTAGTGGGATGATGTTCCTTTTGTTGTCAAGAAATGAAAAGAACGCTCGAAATAAAAAATAGAGGGGAGAGATATACAAAGTACGAAAATTAAAAGAAGATAGAAATATACAAAAGAGTAAAAATATATATTAAAAAAAAAAAAAAAAAAAAAAAAGAAATAGAAAAGTAAGATAAAAATGAGAAAGAGCAAGAAAATCAAACGTATCATATGGTACGAATTGACGAATCGCATGGTGACCTTTCGTCACGAGACGAGTAAACAGCCTCTAACCTCTCTTCTTCTGTAATCGGTAAAAAAAAAGAAAGATAACTAGCCTTGTATTTTTCGATATACATATGTCTACCCTAGGTAATTTCCGTTCTCGTTTCTGTTTCCGTTTCCCGTTTTCCGTTCATTAAGTCTCAAACTCCGGCGCCCGGAGCTGATTTGAAAGCCGGCCTTGATTTTCGTAACATATGCCTCTGGTGTGTGTGTCGACAGCTCGGGAATCGACAATAATCCGACGGTGTTTTATCGGCTAATGCCTGGCTCCACTGCACAGACCAACAAGTTTCACACGTTTTACCTTCAGCAACGAGCCGAGAAGTCTGTCACCTGGGCGGACATCAAGGTTAACCATCAGTTGGATTACGAGAGCATAAAGGAATACAATCTGACTATACGAGTCGAGGTATGTACGAAACGACGCTGTTATTTCACAGATGTTAAGAAACGCTGCGTTTCCACCGTTTTTCGTTCGCAACCTGTACGGGTTTGAGAGAAGCGTCTTGGGACGAATTTCGTAGCTACCGTTGGCTTTGCAATGCGTTCGAGCAAGAGAGTCTTGGCGAGAATCTTGGCGAACTTGCGATTACCAAGTTGTTGATGTTTTTGGTTAGTAGTCTCTGCAGACGTTAGAAAATCCGAGCTACGCTTCGACTTTCCAGCCAATGTTGCTTAATCTTGTAGCTTTGCTAAGAAGTTTTCGCTACGAGTTGCAAGTTCGTCGAGGTTTTAGTATTTTTGATTATGCGCGGGATGTTTCGTAAAGTACAGTATCATGCCAAGTAAATGATTCTTCGTAAAACAAACAAAGTGAAAATGGAAAATGAAATTCTTACTGGCTTGTTTCCAGCGAAATTATGTCTTTGAGAAAATGGATTTTACAAATGTTTTACGTGCACGCTCGTCTCTTATCCGACGAGGTTTTCAGGTATTTAAATAAAAAATTAAAATCTATCAATCGGTTATAATAATTACAAAGCCAAAGCTGATCGAAAATAACCGACCGATATACTTTGACTGTGACAATGTTTACAACGTTCGTCGAAAAATATATACTTTCCAAATTTTGATCAAACACTCGAGCTTTCATCTCCGTTATTCTTAATTACACAAGAATATTTTGCGAAAAAAGCATTCGTTCAAACAGTTCAATTTTACTAATTTTTATTTTACATACCTCGAGAGTTTTACTTCTTATATCTGTTATAATTCAAAGAAAGCCATTGAAAAAGACATAAAACGCGAAAAATATAAAGGAGACGGCTATAATTAAATCGCGCTTACGCTACACTTCCAACCTACATAGGAACTCGTGGCTTTGCGTATTTCAAGGCTCGAGTGATACGATATTGAATGCGGTTAATTTTCACAGCCAGTGTATTCCTCCTCAAAATTGTCGAGTGACCATAGAATATAATCTCCTCGGTTAAATAACCGGTGTTCTTTAATCCATTTAGAAACTGGCAACGGAGCAACTCGAAAATCCGCTTACCAATCGCGATATTATTTCTATTTCAACTGTACAGTATTACCACTCTGTCGAGTATCTGCACCTTGTATTTCTACGGTAATAACTTTCTCTGCAACGATAAAATATGCTCCTCGTCATTTCTATGTGAACGCCTATTCAGTCAGCGAGATGACTCTTCTTCTCCGTTCCATTTGCTCGACCTGTTTTAACGAAAATTCATTGAAAATGATGAAATGCGGGGGAGTTTTCGTTAAAACGGTTGTTCGTACTTGGAAGTGATTATGAATTTTATCGAAAGCGTGAAATATTTTTAATTAATGCGCTCCCTTTAGAATTTTTTTTTTTATTTTATTTTGGTTTTTACAATTTGTCCTGAAGGACATTTGGTAAAGCGTTACATCTCATTGGTAAATAAAAAAATAAAATAAAATAAATATAGCATGTGGGTGGCTACCCCCAGCGGGGTGCCAGCTTCCTGTTTTCTAAGTTATATCTTTTATGACCCTTTAGAATTGTTCAAATTTTAGAATGCTCCTTCGAGTTTTAGTTTATTCTTTGAAAATTAAGTATCTCTAATTTTCAAATACTCGTTGGTCGAGCAGAAAGATATTACAAGACTTATTCTTTCACCATGAAAATTCAGTATTCGTGTACTGTATCTTGTCAATAAAAATACGTAAAAAATGAAGTACTCTTAGATACTCGATAATACTTAAATAATCGATATTCGGAGGTATTAATGTTTAAAAATCTTTAATTAAAGTAAGTCGAGAAAATACTAGTCTTTCTGTCTCTCTTTTGGAATTGCAAGAACGGTAAACGAATCAGCGAATCAAGTAGAAAACGCAAGGTACACGTAAGATAAGGATAATCCTCTTCTACAGAACAATGGCGCCCAACAACTCGCTTCTGAAGCAACCGTCTATATTGTCCTGGAAGACGTTAACGACGAAATACCTTTGTTCACCGAACGTGAGCAAGAAACTGTACTCGAGGGTGAACCAGTTGGCAGTAAGGTTACTCAAGTCAACGCGATTGATAAGGATGGCACTTTCCCGAACAATCAGGTGAGCACACGTCACAAATGTCCGTTTTTGTTAATACTCGAGATACTTCTTCACGTCATCCAACGTTAGACACGTCCAATGATCGCAACGTAACGATTCATTCGTTTAAAAAATACTACACGTACTTGTCGACGATCAATCAGACAAATGTTAATAATTTTTCGTACTGATCGTGTCAAGTGGTTAATTTAATCGACCGATGATCCTACTTCGTTCTTAACTGTCACGATTTATAATCCGTTTGAACATGCAATTTGCTTGGTTTAAACGGATACGTTATTCTAACGAAGTTAATGAAATGTCCACGATGTATTCCATTATTTCCATTTCCACGATGTATTTCCATTTTCATGAATATTTTCGAAATTGTCGATGACGAAGAGTCGAGTGATTTTATGGGATATCGATAGTCATTTGTACTTTTCTTCCCTTATGGGGTTCGTTAGGAATATTCAATAGGTTTTTTAAGAAACGATGGAAAGCGTTAATATACGTACATGTATGTGTCTGTAGGTAGTTCAGAGATGAGGTAGATAAGCGATTCTTACGTTCCCTTTTTCATTTGTAATCTTCTGTTTTCACATTTGCAAACGTCGAGAGTTTTCAATTAAATTCATACAAGTGAAATTGAAATTTTACATTTCCTTTTTATTTCCATCTCTACTTTTTGTATCTTTAATATGATTAATCTTTTGTGCATGAGAAAGTTCTATCGATATTAATATCAATATTACTTTCGTCAGCAAGTTCTCATCATCGAATCGATATTACTCAACTATCGAGCAACTCTCGTGGCTAGTTTTCGGACTGGTCTCAGGCTTCAATTACACGCTCTGTCTACCGTATGCTCTATGTTCCAAATTTATGTATAATATTCGATCGTCTATATATTAAATACTCAGAAATATACAGCTATCTCAACATCGATTATTACGAAATTATTCGTTTATCTACAATCTGATATCTTTGTACGAGATATCGTGAACACCTATGCATAGAAACTTTTTATGAATATATTACGTGCGTTATCTGAATTATTTTGAATTTTACCTAACTTTGTAACTAGACACGATTATATTGGGAAAATCTGTAACCAATTCCAAAATGCGCACACGTATACAATATACGTATAGAAGTTACGAGATACTTATTACAAGCAATATTTATTATAGTTCGTAAAAATCATCAAAGTCAATCGTAATAGTTATGTCACGTAATACCGTTAGCGAAATTTCAGAAACTTTCGTATATAACACACGTAATACAAGTTTCGCGATCGTCGTTACATATATCGCATATACATCATTTACCGTAACATACATATACGGAGCACACAGTTTGTTTGAAAGCGAACAAGGTCGATGTCAACAAAGCTGAATTACCAAGGTTTCTGACATCTACCATTGTTGAGCAACATAAATATTCAATAGCATAACAAAATACCCTCAGGTCTGTAACTTTCCTCGCTGCTAAACGAACTGTGGGACAAGGGAAATGTAGGCGCACGCGAATCAATAGTTTCTTCGAACTTTCGAATTAGTCGCTTGTCGTCCTTCGGCGTAGATACTTCTCGTTCGACGTTTATTATTATATTTGTTACATATATAAAAATTCACTCGAAAGAGTGCAAGCCTCGTACGTGAGAAATTAATGGATTAAACTACAACGTGAAAATTTCTATTCACTGGAGGATGTGTGGCTGATCGATCATGAAATGTCGTTCATTTACAATTATAAGGAATTTTCGACGAGAGATCCGTAGACATACTTTCTCTTTGCAATGCTGCTTTAATTGCAACGAGACAATAGAAGTCGTTAATCAAATACGATGTTGCAAACTATTCAAAATTTAGTAGGGATCGCGAATGATAGTATTTCATTCTACGTTAAATTATATTATGTTTGATTTATTTCATTTCCAATTTAAACGTAAGGGATTTATCGAGATATGAAATAAAATATAGTTACGTACTTGAGACGGAATATTTTTGTAGTATTTCATTTAAATCAGTGGCTGAAAAGTAAGGACATTTCGTATCGAATATTCAACGTTGATGTACATAACTGATATTAATAAAATTTATATCAAACATTCGGTATATCATAAATACGAAAGGTATACATATTACATATATTTACATATATGTACAATAAAATGTTATATCAATACAGGCACGGATTTATTACGTTTGAAACGTTGCGTGGGGCGGATATTAAATAAAAATTATCGGTTGACTTTAGTACAACTTAACGTTAGTGATAGACGTAAGTGATAACGTAGTGCGTGTAAATAAATTACATTACATGTTTTTCCAATTGCAATGCTCGTTTGTCGAATACTCGACATCTTCGTCCCGTAACAGATAGCGTTCGATATAATTCTTGCGAAGAAATACTTGAGCGTTAAACGTCGTGAGAATCGACAAGACCGTGCAAGAATAATTCAGTTTTTTCAAATAAATATCGTGGCAGCGATCGAATAAACGGATATATTATTCCGGCCGAAACTTTGTTAATTTCACACAGTGAAATTGTGTTTGTCGAAGTCGCGGTTCTGATGGAAATACCGTGTAACTTTGTTCGCCGTGTAATGCCGTTATACTGCAAAATACCGTAATCAAATTTAATCGCAGGAACACCGCCGTTGGTATAATTTAAAACGTCGCGCTGCGCCGTATCGTTACGCGCAAATGTTCATGACTCCTTGCGCGGATTTACAACAATTAATATTCATTCATCGCTGTCATT
This sequence comes from Bombus pascuorum, assembly GCF_905332965.1. Lineage (NCBI taxonomy): Eukaryota > Metazoa > Arthropoda > Insecta > Hymenoptera > Apidae > Bombus > Bombus pascuorum. The sequence goes on along the minus strand of NC_083488.1, from coordinate 1,665,912 downwards.
GTTTCTTGAATGTTTATACGTACGTTTGATCGAGATCAATATAAGAAACTTTCCCTTCCACGTTGTCATTCGTAATTATAATTACTCGTGGGATTCATTCCGTTCGTGGCAGAACGTAGTTTTAGAAGAACGTTAATGCGTTGATAGATCCTTCTTCTTTTATACGAACGAAAATTATTGCAGTTTTACAATTATTTTACGTGCAATATGACAATGTGAAATTTACTTGTAGAACTTTTCCTGTATTAGTATGTACCTTAGCTATATATGTACGTAATTTAGCAAAAGAAATTCTGAAGTTTTTTGAAATTTCAACGATAAGCGATTCGAGTTGTAAGAATTTTCCCAGTAGTTTTAATATTGCTAAAGTATTATAAGCGTAGTTATAAATATCGAGAGACCTTTACGTCTTGTTTATAACAATTTTTGGTTTTCGTATCATTCTCGTAACGATGTCTAGATGAGCAAAAAACATCTTTCCACAAAAGCTTTCAAGCTTACCTTTCTTTAAAAAAAGCCACGAGACAGGGTTGAAAAAGCTAAATAGCATCTTTTTGCTTAGGTATTTTAACTTGATAGCCAGAGCTCGTTAACTTTTACCAAACTATAAGCAGAGTTTGGTAAGTACAAAACGAAAGAGTCTCCTATTTCTTTTTTTTTTTCTTTCATTCATACACATCTTGGTTTTTCGTATAGTTTACCTTTTATAAGATGGTATTGTTTATCGTTAAAAATGAAGAAATTTTTCTTCATCTCTCTCTTTCTCTTTCTTTCTTTTACTCTCCTCTCCCTTTCTATGGTACATATTAGTAAACCGGTCTCACATATTTTATGGCCGCATGAAATATTTATTTTAATAAAAATGGGCGGAAAGTAAAACTCTTCTCTTTGCAATCCATCGCTTGATTTAATCCTTCGTAACATCATGCGAATGTGAAGCGAAATACATACTCTTGTTTCTCACTAAATATATACTTTTACAGTATCATATTATTTTATTATTTACTCGTTTTACTATTATTAAATTATTTACTCGCGACAAATAACGCAAAAATTCTATGAAATATTGCAAGTAAAGGGCTTACAATATTTTAGCACGCGAAATAAATTTCTGCTTAAACAGCATTTTCTCAATTATGTTCATAAAGATATAGAATTTTATAAATACCTGTAATCTACTTAAAAATGATCGTTCGCGTGAAATTGAATGTAAACGGATAAATATTTCGAAGGAATATCGGTTAACCAAAATATAAACCAGCATTGTGCGAGCGATCACGCAAATGAACTAATTATAATTATCTGTTCAGAGCTAAGTTTTCCTGTACACAGGAAGTATAACCGTTAATGTCATCAATTATCCTCGTGATTATTAATAGTATGTGCGTTATTAATTCGATCCAGCCAGTTAATTAATTTAATTGATGTCTTTGCTGATGGTATCGTCGCTTCGTCGCTTCGAATTTCATTTTGTTCGCCTTACTCCAATCTAAAATCAAACTTTTCTTGTACTTTTTTTCATTGGAAACGCTACGCGATTTCACCGTGATCGTGATTTTTTATTTCTCTTTTCTCGATTTACAAGCAGTCGTGCAGGCACACTGATTTCTTGATTCTCGGCGCTGATTTCTGTTTTTTTCTTCGCGCAAACATTTTCGTAATACGCTTCCATGCGTTCTTCGATGGATTTTCGTTTACAAGCGAACTCTATGAAGTCTCTAGAATTGGATGTTTCTCTTTTTTCCTTCTCTCTAATTTTGTTCTCCCTTTTTTGTTTAAATTTCGAGGAATGTCACGAATGTTCCGAGTTACTTCTTCTACCGAATAAAACGAGCGCGAGTGGGCGGATAGAGAAAAAGTCCTGGTATCCAGAACGCAGAACGTTCTAGCTTGAAAATTATCGGTTTAAAAGTTTCTGTTTATTGGAAACTTTAACGATATATTACGATTATACGTGTACTTAGACGTGTATTATACTAATATTTGCTTTTATGAGGATTTCAATCAGTTTTTAGATTATCGAAGTTTTCGTTGCATTTGTAAACGTACTTTATATGGAACAGAGCGCGTGCTTTGCGCAAAATCAATGTGTATTCGATAATAAAATCATAATACGTATAAGCTTTTAGACGATCACAGACGCGAATATCATACGATACGTTTTGACAAATTTTTCGTATTTTCGAAAGATACGGATCTGTTTTATTTACGTAGGTTTTATCATACGTCCACGTATTTTTTGAAATAAAAGTTATCGAGCTTTAAATATTCTCAAATTTCAAAATTTCAACTATTTAATCCTTCAAATCTTCAAATCGCTTTAGATTTACAAATTTTAACAATAAATCGTGTACATTATACAACACCAACAAATCGCACAGCAATGAATAGAAATAAATGGAATCTGTGAATCGTATATTTCGACTAAATTCTCGCGATATTTGAATTTCAATTATTACATCGCGATTTACGTACTTACCTAACGTGATTAACCCTGATATAATGCTCGAATACGTTATATTTCACTCGAGACGAAACGAAAAGGATTTGTAAAATTTTGAGATGTTTAATCCACAACTGGTAAAGTGGAGCCGATGGAATCCTCGAAATTTGTACGTTTATGGAAATTTCAAAAATACGTGTCGATGGTTTGTAACCTACGATATCAGCTTCCATAAATTTGCGAACGTTTCTATGTCATAAAATGGTCACTTTCGATTTAATCGACGAGCGATCGATAAAAGAGTGTAACGAAGTAGATTGGTAAAAAAGGATTAGATCGCTAAAAGAAGAGTATATCGATAAAGAAGGAATAAATCGATAAGGAGGAAAAGAGTGGTATTTCATGGAAGCCTCCGATAGGAGGCAACGGAACGCGCGCCATTTCAGTTATTGTAATATTTCTAGAGGGAAGGTTAACGGAAAACAGCAGCTATTTTTTGAGTAAATTTTCCTAAAATTCCTATCAAATATTCTAAATAATGCGAAGCAGTTGGGTCTTTACGAAAAATTAACGACAATCCATACCAGATACACGTCAACGTACGATCTAAACGAGAAACCATGCGCATAAACGACGATCGAAAGTATCGCAACGGTAAGGAGCTCCGGTATTTAAATTTGTACTTATTGGAAAAGGAAGAAAGGTATAGATTCCACGGTCAAAAGTTTTATATTCAAAAATGCAAACGTTTATTACCACGAGTATTGGTTGATCGTAAACTTATAGGTTACTTGACAAAGCGACTTGACTTTGGTAGATTTTGAGCCCTCGTTTGTTGGTTACCTCGAATTACTGGAAAATGTAGTTGCATCCTTGTTGCAACAGATCCTTCAACTTTTTCATTTCTCGTTCAAACTTCAGATATTCCTTTATGGTAAGTTATGGTTATAGTTGTTTCGTATTTTGACGAACTATCGTTACAGGTATATATATATATACACTCATAAAGATCTTCTCTGAACATATAACATATATATACATATATATACCTGTAACCTGTAATATACCTGTATATACATACATATATATATATATATATATATATATATATATATATATATTACATATATATATCATACATATCATACATATATATCATTCATGTATATATATGTTATATGTTCAGAGATCTTTATGAGTGTATACATTCGGTTTTCAGGTATTTTATTCGGCAGAATGATCGTTCAGAATACACATCCGCTGTAACCATAACCTTGGAAAAATATAATTTGTTTCAAAATGGGTAAAAGAACGCAGTAGGGTTAAACTACATCTTCGCCATTAATTCGATTCGACTTCTAATCGAGTAAATCACGTTGTTTCTCTTTCAGGTGACGTATTATGTGGTGGACAGCGACAGGAACGAGGGAAAGGATTACTTCGAGATCAACAGAGAAACTGGCGATATCTTCACGAAGGTGATGTTCGATCGTGAAAAGCAGGGCGCGTACGCGTTGGAAGTGGAAGCCAGGGATGGTGCACCGTCCGCGAGACCCAACAGCAACGGCCAGCCGAATTCTGGTGAGTAGATCATTGAATTTCGCTGCACTATACTTTCTACGCTATTACCTGGTGGCTCGTGCGCCACGTCTGCGCACTACTCGCGATTCGAAAATATCGGACAATTGCGCAAAATTGAATATACCGTAAAGCAGGAAAGACCCGAATCGAGAGAAATTTAACTTGCAGCGTGCAATCGTATTTTCTTATGCGAACACTGGGACGACGACTGTTGTGTTCTACATCGAATCGTCTCCACACGCTGATTTAGGAACGATCGACTCCTGAATTTCATCGACCAAAAAGTAGAGACATGGTCGAAAGAGTAGAAGTGAAAATGATGGCAACTGATCGCTGAATGAAAGTCGAGAATAGGAATTGGAGGGTCAATGGTAGATAGAACTAAAAGTTATTTTTAAGTAGCATATCATTTTGGAGAAATTGGAATGTTAAATACCAACGTTACACTCGTTTATCAAATAGATCTTTGTTGGTAATTTTATGAGAAAGGTTGAAGCTTTCTCACAAGATTGCTAAATGGGCTGTCTTTTTAATTTTAAAGGATAAAGCCAGCTTCGAATATCCGTAAAATATATACGAGCGAGGGCTGTTAAGACAATTTCAGGTGGGCTTACGAATACCACGATAGTTTCGTTCACGAAACTTCCTTTATAAATTAGGCAAAAAGCTTGTTTTACATTTAAAAGCGATACATAAGCCACGTTATTCGGTGAAACTGTAGGCCATCTAACTACTGCCTGTTAAAGTGAATTCAAAGTTTAATGGCACAGCTGAAAATAGGATTTTTCATGAGGCGAATGGTCAAAGGAAATCATCAGCTTCATCGAAAAAGCTAGTATTTTTCTTTGTATTCCATTAAATATAGCCGTAATACGGAGAACAGTCGTGCTTCGTAGTCGTATAAAAGTTCCCTCTATTTCAACCACATTTCGCGTTTCTCACTCTGAAGAAAATAAACGAAATTAAACATCGAAATTCTATTGCATTTTGTACGCAGCTATCAGTGCGCTTCCAGCTTAAAACTAAATTGTCCGTAAGTAGAAAAATAGACCTCGGATGAAATTTTTATCCAAAAACTTCTTCCTTCTTCCATCTAAATATCGCTCATTTTTCTCATTTGTATTTTACACGAAAGATCCGACTGTAAGGTGACGGCACAGTTGTTACTTTATCGTTTCGGCCAATTGCACGATCACGGTCGTAAGGTGGAGAACGCGATGGCGATAACACACGGCCAGAGATCTTTTTACGAGGCGATTCGAAACGTCCAACTGCTTTGGCGGTGTCGCGTCGCGGACCAATAGTCGGTTTCCAGCGCTCTTAGAATTCCGGTTTAGAATTCAGTTCTCGGTTGCAAATTTATCGGCTATGCCACGATACCGTATTCAATTCCTTGGCTGACACCAATGTAGCCCAGCGTGTCCACGTAGAATTTGCAATCGCATAATGTTTGCTCGGCAAATTACTCTGCACGTGTGCTTAAGGAGCGAGCCAATTGGTCACGTTCCCGTAACTTTTCATGAGGAGCCACGGCAACGTTTACGTTATACCGTATGTACTATGGACCGACTGCCCGTTGTTTCGTGTCCAATCAGTCGTGCATCTAGGAAATTTCGTTTCGTCGAGGAAACTAGACCGCAATCGGAATCGTGACGGTTACAACTAGCGAATTTATGATGTTTCGGGGGCAAATGGGATTTCTGAGAGATACGCGCGTTTATGGCACTTTTACGAAGATATAAGGGTTTTCCCGTGATTTTGGGGAGAGAGGAGAAGGACCAAGGAAGAGCTGCTACGACCTAGAAACGTGTAAATAGCGAGGTTGAATAAGATATTTTTCTAGGTTGATGAAAAAGGTAAACGACGATCTTCGTCTTTCTTTCTTTCTTTTTTTTTTTTTTGTTTCTCTCTGTTAAGAATTTCACGTATGATAGAAAGTAGGATATTTTTAACGCCAGTAGAAGTATTAGCAAAAGTATCTCTGTCTATTGGAACGTGAACATAATTGAGATATAAAAATTGGAGAACCGTAGCCAAGTTAATAATACAAAGAGATTATTAATCGCATTCTACTTTGCCGTGCTAAAAATTTGGAATTCCTTGATTGGTTCATGAAGCTTCTAATTCGAAGTTAAAAGGTCCTATAACTTATAACGATTCTTGTCAAAAATAATTCGATTTGCGACTAATTTCTTCGTAGATTGTTTCTGAAATTGCTCACAAAGTATAATGATATATAAAGCATAGTAAATTCGCAACTTGGCAGTTGGTGGAATTTTCTCTCTAATATCGGACAAAGTATTATTTCACTTTAATTTCACCAGTGACTTTTTGCTTCTAACGTTATACCACCGTTTGTGACATAAAACCGTTAAAAATTTAATTATCGTTCGCCTCTTTTTGAAGCAAAATTGTTTAACTTGCTCTTCTTATTGGTCAAACTGAATCTGTTGTGGAAACAGTATGGAGATACTTTGAAACGTTAAATATCGAAACTATGGAACAAATTCGATCGCCGAGTTTTCACTGTCGCTGTACAGTAAGAAAATATTATATGAAAATACAAGAAGCATAGAAAGCAGAAATATCAAGAAAAACTGTATTTAATAACGATTAAAGCAAAATGAGTAACCTGCGGAATAAAAGAAACGCGTTAAGAAGAAAATTACTTGGCTGCGTGATATTGTACGCAACGAGGAAGCAAAACAACAATCGTGGAATTCGTTGTTGGAAGTTTGGCGTATGTTTTCTTAGCCTGGGAAATCTCGTTTCATCTTCAAACATTGGACTTTCCGTCTACGATTTTCAAAGTTCTCGTTTTACGAATTTCCTAACACAGTGAGAAAGATTGTTGAAAATTCATCGGGTTTCACCTGGCCTGTGTAACTTCCAACGAGCACCTCGCCGAGTATTTTTTAAAATAAACAATGAATTCGCAATTGAAGTTTACCATTCCGCATTTACAACTATTTTCTACTTCGCAAATAAAGAGCGGTTAAGGCAATTAGGGTAAATCGTGAATCTTTTGTGATATTAAAGGTAAGAAGGGGCAGAAAGCACTGTGAATTTGAATAACGTAGCGAGCTTTGCTTTCTTTGCTTGTTCCGTAATGCTGCTACCTAGTGAAGTTTAATCTTTCTCCTTTAAGCTGAAATACAGACTTTTTTTCCTGCTGTACTTCGACCGTGCAGAATATTTTCCTCGTACAACCGAGGAAAATAAAATGCTTGGCATTTAAATAGTATAAAATATTTTTACTTTTCGTCTTGACCCATTTATGGGAATAACATATGTTATATACCTAACATAAGGGAAGCTACAAAAATATGTTCTCGTCACTGACAGTTGTTTTCTTTAAATCTCACCGCAAATATTTTACAAAATATAGGGAATTAAATGTTTTAACGATATAAGAAAAGACAGACTCGTAAATAATGTCAATTGATGACAAAACTCTATAGAATTACGCAAAGAATCGAGTTAAGAATTAAAATGGATTTTTCGCGATAGAAAACAGTTGTACGGAATTTATTAGGCAATTTAAAAAAATGATACTTGTCTAGTAACAAACGATCGTGGACGATGATAACGCAAAAACTGATTACCATTTTCGACGCCGCTTTTATACACAAGCATGGTATATCCCGCAATGATTATTCCATTATTGGCTTTTCGGTATACGCGTTTTCCCGCTGCTGAACAACCACCTAGTCGCGGATACGTGAAAATTTATAACGTGTAATGTATTTTGTTAGCATATTTGATGGCCGTATCTACATTATATTACGGGCGACTAAATTTCGAATAATGGCTCGTTTTTCACAGGGATGGCAAATTTGTCCCGTTAGCAGATTAGTTGAAGCGGCGTGGCCACATTTCGCCGTATTATGAGCTTTATTTGGCGTGAAACAACAGCGAATGCGCTACGCGACGATTCTTGTCCAACGACAACGGTTCTATAATTTTCTTCTCACCGAGTTCTCAATCCCGTCTCTGCTAACGATCGAGGAACGAGTTTATGTTTCGGTGGACGTTTTTTTGTATAATCCAGCAACCTGTTGAAGGGTTAGGAAGAGATTTAAGGGCAAGGAAGAAATAAAAAGTGTTCTTCAGTTATTACATTAGTATAAAGTTGTCCATTTTCCTGTACTTTGATTTGATTGTATTATCTGAAGATATTCGCGAACATACTTTCTTCGTATTGCGGGTTTTAGGTAATTTTATGCAATGGCTTGTGAAAGTATTTGGACATTTTTTGGAAACTTTTTAGGATTCTTCTATCGAGACTCGGAAATCCAACATGCTTCGAAAATACGCCCTTTGACGCTTTTTTAGGTGCAATATAAAATGAAAGACAGAAAGGGGTTTCAAGATATACGACTTTCGTTTGAATGGTAAAACAAATTCTATTTATATCGCCTCTTGATATCCAGTGTCTGTTTTTATTCGTATTTTTTTAGTTAATTCCACTTGAAAGCTCGGTAGGTAGAAAATATACGAGCAATCAGGAGTAAAATATTTTTAGATTTTCAACGCGATTTTCAACGCGTATGATCGTGCATATATGTTTTAACAGCCACGATGATTGAACAAAGATTAGTAAACGTTTGGAATGGAAGATATTCGTGAATTATTAATAACACATTTTAGCCAACCAAATCAAATTGCTTTTATTTTTCATACGATACGTGAATTTTGCTTCCGTTAGTTTGTTATTTTAAAGCAAAATTCGTTGAAAAGAGCGCCGCTTCTTTGATATTCCACAAAAATTGATAAATACACGGATGCTGATTTCCTGACTTAATCCGTGCAGTTTGTAATTTAGTCGATTGCTAATTGGCGAGCATTCGTATCGAGATTTATTCCCAAATATCTGAAAAATATTATATATTTTAAAATATATTTCTAATTTAACGTTGGAAGATTTCGCGTTGACGGGTTAGAACAAAGTTCATCATATGCTGTAAGTAGCCAAAGGGGAAATTTGCGTCTATCAAGTAATTTGTCTAATCCTCTTAAACATTTTCCTTCTTCCAACTTGGTCGAAACATTTCGAATAAATTTGATGCCTGCCGAAACTGTGAGAAGTTGAGGTCTTTCGAAGTTGACAGTATCGAAGTCTTGAAAACTTTCTAAAGTTCTTAATGTCGCGAAGCTTTATGAAAGTCGCAAGGAACGAAGATTGGCCAATTTTATGATCGCTGAACGAATATGAATGAGGTCGTTAGAAAAATGGCACGTTCTATCGTTAGCATCACGATAATAGCTATATGTGTGTGTCGATTGATTCACACAGCAACAGAGTAATCGATAATTTCAACTGTAAGCATAAAACGAATGTAAACGAGTACAGGAATAATCGTTAAATCTACGTGATTCGTGTTAACGTGAACCGGTTACGTGTAAATCACGAAAAGACATAATTTTACGTTAGCGAGGGCAAAGGTGCTAATTAATCGCCACGCTGTGGGTGGAGCAAAAAGAAGCACCGATGAGTTTATCAGCTTTTCCTCGTGTCACGCGCGTCACACGAATGTAGAAAGTACAAACGTATCGTGATTTCGATTCGTAATAAATTTCCAATCGACGTTACCAGCCACGGTGCGTTCCATTTTTGGCCACGGCTCGCATAAATCGAGCCGCAAAAGTTTTGCCATGACGTGGAACTCGTCGGAAAGGGCGGCTGTCGACGACGTTTTCCACACCCACGCGAATATCGCGATTGGAAAAAAATCGGATCAGCTTACCGTACTTTATCGCTTGGTTTCGCATTAACGATTTCTGACTAGATGAATTACGTTTTGGTAAATTTAGATTTTCTCATTTTCTGCTTTCTTCTGTTTCTTCCCGCTCCACGAGAAGTTATTTTATTATATAGTAATAAGAAAAACTGATCGCGTAGCTACTCTTTTAAATCTATTTTAATTATGCACATGGAAGCTGAGATTATTATTATTTCAACGTGAAACATTCTACACAGAAGCAAGAACGTTCGATGTAACGCACAACATCCGAGAAAAACATTTTACCGAGACTTTTTCAAAAAAATTCTTCGCGTCCTTTAATAAATATAAAAATTCTCCAGTCAACTTCTCATACTGTCAAAATAAAATTTAAACACAATAGCGATTTATCGTCTTCGATCTTTTTTTTTTCGGTCGTCCATTTATTTTCTCTTTACATTGATTTTCACTTTACACGAGACAATGACACGAACAAGTGACGCGTACAATAGAATGGAATATCCATAAATTTCCCTTCAATAATTCATGGAAGGGGAGCAATTTAAAATTCAAATGGAATTTTCAATTAAATAAAACCAAATGCGTTAGCTTATTATTCGAATTCATACCTCGTTCATACTTGGTCTATACTTTCGGGTCTTGAAATATTTCAATTTTCATCTACCTCTCGATTTTCATTTATCGAACAAATTTTTCTTCCACCGTTACCAGTTCCTCTATATTTTCTCAGATCTTCGCGAAACTTTAACATTCCTGTTCACTCGTGATTACGTAATGAAACGAACATCTTTGTACCGAAGAACGGTGGTGTCAGGTCGGAGTACAACCCGAATCCTCGCCTTAAATCGCGCCGCGTTGCGTGAAAACCACAAAGTGATCCGAACAAACGGCCCGGGTTAAAGTAAGTATAATGGAGAGCAAGATTCGAGCGCAGATAGCGGAACAGGTTAACCATATTTATTGGAACGCTGGTGCAAGTGGATAGCCTGGTCGCTTTGCATTATGAAGAGAGAAACGCGGTTGGATCTGGGGTCGCGTTTCTATCGTGTGTTTCACGAAGGGATTCCGGTTTGTCGAGGCTTGATTAATTAACAAGTGCTTTCGCACCTTTCTTTCTACGCTTTGTTTTATCAACGAACAATGTACACTGTATTTAAATACGTAGAAAAATTCATCGGACTCTTGGTAAAAAATATTTGAGAACTGCAACTCGAACTAAATGGAAGTTCGTACAGGCGCGGAGACCGAATATTTTTACATGTTTTTGTAACAGGTCAAATATTTTAACTGTATCAGAGAATCTGTAAGCCAGGATCGAAGCATCGATTTTTATTTATTCGTAACTTTTGTTTGCTTCAAAGGCAAATTAAAAGCTATATTAAAATGTATAATCATTTCGATTCTCTTTGAAAGAAGCTCTAATCGATATTATTATATTCGTTTGCAACTTTTTAAACTATTCCATATTTTAATTGTATTTAACTTTGCGAACGTGTAAACTTTCTTCGTAGATTTTAATTAACATTAGTATCAATCTGTAACTTTTCATATTTTTTAAAGTTACTTTAAAGTTACATTAATGTTGGAATGAAAATTTACAAGCACTTTGATCCTCCGCGCGAATTTCAATTAAACGTCGACATTCGCTAAATTTTTACATTTTTGGAGAATTTTCTAAAGAGGAAATTTCGGTTTGAATTTCGAAATTCTCGTGATTCATAGGCAGCACACGTCAGTGATTTTTGTCATACTATTTGATAATTTTCATCAAAGCATGTTGCATCGGCGCTCGATTATTTAGTAGCTGTATTTGCAATGACGGATATCGCTTTAATAAATTTGCTCGATGTTTGAAGCGGAGAAGCGTTTAGTATAGCTATAGCAAGTAATTAGTTATACGGTTGATGGTAGATCGAAATGGATGTCGGATAAAACGTAAAACGGTTGCTTCAGGACGTTTTAATTAAAATCTAACAGGAAAGTATTGACTTACGGATCCGTATTTTGCGGTCGGACCAAGACTCTGGTTAAATCTCTCCATAGGAGTCATAGACATGTGACGCTGTTCTTCACCGTAAAATTCTGCGAGGGACATAATAAATCACTAAGTTAATCCTTTTGCTGTCATGAAACGCAAGTTCGGCGCAAAGCAAAAAACGATAATATATCGTCGAGTCTGTAGCAGCGTTTCTTGACTATGCACAATACGTATGATATGTGGAACCGAGCAACAGAGTTAACAAATTGTATTTTTCTTTCGTGTGAAAAATTTCTCATTTGAAACCACATATATTGGTACGTTTTAATATATCTATATACATATGTATGTATTACATAATATAAGTAATATATTCTTAAATCGTCGTATTAATCTCTCGATTGATTTTTAAAAGGTATAATTTGCACAAAATCTCATTGACAAAGTCTTGATACTAGTTTCGTTACGTTCTTTATGCTTGAAATTACCTTCGTCTAATGCGCTGTAAAAAATGAATTAAAATAAATTGTTCCAGTTAACTTGTGGCACTAGATTTCTGGCTCTCATTACTGTTCCACATAAAGGGGCTCCTAAGTGTTTCAAATAGCTCTCTGCCATTACAAACTAATTAAGTTCGTCGAATCTAGATAACGATAGATCAAAGATGCACGACATAATAGCACGTTATAAATCCTAAATAATTAAGTATAATTCCCAGAGCTTCTTAAATGAATAATGCAAATGACGCGGCATTTCGCGTAGAAAACAGCAGCAGCACGGAAATGATTTAAATACGAAACATATGAAAAATAGGGTAAATGAAAACTTCAAACAAGTAGAATAAATGAGAATGCATACGCGCATAATACAGGGAATCGCAATGTCTCTGAAATTTAAACGAGCGCGCTATTGGGTCGCGTTTAAAGCAAATTATATTTTACTCTAGGATAGTAACAGAGAAAATGGAAGTGTTTTGGTGCGATTTAACGCGCGCCCGCGCTCATGCCGAGCATCGTTCATTAACAATGCGATTTAAATTAAGCGATATGAACGTTTCGGATTCTACAGGGGACTTCGTGAATGATTTAGCATAAATAGCAGCGTTATACCTTCTCCCGGTGGGGCGTACATGTTCGTCGTCCAAATTTCGAATATAAATTAACAATACGGTGTTTGTGTAACGTGACATCGCAATTGATACCATCGGGTAATTATTAGTAACCGCGTTTACGCTCAACCATGAATGAAAAGCGATCCGTTATAGGCGAAATATGAAATTAATTAGTACGATGACTTTGTTTGTGCGCCGAATAAAATACGTACCTAACTCGACTGACCGCGACTAATATGAATTTCATATATATATGTATGGTGGTATTATGCGGAAAATTTAGCGCGATATGCATCTAATCTCTTTTCCAAGTACGTATGAAAAGAGAAAATGGCAATAGAAAAATGCTATGTTATTGTCTCCTATTATCTAATTTTCGGCCGCGTTAATTAATCGCGCGAAAATTTCGACGATTACGACACTGGGACGAAAATGCGTTGGAAACCGATCGATCGATCGAGTGAAACGTAAGAGAAAACGGATGAAAAATGACCAGTTTTGAATTGCACGCGTGGGAATTAAACGTGAGCCGGTTGGCAGCCGGTTGGAAACGTGGAAGCGTGGTAACGTTTTCTGATGCGGTAAATTCTAATCGTATCAGTGGGATATCGGTCTCATGCAAATGCGGAAAGTTTTAAGTCGCGCGGCCAACGACGAGCAAGACGAGCGTGGCGAATTGCGGCTAAGTGGAAGTCTCTCTCAGGACAAGTGTTAAATTGCAATTATGCTAAATCGTAGCTCGTAGCGGGTGAGAAGAGGAACAGACCGTTACGTTGCACGTTGCACTGTAGGAAAGCCGTGTTAACGATACCAGAGTAGCGTCGTAAAATTTCCACGTTCCCTGTGTCGGACGTGGTTAACAACCAGCCATCCTCACGACGAATTGCTGTCTGTAATTAATTGTGTCCTCTAGTTGGTTGATGATTAAACGGTAAGATTGTCGTTTACGCCTGGACACCGTCTACTCTCGAAACACATTTAATCTGAATTTATTTGTTCGCATCTGCGAGGGTTTGCAACGAAAATTTACAACGCCTTCTACCGAAACGAAGTCAAGATATACGCACTTTTGTTCATAAGCAGAATTAGTATTAAGATGACTTTACACAAAATACGATGATCGATGAAAATTATCCAAGAAATCGTTCAAATCGATCATAATTTTGCGCTCGTCCGATCGATGAATTTCGAATTCGATCTCCGAAACTAGATGGAACTCGAATTCGATCCTATTTCGAGTAACGGGAAATATTTAAGCGTCTGTTATCGTCCTTTAAATAATAAATTTTGATTTGACTGGTTGTATAAAATGTGTCTTAAATCGATTGATAACGATATTAATTAAGTCGACGAATAACGCAGAGCTACTCCGAATAACTTAAGCTTCTTACGCGAAGTAAGTGAACCAACAACATCGTGACCGAACGAATATTGATTGCGTGTTTTGTGTATCAAGCATAGAGGAATATCTACATTTTCAGTAGCAATTTTACCGCCTCTCGTCCTTTCTAACAGAAAGGTATCTATATTCTTTAGAATCGAAATATTTAATATTTGCATCTGAAACTCGTCGCAGTAATTAGGATGTGATTAATCTTTATACGTGTATGATACGTTTCGCGACATTGGCATTAAAAAAAGAGTAAATCTAAAATCTAAATTAAAATTGTAAATTAAATTAAAAATGTAAATTAAAATTGTAAAATTAGAAGCGCAGAATCGTGCGCGTCTTTGATATTCGATTGAGCGTGTACGAATGTCATTTAGCAGTAATATGATATATTAAAGAATTGCTCTTATAGCGAAATGTACTGTTTGTGAACATCAAAGCAACGAATAAAATAGAGGGATAACGATTCTCGTGGACGTGAAATCAGCATGAAAGCTAAACAAAATACACGAGGGAGATATTTCCCTGGCTTTATTTAAGTTAGACCTGCGTAGAACTTTGGTTGACCGCTAAAATGAGGAAAGCCATAATTCCGAATGTAGCTCGAACTATGTCTTTATCTCCGACAAGCAACACAAATTTCAAGTATTTAACGAATCTGCGATGAACCGTATAACGCTACGATATATAGTTGTGTTTGAAACGAAAGACCGAGATAATAATTCACGGAGCATTTTTGCGCTTTTATATAATAATAATAATAATAATAATTCTGCTTTTGTTCGAAGGTACAATTATAAAAATATAAATACATATGTACGATGGCCTAATTATCCGCTATTCTTCCGCCATTCGAGCAGAAAACGAAGAACAAAGAAATAAAATATAAAACGAAAACGTTTTACGATATTTAAAAGGACGGTCATTTATCGATCGAAAAACTCGCTTTAATTACGATCACGTAATTTAGGTGAAATAAAAAGCCATTAGAGTTTAGTAACGAACACGTAATCACGTACATACTCGGATAGTACTTGGAGTCTCTATAACTCGCAACCACCTCCCCAACGTCGAGATCTTAACGTTAATGGGATAGCGTTCGAGCTTGAAAGCAGCTCGATTCGAGTCGACTTCGTGTAAAGTAATTCCGTGCGAACTCACGAGAGAGGTTCGTTTCGCGACTTCGTCGTCTCACGTTCAATTCCGTTGCTTTTTCGTCCGGTTACGTCAGCAGTCAAAGTCGAAGTTTACGGTCGATGAGATCCGATTGTTACCGATCGATCCGTTAACTTCCGTCGACGAATGTCGTTTCGCGGTGAGATTTGCTCGATCGAGAACGCGTTATGGAAAACGATGGAAAGATAAAGAAAAAGACGAGGACTAAGTGCAGCAGTTGGAGAGAAAATAAAACAGAATTCAATTACCTTGACGGTATTTTTCGTAATGGGAAATTTTGCGTGCTAATTAAACGCCGCAAAAAGGACGAGCAGAAGATAATCGCTTTACGTTATTTCGCTTTGCCTGTAAGTCGAACTCGCGCGTTCATGTACGTTCAATTCGTGCGAAATCAATTTAAGTAAAGTGGATTTGTCTTCTTTTACTTTTATCTTCGCGATTCCAATAATTCTTATTCATAGGTTGGCCTGTATTATTCGATGCTAACTGGATGCGCTGGTTTTACGGCATCTTCGCTCCTATCAGCGATAACCCTCGAATCGAGAATTCCTAACGTGCTGTCCACTCAGGGTAATCCGTTCAAAGTCCTACGATCCGAGGGTGTTTCTTCGTTTGACGTCCCCTAATCCCCAAAATCATGAATATCAGAAACGCGTAAAACCAACGGAACCGCTATATATGGAAAGCAAAGTTGTCTATTTATGAGACGTATTACCAAACGGAATTCCATATCGTAGCTATTTAATTATAAGCTATTTAATTATAAGCTATTTAATATATATATATAGCTATTTAATATATAGCTATTTAATATATATATATAGCTATTTAATATATAGCTATTTAATTATAAGCTATATAATATTATAATTATAGCTATTTAATATAAATATCGTAGCTCCTATCTGAAAAATCGAAACACGATAATCCTTGTTGTTTCGTTAAGGGTTGATCCGTTTTCCGTGATAATTGAAACGTAGATGCGAGAGAAATCTAACGTTCCACGAATATAGATACGTTATCGATGTACGTTTTTCTGCTCGAACAACTTCGTTTATCTACTCGTTGTTATTGTTCTCTTTTTCTTTGTAATCGTTTAAAGCCCGCGTCTCCCTGTGTTTTTTTGCGTATCGCTGCGTTCAATAGCAATTTCCTTCAGTTACATAACTACGGTGGCTGTTCAATTTTCAAAGAATTTCACGAACCGAACGAGCAAGCAATTACCAGAGACGAAAAGTTGCTCGCCGACCCTTTTCTCTTTTATTCCACCTGTATTTCTATCTTTCGTTCTTTCTTTTCGGTAAACCAATGAATAATCAAAGCGTGAACGTTTGATCGCGAGTTGCGGAGAAATAGAACAACGCGTGGACGCACGCTCGAAAGAAACTTTTATTTCTTCCTATTGAATCGACGTTTTGTGAATGGTTGGACGGTGAATGTCGAATAGTATTCTGTACCGTGCAACAATAGTCGTCCGCAAGAGTGACACGCATTCGAAACGAAATTGGAGCAAGCAAAGGTTGCTCTTTCGAGGATCATTACGAGCGTAGCTGAGTCAGATAGACTACGCTTCTTTCGATCTTTTTCTCTTTAACATTAGGTAACCGTTTAACCTCTTTTACGATGCGATACAACGACCAAGAATTCACAAAGGACGAGTCAGAATTATTTCTTTGCTCATTTATTCATTATCAAGAACTTGTGCATATCTAGCGTCCATGAAATAGACATTGATGAAAAATTCCTCCGTTTGTCTCTCTTCTTCAAAACATTTTTAAAGACAGACTTTATACATCGTGACACGAAACATCGAAGGAGTACAATTTAATTTACATAAAAACATTCTCGCAAACGTCTCGTTATACGCGGAGTTGCAAGCAACGATCGTGCTATTCAAAAATACGATATTAATTAACATTTTTCAACCGTGTGAAAGTCCATCGGTTAACAGGAGGTGCTCCAGCGATTGGAAACATTTCAATTTTCAGAAACGAAGATGCGGTTGAAAAAAACGATGAAAGCGCAGAATTTCTTCCAGTGCATTTTCAAGCGAATCGATAGAACCACTTATCGCGAAACGCTAGCCATTAGCGGCGACATATTTTTAGCGAAGCTTTTGCTTCTTTTGGCAAACATTTGCCGTATAAACAATGCATAAAGCCTCGTTTCGACAGTATTTGGTGCGATGCGCGTCCACGCTTAGAGGATTAATCCGCAGTGAATGCGAATGCCGTTTTGTCGTAGCGAACAATCGATGGAATTTGTCGCGCGGATTTTTAATTTCGCGATCGAACGATCATATCCGACAAATACGACAGAACAATGGCATGGTAATTACCGTCAGCCGACCGAGCAATACTTTCGCGTTTTGCTCGACGAAAATGCGACGAAATGCAATTTCAATTGCGTCCAGTCGAAGGAATAATAAGTGCGATCGGATGCTCGAATAGGAAAAACGTGGAAGATTTAAAATCATGTTTGGAACGCGGACCGAAGCGTGCCCTTTTCCGCTTTTCAAAGAAACTTTTTCTGGCAAGATTAAAGCGTGCAATCGAACGCGTTTCGTGCTTTTATCTCGCACGATCGTTGGCACAAGTTTTCACAGCGGCGGTCAATCCATTTTTTTCTTTTATCACGCTGACCAACGGATGATTCTTCAAAGCAAAAGTTCTATGCTATGTGACAAAGGAAATATGAAGTTTGAATTCTCTACGCGAATTTCTTTGCCGGCGTTGCTTCGTTTCGATATTTATTTATCGTGGAAAAGAATATCGTTGAGTTTTTAGCGTATTTACAGGAAAGGCATCGACGAAACGTTTTAAAGATTCGTTTGGCCTAAATCTTGTATACTTGTGTTCGTTGTCAGAAACAAATTGAGAGAACGTAAGCACAATACATAATGTCGGAGTAATAATAAAAATGAATTGTTCCGAATATCACTGGAAAAGTAGCTCGGTATTTCATTTAATTATCTCCATGTAATCGCTTGAAAGCGCGTGCGGGATATAAATACGTATGTACGTATGTATGTACAAGTTGCCAAAGAAGATTCGCGGATCCAGACGCAAAAAAATTGAAGAGTGCCGCTTCAGTTAGAGCATGGTCGAGCTGTTGCTGCGAAAACATTGTTCCCATCCACAAAGCCCGTGGAACTGAGTCAAAGAGGAAACGTGTAGTTCCCGTGTTACCTTCCTCTGTTTGCGTTTCCATTGGCAAGACCAAGAACGCATAAAACAGAACGAAACAAAAACTGAGAACAAATTAGGACGCGTTTCCTTGTCCGTAAGAGGATTGTCTTCGCGGAAGCCATACACGTGCGCGCACGTTCAAAAGAAATTTCAATTTTCAGCTCTAATTTCTAAGCCCTTTGGTCCATCCTCTTCGTTCTTTGTGCAGGATTTATCGAATCACCGACGACAATTCAAACGAAGATTTTGAATAAATGGAAAAAATACCGTTTTACATTTCCTATCGTTAAAACTTTGATCTTCAAACGATCATGTAAATTGCCATCGAGCACGACGAACCGATGGAACATTCCGCGTCCATTCGTTGCGTACAATTTCGCAAAGCATTATTCGAAGCATCTTTGCATCCGGATGGATTATTTAAGAAAACGTGGCCGTCGTGTCTAATTTATTCAAACTAGGAAGAAGGTTCGAGTCGTATCGATCGAATTTCTTGCAATGAAATCTCTTTCTTCGAGGGAAACTGTTGCCCCTTTCGAGGAAGAAGGGTGCAGTATACGCAGTATCGGAAAAGAGAAAGATAAGAGACGCGATTCGAAACGGTGGCGTGCTTTGATTTGCGATAAAAAGGGAGCCTGAGGTCTCGCGTTCAACTTGCATTGTTATCGCTGGCACTGTTTCCTAGAGAAATTAATGCGCGCACGGTATACCGATGCGAAAAAGGGAGGACAAAAAGCAACGCAGCGCCGCGCCGTGCCGTGCCGCGCCGCCTGAGGATAAAGGATCGTTTTATAGGATAGCTGTGCTCCTTTAAGAGGAAAGGATTTGCTCGAAGGTTCGCTTTAAAATAAAGATCCGTGATATTTCAGAAATGTATTTCCCGCTGTGTTTTTACGTAATTTGCATTTCTTGCGCTCCTGTTTCCTTTCTTCCTTTCTTTAATGCGTTGTATAAAAATGGTATTTTTCGTCGTTTTCGGTAATATCGAGACACGTATCGGTCGAATAAAAATTGGTAAGGTGAACCAATGTATTATTGATTAATTCGTTAATGACGGAAACATAGTTTATAAAAAAGTCCAGGAATTGTTACTTTTATGGTAATTTAGAAAATATCGCGAGATACTCTGTGTATCAATATTATCTGTAGCTGTACATATTTATGTTTCTACTACGCCAGAAATATGCTATATCATTTTACTACATTTACCGTTTTCATTCGTAAAATGGCGTATTCCATTTCGAAACATTCTTCATAAATCGTAATTGTATACCGTAGACACAAACGCACACGTATACGAGAAAAATAAACAGTCGTGATAAATCGCAAAAATTACACAACACGTAGCACAACAGAACGTGCTTTTCTGCTTGTTTTAAAATACATCTGCCTTGAACATTTTAAAGTTATAAAATATGCTACATTAAATACAAATAGGTACATTTAACTCCCAAACCCTATCGCACTCGGTTATGCGAATTATTTTCTTGTTTTTGATATTTCTTCTTCCTGCATCTGACGTACACGACGTTTTATATTAAAAATTATTCCTTTTATATTAAAAACTAACGGTGTCTCGTGACGATATATTACAAATTTGATTATCCTATGCAAAGGATTCAAGATTGAATCTTCGCATGTAGAAGCCTAGCTGTCTCGGTTAACCTTAGCTCGCTATACGTGTATTTATATAGATACATATATTTCCCAGGCACCATTGAGAATCAGCAAAAGGGAATATCGAACGAACGAATCGGTTCTAGTCAAAGCCAGGACTGCAGTCGAATAGGATTACGATCTTGTGCAAGAATCGATGGCGACGGGCCCATTTTTCCACGTTGCTTTACGCCGTGGAACAGAAAGTTGACGGTTCATACGTCGATTAGAATCGCGGCTTTCGAAGCAGAGTGCGCGAAAACAGCGTCGAGATATCGATTCCATCCGACACAATTTCCAAGCGGTGGCCAGTAGCGTGCGGCACGTTGCACTTGCGACCGGAAACGTAGGATACCAACGAATCGTAGAAATGAATCGCACACGCGCGCTATGCCAGCTTCATCGAACGAATTCTTCGTTTTGCATGTGGCGTCGTTTCATGGTTTGATTGGCAGGCTTGTTTCCACGCATAGATTTCGCCCCGTGTATTAACCCTTCGAGTACTCGTGTTCTTTTATTTTCATGCAATTTTCTTTGAACACTGGTGGTACCTATTTAGTTTCTCGGCTGTGGATACAAAATTTGTATTTTTTTTTTTCCTATTGTTTGTTCTCTTTCATTTCCTTTAGGAAATCCTCCTAATTTCTTTTCGCGAAAAAACAAGAGGATAGTATATTTGCTTTTGAAGAATGGATGCTGGTAAGCGTGTTCAGCGAGGTGAACGAATAGTAGAAGTCAGATGCTGAGAATTTAATTTATTCGTGTGTTTAAATTCTAAATTAATTATGTTTATATTATGGTTATAATTAAATTAATAATGTTCAGTAGGATACATATTATACATGCGACAATTAATATGTAATGAGTACAAATTACGTAAGAAGTACCTTTTAATCCCATGATTCTGGGAGAGAATATAACGTTAATTAATAGTAACTTTGATAAACAATCGAAGTAATTTATAAAGATCAGTAGAAATAAATAGGTAAACAATTAAAACGAGTTAATAGAAATTTAATTTCCTATTTCTACAGTAACAATAATACATATTTTCTTCGTCTCTTCCTTCGAGCTTTCACATGGAACAAACATACCGATACGAAGCAAATTCTTCCTTTCCGAATCCAAAGTCAATTCTCTTAGCGAACTTCTACTCAAACTTTCTATTCACAAAACCAATCCATCTTCTCTCTTCAGACACGTATATACGCACACAGCCGTCGTCCTATTCTATTCTCTGACACTCGAAATATATATATATATGCCCGACGTTCGTCGCTATCACGTGAAAACTTGTCTCGTATTTATGAATAATGAACCGCCGCTTTTACGTCCCGTCGAAATCGATTTCATTTCGCGTACCATTGGAAGGACGTTCAAAGCCGGGCACAAAAACCGTTTGTCCGAATACGATTGTCCAGCTGGCGCGTACCAAGTCAACGAAAGGATTATGTCGACACAGGGTTCGGCGTGCCCTGAGGACAAACTTGTCGCGAAACTTTCGGACAGACGCGCACAATTTCGTGTTTCACAATCTCTACGCGCACTCAACGACGAAGTGAGAGGGGCCTCTGATACCAAGCAGCACGGACCAGGATAGCGTCAGCTAGCCAACGAGAAAGAGAGAAATAATCCAGAAAGACGGATACGGTTATACGTACGAGTTATACAACGAAGGAGCGAAAAATACAGGCAACGTAACAAAGACGGATGGTAAATAGAGAGCCAGTTAATGAGCGAACAAGCGAGACAACGATAGAAACGAATACCAGTGTGAGAGAGAGAGAGAAGGGCGAGCGGGTAATCAACGCGTGGCGAGGGTTAATAGAGAGGCGAAGAAGGAAGGTTGGGAGGGAGGAACGAGTTGGAAGTTGGAAGAGAGAAAGAGGCAATGGATGGGGCGGGAAAGACACGGAAACCCGTGAAGCTTCCGTGTGTAGGTAAACGGACAAAGGAAACAGACAGGGGAAAGCTGGGAGAAGCAACAAAGAGGGGAAGGTTAGGTTAGAGAAATAGGGGAGGCAAGCAGAGAACGGAGAAGGAAACAGAATTTCATGCCAGAGGCCACGATCTCTGAATTCTGATTGCAACTATACCGTGTCCCTTTTGACTTCCGCCCAGTCGCGATAACGTATGACATTATCAGCGTTGCGTCCGATATTGTCCGTAGTTCTGGTATTTATGGACTGGAATCTCGGTCGCAGGCTGGATTCTTAACCGCCATCAAGAACGATATCTTCCAGCCACCCGCTCCTCGTCTCCTGCAGTTTTACGCGGCGGCGTCTCTGATAAAAATGCCAAAGTAAGTTCTTAAGCTGGGAGAATGGTGGTATTGGAGGATTAGAATAGCAGCCAACGTCGAGCTCGTTCGAGCATTCTGATTTTTTTTCTTCGAGAAAAAGAAAAGCAGAGTTCGTAGCCTTCCGGCGACATTCACTTCGTCGACTTGGAAACTTCCTTATCGAATGTTCTTTAGTTTCGTTGTTAGACGTATTTTTGATACGTTCGAGCAGCAATCTTATTCGATATACGTGTTTCTTAATAGTTATCATTTTTTGATCGAATAATTTAAGATTTTACGTTAAATTCCTATGAATCTCACCCCACCGGAACTCTACGAGCAGTCAGTTTTGATATCGTATACGATCTTCTCGATCTTGTGCATAAATATACCGCTATGGGAGAAATATTAGCGGCAAATACCGAGTCATCCGACAACATCTTCCTTTAAAGTTGTATCAAGCTTTTTGATCGAAGTACCAGAGAAGTACGATAGAAATAGGACAAACGAATGATCAACCACCCTGTACACAATTTTCAGAGGCTGAAAAACTTAATTTCGCTGAGAATTCTATTTCTTCTTCCACGGAAAATTTCAAATTCAATCGATTCGATCAAGCTGCATCGGTAAAGATCCCCGAAACCAACTACCCGAGTAACGCTCGAACTGATTCAACGCTTTTATATTACAAGCCCGAAAGAATCCTCTGTCTTTGCAGGTTTCATCTCTTCCTCTGCTATCTGGGTCGTTCTCTTTCTTCTTGTTCGGACGTTTTCTGTCTCGTCCGTTTGCTTCTAAGGAGCTTTGAAATGCGATAATGCCTGTCGTCTACTTTCATGCGTGTCTGTGCGCGGTTAAAGAAGTTGAAAGAAGTCGGGAACGTGTCCTCTTTAAATTTACTCCTCCTGCCCGGGTGTCGCTCGAGAGCGTTACATTACAGACGTGATGTTCCACGTCGTCGATAGCAGCCCGGATTTCCGGCTTTCCTGTCGCACGTCCGTCCATTCCTGCGACACTTCTTTGGCCCACGGCTGGAATTTCTACGAGATTCATTCTCTTTCTCCTCTCTCTCTCCCTCTTTCTCTCTGTGTCTCTTTCGATACTTGCCCGATTTCGCTTGAAATTGAACGAAGTGTAATCGTTCCTTTGCGACTTCCAAGTGTGTTACGTGAGCAGCTTTACCCCTGCGAGAAGAAGTTACGAGTTTGGAAATTTGTTGCAAGGCGACTGTACCAACGGAAGAAGGACAAACGGATTTTTTGAAACTTCGATCACTAAGGGAGGAATTTGCATACATACGTATTGCGATTGAATTGGTTCTTTCGAATCGAGTAGTAACCAAAAGAAAGAAGAAAAGAAAATGTATATATATGGTAAGTGTGATGGATTATTTCCCACTCCTTTAATTTATTATATTTTATACATAGAAAAATTTAACGACGTTGTTACAGTACATCGAAATATCATTTTCTTTCGAATAGACGATAATCCGCGTCCCTTCTCATGAATACTCCAGAAATGATTTCGATAATTTGTTTTTTCTCTGGTAAATAAACGAGGTTGATTAAATTTCTACTTGATGAAATATCGTTAGGTTTCTTTGACGTGAAGCGGAACTACCGAAAGTAGACTTATTCAGAGAGCAAACATCGTTTGTTATTCGATATTTCTTTCCACGATTTGATCCTGCAATGGGCCAGCAAATTGGTTCTCCGCTCGTTAATTAATTTGCCAAGCAAGTTGAACATAAATCAAATAACATTACCGGTCTCAGCCAAGATTCCTTGCGTTATTACAGTTTGAACAAAACTTGAAAAGAGAAACGTTGTCAGATCCTTCAACGCATATTAGGTGTATTAATTATTACGTAGGTACGTTAACACGAGATACTTTAAGGTTAACGCGTTGAAGGGAAACGTTGTACGGTTAGTAGGACGTTAGTTCGAAGCGTATCTTAAAATCTCCTTGGAACGACTATGCGGAAAATAGTACTCCGCAACAGCTAGATGGAAAATAGCATTGTGAAATGCTTATGCAGAATACGTCTGTGGAAAATGGTATCTGCTCGATTTGCATTTTGAAACTAGCAAAGATGGTTTTCAGTTACATTTTAAAATCGAGATCTCATAAGAGGACTTTCACGTCATTCCCGTGCAGAATGTACTTCGACAAATGGAATGGAAGTTGGTAATCTGGTTTTTTCTGCAACGAAACGATCATAAAATACATTATCTCGTGCTGCCTTGGAAGAGCCTAAATTTCTACGTGGCGAGAAAATAAAAAAAAAAAAAAAGAAACCAACGAACGAAATACATTGTAATACAGAGAAAAACTATACGTTCTCCGGATAAAACATTCCAATAACAATAATTTATTGTCATGGGACCCAAGCATTTAGCCCCGACAATAAATCGAACGTTACGACGAACCTCGATATCTCCCTCGCTGAATCTACAATATCGCCGTAGATATTGCTGCCAAGCAAACAAATAAGGAAGCATTTTTAAGAAGAAAAATATCATGGTGTGTTTTTATTAGTCTTGTCGAGAAAAAAAAAAAAAACTGTCGTTTCTCCAGCAATCTGCGTATGGATTCTTGGTGGTTGCGAGGAACAATCTGACGTCAGCAGCGGTAACTTCGCATTATAGTCGGAGGCTATTTATCTGAAAATAGCTACATCGGATAACTTCGTCGGAAATTATACGTCCTTTGTCGGTCCAAGAACGTATGCAAGAAAATTCGCTCGAGAACATAGAATGGTAATTCCAAAAAAGAGGTGGATATCGTTTAAAAAATCGTTGGATGAAAAGACAAAGGTTGTTTTGTACTTCTCGACAGTTATACCCTTTTAATATTTCGCATCGTAAATTATCTTATATCGTCGTATGATTCAGGACTGTGATAGCGATCATGTAAATCTGGAGTACGGTATCTGATGCATTTCGGATTATCTTCTGCGATGTATCCCGATCGCCGGAAATATGGAGATGGAGTACTTGCAATCGTGCTACCGCAATAACCGCCTGAAATTTCTCGCTGTTTTCTATCTCCACAATGGAATAAAAAAAAAAATACAATCGATAGGCCAACAGATATTTTATTTTATCTTACGCGATGGTGACGAAAGCGAATGGTTTATTTCACACCATTTATCGAACATTCCTATTGGATTTACCTTCGACGTTTGTTTCTGTTTTTGGGTATTTATTAGCATAGAACGTCCATACCTCGGATTTTATTGCGATATTTCAATTTTCATGCATTTTAGATAATCGATGAGAATTGTTTTCTGCGAACGATATATTCGACGAACGGAGAAGATTATGCGCTCGTATCTTGGATTTATCGAAACGAGATGCGTACTCGTTACGCAAAAATTGAATCGATAGTCAACGTTGTGCGAATGTTTTCCTAATTTAGCACGCTTGGAAAATATTACGAAGAAGATATACGAAGAAGATAGAAGAAATTAAACTGTAAAATGGAATAAAACTATTTTCCTCGAAATTTTCAGCAAAGGAATATCGCATTTTTAATCGTGATATAAGACTGCGCTGCCGCTGTTACAACGTTAGGGTAGTAGTAACTTGGAAGTAGACCACTACTCTCAGCTTTTAAATCTTTCACTTCCTGCACATGTTATTTCCATCCATCTTTCATACTCCATCACGTTACACAGCAATCCACTTTACCTTGGCCACGAAAAAGCTCCCGTTTTGTACCCAACATATCCCAGGATGTTTCCCTCTACTTCAAACGATTAGTTCCTTCTTGTAAGCCATAATAATAACAACAACAACAGTAATAGCAATAATAGTAATAATAATTACAATAATAGTAATAATAATAATAAACTTCTATTACGATTGATACGATCTTCGTAAACTAAACTACAATGTTCAGCTTCTACCGCATTTTAATCTGATTCGGAACATCAAACTGTCTTTAATTCGCAGAGAAATACGAAGAAATATAAAGAATCTTTGTAATTATCTCTCACTTTCGTATACGTTAATTAAGTGGAACGATATAACACGGTTCTCCTTTGCTTTAGTTTAGTTTTTCTTTTAAGAATAAGTCGAGTTGCATATACTTTGCTTCTTGTAACGTTTCACCAATATCACTTTGCGTTATTGTTGGTATATTTCGTATGTGAAAAAAGCAAAAGAAAATTAAGCCAAATTTCAAAATCTCAATGAAACATATTCATTGTCTTTTTTTTAATTGAATTTTTGTTCCAACAATAAGTCAAATTTTATATTCTTCCTGCAACATTTCGTCATTTGTCTTGGATAATTCTGTGTATATGAGAAAAAAAAGGAATTAGCCAATTGTGTCACGCTTTCAAATTTCGAAACTGTTTCACGATAATTGGCCCGTATTGATCGATGATTAATCATTTAATTGCGTCACTCGTTTCGAGGCAGCTTGTCACCGATCAATCGAATCGTTGACACTAATTCGCAGTATTCGCAACTTGAATGCGAGTATTCGCGACGATTAGTCGACTTTATCCGAAACTCGTAACCATTTCGTGCATCGTTGTGTAGATTATTTTCGACGTCGCGTCGACGCGCATAATTTTATCAAAGCTTGATAATTGTCGTTCCATTGAAAATTGCAAGTTAATTTCGTTATCGTCGAAGACAACATCAGCCGCATTATCGACGAAACACGTCGTTTAATTAGACAGCACGAAGAATGATTTATTAAAAATTTGCGAGCGGATTTGCAAATTAACGTCGATCGTCAAGTGCCTCGTGTCGTTACGACGTTCGAATAAAAATGTTCTGCTTCTGAAAATATATACGCGAAAAGCAAATTTTGTTGTCAGCTTATAAACGTTGAAGATTTTGAAGTTGATGTGCAATTCGTTGCAATGATATGTTGCTAACAAAAGCGTTATTCCTATAAAAAGCACACGGCTAAAAATTGTCCATCGACGATAATTATTCACGAATAATTATTTCTATTTCGCGAGAAACTGTTAGTAATTTATCAGAAAACTTTATCGAACGAATGGCGCGTTGAACTTCATCAGGCAACGGATAAAAACGTATAAGTGGAAAGAAACTCTGACAAAGGAATATCGCGATATTTCACAATGCATCGTGTGGCGATGACTGTCAAGAACATATTGCAAGCAACTCCTATTTCAAATAAAAACTACCATATTCACCTAATCTGTTTCCCGAAGATTATTATCTATCGTTCAATTTGAGGACAGCGTTACGAGGGAGAGAAATCTCGAGGACAATTCTCAGCCAATATCACCTGCTGAGCTTTTATATTGCGAAAACGGAATTGGAATACGGAACTTATAAATTGGCTAGCAGGGAATTTATTTGATAGAGAAAAACCGTTGCTTCGTTCGATTGAAATAAAAATCTTTTACTCTTATCGTATTAGTCTATGTTACGAAGAAAAATATTTAATTTCCCCTATTCTGTAGTTTCTAAAGTTTATTACAGACGAAATGATTATAGAATATTTATAATTTATTAATAAAATAACTCTCGAGATCTCAAATTCTTTCGTTGGAAATTTTTCTTCTCGAAATACATATATTATTGCTTTTCATAAAAGTACAATTAATACTTGTCAATTTAAAATAATAAAGACAAAGTTATAATCTTCTACAAAGTTTGGAAAACGAATATACTTAATTTAGCATAAATATCATCTCCGTATATTCCCAGTGTAAGTTTATGTTAATCAAATTATATTTCGCTGTTGGTTTCTTCGTATTCTTGCTTTCTCAGCTTACTTTTAGCCATTTTTATCTCTCAAATGACTATAAATAATTCCTTGTCAAATGTATATTTTTTACCCATTTGTAGAACCGTCTCAAATTTTCCACATATTTCCTGGAACATTTTGTATTTCTATCGGAATTTGTTTCTATATCTTCGACTAATCATTCATTAACCGTACTTGCATCTTTACAATTTTCCCTGAAATTTATCTTCTTCTGTGAAGAATCCTGGCAAAACCATGGGTTGTACAATTTTCCGAGCTTGTTATTTGATTTAGTTGAATTTTTGCACACGTAACGACATTACGAGCTAATGATAAGCGCTATACATGCACATAGATCACGAGCATGGAACTAGGTAATTCACTGTTATTAGTATCGCTAAAACATAATCAACGTACAGCCACATTCGGCCAGTTCAAATGCTGGAAATGCTAACACGAAACACAGAGAATAATTTAGTTAAACGGTACATACAGTCCAATTCTCGGTATCGGCGGAAATTTCGTATGATCCACGAAAAGAGACGTTAACGTGAACAACCATTTCCGATTTTGAAGTAAATTTTTCATCGTACCTCTATTCTCCACCTGACCGGTCGATCATCGAATCACAGACTTAAAAGGTACATCCTGCATTGTTGAAACGACCGCCGGGAAAATTGCTTGCATCTACCACTCGATAAATGTAAAATTATGATTCAAAAGCTGCATTACGATTCAGTGCAGTGCTTCAATTTTGCATTTTCGCTGATGTCGTTTAGCGAATGATGAAGTTAAAAAGGAGGCAGAAATACAGTACGTATTTCGTCGTATAATTGAAATTTCGATATTTAAAATATAAAAAATACCGTATCGCAAGTATTTAGGCTAAATATTTTATTATATTCTTGAAACCTTTCCTTTGCTATGCATACAGATACCACTGATTTATGAAATTCGTACGATCGATTTTTTTCAAACGACACATAATTTTCTTTATCCTGATTTCTCTCCAGGACGATAAGTAAAATTGAAATCCTCGCACGGAATTCTAGACGATATAAATTCTCGATGGGATTACTTTTTGACGTAGATAAGAGTGCGTTTGAATTCATACGTATTTTACTACTGCAGCATAGATAATACGTGCAAAGGTGAGTCATGTTGGATCATTTTTCTTCGAAATTTCGTTAAGATTTATTCAGAGGAACTGGTACAAAGTATGTTATCGTCTTATGCGAAAGAAAGATGTGTGACAGAAGAACGATATTTATCGTAGGAAAAAGAGAATACAGAAAATATAGAAATTACATCCCAGTAGCTCTAGTTTAAAAAATGATCGTTGGTTGAAATATCGGAGGGTGACAACGTTCCCAACGTCTACCTAGATTATCAATAGTAACGTACCTTTCCATTCCGCCTGATCCCTTATCAGACCGTTATTTCTCGTAGCAAAAAATACACGTGACGACTAATAAAAAAAAACTTCGTTCCATCGACACGTATGGTGTGCAGAAAAAACCGTATCACCGAAATAGTTAGTAGCGAAAAACCAATCACGGAGTGTCTAATAAAACGTAATCGAATCGTTTCATTCATGTAGTGGCGTATCCATTACAACAGCCTAGCCCGGAGCACTTACAAAAAAACAAGTGTGAGAGAGAGGTAAAAGTGGAAAAAGCGATAAAAAAAAGGGGCCATTAAAAAAGGGGAAAGAAAAAAACTACAGAGCGGTGTCCGAGTGGAGAATAGGAATATTCCCTTGATACGGATAATAACCGCATAAACGGATATCCATCGATCTGAATATTTCCAATGTAGAATCGAAACAATCGCATTTTATTCGGCACGGATACGTATTTGGAAAGGAAAGGCCGGGGGTATTAAAAAAATCCGGATTATTTCCGGTGACCTATATCGCGGGGCGAACAGCCGCGCATCGGCTATACATATCTGGCATAAAGGCGAGCCAACATGCGCCGTGAACCGACCGAAATAAAAGGACAAAATGCCTATAGACAGAGGAGATATGGATTTAACGAACCGCCCAGGAATCGAGATCCCTGCCGCGTTGAAAATGGAACCCGTCTCGTAGACCGCAACGCGCGATCGGAGAACAAATATTTCCTTCTCGAATATCGTTAAATTCAGTAGGATGTGAACCGATTTTTTCGCGTATACCGGCGTTTGTTGGAACGACGATGCGTTTCCTCCGCGTTGGAGTAAACGGCCGATTTTCCAGCTGTCTGTAATTCGTTTTCGATCGAAACGCGTGTTTTGCAAGCGTCCGGCTCGGCTATCCCAAATTGGATGAGAATATATCTGGAAACGCGCGGCTGGTTAGCGCCCAACGAATCGTACTCTGTTATTAGAAACTACACGCCCTATAAAACCTACAAGTTACACGACACGTAACCGACCGACAAATAATACGCGCCACAATGAACGGATATTGTCGCGAAATCAAGTGGATTCGGAGTTTTCGATGCAGGGACTTAACGGTGATGACACTTTGTGGAATTGTACGATCGGAGATCGTCGCATCGCTGATCTTGTCGTCTTCAAGGGTGAATTTATCAGAAACAGGAGAAGATGGTTTACATTTTTCTAAGAAAAATAATGTACTGTCGGATGTCGGATGTGGTGTAACGTCGGATGTTAAAGTTGGTTATTCGTGAAATGATTTTAGTGAGGAATATATTTTGTATCTTTTGCAATTATGCTTGACTCGAAGAAAAATCAAACGTATACGTATATGTTACCGTTTAAAAGTAGGATTACCATTGATTATTTTTGATAAAATGCAATTTAGTTGGAAAATTGTAAGTAGAAAATGTAGTTTTGCAAGCTGTACGGTATAAAGGAAATGTTCTTTATCTTTGGATTATTTTCATTTCTAAAGTTCGTTAAATTTGGAAAAATCCGTTTTATCCTAACGAAATATCTCGATTAGCGGACGATCGATATCATTTTTAACAAAATTACGTCTATCAGCGTTACACTTTGATCTCCAAATCAAAATATAATATCAATATGTGTATTGAAAGCATGATTGAAAATTTATGTGTTCGGCTATGATACGCTCTATTCATCACCTTCTTAATATTGGATTATCAACGAATGGATGTCAAATTAATTGTTACGCACAAACGATAGAATTACTAATTCGTAGCTACGGTGCATACGTAAATGATTGATCACCGCTCTAACAGCCATTAAATCATTATTGGAACATGGATGTATTAGTCAGTCCTACTTTGGCAGTCTCTATTTCCCAGTAAATATTAGAGCAACGTGCTTGGAAATGTCGCTCGTGAACCAGGGTGTTAGTGGTCTCGCAGTGTTATTAATAAAATTACACTGGCCAAATAAAGTGCCGAATGAACCATAACGCTGGGAGCAATACTTGTGACGTTATTGATCGAATTATTTACCATAAGGTACATTCGTTACATAATACTTCGACACAGTGTTTCTACAAAATACTCGTAGATGTAATTTACAATTTTATTTGCCACATGACGAAAGTAAAAACGATTATATCGTATTTATTTGCGGTTGGAAAGATGTTTAATAATTCGGATGACAATTTACAAACGTTTGGCTGTAATTTAAAAAAATGACGAACCTTTTAACATAAACTTTCTATTATAAATTTTAACATAACGTTAGAGATTTTGCGAATCTTTTGCATCATGTAAAAAAAAGCTTTTAGCGAAATTGCAAATTTTAAAATATACATTTTTTAATCTACGTAAATTTCAGATTACTTGCAATTAATAATTTTATGTTTCTTCAAATTTCATTATTTTCCTTATTACGTTTGTTTCACAATTTTCCCAAAATAATTCAAAGTGAAAGAAATCTTTCACTGGCAGTCCTCTATTATTTGACTGAAAAGTTTCTAATTTACAATAAACCGTAATTACTCAAATATTTCAGAACCGGCAGCTGTTATTACTTACGAATATTCAATTTTTTAAATACAAAACAACCATCTACGTACGTTTTCAGCCAACTTTTATATCACGTACGCCAGTATGTTTGAAAATTATCGATTTGTCAGCCAGTAAGTTTCACGGGGTAAGAAGCAAGCGCTAGCTTTCTGCAACGTCTTGCGGTTTCCGCGTCGTGCATCGTGTAAATGCTCTGGAAAACGACGTTTTTTTTTTTTTTTTTTTTTTTTTAAGAAATAACCGTAGTTTCTTTTCGAGTACACTCGTTCCAGTCTTGAGTTTCTCGTCGTAATGACCGACGAACTACCACGAACTCCTTAGCACCGATATATCGTTTAATCGAATTCAAAGTTACCTCTCACCGTTGAATTTCGATACTATTCGAACGCTATTTATTTGGATCATGCTGACGAACGATGTATTAAGTATTAACATATTGAGAAGTTTGCTAAAAATTATATGCGATACAGTTGTTCGTAATCTATAGCAAACAATGGAACTTTATTAAAGTCAAAAGGTATCCTAATACTTGCGAACGAGAATGTATACGTACGTTCGCCTCTTAAAGTCAAGTTAACTTCGAATATCCGTGTTTTAGCATCACTCGTAGTGTATTTCTATTCGCTGACGCGAACTTTTACTTTTGCAAAACGGAATCGTTAACTTACAAACAATTAAAATCCAACGCTGTCCATTTCTATTCTTCGACGAAGCTCGGAACACAGAGACAATAGAGAAGAAGGAAGTTATTTTTTCGTCACGTTGATATCTTAGTTTAGAGACCGATGAATAACGCGTTCATTATCGCACTCCTTTGTCTAGTTGTCGGGGATCTTTTTATTGGCTGGTACAGCTCGATATTTCTCGGTAGAAAGCTTTCTTCCAGCCGACGAGACTGAAGATAAACTTGGCCGGAGAGAAAAGAGTATGTCGACCTTTGTCGAGTTAATCGAATTGAAACGAGCGAGAAATTAAGCGGTAATGTGTACGAATTATGGATCCATCTTGACTTTTATACGATCGTGTTTTTAAATCCTTCTAAACGAGTTTGTGGAAGGAACTACTTCTCTGAAGTTTAACGTAATTGAATCGAGAAAAGTACAGTTTTAAATTGCATTGGGTATTATTATTAAGTTCTACGATTTGCACAAGGACTTTTGCGAATTTATTGCATCGATATACGAACGAAAGATTTAGTAAAATATATGTAAGTTGAGGCTTTAAGAGATAATTAACGTTATTAACGGATATAATAAACGTGTATGAAGTTTTAATGAAAATGCAAAAATTAATACTCTATAAAAGGATCTTCCCTTGCTCGCGAAGGAAATCAGAATTTATTAAACACGTAACGTTGCTCATTCTAATAAAGAAGAATAAATGGTAATTACTGGTACAGCGATACGGTAACGATAAATACGACAAGCAAACATTAGGAATAACCGCAACATTTGTTATTCCATTAAGGAAAGTATACTAGCAAGTATATTTATATAACATAATTGCTTCGAGATAATACACGTTACATCGTAGCAGAGTATACATAGGTTAAAGATTCTGGATATGAGAAGCACCTCGCTACCTTTAAATATTTTACCGTAATTTTAACGAGACATATCGGGTTTTTATAATAATACTATCGTCTTATTATAACAGTCTATACGCGTCTATACACAGATACTTGTTCCTACAACAAAGGAATGTCCTTCTTTCATTCATTTTGCCAAGAAAATTCGTACGATCTGGTATTATCGGAACAGCGTATCAACAGTCTCAATTACCGTGCAACCAGAGCATTAACGAGCGAGCTATTCGAAAACGTTCGATCCCTCTGTAACCAAACCGATCGAACAGAAGAACCGTGCGCTATTAAGGGAAAATACAGCGTAATTACGTAAGGATAGTTAGTCGGGTAACCGTATGTGTTATTGCGGCAATTGAGAGCAATGAATGCGGCAAACGAACCATTAGGGAAAGCCAGGAGAAAGAAACGGTCGCAGCCGACGAGATTCGACGTGTACACGAAAGGAGATGTTGCGCCGGCTGAAGAACGCTCTTCCCAGTGAAACCGGTTAATTGAACTGGCGCGACGCGACGTTTGAGCCTGTGGAAAGAAACGGGAACCGCGTACCATGAAATTAATATAACGATACCCGGAGGGAAGGATGAATCGAGCTAAATGAATCATCGTGAACCGAGGGAAACGTGGTTGGGGGCTTCTTTGTCTAACCACGGGGTTGAAGCGAGAAGAGAAGAGACGAAAAAGGCGAGCAACAGTCGAGGAGGCTCGTTTGCAAGATGCGCTCTGCCGCGATGTGCACGCCAGCTTGGAACGGGAAAGCGGGTCATAGCAAATGTTAAACGGCCAGCTATAACGGCGTTGCTGGTTACTGGTACACTCGTGAATGCACTTGGAAACTCAGAGCCCTCTGCTACCGCTGCTCCACTGCTGCTGGTGTAGCCTCGTAACGTCGAGGCTTAATGGTACTTGTCCAGTTGCCGTTATTAATTGTCATTGTGATGCACGCAAGGTAGCATTAACAACGGTTGCTGTTGGATACGCGTACGAGTGCGTCGAGCACGCCCTCGAAAGTGGTATTTTCACCCAACAGGATTGCGCCATTAAACGCAAAGGTGCTAACTGGCGTTGATCGTACGACGATAATTATGTTGCCGGTTTTGTCCCAGGCACTGCACCCCACGATGCTACGCTTTCATAGTTGCAGACTGCCTCCGCCTCGCTGTTACTCCACCAACGTCGAAATTCCTGAATAATTTGATCGAATTCGTTGGTTAAAGAAGATCGAGCGACAGTCCAGTCCCGTGACTGCTAATGGATTGGACATTGGTGGAAATAATAGCGGTTGATTTGTGGAGCGGAATAAAGTTAGGAGTAAAGACGATTTTCATAGAAATAATCCCGTTAAAACGGTAAATGGAACGTATGCATAAAGCGGAGAAACGATATTCTGGATTATCGATGTATTTTTGATAAAAATTCTTAATTTTAATTCACTCGGTACGATTAAAGAGGAAAGAAGGCAGGGAAGAAATGAGAAAAAGAGGTGAAATTAGGACGTCGTTAAAACGTAAAATAACGGCCGAAATGTTTTTCACGAGTGAACGGTCAAGTGGCGAACCCTTGACTTAGAAACAAACTGACGAGTAAAATACATCTGACGTCCGTTCGCTATTTCC
This sequence comes from Bombus pascuorum, assembly GCF_905332965.1. Classification (NCBI taxonomy): domain Eukaryota; kingdom Metazoa; phylum Arthropoda; class Insecta; order Hymenoptera; family Apidae; genus Bombus; species Bombus pascuorum. The sequence continues at coordinate 1,630,474 of NC_083488.1, read as the reverse complement.
GAGTTGAATAAAAGTTGGAAGACACCGAATTAAGCCTGAAACATTTGAGCGAACGTTGGACGAAAATTACTTTCTTAATAGATGTATCGAAGCTTCGTTTAATTATAACGCTTTTGAAGCGTCGGATGTCTCACGAGATAAGATGGAAGTTTCTTGCTCGATTACGAAATTCTCCTTTGTATCGTTTCGTCGAAACGGCGACAGACTCCTTAGCAGTTTCAACAAAATTTGATCGACGAATAGCCCTATTTTAATAATATCATAGTTACTCGTAATTACAATTCTAATACGAACGCCGACACACTAGCGATTTTTATTACATCTAACCTTTCGATATAATTGTTATTTTACTTTCGAGAAAGTGCAGTCTCTCGCAAATTATTTGGTAATTTATTTATTAAATCACCATGTCGCTCTAACGTAACTATTTTGTTCAGCGATATGTGTCTGTTATAACAAGATTTGATCGACGAATAGCCCTATTTTAATAATATCATAGTTATTCTTAATTACAACTCTAATACGAACGCCGACACACTAGCGATTTTTATTACATCTAACCTTTCGATATAATTGTTATTTTACTTTCGAGGAAGTGTAGTCTCTCGCAAATTATTTGGTAATTTATTTATTAAGTCACCGTGTCGCTCTAACGTAACTATTTCGTTCAGCGATATGTGTCTGTTATAACAAGATTTGATCGACGAATAGCCCTATTTTAATAATATCATAGTTACTCGTAATTACAATTCTAATACGAACGCCGACACACTAGCGATTTTTATTACATCTAACCTTTCGATATAATTGTTATTTTACTTTCGAGGAAGTGTAGTCTCTCGCAAATTATTTGGTAATTTATTTATTAAGTCACCGTGTCGCTCTAACGTAACTATTTCGTTCAGCGATATATGTCTGTTATAACAAGATTTGATCGACGAATAGCCCTATTTTGATAATATCATAGTTACTCGTAATTACAATTCTAATACGAACGCCGACACACTAGCGATTTTTATTACATCTAACCTTTTGATATAATTGTTATTTTACTTTCGAGGAAGTGTAGTCTCTCGCAAATTATTTGGTAATTTATTTATTAAGTCACCGTGTCGCTCTAACGTAACTATTTCGTTCAGCGATATATGTCTGTTATAACAAGATTTGATCGACGAATAGCCCTATTTTGATAATATCATAGTTACTCGTAATTACAATTCTAATACGAACGCCGACACACTAGCGATTTTTATTACATCTAACCTTTTGATATAATTGTTATTTTACTTTCGAGGAAGTGTAGTCTCTCGCAAATTATTTGGTAATTTATTTATCAAGTCATCGTGTCGCTCTAACGTAACTATTTCGTTCAGCGATATATGTCTGTTATAACAAGATTTGATCGACGAATAGCCCTATTTTAATAATATCATAGTTACTCGTAATTACAATTCTAATACGAACTCCGACACACTAGCGATTTTTATTACATCTAACCTTTTGATATAATTGTTATTTTACTTTCGAGGAAGTGTAGTATCTCGCAAATTATTTGTTAATTTATTTATTAAGTCACCGTGTCGCTCTAACGTAACTATTTCGTTCAGCGATATGTGTCTGTTATAACAAGATTTGATCGACGAATAGCCCTATTTTCATAATATCATAGTTACTCGTAATTACAATTCTAATACGAACGCCGACACACTAGCGATTTTTATTACATCTAACCTTTTGATATAATTGTTATTTTACTTTCGAGGAAGTGTAGTCTCTCGCAAATTATTTGGTAATTTATTTATTAAATCATCGTGTCGCTCTAACGTATTTTATTTAGCGATATATGTTTGTTATACTTTCGTATAATCGATATAATAGATCGTGATAATGAAATAAAATACACAAGGCTCTGTCCTTATAGACCGCTGATATGAAGAAAACGAAGCTTTTGTAGGTCTTTATTTTCTTCTCCTGTTCCAACTTGAAAGAATTCATACGTTGTAAGGGTAGAACCTTTGATGGAGCTTCGCGATTTGAGAAACGGATCTCTTTCAGAAACGTATGGCAAGCGAAGTACAATGTGTAGAGTTGCTGGCTCGTCTGATTATGAAATCACAGCCTATGTATGGGAAAAGGAGGAATATTAAGGTTCCCCTCACAGGCCATCGTTTCGTTTCATCTTGAACGATAAATAACACAGTTCCGCTTTCATTAACTACGAGAAGAATATTTTATTGGAAATTTTCATTAAAATTCGCCAGCTCGTTTCACTTTCCATTAAAAGCGAAAAACTGAATAAGAGCTACTTTGCATAAAGCTGCGTGAACACGCAGCTCGCAAGAAAACTCTATCATTTTCCCGTCGCTTCGCATCCAAGTATAATCTTCCTACATTTTCGCTCGGATTTTGTTCCGAAGCATAATTTCTGGTACCAACGTATCGCTACGTTCACTTTTCTTCTATGATACTCGATTTTTCGTTCATAATTATGTACATAGCGTAACTGATCGCCGACTAAATATACACCAAACTATAATTTAGACACGCGTCATTTCTTTTATCGATAATTTTAATTATACTAAACATCGTTTCTAAAACCACCGAAATTACAAAACAGTTGAATGGTTCGATGTATCTCGATTTCACAAGATATTTTCCAATAAGAACCCGATTATCAAACGAGAATAGAATCAAGTCGTGGATGGAGAGAATTTGAAGCGAAGAAGATAATGAACGTTCCACTTTGTTCTGGTGCCACGCGTAAACGGATTTTCCAATTTTCGCGAAGAAGACGATACGAAGTACAGACGTTCTGAAAAAATCAGAAACTCAAACAACGTCGGTACATATTTCCTTATGGTAATACTCTTCGTTCTTTCGTTTTATTTTCTTTCTCTTCCCTTCTCGAGGTTACTCTTTCGTCTCTCGCTTCTTCTTAGATATTTCGCGAGATGGGCTGCGCATGCGTTCGCGAATACGCTTTTAACGCCCTCCTTCTCTCTCTCTCTCTCTCTTAACGAAGAGAGATGAAAAAGTAATTTTCTTTCACGGCACGAAAGAAATTTTACATTAACACATTCAGGAGAGCACTCGGGGATTTTCGTCTCTTTTCAACGTTGCATACCAGCGACTTCGCTCGGAAATTCCTGTCTTCCTTTTTTCATCCCTTGCCGGGACGCAACGGGAACACCACGCGGAAATTTTTCACCCTTTATTCATCGCGTACTGATGATTCGTTCTGCGAATGCTATAATCTCGGCTCGTTTTTTTTTTTCCTTTCCCTTCGCGTCTCATCGAAATGTAACGTTCGCGTGAACTCGATCGTTCTTACGCTTCTCGGGAATATAATCAAAGAGAAACCGAACCGACACGAGCTTACGTGACGTTTATTGTCTGTGAAATGTGCTTTGAATTTTATTATTCAGATTGTTCCTCTTTTCGATGACACGTTTTGATCTACCGGATGAAGAGTGTAATATCATAGGCGATCCACGAGAGTTTGGATAAAATTATTCATCTTTGCAGTTCCTTTCGAAATTTACTTGAATTTTAGAAGCTTCGTTTTAACTTGCGTTTCATTCCGTTTCACGAATGTATATGTGATATCGGGTGTGTTAATAGAAAAAGCTTGGAAATTTCATTATCGTTATAACAAGACACGATCGTCGCGATTCTATTGGTAAAAATTGCAACGAATCTGGAAATGTACATGGAAGTTAGGAGGTGATCGTTGCAGATATCACCGAAATAATTGTTCATTGTATTTTCATACTGAAATTATGTTAATACAGCGAATATCGTGCTACATCGATATCGTAGAAAATGTGTAGATAAAAGCAGACAGAAATCCTAGAAACAGTAATTAATTTCGTATGAAGTAGCTTGTTTACGCCAACTCGATGTCCATTCGATACATTATCAAATAGCTGTCACGGGTTATTACCGATTAATGTCAGGTGCACGGATCGTAGGAATAAACTATCTACGGTGATGGTTCTCTGCCAGATAGATCAATGAATGGCCGTCGCTATTAGTTGAACATCATCGGGTTCGAAGCTTCGCAATGTCAGTTACACGTTGTAATTGTACGGTGCGTTGTCAGGAACCACAGAAACAAATTACGTTCGTTGGCCATAGAATGTGCGTCACGCTATGCATTTCCTTTGGAATAATTAATGAAACAGCTGTATCGGACAAGGATGAAAACACCTTGTTGGAAACAAGCTGCCGAATCAACTCGACTCTCATAGATGCGTCCCTTCCTCGATAACGTTCACGTTATTAAACAATCCCGTGACACGTTGCTATTTACACGTTCTTCCTCTGATGCAGAAAATTCGAAAAATACGCTCGATGAGAAGAGAATTAACTCGATGTCAACATCTGATAATAATCAATGAAAATATGTATATTGACTTTGTAATATGAACATTAATCGTAATTTTCATTTATTGAAAAACACCGAGCGTTGCTTTCGTACGCTTACGAAATAACATTGTTCCATGCTTCGTTCTGAATTTATATTGTCTCATATTGTTTGTCGAAATACGTAAACTTTATGATGTTCATCTAAAAATTGACGAGTGGACTCCATGAAAAAATGGTGTGTTATATGTGTGTATGTGTATATAACGATTTATAGATGTTTTCTTGAAATTGGAATTACGTCGTTCGATGAAATTTTTCTTTTATCGCACTACATCAGAAATAACATTATTTTTCTTCGGGTCAATGATCAAAATTTTTAGTAATTTTCTTGTAATTCTGACCATTGAAATTTGTAAGTTATATTTCTAATCGTTTTATCATTGAGTTCACAAATGTCAATCGATTCCTTTTTATTCTTTTTGACAATCACAAAGCAACGTAAGATTTTATGTTTACGACCAAAGTTCCTAGCCAAAGACGAAAAATATCAGGCGGTAAAAATTAATCGATATTTAAAGTGTACGTTTAATTTGCGTATCTATTCGTGCTTGTTCTTCCTACGACCGATAATTCTGTATTTTCCATTTGGGATTTTAATGTGAAAGAATAACGGCGTATCCGCGTGGCAGGTTTTATTAATCGGTAATACAGAAAATACGTGTTTGCGCGGATTTTGCAAAGATCCGTGCACAGATTGGATTTCGTCAGAAATGCATAAATGCATCGTACCGTTCGAATTACTTCATCGTGTTTTCACGCGAAAATTCACGGGTAAAGTATTACGGAGAATGGCAATTCAAAAATAAAAATGTATCATACGGTTATTAGCATTGCAAAGTTTAATCCAAAGAAAATAGCAATTTAGGAGAAAATCCCTCGAACAATATACGAAAACATCGCAAGTTTACGAAGCAAATAGAGTTGTCTTGAAAAGAAAAAGTAATGATATTTTTCAATTAATTGCGATAAGATAATAAAGGGAGAAATTTAGAAACATCATAGAACGAAGCTTATCGAAAGAAAATTTTTAATTATCTGATTCTATAAATAATAATTTTGAATATTTCACTTCTTCGGTAAAGAAACAAAGTTCGATAAATCTTATATCGCATTGTTTGTAACGTAAAGTTTAGTCGCTGCGTTAGCTTGAACTCTAATTAGATAGCAGAAAAAGAAGCAAGTAAATTTCATAATCTCGGTTGTGACCAAAAAAATATACTATTGCGCGGTAAAATCAATGCAAATGAATCGTACGATAAAATTGAGCATTTTCTGTTTCTCCCCTTATCCATCGCATAAGATTTAATTACAATGATAGATGTAGAATTTTACAACGTTGCAATTCATTAGGATATCAGATATAAATATTTTTAATTTCGCGTTTAAATACAACGACAAATATAAAATTGTATAGCTTTCCAATTAATTAATGTAATAGTTAGTAAATTTGATGGCTACATGAAATTTTTATCGTCCATTGAAACGATGCTCGACATAAATCGTTAAGCTTGCACGTTAAATGCCACCCCCATTTTATAAATATAAAAGGACCGAGTGGAATACGCTATTACAAAAATTTTAATCAATCAAATTTGTTCGTTCTGTTTTGAAATCGCAGGGTAAGCGAACGTTTAATCGGAACTTTCTCAGGAAATGAGATCTGACGCGAAACGTATTTCGAATTTTCGATAATTAAATAGAACGATATTAAACATTCGTGAATCGCCACGCTATCGAATCGAATGTCGAGTATCGACGATCGAATGAACAAAAAAGTGGACGTAAAAGGCGAAGTTTAGAACGGTTTAGAATTTAATAGAACGGTGTACGGCCCGTAAACCAAACTCAAGACCCAACTAAACGAGAACTCTGTCAAACGATTGTGAAATATTGGCTTGCAAATTTAACGCAATGCCTCCATTTTTTCGGAGTATCGGTTTTCGTGAGACACGCGACGATAAATTACGAAGGAACTCCATATTAAAAATTTACAACATTCTGATTTATAAAGACGTCAAAAGCTTTTCACCCTTAAGTATGGTTGTAAAACTTGATCGCACGTAAATCGTACCCCGTCAGAGAATCTATGATCGCGTTTTATTACGGATTTTGGAGCCACGATAATAAAAATTCGGCCATCAATCCTTCATATTGAAAATAAATTCGTACTGTACGTTCCTCTTGGCTCTCAGTGAATGTACACATTTGCCATGATACATGCGGTTTTGCCTAGTAAAATAATAGTTCCTTGTAAGATAAATATTTACTTCCTAGTACTTATCTCCCATCGTTTTATAAAATACATGAAATTTTCGCCGAACTATTGTTCATTCCTAAAAGTACATTAAATTCAAAGGAATTTAGAAAAAAGTTTACCTAGCTAAAAATACAGCATGTAAAATACTCATTTGTCCAAGATGAAGAAAAAAAAAAAAACAGAGTTTTAATAATCGATACCAGGTCATTATACTTTCAAAATAGCGTGAATAAGTATGCAACTCCCGATACCAATACACTGGAATCTGTTTTGCACTTCTACGTGATGTTACATTGTCTGTTTACAGCTCTATTTAACATAACAAAGGCACAACTTTAACGTATGCATATCGAAAACATGCAGCGCAATGTATAACACGACGACCAGCATTATTCCACGCATATTCCACCGATCAGTGGAAGGTTCTACCGTCGAGTGGAAAGTGGAACGACGTCAGTTTATTTTTCCATCAGAAAATAAATTTTCTCGGCGTATTTTAAATTGCATATATTTTGCAATAATTATTTCTCTTAACAGTTACTAATCGAAAGTTACACCGAGCACAATGCTAATTATTCGTATTACCGTTTCCTATAAAGAGATTACACATTAAGAATACGTTGTGATACGCGATTTGTTCGTAAACATGGAACAAATTGATTTCAATATGAAAACGATATCATCGTTATGCGATAATATACAATTATTATTACGAATCTCTACTCGAAAGAAAAAAGAAAATAGAAATATAAATGGAGATTCGACATAGAAAAGCGGTCGAATTGTGCGTAGATTTTCATGGCTGCTCGAAGTTAAATGCGACAGCAGAACAGAAAATTATACAAAGTTACGATTGATGATATTTGAGAAAAAAGTATAGAGTAAGATGTGAAAACATATTAACACTGATACATTTTTTCCGAGCGATACGATAAATACTAGCTGCGAAGTACAGTGCTGTTCAATTGTTTGCTCACTTACGTACGTGCTACTTACTGAAAGTACTGTTTGCTCGTCCATTACCGTGTAATGTTGTGCAAACAGAATCCATTGGAAACACGAAGAGCGAGTGAGACGAATCAACGCTAGATAATACTAACGTTTGATCTATTCGGTTGCCAACCCAATAACAATGAGATATTATCGAATACGTTCGACTAGTCATTAGACGATGAAAGGAATACGTGAGAAAATCGATTCAGTTTCGTTGAACGAATAACTCGAAATCGTGGATCGAAAGTTGGCGACATATTATAAATGCAAATTACAATATAAAGGTTAATGGGTATAACGAATTATCATATATTCTGTGAATTGTTCCTGAGTAAAGCGGCGAGCGACACAACGGTAATAGTCCCATTAAACACATACAAGGTAACACAACCAATTTACAACTGTAATCACCCGTAACAACGTTGAATTTAATGGAACTTCAACTTTTGGAATTAAACTTGCCGACTGTTCTTTTCACCGCCCCCCTTTACTTTCTTCCGAATTTGCAAACCACCCTCGAGGTAGAAACGAAATTACGTGAAAAATTCGAGCGATTCGCGTTTTATGTCGGGAAACTCGGGAAATCGTAACCATTAGGAATTCTTGTTTCGAAATCCAATAACATATTCCAGCGTCATTGTAAAGCCGTTTTGCAACGTTTTTATTATTATAGAAAGCGCGACAGGAGCGGGAATATGGGTCAGCGTTTGTACGCTCATCTTGCGGCGTTTTATAGCTCGAGAGATAAAACCAGGTATTCCGGGATACGTTTTCTGATATTCGTTTTTGATAAAACGAGCTGGCGCGTGCGTTTCCGATCGATGTTCAGCTCGTTGGTTCGTGCGAAAATGATTATATTTCAATTTTGTATTTATATCAAATCAGCTTCGTTATTGAATGGTGGAAAAAAAATTATTTTCTTATAAAATTGCGCTCCAACGTAAACGGGTCTTTTCAATGTTGAACTCTTCGAAAAATTAAATTCTTGAAAGAGAATTTCACGACAACGTGAAACAAAAAATAGTAGGTGACGCGAAGCTGTTATGATATTTTGAATACACGAACAAATTACATTTTATTCAATTTTGCTTACGCATACGGAAACGTAACGTCGGGAAATGCTATGAAAATCGATATGGAACGCCGTTAAAAAATAATCGAATATATTCGATGTTTGAAATTTACGGCGGTCGTACGGCGTACACGATGTGCCAACGTATCTTTTGAAAACGTGTTGATCTATAGTAACAAGCTGAGACTAAAGCAAGCGCGTGAGACCGGAAGTATAGCTAGGCAGGTAGTGCATCAAGCGAACGACCACGAAGAGCGGTCATGTTTCGTCGCATATTACATTTCACCTGGTCGAAAATTCGTTTCTGGTTGAAACGCGTTCGCGGATTCGCGCTGCCTGGGCGGATTAATTTCTGCGAGTTTTTGGTGTGTCCGAACGATGTCTCGTGGCCCGGGTTGAGAGGTCCACGCGAATATCGGTCGGATGGCGTGCAATCGGTGACAAAGCGAATTCCATCGACCGGGACCCCTTTAGGCTTTTCATTTGTAAGCCTTAGCTTTTCAGGCGTGTTCTATCGCTTTTCAATTGGAGCCTACGCAGCTGGCGAATGCGAGCTACGAATGACGGGGCGCGGAATTTTCAGAGGGTATTTTCGCAGGATTGCCACGGCATCGGTGGAAGAGTGGTCATTTCCATAACGGGAAAAACAGCAGTTTCAAATTTAGGATATACCAGAGAGGAATCCCTCGTTGATCTTTCTTTCTATACTGATTATTTTTTCGTAGCTTTTTAATTAGCCATTTGTTGCAATTTTAATCTTTTATTTATTTTATTACATATAGGATGTTTAGTTACGTGAAAACGAAACTTTTATTAGTTTTCTGTTACTCGTTTTTACGTTTTCTTTATTTACAAGTCGTAAGTGTAAGTCGTAACGTGTTTGTAATATATGACAGAGTAATCTTTCTATTACGTTTGTATGCCACGCATTTGTTACTTTACACAATGCCTACGAGAAAGGGCAATTGTTGTCGCAGACGTATTAAATTAGTCACTGTCACGTAGGTTGTTCAAAACAATGCGACGCTTGCAACAATTTTAAAAGAATATTAAGATAAAGTGAGACATCGTATATTCGTTTGAAACACTTGAAAGTGGCTCTATAAGCGTAAAAATACTGCGTGTCACGAAGCGAGTAAAAAGTACGCGAATTAAATCTACCTCGAAAGAAATTTACATCATTTACGTATTTCTCTCTATCGTTGTCATTTGAAAAAGTTAGATCGATAAACTTGATCTTCTATTCGTGAAACAACAATTAAATCTTAAAGAATATTCAGACGAAAAAGTTTAAGAATATCTAATAGTCACGTAAATCTCTTGTAGTAAACTATCCGTATTTTCTATTAATTTCCGATTAGGCTTGCTACCCATCATTTTATAAAATGGTAAAACGATATGCAAGCATAATGTATAAAACTATAGACAAATTTGAGATTTCTATTTTAACGAATGATACATGTATCTTTATCATGGAATAACAAACATAAGTATAATGTTTCATATCAAATTACATAATTCATGTCCTGTTAACGGTACTCCTTTACTGTAGCGCAAGAAATTTAAGCTCAGACTTACTTGTTATCAAGCAGCTTCCAGTTTTGGCGACCCGAAGAAATTCCTAGTTACGAGAGTGTTAAACTATTAAAGGTTAAATAATGGAATATTTTGCGAAAAGTACTTCAACGTAGTATCAGCGAAATATTTATTATTGTTTTATATAGAAAGAACGTATGCAGTGATATCAGATACTTTAGAAAAGTTCATTACACAAATTACAGACGTGCAACTAAGATTTTCGTGACTTAATAAACTATATTTTATGATATTTCTAGAAACAGGTAGTTCAATTTCTTCACGCTCTATAAAATTACAAGTAAAAGAACGAAGAAAAAAGTAGCGATGGAAAAAATATCAAGCGCATAGTTCTTTGTAACTCGATAATACGATGCGGATGAAGCTAACGTTGATTTCTCATACGACAATAATAAGACTGCCATCTGATAATTAAATAACTAGAAAGAAATACAAAGAATTTCCATTAATAACCGGCGAGGCAACATTAATTTGAGTAAAAATATCATCTAACTGAAATAGCACGCAATTCTTAATGCAAACGCACGTAGGAGATTGAATAAAGCGCGCTACTGAGAATGTATTTTCTGTCAAGCCGATATTGCAATTGGTTTGCCGAGACACGAGGCTTTAAAATGTCTCATTTAAAATATACAGATTATCGAGTGGCTATTGAAAATTCCGGAGACAGTATGACCCACTTTTTCTCCTTGTGAAATACGTACAAACCTGTACCAATGCAACGGTAGTAAAAAGATGCTTACCAGCGTCTGCCACTGACCACCGCACGTTGGCCGGGTTTGTGGTGGATCATTGGCAACGTGCAAGCCAGAGTGTAAAGCAAAATGCTTGAAATTATGAATATTTCGCGAGGAAAACTCATATCGAGACTGTAACAAAAACTGCTTTAGGAAACAGATTATTTCGTGTTTAATGGATTCTATCACGATATGTTGCGATAATTTTTAGGGAAATTTTCTGATAGCTCTTCCGTTTTATCTGGTTCTTATCACTGATTACCTAATAACAGATTTATGGATATAGAGATTAGAATAGAAGCTCAGCAGGTTTTATTAGATTTATGGTTAATTGTGAATTTATGAACACGAAGGTTAAAACAGATAAAATTCGTGAAATTATTAGATTTATTTGGAACGAGGCAATATCATAGGGGCAATTCCGTAGTTTATTAATATTCAATTTATGCATCCGAACGCGTACAGGTGTTTTAAAGAATCGATGGGAACGTAAACGAGACAGTCTGGGGAATTCGTTGAATATTCTTTTGTTGTTAAATGGAGAGGAACGAGGGCAAACAAAGGAATGATAATTTAAGTGAGTTCTCCGGCATACACAATGAGATGAATACAGCTCCTCTTCTTTGTTACGCCGATACCCATTACTTATGTAACTTGCGAGTGTTCAGAGCAAAACGGTAACTAAAAATTGCGAACAAGTAGCGCTGCCTGCGATATATGTAACAATGGCAATATGTTTGATAAAATGCGCGATCTCCGCATTTCACACCGCGTAAGATATAAACTTAGAACTTTCTCTTAGATTTTTCCCTTGCTTACGTATAAGGTAAAAGAATTGAAAAATACGTCGCAAAAATTGTACAATTTATTTATTTAGTCTACCACTCGTCCAATACGTCGCATGTAACTGCTTCCTGATTCCCAACTAAATCATTCGACATTTTTTAAATTAAATTGTTTGATACATTCGTTGCTACTGAAATACAGCTAGTCGTATCATATATCTGCATTCTCTTTCTTAGCAGAAGATTAGAATTCGCGTTTTAAATTATTTCAACACACCGTCTTGTTCTTCTCCTTAATCGTTTTCGTCATTAGCCAATCGTTGCTCGTATTTCCATAATCTCCTCTTTGTCCACTATTTTCGCGAAGCTCGACCACAACGTGTTGCTTTTCAATTTTTCACCAGCAACGTTTCATCGAAGTGGACGCGCGCGACACTCGAAACGACGTCTATCCGTACTAAACCTAGGCAAAGAAAATATTTCCACTAACTGTCAGAGCATCGAGCGACGTATCCGGATACATCGTAACTGTCGCGCTTTCATATCGCTTGCGCAGCAAACCGCAGCCATTGTGTGTATCCATCAACCATTTCTCCATCCAGGAGAAAGGGAACCCTCTGATTATCGATCTGGCAGCTTCGTTGACGGATCGCGTTATTGACAATGCACGTCGTGCCCGGATCCAGACAAGTTTGCCTTACCTATGGATTATGTCTGATGAGTTAGAGAGCAGTCCAGCTTGAGTCAACCTCTCGAGAACCACTGACTATATGATTTTCCCTCTTCCGTCGTGCCATTTACACGCAGGAAGTCGTTCGTTTCGGTATTTAGATCACGTGGATTGCCTTTCGATTCGAAGTCCAGATCGACTCTGTATATCAATGATGAATATGAGCGACGAAAAATATCGAAAGAAACGCTTCTACCATTTCCCGTGTACGCCAGAACTATGTGCACGATCGATGAGGTTTTCGAATTCGTTGAAGGGTTTGTATCGTTTATCGATCGTACGCTCAAACAGTACTTGACTTAAAGCTTGAGACATTTTAATTGGAACTTCGCTACGGTAAAATAATAATAATAATAATAATCTATTCCCTTAGCGACATTTCTCCGTATTTGTCCCTATTGTTTCGAGCGATGTAGGATGTTTGTTTATCATTGATTAAACTTTACTCATGTATATATATATATATATATGTATACGCACGTACGTATGTTTACCGTTCTGTGAAATTGGTTTAATTGTATATCATTTGTGGCCAAGATATACTCTCGACATTTTCTGCGTTTCTACAAAATCACACGAATGTTTCGTAAAGAAGCGGTCATTTTGACGGTGACGAGGAATACTTTAATAGGAAATTTGCCGTCTACGAATTAAAAATATTTCTGATAATAATAATAATAATAATAATTCCTTTCATTGGAAGGTATGTGAATGCAGAAGTATTATAAAAAGTTACTAAGTGATGAAATACGTGATTCCCATCGGATTTCTATGTATCTTATTCCCATAAGCGAAAACGGAAATATTTCTGATAATAATAATAATAATAATTCCTTTCATTGGAAGCTATATGAACCCAGAAGTATCATAAAAAGTTACTACGTGATGAAACACCTACCAGAGCTTTTCATTGATGTTCCCATCGGATTTCTATGTATCGTATTCCCATAAACGGAAACGAAAATATTTAACAAATAACGTAATTGCACAAGAGAAGAGAAAAATTAAAAGCGTACGATGATACCACGACTCGAAGGTATCGGCTCCAGAAGCTGTTTTTTCTTGGACGATTACCCTTTGAATCGATCAACTTTTATCACAAACTCCTTGCCGCTTTTTAAAGCAACGAACGCGTGAAAATGTTTCAATTAGGCAGGCTGTTCATATCTTTACAAAAGTTTAAAGCCTTACAGTTTGGTTGAGCGTGAAGAACGTCTAGGCAGCAGCTTTTTCCTGGACACGATGTTCTCGTTGCACCTCTGAGAATTTAAGTAGGTCGTCGTTTCCTCGTGGTCATTCGGTCGAAGACAGATCAGCAAATTTTTTCACTCGTTCAATCCCATAGATCACCGAAAACTATCGATAAATCAACACCGTGCTTTGGAATCTTTGCGCTCGAAGCTCCCCATAGAATTTTAATGATTTCTCCGATAACGCGAATATGTCGTTTTACACGTACAGTTTCGAGTACGCATTGAAACGTACAAATAACAATCTGTTTACCAATATGCAATAACAATTTGTTTATTGAATCTTTTCAGCGATATGAAAAGAAATGTTTATTCTCATACGCCAACGATTTCGTTGAAACAAAATTGAAGTTAAATATAAATTTAAATTTCATAGTATTTTATATGCGGGACAAAATCATTTGCTTTTTTCAATCAAACAATTTAGTTGGAGACGGGAAATTGAAAACCATTTTCAGTCGAATAATTTGATTCATGTTGTAAGCATTTTGTTCAATTTTGTAAAATTTACAAAACATAACCCAACTTAAAACTATATTTTCGAATAAATAAGAAAGAAAAAACCGCAGTTCAATGATCCGAAATACACTGTAGATAGACATTTATTCATTTGCCACGATAAATGTTTAAAAAAGTGCACGAATTTGTTCCCTAAATGTCAAACACCTTTTTAAATAACTGTGTAAAGATAATAAAATATCATTAAATTTCGTACTTCGATGAACAAATCCCATTTAAACTATAATATTATTTACTATTCCACTGTTCGCTTCGTTTTCACGCGCTAATAATCCTATTTGAAAAAGAAGTTGTAAAACACTGGCAGCTCGTGTAGAACGTTAGCAAAATCGGAAACGCAGCACCTGGGTGCCAGACACCTCGTCAATTTCCTGAGAATTGTCTCACAGGTTTAGAGATTGTCTCGCACTTCAGCTTCGCCAGATAAGCGGAAACGGTCGACTGACAAGCGTCCGATACAAATGGAACGAAATCTAGAGGCACGTTACAAAATTGAATTTTATCCGACCATAGAGTCGAACAGACCAGCGTCACGCTCCGATGTTCCTTATAACGTGGAACGTTCTCTAGGAGTATCCCAAATATCGTACAGCTGTTTGGCTGGAGAGGCCTTTCTCGGGCAGAAATGGAGATCGTTTGGTATAGCGATCTTTGGCAGGCGTCGCGGTTAATATGTCTGGGAGTAGTCAGCAGCAGAAAACTACGAAAATCCTTCAAACGTCTGCAAAATGCTGTTTCCATCGATAGAAAGAATTCTTATAGTTTGGAACCGTATCTCGTTGGTCGGATGCGTGGGTAAAATTCCGTATTTTCCAATAAAAGCCTCTCCATTCTGCAGCTCAAGGTACTGCGGTGCTCAAGAGATGATAACCAGGTGAAAAATGTTCCTCCTTCTGACGTTTATCGGCTCGATCGATGTTTCCACGTTGATATGGCCACGTAAATGGTACCACTGACGTTTTCTCTGCAATGGTAGAATAGAAGTGACATTGATTGTCAGAATTATGGAGTGTTAAAGTGAAACGTTGGACTTAGAGTCCGCGACATTCGATTTGAACGGAAAGTTGACATTATTTTTAAAGCTGGACATAGATAAAATATCGATGTTAAACAACTTCCGATCTGTTTCGAACAAAAGATACACGAAAAACAAAAGTATATTTCATCGTTCGAATGAATATTTCATATGTTGAGACATGGTAACGATTAAGAAAAATATCCATATGTTGATTAATATTTTATTGGCATTTGCACAGGAGACGAATGAAATTATCACATCTTCCTAAATTCTGGAAATTTTTAACTAACGATCGAGTTAGTTTGTCTTAGAGGTAATTGTTAGATTCGTTATTCGCACGTATAGGAAATTTTAAGATGTTCACGCAAATATAAAGAGCAGTAGAAAATGGAAATAGATATTATCACGCTTCGATTATTTGTGTAATAATTACACGATGATTCCAAAGTATTATTTTATCAGGAAATAATGTAAAGACAAATTCGCGTAGGAGCAAGTAAGTCAGTTTTTATTAAATGGAAAAACTCTTGAAGCTTACCGATCAATTTATAGCGTCCATAGTATGAAAAATCCTCTTGTGTACAGCAAATCGTAAAAGCATCAGTTTATTATACGACGATGTCTTTTTTTATGGGTCTTTAGAGACACGAAGGTGGAAGATGTTATTTTCGAAACGAAAAATACTGCAGGGATCGAGGTAAATGTCCTTTTTATTTGAATTAAAAATTTATGCTTTTATGGTTGCGCATTTGAACAATGTTTTGCATTCGAGTCAATTCACGCGAGAATATGATCTCAAAAGGAAATAAAATGTATAAATTTAAAAAATTTAGAAAGAATGACTTTTGTTTATGTGGCTATTATATGGAATCCCTGTGTATTATTATTACATTCAATCACTTAACGATATCTGATCAAGACAAGTATCTTCTTCCTTTCAGTAAATACATTTTTAAATAAAAATGATTTTTCGTACTTTTTTTAAACTATTTATTTTATTTTTTACTTTTTACTCGTTAACTATCATTCGACAATATACATTGAATCCCATTGCGGGATAAAAAGATTTTTTCAGATTTCGTCTCAACTAACCAGACGATCATTTCCAACAGAAAAGTTGTCAATTTTTTGAAATCATATCGTATTGTCGTCGGAAATGAGCATACGTTCCGAATTCATCTATGTAGCTCCTCGGGGAGTGGGTGAAATTTCGCTTACAAAATTCCACCCAGACAGACAGGCAGACAGACAAACAAAAAAGTAAGCTAAAATAGAAAAAAAGTTTGTCAATTTTGTAAATTTGTATCGTATTGTCATTGGAAATGAGCATGTGTCCCAAATTACAACCCTGTAGCTGGTCGAGGGGTGGGTGAAATTTCGCTTACGGAATTGTACCCAGAGACAGACAAACTGAAAATTTAGCTGAATAAAAAACACTAAAAACGTAAAAAAATATGACAACCATTTTTCAACTTTAATCATATTATCTTACATCGTACGCAAAATAACGACTAATAACATAATATATTCTGAGCATAAATTAAGATCAAGTAATAAATATCGAATTTTATTTCTTCGCTAAAGCTTCTAAAAGTAATCAATTAATTGAAAGAAATGTATGCATATGTACCGCTGATTATAAAAGTGGTCTAACAATAGCTTAATAATAAAAAAAAAATGTGTAGCTTATTTTGCGTTGTATCGATTTACATTGTAACGACGCAGCACGCTTCCGCAAGGTACGTAATCGTAAATTGAACCGTAAAATGCAGCTGTTATTCGTATAAAGTAACTACTCGCATTTACGCGATTAAATGAAACTTATCTTATATTTTCTAATTATTCCGTTAATTTGGAATTTAGGAAAAGGCATTTTTTCTCCAACGTACTTGCGAGAATTGTACAGTCAGGTAAAAGCTTGACGTTACAAACGCAAATATTTTATTAAATACCACGTTACGTAATAAGAAGACCATATGCGAAACTCTACACACGAATCTAGCAACTATCAAGTTATCAGTTCAACTATCTCAAAATACAAAGTTTAATAAACGTTTCACAATAACGGGAGAAGCAATTTTTTCGAGTTCGTACGAGCTATAAACCCAACTATCGCGCGTATTACGACTCAAGTTAAAATTCACGACAGCTGAACGTGAAACGGAAACGCGTGGTATCTCAATTTAGATGAACGTTAGCAACGTTGCAACTGGAAAGGCTGGAAACTTGCTATTTATTTTCCGACCCAGAAACAAGAAACGAGGAAGTTTTTTAATTCGTGTTCGATCGACGTCCGAGAGATTTAAAAACATGAATTGAGCGTAGAAGAGGACGCGGATGGCGGAGGTCGCTAGGGGCGATCAGGGTACGGAAAACCGTAGCTATTTAAAATATACAACGTGGTAACATCGATACGGGGCCTTTTGCATAGCGATTCGGCTGTAACAAACTGCCTTCAGCGAGTTTTCATTAAATCAGCGCTCTATATACGTGTTATCTATGAAAAAAAAAACAAGAAACTGGAGGGTGAAAAAGAGCGATGGAAACCATGATTTCCAATAAAGGAGTAACAAAGTTATAGTTTTTGATGCGTCGAATGCACCTATGTTGACACTTTCACGAAGAATTAATTTAGAAGGTGGAAAGTTCATTATACGACGGCATTTATATGGATTCTATGGCAAATTACAGTAAATGAAGCGTGCACGAGATGAAAGCCGACGCCTCGCGCGACCGTTCAACTATTTAACTCATTTTGATCGTGATTGGTAGTTAATGAGTTTCCCCGGGGCAGCTACAGCTACGAAACAGCGTTGCCTCCCAGAAATCGTAGCTTAACGGGAATAATCGTTTCCGAACGTCGTTATTCGTATTCGCTCCATTAAAATTGGACGATCGCGCGTCACTGCTACGCGACCTCCCTTCGTTGCTTCCTACATCGTCGACAAATTAATGCCAGGGAAACGACATTTAGGTTAAATAGAATTTACACCAAGGATCTTTCAGCCGCCATTTGACTTGTCGTTAAATTCGTTTGAAAAAGCGTTAATAGTCGAACGTTCGCTATTGTCGAAGGAAATAATTTTCTTTTTGTTATCTAATCTTATACTTTGATTATCTTCCACGTTTATTTGTACGACGATATTTATTCAGGCTGAGATTTTTCAACGACTTTTCTAATAAAATTCTAATATCTCGAAACATTTTAATAAAATTTTTTAGAATTTTTTAATGTTTACCCGTATTTCTGGTTATAGCGACGATAAAAGATATTATAGTCGCAATTTTCAGGACATAAAATTGCACTTGAACAGTTAATTAAGCGTGATCGCTCTTAAATGCTAAACTTCCTTAGTTTGCCGAGGAAAGATTTGCCACAATCTGTCGGCGAACTTTCGCCAAGTTAATGTTCGACCGAATTCGAATAACTTGGTTGCACGCGATAAACGGCGCGCAAATTGCGATCGGGAGAAAAGCGAGCGAAAGTGGTAAGAAGGTTCGTATCTCGGGTCCGGACGAAGGATCGAACAGTTTAGGAAACAGCAGGGCGGATGATCGAATGGAATTGAATTAATTCAAATTGATTCGAATATTCGGGTAAACAAAACGAACGTGAAAGAATAATATTTTTCCCGTCTCAAATGAAAAGAGAAAGAAGGAAGGAAATACGAAATATTAGCAAACCGCGTTATCATCCTACCTAGTGAAACGTTATCAAAACATTTGTACAATTCTATCGTTGCTGTAACTTTATTTGTTTTGCGATTTTAAATTTACGTCCAATAGTGTATCGAATATTGTGTGGCTTACATTTTCCTTTTTTTTTTTTTTTTTATTTTTTATTCAACACTGACAAGTGACATCGTGAAATATTTTTGGTCGACTGCGAATCAATTTATTTACACGTGGTATAATTCTTTCGGCCGATTAAACTTTAACGTGAAATTGCTTTTTTCAGTGAGAAGTATTCTTTTTTTGTTTTGTTAGATCAAAATGACAAAACGTGAAGATCTATTCATCCGTATAGCGAACCTACGATATTTCGAAATAATATTTTAACGTTTCTAGAGGTAATCTTCTCTCTGTTTAATGTATAAAAGAAATTGGCCAATTGCAGATGTAGGATAGTTAGGTGTATTTTATTCTTAGAGCTAGCAGCGAAAGTAATGGCAGGAAGAGGTAAGTTTCTCTGGACTCGCGTATTTCACGAGTTCGATAAATCGACGCAAATTTGCACCGCGAGGGCCGTGGCCCAGTTTTTGATCGGCCTAGAAAATCTGGAATTAATTCAGCCGACGATTATCGAAGTCTGTGGTTGTCTGTCGGCGCCAGCCGATTGCAGAGAACTGCGCTCTACGGCTCCAATGATTTCCAGAGAGATGTGCCAACGGGACGATTCCTCTTATTGCACGTACTTCCTGTCACCGCGTATTGACCTGGAAATCCATAAATTCCGGCGACAATATCGATGCTGATCGAGCGTGCGAGAGCAAGACAGCTAACATACGTGCGAAATATAAGCGCGAGCGAGAAAGAAATGTTTCAGGTAACGTCAATATGTTTCCAGCTAACGCTCAGATTGCGGCTTTATCGGCTGTAAGATTTAACGTAGTATTTTGAATTGACGAATTCCCTATCTGTATCGCGGTTTTCGATTATTCGGTGATCGTGTCACGGCCGTCGATTATTTCGCTTTAGTTTGAAAATTCTGGAATTTGATGTGTTGGCTGGAAAATTTAATGGCACGAGATAACGACTTTTTCCAAAGTAATTTCTCTTTTGCTATATAGTTAAATTTTTATAAATTCTTATAAATATGCAAAAAATTCCATTGTTTTCCTAATGATCACACGTCGAAGAATATCATTATGTGATCTTATATTTAGTACGATATAAAAGATAGCGAACAAATATATTGTTTGTCAAGCGAAAAGAAAACAACAGCTTATAGCTAACTATAACAGTACGTTAAATTGGAACCAGTTATATAGCGAAATTATAGCGAAAACTGAGGATGCAATACTATCGGTATAAAACGACTACTCTCGACGATTCATACGTATACGATAAAACCGTCAAGATCTAATTTATATTCTGACAATAGAGAACGACGAGTGCGCTTATTCACCGCGATGGGCCATTAATAAACAGCGTGTACACACCAGCGACTTTCAAATCCATTTTGCCGAAAAACCGCTCCCACGACACAAGACTGTGGATGCGCAATTTCGATCAATTTTTTATAAAGAATTTATTCGAGTCACGGCTTTAAACCCGTAACACTTTTCGATTCGACCACCAGTTCCCTCGCTGGTATTTTCTGCCAAGCTGCAGCTCGGGTGATTTTTAACCCGAGATACCCCTTTGTTTCCTGTGCGAAAAGTAATCGAACGCGAGAGGATATCCGGCGCGCATAAAAAGATAGTAAATTTAATTCCGGCAAAACGGACATCGCCAGGAAAAATATTACATTGTAATCACCTGGCGGAGATTGAAGCTGGCCTCGGCATCAACGTGGTTCTTGTACATCGTTTTGCGCACAGATTAAAATCGTGTTTTTCCGCGAAACGCCTTTTTACGGATTATACCTCGAAGCTTGGACTCTCGTTGTTTTTCATACGCAGACACGCAGAGCTTTGTGCTTCGTTAGATGCCTGCTGTTTCTCCCAGCTGCTGTTCTTTTATTCCAACTCGTTCCAACTATGTTCGGGGTCTGTTCGACCGTTCGATAAATCATGGAGAGTTTAACATGATTTAGAAAGATTCCACTTGCGACAGCATTACTTGGTAAGCTCGAACATATATTAAACGCAATATGATAAAGGAGATACGAAGAGTACCAGTTAAAGAAGGAATATTCTATTAGCCTAAATACAATTGTTTGTGAAAATATCGTTGCAATTATCGTATTGCTTCGAGCTAAGGAACAATATACGTATTTGGAATTCAAAATTACGTAATTGTAACTGTACCATTTTTTGGATATCGTTCCTTTCGGTTATTTGCTTCCACGTTCGCTTGTATTCGAAACTTATTCGGTATTAAATACCATTAATCGTTAAGTTTTATTTTTTGTTCGAAAATTTAAAACTGCTAGAAGCTAACTAGTGTTGCAGATAATGTCAGAAATGTATAAAAATTTTGAAAGTTTTGTTCGGAAACAGTGCGTTAAAAATGCAGGGCGAGATTTTTAGCAAACAGTTTATTTCGACGTACGAGGAACTGCGATAATTATTCATAACAGTTATTACACGACCGGTGAATCATTTGTTTTTTACGATTCTTGGGTGCGTGCTCGCGTTTCAATCCTTTTTTTTTTTTTTTGTTTTTTTTTTTTGTAGACTGTTCAATGATGCTGTTTTGTAAAAAGAGATTAATTATTCCACGTAATATGCCGAGGTATTAAATGACAGAGATGAATGAATAATTGAAAAAGTGCAATATTTCCGTTGATTAACTGTAATCCCACCACGGCAACTTTAATTCTCTGAATACCGGGACTAGATTATTGTACATGGTACGGTATTAAAAATTTTTAAAATTATAGATAGTAACGTTGTATTGACCTATCTTGTATCTATTCCATTATATTTTAGTATCAAACAATAGATATAGTAAAATATCGCAAGGACACAAAAACACCCGAAATATAAATTGTAAACGTACTATTAACTAATTTTTTATTTATTTATTTAAAGGATACTGGACTCCAGTAAAATACAAATATTTATAAAATATGTATTCACGATACGTATCTAGGATTATTTTACTATTATAAATTACACTATGACTTGATATTTATCAAGCGTCTTTTAACTGAAAGATGATGTTTCTATTGGATTATCGTAGAAATTTCTATGGTTCAAACTATTATTCAGTTCGATCGAACCTAAAATCCAAAGTGTAAATTTTTAACAAGGCAGTAATAATCAATTTAATAATTCGTTCGAACACGGACGAAAGATATAAAATTTGGAAGGTATGCAAAAAATTACAATGTAAATGTCGGAGAAGAAATTTCTGTTGAAACGCTGGAACACAATAATTTTCAGTGATAACAATAACAATAACAATATTCTGTCTTTTGTTCGAAAGACAAACACAGAAGGATATTCTAAGGCCTAAGGTATCGAACAGATGTACATACAAAAAATTGAGAACGTAAGCATCGAAAAGCAAAAAGCACTGCAGACACGGACAGCCTAAAAAGGACGAAAAGCCAACGTATTTTTTTATGTAGCAATTTTATTATCCCGTTATCCGAGATCTTGTTGACGATGTCGGTGTCGCGTCGTTATTTCAGGACTCGCAATAGTATTGCCCTTTTGCGCGGATCACCGTGACGAAGCAGAAAAGTAAAATTACGAGGCGGCTTCACGTTACGACCAGATTTTAATCCTGTCATTGAATCTTATGAAGTGTAGAGAAAATCTAGCCTTGTTCTTAAAAGATCTTAACATTGCGATTTTCTCTGCTCAAACTGCTCGTTCATCTTTGACAAGTACTGTCTCTTTTCCTTTATAGATGTATAATCGAGTTTCTGGCAGTTGGTTTTACATTGATAGATAGAGGAAGATTATCGGAAACAATTTTGTTGGCCAGAGAGAGAAGAACTTTTTTACAAAGAGATTTGTAGTTGTTCGATGAATTTTCAAATACATTTACTTACTTTACGGTAGACTTCTTTGGGTCTCTTTTTCGATAGAATTAGTTAGAAGTGCACTTTTTATACATAGTTCTAAATTTAATCCTCTTTATTCGCTTACGCTCCAAATGATGAAATTTTACTCACGAACGTCGAAGTTTCTTTCCTGAAAATGCTGTTACACGTGTGGCTCAGAAACTGATTGCGAAAGAATTCGATAAGTGTTTCAGAGATTTTTCAAATTTTTAAATTTAATTATTTTAATTGCTAGTTAGGTCGATTAATATATTTTCATTGAAAGATATCGTGTAAAAGACCAAATAAATATAAATTACATTAATTCGTTTCTATCTGTTAACAGCGCGAACGTTATCATATAATGTGACAGTACAATTATGTAACATTATAAATGATATACTGTTATATAATACAATACTCTCTTTATGTTAAATCTGTATTTAACGAGATATAGGTTAAAATATTTTGCATGCATATTATTAGGAACGAACAGAAATGAATATTAATAAATCTCAATTATTCACACTGAATCTTTAACGTTTCACACGAAAAACACGTATATGCATAAATCATTTGAAAAATTTGTCAAACATTTCGTCATTTCACAGATGTGTTAAATACAAACGTATTATATATCCCTCTAAATTTCTACAACGTATTACGCAGTCGACAATGTAATATGCAATTCATATTTTAGTTCTTTACATTATTAACGCGCAATCACTGGCAGAATGTTATCAATAGCTCATTATGCAAACGAAGTTTCTTCTACGTAATTTCTCTTCGAAAAACGAAACGATTTCTGGTACATCTACCTGGTCTATATCCTGCTAAAAAATTTGAAAAATTCACAGTGACACATAGAAATACGATCCTTAATTGCAAAGGAATCGCAATGAAAACACGTTTCATCAAAGACTGTCGCTACAAACGCGAAGAACATCGCGTCGTTTGAGCTTCAGACGTTTTGGAAACTGTCCTATCGGCTTCGTATCGGATAGAGAGGACGGAAGAAAAATCGATCGAAGAGCGAGTGGCTTAAGGCCAGTTTCCGGAGACAACTGCCGGGGAACATTCGTTGTCCTGTAACGGCCTATACGTTATCCAGTAAGCCTGGAAACAACTTGTTAAAACAGTGAATAGCGGTTTCATCGCCTGTCTCGTGAGTTAAGGTGTCTCTAACTCAATGACGTTCTATGGCCCTTCGTTTCACACCCTCCATTCTGCTCTTCCGGCCATTTCTGACTGTATTTTCGCACCAGCGTACATTGTTACAGCTGAGTTTAAACCAGGTGATTCTATAACTTTTCCTGCGGCTTCACTGCCAGTTTTATAGGAATATAGCGCTCTAGACGAGCACTGTAACGTCGAAAGTGCGCGCGTTTCCTACTTTCAGTTCAATATTCAAAAGACTATGTAAGATGAAAATGAACAAATAAAATATGTATATATATTAACTGAAGATTACAGTCTAGCGTAACGTAAAATTTTGTTTATTCATTCAAATCTATATTTGCTCCTAGTACAGAACAAACTATTTAATCTTTGTTAATACATCATGGGGTTTGTCTACTTTTGTGATAATCCGTGTAACCAGGGCCAGCGCAAGGCAGGAACCCGGTCCCGCGTTTTGAGAGGCTCCGCGGTCTACTAAAATTATCTGCGATCATCGATAAGCCAAAAGAGATTTCCATATCTGGCTATTCTGTCAATAGAAAGTGAGGTAACAAATTCGATCAATTTTGATGAAGTTATCAAAGATTTGACGTCGAAAAATGCGAGAAAAATTATCTAATACTATTATTGGATTGTATTATTATTTAATATTCGTCTTATAAAAAATATATAATACGTAAGGGCATTTGTAAATAAATAATTCCTCGTTGTAAAATTTAAGCGTAGGATTTGAATGTGTATTCAGGCCCCGTAAAAGGGCACGTCGGTTCTGCGTGTAACCATCGTGAATAATCTCATCAAGCAGAATAATCTCCTCTATAGTTTATTTATACATTATGCTACGTTCACAAAAATAAGCCATGTAATATTTTAATATATTACATAACAGTTGCTTCTTATCGATATTCTCTATAGGAGACCATACAGGTCAGAATATAGAAATAAACAATGTTCATTAACTTACCTTTTAGTCGGTTTTTATAAAAGTATAATTGGAAATACTTCTCGTTCCGTCAATCGTATACCATCGCAATGTTTTATTCACTTTCTGTTCTACTTGCTTTTTATGAATATATCGCAAAATAGTTTATTCTACTAACTGGGCTAGCCAGGCGATCGACAATTTCGAATATATTCGCGAATAAATTTGGAACAACACAGGAAACAACGAACTATGATTGCAATTTGAAAGTTTCAAGCAAATAGGCGATAAACAGAGTTTACCCCGTTCGCCGTACAGTTTTGAAAACTGACAGCTGAGGCGCATAACTTCTCCGCAACGATATTTTCGGAACACCGTATGCAATTACGAATAACTAATTAGCTTGTCGATATCGGAAAAATTACAACATAGTTTCGGAACTAAGCGAATCGACAGAGTACGTTTACGTATTTCAGTCAACTGGATTTTAATTAAAAACTTTTTTTTTCACGGCTGAAAGCCTAGCGCTGGATAAATAAAAAAATTGTATCAAATTCCTAGAAGATCGTTTGAAAATCTTTCCCTTTGTGTACCTTACGCTCCGAAACTATAATCTTATACGATAGACCTTAAGACTAGAATTATTGAAATTCAAAAGAATATTTATGCAAGTATTCCTTTTATGTTCCTCTGTAGCGAAAGGTAAGGCTGTAGTCCAAAGTCTAAAGTCGTCCAAAGTCTAAAGTAGTCTAAAGTCGTAATCAAGTACTAAATGTTAATAAAGCGAAGAGGTCGAGTAGCGCAATACTCTATGAAATAGAAAAGTCGGTTGCATAAGTGAGAGACGCACTTTTCATTTTGCGCTTTATTTGTGTAATACGTTGTGAGACTACTGCAAAAAAAAAAAAAAGAAAATAATACATTTCTTTTACACCGTTTCTTCATAATGTTCTTGGATGCAAAGAGAGTAACAAAGAACATACACCTGCTGCTTGCTAGAATAGGGATGCAACAATGTAGTCGTTGAACGTGAATGGTATTATCGCTTCTTTTTAAAGGGTAAAGAAACGAATGTACATGGTTGCTGAAGACGTTGTCTTCCGCCGAGTTTTCCTATACGATCCGTTTCCTTTCAATTCCCAGTTTATCTCTGTACAGATGAAATTGACAAATTTGAAAGGATAAGGAACAGAATATACGAAAGTTCCGAGACTTTCTATTCGCTTCGTGGAATAAGGATGTTATCCTTACTGTTTATCTTCGATCTTTCCACCAGACGGTTGCTTCTGTATATTTCTGTGACATTTTGTTACAGCGAATTTGATAAACAAAGTACACAGGTTCGTCGAAATGTATTCGTAAACGACGAAAAAAATATATAGAAATTGTTTTAGAAAAAGGAAGAGGCGAAACCTAGACGCGAAAAGAAGGACTCTTACGAAAAGAAGTCGCTTGTGAATTAAACAAACCCGTGAAATAAATAAAAGAAAAGAAAAGCAAGAGAAGATAGAGAAAATCTCGAATACGAAGAGAAAGAAAGTAAGCAGAAGACAAAGTTCTGCGACGTCTTGAACGAAAAGCTGTGAGTTTCCACTTGTGAATCGCAGCTGCAAAGCCGACGACGATAATACCACGACGCTATAATCTCCGCTGGACAAGCAACAGCAGGGAAATTTAGATTCGAAAATTTCCGTGTGCTAAGTTCTCCTGGGCCGGTCATACAGCAGTGGTTCTTAGCTGCTTATCCCGTCGGCACGTTAGCACTTTTAACGCGTTTATCGAAGCTGGGATCGTGTAACCGGATTAACAGGTTCCCTCGAATAAGGGAGGAACTTTTATTTCTCGCCACCGAAAACGAGGTAAACAACGTTTTCCTATTATCAGCGTTTCTCCTCGTTTTGCGGGCGAAATTGTTTCTCCTTGTTGTCTAAATACATTATCAATTCATGAATTTACCTTCTTCTTCCCCCTCCATTTTTTTATTGTATTCAGAGTAGTAGAATTTGTCGTTGGTGATAACTTTGCGATAAGATTTATTGATAAGAATATTATTTAAAATCTTATTTAATCGATGAAAAGAAGAGTGAAATATTCGTACGAGGTAGATTTGTATCGTAACGAAAAGGAATTTTATATAACATAATTTATTGAATTGTACAAACGAAGATGGATAAAAGGTAATTTGTCAAAGATATTGTAACAATTCTGTGAAATCAGTTGATAGACTGGAAGCTTTAGTTGGAACTGAATCACAAAGTCCGTTCCTTGTTCCATTTATTTACATTCCTGGAATTAATACATTAGCTAGTAGATAAGAGTACTATCAGGTTTAAACTTTCGTGGTTAAAACGTCCCTTGAGAATTTACTGGCTGTGACGCAAAACCCGGCTTATATACTTTAATTAAGACTCGCTAATCCAATATGAAAAAGCGTAGCCAAGACTAAGAATATCATACCGGCAGAAAATTGAAAAGTTCCACATTTTCAATCTCTTGCCTACAGCTATACTTCTCCAGCGAAATTATACCTATCAAAATCACTCGAAATTAGACGCGTTCAATACGTTCAATTCGAAATTATTACAACTCTCTGACAAATAGTGTCTTAGGAAAAATCTATTCAATTATCAAAATTATAATTTCAACATTTTAATTTCTGCTAAGGTTTCTGATAAAATTAAGTATTCGCATTTTTATCTCTCTTACGTATTCTCTTCCATCATCCAAAATTCTTCAATATCCCTTTCCTCTCGTTCAGAAAGAACATCTCGAATCTCTTTTTTCTTTTCTTTCCTTTCCTTTTTCTCTACATTTTTACACGTTAGCCAGAGGTTCACGAGAGCCGTGTAATTCGGAATAATAACTTTTCGTAGAGCTATCGTTACGTCGCGTCGCGTCGCGTCCAGAGAATATCGCAGTCAAACGATGCTGAACTTGGTCACAAAAGCTCGAAGTTACCGCGGAGAAAGACACTGCTAGAAACTTTTACTTCTTTTCACCTATACACACGTGTATATATAGCACGTACACATACGAAGATGGGACATGGAAGCTGGGAATAAAGTTAACAGAGTCGCGTTTTGCGAGATGGATCTGCACGCTTTCGCCGTTTGTACAAATAAACGGTCCACCGTGTAATTACAAGAGTTCTTCGGGAAATTGAAATTTAGTCTCCGGCCAGTGTAAAGTAAAGAGGAAAATACGAATACCGTTTCGTTCGGTAAAAGTTGCTCGTTTCTCTTCAACGTCCGGAAATAGAGTCGCAGACGTCGTAGTTTCGTTTCGGAGTAACTGTTCTTCTTTGACTATCGCCGCTTTAACTCTCTGCACTCGATTCGCGTTTCAAGCCGTATAAATAAAAACGTCGAAACTCGATTGAGATTAATAGTTGGTACGACCCTGCTTTTCTATCAACTTGTCAGATATCGAAGGTGCTACTACACATTTTGTACATTTTCCGTTAAGCTTTCTTTCTAAGGGTGGCGTTTACTCTTTAATTCCTCTTGTTGATAAAATTGAATTCTTTCTTCATACACGTTGCACACTGTAAAAACCGATGGCTCGAGAAGTAAATTCGAACGAATTTATTCGAGAAGAGCTTTCACCTTCTGTTACAGAGAGTACGTTGGCTCCTGAAAATTTATGTTCACGCGTGTTAAATATCTTTTATCGCGTGAACATCAAAGGGAAAATTGTTATCAAAGAGATTAATATACCGAAGCTTGTTATAAGATCGCGTCAAAGAATTTAACGTGTGGATCGTTCGTGTACACGCATAAATTAATTCATAAAATTGCTAAAATGAAAAGTTTACGGTAATTTGTAACATTTACAAGTTGCCATCGTGATATCCTTTATTTTCTTGAATAATATTTCTTAAATTACGTGTATATAACACATTGACATTTTTTCAATTTCCTTATTCAGTTATTGCAGTTTTCCACAACATTAAACAAAAACATATCTTTTTTTTAGACACATGACATTGAAGAGGAAACAAAGTAATCCTTCCAAAAAATCCAATTGTTTTAACGTTGTTACAATGAAAAACTGACTCGATACCATGATGTGCTGTCATTGAACAACATATGAGTGTATTTGTACAGAGTCGGTATGACATGTGTTAATTTGCATCGGTTGTGTGCTGGTTAGTGTACATCAACGTTGACGTCTGTGAACGTTGTCCGCCGGTATCGTTCGCCACTTTGTTACAAATAAAACAAGCCCCTCCAACGTGGTTTCTATCCTCGTTTCGGCACGATATTGCTGTAACGAGTCAGTTACGGCATCACAAAGGGACAGAAATGAAAATTGAAGCAACCGTTGCGAGTTAACCTCACGCAAAACAGAAACGCAACAGAATAGGAGAAAAGAATCAAAAGAAAAATACGAACGGAAAATATCAAATAAAACCATGTATTCTTAACGAGGTTGTCCAGAGAACAGCTTGGTCGTTGTTTTCGAGGATCAACGAGGAAATGCTTTGTCTTTTAATTCTTTCCAAGCTGTGGAATTATTCTTTCCGAGGGACGCGTTTCCATAGAGACCGTTGGACTTCCTTTTTACGCGTTCGTACCATTTGCGAATGAAACTCCTTATAAGATTTCGTCGGTTTCATAATTATTTCACGCGAGAAATTAAGCCAATTTTCAAAGCTACCATCTTCAAAGGAACGCGAGTTACAAATTTTGAACGTTTGAAATTACGTTTCTAGGTAATACTTAAGATTAGCATGGGTCGAGGCTGTTTCAAAGTTACGTACGTTACGCGGAAATGTTTCTGCAAATACTTTAGCGACTTATCGCATCCAATCATAAAATTACGGTAAGTTGAAACTTGAAACGATTCAAACTATTTATGTTCTCCGATCCTAGACACTCGATTCTCCCATGCATCTTCGACATGCAAAATTCACTCATTCTCCGTAAAAGGTCGCACCATATTCCTGTTCGCACGGTACCACAGCTCACAGTCGATGAAAAGGTTTCCAAACGATCGATCGATCTGAAACGCGAAACATTTCGGGAAACGTCGGAATGTAAGAACGAGAGACGACGGTGACCACTAACGTAAAGAGGAGAAATGCTTTCGGCTATTTGTTCACCCGACCCATTTTACCAGATTCGATGGGCCGCGGACTTATCCGGTGAGTTACGTCGCGAAAGTTCCACGCGATTTTTCGGTTCAGCCAGTTTGTCATTGCTTGTTCTATGCGCGCGCCACTTTCAAGCCAAGTAACTTTACTGTACACCCAGCGAAATTCGATTTCCAAGCGAGAAATCTTTGATCCTGATCGCTCTTACCAACTCTCATCGCTTCTCGCGCCAACTTTCGACTCTGCGAAACTCGAGATGCTTCGCAACGTTGTCGGTTAACGCGCGTTTCTTCCTTGTCCGGTCGCAATTAAGACCGCATTCTTGTGTCAAGATAAGCGCTAATCGACCTCTCCTTTTCGCATTCGCTGCTTTTTCTTCGTTCCCTTGTTTCTTCCTCTTCGTATAAATAACGCAAACTGTCCCTTGTTAATGGAAGAGTCGAAATAGCAATCGATGCGTCTGACACGAAAATTCGTAGCATAAATAAAAAAATGAAATTAATCTTCCATTTAATTGCGTCGGACTCTTAGTTGAGCTCTGTCGAATAATTAGTCTGAAAGCTAAAAATAAATTATTTTGTACACGTACATGTACATGTATGATCTGGTGATTTGGTATACGGATGCTGTACTGTAGCGAATTGTTTGTTGTTGCTCCATCAATATCGAGGAGAAGTATTATAAAATACGAAAACAATACCGATCGTACGATTTAGACTTTTTTTTCTAAATCGGTCATTTATTTACTGTATCTCAGCTGCAATAGCAAATACAACTCAAGTTGTGTAATCAGGGTTACACAACTTTCTCGGTGTTACCGTGAACTTTGAAAGTTCGTAACATGTTTGGTTTGTAGAAGCAGGGTTTATAGCTTGATACTTTAGAGAAGCTACGCTACAAATTTCAGCCAGGAAGAAGATCGTAGGATCATCTTATCTTGAATGTTAAAAAATGGGTGATGGAATAGAATTTACAACTTCTCCAACTTTTGAACGATAACATATGCACTAGTAACACGTTGTGCACAAATATCATAGGCTGATTTATGTTTGCACATAAAATATCTTGTATTTACTGACAATTTTACGCTTTGTATTGTACAAGTATTTGCTTCGTACTCGTATTTGTCTCATAAAATCAGGAGCACGGAGATATTAACAAAAAGTGATTAGCAACAACTCTAATTACCATTTTGTATTACGTATCGAACATTTGTCACAGAAAACAGCTGATTCGAAGTTGCAGGCGATTACAATTAACGGATCCGCTAACATCTATTAACAGTTTATAGGAAACAATAGCTAAATGCTCGTTTTCCATTGGATTAACTTTTCTAATTCACGTTCCACGTATCTTCGTCGTGGCCGAAACTGAATTCACTAAAACTTTGCTGAAATTAACCGAATTCCACGCAGTAAAAAGTATAGTTTGTGGCTTGTTGACTTCGTGATAACGCGAGCGTAACTATGGTAGAACGTTTCTCCGTTATTTGGACATCCAATTTTTTTTCGATACGAGAATAAAGTATCGTCATGATTCTTTTGTCCCGTTCTTCTTCAGTACTCAGTTTTTTTTTTTTTTTTTTTTTTAGAAATGATCGATTGTATCGTCTCACAACGCTGGTAATATCATCCGTACAAATTATACTGCGTTCCCTTTATGGTTTTCTCGATGCTTCTTTTACTCTTTTTTCTCATTTTCATGTAAAAAGTGAAAGAAGCTTACTTCGTCTTCGAAAGATGCTCTCGGTAACTAGGTCTTCGTTCCACAGGGAAGAAATAAGCCTGCTTAGAAGAATTCTCGGCAAGCATGTCCACGCTATAAGCGACTGTTCTAAAATAGCTTTCTTTAACAAACACTATGCCCCTTACGATACAACGTAATTTACAGAACAGAAGTAATACAAAGAAAATGAAACAGTTGTGATCGTCGATTATAAAATAATATTATACGTATGTATGTATATGCAAATATATGCCGGCTTCTGTATATTTCGATTCATTTCCAAAAGTATCGCATGGCCGACAGCCCAAGCCATAAACGTTTCGTCAGGGTTTGGACTAGATAGCAGCTTTGAGTGGTAATATTTTTAAGGAATACCACGGATATATTTTCGCCATAGTTTCGGGGTGCCGACAAGGGATCCTCTAATGCCTCACAATCCGCAGCCGAGGATCATGTGCACGATGCCCATGAATCGGGGACACTCGGCGTCACGATGTCCGATGGTACGTGAAAACTGGATAGAGCGATAAGTGTTTTCCAGAAGAATCCGGCTACGCGGAGGAGGACGATGAAGCCTCTGGCAAGAGGACTGAGTGAAAAAGTTCAGCATTTGGAATCTTCGATATACGTATTATTTAACACGTGTTGTTCGAACCGATTCGTAACTATTAATCACTCGAACAATATCAAGAATAACCGATGAACATTTATTAAGTAATTTCAATTTACGACACGTACAGTTTCGGATTGACGATACAATTAAAACAATGTTCGTTATTGCAACAAAGAATCACATGCGCTAACAATATAGTTGTCTATCGTTTGTAATAGAGGCGAATATTTTGTCAACTAAGAATCATCGTGATGTAAAATCTGTTCGTTCGCTATTTTTCGTAAATTATTGTCATCGATGTTTCTCTTGGAATAGAGCTGCACGTACGCGTGCTTATTCGTACGGTAGGTAGAGTAACTGCGATATGACAGGTAATATAGCAAATAGACAGGATAAATGGACACTAACGTAAAATAACGTTTTAAGTCGTAAATTTCATAAACATTATCTTTTGTTGCATTGCGGTGCGCTGCAATTTTTTATCTGGAACCGCGGGAAAGCCTTCATTTTTTACGCTCGAGCAACGAAACATTTCTGACATAGTGCTTTTTATGATTTCCATTGTAAGCCGAGGAACGACCCTCCATTCGTCGCCAAGAAGTTTGTTTAGTATGAATGTCGAACCAAGCAATTTATTGCATAGTATTTTATGCTTGGAAAGCATATTTTACGGTATCAACCGTACCTACAGCGGAACGGAATTTATGGGTTTTGTGAGACACCTCGTTGCTTCTGCCTAGACGCGTACCTTCCTTTTCTCATGCAGTATAATTCTTAAGGATATCATTGCAGTCAGCATTCAGCGAACAAACAGGATTATAATCATCCGAACGTTAGCGCACGAGGAACGCGAGAAATTAATTAAAATTAGTTTTAATTGAAAATACCTTCGTACTACGTGGAAAACTCGAAATTCACTCTATATCACGCGCAGTACGACTTTTCTAGTTCTAGAGAAACTTTATGCATGTATCGACGACATCGAGTATCGTATTTGGTACTCGAAGAATTCAAATACTGGTCGAGTATGTTAAATTCACTGGCGTTAGATTCCGAGATGGTATTAGGCGTTCTGGAATCTCTCTTCACGGTCTTCGTTAAATCCGTTAAATTTATTTCGTCCGTATCACGTTTTAACGTCGCCTTTAATATTTTGACGCAACATAACTCCACAAGAAAGTTACTATCTTTCAATGAAATCAAACGTGATATCCTCGATCTCTTAATTTACGTCTACGTTCTACCTGTCGCTTAACTTCTCGGATTATTCCATTTTCTCACCTCAAATCTGCGATAGAGTGATTTAACACGAAATGTCAGCTAATAATTCGCTAAATTCGGCTGAGAAATCATTACTCGATTTAAAAAAATGTTGTCTTACCGTCTTATCTCGAACTCGTGGTAAATTAATTCCAAGCTGTAAAAAACTGAATCTAAATATTCGTGAAAAGTTGATCGAACTCGGGAGATTTCTCAAAATATCAGTCGTTAGATAAGGTAGAGTTTAACATACGGTGAATCTGAATACGATGACATTGAACCAATTGGAACGTTGAGCTACGAACGGACTAAATCACACGAGTAACACGCGTATGTATCCAATTTCGCCAATGACTGCTGTCTCCTCCCAACTACATTTATCAAGCGGACAACTAACAGTCTACCAGCGCGCAGTGATGTGCAGACACGATAGACAATTCGTAACATTTGTAACAATGCACATAGAAGCGTCGAGTAGAACGCGCAACCGCATTCTCCGAAGTGTTATAACTCAAATATCTAAATGTTTGATTCCATCCTCGACTTTGCACTAGTAAGTGTATGTATCAGGTACAGGTACGAAGAAACCGTTTACGAGCAAATAGTTGCACAGTCAGTGTTTGAAGTGTATCCGGAATGCTTAGAAGTGCACAGCGAAGCTGTTAAAATAAACGAAATTCAACGGATAAAAGCGACTTTTAATCTCGATTACCAATCTCGTTCCGTTTCCTTACGAACGATAGTTCCATTACTGTTCGTATTTACAATTTTCAAGAATTAACTAATGGACGCTTGATTATCGAGGGAAAACCTTCGATAAAACCAGTTTTGGATAATTCAATCAGGTATCGACCGATTACGATGGTCCGACTGTAACATGTACGTATACCAGACGAAGAATTATTTAACTTTATACTCAAATTGTTATCGATAAATTGTATCTATTCATTAGTATCAATTATTCACGTTCTATTTGCTATACGAATGAATAACCAAATTGTTGGAAAACGCGATTAATTACAAAATGTCGAATAGAGTATTACGTGATACATAATTTGGCAAGCAAAATGAGGACAAAAGAAAGAACAAGTATTCGTAATTTGGTACAACGATGATATTAACGTAATGGTCGAACGAATTCGCTTTAAATACGATTTCGAAGGATATCCGATTTCGTTGTCTAACTACCGGTTCACCATAGTTTACCAGATAATTCAATTGGGGTCTATGCGATGATGAATCAGTATGTAAATGATGCCCATTAATCAAATGTCATTGTATTAGATTGGACGCGGAAACAAAATTGAGCATATAATGCGTAATAACGCGTTATGAATTCAACGATCAGAAATGAGAAACATCGGATTCGATGTAAAAACTACATACAGCTTGTTTGATGCTATTTCATTAGGATTAAAATCAAAGGTAGATTTCTAGAAGACCTGGTCTTTAAAGAGTATTTTCGTTAACTGCGTGGTATCGTTTGCAAGTTTTCAATCTACAACAATATAATTTCAAATTATTCTCCTTTATCTCGTCTGATATTATTTCCTCCACAGAGTCGGCTACTGACGTAATAAAACAGAATTTCTTTCCAACGCACGGATATTAATATAATATATGGTAATGTAATCGTTGACCATTTCCACCAGGCAACGATATCGCGTAAGAAATAACCTGATATGCCAAAAGAATGAAACGGGACGGAGCAAGCTTAGAATCGAAAGCTTTTATTTACCACTTTCAACGGCGCTGTAGTCCCATAACCCCGGGCTAAAGCACACATTACTCAGGAAAGTATCTGAACCGGTAGCACAGAGTAGCCTTCGTCTTTTATCCCCGCTGTTAATCTATATTTGTTCTGAGAGTTAAAGCAGTTTGTCCAGCAAATTTCAGTGACCGATTAACCAAACCACGATTCAAACATTCGCCGCTATTCTCGACTACTCTGAAAAATACACGCGACCAAATGTCCTCTAAATAAACTAGATTTCGCTTGTATTGTATCGAGATTAAATCAGCTAACTGTAAAATCAGGACAGTCTGGATATCGAAGGGACATTGGAACATTCAGCGTTTCGTTTACGCGAATGTGGATCGTGACGAGGAATCGATGGCTCCATCGCATCGAACAAGTCGGTTCCCTTCTGCTGACCTTATGTAGGTCCATCGTGGTTGTAGGTAAAATTATTTGGAAATTGGCCGGGGCGGTTAAACCGCCGACTCGTTTGTACGCTATTCCGAGCACGTGTGCGTCTTCCGAACTTGCGTATTATTATTCGTGGTACTCGCATTACCGAGCGAAGCGGAGAACCTCGGACCGGGATACAAATCCCTCGACGTTGGACGAAAACGCGCGTGGAAAAATGTGTTTCGTCTATAGGTGTGGGTCGTTGCAAGCTGCTCGAACACCTCAGCGCAAGGCTATGGCGAAGCGTTTTCAACGGGGTGGCTAAAATTGCCTGGAGTTGCTGGAAAAGTTGCACCTGCATCTGCTTCCAACGACGTCGTTGTCAAAGATAGGGATTTGTCTGACGCGCGAAATAGAAATTTGGACGTTTAGGAGAATGAAAGATAGCGCAGCTGCCGCTTACCTTACGTATAAATCGTGTCGCACGGTTAAACTTCGCAAAAGCACGAATGTTTTGACAAGCGTTTATTGATTTTCGTCATAGTTGCGCTGTTTCACGAAGAAAGTATGACGTTGGATATCGTTTCTTGATAATTCAGTATGTTGTGGTCTCTTAACATTGACAGTTACCTGCGTGTAAATAAGAAAGGACCGAATAAACAAGTCGTTTTTAAGCGTTACTTTTTATATAAAGAGTATTCGTAAGGTGTTTGACGTTCCATACACGTTGTACGATTATTATTATTTATTACAAAAAACCTTGATTTGCTAACTTAGTCTATGGAGAAAGTTCGTAGTATTGTAAGTATAAGCTTAACGCGCTGGCTGTGTAGTTTTAAGATTAATGCCATTTCTTGATGAAGTTTCGTGATTCATTGCGGAGCAACCTCGCGGAGTAATTAAATCGTTTGACAAGTAATACGTAGCACTTTAGCACTTTCAATGCCTGACGTTCAATCGAAACATTAGTTTCCATATTAATTCCAGTTCACTTAAGAGAATACTCAAGCAGCTCCATTCACAGCGAACGGTCAATTTACGTCGAAATGAACAATCTTATGATTACTCTACATAGAACTACTGTGTGTACCTCTCGTAGATATATTGTACATAGTATGTATATATGTATGAAACCCTTCGCAAATCGATACTTTCGTGTAACCTATTGGAAATAATTTTTCCCTCCGATGAGATCTGTGGCTAAACGTTTGTTGCTGTTACAATTTGTCCATTAACAAAAATATTTGTCTTCGTGCAACTGCCTGCTGTTTTGTTCGCATTTCTCTTCTCTTCGTTGAAATATATAGAAACAAGGACAGCTGAGAACTAAATTTAAGACGACGCGTAACGGCGAATTTATTAAAGGACGTATACTATCTCGATTAAAATGGTAAAATCGATTTAAATCGAAGACTTTAATTCAGTTGGCGAATCGATCAAAATCAATATCATTTATTTAAAAAGATCGTTAAGGTGCACGGATTTTTTCATTTTTCGCTACTAGTCTTCCCAGCAACTACCGATATTTTTTCTTCGCCTCCTGCAAACTTATTCCTTGTCAACTTTCGATACTTTTATCGCAAACAATATCTGTTGGCAATCGTATTATCTTAGCATATAACGATCGCGGATAATCACCGGTAAAACGCGATTTTGAGACAGTCTTAAACCCAGCAATTTATTAGGCTCTTCTCGCGAGAAACCCACTTAAAGCCCTCTTCAATTTCTTATTACGTTAATCCTCTGCAAACGAAGCTACCTCACCATTTCGAACCTTCTTATCTTTCGATCAGCAAGAAACCGTGTTCTCGTGTAGCTCAGATGACATCGTCTAATCTATCTTTTAGATGTCGAGCAGTCCTCGACGAGACTCGAGATGCAATTGAATTCATCTCGACTAGCTTCGACTCGTCGTGTCAATCCGTTTAAGAAGAGAAGCAACCAGGTTCGTCGTTAAGGAGAGAAGCGAATAAATTGTTCTTAGGGAGGATTGTTCTAGGATTATCGTTCTAAGGATAAATTAAAGCTATCGTCGAGTTGTTTTTTCTCCCAAGTTTCCGATCTGGGGACGATGTTCGATTCGCCAGAGTCTATCGCGACTCTGTGATACCCGAAAGCTGAGATTAAGACCTCGAAAGAAAAGTAATCTGTAGCTGACGGCAACGGCATACTATTTGCCTAAGTGGTAGTTAAACGTAATCAAATCGTTCGGACAAACAGCGGGCCCGGAGTTCTCGGATTAAATAGAGAACGATTATTCGAGCAATCGTATCCTACGGGTCGGTATCCGATTACCATTTGTCTGATAATCACGATACAATGGCTAATTCTGCTGCGCCGGTGTTTCGATGCACAACGAAGCGAACACTGGCGTAGACGCGACCCGAAATTGTCTGGGGGTTGCGTAATGGAGTTTTGGATCAGTTGGTTCGTATTGTGTCGGCAGTTGTTCTCGTCAACGTCGTCAGACGTGGAAACCGCATTCCCGCGATCCGCGGTATCATGCACTCACAATCAGTGGCGCAGCAAATTGAGCGATGACGTTTCCCATTGCGCAGAAACGAATCGACGTTGCTTCACGCAATCAACCTACGCCGGGCAATGATTTTGATCTAGTTAAAATTAAAGGGTTGGAGTCGCAGGTCAGCCTCGTTATTGGAAATTTTATAGGAATTTTATATCGTTAACTTACTTACATCGGAAGAGATTCTTTTTGCTAGAGTCTTTCAGTAATTCGAGTAGGTCGAGGAAAATCGTATTATTTAGAATGGTTTCAGTGGGCGAAGAAATTGGAAGGCTTGGAAAAAATTGATGGAAGTTTCTTCTTTTATGGGCACAGCTGAAATATTAGAATCGAGAAGACGGATACGTGTACGTGAGTTTTGCTTTTAATCTGGAAATCGCTAAACGTAGCGTTCAAGTAATCTATCCTCCCTTTTTACGTAGATTGAATTTTATGTCGCGACTTCGAAATATATAGAAAACAGTAAATCCAGAAATACCGAGCAAAACGTTTTGCCGCCTCTGTATGTATCTGTGTTTATCTACTAATCTACTTTATCGAGACTGGTAGTGGTACGCGCTACGGACGACTAAATATTTAAACAACATAAATTTTCACGAAAAATAGCTTTTAACCACCTCTGATCGTAAATGTTAATAGTAATTTTGTTAACACAATTCGACCATTCGTCGAAATGTGTTCTGATTCTAAACATATTACTTCCTCGTTGTGATAATAGATCGCTATTCAATTTCGAAACAATAGATCGCTTAAATCCATTTAGATCCTTTAAAGCCCTAGACGTAAATGACCATTGTGCGTTACGTAATATCTAAATTAACTACTGTTGCACGATATCGAACACTTTCCCTTCAGAATAATCGTTCCGCTGTAATAGGTTGGAAAATTCGCGCAAACGAATTCCACGAAACAATAACATCGCGTATCGATTGATTGTAATTCATCGTATCGACGAATAATCACGAAACAGAGAACGATTTTGTACAAATGTGTTCTAAAATCAGCATCGTTATCCGTCAGGAAAACCCATAAATCGTATTGTTTACGTTCAGCCGTGATACAGCAGCTTCCAAAGCAATTTTACAATGTACACAGACGGATTTACACAAATATGTTTGTATTCGATACAACACGCAGACCAATGTCGCTAGTGTTTCATTCGATTTTTCCCATTTTTTCCCCGTCCTCTCTTTTTCTGTCGTTTTTCTTTTCTTTCTGCTTTTCTCTTTCTAACCATATAGAACGAAATTGGAAACTACAACAGGGGTAGCTAGTCAACTGCAAAATCGAATATTATGATATAGACATTGAAAAGAGTTGCGTCGAACGATTTCTTTTGCCAGAGAAACTTGCGTTAACGCTTATCGAGCATATTGAAAGTGTTCTCGAAGCTTTTAACCGAGCGATATTTTTATGAAACTATTTTACAACAACGTAGCCCGTCACAGCGAACGAAATCTAGCATTGGAATAAAACGGTTGCTCGATATCTAATATCGTGATAAATTATAAAGAAAGCAAGCAGGACTGTTATGTCGCGCTATTCGGTTTGATATTTTCAATAAAAAAAAAAAAAAAATGTAAAGATTTATTTGTAAGAATTTTTTGAAACTTTATAACAGTTTCAACCACGGTATAATTGCGAATCTCTATTTATCTTTGCGGTGGAGACAAGTTATTCTAACGAACGGCAGCTTTCTTTCACAACAAGTCTATTTCTGAATAATAACAACGTGCCAATGAAGCATGGTTAAGTATCGGAACAACTACGCTTCGCGAGATATCGCTAA
Organism: Bombus pascuorum; assembly: GCF_905332965.1. Lineage (NCBI taxonomy): Eukaryota > Metazoa > Arthropoda > Insecta > Hymenoptera > Apidae > Bombus > Bombus pascuorum. Next base: position 1,590,191 of record NC_083488.1, on the reverse strand, counting down.
TACAGCGCCGTCAGTGCAAACTGTTTCACTTTAAAAGCGTTTCAAGTATAGCAGCTTCCGCGAGGATCATTCATAAAATGAATCGCAACGTATCAAAAGCATTACATTCTTTTATAAGGCGGGCAAGTCTTTTTGCAGTAAAACCTTAGTAAAGGAAGAGAGCATCACGTCGTTGGAAAGATATCAGAAGACGACGATTATCGCAAATATAAAGGTCCTTAGCCAGTCATCTTCGGAATATCATGGCAGGCTATACAGAGTGAACGTGGCTCGCAGTGGTATTCTTAATACCATTGAAAACAGTCCATCCGTCACAAAGCGAAAAAGGCGCACAGAGGAAAGCTCTCTCGGCGAACAGTCAAAAGTACTTTCGCGTCGGCAACGGACATATCCTCTTAGAAACGGTCGAAATTGCCGCACCGGGTTACAAAGAGAATCGCTAAATCCGAAGCCTTGAAAGCTACGTCGTGCCAGCGACCAAAGAGTCGCTCGTTTAGCAAATGAACTAAACCGGTCACCGGTTTTGCGCGAGTGAGTCAACAAATAACGAAGATAAGGTTTTAAAAACATCCTCGAACCATCATCGTGATCATCCGAGCTTTGTAACGTTCGTGAAACATTCTTTTGCTGTGGATTTTATTACGTACAGAGAGGATAATTAGAAAAAATAAGGTTGAATTAAAAGATGTTTGTTTTAACGTTTGATTAAATTTCAGCTAAAATTGTTGCGTTTGCTTTGACGGTATCCGTATTTAGATACTTTGACGTCTAGTTGCGTGAAACTATTACGATGAATAATATCGTAGAAATTTTAACGCTTTCGTAATTCTTCGAACAACGAATATTCCGAACATGAACGCGTTCTACAGATAACGTAGGAATTGAAATAAATTTTACGTACTGTGCGGAATGTTGAGCGACGCAAATATCGATTAAATATATATTTAGGTTAGCAGTTTGACATTTTTGCATTAGCTTGGCTTTTAACGGCAAAGTCCTATAAAATAGATAAAACGCGTTGTTTTACTTCAAATAATATTTTTGGAGATATTTTCTGCAAATATTTCAAAACTGACGATTTTTTACATGTGTCACCCTTTCATAAAACTCACGATATACACGTCCATAATCTATATACTGATATAACGTTTATAGAGAACGACAGTAGCATTGACTGCACGTGTGCGTCCAGAAGAGTTAAAAATCCATACAAAATTGTATTCCTATGAACTTTACAACCTTCAACAACGTATTCTTCGCATTATCGTTCAACAACATATTCTTCGTACTATCGTTCAACAACATATTCTTCGTACTGTCGTTCAACAACATATCCTTCGTATATCATGAATTCGAAACGAATATTTCGTGACTTTATACAAGCTCGCAAAAGTATCCCAACACTTGTACATAGCTCTTCCGAACATATTATGCGTGTTACACGGGACATTTTGAAATTTCATTAGTACTGTTATGAGATTCGACTATTGCGATTATATTGGCAAAGTTTGAAACGAATCTGAAAATATACATACATATAAATTGCAAAGTACCCAGTATGTATTTCGCAGAGATCAGAGAGGTATTTAAAGAGCCGGTAATCCATTACATTGAAATAAACCATAATATTCAATGGGATCATATTTAACGTTTATCTTCTGCTTAAGATTGATATTTATGCTGTGTATTCGTTCGTTCGTTAAACACACGAATGCGATAATTGCAAATATCTTGTAACTTCTGTACACATTTTCAGGTCAATTTCGAATTTTATCGATACACGTAAACATGACAGCCGCGTTTCATTATTGCGCGAATGAGACTTCAAGATATTTTATATTTCGATTTCAGATATTTTGAAAACACATACGACATAGACATAAATGTACGAACACTTTTCTCAGCGTATTACAGCCATTGTATTATCCATTATCCTCGCTTATCCTAAACACGACAGACTACGTCTCTCCATTTGCCTACATTTTCCAGACATTGCTTGTCAAGAAATCGCGAAATTCAGAAACTCACTTATCGAGATTTCTCACGAAACATTGCCAGCATCGATCAATTTTGCCATAGCAGCTACGGATCAAGATTTCCATAGCTCAGCAAATTTTACTCCGAAGGCAATGTCTTGCCTTCGCAATAATCAATTCTATGGCATTCGGGAGTGGTCAAAGTGCACTTAAGTATGCGTTCTACATGGAGTTCGATCGGTTCTCGACAGGAAACGGCACCGCGCACAAGGCGAAACAACACTAGGCATAATGTCTGGCTACGAAATACACGCTGGTCAATCCATTTCGCCATGATTTATGTGATAATCACAGACCATAGCTTAGGGCTATTCTACGTGTCCCGTCCACATTGACTCGCGGTCGTGTATGAAATTGTTCGCAGGATAACGTAACAGGGCGTCGGAACACCCGGTTCCTCATCGGCTGCATCGGCGTCTTCGCTGTCAACGGCTGTCACGCCGCGTACTGTCATCCCTGTCATATTCCAAGTACAACGGCTCACGAAATCCATGTTTGTCTATTCGTGGTTTCATAAAATTTAGGCACTTGCGAAAACTTAAGCAAACCGTAGAAACATTAGGAAATTATTAAAACGTTTAAAAATTGTTATTTCAACCGAAACGAGGCTGTAGAGTTGTATTAGAAAATAAAGCACTCGTGTATTCGATGTTATCATAATCTCATAGATTTCGCATAATACAATTTTATCCTTTACTTATTTTACGTTTATCCGTCGCGTTTCCTTTTTCGTATCTTGAGATTTGGTTTCACGAGCGCTATAAGTGACTTTACAATACAGATTCAAACTTTCGATAAATTTCTTGGAGTTTCCTATCCAGTCCGGTTGCAGTCTTTTCAAACGGATTCGGATTAAAAACCGCAGAGGCATCGACGCGTAATTATTACGATTTACATAAATTATTTTAATTCTTCCAAACAGCTTGAACAGATTTTTGTATTTTACACATGTAGGTATACCGGCTCACAACCTAATCGTTTCTTTGATAACTTTAGATATTTATTTATTGTTTGTATTACGTAACATTCGAGAACACTTTGATATTTTATTAGCACTGACTCGACTATTACGATTACATTGATACGATTTTATGATAAAATTCGACGTTTTCGTAACAGTCACTTTCTCAATTTCTAACTAAAATTGAATCGAACGTAAACATAGCGGGATATCGAGTAAAACAGGCCTGGCGATGGTTTAACGACGTGGATAGATAGACTCTGGCCCTACTAGCGACGTTTATTCAGTTACTACAGCGATCGACTTTCGATCGAATCGGAAGACGATAGCTGGCTAACAACGCGGACTCTAATACGCTTCGACGATCTTGTCTGGCATCGTCAAGGAAGTGGAACGACGACGAATAAGATGCTGATAGGGAAACGGTCTGACTCTACGAGACTTTAATTCCTCGATATTGCGGTTGCATCGTTGGTTAAAAGCTTGGATTTGTCGGATGAATGAAAACGTAGCAGTGGAGTTTCTTGAATCGTTGCCGTACGTATGTTCGATCCTGATAGATTCTCATGTCACATATTGATATTGAGAAGAACGTAAAATTAATTGCAAATAATTTATAACAGACAGTCTTCGACGTTTGTTGATATAACTGTATAACTAAAAGTGTAGGAATACAATTTTTCGTATCATTATTGAGTATATATTTGTCTACAATTTGCTGGAAACATTGTTATCGCGGGTATTAATATCGAATGAAATTTTAATTATGTTTTTTGTTGTAAATTTATATAAAATGTCCCACCATAGAGAGCTTTCGAACGTTTGTTTGCCAGGAGTTTCATCTCTATCGATAACTCGTATCAAAGTTTGGACTGGCGGTGGTGTAACGATCTGTATAAATCTGGAAAAAGTATTGGCAAGAAATGTACACGACCAATTAGGAAACAGAGAAGTCGTAAAGGCTGAAAGAATTGACGAGAAACGGATGGAACTTCGAAGTACGAAATACATGATCGTTTCTCAAGTCAGTAAGCGCATTTAACTCCGATTCGTAAAACGAAGATTTTGAAACCAAGCTTTTCTTTATTCCTTTACGTTTAATAGTTTTTTTTTATTTTTTAATGGGTTTTTAATTTTTACGTATATGTTTTGAACAGAAGATTGTCCATCACGGTTGGTAAAATATTCCGTAGAAAATGTTGCAATCGTGCGTTGATTGCTTCCAGCGAATGTAGTCTATTACGGTTTCGAAAGGAAAACGAAGTAGCTACATGTACATAGCTGTTTAATAGGAATTTCTATTGGAGCTTGAAGTCCTTCGAAGGAACGCAATTACAAACTCGTACAAAGGTCCATTAAAATACGTTTTATTAGGTATATGGAAGTCCATCAGCCCGCTATTACCTTGCTTGTTTTCCTATTGTATCTCTTCTATTGTTACAAACATCGATAAAACGAACAGGCATTTGTCTTTTCTACCATTAGACGCGTTTAAAATATACTGTTGTTGCCATTGAAACTCTAAATCGCGAAGAAGATAAGTGTTCTCGCATAGTGTAATAGCTCGAGAATAGAAACGTCGAGAATCTTGAATATTGCGTGTAACAAAATTGTAGGACGATAAAGATTACTATCAAATAAGCTCTGTTGTTTTTTCATCGCGTATATTCCAATGAAGTGCTGTTCCCTAAGAAGCTATCTCGAATATCGTCGAAAGCCTAAAGAATACAAAGGAAAAAATTGGCCGTGGATCTACCTCTTCGACGCGAAGCCGAAATTCAACGATGGATCCAGAACGATAGGGGCTGTGCCGTCCTTCTTTGCTTTCAAGAATAATAAAATATAAAAATATTATGTCACGTTCTTAAAAAACTTGTTAGGCATACGATTAATGTCGATCTACAGTGTGGCAAATTTTTAATCTCGTAAAGGTAGTTTCAAAGTTGTACCTATGTACTTTTACACATTGTGCCGCCTCTCCGGTCGCTTCGCCACTGCGGAAATTGAATAGCGATCGAGATAGTCGAACCGTGCTCCACAGAATCAACTAATCGCACTATTGCAAAACAAAAAACGGAAAACGATAAATCAGCGACGCGGGATGGTTTCGGTCGTAAAAGCGAGCGATTGAAAATGCGCGAAAGAGGCGAAAAGACGCGCGTAGTCGTTTAAAAAGACGAGAGTCGCGGTTTTGGGATAGGCGGTCTGTGCAAACGCAGCGATCGCGTCGCCGTTGGTAGTCTTGGTGTTGCGTTGGCGCGTATCACCGGGAACGACGATGTACCGGGCGTCGTATTCGTGAACATCGCAGTGCCACACGTCCCATAGACTATGAACCGCGTTCCAACGATTCCACGTTTCGTACGCGGTGACACAGTGTATTGACTGAGCGTGGATTGTGCGCCGCCGACTGATTTGCCGCGGCTGCGCAAATCTGAGCTCGGAGCTGCGGCCTCCGTATATCTAGTGGCCTGGTGGTACCGCGTACTCGGGTACTGTACCCTCGTGACTCGTTCCGTACCCTTAGTCCGTGCTCGTGGCACATACACACCGCGTTCGACTCTCGCGTACAATCTAGCAGCCGCGCCGTCGACGCCGACGCCGACGCCGACAATCACCTTCTCTCACGCTGTGCTCCGTTCTCCACGCCGTCGCTACCACCACCATCTCTCACCCTCTCTACTCACTCGCTCTACTCCTTCCACTCTCGTTCGGCGCTCGGACAACCACAGCCGCGCAACTGGCTCGCTCTCTCGCACCGGACCAAATATACCGCGAGATAAAAACATGTCGATGACAGGCGTCGTGCGGAACGTACCGAAACGTCAGTGCCGGTCCGATTCGGGACGACGCGTCGCGATATAGAGAAAGAGAGAGAAAGAGTGACGAAGAGGGAGGAAGAGAGATCATAGCTCATCCGACAGATCAACACGGTCCTTCTGTCCAAAGAAATCGTTGCAGGACACTGTGAAGAAGAATCGACAAATTCGATCGGAATTCTTTTGGTTGAAGAAGAAGAGAGTGGTGATTGAAAATTCGCGTTTATTACCGTGATTATTCTTCTGCCTGCAGTTTCTTTCTTTTGTTCTATTTGCTTCGTTCGTTGGTAACTTACGGTGTGCGGTTTACTCAAATTTGTTATTTAACATTGTTCTTACACGGTGATCGTTATTTGTGAATCGATTTATCGCACGACCGGTGGACCTCGAAGACGAGTATCCAGAATATTCAGGGACATAGTGTGTGTCGACGCGTTAAGCGGTTACGGTGTCCTGTGGTTGAGCAGCCACGGCAGCCAGCTACGCTTCTCCATTGGAACGTGTTGTTTATGTGATGAACGTGGTTTAATGGTTGATCCGCTAAAACTCTTCTGGGTTATTACCAACAGCACCTATTTAGGTACGTCGAGTGATACGCTTTCAATATCGTTGATAATAGTTATTTGTCTTTTACACGATAAGATCACGTACGACACTCTGGCGAAACCAAGCCGAAAGAACAGGGAAAATGAGATAAGGATAGAACCGGGGAAGAGTCGCGGTAAAGTAAGTCTGACGATAAAAAGATACGAAGGGTTTGTTTCTTCCAATACTATCTATCAGGATTTCGCATCACGGACTCGTCAGACTAGCTCGATCTTGAGAAAATTCAACGAGTTCTAGGATACTCGAGGACTTTGCGAGTTCGCTAGAGGATCGCCCGTCTTGTAATTAACGAGCTTTGTGTCGGGAAAATTCGTGCGAACGATCCGCAAGTTGCGCAACACGGATTCCCCTTCGCGTATCCCAACAGGTGAACGGGATATTTAACACGATGCGAAAGCTATAGAGAAAAGAAAGTTTTCACGGTCGAGAAGAACGCTCGAGAAATTCTTTCGCATCAGCGTTGAAGTTTTTCGGAAAGCAATTGAAATTTCCGCGGCGAGCCGCCTTATCCGCCGCTTCGTTCTATTCAATACTTCTCTATTCGTCCTCCGGAATATTTGAAACGCGATCTGTTTCCCGCCAGCGGACAAACTTTTCGACAAAAGCTTCAAAGGACGAACCGTCACGAAGGAAGGGGCGAAAAGTGGTGGAAGATTTCCGACGAAACGGTGGTCATCCGACGACGATCAAATTCTCGTTACGTCGTTGCTCGACCAAGTACCGGAGAGGCAATTGGCGAACGTCACTCCCGATACAAGCGATATCCACCATCCTTTCCGCGTGCAATCATCGATCGAGGTCGCTGTTATTTTCAAAGGATACGATGTGTACACTGTACGTGTACAACGACAGCCGGCCCAAGCTTGGTTTGCTTCGCACAATTGGGATATCGTTCCATTCAACCGACGGAAAATCAATTCGGCCTGGTAATTACGAGCCGCGCCGACGGAGAAGATATCAGCGACATCGTTGCGTTTGCATCGAGTTGCCATTCTCTCGTGTACCGATCGTTTGTTTTACTTACGTTTCGTCGATCGTGCGACGCCAAACGCGACATTGCCATCGAACGAAGACTTTGCTCGTACCAGTGGAAGCGGCCAACGAAATTTTCCATGATCCGTTTTACCATTCAGCGGTTCCATGCGAACGGTTTAGCAGGCAGGATCGCGAGAATATCGCTTGTTAGCTTATGAACAGTAGCTTCGCAAGATTTAATGTGACCACGCGACGATAAAATTAGGTACTGTTTCTGAACGGTCGAGTCGTAGGGCTACGGTTTATCGCGGGATATCTCGGTAAAACGCGCCCTGTTTAAACAATGAGGTACACGTTTCGTTACATTCGACGGACGAACGACGCTTGGCCGCGGTTTCTCACAGAAATTCGATTAAGAGTCGGTCCGTTTGATACTATCGTTCTTCTTTGTTCGAAGCAGTTTTTAACCAGCGTTAAATCCTAATTGTAAGTGGTTCTTCGAGATGAATTCTTTGATAGTTTGATATCCGCGTTCATTTTGGATATTGAAAACTGGGAAATATTTTGGGGGAATATACAATTTCCATGGTGTTTAAATGGTACGGAAATCAGAATTTTCTTGCGATTATATTGGAATTTTTGGTTTCGGAATATCATCCTCCCGCGATCAATTCTTTAATATACGTAATAGTTCGATATTTCAATTTATCTTGCATGTTGAAAATGAACGAACAAATTTCGAGAAGAGATCTTATCGCGTTTTAAATTAAATGAAAGTAAAATTGACGTAATCGGTATTTTCTTGCGATTGCGTTGTAATTCCTGGACGCGGAATGCCATTGGAAATGTTAATTTTCAAACACTGTTAATGTGTTAATTTGGTAGGTTATGCAGAAACAAGGTGTTTGAAGGGGAACTCGTGCCGTTGGAAGAGATAGATTGGACTGCTGTCAATTACGACGGCTGAAAATTTGCACAATCTACCTTTGTGCAACAGTGTCTTACTAATTATACCGTGCTGTATTTGCTGCTTTGAAAGGCGATATAGTTTGAATTTCGACATCGTTTCAAATTATGTTTCAATGAGAAATGCGAAATAAAAGATAATCCCGTCTCAAACGAATTAGATCCACCATCAATTTAGTACACCGAAAAGTATCTTTCAGTTGAGTCAATTTATATTCTAAAATAATGCCAGCTACATTAATGTATTTGATCTAAAAGAGCCACTAACTATTTGCTTCATGTCTGAACGTAAAATTTAGGATAATCAGTGAACTTGTTTGAAAAGTCAAGTACATTTGAATTTCATTACTTGCACATACGCGTTGCATTTCGTCATAAAGTGAAGTTTTGTAACTGGTGCGTGTAATAAAGCTGAAAGTTTGACATAAATCTGTTCTGAATCGAATATGTGTTTGTCAATGGAATTTGTATTTGTACAGTTCGTATTCGTACAGTTTGTATTCGTATACACGCAGTTAGTGTTGTGGTATTTTAATTAAAAAGCTGGCCAATGTTTAATAGAATTGACTCGCAATTTATACCGCGAAATTGTATCGTTGCATAGTTTACCACGTAGCAAAATTGAAAATTAAATAATGAAGCAGCAAGTTTTGCCATTGCAGAAATTACACATTTTTATTACGTTATTCTTACTTGATTTACAAAAATACAAAATCAAGATTACCAAATACATAAAATCATGAAAATTGTAATATTAATGACAAATTATATATAATTGTAGTCCGTTATTACTAACAAATAGACGTGTAACGTTATAACAATTCATTTCCTCAAATACGACATTTGAAACAACGAGTCTATTAAAGAGTCTTCATTAGGGAAAAAATCTGCCCAACTAATGTGACACAATGTAATTTTATTCAATTTATGAACGTAAATCGTCTCGCGACAAACGCTTAGCCATACGTATACAAATTTTTATGCGACAGACTTATTCGCGATGACATTTATTATGAAAGAATAACTATGTATTGTTAAAAATAAAAAACAAATGAGAAAACGAGAGGGGGTCGAGTGAGATAGCAAACACAATCTCGACTTTTCGCATACTTTCTAATTAGCAAATGTAGGTTAACCTCTTTAAATTTTCAGAAATAAAATTTACATTACAGGTTTGATAAAGTGTCGGGAAGATTTACGATGAAAATTAAATTATTGAATATAATGACGTAAAATGGTTGCGCGAAAGTGCTGACGGGAGCAATTCTTATCGCGTCATTTCTTCGAATCTTTTATTTTCGAAAACTTTCCTGACACGCGTTCATCGAGAGGAATAATTTAGGATACACCACTAACTTCGTGTTTATTAATTATAAGGTACTGACGTGCTGCTTTTTACAATAATTAATATCGCCAACTTTAATAAATATCCAAAATCATCAACAACAGCGTTCGTGTTACCGCTTACTCATTCTAAATTCATCTTTCATCGTACTGTAAATTCAACTATAAACCAATTAATTTACACGCTACGTTTTATTAACGTATATACGAGCAAGACTCTTCGTTTATATCTGTGAATCAACATTTCCAGGAACTGTACAAATGTCGCATTATTGCAAAATTTGCTGGGGAAAAAGGAAGATATAATATTCTATCACGTTCGTTGACAAGGAAACGTTGCTTTTATTCATTCCGTTTACATACCAATACATGGAAAACTTACACCGAGCAGAGCGAAAAGGCATTCAATCATTGCGTTTGTTTCTCTTTCGCCATTGTTCGAGTGATTTAATCCGTTACGAAGCATTTTTCAGTCAGCGCACGTTGAATCGGCTCGATATCGTCAAATACGTGGGTTGCAACGCGTTCCGACGCAATGATCCTCGCCAAACAGCGAAGAAAAATTCTCCGGAATACACTTTCGTAGCTGAATTACGAGCAAAGATCGATCTTGGCATGCGCCAGGCATCGTCGAGTTTTTTACATTTGTCAGCATACCAAAAACCGCGTAGCTTGCATCGTCCGCGAACTGAACAAACAAACCACGTTTCACGCGCTTCTGTCGGGTTCCGTTGGTCGAACCAGTCGTTTCGTCGCCGAAGACACTCGCTGTTCGACAATCGACAAAAGAGTAAACTAGTAGTAGTAACCGTCCCGTGACTGGACAGTGTGAAACGGACGACAATGATTCGAGACAGACGAGGAAACATCGACCAGGCAAACGTACGGGTTACGGTTCGGTTCGCATCGGTGATCTGGGTGCTGCGTCAAAGGCAGTGCCCGATGGATTCTCGCGAGACTCGAAAATTTCGTCAAATTCTTTCAGCAAAATTCGAATCTCGCAGATACGCGATAAACATCTACGATCTAATGTTATCACACCGATCAGAGTCAAGTTTCTAAATCTCCAAGGAACGTCACTTTCTCCGCTTTGCGCTACCCAGAGGACTACCTCAACCTTTATTCTCGAATCACAGAAACCATCCGTTATACCGCAACCACGCGATCAAGTCTGTCGACATGAGAAACGCAGCGTGTACGATAGTATGTATCTTCACGTTCCTCTCTATTGTATCTACCAAGTCTTACGAAATATTCTCGTCTACGAAGTTCCAAGAGATACTTTTCCTAAATTTCGATATATTAAAAAAGAAATACGAATGAAAGAGATATCAGGTGTTGACAAAGGAATGTCATCGAATACACGCGATATTAATAAAAAAAAAAGAAGAAAATGTGAAAAAAAGTAATCCCAAATCGAGAAGATGTTATCCGTCGCCATTGTGCCTGAGGTATATCACGGAGCAAAACTGCGTGGACGTTCATGAAATTGGAAACGGTGCAGAGCTCCGGCATTCAACAGGAGATAATACGCGCTCCGGTATCGTTGGTAGCAGGTGAGATCGATGCCAGTTCTCGAGATGTACGTGACGGTGTGTAGGTGGCTACTCTATAGGTTGCAGAAAGCTTGTACCTCTTTCATCTCTCTCTCTCTCTTTCTCTCTGTCGCTATCTTGCATGTTCTTGCATCGACCATCTCTTTCTTGTTGGTGATAAATCGACGCGAAGTGCTCTCGGAAGATCTGTTGAACGACTTTCAAACGACAGGATAAATCATTCATATACTCGCGTTTGTCCGGAAACGGCTGGAAGCAGGCTTTTCGAGAAGAGAGATATCGGTTTAAAGGTGGATCGATTCGGTCTTCCATCCTTCGCCGTTGAACGTTATTCGTGCGTCGCGTCGCTTGCGTCGTTCGTTGCGTGTGCTGTCGCTCGCATGGAAAAGTAACCCCCTACGGCGCTCGAACGTCCTCCAGCTTCTTTATGTTCATATTTCACACTTGACAACGCTGATAATTCTCCGTTTTCTAGGACAAACGCGAACGAGCACGTTACGTGAAAAATACGGATTTTTCTGCCAATGAACGGCGAAACAGCCATGTGTAAGGAGTTGCGCGGTAACGTTCGAACGAAAAATGTAAATGCCTGGCCAGAGAGCTGCCACGAACTTAAATGATAAGGCGACCGACTGATTCGGAAAGAAAGAATAGAGGGTACCGACCCATTTAGACGACTTTTTTCTGTTTCGTTGCGGAATCCGTAGCAGCATCGCTTGGAAATATTCATGAGGCAGATTTATTTAAATACGGCAATGAATTGTTATTGGATGATCAGCGAAAGAAAGGAATATGAGATCTTCCGCTTTGTTTTTCGTGTTTAACGACGATGGGTAATCCAGCGATATATAAAGATATTTGCTCGGAAATTATGATTTTATATTACTTTCGTGTGTTAGTCTAAGTGATGTAAGTTATTATTAAAATTTCATTAAAGAGTGTAGATTGAAAATGATAAGCAGACTGTCGGTGTTTATGCAAATTCATATTTTTATGAACATAGCTAAAGAAATGGAAGTTCAGCAGAGATTTCTTGTATCTCCTTCCATTCCCCTCCATCTCCAATCAAGAAGATAATTCACATCAAGATCCTAAATTATTTTCAAGTTATTTTAAATTTCGTCAACATCGAGTTTACCTGATACAATGATTTTTCAACTAATTTTATAAATTTTACTTCACCAATTAACCTAAAATTCACGTAACATAATTATACACCGCACCAAGAATGATCTCTGTTTATCACATACTCTTCCTACGCTAATCTCGTCTGCGCTAATATCATAAAATCTCCAATTATTAAACGATGAAAATTTAATAAAAACGTACCGCTCGAAGGCAGTACAGTTTCTCAATTAATCGCAACTTCCCTGTACATTCTATAGATTGCGACGGAACCGCTTTCTCTTGGATCGTTATCAATTCCAAGTCTTAATTAGCGCGAATCTGATACGCGAATCCGATTCGAAGGTTAATTCAGGCGAATACCATTCGATCGGTTAGTTCTTGTTGGTGTGGTGGGCGTACGTTACCCACGTTTCGACGTCGCGTCGTCCTATGTACGCGGTGTCAATGGTTTAACTACAAAATCCCAACCAATAATCCGGTTACTTTGATCTGGATTTCTATATTCGAGTACGGTGATTCTAGTCGAGGCCGATACCGAAACCGTGCCATCGTGAACATCCGGTGATTTCATTCGTGAACCGGTTTTCTCGGTGAAATAATGCTTCGTGTACATCGTCGCGATTCTGCAGACATCGTACTTACGTCCGCTGGAAACCTTTCTTGGTCCCCGAAACAAGTCGAAGAGAACGCCGTTCCTACGGCGCGCCAACAATCGATTCTTTACTATCCGGCGAGAAATAAAATCACTTTTTTTTTATTCCTATACATTTCGTGCCATTCGCGTAAAACGTTGACGACGGAATTGTTACGTAGACACGTCTGTTTGATCGGTTAGAATTTGCCATTTCTCGTGTGAAAATTCGCTGATGCAGACAATTAGCGGATCGTTCGCTCCAGGGATTTTATGAATTCGCTGCTAAGTAACAAGTAATACGTGTCTTTAAAGCTGCTTCGACTGCTCATGCCGAGTATCGAGGGAATATGTTCGTTCAATTGCTTATTTAATAAAGACGAATACTCTTGTTTCTTCCCGAAGATGTAGGAATCACTTTTTATTAACAAAGTCGTGTATCCATATGTTTATATGCTTGGTGTCTCTTAATTTTCTCACAGCTAAATTATATCGTTTAATTTGTGAGAAAAATTGCTTTTTACCAGATTATTGGTAATAGGAGCACAGTAGCGTTCTTGAAGAAGATTATAGAAAATAAATATAAAATAAATATCACTGGAACATCTTGTACAGAGTATGAGATTGTAACGAAAGTGCAAACCGATTGAGAATTCGAACTGCGCCGACTTTCGATTTAACATACATACGAGGTATACGATTTACTCGTTGTCACGACGCATCTCTTTAAAGCTATCTTTCGTTGCCAAAGAAAATAAAATCTCTATTAGGTTGTTTCTTCGCCGAGGGAGCAGGTGTACGCGCTCGAAAGGCTCCGGCCGAAAGAATTCTTGCGAATTGTTCGCGATTTGCATAGATATTCGTCGTTTCGCGCGTGTAATCGTAGCGAGGATTACGAAGCATTTAAATTCAATGCATCGTGTCTGTTATGAGCGCTGACTGACGTGAAAAGTTTCTATCGATCTTTTCTCGCGACTTGTTCCTTGTTTCGTGGTTTCGTACGCTTCTCGAATGTAAAGAACGGATCGAGAAAATACACTCCTCTAATTGCTACGTCGTTCCTTTGTGCAACGAACGCAGCGGAGTCGAAGTATATATTGGGTTGACAACTAAGCGATTGCGGATTTTGTTATTTGTTAGTTGCCAACCCAATAGAATGTAACGAAACAAGCTGAAATCTTTTTCTTTTTTTTAATTTAAGTTGAACTCGCCTTAAACGAGTAGCCTTAAATTATTATACGTATATTCGAAATTTCACGGTATTAAGCGATGACCAAGAAATTTTCCGCGACTAATTCTACTTGACCAATGTACGGAGAAGTCTTTGAAATCGGAGCTTTTGAAAGCTGTACTGGCGCGGATGTCAATAACGCTAATCTGGGTCAGTTGGAGTGGACGGTGCGCTAAGCACGCGTGTATATGTATGTGTTTCGTAAATAATGCAGAGCATACTAGACGATAGAGAAGGCGAGAAGGTTCCAACCGCGTGGAAAACCACGTTGTTCGTCCACTGAGAGTCTGCTGACCAAATTTCCGTTATTGTAAGAGACACGACGAGTTCGTTCAAATATACAGGATGCACCCGGCTTTAATAGTCAAACTTCGCCGGTGTATTTTGTGAATATAATCCAGCAAACCATGTTATATATATATGTATAGATATATATTATTAATTTTTGCCTGCCGGCTACAAAATAAGATTGATTTACATAGACTTTTTCATTTAACCTTAATTTACACTATAATACACACATGCAAACGATACTGTATAAATATTGATTATTTAAAACTTTGTTGAAAAAATTATAATAGAAATAGGAAAAGTAAAGAGAGTAACATTTGGAGATCGATATTTCACGAAACTGGATTTTTATGTGTTAATAGTTTTAAAGAAGGAAGATACGTCAAACAAGTATTCATACGCGTGGCGCTGATACAAATAGTCTATCGATTCATTGAGGCGAAGCAAAATGAACTTCATGGAATAATAGATTTTTAGAGATACAGTTTGTTACTGTCGTCGGTTTCATTTCGACAGGATGAAGCAAAACGAGCTTCATAGAATAATAGATTTCTAGAGGTTCAGTTTGTTACTGTCGTCGGTTTCATTTCGACAGCAACGATAAATATTTTGAAACGGGGTATCGATTGTTAATAATTATATCGATTGCAAACTTATTCTTGTCGTATAGCATCGTAATCGTAAGTCCATTACTGTTTTTTACTCCCTCGTACTTTGTATTTTTATTCTAACTTGTTTATACAGTTCCAAATAACCTGCCTTTAAATATACAATATTTGTCACTTGGTTATATCTACAGAATATATTTACAATATTTTTTTTTTTTATTTTATTTTGGTTATTTTACAATTTGTCCTTGCGGACATTTGGTAAAGTGTTATATCTTGTTGGCGAAGAAAAAAATATAAATAAAAAATAATATAACATGTGGGCGGCTACCCCCAGCGGGGTGCCAGCTTCGTTTTTTTTCTATGTTATATCTTTTATGAGGTCTATTGGGTGTTTCCTTTTTAGTCTTCTTGCGATATTTGTTGTGTTGCACGTTTCAGCTGCCAGCTGGTTCGGGTGTGTTTCTATTCTTGTTCTGTATCTTGTTGCGAATTTACAATATTTGACTGTTAAACTTTACGACACTCTGTATATCTAACATCCACATAGCGAGGGGCATTAGGAATATCCTCTTTAAAATTCGTCGCCTTTGACCATTTTTCGGTAAAGCGCGATTACACATTGTACATTACATGTTGTACGGTTAGATTATAATTGTTTGGATTGTTAAAAGAACGTGGAACAGGTCCGTTCGTCTGCTGTTTCGTATCGTCTCGAGGAAATTACAACTACGATGAAACAGTTCTCTCCCTGTGTTCGTCCGCGATGGAAACATTTAAATAACGAACAGGGATTTCGTGACTTATTACAATTATTATTTACCTACTATGACGAGAAAACTCGAAGATGGAGACGGTCCCAAGGATACGGCGGCAGATGATGACTGTCCTCCTTTATATTATTTCAGTCTGTCCTTTTTATCGCTTCCTCGCTGATGTGTTTTCTGAGATATTGCTTAGGATTAGGGTGATGCCATTTTTATTTGCAATTTACGGGGAAATTCCTCGAATAGTAGCTGTTATTTTACACTATTAATAAGAATGTTTCCCTTGGGCCGACTATCGAATATAAATGTTATATCGTCGATCAAAAAATTTCTAAAGATATACGATACTTTCTATGATAATATCAAAGATTTGAACTAAACCCGGTCCTTACCGTCGGATGATAGAGCGCTAACTCCTTGGCCAGGTAGCTTAGTCCGTATGAATATCTCGAACAGAAAAGCTATGCTTTAGCATAAGCTCTCGAAAATCCGGAAAATATGAAAACCCAAATTAATAGAGCTTACGAGGAATTCACAGCGAACGTGCCGTGACTTTATAGACATGTTGGCGTATGGCTCGTGCCCATCGCAAGTTATCTTTAAAGTTTTACAGATTTCGATTACTTTCATTCCAATCACATTCACTCGCAACCCTCGTAGTTCGTTTCCGCTTAATTAATTAATACTATCGAACTTTGCGTGTAATTCGACAGCTCGTTCGAATTCGTACCGCAAAATATTCTTGAAACTCGGCCAGTTGGACGGCTTAATAATGGGAATATCGATTTTACATAAAGAAAAGTTTATTGTACCATGCTTGGCCAAATATAATTTGCCCTAGCGTTAGTAATTTAAATATTCCCGAAAAACAACTGATAAAATTCGCGAATAATTCGCAAATCATATTTCGATGAACTTTGTATTCACAGAATACACGCGAGTTGTGATTTCTTCTCGACTGTTTCTTTTCTTTCCTTGCTTTTTCCTTTGCCATTCTTTTCTTTAATTAACACACGTGCTTTTAATGTATGCGTGCGCGTTGATATAAATCAGAGACGCGACTCGCATTCCTGTACCGTAATTTGCGAAATTAAAAATTCTTCTCGTTCGTTGTTCTCGTCCACATAACGTCACGCTGCGACGGCGAAGTAGAAAATTTTTCAATGGATCGTTCGATTGCTTTCGATTAAATATTCGCGATTATTCCTTTAAATATCGAAAACTAACGTTTGATATGACAAATTATTTCTGTTACCGCTGTTAGATCATTTCGTAATCCAAGAAGAGAATACAACAAATTGTTGCTGCAGTCATAAACGCTTGTTACATTGGAAATCCACTCTGATATTTTACGATTGTTCTCACGGAACTGTACAATTTACCAAAAGAAATACTCCGTCATGATAGAAGCACAAAGTATTATTTCCATTACTTCGCTCTTTCATTTCCAGGGATTACTGTCTCGTGGGCAAATGTTGAAAATATCGATTAAAAAATTACTGTGTGCGCCACTCATTGCCCACCGTACAATTACCAAATAAATTTCCAGAAATAAAATCAGTGGAAAGAAGTTGGCGAAGAATTTCACTTCGCTAATTAATTCAAACTTTTTTAATTTAACCTCGAAAATGAATCTCGTCAATTATTCGTGATTCGAACAAGGCGCGGAATAAAAATTTACCGAGTCCAAAAGCAATAACGATTCGGCCAATGAATGTAATTCGTCAAAATTTGCCTCTGATTGGCCACCGTATATATTTTATTTCACTCTCCCAACGCTGTTCCTTCCCTTTTCACCGTGAAATTCAAACAAAAAACCGATCAAAGCAGCGATCATCAAAAATGTTGGCCGCATTAAAAGCGGAATGAATTTAGTGGCTGTCGAGATACGAAGATTTCGCGCGAAAACATCGGTTCGTCCACAAAGAAATATTTGATATTTCTTTTACGTAAGCGCGCGCACGCAGATTTTCGCGGAAATAATTCCTGACGAAATGGAAGTGAATTTTCACAGTGCTCACTTTGTTGCTCTCAGTTTGCTTCGAGTTGTTTTCCTCCACTTTTTTTTCTGTATACGTGAGACGTGTTTATCAGGTGGAAAGGAGAGAAAAGAGGAAACGAGAGAAATTTGCAATCTCTCATAAGTTGACAGCCACGCGAGGAGAAGAGACGTCATCGTTCAAAGCTTTATTCGTTGAGATTACGCAATGGAAACAAAGTTTCCTTATAATCTCGCTTTTATGAAACGAACGTTGAGATTTATGAAGCGCTCGCGTTTTTAACGGAATTGCGGGGAATTTTTGTAGTTTGTTAACGTTTTGAGAAACGTTCTTCTATCAAATTTATGGAGTGATCGCGTGCTCGATGGAGAATCGTTTGTGGTTTGTTAACGTTTAACGAATTTATGAATCTGCCATTAATTTTGAAATAAGGCTTCCGATTAATAACGAAGAAGCAGAGAGGATAACTATTAACGCACGATAAATAGTATACGTAATTAATTATAAAAAAAATTACTTTAGATACACGCGTTTGTTTGGATAGATTATTATATTTACGAAAGTATCTATAATCTCTCTTTGAACTATTTTATTGCACTACGTCCCGATATCGAAATATCAACATTTAATTATTCATAACTAGACCGTGAATATTTATACACTTGTGGAAAATATATAGAACGCGTTTAGTATTGGAAAATATATAAAATATTCGAAAGAAAATTCTCGTTGTTATATTTCGTAGGCGAAACAAATTTTTGCCCTTCGGTATTGTTTAAAAAAATGTAAATTTACATAAAATAGAAATTTGCATTCGCAGTCTGTTCATAATATTTATTCTTCGACTATTCCTTTTTTTCATTTCGCTAGATTCGACATCACGCCAAAAGATATCTACGACATCGCTTCTTTAGTTTCCACAATTCTACGTTTTCTCTCTTTACTACCAGCATAACAAAATTGTCAATTTTCTTTGCCACTGGAGCTAATTGAAAATCTAGCAAAAATAATTCTACGCTACTATTTAGCCTCTTGGACGTGATTCTCATTTTCACGTATTATTAAAGAAAATTTTTTATTCTCGAGCATTTTTCTCTTACGTTTGGAACAATGGGAACCATCGTCTCACATTATCCAAAGTCCGGATCTTTTCGAGACCCATATTGTCCGGTTTTCGCAGAGGAAAAGGAAGTAGACGACCGCCGGGGGAAGCTTTTAATCGTCCGAAAAAGGGGTAATCGAGGATTAAAATTTAGAAAATCCGCAATTATAAAAATGCTGGAAATTAGAAAGGGCTTAGCCTTTTTTTGCTCGCTCTATATATATTCTACATCCTAAAAATTATATTAAAAATATAATTACGGATAACGATGCTATGAGATGTGTGCGGACGAGTTAACTGTATATAAAAGGTCGAAGGAAGTTGAGACAGAGGTGAAATATTCTCCAAGTCGTTGAAACTGGTTTATAAAAGTTCCAACGATTGAAATAATGGGAAACTTCTTGCAAGTATCAGAAAGTTAATTTCACTCGAGTCCCTATGATTACTTTGGAAAATCTATAAAACTGCTACAAACCTCCAGTGAAAATCATAAAACTGTCTTGAAAAAATAACCCTATTAGGCCTTCGAGTATTTTATAGGGCAAAAATCGCGTTAGGCTAAATGCTTTTTCATTTGCACCGCGTGGTACATTTGTATCACGAATATGATAAAGTCAGTTTACGATTCAACCACTACAGAAGCTATTAAGCCCGTTTTCAAGGAACATTCTGCTTCCGTAATGACACGCCCTTAATTATAATCTCATGTAAATAACCACTTTTTCCACGATTTTCATTTTCCACGTAGCCGTCTTGTCCGATAGTCGGCCATTATTCTCTGAAATTACGACAATTCCTCAGCCGCATTATCTTTTCCCATCGATTTCTCATCATGTCCGTGCATTTAATTCGCCATGAAAAAGGGGACTCATTAATTTCGCGGAGTTTTCGGTTTGTCGTTCATCGCGTAGATCGATCGGTCACCGCTATCAAACAAAACGTTCCATAATATTAACCGGTTCTGCTACACGAGCTGACGTTCGATGAAATTTACTACGTCGAAAACGATGTCGAATAGTTTGTTTAACTGAGGATTTTTCTCGGTCGATGAAGAATACAGAATTTATATTTCGACGAAAAGCAATGTAATGGATTCAGATTCGTTCTACTCTGCTCTGTTGCCGAATAAAAAACTAAAATGGAAGTAAAATCCAGAATATATTCTCCTACGTTTTCCGTGCTTCAGCTTCCATTTTGACAGCGGCAATTTGCTACTTCGGTTTAGCGCTTCCGTTAATTCCCCTTGATTGTAACGGCAAACATTTCGCTTACGTGTTTCCGTGCTCTTGCTCGGAATTCTTTACCGGATTAAAGCCCGTAATTTCGACTTATCTTTTCACCTGGATCAAGCGACGTTCCATTCGTCTATTTTCGCTAGTACGTTAGGTCTCAACTGGTGCTACGTTCGCCGTCGAAATAACAATCGGAAAGTAATTTGAAGTATCAGTGAAATAAAATTAGAAGAGAAACAATAAGATAGGAGAATAAAAAAGGAACGAATATAAGAAAGAAAATCGGTTGCAGATCTTTAAATTTCTTTTTCTTATTTTATTCTAGAAAAGAATAATGATAAGAAAGAACATGATAAGTGCATCGTGGATAGCAGAATCAGTTGCTTCAGCTTAAAATCAAAAGCAAATTGTTCCAAATTCGCCATCTTCTTACTTTCTCTTTTAATAATTTCGCTTTCAGAACTACCGATATCGCTCTTTAAAATAATTTTTCTCAATATCTAATAACTTTAAATCCAAAGTCAGTTTGACGGTGAAAAGAAAGAACTCGCGTGATTCTCTACTGCAGTTGAACGAAGAAGAAACGATCGTATCAAAGTTCTTCAGTTTAACTACAGCTGAACAGTCTTTCTGGTTTGTTACTAACCGATATCATTCTTCTTACGAAGGTATTACAGCAGCGAAATCAATACCCCGGCGGACCTATAACCAGAACGTTACAAGCAACTAATTTTGAGAAACTACTCTTGAAAGTTTGAATAAAACAATCGTATACGATCGCCCGAACACGATCGAGTTACGAAACGACTGGCTCCTTTATAGATTTCGAATTCAGTATTCCCTTTAGAGATTTCCCGGCGCACCAGCAATTTCCTCTCCCCCGAGTGAGGGAAATACTAGGAAAATTCCGGGGAATTCGTGTCCTTCTCTAAAACGTACCGATAACTTCACTGTTCCACTTTTTATTGCAAGATTTGTTCAGTGTGCTGAAAAAGAAGATTTTATTACATCGAAATGTAAAAAGTTAAGAAGCTGGCGGAAGACTTTTTTCATTATCATGTACAATTATTGCGAACTTTGTTTGTGACAAATTATATTTATATATATATATATATATATATACTTGTTGCTAAACAAATTGTTCGAATCGAATAAACCTGTTTTGACGTCTTAAATGTTGGATAAAAAAAGAAGGAAATTCCTCCCCTGCAAGTTTATTAAGAAGCTAATGAATTCATTGTAATTTATAATCAGTAATCAACTTCTGTGATCGTAAACAATTTAAAAAGGAATTTGCATGGTTTCGATTTGAGTAGCGTTCTCCAGATGTTTACGAATAAATGATACTTGTGTGTCAATATGTATGTAAAATTCAGCAATTAGCAGCATGTGAAATATTAATATCGGTATCGTACTTTTACGACATTAAATATCGATATGTGAAATTAATTGGTATTAAAATAGCTTCCTTTTTTGTGAAAGCATTGTTGCAATCCTTGTTTCTTCCGCAGGACTATTTATTAATTTATAACTCACGGACGTTGAACACGAAGGGATAATTGCTTAAATAAGATTCGTGGAAATGATATATGTACATCGGGAATAACATTTAGCGAATTTAAATGGAGATCGATCGAATAAAACAGTACCAGCGATATTCATAGTATTTCGTTGTTATTCGATTTTCAGCGTCGGGTTAGCGCGAATCGAATCAATTTTACCGTGCTTATAATAAGCGAATCAACAATCATGGATTGACAGTACGAGATAATTCGAAATAAGAGAGAAAATAAACATTTTCAAGATATTAATTGTTATAACATCAATTATATCTTTAATAATTTTATCAAACTTCGTGCACTTGTATAATATTTCAGTTTCGTAATAAATCTTCTTCCTTTCGATCGTCCCAATCGACGAAGAAAATCAAGAAACGTGGATTTATCGTGTTTTTCCTACGTTGGTGATCTTCGTTTGTAGTTGTATCACTTTTAAAGCACGTTTGCTATATCTTACGTACCATGAACTCTATTTAATAAGAGGAATATTTAATCATACTTTGAAATTAATCTCTCCAAGTTATCTCAAGATTCTTTCTTTCGTGGTGATTGTCAAGGTATTTATGTCGCAACATCCGCCTTTAAACGAGAATTAATATTTTAATTTTAAGATTTTACTGAAAGTGATTTAAAGGTGAAAGATTTCGTTCGTTCGCTTCACCAAGCAAACTTCCCTTACCTATCAAACGTTATTTACCTCTTCCGACCAACACGTTAAATTCACCTAACTAATTCCTGGAATCATCGTTCGAGGGTTTCTTGCTTAACTTTCTTCTTTTTCTTTGTTAATAACTGTTGAAGTGATCGCCACTTCTAAGAAAACTCTACGTCTGGTCTTTAGTTTTCTCAAGCGCTGAGGCCATCGATAGCGCATAGACGAAAGAATGCGTCGACGACAGACCATAAGCGGTACATGTGCGACGTTGGCTTCAGGGTTCTTTTAGTCTCAGGGTAACATTGCTAGCGAGAGGATCTGGATCAGCTTACATTGTATTTCACATTTTGTACTTTATTATTCACAATATATATACTTTCAATGCCTTACAATTTACCCACGCATTTCTTTAATTCCACATACACCGAGTAACCTTAACAATAACTGTTAAGGTTATTGGATGTATGTGAATACAAAGGAACGCGTGGATATATTGTAAGGTAGAAAATATATATATTTTTGAATATCAAAGTGTAAGTACAAAGTTTGGAATACAATACGAGCTGGTCCAGATCCGCACGCTAGCAGCGTTACCCTATCACTGAAAAACCTTTAAGCCAACGTTACATGTGTACCGTTTATGGTTTGCCTTCGACGCAATCTTTCGTCTCTGCGTTGTCGATGGCTTCGGTGCTTGAGAAAACTAAAGACCAGACGTAGAGTTTTCTTAGAAGCAGCGACCACTTCAACAATAACCTCTAACAAATTCCTGCAATTCGTCCTGCAGGACAATCGGCATAATTGTTAATGGTAATTTCATCGGATCAGCGCTATTACAAGAATGTATTTATATTTCTTCTTGCGTCACCAGGTCCTGCTTCTTCTTCAGTTTCCTAACGGTACTGTCAGCGTACAATGTATTGGCTAGCGCGTATGGGTGGTTTATCGTTTCTGTTTCGTAACTGTCTGATATTCGCTGAATTTTCTCCTTTACAATGGGGATTCGAAGATCTTCGCGTAATTCCATTTCGTATGTGCCAATGTGTGTCTCATGATACTTTACTTTCTATCTGCATCCTTTCGTGTATGTGCCGTGTTCGTGTCAGTTTTGAGTCTGGATGGAGTCCCAGGGGTTTTTACCCAGTTTTGTTTGTGCTATTTCATTCGCTTAACTTAGCAAACAAAATTTCTTTTCAGTATTTCTACGGTGCTTGCCTTCAATGATTCGGTGTCATCCTCCTTTAGAAAGGTTGCGGCGTTCTCGTCGCAACGAGAGAAGAGCGCATGCACGTACAAACAATTTCGCGGAATCATGGGCGAAGGTTGTTCGTGTAATGAGCGTGTTTTATTATTTAATCCCCCTTAAACTCTCGCAGATTATGGCACTTACGGCGACTCCTATCTACTACCATCAGGCCTGCCCTGTTTCCACCGCCGGTGACATCTCCGCGCTAATTAGCATCCACGTTCGCTGGTTTCACCTGTCTGCGAGTTCTCGCGTCAAAACCAACCACTTCGTTCGTCTGTTTTTTGCACTTTCAATTTAGTTTTCACCAGCGTGTTTCACCGACTCGGCTTTATCGTGGATTACGTGACTCTTTCTTGGAATTTATGAAACTGAAAATGAATCTAGCGTTCCTTGCTTCGATTTTTTGCTTCTCTTTTCACATTTCTCTTACTTTTCTTTAGTTTACGGCTACAGTTACAGTGGAACGTGTTCTGACAAAGTGTTCTTCCGACGAATGAAACATCTGGAGACCGAGATGCACTCACTTATAAGAATCTATATATGTACATATGTATGTATTTGATTGCTTGAGTGTAGATATCGAATTCGTCAGAACATGCATCTACCACAACCGTATCCCAACATATTTCATATAAGCTCGTTATTTCGTCGCATCTGTCTTCGTTCCTTCGTCAAAGTACTGCGTCAGCAGTTTACAATTTAATATCTCCTGTCCTCGGTTATTTAACAATGATTTATTTTTTATTCAGGGAAATCGAAGTATCTGCGATAAGCGAAACAACATTGCATAATTTAATTTATAATACCCGTTATAAGTCGATAACGAATCTTACGCTTGTTTATCTATTTTTTCTCTACCATAGAATACCTGCAGTCTTGTAATATCTCATTTTGCGTATATTTAAATGAAACTCGTCATTTCGATTGCTCGAGAATTTCGCTTTACGTGTAAATTTCCTTATGCAGAATTTTCTGATTGTTCGAATTAATGGAGTATGAATTTTTTCTTAATTTTTATTTTTCCCGGAGAACGTATTAATGAGTTATACAACAACGACAGGCAACATATTTGGACAGGGACAAAAGAGAAAGAGAGAGAGAGAGAAACGTATAATACATAGCGAGTAGGGAAATTTTATTAATTCCATACAAATGAAATCCGGCATTAAATGAATTCTTTCGACAGATACGCATTTATAATATTCATTAAATAAAATTCGGAGATTCGTCAGGTTGGCAACGTACACGAATCGACACGAAATATTCGTTATATTTCTTTTAATGGAAACACATATTTTTAATTAACTTTTAATAAATGCTTTCAATACGCATCTCGATGACGAATGAGCTATCCAAGTTTTAATCGAATTCCTACATCATTTTCTGTAGAATTTCAAGTTACAATAGTATTCTAAGGCCTGAGATATTTACTTCTTCGAACGACAAACAGCAATATTTCAATATTCTTAGGAAATCAGATATATCATCGAGATCAGAAACCAAACACAAACGTCGATCGAAACCTCTCGATCCTCTCGTGTTTCGAACAGTCATATCCAACAAATATTCGATTAAATAATTTTAATTTTCAAACAATTTTAAAATAAACGCCGTGGCAGGTGCTTTAATTCTCGTTACAGCGAATCGAATTTGTAACGAGGGGCGGATCAACGAAACTCAAGTAATTCACTACGGACTTCTATTACCAAACCACAACATTTCTTTTCCTTGTGTCGATAGAACGTTCGCAAACTCGCCAGCCTAAAATTCTCGCGTTACTACGAAGTGCATTATCAATTAAAATCTTTCATTCGGCTGCAATGAAAATAAATTGGAAATTTGTCAAAGATATACGAGCTTAACTAATTCCTCGTTGAATATGAGCGAATAAACAATAAGATGTTCACTTAGTGCATAATTTTGTCGAAAACGAAATTTCAAAGGGAAAATATCTTATTCTATATTTTCTACTTATTTTCACCTGTAGGTTAATTTCCTTCGTACCATCCGTTCCTATTCCTTGTTCGAAGAAACTGCGTTTTTTTCTATAACTTTACCGTTATATCGTCGGTAAAAAGTTATGCTTTTGTAATTCCTTGAAAGCTATAGAATAACGTCGCATAGATATTTCTGGTGCTTGGACTACACAAAAATGCGCCACATTTTGTCATCTACCAGTATAATAACTTCGGATGCTTTTGTGAGTCGCTGTACGCTCGTTGTCCCGTCCATCGAGGTCAATTTGCTTTCGGAGCTTAGACTACGTTTAATTTCTCGTCACAATAGCCTCGAGCCAGTGCAAAATACACGCGAAGCACGCACTTTGTTCCTCTTTGATTTCGGATTAATAATGTTCCGTACATTCGGCTATCACTGTTATTGACAACATCCTGTATCACATTGCTTTGTTACAAGTTAATTAGCGACCAGTTTCATCGCGAACGATGTGCAATGAACTGGCAAGGAAAGAGAGTGGCGATCCCGTTTCTGTTTAGCGACAACGCAAGACAACAATTACACCCTGAACGCGGACTTATGTAGTTTCTCTTCGATAGTTACCTGACAATAAATTCTTCTTTGTTTCTGTTAAGGTAATTTGATGAATAGAGGATAGAAATCAGGAAGAAAGAAAAATATCTGTAACTTGTACTTTCTTTCGTTTCATAAGGTGACAATAGATGAACAGGTGACAATAGATTTCTGTTTTATATTATTTTATTGAATTAGGTATGATCCATTTAGTTCTATTTATATTATTACGTTCGTGCATAATTCAATAAACTAATATAAAACAAAAAACATTGTGCGTCCATTATTTCCTTATAAAACGAAAGAAACATTTCGGACAACCTAATACAAGGAAAGATGAATAGAGGATAGAAATCAGGAAGAAAGAAAAATATCTGTAACTTGTACTTTCTTTCGTTTCATAAGGTGATAATAGATAAACACCAATTTCTGTTTTATATTATTTTATTGAATTAGGTATGATCCATTTCGTTCTATTTTTATTATCACGTCCGTGCATAATTCAATAAACTAATATAAAACAAAAAACATTGTGTGTCTATTATTTCCTTATAAAACGAAAGAAACATTTCGGACAACCTAATACAAGGAAAGATGAATAGAGGATAGAAATCAGGAAGAAAGAAAAATATCTGTAACTTGTACTTTCTTTCGTTTCATAAGGTGACAATAGATGAACAGGTGACAATAGATTTCTGTTTTATATTATTTTATTGAATTAGGTATGATCCATTTAGTTCTATTTCTATTATTACGTTCGTGCATAATTCAATAAACTAATATAAAACAAAAAACATTGTGCATCTATTATTTCCTTATAAAACGAAAGAAACATTTCGGACAACCTAATACAAGGAAAGATGAATAGAGGATAGAAATCAGGAAGAAAGAAAAATATCTGTAACTTGTACTTTCTTTCGTTTCATAAGGTGATAATAGATAAACACCAATTTCTGTTTTATATTATTTTATTGAATTAGGTATGATCCATTTCGTTCTATTTTTATTATCACGTCCGTGCATAATTCAATAAACTAATATAAAACAAAAAACATTGTGTGTCTATTATTTCCTTATAAAACGAAAGAAACATTTCGGACAACCTAATACAAGGAAAGATGAATAGAGGATAGAAATCAGGAAGAAAGAAAAATATCTGTAACTTGTACTTTCTTTCGTTTCATAAGGTGACAATAGATGAACAGGTGACAATAGATTTCTGTTTTATATTATTTTATTGAATTAGGTATGATCCATTTCGTTCTATTTCTATTATTACGTTCGTGCATAATTCAATAAACTAATATAAAACAAAAAACATTGTGCATCTATTATTTCCTTATAAAACGAAAGAAACATTTCGGACAACCTAATACAAGGAAAGATGAATAGAGGATAGAAATCAGGAAGAAAGAAAAATATCTGTAACTTGTAGTTTCTTTACCCAAAATGTTGTCGTTGTTGGATTTTTCTATAATTCTATAAATCGTTGCATCATTAGATTATTTTGAGTCTCATAGCCTACAGTATTTTAATTGAAATATATTAGTTTGTTTGTAAGGTTCGAAGAATTTAGATATTCGAATATCTTGATATCGAAACGTTCATACGCAATGTATATCAAATAGTGTAATACTACTATACAATCGCCGTTAGCGGATAAGTTGTAAAATATTCATATTTACTAACCGCATGAAAGTCTTAATTCGCTGTGCGAATTCCTGTATATAAGCGACTTTTTCGCGCGGAACGGTAACATCGCTGCGGTGTTCGGTAGTTTAGGGCTGAAATCAAGTTGTTTCACGAGCGAATTGTATCCCGCCAATTTTACACTCGCAATGCAGGCACCGGTGTGCCGAATCACCGCGTACTCTACGTTAGTTCGCGCTGAGTTTTCACGAAATCTCGCTGAGACTACGCGCCATACATACATCGTGTATACGTGTACGTACACCAACAAAATTTCACTTTTCACAAGGTTTATCGTTCCTTGTACGTGTCCATTGTCTCTATTTTCGTTCACTCTGGTTGGAAAAATACCATCAGCTCTTAATCTGTATCGAAAATTAATTCCGTAGGAATATACACATATACAGGGTGCGCCGTTAGAATTCGGACAGAATTCAATTTGTAGTTCCCACCATATTAGAATTCAGATGTTTGTGCTGATTGACTCTGAAGTTAGTTAAATATGTCAATAAGTCTTCTATAACCTCAAAATGACAGAACTCGTTAAGCAAAACCCGGAATACGATAGAAGAGCGGCGATTATAGAAAGTCTTCGCGCCGGGAGAACGCCGGTCGAAATTATAAAATTCTTTAGCTACCCAAGATCGACGGTATACGACATTGCTAAGAGATACGCAGCCTCAGAGTGGTTCGAGAAGGGTTCTCCTTCTCCGGCGAGAAAAGTTCAGGTTAGGGAAAAATCAACAAGGACGCCAGAAATTATTCAAAGGGCCCAAGACATGATTTTGGAAGATCCGGGAACTTCTCTCCGAAAATTAGCCTCCGTCTTGGGGGTGAGTGAAACGATTGTCCGTCGAATAGCTCAAGAGGATCTTAGATATGCCTCCTACGTTCTCAAAGTCCGTCAGATGCTCTCCGAGGCCGCCAAGCTTAAAAGATTTGCCCGTTGTCATTTGATTCTGTGTTCGTTAAAACACGAAGCTGCTCCTAACAGTCCCGACCTAAACCCATTGGACTATTACGTGTGGGGCGTTATCGAGAGACAAACTAATAAATGCAGGCACCCCAACGTCAACTCCCTACGAGCTGCTATCGAGTCAGAATTCGCGACAATTAAACGCGACCAGTTGAAGTCAGCGTGCTCGCGCTTTAGAGCAAGAATAGAGCAGGTCATAGAGGCAGAGGGTGGTTACATAGAATAAAAGTTCTCAGCAAGGACCCTTTAAATGAGATATAACAACATTTTCATGTGTTTTTGTGTATTGACTTAAATAAACAACTTTCTGCACAAAACTTCTTTTGTCCGGATTCTAACGGCGCACCCTGTATACGTAGGCATATATCTATATTATATACACGTTTACAGGAATTTTAGAAAGAAAAACATACATACATATATAGTAAAAAAGGAAAAAAAAAATCGAAACGAATCAACGTTCATGTATGGGTTTTGCGGATCTGGTTAGGAGTGGCCCAGATTTCGTAAAACCAATCCTCGTTTCAGCGCAGTCGCTTGTGCTGTACGCAGCGTTGCGGAATAAGATATAAAAAGAAGAGAGCGTGTATAAACGGAGCGTGCTGTGGCATTTAATTATCGTCTCGGAGCATGGATAAATTCCGGTGAAAGGGCACAGTGATAACGGTCTCGGCTGATGTTTCGAGAAACGCCTATGCGATAAGAGGTAATATTTATTCGATTCATTGTATGTCGCGTTATCCGATTAGAATCTCTCTTGTACGCCTTATCGCGCGATGAAACAACGTCTCGTCGTTTCAGCGACGGCGAAACTACGTGAAACTGCGATTGCTTCTTTATTACGTACGATCTTTGCTTACGAGTTTTTCTAACGAAAATTACTTTTTTCCTTTTTTTCTCATTACGAGAAGGATTTTATCTGAATAAATATATCTCTTTTGAGATATTCAGTAATATATCAAAACTAAGGCACTTTATACGGATCAAAAGATCGACAAAACGAAACAAAATACTTGGAAAGCATGGGCAAATGCTGTACAGCGATATGTGGCAATTTTGCTGAAACGGCTACGCCGTTATTTTCCACAATTCGCCGTTATCTCCATAGAGGGTAGCGACAGGCGAACGAGGACCAAAATTTCGTTGCACTACGCATTGCTAACTTTTAGTTGCCACCGACTCGTCCGCTATTTATCTCCGGCAACTTTTAATTCTCCACTTTTCCGGACATCTCCTCCGCCGCGTGCATAAATTCAATCCACCCGGTTAATTAGTCGTCGTTGCGGATGTGAATTTGCAGACGATTACAAAACGAATTTCGACGCGTAATTAATCATTGAGAAGTAAGTAAGAGCGGTAAAGCGGCGACGATGATGATTAAGGGCTCCACGACCCAGCTAGAGCTTAATTAAATTATCGTTGTTTTAATTTAATCAGTCGGGCGTGGCTGACGTCCCCAGCTAATCCACCGTGAAAAGTTGACGAACGATCCTTTTCGATCGTCGGTTATAGCGTTGTTAAACAACGTTACGGTGAATGGCGAGGAACGACTATGACATTGGATTTCTCATCGGTCTAACGTTAATCATCGATGTTCGAAAGCGTTGAATATCACTGAGGATAATTTGATAATACCACGATGAAAAATTGATTTCGGCTGAGTGAAGTTCAAATAGTGAAATATTCCAATTATTTTGTCCCAATAAAACGATTTATTTTTCTCCTCGCAATTTCTATATTTTTATCTTATTCTTTGGACTAGCTGATGATGAATAAGTGAAAGTAGATTGTGTAGATTGAATAGTGAGATAGTACGGAACTTTTTTATTCCGATCTACATACATATACACATATATATATATGTCGGATCATCTTTGGAAAACGGGGCGTGTAATGAGTCTTGCTGCTAGTTGTCCACAGTTGTCTTATACCAGATGACGTTTGTTTATGGGAATGTATTACAAAAGTTAACAAGTGATATCGATGATCGAGTGATCAAGATGTCTACGAAGATGAATTTGGGTTCGATAACGAATACACGGTCAACGGGATGACGATCGCGATTGGGAACTCGATGTACGTGTTCACTGGGCTAGTCGAACTTATCGGATTGCACCTCGGTCCAAGTGGAACTGCCCTTATATACTCCTCTCCGTATTCCTCGGGTCAATCCCTGTTTTTAAGGAGAGTTGTTTAATCACTTTATACCTCTGTTAGGTACACGTCCCTCCCGTGACCGTGGCTACGTTCAGTGACCCATTATGTCACTTCGAGCCCAAGTCCACTGTCATAAATCTCGGATAATCATAATTGACTTGACTCATAAACAGCTACTTCTCAGTTTTATTGTTTAAGTACGACTATAATAAAAAGTCTGGACCAAAGTATTGGGAACCTTCCCAAATATTCCGAAAGAAAGGCTCCGACGTCTCTTCATCTCCGACATATACATATCTTCTTTTTTTTTATTGCATCGTCTTAAGCAGCGGAATATTGCAAATATTTCAGCGTGATTAACCTATATTTTTAGCGATATGTACATGTAGGTCACGAGAGAAACACGCGATAGGCAATTGAAATGTTAATTTTATCAGAAATTTGGATTCTCGCGAAATATCGTAAAATCGCTTTCGATGTTCCTCCTACAGATATTTTCGCGTCGATATTTTTATACAAAAGTTTCAAATATCGAAACTTTAAACTCGCTTGTACGCCTATACGTCTACAGTTTGAGCGATGGCGTAGGCTCGAAATCTCTAAACGCCGAACATCGCGTAAATATAATACAAAATTTCAAATCTGGCGATCGCAGCGTGACTTTCACGTCGGCCTGGCGTCCGCGGTTATTAAGTTTGAAGTAGAAAAACTGAATAGCCGGCTAACTAATAGGATTCCATCGATCTCTCAGGAGCTATTACAAAGAACGAGCAGCGATTAAGTCCCACGGGGGAAGAAGATAGCGGCTTTGAGAGAGTCGATGCACGAAGGATCGAAGCTTCGCAGAAAGAAAAAAAGAAAAAAAAAAAGGAAAGAAAGGGTAGTCGCGAGGAAGAAGGTAGCGAGCGAGGCTCGAACAAAAACTACAGAGGAGAGGAAAGAATTCTTCGGATAGCTGGTCGTCACGGCAAAGTGGAGAGATCCTCTTGTGAATCTAGCGAGTAGTAAGCTCGCGATGATCGTATCCAACGTTATGAAAAAAAAGGTAGAGAGGCAAAAAAGAAGAAATATAAGAAAAAAATATGAATAGAGAAGGGTGTTGGAGTGGGCGGATCTTAAGGATCGCGCTTGAATCCTATAGAGTATAGACAGAGGCAGAGAAAGTGAGAGAGAGAGGAGAAGAACTTTTCCCCCGAGAAAAGGCTGCCGTTACGTTTATTCGTTATTGGATACGGCACCACGGTCGATTTTATCATGCTTCGGCGCGATACTAACGTTAAATCCGTCAGCTCTAGAACCCCTTGCAGAATCTGTGACGGTCATTAAGGTTGGCGCGAAACGCGCATTCCGTAATATATATAGATATATATATGCGGCAGCACGCAAGTCGATAAGATACTCGTCTGTAAGTTAGCGGGTCTGGCCTTGCTTGTCCATTTTTATTTATGAAGCAGATCGTCGATATCGTTGCGAAACACGCGCCCTGAGAAATGGACGATACTGGATTACCATAGGAGAAATTTTGTTTTGGGCAAAGTGAGAAATGGCATGGATTAGGTAAATTGTGGAAATTCAGCAGCGAGAATTACCACATTCGCTTATTTAATCAGAGAATTAAAATTTAATTTAGCAAAAAATGTATTTTCCGATCAACGATAAATTATTAATGAACGCAATACACTAAATTAAATATTATATCTAATTACTGCCGATACGCGCCGAATTACATTCACGTTTAATATCCCGGCGAATAGAGGATCGGAGTTCGCCAAGTTTACCGGAGCTCTGTGTTTCGCCCTTGGCACGAGCGTGAAATGGACGCTTGAAATTCACCGTGTCACCACAATTTTCCCCGTTGAAAATCAAATTCCGGTTTTGAGGCGGCGGAACGTGCTCGCGACCACAGGCAATGCCAACCATCGAATCAAGGAAAGTTTCCTGCTCGACGTTGATAAACGACCCTTCTTTCTGACTTCGTTCGTTACGAACAGTCGAATTTTTATGACCAAAGCGTACCTTTAATTCTAAATAAACATTATGAAAACACAAATTTAGTAACCAATGAAGACTCGAGAAAGCTAAAAAGATAAAGTTAATATTACGAGCATACGTAACTGTAAGGAAGAACGGAATTGAGCGTGTGCTACGCGTGTCTGACCTAACACGTGCTCGTACTACTTGCCTGCCAATAATTACTAGACACGGTATTTACCGATAAGTGTTAAATAGTTGATAAGAAGAAAAGAACATATAGACACTTTCTTAATCGTTTTTCGCACGAAATACAACGACTAAACTTTTCCACCGTAAAGTATAACCTAACCCGAACGATTTCAACAAAAAGTTTGCCACATGTCGCCAACAAGAATTCGTGTAACTTTCGGATTTTAAATGGAGGTCGTAGAGGCAGGAAGATTGATCGTGGTGTACACGATTCGTGGACGCGTATCAAAATAATGCGAATTTCGAGGCCGATATTCCCGTGAACTTTTTCAATTTCAAGTTTCGAGCAGCGGTCCAAGTTCTTCCGGTCGCCGTCGACAACACGTGAGAAAGGCGATAAATGGTCACTGGCTTTTCGAAATTAAACTTTACGCAGCTTCAACCCCGAGACTTTGTTGATCCTGAATGCGTAAAGTTCCACGCGTTCCGTTGAAAGAAAATCCAAGAACACGTTTGGCGTCGGTCAGATTCCTATCGAATTTTGAAATCTTATCGAACACTTTGAACGAAGAGCGTTACAAAGTTAAGATGAACGAAACGTGGCGCAAAAGGTAATGATATTGCCACGGAAGCTTTGCTCGTTCGAACAAAATATACAAAACTGTGAAACCATCGTTTCAAACGTTATTCGTAATAACTCGGGCTCGTATAATTGAATCATTAGGCGAACAAAGATCTTTCATCTTTCTCTTTGAATTCGTTATAACGATTTCGTTCGGACATTTTATAAACGCGCGTATTTATTAACCAAATGACGAGTGTCTATCGACGCGAGAATACGTCCGATTCGACGGCGCGTTGTGTGTGATTTAATCATAAAGACTCGTTGTACCAACAACGGCAATACGTTTCATTGTTGCCTGTTTACGCGCGATCATTAGACACGGGTCAACAAGCGTCGTTCAACGTTTTAATTAAACGCTTCTCCGAAAATTGGACCGGAATACGATTTTCGGGCCGACCATTACGCGTTCCTCGTATTTTCACAGAAGAGCGCAACGCATTATGATACTTGACCATCGAATCATTTTATTTAAAATCCGATACAAGTACATATTTAAAATCGTGATACAAAAATAGACATCTTTGACGTTTCTTCGCTTCTACTTTTACGTTACCATCTACCCAAATTGCGCATATAATACGTACATTGTTACGTAACTGACAGAAGCTAAAATATTTTATTATTATCGTAAGATTCCGTAAGACGAACAACTTTTTTTCTAGAAATTCAACTTCTCGTAATATCGATGTTTCGATCGTGTAACGCTTTGATCTTGTTCGATAAGATTTATCTCACATCTAATTGTTTTCGAATATTATCATTTATCACCTGGGTATATATAATTATATTCCTCGATTCTTTGATAAAATATCTCTTTTACTGAAACAATCTTCGGAATCTTCGATAAAGCTGAAAATGTAAATCGGAAACTGTAATTGTTCGAATTAACGAAAAAGCTGAACCCTCCGTTAGCAAATACAAAGGAGAACGAAAGACTGGTTCGATGTTAAATCAGAGGCCGAATTCCCGTTCCAATAGCCGATTGGCCGTGGAATGAACACGATCCAGATATCCGAGGTATTTACGATCGTGAATTTAGGATTTTGTTGAGTTAAGCGTATCAGTTTTGCCGGAACAAATCGGCTTTTGCGAATGAATGTGCAATAATGCCATCCAACTGACGCGTCCAACCAAATTTGTATACGCTATAATTTATTGTCACTTTATTATTCCGAGTCTAATCCTTCTCTCGAAACAGTTTATTTTCCTGTATAATTTGAAATGTCATAATTTATAGACGTAAGCGATTTATTAAATATTATTTGTATTTATCGGTACGAATTGTTTGAAACGTTAAGAGTTACTTATCCATTCTTTTATCATAATCTTTTTTATCACAAATTATCGCAGTTCTAAGATTGTTTTAAAATGTATTTTAACATTTGTTAAAAATTTGTACGAAACAATCTATATAACAAAGCGCGTAATGAAAAGGAAGATATAAAACTTTATACATATATCTCATAAAAGATCCCTTAAATCGTTGAGAATTCCCGAAAATCTATAAAATTGCTATGGAAATTTATGGATTCTATGAATTACGAGTTTTAACGTTAAATTAGCCGCGAGATCTGCGATAGATAAATTATTTCATATACCATTATTTAGGATGATAAATTTACATATATCGAAAATATGTCTAATTTCTTTTTAACGTGATTGAATATTAAAGGAAGTTAAACACAGAATTACTCTTACGATCGAAACGTGTACAGTAGATAATGCATTGATTTGCATAAATTTCCATTCCATCGTTTCTTCAAATTTTAATAAAATCGAGCATTTCTATATACTCTTTTTATTTATCATATTTTAGATAACGTTTCTCTTCTACCTTTCCAACCGCGCGTTTAATCTTCTCAAAAACAATCCAGTTTCCAGCGACCTGTGTCAATGTTTATGTTGCATAAAACATGCAATGCGAAATCGTTGTCATATTTCCTGCTCGCAAATATCTGTCATAACGGAGGTTACGAGGTTTCAACTTTAAAGAAAAAGGTCCTGGATCTCGTTAAAACGAATTTTACGCAAATCATTTTTCAACAGCTTTCGAGCATACAGATTCGTGTCGCATTTCAAATGCGTGGAATATCGTTACCTCGTTTTTCAAGGAGGAGCCGTGTTCGTGACAGTGTCAATACGTCAATCACATCCTATCTAATAAATAAAATATCTGTGCTGTTTCGTTTTCCCATACAGGGTTTACAGATCGATACAAGGCTGTCCATGGTTTTCAGTACTTTGTGCGCAATTTAAAATACCAAGATTAAAATTGAAAAATGTATAATAGCTCGATATCGACTTTCAAAATTAGTTTGAAACCTCATTACGTTACATCGTGCAAGTTTCAGTATAGCCTGTGGGACTTCGTTTAATTAATTTTCTTCCTTACCCGTCTGTAAATATATGTTACTCGGTTTCTTAGTTACTTGAAGACACTTTACGCTATCAAAATTTGTTTTCATTTCCCGAGACATAGTCTTTAATAGGGATTTCTCATTTATAGTTATACCAATATCGCAGTAATACCGGGTGTGACGAGTAGAAATTCGAATTAAATGAAACTATCGAGTGCCAGGATACGGATCGAAGAATCAGATAGTTTAATAATACTGATATTTAAGCCACGTGATTATGATTCACGATTCGTTCCTCTTGTTCGTATTCTGTACACGGCTAGCGGAGGGTTTTGGAGGAAGAAGATAAATCTATGGCGTGGAGACCTGTTTAACGATTGATGGTTTTCCGCAATGAATTCCTTAGAATGGGAAAAATAGAGGCAGGTATCTCTGGTCTTTGTTTCGTGTTCGGTTCAGTCAAGTGTTTGTAATGTTCGTCTTAAACGATGGTTGTAAAAGTGACCTTGGTCAAAGAGCGGTTCGACATACGGTTCTCAGATTCAAGGAAGACGAAAGACCAGAATCTAATCAAACTTCGAAATTTTATTTCGCTCGGTTCGTTGTAAATGTTGGAAAATTCTAAGGTTTTCAAATAATCTAAAAAGTAATTATTTGAAGAAAATAATTACCAACAAAAGCAAACGTTAATAAATTCGCTAAGCTTTATAAAAAATTAAGGGAACAATTAACGTAATGGCGATCAATTGGTTTTTTAATCTTCAACTAAACGTAAAAGAATTTAGAAAATTAAAGTACTTACCTAATTACAAAATGGACAATGGATCGAACGATGGTTGGTTCCGTGGTATCTTTAAAATCGTTACGTAGAATTATATTAAAATTAATTATATTCGTAATTATGAAATTGTGAAGTATAACGTATAACATTATAGCTTTGAACTTATCGTTCTGAAGAGACGTGACTTATCAAGCTTCTCTCGTACGGTGATAATAAATAGAACTGTAACACGAAGACCTAGTCGGTAGTGTAGGTGGTAAAATGATTTCTGTTTCATGTCAATATGACTTTTCGTTCTCGAGATTTGACGTTTAACCTCCTCGGTACGACGCTCGGCCGTGCGGACATATTCCACGGCTGTCGACTATAGTGGACGCTCGCACTTTCAAATCTCTCAATTACAACTCTCTCGTCGCTCGTAATGGTCAACGACAGACGTTAATTCAGCATCCTTTTTGTTACTACCACGAAGCACGACGCATTTCCAGGGGAAGAATAGGGGTCACGCTTTTTCAATGGCCACTCAACGATCTGTGAATTTTAAATGCCTGCACTTTGAAGTCACACATCTGCACAGTTAATTGAGATATCGACTTGAAACAAAATGCATTTTAAAGGGCATGCTTTCATCTGCGTTTCTGAGTTCATCGAACGAACTTTGTTCGCTCTATTATTCTTATTCTATTTTTGTTCGCACGATTGCCACTTTTTTACGAGTATTTTCTGACATTCTAATTATGTATTTAGAATTGTTGAGATGTGTATAATTTTCTGTGCCGGGCTGGGTTAAATGCGTATTAGAGATACTTGTATGTGAGTATCAGTGTGTGGATATATGTGTGTAAACGTCAGAGGGAGTCCAGGACTTAATTAGGACAAAAGACGATTGGCAGTGGTTTAGAAGCATCAGGAAGAGTCGGTTAACGGTCGAGTATAGAAGAAAGTGCTGAGACGCGTGCAAGTGTGTATCGATGAATATTTGAGAAATCGTCCGTGAAATAAATATATTATTATTTTAATATTAATCCTCAGTGTATATTCAGTGTTCCTATAAGATTATTTCGGCTCCAAAGATCCACAATTTTCAACAAGAATATTTATTTATTTGGTATTTAGAATTTACGAAAGGGATTGTAACGTGACCTTTAAGAAGATCTTTATATATGAATAAAATAGTCAAGTAAGTTTTTATTTCGCCACTTGGAATAAATCCACCGAATATTTCTCTTGCTGTCGCTATTTTAAATATTTTCGTTATTTATCATTCTCGTCCCATAAGCATCGAGAGATAGATAAGAAAAATAGCTGCTTAGGAATTGAATGTCGAACGTCATTTATGTTAAAACGGATTTGGGCGAATAAATCAACGTTTGGTAAATCGGGTGGAATGTCGTCATGGTGGCGATCGTCGCAATGAAACCGTCAAAGGAAAAGACACGTTTACCGATAAATCAAGCCACGTTCACGAGCCAAGAATAACGATTGCATCGGCGTCGTGGAATATTAATGATCCAGATTTGTATCGATTTCTTCGTGAACTATCGCCACGGACCTACTTACAGAGTAATTCTTCGCATAGCTTTACAACGAAATGTCTCTTTCGGTGAATTAGCGAGCTACGTAATAAACAGATAAACATTTCGTAGAGGCAGAAAAATTAACGTTTGAAAATTTGCAGTGCAAATAGAGAGAAGGAATAAAAATCAGCATGTATCGCAAATTAAATTATCTTATTGCTTCCTATTATTATAAAGATATTCGATCTTATGATATTAGAGAAAGTAAAAAAATTATAAAAAATTGTTTTATCGACGTTACTTGCCTCTTTTGTACGATATATATTTGTACAGTCGCAAGTGACTGAAGATTTTTCCAAACTACGGCGTTACAGATAAAAATGAAGAAAATTTCATATAGTTTACGCTATATTTTTCTGTTTGTCGGACGAAAATAAGTGAAAGGATATTATTTACTGTATCCAATTTTTATTTCTAATTGAACTTTGCTCGGACCAACGAAATTCTCCTCCTATCACGTCTATTGAAAAATGCCAGCTTTATTACCGGAACGATAAGCCGAAAGGATTGAAAATTAAAGAATCTTTTTGCGTGACGAGATTGAAAAATCAAGAGAAAATGCAGTACGCATGTAATATATTTTTCCAATTCTCGTTCAAGAATTTGGCATCTACACAGTTTTATTCATCCTTGTCCCACAGTTTACGATAAATTGTTTAAATAATTCAATTAATAACAAAAATATAATAATAGTATAATTTTCTGTCGTTGCAAAAATTTACGACAATATTACGCATTGAAATACATTAATAAAGTGTCGCATCTTGTTAAATTTCACCATCGATTCGCTTTTGGCGCAGTAGCTTTACGGATAATTAACAGCGCTATTTTCACGAAAAGGTATAATTGCGAAACCGAATAATTAGAGCTGGCTAATTATAATTCTCCGGGATGCTTGTCTCGCTACGCAAAGCACAGTTCTCCGAGACTAAAATCCTTAATTATCTTCTTTAATACATCTGCCAGAGCGAAGGAAGCAACATAAGCCGGATGTAGAAGTACGTGGTCGCTTCCTTGTACTCTCTACCCTTCCGACCGCTTTTTCCAGTAATTTATAGGAAATTTTCCGGCGAAAAGCTAAGGCGTGTCAGTTTAGCAAGTTCACGCGGTATATTTTCCTGCAATTTCCTTCTATAAATCGTCGTAGTTCCGTGCCTCAATCTCGACTATTTCGAAATTCTAGAGATCTCCCTGTAGCACAAGTGTGTCATGCAAAAATAACTGCAATTTGTCCCTTTGGTTAACTGCAGAGCAAACTGAACACGCGATCCTCGCTGGAAAATGAACAGATTAGTTTCTAAGCAGATGGTAGCGTCTTGTTCTTTTTTACTTTGCTTCCCTTTTGCGAAATTCAACTTCTAACGTAATTTCCTGCATATATTAATTGTGAGGCAATATTCTCCTAATTCAAATATCATTTTCTCGATGCTAAAGTATTCTTTGGAACGACGTATCTTAAACTTTCGTAGTCGAACTACAGGAGAATTTGAATCGTAATACGTGAGACTTTTATATAAGGAGCGAACGTTGCGCAAAATTTATATTCCTAACATTTCGGGAAATATCGTACTTTGGCGACGATATCGTTAAATCTCTGATTAAGATAATACGCGTAAAAGGCGGGCAACATTTGCAACGAATTTACAAATTTATAAACCTTTCTATTTCTTTCGTATTTTTATTCTACTTTTGAACAAATTTACACGCAGTAGAATCACAATACGTCTATCTTTTTGTATGGCGTGAACAACAACGCGCTAAACATTCCTCCGCATTCTATGTTAACGTAATATGCACTTTGCTACATCACGTTGTTTCTTCGATAAACGTTATTCATCTTGCGTCGTTGATGTTCGTCCATGCGCTCGTCTCATTCGCATATAGAAAAATATCGACTTCGCGCATTATGTAGCCCATTTCAGACTTTGTTATAATTCGATCGAGATATTAATTTTTTTAAAATTAAAAAATGAAATATTGAAATACAATTGCCAGACCACAACGAGTTCTGGATCAACGGTATTTTGTTGTAATCGTTCAAAGAATCGAGATAATCTATGTCTACGGTAATATATACAAATAAGAATATACACAGTACAAAATTAATACAAAATTAAATCTAAATTTCGTTCAAAAAGATAACACGGTTGTTACACAGTTCCTACGTTCAACGTTCCAGGAATCATATCGGGTCACCATAGGGAAAACAGATTGACAGGCTGAACGAAGTTAATTCGTAGCCACATTCCTTCGCTGTTAGCTGATAGCTTTTGAGATCACGAGATTCTATGATGCAGCTATACAAAGCTATCGATCGTTTGATCGTTTTATTGACAAGCGCGCTCGCATAAATCATTGGAGAATTCAAAAGCGTCAATAATGAACAGTGAAAGCTTTAACTTCTTCCTGTTGCTTTGAGATACCCATTGCCAAGATTTGTTTAATCCGCGTTTCATCACCGTGGAATTTCGCTCTACCATCGTACATCGCATTTGGAACTTGTATCGTTGATAGCTCATATTAGACTCGCGTACTGTAAAGGCTTCTTCATGTAATGCGGAAATTATGGGCTCGTTTGAATAAGGATCGCTAATTGCTTTGATGTGTACTCACGATTTCGGAGGAAAACGAAACAGATGAACTCGGTGCTGATGGAAGCAAACAGATGTAATAAAATAGTAATTAAACATATAGGATTATTTCGTAAATGTTGTTAAACTGTAATTTGCAGTTTCAAATAATTTCTCCAACTTTCGATATAACATTCTTTATGATATATTAATATTTATACAAACACCTTCTATGTGATATAAAATATATTTTTTTTAAATACCATTTTTGTGAAACGAAAACTGTAACAAATTTCTATATACGACAAAAAAATTCAGAAACGCGACTTCAAATTTTAATTTGGACAATACTTTAACGCTGTATAGTGTCGCAAGAAAGTATGAATTATTTTATCACATAATTCGAACATGAAAGATATAACTTAGAAAAAACGAAGCTGGCACCCCGCTGGGGGTAGCCACCCACATGCTATATTTATTTTTATTTTATTTTTTTTCGCCAATAAGATATAACACTTTACCAAATGTCCATAAAGACAAATTGTAAAAAACCAAAATAAAATAAGAAAAAAAACATAATTCGAAGAGCTACTAAAATAGAAGACCTGCTACGCCGCAAAACTTTTTCTAACATTTTCTTCGCCTTTGTATCAAACTCCCATATAGAACATCGCTAAATATTGAACTTCTCATAATCAGAATTAACCGACGCTCGCAAAGCAGGAACATGGTAACAGATCGCAAATCGATCGCTCTATGTCGGTCACTTACACAACTAAACGTTCTCTATTTACATTGAAAGGCAGGTTTGCGCGATTTTCCTCGCGCACGCTTCCATACCGGCAATCTCGGTTTCACGTGGCACAGACAACGCGTCGAGCAAGTTTGAAAGCATCTTAACTACTCTGGAAAGACGCGTGGTCTTCCCTCTGTTGGTTCACTTCATTATCATACACATATCCAGGTTTAAGGTGGCCCTGCGAATGTCAACCAACGCAAGCAACAGAGTATAACGCTTGCCCGTTAATAGTAATTTCGCGAGCTTACCGGATGACGAAAATGCTTAGCAAAGTGCTGTATGCACTCTGACACGAATGGAACGCAGCTGATGTATTATCGAACGAACCTATGCATATATTACTACGAATTCTTACGTTACTATCTCTAACGAGAAGGAAGTACCACATTGTTCCCAAACTATCAAATAACAGTCAAATAACAAACGATTTTGAGAATCTGATTCGTTGATAATTTTAGATAAATTGCGTCCTCGTAGACAGTTGATAGACTTTGGCGAGTTGAACAAAAATGAGAATTTTCAAGGAATATAAATTTTCTGTTTGCAACTTTGTCGCTTCCTATTACGAGTGAACAAATCGATGAATTTTTTTATCTATTAAATTTGTTGTTAAGTTTTATATACTCGTACAGAGTGTACGATATATCTAGGTCTACATAGGTGTATTTATGTATTATATATTCAACTATCTATCAGTGTCGTATAGTTTAGAGCATGAAATTATCGTTAACGAGCTATCAAATTATCATAGCCTACATATTTATAACGTTTTAATTTGAATATGAAAGATTCATGTGAATCTTCCACAAACATCTTCTCATTTGTCATTGCCTTCATATTACTCCCTTCCTGTAATACTAGATTTTACGAGAGTCGTATCTCATTCGGTATTTTTCATAATAAATCGATTCACTTTTAGGTATTTTATCCCATAAAGGGTATATATGTGTATTCTATCCTGTTTGCTTTACATATGTATATTCCCACAGTTCATTCAAGAGCAAAATGCATGAACGATGTACCGAATAAAAAAGTACACCGTATAAACCAGACCGCAATTACACGTGAATTGTGATCGATGGAGACACCGGAAAGCTTTGCAATGTAAATATCAAGGCATTTTTATTTGATCGATCGCTATACCGGGTACAGTGTACGATTTACTTTGGTTTATTCGTTAGATTTCATCGATTCGACGTTCATTCGGTGCTGTCCTTTAAGAAGCTTACATCACTCGCGTTGATTTAATTTGCTTCGATGATGTACGTAAATTAGGTACTTGCATTTAGTTGTTAGAATATTTAATGGAGGAAACAAATTTCCAAGCCGCTTAATTTTCATTTCCATAATTCTATTCCCAAATATATGAATTTCCATAAACATCCACGCTCTACTAATAAAATAACGGAAAAAATAAATCAAACGTATAAGGTCAAAGCGAGTTATTTTTCTCATAATGTAAATTTTTGGGACGAGGTATAAGTCACGAGCTTTTCGATTTCAAACTTGGCTCTTTACAGTGCTTCTTCCGTGAATAACGATCAGCTTCAGAATTAAAAGCACTTGCTCGGCTTATCATTTTTTATACTTTGACAAGTAAGGTCCAGGGGAGTTGGTCGAACTAGTTTGCATGTTGACAACCCTATAACCAGGATGGATGGCCGAGAGGCTTCTAAATAGCGTGCGAGTACGATAACTTTAAGTCTGCAGCGTATACTTTGATGTCGAAACCGAACCAAAAATAACATGAAATTTTTACAACGATTAGCGACGAAGAAAGATCACATCGAACGAAATCTTCCCATAAACAAAGTAAATATACTTGCTTCTTAAATCGATACAGTTGAATACGTTAAATCGATAAATTTTGTTGTTAGACGATGAACAATTATTAACGGTGTTCGATTAAATTAAATTGTAGCGATCGATCGTTTTGTTTAAAATTCTCTCTCCCTTGATACGCATTCGAACAAGTTGTAGCGAATCTGTGACGGAAACTTTCAACTAAATTGAAAGCTGTTGGCGACAACTTTGGAAAAAGCACTTCGAAGATTGGAGGGTTTTTCAGATTCTTGGAAATTCTCCTGTAAGTGGCGAAAAACATAATGTTTATTAGGAAAACAAAACTTTACGATAAGAAAGAAAAGTACAGAGCTGAAAATATGTACTCACGGAGTTTGTATGTTAAAATGGAAATATCGTAAATTTAAGAGTTTTAGATTCTGCTTTCTGCCTCTTCAAACGATACACCGAAGCCAGATTTTAGCAATTATCATTATTCCCAGATTATTACGCAAATAATACGCTCGTTCTCCGAATGTTTCATCGTCGAATCAGAAAATTTATTTTCAGAATATCATTTAACAATTTAACGTTTTAATACTCCGCGTCTTATCGATCAAATTCATAGCACTGGCAGAGTAAGAAGAACCTATAGAACTTTTTCCGACTTTCTAGGAGCTTCATCCGGGACTGAAAAGCGTCGTGACGTTGGACCCTTCAAAGTCTGTCCTTTTCACGAATACATTAGTTGGACGTAATGTCTGCCTTTCGCGGACGAAAAGTGGATGTGACAG
The DNA here is from genome assembly GCF_905332965.1 of Bombus pascuorum. Classification (NCBI taxonomy): domain Eukaryota; kingdom Metazoa; phylum Arthropoda; class Insecta; order Hymenoptera; family Apidae; genus Bombus; species Bombus pascuorum. Next base: position 1,545,676 of record NC_083488.1, on the reverse strand, counting down.
TTTTGTCTTCTTCCTAAAACTTACCAGTCGCTTAGTAATTCTCTTTTCTTGTTCTTTCTGCCTGCCAAGATGCACGAAGAGGGGAAGACGAGGAAACTTTCGACAAAGACATAAATTTCTCATCGTTGTTAGACGATAACGCGAACTGGACGATCTAACAAAGATACGCGGCAGCGGTTTGCGGTTTTCCGGTTAATTCACGGGAAATTTCGAGGCAACGGAGCAGCGAAGTCGCCTCGGTTTCCTCGGGTTCCCCATTCTGGCTCTTTCCAATTTCCTGCGGGTTACGGGATAGAAACAAAAGTTGCTGCGCGCGTTTCCTCGCCGAGCTGAAACATGGCTTGTACGGTTTCCGGTCTGCTAAGAGACCAGTTTGACACTTTCAACTTGCCGACAGATCGATAAGTGTTGTCGGCGCCGAACAATTTGCTAGTTTGACGAAAGCTGCGAAACGGTCTTCCAGAGTTTGTCGACTACGTTTTGTCTATTTCCGAGGTACGAGACAATTCGTCGGAATATCCTTGCGAGTTCTAGCTTTATCATTAATCGTTATTCTTTATTTGCAATTATATTCGTCAAGTTACATATTCAGTAATGTTAAGGTTATTCAGTGGATGGAATTAAAGAAATGCGTGGGCAAACTGCAAGGTATTGAAAGTATATATATTGCGAATAATACAGTACAAAATGTGAAATACTATGTAAGCCGATCCAGATCCTCTCGCCAGCAACGTTACCCTGAGACTGAAAGAACCGCCGAAACCAACGTCGCACGTGTACCGCTTATGGTCTTTCCTCGACGCATTCTTCTGTCTACGCGCTATCGATGACCTTAGCGCTTGAGAAATCAAAGATCAGATGTAGAGTTTTCTCAGAAGTGACGATCACTTCAACAAGTAAGAACTATACGTAGAGTTTGTCACGAATTAATTTTCCTTTTTACCATGTGGCACGCCAGATGTGACGGTCCTTGTAAAATTCCACGTAGTCCGAACGCCAAGACCTATCTATTGTTCCATTAACTCGCAACAGGCCTAGGAAGACAAACATAAACCGAATCTGTTCAGTTTCAGTTTCCTTCACGTAAACATTTTCGGTTTATATTTGTTGCACGCTCTTACCTAATACGGAGAAAGCGGGTGTCTGGCAAGATAAGAGTTTTTCCACGAACAAGGATGCCCACGAGCCATATCTAGCTCTCCTTGTCTTTACTACCTAATTCATTTACCAATGGGCATCGCGGATCGTTACCCTCACTTTTCCACCAAAAAGTGTGGACAACGAATCCGCGTTCTGAGTTCCAAAGGGAACACCCACACCGAGCTTTCTTCTTTGATGGTACGAGTCCGTTCAAATAGTTCTATTTCTAATTTCAATCCAGTTACAATATTGGCCTCTGTAATAAAACACTAAGTCTAAAGAATAAAGACTATACTGAACTCAACTTTTGTGTAATTACTAAAAAATTACGTGACAAGTTCACCGCGTTTGTTCTTTGCTCTTCCTTCAGCGCCTGCTCTAATCAAGTATTTGTTTTTAGCCTATTTTGTATCCTTTGATATTCGAAATTCGATAGTTTGTTATAAACGTTCATAAAATATGTGTCAAGTAACTTTTTGCTACCAATTAGTAGAGCAAATTGCTTTTTCTGTCTTTCTTGAAAGAGAACAAGATACCAAGAATTAAATTCGACGGTTCTCCTCACTGAGAATTAAATAACACACTGGCTATAAACTTTGCTTTCGTATTATCTCAAAAGTACTACGTACATAGCTCTTTCGTCATAGACGAAGAACATTTTGACGAAGGATAACGTTTTGACGTAAACTTGAATGGCCTTATATTACCAATTTGCTTCCAGATCAATAAGTTTCGCTGAAACCTGGCAACTTGATACGTCTATGATATGCAGAAACTAGTTGCCGAGTTCGCAAAGCACGCCTCATTCCAATACTTGTTAGCTAGCCCTTCGCTAATTGCTGCGGATAGTTTGATATCGAGCTAAAGGAGCATTAAATTTTACAAGAACGTGGACAGGTAAATTCATTTGATGCGAATGTATAGGTTTTCTTCATTTTTGCATAATTTCCAAAAAAATGTTAAAGAATAAAAAAAGATCGAGACACTCGGTATTTTTCCACAATTATTATGAATATTCTAGTACAACTCCTTAACCTGATTTTAAAGCTTTTACGGCTTTTAATTTTCGCCTGGCCTGGAATATATTAAGAAAAAGTGTTCAACTTTCGTTTCTCGCATACAGAGAAGATTGCTTTTAATTTTTGGAGAATGTACCTTCTAAAGTTCCTCACCGTCGGATTTTTAACTCGCGACATTACAGAGATCTTCCTAAACCATGCAGCACTCTCTCTAGAAATTTCATATACAACAAAAAATCGTGAATGACAGTATACAGTTTGTAAATTGTTGGTACATACGTTTGCGATAAGAATTGTCGGAACTTTTTACCGGCAGAAAAATTCAAAAGCTTCAGAAGTAATATTTCGATATCTCGGAATAATCTCCGATAGAAGGAAGATTTATAAACTTGCCGATCACAGTAGCATCGTTGCGCGTACTTTTTAAATATTCCAATTGTTTAAACTTTTTAGTAATTACTAGACCGAGACCGTTCAGGTTAATATAAATCGTTTAAAGGCGAAATTTTCAGAGAATGAATTTAATGGAAACGTATAATAAAAATTATAAATGCGATTTACGTTTATGGGTAATAAAATTTCTAGTAGAAGCATGGGTCGCAGCATTAGATCGTTCATTGAATTTCTCTAAATCCAATTTCTATGCAGGACCATCGTAACTAAGCTGTGCAACATGAATTTCGACAATCAGAACAAGCTGTCGTCCGCATCAGCATTCGTCGAACAATTTCCACGGTCAAGATTCTTCCTTTCTTCCTAGACTATCCCAAAACGTTCAACGTGTTTCCCTTCAACTCGCGTTACTGCATTCTGTGCGCGTTCACGAAAACTACATTTTTCATCGCTGCGTAATCTTGTTATCCCAGGCTCAAGGGGTTGGGTCAAGAAGTGCTTAATAACACGCCTGTAGAAATCATCATTTTCAACGACGGCTCAACTTCCGACACTCGACAAACTGAAAGAATCTTTATCTCAAGCTGATTCGATCAACGGTTAGGGAAGCTCGTCGAATATACGACGAGAAGATTGGAAATATGCCTGTGATGTATTAACGTCATTAAACCTGATGACCAAGCAAGCAACAATGCTTCACGGTTCTTTTTTCCTTTACTTTAGTATCGACGGTTCCCTGTGTTTACCGTGGTTTCATAATTGGTTTAGGGGTAAGTTGATTTATGTCCCTCTTTCTTAAGGTTTTTGTTGACCAGACTCCTCTTACACGATACATTTAACAAGCGACAATGTCACGTCTATACGTTACAAATTACAGATTATATGTATAGTTCAATGCCGATCCATTGCAAATGACAACGTGAATTACAAAAAGTTTAGCGTCGAAGTTTGGTATTCCAATAAAGGAATGGTTTGCTCTTAATCGTGAAAAGTTTTCGAGAAAAACGGTATCCGATCGACTGCATAATTGAATCTGAAATGATTCTTCTGGTAGATAAACACCGAAGGACTGCCGTATTATTAACTGGAAATACAAATATGAGGATCGTAGCGGAAGAATTTATAAAGCATCTTATGTCGAATCACTGTTATTTCGAAAATCCGAATAAATATTATTATATCAGTATTGAGAAATGTGAAACTGGATGAAAAAATCGAAAGAGTATCTTGTCGTTGATGAAATGAGACTGTTTCCAGTCGCCTTAACCGCTTTCATATACGGGGAACCTCCGACAAATGGTAAGAAAGAACCTCTCGATAATTGCGAGAGGTTCATCATCTTCACCACGGTGTGGAGGAAGCTTAAACGTATTTAACAATTCTGAAATATTTCAAAAAAATTTCCCAAACATTCCCAAGTGTTAAAATATCGAATTAATAATTTCTGACTAAATTGCTAAATGGCATCGTTCCTGTTCAATAATTTCTGATAGAAGAAAGTCAAGAAAGAACTTTCGATAATTCGCGAATCAACCTTTAAGTAAAAAGTTCTACTGGCTCATTGGCAGACGCTGCAACTTAAACACGCAGAGTAAAATAATGCTATGTAAAGCCGTATTAAAACCTGTTTGGACTTATGGGACCCACTTATGGGGAACAGCGAGCAATTCCAACATAGAAATTCTCCAACGATTCCAATGAAAAACTCTAAGATCTTTGATAGATGTATCTTGGTATGTTACCAACGAAACGATACATCGCGACCTTAAGATACCCACGGTTAAAGAAGAAATATCCAAATTCAGTAACAGATATAATATAAGAGTTAATAACCACCAAAACTCATTAGTCACCCAATTACTCGACACGACGGATCAGATCCGCAGACTAAAAAGACAATATCCTTCAGATTTAAGCATTAGATTCAACTAGAATCAAACATACTATAAATTCTTATAATCCAAGTTACAGTAACACGCCAAAATAATTTACTTACAATTCTCAATGAGAATTGATTGTAAAAAAGTCTACCAAATAACAAAAAAAGTAAAAAGTCTCGTTACACTTTCTTCTTCTCTGATACTTCGTTGTTACAGGACGCGCAATACAAATTTTATCGATTACTTTGTCCGATTGTAATGAAAGCACATGGTCGTGCACATGGGCGTCGAGAATGTACATTGCGTTCTCTGATCTTTAAATGTACACTCACACTCTATCGATACGATATAATTCGTCGTAGCCAGGTAAATTTGTATTGCCAAGGTGGTTATCCTGGAAGAACGCTCTACTTATATATTCTTTCAAGTTGTCGAGCAATATCGTTAAAAGCATCGTTTAAGAAAGTTCGCAGTTGGATCGTAGAGTTGCCTGGAAATTGCAGGAGCGAATTTTAATACGGCTTCCCCTTTTCGTAAACTGGCTTCGCGCTCTAAATCGCGTGGAAAATTTTAATATCTTGGCGAAGAATGAGGGACGTGTATAAAAAAGCGGCGATAAAGTTTCGATCGGCCATCGTTGGACGCTCGAACGAGCTGGAAGTTTAAAGAGTTGGGTACAACGTGTGCCAAAAAACCGTACGTATCGGCGCGTTCCACGTTTTATTCGACATTAATGGCCGATCGATAATCCTGTTTGACGCGGAGGCAACGGCAATGGCAATTTACCTTACTTAGTTAACACCGGTTTGCTTACCGCAGAACAAAGAGCTGAATTCCTGAATACTGATAATAAATAGCCGTAATTAACGAGACGTCTGATCCGTAATGGACTTTGTAGCAAATTATTATATTTTATTCGTATTACGAAGCAACGTACTTTTAAATCAACTGTCAATTGATTCGTCGCAATTGTAAGTGAACAAATTTGTTAGAAAAAGGTGAATGGTTAACTTTTTCTTCTTTTTGTTTCGCTTCATTACGCATTATCCTTGCGTAATTATCTTTCGACTTCCATATTTCTGTAGAATTTCACTGCGATATTTAATATAAAAATTAGCAATCCTATCGAACCTATCAATTTTTTTTATTTCGTGTAATTACTGAAAACGAAATTAATATTATTAACAACGCGCGTAAGTATTGACTCGTACCGCCAGTATATGAATATTAGTATAAATTAATGAGAAAATAATGATGGAAAACGATGCTTATTATCTTCTTATGGAAACAACAAATAATAAACTTTAATTCTTTGTATAAAGGTTAACACGTACTTGTACATTGACACGCGTACTTTTAATTTCAGCTTAGTTTAAATTTCAATGAAAATTGTTAATATTTTTAATACGCTTCGAGGGAATATAAATGTGAAAAAGTCAGCCGTTTCACAAGTTGTGAATTAAAAGGCGTTGCTTACGCTTTGTACCTCTTAATTGAATTTACGTGTTATCATAGGAAATATCATACTTCAAGTAAATCGAAATAAATTTTAAACAATTCAACGTGACATCACAGATGTTGATTTTATACAAACAGTACGGAATATTGAAATTTTGAAAACGATTACTAAATTGTTTTATTGTACATTGAACTGTACCGCGTACGTTGTATTGGTCTTGTTGAATACGCTGGGAAAAATTTTTGGTTCCACTCTTTTACCGAATAAGTGAAAAAATTGGATTCGCGAACGTAACAAATTTTTTTTAGTTTACGTTAAAATCTAGGATTTCCAGCAGGAAGAGGAGATTTCACCATTTCGACTGTAAAATCGGCTATAAATTTGAAATATAAACAATAAAAAAATATTTAATATCTCCAACAATTTATTCAACTGTTCGACACAAAACGTATTTTTAAAGGTATTGAAATAAAATCGAAAATGCCTGTTTTTTTCACAATAAAACTCTATATTATTGTTACTAACAATAAGATAAATCGATTGTTCTCAATATGAATAATATAAAATCTAAAGAGATTAATTGGAAAACCGAATCGGAGTACATATAATCTAGGATAAATTTAATCCAAACTATGAAATTAGGTTACTACAGATTTAGATCTAAACGCATAATATTTATGGTTTTTGAAGTTTTCTTTAAAATCTCGGTAACTGCTGCATCTTCTTTTAGTCGGTGATATTTTTCCGTATATAATGGTCAATATCGCGATTCTTTCTATCGGCTCGTAACATGGTGCAGGAGAGAACAAATATTTCTATATAATTTTCACTGGCAATTTGCTTACGACGTTTAAGAAATTTATCATTAAAACGATATTTCTCAAATTCATCGCGAGAATATAAATGGAATCATCCTTTATTTACAACTACATATGTATCCCTAAATAAGAAATAAACCGATCCTCGCGAATTTTATCGCCAAATAAGTTATTCACAGCAATATTTCGTGTTATTGTACTTTCTGTTTGCTACATCAGACCTTGTTACGACTCCTTCGCTTCGAAAATAATTAATTCTTGATCGATCTCGTCGACGATGCTGAGAAACCCATCGAAAATAGAGAAATCCGAATCATTTTCCAAACAATGCCGATAGATAGGTAAGACTTAATCAGCAATTCTTCGTGCTACTGGACTTTCGTCGAGTTATCCGCATTCCTCGTTTTCTTCGTCTTTCTTACATACGAGTAGAACAAACGACCTATTAAAAGAGAACGCGTGATTTACGAGAGGCCTGCGTTGTCAAGACAATTAACCGATCGAAGAATAAATCTGAAAATCGATTTGGAACAACGTGACTAATGTGAATTTGTGATCGGTTATTTATTTATCCGTTTAGGCGAAGAAAGTGATTTTCTTTTCTATATTTTTTTAATTATAGATTTAAGTTACAGCGGTTCGTAGAGAAGAGTGGAATATTGTTCTTGACTAAGTTTTGTAAATTTTACAAAATTGTATTAAACGTTTTCATCGAATTTGTAATACTCGAAAGCACGATATTTTAAAGTAATAGATCGTCCGAAAAGTTTCTTTCGTTTTATAAGGAAATAATAGATGCCCAACATTTTCCGTTTTATATTATTTTATCGAATTACGTATGACCCATTTTGTTCTATCAAAATAAAGATCACAACGTTCGACAGATTAAGTTCCATATTTGTATAAAGATGCGTGGTTGTAAAAGACGTGTCTGTAGAAGAAAGACACTTTCCGGACAACCTAATACTTTTCATTGCTTAAACTTATTCGATTTACAGTAAAGTATTGTATAAAGTAGTGGTGCTAGTTTTCCCAGAACAAGCTAATGTCGGCCGCAAATAATAGTTTACTATTTCTCTTGCGTTACATGGCCAGATCTCGTTCCCAGTTTCCAAGTTGCTCTGCTAACAATCCAGATCCTCGTAAAGTACGAGTATGCAGTTCACAGCAGCTGATTTTAATGACCCCGTTCAAGTGACAAACTCTGGTTCGTCTCTCCAACGATTATCTAGCGAATCGCGAACAGGCGTGGTTCGCAGATCGTCAGATTTTGTCCACGTATCCTCGAAACATTGACAACGAACGAATCTCTCTTGATATTTCAAAAAGTTTCATGAAAATACCTAAAATCCTTCAGCGACATAGGTGTCATTATTGACATCATCTGGTTCTTCGGCACTGCGAGTCTTTTGTAAATAAGATGTTTTTATATAAAAATACATTGCTGTATCCTGTGTAATCGTTATACTTTTTTTTTTTACTAAAAATGATTATTTTTTTTTTTTTTTACCACGAAGAAAATTATCTATCTATTTATGTCAGAATAAAGACTCCTTATGAATTTGAAAGACGTATCGTAATGAGTTATGATGAAATTAGTATACGCCCGTAGTTTACAGTGAATCGTGAATAGGCGTGGTCGAGAAACATTTTCTGTCGAGAATTTGATATATCGCCGCTGTTTCCTCTAAGTTTCGTTATATTCTTTCGAAGTTTTTTTTAGAAACCATTTCTTTCGCTACAACTTTTTAACTCTTCGCTCAAGCAACCAAGTTTAAAGTGTATTATTTATTAGAATTTTCTATTGTATTTAATGTTACCAGTGAGCAACTAACCCAACACGTAAAATAATAAAAAGAGATTAACGTGTTCACCTAATTAATATTAGAATATTTTCACAAAATTGTTTGTCTACAATTTTCTTCTCGTTTATGGAACCTTATGAAACCTTGCTATTTATGAGAAAGCATCTAAAATGTCAATAATGCACAGTATTTACCACCTATTAGATCTCCTCAACAAGTAACTTCTACATTTCTAATATACTTTTTCAAATTGATTTCAAGTTTTACCAACATAATTAACATAATAAACATAATAAACGTTAACATAATAAACAAGCCGCCTCGTTGTGCTAATAAACACGTACGTATGTCTACATAATATACACATAAAAGTTTTCTACGACAAACGTTTAAACATCTTCGTGAACTACTATCGCGAAGCTCTCATCATCCGAACATGAAACTGCATGCCATCTCACCCTAACAAATTACAATAAAGAGCCATTAAGCGGGTCGCTAATAACGATAACGTTAAACACGCTCGATGGAGGATTGAGAATGAAGAAGGAGCGTGTGGTCCCTTTAAGCTGGTATATTTCTCGCGGCTAAATCCTGTCACCCTAACTGTATATCAGCTGCTAGTGTCATAACGTTCCATACTTTACGATGAACAATTCGTCCCCAACGCTTTATCGTCGAGTTTCGGCGTTTACCAACATCACACGCCGCTTAAATTAATTAAGTTTACGACATGCTACGAAGTCCCTGAGCGGAGACTGTAGAAATTTCGTGGCAGAACGGTGAATCTCCCTTTGTAGAACGTCACAAGGGAAGCAAAGAAAACGTTGTTTATGAGAACCGTGTCCGGATTACGAAATTTCTTCCCGTCGGTACATTTATCAGCGCTAACGAATGGTCGACAGTCGCACGAGATACGATTCCCACTGGAACGATTTCTCATTAACATCCTGATGTTCCTTATTAACGCGTTCATCGCCGTAATAAGAATCGGTCACGTTGTTTATTCCCCCTTTCGCGCTCAAATGTAATATCCTACCGATGATAATATCTACCGAATAAATGTTCCGGTGTAGATTTTAGGAAGGTTATAGCTCTTCCTTCGGTTGTAATATTTGTCGAGAAACTATGACTTTGCTACCGTTTAATTTAGTTTGTTTAGTTTAGTTAAACTACGCGTATGCTCGTGCATTCGCACATAAACGTTGCGAAATGTAAAAATCTTGGCTTGCGTTATTCCGACGTTCGAGCCGATGTTTCTCTTCAAATAGCAAATTATCTCTTCAAATATGTAAGAAGATCGTTCATAACTGTTTTCGTTTAGGTATACACTTGTTCGGACGATAGATCTGAAAATAGGACCTAGTTTGGAAATAAGATACAATTATTACTTTCTGCCTACAGAATAGATATCTTTTCTTTTTTACCTTATTATCGAAATTTATTGGTGTGCTGAAGCAGAAGTTTTTAAAAGTTGCTCCCGCCAGAGATATTTTTTTCACTCGCTACAATCTATCATTCTGTTGTAGCTACTGGAGATTTAACGCACTCGGGATATACAGAATCAAAAAGATAATGCTGTACGTTGTACAAATGGCGTTCAACTGTGACTTATTTTCCAAATAATCGAGTAATTTTTGTCGTAAAATTCATAAACCACAGTCGACTTTGGAACTCTTCCTTTTCTGAGTTTTAAAGCGTTGTACACTCAATTGCATTAGTATTATCATTAATATACGTCGTATCTCGATGCATATATATACACGAAGTACAAATTACTTTAAACAAACTTGGGAATTTTAATTTCTGATTCGATTATATCAATATCAAATAGTAAATTACGTATCGATCGGTGTCTAAATCGCGGCAGCAGTCAACAACTTCAGCAGGCAGTCACTTTAAACCCAAGAGTATGCGGCTTAAACTAATATAAAGCAAACTTTAATTACCGCTAAGTTGAGTAAACATGTTAAAGATGAAAGGTTTGATATTCGTGAGAAATTAATTTTCCGATGATGAAAACCGGGCAAGTACCTATTCTCGTCTTAAATCGTATCCATAACTTGTTATTACGTTTCTCTATATTAAACGTTCCCCAAACGATATGAAACAAATAGAGTAATTTACGTTTCTCTTTTTCTTTCGATTTATTTCCTTCCAGAGAGAAGTAATTAAAATAGCAAATAATGAAAAATTACAGGATTTAAAAAAATCCTCGTAACTGATTAGTCTGGCTATGAATAAAAATTGAAAATATCTCCCTGTTGAGCTTTCCCATTTTTCTATATTTTCTTTCTTTCCTCTGCGCCTTATCCCGATATCTATCTATTTCCTTTTGTCTTGTAAATTAACATTGGACGTTTAACATTAACGAACATAGCGTCTCGAAGACACAAAGGATCTTGCTCATTTGTTCCGGTACATTTTCTGACGTAGCCGGAGTTGTTCTCCTTTGATGAAAAGAATCCGTCTATTTTTTTTTTTTCCTTCTCGGCGAAACGCAAAATGAAAGCGGCCAACAGACGAGCGGATAGAAAAATTTATTCCACCGGCGAGGAGAGTAATGCCATGGTTTTCGTTTCTGTTGAAGTTAAAATTTGTAGCTCCATAGATATTCATAAGCTGCGGCACGACCAACGAAATTGGCCAGCTAACTGTAAATTATCGCCAGTCTCTCGATAACAAATTTCCATGTTGTTTCCAACACGCATACATTTTCCTCCGATCGCGTTTTTCAAGAGATCTGACATTTGTGTTTAGTTTCAGTTATTTCGTGTTCACCGTGTCACACGGCCCTGCCCACCTGTTTCCAACTGATTTTTCAGTTTTTTTCAGTGATATTATTCGTTCTATTATTAAATGGAAAGTTTACCGCATCGATTAATGTTGGCGAGGATGGAATTTACTAAAAATTATTCCAATAATCTTCTCTCCGTTACTTTTTCTGTTAGATAAAATACCGCTAATAATTGAAAGAATAATCGAAAGCCATCAAACGTTTCTAAATTCTCACACATTGTATAGAATCAGAGTGCGAAGAATTATTCCGTGCAATTACGCGGATTGAAGCTTCGTTTAAAGCGATACGTACTATAGCGTCATTCGATGCGTTTTCCCTCGTAACGATAATTCATCCTTTCAGGACGCATTTTGTTTTGTCAGGTAACCACAATACGAGCGGAAAAATTCTGTCTGGAACGTTTCTCAGTGAGCTACTGCTCATAGTGCCGGTAATTGTAGATCAATTAATCAACGACAATGGCAATCCAGACGGTGAGACCGGTTACTGAAAGCCGGCAACGATTCGACTTAATTGGCTGAATTTTGCGTTTTGTCGAGCTGGTGACAAAGCCTGGCTGAATTCGCGCCAACCGGTAAATTGCTAATTTAAATTCTTGCTTATTTTCTTCTGGTTTGAATCGAACCTTGGCGCTTTTCTTTTCGCGTATGCGTCTCTTTTTTGTTCGTATTTCCTTTACGGGTCGCGACGATGACTCTTTCATCGTGATCGTTCTTCCAACCTGATATTTCTTCTTAATTTTTCTTCTTTCCATCGTCGAGGCGAACGACGATCGTTCGTTATTTCGTCACACGTTTTTGAAGCCGGCGTCGGGTTGCGAACGAAAGCAGCGATTCAATCGAGGAATCGACTCGTTGCAGGAACAATCGTCGTTCGATTTCAGTTCTGTCTAGTTGACACGCTTGCGTCTGACAGCAAGCATGTGGGAAGCGAACTAACTGCGAAATGAATTGTTCTGGTTCGTGGACAGGTCGTGTTTCGTGATGAACTATTCAATTTCGGGTTTCCAAGCTGAAATCTTCAGACCACGAGGACCGAATCTTTTGGAAAAATCATTAAAACTGCTAGGAAAACGATATTCCACCAAGACTGCGTAAACACGCGAAGTAGCCGGATGAAAGATTGTAATTAAATTACGACTTTCCGACGTCTCGTTCCACGTCCTTTCTTCTAATTTCTTTAGCTCGCGGTGAAATCCAGGATTCTTTCCACAGGACGTTTCTTTATTGACAGACATCGGTGGCAAAAATCTCACAAACATCCGGCAAAAAACTCTCGCAATGCCTTGATTTCTTGCGCCATTCTCTTCCGTGGAGAACGGCGTAGACACCAGAGACATAAACAAATGAAGCCGGAACAAAAAAAATCCGCACCGTGGCGAGAAAGGAATTTCCGGGACGAAACGCGTTTACCTGACATTTAATTTTCCTGACGACACGCAGCCCCGTCCCTTCCTACTTCCCTCTCTTTTTCTTCTTTTTTTTTTTTTTTTTTGCTTTTCCCACCTTTTCGACGCGCGAACTGTTTCCCCTGAATTAGAGCAAGTGGAGTGGAGCTAACTGAGGGACGTACTCAGGGATGGGCGCTTTAAAATCGCTCGTCTAAGCGATGATAAAGATCGTTGGATGAGCGCAGCCGTGTAACACGTATGAGCGCAGATTCGGAACGTATTACGTTGTTCGAAAAATTTCTTTCATGTTAGAAGAAACTAATGGACGCACAGTGTATTTTGTTTTATATTAGTTTACTGTATCATGCACGAACATAATAGTAGAAATAGAACGAAATGGACCTTCAATAATGTTGAGGTTATTATTGTATTATATAATACAAAGGAACGCATGGATAAATTGTAAGGTAGAAAATATATATTTTAAATATTGAAGCGTAAATACAAATCGGAACATGGATCAGCTGATCCAGGTCCGCACGCTAGCGGTGTTACCCCTATGACTGAAAACCCTGAAGCCATCGTCTACAGTTTGTGGTCTGTCTTCGTCCCATATAGTCTTTTGCCTATACGCTGTCGATGGCTTCAGTGCTTGAGAAAACTAAAAGACCAGACGTAGAGTTTTCTTAGAAGCGATGTTCATTTCAACAAATAAAATAATATAAAACAGAAATTGTTATTCATCTATTATCACCTTATGAAACGAAAGAAACTTTTCGGACAACCTAATAGATTCAAATTCACGTCTGTAAAATAGCGCGATCCTCTGATACATTCTCTTCTCCGACTTCCTATTTCGAATTATATGACAAATGTAACGAACAAGCTATTCCAGATATTACGGACTAAGGAGTTGTTCGATTATACCCTCGGGAGCTCGTTTGATCGAAACAGTTCAGCTGAACGAACAGAAAATTCGAGTCCCGATCCAACGAATCGGTCGGCCAATTCTTCATCCCGTTTTTCAAGAAGAAGAAGAAATTTCACTGGACTGTTGAACGACGAACGATTCGAGACAGGTAGAATTTTTATTTTTCTTTCTTTCTTTCGAGTCGTTCAGTGATAAAGAATGTCCGAAAGAAGTTGACAATGGGAAGAAAGAGAAGGGAAGAAAGAGAGTAAACGTTCGAGTACGTTTCTTTCTTCATTAATGCGAATGGCGCATTCTGCCGGCGGCTGACCTTTGGAATTGATTAAAATCTCGCCAGGGAAGTACATAGTATTATCTTCAAAGCTATTTTCAGTAAATATTCGATATTATTTCTAGTTTTTCGATAACACCCGTTCGTATCATAACGAAAAATGGTGTCTTTATACTTGTAACAAAGTTTCTTATGAATATGGATGACCGTAAAAGTCAGAGATATCAAGATAGTTTAATTTAGTACGTTGAGAAATAGGTTTGTTCGCGTTTATCTTAAAAGAGCACGTCAAATATTTATATATACGATGTGCTCTTCTAAGATAAGTTTCATTTTTGAATCACTAATTTCTCTCTACAGCTATAGAAGGATATAAATTCATTTCTTCTGTGTTGAAAACGTTAAATATACGAAGCTGTTCGATACATAAGAAACACCAAACGTTACACGTTACACGTTTACGATAGAATAGACGAAATTTGATCTAGAAATAAAGAAATGAAGAAATGGCGAAACATAGTGGACTAACTTCTCCTGAAAGCGGCGAAAAGCAATTCAATTCCGAAGCTTTTACAGATAACATTACAAAATAAATAGAAACAGTGAAAAATTGTACGAATGATGAAAATTTCTAACCAATCTGCGATACGGTATTTCTGTTAAATATTCGCCGGCAAGTCAACTATTTATCTTAAACGTACTCGCAATAATTGAACGGCCTGATTTTCTCTTCCGGAGTTTAATTAAACGTCACGTTGAAAATTCTATTCGTATTTTCTGTCTTCCTGTAATAGCGAGATCGCAGAATTCGCACGGCGGAAGTTTCACTTGTTTCTATATAACGAGCAAAGCTTCGCGCGCCCTATTCATTGAAGCGCACCTCTCACAAACAGTAACAAGTTACATCCGTGTCATGATACCATTGCTAATGCTCCGATGTCAAAATCTGGAGTTAATGACTTCGTACTGAATATTTGACGCGTAACGATGTTTAACGACGGTTGAAACATCGGAAATTAGAGCAGAATTATTATACGTAGAAATCGCTAATACGTTTTAAAATCGTAAAATTATACAGTTATATTTCATACATATTTTTCCATTTTTAAACAATAAATATTTTAACAGTTATACGTTAAAATAATCGTGAAAGTCAAGCGATAAATTTTTCCTAGTGGAACTTTTACGAATTGAATTTTAACGATCCCCAAGAGAAAATATAATAAAATACATGACGATTCGTGTGCTTGTCATAGAAAAACAATGCCAATGTGGGATATAATATTTTAGACTGACAGCCACAGAAAAACAATAACGATAATTAATGAAGGAACGAGAACAGATGTGGCTATAAGACTGTTGGGAGACTGTCTTGACTGTCTTGCTCTTTTAGGAAAATGTATACTCCTCTCGTTTAATTTATTAAATTGTACTACAGCTGCCGGTAAACAAGCAGGCTTTTTAAAAGAAAACAGATTTATCATTGAGACAATAACATCTGACGAACGGTAAGGGAAAATTATAATGCTTCGAGAGATATGCTTCCAGTAAAATTGATTTTAATTGTCAATTTAAATCGTATGTCGATAACTAAAAAAGGAAAAAGTAACTCTGAATAAAATTAACGCTTAATAAATTCTTACGAATATCAAAATTTAACAAAAATAAGAAAATTGTAACGATGTTAAATACGATGAAATTTACAATTTAATATCCATATACTATTATCAGAGAAGAAGAAATTGGAACATATATTGTAACGAAATTCATATACTTTAAGAAGCATGCGATTCTTAATTCAACAATAACATCGATAAAAGTAAGATTAACAGAAAATATATGTGACATTGTAAGGTTTAATACTAGTAATAATAATAATATAGGAATTTAAAAAGTCATATCGCATTATAAAAATACGAATAATACAAAATTCAAACATTCTAAGATCTGTGACAGCCACCATTCACAAGCAAACGATGTTGTTACAAAGTAAACTTCATCGTCACGTACAAGCTTCTAAGTGCTCTCTAAATTATGTACCAATAATTCAATTGGTCAATGAAACGTTAATTTACGCAAGGATCATTCGATTTGTCTTATCTCATAATTTATCGCGGCCAGAAACTTTGTAGAAACGGGTTCCAGAATTTTCATTGACCTTTTCGCGCACCGGAAACGTCGCGTACGCAAACAGAAAAGAAACGTTGCGCTCCAGTTTCAGTGCAGGACGTTCATAACGATCGTATAAAAGCGTTGGGCGTCGCGACGCGTTTTGTTCGAGAAAACGTTAAATTCTCCTCGAAAGGTTACCCCATGACTCTCGTGGATGTCTTCGACCGGTGCAACTTAAATAAATTAAAATGCAACGCTCGTTGGGCGAAACAGTCGAAACGCTTTACGTGCAAACTTCGAGTGAACGAACGTGCACGCACCCGGTGTGTTCTTCCGTCTAATAAAATTATTATGCGAGATATGCCGTCACCGAATGGCTGACAAAAGAAAAATAAGTGCGTTTATAAATTAGTTTCAAACGACTAAGTTTTTCCAAAGGCATGTTTCACGTTGTTGTAGGATTTTGTTAGTTGTAGTCAATTTTTACGATCCGTAATGCTCCGTTTAAAACGGTAATAATTTACCGAGGTATCACGCGTGCTTCTCAGAAGCCATATCGATCAATTCCATAAATTGAAATGTAGAGAAAAATAACAATTAAAAATATTATTTTCCCAAATTCATCTTAGAATTTTGGATTATTCGTGTCATCTCTTTGTGATAAATAAATCTATGAAAATAAATCCTCCGTTTTGCAAGATATTGAATCGTAGCCGAATCCTAATTCCTGACTATGTACCTGGTCGATGAAAATAAAAACTTCATGGAAAGCAGAGTCGATCGGTTTCGTACCTAAGAGGCTGGTATAACAAATATTAGTATCAAATAGGATGAATATATCACAAACCGATACGCGTTCTATTCTGCTGCATATACATATAAACAATTTAGTGTTTTCTGTTTGTCGGACACGCAGTCTAAGAGAATTTTATTAATACGCAATTTCGTGCTATCTCGAACAGTAGCAAGAGCTCCTCGAGATCTCGAAGCTCTCTAGTTGATTGGGACATCGAAAGTTGCGCCGACCTCGGGAAGATGGAAGGTCTTCGAAGTCTTTAATAGGATGAAGGATCTTGAACGTTTTGAAACCTTCGTGAATAAAGTCTTGAGAATCATAGAGGGCTTCGAGCCAACTAATGCCCGATCCTTTGATACTCTTTCCCTAGAACTTCAGGGCCCGTTAAAAATTTCAAAAGTTTCCGAACCAAACGTGTCAAACGTTGGACTCTGCGCTTCTGGATCTAATTTTCTGAAAGTACTTTATGACGTTGCTCTCTTTCCACGCATTAAAAAAATTCTTTCTTTAGAATGCTTTTTATAGCCATTTTATGCTTTCCTTCAGCTATAGAGCTATGGCGAGAGCTTTTAATTTAATTCAGCGAAACGAGTCGTACGATAGCTGCGATGGAAACTGTAAAACTTTTTCCTTTATAGCAGATAAACGATTAAAGCGTGCCTTTTTACATACAATTACGCAAAGTGAAGGAAAGGACGTGCAAGAGTTTATCTTCTGCAATTTAACTACGAAATATCTACGTAAAGTTCCTGGATATCTTAAAACTTTCAAACACTTTCAAAGTGTTGGAACTAACCACGAGTCTGAAAACAATTTACATCAAAGGTGATTATTGAAAATCATTCTGGTTCAGAAAGCAGTGAAGTTTCAGTTGACACTGCTTAGGATAGCTAAGGATGAAATTTACTTCATAATCTTTGTAAAATTTCACTGTAATTATAAGTATTATAAGTAGAAGTTATAACACAGAAATTAACATTTCTAGAAATAACGAGATCTCGCGATTTTTTTAGTCAAATTTTACGCAAAATTATTTTCATAAACCAATTCTTAACATTTATTTTTATACTTTACATTTATGTTTAAAATGTACTTGTCATTCTTCCTACTTTTAACAGATAAGTAATTTATATTAAAACAATTACCCTACTATTTCAAGCATCAACAATTCACACAAATTTTCATTCAGAAATTTCAATGAATCCAAGACTCGGTACCAGATAGTTATCCTGTTATTTCTGTCATACCCTTAATTCCATAAATCTCAAATCTCTTTGCCAAATTATCCCACGGATGTACCAAGAAAAGGAGCAAAAAGGGGACCAAATGCAAATTAAATATATTGCTTCGCTTATCTCTCTCGTTGCTGTCGTTGTAACATTCACTTAAAAAAGAGGAAAACGAAATAACCAAAGGGAGTTTGATTTTTGCGGAAAATAAAAATTATTGGTGATACTGACGGTACAGTGGTGTACGGTTGCCTCTGTGGCATATTCGGTGACTGCGGGACCAACGAACAGGATTCGGTGAATACAATGTTTTTCCCTTGAACAGCTGATGGGATCGATGCTCGATGTTGACTATCTCCGAAGCCTCTGTACCTCCACCAACAGATATAACCAGATTACAAGGCATCGATCTGTGAATAGAACTCGCGTTATCAAATTAAATGTATCCTGGCGCTCGTTCGTCGAATTTCACGTCAGAGATCGGTGTATCGCAAAAAATGCAATACCATCGAAAAAAAAAAACATTTTTTGTAGCGAAGCACGAAGAATTTCATTTCTGTCTTCTGCTTTCGTTTCGTTTGTTCTTCTCCTCTTGGTTCCTTTTTTTTTTTTTCTTTTAAATCTGTGTTCTTTAAGAATGGATGAACCGGGAAATGACATGTTCAGTGATCGATTTAATTATATCGCCCTGTAATCAACGCTTTTAACGTCATTTTTAATAGAACACCGGTACAGAGAATATTTCGAGGAATCGTAAACAATGATCTGGCGTTAAGCACGAATTTCCGAGCTTTACGGGGCGGAACATCGATTTTACTTGGCACGGTATTATGCGAGACACGTGTATTTGTATTTACGTGTATCACAGGCTGAATATGTATGTATGGAACTAGGTAATTTGGATTCACGTAGCTAAATACGTCTTTGTAAATGAGATCTTAAGTTCATAGTTCTTGTATGATATCATGTCGAAGGCGAAGTTGCTTGAACGTAAATTTTAAGGTTCTATCAATTAGAAAAGTTGTATTTAACGTAATGGCGATGCAACGAGTTGCGAGGAAAAATAATAATAATACGGTCTTTTTCAACTATTGGTGGTTTGTGATTTTTCAAGCTTCAACTTGTAATTTCTTAGAATCTACGTATCATTCTACACAATCTATCGACAGATGTAATTTTTAAACGCGATTTTATAATGTACTCTTTGATATTGAGATTATTATACCGTAAAAAATCGTTAATTTATACCAACCATTATTTCAGAATATTTCATTGAGATAATCTTTTTATCCAAATAATTAAAAAATTCGTAAAGTTTGAAGAATAAGGTTTCCTTCGCATTAATAAAATAACCAAAAAAAGAGAATTTCCTTGTACTTTAAAAGAACGGGAGTTAAAGAAAAGTTCTTGGATATAATATAATGTATTGTTAAACGAGTTACTATTGTTGCACGTTGAATGGTATCGTAAAAATGCAACTGATTCGTCGGTCGATTTCAGTCGGAAAATCATGAATTATTCGAGAAGGTACTTTGTAAATGACAAAGGCTCTAGGCAGCTAACTTGAGGTTTGAAATTGAATTGGCCATTTAAAGGTTAAGTCGAAATACATACCGTATATAACGTGAAGTAGAGTTTCATCTTTTATTCGTAAGTCTTGGAACTGTACTTTTGCAGACATTGAAAAGCATTAAGCCGAAATGAAATGTACTTTTCCTTGAATTTTAAAGCATTCGTACCTTCAGGATGACACACGATTCTCGAACTTTTGTAACTTTTGTTACTTAATGGAAAAACTTTTTCCTAGAAAAAAGAATAACTTTTTTAAATCTGTTTTACTTGATAAGATGCTTCATGGTGCAAGGATGCTGAAATTTTATCCAAGATTAATTACATAAATTGTTTGAAGTAAAGAAAAAACGAACAGAAGTCTATCAGAATACTACATGTAAAGTAATTAAATCCAAAATTCATTGAAAATTTAACAATTACATTCATCAAAATATATATTAATAAATTTTTCATTTAAAGTTACATTTAAAAGTCAAAGATATGCTAGATATAATTTACAGCTAATTTTCTTTTATTAAACTATTTAAAAAACAGATAAATATTTCAAATACTTCAGGTCGAAATTTATATTAATGAGAGTATCAGTTCGTTGTATAGCGTGCCATAAACCGAGGAGTATAGCCTGCGGTGCTAACGCAACGATCGCAATTTCATGGGAAGTGATTATCTACTCCATTATAATTATTCCAAGCGTGTACGACGACAGATTAGCTACTTCCTATTTATGCCATATCACAGGTAAGCATGATTAACCCCGTCTACTAAACGATTGTATGTACAACAAAGAACTGGTAGTCGTTTACTGTGAGCGAAACAGTTCTTTATCCACATAAGCCTTGCATTAGCAGTTTATCCGTTATCCGTGTCATTTCACGATCCTACGCACTCGTGTATCTTATAATTAAAAAGATAATAAGAACTGTAATACCAATGGAACTGAAAGTTTCCGCGGAAATAGAAACCTGAAGATTGAAAAAGCAAAAATGACTGGTTCATAAAATAAGATTTATACAAATAAGAAAATAAGAAATAAAGAAGTAAATGTAAGTATTCCGATCGCAGTAACTCGTGTAGCTTTTTAATCGAAAATATCTTTACAACTTCTTTCGCTTCTTCCTTCTTCTTTCAAATAGATATCTCAGAAAAGACGAGGCAAAATTCTAACCTAAATTACTTGCAATTAAAATGACTTTTTCGGGATAATAGCAATTACGAAAGAATCGCTAGATGCAAAGTTAAGAGTTCATATTTCCCTTCGTTGAAAGTTAGAAAACTAGCAACGTTAGAAATGTAAAATTACGGGAATAATTTTCTACGTTGTACGGTAAGACGAACGTAATAGAAGCTCGTACGCGATCACAGAAAAGCCGTTGCCAATATTGGTCTCGAGATCGAACATCTTACCCGAAGCTTCTTAGCAGTGAAAACGGATATATCGAAACAGCTTCCCGTCCCGAAGCTTCTATTTCCCTTGGTGATGGTCGGTGTCTTCGGCAATTCCCATCGCGACGACAGTGTGCGTGCTTCTGCGTGGTTATTTTCTCGATTAGAATGTGAATATCTCCATGGCATAGTATCAACTTTTCTGCAATTTCCTTCTATTTGCCTCGAAAGTTTCGCGAAATTTCATGTCCTATGTATCCTATTCAGGTAGCAAATTTTCATCGTTAACGAAAACCGATTCCCTTTGCTTCTTCACTGACTTCCCTTTTGTTCCCGATACTGTCTGTTTTCTGAATATTTCCTACTTTCCATCAGTTCAATAAGAGAACAGGATTCCACTGACGTTCTTTGAAAATTTCGATTCTTAATGAAAGGAAAGCTTACTGTTGGAAGATTTTATCAACAGTATTTAAATAGTGTTATTTAATTAATTATACCGAGAAAAGAACAGTCTAAATATGACGTTTCCTGTAATAAATAGAATGTAACAAAGTTAGGAATTATTTACACATATTTAGCAAGCGTTTAACAAATAGTTGGAATAGAGATAAACATCATCGAGTGTCAATTCTTAAAGCTTTCGTTGTGTTACTTCCGAGTGCTCGTTCATTTCCGACAAAGATACACAGGAGTAAACAAGTTTCTTCCTTTCTTCTCATCTCAATTCGCAAAAACAGAGACAGGTACAATAGTCGATCGCACTATTCCTTTAGCAATCGAATGGCTCGATAAAAACGTGCCTGGAGGAAGTCATCGATAGATGTGTTTGATAGACAAACGAGAGGCTTAAACATAGTTCTTTTATTACTAAGGAGTTAACCACGACACCGAGAAAGTCTCTCTCCGAGTCAATTTTTCTTCTCTCTTTCGTTCTCCCTTCCTTCCTTCCTTTTCACTCCATTTCTCTCATATCTCTGCCCACCTCCCACTCGCTCGTCTCTTCTCTTTTGCTCTCTTATCTCCAACTTTTCTATTTCCACCTCTTCATCGTCCCTTCCCATTTTTATCCCTTCCACAGTCACATTTTTCTCTCTGTTCACGAATATTCCGGAGAAACGCGATCCATCGGTGTAATTCCAACGAAGTTGAGAAAAGCTGCGAGGTCAGTGCAGTGGTCATAAATCTCGTTGGTCGACTCCTTTCGCGACGTGCTATGAGGATCGTTTAAAATTCCAGATTGCTGCTGTTAAAAAGTTTGCTCGTAAGGTGGTGTCGGTAACCGGCGTCAATTCCTCTCATTCCTTTATCCCCCATCCTAGATTCAAGTTCGCTGGAGAACCGCACCCGTGGCTTTACGACAGCGCGCCGTTGACACTTTTACAGTGTCCTAATTCATTGGATCAATGCCCCGGTAATTAGGCTCCATTATGCGGCAAGATGAGTCGTCAAGTTTGTAGTTGAACTTCGGCCCCGTTCTTCGCCACGAAAGAGTCGAACAGCCGCGGAAAACGAAGTTGCGGGGCGGAGACCGAGCTTCGAACTTGCGAAAGTGGATCCCGAAGGAGATTGATGGCACACGCCCGGGAAATTCAACGACGAACCCTCGACGAATCGTCGACGATCTTTGTCGTGCGATTCCCGAGCTGAATAAATAATCGTCTCGTGAACGAGAGGGCTGTGGCCGCAATTCACCGGGTTACCAGCTGCGTTTAATCAACCCGACTTTTTCTTCGTACTTTTCGTCCGATATCTGTTATTCATGACGTGTCCTCCAAGTTGACTGGTATTACCGCAATATGATTTTAAACAGGGAGCTTCTTTTTGTCGTACGTTACGTGAGACGTAATAACGATCGTGAATACCCCTTTTGCGACTTCGTCTGAAAGTATTGGCGCTAGTTAACGTTATTTTCCTTCCTATTTATACGTAATAAGTCGTTCTGTATCTGCAGTACAACGCTTTACGTAAGTAATTGTATAGTAATAGATAAATAAATGCAGATAACGAATTTTGCAATTTTTCAATTGCCATTATCCAAATTTATTATTATTCAAATTGAAAAATTGTTTCGAATTTTTTTATTATTTAGAATAAAATATCTAAGAACACGTAACGTTACGTTAAGCATTGCCCTCGAGATACAAAACAAGTTATTGTGCATACGAACGAAGATAAATCATTACTCCGACAGGAGCTTTAACACGTTGCAGGTAACGAATTAGTGTGAGCTTTAGCTTTCCTTGAAAGTGTCGTTCATAAATTGTGCTGTTACTGTTCTCAACACCTTAATTACGACACTAAGCTTGAAATTGTGTCTCTTAGTAGCGTTCCTCTATGTTACATCCGTTTCCATTAAATCGTAATTGTCATCAAATTTATCCGCTTCCTATCAGTGCCTCTAACGTTTTCCTTGTAATTTTCTAAAACATAGATAACTAAACTCCAGTTATATTCACCTTTCTATTCGTTAAAACGAAAATACAATAATTTTAAAGGATGACGACATTAACGCAAATTCGTCGAAGAAATACACACGTATATAGACGTTAAGTATCGCTTGAAATTATGCCATTAAAATGCAAATACTATTTCGAACGTCAATGAACAAGTCACACTAGTTTTTACAATTTTTCACATGTCCAATTTCAGACATTTATCACGAATGTATTAAGAAATAATGCAACTTAGAGTGGCAAAAGTTGTTCCACAGTTAAGTCATCCTTTTAATAATCATTCGCTTTTGGATTCTTGAATCTACCACAATGGGAATTTATTGGTCTCCGCTTATCGTAGACTTTGAAGATCAAATACCAATGGTTACATTAACTTTCTAACAATCTGCAACATTTATCGAGGAAACAGCATCAAGCAAATTATCCTAAAGCGATATTGTTTCATAGTCAAGTCAAGCCTTTTCTAATCATTCACTTTTGAACTTTGCAATTTATTCCAAAGCCAAGTTACTTTTCCAATCTCATAAATTAGATTATAAAGCAGAACGTCGTTTTTACCACACAATTTTTCGCCCCCGCTTACACCGTTCCACCAGGCAAGCAAAACGAAGCCAATCTTCGCGTATATTCTGCGATATAACTGTACCTTTGAGGCGAAAAATTCCACGAGAAATATCAGAATTTTGCGGAGCACGATGGACGAAATTTTGCGGATTCCAGAATTTGCCGATAATTCTTCCTATAAAATGTTACCTCGCGATAGGCTGCTGCTACTGCAGAGGAGCCACATTGTGTGTCAAAATGGTTGGGGGTTCGAATTTCGTGTTCTCGACACTCGAATCATAGCAGCTTCGCCCGATGCCACGGATTCCGAGCAAATTCCTGACATACAGGGATGTGTTGCGAATTCTAGATATCACTTTGATTCCACGATGCCTCTGATTCAGTCTCGGCTAATTTCGTGTCGGTACGATGATTCACGAGAGAAACGCTGATAAGTATGAAACAAAGCGTACATTCTTTCAGAAAACTTCGTTAAGGTTGTTGGAACAAATTTTTCTGTGATTTGAATTTCAAAAGATGTAACGCGAGAGGAAAAAGGGTGGTTAAGCAATGGGATGCAAAATCCTTTATGCAACTTTATTAGCTCTGTGCGAATACTTTATGATATTACTATAGGAGATGAGTTGCCGGGTAACGATGAAATAAAAATTCTTCTATGAATATTAAATAAGTTTTACAATTTTTTTTAAAACCAACTATTATATAATATTTGTGTATAAAATATACATACATAGGTATACTTGATCAATTAACGATACGATCTAAATATAAAAGAAATCTACCAACTGAAATTACATAATGACGTTAACGTCCACGTATATCAACGTACGAAACTTGTAAGTAACTGATCTAATATTAAAATGTAACATGCGTCATGGCGTTTTCCATTATGACATTCATAACATCCTATCTCTTTTATTTAACGTTTTCTCTTGCGCTTGTTATTTCAATTATAATATAGAATAAAATATTTGTGTTGGTAAGGTAACTGCACAAACCTTTGAAGGCAGCCGAATATTTTTCCCTCTTTTATGTATAAATAAAGTTTCAGCGAAATTGAAACGTTACAATTGCTACGGTCTTTTGAATGATTAGAATACACGAGTTTGAACGTAATAAATCAAGCAAAGAGTATTGAGTGAACGGACAAAGGACAGAAGCGAACACAGCGGGAATGACCATTTCGTAAAAACGTGAAATAAAGGAAAAGGAACGGTCAACAAGGTCTTGATTGAAGTTTCCAACAGAACAAAAGAATCTTTATTACGAGGTACATTTTATTTCTGCATATTTTCTTATAAATACGCAGGATAGAAGTAACAATATGCTACGAATTAACAATCTGGGACACGCGTATTTGTTATGAAAAGTTTTATACTAAATGTAAAGATCGCTATGGAATATTTTCAGTAAAAGATTCGATACTTTCGTCTTTGATCAAACACGATAAAAACTATTAATAGGTATTCTATTGATAGAAAACGAGATATTTTTCTAGGATCATCGTAATTTCTGAAAAGCAGAATTTGCGATAAGACACGTTCTGCTGTAGTTCGAAAGTTTTATCTAATTTACTAGAATACTTTATCGAAGTTCCACATGCTCGTGGACTTTATTATAGAAATAGAACGAGAATTTTGATGTTAGTAAGATCGAAGTGGTTCGATAAGACGCACTAACCACAAAGTCGAAGGAAAGTTTTTGCACAAAGATGTGGGTCGAACAAGTTTCTTCCGTATTTATTTTTTTCTGTAAATTCCCTAAGGTTTTAGCATTATTCCGGGAAAAAATCACTATGTCGCCAATATTTCGTAAGATAAAGTTGATCATAATATCGCTAAAAAAATAATATCGATCATAATATAATATAATATATATCATAATATCATAAAAAAATTTGAAACGATGTATAAATTATTTTGAAAAAATTATAGAAAAAGTATATGACAAAAACGTTTATTTTTTCCATTAATAACATTTTTAATATCAAATGTAACGGGAGAATTATTAATTTGGAAACTAAAATTTAAAAAACACTGTATAGTAATAGTATGGCATATTGTGTTAACATATAGAACATTTCCTTGCCGTATCTCGTAATAGGGAACGGTATCTTTAATCTTAAATATAGTCTCTTCTATCTTACGCGGTATTAACCAAATCTATTCTGTTTCAAATCTTCGATATCACGTACAAAAGCTAAATCCAACGAGAAATAATCGTTTTTCAAAAATAACATTGAAACTATCTTATATTCCGTTGTTTCCTTACACATGGTAGTTCGATTAATCCACAGGCGAATAGTAATAGTATCTAAATGAAGCTAACAATGTTCAAATAGCAATTAACTCTAATATTATATGTATCAAAATATTTCATATTAACAGATGCCCTTAATTTTTATCTTTCTTATTTGGGTATTTAGAATCGCATAAACGTCTCGAGTCTTGAATCAATAAGGACTATTGTTTAAACTAACGTTATTGGCAGCTGGGATAAAATATCCCCTCCCTTCGTGTGTTTTTTATTCTATGTACGATCCTAAGAATTAAATGGAATCTCTAAATTCCACAAATTATCGCAAATCCTGGAATCACCGAAAACTACCAAGCAAAAACTTGACACTGTCGACTACAATAGCACGACAAACCATGATTAAACTACAATTCGTAAAACGATTCGTCTGCAACAATCCCCCTTCTCTGAAAAAAGGAACAGGATAAAACATGGCGCGCAGTAATAACTTCACCGAGAACCCGCCTCGTTGCAGAAACAAGATCCGGTCGCGACGAGATTTTACGCAGAGACAGCACACACCGGTCCAGCTAGATTTTATCTGAAAACAGTTTTACCCATGCAAATGGCAAGGCGATCGAATCGACCGGTCGCAGGTTCACCCTATATATACGTGGCATGTATGAACACACAGGTGCACGGCTCGTAAGCGAGGACGTGATATACTTGGCTCGGACGGCACGTGACACTATTTTTCCCGCGCAATTTATTACCACGGATTTATCACCGGAGATTTATTTCTACGGAAAACAGGAAGGAAATTAAGTCAGGAACCCCGTTTTCTTCTCGTTGGCTAAACTTTATGTACTTCTTTTTTTTCTTTCCGCGGTTTCATCTTCGCGCGGTGAATCGCGGGGTACCGCGTGTCCCGACACACGTGCTTCAGGGTTCATAGTTGAACAAACGGTCTTACAGAGGCTATAAATCTTTCGTTACGCTCGTCTTATCTGCAGGATTCGTCTCCTTGCCACGTTGCACTGATTTACGACCGGGGATTAATACGTTACCAGAGGCCGCTTCAAGTGGTTAGCGTATCTAATTGTATTTTTTACGCCACTTGAGGGATTTAGGTCACGAATTTGAGGAATGATACTCTTGCAAAAGGGGATTTTTATGAAAGATGCCTGGGTCGTGCTTTTACCTTGTACGATTGAATGCCTTTGGTATCCAACCGACGATAAAGGTGAATATTATTTCAAAGACTAGCGTCCTAACGATGAGAAGGATGCGAAGAAATTTTTTCAAAGTTTCTGTAGATTTATACGTAATAGCACATTTTGCTAAATAATACAATGGTATAATATTTGTAGTAATTGAACGTTTACACTAATGGATATTATAAATTGGTGATACATCAGTATTATTAATGATAGTGCCATTAGGCACAAATTCTATTATCGTAATTGATTTATGAAAGATATCGTTAAATTGCAAACCATTATGACGTATGAATAATTACTGTACGGTCGTAGTAATAGAAAATATAGATAATTAATGTTCCTAGTACGAATATAACTAAACTTTGAACTCGTTAGCCGTAGAAATAAATTAAACGTTATGAAAAGTTATTTGAAATTATAATTGAACAAATAATTAAAATATATTAAACAAGTGATTGCTAATGTATTGTATGTTAAATATATAACATAGTAATTACGCTACTATTTTTTTATAAATTTCCAAACATCCGTTGAGTACGTAGTTATTGGTATAAAAGCTCATACGTATCTCTTGCATCGAGCTTAAGGAAAAATATAACGAACGCGAGTTTTGTGAGAAGCAGACTGAAGGACACAATCAACCTACATTTCTTCTTGATTCGTGTGAAAGGGAATGGTCGTTAAATACGTATCACTTCAAATGAACTTTAAAGCGATGTGAACCAGCTCTTGAAAACTGAAACCGTGCGATTAAAAAGTCAAAACTCTTCCGTGAAAATGTGGATAAGTTGAGTTACAAACCTTAGGTATTTCTTTACGTTAGAATATTTTCAACGTTAGATGCCTCGCGGATTTATAAATTGAAATTTTAAATAACTATAGACGGCTACGAGATATCAAAACGTGGGAAAGTTCTTTTTCCTGTTATTATGTACAGGGTGGGGTAGAAATCGTTGAAATAGTCAACCGGGCAGAGGGTGATTCTACGTGAAGAAGTGAGAAAAAGTTTGGTATAGCACTCCTTCGTTTCGTTTTCGAGAAAATCAATTTTGAGGATTTGACAAGCATACTTTAACTTGGTTAATTCCAGACTGGACAAAAGTAAATCATCAACAAATAATGAGTTATTGTTTATTCGTTATTTTCACCTGTTTTACAGTTTATTTGTTATATTTTGCAAATATCAGGAGAAGATATAATAATGAAAATAATCTTCGCGTAGAATCTTTTGATCATCTTTTAACCGCTCGAACAAGTTAGGCGAAAGATTGTAAAAAATCGCATAGATTCGTTCATCATCAAATTATCGCAGTTAACTTAATACAATATCGGTTCTGTCGGATCATCGTGCATCCACTTCTACGCTTTGAACATCCCATTTTTTTATCTCTATTTCCGAGTACGGACGAATGGGAAACGTGAAAATGATTTCCCGGTCGGTGAAACGCGAGAAACTTCACGGGCAATCGCGTCGTCCGGAGCGACGCTAACAAGACAAGCGAAAAAAATTCGTTCGCACCTCGTCCAACTTCTCTGCTCTTCCTTTCGTTGCAAGCAATCTCCGCACGATTGGATACTCGATTACATCATTGTTGCAAACAATTCCAATTAAGCGAAAAGCGCGGCAATCAGGTTTCGAGTTCGTTCTTTTCAGAAGTCTGTCGCAAGAGGTGGCGAGGCGGGAAAGAAAAGAGTAGGAAAGTCAAGAGGGAGGGAAAAAAGAAAGATCGATGAGATCCATTAGTCTTCATTCAACTCTGGCCCTTCTCGTGTCGATCGAAAGTTCACCTAAATTCTAAACCGTGCCTTAAATTTTCAATCTCGAATTTACAACTCGGATGCACGCACGTACGATTTAACACGCCTGTTTCCCCGCTATACGATTTACATTCAACGTGCGATTCAATGGCCAAGATTTTCCCCTAATGTTGGAAACGATCGGAGAAACAGAGAAGAGCCTGAACACGTCTTTCAGAACATGTATAGAATTTACGTGAAAGATCCAATATCTGTGTTTTTTAATTCCAAATATTTATCCCGCGTTCTTAACGATATACAATTACTTTTTTCTTTATTTGTATTTATACTTTTATATCGTATACGTGCTATTTATTTGCAATTATATTTTTAAAATTAATCCTGTTTGCACGCGCTACGAGAAGGTATAGAACTTGCATAAAGTTTTAAAATGTGATATCAGAAAACTTTTAACAATTTTAATATCTTGTATCCTGAAGAAAATATGTAATTTGTTTCCTAAATATCCTGAAACAATGGAATTATTTTAAACAATAAGTTTATGATTTATGAGAATATCCGAGGTCTCGCACTTTATACTTAATGTTTAATGTTCATCCGTACGGTCTTCCTCTTCACTCGTTTCTAAAATACATTACATAGAAAGCCTAATATCTCCTGTTATCTCATACAATATCAAAGGTACTCCAATGAATATCGTCGGTATTATTAGACTGCAAACGTTCATAGCTGGTCGAATGGTATGTGAGTAAAATTATCCTGAACTTAGGCCACCCTAATCATTTACATTAATCGTTTCCTTGGCCATGATCCAACCTCGGTTTCGTGCGAATCGTTTCTAAACGATTGCTCAGTGCTCACCCTTTGTGTAAGCGTGCTCCGTCACCGTTCTTTATTTCCTCGACGCACACATTTCCCTCGAGCTCGTATCGAATGAACGATGGCGAGAGCGACTCGAAGCAACAGAAATCAAGTATTTTCGAAAGCAATCGAGTGATCCGAGGGAGGGCGCGGTTAAGGATAAGCTTCTCCGGACCGTTGGAGCTTGGAAAGTGGTCGGAAAGGGGTTAGAAGGCGAGTGGGATTGGGGGGCTTTATCGATTTCTTACACCGTAGCCCAGTAACGCGTTTTGTACGTCCACAGCGTGGCGTCATTGGGTGTAGCTATTGCTGGTCACGCTACAGAGAAAACAACCCCCGACCATCCTGTGCAACTCCTCGATCTATCGGCCGATAACCGATGGCCTCTCGAACTCGTTAAACTTTTGTTCTGTCGTTCCTCCGTGAATTTAATGGGCGACACGGGACGAGGCAGCGCGTTTTCACGATTTAAGTCCACCGATAAATTTGTAAACTCGCGCCATGCCAAGACGACATCCAGCTTTATTGCCATCGGCCGCGACGAGCAGCTTCGATGCTTTTATGTATGAGAGACCATTAACGTCGATGGAACTTAAAGAGAGAGAGAGAGAGAGAAAAGGGTAGAGAAAGATAGAGAAAATTGATTCTATTGTAATCGTGGAATTTTTGTTTCATTGAATCGAATGGAAGTGAAATCATAGCCATGAGATTTAATTTGATCAGTCGATCGTTATCGATATTGAAATTTTATTTTTGCCCGTATTTGGGCATTTTTCCTTTTTTTTTTTTTTTTTTTTTTTTTGTTGTATTCCTAGCAATTGATAGGCTTCGTATACATGTTTTTATATCATTTCGTCATAGTGTTGCCGTAGCATGGTAATTCTTGTAATTGTTTGAATAGCAATTTTTTTAAAAGAATCACTGTTGGAAACAAAATCATAGTCTCTAATTTGACCGATCAATTATTCGATCAATAATAAAATTTGTATTTTTACACGTGCTTTGATAGCTTTATAATTAAAAACAAATAAATTGTATTATGGCATACTATAAAACAAATTGATATTACGAATATAGTAAATTATTTTACAACTTTGAAATTCAATTATTACGTGATTAAAATTAAAAGAATTGAACTAAATTTAAATGAATCAAAAATACACATAAGAGCATTCGCTTGTAATATATTTGAAGATGCTCACTTCATATTTCGTTGGAAGATGGAAAATTTCATTTTCTCGATTCTCTAATGTCCATCAAAATTGTGGAACAGCTGTGAAATCATAGAAAAAGAATTAATTTCGCTAGAAACCCGATAGCTGGCAAACGGGAAAACATTTTTACAAAATTATTCGTAGAGAAACAAGAGAGCTAAACCGAGTGAGCTACGAACGTATACACGGGATGATTCCTGTGCTTTACAGCATGCAAGCTCGCGCAGCGCTTCGATTTCAATTTTCACATCGGCCCCGATTTCGAAGATGTTTACAACGTCGTAACTTCCTTTCGGAAATCAATATCGCAACGATAATAGCGCACGATTGCAAATTCCAATCTTCTCCGTAGAATAACAGTGACTCTGAGTTTAGCATGAAATTTGCAAATGAGCGCCAACGGAAATCAAGCTTCGTCGAAGCGTTTATCGCGCGGAACATTTGAATAACCCGTTATGATTTATGCAGAAAACTTTCCAAAAAGTAGCACGATCCCCGTAGTACGACCACGTAGCTGACTTTCCGCGGAAATGGTGAGCGAGAAAAACGGGAAATCGTCGTCCCTCGAGGTTTCGCGCAGTTCTGTTAGTTTCTGATCAAGTTTCATTTCATGAAAACAGAATGTATTTAAATGTCACTCTCGATATCCGGTCGGATCGAAGATTAAAGAGCTTCTGGCTCTGGGTAGTTCAAACACCAGAGTTCAGTTAACGATACTTGCAGAAGATTTTACGCAGCTTGGTCGATCTATAGCTGCGATTGCTTTAAATTTTGTATCGTTCAAATTGTATACCGACATATTGCACCACCTCGGACGTTTCTTAAGGAGCAACATTTTAATATCAAACGTTAAATGTGTAAAAATGCTCGTCGGATCGTTTTAAGTTTTTCGATGAATCTTGAAATTTCTAACAATCAGCGAGCTTTCTGAAGACTATCGAAAATAAAAATTTATCGTGACTCGTAAAAAGCGAAGCTTTTTAAGGGTCATGATAACTATCAATTCGAAGGCACTTCATACTAAGTAAAATTTTCCATACAATTCACTCGATTCATCATTTTGCCTTACGGAACTCTCTTTCCAAAAAATTCCACGATTGTTTATTCCAATCGTTAAGGAAATATCTTCTGGTAATTCAGTAAATTATGACTGCACGTGTTGTAATAAATTTCAGTTTGTTATTAGAGAAAAGACTAAATGTCGTAACGAAGAGCGCGTAAATTCTATAGAGGGATATGTCGTTGTCTCACAGGAATAGTAATAGTTAACGATCGCATTTGTTAAATCCAGGATCGCTCAGTTTACAGATCACTGACGAGTGATTGCAACCACATTCGAATGCCGATGAGGTACAGCGTTGCAAAACAAGAGCGTTCGGTCGAAGAGTAACGACAAATTTAAATCATTCGTCATGAAGTATGTCAGGTACCTGTTTCGCGATATTAAGAAACTAGTAATATCTCGTGTCGTTGATATATTTTACTTCAAATATTTCTTTTAAATAAGAGACTAATCTCTTTTATTAAGATTTTCTTATTTTAAGAAGCCTCTTACCTTAAAATTCTTCTTTCCTTATTAGTTTGCTAATAAGTGCAAAGAGGAAAATATTTGTTCGTTGGAAGTCTGAGATAAACTTTTTCATTTATTAATAGGATAGAGCTTTATGACTACGTAATTTCATTTTTTATCTTTTTCGTCTAAAAGAGTAAACTGAAAGTTTAAAAAGTAAAATAACCAACTAAAGTATGTTCGCGATATTTACTGAACAAATAGTAAAGATGAATCCGCGGTTTCATATAGTGTTTATCTTAAAATTCATGCTAGTATAGTCAGCAGAGCATGGGACAAGAGAAAAATTTCACAAAAGCCAGAGTTTCATATTTTTTTTATAACAAAGAATTTGAATTTGAATCAACTTTTCCAAACCCAATATGTAATCAATCGTTTGTAGAATTTAAATAAAGAAATTTCGAAACAATTCCGACTAATATTACAGATCAACAATTCGATAATGAAACGAACAATATAAAAAATATTATTTCATCCAAATTAAAAAAAAAGAAAGTAAATTTGAAATAAATCAAATACTACTTTTGTCCATACTTTCAAATATATAAAACAAATTTATTGATATTGAATCGATAATTTACCAGTTTTTTAGTGAATGATAAAATGATAACGCACATAGAATGCTAAAGATTATTCTAACTTACGTATGCCTATTGGCAGGAATCGATCATGTTGTCAGAACTAAAAAATATTCTACACATAAATTATTTGTTAAATAAATGCAATAAAAGGTATACACATATCTTGCATATGGTTTTCTTTGTCATTCTATCTAAATCTATCACATTTCTTATTTCAATTTACTAAAATTTACTAAAATTATCGCTAAACGATACCTTTTGGAAAGCTTGTTTATTACCTGACATATGATATAAAGAATATTATATTTGATTTTGAGAAATTTGATTAGATACATAGAAGAGATATGATATATAGAATATTATTTGAAAATCACCAAACAACGAATAATATGATATAAACATATATATAATAATATAATAATAAGTAATAGTAATAATATATTAATAGTAATAATAGCAATAATATAATAATAAGTAATAATAAAGTAATAGTACATCATTGAAATCGTGCCGTGTAAAACTGGCGATATTTATTCCTCCTTTTCAATGAAATTTTAACAAAGAAATTGAGAACATCGGATAATTAAGCGAAGATTCTTTTGTCCTTGTTAACATTTCGCGAATCAGTCATTTTAAATCGCAAATAAATTTCACGAGAGCTTGTACGTCTATCCAAACACTCACTGCCGCGGATAGATAGTCACGTAGCACGTTGGCCATTTAGTTATCCACCGTATGGATTGCCGTACCGTTAAAAGTTAACGCGTTCCCCGCCAACGTCTGTCCCTCGTAAATTTTAAATTGCACGCGCCGTGCGAGAGGCGAATTTATTTTACCGCTGCATCCGGCATATTTACTGCGAATCACAATTCACGATCAGAAGAGTCGCGATACCATCAGCCCTTTCCGTTGAATTGTTTGGATCATTAAGCTCTTTTGACTTTTAATTATTAGATGCTCCAACGAAATTGTTATCTGTCGATGTTACTATTGATCGTTGGCATATGCAGCGAATTCAAACGGCACGAGCCTGTTTCAAATTTTATTTATGCAAAGATAGATTTCGCTGATTATCAAAACCTACCATAAAGGACAATTTAAAGGATCATGAGTCGATAGAAAATAATTCTAAATTATCTACAATGTTCTAAATGTATCGACATAGATATATTTTTCTAACTCTGAAGAATTAGAAATCACGAAATTTTGGTAGAAGATTTTATAGTAATCAATACAAAGCGCGTATGTAGAGTTTCGCGATAAGTCTTCCGTGAAAGTTATTTGTTAATATTTAGTACAAGGATGTGCAGTGAACATATTGAAAATATCATGAAACTTTAGTGTCACGCATACGAAAAATTCGGTCATAAATTTTTCTATGAAATATTGGAAGAATGAAATATTTTAAAAAATTGATGCTTTTATGAGATGCAAGAAAAATGGAACATCTCTCCGAAAATATTTTTTATGAAATTTTAATTATAAAATACTAAGTTTAACACGAAACTTTAGCCCGTTGCATTATGAAACATACTTGCATTATTTATTTTTCTTCCTTACTGCATACATCATAATAATACAAATTACGACAATTTAGTATTATGTAAAATATCTACGAAAATTTAAAAATAGATACTGTATTATTTGGCTAAACGCATGAAACAAATATCAGCAATGGTATAACAACATAAATTTTAATACGTCCGTTTTAATATTATATCGCTTGTGTAACACATTCGAGAAATATAGTTGCTATACTCATTTGATTTATAATTACTAAACGCTTAGATACACGCATAAGTATTACTTATTACCATGGTTCCGTGGTATTCCTATAGATATAACGATCTATACATAGACCACCGTGCACTGGTTTAATATTGTTTGTGGCTAGTGTTGGATATATGAGGTATCTGGTCATTACGCTCTTTTGATGTTTAATTACTAGATACCTAGGTAAATGTTACTTATTACCATACTTGTTAGGTAAATTATAATAATCTGGCTTCCCACACGGCGCAGCAGCGCTCTAATATCCTTTGGAAGATGGTAAATGCATTTCATAAATTCGTAAACGATTTTTCTCTCGTATTTATACCGTTGATATAAATATAAAATTGCTTCGCGATAACTTGAAACAAAAAATGTATATCTACTATTAATACTTAATAAAAGTTCATTTTTTCTATTTAGACATATTCGGAAAGAATTTGTTCATTCATTGGATATGTATTGAATAACACGTATGAATTATTCTAATAAATATTCTTTAAAATACGTTTAAAAAACAGTTTTAGAAAAGAAATTAGTTTACAGCGTGAAAGTTACTTTTCCTCGTTCGCAATTCGATCTCAGGTTATCTCATTCCCTAGGATAGTACATACAGTTTTTACTCCACGTCATTAAACAGATCGCGCAGTGCAAGTAAAGCGGAATGTACCGATGTACCGCAGTAAACTCTAATTGCACGTTTAACGCTAAACCAACTGTGATACTATTTCCTAAAGTAACGTAGAAAATAAAACGAAAGATGGCACCTCTGATTAAATATTAGCTGTATGAAAATTGAAACAAATTTCGACAGCGTCGTCTGCGTCACTCGTAGAGAATATCATTTTTCTATTTATTTTCGCGCCATCGCTATAAAATTGACATTTAATCTTCGTTTTATAGAACTATTTTTATTTTTAGATCACTATCGCATTTTATTTCGAAGTTTTCGCTCTAACTAAAAATAAACCAAGACTATAAAAAGAAACAACGTGAGAAAAGAAGAACGAAGCTGTTTCCAATAATGTAATATCCGTTTACAAGTCTCCCTTTGCACATTGGCATAATTCTACAACCAATTCGACCACATTTTGAAACTACATTTTCATGAACATACGAGCACATCGATCAACAATCGCTATCTTCCTCTCGCATGAAATACTCGGTCGAATTCGACCGAGAAATCCGGATATTGCCGGCGTACCCGCATCCGTCTCCTCTTTTTTCACCACCCTCTCGATGCTCCTCTACCATCCCATCGCCTCTGGTTAGCAATAAATCGTGGAAAGCCGCGCATTAAGAATTACGGTCGAGCGAAAGTGGGTCACGAATCAATCGAGAGAAGAAAACCGTCGAATTGTTACGGCCGAGTCGGGGTGGTTTTACCCTGCTGGAAAGAGTAATCGCTGCGGAAGGGCCTCGCAGCATAATTAATTCCTCAGCCTTCCTTCAGTGCCTGTTCTTCATTCTGTGTAAACGTTATACCGTGTACCTCAATTTTTTCATCGCTCCACGACGGAAATTAATTTGATGAAATGACAACAAAGATGAAAGGCTATGAATAATATCAAAAAATCGGTGAAAGCACGAAGAATTGGGAACGTGTTTGATAATGTTCCTCTCGTCTTTTTAATGTTATTGCTGCCCATCGGTGGAAATGGATTTTATATTGCTTTTTCTTTTTTATTTTTTTTTTTTTTTTTTTCTAATTCTGATGTAACGATGCTTTTTGAGAGATTGCGTTTGTTTTTGTGAAACACAGATAAAAGGACAATGGTGGATTACATTTGATGAACGATGCTTCGTTTCGCTTTCTTTTTATTTCTCCTCGAGTGTAATTATATCTTTATTCAGTGTTTCTGTTATTACGTTTCTCTAATTTCGTGTATACATTACGAATCGATAAGATTAAAACGAATTCCTGTTAATATAATTTAATAAAACTCAATTATCGTTACTATATAAAACTAGTAGTGTTCAAACTATGTATACGTGCTAGTGTAGATAAATAGAATAGAAATGTATTCAAGTCGTAGTTTCGTAAAATAAGTTGTGCTCCTATCTTCTTAACAAGAAACTAATAAATTATTTTTAATTTGATCGTCGCAACCAATTCGTTTATGAGACTTGCTCTACGAAATTCTAAAGCCAACATACCAATCACAAACTCCTGTCCCATCCTCCGTACGCTCGCACGATATCACAAATTCCACGAACGAAGAATCGCGCGAATCTTCATCGCAACAAAGACAGCGTTTTCTCAAAGAGATTCCAATCCTTATCAGCCTGGTTTCCGCAAAAGGCGACTCTTCTCGTTGCACTGTCTTATCCGTCCAATGCCATCTAATCGGCTGTGAAAATCCTCAAAAAACGATATCGATTCGCGCGAAATTCAACCAGTCGAGGCGAATAGTTTTTCTAGCGGGATTAATTGCAGATGGAATTTAGGATTTCCAGTCACGAATGACAGGAAGACAGAAGCACGATTTCGGTATGGTGTGGCGCGCTAATTGACTTAATCAGACGGGTATTTGTCGGGGAAAGAGAATCGAGGGAAGTTAAACTCTCAAAGATAGGCGGAGGCAAATTGCCTGGAGCGATGCTGCATCCAGGGCGTTCAGCAAATTGACGCGAGAATTCATCTTAATAATCCGCCTATTAGTGGCGCGCAGATATGAGATATGTATTTCGGATACATCGTTTCGCTGATGGCAGCCAGTTACACTCTGAATTCTAGCTCGCTGAAAATCAACGCTGGAATACGCTCGAATTTGTTTCGTTCTCGAGTAACGGTGATTCTGTCGATGTGCTGTTAATCATGAAAATTAAACTTCTGCGACGATCATTTTCGTAAAACATGCTATTTTTTTTTTTTTTTTTTTTTTTCAAACTGTTGTGAGAACGTCGTTTCTCACAATGTATTAGGTCCTGTATTTAGAAAAGTCTGCGAATGCTTGCAGCAGTTAATTTGTACAATTTGTACGCGCAGCAAGGAATTTTAACGAGCGTGTTTGGAGCTGTTGATGATGTCTGTTGAGAAAAGTTTGAATTTCTATACGATACGATGACAATACAGCAATCTATTACGAAAACGTTCTTTTTTAACGTCATTAATTTACTGCAACTTTTTATATATCTAATTATATTATGACCTAAAAATTTAAGTATAAAATCGAGTAATAATTAACGAAACAAAGTTACCATTTAATAGCATTTAAACGGAGATTTTCCTCTTCTATCTTAATTTTAGAGAGGTTAGTAAAATGAATAAAAAAAAAAAAAAAGTCAGCTTCACTGATCATATTCCGCGATTTCGTGATAAATCACTACCCGTCGCTGCTTTCGTAATGAACTTCTGTCTTCGTTTAACTATTTTATCGTGAAGATCGATACCTGGTTTCTCAAATCTCCGATCCGCAACGGAAGCTAATAAATTACCGAACATGAATTTTCCATTAAATTATCTGCATAAATTAACCGTGAAATATCAAGCTCTGGGAACAAGTCGAGAACGCCACGCAATCTTGTTCGTACCCGAATGAAAATCGACAAGTAGGAAATTTCAGTCTGATGTATGCGTTTCGTTGACCTACTATCTGCGCTAAACGTTACACAGATGAATTACTTGTTCCGCGAAATTGAATTTTGGAATTAGTAACAAATCCAAAACGCATGTGATTTTCGAGCAACTTACCGATCATTTAGCAAAATCGATTAATATTATTTTTTAATATTAACGTGCCTGCAACGCGTTGACGAGATGTTTCTTTCGTTCTTGATAGTAGATATAATTTTTACATTTCTACTTGCTTAAAAATATAAAAGATCGTAGAAATCGTAACTATTATAAAAACAATTTCTTCGTGCAATATAATATTTAACACTAGAACTACCACACTGGCCAAATTGACTGGCTTTACAATTTTATTTTAAAATTCCTACTTGATTCCTTACTACAATAATGTAATGACTTTCGCAACGATAATTAAAAGAATAATATAATGAATTTTATTTTGTTTTTTATGTATTCAAACTCACAATAATTTTGTATCGAAGCTACTTATACCAATCTATTTATCGAACCCCGATTAACCAATTTCCTCGTTTCGTACAACTTGCTACACGTTTTGAAAATTTTTACCGCGTATCATTCGATATGACGATATCAGTTATCAGGAAAATTCCGAATCGATCGCTAGATCGCTAGATGCTACTACTGGAAATACCACGCCACTCAAAACGACTGGTTCTACAATTTTATAAATGCGTCGATCCTCCTTTAAGGATCATGGTCCTAGATGGATTAATAATACCAAAAATGCACTACATGGAATGCTTCTGTAAGAAAGTAATAAAACAATACATATAAAAATATTCTATTATTACGTATTTTTTAAAGACCAGTCATTTTCACTGATTTTGATAGAAATAGCTTCGTGTTAACTATCGGTAGTTCTAGTGTTAAATATTTACGCGAAACGAATAGAATGAGTGAAATGAAGTGAGAAAAATTAAGCATTAAGTGTAGAAATGAATTTTTTCCGATTTTTGCGTAAAATGAAAGTTTGATCGTTGGAAAGAACTCATCTATACACCTAATATATGTAAATGTCATCCGAGAGGGAGAAAAAGTACACGTGTGCGTGCGCGAATGTATGGAAATCTGGAACGTAAAACGTAACAACTGTAGAAATACGTGACGTATTTTCTTAGTTAAAAAAAGATTAAGGACGTAACGTCTCTTAAGAAAAATATTAAACCACTATCCTTATTACTTGTAACGCAAACATAAAAAACGGTATAAAAATGGAGAACTCCTGAGGCAAAGAGCACCACGAATATGCACGCAATATACATGGAAATTACTTGCGAATTTTCAAAGTAGATGTCATGTTATTCTACGTACGTATATGCGATTTTATCCAGCGAACAAAATAAACTTTCCACTCGATGCACAGGCTGTTCGCTAGTTTTTTATCGGCAAGTATATATAAGCCTTCGTAAATGATATGACGAGTCTTAGGAAAATCTGGATGGAAACGAATTTGCATCTTGAAGAGACATATCATAAGGAAATACGAGAACAGGCTTTTGAATCTTTCAGAGGGATTACTTTGCAACCCATATTCACTGACTTTCATATCGTAGCGAGAATGGAACGAAATCTAAACGTGTCTTCCTGCCTTTTGTCTGTTTCAGTGACGAAATTCATCCGTATTGGAATAGCTGACAAGAACGACAATCCGCCTTACTTCGACAAAGGCCTCTACGAGGCTGAAGTAGACGAAAATGAGGATATACAACACACAGTTCTCACTGTCACCGCCAAAGATCACGACGAGTGTAAGTGAACATATATGCAAATACGCGATCATTTTTCACTTTGATGAACTTCTAAAGCTTGTAGCTCGTAAAAAGAAACGAATACCGAGGCGTGTAATCGTTTCGTTCGAACGCCAAGTATCAGGAATAAAGGTTTTTAAGAAAGGAAAGTAATCGAGATGTGTCAATATTTAATTAGCTAATTGTTTGCACTGCTGGTTTTATAAGTTTTCGAAAGTTTTTCGAGGGAAGATTGTTTTCGTGGTAAAAGAGATAGAATGGAAAAATATTCTGAAAAGTTTGCTTTACTTTTCTAGTGACAAAACAACGCTGTTTCACCGTAGTAAAGATAAATACTGCTGTATGAAAACAGCTACAGTTTGTTTTCTTTCTATTTCTCCGTGAAAAAATATTATAAAGCGACGATATTGTAAATTGCAAATTGATATTTCGTATATGAAAATAAAATGCGATTCTGTATATTAAAATAACGATATTTCGTACATAGAATAAGAAGTTCCCATAAAATTGTAATCCATAAACGTTGCAATTTGTATAAAAATATTCATGTCATGGTAATCAACTCAACATATATTAAACTACATATATAGTATCATATTTTCTAATAAATAGAAATGTCGTCGTCTATCAAACAATTAGAAAAATCATTCTCGCTTATCGAAGGTATCGGCTCTGACGGAGTACCGATGAAGTTCGCGTCGTATGTCTTCCCTTTATTCCTGATAACGATTTTGTACATCGTCTCGAAGTTCTGTATCCTTAACCTGGCTAATAAGTTTCGCTAAAATCCATCTGCCCCTTCGCGACTCGGGTCCAAAGGCGCATAAACTGCTTACAAAACTTTAAATACCAGATGGTTGGAGCAAAGTCACGAAACATATTTATCCGATGGACCACAATTAAGAACTTAGACGTATGGATTTATTACCTTCTAATAGAACCTATTTAAGGATACAGTCTTCTTTTCTTTTCTTTTTTTTTTCTCCGTAAATGAGAAAGGATGTCAGAGGGAAACCAACGTTGCCGTTACTTATGGTTGAATGCGGTCCCTGGGGAAATTTTCCCAGTGAAAATTCAAAGATTGACCATTTTAATAAATCTTGCTGTTAAAATCGTAAATTACCGTAAGTTGGTTGTAAGACAAATGAAATATTTTATTTCGTAGTTATATTAAATTGTTTCACGATAGAATATATATTCTTTCTCGTGTCTCTCGCGGTAAACTCGTTGTTCGTTCAGCGAGTTGCTAAGCAGAAGAATTTAAGACGTTTCCCTCTGGCGTATACCGATCGTTTTGTAAACGACACACGGACGACAGAACGGCAGGTAACGGAGTCATCGCAATCTCCTAAGGAATTTCATCTGAAAGGATCTTTCTCTGCATTTTACAGCCTCGCGTATTCGATATGAGATTACGAGCGGTAACATAGGCGGTGCATTCGCCGTGAAGAATATGACTGGCGCCATTTACGTCGCAGGTGCATTAGATTACGAAACGAGGAAAAGGGTTAGTGCATCATGGTATCACGAACGAAAAGGAAAGACACTGACAGCGGTGGAGAAAAATGCGGAAGAATAGAACAAGGAAGTAACAAAAACATAGGGAAATAGATAAAAGAGAGAGAAAGAGGAGCGAGAAAGCCTTCGATACGTCCCTGTTTAATCCTTTTAACCGTGTCCCAAGCATCGCGTTTTATTACTCGCGGTCCAATAAAAACCGTGAAATAGTGCGAAAACTTGCGCGGTTATTGCGCGTTTCCTATCCGCTCATTTGTCATTGCTTTAATAAGTCTTTCGTTTCATGCGCTCCGACGTATCGTAGCTATGGCATTATCGTAAATTTTGTTGAGAAATCAGATCACTCTGCGCTTCGTTTTAATCAAATTCCCATAGCCTGGCGCGGGTCGCGACGTCAAAACATTCGCTTCGTTTTGGATGGTTCTTTATGAATTCCCAACTTTTCGCATTCGACTTTTATCGTTTTCCTTTCTCCTCTAATTTCCTTCCTTGCATTATTTTTAATCAAGTCAACCGGTTGTACGAATTGTTAGGAATGCAGAAGAATAATAAATTACACGATATCGCAAGTTATTCAATAGTTTAGAAATATTTGAAATAATTTTATCGCTATTCCGTTCGATTTATCGTTCTTTGTCGTACGTATTAATTTGTAAAATGAATTCGTTTTATTAAACAAGCTGCACGATGTTCACGTTCTATCTAATATTTTATCTCGATTATAAAATATATAAGTATATTTTATATTCTTAATATTCAATTTCACGTCGAATTTATGTTAGAAGATTAGAAAAGGGAATGGTCTCTCGCGAGGATTAAAGCACCAATTTACTTGATTAATCTTTTACTTTTTGCCTTGTTTCATTAAAGCGTAAGGTTGTTCAACTTCGTTCGTCCATTCTACGTATTGCTGCAAAAAAGACTTTCATGCTTTAAAAACGGTTTCATCAGTCCACTGTTTTTATAACTTCCATTAAAAAAAAAAGTAATCTCGTTTTTATGAACTTTTTTTTGGTCCATTAAATAGACAGCAGCGCTCGATCTTTATAAACTTTTTTATCAGAACTTTCCGTACCAAGCTTCTCGCGTGCCTCTGGTCTCTGATCTATAAAATGTAACCAAGAGATAAGTTTCGCTGTCAAACATATGTTTCGTCGAATTCATCCGAAATTTTATCGAGAATTTATTTCCTTCGTTGTTTCTACGATAAACTGCTTATCTTTTTACGATCCGTAAATCGCTGCTCGAAAACACCATTTCCATTATTCCCAGAAAGAGACCGCTGTCGGTGCAGTAACTCGGGTCAGCTGCAAACGCTGTTATCCACTTGTTCTGCTTTAATCTTGCAGTACGAGCTTCGCCTGACCGCGTCTGATAACTTGAAAGAAAATTACACGACGGTCGTGATACACGTGAAGGATGTAAACGATAATCCGCCTGTCTTCGAGCGCCCGACTTACAAAACGCAGATCACAGAGGAAGACGACAGGACTTTGCCTAAACGCGTCCTCGGGGTAATTATTCCACTTATTCTAAAATAATTTACCAAGCGATTCGTACTTACTTTATAGTTGAATCTTACACTTTGAGAGTCGGAGAACCGACATAAATATTACAACGAATTCTTTGATATTCGTTACTGAATATATGATAATAATTTAGAAAGGAGCCGTGACAAATTTTTATTTTCAAAAATGACCAACGTAATTAAATCGTCCAGCTAGTCGATAAATCCTTCTCTTTTTAAGCTGCGTATATTTCAATTGCCTTTACGTATAATTCGATCAAACGTGATCGTCCTAAATCGGGTAAAGAAATAGGAAGAGAATAGTAAGAGAATGATCTTATTCTGGAAAATTGCTAGCTAGAAAATTGATGAAATTGATTCGTTAAATCGTTGGACACGAATTCGATTCTTATTTTATCCAATTACGACTAGGCTATCGTTACGTCTTCCCTGTATGTCCTTTATCACGAACTTCTGGATAAAGGAAAATTATAATATTTGGAAACCAGTAGGTTGTATCTACGAACTAATATAGAATTCAGAACGTAAAATCCCGAATAAAACAAGGTATATGGGGCATAAAGTATGGATTGTACAATATGGAATACATAATACGAAATGTAAAATATGCAGTATAGAGTATAGGATATAATGCGTAGAGTATAACATAAAACATGAAATCTACAAATTACGCTCAAAGGCGTATAAATTTCTCGTCGTATATATTACCTACGTACGACGAGATGAATTAATAGAAAACAAAAGCGAATATGACATTTTTATTAAACTTGTCATTTTAAGTATTCATATTTATGTCAAATCCACCC
This sequence comes from Bombus pascuorum, assembly GCF_905332965.1. NCBI lineage: Eukaryota > Metazoa > Arthropoda > Insecta > Hymenoptera > Apidae > Bombus > Bombus pascuorum. Next base: position 1,501,260 of record NC_083488.1, on the reverse strand, counting down.
AAAAGTATTTAAAATAAAAATATTTAAAATAATGCGAGTGGAAATTATCCACTCTATTCCACGAACGAAATTTTAATTGATTTCATACAGCTTCGTACATTTTGATTGACAGAATAAGAAATTTAACACAATGGCAGGCCTCAATGTGGTAACGAATAACAAATATTTTATATCCAAAATGTTAACTAATTCTTATCAGAAGAATTGAAGAATAATGGAGAGAAGAATTATAAAAATGTTCGTTAAAAAAGGCTATTATATATAAATATTAGACTTAGATTTTTGTAATATTTTCAAGGTACATATATGTACAAGTACAATTATAAGTAGCAATTATAATACTAAATTGCTGAAATAACGTATTTATCGAATTGAATTTTTGACACAGGTCACAGCCACTGATGGGGATAAGGATAGGCCACAGAATATCGTCTACTTTTTAACTGGTCAGGGTATCGATCCTGATAATCCTGCGAATAGCAAATTCGATATCAACCGCACCAGCGGAGAAATTTACGTTCTAAAGGTTTGTTCCATTTGCCAAATTTAATTAACACGAATCAGTATAAAGATTAGTGTATGTACAAACTTCAATCCTCGATTACTAATTCTTTTATCGCTAACAAATACTTTCCGTCTTTATTAATTTTTTATTTATTAATAATTTTGATACTTGGATGCCAAAAAATTATTGAAACAGGAGAATGCTCGCCACAAACTCTACGTGCCAAATTAAATATTTCTACGTAAGCTCATAAATCCATTAAAACACCTCTCTAAGTATCTTAAAACTTCTACCTCGAATCACCTCTTGCTGCTTTTATACAAAAGTTATTTAATTCGTTCAAAAGTTACGATTTAAGTTTATTTAAAACTGATACAATGCAGCAACGAAAGAAAGAAATTAAATTTTCGACGATAAAATCCTGTATTTAATTCGTAATCCCTGTCGAAAGTACGTTTTGTCGTCAAGAAGTATCGTACGGAAAAAAAATTCTGCAGAAGTTTCAGCGAAGCTTCTTTTATTAAATTTGCCTCGCATCCTAAGTTACTTAGGGTCGTAATCTCGGTGTTACTCCACAGCCACTGGACAGGGATCAACCAAATGGAAGACCGCAGTGGCGATTCACTGTATTTGCTCAAGATGAAGGCGGAGAAGGTTTGGTTGGATATGCTGACGTTCAAGTGAACCTGAAGGACATCAACGACAATGCACCTACCTTCCCACAAGGCATTTATTTCGGCAACGTCACAGAAAACGGAACGGCAGGTAACGTTAGATTACATCTTCACTGCGAAGGAAATATTGCTTTTTCCTCCACGATGCGTTAACGTAGTCTTTGCAATATATGATTTATTCATGATACATTGGTAGAAATATGAGAATGGACAGGCGCGATTTATATTCAAATAATATGTAATAATAATCTAGATTGGCAATCTAGAACAAATGGACATCTTTAAGTATCAATTTAGGGTTTGTGTGAAAACGATTATTGTTAATTAAGAGCTCGGTAGAATGTATTAATAAAAATACATTGTTTCTAAAAAGATGAAATAAATACAGAAAGCATAATATGTAAGACGTGTATTTATCTAAAAAAAAAAAAGAAAGAACAGTGCATAAGTATTTTAGTATTCTAGTTTTCTACAATTAAAGATTTTATCATTCACATTGCTTTGCATACTACATTGCTTTTTCTATACAAATGATTAAGATCAATTTTTTCCTTACCTGTTCCCAGGATCATAAAAGATATAACTTAGAAAAAAGCTGGCACCCCGCTGGGGGTAGCCACCCACATGCTATATTTATTTTATTTTATTTTTTTATTTACCAATGAGATATAACACTTTACCAAATGTCCTTCAGGACAAATTGTAAAAACCAAAATAAAATAAAAAAAAAAATCTTGTTCCCAGGAATGGTTGTAATGACCATGACAGCGGTCGACTATGACGATCCGAGCGAAGGTACAAACGCAAAACTAATTTATTCTATCGAAAAGAACGTCATCGAGGAGGAAACTGGCTCGCCAATTTTTGAAATTGAATCGGAAACCGGTGTGATAAAGACGGCGGTATGCTGTTTGGACAGAGAACGCACGCCAGATTATTCTATACAAGTGGTAGCAATGGATGGAGGGGGGTTAAAGGGTGAGTTAAAAATTAAAATGGAAACTCTCAAAGATCTTTGGAAATTTTAACTTATTAACGCATAAGGTACAAAGTATTTTAAAGATAGAAATATCAGATTTGTTTGATATGCATTTCAGTGTTTAAAAATATCAAGATCTTTTTGTATTTAATACTTTAAATACTTGAAAGAGACAGTAACACGTAGAATTATTTGTTCCCTGCTTTAATTATAATCTACTAAGATTTTGATGGTATTTTTCCAATATTTAGGGACGGGGACAGCATCTATACGAGTGAAAGATATAAACGATATGCCTCCGCAATTCACAAAGGAGGAATGGTTTACGGAGGTAGACGAAACGGAAGGTCCAGATTTGCCGGAAATGCCAATTCTTACGGTCACTGTACACGACGAGGATGAGACCAATAAATTCCAGTATAAGGTACTGTTCATTGCGTCACTCGAATCGTTCCTTCTCGTATCTTTAATTGATTTAACAGAAAAGTTTTATCATAACGATTAAAGAAAAATAATTGTAAAAATATCGTTTAACGTATTAATTTACAAACGCAGGTGATCGAAAGCAGTGGTTATGGTGCTGATAAATTCACCATGGTAAGAAATAACGATGGCACGGGTTCCTTGAAAATTGTACAATCGTTGGACTACGAGGACCAATTGCAGAGCAACGGATTCAGATTTAGGATACAAGTTAACGATAAGGTATTTGATTAAAAAATTATACAATTCTATAGATAACTTATATCTGTAAATCTACTATTATCTTCCTACTCTATGTTCCCATACCCATTCTCCATAAATAATGAGATCATTTTGTAGCACATTTAGTACATTCTTCGTCTTGTATGATAAAGTACGAGTTACACTCGTCATATTTTATTCTATTTGTATTTTTATATTTTCAATCGACGACTTTTGGTTTCTGATACTATACGGTAATATTCTGTACCTCGTAGGGCGAAGACAATGACAACGACAAGTATCACGTTGCCTATTCCTGGGTGGTCGTGAAGCTACGCGACATAAATGATAATCAACCGCAATTCGAGAAGGCGAATATTGAGACCACGGTTCCTGAAAATGCTCGCATTGGAAGCAGTCTCGAAACATTCACAGCCACCGATCCTGATCAGGGTGGTAAGAGCAAAGTGTTCTACTCGATCGATAGAAGTTCCGATCGTAAGAGACAATTTTCGATCAACGAAAATGGCACGGTATCGATCCAGAGGAGTCTCGACCGCGAAGAAACCCCTAGGCATCAGGTAAATCATAAAAACGTATTGTTTCTAAAATATTCATCAGATAATAACTTGTATTATTTATTTAATATTTAGATTATACTAATGTACACTGTACTTAGATTCGAGACCAAGCAAACTAAAAATCGTTTGTTCCAGGTGAAAATCTTGGCCATCGACGATGGAATTCCGCCTAAAACAGCAACAGCCACGTTAACGGTAATCGTACACGACATAAACGATAATCCGCCACGATTTCTGAAAGATTATAGACCCGTGCTACAAGAACACTCGCAACAGAAAAAAGTAGTAGAGATCTCAGCGACGGATGATGACGATCGATCGAAGAGCAATGGACCACCGTTTACTTTCAGGATGGATCCAAAGGCAGACGATGTGATTCGTGCCAGTTTCAAAGTTGAGAGCGATAACAGTGAGTCTGGATCCAATCCTATTACGTTCCCGTTTCAGTGGAACGTTGTTATTTGTAGTTTGATAGTTCTCGCTAACAAACGCCGGTTTTCTGTTTCCTTGCAGAGGGAGCGAACGGGGATGGCATGGCTATTGTGTCATCGTTACTATCGTTTAACAGAGAACAACAAAAGGAGTACTTGATACCGATCGTTATCAAAGACACAGGAACTCCATCGATGTCTGGGACCAGTACTTTAACTGTTATCATCGGGGATATTAACGACAACAAAATGCAGCCTGGATCAAAGGATATTTTTGTATATAACTACGCAGTATGTATTTCATTTCTATATTTCAATTTCATATAATTTTCTATTTAGTTTGACTTTTTAGAAGTAAAGGAATTCATGCTCTTTATCCTATCAATTTTTATCCTAGAAACTAAGATGTAAATAAAATCAAAATACTATTTTCATACATAACTTATGTGTAATATAATTACTGTGCTATAATTACATAATTACTGTACTTATTTGAAAACTTATTTGAAATAGCACATTAATCTTGCTAAATTAATACTCAAAGAATTAAAGATTATATCTCAAAGTTATTATTCAATATATAATTATAATTAAAAGTTCATATAATTTGACTTGGTCGAGTTCGTTTCACAGGGACAATCACCAGACACAGAAATAGGCAGAGTTTACGTATTCGATTTGGACGATTGGGATTTACCGGATAAAAAGTTCTATTGGGAGGGTTTGGAGCACGCTCAATTCAAGCTAGATGAGGACACCGGTATGATTTATATGAAATCAGGCACTCACGATGGTAGATATCATCTACGTTTCAAAGTCTACGATCGGAAGCACACGCAAACGGATGTCCCAGCAAACGTGACGGTCACGGTGAAAACGATTCCTTTCGAAGCTGTATTAAATTCTGGTTCGGTTCGAATATCTGGTATAACAGACGAAGATTTCATTCGTGTTTGGGATTATAAAGTAATTATTCTATTTAATTATAGACTATTAACTCGTTCTTTTTTATATGAAACCTATATTTAATGAATTTTTAATTTTTTTCTCTTCCAGTCACAAACTATATCTCGTAGCAAAGCAGAATTATTTAGAGATAAATTGGCGCATTTGTTAAATATCGATAGAGAAAATGTAGATGTGTTTAGCGTTCAATTACGTAGAATGCATCCACCGTTGACAGACGTCAGATTCGCGGCCCACGGTTCGCCCTATTATAAGCCTGTAAGATTGAATGGAATCGTACTAATGCATCGTGAAGAAGTAAGTTAATATAAATTAATTCATGGTATTTCAATTTGTTGTAGTGTAAATAATTAAAAATTTGCGATCTAAATCTTGAATTGAATATTTTTGAATTCTACTTTTAATTGTGAACATTTTTGTTTCATTTCTGCATTAAATTTGCTTCTAATTAAATGGACTATCAGTGAAAATATCAGATTACTATAAATATAGGAATATTGGATTATTTCAGCTTTTAGCAAAATTTTGTATCAGAGATATATCCTTTTCCTTTTACGTACTAGGGATAAATCCTATTATGAAAGAATTATCAACAACATTCAATCCGATATTATCACATAAATTAATACTTGATGAAATCAATAACAATATTTCATAAATTGGATATTGTTTTTACTGAAGCAAGAATTTCATGAAGTGACCTGTTTTATAATTTATAGTAATAAATGAAAGGTCTCCAAATCGCAAAACCTATCAAACTTAAATAAAGACTAAAATATATTTCACACGGTGTAATTCACGCTTAAACAAATCAATTTGAATAAAAAATAATTTTAATTCAATTAGATCGAGAAAGAGGTCGGTATCAACATAACGATGGTCGGCATCGACGAGTGTTATTACGAGAATGAAGTATGCGAGGGTAGTTGCACAAACACCTTGGATATTAGCAGTTTACCATACATGGTCAATGCAAACAGAACCGCCCTAGTGGGTGTGCGGGTGGATGTAATCGCTGAATGTACATGCGGAGCTCGGAACTTCAGTAAAGGGGAATCATGTAGAAACAGCCCTTGTTATAACGGAGGCCGTTGCGTGGAAGGCCGATTTGGGTTATCGTAAGTCTAACAACTCGTGAAATTTAGCATGCGATGTATCATACTAGCATATTAATTTTATTTAATGCTTTTTTTATTACGTAGATGTCAGTGTCCTGCTGGATATAATGGTCCAAGATGTCAGCAAACTGCAAGAAGTTTCCGTGGAAATGGCTGGGCTTGGTATCCTGCACTAGAAATGTGCGATAACAGTCATCTGAGTTTCGAATTCATCACTAAGAAACCTGACGGATTACTATTATACAATGGACCTATTGTTCCTCCTGAGGCTGACGAAATTATGGTTTCTGGTAAGCAAATATAGATCATAAGATAATAATAGATTTCTAAGGTAATAATAACTTCCTCTGTGATATCTTTGCCAGAGTTTATGTCTGATAAATCAGCGATTTTTAGAGTAACGAATGAAATAACATACTATTAAGTAATGTACGTATTTACAGATTTTATATCCGTTGAACTGGAACGTGGAATACCTCGACTGTTGATAGACTTCGGTTCTGGTACTTTAGAGTTAAAAGTGAAACCGAAAAGAACTCTGGACGACGGAGAATGGCACAGACTCGACATCTTTTGGAACACGGAGGTCAGAATTATCTTTTAAATCATAATTTAAATATCTCTATATGTGTTAAAATGAGAAAATAGAATTAAAATTATTAAAATGATTTCCTTCTTCTAGAAGGATAAGATTACAACTAGATAACATCCAGTTTACAACGATCGCTTATAATTAATTCCACGGAATTCTGTTTCATCTTACAGACGGTGAAATTAATCATCGATTATTGCAAATCCGCGGATATCTCAGAACCGGAAGACGGCACGCCACCAGAATTCAACGACACCAGTTGCCAAGCTCAAGGCACCATACCACCCTTCAACGAATATCTAAACGTAAACGCACCACTTCAAATCGGTGGTTTATATGTCGAGCAATTCGATCCAACTCATTACAAGTGGAAGCATATGCCAGTTGGTAAAGGTTTCGATGGCTGCATCAAGAACCTCTTTCACAATAGCAAGCTCTACGATCTAGCACATCCTGGATTATCAAGAAACAGCGTAGCTGGCTGCCCTCAAACCGAGGAAATCTGCAACAACCAGGAATCCACCTTCCGTTGCTGGGAACACGGTACTTGCGTAGGAAGCTTCACCGAAGCTAGATGTCAATGTAACCCAGGATGGACTGGTCCAGGATGTATGACATCCACTATACCAACGACATTCAAACCACAAAGTTATGTCAAATACGCGTTGTCGTTCGAACCGGATAAATATTCCACTCAAGTACAACTGAGATTCCGCACCCGAGAGGTCCATGGTGAATTGTTTAGAGTCAGCGATCAGCATAATAGAGAATACGCTATTTTGGAGGTGATTATTCACGTTACCACATTTTAGAAGTGAAAATAATATTCATTTAAATAAAGAAAGGAAAATAGCTAATTAAATTAATAAAAATTCAATTACAGTTATTGCATCTTTTAATTTCTAGATCAAGGACAGCAGACTGCACTTCCGTTACAATTTGAACAGCCTGAGAACTGAGGAACGAGACATATGGCTGACTGCGATAGCTGTTGATGATGGACAGTGGCATACAGTTAGAGTATCGAGATACGGATCAGCTGCAACTTTGGAATTGGATGGTGGTGAAGGAAGAAGGTTCAATGAAACCTTCTCCTTCGAAGGACACCAGTGGCTATTGGTTGACAAACAGGAAGGAGTTTTCGCGGGCGGCAAGGCCGAGTACACTGGAGTTCGGACGTTTGAAGTGTACGCGGATTATCAGAAAGGTAAACATTTTATCATTTTTGATAATCAAGTTGAAGAAGAATAGAAATAAAGACTGTGGAAAGTGGCATATTCAATTATATATAGACAAAAGTTGTTGAACAGAAAGGTGCAAAGTTAAATAGTTAGAAAGACATTATGTGATAAAATACAAAAAATAAGATGCAATTATAAAAAGACTTCAGTGTTCACAGGATGATGTGAGGAGGAAGTTAATATAATTTTTCGTTTGAACAGGATGTCTCGATGACATAAGATTAGAGGGCAAACATCTACCATTACCACCTGCTATGAATGGAACACAATGGGGTCAAGCAACAATGGCCAGAAATTTGGAAAGAAACTGTCCTTCGAATAAACCCTGTGCCAACGTCATTTGTCCAGAACCATTCGAATGTATCGATCTTTGGAACGAGTATGATTGCACGTAAGTATTGTAAAATTTAAAGAATACTATCTTTAATTTACATATATGTATACATACGTGTGACTTGATAAATCTTATCTTGTCTATGTTCCTAGATGTGGAGAAGGAAGAATTCCATCGCCCGATAGCAAAGGATGCATGGACAAAAACGAATGCATAGATTATCCTTGCTTGAACGGTGGTAGATGTATCAATCAAGATCCACGCTTTAGATATAGATGTATTTGTCCCGATGGTTTCTGGGGAGAAAATTGCGAGCTCGTTCAAGAGGGACAAACATTGAAACTCAGTATGGGAGCTTTGGCAGCTATTTTAGTTTGTCTTTTGATTATTCTTGGTAAGTATCGCGTGGACAAGATGTATTACACGCGTAAAAAGCTACGGAAAGAAACTTAATTTTCTAGAATGAAAAATTACACACCAACTAAAAGAATTGTACTATAGTTAATCAGTATCGTTCCTTTGATATCCCTCGTCCATTAAAAATGAAAAGAAAATGTATCTTTACGAAAAAATAATTGGCAAGAAACATTAAAATAATTTAAGAATCAACCGATACAGAAAACGATTAATGATATTCGTATTATGTTGTAGTTCTCGTCTTAGTATTTGTCGTCTATAATAGAAGAAGAGAATCTCATATTAAGTACCCTGGGCCTGATGACGATGTCAGAGAAAATATCATCAACTACGATGACGAGGGTGGCGGAGAAGATGATATGACCGCATTCGACATTACCCCGCTTCAAATTCCTATTGGTGGCCCGATTCCAGAAATGGGTGGGAAGCTACCGCCATGTAAAATACCCTGTAAGTAATTCTCGTTGCTATATATATCCAAGATAACGGATAATCGGGTGTTGATACGATTGCAAATATTTTACAGACACACTAGGACCAGAACCAAACGTGGGCATCTTTATAGAAGACCACAAAAAAAGAGCTGACAGTGATCCAAACGCACCACCGTTCGATGATCTACGAAATTATGCGTACGAGGGTGGCGGAAGCATCGCAGGTTCATTGTCATCGTTAGCTTCCGGTAAGCACTTCTGTATTCGTTTGGTATTAAGAATGAATGAAAATTATGATTACCAATTACAGATTATTTGCAAAAAGGATACTCGACTGTTGTTTGATTCACCTATAAGAGTAAGAAAAATATATGTGAATAATTATTTTAAAATCAACAGGAACAGACGACGAGCAGCACGAGTACGAGTACTTAGGTGCTTGGGGACCGAGATTCGACAAGCTAGCCGACATGTACGGACCGGCGGAAGAAAGCGAAGAAGAGGACTAAGAATATCATAAAGGATCTCTACAATCTGTAAGCTCGCACGATTTGTACACCCTCGGAGAAACAGTGTTTGCGTGAGCTTAAAAGAGAAGAGGGAAGAAAAGAAAAGAGGAAAAACGAAGAAAGAGACTATCCCCTAAAAAACGTGTGTGCTCGAACGAACTTTCTATTACGAAGACGAGAAAAAAGAAGACGTACGACAGAATCGAAGAAATCGTAAAAACCAGTGTTTTTTGCGTTATTAAGGCAACAAAGACGTTCCGTTTTGTTGATGAAACAAGTGCACGTTTCCAGGCGCATATTTTTTGCGATGTGCACACGCGAACAAGAACGAGGCGACCACACGGTGTGCGCGATTACGAGAAAATGAAAGAGAGAGAGAGAAGAATTAACATCCTCTGGTCGAAATTTTATAAAAATGAAGCTACTCGTCGATGTTGATGTCGATTTCATGAAAAGAGCTTTCTATCCACTTCCCTCAGCCGTAAAACAAGAAAAAATAAACGAACGTTATTGCAATAAGAATCTCTATCGAATCATGGTCAATCGTCAAGACACACCGTAGGTGGCGCATAATTCTCGAAGGGTGTAATACCTATCTGTATAGCACGTTACGCGTATACGTAGTGAATTCGCGCGTGTCAGCCTGCACGCGAGACTTTTCTATTATAATAAAATAAATCTATATATATATTATATATATTATATATGTACGATTCATTATTTTTAGTCACAGTCATAGTTACTATTTCTCGGTACAACCGTTCTCGATGTCTCGGTATTCGATCGGTTAAAATTATCATCGGCGCGACAGCATCGGTTCTACTGGAATTATATTCGTGAACACGTTACTACTGCCAGCCGTGCGCGTGATAGATCGTTTCTGTTTTACCTCATCTACATTGGGTCATCGAATGGCCGTATATGATACTTTCAAGGGCATTTCTCATTTATCCGTCTTCTAAATCCCACTGAACTTATTCATCGTATTCAGATGTTAGCTGGCGGGAATTCTTTCGTTTCTTCCGCGAACGCGCACCGGCTAATAGGAACTCCCCGTGTAACGTACCATGAATTCGTATATTGACGTTGTTGAGTATAAGGGAAGAGAGATCTTGAGTAAAATGGTTCATTCGCGACGCCTTCCTGGTTCGCGCGATGCGAACGATCCTAATGTGGTCTATCGTACTAAAAATAGGGATTATTTAAGAGAGAGCGAGAGAATGTGAGCGAGAGAACGAGAGAGAGAGAGAGAGAGAGAGAGAGCGAGAGAGAGAGAGAAAGAGAGAGACACGTTTAGTTGTTGTTCGCGAGTCGTGAACCATCCTCATCGTTGTCATCGTCGCCGTCACCGTCACCCACATTAGTTATTGATAGTATTATTATTGACATTACGATAAATATATATATATTATAAATATGGATTTATATAAATAAATAAATGAATAAATATAAATAAATAAATATATATATATATAGAAAGAGAGTTAAAACGTACTGCAACGTGTGCAACGTGTGCAACAAATTGGGAATTCCTGCGAACGAATGTAATTATAATTAATATTATATAGCGGTATAAATATAAATATGAATATAAATATATATACATATATATATATATATATTATATATATATAAATGAAAGAATCACATACAAACGAAAACACATTGAAAAGAAGATTAAAAAGACAAAAATTACCAAAAAAAAAAAGAGAAAAACAGAGAAAGGAAGAGAAAAGAATCGTAATGGTACGATACGAGGGGCCGGTTGTCGAGAAAAGCTCACGATTCAAGTCTCGACGTAGAATTAATATTTATTTTCTGTCGATGGTCGAACCGGCCAACAAGTTGCAATTACATGAAAGAAAACAATGGAATGCAAAAGTACAGCAAAAAAAAGAAAGATGAGAAAAATGAGAAGGAAAAAGAATGGAAAGAAGAAAGAGCGGAGGAACGAAGGAAGAGAAAAATCGGCGAGCGTGCGAAAAAGGAAATGACGCGAAAAGTCCCTTCTACGTCGCAGCATTAATGGCGAGTTCGATACCGCAAATGATTTCGTTGCTCGATCAATGCCCTTGATTGATCGTAAGCGAAAAATCGTTTATGCTACGACGATAATAAGGATAACGTCAACCTAGTGCATCTCCATGCATGTGTCTCGACTGATTTGTAAAATTCTCTACGGAAATATTAATAGTCAATTTATCGATTAGGTGAAGCCCCGTCGGATCGAGTGATCCGGGCGTAGTGTTTAAGCACTTGTACGAATATTGTAAGTAACGTCGTGTATTTCGGTGTGCCGGTGCCGCTCGTAATGCGCTGCGATCGGTACCGAGCATCTCTGTATAATTGTCCTACCAAGATTCGTCGTCTTGCGTATCGTTTCCCGGCAATATTTGTGATATTACGTTTTCCGCGCCCGTTGTCTTCGACGTCCGTTTACGTCTGTTCCTCACGAGCCTCTGAGAACATCGAGAAACACATCGAAATCTCACTTTAAGCTACGTTCACATTGCACGTACATTTATCCCCGTATCTCTTTTTCCATTATTTTTCTCTAGATGTTACCACTCTGTGTGTTCGCCCGAGATATTCGTTTTCGTAGTTGTCTGTTCCCTCTTTTCTTCTGATTATTGAAAGTACTTGATTTGAAGATCACGGAGGAAAAACATGATAAGTCACATTTGTTTTTCATACGAGTAATTTTAAAATCCAGTACCTTCTCGACTGATCACATATCTATAACCTTCGCTTTTTAACCCCCTTTTAACCACTAAATAACTTCAAGATCAGAAAATCAACAAAGTTGTACTTATCGTATTTTTCTCCTGTACTTTTCGTTTCTAAGCATCACGAGACTTTCCGCTGATTCTCAACTAAATTACAATAGATTGCAACAAGATTCTAGATATTGGTAAAGTTTCGTTTTCAAATATTCAGCTTGAATGAATCTCTACGTTGTTTAGATATCTTCTTATAAAATTGTTTCTTGCGATAACATTCGTAATATCAAACGAATTTCTATTATCACTTCGATTATCCGTAATCGTTCTTTCGACGACTAAACTTTCCATTCTATACTCTCCAAAATGTAGCTCAGTGTTTCTCAAAGATTGTTAATCCGAATTCGTTGCCTCTTTATCAACCAAAGCAGATTTTATCCTTCTCGACATACCGAGACCGCTACACTTCACGTTTCTCGATGTCGATAGGTTCTTTACCATTGAATTATCGTTGTTTCATTATCTCACCGTCCTCCTTCGTAGTACACCATTTCGTTTCTCCGGCCATTCCTAGCGTCGATTTTACCCCGCCAAGTAGTTTCTAAGCAGAGACAGTATTCGACGGACTGGCGTTATAGGAGGACGAACGGTTTATCGTTGAGTAACTGATAATGAGTTGAATAGCGTGCATAAGCGCGCACGTGTGTGTACAGTGGCAAAAAAGAAAAAAAAAAGAAGAAGAAAAGGAAAAGAAAAGAAAAACGGTTGTCGCTTGATTTTTGAAAAGAGTAACTCGCGAGATTGGAACGATCCTCGATTTCTTGGAGATTGGCTTTGCAAGAAGGAATCAAGGAAGGAATAATAGGATACCTCCCCTTATTTGATAAACAAATCCAATTAGATGTATACTTTGATAATGCAAAGCTTTATCAAACTATCGGACATTTTTGAAAATAATAGATACGTTAAAAGAATAATAGGAAATATTATGTTCGTTTCAATATATTGTCGAAAACATAACGTGTATGTATATTCATTTATCACAAGATCAGGCAGTAGAAACGTGGGTATAGTAAGAACGTTCTTCGTTAAAACGAAGACTTTAATTATTCTTCATTACGTAATTACATATAACTGTAACGGTGTAACATAATTTTAAAAAGATTTAAATGTTAGTAAAGTCAACTTCCGAGACTTACTTTTACGATGCGCAAGTTTTCAGCGTCATTCGACAATTTGATACGAAGCGTCTATCTCCATTCGCTTGACCTAGGCACCTCGAAGAACTTGCGCGATACCAAAAGGGACGCAGAACCTTACGAACAGCAAATCAACGAAAAATTACGCAATTTTTTCGTTCTTATAAAAATTTCATGTCCTTGCTTGTATTACGAAGCGAAGTAAAATTTATATGTAAAATAACGCCGAATACATTCACTTCGACAATACGAAAACATCCGATATTTGCGATCGAAATGAAACAAATGGTACATCGACGGGCTAGCAAGCTGTGTTTTATCGTAACATCTTTGTTAAACCGAAACTCTCGATATCGTATATTCGTTAGTATATATTTTTATATAACTTTAAAGCGGAAGCAGTTCGTAAGGTGCAAAGGAAATATTGTTCAGAGCCCGCTAACCACCTGATGTAAATATATAATATTTGCAAAAGGTGTCAGATTCGTTGAAGAAATATTCGTTACGATTTCGTTTGCCACTGATGGAGCGTATTTAGTTGCGAAACGTACAAAAGAGAGAAGAAGCTGTTGACGCGAGTTTGAGGAAGGATCGAGTAGAAAGAAGAAAAGAAGAAACGATCGTTGCGACGAAAACGTTCCTTATCCTCATTCCATAAGATCGTTTTCGGAGTTGGTCGAAAACAATCTCTATTTTTAAGACATAGAAACTTAAGTAGCTTCGTTTTTAGTAATTAATACGAAATTCTATAGTCAGCGAATATTTATAAATCTTTCTGTTTCTAACGTATATTTAGAAACGTTTTCTTCGTATTTTCTGTTTATTTATATTCATAAATAACGATTAGTAAGATAGCCTGAATTTTGAATAATAGCAATAACGGATTTCTTAATACATTGTAAATGTTCAAAGCGTGTCACGAATGACGAGTAAGCGAGTCTAGAAAAAGGAAATCTGTAAATTTTGTAGCATAATTGTGAATATTTAACGTTTCTTTATGTACGCGGTAATTACCAACACTTGTGTCATTTATATTTTTAACTTCACGACCTATGTATTAACCAATGCACTGATCACAGAGGACAATTCATTGTACGAAAGAAATTTAATTTCATCGAATCAGCATATCTTTTATACGAAAGAAAGAGAGAAAAAAGGATACTCCTGACAAGACGACAGCGTTCTCAGGATCGATTTACTTTTCGAGCAATATCGTTTGTATTATACACCAGATTTCATGTATTTCGAAAATGATAAACTTTACAGCCGTCGAATTGCTTGAAAGACCCAAAAGTCAGCGTCGATCGAACGATATTAAGTTAAGGTACCATTTGAGGCACACACGGCTCAACTTTTTTACCGAAAGCGAGTTAGCACGTGAACAAGAACGTCGAAATGTATTTAAGAATAAACGAGAATGAAAAAGAAAAAAAAAAAGGAAAAATCGAAAAAGAAAGAGCGAAGCGTACTTACGTTTGAGAAGATCTCAAAATGTTGAGATCGGAAAATGACGAATGTAGGTATCGAGTTTTCCGATCGAGGCGAATAATCTGTACAAGAAGAAGAGAAAACGTGAAAAAATGGCAGCCACGCGAACTCACGTTACATATCTGTAAAACTTTTTTCCAAGCACTGCCTAATCGTGCACAAAGAAACGAAGCAGCTGATGCCTCGATCTCAAACTAATTGAGATTGAAACGGAACGACGCAAAGATAATATCTACAACGGCACTAGTCCGCTTTGATCGAATGCTCAGCGACGACAGAAACTTTTTCTTCCGGGTTCGGAATTCTTTCTAGCTGTCTTTGTTCGTTTGTCGTCATCAGAACGCTTTTCAACGAACGCAGTTTGTATTTGCGATGGCGAGCGAGTGAGACGCGTCTGCGTATATCGAAAAACGAAACATTGCTCACGAGGATGGGAATATTCGGTTGCATATGCGTACTCGATGTATCTTTTCCTTCCTATTCGATATGAAGTCAAGAATTTCAATATCGATATCGTCTTCTCTTTTTTACAGTATCTACTTATAATAACTTTGAAAGTAATTCTAGTCAAAGAATTAAAATAGAATTTTAATTAATATATCCTAACATTTTTTATTAATAGGTTAATAATATTTCAATTGATGTGTTAATTTTTATTTCAAAATTTCCTTCAGATTAGAGATATATGCTTTTGTCTGTATAACTTGCTCTTAATCATTTATAATTCATTTAAATACGATTTTTCTTCGATATCGTAATATTTAATATACTCGTGAATATTGTATTATCCTGATTTCATATTACAAAGGATCAAATTAACGTCGCATTGCATCCAACAAAAATATTTCTCGACATCGAGCAAGCAAGTACTTTTTCACATTGTCTTGGTCACCGCTCCACCCCGCTCCGACCTTCCTCCCGAAGAAATCGATAATTTATAAAAACGAAGTATCAGTGTGGCGCGACACAAGAAACAGAAAAGAAAAAAGAAAGTATATCGAGGAAAATGTAAAAGCACAATCGAGGAGCCGACTTATTATCGTCGGTCAGCGATAATGGATAAATCATTGTAATATATACACTTCGGTGACAAAATGATTGTAACGCTGCCACTGAACACATCCCGTGTAGTACAATTACCGTATATATAGTATTCCACAGTATACTGGTACACACCGTATTATTAATTGAATTGATATTTATTAACGATTAATTATTACATTATTATCACTATATTATCTATACCATTTGTACTTTGCATTTCAGTTGGAATGAAATAAATGCCTTCTTTTTCATAAAAATAAACCAACCGTCGTATTTTAAATAATACAATAATACAATAATACAATTGTAGATAAATTCCTAGATAAATTTTGTTTAGATTTTTTTTTTTTTTTTAAATCGCGCCCTTCGACTCGATATTTTCTTTTGCCTAGTCAGAATGCAGAAATCGCTAACTAACGTTACCTTGTGATCATCCTCATAGAAGATAAATTCCATAAATTCCAAGGAAACAGCAGCGATGGAGTATGAAAAAGTACGAAGGAGAAATAGATTTATTTGACATAAAGAATACTTATACTCGGAAACAATTAATTTTTTTCACATTTGAAACACATGGTTTTTCATTTCGAACAATATTTCTCCTATACTGTGCATAAGTTCGAAAAATTGCTTAGATCGTCGTTTCTAAAGATAGACGTATAATAGCGTGCAAAAATAACGAAAGTAAAATAAGCTAGCGATGTACAAACATTTGATATCATAGAGATATTTAACTGTTGCGATGTTTCACTGCAACTGTTTAACTGTTAATTCTAAAAATAAATTACTATCAGCGAAAATAAGAGTTTAGAGGAAAAGTTTAGAGGATATGACTGTGAAAGATAAATATGACGCGAAGATAAGTGAAAGGATGAGGTTAAAAGTCAAGAACTGGTTGAAATTACGTCAATAAGCGTAATATACTCGAATGATTGATTTACCGTTTAATATGTTTTATAATTCTACAAATATTTCTTACAGTTTACTTTCTTAGAGCGACTTCGTTCAAAATATTAATTATTAAAATTATCTACTGTTATTAACGCCACTTTTACTATTACTTCTTTTACTGCTTCTCCTACGAACTTTACAACGGCACGCTTTGGTTTCTTCAATTAAAAATGGAAATTCTTGTTGCGCTCTTGCCCATAATTTCTCTTGAACGTGAGTTAAGAAACACATTGTTCCACAATCTCTGTAGAAAAACGGATTCAATTTTAAAGTGATATTTTTAATCCAGCAATAAATTTCATTCGTTCGATTTTTTGCTAATTTTTGCTGATCCTCTCACGCTCGACGTTACGTTCGTATGACATTGTATTTTAACACGATACTTATCGATTACATTTACCGGCCATTTCTTTCTTTCTCTTTTTTTTTTCTTTGATCTTTAAATATTTATTCCACTTAAATATTACTGTAAATGTAATAATTGCAAACATTTTTTTTCACAGAAACGTTAGAACAGAAAATTTCGTTGTACGAGTTACTTTTATTATTAATAATCCACACACGACGAAAGCTCGTCTCATAGTTCCAAAGCAACTCGATCCTACGAGAGCTCAAATCAATTTTTCATTTCGATATTAAACCAATTTAATTATAACGAAACATATGTAGAAATACTATCAATAAATTAAGATTTATATGCCAACTTCAATGAATTTTCTGTCTTTTACGGAATGCTAGGAAATTGTTCGTTGAGAAATTTCTTAAGAGCTTTTATATTTAAGAAGGTTTATATATCTGATCAGCGAAGACTCGAATAAGTTGAGGACATTGAACAGACAGAGACAAGACTACAGAAATAAGAAAATGTAGAAAAATAGTGGGACAATGTATGTGTATCATAAGACAGATCAAATAAGGAAACTTGAAAAATCAGAGAAATCAAAAAGTCGAGGTAGATCAGGTAAATGAAGCAAATGAATCGAACAAATCAATCAATCGGATATGATGGACTTAATCGGTTTAACTTGGTCGTAATTACAAATAAAAATTCTACCTAAGGACGTTATAATCCACAGCATCCACAACGTGAACCGTAAGTACAAGAAACGTAATTGACGCAGTGTAAGTTAGAACAATGGTCCAAGATTTGTTTGTTAAAAACGAAACGGCTGCATCTTCCAATCCAAACCGTCGAAGTGTCTATTTTTCAAAAATCAAATACATTCTCGTAAATGTTAATCTAATTTTATAAAGTGTATATTCGTTTCAATTATTTTTAACCTAATTAAACTATTTTGTTTATGACATTTCTAAGGTGTTACTCTTTTTCTAATATCGTATGGAATATTGAATAGTAATATTACATAACAGATACAGGACGGTAACGTTGTCGATAAGAGGACGTCGATCGGTGTCCAAATACAGGCCAATGCGAATTCCAAGATAAATGCAGTGGCTAAAAACTAAAAATAAGCAAGCGAAACAAAACTCAGGCAGGTAAATAAAATTGTTACAGAAAGTATTGTTTGAGAGAATGAACGATAAAAATTGGTTATCACACTAACCTCGTACAGTATCAGAAAAACCATTTTTGGCGCGTGAAAAGATCGTGGAAAGAGTGTAGAATTTACGATAATGATATATATACCAATGCTGAAGAAAACCGAACTAAACGGTGGTCCTGATAGGAGCGATTCGCAATCTTCGTCTTCCATAGCATTGGCGAAACATGTTCGGAAAATCTGAAGTCCGAAAATATTTAGCAAGAGTGCCCAAATAGTATGAAGCAACTTTGCCATTTCTTTTTTCTAGTTTTCTTTCTCGAAATAAATATTTCAAATAGATTATTAAAAAGAACTCGTTAAAACGTATTTCACAAATTAATCTACAAGACGTATTGTACGAATTACCTTTCGATTATTGGAGTTCGATAATCGAAAAAACAGATGGTAGCTTTGATCTTTAAATATTTATTCCACTTAAATAATACTGTAAATGTAATAATTGCAAACATTTTTAACGTTTAATATGGCGATATAAATTTATCAGGGATATTTTAAATACAGAAGCATTGTATGTGTACGATTCATGGGAAATGATTAAAATTGCAGTATGAAAAAATAGACTTTATTACAAATATACACGTACATCGATAAATGTAAAAAGTTATACAATAGATAAATACGAAACAACGAAATTCTATAAGTTACATCTCTGGTTGCTTGTATTTACTTAGGGAATCTGTGCTGCACATAAATTTATATACAAACCAATCTGTCACTTCTGGATTTGCAAAACTGATCCTTTTCCTTTTACATTTACAGAGAGCCAATAGTCCATTAGTTCTTTCCCTAAGTACAAACGATGTATGATCATTACGATGAAATTATTCCTATCGGAAAAATTGTTGACAACTTTACAGTGTAGACTTTCAAGTACGCGATATTGGGACACGTTTTAAATTCTCCTCTCTGTATTCGTGTTACATTTATATTTGCAGATTTAAATAAAATTGACTCCCGCTGATTAATTTTTAATTTCGTAAACTAAGGAGTTTCTGACTAATTCTAATTCTAAGAAATTATGTCAAAGTACGCCAATCGTTCCTCCTAGTAAGCCAGAATAACTATCGTACAATGACAAATAATATCCCTAAGAAAATAAAATGAAAATTGGGCTAATACTGTACACTGTTGAAATTCTTTTCCTGGAAATTTAATGCGTAGAGTTTCAATCTGAAAAATGAAAAGAAGAATCGCAGAAAAAAGAAAAAAGAACAAAATTACTGGACCGTGTACCGTACACGATAATTTTAATTACTTAAATTCTTTAAATTGTCTGGATTTTTAAATTGTAGTCAAGTTAAATACCTGTACTAAATAACTATTCCGTCGTTTAACCGTGAAATTTTATGTTTAAATCGTTCTACGACATAAGTGTCTTATAAAACTAAACATTACTGGTTCACTACTTGGCCCAAGTGTCCAAAATCGCGTCCAAGGATTCGGTGGCATCCAGCATCCAAACAAACGACAATACGGACATACAGAAAGCCATATGCGTTGCAGCACAATCTTTCGCCATATAATATGCAAATTCAGTTAAAAACGAGTAGCGACTTAATCCCAACACTGTGTTCAACCATAGCAACTGAAAGAACAATTTTTTTTCGCGATACAGAGTAAACTACGGAGATTACAAAGATACGGCAAACATTTCGAACGTTGCCTAGTCCCATAGAATTTTAATAACAAGTAACTTTTATGTTAACAAACTCACACATTTACTGGATTCTTGGGTTAAACAATAGATGACGTGCATGAGTGGAACCCAGATAGCACGTGTGGTTAAGTTTGTCGTCAATGCTGCAACCAACATCTAAACAAAAATAAATGTTTCATGATGATTGTATAAAATATTTTTATATCGTTTACTATCTTTTTCATGTCATTATTATTATTTTTATTATAATTTAAAATATAAAATAATGCGAATATGTAATTTTATCGTTATTCATAGATAAGAAGTTGAGCAGGAAAATGGTAAGTATAAATTGACAAAATCTTTAGTTTGACAAAGTAATGGATAAAGTTAAACTCTAATGTAGATTCTTCTAAACATTAAAACAATTATAATACAAGGCATAGAAAGCTGCTTTTGGAGGACAATAAACTTACGCTACTTTTCCACCGAGCTCCTCGTATGTGAAACATGCGCTTAACGTGTGTACAAAATTGTAATTGAAAGATCGTTAGATTTGCTAAAACATCAAATACCGACACTTACTTCGTAAATGTAAAGAAGTTGAATAGGTGGTTCTTTAAGCGTTCTAGGCCAAAGTCTATATTCCGCTAAGAGGCACAATACGGAAAATATGAAAAGCACCGACGCGTAAGACGGATCGAACGGAGTACTGTCTTCGTCGAAACATAAGCCAATTATGCAAATTTGTCGAAGATGAGTGTACATTCCTGTTACTACCACCGCTACCCAATGAGGATTGATGTATCCTAAATATTCCTTCAACGTATCCATGTCCTGATAATAAACTTTATAGCGTTATTGCCGTAAATAGTATTAATTTCCCATAATCTTTCAGGATGTCTTGTCGTTTGAAAACCAAAGCTGGAACGTAAAGAAAATTTATCAAAAAGTAGAAAAACGACTTATGTTGAAACTTTTTCCTTGTAAGAATCTAGAATGACGTCCTTTTCGATCAAACACGAAAAGAAGTCTTAAGAAATATAAGAAAAAGACCATTGAGCGGTTGTTGGACAAAGACAGAAAGTAAGGCAATTGAAAGAAGAAAGGGCAGAGAGCAAACGACGACGTACCATTAAACATTTGTCTGTAAAATCCAAGAATGCATCTGTGATGAGGAAATAACGCGCGGAATATAATTTTCTCCGTATTGTTCTTCTTCTTGACGTAGTATCTCTTTGGGAAAGCTACATATATGCGAACGACGTGTTACATTAAACAAATAATTCTCCTTTACCTGCGGAGAGACAGCGACTTTAATTGTTCGTAAATTAATTTTCTACACCGTCAATTTAACATTCTCGTACATTTCTTCTCTCATCAACGAGGTAGGTTATGACTTTTATTCTAAGGAGACAACAAAATTCAACGCCTTCTCGAATTTGTTGACGTGGCAGAAAACGAGCGATGACAATTTCACGCCGATACTTCGCTACAGGAAAATTACGAACTTTCAGTTTAAAAGTATACTAACTTGGAACGAAAGATTCGCGTACCTTATCATTAGAAACTTGTTAGACAATATTCGAGTCTTGTATATCTTCCAATTCTATAAATTTATGAGGATTTTTATTGTATGTATGTAGGTACTTAAGTACGGATTTAGAGATGTGATTCAGAGCACAGTTTACGTTTCAGGTTAATGGGATTAACCATAGAAATTTTCTTAGACGTTAGAACTTTGACGTTTCTAACTTAAACGTTAGAAATTTTCTTGTATCTACTGTCAGTTCTAAATTATAACATTTTTCTTGTTTCTTTCTGTTATTTTTATATTGTACGTAATTAATCACAAGCACCATAATGGTACTTGTAGAATTGAATTTTAATTGTATTTCGGATTTTAATTAGAATTGAAAGAACATATCGTTGTTGTAGAATTAATAACGAGACGGAGAAATAATATATTTCGAGAAAAGAAATATCTAAACATTCTTTTTACCAAAATAATTTTCTTATATCTACTGTCAGTTCTAGATCATAACATTTTTCTTGTTTTTTTCTTTTTATTTTTATATTGTACGTAATTAATCAGATCCACCATAATGGTACTTGTAAAATTGAATTTTAATTTTATTTCGGATTTTAATTAGAATTGAAAGAACATATCGTTGTTGTAGAATTAATAACGAGACGGAGAAATAATATATTTCGAGAAAAGAAATATTTAAACATTCTTTTTACCAAAATAATTTTCTTATATCTACTGTCAGTTCTAGATCATAACATTTTTCTTGTTTCCTTATTTTATTTTTATATTGTACGTAATTGATCTCAAGCACCATAATAGAACTTGTAGAATTGAATTTTAATTTTATTTTGGATTTCCAAGATTTCCATATCTTGCATTTCTATAAATTTATTTAATTTATTTAATTTAATGTATATATGTAGGTACATAAGTACGGATTTAGAGATGTGCTTCAGAGCACAGTTTGCGTTTCAAATTAATGGGATTTCCTTGTGTTAGAAATTTTCTTATATCTACTGTCAGTTCTAAATCATAACATTTTTCTTGTTTCCTTCTTTTTATTTTTATACTATACGCAATTAATCACAAACACCATAATGGTACTTGTAGAATTGAATTTTAATTTTATTTTGAATTTGAATTAGAATTAAAAGAACATATCGTTGTTGTAGAATTAATAACGAAACGGAGAAATAATATATTTTATATACAGAAAAGAAATAGCCAAACATTCTTTTTACCAAAATAAGTGCAGGAAAGAAAAAGTCATTCATAGGTATTACCCTTGACTGTGGTGATTCTTAAAGAGGCTTCATTTTCTGAATCGGCGCCGTTTTACTTGAATATCACGCACTCATACATAATGCATTACATTTACCGATAGCTTTTCCTCTTGCCAGGGTGAGAATGAATGGCTGCGAATAATACACTATTTCTTCTGCGTCGTGACTCCCCTAGGTATAATCGTTAATCATGTTAACATGATTATAATAACAAAAAATGTAACGTTAAATATATATTGTTTAACAAATCTTGGCAAACATAATTAACATCGGACTTTCTTAAACTTTTAAAACGTTCAAATGGAAACTTAGTGAAAATATAAAAACGATGATGATATTGATTTTTTAAAATTCTAATATTAAATTGAAAAACAAAATCTTCTTCGTTTATAAAACAATTTAACCAATTACTTTGATATATTTTATTTCTCGCAATCTGAATTCAGGTAAATTTCGATGTTCAATCAAAATATTGAAATTTACGTTTTAACTTCCATCGAGCTTTAATTTTAATTTCAATCGAATATAACCACCGTATGAAATATTTCATACGAACGTACACTTTTTTAATTTGCTTTCTAGCATAATCGCTGAACAAAAACCATGTTATACATTTTTTCCAATTATACGAAAGAGATATTGTAACGATTAGTAATGTCAAACAGAGACATATTAATAGCAGTAGAGTGATCAAAGCTGTTAAGAGGGGGCTGAATATGATGGCACAAAGCCCGTGGATTCTTGCGGTACAGAATAGACGAACAACTTTAGTCAAAGGAAATGGTGAACCATGAGACACCAGGAAATTGTCTTTCCAGGCTCGAGTCCTTCTCTCTGTTAATGACATTTTCTCCGCTATAAGAATCGACCGAGGGAATCCAAAAGGGCAGTTAGAAGAGAAAATGAAATAATTTTACCCTGAAGTAAATGAATCCTTTCGAATAAGAGCAAATAATAATTTGATAATTGACTTTAATCGAGTCATAATTTCTAGAATTAAGGTACAGCATTAAAACCATGTATCTTCGTATCCTTAAGGGAGAACAGCCATCGTTTTGTGAATTGTGCAATGCCATATTAAAAATAAATTCATCCTGCAATAAAAGAGCTATGTAGACTGCAATTCGATATAAAATCCAGTACAAAGGACAATTTAAAAGATTATAAATCGATACAAAAGCTGTTAAATTGCTCGAAATGTTGCCAATTATGTAACAATCTATAATCGTACCTTTCTACTCTTTTATCATTTTTTAAATAAACGCTAAGTTGTTGATGCGACGAAAAAGAGGTCATTTTCATGGAAACACCTGATTTTTAACGAAACTCAAATTTATTTGATCTTGTTAATCGATACAAATTTTCGAAATTGATGCCATCGATCGTCGATGCTCGTACTTCTCGCATAACTAAACTACTAACTGGAAATAAGTTTGTCGAACTGAGAAATAAAATGGCCTGATATAACGGAGAACATGTCCTTAGAGGCAGAAGATTATCCAAGACGATGGTAGCCATGACGACGGCACAGTGTATCGAGGAAAAGTACATTCGTTTCTTAGCTTTTCGACGACTGAATAAGAGTGGCGAATCGAACAGGGAAAATTGAAGGCACAGAAGGAAGCTCGCTCGAGTAAAAGTTGGTAAGAAGAGAAAGAAGAATTCTCTGCTGTCCTCCCTCGATGAGAACTCGGCCACTTTACCCTCTTTTCTCTTTCAACCATCCAGAAATCCCTTTGAACAAGCACCCAGCCATTCCTTTCCCGCATTTATACATTATTCTACCACTCGTCGGATCATGATTTAACCTCGTGATCTATTATTCTTCGTGGGAATTAATACGTCGTCAAGGTAATGGTCAAAGCGGATCGTTATAGTGAATTTCTATTACGTTTTATCGATCGCTACGACTGATTTGTAATAAATCTTTTTCGTTGCGTGTTATATGTTATAACATAAAAGATATAACTTAGAAAAAACGAAGCTGGCACCCCGCTGGGGGTAGCCGCCCACATGCTATATTTATTTTTTATTTTTATTTTTTTTCTTCACCAACAAGATATAACACTTTACCAAATGTCCATAAAGACAAATTGTAAAATAACCAAAATAAAAAAAAAAAAATATGTTATAAGACTAACTTTAAGTTTCTAGTTAAATAAAGTAAGTTTCTGCTGAGAAATAGAAATAAATTCACCCTTTGACCTATCCATTTTTGGAAGCATAGATATTAAATAATTGAGAAGATACGAGTTACTATGCGTAAATTCGTTAATTGTGTATCAGAATATGTGTCGTATATCAAATATATATAAAAATATGAAACAAAAAAGGAACATGAAATCTTCTGATCAAATATATATTTAATTACACATACAGAATAATACAATTATCGATATTAATGCTATAAATAATAATACTAAGAGATACTAAACGCTAATTTTTGAATATATACGTTCAAAATACGTCCTCTCAACGTCGTAATCAACGATCGAGATATTATTGATAAACTGGTATTTTCAAGAAACGACATTAGCAATACACTTAGGTAGGTTTTAATACAAGGTCTCGATATGAAAGTAGATCTGTAACACAGTAGCATAGGCTATAACCATCCAACCAGTTAGGTATGTTTCTATACTGCCGAAGAACTTCTCAATGTTATTGATATTATCGTAGGATGACTCAGATTCTATCACGCATGCTTGGTAGTTATTACGTAAACTGTAGTATATTGAAGTAAGTAAAAATAAATGAAGATGATAAACTACAATAAAGAGCAAGTATATGATAAATAGATATTTTTAAAGGCGCTCCGAAATTATTACATAAAGTGCAACGAATAATTTATAATTAATATATAATAATATTATTATTATATTATATATAATATTATATATATTATATATAATATTATATATATATTATATGTATATAAATATACAATATTATATTTATAATAATTTATTATAAATATATAATAATATAATTATAAAGTGCAACGAATTGTAATGGTTAAAATAAAATAATATATAAAATATAATAATACAATAAAATAATACGAAAGTAATAAATTAGGAACCATTATGTAATAAATTGGAGCAAAATTTAAATTTCTTAGATTTCCGTTCATCTAAAATTTTTAATGAAATTTTCTGACCATAAAACATACGGATTTATAACGGAATATCTTTTCCTCGATTCAACACAAATCCAAATACAAATATTGTAAAACCTCCGGGATATCCCAGGTATCCAGTCAAGAACGTAATTCACAACACATACGTACGTGCATCAGGATCTTGGAATGACGCGCGCGCTTTACCTCAGACTTTCCGTTTCCATCTGAATGAGTCAACGCTGTTTCGTGTGAAATTCCAGGGGACATTTTTGCGCGATACGTGGAGGGGAAAAGCACTGGAAATAAAAGTGGAAGTGAACGAGACAGGATTCCGTATATCCCATTGACGTAGTTCTAAAATTAACCCGCTACCTCTGCTTCATTAACGACCTAGTTCGATGAAAGACACGAGTAGACGATACTAATAATTATTCTAATTCGGGGAAACAGCTACTCGATCCAACGTATACTCTGAAGCTACAGGTTTTCTCCTATTCGAACAACTTGTTGATCGTCGACACATTTTGCGTCTTACATAACCTGGGTCAATGGTACCTCTAAAATCATTTTGCCTTAGGTTGATCGTGAATTCGTTACGAGTTGATTTAATTTTATAATTAATTTTGAAGCAATATGCGAAGAAACGACTAGATCAAAATAAGAAAATTGAAATAATTTTTATACTCGATTTGGTCGCAAAAGTTTTTCTGGCATAAATCTCATTACGAGAGAAGGGAGAATTTAACAAATTTTTGTATATATGTAACACCTAAAAAAACGTATCATTATGCACCTATATATACATCATTGATTTACAATTAATATTTTGATAATTATTATTTTCGGGTACTTTGATATTTGACATTACATGATTACCTGTTGCTAGATTTATTACGGCTGTGTTCAAATATTAATTTGCAGATTTTTCATTGATAATCGTTTCTTTTTACCCGAGTGTCAAATCATGTGTTCATTATACTGCAGCTTTCACATTTTATATTACATATTTGTCTATTCAATCATCGTTCTAATTAATTCCTTTTAGGCGTGGTTCTTCGCAATCTAATTGAACAGTTTTGATAGATAATACAAAATATAATTTCACGTAGGATACAAGTATCGTAAAAGTTGAAACTGTTACGAATAAATAACTGTCGCGTATCGAGGAAAACTTTTTTCGAGGACACAATTTTACAAGATATCCGTTTCAACGAAACAGCGCCGACTTTGAAAGTATTAATTCGATTGTCCTGTCTGAATGGCGCCTTGATTTCGAACTTGAAATCAAGTTATAATTCGCCTCGGTACAGCTACCTTTGAGTTTCAAAACGTTATTACGCTATTAGGTCGTACTAAGATACCTTATCGTTCTGTGTATTTCGTTCGGCTTTAGTTCTGATCTTTGATCATCTTTTCGAAAACTCGCGTATAACGGCAATAACGGGTATATGAACTATAAATATTTTTGAAATTTGATGATTCAATTTGATAGAGTTTGGTATTTAAAGTAAGAATCTTTAAGTATTTTTCTTTTCTTTCTTTTTTTTTTTTTTTTTTTTTTGAACTAACTGAAAGTAAGATATTTTTAATAAGCTATTTTCTATAAATATATTCATGAAAATTAGATAAATAAGAATTTTTAACAGTCCATGGAAGGATATTCAAATTACAAGGAAACTTAGTATATCCGTATCAATGTGATAAAAATGAACGAAGATCTCTGGGGAAAGAAAATTTAAAAATGTCATAATGTACTACGAGTCAGTGCTATATTACCAAAATTATCTTTTTATGTGGTTCGGTATTACATACGTAACTTTTGCAAAACACCAAACCACAATTTATCGACAAACATGTGTCGAGATAATAAGAAAATTAACGAGAGCCATCTCGTCAACTAATGGAACATAAAAACCAGGAATAAAATATTCCAACTAATGAATCTTGGCTTTCTAAAATGAATCTTGCACTAAACCAATAAATATGCACAGCAACGATGATCACTTCACGAACAAGACCCATTGTCAGTCCAATAAAACTCATCGCAGAAAATCCCACTCTCTATCGACAAAATCCCCAGCGAAGCTTAACAAAATAAGTTCAATCTTCGAGAAGTATGATTACACGATTACGAACGAGATCGTCGATTAAATTGTAACAAAATACTCCAACATCCTGAAGCAATCCAACCGGCAATCATGAGTTACAATGGCCCGGTCAGAAATCACTCGACTGGCATCGAACAATTAACGAAGTTGTTAATCCTGACTTCGCGTATCGCCGCACCAACTCTAATCAAACTCGCTAGACTTGGCTTATCGATCCCCGGCTTAGTGTCCGGATCGATCGAATCGCCAATTCAGGGACGAAGTACGCGGATCTACCTGCGCAGCTGGTAATCGCGATCAGTCGAAAGGAACCGACGAGTGGCGCGAGTACTTGGTGGGGTGGTACATAAAGCAACACGACGTAGACGGCAGACGGCAATTTCACTCGGACATTCGTGGACCGTGCAGCTGCTCGAACGAGCTCACGGATTTTCCCTAACTCGACGCGAACCGAATCCACGTGGATAGTCAACTGTCAAGTGCCCGTACCGCAATCACGTCTAAGCCTGGTATATCGCTCTTTCATTTTTATTAGTATTCGTAGACTGTGAATGTTGGAAATTTATGTTCGTATGCATAGAATTGAAGAATGCATGAAGATTCGTTTTAGTTTTTTCATTAGCGTTATATCGATATTACGATGTAATTTGTTATTAATTTTGCTATGAGTAATTTATCCGGATTATTATCCTTGTCGTTATAACTGGCAATAATTTTGCAACGAGTGGATATTCTTGGTGTTTCTGTACATTTACGGATACAATTGCTACATAAATGAAAGAACATTCGCAGTCTTGTTGTTTGTTTCGAGAAGAGGAATTTTAGATTCGAAACGAAAGGAAAAAAGATGAATTAGAATATTTTTACGCGATAATTTTGAACGCTGTAATTTTTTTACGTTCCATAGGACAATTAAATCTCTGGTGAAAATTAAGAGCAGGAATTTAAATCGATATATTGGAAATAGTTGTATATAATTGAAGTATTATTTGATATTTCCTTGTAAGAAAGATGATGAAAGAAGAGATTTAAATCAACACGTTCGACTATATTACGACTAGCCGACTAACTATAATATTCAGTGTAAAATATTTAACATCGAATCGTTTACCTTGATATTTACAGAGAGATAGATGAGAGATCGTTTTGATTTTGTAAATAGTATATATATAGATTGATTGTGCTTAAAAAAGATTATTATGTAATGCAACGGAATTCTTACTGAGACGAGTATTAGTAATACACTATTGATTATAATTATTAGCATATAGGTAAACAGTGAAATTAAAATCGACTCGTTCGCCATCAAATGTCAAGAATGCCACGCGCGATGTTAAAGTATGTTTTAATTTACCGTGAGCAATTTGAAGAATCGTCGTTTGTTACTGAGATAACACGATTTTCTTCGCGAGGTAACTTTTTAACAGATGCGAGCACTAGTCGTGCCGAAATATGAAACATTACGAAATGAAATCGCGTTGCTAAAATTCGTAAAAGTTGTTCTAAATCTACTGTCAACTTTCTGAGAGATTGACCGATGATATTTTCAAAATCTTGTAAGAATCGTTTAAAATGGACCAACATGTTATTTTGCAATATTTGAAAAATGTTCAAACGATGATTCTTTTTAAAACACGTATTTATTATGGTCGATGTAAACGATAATTAAAAAAACAATCATTTAAAAAGTTCAATTTTAGTTTTCATGCCAGTGTACACTATAGATTTATTCAAGTAGTCCACTTTCGGAAGATTCGTGTGCAAAACTAGACGTGTTGAAATTTAAGAATGTTAAAAATAACAGTGAACATTGTTTAAATTTAAATAAAAATGAAAATAGCGAAAGAAGTGGAAATCGCGTGAAATCAATTACTACATCATTTGCAATCTACTATATTCTTGGGTAATTTATCAACAAACGCGCGTTATCACATCTGTTTACGTACACGTCAAGTTATTAAACTTGTAATTATCTCTTTATTTCGAATGGCTGTTCCTTTTTTCAAATTTATTATGTTTCAACTTTGGCAATGTAGTTGTTCGTTTCGTGTTTATTTAAAGACTATTATAGTACTCGTTCGTATCTTTTAAGAAATTTCACAACACCGTTATTAGCAGCATTCAAGAAGAAACCATGTACATATTTTTTATTTATGATCTAACAACTATTGCGTTGCAGATTTACTTTGCAACTGGTTAAAAAGTCTATTTCAACGAATTCATTCTTTCATCGAACCTTTTTGCACGTTTGTAAGATATCTTCTCCTGACTGTACTATATCACAGTCGGTTTTAGTGTGTTCGTTAAAATTCATAAGATTCTATTGTTCTGCAAGAAAATATAAAACGATACAGTGGAACGTTGCACCATAGAATGTAAAAGAATTTGCGCTATTTGAGATCATTGCGTAAAGATCGACAACATCAGTGGATTTCTCCTTGCGAATATGGTAGAACGAAAAAGATTCAGAATAAAACATTTTCTGCGATCCTTTACATTTGTAATTAAATTAACGAGTCAATTAAGTGACAGATACCAAACTCTTGTATGCTTCTTGATATCCCGAGATACAAGCTGTGAAGTATAATTTTAATTATTCGCCCTTAGCTAGATTATGAATGCCAGTAAGTTTTTAAACCTTGCTTAAAATCGCATTAGAGTTAATGACGTTTCAAGTTTACTCTCGGAAACGTACGTGCTAAATGTCGAAGAATTTCTTGTTTTAAATGACATCTGTATTGGAAACATACAAATTTCAATTTCATTTTCAATTTTTTGACTTACGTGGAGTGTGCATATTAATAAAAATTTATGAATTTAAATCTATCCAAAACGTCCCGTCGTTACCAAATCGTTGACTTTCACCAGAACGGCGTAAATTGAGATTGGAATTAGAGATTGGAAGGTGGAAGAGTTGAGTAATTCTCGTTAGGCAACTTGTAAGAAGAAGTAAAAGCTTGTTTTCTGTACAAGAATATAATAACAACGACCTTGTTCGACCGCGGGAATCGAAGAAACCATAATCGGTCATGATTGATCTAGACCAAATATTATAAAGATATGAAATGTTTCAGAGTGTCGGCTGATTTATAAATCTAGGCAATAATTAAATAGAACCAATCTGTCTTTTTCATTTTCTCTCGTGATCAAATTCTAAATTTAAAAAGAAAAACAGAAAATTATCACGTGTATCAGGTTATAATGGTAAAGTACAATGGAACAAACATACAATTACTTGGCTTAACATGCAAAAGACGATGCGTGAACCTCTTGACGTCACAGCCGAACAGGAAAATACTCAGGGGATTCCTGTTTCCTTATCGTTGAGGAATACCCAACAAAATCTCGATCAGCTCCGTTACTCATATGCCGTGTATCATTAATTTCAATTACAATTCGTAGAAATTTAGACGTTAAGGAAAATTGTTGATTACGCGTTGCACTAATTTCGAAACAAGTATAAAATAGAATGGACATTATGACATATATACAGGTAAAATTTGCTTTATGATTATTATTGCCTGCTATTTGATTATTATTATCATTATTGTATCTTATTATAATAGTATTATATCAAAATTGCAAAATATCGTCAGGAATGATTATTCTGAAAGTTTGAAGCAAAAATACTTCCTATTCATCGATTAAAACATTTTTTCAAATTATGTGTCTATCGCAAGATTTTTACAACTATGAGTAATAACATTTCGTAAATATACTGATATTTCTTATTTATATCGTTAAGTAATCATTCCATTGCATTATATGTTATATATATATATATCATCTTCGAGTCCTTATAATTTGTCTCGATGTAGACTGTAGGTTGTAGCACGCGGACAATTATCTCACTAGAAATAGATAATTGCATAAATGTAATTGCATTATGTGTCTTTTATGGAAATTGTAAAGAATTTATAGATAATGAGGAAAAATACAGAGTGGAAGTAGTTTTTCAGGTTGATCAAATGAGTCGAGTCTCTGGGCTGTAGTATCGGAACGATGATCTCGTTTTGTCGTTACTTTTTCCTCGGAGATCGGTATCGCGTATAAATCACTGCGATTTTCATTATATCGAACGTATCATGAAGCATGAACGACTATTCTAAGTATTATTGACATCGCATTATAAGTAGTATACACCTTCTACATACGTGTATTTTATAACATAAATTACGAGATAACAAAGACAGAATCTTGCAACTGCCACTGTTCGAATATTCCACTGTCTCGAAAAATACTATATTGCGAAAGCAGCTATTGAAAAACGTGTTGTAGGATCGGACCCTGTAATACAAAACAGTGTACAGCGAGTTGTACAGGGGAAAGGAATCGAACGGAACTTGCCTCACGAAAATGACTCATGGTCATTATTCCTTTGCGAGTCAAGTTGTCCCCGTTCACGTTGATTATTATGAACAGATCAAATCTCTTCCTCTCTTTCTTACCATCCTGCGACGAAACACGTGTCACTGTCTTCCATTGTCTCGATTCTAAAGACCCACATTGAGAAGGCTAGTCATGCCAATTGCCACTTATCGTATCGCATGTACAGAGCTGTCAACCATTGCAACCTCGCAACTCGGAGATCTGCTCCGATTTTAAAAAGTTGTTTCTCATGCAACGTAGAAGTTTGTTCCTACTAACTAGCGAAATATTGGAACATTACAGGGTACAGGAAATGGATCCCGACGCTTTCAAGGAGTTCGCCAAGGAAATGGCAGAATATATTACTAATTACCTGGAAAATATCAGGGACAGGTGATTTCTTTACTCAATTTCGTATTCTACTTCGTCGTCCTTATTTCTTTTTTAAATCATACTTGCCTTGATTTCGCTGATTAGTAACGCGACATAATCTTTTATAATAACGTTTTTTTTTTTTTTTTAAGCTGCAAGTTAATCAGATTCGATTATTCCTTTTGTAATTTTATACTCCGCGTACAATTTTTTTCTGAATTTAAATTTCTTGAATTCTAATCTATGATCATCTAATTCATCCGAAGGATACATGAAAGAAAAATATCGGTTATATATTTTTTAACTACAGTTATTTTGAACAAAACGGATTACAGATACTATTTATTTTAGTTCAACTAATCACGGTGTATTATAGTTTTCGTTAGAGATAATGACGCTTAATCGAGATCTATTTAAGCTTAAAAGCTTCTCCTTCGCGTTTGTAAATAAAGTAAAATTTATAGGCGAGTGCTTCCGACGGTAGAACCAGGTTACATGAAACCCCTTTTGCCTTCCGAGGCGCCGCAAAGGCCAGAAAGTTGGAAAGACGTTATGGCAGATATCGAGAAAGTGATAATGCCAGGAGTAAGTACAAGCTGTGTAATATGATAAACGATATTTTCTACATATATATATAATGTGTCATTGTTCGCGTTACAAATGATACAAAACTATAGCGTAGAATATCGCAATAATATTAATTCCCAAATACTGGATAATTTTGGTATAAATTTTTATTGAAACAGAAAATTTGTTCGTTTAGGTTACACACTGGCATAGCCCGAAATTTCACGCGTATTTTCCTACAGCCCAATCGTATCCAGCGATCGTTGCTGACATGCTTAGCGGTGCTATCGCATGCATCGGGTTCACTTGGGTAAGGGCCAACGTTTAATTGAAAAATATTTCAATTTTTATTTACTTTTTTGATCGTCTTTATTTCGACGTTTCATTCAATCAAAATTGGAATCGAATAAAGAAAATTTCTGGTGTTTATTAAAATGCGATAAATCTCTCTGTTGCAGATCGCAAGTCCTGCTTGTACCGAGTTGGAGGTAATAATGTTGGACTGGCTAGGAAAAATGTTAGATCTGCCCAAAGAATTTTTAGCCTGCAGCGGTGGAAAGGGAGGTGGTGTCATTCAGGTAAATTTATCCAAAAACTTTTTTAGCGAAATAACTGGCATTCCTAAGTTATGAATATTTATACAAATTTATATTTTTACGAATTCTTATGAGACGAGAAAGTGAGAGCTAAACAGAAATTTATTTCACGCGCTAGATATCATAATCAGTGCCATATGTTAGATATTTCGTACGTTTGAAACTTTCATCTTCGAACGCATAAATATCCACTGATAATTTAGTGATTTAAATCGTGAAATTAATGTATTTATTATCATATTATGAAAATCTATAAGTACTTTTAATCTTTCAAAATTCCTTTCAAAATCTAGATAATAAATTTGGTGCGCCAGGAAACTGGGATATCTTTATTTTGTATGTGACACAATTTTGCCGAATATTACGCATAAAGAATTATCAATTAACGTAAATGTTCCGTGTTAAATTCACCTGTTGCTCAACCATTGGGCTGCTTATCAAGAATCTTAAGCCTCGTCGCGTCGTCTCGACGAAATCGATCGATATTTCACGAGTAGCTCAGGCATAATTGACAGCTTGTAAATAGTAGTTAATGATCAACTTGGCATAATAGGGAACCGCGAGCGAAGCTACTTTGGTCGCACTTCTCGGCGCCAAGGCTAGAAAAATAAGGCAGGTCAAGGAACAACATCCTGACTGGACGGACAACCAAATTGTGGAAAAACTAATCGCTTATAGTTCCTGTAAGTAATTGTTTCACACTATTCGTTGCTGGCAGAAGTATTGGTCCATTGATCTAACGCGTTCCAATCTTATTTATGAAATAATTAAACTTTATACCCGTACCAGAGTAAAATATATTTAACCTTTACAAAAAATTCTTTGTTCGTCTTGTTGCAAGGATTGCTTAAATCGTTCAAAATATCAATTTCGATAACAGAATCCTACTCTTTTAATCTTAATGTATCGCCTCGCAAAGGTACGAACTTTCGAAGCTACTTTTTAACGACTTCGATCGATTTCACGTAAATAGATTTTCTACCTTTCCGGGAGGTGAAGTTAATATTCCACGCTTTTGTCGAATATTCGAAAAATATAGACGGATAACTTTGAAGGAATTAGATCATCGATTAGTCGGATAAAAATTCGAGGTCGCGCACTACCGTGATTTCCTGTAAACAAGATTAACGATGACGTTGGCCGGTGCTCTTTAATATTTGACAAAGGCACGAGAGCCGGGGATGGGATGACAAGCCGAGTACGGGGTTGCGGCACTTCATCAGCCAGCACTTTGTCACCATAGCAACGCGTAATAACCACTCGAGTTATTTCAACCCTGTGCCACCCTTTGCCACCCACGTCTAACCGCCTTCGCTGTTCTGTGCTCCTGTTACTGCGACTCTTTGTTAGCACGTCGAATCACGTAGAAAGCACGTAGAAAGTTTCGTAAAAGGCGTTTGCTAATTTTTCTCCATTCCAAGTTCTTCTACGCATCGATGACGCGAATAGAGAAGAAAAAGAAATATCACGAATATCCCATGGGGTTGCGATTCTTTTCTAGTAATGCTTTTTCTTTTTACATTGATATTCGCTTCGATCAATCGTTATTGGTTATTGTACTGTCGAGATTAAAAATTGGAAAGGACTTTTGTTTTCGAAAGTTTAAAGCATATTTTGTTCGGCTAATGGATTAACGTTTGAGTGGCAATTACGGTTGGATCGTTTGTATTCAGATGGAAAGATAAAAAAGAAACGATGGATGCATTGATTCCGTGTTGAAACAAAAGAGAGAGAGAGAGAAATGTCTCGCAGTTTAACAATAAATTTGGAAATAATAAGTAGAGAATAATCCGAGTGGGAATTGTACAGAATTTAACACTCCATTCAACGATTTATCAAATTCCTTGTTTCTTTCTTTATATTTGCTTGCTTCGATGAATTGCTTATAAAACTAGGTACGAAGTAAATAACTAGATTTATTCCAGATGAAGATAGTATATTTTATTACAGTTATTAATTTATTGCTCAGGTCAAGCTCACAGCTCCGTAGAACGAGCTGGTCTTCTCGGAGGCGTAAAATTCCGATTGCTAGAAGTCGATTCGAAATATAAACTTCGCGGTGAGACACTGGCAGAGGCCATTCGTAAGGATAAAGAACAAGGACTGATTCCATTCTACGTAAGTTCATTCGTATTCGTATGCAAATTCGTACGCATACGATACCAACAAAGCTTTTCCAAACGCACACTATGTACTTTCTCCGTAGCGATAACGAAACAATTCCTGTAATCGTAAGATGAAATATTTTATTCCAATTCAAACATTTATGACAAATTATCGAATGTTTAGCACTTTGAAACTTCAGACAAAGATCTCATTAAGGAATATAAAATTTATACTCGTCGAATAAAATCGACTTTCGTTTCATTTTTATTTTACAGGCTGTCGCCACTTTGGGAACCACTTGCTCTTGTGCATTCGATCGTGTCGATGAAATGGGTGTGGTTGCGAATCGTGAGAATGTTTGGCTACATGTTGACGCAGCTTATGCTGGTATTTTAAACAATTACACATATAATATAACTGATAAATGTTAAGAGACTAGAATTTTATTACCTGAACTATTTTCTTCGTTAGGTTCGGCGTTCATTTGCCCGGAATTCCGATATTTAATGAAAGGCACCGAGTTGGCAGATTCCTTCAATTTTAATCCACACAAATGGATGTTGGTGAATTTTGATTGCTCGACGATGTGGTTAAAGGATCCAACATACGTTATCAATGCTTTCAATGTGGATCCTCTGTATCTAAAGCACGATATGCAAGGTTCTGCTCCGGACTATAGGGTAAAATAACTCGTTAATGATAACTATAACTTTTTTCGTTCATATAAGAGATCATTATCTATCAAATATTACGAAAGCAGCAAGAAGTTTCTTCACACACACGTAGGAAAAAATATTATTATAAAATTATATTAACAGTATAAAATTATAAAATTATAACAACAGTAAAACACATTGTATCTCGGTTCTATATTTGT
This sequence comes from Bombus pascuorum, assembly GCF_905332965.1. Classification (NCBI taxonomy): domain Eukaryota; kingdom Metazoa; phylum Arthropoda; class Insecta; order Hymenoptera; family Apidae; genus Bombus; species Bombus pascuorum. Next base: position 1,464,263 of record NC_083488.1, on the reverse strand, counting down.
CTATATCTCTATATTGTCGGAAATTTGAGAATATAACATTTTTCGTTCATATAAGAGATCATTATCTATCGAATACTAGAAGGTAACAAAAAGCTTCTTCACACACACGTAGGAAAAAGTACTATTATAAAATTGTCATATAACAACAGTAGAAGACATTGTATCTCGGTTCTATATTTATCTGTATCTCTATATTGTTGGAATTTTGAGAATATAACTTTTTTCGTTCGTATAAGAAATCATTATCTATCGAATATTACGAAGGCAGCAAGAAGTTTCTTCACACACACGTAGGAAAAAATATTATTATAAAATTATATTAACAGTATAAAATTATAAAATTATAACAACAGTAAAACACATTGTATCTCGGTTCTATATTTGTCTATATCTCTATATTGTTGGAAATTTGAGAATATAACTTTTTTCGTTCGTATAAGAGATCATTATCTATCGAATATTACGAAGGCAGCAAGAAGTTTCTTCACACACACGTAGGAAAAAATACTACTATAAAATTGTCATATAACAATAGTAGAAGACATTGTATCTCGGTTCTATATTTATCTATATCTCTATATTGTTGAAAATTAGAGAGTATAACTTTTTTCGTTCATATAAGAGATCATTATCTATCGAATATTACGAAGGCAGCAAGAAGTTTCTTCACACACGCGTAGGAAAAAATACTATTATAAAATTGTCATATAACAACAGTAGAAGACATTGTATCTCGGTTCTATATTTATCTATATCTCTATATTGTTGGAATTTTGAGAATATAACTTTTTTCGTTCATATAAAGAGATTATTATCCATCGAATATTACGAAGTCAACAAAAAGTTTCTTCACACACACGTAGGAAAAAATACTACTATAAAGTTGTCATATAACAACAGTAGAAGACATTGTATCTCGTTTCTATATTTGTCTATATCTCTATATTGTTGGAAATTTGAGAATTGTTGTTCATTTTTGTAAGAAGAATGAATTTATTAATTTTTGACGAGAGTGAACTTTTACCCTTCATACAGCATTGGCAGATTCCATTGGGACGAAGATTCAGAGCGTTGAAACTCTGGTTCGTGTTGAGGATTTATGGCGTCGAAAATCTTCAACGATATATCAGAAACCACGTTGCCCAGGCTCATGAATTCGAAGCGCTGGTTCTTTCGGATCCACGATTCGAAATTGTCGCCGAAGTGATATTAGGACTTGTCTGTTTCCGATTAAAGGTAAGAGCAGTCTTTCAATCATACTATTTTTATCGAATGTCACGTTTAATCTTGTCACGCTTAATCATAGAAAGATAATTATTACGGTTTGCAATTATACGACGATGTTTTTATCTACATAATACGCGTCGGATTTGTCGTTGTTCTTTTAATTAGAGTAACAAACGAATAATATGCAACAAAAATGCAATTTAATCGTTACATAGTAAACAAGAAAATCGGGGATACGTATCTGGGTTTATTTTAAATATTATTAGTATGACGATTAAATTGTCTAATGTCGTAAAATATTTTTATCTTTATTTTATCAATGCTCGATATCGTCTTAATAAAAATCATTTCGAAACACAATTTTCTGATTAACGACAAAGGCCAGTAACAATCCCCAAATTTTCATCGCGTTCGTCAAAAGAATCAGACGAAAGAATCTCGATTAAATATTCAAAAATAAAATATACCATTGTAACGACATGTGATATCGTTCGCAGGGATCGAACGACATAAACGAGACCTTATTGAAGAAGATCAACGGCGCCGGAAACATTCATTTAGTGCCATCCAAAATAAACGACATGTACTTCCTACGGTTCGCAGTTTGCTCGCGGTACAGCGAAAGCAAAGATATTCAAAACTCTTGGAAAGAGATAAAGCTGAGAGCAGACGAGGTTCTCGAGGAACAATCGGTTTCTAAGTGATGGCGGGCTCAGATAGCTCGTGGTTGTCGATCCTTGACACCTGCAACCTGCAATCAATCCTAGCTTTTAATCGTTTTTCGTGTTAGCGATCTTGGAAGAACCAATGCATAGTCGAGAAACAGGGATTTGTTTAACGTATTTCGCGACTCGACGTGTAATTGCTAAACTTTTACAAACGACGAGTCGGATAGAAATTAAAGTAAGATCATTAGCATAATATATATACGTATGACAATGATGGAAATATTTCCTTCGTATTTTTAATTAATTAACGCGATCGGTTACACAGCTCGCTCTTCGCTTACGTTTTTATCACTGGACGACTGTTAAACCTTCCGCGCACGGCTTTTTTCCTCTCGGCGATTCGATTTTTACTTCTCGATTCTCTATTTTTCCGATTCATCTGTTTGTCGCAGATCGGCACGATTACGCGACGTAACGACAGCTACACGGTGATACTTCCTCGTCGAGATTTAGGCTCGGAGCAGACACTTTACCACGCGACATCGTTGCAGGTCCGTTCGAACAAAGAAATGAAATTCTTCGGTTTGACGAAAGAAGAATACACGCGTATGTTGTTCGAGGCGGAATATCTTAAGCAACGGAATTGTTCTATGGTTTCGTAAGGTCATTGGTGCTAGGAAAGTCAGAATTTCTTGGGCTTATAGACGTAAACGTATAAAGGCATAGAAATATAAATATAAAAAAGTAAATGTGTAAAGATATAAACGAATAAAAAAATGGGAGCATAAATCTGGAATATAAGTTGAGCGTAAGAAGAAATTCTGAATCGATGTATATGATTTTGCAAACTCTGATTTCCCGCAAATCGTCTGCACCGAGCCTAAGTCGACTCCTACGTCGATATTTTTTTCTCTTGCTTTCTCGCGACGGTAAAGGCTTGCCGATTGGACTCGCTGTCGTCAAAGCCGTTACACACACACACACACACACACACACACACACACACACACACACACACACACACACACACACACACACACACACACACACACACACACACACACACAGAGGTTCCCTTCAATAATATTAATAACCTCGAAATATATTAAACAAGTCCCACATAAGAAACACGCCAAAGATCGTTATTCGACTGTCGTTTCACGTCAGTGAACGCACAATTTGCTGTAAGCGCAATATTATATGTCGCCTTGTACCAGTTTTCGAACGCATACCTAAGCAATAGCGTTGTATAGACCCGTTAGATCGCTTTCCTCAAGCAGCAAGACACTATATACATACGTATGTACCTTTAGCAACGCGTTACGCAATTGCTGGCACCGAAGCGTCTTGCAAATATATCTGTTACATTCAGAACTTCTGCCAAGTATTTAAAAAAAGCCTAGTATCTTAATGTAATTTAAAACATTTTAGTTCACAAAACATATTTCTTGTTGGTTTTCATCGGCGATCGTATTAAGTTATATCAAGTTAAAGCGTGTATGGAGGATGATCAGTCATTTGGGTTAGATGACGAGAGTACGAGATATTGAAACCGTCGAGACTAACTGGTAACTCATATTGATTCGTACGACTGACTCATTCTGGAGAACGTGGTCGTCTATTTATACTGATCGAGGCAGTACCGAAATATTCAAGTTCGTTTTCGTTTGACCGTTACACGTAGCGGCGACATTGTTTTGCTCGGAGTTTATTTATTATTGCTTTATGCGCGTTCTTACGATGTTGATACTCCGAGGCAAAACAATAACATGGTTTGTCCTGTAGCTTATGTGTCGCTACAAAGTTATATCAAGTTGAAGTTATTATTGTATTAAGTTAAAGTGTGTGATTACTTAGGAACCATAACATTTGATAGTAAACGATCAACAGAATTAGGTCGTTGACACCGAGTGCAATATAAAGTAGGAATTATTCCGCGTGTTGTTGAATTTAACTCGTGCTCACCTTATCAACGTTGTTTGATTCCTTAAAGGAAATAATATTATCGCGATTTACCTTGTTGATAAAGAAAACAGTTCAATGTTGTACGATCAATGTTCTTCTACTTATCTGCATCCAAAGAATGTTTTGCGAATATTGCGAGGAAATTGGAAATTTCTGCTTAGGACAAATATCAGGAGTTAGCTTCAAATATCTTTCTCGGTCTTTTCTACCCATAAATACCGAAAGAACGTGAAATACGTTTCTCGCGTGGGCGAATAATACAACGTTTCGGACAATATCTTCTTACCGCGTAAGAAGTTAAATAAAAAACAGAAAGAATGCGAAAAGTAAGATCTTTCTTTGTGACGTTAATACTTTTCAAGTAATTTCAATATTTTAACAAATTTTGTCGTTATTTCCTGTTCGAAACGTCTACGTTGCGTGTATTAAATGTTTGGTAAATATCCTGAGCAAATAAGTCATGGAAAATTGAGTTGTTCCAAGTGTATAAAATATGTCACTATATAGGCATGCTTTAATTTATTCACAAACATACTTTCGTGTCCCAGCATGTACGTGACAGATAACGTCACATAAAGTGATTATCTTATCTGTATATTAGACGTCAGGCAAGAATATTTATTTATCGGAATATATCGATTTTAGTTGTCTAAAATATACAAGAAATTTTATATTTTATTAAATTATTTAAAGGTCATGCTATGGAAAGGAACGTGTAAATTATATTTCTATGTTCTATCCTGTCGATCTGATATATATTACTCTCGCATATGATCTACTAATTATTAAATTATGTGTACTATATTTACGTTGTAAATAATTTATCAATACGATAGTTATAAGTATACAGTACGTATCTATGTAACATATCTTTGTCTCTTCTACGCAATTCACCTTTATTCCCCGATAATTACTTGCCATAATCGTACTCGAACTACTTTATAGTTATACTCGAATTATTTAATGGAACGTTCAATAAGCTTATATATATTATTCTTTACAACTACGAAACTAGTTACAGAATTTCTAACATAAATGCAAGAAGCATTTTTTAAGAAGTATTAAATCTATATTATTCAACAATTATGTAGAATATTTATGAAACATATACGATAGATGCAAAATGTATTTTTATCAGGTTGCACCTATTGTATTAATTGTATTAATGTATTAATTTCTACACTCAATGTAAATGAGAATAGTACTAAATGACATGAAATTTAATATACTTCGAGTCGAATTGATTTAATGTATTAATTAATTGGTGTGTAAATAATAGATATAGCGGTGTACCAATATGTTTTGCGACACTTATCTCTTGAAGATAATTACGGATTAATTATTAAGCGATTACAATCGTTATTTATTTATATTTAAGAATTAAGCGTTGCAGTTTATTTTAGGTATGCTATACTTTAATTGTTCGTCGTTAGATCGCGGATATTTGTATGTCCGTTCTAATATCGAGTATAATTATGGCATTCTGAACATAATGTAGTGCTGCAACTGGGACAATAAATAGATCTAGAATTACTTTGCACTGTTTGGTCTATCGAACGAGCAAACGTTCTTAAAAATAATGAAAAGAAATTTTAAACACTACCACATGCACTGGTTGATACGACGCACGTAATAAGATTTACTTTTATACACGTTTAACCGCAAATGATAGATCGATGTTATAAAAGTAATCAAAAATTGCCTAATTTTTGCTCATAAATATATATTTCAAAATACATGGTAAAACCAGCAAAATGTTGGTGTTTGAAAAATAAATGTAATTAAAAGGATAAATTGTAATTTTGGAAGACGAATATACGTACGTAAATATTATTGTCGTCACTCGTGAAGAATAAGAACGTTTTCTCGATGCGATAACACGAATTGTTGTTAAACGGGACCAACGGAAAGTAATAAAAGAAAATATATGTACGTACGTACCTGTTACGTCGATATGTAAAAGGTTTGTTTCAAACGTTTATTTCCGTTCTTGAGACGCGCAACTCACTGTAATAAATATATAAATGTACTATACTATACATAAATGTTGAAAGTATCTATCGAGATATCATCGTTATAACAATGCCGATTCAATAAACTATACATGTATGTAATTACTCTGATCAAACTCATCTTAGAGTTCTTCTGTGGCGGATGAGGTGTGGGTGTTGGGTTTTTTTGATCGCAGAAATAATCCGGTCGTTTGCTGTTGCAACCGTCCAATATATTTTAAATCAATTCCTTAAAATAAAGTATAACTTCGATAGACGACCTTGCAGGAGATTTTATTCCGATGAAGTAAATCGCTTGTAGGTACTCAACGAGGATTCGCTAATGCTTTTGTCACACAGTCAAGAAGACCACCCGCTCGGTAACCAGATAGACCGAACACCCTGCATGCCACATTTGTTGAAACAATAACTAAAAAGGCTCCTCCAAAGGGACTAGACCCTCGGTAGAAGGACCTTCCTAAACCAGAGCTCGAACAATCCGTTGTAGCATCTCGAGTCAGTCTGTTCTAACATCCCGAACCACGCTGTTGTAACGCTTGAACCGTCCCTCTGTTGGATTTCTGCAATAAATCTCATTGTCGCATACGAAGTTCTATTTTCTTCACCCTGTTCGTGAAAGAACCATTTCGTTCGAACCGCGACGTTAATTTCGCGTTCTCTTGTGTCTCCGACGTGACACTTTCGTGTCGTACTAATCGCCTACTAAATGCTTACTCGTATTACTCGTAACTCGCTCGCTAAATTAACTCGGTAATCGCTCGACAATTATTTCGCTCGCGATCGTGTCCTTATTTATACTGGTCGGGGGTAGTCGGAAGATCCAAATTTGTTTTGGAACGACGATTGCCCTCAATAACGACATTGTTTTTGGCTAGAGATAATCTAGTTTTAATTTCGTGTGTCGAAGCAGTATCCGTGATCCGAGGCACGACAACAACATGAGTCGCTCTCGCTTCGCCTCGTCCTATGACTGATGTGTCACCACACTTCAATTTATTTCAAGAAACGACCTTCTCAGTAGTTATCTTGCATGCTTATTTTATATCTTGTCATCGATTGATATTATAATTAATTCTATCTACATGTACATAGATGAATCTTCTGTGTTTACTCTTACGATATGTTCAATATGTTCGAGACACTAGGCTCGAGAGATGCAGCAGCGAATATTATTTGCCACCGGAGTAATAAACAGACAAGTATTGTCAGTAAAATAAAATCATTGACAAAGATAAGTATTTGCCACCAGATAAAGGGCTATTAGAAATAATTAGAAATGGGCCCGGTGTGTCGCCACAGCGGTTTCCGGGCGCCCCTTGGTCGCAATAGGGACGGTCATCGTGGAGGTTTTAGTCGCTTGGAGTCCGACACTACCACGCCGCTCTTCCCCTTAGAAGCGGCGGGCGTCCGTGTGGATTTCCTCCACGAAATGAAAAAAAAAATAATTAGAAATAATTAATGGAAAGGATCATTTGCTACTATATGAATTTTAATACTCATTAGAGTGTTTGTATCGCAAAACATTTGATTTCACTGATCCAGCAGGGTAGCAAAGATTACAAGAATTCATTATCTCTGTGCTTGTCACAGAAAGATTGAAATCTTACTGCAAGAAAATGAACGAAACGTTAATTTTAATAATATGCTAAAACGTATATTCTGTATTAAGATTAACAGTTCGTGGTATAAGAGTACAGTAGAAGTATGCGTTACAACGACCAAAGATATAATTATCAAATGAAAAATGTCTTTCAAAAAATTTAACACGACTCTCCGTTTCGTGCTTTACATAAATAATATAAAATCATCTATGTCTTAGTTTCGTTAAATTTCAAATATAAAAGATTTTATTTGAATGAAATGCGTTGATCGGTGTCATCTTGGACAGAAGACGGGCACGTTTACTATGACGAATACCATTTATGGTAACTTCTTACTTGCACGAAATTATATGCGAACTCAGCTGTTATCGGATGTTTTCGTTGGTGGACCACCGAACCGTTTAGTTAATTGAATTATTCTTTCCGCTTCGCGAATACCACTCAATCTGGCGCCGTGTACTGTACTGTAATGTCCTGGAATCGTAGCTTCTCCAGCGAATAAAAGAATCGGTGGTATAGGCTCGCAGGTACCTAGAAAACAGTAAATTAAGTATTGAAAAAAATATTGTAAATGCAAAATAAAAACAGACTTCATAATGCTCAGAACCGCCACAATTAAATTAATTTCAACGTAATGAGAATAATTTCGGAATCTTTAGACGTTTCTCGAATGGATTAGCTTTAAAAAATATTCACTAGAAATTACGTATTCGCATACCTGGCAATGGACTAGCTAAATCACATTGATGACCAACGGTACTGTCCATCCCCATATAACTACATGAACCAGCGAAGTATTGATCCATGCACCATTTGCTTCTGAGAAGATTTGCTGGGTAGGGAAGTGTAGGATCACCGGTAAATTGTCGAAGAACTCTTGTTATCGACTCCACCACCTCTTCGTCGGAGCACAATTCCATATCTGCCGCCTCTCGGCCACAAACCCACGCACACAAAACATGTTGAGAAGTCGATAATTCTTCCACTATCGAAATCCCTATGATATATCAAAGTATCGATCGGTTATCGAGAAAGAAATCTAAAATAAATCTTTGGTTTATCCAATGGCTTAGAAATAATTAAGCGCTAATTTGAATTTAAATTGAAGAAAAAATAAGCAACGCATACGTACGCATATATATTGCGGTATTCTTCGAGAATGGAACTTTATAAATTATATAGAAAAGATACTTGAAAATAAAGATGCCGATAAAGATACAAATAGATTTTATTAAAATTAGTAAATTCTAAATTAATATTTCGATGGGAAATATTTCTCTTCTATTTTTATACCGATAAATAATATTACTTTTTTGGCTGGATTGGGCAAAGTATGACGAATTCGCTGAGTGTTTTTAAAAACATGTAGCGATTTTATAAATTTATGAAAGGTGATTGAAAATAAAGAAAATAATTTATAGTTTTATTTAAATTCATTCAAATGATATTAATTGAAAATGTAAAACTTGCTAATTGAAAATTTTTGCCGTTTCACTTTCGCTTCATCATAATTTTACAATGAATCAATAATATTTTCATCAAGTTTCTAAACAACTTGTCAGTGGCGCGTTGAAAACCAAGCTTGACGTACCTTTCACCCAGTCGCATCTGTCAGCCAGTTCATCGGCTGACCAAGCCAATTTAATGCCTCCTTCTTTCCAAACCCAGAACGGTCTAGCATATTCCAGGAATATTTTATTTACGTATCCGTATCCTAATTTGCAAATAGCCTCGACTTTTTCCGCGGGTAACGCTGGACAGAAAAGTTTATCGTGTTGATGCTTCAAGACACCAAGGGACACTGTGACGATCACGTAATCGGCTGGAAATTCTTCGCCATCGCAACACTTCACCACTGCTCGAGGACACGAATCGCTTATGGCGCCCCATCTAATGCAACTCACTGGCTTGCAGTATCTAATATAAAAATAAATTTCATACAAACGTAAGTTTGATACCTGAAATGTATCTGTTGCAATTTAATCTTAAAGTTAAGATTAATGATAATTAATAAAAACCAAATGTATATAAGAGAGTGATATAATTAACAACGTATGCGAGAATTGTTGATCGTTGGCCAATTACTCTCAGATCATAAAAGATATACCCCACTGGGGGTAGCCACCCACATGCTATATTTATTTTTATTTTATTTTTTTTTTTTTTTTTTACCAATGAGATGTAACACTTTACCAAATGTCCTTCAGGACAAATTGTAAAAAGAACCAAAATAAACTAAAAAAAAGAAAAAAAATGATCCCTTAAAATACTTTGAACCCCATTCTCTATACAGTAATGAGTATGACCTGTGTAAGTGTCCTGTTCAAATGCCTGTGTGGGTGCTGTGTAAGGGTATTTATGCCCATGTGTGCAATATCGTTGTATTCCAACAGTATCACTCTTGCACAATAGTTTACCGATTAACAATGTTATTAGTGAATTGATAAATTGCAAGTTATTCTTGCAAGCATTTTTTGATAATAATAATAATATCAGATCATACTTTTGCAAGATGCTGGCGATATTTGAAAAATATACAGCGTTTACATTTATTGCGTGATATTTGTGAATGCCTAATAATATAGTAAAATTTTTGGACGTATGAACAACATATTAGTCTTGAAGAATCTATAGCTTTTTGACAGCGATAATATCGTTGCTAAACATCGACATTAAAAGTTCATTCGTGTATCTTAAAACTATAAAATACGTTTTATACGACTAGTTTAGTGCATTCTACATATTCTGGTAATAGTAGCAAATTGATATAGGTCATCGAATGATTGTAAGTTTGAGCAAAAATTATAAAAAAAGTAATTTGTGTACTGGAAAATATGAATAAATTTTATGACTCTTGCGAAAGATTCGCGAAGAAAATTGAGTTCCGCAGTTAATAAAATGAATTTTTAAATAGACGTCCATCGCTAATAATAATGATTAATAAATCTAAGTCGAATACGATCGTCCTTGGTCGAAATTCAGTGGGCTTCGAGCTCTGTCAATCACATTTTCGGCAATCTGTGTTAACCACGTTTTAATATCAAAGGTAGGAACAATTGATCTATAAATATTACCAAAAATAATGTCATATTTTTTAATATGAGAATACATCAAGACGCGGAATTGTGTAATAAAAATAATGAAAATCAGATTGATAAAGTATTTCTACAAGGATTTTATCTTCGGAAATAAATAATCCAATAAGTATCTTCCTCGAAATCTTTACGACGGAGTAATTTTCACAACGAAGAAATAAACTTCTCTTAAATAATAAATTACATTTACGACAATATTTGTTTCAACCAACTTGAGAGCACAGCTCGGCAAATCTCGTAACAGAGGTGCAAGCACTCCGACGTATCCAAGGGGCACCCTCACGTTACCACCAGGTATCTCTATGTAACTTCCAAACTGATCTGCAGAAACCAACGACAGATCATCCCCGCAGCGACATCTCACGCAGTTTGTCATCCCGTACATCACCCTGGCCGCGTCATATCTGAAATCGCGAGATCACCCATGGTACCGAAGCAGAACAATCAACGATATCGTGTCGTTAAAAACGCAGTGATGTAACGTAACGTTGATTAATTACAGAATCTTGCGCGCCACGTTTGTATAAATACGAACGTAAATGAACGTGAAATAATCGACAAGATGAGTATATAAGTCAAAAGAATTGCTTGCGATTGAAAGGTACGGAAGAACCAAAGGTACGTATGATATAAGTAATAAAATTTTATTTAAGAAATTCGACACATTCCGATCGAATGGTGCGCCGAACGTTACTTCCATTTCTTGACGAATATTTACTATTGTAAATAACGTTTAATAATTGCTAAAAGACCACAACTACTTTTACATCGCTGCTGATAAAGTTTGCAGTTGACCTGGGCAACTGTACCGTTGCTCCTCCGGAAAATTGTGGAGCTCCTGCTGAATTCGAACGCCCATAAAATTCAGCAACGTTCCATGGGTGCGGCCACAACCTAGAGAGAAAAGAGTTGCCGCCTGTTGCTCGATCTGCCGAAACGTGTGATAAGCCGTAATGCTGACAGGAAGATCGATAGCGCGGCCATCGCTTGTGCAAAAAAGACCACGACTCGGATCAGGCCTGAAGAGCGGTGGCTTCAGAAGACCTTCTTGAGCAGCTAGCGTGAATACAGGATTCGCCACGCACCCTCCTTCGATCCAGGTTGCACCCATCTCGGCCACCACGTCACCCAACCAACATGAATGAATTCGACCTCCTGGTCTACAAACAAGATTCATTATAGATATCAAGTAATTCGTTTTTAAACGATTAATCGTTTCTTTGAAATTCTGATCTTTTATATCTTTCAACGACGAATGAAGATATCGATGAAAATTAAGTATCCAGAGGTATTTAAAAGTCAGTGACTCGACATTTATCTTGAGACGTTAATTAATTATTTGAACGAAGGCATAAAAGTACTTTTCCTACGGAATTAAAATTAAATTACTGTTAAATAAAATAAGTAAAATTAATAAAGGGTCTCTGAGAAACTATGGAAATACGTCAACTCGCATGTTTCTATTCGACAATATTTTATTTTAAATAACAATTGTAAGTGTTTAATAATACTCTCACGCAATTATACCGATTTAATATATTTTAAATACCTATCCGTTGCTTCTAATATTGTGAAATTTTGAAGGCCACATTGCGCCAGCCGATGCGCCGCTGATAGTCCAGCCATTCCTGCGCCAATGATAACAACCGTTGGTTCTGGTTTGCATGGATCCAGCATACAGGGGTCCAACTGACACGTTTCGAATCTGGCTAGTTTTGGACATGGTGGTATATCTTTTTCTTTCCCTCCTTTGCTCGATGCAAAGTTTCTACATATGCGTGGATAATACGAATTAATTGATTTCACGCTAGTACGTTTCGCTGCTTTCTAGAAGTCTGTTACTTTAATTCTTTTCGTAACAATTATTCGTAAGCACGTCAGACATATGTCAGTCATGATTTCTTAAACAAACTTCTTTTTTTCAATTTAATTTTATGAACGTACCAACGAACATAAATTAACACCGTCGTATCTTTCGATCTACCGACCATTTTCTGTAGCGTAAAATTAATAAACGTCTTGCAATTTAATTAACGATTTAAAAATATCAATAAAAATGCAGAGAAAGAAAGATGTTGTAAATTAAATATTAAAAGATTAACGGGATATTAACATTCCCTGTCTAATCTGACACAGACAGTAGATGGAGTTGTTAAACGGGAATTCCAACCTCGCATAAACTTTTCTACAAAATCTTTACGGTAAATAAAATAAACGGACTTTGTATCAATTACTCGTTGTTTTTGTTAGAAATTATACGCGGAACGTGATTAAGAAATCAAAGACACGAGTTTCACGGTTAAGTGGAGTGACATACGTAGGACTGTCTTTATCTACCTTACTAGAATTGTTCGGAATATTCGAAATGATAATTTGGCCCTCTTAAGTAGCATCTCATTGGACATAAATCGGCGAAATCACTGAATTTGTTCATGAAGACGATGAAAATTATCTTGATAAAAATTTAGATGTAATTAAGGTGAGTTCCTTATTGGCGAACGTTGCTATGAAGAGAGCATATCACACGCGCAAACAAACGATCCTTACCGTCATGATGTTTTACTGTCGAGAATATTCATCAAAGCCAACTATGATAAAGATTTTACTTAGTCATTGAATTACGTTAACTAACAGATCACTGAAACGACATAAGTCATAAATTATATCATATAGCTTATCTGATTGGATAAATGGGATAAATCGTTGAAATGAAAAGAGGATGTTGCAGCAGGTATTTCAATTTTCTTATGCAAAGTTTTATATTTTTATGCATAGCATTGTTTATTCGTTTTTTGATTTTAATCATTTCAAGCTATTCAACTTGCTGTAGCTAGGTACGTACGTAATATTAGCGCAAATATAAATCTATTTATTTATGTTAGAATTTAATCTTGAAGTTCGGATTAATAATCTGTGGAAGACGCGATGTTTGTGTTAAAATAATATTCAGTGATGTTTATTAAACAGAACTACGGAATCTGATGTATATAAGCGAGTGATATAATTAACGTTTTTTTTTTTTTTATTTTATTTTGGTTCTTTTACAATTTGTCCTGAAGGACATTTGGTAAAGTGTTATATCTTGTTGGTGAAAAAAAAATAAAATAAAAATAAATATAGCATGTGGCTACCCCCAGCGGGGTGCCAGCTTCGTTTTTTCTAAGTTATATCTTTTATAAAATTAACAACGTATGCAAGGATCGTTGATCGTTGGCCAATTGCTTTCAGACTAGACGTAGATAGTGACCCATGATCCCTTAAATATTTCGAGCCTCTGAGCTTAACTGACTTTCCTGTACCTTCCCGTAGTAGGCAAAAATATAAAGAACGCTCGTCTTTAGCCTGAAGGACCTTAATTACGAAAATGGTTTTATGCCGAGTCCTTAAGAACATCGAGGGTACGCGGCAAGGATGTGTAGACATCTGGTTGTCATCTTGCTCTTGGCGTGCGACCTGGTCCCTGATGTGCTTGACGTTACATGTACGTGGCACGTGAGAAGATCAAAGTCATCCACGGATTTCGAAATACGATACGAAGATTCAAATTTTTGGGATTTAATTCTTTTACTGAAGTTGGTCATTTTGCTATCGCAAATATAAATGTTAAGGATCAAACATAGTTCGTGTGGACTTAAAATATTTATTGTCGACGAAGATACATTCTTATAATATAATTCAAGCTCAAATTAAATTACAAATTATATTGTGTATTTTTTGTGTAGGCTATTGCCGTGGAATATCTCTGTTGCTGTGATATATTTATATGGTGTAACACTGGAACAATAATTATTTAAAGCTGCGATATATAATTTTAAAAAATCGAACATCAAGCTTGTCTCGTTAATTTATTTAAACAACAATATTTTTTCTTCAGCAACCTAAACCTGTAAATATATATACTACTACGTAATTTTACAAAAAATCGAGATTCGTACAGAATGATCTTTTTATTCTTCCTTTACGTTGTCTCTGGTAAGAACCTTTCTGCAACTCGGTGAAGCAACATTATGCAGCACAGTGCTACGATATCTTTTGCGTTTTCGTTTCAATGTTCAAACTTTTTATCCTCGACGCGATATCGACTTCCGAATTTTTGAAAGATTCGTGTACCTCTCTCTCTGCAGCAGCAGATTGCAGAATTTCTGTCGCTTGACTCGTAATTTCCTTCCATGCAAACGTGATATCTTCTTCGCGAGTAAAACGGCAACCTACCGTAAATCGGACGATTAATCTTCCACGGTACGTTGCAGCAATTACATAAAGCTTTCTCCGTTTTGTTAAGCGATCGATGAGTTCCTTTGTCAACCGATCGTCACCCTAAAATAAGAAATATTTTTTAAGTTCGTCGTAAAGTATTTTTTTTCAAACTTTTCAATTGAAAATGTATTTTTAATTCAAAATTTGTTCTTTTTTAATTTTGCTAGAAAAATGTTTAAATAATTGCGTTGTGCACATATCGGACAATATCCCTCGAGTGTATTTGGTATATAATATAACAAATACTTGATATTCTTCAGGGATGTCTGAGATTCTCCCTCTAAAGAGAAATTTCTTCGCAGTTTGTATTTTCTACGCGCGCACCATAACAAAGAATTCAGAAACGCAGAAAACGACGACTTTACATTATAACGTACGATGTTTTAAACACCGAAATTACCCAGGTTGCATATTGCACGTTGTTAACGATTTAATACGGACGATATTGTTGCTATTTTTTGGCAAGATGGAATTTCTCGTATTGCATGTTACAAAGTTTGCGACTCGGACCTATTCGTCGACAAGGTGATTAACAGGTGATTAACGCTCAACAGCAAACGACGTGTCACAAACTTCGACGTCACTGAGAACTCGATAATAGAGCAACGCACGATGTCGCTAACTGGACATCCGCTACGTATCCTCTATCGGGTACGCACAAGACGCAACACTCAAGGACTTTTGCACAACGTATTAGTGGTTCAACAATTTTGTAAGGATAATTTTTCTATAATTAGTCGAAAAATCATTTTTGCAACGGCTTACTATGGCACGTGTTAAAATTTACGCGTTCAAATTGTTAACTTTTAAACTGAACATTTCCATTTCGGTGTGACTAGTCTCTTTAAAAATTGAATTATGTACAGATAATATACCAAATAACGTATCGTCGAGATTTCAAAGAAATTGTAAGAAAATTAATTTGTGATACAAGCGTCTTCGTTGTTTCGTACATACCCTCAATCTGAAGCAAACCAAAGACATAGATCTCTCTACCGTTAGTTCAAATCTACTGTCGGATTTAACATAATCTTCAAACATCTGCGCCATTTGTATCGTATATCGTATATACTGCTTGATTCCTTCGCTTCCATATATACGAAGTAAAAACCAGACTTTTAAGGAGCGGAAACGGCGACCCAAAGGAATTTGCCAGTGCTGAAAAATAATTATTAGCGTATTAAATTTTTGTTCAAACGTAAAATAACTTTGAAACGTAAGACATTTCACGATATAATGGAATAAAGTAAATCGATATTTTGAAGAAAAGTACGTACTCTGTAATCTGGAACTGGTCCTTGTTTATTATGTTCTAAGTAAATTCTTTCTACGTTAAACGTCTCGACAATTTTCCTAGAATCTTTAACCCTGAAATCATTTTCAATTATTTTCTGTTATCCAATTGTCATTCGATTTTAATATCGTGAAATAAAAGTGTATACATACCAGAAAAGAGAACAGTCGAAATTAACTAACAACCACTTGTGTGCGTTCACAACAATGGAATCGCTATATTCAACGCCGGACATTAAATATCGATATTCGGGACAAATGAAAGCACCACCTGTAAAAAAAAGACAATATATTCGTTCACAATTAGTCGTAATTCGACGTGTTTGTAAATTGAAATTTTAAATTAAAAAATTCCAATATCCCTATGGTATCCCTATTTTAACAGAAATATACGAAAACGAAAAATCTACAAAAATAATATCTTATAATTATAATAGATTTACCTGCGTAAGCTGCATCAACGTGCAACCACATATCGTATTCCTTACAAATAGGTCCCAATTCGTCGAGTTTATCGAAAGCACATGTACCGGTAGTTCCCAAAGTTGATATCACGCAACACGGTATTAAACCTTTCTCTAAATCCTCTTTGACCGCCTTCAGCAACGTTTCACCACGTAAGGCACATTTCTCATCGGTAGGTAAAAGTCTCATAGAAATCGATGCCAATATTCCGCCTTTTTCCACGGACGAGTTCGATTGATCTGTGGCACAAATTTCAAAGAACGTGTAAAAACAATGCAACTCGAAATTATGAATGTGAGTAGATTGTAGAGAGTATAATTTTCTTATTTAAACGATATGTTTATACGGTAACTTTCGTATGTCGATTTATTTTACCATTTTATATATGTAATTAGCTTTTTAGCTTCTAGTCAAATAATAATATTAACGACAATATATAGTTTGGACGACAGATAATATTTTAATCTATAAAAACAGGATGTGGAAAAACAATCGCAGCTTAAATATATTAGGAGTATTGATATATTAGAAATTAAATAATTTATATGTTTAATATGTACAGATGTAATTATTATAAATCATGATCATAACTATAAATCACCTTAAATTATAATTTTTAATCGAAACAAGGAGATTTAGGAAAATAATTAAGAGATTAAAATGGAAAACAAGTTTTGCATTATACGATACATACCAGATGAATATGCAACTAATTTGGTCTTGATGATAGCTTCGTCCATATCTGGGTATAGATGTTTCACACGACGTGTTGTTTGTTCCTTTGCTGTTAACAAAGCTATCAACACAGTCTCGCTGGCTGATCCCTAATTATTCGACAGAAATAAAAATTACTGTATTAACGATAGCCCAAGTTACCAACGGCATTTTGCACGCACAATTTCTAATTCTTCATTTACTCTAATGCAATTAAAAAGATGTACGTGCTTACGATTTCAAGTTACTACTGCATACGAAAGTCATGATTTATTTAAGAGATTTTAACTTATTTACTTAGAATAAATTGTATTACATATATTGTGATATAAATTTAAATAAATTAATTTAATAACAAATAAATTTGACTTGATTGTAGTACGAATGAATAATAACCTTGAGGTAGAACTGAAACGATATACTCGTAATGTAATGTATGAAAATTAAGTTACAATAATTTCTAAAACTTATTTCATTTTGTTAATACTGTTATACAATTATCCAATTTTTTAATAATCAATCAATATCTATACATATGGCTCGTTGGTCTAGGGGTATGATTCTCGCTTAGGGTGCGAGAGGTCCCGGGTTCAAATCCCGGACGAGCCCATTTTTTTTTTAAATAATGCTATTAAAAATTACTAAAATATCATATAGCAAAATAGTGAATAATTTTGCCACTTGCAAAATCTTACTTAACTACTTCATATAACACCTGTTAATAAATACTAAAAAATAACTCCTTCGACAACAACTTGAGAAGCGAACGGCAGGTATTTTTATACCTAACGATAATATTTTGTACATTCAAACGCATATTTTTGCAAATTAGAATGTATTTTCAACGACAATCTGAAAGAAAATTTTTAACAATGGTCTGTCTCAGTTAAGAGAATATTCTTGCATTTGTCATCGTCAATTTCCTGTAAAATTTGTTATGTTTTTCATTTATAAATGACCCAACTTACGTTGGGCACACCAAAAATTAGTTTAGAGACTCATCAATTGTTCCCCTCCACGGAAATCTTTAGTAAAAGGCGAAAGATTTATACGTGATTTGAAGGGAAACCAGAGTACTGACTCGCTCGTTCCGCTGACAGTTATATTATACCAGTACTTATTTCACTAGCGAGAAGCATCTCCCTCTGGCGTCAAGTTTATGTACTAATTCGCATTCATTCGTCGAAACATTACAAGCGTTATTGAATAGTATGTACCGTTATTTGACTTGTTATTTTAAAAAATTTTATATATTTATTTGTTTATATTTTTTATATATTTATTTTTATATTATATAAAATTTTATACATATATTCTAAATTTATTTGAGTAAATCCTTATCCAATTCGATAATTCGTTCATAATATAGCGTTCTGTCGTATACACAAATACTATTTCACAAATTAAAATATTATTGACAAATGTTTTATAAGAAATAGAAATATTATTTGAAGAAGAATGAAAACATGTTTAATGTTTTCCTATATGAAGAATATTTTTAATATTCCTCTACAGTACCCTTACTTTTTTATAATTATTTACCTGTATAACACCTCCTCCAAACCCTTCGTTATTGTGCAGAAACTGTTTTGGTAATCCTAGTAATTTTGCCATCCAATTCAACGTTATTACTTCTAGTTCGGTACACGCAGGAGAAGCTATCCACGATAATCCTATATTGCCAATGGCGGCGCTTAGAATATCAGCTACAATCGCGGGATACGAGTTTCCCGCTGGATAGAATGCGTGGAAATTTGGTGAATTCCAATGGGTCACCTATAAAAAAAATGATTCGTTCGATAAAAAAGTTGTATTAAATATTTATATGATAGGATAACAGTTATCCAAGAGAAAACGATAATTCCGCAAGTAATAAAGTTCAAAGATTTTCCGCCTATTATTTATTATTTATTTTTTAACATCAATTCGCGATAAGTAAAATTTGCAAATTTCTCCAGAAATTTGGCAAACTGTATTTTATCCGTTGAAACAGTTACGTATGTGTTTCTTAGGATGCGTCTCCACCGACTAATGAACACGTTGACGAACACTGCTCACGAACATGCTTCTAACGAGTTGAACAGTTTCCGAACGCGAAGAAACAAAATCGTGTTCCTCCGGATCACTCCATGTACTTAGATTCACTGCACAAGGACCAACGGTAAAAAGTACATAGTGCAAGCGGGACAAAATAGACAAATTGAAATAAAATAATCGACAGAGTCGAGGCATTAAGAATTGCGGTAAGAACTCCTAAGATTAGTATGAAAGTTAATAGAAATATTCTTCGTGCGAATCTCTATAATCCAATTTTTGTTCCATTTTTTGACCCCAATTAATCTCAACAGGCCATTTTGTAATATTTTTGTTCCATTTTTTTGATCCCAATTAATCTGAACAGGCCATTTTGTAACGACACAATAGAAACTATATTTCTCTTATGCCTCAAATCGTAATTCAATAGCGAATGAAATTACAAAATTACGAAATCCTTTTCTTTAAGGGAGAGAGAAATTGCACGTAATAAAATGTCTTACCCCTGGTAAAATAAAACGCTCGACGTCTATAAGCACTTGTTGCCAATCTTCCGGTTTCTGCGGAGCTTCTTCCGGTATCAGTTTAGAAAGATATCCTGGCTCCACATCCGCAAGGACATTTCTATCTCTTATGTTGTCCGTATAATTAGCCACGAAATCGATCATTGCTTTGCCAAAATCGAGGAATTCCTTGGTGTCCATTGTTGGCAACAATTTACGAAAATTACAACCTTCGGCCGATTATTTCTGTGTTTGTAAATAAAATAGATAAATAAATAAGATGTTAAAAAAGATAAAAAAGGCAACGAGAAAAAGTTATTTGATAATGGATATAACAGTACTGATAAAAATATTCAAAACATATTCCAAAAATAATTATATAATAAAAAATGATCGTAGACAAATTTTAATTATTTTTCTTGAAACATATACAAGATTTGAATCGCGTGTACCGATTTGTCTTACGGCTAAATATTGATATATTTTACTTTCATTCGAAGGAATAATCCTTTCTAGCAGAAACTATTTGCACTAACGGATCCGATACATTCGATGCATTCGCAACATTACCAATGAAACGTAATGTGTAGATTTTCATTTGTCAGCACATCACACACAAAACATTATTCTCTCTCAAAACGAGAAGAGCTGATTTACATTGCAACACATTAACGGTACATCTTTTTATTCCAAGATAACAGATACACTTGTTTCACTAAATTAATCAACGAATTAAGGAAATATTCTCCGTGACATTTTTAATAAACAAGACACACTATTACTTAAAACGATAATTAAAACAAAACACTGTTATCCGTGATTCTTCAACGTCAAACTGAAATACATAAAATTATGAAACCTGTTTGCTTTTAACTTTCACAGACTTAAAATGACGATTTATAAATAACAAAGTACACTTCTTTGCTTACGATGCTATCGAACTCTTAACGAAACGTTTCGAAAAAGATGTTTCGCTTAAAACGCGACACTCGAAACAAATACTCACATAACATTAGCACCAAATAACATACGAATCTGAAATTTCAAATTGAAATCGATCTTCACGATCGAACGGAATAACACTGAGAACTATGACACAGATATCGAATCGAGAATGGTCCACTGAGAGTAACTGACTTTTCTTGAACCGCGCTGGGTAACTGTAAATATCCACATATAGAAAACTTTCTCCTACTTTCTCCATGATTTAAAAAAAAAAAAAAAAAAAAAAAAAAACACTTAATCAGCGTGCAACACCAAGGAAACTTGGTGAGAAACAAGGAAAAATGGCTAAACAGATCGCCTAGCGCGGTTCTAATGTCACAAATCGTAGAATTTCTCGATGTTAACGGGTGACCTGTTAACGACACTTATTACGCTACACGCGCAAAATCTGATATCATTATGTGTAAACGGTTGCATAATTGAAGCACGATTATGTTACAAATTTGATTTATACAAATAATTTAGAGAACAAGTTCAATAGTTGAGAAACTATTGATTGTTTATTATACGAAAGAAATCGTTTTTTCCCTATTTATTACTTATCGCTATAAAGTAACGCATACGCGTGTTTGGTAGTTTTCACTGTATCTTTTGCACTTTTATGTTATCAAATCATCGATTTACGCACAATTTCAGCTTATTACTTTAAGTAAATGATCTCTATTATACAACAGTACAGGGAGAAAGTAGAGGCAAAACGATTACAAATGCTGCTCCTGTTTACTTATTTTACGTTTAAGATAGTAATATATGCTCTTCCAACTCTAATATTTTCACATACACTTTCTACACATAGTACTTATACATAATCGTGTTATACATGCGCGCGGTATTAATTTTCTCATCGCGTAATACGCGCCACAAACATCAACAAGACATCTACCTTATAAAAATGATATAAATCATAAATTTAAGAAAAACATATTATTATGAAATTGCAATAAAATTGTATGTTAATAATATTGAAAATATTAAGACATTTTCGAATAAAATTATTTTGTTAGTAGAGACTGCTTAAATTTGTAATTAACATAATTAATGCGATGTACGATAACTCAGAATACACATCACGAATAGTTCTGTAGAAACGATTTCTGCTAGAACCGATTGTAATATGGAAAAAATTATTTAGCATTTAAAAACAAATAACGTTCTAATTTTGTTCACTAATGAAATATAAGAAATTGTCTCTAAATACTCTTCTTGTTTTGATAAACAAAAAGAACCTATAAAAATTTAAAGCATAAAAAGAATGTCCTTGAAATAATTCAGAACACACGGAAGAATATAAAATCGAAGCGTCCAAGCATAACGGCCTTCGTTTCATCAAAGAAAATTATATCAAGTAGAGAAAGGTGTTAAAGATAAAAAAACGAATAAATAATAATCATTCAGATCGCTATTATCACATTTTCTAATGTTATATTAGCTGTTTAAAGAGTATATATCTTCTAAGTTTGGAAAATATGTTGTATTTCGTATAATTACTGGTATAACGTTAACGTCATTTAAAAATGATATAATTTGAAACATGCGAAACAAGTTACAAAATAATAACAGATGAAAATATTCGGCAAAGTAATTAAAACTAGTTATTTCCTCACTTTTCGTATTTTCGTAAATTTTAATTTTAATTCGTTAGCAATTTATTAATTTAGCATAAAAAATAAGTTCACATCTAGTTATATTTCTATTTGCACAATTCAATTAATCTCCAATTTATTTTCCAAGTAGACTTTTATCGCATTCGCTACTTAAAAAAAACAAGCTATTTAACTATTAACTAGTTTTAAATGTTAAAAATTAATCAAAGCGCGCAATTTATGCAAACAATTGACTTACGTTTAAGATTCGCTACAGATCGATCACTCCACTATGGTAATGTCAATTATTTACGATTGAATTGTAATAACATCGTATCAACCATCATTTTCCTAATAAATTGATGCACAGAACGATCGATAAGTCATACGACTGACCAGTAAAATTCAATAAATCCGAGAATTGATGAATATGAAATTAACGTTAACAAGATAAAAGTTGAGTCATTGAACAAAAGTAAATTTACTTACTTAAAAACGAAGTTAATTTCCAATTTGAGCAAAGAGAAAGCAAACTTGAAATTTTTGAGACGAGTCTCATCTACGACGGGAATATACTCCACTGACTGTTATTGTAGAGCCATCCCCTTTATATAGCTTCGGCTACCTGAGACTATTTCCTATTTACCGATTATAACGGTGCTTAAATGGCCGGTGTTTCTGTGCATACTATCAACTAAATCGATTTTGAATGCTGCGGCCAACCTTGGTAGATTACGACAATACATAAAAGGCAAAGGCGATTTTTCCATTCATTTCCTGCATATCTTAGATTCTATTTGCATCGCCTTACGTATATAATCGTATGTAATTTTTACGCGAAACAATACCAATCATGATACAATAATAATTAAAATTCAGGATATTTCCATGAGTCCTAATGACATACAGTATGATTTCTGTGGATTCTGTGATTGCAGAAACCTGTATATTAACATATAAATTATACACAATTTAATAGTAAAATGGCCAAAATAACTTACGGTCATTTTAAGCAATGAATAATATTGCATAATATTCAGGATAACACTCCAAGTGACGTGTAAGGTTCGTAATAAATTTGTATATGTTAGAATATTTCTTTCTTTACATATGCATGATCTTTGCGTAATAATAAGTGGGCTATAATAATAAGCGATTTATTTGAACTAGCCTTGTAAACTGTCTTACACGTGAGCAGATAATGGCTAAAACCTTCTAACTGTTACATTTCTATCTAGAACAATTTACAACATCAACATATCTGCAATAACATTGATTTAGGCTACACTCGTAATACGTGTTGCGCTTTTTCGCCAACATTTCGTGAATATTACAGACCTAACCAAATGGAATGGAATAAAAAATAAAAAAATAAGATAAATTAATAATTTCATATCAACGCTTCAAACTTGGTTACATTTTATAATCCATGGCAATATTTACACGTGGATAATATAACCCAACGTGTGAATAATGCAATGAATGAAATCAATATGTTAATCCTGTTTTACAAATAGTCCATTGAGCTTTAGCTGCCAACTGATTGGTGCTTCTTTATCTACATGTATAATCCAGTCAAGGGAAAAGTAACTTGTTCGTTACATAATAATAATAGTATAAAATTGCTTAAAATTACTAATGTAACCACAATTAGTACGTTTATAATTTAACTTCATATTTTGTTGTACATTCCACATAAGTTAAACTCTCCATTCATTAACTAAAAAGAATAACGATTAAAAGGAATTATTATACAATTAAATCTATAATTATCAACCCTATGAGTAATTAAGAAAACAATAAAAAAAGATTTACACCTTGGGCTCGTCCGGGATTTGAACCCGGGACCTCTCGCACCCGAAGCGAGAATCATACCCCTAGACCAACGAGCCGACTTGAAAAATTTTTTTATATTAATCATTACCAAGCTCTTGATTAAATAAATAAAGTTTAATAATTAACATATTGTTAAAAACAAGAAACGTCAAGTCATCATATTTTCGGAAAGTTTCGCTTGTTTGGAAACAACGGAAAGTAAGAATTTTGTCGATGTTTTTGTCTCATATATCCCAACCATTTAGCTCGTCGTGTTTGTTTTTCTAACACCTGGAGGTGTTATCACAACGAACAACGGAGAACGGTAATTTCTTATTCTTCCACACTCGCCGTTGACTTTTCTGAATATTAACCGTTCAAATAGCTTAGACTTCTGCATGTTCCGGAAAATTCAAGGAAGCCAATGGAAGAAGAGCACGCAGAGATAGAAATCGACGAGCCGATGTCGGTTCGCGTCATTGTGAATCAGTTGATCGACGAAAAATTCGAAAGAGTCAGCATAGTCGATTCTGTTCGGAATTTGTAATGGCTGTTTATGATTCAGACAGCACCTTTGCCTTTGTTGGCAAAGTCCAAACCTCTCGAAGTTTCCTACCTCCCAAGTGATACGAACCTCGTTAAGAGGTTATAATCACCTCAAGTGCCCGATGGATCAAGTCAAAGGAAACAATTATAAGGAAAGTTAGTATATAAAGACCAGAAACTAAGTTTCTGGAAGCAATATCAACAAAATCTTACAATTTTCTTTTCAAATACTCTTCGTGTATATTAAAAGGTGCATATAAATAATCAAACCATACTACTACTCGACATATTTAATTTATTTCCTCCTTGAGCGTTAATTTCGTTCAAGGTTCGCGATATCAACCGATCGGTTGCAACCTGACTGATCGGCAGTTAGTTGAGAATTCGCAACAGCTTCACTTTTTAACAATCGGCAACATGAATCGCGCTCGAGTCATCGCTGCTTCTCGTTTCATGTTTTGCGCTCGATTTATGCGTGATCTCGCATCACGATTTAATCCGCGTCGAGTACGTACTTGAGTTTTTTATTTTAGTGAGAATTATCAATATTCTGCTTAAACTGCGATATTTTATAATTTATTTCATAATATGCACGTGTATTATTATTAACGCGTACATGTTTATCGTTAAAACATAAAGTTTGAAAGGTTTGTCAAAACAGAAGGTTATAGCTACTATTTTTCATCCAATGTTATCATTGTATATGTATTTCTACGATATACAATGTTAAATTCTTGAGCTATGTAAATTACGTTTGAACTATACTTAAATAGTAAGCGACTGCAAGTTGACTTATAATTTAGACAACGTAAATGTGGCTTTTCGTCTCATGGAATCCATAGTAAGTGCCTACATTTACTAAGACTTTTCTTGCATAACGTCGATAGTTAGGAAGCAATGAATAATATGACCATGAATATGTGTGGTGATTGTCATGGTCAACATGTTTAATTGTATCACTACCATGAACCAGAACTGTTTTATGTTTCTTATACAAATTCTAACTTGAACATGTTTTAACAAAAGAAAAAGTTAGCATTCCTTTATCCGGAAACTTACAAAAATTAAATTTGATGTGAAATGTAACATTTTTACAGTACATAATAAACATTTTAATACTATTGCAATAATATTGATTTAGATTGTTCAATATATGCATTTCATTCATTATTACGTGTTTTGTAACGTAAAATAAGTAACAACTTTATATTATACAAAAATAAATGACTATAAATATACAAGATAACAATATCGTAAAACATGGGGGGCGTAGCTCAGATGGTAGAGCGCTCGCTTAGCATGCGAGAGGTACCGGGATCGATACCCGGCGCCTCCATTTGAAACATATTTTTTTTAAATAAATTTTATAATTTATAATTTTTACAAACATAATTAATATTTATAATTTTATTTCATCCTCAAATGATACTATCATTGATTAAATACAGAATAGACGTGAGGTTATATGGAATTTCGTATCTCGCATTCTGAAATAACGACCTCGAAAAGGATCAAAGTTTTTATAACGTTACGTTTATTGTAATTAGTTCGTTCAAACGTGCTTCGTTTATTCAAACAAGACCTTAATTATTACCATGTTGATGCTCATTAAACAAATTTTTGGTCATTATCTTCGTTTATTTGAACGTAAATTACTATTATGGTACATTTACATTAGGCAAACTACGTTTGTTCTCCATTCTAATATAAATAAAAAATGAAAGTGGAAACGTATATCTGTTTATTTCACCACGATGTGCACGTAAGAAAGTGAGAACGAATTCTTCAAAAGCGTTTCCGTTTTTTTCATTGCAAAGAGTGAGCGAATGGTTTCATGGCTTGTTGTAAATGTTTGGTTAATTTTAAACGACAAAACGAAATCGATGGACGAGGGATCTGGTCTGTGGTTCTATTTGTATCAAGTGTAGAGATAACCTTTTCTTAACATACAGATATAATTAAACTTTTTAAGCTTTTTGAACTTGATAACTACAATTTTTTAATTTTTATTCCTCAACAATAGAAGTACATACACATATACATACATATATACATGTACTTGACAAAATGTTATAAATTATAAAAAGCTAGAGTAATAAGAACTTTAAATGATCGGTATTACAGGAGATACGACGCGGTGTTCCATAAACCACAAACGACGAGTATGGTTCGAGTTATCTGTGGAGCTATCGAGTCGTGGAATCTTTTCGATAGTGTGTTCAGTGTTTTAACGAGCCGCCATAGAGGGCAGAGTAGACGAGGATTGGCGCCTTCTCCCTTTTTATCTTAAAATATTGATAAAATACATAAATGTTATATTATCCTGGGTTGGTAATTCTTCAATTTTAGTAGCTATTATTTATCCTTAATTAATAAAATTAGATTATTAAATCGCGTTAGTTTTGGTACAAAATATATGGTACATATCGTTTAAAAAAATTATTAATCGATAGTTTGACAAATTTATAACTTTATAAAAATAGTATAATTGCTTAAAATTTCAATTTCTTTCAACAATAATATTAATTTATGACCTTTTCAAATGTAATTCATTTTTTGTGGTAAAGATCGTATTTCTTTTATTTCTTTCCTTTGTTTACTATTCCCTCGTACATGTTATCGTCCTTCTTAGTTAGTCACTGCTTTATATATTGCTATTTCGTGCTGTTTCGCAAAAAACGTGTAGAAATAGGCGAAACAAACTTTCCCGCGCAATATGTTTCGCGCCACAGAGTACTGAACTAACAAAGTCGAACATTTTTTGCGTATATGTAAATCAACATCCATTCTTTCTATATAAAATAGTACGTATTTCTTCTGTAGGAAATTTTAGACTAATTTCAACAAATATGTTCTACAAAGAGAATTTATATGGCGATAATTCGATGTAATATGATTGAATTAAACAGCAAATTGTTTACGTCATTGTCAATTTTAAATAAATAGAGCTTTGGAGCCTATCGATCGAATATCATTGATATGGTTACTTCTGAATAGCTTTTTCATCGAATTTTTAAATACCTAATATACCTAAATAATCGAATTACTTTATCTTCTACATTCATCTTGTTTACTTTTAATCTTACTGCTTCAGGTACATTCGACCTAAACCAAATAGTATTGTACTTTCAATACGTGTTATATCCGATGTATGTATATTAAATCATTTCAATGTCGTATTCGAAAAATTAAAAAATGTCTCGTAAGATAACCAATATCAAGTACAATAGCGTATAGGAATATGGTATCACAGTATGGTATTTCCCGTGATATATAATCCCTTTTATTACACAAAGATGCAGTTGTAACAAATGTTCAGCTTATTATCCATAGCTAAAATAAGCAGATAGTACAACTAGGAAATTCAATTTAGAATTTGGATTACGAGATTCTCAAGGAAATTCGAACGAATTGATAATTGGAAGGTCGTGAAAGGTAATTGTCTCGTGGATTACATAAAACTGCTTAACTCATAACCACACGAGAAGAATTTCTAGAGCCAATGATCAGAATACTACAATGAACATTTACCGTACAAGGACTAAACAGTGAAAGTATGCAAAATAATGTGGAATTATTTTAAGAATCTTAAAGGGATCATAGCTTAGAATTTATTGAATTATAGAAGATGGAAAGAAAATTTTGTTTTATGATAAATAAAAATATAATAATATAATATAATATAATATAAATAATAAAATATAATAATCATATAATATTAGGTGTTATATGATAAATAATATAGGTTGAGAATAATAACGAACACCGTACAACAGTATCACTATACGTATTAAATTTCAATAATTAAAAACTTTAAAACAAATTTCCTGGAGATACATTTTCCGCATTCTCGTAAGTATTCATTATGAAAATATATGTATGTAGATATACATATAAGGAAGAAGGCTTTGCTGTAGATTGCAGAAAATATATTGCTTTTCAACTTGATAATGAATCATTGTAACATACACAGGTATCTACTGCAATAGCGATAAGACACAAGAAACGTACAAGTGTTATCGCATCCAGTTTAATCAGCTGTTTTAAGTGGTGAATTCATGGTGAATTGAAGCGATGAAATTGATGAAACCCCTTACGAGTTAATTAGTATCGTATATCCTTCGTATTCGAAAATTATACATCGAATAATTCCGCATCCGAAAATTATTACGAAGCACGTTGTAGATTCTTAACCTATAACGAGGATTTTCTTCGGAAGAGATATTGATTTATAATGGCAAAAGGAACGATGATAAATTTTGAAGCTCGTGAAGCCTTCGGCGGATCGACAGGCTTTATGATACCTCTTATAAATCGTTAATTACAAATGATCTGTTCGAACCATTTCTTGCCCAGAGTAGCGAAGACATAGCTTTTCCATAAAATCCGAATTGAAATTAGATATCAGACGAAGAACAATTCGACAAGCTTTCACGAGTGTTCTCGAGAATATCGAGTAGTCTACTAACCAGATATTCATTTCCGAATATCAGATTCTTCAGCTTATTTGGTCGAGATAAGAAGAAGCAAATTGTCTGAAAATTCCTCTATCTCCGTCGAAAATATTTTATTCTGGAATAAAAAGGTCGCCAAATGTACATCGATCTATGTAACTTTTCATTTTATTCTAGTACGTTGGACTTGTTCTACGGATGTGTCAGAGAAGAGAATAAAAACTACCTTTAGACACCTACAATGTTTTTCATTTCTCTGAAATCTGATCTCGAGCGATATCTTCTTTTCCCATAGCCCTGTTCGATTTGTTAAAGCCCATCGATAGCTCGCGGAACCATCGTTGTCCAACGGAGGTCCGGGATTAATGTTCGGCGAACCGACAGGCTCGCGTGTCGCGTGTTTGAACGAGCGCGTGAAAAAGCGTGACGAACGATGTATACGTGCGCGGCGTGGCTGCATGATGCGGCCGCGTCTTGCAACAGGCAACAGGCCACGCATGCAGATGAACTCGCGGGCTACGTCGATACTCTAGCAGCAGGGGTTCCGTCGATTGAAAAAGGGACAGCCGATAACAGCGCGAAGGGTAGATGAAATGGGGGTTCGTTTACCCCTGGAAGAGTCACCCTGTCCTCATCGATCCTCATCCTCCGCCTTCTCCACGGGCGTCTCCTCTTTTACTCCCTGCTATACTCCCTCTCTCGCACCATCGCTGCTACACCATCCTCGCGCGTAGCGCCTCATTCTATTTCTACTTCCATCCCTGTTCTCTCCCTACCGTACACTGCACGGTATCGTCTCTGTCTCGCTGCTTCCTCGCCACCGTGCGATACTCTCTCTCGTCCCACCGTTTCTCCGCGTGTCTCTCTGTTGCGCTTGGCACGGCACTCCCGTTAGCGTCGCGAAGAAATTCACTTTCGCGAAAAAAAAGCCCGCGAAAAATCGATGCTAGCCGCCTATTGGCCGCGTGGCCGGTGGATCGTAGCTGCATTGGCGCTCGCGGCCTCGCAGGCGTGGCTTAAAGATGAGCTCTCGCTATGTCATCGTTTATATTGATCCTATAGTCGGGCAAGCCGGTGTGGAGAACACGAACGGTGCGTGGTGTGTGGCGTGGGCGCGTACACCGACGTCAATCCTCACCAGCACACGTTCATCCCACGCGAGCTGGCCCGTACACGCGCGGCCAAGCACACGTCCACCAGACGCGCGTTCCATTTCCGTTTCCACGCTCACCTGTCCGCGGAACGTCGCGCCATCGACTTATGCCGCGTTTCTACGCACCGAGAAAACAGTTTGAAATAGAGGGGGCCGTGCAAGAATGCTTGGCCGTGCCTCTACTCCAAGATCTTTCTTTGAAAGGAGCTGCAGGTGTTGCATCACCGACGAACGCGATTTTCGTTTGGAAAAGGCTGCGCGCTTTGAGTTTAAAACGCACTCTAGCGTATACGAACTGGCACGACTGGAGACGCTTCCAGTCTTTGTGCGCTTAAGAAATATTATTTTTAAATAGAGCGACGTGCGAACATAGACTATGAAAGATTGTGTTTATTTTATGCAAGTTTCTTGGATGTACACGCATAAATATTCATCAATTTCTCCTGTAGTCTACTTTTTGCCGAAGAAAATTCTTTTTACAGAAAGCGTATAATTTATTTTCTTCGCGCTACTAATTTCAAGCACGTTGACGTTCGTTATATTTCAGTCTAAATACGAACATCTAGTTTGTGTTTCATAGATTAATTTATTTATAGAAGTTGAAAATTTAATACACGTGTGGAAGAAGAAATATTCCAAATTATAGAACCCTTCTTGGAAAATCTGTCACGAGTTCGTCTATTTACCAATCAAATTATTATATATATCAAAGTTATTATAAATTCTAGTTTTATCGAAGCATTGTATGCATATGCTTTTATGTGCACGCATGTACGTACGTAGATAGCATGGAAGTAAACTTCGGATAATACTTTCCGTCGATACCTGAATCTTTCATTTACTGGTAAATTATCGAATCGGGGAATTCCGAGGTCTATAGTTGCGAAGAATGCATGGGGGAGTTTGTGATTAATTTATCTACTGGGAACTCTCTTCATTATGAATGGCATATATGTATGTATATTTGGGTTAATGGTGCCAGCTGGTTTGAAGCCAGAATAGTCTTCGAGGTGGGTACGTGGTAAGAAGTAAAGCTCGAATCTTCATATACATAAGTTCTTCTTCATTTTATATGACAGACAGCTTGCCTTCTCGCTTCTAGTGAAACATTTGAATATTAGAAAAACGTAAAAAGTTTGAAAATTCTCTTTCGACGATATCGAACGAATTTATCTTTGAAATACGTTCCATCCTTTAATTCGGGATTTTTATCATTTAGATATTATAACAAAGAAGATTATAACGTTTTCCTTTTTGTTAGGAAAATAAGGAAATTGAAATACTTTTCTGCAATTAAAACATCGTCTTTCCAATATTTTGATCTGGTCACTTTTAAAGTATGAACTCACAAATATTGTATCATTTTAAATATATCCGTAAATGACACGGATTACTAGCAGGCTAATGGACGTTATAGGTCGTAAAGTTAAAATATAGGGTATGTATATCGTTTAAATAAGTGAGGTAATGATATGGTAATGATATTAATAATATATTGTTCGCACAGCATACAGTTATGATGTACTATTATAATCCGTAACATTCACATAACTGAATTGCATTAGTAATTTCACTATCAATATTCAAATAATCCTGATGTCAACATAATATGAATAAATTAATCACTGAAACGATCATTTCCTAAATACGAAATGATACAAAAAATATATAAGTATGTACACATAAAGATGAAAGAAAGCAAAACATTAAAGAAATACTAATATTCACATAAACTATCGTTATTTGTTCAAGATGACATCATAGAAACGACGTGACATAGTGACATTATTCATGGAAGCAGTACGACCTTATACTCGTGATGTCTCAAATAAAAAAAGTTAACATTGTACATTTAAGGCCAAATTGATAGCGGCGTAAGTAATAATTTTTGTTTTTGACAGAAAACTAAAAAAAGATAGAAGCAGCTGATAATGTACAGTTGGTACATATATGAAACTTGAGATGTGTTGAGTTATACCACTACAATACAAAACAGCGATATACAAAACGTGCATGCGGAAAGTGAACTTTGAAATAAATTTTTCAAATTTCTCACTAACACGAATAAATCGAATGTTTAACCCTCTGCACTTGGCTGTCTCCTCTGAGACGACATCGTAAATCTAACAAAACTAATGAGATATGCCAAAGAGGACGCAAAGATATTACTGGTGATTGTATAATACGAAATTACACAAGCCCAAAACTTTGTTAAAATATATGTTTCCTTGTGGTTTTCCCTTCACATGGCAAGAAGAGGCAAATAAAGAAACGAAAAATATGCTCAGATATACGTAAGAGAATATTAGCTAGCGATACGTAAGTCCTCGCTGTGGTGTCGTCTCGACACTTCTTTGTAACAGACGATAGCTATAAAGAGCGGTTCTCTTCCCGAAAATTGGCCATAACGTTTATGCTATGTGATGTGACGTAATGCCTGGTTATCCGAAATGCACAAGCTGGTTACCGTAGCATATAAAAAGAATAGATTCTGGAAATAATAACAGTGTTGAAAAATCGAACGAAGCACATCGGATACAATTTTCTTACCTTTTTCTTTAATTTGTAAAATAATGGCAAAACGAGAAGATAGAAGTGAGAGGTACGATATAATACGAGTAGTGTTGCGGAAGAAAACGAAAGTAGAAATAGTGACATTGTTATCCTACTTAAAAAAGAAAAAGAAGGAGTGAATATAATTTCGTTTTTCACAAATTTCGTGCGAAGTGTGCTCGAGTTGATGATAGACGATCAAAGAAAAGTCACCGAGTGTCAGAGGAATAAATACAGTGCATAATTAATTTCGAAACTTTAAAAGATAAAGAGACGGGATGGGTGTGAGTTATATCGTGACCATTTTGATGGATTAATTCGCAAACCGAATGGAAAGCTGCGAAGACTAACTTCGACGTGTTGCGTTCGTTTCATTTTTTTTTCTTTTTAGAGGGGGAGGGGGCGAGTCGACGAAGACCTATTACAAAACGACTCATCCAACTGTCTATTGATCTCGTGTCTTTGATTATTGTTTCCTAATAATAGCAATGCTATCGTCGTCTCTTTACTGTAGTCGAATAGCAGGATACCGTATCATTTGCACTCACTATTTGAGAGTATTCCGAAAAACGCATAAATGCTCGCAATCCGTTTTAATTAATAGTTTTCGAATGTGTACGAGCTTTATTCACTTTTTGAATTTTAATTAAAAAAAGGGAACTTAAAATAATAACATTCGGATTGGAATGATCATTTAAAAAATTGTTTGTCTGTTTCTATGATTTTCAATTAATTTTCAAGTTATCTATCTATATCGGCTCGATATAGAAAAATCTAGATTAATTCTCCTTCTTGTAGTTTAGCATCGTTCGATGTATCGACAAAATTATCGTTGAATGACGTTTAAGAAGCAAAATTTAAATTCCAAAGGGAAGCGTTATAAAATAAATATTTATATATCTGTAATTTTCAAACGCATATCTTGTGCTATAAAATAAAAGTATAAAGAAAAATATAAAAATACATATATGTAAACATAAACAATATGAGTTACAATTTAGAATATGAAACATAATTTACATACAATTAGGAGCTATAAGACATAAATATAAAAGTCGTATATTATTATATATACATGAATATGCATAAATTTATGAAAAACATGAATCTATGATTACAATGTACATACGTTACTTTAAAATATACTACCCACTTGAAAAAGATACAGATGTAGAAAATAGGGAAAAAATTAATTTTTTTATTTTCTGAAGGAAAGAAAAAGGATTACAATTTTCTATTAAATATGAGATTCATTGGACAAACGTTAAATCAAGCATGGAACTGCGAAAGAACGTAAACAAGTTATCCG
Source organism: Bombus pascuorum (assembly GCF_905332965.1). Taxonomy (NCBI): domain Eukaryota; kingdom Metazoa; phylum Arthropoda; class Insecta; order Hymenoptera; family Apidae; genus Bombus; species Bombus pascuorum. The sequence continues at coordinate 1,430,011 of NC_083488.1, read as the reverse complement.
TGTCAAGTTGGTGCCTTTGAAATGCGTTGGCGTCGCAAGAAGTCCCTTTTGAGGGATCCTGTGCCCTTATGGGGCTCTATACACATCGATTCCTAGCCATGTGTGCCTTAGTCACGGTGGCATATGGCTAAGTCATGAAGCCACTAGGTGGTCCTCGGTATATTACTCTACCTGTCGACATCCCTGCCTTACGGGGGGTTGAGCTCATGGCTATTTGTATGACAACAAGAGCTGGTTTTCGACTACCCTATGTCAGTCATCGATGACCTACGATCATCGTAAAGTCTATTCTTCCCATTACCTGCGATCTCATTCATTTCTGTTTAATAATCACTCTAAACAAATTATAAACCGTTTGCCATAGACAAGCATAAACTTACTTTGTCATTGGACATTTAAAGAAAATATAAAACAGTTCTTTGGATAATTAAATCATTTTAAATTTAGAAAGTTAATAGAAATTACAGATCAAAACTGAGAAAGACACGTGTATTTTTTGAAATGTAAATGATCAATTATATCCTCAATTTAATTTTAAGTTCAATTCTTTTAATTCCAAAGTATAAGTATAAATAAAGATATTTGCAATGTGATTAAATAATCATAATGTAGCGATACCGAATGTAGTGTTTCTTTCTTAATTTTGTAATGGAACTTAATGTCGATGTGTACGTTTGTTACATTTATTTATATGTGCGTATCAATTACAATTTTCTGTAGTGTTATATTTATTATTAAATTTAGTATTGAATTTATTTGTTAATTTATATTATATATTATAGTTATACAAAAGTAGTATCGTTAAAGCATTTCCCAACAGGGGGTATAGCTCAGTGGTAGAGCATTCGACTGCAGATCGAGAGGTCCCCGGTTCAAACCCGGGTGCCCCCTTTCCTTAATTTTTTTCCTTACATACATTTTAATTTTTTGCAAATAATAATTTTAACTTGACTAGAGTTTTTATTACAATTTTTATTTTATTTCTTATTATTATTAATCGCTCGCAAATATTATTAGCCAAGCGAGTATAATAAAAACGATTGAATGAAAAATAATTTATATATAATGTATTATATATTGTATACGAAATACATAGAAATAATTATAACTAAAAATAAGGTAAATTTTACTGCTTACAACATAATTATGTATATATACATATATATATATATATATATATATACACACCTTATTTTTAGTTATAATTATTTCTATGTATTTCGTATATATATATGTATATATATATATATATATATATATATATATATATATATATATATATATATCCATAAGAAACGAAGATATAAAGTATGTCTTTGAAACAGCACCAGAGAGTAAACGCGAGGCAATGTGTTTTAATGGGATGCGTAACCATAACCACGAGAGAAGGGTCGTCGATCAATCTAGGAGACTTTTAGCCGCACTAGACGAATGTTTGGGGTGAGAACCACCTGCTCCAACGCTAAACGTTAAATCCATAAGATCCTGAAAATATTCGACGAAATCCGTGAAATGCCCGCAGTGCTCCGGATGATCAGGCCAATTGGCCAGTCGCCAAATGAAATGTATATCCGACATAAGTCTCCCCATTTGACCTGTTTGTCGTATTTACGTCCGTACGTTCTCCTATATTGCTTTACATGCTTTTCACTATTACCAGTACAATACATACGTACATGTGTATCGATATTCATATAATTCTACGGTATATATATGGTATATAAGTATATAGTACAGTAATAAATTATGACGCATATAATAATAATAGAGAAAATTCTATGCACGAGAGACGAGTATTAATTTAATTTTGAAACAGTAATAAATAGTTGGAAAATATTTCTGCATCTACGTTAAATTTAAATATATCAAAATATACAAACTGCGCATAATGTATAGAAATATATATAATATATTCGTTCCATTGAAAATAATACTTGATTCTGTAACATTTTATTTTGCCTTTTGATATTCCTTTCTATTTCTAATCATTTTACGCGTACGACATTCTGTACGCAGCAGATATCTATAGTACAGAATTTAATATAAAATGTTATCGATATTCCACTCTCAATTCAATAGCAATAATCCAAAAATCAGATTAAACACAATCGAAAATGATTTTAAAGAAGTGTGTTAAATTATACGAAGGTTAAAATCGCAGATAAAGACACTCTGTTGGTATAATACATATTTATGTAATTATTAAGTAAGTAATTAACTTCCTGAACAACTTAAAACGTAGATATAGAAACTTTGACATTTCTAACACAGGAAACTTATGTTATATGGTATCTAGTTACGCAAATGATTAGAAATACAAGTAAACAGTGTATAATTTTTCTGTTCCATATTATCTATTCTTACGTGCCTGTTAATTAAAATTCAATATACGTGGTATGGTTCTATTCGGTAGGAAACGGATCGCATAAAACATCGTCGAAACGAGTATGAAATAAACTAGGAAGCAATACAATTTACGCAAAAATATTTCTTAATATACTATTTTTTATTCGATGCTGGTTATACAATACGAGTTGTACAGATATCGCGAGTTTCTTAATATTACAACACAATTCATACAATTCGATAAGTTAAATAATCAGCATGAATGGCTTCGATGAGTGGTGTTAATCTTAGATAAGTAACGTAAATCATTATCACGAACAGTTATCCTACAATCAAAATACCATCGAAACAAATACTTTTCATATAACAAAAATTTGTTGAACACGTTTCAGTATCGTAGGAAATGCAAAATTTCAAGCAGCATGTTAGACGTAAATCTAAAACTTGTATTTAATTGCACGCGCATATCTTCGCTTCGCTTCGTTTCACTCGTCTACACGATTGCTCGATATCGAATAAAAATTTATTCACAGATCGTTAAATAGCAAACGTATTTTTTTGACATTTTTCTGATAACGTATGATAAAAAAAAATATACATATATATATAACTTGAAAGCTAGGAATACTCGGAAATAATAATATCTTATCGAGATGTGAAATTTTCGCGATATTTTCAAACTCTACTGACTTACGACTCACTTAAAGGTGGGCTACTTTATTTCCTTTTTCGTCAATGTGTCTCGGCTATCATTGCTACGTGTACGCGATTCTGCGTAAGTCAAATGACAGATGGGACCGTGCTAATCCGCCATTATCGTCGTCAATAATCGGCCCTGTGTTGAATACAATACTATCGATTCACGAGCCTTAGGGATCCACCCCGTAACAGAGTTAGTTGGTTCACTCGTTCATGACCAGTCGCGTGAATCACTGTAGGTCGATCTAGCTGTTCTATATAATCTAACGAGCTATGCGTTGAAAAAAGAAGCATTGATTCGTGTAATTTCATGATCAGATATTGCTGGTTGTTTTTAATCCAGTTGATTGTCATTCTCCTTTCGCTTTAGGCTCTGAACAGCTACGAAATAAGGTACTTTCGGACGATATTATTATAAATTCTAATTAAAAAGAATATTAAATACGAACAATTTTGACAACTTAATATTTTCGCCCGTATTTATTTGCAAATTCGCAACCCTTATACGGTGGGATAGGAACGTGAAAGACCAATGCAAACAGTGGCTTACCACGTGCGATAGGTTCAAAGAGCAGGATCCTTGCTTCAATCACTGGAAAGGCGGTAACAAAGGGTCTTCGTCCCTAAGGGGTTTCTGCGTTTTGTCCTGGGAGGATTGTCAGTCTCACCCCAGTCAATATTCAAGGTCTAAGCGTTTAAATTATTCATAAACAGTCGAGTGATTTGTAGAATATAACTTACTATTACGTGTTGTAACGCCACCGCTATACTCGATCTCGTTTCGACCACTTAAGATCTAGCGTTTCGCACTCTAAAAATAGTTACAAATGTATTATGTTTCTAACGAATCGATTCGAACGATCTTTCCAATCTTATTTCATTTTTTAACCATTTTCTATGCAAAGAAAATTTGATTATTCAGTTTGTTCATTAGCTTTTTCTGATAGGGTAAAACCATTAATAAAACCATTATAAAAACCATACAATAAAAATAATAAATACCATTTATAAATAATAAAAACCATATAATAAAAATAATAAATACCATTTATAAATAATAATAACCATTTATTATTAATAAATAATAGATAAGAAAAACCATTTATTTCGTGGTAATTTAAAGATTAATAACGCGAGGAAAGTATAATTGCAAAATCAAAAACTACCATTCAAATCTCCAAAAATGCATCTTCAGAGATCTATCAAATTTCTATGAAAAATTACGTATTGATCGTTCTCGTTGCCTCAATAGTTGCCTCATCGAAGAAAAATTGATTGTATCGATGAAATTATTCCTATTATAACGACGTTACTAACAAGCAGAGCTATAATCTCGAACTTTATTCCAAACAAATATAAAATTGGAAAAGTTTATTTGTAGTCAGATTATTAAAATTAGTAAAGATTGACTTCTTAACCTCTCGATATAAGAGAAAATTAGGTTTGTGTCGAGAGAATTATAGACGACGCTAATTTAATTTTCCCTCGTTTCCTTACGGTTCGCGAAAGTCTCTTTGTACAGAGGGAATCCAAGATGGGAACCAATTCAAGATTCTGCTGACCAGAGGTAACGAAAGAGAAAAGTTTCTCGAAAGCAAAAGGAATAAAACGACGTAAAAGTTTGTGGACCAACGTTTCTGAATTGCTGAGTGTCAGCGTTGCACAAATACCAATCGACATTAAATTTTTACGTAATTTCAATTCTTCTATAATACAAACAATCTTCTAATTCGTAAGAGCAAAATTATTTTTCTTAAAAAAGTCTTAAAATATACGTTCCATAATAAATATTTTTAACGCTGATATTAATTAAAATGTCCCTTCGTTCGGCGTGAATCGATACATTGCTCTTTTCTGGTAACCCATTTTTCGCAAGGAGAACCTATATACAGGCTATATATGTGACATTCTATCAGTTAAGCCACCCCACGTTGTCTGGTGATCTAATTTAATTGACACCCTAATAGCGAGCCTGCACGACTGCTAAAGTTCCGGGTACAGTGCTCGAGCGTTCGAGGAGAAGGATGAAAATATAAGGGTGGTTAGCTGGGAGACGCATGGGGCGAAGACAATTGAATTTCATGGGGGTTTGGCCGCTTAACCAGCTAATTGGTTTGTTCATGTTACTGCAAGTACATAACTCATCCTCTATCGGACGTATTCGAGGTCTCGCTACATTGTATATCTTTTATTTATTTTTTTCTATAATTTCTTTTCTTTCTAATGGAATTAGAAGATATAAAACTCTGATTTTATAAAGGATAGATATAGTAGAATAATATTTGGAAGAGAATATCCTTCGGTCTACGTTGTAAAGTCTTAACTAAGTTTAAAATTGTATGTTTGAAGTAAATTTTTATTACCAATCTTGAACAACTTTCTGTCCTTTTCTTTCCTAAGAAACTTTCCCATACTCTTCGTAGATTTTTCTTCTACATTTTATAGATCGGATTATCCTACGAAACTTATCATTTATACAGAGAAGGAATTTCATATTGTATTCGTTGCGTGATACGTGATATTTAAATAATTCCTTTTATTTAGTAAGTAGGTAGATACTTTAATAGAATATTTTATATATAATCGCATATTATATTGTGGAAATTTCTACATCTTTAAATTTTCCATTCACAGTTTACTATATAATAAATAAAGTAATAAAGTAATAGAACTTGACATTGTGTTTCGCGATAAATTATTCGAACGTCATCGTATTTCTCGCGACTAATATTCGTAAGATTTAAGCATAGGTTATAAATATGAAGAGCGAAATATAAATAGAAATTGTAAATTACGCGAATCGGGCTTTACTATGTTTTCGCAGAGAGAAGTACATAAATGAATTCCTCGCCGCTATTCCAACCAGGCAAGCCACTAAGAAGAGGAAACTGTGCCCCTTTACGGCACTTTCATGAAGTGAATATTTAACTTTACGTCTTGCGGGTTAAAAATGCTGACCCGCCGGCAGAGGTTTAAAAAGTTGGCGAAGTACCGAGATAAAAGATAACGGCTGATAAAACTTGCTCAAAGTTCCGCGACAGACTTTGTGGCACTCGCGTTAGGCACGTCGAAATTACATCGTATTCTTTCAATTAAAAAGTTCTCGTCGCCTTTTTATAAGCAATCATCGAGGGTTCCTCCTAAAATTTCCTGTGACAAATACGCTTTTATAGAAAAATTTTCGTTTTCATATATGAACGAAAGAAATTTACTGCTTAAATATAAAATATAATACATGCATGTTTATTATACAATTACACAGTGAATGGTGTTCTACCGATTAATCAATTTTCGTCGCCTTTTTACAACTAACAGTCGGTGGTTTCATCTCAAATTTCTTGCGATTACGTATTTTCATAAAATCATTTTCATATAAAATAATTTCAATTGTTACGTGTAAAATATTATATATGTGGATTCTAGTTATATTGCCAATTAATTAAACGTCGATTAATCTTGTTTGAAAATAAATATTGTAATCACTTATTATAAAATATTTATATTACGATGTTTTCCATTAATATTTATATACGTGCAAAATTAACCTTCAGAAATATTAATACTTTATGGATTTTCATAGACGGTATCTAATACAACATTGACTCGATTATTTATAGAAAACATTGTGATAATGTATCGTAGATAGATAATACGACAGAGTAGAGTTCGTATCTTGTGCACAACGAAATACGACTATTACGAATCATAATTAAAATTAGAATTGAATCGTTATGCATACATAGAAATACGTAATATCTTAAAATGTCTATTCTTATTAGTCATTTAACAAAATACATTTCCCTCCAAAAAATTAGATAGTAAATACATTTGAAATATTTATTTTATATATTATTAAGTACAAAGAAATCTTTGCATTATCGTGTTCTATACTTTTTTGATAAAATAAAAGAATACAAAAAAAAAATTCCCAAAAATATTATTGGTAGGAACTACAGGCCCCGGAGGGATTCGAACCCTCGATCTCCTGTTTACTAGACAGGCGCTTTAACCAACTAAGCCACGGCGCCGTTAAAACGTGTTCGTATTTTTACATATTTTACTAAAACGATAAACGATTTGCGAATAAATTTAAATATTTATATTAATTTAGAAATATTATTTATAAAACGTTAGAAAAGTTCTCAGATAGTAAACACGATTTAAATATAACTTTCTATCGTTTATTTTCCTTGCAAATTTACGAAAGTGATAAAAGTTAAAGATTTATAGCGCTCAAGTGGCAAGCAAAGTTTATATGAAAATTATGAAACAAACGCATTTGCTCATGCTGAAAATTTTCACACGTCACGCTATATCATTTTTTATTTCAACATCAACTACTCAATCGTTAATTGCTATTTACTTGGATAAAATTGAAATACTGTTGAAAGTACCTATATACGTGATTCATTTTACTTCTGAGACGAATTTTTTACGTTTTTTATTATTAGGTTTTTTACGTAGTTTCTTCTTTTTGCAATCTTGCGCAGAAGATATCGATGTATCGAAACTAGAACATCCGTCGCCTTTCTCTTTTTCGTTTATTGTCTCCTTCTCTTGCTGATGTCTTGTAGATGTCGCTCCGCTGTACAAGAGAAAAAAGACATTATTAGATAAAATAATAGGAATTTGAAAGTTTATTAAACAATATACGCAAACTCTAACTCTCATTTACTTGGACTAGCTACTCTCATGCGTTACGCTAGTTAATTGAAAATCTCCTCGTTTCAAGATCTCCACTCTTTACTTACACGAATTATAATATTTACCTACGTAGACGTATGTATAACAAGCAGGAACTCAATTTACGAACTATCGTTATGAATCGTCATGCTCGGTCCTGGCATATTCTATTTACCATAATATACTATAATATAATTATTGAGATATGTATAATTTTATGCGTTAGATTAGGTTAGACGCGTAATAGTACTACTTGTATGTGAATATCAGTGTGTAGAAGCATGTGTGCGCGCGGCGTCTCGAAAACAAATGAACGTAAACTATTCAGTCGGTTAACAGTCGGGTATGGAAGAAAGTGCTGAGAAGCGTGCAAGTATGTATCGACGAATATCATTGGAATCATTTATAAAATAAATATATAACTATTGTAATATAAATTCCAAGTGTGAGTTTAATGTTCATATACCATTATCTCGGCTATTAAGATCCGAAATTCTCGACAATAATACGTAGAAAATTATAAGAAATGTACACATAAATTGCACAGAAAGTGATATGTACGGTACGTAAACACAGCTTTCTATATAGTAACTTTCACACTTGTTATATTTTATAATTAACTTTCCAATTATATTTTCACTTAATCTGTCATCCATTTATTACGTATTAACTTATTTAATTAACTCGCTTCTCATCAAATCTAAGTCTCTTCAAAGTTAAAATTATAATTCACTTTCATCCTTTGATATATCTATGTATCTACATTGAATCGTCTAATAAAGTAATATATAAGTACGCAATCTGGTTGTACTTTCTGTTTCTTCAATTTGATTGCCTCTTTTGTGAATAACTAACACGAAGTTGTAATCAAGGTTTCTCGTATCAAAAGATTTCCTCGTGATTGGGTCGAAGGAACAGATTAAACACCTAGCTCGAGGCAAAAGAATATTTTCTCTTCGACGAGTTATCTCGCTTACTTCGTTAACTGCTAATATATAATCCGTGAAACTGGATTGGTCGAATTGCGATGCATTAATTTCGCATTAATTGGGCCATTCATATTGAAAACAACGCACAAGTATCTGCCTCAAGCTTTTCAATTCGTTAAATGTTAAGTCGGATTCCCCCTGGAACTGGTTTGATTTGATCCGTGTACCTTAAATTAAATGTTTTGTTTTCGAATTAAAGTTCGACTTCATAGCACGACGCCTGTTTCTTTAGTTTCTAACGTTTAATAAACATCTGCAGGATTTTTGTCAGACTTTGATAATTTCTATTTATAATTTTATAATATATTATGAATATTAATCTTATTATTAGATATACAGGTAGCCTCGATTTCAAACCACTTCACCGGTTTATTCTGTGAGCGGAAACAAGAGAAAGATGTTATATAATCATAAGTCCGCAAATGCTCTATAAAAGGGCTATAACAAAAATATGAGACCTAAAGGCAATAGACGAATATTATCGTGAAAGATGGATCGGTCAGGGAAGACACATTGTTTGGCCCGTGAGATCTCCAGATCTTACACTGTTGGACTTTTATCTATGGGGAACGATAAAAGCGATAGTGTCTCGCGCAAGAATTGATTCGAGACAAGAACCGATATAAAGGATTCATGGTGCATTCAGTGATCTGAAGCAAAATAACCATCAAACTCGGGGAGTGACAAAATCAATCTGCCAAAGATATGAAACGTGTATTCGAAACGAGGAATGGCATTTTGAAACGTAAAGACCTAACCGGAATTGATTAGTTTTCGTATCGCGTAACTTTTTTTATAAAACCTTTGCGAACCTACGTTTATATAATATCTTTTTCTTCTTTTTGCATACTGGTAACACGAACTGGTTTAAGACTGAGACATCTCGTATGTTTAATTTAATATTTTTATTATATATTTAAAAAGAAACGTGTGGGAAACATAAATTGAGATTTGCCTTTTCCTACAGATCTGGGTTTTTAGATTTTACCATTCTAAATTTTTATAACAAGTACTTTATTCTGCATATTTTATACATTTCTGCATAGACTCGTTCCTGTATGCAGCGTGAAAAGAGAAGCTCGTAGGAGCCAAGAGATTCGAGAAATATAGCAAGGAGATAGATGTATGGATAAAGAGTAGACGAGGGAGGCAAGAAGACAGAGAGAAAGAGAGTATCGGGGGTTCCTCGTAAATTCTCGCGAATAGCTTCAAGTAAAATATAGAGGTGGCTACGTTCCGCATATGTCATTCCTGCTCTTTCTCGCTCGCTTTGCGAATACTCGCGGACGATCACGTACAGACGGATAGGTGTGCAGATGTGTTTTAATCCAGTGCTTCTCAAATTGTTTTACGACTGAAATCGCCATTGTTGTTCCGTGCGATAGTCAACGATCATTATATTATATCACTACATAAAGGAAAAAGAAATGCAGTAAAAAATAGATGTGGAACGAATAAAAATACGTGTAAATATTTGATATCTCGATGCAATGCAAAAATACAGATATAAACTTGCGAATTTTAGAAATTTCGATCGTTATTTAGAAACTAAAGAAGGTACTGTGAAAACAGTTTCTACAGTTTGAAAAATTTGGATATTCTTACGTCGAGAATTTTGTAAATTAATACTATAAAGTAATATTTGGAAAATTTTATTTTTTAATACTAACTTAGACGAGATACATTCGCGGGCTCAGTGCTGAAATCGCTACTAAGTAGTAACACTCAGCGATGGGATTACAGCACCACGCAGTATATCGAGGTATTAATCGAAGCAATTAATAACAAGTTTATTCGCGTCTTCTCGTAATTAGAAACCACAGAAACACAAAATCCCGAACGATAAATTTCACGCGATCTTACGAAGCTTAATCGGAGGCATTCGTCTTATTATTCTCTCTCAAGATTTACGAAACTTCATCCAAAGATAATACGCGTTTCTATCGATACGTCGACAGAGATGATCTCGATTTGAGGCTGTTTGAGAAACGCTGTTCTAACTTACGTAAACGACGATGCCGTTTGGAGCAACGCGCATAGGTCTGTGGAGAAGGAAAGAAAGAGAAAGGGCGAAAGAGCGAAGAGCAAATCGTGGGGACATTTCACACGCGAGAGAACACATGCTCGAGCCAGAAACTACGAAGTACATTGGAAAGGACAGAACAAGATGTGTGCCCGATGAAAGTACATTTTCCGGTTGTGTACTAGCGCCGGCGATACGTAGGATTCGCCAAATGCGCACTGTTCTTTCCTATTTTACTTTTGAAGACGGCTCAACGTCGTCGAGTTTGATATTTTCATTCTAGTATTTGTTCTGCTGATAATTATATATTATGATTATCGTACGCGTATATATTTTTATTTTCCATAGCAGAATAAGTTTCATTATGTTATCGTGTTATTTGATTAATTTTATTACACCATTATTGGTTTATCAAAAAATCGTCTCTTGAACGATAAACATAAGTTGGATACTTCATACATACGCAGATATACGTATGTAAATGTTGTACTTAATATAATTGATGATATCGATCAAATCTACCTATTCTATTTACTCGCACCAGCACATCCTCCATTATGTGAAACCTCAAATGTTATTCCTCAGACGAAAATGCTCTTTTTCGCGTATACGTATGTGTCTACTGTATATACGAACTACGTATATAGGTACGATGTTTCCACACTATCACCTATGCAATTTCAATGAGATTGGAGACGTTCGTTGCAATTGGAGGTTCCAAGAATAAAATGCTAACAACGTAGACGTAGAAAACCAATGGAGATTTCTGAACGTCAAATTATCGTACAGCGAATTTCTTATAGCGAAGTACACTGCGGATATTTATGCAATTTTACATTTTTATGAACACAACTGTAAAGATTTGTTTCACCTACTAAATATTGTAATTGGACATTTTATATACCTTTATTATGCGTATTTTGTACACCTCTGTTCCTCTGAGTTTCCCATTAAACCCTCTCCCTAAGACCCTAGAACATTTGCTACTGTGAAATGAAATACAAAGGCTGATTAAAAAACGCTTCATTGGAAACTGAGTGTATGTACACATGTACTTGCGTACAAATGATATCCGTAGCTGTATGTACAACTCTGTTCTTCAAGTGGAAAGTGTAATATTTTTAACGCGTTGATTGTCACGCTTGATAGCCAACGTCTTTTATTAAATTTCTTGGCGCGATCGAAACGTCGACTGAAAAATTTTCAACAATGTGGACTATTTGAATAATATCGGCAGACGACACGAGGGCAGAATATTGTGAACATATTTCAATTTATCGTAATTTGCAGGTGAAAATATATAAAATTCGCGTGACAGTCAAACGCGTTGGTATCAGTAGCTTTATAATCAGTGGGGTGTCAAGTCCGATCGTCATTTAGGAAACGATCAGTTGAATGGACAGCGAGGAGAAGCGGCGTTTGAAACTCGGAGATGATCCAGTATCGGAGGTAGCGGAAAGAGAAACGACGCCATGGCAAAATAAAACTTGAAAATAGAAACTGGCCGGGGCTGCGATATCAGTTTCCGCGAAACCAAATAATTTTTCCCTTCGGTTTGAGGAAAATAACGGGAAATATCGTTCTTTGAAGGCGAGGCCGATCCTCTGACGCGACGCGGCGATCCTGCGGTGCCGATGCGCGCGGGGAGTGAAAACGGCGAGAGGGAAAGAGAGAGAGAGGGAGAGAGAGAGTAACCATAGTAAGCTCGAAAAGCTCGAACAGCTCGAAAAGCTCGAAAAGCCCGAAAGAGAGTGTCACGTTTCCATGGAAACCTGGTGGGGCAACTCCGCCTCTGGACTTGCCGGTTCGATATCCTCTCGTCTGCTCCCTTGCTCCAACGTCAACGTGCTCCACATTTTTCCAAGCCGGCCTCGCCAAGCATTTTCCCTGTTAGTTCACCGAAGAAAAAAAGAGAAGTCATCGATGGCGGAGTGGCGATCTGAAAAACCTCTTTTTTCCAACGAGACGCTCCGATACTTTCGAGTCGTTCGAGGATCCTCGCCACCTAGCACTTTCGTGCTCATAACCCAATTTCCATTCCACGCTACTTTCAATTGCATTAGCTAGGGAATCGAGTAAAAGGACGTAACCGATTCGTTCGACGCGGATGTTCGAAAGTATACGTCGAAAGGGCTGACGGTGATCCAGAGATCGTTAATCGCGAATGATACAACGGAGCAATAATTTATCGCTGTTTCTCTTGTTTAGAATTTTTAAGAAAGAAGAATTTCGTTTATTTGCAATGGAACGATTGAGATGACATTTTTCGACGTTGGAATGTGCGAAGACACGAGAGAAGCGCATCTTTTCCAAAAACGAGGTACAGACATATTTACAGGATTTTTTAAGCTTCATACGTGATAACAAGTTTTGATGTTTAATTTCCTATTAATGCTTTGCTTTATCAAAGATTCTCCATATCAAGGATATTCTTCCTTATAGCACTTTTCCTCGAAGACACTCAACCTTCCATAGATTTCTAATACAATTTCTAATACACGAAACGTATCTGTCTAATTAGAACGTAATTTCAAATCTTTCGTTTCAAAGAAGCGGTCCCAAATAAGAAAGGTACTTTAAGTATCGTGCAGGTAAAGGTGGAAGTTAATTTAAAATAGGGTCGACTGCGGATTAGCGCGAAGATACGTACGAGAGTAGGTGGTCTGTTAAGATTCGTGGCCGCGAAATTTCGCGGAAATAAGTTTGAAGTGGCGCGCGCAAAACGTGGTAAAAGCTAACGTTGCCGATATCTCGGCTGGACGTGACTGCGACGTCGGTCCGAGGTCGAGGAACGTAGGTTTAATTTCGTTGAGTGCATCCAACGGGTGATCCGACGGGTCGACGCTACCCTCTGGATATGTGTCTATTCAGGAACATGTGCATGTAAGTCGCTATGCGCGCGCGCATCAGCGCCAACGCTAGCGATGGGCATTCAATGCACCCTCCGCTCGCTTTTCAAGCAAATCCACCGACTTAACGTTCACGGTGTCGTTTCGACATTGTCTACACGTAACGCGTAAAACGAGTTTACGACGATTACGATACACACGAAGACACGCTCAACTTTTTAGATCGAGTCGAGTCGCCTGTATGGTAGGGTATAGTAGCGTTTTTCTTTTTGGCTAAATTCGCTGGTTCGATGTCAACGACGAATCTTATCTCGAATCCGTAGACTTCTCATGCGACTAGAGAGAACGAGACAAGAAAAATCGTAACCAACGACTACATGAAACAATTTATCGCTTCTTACGGCAGCATCGAGCACTTGCTTCCATCGCTAGTGGCGATGGTAGTGCGCATAGTGTACGATACTTGACCGAATAACGCATAGACAAAAGATCCGTGATTCACTTAGGTACAATGAAAGTATGTCTCGCTCTCGAGCCACGACCAGAATCAAACTCTGGCGAAGTTCCGGCTTAAACCACCCCGTACATGCCCAACACCCGAAGGATAGGTTGGACCTGAATCAGACCAAGCCGTGGCCGCCATTATTGACCATCGGTCTTGATTAGCACGCTACTATTTTGTTTTGCTTCTTTCGAATCTTCTGACATTCGTGAAATGTCGCAGAGCTTTCCTTTCCACGTTTTCGTTGCTCCTTTTCGTCTGCCATTTATTTCTTTCGCTTTCCAGCGAAAGACGTTTGGAGATTTTCTGCTCGACAGAGCGGAAGGACATCTTTTGTTCATGAAAGAACCGAACTCGTCACTTATTCAACACCATTATCGTAGTTTACTTCATTGATGAAAATTCCTCCTCGTAAATGAGAAATAAGAAGGCTCCGTGCGAGAAGCTACGCTTCTTGAATATCATTCATGAAACTACTGAATCTTCCAAGGGGATAAAAATAACGAATAGACATTTTCATACTTACGATGAAACTTAATTCGATTTTTCGATTTATTTTAACTTATGAACGGAAAATTTCATTTTTGTGATTGGGTTAAGATATCCGCAGACTTGGATCATCTGTCTATCGACATAGTAAAAACGAATACTCGCGAATGTGGGAACAGTGCGAAATTTAATGAATTTTGAAAACTCGTCGAAATTTTGGATGACAGCGTTCCTTCAGATTGGATCATACTTTTATTTAAACGAGATACTATTTCTAAATTAGATTACGTATTTTTAGAAATCGGAACTTCTACTCGGATCGTTCTACTTCTATAATTCTACGCTATCGTGGGTATTAATCCCGCCTTAATTCGGATACTGCAGGCGCTTAAAATATTTTGTATCGTATCGAGTTTGATCGAGTTTGATCGAGTTTGAGGACGTTTGAAAATGAAACTAAGGTGCGAGTATGAAATTTTTGTAGTCGTACGAAAAAATGATACTAAATGATAGGAAATTCGATACAATTGGACTGAATCGATCGATACGTAAATGTTATAATAAATATATTCGTATACTTTTGGTGTCCGCTGTACGTTATGTTGGGAGCGTGGTTGCCAAACGCAAATCTTTCTAAAAAAACGATGCAAACTTTTTAAAGGAAAGACGCGTCCTTGTGAAACGGAAACTTGGCGAGCATGTAAACACGCTGATCGAAAAGCAAGACTTTACAGCGTTTTCACGTTCGATTTTCCATTCGATTCGGACGCATCTACCGCAAATCATTCCGAAATCTTGTACTAGGACGCGGCAGTGTCCCCCGCGCGGTTTCTCGCACGAGGGAGACAGGTTGCGGCGCAAGCGTGCCAACATCGATACCCCACCAGAATTTCCCCCTTTTAGGTAGCAGCTAGTGCGAGACGGTTCGGTGGCGGCCGTCGATGGTAGGGTGGAAACCTCTCCTCCGACAGGGCGATGCACGCACAGTTTTAGAGAACGTTCAGAACCACCTCCACCTTTCTATGCGTCCCTCCAAGTTCCCTCCAGGTCCCTCCAGCTCTCTGATCCTCGAGGTTGAAGCCAAGAACCCCGCGAAACCGGCTCCATAGTGCCGCGGTACCCGCTAATCAAATCGCACATTCCGAGATCTCGCGGCAGTGTACATTTTTCGGCCGATCCGGCCTAACTCAAAGACGATCGTTAACATTCGCGAAGAAATTCACTACCACTGGTTGTCGTTTATTTTTCAATCGCACACGCAGATGTGGATGAGATTTGTAAAGTATCGGTGATCGCTCATCGAATCGGTCGACGATCAATCATAGTGGACACAGTGAGGAAAGAAAAGACAAAAGCGACGAATTAAATGCAGGACGTTACCAAAACATCGACGTGGAAGGTTGCACGGTATCGTAAGCCGCGTTCTTCATTTACCTCCGAAAGTGAACCGATCGGTGCACCTTTTACGGTCAGTGTCTCCGCAGGAGATCATAAAAGGACAACGGAGAGATTAATTCGAGCAGGACGGGCCCATCGACGTGGAAGATCGGTCGCCGAACGGAATTCGGAGGATTCCCAAGAAAAGTCGTACGAAACTCAGAGACCCGGGAAAGAAAGTCATTGGCAGTGGACAGAGCGGGGGATAATCATCGTTGGGTGAATGGAGCGAACGTTTGCGGACCGATGACGAACTCGAGACGAGTTTGGTGCAGCCGATACCGGGGAAAAAACAAAAACAGAGCGTGGCAGGACGAAAATCGCGATTCAACGGCCGTGGAATTCGCCGTTTCTTACCGGTCGCCGCGGCGCGACTCGTATTCGGCTTGGAATCGCCGGACGAAAAGAAGACCCGCGACGAGCAGCGCCGGCCGAATCGTCCCAAAGTATCGCTGCTACGTGATTCATTGGGTTTTTCTCTCTATTGGCATTCGGGATTTACATCGGTCCCGGCCACGATTTCCATCGACACGCGTGTAAAAACCTCACGACCGCCCGCCGCTGATCAAAGACGAACAGCCGAGATAGACGCGCGCGCCGCGTCCAACAGATTAGAGGATAGAACTACCAACAAAGCCTTTCCTATCGATGATCTTCTTCATCCTATCTTCCTACCGGTCGTCGTCGTTGTAATCTTCTTCGTTGATCGTCATTATCGTCGTCGTCGTCGTCTTCGTCGTCGTCTTCGTCGTCGTCGTCGTCGTCATCACCGTCGAGCTTCCGTCAACCGGTACAGAAGGAAAGGACAAGGAGACTCGTTCGTTTCGACCGCACCTTGCCGAAACTCGTATTAGGACTGGAACGCGAGGAATAAGAAAGGCTCATCGCCTTTAGAGGTGGAGTTGTATTATCGTTTTACTGGTTGAACGTTCGATGTATTCGATGAAATATATCGATTACAAAGAAACGTAGAATCGAAGCGTACATGAGACGTATTTAAAAGAAATCGGGAAAACCTTGGGGTTTTCTGGTCCAAGTTATTGGGGATACCGTTTATCGCTTCCATATCGATGTTTTGGCGCTACGTCTCGTGTCAATTATAATGCAATCGCGGAAGTTTTTCGATGCACTTTGTAACATAACCGACTATGAAATTATCGAGCGTGATTCATGAAAGGCCTATTGGATAGAGAATCACGGAGCAGTCAGAGATAATCGCGGTGTGACTGGAGGAGAGCGACGAGCTGCTGATATCGTTTTAAAAGAAAATCTATAGCGCGAAAAGAAAAACGAGACAAGAATTAGTCTAATCGCGGACGCGATTTTACAAAGAAAAAGTGTCACGATCGGAGTAGCATAGCCAAGGTTATGGTCGAGATAAACCGAGACCAGTGAACAGCCTGATAAGACGTGGACCGTCGCTCTGTGTTTCAGATTGCGAGAGGGACGCAACGAGTACGCGGCTGGTTTCAAGTCCGCTCGGACCTCGTCTCGAGGTGCTCCCTCTTCCCGTCCTTTCGATTCTCGATTTCGATCTCGATTCACGTGATCCAATCGAACCGCAGGGAAGCGCAAAAATTCTGTCGGAGAATTTCAGTGATGCCGATCATCCGCCGCGGTGTCGTGCTTCGCCACTTTGAAGTGACAGTTTTCCACGAAACGATTTAACTATCGCGTCTCGGCAACGACCACAGTTCCATCACTCTGGTATCGTCTGGTTTCTTTTAATCATCCAGTGTCGACAAGTCAATTCGAATAATATAATCTTCTCCTCGCTGCTACCAACAGTTCGAAAAATAATAATTGTTACATTCACGTATCTTTCACGCAAAAGGATAACGCGATCGTTAAACAAATACCAACGCTATTTTAGCTGGCGTTCATTGATCGTCGAGAACGCAGCGCAAATACGCGAGACACGCGCGCACCTCGTGACCATCCCGCTTTATTAATGACAAATCAAGGTTTTTCTTCCCGCAAGAAACGCGGTCGAAGCTATTTACAAACAAACCGTTCGACATCAGCCTGCTGGTAACTGCACTCGTAAACATCTAGCAACGGTTGGCGCTCCGACGATCTACAAAACCGCGTAGACGTTGCTTATGCACGTGATACGCGATAGTTGAGCCGACGAGCGAAGCTCGAGCGTTCTCCCCTAAACAGGCAAAGTCATAGGAAGGTGACAGAAATAAAGAGCCTCTCGACGATCGATCGCCATCGACGTCCGCTCCGCGACAACGCCAACGAGATTACAACGGAACTTTGGACGATCGAACGATCAAACGATAAAAACATTGAAAACCGATCGTTCGCTTGGAACGGTTATTAAAACCGATCAGTCGGCTTCTCGAGTAATATCCGGAAGCGACGAACGGCTTCAACGAGCGACGAAAGTGAGTGTTGATTTCGCGCGAACCATCGATCCGCGCGCAACGGCACCAGTGTCTTCGATCGAGTGCAGCTGTCTGTAGGTCCAGTGAACGGACGATCGCGATATAGAATTTCGTCTCGCGTAACAGTTTGATTAGTGAAAACGTTAATCTGAAGGACTCGATCTTCGAGATAAAGACTCTCGTGATAGTGAATTTCGCGAATGAAAAGAGTCTACGAACTCGTACGACTTTCGACGAAAGAATTTCACGACGATATTACCGCGCCCTTCTGAATACTCCGTCACCGTGTGATCCGAGCTCGCATAATCGAACCGTTGATCTTCCCGAGGAAACGACGGTACTCGCAAAGAATCGTAAGTAACGCTTTTAACGAAGGAGTTTCGCGTCGAACAAAGTCAAACGATCGCTCTACGACGATAACGCAAGAGTGTTATACGTAGAAATCTGGTGTCGATCGATGCCGAAAGGAAAAGATTTAGGACAAAGTTGAGCCGATTTCGTTAGGACGAAGAACATCCGGCGTCGGTCAGTGTTCCCGTGACAGCTACTTCCCGGTTTATACTGGAGCTGTACTTGCCGTACGCACCACTGCCGGGGGGTGGCGGAATCCTCCCGGCGGTGAGCAGCGGACCTGGTTCTGGAGGGTGTCGTCCGGTATTGTTGGGTGGCGTCGATCTGTCCATGTCGGCGGCGGTGCAACCGGTCGCGACGCTGCCGACGCTACCGAGTAGCGGTCCGCCGCCGCATAATCCGCTCCATCATACACCCGGGGGATTGGCATTGCCGCCTTTGGGCTCGGCGCCGGTGATGATGCCGCGGCCACCGACGACCACCATGCCGTCCTTGGGCCCCTCGTTGCCACCCTCGCACCAGGACGCTGCCGATTTGGCCGAAGCTGCGCCCAACCAGGACGTCCTGTTGGCTCTCCTCGCCAGGAACAAGAACTTGGAAGGTAAGGATTCTTCAAATTTGCTATGTTTTTGCGCCACGCTCGTCAGACCCATAGTCTCGAACATCGAGGCGAATTTGTTGGGTCGAGAAATATTTTATTTATGGAGGGAACACGGGGTCGGATCAAGCTGGTCACGTGGTCTTCGGACCTTTCGGACGGATGTTTCTTTTGTTCGTTCAAGAGTTTAGACAATAAATTTTCGTGCAAGATGCATCGACTAAAGTCGAGGATTCCGTTGCTTACGAAGGTGCGTCACGGTTTACGTATTTGGCGGAAATGTTGCACGAGAAATGGAGAAATTGCGATGTTTGTTGATATTAATTGTTGTTATACTTACGTTAGGAAAGCACGCATGAAGTATTTTGTTGAGTATTTGAAAGAGCGAGTATTTGAAGTGGATGTAGAATCAAGCTACTTATTTAAACACTTTTTGATTATCGTTCTAGATACTCTGGTTTGTTTATCGATAATACGATCGGCTGCCAATACACAAAATGGAATATTAATCAATACTTTGTTAGAATATTAGAACTTTGACATACGGATTCTTCGATTCTCATACCGAGATAAGAATTATAAACGTTTAAGATACGTCCGCTATGTACGATTGTTTTACGTTCGAAACTGAGGACTCAAGTTTGTAATATTTAGCATAAACAAGTTGTAATTCCTAACGTTAATCGCATTTATGTGAAAATATTTTCCTAATCGCGATAGGCGTCGTTACACGCAAATCAAACCCAGCTATCGAGCTTAATCTTCTCGGAATTTCTTTTCGTTTTATTTCGGTTTTCCTGGTAATTGGTAATTCGTGGTCTTCGTACTTCGCACGTTGCTTGTATCTGTCACGAACGGTTTTATCATTTCTTAAGAGTTCGTCGAAAATTTCGTGTTAGGTAACGGTTATCGGTGTCGGTAGGTTGCGTAGTAATGCGTAGAACTTGTCTTGAACGTTGGCCACAATTTGAAGAAGGAATATGTGATGCAATTCGTTGCAGACATTAACATTGTTGACACGAAGATTATATTATCTGTATAAAAAAATATATCTGAATCCATGAAATATTGTAAGAGAGTGTAACGCGTTAAAATTTCCAACAAATTCAAATTCAAAGGAAAGTCAAATTCAATTTTATCGATGGCCAATTTAATTTTTGCAAAAGTCGAAAAAGTTAGGCGGTCGTAGGAAAAAAAATACGTCGCAATTACCTTCATAGTTTTATAGAAGCGTTCGTAGATAAGAAGTCTAGCAATGATAGTTCAGTCGCTATCGCAAGTTCTTATAATATCGGGTCAGGTTAAAATTGTTGTGCCACATTACGCGAACAGTAGCGAGTTCTCGATAAGAATGGTCGATCCGGATGATCGATAAGATTAATGTTCAGCTCAAGAGTGAATGATTATTACATTTGGGCCACCTTTCTATCGATCTCGAAATATCTCGTTTTTATTAATAGGAGACACCAACGCCGAAACATTTAATCTACGTTGGAAAACTGATATTTTGCAGAAGCATCGATAGTTTCGATTCAATTAAAAAATATGCTTAATACAATTTAAAAAGAGATACGAAATAATGGCAACATACGTGATTGTATTCGAAAAATGGTTCGTTACGTTGCCGCATTGTCTGTAAAGAAAGATATATTTTGTATATGTACATTTTATCATTGTAACGAAGATTAAGACAAATTAAAAAGCGGCAGCGATTTACTATTAATCTATTTAATTAAATCGCGGCTACAAATTTACTATTTCTCAGTCGTTGCCAATAGCGACGGTAGTTCTATCTACTTGCGCGATTTAACTTTTTATAACTATATTGATGAATTTAAATATTTAAAGTATTATTTATCGACGTAGGTGTTAGATAAAAGTTAACGAGAAAAACTGACGATTTGTATATATTGTTTTTTATAATTCTTTTTATTTGAGTTCGCGTTAATTTATTTTTATCGATATTATTAGTTTAATACAAAGAGTTTACGAGATATTCCAATAGAAATGTCCGTAAATGAAGATTAAATTTAAACTCAAAATCTGCGATCAATGGTGCGATTTATTATCGACGTACTTTTTCTGTACACGACATATTTTGTACTTGCTACCCCATAATTCTCAAAAACTTTACATTATTGCTATATAGATACACGAAAGAAATTAATTATATTGTAAGAAAAATTACGAAAAGCGCGATTAAAATACATATATATTTTTTTTCTTTCTATTCAACAAAAATTTATTTTCAGAAAGTAACGTGATCCGTCTGTTGGAACATGTGATTTTGCGGAATATTGCTAATTCACGATGGAATATTTTCCGTCATGTTATCGGTATGTTCTACGTGTAATCTCTAAAATTTGGACATCTAGGCAGGGCAAGGTTTACAGTTTATTGTACAGTTTGCTACATACCTTGAGAAACATATTCTAAAGCTTTCGGTTATACGTAGAAATTTAATTTAAAATTTTAGTTCAAATACTAAAACTTATTTACTTGTAAGTTTCTATATTTTAATGGAAAGCGAAGAAAATTTGTCGACCAATTTTAATTATCGAAATGTAAAATGAAATAAAACGTATGTATGAAAGTAATATAAAAATAGTTATATAAATCGGTATAATTTCCAATAACTTTGTAAATTTTAACTAAATTAAAATAAGATAGGTGTATGAAAAAGATGAAAAATACTTTCTTTTTAAAGTCTGACAGTAATTTCTGACAAGTAGATTTATCTATGTGTCTTAAAATTGTAAAGACGAGCAGAGACATTAATGTTTTATGTCTCATTTGTTTTTTCATGCCTGTCTTCAGGCAAGATAAACGATCCTCTGCATTAATGTATCGAAATGGCGGTAGCCTTTCGCGTTTAACAAATTACTTTGCGCAAAGGATTCACGTACTTTGCCATACTCTTTTGCTTTTTTCATATTTCGTTAGAAAACTAGGAAACGCAAAATATGAAATCGTTACTAATACGATATCATATTTTTCTCCCTAGAGGAATCAGAGTCATTTGATCCTCTTAAGCAACTTGGTGATTTTAATGAATTTTCGTAACGAGTGTCGTACGATACACTTTTTGATTTGCACGTACTTTTTTCTCTCTTTTTTTTTATATAGTTTATTTTGGTTTTTACAATTTGTCCTGAAGGACATTTGGTAAAGTGTTATATCTAATTGGTAATAAAAAAATAAAATAAAAATAAATATAGCATGTGGGTGGCTACCCCCAGCGGGGTGCCAGCTTCGTGTTTTCTAAGTTATATCTTTTATGTTAATTTGCACGTATCAAATAAGTTTTTAGTTAGGGCAAAAAAAACTGTTCTTTAGGCTCGTAGTTATTTTTTTACACTTCCTTTCGCGCATCTTTTACGCTTGTTCCGCAAAGCAAGGCATCGTGTGTATTATTTATGCAGTCGATTTCGGTGAGTGAAACAGGCCGAAAAGGTCGAAGATTCTTGAATTATGAATGCACCTGTTCGAAGATTCCTTCGTTTAATCGCCACGTTTATGAATAACAATTTTCTATTCTTAATCATGCTCAATTTGTAACTTACGTACCTCGACGTATTAAGCTGTGTAAAAATGCATTTTCGGCTATCTTCGCGTAATTAGTCTTCGTTCGTTCCTTTAATTTGCCTATAGGAGGCAGACTCGTTAGATTTAACAATAAAATATTTTTAACGCAACAGCTTTTGCAAATTTCTCGGAAATAATAATTTTGACGCTTCGATAGAATCGACGTGGTTATTTCTGGATCATACTCGATGACTCATCTAACATCCTTAGATGACATTTAATTAGTCGCTTATTTTACTTTTATACGCACGTAGAGTTTAGAATTTAACACGGTGGTTATATTTGATACAATCAAGGTATTCATAGAGAAGTATCTCGCCAACTGGTTACTAGTTGAGATCTGTAATTCTAAATTCTTCGTAGGAAGTAAATTTAAATCGGAATTTATCTTCTATTAGTAAGATTAAACGGATTAGACTTAATATTGGTAGTGGTAAACCAAATTAAAATATACGTAACTTGTAGTAATATTAGAAGTTGCGAAATTCCTTCGAACGTAACGTTAGTCGGATATATCGATTTTCTCCTTTTGCAAATTTTCCGACACTCCATAAAATAAAATTTACCACTTCGAATTCGAACGTTGAACATCAAGCAAGAAATATAAAACGCGTACAAATCTAACGAAAAAATAAGTAAATTATCATTTTTCGGCAGACATTGGCCAAACAGAATTTTGAAACGGTCGACTCGTTCAAATGCTTCTTGATAACAAAAGGTAGGTGTTGGAATAGTTGGCAGGTCCGCGTAAAGGTTTTGTTAAAAGAGCGCGGTGAGGGTGGTGGATATTTTAATAAGGTAAGTGCTGCAAGGCCGGTTGCTATGCCATTGGGGCGGTTTAATCATGTAATGTGTTCGGAGGCTCGGCCACCCCACAATCAATACGGTATTGCTTCAGCACGATAGCGAATGTGCTTAAATCTAAACCTAAATCTAAACTGAGGCCCAAACAACAGGACCTAAACTACACGTCGGTTATTCTTCTCCACGTTATAGCCATCGATTAAACCTTTCCACCTAGTTAACCGTTCGTTGCTATATTCTTTTCCACCCGTTATACCAATCTTACGACATCGACGAGCGTAACACCGCGAATAATTCCTGTACCGTCAAGAATTTCTAATTACACGCGTCGATTAGATTATTTATACGTACAAGAAAATGGAAACTGTTGCGTACTTTCCATTAGTATCCAATATTTCCGATAGTATTTTATTATTTTCCTATTTTACTATTTTTCCATTGAACGAACTAAGAAAAAATCCTTTCCAGCTTACGAATAGAATTTTTTAAACATCAAACCTCCTTTCCTTTTTCTAACTAACACGAGAGGTAATATAAAAATTGGAGGATCACAGTGGAAATAAAAATATCTTTAGAACCAATCGTTCGCAGACTCGAATAATCTAATATTTAGCACATAACATTACCACGGTTGTCATTTAACACGTTTATCAGAGGAACAAAATTTCTTCATTCTTGTGACGAAATTACAATACCTAGAAATATCTTGAGAAAGTTGGGGAAATCGGTAATCTTCGCTTTAACACTGGAAACAAGCAAACATCTTGATAATAAAACACGCAGAGGGAAACACGTGGGAGAAAAGAGGCGAAACGGAGTCAAACAAAATTTTGACTAAGAAGACGAGGACAGGAGAGAGTAGCGCTTTGACAAGGAGTAGAAAGCTCCAATGAGGTTGTCAAGCATCCCTCGGGTAACTGGTAACCATAGGAAACGGTGGCTCATGGCGAATAGCAGTCGGATGGAGACGAGGGTGGAAAGAAAATGGCGGCTGGTTAGAGGGCGCGTAGTATTCACGTGCAGGGGTGGAAGAGTCGGCAGGAAAATGAGGACGAAGGTTCGTATCTTTGTTGCCGAAGGACGATGTATCGGCGGCTTTGCCGCGTTCAAAGAGAGCCCGTACCTTAAGATTCCTGTCGAGCTGACGCGCGTGTGCTCGCCTTCAGACGTCTTTTTCGTTTAGAGCTGGCCAAAGCCGATGATTGGAAGACTCGATCGTATTACGGCTATAGAGGAAGCTTTCCCGCTAAAGGGCTGCTGAATCCGCGCGCCGTTTTATGGGATTCGTAGAGGTTTTCCTTTTGCTTGGTCTCCTTTTTTTTTTTCTTCGTTGATCGTTTCCTTCGGATCTTTTCATTTTTCGTTTGCCCATCGCGATGAGAGTAGTCGTGCACGAATTAACGTTCGCGGTTTCGTTGGACAAAGTGTACGAATTACACATCGGTTCTCTTATTCGCATTTTGTTAAAGAATCCACTTCTCCGTTTCGCGAAGTTTGGAACTAAAGTTCTACGCAAAGTCCGTGATACAGTTGGCGATAAGACGCGCAGGGAATTAAAAGGAAACAAATATAGCAAATTTTTATCAGGCGAAAATCAATACAGGATCTCAATCCTACGACACTTACAAAACTTGTACTTTACGTTGAAATGCTACGAAGCAGCGATCCAACGTGAAAACCCAATACCGTTGTACTTGGCGCAATTCCCTTCGAGTTCAAGTTAATCGAAACTTCAAACGTCCATCCATGTACGACATTGAAACAGGACGTAATAAAAATTGCAAATTCCTGGAAATACATACGCAACATGGAGTAAAAAAATTATAAATCTTCCTAACGATAAAAGCAACACAATCACGAAAACACGAAGAAATTTTGCTTAAGAGCAAAGAATCGACACGCGATGACCGTACTACGGGGAAGAAACGTTCATGGTAGTTTCAGTACGCATCGATTAGGAGCGACAAGGCAAACAGTAAATTTTCTGACGTAATAAAAAGTTGGTCGATCCTTTTTCTTTTCGTATAAAAGGAAGAGGAGCGTTTTCCCACCTACATTTCTCTGGCAACGAAATGCTCGCGGGCCGGCGAGAAGGGAATTGCTTTCCAAGTCGAAAGTTTTCTGCGGTGGCGGTGGTTTTTCCTATTTTTTTATGGTATCGCCGCATCTCCTCTACCCAGCCACGGCCAGAAGCCCCTGGAAAACGAACCTCCGGCGACGGCTGCTCCGGCACGGCGTTTCCTTCGTTCTATTCGTTTTCTCACCACGACTTCGCCCCCCGAGTGACCACTCCATGTGATACATCGACGTGGTAACGTCGTTAAAACAGCGGTTATCGACTCGCTATAGCTAGTTTCTGTCTTTATGAAGAAAAATTATTGGCTACTGCACACCCGCTTATCGATGGCTGATCCAATGTGTCATTCTTACGAGCCTCGTTTCATCGTTTTAGCATTACGTTACGAGAATTACGATTTTCCACGTTTTGCAAATAACGATTAGATAAAACAACTAACGTATATGGAATTAAACAATCTGATACAACGTTTGTTTGTCACGTCGTATTTGATGCGAGTCGAAAAACTCTTTTAAACTCCGTTTGGAAAATGTTGTTTTCAGGTAAATTTGATGCCCGCTATTCTTTTGGCGACGTTAACCTACCAAGGGCCAAGCGACAATCTCCTTTAATATTACAAATATTTGTTTCAAATGTTCTTTTAAT
This sequence comes from Bombus pascuorum, assembly GCF_905332965.1. NCBI lineage: Eukaryota > Metazoa > Arthropoda > Insecta > Hymenoptera > Apidae > Bombus > Bombus pascuorum. The sequence goes on along the minus strand of NC_083488.1, from coordinate 1,403,541 downwards.
TTCATCAAAAAACGAAATTTGATAATATCGTATCGATGGAAAAAATATCGCGAATGAATCGCGCCGATCCTCAACAGGTTGCGATTTAAGAAAATTTCTATCTCTACTGGAGAGTTATATGTTTAATTATTAATTTATTTCGTTGCTAATTTTATTATTAACTTTCGCTTGTAATGAATTCCATAAATGAACATTATAAAGGTAGGTACTAATTTTCAACTATACGTATCTTTGTTAATATATATCCAGTTACATATCCAATGAACAATGAATCAGTTGATTCATATAGAAACCTCAATACGTATTAGGTATGTATTAAAAAATTATTTTCTGGTATTGTTATTAATTGAACTTTAAAATCGAAGGAAATATTTTCCTCATTTTTATATCTCTAAGTTTCTATTCATCGTTTAAAGAACTTCCATCGTTCCAAATATTACATAAATTCGTTAAATATTTGTTCAATCGATTTGATAAAGGTCTTACATATCGTCAGCAGATTTAAGATAAGCCTAAAAGCAAAAATGTAATAGATTATCTATTTTAGAATTCTTATATCGCGAAATTCACTATTATTCAGACGTAGGAATGCTTGGCAATAAGCATGGCGTATTATCCTACTTTTCTACTGTATTTCAAAATACCTAAGTAATCTATAACTGTAACGAAATCACATGTATCTTATATCTTATAGAGTTTATAAGATACAAGCGAGCATGGAATCTGTGGATCCGTAAGATCGTGATAAGTAGTGTACGAATAATAAATTTTAGAATTTAATTTACAAATCGAAATAAATTCTGCAGATCTTAACGCGATCGAAAGTAAAAATAACACGATAGAAAAGTTAACGCGATGTTGGTCCTTAACGGGTTAGAGATCAAGATTTCTAGATCTGTAATAATAAGACACGCGACTCGTAGATACAACTTAGAAAATATACGCAAATTCGTAGATGCGCAAAGTCTAGATCTGTTTCTCTGGATGTAATTGTCAATTCAGCGTATAAATTGCAAAGGTTCGCGAATAAAACTGGATGCCGGTGTTACGGCCTCGTAACTCGCTGGCGAATAGGAGGGCAACGTAAAAAGTTGGTAAAGTCGAGAGGCGGCTGGCTTTCCACCGCTAGCGATCCTGTCGCGAAAATTAATGCGACGATAAAACACCGCGAGGACACGGAGAAAGGCAAATGGCGTGTAAAGTAGCGTCTGGGAAAGGATCCGCTCCTGTGTCCTTCAGGCACGCGTCAAACAGCCAGGCATCGAGTTACCGCGTCTCACCCTGTAGCTATTACGTCGCTGGTGACTTTTTTCCTTTTGTGACCGATCGAAGTCCACCCATTTCCAGTTTGACGTTTCAAATTCAAGGTTTGATCGATAGTTCTTTTTTTTCTTCTCTCGAATCGCTTTTTTCCCTTCTTCTTGTTTCAGTTTTCGTTTTCCGTTCTTTTTTCTTTTTTTTTTCGTTCTTGGAGATACTCGTGGGATCGCGACTGAAAATTTGTTCGACCAGATGATGCTATTTAGCAGTACGCGAACGAATGTTAAATGTCAAGACTGTTGTTATTATGATAGACTTGAAAACACCAGCTCGATCTTTGATTATTTGTGTAAACAAGTTTACTCGACCTAGGTACGCAAAAATCATAGTAGAGACATGCATGTTCTAACTTATAAAACTTGTTTAACTGATAACGCTCCGCGACGAGAGCCGACCTCCTTTTCAGAGGCAGACATCCACGCGAGTTGGCACATTTACTAACATCGAGATAACGCTGTTATACTATAGTCTATAGTAAGTATACACATGTCATTGATTCGGCCGACTGACTGAAGAGTAGGTACTCCTGTGCGATAAGATTAAGAAACGTCTTCGTCGTTTGCTATAAATGGCCAACTTTGGCGAATTTATGTTGATGAAAATTGTTGTTACGTTACTATTAACTATACGCCGATACAAGCGAACGTTGACAGGAATTTGCTATCGTATGGAATTAAATCGATAGAGATGTTTGCACGCTTCGCTGTACGTTTTCCAGCTACCAACTAACTATACCGAATGCTCCTACATACATAGGTATTTCGTTATATAATAAAGGCGTTGTCGAATTAACCGATCTTCCGTTATAAAATTATTCGATAAAACGGGCGTGTACAAAGAAATACGAATCCGTGAATCGTTAACATCAGGATTTTGTTTATCGTGGTGATACGAGCCATTATACATTTAGATAAAATTAAGATGTAGATAAGGAGGATAGATTTAAAACAATCTAAATGGATTAAAATTAGCATTAAGTCGATAACATTTTTGCAATTATATAATAATATATCTCGGCATTGATTTTCTAGCTATTTCATTTACAAATAGAAAATAAAACGTTATTAATTGTGCAAGCATACATAGAAAATACTCTTAGGCTATTAAATATACAAATACATATTTATTATTATTGTTGTTGTTGTTGTTGTTGTTGCTGTATTTTAATGGCCTTTAACATTCAGTGGAACTGTCTTTCACGTTTATCGTTGTCTAACACGACCATTCAGGCTGCATATTAACCTTTTATCAATGTCTATTTGCAGTAAATATCTTGTAACTTCCACGTGCGCTTTTCTATCAGTTTCTTTAGCTAATATAGATATTAGCATCTCGCTACACCGTTAATGAAATTTCAGAATTTCAGAATTTCAGTACACACTCCTGCTTTTGTATTTATAAAAGTATCCTATGATAAGAGTATTTAAATACGTCAATAGTATGAACGTTTATTTCGCGTACCAAACTCCTACGTCAATTTATAGAAATCGGTGCAATTTTCATCTACCTGAAGCACCTTGACTCGTTTATAAATAATCGGAGCAGAATATTCGCTTTCTATCATCCGCAAAGTCAAATGATACCACGGTATACGGTATACACAAGGAGAAACACCTTCTCATCGAACCAGCAACTAACCAGTTGAGCAAACTCCGGAAATTTTCACTCAGAAGAGCATCAGAATGGCGAACAAAGCTTTCGAAGGGATTCGATCACGAGTCTAAGCAAACATCAAGCCGCAAGAGCAATAGGCAACGGCAAAATACCGTGTAATCCGAAACGTTACGCCGAAAACTCGAGGGCTCGAGGGGGTTGGTGTTTCGTGTGGTTCGCGTTTCGTTATACGTGGGAACGCGTGACTCGGGGTTATTTTTCTCGTAGGCAGTGCTCGTGGCTCCTTTCGGGCTTTGCGGTTCGGTTTTTCGACGGCGAACGCCGAGCCCGTTTTTCCGGCGCCACGTGACTCCACGATGAAGTTTCGGCCAGCGTAATCACGTGCGCCCCTTCCCTGCCACGCGTTCCCCCATTGTTACGCGAGTTTACGCGATCGCAGATTAAGTAGCTCTTGATGGGAACTAAACACCGTTTAAACCGCGCGCCTCCGATACTTACGTCTACTTTAGGCTGCGTAAATTTGTTAATAGCGTAGCGATTAAAAAATGTGGGTTAAAGAATAGTTGAACACACAGGGATACGGTGTAAGAGCATGGAATGCTGGCGGTGCTTCGAGATTAGAAATTTCATCAAGATTTTAGTCAATCGTTTGATACGCGAGAAGAAGATTGGAAATTTCCAAATTTCATACCATCTTGTATAAACAATAGCTGCGTAACAAAGATACTTCGTCCCTGAGTTTGACGATTAGATTTTCTAATTTAATGTAGTGTAACTATAGCTAACTATTAAAATCTACAAACATTTCGAGCGTAAAATTCAATTATTTATATCTTGAAAGATAAACCACGATGAATATTCTTAGACGTTGTATTTACATTGTATTTACTGCTCCAACATTTTAACAAATACCAGGTACAATCTGTAATCGTTATCTTAATTTTGTAGGTTTCGACTTTCGAATTTCCTTCTTTTTCTTTTTTTAACGAAAGTTACGTATACGTATTACAGGGTAGGCGATCGTTGTGTTTGCGTACGAAACAAGAATTTTGCATACTTGGTTTCTAAATTCTATGACGATTATAATTTGCGATACGCGGCGAAGTCAACGGATTGCGAGTAAAAGGAAAAAGACACGGATTAAGCTTTGTATCTCGTGTGTCTACGTATATACGTGAGTAAACGAGAATAAAAAAAGTCAAACATCGATCGTTTTTTTGTTTATTTATGTCAAACGTACAGGAAAATCACATAGCAGCGTCGCTTATAAATAATTTTACTGTAAATCCACAAACGATCGAACGAAAGGTGGATGACAAATCAGAATATTGTACAGGTAAGTCCGAGCCGAACGAACGTAGTACTTGTTTGCAGGTAAATTATTTATGATCGTACCGCGAGAAAAATGTTGTCGAGTTGAAACACGCCTGACACAATGTCCCATAAAAACGTTACGGTGCTTGCCAGGCGAGCATTATCTCAACGTTTTTACGAAATTTTACAATAAAACCACGAACCAGACTATAAAGAAAATGTGTTCGTCAGATCGTCAACTGTAAACAATCTGGAAGAAATACTTTAACAGACCTTTTTATTCGTTTTCCAACTTATATGATTTTCTTCAACATCGAATAAATCTTTTCTTTCTTATTATTTTATTCCTTTCTACATTTTTTATTTTATAAAGAGTACGTTATTTCTAAGTTTGGTCTATGATTTTCTTTAATAAACTTAATTAGTTTATTTTTCTCCTTTTGTTTTAGAACGGAAGATCAAAACACCAAGCTGTTTTCCGATCAAGGAAGAACGTGAGTCTTTTTTAATTTGATATTTCTTTTGACTTTTGTTCATTTCTGCCCCCCTCCCCCCTCTTTTACGTTTCTTTAGTTTTTTATTACGTATTGTTTTTCTTCTTCGTTTATATATAATTTTGTGCGTTATTACGCGTTATATAGGTAATGTAGTTTACAAAAACGATTTAACAATCAGCAATTTGTATTCCAAGCTATACAGGTTATCTTTTATATATATATATAAAATAATAAAATAAAATATATATATATCATAAATTAAAATATAAGAAAGAGACAAAATATAACATACATCTTACAGTCTACACACTTATTTTTCAAGAAACATTCGCACTATGTACCTAGATATTCGCATACAAATTCTTCATTTTCTAACGAGTTTCAATCAGGAACGAAGGAAAATAGGTTTATGTTAGATAGGAAAAGAAATTCTTTTTACCCGCGTGCATAAATCTGATATTAATTTCAAATATTCTAGGGGCAGTAAAACGTTATAATAATTTTATCTTTGAAACTAATCCATTTTGATATATTTCTTGCTATCGCAATATATGACGAGAGATAGGAGTACTAAAGTACTTAATATTCAAAATAATTCTAAAATGTACAGATACGACGCAACTCGAGACAAGTCAAACGTAACTAAAACATACCGTTCGACGATTCGCAGAAATCCGAATTTTTCATACGAATAACATTCGCGCGTTCTCTTGTTCTCCGTTTTAAATTACACGAACATTTTCACGTTCTATCACGACTATCCACTTCGTCACAACCTAATTTCAAACGCTCGATGATGATTCGATTTTACGTATCTCCGACACTTGGAAGTCCGCCACTCGCCGTAAATAATAATCGTACTAAATTCCAACTTCCACGTCACCTACGAACAATTTCGACTAAATTTTGACAAAATCTATCGACATCGAAAGCGGAAGAAGATCCCTCTCAAGCCTCGACCCTTACCTTTTTCAAGTGGCTATCAAAGTTCGTTCGTACAGAGGGGTACAACGTACAAGCACGAAACATTAAGTACTAGAAGGCCATCGACTCTGTCCCATATGTCGTCAAAGATATAGCGTTAAGCACGGCAGTTGGTCGCACTCGTCGGTACAATGGAATTGTTACGTGCGATTAGGAGCTACATTTCGAGTTGTTTATCATCGAACCGGGGCCATCGTGCCAAGTTTCAAAGTCGAGTGACATAGTTCTCGTGAAAAATGCGGGTGCTTCTAGTACAACGTCTACTTACGACCCTTCGTATATCTTCAGGATCATCAATGACGATTTATTCGACGCTTTCGAGCATTATGACGCTGAATTTTTCAAAGTAAGATTTTTATCTGCGAGCTTGACCGATGCAGGAAATAAATACGTGTTCCATTCGCACGTGTTTTCTATTCAGTTGAGTTTGCCAATGTGCATCGCTTGCAATTGAAATTTACTTTTCCACGCGCGTTTACTCGCGTTCCATTACTCGAACGTTAAGTCGAACGAACGTCATTTTTATGTGTATAGAATAGGACAACAAAGTCGAGGAATAAAAACGCGTAAGTCGCAACAAGAAGGAAAAGGGTAACACGTACGAGGGAGGACGCGATCTTACGTCGCGAAAAGAAGACGCGTGTTACACACGCGTGCACAGTGCACGTTCATTGACGCACATGGTGGCAGAAACGACAGGGCACCAGTTGTTCCGGCACGCTCCTGGCACGTGCAGCTCACGTGGCGGTTCGGACGAGTGGATTGTTCATTCCAACGTTTTGTAAGCCACTTTTGTACCAACCCGAAAGAACATCGGTCTCGTTGCCAATACGCTTACCAACACGATAATAGAAAATAATTGATAAAACCAGTAACGCACTGCGCTCACCTGCAGATATGGAATTTAGTGATTCATCGGGAATTATACTTGCGTTATATATTTGCGTCTACGCGTTTCACATTGCTACGAATTTGGTGAATAGAATCTTTTTCTTTTTCTTTTTTTTCTTTTATTTAGTAGATTATTTACCATCAATTCTCATACAGAATTTTAAGTAAATTATTTTGGAATGGTACTGTAACTTGGATTATAAAAGTTTACGATTCTAGTTGAACCTAACGCTTCGATCTAAAGGGTATTGCCATTTTAGTCTGCGCATCTGATCCGTCGTGTCGAGTAATTGGGTGACTAATGGGTTTTGGTGCTTGTTAACTCTTATATTATATCTGTTTCTGAACTTGGATATTTCTTCTTCGACCGTGGGTATCTTAAGGTCGCGATTATCGTTTCATTGGTAACATACCAATCTATCAAGGATCTTAGAGTTTTTGTTGGAATCGTTGGAGAATTTCTATGTCGGAGTTGCTCGCTGTTCCCCATAGTTGGATCCCATAGGTCCAAACAGGTTTTAATACGGCTTTATATAGCACTATTTTACTCTGCATGTTTAAGTTGCAGCGTCTGCCAATGAGCCAGTAGAATACTTTTAGTTTTGTTTTCAATTATTTGGATTTGTCTACGATGTGCCCTGTCCATGTCGTTCTTCTGTCTAGAATCACGCCCAGATATCTGACTGAATCTTTCTTTGGAATTGGCATATTATTTATGGTCACCCGTGGGCAGGATTGTTTTCGCAGTGTGAAAGTTATATCATTGGATTTATTTTCATTTATTTCGAAGTTCCATTTGTGGAACCATTCTTCCATAGAGTCGAGATTTCGCTGGAGAGTCGAGGAGGCAATTATCGGGTCTGAGTGGGATGCTAACAAAGCTGTGTCATCGGCAAATGTCGCTGTGGTTATCTCTGTTAAAGTTGGTAAGTCGGCACTGTAGATGGTGAACAGCAGAGGTCCGAGGACACCGGCTTGGGGTATGATAGAATCTTTGAATCTAATTTATCGCTATATATCTGATTATTTATCGTCCAACTCCTGGAAAGAAGAAACTACGAGACAGAAACTTCACGTGCAACGAAACTTCGATGAACGACGATCTACAAAATTTACGATCTACGAATTAGATGGGTAGCTCGTATTTTACCGCCATCCGTACGAGATATAGAGCGATTGACTCTCGACTGGCATCGATAATTGCTGGGTGAACAAAGTTTTTAATACAACATTTTTTTCGCTTCTTCGTTGTGCAAGGATTATGGGACAGGCAATGTGGCGTGGCGACGTTTACGCATTGAATCGATAATGCTCACCAGTGTCCACAACTCCATTAAGATAATTGTGCCGCCGCTTTATTTCTCCTTGCATTTGTTCATCTATCCGTCTGACTATCTGTCCCGTGTGCACGAAGAGAGACGAGAACGACGAAATAGAAAGAAGGCGAACCAACAAGCCAGTCTTACAAGAGCGAGTTCGCGGACTCGAAACTTGGAGAACCGGAAGGCTAGTTTGTATTACGCTACCGTCTGACCAGAATGCTTTCATTATACCGTCCCGACAATACGAGAATCTACAACCTGAGCTTGCTTTCTGTTTTCTCAGACGTCCCCTTGATGTTTGAGTATCGTCTAGAAATAATTTGAAAGCAGAGTTTTTTATACGGTTTCGTAATTCATAGCTCGTTTCAAGTTTGACGAAGGAATGGCTGTTTAATTTAGTTCTTGCTTGCTTTTCGCAATCGTGGAATCTCAAAGAAATACGCAGGTGAAACGCTTTTATAAGTTTTCAACCATCAAACATTCTTCAATTAATAAATATCCCGATACTTCTTTACCGAGATAACGAGAAAATCTAATCAAATTGAAATTATTATTTTACTACGAAAAGATTACAAATAAACGGTGCAACGCTAACTTTAATATCTATCTGTTTGTAATAAGAATTCGTTACGAAGAATACGTAACTCTGTATTAGATTGAGTAATTAAAAAAGTTATTACGATAAATAATATTTCTTCGAATGCTAAAAAGGTTCCTGATAAAAGGAAAACAGAACGCGACAGAAAGAATAGAATGGTTGGGTGTTTTTGTTACGACATAATCTCGTGAGAAAGCTTTTAAAGGAACCATCGAATGTCTTGTATTTTACACAGGATTGAAATAACTGTTTCTCATAAAAGGTAAGAGGAAGAGAATCGCATCGTGGCGAACGATTACACCGCGAACAAAGAGCCTTTTCGATTCCATCAAAAAGTCAGTTTGAAAACACAGTGGAAATGGCTCGCAATGGATGGTTAACAATTGCAGTTGTCAAACATAGAAATTAAAGAGCATTGTAGCAGAAGCAATGTAAAAACTTGCGCACAAAGCGCCTTAGCTGCTAAACAACGTTTCGAACAAACGTCCTGGCTGTCTTCATGGAGTGGTCGGCTTAAGAGCATTGAACGGGTCACGTGTCGACCCGTGTCCACCGGATGTCATGGTTTTGTTGCATTTAACGCCTCTTCTGCGGACCATTCACTCCGTGGTAAAGCCATGGGCGTTTCCTTTTTCCGCCCAAATGATCGACCGACTGGTTCAAATGAAACGAACGTGCTTGTCTCGGCTAAGACGACAACTGAATTCTCACACGAATTAGGATTTCGAAAGTAATCGAACGAAACAACTTTTTGCCAAAGATGTAGGACGATCGCGATGAAATCAGAAAATGGAAATATTAAAAGGGAATTTTGCTTTGAAGAAATCGATAGTAATCAGGCAAAGATCGACTTGGACAAGGATATTGTTAATGAAATGTTACGACTAACGAGTCATAAATTACTAGTAGCGATTGGTGGTACTTTTATAAGATTGGAATAAGTTTGATAATAAAATAAATAAAATTGTACAAGATAAAAATCTCCGGATTATTCTATTCGATGTGAAATCTTAAAGTTATAAAAGAGAAATCGAAATCTATTTAGCGATCTACATCTTGTCGCACGTTGTTCTCTACAATGTTGAATCGTTTACATTCGCAAAATATCAAAAACCATAAAGCAAAATCCATAAAGCGAAAGCGTATTATAAAAGCATGCGGCCAGTATCGGTTTCAATCCGATTATCGAATCTATATCTCTATCATATAATCCAATGAATTTAAATGCACGTCTTTATATCTTTGGAAAATTTGATCAAAGAGAAATAACAAATCGATATATGTATTTCAAGACAGAGGATAAATAATCTTTGACGAACACTTTCACGTCATTCATAAATATATTAAGCAAATTTCACAAATATTAGCACGCGATATTATCCATACAAAAATAGACCGTACCTGCGTGAATTATTTCAAGTGTCTTCGATATTTCCAATATAGATATCAATAAAACGACGCATTATCGAATAAGATTTATCGTCACTTTTTCCTGAATTTCAAAAGAAAATGAAATTTTAAACGTATGTAAAGGCGGTAAGAATGTTAAAAAGAAATTAAAAAAAAAAAAAGGAATGACGTTACTAGAGGGACTATTTACGGAAAAACAGATCTTCACGGACGATTACGCGGTGGAAGCATGGGAACTGGGCTACGGGACGTCCCGATTCGCCCATAAATCTACCTGCAATTTGCAATGCATGCCATGGACACCCGTGAGGCATTCCTCTGGAAACGCCGCGCCGGCATTCGTTGTCGCTCGTATTCGTCGTGTACGTAGGTGTGGCAGGGCGAGTATTGTCGCGCAAAACTGTTTCTGTCCACAATAGTCAATGACAAAACCGCGAATCGGTGACCGTGATGAATCGCCGCTCTTCTATTATATGTTCGCAATAGCGCGTTCTGCGACTGGATAAAGCCGCCCAAGTTACCGCTGTTTATTTTCATGAATTATTCCTATCCTTAGTCCACGGTCTAATTTATCGATTGTTAAAAGTTTTTGCAATGTCCTAACTCGTGTCCCGTTCTCTTCTTGCAAAATAGCGGTATTTTTCAGGAAGAAAGTTCTCCTATTTCGTCCTTTCTCTGTTTCTCTATCTTTCAATCTCCTCGCTGCCTTTCCTTTCTTCCTCCTCTTCTTTTGATCGATGAAATGTTCGAGATTTCTGACTACATAGGTATTTATGTAGCTACCGTACGTCAAAATTAAAATCTTTGCCTTAAAAATTTAGTTGTAGGAGAACGACGATTTAAAAAGCTATCGTAAAAGTTTGAGGTTTTAACAAAGGAACCGAGGAAATAAAAATTCGATCGATGTAATATCGTAATCGCGCGTTCTTAGCTTTTACTTAATCGCTTCTATATCATAATTAGACGTAGGCTTTCCACTGGCAACAAGGGGGAAATAGTAGCTATGTAAGCATACTTTTGGATCCTATTCATGCACGCACGAAGCCCCGTAAGCTTTTCATTTCTTTTTTTCTCGAACAGAATTTCTCGAGCTTCCAGTCATTGTTACGTTAATAATAATCCGAAGCGGATTACTCGACCACCCGTCGAACGATACCACTGTCGATTGATACCGAGGACGCGACGTTATAAAGACAATTAATCGAACGAACGCTAATAACGTTACGAGATGAGAATGAAAGAAACTTACTTGTTTTTTACTTTCTAAAAGACAGACGAATCTATCGCTCGATTCTTTGTTGTTCTTTCGACCCTTTTTCACGATTTTAAATCTAAGCAGGTACAGGATCATAGTGGACCGCCGAGTCCAGACGAACTCACGATGCATCGATACAGAAGACAAGTACCTACTTACGTATATCGTATATCCTGCTGACAAGTCGAAAGTCAACGCATCGAGTAGAAATCTGTGAAAGAAGAAAAACATATCGTCCCCTAATAGCCCTCATTGACGAGAGCAGAGGAGACAAAACCGAGGGTGGACTCTCCTGTTTTCATTTCAATTTCTACCCCTTGGTGGCGGAGCCCTTCGTCGACGCCAGATGGCGAACGCTCCTGCTCTCTTCTCTCTTCCACCTCTGTCGTCTTCTTTCTCTTTCCTGTTGGTCTTTGAGCGCGTGTGGCGCACGGGGCTCGTGGGCTCGTCAAGCGATGGTAGGTGGAGAGATCGAAATGATTGAACATGTCAATGTTTGGCTTGGTTTACACCGGCGTGACTATAGCGTGGTTAACGAATCGGTTTACTTTCCTGCGGCTTAGCTCGCTTTTCCTCGCTCGATTCGTCTCAGAACACGCTTAGCATGCTCTTGCGGATTTTCGTGATTACCCGTAAATGTCATTTAGCTTTTAGCTTTAGGATACGGGTTAACGAAAATTAGCCAAACTTTAGTTTCGATATAAAAATTTAAAATATGTAAACTTAAACTTACCCAACTATAGATCGTATTACTTACTCGCGTTTTAGACGAAAATACGTTGTTCGATGAATTATCCCGTATCTAGGTAAAATACGTAATGTACGCGTTACGAAGCGTATGACAATAGTAAACACAACAATATCGGCGGTGTCATCCAAGGAACTGGACAAACAGAAAACAGCTGAGAAAAAACGAGGGAGATATCGAGATCTAAGAGGAAACTCGCCCAGCGGAATCGAACGTTCGTCGGAGCTTCTCCAATTCAATTATCAGCCTTGTGGCCACAGGGGCGTCGATAGGGCACGGGCACGTTCAAGTGTTTAAATTTAGACGAATGAAATAATAAGATCAAACGGTAAATATCCCCGATGAAAGGCAGCGCATGCAAACAAAACTTTTCAGACGAGGGTGTGCTTCTGAAAATACACATCGCGATTCTCCCGGGGCTCCCCTGGTGCTTCATATCGATTGTCGACTCCGCGTACCAGCGCTTTTGGTAAACAAAATTACGCGACATGCAAATTAATATCGGCCTGATTAATTAAAACAAATAATCGAAAATTTTTCACGGTCGGCAACTTTTTCGATCGCTCTGTTCTAATCGGTATTAATCTCGTTAAAATACGAGAAACGTACTGCGCGACGATAAGGTAAATTTATTTTTGATTTTTCAATCATCTATCTGGCTAATGAAATCACATCCTGTCGAAAATAAGGAAACGTTTGGATATTTGTGAGTGGTAATGGACGTGGAACGCGATATTTGCACGATGTTTCCATTTTACATAAAATACGAAAACGAACGAACGAGTGTGTAGAGGTATTTGAAGTTATACATACGTGATATCAACTATTCCGCTGTGTTGATACGCGTATAGTGACATATTTCACATACGTGTTGCATAATTTTAAGAGATGCAACGTATGAGCATAACGTGTCCTTTTGTTTCGCGATTTTTTGGGAATATCAAATACGTCGGATGTTCTTGTTTTCCGTTTGCTTTTTAATGAAAAGTGATATTTTAGTGGAGACGAAATAACGTACCACTGGAAGGATGGAATATATCGTAAATAAATATTTTTATGCATTATATCGTTATAAGTATTACATATTATTATTAGATGCTGCTTGGATTTATCGTTAAAATTGCTTGGATCTAAATTGGCATGCGTTACACCGGCAAATCTGAATTCCAGAAATATTTCAACAATTAACGAAGAATATTTTTATTTATTATGGATATTAACGTTTCATATTTTCCTCGAAAGCGATATAAAGGAAGCAAGGAGGAAAAGGAAAACTTAAAGAGGAAAGCGAAATAGATGAATCTGATACGATGGAAGAAGTAGGAATCGAAGGAACTTAGAAAACCAGAGCTCGGAAGATACATCCAACGTCTACCATATCTTGACATTGATAATTCTTCTACAGATAATCTTGTATCAGTAATTTTATCAACTTCTTTCCTGGTACAAACGTTTTATTCTTCAGCATACATTTTCTAAGTCTGATAAACTCGAAAAAATAGCTTCTAAAATAAATAAAACTCCGCTGTATCTTTATACCATAGGTATTTATTTCTTATTTTATCACATTCAACGTCTCTATACTCTAAGAATTTTCTGATATCATTGATCCATTGTATCCCTTTACGACAAAGTATTTTAAAACAGAAAGTGATGCTTCGAATAGATAAAGACGATAGATCGACTTATTCCTTTCCATTTTTCTTTTTTTTTTTTTTTTTTTTACAATTAAAAAGAAAGCCAAATAAACGTTCTTATATTATCAAAGCCGTTACAGCGATGTTAGTGAAGGACAAGGTTCAGAACTACGTAACTCGATAACTCGTTCTAGAAAAAAATCAAGGAAGGAATGATCGCCTCGTTAAAATAAACGAAGGCAGCCGTGGAAAGAAAATCACGCGAGAAGATTTCGGCCGTGCAGAAGCCGAGACGGAGTTGAAAGTCATCCCGTTAATTACAGGGATCGTCCTAACAAATCATCACGGGGCAACCGCAAACCCCATAATTGCAGGCCTTATGGTTTCACCCGTGGCACGAGCGCTTCCGCAGCTGACCATCGTGTACTACGAAGTCTATAACGGGAACGCAATATCCCGGAACACCCGTGGACTGTAGAAGCCATAATGTAGAGCAGCGCCCACCGTCCATGAACGGAGTGATTCACCGAAATACGCGACAGATGCACGATCTGGAAGATAGTGGATATAACATTTAACGTTCGGAAGTAGCCCGATAACTTCTGGAAGCCCACACAGGGGTTGCGCTCGTTTTTACGTTAGGCTCTTGGCCTGCTTCTTCTTCTTCTTCTTCTTCTTCCTTCGACGGGGTTCCAAGATGAATAAATCGTTAGTCCAAGGGATTCTCTGCTTGCTTTCTGCACGTTCATAAGTATCGGCGCGCTTATGAGAACTCGAGTGATCCTGAGAGATCGTTACAAAATCATAACGAAGAATTATTATCTCGTTCGAAGGATTAAACCGCAAACGGTCCGTATATTCGACACTAGGCGTAACATCGATCCGATCTATTCGATACAACGAAACGAGTTCAGCGAAAGATCTCACGATCTGTGCGATTTTAACTCGATCGTTGGTTTCTATCGAAGTAAAGCTTCTCTTGATCAGCGACTGCGTTTCTCGGCATTATTCGCATCGGTTCTCAGCGCGAACAATGAGAGCCACCCCTCAAAAGGGCAATTACAGAAACAGAGAAGAATGGCGGCGCAGACGCGGAACAGGCGAGCGCGTTTAGATAGTCGCGGCTACGTCGATGCTAGAAAATCGGAGCAAAGAGGGTGTCTGGCGTACTTTGCACAAAACACGCTGCTACACGCGGTGGATCGCGATATCTGCAACCTGGAAATAAGGGAATCACACATAATCGGACGTGACAAGTGACGTTCTCGCCGGGTAGTAAGTCATCCCCTATGCTTTTCGTCGGAGCGTTACGACGCCAAGGGGAGAGGCACGCTCTTTCTCTCTCCCCTGTTGCTCGTATTCACGGTACACCCACGCACAATGACTGTCCCTAATAGGTACACGCAGCCCTTGATTAGAATCTAGGAGACGAGAGATGCCAGTGACTTTTGTACCTACCAGCCTACAAATGTGTGTTTGTTCGGTCGAGTTGACGTATCGGGGTTGGTATTTTCTGACAGAGACATCGACGGGTTGTTTGAAGAGAAACGATACCCGTGGTAGTACGCGGAGAAGAAACCACGAATTTCTGCGAAAAGGGAGCTATTCTACTTCTTTTTACGATAATCGTATAATATTACGAATTACATAATTTACGTTACGCGCAATAGATAGATAGGTTCTCAGGGGAAACTTGAAATATACGTGATAGTACTCGATCGGTAGCGGTAAGAAAGAGTCGTGAGTTTCGAGGGAAGAGAGTTGTCGGGAAATCTCTTCCCTGAATTTTTATTTTAAACAAACGACGTACTTCTCCTAGTTGGGTACCGAACTGCTCGATTTCCGTGAATTTATTAATTTCGTATTATCGTGTTTTAGGATTCTCAACGATATCTTCACGCCGAATAGTATTACGATATTTAATGTTTTTTGTTATGCTCGTTTCATCGATTAGTATACGATTAAAACCTGAAAGTTGTATTCAAATTCGATTGATAATTAGCGTTACGATCTGTCGCGAACATTCACGATTTTCATTAGAGAAAGAAATATAGCGGTCTTGCGTGATTCAATTTACGTGGAACGTACAAGATAAGAGGAAAACCTAAAAATTTCAACCTTCGTACTAGATACATACATATTTCACATCCCAATGCAAATTACGTAGCACGTGCGAAATATGTATTCTTCCACGTAGAAACTCGTATAGTAGAAGCACATGTAGAAAAAAAGTCACGCGATATTCGCGCGTCCCTGTTTATTTATAAAATGCGCTAAAGAGTCGCGTTACACGTAGATCGACCATCAGTTGTCCGATAAGAGCATGTATGCGTGCCACTCACGTGTAATTATAGTAATGAATCGTAATTCATGATTTATAGCGCATTTTTTAGTAGCCACTGTAGCGACGTATATCACGCATCATATGCTTATGGAAATTTACGTACGGTTGAGCTTTATTAGAGAGATGACCTAAATGTAGCCTGTACGTGTATATAATGTACGTGTCTAAGTATATCTTTATATTGGAGATTTTTGAAAAATAGAAATGTTTGAAAAATAGAAATGAGAATCGTATTAAAAATTGGACATGAGAAAGTAGGAAAAATATTGATGAATTTATCCTCCCGATTTATTTTTAATAATTACGCGTAGTTCAAACTTGCAAGCGTTTAATGCTATTTTACATTTTGTAAATTGTATATCAGACAGTTGGTTGAAAGCCTGTACGTGTCTAAGTATATCTTTATATTGGAGATTTTTAGAAAATAGAAATGTTAGAACGTGAATTTATAATGGCAATGTATCATGTTTGAGAATTGTATGAAAAACCGGACATGAGTAAATAGGAAAAATATTGATGAATTTATCCTCCCGATTTATTTTTAATAATTACGCGTAGTTCAAACCTATAAGCGTAAAATACTATTTTATATTTTGTAAATTTTATATCAGACAGTTGGTTGAAAGTCTGTACGTGTTTAAGTATATCTTTATATTGGAGATTTTTGGAAAATAGAAATGTTAGAGCGTGCAATGTATCATGTTTGAGAATCGTATGAAAAATTGGACATGAGAAAGTAGGAAAAATATTGATGAATTTATCCTCCCAATTTATTTTTAATAATTACGCGTAGTTCAAACCTACAAGCGTATAATGCTATTTTACATTTTGTAAATTTTATATCAGACAGTTGGTTGAAAGCCTGTACGTGTTTAAGTATATCTTTATATTGGAGATTTTTAGAAAATAGAAATGTTAGAGCGTGCAATGTGTAATGTTTGAGAATCGTATGGAAAATTGGACATGAGTAAGTAGGAAAAATATTGATGAATTTATCCTCCCGATTTATTTTTAATAATTACGCGTAGTTCAAACCTACAAGCGTATAACGCTATTTTATATTTTATAAATTTTATACCAGACAGTTGGTTGAAAAATTCCTTTTATTTGTCAAAACTTTGTTAAAATCCCACTAGTGTCATAAACGCTAAACATTATGGGTCCATTAATAATATTACTCGCGTTTTGGTAAGTTTAACGATACTCGTCGAAGCTAAAAGGGTCTGGCATTCGCTATTTGCTTAATTATGCAGGCTTCGAAACTATTTTCGTTGAACGGTGCTACCCTTAATCTTTATGAAATTTTATGGATCAATTTCAAGGCGATAATTAACGGCGAAGATTCAACTAAAGTAAGCTTGCCTACTTGAATTACTTTTAATAAATCTTGAAAATTAATTATTTGCTTAAACGATATATTACCTTGTCGAATATAAACGATGCTTCGTTTTTTTCATAAATTTACAATTTCCGATTTTTATTACGTTCGCAAATTGAAGGAAAAATCTTGAATGTTAACATCACAGCTAGCAACTTACAGCATATTGTAACACGATAAATATGCTACACTACGCGTATATCATCTAACGAAAATAAATAGATACGCACAATATCTTTCCCTTGCCAAAAATACGTATATTTTTAGTAACTTTTAACGAAAGATTAAACGTTCGATTAAAAATATTCTTACATTAAGCGCCAGAAAAAATACTTGGGCTTTTGCAAAATATTGTTAAACCTATTGTTCGTTACAAATAGGTAACAAAATAGATGAACGACTCTCTTTCGAGATATTTAGCAAAATCCTCCTAAAAATCCAAAAATATTATCTCGAATCATCTATTTATATCTTTCCTGAAAACTACGATTTAGTTGCAAATTACCTGCAAAGTACGTTTACTCTATACTCTCAGGTACTAACGATACTCGTGCAAGTGCGGCAAATTAGAAAAATTCAAATACTCTTCGTAGGAAGGTATTTAAAATCGTTGCAGGAATGAAAAGAAGAAAATAACGCAGCGATTGCAACGTGTGTAGCGTAGGAAGGAAAACGAAAAGTTGCGGACGCGCACGCACAGTTTGGATTATAAGCGGAGCGAGGCTCGACATTAGGTCCTCATGGGACGTTATTAGCGTTGGCTATCATGCGTGGTGCAAATAGAGCGTGCTCGAAACACGAAAGCATTACGCTTGATTACTCAACCTGCCAAGCGATGAACTAGCATAATAGGCAGGCCCGTGCAGCCACATTCAGGACGTGGTTGCGCGAATTCAAGCTTGGAAAACTAGCCGACCGGATACTCGATCGAAGAACTAAATCCTTTCTTCGTTAGTCGTGGCTTTGTTCGTTACAGACTTCCCAAACGTAAACGACTAATTAAATGTAAAACTCTGTTTTCCGTTCTAACGCATTGTCCGATCTACCTGAAACGTTCCCTGTAGCTGAAAGAATATTATCGATCGAAATCTTACCATTGACAATTTGCTAAAATCAATTTGATAGTTCCACGAGTATAATCGATAACGATCTACCCTTGGAAAAAGCGACTATTTTCATAATCAATTTCGAATCTGTCCTGCGGCCACCGATAAGATCAAAAAATTGGCACGAGCTTCTTGATCGTGGGATTCCGTATCCCTGGGGGTTAAAGGGAATGATCTGGATTTCATCCGACTGCGGTATCCCTCGGGAAAACTTGGACGTTCCCTTAATTACTGCATTTTACCGTAGCCGGAATAATTAAGACCAACAGGGGCATCCGGCGAAACGATTATCGTTGGAAGCAGAAAAATTCTGTGATTAAAGTTTATGCATGAGACGCGAGCAAGGGTTTAATTCGATCTTGTTTTCATAGCTTTTCACTGGAACCGAGGAAAGCGAGAATGTTTGACCCCTTCTTCGTGAAACCATCGAGAATCGTAAAGAAGGTTGTTGCGGCGTAAAAAGTGGAACCCCTGGATGATAAAATTGAAACCTACCGCGACGGAAGAATATTTCTTTGAAAATAATTTCACCGAATCTAATTTCGATGAAAGCGTTAAGCAATCTTATCTGATAATAATTTAAATAAAAAACCTTAGTAAATTTATGTGTTGAAAATGACAACGCGAGGTCGTGCTCGCCATCCATATGCAGATGCGCTAGTTACAAAAAACGGTAATTAGAAGATTGTTCCTGATACAATCGATAGGCTCGATCGGTAGTTTTAAGATGTTCTTTTATTTTTCTTCCCCTAGTCCATGTAATTGTGCGCGATAAAGGTTTTTCGGCTCAGAACGGTGTGATAGATTTTAAATATAATAATAATAGCTATTGTGATCCTACAACTGAATATAGAAATAACAACATTATGTTTAGAGATATGAATGGAAACTTTCGTGGCGAAAGAACTGGCAATTTTTACCTCGAACGTATCTACTATCTTATCTATCGATGAAGAAACAAATGTCTAAAATAGTAAAATTGAAAATTATTACAAGTTTGCGAAAGCCAAATTGTTGAAAGTTGAATATTTGTTTTAGTAATGTTTAGTAAATTTAGTAAATATTTCTTCCTGCGTTTTCAGAAATCAATGTTTTATGGAAAAATGTAGGAAATTGAAAGTTAAACCTTTTTCTTCTGTTATTTATAATCTCGTCAATTTCTTGCGTATGTTATTAGCTACACGAATGAGAGCACAACGAAAAGTTACTTATATAGAATTTATAGCATTGTTATTTTGCAATTCCTCTGCTAATCTACGATCTTCTAAATAATCTTCTAGAGCGAATTTAAATTAATTTCAAGTGAGATTTTACTACTTTGTTACGCTTCAAAGATTCTCGAAACTATACGCGAAGATCGCGTTAAACCACAAACTGAACAATCGCTACTCTCTGCTCGGTCATTCGAAATCGCTTCATTTCGAAGGTTAAACGAACAATGCGAAACGATCGTTCGAATCACCTGCTGTGGATCCGTGTCCGCAACCTGTTCGATAGATTTATCAAGCGTTATCGATCGAGAGACATCAATGGACACAATTATCCTGTCACGTGCCGATTCAAGTGCGTGCATCTGAAGAGAGCCGCAGGGGACTTTGGAAAAAGGTAGAGATAAAGCAGGTCCTTTGGTCCTTTGAAGGATCCGACGTTGATAAATGTCACGCACGTGACACGAGTCGTACCATTCGCTTGTCACGAACCTATGGACGTTTATGTATTTTTGATGGAGACTTTAACGCGTGGACTATGCTTCTTCTTTGTAAATCCAAATTTTATCGTTATCCTAACAGATAGTTCGGTTCGAGCATTTTTCGAATTTATGAAACACGTGACTGTAAAACGATTTTTAGTAAATTGTTAGAATTTAATCTTCAAGTTAAGATTAATAATCTTTGGAAGACACGACGTTTGCGTTGAAATCATATTCAGTGATGTTTATTAAACAGAACTACAGAACCTGATGTATATAAGCGAATGATATAATTAACAACGTATACAAGAATCGTTGTTGATTGTTGGTCAGTTACTCTCAGACTAGACTTTGGTAGTGACCCATGATCCCTTAACTACTTTGAACCTCGCTCTCTATATAGTAATGAGTCCTTTCTTTGTGTTTATTCTTTTCTGTGTTTATTTATGCCAAGATAGCTTTTTATACATTGAATGTAATTCACTTAAACTATGAATTAGCATAAGGTGTGTTAGGCAAAGGTACCGATACGCGACGATATAGCCATGCTATATTATGTGTCGTAGTTTTTACAGTTTTTCGTGTTTTTCATTCTTGTGTTTTTGGATTTAAGCCGCTGGGGAGCGGAGCTTTTGTGTATTCTCGTTTGTGTTGTATTTTTTGTCCTGAAACTTGGTCGCAAAACAGGACGCTATATAGTAATGAGTATGACCTGTGTAGGTGTCCCGTTCAAATGCCTGTGTGGGTGTCTGTGTAAGGGTATCGTGCCTACGCGTGAAATATCGTTGTATCGCGACATAAATATTTTACGAATCGATCAAATTTGAAGTGACAACGCTTTTTGTAAATCGTCGATTCAAAATTTAGTTGGAAGTAGGGCGTAGAATTTTCTTTCTACGATTATTCCGAGAAAATATATCGCGTATATACGTACTCGCATAAATCGTTCGCAAAGTGATCCAGGTAATTTAAAAATATTTTAATTGCACGATATTTGCAGTTTACAAATACGGTTAAGGATTAAATATTACGAATAACTGTTTTCATTGGGTCAAAATTTACGTGCCAATAAAAGAAGATTTTATCAAGTTCCGTATAACTTCACGCGTGTCGCATACGTGACTTCGATTCGAATCAGTGGATAATGACGCAAACAAATCGAACAAATTGCTTCTATCCAATCATCGTGAAATATTTATGTGTATACACTGGTTAAATAAAATTTGCAACGGTAATCTTCATTTCGACACATGGCTTTGAATAAAAATAACGCAAAAGTCGATCGTATTTCAGATTTTAAAATGAAATTATATACTTAATTAGCTAATTTGTATAATACTCTGGCAGCGAATAATAGCCAGTATCGTATCATTTCAATCGTAACGCGATATTGAAGATAAATACGCTCGCAAGAAGCATTGGGTATGCGTGTATATCGAATTGCAAATAAGTTTTATTAAACTTATCGATGACAATATAGCGCCCCGTCTTATTTTTAGTTTTAAACAACTGAAATTACTTTCAGAGAATTACGTACGTACGTATATACTATGAAAGTGCGAATAAAAGTGAAATTATAAAATAAACGCTACAGATAGCTATAGATAAACGCTACTTTCCTCCTCCTTACATACGCGTTTCGTTCGGCTTAATTGAGATTCGATCACCGATCGACGCTCATCGATGCCCATCGATCGTTAGATCGTCCCTTTTAAATTTAAACGACTCCTTGTTGCTTCGCAACAAATAACGAAAACGCAGCTAATGTCAACGCTCGTAAACCGGGAACGTATCCTCGGAATGCACAGCCAAGGTGATCCATCCGGTAGTACGTAGATGGGCCAAGTCCCGTGCCTCTCTGATTTCCCGGGGGACTTGCCGCCGTTTCGTTTCCAGAGTTCTACACCCTCGAACGGAGCGGAGCCTCTTCCCATACGAGCTCTCTCTCCCATGGAAACCGTGAAACTCGCTGTTGCACAACCCTGATGATTACCGTGGCATGTGATTGCGCTACGCCGCGTAACTTTGTCGTAGAAAAATCTCACTCCTGCTATTCCATGCACTAACGTTGTGAAAAACTGGAAATCTTGGAAAACTACGATCCCAACTTGTAGAATTGCAGCGTTTCGTTCTGCGTACTGATCAATTTTAGCGTACGCTAAATTTCTATCGTTAATTGTTAATTAAATACAGGTATTATATCGTTTATCCTTTTAGTAATAATAATATTTATCGTAATTCCAGCGCATAATGGGACATGGAATGGGTTTGGTTTATAAACATTACGATCATACCGCTCTCTGTAAATTTTTTTAATATTGTCGCGATAACAAATTTCGTATGGAGGCAACAATTTCCTCGTCGATCGGTTATTTTAAATTATCGATGAACCTCTCTCTCTTCAATTCCAGTCTTTCCAAACTTCCGTACAATTCCTCGATACGTTATATCCACGATGTCTCGCCAAGAACTCTGTCTTTACCAAGGAATCCTTCAACGTTGGTTAACTTGTCCGATCTTCGAACGCGCCGTACCTCTTGCTGCTTAAAGCTAAACGAAAATCCAGGTCGAGCGTAGCTTAGCGTATCGATCTTCGATAATTCCCACAGTTCGCGCGGGCGGTGTTTAATCCATTTACAAGAGTTGTTATCCTTCTGTCATCCGATAATCCACGTTCGATGGATTGACACACGTTCGGCCAGCGAACTCAAGACTGCCTAACTTTTTCTCACAGAGGGACCCGAATCCTGGAATCTCCTTTGGAAATTTTTCATCGACGTGGCCGCGCGATTTTCCAACCTCGCGACAAAATTTTATCAAAGATCCATCGCCGTTGCGGTTCTTTTATCCCCGCTGGAAATTGTCAGAACGATCGTCATGTTAGCTCGAAAATCCGAGAAAATTAAGTACACGATAAAGACGTAGAGAAAGAACGATACGCGTATGATACGAGTACACGGAATGGGAAGTATGTGGGTGTATGAAAACAACTCTTAAGGGTTGAACGCATTAATCTGGACGCTGAAACCGCCCCCTTACGTAAACCTATAAATCGTACAAAGTATACCATCAGAGTCGTTTCGCAGCGCGGAGCTCCATCGTGTCCACGATCGTTGGAATTAAAAATTCTCATGGTATCCTGCTACGGGGCATCGATATTTTTTTCGATCTTCACCGTGAGAAGGCAAATCGCCAAAACTCCCTACGGTGCCCATGGGTGCCATCGTATAACGTGTCAAGTGTGCAATGAGAACAGCCATGAACAACGACCGTGAACACAATAGCAGGTCGTAACACTTGCACGCTGCCCCATAAGTGGATCCACGTATTCTCGCTGTCTCTTTCTCTCGTCTTCTATTCCCAAGCTAGTATATCTTCCTCTCTCCAACGATATATCTCTGTGAGACTGTCGTTCGTTGTCGACTTCTAGCACGGTGTAAGCCCTACGGGCGCCTCCTGCAATATGCTAGCGAGTACATCGGATACTCTTGGGTTTGGTGTTTGCAGTGCCGTTCCCATAACTCCCCCGTGAATTCGCTCGGCTTGTTACATCTCCAGGGACACTCTGGTGATATAATGTGAGAATCGAGAACGGAGGCTTGGTCGAAACCAACGGAAACCGACTCCGGTGAAGATTAGTCTTCGAGAGGACGCTTCAGAGATGGCCTGATAAAAGGAAACCAGGATATTGGAAAACGGCCAACGTTGGAAATTTCTATTTACGATTAAACAGTGTACTCGATAACGAAGGGAACGAAGAGGCAGAAATTGCTACGTAGATTGTTCACTTAGACAGCACGAGTGTAACTTTATGTTAATCTTTTTCGTTCTTTTGTAAGTTACGACTGCAGGAAGGATAGATGCGCGTACGTATCCGTACGTTCGTCTATTTTAAATTGCACGTTACTTAATTGCATCTTATTACGATAAAGCTGTATTAATACCAAACTACGTATTTCAGAAGATAGTAAAACTTTGATATCAGAAAGTGAAATGTTAATTACACGCCTATCTATGGAAATAGTATGCAAGCATTTCTCGAATCCGATATAGTTAATACAGTGAATGTAGTCGATCCCGTTGTCGGTTTGTTGATTCGCTAGCGTACGGTGGTGCAAATTAAAAATTGGAGCGTTTATTTACCCCTTCCGAACGAACAGTACGAGCAGCTGAAACTTCGACTACTTTGATAGCTGTTTCCAAGCAGCTGCTTTCTGGCCAGTCATTCAGGTTTCATCAGTTCCGAGTAAATTACAACTTCCGTACAAGATCACCAATTTAAATAAACGTCAATGTACCTTCTATTGGTTTAGGAACCCGTCAAAGAAGACGTCTCGAAACATTTAGAAAGAAATATTCTGAATGTCGTGTATTACCCCATAACGCGATAAGCAACGATCATGGTATCATTTCAATGATCTTCTTGCGGTCGGCAGTACTTTTAAAAACAATACTAAACTAACACGATTTGAATCAATGATTGATCGACAACTGATCTTCTTATGAAATAATAAAAATTAA
Organism: Bombus pascuorum; assembly: GCF_905332965.1. Classification (NCBI taxonomy): domain Eukaryota; kingdom Metazoa; phylum Arthropoda; class Insecta; order Hymenoptera; family Apidae; genus Bombus; species Bombus pascuorum. Next base: position 1,378,912 of record NC_083488.1, on the reverse strand, counting down.
ATAAATATGAAATAATGAAATAATTAAAAAAATAATCAAACTGAAATTACCTAGAAAAAACAGCACATTTTACTATTCATCGCATGTATATAAAGCTAAATATATTTATCATTTATCAAATAGCATTGTCCGCATTAACGTCGTAAGTCTTTCTATCCATTGAATTGGGAGTTGAAAAGTCCAAAGACAAACGATTTGTTAAACAACGCGACGATTGCACGAGCCGAGTCAATCGCAAATGTCACTTTTATCGTTACGTATTGGCGTTTAAGAGTTAATTTATGTTACAAGCTGAATTTTTTTACGAAACTGAGCAAATGTCCGGATATTATTGCGCGATAGTGTGACTATTTAATTTCTAACGCGAATTTAAGCAATCATGAATTGCCTGTATTTAACGAAACTAGGCACGTGTCGATAGACAGATGGTGAAGCCTTTCGCTGTTCTCCCTTTCCTTACAATTAGTATCCTTCGTGCTTCCTGTCAGAAGTAGTTGAACGACGCGACGCCACGCAACGTTCCGAATGATTCCACGAGTCAATGAATTGCGCAAGTATCTTGTTACTTCGTTCGACACCGTTGGCTTCTAGGATCTCGTACTACTATACATAGCGTATCGGTTACACTTCCCTTAACCCTTTTACCGCGAAAAGTCAATGGTTCGTTATCGAGTTCTAACGTATTTAAGGGAGAAGACGCGTTAAAGAGTGGAAATATTACAGTGGAAAGTCGTATCTATCGAATACCGATACTTTTTGGATAAGAAGATATTCTTCTATTTTTATATATAACAGCATTTTAGAAATAACAGCAACGATGGGAATAATAAGAACAATATTAATTATACACCACTTATCGGAAACTATCGATCTTGATAATTGATATAATAATAACTACAATATACAAACAACTAAGCAATCGTTTTAATGGAAAATGATGAATGGCAATTTCGTTGATTGATACCTGTGTGTCAATAGCAAGAAGCAAAATGATTATACAGTGGTAAAAATGGTTGAAATTTTCCTGGGTAATTCGGAATATCAAAATAAAAGCTACTTACCACGATGTAAACAGTCTGCTCGCGTTATTAGATCCAAATGTGCAATCTTTTGAAAGGTACTTGGATAATAAAGTTACAAAATTTTGTAGCTGTGTGTATAACTATATATATATATATATATATACACATATTGGATTAAGTGAAATAATTTAACACTAGTTCAAGAAACATAAAAGATATAACTTAGAAAACACGAAGCTGGCACCCCGCTGGGGGTAGCCATCCACATGCTATATTTATTTTATTTTATTTTATTTTTTATTTACCAATGAGATATAACACTTTACCAGATGTCCTTCAAGACAAATTGTAAAAACCAAAATAAAATAAAAAAAAAAAAACGAGTTCAAGAATTTGAAGATGGCTATTTAAACACGATTTTGTATCCTCGGTTACCAAAAATGGTTTCCATGCTAAACTTACTTCTAAAAAGATGAAAACGTGACTTGTCATATTTCTCGCGAATGATTTTTAAATACAAAAACGATCAAGTACTCAAATTACCGGTTTGTTGTTCTTTCGATGATGGTGTCAGCGTGGCGAAAGAATTTGATCGAAAAGGTGTTCCAGAGGGGTGCTTTCGACGCAACCGCCCCCTTGATACGCGGCCTCGAAGGAACAGCCCAGAATAGGTTTTCGTTAGAAGCCCTCCTATTAAAAATCGTAACGCGAACGAGTAAAAGAAAATATAGAGCAACGACAGCTGTGCTCGCTGAAGCAAACGAAAAAAATATTAATAACGTGGTCTCTGCGTCGTCCACCTAGCGGCCCTTTGATTTCCGGCGACTCGACCTTTCCCGGAAATAATATCTGTGTTTAAAAAGCCGTAACGTTGCGCTTTGTATGAAAATCACGGTACCGGATTGTTTGTCGATCTCTGAAAGAAAAATGGAAGCAGCCTGACGTCAAAGACATCTGTATTTCCTTTCCGGTTCCGTTATCGCGTGACTATATTTAATTATAAAACTGTGGATGATGTAACAAAAATTCTATTTCAAATTGCACGATATTGCCTAACGAATTGCCTAACAAAGCGGGATACCCAGTGAGAAATTATTTATTTATTAATTATTTCTCCAAGTAATAAAACCGCTTACTGCGTTCGTTTCAATATGTCGATCCGCGTAATTTATCGGTATCGCAAAAATGGAAACAATCGTAGAGAATCAATTTAGAGTTCGTCTCTTCTAAACAAGCGTGTAACGAGAAGCCAGTTTTACCCAGTCGACCGATAGTAGATTAAAATCATCTTCCCTCCTCGGCCAGAGACGTATATCGTCCCCTTAACACCCCTATCCCGGTAGTTTTGCTTTAGTTCGCTTGACCCTACTTGTTCCATCAGGGTCTGCCAGCACACGTCCCTCCCTACGAGACGCTTCCGTGTCTCTCTTCTGTTTCTCGTCGAATTTTTATTACCCGTCCCTGTCTATCGTCTTTTGTTCCTTTGTTTCGCATTCTCGTTTGCTTTCGCGGCTGTAAACTTTCTCGCGTTTAGCTCGTCGCTGCGTACCTTTCGCGTTACCCGTTTTGTCTCTGAATTTCTTTTAGTATCCACGCCAACCTGCGCGCATTCGTCCCTTCACCTTCAGACTCATCTTCTACTCGTCGAAGATACATCGATCTCGCATCATCGTACGTAAATCGTCAAATTACGTTGCGTTGTATTTTCCACAATTTCTCGTATACGAGTGTACATTACGTTTTGCGTCACTTTTTATCGAATTTTCTTTTCCCAAGGAAACTGTTCCAAGACCTTTTACGTTAATTGTTTGCGCACTACGTAAAGCGAGATATGGCAACTGGCAAAGTACCTGCGACGATAGGTACACGTGACCGCGCATCTTTTTCAGTTCTCCGGATCACAGGGACTGGACAGAGACCCATTCGTCCGTCTAGAAACGAGGTGGCGCGTATGCACGAGAGCTTTCCGTGTCGGTTGGAAAGAGGCAACCCTTACTCGGTCCCCTCGCGCGTGCGGTTAATACGGAAGAATGCGAAAGCGACCCGACTGTGACAGGGAGCGGTGCGAAGAGTCCACGCAATTTCCTTAATGTACTCGCTAAATGTTCCAACCCCCCTGATACATGTACCAGCCGGCGCGGAGCGGCGTTACGTGGCTACATACTGTATCCTATATGACGTGTGTGCGTGTAACGCGAACACCCTTCGAGACAAGGGTGTGCGGTCACACGTGGAACGCTCGAAGCAAGTAGGCTAAGAGGGCACGAGTGGGTGACGTGATAGAAACGATTATCGATTACGGAGAATACGCGACAGCTATCGCGACGATTACGACCTTGGTCATCCGTTTCCAATACGTTTCCAGCGAAGATATCTCGCTTTGGCGAAAAATTTTCACGCGAATGTTGCGTCGATGCGCGAGCGTGGCAGGTACGGCGGATGAAATACAACGAACTGTAGATGACATCGAGATATAGCATACATAGCACTGCGTAAATGGAAGAGCCAGGGAAACTAACGATACAGGCGTTATCTTTTAAACCTTAGCGTCAAGTCTAATCAAGTTTAAGTTTGCGACGTGTGTAAATATGAAAATGGATCGTTGATGCATCAATCTGGCATATCTTGCACGTGTCTGGATAGGTAACGTAATTGCTTTGACGTTATCGAAAATACAAAACGTATCTACTCGAAAGATTTCTTCGTAATTCTGCTTATTTCCCGAGAAATGTAAGTATATTTGTAGGAACAAATATAACAAACGTATATATTATTATTTGGTAAGCAATGATAAACAACAAAATATAAATATTATAAACTGTAAAGCAACGAGTAGCAGGAAAATAAATTAACTTAATCGAATACACATATGAGAAAACATTTACGAATTTGCTACATTTTCTTCGCATATTTATTTATACACGCAAATAACTTTTATGCGTTTACCTCGATATTCCTTTACGTTTATCGTTAAAGCAACGAACATTAATCACGTACAGTTACATTTTGATCGGTGACTGTTCCGTCATGGGTCATTCTCGACCGAGGCAGATTCTAGGATAGAAAGAATACTCGGATAAAATGGTTAATGGGGTAGCTAATGTCCCCATATGCCTAAGCCAACGCGTAGATATGCAGGACACGCAATGGGCGGTACGCATAAATAATTTAAGCATAGGACCATCATCCATCCTCGTACAGAAGCCCATTTGGCACACTTATTCGCGTGGCGCCTGTTTCAGCCATGCGTAGCTACCTACGTTCTGCGTTCGTGCGATAATTTAACGAACAATCTTCTTTGATCGCTGTGTAATCCGTTGTTCCTAACGATAAGCCACGTTCGCCGAAATTACAAGATCATCAACCTTTTTTACGCGTATATCGGATTATTATTCAAATATAAATAAACGGAATGAAATATTATGGAAATAAATACGTTACATGTTCCAAATCGAACTTGTATCGTATGGAAAATTCCTAACTTTAGCTACGAAACGATCGCGTAGACGCTGCAAACTAAATTTTACAACGTAATTTGCAACTTAAGTTTAAACGAGTGCTTCGATGCGATTTTATTACCAACAAGCGACAGACTGGATGTTTGTTCGCTGTTTAAGTTCACGCGAGACTTTACGCGTATTTCGAATTATTATTAAAATATAAATAAACGGAATGAAATATTATAGAAATGAATACGTTACATGTTCCAAATCGAACCTATGTCGTATGGAAAATTTATAACTTTAGCTACGAAACGATCGCCTAGACGCTGCAAACTAAATTTTACAACGTAATTTGCAACTTAAGTTTAAACGAGTGCTCCGATGCGATTTTACTACCAACAAGCGACAGATTGGATGTTTGTTCGCTGTTTAAGTTCGCGCGAGACTTTACGCGTATGTCGAATTATTATTAAAATATAAATAAACGGAATGAAATATTATGGAAATAAATACGTTACATGTTCCAAATCGAACCTATGTTGTATGGAAAATTTATAACTTTAGCTACGAAACGATCGCGTAGACGCTGCAAACTAAATTTTCCAACGTAATTTGCAACTTAAGTTTAAACGAGTGCTCCGATGCGATTTTATTACCAACAAGCAACAGACTGGATGTTTGTTCGCTGTTTAAGTTCGCGCGAGACTTTACGCGTATATCGAATTATTATTCAAATATAAATAAACGGAATGAAATATTATGGAAATAAATACGTTACATGTTCCAAATCGAACCTATGTCATATGGAAAATTTATAACTTTAGCTACGAAACGATCGCGTAGACGCTACAAAATAAATTTTACAACGTAATTTGCAACTTAAGTTTAAACGAGTGCTCCGATGCGATTTTACTACCAACAAGCGACAGATTGGATGTTTGTTCGCTGTTTAAGTTCGCGCGAGACTTTACGCGTATTTCGAACTATTATTCAAATATAAATAAACGGAATGAAATATTATGGAAATAAATACGTTACATGTTCCAAATCGAACCTATGTCGTATGGAAAATTTATAACTTTAGCTACGAAACGATCGCGTAGACGCTGCAAAATAAATTTTACAACGTAATTTGCAACTTAAGTTTAAACGAGTGCTCCGATACGATTTTACTACCAACAAGCGACAGACTGGATGTTTGTTCGCCGTTTAAGTTCACGCTTGCTTTTTAATTACATTGCTGTTGTATCGTTTCTTTCCAACAACTCGTCAAAGTCTAACAATGAGATCGTTCGTACGAAAAATCGCCATAAACGTAATACTTGCGTGGAGACCGAATCAATATCATTTGTCAATCTCGTAATCATCGATAAAGCCTGTTAAAGTGACTCGCGTTTTTCTCCAGAGGTTCACCCCACGTAAAGAAGGACCGTGGGCTTTTTATCGAGGGTTCTCCGAGGCACGATGAACCATTCGCATATTAGCCGGCCCCGCGGACACATTGTGCACATTTTATACGTGTTTGCACAATTCCCGATGATTTTTCGTCATGCGGACCAACTGTTTGCCAGGCCAGGATCGGCCAGAAGGGTAGGAAACGAATTCGACGGCTCGGTTGCCGTTTTATCGGTCGGAAGATATTGGATTTATTAATGTCGTTGGTTAGGCACGTTGGATTTATTTTATTGCCAGCCACGATCGCTCCCTTCCTCTGTCGATACTGATCTCAACGATACTCGATCCGTGCCACAATTTATCCCTTTTCTCCTTTTCCATCCTGTACGAAGAAACAAGTGTATAGGAATGTTTTTTTACAAATTGCGTAGCACAAAACGTGGAATGGAAATTCGTGGAGCATCTCCCGTACGAGTTAGTTTCGGCTGGTTCTCACCACTTTGCTTAATCGCGGTAAACGGTAAATTATCGGATTCATGGAAAGAAGAACTAGCAGCGAAGGGAAATAGAATTATATCCGTAAGAAATCGTAAACTTGCTTAGTTAAATTACACGCATACATACAACGAACAAACATGCAGATAATTCAGATTATTTACAGAAAATTATAATTGTTAATTGAAAGCGATATTTCATCTAATAAGCGTCGCTAAAGCTGTAAAATCATGCTGGAGAAATATAGCAACGGGAACAATTACGGTAATTACACAGCTTAATTACGAAATTAACCAGTAGGGTGGGGTTGAAACGAGCCACGTCATTCCCTCAAAGTATAGCACACGATTGTTTATACCAGCTGCATTTGTCGTTCGTTATTAAATAACACCTTGAGAAATAATCGAGTAATAAATCAAATAACACAGGCCATTCAGCCAGTGAACTCTATCCGATAACATAGAAAACGTCGCTCCTTTTGTTTAGACGTTCCATCCGATCTCCACTTGGCATTTTGGCACGGTCCGTGCCTAATAGATATAAATCCTAATAGATATAAATAAATTATCGGATTAACGTTTGAAAATGTTGAAGTGATCGTCACTTCTGAGAAAACTCTACATCTGGTCTTCGGTTTCTCAAGCGCCTAAGGTCATCGATAGCGCGTAGACAAAAGAATGCGTCGAGGAAAGACGATAAGCGGTACACGTGCGACGTTGGTTTCGGCAGTTGTTTTTAGTCTGAGGGTAACGTTGCTAGCGAGAGGATCTGGATCGGCTTACATAGTACCACATATTTTGTAATTTACTATTCACAATATATATACTTTCAATACGTTGCAGTTTGCCCACGCATTTCTTTAATTCCATCCACTGAATAACCTTAACAGAAAAGGTAGCGAAAAATCAGGTTCGCATTAAAGAGGCTAAAGCTGCAAATAATGCAACAATCGGAAGGAATAAAACAAAGCGATCCTTTTCCAGGCAAATTTTCGACCGTGCTCTCTGCACACGCTGTATTACCCTTGCGATTACTAGGCACTAAGCACCCTGTGTTCCGGTTCGATCCGTGGCAAAGTCATAAGTCCATGGTGCACACGGTACGGTCGTCGATCTCCAGGGATCGCGTTACTTTTGATTATCCCTCTGGCTGGGAGAAAGGGAAAACGGACTTGAAAGGTTCAGAGAGAACGAGCACGGACCGGTGCACGCAAATGCGCGGGCGTATGTCGTTTAAGCCCATTTAACCGTACAAACGTTTGAGAGATCTCGGCCGGTGCCGAGGAGACAATGAGAGGGAGCTGTCGTCGGCCTTTGTGAGCGGCTTTTCATAGGAGGGGCAGGGTTGTGCACGAGGATTGCACGGAGCCGAATTCGAAATGACGAGGTAGCTGGAGGGGTTGGTCGGTGAGTCGAGGTCGCGGGTAGAAGCGACGAAGAAGGGGTTGTGTCGGCGAAACGGTGGTTACACCGCCGCGACGGCACACCCACGCAGGCGCCCCTTCATCCAACCCTCTCTTTCTCTCGGCCGTTTCTCTTCTCTCGTTCTCTTCGTCCTTCCTTTTCCATCTCTTTCATCCTCGTCTCGTCCCTCTGCTTGTTTACCGCCGCGTCGACACGGTACCGATAACTACGCGCTACATCCTTGCTCTTCTCTCTCTCCGTTTCCGCATAAGCCTTTTCCATCCTCTTTCAACCGGCCGATTCTCTTTTGTCCCCGCTTTTTCCAGTCGTCTGCTACTCTGGTATACTCGTATTCTCTTTTCGTATCCGCGCTCTCTCGTCTCAGCCCGATTTTTCCCGTTCTTCTCTGTCCCAGCCGACGCTTCTGCACGTCCGTGACACAATGGCACATCTGGTGTTAACTTCTGCTTTTTGGTCGCGGCGCTTGTCGAGAGAAATCGTCTCGCTTGTCCTCGTCCCGCCCGGATGGCGAACATCTCCGCCGATCCTACGCTCGGTTTTTTCCTTTCCAAACGAAACTCTTCCTCCTCTCTCGCGACGATCGTTTGTTTCGTTCGTTCTGCTCGCTGTAGCTGCGTGAATACGACGGCTAATTTTTCCGCCACACCACGCCGAACTGGTCCAACGAAGAACCACGGTTTGTCATTATCTTTTCTCGGTGTTTCCGACTTAACCCGCTCCTGAATCAGGCTTTCGCCCTTTCTCGGCGGCCGAGATGCATAGCGCCACTTCGAAATGCCTGAATTTCGAAATAGAGTCTGTCTAGAGAGCTTTTGTTTAATCGGTCCTTCTCCGCGGCGATAACAGCCACCGATACCGTCTTTCAAAGACTTTTTCCTACGCGCAAACCTCTATGGGAGATCTAACGTCCGTACGTTTCAAAGCCAATACGCGATAATGAAACTAAGCTTCGTAATTTTCAGATCTACTTATTTTTAGTTACTCGATCAGCTCTTTATCTTTATCAGGTTGTCTAATAAAAGCGTCTTTTACAACGATGCTTCTTTACACAAACACGAAACCTAATCTGTTCTATCCTGATATTTATTTATTTTGATAGAACAAAATGGATCGTGCGTAATTCGATGAAACGATATAAAACGGAAAATCTAGTCCATTATTTCCTTATAAAACGAAAGAAACTTTTCGTTCGACCTAATAGATCTACCGCTTAATTTTTTAATTAGACGTCGGATTAAGAAGAGCCCTGCAACATGGAAACGGAAAGGCTTGCGACGTTAACACAAACAGCGATATTTAATCGATAGATACATAGTTATGGTATCTACGGTATGCAATTATTGGCACGTTTCTTAATTATTTAGCAGATAATTTATCGCGTACGTTTATAGTTGTAGTCCGACGATTACGTAGCAAGCTTTGCTGCTAATTACTAATTCGTTATCGATTTAATACGATTTCGTAAATTTCACGTATCGTCGTACCCGCTGCGAGTCGATCGAATCGTCGGAATATTTACGAATGGTAGGATAAACGTGAATATTCTTTGGGCTAATGTTTCGCGTATACGTTTTTAACGCCTAATTGGTATTCATACGCGATTCAGCAAGCGTTAAGGATCAATCGGACGAGGCGCGCGCGACCTCCGGTGCTGTCGTTGAAGCGAGAAGCTCGTCCGCTGAAAAACCATATGCGTAAATGGGGCAAGGGAAGCGAACCGGCCGATATAAATTCAAACGTATTTGCGCGGTAAGGGTGGCGTAATTTATTACCCGTCGATGTAATGGAAACGCCCATAGAGAAGATCTGCTCCGCGCAAATTCGATTATATGCAGTTGTATCTCGCTTGCGATTCCTCTAGCCACGCGGGGAATACGGTTAAATTAAAAAACGCAGGAACCGCGCGAACCTGCATATTTCATCGACGTCGTCTTTTTGCCAGTTGAACCCGCGCCCATGGAATATTCTGTCGGCGGGGTTCCTCCGAAGAAATACGGCACACCATTAAACGTCATCGTTTCTCCTTCTCCTCTAGCTACTAGAGCAGCGGCAGAGCTATAAACGCGTTGCGCGATTCACGATTTTTAGATTTTTATCTACTTCGAGTAGGTGTCCGAATAGGCGATATTTCTTGCCTCGTTGTTGGATTAAAAACGAAGCACTCTATAACCAGATGAAATTGTACGTGGTAGTTTGGTTCAGCTGTTGATAAACATTAGGATACCTACTCTTACTTGCGTCTGATCGACCCTAGCAAATTTTAATCCGTTTGGCATTTTACGTTGTTTAATTTCTACTTGATCTAAGAGAACGGGAATGATGGAATATAACGATATTTCACGCGTAGGCACAATACCCTTACACAGACGTTTGAACAGGACACTTACGCAGGGTATACTCGTTACTGTATAGAGAGTGGTGTCCGAAATATTTTAGGAATCATCTACGTAAGTCTCTAGTCTAGAACATCAGGTTCTGTAGTTCTGTTCAATAAACATCGCTGAATATTATTTCAACGCAAACATCGTGTCTTCCACAGATATTAATCTTAACTTCAAGATTAAATTCCAACAGAGAAATGAAATATTTTCTTAGGACAAATTCAAGAATCTAAAACCTTTGAGACATCGAATACCGTGTCACTTGTAAGTAACATAAAAGATATAACTTGGAAAAAACGAAGCTGGCACCCCGCTGGAGATAGCCACCTCATGCTATATTTATTTTTTTTCACCAATAAGACATAACACTTTACCAAATGTCCTTCAGGACAAATTGTAAAAAAACCAAAATAAAATAAAAAAAAACTTATAAGTAAAACATTTTGTAAGGACAAATTGTAAAAAAACCAAAATAAAATAAAAAAAAAACTTATAAGTAAAACATTTTTTTTTTTTATTTTATTTTGGTTATTTTACAATTTGTCCTTATGGACATTTGGTAAAGTGTTATATCTTGTTGGTGAAAAAAAAAATAAAAATAAAAAAATAAATATAGCATGTGGGCAGCCACCCCCAGCGGGGTGCCAGCTTCGTTTTTTCCAAGTTATATCTTTTATGTATAAGTAAAACATGACTCAAAATGGAAGAACTCGATATAAACCACGTGAAAATCTTCGGCAGCTTTCAATTCCATTTTACCTGGAAACAAACAAGAAGGTTGCATCTCCAAAACCAATCGCAATGCCAGCATCCTCGAAACATTCTATGATACATCTTCCAAATACCTGAATGCACTCGCGTCGGTGCCTCCGTTGGCCCAGAAAAATAAAAATAAAAAAAAGAGAAGGGCAGAGAAAGAGGAAGAAAAGGAACCGTGCAGGCTAAAGCAAGAGAAAACAGTCATCGTCCCTTCGGGGGATGGAGATACCGGCAGCGCCGATAATGATTCGAATCCGACCCTCGTCTCCCGACCTTTCGCTAGTTTCTGCCAGCGACTCCGACCGATATTTACGAGATCTGTGCTCGCGAAGTAAGCGAAATGAAAAAGAGGAATATGGTGGTTCGCCGGGTCAAGCGTGCACCGCTGCCGCGGGGGTGCGTTCGCAGACTGCTCGCAACCCCCTTCTCTCCCGTCCCACCTCTGGCCGGTCGTTAGTCTTGCCACGAGCCAACACGGCGGAAGACTCGTGGACGAACGAAATCTCTCCACCCTTGGATAGGCCGCGATAAACCCTCGTGTTGATGCTTTTTACGGTGACGGACGACTCCTGGAGGCGTGTCGACATGTGCAACGCTACCGACGAAGGGTGGGTTCGCGTGATCGAAGCCCGAGGAGGACGCCCACGGAAATCACGGGGTCGCGCAATCGCAGAGACACCCCCTTATAGCGGATCTTGGCGATGGAAACGCGCGGCCCGTGTCGCATGTATCGCCACGGAATCGTATCTCTGTCGCGGCTGATTCCAAAAGATTCCAAAAGTGACTGCGCTTTCCGACGAATTCAATGGCGGGTCTCGAGACTTTCGACGATTTCTTGGCAGAGACGATCGAGTTTCGTATCTGTTGAGGTTATTACATGTACGTGAATACAAAGGAACGTATGGATAAATTGTAAGGTAGAAAATATATATTTTAAATACCGAAGTGTAAACACAAATCGGAATATAGTCGAGCTGATCCAGATCCGCGCGCTAGCAGCGTTACCCTACGACTGAAAACCCTGAAGTCAACGTTGCCTGTGTACGGTTTATGCTTTGCCTTCGACGCGGTCTTTTGTCTGTACGCTGTCGATGGCTTCGGTGCTCGAGGAAACCAAAAGACCAGATGTAGAGTTTTCTTAGAAGGGGTGACCACTTTGACAGCATCGTCGCAAGGAGAAAAAATTATACCTTGCCGATAGCTCGTGGGCTTGGGACGACCTCCTACCTGCTGACAATTGCAAAAGTTTGCCGTGTAGACTTTGACGAGCTATGAAAACAGGATTGTAGGAAAAATCATCGACGCGTTTACGATCGATCATAATCGGATTCCGCCTATCCGGACGACCAAAGATGCAAAATTTTCCACCTGACATGGATGGGGTCCGGAGGCAACAGATGGTTCGATACTTTGCGTGCACGGCGACCGTCATGCTCATAAAATCATTTATGCGAACGCGACACCTTGCCTGGTCCGGAAACGAATAAAAATGTTCGATACGCGAACGATTTGCCAACCACATGGTACGGCTGGCTTTTTCAGCGGTAAATAACGCTTGTTAGTTACGCGCCATTGCATTTCTGGCTGGTTTTCAGCGAATCATTACCTATCGCAAAGAGTACCAATTTTATAACGACGAATGGCTTTCTCGCTCTCTTGCGGCGTGATAATTTTCCTAATAAAATCCTTCGTACAGTTTGGTGGAACGATAATACGATGGTCTTTGTCGTTCGAAGGTTAAAACACTTCCCATAAATGTAGGGTGAACATGTCGCTACTATGCTCGCTCCTCAAAAACTTTTATACGCTTTCGACGACAGACTTCCCAGCCAAACTCCAACGCGAACAGCCTCGTGCCTTTACCGAAATATTTTACACCGTCGCCGACTGATCTTGCCGGTTGGAGCCGAGATTCCATGCCATGTACGATTAGCCTGTAATTATTATCACGGTCCGAGCGTTAAAGGAGCAGGATGTTTATCGCATTCTAACAACGCTAGCCTCGAAGAAACGAAAGCCTGCCAAACGAAAATACGACGTTCTATGCTTCCTGCGCTGTCGATCGCGACATCGGTAACGTCGTTAACGAGCCCGAAAATGCCACGATAGGATTGGATAGGATAGCGACCGGAGAACATGCGAACACACGGAGCACAGGAATTTCCATACGAAAAGGCGAAGGGAGCGAGTCTAGGTACAAGGACAAACAGAAGGATATCAGCCATCTGAGGCTACCGTGAAAGACAAAGACTCTTATCGAGAGTGTACCGTTTCATGGTGGTGGACGCGTCTATACGTCTACTTATACACGTTCACGGCGGCCTGTACCCTCGTCGAGTTATTCGTTTCGGTGTAGATAGGCGCGCGCGGGCACGAGCCAGCCAGCCAGCAACGAGAAAAAGAGTACATATAGGTACACGACTGATCTCGACTAAGATTATAAAATGGCGACCCTCACCCCCCGGCTCGGCTGTTCTTAATTTCGCTCCAATCCTTTTGTCCCCTCCTACTCAGCCTGCTTTCTCCGCCGTTCCCTTCTCATCTCCTCCGCGCCCGTCTTCTTCCTCTTTTTTTCTCTGCTTCTTTTCGCTCGCTCCCTCGCCTACTCCACCCACTTCCTCCTTTGCCTTTCGCAAACGGCACAACTCCCGAGACGATGCCAAAGCGAGTCGCCGAACAGAGGCCAACGAATTCTTTTACGCGACGATTCCAACGAATAGAAACCGTGGCCATCGTTGCGTTGTAACCGTGCAAATGGATTCGCGGATGCGACCTCGCATCATCGTCGCGTATAATGCCACCGCATATTTAAACGGAGGGCTGGCTCTGTGTCCTTCCCTCTACCGATTCGCTCGCGTCTCGGCCGTCTTTGATCAACTTCAGCGTTGCACGTTCGCGAATACCAATACTCTACGAGGAAAACTTAAACGGACTGACTGCAGACACCAGGTGGAGGTACAACATGGCCCTCCCCCAAAAAGACACTAAAGACAAACACAGAAGAAACACAAAAAAATATTGGTGGATTCCAAACCCATAAGAAAATATAAGTGAAAAGTACCAATTCGACAAAAAAACCATTCCTACCACCGTGTAACCTAGATGTAAGTACTGTAAATATGTAAATACTGTAATCATTGTAAATAATATAATTTAACACCCCCTCCCCTTCCCACTCATCCCTCCCCAAAATCCCACAACGCATAAAAGTAATACACCGAGGAGTCCTGTTTTGCGGCCAAGTTTCAGGACAAAATACAACACACACAAGAATACACAAAAATCACGCACCAATGCGACTTAAACCCAAAAAAATAAACGCAAAAACCGAAAACCCACGACACATATTAGACCATGGCTACGTCGTACCGACGCGTATCGGTACTTTTGCCTAATCCACCCTACAACCGAAATTCATTGTTTATTGTGAATAACATACACATGTAATACTCATCTTCTTGGACAATAAACGTTATAAAAAAAAAAAAAAAAAACGTTCGCGAATACCGACCTTCCTCGTGTATCTAACCGCGCCGCATCGCAAGATCCGCCTACGAGCCAGCTTCAACCAACGAACAAGGAACAAACGTGCTCTTTGTCGTAGTAATCACGCCGTAGTAGTGTCGTTCAACAGTCGCATAAACTTCTGCCCATTCTCGAGTCCCTGACGATTCTTACCGATTCGGTCCATCTTCCTTTCGCGACGCTCCACGCTCCGAGCCACGCTGCGCGCATAATTCGCTCGAGAGTAAACCTCTCGGTCGCTCTTCAGCGAGTGTCATCGCTCGATACGAAGAGACCCTCGTCCGTATTGCTCGTCCGAAGCGATCTTGGAGAAGCGTCAAGTTTACACATGGCCAGGCAAAGATAGATGCCGCGCAGGTTTCCAGAAGCTTCACTGTCGTCCTCGCGGCGCATCATCGCGGTGTCAACGGCGCATCATCGGCACCCAAGCGAGTAGCAAGAAGTCGGAAGAGCGTCGCGTCGCTCCCTCGCAAGACGCTTCGCGGTACGATGATCGCCATATTGGAGGCGGTCGATCTTCTCGCCAATCGGCGACACAGCGTCAGAAGCGTGGGTGCGAGCCACACCCAATAGCTTTCTACCATGCCCTACCACAAAACCACCACACCCACGAGTGTCACGTGCGCACGAGCAGCTGCAACATCGTTCGAACAGTCGTTCGCGTACTCTTACACCGATCGCGTCGATCGCTCCTCCGCTCTTCTCTGTATCGCGATCTTCCTTCATCGACGTTCCTCCTATCGACCTTGCAAACGAATTTCCATTGTTCTCGTTATCTTCGACGATGAACCACGATGGTTCGATGGACTGATAGGCAGTGCGGATAATCTATCGCAGTTACCTTGTTCTCGTTCCACCAACAACGTCGGATATCTGCGCCGATCCGAAGGGATGGCATGGCATAGAAATGGTGCGGCCGAACCGACGTCGAACGGTTCCATAAATTCGGACGCTCGGACGAGAACGTCTATCGCCAAGAACTAGGTACACAGCTTGCAACTGATTGTTCTTCCGCGAAAGTGAAAGTGAATTGATCGGTTGACGATCGACATCGAGTTGGAATTGATCGCATCGTGTTGTTTAGAAACGAACGGTTGGCGCGGTGTTGGGTAGAACTTACGACTTTGATGTCGCTCGCTACCTGCCCATCGCTGAGACTCTCCCTTCGATCGGGAAGAACGAATACGAGTTGGTACCCGAAGGAAGTTAGGAGAAACGGAAGATAAAAATGCGAAGAGAAGGAACAAACGAATAAGTAAAAGCACACGACGCGAAGAACACGAAGTTAAGCAAAGGATGATCGCGAGACAGGTGTCCTATTTAGGTGCTGCTAACGTAAATGCGAATGAAGCAAATAAACGCCCGGGTAAAACCAGGTAACGTAAGAAAGAGAAGAATATAGATGGTAAAAGCTCGCGAACGATCGCAGGACAAGCGTCGAGTAAAACTCGTCGCGAAGCATCCTTGTGGAGAACGAAACTTGAAACCTAATTTCGTGCCTACCTGGTCGACGTCGAACGAGTGGAGCAGAATATTAAATCCAATGAAAATACAATTTCACAGCCAAAGGAACAAATCCTAATGAAACGGTATTTATCGTATCGTGGAGTAATTTATATCGATATCTAAAACACCAGGGCTCGCTACATATAGTAATCGACGATTGTCAAAATTCTATGAAAAAGAGAAAATAATCGTCGAAAGGGTTAAAACGACGAGGGAATAAGCCGCGTAAATTCGATCGAAAAACGCAATTATGACTATGATAAGTCTGGAAATGCTGGGCCGTGAGGCTTCACCTCTGGAAGGGATGTATCGGCGCGCTCGTCAAGATGTCTTGACACCGCCACGCGATAGCCCGGAGTCACAAAACGTCCGGCGGAACGGCAGTAGCACCGGAAACGTCGCAAACGTCGCCAGCTTCGACGGCGCTCCTCACCACGAGATGCATCCTCTGGATCAACCGGCCGTGGAGCTCGACTTGCCGGCCAATCTTCCTGAGATCCTCTATTGTAAGTGAGGAACGTCGGTTTTTCATCGATCGAGCTCCCTTTCGATGACTCGCGTCAGATAAAAGTGTATTTATTTACAACGTTACGATATCGTAACGGTTAAGTGTCGAGGTCGATGTGACTATCAAGTGTATGGAGAAGCGAGGAGACGTTGCCGAAGAGTTTGGATATTCGGCGTACTTGCGATGGTTTCATACGTGAATTAAAACAGAGAAATTTGAAATCGTGTAATTTCTGATCGTTGATAAGATTCTTGCAGAAGAGACAAATTAGCATGTAGTTGAATTTAAAAAGATTCGCCCAATGTAATCGATCGTTGTGTTACACGAACGAAGATCGGATGATAGAAATTCCGAACATAATTTTAATTCAAAAGTTGTAAGGATCTCATTCGCGTAGTACAGAGCTGATTTTAAGATTACGATATAGTTATTATGTATAAATCACAAAGTCCTGCATTATATGACTACAGTAGCTCGGTCTTAAAGTCATCGTAACAATGATTGTCAGGGTATCATCTTCGCGTTGGGAGAGACCATTGCCCATACAGAAAAACCATATAGACATTGTACGTGTAATTCGTATTATAGTTAACTTAAATCGTAAATATAGTTAAGTTAGCGATGACTTAACTTGAAGTTAAAGTGTATAGTCAGTGGTACGTTCTCATTTACGAAAACTTATATTATATCGTAAGGTGCTGTCGCAATTATGACATTTCAATAACCTGTTTCTTCTTTCTCTCAATATCGCTCTCGTTATGTAGTTTCACTAGATCTGAAACTTTAGACTCTGATCGTCTTTCGACTTGAATTTATTACGATTCCAATTGTGAAGCTAATAAACAATCGCAATTTATTTAAAGATCTTATTGTTAAGATTATGTCGTAGAACGTATAGTTAAAGTTATAGCAAGTTCCAACTACTCGCGTTTCTGACGGATACTTTTAACGACACCTTTAAGTACTAAACGATCTTCCATCGAATGTTACAGCTTCGATACCAAAATGCGGAGGCTGTCAGGAAGCGATTTTGGACAAATACGTTCTGAGAGTTCTGGAAAGGTGTTGGCATGCAAGGTGCCTCACGTGCCGGGATTGTGGTGCAAGATTGACTGATAAATGTTTCGCAAGAAACGGCCATGTCTTTTGCAAGGACGACTTCTTCAAGTAAGTACCAACAATTATTTTTATCACGCTCTACCTGTCGCTCGCATTTTTCTACCAACGGAATTTCAATTTTCAAAAGATCGTCAATTTCGACATTTTTTCAGGCTTCTCGTATTTCTATCAGAGCACGCGATCGAAAATTATTTTATACATTTGCGATAAAACTCGGGATATAATTCATAATCGGTATCTCATTCGTTGATAAAAATACACACAGATACTGGTACTTTGATTAATTTTACGTCCAGTCTCGTATATACATACGTATACACGATATAAGAAAATGTTAAGAATGTACGTGCGTGTGTTTGAAAATAAAGTTTTAATTTTAATACTTATATATAATATATTTCGATCTACATACATTCCGTCTGTTCTCGTTGTGACAAACGTTCGATTAATAAAATGTAAGCTACGTATATTTGTCGAACTAACAAGCGGTCATACGTTACCAGCTAGCCGCTACCAGCCTGTTTATATAATATATTAACAATGTTGTTAATCTACCAACCTATTTACACGTTTACGACGATCCAAAGTATAAATCGTAAAACTAAACTAGAATGATAAAAATAATTTTTAATATTTTTTGTTCCACGTATTTCTTACCTAAAATGCAGCAAAATAAAATAGCAAGATACATGTATACACCTGTATACATATATAGACGCTAAAAGAATTTTTCGCTATTCTATTCAAAGAAGACATACTAACAAGCGGTCATACGTTACCAGCTAGCCGCTACCAGCCTGTTTATATAATATATTAACAATGCTGTTAATCTACCAACCTATTTACACGTTTACGACGATCCAAAGTATAAATCGTAAAACTAAACTATAATGATAAAAATAATTTTTAATATTTTTACATACTGTATACCCGTGTACGTATCGTACGTTACACGCACGACAAGACCGTCGTTTATTTAACATATTTTACTATTGCGCGTTACAAGCGTGTGAACCATCGGGTGATCTACGTACGGTAAATTATTACGTAATTGTATCGACGTACTGTAGTGCAATGTTTTTTTAAGATATTATCTAAACAGATAGCGAAAACGTATAAAACGCTTATCAACTGTTACTTATCGCTTGTAAAAATTGCACCTACGGAACCGAAAGCCCGCATTATTCTCGGTAGATAATAAAAAAATGGACGTGTCTGATAGAAAAATGAGAAACAAGTTGGATCAAACGCGCATATATATCCGGCAACTGATATCGATTGTGTGAGAAAAGAGTGCCTTTTCTCATCTACCCACGCCTTCGCAAGGACGAGACGCCATCTTTCTTCTCCTGCGAGCCAAATCGAAGGAACTCACCCTCTTTCCCCTTCGTCCTACCTTTCTCGGTGGTATTCCACTTTTCCTAAGGTTCAGGAATTTTCAGGGAAACTGGCGAACTCGCTCGTGCGTTCAGAGGCATTACGAGCAACGTTCGAGTTTGACGAAGCACTTGTTCCTTGCATGTAACGTCGACTGCAAGCTTCGCGATTAATCTCGAACGTGTACATTATTTTCTCCCAACGAATAGTTGCGTTTATGTTAAAGAAGCGCAAAGAAAAGTGAACGCGAAGAAAATTACAAAACTCGTATTAAGAGGAAACCTCTGGAAATATTGTTAAATATCGTTAATTTAATTCTGAAACAATTTCTATTTAACTTTGCTCCGTTCTTTCAGTTACCTTTAATTACCATTCGCGAATAATTACCAACGCGTGTGATATCTCGTTCCGATTTTATGCCAAAGGGATCATTAAGATGCTGCTCTTCCGACGAAATAAACTTTTCTTCGCTGAGATAAAATTGAGTAAAATTGAAAGGACGAAATTTTAAGAACGTGGCAACTTTGTGGCAGACTTCGACAATCTCCTATGATACTTTTATGTAGATAATTTCTTGATCAAATTGACTTTGTCAAAATTGTCAAATCGTTCTAACAATAAGACAAAGGTAAATACTCCATGGATTGCTTTGTCTCCGTTTCGCGGATATAAAAATGTATTTATTAATATATAAACCGTAGCATGAGTAAATAATCCATCGTATTCAAACTACTCTAATTTTCGTTATTTACCTGATATCGCGCGTAATTGTACTTAACATGGACAAATTCTACCGATAATTCTTTTATTCGAAATAACCTCGTGTCTCTATAAAGGCAGAAAAGCGTTTCATTAACAGCAAGATTGTTCTATCTTAAATATTAATACAGCAGCTGATACAGTAGTTTCGTTAATCAACTGCTTACGTGCATCGAGCTACTCGTTTAAATTGCCCAACTTAATGGCATGCAATGATAAAGGGAAAGGTCTAAACGGGATAGGTCAGGCGATCATAGGGCCCCAGTGACATTTTATAATATCGGCATTTCCGACCTGTTTTCCGGACCTGTTGCTTATATATTTCAAAATCAGCCTCTTCGATGTGCTATCGAAGTTTACCAATTTCGTCACAAAACACATCTTTTTCTAATTATACAGTGCGGCAAAGCAACGAAAATCGATCATACTGGTACTCGCGCGAACAATTTGTTCCTTATTCCCTTCGAACCGACCAATATAGAATTCTACAGAGCGCTTACGATGTTCAGGGATTATTCAACTTTGAAAATTTGTGCGTTTCAATTGCGTTTGATTCTGTTCTAATGTCCTTTCGAATATCCACTTCCCGCGTATTAAAAACGCTGACTTTTCCTTCTCAATTTTCATTTTGGAAACGAAACGCGACATACGTTCACGCGCAGCGAAGCCATAAGAGTACGGATAATGGTCAAGCGCAAAAGTACCTTTTCGACTTTCCTAGGAAGAACGTTGTTATTACGCCAAGGGGTGATATTTGTGCGGCTGCGTTGTTTGCGTCGCGTCATTGTCGTCGTTCTAAGCAATCCGTATATTTATCGTTCATTCGTGGTAAGAAAGAAAACTGAGAATCAAATTCCGATTAATAGAACGTCAAAAAATCGTTCCTGACCGCGCTCTACATTCGTATTTTTATGAAATATCTTTAAACGGTTATACTTGATATTCCCTGTTTTTCAAGGCGGTGCAACCTTGATCGAACGAGATGTTGCTGCAATTAATACGCGAACGTAATGTGAAAATGTTGTATGTTGTTGGTATGGCAGGCGTTTTGGGACGAAATGCGCGGGCTGCGGCCAAGGATTGGCACCGTCGCAAGTCGTGCGTAGGGCGCAAGAATTGATCTACCATCTAACTTGTTTCTCGTGCGCCCTTTGCTCTCGACAGTTGGACACTGGGGACGAGTTCTACCTCATGGAAGATAGAAAGCTCGTTTGTAAACCCGACTACGAGCAGGCGAAGGCAAAAGGTAACGTATATGTACGTTGTACTTGCTTCCATATATTTTTATTATTTTACAATCCAGTCTTTTCTTCTACGATCCTCAGATTGCGCTAACAGAGTTACTTTCAGACGTTTAAACCACTTGTATCTATTATTGATTCTTTTATATCATAGAATTGGCAGACGGAGGAAGCATAGACGGTGACCAACCAAACAAAAGGCCAAGGACCACGATCACAGCGAAGCAGTTGGAAACTTTAAAATTAGCGTACAATACCAGTCCTAAGCCAGCGAGACACGTGCGAGAGCAACTTTCTCAGGATACAGGACTCGACATGCGCGTGGTTCAAGTTTGGTTCCAAAACAGGTACGTATGTTCATCGATGTATTTAATAAAATTCAAGTTCAATTCGCGAACGATCAAGTATTCGTTCGAGAATTGACAATTTCAATATTCCGTGCAGCAGAATATTTCTCACGAGTATAAAGAAACACAGGGTATCGTAGTAATTACGAAGCGGAAAGGGAGTGATTCTATACGAAAAAGTAGAATAAAATTTGTTCGTAGATATAACGTATCGTTTTGGAGAAGATCGATTTTGAATATTCTCCTTCGGTGGTTAAAAGTTCGAAGAATTAAAGATATAAAATACATTTAAAAGGCTGCATAATAGATTTATCTGTGCATTAGTAAGGTAAATCTTAAAAACTACTCGTCTTATTATAGTCGACGGCTTATTTTGCACAAAGCCTGATAAGAAATCAACTATACTTGTGATATTAATGCTATTTACGAAGGACAGACATAATGGAACCTCCCGATCACGATATAGTTAAGTACACACGTTCCAGAAGAACGTTCAAGATGAATTTTTTTCGAAAACAAAATCCCATTTGGAAGAATTCTCTTCTTATTATTTTTCGACTTATCTTTTCACGTAGAATCGTTTTTTTTTTTTGACACATTGTATAATATAAGGTACACCCGCTACACGATCGTGGCTAATTTTTTAATCTATCAAATGTAGTTTTCTAAGGTCGTAATGTATCTTTAAAAAGATACTCAAATGAGAATAAAATTAAATGAAAATAACGAGGAGAAAGGGACACGTAAACTTTCGAGCAATGTTTTAATCTGTACGTAAATTATGAAAATGGTACTTATCCGTATAGTAACCAAGTACGTACATATCGTAGTTTGTAGCTGTAATTGGAATATCGTATTAAGTTGATTTTTATCGCACTTTGAAAAATTGCCTGCAACATAAGTGTTTGTAAGTTATTATTAAAATCGCTACTTGAGACTGAAGATTGTAAATTATTCGAATAATTGAATTATTTATCAAGTTTTGAAAAACAGCAACATTATTCATAACGTATCTATGGCAGACATGGATCGTCGGTTATCACACTAATCTAAGATTTTTCTTCCAATTCGACTTCTCGTTATCTCTATCGAGAACATCGTTGTGTACAACGTTGCACATAACTTAAGAAAAATTACTTTATCGATTCTATTCGCTCGTATACCATAATCCTATGGCTTCGTGTTGAAAACGGGGAAAACTGTGACAATCTCGGTACAAAGTATTATTATCGCAATTTATGTCATCAATGACCGCCGATAAAATACCGTAAAAATCTTAAAAATTAGCACGTGTGGAATACTTTAACTCTGTAGAGTCACTCTCTCGAGGCTCTCTTCCGTGAAATTGAAGTGGGTTTTCCTGCGTCACTTACTCGCTTAGTATATGGCAAAAAATGTTATCGCAATATCACTTATTTTTGTTTTGTATACATATTAATAGATATTTGCCTTGCGATATCGAGTAAATCTCGTACTACGGATCATCGTTCAGATTCAACGAAGGTACAAGTATTATAATTTAACAGAATTTACTTTCAACTTTATTTGTGATTCCAACCCTCCAAACTTAAATGTACTGTAATTTAAAAAGTACCTCTTATTTACGTATGATTTACACCGGATACTGTATTGTAATAGCTTACCTAAGTAGTTTCTAACAAATCCTAAGCCCAAGGTCACACGTAAAAGTTAAACGTTCGTCGCTTTTGTACTTGTTCAAGAATGGAGATTTATCTTATATTCCTCTCCTCTTTTCCCAGGAGAGCAAAAGAGAAGAGACTGAAGAAAGATGCAGGTAGAACAAGATGGTCTCAGTATTTTCGAAGTATGAAAGGAACGGGTGCGGGTGGACATTCACCTAGGCATGATAAGCTTCTCGATAAGGACGAGCTTAAGGTCGACTTAGACTCCACCTTTGGTCACCATGGTACGTACCTACGATTAGTCACGTTTAATACATCATTTTGTCCAATTTCCTTAATCTATCTTAAACTATCACTTCCACTGCTTCTGAATCGATATTATAAATTTAATAGCAGTTGTGTCATTTAAGATACAAGTAATACGATATAATAGAAAAATTACTTTTAGATATAGGCACACACATTGTAGATTAACGTATGATTAAGGTTGAAGTAGATCATAGTGTAGATCGATTATCGATTAATTTCAATTATTTAATTTCGACTACATAATTAATCTTACTTATCGTTGAATACGAACGTGAAAGTGATAGTGGATGTTGGTGATTTTTGCACGAGATAAAATCCTTGTCAGTTTCGTAGTGCAAAATTGCGCCGCGTTATTAGAAATAGGCATTGAAAAGCGACCCATAACGGGTTATTTGTACTTCCAATATCACGAAATGTACGCAGCTTCCTCTCTGCATGCACAAACGTTCCTTTCGATTCGCCAAACGAGAAAATGTTACGAGCGATGGTACGCTATCACCGAATACCCTCGTATATGTATATTTCAAGAGATTTCGTTATTAAAAGTCACAATTCTTTGTGCTAAAAATTTATAAGAACAAACGTTTCAAAGGATGAAAAATAGGTTTCTATATTAAGAAGAAAGGAACCAGTGTTTACATAAATATTTGAAATAATTATGTCGCCAATTAGTACGCTTGCGATCATTTTCGCGAATAGATTCAGTCAACAAATTTATCATTTTTTCAAGCGACGAAGAACAAGCGTAGCTAGAAAATATTATTAACTTGTCAATTATACGTAAAAAAGATATCATATAAAAAAGTTATAAGCAGATACATGCGTGTGTAAAGAGATACTTATCGCCAAAAACGCAAAACCATACGGAAGCTTTCAAAAAAATTACCTATTCTCTAGCTCTGTTGCTTTCGCTTTAATATTGGTTACATCTAAGCTTTCGTGTACTCGAGCGTTTAGCAAAGGGGAAGACGATCTCGTCAATTATTCAGGAGTTCGTGGAGGCTAACTGCTAGTTCGCCGTGTCCGAGATTTCAGGAAGATTGCGGACCATGCTGAAATTTATGCCGATCGTTAACCATACACGCCGTAAAGTCATATAAACTTCAGCTATTGTTTAAATTTTAAACGGCTTCGTTATCCAGTGCCTTTCTTGCGCCTGACAGATATAATACAAAGTTATGCGAATCATATACACTTAACGTCGCTACTATAAAAAGGAAAATGTCTTTGGTACGGTATAAAATTGTAATTTTATATTAAAAACGACCAATTTCCGATGTACAAATTTTATAAGAAAATTAGGCTAGATTTAGTTTCACGTAAATCTTCGATATAATTTTATTTCTTGCTACAAACAAATCATACGTACGTACAACAAAGGAGATAACGACGACTCTAGAAATTCTTGTACAAATTTCAAATACAAGTAGCAATTTTATGTTATTAATTATGTTATTAATTGTAATCTGTTCTAATGTTCGAAGCAAACTTTTATAGGACAATAAAATAATGAAATTTATGTTATCTTTACATTTAGATTTGAGTAACGATAGTTACGGGACAGTGGTGAACATGGGATTAGATGGTGAAGGCGCGAGTCCAGGTGGGGGTGGAAATGGGGCAGGCGGCGGCCCTCCACGTAGTTATTTGGGTGCAACAACTCCCCCTTATCTCTCAACGTCCAGATCACCGTCCTTACCACCTCAATTTCCATATCCACCGGATGCTGGCCTCTCCGTCTACACTACCCTTGGTAAGTAAACGTCTCATTTCTATATTATAAGATCGTTCCACATATCGTATCGGAATCCTCCATTTCCGGTTAGAATATGTAGTTTATCTAAAGAAAGAATAAGTACAGAATCTAAATCTATAGGACGCTATCTTTCTTCGATACAAAGAAAAAACATACAAGTAGATACGTCGCGTATATAGAAAGACAATAGGAGCGAAAATCGAGTTTCGATCGTGTAATCATTAATTTCATTTCTCCGTTTATTGGTCGACTTGGAGAAGAATATTCTCTACGATATGGCCTAACAGATTCGCGCTTACGTTTTATTAATTTCAGTGTGTATTAATGTTAAACACACCTTCGTTTAAATTTCACCACCACCGTACATTTCCAAGCCACGGTGTTATAAAAAAGGCGAAAATGTTAATGGAAAAATTGGACGATGCATGTTGCAGGAGGCACAGGTGGCATGGTACCAGGACCGGCATCGGATTTGAGCAACGAATCGAGCGGAGGTGGTGGTGGCGGCGGAGGCGGCGGTGGAGGTGGTTACCCGGACTTTCCACCCTCGCCCGATTCATGGCTCGGCGAACCACCACCTCCACACGCTCACCACCATTCCCACTACGCCACATAACCCGGCAAACTGACGCGTTGCCAAGCACCGTTCGGAAGAACGGATCGGCGCAAGGCGTTTACCTGACGATCTTTATCCATAAGGCAAGACTCAATTAAAAGACTAAGCCTTCGATCGAATCATCAACCTGTCCACTTTCGTCGATCGTCGACGATCTTACGTTCACGAGTCTCGATATCGAGAGGATCTCGGTGTTCTCGGTGTATCGCCAAGAGATCCATCTAATAAGAGCGGAACTCGATCAGAATATGTGTGACGATCGAGCACCGTCTCGAGCCACAGGAGTCATTCCACACCGTACACTTCACCGTCCCGGCGGGGTTCCCATCATCGGAATGATGCCATATGTCGCTGTCGTATAAAGTTACATTTAGAGCGCGTATACGATACGCATTCGATAGGTACGATTAATCTAAATATATTTATGTACAAGTTCCTCGTTTCCCGGTACTATGGAGTTTAATCGTCGAATAAAGAAAAACTAGAGGGTAGTTTAGGCGTGTCGCGAGACCGGTTGTTCGCAACGAATCGATATCGTTCGAAAGAACGATACTTCGTAACGAACTTTTTCTTCCAACGTACATGTACGTTGGTATTTAACGAAATCATCAAAATATTTGCTAGAATGGATATCGCGTAAAGAACTGACATTCGTTCTAGGGAATAGATACACATTCCCGTTGAACGAACTGCGATTCATAGAGATCGTACTTGACGAAAGATATCGTTTCGTTCGTGAGCATCGCGGGACACGTTTCTATGGTATACCGCGCTTACGTGACGCTAGAAGTTTCAAGTGTCGTTTATTGTACATAGTTCAGATTAGATTTTATTGTACTACGGTAAGGGAAGGGGAGAAAAAATCGGAGGTAGAATGAAAGCAGGAAAGATGGGAAGGATAGGCGTACAGCGATCTCTAAGGAAGCGACGCCGTCCGCAAATGAAATTCGAAATAAAAGTTAACCCTGAAGCACTAACGAATTTTTTCCATCGGCGCTCGATAAACGCAAGATAATTACACGAGACTGGTCCGTTATTTTTCGTTAGCGAAGTTGTGACATAGCGTGGAATCGTGAATGTTCGATCGAGGAAGCGTGGATTGTAAAATCAGTTTCGATTGGTCAAACGATTTACATTTTTTTCATAATGAATATATATATATATATATATATATATCGAATGTCGCGCTCTTGTAATGCAAAGTACATACATAAAATGTAAGTACATACGAATTTAGTGCTACAGAGTTGGCTAGCTTCGCGACCAATCAGAATCGTTCTACTTACCGCGAACCGCTCAGTCCACTTTAAGAAACGGACGAGCAAAGACGAGGTGGAAATATTGTCCACGTTAGATCGAACGTCGTCGCATGATTTCCGAACGCCTTACTCAAATTGATTCAAGAAGTGTGATTTTCGAACGAACGACAGCCAGGTGTGGATTATTAATTGTGTTGTAATTTATTGCAAAAAGGTTTACTTGCGACTGGTGAATCGTGGAGAGCTATGATAAGTCGAGAGAGGCTTGCCCTTATGGAAAGAACGATCGATGTATCCATAAACAAAACCAATCGTGTAGTTTACATCGTGAGGCATAACGAAGATGTTTCTTAGCGTGACAACGCAACGAATATCAACATCCATGATTGTCGCTCGAAAGTAAGTCCCTTTTTCGCGACTTATTAGATGATCGCCATTCGATTCCACCAACGTAAACGAAATCGACAAACAAACACGACGCCATTTGATCGAATACCGAATCAAAGTTTACTTTGCATGTTTGTTTATCGTTGGTGAAACCGAGCGTCAGTAGATTACACCTTTGACGTGCTCTGCGTCACTTTTTATCGATTTACAGCATCGGAAAGGCACTGTCGCGAGATATTTCGATCAATCGATTCCATTTGAACGAACGTTCGTTTACGCGGTTAACGCTTCACAGATCAAGCTGTAAATTTACTTAAAAATTTTGTGGATGTGGAAAATGAATTACATTAATACCTTTTTTAAATATTAGACTAAAGCGTACAAATGCACAATTTGCCAGGTTCTGTCTGTAAAGCGGTAACAATGTTAAATAATCAAAGTCGTAACGATGTCAATTGTACTCTTGTCTCAACGCATATATGTATATGCGCGATTATGTATAAATTGTATACATATGTATGTACACGCGAGATACATATTCGTGACAGCATGCCTAGATTTATATATAGATGATCGATAATCAAAAGCAACGGATTCAATTGATCGACGTAAGTCTCCGATTGATGGCTAACTTCATTCGTATATGTAGTAATATGAGGCATATATACATACATATATATATATATATACACCGTATTAATTACGTAACGTTAAACAATTTTTTATGTATATTTGTTGAAGATTTACGACGACGTGATTTGTACATTTATTTTTCAAATATTCCTATATGCCTCATATTATTCGAGCGATATAGTACTTGAAACATAGCGCACATCGTCCGAGAAGGAGCGATAAAAAAAAAAAATATATCATTGTAGAATTGTATATACGTCGCCCCGATTATTTTACCCGCGAAAATTCGATGAACCGAAATTGAAAGGAGAGCTGAAACAGAAACATGGTATATTTCGTCGGGTAAAAGAACTGAATGTTGTACAGTTATGAAAATCGAACACACACTCCTCACCGGGTTTCATAAAGATGAATAAAAAAGATTCGCATGACTAGCGCAATTCATAACTTCATCGACACGAGTTACTACGGATCTTTATATTATTATCTAGTCATCGAGTGATAATAAAAATTCTATCGTAATCTATATCACGTTGTACTGTGTACTTTCAAACTCTTCATTTTTATCCGTACACGAGCTTAAGCAAAATTTATTCTTTGTACATTAATTTTACAGACATTCTATCTAGGTTAGCTTCTATCAAGTTCATTCGTTGTTTTATTCTATTTTGTCATATATATCTCGTTATCATTTTTTAGAATATTTTCCAACGAATGTAAAAAACATAATTTTTAGTAAATTAATCGTCTAGC
Organism: Bombus pascuorum; assembly: GCF_905332965.1. Taxonomy (NCBI): domain Eukaryota; kingdom Metazoa; phylum Arthropoda; class Insecta; order Hymenoptera; family Apidae; genus Bombus; species Bombus pascuorum. The sequence goes on along the minus strand of NC_083488.1, from coordinate 1,350,255 downwards.
TTTGACAATTGAGAATTACGGATAAGATTTAAAGATATTTTTTATGTAAAATATGCCCCTATTTATAAAATATTTCTGTCGTCCAGAACAGCGAGAAAAAAGTTATTCTAATTTTAAGTAAGTAAAATTTATTGTCCGCTTAGTTTTCTTTTATTCGTATCACATGTACATCCGACAGTAAATGGAAAATGGTCTTTTAAAATTTTTATTTGGGTGCAAGAATACAACACAGGATACGAAGGGAAATATAAATGAAAGTATAAATTGGAACTGGAAGTAAGAAGTAATCTTTTTTCTAACTTCAACGTCATTTTTTCCTTTCAAATATCAATGGCACTTTATTTGCGAAGATTATGTACAGACGCTGTGTAATGACTTTCTCGGTGTTCATATGTACACGCGCGCGAATTTCGGGACGTCGAGAACTCGAAGATACGTTAAAATGGACAGCTTTCGTTTCGATGATAAGGTTGTAGTAACCTTCGAAGAGAAGAAACAATCTACAAAAGAATTCGAATACACATACACGATTATATACAAAACTTACATATACAGCTTCGTTTTTTCCACGAAGATTTCTTTCTTTCTTTTTTCCTTATCGTCATCTTTTCTTTATATTAATTCTTACATCTTCCTCTGTTTCGTTCAATGTTTCACGAATATACGAAAATACTTTTTCTTACAAAATACAATAACCGTCGCCGTCGTCTTTTCTTCATTTGTACAAATACAATTCGTACGTTGACGATTGTTGGAAATTTTTATACGAATCGAAAAACGTATGAAATACAGAAATATAGTAAAAACGCGATTAAAAAAGTCGAGGATAATTTCAGTTCTTTAAAAACCCACAACGAACGGCGACTTTTCATTTGCTTTTCTATTTTCTGGCGAACGAATGATATTTTTCTGTTGTTTCTTTGATCGTTTCAATTGTCCAGCGGTTCTTCGTACGTCCTTGTTTTCTTCAATATGCTCTTGGTAATTTGTAATTGTTTCGTTATCGCTTTCTCGACGTTTTTCTTGTTTTTATTCGACGCCGAAAGATGTTGAAAAGTATCTTCCAATGCCCTTCTTGTTTTCATTAATCTTCTTTTCAGCGTTTCATTTTCTTGTTTCAAAGCTTCTACTTCATCGAGGCCTAATAAACGATAAATTTTAGTCGTTGAAATATATAACGAAGGATTAGGAATGTATGATCGTAATAACATTAATTTTAATGTAAATAAAATTTTATAACAACCGTTATAATTTTTAAAAATTAATATAAATCTATAGTTATTACGATACAACTTTTCAATCAAGTTGTAACGATGAAACAGAAGTTGAATCTTACAAAGTTATGAAACGAAACATGTACTTTTTTTAGGTTAAGTTACCTTCTATCGGTAAAGGGCTTTCGCTATCGACTTCTCGAACTGGCCTATTACCATTGTTATTATCTTCATCGCTCAATAGGTTAGTCATGGATTCGGTGATCTTTAAAGTATCTTGTAATGGCCTCATAGTTGTAACAGCCGCATCACTTTCGATTCCTAGGTCCGGTGAACAGCTTGTTTTACTGCGCCCACCAAGCGCTGAGTAGCTTATAGGTAGCCAGTACTGCGAATTCTAAAATAATATAACTTAGCATAATCTTCGACTAATACCAGAAAATAATTAAAATATCAATCGTTATAAAATTTATACCACGCTTTTAAATCGACTGCACATTTAATTCATACAATGGAAGAAACTTTTGAAGCATCGATTATTGAACAGCATAATTCAGGTATACATATTTTCAGCTGTAGTCGATTAAAAACACGGAATTCTTACAAGTCCATTCAAGCTTTCAATAAATTCTCTCTTCTTGAATGAACCGTTCAAAGAAAACCAAATAAGAAAATAAAGATATGCTTAATAAAAATACTCGACTAACGTTATATGCTTGATATTCTTGCATGATATCTTCGCAAGTTTGTTTCAGCATAGTCTCCGTAGGTATCGAAGAAACGCCACTAGAACTTGGCGCTGAATCGCTCGCTTCACAAACTGCTACGTGTCTTCGCAACTCTTTATTAGTCACTTCCAATTCTTGTAATCTTGCCCTTTGAGATTCGTTGATTTGATTCAGATCTGATATCTGTAAATGTACACAGGTATTACAAAATGGTATTACGAGCGAAGATGGATTGATTCTAATTAAGTCGAGCCATGAACATCGATTATCTTACTTCTTTGTTAAATTTATCATGCATGGTACGAACAGTCATGTCGCATCTGTTCTCCGTTTTCCTCACTTCTTGCTCTAAACGTAACTTATCGTTCGTTAGCTTTGTATTCTCCACGAGAATCTGACTATGCGAAAGAGTCAAATGGTCCAGTTCTTTCGTCAACGTTGATATGTTCGTCTTTGCAGATTCGTGTTCATCTTCCAATTTTTTGATTCGTGTCCTCAACTGTAATTATTCAGAAAATATAATTACCGCTGAACTATAAAAACAGCTACGTTTTCAGTTAATCTTAAATACCATTGAAAAAATGTGATAGCTAAATTGTAAAGATTAAGAAAAGAAAGATTTATTACTGTGTCATTTTCCCTGTTGAGCGATATTAGCATTTCAGCAGCTTTTCTTTCAGCGTTGTCTTTGTAATGTATTAGTTCAGCCTTTTGTTTATTCATTTCCGTTGCCATGCCCTCCAGGTCAGCCAGCTTCTTTTCCAATTGCGCTCTACGTGCACAATTTTGTTTGCTTTCTTTCCTCAGTGTGTGGACTTCGTGTACTCTTCTGTCCAAAGCTGACTGCAGTTTCTCGCAGTACTTTTGCGACTTTTCCAATTTGATTATCAATGGTGATATTTTTTCGTCGAATATCTGGAAATTAAAAAAGTACATTTAAAAACAAAATCATCTACTTTACTATCGAATTAAAGACTTTGGAAATATATTTTTACAAAATTCCTGATAAGCAGGCATAATAAAATAGAAAAGGGAAAGAATATACGACCTCAACTTATCCTCAACTTTTAACCCTGCTACTTCCATGGAATTTTTAACAAAGAGCAAGAATCAAAGAGATGTTTGATATTTTAAGAAATGCGTGAATCAACATGACGTTTAATTAAATTTATTAACAAACGAGAGAACAATCGTATCGAAATGTAAAGAACGCAAAGAAAGCGACAGGGTTGATAAAACTGCGTAGATCATACTTACACAATCGAAAGAAATTTTGGCAGTGAACTCGTTCCTAAGAGCACTGAGCTCCGTGTACAGCAAAGCGTTCGTTTCTTTAAGCTCTTGTATCTGATAATTAGCTTCGGAATCGTTCAAGTCATTCTGATACGACTTATAATAAGGCACATATTCCAACGAGTCTTCGGAATCGGTGAACGTTTTGGTATACTTGGAAAATCTGGACCGATTCAAAGACTTCTGTTGCGTCTCTTGTAATCCGATTCTAGCCATAGAAACGGTCCTATCGGGTTCGGAAAACGCCTCGGAATCCGACTGCGTGGACGCTTGATTCTTCGTAGCGCCGAGTAAATTGTCAGATCGACTTTTCTTCACCGAATTGTCCAGCGATTTTACATTAACTTCATCGGTGTTAACGGCTAAATCATTCGTTGACATTCCCTCGAGCGCATTGACGAAATCGTCGGACAGTATCTTCGAGTTCATGAAAACGTCGAATACGGTCTTCTTATGGTCGTTACCGATGGTATCCGCGTAATTAGCGTTTTTCAACATTTCCTTCATGAACTTTACCAAGTCTTTCAAGTGTGTACGCATGAGTTCGCAATATTTCTTGGCTCTCTCCGTTTGATTATCACCGTATCCATCGATCTCCGTGGCGATGTCCGGTTTCGAAACTAGCTTCAACCACTTTAGGTAATCGACTTCCTTCTCCAACTCATTTTTCTGTGCTACCAGCTTCTGTACATAGTCTGTCATAGTTTTTACGTCTATGGTCTCGTTCCCGTCGACGTAGTTCAGTTGGATCACCTCATTGGTAAACGTTACCTTGATACCAATGTCGTTTAGCTCTTTGATCAGAGTCGATAGCTGCGTGCTAGCGCTTTCTTGCGTCATGTCTAACTTGTTTCGGCTCCTTTCGAGACAGTGAGTGGCGGTCATATGGTTGTGGAGCTTGGCGATCTCCTTGTTCTTGCTCCACAGCTCCGTGTTCACCAGCTTCTGTAGGTTCTGTGTCTTCACTTGCAGCTCCTTCGACAACTGCTCGATCTTATGATTCTTCTCCACGATCTCTGCATCGCGAACTTGCAGATCGTGAATAAGGTCCTCCCGTTTGCTCGAATCCTCCATATCGTTTTTTATCATTTTCTTCAGTTTGTCGAGTTCATCCATCTTGTTCTGCAGCTCTTCCTTTATCGTCTGCTTCTCGATCTCCAGAACTTCTATCTTCCGTTCCCTATCCTGAAGTCGCCCTTTCAATTCCTGAAAATAATATTAATCTGTTATTAGTTTGAAGATTTTTACGGAGATCAGAACTCGGGTTAATCGTGCAAACTGAACAATTTGCAAAAAATTCTTGTTTATTCGGTGTTGACAAATTTTAATAATTAACTCCGTTGTTTTATTATTAACTATATTAGGCGAGTATTATCTGTATCGATAATTAAGCTTAGACGCGAAGAAAAGAACAATATTAGTAGAATAAGGTGTTATACATACGCGTGATGATAAATAAAGGAAAATCTGTGTATTATTAATATTATTCTAATATTCGATCGTTTAAAGAAATCTAAAACTAGAGTTTCAACTATTTATGCTGTTATTTCGCATCCTAAACCATTTAACTTTGCTTGAACTTGAATAAAACTCTACACAATGGCTTAATTTGTTACAAATATTAGCAAATATTTATACAAAGTTACGCAAAGCGATAAAAATATAATTTTAAATGAAAGGAAACGAAGAAAGCTTCGCGTTTTAAGAAATTAGATTGGAATTAAAATAATTTGGAGAAAATCCAGTCGACAAGCTCCTTTCTATCGTATCTAATATTAGCAATTTCATAATCTGCTTCTTAAATAGAAAAAGTAGAGAAAAATATATCCCTTCATAAAGGAACGAGTCAGAAAAGTACAAAGCTTCCAGACATTGCAATTTTTGCAAGAATTCACGAATCGAAATATCGTCTCGCGTAATTCCTACTTTTTACTATACAAACAATTTTTACACAATACCGAACACGTTCTTTTAACGCATACATAAATAAAATATTACTATCGTACGTAAGCATAGGACAAACGCATCTGATCTTCGAACAAATTAATCAATAATTTCTTCCCTCTTGAAATTCTTCAATCGAATGACAATTTGCCGTGTTGACGAAACATCTTAGAATTAATCAATTTTGCCAATTAAGTTAAGTTGTTCAAGCTTCTTGTCTAATTTCTCGAATTGATATAAAGGTAAATAACTGGATTTACTTTCTAACGAAGACACGATAACGAGGGAGATAATTTTTTCAAAGGGATACGCAATTAATGGAGCGATACCTCTGATTCAACTTGAATCTGCTTCTCCAAACGACTCTTTTCGGCCTTGATGGTCTCTATTTGGTCTCGTAGGTCGTTTATTTTGGCTTCCATTTCGTCGAATCGTTGCTGCACATATAAAGTATTGTTCTCGTCAATAAAACTCGGAAACAAATCGGTTGCAAGCTTTATTTGCAAGAACAACTGCGATTACAGAGATGGTGTATGGTACAAATGTTTGCGTGCGATCAATTTGCATCGAAATCCTGGGAATTGTTTAAGCGAGAAGAGAAGAGTTTCGCGGTACGCGGAGGATTCGTATGGAACTCGTGGACGGATAACGTGGAAGGAAAAGCGGGGCAAAGTTACATGCTAATTTAACATCGTGCAGAGATCGTTCTTTTTCTTTTGTGTTTGTTTGTTTGTTAAGGTTTGTTTTTTAAGTTTGCGTTTGGTAATTTAATTTTGGGTATTTAGTTTTTCGGTTTCCTTGACCAACTGCGCGGCGAGACAAGGGTAACGATATCTGGCTCCTAAAAGCAAAAAGATACATCTAATTTGTAACTTTACGGTTAGCCTTAATTTTACCGACTTTTCTCATCGATTTCGACGAGTTAACGATTCGCGGCGTTAGTTCCAGCTTTGGGCACGGTACCGCGTTTGTTTGTTTTTTTTTTTTTTCGAAAATATAATCGAAAGTGTAGTAGTTTTATGAATATAGGTCTTACGATGTAGATTGGAGAATTCTAGCATAGTGTCAGCAATCGTAGCGTTTTAAGAATGAAACGAAGAATCGAAAGGAGTGAAGTAAAAATGTTGACTGATGGACAGATAATTAATTCGATGTTTTTGAATTCGTGTTTTATAGAGGAAAGTATGGATAAGAGTTGAAGCTTTGAGATTAAAGATTTTATAAAAAAAAAGATTTGCAGTTTTCTAACTTATATATTTGTAAACTTATATATTTGGGGAAGACGAGTTCCTTATTCTATTATCAAATATAAGAAATAATTTTCACGAAAAATTTCTACGAGTTAGTTATCTTCTCTAAAATTGATCTCTTCGCGTATACGGATTTGTTATGTCGCGTAAGATTTAATTATATCGTAATTAATTGAAATCGCTGTCAATTGATTTTGTAAAAAGAAACCTCTTTTCTATGTAAAATGTAGTTACAAATTTCTATGTAAAATATAGTTTCAAAAATATAGTTACGATACTTATAATTTCATAGTAATCGGCTAGATAAACATCTTAGAAACATCTAACAAAAGTGTAATATAAAAATAGCGTTAATTTCTCGATTGTTTTACAAAGTCATACGATGATTGCACGAAACGTTCTCGAGTTTCTGTAACAAGTTACTCAAATTTCACTGTTAAACGAAGCTAACTACGACTAACTGTAACAATTTTTGCGCTTAATTCGTTAAAATCAAAAGTAAATTATCAACAAGCGATGAATTTTGTACAGATCCGCTTTGATTTAACAGAATAAAAGATCAATTGGCATCGTTAACGTATCGTAGAACTTAAATCGTTTTAACGATAAATACAAAACGCATGATCGAAAAATAGAGGAAAACTTTATGGATTTGCCCAAAAGACGATACTTGTTACATCCACCTACCTCCATTCTCACCGAGGCGCACAAACAGGAGAACATTTTTATCGTCTTTCTTTTCTTTTCTTTTCTCTTTTTCGATTTCCGTTCGATTCAATTACGTTGAATTAATCGTTGAAAGATACTCAACGCAAATGCTACAATTATTTCTAGCACTGGCGAATATCCGTGACAGAGGAAAGGGAAAGGCACGAAAGCGCCGTTTCTTCCCCAATTGTTTCCGAAACTTTTCGATGGATTTTCCGTCGGAAAATCACGAGATTCCTTTTCAATTCTCTCTTTTCAATTCGTCAAACAAAACGAGGAAAAGCAAGAAACAAAAAGAATAGCAAACGGATAAACTCGCGTGTTCTTCGACTCAACTTCCATCTAAAGTCGTTTTCTTCGTTTAGACAAAAGAAAAAAAGTCGCACTTCTTCGAATTCGTTTTACTTTCAAAATCTGATCGAACGTTCGTCGTTTTGATCGTGTATAAAACAAAAGAGAATAATGAGTCTCCTCAAATCTCCTGGATCGATTATGTCGATTGTGTCGCGTTCTTAGTCAATTACAGTCGTTTTCAATTATCGTCGTTCGTTGTGGAAAAAACCACGGTGCTTGGAAAACGGTCGAGACTCGAGACTAATTTTCGTACGAAGACTGCGAGCCGGCAGCGGATCGCGCAGACTTCGCGAGCGGACTGTCTCTATTATTAGACGAAAGGCACGTCTTCGGTTTGGTATCTCGAAGACACCGCCTCGCCGGGACTTGCTCTACGAAAATTACTTTGATAATCCGATATACGATCACGTTGCCTACCCGCCTGCCGTTTTCACTCCATGTTCAGCTATGATCGCTAACTTGCGCTCGTTTAACGTGGAATTCGTGTGTAGGACGCTGCTATCGGTCCGAATTAAGCTACCCACTGTTAACGGTCGTTGCCACCAGCGGTAGTCTTGTTTCAGATGTAATTTTCTCATTTCTGATGCGAACAACGTCGAAATACTCGAGGAACGAGGTCAAGTACTTTGATTTAACAATTAAGTCGACTAACGAGACAAATAGCTCGAGACACGCGAATTAAGTTCGTGGCTTTTAAAGGTGATTCACTTTACGGTACGTACTTTCACTCGACAAGTCATTTCTCTATCTTCGACGTTCGTTATCATTGATGATTTAGTCGATCGTATCTTGGAATCTGAATGACGCGAATTACAATACGTTGGAATCATTTTGAACCACTTGGCAACTCTAATTTCGTAGCAGAAAATATTTGGTGTACACCTATAAGAAGAAAATAATAGGGGAATGAACTTGACGGTAAATTTGGACTTTGAAACTCCTTGGGGAACTGGAACCTTGGGCCGTAGCCTAATTAAACTATATTTAGATTCCATCCATGTATCGGATTCGAAGTAGAATCGAGAAAACACCGAAATCCTTCAAAATATATGTAAACGTGTTCCGATCCATTGGTTAATATAGAGAAATTCGACTAAAGTTCGCCAATTAGACAATTGATAAACGCAAAGTGAGTAATTAATTTATTTGTTGACAGCTTTGATAACAGATTGCTGATTTGTTAAAAGTATGCAAATTTCTTAAAAAGTTCTTGTTCAATTTCACATCTGAGGAAGTAGTTGTATTATGCGATTAGTTAATTTAGCTTGGAAAGGTATGTTAGTGTGCGAGTAATGAGATAAAGTAATGTAATATCGCGGAATAATCAATTAGCAGGACCAGAGCGACATAAAAAAAAAAATTGTACAAAAATTTATTAAATTTCGTCGGTGCGATTTAAAAAATAAACGTTTTTCGAACGTACATAACAGCGTAAAATACAAATATTCCGTTTGCTTGTGTTTCGACGCTAATACGCATACGTAAATTAAAGACACGATTTGATCGGTCGTATCTCTCGTACATGCCATGCGTTAACACTACAAATCCGTGCAAAAAACGTACGCACAAAGAAAAAACCAATAATGGATCACTTTGTAATAAAAAAGATTAAAAAAAAGTGAACAAAAAAAGATGTAACTCGTAGTGAACACGAAATGTAAAATAAATTCAATCGATTAAATGAAGAATCAAGTAAAACAGGCGTAAGAAAACGAGAAGGAATCTTCTCAACGGAGGATTCCAACTTTAAACTCGTATCGTGAATGTAAAAGAAAATTCTTGAAAAAATGACTACAAGTCGACTCGAGTAACGCTGCATTTGTATATTTAAATCTCATATGCGTACATGTTGAATAGCGCAGAGCTACTTGTGGTCGCAATTTTCGGTGCACCGGTAAGGATATCGAAATGTAACGAGCAGTGGCCCAAAGCGATAAGTGTCATGCAGTGAGAGAGATGATGACGATAAAGCAGAAAAGGAGAAGTAGAAGTAGAAGATATTAGGTGAATTCAGTATCTCTGAAAGAAAGAGAAACGTTTGATAATACTAAACCATTCCGTGATTAATTCCGGTTTCCTCGTTAAAAGCGGAATGCGTTACAATTCCAAGCGTTGTCTCCACGTTAGCGAGCTTTCATACAATGCCCGTTCATCCGTTAGCCGTTCCGACTGATCATCGAGATCCAAATTCGATTCACAATTGATTACTTTTGTACTTTACAATAGCGTTAAACAGCTACGATAATATAGAATAACCTCGAGACAATGCCACCAAACCTTAGAAGGCCAAAGCCTAAATTTTTGATATGATGCTTCAAAAACGTAGAGACAAGCATGCAGAATCGAAAAATCATGATGTCGACCTGATTGCTGGCATCGCGTTCTGGATCGTCCGTCGTGTCGGTGCTGAAATCTCTCAGAACGAATCGATCGTGTCCATCCCTCGCAGCCTTCGCATTCTCGTACTCCCGCAGCCTGTTCAGTTCTATTTCTAACTCCATGATCTTCTGTTCTTTCCTCAGCTTCGTGTTTTCCAATTGTTGCTGTCTCTCCATGAAACCTTGAATCGTCTTGATCGCTTTCTCGTGTTCACCTTCTAATTTCTTCAGTTTGTAACTCGTTGTTTCTGCGTGTTTCTGCGTGTTACATAATTTCAGTACCAACTGCTTTCTCGATTCTTCTTGAGCTTTCAGTTCCTTCTCTTTTTCTTCCAGCTCCTAAACGAGATAAATATTCGATTTAAGCAAATTAACGATATTACTTGAAGATCGATGTTCGTAGGATCGTTAGTGGTTCGATGATTCTTAGCAAGAAAAGAAAAAAGAAGAGACAAGAAGGGAAGTTTCTGCGAACCTTGATTAAATCTCTAATGTCTCTGACCTCTCCGTTCAGAGTTTGCACTGGCGACTTCACTCTCGTTGACCTTTCTCGATTCGGTTCCCAATCGAGACTAGCGTTTCCTCTCTTCGTCGTCCCTTGCACACAGGTCATCTTTTGTCCCATTCTTGCTTGCAAAGGATCTTCGACTGAATTCATAGCCGACGGACTGCTCGGGGGTGATCTTTTAATATAACCGTTCTCGAACTGCAATATAAATTCATTGAAATTAATTAATCAAACTTAATGCGTTATATCAGAAAAATAATTTTCCTTAAATTCAATATTACTTTAATTAATTCCTTAAATCTAATTTCTTAAATTCCTTAATCTAATTTCTGAAATCCTAGTCTTAACTTTTATACCTAGTAATACTATTTATCAAGTAAACATCAAGCGCCTTTTTTTTCAGTTTTTAATTCTAAAGAATCCTAAAGGACCACGCGTTTCACAATATGTTTTCTTTCTTCATAGTTAACGCTGGATTTCTTCTTCGGTTGTCGGTAATTCTAAGTCTTTGCGAATGGTCGCGTTTGCGACGTACCAGGGAGCGTCAAGCATTGACCGAGTACTTGGGTCGAAGTCAATGTAAAATATCAATTACTGGCAGTCCTTCGTAATTTGTATTCCACGAGTCGACACTGGCTTCAGGATATCTTTACAGATACTTAATTTATCGTAGAATGACAGTTGAGTTCTCCTACCAATAAACCAGTACATTTTACCTAGTTTCAGATCCAATCCTTTCCTCTTGGTTCTTATATGCTTTGCCCGTGTCAGTCTTGTCTGCAAATGCATTCCAAGCTACTTCGCTTTATCTTTACAGATGGTAAAACTTGACCATACAACTTGTCACCAGGACAGTTCCTTTTCCTCGCGGTAAAAGTAGTATACACAGATTTTCTTTCACTGACTTTTATTCGTCAGGTATCCAGCGATATTTGTACGTCTCTAATGCCTTTCTGAAGCATTTTTCAGCCTTCTTTGGCATTTTGATTAAGCGCTAGAACGTAACTACCGTGATATCTCTTTATATATAGATAAATCCGCGGTGTACAGCGCGCACAGTGCTAGTCTCAGCACGTTACCTCGAGACGTTCCATGTAACGAGATGGAACATAATTTCGATGGGTCATGTTGGTGGCGTACGTGCAACCGTCTATTGTTTAAACGTGATTTCAAGAATAAAAAGTACCGAGATAGATTCATTTTAATGTTGTAAAGTAGACGGACACGTGAAACTTTATCGAAAGCTCGTTGTACGTCTAGGAAGACGGTATTTCTTCTTCTCTAGTAAGCGTAGGATTGCGTTACAGACTCTACCGATTTCGATTCAACTGTCGAGCGATTGTTTCTGAAATCGAACCAGTGTGATCGAGGACAAGTTTTTCTCTGCTCGTTACAAGTTTCGGTTCTTTTAAAAGTCATTTCTCGAATAGTATACGCATGGGCGATAGACTTATATATAAAGCGATATGATGTAGGTTTGCCGATGTGAGAATGATGAGTATCGCAATGATTTCTGCAAGCTTTCATCGATTAGAGACATGCGTCGTGCGGATGATTGCGTTAAAGAGGATGATCATGTAGATGATAGCTTTTCTTTTAAGGTAACTCTTTAAGGATCTTATCAGTAGTGAAACGATAACCAGGAGACTTCCTGGAATAGATATAAATGAAATTCAAATCTGATAATCACCTGAGAGAGCAGGGCACGATGTTTGTTATTGAGATCTGTGAGGGCCTCGTCCCTGGCTTTTATAGACGTCCTTAATTGATCGACTTGCTTCTTCCTTTTTTCTGAAACGGCATTCAGCTCCTCGTATACCCGACACCTCTCTTCCAGCTGTGCATTTTTTTCTTTAATGATTCTTTCTTTCTCGAGTAGCTCGGTTTTACACTGCTGAACGACAGTGTCCCTTTTTAGCTGCTGTTCCTCCAGTTCTTTTATTTTCTCCCGCAGCGACTCGATATCTTGCAACCTCTCCGCATCCAAATTTTCTCTCAATCGCGTCTCAGCCTCTAAACGTTCTCTAAACTCATCCCGTTCACCCTCGAGTTCTTGCGCCCACACGCGTTCTTCGTCCAAGCTGTTCGTCACCTGTTTCACCTACGTTCATTTGCGAATAGATTCACGTTAAAATCGTTCGTGTTCTACGTGAAACGGTATAACTGAAAAAAAGTACTTTTGTCGTATGTATATTGTATATATAGCTAGAAAAGTAAAATGGTAATTTTGCATTCAGTTTAGCCATTTTGTTAGTGATTGCTATCATATCTTTAATTTAAATCGCTCTCGTTATGGATAAAAATTAATAAATGGCAAGTACGTATATGTGTAAAAGTCTTAAGCCGCCGGTTTCATTTTTAAGGCTACAAAGCACAGGAGAAGCAAATAGTTTAAATTAAACGTTAGCGTCGAAAGGAAAGATTTTTAACAATTTGTTTTTAAGAAACAGCTGATTTTACGTCAAAAAATTGCAATGAATTTAAATTCTTAAGAAAGATATTTTTTTTTATAAGAACCACATCCTCCGTATACAATTTTTACTATTTTACTATTTCAAATGTCTTAGCTATTTATATGTAACGTAGAAAGTTGTATCTTCCATAGTCGAATATTAAGAATAATAAAAGAAAAGAAGAGAAACGTTAGCGTCGAAAGGAAAGATTTTTAACAATTTTTTTTAAGCGCTGATTACTTCAAAAGTTGCAATGAATTTGAATTCTTAAGAAAGATATTTCCTTTTTATAAAAACCACATCCTCCGTATACAATTTTTACAATTTTACTATTTCAAATGTCCTAGCTATTTATATGTAACGTAGAAAGTTGTATCTTCCATAGTCGAATATGAAGAATAATAAAAGAAAAGAAGAGAAACGTTAGCGTCGAAAGGAAAGATTTTTAACAATTTTTTTTTAAGAAACAGCTGATTTTACTTCAAAAAGTTGCGATGAATTTGAATTCTTAAGAAAGATATTTCCTTTTTATAAGAACCACATCCTCCGTATACAATTTTTACTATTTTACTGTTTCAAATGTCCTAGCTATTTATATGTAACGTAGAAATTTGTATTTTCCATAGTCGAATATTAAGAATAATAAAAGAAAAGAAGAGAAACGTTAGCGTCGAAAGGAAAGATTTTTGACAATTTTTTTTAAGAAACAACTGATTTTACTTCAAAAAGTTGAGATGAAATTGAATTCTTAAGAAAGATATTTCCTTTTTATAAAAACCACATCCTCCGTATACAATTTTTACAATTTTACTATTTCAAATGTCCTAGCTATTTATATGTAGAAAGTTGTATTTTCCATAGTCAAATATTAAGAATAATAAAAGAAAAGAAGAGAAACGTTAACGTCGAAAGGAAAGATTTTTAACAATTTTTTTTAAGAAAAACAGGTGATTGCTTCAAAAAGTTGCGATGAATTTGAATTCTTAAGAAAGATATTTCCTTTTTATAAGAACCACATCCTCCGTATACAATTTTTACAATTTTACTGTTTCAAATGTCCTAGCTATTTATATGTAACGTAGAAATTTGTATTTTCCATAGTTAAATATTAAGAATAATAAAAGAAAAGAAGAGAAACATTAGCTCACACTTTTCACGTACGCGAAATTTTTGTTGATCGTGTAGTTATTATCTGTTAATAAGCAAACGTATGTATAGAAAGCAATTGCAAGATTTAGTCGGTGAACAATGTTAACGACGCATACTCATCCACGGACAAAATCGTACTGATTAATTTTTTCTTCTTTTTGCAGAGCGACGATAACTCGCTTATCAAGCTCGCATTCTTTTCGTGGCTGAAGGAAGTGAACAAAGATAGCGTTGAAATGGTGTAGATACGTGGAAAAAGGAAAAGAAGTAGGGCAGACGAGTATTTGCTTATCAATTGCCATGAATAACAACGTTCTTTGGGGATCAACTTTGTAAAATCGAGTCGGGAATAATTTAATTTCCCTCGAAGGATTTACTCGAAAGAAACATATATCTTCTTCGATGTTCGAAAAAGATTAAAAAAGAATTTAAAGAGACAGGATAAATGAAAATTAAGTATCAGGGCTTAATTCTTTTACACACGTTTAATTTAACGTAATTTAGATAATCTATCTCATATTTTACTGACTGTCAGAATTAAAGATCAACCCTCTGTATAATACTTAGAAGTTACATAATCGTATGCAATACCGTATTTCACCGGTATACCATTTCTGCCGACGTTAATCAATCTATTTACAGTAATTATTATTCCCTAAGTTCCAAATGGGAATAAAAAGATTCTAATCGATTGGGAGTGTTTTTCTCATAATAAAGTTATTCTAGTTATAGAGGATCAAGTAAAATGAATTTTAGTTTCTCTATAAAAATCATTTCTTTTACGTGTTATCTCTTGTGTTATCTTACCTCGGCTTCTAGAGATGCAACGAGTTCTTCCATTTGACATAATTTCTCCTCGTTCTCCAATGCCTTTTCTGGCGTTATGCCGAAAGCTTCCTTATAGAAGATAGATGCATCTGCTTTCTTTTCTTCATATTCCGCTAATTCTATCGCAACAGACAGCAACATAAAATTTTCATCGTATCAAGCGTAAGTGAAGTTCGTGGAAAGCAAAGGGTATAAAGAAGAGGATTTACCGAAGCAACGAGTAATTATGCAAATGAAGCACAACCTATCGAAACATTCCGATACTTTCTCCTACAAAGAGCTTTTTACAAGCTACATCGTAAGAAGTAACCCGTTGAATTATATACGATCTTGAATATTACGAAATTACACCGCAGCATTAATAAATCATGGTTATTAGACTGCCGATATTAAATAGTATTAAAACGAATGAAAACGAATCCCAACAGGCAATAAAGATTTATTTCGCGCTTTAAATACTACAACAAGGTACTTTATATTGGATATTTTGCATGTGTTTGCGGATGAGCCGTAAATTATTTGCATATTTAAGTTATTTGTAAATGCATGAACACCCACAACATCCACAATCTAGCGATTACATATTAATATTTTCATAGCAAAAAGATTCGATATCGATGAACGCGCATAGTAGCAAGTAGGTTTAGTAGCTGTTAGTAGGCAATTTTTGTTTGGTAATTGAAAATAATTAAGCACAATTTATGAAGTTGTTAGTAAAAAAAAAATTAGCTTCATAATCAAAAAATATAGTTTTCTTTTTACGTAATAAACTAATTTATGATAAAATTTAAACCTTTTTTAATTTAATCCAAGGAAACTGCAAAATCCCCAAAATATATAAATACATAAATAATAGATACGTATGCATAACTGACATAAATGTTGCTAGAAGAATTACATACATAAATTTGGTAGGAGGTATCAATCATAAAACCATTGGAATCCAGGTATAAATTCTTTTTACCGATTCTTCACTGACAAAGAAAATATGCAGAATTTTGTTTAATTATGATAAAGAAGTGATAAATTTTATTACGTACCCTTCTCCAGTCTTCTGATCTTTTCTCGTTCATTTTCAAGCGACTTCTGGTACTGAGCTTGATTCCGCGAAGAAGCTTCTTTTTGTTCTTCGATCAATTCGAACGCCTTGGCCGCCTGGCTGAGAAGTTCCTGCTTCTCCACCAACTCTTTCCTCAATGATTCGATTTCAACCTAACGGTAGAATAAAACAATGAAATCTCATAAATAAAATATATCTAGAAAAGTTGCTAAAAAATAGAGATACATATTTCTGATTTTATCCGTAGAATCCTCTATATTCGAATTTTCAGCAATAATAAAGCGAATTACAGTTTCAAATTAAAATATTGATATTTCCAGTCAGAACCTAAACGAACGTAAAGAGAATTTGAATTCGCGGAATACGTACGTGCTTTTTAGATCAAACGATTGAAATTTTAATTAAAAAAGAAAAGAGAGAAATTGCGAATAAGCTACAAAGTATCGCAATGATTTGATAGAAGGTAAAATGGAATACGTAGAAACCTTTAATTCGATATTCTTTTTTATCGCATTTTCATCCGCTGATGTAATTCCCATCCGCTCCTCGAGAAAATAAATCCGTAATTTAAGGTTGAAGTTTTCCTTTTTCAGAGCTTCTAATTGATCTTCGTATTCTTTCATCGTCCTACCAATTCCTGCTCCATCTCTGCTTCCAATCACTCCCGTTGGTGACGTCTTCCCAGGCGATCTCGCATTTGTGCCTAAAACAGAAAATCAAATACATCCTTTAACTTTTTCACCCGCGAAAAGCGTTTTTCCCACACCTCTGAGATATTATAAAAAGAACTACCAGCTTTACTTAGCCTCGTAATACACGTATTATTATATTTATGTGACATATTTATCAAAATTATTGTATTGTATAATTTATTTATATTAATAACATTTATATATTATAATATAATATATAATAATTATATAATTATATAATTATATGAATTCCCGGAATTCGCGGATTATTATATAAATTATTATATAATTATATAATAATTTATTTATATAATTATTATATATTACATATATTATAATACATAAATAAATAAATTATACAATTTATTTATTTTTTATATTTTTATAATTTATTATTATTAATTATTTATAATTTATTTACATAATTATTATATCATATATTTTACGTGATATATTTATTAAAACATTATGCTATTACTAATCGTAAATTCATCCACGAATTATTGTGAGGTCTAACGTTTGAACCGATATCAGTATATAATATTGCAATAATTGGAAAGAAGAGGGAGAAAAAAGATGCAGGCTATGTAAAAGGAAAGAAGAAGACCCGAGACACGTAATAGAAGAATGCGAAATAACGGGAGCACCAAAGGACACAGAAAAGATACTAAACGAGACTGGAGAAGGACTAATGGAATTGAAAACAATAATGGAGAAGAGAAGGACGATAAAAGACGGGGAGGAACGACAATAAGGAAGCACAGCAAGGAGGCAAAAGTTGAAAAGTTGCCATAGTTTTAGAGATAGATTATGCAACGGAGTGCAACATAACAGAATGGATAAGAAAAGAGTTTAGATAGATATAAGAGAGGAGACATTAAGATGATAACACCATAAGACTGAGAGAATGTAAAAAGCGTGATATGTAAACGAGATGTAAAACCGAAATCTCGTCCAAAGCCGGAAGGCACGGACTAAATAAAAATAAATAAATAATATTACAATAAAATCATAAAATAACGAGGAATAAATTGTTTGAACTATTTTGATATAATAATTTTGAATAAATTATTCATGAGTCACAATTACAATATAAATTGCTAGAAGCATTGGATATAGGAAGAGATAAAGAAGACTCGTCGTTCAACCGTATTACAAATCGGTTCAATTCAATTTCTGGCTGGTTGATTTGCTTAATTAAAGCTATGTAGATTGTCTACGATATTCTGTACGAGCATAATATCAAAGATGATGGTCATTTACGATTCAATTGATCTGATAAGTCACGCACAGAACATACAATGTAAGTAATACGAGAAAGAAAAATGTAGAAGCGATTCCATTTCTGAAAATAATAAAAGGGGAAAATAATTTACGTTGATCGTTTTCAATTTTACATTGTTAAATGAAATAAGCAAAATCGTCGACAAATTAAAGTTATCGAAGACTATGGATTATTATCTCTCCTTGCGATTCAATTAATCCTAAAATACACACGAATTAAACGAAAGAAACAATATGTAAATAAATAGGATGGACGATACAAGACGTTCGATTGGCATGTAAACTCGCACTTGTATTAATTTTTCTTTTTTAAACTAAACTAAAATCTTTTTTAAACTAAAATCGTTATCAGAATTATTTAAAATTATTGCTTTTGTTTAAAATTTCTTACGGAAAAATTAAACGATCGTCGGTATAAAAATTCTTACTTTCCATAATTAATAGGGCGATCGTTAACCCAATACCGTAGGGTATTTCGTTAGCGAAGGAGCTGTCTTTAAGCCATTTCTGACGATGACAATTTTCATCAATTCCCAATGTCCGACAGGTAAGATTTTTGTCTTTTTCGTCGCCTATTAATGATTCATCGACGAATCCGGTCACAGAAACGAGAAAGACGATCGCATCGATCCGGTTACGTTATCTTTAACGGTTACGTGCTGGACATTTGTACCCAAATTTTGTGGTTTGTGTTTACTTTGTGATAGTTCGTGGCACCCTAACCCGTATCCCCCTGACTTGCTATTGAAGCTATTCGAATTGCAGGATCATAGATAAAAGACGATCTATCTACGTGAAGTTAGGCACGAACGCGTTGTTCCAGATTGCTCTGTGGAAGCAATAAGACGCGATTTAATAGTTTTCAAAGACTTGGATCGAAGATACGTTTATTTAGAATTTTAAAGCAGCTATAAGTTTTTTTCGATTATTCATGTTGTAAAATTTGCGTTGTCTTTGTGTAAGTATTTCCTCGAAGCAGCGCATAAAGACAAGTTAATACTCTCATTATTCGAAGATATTTCAAATTGAAAGAATTCTGTGAGCAAACGCTGCAAGGCGTAAGATATATTTTCTAATTGCAGTTTAAGTGCATGTAAAACCAATACTTGAAATCCAAATCGATATTAAAATGCGAATTATTTGTCTTCCCCAAAGGAGTTTACTAAAATAGGAAATTGTTTGATCTTAATACAAAACAAAAGTATTTTTGCTGCTCTTCATTACGATTCTTATTTTACTGTTGTATTTACTCTGTTAATTCTAATGTAAATATAGAATAAAGATGTAGCCGAAGATGATTCATTATTTCAAATATTTGTGTTTGTCGTTATTTCAAATAATAATAAATGCTTAAAACTTCTTAACAACCTTATTTTTAACGATTTTTATTTTTTATGCCTATGCAGCTTTTCTTAAGTTTTTGTATCTTAAAAAATCCCCAAAGATTTTTTTCAAAACTCCTGCAAATTTCCAACAACTCCAACACGTATCACCGTAATCGTTTCGAGCGAAGCAAAAATTTAAACAGAACGATGAACACAATGAAAAATTACTCGAAATTATTGATAGGAAACTACCCATGCAGATGAAGGGTTAAGCCTAAAAGAGAAGCTCAACTTCAAATACGTTAACGCGTTCGAATTCCCCTTGGTTAATAAAAAGAAGAAGAATAGAAAACACGGGCTAAAGGAACAAGTTGCGCATACGCACAAAGTTTCTAGTAATGCAAACAGAACTTCTCGGACACGAAACCAAAGATAAGCCCGCCGTGATTAGATTCCTTTTAAGGACACGACCGACGCACGAACGACGCACAGCACGAACGACGTCCGTGACTAATGCACGCTATTGCACACAGGATTGCTACAAATCGCTCGTTTTTCTCCAGGTGCGCTTGTTGCAATGATTGAACGTTGAATCGATCCTATTCTCGAATTTATTCGAGCTACGTGACTGATGCCAATTTCGCGACGCTAAACGAGCGCCGCGGTCTTCTTCTCTTTTAAATCTTCTTCACGCGTCACCAACCGCCATTAAGCCTTTCAGCCGATCTTCGCAAACGTCGTCCTCGATGCTCGTTCGACGCAGATTTTTACAAGACTCTGGTCCTCCTTTTCCTTTGTTTCAACTCATCGCGTTCATCGGCCCTGTTCTTGGCCGTCTCCTCCCTCTTTTCTTCTCTCTCGTTGCCAGTTGTCGGCGAAAATTGGGGTTAGGTTGGGGTTAGGTTGGACGATAGGTAATTGCAACAAAGAGTCGCGAGGTGCGCTGCGCTTGTCGCGCGGTTCAACGACTCGCGAAAATTTGTATCGACCTTGCGAACGAATCCGACAAAACAGCGTCGCAACAAACCGCGCTCTGTTCGAGTCGAATACACAGCTACGGTCGGTATACGCTTACGATATCAAATTTCGATAATCCTCGTTGAAGATATTCGACAAGTCTGGTAAAATTCCATCGACGTCGATCGAAGGAGAACGAGACAATTCGAAAGCATTCCGATGGTACGTGACCACATACGATGCCATTGGCAGCACCGAGCCGTGAAATGAAAATCATTGAAACATAAAGGAAAGACGAATGAAAATAACGCATCTGGACGATAGGTGCTGGTAACGAAGCAACCAACCAGCGCTCAAATTCACGCTGCCATTTGTGCTTTAATACGGTCTATTAAGCTCGGTAGTTAGCGATCTTTCTTTGTGCGACACGATTCAGCGCAAAGAGGGTCCGGCATTCAGCGCATTCTGAAAGGCCCGTTGACTTTATTTTTCTCTCGATAGGATGAAATTATTCAAGGTCGAGCGAGATGTAAACAATATCGTTTAAAATGGTGAATTTCTACGATCGCATAAAGATTACGTTCACTTATGACAACGAACAATATCCGAGTTGTCGATAAACGAAGAAGTAACTCGATATCGGTAAATAGGTTTACGTTTCTTTGGACTAGGAGAATAAAGGATAATAATAGAACATTTGGCAATGAACATCCAACGATTTATTTGCTAATATATACGATAGAGTATTAGCTAAACTTCAATCGCAAGCAAACTTTCTGTTTAAAAATTTTAAATAAAAGTTTATGACCATATATATGTATATGTATATGTATGTTGGACAATTCGAAGCAATCGAAACGTAAGAATAATTCTTTTTAAGAAAAGCATAGATAATTTTAAAAATAGCAGTCACGTTATCGACGGAGCAACGCGCTGTGTTACGTAATTCAATATAAAATTTTTCTTTCCTTTGGTACGTTTGCTCGTTGAAAAATGGCACGTCTATTACGAAAAAATAGCACGTCGTTTTAACAAATTATTATCCATATATCGTAACAAAGTGATTTTTCCATTTTTCGCTGAAAAGTTTAACCTATTTGAAAAAATGTCAAACATGTCGGACCGATCGACCTCCAAATGATTCACGCAATCAATTCGACCTATCGTCACTTTCTTAGAACACGATATATATTACATTTAACTACGAAGTAACATTCGTAAGTCGTTAAATTCAATCAAACGTGAAAAAAACAATTGAAAAAACAGGATCACGTTAAACACGTAATTTAATTTCGTCTATATACAAGAAAATCACACACACAATTATTGCAATTTTATCCCTGACGATATACATAGCAACAAAGACGTCAACACGTTAAAAATCCATAATTTAGGAAGAAACAAAATTTAGCTCAGAGAATAATATTTCTCGTTGGAATCGTCATACACGCCATATACGGTGGTATAGCAATTTATCAACAGGAGCAGTTTACCGACATTCTCAAACCATGTAATACCATGTAATTGTAATTATTATTGTGAAACTTTGTGCGTAAAAATTACAAGCTTATAAATGCATACAATCACATTTATGAGAAATTTAGAACTGAACTAAGCGAACTGGACTGAACAAAACAAAGAATGCTGCTGCTATAACACGCGTGTATTTAGTAGTGGAAACGAATCTCCTCGCAAAGTTCGTAAGAATACGAATCTTGTTAATATTCGCAGTCTAACGATTACGTAAAAACGATACTAAACAGATGCAAGTAACATGCGAAGTGATTTTTACCGAACATAACGTGAACTTGGATTGGCCTGTCCTGGATGTTGTCAAGGGTGGTCGGGGCGTCAACACGCGACCTACCACATCCCATGCCACGTAAAATCTTCCGTGAAACATCACATCTTACTGGCTATTCTAGAGCCAAACTAAACGCAAAATTAAACGAACAAAGACCATCGAGCGTTCTCCGATGATATTTCGTAGGTCTTCTCGCGATGGACGTAGAAACGCTAACTGAGATAAAATGGCAAAGCAGCGCCAAAGTTTACATCGCAATAACCTACAGTTAAAATTATATCTCGAGCATATATCGTATCGCGTATAGCTTATGATACGTATAGGCAACCTTTTCAAGGATTCCCCGAGCCGCAGCTGCATGGAACAACGAATCGACAGCTGTGGAAAAATTCCTTGTTAATTTACAATACGAAGCTACCATCGAGCACGATGGAAAAGCTTAAGATGGAAAAGATTAATTCGACAATAGCGAAAATGACTTTCATAATCTGTATATTTTAGAATGTTAAAGACAAACATTTTTTGGGCAAAGATATCGTCAGGATTCTGCGTGTTTGCACGGATTTGTGGTATATCCAACGGGTAAACAATGCCGAGATCGTGAAGTTTTTCTACGTTAACTGCGACAAGCTTCTGAACATCTCTGTGTATATACTTTTGTAAAACGATCGCTGCTTTTATGTACCGAAAAAGAATACGTAACACGTATAAGCAGGATTCCAAACAGGAAGCAGATCCTATTTCATGTTCATACGTTAGATTGATCACAGGAAGCCGTCATATCTTAACCCTAACGTGCATTTCCTCCTATAGTTAGAAGTACGAGTCCTGTTTCCACTCAAGTTCAAATGCCCTCAACGCAGTTCCTGTGCAACGTTGAACGTCACGTGCTCTCTCTTCACGTGCTCTACCCTCGTGAGTAGAAATTACTATCTTCACATATGTTTTTAGGAAGAAGCGTAACTTAGAAAAGGAACAAGACAGTGTGTGCTATTTTAATCATTTAATAATAGCATTATTTAATTTTGGTTCTTAATATGTAGATAGTGGACGATATTTTATATATCGATTCGTAAAAATAAAATAGACCGATCGAATTTCGTTTCGATCGAAGTACCTTTTTTAGATCGTACGTAAATACCTCTGGAAACAACGAAGGCCAATTTCAGCCACTCTATTGCATCTTATCTTTTAGCTAAACAAGGTTGAAATCTTCCGAATAATCGATAATCACGTATTCGATAAACTCGCTTTCCTTTTAACCTCGATTTTTAAATTCAACAAAGCGTATCATTTACACTTCGCGTGAAACGAGCATACCAAGCAAGAGGAAAAGAGTCTTTAATCGAAGAAAAAAAAGAAAATTAGAAATTAAGGAATTGTCGTCCACGCTATCCAATATACCAAGTTGACAACTCGATCTTTATTTTTTCATTCTCTTCCGTTAACCCGCATCTAAACTCAATTCCCCGTACAAACGTAAACGTGTCTGTCGATTCTTTTCTAAAGAAAACATCAAATAAAAAAAGAAGGTTGATCGTTAGATCACCAACTAAAAAAATAATCTTTGACTCTACCAAGCCCCACTTTACCATCGATCGATCGAAACAGAAGCTAACAACACCAACCCGTGTCTATTAAACCTACTTCTTCGAAGGCTATCCCGTTTCGAGATCGTAAATTTTTCCAATCGTTGTTCCACTTGCCCCCGGAGGGATCGATTCGAGACAGAAATTCAGCAACGCCCGAGTACGTTAAAGAAATATCGGCAAAGTTGCGCATCCATTAAAACCTCTCTCCGGGCAAACCATCATATAGCATCCGCGTCATATGCCGCGTCATGATTCCAGGTTTCCAGGAATCGATCGGTAAATCTGAGCGATTTAGGTATCGGTACAAGCACGATATCGACTGTGAACCTCGGCTCTGTCGGCCGGACGTAGAGCTCGCGTATTTATAGATGACACATTTAGGCCAGAAGCAACGTTTCAACTATCTTTATTTTGGCAGGCCACTCTCCAGCTCTTCGGTGTGTGTCTGCTCGACCCGACTGTAATTAAAGTTACGAGAAATCGTCTTGAACGTAAGCTCGCGCAATTGTAATTTTGCCGGTTAGCATCGGCCTATTAATCGCACATCACGAAATTAGGAGCAGAAGAGGTCAAAACGGGCTTCGCGGTTATTTCGGGTCGCTCGAACTCGCCACCGGCATTGCGACACCGTGTACTTACATATTATGTTACCTTTGGTAACGCGCGTGTCGTCGCGGTTTCTGTGTTCGTGTCAACCGGAGGCTTCTGTGACCGATATCGAATTCTGTTAATCGACTTGGCCGCTCGAATCGAGCGGAAAATAGAATTGGATTGGATTCACGAGGGTCGGTCCGGTTATTAAAGCTTGATCAATGGAACAACGGAAACGTCTTGCGAGACGTTTTTCTATCGGCAAGTTTACGTTGATTTTCATTTTCTAAATTTCTTTCCTCTCCGCTGTACTATTTGGCAGATTTCTGATCCAACGAAGAAAGTTTATTCGCAAATGGGCACATCGACGATCAAAGTTTAACGTCCCTGCCATGTGCGTTAATCTTAATACGTAAAAATAGCATCAGCGCTTGAGTTATCATTTAGTTTATAAAGACACTAGGTTTTCGCAGACACGTAGGCGTCTGGCTCGATCCCAATCGTGTCAAAGTATAAATGAAAATGACACGGAGGTGGTAGCGGTTCCGAAACGAGTAATTAAACTGAAACGTAAGTATCCCACGTTAGTCATTTAATTACTCACCGAACTGTGTGTGGCGTTTAACGCTACTCGAATGAATTATGATTTTATATTATTGGCAAATTGAACGATCTTGGATCTATTCTGATAAGTTATCACGAATTTTCTATCGAGAATCGAATTTTTGTAGTGGAAAATTTATGGATCGTTAGATAGATATATGGAGAATTTGTTCGATACCGATTTATTCGACTTTACGCGATTGTCGAAACACTTTTCAAATTGACGAAAATACCTTTCATTCTTCTTAGTTTCTAATACGAAATGGTATTCGTTTCTTGTTTTCAACGATGTTTTCTTTTTCTACGATCAGAAATACTGATTATTTATACGTACGTATGCATAAAATACAAAAGTGACTGATACACTCGTCAACGTTCAGCCCAAACCGCTGTGCCTAAAAACGTGAAATTTGGACAGTCCACTTCTGTCATGAAAGGGAATTTTGAAAATTAATTCGATTCCAAAGTGGTGATACGAGGATGAACTTTTGTTAAAGAATAACCACGTGGCTCGTATCCAAAGAGTTACTAAAGTTGGGAACGTGAAATTTGGACAGCCCACTTCTGTCATGAAAGGGCATTTTGAAAATTAATTCGATTCCAAAGTGGTGATACGGAGATGAACTTTTCTTAAAGAATAACCACGTGACTCGTATCCAAAGAGTTACTAAAGTTGGGAACGCGAAATTTGGACAGCCCACTTCTGTCATGAAAGGGAATTTTGAAAATTAATCGGATTCTAAAGTGGTAATACGGGGATGAATTTTTCTTAAAGAATAACCACGTGGCTCGTATCCGAAAAGTTACTAAAGTTGGGAACGCGAAATTTGGACAGCCCACTTCTGTCATGAACGGAAATTTTGAAAATTAATTCGATTCCAAAATGGTGATACGGGGATGAATTTTTCTTAAAAGATAACCACGTGGCTCGTATCCAAAGAGTTACTAAAGTTGGGAACGTGAAATTTGGACAGCCCACTTCTGTCATGAAAGGGAATTTTGAAAATTAATCGGATTCTAAAGTGGTAATACGGGGATGAACTTTTCTTAAAGAATAACCACGTGGCTCGTATCCCAAGAGTTACTAAAGTTAGGAACGCGAAATTTGGACAGCCCACTTCTGTCATGAAAGGGAATTTTGAAAATTAATTCGATTCCAAAGTGGTAATACGGAGATGAACTTTTCTTAAAGAATAACCACGTGGCTCGTATCCAAAGAGTTACTAAAGTTGGGAACGTGAAATTTGGACAGCCCACTTCTGTCATGAAAGGGAATTTTGAAAATTAATTCGATTCCAAAGTGGTGATACGGGGATGAATTTTTCTTAAGGAATAACCACGTGGCTCGTATCCAAAGAGTTACTACAGTTGGGGACGTGAAATTCGGGATATGAACTTTTCGTTAGAAGCAAACAAACACGTGTTTCAGCGTTTTTCGAAATTCAACCCTCACAGGGACGATGAAGGGGTAATAAGGTGTTCTTGCAAAAGATAAGCGTATCTCTGTGTGTATCCACTGAAGCTGTGTATTTAAGATTTGGCAAACAAACTTCTCATTAGAAATAAATAAACACTCGTTTGAGCGTTTCTCGAAATACAACTTCTAAATGATAACAAACATAAATTATCATAAAAAGAAATACCGAAGCCGTGGCCAAACAGCTACTTGTTTCGTTATTGAATTTATCTACAACTTGACTTATCAGCTTCGTTAGAGAAAATTTAATATTTATTACAATAAATTCTTTGACAATTAATTTACAATTCTATAGCGATAACACGGAGCTTAATCGGAACAAATGTCTATATTATAATCCATTTCACACATGCTGATTGAAAACAGTCGTGTCGATTTCGATATTCTGTTTTACGTTAAGATCTCAGCAAACTGTTCGTCGCAAAATAAACGTAACGTATTCCTACTAGTTTCGCGTATTTTCGTAAACTCCTAATTCAACAAATTTCTCACCATCGACGTACTACGACTAACCAAAGTTGATAACAACCTTCCTAGCTATTCAATTAAATCCAATAACACCTGCAACTTAAAGTCTTGAGAAATCAGGAAGAATCAATACGCGAGCAGAAATAGCGAAGAGTTTGGCTACCATCGGCGTCTAACGCTTGAAGCTTGGTGTTCGATGCAAATTTCGCATTCCGAGCATCGGGAGAAAGTTTGGACGATAGGAGAGTTCGACCATCTGGAGAAATAAACAACCGGTTCACTTGGACAATGCTCCGCAATGTGCATGGTGTTTTATCTAGAAGCAAGATCGTGTCGTTCAACATGGAAATCGTTCGCAAAGGTGGCGAATAACGTGCCGCAGAACCACAGGGCAACGTGTTACAGAAATAAATACAGAGTCGCGACACGTTTCTCCTACTCTCTCTCTTTCGCTCTGTCTCTGTCTCTCTGGCCGCGGAACCCACCGAAATAAATGGATCACTGCTTCCTGTAATTTGAGATCGCGAAAAACATTTTTCTAGGATGCATCGAACATCTTTGTTTCGGAGGGAAAGTTACGAACTACGCTGCAAACGCATTGTATTAGCTTGCGAGCTTTGAAACGAACTATGACGGCTGAGGAAGATATTCTTTTTTATCAATTTCCACGCGTTTCGTTTACGCGGTGTGAAATTTTTCTAGTCACGCGAACGATTGCTATTAAACGACACGAAATATAATATACCGAGCCTAATCGGCTAGTACGCGAATGCTAAAATAAGCGCAAGTACCTTAACATCGCGACTACCAATTCGGTAAAGGCAAGTGCTATCAGATTTCTTGCAATCGCTAAAGGCATTCGAACAATAGGAAGGATTATACGTGGAAAATCGTAATGCCACTCGTAGCGACGTTGCCTCGTTTATCCGCATAATGGGCTTTCATTCGAATTTTTCGCATTAATGCGAAGAGACCCCGTCGCGTTCGTTATAATGCCACGAACCCATCGCCGCGAATCTATCGGTACGAATCGTTCGCTAGCAGGTCGAATATTTCACGTCGGTGCGAGGCATCGTTTAAAACGCCGACTGGGCGCAGCTGTTGTAAACGAAGAGCCGATGTTTCGCGCGCGAACGAAAATCAACGCGGCGTATGGAACGTGCGGCCACGTGCGATCTTTATCTATAGATCGCGGATCACGGAAACGTATAGATCGCGGATAGGACCGGGCCAAGATGTCGGTTGGTTCTGGCACAGATTCGTTTACCAAGGGCCAAATTTATGCGTATACCACAAAGCAACCGGGCTGATATAGCTAACTTTTGGCCATTGGCCACAGGTTCCTGGTGCTAAAGATTTTCTTTTGTCTTTTAAAACGATACGCGTATCCCTGTATTTCGTCGACTTTACCATTCTGTACCAGTTATGGAAGAGTTCGGAAGCATATCGGTCGAATTTGACGCAAAGTTTCTGTCATTGTTCGGCGAATAAACAGATTTCGTTGGAACCTCGGATGAATTAAGAGGCTGCGTTTGAAACACCGGGCGTGACCACCCCTGTCGTAAACGTGAGATTACGTCTCGTCGGCGCGCGTCGCGGCGCGGCGTCTGCGTGGACGTAAAATAGCAGTAGCCGAGTGGAACAAGGTTCGTTGCCCCGTTTTCATCGCGATAGATGCAATTTGAATTCTTGCGGGCAAGATCTAATTAAAGCCAGATCGGACAAAGAGGTATTTACGATCTAAGGTAATATTTATTCCAACAAAATGGTAATCCGCGCATGTCAGAAGGAATTCCGTTCGAGATCAATCTTCAGAACGACGAGTATATTTTCGTACGCGAATTTAGGACGAACGATCGTTCTCCATGAGACAATCAGCTGTTCATCGACTATGACCGATGTCGACAGGGGGTCAATTGCTCGAGGGAAATAGCCAATGAAGGTAGTTTCACTAGGGAAACAGGAAGGTAACTGATCGTTCCATTGTCGACTCTAATATCGGTGACCTCTCATTCGAGCAATCACTTAATTTGCAAGGATATCTGTACGCGATACGTTCATCCGATCTGGGACTATAAGCAATAAATGTAATCGGCTCTTACGCAACGATATTCTACCTTGATCACACACCGTAAAATTGTATCCGTTCCATCCTGATGATCGATAGACGTTTGAAAATTTTAACGAGTCATTAATCGCTGAATCGCTCGTCTTAACGCTTCATTTACGGAGACGTTCGAAAATATCTATAGCTTTGTTATTAACGCGATACGTATTCTTTATTTCTATAGATAAATATGTTCCATTATATATAAAAATATGCGTACACGCGTACGAAAAGTTTATATTTCGGAAATAATGTTATTTTCGTATATAATTTTGTAATAATGTATTTATCAGTGATCGTTATAATGAAAGTCAATATATCGATTTATTAGTCGCTTCGAAATTCATCGAAATATATTCATCGTATTATACGAAACGCAGATAATGTGCCTTCACCCATGCACAGTTTATCTTACGAGCACCAAGTTTTTATTTTTTATTTTTATTTTTTAGTTTTATTTATTTTTTTATTTTTTTATCTTTTAACAGCTATAAGTCATATTCTCTTGAATCTCGATAACGTACGTTCTTCGGAATTTCTCTTCCTTGATAACGAAATATATTTCTCGCTTCGTTTAAAGATACGATCACGTTATTTTTGCAAGTTTTATTAAAAACGTAAAATTAAATAAGGACTTTTCACGTTTAATTAGTTTCTTTCTAACCAACAGTTTTATTAACATTTAGCATCTTGACGCTGATGGTGTCAGAGTTTCGTGTCTGTAATATTCCTTCTAACCCCGTTTTGCTGCTCCAATTTTTCTATCTCAGTTTCGTACTCGTTTCCACAAACGGTAACGACGCTCGATGTTTCGTAGAAATTTTTATGCATAAAATTGGAATCTGATTACTATTTTACTAATAACGATTCTTCTATTTTATCTTCAATGTTAGGAAGCTTTTTTAAGCTTGGAAGCTAAAGCTTTTAAGCTTTAGGAAGCTTGTACACTGTTACATTGTATAGATATATTTACATACTTTTGTTACATTTTGAAGATATTCGCTGATAAATAATCTATCCTTGTTTTAAAGAAAACAGAGAAAAGACACCTATCTCTCTTCAAAAGGTAATAATTTAGGAATAATTAGATTTGTTAATGAAAATAGTAATTTTTGTTTATTCCTTAACGAATCAAACGATTCAACCGGTCTTTTCGACGCTAATCAAAGAAAAATTTAATATTTAAGGTTGCTACTTACCATTTATTAACGGCATAGTTTGATTCATCGTAATGTCCTGCAGTGGCATATTTGTGCTGTAACAAACACGAAAAAGAATACCAATTAATCGCCAATTAATTCATATACGTACATGCGCGCAATACAATATAAAATTAATTCCATAGATATATGCTAATTGATATTTTCTGATAAACGAGGAACTGTAATATTATTTTAAAAATCGAGAATGCAAAATGAAGAACAGGAACCTTTCTTTCTTTTACGGCTCCTGGAGACGATAATGAAAGTACGTCACCGAAGCTTAAAGATAGTTTATTTTTAGAATAGGGCCGAAAACGGAGCGGAGGCACGTGGTGGCTCCTGATTCCATACGAAATAGACTGTACGAACTAGACCGAATTAGATGAAACTTTTAAAAAGGATCAAGATGAAGATCGCGTTCTATTTCCAGAGCGACTATCGGTTCAAAGTAAAACATTCGATCCTAAGGACAAGGTTTGCGCATAGACAAACTATTAATCAGACGACATAACGATCATCCGAAGAATCTCCCGCTAAAATTTCAGCTCTTTAATTTTAACAGGCTAAAAATTCAACTACTTGAAACGTCCGGCGAATGCGTTGCTTCTTTTTACTTTCCTTTTCCATCGTTTTCTTAATAACTTTTGATGCCGAATATCCATGGAAAATCGTATTCGCAATTGGCAACAACAGAAAACGATTCCTTTTAGTTTCTTCTATCGACGATACGAGTTCCCTCGACGATGAATCAACTAAAAGAATGGTACAAATTCAAGATAGAAACAATTAATTTCAACAACTGAACTTACATTTATTACTGAACAACTGAAATTACATTCGAGAGTGTGAAAATTCGCGGTATGACATCCGGCGGAATTTAAGGAACGATTCGTTATAATTAAACGCGACCCAGATTTTGATTGCAATTTTCTACGTTCTAACGAAACGGCGGGTTAGCTCGATGTAAAACTGTTTGCGTGATGCATGTCATGTCAGTGATTTATAGTTGCGGGCCACTTCAAACCGAGTTACGGTATACGAGTAGTAAGGAAATGCAGAATTTCCAGAAAGGTTTAATTTAGATTTCATCCAAACGCTATTCCTGCTGACCAGTGTTGAAATGTGAAATGAGTAATTAACGGATAATGTCTCTCCAGCGGGTTGTCACGGATCTTAACAAGTTCTAAGAGTTCCGCTATTATTCGCGCGCACCGTGCAGTCTGGAAAATCTGACCTCGCTTCCCTTCTGGGACGTCTCACGCTCAGAAATTCGTCTTAAGCATCGGTGTGCTCATAGACAAAGTCTCATTCAACATTTATAAACCGTCTATTTAATTTTTATTTCATATAAGAACCTCTCACAATCCAAACTGATTAATTTCGCTTTTACATGAATAGAATTCGTAGATTTCACTATGACGCGCTCTAATCATTATCCAAAATATATTACGTGAAAACAATTCGACAAATACGAATTAGAGAGTAAAATATTGAAAAACAAATTACACGATTTGACCTATTCAGACGTCGCGTTTGTCAACTCCATACATTAAAGAAACAGAGGAAAGGTGACGTTCAAACAACACGTTTTAAATTTACCTTGCAATCTACCGTTATCTATGTCATCTACTCACAGAAAATGAACTCGTGGAAATCAGTACGTAATTGATTTCTTCAAAATCGAACTAATTAATCGCGTACTTAGGCGATAAAACTGAAAAGTCGGTCAGTTCGATTTCTAAGATGGCGAGGTTTAATACTTTGCTAAAGGCAAAAATCATTAAATATGAACAATACGCGCGTTTCAATGTAATAAACTTCGTTTCTCTAAAAATAACACGCTGCAGAAAGACAACAACGTTGCACGCTACGACGCTAATGGTACAAATTAACGTACGCATTTGAAGCTGAAAATGACACATTGGACGCAGAGATGCGCAGCGTGTCATTAGCGTTGTTCATCTTTTTCCATAGTCACAAAGAGACGAGGGGGAGAGAACCAGTCATTTCTTTTAGCGAGGTCTATTTAGAAGCTTGCGGTGCACGTAATCCCGTTTACCTCGCGAACCACAGGCCTGTAACCGTGGCCATCCTCTTTTTCGGCAGCACCCCAACATCTGACTCTGATATATTAAGCACTACCCCTTAGGTCCATGTAGAACTAATCCGGATCCAGACTTCTCAGAATCTCAAGACGCCTCAGAAGTTGCTCAGCCCGGAACGAACACGAGGGGAGCGAACGGACCAAAGGGTGACACTATGCTGATATTATTATTGGCCACTTTACGAGACAGGGTTGCTTTGCGTAACGAGAATCGCAGCCGCGACATCCGCCACCAGTCGCAAAACGCGACTATTAATTGGCAGCGAAGGTGCTAAATTTGAAACAAAATGGAAAGTTCTCTCGATTCTCAGCTAATAAGTTTAGTAAGAGCTTTGGCTGTTGTTATTCCTTTGCGCTCGCCACTGACAAACGATTCGAGCAAACGCGACGAGAGGATGGAAAGAAAAGCGAATTAAAGACGATGAGTCACTGATGGTTGCGGAGTATTTTTTTTAATTATGCCAGCGTAGAATATTATACTTGATGTTTGTTCAACTTCAGTTTGGAAAGATCGATCAAAAGATTAAATGGTTTAAAAATTAATATTGGAATATTTAGCGAGTAATTAAAATATTTATTTTGCAAATATTAGCTGAAACAAATATTCGTCTAAATAAGTTCTAATTTTAAATTTTTGTTTAAATATTTAGAAATTTTTTTTTTTTTTTTTTTATAACGTTTATTGTCCAAGAAGATGAGTATTACATGTGTATGTTATTCACAATAAACAATGAATTTCGGTTGTAGGGTGGATTAGGCAAAAGTACCGATACGCGTCGGTACGACGTAGCCATGGTCTAATACAGTGCTGGACAAAAGTATTGGCACAGCAAGATTGTTATGATACAAATGCTTATAACTATTAAACAAATTGATTTAAACAAAAAACTTTTTGACGTATTTATTTATTATCTATCCTAGTTTATTACATAACAAGAGCAACAATATAAATAAAATAATACGCAAAATAATAACAAAAATATATTTTTTGAACATTTTATGGGTGGACAAAAGTATTGGCACAGTAGAATATTTACGCTTATAACTAATTACATAATAAACTTCTAATATTTTGTTGGCAGTCCTTTTCTTTTAAGGACTTCCTTTAATCTTCTTAATTATAACACTCGATCAGTGAAACTGGAGACTTCAGTTATTAAACAACAAAAAACCAAGAAAGAGTAATAATGTCTAGAAAAACGAAAGAAACCACAATTGAAGAAAGAAAAATAATATTAAATTTATATAAGATGAATAAATCTTACAACGAAATTGCACAAATCATAAACAGAAGTCGTTTTACTGTGCGTTCAGTCATAAAACGCTTTAAAAGTGAAGAAAATCTAGAGAATCAAATTAGGAGTGGTCGCCCTTCTAAGGTAACAATTCGAGAAAAAAGGAAAATCGTAAATATTGTAAAGAAGGATCCAAAAACTAATTCGACTGAAATTGCTTCGATGTTAAAAGCTGAGTGTGAAAAAGAAGTAAGTACCAAAACTGTACGTAGGGTATTGAAGGATGCCGGTTATTCTGCCCGTGCAGCACGAAGAAAGCCCTACATCAGTAAAATAAACCAAAAGAAAAGAGTGGAATTCGCGAAAGAGTTTGTTACGAAAGATACTGATTTTTGGGAAAAGATCATGTTTTCAGATGAAAGTAAGTTTAATATTTTTAAATCTGACGGCAGAATATTAGTATGGCGAAAACCCAACACAGAGATGGACGAACTGAATCTGCAAGCCACCATGAAACATGGGGGTGGTGGTTTAATGGTGTGGGGATGTATGGCATCATCGGGTGTAGGAGAACTTATATTCATTGATGAGATAATGGATAAATATGTATATTTAAATATACTCAAGCAAAATCTTTTGAAAAGTACTCAAAAATTAAACCTCCCCAGGGATTTCTATTTTCAGCAGGATCGAGATCCTAAACATATGGCGTATATTGTTCGTCAGTGGATAATATATAATACTGCCCACACATTAAACACACCACCTCAAAGTCCCGATATGAATCCCATTGAGCACGTGTGGAACGAATTGGAAAAAAGAATTAGGAAACATAATATCACAAGCAAGTCTGAACTGAAGAAAGTTCTTCTGCAGGAATGGAGCAATATTGTACCTGAATTCACTAAAAAATTAGTCCACTCGATGCCCAGAAGATTAAAGGAAGTCCTTAAAAGAAAAGGACTGCCAACAAAATATTAGAAGTTTATTATGTAATTAGTTATAAGCGTAAATATTCTACTGTGCCAATACTTTTGTCCACCCATAAAA
The DNA here is from genome assembly GCF_905332965.1 of Bombus pascuorum. Taxonomy (NCBI): domain Eukaryota; kingdom Metazoa; phylum Arthropoda; class Insecta; order Hymenoptera; family Apidae; genus Bombus; species Bombus pascuorum. The sequence continues at coordinate 1,315,897 of NC_083488.1, read as the reverse complement.
TGTTCAAAAAATATATTTTTGTTATTATTTTGCGTATTATTTTATTTATATTGTTGCTCTTGTTATGTAATAAACTAGAATAGATAATAAATAAATACGTCAAAAAGTTTTTTGTTTAAATCAATTTGTTTAGTAGTTATAAGCATTTCTATCATAACAATCATGCTGTGCCAATACTTTTGTCCAGCACTGTATGTGTCGTGGGTTTTCGGTTTTTACGTTTATTTTTTTGTTTTTTTGGGTTTAAGTCGCATTGGTGCGTGATTTTTGTGTATTCTTGTGTGTGTTGTATTTTGTCCTGAAACTTGGCCGCAAAACAGGACTCCTCGGTGTATTACTTTTATGCGAAAAAAAATATTTAGAAATTAAAACTGTTGAAATGATCGTCACTTCTGAGAAAACTCTACATCTGGTCTTCGGTTTCTCAAGCGCCTAAGGTCATCGAAAGCGCATAGACAAAAGAATGCGTCGAGGAAAGACCATAAGCGGTACACGTGCGACGTTGGTTTCGGCAGTTGTTTCAGTCTGAGGGTAACGTTGCTAGCGAGAGGATCTGGATCGGCTTACATAGTACTGCATATTTTGTAATTTACTATTCACAATATATATACTTTCAATACCTTGCAGTTTGCCCACGCATTTCTTTATTTCCATCCACTGAATAACCTTAACAAAAACTCTAAGAAATACTCAAAGGAGAGATTTTAATTTAAAGAATTTTATTTCCTATGTAGATTCTGAACGTTAATTCGTTCTGCGAGTTTTGAGCCACGCTACGACTGCTGGAAGAATCAAAAACGATATATCATCGAAGAAAGAAGTTCAATTACCGAATGTTTAAACTTAAACACTCGTTGCATCTTATTGCTACGTTTTATCTGTAAATTCTTGTTAGTATTTCGCATAATAAATTTGTATAGTCGCGCTCTAGTCAAAATAATATTCATTATAAAATAAAGTTGTTGTACTTTCGCTATGTAAAGACTGGAGTTTCGCTGTAAGAATTAATTAGTTGGAAACGCAGATTGCAAGCACATCGTGCGATCGTCGTCAATTATCTACGTCGTTCGTAAAACTACAATTGGTCGCAATAGAGATTCGTTACATAATTCATAACGCATTTCGTAACATGCAAACGACAGTTATTGTCGCGTTTCATGCATAAAAATCAGTCAGAAACATGTCGATCTAATATAAAACAGTTTATAAATAAACGTTTCTTTATCTCGTAAATAACAATAATTATCACAATTGCAAATTCTACATAGCACTCCCAAAATTTGCTTATTTCTATAAAACAATTTATACGAATATCTTAAGTAATTAACGCGTGTTAATAATTTAATTGAAAGAAACCATTTCGCTTTATGAAACCTCTTCGCGAATTCTCTATTAAAATAAAATTGATTTTGAAATCAACAAACTAAAGTTTAATCGATCGCGCTTGTTGCTTAGAAAATGTATATTTCTAGAGAATCGGTAGACGATTCCTTGCAACGAACTTCGTCTTTACAACGATTGCTCAAAAGATTCGACAACTGACGATACTAAGTTCCATCGGTACATGTTCGGAGTATGTCACCTGCGTGACAACCCAGCTTGGAAAGACGTTGATAAAGAAGAAAACGATTTCATGAAATGACCCCACACGATTGTCGTCATCTGGCAAGATGGAGGTTGGTTGTGTAAGTAATCAATACTGGTGCGCAGATATGGTGGCATGGACCGAAAGAGAGCAGTATGTATGCAGCCTGAGCTGTAACTGCTTTTACGATAGAACTTTCTGGCGTTTATTATTCTACTCGCTTTATCCTATCGTGTAGCAATGGATAAATTTCTCAAAAAAAAGTGCTAAATATTTAACACAGCATTATTCGAGATGATAATAACCAACGGATCACCTTGTGTTTCCATTGAAAGTAATTCCGTAAATCGAGCTTTTAACACGTTGTCGTCTCACGCATTATGCCATTGAACGATATTAGAACAAGCGTGTATTCGCTTTGACGTGCAAAGTTCGCTCAATTACCGGACCGTTAAACGCATTAACTTGCCCAGTTAAACAATTAGCTCGGCCCTGCCGAATGAAAACATTGTTGAAAACATTCGGACTAGCTGCCGTATTCTTATGGCTGACCGAGTGGGTGTCCGGTGGGCGAAAGAGTTCATTAAGGCTTTAATGAACGCATGAGACACTTGGCGAATGTACGCGTATGTAGATTGATGCAATTCAGTCTGATGTGTCGCAATATTCGCTGTGTCACGACCTATGATAGCAGTGGATTTATATCGTCGGAAGAAAAAATAGAGCACTCTTAAAAAAAATGATTCTGTTTTCTAGTAAAGAGATACGTAGTTGAAGTTTCTCGTTGAACGCACGCTCTCCATTGCGATACTAAAGTATCGTAATACCGGAGAATTTACATCGTTAAAAAGTACTAGCTTAACCGTGATGAGTTTACATCGATACATACTTGAGAGGATAGCAATCAAAAGGAATCTCGTAATATGACGAAAACGTGCAAGGAATTATTACTTATCTGCTTATGGTGCAAATATAATGTCTGCACAAAGTAGTAAATATGTATAATGAAAATGACTCGTATAATCGCAAGGTGCGTTGACCTCCTACAATCTAACATTCAACGATGCTACAGTAAGCACAATTGAATACAGCTGCATCAACTGACAATCAGAAGAGTTGTACTTTCTTCCTAAGTAATATTATATTTTCTAATAAAGTAAAACGTTATAGATAAATAAATAGATTCGGAGTAAAAAGGTTAACGATAACCGAATTTTACAAACAGTACAATAAAATGAATTCGATATAATTATACATCCGTATTAATAAACGAGGTAATTGTAAAAGACACCTACAGACACCTAGTAATAAATCGGAATACATGGCGGTATAATTAATTAAAATAAACGATGTTTATACGTCTCCAACACTACTTTGTACAATACAAGTAGCCAGCAAAGCGCACTAATCATTACGGTTTACTTATGACTCATTTCATAATCGAAACAATAATTCGTGCGATAACCGTACCGGAGGGACAAATATAAACTTTTCACGGTACTTTTCCTAGCTCGGATCGACTAACAGTGGCAAAGTAAATGTCTCACGATAAACGTTAAAATAAGATGTTACAATAAATTTGCTATATATCGTAATATATATTCCATATCGAAAATTTCCGAGAGAAAAGCTGGTATAATAAGCTTCTTCGATAACAAAAACACGTTACAAATGTATTCATTTAAGGAATTAGAATAATTCCAGAGCAATACGCGTATTTTGCCACTTAAATCACGGAAATCCGTGCGTTTGTCTCTGATTCAGAATATCTGAATCGCGTGTAGTATACGACGTGTACTCTGCATTCGACCAATTTATACGTGTTTTTAATAAGAAAGATAGAAAGACAGCGGTTAATTAAAACGAAAGTGCAAAGAACGAAGAACGACACGTTGGACGTGTAATACATTTAAAATAGGCAAAGATCTAACAAATGCAAAAAAATGCAGCCAATCAAAGAGAAAGTGTGGTAAAAGTCGCGAAGATGTTAGATACGACGAACGTGATACCACGAATAAACCACATTTTTATTGCTCTCTTGGAATATTTAAGTATCTCTCTATAACTATCTTTTATAATGTTATTTGTTGCGATGAAAATCTCATTATTCGATCTCGGAAAAGATTACTGCCGAGAATCTCTTAAAATATGAAATAAAGATTTTACACGGTAGATTTGGACACACAGCAGACTATAATCGAAAAATATGTATCTCGGCAGTCGGATATTTTTGTCGGAGGCCAACGATTTTCAAGTTCAGAGAACTAAAACGATGCACTAGGGAGAGAGGAATTGCATTTGGCGGTTTCTTTGATTTTCCTGCCTCACAATGAAACATTTGATGCTGTTATTCGAAGCTGTCAAACCGAACCCTACCGTCGAGCATCGAGAAACTAACGGACTAAGGTTTACCCCAAAATATTCACGATAAACAATCTAATTTTAAGTAACTAAGGGGAGACGGCATCTTTCACGTATGTAGCTTCGATTTGCTTTGATACAGTAACGAATTTCCTCTGCCAGTCGTATTTTTAAAATCTTTCTCCTTCCAACATATTTCTTCGTATATCATTAAAATTAATCGCATAAAGATCAGAAAGTGAAAAGGGAAAAGTATCGAGTATCGGTGACTTATTGCCGTAAGTTACTTGAAGATTGACTAAACGCTGAATATATACATTTACAGGAAAATATAAATATGGAAAAACGTACGTAATACGCGTAATATGCAAAAATATAGAAAGAAAGATTATAATTACAATGAATACCATCTTGTAACGTCTACACGTATAAGTATATGTATTTTCACATTGACTTTGAATTCGATGAATATAATCGCGACAGCAGTCCCATTATAATGTTAATGAAATTTCAAAATGTTTTATAAAACTCGTATATATAAAAATCGTTCACGACAAACCTTTAAATACCCTTTCATCGGCCATTGTATATATTTTTGCATGCTGTGCGCAATTTGTGCATTTTTGCATCTTCAAACGCCTCGTAAATGCATAAACATCCGCGGTTTAATTATCATGCAGTTAATAAATTAACGTGGAAAAGAATCCAGATCAATAAGCGGTTACTTACTTCCGAAACGGACTGTAAACGCTACCCCAGACGCTGGATCTGGTCGGCGAGGGTGAGTTGTTTTGATGTTGATTGGAATATCCGTAGCCGGCGAAAAACATATTGCGGTAATTGTTCCTCATTTGTACACGAAAAATATGACTTCCCGTACGAATAGAATGGTCCTCGAACCGAATCATATACAAAATCACGCGATCATATACATATATATATATATTTACATGTACAAAACAAACGTATGCAATAATTATACACAACAATATAATAACAAACAACGATAATAACAACGTGAATAATAGTTTTGTAATAATACTATGATAACTTGTACTTTCGACGGGCCTCTTTGGCACCTTTATTTGGCACAGAGCGTCACTGTACTAGTAGAGTTCTCAAGCAAGCATTATCGGCGCAAACGTGATCCAACACCATCAAAAGTCCTCTCTCGTCGGTCTTGTTAAAAAGCCATACCGAAATCTAACGATTATTCGTGGCGTAATTCGGTGGCTTGTGACCCAATGAACATTCGAAAAAGTTGTTTTCCACAGTTTCGATTGCCAGACTAAAACTGTGTTAGCACGGTCGACCTATATGCTGCTGGATCGATCAATGCAGAGATAACTCTCGCTCAAGACGATACGTCAGATGATTCGCACTACTGTGTCCCGATGCACTTCCTAGTCACTAAACACCTTTTCCACGAAACACCGTTTCCAATCTGTTTAACACAAAGTCCTGTTCGATACGAACGATCCGAGACAAGAAAGGATCGAAACAAAAGACGAAAACAAAAAACACAACGATAACGCAGTCTGGCATGCGTCGAGACTACAACAAAATCACCCTGTCACTGAATCAGCAGTTTATATTTTAGCACAGTCCTTTTGGAAAATAATAATAAGAGCTTTCTCGCTGGTCGTTTGTCGTCTTCCATCGTGTCCGACGACCAAAACCACTGTCGATCGAACGTTCACAAATTTTCGATTGCAAATTATTTGTTTTCTCGACCAAACGACGATACCGAGGGAAATTTCCAAACGCTTGGCTCGGTCAGGCGTTGCCTTTATAGATAACGATTAACGAGTGTACTTTCCACGAAATGAAGACACTGTTGGATACCGCACGTGACATCACAACTCTAAACCCACTCCAGATAGATTGAACGCAACTGAGGACAGGCAGGCGTCGATGCGACACGGTAGCTACACGGTCGCGACACGGCTCACGTTCTGATCGAGGGGAGGCACGAACGGAGGTTATAAGGTCGGAAGATTCGTGCGGCTGCTCGAGAAGCAAAACGGAGGCCGACGTATGGACCCCAGCCGAATGGGTGGTGGGGAGGCCGGTAGGTGGTGGGAGTCTGGAACGAGGTGGTGGAACGATGGAGCGGTGGATCGTCAGAATAGAAACGAAGAGCAGACAGTTTGGTTCGGCCCTCTCACCGTTTAATAACGGTGAGAGGGCCGAACCAAATGACAAAAACACATAGAAAAACAGGGTTATAAAAAAACGGAACTCTGCGTACATCGGTCAAACACAGTGTCTTTCAATTGGGGGTCGATAAATAAAATCGATAGTTATGTAAAATAATGAATTTTGAGGATAATCTTCAAGTTGGACGAGCCTGAAATGCAAGTGAAAATGCAGATAACGGAGACGAAATCAATGAAATTAGTCTTTTTGTTGTTATAAAACAATCTTAATATGAATCGTGTGGTGCGGTGGCCGGTGGTGAGGTGGCCGGTAATGGGGTGGCCGGTGATGGGGTGGCCGGCGGTGGTGGGAGTCTGGAACGAGGTGGGGGAACGATGGAGCGGCAGATCGTCAGAAAAGAAACGAAGAGCAGACAGTTGTTGAACGGTGAGAGGGCTGAACCAAATGACAAAAACACATAGAAAAACAGGATTGTAAAGAAACGGAACACTGCGTACATCGGTCAAACACAGTGTCTCTCAATTGGGGGTCGATAAATAAAATAGATAGTTATGTAAAAAATGAATTTTGAGGATAATCTTCAAGTGGGACGAGCCTGAAATGCAAGTGAAAATGCAGATAACGGAGACGGAGTCAATGAAATTAGTCTTTTTGTTGTTATAAAACAATCTTAATATGAATCGTGTGGTGGGGTGGCCGGTGGTGGGGTGGCCGGTGGTGGGGTGGCCGGTGATGGGGTGGCCGTTGATGGAGTGGCCGGCGGTGGTGGGAGTCTGGAACGAGGTGGTGGATCGATGGAGCGGCAGATCGTCAGAATAGAAACGCAGAGCAGACAGTTTAACAAATGACAAAAACACATAGAAAAACAGGGTTGTAAAGAAACGGAACACTGCGTACATTGGTCAAACACAGTGTCTCTCAATTGGGGGTCGATAAATAAAATCGATAGTTATGTAAAATAATGAATTTTGAGGATAATCTTCAAGTTGGACGAGCCTGAAATGCAGGTGAAAATGCAGATAACGGAGACGGAGTCAATGAAATTAGTCTTTTTGTTGTTATAAAACAATTTTAATATGAATCGTGTGGTGAGGTGGCCGGTGGAGGGGTAGCCGGTGGAGGGGTGGCCGGCGGTGGTGGGAGTCTGGAACGAGGTGGTGGAACGATGGAGCGGTAGATCGTCAGAAAAGAAACGAAGAGCAGACAGTTTGGTTCGGCCCTCTCACCGTTCAGCAACGGCGAGAGGGCCGAACCAAATGACAAAAACACATAGAAAAACAGGGTTGTAAAGAAACGGAACACTGCATCGGTCAAACACAGAGTCTCTCAATTGGGGGTCGATAAATAAAATCGATAGTTATGTAAAATAATGAATTTTGAGGATAATCTTCAAGTTGGACGAGCCTGAAATGCAGGTGAAAATGCAGATAACGGAGACGGAGTCAATGAAATTAGTCTTTTTGTTGTTATAAAACAATTTTAATATGAATCGTGTGGTGGGGTGGCCGGTGGTGAGGTGGCCGGTGGAGGGGTAGCCGGTGGAGGGGTAGCCGGTGGAGGGATGGCCGGTGGAGGAGTGGCCGGTGGAGGGGTGGCCGGTGGAGGGGTGGCCGGTGGAGGAGTGGCCGGTGGAGGGGTGGCCGGTGGAGGAGTGGCCGGTGGAGGGGTGACCGGTGGAGGGGTGGCCGGTGGAGGGGTGGCCGGTGGAGGAGTGGCCGGTGGAGGGGTGGCCGGTGGAGGGGTGGCCGGTGGAGGGGTGGCCGGTGGAGGGGTGACCGGTGGAGGGGTGGCCGGTGGAGGGGTAGCCGGTGGAGGGGTAGCCGGTGGAGGGGTGGCCGGTGGAGGGGTGGCCGGTGGAGGGATGGCCGGTGGAGGGATGGCCGGTGGAGGAGTGGCCGGTGGAGGGATGGCCGGTGGAGGAGTGGCCGGTGGAGGGGTGGCCGGTGGAGGGGTGGCCGGTGGAGGGGTGGCCGGTGGAGGGGTGGCCGGTGGAGGGGTGGCCGGTGGAGAGGTGGCCGGCGGTGGTGGGAGTCTGGAACGAGGTGGTGGATCGATGGAGCGGCAAATCGTCAGGATAAAAACACAGAGCAGACAGTTTGGTTCGGCCCTCTCTCCGTTGTTGAACGGCCCTCTCACCGTTTAATAACGGTGAGAGGGCCGAACCAAATGTCAAAAACACATAGAAAAACAGAGTTGTAAAGAAACGGAACACTGCGTACATCGGTCAAACACAGTGTCTCTCAATTGGGGGTCGATAAATAAAATCGACAGTTATGTAAAATAATGAATTTTGAGGATAATCTTCAAGTTGGACGAGCCTGAAATGCAGGTGAAAATGCAGATGACGGAGGCGGAGTCGATGAAATTAGTGTTTTTGTTGTTATAAAACAATTTTAATATGAATCGTGTGTTATAATATCAATATACATACTACATGCATATATTTTATAAGAGTACTCTCTTTTTGTATTGCAAATACGATGACGAAGAATTAACATTTTATGACTTCAGAAAAACAAATCAAATTTTCAAGATAAAAAATACAGTCTGTATAATATAACCGTATTTTTAGCGAATATTTAATTTATACCGCATACTGAAAATTGTTATTCTAACTCTTCTTGTATATTTCTACCAATTGCTTCTTTATTTTTGTTTTACGTATTTATATAGTCTATTGAAATATTTAAAAATGCAATCCGTTTAATACATATAATATAACAATTATCAATAAACTACTGTTTCAGGAAATTTCGCTGTTTATAATTTATTACTAAAAAGAGATTATCAATTACAAAGGCTATGTCAAATCTAATAAGTAGAACGCATTCGCCAAATATTTGAAAGTATTTATTGAAAGCTTAAGTACTGAATAATTTAATGAATTATTGAATTTTTCAATTATTTTAAACTTCGTATTAAAATTTATTGAAGATTACAATTATACAAAATTGTTAGGAGAAGCGGTTTTTCTAGATCGCGGAAATTTCATGAATTTCTGATGCGTGCTAAGTATTCCCCCTTCGTTTCATCTGTCTTTTATAATTCTCTTTCTCTGACAAAAACCCATCCCATGTGCGGGACATTCGTTGAAACATAAATGCGTTTCAGAGAATTAGCGGTCGAAGAAGTAAACGTTTTACAACTGCATACAAAGAACGTAATTGTGACGATATAATATAGTTGGACAGAAAAGTAAATATTGGGATTTATGACTTGAGGTAATTATACCCTAAGATATAAGGTATTATTACCTTACTATGAAAGATAAATGATACCTTTTGTTTTGTAATTATTATAATTAGCCAAAATCGTAAACATGCATAATGAATTGTATTCCTAATTTTTATAACAGTTCAGAGTATATTTGAGAACCATTAAGTAGACAGTGAACTCCATCCCTATATAGCGTGATAATCATTGTTTAAATAAACAGAGAAATATAAAAAGTAGTAATCACAATATATATATATATATATATATATATATGTATGTATGTATATTTAAAAAAGCAATAAATAATATAGAACGTTTCAGGTAAATGAATTTCTTTCATTAAATGAATTACTACAATGTATAGTTTTAACATTTCTTGCGTGTAATTTATAAAACAAAATATAAACAATCAAGTAAAATATATTTTTATGAAAGACGTCGACAAATAAATTTCTAATTAATAATTATAAAAATTGGAATGTTTCCTCACACAAGAATTTTTCTCGTTTTACACAAATTCTACAATTTAATTAATATTATCAATACAATGTTATATTTTCAATTACCTTGAAAGTAATCATTCTGCTTATACATGTTTTGGTTAGAATAAACAGGAGTATAATACAAATATAATTTTAACGTTTTATCTCTATATACTATACATTAACACTAATACCATAATTATCATATATAATAATGCTTTAGCACATGTTTCTTTTTATAAAATTAAAATCATTTGTAATAATGCGTGTATAATAATATTGTTAATTAACAACGAACTTCAGTATTCACTTCTAACCTTAAAATTTAGTCTGAAGAAACTTCATGCATACATGCATATCATTTTTTGGATATATTAATATTTATTCAGAGCAAATGTGAATTTTTGGGGGGGAAAATAAGTTTAAGAATTTACAATAATAAAAACAAATTATTATGTTCTAAAATTATTAACTTGTTTATGAATAACTACTTTACGGAGATTTGTTAGTAAAAATATTTTCCACTATACTTATACCCTATTGAATGTACTAATGATTTTGAAAAATATTACTATACATATTATGGGGAATATAAAATGCAAACAAATAACCAAAATTAACATAAATTATTTCTAATCCCCTTTTTTAATTTTACAGTTATTATAAACTATTGTACTAGACATGTATAAATTATTTCAAGTACATCAACGATATGTTAATCTCTCTTCAAGTTGTAAACAATACTATGACGGTATAGACCCATTATAAAATAGTGACAAACGTGCCTCCAAACAAAGACCTCAAGCTTTGAAAGACAAAAATAACATAGCGCAATATGCAAAGCCATAAATTTACTTACGTATCAAAATAATTTGTCGTGGCAGCCGTTTCATCCATAAAATCCCCCATTTTTTATTTAATTTCAAGATGCACATTCGCAACAAACAAATAAAAAACAAGAACCTACATGCACTTTCAAACCGTCAAATTTAAAAACTAATTCTGAATGTTTCCACTGTACGCGCTAAATGCACGCTCTATACTTTTCTACGTCAGTTCTACCAATGTTATGCATTTACGTTTAGCGTGAAAATAAAAATAAAATGTTCCTAGTATAACGATAATTCTATTGAGTCACGGCGTGAGAGCAAGACGGCATATAGTCAAATAGTGACGACATTATTTGTACATATAATCATCTTTGTATACAAAGAGATAAGAAATGTTGTATTTATTTAGTGTACGCGCTAGGTTTTTCTTTAGATGAATCACACGCGTTTCCACCTGTTTTTAAGTATCGTAACATTGCTCTTGTAAACTATTGTTATTCACGTTGTTCGTGGAATAGTGCGAGTTGATCATTTGCATTTCGCGCTGTACACGTTGTGCTAATTTTCTAAAACAGGGGACACTAACTATACCTACATATATAATATCGAACTTCAAAACCAGTGATTACTTAAGTAACTGAGTGACTGGACAGTAGTGGACAGTATGGCAGTCGTCTGCACTTAATCCGATAGTTCGATATATGCAAAATTTCTGCGGCCTTGGGTATACAAATTATTTAAGGATGACTCGATCAAACCTAGTTGTGATGGATCAGTAAAGAATGAATTCTTGGCACGTTACATTTTTACTCTCTTTCCTTTAACATTGCTCCGGTAGACGGGCACGGAATCAACACAATATCGACTTTGACAGGTGCTAGTTGTCATTTTTTGCTCGTCTAATTGGAGGTTATAGCATCATGTTTGCAACGCTGAAAAATAAAATACGAGAGGAAATAGGGAGTGACGTGTCAACTGTCGTTAGAAATGCCGGCAATGTGCGCGGCATTAACTCGAGGCATATGTCTCAGGTAAACATGTTGTTACCATGTGTAACTTATTATCAGTGTTAAACCGATAACGCAACTACATAGCATACTTTTTTATAAACGATCTATAATTGTGATCTATATTTGTAGTAGTCACTTTAAATCATCATTAATTTTCGAGAAAATACTGGCGATTTTTTAAATTAGATATGTATGTTTCTTATTAAATCCACATATGTTTATCGGACGATTCGATAATATTTCATATGTTCGTTATCTGATTTTGATAATCACAGGATTTGCTGGAATACCTACTGATAGTTTAGTCTATTTCAGAGATATTACTTTATAGATACTTTCGCTGTTTTTGTACCGTTTAAAATGATGTGTTTTTAATTAATCTATAACAAACTAAATGTTTAAAATGAAATTGTAGAAAAGACCTTTTATAAATTTTTATCTATAATATAATATAAAGTATTGTTATGATCATACGTATAAATTGAGTTATTACAATGAATGATATTTTTTTCTAGACGGGATCCACAAGTAGCATCAGTGGATCTCAAATTTCATTAGATGGTTCGCGTGAGGAAAATATAGCTTCACCTTTACCACCTGTTTCTTTGGAAAAAGATACTAGTTTTGATCTTAAATTAAATGATAATATGCAACTCTCTGCTAAAGATATTAAAAAACTTGAAAATAGAGAAGATGAATGGCGGAAAAGATTGGCGAAAAAGGAGGCTGAATTGATAAAACGAATGGAAAAGAAAGAAGAGGATTGGAAAGTAAGGTTCTTGGAAAAAGAAAAAGAGTGGAAAAAAGTAGTTGAAAAACAGGAAAAAGAGAAGAATAAGATAGAAGAGGAATTAAGACATGTAGAGAGTTCAAAACGTTCATTGGAATTGGCTCTTAAAGACGCAGAAGGTACATTTGTAATTATATGAAACAAATTTAAAAAACAAATTAATGTTGTTTGATTTAAATTTTAATGCCAAATCAAATTTATATATACGTATCTAAATTTTCATAACTAATATTGTGTTTCAGAATACAAGAAAAAATTATATAGTTTTCAAGAAGATGCGGAACAACTAGAAGGTTTTCAAACTCAAGAAATGGCAAAAATAAAACACCTAGTAAGTTTTATATATTTCTTTCTATAAATCCTACCTTTATCATTTATATTTTCTGCTTAATAAGCTTTTATGTTTAATACTTTATATACTTCTATATTTATTTTATTTATTTGAATTCAGTTACTGGCAAAGGAACAGGAAGTGGAAGAAAAATCACATCATTTAAAAGCAGCCACTGCAGAAATTGACAGTTTAAAAAGTGAAGTCTCTCGTCTTAGAAGATACGAAGATGAATTGAACAATGTACAGGTGAGTAAATTATCTGATGGTTGGTTTCATTTTAATTATCACATGAAATGTATTATAAACTTCAAAATTATGTTAACATAATTATTTAATATAGTTGTGTTAATATAAGTTGCTTTGATGATTGACATCATTTAAGTGAGTAAACATGGACTATACTTTAAATTGAGTTTAAGTATATTTATATAAATCTTTTATTTTTAAATATATTAAAAATTTTTTCCACACAAAAATATTTTATGTTAAATATTAAGCTATATATATAACATTTACAAGTACTATCTTAGATTTAATATTTTAGGTTTATATTTACTTTTTATTTACTTACAAAATTTGTCACAACTTTGCAGAGTCTAGCAGTTTGTAGCTTTTAAGGAAAGAGAAGTAATCCCATAAAAATCTTAAGTTATTCTATTTCCATTAGATGAGCATTGTATTTTACAAACTAACAGCTTTACTTTGTCACATTTAAGGAATTAGTAGAAAGAAATGATTGGTTCGATAAAATGACAATTGAAGTTTGTTTTTGATTTATAAGATATAACAGTATTATTGATAAGATATAATCTAAATTTGTCCTTGTTGTAATGGTATTGTTTCTAATAAATGCAAATTATTTCTTATTGCAAATGAATTAATTTGTTATGTGTATATATATAGTGTTATATAGATAATTTCATAACAATTTGGTTTAAAAGTAAACATTAGATATTATTTTGTCATGAATTAACACTTCAATAGTAGCTTTTCATATATTGCATTTCGTGTTATAAAATCATTTATAACATTGAACATTTTTTAATGAGAAGGGATAAAGCTGCATGAAAAAGTCAATTCTTTTTATTTGTCGTAATGTTTTTTTTAAACGAATATTTACCTTTATAGTGCCAATTATTGATCATGTGGTCTGCTACAAAAATAATGACCATAAACATATTTTTTAGGTATAAGCACGCTTCCTTTTAAAAATTAGTTTTGTTTTTAAGCCTCCCACTACTTTTCTTTCTCCTTTTTTTATTTTATATATAGCTTTTTGTTTTGTCACGTTTTTGCCATGTTTTTCTGCACATTTTTTGTATTGACACATAGTATCAATCTATGATGAACAGGTGACATTTAGTCAAGAATCTTAATTATTTGAATATTTAGAATATTTGGAATATATTTTAAAATAAAACAAATGAGCATATGTTCCATAACTCTTATTTGTACTCTTAGAATGCGTTTTTAATACTTGATAGGAAGTATTTACTTCCATTTTATTAAACTTAGTTTGGGAAAAAACAGGCATTTTATTGAGTACAAACAAATTGTGAAAGAACAATATTCTTTTATTGGTTATGGAACATGAGCAATACCTAAGTGATACTGAAAGTTTTGTGAAAACGACATACGCATGAAGATTGGAAAACTTTGATAAACGAGAGCATTGGAGATCAGAGTAGGCGGTATTTTCCGCTAATTCGCTGCTGCTACCGCTGATGCTAGAGGTACGTCTTCAAAGCTTTGCTGCTATTCTGCAATAAATTATTCTGCAACATAAATAACTTCTATAGATTTTACTTACATCAATGTTGCTCTTTATGTAATTCTCTCCTTGGTGCAAAATTTTATAATATAGGAGAAATGCATGTATTAACTAATGGAAGTGGTTTAATGGTAAAGAAAAATTTTTCATCTTATTATAATATAAATTTAATTTAAAATGTCTCAACTATTTCTACTGCAGTACTCATACTCCAATGTTGTTACTCTCGTAACAGCGTGGAATAATTATTTTAAATAATAAAATGTCTCTTATAAACTTAAATTTTTGTCATATCCAGTTATATAGCAATTAATGGAAAATTTTAAGAGATTTTGAACAAAAAATTTATTCAACACTATTTAGTTTCGCTTCATAAATTTTTTTCTTCGTTTTGTTCACTTTCAGCATTATTATCATTAACCATCAAATTCATCATTCGCTTGTTCTTGGCTTTATAAGGTTTGGATTATTTATGATATTCTATTCATCTTTATGCATTAGAGCAATGCTTTGGTAAGGTTTGCAATGAAGCTTTACAGAGCAAAATGTAATAATGATAAATATAAAAAGACATTCCTGGTAATAATATCACCATTTTCAGGACGAAATGGAGACACTACGTCATTCTACTCAGCGTGAGAGAGCTCAGCTATCCTGTCAACTGGCACAAACTGAAGAAGAAGTACGTCATCTAAAGGATAAGGTTTTTGTGTTAGAACAAAGAGTCGCATTAGAGAGTAATGATCAAGTGACAGTGGATGAAAGAATAGCTGATCTTATGAGAGAAAGAGCACTGTTAGAAAGAAAGTTAGAAGAAGCTCATCTTCATTTATCCGATATAAAGACTAGTTGGTCAGGAAAAATATCTAGCTTGGAGACACAAGTTGGAAGACTTAGTAGACAGGCTGGTGAAGAAGGTTTGGAAAGGAGACGAGTCGAAGAAGAAAGTGAAAGACTGAAGCAAAGGATTAAGCAGCTAGAAGCTGAAATAGAGGTGAACAATGTTGTCATGGCGACGAAAGACGCCAAGCTTTTGCGCATGGCAGAGGACATCGACGAGATGGCCACGGAACTAAAAGAGCTCCGGGCCAGCGTCGATGATGAGGTGGACGAATTTAAACGACAAATTGTGAGTTACCGCGATATGTAGTCGTGCATGGGCTAGATTGTTTCGAAGAGGATGTCTTGTTAGAGTTTGAAATGCAAAAAATAACGAACATTCCCTATTTGTCAGGTGGCAATTTTCAAATGATCACAGCATTGAATAATAGATTTAATTTTTTAAAGAATGTATAATGATAGAATTTCCAACATAGATATTAGATATATATGATATAGATATATTATAATTCCTGTTTTGTTAATATTTGAAAAAGGAAGTTGATATTTCCATCTCGAATAATTTCTTTCATTTTTAAATTAACTGTGATCGTATAAAGTTGTGTTTATTTTCTGATTTGTTATAATTTGTTATAATAATTTTATAAAGTACTAAATGTTTATGACGTTACACCATTAGTGTAAAAACACTGGACGCGTAAAAATATAAACATTTGAAACGTTTATACACGAAAGTTGTTAATTTACAATTGAAAACTACATATCGCCTATATACTTGCATGTTATCTCTATGATGCTTGACGCTTAACGCACAGAACATTTATTTTACGTATATTTACTAGCACACTCTTTTGTTTATAATTTTTTTATTTACTTTTATATGCATGCAAAAATTTATAATGTACATTATATTTCATCAGTATCACGTATCAATAAACAAAAATAATTGTAGTCTACTTTTTAAAACTTCCACATTTCCACTCCGCGTGTATTTATACATGGAAATTAGATAGTACCAACAATAATATTTTTATGTACGATCGCATTTCTGTATATTTTATTTGTGGAATAAAGAAAAGAACAAATAAATTATATCGTTTATTGCATTCGTTTTTGTGCTTGTTTTTAACCCATTTTTATATCCCCCTTTTTCAAGCGGCTTTTTATATATTATTATATACACAAATGTGTACACAATTTTTTTCTTACAGGGTTAATAAATCATATTATATTTTGCTACACCAACGACACAGTCCGATTATATTTACGTTGCTGTAAATATTAGGAATGCGTATCCAAGCTGATACAATTAAAGGAAAACGTATCGTATCCATATTCGTATAGAATAGAAGATAGAATGGTTAAATAGAATCGAAAATCTTGCAGAAAGGCAGAAGATATAACAGAAAGCTTTTTTAATTAATCAGATGTACTCAAATTAAAATTTATTGCAGGTGTGAACTTCGGAATCAATGGCGCGTTCCGACATTATTTTGTTTATTACATAAAATGAATTGATAAATATCTTACATTTTTATATACCCTCTTCATATAAATTTAATATTTCAATTTTATTATATTTGACTTTATCCATTTTAAATATAATTGTTACAAAATCGACAAGGTACAATAATGTCCTATTCAATTTTTAAAATTTCTGCTCATTAAATATTTTTTGTTTTATAATGCCTTTCATCATACCGTTTTGCGAATATTGTTTAATTTAAAAATATTTTGATAAATTTATATTAATCTGCAAGTTTTAACTTTAGTTAAGATATAAGACTTATGTATCGTATTCTTTTCTGAAAATATCATTATTACTCTGTACTTTTCTATGTTATTGTTACTTGTGTTATTCTTATTAGTGTCACTTTTCATAAAACGTTATCATTTTGAACGTTAAATTTTGTTGAATAAATTCTGTTGATAAATCCATTTTACCATAAATTCTAAAGATAGTAGATAATGAAGTAGGTAATGAAGAAGTAGATAATGAAGCATATTTTAAATAAATTCAATCATTGCCAAACTACAATTATTTCGTTTGAACATTATAGCATTAGATACCACTAACATTGTTTTGTTGTTTGCTTTCTTTTGTCAGGAATCATCGTCAAAGCAAATAACCCGGCTGAAACAAGATTTAGAAGAAGCGACAGCAAAACTATCAACCGCTACTTCAGAATTAGCCCATGTTCGTTTGACTCTAGAAGGTGAACGGATGAATAATTCTTCCTTGCATTTAGAGGTAGCGCGTCTACGGGAAGATCTGGAATCTGAAAGAACAGCATCAGCAACATTAAAAGTGTGCCTAGAAAAGGAAAAAAATGAAAAAGACACTGCATTATTGAGAAACGCTCAAGTCTCCCAAGATATAGAAATGGTAAAGCAAGAGAATCGACAGCAGGAAGTAGAAAATATTGAGTTACAAAATAGGATAGAAACCTTAGAGCACAATTTATTAAGTAAAAGTAAAGAAGTAGAACAAGCAATGACGACGCTAGAAGAAACTAAAAAGAAAATGTTGGAATTGGAGGAGGTAGAACAAAATAGGAAAAAGATAGAGAGAAATGAAAAACTACTTAAAAGTAGCTTGATGGACCTAGAGGAGCAATTAAATGAAAAGACTAAGGTAGACTTGAAAAATAGAACGATGAAAATATATTTTAGAGAATAATATTAATTATTGAATATATTTTTAGACAATCAAAGTCTTACAGCAGCGACTAACCGATATGAAAAAGACCCTTCAACGAGAGTTGAGAGTTCCATCTTCATCATTGGATAGCGATGTTGAACCTTCTGCAGCAATTCTCAAGCCCAGTTCATCGAAAACAATCACTGCCAGGCAAAATAGCACAAGAGACGACGATGTTAATTTTAAATACCTTAAACACGTTCTCATAAAGTTCCTAACAAGTAGGGAATACGAGGTAAATGTAACGTACTTCCTAAAATTCCAAAACCACAATATGTAAAATAAATTACTAAGAATAGTACGCTGAAATAATTTTGTTAAACAACAATGAAAAGAAATGCATAAGATATTTATAATTTTTCAACTATTTCCTAACTTACATTTTGTTCATTTGTTTAAGGCTCTTCATTTAACAAGAGCAGTAGCTACTCTTTTGCATTTTTCACCTGAAGAAGAACGGTTGTTGCAAGAAACTTTGGAATGGAAAATGTCATGGTTCGGTACACGGCCTAATTTAGGTTTTGGACAAACTGCCAAAGCTATACCGCCTAGCTGATAGCTGAAGCAAATTTCTCTTTCTATAGATATCATAAAAGTGGCCACAGATTCGTGGGTAAAATCAAAAAATTGGATCGCGTCGATGATCGGTCGCAAATGATTATAAATACTTGAGAAATTAGGGAGAACACAAATTGGAAAAGTTGACAAGCTAGAAATTTCATAAATTTTGTAAAATATTTAGCCTTTATAATACGCGTATAATTTATTCGCGCGAACAAATATTGGTCACAGTTAGCTTCCAAAACGCCCACTAAAATATGTAGCATCAAATATTATTTAGGTAAAGTAAGTAAAATATAGAAGAATTTTGACATTCGTCATACACTGACATTACAAAATGAATTAGTGAAAAATATGTACTACACGCAACATATAAAATATCATCTTTTTTCGTATATAAATACTTGAATATACACAATAATTCTGCAATATTTAATATCCAAAAATCACAGTTAAGCTTATTTCTATATACAAAAATCTGACACGAGATACTTTATTATTAAATTAATACTAAACTTATCATTTTTTGTTATATTCGAATTTTGAATATAAGTATTATATTGCATTGTGTATATTATCATCTATTTCATATTTAATGAATGTAAGTTGAAGCAAATTAATATGACTTAAAAAATATGAAATAATTGCGTCATCGTTATATGATGTAAACAAATTAGATCATTTAAAGGAATTTAGTATCGTCTAGACATGGCTGCAGATCGGTTATAAACACTAGGAAAAACCTGTTTTAGCTCCGTTTAATATCGAAGCTATACGTAATTGCCATAATTATTATTTGTGATATGAATATTGCAATTGTGTCATGTTCATGTTTGTAAATAATAAGATGACGTTTCTATATGCATAATTAAAGCAGACGGGGTTAAATGACTCTCTAATAAAATGATTTATTTAATTTTTCACCTATGTCTATATCGAATGGTTGTTACTTACCTTCGTCTATAGTACATAATAATTTTGTGCATCTTGTGAAATTATTTTACCAATAATAAAATTTATAATTATATAAATAGAAACTACCGATATTATATTGTATCTTATTTAAGCAGACAAATATGTAAGAAAATTATTTCGAGAAATTAAAATTTTTTTTTATTACCAAATTTTGTGAATTTAGGCTTTAGACTTGAATATTCTACGTCAGATTAATTTGATCAATTCGCTAAATTTTCAGGACTCTATTTTAATTTCTTTTTTTCAGACTGCTATATTATTATAAAACATTCCATCTCGAACATAATGTTAAATTAGTAAATGAAATTATCCTCAACTTTGAAGATAATATTTTAATAATATGATGTGACACCAAGGAATAAATCAGATTGTCGCACGTTATATAAAGTGTAATTATTTATTTACAACGATCTATATCATATCATATTGACTAATAATATACAAGTCGGTAATATCTAATAAATAATAAAACTAGTAATTTGAAGTACTTTAATTCCCAAATGAAATTCAAATCAGGAAAGTTTTACGAAGTATATAATTTTGAAATACTAATTTTTAGATTTATCAGATATTGAATACAAATGCAATTTTTCTATATATAAAAATATAAACAGAGTCTTTGTTCACAAATCGTTAAACAATTATTAAAAAACAAATTAATTAGTTAATAAGATCACATAAAATTTTGTAAAATACGCAATTTAATTTTATTAATCGTCTATACAAATTTTAATGTGAATATTGTTCAGATATTTCAGAATCGAGAACATCTATACGATATTTTAAGTATCAAATCTACCAAGATTATACATACAGAAAAACAAAAATCTAATATTTCATTAAAATAAAGATTATTTAAAATAATTAGTTGCACCATTACTTTGGTCGAGTATATGGACAATGTAGTGCGCTATTAAAACATATATATACGTATACAAATACAGATTTCTAACTACAACAAACTATGTATTACTTTTAAGTAGTTTAGAGTGGAAGTGAAATTGTGTTTGATTAAATGTCAATTCTTTTTAACAAACTTATATACATCTATCATATCTTGACGAAGCTAGTAGAATAAGTTGAGCTTACATATAATATTATGCTTAATCATCGTGTATATTCACATTTTGTTTTTAATCTATCGGCATTTTGGTATAAACTCAAATGGGACGAGTGCAAATTCAATAAACGTATACGTATAAATAATAAATTTGCAAACGGTATACGACGTGACAAATTACATGTAAGCTAAATACTGCAGACGTAAGTAATTTATTTCTTTTTGATTGTTTTATAGTCGCAGGTAGAATTATCTAAAGACCTGAGAAATTTCTATATGCTTAAATAAGGTATTTCTGATGAAAAATCAGCGTTACGTGTTAAGAATGATTTTATTCGTTGCTATCTTCCTACCTACAATGCCAATTTGTCTTATACTACGGACCGTTTCGTTTGATTAAAAATATACACAGTATTTATAAAATAAACAGGAACATGTCACCATATTCGTCTCCCGTGGTTGATGACAAAAATGTAATTCCTCTTTCGCTTATCTCTTTTTCCTATTTTTGAGCCCTCGTAAAAATAACTCTCTCCCCTTCTTTTCATAAGTTCAAAAAACATCCGCCTATAATTCTATGGTTTAACATGCCTGATGTTATTACATAATATCCTATGCATTGTATCTACAAGACGCGTGCAGAAAGTCATATTCATGTAGTAAAAAAAAGTTATATATGTACTCGTTTTACAAGTATATTCGACAATCGAGTGTCGCTCGCCAAGCGTTAACGTTACAACTAGAACTTTCTCGATCCGGAAATAATTTCTTGATAAAGTTCTGGTGTGATTTCGACGTATTCTTTGTTACCGGATAAAAAGTACATCTTGTCTTGAATTTTGCTCGGATCGAAACCTTCCTCTTGAAGGTTCATCTTCTTCAACTTAAATGTCCCTGTTATTTCCAGTTCTTTCACAATTCGCAAGAAGATTGGTCTAGCATATGCTGGCAGTGCTTTCTCTAAACCTTCTGCTAGAGCTTTGAAATCCAGAAGGCTGTCTGGGTCAACTATCGCTGCCATTCCTGCCCTTCCTTCCATTCCAGGCACCTTCGGTGATATTAAAATTAATTGAAGTTTTTAGATTTAAAATACAAGTCAAACTTTATATTCAAAAAAGTGTGACAAGTTTTACGTAGTAGTTAACTATGTCTTTTATTAAAATTATCTATGTATTAATGTTATATTAAAAGCGGATATAATTATTTTTGTTAACAAACCTGAACTCCGTAAACGGTAGCGTCTCTTTTTCCTGCGATATTACTGATAACTCCCTCCACTTCCGCAGTAGCAACGTTTTCTCCTTTCCACCTAAACGTGTCGCCTACTCTATCCTTGAAATAGATGTAACCGTATTCATCCTCTACCAAAATATCACCTGAAAAAAGAATTCCAGAAAATAGAAAATTATCTTAAGAGAAAATCGTTGGTGATAAAGACTTTTATTTAAATGAACAATTGATTGGACGAAGGTCGTTTTACGACTGCATATAAGTACCTTATTAGTTATTAAGTAGAACTAACCTGTTAGAAAGGCCTTATCACCTTTCACAAATACATCTTGTATTATTTTTCTTTTCGACTCTTCTTTATCCAGATATCCATTGAACTCTCTTAACGCGTCTCCTTCTTTTATTAATCCTATGAACATGCCTGGCTCATCTACGTCAAAAAAAAAGATAGTTTTGCAAAGAAAATAAGTAGAATTTCGTATTAAGTGTATTACAAAAATAAATTTAACACGGCAAAACTAATATTTCAGCAAAGTTTCGCATCCGTTATGAATTGTTTAATATCAAAGTTAAATTCTTACTTGTTTCTGCTCTTATACATAAGCCATTCGTCCCTCTAACAGGCTCGTATGTCTGATTATTCACGCGGATAATTGCTAGAGGATGAAACACTCGTGGCACGATTAGTGGCACAAAACCAACGGCGCCAGTTCGACCGTCTAAATTAGCTGTAATACAACGATAACAAATTATTTAAGATCTCTACAGTAAAAATTAAATACAATAATTAGAATAAGAAATATCAGTCTATGATTTATTATTACAATTTTATTCGAATGCTATAAGTAAGTAAAACTGATTACGATATAAAACGCGATCAAAATTCGAAATTGAATAAAGACAGATACTTCGTTGCAATATAAAATATAAGAATATTTTCCAAATGTCTTTATATAACGTTAAAATATTGAATATTACCAATATTAGCATTGCCCTCGCTAGACCCGTAGAATTCGGAAATTCGTTTAATATTGAAACGTTTGACAAATTCGCTCCAAATCTGCGGCCTCATGCCATTTCCAAACATGAGTCTCAAACGATGCGCATTATCTTCTGGTTTAGGGGGTGCATTCAGCAAGTAACGACACATTTCACCGACGTATTGTGCTGCCTAGCAAACAAAATTACAATTTGATAGGAACAGGCTATTATAATTGAAAATTGCACAGTGTCTAATTAATTGTTATACTACGCCGTGCACTTAACTTAATAATTAAAAACGCATTAATAATAAAAGATATTCTCTTATAAATTATGCAATTGTTGCAAATTGATCAGTAACGAAAACACTTAATATAATTTGGATGTTTTAGAGGTATTAACGATATCAGTAAATTAATTATTTTTCATAAAGTTTAGGAACAAAATAACGTCGAATATGTAATTTTACGTGTAGCAAAATGACTGAAATCTGTATAGCGCGATGTATTAACTTATTCTTGTTTATAAGCCGTTCCTTCTGCTTTGCAGAGACTAATGGATATCGTGACGAAAATGAACGAATTGAAAATCCAATTTTGTAAGCATTAATTTCACTGAGATCGCTATACAGTATAAAAATTTTGTAAATCACCTACGGTACAATTATATTTGATGCAATCTGTCCAATAAGCCGACACTGAAAACTTGGTCCTTAACACGGTTGGTATACCTTTCAGAATTGCGAAACCTACTCCAAGCATTCCACCAGCAGTATGGTACAAGGGATTTGGATTGTATAGGATATCACCCGATCTCAAACCCACCAAATTAAAGGGCATTACGACCAGCAAGTATCTGTAACACGTACATTACGTTATTATTTTTATTCTTTGTATCATAAAGCGATAATGACAAGGTGGAAATAATTAATGTTGTTTCAATTATTTATAACACAAATGGTACTTTTATATCATAAATAGTAATCGCTCAAACCGTTATTGTCTGATTTAATGTGATCTTATCTGACGAGCTTGAAATTGAAATAGTTTTAAAGAATGTTAGCAGAAATAAAATATTTACAAAAAGTAGGAATCTAAAATTGAAAGAAATTCTTAAAATCTTTCTATATACTTTTTCATTGCACGTCATGTTCAAAATTAATATACGACGTATGATTGAATTAAATTGCTTCTTTATTTCATCCAAAAGAATTAACGATAAATCGAAATGAAAGTTGACATGGACAGGAGCTAGGGTATTTTATTAGTAGCATAAAACAGTCATAATGCAGGCAGACAGGAAGCAGTCTCTAGGTAAAGAGACTACATTTACATGTAATCTCATTCTCGACGAGTCGTAAGGCTTTCCTGAGAGGATTATAGATCATTTATACGTTCAGCAGGGAGATAATTCATTCTGTACACGGAACTCTGCCTAAGAATAAATGAAAGTTTAAAAACCTTCATTAAAAATTCCTCTAACAGTACAAATCGGGTTCGTTGTCTGTTTTTTTATATATTCCATAATGAGCAGAATGGGAAATTACATATTTTCGATAAAATATTTCCAACGATACCGTTATCCGTAGAAAAAAACTTGCTTAAAAATATTTTATTTGCTAACGATAAATTAATTTACCACGCTAGAAATAATAACTATTTATAGTAGTAAAATGTCCAACAAATGAAACGTTCGATGTTTAATGCATGTACAATCGTTTCTACCTTTAAAACTTTATTTCCTTTTTTAAAATAATTTTTCTCTTTAGAGTTTCGTTCGAATTATATCGTTTATTAGATTTTAGATAATACAATTACGCAGACCTGGAATTATCGGTTCTATAATTATGTTACAAAGTTAATTGTAATCAGGAGATTTACTCAATCGCCATATAATACCATTAAAAGAAATACCGTTGATTTGACTTTAAGTTTCTAAAGGGTTGTCTTAATCTTGTCGCTCAAGACTGAGCTAGGTACGGAGGGTCGATATTTTTACATAATAAATCAACTTTTGTGTTAAAGATTATAGTAAATTCTAGGGTATAGTATCTAACGATACTATCAACCTTGACCACTTTTTAGTTA
This sequence comes from Bombus pascuorum, assembly GCF_905332965.1. Taxonomy (NCBI): domain Eukaryota; kingdom Metazoa; phylum Arthropoda; class Insecta; order Hymenoptera; family Apidae; genus Bombus; species Bombus pascuorum. The sequence continues at coordinate 1,290,923 of NC_083488.1, read as the reverse complement.
AAGTTCAATGCAAAAATAAATCAAACCGTGTCATACAGAATGTGTTTCACTTGCTTGATTTTTTTTTTTTTTAACTATAACTATACTTTCAAAACTAACGATTATATTTAACACGATTCGAAATAATAATTTTATAAACGATACTAAGTAAGCCAATCACCCTCTTTAATCGAACCAAAGGTAAAAGAACAAGAGCTTCGTTTCACCACGTTTGAAGAAAAGATTTAAAGAATAATACGTGTTCTTACCTCGAATTGAGAACTATAGCAACTTTCGGTAAACCAGTGGTACCGCTTGTGTAAAAGTATAGCAGCTTATCCCGGTAATTGGGTTCGTCTTTTACGACAGGCTCGTTTGTGCTGGCTTCCGATAGAAGTTTGTTCAAATCGTACACTCCGCTCTCACAGGTTTCAGACTTGAAACATACTTTGTATCTCACGATTCCCTGGATCGAGTCCATAATGTCATCGACAGCTAAGAAGACAATTTCATTTTTATATATTTATCCGAATTCTTGTGCTACCTACATTTCTATAATCATCGTTATTTCTAACGTAGAACATTCAATAATTCATACTACGATTTACATACTATCGTTAGAAGAATATACTGAAATATCTCTTCAATTTTATCTTGATGATTTTAATGGCTGAACAAGCATTCGATTTACCGTTCTCTCCCTCGCCCTTTGATTTTTATACAACCTTTCATACTCGACTAAAATCAACGCGTATAATCAGAGAAAATTACATTTTGTAATAAATTAAACGTTAAAGATAGCAAGTTATCTCCAATTCCATTAATAATGATCTCTACTTAATCTCTACTTGTTCTACATCTTAAATAACGATTTCTTTGTGGCGTCTCGTTCTTTCAATTGCCTTTTTTCCCTTTCTTTATCATATCGTAATTATTGCAAGATAAATTACGTCCGTGTCATATTTACCAGACGAGTATTCTTCCACGTAAATAATACTCTTCACTTTAGCGATACGAAGACAATGAATCAAAGACTGGAGACGCAAATTTGTGTTAATCAGTGCAGTAACGACACCGAGTTTTCCCAGGCCGAGCCAAATAGCCGCATATTCTGGTCTATTGGGCATCATTAAGGCCACGGCATCTCCTTTTACGTAACCAGCTTTTTGAAAAACATATGCGATCTGGTTGCTATATTTATTAATCTGCAAGTTTGAATTTTTAAACATTATCCTCTTATCGTCTCTTATATCTGCAGATGAAAGAGAAAAAATAACTAATCGTTATATCTAGTGTATTATTTGCAAATAATAAATAAAAAAAGAGAGTAAAATAAACAGAGATGATTTTCACTTGAATCTGTAATGAATAAAAAAATAAATACCTGTCTCTGAAATACTCTTTATAATTCTGTTTGAAGAATTAATTAAATCAATTAATTCGTGTTTATGAACAAATGAAAGTTATTTTGAACAAATAAAATTCGTGCAGAGATATAAACGAAAATGTAATCCTCCTCTGCTTCGATGTTCTTTAAAGAAAAGCGAAAGATTTAAAAAATCGACAAGTAAAAAATTAATTCCCACGATTGAAATTATTGAGTTGGCATGTTGCTTATGTACATACGTCGGAGTAAGTCCAAACTTGATCCTCGAAGAAGAAGCAAGGCTTGTTAGGATAACGATCCACTCTTTTCTTAAATACCTTCACGACGGTCATATTGTTTCGACGTTGCCCTTTTATTTCGATTTCTGCCGTAACAGCACGATACAGGAATCTGAAAATTATAAACATGATTTTTCAGGAGATTAAGAGTTTGATAGAATTATATATTTTTATCGAAAAACTCGAATCTTCCTTCTAGCTACATGTTTATTGCATTTCCAATGGATTTAATTTTAAGTCGTCGGTTAATTTCTCGTTTAACGTTCATCGCGCTTTTTCAGTACTATGATACCTTGATCTTAATTTTTTACGTTCACACTGACGCAATTACGTTTATTCAAAAAAATATTTGCATAAACAAGATAACGTTTATCTGTTTTAATTTCACGAAGCATGAATCGAACTTTGCTAATCCCTCTAAATAAATATATATTTATCTCAAACATATTTTAATGAATTTTCAACATTCTGGAACTCTGCAGACCTCCTAATTAAAATTTAACTTTGCCTACGATCTTATCAAAAAAAAAAAAAAATGTCAATCAATTGTATTATCTTTTCCGAGTTCCTTCGATATTACAAGTGGAATAGATAACCGATTACATACATTATATTTAATTATTAGATTCGATAAATTAGAAATATGCATATAGATACTAACGAAAGGGTAAATTCCAGTGTCATTGATATCAGTAATGACAAAAGTTTCTAGATAACACCTACGGTAAGAAAGGTACAATACGAAAAATGCTTTGCCGTTTTATGTTACGAGGTATCGTGAAAAGTTGTTAACAAAAATATTATGTTTTATATTATATTTATATGTATCGTATGTTAGATGGAAAAGTAAAAAAAGACGAAGGTAACAGTTTGACTAGGAATCAAAAGATAACAAATCAATTTTCTACTAAGAAGTAAATTTGATTGATTGACTGATTAATGGCATACCGCTAAATTTATAATTAATATAAAATAGCTTCGTTTGCACATATGATATCGAGTGCAATTTTAAAATTATAACTAAGTTAGCAATGTTAGAAACGATTTTATATATACGTATCTTGCGACATGTTGGTAGTCAATCTAATATACGCATGTACGTAGTGCGTCCAACAAAGGACGACCTACTTCTTCTTATCGTCTAACGCGTTGCTTATTCTTATCTTCTAATTTCATTGCTGAATATTTAAAATTGAAAAGTTTCTCGTCCACCTATGCCTTATATTTTTTACTTTCCTTTGAAATTCTAAGGACACTTAAATTTAGATAATTACTTTTCTTTGCTGTCTATGCCTTGTATTACCAGTTTTCTCTATGAAGTTTAATCGTTAAAAATTACGAGGATACGCGATCATGTCGGATTTAAAAACTCGAAATTTTATACTCGAAACATGGACATGGAGTTAAGACGTTGCTTAAAGTCCCCTATATAAATCTTGATTTTTCACCAAATACTTGTAAACGAAAGAAGATGTTAGATTTATTTCTTTTAGACCTCCAGGGTTGCATACTCCCTTCCGCTATCCATCTTATGTCTTAAAATTCTAATTATAAATACTCAACGCTGTATAATCCATTCTCCCTTGTTCGCCCGTATTTTCTATTTTCTATGTCTTCTTCGGATTTTAATCATATTTAGAACTGTCGGTTCATTTCCCTTTGTCCTCGTATATTTTTAATGTTTTTTCTTAGAATTCCTATCATTTGAAATTGCAAATTATCCAGCTTCTTCGGTTTTGATTTAATTAAGATCGAAACTTTTCGTTTCTCCTTCAAATTCTAATTATATCAAACATTTAATTCGTTCCTTTATTCCCTTAACGCTGTGTTCTCTATTTTTTCACCAAATTTCCATCATACAGAAAATTATAAAATTGAAAATTGCTTGTGTCGTTTATTTGAAACAAATATTTAGGATGATACGCAAACATTTACCTACAATTTTATTGGGCGATAAAATTTCATTGCTGTTTACGCTACTATTTATATTGCGTTTCATATCATAAATATAACACATTTTAATGTTAATGATCATTTATCGGAGCGCCATTGATGAGACATCGTATATAACGTTTGAACTTTGAACTATCATCGAAAAACAAGTAAAACTTGCAACCGATTCAAATTTGTTTGTCAGTGATAAGTTAGTTTAAACGACATTATCGTATAGTCCAAGATACGCATTGATCGAACTTTGGAATTTTTATCAGTCACAGGAAGTGCGATGCGTGTACGTGCACCTTTTCCAATAATAACAAGCTTTGACGCTCATCTTTCAATGTCGATTATAACAAGTAGTTATATAAAATCTTGTTAGTATGTGTATGCGTATTTAAATAGTTCAGCTATCTACTGAATAAATAGAAAAATTCATCTTTTTTCATTACCTTACGTATATCGTATACAGTGCTGCGAGAACATAATCACTGCTAATTCTGATCAGGAGCAACAAATAGTATTAAAATAGACTTAGGATAGATTCCACGAGATTTCTACGCTCGTATTTACTATCTAAGACCGATTCTTTGATTTGGAAAATATATATGTAATTAGCAAATAATCGCGAAACACATTCTTTCAACTACTCGAAAAAGACAGGAGCTTTTGATAAAAATCTCAGTGATAATAAGATAATATCAGAAGTATCTTCCTTCTCGAGATATTCGATATTTTATAACGCAATCTACTTCTACTTTTTGTACTCGTTGATCTCACATCGTTAGATTGAAAGCTATTAAAAGCGTGATACTAAATAGGAAAATAAATTTTTCCTGCCTCTTAAGCATTGTAATACAGAAAATTGTATTCGATCAGCTTTGTATCAACTTTTACAAATACACTCGATCGACTAATAGTATTATGCGTCGACACAATGCAACGGGTACGGACAACTCTTGGGTACAGAACAGTGCGAGAAACATATTTATTATGAGATATAATAGTAGCAGAGAGAGAGAGAGAGAGAGAGAGAGAGAGAGAGAGAGAGAGAGAGAGAGAGAGAGAGAGAGAGAGAGAGAGAGAGAGAGAGAGAGAGACGGAGAGAGAGACGATCCATTTTTCTCCAATAACAATTCCATACCCTTATCACATCTTGTTTGATCTTCAAATATTCTATCTAATCATCCCTCTCTAATTTACTCCGTTAACCTTTGTATTCCGCAATCAAAGTTCATTTAACCGTCGATGGTAACGGAACTATGTTTCTCGCATTAGACAAATAATTCCGCGTTCTGTTCTCGATACCGACACTACCGATATCACTTTGTCGTAGTATTATCAAATGACGCGTGCACTACTTTTGCGACATATACGTACAGAAAAACGAGTAGATACAAGCATATTTAGCAAAGTAAGCATTTCTTTTCTCTAACGGTGTTTTTAGCCAACGAGCGTAGCCTTACGCAGGTCAGTGACCGTTCACGATTGAAGAAACGCATCTGGTATAAGCAAGTACTTTCTCGTCGCGGATGAAAGCGAAACGTTTAAAAAACAATTAAAAAGGTTATAGGATGGTACTGGTAATGACTTTGTATAGAGCGAAGCAAGCGATAAGGCTGATAAGGAGCCGCGATATGAATGTTGAATTATTGGGATCAAGCGTATAGAGGATCGAGCTTCCTACATTTTTCTTTGTCAATATTCTCTTATTAGTAAACTTCTGCTTCTAGCTGCATAATAAATATAATGTATAAAGATTATAGGAAAAAATATGATAAATAAAATTCGCTGTTTTACGCGTTAATAGAAAATAAATTAAACAGTCACAAGGAAACGAAATATTATATAGTTACGATAACTAGGAAATGTTTAGTCTAGACTAATAAACATTACTTTTATGAATACTTCATAAACGCAGCGAATGACCTGCGCATGGTAAGGCTATGAAATATAACACATCCAAAGAGATTCATAGTATAAATTTCCAGGCGTGAATTTTTTCTAATAACAAAGCTTGTCGTACGATAATCTCGCGAAGACCTTATGCACTTTAAACCGAGATCAATATAGGTATATAAATAAATATACATTTTCCTAAAAGGTTTAACACTTTCTCGCTGTATTTTTAAGTAATATCTTACTACTACCACCTGAATAACCTCTGACGCAGAGTCTGAAAAGAGTTACTAACGAATACTATATAATTTTCACTATTTGATACATTCGATACTATTCATCAATTATCGGCATTCAACAATTTCGAATATTTGGTGAAAAGTTTTCTCTGCTTCGATCCTATCGGTTTTCACATGTAACGTTGATAACTTTAGAAAAATATATATTTTCGCGAATATAAAAAAAAATGGCCTCTAGATAAAGAATTATTTTACATACTGTGATAAATCTTATAACGAGCACTATAATTTGGGTGTTTTATACGTTTTTGCATTATGTCCATTGTTGCACTTTCAAATTCTCCACGAATGCATAAAAATTGACAGTCGATCGATAATAATAGATTTAGGACTTACTTTAGGTCACGAGGTAGAACTTTGCAAATGATATATAACTTCCGATGAAATCTGCAGATAACTGGAAGTAAGGCCAAAGCGAGCGCGATCTGGGCAATCTTGTTGAACCCAGGGAAACCGAACCTCGTCGCCACAACACCGAACATCGCAGCAATAACACCCAGAGCTAACAGCAAAAGTGTAACATCCATGATCCAGCGTCACCCAGTTTGTTCGCTGAGTTCTGGTACCCGTACCTCGGAACTGCAAAAGATAACGCGATGATCAGTTTACTTATATGTATGTCGAATATGAAAAGACGAATTATATCGCGTACTGTTCTTCTACGCAGGGTAAAAACGTTTGCACGCGAATAACGTCGCTACTTTTGCACCAAAGAAAATTAATTTAATTTTCTATTTTACATATAGGAAAGTTAACTTCTATGTAGAACGATTACTCTCTGGCGTTTCAAAATTACGTAAGGTAACACAATCAGTAGCTTTATTTCTGACTCGCACAAAGTGTAGCGATCGATACTTAGCATTTTAAGGGTTGACGACGTAATCGTATCAATTATTCGCATATCGAGCCAAACTTTCTTAAATTTTATTAAATTCTGGCGCATTTAAATGCCACGGCCAGCCTTTTCTATTTCGAAGCCAACAAAAACACGCCACGAACGATGTTTGCATCTGAGAGTCGTGCTATGAACCACCGCTCAGTCTCTTTGTCGAACAACTTATACCGAATTAATACGACAAGGTTCTTTGTTTCAAAGATGCACGAGATTGCTTGGACGGCCTCCTTGTCTTGAAGTCGCACGTGCTACAGCTCCGACAACCGCAACCTACCGCTATAGGGATACGCGAGTGCCACAACAACGATCATTTATACCTATGTGCAACGTGTCACGATCAATATTACATCCAGAACCGCGTAAAACGCCCCGATGAATCTTTCATGCTCGAATGTCACATCGTCGCTTTCCTCGCACGCAATTATATATAACAAAAACCTACGAGTTAATGTTTTAAAAGATAAATTCCATGACCATTTTAAGTTATTATTAAATATCGAAACCAGATAAGATATTACTATAGTATAACTATGCAAAATTCGATGCATTTTGATGTTCCACTACCACAACCCTTTATATCCCTTTATATCACAATTACAATCGCGACGATCAATATATCCTATGTTTTACTAATCCACGATCCAGCCGAGACAGTATATAAAAATATCACAATCTTTTGATCCAATCCCAATCCAGTTCCCTCATATATATTTTGTACGAAATACCAAGTGATTTTAACAAAATCGCAGGAACTTTATTCAGGATTTCTTCTGTTAAAATGAAATTGCACGTGGTGCACGAGAATAAATAAGTACCTTACTCGTTTCAAGGGGTACGAGAAGCACCACGGTTGATTCTGAATTGAAAATCGTACGAGACAGCGTGCAAATCAATATCCTGTGCCTCTCGGAGCGAGACCACTCTCGACGATGCACCAACAACACTAACAGCCGGCAAAGTGACTGACTGGACTGCAGAAATCGCGTTCCGACGGCACTTCGCTATTGCGCCACCACTGAGAATAATTCTCGAGCGATAGCGTACGTACAAAGCAACAGAAAATCGAAGTTTTATTTTAACGAGATTCCTACCAACGGCGTTCCTCCAACTTCACGTTCCTGTCGCATCGCTACTAGGCATGCCCAGCTACTCTGCGAACCCGAGCAGGCGCTGTTTTGTTTCGTGTATGCTTTTTGCTTTCGAGTTTGCCTATTGAGAATTTTTTTCAAAAATCACGATTAAAGATAAACGAGCAAAGAAAAGTGTAATGGAAAAGAAGTTCTATTCGAAAACATTTATTAGAAACAGTTTGCTTTTTGTATAAAGAATGCTTGAAAATTTATATTATTACGTTTCTCATTTGTATAGACTATAGACGTTAATCTATAATTCTCGTCGGTCGTCTTCGTCGTACACACAAACTTACTGCAGATATTTCGCCAGAAGGTGATATAATGTAATAAACATAAGAAGCGCGTGAAGTGTTTAAAACTTATGGAACGATGTAACTTAAAAATCATTTTTGCCAAAGTATGTTAAATATGTTGTAGACCTTTATTCGAGATTTCAATTTAATTACAATTCTGGTAACTATTATAATACGTTGTTATGTATGATACTTTGTTAGTATTTACTTTTACATATTTATTAATTGTAAATACAATAATACTCTATAAAAATTCGATCACATATACGAATATTTTAAAATAAAAATTCATATTGTCAATGAAAGAATTATAATTTTTAATGATCTGCGTATAATTAGATTGCAGCACCATCTATTTGTTAAAGAATAATGAATAATCAGTATTCATATAGGATAGTATATTTTAATCGAAAATATATGATTTGTAATATATGAAAAATAAACTTAAATAATATTAAAGATTGTGATATATATAAAATACACATAGGTAATACGATAGCGCATCATTTTGATTTTCAAAACAAATTTCATATTATCTCTTTTCATACTATAAATGGTTTAAATAAAACTGATTACCAGGAAAAGCGAAATTCAATTGAAATTACCAAAATTTTAATTATATCTATAATTTTATAATCACATTGAAACAAAACCTATTAAATTTATTGTCATTTTAAATTTATTAAAATTGATATGAAGATTTGATAAATTAAAAAAGACAGATATACTTGAGGCTGGATTGCTCATAAATAGTAAAGCTTAAAAATCTATTAAAAATGCAAATGAAATACGATCGTTATTTATTTTATTGTAAAATTAAATAATCATGCATTCGCATGTTACAAAAAGATATATGCAATCAAGTTTGATAAAGTAATACACGTGTATTAACTCTCTTTGTAATTTATATAAGTCTTTTATATTGAGCGTCGATAAAATCAAAATTCATAGTATGAATGTTATATGACAGAAAGAAAGTTTGATGTAGAACTATTCAATCACATGCTTTAATTTGTAATCTTCATACTATTGATCTGGTCACAGTAACTTTATTATTCATGTTTTATCATTTTCAATACATATTTTACTGCTAAACATTTTACAGAATACGTGTTATAGAACACGTGTTTCTGCAACACATTTATTATTATCTAACGAAAGAACAAATATCGTTTAAACGTATTTTAATTAGTTCTAAACTACAACTGTTCATAAACGGGTGAAAGCGTAAATTATTTTTCATAAAAACATTTAAATACGTGATTTATAGAATCGGTATACGATTTATAAAATAACGTGCTAGTTTCTACAATTATTAGTCATTCAATTGTATGACTATGTATTAGGTGTACAACAATTTCAATATGAATTATCTCTATCATTTTACTAGAACCGTTCGACAAAGAATTTAAGCATAAAAAGTAAATAAATGTAGTTCTACCTTATAAATAAGCACCACTGACATTTCACTGTTACTTAAGTTGGATATGTACTTGACACACGTTTATGTAAAAATGCAATAGTTCTGCAACCGCATCAGCCATTTATAATCAGCATGCTACTGAATTAAACTCTCATAAAATGTTAAACAGATGTACAATAACTAACATATCTTATTTTTATTATAGCATTACTGATTTGGAGCTAAGATAGGAAATGATGGGAAGACTTAATGAACGTCCTGAAAGTGAATGTATATTTAAAAATAAGTAGTTCTTCGTAGATTTAAGAAAAATGAAGTTGGTGGCAATATGATTTGTAGTAATTTACAAAGAAATTACCTAAGTTTGCTGGATTGGATATAATTTTTACATCGATCTACAACGGTAAATATTCTAAAATAATTATAAATTCCTTCTGTTCAATTTTGTGGACTTTTCTTGTTATATGCATTTATATCTTCCAAGTTCAAAATGTCAAATTCTATGATATTTTTTCCTGCAAATTGTCCAAATACTCCATTTGATATGCTACGTTTAACAACTGCAAAATAAAGATATATACATTAATGCAATCAATGATATTAAACGATCATTAGATAGTATTGAATATACCGACCATTTGAATTTACTTTTGTCAACGTATATGTTGGTAAATCCTGACATTCACGAGCTATATATGTCCCAACAACTGATAAATCAGAGATTGGTGGAGTAACCACTTTCATTGTTTTACGCACAATTTCTGTGTCTACTTCGTAATAACCTGCAAACATTATACAGATAAAAAATATATTATTATATTACTTATTTCCAAATTCGAATTCACTTGTTTTACAAAATATACGAAGATTACCGTTATACATTTTTCTGAGAAGATCATACATATTGCGTGGTGGTAAAACTGCTTGACGATCAAGTGGCATCACAAAGCAACATTGCCCATCAATATCAATTATGCCAGTTTTATTCTACAAAGAAATAAATTATACAGAGTAATATATTCTTTCTACCAGATACTTTATATAATACATATTTCAACATGCTTACAATGTTAAAATCATGTACAAATCGACCTTGACGCCCTCCACGGAAATCTGGCACATCAATTTTCTCATAGTGCTCATTTTCCAAATCGATCTCAAATCGTTCCTTGAAGAAGGAACTTTTGATGTTATCTACATTTTTCGCGATATCCGTAGCTTCCTGATCTGTAGTTCTCCTCAAACCTTTTATAATCAAACCAGAGTCAATATTTTTCATAATATCCATAGCTTCTTGTTCTGTAGCTCTTCTCAAACCTTGTATAATTAAATTAGAATCTGCTACCAAGCCTTCGTGTACTGCATCGTTGGTATAAGATGCTCTGCTTGATTTGTCATAAGGAATGCTGTACCATCCAGTTCTAAATTTGTGAATTTGTGTTCTATCATATTGTCTGTATATGTATATTCCGACTATGGATCCAATTATCACAACTGTCAATGCCATAGTGTACACTATAAATGCTGTGGTCATATGAACACGATAAATGCTTCTCTTAGCAATAAAATAATGACCTCCCACATCGGACTTCAAGCATTGTGCCTCTGCATCCCGTTTACCATTTTCCTATTTAGATAATGATATTTATTTATACTGAACCCTACTTCATGAGTTTTGATGAAAACAATGTTCGATGAAGAAAAAAATATCATTTTAATATTCACAACGATTAACTAAATGGGAACAACAATTTTCTAGAAATGAACTCTCATTTATTTATATCAATTTTACAATCCCACCACCACCACTATATCGTCGCTGGTCTGCGATAATGGCGAATACATGTAACGAACTATTGAACGACGTCATAAAATGATCAAATACGCAGCACTATGCAAAAGGCAAAGATAAAATTACACTTACACACAAATAAATTTATCAAAACTGAATAAAATTCATGAAGAACAATAAATTCGATGACATGATGAATATTTATTTATGAAGAGCAAACTAGATTTAAAATTTCTGCGTTTATTTCTATTAATGTTTCATCGTTAACAACATTAAAATATCATTAATGTTAGAGTTTGATAAATATCAAAATAGTGCTAACCGCTGAATTCTCCCCAGTAAACAACGGTTGTTCTTTCTTCTCAGTGATGGCCTTTGTAATGATCGTCATCTTGATAAATGTTTTGATTTCAGTATTCTTTTAAATATCAATAGACCTCTAGCACGAAAATTTTTTCCGTGCGTTCGATCGTACAATTATAACGAATAATCACCAAACTTTGGCAAATATCGAAATGTAACACAACTTACACAACGTAGCTAAGCATCGCGCGCTATATCCACAAAATTTCAGGATGAACTACATACATACATACATACACATAACTACACACACATATAAATGCAACCGAGATTGATCGGTGACAACCGCGCCCTCAATGCACTAATAAATACTATTTGCGCATGCGTCAACTCTGTGTGAAAGGAAGTCGACCGCTTCTCAATGTTTTCTACGTATAACAGGTATTTTATGTATTTATATGACGCAATTTTGACTGCACACATACGCACGCACGCGCGCGCACACACACACACACACACACAGAATGTTACATGATTTACACAAAGCACGAAGTCTTAATATTATTATTATTTAATATCTTTTTTATGCATTCAATGTTTACAGTATTTTCAATCACGATATATAGAAATTATGGATAAAATTCAGTGTACATTTCAAAATGCTAAATCAAAAGAAGAGCAGGGAAATAATTTGATTGAAAAAGAAGAGATAATTGATAAATGCACAGAACTCGATCATGATGAATTAGTTAAGCTAACAAAAGGAGCAATTCGTAATATAATTGAAAGTGATCCGTTACTTTTTGGTCTACCGGTGGATGTTACTATCGAGGAACTCAAAGCTCAAATTGCAGTTGCTCAAGGACAAGCGATAACTTTGTATTTGAATCGTGGAGAATTACCAAAACTTGGAATTGTGGTGAAACATTTTTCAAATAACTTATATATTTTTTATATTATGTATTACGTTATTATACATTTGACATTGTTTGTATATAACATTTACTATGTTTGATAATTAAAATAAAGAAAAATTAGGAAAACAATCTATAACAATTTTTGAATTATTTTAAATTGATTCTTTATGTTTTTAGGTACCCCCTCACCACACTACAGTCCTAGATCTCAAGAAAGCTATAAAACGACATACAAATTTATCTCTGAAGAGAGAGAAAGTTAAAAAAAAGATAAGTTGGAAACATATTTGGAAAAAGTATCATCTATGTTTTGAGAATGTTAGATTAATAAATGACAATGAAAATATAAAAGCTTATGGAATCACAAACAAAGCAGAATTACATTATGTAAAAAGACGCAGGGAAAGAAATAAATTGATAAAACACTCTTAGTTCTTTCGTAAAACGTGTAATATGTAAATGCTGCACATTTACATTACGTAGCAATTTATAGTTTAAAAAGTACATTATACTATTATTATTAATTAGATTTCTCGTATATATTATTTTTTAGGTAAACTCTTGTATTTTGGTTGTTGAATTTGACATTTTAGATATGGATTGACATCTTCTAATAACAAACAAGTTAAATCAAATGCTGCAGTTCCATAAAAGTTAGTTACAGTTAATTTCTTCAAGTTAGGCATTCTATATAGCGCTTCTAGTCCCCTTTCTGTCACATTTTCACATTCTGATACGTCAAGATGCTCTAAATTTGGAAATTCTGCAGCCAATTTATCCAATGACCAATCATTAATTGTTCTACAACCTCTGAAGCTTAGTGTTCTTAAATCAAAGAGATTAAAAATAAAATCAAGATGTTCATATGGTATAGGATATCCATTGAAATCTATTTCCTCTAAAATAAAGTTTTCATCATATTCGTTTGGGAATTTTGAAAGTTCACTCTTTTTAGTTTTATCTATCCATTCATCGTGATTTTTGAACCTTATTTTACCACTACACTCTATAACATATTTAGCTGCTGCCAAATTTGGACCTGCTATGATATATTTTTTATATTGTTCTTTTTCTATATATTTCTGATAATTTTCTTTTTGACGTTTCCACCAACATCTTAGACGTAATGTAACAAAATCATGTAGATCAGGTGCGTTTACTTTTACAATCATTCCTAGTGGTGGACCGTAAACGTGTCTGCCATAAGCTTCTGCTTTTGTTCCAACAGTGATTTGTCGTTTACGTAAATACTTTATAAAGTGATTGATAGCTTCATAGTTATCATAAAACGAACGTGTCACGTTAACCTGTAACGGTCTATAAACACTTTCTTGCTCAAAAATTTGTTTGAATATCATGCGGGTACAACGTTGACGTAACATTTTTATTATACAGTTTCATGTATGAATGATATCTCTTGTCTCACAAATAAATATTATGGATTCATCAACTTGTTTCAAAATATGTATAATTTTATAATATTCATTTAATAACAATACTTTTGCAAAAATTAACAGTTGCTCACTAAAGTTATTGAACATCAGCGAGCATATACGTCTAATAATATACAGTGGGCATGTGCACTATAATGATACCGTGCTGTCGATAGTCAACATAATATATCGATTTACCGCCGTAATTTAAATTATAAAAATTTCACGAATCATAAAAACTCGTCGAACCAATGATTTCTTTTACATACATTACTTGGCATAGTTATATATACGTGTTGTAATAGAACAAGAAATACTACCATGGATGATCAGTATGTATATACATTAAATTGAAAATTATTTCGATAGCAATTATAGCATTATAATAACACTAATTGAATGGTATTGAAACTTTGTATGGATATCTGTAGTTTTGCTATTATTATTGTATATTATCTAATTATTAATGCAATAAATTTGATACTCAAGGAATTTTAAAAATTATTAATTAGTTGAATACCGAAATAATATTAAGTACTAACACATTGTATTGTTTACTACTAATGCTAATATTAATACTAGTAACACTACTAATGCTAATAAATATTTTAATGAAAGTAAGATATTTTAAATGAATCAAGTAGTTTGTGACGTGTAATTATTTTAACCTATACAATTTCTTTTGTGTACCGTACAATTTATAAAAACATGAGTTAATATTTTAAGGAAGGTGTACTTAAATTAACAAAAGAATATAAGATATTATGTTTGATAAGGTACTCTTTATATTTTATACTGAATTATTTCCTCGAATTTAAAATTATTTGAAATTGACATGTCAAACATCCGAACGAATATGCAATGTTCAACAGTCGACAGTAATCAATTTACATTCTGCGGTAGTTGTCGCTAGATATTTCTTTGGTGTTGCTGATGAAACTGCAATACGTCTTATAATATACTTGTGCCGGTATTTTTGTGTGCAAAAATATATAAGGTGAGAAAAAATATAATTAATTCAATATAATTTATAAAGCATGTAATTTTTTATTTGTAATAGTGTGTATTATTATTAAAAATGATTTAATATTCTAATAGTATTGGCGATGTCAATCTGTTAATCGTATTTTGATTAAAGGAGTAATTATTTTTGGATTAATATAAAAGTCATTGGTGTGCAATTTATTAAAAGTTTGACAAAATGATGGAAGATATGCAAGAAGAGGTTAGTATTTTTCTCTTTTTCAAATAAAATATGTGTCTATTTCTGAACTGTCAGAATATGTGAATATACAGTATAGATTCACATTTTAATGCTTTTTTATATATTTATTTATTTTAAACGATGTTTATTTTAATGACAAAAATTACTGTTACCTTGATATTGATAGCTTATTTTATATGTACATTCACATTTGATTTAAATGACTAATATCTTTATATAATAGTTTAGCGAGTACTTTAATGTTTTAGACCCAATTTGTGGTCGACGATGTAAGCAAAATTATTAAGGAAGCGATTGAAGTATCTATCGGGGGAAATGCTTATCAACATAACAAAGTAAATCAGTGGACCTCGAACGTTGTCGAAGGATGTTTGGGAAATCTTACAAAACTTCAAAAGCCATATAAATATATAGGTATGTATTTTTATAATTTATAAGAACCAATTTAGTAATCGTAGTTAAATAATTCATCTTTTATTAAATTAAAAAAATTGTTTTAGTGACTTGTACTATAATGCAAAAAAATGGAGCAGGACTGCATACTGCGAGTTCTTGCTACTGGGATAATGCTACTGATGGTAGTTGTACAGTGCGTTGGGAAAACAAGACAATGTATTGTATCGTTTCTGTATTTGGCCTAGCAATTTAACTGACTCTAGTATTTTAAATGCTTTTCCGATAAACTAAAATCTCAACAAAGAATAAAATTTCGTTTATTAAGTTGCAAAAATTACAAGTATGGTGTAGGAAATATAAAATCTATTTTACACAATAGCTTCTTCCTTTTCGCGATATATTATGTATTTTTTATATTGCAAATACATTGCATTTAAGACACTAATTATTGTATTTATTAACTAAAATATTTTGGTTTTGTATGTATATATATATATGTGTATTTATTATAATTAGGAAGTAATATTAAAAGCATCTGTTTTAATATTTTGCAATTTTTATATAAATGGTATTTATTATTTACATTTATGTTATATATGAAAAATATTACCGTGTGTGATTTCGTACTTTACAGTACTTAATGATATATTTTACACGAAGAAGAAATACATAGTTATGTTTTAACTGTCGTATACATGTCAAAATGCAAAATATATGAATATTTTTTGAAAACGAATATAAAGTAAGTGTAAATGTTTATTTATCAATACCGCGTATTCCAACTGAATTGGAACTTCATAACTATGTAATATTGGTTATATCTTTTAAAAGTAAATTATAATAAATTATTAGCAGTATTAGAATAACGTAACTGATAATTATTATTTTATAGTATTCTATAGCTCCGATATTTCGGATAAGAAATCGTCGTCATGTAATAAACCATCATTTAACAAAACCATATTTACGTTTAATTCATCACCAAATTCGTCGTCTATGTATAAATCTTCGATGCTATTGTCTGGAATATCCTATAACAATATAAGTAAAGTAAATATTTGTCATTTAATGCTTTTCTATTAATTATTGTTGAAAACATAATAGCTTTTAATATCTGCTTTATCGCATTTTTATATGGATATTTCTTTTTATTTATATTATTAAGGAATTACAAAATAATTAATTGCATAAATGCTTAAAGCATATGTAGTATATATATAGCGTACTACATCTTTTATCGAATAAATAGCTTACCCTTCTGCGTATAGGTAATTTCCCTAAGGCCGAGTTGTTAGCTGTTCTAAATTGGCTCAATGTTGCTGGTAAAGAACGCCGCCTTGATAAATTACTGTTATGACACGTTTTGCAGTTTCTGTATTTCGTAGTATCGTTCATAAACGTAAAATCAAGATTTTTCATAACAGACTTCTGTTCATTTTCCTTAATTTCTATCTTAGTTTCGACATCGCTTTCCTGAACGGGTATTTCAGACATTTGTGCAGTTTCGGAGACTTTGGCGTTTTCTTTAATATCAGTTACTTTATTGTCTAAAGATTCAGCCTTTTTTTCTTCTGATATTGTATCAATGTACGAAGTGTTGAATTCACCTGACACTTCAGCAATTGAATCGCAAACAAAATTTCTGCCATTCGTTGTGTCGTACGAATGGTTGTAGTTTTCAATATTGGTAAGGCTAATGCTATTATTATTACTAGACTCACTTTGCGTTTCATTGTTAATCATCGAGTTATTTACATTAGACTTATCGAACAAAAATGATTTGTCTTTTGTCGTTGACCGTTCAATAGCCCTAATTTCCTCGTCGTCGCTGTTATTTTGTAAATCGTACAGATTATCGAAAATATCCTTCTTGACTTGATTATCACCCAAAGTTGCTTCAAAGTCTCGACAAGAGTATTTAAATGTAGGAGACGGACACGAATCGTTACTATTTGGAGTAACAGAGCGCACAATTTTTGTAGCTCGATCCAAAGCATCTTTTAAAACTCGCAAGGGTTCGCTCTGAAGATTAGTGGCCGACGTTGAATTCTTTATATTTTCGTATACTTGGTCAGATTCTCCTAGGCTGGTTTCTGTTTTAGTGACTAATCGTTTTATCATAAAGATTAATTGTTACACTAGAGTAGTAAAGATAAGAAAATGTTATAAATTTTAGAACATTATAATATAATAATAACTTTTCAAAACTACTTAAACAGGAATAGTATTATTTCAGCCTGAGACAAGAAGATTAGAAAAATATTTTATTTTTACTAGATTAATTTATTACCTTCCGAGTCTTTGTTTATCACGTAAGTAATATTGTCGATAGAAACCGATTCTGTTGATTTTCCTGTTTGATTTTTAGTCGTAGTTTCAGTGGAAATAGTATCGCTATCGTCTATCTGTTCTGCAAGGTGGCGTGGCTGTAATTATAAAGTATATAATCGTAAAGATTTTTAGGATTTTCAAAAACAAAATAATATAAATTCTTACAGATTCATCGGTATCCATTTTTCTCATTTTAGATATGCAAATTAACTTCTCCTTCCTCCATAAAGAAGATTCGAAGAAGGTTTGTGGGTTGGAATTCAATACTTGTGGTTGTATTATTGCACCCTTAATGCCCTCAGGAGTATGTAAATAAGGAACCTGTAGCATGGTATTAGAATATAATGAGATTCAATGTTACTCGTTGAAGAACGATCTAGTAGAGCCCAGAGTATCTTAAATTAATTTTAAAGAAAATTGTACCTTACGCTGTCGTTGAAACGTTGGCTTCAAGTAAGTCGGATCATACTGATTAGAAGATTTACTGTATTTTGGTTCTAAACTAGTTTTGTGGCTAGCTGGCTTATGTGGTTCGTAATCCTTGCTTTTTACTTTAGTGAGCAAATTACTGGTCGAATCTGATTTAAAACGATTAAAAAACTACATAAAGTAATGTTGTAATAATTGAAATATATTATTTATTTAAATATCTTATTAGCATTATATTTGTAACTTTACATCTTTTAAAAATTAATAAATAATAATGGGAATATATATTCGGGAATATATATATATATATATACATATATATATATATACATATTCATATATAAAATACTCCCAATTTTTTGATTCGTTTTTTTAATTTTTCTAGTTGCAGGAAGAAATTATAGCTCTTTTACTGATAATTTCGAAACATTTTTCAAATAATACAAATAAAAAATGTATACGTACTTATATTTGGAGACGTATGTGACGACTCGCTGCCGTAGAAGAAATGTTCCCTTTTATATGCCAATATTTCTTTCAGTTGTTTTAAGTTAGTTCTTGCGTCTTTATAGGATTCATCGTCCGAAGATTCTAACACTGGCGAGGAATAAACCGATGTTGTTTTAGACTCCGTCGCTTCCTGCGGTGCTTTGACTTTTCTATAAGTATTGTTCCACGGTTGCGAAATTTCTTGTGCATTAAATTCTTCATTCCGAATATCTGATACTTGTACGTTAGAGGTCAGATGGTTAATCTTCTTATAATTATTTTGTAAATTGTTAAAAATGTTCGTGTTTTTCTCTGTATCGTTTCTAGTATTGCCTTTAACATCGTCAGTAAAGAAATTTATTTCTTCGTTATCAGGTGTTACTTTTTGATTTGCATTTTGCTTGGATATTGACTTTCTTGAATACGATTGTTGCCCCAACGAAGAATCTGGACTTATCCCGGAATGAGATAACTGTTTGGTGGAAACGCTTTTTGTCAGTTTCGAACCCTTATTTTTCGACGTGGGAGATTTTTTTATTGGCAACGCATAAATATTATCAGCCTTGTTATTATTGTTCACGTATTGGTCGACATAAACTGGTTCTTCACGTTCGTATTGCGTCTAAAATTGATGATACATGTTCGATACAAATTCGTGGCATTTACAAAGATCTTAGAGTCTTTAAAAGTGAAAACTGTACAGAAATAAAATTCCTCTATCGTATCTATTGAAATTTAATGGACATGTAAAAATGTATCAAATTAGATCGATATTATATCATTTTTCAAATTACCTAATAACAAATTTCATTGATACTGTATTTCTGAATTAAATAAGATGTCGCGAGATTTAATATTTTAACGAAGTTTAAATCTAAATTTCTTTTTTTACAGAAACGTACCTCCAATCTCAGGAGAAATCTACGCATTCTATCCATATCCAATGTCCTTTTATTAACATCTAATTGTAGTCCAGCGTCTAGCAAATTATGCAACAATGGTGGAAAATCATATAAATCCATCATAACACCACGTTTCCAATGCACGTACTGTCTTTCCACGTCTGCTTTATTATGTCCGCTCCATGGTACATGCACTATTTATTAACGAAAAATCAATATTTTCTTATCAAGCAATTCATAATTTTACGCATACGGATATTTATTAATGTACGATACAAGGACTAAAATTAGTCGTTGCAGAGGAAAGCTTTCGGAGGATTATTTTTTTTTGCTTTTATACAAAAAACCAAGGATATACAAATTTCAGACGATATATACATCTAAAGAATCGAATTTTAATTTTTAGAATATGAAGAAAAAATAACGACATAGAAAGCATTAAACTGAACTGCAGGGTGTTTCTGTACGGGCATAGATGGATTCTTTGCGAATAAAATAAAACGAAAATATACATTTGCAGTTTCGTTCTTGAGAAAATTAATTTTGAAAATTCTTCGCGTACGCAGTCATTTGCCACGCTCTTAACGTAATCGATCGCACTACGGATTGCACCAGTAGATCTTAACTAATCCAATCTAATATAAAATTACGATATAAATATTAATTATAAATACAAGAGACACGAATATGGTTGCTGCTATTTCACTTATAATTAAAAAGCGAACGTGCATCATACGCGCATACGTTATCCTGCTTATTATAAATAAATATTTTGAAATAATTGAAATAGTTGTGAAACTTCGTTTATCGCGTCTAATAAACGCAGTGCCACGAAAATCATACCGTTCGTTTAAAACTATTGAAATCTCAGTGAATGTGATTTCGTTTCCTTATTCGTTCTAAACCTGTTTCACTTTTATATTGAGTTGTTGGTGGCGTTTCTCGTTGAAAAGTTAATCTCCTAATCGTTCAGATTCAGCCGAAGAAATCGTATGATGCGTATGAAATTCTTCGAATACGCAAAACTCATTTCGCAATTGTTTATTGTTATACCAATTAAACGTATTATTAAAAAAAAATAGTGGAAGAAGGATCGACGATTCGATCCATCCGATTTGATTGGACACTTACTTGTACACATTTCCCAAATCAATAAAGCCAGTCCGTATATATCGCTCTCTTTATGTGGTTCGTAACTGTGAAAAAGTTCTGGCGCTTGCCAACGAAAAATCTCGTTTCTTAAACGTTCCTCGTATTCTCTCTTTGGTCTTGGCTATAGTAAAATTAAAAAAATACAATCTTGTCAAAAGAAAGTTAATAAAAGTGCTTCTCAATGGCACTTGTATATATATAGATTGTGTATTCGAGAAGGTAGATGTTATATTCGTAAAAAAAAAAAAAAAAAAAAAAAAAAAAAAAACACTTGCGTATATTATATAAGATATCTTTATACGGTTACAAAATATTTCGTGACTTTTTAAAGTCTATCGATTGTTCTTTATTTTGTATTACTAACTGAAACTTTTATATATCTGTATTACGCTTAAAGTTATATTAAGATATCTTTCATTTCGTAAAGCGTCTTTACATTGCAACATTAAGCGTTGCTGTAAAAAATATCCGTGAGAACTGAGCGCGAATCGAGACGGAAGATTGTGCAAAATTCACAGAATTTATTCAAACCTTCGCGTGTATGTTAGAGCTACTTGATTCACACATACGCACACGCGCATTCTAGTATAATTCTCTCGGTAAAAATATCTGCAACACTGATTTCAGGCATAATACCTAAAGTACATAGTACATAAATGGTAAAATCACGTTTTCCAACACTTTACCACAGAGAAGTATCCATATATATATAAATATCCATATAGAATATAGATATAGAAGTATCCATATATATATATTATTATTATATATTACTTATATATTATATATTACTATATAATTACTTTTATATTAATTATTATATAATATAATATATTACTATATTTTATATGGATATTTCGCATATATATATATATATATAATATGTAATATATAATATATATATATATATATATATATATGCGAAAACGTAAGTTGCTAATTAAGTGGAGTTTTTTAAATATCCAGGAATTCAACGATGAAATATTTTGGAAATATAGACATAGGCTCTTAGTTGAAAAATTAAAAGATATATTAAGTGTTTTGTTTATGGTGAAACACAAACACAGATGAGAAAAGCAGTATACGAATTTAGATTGAGTCATGTGTTCAAAAATAATGTACACGACAGATTCAGCTATCCGCTACCTATGATTAGCGTAAATTTCCATGTTTCATCCGCTGAACGTAATTAAGAGTGTTACGGTACAGTGACTTTATTCAAAAATGAACATTTGGTGAGAAGCGATGCCGACAATTTCCTGCTACGAAATACTGTTGGGTGCGTCAATGAAAAAACGGATATGACGTTATACTTAATGTCAGCTGTGTGTAGTTCACGAAATGATAATTGGGGGATTTCGCAAATATCGAAAGAACTTTTTTTTACATTTCGAATTGATCGAGATTTTGTAAGTATAAAGTAAAAATCGGGTACAAAAGAGCATCTAACGTTAGTTAAAAGATATTAAATATCATTGTACGACACATGTGTCGCATTATAAAATAAATCACGTATATTATAATTTAATGGATATGAAATCTAATCAGCGCTTAATCCTTCCACTGAAATAGCCGAAATCTCGCTACTATACTTATGCAACGTGTGAATTATTATATTTCTCGTCAATTCTCGATCTACCGCATCATAATCAGTTCGTTAACTTCCAATAGTGAAACCAACTTTCAACACACGACTTTTTACCTTTATTGTTCTTTGCGACTAGCTTCTTTCTTTCGTTAATAACCTGACGATTCACGCAGAAAAGAATAATTGTTGCTGGCTCTGTGAAAGTCAATTCACATTGTGCGAAGAGGTAACGCATCGATATTTGTTCACAAATATTTTGCATGAATTAATTCCCGAGGATTTATACAAAAAAAAAAAAGAACTGTTAAGTAGTCACAGCTTGTAAAAACCAGTCTGCGCAATAGTTCGACACGTATGGATTATTTTCAATTAATTTCGTCCGATGACAAACGAGTAATTCGCCGTGTCATTAGTTTTCCACGACGATCAATGTCTTCATTGTCCGCGAAAGAATGTGCAGCTCAAAGATTTATTGAAATTATTTAATGCAACCTGGTTTAACAATTTATTACGAACGTGCTATCTTGTTTGTGTAAAGTTCGCTTATGAGATGCACGCTGATAGGTAAATTATTATCCTTTGACAATAAATATGAAACTGTTACTTTGTATACTTGAATACCAATTGAGAAAGAGCCGAGTGTTCGGAAAGAAAAATCGATCGACTAAGGTTTTTGTTGACTACGATTACATCAACGAGCGTTGTAAGCGGCTAGAGACTTCGCGTTTTACATTTGTAAATCGTACGGAATAGCGATTTTGAAACAATGCTTGATTTCTGATTTTACATTA
Organism: Bombus pascuorum; assembly: GCF_905332965.1. Lineage (NCBI taxonomy): Eukaryota > Metazoa > Arthropoda > Insecta > Hymenoptera > Apidae > Bombus > Bombus pascuorum. The sequence continues at coordinate 1,267,654 of NC_083488.1, read as the reverse complement.
TTCTATTCTTAGGTTTTAGTTCATGAGAAAAGATCGTCAAAGAATGGCAAATAATATTCGTCGAAATAATGTAGTGGAAAATAAATATAAATCCTAAATGTTACGATTCTATTTGAGGTGTTACGCGTTAGTAATATTAAGTAGACATTTTCTGGAGGATTATTTACGCGCTAGTCAGCCACTAACACTTAACTCGCATTACAGAAATGTTAGAAACATAAGTTATATCGATATCGTTAAACGTCACTGATGAGATATTTATTAGTACATCCAATCCTCTTATAACACGGTACTCTGAAATACGGTTCCGATATAACATGGAACGAACGAGCCATGTTATAAAAATATCGACCAAGTAATTAATACCAAAGTAATTAATCAGCGTATGTCATAAACCACCGTAAAAAGATGAATATGTTCACTTACATTGTTGATATGCATGGCCAGTTCCCATCCACCTAGTTTCACGACACCATTAGAAGCCAAATAGACGCAATGCGAGTTGATGGCACTGTGCACGTATCCGCGCATGTGAGAATGTCTTAAAGCATCGGACAGTCTTCCTCCGCATTTCGCAATGCCTTGTATGGATATTCGTTCACCCTGATCGTGCATGTAATGATAAAGGGTACAATCGATGGATTCGAAAATGGAGACTAGACCATGATCGTCTGTGAAGGTAGTGGCCATTAACAATAGCACGTTAGGGTGTCGAATCTCCCTAAACAGAAACATAAATATTACAAAAGTTTTTTTATTTTATTTTGGTTATTTTACAATTTGTCCTTATGGACATTTGGTAAAGTGTTATATCTTGTTGGTGAAGAAAAAAAAAAATAAAAATAAAAAATAAATATAGCATGTGGGCGGCTACCCCCAGCGGGGTACCAGCTTCGTTTTTTCTAATTTATATCTTTTATGAGGTCTATTGGGTGTTTTATTACAAAAGTGAAAGTGAAAAGATAATGCTTATGTATGGTTTCCACTTGTCTCCTTTGATATTATTCGCGAAAATTACTCTATTAATTATTTTTCTTTTTTAAACTGTCGGTTTAAGACATGCGAAGATCGTAAAACGTATAACATGTATAAACTGCTTTGTGTAAATTCATATTTTTGAGAATAAAATGAAAGAGACGCATCGATAAAAGTCCATCGTTTTATAGAGTATCGATCGGTACGTACGAAAGCACATCTAAATCCGCTTTCACAGCATCTTTGCATTCCGGATGCGAATGCCTCTTCAGTGAAACTCGTGTATTTTGCCATTCTGCAAAAATCAATTCCAGATATCGATCTTCCGTGCCCGCTATCCATCCAATTTCAAAAATCTCAGGAGCTAATATATGCGGTACACCTGGTACGATCGATTTCGGTTCTCGTAAGTTCCGTTCATTGTCGGACTTATTGTTATTATTTTTTGCCAAAAAGTCTGCCCTTTTCTTGTCGGGACTAGAAGGTGCTTCGATGTCCACGTCGTCGGAGATTCGTCTTCGATCTATGAAAGCTTGAAGAGCATTACGATAAGATTCGCTAAAAACAGAAGTAAAAATATTATAAGTAACATTTAGAGTAACATATTCGAAAAAGAAATGTATTTCATAATTATATTTATTAATAATCTATAAATTATAAACACGTTAAAATATATCTGCATATATCAATAAGAATGAGTACAATAACAACGATTAATTCGAGTCACAAATTAATACTACGAAATTATTACTATAATATTAGACAAAAAGACAAATAAATTATATAAGTGAAATATTGTATAACAAAGTACTCAATATCTACGGACACTTTAAGAGACATTGCTTTTTAATTAATAAAATCAAGTTACTTGGCTTTCTCTACGATTTAAATATTTATTTATATTTTTAACCTACATTACATCACATGATATTATATTATACAAATCACACTCATATATACGATTAATTGGTATTGTAACAAATATTACAATAGTATCAACACCTTACTTACACTAGCTAAGTTGAGAACCCTCTCACAAATGTAACTGTTTCGAGACAATACGAAAAATTCATACGAACGATAACGATAAAATAAAAGACAGACAATGTTTTTAAAGGATAGTAACAATAACATCGTGTGATACCAAAGTGTAACCGATATACCACTTAAATATACAAAGTAAGTTTGAGCGATAATGATAACGTTTAGAAACTAGAAAATACTACGAACTTCCAAGAAATTAAATATGGCACGATGTCGATTAGAAGAACCACGGTGGATGCTGTCAGTTTGAATTCTCTTTACAATATACATGATAAAATAGGTTAAGACGTTTATTGCTTTCGCGCGGAAAATGTAGCACTTACCTGACAGTCTGTCTGCGATTATATTTCGATCCTTGATGGCTTTTCATTCTGTCTGTCATTTTTTAAATCAAAGTAATCAAATTCTGTTTTACATTTAATAGTTATGTATCCTTCAAACTAAATTCGTGGTGGCACTAGTGTTGTTAACGTGTATACTGGATCGAATTATCGATCGTATATCGATAAAAACATTCTAAGATGCGCTATTAGTCATCGCCGAATATCTCGTATTGCGATTGGTACGTTGCAATTTTGAATTCGAGCAGTCTTTTTATTTCGTGATGCAAGCTAGTACAACACTTTAAAAATTATACTGCATTTTTTAAAAAGTGAACGATATTGATTTGAATCAAACGACGTTCGAATAAAATGGATCATTACGTGATTCTGAACTACGCAGTAGTGGTTTGGTGAAAATTTGGAAGTCCTAAGCAGTAAACAGCATCAATACGGTCTATAGTCGTCGGATAACTACAATCGCTAAACGATTTTCCACGGTAGGTGTGGTGATAATGATCGCTATTTTCTCGTGTTCAGTGAGGTTTAACATATCACAACTGGTCGGAACCTGACCTAACATTGAACTTTCAAGAAGAAAAATACGAGTACTGTATACCTTTGGATAAATTATACCATACATTGCAGCAACATATGTCAGTGAGTACTTCTATCCTATCGAATGTGAAACTTTTGCAAGTGTCGCATGTTCGTAGTCTTAGATCGTGTAATGCATGTGTCGCATGTTCGTATTATCTGCGAATAAATGTACAATACCAAAAAGATACGATGTCTGTCCACTATCATTTTTTTAAAAATAATTCAATGAATTAAAAGTAAAGATTTTTTAGGAAGGCATCGAATGGCGGACTGAAAATCATAGTAGTGTAAGTCAATTCAGCGCTATTGTTTATAAATTGAGTTGTTTTATCTTCATTTTTATAAAAACATTCAATCCCTCACCCTATACACACGCACATACACATATATTTTTAAAATTAAAGAATCACGTTGCAATATAGAATGAAATTATAACCTAGTTAATTATCAAATCGAACGATTAATTCCTTTAACGATTGTAAAATAATTAATGTTCTTAAAATTTTGACTTACATCGTTATAATTTTGAGCCAGTCAAATATGATATAAAACTTACTCATTGAGGCCGTTCTGCTTTTGAGCAAAATTCCAGTCGTTTCGATCTCTTTGTATGGTATCTCTGAAAAAATATATACACTCGTGTCATTGAATTGGCAGTGTGTATTAATGGAAATGAATTAGAAACCAAGTTCAGCACGTCAAATTCGTTCGATCGATCAGTAATGAAAAAATCATTATCTCTGGATATAAGAAAATTTCCGTAAGAGTCGAACTACATTGTAGATATCAAATTAGAAATATTATTAGCAAATACCGTAACATTTTTAAATACTTTTGAACTCAGAGATATTAAAATAAATTGTAGATCTTAAATTGGCAATATCATAGGCGATATTAATTACATTTTAAAGACATTATTAATAATATTAAAACTAAAACTCGTTCCTCGGAGGGAAGATAAGTAATAGACCCGTCAATTTTATTCTGTTACGATTCAAAGAGCTAGAGAGGTTAGTGGAACGATTCGAATGGGAAAAAGCCGAAGCATTGCGGAAAGTAAATAGTTTATATCTGTTTTTTGCCCGCGAAATTCCAGACTCCACGAACTTGTACTTTCTCTGATTCCTTTTTCATGGATCGTAGAACAACGACACTGCCGACACGATTATGTATTTCGTTTCTTACTTTTTTCTCTTTTCTGCGCTTCTTCCTTCTTTCCGGTTTACATATCGTTAGCGATGTATTCGTTAACAGAGCGAAAAATCGAATGACAACATAAAACGAATGTTTCGCGATCTAGTAAATGTAGAATTTGGCCTTTTAAATTGAATAATTTTTATCAGGCAAGTTTAGCAAATTTTATTACTAAAATTTGATTAGGCTATCTTGAAAATTCTCACAGCTTTGAACTATTCGCTACATTGAGCCACTATATACGTATACATAGTGAGCCATCGTTAGGGTTAATCAGGCATATGTATATCGAGGACCACGATTCATGTTGTATGCCAATTTTCTACTAACGCTAAGTGTGTGTTTACGTTAAATATCTCGCAATCTCTATATAGATCTTTGGCTTGGTTTCAAATTTTATCAATACAATCACGATAGCCGCGCGCTACTGGAAAAAGTTTCATTGATACAAATTTTCGCTGTTAACTAATCAAATGTTTTTATGAGCCATTGTACTTGTGACATTAAATCCAGGTATAAGAAATACCATAGAAATTTTGAAGACGACTCAATAGTTATTATTTAAAATTATTACTATTTAAAGTTATTTGGTTACAAGATTCCGTAACTAGGGAAGTAGACTTACTCGCAATCGACGAGATCATGCGTAAACGGTAATTTCTTCAATTGAATTTAAGTATTAAATAGTTATTATTTAAAATTATTACTATTTAAAGTTATTTGGTTACAAGATTGCGTAGCCAGGGAAGTAGACGTACTCGCAATTGACGGGATCAAGCGTAAACGGTAATTTCTTCAATTGAATTTTAGTATTAAATAGTTATTATTTAAAATTATTACTATTTAAAGTTATTTGGTTACAAGATTGCGTAGCCAGGGAAGTAGACTTACTCGCAATTGACGAGATCATGCGTAAACGGTAATTTCTTCAATTGAATTTAAATATTAGATAGTTATTATTTAAAATTATTATTATTTAAAGTTATTTGGTTACAAGATTGCGTAGCCAGGGAAGTAGACTTACTCGCAATTGACGAGATCATGCGTAAACGGTAATTTCTTCAATTGAATTTAAATATTAGATAGTTATTATTTAAAATTATTATTATTTAAAGTTATTTGGTTACAAGATTCCGTAGCTAGAGAAGTAGACGTACTCGCAATCGACGGGATCAAGCGTAAACGGTAATTTCTTCAATTGAATTTTAGTATTAAATAGTTATTATTTAAAATTATTACTATTTAAAGTTATTTGGTTACAAGATTCCGTAGCTAGGGAAGTAGACGTACTCGCAATCGACGAGATCATGCGTAAACGGTAATTTCTTCAATTGAATTTAAATATTAGATAGTTATTATTTAAAATTATTACTATTTAAAGTTATTTGGTTACAAGATTGCGTAGCCAGGGAAGTAGACGTACTCGCAATTGACGGGATCAAGCGTAAACGGTAATTTCTTCAATTGAATTTAAGTATTAAACAGGATTTCGTTAAGAAATCTCTGCAACCAATTGCTGGAACGATTAATTAAACTCTGAGTAATGGTTACATCGAGTGGTTAAAATTGACCCTATTAGTGGTGAACTTATTCTTCTGTAAATGGTGTTGATAATTATTACGTTGCCTCTACGTTTCATTTGATTGAAATCAACTCGTTACATTTTTTATAAACAGTACGTATATTACAATATATATATATACTTTGATTATTATAGACGATTTAATTGATTAATCAATTTCATGAATCGTTTTAGTTGCAATCGATCTTAAACGAGAGACTAATTGAACGACCGATAAAATCGGAAAGTGAGTAGCGATAACTTAACGAACTTTATCGATACTAACGTCCATAAAGTTTTTTCATGGTTTTATCGATGAGCACAAGTCCAAGCATAATTAAGACTCTCTAATTTACACTCTAAGGTAACCGAAACACTTTATCTTGTGGTTCGTACAAGGACTTACATATGGATATCGCTCTTCTTTGAAATTCAATACGAATCGTAACAACGTGCACAATTTACAGAGTAGCAATTTTTACGTCTATTTCTATGCCGGTGAAATCAGGAACGCCGGATGAAGATAGGCAAGATACAGACGTAACGATAATGCAATCTGATAAACTGTAATCTACTAACTAGCGAGAACGTTAGCAAAAGTAGTACGCTTCCGTGATTCACTTCGTTTGAATATACTCGCTTAATTAAAGCTAAATACTAGCGACTGTTTATTAAGAACGATATCAAATCATTGAACGTTACGATAGTTTAATGATTATTTAATTTGATAATAATTTTCGTTAGAAATAGATATCAAAGAGTAAGTAAAGAGACGAGCAAAATTTATAATTAAATTGCGGATTTTTATGCAAATTCGTATTTTTATATAACTCGAGAAATTGAACCTGGGTAAAGGTTCGTTGTTAATTTTGGTAAAGATCGTTTTACGCTCCAGGTTTTATAACAAAGAATTTAATTTTTCTAGACTTATGTGAGATATTTACACGATTATATCGGTAAATTTATCATGGTATATTAAATCAAAATTATTCAAAGAAATAAAAGCGAATAAGTGTCGTAAAGTAAGCGATAAATATAGCTGTATTTTTCTACAAATTATCGAAAGATATGTGCTCAATACATATTTTGTCTATGTGGTGCAGATTAATCGTGACAGAATAAGGAAATTAAATACAAATACTGCACATCCTATGACCGCATTTCACGTATCTTCGGCTAGTAAACTAGGTGACGAGTTGTGTCCATTTTTTTTTTTTAAATTATAACTAGTTTGTTGACAATCTGAAATAAATATTTTGACTTGAAAATTTGTATGTTATAAGAAAATTATTTGTGTAATATGCTGCCTCTTGTGAAATCTTACTTTTATAGTAAGTGTACTGGTACTTGATAGTTTGAAATCTCAAAGACCATCGGTCATATCTCATGTAAAACGAAATTTTTAGACGTTAGAATCCTTAGCTAGTGTGCAAACGTTGTGAAATAACGTTTCATTTTAATTAAAGTTTATCGATTATATGAAAATACTAAAACCTTGATATACATAAATTCTTATTTATACTTTTGACAAATTCGATAAATATTCATTATCAGACTGATTGCACAACCGACGATTACTAACATTAAGCGTAACGTTCAAACAGATATCAAAACGAATATCAGTCGCTTCCAATCTGCAATTTCTTATTAAATATCAACGTATATTATGCAATCGTTATCGCTTATTAAAAAAAAAAAAAAATAACTGCGGTGATATGATTTCTTAAAATAATTTAACACGATCAGCGAAGAAACAGGACGTAACGTTTTAGCTTGCGCTTTAAATTAATACTACCGATGTCTATGTACTCCTCGTCCATATGACGACATAACTATTAACAGAGAAAGCATATGGTATATTAGTATGCTTGATAAACCCTTATTGTGTCTCGCTGGTGCAGCGAGAACTGACCTGCCGCTATTCTCAGATCCGCATCGTCACAGTTTCATTAGCAGCAATTATGTAATGTGAATATGTGAAATAAGATGATTCGCGAATTTGTCATAAGACAAACGCAAATACGAACGCTAAAACCAATTTCTAACACAGTGTAACGCGAATACTGGAATCGCTTCTCGTATTAAGAATTGAAATAATAATATTACAAATATTTCACTATATATATATACACAGTATATTTTACAGTAGCAATGAAATTTACTATTTCGAAAATCAAGTAATCCTACGAAAAAGAGGAAATTTTATCTCTTACAATTGATAACGAGTAAAATCGAAGAGTTTAATTTCAAGTTCGAAGGTGAATCTAACTTTCGCGAATAAAATATAACAGTTTATCGCGAATATAATAATTACATCGTTTTACGATAGAATTTATCATTGTTAGACATCCTCAGCTCCGATCAAACGTTGTAAACAAATGTAATTATCATTCTAATTTCTCCACACGTACGATATCCATTATTATCCTCTACCATTTCTCTCAATTTTATTTCCGTAACATTCCGTTAGCTTTAAACAAATTGGCCACTTCTACATCTGTCTATCGAACGATACAACGTAATTGGTCGAAGTCTTTCGTATTCCTTTTTGTATTCTCACTTAGAATATTCGACAAATAAAGTACATATCTATATCTTCGTTTTTCTATGATTTTACGTAGAAAACACTTGGTACCTGTAAGCGTACGATCATTTAGTTAGAAGCATAATGGAGGTCGTTATATCGTAGCAAAGCTACGTTGATTCTAAGGTAACGGTTTACCTGTGCTCACCTCCAAACCACACAAAAGGCCCCGTTCTTTTTGAGCGTAATTAACCCGTATCTTCGATACGCTTGAAACTTTTCGGGACATTTTCATACAGCAGAAAGCAAACGGTATTACGGAGAAACTCGTCCGGCTATCTATTTTTGTCTATCGTTGTCTATCGTTCGATCGAAATATTTATTCGCTAGCATTATGTAGCGTCTATCTCGTATTTTATGTTTCATGACATAATCGTTTGATCGTTGTCTTTCATCGATATCGAATCTTCCTATCGCTGTCGTACGTAAGATGCTGAAGCAAGTTTTTAGATTAACGAATATATTTATGGAATAGAGTGCTTCATCAACTTTTTTGAAACTTTGTTATAAATACGATGGAATAATATATTCGTGATTAAAAACGTTCGCAGCGTTGTCGAAATTTTAATTTCACGAAAATAGTTTGTGTTGTCCCGAATCTGAATATCGTAGGTTGTTGATCTTACAGGATGTTAATTTCGTGGACCACTAACTCCATTGAATTTCAGTAGTACGGAACAGCGGTTTAACGGAATTTTTATTTAAAAAAATACTAAGGATTTTAATTTCTCAGAGTCGTATTCCTGAGTCTATTGTGTATACGTAGATACGTATTTTTAGATATAATTAATGTATATTTGTATCGATCCATTGGAAAATTAAGCAACGAGTTATATAAATTTATATACGAATTTTACGATAATTCTAACTTCGTAACATATAATGCTAAGTTCCTTAAATTAACGTCGATACTAATAACGTTAATATCAGAGATATTTCGTTTTAAACGGAAAATTCTCTTTCAAAGAGTATCGACGTTAAAGGAATTTCAACTTCTCAGAGTCGTATTCCTGAGTCTATTGTGTATACGTAGATACGTATTTTTAGATATAATTAATGTATATTTGTATCGATCCATTGGAAAATTAAGCAACGAGTTATATAAATTTATATACGAATTTTACGATAATTCTAACTTCGTAACATATAATGCTAAGTTCCTTAAATTAACGTCGATACTAATAACGTTAATATCAGAGATATTTCGTTTTAAACGGAAAATTCTCTTTCAAAGAGTATCGACGTTAAAGGAATTTCAACTTCTCAGAGTCGTATTCCTGAGTCTATTGTGTATACGTAGATACGTATTTTTAGATATAATTAATGTATATTTGTATCGATCCATTGGAAAATTAAGCAACGAGTTATATAAATTTATATACGAATTTTACGATAATTCTAACTTCGTAACATATAATGCTAAGTTCCTTAAATTAACGTCGATACTAATAACGTTAATATCAGAGATATTTCGTTTTAAACGGAAAATTCTCTTTCAAAGAGTATCGACGTTAAAGGAATTTCAACTTCACAGAACATTAGTTCCATGGGATTTTATAGAGTAATGGCCTTCACGGATATTCCAAGTGCATAGTGTTTGATTTTAAACGCGCACTATATCAGATGATATTTCAATTTCAAAGGACATCAACCACGAGGAATTTCAATATTGCTAACTGTTCATAAAACATCGCGAAACCTTGTGAGATACAACAGTCCTTGTGAAACACATTTTCTCTCGAGTAAAATTTCGATTCTAAACAATAGTCGAGTAATGTTAAGAAGCAGAAAATTATTTCAGACGTATAGAACTTTGTGAAATCCACCTTAAAGAATCGACTTGGCTCTACTAAATATCACAGACGACTCGTCTCAAATGAAACTCTTTTTACTAACTTTGGACGACTTCACACACTCGCGAACATCGCAGAAACTTCGACAGCACGGAGCAAACTGCGGAAACATTCCACTTGAGCATTAAGAGTAGACAAAACTCGCACGAAATCGAACACGAACTATAAATTCGATGAATAACCACGGTAACGTTCACGGTTGTGTGCGCCAATGATGTAACTAATACAGCAGATCGTCATTTCGCCGTGAACTATCCGAATGTTTTGAGCAGGGGAACCGGTTGCAGCGACGCCTATTATAAAGCATAATTCTCTCGTTGACGAGCTGTGTTATAGGCGAAGGTTACCATGTTCGTGTCGCCTGTTGATAAATGGCATCGGCACCAAAAACTCAGAGAAAAAGTGTTAGCGTGCGACATGCGTAACGTGTCGTTGAGATCGCGAGAAATGCCAGTGCGAAACGCTTGACTTTTACCTGACTTGGACAAAATGTACGTTGAGATTTTGCTCAAAGTCTGAAACGTTTGGGATACGAGGAATGTTAAGAAAGAAAGTACGATATGAAGTTTTCGAACGAAACGAGGGGACATTCTTAAACGATAACGACACGGCGAATGTAACAAAAATTGACAACATCCAAGATATTTTTATATCGAGATATTCAGGAAAGGAAAGTTAGATCAAACAAAGAATATAGTTCAACGTAATTTCAAGGTAATAAAAGATTCGTACAATTTAAAGACGGAAAGAGGTACGTGAAAAGATATTGGATTAAAGTTGAATTTTGCTTTTTGTTATTTTTAATGTCATCGTTCTATTTGAAATATAAAATAATTACTGGAAGAAGAGACGAGCGTTCTTTTTATTAACCGTACCGAATACCGATTGTTCCGTCGTATTTTCATCAAGTACGTATTGTTTCGTGATCGAATTCCAGCGTAGATTTAATAATTCACGCTTTTTTACAAGATTATTTTTGCGCTTTGTCTCTTCTAGAAAATAATATAAAATAAATAAAAGATACAAAATTGGATCGAGTATTTTTAGATGAATATATAATAGGTACGTGTTTCTTGTTTCACACACGTTACACACGTTTTACTCTTATATCTGTATTTTTAAATGAAATTAATGTTCTTATCGGTTTTACGTTATAGCAATAAATTATGGTAAATTACGTAGATATTAATATTTCCTCTAATGGGTTTCGTAATAACCGTAGCGTTCTAATTACTCTAATGCTCTCCTGCACAAGCTGTGACGCGAAAAAGAAAAAAGAAAAGCTAGTAAAGCGAATTCCATATTTCCAACGCTTTTTTCCGCACATATCCTGGAAACTCGATCACTCGTGAAACGTTTGGGAATTAACGCGAAGCTATTCCGGTGGAATTTATATTTATCGAAAGTTTCCATTGCAAGGATTCCTTGTGAAAGTACTGACATTTGTATAGTTAATTGGATCTATTTAACATTCAATTACACGATGTTAATTTCAACCTAACGATAAATAGCTCTTTCTATTATTACTTTCATATGCAAAAATCGTTTGGTTCACAGAACCATTTCTTCTTTCGTGTTTTTCCTCGGGAAAATATTTTCATAGATATGTAATAAACATGCAAATTTATTCCATTTACTTACTCCTACTTCTCTGTGTTAGTTAAAAGTTACTTGTGCAAATTTTTAACCACATACTTATTCAACGCGAGATATAACGATCTAATATCAGGTATCGATAATTACTCAAATATCGATTATCTTCTTTAACGCTAGATTTATCACAGCGATTACTTTTTTGAATATTATCTATAGACCTATAATTCTTTTGCATTTTTCAGATTCGAATGGTTTTTCGTTCAAGCACATTCTACGCGAACAAAGGTTCGTTTTCTTCTCAATATGTACGTTCTCACTTGTCCTCCGTTTTGATTTCTTTCTGACAAACTTTACGATTCGTTTTACCAACGTTAAATTAAATTTAATCAAACCTAACCCAAACTTAGCGTCGAATATGAACGTTTAATTATCGATTACGACACGCAGAAAATATAAAATATTTCTTCCAAAGGAAATTTAAAGATTTCTTCGTTCGGTGCCTTATCCATCGAGGAACTGTTCTATCGAATTAATTTCACTGACTCGGCGTTACGTAAAAGCGGACCATTTTCTCCAAATATAGGTTGAGACACAGAACAATCGTAATAAGTGTCACGCGTGTGATATATTTAGTAACCATAATTATCGTATTCATTGTTGTAACGCAGTGAAAGAAGTGACTGTTCGTTTGTCACTGCGCGCCGCGTCGGTTCAAACAATGTGGTCTCACTTTGTTGAACACAGTTTCCTGTGGTAGATTTGCTCGATATGACAGTAACAGTGAGAACTTGCAGCAAAAAACGTTACCGTTGGATTTCCTACTAGCCATTCTTATCTTCCTATTCTCCTTTTTATTACCCAACTTTTGCACAATTTCAAAAATAGCGAAAATCCAAGGGATACCGAGGCAATTCTTTCGTCGAAGGAATATTTTCTACAATTTTTAAATTACATCTGTTGCACGTAGGGCGATAAAGTGTTCAAACATAAATTGTTGGCTCTTTTTAACATAAAAGTAAAATAATTTAACTTTAAGTAAAAATAAACACAAAGTACCGCAGAATTAAAGAATTTAATCTAAATCCATGTAAATCGCCTACAAACCAATGACACTAGTTTAATTTTTACTGTATATTTTACGCGGTAAAGATCATTAGCGATCACACGTAAGGTATAGAGTACAAATTAAAATTAAATACTCTACAGTTGAATGACTTGAATTAAATTTCATTGAAATTATTATGGCCACCTATGGTCCCAACAATAGCAGTTCGGTAGTTGTCAACTTACTAAAAATATTCCACGAGAAGATACTTGACGATTCAATATTTACTTATGTACATGTTCTCTTGCAACGATTTCGTATGTTCCACCGAAACTGATCGTATCATGTTGCTTGCCACCTCACGTAAAACACGCAAAATTAATTCGTCCATTCGCTCATACGGAAGGAAGAAATAGTTGCGTAATAGAATTCGGTGATTGGATAAGCGTCTAAGAAATACGCAATGACGAAACAATACGCTATTATCGAGTAGCAGCTAGACAGTCTACTGCGTCATAAAATTTGTTTTCATTTTGAAGGTTGACTTTGTTTTCCTCGATGTCGTACAACGTATATTCGCCAACGAATTACGATTTTCGAACAAATATTGCGTATGACTTGCAAGAAGTATTATCAATAATCACACGTTATAACATTATTACTATAGTATATGAATACACGTATAAAATAATATGGTACAGTTTTATTAAAGTTTCAAAGATTTTAATTTCTTGAATCAGAATAATTTTGTTAAAGAACAAGACTTCTTATACGTACGTAATGGACGTAAAGGTACGTATTTCGTAAAATAATGCACGTACTGCAATTTAAATGATTTATAGATAAATTAAATTAAAATAAATAAATATCGAATGGAGGAGTCTTAATTAAAGGGCATGTACGTGTATAATAAAAAATTGCAAAATGATATAATTACTGTATGTGTCTGAACAGAAAAGTAAAGTTTTATGTACGTGTTGTTGCTACAAAATTGTTTCTTTTATAGTAAATGAGCGTCACAGGAGGTCGTAGCACCCATTGATTGTAACAAAAGTTGCACAGTAATTACCTTCGAAACTCTTTAAAACGGGTCTTTGTAAACATACAAAACTGCGTCGTGCTAACAACTGTCACATTAACAATCCGACTGTTAACAGCTTTATATGCTTACGTTTAACGACGCTATTCTATACCTTAAATAAACGCGAATTTACAACGTTTCTTTAAAAAGTTACACGTACACGAATTTATTTTTACCAAAAGGAGGACCGATACGTTTTCTCTATTTTTTAATTAATTCGAGAATCTTTCAAATAAAATAGACCCTCGATTGTTATCAGAACATTAATATTAACAGAAAATTTGGACGTAGTCTCTTGTAAGACTAATAATTAATAAATATTAATTTATATCTAATATAAAAATTGAAAGAATTTACTACATTTTGATTCAAAAGTTTTTATCAAACATTGATATTAATATTTATGAAATAAGATATATAATTTTATTCATAAGACGATTGATAACATAATTTTAATAATATCTTGTAATTTATCTTTAACTATTTGGAAACAAAATTTTATAAACAAGATTAGACTATCCGAAAAATTTCATTATTCGACGATCGGTATTTGATTTAGAAAAAGTATGTTCCTGCAACAAATGATCGTAGAACGTCTCTAGTCCACTTATTACTCCAATTGATATTCGACATAGGTCTAGTCTACTTAATATTCTAATTAATATTCGACACTTTAATGTCGGAGCGGCTTATGAAAGTCAAAAATATGTTCGTACATGCATCATGAACGTCTCTAAAATACTGTGTTTCAAACTGGAAGCGTATGATACTAAATCTTTCGTCACATCATTCAGGAAAAATAAGACTATGTATATGTGATCGTGATGTTTATAAATCTTTTAAGCGTTTGTGTGCAATAATTCTATCTCTGGTTTATTACGGTTTAAGGAACCTTATCAGGCCAACAGTTTACCACGCGATTACGTTAGGAGAAAAAGAATTAAAGATCAAACAGCTGTTGGATCAGGTTGTTCGACGATATGGACTTTTTCCAGCGACGCTGATTGAGACACAATTTTGGAAATGTTGCAATAAATAAGTCGCGATTTCTTCGTTCTATCTTTCGTTTCGTTGTATAATGATCTTTGCGTTTGTCGAGTAGGAAAAGAAAGAAATTAACGCTTTAATAATTTTACGTTAAACGTAAAACAGCGTTTAAATTATAATATCGTTTAAAGAAAAATAAAGCCGTATACTAGGAAATTATTTTACTCGTGGTAATAAGGAATCTCGTTATTATTAGTACTTTTCTTTCTTCGAAATAACTTTTCATTGACGTTAATCAAGTTTTTCAGCTCACGAGTTTGTTACTAGTTAATTACTTTTTTCTGTTTTCTGTGGGTAATATTACTTCCTCTTCACGCTTCGAGCAAGGTGTACTAAAGTGGTTAAAATAAAATCACGCATAAAATAATGCCCGCGATGCAATGTTTTGATCATTAAATATCGTTAAAAAAAAGAGTTATACGACTAAATTCCTATGCTCGAGTGATTAATAAAATAAGATCGAATTATATCGTAATCGTAATAGTTTCTATTACATAAAATTGCAAATGTCACGAATATAAAATTATTCCGAGTGTGTAAGCAATATCTTCTACCCGTATTGCTATTCTTAATAAACAAAGTGTACAGTATATAGAATATGATTTTAATTTATTAAATATCTTCATCCTTGTCATTCGAATAATTTATCTCGTTCACTTGCAGAAACACTGATATAATTTCCAATCTTTCGAGTTTTAAATTTCCTGAAAGTCTGTGACCTTTAATCGGTAAATACACTAACAGTTGAAATTGTATTGCGCCAACGTTTCGAAGAATCATTTTCTTTAAACCTTAATTTTTTATCTTTTCTGTTTAACTGTTTTCAGTTGTGTCACCTTTATTTCAAATTTATGACAACTACGCGAAATACGATATTTAAAAGTAGTGTTATTTATACACGTAACAACGTATCGGTACGTTTTCGCCTTGACAAGGAGCGCAAAATACTCAGCGTTGTGTTTTACTTAAACAATAAGTACAGTTACATACAATATGACATTATAAAACTATTAATGACGATGTAATTATGGAAGCACATGTACAAAACGCTCTTCGTTATATTTCACTGCTTCTTTACGAAATAAGTAGAACTATATCATCCAGTGTAATAATTAAGAAATCACCGATAATTAAGTAATCGACGGAAATTCGAGAAGAGCGGTTAAATATTTGCAAAGTATAAGGAAGTTTGCAACGTTAAAATATACAGGAAACTCGATTGGCAAGTGGTAACAGATGATTTCGTATGTGACTAATTGACGATAAAATAAAAAAGAAAAAAGAAATAATGTTACTATACGCTGTCAATAAATACGAAGGTTTGACAAAAAAAAAACAGTACAAAGGCTACATGCGACGACACTCGATCTTTCTAAAATGTTTATCACAAGTTCATTGTAAAAGTTGATTAGAAAGTAGCCAACAAACAATACACGTTTCTAATCTAGTAACATTCTAATTAACATCACCGCTATAAACAATTTCAAAGGTAAAGCTGACGTAAAAATATACAATTTGCATATTCTATTACCAATAGCCTCGAAACTATGTACTACATGTTTATGTATTTCACTTATCACATTCTCTACAGCCTATTACACACGTAATATTTTTAATTGTTTATTACTAGATCAAAATACACGATAAGCAAGACCAAGTGACGAGAAAAAATGAAAATACAAAAGCATAAAAATAAAAAAAAAAGACTTACTTTCTCAGCCACTTGAACATTCCCATCATGCCCATTGCGCACGTGGCGCATTGGCAGACTGTATGCAGATTAGTTTCGACGGAATGACAGGTGAGCACTACAACGCCAAATATCACTGTGAACACGAAATTGGAGTACGACGCGCACGAATCGAGCTGATTCGCTTGCTTTTCGCAACTGACGACGGATTGACCGGCGCTTGCGCTCGTGCTCGTACTCGTACTCGTACTCGTGCTCGCGTCGTAGCGACACTCGCTTCTCACACTTCTGACAACGCGACTGTCCGCCTGTTTGCCGTTCTCTGTGAATCCTAGTCCTGCAACTACCACCCGCTGATCCCCACTACCGATATCTTGCCGCGATTTTCCGTATCCTTGCGTATCCTTGCTTCGTAGACTCGAACTACGTACGTACACAGGAAATTGTATTTTATTTTTTTTAGACACGTCGATAGTACACTTTCGTGATTATATTTTCTTGTATTCTGATCATTCTTAGACGGAGTTTGCAAATTTTTCACGTCAGAATCGACAGTGTCGTAGGAAATAAGATGCGTCCATACGTAAAATAGAAAGATCATTTGGCGGATTTTATCTGATTTTAAAACTTTCAAATTTTAACACCGGGAATTATATCGGAGTCTTGAATCTCCGATTTTTTATTTCTGGAATTAACGAAAGATGCGAAAGTCTGGCAAAACTAATGTCGGCTTTTAGCAAGTTCTTTTCTTTTCTGTTATTGGAGTGCTCGAGAATGTGAAACGTTTATAAGTAGATTAATATAGGATATACATATACAAGATTTTATCCTTTTATAATATAATTAATTAGAACAGACACAAGAATATAATATTGTAAATCGATATGTTTTGATTGTGCAGAGATTTCTTTGCTTTATGTACTCGCTACATTCAGAAGCTACAAGTTAGTGGATATTTTCGCTCAAGATTGTTGTTTCGATCGATCGTGAGTTTTAATTCAAACAGAAAATAAGCGATAGAGTATTAAAAACGATACGTTAATCGAGAATGAAGAACGAAAGAAATCGCACTTTGCGTTCTTCTAAGGTATTAACAAATTATATTTATATGAATATAAATATACGAATGTCGATAGCATCGAATCGGTACCTGTTCGCATATTGTCATCGTTGAAATTAATAGCGCATTTATATTACGTAGATGAAAATGTAATCAACGGTCTCCCATATTTAAAATATCATTACGATGATAAACTTACCTACACCATATATCGATCATTTTTGTAATTCGACTGTCCAGCTTGAAATATATATATTCTAATAAATTATAATATATTTTGTGTAATTAAAGTTTAAAATTGCCCAACCGGTTGTCACAAGTTCGTGAAACAATAGCTTCGTGTCGCAAGAGAATGTCACCACAAAGTCTCACATCTATTTAAGTTCTTCGTCGATCGTCATAATTGAAGCAAGCGTTCAAAATATTTAGTGCTAAATTTGAAAATTTCGCCACTAATTTTACGTATATGGAAATCTCAATATCAATACTCTTCACAGAGAGCATGTAGCGTCGTGTCAAACGACCCAACTTCCGAAACGACACTCAATGATAAACACTGACGTAGGTATGCGCGTTCAAATTTGACAACAACTTTTGTCTTTGCAGACATACGTACAAGTGTTTTTAGTCCGTCGGTAGTTTCTGTTTAGAACTGGCTAGTTTTTGTTATTATACATATCTGTACCGGTGATTACAAAAGCAGTCGCAGAATCAGTCGAGAATAAAAAAAAGAAAAATTAGTTTATCGTTTATTTTACGTTGCGTGCATTTACATCGGAATAACGTGGATTCGTGTTTGCAAAGTAGTAGAAATTGAACCGTTGGATCGAGTTGATTGTTACGCCATTAAACAGGATTCAATTCGTGCGTCACACGCAAAACTGTAAATACCGATTATCTGCAACATTTATATTCGTTGACGCATTTTGGATTCTCTTAATAAAACTATATATTTTGCATAATGTAAAGCAACGGGATGGTTATTTATTAAGACAGTCCTGTTATCGTATAAAATGTTTAAAATTTAAAAAGATCAGCTTAGTATACGAGTTCTTTCGCGAGCTTGGTTTTAGTCTTGGTCGTTTAGATTTAATTAATTGAATTTTATCGCGATCTATGTGTAAACTAAACAAATATTTTCCATGTAAATAATTTGACAACAAACGCTTGCCGTACAATTTTTAGCCGAATTGTATTTTATTTAAAATTGTAGTTTAAAAAATTTGCGAAAGATTTGATAGCGTTGTGTCCTATAAATCACGATATAGACTACGTAATATGCAACAGGTCCCTATCTTTAAAGTTCTTTGTTATCTTGCGATATGGTAATGGTATATCGTGAATGGAAATTTCTGTCAACCATTCAAGTGTTTTTACACGTTACAAATCTAAATCTGTTCTATGAAATTTATGAATATCGTTGCCACGTTACACGTCATTTCGTTCGATAAAGATATAAGTTCAAAGGGAACAATTTAATTCATTTGCAGAAATTTAAGATACTTGTGTTTCTAAAGGATAAGCTTAAAAGATATTTTAATTTGGATTTTACGAAGGAAAGACAGGAAGAGAGGCAAAATGCTACTTGCGTTTATGCTTATCTATGGGATTTCATTAATTCGACGACTCGAGTCGTAAGCCAGGACGTTTAAACGCGTTTGAGAATTGCATTCCTAGACGATGCTTGTTGCTTTGAAACTAGGAAGCCTTTTGCGGAATCATTGTCCACGATGAAGTTCGTTTGATGCGAAGCCGTAGGGAACGAGTAATCATGTGCCTCTTTTCGCTGGCTCAATTCACGAGACGAGCAGACGGCAATCAGTGTGATGAGTGATAACAATAACAATTACTACGTGTAGTCTGTGGTAAAAAGAGAGAAACTGGGCCATTGACGGTGCACGTGGGTGGAATGGCATTTTATAACGTAGAAACGAAAGTGCAGCTTATTTGCTGCTATTTAAGCTATGAATTTTATAGATTGAATTGTAAGAAATAGGAGAGAGAGAGGGAAAGAGTTTTTTGGTCATTATATTTTGAAGAAACTGTTATCAAGTAGTGTAGTTGAAACTAAATTTTTTTTAGCATTAATTATTGAGAGTTACAAAAGTTTGCAAAAATATAATATAGCGCATTAAGAAAATGAGTGGTGGTTGTTTACTATAATTATTTATATGATACATTCTGCTTTGTTATACACAGAAAGATGGTAATACTAATTTCAATCAATTTGGTAGCTTATTTCGTATAGAATGACTCAACGGTGCATCTAAATCCACATATTAAATATGTAAGATTGTGCATCGAAGAGTCTTTAATTTAAAGATAAATATACTGTTTAAATTTGATAAATGTTATCTGTTAGCACTAGTGAATTTTGATCGTTTATAATATATCACACAAAAAAATAATATAATAATAAATCACATAAATAGAAAAACTCAATAAGATACGTAAAGACTAAATAGAGGTAGAGATTCTGAGTTATAAGTATGTTTCAGTCGGTGACTGAATAATTATCACAATGGTATTGTACTAACGAAGTGGAACTAGAACTTAAAAAAACGTTGAAACTTCAATGGCACTTGATATTCTTGAATGTTTAGTATCCGTATTCGCTTTTAGATTCATTTTCTCTGCTTAACGTCATTTAACGGGATTTCACTTCTTGCTTTACACACGAAGAAAATGCTTGCAAATGTTTATGTCGTCGTTGAGACTGTAAAATAAAACCAAACATAGGTAAACAATTATTTGTTAATCGCTACAAGCACAATGACTATTGAGGAAATTAACAACCAAAGGACTTGTAACAAGAAGGACACTCCTATTCTATCTTTCAGAAAAGTAAAACAATATTTCTTCGATACGTATTAATTTTTTTAAACAAGATATTCACCGTGTTACACAATTTTCGTGAGTGACTCTATATATGTATATTCATATTACGGTACAGTTGTATCTAATTATATTATGAAGTTGTGAATCTCATAACAGCGATTAGCTTCTATAAGAGTAGCTAATTCTCATTCGACGAGTTGAATATAATTTGGCATATATTATTTTTCACAATATTTCATTGTGTTGTGAATCTTGGTTCCGATTATTATTGTCAGAGAATGTGTTACTTTCTAAAAAATAGAAAAATTTGACGTCGCTTTTTGTCATAAGCCCCTCGATTATTATAAACATGCAAATTACGTTCCTACTATTTCGCAGCCTTTAAAATTGTCTCTTACGTTGTCAACAAAGTTTGCATTTAATTTTACTTAGACCAATGTTAACAGTGATGTACGTGAGACATTTATTGCCAAGTACAATTTGGAGGTACAAAAATGCAGGTAACTAATTTTTCAATCGGTTTACCTTGAAACCTCTGTGTAGCCGATCCTTCATAATCGCTATAAACTCCTTGTAGGATAACTGACCATCACCATCCTCGTCAAAAAGTGCAAAGACAGTATCGATAATATGTTCGCTAAGTATACTACCTGTACAGATTTTCACAGCACGTTGGAATTCATCTGAAAAGAGAAACGCAGTAATGTACCTTTAACGATAATATATACCTAAATTTCTTTCACAATGAATATATCTTGAAACCTTTCGATATTGGGTGATCCGCCAGAGTGTACATTCGCATGGCGATTGAAAAGTCATCGAGGTTGTTCAAAAATTGATAAAAACGACGAAATTCATCGAACGTAATACCGATTTGAAGATGCGAGTTTATTAATATTCTATCCAAATATTTATCGTATCTGTAACAATAGAATATATGCATAAATTTAGCCATTTGAAATGTCAAAAAATTAAAGAAGTAATTTAAGAAGATGAATCGATCACCGGTACAAATACTAGGCATTTAATTCTATATTTTGTCAGTTCTACTAAATGAAATTTGTACGAATTTCCAAAATTCACAGTTACTTTTAACTTTTCTTTTGTAATTTTCCATTCGTTTCATCACAAGTTTTTAACGAAAAATCCCCATTGCACGTGTAACGAGATGGAATTTTAGAAACGAAACTTTTACGAACCACCTTCTTATTTAACCAATTTATTTGAAGCAACGCGTGTGAGGACAAAATCGGAAAAAGGAAAACGTACTCTTCGGTATCGAGATGCGTATATCGTAGCAAAATTTTCGCAAAATCTATCTCGGAGATAATATCACGGCCTTTGCTGAATTCGTGAAATTCGAGCTCTAGAACTTCTTGCTGCAGGTTTTCCATGAAACACTTGAAATTTTCGTATTTCAGCTCGTTGGTTCCATCCTTTCCAAAGAAGTGTACCATCAGAGTGGTATCGATCGCGTGTCGTCGTTGCAAGCCCTGAAAATAATATTATCATAGTCAGTAGTGTCCAATTTCTAATAGTGTCTTATACAACGATTTTTTTTATAATTTTTTTTATCTTCACGTTTTCTTGTTTCAAGATTCGACAAATTCCTTTTAATCGTCTCTTATTCGTAAATAGTATTCCTTTATAAAAACTTTTTAATAGTGCAATGATTTACAACTGTCTCTTCCAAAAAGCCTTTTGTATTTAAAACAAAATATACAGGGTGCGCCGTTAGAATTCGGACAGAATTCAATTTGTAGTTCCCACCATATTAGAATTCAGATGTTTGTGCTGATTGACTCTGAAGTTAGTTAAATATGTCAATAAGTCTTCTATAACCTCAAAATGACAGAACTCGTTAAGCAAAACCCGGAATACGATAGAAGAGCGGCGATTATAGAAAGTCTTCGCGCCGGGAGAACGCCGGTCGAAATTATAAAATTCTTTAGCTACCCAAGATCGACGGTATACGACATTGCTAAGAGATACGCAGCCTCAGAGTGGTTCGAGAAGGGTTCTCCTTCTCCGGCGAGAAAAGTTCAGCGTTGTCTCAAGTGAGGGCGACGTCATGCCTCCGCACTTCTTCCAAAAAGGCGAAAGAATCACAAAGGAGGTTTATTTGGAGGTCCTGAAGACAGTAATAAAGCCGTGGATGGAAATTACGGCTTCTGGAAGGCCGTATTTATTTCAACAAGATGGCGCACCTGCTCACACAAGTCATCTTGTTCAAAATTGGCTCTCTGACAATGTGGACATGTTTTGGTCGAAAGATTTCTGGCCTCCTAACAGTCCCGACCTAAACCCATTGGACTATTACGTGTGGGGCGTTATCGAGAGACAAACTAATAAATGCAGGCACCCCAACGTCAACTCCCTACGAGCTGCTATCGAGTCAGAATTCGCGACAATTAAACGCGACCAGTTGAAGTCAGCGTGCTCGCGCTTTAGAGCAAGAATAGAGCAGGTCATAGAGGCAGAGGGTGGTTACATAGAATAAAAGTTCTCAGCAAGGACCCTTTAAATGAGATATAACAACATTTTCATGTGTTTTTGTGTATTGACTTAAATAAACAACTTTCTGCACAAAACTTCTTTTGTCCGGATTCTAACGGCGCACCCTGTATATGTGCGACGTCCCTTCCGGTCTGACCGCCAAGGCCTACCCCTCGGTACACTGACTTGCAAGAAACCCAAGGAACCAGCATAAACCGAATCTTTTCAGCTTAACTTCGATTCACAGAAATATTTTCGATTTATGGATGGTCCTTTGAACAGTCATTAAGGTTTATTGCACTCTTGCTAATTACGGGGACTAAGACCAAGGACACCCATGAGTCATATCTGCAAAAGCCTTTCTCCTCGGATTTGTTTATTAACTTTGGCTATAACCAATGGGCATCGCGGATCGTGTGAACAACGAATCCGTGTCCTTGGTTCAGTAAGGGCACACCCACACCGAGCTTTCCTCCTAAGTAGTACGAGATGGGTCAGTCACTGTTCTTCTACTCCTCAGACAGTCAAGTAAACTGCTCTTCGACTACGCGCAGAGTCAAGTCATTACGCTCATCGGTCAAACACTACTCTTCAACAACGCGGAAGAGTCAAGTCATTACGTTCATCGGGCAGTCACGTTTACTAATCCAACACGGGATCGGCATTCAACGCGCTAACGACATCAACTCTCGGGTTAAACAGTGTACGGTCTGACGACATCAAAACATTTTCTGTATATGTTCCACGTGTTGTAATCGGGTGTAAATACATTTATATTTGATAATTGTAGACTACAGTTATTCCACCACAACCACCCTTATTGTCCTAACCGAAATAAGGGGATCGTCCTGCTCGCGGTGTCGATTCGTATATCGTAACGGGAATTTACGACTCCCATTGACGCACCTAACCGAGACGCGTCTCCCCGCGACTGGACGAATTAACAATATATATAAAAAATATCAAAAGAAAGAAATATGAAGATATATTTAGTTTGAGTTAGTTATTTCGAATATTGTATCGTATATTACTTGGTCATCGTTGATATATTGAACTTGAATCGCTTCAGGAGTTGTTTGCCTCTCCTTCAGAAGATCTAATTTTTCTTGGGTCTCGGTACCGTGACGTCCTCTCCAAGCATGGCTGAAAACTTTTTCCATCTGTAGGAACGAAAGAAAAAGATATTTAAATTTCTGTTTTTAAGATCTGTTTTATTATTCATCGTAAAACCTTGGCAGAAGAGTGTTATACACGCATGTAGGTATCGTTTTAGCTGAAATCAATGTTTACTTACCAAAAATTTACATTGAAATAATGGTCTAACAATTAGGATAACATATATTTTAGCAAACGTAAATGAAGGTATTCTAAAAGACATTTTATCTTATCTGCCGCTTTAACTTATTATTTTTTAGTTATTAAATTTAAGCCGTATGTAGCTGAATTTTGAGATTTAAGTGTCCAAGAAACGACGAACTATCGTAACTTTTTCAATGTCGCAGATAAAGCCGTCAGTTCTTAATTTTATTCGTAAATCGCGTCAACGTTTCGACCATACAAGTAACTCGTTGTATTAATAGAAATTTTGTGATTTTATTTTAAGGGTATTTTAAGTTTAACGAAGAATGTTATTAACAAAGTATCCCGACTTACGTTTAGAAGTTTTCTCTTGGTAATTTTTAGTAGGCATATTCACGAATAGAACCTAAACTTTAAATAATGTAATTTTTGTGTTACGAAGTCAACATTTCACAATCGTCACACAATTCGGTTTATCGTTAAATTATCAAATATATACTTGGAAGGATTTTATTTGTTAAAATTATAAAACAAATGCAGTAGGGAAATTCAAATTCACTCTGACAGTAGTCAAGCAGATAATCACGTGCATCTGCATAACTTAACAACTTACGTATGAATTCGAGACAATCTGATTTTTGTCATTGCGCTCTCGGGTGTTTCGAAGTTTTGGTTCGTAAACGAAATCTTCGCTCGGTGGCATTATACGTTTCAACTGACAAATACATCAAAAGGAGACATTAAAATATATCTGTAATAGGCACTTGTTTCGAATAAAAAATAAAGAAGATGAGTTAAGAAGCAACGTAAAAAACGTATACTTAAGCTTTTCGTGAACTGAAATAACGAAGCAGAATCACGAACCAAAGTGTAAATAAAAATAGCACGATAAAAAGAGATTAGGAACAAACGACAAATACAAATACATAAAACGTCGGAACGTAAAACAACTGAACGAAGTGGAGTTAGTTGACGATTTATTTAACTTAAGTTAAAAAATGAAATAATTAGTAATTAATTCAGCTTATGCATTCAAAATTAATCGATAAGAAAACATGGTGCAAAATTGTTTTTAGTTCGCTGATAACAGTTTTGTCTTGCGAATTATATTATCGTTTACGTTATTTAGAAAAGAATGTTAGGAGAGGGAATTAATAATATTATCAAGCAGGTTTGTTAGATGTCAAAGGCTAAACACGCTGTTCGAGTTACGATTACAAGCGCGCATAATGAGTCGCGCGATGATAATCAAGATTATGAATACCAGTTCAATTTACTCTTTCATGAACATGTTAAAACTCACTGCACATTTTGTTTCATCGTCGAGATGCCGATACTTCAGGTTACCACCAAGCAATCGTCGAATCTGTGAAAATTACAAACGCATCCGTGCAAACTGGCAAATTCTACTCTCGGTCGCATACTACGATCTTCTTCGTCTTCTAGATCGTGCGATTTTTCTGCGTTTCTGAGAACCCGCAATTTATTTTCGTAACGAGATCATTGATCGGATTGCTGTGAGTTTCTCTTCGTTGTATGCTTAATTCGAACATGTTAAATCTACATATAGCATTCGATATATTTATCTTGCTTTCTTATTTTCTGTTTCGTACGTTCGTTCGATTTAGCGAAAAATATAAAATCGTAATTTCAAGGTGAATTAGGAATTTAAAATGAATCTTTCATTCTATATAATTATCCTATTTGTTGCTGCCTGTGTACTTGTAATAGAAAGTTATAGATCATTCACATTTTTTTTAAAATTCCGTCTACGGAATTTTCTTATTGCTTCGTTTTAAAATCTTTGCTTCGACTTAAATTCAAACGAACAATTTGGTTTAAGGTAATACCATTTAATATTGTAAAAGCAAAAGGAGTAAACGTCGATCGCGCATCGTTTCGCGTTGATTTAATTTATGTGCAAGTTATCGTCGAATATTTTGTCTGTGAATCGTGAATTACGCGTTTATGGGAAAATTGCACTGGAAATATTGCAGAGACATAGCAAAAGAAACGTGTAACTTGAAAAGCTTACTTTGAACGTGCACTTTCTAACTGGCTTTAAACTTAGCTTGTTTTATTAAAAATTGAAATTTTATCTCTGCCGAAAAATATTTAATCGAAATAAATTTGAAACATTTTTATAGCACAAGTACAAACGCGAAAAAAAAATCGTGATAATTTATATAGCGGACTCGCGTAAGAAATGTGCAACTTAGCGAAGAATTATCTTACCACGAGAAATTCGGTTTTATCCACACGTTCGTTTCCATCCGTATCGAACATGTTGAACGCGATTCGGAAACCCGACGTAGGCTCTGCAATAAAAATTTTTGTTACGTCTTATTGAAAATACAGAATACCAAAAATTCATGAAAAATACGTATGTATTGTACGACGATACTTACTGATTAGGATCGATAAGAGGAAGAGATACTCCGTGTAAGATATAATTCCTGCGAGAACAAAGGAAAGAATTATTATTACGTGTACATACGTATCGTAAATTATTATTATAACACGATACTAAGCGTAAGACTCGAAACGTAATATTTCAATAAAGGAAAGTTCCAAGTTATCGTTTTGAAAACTTTATCAAATATCTATAGCTTTCATTTATCATTCCTATAGTCGATATTTATAATAGGATTTATTTAATTTTAACGATAAAATTTCCATAAAATAATCAATCATAGAAAATCTACTCGAAAACACACCGTACACAACTAGCATCAGCTAACAATCGGTCATTAATCATTACACAAAAATCCTAATCCCCGGTCTAATTGATTTTCAGTCATTAGCTAATCTCCGCGTTCGAATCTCATTCGGTTAAAATGACTTTTCGATCGTTAAATCGTTCGAACGTATACGAGGCGAAACAAGTCGGTCTGGTCAATCGGAAAGAAGCCGGGCCCCCAAGCGGGATTCATACCCATTTAAGAATAAATCCATTTATGGGAAAATGATGTATCGCGCGCGGACGGCCGGGTCTCTTCGTTTTGTTTACGGCGACACGACACAACGATAAAGTGCCGTACTAATTTCCACGATAATCGCGTTAACTCGTAATCTAAGCGTAACAGGTTGCCCTGAACCATGGTGGAGAAGAGGTAGCTGCGAACGGCATTAGATACGCCCCATAACGTTCTAGGCATTCCTCGGAACATCCCTTTTCTTGGTTTAAAGAAACGCCAAATAACTCAGGCTTTTAACGTCTCGCAGCGAGAAATACTACTTCCAAAGTTAAATTTTGATCTTCCAGTCAGACAGAACGCATCATCCTCGAAGCGTGTTTTCAGCTTCGTGGCGAACGATCGTGGAATCGATTTTATGTGCCATAAGCACTCCATAAAACGTTTTCACGACTACGAAAGCCGGAGGAAAGTTTACGAAGCGGAAAATGAAGAAAGTGAGTGGAAGGAAACGGTCGACGTTCACGATCCATTTCTCTTTTTATCGTCGTTGAATTGGAAATTTCCGATTAAAAGTCCCCCACGAATGAAGCTATTCGGCGAGTAAAGTCGGCGAACATCAGAAAAACTCTAAATAAAAGCTGACGCTTACAACGCAATGTCTTTCTCGTTGCATTGTTCTAGAAAGAGAAATTCCGTTTGGTGAAATTGATCTTTTCTTGGAAACGATCGTCGATTCTCGAAAGAAGAATTTTTCGGAGGCTATCGATGTTTGAAGAAACTTTTCGAACCGTTTATTCGATAAAATTGCTTCGTTGATGCGTATCTTCTTTTCTCAGAATTTATGCTTTCCACGCGATTCGATAACGGTGAATTATGTAAATTTCTTATGCAGGCAAACCAAAAAAATAAACACTCGGTAAACCGTTTGCTTTTGCAATGTATTCTCCATTTAGATCAATAGATCTCCGCCAAATTTCTATTCTCTACTTTCATTCGAATAGACGACGAAAAATATTACTTTGCTATTTTTCACGTAATTTCAAGCTCGTTTACGTACACTCGATAACGTTTCTTACATATTTATTATCGGCTTATACTCCCATAGTTACTGTTGGCGCGTATCGCACAGTTAAACTTCGCCACTCGTTTCTTCGAAGCTACGTTTCTACGAAGTAAATAAAGCGCCTTAAAAGTCGGACTCGTAGTTGCGTAAGCAACTTTCGCATTGTATCTTCATTCATACGGTTTCGCAACTCGTTGTCTATGAACAGAAAAAGAGTATACGTTTCTTCGCTGCTTAGCGCTACACACGCTTCGTGTATACTACTTTTGCGCGACTTCATTCATAAAATTCCACGATTCATTCCGATACGATGTACTACATACTTGGTGCGCGTTCGCGCAATAAGAAAGTTTAGTCCGTTTATTAGTCATGCGTCGAAATGGTTTCGAACAGCGAACGAACCGATATTTGTAACGCGATGTAGACGAGCGAGTTTTGTCGCGCGAGTGGTTCACAAGCGTTTTAGCATGAAATTATATGGGAAATACACGAGGCGCGAGCGGTTTCGTATAAATTTGTATACATTATATGGCTATCTATATTTGCATCTAGAGGCAGTAAGACACCTGTGTATCTCGTACAAAATGTAGCGCAACAAAAGGAGTAGCTCGCAAAAGTTATTGAACATATCGAACAGGAGTTAACGATTTACGAAAAGTTCGAAGCGAAACTGAAAATGAACGGCCAATTACTTGTTATATCGGTAAGCCTCGATATTCGATGCGATCGCTTTTAGCATTAACGTTGTATTTAGCATAATTGTAGCATGTTTAAGACAGTTATTCGTGCTGTACGATTTATATTTTATTTATCTGTATTATATT
The DNA here is from genome assembly GCF_905332965.1 of Bombus pascuorum. Lineage (NCBI taxonomy): Eukaryota > Metazoa > Arthropoda > Insecta > Hymenoptera > Apidae > Bombus > Bombus pascuorum. Next base: position 1,238,566 of record NC_083488.1, on the reverse strand, counting down.
TTAATAAATGCATGTCCGTGATAAATGTCTCGTAATTTCTGTATACATTTTCAGATTGCTTTCATATTTCAAATTTTTTATTAACTCGAAGTTTTACATTAACTTTTCGAATAACGACGACGCTATAGTACCGACAAAATTCCAAAAAATGTCGTATAGCACACGTGATATGTTAATAAATGTTTCCTATAATACGTCGACGAAACAGATTAGGTCAGGGGCCTCGTATATTAGCCTATAAAATTCTGGGCTTACTAACACCGTGTTGGTAACACGTGAGCAACCATCGCATCGCGATGGTATGGAAGAAAAAAGAGAAAGTGGGATACACAGAGAGCGAGGGAACTCGTTTATTAGAGAGAAGTGTGAAACTGGCTCCATACGTGATTATTTGCATTTCCATTAGCGCGACAAACGTGCGGTGAACGCACAAAAAGGCAGGAAGAGGCTCGAACCAGCTGCACCAGGGACTCGTTAACGACGCGACGCAGCCCTGTTATTTCGATCGTCGCAAGTCGCAAGGGTGGCGGGATTAATTGCTGTACCGATCTCCGAGCCACGAAACCCGAGAACCTTGCGAGAGAGCAACTTCGAAATTTTTCACACGGGACGCGTCGAATCTAAATCGTTCGTGTCAAATTTTCAATTTCTTCGTCACTTTTCCACGCCACCTGCAACTAATAACTATCCTCGAGTCGAAATGTAAAATCACGCGATTGGTCTTTCCTCTCTAACACACGCGATATTATCGATAATAATATCGTATTTCTAATATCTCGATTTTTTCGCTGGTTTTATATAACTTGCAGGATGAAAATGAAAAGAAGTATCTTAATATGGAATGGTTGAAGAACGGATACCTACGATCTGGTATGATCGGAGATATAAAAACCTTTCGAAAATAGACGATAGATCCGTAATGTCTTTTAAGAAAGAAAAAGAGCATATAAATCTGAACGAATTTAATATTTACTGCAAGCTAAAATACATTCGGTCGCACATATACGAACGTTTCTATTCTCTAGAAATATTTCCATGCTTGAGAAACAGTCTCGAGGTTCGAAAGACACGTTCGTCGCCCGGTTCTGTACACAAACTAACGTCGTTAAAATTTCTTTCCCTCTAAGCAAGTGTAAAAATCAAGCGGTATTTTTTGACTGCTCACCTTTGTCCCGGAGATTTCTGAACATATGTGGATTTCCATGATGTAGCGAGGGGATGCTGTTTCTCATCACATCCAGCTCCATGTCAGTTAACTCGCGTCTCTTCAGCCTTGCTGAAATATCACCGAAATTTATTTATTTATATTATCGATCAAGGCGCCACGATTTCATCGCACTGTCGTTGTCGGTTTGCGCAAGGCTAAAGTGCATTAAAGAACCGTGACAGAAACGTACGAACGACGTATAAATTCGGATGCTTAGTGTTTGTTCTATTCGTAGACCGTAGAGCGACATACGTAAAAGTATCGAGATGGAAGGTCGATGAATTTTTTATTTTTGGAGTTCTGCAATTTTTATGTTTACGATTCTCTCGGCGAGTCTAAATTTATCGAAATCAAAGAGAAATAATTAGCCTTTATCTTGTTGAAGAGATAGTATACACATACCTATAGCACGTGTAAAGTAATATTTTGATTATTTAAACATTTTTTTCAAACGAATGTTAGATCATCACGATGGGACCGCGATTGTTAATGGTATTGATCGATAACAAGTTATTTTTCAGCAGTTGGTTTTCGATCTCGCAACTTATCGATTATCGCGAGTTATCATTTATAGGATTTGCGAATTTATTCGATACTCACGTCTGGGTTCAGATTCAACGACGCTGTCGAGGAAATCTTGAGGTGTCATATACAGTTGCCCGTCATATTCCACCGACGCAAATTTTATAAATCTTTGTTCCCTCATCGTCAACTTTACTACCTTCTCGTCCTCCTTCTGCGTGACAGAATAAAAAAGAAAAATAAACATCGATTTACGATCTTTGGCCTCTTTGCCTCACTTGCGACTACAAAATGTATTGTCGAATATGACACAATTTCCATTTCTGCTACCGCGTCTACTTACTTGGCAAGTTGCGCGACTAGTCGCAAGTGGAAAAAAGGCCTTCGAGTTACGTGCGTCGATTTTTGCTTTCATCTTTGCGTTTCTATAATTTAATACCATCTGGCGCTGTTTATAGATCCTTTATACGAGCATAAAATTTTATATTTATTTATACGAATATAATTTTTCAATACATACGGACGCGCATATATTTTGTGTTAAATTTTTGCGCCATATCGGCGACCTTGTTCGAAAGAACCTATTCATAGGTTCTAGCTCGCAAGTGTCATTAAGCTCTCTTCTTTAGCATCAAGCGTAATGGTCTTTTTTTACGATATCTTTCTATTTATGCATACACACGTACATATGGTATTTGACGATTCATTGATTTCATAAAATTCCAATCCATTTATTTTAATTTATCAAATCATAAAATCGTTTGTAAAATCACACTGTTCGATCGAACTTTGCTCGTACAGTACGATAGGTACTCGAACGTTAAATATACAAGTATCTACTCGAGTTCTTACTTCACTGCACCGCGGTAATGCGACACACAATAGCTAAAATTACATGTTTCTGTAGCTGGTACGATCAAATATTATCAGTGAACTATCGAGGAATAAGAATAATTTCAAAGAACATCCATTTTTTAGTTGTTCCTTTTGCCTGCGAAAGAAACAACATTTTTGGCAACTACTTATTTAAAAAGAATTACTATCCAATTCAGGAGTTAGCTTACTGAATCTGTCCAAAAAGTCTATGTTACTTTGCAATTGTAATTGATAAATACTCGGGAAAAATCGTTGATTTTAAAAGGATCGTTTACGTCCTGATTTTGCTTTCAAAATAACTGCACGATTAGAAGATTGATCGACATGTAATCGGAGTAAACTTATTTAAAAAGAATTACTATGGAATTCAGGAGTTAGCTCGCTGAATCTGTCCCAAAGATCTATTTTACTTTGCAATTGTAATCGATAAATACTCGGGAAAAATCCTTGATCCTAAAAGGATCGTTTACGTCCTGGTTTTGCTTTCAAAATAACTGTACGATTAGAAGATTGATCGGCATGTAATCGGAATAAAATTATTTAAAAAGAATTACTATCGAATTCAGGAGTTAGCTCGCTGAATCTGTCCCAAAAATCTATGTTACTTTGCAATTGTAAATGATAAATACTCGGGAAAAATCGTTGATTCTGAGAGGATCGTTCACGTCCTGGTTTTGCTTTCAAAATAACTGCACGATTAGAAGATTGATCGGCATGTAATCGGAGTAAACTTATTTAAAAAGAATTACTATGGAATTCAGGAGTTAGCTCGCTGAATCTGTCCCAAAAATCTATGTTACTTTGCAATTGTAATCGATAAATACTCGGGAAAAATCGTCGATTTTAAAAGGATCGTTTACGTCCTGGTTTTGTTTTCAAAATAACTGTACGATTAGAAGATCGTTCGGCATGTAATCGGAATAAACTTATTTAAAAAGAATTACTATGGAATTCAGGAGTTAGCTCACTGAATCTGTCCCAAAAATTTATGTTACTTTGCAATTGTAAATGATAAATACTCGGGAAAAATCGTTGATTTTAAAAGGATCGTTTACGTCCTGGTTTTGCTTTCAAAATAACTGTACGATTAGAAGATTGATCGGCATGTAATCGGAATAAACTTATTCAAAAAGAATTACTATGGAATTCAGGAGTTAGCTCACTGAATCTGTCCAAAAATCTATGTTACTTTGCAATTGTAATTGATAAATACTCGGGAAAAATCGTTGATTCTGAGAGGATCATTTACGTCCTGGTTTTGCTTTCAAAATAACTGTACGATTAGAAGATTGATCGACATGTAATCGAAATAAACTTATTTAAAAAGAATTACTATGGAATTCAGGAGTTAGCTCACTGAATCTGTCCCAAAACGTCTATGTTACTTTGCAACTGTAATCGATAAATACTCGGGAAAAATCGTTGATTTTAAAAGGATCGTTCACGTCCTGGTTTTGCTTTCAAAATAACTGCACAATTAGAAGATTGATCGGTATGCAATCGGAATAAAAGAATTTCTTTCTACCGCATTTCGTGAAACGTTTAATATCGCGCTTAGGACAAACACGCAAGTACATGCCGTGAAATTCAAACATCTTCCGTATCCTTACGATCTGTAATTTCGTGATTAAACCGATTATGAGACATATATGAAACATCGATAGAATTCAACACTTACGCTGTATAAGCATTTTTCGTTCCGTCTCGCTATCTTTGAAGCGATAGTTTACTACTTACACAAAGTAATTGTATAATTTAGAATATCCTTAAATCGTGTATCGTTTAATAAAAAGCTGAAATTCACAAGTTTATTGCATCACTTATTGCACATAAATCAATTGTCTACAGTATACCTACATGTAATCTATGAAATACTTCTTTGTTCAGATTAATAGCTTTGATATTGCAAACGTTACTTGGACAGCTTAAAGATTATAGACTTAACTCTACGGATACAAGAAGGCAGTTCTAATCTTAAAATATGTATGAAATACGTTGCGATCCTCGTGTCATACGACGATATTGCTTCAGAGAAAAGATCATCTACCGCCCACACCGATTCTGAATTTATTTGCATAATACACTATTATTCGATAGCCTTACAAATCGTCAAATTACATACAAAATAAAAGTATCTACGTCTAATTCCAAATTAGAATCGAACGCTTGTACGCATACCGCGTGCAATAGAAAACACGATAATTATCTAAGTATTTATTTTTAAGCGTCTATCCGATATTCGTTTACCAACAAAATGAATAAATTTCGACTTTAAAATATCAGAATTATTTTGATATTCCTATAAATATATTATCAGGGACGAAATATTTACAAATAAAATAAGCCATCCTGCCAAGTATATCATCGTGCCGAAATCCGTACTCTTAAATATCCTTTTTGGAAAAAAGAAATTGCACGCTGTACGATACCACATTGAAAGAGAGTGCGATTTTACCCATAAATACCGTACTTCGTTTTCTAGCTACACGTAGGAAATTCCAGTATGTCGGAGACCACAAATGGGTCTCCGCTTCAGCACGATTCCATTGTTGCTCGCGAGAGCCACTAGAGGTTAACAAACTATCGATACGCGGCTGGAACACGACTATGAAAGATTGTCGAATTTCTAAAAGGGCGAGGCCCTTTTGTTGGCTCGCTTCGTGGGAGCCTGTACGCCCACTTAGTGGCCGGTTACTCTCCTCCCAGCTATCTGCTTACCTACGTTCAGGCAATATGCGTATTTCGCGACGTAAGCTGCAGTTAAGCCTTAAAGGTTATGCACACAATTCTCGTGTAACGACGTGAATTTGCGATCTCACCGGTGCAGATTGAATCGTTCATTCTGTAGACGCGAAATTGCTGGAACGTGGCGACCCGGCGACGCGGCGCCCCGTTCCAAGAGTCAAGTTTCAGGACAACTGATTATGAGTTATTGTCAGCATCCATTCAATCTCTGCAACCTTTTCTTTTTTTCCCTTTTGATTGCACCAGTCGTACAAGAGTTAAACAGCGTCTTTTGCACGTATAAGTTATTTCGTTGCTTAGAAATTATGAGCGTAATAGTAAGAAATTGGGTGTATTATTCTTTGTAATTTACGTTGTTGCGTGTTGACTATGCGCGTTCTAATATATCGTTGTTCGTTTCTATTCAAAGCACATTCGCTTCGTCGTCGCATCTCGAACTATACCGAGCACGATATAGTTTACCGCGCGTACCGTTCTGCGAACACGTTCCTCTGCGATTTAAAAGCAGAATATCAACACGGTGCCTTGGTTCGTATCGATATCGTTACATCACACGTTTGTCATTATCCGCGTGAAACGGATCCTTGGCTTATTTATAGGCGAGCTGCTTGAAGGATGTTTGGCCGACGCTCTCGTTTTTCGTTGCATTTCCATAAGCATGAATCTCGGTCTGACCGTAAATCAGCCTCTTTTTCTGCGACAAATCGTTTTTACAATGGTCCGTACCCGTGATAGTAGCTTCCCGTTACCGATCGAAATTATCTGGCGAGGTAACTCGAAGATTCATGCGTACACGCAAGCAGTTTATTTTTCTATTTTTTTTTATTCTTTTATTTTTTTTTTTTTTTTGCTAAAAGGCACACCCATTAAGTGTGAATTTATAGAAATAAAAATGGCATCGTTAATTCAGCCGTCTGTTATGTCTTGTTCGTGAGTAGCGCTCGTTTTCCTACATGTATGTAAATCTGATAATCGTATTTTCAATAAAATCATTTTATTGCAATGTACCCGGTATCCCGCTTATAATTATTCGTATAATTACGCGACCCAGGGAAAGTAACGATTATACGTTCCGTACGAAATGCGTGTATTAATTTTTACTGTTTCGCCCAACGAGATTTATAGTTATAGCCAGTGTACGTGTATAATAGTGCGGTTATCGATGGCAATTTCAGCAAATAAACAATAAAAGAAAATGCATATCTCTGTGTCCATTTAGTCGTTCCTTTTACAGTTTGTACGCAAGTGTCTGAAAGATATGTGCTTTCTATTTCTTTTTTTCCTCTTAATAACAACCTTCGATTTCGATGGCTTTGAAATACGTTGACTCACGGAAGTATTCCAACGTTCGTAGACACCTTTCGCGAATATATTACGTCAGCTGTACGAAACATCATCGGTTCTGTGACGAGAACCGACTGTCGCGATTATCACGATCAAATTTGAAACAAAGTGAAAAACGATACAGTGGTTGCAAAAGGTATTTGCACATCGTTGTGTCATATCGTAATATTTATATGCTATTTATTTATACGACTGAAATATTCTAAGCATATCTGAATCATTTTACGCACAGGGGATGACTCGATTAAACGCCGGAGATAGATACACACGTGCGATCTCGTTCGTTAATTCTGATTGTAAGCATGGAAAAATATTGACATATTCAACTATATAGTGATGTAAGTTTTCCACTAAAACTGCAAATATTGGTTTGGCTTGCTCTCAGCGAATCGTAAGTCGCTGTTGAGAATGCTAATATTTTCTGACGTTTAACATGTTTCCATAAACCTCTCACTGCTTCAAGAAGCATCGCGCTGTCTATAAACCGTTAAACTTCAAAAACCATTACGCAACCGAAGTTTACTTCCTCGAGACAGCTGGTATCTACCGCTACGATAACTTTTCAAGGAACTCCAACCAACAGCACAGTATCCTTTGTGATTGTTCTATAAATGGCACTAATTGATCTTTGAAATTCCTAATTAACAACATCGCTTTGAAAAGACCAAAGTTATACAACGAAGAATGGTAGAAAATGGTTAAAATTTTTCGCGCATCTCTAAAGTGTTAGCAAGGCGTCGCACTATCGTCTCAAGAGATCCAGGGGTTTTCGATTATGTTATACCAAAATACTATAACAAGCACGGCATCGTATACGTGTTCGTAGACGTATTTTTGCAACTGAAAATTTTGCTAAAAACACATAGATGTTTGATTCTGAAAACAAATAACGAGACAGGAAAAGTATTCGGAGCGTAAAAGAATCTGAAGATAGTTTTCCTGTAGAAAGTCAAGGTACGATTTAAATACGATTATATCTCTATTTTATTTTATCTCCGACGTTCGCGTTTTTCACGACCATCGAAAAGTCAGCGTCTTCGCGCGCACGAGTGTTTCTAAATTCGTATCTTTAAAGCGTGTTAATCCTTTGCCAAGGTCAATGATGGGACGAAGTCGTCGGTAGAGCTCGAAAATTCTTACGAAATAACCTTTGCTCCACCGTATCCAGGCACACGATCTCACAATTCCTCGTTCAGGAATACGTGAGCGACAGAGGAAGCTGAAATCATGGGGGAAAGATATTTCCGCGAGAATGAATTTACGCTACAACACACCCATAAATCGCCTCCTTTTCTTTTCCGTGGTTAATGCGCGCGGCACCGCCGATTTATGGGATACCGAACGCCGTTAGGTCTAATCTTCTCGTTAGAGAAGAGGCCGAAAAGCATGGAAGGTGCCGGTGCCCCTTTGTACAAATTGCTACCGAATGAACCAGAGGCCAGGGACCACCGTAGTACCACGTCGTTTTGGAAATTGGGTCTGTTGTAACGTGGCCAGGTAAATGAAATTCTTCGTCTGTTTTTATTCGGCCCCACCAACAATCGTTTGAAAAACGAAACATCTATCTTCTTGTCGTGTCTTGTTCGAGTCGATTCTTCCACTCGCGTTTGAATTTCACTAGATTTTATTCCGTGGGTCACCATGTGAAAGCGAGTCTACCGATCGTGAGATCTTATCTGCTAGCGATTTATCGGAATCTATGGAATCGCGGTATTGTTCGATCGTAATAATAAATTTGTACACGCGTATTCGTTAGTTACAACTATCCTAAAGGTTAAATTCGCGGGCCAGTGCGTAGGATAAATGGGGTATCTTGCGTTATACGGCGGGCTGAATTATGCTCGTAGTAGCGTAAATCAAAATTTCCAGAATTTGAATGTAGTCACGTATTTTATTTCTTAGAAGCGTCGTTTCTTTACATTCCTAACCGATTAAGTTGTAATTTAATTTCCTTAGAATTAATGACTATAATTATAAACATACAAACAACGCTATCTTACAGGAAATAGCAGCGGATGAAGTAAAAAAATAATAAGATACTAATGGATAATTGACGCTTAAATTTATGACTTTTTCAATAGACGATCTTACAACTTCCGCGTACTTACATTCTTAGGTTTATTTCAAACTGTACTAACGATGATCGTAATAATCGTATTACGTGTACAATCTCTCGTATAACGTACGAAATCTTAATATTTTTAAATTTAAGCAACGAACTCGATCTTTGCTCGCAGCAGGTAAACGAAACGATGCACCATTTTGTATTTGTCTATCGTATGTGGATGATTACGCGTGATATAAAAACGTTGTACAAGTCGTGTATTACACTATAACGGTCAAATATGTAGAACTTCCGTAAAAGGGGCAGTTGATGTTAACCGTAGTTGGAATAGAAACGCATTTATCGAGTATTTTGATCGACGACAAAAAGAAATAGTTTCTACTTAAATGTACGTTTAATACATTCGTCGAAGACCACGTGATACTAATACTCGAGCGTAATAAATCTAAGGCGTGATTTCGATTTAATAAAAGCACGCAAAGAATCGAATTTCTATCTTACACCGATGTATTATAGACGAGTTCGTTGGGTCATCTTGGAATCATCTCTGGTTTTTATTACAAAAATACCGGCGCGTGTAAAAAACTAATCGAAGTCCGCGGAAAGAGAAAAATAACATCTCGTAAATCATCGATTACCGATCCCATTTACTCTAAACCCTGCCGCTTATTCCAGAGATGAAAGTTACGAGATTAGATCCGCCAGCGCAAAGAGAGGCAGCAAGAAACCGAACGATACCCAGTAACGAGGTACACATCGATATTTACAGGCTTTCGCGCGCGCTAATTTTCCTAGATCGTTTGGCGTAAACGTGCATGAAAGAACACTCTGATTTATAAATGTTTTTATTCGAGTTTATAATTGTCCACCTTGTCCACCGACCTAACGAGCAACGGCGACGACTGTCAGGAAGCGAAGAAGCGAGCACGACGAGAAGAACATCGATCGCTCGAATCTCAAAGCGATGGATCCGCGACCACGGGGGAGCTTCAAATTAGCTATGTACACAGTGTATCACCTATCACTGTTATTAACCCAATTTTTCACCCAGGCAACCGGTTCTTCGCGTTTTCCTGGAATCAAATATAATGTCCGTCTTGTTCGGACGTTGAACGATGATTACGCCGACGCCGCTACCAGAACGAGACGCGGTGTTAATTTAACCCGAGATCACGCTCAGCCCGATCAATATTCCGGCCAAGTTGGTTCGTATCTTCGTAGATGCGTGATGCCGCGTTAACTAACGTCTGTTGGCACGTCCTTGCGTGTCTACCGGATCCAAGGGGTGTTAGGCTGGCATGTTAGCGGCCCAGGGTAATGACAGGCGCGGTGAACATTATGCTAAGTGCGAGGCATCCGACTTTTCTTTTTTTTTTTTTTTTACTCTTCCGTGGACCCTGAACGTTCTCTTTTTTCGACATGTTGCTGCCAGTGTGGTGTGATTAAGGCCCGTTTCATCTGCACCCGTAAACGATCCCCTCTTTATCCTCACCCTTGCCCCTTCTTCATCGGTTGACCTCATCTCCGCTTCACCGTTCGCCTTCCTCGGTTGTTATAGTTTTCAATAAAGGAGGAACACGCGACCAGAATCGCTATTTCGCAGCAACAATTTTGTGCGAATCGCCTAAGGCAGCATTTCCTGTAAGAGCGTCTAGCATGTAGATTACGCGTTCGGTTCTTTCGGTTAGACGCAACGCGCCTGTATACCGTGTACGTTCTACGAGCTTGAAACGCGTCTTCCTCTATTTTTCCAAAAGTTTGGACACGCGTAAAAAGCGTTCTCAAATTTTCACGCAATTTTATTCGTCAATTTTGATATTTACCGATACCGATAACGCGTACTCTTTCTTCCTCGCATTAGGCTGTTTCCTTCGTTTACCTTATTTATAGTATTTCAATTGACGTTATGCCAGTAATGGTGTTTCTCGTGACACCTTTTATTCAGAGTTATTACGTCTATGCTCTTAATTGCTGTTTACAAGGAATTCGAGGTTCGATGTAGCTCGTATAGATCGTAATGGTGAATTAAGATACCTTTCGAAACTAGGTTAACTCTTCCTTAACTCTAGTTAACTCTTCCAGTTTCTTTTCAGACGAAGAGACAAATGGACGATAACCACCGTTCTTGGCTAAAGTCTCGACCAACTCGTTCGAACGCGGATACGTGGCTACCAGCGACAAAAACCGATCGACAGGTCGATGAGTGTTGGCATCGAAAAGCCTGTCGATAAGGTTCCGGCAACTAAAGTGGACAGCGGAATAATCGACGCCTCTCGAGTCTCGTATCGTTCTCTTCGTCTCGAGAATGTCACGCAACAACAACTGGGGTGGCCGACAACATCTACGGTCAAACGTCGGCGCGGACGTTGAAAAGGAAAGTATACGCGACCGATCGCAAACCACGTGGATGGCAAACACCTGCCTACCATCGATGCAGCAACGCGCGCGGCTCGTCTCGGTGCATAATGCAACGGTGATTACGGATCTTACGGCGAAGCACGGTGGCATGGCGCCGAGATTGCAGCAGGAAATTGAAATCAGATAACAGACCAGCGTCCAACCAGTATCTTCTTCTCGCTGCGTATTTGCATACGCATGTTTAGATATGAAAATTTCATTGTCGAATCCTACGCCTTTACCCCGGCGATTTTACTATCTACTTTTTGTTACGAATATCGAGTACATAGTAGTTAATGACGATAACGATTGCATATCTCTATACCTATCAATTTGATACGGTTAAACTGATTTGCTTCTCGGCGGTGACGGTGTTTTCATTTTCCAACGAATGCGATACGAATATTTACGACGCGAGGCGAGGATTTGTGCTATCGATGATTTGCTCGAGCAGCCGAAGAATCCAGAAGGATAAGATCACGATCATGATCATCGTCAGACGTATACTTTGAGAAACATATTCGCAGAAATAAAACCTGAATGGAGATTTATATCGCGCGTTAAACGTCGTTACGAGTACTTTATCTTGTATATTAATATATAATATATATTCTTACGTACTGTAATATATTTCTACGTTTTTCTTCGCGTTCGAGTTTCTAATAATCGCTTGATTTTTATACACGTGTATGAATATTATGTTATATACGTATATGGAAAATTGAAACGTATAGAATGTTAGAAAGCGCGTTAATAAGCGTAGCTTATTATAGAAGTACGAATTACGATTAAATAATGTTTGGCGGTAGCCTGAGTTATTTGTTTGCTTACCACTTGCTAAGTCAACTTTCTTTCTCGAAATAATTTAAAGCTATTTATTTTACTACAGTTATTTATATAACAAACCGAGCTATTTATGTTATTACAGCTATTTATATAACGATCTAAACTACGCACGATCGAAACTACATTTCATCGGATCATTTAAAGATACTTGGGTGAAAAAGGGCCCAAGAGAAATCTTTGATCAGCATCGATGTCTCGTAAAACGGTTCGCGGTTCACTGAATCACGCCTAGTAAACTAATGAACTTAGATTTATAGGCGCGTAAAGTCGACCGGTGGTCCAAACGATTCTAATCCTAGCAAGGTTTAAGTTAGTTTAATCGATCGCAAAGACACAGTTCCAAGAGTACGCGCAGTTTCGGTTCATGTTTAAACTCTATAAATTTAACGTTTATAAAATTACACGTCTCCTTACGAAATATTAATGGCTAACCACCGCTATTAATCAACATTTCTTATCCGAGAAAATTATATTTTTTACCCGATACACAGGATAGAAAGTGGAACGTGAAATATCTTGAGATTCTTAAACGGTCTGCGATGAGATTGCCTTTATTACAGCCTCGCCCGTGAAAAACCAATGCGTTTATATCTTTACGATCATAATTTTATGGTTTCACGCTGAAAAGCCAATATCAACATTCACCTTTTAACGAATGTGTCTTTAATGCACTCTAAAATCCGCGTTAGAAAATTACCTTCCAACAAAATTTTTACGCGCCTCTTTAAATCATTTCTATCCAATTTATTCACCCATTTTCTTCCACCGTTATTTCAATCATTGCACCAGTTTCTCCAATTTTTTCATTTCTATCGAATTTATCCCGTTACGTTCATGTCGTAAATTTTTCAACGTTTAAACCTAAAATATTCTTTATACGTCGTTTAATCTAAACGGAATGCTCGTTCGAACAATTTTATCGTTTGGTAATACGTCCAATTTGAGGAGCTTCGACACGCTAGATAAGTTGAACGCGTTCGCGAAAGAAATTTATATTCAGGGACGAATTGATCCAGTGGTCGTTGGGGATGTTTCGTATCAACCAGATGTGCCATAAGAACAAAATTATCGCGCGGAACGTGTCAACGTCGTTGTTACAATTTATACGCGATATTTGCAAATGCTCCTTTTATACCTATCGTCGGTTTCATAGCACGTTTATAAGGTTTAACATTCATGCGTATAAAACTCGAGGAAATTAGTTTTTAGCAATTGCCAATTGGAAAAATATACGCGACTCGTTCTTGGAAGAATTTCTGCAGTTGTATAATTCCTATATCAACTCATTTCCTTTATCCCTTTTATATCGAATTCTTCGGCTCTTTTCTGTAAACGTTATCTTTTTGTTCTTTCGAAAGACGCATCAAATTTCGTTCTCTTCTACGTTATTATTCACGCGCATATTTATACGAGTGTCATCGGATCTGAATAGTTCGATACCGCGTTCAACTCGCTTACAAATCCTTTAAGGAACGTAGCTCGCTTATCAATATCTCTTGGCGCCTGGTGAATTAGTACGGTACTTCTATGTGAATCTTATTTTTAATTAACAGCACTTGAGATAATTTTACGGAATGGGACTGGTAATAATCAATGCAGATATACGATCGGCAAAATACGGTATGATATCAAAATTAAGAGATTACGTCACGCGAGCTCGCGAGAAAATCAGGTTCACCTTCGCGAGCAAATACTCGGGTATCCATTACAACGCGAAGGCTCATAATGGTCCATCTGATAAACGAATTCCAATTATATGACCATATCAGCACGGATCTCGCGGAATTTCTCTTTATGGGGTTTAACCTTCTATTTATGACTATTCTTCGATGTCGCTCGTTCGACCAAGAACAAGAAGATAACGCGTCTATAGGAGTTCAGTTCGATCTGATGTAGTTTCCAGCGAAAATACGCCACAAGTACTTGTTCTTACGCGGACTTGCTACGCGGACTTGTTTCTACGTTTACGTAGAAGTTTGCGTTATTGTAACCTTCTAGTGCGCCTTTACAGATTTAATATAGCTCGACGCGGCAGTCTCAGTGACAAATCTTCTCGATATCTTCGACATCGAGCAACTGTTAACAGGTTCAAGGAGATATCAGCTTTGCTATTATTAGTTCTACTGACTCGTAGTGTGTTAAGCTTCGTATTAAAACTATTTATGTAGGAAAGTAACGGAATCAACGGTGAATACCGATCGAATTAATTAATAATCGGTAATTATAAATATTTATCGTCACTAGGTGTATTAGGTGTATAGAAATATTAGTCGTTCGATCGTCAATCATCGATTGCCAGGTATTAATCGAAATTTAACCATTGGCAATCAAAAGCTATTTGATACCAAGTCTGATACGACGCACAAGTATTAATTTCACTGAAGAATTTTAATAGTTAATCGCGATTAAGTAGCTTCCTTCTTTTTAACATTAACGATAAGCGATAACTGATAAATTCAAATATCGAAGAAACGATATTTCATATTCACCGATCTGTTATTTATATAATTTCCGATATTATTGACGTTATCTACTATAGTTTCGATAATCTTCCCTTTCTCGACAAGGACTAACATTAAACTTTCGCAAAGAATATTCCACGTACCTATAAATCAATTTGATCGTACGCATATCTCTCAACCCTACGCTTCATCGTCCACCCTACACTTGTCTCAAACAAATAGATGACAAAAGAAAGTGGATAAAGGAAAAAAAAGAAGACAGTAGAAACGAAGCATCCATCGTTACCTCTTTTTAATCGTGTTGTATTAGCAAGAAACACCAGGCCGCATTAAAATCTTCCTTTTCGTGTTTCAAAAACTTGGTAATTGGTTTTGACTCGGTAATCGACCTCTTAACAAATTGTACCTCATCCGACCGACTCTATCTTGCTTCTCATTATTCATCCTATCTTTTAATAATCAATTCCCTGCCAGCAGCAAGAAGCATAATCGTATCGAGATAGCTGGAGGGTAGAGGGATGGGAGGGGAGACGTACATAGCATAGCCAAGGTTCGCGAATAATCGCGAGTTCCAGGTGTGTTTCGCGATACACGTTCGACAGCTTGCGAAGCTTTATCGTTCGAAAATCATGATTTACGCCCGTATTGACTCTTAATTCCGGACGAGTTCCTCGAAACCGTATAAATCCTGTGTGGTAGCCGCGTATTATCGTCGAATCACCGTTGGCTAATCGAACCAGATGGAAAACGAGCATCAAATAGATCGCTAGCGGTATACGTAGCTACGTAGATCGTTATTTAAGCCACAAATTGAGTTCTTAGATTCGATGTAGACGAACGATGCAACGTTGTTGCGATTGGATACCGGGGGCAACTAGATAGCTCATAAATCTATCCAGTCGTTGGTCATAAACACACATAATGTTTTTGACGATGGGATGCGAATATTTATGCTTCTATGGGAAATTTAAACCAGCACGAATGTACAGAACGTATGTAACCTGCAGAAATGTACGAAATATCCAAACAAAGTATCTTTCATACTGTTAGTTTGTTTGGAAAGTTGCGAAATTGTAATAACTCGCGTAACACGCGATATATAATGAGAAGGAGAGAGATAGAGCTGTTAACGGTTTCACGACGAGCTGTCCAAGTATTATCATCATTCGGTTCGATGATACCTTTCGCGCGTTGGTTTCTCGCGTCTGCCGGAGCCATGTTCTGGATTATCACCAGATAGCGTATCTATCGATCGTTGTATCGCGATGCTGGAAACAGTCGCAACCAGGATCGAGGATAAACGATGCGGTCGGATCTTGGACGATTGGAGCGATAACGGCTGCCAGTCTGTGGCGTTCGCAGGACGCTTGTTCGGCTCCGTGATTTGTGAGTGTGCAACCACGGATCGAGCACAGATCTTCCCAAGATTCGCACTTGTTCTGCTAGACCGAAGGACGATCCATGTCCACGAGAGAACATGTGGCGGGAAATGTGTTACATCGACGCGTAAACGGGTTGTCTTCTACATCGCGTGATCTTGTTCGCTGTTCCGCTCAGGTTTTGAACTTTGGATCTATACTGGGTTACCTAGGGTTTCGAATAGCGTTAAATTAATCGCAGACTTGTATGATCGCTAGATTCGTCGGTATTCGTCCGATTAAGCGGTAGGTTTAGATAATGGAGTTTATTTACATGTTTTCGGCAAAAGTAAAGCTTTACTACAATGAATTTAAGAGAATGTAAAACTGTACACGTTGGATAAAGATCTTGCATGTATCTGTGCAATTAATCGTAATAATAATAATATTAAATTAATTATTAAATTAATAATAAAAAATGAAATTGAAAATAGAAGATTATAAAATGTAGGCCGTTACCACTAGACTTCTATAGACTTCTAAAAACGTGTTTGACTACTTAGTGCTATCGAGTTGTGTCGATCGCGTTTTTGCTTTTACGCGCGGAAAAGTATCGACTAGAAGTTTCTTGTAAACGCTAAGATTATATACTAATTGAACAGTAAATATGATAAAACATTGAATAGCGATATGAAAAAGTAATATTATTGGCAACTCAGATGTCAATGTCATGTCAAGTGCTAATTCTGACATTTTTTGACATTAAACATACCTCTTCTTGTAGTTACAGCTGTATTTAATATGTACTCAACTTTTTTGAAATAACACTATCTGCGTATACGAACCTATTTAATATTTTCCCAACTATCGAGTATTTATGTAAATCGTCGATATAACTTGTATAATCTCTTCGATTATAGTCGAAATATAAGAAAGTACGTACGTTAACGAAATTATATATGAATCTCTAACTACCGTAATTTTTCTTTATTAGAGATACAGAAACTTCTATATCCGCTATAAAGATCTTTACTCAAATTTATTCAATCGTAATTAACGTCTCCTTTATTCCTTTCGTTAGAAATGAAACATGTTAAAAACAACTTTGTTAAAATTCTATTTATCAAAATACGGTAAATATACATTTCTGTAAATATTTCCAAAATCATATAAATATTCGTATAAAAAAAATGTATTCAAATAAAGTTTTCTTCCTCCACCTATTTTTACATAATACTTTTGCATAATAATATCTACGTACGAACATATATCGTTATTCTAGTTTTTTCAGATTTTTATATCACCGTTTTCAGTAATTTATACTCGCTATTTACAAAATTTACATATTATAAGTATGTGTATTAAATTACAATATCTTTAAGATACTGTAAAAAGCAACGTCTTAAGTAAATAGGTCGAACATCGCATCGTTCAAACGATATTTGTGAAGTTCGCTTCGATATAAACAGAATCGAATTCTAACCTATAACCTGCAACGGTTATAACCTCAAATGTAAGTAACGCCTTGCGTAATATTCTTCCGGTCAAGGATCTTATCGATCACACAATAAAATTCAATCAAAGTGAATCTATTTTATTTGATGTCAGTGTCAAAACAATCATCGAGAAGTATCTAGAAGTAATATATTGAAGTCAAGTACAAAAACATTATCGATTCCTATAAACAAATTTCTTTCTACACTACTTTCGCTATATAAATCGATAACTTTTGTATTTCGAACAACGCGTGCATCGTTTAAATAAGAAAAGTATATTAATTGTACAAAATAATAAAACGAAAATGTGTATTTACAAACCTTTCGAACCTTGGCGTATACTGCGTCGGTTCGGAAATACTTGTAACCGCAATAAAGCGTAATAGAAGCTGTTGCAAACAATCCGGTTTTGAGACCCCATCTTTTCACTTCACTGTTATTATGCCACGAATTATAAGAACGTGCGACACCGCAAGAATGCCGTACAAACGATGATACTCGTCGTGACAACCTCACTACGTTCGCCATGTTCTCCGCTGGAGTCAAGAACGCGCGCATGCGCTGTGACCCTGTCGACAAATTCAGTTGCGCGCATTACGAAATTGAGAATGTGTTTTCGGATATTAAAGAATTTCTTCGATATTCCTGAATATTTGACTATTTAATAAAGCAATTTTTTTTAATACGGCTTATAATATCTAAAAAAATTTGAAACTTAACGGATTAATCAATTTTGTATCAAGATAATAAAATTCTACTATTACATCGTATTGCTTTTACTTGCATAGAAAGTATCGGAAAATTCTATTGTTTGTAACGATATTCTATTATTATTAATAGTATTATAAGCAATACTATTTACACTTTCGAGTTTTAAATTTAGCATTTTGTTAAGAAACACAATAGGAAGGGCGAGTTCATCTTTAAAGTACATTTGCGCCGTCGTGCTCTAATTACCGGAGAAACCGGAAAGAGATGTCGCAATCAAATTAATTAATGACCACGAATTTAATGACGATGAACTCTGAACGCAGATGTTTATACCGTTGATAAAATTATATAAAACCGTTAATAATAATTATAGTAACAAATAATTAATCCAGATATATTTTATTCCAAATTAATCAAACAATATTCGAAATAGAATTGGAAACGCAGAAAATATACAGCTAAGATCTAACATAATATTACTTCAACAATGACATAAAACACTTTTGGGTTTCTTGAATCCATATTTAGATATTAATACTTCTTCATCGTTATAGGCAAGCAATGGGTTCATTTATGAGAGACTTAAATTTGGCTAAAAATACAAAATTTACAAAATACGTAAGAATATATGAAACGTTCAAAGTACTCGTTGTAACGTTTAGAGCGTGAAACGAATTTCTGTTATATTTTTAAAAATGTATCCATAAATGTATGAACTCGTATAAAAATCCACAGTCTAATTATAAGATTATTAATTTCTCTAATTTTACGATACTTTTATACTTATTACTATCTCCAAACTTCATTCTCTCCACGATAATCACGGTTTTATTAACTCGTGCTCTTATAATTTTCCGAATCGAATGTACCCATCTCTGAATCGTCGCAACAGGTCGCATTATGAACGCGTTGATTTTGCAACGTTGCTGGCTCGGTGATCGCATTCTTACGAAGTACAAGAGAGTAGATAGGGGAAATAGTAGTCTAATAGTAGTGTACTAGTAGTCGCTGGACGGTATGAAATTTGTAGGACGAAAATAGAGTTAGCGTATAAAGCAAAGATAGCATTCGAAGGACGTTATGTAACGAAACGGTGCCATCTTCACCCACGATATGCTATGACGCAACGGGCAAAGAGTTACGTTGAAGCGCTAGCGAGTGCTAAAATTATGCGGGCTAATGTACTCGTACTCTTACTACCGGTTACCCTGGTATAATAGTTTATTAACCGAGGTTACTAGCTTTCTTCTTCGTGGCTGCGTTATTACTTATAAATATACTGCATCGTTAGAGCGTACAGTCGAGACAGTCTTCTGCGATCTTTTCTCTTTCTTGTTTCTGAAAAGACGAAGCATCTTCCGCGACGAGTCGATAATGAACTTAAACTTTATTTAAGCTCTATTGATTTACACTTTGGTTTAACGACTGGTTCTATAAAAGACGAACACACTTGGCAAGAGCATAATAGCTTTATTCCTAAACGATGAATACGTTTCTTGCTACGTACAATACATTTTCATGGTATGAAATACACGCATGTATGCTTGGTGAAGTTGAACCTATTTCGAAGTTAAGGTGCGTTCTAAAGTTGTCTATTACGTGTTCACGTAGGTATTATAATGTATTTTCTTCTTTAATGTAAAGCTGGTTGGAAAAGAAGATTGTTATATAAAACGTAGCATAAATATTAATGTTACATTTTTTATAATTATTCGAAGTAGTGAATTTCATAAATTTTTACACAAGTTTATGCCTTAGATTTAGAAAATCTTTTCACGTCGTATATCGTTATCGATTATATTACGTTTTCGAAATTTTCATTAAAATTACAGAAGCACGTTAAACGATTTCTACAAATAAAATTCTACCGATTAATTTCATTTATTGCTATTTTAGTAGAGTTTCGTTAAAATATATATATCTATTCTTCTCATAAAATAGCATCAACTGTTTTAACTAACATTAACACGTTCCTTACGCGTAATGAGTTTATAGCTAGATTTGAATTACCTCGTGCCCATTATCGCGGTGCTTTAATATTCTCGAACAAAATAAGAGACCGATATGAGACCGTTTACACGCGTCAGGTAAAATAATTGTGGCAATGAATGTCGATAATTAATACTCGTTTCATCAATCTTATTTACATTCTAAACGTGCTTCAATAATATATCATTCGTAGTTGAGAAGAATTTATAATAGTGTTGCAACGAGCCATTGGCCTGGACCACCCCAGGCGAAATTACAAACTCAGGCTGCTTATTTATAATTTCCAATGATTGATCGATCGTCCTTACATTTGCAGCATACCAAATATCTTGTCTTTCTTTATTTAGAAATAATCTCACGAGGGCAATTTAATTCTATTAGAAGATGAATGTACACGAGTCGCAACGAGCGATTTCCAGTTATTATTAAACAAGAAAAATACAATTTTTACGGGACGTACTATTCGTCGTATCGGTTTTTAGTTTTAAGCGTTTCTCAACAGCAATTAGAAGGCAAATATATACGATATATATAGTTCGAATACTTTGCAAAGTGTACGCAATGCATTTGCTATAAATATCTTTTAACGTCTTCAAAATTTTATCAATGCAATTATGATAATGAAATTTCGAAATTTTGTCAGCCGTTGTATTTTTGTACGTAACTGTTATAAGCAAGATACTTTTACACATCGAACTGCCTTACATTACAAAAAATAATTGTGCTTTATAGAAGCTTTACAATTCTATACAATTTCGTACAGTTTTATTTATTAAGCGTTTAATACGAACACGACAGACGGATGAAAATATACAAATTATTCGCGACTCGTAAAAAGAAAAAAAAACAGTTCTCGAAATGATAATTACCTATACGACGATCCGCTATCGTTCATCATGAAAATGTTGAAATCAAATTACGAAACACCGTAAACCGAAACATCGGTTGAAGATCGCGAATCAAGTATAATGGTGGCGCAAAAGGTCCATAAATGTCGATTACCGATTGAAAGCATTCCGTTTATCTGACTGTTGTCGCGATCCTACCGCGACCTAACGTTCTGAAAAGAAGAAAACCTCCGGATTCCTCGAGCCGTTGCACGAGCTCTTGCATTCCTGTTAGTCCATCGTCGACAAAAAAAAAAAAAGAAAAAAAAAAGAAAAGAAAGAAAGAAAGAAAAAGAAAATAGCTTGACGCACGTTCGGCTCCGGGCTGTAACAGGCAAGAAAAAAGAAAGTTGTCATTATCTCCGTGGCTCGCGAGTGTGATGAACATTCTTCAGGGACGCAAGACGTCGATCGTGTACGAGCGAGAGCATCGCATTGCGACTGTTCGTTTAGCTGTGTTCATGTGTCGTTGTTGCTTCTGTAGATACTTAAAACAGCTCGTTGATGGTTGCAAACGGTAAAGAAAAATCGTGTCGTTAATCCTCGTTTACGCAGCACCGTGATTGTTCTCTCGACACTTTGTTAAGTCGAGACTGTTCTTCCAAGGAAACCGACGTGGTCGTTAAAGGCGGCCAACCAGGTTGCCTCGGTTTTCCCGCTTGTCGGTCGAGAAAAATACGTTTGACTCTCTGTACCAGAGCTGTGGCCGTGTATCGAAAATCTTCGAAAATATCGCATCTAGAAGAAGAAAGACAAGGAGAGAAAGACGGACGCACGTGTTTGGAGACGACGCGGCGACTCGAGGGAAGATGGTCTAGGAATTATGGGTTACACCCGTGGCATGACGCTTCCTCGAGCTAGTACTTCCCATCCGTGCATCCGCCAAGGCTATCGACTCTCTCATCTGCGCTTATTTGAATAATTGAAGCCGATCTGGCTAGCGAACGATCGCCAGAACAAGCGATCGAGCGAGCCTGCCACCGACTATGATCCGATTCATCGTGCAACCAGGAAGCCGTTTGTCCGGGTGATACTCCTTTAATAATTACAACGATGACACCAATAATCCCGATAACGCCACTCCCGATACCGTCTTAGTGCATTATAGAAAATACGATAATATTGACAGTAATGACACTGTACAGGCATTTAGTGCGCTTGTCAATAACGCGACTGGACGGTAGACGCTCTGGGCGGTTGACTTGTCGCACGGATGCAAATTAGCTACAGCTACACGAAATGTGCGGCAAAATGATTTAACGATTCACTGCGTGCTCGATTTTGACAGCGATCCGCATCTACTTTGGCGTGCTTTTCGAAAAACATTTCATCTTGTTGAACACAACGGCTCTCATTTGGATCGCCGAGGAGATAACGCGCACAACTGGTTCGCGGACTGCTGGTATTACTGCAAATCGTACGGCTTCCTACGCGCCGTTATAGGTTTTAATAAGAATTCCCTCGTATTTCCTACGAGATCGTGCGAGACATTAACTTTTAATAATCGGCCAAGATTACAATGCAGATCAGACAGGAATTTATACGATCGGTATTAACCGGACGGTTACCGGTAACCGGGAATAATTTCAGGAATCTTTCCACGATTCGGTTTTATCGCTCGCTATGCCGTCTATGGCAATATCGTTGCTACCAATTGGTAACGTTAGCGTGTAACGGTGTAAAGGGATTAGCATCAACGTTAAAGGATTATGGAACGTTGAACTCGATTACCTTTTATATCTTCATCGTAACAGCATAGCGAACGATCAACGATACGCGTTCGATCCGTCAATGAACAACGGATATGCGAACCTGTTGCAAGATCGTTGAAAGATTTCAGTTTCTTATCTTGCAGTTTTTCGTACCTTTAAATCGTAGCCTCCCTTTTTTGCTCAGTACGGTTATTACCGTCGCCGTCTACTTGCATGTTTTCGTTTATAGTTTACTCGGATCGATCGCTTGTCGCTTCTACATGATCATGCTTTTCTCTAGATCCTTTCCTTTCTCCTGTCTTCCTTCCACAAGAAGTTTTTCCCCTTTAATCATATGTTTATGAGTTTTTTCTCGCCTTCCCTTCACCACGCAGCTCGCTCTGTAATATTCGATCGTCGTAAATCAACCGGTTAATAGGTTTCTAATTTCTGTTGCCGTGTGCCTGCCTCCGTCTACATCGTAGGATTATGTCGTCGCAGAAACTCAATACTCAATTCGTGTCACCGAAATGATTTTAACGCGTCAAAGACAGATAAGCCGCTTTATTCTCACCTTCGTTTCGAATTGCTCGAGGTAAGAGCGTCTATTTTACGATGGGAAGCATATTGGTTGGGCGCTAATTTATCGCGAGAACGCGCCACATACATACGTGTGTAAATTGTTTAGTAGAAAAGGAATTTAGCGTATCTTTGGCGCGTAACGTTCTCTTTGTTGCCATCTATGTACCGATATTTCTACGATTACCTTTGAAAATGAAAAGTACATAGAAATGTATGAAAAGCGTCCTGAACTTTTAGCGTATGTAAGATAAATAATTGGGACTGCTATATGGAAGAAGTTACGAGTTTAATAGAACTAGCTTTTAAATCATCGCTAATATTTTCTAAATTACTAGCTAGTTATGTCTAAAAAGGCGTACAGGTATACTTGACTCGACGTGTTCTATAAACGTCATATATAAATATAAACTGGCAAAACTTCTTTAAGATGGAAGGGTTCGCTCGAGCAATATTTTACCATTTTCTTTAGTTTTGTACAAAGAATACGGTAAAGGTAAACTGGAATATCATCGCAGAAGGCTTTTTTGAAAAAATAGCATCGTCGATAATTGGCATTATTGCTTAGAATTAGACGAGTCTTTAAGACTAGTAAAAGATAATCCTTTCTTATTTTTCAACTATACTCGTTTCAGCTATGCTTATAGATATTAAATAAGAAAAATGGTACGGAATCAACGTTTTAAAATACCCGAGAAGAGATTTTTCGTTATCGTTGTACCAAACGAAAAATCTTAATGCGTAAAGACTATGTCAGAACTAAATGCGTGCGTGCGTGTCAGTACACTTCACGCATCGCGAGATCAAATAAGACAAATGTAACGAAACTAGAGAATTTCAGAGTTTATATTTTGTCGATTTTTGGTTGTAAATGGGATGTTCGAAATAAAGAAGGAAATCACACCATGTTCGATAATATTTTCTTTATTACTTGTAAAAATTATATGGCGACGAATCATATGGTGGGGTTCTCCACGGAAGGAACAAGAGAGAAGATAAATTTCTTAAACGCATTTTTTTCTTCGTCAAACTATTCCATCGAATCAGCGTCACAAGAGGTAGCACGAGCATACCGAGTAATTTCCATACTCCCGTCTCTCTTTTCGCAGCTGCTTCTTCCACTGTTCTTGGAAGGAACAGAAAGAAATTGTACATACACGAGGAAACTGGACAAGAGCGGAAAGGGATCTTCGATGTTAGCGTCGATAATGGCGGTTTAATCAAATAGCAGAACGAAACGTCGCATCGCGTCCTAACATTTACCCCGGAGGCAAGGGTTAATTCTTTTATTCTATCTTTCTTATCGAGCTTTTTAGCAATCGTTCGCTCATCCTCTTTCGCCTTCTTTCCTTTTTTTCGTTTCTATAATCTTAGCAATTTCAAGCTATAAGAATTAGATAAGAGCGTAAAAACGGCAGTGGTGGACCAGTTTCGTTGTCGACCTGTTCCTAAATCAATCCTCTCCGTGTTCCTTATCTCTTCTCGTTCTTTCATACCTATTTTTATTCATCGCGCAATTTTTGGCAAAATCAATATTCTTCCAACGATCGTAAGATCTCGAATACTGACTGTAATTCATCGCTGTACGAGCAACGATTGACGATCGCGCAGTTTTTATATAATTCGATGGAACTGCGTGTCATACGAAGAACTACTTATTTTACTCTTTTTATCGTTAAATTCGAAAGCGTCCACGATCATCTTACACGACCAGAAAACGATATTTAAAATACGAATTTACAAAAAATGAGCGTCTATGATTTTCTCCCTACTCTCCTTTGCCTATAATCATACAACCATATAACCACTTCCTTTCGTTCATAATAAAATTTCTGCGCTTTCCTGGCCCTTTCTCTCCTGCGTATTGTCAGTTGTTTTAGTCAAAATAAATAGTTCAATCATGTAAAAAAGGCAGTGTCTATCGAATAATCAACTCGTGGCAAATTGACGTTAATCGGTTTTTACATGGTTTTACCGCGTTCAGTCGCAGTTGGAATATCTTACTGTCTTTCCTCTAGAGCAGAGTGTCGTACGAGTTCCTTATCGTTGGAACCAAAACTGTCAGTTTTACTTTTTACAAATTCTACCATTCGTGCGCGTGATTAACGTACAACTTGTCAACAAGGTAACCGACATGCTTGCATAAATTTATTTATCGTGATCGAGCGCATAAATGACTGAAAATATCCATGGCATCGATCCATGGAATTGATCGATACTTTACTGCCTTTTTAAATTCAATCGAAATGGTACAAATAAATTTTTGCGTTACACTTTTTCCTCCGTTACTGCCTGTTTCCCTAATGTAGTATACGAACGTATTAAGCGCGAAGAAAACGAGTACGATTATATCGATACAGATATCGTTGTATTTCCCTTTGCTTCTCTTTATTGCGATTTTCCAGACGATTACAATGTATAATGTGTAGCACATTCGTATCGTTCGAATCGAAACGGCACGTGACGCGGATTTTCTTAATGACGCGCACAGAAACGAAATCGCTTTCAGAGACGTTCCCTTGTTCTTCCGTCGAATCTTCATCGCATCGCACTTTACAAATGTCGCTTTCATTTATTGTCTTTCGTTATAAACTCCTACAGTCCATGCATGCTGTATCGTTACAATGATTGTCTTTTACCTCTAGTCCCGACGAACCGCTCCTTGTCTCGTTCGTCAAGAAAAAGAATAAAACACGCATACTTTGTTACAATTGCGGTGGCTCGGAATTCGCCAAAAATATCAATATTCGCGTCTGTGCTATTCTTTCTTTACACGGAAAGTGCTCGGTTTTATCTTGCGTTCATGTATAACGTGACACGATGCAGCGAAAAATTGTGACTTTTTCGATAGGTCTCTGTTATCAAATAAATTTCTATTTTGTTTTTTTTTCTCTTTTTATGAAACTAATATGCTACGATTAAAAATATTAAAAAAATAAGAAAAAATTCAATCAAATATTCATCAAATATAATATTAATATCATAATATTAATCAAATTTTCTACGCTGATCCTCAACTATTGTCATTTATCACACGAGTATAATTATTATTGTTTATATTATTTTTGGAAAAATGTTCAAAGCATGTTTAAATGATATTTCAAATTGCTTGCATAAAATTTTCTTTCTGCTTGCCAAACAAAACGCTTATCTCTGTTTCCTCTTAAAAATTTCTCTTTGTTTCTTCCCAAATTAAGCTTCATTTTGGAGGAACTAATTTAAATAGGAAGCCTGCTATTTTATATACGTTGCTTTAAGTAAAAGAAGATTTAGGAGGGAGCGATATCAAGATAAAGTTAAATTAGATTGGACAAAGTTAGAGAGCTAAATTACAGGATGAAAGAATCGCGATTCGAGAGAATGTAGGCTAATTGCGAGTAGCTGGAGTTTATTTGGCCAACATAAATTCGCCTGTTCGAATTAATTGGAACGTTCGCGAAAGCCGAGCATGAAAGTATTTGCTCCGCTTCGTTTCCGTAATTTAAGGAAAGCGAAATATAAGAGGGCTGTGTGCGTTATCATCTGGAAATGGAAATTAAACTGACTTTGTTCGTTAAGAGCAAAGCGATCCAATTTCAGTTCCGCCGGAAGCGACTATTATTGGGCAGCTTGCGTAACCGTGGTACTACGCTTGGGAAAACTGCTTCCCAGTTGATAAGCTTCCAGCACCTGGATCAAGAAGAAAATTTCATTTTCTAGATTGCTGCGACTTTGTGCTCGATTATGGTACAAAAGTTCTTCCGTGTAATCTTTCCTTCCTATTTCACGTGTAACGAAATAAACGAAAAACTACTTCAGCAGAGAATATCGTCTTCTTTATACGCTATAAATTTTTCTTATTTTTATTATCATTAGCAAATTTTTCTTATTTGTTACTTATCTTTGTCAAACGTTGTATTTCAAGCGTGTAACGTGTATTAGTTAGGTGTGCCCGATTTTATAGAATTCACGTGCTGTCTTTGTCGTTCAATTTTGAAAAAAATTCAGAGAGATCGTGTTCTTAGAAACATAAATTGCATTTATTGCGTCCTGACAATGTATTACATTGATTTTCTAGTCTACAGTTTTATAACAAACTAACGTAGTATCGATGTAAGTACACTCGCATATTCCAAGAAATATACGTATATATTTCGTTTATTATTGTAATCGTAGTTGCCGTATATAGAACATCTTGCCAATTGTAAATATTACAAACATTATGTCGCGTCAATTGACAATTTAACGAAGTAAAGAGTACCTTTCGAATTTATCGATTTGAAATTTCAGACATTTTTAAACATTATAATCATACTATTATATACGCTGAATGTTTTCACCACATCATTGTCAACGATTTTCTACGATACGAACGCAAAAATATTTTCCGGAAACGAGTAGGCGGCGGAGAAGGAGAAAGATTTGTCGATTATTTTTGACGAATTCGTATGCCCGAGGGATAGACACTAGACACAACATACGAAGAACACATGATCGATGCGCATGATTGATGAGTAATGATCGTAGACCTATGTACACGGAGTCAACTGTTTACAATAAATAAGTCTTTAATAAATATACTACTAGATTAATAGGTGGTTCCTACAAGATTCGTAGCGAGGTCAAGATATTTCTGGCGGACTCTTTCCTTACCGATATGTAAATATATCGCAAACTCGTTTAATCGAGATTCGAGGAGACGTTGGGGGCGATAGAATCTCTTTCTGGTTATCTTCTTCTTTTTTTTTTTTTCTTATCGACTATCGCTAAGTTTCAATCACTGTTCCATACTTTCATAAATCGGTTCCCTATCTCTCTTTGACGGTAGAAAATATTATAACTCTGCTAGAGCGATTAGCTCTAGGCAACGAACATTTTTAGAATCGTAAAATATCTAGTTGCGCGTGCCAGTTCTTCTTCTTCTTCCTATTTTTTTTTCTTCTTTACTCTACTTTTATCATTAAATTTAAAAGGCAGTTCATTCACAGTATTGGTATAAGAAAGCGAAACGGAAGTATCTTTCTGTTATTGCCATTTTCTTCAGCGCGAAGCTTCATCTACACGTATAATTGCGAGGTTCGTACCTACGAATATTTAGGATTATTGCTAATTTTCAGCAATCTCGGTTCTGATTAGAACGAACAATAAATAATTTACAAAACAATCCTTCGGATCATATTCCTTGCAAGGATTAAATTACAAAATAAACGAAAAAAAAAAAAAAATGAACACAATATTGTAATCGATCCTATAGTACCTCAGACACAATATAATATTCTGTATTTTCAATCGATTATATTAACAAGATTCTCTTTATAATCGGAACAATACGAAGCTAAACATTCTCCGTTAGTTTCAAATTTATCGATTACTTTTACGGTACTTAGGAAGACACGCGAGTTTCGTTCACGATGCTCAATTTTAATTACTATTCTCGTTAAGTCTATCGATCGATCTTATCGTAGAATTAGACATTTTTGGCAGTTGGGTGTTGCCCATCGTTAGACAATAACAAACGCTCGGTTTACCTTAACGTTAACTTTACGAGTAAATATCTCTATAAATGTTTTAATACTTCTCTTTCTCAGTAATTTAATACTTTAAATCTCTTTACACGAGTCGTACAAAATTATTCGTCCCCTTCTTTAAAAACCTTACAGAACTTGGTTCGAAAACCGTTCTTCCTCCTGGAATTACATAGATATTCCTTTACTATTATTATTGCCTCGTTCGAACACATCCATCGTTCGCGATCGGAATACGCTTCCCTCTAATGATTTTCATTTATCTTTTCATTAGGTTTCTGGCAATCTAACGTCGGTTCTTCGTCGCGCTAAGAGAAATAGTTTCGAGCGACGATGTTCAGCGTCGAGGAAACGCTGCTCGTTTAACCGAACGGTTAGACACGCGGTAAATACGAATCTGGAGACGCGTAAATGCAACTATTTGCGATTCTTTCTTAGCCTCCCTATTTTTTAAACTCTAGACGTAGCACTATCAAAACTCTATCACCCGTTTCGACCATTGTAAAATTTTTTGGATAGAAGAAAAATAAAAAATTTAGCTCGTATTTTCTGCATCGAACTCGGTTGTTTTTCTACAAAGATGCCATAGAGAAGATTCCCAGGTGATGGAATAATCGTACAAAACGACGAGTATGAACGACGAATGTAATTACGCAAGACAGAAACACGTGAATCAATTTATACTTGAATGCACGAAACCGACATCATTTTTTCACCAACCAAATACATTTCTCCGATTTGCTGTAACAACGACGTACTTACAAATTTGCAGTTTTTAAGTTATTAGAAAAGAAAAAAGAAACGATCGTTCGTATCTTTTACAGATCGAATCCTGCAAGTGGAGCCGCTAAAATTTACCACGCGAGAATACTCGTATCGCTGTTGCGTTTTCACGTTGGCTCCTATTCTAATCGTATCGTGACGATAGAAATATAAAGTTCTTTAAAGTAAAGAGTATCCTTGTATTATTACGACATTATTGCAATTACATGGCTTCTTGTTAAGAGTATTTTTTCACAATTACGACATAATATTAAATAAATCTTCATCGCGGAGTAAACGGAGATAACTTTAAAGGTAAATGCGAATTTATCCGAATGAGACTATTACGATATTTTCGTACAAGTTCGCCACCTCTCTTATTACGTCAACTTCACGCGATTCGCGAAATTACAACGACCGAAAGCGTTCAAACCTTTTAAATTCCCTTTGAATCGCGAGTTTTGAGTTACGTGGCTGTTGCAGCAAACGAGCGATTTAACGCGCGATTACAGCGAGGCGACAAAAGTCGAACATTTTCACGTCTCGCCGTGAAAGCGTCGATTTTTACAAACGCGTTCGCTCTAGGAAAAAGAAAAATAGGAACACGACACGCGAATCTCTTTCGAACGACGCGAAAGGGAAAAAATGTGTCTGTCGATCTCATCTTGCGCAGGAAGGTACCGCGAAATCGAAACTATTACGAGGATCGCACGCGGTTCTCACCTAATAATCATCCTCTTAATTTCCTCGATTATATTATCTTCGAGTCTCCTCTCAGCGATGTCTCGGTCGATCGTCCAACTAGTTTCATTTATGTTGCATCTCTCACGCGTATCGTCTCATTTCCCGTATTCCTCGCCTGATACTACCATCGTTACATCTCTTATTGCGAGTCATTATTTTGTCGCAGCTAATCACGACAACGTATCGTTGATAATGTTCAAGGTGTCTTTCCTTTTCACCGTGCCTCGCGACTTCCCAGGTTGATGAGTCGAGACGAGAGAGAAACTCCTAAACGGCTTAACATAGCTCGCGAGGCATCTTACGACGCGCGTATCGACTTCTGGCATTCCCGATGCAGGTTACGGTATACGTACAGTTTGACCGAACAAAGGTGATGTTTCTGCGTAGAATTGTTTCGATAGAAAGGCATTTATAAAGTACTTTTAATCCATTATCTCGCACGCTAAGCTACCGTTAGTTCGTCGAATTCGTTTGCAAAGATTCGTTTCATGTATCATTGAACTTGTTGCTGTTGTGCGCTCCGTGATCTATGAAATTTAGTTGCTAAATTTTAACGTACGATTTTTACAACGAATTACGTGGATAAGGAGAGACGAAGAAAAGTAGTGGAATCAGGGCAAAGTATTACGCGGGACTGTAGAAGAGTGGCGCCTGGGATATCAGGTTTCTCTTGCCTCTTACCTGCGTGGATATGCACGTTAGAAACCTCAGCCTTGGTTCGTCAAGCGGTAGATCGGTATCGATACATCGGTATTCGAAGCATGCATCGATCGAAAATCAATATATCGTTTCGGTTAATAAGTAAAAGCCTATCTTAACGCGGTTTTACGAAGCCTAGAAGTCGATGCGTGCATATTAACATGGCTCGACGTGTGTAGGCTGATTTACTTATAATCCAAGAGGAGATTCGATGGAATATACGCTGGAAGATGGCGAAAATTGCAAAAATTACGAAAACATCTAACGAGAGAGAGAGTGAGAGAGAGAGGGGGGGGGAGGGGTCCCGATGCCGCGGCATGTACGAGGCGTGTTATTATAACGAGCGTGCATTTCAAAGATTATCGTAATTAATATCTAACATTATCGTAATTAATGCGTAAACACATTAGTTGGCGTGTTTGGCCGGTGACTTTGCTTATTAGAGGGAAGCGGAAGTTGTATCGGCAGAAACAAGGTTTGGTCGAGACGAATTAACAAATTCATTGATTTCCATGCGACCGATCGTAGAAAACGTTTACATGGAATTACGAGGAGCAGAGAAATCGACCGTGGAGTCGCCATTAAGAAAATAACCACGTACATGGCTGCCCGTTCAGCGTAATTAGATCATTGACTACACTCGCGAACGATCGCGGAACGCGGCCGCACCGTTGCTCGCGAGATCAGCTGAGAATCGTGCTTCGAGGATTAAAACTCGAGTTTAGTGCTCGTTACACGGCCTCGCCGCTATTTTATGCCACCGCATGACCACATCCCTTCTCGTACGATAATTACGTCTCTCTCTCGGCCAACACGCGCCTCTTTCTTCCCATATCATCCACCAGACAGAACGTTCTACTTTTCAACTTCCTTTTATTCGCGAAACACCGCGTGCCTTTTTCTTAGCAGAAACCAGCTTGGAATCGAAGCGAATTGGGATTCGACTTAATGGGACGTTGTCTCGACAGGCACGTGTCTTTCGAAGGTTCTTTTTCCGTGTTCAAGGCGTGTTTCTCCAATGGAATTCGATGTTAACTGTGTAAGGTTGAGATTTTATTTTTCTTCTGATCCGAGTTAACGAAGCTTAGCGTTGATTTTTATAGATTCTATACACGAGCCGCTCGAAACACATTGATAAACTCCGTTAGATCGAAGAATACAGAGAAGGGATGATACATCGTCTTTGCTAAATTTACCATCGTTCGATTCGTATTGTCTTGTTGCGACGAACGTATCGTAGTTAGGTATGCGTTGATGAAATTAAGGAATTAATGAAAAGCGAAACTCGTCACTTCCGCAAGCTCTCTTTTACATAAATCAAAAGTGTTTGATCATCGCGTAAAGTTAAGAAATTTGAAAATTTGCATCTTTTTAGTCGGATCACCGTACGGAGAAGAGATACTTGGAAGCGTAAGAGATCGAAGCATTCGTCCACAGAGTATCTTGCTTATTGCGAAAAAAAAAGTGGAACATCCTTTGATCCTCGAATTTCTTTCGATTGGAAGCCACTCGCGGGGTCGAAACACCGACAGTTTTCCGCGGGGAACATTTCATGCGCACGCAATCGTCATACATAAATGTGGAGTATGTTGTTAATCGTAAACGTAGCATGATTACTATGTACACGTAAGTTTACATTGATCGCCGCGAAACGCGGTCGAGCCTGGCCCAAGGCGATCGCGTGTACCGCCTCGCATGGCCAGTCTCTCGAGTGGGATCCCCGGAGCTCGACTGTATAACTATAGATACAGTTTCCGGCGTGTCGAACCTTTCGCTGTCGTACGCATCGTCGACTCCTTCCACCGGCTTATTCTTCTCGCACGGTCTAACGCGCCGCCGATTGTCATTTCGATCGTTGCTTCGATCGAGATGGCGAACGTTCGATGTATCGATCGTAATAGTCGCGTAATAGTCGTTCGAAAACGTCGTCGAAGACGAGTGTTGGTCGTCGACGGGCAAGGATATCGTTACGATGGATTCGTGTTCCGTTCGAATTGTCATTCAGAGAAATAGAATATCCGATGATCGAAACGTATATTACTCGTAAGAATCTACGCATTGTCGTTTAAGGCTACGTTTTGAAGAAAAGATAGAGTCTGAAAATTTGCCCCGCGTATTTGCTGAAAATCGATACTTTGAAACTTTATTATACATTTTCAACATTTACGTTCACGCGTAGAACAGCCTCTTCTCGATTATCTAGCGATATCGATTGCTCCAACGTATTCGTTGGAAACGGCAGTCGGTCAGAACGCTCGTCCGTCGTGGCCATAGCGTAAGAATTTGGACAACGATCTCGAGGTATCCTTCGTCCGGGACAGTTGCACGGTAAGACGGGCTCGAATTTCGGAGAATATCGATCGAAAACGATCTCAGGAACGTTCACGGTCACCGCCGATTCTTTCGAGCTGCGACGCTGTAAAAAGCGACCCGATTTATCGTTTCCGTGCGATTTCCACCGAACGTTCTCTTTATTCTAGGAGGACTCACGGTACCATTCGAACCAACGGACACGTTCCTCGACGAGGAAGACGGCTTGTGGTCCTGCGCCTAGACGAGACTCGCTCCCCTCAAGGGGCGATTGACGTACCAGGAGACGACCAGGAGGAGGAGGACGTTACGGAGGTCGATGCGAGAGTTGTCGTGGGCACCGCAGACGTGGTGTCCACTTTGCCAGGTTTGAATCTCTTCCGGACCAGTGGTACCGTAGAGTTCCTCCTGCCCGCCGCCGCTGCCGCTGCCGCTGCTGGCCCCTTCTTCCTCTTTCTCTTCCCATCTGTCAAATTGGGCTTTTTACTTTGACTCATGCTGCCAGCAGCTTTTACTTTTTTTGAGTTTGACGCTGGTGCTTTTCTCTCACCGTTGCTGCTCGCGGTGACGTTCCTACTTCCAGCGACCACTTTGCTCGCGGTGACGTTCCTGCTCGTGTCCACGTTTCTGCCCGTAGCGATGTTCCTGCCGCCAGCCGACGATATTCCTCCTCTCGTCTGGTCGACCCGTAGCTTCCGTTTCTTGGATGGAACCGAAAGCGCCTCTCTCCGACAGGCTTCCTCGCTCGCAGCACCCTCGCAGGATCTCTTCGAATCTAACGAAGTCCCGTTCGAAGTTAGGCTCTCGTTTCTGCCCGAAACTATCACACCCTTCCCGTTCTCCTCCACCATTTGGCACTGCGGACCTGGCATCTCGCCTGGCCTGCACCTTCGCTTCCTCTTCTTTCTCTTTTTTCGCTTGCGACACCTGAATTTATCTCTGCCATCCTTTTCCTGTACCGGAAGAGTGGGACAGAGCGATTGCTGAATCAAATCGCCGCGATGACTGTTATGCCGATGACGAACGTTGTGTTGAGCTCCCAACAGTCGTCTTTGAAGAGCCTCCACTCGGTCCGAAGGAGCGACCTGAGTTAATACCCGCGCGTAGGCGGACAGTCTACCCAAATTGTGACCCTTGGCCTGTACCCTCCTCGGCTGGCCACGACGGTTCAATCCGAGGTACAAGGTTTTCTTCGCTGTCGACCATTTCGCCGAGCTGTAGGTGTTGTAATTGTGCTGTTCCAATGTCTCGTTGAACACGCAGTCGTCCGTGTACTCGCGCTGAAACACAATATAAAGGGAGGGTTAGTCGTTGCCTCCACATCGAGTCTAGGGTTTTTTCAGAAAATTTGTCAAGCGTACGAAAACTTTTTCCAGCATTTTGTAAAGTAAAAAAGAGTCGTGAATTTACTTCGAATCTATCTTTCGTGAGTTTATCGATTACAATTATTTCGTCGATCCGTTGAATAGAGTCTACGTCTGAATATAAATTGCCAATATTTTATCACCAACGTTCTTCTCTTTAGTCCAGCTTGCTGTTGGCGGTCCATGATGAACCTTACCTTCTAAATTAATCCCATATACGACGTTCCAAAAATTCCAAAAATATGCTAAAACTTTTCGATGTACGCTCGATCAGCGGTACTACGAGACTCGACTATCGCGATCACATTGATTAAACTTTGAAACTGAAATGACAAGATCACTGTAATCGAGTCTCGTAACGATGCTAATGAATTTTGAAAATATTTCGACCAACTCGCCTAGAAGGTACGTATAATCGTAAAAAATGTGTCTAGCAGCGTTCCAATACTTTGCAGACTCTGCGCGAATAACACGTTCAATTTCGTTTTAATAAACGTAGAGCGTTTCCAATAAACGTAAAACAATAACTTTATCAGCGTATCATCCGCAATGACATCGTTATACGTCATTAAATCGAACGTACGTTAAACTCGATACCATCGCTAACTACGATCGTCACATAGTACTTCTATGGTATTCCCGTATCGAAAGAATTTATTCGTTCCGAGAAGCGAGCAAAGATTTCGCGATCGTTATCAATGACGTAGTCTAATTACTCGTCGTTATCACGTTCTAATTGGCGAGGTGCTGTGGTTCGCGTGATCTCGATTCTGTCCCCTTCGTTTAACAGGTAACTTCGTTTCGTCGTATTGGCTACTAGTCGGCCTGCGAAACGCTAACGCGGGGTGAAATATTAACGACGCTTCCCGATGGAAGGATGTAAATTAACATTACGTATAACACGGAACCAGCTCGACCGGCCACCGACGACCGCACACCGAGCATTATGTTTTCGCCGGCATTACGCCGCGCTGTGATTTCGCTGTCCGCTTTATGGTAACTCGTTTCTAGACGAGCGAAAGCGGCTGTGTTCTTCATCGGCTCTAATTACAGCGTTTACCCGGTTTGCTCCGCGGAAAAATCCGTGGTCAGCCCGTCGACAACCGTAAAGAATGCGTACGACCGGAACGAAAAACCGACTTTACGGCGCCGAAACCGCCCACCGTTCGCGTGTCCGTTTTTAATTTAATGCTCATTTGCCACTTGCCATCGTTGCTATATCATTATCTTCGTTTTCTTCAACCATCTACCTTTTTATTTGTTTATCTTACTGATTTTCCATCCACCTTTCTTCTTCCTTTCTATACGACTAACGACTAAAATCGGTTACATCCGATATTTTTAAAACAGTTTCAGCGATATCGAGTCACAGAGTTTCCTTGTGAATTTTTTATCAAAATAACGGAACGTTAGGAGAAACGCTTGGATACCGAGGAGGATCGAGAAGAACCGCTAAAAATGGTTTGATAAAACAGGTTTCTCTTTTTCACTCAGCAACGTCGAACTTCTATCGCTTTCACGAAGTCTGTTTTCGCTATCCGTCGAAGATCGTTCGAGGAATGTTGTATCCGTTTTATCATTGGCAAAATATAGTATTTGTCGCTGTGAATCTAGTAGAGATCTAATCTGGCTATTAAAAATAGAAAACGTAACTGCAAATTATATATTTACGTTAGGAAATATCTATCGTGGAAAATCGAGGGTTTGCCGGAATTTACCGAAAACTAAGCTAATTTACGTTTGCTTCCGTGGGTTTAACGGGTCGGTATCGGAGAAGATAGGGAGCTGGCAAAATCGACAAGGAAGCCACGACTTTGTACGGTCGATTGGTTACGCGTGCCGCGCTTTAGGGGTTTCGCGTTATTGAGTCGTAACGCTACAGACGTGGGCGAAGTTCAACGTTCACGACTGTAACTTTTCAAATGGAAATGTCGTCAGGAGGGTGTTTTTTTCGAAGCAGCCGCCGTTTTACGAGGTTTCGTAACACGCACAAAGTATACAAAGCCAACTGCATAGTAAAGTAGATATATTTGACGCGTAAACTAGTAAGAGGAATGAAAATTCGTCCAAGGTCTAGCAGTTATTTGAGGCGAAGAAGATCGTGGGAGACGTTATTCTTTAAGATTCCAGCGTTTTCGTTGCTATTCTCTGACAGATTATTAATTTAAACGAAACAAAGGAACGAAAGCAAACGCGAAGACAATTTTGTCAACATGGGACTTGTCGACGACGTACCGAACCAGAGAACTGCATCTTTGTAAAAAATTGAAAATGCAGCGGCACACGAGCTAGACTGATCGAACCACGTGTGGTCCTGCCTCGGAGTATCAATATCGTAGGACACACACATACTGTAATAATAACTAAACTCCGGGCAGTTACCGGTACCCCCTCGAT
Organism: Bombus pascuorum; assembly: GCF_905332965.1. NCBI lineage: Eukaryota > Metazoa > Arthropoda > Insecta > Hymenoptera > Apidae > Bombus > Bombus pascuorum. Next base: position 1,201,611 of record NC_083488.1, on the reverse strand, counting down.
CAGTATAAATAATCGAACGCGATCCTAAGGTGACCAGTATCGTCAGTCCGAGTCACGTGCGATCACAACAGCGAATCAGTTAGTATCGAGCGTCTTAGCGAACGTTCTTTGTATCTATTATTATCTCAAAATACACGATCGACCATCTCTCCCACAAAAATATGGCTGGTCGGGTTCTTCCCCTGTACTCTTCGTATATTTATTAACTACATACGTACATATGCGTATCGATTATTATATCCGATATTTCGTACATCGCACGTTCATCGCGCGTATTGTCACGTCAATGGTATAACAACGACCTTACGTCACATCTTTAGCGATTAGAATTCGCATCGTCCGTTCTACTCGCTGGCGTGAAATTAACAACTCGCTCGATACGTAGCAAACGGCTACTATACTGCGAGGATAGTTGCGTCCAGACGCTGTTATGGCTGCAAGTGCAAAGTCGGAAACCCGATCCGGCTTTCATCTTTTCCGCGTACATCGTTGGCGGGACTGACATTGATTCGTGTTTTATCCGAACCCGTTTGCGGCACCAACAACGCGCGTTATTCGATCTTCGTTCGCGCTTGTTCCAAATAGGCGAAGACGGAAGAAAGGAAAAGCGTTTCTTCCATACGCGTTCTTATTATATTCCTCGAAGAAACGTAATTTTCAACGAGCAATCGATCGATCAATCGTATCGAGCTATATTCTTTGTCGATGGAACGAAGGCGGGGCTTGCTCTCTTCCGACCAGTGTCTGCTTTCCGTGAAGCTAAAGAGCAAAATTTCCGTCATTATAAAAATGCCTCGCTATCGAGTGGAAACTTTGCGGTTCTTACAACGATGCAAATTTGTGTGGAACAGGTTTACGCAGTGTGTAATTAGAAAAAAGGATATACGCGAGATACGTAATCTCTCGGAACGAGATGTAATTACAGCGAGTTTAGAAATATTGTGGTTCGCTTACTGACAAGCAACCAGAATCTTCGATTATCTACACTTGCCAAGTGCGTATTAAGCGATCACACCCGTTTCGTTTGTCCCATTCCACGCTAATGTTCGACCCAAGTTATACATAGCATACAGCGTGTGTACGCGCAGTGCGTTAACGCGTACTAACGTTTAACGGTAAGAATCGCGTACGGGTAATCGACTGGCACGATATTCCTTAGAAGATCGTTATGTTCGATTTATTGAAAAATAATATGGGAGGTAAGGAAGATCTTATCGCGTGAATCGTTAAAGACGGGGCAATTTTTCTACGATATTTCGAAATTTAACATCGCGTTCCGATCTCCACCTAACGTATGTCGTTTCCGTAAGAGATTCTTCAAAACGTAAAACACATAAAGCTACGTCGCGATAACTCATATACGATTAAAATACGAGACAATGAATTTCGTTAACGGATCCAACCGCATGATTTATATCCGATTCGTCGCCTCGTTAATTCTTCAGTGCCGGGCTTGGAAAAAAGAAGGAAAGTCCCGATGTCTGTTGCATACCGTCGTTTATAGCAGCGATAAACGTGGAATACCACGAAACAGTAATTTCATTGAGCTACGTGTGCATCGCGTGATTACAGAAACGATCTCATTGACCCTCGAATAATGTAATTTATCTCGCCGGATATATTTGCGCATTCGCGAAGGGTGCGAACCAGAAATAAGATTGTCCAATTCTGCGAACCAGAATACGATTTATGTACTTTCCTGAAGGGGGCAAACGTATTTGCCGTTCAACAGCCTCACCATTGATTAACATTCCTCACACTTTGCCAACCGACGAAGGTTGCTTCGTTCGTACGATTTTACTCGTACAGGTATCGATTATGCATAATAAAGTTTATCGAGAGCCGAGCATTTCCTTCGAATAGATAATCGAACATTTGTGATGACGATAATAATATTAATAATAATGATAATTGTCAATAATACGTATAGCGAGATGTACGTGGTAGAAAGAATAATAATAATAATAATAAAAGACGAGGGTAAAGTTGACAATGGAACGGAATATTGATCCGTGCTGTTTCGCGTTTATATAAATCGTTGCGCTGTTATGTTGTTTCGAGGAATTACCTACGAGTTTCTTACGTGCAATTTTGTATAATTTTCTTTCATTTTCAAGCTATAATTATTTTTCGTATCGTGGGAAATATTTAGTTATCAATTCTACATTTAAACGTACTTTCGAAGTTTAAGTCATACGGCCGAGAGATACGCGCAATTGACCGCGAATCGAAAGAGCTTTATCGTTTAGATGCAAACGATAAATGTCAAAAATGTCTTAGACCGTCTACGTTATTGGTCTTTGGTCACTGCTTCAAAGATATCGCTTGTCTACATATTTTCTAGCTTACGAATTAAAAAGAAAAATAGTAAACGAGGTAACTTTTTACCCGCACAATTTACTTTAAAAAGTCTATTTCAGCGTATCGTGATATTCCATTATCTCTTCGTCGACAATTTCATTATCTCGCATCTGGAAAGAAACGGACAAACGTCCTACTCCACTTTCGAGTGGTAGCGTATACGTGTATCTATTAATTGAACTCTAACCATAGTTAAACTTTCTTCGACTATTCGTAGCTTCGATAAATGTGGAGCAGCACGCGATGCGCCACATCGAGAAACACGTGTTGCACCGTGATTATTCATTCGATGATCGCGTTCACCCTCGAATTCCAGTAGGCGAGCGAGAACGAGCGATCGTGTATCAAACCTGACGCCTAAACAAACCTTTGTGTTTTCCCTGCGAGATTTACGACTACGACGAAAAGGGGGGTCGATGCAGACGATTTTTTCCACTGTCAACAGCTCGAACGAAGAATGCGCGGGCGAAATTATTGAAATCATCGTATCCCTTTTATTCTGGAACCGGTCAATATACACGGAGACATGTGGTCCCTGTTAACCCTGTCCGCGCCAATTCAACCTTCTTCTGACCACGCAAGGGCTTTGCTCGCTAACCGACAGTCCACGTATTAACTTTCACGTTGCAGGCTGACATTCAGCCGTTTGAAAAGTTTACTTGCAAAATTAGAATTGACGTATGTTTGTTCGGTCGAGTTTAGGCGATTAAGCTTGTTTCAGTTTGTTTAAGCGTAGACTTCGCCAGAGATTCAATTGTTGGTAAAATACTCCCGCCGAGTTCAAATTGATTACATTCGAGAAAGGAATAAAATGGAAAACTGTAAAAATAGTTTGTCCATACGTATGAGATAGTTAGAATAAAATAGCGTTTAAAAGGTTCCTTGTACAACTTTGTTACTCTTTTGTTTCTTTTACCAAGTAGCGCGTCAATCGATATTTTGGGAGTTTATTTTGTCGTTAGCTTTGCTCGCTTACGGTTAGACGAGTGTTACAACACGGCAGTTTCTACGCATCTGACGCGAGTAGAAACAACTAATGCGCGTATATTATTGACTTCTATTCCTGAAATTCTCGATTATTATTATTGGTCGTAGCTACCTATCAGCCTTGACATCGAATCCTAGAGAGAACGCTTGATATTTCTCTCGTCGATAGTTTTGACTTATCAAAGAATTTATCGTTAAATGGAAATTTCAAGTTTGTAACAGCGGAATTTAATTCACGATACATTTCCTGTATTTGTCCAAAGTACTTTGAATCTTGAAAGAAACGTTCTCTCTTCCTGTATAACTTTTATCGTATCCGAAGTTAATAAACATACACAATTAATATGGAAATATACGACACTATTGAATGTTTCAATCAAATTATACGTAACAGGGGATTGGACATTTGCGCACGCATGTCATTTTTCGATTGTTAGGCTTCTTCGAAATCATCAAGACTCTCGATAAGACTTTCAAGTTAATGTCTCTTCTCAGCGTCAATTACAGTCGTCGATATCCCGTTTAATCTGGTAAATTATGGTAGTTGCATTGACTTCGTGTGTAATTTTTCGATCGACGATCCAGTTGTAATATATATCGATCGGCATACAGCGAGCTATTTTGCGGATATTATTGGCACGAGTGTGGAAATCTGTTCCTTTCAATACTTGCAGGTTAATAGTAGGTCTGTAATTAATGAGAAGCAAAGCTGCAATTTGTCAACTAAATTATAGTGGATGTCGAATCGGATTATAATCCCACGAGTGGCACACAATTACGATATCTACGCTCGTTACTGTCTAATTAGACTCGTGCCTCGGGCGGTATCGTATCCGATGCCAAAAATATTTCTATTTTTAATATCTCCAACGTTGCAACGTATCATCCGATCGGAACGTACGAAAAATACCGAAAAAATAAACAACGTTTCATGCGCATCAACTTACGAGTAAGAAATTACTATGATCGCAATGACATTGTACGTATACTGCAATGCCATCATCATAGATTACGCGTTATCATTTAGTAAAAGGTTTCTCGTCTTACGAACAACGCTTAGTCTGGAAGCGCGAAAATCTTTTCAATATACGTACTTAACGTAATGACACGCTCAAGGCCGATGTAGCCGATCCTCTCAATACCGTTTACCACGTAAATTACGGTATAGATGATGTAATTTCATATAATTTCCCTTTCCTGCGCCAGATATACATTATATTTTTCTATAAATATATAAATATATAAATATATATATATACATACGTATATAACATAAACGTACGTTATATAAATGCGACGCGTTCGACGATGTACGTATACGTAGGAAACGTGACTGGCTAGTTTCAGTCAAGTTTGGGCATCTCGACACATTCTTTTCGATAGAACGAGATCAACTTCTACGTGCAAATGATCAAAGTAATCAGGCAATCGGGGGAAACCGGGAGTAATTTCGCGGAATCCTCGCTCGCATCTTCGAGAGCCGTTCGAGGATTAGAAATTATCCGTGATTGCGAGGCGAGAAAGCGTCAGGTTTTTTGTAACCTGGGTAGACCAATTCGCATTTAAACGCGGCTAATATCCTGAATCAAGATCGGGCAAAAGATCAAGATCGATTGATTTATAATAATCTGGCGTTCGCTATGATTATATTTTTGTTGCACTTGGGACGACTCATTGAATATGCGAGTTACAGCGTCAACCACTCCGGGCTATGCTCATGACTTACGAGCTCAAAACAGCAATGTGTACCTACGATGTATCGCATCGATTCCTTTCAGTTTTCTGCATGTTTCGGATAGTCGGCTGATTTATAAACAAAAATCACGCGAGAAAAATACGACGAGTTCTTAATCTCTTGACTTTTACGCGATTCGATGGCCAGAAAGCAGTGGATAACTTCAAGACTGATAATTTTAATATTAACCTGAAATTATCTATTGTAATCCGAATATAATCTGAAGCGGGAAATATCTCGGTAGATTCGTAGACGCGAGTCTTGCGAAAGTAAACGACAAACCCAAGATTTTTCGTAAGAAACGAATAATGTTATCGATGCTTTTCTTAACGTTCCAGAGGATGGCAAAGACACATTTAATTTTTAAATCAAACATACAGAATTTTTTTTATTATCTATATATATATATATATATATATATATATATATATATATATATATATAGAAGCTGGCACGTAACGATATGTTAGTAGATCGGATCTTTCTTCGTCAACCAGGAGCAAAATAAAGAAATAATATACTCGCATGAGTACTTAATTAGTCATAAAACTAGATGGCCTTCTTAAAGGAAATTTGCATTATCAACGTGACCAATCAGTAACAGTAATTAAAGGATTTTTTAAAAGTAGTTACTCAAACAGCATGAGCGCGTGTTTAATTTAAATTTGCTCTATTTTTGAATCTCGATCTGAAACTAGTTGACAAATAAAACCAATTGAAACGATTATTTATCGTATACCATAGAAATAAATGGTATTAAAACAGGTATCTAAACAAAAAGTGAAAATATCCAGTCTTCAGTGGCATTTCAGTCTCTGTTCGTTTCTAAATACGAAATAGTAACTACGAAAAACATTCCTGCTCCATCGTATTTGGCGTTATAGTATTTGATCGATTAGCTTCGAGTACATTGAATGTCGTATCCTTTATAATAGTAGGTTTCTTCCTGCGATTATACAAAAATACGTAGATACATACTATCGTGAAAACGAAGCGTAGAAAACAGCTGGTAAGGGAATCGTTCATTGGAAAATGAGGCTCTATGCAAATATATGTTTGTACTTTTTATAAGCGCTGTATATGAAAAGAAGGAAAGGTAGAGATAAAATTCCAAAAAGTTGAAATTAATATCGTCGAATAAAAGGTACACGACCAACGAATTACCTTTCGACCAAGATGCATTGTCAGTAGACTCGATTATAGACGGTTCGAAGCAATTTGAGAAGTTAAGAGTCGCCGCGTCGCGCCACGTCGTGGACGAAGATTCACGTAAACGCTTAATTCTTGCGGAGTAGAGGCGCTTCGACAAAGGCAAAAACGGCTGCTGATAACCGATCTTTTACAAGTAATTCCAGTGACTTAAAGCGAGAGAAGAGCATGTAATTCCCGTTGAGTACATACGCGTGTTGTTGCCAAGTTTAAAGCGGCCGATCACGTAACTTCGTAACGAGCCTTTTCCTCTGGCACACACGAGCGAACTTCGTGGCTTAAGCGCTGGTAACTACAGAAGTCAAATCGCGCGTTTACGAACATTTATCGGTATATACGAAGTCGTTCGATTTTAAAGCAATGGTAATTACTGTTATCGATTCGGTCGTTATTTCAGAGAATGCGTCAGTATGGCGAACCATCCTAGACGGCTGCTATTAAATAGAAACTGCCGTTCCTTTTCACCATTTCGAAACTTCGTTTCTCCTTCGTTTCGTTATTTTTCAGCAGAGTATTAATTGCCCGCCGATATTAGCCGACACAGGCACAGCTAGTATCTCTAATCGCTAGATAATTTCCTTTAATAGGTAGATAAGTGATATCGCTTGCCTGATACTCGTACTTGTATTAGTAAATAAAATTCCGCTAGAACTTGAAAAGTTTATTAAGCTTCCAATTTTTTTACGTGGCAGGTAATTATACATATATGTATATAGGCGTTTAATTCAATAAATAAAATCCAATTATATCTTTCTAAATCCTGTGGAATCGGAATAATATATTTAAATAAATTCGGTGTTAAAAAATGCAACGGTCGTTATCGTACCTAGAAGATTCGCGTGAATGATCTTAATGACGATCTCTGAAATATCACGGTGCGGAAACTCTGCTCAAAGGCTTCGGTCGCAAAATAAGTCTTTCCCCTTGACGACGGTATGAATCAATGTCCGCGCTAAACGTGAAAATGTCGTCAAATTAAGACGACAGAATCCAGAACGGGACGCGACTTAATCATCCGTCAGGGCGGTTACCTGTCTCCTTCCGTGACACGTGCATGAGTTGCGTGCATGCGTGCATCCATTGGGTGATGTGCCCGGTTGCGCGTGCGCACAACGAGAATGCATCGTGTTCGAAGGTTCACGCGGGGTCAAAGTCAACTGGTTCCTAGCCCATATTCAGCGTGCAACGAATACCGAAGTGCAATTGCGTCACCGTTCCATTCTGCATTCGTGTGATCCCCCTCGAGCACCATAAATTACCGTCGCGTCGCGTCGCGATGTCTCGTTCACCGCGCAGCCAACTGCACCACTCACGAGGCAAAACGTACTCGTCTCATGGCCAGGATTCTCATTTTTCTAACCGTTCTTGCACCTCGTTAGTCTCGTTACGTCTTATCGTTTCTCCTTGTGTTCCTTCGCGCCGCGACCCTCCAACACAAATTGGTTAAATCAGTTTGTCGATCGATGCTTACGATCGAAGCGAACCGATTTCATTATTTTACGACGTCTCTTCTCGTCTTTTTCGGAAGATCTTTCCGTTTGTACTTGTTTTTTTTTTTTTTTTTTTTTTTTTTGTAAGGAAAAACCAGTTCGAAAAGCAACGAGCAAAGAAAGACAGGAAGTAATCCTTAGGTTTAACCGTTTATCTTTCGATTGGTTCTCCGTCGTTGTGCGAATTCGAAAGAAAAATCGACGTCGTGTCATTAATTTTAGTCGTTTATGTTTTACGCTCAACGCGTGCATCTTAGTAACATTCGCGTATACGTATTGCTGCTGTAAGTCGATTCGAGTATCGGCACATTTACGAACGATACGTGGCACAAGCAGACAGATTTATTTTATAAATGACGAGTAACCGATTTAATCGGTTCATTCCCTTCGTGTTATACCGGATGTATAATAAATCGATAGCATTAAAAGATTACACATTTAGTTGGCGATCGTTCATCATTTAGTTCACGTTTTACGTTCGTGGTATTACTCGCACCTCGAGTATTACCTACTCATCGTTACAAATTACAAATTTGAAATAACAAATCACGAGGTTAATATATAGCAGCTAATTATTCGGTTCTTGAACGTTACGCGATACAAACAACACATTGATAGCATCAAATAGAAACTTCCTCGCAGATTTAGCTCACGACTGTTACGTTTGTACCATTATCCGCACCCCAAGTGTTACTCATCGTTGCAAACTACGACGTTAATATAACCTGGCCCCGTTCGTTCCTTTAGCTTTACTAATTTTTATCCCGTTCCAACACCATTATCCGCTATCAAGAAACAGAAAACGACCTACAACCCTTTTAATTCCCATCGAAACTCCTAATTCGTCTGCTCTCGAATAATCAAAATCTCAAGATCCGCGAAAGCAAAAGGACAAACAGATCCTTAACTCTCGAACGTATCAAGAAACCACGAACGCGTCATAAAGTCGGCTTGTACACGTGGGAAATCTTAGTACGGCTGTTGCATTTACTCGTTCGTAACCCATTAAGAACCGAGCGAAATTATGCGTAAAAGTTGCGCTAAAACGCAACGCTACTACAAAAGTATCGAACAAAGAAATTTATCGTTCTGCCAGGTTAGGAAAAAGAAGAGACAGATGACTCGCAAAAGCCGTATTTCGATAGCGCGTTTCATCGTGCTCTCCTCGTTACGTTACATAATAACAACGCGAGCCAGCACGTCGCAAGTAAGCGATCAATCTCGTTATTTCAATGACGTGTACCCGTTTCCGCGAGCCGTTGCATGCACGCAGGTCGTTCGCAGGTGCATATCGCTGTTTACGTCGAACCTATAGAAAATAATGCCCCCGTTCGAAAGAAATCGGCTAATGGAGATCGTAATTTCGCAGTGCCACCGGTGGTGACCCGCTGTTTTACGCCTAAACGAGAAGAAACTTTACGACTTTCGGTATTATTATGCCCTGTTTACCATTTATTCTTAGCAGATTTATCTTTAGTGCGGCGTGAACTGTTCGAATCGATGCTTTGTGCGTGTGTATCGTGTTGCAATTGATATGCTAGGCTTGTGTCGTACGTTGCTTTAGAATAGAACCGATATATGTAATTAGTTGTGAGACGTCTTTCGTTGTAGCGTAAGTTAGTCGCAGTGTACATGGAGACGCGTGTACCTATACTTAAGGAAAATACTCTACGCAATTCTAAATAAAATCTCGTAGCTGTTATTTAACTTTTATACGCCTTACACGTTGAATATAATTTATTTCTCTGATAAATAGCAGTGGCAGGAAAAACGTACTTGATATTCGTTGTAAGGAATAAAATTAAAGAGTCGAACGATGCACCGTGATATATTTGGTTCGCAACAATCGGAAAATGATGGCGATGCATCGTAATACTCGCGGAAACTCATCGAAAACTCGTTCGCGCGATTAACTGTATTTTACGCAGTATCAAGGAACTCGGAAACTCCGTTTTACGCGCATATGTGTCGCGAATAGGGAATTTAATGCACACTAGTACACGGCCACTTCTCCAACCGTTGAGTAAAAGCTGTTACATCGCTGTTAACGGTGTCTGGACGTTTACGATTACCGTGATTTCTGGCCGGTCGAATTTTACCGTGCATTCGATTCTCGATATCCGAACGACGATATCTTAATGCTTCCAGAGCGTTCTCTTTTATTTGGGTTAGGTTTGCTCGCCGTTCAGACTCTAGCACGCCTAGTGTCTCGCGCCTGATAGCGACCATGCAATTTCAGTACGATTCGAGAAGAAATTCGATATTTAAACGGAATATCTATTTATCCAAGGTACTATTTGTTCAGATAACGACGAAGTAAGTTAAAGTTAACCTTTACGCCGTGATATTACGGTCGAACGCTGCTACGTTCTCCTTTACCGAAACATTCGCTTTTAATCCATTTTCTGTCAAAATGTATTCTCTTTCACCGTACCAATTCACAACGATACGCTACGTATTACACTCGTACGTATATGTAATACTTATAAAAGGAATTGGAAATTGAAGAGTCTCTTTATCGAATCGGTAAAGGTTAAGCTTCTCTCAGATTGGCAAAGTTGAATCCGAGTGATTTAAATTCAAGCAACTCGATATCACTTTGGTAACGTTAATCCGATATTCGCTTAACTTGAAATATCGTTGCAAGGACAAGGCGATATATATGCGCGTGTCCTTCTTTTGCGAGGTACACAGATTTTATTCTCTGTTCTTCGAACCCGACGTCGCTGCGGTGACTCGCCGCACACCGACGGTCCGACGCCGGCTTTAAAAGTAGCCGCAAAACTGTTGCTTCGTTTAAATTCTGAATGAAAGAATATACGAAAGATCGAACTTGGTTCGAAGCGCGTTTCGAGTTGAACGAAATAAGAGTAATTCACGCGGTAGTAAACGTTAGTAAAATGGTTTCAAGTTTCAAGTTTTCAACTGGGAAAACGGAGAAAGACGCACGAGAACGAAGCGAGAACGCAGCGTCGAAAAAATCGCACGCCCGTAGTCGGCCTAATATTTTTAGCTTCGTTTCTAATCCTGGTATATTAGTCGTTTCCTAGTACGTATCAGTCGGCTAAATTAAGTTTTAATCTCAAGCGCCTATTCGCTTTCCGCCGCAGGTACACGCTCCAAAGCCAATTTATCCGATTTCGAAGAATTTCAAAGTCGAGTCACTTGACTCGTATGAACAAGATCTTGAAGTTTGGCTTTTTCGAATTCGAACGCCCAATCCGACTAATTCGAGCGAAGTTTTAAAAGGCTAGAGAAATTTTCGCCGCGCAAACCTTCCCTCTGTTATTCGTGAACTCTACGCGGGTTCGACTTGTTGTGTCTGCTCGCATTTTATTGTCTTTGTTTTACGGTAGACATTCACGTTTTGTGGAAAATGCTCGCAGTGCAGACTATACAAAGAAACGCGAACTGGATTATTTCGTTGCTTTTGTTTCGTTCCTCCTTCCCTCCTTTTCTTCTTTCTTTCTTCTTAGAACAAGGTCTCGATGAATACAAAAGTGGCTACCCAAAGTAGTATCGCAGAGTACAGCGAAAGTATTTTGGACATTTACCATAAAATATATTACGTGTGTTGTATGTGCAAAACATTTTGAAATTTTATTAGCATTGCAACGTATAAAACGGTATCGAAACGCACCGAATATACGCACGTTCGATGGTTCTTTCTCTTATCGAGCCTTGAAACTGTTCACATATATATTGCCTTCGTGATAGAATCTTGTAGCAATGGACGTAATTTAAAATATAAATACAAGATGTATAGGTGCATACTTGGATGTATAACTGAAACTGACATTTCGCCTACTCTGTCCGTGTAAAAGTGATAAACGTTACGCAACAATCGTCATACTATTAATATTCGATATCGTACAAAGATATTGGAAAAAATATTATTCGAATACGCATTACGCATTCCGTATTTTAAAATTAATTACTAAATCGTAATATCACAGAAATATATCGAAGTCTCCATAACGATTGAAAAAAAAAATTCCATTAGTCCTGTTCCATTAATAATAATAATAAAATAAGGCAACTTTCATCGGATAATTTTTATCATACTTGTAATAGATACAGAAATGATACCGTGTACGAGTATAAACAGGACATGCTGTTATTGTACATGTTATTTTAGTTAATTATCTCGTTATTTATGTACACCCTTGGACAAAAAGATAGCACATGTGTGCTATCATTAATTTCTCATAGATAGAGTCCGAATTTCCCAAGTTTGACGAATGGCATATAAACAGTACCTTGTAGTAATAAGGTATATGAGCTTGAAACTGTATCTTCGCTATTCCTCTTGTATTTATCAACAATGATTGTGAAATCCGGTCGGCGAAATGATAGCACACCAAGCATTTTGTTTCCATTCCTTAGTATTTCTGTGTATTCTGAGTGGTGTAGACGTAGTGAAAAGTAGAAGAATTTCATTAGAAACCTTACAAATTTCGATTCAAACAATGGGACGTGGAAAACAGCTAAATAGTGAAGAGATTCAAACAGTTTTGAAATTAAAGAAAGAAAACTTTACTATTTCTAAAATTGCAAAAGTTCTCAGTAGAAGTCGGAAAGTCATTTATAATTTACTGAAAGATGTAAATAATTATGGAACAAAAAAAAGCAGTGGGAGACCTTCCGCGATTAGTACTCGTGAAAAACGTGCAATTTTACGTGCCGCGTCAAATTCGCTTCTCACGTCACGTGAAATTGCAGAAAAAGTTGGCGTAAAAACTAATCCTCGGAATGTCAGACGTGTACTACAACAATCCGCGCACATAAAGCGGATGAAATTAAAACGAAGACCAGCTCTAAAGCAGATTCACAAGGAGCATCGATTATATTTTGCAAAAGAACATATACGGTGGAACAAGAAGTGGAGGAAAGTTATATTTACAGATAAAAAAAGATTTAATTTAGATGGCCCAGATGGATTCAATTTTTACTATCATGATGTAAGAAAAAAAAAATTGTCACAAATACGGCGTCAAATGGGTGGAGGTAGCATTATGCTTTGGGCAGGTATTGGGTATAACGGAAAGACTGATTTAATATCAATTCGCAGCAAGATGAATGCTATAACCTATCGTAATTTGATACAAAATCAAATTGCAAAGTACGCAACACATATTGCGAGACAAGATTTTATTTTTCAGCAAGATAATGCTGCAGTTCACACCGCTAAGGTTGTGAAAGAATATTTTTCAACAGAAAATATTGCAGTTTTGGACTGGCCTGCATGCTCCCCCGATTTAAACATAATCGAAAACTGTTGGAGTAAATTAAGCAATGCCGTTTATAGAGAAAATAGGCAATTTGAAAGTATTAATCAGTTAAAAAAGTGCCTTGAAGAGGAATGGAGAAATATATCGCTGGATTATATTAGAAAACTATATCGTTCTTTGCCGAAACGAATGCTGGAGGTGGTGGAGAATAAGGGAGGATCCACACATTATTAAATTTTAAAAGGTTTTTTATTTTTGTACAATTTAGTAGATAATAAACACTACAACTTTTGAAAGTGTGCTATCATTTCGCCGACCGGATTTCACAATCATTGTTGATAAATACAAGAGGAATAGCGAAGATACAGTTTCAAGCTCATATACCTTATTACTACAAGGTACTGTTTATATGCCATTCGTCAAACTTGGGAAATTCGGACTCTATCTATGAGAAATTAATGATAGCACACATGTGCTATCTTTTTGTCCAAGGGTGTATATATTTATAACCAATCGAATCTCTGATCGAATTTGTTTCTTTCAATAATTTTCTCGTCATCTTTCGTAAAACGAAGCTATATCAGCGTATCAACGCACGAAGTCTGTACATCTTCGAAGCAATACGATTTTTGCGCATTATCAAAAATATATTACTTCGTTTACGACGTGAGCTATCAAGAGTTGTTTGCGAACCGCAAGCTTGACGCGCGATATTAATTTAATTTCCCGCAATTACGCAAATGACCGTTTTTCTCTTCGGGCAGCATCCTATCAACTTAATTAAGAAAGAACAAGGAACTTTCAATTCGTCGACGAGTCTGAAATCCACTAAAAGGAAATGGAGCAGCTTCGCGATTTCAACTTTACGCGTAAAATTATACCAGTTTTGCGCTCGCTATAGTCTTACGCTGCTACACGTTATCTCGCCTTCGTTAATATTCTATCGATTTTCTTTTCGTCTCAAAAAGCATCCTATCGATGTACGAAAAAACCATCAAGTTTCTCAAACGATACCCACAAGGGTCCGTTACAATATCCACAATTACCATCGAGGTTTTGTAAACCGTGGGCGATTACTTCTCGTAAAACGTTGTCACGCAAATGTTCGTTATGGTACGATAAAATATATGCGAAAGTATACTGTATATATTTATTCGCGCAAAATATCGATCGTTTTCTATCACGTTCTAAATTACGATATATCAACGGTGTCCCATATCTCAACCTGCAAAGAACAAACTTCAACCGCCAACCGAAACTCGACTATTTGCATTCTCTTCGTGACACGGTAAAACTTCGCGGACATCGTTTCCTCTGATTCAAATTAATCACCTAAACTAGTCGCGAACCAATGAATCCAGACTAGACGTACGCGTTAGCGAAGTTGTACGTGCGCCACGTGACAGTTTCGTAAAGTCCATCGCACTATTCACCGCTTCTATTCTAGTTCTTCCGACCGGCCATTTCTGCACGCGTCTGTGACTCTAATATAATTGAATGGACGACCGCTGCCTTCGTCTATCGCCTCGGTTTTCCATCCATCATCGCCACAGAACCGAGTCTTCCGTCCCTTTTCAAAGGTACTTCGGTGTTTAACTGGGACGAGACCAGACATTCCAGGTTATCGTCCCCTTTTGCGATCAACCGTGTAATGGAAACCGCTTCTCACGCGGAATACGCGTTCCTCCAACCAACCATCTCTGCGTCTTCCATCTTCGAATCAGAAAACTCCAAATTACAGAAACGACGGATTTTCCGCAATTAAGACGAGACATTTACGTTGTTCTGCACGTGGGACGTAGATACGAGAATATGTAAGATCGTGTAACGTACAGATATGGAATAAGTCTAATTGTTTTTAGTAAAAGAAATTCTTCATATATATATATATATATATTCTATACATTTGAAAAATATAATTGATTGCTAAATATTTGGTTTCGCGAGAGAAAAAAGTCGATTTAAACGCGAGCAACTTAATTTGCCTGCAGAGTGTAAAAAGACCTTGTTTGTGAAGAATTACCGTGTCTTGAGTATAATTTAATATTTCTTTGATATTTTGCCTCGTGTTACGTAACAGATACGTTCTCTTAATTCGTCGTATTTGGCTTTACGATTGACAATAAAGATATGTACAAGATACAGCGCATATGTCGTATTTGTGTAACGTATCGTACCGTAGAATTTTGTTTTGCTAAGTTTGTTTGAATAAGGTGCGCGCGTGAGAGCAGTCTTATTCAACAGAGTTTCATTCAAGAAATTATTCATAATAAATTAGTTCCTAGAAGAGAGTTAAATATTGTAACATTGGAAACCGAGTAATTATTTTTCTTGCATATCATTGACATGTTTCGGTAAAGATAAAAAATTTCAAAGACGACTTAGGATAACGAGGACAAGAGGCGCGAGAGCTTAAGATAGAGTGGAATGTAGGCTGTCATCGTTTGAAATAGAAAACGGTACGTACTTCGTTGAAAATTTTGTGTATTTCTGCTGTGTTTTTTAAACAAAGTATAGACTAATCGCGCCACGATCTAATAATCGATAAACGTATATACTCTAACTTTTACGACGTATTTTAAATCTGCTACGCGATACTCTTAAATTGCATTGTATGAAATAACGAAAAAGAAGTTTTTCAAAGGTTTGACATATGTGTGTGTACGAAGCACGATAAAATGATGACGATAAAACGATATAAAAGCGTTATGGGTTGTTATTACGGTAAAGTGAGTTCTAATAAATCCAGATAGTCGTAAATTAGAAGATAATTAATCCGTTGTAATCCGTTACATGCTCGATAAAGTTGTAAAAATGTGTAGGTTTGTCGCATTACGCGTTACACGAAGCCGAGCGTTCTAGTCAGAGACTTTTGTTGCGTGGCAAATTCGTTCCAAAGGTTCTACACCGTGGAATGTAGAAATCTAGATTACGGATTAGATATAACAAATGTGAGAACGCTGAACCTAGTGCCGAGAGCAAAGCTACCATTATAGCTACTACATACCACATACAAGAATACTAACATGTCTTACAATTATTTCGGCTTAGATACAAGATGTAAAATGTGAATATTCCTGTTATTAGTTTATTCGTTCGTTTGTAACGTTCGATCAACCTTCAATTTCTATTCTTTTATTTCTATCGCTCTAAACGATAAACCTTTCGAACAAATGCAAAATGCAAATGCAAAATTAGACGATTAACGCAAAGGTTCACGTTCTTTCGAGATATACAAGCCCGCTACGTCGACTAATCAGCAGCCATCGTTTTACGTAAGTAGGCGAAGAAACGCTTTTTTGACCCCGGGGTCCGACGCGTTAAGCCGGCTAAAAAATCGGACGAGTGCAACAACCGAATCGTGTAGCGACTGATTCACCACGCGCAGGGCCAGTGGGAAAGGCGTGTGGTCGATGAACGAAAGCGAAAGATTTACCGTGCCCTAATCGCTGCATGGTAATTTGTGGAACTCGAGGACTCGAGGACTCGAGGACCGGAGGAGGCGGCTGCGAACAGCTAATTGAATTAGCGAATTAATTGCGTTATTAGACGCCACGGGGGCTAACCTGTACGGGCACGCATACCAATAATCATAAATCACCGGATTGAATTTTGAATGCCGATTCTGCAGGCTCTCGAGCCATGAGACCACTTCGAACGATCCACGCGCCTCGCACACTCGTTTCTCTTTTTTCCAGCTTGCTCGCTTTATATCACTGCTCGGTAATTCGGAGGTGTTAATCGTTTAATAGGTGAGGCATCGTTGGTCGTGTATTTTCGGGGACGTAGATTGATGGGATGGATTCTCTGGACGCCTTTGGAGTCTTCCTTTCTAATTCGGTGAGCTATGTGACCGCGCCGATTTTAAGCCGAACGCTTGGGGATTCGGAAATCTCTTTGTGCGCCTTCGGTTTCAACGGAGAAATGGGATTGAATAGAGTCCACTGGATATAGAAATAGACTCGTTGATGGTGACGAGTTAGTTAGTTGGAATTATCGAGAAATCAGGGAAATAAATTAGCGAATAACTCGGATAAGTCAGAACTCGACGACGACCATTCTCCACCGTCGTAATAAATTTAGATAATATCTAAATCATTTTGCTGAGAAATAATCGATCTAGCATGTTCTTGCACAGCCCAACGAATATTACACAGCGAAACGAACAATTTACGAGTTGTCAACTTAAAAACACGTTGCGCTTTTCCAGCTATCATTTTTATTTCGTAGCCCGTATTTTATTTTTCCATCCTGTACGAGCTTCTTAAATTACGATCTATAAATTATAAAGATCAACTTTCACCTACGAACCTAGTCTCACGCGATCTTTCCTATTGACATATAAAACATCGAAGCACTCGACTTGTATAACTCGCGTATTGTGTAATTAAACAACTTCTCGGTTTCGATTTGTTCGACGAATTTTCCAATAACAGTTCGCCGTAAAATTTCTACTTTCCCTACTTTCTAAGTAGACCTGAAAATAACATATTTAATCGTAAATCAACGCGTGCCCGTAAATCTTTTTCGCAAGTGGCTATCGGTTTACCACGACAAGTTCGTTAATTCCTGGAGGAGATGTTTCAGTTCGCGCTACTTCGCGGTCAAGCATGTCGCGTAAATTACGAGATTGCACCAAGTAAGTACACCGAGACGCACGCGTTGCAAGCGAAATTACGCTGTTAGGCGAGTCTAAAAAGTCGAACTAGGACCGGATCGGGCATGCCGTGTATATTTTCGTGTTACCACGTCAAAGAAACAGCGCTCGTAAACTAAACGAAATACGATGTCAGTGTGTTCCACGCGAGAAGATACATCGCTCCGCGATTTTCAGTGGTTCTTAGTTTTGACCATTCTCTCGCCATTCACTCGTCGTTCGATCGCCGCTCTATTAACGCGTAATTTACTTTCAGTATCGATCGACAATGTCTTTTTATCGTAAGACGAATATTCTTTTATTTCCTGTAGTTTTAGGAGTAACAAGTTTTTATTCGAAAAGGAAGTTGCAGATACAAGACGCTGTGTAAGTTTCATATAACTTTCTATAACGGTCCTAAGCTAAGATAGAGGAAATGAATTCGCACATAATACAATAAAACCTAGAAAACGTACGTACAAGACGGCACACGTCTAAGCGTATAACGTACAAAATTTATACTTTAATGAGAAACCGAAATCGACCTTTTAATACGTTTATTGTCTCGTATATTACAACTATTAACTTGTTTCTTTCATAGCAATATTCCTTCATTTATATAATTAAACATACGCGCGTACGTGTCCCCGTTCGTAAGATATTCGTATTGTTGGAAGAGATCGTGAACTATAATTACCAAACGAGGACAAACATTCTCACCCCGTACCATAAACGTCCACCCGTTACGTAAGATATAAGCCGCAAAAAGCCGAAATATTCGAAAGAAGAGTGGAAAGGCGTATCCACCAAGCCCACAACGATACCGTTATATCATTGCCTGGCCCCAGGAAAAGAAGCCAAAGAATCGGAAAGAGAAAGAAAATTTCCAACGAGTAGGTTGTTATAAATCTCTGGCAGAAGCATTCTTAAAATGAGACGTTACTGTCCGTAACCACGTTTCCCTATCGTTTTTCCCATGGGGAAGCTCCTACGAAAATTTGAGAACCCCAAAAAGGGTAAACGTTACTCGGGCCGAACGTCGCGTCGCCCGAAAGGATCCTCCTTCAGGATTATTTAGGAGCATTCCTCGAACGCCCACTGGTCACCCACGAGCCACGAACCGCCCGCGCCACCAAGATCAGGGGAGCCTCTAAAAGTTCGTCCTTTCCAGACACAGCTAAACAAGACGGAACCAGACTAGAGCGACTCTCTGTTAGGGCCGTCCACACTCGATTTTCCACACGCAAGACAGATTACTCGTGCACGACGTACGCTTGCAATTCGTTCCTTTGTGCAACCGCTCTGTTCTTATTGCGTTCGAGCTTTGAGCGTGTTTAATCCGGGTGCTCTCGCGTTTGCTCAATTTCGAAATACTTAACCTCTTTTGCGACGGATTTATTAGGGCCTCTATTTAGAAGAAGACAGTTATTTTATTTCTACTGTATACGTATCTGTGTATGTACGTATCTATATAATGCGTATAAAAAAAGAAAAATATTTCCTTTAACGATGACATCGTTAAGTCGTAAAAAGAGCTTCTTCCGGCGATATCTTATCCAAAGATGCAAGAAAATCCATTAAAATTATAACACGAAAAAGGAAAAGAAGAAACAAGTTAAACGCGGGCAAAATATTATGCTTGAAACTCGACGGAAGATCAAAAGCTTCCTCATCTTCGAGCTTCGATTCTCAAGGCAGGCGACTGCTAAAAATTTTCAATCAACGTAACTTAACTTTTTTATCTCAACCAAGTCGACCATATACCGCCAACCTATTGGCAATATTTCCGCCAAAAATATCGACCGTTCGATTTTGCGAAAAAATTAGAGAAGCTTAAAAAGAAGAAAAGATATGATTTATTGCGCTTCGTGGTTACAAAGGCTGAATGAAAGGTCAATTTCCCTTACTATAAAATTATGCATAAAAAAGCCTGAGATACCACCACCAGCATCACCCATACAGTCTTTTCATAGCAAAGTGATAAGAATTGATCGCTTCCGAAAGGAAAGCATCTTAAAAAAGAGACTTTTACTTCACGCCTATACTTTCTTTTCAACTCCGTTCAAATGTTCCAATTTTACGACTCTACACTGTGCTACCTCGTATATCGGTTCCGCGTTAATATTAATCTTAACTGGCGACAATAACGATTCTGTAACTCAAGATGAACGAAAAAGCAAGTCGATAACCGTCAGAGAGGTGCATTTTCTTTTTCGATGTTCTCGTGCATGGTGATTCAGAAAAAACGTGACTGGATACAAAAAATAATCGGTTTACCAACCGAACCAGCAACGTTACTTGCGGTAGGTCTTACATGCGTGGAACACCAACGATCTCGACGAACGAGAGCGAACGTTCAATTCGGAGAAACACTAATTTTCCATTAAATGCCCCATGGGAAATTCACATGTGCCTCGACATTTTTTTTGGAGAAAATATGTATCACTCACGCTACGCCGATCGTTTCAACGTTTTATTAGCGTCGTAATGGCGATTATATTGGTATCTAAAACTTGAAGCAAAGCTAAAAATGCGTTACACGCGCGCAAAGTGCCGTTTCTTCGAAATTTCAATTTATCGATCATCGATTATCGACTACGTTAAAGAACAAAGTGATACGTATATGCATAAAAGGATAAAAGTCTTGATTTTTGTGATTGTTCAAATACTTTCGTGACGTCCGGTACCGTTGCACGTGACATAAGTTGTCTAGCGTACAAGAACGAAACTGGGAAAAGATGGTTTCGCTGCTGGCGAGGCGCACGAGTTAGACACCGGCAGATATATTTATGTGACACCATGGCCGATAAGGCCAACAGCCAATTAAACTTGAAAGCCAGCCGAACCTCGAGGAACAACCCCCCGCTGCCGTTTGACGTGACTTCAATCACCCGATCAGCTTTTCACTTGCGGCCTTTTGTTTCCCTTTCACCACGCCCCTGCGATGTTCTTGTCACGAGATGATCCTCCGGGACCCTTCCGACTCTTCTTACGAACACGATTTCTCGAGGAGGTTTCTTGATATAGAGGTATACGTTCGAGGATTGGGTTTCCATTGCTCGGTTTCACGCTATATAAAAATATCAGACGTGTCAAAATGACTGGTTTTGGATTTTTCGTTTACACACTTATCGAGAACATATAAACGTTCTTTACAGAGAATTTATGCTAATTTTTATCGAGACGGAACCATGCACGATGCAAGCACACCATCATTTACAAGTCTAACCACACGGTTCAGCCACATTTTTAGCAGCGACGTACCAACGTCAATAAAATCTATGAATCAACGAAAGTTTGACGAACAGAGGCGATATTTACTTAACATTTATTCAAAGCGGTGGTTTGGAGACTGCGTAGGATATGCGAGATTTGAGTAGAAAGTAGCCGACGAAAATACGCATTGAAGAAATAAGCCTTTGTAACGAGAGTTCAGAATTTGTTTGATCAACTTAACAAATTATTCGTAAAACTAATATAAACTTATCGCAGGTAATTTCTAAGTATTCTTCGTTGATATCTTGAAACGTTCAGAATCTAGTAACAAAAGAACGTATAATTTCGTCGGTATTCGAACGATCTATCCATCTATTAAGTTACATATACTTTAATACAGAAAGAATTTATGGACTCGTTTTTCTTGTTACGATGACAAGTTGAAAGCTCCTCGACAGAAAGAAAAGAAAATAATATAGAAACCAAGTCTGACGTTTGATATAAAAGATGTAGGAAACAACGTGGCGTGAAAGGAATCGTATTAACTTTCTCCCCCCGAAATTCCAGAAAGGCAAAATTCGCGAACAACCTTGAACGTTCTCGAGGCGAAGTGGTGTTTCATTGTCAGAAGAAAGGAAAAAGCGAAAGGTGCGCTAAAAACCGCCCACGCCAACCGATTCACGAGCATCGTCCGGCTCGTTCAGCCGAGTTGCAATCCGGGCTGCTGAAGCTGAAACACGATAACGTAATCCGGTTATTCGGCGATTTTCATCCGGAAACATCGCATCGGTGGCATTAACGGCCATTCTCGCAGCACCGGCTCGTTATCTTCGAGCGGACGTTCGACTACGAGTATCCTGTCGGTGCGTTACATCTATTACAGCGTTTTTATCGTCCACCTTCTCCTCTAGCTTTTAAACGTCAGAGCCTTTGTCAGGTCCCGACGCGACCGAATGAAGAAATTTCCACAATGGGCAAAGGAAACGCGACTTGGAGAAAGAAATTTAAACGAGGAAAGAAGAGGATAAGTTTATCGCGCTGGTCGATATTTATTCCATGCATTTCATTTTATTGAGCCAACGAGGATCCTTGGCCCGCGAGTCTCGCGCCTTAACTTCTTCTCGGTGTTTTCGAGCGCCATAACCACACGACCCTACTCTATCTCGCTCTTTGCTCGACCCTTCTCGCGTTAATTTATACGCACCTACTTCCTGCAGCGATAAGCGAGCCTGTCTCTCGTGTCTCGTCTCGTCTCGTCTCGTCTCGTCTCGTCTCGTCTCGTCTCGTCTCATCACATCGCATCGTAGGAACTTCGCTTTCGACGCACTCATCGCGTGGGCTGAAAATCGTTTCGTGAATGCCGCGTGATCCTCCTGACGTCTCATCTCGCGGCACTTTTGCCGTATCATACGTCCCATAACGTGCGAGCGACGAATGCTTAAAAATAGATTCTCACTTTGATTAAAGATAATCTACTTTTAATGGAACTGGTCAGCAACGCTCAGACACGCGTATCGAACGATGACTAACCATCAGAATTTTTTCATTATTTCATCAACGACGTAAAGAACGACGTTTTGATTCGGCGAAACAACGGTCCTTTATCGTCACGCGGAACACCTAGCAAAGGAAATTGTTGAACTCTGTATTTGAATTTAAAGATCGTCGATAGTTTGGATGTTGGAATACAACGATATTACACGCATAGCACAAATACTCTTACACAGGCATTTGAACAGGACACTTACACAGGTCATACTCGTTACCGTATAGAGAGTGGGGTTCGAAATATTTAAGGGATCATGGGTCACTACCTACGTCTAGTCTGAGAGTAACTGGCCAACAATCAACGATTCTTGCATACGTTGTTAATTATATCACTCGCTTATATACATTTGGTTCTGTAGTTCTGTTTAATAAATATCACTGAATATTATTTTAACATAAACGTCCTCTCTTCCACGGATTATTAATCTTAACTTTAAGATTAAATTCTAACATTGCAGACGATCTTTCGTCTGTTCGAAGAAAGAGTTCAATTTTGCTTTAACGTGTAGTTACGATACGATATAAATCTTTTCCGGCAATATTTAAATTAATTTTTGTTTCATTTATTAAATTCACAAAAAAAGAAAAGACTTATAGACACCGAATTACAAGTAGACGAGGCTATACAGGACACGAAACATAGTCATTTATACGTATCATGCGACGGGAGATATTAGAAGCAATAAATAAGCCCAAATTGATACGTAGTAATAACATATAGTTAATACAGATAATAAATACAGTTCAATTAATATGAAGAAGTAGAATCGAATTCTGAGTGCTTTAACCATTAGGAAGTAGCACAATCTGTTGCAAGCTTTCCCGAGTAATTGGTACATATCTAAGTATTTGAATCATAATTTTCTTGCTACCTATATGTCTAGTTTCTCTCTAATTTAGGTCACGAGGAATCCACGTTGTCTATTAAAAAATTCTAAAATTAAAAGCTCCTCTCGCCAGCACCATTCGCAGAAGCAACAAAACAGGATCGCACCGAAGGAAACCGACCTACTACGCGAACGTACACCGCCGCTGCTGTTCATCCGCACACTTATTGTCACTCGATTACTTAACTTGGATCAAACAGTACGAAATAACAACGAGTTAATAATTACAAATAAACAGGAATCCCAACAGTTATAATCAGAATTAAAAAAAGTTGTAACTTGTATAGGAATTATAATATTTTATCTGGGAAATTAATCTAGAAATAAGGATCTCGTCGAACAAGAAAATATCGGACTGTACCATGTTTGGTCTACTGGCCTTTAAAAATCAGTTTAACCTCGTCGTAGTATAGCTACCGTCGTACGTAATCATGATACTTGTAAAAAATGAAATCGACGCATTTCGATCTATCTGAAATTCCGTAATTGAGAAATACATCTCACCGAAGATAAGCAAATGTTCGGATACTTTTGAACAGTAGTGTAGCACCCAACGATCGCACGTTGTTCAGAGGTTGTTGCTCCAAAAGCGTGCCTTACAAACGGCATTCCAAACGAATCAAATTAACCCAAAAGGAACGGAGCCAGCCGAAAACGAGGAAAGTCAGGCCAACAGCTAACAACCCAACGAAACTCCAACGGAGAGAACAAATTGACACGAGTACTCAAAATAATTGGGGACGGATCCGACGGATTCTTATCTGTTCGCGGATGATTGCGATTTCGACCTTGCTTTCGCGGCTCCTCTCCGTCACTTTGTCTTTAAAGGTGCGTCCCCACCGATGTTGGCGAATAGTTGGCTGAAAGTCAGTCTGTTTGGACACCACGGCCGAAAAGAACACATTTTCGTTTCTTTTACAGGGCCATTTACATTTTCCAGTTTCCAGAGGCTGGCAATTTGAAAAGTTACCAAATACGTCGATTAATCTAGTGTCGTCAAAATTCTCCTTTCATTCGATTTTCGAGCTAAACATGTATTTTCCCACTATTTTTATAACTTTACATTTACCGTTTGTTGTTGAAATATCGAAAGTTGTTAAAATATCGAAAACGTAGCGATGTCACGTAGAGTAGGCGTAAAATATTCCCGGATAGAGCGCATGAACCGTTCATCGGTGAGTGTACGCGTCCTAACAAAATCGGTGGTCAAGAGAGGTAGATCGGAAGATGAAGAGGACAAAGAAAAGACAAGCAAAGGGAGGATACAAAAGAAACAGCCGTCCCTCGGAAAAGTCTCAGATTCCTTGGGTACAAATTAAGTATTTAAGATAATTAGCCGGCCGTGGCTCGTTTCGTCCGTAGCGAAGGAGCCAAAGAGATCTTATCGTGTTCCGGCCCTCTCTTCTCCCGGAGGAGCTTCTGCCCGCCTGATTTACTTACGTGGACGCGCGACGAAACACGAACCGCCCCGTCATTATTTTTATCTTCGACCGTGACTAAACAATTGCCAGGTTCACGGTTCTATCCGCCACCTTAGAGCGATCGATTGTAGCTTGTAGCACCTTTGCAGCTCGTTTCGTGACGCCCTAACCCTTTTCGTGTAAAATAACGAATAAACGTTTCTTCTCGTTTGGTTCATTCTTATAGACAAATAACATTTTGATCAAAAGTCCTTAAGGCTCAAGGAAATTAAAAAAAGAAGTAGCCGAAAATGATCGAAATTATATATATTTGTATATTGAAATTTGTATTTTGAAATTTGTAATTTGAAAATTGTACGATTTCATTAAGAAACGCGTTAGTATACACGCGCCTAAATCGATTGGACGTTTAATTCAAATAGGAACTCTCTTCATACGTACACCACCATTTCCATCTTTCATAACTGAAGCGTTAAACGTAACATCGTCATAAATTAGACTCTAAGTGGCGGCATCCATTGATGCAGCGATACTCGAGGTTTGCGTGCGACATTTAAAATCTTTAGAATCTTCCCATGGTAAATCAAATAACGCTGGTCTCCGGGTCATTCCGACCAAAATTCCGACGATCAAGATCGTTTCGTTACAAGCTTTAAGTGACTTTGCGTACGAACTAGATTCTTTCTAGCAAATACACGCGTAATTTGCGTGTTCTATGGTCTATGGCAATGATGGCCACTTTTCGAGAGCCACTACTGGAACACTTATGGTTGTCAAGAGGTTGGGCTGTCTTCGTTCTTATGTTAGCACGAGCCGTAATGAGAGCCGAAGCAGCCGTATTTACGCGTCGTTACGCGCAACCCTGGCGTGTAACGCCTCGACACCAACTGGAACGTGTTAAAGTTAAAAGGGTGAACCTAAGCTGTTTAAACTGCAGCGAAACGGTCGAAACTGTAATGTGCAATTAGGCGAAGCACTCAGTTGCGTTATGACTGTTTGGAACAGGAACGGTGAAACACGTGGTTGGGCTGCTTGTGCAACTCTTGTTCGTCAAGTGTTTGTAGACGTCGAATGACATTGATTGGCTGGTTAGTTTTCTGTAAAGACGAAGAAATAGAGCGGTTCGAGATAACGTTGAAATCCGACGTTTGGACGAATCGACGATCAAATGTAAAAAATATCGTCCTAAGAATTGACGCGTAATATAATTAACGTAACTACGCGATAACGAACTACGTTATACTCGAACTAGCCTCGATCACGGTTCGAGATACGAAACACCAACACCACCGATGAAATTACAATCTCAGGTTGGAACGATTCTCGCAATAGGCAGATTCGTTAAATATCGACAAAAGACGAAAAGAGAGCTATACTCGTAAAGTACTACGGGCAGAATTAACATGGAAAATATTTCCAATTTTGGAATACCGATTATTCCATAAATTTAGCCGTCGTTGCTACGTATAATACGAAAAGAGGAATCAATCTTGCTCACGCCTATATTCGCGGAATATCAGGTACCATTTTCCATTAACATCGAGATGCTGGTTTTAATGGACGAAATAAGACAGTTAGCGGTATACACATGGGATACAAAATATAATATTAATATGCTATAATATCGTGTCATTATCGTTACGAGTAGAGTTCTAATTCTGCCTCTGCCTTCCAGGCATTACACACTCTCTCTGAATTTTCTTCTTCGAACACGCAAACTTTCAAGCCACAGCTCGTAAAACAACGCATCACGTATTCTTGACTTAATTTGCTTAAGAAGTACAGTCAAAAGCGAGCAAACCAGTTGGTTACATTTCCGATAGAATGGCTTAAATGTACCATTAACCTGCACGTTGTAGGCATAATGCAACCGTGGCATGCCCGGAGGAGATATTTAACGATAATAAATTAAGGTACAAATTAATATTTACGCTGCTATAGTTAGCGGCCATAACGCGGCCATAACGCAGCTTGGCAATCAAGAAACTTTCCACGTTTTCTGTTTCTCACCGAACTTTTATCCTGCTTAGCGATAGATCAAAGAATACGAGCTACGCTTCTTTCTTTATATTTCGCCGATCTTCTTCGTAATATTCCGCGATTAGGTTCGTTATGATTCGCGAAACCACGAACGATAACAGCGGACGATAACGTCTATGTATGCGTATAAAATATGTATGTAAAGAGGAAAGTTGCGTTCATTCGAAATCTTTGTAAGTATTATCTTTACTTTTAGATGGTAGCTCGCAAATTAAACTCCATCTTTAATTGCCAATTACTCGCGAGACGATGTTATTTTTCAATCCATTAGTCAATTTATAGTCTTCGTTTAACGACGATAAAAAGAAATTTGTATTTTCCAAATAAAGATTTACAGCTGCAGCTTAGATAGTAATAAATTACTCATTAGGATAATGAATCGTCGAATTTATTACTACTTACAATAAATGTATGATAATGCACCTATAAATAACGATATTCCCAACAGGTTGTTTGAACACTGGCGATGAGTTAAGAAAGATATACAGTATGAGAAGAAGACGCGGCGAAATATACGAGTTAAGATACGCGTCTAACCTAACTATGGCCGTTTATTTCCTTTCTCATCGATCCATTGCTGAACAGTTTCATTAAATATTTAAATCCAGCTCGGTCGCCAGAGGCGACTTTTCGATTCCCTAAAAATGAAATTGCCTATAAGCATTATGTTACACGCGATAATTTGCCATAACACGGCGTTCCAAAGTACGTATACTTATCAAGATTTTATAGCGCTTCGAAGAAATTATAGACAATAGTGCTACAACGACTGATAACGCGTTAAAGATTGTCTCGTATCTAACGGTAAAGAAAAAAACGAATCGCGGCATCGCGCTTCGAAAGCGAGACGTTTTACGAAACGGATAGACTTTGCAAAATTACCGCTTCCGAAGCGTCAACTTACTTGCTGTATCTTTTGCTTCAACTTAACTTTGATTGTTTGCTTTACACTTCACCCAGCAAAAATGACGTTAACGATACTTTCTCTTCGTTAGAAGAAAATCGTTGTTACAGAAAATGACAACTCTGAGCAGTGATTACGAACGAATGAATTACGAGATTAAATAGAAGATCGTAATAAATGGATTTTTTCAGTGTTGGGCGATCGAAGTTAAAAGAAATTGCTGTATGTAGCGGAAGTGAGTAATTTTTATCGAATCTATCTCTTTTCGGCAACAAAATTAAATAAATAAAGTCTCGTAAACTACCAATATCCTCTGTTAATGTCTATTCGCGTAAAATTTCATATTACGCCAAGTTTACGTCCCTTTAGACCGTGTTAATTCTTTGACAGTAATAAATTTACAAATTCGGTATTACGTTTTGTCTCGAGATAACAAACAGCTATGTCTCTTACATTTTTACCAGAATACTATACTTTGTCTCAATTTTGAATCAAATCAAGGCCAGATATTAAAGTTTTCACAGCTTTACAAAAATAGGAACACTTTCGTTTCTACGCTTTGTAAATACTTGCCTTCCTCGATAGTCGAGTAGTATAACTCTCGGTATTCGAACATTCCCTATAAAATACTTTTATGTGAAACATTCTGAAACTTCGTTAGCACCGTAATTTAGAGACGACTGTCTTAATTATATTTGAAACCAATCTGAAAATGTACGTAGAAGTAACAGGATATTTATATTATTGCAAACGTACATTTACTAAAAAATTAGAAACATCAGTGAGAAATATATACTAACGGCAAGTGTTAAAAATGGTGTCACCGAATATCGAGGCTGCATCTTGCATGGAAATGTTCGTTCCTCTCGACAGAATCGAAATTATGGACATTAAAATTAAAAACTATCTAATCGCATCTAATTTGAAATATTCTTAATTTGGAAGTTAATAACGAGTTAAAGGTGATGTAATATGCTCGACGAACAAGCGATAAGGTGGGATCCCGTTCGAGCAATAATTTCTCGAACACCAGGTAGCGCGAGGTGAAACGATCAGCACGTATGTGGCGATGTAATATGAGTTCGATCGTCGACAGAAAGATTAATGAAATATATATTTTGATTAAATGCCTGATCGTTTTTGTATCGATGTTGAAACAAGTCACGAGATTGTAAATGATAGCCAGTGTGAAAAGTTGCGAATAACTAAACGAAAGATACTTTTAAATGGGATTTTTGAAAAGAATCCAGGAAACCAGAAGCTCCTATCTTCGCAATTATCGTTTCAACGTTCAAGCGTCTTTCAAACTCTTTAAATCGTTTCAACGAAAATGTGAAATTAAACCGTAGAATTGAATTCGTCAGCTTCCCGAACAAATTGTACGAGTTCTACGAAACACGGTCGTCGTTTCTAAACGAATCTAGTTGAGAAAAGCTGGAAAATACTCGAACGAAATCGAATACTCGAGTAAGAAACAAAGGTTCTCGCTCGATTAGTACAACCAAAATCAAGCTTATCCTTTAAACACTCGTCTTCGTTCACACTGATAAACCATTAATTGCGCGCATAAAGCATTAATTAGATACGCGTTGGAATACGATAACCCAAGACGTACTAGGGATATGTTGCCAAGTTGGAAAGCTCGAATCGTACTGGCCTACATCTTCATGACCGCGAAGAGCGTGGAGCGGACTGCAGAGTCCAACCTGATGCCGTGTAGCTCGTAACTCGTTACTCGCAACCAGAATGAGATTCGAGCGTGTTTCGCGTCGCGTTATCGCTCGTGTGGCTGCATTATCGAGTAATTGAACTCAACGGGGGAGGCCGCAGGGCGTATAGACGCATCGATGACCCTGCACGTGCAAAATACAACCCGCAAACCTGCTTTTACGTGAGAAAAAGTCGGTCGTTCGCTCGGGGCGGACGCCAGAAAAAAGGGAAAGTAATTTCTTGTCTGAGGCGGGCGGACGAACGATACAATGTATTTTGTTATCGATCGATACCAGGGATATCGGTGAGGAACGTCTATCGTCCCTTTGATTTTCTTCTACGTTGCACGACGATGCGTGTCTTGACTGCGTTCGACACACTGGCCTTCGAATATTCGCAACGCTATCCCCATCTCCTAAAAAGGCGACCTGGTCGCGGCAATTTCAACTTTGCCTCGTAGCTTCTTCGTTACGGTTCCATAGCGAAACAGGTCTCTGGTCAGTGCCGTGTAGTACAATGTATAACGTACAGATCTGCGGACAATGGCAGGTAAATCTTGGAAATCGCAAACGCTTGTCAATTTACCGATATTATTAAATTACCGCGCGAAAGATAACGCAAAATGCGCACACCAAGACAGAGTTAAGGAGAAGAAGAAGAGAGAAAAAAAAGCAAATTGATTCGCGATAATAAAATAACCGAATTATCGTAACTGCGATTAAATTTTCGTAGTTGAAAAGCGAACCGTAGTTTTTAATTCTTCGCTAACGCGAGGAAAGGAACGCGGAGAATGCTCGGTAGTAGGCGACCGTTGTACGATCCACCACGCTGAAGGCGCGTCATCAAACGCAGCAATTTTCGTCCCTCTCTAAATCGGGATTTTCTGGATCCGCGACGCGCCCGGAGTTCGTTTAACTTTCAAATTGACCCCGATTTAAACCAGAAAAAGAAGATAGCGTGACGCGACGCGACACGTCGCGAAGGAGACAGCGGAAGCCGGTTGCAGACGAGTCTGTGACTTCCTGGCTGGATGGGAAAAAGGTCTCGGTCGATGTCTCTGGCTCGTTGCGAAAATAGTACGTGTTCGAGATATTCATGGGTTACCGAGGAAAACGATGAGTTTTCGAGGAAGCTCGCGAATCCGCTTGTCTTGGGTATATTCAACCGGAGAACTTTACATTCGTTCGAAATAAATGACATGGCAAACTCGTTGAATGCCTCGCGTATTCTCTATTTAGCAGCACCTATATGATAATTTATCGAATATTTCCCTGGCTGAGATCGAAATAGCGTAAGAAAGTCAGTTTAACGTTGCTTCTTATAAAGCGAAATAATAGTATTATTTGGGATTGAATTAAAGTCGCGGTTTAATCGATGATCCAAGTCCTGGATATATTTACCTTTATAACCTTTCTCTCAAAGTTCGCAAGCAATTCTTTCTTACGATCCACGACCATCATCCATCATGAAGAACCGTGTACCATAAGCATCGATATGTATTGTATCATTTGTAGTGTCTTTACGTTTCGCTCGGACGGGGTCGAAAGAAGAAATACGAGTATCGAATGATCGTTCACCTGTGGCTAATCAGAAATGCAGCTTACAAAGAGAAAGAAACGCGAAAAGCAAAGAAAATTAGAAGAAACGGTGGTTCGCTTGGTGAAACGCTACGTGATCGATGCTGATCTTTCTAAATCACGGTTAAATAGTCGTCGTAGGTTAATCGAGTAGGCAATTGCTGATAAATGTTTACGAATGCTATTCTAAAAAGCTGGTTGGCGAACATACGCGACGGCAGCAAGTTCTGTTGGTCAGCGCATTCGAGACACGCGAACATAATTCTGCGACTTATTCTGCCGTGCGCTCCAGATCTAGCTCGCTGATTTGTTTATTTATTCCGGAGAAGGCCTTGCTTCGACGGTTTGTTAGGTACATGCCTGATTAGAGCGAGTAAAATCTTCGGCTTCATTTAAATCCACGATAAGGATAATGGTTACACGTCCGTTCGACTACCTTCTGGGCTGTCAATTAAACGCGTTTTTATGACTCGTCCCTCTGTGTTATTAATTACATATTGAAGGATGAGCGTAGCATTAATACCGAGGACGACGCGTTACTCTTATTGCGAGGGATGTGGATCGGTGGTGAAACGGGAGCTGAGAAAAGTTCGGTGGAAAAATGTACGATAAGATCTTGTTTCCTTGCGAATTCCCGGGTTTAAT
The DNA here is from genome assembly GCF_905332965.1 of Bombus pascuorum. NCBI lineage: Eukaryota > Metazoa > Arthropoda > Insecta > Hymenoptera > Apidae > Bombus > Bombus pascuorum. The sequence continues at coordinate 1,170,014 of NC_083488.1, read as the reverse complement.
GAGAGGGTTAAAAATGATTCACCTGTTCGCAGATTGTATCTTTCAAGCTGCAAGATCGGTAAATAGAGGAAGCGCCGAAGGACGCGCTACGAAATATTACTTCGAGGAGTCCTTCTGAAGCTACCGATAACGGAAATGCATAAATCAACGGACGAAGTACTTACGATTAGTCGGAATCGCAGATATTCGTAACGTATTTTGCTGTAAACGAGACTTGATATTTAACTTCAATCCTGTTACAAATATTTCTGACGGTTAATTAATATACCAATTACAATGTATATAAAGTATAAATGAGTTTCACGATAAATAATCGGAAATTTCACAAGTAGTTAAGCGTAATTTCTATTCGTCTATTTGCGTTGACGTATGTTATACACGTCTATACGTATTTAGATATGACATTATACACGCTGCGTTGTTACACATCTTATTCGCTGAACGAGTACTGTCGATGTACCGTGCGTTATTATATTTACTCTTTTATAAAACTCTTATCACGACGAATACTTTAGTTTAAATTCAACCGCGTAATAACAAAATTTGCATTACCCGATGGCTGACCTGACAACGCTTTTCGATATGGTACCTACTTTTTAATTAATTAATAAGTTTTGACGCTAAAATAATACCCTGAATTTTATTACACGCTATAATTATATTTTATCAAATTGTGTGAGATATCGTTAGAGCGCAACTTGCCATCCGTTTCTTCGGCATCGTTTGGAGGAAATGTCCGCAATTCCAGAAAAACGTGTTACGCGCGCCTATTCGCTTTAGTTGAAATAACTCGTGAGTAGTTTATGTAAATGAAATTCATGTAACTAAAAGGCACAACTTGTGACCTACATTCTACGACAAATCAATAAAAACCAACGATATAAAAACATATATATATATTAAAAAATACACGCATAATAAAATTATGCGCAGAACCGTCAAAGTTATATTCGTTGGATCGAACCGCTTTTCTCATATTGATTTATCTAAGTGTAAAGGACATGGGGCTCCATTAGATCGCAGACAGGGAGAAGGAGGGAGAATTAAAAGGAAATGCAGGACTCGATGCATGGAATGCGAGCACGTGACAAAAACAAATTCTAGCAAGGTGAACTCGCGCGAGCCACAGGATGCAGTCGGCATTCAAACGACCTTCAACTCTATTCTAGACCTAAGAGACTTCCTCCTGCGGCTCTCCAGGCGTTTCGTTTGCACGAGCTAGGCACAGACCGATAATCAGACGGTGATTCCTTTTCTCGCTCACGATCCACCCTGCTTCTTCGATCCTCTACCTCGCGTTCCGTGGCATTTTCCTCCGGGAAGCCACGATTAATACAACGTAGAAAAGCAGCTACCCGTACCAGCGTGCATTTTCTCCTCTATCGATTTTATCTCGCAGAAGAATGTGAGCGAGTAGTTAGTCTCGATCTCGAACGCGATACTTCATTTTCAGCCTTGAATCATCGTGTGAATCCATGTTTCGTTGGAACGAGCGCAAACTCGATCCTTGAATATCGATTCACAGTGTGTTTTAACGAGTTTGTGCTTCGAAAAAAGGCAACGAGAAACTCGATGGTTGTTAATTACTTTCAACGTATTTATGTAATTACTTTCTTAAAATACCAGATATTCGAGATTATTCTGTTATAAAGAATTCACGCTTGACAGTGTAAACACGAGTTCCCTTTTAATCGATGTACTGTTATGAAAATACGAGAAGAACCGCGCCTTCGAACAGTATATCATAAAATTCAGAAAAATGCTCGTATATCAAGCGTCAAACGGTTGTAGCGTTTGAGAAGCATTTCAGATCTCAAGGAAGAAGCTGCGCGCTTTCTTTCTTTTAATTCGAGCTGTACGTTTGTACAAAAAGTCCGTTGCCTGGTGCACGCATCTTACAGCCAGTGTACGTCTCTCTTAAATCCTGATTTTTAAACGAAGGCAAAGTTACAGCCAGATATTCTACGCCAGTATCGAGCTACCGTATATCAGATGCGCGCTTCTCCTTCCGTAGCTATTGCCCTTCTTAATAATACGGTTCCACCGTGATATTTTACATTATACGATCTATGCGCGGTCATTTCCTTCTCAGTTGTTAATAAAGTAACAGTAGAAACACGACGTGAATCGATTTATCGAAAGCTGTTCGTGATTTGAAAAAAGCGAAGAAAAAAGAGAAGCATCCACGGCGGATGTAACGTTTTCAGATATCGTTTGCAGGCGTTACATCTTCACTGGGATGGCCCACGGAACGAGAAATTTTATAGCGTCGAGTGGCGTGACTGGTATAGCGATTCTCTGAGCAGATCTGAGAATGAATGGCAGAATAATCTCGATTATTATCGGAACATCGATTAATGGAAGATTGGTTAATAGAAAATCGAATAACGGCGAAGAAAAGTGGAAAATAAGAATAGATCCATTATATTGATAAACGTCATTATTACGTGTACCGTATTTAACATGTATTACGTATATTCGATTTCAAATCGCAACGATCTCGCCGCCCAATACTTTCAGGTCGCGTGACAGATTTTACACGCGGCTCCTCTTCCTATCTTCCATTGATAAATGAAGGCCGCGCCGCGTCGCGCCGTTCGTGTCAGGGATACGTATGAATTAGGAGATAGGTGGAAAGCAATAATTAGAAAATCTGTACGACCGCCGGCAAACGGAACTCCATTTTTTCCTTCGGCTTAATCGCTGACCAGCTGGTAGGGTGTAACGACAGATATAGCTGTTTTAATTACAAGGCAGCGATACCTCGTAGAAACAGGTTAACGCGCGTTTATGTCTACAGCTCCTTCCAGACGCCAGTGGATATTTAAAAATACTACATATGTAGATCTTGATTTAGCCGAGATTGCTACGTATCTCTGATTACGAATTCATAACCCAGTGACAAAGTTTAAACGCGATTCCCCGATTTTTTCTTTACGATAAAATAGAATGATAATGTACGTACGATACGGATGGAATACGAAATTATTCGCTTTTAGGTATTTCATAAATTTTTTTATTTTTATTTATTATTATTATTATTATTTCACCTATTTTTTTTTCGTTACCCTTTTGGACATTCGAAAGATGTTAATAAAATTAGTCGTACAGAAGCGATCGAGTAAGCAATTAAGCTAAGGTTATTCGTATCTTAAAAGGCATTGCGGATTCATCGCTCATTTTCAAGAGACTCGTATCTTCCGATCTATCCGATTATTTCCGATTATTTCCGTCTTCCACCACTTCGTATTAAAATACTTCTTTTCGCAATCCACGTTTTAGTTATTCAAGCTGATCTTTAAGAGCGGTTTACGATATCGATTCGTCATGGCTTACCATCAGAATGACTGACGGAGACCATCGACTTTATTCAAATATAACGTTGCAGCGAATGTTCAATTGCCAGATCAACGTTCAACCGAATGTTCGACTATCCGATCAGCATCGATTACAAGTAGATTAATTCGACCAGTTCGAACTGAGTTACAGCGGTTGTAATAAAAGAAACGGAACGCGAGAATAAGAATGGGACGCCGGGGAAAGAAATACAACAAAATTCGTCCGTTGTTTGTATAATTTTTATCGATCGCGAACCGTGTTGTATCGCGTTACGGTACAGATCTTTTTCCCAGTCTCATTTGCGTTCTTCCTTTTCTTTAAATCGACCGCCAATATAGAAAATACAAAAGATCTTTGCAGAATCGCGTTAAAATTAAAGTCCCTCGAGCGCCAACAAGTCGTATAAACAATACCAAAGATATCCGCAACTGATCGCAGCCGGCTCCGTCGTTTTACAAAAAGCAGGACCAACTTTTTCCTCGATCCAATACGTTCTTATTAATTCTTAAAATAACCGTCTCTGATTTAGAAATAAAAACAATTTATAAGAGAAATAACGATACGAAGTACAATGAGAAGTTAGCATTGAAAACTTTTATGTGTATACCGCGACTGTTACAGGCACGTATACGGTGAGACACGGTTGTGGCGATTATATCGATAAAATTTCAAACTAATGCGAACGCGTATATACGTAGGAATTAGAGGACATTTACCCGCGAGATGAAAAATTGCAAATCAATCGATAACAATCACGTTAAACGCAACTCTATCGATCTCGTTTCCCGATCATGACTTTTCACGTGGTAGAAACTCCGCGCTAATAAATGGTGACAAGGCGGAAAGTTGACATTATAAAATAAACATCGGATAACTGCTTTCACCTTTCAGCGTAATCTCATTAATCCGATCTTCGACGTGAAAGAGAAGCAATAAGAAGAACCACCTTACCTCGGCAGATCGACAAGCATAAAAATCCTAATATCACGTTATCGATCGCGTCAGTGCAAACATCGATTTCTACGCTAATAAGGCCACTTCTTATAAACGAGCAAATATAGGGGAACCAAAGCTTGTTTCGTGAGTCTGTATGGTTCTAGAAGGCGTTGTCGAGGTATATTCCTTCGAGCATCGGCTTCTTCCAAACCGAAAGTATAATTATGTGTTTTGTGTGAGAGAGGATCTGGTAATTACGCCCGAATTTCACGCTCGGCCCTCTTCCACTCTCGTGCGTTCCGCTTCTCCTCTCTCCTCTCCTCTTCTTTTTTCTCACCGAGCTGCTACGAGGCAACACGCTCGCGATCATCACGAGAGAATTTATAATCGGAATTATTTAATCCTCCTTCAAAGACACTGGCTCGATTCATTTGTCTCGAGTTTCGAGTTAGGTTACACTTTAATCGAACGATTCACGCCTTCTTCGTCCCGACATAATTACGATTTATAAGTTTTCCAGCTATATTGGGAATTGATCGAACAGCGGAGACTGGTAATTCCATATTTTATCCTGTACGTGTATTCGGTCGTACGTATCGGAGTAAATCCTCGTATAAGGAGTCTCGTATTATAGAGATGTGTCGTTATTACGAATATGTTTTAGAGCGAACGTTGATTTCTACCGTAGTTTATTGCAGTTTTTGTCTTGCTTCTTTAAGCATTCTGGGTTAATGTAAGATATTAGATACGAAATTATAGGGTGTGTTAACTAGATGTTAATTTAATACATATATTCATTAAAATGACGAAAGAAGCTATTCGCTTGTAAAGCTTTCATTTCTATTTCTTAATATTCGGTGAATGTATCTGTATTTTTATTTCCTTCCACGTGGATGTATTATTCATATATTTGATCGATACTGCTCTGTTTGGAATTTATTCCACCGTTAAAACTAACGACAGTAACGTAATTAGTAGAGCACGAAATTAAGTTCCATTACAGATATTACGATAGAAACGCCCATGTACGCGGCTTTTTAACCAATTAACGATTCGTAGAAAAGATATACGCGATGAACCATCGTGTGTCACGTGATTCCTATAACTTAATACGCATCACGTAGAAATTGTGCTAAATGTCACACAGTATATGGGAACCAATGCGTCGAACGTTACGCGTCATACGCGGAGCAACGAGTCGACAGTCTGCGGTTAACACCGCGACATTTGCACATTAACGTCTTTATGGGACCAACGTTCGTAGAAATTCATCTACAAACGAAACAAATTCTTTTTAACAAAACAGTCTCGTATTAAAGAAGATCTTACATCGTACGATAGTAAATTAAATATAATCCGCATAATTGAACGTAGATTAATAAATAAGAAATTAATAAATAAAATAAGACACTAGTTCGTTACATCGAAAGTAATATTTATGCAAAGTAGATGCCATTATCGGTACGTGAAAATATCGTGCGTTTAAAAGCAAACGTTTACACGAACCTATCTATCGTGTAGTTTAATGCGGTGTTATAATGCGGTGCTATTAAAGTTGTGTAAAAAGAATTTGATCGCTACACGATTTAAATTAAAATAAAATTAGGACTTATGCATGGACCAAAAACTTGTATCCTCCGTACGTGTATAATCGCTATTAAACATAGTAATCTCTTGCTGTACGACACGAACTTTTATATTCCAATTGCTTCAAGTTGTTTCGAATTTCTTCGGCAAAAAATTACGTAATTGTGATTTTACGTATGACGTTTTGTTTCACGTTGACTATATTACACGTAACGATATACCATATTATCCGAAGATTTGTCTTTCCTTCTTCGTCGATGGTATTCAAAGTCCTATCCTCTTCCTGAAATCTTATTTTCTTGGAAGAAACATTCTCAATGTTTCGGTCGATTGGCAAATGATTCGTCGAGGACGATATATTAGTAATTGAACCTGTTGGATCCATCGAATCGATGGTTTCTTTAATCGACGTTCGACTACCGTCATCCCTTAATAACTATAATTTATGAGCGAGACCGGTGCCGCGACTTTTCTTACCCCTCGATTGATTCTAGCCGACGGGGATGCCGCGGCGGTTGATTACGAGCGAAATGCTTGTAATTAAGCTAAAATTTCACGGTCGATCGAATCAATATGGCGATCGTCTTTCGTGCACTTATTACCATGAAATTACGAGGTGCCGGATCTGTGATTATGACATGATCCTTTAAGCGCTTGGAAAATGCGAACACGACCAAGACGCGACCCAGTCGTCGACCGACGGAAAAATTACGCGAGTAAGATATTCTCGTTCCCTCGGCGTTATTATCGAGACGGCGACCTGATCGTTTGACGTAACGCGCGAAAGGACATCGAATGAAGTTTCTTCGAAAATCTTAATCGTTTTGAGGGTCTTGGTTCGTTTCAATTAAGATATAGGTTGCAATGTTTAAGACATCCGTAGCGAGACCGAAGAAAAATTCATTAAATACATATAACTCGTTTCGATAATCTTTTGGCAATTTCTCTTAATGCCTGTGTTTTAAATATATGCACGCGATAAGGTAGCACTGGCCAATTAAAATCGAATACAAGAAAAATCCGAATTTCGATAACAATAAAGAATTCCAGCATTCCTCGTTACAGCTATATTATCGTGTACGTTCTACCGATAAAATTAAATCCTTGAATTCGAAACCAGTTATTCAATAATATCTCGGTAACGCTTCGCCACAGTAATTACACTTGAACAGCTATGTCCGAGAAGTAGTTTCACAGAAGTCATTCGAGGCAACGATGCTTCTATGAAGAAAGAAGAAAAATCTCTATGACCACCTTGCTCGTGATAGCTTGATCTCGGAATTGCGAGTTATCAGAAACGTTGATCTGCGGGTTTCTTATATCGATGCGCGTTTTTCATCGTACAGCACGCGGCTTATTTGTATACAATAACGCGAAACGTTGTTTACGACTGCGACGCTGCCTTGTCGCATAAATTCCAGATACCGATCTCTCTGTCGTTTTTACGATCCGTTTTAGATTTGCTCGTACCGGATGTTACGAAGTGTCATCGCTGAAATTTTGCTTTGCATCTCGGGCTCGTCTCGGAATAGTCGACTACCTTAAAAATCGCCACTGTATTGTTGCTCTCCGAATAAATTTGCATACGCAACCGCTACTAAACTCGAATCCTGCGGACGTACTTTGAAATTTATCGATATTACTCGTTCCGAGATGACTATCACGGTAACTCGATTAGATTTCTACGTAACAACTGTGTTTTAAGGGATAGAGTGTGCGCCTTTTAAATACTCGTCTTAAATGAAAATACACGTTTACCGAGATCGCAATTTTCACGAAGTAAAATCGCATTTGCATAATTGAATTATTACCTAGAAGACTGTATCGTTGTTTATGTACATATATACTCGTGCATACACGTATACGAATTGACGGAAGGAAACCAAGTTCAATTAGTAGCAAATAGATACAAATTAAACTGCACGTGGAAATGAATTACTCGTGCAAACACCGGTATTATTTAGCTCGATCGGTCTCAACGTATAGTTTACACGTAGCCTTTATTCCTCACGAGCCGTATAACTCGACGTTTTTCCTCTCATTGTTAAAAGCTAAATCTATGTGTATATCGCGAGTTTACTCGTTATCTTCAATTATGGACTTCGAAGCGCCACGATGGTCAAGATGTCTTGACATCGACATTTCGGGATAAACACTCGATCGACCAATTGTCGTGGGAATCTGCACTTGTATTTTGGTCAACGTTTGCTGCGCATTGAGTTCTACTTGTTCACGGCAGACCTGAAACTAACGATTCTATAGCCAACTGTCTTCATTTATACCGCGCCATGTTTCGGTTGGCTGATCAAACCGATGACTCAACTCGGAAATTCTAACCAGATGCTCAACCCGGAAGATCTTACCGGAATTCGATTGGCCAATCAAATTAAACGACTTCCGGTAATATCTTCCGGGTCGAGCATCCGGTTGGATCTTTCGAATCGAATCATCGGTTTGCTCGGCCAATCGAAACATCCCTCAATATAAATGGAGACAGTTGGGATTTGAAATGCTCGGTTTCAGGTCTGCCACAAACTAGTAGATCGCGATGTTTACGAACCGTTGACCCAGAATGCGAGGGTAAAGTCCAAACACGGTTGCTTATTCCGAAAAGTCAATATCGATAAATCTTCAAATACATCTACTCGTTACGATCTTCGAGTTTGCACTTGCAATTTTTCAGCTAATAGTCTTTCGTTTTATCCGACTGTCGTTTTATTGTCCATTTACCCCTATTTTTGATAATAGTTTCCTAAGATACAGATACATTGATAATTTTACTCGGATACGGTGAGCTTTCCCTGTTGCGTACGACAAATACCAATTTTCTGTTTTTTTAATCCGATTATGCGAATCGATCTTCGTCGCTTTGTCGATCTTCGTGGAATGTACAGCCATTAAAGATTAAATACCAACGAAGAAAATAAACAATCGAAAAGCAACGTGTTTTTTGACAGGCGATCGACCACGATAAACGACAGAAACGACCAATTACAAATTTATCCTTTTATCCCCTCCATTCGAAAACAGAATTTCAATCGCTTGACTTATCAGGTGATAGGTACTAATTGCCGCGAACCTATTTGCTTATCGTTTGCCTTGTCCATTATAGGCTAATTAATAATTCGGCGATAAAGATTCGCGCGATTGTCGCGTAGGGCAGGAATGCTAATTCGTTGTGGAATCGGGTCTCGATCGTGGTTCCCGCGTCGTCGCGTCGCTTTCGATCGGGCGAAAATAGCAGGTACTCGCGGTGCAGGAATTACGTCGTGCACGGTTTACCTGACAAGCCAGCCAAACAGAACATTAATCCGTTACCGGCCGCGTACCAGCACCAATGAAATGTTTGCCTAGCTGCTCGTGTTATGTAGATTAGTTATCAGATACACTGGTCTCGAGTTCGCGTTGGAACTTGGGTGCACTATTCGATCCCTCTATGCACAGTGCCCCGCTGAGAATGTAAATTGGACATCCGTGAATTTATCGCGGTTCGCCCTGTGATTTCTTCATTCCGAATCCCTTTGGGTAGACTCGCAACTTTGAGAGAGTCGCGCGGTCTCGAATTACGTGCAAAGTCAATTGCTACCTCGTCTCGTCGTTGTTCGCGGTGTTTCTTCCTTTATCGACCTTCGTGTTGGAACACCGACGATGAAAGGTAACAGTTGCCGCCAGGGAGTTATCGTAACGAGAGTTAAAAACGAATGCCATTGTATACTTAACATTTAGACCGATTTCTGTTAACGTGAATTTTGATCAATTCGAGAGAAACGAACGTGTGGGAATTGAGGCAACTTTCGGAAGCAGGTAGCTGTACTTTATCTTATACGCGATTACGCGAATCTATTGGTAAAACTATATTTACCATGTTATCCTGTTTAACGATAGCGATAATACAGGTTGTCGATAAGAAATATGTCGATCTTGTATTTGAATTTGTAGAATATAGTAAAAAAATATTTAATCGATAAATACTATGAAATCTACGCTAACAAAAATATATTTTCGCTGTTGGTACGTTTTCTTCGATACCTTCTCTTGAAACATTCCAAGTACATCTTATACATATATCATTGCTCGAAACGTAAATTCATTTCTCAAATTCCATATCTTATTGATCAAAAAATGTAAAAACATGAAAACTCGAATCAAACCGGTAATTCCAATACCACGCTTGCCTCTTATCAATTGAACCTGTTCCGCAAGCTGCTCCAGTTCATTGTCCATTCCAGTAATCGCCATCATCGATCTCCGGCAAACGTTCGTAACCAAAAATTCTTACCGTGCTAACGACGTACCTACAAAGTCTGTTATCCAAAGAAGAAGTTAAAGGATGAAAGTTTGCATCGAAAATCGGCCAGTCATATGAGTAATGGAATAGTCCTATCGAACAGACAGCGGATACTACGATCCTCAACGGAGTAACAAATCCACGGGTTGGTGATGGTGTGTCCGTGATTGCTAGCATGCAGATACGCGGCGGTCTTTATTAGCTGAAACATCCATCCAAGTACATTCCGAGAGCGGACCGACTAGATGTACGATACGATTTTGTTCGATGTTTCCATTCCTGATACGGCTCGAAACGTACCAGACCACTTTAATGAAACGCGTTTTTTAACGAGACTAGCTTCGAGTCTGGAGACGTTTACCACGTCTTTATTTCAATCTCCTTTGCCTCTTCGATCAGTCTGCTTAATCGTTGAGCGTCAAAGACCTCTTTGAGTTCTCGTCCTTGTCACATAGTTCTAGCTTCGATAGTTATATGTACAGGGTGATTCGCGCAACAGGGACAAATCATATCAAGTCGTTAAGTTGCGATTGAATAGATACGACAAACTTTAACAAGCGGCAATATTAGCCCGGTAAATTCAAATCTCGAAGAGACGGCATTTATCTTACGTACGCGTCGATCTAATAGAAAAGACGTTAGAGCCGGAAGACGAGTGGTTATTTCAGTGTGCAAAGACGCGCAGAATTCGTGCACAGGACGAGTCGCCTGATCTTGCCACCTAAATTACCCGTAAACTGTTCGCCACGTGAAAAACCTTGTTACGCTATCGATGGAACCTGCACCTGTTTCTCTATCGAAACAAATCTCAATGCCATTGTGTATTGCACGAAAAATGTACGTAATATTATTTGCATGTCGCGTATGTTAAATGGTGGAAATCCAGATCTTCTCCAGTCTTTTCTCTTTATCCTCTGACATTTTTCTTCAAACTTTAAGCAAAAAAGAAATATTACTTGTATCAGTTCCGTGAATCAGCCTGTACAAAGACGGAAGAAGAAAGAAAGGAAGAGAGAGAAAAAGAGAGAGAGAGAGAGTTGAGCGCCGTCGAAACGGTACACGAAGACTACCTCGGATCGCGTTCCGTATCTTACGCGCATTGCACACTATCACGATGTACGTCCAGTTTGATTTTGTGTCGCTCGCATATCAGCTGGTTTTAATCAACGGTGCTAGGTCGTTCTCCACGCTCTAGATTACACTGGAATTCGTGACGTTAAGTCGAAATTATTGTTCGCTCGAGTGTACCTGCACTGTCAGCTTGTTTGATTAAAGGGTGTTCGCTGGATGAAATACCGGCGATTCGAGTATACAGTTTCGGTTTCGTCCTTTTGCAACGATAAACATTTGTGCACAGTTCGCTGGATGGTAGGCGCAATTGCTTCTTAAAACTTATTAAAAGTCGTTGGTTTAGTTGATTAAAGTTCCATACCTATCCGCGTGTCTGTGATTCGACCATCAACGAACCATGCTTTCATCTGTGTATTTTATATTCGGAAATTTGCGTTTACGCGTTAAGCTCGGATATCGTTTTGCAAATTGTAGTCTCGTCTGATATCGCTTTATGGTATGATATCGAGTGAGATACGGTTAAAGGGGAATCGTAAACGTTCACAGATTTTTTACTACGTCTCTAATTTTAAGTCGACAAATGTGTATATTAATATTGAGATTTCTGGTAAAATAAGAAGAGAATACGAAGAGAATATACGTCACAGGATTCGGATATAGGTCATCGCCGTTAATCCTGCTTGAAAGATCTCGTCGTTCTATGTTCTACGTTCTATAACTTGGAAAATGGTGTGAAAGGGCAACGTGAACCTCGTTTCGACGAACAACGAAGGATAAGTCGAAGATGAAATCGTGGCAATTAATCACGGGAGAAAGCACCAATTTCCAAGGTTGGAAAGAATTCGAAGCATTAAGTCCGGATGGTTATATACCGACACTGAAAGCTAGCTTTCCTACGAAATCGAATCAGATTCCAATTTCCTTGTTACACGGATGGCCGTGGAAACGCGGCAAAAATCGCAAAAGTAACAAGATTAATCGGTCATTAAATGTATCCTCCTGCGAAATGGTACACAGTCAAGAGTGTATCAACCCCAGGAGAACGCATTCCTTTTGTTCGGTACTAGTTACAGCGACGCGGTGGAAAAAACGAACGAAACAGGGAACGATAGCAGTTAAGGGCTAAACCTGTTTCTCAGGCTCGGCATAGCCGCTCCTGTATTCCGATCAAACGTCATCTACTTTAATTAAGTCTCGAAAACGTTGATCGTGCCGACGACCGCCGATTCGTCTTCTCGTTCACGAATTCGAACCATCGTATTTATTGCGATCAATCGCCAGACAAAATGCCACTTTAGATCGTTAGAAAGGTTGGCTCTCGAGCTTATTCATTTAACTACCTGCATGTTTAAAAATCATTCTCTTACAGATATTTGCTTTGCATCGTCTGTTTCTTGTACGTTTCTTTCGGTGATTCGTGATACGTTCGACTCGTTCGACTCTACAAAAAGACCACGCAACGGCCAACAAACTGCCACGAAATTCTTCTACGCTTATTAATTCTAGCTCGTCGTTAGCGAGAATCAGACTGAAATCAGTAATTGTGAGAGCGTGTTCGTCAGAACGAAATAAGCAAGTTTACCCAATCGAGATCTATAGCTGGCATCGCACGAGCTGATTTTCTTCTCCCTGCCGGCTGCGTTTCTATAATTTGGATGATAGCGATAAGGTATCACGGAATAGAAAGAAACGACGCGGCAAGGCGGCGCGGGTGTCGCGTGGCAGCTCGGTTTTCTTAGCCGAGGAATGCTCCGACCGCCTGTCGGAGGCGTGCTACGAATCGATTTTATCGAAAGGAAGAGCAACTTTTTCCGACGAATAGCTTGACTTACCGAGCCGTACAGAAGACCACAGGAATCCATGCACAGGTACAGACAGGTCGCGACACCTTGGATCCTCAGTTGACCCCTGGATACAGACGTTCGTTGAAATATTGCTGGAAAATAGAAAAACCAAACGAGTCGATTAACGATTGGCTCATGCTGCATTAACGCGAAGTTTGATTGGGTTTGACGTCGTTGAAACGTTGTTGGAATTTAATTTACTTTGTAATTAGACCATTTTCCGATCAGATACTTCTTGTTGGCTATGCGATTCAGAATGGACAAAGGGGGAATTAATTTAGTTTGCTGTTAAGGATGACCTATATGGTGTTTGTTGTTACAGTGGTTATTAGCAGTAATCGATAGCTTGCTTTTTATCGCGATAGATCTTTAGTATGTTGTTTATTTAACGAAGCGATCGTTATCGAACGTTTCTTGTCCCAGGATTCGGAAAGAATTTTCGACGTTGATCTTTTTGGCCCCTCTTTTACTACCAATTTTCCACAACCACTTGAAAGTCCGTTTATCCTGTAGCACCGGATGTGCCTGGTACCACCGTACTTGGTCTCCTTTCTGATTCGAGTCTATACAGTGTAATCATTTCCATTTTTCCTCGTATGGAAATACAAAGTATATATCACGCGCATTTTTGACAATGCTCCGGCAAAACGACCCACGAGTTTTTCACCTCGAGGTATCGATTATGGGAATTGAAATAACCCAAGGGGCGAGTAATCAAACGTTTTACAAGTTAAAGACGCACGGCAGCTCAAATCGCTAGTTATCGATAACATCGCAGAGACATGTCGCAAATAATAACCGTCCCTCCTTTCCTCTATCTACTCCTGCTTTACGATTACATTTGCTGCGTGTTACATCGCAGGTGATCGTTAACCCAATATATGGCGACTAAAAATCATACTAATAATATTGTTGCCGATATCGGCGATTTAATTGAACGCCGATCAAGAAAGAAAGTCTCGGTTACTCTTGTGTGGCCCGAGTAAATGTGAAATTATTGTATGGAATTGTCGTGTCGGTACGAGATACACTCTGTTCCTTTTTCTTTCCCAACATTTCCTTTTATTTATCATGCGTCGCATTTATTATATTTTATATCTTTTAAACGTTGCTCCTACCTGCCTTTAGACCTCACGTTTTCGCGTAACAGAAGCATCGTCTATCGAAACGATTCGTTCCACCTCTTACAATTTGTTATTAACAACGTCGCAACACGCGTAAGAAGCGATATCAAAAATTTGACAAGAGATATTTCAATTCGAGATGTGAATCGCGCTTTATAAATGTTACTCGATCTCTTCTAACATTTTTTTTTTAACGAAACGATCGCGAAAAATTCAACTTTTAAAGAATCATCGAAAAAGTAACGCACTAGCAATGCGCACGCTTTCTATGCGTGAAGTTGGAGATGCACGTTCGAAACTGGAACTTAATCATATGTATCTGTACATCGAGATACCGATTCTATTAGTAAGATGTATATAATCGATGGAAGAAACACAGCGGAGTCGTAAATTAAGGCGCGAACAAGAGCGCGCGCAAATGAACAGAATAAACCAAAACGAAGAAGAACAATCAAACAAGAACTGATTTTCAGTAGCTGAAACGAGAGTATCGCTTTTCGTACCAGGTTTAACTAACGTTTCTAGGACTCGCGTTATGAGATTCTCTGCGTTTACGAATCTCATAAAGAATGGATATTGCTACGAGGATATCGATATGCGGATAATATTTTACGAAATGAAGAAACCAGCGTACGCGTCATGCGCGTTGTTGATTTACTTTTATGTCTCGGATAAACGGAAAGTAGATGCATTCGTTTACCGAAGCTAGTGTTAAATACGTGCGCAAGTAACTCGTGTTTGCAGAATTTCATTTACGATTTAAATTACTTTATCCAATTCTAGCAAAATAATATACAGCTCGTATTTCAATTAACGCTACGTAATATCCTATTATCATATCATCGTAATGCGCGTATTATACTACTAAATATCATCAGAGGAGCCTATTTATTGGAACGAAATTTTAATTAGTCCCTAATTGAACTGCCGCTAATTAAATCAACTTATTCGAACATAAACTCCTATTATTCGATGATATTTAATTTATAGATAGTGGAGGGAATTAGCGTGCCTACTCCTACGTGTATAAATTCCAGTTACCTTAACTATTTATCTCCCGATCGGAGATATGTATATGGAATTCTGTAAAATGCACCATTATCGCATAATATTACAGTATATCAAAAACGAGTCTTTTAATAGCAATTCCTCTCTTAGGAGTAGCAACAGAAAAAAAAAAAAAAAGAAAAAGAAGAGAAGAAAAATATGTTCGATTCAAGAGTCGCGTTTACTGAAACGAAACGGCACACTACGTATGTATATATCTATAAACGGGTCGTTACTCCATGTAATCGGGTTTTTTAATCGAGTTTCAATGCTAGTCTCCCTCTATTACCAACGCAACGCCTCTAAGCACTCTGCCTTATCTCTTTGACTCGTTCAAGGTGAACGCGATACTGTCGTCGTTACGATTTGACACGCGATCAGAAGCGCGCAGCGTGATCCCGCTCACCTGCGTCCTGTAAATTTCACCAGCGTGTAAACACTCTGCCTCCGCGTTGACCGTGTCTTTTTCTCCTTTCGTTCTTGTTTCGCGTACGTACGATCAAATAAGCTGCTCGTTTTACCCTCTGACAGGAACACACGCGCCAACGCGTGACATATCAGGAGAGAGAGAGAGAGAGAGAGAAGAGAAGAAAAAATTGATCGTGATCACTAGCGATGGGCTTAAATGCGTCGCAAGTAAGTTCCAAGGTAATTACGTAGTTTCCTTTCCTACTTTTCGCTATACGACTCTACTCTTCTTTTTTTTATATAAAAAATAAAGAAACGTTTAAAAATCCGGTGCTTGCAATTTACCACAAACGTCAAGTTACTTCCTCGGGGCCAATAGTTTGCTCAAACACGTTGAAATAGGTTTGTTAAGACCAACGTTTCTTGGGAATTTGTACATTAAGCGAGCTAAATCGAAGAGACATTAAAATTTGGTTTATTTTTACATTTAAACCCTTACGTGTCTCTTAAGGAAAAGTTTAAAAATTTGGTCGTACAATCAAAATTGAGCGAACTCACTAAACCTAACTAAACGTAACTATCGTATTATACATATTTTAATAAAAAGAGAGAAAAGGATACTTTGGACTAGATTCGACCTCGATCGTTATATCTTGCAAATAGTACAACAAACGATATGCAACGGACCTTGGATATTGTATTTAGTCCCGGTTTTTAAGTAGGTACATACATATTGAACTTGATCCCATCACTAGTGGCGATGTTTGAATGAAATTCAGAAGAGAAGCGGCAAGACAAGTCCAAGGCAGGGAACGGAAGGATGTCGTAAAGTGGCAATTTGTTAATGTAAAGTGATGTCTCGAGCGAGCTGCTCTCGTGAAACCCAATCGAAGCGTGTAATTTTTGTATTTTGTTTGTCACACAGTTAGCACACCTCTGACGAGTTTTTATTTTTGAAGAGTATGTCTCCAAGGAAAAAGAAAAAGACGAACCAAAGAGGCATATAAGCTCGTGTTTCCTCTACAGACACTTAAGGTTGCTTCCAATCTTTTTATCCTTCGCCTTAATATTTACTTTGTACGTTGCAAATTTCAAATGCACATTAGTCTGGCTATCTTTAATTTTATTATTTCATTATTTACATTTCGCATAGATAGATATAGATTTGTTTCAGTAGATACTGAAAGCAAATAATTCTTTATTATCATATTATTATTATAACAAATGAAGCAAAAACAACACGGGAAACGATGCAGGCATTGTATTAATCGTGCCAATACGTATGCTGCTAATAATAACGCAAGTAGTTTTTCTCGACGTATCAAAACCGCCGCGAAAAAGAAGATTATTAATTAAAAATTTCGTCATTGATGATGTATTCGTGATCTCGATACTGGCTACAGTATATTCGCTGGCATTTAATTATCATGACGTAATACGACTAAAGTAACTCAAGCAACCGTTCCGCGGCAATTTTTTAATTATTCGTAATCAGAATCACAATCGAAAGAAGAGACGGACGGGCGAGAAGAGGATGAAAGTTGAGATGAAAGTTACGAAAGTTGTTGAATTCTAAATAATCAAACCGTTATTTCTTCGTCGTATCAAGGGCCGACAACGTTCAATACTTGACGAACGACGACAAAACCGACCTAAAACTGGCATAAGGCAACCCTCGTTGGGTTCTCAGCGCTGCTTATGAATTAGTAATCTCCAATGATGCCATTGATCTTACACATTTCGGTGTATTTTTATGTTTCTCCTTAACAGATTTTTTATCGTTGATACGATGCGATCGGCGCGTTGGACAGGATGCCAATGGATTGTAAATTCGTTTCATTTATTCAAAAATATACCAGTTGTTCGCATAATGACCCGCTTTTTGCTCGCTTCGCGAGGCAAACGGACATGTCCCTAGAGACAATTAAGCAACGACCTGTTTCGAATAGAAATTAAAGTACTGCTGGTTTGGTCGCCACCTCGAGAAATCGACGCATCGTGTCGTTTCTTGACCAGGACCGTTATTACAGCCACGCGATCCATGCAATCGACAGAAAAAATCCGAAGATTGAGGCTCGCGATTGTATAAATGGAATTATTGATGGTTTGACATGGTAACGGGTGTTATTGACGCCGAGGTGCAGCAGCATCGATGTTACGGAACCTGGTAGTTGGAGGTTTGATACAGGGAATGGACAGAATTCTAAAATTAGTGTTATAAGAATAGAAATAGCGGGCTTTTAAAAGCTGTAAATTTGTAAACACGGTAAATTCGAAAGTAACGAGTGTAAAGCAACGAGTCAAGAAATTATACGGGGCATGGACAGAATAGTAACAGTAAGGTAAATATCATGAGAGTAAAAACGATAGGTTCGATAGCTAGTGAGTTGTAGTTTCGATGTGTTGAGAAATTAAGACGGTGGTATTAGCATTAAGATATATATAAAAAGTTGCTGCGATAATAAATTTTCCAAAAATATTCATTTTGAATTATATCTTGAAATTCTTATTTCGAAGCATCTACAAGAAATTTAACAAATTTGCATGATTAAATATAACAGGTAGGAAAATATCCAATTAAGAGATTATATCTATATCTGTAAGTGGAGATCTCTATACGTATAAAGATTTTTGTATAAAAATATTTCGCACACGAGTCTATATCTCTCAAGCCCGTTCCAAAAGAAATCAAAAGAGGAAATAATTTATTTTATAATTTAATATGGTTGTATAAAACGTTCATGAATATGTTTATTAATATTAGCTGGATATTTATCGACGTTCGAGAGTCTTTGATAAAACAAAATAGTAACAGAAAACGTACCGAACCGAATATATAATACATCGACTCATTTAACAACCGAAACGTATGCTCCAATTCCGCCGGTACAATCAGCAAACCAATTTCATTCTCCAATTACAGAACATGCAAAATTTCGCCATTGCGCGCATATATTATCCAAAGAAAATTCATTTTTACGAATTATACGGATAAATAATATTCCTGATGCCTCATAGCGATCGAAAGTACTCTGTCATTATTCAAATTACAGTGCGGATAGTTTTTGCCATTTTTATAGATCCTTGCGCGCTAGTGACGACAGCCAGCTCTGCTTGCTTCCGTTCTCGATACTGGCCGATATTCGAGTGTTAAATGTTCGCCTCGAGTGCGTTTCAGCGTATTATGTGTAAGCTTATCCGATGATCGTGCGTGGGTACACGTTCTTTAACGTACACGCAAATTATAAGTTTTCTCTATTTTTATTTCCAGACCACTTAAAATTCATTTTTTAGATGTTAATTTATGGCAGACGGTAATTCAACGCCGTACGAGATATTTACAAAAATTTGCCAAATGATTATTTAGAAAAATTATACGTTATTCTTTGGTAAATTAGCGTGGTGGAATTTTACACGAGAATCTTACGTACGATTGAGAGATCTGTTCCACTAGGTAAATGAACGAAGTAGCCCGTATCGACAAAAAAGTATAAGATTAACTTCCTCGCAGCTAGAACAATTAAGTCTATGTCTTCAGTACCACAGCCAAATGGACAGATTAGCAGCCGACGGTGCAATTTATCCTGCTTGTCATTCTTTCGTGATTGCTAACTCGGGGGTTGAAGCGCGCTTGATGAGATAGGTAGGTACGAGCCGAGATCCGAGGTTCTCATCGCTGTTTCTGGCACGTGTGAACATTCGAAGGGAATTTTTAAAACGTCTGATTACAATGTTTGTAATCTAATTTCAATTTACTGTTATTTATGTCATCTTCTCGAAGTAAACGAACTTGTGGAAGTAAGTCATTCGTTTCTTGAAAAATGAATATTAATCTTGTACTATGTAATGAAATGAAAGAGTCGATTATGTATTTTACTCGATAATAATTTAAGGACCCGTAACGTTTCGCATTGACACAATTATTTACGGTACGATTATTCGATACTTTACTTGAAATATCCTTTCAAGTCGCTTCGAGCGAATCGTCTGATCGATCGTTTTAATCAACGGGAATAAGGATAGGAAGAAGGATATTTGAAATTGATAGATTCACACCGATAAAGCGGTCACAAGTTGCTTGGCATCGAGCAACTCGACAAATCTCGACGAGATTTAAGATATCGATCTGCTTAAAACTCTTTATCGATGAGTCTACCGGTCGAACCACACTTTCACCGCTCCTACCTTTCCTCTTCTCGTTTCTCCTTCCTGCCTCGTGTCAATGTGCCACAGCAAGTACACTTATTACGCGAAATTAATCGATCTAACAAAAGAAAAGCGTGGCATTGTATCGTTGACACGTTTCTATCCGGTGCGATGATGAAATGTTTACGAAGTATGGCCAACGAGAGTCGGCTGACTCAGCGCGTGTCGCCTCGCGATTAATTCAATTTCGCCCTGATTCCATCGTGACTACATAAAAACCGGCGGGACCGTGATTAATTCCCGCGGCCAGAATTGGCGCTGAACAAAAACTGGTAACCGATATATTATTCGTAATTTCGCGAGAATGTGTTGTCCTCGGATACGCGATAGCCTTTTTTGCCTGAAAAATTATTATACGACGAAGGAAAACACCAGGTAAGTTTCCGTGTATGCTTCTTGCTTTATTTTATTTGACTATGGTGATGGGTTTTAACGAATTGCTTGGCAAAATTGATCTTCAATTGGTAATTTAAAACGAAAGAATGCGTGATTTGTCGTGTAAAAATAAACGAGGTAGTAAAATACAGGCGTGGTCACTGCTGCTTCGTCCGTGTAAGGTAAGAACGAGTAAAGTGCATCGTGTTTCTCGAATTTCTATGTGATTGATCGTGACGAAGTATCTTTGGAATTATAAGCAGATACATACGTACATTTATGTGTCGTGTTAATATGTTAAGAGCGGAAGAACGTCGCAATAAGTTTCAAACGCTTCGTTTAACGCGATAATAATTGGGCATTCGATAAATCTACTTACGGGCTCAAAGATAGAAACGGATAATAATATATAGAGATCGTTCGTTTTATATTATGTTGTAACGCGACAGACAGGAATAGCGCAATAATCGAGCGTCAAACAAGTATTAAAGCGTGTCTCATTTCAATCCAACCTTCAATAATTCTTACTTAGGTTGTCGAGAAGCGCCGGACTTAATAAGTTGCTTGTTCGGTTGATCAGTGAAATGGACGAGCCAAGTTTTTATGAAGTTTTCGAACTTAAGGAAGAACGAATGATATCAAGTGTTCTATTGGGTCATTGAAGCTGTTGAGCAATCAACTTCAATTGAATGACTATTAGATGCTTTACTTTTTAGCATACCTATTTACAGCCGTTTATGAACTGCAAATGTATGTATTGGGACTAAGCATTTCTTCTGTAGGATGTTTCGTAACGCGAACTTTTTGCAATTTAGTGCATAAAATGTAAATTTATTAAGGAAACGATATTACGTAATACAATGGCAGCGTAGTAGTGTAATACAATAGAGCGATAAACGTAGAGCAAGGAATAATATTCCTTCCTACGAATTTATTCCTTAGAATATAAAGAAAAATTTGTATACAATCAAGTTCGATAATCGATATGTGGTTTTGAACGAATGTAAATTCTGAAAATTTTGTTAAGCGAACAATGGATTAAAAATCTTGTTATACGATAAAATAATATGTTAAATTTCTACGTATTCTACGTATTGTATGTATGGTAACGATCGAAGATCACAGGAGAAGGAGAAAAGTAAGTCACATTTTTCATGTTTTGGACAGGAGCAATTTTATAATGCAATATTTTCTCAACTAATTTTTGATTTGCTTTTGATTTTCTACACACGTACATCTTTACCACTCACTTGAATATTTAAAAAATATTCACAGTTATAACATTACCATAGCCATTGTATCGTTACGAAACTTTGTAATCCAAGTCGAATAATTACGCTGCGAATATTTATGTAAATTTACATTTTTGCGAATATAATTAAAAATATGGGACCGAGATAGAAAATTGCTTTGTCCTATTAAACAGTGCAACGAGTACTCTATTTCAGATATTTTATGTATATGTACACGTATGATTCTACGTGCTTCGAATACTCCGTGCTTTGCAAGAGCATGAACGTATAAAAGTGCAGGCTGCAAATAACAATAAATAACAATACTTCGTAGCAGAAAAGAAAAATTGATTTAATTTATTCCCGACAGGATAAAGCAACGTCTAAAACAACGCGTGTCTGTACCGTGGCTAAAAAGCAAAGTTCCACGGCGCTCATAAGCTGAGAGGAAAAAGAAAAACTAGACAAAATAGCACGTATACGTACACCTTCGCCGATGTTTGGTGTCGATAAACGCTTCGAAGTGACATGTCATATCCTCCGTCGTTACGGACGAATCGGTGAGGAGCGTGTGAAACGATGCAGAGAATCAATTGGAACGTTGCAGTTCGTTAAAGCCGCAGGTCATTAACGCGGCGTGACGAGGCGCGTGACTAATCCGCGTGCCTCGCCAGGAGGAGGATACTACAGAGTAGCGCAGAGAGAGCTTATTTCGCCGTGAGCCTATCGACTGAATTATTATTGAAGGGACAGAGACACGCGGGCAACGCACAGGATCCTGTCGTCTTATCGGTCACCGCGCTAATGACGTGGTTAATTTACCAGAGAAAATGCGACGCACTCCTTGTAAAATAGCTCGCTTGTTATGGGTTATCGGTGCGTTCTTTATAACGTTGTTTACAGCGTTCTTTACGGTATTGTTGGCGACAGGTTGAGATTTTTGAATGCAAGGCGATACGCGTTCCGTCGATCCGGAGAACGGTATAATTGGAAGAAGTTTCGCTGGTCGTGTGAAGTTTGATGGCGAATGGATCCATCGGATTAACCTTCTACCTTGTATTAATCTTGTACCTTCATTTTTGTAGAACACGGTTTGAGCACCTCGTATAGCAGAAGCTACTTCTAGGAAACAATTTTGATACAAGTGGGTCTAAAAATTCGGGTTAATCTATACGTAATATGAAACTTTTAATCTCCCTGTATAATACGAAATTAACGGGAAACAACAAGCTTATAAATCTACCACGACTTACTGACTCAAACGAAAGCAAAATTTTGAATTTCAACGTCGTAAAGAGAGTCTAGTAGAATTTTTATTTACATCAGCTTACTTGTAATGTCATAGATTTTTTAAATTGTTAAGAATCTTTAAAATATGCTTAGGTCTATTTTCTTATCTAGAAAAAAAAAAAAAGAAAATAATGTCAAACACTGTAGTATGCTTTCAACATGCACTTACGCTTGTAACACAGTTTCGAATAGCACAATGTTGGAAAAAATGCCGGAAGAGCCTCGTCGATAAGTCGGTGGTATCCAAAAGAGCGAGTTACCGTGAGATACGCTGTGTGTTAAAAAAAAGGTGAAATCAGAATCGATCGATTTACGATGTTCCGATACGACACATGATTATCACCTTCTAATTTGAGCGGCCAGAGATGCTTATAATTACGCTGGAATCTCGTGGTAGATCCTAAAAGGAAACCAAATAAAACGAAGAAAGAAAGAAAGGAATCGAGAGGTCTTTAATCTACTTTTTCCAAACCGTGAGAGAAGCTTTCAAAGAATCCCGCGATTAGCATAACGAAATTTACAACTCAGGATTACTTAATCCTCGAAACTTTATCTACCTTGTTGTCTCGATAATCCTTTTGGTCCCGCTTTAATTAAACGACACTTATATACGTGGAAGGGATAATTAGAATTTATTGGTTTTTAGGAAACTTGGTCTGTAATCGGTTCTAAGAAAGATGCGATACTGTATTTCAACCGGTTACTTTCCCACAGATTTTGTACGATATTCTGAAAAATTCTTTCGATCGGAAAGGTGTTAAGCGGATTTCAACTCGATACTTTACTACTAATTATCGTCAATTTTTTCTCTCTATACCGGCTTGGAGCGTAATTTGCAGTAAGGACAAGCAGATACCGAGACGAGAATATACGTCAGGAGGCACACAATGACACGCAGTATCAAAGATATTGTAATTTCTTAAACTGTCCATTGCCTATATAGAAAATTCGAGCTCTTTTTTCCGAATGCGCTCGTACACTTACAATATTATACGAGTACAGCGGAACCTAGATTATCCAAACTAATTATAATACACATTCGGATAATCGAATGAGTCTGATTTTATATGGGAGCAACGAATTTATTTTGAACCATTTTAAAAACGTTAATAACTCGAACGGGAATAAAGATCTTTTAATTAGAATGTTAATTAACGCGTGCATTTTTACGCAATTATACAAAATTTAAAGGTAGGTACCAAGGTGCAGAGAATTCAAATAACATCCAAAGTGTAAAAAATGCAAATTTGCATAAAGATCCGTGGTTTAATATCGGATAACTTTATTCGATTCTTGTTCTTGTTTCCTTAGTCGTTCTTAGGAAAGATCATCCTCGAATTTTCCTTCGATCGATGTTCGATCAATGTTCTGAGAATGTAGTATGTTTCTACTATATGTATATGTACCTAGAGACATACACATAGCAGTGCTTATGTAAGTAAAAGTTAAGATTCCTTGGATATTCCAGAGAAATAGAAATAAATATTTCTTATGAAAATATAATTTGTAGGGTTTACGAGAAATATTAATAACAAATAGATAAAGATAAGGAACATACGGTAATATTGCAGATTTTTAATTGAAAATTTCATTCAAACTAACAGCGATATAATAAAATCTAGCGCAAAATTATTATTGAGCGTATTGAATTAGCGTATGAAAATATGTATTTACAGACGTAATTTATTATCCATAGAACTAAAATAAAGCCATATTCATAAAATTATTAGAGCACAGCTACGTTATTAACGTTATAAAACTTAGTAATGTTACAAAATTACTACGTTACGGTATGTATAATCTCGAGGCAAACGAAATATCAATTCGTATTTTTGTATTAGTCGGAGCTATCGCTATATTATTAAACTAACGTTTTTAATTGTATCGTAATTATGTTTCCCTCTAAAAAGTCTCGTATGAATACCATAATCGTTAAACACGTAATTTCACGTGCTTTTAATTTCTAAAATAGTTACCCACATCCCTTAAAATTCACAAAAGAAAGAAGAAAATTCAAAAGATCGAAGGTTTTTAGACCAAAGATGAACGCAGCATCTATATATTCTACATTCTACACAGCTACGGTAAAGAAGGTAAAAGTTAAGATCAAAGAATCGCCAAGGAAAATTCGTTAATTATTTTATTAAACAAACACGGTTTCTTCGCACGACTGCAACGTCCACATCTTTTCAAAAACCGCCAATATACTCACGTATCAAGCATCGTTCACAAAACTTTATCTCCTAAAACAAACCCAACCCTAAAATACACGCGCGCTACAGCAAATATTCCAAAAACTAAACGCTTTTATCAAAGACTCGACACCGCACGATAACGCCGACAACAATACACTTTGCGTTGAAACGCTGGAACCTGCACCTCGCTCAACCAGATTCTCGCATCCTCGGCGAGACCGAAAACGCCTCACCTAAAGGAGATTTAATCTCGAATCAGTTACTTAAACGAGGTACACCTCGTTGCCGCGAATGGGCCGATTTTTAAAACAATTTAGCATAGCCGGCTTTCTTATCTCTGTGATCAAATTAAGCCCCGTATAATCGCGTAGTATGGGCGGGCGCGTGAAATGTCGCTGGCCGAGAATATATGGCGACCGGCTGATTTCCGGCAGCGTCGCGGCATGTAGGTCGTAGCCAATGAAAAACGACCGTCTGACGACCATGGTGCACCGTCGAACACGGTCGTACGGAGAAAGCTCTATCACGAGGAGAAAAACGCCAATTCGTTCGGCGTGCGTCGCGAGCGAACCATAAATATCGACTCGCGCGAACGAGCTAGATCGAAGGGAATAACGCGAGATAAAAAAGTACGGTTTAAGCGTTCCCGGTTCGCGATACGTCATCCGTTGACGGGAAAAACGGTCAATTTCTCTCATGCAATATTCATCAAGCGCTATTATCGCTGCGAGAAGCAACGGTGATGACTTGTGACGACTTGTGACGAAGTTACCACGCTAAGAGAATTGTTCGTTTAATTGAAATAAAAAGTAGCTTTTTACGTTTCATTCGGTGACACAGACTCGTGAAAATATCTCAAATGTCGTAGACGCTTTTCGCTAATATATCGCGCGTGTTACCAAACAATTTCGCATTAACGCTTTCGTTTTCAACACTCGGCTATCGTGATCGTATCGGTAGATTTTTAAAAATATAATCGATCGTTTTTGTCCTATTCAGGTAAATATAGGCCTTGGAATCGCGATGAACGGCTGTTTTCTCACGACACACGCCCGGAAACGCATCGTGACCATCCCTCCGACGTGCCATCAAATTGAAATTAATGAACATACGGTTATCTGTGTTTTATCCTGTTGATTTATTGCGCTTCTGCGGCGAACCAGCTATGATGGGGCCTCATTACCGGCGCATTGTCGCGCGAACTTCTCGTTTGACCGCGCGATTCATCGAGAATATTGCCGCCGGATGATGAGCAATTTTACGAGAACTTTCCGGAGATTGATTTGCGACTGTATTCGAGTATAATTGCGCAACGATTGCTTACTAGCTGTTGATCGTTCGATTGTTACTTTTTATGGGCGTGGGTCTGCTGTAATTGACTTTGGTCGATGTCGTTTGAACGGAACTCCGAAGCTATTCGAAACAATGGTTTGTCTCTCTGCTCCAAGTAATTTATTTCACGTAAGTCTTTACGCGGAACATTAAGCAGTGATTTGTTTCGATTACTAAATATCACAACAGATGCGAGATTAACAAGAGTGGCCAATTTACCTACAACGTTTACAGCTAATTCAAACGAATTAAAAGAGTAAATTCTCGTAATTTAAGGTAATGATAGGAAAATTTTCAAGCACTGAAAGTAGAAGTACTTCTTACCGATTAGTAGTGCATATACGTTTGTTAAATGCAATCTAGAACTCCTACCACTTGCTATTAGATGTAATTGAGTGGGTGAAAACGCCTCTTGTACAGTGTCATTCAAGATACTATTTTAAGATACTCTTAATGCATGTACAATTCAATGTAACAGCTAGCCATTATTAGATACATACGATCTTTTCTCATTTTTTAAACCGCTTTTCGGTTCCGGCAACGTACAATCTGACACTTATGAGGTTAACGGACCCGTTTATTTCTCTTTTCGCTATTACATAAAGATTTGTAAACACGATATCGTTGTACGTTAAATGTTTTATATCTACCATACGCAACATTTAAATTTGTCTTCTAAAACATTAAGGTGCTTCTTAAAATCTGTCTTTATTCTCAAAAATAATCGAACGACGTTTTCCGCTGTCGCTTCAAAATTTAAATAACATTTCGATATTTTCCTATCTTGCATCTAGCCAGGCAACTCTATTTTCTTCTACTTATCTCCTTACGTCATAAGACGTTTTAAAATGTTTTCGTTCTAGAAAGCAATTGTCCATGTCGAATAAAAAATTCGTTAACGTTTTAAAGTTACAAGTGTAAACACGATACTACTATCGAGTTTCGAAGAAACATGGAATTAAGAATGACACGGTTCAGGCGACAAAAGCGCAGGAGATTTCATGCAATATTCATCAACGCGTTTATTGGTACGAGAATATCGCTGGTAATTACTAATGAACCCCGGGAATAAACGTTGGTCGACGATGTGTTGGTAAATTACGAATATCAGCCAAAGTATCAGGAGGCACGACCGTAACCGTATCGACGTTCAAGGAATCGATCGTTGCCCGATATCGTTCGCCGTTTCTTTTACTTTTCTTTTTCACCTTTCTCTTGTCGCATACATTAAACGACGCTACTTTGTTTTTTTCCCATCAGCGACTTTTTTTCCCTTTCCCCGACAGTGGCTGCCTCGCGACACGAACATTCTTCCATCTTAATATTCATTTTGCTCGATTTTCTTTTTGACTTTTGTTCTTTACACCGCGCCGCGTGCGATGATGTGGAAGAAGCGAGAAGATGGTTAATCCGTTGAACGGTGTGCTCTTTGAATAAAGATAATGATTATTAATGTTGTGATCATAGTGATAATAATAGGCAATATACGTATCGTATGTACATACCATGTATGTAATAGCGGTAACAGTAACGATAGCGCTAAGAGCGTAGTGTTTCGTTAGCTCTAAGCAAACAAATTTGCTGAAACATTTTTTCTCGTATTTGCAGAATCTGTATTTACTTTTTCACGGGTGGACATTTACGCAATTTCATGCTCGAGGTAGAAAATTTGGCGAAACGATCTGTGCAATTAGCAACGACTTTGTTATTTCTTTTAGGTGGCATTTTATACGAAATTACGTAAATTTTGAAGCACAGAGAGCAACAGGTGGATGGAGTTAACATATTAAGACATAGTTCAAATGTACAAGAAATAGTAAAATAATGGAATTACAGTTGTCCAACGCAAAATGAATTTTTGTTCGAAGCTTCGATATCTTCGGGTTAAAAAATTTGTAAATTTTCCAGGTCTGTAACAAATCTTGCAAGATTTCGAATTTTGGAACGATTTTCAATTTTTTTGCAAAAATTGCCTCAAGATCGAACGATTCGAAACATGAAACTACTTCAAAATAATAATGTCAACCCGAGTGACTATGATTCATGGCAATTTTTAAATATTCACAACTACGTAAATTCGCGTTCGAACCTTTAACCTGCAAATTTTATTTAACTTAAAAACCTTATTTAACCTAAAATTAAACGCTAAACTTAATTCTTGCAAATTGTAAGTATATTCAAAATTAATATGCTTGTATTTTTACTCCTATTTATATATATGCAATATTGTTAAATTAATTAATTAATGTATTTCATATTTTTGTTTCCCACATACGTATACGACATTTCTTTTCTACGTATTTTATTCGGTATTATGATTCGCTATCTTCTATTCAACCTTTCGTCATTGGATACATATCGGTACACGATACTGATGAAACTGATGATTCTTCAATGAGAACAAGGATGAAAGGAACTTCTCGACGAAGGTTAAGTTCAAATGATGTGCGGCAAACAATGCTCAAACGATACGTGACAAACGAAGTTCAAATCATGACCCGTTACATGATTTGTTGACTGTTTAAACGTCGAGCGCTGCGTGACTCGATTCACGTACTTGGATTCAGATAGAGGAATATTACGTGACAATACGACCACGCATATACGACCTTGCTTCTTCTCGATCAAGCGATTCATCGTACTCCTCGCAATAACACGCCTGAGACTGTGACGTCTCTTTTTCTTTTTAAAGCCGTGACGCTTGAGCCGTACTCCGCTTAATTTTACTCCGATTAAGCGCAACTCACCGTCTTTCCATATTACAGCAAATTGTTTTTAATTTGGACAAAAACGATAGATTTCACGATGACGAATAAGTTTTTTAGTTTTAACGATAACGTATAATCGAGCAGAAATAACAATATCTATAGCGCGTATCAAATAATTTTTAAGTTTTTTATCCTTTACGTAATTTCTGTTGCTGCGCGGTAGACCTTTTCACTGAGATAAGGCTCAAAGCACATACGCAAATGGTAAATATAAATATCAAGCTCCATATTATACTTACTCTCCAATTTGTGATCTCAGACTTTCCATATGACCAGTAAAATGTTTTTTGCAATTACAGTCGCGTATCTCGATAGGAAATATCGTTACATCGTTATATTATATTAATATTAATGTTACCGAATACATAAATGATTAGATGAAATTTCCTTAGGAAGCATCACCGGTTACAAAACCCGCTACCGAGAAATCGGTCAATGGAGAGCAATTAGTATCTAAATTCTTACAAAGACAAAGTCGTGAAGGTAATGGGAAATTATTTCAACGATAAGATCGAAGAATTCTATAGTGACGGAATAAAAGAATTACGGAATAGATAGAAGACAGTCATGGTCGTAAATAACAATGGATACGTCAAAGATGGATTAATAAAAATTTCCATTAAAAAGAAAAGAGAAACCCTACCATCTACGAAAAAAAAAAGAAAAAAATAAAGAATAGAGTAAAAATAAAAGGATGAAAGATGGCGTTTCAAAAATGAAGCATTTATCACGCGATACGTGCAACTTTACGAAATCGACGAGGATTTGGAATTGGATGCGCGATCGAACCGACGAGACGAAACTAAACGAAACGAAAATCACGAGAAACAGGAGTTCAGGTTGCTCACGTTTCAGACTTGTCCAGCGTAGGCTACGCGCGACCATCCTTTTCCTCTTCCTCTATAGTCACATGGGGACGCACGGTGAGATCGGAACCGATGAAAGAACGAATTGTGGGATTTATTACGCGGCCGGATGAAATTTATGCCCATCTGATTAAATTCCAAACGTCGTGCGCGCTTAAATCGTGAGAGGAATATCTACGGGCAAATTAGCGCCGACCCAACCCCGACTTAAGTGGA
This sequence comes from Bombus pascuorum, assembly GCF_905332965.1. Lineage (NCBI taxonomy): Eukaryota > Metazoa > Arthropoda > Insecta > Hymenoptera > Apidae > Bombus > Bombus pascuorum. The sequence goes on along the minus strand of NC_083488.1, from coordinate 1,139,890 downwards.
AACTAAAAACTTTAACGAGGACAAATAACTGGAAGGGTGATGCATAGCGGCTAGACTCGTTACTCATCTCGTCGCGTTAAATCCTAGAGCTACAGGCTACAGACCTACAAAGCATTCCTCCTATCTCCCGGGATTGGATGACGCGATTCCAACGTCCGTTTGAAAAAGGAAGCTTGTCTGAATTTCACTCGGACGGAGTTCAGTTCTTTGTGATCGGAAAGAGATGAACGAGGGGGGAAACGGGGTGAAAAGGAATGCTGTAATACTATAACTGCTCAGAATTATAAAATCCTATTCCCTTTAGCAAGGAATCGTGTGTTGGGTTCGTGTAACCAGACGAGATTTATCTACCTATTTCGATTGAAATTCGTGTAAGAAGTTGGATTATGGATCCTAATCTTTCTGTCTTATGATTCGGAATAAACGTCTACACGCTGGTGTCTGTATATCATCGTTATAAGTACAAATAGCATCCAGGGTATTATGTTTTATATATAATTAACCCTATTTTTAATATTTACATCTAGAATCGTTAAATTTTTCAATTTTGTTTGATCAATCGATAATACCAAATTAACTAGCTTTCTGTTACTCGCTTCTCTTACGTTTAGCTGACTTGTAATTTGTTAAATTTTACCAATAATATTAATTCCATTACGCGCAAACGATCTATAAATTAAATTGCGTATCGTGCAAACCGTTTGGAAGAACGTTCCACCAAGAAGTTTTAGTATATAACGATACTTTTTCTTCGAACGTATGCATATCCTGCTGTCAGCACTCTCTCTCTTTTATGCGCGTTTTATGACTTTTCTACGTACAAAGCTTAAACTCTAAAGTTGGAGAAAAACGGTAAACCAACAGGAGGGTTGAAAATACGCGGCTTAAACGAGCTTCTTAATATTTTATCGTGTTACTTTAATTTACTCGTAACACATAGCTAAACATATCCGTAGAGATAAAACATAATATAAATAAATAACAAATAACGCGAATGTAAAATTAGAAATAAAGTATAGATGGATGACGAAGGATATAGATGAAAGAAAATACGAGTAAAATAAGCTGTACGCTCTCTGATATCGCGTCAATGCGTCCATATCGAAGTTTGAGCGCGTGAAGTTCATAGGATGTTACGATGCTTCGGCATTAAAAAGCTCTCAAAATGTTTGCGAGATGGATATGTCTGGCAGATGTAAGACGGTATCTCGAATTCTTCGGTGCATTCCTTCAATAAACCGGCCGACACGATAAATAAACCAACATCGTCGGAAGCTCGGGGGTCCCGTGTGATTTTGCACCTGTTTCGACTTCCTTCTTCACCGTACTCGTCCTCTGTATATTATTCCATGGTTCTTTTTCTGTTCTTTCAACCTTTGTCGACTCGTTAGCATCTTGTTTTCTTCTCAAACACGAACGCGAATGATTTGTGGAAATATTGGTTTACGAGGAAAATTTCCAAACATAGAGCTCGTTTGTAACTGTAGATATTCGCAGGGCAACAAAATTTCCAACTTGGACGATTATTTGTTTCGTTTCTTTCGTTTCGACTGATGCGACTAATCGCGATCGTCCTGGTAAAATTCAATCGACGAAAAGCCCAGCGATCTGTCAAGCGCGTTCAAATTATCGCCGTTTAATCGTGACGTTTTGAAAAGAAAACGAATGGTAAGATGGCCAATTAGTCGGCCAAGCGTTTTAATTGCCTCGTTCATCTACCTTTCGTCGGATATTCCCTGTGACAAAGCTCGAAGTCGAGCAAACGTGGCCCACGCCGGGGCTGTTAAAAAAAAAAAAAAAAAAAGAAAAAATACGGACTGCACGTGCTGCATCGAAATAAATTACGGATACATTTCGCGATGCAGGCGAATGAGTAACGAGTGTCACGAAGAGGCCACTAACCCGGGGTTATGTCACGAGGAGGAGCATCGTGCGCTCGTCGGTGTCCTCCTCGTGACACGAACCGAAAATAGAAGCCTGTTGACGCTGTCGAGTACCACAATAAACCGTCCCCCTTTGAGTGTCGTCGTCGTCATCGTCAGTCGTCGTTTAACCCCTTAAACGTGCTCTTGTCCGCCCCAAACTGTCTCCGAATCGCGACCAGCGCGCTTTATTTCCGGTTCGTGACATCGATCGTTTTTACGGTTGTTATATTGCCTCGATTTTCATCGCGTCGAGTATTCGGCTTGAATTGCTTGAATTGTTTCCAAGACATTCTTCAGAGGAACGGTCACAGAGACGTCCGCGTTGGCCCATGTTTCCAACTTTAGAATTTAAACGTTGATTCGTATGCTTGTTTGTTGAAAATGATTTTTATATAGGGACGAACGAGTAGTCAAGCAACGAATAAGCGAATATGTTGATTTTAAGTGATCGTTGTGTGACACATGTGGGGCTACCTAATGTATTCGAGCAAATTAAGATTTTAAAAGAGATTTTAAAGAGAGATAGTTTTTCCCATACCTGCGTGTACTAAAAACTTACGTTCGTGAAATACTGACTTCTAAATATTATTAATCTTACTTATTTCCGCGTATAACTATATGTAATTTAATCACAAGTAAAAGTTACGCGACGAGATAAAATTATTTTCAGATAACTGATAAATACGCGATAAAATATTGGCACCTATCGGAGTGGAACTAGTTATGGCGCAATTTTCCCACAAAATTTATGACAAGACTATCTAAACTACCTATGTATACGTTTAGTCTCTAAAGTATAAATCAGATACGACAAGTTTCTCTAAATATATTTCGTGATTAATTCAAACAATAATATTCGAGATCGGCAGATAGATGAATTTGAATATACCGTCGATTCTGAAAAATATGACAACTGCTGTTTGTTGCCATTAGTTTGTTACTAAATCTAGGTATGTATCGCGGGAAAAAGCATCGAGATATTGTATAAAATTCAAAAATAAACTTTCAATATAGATTTATATTTCAAATATAACGCGCAAAATATGATTGCGAGTTAAAGCTTTAATGTTATCTGTACACGTATACTGCTTTACATACGCATATATTCGATGGAAATGATAAGAAACGGTCCATTCGGAAACAGCTGATTTTCCAGATTGAAAAACGAATTGCTCCTTATTGGAATATTATGCATGCAGGAGGACAGCTATTACGGATGATTATAGAATAAAATTTATCGATGATAATGTTAACATTTAATGAAACATTTTGCATAAATTAATTATAATGGAACGTAATTAAATTTCTGAAATGATTTCTTAAATATAACATATAACAGGTACCTAAATGTGAGCTTCATGTATATTTTGTATGTTATTACTTGACATTTTCTTCTTTTGCTTCAACGTAATTGATACGTGCTCCCTCTTAAACTTAATCCGATCACGTTTTCGCGCACTTGAATCGAAGCGACACGAAAAAAGAAAGAAAAGAAAAAAAAGAAAATAGAAGTCGATCGTTTTACAAGAATACCAACTTCCAGGTACATGCCTCGGCTTCCAAATCGAACGAAAGCTTTTTCTTTCATCGGTGATGCGGAAGACGCAACTAATCAAAAATTGGAAGAATGCCAACGATCATTAACGGTATAGCGGAACTGACTGAATCGCCATGCCAAGAATTCGACACATTCTTCTAAAATTCTCTATCGTATCTCTGAATACCATTCCTTGATTCATGTTCGTTTCGTGTAACGAAAATTAATTTATATCCTATGTATTACGTATAAATCATCTGATCGAATAGATACGCACGATAAGACATACCTTGATCTCGCTAAACAATATTTATTATTCTCAGATTTCCCTAAACTGCTTACCGCTGAAGGAATAATATAGATTTAGCGATCCAAGAATGAGCGTGGGTCGTGCGAAAACGGAATCCTAATGCGAAATCTAAACCTGATACGGGCTTAATGGCGATTCAAAATTCAAAATCAAAAGAGAAACTATACGCGATGCATGATAGAGGCCTGCTCGGTGATAAATCCTCGTTTCCTGTTCGTTTTGCTCGAGTAATTTGTGCCCCTAAATGGCCACCGGCTAGCATAACTCTTTGGGAAGGCACCCATGTGAACAACGACACCGTGGAACACGGGTACCTTTTTATGTAAATTCGACGCTCCGAGAAGTTCGGCAGCCGTATAATATCCGGAAGCCTGGGGCTCGAAACTGCTCACGGAAACGATCGGATTAAACCAGAAAATTTTCACAAAGTTTCACAAATGTCCGAGATCTTTTCTACGTTACGATAGAGATAACTGTGTTTCGAAATTTTCATTTTCATAGGTAACACACTGTTGCAATGACTGTGGAATTATAATGGTTCGAGTTAGAGGCATAGTTAGTTATTGAGCATTTAAGCAGATTGGATGTAAATACGTACACTTTGAACGCAGTAACTTCAGAGAATAATTTTTTCTCGGACTATTTAAAGATTAAAATTTTGACATAAAGAGTATACTGGTTTGAAACTTGAAAAATGTTTCATCTTTCGCCAACATTTACCTACTCGACTTAAATTTCTTTATTATTGAATTACTCTTAACGATGTCGTTGAACATTTCATATGCAAATAGTCGTTCTTTTTCCCAAGTTACTACTCGAGATGTAAATCCACTTAGATACAACATAATTATAGCGGTACTACAAATATTTGTACTAATTAGAAGTACTTGAGATTCTAAAAAGACCTCGGATCGCTCTATAAACTATAATCATCATGAATATTTCACAGTTGGAAACTGACTCCGGAGACTTCGAGTCTCTTAAACATACACGAATAATTACCTTCTTAAGACAGCTGAAAGATTATGAAATACTAAACGAATATTATTTTTTTATCTCTTTGATCGTTACGTTTTAAAAATTTATGAAATTCGATAGAATTTAATAATCGATTTAAAAACTGGAATACATTTTACGAATAGTCGATTAAAATATTGAAAAAGTAACGCTTACTAACTTAAGCTGATCGAAACGCGATTCTACGTTTCTCTGTAAGTATAGTCTAGAATCCTCCTCGTAAAGATCGCTTCGAAGACGGAACTAATTAAGCGTTTAATACAATAGATAACATTAAGATCAAGAATCTTGCCACGTTAGATACCGATGAAACAGGGAAAACAGGACAAACGGGAAAAAGTAAACGCGAAGCGACATCGCGCGAAAGGAGCAGCAACGATGTTCCAAAGGCATTTGGAAAGAAAGAACGAAAGTCACGAGGCAGACTTTGAAGCTTGATTCACGAGACGTTTCTCAACGGGTTACAAGAGCGGAGGTTCGCGCAAAGCTAGAATCCCAAAACAATTAATTCTCGGTGTGTTGTTTCGACGAAGACTGCCCGATTCTAATTTCGGTGTCTTTATTTCCCTAGGTCGGTTCTTCTCCCCGGTGAACAAGCCGCGGCGCGATCGATCTTTTTGTCTTTTCGGTATATTAATCTTGGCCGGGCGTCAAGACCGCCCGCCGGCACTCACAATCGTAAATTCACGTTTCAAGGAAGGAATAAGATGTTTGGAATTTTTATAGATTCTCGTGCGCGATGCACCAACAATACGATATTTCCTCGTACGCGCTCTACGACCTCTTTCGACTCTCCGTTCCCCGATTTACATAAGCGGTCCCCCGTGTTTCACCTACTGCTGCCGTGTTCATTGTACGTATCTGCTACGTGGTGCCCGCTAAAGCTAAAAGGTCGCTCGATCGTTTATCATCGCCGATTCTTCGACCAAAAAGGACGAATTAAAAATTCTTCTTCGCGAAGAATTATTTATACAGCGAATTCCATATTTGGAAGTAATTTGTTTGTCAAAACATCTGACGAAAACAAATCTGAATGTCTGGGAAGATAGGTGAGCGTCCGATGTTTCGAGTTTCTTCGAGCGTCTTATCGATATATCGTGCAACGATCCTTCACCAATATACGCTTGTATCTTTCGTAATCGTTAATTACAAGCGCGTTCCATCCATCTGTTTTGCAACGTGTTTCTGCTGTGATTCTAAATCACAGAAAATAGTAGCAAGTAATTGGTAACGAAACGACGAGTCTTAGATTACGCTCTATGTATGTACATAGTTCGGTACTATAAATTAATTACGTGTATTTCGTAATTCATTTTAACGAAGAATAAATAATTGTCTGTTGGAAAATTAGTCGAAGTACTATCGGAGCGGTACTTAATCACGTATATTAAATAGTAAATACTTTGAATACGGCGTTACGTTACCAGTGAGTCGCCGTTAAAAGTGCAAAAGTGCAATTAATCTCTCGTGTAACGCGAATATAGCGAGAGAGAACCGAGTTACATTAAATACTGGTTCGCGCAAATTTCTAACTTGGTACGTGGGATGAAACGTGTTAATCGAGGTTCTCACCTGTTAGGTATTGAAAAATCCACGAGGAAGAAGTCATACTGAAAGTCTGAAGTATGCTAAAAATCACGAAACAGCCATTCATCTTCGGAATCTTCACCCCCATTTCCCTGGTTCGCGCCCGAGAATAACTCGTTCTTCGTCGTGCGATAAATCTTCCTCCCGTTAACCGATCCGAGAGGGCAGAGACGAGAAGAAAAAGAAACGAGAGAAAAAAGGAGGTCGCGGTTTATATTTTCCCGACCATGGAGGCACAGAAGCAGAAGCAAGAGTGGACGTGGACCAATCGAGTCGAGTAGATAACGATCATTCAATTACAGACTTTGTCATACGAACCATCTCGCGTAAGAGAATTTGATATATCGACTTCAACGACTAGCATATTAATACACGTTGATGAATAGAATTAAAGTGGGATGGTTTAAGATTCTTTCTGTTTGTTATGTACAAATTGCAATTACGTTCTTTATGTTTCATTTACTGCGTTATCATCATCATCATCATCATCATTATTATTATTGTTGTTATTATTACTATTATTATTATATGTATACCATGTACTATATATTTATGTTTTCTATATTCTTTCGTTTATACTATGAATATATATGATGGCGATGGTGGAAAGAAAAAGTTAGAATCGATTTGTAGTTATTTCTGTTGAAAGTCTGAAGGACACTTTTGTTGAACGTTGAGTTTCTATATATTTAATATAGAAAAAATGTGTTTTCACTTCCCGAAGACGCAAAATATTATACGAATTTTAATATGCGTACTTCTCTTCTTTCCAAATCTCTTCTTAACAGATATTTTTTCATTTTCTTTCTAAACTATCAAATTTTCAGATACCAAAAGAATATATATATATATAAGATATAGATATCGAAACGTAAAAAGAAATTTCGAACCAACGAATCATGAAAATGTGGGAAGAAAAGACGAAGTACTCTTGTTTTCACGCTGTTAAAATACTCGACTCTTTCCTTTCGTGTTATTATGCTCCGTATCTCATGAAACTTAATACACCTGTTAAAATGTTAAACGATCACAAGTAATTCTACACTATAATTTCAGTCGTATAAATCTCGGCCATACTAGGTAATATCGTAGATCGTTGAATTCAAATCGATTTACATTTAGAACCAATCAAATCGTTTTCAAGCACGGTTATCTGCAATGTTATCTTCGCGAATAGTTAATGCAGAATAGTTAATAAAATGTTAGTATATTATTATCACACGATCGTGCACTACAATTTCACTCCTTTGAATCATGTATCCGTTAGAAAACACGTCTTAAATAAATTTATTGTTTCTAAATAACAACCTTTACACTTTGTTATATGTCCTATATGTGTATTTTAAAAATTCCTGTCCAACTATTATATAAAAGCTTTCTCTGTTCCGTGTGTCAGCTTTTTACCATTTGATCGTTTGGAAAGCTTACAACGTTTCTGTTAGTCGGTACGTTTTCATCTCGTTGCGTAAAATTTAGCCAAATTTTTCACATACACACTGTTCTTGTTCGGTCAGACGTTAAACGAGGCAATTTGTGAAGAGTATATTTTGTACGATCTAGCTTTATCTTCTATTAACAACTTTTTCTGCTATTATTAATTAAATTTACCACTGCCATTTTCTCGTTACATTTACATGCTATAAAAATGGAATTATTCGGGAAAAGCACGATTCAAATGAATCGGAGGATGTCAATAATCTGGTAGTTGGAGTGTATATGATAGCAATTACGCGAACGTTCTCATGCTCTCACGCAACAGCGATTTGATGAATCATTCGCGACCACCAGCTACGATCGTTTGCTTTTTTCATTAATTAGCGAAGTAAAGATCGTATCGGAGTAATTGATTCGCTATTGCGCTCAAAATTCAGATAATAACGCAGTTCGCTTCCGGTTTAAGAGTAGACACGAGCGTGAGAAAACAAAGGCTCGGTTTAGCTATTCTCGCGAATTTAAAATTCACATTTTTTCCACCGATAGCTCTATTTCGATAATTTCTCTAAGAAATCTAAAAGAAAGAATCTAAAATTCGAAGGATTACGCGTACGCAACGGCATATTTTTCATAAAACGCTTGCAAATTTGTCCAGTCTCCTCGATCATCGCGCAAATTCTTCTGCGATCGATCGCAGGGTCATTGCCAAACTCGAGGTCCACGTAGTTAGAACGAGTCTCCTTTCACCCATATCGCGTTTTCACGTGGACGCGATGCTTACGACCCACGATCCCGAAGAACGGCCGGTTCCCTCCGCGGCGAAACGAATCAGCCAGCCTTCGATCTCTCAATTTACTTTCGCGCTCGTACCGGTCAGCTTCGCAGTCGTTCATGCGAGACAGACGCGCGAGGATGCCACTTAACGATCGCGCAAAACGAGAAGCATCGTAGAGCAACTGAATGTTTGTATTTTGCGCCGGTAAATCGGCCGATGTTACGCTACGCACAGCCACCGGATAGCTGGAGAAGACGAGGACAATGCGACGCTTGGTGAAATGGCAAGGACCCTCGAGTATCAACGACTGGCCAAATAAGACATTTTCGATCGTTCTCCGGTGTAATTATTTATAATTTACTTAAACGCCGTGTTTATTAAAAATCTGTAATAAGCGTGCAGTGGAACACCGAATCGGTGTTTATTGGCTCTACCGAGGAGTCATTTAACGGTTAACCGTATCCGTAGCTGGCATTAGATGGAAAGAAAACGTTTCTCGAGGTAAATCGAGAGAAGAGAAAGAAAGAGAAAGACGCGACGTACTCCATAGGCCTATGACAGATAGGCGATCGTATAAATCGTACGCGTGGAAAAAGTGGATCGTAAATGACGCGAAGGTGATAGCTACCTCTGATCGACTATTCGCTCGTATATTATTTTTAGATGGGACTTGCTTCGCCGAGGATACGATTATTCCGGCGATGATGTTTGCCCTGGCTCTTTTTAAACAATGTTTGCTATGAACAACCTTGACGAACGACGGAAATTCCATCGGCGAAGAAGCTGTAATTTATTCAACCATATCAATTTCGATATGCTGGCGTCGATCGAGCTGGCACATGGTCGGCCGAAGAATTGAAAGTCGCGGCAGAACGCGCGCGGATCACGTAGAACGCAGAACCGTGAAGAAACGAGTTCGCAAAACGATCGTTTCTACGCTCAATTTGCATTGATTATATCGCTCGATGCGCTTCTCTGCTACCATAGATGATGACCGGCGTACGAGATCTTACTCGTGTTCTATCCATTTTCTAGCTCTCTTCCAAACAAACGACGAGCTTACCCGGCCGCCTGTGCGAGAAAGAAGGAAGGAAGGAAGGAAAGAAGAAAAAGTAACGCCGGCGAAGGTAGCCACAAATATCTCGCCGTGCAAAATACTTTCGATCCGAGCGCCGAATTATGACATTATCGGAATAATCGATGGTCACGATTTGCCACGGTTACGCCGCGCCTCCACCTGATTTATGAATAAAACGCCGCTTGCTCGCCTTGTTCCGCCGCGCTACACAAGCGCGCGCATTTTCGTTCCACACGTTTCGCACGGAGAAGGCGATTCGAGAAATGATATATGGTTCGTTCGCGAATTCAACGAGACAACTGGCGCATTTTCAGGACTCGCGTTCCCAGGTTTCTTCCTCGTTTTAACCGCGCGGCCACACGCGTTTGCAAACTACCACTCGATACGTTATTTCCGTCCTTATCTCCAACACTCGCAGGGAAGGTTAATTCGCGCGTGCCTAATTGTTCGCGTGGGCGAAACTCGTTTTCGACAAATTCCTCAGCACCAGCTCTTCTCGCATTTTTCGATCTACCGCGAGCAGCTCCGAGATGCTCTTCGATCGATCAGATACAGTTTTTGATAAGACTCGCTTGGTTCGGGTGATTCTCCATGGTTGTGTCACGGACGGGGTTTCGTTAATGGATTTGGGACGAATTTGATTTCGATAGTTTTAGAAGCAGGTACGCGAGGCTCGCCAAACTTCATATTCGCACACACGTTTTTTTACAAATAGGTATATCGCGCGTGTTATGCGAAACATTTTGAAACGTCGCTAGTATCGTTGTAAGATTCGATAACCGTGGTTATATCGATACAGTTGGAATCCAGTCGGAAAATATACGTAGAAATTACAATTATATTTGGCACAAGTACTCGTGTGTCTCGTAGAGATCGGTGTACAAGATATTTAAGCAGTAAATTATCCATTACATCGATAAACCTCGATATTTATAATATTCGGCGAAACGATATTTAACACCTATTGTTTCCCAATTCGTTTAAGCCATTGACGAAGATAACGAACGAAATGCCTGTGCACGGCTGTGCCTTCGTTCTTCCTTTGGTGTACAGCGCACGGATATCTCCGATAGTAATATCGCCAAGAATATTCAGAGCATAATACAATATGTGTCCTGTTTGTCTTAGGAAGAGAGGAGAGGAGAGAAGAGGAGAGGAGAGGAGAGGAGAGGAGAGGAGAGTTGCACGAGTGGAAACATGCGTGCGGATAACTCCCCTGAGAAGGTACTTATTGTTTTCAGCAAGGATTCAAAACGCTTGTTACCGTGACGCGACGCGTCGCGTCGTAAACCACGTGCCCACGTGGTATGACTTGCCGACAGTTCACAATAGCATCGGAATTGCTTGGCAGTGGCGAGATGTCGGCCGCAGAGAAAAGAGAGAATAGTTAGGGCGTGTGTGCTGGAACGCCTTCTCGTCTTCCCTTCACCGTAACGTCTCTGTCGGATCGCAACGATCAATGCGCTTAACGGTTCCTCTACGCCTCGAGAAAGATGTTAATGTGCATCCTGGTAGCTGATAGATAAGTCTGCCTCGCCGCTCTTCCAACGTCAGCCAGTTGAATGCGTTTGATTAGCGCCTGACCGACCGCGACGCGACGCGTTGCGACGTGTCAGATCGTAAATGCCCTGGGTGGGGCGGTTAAAACAGTGTCGTTTAATAGGTTCGTTACGTTCGGTTCTAGCGATAAATAACTACGCGATACTACGCCACTATGAAACTACAAATTTCGTTCCAGTTCCTTCAATTGCACGCTGCCTTCTCGCTTTTTTAAATAATCGTTAAGTCGCGGGAAGTTGAAGAAAATATAGACGAAGTAGCTATCGTGTGTAACGAACGTAATCGAAGATTTCCTACACAGGAAGGAAACACGATAAGTATATCCTTGTTGGTTTTTCGATTTCTATATAAATAATTAAGAAAGAATTTGGAAAGTAACTCGCTTTCTATCTTCGAGATTTATTTTATTTCTGGCATAAAATTGACGTTGAATACGAATACCAAGGTACGAATAGTCGCGCTCGACGTATAGTAAATGTTAAAATACTTTCTTGCGGTACTACGTGTATAACGTATAAACCGCACGAATAAAATACGAGGGTCGTTGGTCCATCGGTTTAAGCGTTGCATCTACGAGATAGTCGAAGAGATGTCACGATGCAAGAATGTTCGAACGACAATAGCATAGGTCAAGATAAAAAAACGATAATTGGTCACCCGCGAAGTTTCGTACGTGTGCTTTTATACCAGGCATATTCCGTGGACAGGTTCAGGTATACAAAGCAAGAGGATCGATAGTCATCGAAGACTCATAAAACCAGAAGAAACGAGCTATTACTTAGGTAAGGCGGTCTCCTGCTATAAAAAAAAGTGGAAACAAGTCCGAAGCAATAATGACATTGAAATAGCGACGCATATAGAAGACTCGATAGAGCCATTTTTCTCTCTTCCTTTTGTCTACCATTCCTGGAAAGCCGAACTGTCCTCCCTGGATAGCCATCAGCCTGATTCCTTTTTAAATTTACACATCTACGCTGTTCTCGATGAGTGTTTCGTTAGAATTTTATTCGAATTTGTTCTTCTTCTTTTCTTTCTCTGACAGTGTCCACTTTACAGGCATAGTAAAGTATTAGATAATCGATAGACACATTTTTATGGACCTTGGAATTATATACGTACCTATAACTGTCCTAATACTATATTTTAATTCTTGAACAATTTTTTCGTTTCTTAGAAAATATGATTTATTCAGTCGTAAAACGTAGAACTTTCTAACGAAGCTCGAAACATATTTTCAACGCTCTTTCGATTAATTTTCAGATACAACTTACAGTAACGCAATTTGTACCTAGATTTACGAATCACCCTGTATAACGATTTTTTGCTAAGATATAGAAGAATATAAAATGTTAGGATATAAGTTTAATTTTTCCCAATATCAGAAACAATCTGATCAACTTGCGATAATCTCGTTTTAAGTTTCGAATTAAGGGAATTCTACCTGAAAATCTCAGTCACAGAAATCACATTTCAATCGCCTTTTGTTCGCTGCTAGACACGATGTTACGCGTAACAAAATTCAATAATATTTTCGATCTTCGTCTTCGTCGTTAATAACCAGATTTGCGCAGTTCGTACGACGTTGGAACTTACTAAAATAAAAAAGCACTTGTACATGTACAAAATATAAATTTTTTTTAGAAAATGTAATTATAAAACTTCTTCGGGAAAACAAATGGGTGCGTATTTTCAGAACGTAGAATTATTTGAAGCAAGATCAGATAACGAAAGTGCACTTATCATCGGTGGTAAATGATCATAGAACTACGGTGTAGATTGTTATTCGGTTGGACGCGAAGCTCGATAAATCAGGCGAATCTAAATCAAGATCGATAATGAATTTCACTGGAGCAATTAACAATCGGTCGCGTTGGCGAGTACAACGCGCGACAAAGAGCCTGCGCGAGGGTCTGGTAACGATGTCCGTTTAATCACAATTTGCGCGGTTCGATTTTTACGCATGATTAATTAGTCAGCTCGCCGGGAGAGCCAATTAGATTGAACCATCCGTCTGTAAGGTCGCGATTAGTTAACCGTTGTCGCCACCATGCCATATAGGGACAGCTAGTTGATTTATTCCGGAATAATCAAGCCACTATAACGATGTGGAACACACTTTCGTAAAAAATCCATCGAACAAACCTGAATCGACCACTTTGATGTTCACCGTCGAACGAACGAATCACCGTTTGTGATTTGTCGTACGTTTAGCCTGTCATTAGGATTTATTAATCGTCGCGATGCAACGTCCCGTTAATCGATCATTAATTATCACTGATTAATCGCTATTTATCATCTTTTCGAAATCGTGCCGATTCATTTATTAATTATGCGAAATATTTTCTCAATTTCTGGATTCTATAAATATTTATGATTACTTTCTTTCTGTGCGTTTTATTCTCTTATTTTTGTAAAAGCACGATGATATTTGAAAGATAATAAATAATAATTAAGCGAAAGGATCGATAATGCGTTGTTGATGTTCTCCTCGTCGTCATCGGAGATATAGTTTCGTAGCGATAATTTTACTGCATTTGTTAAACAGATTGTATCACGCAGCACGAAGTTATTGAAATTAAAATACAGAGGTAAAAAAAAATCGTTAACAGAAAAAGATCGTATCGTCAAGATGTAATACACTGGCTGAGAAAAGTATCTGCATGCCATTGTATTTATTATAGCATTTACACGTTAACTATTACGTATGATTAGCTATACTGCTGACAAACGGATAATCGATACAGTCGATAAACCTTCCAAACTTGTAAAAATTCTACCTATATTTTTAAACTTTTACAACTTGTAAACTCACAACCATCGCGCGTTAAAAGCTTGTAAAATATATTAATAACATCGATGATTTAACTATTGTGACTTATGAAATTGCAAAAACTGTTCATAAAACAGAAGTTGTACGAGCTAAAGCTTGTAACTTGTCCTTTGTAAGTTTACGACAAAATTAATAATATTAATATCGCGATTAAAGTGGACAAACGACTAATCGATTAATGAAATTTGCTATTTTAATAAGGAATAATCGATGAATACTTTTTCATTAATCATCTGCGACTATCGATATTATTAATACTCGTAATTTATATTTAACTCGTATCTTATAAAATACAAAAGTTTACTAATAATACGAATTCAATCGTGCAACAAATCCCAACATCCCAAAAATAATCTTCCTGGATCCAGGTTCTGGTTTCTGTGTTTGTGGTTTTTTACATGGCGACGTAAGTGTGCAAAATGGAAACTCGAAACCGACCCAGCTGTGCTACGAAAGATCTTATGCCGACAGATGCGGCACGAGCAATAATGCGGCAGCAGAGCCGCCAGGAAAACCGCAACAATGGACCTCCAATCGGTTGGATCGTTCGCCGTGGCAAACGGTCGTTAACCGGAGAGACAATGGACTAAACGGCGCCGAAAACATTGCGAGCTAATTCACAAACGAGCCAGAAAACCCTTACCTACGACCCTCGTGTCACTCTCGTTTCACGGATATCGGTTTTCAGGCTTTTCCACAACGCCACGTCGATCTTTATCAAAGAAAAAAGAACGAGCTTCGCGCTAATCTTCCCCTAAAATGGAATTTTTCTGACTGTTTCTCGTGGGTTCAAGGTTTATGATTAGGTTTCAGCGATGCAGGTTTACAGAGAACACTGGTTTTCTGAACGATTCGATTTATTTTCTTTCCGTTAAACCCAACGTTCTCGACGAATATTCGTCATCGAACACTGTGTGCGTCACTTTGATCGTCACACGATCCTCGACACGTTTTCTTGAAAGTAGCGCGGACGATATCGTTTCTATCGGAATTGTTCGATGTAAATTTCACACAAAATATTTGGTCCATTATGAAACGTAAACTTGGAGAAAAATATATTTCAATACTAAAAGCTGTAATACGTAGTATGCGTATTATTTATAAAATATAGATATCGTTAGGTGTCTTACGACGAACAATTCATCGAACGAATTGCAAGACATCGCGAAATTATAATAGCTAACGAAAGGACCGAACGACCGTCTGAAATATCAAAATAGAAGGTATCTATATTTACGAGAGCGATGTCGATGACGATAACGTCGACACGCTGTAACAGAACGGAAGGAATTTGTTAATTTTCCGCTCCTTCAACGGCAGGTAATTACTTTCGAATCCCCTCGACCCTCTATAACAAGAATTTTATCCACTGATAGAAAACAGGAAATAATTTATCGCGATCTTCTATTTTGATCTGCAAACTAGAAATCGATAATTCACGATAATACGAACAAGTAGAACGCTCGGTACAAATGCAACGATTAGATCACAAGTTTATGGATTTATAGAAAATTGAAACGTGCAAGGATGCATGTAGGTAGAAAATATCCCAGGTACAGACGTTCGTTATAATATCCAAAGGATAAAGCGAATTTAACTTTACGTTCTTACGTTCTGAAATTCTACTTCTTCGGTAATATTCGCGAAAATATAAATTTACATAAACGCGTAACTGTCTAATTACGAAGTTAATAGAAACCCCGAGACGTATCGAAAAAGTTGATTATCACACGGTTAACACGCTATAAAACAATTTTATATTCCTCGATACTTGATATCCTCGCGGATGTTTACAAGTTTCTTGAAAAGACATCTTCTATAAGTCCCGATAGATTGATCGTTGTAGCCGTTAATTGCAATTTCTCCGTCACTTTCTCACGGTGTTACATTCAAGTAGAAGTTTCACGGAAGGATTTTTGCGAAGATTCCAGAAATTTCACGGTACGAAGTTAATTCTCGACGCAAAAGATATGATATACCTTTTCCAGTTGCGTTAGTCACGCTCATCGTTCATCAATTCGTCCGCTCGTTAATCTTACGATTTGAGTGACATAATCTCATGGTTCGTTACATGCCCTTCTAATTGCGTGGTCGAAGAAAGAGTATTTAAGCTTGACGAATTGCTCACGATTTCGTGAAACGACCAACGCATCAACGGACACCAATCGCAATAAATCTTCCGCGTTTTGACACGATTAATCGCAAACACGATCTCTCCAGATGAGAAACACTTTCCTATAAATTTTCCGCCTTTTTTTTTTTTTAATAGTAGCAGATACGATCAGCGATTAAAGCAATTTTCCGTGTGTATATACACGCAGAATTGGAAGTTTCCTTATTTTGTAACGCGTATTACAACGTTATTACAATGTAAGTCTATACGTATATGTATTCGCCTCAAGTACAACTAAATTGTCTTTATTATTTATCAATTCTACGTATGCTATCAAAATGTACAAGTTTTTGGACATTTCTTCAAAGTTTTAGAAAACGATTCGATCAACGAGTCGATCCGTAACTTGAAATTTCTACAAATCATCGATTTCCCATCGCAATAAACTTATTCCATGCGGATTGACCTCAAGTAAAATTAGTTTGTTTCTACGAAATATTAATCGTAGAATTCTCGAATTTTTGGTTAACGGATTAATCTAATAGGCTTCGTGATCGAGGTTGTCTATATGTACCATCGTTTTGCACAAATTCGCTCTGGCTATATTAAATCGCATCACTATGAAATACCATTTCCGTGGCAATAACCGATTTCAAGTTTCCTTTTCTTAATCACAAGGGGATCGGAGTGGAACGCGACTCGTCAGAAACCGCAGTACATCTAGCAACCGTTTTCATTTCCCTTATCGCGATCTACGTACTACATACATTGTATATACATGCACATGTATCAGCTATAGAACCATACAATTGCTTCCTTACGCCTTATGCGACTACGCGGCATCCTACAATTACTCGTCTTAAGAAAGAAAACAAACTAAAATGTATCATAGTGATATAATACGTCGTGCAGCTGTACTCTAAATAAGGATTATCGTCCGGATCACATCGAATTAAGCTCGAACGCTAGAATCTTGCGCGAACGGCCTGGTTGAATCGCGTGGCGATCGAAATCACGTGGTCGAGCTTGCGTTTTCACGGAAGGCGTTTCCTTCACCGCTTTGATTCCGCCGTACCGGAGGAATTTCTCCTCAAATCTACCGACAGGTAACAGATTGCTCGATGTCCTGTTTACGCTGTGCGCCGGCTTGCGCGCGAACTGCGCTTGATCAAGCGTTTCGATCGTGTATAGTAGTCGTTACACTGGTGAACTGCCGCGTACGAGAAACATTTGTAAATACGATTTGACGAGCCACGTGAAAAATGTTGACCAGCGGTAGACCGATAGAATCCAGTCGCCGAGTCGCTTGCAAAATTTCACTTTTTACGTTTAGACCCAATCCAACTTCGTTACGAATCTTTTCATTCTGATTGGTTGTCAAATATGAACGAGCAACCGTGACACGATGTTCTCTTTAAACGGGAAGATACAAAAAAGAAAAAAACTATGTCTTTACTGGCTACAGCTGACATATCCGCGTTTCGCGAGTAGCTTGCCCGACCATCGAGGACCTCGATGTTACGACATGCGACGGGGTGCTCGATGCTCGACTCTTCCTTTAACCTGATTTGAGATTTAACTTGTATTTATGGTGCAATTATAGCGTATTATGGTAAAGGTACGCGTGACTTTGTCTCTGGCCGCAGTGATATCGGTCTTTGTCCGGCACGTGCAATGCACGTGCAGCCCGCTTGACCGATCCGCGCATGGAGAAACATTCGTTCGAGTTCTTGGAAGGCACAGCCCACGAAACCTCTGCCCGTCGTACTAGGATCGTCGTAAATTCAAATACATTAAAAAGTATTCGATACATATGCTATTGTAGACTGTGAATATTTATGCAAATTCATATTTTTATGAGTACAGTTAAAAAAAACTGGGACCTGCTAAACTAACTCCACATGGAAACCCCATATTCCCATTAGAGCTTGAGATTAAATACGTACATGCTTTTGTCACCTTCTTGGACATTTAAAAAATATTAATGACGTAAAGCTTGAATACCTTCTTTGTCAATCAAACGACACAGGTGCGACAAAAGTAGACGTATCGTATTTTTTTTCGCATAACGTCCAATTATCAAAGCGATAGCGAGAATTATTAATGAAAACTTGGTTTCATTACAGCAGGACATCGTGATGAGCACTTCTATGAAAATTACGAACATTGCGTGTTATACCAGCGGGAAATGGCGCGGATGAAAGAATCTTTTAATAAGTTATCGCCCTTGAGGCTTGCCCTTGCGTCAGACCTTCACGACCTTAACCGTTTTGCGATTGCTTCGTCTGGTTACAGTTGAGGAATCGAGCGTTTAACGGTACCGTTCTTTTTATCACTTTTTGAGACTATCGCGGTATTATACTTCTTCAAGATGAAATTTTGAAATTTATGCAACATTTACGGTGCTACTCGGTTCTGGATCATTTTTCGATCAAACAATTTGAGTAAGTTATACTTTGTATCAAATACCTTTTTATCTAAAAATTTAGAAAAAATTAACTTTTTAAATAATACAGGCTCATCTCCCATATGGTTTTATTGAATTTTCAATAGTTAGCGTTATAACGTAATAGTTCTAAAGTTATTGATACTACAATAGCCCCAATTATTGAGAAAAGTTTTGTACAGAAGACGATTCGTTAATGAATCTACTTTTAAAGTTGCAACCAAAATCGTCGAGTACGAGCTAATTCATTATACAGCTAAGCCATTGTTATCACGCCGCTAATCGTCAAACGAACGTAGTTAAAAGGGGAAAATTTATCGAGGAACTCTCGAAAAATCGTACAGCGCCATGGGACGAAGAAACAGTTGGATTTTATAGCACCATTACTATGCCAACAGAGGAAATACCGACTTACAATTAGTGGATCGAGGGAAACCAGTCGATCGAAATACGGGGAGAATGTTCAATCGTTAACGATGCAAATGAAACGATCCGTCGTGTCGTCTACAATCCGCAGCCAAATATTCATGGCGCGTCGCTGTTGGTTCGGAAATTTTCGAGAACAAAGAGAACGCCACCTAATAAGGGAGAGTAGTCTCCCGGAAACTCGAACGAATTATTTATTTTTCCCTCTTCTACGTATACCTTTTCTTCTCATTCATTCGGATAGGTAGCATTGGTTGCTATCATGGTGGAAACTCGTTCATTTGTGATGTAGATGAGCCGAGTTATCACTGAACCAACTCCGACGCAGATAAAATTCGATGTCAACGAACGCACCTTTCTAACCGCGTGCCGTGTTAGACATTTCTGTTCTAATTGACTGGCGAAGCTCGTGAACACACACGCCGCGTATAACGAACAAATCTACCTGTGGTGTGATCATCATCGACGTTAAGGAGCTGCTTCTTCTTCCATTATCGAGTCGATAACACTGTGGACTTTATTAGCAAGCTTGATTACCACTTCCTCTCGTCGAATGTTCCAATCAAGTTTCACCGGTTAAAGATGATGGAATAATTTGTGACTGCAACAAAGCTTGTTTCGTGACGTTGTTATTGCTTTCGTTCGCCTCGTCCGACAATGAACAAGGAGCGACGTTGTTGCGTAAGTGTATCTATTTTTGGCAGTAGAATTTTCAACTTTCCGACTTGATCTTTCTTTCGAATTTGCAATATTTGGCAGAAAATACTCTGGTATCGAATTCCTCGGTTTGCTAAATATATTATAGATATATTAAACATAAGCACTACGTTCCGTGCTACGATATTAAACACGTCACACAGAAAAGACACGATGGATCCATTTTGATCGATTTTCTGATTTCTACTCGTCGGTTAGAAGCTGGTACTTCGATTAAGCTTTCTTGTCAATCGTGTAATTCCGTTCCCGTCAAACTTGCAAGAATATAATTACGTTTTTCGATGCGTAGCCTGATTACCATGCGAAAGATTTACAAGTTACTCAATTCTTTCGATTTTTGTGCAAATCGATGTGCGTGAAAACAGGTTTGAAATCCATCGAAAAAGTAATATCTACTATAATCGAATATCATAACGCAAAGCTCGGATACCAAATATCCTATATTTGAAACTATCTTATTTTATAAAACCAATCAACCACGCATCGGTGCGAACTACTGAATACGTGATCGTGTTAGGAAAACTCCAAGTTAACAACATTCGGTTAACGACGTCGAACATAGATAAGGTTGAACGACGTTAACTGTTACTTAAAGAAACTCATCTTTTAGCATCCGAATAGGCAATCAATTTTCTTATTAAAACGGCCAATACGCTATAGAGTTAACTCTCATCGAAGAGATACAAAAGCTACGATTACCAAGGTATCATAATATTCCAGCGAAATCCACCCCTCCTCGATAACTTCAAATAATCGATTCGAACATAGAATTTCTGTCGAAACCAACCTCAAGATTCAAGAGGTTTAACAAGCTACTCCCGTTCCATCTTCGTTATAAGACACAGCACCGGTTAGATCGAACGGCTTAATCTTCGTAACAAATGGCCTGCATCGGCTTTTTAATTATTTATTTTCAGTGTATGTATACACCTATAGCCACGGATAGGGGCGGTGACTTGAGTTATTGGGTTCGCGGCGTTTAATGGAGCGGATTCGACGTGACGATGCATACGATCGAGAATCCAGTCCCTGGTAGAATTCTTTTCAATGGGCCAAAGATACGGATCTTCGATAAGCAGGTACGAACATCGAATGATATCGTCTGACCGCGTAGTTCACACGGCCACAGGAAAGTGAAACCAGTTTCGATACCGGAAAGTGTCCCCTTTTACATATTTCGACGGTACGCGTTTGCCCGCAGTCTGGGACCTATGTACGTATGTTCGTACATTGGTGTATACTTACGCAGGCTCGCGAATTTCACAAAGTGTTGTAGCGTTGTACGAAACATTCTGAAACGTTGCTAGCGCCGTTACGAGTTACGAGATTCGAGACTATCACGATTATATACGTATACATATATTACACTTTAGTTAGCGACAACGAGAGGAACGCGTTGCTCTCGCTAACTGAAAACGCATGCGTGAAATTCCAAGCTCCATAATCTTTGTTTTTCTATTATAAAAATGTCGCTCGTACTACATACAGAACATCGTCTATTCTTCTTTCGTTTTTACATTTGAATATCGTACGTAACCAGGTAAAAGCGTAGATACGCTCGAAAACGGTTATTATTATTACCGAGCACGCTCGATGCTTCTGAAAAATCTTACGATTAGGTATGGTGAGCCGTGGCCTTTTCGAGTAATCTGTAAAAACGATACGGAAGAAACTGTGGAAAATCCGTGGTAAAAGAGTTTCTAACGGACACGTACCTACTAGCTGATTTGCACACGAATGCAACGTGATACCATGAATACGAAAAAAACGAGACAATGCCGGACAAAAAATACTATTGTAAGCCGTGAGTTTCTCGTGAGAGGAAGGTGAATGGAAGATCCTATAATAGCTTGTTCGTGGATCGTCGAAGTTGCTTATAATTTGATATTAAGCCGCCTGTACCAGAACTTTGTGCAACGTTCTTTTCTTATTTTCACTCGTAGGTTATACCTGTGCAGTTCGGAAAATTTCGAAACACCTTGTACACGCAAACATAAATTACATCGAAGCTCCATTTGATATTTTCCAACCAAGTAATACGCGTACATATTAAAATCCATCACATCGCTCAATGTATATATTCACAACACAACACTTTCTCAACGATCACGTTTCACGCGATCGCTACGTCGTTTCTCGCAAGAAATCTGTCCATCGACTTAATCGCATCGACCGTCATACTCGATCGAACGTGACAAATCCTCCGATAATCGGGAATACTTAAAATCCACGATGCCAAAGTTAATTCTGGCGAATTCCTGTTTTCCAGTGACCTCCTCGATCGTTCCTTACGTAAGACGGTGGATCTTAAAAGTGACACGAGTTCTATGCTCGCTGCCAGACGTGGCTATACGTGCCTCTTACTCTCTCTCTCTCTCTCTCTCTCTCTCCCCTCTCTTTCACTCTCTTTCATTCTCTTTCTCTCCCTCTCTTTATCTTGTTTGTCGTCGTTGGTGTTCGCACAATTCACGGGATCTCGTTCTCGTTCCCATGTCTATGACAAACGTCACTGCGAGATAGTAAAGGGGCCTAGAAGAGTGTGTACCGAAAATAGGCGGCGACTAAATATACGTTCGTGCACCGGTCGAGCAGCCGAGCTGAAAGACAAATGGGGACTCGCCCGCCTGTACCTGAACGTGCAAACTTTGCTTCTCGCAAAAGTTCATTGCTTTCTGCCGCCGGATTCCGGGTCACGCGATCTCGTTCTGTTCTGGCCTGTCCAAATTCACAACATTCTCACGCATCGTGATGAAAGAGAATCGAGAGAGACGGATTGACAGGGAAAGAGGCAGAGGGGAAGGGACGTTTATAAACTTCTACGTTGAAGGTGGGATCTTCGGCTTTCCTCGAGTTTGCAACCGTTTTTAAATATTTCTATATCTACCTATATGGTATATATACATATATAATTCAATTTCAAAGAAATATTAAATTCTTCGCGTAGACGCTGTTAAATGCTTTGTTTCTAAATTCTTTGCTCGCGTCCAAAGATCGAAACGTACGAACGTTCGACATTAAACATAGACTCATCGTCGGAGATTAACGACACGGTTGCTTAATTAACATGAAACTTCACTGCACTTTCGAATTTACTTTTCTCGAACTTCTCGAGTGAAAGTACATATAATCATTGTATATTAATTAACAGAGAAAGGAAACTGTCATTCTAATACAAACGACACGACGCTTCTGTTTACCTGGTGTATTTGCTTTAACCTTCTTAAACCTCGCTATGAAAACCGTTGCTAGAGTCGTAAAAAGCCAGGCCGCTCCTACTTGTCGCGAAAATGACGAAGCTTCGTCAAACTGATTTAATCGACGGTAAAGTATCCGTTGCGTCTTAAGACGAATCTTAACATGGTAGCGAGTAACGTGTGTAATGCAAGTACCTGTGTATGATATAAAACGTACGTAACGAAGATATATTCTTAATAAGGAAAATAAAAACTGCCTGGTTCGTTGAATCGCACGATTCGCACATTGGCAAGGCATCGCGATCGCTTTCGGTAAAACTGAAACCTGTAAGAGTTGCCAGCGACCAATGATTTAACGTCTCACACAGGCACTCGTTATATATTCGACGATAACGATTACTATTCGACGTTGTGACCAATCGGTGATAAACAAGTTCCGCTGGAATATAAGGTTTTCTCAATTTCCAATTTCCATGGTAAGCACATTCGAATACCTACGTGTCTGTATATCGCAATTTATGTGCGTTTCATTCCGCTGTACAGAGTACAGAATTACTCCATTTGTTCGAGTAACATTTTAGTTATTGTTTGATTAAATAAATTTATGCTGATTGAATTCGTTTTATGGTCGTAAATGTTTTCTATACGAAGAAGAGATAATAGTTCGTAAAGGCAACCAGCGACCTTTTACTTGTCTGTCGACAGATTCGTATAAATGTAATTTTAGCGTGCTTCTTCTGCCAGACAGAACATCATAATTCTCTATTCGAATTTGTCCAACTCTCCGTTGATAAGTTTTGTTGGAATTCAACGATATTTCACGCTTAGGGATAAGTACCCATACACAGACACCCACACAGGCATTTGAATATGACACTTACACAGGTCATACTCGGGTATAGAGAGTGGGGTTCAAAAGTATTTTAGGGATCATGGGTTACTACTTAAGTCTAGTCTGAAAGTAACTGGCCAACGATAAACGATTCTTGCACACGTTGTTGTATCACTCGCTTGTATACATCAGGTTCCGTAGTTCTGTTTAATAAACATCGCTGAATATTATTTCAACGCAAACATTGTGTCTTCCAAAGATTATTAACCTTAATTTCCAGATTAAATTAACAAGTTTCGATAGAGTTGCATGTGGTTAAATACAAGTACCGAGAAGCTCGTACCGAAGACGATCTTTCGCCGTATTTATCTTCTTTCGGGAAAACAAAGGAACATTTTGCGATATCTGATATTTGTTCGATAGATTTCAATTTATTGTAGGGGCAACATATTTTTGAAGCCTATAGGTTCACGCTTTGGCAAACTGGCTTGAAAAGGATACGCGATACGTCGCGTGGAAGCATCCACGTGGAGTAGAAACGACGGAGGATGTTTGATCGGGTGACGACGGGAAGGGTCATTCCCATTCCGTCCTTTCCCGTGACGGCAAACGTATGGACTATATTATAAATAAAGGTAATTAGCGAAAGTGCCGAAGTATCTTATTGTTAGAAATAGCGGCAGTGTAAGGCAGTTGAAATTGTATAATTGAGCAATATAAACTATCGTAGAATAAGCGTATACTTCTTGAAATTTATTTTTATTAACTGTTAATTTTCCGATGATAGAAGCATCTGCGGATTAGGAGACGATCCATTCAACGGGCTAATTTATCAGAAAGATATAATGGATAAATAATAGTTTGAATAAAGAATTAATCGGAGGATTGTTAATTTCGTCGGACTTATTAGCCCATAATAGCAATCGTGTAGCTATAAATTTCTCTATGTCGGTAGGAGCATCGAATTACGCATCTGTGTAATAATTCTTACAAATATGAACGCTCAATCGGAATATCGAAACTATAAATCTGTCGACTATGAAAGAAAAAAGAAAAAGAATATCCAAGGAGATAAGGTATAAATATAATTCAGGTATATCAGCCAAGTATTACTATCATACACACGTGCTAATTTTAAAGATGACAGATTACCACATTACCAAAAGAAGGAAAGAATTCCATCATTACGGTGTTAAACTGTTAAACTATCGCGAATGATTTATCGTTACATACATTCGTTTGAAAATCAAACATCGAGCGGCCGAGACTTTCATTACCGTACGAGTTCTAAAGAATTAAATAGACCATCGCAGGAGAATATACTCATTTTCAGAACAAAAATTGCATTCCTGGATAAACCAGTTCGATCGAAGAAAGCCACGAGAGAACGAATCGCGGCAGCATTCCGCGTAATTTATTCAAGTAGAATGAGTTCCGAGGCGACAGATCGCATCGTGCATCGCGGCCGATTCCGATTCACGAATTCGTGAATCGAATTTTTCCACCTGTGTCAGCCGACTTGCCACGGTCACGTTTAGCGAGTCACGCGAACTTTCTGCACGTATCGTTCCTATAGTCAACCTATTGACGAACGCGTTTACACGCGTGGAATAAATTAAATCGTCGCGGTGTACCAATGACGAGTATTCGAGCGCGATAATAAAATATGGCCTGCCAATTTGCTAAAAAACCGTCAAACCGGTAAAAAATAATCGGTATCAAAATAAAGATCGGAGGCGAGAAAAGCATTTAAAAAGCATTTAAAGGCGTTTAAACTGTGTTCTTGCGTATCTCCCAGCCTGTTTGCCGTGTACTATACGAGTATCTTTCAGAATGTTTAAACGCCAATACGACAGCCAAAAGTTGAAGAAAAATCGTGCATATCTGATCATTTTTGTCAAGCTTAACGAAGACCTTTATAATTACACGTCTATTTACATATGGTTCGAGAACTATTAAGAAGTAAATGAATAGAATTAATTATTAATCGTACGAGCAGGTACCTTTCTACTGGAGGATTTTGTCGAAGCGCGTACTCTTTTCACATCTATATATCGATTTTTATAGATAATTCCAATTGTAAAACGTTTATGTAAAATTAATTACGACGCTGGATAATCGTGTAACTCGATATAGATATCAATGTCAAACAGAGACGAAAGTATGGCAATAAAAATTTGATAATTTCTTTTAATTTTTATTCTCGTTTGTCAATTTTTTTTTACAACCGTGTTCCGCTAATAATCGAGGTATTATTTTATCTGGATAGTAATTTCTTAAATACAAAGTATTTCGTTAAATAATTCAGTTTCGTTTTATTCGTAGTATTAGTTACTTGAAATTTGTATCGTTTCCTAGCGTCATTTGTCGTCGATCGATAATTTCGTACCATTATGAATTTTAGTTACGTTTCAAATATTATTACTTCCTTTGCAGTATTATGTCGTGTTGTTAAAACTATTTTCATTTTTCCAAGTCTTTGTGACGATTTCTCGAACGAATAGCATGCGTCGTTCAAAGTTGACATTTAACATCCTCTCGGACTTGGTTTGATTTCTTGACTTCGATCGGCATGCGGGAAACCAATCTGGTTTGTTTACGCGTTCCAGACTGGATATGTAAATTTCAGTTCATTTCGATGTCGTGTCAAAATGTTCCTCCGAAGATATAAACTACTTTATCATGCAGCTGGTAGTTGTTCTTAACAAAAATTAGAAACACGTATATATTTCAGATTACATTGTAATTCTCTATTTCCTCCCTAATTTGAGAAAACACTGTTATTACAATAATGTTAATAATGCTTATGAACGCGCATGATCGATTACAGTTTTATGCAAATTCAAACTCGAACATCGAATATTTATTCTCTGGTGTCTAACTAAGATTTCCATTCTATGTCGTTCGAATTGTTTCCTACGGTAGAAAAGATCGAGATTTAAACTAATCGAATTGTAAGATGTACATTACTACATGGACGAAGCGAACATCGAACCAACGAATGTTTTCTAGACAGCTATAACTAAATAACTAAAAATTGACCAAGTCTCCAATTTTAGCTAACGTTTCGTTCTAATAAAGCACATTGCGATAAATAAGATTCATCGTGTCCTGTAGAAGTTCGAACAGTATCTGTGTTCCCTGCATCTATCTCATTAGCCTATTCTTCGTATGCGCATATATAAGTACAGCGCCCATTCAGAAAAATCCAAAACACCATTTGCCCTAGTCGTCACGAAACCTCACAGCCTAATTCTCAGAGAGTGTCACTCATCGGTCGCTCTCCCCTTCCCAGACGTCTGAGGCATCGAAAGTGAAATTTTCGCCCGTGAAAGAGCGCGTTCAACGTTCTCCACGATCTATCGCGCGACACAGTTCCGAAACGGTCATGGGCTGAAATTTTATTTCCTCGTTTGTATAACGAGATTTCGAAACCGGGTGACACGCAAAAGCCGGCCGCTAATTGGATTACGCTGTTTAAACAGGCTGCACTTTGTTAAAAGACGCCTGTTAGAATTTCAAATTGTCCTGGTCCCCGTCGACGGTCGAGATATAGCTCGTTCTCCACTATTGTTTCGGGACGAGGAGAAGTTGGCATGGAATATAAGTCGGCGAGCCTGCGCTGTCTCGACGTTGGCGCGGCGTCGCGTCGTCCCGTGCTTCATGAATTCGTGCGTTCTCCGGCCAATCGGCCATACATTATTCATAGGCGCCATGAATTATCGAATTCTCGGGGACCACGGGACTCCCGCCACAAGTCTCAACCAACGGACTATAGGCTCTCGATCGTGTGACGTGACATTTGTTAGACTCACCTAGATCCTCACCTGAGCCTTGTTCCGCTCTCCATTGTCTGCACGAGAACTTCTTCCGGCGCAACCTGCGCGCACCTTCCTTCATGGAATTTCTGTCCTTTTCGAGGGGAAACCGACACGACTCTCCCTTCGTTAGCCGGGATCGTTCATTCAGAGAAACGTCTCCCACGAGTTTTTCCATGCGTCCTCTGCTTCATTGAGACACCGCACCGCGCCATGCCGCGTTATACGGCTGGGAGGAAGCAGAGCGTCCCGCGTTTCGGCTTTCGACCGACTAACGACTCGTAGATTTAGGCAAAGGAAATAGATACCGATCGTTCGGTTACCTTATTATTCCGTTCCTTGATCTTTTGGGCGGGTTGTCCCGATATGTTTTAACCCTTGTCCGAATGTGTCTTCTACTACCGGTTAGCGTTGCGCGTTAAGAGCGACTCGAGTTATCCGCGTTTTGTTTCCTTCGCTTACTTTCGTAGTACGGTTTACCGTACACGGACTCGTACGATTAAACAGTTACCAATGAAAATCATATTTATGATATGCAGCGATATATCCACGAAGATACAAATGGTTATCGAAAAAAAAGAGACGTTGAGAGAAAGGATAGAACAAAAGCAGACATCACGTACGTTATAACCTAACGGACGCATTTCCTTCAATTAAACCAAGTAGATAATAACTGCAGAAAATTCCGTTGCTCGTTGTGCAACTATGCTTATAAATTCTGCTATCTTCACGCATTACGAAACCCTTTTCAATTATATCCCGTACAGTCAATACTTTGCGATACTCCAAAACTTTAAGACATCCTATTTCAAGACTTTGAACTAAGTCGTACTCGAATCGACAGTTTCAAACGAATTATCGTCGATAACGAATTAAAGTATAGTTAGAAAATGATGATTTTTCAAACGATTTGGGAGAAAAATTATATTTGAAGGATCGTCCAGCGGGCAGATATTCACAATGTAGGAATATATTTTTGCTTCGTTTAGAGTCGGAATTACTCGAGAGATACAGACTTTATAACGCGTGCCTGCACTCTCCTATAGCATTTCCTATAGCCACGCTACCGATAATACGATAAATTTCGAAATGTCACGGTGACCAGAGACACTTAAAAGAATGTTAATAACGAATCACGTTTTATCTTCGCCAACCGGTTACTTTGTTCGAACCGCAATTAAACGCAGTTCATCTTGCCAGAGCGTGGACGCGGGGTAAACGAGCGCATTCATAAATTACTGTCTTATGCGCCCTTGATTTTCAACTTGAAACAAAGATTCTTTCGTGTTTCTTCGTCTCTCTTCTTCGTTCTATTCTTTTTTCTTTATATCTGTTGCCTGTTCACCCTTCCTTTTTGTTGCACGTCGCCGTGGAAACGCGTTGCTGAGCTGGATAATAAGGGAACCGTTTTAGTAATGAACGCGTTACATTATAATACTCCTTCTGTGGCAAACTGTCGCTGATAATTACAATGTGTAACATCTATTATTGGACGTAATTAGGTTGCAAAAACACGACAAGAACATCGCAACCACGCTTCGAGCGGTTAGAGGCATAACGCGATCCTTGCTATGATAAACACGCAACCCGCTACCTTCGTTTTGCCTTTTTTCTCCCTTTCTCTGCTTTCCAGCGTAATTACAATTTCTAATTGTCGGTAATTATAATAATTACCGGAGAGGGCAGTGTCGAATTAGGAGGCAATTACCAGTAAAATTTAATAATATTTTAAAGTTTTCTCGGTTTCGATAACGCGATAATATCTGTCGCTTAGAAATTAACATCCTCCTTATATTTCATCGGGAAATAATCGTCACCCTGTTCTTTACGAACGATTCTTATTTTGGCAATTTTGTCGATTACCAATCGACGATGTTATTCCGTGAAGTGTACCTATACGCAAATACGTATACTGTTGCAACACGTAGAAAAGATCTGTCTTGAGAGAGTAACGCGAGGTAGATAAAGCTTAACAATGTGTAAAGTCAGAAACTATGACCGTCGGTAGAAACATGTACCTACGTATATGCGAATTTGCATACGTATCGCTTTTAATTGGTCATGGTGGCTGAGAAATTCTAAGTTTATAAATTTATCGAAGTTAACGTGTAAACGCGCATCGAACATCGACTTTATCTTCGGTTCTGTACGGAATATAAAAGTTTCCGATAGTCCGTAATTTATAATTTCTCGACCTAGTTTCAAAGTTTCATCGAAACTGGTGATATTCTTACGGGTAACCGGGTAGAACGTCGCTTGCTAAATCTCGAATGGAATTGCACGACTCGTAGGTTCGGTCGATTCTCATTACGGAACAATCCAAGGAACCAGCTAATTGCGGATTATCCGAAGCGATTACAGTTGACCCATGAAACAGCGGTTCGTGTTTATCAGGGAGCACCGATCGAAAGTAAAACGCTATATCGTTGGCAGTCCGAATGCGGTAGTGGAAGTTGGTCCACAGGAAATCGCGATAAGCGCGAGCCTTGTCTGGAATTTCACTGAAATCCCTTCCGTCGGCGATATCAACGAACTCTAATTAATGTGACAGAATGAGTTTGTGAAATGGTATGGACGATGTCTCCTTTTATCTCTCGTAGACTGTCCGTACTGGTTAAGCCTGTAATCTTAATGCAAGATATTCACCTTGAAACGCGAACGTAGTAGATACACTTCCTCGTTTCGCGCTGCGGATTTGTTCCAACAGATAGACGTTGAATTTACGATAGAGGTCGGACGTGGCTCGATGTTACTTTAAAATCAAATTCGCCACTTTCGATACATTTTCCAGCAGATATGTATAGAAATATTTATACGAAATATCGATACAAAAGGGTGCTTCCACACGGTTGGTAGCTCAGCGACAACATATTTAGTAGCAGTAGTGACACTTTAATGGCAATAACGTACATAACGCGTAACAGTAATAATACAGTCGATATAAAAAGTAGACATTCTTCTTCGTAGATAACTTCTTCTCGCCATATTTCTGACATTGTACAAAGAAATTTACCGACGATGGAAATATCATATATGGATGAATCTACTACGCGAAACAGTCACGCACTAAGTTGAGTTTTATTTTGCGTATCAAACGCAATAAAGGGACTACTGTTCAAAGTTACCGCTAATCCAGGATCGTCGAAATTTTTCCCTCGCAAACACCGACAAAGTTCCCTCTTTTAGCCGCGAAACGTAAAACGTACCAAAACTGTCCAAACATATCAAAGCTACGGTTTATCTGTGCAAAATATCGTATGCGCGCATCGTCTTTTTAATCCAATTTACATAGCATATCGATAAAAGGGGAACGAAGGAGCCACGAGAAACAAAAGTTGAAAGCATCGATTCGCGAACGTCTCGTTCGTTACAAACGAGAAAAAGAGAAAAAAGGAAGAAAACGAAAACAGGCGACAGGATTTCTTAATCCGCGTTGAAGATCGCACACGCGTATTACCAGGCAGCAGTAGCCGGAACCATCAGCCACAGAGACCGAACTCTCGGCTATCTGAACGAGTCCACGTGGTTCGGCTGTGACTGCTGCGCAGAAAGAAAAGAAACGGATAACTTCCAGATCTCCGTTCCACCGTTGCTCTTCCGTGTACGTTCGACCGGCCATTTGAATTTATTACCGGCGTATTTCGACCACCCAGAAAACAAGCGGACCGTCCACGGCTTCTCGAGACCGAGTTTCATCTTGCGTGCGTGCAAGGGAAGAAAACGTTCTATAGGTCAACTTAGAATAGAATCGAAAGCGGTTCTCTCTTCCGCCGTGCGTCGCGTTGCGTCGCGTCGCCGCGTTCCTCGGCCGAGTCCACGCAGCCCAATTTCACGCACGTCTCCGTCACTCATCGTTCGTTTCTCTTACCGACTCATTTACTACGATCTACCTCGTCGCACACCGATCGAAGAACTTTCGACAACCGGATCAAACGGCAGACCATGTTTATATCGAGACATCGCCGTCATTTCGGACGTTTTTGTATGTCGTTTGATAAGGATTTCGCTTATCTTTGGAACGTGGAAAGCGCTACGCCAGAGATACCTACTTACTACACAGACGCACGTACATATATCAAGAACGAAACGTAGATTGATTCTACTTCAAAATTTCATTTTGCCTAGTCATTTTCTGACGAAACTTGTAACTTTTAGTGCTTGCAGCTTTTTTCGAGGAGTATTCCGAGAAGGAGTATCTTAAAAAAGACGTCGCACTTTGATAAATCGTATTTCGATTTTTATTCCGAGCGACTCGTGTAAAATTTAACGATAAGCCGAATCGTTCAGGTTTAAATATCGCGAATCGTCAAATTGCAGATTATAGCAAAACGTATTTTCGTATGACGATCGATATTGATAAATTTGCCTCCACAAATAAATAATCGTATACGAAAGTTCTCGTACAAAATGCCTTTCGAGATCGTAAAACAAACGAATGGACGAACGAACGAGCGCGGCCAACGAAATCGAAAGTCCAACTTTCATTTTCAGCGCCAAAAACACGATGGTTGCTGTTCATTGCCCCGTATAATAACTCAAAGATAATTGCTAGAGTTCAGTAACACTGTTTTTACGATTAAATTATCCGATTAGATAATACAACGAAGTTACGCAAGAAAAATGTTTGATTAAATATCTTAGTTTCGTTTCTTTATTACTCGGAGGAAAAACACCGAGTAGATGAATGATGATTTACGATACCATTCACAATTAGCTTTCAATTACGAAATTTTTTATTTTTTATTTTACAAAAATAACGAAACTATATTCACGCGTGTTACATATTTCTTTACCCAAGTTTACGTATTTCCAAACTTATCTCGTTACGTTTCACGTGATTTACTTTTCACGATCTGTTTTCTTATCGAAATTATATTGACAGATCGTTATGAAAAAAAAAAATAACTTAAAAACAAAACAATTTCTTTTCTCAATTAAATTATTAGACACGTTAAAGAGAAAAGTGATTTCAGCTAACAAGCGAATTACTCATTCAATAACGTACGTGATATACGGAATCGATGTTTATTCGTTCAACTCGATATCGTTAATTACGTCGAATTACAATTATTATTAAAATACCATTGAACCATAAAACATCGCGGTGAAATTAATCGGCGAGAACGTTTTACTTCCGATTGAGACATCGTAGAAACGATCCAACTGCGCTCACGATATTTCGTCCATCGAATAATTCATATAATAACGCATCGAAAGCGCTGATATAATTTCGAATACCCATTTTCTTTTTCCTTCAAATTAACGATCTTCGACGAACGAACTGCGCAATACTAAATTTTATCGTTCGAGTTTATCGTATAGAAATTGCTTGTAATTTGTTTTCACGGCACGTTGCGCGTAATTGTTTTAATATTTGCCCCGATGCGGTGGTGCGCGCACATACCATTGCGAAACCTTTATTTTAAACGTGAAATAAGCGTCTTAATACCTCATGAATGGTACCCATTTTATTTACGACGAGCCAGTCGCATACTCGCGTACAAGCACCGACAACCCTTATATAATTTTTACGAGAATAACCAGCCCGTTTGTCGATCTTTAAACTTTAACGATCCGATTAATTACATTTATATTCTATTCAAATACATATGTATTTTCATAAAGGATAACGCTGAGCAGGGTGGGCCGGCGGAAGAAATTATTTCTCTTATCCGTCGTAACGGTAGCGATGTATCGTTACTGTTATGTGTCGTCACTGTAATTAGCGATCCTGCACGTCCATGAATTTTATATCGTAGCTGACATTTCTATAAAATTTTGACCGACATTGACATTTTAATTTCCGACAAAACTAGTCGTTAACTTGTAATAACTTTGAAGTTGATAACGGTGGTTATTGTAGAACGTTTAAGCGGAAATGTACGCGTATATATTGGTATAGCCAAACCTAAGTTCGAATAACTAGCCATTCAAATTTCTTACTGCACAGGAAGTTCTCGGTACATCTCTTCGCGTTATTAAAGAACTTACTCGGCTAATCGCTGCTGTCGGCATCGGACTAGGTCTGCTTCTTTCCGTCGTAAGAACTTCGTGTCGTTTGGTCTGACGATTGACGCTCGAGAGGATTACTCAGATTCGCTCACGAGTGTCGCGAGTCGTTGGCGACGAGATCGCACGGTTTTTGCCGTTGGAGACGTTTCGTTCGAAAGATCGCGAAACAAGCTCTCGTCTACCGTGAATTCGTGCAGCCTCTTAACGCGATTAAGCAAAGAAATAGAACGACCAGACACCGGGACAGGTACATTAAGCAACAAGAAGCGCTTACCTGTGCTTCTGTGCGTACCCGTAGGAACGTGGCACGATCACTTAGAGAGACGATTAGCCGTAACAGGTGCATCGAACTTGCCCCATAAACGGTGTAACCGCGATAAACTCGCTTTATCGTGGCAATTTTTCGCGTCACGAAACCACGATCCAAGCGTGTCCACACCCTCTTTTACCCTCGCTTTTTTCTTATCGTTCGTTTAGTTCCTCGCTGATTATCTCGTTTCGTCGTTTCCTTATTGTCATTAAGCTCTTCGTCGACCATATGCGAATGCAATTGTCCATGGAATTCAAATTTCACAAGAGAAACGTTTCACGCGCAACAACCTGATAAACATCGTATACCTAACTGCGATATACGAGTTTCCATCGTTGTTCGAAGATAGTACGTCTAATAGAAAAGATCAAGACGCACCTAACAAGATCAACGAAACACAAATCACTTAATTTTAATGTTATAAAGGAAATTTACGATCAAAGATACATTATCTTATAAAAGAACAGGCAACGGTAGTTAAATATCGATTTTACTTGGACGATGAGTCGAGTCATATATTAAACGAAATCTCTTGCCTTTTTAGATATCTACCAAATTATCCTATATTAAACAAATTACATACGTATATGAAATATCAGTATTTTTTTTGAGAATATACTTTCGTTCACAAAATATATCTAAATAATCATTATTCATCGGATGACAGGGAGAAATTACCAACTCCGCAAACATAGGTTGCAGTGTGACGTTGAATTACCCTAATTTAGTAAATCTCGGGGGATCGCTGGCGAATTTCGCTGACGGACGAGCGCCTGATAATAACGCGATATTATCGAATCGCTTTTTTTTTTCACCTGTACAGTGGTAGTTAAATACCCGGTATACATGGATGGTTGTAAATACGTGGCGTGGCAAACACGCGGTGGTGTGTTTTTTAAATGACAATTAGCGGCGCATCGCAGTAGAATATTCTCTTATTTCTCAGCCCTCTGAGCTGTAACTGTTCCGATGCTATCTTGTAATTTTGTGGAATGCGAGAGAACACGTACGGAAATTATGTATTTCTTCCTCTAGTCCTCGAAGAACCCTCTTCCGCTCGTTTCCTCGCCGACTATCACCGACTAGTCTTCTCCGTTAACGCGGATGAATACGGTTGCTTTCATTTTCCTTTCCTCCCGATACTCTAGCCTATGTCCGATCTCGATAATTCTAATGCCGGATCGTCTCCTCCACGTCTAAAAACTAATTTATGCGCGATAAAAGATGCTATTCGAACGAGAACCCGAAGAAAAGAGACTCGTACGTCGTTGTTACGAATAATGTTTGTTTTGATGTTGAACAGCAAGCGATTGGTATATACTTAAATAAATCGCGAAATACGTACGTTCACCTTATTGACGTAGAATCGACATTGATCAAATATCTCAACTACGTATAACGCAGATGTATCTTGGATTCCTACTCTATTTACTGACTCAAGATTGTTTTATTATCTTATCATTATTATTATTTTACATTTAATTAATTTAAAACGATAAATAAAGTACATCGTGGCAACGAGTAAGCTAAGCTATCTATTGGAAATTCAAAAAACCTCCTACGGATAATATAGTTGTTCACGTTTTAAACGTCGATGTTTCATTCTCGACCTCGTGTCAACACTTTATTAGTCAGCAATTTTTGCAGGTAGGCAATCTTCCTCTATAAAAGCAATCTATCTATCCTATCTATAGTACACATTTTATGATTTTATAACTTGCGAGATCGTTTCAGAGAAACACGTTGCTTATCGTACACGTCATTCAAAAACCTGTTGTATATCTAATTGTAAAAGTAACATCGTACGAATCCTTATATCGTCCATACACGTCTACAAATATTTACATTTAATTCTATTCTCGTTTTCAGGTCGTATTTGTTACGAGTCATAATTGTTTCTCGAATGAAAGAAACACGCATCGTATAATAGATATCGATAAAACGTTTCAATAAATTTGATCATCCAACGAAGCAAGGAAGCATACACGCGCGAGTGTCAAATTGAATTTTTCAATCTCGCCGCCGTCTCTTCGTACAATACGAACGTATCAGACGTTGGAAGAATTTTAGTTTTGTTTTATTTCAGTTATTAGAACACCCGCGGACCAAAATAATACTTAACCTTCATAAATTATATTCATCTCTCCGAAACCCAGTACGTCATTACCATCAAACCTCAGAAACATCCTGTGCCTTAAAAAAAAAAAAAAAAAAAAGAAAAAGAAAAAAAACTGCGAAATAAGACCAGAAAAACGGTTAAGACGGTTTTTACAGTCGTCTAAACACAACCGAACAAATATCCCAGCATATTCCACCCGCCGAACTCTAAATTCACACGCGACCTATGCACCTTTTGAGCCGGTGCGATCCTTTGCGAAAGTCAATTTACAGCACCGCTCTCCTCTTCTCCTTCGCCTTGTGAGCCGTCAGTGTTCCTTCAAGTACAAGCATGTCCCCCCCAAAAGAGTCATAACCGTTTGGAGAAGACGCGAGTTGACCGCGGGTGGGCGAGCGCTTAGAAGCGGTAGTGTGTGGTTCGTCCGATTGTTATGCTAATCGACCTCGTAAACTTTCGACGCGCTCGGCGTCCAGCCGAAAACACGAAAGAAAGCTGGCCAGTCCTCGACCATAGGCAACGCGACCGCACGTAAGTACGCGCACGGTGTGGTTGATTAATCGAAGGACCACACAAGCGAGCGGCTTCGACGCTCGTCACAGCCGCGACCTGCCGTCAGCATTACCGGCACTTCTTGCTCGACTTTGATTGCATAACAACGCACCGATATGCAGCCGATAACCGAGCAGATTGTGAGTATACGATTGCTCGCAGCCCTTTGAAATCTCTCGACCGGACGTCGCGCCGCGACGATCTCGTATCTGCCAGACGCAACGACAGGGATCGCCTGTCTCCCTCGAGGAATCTCGTTTCACCAGGTCAAGGGTCGCGACAGACTTCTGATCGATTGCTTCTGCAGTCACTTGTCACGATCGTCGAGGATAGGTCAGTGGTGCGCAATCGATATCTTGATGTAAGCTTGGAGAAGCGTTTCGGGAGGAGGATTTCGAGATAGGTTCGTACCTACCTTTGGGTCATTTGAAACGTTCCTAATTTTCCTAGGAAATTCCTAATGGAATCTGACGTTTCGTTGATACGATGGGAGCGAACGTAGACGTAGAACAGCGAATGATGGACCTAACGTTTTCTTGTCTTTTATATTATACGTATGTATGCAGTTTGTTGTTTCCGAAATAGTTGCAAAGTCACAATGCAAGGCCAATATCGTGTTTCGATCAATTAAATCCTTTATTACTTTTCTCTTTCGTCGTTAAAGTTCTACTGTTCATCGTCTCCCGTCTTGTACGCCATTTGATGGTACTCGCGCGGAAATTGTTTCGTAACTAGCAAGCATAACAAGGAAAGCAGTAATTTATAATTGTACGTAAGAGTTTTGTGTATGTTATACGCCCATGTTCACCCATGATTCACACTAGGTTTAGATATTATCGATAGCAGGAAATCCTTTGCTATCGTGTAAAATGACAAGCTTCAGACACATCGGAATATCAACTAATTTCAATAAAATTATCATTTTCATAATACTATGTGTTCTAACAACTCGATTTACTATCGATTTATAGAAAGAAGCTGCATTAAAATGTATATATATTCCAACAGGATACGCGTTAGGATTAAGAAGAGCGGCGGCAGATCGAATCCTGTGGCAGGATTGCTAGAAACGATGACTCCGAGGCGATCAAGCGGAATAATCTATTCAGTTTCGTTTCATCTGTTCGCTGGAACGAGATCGCGTTGTAAACTGATCGGATTACATTGACAACGGTTATTACGCCATCTTCGGTAAAGAGATAAATCGTTTCTGCGATCGTTGCTGCAAGTGTTCGTTACGTGCTTGCAGTTTGATCGGATCTAGCGCATTGGAATCTCCCAATCATCGACAACGATGATCGGTCTTATCAGCGAAGCTAGTTGTTTTCGCTAAGTGTAGTTAGGTTCCGTCGATCGCATCACGATCAATCTCCACCACGATCGTTCAACGCATATCATTAATATTTTATTTATCGTTAAAGCTCCGCTCCACCGGATTCATCGAGGAACTTGCTTTCGAAAGATTATGGCTGCGATCGATTCTCGATCCAAGAAACTGAGAAGCAAACGGTAGATACTGGTAGGTTGCTTACGAGATGGTTATAACATCTTCTTCCGACACTTACAACGCTTGTAGATTTCACAAACATGTTACGTGTTATCGACTATAGCGATATTAGTAGATTTTTCGTTGAATGATGCCAAATGGAACGGATTCTGTTTATCTGTGACGCACGTCCATCAAGACGCGACGATGCATGTTGCGTCTTCTACTAGTTCTACTTTTTGGGTCGTATCTACGGATAGCTTAAAAGCTTTAAATTTCATCCGTAAGCCTCGACTTCGATTTAGGAAACGCGTTCCCTTTCCTTTATCGTAAACTTCTCGTTTAACAGAAAGAAGCTGTTAGCTCGTGTCCAACTACTTGGACAGGGAAACGACCACAAAATTCTTCTAATCGCTAGCATGCAACGTGCCTCTATAATTAATTCGATAATAATTCGTGCCCGCGGACAGTTTGATTAATCGTCCCTTTGATTCAGCCGTGTGACGCACGTGTCAGGGATCTCCTCAAAGTGCACGTGAACTTGATGAACGAGTTCTTCGATTGATTTACGAGCACCGTTTAAATACGCGAGTGCTTCGTTATTCGAATCGACCAACTCGATCGTTCGACAATTGCTTTTCCATTGAATCGCTTTTGGAACTCGGTCTTCTGTTTGCGATACGATGATCGGCCATACTGACAAATGACTCGTTGTGATTCGAATACTTTGCTTTAATGCTATATCGTTCGGCGATGAAATCGTACATTGAATTCTGAACTTCGTATAAGATGAGGTTAAAATATGTAAAAAGGTTGAAGGGGTTTCTTAGAAGCTGAATCGACCAATCTCGCTTTTTGTAAATTTCTCAATTTTATCAATCAAAGAAACGATTAATATTCAGTAATTTTAAAAGTTTATTCTCGCAAGTTCGTTTGTTACAAAAAAGACAAATTCCAAGATGAATCTACGAAGAATCGCCTGCAACATTATCGCTTTTCTTTGTCTCTCAATTTTGTATCAGAAGTTTGTTTTGTCCGAGTGGAAAAGCAGATTTCAAGAAAATAAATTTTCAAAGAATTAAGCACGTTATATATAAATAATAAATTACTTTACAGAATATTTAAGAAATCCATTTATATTAAAATTAACGTAGATAGATTTTTGCTGATAAGTTTCATTTATTTTTCCCGATGATTTATATCGGTTGCGTTACATCGAAAGTTCACGACCAGATTCCAGACAAAATATACGAATCTTTGCGTCGACAACTGCTATAGCAAACCAGATACGTCTCTTCGGAAGAACAGTATGGGTCAAGCTTGAACTCGAACCAGCTCAGAGTTCAGTAGTATCCTGTTTGTATGTAAAACAGTAGATCGCAGAAATCTTTAATTTAATCAACAGGACTCTGAAATGTACATCAGCTTTTTCGTCCTCGTAGAAAGTTTTAAATTGAAAATACGTAGCGTGCATTTATCGTAAGAGAACGATATAATTGCAAGAAATTGTACGTGATAGATAGATACGCAATTGTAAGAAAAATCGCTCTCAATATTCCAATCTAAATAGATCTCTCGCTTTCTTTACTTCGCTGTAAAGCGATTCGAAAGGAAATCGCGAATGAATCTGCTGTTTGCACGACGAACGAGAACCTGGTCGAACTTACGCTCCAGCTTCGTCCGTCGAGGAAAGCTCGCAGGATAGTCTCGTCGAGGATTTTATTGAATCGAATCCTTGTGGGCGAACAAAAGGAAAATACTCGGTCGAACAGAGTTCGGGCGAGTTCTCAATTATTCAATGGCATGGGGCGGCGGGACTATTATACGGCGCGGCCGAGGAATCAATGAGACACGAAACGGAGAGATCGATGTGGGCGGCACCTTTGACTAAACTACTAAACGAAGGTCGAGAGGAAGGTAGCGCGGTATGCATCATCCTTTTGCCTCCCTCCTGCGGGGGTCGATAAACTTGGGCTCGCCTAATCAGACTCGAGCCTCATTGGTGGTATCTCGATGCGTTATCCCTTTATTGCCGGATGATCTATCGCGGTAATATTGAAAAATGGCCTCCGCCGCCTAGCCGTTCCTTTGACGACAGATCCGAAGATACATAATATATGGCCGGTCTCATTGGGAACCTCCCGGCTTTTCGGTGGGATTAACAAAAACCGATGCCAGCATCTTATTCGTCCAACGGAAGAAGCTTCACCGTGGTCTCTCGATTTCGTTCGGGCAGAGAAAGACAGAGACAGGGCGCAGAGCGGAGTGGTAGCGTTAATTGGGGATAAATTAACCAATGGGAAACATTGGCATGGGAAGCAGAACGAACGCCAGCAGAAACAAAACGTTTCGTGCCACGAAATTTTCGATCGATACACGGCTCATATTTTTCGAAAACGAAGCCTTAAACGACAAAATTTGATTCCTCTCTTCGATTTATTTTTGCACGTAGAATCGACTATGTATCTACAAAGAACTGGCTTGTATATGTACTTATACCGTGATTTTAGGGTCACCCTGTAGTTGATGTTTTAGCGAAAAACATTTAAAATCTTCCGAGATTTGAATTTTAAAATCAAAGACCGAAGACAGCCTGGTCAACGCGTGCTGAAAACGCAATTAAAAATGAGCGAGTTTGTAGCACTAAAACACTGGAGAATTTGTCGATAAAAATAATTTACGAACGATTTGTTCGTCTCCTGGTGATCTACGATCTACTATATAACAATCTTCCTGCAAATTTATGAAAGAATTTCACATTTGGAATTTTAGAATGATCTTACACGATAAACATTCGGTTAATATTTCTTTAACAAAGCGATATATTAAACAAGTAATAATTAAGATAAATGGTTTGACAATGACAAAAACATTAATCTATAGTACTCATAGAAAGTCGTATAGCAAACGATACACGTATAACCTCTCATTAATCTCTATGAGAAAATACACGATTAATTTTCATTAAGTTGTTCACCACTGAAAGTAATATTAATGGATGGGATGCTAGAAACTTCCTACAAATCGCCTCAGTAGCAAATGTTACGAGTTATGAATTAGACTTACGGAACTATCGCAATTGTCTCTTTGCGCTAGAATGCCAAGAACAGGCACCGAACGAAAACAACCATTAGATGCAAATAATTTAGACGAATAATCTAATATCGTATCATCGCGAGAACTATTTAATTCGCGTTTTCCTATTTGGCAGTACTTACTTTATGTCGATTCTATCGTTTATAATTTATTTCCACATTTATTTTATTTTGTTATACACTGGTTACTAAAAGTGTTTGCAAGTATCTTTATCTTCCACTGAATCGCTTTTCGATCAGCATCTATGTTTCCTTGTTATACCATCAAATTTTTCTAATCGTACGAAAGTAAAGAGAAAATTAAGATATATAATAAATAGGATAAATATAAAAAAATAATTGTAAAAATAATTTCTCCAATTCGTTCGGTACCTTTAATTGTAATACACTCACAAAAAGAACGTATACAAACGCGCAAGAATTGTATCGAAATGTACGAAAGTAGTTGTACATCAAAGTTAATCGAGCCTACTGATCGATCACGCTACGAAAACTAAAGTGGAACGGCAAGATGAAATAAAAATAGGGAAACTTTCTATAAACATTAATCGTCATTCGACAGAAACGTCGAAGCTAAACGAAAGCTTATCCCTGGCAATTCCTCACACCTACGCATTCGCCAACGTAATTATACGGCAGCCCGAAGCTCCGTTTCCCCATCGAACAGCTTTTTTCCGCCTAATTGTAAGTTTGTCAGCTACGCGCAAATCAGCTGCGACCGAGCCTCGGAATATTCTACATTCGCGACACGGTTTAAGCTAAAGCCATCGCTGTGTTCGAAATTAACGTTTTCATTCGCAACGATCGTTACCTCGATTCGACAGATCTTATCGATCGCGAAGTCACGCTAATTTTTTGACGAGAGAATCGTGCTTCGAAAATCTACGTTTGCAACGGCGATTGCAGTCACAGCGATCTTTCATTTTGAAAGCTGGATCTAGGTCGCACCTGTGATCGTACAATAATCCGCTTTATTTATTTTTGGGCCATCGAACCGTCTCCTATATAAACTCGACGAGATTATCGCGAAACGGGAACTTTGTGGTACAAAGTACGAGCAGATAAAATAATACGAAGGTTTATGTTACAGTTTATTACGTCCTACGTGCCGACGTAGTCTTACACTTACGTAACGTTTCAAGTAGTAGAATATTTTGAGTTAAATCGATGGAACGTTACGTATCGCTGTCGGACTCGCAAGTCTGATTTTCGATGAATTCTCAGATTCCGCGACCAGAGAAAAGGCGAAACTTCGCCTTTAAAATAAAATTCGATGTTTCGTACCATCGCGTCGTATAAAGTTCGACCTCGCTTCGCGGTCGTTTAAAGTCAACCTTGTCTAGACGTGACATGCTAATTAGTTATCTCGTTAAAGGAAAAGCGCTTCCACATCGCGTTCTTCGACTTGACCATATTTTACCGGAATACTTGATACGCGGCTTACTAATTGGCAAAATTAATTACGTATCTGGACGTGTAATTTATCGGCCTATACGCGAGTACGTGTACAGTGCACATCTTGAACGCGACTTACGACATACGACACTCTCGCTACATATCGATACCACGCTACCGTAACTGCGTTACATATGCGTCACTGTATATACAAAGCGTACAGTGTACACGGTGTGTATACGTTGCCCTAACCGTGAATACACGACGTGGTTTCTCCTTTTTTTCCACACGGAGGTTCGAGAGGGCCGACAAGAGCCGGCTGAAAAGAAACAGCCCCATTTTTCACTGTATCAGCCAGTAGATAAGATTGGACGGAAATAAAGAAAGTATAAAAGGGCAGCGATTCTTAGCGAAATGTACAAGACCGTCTCGTGCTTGAGAACACGGATCGTGGAGAAGGGAGGGGACGAATTTACGATGCTGCGGAGTGTACTTACTTACAGGGAGATTGTTGATTGTTCGAGAGAAAGGTGAGAAAACTGAAAAACGTAGAAGTTTAAAGACTCGAATATTCTTGGAATGTAACGTTACGTTAAAATTAAACGATTCAAAGATTCAAAGATGAAACGATAATCGAGGGTCTGAAGCAACAATGTAAGTTTACGTCACTGTCAGAATTTTCCTCGATCGTATCCAAATTCCTATCTCAATTTGTTTAATTAGACCTGTGTAGTGGAACGATGTAAAGTTATTCGAAAGGAACGTAGAGTAGGTTTATCCTGGAATTTACACAGTCTTATACGCGTGTACTTGCAACAGCGATTATTTTCTTAGTTTCAACGAAGCTGAACAAACCTAAATATACGAGATTCTTTACGAGTTACAGGAAAGTAAAATTTCATCGTCAAAATTAATATAAACGTACATAGTACGCGAAACATTATAGATCATCGAGTGTGTGCATGTTCGTCAAACGAATAATGTAAATACATCAATTTGTTGCTTGTCATAATCGACACGTACGTAATCGCGATGTTACATCGCGCGTCTGTACAAGTATCAAAGACCAACAGGAATCATCGATAGCCTTTACTTACGTCAAAATGCCACGTATCTGCTCGTTAATCTGCCTTGTCCTATTCTCGATTCTCGCTTAAGAGGTCCATTTTACCATTTATCTACACGGGCAAGCGTCGTTTTCGCCAAATGAAAAAATCGTCAGAAACAAGCACGATCTAGGTGCTGGTATCGATCGATTCGCGAATGAACCGTGGCTGAAACACGGATGAAGCGAACGAGTGCCGGCTCGGACGAGGCAAAAAGACGAAGAGGAAATCCGCGCATCGCATTGGTTCCAGCGAACATAGCGAGATAGAAAGGGGAACATCAGGCAACTCGGCACAGGAAGCGATCGCGAGATCGTTAAGTAATTTCTCTGTCGGATTACCGAGACTCGGAGATTATGAAGAGGGTTCCCTCTAAGCAACGAGCATCGACTAGAAAGAGCGCGCCGCGTCGTTGAGAAAACACCGAGCAAATCGAGGGAAAGAGTGGCCTCTTGTCACTCGAAACAGTCACAGCGACGTTCAAAAAGACACTCGCGTCGGTGAAATCGGATTACGGATTTTCATATGGACGGGTCGACTTCAAAAGTGCCTTTAAACCGCTTCGATCGGCCGAAACGCGTGCTCACGGGACGAGTTAAGGAATTTCTCGACGCCTTTGGACGCGACGTTTCGACTGACGGTCCCCTTCGCTGACGGACGAAGCTAAATGGGCGTAATTCGGTGAGTAATGACCGAACAAAAGGGGAATGGGATTCACCTAGAACCGTAAGAAGCTTAAGCATTCTCGGGGAACGATGTTGCTTTTGCCACTTGCTACCTCACCCGCCTCACCCGCCAGGGTATACATTAACTGGCGGGAAATGGACTCGGGGATTTACGCGGACCTGTGTTTAACACGAACCCGTGTTTCCCCTTTCAAACTATTTTTTCGCCTCAAAGGATTCGTTTCGCGAAGTCAGCTCCGTTCCGGGGCTGAAAGCGGCAGGGTTAGTCCTTCACGCGCCAT
Organism: Bombus pascuorum; assembly: GCF_905332965.1. NCBI lineage: Eukaryota > Metazoa > Arthropoda > Insecta > Hymenoptera > Apidae > Bombus > Bombus pascuorum. The sequence goes on along the minus strand of NC_083488.1, from coordinate 1,095,252 downwards.
TATCTCACACTGGCTCATCTTTAAAACTTTCCATTTGCTTTACATATATATATATATATACATTCGGTAAAGAGTTAGTACGATAAAGAGTCATCTTAAACAATAGATACGATAAGAATGAAAGATAGACTCGCTGAATACATATCGAGGTTTATCGAGCAATATCGATATATTTGCACTGTGCACGGATGTTCAAAAAATGTATGTCATGGCTTTAACGGATGATTCGACATCTTCGGATCGGTGGAGATCCGTGTTGAAAGAGATACGGCCAAGTTGGCCTTGACCTTAAATTTCAATGACACATTTTTTTCTACCGTAACGCGTGGTATTGGGTAAGAAGAATTAAAAGTCTGGAAGGAACCGTGGATCCGCTGCGAACCGTTCTCTTGGAAAGTAATCTCAAAGTTCCATTAACTCTTACATGGACGTTATTTTCCATGCGTTTACGCTTTACAGCCAGATATTAAGTATCGTAAATATCGAGATATCGACGAGACAGGATAAAACAGGAAATTACGCCTTAACGCGCGAGATAGCCCATTCTACATAGAACGAAGTGTCTAGCTTCGTGATTACGAATTATTAAATTACTCGGTGTATGCGATATCAAGCGATTTCATTCATACAACGTGAAAGTTTATTCATTCGGTAGGCTAATATCAATATTTGATCTCTCGACGATTGCCTTTCCAATCGTCTTCGTTATTACGTACGTTTCGATAACAGAATAGTTTAGTTGACAAATTAGATTCAATACGTCTTTGATTAACTCTATCGAGTGTATTTATTAAAATTGTGACGTAGGTATATTACGCACGTCCCTCGCAGGAGACGCGAATCAGGAAGTCATAGTACCTATTTATGTACTTCTTCCAGCGACGTTCCACGAACACTGACAAAAGCAAGGGTTAAGTGAAAGGCATTTGTTACATGAAATGCTCGCGATATTCCCATCGCCTAACTCCTCCGGAGCTTCAATTTGTACGCGTGTGGCCTCTTGTCTATCTACGAGACAAGCAATCAACAAAGTAATATACGCACGTATGTACGTGTACGACGAGTCACAAACGGGTTCGCACCGGAAATTCAGCGTTCTAAATAGCTATTCTATTTATTTTACCATGCGGACTGATCAATGTATTATCCTTGTAACTATGACTCAATGATACACCCATCTTCCTCCGAACAATTCCAGCCATCGCGCGCGATCGTTCTTAAAAATTTGAAGCGAGCAAAGCATCCAGTGACTAGCTTTTCGAATGTTACGCCGTAGGATAACTTAGGATTATACGATGAAATTGTAAATTTTTTGTAACAAAGAATCGTAGACATGGTAAAGGAGGGCGTGTAACATGCACTGTTCGCGACGGAAACTCGTTGCGAGCGTACGTATCGTTCGACGATCTACGATAGTCCGACGAATAACGATTTCATTTCGTCTTTGTTAACTTTCTCCTGTAAGATAACGCGTGACAAGCGTCACTCAAATTTTGTTCACATTCGCTTGTGGCAAGCGTATCGCCAGTCAGGCGCAACATCGCAAAACAAGGGAGGATTAAATGATTCGATCGGAAAAAATGGTCAGGAAATACGAGATATCAAGCTATATTTAAACACGACGCGATCTTTCTGGATGTAAAAGCGAAGAAAAACAATCAAACTTTCGAACGGTGCAAACTTACGCGTCATTTAAAAATCACAAAATACCGAGAGCCACCGTTTCTCGATAAACACACGTCCGAATGATTCGAATCGCGCCAAACACCGTTACCATGGATCACGCTACGTGATCGTTGCGCTCTGACGAGTCTGTAGAACTCTAAGCCTCGCGCGTTTCGACGTGTCGCGTTTAATAATATGTGGCACTCGCCGAGTCTATGATAAGCGAAATACTACACGCTAATCGGTTAAACTCGTGGAAACGTTAGCCAAAGTTAGCTGCTTACCTTTTACAGGAATACGAATTACTTAATTATCGTTCGTAACGAGCGAATTGCCAGACACTCTGACAACTTATAGCGTTGGTTAGTGGAAATAGCAATTATCGTGAACATCGTCGAATGTAAAATACGAATTCCGAGCTTCTTTAGTACCTCGGATGTTCTTGCAGAATGAAAAGTCGGTAAGTGGTACAGTAGTAAAATTCGAAATTGCTTTTCGTATGTGCTAGTAAAGTAACGATAATTATGTAAATGATAATGCTTATATAAGATTAAATTGAATTTCGTGGTAAGTAAAATCTATCCTATACTTTATAAGTGAAATAACAGAAATCCGTTTCGGTCGATTCTTTTTATCCCCTCCTGCCACCTGTAGCCAAACAGGTTCTTGCAGTTGTTTAACACTATGCCCAATCGTTTATGTCCAAGTCCAATTATCCGATTGCTCCGAAGTTTTAATAATTTGACAAAATCTTGGCACATAAAATAAACGAAACGCGTAGCAAATAAATCTTTATTCGTCCACGGTATACCAACAATCGTTGAGTCAAATACGTATGTACGTGAAACTTTTTTCGGAAGAAAATTCGAGCGATACAACGCCGCAGTCAACGACTCGTAATCGATTCGCTTATTACGAGGTTAAACAGACGGAAGGAATAACAAAAACGAAGCGATTTTAAGCTATTTTAAATTATACGAATAACAGGACAACTGAAAAGCTTTTTAAAGACAGGAATACAAAATTATTAAAATACTTCGAAGAATAGCATTTTATATTTTATATTTTTATATCATCAACTTGTCAAATTCCCTCATAATCGATCAAGACAAAAATAAAACGAGCTTTCCTATTTCTTCGATCAAACCTTTCCCAAAAACACTACGGTCGCACACAAATTAACTTCTACAGCTAATAGAGTGTCACGAGAATCACCTTTCTTCCGCTTTATCCAGTCCAATTTATCACTCTTATCCTATCGAAGCAGCAATTCCACGCGTTATAACGCTGGAAACAACACCTAACACGTCACAACCGTATAATTTATTAATTCTATGATAACCGATCGGTTTCCAGAAACTCGTGGGAACGATAACCCTTCTCGAAGGAGAATTTCCGATCGAGATTTTCCCAAAGCGAACCGAGCGCCAGACTGTAGGAGATATTTCGATGCGTAGGCGTTTCGAGTTACGACACGTGCTGTGAAAAGCCCGGATATTATAGCACTTTCGCTGTCTTCTTCGGGAACGTGGCTTCCCGGTTCGCCGTGCCTCGACACTGTTTGATATTGTTAGGAATTCGTTTATTTAACGAGTTCGGTCGACCAGGTTCGCGTGGAAGTTGCCGCGTGCGCCCTGCTAGAAATTAGGGCCGGTTTACAAGAAGAAAAAAGAAAGGGGAAAACGGGTCAGGAAAGACGCGCGTGTAATGCCAGCAGACGAACGGAAGATTTGTTTCGTGACGCCACGCGGCATCGTTCTCGACAATTACGTTCGAAAGTTGCTACCCCGAACACGACTCATCTTGTTCGTATTTTACTCGAAACCAGAATGTACCGATATTCTTTTCTTTGCGTATCCTACAGATTTTTTCGATTTGCATCAAGTAGCAAGGTAACGAGTCGAGGATTTCTCGCGTTTACAGCGAAATTATAATTTATAAAGTATCGTTGTAACGTTCTAGTATATTTATAGCGTTCTCGGTATATCGAATCGATCGACCTTCGAGCGTTAAAATTTCGATATGAAAATCAGCAGCCAAGGTTGCATAGAAATTACTTTAGAAATTATTTTTTTAGAAGCACGTATCAACAGTTCAAACATATCGGTAACCTCGTTCGCGATTAACGATGCTGTTCGACCGACGCGATCAACGATGCTACCGAACTAACATGCCGCCAATCCTATCAATTTCGAGCGAAATTTTACGGATACCGAAGAAACGAATCGCTGCTTGTTCCATAATTTGCATAATGAATTCTTCATACACAAGCTACGTAATACGTAACATACGTTTGATTCTATTTTACACGATGACGTAGTGAAAATTCGCTGACGTTTCTTACACGTGACTCGAGGCGACGCTATCTGATTTGCGTCAAGGTCGAGCACGAGGCACGCTTATCTCTACAAATTGGTCCAAGACCGAACGTGTAGGTAACTATTTACATAACTCACGATCTAACGATGTGGGTGGGTTTCCGTCGTTTCCAAAATTCTTTAATCTAAATTCGTGCGGAAATTATCACACGAACGATACAAATTGTCCCTCTAGTTATTTTTATCTCCCTAAACCTTTTTCCGTTCGTAATTATCCTACTACTAACTGCAAGCTGAAATAAGAAAGAACACATAGCATCTGGAATAATCTGCTTCTAACAGTTTGGTAATTTTAGTAACTACAACTTTATATGTATGTCCGATTCAAATACAAAATTAGTTTATTTGCCGGAAAGAGGAAAACACGAGGTGATATACACGTACGGAGAAGATGCGCGTGCGTAAGCATGAAATAAAAATAAAGAAGACAGAAATGTATCAAAGTTCGTTGTCTCGTCTAGCGTGGGTCTGAGCGCGTATGGATCTATGCCAACAACAGCATTTTTAAACCACAATCTTATTCATACAGCGTTTATGGAGCAGCCTAATTTTACGAATACGTTTTGATTATCGTATTTGCAACTTGAAATCCTTCTGCGACAAGGAAAAACCGATAAACTCTGTACAATTTAAATTTGCATTCGCGATCAGATATTTCAACGTCGTTTCGGTAATCGAAAACTGAATTTACGATAATAGATTTACGATTATTTTATTTAAGTTTGCCGTGGTTAAGAAATAATAGCATTCACTATTCGCATTAGTTTTCACTATACCCATCTACCTTACATACTTGCATACCCGATGTAACGGTACATCGATATAACGTAATAAAATTATTTTTCAAAACTAATATCGATCATCGACTAATTTCTATTCTCTGCTCTCTTTAGGTACGATGTCCGCCGAAACAAGTGGCTCGACTATCGCGCGAAAAACTAACTACGAAAGCGTTAAATAAAACGTGTGCGCATAAATAAACGCGTTGAATAAACTCGCCTTCCTACAGAGATATTACGCAATTTCCACGTAAGAGCAAATTACACGTACATTTATTTGCTCCGCTGAATGCTAATTTCAATAAAAATATCTTTCGGCCGTCCGTTAGATTCCGATGATCGATCGCTACAACCTGTATTTGTCACATTTTTCCTAAACACGACAAATGCAATGAACCCGTCAACATCGATTACCCGTCAAATCGATAAAATCGGTCGATTTTTCCGATCGTTCGAGCTCGTCGAAGTCGGTCGAACCCGTTATCAAAAACGGCCCAGCGTGCCGTCGATCTAACTTTCTAAGCGAGCCGCGCGCCGCGCCGTTCGACTTTCAGCAAATAAAATTCAACGACAACCGTTCGATATCTCCGTGGAACGGTCGTCGTGTATCGGCTGTCGTTGCCAGAAAACTCGATCTAAATCGTAGTGACTTCGCGCCGCACCTGTCAACATCGTTTCGTCGGTGGCTGCGCACCAACAACTGGCAAGAACATCTATCGCGATGCTGTCTATGGTTGGAAGCGCCCACACGCGGTTCCTGCACCCTTTCCGATCTCTATGCATCGATTATACGCGCCGGGAAATTGATACGTCTTCGAAGAAAACTTCCTCCGTCTTCTTTCACCTAAGAGATCTTGATATTACGCAAGAAATTCGAAATTCGAGGGAAGGAGAAAATGAAGAAAATTAGCTTTGGTAGCGTCTATCTGACCGCGATCGACGAATTCTAGCATAGTATTTAATAACGACACGCCAGGGTGCGGCGCGGCGCGGCACGGCACGGCACGGCGCGGCAGTTCCCAAGACCTGACCCCGCTATTTTCAGGCACGGGTTCCTTTCCTTGTCGTCGGGCGAAAGTAGTCGAGACACAGAGGGCAGGAAAGGAGTAGCGGCGAAGAGAACGAACGCGCAACGAAACGATAAGCGGGCCCTCGCGGAGCGTGCATCCAGCGAAAATAAGGGGGGTAACGCGTTGGGACGCGGCTCGTAAATCTGCTGCTTCTTTGTAAATCGAAAGAATAGAGGAGGCAGCAACAATGCGATATGTTAATCATAAATTTCGACGGCCGGTGCGTGTACCGTCTACGTCGCGCCGGGAGGATCGCGGAAAGGAGGAAAAAGGAGAACGAGAGAGCACCGGCTAAACGAAAGGGTTGCGAAGAGAAACGAGCGTGCGAGAGGAGGACCGACGCGATGTGGGATTAGATATGGAGGAGAGGGTGAAAGTAAAACGAGAGAAGAAAAAGAGAATTTAGAGGGATGGACGTGAGGATGCTGAGACATAAAATGTCTCGGTCTGAGCTTCTTGGTAGGGTCACAAACTTTTCTTTCTGATTAATGGTGAATAGCGTTTTGAAATTTTGACTCGTTACATGTGTCATGGTCGCGCGTTGAATTTTTATGCTGGATTTCTTATTTTTATTACATTTTCGTTGATATTGCTTCGTCTTTTAATTCTAAAGTAAAAATATATCGAATTACATGCAAAGATATAAATGGCACATATATTAACGACAGATCGAAACGCGTTTGCGTTAACCGCGATTTCATCGAATAGCGTGTGTATCGCGTGTTTAAGAAAATTACGCTTCGTTTAATAGTTTTTCAATACAGGTTTCCCTTTATGTATTTGTTAAAATTTCCTTTCGAAAGTTTAAAGCTGGATCTTTCTCGTACAAACGATAATGTCAATTCTCGTAAAGTTCCCAACTTGCGCCTCCCTCTTTGTCGCAATTTCTCTGATAATCTTTCGAAAACTGTAACAATTATTAAAGCTGTCATAAAATTTTGTCATCTCGAACGCTCCAAAATCTTTTGATCAAGATACACCGATACGATTCTTCGTAAACGATAAAAGAAAGACACGCTCGCAACTAAAAATTTCAACGATCTTGCAAACCCACCGAGCTACCTAATAATAAACTTTATATTACGTTACATTACACGTATTTCATTCATACTTTTCCTTAGTTAGAATGTTCTTAATTCGCCAATTATGTATTAGGTTTTGTTCCGCGCGGACGTTGCGTCGCGTCGTCGCGTCGTGCTTAATGTTGCACAGCTGCACGAACGAGAAGTTAAATTAGATCTGACGATAAGAGAAATCCGAACGTAATTAAACCGCAAAGGATTAATTAAGGAATTTAAATGTAACTTAATTATAAATATTACGCATGCATACCTGTCTTTCGTATGAATTGAAGACGTCATACCGTTGCAGTAAGCCGTAGTGTAAAACGAAGAATTCGCGTTGCAAAAGGAGCGAGAAAACATGGAAAAAAAGAAATGACTAATACCTACGTTAAGAACGGCTGAGGAAGAAGCAGGGGAGGAACAGAACATCGAACAACTGGCTTACGTGACTCGACCGTGCAGGAGGTGTCTTTTGATTTATTTCGCGCAGATAGGTTCGGCTTAGATATCCCACGCAAAATCTTCCTTTCCAAGCTATACGGTGTACAGTGTACACTATCGGCCATAAGTATTAGAATATTTATATAGTTGCATTTATCCAACTAATCTAACAAATTTTATTTCATTTAATATTCTATATCACGATATAAAGCACACACGATGTGCATGAAATAAGAGATTTACAACGAAATACACGGTTAGAAAATATGTATCGACGTTCATAAGTAGATATGTGTGTCTACTGTTCCGTACGAAACGTGGCAATAAAACCGGATTATTCGAAAAATGATTAATGGATAAAAAGTTTACATTTATGCAAAATAACGAGATAGAATATTTGTTGTGAGAACTGTTGCAAGAAAATAATAAATTATTAGATTTGAACCTCGTTGGGAAAGTTTGGTATAAATTTTCTCGATGGGTTGCTTGATGGATTTTATGGCATAAAAGAATACAGACCCGGATAAGAAGAAAAACGATAGAAAAGCTAAATAGCGAAGCTATAAGCCGTGCTATTATTTTATTAAACTATACGAACGATTTTATTCGGCAAATAATTTCTATTCGAGCCTTTTGGAGTACCTTTCAGGACAAAGAATTTATTTGGAAAGAGATTTATTCTTCGTTTATTTTCCGTATTTTTATTCTTCGGTCTAATTCGAGAAAAATTTTGTTGAAAAAATGTAATCAAATATTAAATGGACAAGTCCGTCGTCGTTCAACGTGGTTCGTAGGAGAAAATGATTTTTAAAAGATCGAATAACTTCTTAATGATGTTTGAAGCGCGTCTCATTCTTTGTAAATGATCTCAAAATCAACGAGGGTGTACGATTACGCAGGAAAAGAAAAAGAAACGAAAGATAGAAGAGATGCGTGAAACGAAATACCGAGTAAGATAAATGCCAGAGAGTTTTGCAAACAATCAAACATTGACAGTTATCTACGTACATAGTTACAAGAAGAAAGAGGAAAAACGAGGAAGCTAGATCGTTCGAGCGTTATCTTTCGACGCGCGTTCCTTTTGTATCCGGTTTTATGGAAGAGAAAACGTGTACACGGATTGCATTCCTTAGGTTCATGCTAGTTAATTCAACAATTTTGTCTTTCGCGCAGACAAAGACAAAGCAACGATCGTCCGGAAAGAGGCGGAGTATTGTAATTACGGTTTACGCAATTCAGAATAACGTAGATTTTCGCGTCTACTGCTCGCTCCTATAATTAGTATGCTATCAACGAGAAAACATCTTCTTCCTTCAACCGCAAGAAAGTTCGCTCGGACGTTGTTTGCCTTGCTACTGGAAATTATTAAAACGAATAGCATAGCTTTCTTGTAGCTTCTACTGCCCTTGCCGTCCTCATTTTCTACACACTTCTTTCGATATACGTACGTACGTAGCAAGGTAGGGTTATTCGAATCGGCTAATTCTACTTCGACTAACGTTTAACGGCTTGAAATTCAATTCCCCGCATTGCGTGGAATAAGCGAACTCGTTGTATTTATATCGTGAGATATGTACCATTAATCTTTAATGTTAAAATGAACGAAAGAATGAGAAAATATCGTGTTTCCTTAGGTTTAAGAAGAAGAAACGCGAGTATCGAAAACGAGAAAGTGACTCGAATAACATTATACGCAGCAGGTTTTTATTTGCCGCAGCGAACGATCAAAGTAACGTACAATTAACATTGAAACACTTCTTTCCTTTCGCCGGGTAAAACTTATGTCCTCGTGGAAAATTATGACGGTCGAGCTGTCAACGTATACAAGTACGCGATATATCTCGGTGTTTATCGCGCTACTAACAACGAGCTAAGCAGTCCGTTTCCGAATATAGATAGTTCAAAAGTTGTTTATATCCGAATCTGACAAATTACGAAACAAATTACTTGGCTCGATTGAAATAACTCAACTTTACATACCATTTACAGACAGACTCTGTAACCTATACGTTCTGAAATCGAAGAAGAATTGACAGGGAATCGGCATTCTGTTAATACGCGAACAAACTGAAAATCGTTGAGTAATTTCGCTAATTATATTCACGAATTTACACGATACATCGAACTACTAGCAAGTCAGACTAGACCCAAGTAATCGTTTCCCTGTGGGTAAAACTTGATTCTCGCTTTAAGAATACTTAATGAATGTGTACCTGTACACTACCGACCAATAGTCATTCAACCATAAGTGGTACGACAAGTGCCGTATATCCTGTTTGATCTTATTTTCTGACAGCTATATTTGTGGTCTGTTACGCGTAATTTCATTCAGTCGTTTACAAGTAATATCTCATACTTCATACATCAGGCGTTATAGATGACTATTTTGCACATATTATTCGTTAACGTAGTAAATCATGTCGAGTACGGGGAAAGCAACTGCCAACGTGTATCACCGTTGCGAATGTACATTTTATTGTCATTGGGAACGCGCATGATCGTATTTCATGTACAATTTTTCAAAAGATAAAGCTTTAAAATACCGAAAGAGTTACGGCTTCGAAACTATTACACGAGACGATTTTCTTTGCTCTTTCGGGCGGTTTCAATAATCTATATTACGTATACAACTTACGATAACTTCTTGTGTTTCTGTCGAGTCTTTCAAATTCTAAAGAACACGTCCGATAAAAACATCGTAATTTAAAGATAAATGGTACGCTTCTAAATATACTCTGAGTTTCCAGAGCAACTTTTATCTTGTTCAAAAACTGTCGCCCGATTATTCTTGATCTGCCACCTATTAGTGTAACTCTTAAAGACGAATGAACGATCCATGGATCTTTTATCTATGCCAAACGATCGCCGTTGATAATTGTTTCTAAAACCGCTAACAAATTCCTGGCTCAAAAAAAAAAAAAAAAAAAACAAAAAGAAAAAAAAAGAGAAAACTATCGCAACACCATTAGCAAAGATTTCACCGTGCATACGACTTACTCGCAAAGCCGCATAAGCTCGGTTCACCGTGTAACGAACAGATTGTTACAACCTACGCGACGACATCTCGTACGGTCGCAAAACGTTGAAACCAGATTTTCTTTGCTCGTTACGGAACGCTGTGTTGCCATTAAAATTCGTTCTCGTAGCCGCTAATCCAGCCAAATATAAAGTATACAAACTGAAACAAGGAACATTCTTGTATCGCTCTAGCTACATGTTTATCTGTTACGCATGGCTGATATCGATATGATCGATATGATTTCACAAAATCGATAGAAACTTGAAATATCGTTTAGAGATACGTACCTGAATTATTCTACGTTCTCGATATTGAACGGATGCTTTTTTATACACTTTTCGAGTAAAATCTTGGAGTCGATTAATTTCGATCAAGGCCCGTTTATTTGTAGTAATTCGTATCGATTATTATTTCCATCGATATCGATTGAATCGTTTATGACTGCCTGATATAAGATCAGACGCCAAAATTAAACGAAAGAGTTTTATTCGAAGTATATTTTCTACAGGTTGCCCTGAACTTAACAGACAAATTTCCTCGATGTATTCTATACACGTAGTCGTATTTATAATTATTATAGGACATTTTTAAAGCTCTGTCGAGACAAAAGTACGGAATACACAAGGAACGATTTACGGTTACCGCGATATCGGAAAATATAATCGTCATTTTTTACTATTCAAAGCGTTTGTCGTTCTTGTTCGCACGAGTTAACAGCGACACGAAATTGAACTTATTACCCAATTTAATATTTGATATTCTTTTCTTCAGAACAGTAATTCGCGTTAAAAGATCCGCCAGCGTAGCGAGGTAATAGGAATCGGCGGTAGCGCGTGAAAATTCGCAAGAAAAGGGGGAACTTACTTCTGAAAATTTACTTGCCACCTTTCACGCTTGCGATCGGCTATTTGTTCTACGATGCAACCAATGTACCGAGAACAAGGACGAAGAAAATAGAGTCCTTTTCGCTATCGATATTTCCAGCGTCGCGCTTCAAATGCCCGAGCGGTGATGGCGAGGACATAGAAGGCGCAGTTTGGAATAAAGGTGCGAACTGTAGGTAATTGGCGTGTTAAACTGCCTCGTAATGACAGACATTTATGCAAATCAAACAGAGAAAGGCGATGCGGTTTCCCTGGCTGGAAATGCGTCTTCGAGCGGAAGCAAGCTCGGTGTTGCTACGTACACTGCGATTCGCGACTGTAATCTCGCGTTGCAACGTTTGCGATTACCGGAACATCGGATTAAGCGAGAACGAGGCAGTTTGCACTTAGCGAGATTGGACGCTATTATTTTAACGTGCAAAACGATTATTCTTTCGAGCGATTTCAGCGATCGATTATAATACATAAAAGCGGATGTGACTACGTTTGTAACGCTTACGTAAAAATCAAAATCTCGCACCTTTACCAGATGAGCAGCCTTCTTTGACAATCCTGTAGAATTGCTGTAAAATTATCACGTACTATCGAGTTATCGAACAAACTGTAAAATCTCTAATTGCTCTCAAAGATTTGCAGAAAAGCCACGATTACCGCATATTCTCGTGCAACGAGAAATCCTCTATCGCGCGAATAAAAAGTTGCCAATTCCAACGAGGGACAGCGAGACGTCTCGGCCCAAAGCAGCGTACTTATTCTACAAGACGCAATAAAAATTCACGGATTCGATCGTGATTCAACGTAGCATGTCTCTGGAACGGCATGCTGTGACAGCCAGGAATCCTACACGCGAGCGAAAGTCGTGTTCGTGGCGTGGATAAGCCACGTCAAGTTGCCACCGTGCTGTGAGGGCGCGACAGAATACGAACAGAAGAACAAGAAGAAGGGGAGCACGACTCTCGGCACTGGGCGCAGAGAGGAAACCAAAGTGTATGCTGACCGTTTGAAACTAATGTGTCTGTCCAGCGCGGCGCGCGGCGATTCGGGCACACGACGAAAATCAATCAAGTCCATTAAGGGTCTCCGAACCGGATGGGTATTATAATACATTATAATACGATACGAGCTAATGTAACGCGATATCGAAACGTTGGTTCGTTACGACCGCGATCCAACGCATCCACGAATGCGCACCCTCCTCTGTTATGTCATTAATGAAGATCCATTTAACGCGACGCGCTGTCGATTACGAAATTGACGACGATTCCGACGATTCTCGTCTCTCGCGTCCATACTCTATTTTCCTCTCCTATTGTGCCCGTTTCTATCGACGGCGCGTCTATTGACATTGACTGAACGTTGAATGGCGGCAAAAAACGGGCGATACCGTGAGCTGGCGCAGGGAATGATTTGAAGAAAAGTGGATTAGAGGAGGGGCCGGGGCAGCCAAAGTATCGAGAGACGAAAAGGATGAAACGGAGCGTGAGGAGGTACGAGTGGAATCTGATGAAAGTTCGAAGCGGAGAACGTTCGGAGATTTGGAACGTTAGGTAGAAGGAGTTGGATAATTTTGACACAGATCTAGAAATTGAAATTCTTTCGTCGTTCGCTGGTATTAAATCTGCGCTCTGGGAATTTTTTCGTACGATCGAGCAACTATTCCAATCTTCGTTCGAAACGTGGCTTTTCGAAATTAAACGCACCTCGAAAAAAGAAACGATAAAATGCGATAGTATACAAAATATCCAAAATGAAGTAAGATAAAAACGTCTGCAGACAGAAACCTGTCTATCGACGGTAGAAATATCTATGAATTTATACGAATGGAAGGTTTCTTCTTTCTTTCTTCCATGGTTTGTCAGTGAAAATAAAAGCAAGTGATAATTTGAGCACTATCGATATCGCCAAAGCCAACAAAGCGTAAGTGTATTAAAATCTGTAACAATTGATTTAGTTTATTGGTTGCAACGAAATTTCGATATTTCTTGGAATCTCTCTATAATTTGATAATGCTATGTGATAAATTTTAAAAGAAGTAAAAGACGAAACTCGACAAAGATGTCTTACATTTCGTATGACGGATTAATACGTTTAATCTTGTTCAGTTAAATGTAAAATAATACACCTAGGATCGATTCATTTTATGGATAGTTAGTTTCCGAATGACCCTAACCCTTTCGGCTTCGTTCTTAGACTTGTTCTCTATACTTGTAACAAGAAGTTACGTAAGCGTAAGATAGATAGCACCCGGAAAACATTAGTGTTATTCTCAACGGTGTTATCATATCGTTTTTTGATATTGCTCCAATAGTTCCATATGACTTAAAGAAGTATGTACCTACATTTAAAAAAAGAACCTATTAGTATCGCAATCAGCTAAGCTTTCAATCTTGGAAAAACATATAATTCGTTTACAGATAGATTCATAGGCATATCGTTTATAGATATATACGTGGATTTCAAAAAGAAGCGAAGATAAAAAAGAGATGGGGGAAAGCGAATAAATAACGGTTCAGCGAGGAAAATCGTCTAGATCGATGCGAGAAAATTCGAAGCGTTTCAAAATTGGAGAATGTTCAAATAATATCGATTTCATATGGAATTATACGAAGCGTACAATTTGCGATATGTCAGTCGATACCTCGAGTCTGATAGTTTTCATGTCGTCTATAATCGACTATCGCGAAGAAACAGAGCGCAGCTCATACAACACGGAATTTGCCGATCTATCGTGAAAGCGAGCTTTATATGGGAAATCGTAAGAGCATCTCAACGACAAGGGGCTCGAGTCAGCGCGTACAAAGTTCCAAATAAACGATCGCCGTAAACCGATTAGAAGATGGACTTTGAGGGAAATGTGCCGATTATTCTAATATTAGCCATCGATGCATCTCCAACAAACTTCTCGCGAGTATCTATGCTTGTAACTGGATCGAATTACGCTTAACGAGCTGCGATACCTCGATTCGCGAATCGTTAGAATTTCAATTGCACTGGAATGCGAGGCGGATTATTTGCAGGAAAATTTTACGAAATTTTGCAGAGTTCGTCAAACGGAGCGCCGGATCTATTTTAAACCGTGCGCTATACGCGTGTTACGATTACTTAACGGTTGTCGCGAGGAATGCATCATCGACGCATGCGTGCGTGACTAACACGCGGCGCTAAAGATTCCAGATCGATCGTATCTATTCAAGGTGTTACGTCGCATAAATTTGTTACGTGCTATAAATGTAGTACCCCGCCGAGGAATGCAAGAAAGGAATCTGTTTAGATTTAATTATATTTCGTTAATTTAACGTAAACCGAACAAAACGATAACAATCGCTATAATTATTCAAACGAATTCACGTCTGGAAAATGCGCGAGCTAGAAATTATGCTTCCTTTTAGGATGTTCGATCGTTGGTTTCTCCTACTAGACGTATCGCGAATTTGTCGAGAAAACGTCTTTACTTTGAATGAAACCATAATAGCACCATAGTCTACTCGCGTGTCTCTACGTTCTACACGAATAGAAAGACTCGTCCCGACGGAAATGGCAACGTCTCGCCAATAAAAAATGGCTAAGATCATCGATGAACCTTTTACCGTGCGTTCGCTGAACTCTCCGAAAAGAAAAGTTCATTAATAACAATTTCGCGAAGCTTAGAATCGTTGGGCACGTTTGGGCGGCAAATGGCAATAGCTTTGCCGCGTTATCGATTTACGACGCCATTGATTCGAGGTTCACAGTTTCGAAAGCGTTATTCGCGACAAAGGTTGCGAGCGCCGCGGCCTGTCGCTTTAGACGCCGCACAGCGCCGTTCCATTTATCATCTTTCACAGGCGTAACGCATCGATGCATCGTGAACACACTTTCGTTTCGCGTATAGTCGGACAAGAAAGCTCGCGCGAACCGCGCGATACCAGAAGAGATAATTATTTTTGCAAGAGCTCAGCTCCTGACAACACGTAACAAGATTATCCTGTTGGTACGATAACGACTCGATCCAAAGAATATCCGTGCGATTTATGAGCACGATAATACGACGTTTCGAGGTAGAAACACCTCGAACCCAATGACGGCTACGAGAATGATGCGTTCGATCGTTATCGGATTCGCCGATCGCCGCAGGAAGTCACGAACTCGTTTCGGTGGCTCCATTTCGCGTCACCTTTTGCGCCAAGCGTCTTCCGTCGAAGTATAGATTCGATCTGCTTCTATTTTCGTTTCATCGTTCGTTTCTTCTTGGATCAGGCCATTTTATGCCATTCAAGTATTTGTAGAGAAAGAAGTTGTTCGTTTTATCGAGCGAAGATTAACCGACGAGGCGAGGATATTTATCAGCCTGTCGTTCAGAATAATTCCAAGTTATACCTTCTTTCTTCGAATTCTAATAAAATGTAATAAGCGAAGAAAAGAAAAGGCACTGTTTATAGCGTTCCTTGTTTATTTTAACTGGATCTTCGACAGCGCGCATTAAAGTCACGTAGATTCTAGCGATTAACGTCGTATATCGTCCGTTATATCGGCTATGTTTAATAAAATCATTTTTGTAGAAACGTCGAAACGTTGTTTAAGCGAGATTATATCGTCGTAGATTTCTTTAAGCGAGTTTCGAGGAACAAGCGACAAACAGATGTGCAAACATTTATCCATCGAATGGGTACGATCCCCTAGCCCGGATCGAAATCGCGATAGATCGAGATAGGCGAATACTCGACGATACGAATCAAAAATAAAGTCGACAAGAGTATTAACATATCGATATAACAGATAATTTCGAAGAAACTCGAACGAATCTAACAACGACTCAAATTTAGACGCGAACTTTGAACGCAAGAATAACGCGCGGTAACGTATTTTCCAATTATGCTATATAAAGTAAAATAACAGACTACGCATTTTTCTTCTCGTCGCAAATGCTTAAGAACATTCTCTTTCAGAAATTACCTACAATACGAATGCCGAACGATACTATTATAATATCGTTTTAATTTTATCATCTTACTAATAGCTACATTCTTAATACACAACATTTTATAAAACGGAAAATATCTCTTCCTTCGGCATCTTATTCTTATGCTTTGGTACTGCCAATGTGAACGTTGAATCGTATCATTAATATTATTTTAACCGCATTATTTCGATGCTATCTTCCACTATCCCCAGACGTCTATTACAATATTCCTGTTTCAAGCACACGGTTCTTATACTCCCAATAACAATCCCAAGTTCTCTTCAAAGAACGTAGCAAGTCGAAGAAACCAATCTGAAGATGAAAGAACGTGCAACGTAAAGCTCTCTTCGAGGCAGCTCATCGATCCCTTCTCACTAAATTCTACTTAATTAACAAAGTGATAACTAGAAACTATTAAAACTCCTTCCAACGATAAAATGCAACTTAACCCTGCAAACATACACGAAACGACCAACAAGAACTTCCAGCCACCTGCGATTAAAAACGGGACATAACTCACACTCTCGGAACAACCGTTCGAGCCGCCTCGTGCTCGACGTAAAAGGTCGTCGTTAGCTCGTGCGTCGTAACTTTTCCAAAAATCTTTCAACGACCTAACAAAAGTGGCCGTTGGTTTAACTCGCGTCCATTAAATACATTTTATACTTGTCACGAACGTAGAAAGAACCACGGCACGATCCTTTCTCTGCCTGTTAATTCGAATCGAGTAGAAAATACGTCCACGCGTGTACACTGTCTACCTTAGATATTAAGACGCCTACGTAATAAAATGATAAAATATCTGCAAATGTCATAATATTTTATGCCAGTTTGACACGACGTCGACTAAACTGGACATTCCCAAACTTGGAACTTTGATCAAATTTGTTACACGTTATGAAACACTATCAGCCTTTACATATATCTAATAACGAAAGCATGAGAAAACATCGTGCACTTTATCGTTCAGCGAGGAAACAAATCAAAGATGTAGAAACGATACGAATAATCTTAATATCGAATATAACGACTAATAAGATAAAGGAATAAAGTAAACTATACAGGCTACTAAATTATGGTAATTACAACTGATAATACGAATACCGAACAAATTTACCTCCTTTCGACGAGTACAGTTACGACAAGTTACATTCTTTTAGAAAATTACGACCATCGAAATGGCAAGTATACGATTATATATCATGCCATTAAAGGCCAGTTAAATGGACTGTTTTCAATCGTAGAACGCTCAACAACCTTTTACAACTCGATTTGACGAGTTACGAGGCAAATTGCTTAGTCGGACTCGCGGATCAGACGTCCGACCGATCCAACGAACACCAACTTATATCGTAACGTATCCGTGCTAAACCCAACTGATCCTTTCGACATTACGGAGACGAAAATGCGCTTCACCGGCATTCCCTTGGCATTAATTGCATTTCAGTTACCTACGTCCGGGATATTTCAATTAAAAGCGGCGGAGCAATCAGTCGCTCAACACGCAGCACGCTCTATCGCGTGTGGGTGTCAAGCGAAGGATGAAGAGCTACGTTGCCGCAGGGACTCCGTGCGCTCTAGACTCTACGACTACGACGCTATTCACCGACACGTGTTCCGTGTTTTCGTGCTTCAATTATCTTACATCGGTTTCTCGCATGGTCATGGTATAAATTACGTGTTTTCGTTCCAGTGCCCCATGGACAAACAGTGTTCTTGATTTTTCCCGTGAAACGATACCGGGAACAGCTTGTTAACACGTGAACACGCACACGATTGATTCGTTAGATGTCTGGCGATCGAGAAAGTTCTTTTGTTCGGCAAGTTGGCTGTCTTTTAACCCTTTACGTAGCAGTACCCAACGCGTAGAGTTATTTCCAGTCGATGTTTCTATCTAGAATCTAGGAGATCGTGGATCACGATCGAGGAAGGAAGAACGTTTTGTAGTATCTACGCGTGTAACGGTTTGAGATGATAATTCAGAGACGCTAATTACTTCCAATTCTATGGCTTACACGATCGGGATGCTTGTTCGAAGAATCTAAACGAGCTGCGTGACACGTTATTCGTGTGACGCTGTTATTCCCACGACTCGTTTGTAGAAGACGACGATAGAGACTTGCTTTTACTTTGAAACCGAAACAAAACCCAAACGTTTCTTCGATTTCTTCCGTGCTTCGATATTGACAAAATATTTCCACGACTTTATTAGATACTTATTCGATGCTGTTCGAAACACGCAGCGACGGCACGCAGCTTCGGATCCACTTAAGATTAAAATTCGTTGGAAATGGCAGCGAAGGAACGCGTAGCCGGCAATCAGAATCGTCGACACACATAAATCCCTGTTCAAATATCTCGAAATACCTGTGGTCCACGACCGCAACGAGGAAGTACAAGAGACACGTGAGAAAGTGGAGGAGAAGTACAAGCTATGGCTACGGGAACCGCTTGAACCTGACCGAAATGCTGCCTTTGGAAATAACCGCAATCGTGTCGACGAGACGCGCGCGTTACTACTCGAAGCGTTCGTGCGGATCGAGCGAGTTCTTGAGGAGCCGCGAGGCATTAGCATATCACGATCGCGACCACGCGAACCCGGCCAACAGCGATAATGGCCTATAGCCGCGACAAAAGTTCATTAACGAGCCTTTGATGGAAATCGTAAAGCTCCGTACATGCGTTATTGCGTGCACCGGTGCAATCGCGGTAACGCGCTGCAACGCAACCGCGTCGCGCGATATCGTACTTTTCTAACGAATTCGTTATTCCGTCGTTCTTCGTTAACAGTTTTACGCGCTTATTTCGTTCCGTTTGTTTCGGTGGATCGTTTACGACCGACACTTTTACGCCGTGGAGGATTCTTCCAAGAGGAAAGAACCGATCTTGTTAATGGTTATCGTCGATGCCTCTACCGGATGGGAAAAATCTTTGTGGTTCGAGTTACGTGTCTACCACCGTATTTCTGCTAAATTAATTTCTGCTACGGAATAATGTATTTTTTTTATTATTATTACAATTATTACTATCACTAATTGTTTCAGAGTTTGTCATACAACGATACGTTATAATACGTACAGTATGGATCTCGTCGTCGGTAAAAAATTGTCTCTAAGAATGCAACTGGAATTAATCGAACCGAATTGAGAGGGAAGATATTACAGGAATTAATTCGTTCGAAAATAGTTAACGAAAGAGATACGAGTGGAATATGGAGGATGAATGTAACGTGTAATAAAAAATAGAAAAAGGTAAGTCACTCGTACAAGAGTATCGAGTAATCGTAAAAGTGTCAAGAAACGACGCAAATGGCAGGATTTTTCATTCGACGATTCCATAAGTAAACTAACGTTAAATCTATATGCATCGCAACGTTTCAAGCTTAGTATTTTTCATTAGCCGTGGCCTCTCTCGTGCACGACTCTGTATCTCTACTGTACATATTTCACGATATTTTATCAACGCTGCGACGATACCCTCATATTTATAAAGTATATACCGCGAGTGCGACGAAATAACCAGTTTACTTATTCATCGAATCGCTAATTATTTCAAAATCACCGACGCAAATAATTGCAGCTCGCGCCATAAATCCAAACTACGTGTGCGCGTACCTCCAATTTCATCCCACCGGCGCCTCGCCGCACCGCGCCATTTCGTCCAATTTGCAGCAACGAGACCCGGCTCGTACAATGTGCCGACCGGCACATTTTTTATGCGGAAATTATTCGCGCAAAGCTCGAGAAAGGTAGAAAAAAGAAAAAAGAAAAAAAGAAAAAGAAAAAGGCGAGAGAAATCACGACACCGAAACCCATATAAAATTACTAATCGTTGCCGGTATACGTACGGGTCGGTTGCCGAGAATAGTAAAATAAATTGTACTTGTTACCGGTCGACGCGAGCGAAACATCGAATCTGCTCGCGATATAAATTGCACCGCGAGCGATATCGTTCGAATAGTTCAATACCCCTCAATGAAAGTCACAAGGTCTGTCGTACGAACGCGAAACGCGGCTTTGTATACGCCCCCGACTACTCTTCTTTCTCGTTAATGCACGTAACAGTGAGCGAATCGAGGCCCCCAAGTGCGAAAAGTTAGATCGCACGTTATTATTTTTAGGGGCTATAAATATCTTTCGATTTAACCGCGCCACGTCGCCCAAGGTGCCGATTTATCCCCGTGACGATTTGCATACCGGGGGATGCGCCATGCACCGTCTGGAGGGGATCGATCGAAAGTGCAATTGATTTAGTGAGGCGCCCTCGATCCAGCATAAATCACTCTGTCTAACTCGAGCCTCTTAGGACAATCATTTGTTCTCATTAAGTCTCTCTGTTTACCGATTCCTGGTATCGTGGGCCCTCCATCCTCACGATTTCCTAAATAAATCACCGACAACCACGAGACTCGAATGGCCAAACTAGAAATACCCTCGCGAAACCTTTCTTTGGAGTTTACGACTCGTACGAAGATCTAACTAGATCGTTGCATATCGAATATCGTTTAACGCGATAAAACGTTAATAAATAAAACGTAGTTTCTTCAAAATTTGAAATATCATACCTACGTATAATCTCGATATCTGTACTTCTTCGACCGTTATTTCGTTTCGTTATTTCAGATTTCTGAGAATTATCGATCGTGGAATTCGAAATATTAATTATATAACTAATTAGGGTTCGTAACGTTGCGGATAAAGGCAACGAGGCCATTGTAAATAGAGAAAGCGCAAGAACCTGCAACGATATTCGTACAAGATCGATTTGTACTACCAGAGTTGTAAATCTTCTTTAATTCCTCTCCTATTTTACTATGTTCAAACATATAAAATTTATTTTGCACCTATAGATATATTTATAGGATGCGATGTATAGAAATTACAAGCAACAGTGTTTATTTTATTCCGTCGTAAAATCTCGAGAAACATCCTTGTCGAACAGTATTTTATCCTGAATTACAACCTTCAATTTCATCTCGACACGGTGCTTATCGCTTTCCCTCGGCAATTACACATCCTATCGCGTGTCACGAAGTTTAGCTAAAAATGTCGCAATAAAGGCTAACTGTTCTTAGCGATAACGACGAATATATCACAGAAGTCAGTTGTCTAAATTCTAGAATATCGTAAGACAGGTGAAAGGGGCAGGTTCGACGAAATCGTTTTCGAGATAACGACGCTATCCAACTATCGACACTGTTCCCCGTGAATTATACGCGTACGAGGCGCGTGTAATATGTTGAAACGAGCCTGTTTGCGAATTTATCGGTCACCGTTTGACAACGTGAAAATTGCTTCTTATCGGTTAGCCGTCGATCGCGTAGCACGTGTCGATTTTACGCCACATCAGGAAGCTGTACGAATATCGACACCCGGATAAGGTTCGCTGAACCGATAAGAAATATCGTCTGGTTCCCTTTATCCGTCTCGCTTCATCTGTTCAACCAACGTGGCACATTTTTCACGATGCTGGAATTCCAACAGAAATTCGTATCTCGTAACGTGTTAAGCATATCGCATCGTTGCGCGAAGAGCGACATAGCTCAAAAAATGTTCGACTTATCGCTATGAAAATGTTGCACAGACGTTTCTCGGTCAATAAATGTCGAAATTGTATTTATTTATCTTTGTCATATCGTCGACGGAGCACAGTTACGTCGCTTTTTCTCATTTACCGTGTAAATCACCGTGTCGTATCCTACGAACGCGTCTTGTTATCGGTTGTGTTCTGTCTGCAAGGCTGGTTTTCCAAGGTTAACAATTAAAAATGAAAGAAAAAGAGCTTATTTTGCGAGAATTGTTCTTCTTGTTTATAGATTTGATTCGGTTACGTTCAATAGCAATTTTTCGCTTATTCTGGAAAATATTCCTTTTCTTTTACTTTACGTATACCTTCTATATCTTATAATTTCTGATATTTTCTGAAACCGCTTTCAAACGAGCGTACAAGTTTTATTCTAACAAGCGTAATATCGTATACGCTTAAAAATGTATAATTTGGTATTACACTTATTTAAAGTCATTTACGTACTTATTATCCATAATATCGCGAAAAGACGCTTTGGAAAACGATCGATCTTGTTATCGTCGAAAGAAACTCTCTATATCTTTAGAAGAACAGAAGTTTCTTATTATTCGAATTAAATTAATTGAAACAGGTGTAATCCTTTAATAGCAGGATCGTAATCGAGGAAATACCGAATTAATGTTTCATGGGACACGAGTTTTCAGTTCGATCGTCTCGAATTGTCCTTAAAACTGCTACAATTTTCAAATTTGATAAACAATGTAATTGGTTACTTGGTCTATCAATCGGGCGATGACCCGGTTCTATCTTTATCAATCAAGTTCAGTTAGACTTACATACGCTTTTCATATGTACGTACGATGTACGTCGAATGTACATTCGAGTTGGTGACGTTTCTACAGCGTACATGCTATGATAAAATATTAAAATAATAAAAATAGCTTTGGTGAAGTAATTTTCCTACAAGAATTCTATATTTCGTTTTTTCAATATTTTGTTGAGTAGCCATACGTAATTTTATATTGTTATTTCTCATTCGAGATATATATTTCAACGAGGTAAATATTATATTTCAACGAGTACATATTAAACTAATAAATCGATAAACTTTCTTCTATCTGTTACAGTACACAAAATCCTCAAATAAAAGAAAAGAGGAAGCTCCGATGCTATCTCTATTCAAACAAAAGGAAAATCAAATCTCTTCAAATATCCGTTCAACGATATCCTAGCTATATCGAATACACCTTTGTTCAAATATTTTCTCAACACCACACTTTTGCAAACAGAACAAAACTCAAATAACCGAACATTATCGGTATCCATTATGATAAACTATTCTTTGATTTTTCCTTCTACGGTGATACGTTTCCGGTTAGATAAATTTTTCCCTTTATTTTCCTTTTATATCCCAAAAGCGATATTTTACAGAATTTTGACTGGATTTACAATCATTTTAGTGCAATATTTTTCTACGTAGAATAAGAAGAAGGCGATTGATCGTATCGTGGAAAAAAATGTTTCCATTAAAAAGAATACCATAACTATAAAATGCTCGCGCGTCATTGTAATTTGCAAAAAAAAAATTCTTGTTCTGCAATATTTTCTTTGAACTCTCGGCCGAAAAAGATGTAAAACTTCTCCTCGAGTTACGCTTTGTCGTTAGAATTCGTTCATGCTTCAAAATTTCCTTAAAAAGACGAAAGACATTGCGGTATTATCCTTTTTCTTGTTCGTTATTTAGTCGTCGTTCGCTTTAACCGTTCCCAACTGCTGGAAATTGAAGTAGCAAGGTGCGAGATAAATCGCATCGTGCGATGGTAGAGGGTTCGTTTATATCTATGAACCATCAGCCAAAGACCGATAATTTCACCATCGGTATCCTTTCTTTGAGCACGGTCGTATATGTACCGTTTCCATGACGATTATATCGTATATGTTTGGTCCACGTCACCGAGGACACGCAAAAACCTCGGTACGCAACGATCAACGAACCTTGGGCGATTCCGGGCCGGTTCGTTCGCGGGTGGTCAGACTCGAACGACTCGAACGACTCGAACGATTTGGAGTGGGAAGGACTGGAAGCGGTGCAAAAGGTGCAACGGGACGGTTAATTAGGAATCCTCGAAGGCCGACAGGCTACGTGGCAGGACGCGAGTAGCCGCGATCGGTATTCCACGCGGTTCGCCGTGCCGTTTAAAGTTTAAACGTCGCCGAGCTGCGCCTCTAAATCTCTCTGTCTGGAGACGGTCGAGAACGCATGGGGTCAATTCGTGGGTTCTTAAATCGCGAAATCTTGGTACGATGACAAATCACCGTTATATATGCTCCCGTTCTCTGTCGTCCGTGGACGCACGAGAAAGCTGCACGATGCGGTTCGTGCATCCTGACTGCGTGCTAACCGCGTACGTAAATCAAAATTTACCCTGTCCCATCGACGCGTGTTTTTTATGGGCGCTCCGCGCCGTGCCGCCTGAACATGGTCGGCCACTCGAATCACGCGTGCTTCGAGTCCCGATCGTGTGCGACGAAAGAAGAAATTGCTGCCGCGGTTAGCGAGAGCGTTCCGAGTGTACGAAGAGTGTTCGAAGGAAGATTGAGTTTTTCGAACGTTTCCAACAAGAACTTCCCCCTTTCCAAAAAAGAGAAAAAAAGAAAAGAACGAAATAAAGTAGGATCCGAACGGTGCAGAAAAATATCGCACTCGGACCACCCATTAACTCGCGAAACAAGCTCACGACATGCCGCAAAATTCTCAATCACGCTTAATGCCAGCGTACACGTATCACGGCAACGAGGCTGTCCTGCCAGTGTTATCTTAATTTCCAAAGTCGCTTAAATCACGCGCGTCTGTGAGAAAAGGGGACGAAAATAAGACGCCGCTGGAGCAATTGAATGGACTCGCGGGAACGCGTAACGTTCAATGTACACTGTACGCGTCTCGTCCCACTCGTCCCATCATCAGCCTCTTCCTGCGCTCAACTACCATAATTCAGTATTCCACGGGATTAGACGGTAGTACGTTCGGTATTTCGTCGTCTCCTCTTGACGCCACGATGCAGTTCGACTAACCGAGTTTAACTTGACTTAACGCCACGTCCTTTCGCATCGACTCCCATTAATTATCGTTTCTAAGACACGACCCTGCGGTCCACCGTCTTCATACATCACGTCCGATTTTGCTCTTTCGTAAATCATATTTAATACGATCCACGCCAGTTTGTATAATTCCACGGCCGCCAACCGATATATTTCTAGTTGATTAAACAGCGAGAGGGTTGTTCTCGATCTCAACCAATCATCCTTTCGTTACGAGACGCAATGACAATTGTCGTAGTAAAGGCTTTTACGTTATTTTTCGTCGTGTATTTATCGTGTATTTACGTATTTATTTAAAAAGTTACTATTTTACCTTTCAAGCTTGAACATATCATAGTTCGTACTGCTGTATTATTATCGTTAAAAGCGACATATTATCAAGCCCATTCCGACGTGGTCGATGTAAATTTCAATTGTAATTTTTAGATGATAAATAATAGACGTTCGAAAATAGACGTAATAAATTTCATAAATTAATATAAATTCTATTCGGTCACGAGTAAGATCAAAGTTCCAGTGTACGCTGATACATCGCTACTAAGCAGTAAGAAATATTTCTAACTATATTTCACTGTATTTGCAGGTGTTTACGTGCTCGTCGGTTACTCAGTTTCTTTAATAAACATAGAAAAAGTTCCACGGTAAGCGATTACATCTTCGCTTATATAGCAGCCAAGAGATTAAGCAATTCGAAAGGACGATCGCTAGCGATAAGATGTTGGCGATTTATCGGTACGACATTCGGAGTTAATTAACGAAAGGATGCCATACCTACGATTCAATTAGGTAGCGGAACGTTGCACGCTTCGAGATAACACGATTACAAATATTCCACGAACAATTAACGGAATTTATAAGATTCGATAAATACGCATCGTGTGACTTTCTGCGCACTATGTAGCTTTCTGCGCATACAAATAGTCACATATATATAAAGGAAATTACGTATCATTATGTCTACAGCATGCAGTGTGCGAGTCGGAAGAGATAGATTCGAAAGCTTGGAAAAATGCCAACGAAAAGATAACATGGCAGAGACTTTTACGCGACGTAAGAAATAGGCGAATGAGAATCAATGAAATTGATGAAATTACGTTTGCTCGAAAGCGTTACTAGTTTTAATCGTGTCGTGAGATTACATTGTTAATACGCTAAATCTACTTTGCGTATAAAATTGTAAGCGTGATACTAAACTGTACGTTTGTTTCGTTTGCCGTTATAATAATCTCGAGTAAACGAATTATATAACGATATTTTAAAACTTTTTTCGGTTCATGTACCGCGATTATATTAAATCGTACTTCTTCAAAGACGCTTCTTTAAAAGGCAGTCTCCGTACAATGGATCGATTCACTTTACGTTTATAAAATGCACTGAAATTCCAAAGAAAAATTCTTGGAAAAAGATTAAATTGAAATCTAAAAAAATAAAATATCCCGCGTGACTCGTGTAAACGATGTCTAGTCGATGTACGACCGATCCACGAAATTCGTCCTCTTTCATGGCCCATGGGCAACACATACAATATGTAGGTCACGACCTCGCGATCCCTCCGGATAGTTCCGTCTTTGCCTAATCGCGCAGCATTCTCTCCAACTGATAGCGACGTATCGGGGCCATTGAATCCCCTCGAAGCTTCCGTTATCACCGGCCCTCGCCGACTGATTTATTGCCAGACCGCTGCCTTCCCCTTTTTTTTCTTCTTCCCTCTTTCGTCTTCAATGGTAGGCGCTCAATGGTCGTGTTACACATCGTGAGCAGAAAAATTTGATCGAACCCCGTCTACTTCCGGAATATAATTTATTCAGCGTACCAAGTCGATCGCCAGCCACGCTTCGGAGTATCTGTGACCGAGAAAGTCTCCATTCGAGCAACAGTTATGAATGAAAGGACGAAATAGACCAGCTGTCGCTTTCGGTAGTTCCGCGCGATTTTAAGGAAAACGCACGTGGCCATTTAACATTTGAGCTTCGTCCATTGTTCTATGTAATTGCTCGCGTTTCGTTCTGGCAAACAGAAAGATGCGTTTTAAACGAATTTTTAAAGAAATATCGAGGAGAAAAATCAGGCGCGTCGATAGCGATTTATCAAATTTTTCTTCAAATTCGAGAGAGTTCTTCGCGATACAAAGATGGGATCGAGTCGAAAATGACTGAAAGGGGATTTAAAAATGTCTGGAAACCTTTGAACATTCTTAAATCAAAGCTGTTCGAATACTATATCTAAGGAAAGTGGGAGAAAGTGAAATCCTCGTAAAAAGTGTCGGTCGAAGTTAAAAAATTCAATTCTCGTAAGAAAAGGAGCGTTGACATATCATCGAGCTAAAAATAAAAATTGTGACTCGTGGACAAAAAAAAGAAAAGGAATCATGATTATACGAGTTGGAAGAGTGGAACGTATGAGAGAAAGATGTTGAAAATTTCCGTCGATTAATCATCTATGAATCAGAGCTGAGAAAAATAGAGGAAATGTACAATTACTGCCTATGTTTCGCAATTATAGGAAATAAGAATGTTATACGTCTATTATCAACATGTGATATCGTTCCGGGAAAAAGTGCATCGTAACTCGAATCCGAGGGTATACATACTCGTCGAATTAATTAACGTTTACGTTAAATCAACCACGCTGTCAAAGCATCAAGATTAGCATTTCCGTCAGTGATGAGCGAAGAGTATTTTTCGCGATACCATTATACTTGTTCGGATAGGATCGTTCCCCAGACGGCACAGTAACAAGATCTTTATACCGTAAAACGAATACCTCGATAATTAAACTTCCGCAATTCCATGTGTCACAAACGTATTTATATCAAAGCGATTAATTATAAAAAGCAATCTATCGACGATTGTTTTTTTTATTTTCTATTCGCTTTCCTTCGGTTCTGTGAAACGACATATATATTAATTAGAACGATCCATCTTTGTAGACTGCGTTATAAACACCGCTGTGGCGATCAAATTGCTCCAATGAGCAGAAAAAGATCTTACTAAGACGTGAAACTAATTTTTCGTTGAAATATTCTTGTTATAATTAAATATAGCTTAACAGCGTCTGTTAAAAGATGCGAATTTTGCGACGGAGAAATATTTTTTTTTCCATTCCATTCGAATTTCACCGATATAATTACGAGTCTTGAATTTTGTTACAGTGTTAATAGAATTTCTATACAAGTGCTGGAATACGTTTGCGAGTCACGCGATAGTCGCTGTAAAAACGCAACTTTCCTAACGTAAAGCTAAAGCATAAAAGGGAACACGTGACAGATTATTAGAAATAGAACGGAAACGTATCGCTGCGCTGGTTCGAGCGCAATAAACTCTCTTGGATGATCCCTGGCGGTTGTACTCGTTTCGTACTGCTGCTGCTCGCGCAGGTTACGCGATGAGCTTTGACTTTTCTTTTTGCGTTTTTATTATTTAATCAACGTGGTGGTCGACGTCGCGCAACTACCTTCGCGATACAATTTTCGCGATTAAGTCGGTTCGAAACACTGAACAGAGCGTTGTCTTAGGTCGCCGAGAACGGCCAACGAGCCAACGTCGTTCGTCCTCGTCGATGCGACGCGACAACATATTTTTCAGTTGTAAATACTTATTAACGACCAATAAGCTATGCAACGCGACGTTTTCGCGAGAACCGCACGAGTTAATTGGTAGCTGGAAATGTATATATAAAACGTTGCACCCTGACAGTCTGCGTTTGACGGTCGGTGAAACCTCGTTTCTAACGCTATTCAATTCGTTCCAAGTAAACGAGGTTTATGTGCCGCTTTGAAGAATGAATTCAATGTTAAGAACGAAAGCTACATCGAGTCGTAATTGAGATAGACAGTGGTCGTTTCGTAGAAAAATTCCGACAGAAAAGTACCGACCTTAGGGATAATTAAAAACGATATAGGTATTTACCATTTACCATTTACCATTTTTTACAAGATCGCTGATTTTTATTACGACGAACGGTTATCGTTAACTACATCTTTTGTAGTTTGTAATTTTTGCAATTTAAATTTCTCCACTTCCATAAAATTCTATAAAGCGATAGACTTGTGCAATCTGACAATTTTATCCTATCCTATCCAATCTTGCAATAAAGAAATAGAACGTATTCGTTTCGCCCTCCAATCGTCATCACGGAAAGCTTACTCTGGCTGTCTTTCGTATATCTTTGCGTGTTACACACACTTTGTTTATTTTTACACGTTCTCACGAATATATACAAATTCGCAACCTACTTATTCCTTCGTTTGAAAATTATATTATTGTAATTAACGAGTACTGACAGGTACGTACAACACGTTACAAATTACCTAAAAGCAAAATTGATCAGAAATAAAAATTACCAGAGTCCGATAGATCGCGTCTTATCGGTTACGAATTAAATTATCCAGTCGTGTACCGCGTTAACGGCAATTTACGGTCATCTCTACATGGGTATGTTATTTTTTAGCGAAACGGTTTAATAAATTCAACAAATTTTGTTTCTATCACGATTTAGAAACATTTAAGCCGGGGAAACGTAGCAAATACGTATTTGCGTGTGTTATATGGGAGATAGTACGTATAACTTATTCGTCCGAAAAATCTAAATCACTGTTCTTTAAACATTGTTTCACTCCCCGTGGTGCAACAGAACGGTTACACGCACAAGTAAATCAAAATATAAAAGGGTTAAAAACAACACCGGAAGAGAGTCGAAAATAGAATAGTTAGTCACTGATGGTCGAGCAGCGTGCAGTGTCTATTGGCAAGCCAGAAGTATTTTGGCAAGATATATACAAATCGCAATTAAATCATTCAGACCCAATGTTACTCCACTAAACTACAAAGAAAAAACTACGAATTCTATCTCATTGGAAATTCATGTTTAAGCGTAGCTCGAGTAATTATAACTCTTATCAATCAGATACTTAAATCATTATACGTATCGTTATACATTGTACATCGCACGGGTATACGATACATCTGCATTGCACGATTCGAATGGTAATACTTACTCGTGCGAGTTTATTTTTAACGTTTTTGAGTAAACGTATTAAAAATATTGTAGCGTAAAAGATTTTCGAACACGAAATCCGTTATTCTCGCGTTCTTACGTAAGAGAGGATATAGAAGTACACAGCTTTCGTTTCGTCGTGTCGCGTCGCGTCGTTAGAGAAGTTAAGCAAGCGTTTGATGAAAGAGTACCGCTACAATTATCGAAAATAAGGCCAGGAATTATATTATAGAAGCAGAGAATGTTTCTTCGTTTCCGTAGCCATAACATCTCTTTTCCCATACCTACCAGAGTGTAGAGCTCGGTGTTAAACAATTAAAGTTAAACAATTTTCTACTTCGACCTCGCAAACGTAACTCTTCAGTTTCGTACGTAATTTCTCTCGAAAGAAACGTTCACGCTTGAATTCTAATTTGATTTCCCTATATTATAAATAGATTGTGAATTTTTATGCGCTTATGCTAATAGTAGAATTCATTTTTATACACATGGATAGCGTAAAAATGAAACGACGTAAAAGATGTGAAAGAAAGAAAATTAAATTCCATTTCTTCGGTTGCGCGATAACGAACACACGAATTTGTATAAATTTATTTAACAAATATTCGCGGTGGAATTATAAAAATATCATCCTCCAACGGAACGTTACGACGTTAAAGTGGAAAACGAATGTTTAAATTCAGATTCGACGTTCGTCG
This sequence comes from Bombus pascuorum, assembly GCF_905332965.1. NCBI lineage: Eukaryota > Metazoa > Arthropoda > Insecta > Hymenoptera > Apidae > Bombus > Bombus pascuorum. The sequence goes on along the minus strand of NC_083488.1, from coordinate 1,064,695 downwards.
AATTGACCTTATTGTTAGCAGCTAAGTACGAGGGGCCGTCTAACGGAAGAACTTTGTTCGTTTTACGAAGATTAAGGTTAAATGATGTAGAAAGAAGTTCAAACGTAGTTGAGCGCTTATCCTCGTTTGAAAAAAGAAACTACGATCGGACAGCGTGAATTTAGAGTCACCAACGATAGACTATCAAAGTTTCAAAGGTTAATGTGGACTACTTAAGAAGAGGTACATGTACTAGGCAGCGCATATTCTTGGATCAGCTCTCTCGACCCAGTCGCAGACCTGATCGCATTCTATCGTTAATTTCGCCGATTCGAGTCGGATCGCAAGGCGGACACTTTCTCGGCTACGCGATTACTTTCCGATTTCTTCGCGTTTTTCTTTTTTGCATTACGTTTACGCTTTACGCTAATTTCGACAGAGCGCGTAATTTTAATGGAAAGTTGTTCGCTTTGGAAACGAAACGAATTATCAAAGTGTATTCCGATCGTGTATTACCTGCACGCGATTCGATTATTTCACATTTATTTGTTGCTCAAAATATAAATATTCGGACGATGAATAGAACGCGCGCTTGTAACGCGAAACAAACATCGACGTATTGGCCGCGTTTCTTCATCGACGCTGGTTCGATCCGTTTCAAAAGTATGTACATAGCAAGAAGCGTGTATGTACGTACATGGTAGAAGTTTGATTTCGTTAATAAGAAAGCTTCAACTACATAATCGTCGTATGCCAAGAAATTCTAAACCGCGTGTTATAAGTTATAACGAAGCAACTTGTGCTTGGAGTGGAAGCCTCGGCGAAGTCAACGTTCGCGATACAATCAACGAACGATTGGAACCGTACCAACTGGCGTTTACGATGAAGCCTCTACCCAGAACGCGGTATCAATTTCAGAAAACCGTTTTCCTTCGCCGAGGAAACGGATAAAAGGAGGAAAAGCCAACAAGAAAGGAGCAACGTCGACGTTGGACGAAGCATCAGCCGCGGTATGCGGATGCACGATATAAAATGACACAACAAAACTACGCGCGATCATTGAACATTTCCAGTTTCCAGTTTCCATGGTGCGCGTGCGGTATCGATGGATGATTTACGATTGTATATTAAGAAAGGAAGGAAGAAAGAAAGAGAGAGAGAGAGAGAAAGAGAGAGAAAGAAAGAAAGATGGGAACGAAGGGGAGAAAGACAGAAAGAAAAATGCGATTCACTGGCAGACAGAGTACTCACTGTAATCCGAAGTATCGTCGTTGGAACCGTTTACCGTGCCATCTGGCAGGATCTGCAAATGCCGATTCTTGATGTACATCTGGATTTTCCTGGAAGCGCCAGTGATGTGCGACAAATTGGCTGATCGTTCTGCCCTCACGCCGGCGTCACCCATTAAATCAACCGGGGCGGCACTCACTGCACTGATAACTGTACCGATCGTCAACACACTCAACCCGGTTGTACTCGGTTTCGCACTGTAGTTAACCACACTTGATTTACGAAGTCCGCACTGTCCGAACGCGACGAGGAACAACAGTAACGCTAACTGAATGTACGTTGAACGGTTGTTAGAGCACACGCGTTTCTTCTTCCTCGTTCCACGGTCACTTCTCGTCAAGGACTCCTGGTGATCGAACGAAGGAAAGTCGGTCTGCCGGCACTGGGCATCGGTACTCGCCACGACCTTGGTGACGCGCGACTCGCTACTCCAGGAATTCGTCGCGTCGTCCACTTCCTTCCACGTTTCATCGGCCAAGGACGGGAGCGAGCTCGGCGTCGATACGAACTTCTCGTACCTCGTCCGATCGCCCGATCTCGAAGGGTCGTTCGACTGACTAGAGAACCGCGCTGCTGACTTCCCTATTGGGACATGGCTGGCGAGACGATACCGCGGCCAATTGCGAGTGGCGGTTGACAGGCCGCAACGTTTCGAGCAGCGGTTGGCTTCTTCTTCGCTTTCTCGTTCGTGACTTCGGTGCCGATGCCGATGTCCACCACTATGACCCGTATCGTTTTCGTGTTTGCTCGAAGGCACCGGAAGCCTCGTCGAATCGAGTCTCCGGTTCGTTTCGCGTTCTACCGAATACTCGTCTTGTCCCGATCGTGTCTCCGTTATCGCCTCTTGGTCGATCGGCGACCGGTCCACGACGATCGCATCGCCGAGTCGCGATTCCGGTTGCACCGGATAGAAACTATTTTCACGATAATGCACGTTCTCGCGTCGAATCGTACACGACAGCGCGTCGCTCGACGGCTGCCGATGACGATTGGAAACATGGTCGAACGCGATATTACGCGGCTCTGCTCGTCGAAAACCTCGGAATCCGGAACGATTGGACGACGATGTGTCGCCGGTTCGACGAAAGGAGAAACCAAAGCAACGACGAGACTCGACGGCTTTGCTATCGAGCGATTGGTTTTCGTCGATCCGCGGAAGTCGTCGTACGATCGTCAACGTTCCGACAACTCTATTCTCGCCGCACAAGGAAGACTCGGTGGAAACTGACGCTACGATTGGTATCGGGCAGTCGGCACGGTAATCACAGTGCAGCACCCTTGGCCCGCCCGTGTCGATCTCAGCGGGCATGACGGTCTCATCCACACTCCTTTCCGAGCCCTCCTTCTTATCTACACGCCACTTTCTTCACGCTTTTATCTTAATATCTCTTTCACTTTCCTCTTCTTTTTTTTTCTTCTTCTCTTTTCCTTCTTCTTTCTCGTTTCTCTTCTTTTTCTTCTTCTTCTTCTTCTTCTTCTTCTCCTTCTTCTCCTTCTTGCTATTTTCTTTCTTTCGATAATTCGTTTGCTTTTCCTAGAAGATTCGTTTGCGTCTTGAAATTTCTGCTCGTTCGTTATTGTCGTTATAGTGGTCGTTGTCGTCGTTCGATGGATTAAATCAAAAACACGGCAGGCAATTCGACGGATCGTAGAGGGAATCACACGAGCGTAGAAAATTCAGCTGCACGATGCAAGTCCACCTCATCCTCGTTGGTTTACTTTTGCCTCGGACACAGCCACCGCTGGAACAAGATTCTCTCGGAACACTGAAGATGTAGCAGCAACTGGCCCGCCGTTATCGTCCATTTACCGCGTTTCCGATACTCTCGCATTATTGCGGACCCCCGTGGCTGCGATTCTACCGCGGCCAACACCGATCCTCCACGAACTAATCGACGAGGACTCGATCTCGTCGACGGACGATCCGTGTCGCTCGTCAACGCGAACCAGAAGATCGACGACGCGCGCCAGTCAGAACGGCTTGTTCGCGAAGATAGGGAACCACGGAATTGGTTTACGAGGTAGCATCGAGGCGACGTGCGATGGATCCTGAATGCAAACGACCGACTAGATCGTCGAGGCTTCCTGTGCCCGATATCGCCGAGGGTACTCGTTACACTGCGAATGATCCTGGCTGAAGATCGGTCGTGCAGCCGGTAACCGAACGAAAAGGCGAACGACGACACTGAATTAGCGACAAAGCAGGCGAAAGGATCGTTGCTCGCTCGTCTTTAATCGGTTTTGTCGAGGCACGCAGGTTGATGCTACCGATTACCTTCGTCGACTTGGCTCTATCCCTCTCTCTTAGTCCCTCTATCAATCGCAAGAACTTCCACCGACACGTTACTCGTACCGCCTTAACGGGTTTCTCTCTCTCTTTCTCTTCCTCCCTCTCTACCACGGCTCCACCACCACCTCCTCCTCCTCCTCCTCCTCCCCCTCTTTCTCTGTCTTCTTCTATATCACCGTTTCTCTTTCGCTCGACGGCTCTCCCTCCCCCTGACTGCCGTGGGAGAGCGTATCCTTCCGGAGTCGCCAAGGGTCGTAATCACGCGCGTACTTCTTTCTCGCGAAATACTCTTCTTTCGGTCAGCAATGAGATATCATCGGTAACGTCATCGCTACTAGATACTACTTTTTTTCTTCTCCCCTTTCTTCTCCCCTTTCTTCTTCTCTTCTTCTCCTCCTTTTCTTCTTCCTCCTCCTCCTCCTCCTCCTCCTTCTCTTCCTTCTTCTTCTTCTGCTTCTCACCACTCCGAAGAATCGGTGCAACGTATAATTACGTTCGCGAAAGTTGGCTCGTGCACACTACACACGAGTAACAGCACGACCGATACGTGTCGCGTTGTTCGCCACGAGCACGCACGTTCGTCGCACGCACCGCGAGGAAACACCTGGCAAGACCCGCTATCACACCGCGATTCTTCTACTTCCCGGTTTGCTGACAAACAATCGAACGGAACGCGATGTGCGCAAAAAGCGACGCGAGGGTAAAAGGAAAACAGCTAACGACCTCCGTGCGTGTGACACTGGACCACGCCACACCGGTTACTTTACGCGAACTTAAAGCGACGAAAACGAAAAAGCCAAAGTGGATCCGCCAGTGGAGAGTTGCCGCGCGACCATGAGTCGCGATAACTTTCGAATCCCTCGTGACCGATCGTCGTTCCAAGGATCCACCACGATTTTCCACCACCGCGTGCGCTGCTCGCCAATTTTTCTGTCTTACGATTCACGACTCACATCGGAAGAAGCGAGATGCGGCAAACGACCACGACCACGACGACAACGACGGCGACGACGACGACGACGACGACGACGACGACGACGACGATGATGACGACGGCGGCGACGACGACGACGACGACGACGACGAGGATCACGATAAACACCAAAGTTTGTTGGAAAATTTGGTGACGGATGGAAACGGATGAATCGTCGGTCTGTTTGATTCGGATGGTTGGCGATTCGTCAAACCGAACGATCGAATGTTTGTCGCGCGATGTCGTGGTTCGTGTCGTTATTATTAGGAGGTCGGGGGTAGTCCGGTAAAGTCGACGGGGTTATCTGGCAGGTCGGATGGTGGCGGTGCGGCGTCCGAGAAACTACTGAACGAGTGGCGCGGTTCTCTTCTCCGGCTCGGTTCGGGCACGCTCCTCGGTTCGCTCTCGTAGAGAGATCGACACACCAGCACACGGGCCGGCAGCAGCCGAGAGTGAAACCAATACCAGCGCGCGGGGATCGACTCGACTCGCTACTCACACGGGCCCGCAGCATCCATCCCATCCCGTCCTCGTAGTTGTAGTAGTAGCCGTCGTCCCGTTTCGTCCCGTTCCGCTTCGTACCGTGTCGTCCCGATTCCGTCCCATCCCAGAGCGACGCAGCACGCGACAGATCTGGATGCTCGCTCGCTCTCGTCCACTACCTCACCATCACGACCACCACGCGCCTCTTCTTCTCCCTCTCTTCTTTCGCGCTACTCCCCTCCTCCTCCTCCTCCCTTATACCGCCTCTTATTCCTTCTCTTACTTCGCTCCTATCTCCCTCTTACGTTCTACCTGTCTACCTGTGCTCTTTCTTTTCGCCGCCTTCCTCACCTTCCTTTCCTTCTTTCACTCCATTTACTCCCCTATCTCTTTCCGTCTCTCCTTGTATTCCTTCTTCTTTCTTGTCTTCGCCTTTTTTCGTTATCTTTTTCACTTCTTTTGCTTCAACTTCTCCTCCTCCTCCTTCTTCTTCTTCTTCCTCTTCTTCTTCTTCTTCCTCCACCTCCTCCTCTTCTTCCTCCTCCTCCTCCTCCACCTCCACCTCCTCCTCCTCCTCCTCCTCTCCCTTTCTTCCCTCGTTCTTTCTCCGATCCTTCCTCTTTCGCACCGGTTCGTACGTCACCGCGCTTTCCTCCGATTCCCTGGAACTCCACGGAGACGTCACTCCCCTCTTGCGATTAGTAACATCGCTCTTTCGCTCTCTATTCCTCTTCTTTTCCTGCTTCTCGAATCTGACCTCTGATTTCCGTCTATTTTGAACCGTGCTATTATTTCACGGCACGGTGTGTCTTTAGGAAGGTCGCCGGCAGAGGAACGATAAAAGCCTATCCGGGGCGGGCTAGAGAAAGAGGAAGCCCGTTAACAAGGCCACGAAGGACGCACGCGAACACCTGCAAACCTGGCAAGATAAATCGCTCAGAAATCGCCTGTTGCACACGCGCCCGTGTCACGATTCCTCCACCTCGTCTTCCTTGTCGCTGCGCTCGTCGTCGGTTCCCGATCCTGCTCCGATCGTTTCTCTCTCGTCCCGTTCCGGCCTATTTGCTTCTCTTACCTTATATTTTACACAGTCTTCCTTTGCCTTCTTCTGCCTTCCACCGCGCTTTCTTCCGACGTCTCTTCCACCCTTGTCCCGTCTCTTTCCCTTCGATTCGATCTCAGTTTCCCTCCTCGTCTCGCTAACGGAAACTCGGTCTCCTCCTTCTTTCTCAGCTTTTTTCACGCCGCGCTTCGCAAACGCGCGACTCTTGCAGGATCAGCTACGGCACGCACCAGTTCTCGTTTTCTTCGGCTCCTTCGTTTCCTTTTCATTCTTCCTTAGACACGAGCGAAAGCCCTATCGAGGTCAGCCGTGCGTACCTGCAAACAGTAACAAGGTCGGTCCTTCAGTCCCCGATGGACAAACGTTTTCGTTTTGCCTGCGATAGCTACGGATCATCCCGCTTTTCTTTTATTATCATTGCGAAAATAGCCGTAGAACCGCGAGGACGCAGCAATTGTAAGCACGAGTCGGTCGTAAGCTCGTCAAACGACAAGCCACCTTGGTCACGGTTTTTGTTCCAAGCGATCCTGCCTTCCAGGAATTTCGCAGAACCAGGCTAAGCGGAATTTCGAGAATTATTCGGCGACGCAACCACGTTTACACGTACGTACGTACAAAGTCTCGACGTTTACGCGTTTCGACTATCTAACGATAAAGTTACAATTTCTCAAGTACGATGACCAAACGATCGAATCGAAACTTTCAACTACGATCGCCAAAATAGTCAACTTATCGATAATTGTCCGCTTCGTAGCTTTTATCTCGAGCCAATTTATTTTTTCTACTCTGTCGCTCTTTTATCGAGCCGCTGATATCTAGCGGATGTTTTTCTTTATTTTTATACTACTTTGTGCGATACGGCGATGCCAAATAGCAAATTTCTTCGTTCTTCTTGCAATTTTACGTTACTTGCTACGTAGCAAGTTTCTGCGCAACGTAATTACGTGTTTTTAAATTTCTACCCATTTATTTTTATTAACTAACACGGCTATTTCCTGCTCATTGTGATACAATTCCGATAAGATAAGTTTGACAGAAACGAAACTTTGAATTAATCGATATTCTATATATAGACGATATTATTCGCAATTTCTCAAGGACCCGACTTTTTCAACAAACATTTCTAAATTTCAATAACTCCAACCTGTTAATACACGGAATTGACTTTTCATTAAAAATTAGGCACGAGAACATCGATTATTTCGCAATTGAGACGATTCGCGATATTCGAGGTGCTCGTTCTATTTCAGTTCGATGATCGGTACATCGTTATGTACGAAATTGTAGTGTATCTGAAATCGAATATTTTTCTTTCTATCTTAAGCAAGTGTAAGAAACGTTTGTCGCCGCTTTGAATACGTTAAGTACTGAACGTCAAATCCTATCAAAAGCAAAGCGGAAAGAAGATTATGAAACGCGGTGGTATATATTTTTAACAATGTAGCCTTCGCATCTGACACAGCCACGGTCAGCCGATAAATAGTTACGTCGCAATCTCGATCGCAACGTTATTATCATAATGTGCTATAGAAATACCGTCGAATACGTACGAACATTGTTAGCGAAAGCAGACATCCGAGATAACGCCTATCGATCGTACGTAGTATGTATCCTATTTTCGCTATAGCATTTTCTCACTCTGGAATACATAAGTTGTTAACGAAACCAGACGTCCAAAATTACACCTATCGATATACGTGGTATCTATTTTCACAGTATCATTCGTCCATGCATCGATCCATTCGAGTTACGACTTGGATCTCAACTTTGTCTGTTGTCAACGAAACGAGCTATACTGGAACGATACCTGTCAGAAGGGAGAAAAAAATGAGAAAGGAGAAGAAAAATAAGGAAACGTAGGTGTAGAAGGAAAACGGACAAAAATGAGAGAGAAATAAAGGAGGAAAGGATCACGCATCGGGTATGCGGTTTGAAGGGGCTTAATAGCGACTTTTTCGGGGAAAACTATCTCATCTGGTAGAACGGACTACAAACAGCTTCTATGGCGTGTACAAAGATAAAGGGAAGATACCATTCATCGAGGATCGCCTCGCGACATACCTTCGGTCTTCGACTTTTACGAGGCGCGTCAAATTTCCACCGTTGTCGAACATCTCGTAGTTGCTCTCCAAGATAGCTGATGGTAGTTTCACGATTTCTCCGGATTTTTCGTTCGAACCATTCTGGAAATATTTTCCTATTGCCGCAGAAGCATACTCGCTGTCAGCTGACCACGGACAACGTTAAACTTGTGTCGATTGTTCGGTCAAAACCAAATCACCGAGTCACTTAGCAAGCATTTACCGTGCGCCTCGTAAATACGAAAGAATACCGCCGCTAACGCGACGGCTCGGAAAAATGACGAAATGGACATCGGTGAGCGTCGATAAACGCCAAAAGGACCTATGCCCGTGCGTGTAGAAGATTAGAACATTAGAAGGCGCCACGCCACGGTGATTCACATTCTTACGTACGGTGCTTGCGCCTCTTCTCGCTCGCACGACTGCTACGCGTCGGCTACTCGCTTCGGTTATCCGAAATAAAAATATTCAAATAAATATTCACACACGATGTATTATAATCACGTGGAAGACACAAATTGCTAGAATTTTTACAATAACTACGATCGCGTACGTCTAACGACTTGGTTTATGCCTACACGAAGACGATAATTTTCCTTGTAATGTTAAATATCAAAATCTCGGTTTTCTCGTATTTCCTACGATTGCATCAAGTTTGTACGCGTTAAAAAATTACATACCAACTTTAAATCAAAAATAGGTATACGTTTTATAGAAACTCTTACGTAATCGCAAGATTATCCAAGTTTGTTTCCAAGAGAGATACGCGTATTTTCAACGTAACTGTGCAAGGCAATGTGCGTACATGGTGGAAGATACTCTGCAACAGTCGTTCAACTACGGATCATTCGCGTTTGTTTGGTATAATCGAAGGTATCCGGTGCCGTCCGATGCTCAACATTTGCGTTTACGTGAAACGTGAATTGGTCGTGTAATGTCGTAACATAGACTGTAATTCAGCTCGCTGTTAATTCGATCGTCGTAACCTCGATCGTTTCTCTCGCGTACACTTATTACCGATGAAACACACAACACGTGGCAATTTCAGTCAAATCAACGTCGCGATCCATTGAACGAACCGAATAAAGAACGATCGGTTGAAAGGAACTCGATACAAATGTTTAAGGTATCTTTTCAGTGCCTCTGCGAGGCTGATTTCCAGTAGCAAACACTTTCCTCGTCAGAGGCAGCCTTATACAAATTTGATAATTATTGATCGATACCAACGCTCGTATAAAATTAGGATTCGCTTTATAGCGGAATAATTTGCTGTAAAAACATTTTCGACAACGAACAATCTCAATACGTGTGCGTGCGTGTATTCACAACGAACTGCGATTCGTAAAAGTCACGAAATAGAGTTATAGATATACGTGGAAAATCTGGCGACAGAATTTTCCGATCGACTTAATACGATACAAGTTCTATCTGCGAACAAAAAGGAAAGAAACTAATTGTAAGAGAATTTGCCGCAGAAAGTATTAACCCGCGTATAAACAAAAACTGGACGTAGAGAACTAATAACGTAATAATTCATCTCGCGCGTTAACACTAATTTTTATCCGCGATCCCGGTTCGTGTTCAGCGAATCATGAAATTCTACCACTTTACCAGTAGATTCCTGAGAAATGCACTATAAAATACTACCAGAAGAGCCACGTTCCAAATGTATATACAATACGTACATACGTATATGTAAACACGGAGATCGCACTATTAGATGTTAAATTCACATTACGAGTGATTAAACGCGGCCAATTTATAATACTGTGAATGTTTAATTACACCGGTGACCGCTCAACCGGACCAGATCTATAAATATAAATGGACGTAAATTTCAATAAGTGGGCGTAAATACATATTGGTCTAGGCTTCCGAGATAAGTCGACGTGCGTTGGGGCCAGACCCGTCTTAACGACATTATTAAATCAACGAATAATATGTAACCGAACGTCGCGGAAGAAATCATTGAGCTTGCTCTATTATTAAGAAATTTCAATTCGCATAATTATTGCTTTGCAGGCAGATAAGCGCGAGCCTCGATTCATAAATTACAGCCGAATTCTCTCCACCCATTTCTAACAGCTCGTAGCCCACGCGTTCGCGGCTACACCCGTCGGAGCAGCGTAGTATTCTCGAGGAAAAGGAACAACCGCGATAACCGCCAATATAATACGATACTAAATAAAGTAAAATTTATCAGAAATTCCAAAAATTTCAGTCACTCGGAAGTTATTTACGAAGAGAGTCGACTCTTTAGCAGACGTATCGTGTTCACGATCACCTACTGCAAACGGTATATACATGTACTTTATTATGCGAGAATTATCGTGGAAAAATGTTAAATGTTTTCAAAGCTAGGTCCGAGACGTTCACGCCGAATGTGTTGAACGAATAGTATTACGTACTACCAATAATCCATTAAGACTTATATCGGTCTTTGTCGTTTCTTGAAAACGTTAATTTTAGGCTACGACCAGATGGAAATGTTTTGATCGAAAGTGACTGGAATTACATTTATTACTTGCAAGATTTATGATGTAATACTGCACGAGTAATGGATCGTTTAAATGGTTAATGCTTTCCGTATGGCCATTGGAATAGTTAACCTACGCGCTATTGTAGGGAATTTCACTTTTCCATCTAGTGACAGATAATAAAGTTCTGAGAGATACATATGTGCATACGTGTGCAATAAAGCACTCGTTAATAACGAAGTATTCTTAGTAATAATTTTACGTTTATTCTTTAAAAAAAAAAAAAAAAAAAAAAAAGAAAAGGTGCTTTCCAGACATTTCCAACGTTTGATTGTTAAATAATCTTAATTTAATTCTTAAGTGAAAAGTTCCCACGTATATCTCATCGCCGGATGTAATGACAAGGAAACTTGGAAACATATAAACAAGCGCTTCTGCTTCTTTCCTTGCAACTAGTTTTTCTTATTTCGATGCGATGCGCGCTGGGCGATCAAAGAGTGGCAGAAGAAACGGACGAAGCGAATGAAATAATACGAAAGAAATAGGGGACGGTGGGACGATCGAAGATGATCTGCTGTCGATTCTCGATCGTTGACGATCTCTTAGGTCCTAGACGATCGGTCAAGTGCCACGATCTTATCTTCGACACCGTCTCAAATATATCAAACTAGACAGAGTTCCGCAATTTTTTGACACATAACTGCCTTCATTCAGGCTTAACAGCGAGCTGTTCTTCGTTAGAAGAATCGTTTTGTGTCAAAATAGAAGGGAGCAATTACGTCGAATAAGGTTATCTTCGGCGAAAGAACGAGTATAAAAGGAACTGCATGGCGATGCGTTCTTTTTCATCGTGCATCGTGGTTCGCACGATATCGACCCTCCAGACCTTCCACCCGTGCTTAATTTCGTGGTTCTTGCGTATTTTGTTAAATTGTTTCAAGTTTCTTGTTGATTCTCTTTTGTTTTTGACGTATAATAAAGTTTATGAACGGTCGAAGGACTCAATTTGGGTTAGGTATCTACTTAAGAGGAAGGGGATCAAATTGTGAGGGACAATAAGTGTAAACTCAGAAACGTTAACCGTAATTGGTCAATTTTGGGAAACGTAGGTTTGCATGTTGAAATTCGGTCGTCGTGTCGCGTCGTTTCGAAGAAAGAATACGAAAAATAATTAGGAACGAAAGAAAATACAAAGTTTAATCGAGAAACGAAGATAAAAGGGTAGAAATGTTAACGAAGTGATAACATTTTTAATAAATTTTAAACTATAACAGATCTATCGTCGATCACTGAAATCGAGAGTTCAAGGAGAAACGTTGCGTTATTTATAAATTTGTCAATTTTCAATTAAATCGATGGAAGAAAGATATTCCAATTGCTTCAAAATCGTACCGTTCCGATAAAGCTAGCAGATATTTGATTTCGCTTGATATAAATAAACGCGAATGAACCGGATACCGCAAAGAGCAACTGTAGGGCCAAATATAAAAATCTGCTTTTTAAATATTTTAAAATATTTTGTTTCTTCCACGTGAGTTATGTAAAATTTAATTTAACTCTTAATATTTTTATTAGCTTAAAAATCCTAATGTCATTATGAGTACGTGTAAACGATTTTAGAGTATGAGAAAATGTACTGTCGTGTTATAATAAATGTACACTGATTTTATCGGTAATAAATAATTCAACAGAGCTAATTTTATTACCGCATCGACTAATGACACCTGTCAGTCTAGGAACATTTACCTATAATTACTTTCATATAGAATAAACGTTTTTCCTTTCATTGAACTTATGCACAAACGGCCTCGCGTCTAGTAGCTAATCTCCATTTTTCCTCACCCAAGAGCAGATACCATCGAATTTCTAAACAACTTTCGCATTTTCTCAATGTCTCTTAAATCTTTTATTTTTGTCTGTCAGTTTATTTATTTATTAATTACCTACGTATATATACAGTCGCCTCGTAAAATAAGTTAAGGGTCTTACGTTTTAACTTTTAACGAAAGCGTTAACTTCGTTTCCAAGGCGAATTTATATTTAAATATAAATAAACGGCAACTCTTTTCATAATTCGATCGAACGTTCGACGTATGCGTATGAAATTTCTAGATATCTTCGCGCACTAGTGTCAACTAGTTTCTTTCAACAATAGCAATTTAACGAAATGTATCTAAATCAAGGTCTCGATCCTGACGAAAAGCAAGTTTCAAATTGCGCAGACTGACATGTCATAACATTTGTGTCGAGCTACAATAAGATAAATTGTACATGAGTGCACTCACATTTTAAACTTTATTTTTAGCTTCGGTAGCTCCAAGAATGCCTACGTATCCCGCGTTAGATTAAACGGAAAAGTATAAGCTGAAATAGAAATGAGGCTATTTTTAAACAAAAACTAGACGTCTCGTATAGAAAGGAAACAGAATGATCTCTTTTTAAAACACGATACTTGTAATCAACGTGATTTAGAAACGTAACGATATCGAGGTTTCTTTCGAATTTTCATAAATATTCCAATTTTATGTATTAATCGTACGTAGAAAATTATCGTTTCGCACAGCTTTCTTCGTTAACGATGATCAAATATATAATATCGCGTGTAAAATTAAAATGTGAAAACATTGTAACACTTTACGTCTACGTCACGTTACTAGACCGAATTATCTTATATACTTCAGTCGATATCCGACGTATCTTTGTTAATTAAAAATATATATGCAGAAAAAGAATAGTGACGATTAGAATTAAGAGGCAAAAAATATTTTATCGCCCAACGTGGGGCTCGAACCCACGACCCTGAGATTAAGAGTCTCATGCTCTACCGACTGAGCTAGCCGGGCTGTTGGGACTTGCTGATAAAATAAAGCATATTAAAGAAGTTACTATAATAATTACGTATATTGTTTATAAATTACAAATTTATCCTCTGTATGATACAATACGAAAAATAAAAAATATATAAATTAATCGGTTAGCGAGGGGATTCTATGTGCAAAAACTTATCGATCTTTTCGGCAAGTGCATTATAGGCAGCGCGTAATTTCATACGAAGAAGGCAGATAATGTTTATTTAATCGATGTAAAATAAAAGTTACCACGATTCCTTTTTACAACAGGCCAGGTTTCCCACTTTTGAAATTTACTGTTGGCGTGCTATGCCAATTTTCAACGAAAGCTCAACGTCGACCCGGCGTTACCAACCGACCAGCCAGTCGATGATACTCTCTCGGCCATAAACTTGGCAAATCGTAATTTACCAGTGGTAGCAATGAAAATTCTAAACCGACTACAACCGTTTTTCCGTTCTATATACATGCAATGTTTACTCGCGTCCCGTTCTATCGCAGTCCCGTCTCTGCACTTACGACGAACGTCATATACTTTACGAGATCTTTTATTACGGTATCAAGCCAGGTAGATTACCATTGAGGAAATATTTAACATTCGAACCTGCTTCCTTCACGATCAGCCAATAACGCTTTCGAGGGATCATCTAAGTAGAAAAACATGAAATTTGTTTCCGTCGTTCTTGTCTATTGTATACTCGCAACAAAAGTATACGATTATATTATGCTTTTATACGATATTATACGGCGTCAACTTTGACCCTAACTGGTTTTGTAATAATTTGAAATTGCGAAGTTAGATGTTTCCTTCTATTTGAAGCAAGCTATTTCACGTGCTGAGGAATAATTTCCCGTTTCATGGTTAATATCGTGCTATGTACTTTCTATCCGACTGCGATATGTAAACATATCGCAAATAATATCGCAAATAACTGCAAATAATAATACGATTCTTTAGAAGAACCATCGAGTTACGATTCGTGCTTCTTTTCACAATTCTGATCGTCGCGATCAGTAAAACACGATGCAAAGAAAAACACGTTACCTCGAAAGCCAAGCTGAAATTTTCCATCGAACGGAGAACGTAAAATCTAGCAATGTAGAATAGCGACATATAATTTCTTAACACCCTGTACATTTGTAAGTTCGTTCGAAATATCGATACGGCAGTGCCTCCTTATGGAGCGGATGAAATTTCAAAATGTTTCGATGCTACTCCGGTATTCATGTCAGTCGGATTTAGAACGAAACAATGTCGAAGAGCAAGAGTGGATTCTTTGCTTTAATGTTGATATCTCAGGCAGGTTCGATAGATAATCGTTTTATAGTTTTCGTGGTCATTGAATCAAAGTGGATCGCTGGTCTGTGTGGTACAACGTATATAACGTAGATTTTCGGCAGGATGATGTTATAATCATCTTAGGGGCACCAACGCGACGTTTGAACAAGGGCGTGACCAGGCTACGCCGGCAAAAGAATGAGCTACGAAGAACAGACAGACCAATGGCGTGGCATTTGTTATACTTAATCGCGCGCAATTTTTAATTTTTATGCGTCGTTAGCTTCGGACCTCGCATTAACTCTGTGTTGCTTGGAATCGGACTGCGAACGTGTTCTCAACCTTGTAACGAAATCTTGTTAAATATTACGAGTATTTTTAACAAAGATTCGACGATACGATTATTTTGAATACACTGTACCTTTTACTTACACGAAATAAATTTCCCTATATTTTGTTATCGTTTAACCATCCTATAAATTACGATATCTGGAACCTTAAAATTTTTCTAAACTGTAATCGAAGAAATATATCTACAAACATATACTGCAATATATGACAATTTATATACGCTTGTATAAATAAATAGGACGTAATTAGCCTAAACATATTTACACGAAATAATTATTAAACGCGGCTATTAAACCGGTCTTCCTATCTCAAGGCATGTTCTAATTCAAATCGCTGCCCCCGGGATTCAGCTTCGCCTCGATCGTTACAACTTCATCCACGGATTCCTATCGAATATTCTTCGTTCGTCGAACGCTGCAAAACGTCTCAATCAAGCGTTGAACGCGATGGATCGTGTCGATCGATCGTCGAAACTCGAACCGCGACCGATCGGAACGGTTCTGCGCCATTGGGACCGTCAAATTTTATAGTTTAATAATAGAGCGGTGTTGGAGAGTGTTTGCTTATCGCATCCCTGATTTTCGACCGAAGACACGACGCCGCGCCGTCGTCGTGCGGCTTACAGGAGAGAGGACCGCCAGAGAATAAGGATAAAGGTACGAGAAAAACGAACAAAAGAACGGAGGAGGTAAAAAAGAAGGAAGGTAAAATAAGAGAAAGCTAAGAGCGAGAGAAGAGCGGCATGGATCACGTGCAAAGAGGGTGGGTGACTTGTGCGAAGCTGCTTAGCCGGGCTATGCCTCCCACCTGCGCTCCTTCTCCTTCATCCACTGGCAGACACGAATAATCGAAGCATAATTTCAGCCCGTGGGCTGCTCTTCGCGTATTTCGGACGTTCCCTTTTTATATGCCTACGTACGACCCCTCTTTATTATACTATACACAGTTTATCCTATCCTATCAGATTCAAGGGACTAGCCTATGCAAAAGTTGCAATTAACGAGGCGTCCCGGTTTTTTTTTCCTGCGTCGTTATGCGCGATCTTCTCTTTGTTACTTCAAGGAATGCACCCTATCAGACCAGCGAGATTAAGCTACGCGAAAGATGCGATTAATAGGTTGGCCTTTTCCCTGCTAGTCGCGTAGCTATCATCTCCATCCATTCGTAGGGTGTACGCTTTCGCTAAATCGACGAGGGTAAACGTACCAGACGGGTGTAAAGACGTGGATAGTCCTCTGTCTATGTATGGGATTACAGAGGATGCTGTTTTTAATACTCGAGATACATCCTGTCGGATAAACAAGATTAGGTTGTACAAAGATGATGGTTTTATTGTTATTTTTGCAAGAACATTTCCGTATGCTGTTAGAATGTATCAAATTCGCGAGATTGTACTATTAAGGAGACGCGTATAATTAATAGGAAGAGTAAGTTTGCTGATTAGAAGAATTATAGTGCAGCAGAGGTGGTTAACAACCTTCTTCTTCCAGATAATTGTATGAAATCGTTTGCTATAAAAGTTGTTTCCTGTCAGATTAGCGAGATCGAGTTACCAAAGAGTTGTCGTTAACGTGTTTTCTTCCATGATAAAAATCGAACTGCGCGAAAATGCGATTAATAAGATCCTAGCCTTACGTTGTATTTTATTTATAGTATGCAAAGGCCACAAATAATAATAAGGTAATCGTTTGATGACACAACGCGTGATCTCCTCTTTACCATACGAGCTGTATCCTGTCAGATCAGCGAGATTAGAGGCTACAATTAAGCCAGTTCTGTATGATTAAACACGTTATTCTTTCTGTAGCCTGTTATTATAACTTTGAGAGATTAGGCAATATAGGCTTGTAATTAATAAAGTTTCCGTTTCGTGTAATTACGGCACTACTTTGCCATACAAAATGCATCTTATCAAATTAGCGAGAATAGAGTGTACAACGGCTACAATTAATTTCCATACTAGTATTTCCATACTATGCAATTATGCACAGTTTTTTCTCTAAATATGGTACCATCTATCAGATAAATGTGAATAATACATACAGGGCTATAATTAATACAGTTTTCTTGTTATATATACATATAATTACAGAGCAACTTACTTTTCTCTATTCTATTTTCTATTTTGGTACCATAGCTTATCAATTTAACAAGCTTAACAATATACAAAGTTACAATTATCCAAATTACCGTGTACGCTACTGATACGATATTTTCATCTTGATATTCTTATTCCATAAACAACTTTGATAGTTCTACGAGACTGACACGATGATATCAACGAAAATGGCATACGTAGAATATTATGTAACGAAAGCTGTCACATTTTTATTAGAAATTATTCGTTTACGAAGAAACACGTAATCTATTACACATAATTTCTCAACACTAGGCTTAATCTAACTTCTTTATCGCGTCTTTAGACATTCTACGTAATATTCTGGCACAAAGTATCTACTATAATATAAAATATCTGTGGTATCTTCGTAACATTGGTAGCTGCGTAAGACAGCAGAAACGTTAAAGAGAAATTGAAACATCATTGATGCGTGCAAGTATAACGTGAATTCCCTTAAAATGTGATAGATACTTCACAAAGAGCGTTGCACCGATCAGTTGCAAGCTAGGAGCGGTCGAATGCAAACAGATACGCGCGAAATTGAGATAACGTGAGACAATAATATTAGAATATGCGTGTGCAGCAAAAAGAAAAGAGAAAGGAGAAGGCTCGTGTTTGAAACGTTCGTGTAATCGTTCCCTCGAGAGAAAATCGATGTGGCGAGAAACGACGAGGCGTTCGTAGCTTCGAAGGAATCCTTATTCAATACTCGAGCCACACTAGATACATTGCGACTCGTTTATGAAAGTTATATAATTATCGGCGACTTGCCTGTGTAATTTGCCTCCCTCGGAATTCTCTTTCACGCGCTTACTTCTCATTTCTGAATAAAGACATTAACAGTTCACATCAGGCATCGATCGTTTTACATCGTTTTACGGTTATTGTGCTTTAATTATGGCCATTATAAGCCGACAACTCGGTATGCTACGATTACCTAGCGCGATACAGAGTCCCAAAGCTTAGGGAACACCGTTCGAATACCAAACGCTTCAGCCACAGATTCCTCGAATATCGAAATCTTTTTCGAACGTCCGATACGTGTATTTTTCTTTCCTTTTCCAGATTTCATTCCATAGAACAGATGTTCCTAAAAGTTTGTAATATTATCGTCACGAAAGCGTTCTTTCGATATGAATAACACGATTTCAACGTGATAATCGTACAATAGTTTTGTCTGATACGACCTACTGGAGTCTTGAAGCGCTCGATTTGTGGTTCCTTATAAAAATTGTATAGATTTACAACGATTCGTTTTTGCGGATTGTAACGAATGAGCGTTAGTCTTTTTTAGTATTTATTTTTGTACAAAAGTTAATTAGCGGTATTGTTTGCGAAATTATCAAATCGAATTATTTCTGAAATTACGGTATTAAGTTAGTACGTTTATCCAGACAATTTAAACAAACCTTTTACCTCATTTCCTAGCCAAGTATTTTTGCTGCACGATATTGTTTCATCGCACCGATGTTACTTTTTAAAAGACGTTCGGTAATTATTATTAGAGAATATCTCGCAGTTATCTTAAATTAAACGAAAAGATATCTAGAAATACCTAGATGTGTATAATACATAAATATCTATCCAAACTGTCCCGTAATTATTAAATTAATGTCTCGTACCTATTAAATAATATCCGTTAATTATCACAGAGATTAAAAAGAAACAAAGTTACACAAATCAAAGGAACCTCGATTCCCATATCCGACGACTTTCCACTCTCAAAAATACCATAGATTAAAGCCAATTAAATTCACTCCTTTTGGAGGGAAACATTCCAGATGAAACGCGAACGAGCATCATATTTCGTCCATTCGATGCCGGGAAAGCGGTGGGTTCCTGAAAACACACGGGAAACCGAACCACCCGTGGTCATGGTAAGTCAAGTGCAACTGCGGGGTATATATAGTCACCTGGTTGACCGATTAGTTTCATCCATCATATGCCATAAAGGAAGTCGAGGTCTGAACAATATCTGATTTCGAGTCACGACCTGTGTGGCGTTTTCGGATCGTGGTGGGGCCTCGAGGTTCTCGGAGACACGAACCCTTTTGTGGACCACGGGGCCACCCTCTTTCAAGGGTTTCACTAAAAGAAACCGGCGCGGCGCGCGACAACCTGCCTTTTTACGATGCCTCGCCTCTATTCAATAACGTTGTCCACGGATGATCGTGTAAACAGCATCGCGACGTAAAACACGTAGGACGCACAATGAAACACCTTTATAGCGCGTTGTTCAGAGATCACAACTTTTCCCGTACGTCGTAAACGGTCAAACAATGCAAACAGGAAACGTTCGTCCATCTGAATTGCTAACGTCTACCCGACCGATCAGATTAAATTATGATAAGCCTGGTAAAAATTATGATTCTGAATTCATAATTGCAAAGCGAACGCGTTTGCATTTGCGCATCGAGTCTTCTTATCCCATTACCGAAGTAGGATTATAATTAAAGTGCAGATGTCTATGCAAATGAATTTTCTTACAAGTATGTACGGACGAAGGAATGGAATCTAGCAAAAAGTAGAGACACGTTTTACCCTATAAATCTCATGGAAAATTTTCCTTTGTTCGTTTTACGCATTTTTGTATCTTTAAATTTCTCGTAAATCTCTTTACCATTCTAGTATACGCGTATATTAGGACTGTAGAAACGTTAATACAAGTAATTGATTGACATAGGTAACTCTTGACAGAGTAAAATTCATCGATTAGATTTGCTAGAAAAAAAATCGTTATTCAAAGTTTTATGGAACTCATTAGTCATGACTAGATTAAGTAAAATTTCAAACTAGATCAATTTCTTGAATTTTCTCTTAAGAAAAGATCAAAGTATAAGAATAATATGGAAATGAGATATGTCTTGACCGAATTACGTATTATTTAAAACTTTTTTAGCTTCGTCTCCGACAATTATTTTATAAAAAATATACGTCGATATATAGTCGATATTATTTTCCAATGTGAAAAGAAACTATTTCGAAGCAGATGTTTTAGATAAAACAGGGATAAATAAGGTCTTACGAATTCTGGAATCCCATTATCTGGGAATCTGGAAACGTCACGCGGAACGCTTCTAATGCAGTTCAATTTGGAATTCTGAGACGGGTATAGAGTTTCGGAGTAGGAAAAAATGGTGGCGAGCAAAAGAGCCGACTGACGCGATCCAGGCGAGAGAACAATTCCCTTGCCAACCCTTTTCTCGTGATTAATGTATGCAAAGATAGCGCGTTCAGAAACAAGCCCATTCTCTTGATCGGTTGGAACGAAGAACAAGACAAGCAAAAGCAATTTCTCTGACGAGTTCACTTAACGACTATCCACGATTGACAAACTATCTGGAGATCTTAACAATAGGCTCCAATTAGTAAAATAATGAATTTTCACGACATCGATGAAATTAACATAATTTCAAACCTTCCATCGATCTACATCCTCATTCGTAAACCTTTGCACGAACTTTTTGCGAGAATTTTAATATTAGGGTTTAGATATTTAATAGGGGGTTAGATATTTTTAATATTACGATAATAAGCGAGTAAATTTTTAGTAATCGTATATTCTATATTCACCTGGTCTCTCGATCGCTGTTTCAACCAGTATCGATATTCGTATGAATAATCTTTTGTTATGTTTGTCGTTAAATATTTGGTTTTTTGTAAATTTTTAACAATCTAATTAATACAATCGATAATCGACCGTTTAAATAATTTTGTGGTCTCCGCGAGATATATATGTACCAAATATCTTGTAATTTCTACGTATGTATTTGTTCCAAATGTTACCAGTATAATCGTAGCGGTCGAAATTCGTAAAAATTTTAACGAAATTTCAAACTGTTTCGTGTAATACAGGTAAAAAACTCGCAAGTGGTGTCTACGAATGTTCGAAACTTTCACGAGGTTGTATATGTGTACGAAAGTTACGATCTACGAGCTTTACCTGCGTTTCTCTTTTACCATTTCTTTTTAAATTCTTTCACGGTGCTTTCTAATTGTAAAACGCCTGACCTGGCACACCTGGCAGACAAAAACGCGATTGCAACGTGCTCGGTACACGGTTGGCGGTAAAGACGGTAAAGAGACAAGAAAAAGTAAAAAGAATTCACGAACAAAGTTTCAAGTTCTCGGCTAGCCGTAGTTTTGGAACCGAACAGGACGCGGCAATACCTCGTGGAGGGAGGACAATTCTCGTGGCAACCCTTTCAGCATGATTAATGCGCGCGAAGATAGCGAGTTCGAGGGCAAGCCCATCCCTGTGAGGGCGTATTAGTTTAAGGCTTAAGGAAAAGAAGAGAAGAGGAGGAGAGGGACGAGAGGGGAAAAAGAAAAAAATAAAATCCTCACATCCGACCTCTTTCATTGTAAATGCCCCTGTGTGTTTATTGTCCCTGCCAAGCTCTCTAGGTGTGCTTCGAGAAACCCGTAAACTCTATCACG
Source organism: Bombus pascuorum (assembly GCF_905332965.1). Taxonomy (NCBI): domain Eukaryota; kingdom Metazoa; phylum Arthropoda; class Insecta; order Hymenoptera; family Apidae; genus Bombus; species Bombus pascuorum. The sequence goes on along the minus strand of NC_083488.1, from coordinate 1,043,021 downwards.
GGGTATTTTGGGGACTGGGCCTGAAAACCGTAGGACGCCTTCCTTTACCTTTACAAGATACACACAGTCTGATTTTCAGCATCGAACTATCGATGCTGCTCAAAGATAAGAAACGTGTACGCCGATTTCTCGGTTCGGGGATCGTAAGTCTACACGTACCTGTGCAGCTCGTGTCTAATGAAGCCACGGAATTTGGATCTACTTTACGAGCTAAGCTGGAAATCTACCGACCCGATGCCATGGGGAACCATGTTACACTTACAGCTTTCAGCAGAGTTATTGCTACTTGCGAAATAAAGACTCGCTTGTTTTGAAAGATTGGTCGTTTGTTATCTTCGTTTCGAAAAAATACATAATTGGGCTAGTCACGAAGGAAATATCTGTACGTGGTGTTAATTCGTCGATCTACTTTTATTATAATTCTCCGAATGTTTCGTGCTAACTAATACTATTTAATTTGGCGTAGATTATCGTTTTCAAGTAATTATCTATTATTCGTGCCTACTGGAATACGTATTACTTACCGTTACTTTGATATTCAAAACTATAGATAGCTAAAGTTATACTTTATTGTGTATCTTAAAATAGACGTTGAAATATTTTAATAACACAAAATATCGGAAAACCTCCGTTTTCTAAATAAATTTTGAAATTCTTGATAAAGTGAAAATATAAAAATACGTAACATATCCTTCTCTGGCTTCGCATCGTCCTTATTTTCTTCAGTTTCTACCTCATTCACCCTAAGTTAAATCCAAGCAAATTAATCCACGCAAAGTAATCCAGATGAAACTTTCGCTTATTGTTAGCAATGCCCTACACCTTGTTGCATCGTTCAAGTAAGATAAATGGTAAAGGAGTGTCGAAAGAATTAAACGCGTACAATAAACTTTTGATTAAAATTGAAAATTTCGTAAGAACGTATGCTTTCTGTAGATACAAGATATCTTTAAAATGACGTATTACGTATAATATATGGGTGAGGGAAAATTTTAAATTTCATCGCGAGCTAGAGATATCACAATCACGGTTAATGATGCGCGTAATGAAGTAATTCTTCAAAGTTGCCGCGTCGAACTTACCGAAATTAAGATTCATGCCAGAATGAAGAACTGGTGGCCGCTTAAGCAGCCAGAAAATCTCAGCTGAACGGTCTTCGTCGAGATTGATTAATCGAAGGTTAAGGGTTTCAGGGCGTTAAGTGGTTCACTGAAATGTTTCTATGGGCTGACACGACGGTGGGAGCCAGAAGACAAGAGGCCGCGCGTGGTTTCAAAGCCGGACGGAAGGACAAAGGAAAAAGAAGGAGAAGAATGCGACCTCGACCAGTTGCCGCTTCTTTCGTGTCAAAACACGGCGCTAATACATCATTAAAAGAACGCGCCCCTAACGTGCCGCGCCGCCGCGCCGTACCGGTCTAGCGCCACTGATTGTGAACTACAAGGACACCTCATAATCGATTGGCTCAGTTTCGCTGGATGTGTTGCGTCTTCGTTACGAGCTATCTTGCCTTTCTTTTTCCTGTTCTTGCTCTTCTCGTCGCTTGTTATTTATCGCTCGTTGACTCGAATACGCTAGCGATCTTTCGTCCGACTTCGATGTTTGATCCGAGCGATCTCCGAATCGCATTCCGATCGACGAACGATTCCGATGACATTCGAGCGATCGAGAAAGTACGATTCCAAGAAAAAATCTAACGTTACCGATAGATATTATCAACGGATAGACTATGATCTTTTAGACGATCGTAGATAATCAAAGAGACAGAACTTGATCAAAGATTCGATCCACCTACCGAATATTACAACGAGTGGTAGATGTATTCTGGGAATTTTTGTATCCTCGTATTTCTCATAAACGTATAAAAATTTGTAGTCTAACGATAAAGATACTCTACTAATATCGGGGTTATACAAGTTTTACTTTAAAGGTATAATTAATTAAAATTTACCAAGAAGATATAATACTATAATTCCTATTTCTATTCGATATTTATGATTCAGCGATGATATACGTATCGGCGCGAAGAATATACTTCCAACTATTTACCCTTATAACTTCCTTAATAAAGCATTATATAAAGCAACGGAATAATATAAAGCTATCGGAATTTTTGTATGTAAATGATTAGATTCTATGTAATTATGCAAATTTTTCAGTAGTACCGGTTATTCGTATCTAGCACACAGAATCCGAATATAAATCTCAATTCGAAGAACGCATTATACGGCTGAACTATGAACGCTATCAACTTGGTGAATCGGTATGAATTAATATAATTTATTATACCACGATGGCGAATAGTGCTTTACAGACGTATATCTTGATTTATAGCGGTCGCGTTAATTCGTTTAATAGAACAGTGTATTGACTGGGAATCGTGGACGTCGGCATTAATTTCTGTTCACTGTGTTTATACACATAATTTTAATAATACCATAATCGCTGTTATAAATTCTTTATATTTTCAATGCAAATGTCATACTGTTATCTAACTTAACAGTATACCATTCATAAAGCCATGTCGTTTAGCATTTAGTAGACAAACCTGAAATTGTAATATTTTATCTTTCTAGATGGACAATGTTCGGTGTTTAATCGCAGTGATTTAAGTCAAGACGACTAATCGTATCACGATCGATTCTTTCGATCGTTATTGATCGATAATGATTAACGTGGCGATCAATTTCATATAATTTCGTAAAAACATTATATTTTCGTAACATTAAGTATAATCTACGATAAGCCTCGTTTTCAATCCATGCCTCTCATATCGCTACGATATTTATTGCATAGCGTTGAGAAATTCTGCCACTTTTTATCGTTCGTTTACCTATCTCCATCGTTGTTTAATTACATAATTACATGTTCACATCGATGCCTCAGTGTTGTACAGAAAATTACAGCAACGATATTACGCGTATTACGGTACTGCAAATTCAATTTTTTTCTTTTTCTTTCTTTAAATCGAATTGTTTTGTCCGCGTCGACGTGTTTGCAAGTATTCTTAAAAATATTTCAATTCGAACGCATACATCATCCAGCAAATCAATAAAGTTACTATTTGCTAATCACCCTAGTATCTTCTATCGGTTCCACCCTTTAATGCCATCCTATCGTACAAAATCTATTTCAGCTATCCTCCCGAGCAAAATAACCGCTACGAAACTTCTACCCGCCCCGAAAACTCCTTCACGTCACCGTATGTTATAATATTGCGGTATAATATACGGCGATGTAGATCGTTACAGACGAAATACTGCTGTTTATCCATTTAAATACCGATCTTAGATGCAGAATTGCAGGAGGGAGGTTGGAGGATGGAGGAGGCGAACTGGCGCGGCGGTCAATAAGTTAAATGACAAATTGATGCGGAGTTAAATTGGCGGGCGAGCCGGCGCGGCGCAGGTAAGGTAGATGCATTTGGAGATACACTCGTGAGTCGTAGGTGCGCGGGCCGGGGCCGCTCTGCGCCGAATTTGCGACGCCTTCGGGCACGATCGTTATACATCGCAGTTTCTAAATTAGTCTCAACTCACTCTGATTGAGCACCGGCGCAGCCAGCTCGTACCGATCGCGTGCGGCCTACTCCGATCGAGAATTTATCGCGGCTCGATCGAAGAATATTAAAGGCGAATACGCATGCTCATCGACCATCATCCCGTCGAGTTACGTCTCTACGCATGACTTAACCGCGTACATTGTCGAGACCTAAATTAAGTTTCGACAGCCTGTTGCCTTTGCTTTTTCTTCTTTTTATCACAGACCTCAAATTAGATCTCATTAAAAGATTCTACAACGCTTTAACCTATAGTTTATGAATAACTTTCCCGTTTTAAGCAATTTCTTTCTCTTTCTGCTTTTATATAACGAGAGACAAACGTAATCGTACTATAGTATAACTATAAAGTATAATATATATACATAACGAATTTTCATGTGAGTTGGCCATAGTTGTCTTATACCGGATGACGTTTATTTATGGAAATGTATCACAGAAGTTAACAAATGATATCGACGACGATGAATTTAGGCTCGATAACGAATACACGGTCAACGGGATGAAGATTGCGATTAGGAACTCGGTGTAAGTGATCACTGGACTAGTCGAACTTATCGGATCGAACCTCGGTCCAAGTGGAACTGCCCTTACATACTCTTGTCCGTATCTCTCTGTATTCTTTAGATCAATCCCTGTTTTTAAGGAGAGTCATTTAATTACTTTATACCTCTGTTAGGTACACGTCCCTCCCGTGACCGTGGCTACGTTCAGTGACCCGTTATGTCACTTCGAGCCCAAGCCCATTGTCATAAATCTCGGATAATCGTAATTGATTTAACTCATAAACAGCTATTTCTCAGTTTTATTGTTTAAGTACGGCTATAATAAAAAGTCTGGACGAAAGTATCGAGGACTTTCGCAATCGTCCCGAAAGGAAGGCTCCTTTCGTCCCTTGGATGGCATTAAAGGAAGGTGTCCTTTCATCTCCGACATTATATATTATAGTTATGTTAAGTACATACGTATATTCGAATCGATATATTCAATAACAACATAGTTGCAGTACATCGTTATTACGTTATTCGTTACGTCAGAAAAGTAATTATCGTTCGTTACACGATAAAATTACGGCAATTTTAACCAGAGTATCGTGTGCCTTACTTTTGTCCACAAAGTTTACTTCTAGAAAAATGTGTAAAAGGAGATTAACAGCGCTTTAGCCTTCCCGGATTAATCCGCTTCCGTTTAGAAAAGAGTGCGCAGCATAGCATTCGAGGTTGTTTAAAAGGCAATCAGCGGCAGCTTAGCTGCGGTAATATCAGAGAGCCGCGTAATCGATTCTTTTCTCTTATTTTTCGCGAATCAAAGCAAGATGGTTTTCGAACATAAATCATAGCATACGCGCTCTCGATGCTACTTAAGTAATATACCGCGGGTAATTCAAGGCCCGTAACAACGAGTATCCGAGAAGAATACGGACTTTATCGTGCCATCCAGCCGGACAAAAAGGACGAAAAGGAAATGATTTGAACTATCATTTGTGTTTAATCGAGAACGTATTACCGATTGCCGACGAGTTGCAATTTTCCGTTGTTCCGTTTCTCCAATAAATAACGTTCTATAACATAGAGAAAGAGCCGTAGCGGGGTGAACAAACGGCAGAAACAATGAAAAAATAGAAAAATGATATGTTAAGTAGACTCGTATCTGCCGCCGTTTCTTTGCGGTAGCACTTAAGTATTCGATCGAAGAAAAATCCGGTGGCAATGTTACACTTTTAAACGAGCGTTCGCAAAGGGAAATAGGTGCAAAAAGCTCACCATAGTTACGGATCCGGTGCAATTATTCGCAATGTCCGAACAGCATTCCTTGATAACATGGGGCAACGTCAGATCAACGATTTATGACAGTTTGATGAATACTTATTACGGACAAGTACTCGCATTCATCGATTACTGCAATTAGCGAACATCGATTTAACGTGTCCTTACCTGTGTATGCCTTATTTAAATGACAATAGTATTATTGCCGAACGTTAGCGATGCTGAACATCTGTATCAAAACTTTCGCACGTTTCCACAATTTTGAAAATGTAGTAGTCGAGAATCGTATAGCTACAGACACTCCTGGTAGATAAGGTATAACTAGAACTGGAAACAGAGGCAATCGTTATTTTTGGGAAAAATTTGATTAAGAGATTCCTTTATACGAAGTCGTGGCTTTATTATAAATTTTATAATTCCTCTCCTTGATTCAACAGGCTCGTCATTATCATTTTCCTTGATAAATAGAAACTCGAAAGAAGCCCCTGTCAAAGGTTTGCGTTAGTATAAAATTTAAAAACGTGGAAACCACACCGAGAAGAAAACAAAGTTGGAAATTTGTCATCTTGCTCCTAGATAATATTAAACACTTACACTATCGAAAAGAAATAAAGCAGGAATGTCTGCAAACGTTTACCAATTTGCGTGAATCGAAATTATTTATCGGTTAATTACGCCTACTTACCACGAGTAGGTACGCCCTTGTATATTATCCTAGGCGTTCGCAAAACCTGTAATTATATAACGTATCGCGCTTTCCACGACAACAGGCACGGGTAAAGACATTTCTGAAGGTTTTCCCTTGGATGCACGAAACATTTAACAAATTAACGAGAATCTAACCGAATTGATATCGATCGCGCGGCGAATATTTTCAAGCGCCGAGAACCTCTCCGGACAAATTGCCACTCCTTCAATCAGAGATTTATCACGATTGAATCGACGTTTATTATAGTCATTATCTCGCTACACGTTAGTCCGCGTTCATTTGCATGACGCAGATCGGCCATTCGGCTTCGTTAAAGCGTTGGTTTCGCGGTGCCAACGAACAGCGTACTGTTCATAAATATCGGCAAAATTGTAGTAACGCGTCTCGTGATGCCGTCGATGGTCGGCTACCGCGTATTTCGGCGATTAACTGACACGTTAATTCTCGATTCACGCGCCATGAACAACATTGTATGGAACACGTTCCGTAAAAACGACATTTGCCGAGGAACAGTCTCTTATCGCCTTCGTGCTTCGCAAACTGCCATTCGACTCGTAATTGCGTTATAGAATATACTGGAAGCTACTTTCCGGACACCGGAGCGTTCATTATATCTTACAATTTCCTGAAATATTATAACACGATATGGACAAATGCAATTTTTATAAAATCATTTTTACACAGACGCTTATAAAATTAAATCGCTTAATCGAGGATAATATTACGGGAATTGAAGTTTCATCGTTTTATTCTGCAACTTCTCTCGGCTCGCTTACAACGATTTACTCGATATTTTGCATAAATAACGTAGCTTCGCCTAAAAGGTAGAAAACGAGGAATTTCAAATATTTCGACGTATCTTGAAGAATAAAAAAAAATTTTAACGAAAATAGCCAAGGTACTGTAAAATATGAGAATGAGAAAATCATGGGAAATCGTGGAGCGTAGGAAATCGTGAAAATGAAATAGTTACGCGAAAGCAATTTCGTGACATAAGAAAAGTAATTATCTACGATAAGAAGCAAGAAAAAGAGATAGTCAAAATTATATTACGTAACGATTAAAGTTATATAAAAGAAGTGAAATTTCGTTTATTGGTCATTGAACGAATATCAATTATATATAAGAAGCAATTTAATAGGAAGTAAGAAAAGGAATCAATTAAGATTACGTTACGTAACGATTAAAGTTATATAAAAGAAGTGAAATTTCATTTATCGATTATTAAACGAATATCAATCTATTACGTACCACGTAATGATAGAAGCAAGATAAGAAAAATTATTATTAATTAATACTCAACGTACGATTGTATAAATACGTATGTTATGGATGAACGAATGAAAAGAGCGAAAGGATATAATCTACAACTTTGAAAACGTATGTAACACGCTTCCTTATCGAATCTTTCCTTATAAAAAATTATTTACCAATTCTGATCGTCATTAGTTTATCTTTGTGGCAATATCAGTAAGCGTAAAAATGTGAAACAGTATTTATGACATTGTTTTTTCTAAATCTAGTTTACCATAGAGTTCCTCCTTTATCTAAATTTGCCACCACTCGCGTTACTCGTATTCTAAGAACAGAATGTCCATCCTAATTTCGTCATCAATTTGTCCTCGTATCACATCGTTAGTGACAATTAGAGAAAAATCGCGGCGAAAAAACACGGAATATTCGCTTGTATAATGTAATCCCAACCCTCTCTTACGTAATTCCGAGTACGACGCATACTACCATTCCTTCCTCGTGACTGTTTATCCGACACAACCACGTCGTTTCTATTTTCAACCAGCCAACGCACAAAAAACCTTAAGGATTCATTCTGTCTCGCGGGTAAGCTCGTAAAGCCCACTTGTCCACTGTCCAGTGAGACTGTTTTGTCATCCGTCCCCTTGCGACAAGTTTTCATGATCCCCGATTGACATGCAACATTCCGCAAAGGAGCCTGCGTTTCTTCCAATTTACACAGTTTCTTCCCTCGCGTCGCGTTGCATCGCGTCGAGTCGAGTCGAGTCGGCACTTTTACGCTCCAAAAATAGTAATCCGCGGAGTGAGCTAATCCCATTGAATCCGCACGAGCGGGTTAAACGCCATGGAATCCGCATTAGGCCACGAGTGTAATGACATCTGGCCGAGCGAGAGGCGACAAGGAAAACGTTTCCTGCATAAAATGCGACCAAACCGTCAGACTAGACAACGTCTCGGTTTAGGTTCGCATGTACATGGTGTCCTAGGACAAGTAGTGCATCAGGCCAGCTTGGTAAAATAAGTAAAAAATAAAGAACAAAGTTCCCTTCTTCGAGACCTGTTCTTTGATGCAATTATTGTGCGCGCGCAAAGATAAATCGAATAACACAAAGTTTGAAGCACCGTTCTCGTGAAAATCAAGTTTTAAATAGCCGCCTTACACACTTGATCGATAACGTTGATCGCATGCCATCGAGGGTTACTAGTGCACGTACACTCTCGCTTAGAAATCTCGCAACATCTGCCTCCTATAAAATTTTGCTATTTGGCCAACGTAATCGATTTTAAATTACACGAGTCTTTTAATTAAATCGGTAACACGTAAAACATACATATTGCTAGCCTGCACTATCTTCGTTATAAAAATTACCATTTGTTTTTTGATTATTATCATACGAATATTATTTGTTTTTTATTATTATCATACGAATGCACTTAATTTAAAAATACTTGCTTTAGTGCAACGCTTTTAAACGAAGTTCTGTAATAGACAATTTTTTTAAATCCGATTTTCCCACAAGCTACACTTCGAACGATCTTGATACTTTTGTAATAAGGTAACTTCATATTCTGCGGTATCGTCCATTTTAGAACACCCTGTGAATACGTTCGACGCGTTCGTCGCGTGTATCCCTTTATTTGATTAGAGTACCAACGCGATGCGCTTAGACCGCGTCGCCTAACCCTCGTGTTAACACTCGTGGTACGCTCGTCCTCTGGATAAACAGACCGATTACGCGCTTGTCAACGAGAATTTTTTTCATTACCATTGAAACGAGCGTGATAGAAACTTATTGACGTTAGATTTGTATGTACTGGGCAGCTAAAGAAAGAACGGTTCACTCGTGTCGAGTTTTCTTCAAACTATTTCGTGCGCTCTTTGAATTACGCTAATAACCTTGCAAAGGATGCCAAGTATTTTTGGACGATCGAAATACTAGCGCGATTACCTTGTGACTCTCGAACGCGGGATACGCGTCGTAATGTTCGGACGATCGAGGGCAGAAGAAAATGTTTTCGCGAAAGAAGATGCACGTATTCGTGTAATCTGTGCACGTGAAAATGCCGCTTACCGATGGCCATGCGTTGTCAACCGGTCGCCAAGGTTGCAGCGAAGAAACCATCGAGCTTCGCAGCGTGTTTGAATTACGGAATGATTTGGTACCAAAGATATATTTCGTTCGGTGTTGCTTCAGATTATCGGCAACGAGATACCAACATATCGTGTGCGTTAAATTCATTTTCGATGTCTTCTAGTTTTTCAAATCTCGTACGAGCTTTCGTTTAAATACAGTCTCGCACGGTTATCGTAATTAATAAAAAAAAAGGAGCATAGTTAGCGGCGACGAGGTTATTATGTAACGACAAATTCCTCGATAAAAGGTTCTGATACCGATGTTCAAAAGTTGTGGCTGATACGTGAAACTGTTATTGACAAATCTAAACGACGATAGTTTCCAAGTGATTTTTATAACTGGTATTTCTTTCTTCGAAGAAGAAGATATTTTACAGCGAGCAAAGAACAAAATTATTTACGAGAGAAAAATAAAGTATTTGATTTTGCGTATAGAAATTTGACAGAACGAAGAGTAAAAATGCTACGGATGAAGATTATGATCTTGTATATTAATGCTATTTACCATGAAAAAAGAAAGGGTAAACGGCATAGTTTACGATCCCATCGTTTCACACAAAGAGCGAACCATCGTCTTAGCGAAGCACATAATTTCCACTGGCATCGGACACTACTCTTGTCCCCTACTGTTTTCCACGCATTTGTTTTCCACAAACTGTCACACTAACTGTTTCCTGCATTTTTTAAAAATTCTGTCCCTATTTGTGCGATATAGATACATAATACGTATGTAACGCATTCCATTGTAAGACGATATTTATTTCTTACACATTTGTAATTTTAACCACGAGAAATATTTCTAACAGAGCGAAGAGAAAACTTTGAAAAATACTCCGCATAGACATTTCATTTTCCGATCTGTTTCGCTGTGCGACTTTGAGTATTCGTTATTCGCGTTTAACCAACAAATGGAACTATCGAACATCGATTTCGATAATAATCACGATGACATAGCGTTCGGAGCGCGTTGGCTTGTGCAACGTCTAATGACAATATCGTGTCTTATAGATTATTTTATGGGTTAAGCTTCTTAATAATCTCAATCAAGTATGCGTTTTAGTTCGTAATGGCGTTAGGTCTTTGCTATATATAATCCGAGAGATTTAGACAAGACGATGCGAATTATGGTTTCGAATTCCCCTGTAAATCCAAAATAAAATATACCAGTCCGGCTGGATAGTTCTTAGTAGCCAAGTAACGATAGTTCATAACGCTTGATGAAACTTTCTCTTGAAATTTAAAATTGTCATCGAAGTTTTTGAAAATAAATCTTTTATTTAACGACAGAATATCTTTTCGCCGATGAACGAATAACTTCCTAGCTTACTAACGCATCAAACTATTTACTTTCAAGTTAAAATAGACACGCCGTAGAACGAAAATATGCAGAATTACGAATTATAATTGTACTATCTTTCTATTCAGCGTCCGACGATCCTTTAAATTTTGTAAATTCCTTGCAACAACCTTGGACAAGATATACAAGTATACAAGTCAATTAATATAATCTATAATCTATAAGTGCTATGACTTTATTCGAGTAAAACAGAGGTGTGATTTGATCGTTCAGATTCCCATTTTTACGTACAATATGAACGTGAGAAACTTTTGACGTTCACGCAGCCTCTATATACTGTACGCATCTGATCAACGCTTGGGAGGTTCGCGCAACGCAACGGCACATGTTGTCCAATCTTTATCGAGCTGACCTATGCTTTAAATTTAAATAATCAAATACAGCCATAATCATATACGGGTCAAAGTAAATAAACAACGGCTAATTTCTAACAATTGCGCGCACACTTTTTAAGCAACTTAACTTTATTGAATTTCAAAGGAGAATACGGCTTGTACGGTGGTATAGGTAGTTGGCATCGTGAAAGTATATCTTTCACAGGGGCAAAACTTGTCGGGGCTCATTCAGCCAAGGTGCATGTAAATTTATTCCATTGAGGTGTGGTGCAACGTGCTGCACATATATCGCGCATGGACAGCGCAGCTTCGTCTTGCCACCTCCACATAAGTTATGTAACCACCCGGTCGGTCATCCACGTCAGGTTCCTCACGAATGTTCGGACCACTTTCGCTTTTGGCGTCCCGTCGCCCTCCTCGAAAGAATAATTTCGATCAGTCACCAGTCCGTCGGCTTATACGCGTCTCGTTAGAGGCTTCTTTCTCCCCTTGACGTTAATATCTTCCTTTTGCATCATCGTATTTCAACGCGTGTGTTGTTCCTTCCTCTAATGGTGAATTATGGTGGTCCGATACCGATGCTCTTGTACCATCAGATAGGAACCAGTATGTGATCGCGATCCGGAAAGGGTTTAATAAGCTTCAAAAAATGATGCACAAGAGGATTTTATGTCGTGAGTCGTAAGATACAAGTTATTGCGCCCCATCGTGCAAGCAGTTAAAAAACAATGTGTAAGTTTGCGAGCAGTCCAATCATTTTTCAACCGTAATATATTACCGTGTTACGTTGTATTATTCCGTGTAATAGTGTTGGAAGAACGAGGGGTGAAATAATTGCACCGATTTTACCATCACCATGTTTCAACGTTATCCGAAGCATCCTCGACCGACGATGAAGTAACTTCGATACACACGATGAATGACCGAATAGCTGACGACGACGTCGCGCGAAAGGTTCGCGTTTTCAAGAAAAATCTTTGCAATTTTTCGATTCTCCCGATCCCCTAAATCTACCGATGCTAAATAATGCTAAACCGAGACAGCGGTTTCTACATTTTGTAATATTCTTCGCGTAAATACTGCTTTTTAGCGAGAAACTAAAAGCTTCAAACTAAATCTATTTCAATGTAATTTCAAGCGACTGCAACAAAATTTCTTTGCTCAAACAGCTGCTTGCAAACGTATTATAGGCCTTTGTGTAACAGCTTATTGAGCGAGTCTAAAAGACGTTTGAACGATTATTTGATTTTAAAAGAAAGTTTGTCGTAATGATACTTTGCTAAAAATGGTAATTTTTTTAAGCTCGATAATAATTCTTTAATTTTTTCACTTTTTGAACGATAGTCACTTGTAATACGCGAAAGAAAATGTTTATATTAAGAAACGAGAAGGATCGGAAGAAGAAAATGTTAAAGTCGGCTAAAGTGGACCAAGAACAATATTTGTATTAGCTAAAACTATGTAAATGTACTTAACATAATATCATGCTATTACAGCTAGTGATATGTTTTATGTACTATTTTTACACTAGCTTTTTGTACTACATTTTAATAATAATAAATGGATACTATATGATACTCACTGACTTTTATCAACGTTTCGCATCATAGAATTACGCAGTCGCTATCCCCAACCAGCATTTTGCCACAATCTTGACTTTTGAGATTTCTATCTCAGGAAGCAATTTACTACATTTTTCCAGCTATCTCTTCCATCTTCGACCGACCATAAGCTATAGTTATACAATTTGATGTCGTGAATATAGCCATAAACTGCGCGTAGTTGATAATTATACGAATCGTTCAGTTTAAGAGAAGATCTCTAAAACTACTGCGAATAATTGACATTTCGATAAAAAAAAAAAAAAAGGAAAAATAAAAACAGAAACAAGCACAGACGTACCGTAGACATTACTTCTCTAAAAAGAAAAACGTATTCTTCGATCCAATTCGGCAGAAACTCCCTGAAAGCAATCCCTATGAATAATTGATATTTCGGTAAAAGAAAACAAACATACTGAAAAAACCTTTTTCCTCCAAAAAAAAATCTTCCCTCCGACATTTATCAAATTACAAAAGAAAAAGTTTACATGTTCGTGCGTACATTGATGTATATATGAAAATCAGTAATCGTCGGTGCCACATGGCGACCATTCGTTGACAGGAGAGGAATATACGACTCTTCTGCCTTGCGTCCAAGTTTGAATTCTTTGATCTTTCTCGAAGGATCGAAAAGTCAGCGATCCTATGCAGCTTTAAACGTCCTCACGAGCCGTAAAACCCGACACTGAAATCTGAAACGTGGCCCAAAGATCGATGGCGAACATCGCCGGACAGTGCGACGTACGACGCGACGTGTAGTTGATGAAAAAGAAGTAAAAACAGAAGGATTTGTGCAGGCTCCGTTTCGCGCCTCGCCGGAAGTGGTGGGTGCAACCAACAGATCTGGCAGCGAAATTCGAGAGTCGTAGATTCCTTTTTCGTAGATTTTTTCGGGTACGCGCTTGCATACGTATTCACGGCAACACCGTGTAGATCCGGAGGCTCGATATCACCAATTTATTGACGTTCTTAAACGAGAAAACACACCTTGCGATCTCTTTCGTATAACGATTTCACAAGTGTAAACGCCTGCCGTGTTTTCGTTTTGGCAAACGTTCCACCGCGAATGCGGTATAACGACGATAAGTTTTCGTTTATCGTCTTATTAATTTTTTACATCGATTCATAGCTAGAAGACGACACTTTAATGCGATATAGTTGGAGGAGCAAACAAATTCCTAGGTTTAAAAATAAAAGTCTCGATAATAGAAGTTTGTAAATAGCCAAGGATCTAATTAACGTTGTGACAAACGATATTTTTGGAATATCCAAAGTGATAGAAACTTATATTTCATCGCAAGATCTAAGAGAAAGAGAATTTCGTTTGAATCGAACTGATCAACAGTGCAGTTCCAATTTTAAAATTACTCGCCTGTAAAAAATAGGAAATGTCAGTTATCGTTAAATGTCTTTCCCCTATACTCTTCGATTAAGAAGCTTAGTAATAACTTCCGTCCACGACTTGGTTCGCGTGGTCTATCGATATACTCTCCTTTCCTTCAGATCGAGTTGCATTTTTGTAAAATCGAAAGAAAAGGAAAAAAGGATCTATAAACATAGATCTGTCTCGAAGAAAGCTTCGCCATTGTAGAAATAATTCAGTTTCGAGCGGATGCAAAATAACGTGCAATTATTTTCTTGAAGAAACTTTGTCATAAATTTGTAATACGAGTCGTAAAATGAAATGTAATTGGGAAGAACAATTTTCCAAAAAACGCGTAATATATTATAGAAAACGCATATGTACGTACATAGTGAAAACAAATGTTTTAGAAAAGACTTAATAAGGAAATATTATAGGTACGTACTTGCGTATAACGAAGCTTGTAATATTTTATTACGTATATTTGTAAGAAGCGACTATATTATTAACACCCAGTAAAATGAAGAGATTTACATCTTATAAACACGTTCTCGTTGCTATTGCTGCAGCAGTTTCACTGCTATAACAATTCAACGAATTACCTATACACGGCAGCTTATTTCCACCCCAGCTATTACGAAATGGATTAGGTCAATTGTCGTATGCATTATAAAGCATTTTATAAGTAAATGAATAAAGTTTACGTCGATGCAAATCACTGTACAGTAGCTAGTAATTCTGGAAGATGAAGCGCGTAGTCGTGCATCTCGTAACGCGAAAGTAACGATTTGATTAAACTTTATCATGCAGATTCATCGCGATATAACGGTCGAAGAAAGAAATTATAAGTAGCGATATTACGACATTACGAAAAGCAAAAGGATGTTAATATATATGTATCGATCGTATCATAATCACAGATTCTTTCTTCCACCATGTGGCTTTCTCCACGATGAAAGCTGGTATCGATAATTCTCCGAGTAAAGTAGTCGCGAAGCGAACTACGTGTATGTTCTCAAGGTAATTTTCATGAAATAAGATATTGCGCTACAATATCTGGCGATGCAACAACACGGAGATTCCTCTGTTCTCTGCATAAAATTGTCCTACCGGTTTCGCGCTAGACCGATAAGAACCGCTTAAGGAATTCCTACAGATCGATAATTAGTTACAGAAACGCTATAATTTAATATGACATCAGCAAAATCGATACATGCTCGATTTCAATGCGGCTGACAAGATTTTAATACGATAACGTGGAACACCGAAGACTCGAGATAGACAGTTCCATTTTAAGTTAAGAACTTTATCAACGATTTAACCATTTTCGATCGCTTAAAATACTTGTTTTATAATTAGCACTCCATTATTACCTTTTATTAATTTCCTTTATTTTTACACAGCTATGCCAACGCTTGCAGTTTCCGCTCATTCGAAACTCTCTATTTTACTAATTGTAAAATTTAATAAATAGATAAAAGAAGCAACATCGTGATACTTGGTTTAAGATCGACTCGAGAGTTTCTTAGAAAAAGTATTCCGAAACGTGCACGGGTTTTTTCAATTTCAATTATTCAAACGTCTTTGGATATTTACCAGACAATGAGAGGGGATAAAATTCGCTTACACACCAGCGATTACAATCGCTACTTATTGCTCGAGTTACTAACCCGACTATGTACGTACCAGGTATATGCGTATAAATGTGTTATTCGCATGATAAGAATGAGTTACGATGCATTTTGTCGTCCCGGAACAGAACGACAAAAGGGCCACTAGCGTTGGCTGATCTGTTGTTCGTGTACAGCACACGTAGCATAAACGCACACTCGCTATTTACTCATTTAAATATTTACAAGGTGCACTTAAGGCGCTTGGATGAGGTGCACGTGAGTACGATAAGTATCGTGGCTCCGCTATTACGTAGGTGTATCGAGCTAAGCCCACACGTTAGCGTGCGCGCGAGGAAGTAGGTACACTTCGATAATTCGATATGCTGATTGGATCTGCTTGAAAACCTGCCGCATAGTTTTGGACACTGTCGGCTACATTGACATTTTTCCTACTTTGTGACTATTCAATTAGTCGTAAATAACTTTCCAATTCCACAGGACGGAATTCCATAGAACCAGAATATAATAAAAAAGGCTAGTTCAAAGTCTGCCAGACCGATTGAAACGTATTATCCAATCTAACGGACGTTAAATTTGCCACGATTTCTTAAAATTTCTACCCATAAATTATTATATCTCGGTAAAAGATATATCGATCGAAAGCTTAATTACTGCGCTATACGAGAACTGGCCGCTTAGGGAAATTTTCAAACAATACGCATTATTTTGAAATTACTTTTTTCAACTAGTCGAGAAATATATTTATTCCTATCGTCTATTGGTACACGTCCCAGAAATATCGTCCAAGTATATTGATATTAATCGTAGCAATTTAATAATCGCGAACGTACGAATACTTGTGTGACTCGTTGTACTCGCTCGAGAGCAAAACAAATTCCGAGTAGAATCAAATACTCGTAGGGCCAAATTTCGCTGAAAATTATACGAAATGAGATTAATGAAATATCGATGTAATTTTTATCCCTTTCGTTACAACGCGTCACACGTATGTAACGCACTACGTAGTTGCTTTCCACAAGCTCGCATACATATTTATACGACGCATTTTAAAAGCCGCTTGAATTATCTAAGTACTTGTCATTTATTATCATTACATATGTAAAAACATGTCATAATATGTAACGTCTTGAAAATTTGAAACCTGGACTGTAGAATAGCGACTTTTCCCTTAAACGCCGATAGCCAAAAAGTTAAATTTAGTTGCGTTAAGTGTCAAAATATGCTTTCTAAATAAACGAAACGAATCGCGGCGAGTGAATCTTCGTTCGAGGAAGATGCAACGACGTGATTGCAAAAGCGAAAAAAGTTGTCAAGCGATTAATTCAGTCAGGCATATTATCTCGGATACTCCGTTTAAGAAAAACTCCCGTTTTTAAATACAAAACTTGATTCAAGAGAGAAAGATCATAAATTCTTTTGAATTGAAATAATCAATAGCCAAAATTAAATTAACAAATTCTGTATACCTGAGATATTCACAACATTTTAAGTTATACAAACCCATCAACTAAAATTTGAAACCATTCTTCCAGTTGTGTCTATACTGAATTTAACGATTCAGTGGAGCGCGTAACTCGATAGCAAACTTTTGACCAATAATGCGTTTCCGTATTCTAGAAGTTGAATAATAGCTAAATACAAAAGATCTATTGTCAAAGCTTGAATAGAAACTGATGCAGAAGCATAAACTGTCCACATTCCTTTACACGCGGAAGAGTTTCATCATCGGCTCGATCATCGTAATAATTAGGTATATGAAGAAGCTTCGACGGATACAAAATTTCCTGTACACATCGAAGCACGATTTCTAAGAAAGCCTTTTCTGCAATGGCACGTTCAAAGATTCGATCTGTGCGCGGAAGCGGACTGTTACTGGGTAAGTGGATTCGTTCGTCTCGATTCGAGAGGTATAATTTTCGCGATGGTACTCGCTACGATTGTCTACGTGCTTTATTCTAGCTGCGGACGAAGCGCGGTTAATTTCTCGCTATAGATCTCTTTAGTACCACCTATTCATCTGGTATGCGCTTCAATTAATTCGAATACAGCCTGGAAATAGTCATTGCACCTTCTTCGAAGAAAGTCGACTCGATATTTATCCACCGACGACACACACGGATGAAGGAAGGGAAAACCGGTCCGATATTAAACGACATACATATGTATATTTGCACGAACCACCTAGCCGCGGCTTCTCGATTATGCCTTAACGGTTGGTTACCATATAACCGCTGCTTTCGATTGCAGAAGCTGCGTTTTCGCATAATCTATCATATCAATCGTATCCACCATCCGTACGAATGATCTACAATCTGCACATACGTTGGATCTGTAATCAGCGAAATCTCTTTGAACGATATCGTGTTAATTTATTCAGTGTCATTTTGGATCAATTTAACCTACGTTTGTAAAAACTTTGTACTTTCCTCGTAACCAGGAAAAACGTTGACGAATGCCTCCAATAATTTCCGATCGAATGAAACTTGAAGATTGAAAACCTGTTCTTAGAAATAATCGTTTCTGTTCGTTTATCTATCCGAAATTATTGCTGTTTCGCGTAAAGATGCCAGTTCCACAAGATATTAAGGAATATTGGAAAAGGAATATGTGCAAGTAATTTAATTCGAAGGTTATTAGTAACTGCTTGGCTGTATTCAAAGAGAAAATCATTTTCTTAATTATTATAATCAAGCCGTATGAAATAATCCAATTCGCGATGAAGTTTAAATACATTTATTACTTTTTATTCGATGTATCGGTGCTTACTTTAATTTTATTATTATTTTATAATTTTCATAATTCCAGTACGATTTATTCAAAAAATGCAATGTCAAGTTGATGTTGCGTTCCAATACAATACAAACATATTCGTAAAGCCAATGGAAGCGTGTACGTAGCGTCTATTGTTTCCAAGCGAAGGAACGAAAGTATTTCACATGGTGGAACGAAAATATTTCGATAAGTTTAACAACGTTGATGTATAATTAAAAATTATTTGTACGTTAGATACAGCGGGACCAAAGTAACATAATCTGACGTTTATAAGGTTAGTCTTGGTGCCCCATTTCTATCGTAACCGTACGACGACGCCAACCAGTGATAAGTTTACCTTAACGTAATCGTCTACAGTCTACTTACGTGCCCTATGGAAACACGGATTACGTAAATCGAGATAGAAGAGGAAAAGTCGTAAGAAATTGTTAATAAAACGAAATCTTGGAGAAACGTTTAATTCGTTCGATAAACGCGTCGTCGAGACTCGTTGCAATAATTTTCGAGAAATTGCAATATTTCCGAGCATTTCCGAAGCATTGAAATTGTACAATTTTTCAATTCTGACTTCATACGAATTCAAATAAAATAATTAATAACAATTGTACGAGATTTAACTGGAAACTTGCAAAAAATTTTGTTTTTTATAATCTAATTGCTCGGAAACAGAGATTTTTTTTCTATCAACTTCGATATTTGCGATTGGAAAAATGGTCGACATTCTAAGCCACGTATCAAACGGTTTCGAGGAAATATTAATGAGATCGTGGATTGCGGCACGAGCGAGGCAATATTGCGACAACGCGCAAGAAAAATATCAAAAGTATGCGTTTCGTGCGCGGCAATGTCACCCAAATGAAAGTTAATTCTCGCTAAGATACCACTGTGCGTGAAAACAAGCGATTGCCGAACATTAATTCAAACGTAATCAGGCGAGTCGCTCATTAGCACCAGTCTACAAGTAACAATCAGTCAGTAACTACCTCACGAACTCTCTGTCCTCTGTGTGTAATCTTGGCTTCCTCGCTTGCTATATAAACTATAAAGCACGCAGCTACTGTGCTTGCACAATGCAATAACTCGCAGGCCTTAATTGAAATCACCACGAAAGGCTAACAGCAGCAGCGCAATCTCTATCATAAAATGTTCCTCGGAAAAATTGACATTAGTATATATACCAGGACAGGTTTCGTGCATTCCTCAAAGCTAATTACAGACATATAAATGTAACGTCTACACTAATAGTAATTCTGAACATGGAGAAAATTTTTCATAGATGATTTTTAGGATAATTAAAATTGATTTAAACGTGCACACATATTCTTCTACTACGCTCGAAGGACTATTGTACTCTAATACTCTATACTAACAATAATGCTCTTTAACATATAACCGTATGTGTATTTATTTTCTTATTTTTATGTCATGGAATAAATTTCTTTCGTTTCTTCAATTATTCGTAACAATTTTTGTAAAATTTGTATGATTTACTCGTCGTTCCTTTTCAATAAATATATATATATATATATATATATATATATATATATATCGATTTCATCGATCATCGATTTTCAGTATGAACGCCAGCAGTAAATAAAATTTCTAATAGAAATAAACACATTTCAATAAAAATAGATGATAAATACGTTCTAGAGGATTTATATACAAAAAAAGAAACTATTTTCTATAACTAAAGATAGAAATTCGTATAAACTTAATGTAATTAATTAATTTCTTAAAGATGAAATGCGCTTAAAATACTTGTGCCCTGTAACTGGCAACCCATATTACTCTGCAGTATAGTGAACTATCCACTGTCTGGAGCTGTTTCCCTACACGTGTGTGACTCGTATTTTATCGTATTACATACATATATTCCAAAATATCTCAAATCTTAAAAATGTACAAAATTGAAACAATCGCGTGATTCGTGTATGTAAGATTTATTTATATTAACATATATATATTATAAATATACTATACTTCGTTTGAATATGTACTTGTATATATATATATATACATCTGTGTATACACACATGGTATACACATATAGTAGAGTAGCTTCTACGATTAATCGAAGACATACGCAAACGATAATTCTAATAATAACTCTACACATTTGTGTCTATATACATATTTATACACTGTGTGTTCCCAATAAATACATTTATTGGAAAACTCTAACTTTTCCTTTATTTGTTATTTTTCTAGTATTTTCATAGTATCGTAACAAATTTATAATAAGATAAATAGGATATTTTATTGCAGTAGCGGTAGCAACAGCAGCAGCAGCAGCAGTAGCAGCAGCAGCAGCAGTAGCAGTAGCAGTAACAGTGGCAGTAGCAGTAGCATATAGGCAGATAAGCATAGATAGTAGGAAAGTCGCTACTCCCAATGCTACTACACCTTTTTTCTAGCTTTCACTTCTCTTCCTCCTTTTGTCTCAAATTATAATATTACGTTCATGTCTAAATTATAAATTGTTACGTATTTAACTCATTACGTGCGCGTTTAATTTGTTGGTTGGTTATATGTATACACTATGTTTATGTCTTTATGCCTACTTATATTACAGTTTATGTTAATGCTATTTATATTTAAGATGCATATTTAAAAGCATGAGTTAACTCGTTTCCCTGACTTAGCAAGTTAACACGTTCATTGTCATACGAAATATAAATAGTTGTTGTAAAATATTATATAACAACAAATAGCAATAGATAGCGCGTTTTTCATTTCATAATGTTATCTAGTTATTTATGCTGTTCAACATTGTTCAGTTACCGGTATTCATCTTATTCGAATCATTGTAAGATATTTAGGAACGCCAGGCATCAATGACCATCGTAGCAGTGAACGCGTCAACTAAGGAAAGCAGACCTATATTTTAGTCGGTAATGGTCGGCAGTTATGGTTTAACCGGCAGTGTACCGCCGAAAGTTATGGACATTTTAAAGTCAAAGCTCGAATCTAGCAAAACGGGCTTGTGACCGCAGGAATCTCGTGTGCGGAACTTGGCGTACGTGCAATTCGAACAAATTACGATGGCGCTCGCTTACTCACCGACGACATCGCGACGTCGTATAGAGGGAGAAAGACGTAACGACAGCCTACCGTGCAGTGGAGAAAGGAAAACACGAGTCATAAGCACGACTTACGGACTCAGGAGAGAGCCGCGTCGCGTCGTGCTTCTCGCTTCACACTTCTCACAGTCGGCATTCGACTTCCTTCGTTGAGAGACACGTGCTCTGACCACGGTGCGCGCGAACAGTGTTCGTATTCAATTAACACTAATCAGCCTTGATTTTTTAATGAAATCCAATGAACTTTCGCGCCACAAATGAACAATCATCGTATCACGCGTCCGTAGGAGTGCCGATCGATCTCTATAGTCGACGCGCCAAATTTTAAATCGTATCGTTCGCCGTTTCTCTTTTTCTCTTTTACGTCAAATGAATTTTTCAAATTGTGCTACCTAGATAAAGATTAATTACGTGACTGTCGATTGGGTTAATAGAACTTTCTTGTTTAATAAATCTATATTACACATTTTTTTAATTTCTTTTTTTTTCTTTTTTTCTTTTTCTCGTATTTTATGATATACGAAAGTAGCTTGCAGTAATTTGTAAGATCGATTTACAACGAAGAAATTGAAGTTTGATTAATCGATCGATCGACGATGTATGTTGCAGCGTGATCTTTTTCTTTTATTTTCAAAATGCAGTAATTAATAAATGTCCATATATTTTAGTTTCTGATCGATTTATTATTAGCTCGCTGTATGACAACAGTATAGGACTTTAATTTTAAGTTACATTTATAGGATTTGAAAATACTTTGTAATTAAAATATTACCTCCAATTCCGTGGCAACTAGTCACGCAAAACTAGTAATGCAAAATAGAATTTACATAACGAATATGATACGAATACGTATGCTTCGTCATCTTTATGTACTGGATATTATTCACGACTAATAATCGACATAGTTTTCCACGCTTCTTACAATTTCGTTGAGCTGATTTTTAAATATTCTACAATTCGACGTAAATTGTGTAACAAAAATTTAAAATTATTAAAAGAATCTACGACGAAGGAGTAAAATATTTCTTGTGGTAAGAAAGACTAATATGTACAACGAACTACTGCAAATAATCTCTATGTAAAATTGCAGATGATAAGTTGAAGTACCCGATAATTACAAACAATGTTGAAACTCGAAAGTAGGTCGCCAATTTTGCATGATATGTACAATTGTCTTACTAATTTCTTTGCAACAATGTAGTTAAACAAAGCCAGTTACGATATCACTTATCGGTGTATATTTTCGTTATCTGTTACACGCTGCAAATTGATTAGTTCGCTCTGTATGTATTCATCTCTGATTGCATAGTAACAAAAAATTAAAAGTTGCTAGTTATCAAAACGAGAGATCCGATTACGCTAATGGAAGTCTGCAACACCACGTAGTCGTGAGCATACGTATATTCGATGATTGCAAACCATGGAGCGGTTAAATTGTTTAAGTGTCATAAATATTCTTGCAACTTGCAGCGAATGCACGTGTCTCCGATCAATTTTTAAGTATCTCAATGGTCCCTTTCAAATCTCTCCTACATCAAAGCGGGATTTCTTTACGAATTCCCCTACTCTCGATTTTTATTTAATAACATTTCGATTATATCTCACAAAAATAGAAGACACGGTATTTCTAACAAGATGAAAATTTAATCCTTCGCGGTCCTACTTCGCATACGATACATAACGATATATAACGATAACGTATAACGTACGATATATCCATTCGTAGGACTGCGGATTAAATTCTGGTAATACTATATGCGCTCGTGAATATAGCGTGATCGCCACGAACCTACTTTAACCAATGTTATATGTACCTGATAAAACTTCGGCTTACTGGCCAAAATCCAACTCACGGCACGTTGAACCGCTGTACTCGATCTCTACGATCGGCAAATCTTTTCGAGTGGCGAGGGTCTTGGTGTACGGTTCCTCCGCTGACCTCTGTCCAGCTCGCAGTGGCAGGACCGCCTCGGCACGTGCCGTAACCCGTAACCGGCTTCTGTCTTCTCTGTGCTCGCGATGTCGATTCGTCGAGACTCCATGAGCAACGACGAGTTCGACTTTGCGAACGTCGTTCTTCTCCGCGTCTGAGACGCCTCGTGGGACGATGTTAGTAGAACGCTTTATCGCTGAATTCTTTTAATAATAAAATTGCTATAGCTGCGATACACTACACGCTATGACGTTACTATAAAAAGAGTTCTTGCGCATTTGCGAATTGCAAAGGCGCGCGATCGTTATTCCACTTCTGATTTGTAAAGAAGACTTTCATTTCGTCTGTTGCTGACGGTTCGGACGATGATCTTGAAGTGAAATCGCAGTCACGCCATCGGTGCGGCACGCGATCGGCGCGGCACGCGGCGTCGCCTAAAGCATCGCGTCTTTTGTTTATCCTGCGGTGTCCTCCTTTTCTTATCTGGAGGATCCACAGGACAGAATAGGCCTCGCAGCGTAGAATTGGACGCGAGGCAGACGATCGTACACATCCTGTCGTACATTTACTTTTTTTATTATTACTATTATTTAGATTACATTATCGATATTATAACTCCTATTATCGATAACAATACTAAAGTTGGAGGAAAACGATCAGACATTTTGAAACACGTGTTTCAACGTGGCTATCGCGCCACAAACTGAGAGGAATCGATAATTTTTTTTTTTATTTTATTTTGGTTATTTTACAATTTGTCCTTATGGACATTTGGTAAAGTGTTATATCTTATTGGTGAAGAAAAAAAATAAAATAAAAATAAATACAGCATGTGGGTGGCTACCCCCAGCGGGGTGCCAGCTTCGTTTTTTCTAAGTTATATCTTTTATGTGGAATCGATAATGCGGAGGTAAATTGAAACTGATGCAGATTTCATGAAACCTAGGTGACGATGCACACATTCGACGCGTATACGGGCGTTTACAATACGACCGCATCACCGACTGTCACCGCGACACGATGGTTGCAGCGACAGTATCAAAGTACATATGGTATCTTCGCTTACAGCAGCTTCTTTTCTAAACGATCTCGCGCGTTAAAAATTTTCTAGGTGAAATGGAGAATGTCTGTCCTTTTGCGTTCTCTCGCGAGCCAATATACAATGATGTGTATGGCTATATATATGTACGTACAAATTCGAAAGAATCGACATTCACACGCATGCACGTATCATTTTCTTATTAACCGTGGCGCATCAGGATCGGTCGTAGGAGATATTCCGGAAAATAAGGGGCTGGTAAATCGATTCGATGTAGAGATCGACAACACGAACAAATGTATGTACTTACATATGTATTTATGTAGACACCTAATGAGAGAAGAAGGAAAATGTGCCGTTCAACTCGGTTAGTAAAAAGCCACTAAATTAACGATCGTATATTTGTATACTCATCGCAATCAGAACTTAGATGGACAGAATCGATATTATTATTACGCGCTATACAATCTCGTTCCGCTTTGATGCGCTCCGTACCGATAACATCGAAATTCTACGCAGTATAGGTATAATTGCATCGATAGCGAACTGGTGATTTCCTTTTCAATTCTTTCCGCCCGTCAATTTTATCGATTAGTTGCTACTCGTCCGATGAAAGTGTTTTAATGTAAGTACGTGCTTCGCGACACGTACGATGCGACGAATCAAGGATACAGATTACAGATGAAATCTATTTTGTGTACAGTTGCGCGAGTAAAATAACACCTGTGATGCAGTACGAATGGAATGTTGTGAAAAGAGAAACAGATACGGAGGAAATTAATTTTCTCAGTTATTAGAAACTTTCTGTTGGAAGAAATTATCGGTTATTGAAATGTATTATTTGCGGAAACGAATCGTTTGGAAATTCAATTTATCCGTTGTTCGAGTTGTCGGCTTTATATCACAGAGAACATTATAATCCACGTATAGCATAGCTATCCGATATTCGCGTTTCTATTGCGATAGCGCCGAGGCGGAAAAAGGATATAGCGTAATAAGCGATCGAAGGACGAAAGACGGAAAAATTCAGACCGATGAATCGGTAAAAACTATAAAAACATACTAATATCTCGCGTTTCCGGCTAACGGAATGCCTCGGAGAACACGAAGCACACGAAGTACACGGAGCACAGACTAGTCTTCCCCTTCTCTATATTCTTTTCTTTGTCAACGAATTATGATAATTTGCCGACGTAACACGCGAGATCCTCGCTGTCTGGCGGGCCAATTATATCAGCGGCTTACGAGACAGAATGTCGACATCGCGGTGCAATGTGCGCGTGATTGCAAATGGGGCAGTGTCTGCCGGGGATCGGCAAAAACCGGCATGATAGGGGACGATCGCGTCATAGGAACGAGGCAAAGCTGCGATCGGAAAGAAAGACCATTACCGGAGGCACGTACTTACGCTAGAAATACGATACCCATGCCGACGATTAACGAGCTACCGTCGATTGCCTCGCAAACCGGTCACGTTTATCTTATTTTTAAGAGTTGCCAGAGTACTCGACGCGATCTTACGCACCTTGCGATCTCGCGGCACTCGCGGAAGCCTCTTGTTTTATTCGAATTCAGCTGCTTTCGTTTCGTATAAATATGTATAATCGGCGCGGTACGGCGCGGCGCGCCGCCTTTGCCGCGGACTTCCACAGCCATAACGGGCGTTATGGCACCTTTGCCGCGTCGCGTTACGCCGCGCCGCGCCGCGCCGTGCCGACCAGGAACTTGTCACTCGTTATAAAAGAGAACCACTAATTAGCTTCTACAAAGTCGCTTTTTGTCCGCGTGTTAATATATACCGGTTATAATTCTCGTTTGACGTGTACCCGATGCGATGAAAAAAAAAGAACATCTGGACGGGATAGAACGATTATGTTCCCTTGGAAGGTTCATCAACGAACTCGCGATAGCATTTGATAAGTCCATAGAATCCGGACGTTCGTGATGTCGAGGATTATGAATATGATTACTATGATTGATGTACGTTATTGCGGCTGTGAGTTGGACTAATCGGGCAACTCAAGGTTTCTGTAAATATTTCCAATTATATGGTACATTATCGGGACATGTTATCGCGAGATTATTATCTATTAAATGGTATACGATTGCAGACGAGTATATTTATTGTTAGTAGCGATCGAAAACACTCGATTTGTATTAAGAGATAGGAATGGAAGAAATTGTAATAATGGAATGGTACTCGATAGACAAAAACTCGACTCGTTCAAAGTTCCTTCGTCAATCTAGTTTACGTAACTAAACGTCCTTATAAATTTCGATAATAGATCACGAAAGAATTTTGCAATAGAAATTGGATAAAATAAACTACGTCTCCTATGATTTACGTATCTCTTTCATGTGTCTTTATTCTAGTTTGAAAAAGTATAATTGAGATCGGGTTTCAATTATATACGTATATCCGTGTCTGTATCAATTCTCTCTATTTCGTGTAATTATAGGTTGATCAAATTGTCCGACCGATAAACGATAGAGTTTTCAGTTTGCCAAACAGCCACCTAATCGATGAAGTCGTTTCAGACAGATAATCCTTTGATTATTCCAAACGGACAAAACGAAAGAAAAAATCGTTTATATAATCTCACATCAATCTCTATATGCCAATCAAAAGCATGGGATATCTAACCGTGAAATCTATCAAATTCCAGCAGAACGCTCGGTGGGCAGAGCATCGGCAACCAAATCCGACAGAAGATATCCCGTCAAATCCAACCGGAAAACGTGTTATTAAACACTTCCAGCCAAAGTCGCCGCAACGAAACGGGCCAGAGAAATCCCATTAAATGGCCTGTACGCGCTGTCGGTTTTCTAACGATCTTAAAACGTAATCGTCGAAATGATCGCCACGCCGCCGCGCAGCGTGAACGGGTAGTCGGATAACAAGAGAGTCGCAGGACGAAGGACCATTTTTTCAGAGCATCGATCCTAGATGCCGAAGAGAGCTGCCAGGAAGAAACATCTTTCCGACGTACTTACAAATGGCACGTTTAACGTTATATATAACATAACATAACATAACGTAACATAACGCAACAAACGAAGAAGAGAGAGAAAGAGAGAGAGAGAGAGAGACAAGAGGAGACGAAAGATAGAGAGAGAGAATCGAGAGAAAGGCGCAACTCCTATCTTCTCGCGGCACAGTTCAACTGCGAAGGTCGGTCAATGGCCAACGCCGGCTAACAGCCACTAAAGTGGGGAGAGAAAGATCGTAGGAGAGAAAAGGACAGCGTAACAGGGAGGAGTGGAGCGAGACCAAAGACTCTGAGAGGGAGAAAGGGCGACGTAACTTGGATGGTACCAGAATATCATTACGTTCAATTGCTATACGGCGACATCCAGCGACCAGATGGTACATGTCAATGCACGTGCGTCCGGAGAAAAAAGGGTTGACATTGGTTACCAGTCCAGCTACTGTAACAAGATTATTCGAGTTGGCGTGAACAACACCAAGCACCGCGGATTCCTGATTTCCTGGAACGCGGAAATTTCTTTTCCACGACAAAACGTTACCGGACGATCGGATCTGGTCTTTACGAAGCCACGCGAAGGAACAACGATCCTTCGATCGATTCGAAGAAAAGATCCTACGACGGAAGAAGGTGAACGATCGATTCAAAGAAATTGAAAAATACATTTTTCATTTTGATGAAACACGAAGGGTAATGGGAACGGTACCTCGCGCCTCGCGTATAACGATGTAACGAACTATTGGATAATTACCTATTCATCTTCCTTCTCAGGCAACGACTTAGATAATGTGTAATTATGATAAAACAAAGAAGGAAGTTGATAATATAGGTAAAATAATCTTTAGTTGGCAAAAAACTATTTGATTATTCAATGACGATAATAACCATATAGGATAGATACGGTCGAGTAATAAATAACTCTTGGCTACTTTGATTAATATTAACGAATACTAATCGTAAAATATCGTGAAAGGAACGGTTGCCAATACTAATCTCTCAGAGTATCGTATCTATTGCTACGAACAGGGATTAACATCGTGTATAAAGTCTATTTCCAAATCCATTGTCGCGTCGTCGCGCCGTTAAAGGACGGCACGTAGAGTTCCGCGAATAGCTTGCGAAACTCACAGCTTCTCATTATCATAACCACATTTGCGATGTCCTAAATCGAAAATTCACCTCTACGATCCTACCTAACCCACGGAAAACAAAAGAATAATTCTGTCGCTCGTAAGAACATAAGAACCCGATATTCTCCCTTGTGGTTTCTAAATTTTTATCGCTCCTTTCTTTAATTTATCTATTGCAAAATATGGTAATGTTACGCGCGTGTTCTTCTATAAATATAATATAGATATAGTATTCGATACTTTAAAAATATCGTTCAAATCGTTTCTAAACACGTGGTCCATTCCTCCCGTAATCATTTCGTAACTTTTATTTTTCGTAAAAACCAGAACAGTTTTCGTTTTATAAATAACGAATAATCGTATACGAGTTACCAAGAGTCCATTAGCATGGAACATAGTTCAGAAAATATAATTTAAAGTTGAGAATATTTAAACAAAGCCTTTGCCTTCTAACACATTTGATTCGTCAATGAAATATTTGATATACTATTGCAAATATTGGAATTGAAGATTATGTTGTCACGTATTGTCAATTACGCAAGCGAAACGTTATTTATCTCTTCTATTTCCAAGAACAATAAGACGACTTTACGTAAGAAGCGCTGCAGTTTCACTTAATCGGACATATCAAAGCAGGCCAAGTTGTTTCATTGATCGTTTCCCGCAATATACACCAGCGCAGCGTCAGGCATTCTCATTGATTAAACACCCAGAGAAAAAGGCAGCAACTTTACGAATGCTTCGTAAACGATTGCATCCAAACCGCGATCCCTTGTTATCTGACATAATAATTTCCAGACTTCGCCAAGTATTAATTCACTTCATTTGGACAAATACGAAGAAGCAATAGCAGTCTTGATTTCTCCAAACCGTCGTAGACGTTATCCTCGTTTCAAATGCCATATATAACTTCGTAACGAGTTCGTATAAATACGCACGCGATTATTCGTCGCTAATGTCCCGCTCCGTGGTTACCGATTTTATTCGTTTATTTTAAACTGACCTTCCACAAACGTTGAAATACTTTCGCGAGTTAAAATTTACACGCAAAACTAAGATTCAACGACGTCGATGGTCTAGTTAAAATATTTTTAATTCTTACGCTGAGAATTGCAACGCGTCAACTTAAGTATTAATCAAGAATTTTTTGCCGTTTATCAAGTTGTACTCACAAGCAGTACTGGTTCGTGTGTTCCGCATTGAAATAAATTTTCCTGAATGCCTGCTTCTTCTTCCTCTTCTTCTTACATCGTGTTAACATTCCCTGCCGATGTCTGGAAACAGAAGAATGAAATAATGTAGTTCATTAGTCGGCAAACATCGCTCACGATCGTGTTCCAATAGCCCCGATGAAAAACGCAAAATATACCATCTATTAAGTTAAGCGATGCCTAGTCGTTAGTGCTTTGGCGGAAAAAGTTTATCGAGGTTTTTCCAACATGTCGGAAAAATCTCGTATAATAGAAACAATTCAATGTTCACAGACACATATGATATTTTTACATTATGATACGCGTATCATAACGTGTATCTTATACGTATTACAGAAGTATAACGATTTGATTTACATCGCTGTTACGTTACAAAATCCAATCGAGATTATACATATATGCTAAAAAAAATAATTTCTAACCGTACCACTGTGCGAAACATTGACTTTCGCCTCGCTCCACTGCGTGCGCAGTTCGACGATATCATAGCGTGAATTGCTGATAATTAGCAAACAGATAGCTGAGACAGAGGTTAGCAAACTTACGAGAAACATTTATTGGGTAAGCCTAGATCGACCTAATATCTTATTGTAAATTTGTTTCTGAATTAGCCTTAATCCTGTTATTTTCTTTGCGTGATATTCAAACCACAGAAGTTTCTAATATTTGAGGAAAATATGACAGAATCGTTAACGCTATATTTCACGCGTATTTTCATTTCTGGACAATTTACATTATCGAATTCTATCAAACGAATATTGCGATTATGGAAAGGAATTTCAAGAATTTGCTCGACACTTTCTCGTCGCTATCTCTTCTTTTATATATATCCGACAACTTTATGAAGTTTAAAAAGCGTCGTTGATGCTATTCTAGTCCCTCGAAGCTTGATCTTTTCTTTGCCATTTTTTTTTTTTTTTTTACGTTCTTCGTTTTATAGTCGAATTAAACTCGAAAGCTTTCGGTAGATTCATCGCTGAACGTGAGTCATAAATTACAACGACGATTTTACGCAAATTAGAAACGCGGCGAGCGTATTAGAGAACTCGTTTGGAATAAGAATCAGTAGATCGAGCGAGCGATCTACCTACCTAAAGTCGTAACGATATTCGGGCATCGGCTGTCAGTGTATAATCATCGCCGTGAAAAAATAGTAAAAAATGCGTCGAAAGTGATGACACGGGTGTTATTCCATGGCATTACTGTGAAAAAAGTGACCGGCCAAGTAAGTACGTACAGTACGCACTTGATCCGCGTGTTAAAGGGAACGAAATGCTTTCGACTTTCGATTGGCATCTTAGCAAGGTCGTATCGAGACCTCCGTTTCAGATTTCAAGTACGACAAAAAATTGCCGACGCGACATACAGAAAGGATTATTAATAGGCGTAGCAATTAATCACTACACGTAAAGCCGATACTTACAGACTTTTAAGGAAATAATTGAAAGCATATGTATTTGTCGTAATATGGTATTAAATCATTAACTTTAACGTTAATAACGATAATCGTAATTGCTACTATTGCTATATTTGCAAATTTTTGCAATTAATTTACTATGTTGGTTTGCCTTGAATTAACTTATTACTTTCAAAATGAGTAATCTATCAGGTACGTATATATATATACACGTACGTGTACAGTGTACAGAGTGCAAAGAAATGTTTTGTCAGTGGCGTATACTAAACCTTTGGATCGGTGGAGATCTATGACGAAAATCCGCCGCAGAATTGACCTTGACTTCTCAATTCATTTTACTTTCTCGTTATACAACGTATTTTCTTCTAATTCAACAACAAACATGCATAATCACAAATCCTGAACAATCATCAATATAAACTGCAACAAACGTTAGTATATCATCGAGCTATTTGCCTCAACTATGTATCTATTATACATTGTAAATTACGATGATCGACATTTGTATTATTTTACAAAAAAGATATTTCGATGCAAAAAGTTAATTGCAAACACGTATAACGTATCACCTTGTAGAATAGTACACGCGATAGATGTTCGAGGCCATTAATATAAAGACGACACTAACGAGAAACGTGCATAAGTATAACATCGTCCATGCCAGTTTTCAAAATTGAAATCACAATGTACAATGGACTTATAATCGTATTTATTTGAGAAAATTAATCCGGACTTAATATATTAGTAAATTAGCGTTTAATGTCGAGCATTTAAAGTAAGTATTCATATGTGACATGAAAATGTTCGGATTACTCTGTAAATGAAGTACATGGTCGGTACATTTATACGAAATTGCCTGCCAGAAGCAGTATCGCTGATGATTTGCAAGCCCAGCAAACAGGATTTTCAAGACGCTCGATATTAGTTTCGACGATGCTCGCCAATTCATCAAGGTCACTATAAAGAGGAGATTGCTCGTTTTTCGCGCGTGCACTGCACTGGAAGTTAGGGGTTTGAAACACGACACTAAATAAGCATATTCTTATTCCGTTCATGCGCATCGCGTCGCGTCGTGTTAATAAAACTTCACTGCGAAATGTTTTGCTTTGCGAGGAATCAAGTGAATAGTCCTTTCATCGTAGTGAATGCACCGATTGTAGGGCAAAGTAGTTTTTCGCCTGATCGGATGTTATTTTTCCCATAGAGAAAAAGCTGATTAAAATTCATTAAAGTTCCCGCGCTATGCCTAAACGGGGAAATCGCATTTTTCCTGCGTTACGAATTGATCATACGCGAAAGTATTACGAACCCCTCTGATATTCTAAACGCTATTTGCTATTTACGTATCTTGATCATCGACTCCGAAGAAAAAGTATTTGTATAAATTTGTATAAGAGTCTAAACGAAGACAAACAGAATACGATAAGTCGCATCATTTTATTTTCTACGGAAATTCCAGTGTTCGATGTTAGGAAAATTGCTTTTTTTATTTGATTTTGCAACTTAATATGTACATAGTTTTCGACCATGCATGATCTTTATTCATTCTTGAAATAACCAATCTTCGTGTAAAGATCTTTTTCTACAGTGATTAAGAAACATATTTGCATTTGCGCACCACTGTACTCGTATTTATCGTATGATTTACGTACTAATTAACTAGGTTCAAGTATGTTAAATTTCGTATTACACATTTAGTGGTATTATCGCAAGACTACAAAAATTCGATGCTACGAGAATGAATATAGAGAAACAAGGATACGCGCGTGCTCGCTTCTCAGAAATAATTGGGCAAAACCACTGAATTAATATCAACGATAACGAAAAGTACATTTCCGATAGGCTGGAAGCAGCGATCGATATTATGAAAAATATTGACAAACGATAGATGCGTTTTAAATTATCGATCGGATAAGCGATACCTTGATAACAATAAAGATCAGTATGTACTTATTGCTAATTGTTTTGAAGTTACATTAACACATATACACTTGTGACGTACGATGCATGAAAGCAGCTACTTTTAAATACCTTTCAACTACAAATTTTGAAAAACACTCGAAAAAAAGTTCAAAGTTATAAAAATATAGAGTGTATTTGTTGGATAGTATATAAGCCGGAATATAAATCGCGTTTAATCAATGACGTTTTTACAAATGTTCGCTATTAGAGAGAGAGCAACGATTCTCACGCATTATTTTATCAGGAGAAAAACTTGCGCTGCTTTATTTAATGAGTAATTTAACCCTATCAGATCTTAGAGCGGCAATTCGAACCGGTTGATGACGATCGATTGGTTAACAGAGATAGTTGCGTGCTAGTGTCACTCTGTACGTAATTCAAGTATGACAACGAATTCTCTAACGAGAAAATGTTTATATTAATGTTATACCTATCGTTATTAATGTAACGTTCAATTAAATTTTTTCTCAGCTTGAAACTTTGGACTCATAGTCTATCAATTCTATGAGTATGAATGAGATTCGTTAAAGCATGATTGCCCTTATAACATTCCTATTTATTTCTATCATCTATGAAATTGCAGTTCTTAGAAAGACTAGTTAAAGTAATTACTAGTAGTAATATGAGTAAAACATTGAAGTAGAAAAATATTCCAAGAATTAAAAAAAATTACTCGATTAATACTTTACAGAAATTACAAGAAAATAAATGCACTCTAAAGTTCTTCTTTTTTTATTTTATTTCGTAAGTGGTAATGAACCGTATCTTCTGCGAATGTAGAATTCAAAATCCACATTTGTGAAAAATTGTATGTGCAATTTGTATTCGCTGATGACTTAATCGACTTGATATTAATATTTTAGAAGCTGAAAGGTAAGGAATTAAACACGATTCTCTTTTGCTCATGATATAAAGCGTACACCTATTCGCCAAATACCACATTTTTATCTCGAATAAAATGAACTTCGACGCACGATCGTGATCATATTTATTCATATATACTACGCGTATGTTAACCGTACTCATTAACACGAATTACGAGTGTATGTATCCCTGATCTGATTGCGCGGTGTATTTGTAGCTTCGACATATATAAACGTAACCGTCCAGCAAAGTATATCTTTGGCAAATATAGCGATATATGCGATGGGTAAAACGTACGTGCAATATCTTTTAGTTAACGTTTTTCAACGATTCGTCGTACGACACTTTGTTCATAGCAATCGTAATACCGTAGCTTTTAATGCAATTTTACGATCCATAATCACGAAGTTGGTAATTTATTCGGAAATTACACTAAACAGCCCGATAAGGACACCTTCCGTTTCAGCAAAATTAAGGAACTGAGTTGATGCACTTACATATCTAAGGATGAACGACGAGCGCGGTTGCACGTAATTACGACTGGCAATTAGATACTTGGAAGGACGTAATCCTACTTTTCTCGCTCCTATCCACGAAAAAAATATCCCATCCATCATTGTACCTATGCTTTTCTCGTACCGAAACCACTCGAGACTTTCACGCAGTGTGAACAGAGGCTGGAGATCAAGATTCTTGTCGAGATCTATTCAGACGGACGGATGCATCGGAGTGTTCTTAAGTGGCTCTAGACCTCGCACTTCTATGACTTTACATTGTATGCATGTATTTTTAACCTCGAGCCTTTCTCAGTGATAACTAACGTCATCCTTTAAAATTCGTCGGCTGTAAAAACGAAACGTTAATCGCGTATCCTACAAAACGAGAAATTAGAGCGAAACGAGGTGTTCCAAATACAGAATGGTAAGCACTACAGTCTGGGGGATTTACGAAGACATTTGTCCGATCTTCGAGAAGGTTAGACAAATATGTGTATACTGTGTATTTTAGGTTTTGTAACGAAAGAATTCGTAGAAACGTACGATCAACGACATGGTGAAGTGAAAAAGAATCATCTATCATTTTAGTTTAGAAACGGCACGGCGCGAGCGCATTCGTCTTAATAATCTACATACACAGTGCAGATAGAAAGCTGAAAAGCTGACCACTTGAATTACCTTGCGGAAATGAAATAAAATGACGCGTCATTCGAATTGAGAAACGCATACCGTTTATTCTCACTCTAGCGTCGTTAGAAATTAGAATAACCAGCTAAGGAAGCAAAAGTTTAACGCGATTTAAAAGTAAAGTCTCACGATAACCATTGCTTGATATCTAATAGAAATTCACTTCATTTCTTATCTTACTTAATCCTATGCAGTTTGAGCAGCGTTTCTTCCAACTTAATAAGCTATATTCAATATAATAAGCTATTCGTAAATTTAATTTTCATATTTTCCTAATCTATAGCACATCGAATACGTATCTCTGTTAAATTCAATTATAACGCAAAACGGTATATTCTACGTTTAAAAACTAAAAAGGGTTGGATGAAATGGAATATCGTAGCTATTTCGATGTAGGACCGTAAAGAGTTAAAAACAATTTCACGAATATTAAACGACATGCTTACGGTTGGAATAAAGTACAGTCGGAGTAGTAATAAGCTACTGGACATGGAACGATAGAATTTTAAGATATCAAATATCGAACTGATAATTATTACGTCCGTGACTCATGATTAAAGATAGAGTATTAGTTTCAAACTTTCACAATTGATAACCGATAAAACAGTCACTCGTGTAAGTACGTGGGCGTTTTACTGCTTTCTTAATCAATGACGTACCTATTAAAAATTTATTATCTTCCAAATTTATTAACTGGTACGAATGCAACGTATTTTTCTTCGATAAATTTATATGTAGGAGCGCTACCTTGTCATCGATACGTCAAAATACGGAAAGACTTTGTTGAAAAAACGACCTTATCTAGGAACCATGTCTCGTCATTTTTGTCACTCATTGGCCGTGTCGCCAAGTTGGCGTGAATTACACCTGTGCCTATGTCATCCTAGACAAGTTGTCCGAAAAAAATCACTCATACAGGCCCACCGGTTACCGCAGATAACACAGGCACAAGTAATGGTAAATAGGTCAGTCACCTTCGTAGATACACTAGCTGTTATATAAATCTTAAAGCTGTAACGCAACACCGTAAAGAGTTACACATATCGTCGCGACTTGCCGTATCGTTGTTCGTTATTCCAATGGGACAGATCAATTTAGAAGTTAGACGAAATTTCAATGATTAAACTGGAGATATTTCTATTCTTAATAAGCTGTACGCTACTTTTGTTACCATTCTTGTTGAAACAATCTGGAACAAGAAGAACTCGTTCGTTTCTTTTGGAAACAAGTTGCGTTAACATTTAAGAATAACTTTATCTCCTTCTCTTCGTCCGTTTCTTTCTTCTTCCCTTTCTCTTCATGCGGTCTTCTTCGTGTGGAAAAACTGAAAATGTCTGATTCAACGTCTCCAAAGAACACTCCTTTTTACTAGAAGTTACTAGAAATCTTCGTAGAACTTCACGCGAAAATGTTCAAAACACGAAGCTTACACTCTTACAATTAAACAGTTTACACCGACAAATTTTTCTTCCGTAACTAATGTGATCACGAGGCTCCCGTGAAAACCGACATTAACGTGCACGTTTGTGCGCAAGGTCAGAGCTTTTACTTACACTCAACTGGTTTGTTACGAACGGCATATGAAAAGGGACAGCAAATTATAACGTATTCGACGCATTTTTCAGCCAATTTAACGTATACGTCGTAGAATAACGAGGCAAAAGCAACGTTCTTTTATAATTATTTTCATTGTTAGAAAGTGTGCCTTTTCCCAATTCATTCTTACAAGGAAATCTTCAATGCTCGTACATCTCATAATATATCAATTTTTAACCTTTGATCTCTTCCAATGATTAATCTTATAATTACATTCTGAATGATTTTAACAATAGGTTATAGTATCATTTGATGGTACGCATTTACGTTTAATGAAAACAGGACAACTTGATAAGAAATATGTTACTCGGCAAATTGTATCTTATATTTATACCGTTTTATCGTTACTTTTTATATAATTATCCCCATTTCCGTATAAAACTACTTTGCAACGTTATTTTATTTCGTAAATGTCTTTGTTATATAAATATCTGTTACGCAATATTTCCGTACGTATTTCTCAAGGTACGTAACGTTTTCTAATAAAAGGTTGTTTTAGAATTTGCAGGTTTTTGGCATTTAAATTACAAATAATCAAACTTTAGTATCTAAGAGAAGATAAATGATTTGACGAAAAGTATTCAAAGATCGAACTCTTATTCCTAGCCAGTGACTACTAAATGGTACCTACAGCAGAATAGTCGATTCATGTCAGTTCCTACAACTCTGTATAAGTTTAATAACCTCATCTGGTAAATACGAATGGTAGTGTACAGTTATGGTTGTATAGACAAGCATAGATAAATAAGCACTCAGCTATTTTAAACACTTCAATTGTCGTCTCGGCTACTGTCTAGACTCTAGTAGACAGTAGCAAAGGTTGCATAACATTTAATAACGAAATCGATGGTCTAGCATCTATCGACTTTTTCCAACAACTTCCTCTAGTTTATCGTACTTCAGTAACTCTAGCCAAACTACGCTAAAAACTCCTATCGTTTCATAAAAACTTCTCGATTTTTCTCTTTTTTTTTTTTTCTTTTTGTTTAATATCTCGAAGATTCCGTTTAAAGCGTCTCTACGTCTAAATTGCCATCTCGAACAGAGGCCACATCGTTCTTTAATTATCGTAACCCCGTAAATTGGCCGAATAAATAGACGTTCGCTTTTAATACGCGGAAGAAACGCATGCAGCGACTAAAATTAACCTACGGGCAGTTTGCCACTGATATAAATTTTCCGTTGGTCCTTTAACATCGATGCACTCGATGTACGTAGAAATATCACCATCGTTGTCATGCTAATCCCTTGCATTAATGTAGCGCGCCGTACGCAACCAGTCGTTCACAGAATATTTCTATCTGCTGTGTAGTCCGTAGATACCCACAACGAGTACAAAGTTGTTTTAGAAATTTCGTTGCTTCTTTTTCCTCGCCTCTCGGATCAGCTACACGTGTATGATGTATATACATATGCAGCACACGACAATTCGGAATTAACTCGATCTTGAAATATTAAATCGTTGTCATTCAGAAAATCCGATATTGAAATTGAGTGCACCGACACGTAGTAAATGCGCGTATTATCATAAAGCTAAGCATCAAAAGATTGGCGACATGACACGAAGAGCTTTCTCTTAGTCGACCTAAACCCGACTTTGGCCGGCGACAAAGGCGACGAAACTGGAAGAGAATAAACTAACGACGTCGCGTCGCCTGCTCGTTCATCTGCTTCTCATAGCACTTAAATCACGATGTAAGAAGATTACAATCAGCGTACATGACTACTTTGACCAGGGCGCAGTCGAAAACTCGACACAATAGCCCGTACTACGAGGAATAGGTTACCGATCAATGGCAGCCTTTACAAAAACAACGCGATTATATGAGATTGACCGCACCCAAATCTCGAAATATAAGTAACAGAATAGAGCTTTGCCTCCTGTTCCTAATAAAACTTAATTGAAAGGCATGCGTTATGTCTCGCGATATCTTGAATATTTATCGTACTTAAATTTGCCTGTCCATAATAGCATGTTCATGTACGTAATAGCCAAGTACAAGTAAGCAACGAAAATTATGAAATCGTTCTTAATTAATAAATCGATTAAATATAAGTAGGCAGACGAGTAAAACTTTCAACGATTATCGTGTCTGAACATCGTGTTTCGGTTGTAAAAATGTATTTTAATATGTTTTACGCAACATAGGTATACGTATATATATAGTTACAAGAAACAATTACGATATTCTTTAATCGCTATTGTGTTAATGATAAAATGAATATTACCTGCTGAAAGGACGTACCCAAATATTCAAGAACCGTTATGAGACACTGCGTGAAAGGAACATCGGAATAAAAAATAAAAGATGCTTTAACGTACTGGGTGTCCCGATATTTGACGATATTTTTCAAAGAAAATTGTAAATATAAATACGGAATTGTATTCTAAGAAATTTCTATTTTTCTAAAAATCTTAAAGCTATCCAGGTTTTTCACATCCTTCGAAACAAGCATATATAAAGATATCAATTTTCTATTCTATATTTCGAAAACTTCTAATCTAGAAAATTCTCCAAAATCGGGAAATCTATCTAACTCGATCCATCTCGCGACTCTTAATTAAATCAGAAACTTTAACCTTGGTATGTAATAAATTCGTACGTAGAAGGAAGTTAAAGATTATAGAATTCGGGTCGTACACTCTCGCCATACGATAAATCGCTTTTAAATCGTTAAAAAAAACATTTTCCTAATTTACAAATGTACCAAAAGTAGTCTTGAAAAACATTTAATACGTTGTATACCATGAGAAAGGTCTTACTGTGCTAATGAACGTGAACTCATCTTCCAATCAAGTATCATAAATTTTTATTGTATCGTACAATACGTAAACCGTCGCAGGTAATAAGCATGAAATTTGTTGATTGCGTTGACATCGCGATGCAAAACATAAATTCTACGCTATACTTATTACACGCTATTCCATAGTATACTTGAGGAGGATAAATACAAAGTCTATTGTTCCGTGACTTATGCCACCTAGCAGTCTTGTATTGCGCATTATATCATCGCACTGTTTGCTCTATCACTATTACAATGAAAATGGCTCGCTGTAAATCGCGTTGGCGCTGGGCAATAAGATATAGTTCATCGTAGAGACGTCCAGGTAACTCGTAAAGAAAACACCTATCTAACTGCACCAACTAAACTGTCTCTTTGTCTTTAACGTCTGTAAAATACGATAATTCGTGTTTGTACAACAGACGGTAATAAATTATACAAGAGTACCTAACAGCTATATCAATAAATATTGAATGACTTAAAAATATTTAATTAATAAACGTGAGAACAAGAAACAGGGAATTTTCATGACAGCTATTAAAGCGTAAAATTTCATCACGTATGGAATTTTGACTGTTTCTCGTTATTTTCGATTACACGGTCGTAATAAATTTTTCGTTAATACGCGTGTAATATGCGAAGAAAAGTCGAAAAACCAATTATCTAGAAAAATATCATAGATACATGGATCGCATAATGGGTCAGTATCTCATTGTTCTACGCCATCTTCAATGAAAATTTACAATCCAAACTTGAAAACATTTTACTTGAAATTAAAATAAAAAATCAAGTCTTGAAACGACGTATGAAAAACCAGATCCACCGATCGTTTCAGCAAATATACGTATGTCGAGAGAAGAAGACGGTGCTCCCGTTCAGCACCGAAACGTAACGAATCTTCGCTTTCGATGCACGCATTCGCTCGGGACCAAAAATCGACGACACTTTCTCCATTTTTCTCGTCCGATCGGTTCGTATCGGCCCATCATCGAGAGCGTAACTTTTCAAATTATTCTAACCAGGCGCAAGGAGATCGTTAATCGGGATGAGTCAACGATGATCCTTTCACGGGAATGATGCCTTTGGTTGGTTTCCATCGAGGCGGACCCGGACGAGTTCGTTCATGGTCCGCCGAAGCCGATATCTTCTCCATGGAAGGGACACAAACGTAATCGCGTTTATTCGCCAACAGGACATGAAGCGCACGAGGGGAAGAGGCCGGGACCGCGAAATGTTCAGTCACCGGTCGACTTGGCCGCGCGTAAGGCGCTCGCCGTAGCAAAATGTCGCAGGCAATATTCGTGAAAGTCATTTACATCGTTGCTCCTTACCGAGACGGGTACTCGGTGACGTCAACTTCGATTACAGCCAAATTCAATGGCAAGGTCTTTGGCCTCGCCACCTCTTGGTATTGAATTAAGGTCAAAGACAGCGAGAAGAGTCTGCCGATACATGCTGTCAGCCTTGGCTACTGAATCTCACGAAGATGCAGGTAAAGCGTACGTATATCGTACATACGTATGGCAAAATTGCAGAGAGTCGCACAAAAATGGGCCATCGTTGGTTACTTTTCATCCGTATTGGTCCCTTTTTCCATGCAGTGTGATGTAATAGATAAATAGAAGATTCACCTGTCAAGTATTCTACCCTCTTTAATTAAAATCTATTATTTCGAAATTGAAGACAATTTTTTATCGAACAAGTTTTTATTACGCTTTGTATAGCAACACGTATAGTAACATATTCGTAAGACGATTCTACGAATATTGAATTATTTTGGCGAGTAACTTGCCAAAGTAAGGATAACCGGATAACCTAAATACCCCTGGAATTCACATGCGGTGAAATAATTGCGGCCGGTTTCGCACACTAGCACGAAGAAGAACTTTATTACAGAGACAATTGAAAGCTATTTACGACGCAGCGTGATTTAAGAAGAGCAAACGAGCAAGTTGAAAGGGATTCCCCGTGCGGTAACAACAATTCATGGTTTAACTTTGTGTGTTGTTGCACGCGGAAAGAATTTGCTTATCTAATATCTCTCGGTTGCTCCACGACCAAGGACAAAAATACCCCTCTCATTTCGTACAATGCATCGTCGCTGTGACCGAAGAATAATGCGCACGAATGAAGATAAAAGGGAAAATAGAAGAACGAGAAGCAGTTAAAATAAAAAGAATAAGAGGAACGAATGAAACGTACCGCGGGATAATTCTGGAGGTCGGAGTTAAAAGCGTGGGCGAGGATCAAGATAAATCATTTACATGCGCTTTTATACTGTGCCGCGTGTTTACACGCCTACGGGACCTGTGTATTAACGACACTTTAACGAAGGTACGCGGGAAACCGCGAGATAACGAATCGAAATTTTTCTTAAAGAGTCACGCTCTAACGAATAAGACATGTAACGCAGCTACTTTTAGCTACTTTTTATTCTCTTCGATCGACAGGTTTGTTAGGGAAGTTGGCACGATCAGAATTCCCATAAGCCTTGTTCAGATTCACCTACCTGAATTCACGCGATCTAAGACTACTTTACTAAGATAAATCTGTTGTTTCTACGGATGACTCAAAATATTCTTTCACGTTTCTACCTCTGTTCTCATTAGTCGAGTGATTTGAATCACAAGTCACATAATATGAAATATAGAATATAGTCTTCTTGTCGCAAACAAGCTGTTAAGCTGTTCGCGCAACGAAGATTTAAACTAATAATAGGAAATAAATGATTGACCCTGTGTGAGTAAAATTCCAATTATAGGAATATCTTTGTTTCCTGGACGACACGTATTATAGATGCGCGATACACTTGAAGATCCTGAAACTTTTCGAAATCTTAATCCGTGGATTTCGAAACTTGGAAGTATAACATTCGACGCGACGCGACGATCAGTTCGTATCGAGAAGAAATCATAAGTATGTAAATAAAATCGATTGTAAAAGGAATAGATCGGTCGAAATTCCGATACTCCTTCGCAATACCACTAAAATGGTTCCAATGTATAGATATAATAGCGCTCGATGGCCGTGCTCGAACGTTAAATTATACAGACAATAAAGTTTAAGTATACGGTTCGTGGACTGTTCAACACCTTAGCTGACGATACAGCTTCAAGGATCGAATTTATTCCCCGTTGCTTCTATAATTATTTACGATTAAATGAATTACATAGTATATTATTATACGTCGTTTCAATATCAAAACGCCTTTGTTCGTTTTCCGGATTATTGTATTTTTCGAGATCCGAGTCCTCGCTTTAGTCAATTCGCTAAGGGTGCAATCGAGATAATCGATGTATACCTCCCACAAGATTGCCGCGTGCTCAAGGAGACGCATCGTGTAAAGGGTGCTGGATATAAATTGATTTGTCCGAAGAAAAGAATTCTTCAAAGTTGTTCACATTACGATAGTACGAGTATGCGACTCCCTCTCTTTATATTTTTATCCACATTCTTTGGAACGTGCTTTAACGCGATAATTACCGCGATTCTTATCAATAATTTTAATATACAACCACCCTGCTCTATATGAATAAATCAAATAAATCTTCGTAGCCGGATCAATCGCTAAAAAGTACTGAACAGCGGATGAAAGAAATTCGAGTCCTTTTTAAATTGAAAAAAAATTAAAACGAAGTTATCCCGTTTTAAGCGGTATGCAAATACTTTCTATACCGACTGTATGTTTGCTGGTGAATATATGGACTTCTTTATATGACAGTGTATCGTACTGTACTATACGTACTGTCGAATTATTTTTTAATCCTGTTAATAATACGTATTTCATCCAGAAACATTCTACTTGTTATGGATATCGTATTATTTTAAACGATTCGATATAATACACGTACGAGTACGTATATTTCATTTATCAAAAGTTACAAATATATGCAAAAATTCAAACACGTAGTTTCGATGTTACAACTGACAATTGTACACTTTCAAGCTTCCGACGACTTATATCTCATCAGTGACGAGGGTGAAATTAATTTGGCATCTCGAACGATTTATAACGTCGAGACATTTATCATCAGGACCAATGGAACGCATCGAATCGTCGTCAGCGTGAAATTATTTGAATAACCTGACTACGCAGCAACCCTGATTCCTGATTCACCTTAGGGCGTGGACGTTGAACGAGGGTTGAATGCAAGGAAATGAACCTTGAAATATAGTTTGACGTAATAGATATTCCAGCGCAAGGAAGTTGTACATTAAACGCGGTAAAAGTAATGAAGAATTACTTTGAAACGGGCGTGCCTAGAACTGGTTTCCAATCTGATCGAGAGTAATGTTGCGTCCGCGAGTGCCGTTTTATGAATGAAAGTCCAAGTTAGTCTACCGTTAGTAACTGTCCTCGCATTTCGAACGTTCGAAAAATTGGAACGTTAGCCAACCATGTTGGGGCAGCTTGTTAATAAAGGACCACAGGTATGGTCAGAAAATATTAGAAAGCATATTCTTTCATCTGTAAAACGATAACGATTCCTTCAATTTTACGTATAGTAGCGTACTTTGAAAGATATGAATTTTACATGCGTTACGTCGTTTTCCTTTAATTTCCATGATCAAATTGCTTGATTAAAGCAATTTTGTGAGAAACTTTAATCTTGCGCTCTTATTTTTTGCTCTATAGTTACTTACGTTGAAGCATAAAATGTTTGAATATTATTTAGAAGGAACTG
Source organism: Bombus pascuorum (assembly GCF_905332965.1). Lineage (NCBI taxonomy): Eukaryota > Metazoa > Arthropoda > Insecta > Hymenoptera > Apidae > Bombus > Bombus pascuorum. Next base: position 998,662 of record NC_083488.1, on the reverse strand, counting down.
TCTTTAAAAATGACATTTCACGTTCATCAACCCAATACTATTATCATCATCATTATCATAAAGGATATCATGTAGGTACATATCCGAATCTCTCTATTTCTTTTTTTCTTTTATCTGATAAATAATTCACAATTGTAAAATGGTAATTTGACATATTATTATATGGCGTATTTTTTCAAACTAAGTTTTTGACTTTTTAATTTATTTAAACACTTTACTACCACTTTTTAAGGAATTTATGTCCGCTACAATGTTAGGTTTACGTTGGAACAGAGGCCGTCTTTCCACTTGTAGCAATGATAAATTTAGATATGTCTTCAGCAACTTTCATATCGTGTTTTTGAAATTTAAATTTCTATAAGACAATCTTGCGAACATTCTGATTATTTATGATAGTCAATAACGAGGTTTTAACGCTTTTATTAAATCTCCCTTTAATATTCAACATGTAATTTATAGAAAATTTATTTTTTAATGAGATTGATAATTAACAATATGACTTGGTTTAACGAATCATATTGAACCACCAAATTCAAATTTCTGATATTTCACATACACTAACCTAATGCAAATCTTTGCAATATATTATGTACATATATAATATTAACGTAAAAGATATAAGGGAGGAGGCAATAAGGTGATAACGCCATAAGAATGAGAAAATGTAAAAAGCGTGATAGGTAAAAAAGATGTAAAACCGAAAACTCGTCCAAAGCCAAAAGGCACAGATTAAGTAAAAATAAAATAAAATAACGTAAAAAATATTTGACAAAATACGTAATAAAATCAATCAGTTTTAGAATGGTTAATTTTAATCGATAGTCGTATTAACAAACTATAAATAGTAGATAACCGGGAACTTTCATTTTACTGAAAATAAAACTTTTAAAAATGGTTTTTCAAAGTTTTCATTGCATTTCAGTTTTGACGCGTATCGAATCACTTCGAACATGTAAAGAATATATTATTCGATGATGTATGAAACATTAGGTTACTAAGAGCATAAGATACGAACGTTCATACTCGTGCTTATAATTGCCTACGTGCGTTCTTCGTTTTGCTCTGTTCCTTTCCTTTCTTCGAAAAGAAACAAATATGCGGTAAATGTAAATGTATAGATGTAACAAGGTATCCTATGCGTGGACAGACAATATTAGAACCACCTTTCTTCCACGCAATTATGATCACTCTGCCCAGTTTTAGCATGCACGCTTGGCAACTTGACAAATGTACGAACATAATACATAATAAAGAGGTCAGTGACATTCATATAGGTACCATTGGTCGTAAAGTTTTCGCGTTTTGTACGACAGAGGTGCGCATTCCTTCGCGCCTAGTAATGGTCAAATAAAAATACGCGTGTTTCAGACACGCCATTATGGTACCTGGAAACGACGCGACGTTAGAAGAACTCTCACTTCCAACCCGGTTTTGTAGGACAAATATAATTGATCGAGTTGTGTAACGGGTGTGAGGCTGAGCTCAAAATGACTCCGAAGCACGAACATTTGTTATGATAAGATGCTGTGTTCTGCCTTTAGCTTCAGGCATCATTTTATATCCGTTGTTTACAGTTATACAATGTGTTCAGTGAGTAATACTATTCAGTAATACTATTCATAGCGAACAATAAATCAGCCAGTTCAAATGAAATCTCTGATTGAATATCATAGGTACGAATTACAGACCGGTGGTTAATGAATGTTTGTCTGGTATCAGCTTTAGATACTGAAATACCTCTAGTGAAAGCTTTTAATATATTTGTATTAAAATTGTAATAATAATAATTATCTGTATACTTCAAACTATTATATACACATTTACTATGTAAATATTAATAGTAATATACGATAGTGATAAATAAGAAACAGTTTTATTTTTATCAATCATTTTTATTCTAAGCTTATTTAAAAAACTTAATATTCTTCTTTTAGAAACATTTAGAAAGAAAACTTAACAAATTAAAAGAAATAGAAATATTATTCTATTTAGAGATATATTGTACTGTTCTTTCTAGAGATCAATACTTTTAATTAATACTAATTAATACTTTCGACAGTATATTGATATCTTAATGTTAGGAAAAGCATTTTTTCTTTCTAATTTATCTCGAGAACAATTAAATTTCTATTCGACCATTCTAATTAAAGTTAATTTATGTAACGTTGAAAATACGCTACAAAAGAGAGGAAAAGTGAGTGATTATTTCTTCGAACAGCTTTAATAGAGAACATAGTATTGTAGATTGCAAGATAGTAACTAATGAATTCTTACATCGCAATTATCGATCGCATTTATATGCAGCACATGAAACATTTCGTCTATTTTTGTATCGATAGTTTCTCAATTAGGTTACATAAGTGGTTTAATTAACTGCAATTTGTTTAATTAATTAAAATGGGATAGAACATTCGTCTAGTACAATTATAACGAATTGACGATCCCGCCTCGCGAAATACAGATACCTATTACATATATGTATATGATTGCGAACCGTGCAATTATATTGAAATGCATTAAACATAAGACTATTTGTCGTAGCTATAAGAAGGAAAGGTTGAGGAAGTCGATACATTATAAAGATTATGGTAATCGCATTAAATCCTTTCAGATCATGGTATTCGTACAAAAAATAAGAATTAGTCAAATAGAAATAAAGAAGCACTCGTATATATATAAAGCATAATCTATTTTCAATTTTACACTTTCATCTTTTTATTTTTAGTTTCAATAATTTTTCGAGTTGGGAAAGACGTTCAAAGAATCGTATTACAGAAACCGTATAAGGAATAAATAATCGTTGAAATAGATACGTAAGTACCAACGTGTCTATCGTCTATAGTTTATACTGTTGTGTAATTTAATTAGAATTTTTCACTGAAAAGAACGATGACAACGAAACAAATAAAATGTACTTTCCAATGATTATAGAGACAAATTGAAAGTACGACGATTCTGTTATAAACTTTACGTTACACGTAACCAAGAACTAATTACGAGTTCCAATTTACAAATCGAACAATCAGTTTTAAAGCTATAGACGCTCTGATCAAATTCTAATGTATTAAGAATATTTAATCTGTGCTTAAAGGTTTATCGACAAAGACAGATTGCCAGCTTAATCAGGTAGAAATTTCAATACCTCGATAAAGTTTAGAGAAACTGTGTCAAACGGTACGTCAGATACGCGTTAATAAGAACGATAAACGAAGAAGCATCGTTCGTGCAAGTTCTTTATTATCATTGAGACAACAAAATGCACGAAATAAGATAACGGAGCTAATACAATGATCGATTACCACCACTACCAATATATCGTGCTTTCGACGTTATTTTCCCGCCATGAACAAAGGGGCGTTCGGTTCAAACGCGTGCTTCTTCCTTTTTCCCGCTAGGTTTCCTTCGCTTGTTCGACGTATATTGTCTTCAGGAACGACGATGAATGAATTGCATCCGATTCTCGCCAATAAAAAATTACATGGTACACCTGCTTGCCTAACTCGACACAGCTCGCAAACTCGCAGCCAATAGTAATTCCTTGCTTTTACATTTACAATACGTTAGCACGCGTCTACTAATGAGCGAGCACATAGCGGACTGAACACGAATCTGTCACTTCGATTTTGTAGTTAGAATATGCCATTCGTACGATGCTTCTAACGTTCATTTGATTAAGAAATTATGAAATACGCGCAGACAAAATTAATTCGGTTCTAGCAAATAACGTACTTGTCGAATGTATGTATCGTAAAATAATTTTAGTATTTTGATTCAGGATTTCTACGTATACATACATAATTTGGAATAAAATTTCTACAAACAGTTCATATCGTTGTCTTCAAACTATTTGTTAGAGCGAAAACCAAAGTAAATTAATTTCCGTAACTGGTAGCTATTTTGTTTAATTGTCACAATTGTGACAATAATTGAAAATTACCGCAATTACATTAGTTAAAGTAATTAGAAAAAATTGTTCGTCATGGCTCCTTCATACTTATCTACATCTACTTACGCTCTACTGAAGCAACGTAAGTACTTTATTTGAACTGTCTCGTCTGTGTTTGTGTAGTAAAGTACAATACATCGGAAGAGTAACTACAAATGATAAATGAGTGGGTAGCAACATTTTGAAACGTAGAATATTACTTCTCGTATAGAGCGCGAGTTTCATCATTCAAAAGGTAATTTCTACTTTATTATCCCCTTAAAATAACTTTCGCTTTTAAAATAAGTACTTTGAAAAATGTAGTAGTTTACCAAAACAACATCACCATCATTATTTTTACGAGTTTATGCTACGTTATAAGCAATAAAATCATTAATCGTAACGTAAAAGTAATTGTACTGATGACACTTAACGATGTAGCAAATATATAAAGCTGTTTGCGTTCTAGTTTAATGTTAGACAGTAATACCGTTGTAAATTATGTTGTTAAAAAGCGATTAACGAAGACACTGTAGACATAAGACAATTTATGCATAACTGTGAAACAGACCTTTCATGCAAAGAATTTTATACTTGTGTGATTTAGGGGGAAAATATTTCAGAGATAATGAATATGCTTTTAACTGATAAAATCCAATAATGGCCAAAACCTAATATAGTATTTACCACTAATGGAATTATAATAATTGTGCCGTTATCGCATTTTTAATATTCAATAACATATGTATCACGACTAAAGCTCAAACATTATCTTTATGCTTATATTACTTAAAATTCCAATTCTTATCAGTCAATGATACTCCATACGTAACATATGTATATGTACAGTTCTGGAAATTACACAATTTCAACGCAGCGACTTCCAATTATATCTACGGTATATCAGGTAAAAAAAAGTATGCAAGTTAGTCGACCTGCTCCTCGTTGCACACGGTATGCAACGTAAAACAATGAAGTCATTATTCATTGCGAACTTTACACCGAAACAATCGACTTTCACAAGGAAGCGACCGTGGTTCTACGAAAACGTGCTTGCAAGTTCATTATACCTTTCGATCTAGGGGTTGATCCGTAGCTTGAAAAAAAAATTGGCAGTCCATTTGTGCGGTTAACGCATGTATTCTTATGCGGGGTAATTAGTTACTAATTAATAGCGACCGCGCCAAGGAATAATGGCCTCTTCCCACGACGATTGCGATCAAAGATTCCTGAGAGATGATCATGGTCATTAAATCTTAAATCGGCTATGTGTAAGTGAACCTCGCCGTGGAGTGTTTTGTTTAGAAGCAAATTGAGGTGGGAATCGTATGATTATTATGCATTGTACGAGTTTAGCTGCACGGTCATTAACATTAATAAATGCGTCTTGTGCCAGCAGCAGAGCTGCCATGATACACTTTCATGCATTCTTTTTCGTTAAGTCTTAAAGTCTTAAGGACGCAGCGCTGCCGCCGCGCTATTTAAAAAAGGGGGAAACAGTTAGCTCGCTCTCCACTCTCTAGACATTGTTTAAATTGTTTTCCAACCGTTGCGTTGGTCTTTCGTTATCCGCTTCTACATACATATCACAGTTTACAATGTCGCTCTATGCGATACTATCTCGTTTCGAATATTTTATATTTGACATCTATCGTTGAGGCTTTAACTTATTAAGACCGACTTTTAGAGCTTCCATATATTGCATTTTTATATTTAAAAAGATTGAACGCCGAATAGAACATCACTTTGTAGCAACACCAAATATTACGGAAAAAATTTGACCTTTACCGATCTTAAAGGATATATTTATGTATACCTATGTATCGCATCTATATAGCTATTGCGATGAAAATAGCTACTATAGACAAATAGAATATATTATTTCATTGAAAAAGACAGAGTTTTGATCGATTTGTTTAATTAACTCTTTCCGGCAGAATAAGAGTATTATTCCCGTATGCTAAACTATGCAAAAATATGTAAATTCTGTAGGAAGTATTTTTATGAAATAATATGTTAATTAAAACAGAGATATTTTGGGTGATATTTAGATGAAACACACACCTTGTATAATATACAACTTATTTATTATACAAATTTGCATGTTATAACGATGACGATACTAAAACAACAAAAGAGTTTTACGATATTTGTGATACGTATATTTATTGGTATCAACTATATTTTCATTTAATTTTACGTTTCTGCATTATATGCTCTATTCCTAAATCATGAATTTTTTATGAATTTATACCATTCAACGTTTTATAAAATACGTTCGTTATAGTTCATTTTTGTAATTATTTTCAAATTCTAGCTAGTAATTTTCTACTTTTAAATATTCACCTGCAAACATCTATTAACGCAACGCAAACATTTTTTCACGATAATTTTTTTTTGTTTGCATATTAAATATTTATCGCGCAATTTCGACAGATTTTTCTACGATTGTCGCGATCTACTCAATGTGTAGATATTTAAATCAATTCCAGTGGAACGTAACGGTCGAGATAGATCACATAGAGCATAGAAATATAGCGGCATAAAGTACTTATTTCATAAAGCGCCATGTTGCGTAGTAGGCTTTGTATATGTATATTCGTCTTGCAATCGCGTTACTTTTTTGTTGCTTTGCTGTGTTGAACGAAACGCTAAAAAGTATGCCAAGGCGAAATAAATAAACAACTATAATATACCGAGTATTGATATTCTTGTAATTATAAATTGTCCTATATCGTAATAGAGGTAAAATTTATCTACTACAAAGCAAACTATGTATTTAGATAGGATAATATAGGTAATAGGACGGTAATAAATATTCTAGAAAGTTCGTTTTTATTTCACAGTTAAAACTTCATAGTTTTGTAATTATACGAGTATTTTATAGATCATAAAAATTTGAAAATACGTATTTTTGAAAACGTTCGATCGATCTTATTTATTTTCTAGTCCTATCGCGATACAGAAGAGAGATCGTAGATATAAAAGTATTAATATCTACGAGAGAGATTAGAAGAAACGATAGAGTATACAAAGAGCGATAGTTTCGTTGCTTACCAATTTCATATAGAACGTGCAATTTGCCATTAATCCAACAAATTGCATCGAAGAGGAAACGTGATGGCCTGCCTATATCGGCTAATATCACAAGATTTTCTATAAAAATCGCACTAGTGTGTCGAGAAATCTTGTCGTTCTGGTCATAACAGAAAGGAAACGGTAGATTTTACGATCCACCTATCATAAGTCAAGTAATAGATGTCACACACGTGGTGTCGCAGTTTCACGATTTCACAAACACTTAGCGCCGCTCTCGCTTTCACTAAACGATTCTCTGGCCTTTCCTATTCGAGGAACTCGTACTCTCTGGTCGAACTTAATCATAAACTTCACACAAAATCTGTTCCTCGATGTCGACGATCCGACACGTGGTGTTTATCGAGTTCACAAAAAGAGCGTCACCCGTTGAACGCTCGTTCATTCTATTTCTCCGTTACGTAACATCGGAATTCTTGTTGCGGACTGCGGACCAAGTTCTTTTTCTCTGTACGCGTGAACTTACACGATCTGTACGCGAGCACGGCGAGAAAAACGAAAAGTCTGTCTCGAGCGGTTCACCTAATTTCTCCTGTCCGCGTCCGGTGTCGATATTCGACCTTCGGCAGATCCAGTGCAACAGCCTTCCTCAGTGACGTCTAACAGTGTCACATTTACGCGCAATGGCAACAAGCGAATCGTTAGAAACACACTCTACGTTTTATCCACGATCGAACGTTGTTTGTGGCACGAGTAAGAGTAAACACGTGGCCGATTGGTAGCATACGCGCGCGACCGAGCGCCAGCAACGTTAGTAGCCGAACGTCGGAAGCGGACTAAACGATACAAGGAACGGAATCGATTGCCGATCCATCGCCGCGGAAGCCAGTTGCCGCGGTTCCAAGCTGCCAACACGAGAAGCAAATCGGTAGGGAAATCGACGAATCACGATTCTTTTGCGGTATCTTTGCCGGCATCGAATCGTATATCGGAGCACGGGATGTGGCTAAGTTACTTCGGTACATCCCGTGGCTGAGCAGCGAGCACGTATCCAGCGTGATACGAACGAATCGTACGTGACTATCGAGGGATCGCGCGGATATAATCGCGCGAGCGAAGGTAATTACGTATGCGTTCGATGCAGCAAAGAGAGAGTTAGGGGCGAGCTGACGTGTTCGATCGACCGATCCAGAGATCCGGGAAAATTCCTGGATCGGGTCGCGCGATCCGCTGCATCAAGGTGCCACCAGCTGCGTCAGTTTCATACACGCGAAACGGACGAGGCAAAGAGGAAGGAAGAAAGAGAGACAGAGAGTGAAAGAGAGACGAGACCAGTCAGGACAAAATGCGTGCGAATACGTCGTTGATCGAAGGACCGAAAGACCGAAGGACCGAAGGACCGAAGGAATTGCGTCAGATGGAGCGTGAGAAATCGCGTAAAAAGTCCGCGCACGACTATATCGATGCCAGGTGACGTGTGATTAGAATAAGGTCTTATCAGCGTGAGCGTGCACGAGGTACTGAGTACTGAACCACGGCACGAGGTGTGTATCCAGTGCCGGGCCCCTCTTTACCGTACCGAAGAGTGGAGGGACAGACAGGTGCTCCAGCTTCTGTCTGTCTGCCTGTCTGCCCGCCTGTCCGCCCGCCCGACGCCACGCGTTTGCTCCATCGTTTAGGCCCCGTTCACACTCCCCGCACTATCTTATGCGCTACCGAATGCCTTTTTTGAATGATGCGTTTGAACATCGAATTAGTAGCGCAGTGTAGGCCAGCAGTCGCGCGTCTCGCGATAAATCCGCGCTCACTCACCGAATATTCTTGCAAATTGCCACTCCGTTTGACTTGTAGCTGGATATATTATTTTTCAATCTTATCTCGTAGCCCTATAAATTTTTAATAAACTAGAATAGAGCGGAGTGAAAATTGCAAAGCGTTAAAACGTATTTGTTAAAATGTTCAACAGCGTAAAAATTTTTAAACAACGCGACATCTTATTCACCTTTATCTTGATCGTTTAAGCTCTGTTCACACGTTTACGATCTCTTCAACATCTGACGCAATATTAAACACCTATATCTCAACGGTTCTTTTGAACGTTAAACTAGTTTCGTGATGTAACTTGCGATGTGTGTACGTACGTATATGTGCGTCGTTGAACATCAAAATGATCTATCGGAAGATTTTTATAATTGGAACTTCATCTGTTAAACATTTACTTACGTTTTTTTTTTTTTTTTATCGCTAGTAGATTATAGAGAAATAGCAGCATGTACCTAAAAATGGTTGCAGTATGATGAAACTGTAACGATTGTTTTCTGTTCATATTAATAGTTGAACAAGATTTGGTAATTTGATTTCATGCATTTGTACCATATCTCTTATTCGAGGAATAAAATTTTCTGAAATTTTGGAAAATCTTGATCCCTTCTTCCACAGCTGTACTCTGTTACTTTTATCACAAGCGTGTATAATTATTTCCATAAGATTTGTATGCCCAAAATAAATACTTTTTGTTTTGAAATTTCGGTTATTTTACGTAAATCACGTTTCTCGCGTCATCCTAAATTTTATCACTACTATCATACTCAAACTAACTAAACGAATGATTATTTTGTTATTTACATATTAATTAATCTCCTATTTAAAAAGATGATAAATTTAATACTGAGTCATAAAATGTTACTGATATCACAAATCGTATCTTATATACGCTGTTACATATATTTTATGTTACTTGATATTATACTCTAAATTTCGTTTTTGTAAGCCTAATATCTTTCGCTATATTAGCGACGTATTCAATTTTACTACCAATTACGCCCATAACATCGATTCCTATTTCAATTTCCGTACTAATTTTATTACACTTTTGCTTACATAAAATAATGAAACTACCATTTTTGTAACATGCCTTCATCGGGACGATAAAATATTTATTTATTAATACTATCGCTAGATCATCTAATCGTATCATTCGGATATTACTTGGAACTCATATGTGAACTCCTTGTTCTTATTTGCCAATTAATTATTCAAGGAATTAAACAGGAAAAATACAGAAACTGAAGTACGATCATTACGAAGTACGCGGAAATTTATTCCTAAATATTACATCCAGTGAGACTATAATCTTTCAACGTTACAACTTTCCGCTTATTAAATATAAACGACCGTCGGTTAATCAAATGCCTATTTTCTTATTATCTGTCTATCATTATTTGGCAGATGCGTTGCATAAATGAATTTGAAAAATCCTTTGACAGATTTAAGTTTAACGATTATGCCGATTATAATGATATGTTATGAATACCAATTAAATGTTTGGTATTTCCTACAGATGAAAATACATATGTCTAACTTGATGTTTCAACGTATGTTTTATATTCATTGCAAAACTGTAAAATTTTAATTGACAGATCAATTACGAAATGGACGTTTATCTTATTTCCAGTATTTTTATATCAACTATAGAAATATCTTTAACATATTTTAATTGTTATGTTCTCGTGCATATATTTTTTAAAAACATTATTAAAACATTATTCTTGCAATCGTAACTTCTATTTATTAGTAATTATTATTTAAATAATAATAATAATACTAAAATTTATTTGAATTAAGTTTTAAACGATATTATATTCGAGGGAAATTTCAACTATAGTTTTCGGACAATAATTTCATTACCAGGTCTTTTTAAATCATAATTGAATATAGAATTTCTTTTTCCCATTTTAATATCTAAATGTAAACTTAACAGATAGTAAAATAATTACGCATTACACGTACATGTTATGTTTATTTTGAGACACTTTCATTATCCATTGCATTTCAACAGATTCGTTTAGAAATTTCACGATAGAGGGCATAATACATCAACTGCAACAATTTCCAAACACTTATTTGTAATATTAAATTATAATTAATTTTTTCAAATACATTTGTTCATATATTATAGTTTAATTTCCGAAACAATTACAAAATCTAAAAAGATTAAATTTATAAATATTCTATAGGCCTTAAATCTATCTTTACACATGATACTAAAATTATTTTCTTACAAATATATTTATTTTAATTGTTATTACAGCACATCTACATATAGTAATTATGTATATTAATTATTAACAAATAATTAAATTACTAAAGTTTCAAATAATAAGAAAGTGTATGATATAATTTATTCTACCTTAAAGTTCTAGGGAAATCTTAAGGTAATATCTCATGACTCGAGTAATTTATTTCAATAGATAAATTAAATGCTATAAATGGATAATTCATAATGTTATTTTATGTCATAGTTTATATGTTATTTTATATACGATCTACATGCCAAGAAATTAATTGATAGCGAAATAAAAAATCTTAATAGAAAGCGGCAATAATCATGATCCACCACACACGATTGTACGTTAATCATGTGTGTTTTAAATTATATCAACGATGTGATTTTTTATTAAATTTTATAAGAAACAAAATAAAAAAAATTCTGTGAAGAAGAATATGTGAACGTTTGCTCACTTTTAGTTGTACATTATATATAATTTATTTTCTGTCGAATATTTATTTTAAATAAAAGAATGAAACATTTGTAACATTTGCTCCAAGTAATGTAAATAATTAATAGTTTTGTACATAAATGAAAAAATTGTATTCTTATAATTATTTATTAAATGATGAATCAAAAATTCAATTTTAATCGTGTACATAATTGCTTGATTTGTAAATATTGACTAGTAAAATTATTTAATTGAATTATATTACATCAAGAAGATACAAAATAATGTATCATATATTCGAAAATCATGAATGAAATTTATACAAAAATTACTCAAAAAATTCATGCATCTAGTCATAATGATTGAATAATGTATTATACTATCTTTTGTTAATTTTAATGTATATATTTTTAATATACAATATTCAAGTAACACAAAGCTACAAAATGCAATGCTTGAATAAAATGCCATCCTTTGGGGATGATACACTGTCTGCCTGCATTCAGGCTGAAGTAAAAAATAAGGATATTACTAACAATTGTAATGATGCAGATAAATGTTTCAAAGATGATACATTTCTCTCTAAAGTAACAAATACATCAAATAATATCGATAAAGATATTGAAATCAAAGGAAAGTCACACAGTTCTACTAACAGGAAATGTACTTCAAGACAAAATAATTTAAAATGTAAAGAACTTAAAAAAGATAATGTTTTAAAATCAAAACTTGTTAGCAGGACTAACATAAGTAAATCAAAATCAAAAAATATTACTTCCTCAAAGGAGAATCATGATTCATATAGAATTAGTAAAGAAAATGCTAATGTAAATGTGAATTATATAAATAATATTTCTTCAAATACAAATATATTGCCAAAACAATATAATAAATCTGAATCGTCAACCTTGCATGTTGATAATAGTAATGAAAAAAGTAATGTTACAAATACTATTACGATTGATGCAAGCAATGTAAAATTATCTGATAGTAATATTCTTGTAAGTAATAAAGAAAAGTCTTCCAAATTAAATGCTTCTATCTCTATTATTCCTACCCAAGAACGAAATAAATTAGCTTCTTGGGGTCTACCACCAAACATTCTTCAGGTAAATTTGTATTTCTAATAAACTTATACTAATTTCAAAATAGTTAATTCTATCCATTTCTTAAATTTCAATTATGACACTAAGTGTTTATTTTTATATGTTACAGAAATATGAAGCACGAGGAGTAATTACTATGTTTGATTGGCAAATTGAATGCTTATCAAATCATAAGGTCATTGAAGAAAACTGTAATCTTGTATACTCTGCTCCAACATCAGCTGGAAAAACACTGGTAGCAGAAATTCTTATGATAAAAACAGTATTAGAAAGGAGAAAAAAAGTAATTTTTATCTTACCATTTGTGTCTGTTGTTAGAGAAAAAATGTATTATTTTCAAGTAAGATCTTTTCAGTGTATGAGTAAATAATTTAGGAATGTTATATATGTCTTATATGTTAAACTGTAATTTTTTAGGATTTATTATCTGATAGTGGTGTTCGAGTAGAAGGTTTTATGGGTGGTGTTATGCCCGCTGGAGGGTTTGCAGCAACTCATATCGCAATAGCAACTATCGAAAAAGCAAATTCATTAGTAAATCATCTAATGGAAGAAAATGAATTAATCAACTTAGGCTCGGTAATCATAGATGAATTACATCTTGTTGGTGATCCAAATCGCGGATATCTTCTCGAATTACTTCTAACCAAATTAAAATATATGACTTTAAGGTAATTAAAATATGTTTATTTCTATGTGATGTAAGAAAAATATAAGCTACTATTGTAAATAATTATAGAAATTAATATTCTATTTTGTTTCAGAAATGAAAGTGTTAATATACAATTAATTGGTATGTCTGCTACGCTTCCAAATTTGTCCATTTTAGCTAAGTGGTTGGATGCAGAATTGTATAAAACAGAATTCAGACCAATACCATTAAATGAACAATGCAAGGTATTTCACAAATTACAAAATTGTAATATGTTTATAATTTGAAATTTTTAATACAAATCCTTATATGCTTTTAGATAGGTAGAAGTATATATGATAATAAATTATATCTTATACGAAACTTAACACCAATGCCAGAATTAACTATGGACTCAGATGATATTCTTCACCTGTGTATTGAGACAATATCTGATGGACATAGTGTATTAATCTTTTGTTCTACAAAAAATTGGTGTGAGAAACTAGCTGAACAAATTGCTGCTGCATTTTGTAAATTGGGTATATTTAATAATATTAAATTTTTTAATTTTGAACTTTAGCTTATAATTGCACAATTCATAATATTCATAATAATAATTCATAATCAATTTTTTTAGGTCGAGAAAATACAAAACTAGGTAAAACTTTAAGGCAGCAACTAGATACTGCATTAATTTCTGAAACATTGGAGCAACTAAAACGTAGCCCTACAGGTTTAGATAACATATTAAAGAACACAGTTTCTTTCGGGACAGCTTTTCATCATGCTGGTCTTACCATGGATGAACGTGATATTATAGAAGGATCTTTCAGGTTTTTAATTCACGTATCTTCCATCTTATATGAATATTTAAAAAAATCTAATTACATGTTAAATTATTTCAGATCTGGGTCTTTAAGAGTTCTTGTTGCCACATCAACTTTAAGTAGTGGAGTAAATTTACCTGCTAGACGGGTTATTATTAGATCTCCAAAGTTTGCTGGAAAATTACTAGATAGTCTTACCTATCGACAAATGATAGGACGAGCAGGTAGAATGGGAAAGGATACAGCAGGTGAAGATAATAAGATCAGATAAAATAATGGAGTAAATCAATTTAGTTCAATGCATAAGTTAATGAAAGTGAATATAGACTCAGTTATATCTTCATAGGGGAAAGCATACTTATGTGTAATCCAACTGAACAAAAAGCAGCTGAGATATTGTTATCAGCTTCTTTGGAACCAATTGAATCCTGCCTTGAGGATTCAACACCTTTAATTCGAGCTCTTCTAGAAGCTATAGCTAGTGAGATCGTTCATACTCCATTACATCTTGAATTGTACATTAAGTGTACCTTAGTAAGTTTGAGTGACGAGTACAACTCAAAAGGTCCTTGGAACGACGCAATCAAATTTTTAGTAGATAATGAATTTTTATTGTAAGTATCACAAAAATAATTATTTTCAAGTTTTTCTTGTATTAGATGATATTTTTATACTCCATATAACATAATATTACATAGGTTACAAAAAACTGAAGACGGACATAGGTGGGTGGCTACAGCTTTCGGTAAAGCATGTTTAGCAGCTTCTATTTCACCTAGAGACGGTTTGTTCTTACTTGAAGAACTTCAAAAAGCAAGACGATGCTTTGTGTTGGATACAGAATTACATGTGATATACCTAGTGACACCACTAAATTCTGGAAATCAAATTGGAAGTATCGATTGGATGACATTTTTAGAGTTATGGAGAATGCTGTCAGAAAGTGAACGTAGGGTTGGGCAACTTGTTGGCGTAGAAGAACGATTTTTAACATTAGCTGTTCAAGGCATTATACGACCAGGCAAATTGGTGAATTATTTTGTATTTGAATATTATATATTAACAATTTATTATGTTCACTAAATAATGTAAACTTCTATTTTCAGCTTAGTATACATAAGAGATTTTATACTGCATTAGCATTACATGATTTAGTTCGTGAAGTTCCCCTTAATGTAGTTTGTACAAAATATGGCTGTTGCCGTGGAGTTCTGCAAACTTTACAGCAATCTGCTTCTACATTTGCTGGTAATATTTATTATCTATTATAAGAAAATATTTAATTGGATGATATAAATATTTTAAAATGGTCTTCAGGGATGATCACGCAATTCTGTAAGCAATTGGGCTGGGGCTGTCTAGAATTACTAGTCTCACAATTTCAGACACGGTTACAGTTTGGTGTATGTAGAGAGTTATTAGATCTATTGCGTCTCCCAATGTTAAATGGACTACGCGCTAGAAGTCTTTACAAGCATGGAATCACATCTGTAGCAGAATTAGCTACTGCTAATGAACTTGATGTTGAACGTGCGCTTTATAAGGCACTTCCTTTTGAAAGGTACATTAATAAAATATTTTATTGATTCAACAAGAGTCTATTATTATTGAAATTATATTTTAGTGAAAAAGAACAGGACGGTGAACACGAATCGGAAGCAGCAAAACGAAATAAAATGAGAACAGTATTTGTCACTGGAAAAGACGGTTTAACACCTCATGAAGCTGCAACGATGTTAGTTCACGAGGCGAGAACATTAGTACAGGTAGGTAACAATTATAGTTTTAAAAATTGATATTTTTGAATGATTTTATATCTTAACCCCATACTTTGACGAGTCTGAGCCGCGATGAGAATTTTGAGCCAAACCTGAATATCACGAGTCTCACTCGTGGTCTTAACCTCGGGCCAAGTATGAATGTCTTGAATGGTGTCTCTTTTCTAAACACGAGCGCTGCTATCTCGCACTCAGTCGCACGATATAATGTTTCAAGTTCCGACACTGTGTCTCTGTCGCTTCGGCTGCTTTCTCGACCATTCGGGCACAATGATTGGGCCCGGATTCTTCCGAGTTAAATGGTATGGTAAGGGGTTTTAATATTGCACTTCATTTGCAGAATGAACTGAGATTGCAAGATATGTCATGGAAACAGAATGAACAATTGGTCATTACAAACAAATCTAATAGCGAAATAAGTTTATATGAACAACAAGATAGATTTCAAGCAACAAAACGGACAAATGTAGAAATAAAACTTGAAACTACATACAGCAATTCTAAAAATAAAGATAATTTAAACGAAATTGTCATTCAAAATAAACATGAAAAGAATTCATGTTCAATAATCAATGAGAGTATGAATAAGAATGTCAATTTTGTTAATGAAAAAGAAAGCTCATTAAATCACAAATCCGATAAAAATAAAAAATCTAAAATTGATGAAAATGTTACAAAAAATATTAACGATTTTAAATATAATTTAGAAAATAATACATTGCAAGAGTCAAAGCATGATGACTTAAAACTTACTGATCAATTATTACAAATAGATATTCCTGAATTTTGTGATACTTTTGCTGAGGAGCTATCAACTAATTTCTTTGAAAGTAGTAGCCCTAAAATAACATCTGCTTCAAGACGAAATAGTGAATCATTACTCAATTTCAACGATAGGAAAAAAGACTGTACCCGAAATGTTGCTATTAAATATTCCATTAATGAAGTCCAAAACATTCAGAATGTGAATGATATACCCATCAAGAAAATAAGAATTTCGGACGAAACAAGCACTAAAGTATCAGCTCGCAGAAATACGATTACGCATTTATCTAGTTTTCAGAATGATTTAAAAACAGAAGTTCTTTCGAGAAGTCCTAGTCTTTTTGATGATAGTTTAAATCTCGACACACAAATTTGTAATGCTCTTGAACAAAATATCATTGATTCTCTACAATTCACAGAATTTGAAGAAACTAGATCATCTGAACCCAAAGTTACAATACAGGACAAAAAAGATGTAAAGTTACAAATCGCTTCTAATACTAACAACAATGAAACAGTCACAGAAAAGAATGTGGAAAATAAACATATAAATAAGAATTCTTTAAATTCACAAGTAAAACAGAGCACACTTTTGTGGAAAGATGATTCTTGGAATGAAACGAAGAAAATAATGGAGAAGTTAAATCAAATTAAAGATAAAAATAACCATAATATATCAGTTAAATATAGCATAAAAGATAGAAAAAATGCGAATGTGCAACATTTTGTAGAAACCAATGAAATAAGTAGTTCGACGGTAGAGATAAAAAAGAAATGCGATATGAAATTTGAACGATCTATGGATGATTATATAAAAAAAGGACCACAGAAACGTAGACTGAGTAATGTACAAGTTGCAAAATCACCTATTGCAAATGTCATGGCTTTTAGTAAAAACGGCGGAACATTGTTAGATTCAAACAAATCAGATTCTGATGACATTGTTATTGCTTCCCAAAATATAAATTCACCTGCTACAAGTAGCAAGTTACAAAGTAAACTAGATTCTGTAAGGAAACAGAAGTTGTATACTCAAAAAGTTTCTGATCGGATATTTGATGATAAG
The DNA here is from genome assembly GCF_905332965.1 of Bombus pascuorum. Classification (NCBI taxonomy): domain Eukaryota; kingdom Metazoa; phylum Arthropoda; class Insecta; order Hymenoptera; family Apidae; genus Bombus; species Bombus pascuorum. Next base: position 981,026 of record NC_083488.1, on the reverse strand, counting down.
AATCATGCAACTACTGTTTCAGACAGAATAGAAATTGAAAAATGTAAAATCAAATCAAGATTAAATGAGATACTTGCACAGAAAACATTAACTAGTAAAAGTTCTAGTATAGACAGTGTAATTTTGAATTCAGACGAAGATACACCCATAAAATCGGAAAATTTTTTACAAAAGTGTACATTTAATTTAAAAAGCACTCAAAATAGTCCTAAAACGTGTATAAAAACAAATGAACTTGCAGACACTGTAAATGAAACAACTAATTGGAATACATTAAATATTATAAAAGTTGGTAGTGATAGAGCCACATTTAATTTATTTAAGCGTGAAGTGATGCAGAAACGATATATTGCGTTAGCTTTAAATTGTGAATTGTATAATGATAAAACTAATAATATAGGCTCTAAGATCATTGGTCCTACTACTATTGAAAGAAAAAAGAGGTCTAAAAAAGTGGAAAATTATGTGCATGCAGATAGAAAAGTATGTGGTGCTGCTATTGCTTGGGAAAACAATATTGCATATTATATTTCTTTCTCTAATGAACGAGGTATTTAAAATTATGTTAATATTAATTTTTCTCCCTCTTAGTTTCTAACATTATAAATTTTCAGATTTAAAAATCCCAGGCAAAGATCAGATGAAACTATTAAAAGAATTGCTGGGTAACACATTTTTGTATGTAAAGTGTTTTGCAACTAAAGAAATGTTTAAAACCTTATATAAATGCTGTAATATTACCGCAAGTTGCAAATTTTTAGACCCAAAAGTAGCAGGTTGGCTGCATCATGGGAGCAGTCATGAAAAAACATTTCATGAAATGGTAAGTAATATGTACAACTTTATTTTTATAAATAAAGTTACATATTATATTAAGTTATGTTCTAATTGTACTATATTTCAATTAATACACAAAACAGGTGAAAGAATATTTTCCACAAGGATGTTTCATAGCTAAAAGAATAGGTACATGTTATGATGTAGGACCTGGATTGTATATCGAAAGTGAAATAGCAGGAGAGCTCAGAGCATCTGCAGAAGCTGTACTTACATGGCATATAACGGATAAACTATTAGACAAGTTAGAACAACAGAGTCCAACATTACTATACACATTTAAAGGTAATAAATATAATGAATATGCTTCATTATTACTCTATCTCATATTCTTTTACATTTTTGAAACATTAAATATATTTTCAGATATTGAAATGAGGACAGTGACCATACTAGCTTGCATGGAATTAACTGGTTTAGGTGTATCATTAAAATCATTACAAGATTTGTCTTCCATCATCCATGAAGAGATGACGTCATTAGAAGAACGAGCATATGCATTATGTGGAAGAAGATTCAATTTTTCCTCATCTAAGCAAGTTGGAGAGGTTTGTAAATATATTAATGAGATGGATTGTTATTCACACAGTTGTTTGAATTTAAGTGCTAAATTGTTAATTGTACAGATTTTAGGCTTATACAAGGGAAAAAAGATTAGCGTTAATAAAGCTGTATTAGAGCAGTCTGAACATCCAGTATCTAGTCTTGTTATGTCATGGCGTAAATTAAGTGCAACTCAATCTAAAGTATGTATAGATTAAACAAGTTTTTGATAAAATTAAAAAACTGAAATTACATGTATAAGTAAATGCGAGGATTCTTTATGAAAAAATGTAGAATAAAATTTTTTCACCAGAAGCTTCGTTTCCAAGAATAGTAAATTTGCAAATTTATTTTATGTATGTGCCTGGTCAATTCCTACTTAAACATATTCAAACTCTATTTTCTTGAAGATGAAGCTTTAAACAGGAAAATTATATTCCACATTTTTAACTTACTTTCACATGCATATAGAATAACTTTCCGCTAATTGTTTACTTATGCCCAGTCAATAATTAGCAAAGTTCAAACTTTTCGAAAATTAAACCTCGGACGAAAAAATATAATTTTACTCTGTATATTAATTAAATAATTCAAAGTAAAATAATGAAATATATTTTTTAGATTATTTATCCAATATTGAATCTATCTCAACACAGTTCTCGTATTCACGGTAATTGTATTACATCTACATTAACGGGTAGAGTTTCGATGCATGAACCAAATTTACAAAATGTGCCAAAGGATTTTAATTTTAAAGACAATAGCTTTACAATAAGTGTTCGAATGGCATTTATACCAGCAATAGGCAATGTTATGTTGTCAGCAGACTACTGTCAACTTGAATTGAGAATATTAGCTCATTTTTCGAGAGATATACTATTATGTGATATTATGCGGAAACCAGGTGATATTTTTAAGAACATTGCAGCCAATTGGAATCACATATCTGAAGATCAGGTAAATATTGCATAAACAATTTATATTGTTAAAAATAATTTTATTGACATATATTGACACATTAAAAGGTTGATGATAAAATACGTCAGCATACAAAACAATTGTGCTATGGCATGATCTATGGCATGGGAGTGAAAACACTTGCTGAGAATTTATCAGTAGATGAAGTTAAAGCCAAAGAATTTTTGGAATCTTTTATGAATGCATACCCAGGTATATCTAAGTGGTTGACTAATGTATTGAACGAAGCACGTACAAATGGTTACATAACAACTATCCTAGAAAGACGTAGAATGTTTCCTGAATTGACAAGTACAAACCCAGTGGAAAAATGTAGGTGTTCTTAAATATAGATTAGTTTCCATAATAAAATTTTTTGTTTAATTAGGAATAAATTAACGTCATTTTTTAAATCTCATAGTACAAGCAGAACGCCAAGCAGTGAATACAAAAGTTCAGGGTTCTGCGGCTGATATTGCTAAAAAAGCAATGGTGAATATCGAAGAAAGAATACGAGTTGAGTTTCCAATGGCTACAACCATTATGCCTAGTAGCAATCCTATTCGTAAATTGAGAAGTAACAGTAGAGAAGCACAACAAAGAGGTGGTTATCTAGTATTACAACTCCACGATGAACTTTTATATGAGGTCAGTAATAGCTTTGTATCAGTTTTCTATTTTGAATGCTTGTATTTTACCATCTTTCATTCCTTTTCCTTATATTAGGTGAATGTAAATGATTTAAACCAAGTTGCAAAAATAGTAAAGGAATCAATGGAACAAGTATGTCAACTTGCAGTACCATTGCCTGTGAAACTTAAAGTTGGACCAGCATGGGGGGATCTTTCTGAATATACTATTTGCTAATCTACTAAGTTTTTCTATAAGAAAATATTTAGCATTGTCTAATTGTTTGAATTAAGTTCTTAAATAAAAATTTTTTTTATATACACTTTTACATAAGAAGGTAGTCAATCATGTTTCAATTTTTTTTTATGACTTATAATATTGTGCATTTTTGCATAGATTTATAGTAAGGTGAATTGTATGTACATATTTATTCTGTTTTTTATCATATTTTTTTACATCGTAATATGAAACAATGAATTGTATATTTCAATGATATAAATAATTGCATATTTCAGAAGATTAAACTGAGATTTAAATAATAAGTTAGTATTTACTGAACATGAATTTTCAAACATTTTTTTACTATTTGAATCATATTATATAAAGTATCAAAATTTATATGATACAAAGTTTAAGATACAAATTTATACAAAAAAGATTAGAATAGTAATTTTTATACTTTTACTTATTAATATCATTATTTTTGTAAAAATGTATAAGTAAGTGATTGTGTTGTATAATGCCATTGAATTGTATAAGAAATAAAAGTCTTTGTTATTCAACATTTTCTATTAATATACATAATAATAATCTTGTAAGCATTATATCCTACATGTAACTTAAAAAAGATATTTCTTAAATTGTATCACAGGGAGGTGCAAGAGATTGATGTAACTTTGTTACTGCTGTTTGTACTATTTGTTGAAATGTTTCATCTTCTTTACTGGTAACTTCTAAATTTAATAAATCTATATGTGCTTTTTTTCCATCAACTGTTACATACAGCTTTTCTCCTTTAAAGATTTTAGGAACCGAGTCCTCCCCAAACATTTCTTGTAACATTTCTATCAAACATTCTTTAAAATGCATTCGATCCATTTTTGTAGGTGCTGGTAATATTTTGGGTGGTTGTTCCATCATTTCAGCTTGTAATATTGCAGTCAAAACAGAATCTGCGTACATATCATTTACAGGTGTTGCGATCCACTCCATAGTAACAATTTTTCCATCGATTGTGACATCAATATTTTTAAAAACACGTAATTTTTTATCATCTACAACTTCCAAATTTCCAGCAATTTGAGTTAGAAGATGTTTTAATACTGGTAATGATGCTGAAAAATAAATGCTCTGTCTTTGAATAACTTGACTCATACTCATGTCCGTATATTTTGATAAGTCGCAAGGTGCTAGCATATGATAGTTGAAATTTCTTTTCACTAAAACCCCAGATAATGTCTGTCCTGGTTTTGGTGTTTCCATTGCTAATGTGCCCATTACTTTGGCAGTTTTTTCCCCCCTAAAGTATAATTCTACAGCAACAGTATTTCTTGGATTATGTATTTCCATTATTGTATTGGGATCATCTTCATATTCTCTTTGCAATGCTGCTTTTAATCTACCCATTTCGTTTTGTTCCCCATGCACAAGTACAACATGTGGTGGTTTTAGAATACGTATGAATTCTGAAGTTTGTTGATAATCTGTATGTGCTGAAAATGATATGTAGTCAACAGACATTTTTAATGGTAACTTTTGTCCAGACATGGTTGTAATCTCTTCGGGTTCTGATAAAATAGTTTTTGCCAATGTTCCCTCTACACAATAACCAGCAATTATAACTCCATTTTTTGCATCTGTACACCACGATTCAAATAATTCCCTCGATAGCCCACTTTGCATCATACCGGGCGAAGCCATTACTACACATGGTCCGATATCTTCAAAATGATCAATTCCTTTTAAATTGGAGATATGTTTAAATACAAAAGGATTGTTAATAGCTATTTGCCTTCTAATTTTGTCGTTCATTGCATTTACATAAGTTTGATAAACAGCCATACACTTCTTTGCTAAAGAAGAAGCATAATAAATGGGAATTTCATGAAGTTCAGGATGTTGACTCCAATATTCATCCAAAATAAGGAGAAGTTCTTGTGCTCTACCTAATGCAAACACTGGTATTAAACATCTTCCCCCTCTATTAACAATTTCATGAACTAAATTTGTAAATCTTCCTTCACGATCTTCTCTTTTTTCATGTATATGTGTACCATAAGTAGATTCAGTAATTAAAACATCTGGATGAATATTTGGAATTTCAGCTGCCATCAAATGTCTATCTTCTTGTCGACTAAAGTCCCCAGTATATAAAATTTTAACACCTGCTATTTCAATCATAAACATAGCAGCACCTAATACATGGCCGGCATTATAGGCCCAAAATTTGATTCCAAACACATCTTTTTCTTCATGGAAGTTGATAGTTTCTATTTTGTCCATACTAGTTTCTAGATCAGATTCAGTATATAACATTTGTTCTGTCGCAATATTACTAACTTTGATATAGTCGGACAAGAGCCAACGATATATGGCTTTAGTGGCGTGTGTCATAAAACATCGTCCTTTAAAACTGGTTTTTTGTAAAAACCATGGTAAGGCTCCACAATGGTCCAAATGAAAATGAGAAATTAACAGCAAATCAATTTCATCTGCTTCTACCAAGTCCACAAATGGTAATGCATCCATGCCAGATAAGCCAGGGTGTATACCGCAATCTAACATAATCTTTTTGCCTTTAAATTCTAACATGATACATGATCTTCCTACTTCTTGGCCAGCTCCAAGTGGTCTAATCGATAATAAATCACTTTCTTCGGCTGGCACTTGTGTTTCTGGCTTTCTTTTCACAGACATTTTTTTATAACTTTGTGATTATCATCCAATGTATCATAAAAATTATTCATAAATCACATTCTCATGTGTAATTTGTTCCAATTATGTTACAAATGACACACGTTTTTTCTTATGTTTATAGGCATTGTCTGTACAAACATATCTTATTGTTACGCCAGGAAGAAAAAATGAATCTTCAATGATCATATACTTAACTAATAAATAGCGCGATAATAGAGGTTAGAAAATTGTACTTCAGATTTAGTGGTTAAAATATATGAAAGATGTTTTCAATGAAATTAGTTAAACAAATCTAATCTTCTTCTCTGTTACTCGTAAATTACAAACAAGATATCACGTTAATATTTAAATTAGTTTACTTCAACTCTTAAAACGTAAGTTATGTTATTGTGTACGTATAGAGCAATTCAATACCCACTTACAAGCGCCACGATTACAATATACTACATGTGGAAGCGTAAGTATAAAATTTAATATAATTTTATTTACATGCACAATATGCACATATTTCATTACTAACAAATATTTTAATTCTTACAACGGAAATGTAAATATATAAGATTATACTTATAGTATAGTTTCTCTAAAAAATGAAATATATTTTATTTAATTTGATATTAAAGAAAGAAACAAAGTTATGCTCTTCGTTTAAATTAGTCATAAATTTTAGTAGAAAACTAATTGGAAATTTCCACTCGATACATAAAAATATTTATACATTTTTCCAAAAAAAGTTATAGGTAGTAAATGTTGAATATTAACTTTTAAAATTAGACATGTTAAGACTAAAGATTATACACTATAAAGAATTATAGTAAATTTCCGTTAATCATAAAATCACGATAGATTCTTAAACCAGGAGTTTGGACATTTTTCTATCTTCCGCTGTCTTTTCTTAAATTTAATAAACGATATAATGACTTGAGTTTTGTAGAAATTCTAAATAGAATTTCGACCTTAAAATAGTGGTTTCAGTTGGAACAGGCTTGGAATAACATCGATTTTAATTAAATAAAAGAGTTACAAATTAAAGGCTAAGCTAGATTATACATGTAAAACTCGTACCTTAATCGCCAACTCGAATTTTTCATTTCCTTCCCGTACAAGCGTCTAATATCCGCATGTATTTGATATCCCATGTTAGAATACACAACTTTCGTAAACTGTGTGCAAAAGCAATTATTTTAATTGTAAAAATAATATAGTTATTTAACTTTTTATTCGAGACGAAAAATTACGCGCACTATTCAAAATTTCAACCGACGCTTTCAAATTACATATACTGTGTACATGTTCCTGTCGACAGGTGGTGTCTCTACATTCTATTCAATTTTGACAAAGCGCGCGAAAATAAATTGTTTTGTAACATATAATTTTATATTTGTATTATTATATTATTCTGCCTTTTTATTTGTAAGTTATATATGATCTCTTATGTCCTTGTAACGATATGTTTAATTTAAAATTTAAATATTTCTCATTTTTATCATTTCATTCTCACTTGATTCAGAGAAGATATAAAAAATTAAAATAAAAGCAGAAATGTATAAGATAAAGAAGGATATAAAAAATAAAATACCAGCTTAAACAAATTTTGACGATTTATGTATAGAAAATTGGTTTGAAAAAGATAAATGTGACATTGCAGATACATATGCCTACATTATTATATGTATTTAAATTAATAAATTTATTATTTATATATATGTATGTATATATAAAGCAATAAAATTTATGTCAACGATATTTAATGAATAATAGGTATCTATACACATACCTTTTAGTTAATAACAATTATTAATTGTTGGAAACGTTTCGTATACTTTGTCAGCATGTATCTGCAACGCGAAAAAATATGTGAACTTTAACCGAGAATAATTTAGTTTAGCATTGAAAGATGGCGCCTTTATGAGTACTGTCTGGATGAAAACGCGCCAGATTAGATTTCAATAAAATCTAAAATATTTGTAACATTCACGAAGATCATATCACGTGAAAGTATTATATATCTTTATGTTCATATATTTGATATTACGATATTACGATATATTTGATATTTGATCTGTAGTGAAACAATCGTAACCTTGCGCGGAGACATATATTTTTATTTCTATCAGCTGTCGATCGCGTAGGTATTTAACAAAGTGGAACCATAGATTATGCTAGTAGTTTAACGGATTATTACTCGTGACAACGTAATTCCAAGATAATTGGCAAACAGTTCTAACTGTATCTATCTACTAACGGTATCTAAGTGCGTTGTGTCTTCAAGAGTAAAGTTCACACTATAATATGAGTACGTAAAACATAAATATGTCATTAAAATACTTACAGTGCTGTATTATCGTCTATTTTGCGTTATATATAGCTCAACATTTGATTATATAATTTTAACATTTGATTACATAAGGTTGACTGGTACAAACTCTAGGTCGCACCAGGATATGTGTATAGTATGATCAAGCGTAGCTCGATTTCTACTGCAGCAAATTAATTCAAACGTTACGATATCTTCGAAACATAAAAATATTATATTCGAAATATAAAATAACTGGTTTTCATTTTAATTTTTATCTTTACGAAGAGATTACAAGTTTCTTAGAAATTTATCAATTTTCTCGGAAGAAAGCTTACAAAGGATATAATCTAACAACTACACTGTATACCGCGCTATGTACATTTCGCAACTATCACTCTTGTTTACCCATTTTTTCCCCACAGTGTATGTATATTTAAAACTACCTGACAAATTTGAGAAAAACTTTTAAGAATTTATTATAGATCCATAAATGATAACGATACCTGATCTTATTTATTGACGTTAAGATAGATAAAAACATTATCTTTATTCGAATATCTAAATTCTGAATTGATTTCGTTATTCGTGTATTATTTATTTGCTTATTTTTCCTTTGCAATTCGCGTCTGAAACTACCTAATTAAAATTTGAAAAGAGAATTTTACGAATTTATTTCAAAACCACCAAAGCAATAGAAGACGTATCTTTATCCAAATATATAATATCATCCATGTATTTTTTACTATATTTGCAATTTAAAAAAGAGAAACTTTTTTTGTGATAGACAAACTTTCTTACTACTTTACAAGTATCATACAGATGCAAATACAATATTCCATAAGTTTAGATGTTATCTCAAGAAATGATCGGACATGGTATATTAATTGTAAATTTAAAGAAATGTTTGTTAATTTCGACCTTTTTATATATGTGTTTTGTTATAATTCAGCAAGTTCAACTTGCAGTGTAAGTTGAAATAGCAGTACACGTGAAGAAACCGAGATGCTAAAGGTCATGAGTATATGCTAGTCCAGTGTCGCTTCAGTTTAAAATAGCGTATACAGTTACGATTCTACAGCCAAACGGTTCAAGCACACAGTTATTTTAAAGCTTCTATCTTACAGACTTATTCTTTTCTCCGCCTATGTCTCGCATAAAATTAGTCCTAACGATAATTATTCTTCTGGTAGGTTTATTTTGCGAAGTAGCAGATGGGGACTTTAGCTTGGAATTGGTTCAAGTAGTAAGTATTAATTGTTTATTTCATTTCACTTTATCCACCTTTAGTTGTTTATTGTCCTAATAATTCTTCGGATTATTAATTAAGGTGAGATTTCCCTAAACTACATTTTAAAGTTTATATATTTTAAAGCTGTTTACTTTGTAATTACAATTTATCAATAGTCATTCGATAACGAATTATGTTTTAAGTTATCGTTTTAACCATGAAAATGAAATATTCAATAACAACAGCGAATGATTAATAATACAAAGCGCACAAATAGTACAAAATGATTAATAGTGCTACAAAAATTAAGAAAATATCTCGATATGTATTATTCGTAATTCTTGGAATTTTCCCAGTTATTTAGACATGGAGATAGAACACCACGTGAAAAAGAAATATCGCCACTCGATTATCATAACATATCAATTTATGAACCGTGGGGTCTTGCTCAACTGACGAACGTAAGCAGCAATTACGAACGTTACACGATAAAATAAAAATGTTAGTGTTATAACAAATAAACTGTTTTCAGGAAGGAAAGATGAGAGAGTATCGGATCGGAACGATGTTAAAAGAACGTTATGCTAAATTCTTGGGAGATATTTATCGTCCCAGCGACGTTTATGCGTACAGTACGGATCACGACCGAACGAAAATGTCCCTTCAATTGGTGTTAGCTGGACTCTATCATCCAAATCCACAGCAAACGTGGAATGAAAATTTATCGTGGATGCCTATACCGATTTGTTATATGCCAGAGAAAATCGATAATATCCTGAAACCCGATCTTTCTCCATTGTAAGCGTTTAAGACGTTTTCCTGTTGTTTCATCATATATCGAAACGAAAGAGACGCAAATTTAGAAAGAGCAATAGAGGAAACGAACACACCGATTTGAAATACTAAAAGAAAGCGAAACATATGCTCTAGAAATGTAAACATTAAAGTCAAGATGTTTTATTTACAGATATATGAAAGCTGTGAACGAAGTTAGAAATACAGAAGAGATTCTTCGAAAACTACTACCCTATAGAGATCTGTTCAAGCTACTTAGCGAAAAGACAGGTCTGGATATAACGACAACGCACATGGCATATGAAATATACAACCAACTTGTAGCAAAGGTATGAGCAATTATTTGTTATAATCCGAGAATATAAAAATATTACCTTTCGAGTGATACCTGGTGACGATTATAACGAAAATGATTTGAAACTCAAGAATTTTGTTCTAATAATTGAATTACAGAGACGTACGATACAATTGATAAATTTTAATAATTTAGATTTGAAAATTCGGGCAGGATGTACGTATATTAAAATAATTTTGCAGGAAACCATGAATCATTTATTGCCAAAATGGTATACCGACGAAATTTCCAAAAAGCTACAAGATGTCGTGAAGATAGAATACGAAATTCGTTCCTACACGCCGCTTTTGAAACGATTGAACGGCGGTCTGATTATCAAAAGATTCATTGACAATATTCGAATAAACGAGAAACGCGATAAACCAAGAAAGATTTATTTGTATAGCGGACACGAAGTAAATATCGCTGCTGTTGTAAGAGCACTCAACCTAACCGAGCCTGAGATACCGCCTTATGGATCTGCAATTATATTTGAGAAACTGAAGGATCTAAATAACAAGGTCTACATCAGGGTAATTACGTTTGATAATTTATCAATGTACTATGTATATAATTGAATTAATTTATTCAACGGGCTAAGACAAAATTAACATAAAGTATAATAATATCAATGCATTAACGTAGTTAACGATAAAATCGATAAAGTTGCCGATTAATATATATTCGTACGAAGATAAAAGGATATTAATTCTTAGTAATTAAAAGTTATGAAACGTAATTAATACGGGTATGTGTAATTATGGTTGGCAACGAAACGCGAGGTAGCAAAAACTATTTTATTCGTAATTTAGTTGGTTGTTGCAAGCATATTAGACAATGTGTTGGTTCGTTTGGATGGAATAAAGATTAATTCGTATTTTAATTTATTATTATTCGATTATATGTATTTTTTTTTTCTTTTAGATGCTATTCTGGAACGGAGTTACGAACGAATTGAAAGTTTATAAAATTCCAAAATGTGACGAGATTTGCCCAATTGAACAATATTTAAATATCGTAAATGACTTGCTTCCATCGGACGAAGAGGTTAACCACAAATGGGATTACGTATCGAAAGAAGAGTTACAAAAGCTATACGTCGAAACGCTTAATGTTAATTAAACGTTGGTGATAATATGACAACGATATAATTGCGACACGAAGTAATACTTACCGGTAATACGAAAGATAGAAATTTCTTTACGAACTATCGTAAACTAATGACTTAGCATAGCAAACTGATAACAATATGTACTTATAATATTAAGTATTTTCAATCTAAGTTCGTTAAGAAACAAGTTGTCCTATGTTCAATGAATAATCTTTCGTAACAATTTCAACTTTGTTTGTTTTATCACGCACATGTATCACGAACACGAACTTTAAATTTTAAATACGTATTCGATTAATTTTTGAGAACTTGTTCATGACACATTTTGTATGTTGACTCAAGTTAAAACTACAATTGCCGAATGTATTATGTACGACCGATGGTAATCTGCAACTATTATTTTAGTCGATGATTATAGTCAACGCCATTTTACCTTTTACCGACGCACGATATAATTATTTATGGTAAGTTATCTTTACCGATATTTAACGAAATGATTCTAATCGACCACCGATGACAAAACAATTTATCGATCGTATGACCTTTTCTTAACTTCTTCAACCGATCTTGCGATGACATAGATACATATATTATATTCTAGTTTAGTTTTGTATATTCGTCTGAACGCATAGCTCTTAAATCGCTATAAAAATTAGTGATCGAATGTTATAACATTCTTATATGTAAGTTCTAGAATTCTTTTAATCAGAAAAAATAGAATAATAACATGCTTTCATAATATGTATTATATAAAATGCTGAATTTAAAAACATTTGCTATTGATGATTCTATATATATATATATATCCTATATATACATATATACAGGGTGCGCCGTTAGAATTCGGACAAAAGAAAAAAAAAAGAAAAGAAAAAAAAATAATACATATATATATATATTACATATATATACATATATATACACATATATATACATATATATAGAATATTGTTAAGAATACAAATATTATTTCATCCGATTTGCATGCCTTTTCTACTTAGTTGATTTAAACTTAATCGACAGATTAATATATAGTACGTAACTGATATTCTTAGTTTTAATACAATTATTAGTATTTTAATTTTAAGAACAATGACTTGTAAATTTATTCGAAAGGAATTTGTAATGAAAATTCTTTTTACGGTATTTTATATGTATACGAAATGTTAATTGCGTGAAATGCATGTTAGTACATGTAGGAATGATAAGTTTAAGTCATACAGTTCCAACTTATCTACGTATCTCTGTTCACTTTATAAGATATTAAGTATTACGCAAAAGTAGAATATGCATTAATATATATATATACATATTAATATTTCATTACCATCTTGTCATCCAAGCCTATTTCTGTAAATTTGAAAACACAATTTGTAATAGTTTAATAAAAATTATACAATCTATCAGTATTATCTAGTATTATGATAAAACTATACTATCAGCGATCATGTTCGATCGAATCTTTTACGTATATAAAACCATTGCTTCAAATAATGATTTTGTACTCGTCACTTGCTAAATATTTTCAGCAAAACTTGCCATAGACTGCGTATTTTTAAAACAATAATCAATACGTACTCCACGCAATTCATACGCATACTTCCAATTGTGACCGCTGTACGTGTCCCAATCGCTCGTCCGACGTTCATTGACCGATCTCGCACCGCGAAAAACAATCCAAGCAATTTTCTTTTCTTTTCGTTTATTTATCGTTTCGTTCGATAAGGCGACCTACGCACGTACGATAGCTCGCCAGAGTCTCGAAAGAGTTGTAAAAAAGTTTTAAACAAATTTTGCGAATCTATCGCGCGCACCGATAATCGAACATCGTGCGAAAAAATTGTATCGTATATTATGTTCTTCTTATTTCTCGATAAGGTCATCGTCTCGTGTCCGCTCGTGCTTGTTGTTCGACCGGATCCCAACACATACGATACATAATTCATAACGTTTCTCTTGCTATTAACGATCTAAACGTATACGTATCTACCGCCATTCTTAAATGTCGCATTTTTGGAGAAAATATTAACGCGGAGATACGCGCGTATATCGTTAGATGCAAAGTTTTGAACGAGTACGTTCGATGCCAGAAATTATTCCACGTTGTTTGGCTTCGTACGGGACGGATCGCAAAGAATCGATTGCCGCGATCGGATTAGAGTTCGAGTACGACGACTTAACTACAAATGATCATAATACATACAAACAAGCGCAAACGAGCGTTTGAGCGGTATAGAATAGTCGGAATTGTCATTAAGCCTGAAGAATGGTTGCCCGTTGTGACCCGTGGGATCTGCCGGTTGCGTCTACACGCGCCTCCACGCGCCTCCACGCGCCTCCACGTTCGACCGAATCCAGTCACACGGACAGCACACACCTTCGCAAACGTTCGATTCCCTCGATTCTTGCCTCGACCCCGACAGATCTCATATCATCCACCGCCATCCCCTGGGCTCTCACTCATCTGCCGACAAAAGAGCATCTGCGCGATCCGATCTGTAATGCTGCTGCAACCTGTTCACAAGTAGCTTGCCCCGTGCACAGCATGAATTCATTATCAGTCTAGTATAAACATATTGCCACTGGAATCGGGAACGGGGAGCCGCTGTCAGTGGCGGAAGCTACGCGCTACCAATCCGACCGCTGCTTCTGCCTATTATCCATCCTCCCCCCGGACTACCTATCCGTTCCACGGCTTACCATTCTTTCATACGTCAATCAGCTTATAGAAAATTCTGATTTAGTCAATTTTAGCCGGAACGCGTAAAACTATAATCCCATAGACGGGGTTCTAATCGAAGATTCGGCGGAACGTCGGGCTGTCTGGTTTCCGCAAGGTGCCACAAGTATTTCGTAACCGAGTTTGCTGTATCTCGTTACAGCCTAGAAGCTGTTTTCTGTCTTATTGCTATTTAAGATTCGTAAATGATCGTGATTTAGTCGGCTTTAACTCGCCGGGACGCGTCACCGCGATACCAGAAACGTTTAAGTCGAAGAAGAATAAGACGATCGAAACGTAACAGTCCCTTTTCCATATTTTGCTATTACGCATCTTTTATCCGTTTTTGTTTGAGATTCCGTGTATACGTTTCCAATTCGTAGAGAACCCTAGGGCTTAAAAGTTTTTTCTTGTTACGCTCTGGTCACCCTTAAAAATACTCACCCTTCGTACCTCACACCTTCGCGCATAAGATAAACACAGTGACAGCTGTCATTCGATCGTTTCTATGTATACGAAATATATGTACTTTGGATAGAAAGGACTTTTAGGCAGAAAAACTTTGTATTTAACGTTCGTCTACGAATAACGTTCTATGTGTTGAAAGCTATACGGTTCTACAAAATTCCATCAGTCGTTTCGTAGGTACTGTAATCGTACCTTTATTTCTATCGCACATAGTAAACAGGTGTTTGTTTTAAAGATTCGTACGAATCAGCCAACAGAGATCACTACGATACAGATAAATCCGTTCCATATCTTACAGAGAATTCTTCGAAAAGCCCAACTATCCAAAGCTGTGATATCTTTGAAAGCCGCGTATCTTTACAAGCTGCGATATCTTTAGTCTTGTCTGGAAACTAACGAGAGAGAATCCAGTTTATAGACGAACGATGCAACTCGTTTCCCCGATGTTTGACCGAAATTCTCAGGAAAACGGATTTTCGCGACGAATCGCCGGAACTGGAACGAAAGCGGTGATCGAAAAAAAAAAAAAAAAAGGGAAATTCTTCCTAGGCGTAGCTAATATAGCGGACACACGTACGTAGACGTAGGTACACGTGTGTGGTCAATGGCAGGCTGACTGTATATGCAGGACTGCGGTGGCAGGTGACGGCGTGTTGTGAGCTGCATAATGAATAATGCCAAAGCCGAACCACAAGCCGTTCCTGTCCTTCCACTTGGCTGACTGAATGACAGCCAGTCTAGGAAAAACCGCTGATTGGCTGTACATGCTCCTGGCTCTCGTGTCTGTCACATTCTCTGTGTCTACCTATGTGGGGCTCGATCGAAATCAAGCTACACGCCGAGACTGATTTTCATGTTTCCACCAGAAGGCGAATTCGTTCGATTTCTCGTTTCTTTTCGAATATCCTGTATCGCGTTCCGGATACAACGTTCGATCGATGATTAAACGCTAAGTTTCAACGAGACAGGGTTAAAGGGTGTGTGTTTAAGCACGATATGCTCGAGTTTCTAGAGAATTTGCAGATCGTTAGCTTTCGATCGAATTTTTACGTTATTACGCGTATACGCGTAGATGTAAGAATCGCTTTGCTTTAATTTAACGCGCGAAATACATTTGTAAAGTGCCAGCAGATATTTATAAACGAAGGTTCAACTACCACGCACAGTGTTTGTAAAGTTTTCTTAGCACTTTCGCGTATATGGTGCCACATCCGAAGCTGTATGGTCGATGCGATGTTGTTACTGTCACGATATAAATTATAATTAGTGGAGCCCGTAATACCCTTTGAATAAATAATCAACGAGTAGCAGCAACTACCCGTACGCTCGCCTCCATTTAAGTCAAGGTCTCGGAACTCATTTCTTGTCACACCTTCATGCTCCCGTTGAACATAAATTTACACGGTAACCGCATCTCGAAAGTCGAGCTGCTGCTACGTCGATAATTCGACAAAGGACGACTTCTTTTCCGTTTCGTCTTTCGCCGTTAATAAATCGACGAGTTTCAAAAGCTAAATTAAAATTTAAAGAATCTTTATAAAAATAAGGTTAGTTTAAAATTTAAAGAATCTTTAAGGAATAAAATTTAAAGAATTTAAAGAATTTTGTATCTCTCGTAAGAACGAATATACATATTATGTTTCATACAATTTCTTGTTTTTTCTTTTAAATCGACTCAATTTCAAACGTCGTAGGAATTAATTTTTAAGTTTCCAAATACGATAAAAACGATACAATTTTATTATATAATTTTATCGCGTTGAAGCTGGAGAAAAACTAAAATTCACAGCGCCTATTTTATAACTAAAATACAGCTTAAGGTATGGAGATGCACGAGTAAGACTTCGTTTAAAGGACACTGAAATTGCTGGCTCGCAACCCTCGATAACCGTGACGGTGCTTGGAGAATCGAAAACTACTTTAAAGTAATTAGAGGATTGTCAACCCATCCCAACCCATTGCCTGTTCCCATTAGAGATGTTCCTCGAGTACAGATTCGAGTGGGATGAACGAGGAAAATCCCTGCTCTCAAACCCTCTCGCATCAGGAATCCGACTAAAATTTGCAGCTGGATATTATTTTAGGTGGCGGAAAATGTTCGATCTACCGTTACGCAAAATGCTATGTATTACGTAAAATTTCAAGAATTTATACCACGAAAGCTACCAATTTCGAAATTTTGCCTTTATTTATTTCAAATAATACCATTTGTTCTTCGTACAGATACATATATATAAAACATTTTTCGTCACAGGCGTAGAATTCGTTCTTTCTTTAGCATTTTCCATGGATTCTATCGCATAGACTTCATTCGTGAGATAATTAAACCAACGGTTACGTTATCTTGGAAATGAGCGTAAAAGACGTTAGACCACAGGTACACGTAGATACTGGTAATACGAAGGAAGTTTAGGAATGATTTAAGATGGTATTTTATTTTATTCTTTGTCCGAGGTGGAATCGATACTCGATGCAGAATTTTCCAACAGCTTTTGTCCGTGTTCGGTAACAAACGGCAGATGGTTTCCGAAAAGGCTTTCGGAGCTGCTCTTCTTCGGAATTCGTCGAATTCGAAATGGTAGCGCGGTCTCAGTTTCCTAGAACGCTCCTTGCACGCAAATTGGGTTCAACGTGAATACTTAATGCGAAACTGTGGTCGAGCAGGAGTCAAGGTGCAGTGATGGGAGACAGAGAGGAAAAGGTCGTTTGGCGTCCGTCCGAGGTGCCAACTTAGTTAGATCGTCCAACCAGGCGACTTCGCACGGTACATCACGTCCGATATATCATCGACATTCTCTACCGTTTACTATTATACATTTTCCAAAAGGCATTTTATTAACCGAGAACCAAGATATTTTCGCTTACCTAATGATCGAATCCCCTGTCATAGATTTATAGGTATAATTTTGCTGCACTTTGCATAACGATATATCACGTATCGTTATAGTTAGACTATGAGATTAATCCTTCTTATTCCACGGAAAATAGTTGCGATAATAATTTATCGCGTATTTCTACCTGTTAATTTAATCGACTTATTCGAATCTAAATTTACGATATCAACTGAAATTTCATTCAATCCAGTGGAAATTTGAATCATACTGTAAATAATTTTCCAAAATGTCAGCGAAAATATGGCAGTTTTTAAAGCGTACGACGAGACACGCAGGATCGTAGCCAAAGAGAATGGAGGAAATCAAAATCGACGGAATAACGTATGTACATACATACGACAGCATAATGTATAGAAGTAAAGAAAATTTTCTGTTTGATTTCATGGCAGCATCCTTTTATCGAACATTGTACCTACTAAAGAAACATGTTACATATTGAAGAAGATCTTGCTTCCGAAGCCACGCGATCCGTATTCCGACGATATCAGAAGAATATACGATGTAAATGATTCTCGTTATTAGGTAGAAACCGAGTTACTTCGTCCTGTAAGCGAATTACAAAAATTGCGAGCTGTTCCCGTGCCGTGGCAAGGACGTATTTTCTAGTAATACTTAAACGCGACCTTCTGTATTAAGGGAATAACACATGTACGTATTGCAGTGGAAGTATAGCTTACTGCGAGTATTAGAGAATATTTATAAGAATTCAACGTTGTAGATTTCTTTACGTATATAAATATATCGAACGAATACAACAAAATTGAAATCAAAATGACGCTCGTATATTTAAAATTGTAGGAATTTTGTACAATTTTAATCGTATCGGTATCGCGAATGTTGATAGGATAAAATATTCGTACGTATAAAGAGACTTGTATCGTATACGCGTAGCCGTATACGTTATTTCGCGAAATACGTGAAATACGTCGACCACGCACGGTTAATCGTCGTTTCTCGTTACCTGCGAGCAATATCGGTTGCTTTTCTCTCGCGTTGACATCCTTCGGAGGAAACAAAACGATTTACTCGACGAAATTGGACGTGAGAAAGTTTTTCACGCCACGGCAAAAAACGAGAAGAAAAGAAACGGGGAAAAGGAGAAAAGAGGGGGAAAAAGAAAGAAAGAAAGACAAAGATATACGTTAGAGGCTGTGTGATTAAAAAGAAAGAGCAAGTCGACGGGAAAGAAGTAATAATCGCTAGAAAAGGACGACGCTTATCCTCTGATACAACATTCCGGACGTCCTCGGTATCGTGGTCACTGCAGTCGCATTAGTTAGGACTAACAACGCTGGCGGACAATCAAAAGCTGATGGGCCATGATTCGCTATGATAATGAACCATGAATATGGCATGAGGCGAGTGAGCTGGGGACGGCAACTCCTCGCTTCGCTCGCTAGCCTCCATACCGTGGCCAATGGTCGGGGTTAAAGGGAGTTGAGGTGGGAATATGAAGGGATGAGAAGAGTCGAGCCACCGATGCGCGGTAATACCTCTGTTGACGCTCGGATTAAAGTCTTTTTCGACGCACGCATCGAACCGGCTTCATCGGCATCGAACCCTCCCGCTTGTCCACCCTTTCTGTCACGAGTCACCAAACTCGGCACAGAGTTATCCTTTACATTTCCGATGCAAAATCCTCTACGCTCCGCGCCAGCGATCGAGCGCTATTCTTGCCAATCGGTTTCTTCCCGGTAACCAAAGAAAACAACTAGCTAACGAGCGACAAACCAGCGGTCAATTCCAAGTTTTTCGCGAAAAGCGAACGAGTCTGATAAGTAACGTTGGCGAAAGGAACAAAACGTAGGAGACAATGGCCGAGTATTACTCTTTCGATCTTCCAAGAGCAGGGTCAAAGAATTGGAATTATTTTCGGATGGAACGTTCGACTAGTTACTAAACTTGTAGGTTTTCGTTATTTCGAATAATAAAAGCTGTACGATTTAGAGAAATACATGGACGATTTGATAGTACTTGATGATTTCTTAGTAGTGGAGGAGATTCAGATCGATGGATTTCAGTGGTATCGGCAAATTACAGGTTACAACGAGCAAGTGGTAGTCTTTCTGAAAACAATCTTGGGGCGTATCGTTCCGTTGACTTCAAAAGGGTTAAAAGAAACAAACTTTTCCTTTCCTTTCTAAAACAAGGTTATCGTCCAACACAACGGCTAATAGCTCAGCCGATGTATAAACCTCCTTCGAACGCACGCAAACGATATAAAGACGTAAAGATCGAAGATACAAGATAGGAGATATAGCTAGCAAAAGTGACCTACAAATATCTATATTCGGTCGCCTTAAAAAACACGCAAGACGATACGCCGTACGCGACGTGGGGGGTAAAAAAGGGCGAAAAAGGCGAAAAGGGCGAAACGACGTACATATTGTCCAAGATTGTAAACCGTAGAAAAGTGCATAAAGCAAGACCGTGAACGCTGGTGGCGATAGAGGGCATGCGGTAGGAGAGACGGTGCAGAGAGTATAAGGGCAAAGTTAAGGGTAAAATAAACGGGGGCGGTTGGATAAAAAGGAAGGGAAAAGAAGGGAAAAGAGGGGCAAGCAGAGGAAGAAGAAGGAATATGCGTGCACGCGAAGGTGCGTGCGCTGTATAACCATAACCGCGGAACTGGAGCCACTGTTTCAGCGTTTCACAGAGCGGAGCGGAGCCGAATGACTGAACGAGGGTGCGGACTCGCGTGGCCCGCATTGGCTGCTGAATTATATATGAATGGAGCGTAAGGGCTGTTGCCTAGCAACCGCATACACCACGTTAAGACAAAATGGAGAAGCACGCAGCATCCGTGCGCGGGCTGAGCTGCGTTCTCCCTTTCTCCGTCTCTTTTCTCTTTGCATCGCGGTCGGGTCGCGTCTCGTCGTCGTGCATTTCCAGCAAGAGTAAGACGTTCTTCTCTCTCTTCTTCCAACTCCACTTCCCCCTTCTTTCGTCTCTTTTTCCGTTTCTCCCGCTTCTCCTCGACGAACCATTTTGCTTCGGCCGGCGATCAAGCTTCGCAGGACATTTTTTCTCCCGCCGGACCCTTCGATTTCCCTTCGATTTCCATTCGATCTCCATTCGATTTTCCACGTATCTCGCGTATATCGTATCCGATATCTCGATTTAACGGCGATTAAGGCATCGGCAGAGACACGTTCGAGTTTTGAAAATTCACGCGGCTTATTTCTCCGTTCTCGGCGCTTGGGAAGCTAGATTTTTCAGTCGGTTAAAAGGAAATTACGTTTGGGGTTTTCGCGTCGTTGATCTTTTTCTTACTCGCATGAGGAATTTTTCAAGTTACTTTTAACGTGGAATTAGAAATTAGGAACGAACGCGTAAGTAGGTACAGCTAGTTCTACGTATCATAGTGTAAAAAATATTTTTTCCCATTGTAGGTACGTTAATGAGATATTTAAAGACTTTTTTTTTGCCATTAACGGGTGGCCAACAAAGTCAGGTTACGTTACCGAATCGTAATTTCAGCTTGGATCGTTCTATCCTTTTTCCTGTTCGTCGTTTCTACTATTTTACGTACGTGCGCATTAAGCTGATAAGTAGACGTATCTTTGACGGGAGCAATGGACGTCCATTAGCAAGCTTTGTACCGATCTCGGGGTAGCCTTCTACCCCGGCGTTAACCCCACCAACCTCGCTACCCCAACCATTATGTCCCGACTATATCGTACGCGGCGAGCCACGTACTGTTCTTCTTCCCATGAGCGCCATTATTCGTTCCTTCTCCGTCTTTGAAATATGCTTAGGTCGTTCCACGGTTGCTTTCGTATGTATCTTGATCTCTTACGACGCTCGATATGAGCGTTTATCACGGTGGATAAATTATTTCTACGAATTTCAACCTGAAAATAACATCTATAGAGTAATACATATTTTCGTCGATCGAAATTTGCTAATAGCGTTGCCAATAATCCTAATTATTTGCGATACAAGCTATGCGAGACACAGATATGACCTTTTTGAATTATTTGATCTTATAAAATTAGCGATATAAAGCTTTTAAAATGTATTATTATCGCGTTGTTGTCGATACCCTACGATAACGTATTCCTTTTACCGCATAAAACATTGATATATTTGCGATAAGACGTATCTACGTCTATACTTTCTTATTCTGAAATAAGCATTTACCCACTTTAAATTATACATCTTGGACAGTCTTGCATACATACGTATGTATCTACTTACGCCATATGCGCTACAGCGAATGTGTCTGACAGGTTACGGACCGTTTCTACTTATTATCGTAAACCGGTGTGTACTATCTTTATACGAGGTATATTCGTATTTACATGTGAGATCAGACGAGCACGGTTGACCCGCTCGTGTGACATTTCGCGTACCCACTTTCGGCAAAGATTTCCAGGTTATATGTATTTGTTTAAAGTGATACGTCTGTAATTCGTATGTCTATACAGGTTGTATTTATTTCTATAGGCATAACATTAACGCAGACCCGTCCGATTAGTTGCAAGTCGTTTCTACTTGGAGTCTACTCTACGCGACTATCGCACTATCTATCTATCACTAACTATCACACCATATTAGAAATAAAAGTAAATAACGTCGTTTAAACAAGGAATTATTTTATGTTGGATATTTCTCTAAAGAGATATCAACGTATAAATATCTTTGTTACACTTATTTCGAAGATAAACGTTTAAAATTGATGTTTCCTAAATTTCAATTTGTTCCGGTAGATATTAAGGAAATTTCTTAAATTATTAATTAATATTTGTACGTAGTGATTATTAATTTTTATATTTACTAAATATATTATACGACACGCGTGTACCGCTCTTTTAAACTGCGTTATATCCATTTAGGTTTGTATTTTCTTGATTTTCTGAAAATTAGCGCGGAAAATGCAACATCTTCCAATTAGATAGGTAGGTACGGTATGTATGAAAGTGCTTCGTTAAAATTAAAAAATTGTACTGTGGTAAATTTTTATTAGTACATTTATTCCTAACGATATTATTACATACCTAGACTTATAATTGTTCGCTAGTACCTACTCGTATAAACATGGAGTAGAATTAAGAGCAATTTTTTTACATCTAAAGTAGAATAATAACTCGTAGTTTGAGTTATAACTTTTTGCATGTAATAGAATTTTTAATACAAGAAATTTTAATAATAATTATTCCGGTTGTACAATGGAGCGCCAAGTCTGTAACGCAGCCTGCATATTTTATAGTTATTAAGCAATGTTGCGCCGTACAAAATATCATGCTAAAATTACCATCAAAAACATCAGATCTTCTCGGTCAACTTGCACAATAACATCAAACGGATTAATAGACAAGCATTTCTGTGATCGTGTTTTCACACACACTTTTACAAAATATCGATCATAAATTTCTCATAAATTTCGTGGTATAATTTGCCATTTTCATCGAACATTTTCACGCGTTTGGTTCGACCATTCGGAAGCCGCATTGGTCCTCTTTAAAATTGAAAAGCAAAGAAAAGTGACAATGTCGGTGTAAAAATGATCTTCTTAGGTTTTTGTTTTATTCTTCGCTATCTTTTCGCGGTAAAGTATCTAAACGATGAAGTGGAGAAATTTATAAGAAACGGAGTCGAACAGTTTGGCTCTCTATTTGTGCAAAAGCTAATAATCTGAATCGTCGTTTTAATCAATTTCGACTGGAATACGTTCATGCATCGAAACGAAAAATCGACGTATATACGTATGTATGTAGTTTCTTCTCCCGCGAGCATCGTCTCTCATCTTTCTTCCTTCACAATCCATTTGAACCGGTCCTCTCGGAACCTTTTTTCACCCAACGGATCACGTGACAGATCACAGCCGTTTCTTGGTGACACATGTAAGAGACCGGTTCT
The DNA here is from genome assembly GCF_905332965.1 of Bombus pascuorum. Lineage (NCBI taxonomy): Eukaryota > Metazoa > Arthropoda > Insecta > Hymenoptera > Apidae > Bombus > Bombus pascuorum. The sequence goes on along the minus strand of NC_083488.1, from coordinate 957,433 downwards.
AGTCCCAATACGGGCGAAGCAAGCCGATCATCTCAAATTACAAAGGGTATCGGAAACGGATTTATTTCGCCGCCCTTTTTCCTTCTATTATACGCTTAACAGTCCGTCTATAGTCTAGAAGCTTGAAACGAATCTTTCCACTTTGATCGCGTATGATTTTCAAAAATGAACGCCTAACAACCGGTACAATCATCGTCATTTTGGTATTAAAAACGCTTTACTCTTTCGTTCGAGCAATCGTGTTATCGTCTTTAAGAGAAACTAGCTAACGATAAAATTAATATTTTCGACTTGTCCCTTAAATAGAGTTGCAACATATCCGAGTCGAGTTGCTAGGTATCTGCTTGTAGTCTGTAGCGTATATACCTTTCGTAAACGTGATTTTTACAACAATGCGCCTTTGTACAAACGTGAAACCAAGTCTGTGAAACGTCGCGGTGTTTATCTCGACAGAACAAAATGAATCGTACGTAATTCGACGAAATAATATAAAACAAAAACTATTGCCTCGTAAAAGGAAAGAAATTTTACGAACAACCTAATATGTATAACAATAACATACGATGCAGGATAGCTGCGTATAATTATTCGATCTCGGTTTAGATTAGATGTTTGGTTGGCAGTCAGATTAAAAGGGTAATAATCAAATATGGTACACTTAATTCCCTTGTATCCCGATATAATTCCATGGAAAATATATGTGTTTCTCCCCCAATCTGTAGACCCCACCCAGCCTGTTAAATATAATCTGGTAGCGCGTTTGTTACTTCTTACTCTTCCATCTCCTCCTCGCAGTATTCAAGTTCCCAGTTTCCTCGTGTAGGCTTTGTAGAGGCAGAACAAGGGGTTAACCTCCTACATTATTCAACCGTTCATTATATATGAATAAATTTTCGAGTAATGCCGAGATAAAGCTGCCAAGTTTTAGGTACCTGCTCCGCTTGAATATTTAGAAGACACTGTCACGCAGTACCGTTATGCTCCGTCTTCTCCTTAACTTTCTGAGATTCATATAGAACTATAACGTTCGTCGATACGTATGTACTCGGAGAAGGAGACGTTTCTCAGCGGTTTACAGATGGATATCAGCATCGTGCTAATTCGATTGCAATTACTTTTAAAAGCTCTTTCATGAAAATTCCACGTCTACGGACAAACAATGAATTCGACGATTCACGCTATCATCCTTGATCGTGTTCATCGATGTTGTTAATACTTACATTACGAATATTATACTTGGAATTTATTACTATACGTACGTACGTGTTAGAAACCAATAATTTTTACATTAATGTATTTAAACGAAGTTTAACTCTGCTTTTAAAGCACATATCACGAAAGACCAGTTTTAATTGCTCGGCATTTTTTCTTTTTTTTTTTTTGCCTTTTATAATTGATCGTTAGTGAAACAGAAAATGTTCTGCTTTTTAATAGATCACGTTAAAACGTTGGAAATATAGTATCGCGTATACATAATTTGTTACAAAACGATATTGGGTTGTTACTTATTAAAGCGTATAACATTTTGCTATATTACGTCACTTAATATCGGTAATGAAATTTAAATAGAAATTTAAATTGATTTCAAGTGATTAAAATTACAGTTCATTGCTTTTCCTATAAAACTTCAATGAAACGTTAACGTATCCTGCAGAATATTAATAACAGCTTGCATTAAATTAAATGTATCTTTACCTTGTAAAAATAAATAATAAAAAGTTTAAGTGAACCACTGTAAATCGGATATTTTTAACAACAAACACAGCGACGATAAAATAAACCGCCTGTGGACTAAAGAAATTACTCGATTAATTAAAGATACTAATCGACGTTGAAGATGCGTAAAAGGAATTCAAAAGGGACTCACGAAGAATTAATAAAGAAGATGAAAGAAATTGACACTTTGAAATTTCTTAAAATTCGTAATTGATAATTCGATATACAGTTATGAAATATACTATTTCGGAGATCTTATCGAGAATGGCACTCGACTTTACGAATTTTATCGCAATAGTCATATCGGTTAATAAGTGAGAATGTACATACTTACATAGATTCACGACATGGTCGATACTCGTTACTCTCGACTAATTTAACGTGATTACGTGACGGCAGACGGGTCAATAGGAATTTACAGTGTTTGCCGATAGAAATCAAAGCAAGGCACTTAACCGTGTAGACAGACGACAGGCGGTGGAGAGAAGCAACTTGACTGGCACAGAGCACAGGAGAGGGAATATAAGGGAGATGAGAAGAGAGCGAGAAAGGGAATCGCGAAAGATAGACAGAGTGGGAAAAATCCCAGGGAAAGAATCCGGGTTTCATTCGCTAATCAACGAAGATGGAAGCGAAACAGAAGCTGGAATAAGATAATAAAAATGGGGAAATCGGGCGAACGATGAGAAGAGCAAGAGATAAAAGTAAAATAAGAAGAAAGAAAATTAAGGATTCCGACACAGAGCAAGATCGAGAGTGCATAAAGGAGAAAAACATAGTACGGTGGAAGTGCAGAGGCTTTTGGAATTGAGTGGAAAGAGTCACGACCACGACTGCCAGTCAACCGAGCATTCAACTAGTTTGGTCAAGACTTGGCTAGTTGGACAACGAAACACAGCAACGAATCAGAGAGCAACATCAGTTTCTACCGGCTGGTCGAGTAGCCAACTACGTCGGCAGCCAACATAGTTTCCTTCTTTTAATGTCATGTCACTACCTAGAAACGAAACGCGTTAATCTTTTAAGAGTATTGGCTGACCGATCCTTGCCAATTCCCTGGGCAAACCGCTACCACTTCGATTGACCATTCCTTTGAGCTTTATATTGTACGTACACCGACTGGCGATCGCTCTCTGCGCCGACAGAAACGTAAGAAGGTATACTTTATAGTTGGACGATTTATCTGGTAATAACGTCATTTGAATCACGCGAAACCGAATTGCAGTCGAAGACACGCGATACCGTGTAGTTCATCCTATTCGTGCTTCGGGTGGAAGGAGGACAAGTTTAAAATTGGGGTTCATAGAACGTGACACACTTCGATGGCGGTTCTTCCTCCGCGATACTTTAATAAATTTAATCGATGAGGTCGTTCCTTTCGCTACTTTTGCCGAAACTACTACGCAAATTAGATACTCAAAAGCTTGATTTCTCTCGGTAAATCGATTATTATAACGCTTCGTATGGAACGACGCGTCAGGTGTTTCGACATCCTAACAATTACGAGCGTTAATTTTCATCCAATGTACGTACCTACAAATACAGTTACGTGTTACTTTCAAAGCGTTATATTTAAGGGCATTTGGTATATTATTCGTCGAATTCAAGCTCCGAACGCGCGTATTCCCAGAGCAAATGAGTAAATTTCCAAGTAGCTGAGCCAACAGCGCTTCGCATCTTCCTGACAGAAGCGCCATCGAGACGCAACTTTTGCCCTTGGTTCAGCGAGAGAAAGAGCGCAAGAACGAGCGTGTTAATAAGATGACAGGGACGGAGGCGCGTCTCTATAGTCGGTATAGTGTATAGCCGGCTGATTTGAAGTGGTTAGCAAAAGAATACAAGGGGGCGAGACTGCATCAACATAGAGGGTGACCGTACGAGTTTTTGTATTATACGGAGATTATCAACCTGTTCGGTTCCATTTCGAGGGTACACAGAGTGCCACCGGTAGTAGATAGTAGAAGAAACACAGAACGAGCAAAGACGAGGAGCGAGAGAGCGAGCGTAATGTGGCGGCACACGAAGAGAACGAAAGGGGGACGCTTGTAGCTTGTAGCTTGTAGCTTGTAGCGGAGCGAGGAGAGTTGGAAGGGGTCGAGGATGAGGTAGAACGGAGAGGGTCGTCAAGAAGGGGGTTTGTCCCAAGTTGGGGGGTCGCGAATAGAGCATGCAAGCACGCACAGGCTGCATTCCCTTGGGACGAGGCCGCTCTTTATGCTCGATATAATACCGCTCTCAAAACATACACACTTCTCCCGTTCTCTTAACGTGTGTAGTCGGGGAGCGAGCCCGGCTACGCGATAGGTGGGGTTCCTACATCTATGTATGTATATCGTTTCACTGTCTATACCAGTCTATTGTACAACAATACCGCTTCCTACGCTACAGAGCCGCGACTGTACAGCCGACGACTGTACGAACGCGACCCGCACCGGATACGGGATCAAGCCCGTAATTGATTTGAGAATCGCAAACTCGTCTAACGATAAGATGCTCTCCGATTTAGGAAACGAGGGGTCGAATTCTGTTTCTGCTGACTACACGAAGATCACCGTTCCAACTCTCTTTACTTTAACGAAGAAAATCTTTGAATTTTATTGCGCCGATCTGCTTATATTCCACTGGATCGCAATGATCAGACTGCGAACGTTTAGACATTTTTAGCGACTATATATAAAAGATATACACCATGGTATTTATCGTGGCGTTTACGTTCTAATTGCGCAATTAGGCAGGAGTATATCAAATATACGTATTTTTTGCTTGCAAAATGTTTCAAATTTATTATATTTTCTATTGTATTTTGTATTATGCCACTGCTATAAATAATACACATCTTTCGTATCTCCTCAAGAATTTATGTATATCTCTCATTTGACGCGAAATTGCAGGATCTTTATATCTACATGCATAAAAATGTATGCAAGCGAACATACTTGTCTTTCGTATATGTATATATGTGTGTAATATGTACGTACATGCATACCGTGTTATTTTATTAAGTCGTTCTTCTTACTAGGTTGAACTGCAACCTATCGCTCAACTTTATGCGTTCCGTTTCTGTGTATTCTTTATGCGTGAACTTTCATGTTCTATATCGTGACTAATTACAAGGCGATTCCTCGGTCTCGCGTGTCACTGTGAACTTACGTTTCTTTCTATGCATCAGTCACGGCATTTTCTATTCGAGCTGTCTTCGTTATAATTGTTCGTCCAACAATTAATCGCGAACCCCTCGTACTTCCGCGAAATTAACTTCCGTATGACTGAATTTCAACACGCATTTACACGATGTTACAGAGTTTCACTTCAATTGCGACATGACACAGTTTCATTAACGACGCGTTAGGTGCATAGTATATAGAGATAAAACGCTAAGTGATAAGCGTCTTAGGACATCGATTTTTATTTCTAATTTTTGTCTTCTAATGTCCGAAAGATTTATCAGTGAAAAAAGTAATCTCAAATTTATCGTTAGGTTCCTTCGACGAGTTTGGTTCTCGCGTAAATTGCAAACAAAAGAAATACGATCCCAACGTCAAGAATTTTCCACTAATTTTTGCTTTCGTGAAATTCAATTTTCCGAGCTTTATTCTAAAGGCAGTTTACAGTTTATTACAACGAGTAGATATCACCAGTGACAAGAAATATAATCGTAGTATCTATCTATACAATGGCAAATAATATCTCTCAAATCTTTTTATAAATCTTTATGTAAATTCATATTTCTATGAATACAATTATAGAATGTAAACACAGATTTGTTTCCATACATACGTTCCAGACACGCATACTACGTACGGCTACGAGAATCTTTTTGAACATAGTCACGCATTTTTGAAATATGAAAAATTTAGAGACGTTTTAAACACGTAGAGAAGAATATCGTAAGAATCTTAAAAATACCCGTGTGTGTCGTGACTGTCGTGGCAGATAGTCGAAAATGCTTTCATCACCGATACGATACACACGTTGCACGTCTACCGACGAAGAAAACTCCTCGGCGGTCTTATCCTATTACAGTCAAGCTTGCCACTTTCTAGCTAAGTCGAAGACAAGACCCTCCGTTGCTCCCATTTAGTAATCCCCGACGTTGGGCGGGAGTTTACAAGGAATATTTAAGTCTCCGCTAAGCTAGGATTAAACGAAGGCAAACACTTTGATTAGCGGAGACCAGCTTTTGTTTTTGTTACCGCATTGTGTTTTAAATGACGCGGCAATTGGGATTTTAAGATTAACGCCGCGCCGTAACGTTTCCGGATAGTGGTTCCCCATCACCATAGAATAGAATAATAAAAGAAAGATATTCGATCATCGACTTTATCCTTTTATGTTCATTTTATACGTTTCCTGACTGATTTCGTTTTAAAACGAGAACATTGAACGGTGTTACGAGGCTTCTTCTATGGAAACGATTAAAAATCTACAGAATTCTTCTACTACTTACAGTTGTGACACAACTACGCTAATTTCTTTATATAAAAATCGACTTGAATGAATTCTAATTAACTAAAGGGAGAAGCGTAAAATTCTAAGCAACAATTTCGTAGTAGAACGTTCCTGTGATTCGACCGCACAGCGATCTAACCGCCTAATAAAAATGTCTATCGTATTACAGAACTATCGTACTACGTAATTATTAATAATCGTACAATCGTCGAATAATCGAACGAAACAGTTAATCAATGATAAAGAAAGATACGAACTAATTTTTTAATAATATCAATATCTGTCATCTGTACGCGTTAATAAGAATTTAATCGTTGATTATATATCTCGAGTGCGTAGTGTAAATGGCTGTTAGTAAAATTTTGTTTCTTTTAAGGAAGACTTAAATCAATTTCTCCTTACAGGGCGGAAAGGACCGAGTTTAATCTTCCGTACGCAAAACTACAATGTTTTATAATAACGCGGCAACCAAGACAGCGGCGGTATTAAGGGGGAACAAAGTACTCTCCGGCGACGACAAAAAAGTTCATATTTTTTCAATTAAGACGGGCAAGCAAGCGAGGGTAGATTCTCGTCAAGGCAGGAGAGGGTCTTTCGACACCATTAGCGCTCTCGTAAAAATACGAAAGAGCGTCGTGCACGTCGCGCCAACTCTTTCCCACTTAAATATGAGATCAAGGATTAACAGTAACAGTCGCTGCTGCAAGCAGTTGTGTTTAATTTGCTCTCGAACGAACCGAGTTTCGTTCTTCTTCCGCTTAATCCGATTTACCTTTTACCCGCGTATCAGTGGGAATAACGCGAATGTAACTCGATTTCATTACGTGACTACATAATTCTACGATCGTTCGTAAATATGTATACGTGTAAATATATATACACACGCATGGTTGCATTGTTTTCACCCTAATAAACGTTTCTCTTCTTTCATATCATTTTAATATCAGATCTTTATATTTTATTCATATTACGATAAAATACGAGAGGTTCTTATCTATTACTTCGACGAATATAAAATGCTTAAATAATCTATAAGGGCAATTATACTTATCTTCTTCTAATATGTTTTAATATAGTATTTTTACGTTGTTACTAGTTGGTAGTTTGCTTAACCACCAAAGTTAACAAGTTTTTTCTATCGCTTTAACAACGTCGATGGTATTTACTTATTTTTGAACAACTCTTATATCTCATTAAACATTTAATTTAGAAAATCGATTTATCACATTGGTATGCAACTAGATATCTTTTCCAATTCCATTTTAATTTTTATTTGAATCGCGTTTGTCCTTTATTAAAAATTTCATGCAGTCACTGAATGATCGTTGCTTGAAAAATAGATAGCCGAAGCCAGTTGGGTCCATTTTAAATTGCTTCAAAAAAAGCTATTCTCATAAAATTCGCTGATATTTCTCAAGAGTATAACACAGTTTCGAACTTACTTTTTCATTTCTCTTTACATATCGTGCAAACGGCTACTTAACAGCAGTTAATTGTAAATAAAGACTATGGACGAGTGACAAGATAAGTATTAAAAAATTCCTATCAAATTAGATTACTATGAAAACCGTCATCTTCTCGGACTCTTTATAGCAGATTATGTATACGGAAGAATTTCACTCGAATTACCACCGGTGATCACCGACATCTTCGCTTCAGGGAAGAAATTCGTATAACGTAAAAAATTACGACGTACGACAAACTACACATTAGGAAACAACGTACACAAGTACGACAATTCGTACATTCGCGAATCTTTTTACGAATTAGCGAAAGTATATACGCAATTTACGATGTTTGATACGGTTCTTCAATTTCGACGAAGAATCCTACAAGTTAGAAGAGATCGAGAACCGCGAAAAAAGTAGCTGGTCGACAGGTCGAGCTGTCGGAAGACGCAAAGAGATAGTCGAGTATCGGCATCCATACGGCCAGTTGGAAGCTGAGGAGCGGTTTTCGGGCGAGTTAGGAGGGTCGAGAGGGGTGATTGTGTTCTGTATCATGTATAATTCACCGACATAGCTCGGGTCTCGCAGTCTCGCGTCGGCAACTCCTGCGTCGCGTCGTGCCCGTTATATCTGCTGCACCGGCCTCGTACTATACCGTATACAACCTCTCACTGTCACGACATCTTGAATATTTGCCTCTTCTTCCTCCCGCTTTTTTTCTCTCCTTTTCTTCCTTTCCTTTTCCTTTATTCCATTTTTACTCGGTTCCTTGGTCTTTCCAGCTTTTTCTCTCCCGTCCTTGCGTCCGATTTTCCTTATTTCCGCTTTGCGTTGTCCATTCTTCCGGTCACATCGTTCTTTCAGTGCTGTCCCCTTGGTCAATTTTGCGTGTCACAAAGCTCTTCGTATGGCGATGGCGAGCCACGCGGTCGAACAACGTCACATAACTTTGATAATTCCACGACCGGTGCATCATTCATGAGGTGGTCATTGTATCGCAATAACTCCTATGATGATATCGCGGTGTAACGGCTGGTATTCTTGGAAACTTCAAACTTACAACTACCGAGTTTATTCTTCTCTCTTTCGCTCTTTTCTTCCGCATGCGATGTCACGAGGTTGTTTTACGAGATCAGAAAATGGTTGGAAGGCATTGGGAAACGGAAAATTTTCAAACGCCAAGTTCTTTCTTCTCTTCGTGCAAGTCGTGCTTTTTCGTTCCCTCTTTCGTCATCTTATAAACGAACACTGTCGTTATTGCTACCCGAAACCATTTAGCTATCTAACGTCCAATACATGTTCAACGCGTCATTCGCTAAAATATTATTACAAGAATCACGGATTACATCGATGTCGATGTTGTGTCAATTAATGTATTAATGTAATTTTTCTCATTTTTACAATAACGATTACATCTCGCGATTGTCAATAATCAAATCTCTTTGTCGATGGACCTCGCGAAATGCGTTATTCGACGCTTCAATCTGTCAATTCAGTCGGTACCTGAAAATTTGTGTCCTCCGAAATCGACATAGACACGTACGTATAAATAAAAATTACAGACATTACTTAAATTATCCTTTCGAATCTGTTGAAATGTGGAGAATGAATTACATCGATAATCTATAGCGTGATCACTGTATCGTAATTACGGCGCAAAAACGAACGAATTTCCTTCTAGCTCCGGATATCGACGTATTAAACAACCGATCAGTCGCGTAAACTATTTTTGCTAAACTAAATTCTGCTAAATTAAGCCACTCGCGTCACAAACAGGAAAAATCCATCAGAATCGTCTGGATATTCGAATACGATAATGTTTTTAAATCGAGATAGAGAAAAATTGGTAGAAAGCCAATAGGTACATACTTTCGAATGGTCGTTGATCTGGAACGGACGGGTCGAAAAATTAAACTAATCAAATGGAGCCGGAAGGTAAATTGGCTGTTTTCCCCAGGCTATTGGGTCACCGAGAACGAGTGCGCGCATAGTGCACCGGTTAGAACCGCACAAGTGTAGCGATAATATAAACATGATTTGTAACACAAAGGCTACATGGGTTAGGCACGTCTGCCACATGTTCAAACCTGATCGTGAATCGCGAGTGCAGGAGTGTGTCGTGTCAGCGTAGGCTTGTTCGCGTATTGAACGACCCCATATACTCCTCCATCCTTATACGCGCTGTTTACACAAGCAAACAAGCCTTAGGTACCGAACAGTGTTTACATGCTGTACCAATTAATCAGCAGATACTATAAACTCGTTTCCCTCGCGGCTTTTTCCTTCTCAAGTTCTCTTCCGACACTCTACCTACCGCACATATGTACGACAGGTTGTTACGTGCAATGCAAGTGCACCTAAGGATCGCTTATTTGTTACAGCTCGATGCTTCAACTTTGTTCACGATACTTGGCTCTTTCATTTTCGTTGCGAAGAAACTCTTGAAAATTTGCTTAACGCGGGATTTTAAAGTAGAAGGCAAAATTCCGTCGAGATAGAAAAGTTTGCTTCTATTTGTTATTTATGATATAATAAATATATTAGCTCGTATAAATATGGAAAATTCGGACTTTGATTTCCTCAGAAATTATTGATTTTAATCCTAATCCAGCTAATATTATTCGTGCAGTCTTATAAGTTGTAAGTTGTAAGTTATAAATTATATCAGTGTTGGTGAGTTAACTCGTATAACGAGTTCGACGTCAAAGCGAGTAAAATTCTATAAACGAATTTCATAATTTGCAAGTTAATTGTTTGTTTTATGCGACGTTAATCGTGTCCTGCTTCGAAAGTGATATTACCGAAAATATATTCTTGTTAAATAAATAAGTCTGAATTATCACGAGGAAATGTTGCACGTTCCGAATATTAGTGTTACACCGTTATGATTAAAAATAAACATTGAATTTAAAAAGTCCACTTTCTTCGATCGTTTTATAGCGCGACTGGGCCAATATATTCCGAAATCGAGATTGAAGCAATCTTATTCCGTTCGTACTTAAGATCGGAATGCGATAAAATGTTCATAAAAATTTAAGGAAATTAATGTGTGCCAGTATATTGCCTACCTATCTCTATAATCAGATAACTATGGAAAAAAATACGGAAAAGGGAGATAGCTACAAATCGTAAAAATAATTTCGTACGACCTATTTGTGAAGAATCAAGAGGATTGCATTAACCTAATTAATAAGGGGTCGCTAATAGAGTCTATGTTTTGGTTTAAGACAAAGTCACGAAAAGCATCGATATGTATCGTACATCGCTAGGATACTACCCATTAGCCATTTTATGAAAAGCTACGCTATATATGTTTTGAAGTGCGATTTCCTGATTTGGATAAATAATCTTTTTAACGGTCTATTCGTGTTCATGTTATACATTTATAATTCCACACAATACTTGATAGTGACACGACACGCGACGCGACACGTCTGCGTCTATATTCCTTTTACGGAAACACGCTACGAGATTCTATTATCACGCTCCAAACTGTTGTTTATTCGTATAAACAAATAGTATGTTTAAGGCAGCGAGGCGAAAAAGTGCACAGATTCTGCAAAAAATGCTCCCATGAAGAAATGGAACGAGATTTCATCTCGCGCGACATTGAATTTAATCGACCGGATGTGTAGGAAAATGACGGCGACGATCGACGATCGTAAAATCGAAAAGAAATCTTACCAAGCGCCTGTTATTGATTAAGGCGCTAAACTCGGCTGTTTATGATAAGATTAATTAAAAATTACCTATCCGCTGTCGAAATTTTGAGATAAATTTGTCCTGTCGATTTTTCTCCTCCCGTTCGTTTCCTTTCAATTATGTCAACTACTTTAAAAAAATATGAATTAATATACCACGATTCAATCAAGCGTAGCTTCAAATCGATAGGTGTACACTCATTCTTTGCACTCGCTGAACGCGAAATTAAATTGGAAAGCTGTATGTTTCGTACCCTATCCTTTGGAATTTCTGTCGCGTATCGATAGGCATTGCAAGAATCCTCGATGTTAGACATTTGGTAGCAGATCGAACAATTGTTCAATTTGAGTCGACGTGATTTGGTATTTGGTATAGTCGATCGTTCGATAAAAACGACCGTTTAAGCGGATAATATTATAATAATTCTGATTACGTTCGGTCGATTTAGTCGTTTTAATAGGGAGAAATCAAGAAGGGTAAAAAGATACAAATTTATCAATAACATCAAGGTTTATTTTATTATACTATAATATTTATAATTAAATAGGTACTTGGAACAAAGTTGGACACAAAGTATAGTAAATGAGAGTTATGGCACATGATATGTACAGTATGGAGGAAAATCGTTTTCCTTTCTTTTGTTGTACATTGCGCGCAATTTGGTGTATTTTAGAGAACATTCTTCTTCGTTATAGTTTAGTCGTTTAAAGAAATCGGTTTTACCTCACGAAGCTTCGTCTTTACGCGTAATCTACAATTCGTTTCGCTGACTCGCTTTATTTGTTTCAAAGGTGTTTTATTAATTTCCATCGTTCGTCGCATCCTAAATGAAAAATTCGTAGAAGCTATCGTACACTGTGAATCGACAGAGGTTTACAAAGATTCTCTGTGCCATAAAACGACACGAACGATTCTTTCTTACGACAGAATGCGCTATCAATTAAATCGACATACAGAGTAGGTATAGAGTATAGATACTCGAAAGCGAATAGAATTTAACTAGTGGATCAATTATTACATAACAATTTACAAAGGACATTTACGTTCTTGATTATATACAAATTCATAAACGTGTCTACAACGAATACGTACCTAATGGAAAGCTTTACACAAATTAAACGAACGATACGAAAAACTAACCGGTCGTTTTACTAGTCGTCTCAAATAATTCCTCGACTTTACATCGCATCGCCTTAAAACTTAGAACGTTGTTCCAAGTTGCACGCAACATATTTACATAGAAATTCTACAATATCAGGTAATTAAACTAATACTTTTATGATATGTCTTTATTATATTATTATATCGTTCATCGATCATGTTCTTACTCATAAATGGTGTTCGGATACTTTTACAGTACATTTTTGCTAGACTTTGTTATATCTTACAGAATTATATCGCTTCAGACCAAATTCTGTTGGTTCTCTGTACAATGAATTCGTAAAAATGATCCCGTTAACGAAACTTTTCCAACTACGACAAAGAAAATTCTCTGTTTTCCATGTATGTGTATAGATAAAACACAAATCTGAACTGTGTGTATAATTCGTGATCCGTCTATACATACCTATGCAGGTAGATGTGTGTTTTCTTCGATATGCTACGTAAGGTGGGATGTTTTATTACGTGATACGAAACGATGTCTTATCGTCGTTTAATCATATCGTATCGTTTACAAAAACGATACGAAGCTTTCGTTTCAGAAATAAATTTTTAGTCTCGAAACGCGGGAAACATGAAAAAGTTCCTTTATATTTCTACGGAGTAATAAATTTTTCAAAGAGTAGCTATTTTTTCGTTTCGAGATAGATATCCGTTTTAATCGAATCGAAGTCGCGTTTCCATGGTTGTTTCATTCACCGTCAAAATAAATCTGTTAACGCGGAAATAAGAAAAGTAGAAAAAATAAATCACTGATCACGCATACACCTATGAGTAAGATTGAAAGTTTAACAATTCATTTTGGCTTCTTTAGATTTAGTATGAACATTCAATCTAATCGTCGATAGTAATTATTTATACTAATTAATTCTGGTAATGCTTTATATTTTATACAAACCTTTCTTTTATAGCTGTATACGTGTCAACGTAATACTTTTTTGGTTATACATACGTAGTTCTCGATTAAGCACTCGAAACGATAGTCGCTGATACAGCCGACTATTTTAAAAATAAAGAAACAACGCACGTATATGTAATATGTATATTATATACAGAAGAATCTTCGATCTTTTACGCATGTAGGTATACGCGACCACTTTGACGGTTCCCTTATCACTGTCTTGCACTCTTAGCCTTTTGAAAATGCAAATCGAGTATACGTAATGTCAGCATTGGATGATTCACGCAAATTGTGTAAACTTTTTCGATAAACGTCAGTTTAAATACCATTGTTCAATTTTCAGGCAAGGCAAACTTTAGTTTGTTCCGTCATTTTTATTTAACATTGGTCTATATCGTAAATATAACAATTTTTACTTAATATTTAGACAAATTTTACATGGAACTAAGAAAGAAAATAAAACTGTTACACCGAAATAGTAAAAATCCGTAATGTAAAATTTTAATTAACCATCGTCCTAGTAACAGGAGAATTTTTGATAACTTTGTCTCAAATAACAAAATTTATCCGCAACTTGAACGATAGAGACAAGCGTAGTTTGTGATACCATCGTATAGAGATTTTAAGAATCTAAGATAATAGTAACATTTTTAATTTCATTCGAATAGAATCCTTTTTCTCCTAACTCTCGAGTGTTTATTGCCAACTTTTATATATATATATATATATATTTAAATTGCCTCAAAGAAATATAGCCAATTCGACAATCTTCGATAAATCATCCCACGCGCGTGATATGATTACGTTTGTAATTATTGTAAATGTACACGGACATATGTACACAAGGTTCGCAGGATTTATCCACGAGTAAAAAGTTGGAGAACGTTCTCTTGCTCCTTATACCGTTAAATCGGAGAACATACCGGATTGTACATGCATCTCAGTATAACGTAGCTTTTTATTTAGGACTTTGTAAACGTTACTTCGAAGTACAACTTGGCACGCAGAGTACTTAGACGAAAAAGAGGTTTCGAGTTTCTTAGGTTTGTAAATTGTATAATCGAAAGGATGATGTCAGAGGATGACAGCGAAGTAAATCGTTTACCGTTTACAGTTGATAGTTTAGAGTTTAGAGTTTAGAGTTTACAGTGCCACCAAACCCGGCTAATGACGAACTTTTATTTTATATCAACCAACGTCATCTTTGCGACGTCGTCATTTCCTTCCTGAATAACGTAAAACGTAAATTTCTTATCGATTCGTCGTAGATTGCTTTCGTTCTTTGTTCGACGATTTTATATACACGTATGGAAAATACCGCAGACTAAAACTTCTCCTTGTTTCGTTTTAAATAGGTACGCGATTTTCCTCCTTTGTTTATTCGTTTATTTTCTTAAAGATCGTCGAGAATCTCGCGGGGAAAAATGTTCACGGCACATATGTATACCTACTCGCGCCAAACAGCAAGGCTCCTAGATGTACATAGCTTTAGTATGTATAATAATAACTGTTTAAAAGCATATTGCGATATGACTTGTTACCCTGTCTTTAATGTCTACAGAACGCGTCGTCTTGTAAAAGATTCTCGTCTCTGTGCGAACGATCTGGTACGTCGGCGCGAGAGAAATTATCGAGCGAGCTGTTCGAATCGTGTCGTGTTTAATCGTTAATCGGAGACAGAGGGGAGTGAAAGTAGAAAGACTTCTGGATGATGATCGTTACTCGTTACACAAGTAGGTTGGACCGTGCCCTTTTCAGTCGTTCGTTCGCCGGTTCGACTAACGATAAGAATTTTCTGAAAAAGTACTCAAAGGAAAAGAATCTAGCACTCGAAAGAACGGTATACACGTCCGCGTGTTCTTTACGCTATGAATTATCGTTGCTAGCGTCGAACGTTGGTTCGTTTCCTTCCATTGTATTTTACCGAGGCGACGTTGAAACTTTTTCAAACGAAATCGAAAATTACGAAATTAATCTTTCACGCTCGTTGAAAAACGTCGCAGCGAATCGAACATTTTATTCCTTGCTAAGTAGACGCACAATTCGAACGTTAGAACAGAATCGATTCGTTGCTGGATTAAGAGAAAAATCGGAAGATAAACGATGAAAGTTTATTCAGGGCTGTACAAAGTACCTGGATTCACTGATTCTCGACTGGAATGCTGCGTACAGTATACGGCCCTGAGTCTCCTCGTCCCGACAAGCGCCAATAATTGGAAATTGTCGTTATTCAATGGCCTGTTTCTACGACTCGCCTTCTGATCTCCTCTCGTAATTTTCCAATGAATTTAAAATATACAAGTTTTATATATATATACATATATATAACTCCAGAACGAATGTAATAATAGGAAAATAAAGGAGCATACCATCCAACCTTACGAATTTACAAGCTTTGTAAGTATCCGACGAGTATCTATCTGCTGTTGCATGTTTACATATCGGCGATAACCGTGTGTAAAAAAGTCTTTGAAATACTTACAAATTTAATGACTATTAGTCGATGCGACAATAAATAAATAAATAATATATATAATATATACTTACAGATTTATCGGTATCACATCGCGCGTTCCTTGGAACGACAGAGAGATCAACAAAACGTTGACGCGTCGCGCCCCGAACGCTTAATTCGGTTACCTCGTCAGCCTTTACGTACTTATCCGGCCTCGAACTAAATAAAACGATATCGACATACTCCGAAGCATCACAGTAATTGTACACTGGGAATTGTGCACAGTGGGAAACACTGTAATTTTCGAAGGAAACAGACAGGTCGATAGACGCGAATGAAACTACCTACGACAGACTCTGCGATTGTCCGCCTGATTCGAAACGATACTCGTGGAATTGGAATAGTTTGCCAGTGATAAACCGGTCCCTTTTTCAAAGCTGTTTGCCCGAATACACGACGCTTTCTGTCGTCGACGACACGCGACGCGACGCGACACGTCGTTAGACCGTTATTCGGAATACGCGCGAAAGTAAAGTTCGACTGCTGGAACGTATAGTATCTTCCGAGTATATGTAAATGGAACGATGCGTCTGAACGTGTGTATCTGTGAAATGTACGACAGGCGTGACAATGTTGGCCAAATCGAGTCAGAGAGAGAGAGAGAGAGAGAGAGAGAGAGGGAGAGAGAGAATGAGTGAGTGAGAGAGAGAGAGAGAGAGAGAAAGAGAGAGAATGAGCGAGTGAGCGAATGTGAGAAAGAGAGAGACGGGGACAGAGACAGAGACAGAGAGAGACAGAAAGAGAGAGAGAGAGACAAAATAACGAGCAATAACGAATATAATAATCGTAATGATAATTAGTGTCGTTAAACTCTATATTGCACTAAAATCTTCTCTTTTCTCCATTACCTAGTAGAACGGCAATAGACTATTATTCTTCTAGAAAATACCTATCCTCTTACGTATGTACAATTTAAAAATTACTACTATCCTTCCGCTTATATTTTAACTATTACAATGACATATCGCTGTTATCGTCGAACATCCTCGCGGTATTGCTCGGTGCACGCGGCAATTCGAGCCTGATCACGCACTCGGTACACTGACATCCGCGTTTTCGTACTTTCCTCGATCGTTCCTCGACGCCGTTTAGTTCGGCTCTCGATCGATCGACTCGTGATCGGCTCTGGCGTGCACAGTTGTACGAGGATTTCGTCCTTTTTTTTTTTTTTCCTTTTTGGTTTTCGAAACTCACGTTTTAGCGAGTTTCGTTGCCGCAGCAAGGGACAGCGAAATCGGTGAGGAAACAAAAATATAATCGCACCCGCGCCGCGGTCGTGAAATACAGCGAGCAGTTTTTCAAGAACCGGGGGATATCAATTTCTCAGTTTTCGTCGTGCGATCAACCGCGCTTCCGATGTCACACAGAGTCTCGTTGTTTATTATAACTACGCTTCGAATCATGCTGTTCTAGCATCGAAAATATTGCATTTTAATACATATTATATTGATTTGTCTGGAGGTGAAGTTAACCGAACGACGTCGCTTTTTTGGCATTTTCCCTTATCTCTTTCCCTTTTTTTCCTTTTCTTTGCCCTTTCTATTTTTGCTTCCTTTACAAGTAACTTTCGTCGATGCACAGGAAACGCGCGGTTCATCACGAACAATATAAATAAAGTTTATTCGTCGACTAATACTACGGTATTGCTTCAATATGATATGATACAGTCTTTTCACTGATTGTCCAATATCACTACGTAATACATCCTGTTAATCCCTTTTTCCCCTTTCACTCATCACATCGTCTTGCTTTTTCATCTCCGTTCATTCTTCCATCCTCGTTTTCGCGCATTTTACTAATCGATACACCGCGTTGGAACGAATCATCGTCGCAGCCAAATCCGCATATCGTTTGCCATAGAAATACATGAAAATTCTACACAGGTACGATCAACGAATATCGCGATAAAGTATCTAAATATCGTAACAAGACAGGAAAAATTGGTCGCGAATATATTTCGTAAAAGATATAACGTTGCAAATATTACGTATTAATTAAATAAACGCGTAACATCGATATTCGCGATATTTAGAGTCGATAATTATCGTAGACGCAAACAAACGCTAAAAATTCTTTACAAACATTCAACTATGTTTCGATCGATCGGAAAATCTTCTTTTTGTAAAACAGAAATTTGAATCGATCACGCAACGATTTATTTTTATTTCTTCGAGCAACGCGAACGCAACGTTACGTACACAGACGGCGATTCGTAAGAATAAAAGAATTCGTTCCAAAATCGAGTGTATCGACCTTTCACTCTTACTTTTATCATTATCACACACACATACCTCTTTCTCTCTCTTGCTCTAGCTCTTCACTTTTTACACTGCACTGATCGTGACTGATCGTGACTACATATTGCGAGTGTCTTTATTAGGATTAATATCACTTATTTGTTCGGCACGACGTACTCGCGCGTCGTTTTTATAACAATACGTACTTTTATATTTTATGTTTCGAATTGTACTTTTCAAGACGCATCGATGATTATTCGGCTATTTGGTTTTCGTTGTGATCGACTCTTGCCCGTTCGCGAACAATCCTCTTCCTCTTCTTTTGTCTCGTTACGACAGAAATCAGAATTGAAAATTCAAATGTTTCCTGGCCTCTCTAATTTTACAAATACATATTTTACAAATTTTATAAATTAGAATTAGTTACGCGTACGAACGTAAAGTATAAATTATTTTGCAATCCGTTTCTGTATGATTATTTATTCATATAGGTACTTAGAGAAATATATTTTGATATTTTTGGAAGCACTTAATCAAATTATATTTCGTATATGTAATTTCGATAAACAGTTTATAGTCTCCGCTGATCTTTAGTACGTTTATCGATGGAGATCTTCCACGTAAAATATAGAAAGTTCGAAGGCACAAAATTTTATCAAGTTAGAAAATATTGTTTTACGAGGTTATGAACAATTGGAAAATATGACTTTAGATATACGCTAAATTCGGTAACCTTCGAACCTGATTTCCAGTCTACAGAAGTTGGTCTAAAGGTGGGGTACGCTCGTAAACTGTTTTATCGCGATCGTAGCTGATATGCTTCGCAAATTCTATCTCACTTTACAGATGATTTGATCTAGAGATTCCGTAAGGGTTCTTTTATGTCATTTTATACGATATTCTTATGCAACATGTAGCACATTTTCGGTATATAGCATGTAACGTCAGCGATCCTTATTACGTACTTTTATCAAGTTGCTGAATTTTCATCGATTACGTTAGCAGATCTGGCGTTCAGCCCTCTCAACTAAATATTGACTGGTACCGCATACGTGGTAAGATTTTCTTTATTTTCGAATCGCGTGGTTCCAATTTTTGCTTTAGAATCGAAAAGTGGATTTTAATCTTCGCTTCGAACGGCAGAACTTAAAGCTACGATAAACGAAATCGACTCGAATATACTTGAATCTTTACATAGAAGGGAGAAGCATGTTTCTTAACTTAACGCTATAATCGAAAAAATTTGTTTAACGACGAATTAATTGTTATTAATTGCAACGATTAATTTTGTTCCGCGTATCGACAAGAGGAAAATCGTGAACCAGTAAACATTCGAACGACGGTTTGCGAATCTGTTATTCATCGTAATTAGAATGGTAGCGTAAAGTTACGAGTAAGTTAAAATGGCAAAGCGAAGAGGGAAGAGGTTCGTGAATCGATTCGTCAAGCGTCGTCGGTTCCGGTGGAAAATTCGCCGGGAGACTGGAGACGCGTCGAGAACGTCACACGCGCTCGCGCAATGACCGTAAAATATTTCGCATAAAGCCTGTGACAGTCTGACTATCGCTTACTCTTATTTGGCCGCAGCATCGAGCTAATACGTTTGCGATCCGCTTGAAACCGAGAAGTCGTACGCGCATCACTTGCAATTCCAATGACTCCACCGTCAGCAACCACGTAGAACAGTTAACCACGTACTACGTTTAAATTCCATTGCTGGTTACGATTGTACGTATGTACATAATTCCATTCCCACAGCGATCGCGTCTTTCGTGCTCTTATATTGTCCGTTTCTGTTTACGGCCATCCCTGAAACTCGGTCAAGGGTTCTGGTTTAGGCTCGAGACTGGGCAACTGATACGGTCAGTTTTGCTGTCACAAGCCACCCTCGGGTCAATGTTGAGCCGCGAATTTCATGCGCTTCTGCTTCTGCCGTTGGTTGCAAAACCAAACTCTAACCACGTTCTTCTTCAGATCCAGCTTCTCCGCGATCGCGGCGATCTTCTCACCGGACGGCCGTGGTTGCACAGCGAAATACGCCTCCAGAGAACGTTTCTCGGGCGCGGCTATACTCGTTCTCTTTCTTTTCTTCTCGCCGGCTGGTAACACCGACGGAGCGTCGGGATCTCGTCTCTTGTTCTTCGCCTGGGCCTCTGCTTCCTCCAACCACGCTTGCAAGATCGGCTTCAACGCGATCATGTTGTTATGCGATAACGTGAGCGACTCGAACCGACATATCGTGGATTGAGATAGCGCTCCAACGCCTGGTAACTTTAAATTTGCCAAAGCTTTGCCGACATCGGCTTGCGTCACGCCCAGCTTGATGCGTCTCTGTTTGAACCTTTCTGCGAACGCTTCCAACTCTCGTGGATCTGTGTCTGCATCGGGATGAAGACCCGCGGCCGCGGCTGCCGCTGCTGCCGCCGCCATCGCTGGATGATGATGAGCCGGATGTGGTACGCTACCTCCGCCGCCGCCCAAGTTTCCGTGATGATGATGATGGCCCATCATTCCGTTCATCCCGCCGTAAACCGAGGGACCATGAATTCCAGCATGATGACCTGGTCCACCGCCGGTATTCTCTGACATTGGCGTCAACGTGGTCATTGAGTTTGCTGGATCCAACATGTCCAGACTCTCCATTCCTGGATGGCTCATCTGTAAAATATAATTTGCGTATTTTTTACTCGTAAAGCGTGCTGTCGGTTAAGTTAATACGTTTCGTACGCTTCTTGCTTTTTCATTGGATATTTTGTAAAACGAGATCGACGCGTGCTACTCGAACATCGAATAACGAGAATTTTAAGTATGTATAATTCCACTGCGATACGCTTCACCGCTGTGCAAGAGAAACAAGAAATTAAGCGAATAGTTGGAAAACGTATCGGTTAATGGCAACGGTCGGATATTACTGCGAAATATTTCTAACAAATACACCGTGATACGAACTAACAATTTCTCCAACATCGGTATAAAATCTCGTTATACCTGTATAAAACTAAACGAGTATCTTGTACGTATTTACATTATTTTATAACGTTCGTTAACAAAAATGAAACGTTCAGGGATGAAAGAATCCTGTTCTAATTACTAGCAGCCATGCGATAAAATATTCCAAGCTTTCTTTTATAGGCGTACAAATTTCATAATCACGCAAAATCAATAATCGTAACAACGTAACTTAAACCAGCAGTTGTGAAAAATGAATCGAACTCGGCTCGTAAAATATTTCGAGCACGAGAGGGCGGCACGTCCACGGCTGTTTAAAAATCAAGATCTTTGAGCAGAAATTGTACGGTAACGTGGTTACGCGATTCTACCAATTAACATTGTTAAAAGGAAAGAACGAATGAAACCAACGGGGGCCACGAGAGATAGAAAGGGACGAGGACACGGAGATGAAGAGAGAACGTGTACAAACTAGCACGCACAATTATGCAGCACGTGCCGTGGTCGTCGCGTCGCGTCGCGTCGTCGCGAGCGCAGTGTGCACGACCCCTTACAAATTATTTATGAGCTCCCTTCGTATTTTTTCCCGTAGAAAGTGACGCCACGTCAGGTACCGTTTGCGTTCTTTGTTTTCTCAAACCTACGTATCCAAATATCCACCTTTTCCTTAAACCAATACGAAATATGTACGTTAATACGTACGCGCTAACGTCCACTCCTCTGCAGAGGAGATGCACCTGTCAAGGTCGACGTATCGCGCGGCATCCATTCATTCCCAGGAGTATCGTATTGCCGATAGTGGAAATCGTAAATGTGTCATCAGGATTTAGGCTCGAGAGTAGCTTTAGCGACTCTGAGTGGCGATACTTTCAGGGACTACCGGGTTTCTAAGAGTCGCGGATGTTGTAGTTTGTCGGGATGCCGACAAAAGGCCCCATACTCTCTGACGCTCGTTGTCGAGGGTCGTGTGGGCGATGATTCGGCGTCACAACGTTCCGTAGCAAGTGGAAAACGATAAGAGATTTCTAGCAGGGTTTGGTCAGGCAATGGGGAGGAAGAAGATCGAGGATCGAGGCCGATCGGGAGTGAAAAAAAGATTGAAATATATTTGGGCTTCTATTTAGTCGCTTTTTACTTGTATCTGTTATTTGTGTCTTTGTTAATGTCTGGATTTTATGTCGTTTCGTGAGCAAAGAATACTATTTTAACAATACGTTCAAAGATACCTTTTACTCTTAAAGATATCTTTTAACCGGAGAAAGTTTGAAAAAAAAGGCAAAGATATAGCTAGCACGCTGCTATATCGGAATTTCTGAATATCGAGGAAAGAAACGCGACGCCAGAACGTAGAAACCCCGCTCGATGGCTTCGTACTCTTTTAGAATCCTAGGACCGCAAAGATATAGGGGAAAGGTCGTAAAAGCGGAAGGTCCGCGTATAAATCGGCAAAAAATGCGGCGAGTGTGGTTGCGATTGGTGCTCGCGCGAACATGCGCCTACGCCTACGGGACGTTTGCGTAACGTTGTACACAGGGCGTGACGCGTATGCGTAGGAGTAGGATCGCGCGTTCGTGTGTACGCAACATTTATTCTCACGAGAATATGCAGCGTAGCGAGCTAACTGGATGGCACGGTTTCAGTCCAGGGGTGCTCTGGAATAGCATAGTTACATCAGAAATGCAGGGGCTTGCGGGTGGTGGCGCGAAAGAGCGAGAAGGAAAGCACGTTGGAAGAGGATAGTTGCAAATATGGAGTGAGCGAAGGACTAGCCCAGGGGCGTATATGGTAGGGCCCTAGAGACCCGCGCAATATTTCATCATTATGCTGACACGACGCGACGCGACACGACGGTAGGGTTAGCCGACTCTCTCGTTCCTTCTCTCTCGAATACGTGCCCCTGTTTTTCTCTTCTTTACCCTTGCTCCGTTGTATCTACGTTGTACGGCCTATCGTTCGTCACGATTCTTTCCCCTTGCTCTTTTCCCTTTGACTCGGTCCGCACCCCAAAGCTTGTGCCAATGACACAAAACTCGTTACATGCGTTCGTGAACGTAATACGTTGCGCGTTAGGCAAGCCTGCAGCAACACTACCCGTTATTGAATTCGTCAACCTCGCGTATAAAAACAGACTTTATGGGACACTTGCCGTTTGACCATCTGTATGGGAGATTCGCGGCTGGGAGAACGGGACAGAGAGAAAGAGCTGTAAGCGGCAGAACGGGGCTCGTCGTTCACTCGTCGTGCCACCGCACTGCGGGAAGCCAGATCTCCGATCTATACACCCACTTCATGGTCAACGAATATTCTAGCGACTAATAATAGTCAGCCGATTTCCAGCGGGTCGATGAAACGAATACTCTCGCGTTCGCTGTTACGGTTGATCTATCTTCGATCAGTTTGCCAACATTGTACAACGACCTTTTTCCGCCTAGGTAATGTTTTTGAATAAAATAATGCTTTTCTATCGGATTTATCGATTTATCGGTTTATTTATCGACCACTTGTCAGGACGAGTTTTTAAACAACCGAATTATTCTTATTTTCTGTTTCGTTCCTATACCGGGCTGCGTTTAACCGTTTCTTCGATTCATTTTGTACGAACGACAAAATATCTTTACATCCACGTAAATAATATCTGTTTAACGCGAAGCAATATTTTTATTAATAACTGTTGAAACGTATCGGTACGATACATGTACACGTAAGATATTTCTAACGCGTGGATAAAGCCTTTGGAAGATTTTAACGCGAAAGTATAAGCAACGAGATAGAGGACTCTATGGAAGCTGTTATAAAAATGTATTATTCCGAGCAGGAATACGTTAATCGGTGACGTTTTTATAGAAATATTTCATTCGGATAATGGATAGATTACGAATATAACAATATTGCAATCGAATATATTTTTCAGCTTTAATATGCATTTGCATTTGGAAAACGCATTTGGAAAACGATGCATAAATAAAAGCAGGTAAAACGTATGCGTGTTTTAATCGTACTACACCTACTTCATACATCTTTGAATAACTCATAACTACATACATATATATATGTGTTTGTGTATATATATATTAGCGTCATTATCGTTTTTTTGGATATCGTTAAAAAATTTTCTGACTTTATTCTTTTAATCTGAAATTCACGAAATATGGTCGATTTTACTCGCTATAAGAGAAATCGCGAGAATGCTGACCGTATAATAGATACATCGTGGTCGTCAAGTTGTCGAATTTCGAAATTACGTATATCGTGGCAATGATCGAGACATTGAGAATGAGATAATTGCTCGTGTAGTAGTTACATACATAAATACGTTTCTTACGCACTGGAATTTCGGCAGCGAACCCGATGTGGGATTGGTAACATGAAAAGGAAATTCTGTCAAAATTGATTGCGTTACGCCCAGCGTGTTACGAATCGTCCCAATGGCGAGATAACGTACGAGCAACGCCCCTAAACTCGAGAAGATCATTCCGGGTCGCTGAACATTGCTCGATTCACCCTACTGCCATGCTATCATCCGCTCATCGGCCTCAGATTGCTTGTATTAGCATAAAAACCCCGGGACGACACGGAGCAAATTGTAATCGAATTAATGGCACGTTCCTAGCTCTTTCGCGTGTCTGTCTTTCTAAGTGATTAATTCTTTATTCATAATTTTATAAACAATAGGTATCTAGGCATACAGATTCGTGTAGTACGATATACAGGTTTGTATCTTTGTGCGTCTTCCTTGGTCGAATCTTTCATTGTGAATATCACGGGGAATTGACGTTTTATTGTCGCGTGTATTTTTATTGTTTACTTATTTACCGATAAGAATAAAAAAAAATGTTAACGTTAAAGGGGTGATTTTCCAGATATTTTCCATAGATTTGACGTTGCGTATGACGCGTGAATTATATTACATCTATACTTTAATATTATTCTAACTGTTCGCGTATCAAAAATTTTATCGTTTAGCGATCGTTTCACATGGAAAATATATATTTTATAGATCAGTTCACGATAACAAACGTTAAAATCGTACGTTCGAAGGTGTACAATTACTCACGCGTATCGAATTATGGGAAATATCAATGATTAAAATATCAAAATGAAAACTGTTGCTCGTATCGCGAAAGATGTTAATAAAAAATCGGTAGGGTTGAATTTTTTAATTGGCGGGTTAATTATAAATCATAATTAATTGCTACGCGTAATTAATTATTGTCGGTGGTTTTAAGCCGTCCTCGAAACTCGTTGCATTTTATAATCGTACTCGAACGATGAATTTTGCATGTCGACGTTATTGTTTCGGTACACTTCATTACGATAATTGTTTCACCGATAAACTTCGTCATTGGTAACAACATTAAGTTTTAACAAATTATCGTGCCTCCGAGGCCACGTACGATATACAATTAGTCCGTTTCGTAATTCATTCCAGTCTGGATGTAACCACAGACTTTACTCCGTTTTATCGTCGTCTTTGTCGAAATACAATACGAAAAATATTCCTGATCGAGAAGAGCCAAGCGTTAATAGGATTATCGTTAAGAAGGAGAAAAATTTGCGATTATTATTAACAGTAATAATGGCAAATTATCGTGATTTTAATCCCAAAACGTTCCATAACATTTTTTATCCCTGATATTTATTTACATAGGTATCTACTGTCACCTTTTGGAAAATGACATTAGAAAGCAACATTAAGAATCCTTACGGTCCTTTTCGAATGCCTCTGTTTCGTTCCTTTATACCTCTGCATATCCGACACCTCTGCTATTATCAGGTATTACTTTCTCTTTTGTAAACGATTAGCGACACTTTTATTTTATTACTAAAATTTATTACAATTTTACTACGTAAAAGTACTATAAGAAATTTGAGGAGTAGAACAAGTCTATCGTACAATACGGTAAATAGAAATTACAATGTTGTACTTTAACGCTACAAGTGTGCGTTATCATATCGGATACGATATAGGTATGTTAATTCTTCGTACTTGAAAACGAAAGAAACTCTGACGCCTCAGCGTTGAATCAAATATTATAAATAATTCATTGTTCCACGAAATAGATTATTACGTTCTTTCTTAAGTATCTTAAATCCTTAAAAAATAATAGCGTTCGTCTACAAAATATAAGAGATTAACGCTCGAAAACAAATTAAACTTCAAACTTGGATCGATCGATAACGGGCAAGAGTGTGACCAACAAATCAAAGTAGTCGATATACAGTCGGTATACTGACACAGTTCGATACATTTTTTTAAATAGTAATCGCGTACTTACTACAAATATAAAGCTCAAGAGACAAAATTATACCGATGTGACAATATCTTTGTAACCGACTGTACATACGTATTTTCATATACGATGTATTGAAATAGCAATAAACTATTCAAAATAACGAGAACATAACCGTACGATAACGTTAATAACAAAATAAACGAGAATCTATACTTTCGTCAACGAAACTAATATTTTGAAAGAAAAAGAATCGGTACGAGTATAGTATTGCGAAAAATGCAGACTCACAAAGAGGTGTGAATGTACCTGATGATGTGGCCGGTTATTTGGATGGGGGGTTGGCATGTGGGTTCCATGATGATAGACGGAAACAGGGTCGTGCTTCAAAGGCATTGGGGTGCCCGCGTTGTGTTTTCCCAAATCCGCCGCCAAAGCCTCCGCCCTCGAAAGTAAGCCGTCTTGTAGACCGCTGTTCAGTCCCCCGAATAAGTCACCCTGAAACGTTAAAAACGACACGTGACACTGATTGAAGAATTAGGGATCATGCATCGGACGTAACAGAATTTTCGAGAAAACGTTTCGTCTTCTTAAACGAATTTATATCGCGTCTTATCGTTACAGCGTATCTCCTAACGTCGTTCGCGTTGATACGACGTTGGCAATGGGACTACGATTTACAGAGATCCAAGTTCGACGAGGTGTGTAAACCAGATGCTGCGTTATCAAGGATACTTTGCACACTTAACGTACCTTCGCTACAAAAATTATATAATAATTAAAAATATACATTGAAAAATCGTTTTTGAACGTAATAAGATATTACACGTCTTATTAATAAAATTTAGCTTCGAACTTTTATTTCCTTCCTGTCGGGCATAAGAATGATCGTGAAACAACATCAATTTCTGTTTTATTTTCATGTATTCAGTTTTTGTTCTACTTGAAACATTTCAAATGTTAACAACATCAATTTCTGTTTTGTTTTCATGTATTCAGTTTTTGTTCTACTTGAAACATTTCAAATGTTTCAGTTTACGAGCCTAGAGAATCTTATGGAACATTTTACGGTAATGGTTCAAAGATACGTATAATCTTCGAGTTGTCACTTTTGTAGCAAGGGGGCGATATGTAAGAATTTTGTACGTGGTTCTGAAAATTTAGTTCGATAAACAGAGGACAATTGGTTTTATCGTGCAATGTTCCGGTCGAAAGTTGCTACTCAATGTCAGTTTCTGGTGAAAAAAGTATGCGGTGCTTTTGTATAAAAGTATCCAGTCAGAGGTCACTCCATGTGCTCAACATGGCCGTGCGATCGATATTCTAAAAATAGTTTTAACGCTGGAAACTTGGATTTAGGTTTTGCCGGATTTTTCAAGTGTACGATGTACGAGCGTAATTATCAATTTTTATATCAATTAATGTAATTATTACCTTATTATTACAATAATATCACTAATTTCTTAATAACGGGTATTTGCTAGAAATTAACTTGAGTCATTTTCTCATAATGAAACTATTAATTTGTTCAATTTTTTTAATGAAACTAAAAATTTTTTTGAAAAAGAGCTACTTTTTAAACATAAATTTTCATAGAGATGCAAAATATCTGACATTGTATCGGGTAATATTTAATCATTCTTTGATTATTAAGAAAATTTTGATATTACACTCGACGAATCATCCGCGTTATAAGTTTCGAATTTTTGCATTTTGTATCTTTATATATTTTCTGTTTATTTGTAAGCATAGTACGATTAAGCAAAGATACATACGTACAAGGGCGTACATAATACTAGATTACGATTCACCCGGTTAAGTTGATGTTATTTCAAAAGTGGTTACGCGTGACGTATGAGATTTGCTAATCGTGTTCGTCTGCCTGTCAAATGTTGCTGGGGCTGCTGGACGGAATATTTTAGGGTCAAAGTGTTACTAAAATTGAACGAGACCTAGGGTCCGACATACTGTGTATTCCTATGTTTGAGAACAGGTCTTTCACAAACATATAGTTAGCGATAACACAAGTAACTTAATATTTTTGCACTTTTATGCCTATCGTGAAAGCACAAGCGGCATTTAGAGTTCAAACGTTAATCAAATTTTTAAAAACGCATCTAGACACAATTTTATACATATACAAATAAGTTACGTATATGTTTAAAAATACCTTTTACCTCTGATGATATTTTTCCTATTCCTATTACCTTTGCTTAAAATAATGGCACGAGGAAAATT
The DNA here is from genome assembly GCF_905332965.1 of Bombus pascuorum. Classification (NCBI taxonomy): domain Eukaryota; kingdom Metazoa; phylum Arthropoda; class Insecta; order Hymenoptera; family Apidae; genus Bombus; species Bombus pascuorum. The sequence continues at coordinate 928,886 of NC_083488.1, read as the reverse complement.
TTCAGCTAAATTAAAAAGATCTTCAATTTTCAAACTTATCGTTAACAAAGAGTATACGATAATAAATACGGATTTAAATAATAAGATTTAAATAAGGCGAACGATAGAATATGATTTCGTTATCAGTGTACATTTTCGAATTGGATGATAAAAGTGTTTCTTCTTTTACGACGAATAACGATAATGAAGTAGCTAGAGCTGAAAGGTTTAATGAAATTTCTTTTTCCGACGTCATATTAATAGCAGTTGTGACGCGAATTTATGGTTTCGTTTTGTCCAGATACGCTTCTATGTCGTGGCAATCGATATTATATGGGACATTTTGCGTCAGCCGCATCTGTCACTCACGGCACATTACAAGGTTCGGCTACCACACGAGCAATATCGTCACGTTATTCGAGGAAAATCGAAATATCCGTAACGCGATGCAATTCCAAACTTTTGTAAAGACGAAGTCATCAAAAGCTCGTTTCTCGATACGAAAGGTTTCGCTTTATACGATTTATTTGATCAGATTCGCTATTTATTGTTCGATCGTGACAGGTGCTATGCACCTTTTTTTATCGACGCTTTATATGTTTATCGTTGGAATACAACGATATTACACGCATAGGCACAAATACTCTTACACAGGCACCCGCACAGGCATTTGAACAGGACACTTACACAGGTCATACTCGTTACTGTATAGAGAGTGGGGTTCAAAATATTTAATGGATCATGGGTCACTACCTACGTCTAGTAACTGGCCAATAATCAACGATTCTTGCATACCTTGTTAATTGTATCAATCGCTTATATACATTTGGTTCTGTATTTCTGTTTAATAACACGAACATTGTGTCTTCCACGGATTATTGATCTTAACTTTAAGATTAAATTCTGACATTTACTAAAGATCAAGATATTTTTATCTATAAATTTATATGAAGAAATTTTTGTTAGAAAATCGACCATGTAAATGCACACTTTTTTGTAAAAGTAAACAACTTGCAACGCGTATTAAACTGCGTAAGAAGAGTTTCTAGTTTGAAGTACTCGATTTAAAAATTTATTGCTTTTATCTGTTTTTAATTAACGTGGAAAAAGATCTTTGATTAGAAATAGAAATCTACGACAGATGGACGGTAGAGATTAATTCATGGAATAAACAACGGTGTTTTGTGCACGCTTGTGTGAAGTAACGTTTAATTAAAAATTCGAAATACAAGATTCTAATTCATCGTTTCGATCGAAAGTTGAAATTCAAAGTTGGAACGAAAAATTCAAATAGCATACGAGCTGTTATTTTTTGGGAAACGTTCGTAATTATATCCGTATAGAATTTGCGATTCTAATTGTCTTACTTATCGAGATTTTCTTTCAACGCACTTCGAAAATAGAATATCTTCAAATAGCATTATTGATTTCTCGGCATCACTTGGAAAACGTGGCCATTGCTTTATTAAATATCGATAAAGGAGGATTCATTGTCAAAACAATTTAGCGGGAATTCTCCGCGGCGCGTACGCTTTCATCAAGTTTGTATGAATCCGTTGCGTTGCAACCAATTGCCATCAACGAGTCGTTTCTCATTCGGTAATGGGAAATATCGAAAATCAAGTATCAAGCGTTTTCAAAATATTCCGTAATTTATGAAATATCAAACATTTTTCCATTCCTTCGCTTCGAATTATTAGCTGGAGATTTAATTTGTCGGAATATTCGATTTAATTTATCAAGAAACGATTGACATTCCTTCGATGTGTTAACGCACAGATCACAAAGCGTTTACGGTTTGCGATTTATCTACGGTTTGGCACGAAAGAAATTTATCAGGAAAATAGCAATTAAAAATTTACGAGAGCAAATTATCGTAACAGTTATTGAAATGTCAATAGTTAGATACGTTCGGCGTAGCGAGGTTAAAAACGATTCACTATCCACTTATTTCATTATAAACTGCGATGTCCGCATCGGCCGATCAATGTTTCATGCGAAAACCACCATCGTGCTTCAACGCTTCGATTATTTATGAACTCCTTGTGTCTTTGTCGGGTACGTGTACCTACTATCTGTCCGTCTGTCTGTCCGTCTGTCTATCCGTCTGTCTGTAGGTTACTGAACTACCGCCACTTTTTCTAATTTCCAACTTCTTCCTTGTGCTTTTCGCCTTTCGTATCGTAAAATTGCCATTTGCCGAGTACCTCGCTTTTAAACCTGCAAACGATGCATTCATCTTCATAGACGGTTCTAGGGAATAATTAAAGATCGGTATTTGTAGGATGGCGCGAGTTCTTTAAAATAATGATTTCTTATTATTCGTTGCTCTATTAAAATGTAATATCGTCGGTGTATAGGTAAGATGTACACATGACGTAAAATAAGTGTGTGGCAAGCAATTTTTGATAAATCGAAAATGAGATGAACGCTTGTACAATTTTTAAAAGTTCAATGCATATTTTATTCTTCAAATAGATTTTATTATTGGTAGATATGTAAATTAGAAATTTCGAAAGAAAGACAGAAATAGAAATAGAAGTAGGAATAGAAATAGAAATAGAAATAGAAATAGAAATAGAAATAGATATAGAGATAGAAATAGAAATTTTTCATTTTAAACGAATAAAAGTTTGTTATTTTAAATAAAAAATATTTCTTAACATATAGAAATTTGAGAAATATCGCAAAGAGATTAATAAGCACGTGATTTTTTTATCGCCATAAAACATTATTACTTTATTACGATGAAGCACTTAGGCCATTCGTTGCGTCATACATGGTATTGTTCATGAAGACGAATGCTTCACCTAAACGAAGTTTTAACAGGACGATAAATCCTAAATTGCGCTTTCTCTTCAAGTGCGCAGGAAGAATCCCAATTTGGGGCGAGTTTAACCTCGCAGTTCTTATACGTACATGTGTGTGCACGTAGATGAATCTAAGGGGCGATCCGTTTGAACGTGAATCACGTGTTATCAAAATTATGTGAATCGCAATCAAGACGTTTTCTTTCGCAATTTACTTTATTTATGTAGTATTAAAACGTTGTTCGTATATTGGTACGTATCTACAGTTAAATTATAATATTCTTCTTGTTAAATAAAACGACGATGTAATTCGTACATTTATGTATCTTCGCATCTATGTAAAATTAGCCCCTTGCATTCGGCATATTTTCCACTTTTTTATTTATCTTCTCTTCGAGGAGACACATATGTTTAAAAAATTTGAAGCTCGTCTAATTTTGTTCTGTATAATCGGCAAAGTAATCTCTTTGCGTCCCTTTAAAGAGAACACCCGAGCTGTTTGTTACATTTACGATGTCCTCTCAGAGAGGACAACCGAGTAAAAAAGGGTAAAAGAACCATAATTTCGTACGTTTCGGTGAAGATATTTTGTACGTTCGTATATGTAATTCCAATCGAATAAAAGATAGTTTTTAGCTTTTCCATATCGTTAGCTATATGACATGTACAGATGTAAAGCGCAAAACCTATAACTTTGATTAATAATTTCTCCGCAAGTATAGAATAACGAATCTAAACATTCGTATCTTACAAAAATGTTATCAGAAGACTTTTATTCTATCCTTTGATCGACGATCTGTCATATTGCTTCGTCGCAACCGGCTCGCGATACTCTCAACAATTGATTCTATTGCGAATTTAAACGATTCTACGTAGAATTTATTATGGAAACGCATTTCTTCAAATAAATGACTATATGAGCAAGAAACGGCCCCATTTATCCTTCCCGATTCTTCGTACGCTGTACATTGTGCGCTGTACGGCCAATACACACGCGCGCAGTAGTTTTTCCAAGACTTGGCCAGACAGCTAGGGGCAGGGATGAGAAAAGCGACGACTACGCCGAGCAACGGATACAGATTGCTCTTGTTAGCCGCCTAGTTAGCAGCTCGTGCAGTTGTTTAGCAAAGTTTCTACGGAGTCCCCCTTCGAGCTCGATTCTGTAGGTCCCCATGGTTAATAGAGTCATTTTTCCGAGCTGCCTGCGGCCAACCCACCCGTTAAATACGTCTTCCAGCGGCGGCACGTTAAAGATTAGCCAATTACAATTGAATTATCGCGCCCCAACGGCCGTCCGCGTAATTTATCTGCTCGAGCTTATTCGCGAGAAACCGGGAATGATTAAGCTCGTAACGTAGTACGCGAGACGACGTATTATTATACATCAGCCTCCTTTTCCGTTTAATCTACCACCGGGCTTTACAATTCTCCCATTTTAAACGATTACGATTACAGTGTACGAGTCGAGGAGACTCGAGTTACGTTCGAGGAAATATCACAAAGTATAGCTACCTTCTTTTCTCGTTTTACGAGCGAAGAGAAGTAGCGGAGAGTTCCTGGAACGTTTGATAGATATTAGGTCGGTAGTCAGTGCATAATAACGCGAAACGTTGTCTTTCAAATAAAATCACAGTTTTATTTTTATTTTTCTTTTTTTCAAAATATCCGTGCATTTAGTCAAAGAAACGTCTATACGACTCGTTGCATATTCCCAGTCTAACTAATTTCGTTATACCGAATTTATAGGAATTATCAGTTTTTCAAATAAAAAGCTCTTAGAGCGGAGCTATTACAATTTCTTCGTTTTCACTTCTTTTTTAAATAATTTATGCATCAAAAAGTTGTCTTTAATCTTCCCAAGACTTACTTTACTTTACTCTTTCCCAAATTTAAGCTGCTATTGCTGAGATACTCGTGTAGTTTATAGGTTTCTGATATACTATAAGCGTTTGGAAAAATGATTTTTCTTAATTCATACTTCGTTATTCTCTAGCGTTGCCGAATATATCGCTTGGATTTTTATAGAGCTTCTTCACAGTCTGAAGTAAGTTTTTATGTCTTCGATTTTTATACATTGACAATGAACGTTTCTTAGTGTCTTTGTATCGGTAATTTGTGCTCTTTTCGACGGTTTACGTCTCGATTTGACGATGACAGCTGATACCTAACGTACGTGTGCCTTCGTTCAGGAATAATAGATAGACATTTATTACAAACATACGATTAGTAAAATTCTGATACACAGCACTTATAGCGATCTTAAACGTACACCGAAGACCGTTTCGCGCGAAATGGTATTCGTATTTTATTTCAGAGAACACGGGACTATTTAGAAGCTAAGCGTTGACGCGTGTCTTCGTTTTTCAATCGTGTAGAAGCAAACTAAATACGATTCTTCGATCGTTGCACGACCGAAAGTACGTAGGAACTCGGTGATTCTTTGCAGTTGGTGGCCGTATAACCGACGTTCTGGCCAAATATTCATTAAAGTTTTTCACCACTCTATCCGTCATTCCATGATACAATCCAATTTTATCTATTATGCAGGGTGTTTCGTATTGAAAAAGAGTAAACCGCCATTGTCAAAATGAAATAAAGTGCATAAATAAAATAAGCGGGCCAGAATGCTAAGGTGAATGGAATACAACTCGATGCAGTTGAACATAACATACACATTCATGACTATATAATGCGTGTACATTGTACGTACGTATGTAGTTCTGTTTTCCATCGCGCTTCTGCAATCGAATAGAGGCTCGAGCTTTAAAATAAAGACGATAAAAGATTCAGTAGCCGAGAATACGTAATACGATGAAAATTGACTCTTTCGTCCAATTTCACTGTATCAATCATCAAAATGTTAACGATAAAAGTAATTTTTAGATTTTTTCTTTTAATCTTTACGCTTTGCGATATTCAACAGTTTTAGCGAGGAAAAGAACGTGAAGTAATAGGGGACTTTGACCAGATACTACGTCGAACTATGCCACGAGAGAGACTTTTATCCCGTTCGATGTCGTCGGCTCGAGCGGTGATCTGAAAGTGAAGTCGTGGTCGTAGTCGTACGATCGGCGTGGCGCAACGCGGCGTCGCGTTGCCTAAATCCTAAACCTAACAATAAGACCGAAACTCTGTCGCGTCTTTCCTTAACCCTGCGCAGTCCTGCTTTTCTCGCCTCGAAGATTCACAGTTCGCAGGGCGGCACAGAGCAAAAGTCGACGCGTGACAGCAGGCGCGTATAGGCGTATCCTAATTCTCTTCGATGCACATAATGATATTTATTTATGAAATATTATAAAACAATTTATAATATTATAAATGTCCGATACCGGATACTAGATATACACTCTTCGTTGTACGTACATGTAATTTGTTTTCATTCTCTACTACATTTTTAAAACTTCTTGTAATCTGTGTGTGTGTATGTGTGTTCGTGTATTCTGTATAGAACAAGTATCGAATTACTCGTACTCTATAGAGCTTATAAGCCCTGAGAATTCTTTTTACGTCAGAGTCGTACAATTTTACTCCAAGTCCTTTCATCTACCAATTTCCTTTCGATCTCCTTTATTTTAATACGAGTATATTTAACAGCGATAAAGATGATGCGAAGTATTTGCGAAGAGAATAGACGAGTATTTCCTATTTGTTAAGGTTATTCGGTGTATGTGGAATTAAAGAAACGCGTGGGTAAATTGTAAGGTTGTGAATATTAAAGTACAAAGTGTGGAATACGATGTAAGCTGGTCCAGATCCTCACGCTAGCAATGTTACCCTGAGACTAAAAGAACCCTGAAGCCAACGTCGCACGTGTACCGCTTATGGTCTGTCATAGACGCATTCTTTTGTTTTTTTTTTTTTAAATCGTTTATTTTGCCAAGATTTGTTTTTTTTATACATTTTTGAAATTCACAATAAACAATGAATTTGAGTAAAATGTGTTACGCATTCCTTTGTCTATGCGCTATCGATGACCTTAGCGCTTGAGAAAACCGAAGACCAGATGTAGAGTTCTCTTAGAAGTGGCGATCACTTCGACACTATTTTTTAAGAGATGAAACATCTTTCAGCCACGTATGATATACGTATGATTTAAATAACAGTTGGAAAAATAGCTGATTATTTGTCACGATATTACGATTGGACCTTGGTGCTTTTAATGGAAAGAAAATTCCAGCAACGTTTCCAATTCCGATACTAAGCTTGCTCTACGTTCGAGAAAGTTGTGTTCCAAGTAAAAGTCGGTTACAACTCGCAAGAAGAGTAGCGCACTTGCTCGACGTACGAGACTAATTGTTTGCTTCGAAATTGAATTCCAACTGTGCATGCTAGGAAATTGGAATTCGAGCTGTGTACATTCCGGCGCGTAATATTTTTTTAGTTACTTTCTCGCTAACATTTTCCTGTCAGAAAATTTGGCATATTCTATCTGTCGTAATACTCGTAAACTACCCAAGTTTTGTCTTTCAGATAATTTCAAAGCACGAAAGAGATCCAATTATGCGTTGAAATTTATTTGTTCGATCAATCGTTTAATATATAATGTAATTGCAAATGAAAAATGTTTTAATACCGTACAAACTACTTAAAAGCTACATCTTATCTTGTACATTTTCTGTTAATAATCTCACTGAAGCCGTCTGAAATCGTCTACAAAGATTATAAGTAATTTTAAACGATCAAAATTTCTCTACGATTTATCCAATTTATTCTACCATATTTTCTATTTGATTAAAGATATAAACTCTTAATGAATTTTCACCTGTCGATATTAACTCGATTTTATTAATATACGTCACAATATCGTTACGTTATAATTCGTCGCAGATTAATCTGATATCTTGACGGAGTATTTATCGTAGCGGGAACCAGCCAACAAACGCATTTGCGGAAGAAACTTCGAGTCTTATCGTTAGAAACGGTAATGAAATTCTCTTTGAAATCTTACGAAAGGAACAAATCCTAAACAACGATACGTCATTTACGCTTGTTTACAATTCTGTAATTCATAGGAAAAAGAAAACCAGCGACAAACGCAGAAAGACGATTAACAGTGCTGTAACTCGATTCTAAAAACAGCACCGTTCGTGGACTGTCGGCCAACGGATATCGCGAAATGGGACAATTACGTTATTTCCGTTCGATAACCTACATCGCGAAGCAGTCTGACGTATGAATAATTAAATTCTTCCAGAAAATCTGACGTCTCGCGCGAAAACGAGCAGACTGTACGAATTAACACTTGCATGTCGGAGTAGCGTTTGTCTAGAGTCTACAGTCTAGAGTCTAGAGGCTAGAGTCTAGAGTCTAGAGTAATCCGGAGAAGGATATTATCTTCGTCCTCTTCTGGCGTCCCGAATAGTCTCGATCAAATTCGGTTTCACTTGTCACAGTCACAGTCACAGTTATAGTCGACACAGACGCGACTCGACCTGGCCATGGCGCGGCGACGAGCGGACGAGCTTCGTCCTCATCGATTTAGAAACGATCCAAATTTATAACGTCGCTCGATATTTACCTGCAGGAAGCTCCGGTACGGTGTCTGCCGCGATCGGTCGCGCAACCAGTCGCCGCAGCTTTATTCGGTACCCGCTCGCTAATAATTCATCTCGTTCATTGGATAACGCAATTAACCGTGTATTATTGATGGAAGCCGAGCGAAACGCCGAGTATTGTATTGTAAATTATCACTCGATAAATGCTTGGAGATTGCGACATGAAATATTGCGACACGCGAGATTGCGGTGCAAAGTAGCTGCACGTTGGTCGCAACTTGTCCATGTATCGGGGTATCCATGCTCCGACAGATGTACATGGCGGCATTAATATGCATGTATGCGTATAAATAGATAGGCGAATGCGTTGCTGGTTCAATCGCGCAGGTAGATGAAGGGTTAACGAGAAATAGGTATGAAATTATGCCGCCGTTGGTGATTTTTATTCGAGTGATGATTTTTAGAACGTATGTACCTGCTTGTGCGTGTATATATATATATACATCAATGAAGTACTTAAAGATCGATGTTGATTATTATAACGAGTAACTTTTACGTAGACTTCGTTCATAATGAACGTACCCCCGATATCCTTCTAGAAAACTCCTATTATTCTCCACGTGCATAATGGTCGGCGTATCGAAACTACGCTACAGATAACATTCGCGAGTACGTCTGAAAGAGTATCGTCGCTCAAAGCCGAATCTAAACTCTGTCGGCCGTTGAGAAATTTATAATTTCGGCTATTGATATTTATTATATAGATATTTATTTCTACGGATACCTCAAAATTATTTGACTCGATTTACGAATCTTCGGATACGTCGCTTTTCTGACAAATCGAAGATACGCGACAGATGTGTCATTTTACAAAACTAGAATAGGTAGAAATGAAACAAGCGTGGAAAATATAGCTCGCGTACTTCTCCGCGTAACGTTCCGAAAACGATATTTCACGTGATTCGATAATAGCTATTCGGTGCTCATTTTCAAACCACGAACGCTAGTTACACGCTACTTGTCGGAGCGTTTGTTCCATTTGCGGGAAACGTAAGCGACGCGTGGCTCTTTTTACGGCACTCAAACTATCTCGCACCACCTCATCGTATATCTAAATAATCAATTTACTACTGGCCATAATCGTAACCAGGAGTTAGCGAGTTTATGTCAGCCAAGCCACCGTAACTACGTGGCTTCGCGAAGCATAAATATTATGGAGCATTTCGTATAAAATAAAGCAATAGAGTTCCGAGTTATTCTCTTTCTCTTCTTCGAACTCGCTCCGCTTCCGTTTCTCTTCCTTTCTATTTTAATCGCCTCTAATCAATCAACATCGGTATCTTATTTCTACTTTGATCGCGTATCGTATCTTTATGTATATATGCTTTGTATCCTTAATATTATAAATATTTATCAACGAATGAATTTCATTCTGATGCCTTCGATGACGTTTAACAGAGATAGAAGGAAAAACGTACTGTGCAAACACCGTCTGCATTTCTACCGTGCTTGATCGTGCAAGTAGCGTTGTCGTTTTTATTTTCATTTAATTTTGATTCGATCGTTTCGTTATCGTCTGTGATCGCGGCGATACCAAACGTGTTTAAATAAATCGTAAATCGTATACTCTTAATTTCCATACTTTAAATGCCACCGTTCGGAAACGAAAACGCGCTAAAATTTCTTGTAACGTTAAATCAACAATGGTTAATATATTATCGATGAAGATAACGATGTTAAATTCATTTGCTTATTCCAGTTTGTTTTTCCTTCTTTCGAATCAGACATACCACGAAGCTTAATTCCACGATCGATCGAAAATTTGTTGAGAAACAATCTTTGACGTTATTCCCTTTTTGTTGTGATTCAATCGGATGGACGTTATTTTACGAGCACGTAACAAGCCAGGTAAACACGATGGAAAAGGTAACAGTGTTTCTTTCTGAATATTTTTTAACTACGATCCAGTCTTCTTATTAGATTAATCAGTAGTAAATATATAGTAACGTTGCATCGTACTTACGTTATGCCTCGGTGACCAGGAATTGCACATAATGGAGGCATCTTCCAATATACGACTCTGCAAGAAGAAAACTTTCGATTTTTAAGTGTTTCATTTGACGCAACATATTTGTATATTTTTGTTCCTCGGCATCTCAAATTCGTACTACTAACGATTCTTTAATTACGCTTCCATATCTTCGCACGATAGTCGATAACCGATTTTGAAAGAATTCGATATCGTTTAATATATTTATCCACGATCGAAACGAGCAAATAACAAAACAAGCATATACAAGAGATATGAAAAGTTATATTAATTGCGAATGTATTCGAAGATCCTTTTGCACGTCCCAAGTGTCATTGAACTCCTAGAAATAAATGTCGACTGACTTAGAAACCCGGTGGAGAATGGAAAATTGGAAAGATTTTACAGCGTGACGCTTTCACCTCGATAGTCTGTCTAGACTAGACGTTTTAAATATTAAAAACTTTTGAAACGAAATTATATATTCACAGACATCTTTCACCGTCGTATTCGAATGAATAACTGCTAAATACTAACAGAAATATATATATTTGTACGATCGAAGAATCGTAGCTTGTAGTAGAACATTTCATTTTGCAAAAATATGGAAAATAATATCAATTTCTTTCAAAGTTAAAAGAAAATCACATCCGATTGACGTCATTGGCAGAACATATACTTTATTGACTTTTGTTTCGGTAAAAATTTACTGTCTCTGAAATAAGGACGTACTTGTATAATTTTTGTAAAAAATTTAATTTATTCGCTGATCTTTCGTGATATTTATGAGTTTTTACGAAAACTATGTAATATTATTGCTACGTAAAAAAGCGAGTAAAGAATAATAAGAAAATTTAATAAATAAAAGACGATAAAATAGATATTCGTGGCATTTTTATTTATTGCACCAAATAAAATGTATATCGATATATTTGGATCGTGAAATTTAAACAATAAACGAAATCCTCTGCATTAAATAGATATCGAATGAATAAAAATGGAAATGAAATCTCAAACTTGCAGCTATCCAACTGAGTTGTCTGTTATTCAAAATCCTAGTACTCTTACTAAGATGATTATACTCGATTCCTCGCAAACCACGATTCTAACAATTTTTATAAAAAACACTGCAAGATTTTTAACTCCGTATCCGAGAAGATGTCAAGAATCTTGGCAAAAATATTCTTACGAGTAAAATATTATCGATAGTTTTAAGAAATAAATCAAAACTATCCATCGCGTATATATGTATATACCTAGGTAGAACAATAGGGTGAAAATTCAAAACCAACTCGAAATAACCAAACGCCTTTAAGACGTAACGATCTTGCAGCTTATAGATATGTACATAGAAAGAAAAGTAGAGAAATCCGTATGTGAGCATGCGTTTAGACTGCAACAGCGACGAAGAAATTTCTATGGACCGTCTGGTATAATCCACGCGGCGAAATATTTCTCCGAGCTGACAGAAATTCATGCATATCGACGCGGTTTACCTGTCAGCAGGGCTTAATATTCATCTGGTTTGCATATTTTATTCCTGGCAATCGCGTAATATGTATATTTAAAGCGCGGTACTAAGATTGACAGAATCGGGCCATTCCGGCGTCGCGACGCCGCCGTCACAAATTAAATGAGTCATTTTAGGAATCGAGCAGAATTAGGTAATTCAATATCGTTCTCATTAGAGTGTCGGCCAATTCTGAGCTCGATCGATATCAATGACAATGATCGCATCATTATAGAAGTCGCGACTGATATATGAATTCTTCATCTCTCCACACCGACGGTTTTCATTAAATTGCCAGATTTTTCAACTTCCTTCGGCTACTTTTCCTGACAATAGCGTATCGCGATATCGGTATTTCGCGAATGTTTTATACCTTCTTGTTGCTAAGCTTGTTGCTGGTCAAACGTACGTATATATTTATACGTACTTGTATATCCTACTACTAGAAACGAGGCGCAACGATTTGTTGAGATTATTAGATGTATGTGAATACAAAGGAACGCGTGGATAAATTGTAAGGTAGAAAATATATATTTTAAATACCGAAGTGTAAACACAAATCGGAATATAATCGAGCTATGACTGAAAACCCTGAAGCCAACGTCGCCTATCTACCGTTTATGGTTTGCCCTCGACGCAGTCTTTTGTCTGTACGCTGTCGATGGCTTCGGTGCTTGAGAAAACTAAAGACCAAACGTAGAGTTTTTTTAGAAGTGACGACCACTTGAATGAGATTATTAGCGGAAAATATCGATACAAAGATATCGACTGTCGCTCTTTCATTCCACTCAATTATCAAAATTTTAGTCGGGACATTTATGTACCTATCACACTTTACTATATATATTACTATATATATTACTTTCGTAATATATTCGCAACTTCGGTAACCAATAACGTATCTGCGAGTATATTGACGCGCTTTTACTAAATTTATCTAAACTATCCGCCAACGACGCAACGATACTTTGTAAATTTGTATTTAGAGAAGTTAAAAGCATAGCCAAACAACGAGACTGAGGAATTTAAAAAATAGAGTTAATCTATTCAGTTTGTAAACGGTCGTTCGTCCATTAACGGTAAAAAGGGAGCAGCCGTGAAGTAAACCGTTGGTACTGTATTTTATTCGATGATAATCCTAATTTACGTGGAACCACGATTTTCGCACCATCGTGATGCAAGACAGGCAAACGCTGTTTACCAGATTAACCAAACTGTTTAGGTCAAAGAACGTTATTCGTACTGTTCTATGGAATAGTCATATGTTGTTTATTATTCTGCGGCTTACTCGTATATCTGAAACATCGTTTAATACATGCTTCGGCGAAGCCCAAAATTCTACCGTGCTAATTATTCAACGTACCCGTGTAACAAAGGCGTTAGTACACGCACGTTTACAAGTTGTATCGACAAAAATGCTGCTTCATTTTTCACTTTTTATCGAAACTCTGTAAGTCTACAAACGTTGTGACGCGTGAATCCCTGTGCGTATACCTACGTATCTCTACCGTTCGCAGGTGTGTCATCAATCAACGCGTACGCGGCTGTGTTGCGCGTCTAGCGTCTATGCGCCGAGATACATATGTACCTTGTGTATGCTTTGCTACAAGTTGTACACAGTGCATCGAGTGCAAATACGAAGCTCGGACAACATCGATAACACACACGCATACGTAAGTAACGCACACGCGAATAGGGGCGCACGTATGTCCGCAAATTTGTCATTGTTTCATTCGTTAAAACCTTGCTTTCTTCTTTTTCAGAATCCTGAACCTCGACTCCAGTGAAATGGAAATATTCTAATTTTCCGATCCGAGATACATGTGACGAACAAGTTTCGTTTCGACTTATAGCACATGATCGAAGTCAATAATAAATACATCTGATAATGTTACTCGTGTAATTAAACAGAAGGGTTTTGATACGACATGCTTGAAAACGAAAAGAGTCTGTTGGATGCAAAGATGCAACCTTTTCAAAAATAGCTGACGAGTCGACCAACTTATGCGAAAAGCTGTGCGTTGGTACTCTAATACTTGCGCGAGCGATATTATGAAAATGTTAAAGAATACGAGAAAAGCGTTTAGCGTAGATGGCAAAAGCAAATAGAAAGACAACTTTGATAACAGGGGATTGATCGACAACCTACTGAATTTTAAAAGTGCTTCTCGACAGAAGATGCGAGATTCGACCAATCGTGTTCCCCCTTGTAATTTTTAATCATAGAATATGTTATTAAAATTATTGTACTGTTTACAGTGTTTGGAATATTCTAGGACTTAACAGTAGCGGTTCAGGAATAAATATAGTTGTAGAACTCCATTTGGAGATGAGATATATATATATATGTAATACTATTAACGCGATGTCTAGAGAAAATAAAAAATTTTAATTAAACCTTAAAAATATTGGGAACATCGTATAATTATATGCACATATAATATGCACATTACGAATTTATAGATTGAAAATCAAGCATTTAATCGAAGCGTAAAAATAAAAGAGTCAGACGTATAGACTGCTGTTAAATTTGGCTGTTATTGCATAAAAATAACTTGTACTTTATTATTTAGCAATGGCATAAATTCATTGTTTAGTAAAATGATACACTGAAACTATGAATTTCTTAAAAGGAGAATTTAAAATAGAGCCATTTGTCGAAATCCGAAGCGCGTTGTGATATATTTATTAGCTTAAACTCGGCTTATAATTATAGGAAGATCCAGGGATAAATGATCATTTTCTATTAACAATTTTAAGTACATATGTGTATTCTCGGCGATTTTGTTTAATATAATAACGGTGTTATTTTAGTATCGAGGGAAATTATGTCCATAATCGGTAAGGGGATTTTAAAAATAATTCGGATGAAACTTTCCTCCGCTTTATCATAGGTATGTGATAATTAATAACGCAAAACGCATTCGCAACGTGTTTCTTTTACATCTCTATACCCAAGTAATAAAATACAAATTATTCTCAACCCTCTACCGCGTACCGAAAATTCTTATGCCGACCAAAAAATACAAGGGAAATTCATCGCGTATGATCGTATAGCTATTTCAACGTGCAAACGATAAACTACAAAACCTGTGTTCTCTATCACACACACTGTGAAAACTTACACCGGGCAACAAGAGAAAAACCTTTCGATCCATCGTTTATCCACGTTATTACGAGTATTTCAATTTCCCGTAGAATTTCGAATTCTCGTTCCGTATGTACATATGCGCTGGTGTATACTGTATACTGTATACTGTATACTGCATACTGTATGGTGTACGCCGTATACGAACTTTACAAGGATGTGTCTGTGCCTGTGCGGATTGGTAGACTGCGTCGCATCGCGTCGCCACGCGTCACGTCGTTGCTGTACGTATAAGAGATGGTATATGTGCGTGCGTGCTTGCGTGCGTGCGTGATGCTCGCGTATCACGTGCACTGTTCAGTGCACTGTGCGCTGTGCAGTGTGCACTGTGCACGGGGTACGCGTATCCGTTTCCGAGACGAAACACATTGGCGACTCTCGTACGGGCAAACAGCCGCAGTCGAAACAGTTTGCCCGGCTAATTGATTTTCCTTGGCATCCTCGATTCGGCGTAACCGGTCCATGCAACGCACCGCACCGTCCAATATGTGGAGACAAGCGCTCGCACGAGCACACGAACGCGCCTACATCGACAAATTCAATCGGATACGGAATACTGCCGTTTGATTATCAGACAGGGCTGCGCCCGGCCGATTGTAAATCAGCCGGAAAACTCTGCGCCGCGGAATTATACGGAACATCGTCGATCGTTTCCACGATCGATCGGATATCGTTGTATAGATGCCTTTGTATGGTATTTTGTACTTGGAAACGCAAATTGACGATGTATGGTATCATCGCTCGTTACAAAGGAACCACTCGTAGAGGATTCGCGAAGGAAAGACGAAATAGGATATCCTCGGATACGAGGGAAAACTACACGCTTCGAGTTCTACGTTTCTGCAACTTCGTTCTTCGTTTATTTTATGAAACGGACTGTGTAATCCAAATTGTATCGATTTGCCAAATGTCTCGACATAAATATAAATATGCGGCGAACCTTTTTTATCCACTTTTATCGGGAAACTTTTGTATTTTATTTTCGTTATTCTTCTACGTTGTTTGCAACTTCTATCCAACTATTAACTATCGAAAAACGATATGCATAGTTGATAATACCAACAGAACAAAAATAGAAATTTTATTTGATATATATCACAATATTCTTAAAGATTCAAAGTTACTTAACATATGGAGCCATGAGAAGCAATAAAAATAAAAGTTTTGGTCCGGAAAAAGAAGAGCGATCGGACAAACTGTTCGCAAGAGGCAAAGGGCGCGAGCTTCTTCGCGGAAGTTTGACTGATAATTAACTAAATTTACCAAGGGTTGCGAGTCAAAGTGTGAAGTCGTGTTCCAAGTCTTTCTGCACTTCGACGCTCCACTACGCTGGTTAATAACAAATGAGCCGAGCTTCGCCCCTTCACTTTTGTTATAATCGGGGACACTTGCTCCCTTACAGTTACTGTCTACCATTCTCAATTATTCAGTAGATTCGTTTGAACCATTCTAAACATCGCTTGGATGTCCTTCTCCTTCTCCTTCTCCTTCTCCTTCTGCTTTTCAGTCTTAATACATATCTCAATTTTCATTATCGTTTTTTCTTCCTCTACCAACCTTAGAAATCCTTTCCTTTATTCACCGTCGTAAAGGTATACGCTTAAAGTTTAACATTTTTAAGCAAAGCGCGTAAGTAAAGTCTCTTTCGCTATAATTAGTGAAATTCTACGTATAGGTGCATGCGTTAAAATATTAGAACGAGATTTCATATAATTTTATCTACTTGAACGTAATAAATAATTGTTTAATTTATCGTTGAAATTATTTACAAGGTGTCTATCCATTACGGAATACATATCGCTTAAATTTTATTATTGACCGTTACTTTTTGTCAAGTTTTTATTAAATTCATGAAAAATTAATAAAATACGCCCATTAAATTTATGATTTTATCGTTAATAAATAGTACAACTTGATATGTACATTTGTCAAAATTCAGCAAGAGGAACATAAAACGTAAAGTTATATTTTAAACGATCTATTCGTCGCGTTCGGTCATTTCAAATATAGATGCATTTTTATTTACAACATATTGAATTTAAACTTTTTTCACGCCATCACTCTATAACCAATAAAAGCAAAGGAACAAATAATTTCTAGACAGTAAATCATAATAAGCACGTACTTTAAATCGCATATTTCCTGCCATCTCAAAGTGTGTAACGATATTTGATATTTTTGCAAGTATGTATGTTATTAAATAGCTGGCGTGAGAATATATGAGAACCGAGTTTTCCAATCGTAGCAGAGGTGGAGCGGATAGATAGCCATGAGAATTTATGTTCACGCGAGTCATTACTATTTCAAGTGAAAAACACGGATCTTGACGAAGCGCGAAGCGTCTAAGAGCTACCTAAAGAGAATATATGAAATTTTGTAATGCAGTATTCTGATTCGTAGACGCTCCTTCTGGTCCCGAGTCAACTCTTTACCTAACGATTTTTTGCTTTTAATACAGAATGCGATTAAGATTAAGTTGCCGTTATGCCAGGCAAACGTCATTTCGCTCGATCCATGCTGTAAAACGAATTACTCCAATTCCGAGAATTTTCCAGCATAACGTTACGTAATTTCTTTTCCTTATATTCATACGTAATTATTATACAGTTTTTTCGTATTCTTTTTATTTTTTCTCTTTTTTCATTTTGTAGGATCCTTTGTAAATAAATAAGTACATAGGATGGTCCGTGCACGTAAAACGCAACGATGTTGCTTTATTATAGCTCTTGAATAATTATAATTATAATTAGAGGACCGAACGTGTCAAGCTTAAATTTATTTATTTAATGGGGTTATTTTATACTTACTTCCTAAGTATTTTCTTTTTATACTCGTTACATCAGATAGTACAATACCCGTTAAATAAAAATACAGATTCATCGATGTACCATGATACGCAGGTTTACCGTAAAGCGTTATCGAAGAATTTCAAATAAACGTCGAAAGAAAAACTGAACAAGTAAGTTCGCATATCGTTAAAATAAAATGTACGCTATTGGCATTTCAAATTTGCATTACCGATTTGTGCGAAATTCTCGTAATACTTACGTAGATGTGAAAATAAATCACAGTACAGCCATGCTTCGGAAAATCCTTTCAAAAAGTTCGGCAATTGTAATATTAACGAGGTTCTGTCGTCTTAAATTTGCCATACCTTTTAGGAATCTAGATTCTAAAAGATAAAGGTAATCGTTTGGCATAAGTTTCGATAGCGCCGATGCTGTTGACGTACCGTCGCGCCGGAACTCGCATCGAACTATTTCTCTTTATACCACTGTTGTTAATGCATACTCTGCAATTAATATTTAACATTTTTCAATAATTAACGAAGAAACTACACGAATAACGTTATCGTAAACCGTTCATTTTTCTATTGTGTATTATGTAGTTACTCGATTCATTTCTTATTCATTTGCGTGTTATGCGGTACATGTATGATTCATTATGAAAAGTGTTTCGATCAAGTTTATCACAAAAGCGTCAACTTCCAATACTTATTTAAACCTGTAACTTTCTGAATCGTTTAAAATCGATAAATCGTTTAAAGGTATAATTACCACGTTGCCTACGATGAATGGAATATCTACGTATACCTACGTGTCTACCTGCTATATTCTGCCAAAAAACTTACCTCACAAATTTGTACACGATGCATTTAATTCTAATCAAACTACGCTACTATTCCACGCAAGTTGTATCGTTTTCATAATCCCGATCCTTTTACAATTCTTTGTAAACGCACGATTGTTAAATTCTTTCGATATCAAGTTCTTCTCTATTATCAAATATTCAGCCTTTCGATATCGCGAGGAAACGTTACTTTTGATTTATCGAAACTTACTTCGATATCCTATCCTCGATAAAAACAAAAATATCCAAAGGATCGATGTGCCTTGTGCAAAGCCGAAAGGGTATAGGTGTATGGGACGCGTTTAGCTTTCCCACGATCTGTCATTGAAGTGCTTTATCTTCGGTCGTGCATGATTTAATAATACCATGCTAATTCGATGGTCAATAATACATATAAAGTATACTGAAATTATCATCCGAATCAATACGAAGCCGCGTACTGTTGCTGCAGTATCATAATTGTTATCCATCACGTGATGCATGAAATCTAGTAGAGAAATTGCGGCTTTCTAATCTAACTTTCTACAACGTCGCTCGTTTATCGACCAACGCAACGCTGCGTTGCGAGTTTCGAGTGTCGTTCGTTTAGTTTCGAAACTTTCATCCTTCTTACGTGAATCGTTCTTTCTTCTTTTTGTTCGTACGCGCGTATACGAAACTGGTCGGTTATCGAACATCCTGACATCGTCGAGCGTCAAAGACACCGTATCGTATCGTATAAGCACGAACGAAATCGCGAATCGTTGCGAAAATAGCACTTTGTGTTCGTCGGCTAACGAGGTAGATGCCTTTATTCGCACGAAATTTCACTCGTCGCGTCCGCCTTACCGGTACGCTGTTTTATAGCTATTTAAATTTACGCTAACGGAACGGCAAAAGACAGTGAAATAAATTTTACGTATTCGTCACGATGTATCGTCGGTGCATCGTCCAACCCTTCCTTTCACGGTACTTGCACAGAAACGCGTAATATTCAAATTATTTGAACTTTGTAATTAGATCGGTCTTGGTACGTCGTTTCTGTCGTTTTTCACCTGACTCGATATTCTTCGAACGTTAAAGGATATCTGGAGTTTGCATCAAATATGAAAGAATTGTTATCGATATGGCAGATGTTTACGTTAAACGCCTCCTTCGAACGACAAAAGTCCTTTCGTTCGTTGAAATACGAGCAAAGTCGAAATACGTTTCGATTAATTTATTTTAATTAAAACGATATCCGCTTCCAGCTCGATACGATATTGTACATTCTCCTTCCACTTTACAAATTTTCTACTCTTTTGATCGCTCTCTTGTACGTACTCGCTAAACGCTCACCTCAATTTATTCTATTCTTAGGCGTTGTGAAATATTCTTAACATCTACGTAGACAAGTCGGTACGTTAAGTACGTACGAGTATAGCTACCAGTCGGTTTCAGCGTGCAACCCAATTACATGTTCCATTTGAAAGAAGGTATCGAAAATTGTCGCACAATCCGTGGTCTGGCTACGATGATACACATACTCCTGTCAGCTGTATCTGTATTTTCTAATCTGCTCGTCGATTCTATCCTCTTACTCTGCGTCGAACAATCTCTATTGATCTGATTATCACCGTACACGTTATACGTGTATCGGTAATCAGGGAAAGAATACTCGCTAAATCATATTCCATTAAAAGAATCAACGAAAAGGCACAAATGAACGCAAGCAAATACCATACGAAGGATAATTCGCGACAAGATCTAAAGACCAGAAAGTGGAACCGCGCGGTCTTCGAAAAAGTGGAATTCTTATCGGCACGCAAGGGGGTGTCGCGCGACCGATCCATAAATCATGATGATTCGCTTTATGGTATCTACAGTTAAGCCAAAATTGACGGTTGCCAAGCGTAAAAATCAGTGATTTCGTTACCACTATGTATCGAGGGATAGACACGCTCATTGGCTACGTGCTGTTCCGCCCCCGCAGCCCCGCCAATCAGACCAGCCGCTCTCTCTCATCGATCCAGACCATCTACGCTCTACGCTCTACAGTTACACCTACGCTATACTCTGCCGCCATACTCAACTTGCCCATTCCCCTATCCTTCGTCGACCATAGATCGGTCTGGTCTAATTGTAAGACTCGGCGAAACAAAATTCTATGCACGGCAGAAATTGTTGATCCATGCTACTCGATCGCAAGGTTGGCCGTTGGTCGCGTCTCTTGACAACGCGCCAGAAAGAACTTACGCTCGACCGTCTGTTCCTCTCGGGAAGATTCCACTTGGATCGCTGGTAGCAAGAGCCGACGTTCGTCGTTTCCATCGAACTCGCGGAAAGGTTTTTCGGTTTCTTCTCTCCATCGGCCAACTTATTTCTCACGTGTATTTACATATATCTTGTAACGACGGGATTTTACGTACGACAAAAATCCTTGACTAATAGGTAGTATTGGCTATAGCGGTTGTTGCGTCTGTTTCCACGTATAATACACGTGGGTATACTACTCGGTCGATGTAGCGTCAGAAAGATGGATTTATGGTTCGACGGAAGTTGCAATTCGATTCTTTTGATTAAAATTAAACGAATATTTAAATTATTTACGAAGTCACGAATAGCTAGTAATTAATTATTAATCATTTTTTAGCGTGCGAATTCAACAAACAGGAGAAATTAAATCGTTATTTGATAGAACAAAAACGAATGTATAGCTACTTGTTACTTGTATTCCTTAAGTAGAAGAAATTCATCAGCGCGTTGATTGATCTACGTCGATTTAGCTTTACTCGATGCTTTTATAAAGCTTCGAAATACGTAGTTATAAAAGTTTGAACTAATTGTAAATCTAAAATAAAGCAAACCTAAGTCGATCTACTTTCAATTAGACGAGGAAGATTTCTTGAAGCAACTGTAATTTATAGAACAAGAAAAGAGTAGAATAATTTAACAGGAAAACGAGTTCATATTTCCTGACGTTCATTGTATAACTAAGCAATGCGAGACTGTAAAACTGCTTTTGGAACGATATTACTTATTAAACTTCCAAGTAAGCTTAATTTTACCTATGATCTTGTTTGCGTAGCTTACAATTGAATCCGTAAAGAACGAGTATCGTAAAAAAATGTTTCTAAATTAAGAAACACGAACTTTTACATTATTTAGTCGCTTATTTCTATTTTAGGGAATTAATAAATAATCGTAACAAGTAGCTAAAATAAACGTGAAGTTAGATCAGCGAACCGTTGTATTTTATTAATATATATTCACCGCGAGAAAACAAAGTCAGTAGAAATAAAAATATACTTGTAAACAACTTGGAATTCCAAAAAATCACGTAATATCGAGTACCAGCCTAGATTTATACGCAGATACGTACAAATCTCTTCTTTTACCAAACGATAGAAAATATTTCAACGAAAGACATTGCCCACGTTGCTTGAAGATTTTGAAAACAGTTTGTGCCTCGCTAAATGTCGCGATCCAACTAATAATTATACATCGGAACTTGATCGACTCGATATCGTAAATAAAATGCTGGAACTGTGTCATGAAAATAATTATTTATCCAAATTGATACGAAGCGAAAGCTTAAGCACACCGAGATCTCACGCTCGTCATATCGAAGCTACGAAATTAGAGTTTTTCTCTGAATTGTCGAACATTGATTTCTCTCCGTGTACTTGCAAGACGTATCGATTATGCAAAGCAGGCTGCCGGATGCTATGCTGATTATATAAAACAAACGAACGCGACGATTTTGAAATTCGAGTCGCTTCGACATCTTGCGCCATTAATTACCGATTATTATCGAAACTACCAAAAAACCATTGACCCTCTAAACTATACTAAACGCTACACCGATCAAAACTCAAATACGTTCGAATCGTTCAAACGCAGTCTGAATTATATTTTATAATTACCGTCGTTATTAGGCGATAAGAAATATATTTTATGCGATAGAAAACAAGTTGGACTATATATCGTTAAGCGAAAGCAATTTGGCAATTGTATCGCGATCGGTAGAATTTACGTATCTTTAAATAGCTTGTAACAACGTCTAGAAATATATTACTAAACTTTCCAAGAGTATCGTATTATTTGTTACGCCAAACGAAGTGACCAGTGCGACATTTCGCACGAGACTCTCGCAAGCGCGATGAATTGTTCTTAAGTATGACGGAGCGATACTCTCGCGTAATCGTTTCTCATCCATCATGATTATTTGACAACAACGGGTGTAGATTTCCCAGACGAAAGGATAAATTTTGCTCTACATCCAATACCTATCGTACGTTTCCTACTTGAAGAATTATTAGAAGATAGGGATAGCGATTTATGTATCGTTATACATTAGCTAGCGTATCGAACTAGCATGGAAGTCGAAGAAATTGTTTTTCAATCCCACGTTTTAATCTAAATTTCTGCCTGACAGAGTTGTAACATTTTAATACATAAACGATAAACGACGTCGATCTTTTTCATTTTTTACATTAACGCTATTAATAAATCACCGTAGAACCGTCGTCTGTACGTGTATTATCAAACCCCGGTCAAAATAATTAGTAGTTCAAATGGTATTATACGGTACAAATTAGCTTTGGATGATATTTATGATTTAAGAGTACACGTGCTGGTATTAACGATATATACATACGTAGATCTCGCGTTGAAGTAGAACATAGATCGTCAAAGGAGCTTACTGTCCTTGGTAACTTGTACCAAGGCTATGTACTTGGTAACATCTCGTCAATTATTGCCCGGTATACATCGAATTTTTCGAAACAAGCGTACATCGTTCGTTGATCGAAAATTGTAGATGAGCTTGTAACGAACGTGGCTAAAGAGTAAGCAGTCGTCATTTGAGAAATTTCAACGTGTGCGTGCGTACGTGTATTATCAAACCTCGGTCAAAATAATTAGTAGTTCCAATGGTATTATACGATACAAATTAGCTTTGGATGATATTTATGATTTAAGAGTACACGTGCTGGTATTAACGATATGTACGTACGTAGATCTCGCGTTGAAGTAGAACATAGATCGTCAAAGGAACTTACTATCCTTGGACGCTGTGTACTTGGTAACATCTCGTCAATTATTGCCCGGTATACATCGAAATTTTCGAAACAAGCGTACATCGTTCGTTGATCGAAAATTGTAGATGAGCTTGTAACGAACGTGGCTAAAGAGTAAGCAGTCGTCATTTGAGAAATTTCAACGTGTGCGTGCGTACGTGTATTATCAAACCTCGGTCAAAATAATTAGTAGTTCCAATGGTATTATACGATACAAATTAGCTTTGGATGATATTTATGATTTAAGAGTACACGTGCTGGTATTAACGATATGTACGTACGTAGATCTCGCGTTGAAGTAGAACATAGATCGTCAAAGGAACTTACTATCCTTGGACGCTGTGTACTTGGTAACATCTCGTCAATTATTGCCCGGTATACATCGAAATTTTCGAAACAAGCGTACATCGTTCGTTGATCGAAAATTGTAGATGAGTTTGTAACGAACGTGGCTAAAGAGTAAGCAGTCGTCGTTTGAGAAATTTCAACGTGTACGTACGTACGTGTATACCTCTGTCTACGAAGAAAGCAAACTGCGAAGAAAAGTATCTTTCGATACGTCGAACATTATCCAATTAAAAAATTCAGAACGCGATCAATCGCGATCGTAAATACGTCGGTATAAATTTTACACGAATGGTGACATTTGATAAGAATAAATACCAAGCGGATAATCTATCAATTTCATCTTACATATACGCGTGAGAAGGAGGGAAGAGCGGAATAAAAAATATACAGGATTTAAAGGAACACGCGACAAGAATCCGTACTAATCATCAAAAGTGATTATCTACGTTAGTTCTATCTGGTTAACACGCAGCCTCGTCATTACTGCGGCCGCGGTAACGACCATATATAAGTATATGTATAGTGTACGTATATGGCGATAGCAGAGTTTCTCTAATGGAGGTCCACTTCCATCTACTCAGCCCCGCGCACCTATCCGCGCAACCCTATCTACGCCACCACCCTCCCGACTAAATTCGCCCTCTCTTTTCCATCTTTGTCTTCCTCTCGTTCATCCTCTATCCTCTTCCCCATACGCTTTCCTCCCCTTTCTCGCTTCAGCCTATCTTTATTCCATCTTTGCCTCGTTCTCTCTTTCTCCTTTCTCGGACTACGATTGCCACGTTCTCCTCTTCCCCTTCGCAACTATCGCCTTTCTCGTCCAGCTTTCTCTTAGCTTTTTCTCGCTTTTTCACCCATCCGTGCGTTTCTTCTTTCTTCCATGCTTCTCTCCTACCGTATCCGTAAAGACTAGTTTCTATGAAACGCGATATTTCTCCATCTATTGGTAAATCGACTTTGAGGAGTATTTGATCTATCGAGGACCACTGTTGCGTCAAATTCGCCGCTTGAGTCCGCGGAACTCTTACGTCAATGGATTAATTAACAAATACAGCGTATTTTCTTCGACATCATCGCAATTAGAAACGTCTCTCCGAAACCGTCTGTATTTGTAACGCACCTCGCATCTGCGAGTAACGTCGTTAAATACGTTGTCTGCGCTTTAGAACGTTTGTCGACAGCGACACAAACGTTTATCGCGATACATCCAAGTGCAATGATCAATCGCAAACTAGCAATCAATCAGCGTTATTATACTGTTGAGAATTGTGGATCTTTGGTGCCGAAATTATGTCGTAGGAACATTGAATATACACTGGGGATTAATATTAAAATAATAATGCATTTATTTCATGGACGATTTCTCATATATTCATCGATTCACACTTGCACGCGTCTCAGCACTTTCTCCACACACGACAGCTAACCAACTCTCTTCCAAATGCTTCCAAACTACAGTCAATCGTCATTTGTCCTAACAAAAGCCTGGACGCCCTCCGACGCTTACACACATGTATCCACACATTGATACTCACACACAAGTAACTCTAATACGCATTTAACCCAGTCCAGCACGGAAAATTATACATATCTCAACATATACAATTAGAAGAAACACGCGTTACGATGTTACAGTATTGAACATACGAAAGAATCTTTCTAATATTCCTAAATAACGCGCTTTCTTATCTTCTACTCGTTCAAAGATATCGGTAGATACGCTCCGCTTCCAGCAGACCGCCTTGTTCGTCGTTCGTCTCGCCTCGTCCTTATCCCTTTCGAGTTGGCCAAGTGGTGCAGTGGCACTTTCGTCTGACTCTCCTTCCGCCTCTCACTCTCGAGCTGCGATGTTACACGTCATTTCAGTTCGCCGGAATGTCGCGGCCTTCGTTTTCCATTTTCGGTGCTCGGCGTTCTTCAGCAACGCTTGTCGTAGCTGCCACACCGCGCCGGAAACTACTTTCCGGACCTCGGCTGTCGCACCGAGGCTGCACCGAGGCCAATTAATAAAATGGAATCTTCCGGCTAGTTTTGACTTCGTTGCGGATAAATTAGAGACGATTGTCGCGTAGCCATTAAACGTTCGTCACCTTTTTTTACAAGAATCATGGGACACTAATCGCGTTAAGGTTCTTCTTTTACCTTCTTTCGATCGTCGATGAAAATGTATCCTACGGATAGTTAAACGTGAAATTTCATCGTTTTTCCGAATATCGAACACATTACGTATGAATATGCGCATTACGTATATATCAGGTTGGCGTAATTTGGAATTTCGTGTTTTCAAATAAATCTTTAATAAAACGTATTTAAACGAACGAATTTCCACATCGTTCAATGAACTTTTTCCCAACGACTGGTTATCTTCGTTATTCCTAGTTTACGAGAATTAGCAATTTTAGGATTCGAATATTTTTGCGACGATACTGTTGGAGTTTCTTCGCTTTCGCGTGCCTCCTTTCAAAGTAATTTATGTATCGCAAAATTATGTAAACGTGGTATAGAGACAAAATATGAATGTATCGCGATAATTGACGTTTTTACGAAATTATTTGAATAAATGACTTGACTACGTAGTCGAATTTTGTTCAAAAATTTAAGATTTAAAATCGATTTAAAAACGATTCGATGTAACATGTACCACTTTGTACTCCAACGAAGAATATAAAAGTTCCGTAGCAATAATTTTGTAAACAGCGACTTTGCTTTCCATTTGTCGAATTCCAGCTTTCCACTTAAATTTATCAGGCCCATACCGAGCGTACGTACCTTTTGACGAAAAGGTCAAACTTTTATACACGGGTGTTAGTGTAACTTGGTAGTTACGCGTATTTTATCGACTTTAGCTACCACCCAGAACTATTCGTGTATTCGTTTCAGTACAAAAATCACAGTTGACTCGTGTCGTTATCGAATAACATACAAAAATGCACGTATTATCGGATTTTATCGCGTATTCCGCTGCAGGAAAAAAAGGTTTTCTCGACATTGAAAAACATTTTGCGAACGCCGTGCTCGGTTTTTAACATTTACGTGTACTAAACATTCGCATTGTTCTCTCTGCGCTGAAAAGAATCTTTGTTGGTGAAACGAACAAAAAAAAGAGCGATTTAAATTCGCGGCCATGGAATTTAAAGATTCCATTGTTGGGCTACTATAATGTCATTTTATAGGAAAATACTAAACTGTTCTCGACGAGGCTTTTCAATTCTTTACCAACGATTTGCTTTCTGATTTAATAATAATTACCGCTGTTTGCCTTTACTTCCGGCTTGACTTTAAAATCTTCTGTTCAACGCTTGTAACACAGGATAGCCGAAATTACAGCAGCGATATTAAAATATTGTAATTTATTTTATTTTAATTCAAACAATTTTTAATATTCTCGAGAACGTAGGAAAACTACATTTTAAGAAGCAATCCAAATATTTCTACGATTTCTGTTTCGATCGTTATGTTTTTGTAATTATTACGTAATTTGTACTTATTTATATCATATTATTTATAAAAAATTAATTTGCTCCATCTTTAAATTTCAAAATTCCAAACGAATCGACATATTAGCGCGTATCTGCTAAAAGTAACGTAACGATAAAAGAAACGAGTTTATGGTAAGAAATAGAAAAATAAATTGAAGAAAATCATTCAACAACGATAGTCCGTTTCTACGAAAGTTTAATTCACCTTCTTATTACCTTCATTTTTCGTATCGAATAAATATTTAAAAACAGCTATTAACCCTGTAGGTATTTGGTTGATCGTTGTGTCAACCAATGACTGATCTTAAAGCGAGCTTGTGACACTCGCGCGAATGTACGAGTACACGTCAAATATATGCTAACGACGGAAAGCATGAATATTTCAGGGTCTATACGCGCTAGCCACGTACCGAATAATAAGCGAAATCAAATTGGCCGCCGGCCTGCTCATCAATAGTTCATCACTTTTGCAGACGTTGCGCTCGTTACAAGCTACGAGCCTGTTAGCGGGCTGATGCTTTATCGAATAATACTGTTTTCAAAGACGCAACCGGCTCTCCATGTTTCTCTTTCTTATTTTCCTTCGATATTACGCATTCTCGAGAAAATGTAATTTACAAGTTTAACATTTAATATTACGAATTAAATTGGAAATTGTTCGGTATAATTTCTAGAAAGCACGAAAATATACTTGTTACACAGGCTAGTATAGTACAGCATACATATAAAAGTAACACGTATATTATTTATCAACTTTGTTAAGGTTATTCGGTGTATGTGGAATTAAAGAAACGCGTGGGTAAATTGTAAGGTATTGTAAGTATATATATATTGCGAATATTAAAGTACAAAGTATGGAATACAATGTAAGTTGGTCCAGATCCGCGCGCTAGCAACGTTACTCTGAGACTAAAAGAACCCTGAAGCCAACGTCGTACGTGTACGACTTATGGTCTGTCATCGACGCATTCTTTTGTCTATGCGCTATCGATGACCTTAGCGCTTGAGAAAACCAAAGACCAGATGTAGAGTTTTCTTAGAAGCTTTTTTTTTTTATTTTATTTTGGTTTTTACAATTTGTCCTGAAGGACATTTGGTAAAGTGTTATATCTCATTGGTAAATAGAAAAAATAAAATAAAATAAATATAGCATGTGAGTGGCTACCCCCAGCGGGGTGCCAGCTTCGTGTTTTCTAAGTTATATCCTTTATGTTTTCTTAGAAGTGGCGATCACTTCAACAAACAAAGTATAATCGCTAAGAAATTTATTTAATCAATTTCGTTTTGATATTAGATCCGTACATTTGATATTAGACCGTACATTTGCAAATACTCGATATTCTAAATTTTTATTCTTCGTACAATGAACAAAATAGGTGTCCTGATACTTAGGAAAAGAAGAAGCCGAAAAATAAATAATAGGAGAACGCAAAGTACAAGTTATCACTAGGCTGCAGATTTGTATGCATTTGTGAAAATTTGGAAAACAGAGATACATGTACATGGAATGATGTGACGGGTAAAACGATTCGCTATTTAGATTCCATTCTTTAAATTATTCTCAATAACATTCGTAAGAATATGATTTTGTACAAGTGCTCGCAGTCTACTTATCAGTTTTAGAGCGTTTCGCGTAGCGCGGATCGATACGTCCAGCCGAAACGAGCCGTGTTATTGACCCACTTATAAAAACAATACACCTACGTAGATAAGTTGTTCTATTGGAGACGCGGCAGAGTGAGAAAATAATTCGAGTGGCAAACGACACGTAAATTCGGTGGGCACGTAATTGCAATAGCAGTAATGCACTTAAGGAAGGATGAGAGGGGAAACAACAGTGGGCAGCAGCTCGGTCACGTGGCGTGGCACGCGACGACACGTGGCGGCGACAGCCAACTGTAGCTTGTGTGTCGCGTTCGTATCCGTGGATAGGAAAGTTTTCGTAACAAGAGGATCTCGTGGTATGGTGTAGCTTGTAGCTGTAGGTCGAGAACGGGACGCGTCTTTACGAGGCAACCGGCTACATCTTTCGGGTACACGAAGGGCGGCCAATATCCCACCGGGGAGATGAGCGCATTAAGAAAATTGAAACGTCGATTTGTCCTCGAAACTCGGCCTGACGATAATTTCATTAAGACCATAGGGATGAGGGACGAGGGATGAGGAACGAGGGAGCAGGAAAGCCCGGCACGTTGGTAGAATACACGGCCGCGAAACACATCGCACGGTCGATATTACTTTAACCAGAGATGATGCTAATTTCAACGGACGTAGCCAGTTTCCAAGCGGAAGCATCCACCCTCTGTCCGGAGAGAAGAGACCTCCATTTATAAAGCGTCATACCGGCCTGCTGTCTCGCTACCTTTAAGACCAGGTTAGACGAGTGTGATTTATGAGATCGATGTCTGATTGATATCGTGGCTTTTCATTTATAAACGAATCGTAAAGATCGATCTCGATTTTGAAGAGAGATACGAACGTCCACATGACCGTCGATCGCTGTGGTACGCTCGTGGTGTTATTCGATTGCTCGGAAATCGCACTGATCGAGTCCTGAAGCGACGTGACGTTGCAAACATTTTCCACAACTTTTCTCGCAATTTATTTCACCGCATTTACGCGTTGCGTCCCTCTACGACAAGAGAATCGCTGCATATAATTTGGCTACCGACAGGCTGCATACTATGATAGCAAATGCATAAAGCTCTGCAATCTACTAATTATACCGGTATATATCAAAATATACCGAGTAACGAAATTGAACAATCGACGAAAAGTAGAGCCAGAGTTGATTAATTTATTTCTCATTTTACATACGTACATAATCTGATTTTTATTAACGCGTTCATTATTTCTGTGATCGATTCGTTAAGAGTACATTGAATTACAAACACGATGAAACAAAGTTTAACGTTCGTTTATTAAGATAATGGAATTGACGATGCTCTTTTATTACGTAGTAGATGTGAAATTCGTTATATGTACATTTATTAAACTCGTTAGGTACGTCTAATCGTTAGATGAATCAAGGGGAACGCGATAAAACAGCAAGAAGACTAATTGTAAGTTGCAAGAGCTCTAGAGAATCGAGAAGAATAAATGCAACACGAAGGAAAGTTGAAAAATAACGTGTTAATTATCTTACGCTAATTTAAATAATTTCTAATTTAAATAACGTATATGTAAAGCGATTAATATTTCTCTGAGAAGCAAAGTATCTTTCTATCAAACATATTTCGAAGACAACCGTTTTAATACGTATTTATCTAACTTTGGAAAATTTGCATTCAAATCAATGATTAACAAACAGTAAAGAATTCCTTTGGCGCGTTATTATGAAAATATCAAATTCCTATAAAGAAATATATAAAACGAAAAAGCATGTTTATGTACAGCTGCTCTTATATTATAAACGAACACGTATACAATTATACGAAAGATAGGAGATATACACACTAGTTATCTTTGAAAACTAATGTCTTTCGTCGTGTACGCAAGGGCAAACGTTGTTCCGACTATAAGCCTAGCACACGGAAGTACAAAGTAACGGCAAACCTATGATTTGAAGAAATAATTCTTCGATAAACCGTATCAGTATATACTAGCCTTTCATTAAGTTTTCAAGATTTTGCTCATTTCGTTTCCACGAACATTCTTTCTTCCTTACGTCGATGCTACAGGCTGTACATATTCTTAATACTTGTCTATATATATAAAATAAATTCTTTGAAAACAGTGAAATTGATACATCGATCACAAGTGGGAGATCGAACAACGAGAAGGGAATTATTACTTTTACATTATATCATGTACAATGTATATACAAAGTTTCAACTTTAATGTTCCATCCCTGTGTGGTTGTACTTATTAAACTATTAAAGCCATCTGCCACGTGCATATTTGCTAATGAAGAAATAATATTATACACGATACAAATATAACTACATATGTATACAGTGACATGTAGAAAACGTAATAAGTAAATATATCAAAAAAAGTACATTTCTCGGATACACCGCTACTCGATAATCAGAGGGTATTGGATAAATAATAAAGCGGTGAAAATTTCAAAAATCGCGGTCTAAACATTATATATATATAAAACATAGGCGTAGAAAAGATTCTGTGCTGTTACAATAGTTTCTCAACTTTTATGGGTAAAACGAGTGTTTGCACGTTTTTAAATGATCGATACATTCTTTTCTATAATATTTCTCTGCCGGTTTGATTTCCTCTTGGCTCTCGATTTATACTTCCTCCAGTCACTAAAACGCGACTAATCTTAGAAGAAAAATCTAAAAATTAAACGACGACGTTATACATATAGACGCGCTACAGGATGATAAGATACCTGAATTTGTAATAACTTGACGCGTTAGAAGATTTCAAGTACTTTTCTACGCCGAATATTTAACGTGAAAGCTAGCGAAAGAAATAAAAAGTCAGACGAGTCGCCTATGAAATTAATTAATCGCGTATAAAACAAAAAACAATTAAGGTTCTTACGAAATGGTTGCTGTAAATTTTTCCCAACAAATAAATTATTGCGAATAAGAGACACAATATGTTATCCTGTTTGTAGAGTGACACATATCTGACGTGGATATTTGCTCTGCCCACGCGTTCTCCCTCTTAACCGTGTGTTGTAGCGTTCGAGCAGGTGTACTGCACGGCCTAACCCTCTGCCCTATCCCCTAACCACGTCCTCCTGTTCTCTCCCTCTCCGTCAAGATACAATCGTGGCATAAACATATGGTCATAATAATAGACTCTTGATTTTGACAAGGGGCGCTCCCTTTCAGTACCCCGTGATTGTTTCTCTAGTACCTAAACGTAAAAGCGTGCGGATAGTATTAAGCTAGTTGGTTAATGGGGAAAAAATAGATTTCGATCAAGAAGAGTCATCGGCGCGTTTTTTGAATCCTGATTTCTCTTTTTCGTACTAACCTCCCAAGGGATTAATCGCAAGCGGTGCAACATGTCCGATAACATCTTACGAATAAGCTTTCGTCGTAGAATAATCTTTAACGTAAATTTCTAGCAGAGTGTACGGCACGTAAAAGGAAAAATTTACAAAATTAACAAAAGCGACGAGTCGTAGATCGTAGATTTCTATCGGAAATGATCCGCACAATTTTATAATCTTAATAGTGCCAATGACTATTAGCATCGAAGAAATTAGGAACGGTAACACGCTTGCATCTGCATCCAGCCAAGTGTCAAGCGGCATCGGCCGATACTTTCACCTGTCTGTTTCGCCGAGGCGAATAGTCTTATCTAAGATGGTGGTTATGCTTCGCACGACATAAAATATATCGAGAAGCGGTACCCTTATCCTAGAAGCGGCACACGTGTGACCCGTATGTATCTCGTTGTACATAGACCAGGAGGGTGGGACACGTACGTGTACAGTGTACGGCGTGCAGCGTATAGAGTGCCGTTCGGTTTATACGTACGGATAAGGGATCGAGCTAACGGAGGAGACTCGAGTACCGACCATTCCCCATCCGAACTCCATCGGAACTCGGCAATTCCCGTGCTTAAGAGTTTGGTCACGTACATCTCTGCCCCGCGTCAGAACGCACACGCCATGGAATTGCTTATGTTTTATAATAGTCCGGCAATACCCTGGCTTCTATTTCTGTGGCGTTTTCCATGGCGTATATCGATCGCAAGACCGATTACACCGATACGAAAGGGATATTTTCACGCGAGAGTATCGTGATTTTTAATCAGCCGGACATCGCGTTCCGCGATCGTTTCTTTTCTTCCGCGGTTTTACAGCTACGGTATAGTCTTACAATACGCATATATCGATGCGTCGAATTTTCAAGGGCAGATATTAGATGCGACTGAACGTTCTCTCTGGAATTTCTATCGTTAGCCGTGTCAATTTGCACGGACGTGTAACGCGCAGCTTATTTCGTTCGACTAGCGATTTTAGCAGATTAATTTCATTTCCTTCGAGAATATATAGAAAACAAAATGTTCATTTTATCATCGACATTTCGTTCGATGGTAGAAACATTCTTTTATCGACTTTTGTTGTAGTCCCAACAAATGAAAATTGATTGATTAACCTGTTACAATAGGATCATACAAACAATGGTACGATATACGACATAATATACTAGGTATATACCGCGATAATGTAGTACCTATTTAATGAATTCTAATAATAAATTAACATGTTATAAACAAAATTGTGTATATTGCCTATGAATACGAGCTTTGTCAAATTTTAGTTCAGAATTCATCGAGTCGGTAAACAACTGCAACAATTGAATAAAATTGTTTAAATTATTGGAAAGAAAATCGCATTTTTATCGAAACAACTATTTTTATCGTATCGACAAATTCGATATTATACTCTTTTCACTGCTTCGACGTTTGTAGTCCGACGAGAAGAGCAATATACGCGCATTTAAATTCGTTGGACGAATAAATTTCCTACGATCGAAATTAAAATGGTAATTACGATATTAAGGAACAAATAAACGTACAGAAGATTACATTCTTATCAAATGCTTTGAACAAATTTACATCTCGCGTATAAAGAGGTATAGATATTTCCGACAATTTGACTGAAATTACTTTTTGTGTGTACATATCAGATACATATATCTTTGGCTAAAACGCTATGTGTTCTTCGAACAGCCACTACAGTTTCCATTTTAAAGTGTAATAATATTAATTTAGAAATAAATGGCGCATATTTTGTACCAATTGCGAAAGAAAAATATTCCTGTTTCCTTCATGCCCGTATACTCGACACTATACGTACATATTACGTCACCTATACTATGATATGTACGTTAAACTTACCAATATTATCAATAGCAATCGTACTCGAATCTAATTTTCACTTTCGTGTGTACCATTTTTCCCCCTGAAAGATAGTTAACGTAACGTGTACTGCTATCACCTGTTATGTCTATCCTGAAATTAATCAAAGGAGAATTAGTAGCAGTCATTTGTCTCTGTGCGTTTAAAGACCCCCTGGGAAGACCCGACAGCTCTTGTAAATCGACGAGTCTTTCGTTTCGTTGTTCGTCGACGACCCTCTAATATATCGTACACGTTTGTGTACAAACGTACGTACATTTATTCTTCCAAGTGCACGTAAGAACGATACGATGTAAACGGAGAGTAAGCCATGGAAGAATAAAGGAAATTCGTGGAAGAAGAGAAAAAACGTCGCGCGTAAACTACACGCGTTGTAGTAGGAAAAACGAGAAAAGAAACGAAAGAGATAAGAGACGAGAGAAAAGAGAAAGAAAGGGAAAAAAGGAAAAGATGATAGACGCGATGAAACCAAGGAAAGAAAAGAAAGAAAAGGAATAGGGAGAAAAGAAGAGAGAAAGTCGTGTGATTAGTCATAGAAAGACAGAGATACAGAAAGGGTGGATGAGACAGAGAAGTCTAGAGAGGGTGAAACGAAGAAAAGGGGTTGAGGAAGGGGAGAAAACCGACGGAGGGATCTCGGTAAGTATTATTGTAATTATACACTTAGGTTTATTTCCTGCGTGCCCGCCCCTGCAGGGGCTGATAGCATTATATACCGCGGCTCCCTAATAAAAATAATAATAAGAGCGTTAAACCGCGGAGTACCGAGCGGAAGTAACATTCGCCCTTTCGGTTGTTGGCCCGTGTACCTGTTTCAGAACGACGATATACTTCACCCTAAACGCAGGAAACCCTCGTAATACATAGGCGTATTAATGATTCCGGTTTGCCCGAGAACCTGTATGTTGAGTTTAGTGTTCGTGCGTGTTCTAATTTCTAATGCATTATCAGATTTAGCACTTTCTGTATATATGGCTTGATACCGCGTTAATTTTAGGAAACAGGTAGATGTGTGATTTATCGCGTTAAAATATAACAAAAATATAACGATTATAGAAAATAGAAAATACGTAGTTTCGACGAAATAATAAGTAGAAAAAATGTTTCGTTATAGTAACAAAGTAAGCCAGAGGACGCACTTGGAGATATAAATGAATTTTACGATATTATTCAACGTATGATTAGGGTAGCCAATAATAACTACAAATGGAATAGACACGTTGCATGACTAAAATCAATCGTCTATAGTCCACGGACTACGCGTGTGTCATCCCATGGCATGTGGGTATAAAGTTCCTATTAGCAAGTATCGTTCGAACATATGTATGTGCGTGACTAAACCTCCCCTCCTCTTACACCTGCTATTAGCAAGTACCATTTCAAGCCCCTGCTTCGTTCTACTCGCCACCATTTATTTCTTGTCCTAATCTGATCCATCTTCTTGTCCACCTGTGCTTCTTCCGAATCATCTTTTCTAACGTACGTTCTAACATGGTAAAATATTTCCCACGATACTTTACGTACTCCCCATTGTAACACTCGTAAATAACGTTCAGAATCAAAATCAGATAGACAAGTAAAAGATTGGTTCGAATTGATTAAATAAAAAGACTAAGGAATAAGACACTAGCATTTCTGTTTCGAATTTTTTAATTTTTATATTTCCATATTTTAGGAATTTCCTTATATTTCCATATTAGGAGAAGCAAAGAATGTGATACAACGCGAAACCGAAAGTCTGTGCAAACCCGAAAGGGGAAGACTTGATTAAATAAATGAATTAAACAAAATGACAATTTTGCAATTATGGTGGTATTTATATTTTTGGAACTGTAGTGTAGTAAGTATGTAATATTTTGTGAAATAGTATTAATAATATCCTCAAAAATATCAAGTACTTTATTTGCCCGTAAGAAAGGAAAAATGTTCTTCTTTGTAATCTTCGCTCGTTACTAAGTTAATGATTAATTCGCAAATTATAAGTCATTCGATTACCGAAACACAGTTGTTAAAACTACCGCGGAATAGCAATTTCCCCGTTAACCCCTTGCTATATTAGAAAACGTTGGCATCGTGCGATCTATCGAATCTCGATTCCTCGCTAACTTTTTAATTCCATTGCACCTTTACCGTAAAAGAGGAAAAAGACGAAAGAAGGGATAGTAATAACGCGTATAAATTGCGATAAAAGAGTAGCCAATCAAGGCCGGGATTAAGGCTATCGGAACGTGGAAGAAATGGCAAAACGTCGGGAGGCGACTAATTTCCTGCTGGTCGATAATTCTCTCGCGAAGTCGCTTCTTCCCGCCGATGACTCTCGTCTTCGGTCGCGCTCCATAATTTTCAATTTGTGCAAATTAACGTTCCCGTTCTCCGCGCGTCTCGCGTCTCCATGAAACACGATAAATAAGGGGCCAAGCGAGTAGTAAATATAAATCAGGAGTGATTGGATGTAAGTGGGGAGCGTTATGTGTCCCCAGCGTCCCGTGTGTGGGATCGTCCGCGGCCGTTCTATGGCTGTGGGGCGTTCGTACACACACGATCCGTCGTAGCATAGGGCGTAGGTGAGAGACGACGCGACGCGACGCGACGCTTGGTGAGACGATGCACTATCTACGTATACTTTCACCATCGAAGGGGCTATACTACCCCGTTTACCTCGCGTCGATACTACTCTGCGTCGCGTCTCGTCGCGTCGCATCGCATCGCGTCCACGACTATACCGCGATACGACTATAGTGGTAGTCGCTGGAGCGATATATCGTATTATTCTTCCTCGTTCGAGTTCTTCGCGGGCCATAAATCCCCGTGTCTCTTAATACACGTTTACTGTAAGCTCCTGCGTTTGGGGAACCTTGACATTTATACGTACGCATCTGTATTCGTGAGGAAATTTCGGGTAACACCGTTGAGTGCACAACAAGTACAGAGACTGTATAACGTAGCTGTAGTTGTAATAATATATTATGGCCATAAAAAGGACCGTATATCGATACATGTAATACAATAAGTAATAGGTGCTATATCATTTAATAGTAGAATTATTCAAATCACCAAGATCCTGGGTTTCTGACCTTTCCTGTTTACCAGTACTAGAAACATCCACACGCTGTTTATATATAAGCTATGTTTTGTATTATAATACAACAGTTTAAAATAGTTCGTATTAAAGCAAATGGACACCATGAACGTTGATATACTGTACATAGTCCTTTAGATGTATGCATTTTTCAAGGCGAACATTTTTGCGACATTTACGCTGACTTTGAAATATCTCTGACATTGATATTTATCAAGTTATTTATGGTACATTTATCGATGAGCGGTATAAGCGTGTACGACGAATACAAATGTTCAATTTTGGAACGAAACACATGGGAGATTTGCAAGCTTGTTAAACGAGGTCACATTCAAAATTCCATTTACGAAACCTAATTTTCTATCATCACGGAGTAACGAAATGCGTATGAATCAATCAACCCTTAGACTCTCTATTCGTTAACATCACGATATATCTATATACATCCTGCGTCCGTAGGTACATACCTACTTGACATATTCTACTTTTTTAAAACAGAAGACTAAAACTTACTTGCAATTGCGATTTGCGCTTTATCGTCGAAACGGTTTTACGGTGCTCATACCTTGACGATGATTTTCCTCAAATTAGATACATCTTTTAAATTGACTCTGTTGGAGGATCATCCTGTACATCGCTGTACATTGTGCGTAAATAATAGCACAAGCGCATCTTCCATACTTAGTTCGTCGTTAACATTCGCTCGAGCTCTTGCTTAATTTTGTTGGAATACAACGATATTTCACGCATAGGCACAATACCCTTACACAGACACCCACACGCACAGGACACGTACTCATTACTGTATAGAGAGTGGGGCTCAAAATATTTAAGGGATCAGGGGTCGCTACGTAGGTCCAGTCTGAGAGTAACTGGAACAACAATCAACAATTCTTGTATACGTTATATCGCTCGCTTATATATATCAGATTCTGTAGTTTCTGTTTAATAAACATCACTGAATATTATTTCAACGCAAGCATTGTGTCTTCCAAAGGTTATTAATCTTAACTTCAAGATTAAATTCTAACAAATTTGTAAAGATAAAAGTTGAATTTCCGGCTGTGATTGCCGACAATTTACGTTTCTGAAAAAAATCATATCGTTAAATTTACATTTCCGATGGAACAGGGTCGTGGCGATGCGTTACCTGTCTACGCGCAACGGCAGGAAAGAAGAAGAGAAATAGTCACGCATCGAAAGTGGCATAATCAATTCACACGGACCCCTAGAAGCTACGTAAATGTACCAATGATAAATGATAAGCATCCACGGATGACCTTTTTCAAGCGCGTTTACCTTTTTTCCTCGGCAAGTGCACAGTGCACAGATGCGCACTTGCGAGTGGCACAGGTGTAAGCAAGATATCGATTATGCAATCTCATGGCTTGCAACCCCA
The DNA here is from genome assembly GCF_905332965.1 of Bombus pascuorum. Lineage (NCBI taxonomy): Eukaryota > Metazoa > Arthropoda > Insecta > Hymenoptera > Apidae > Bombus > Bombus pascuorum. Next base: position 890,095 of record NC_083488.1, on the reverse strand, counting down.
ACCGAACGGTAACGCACGAATACGCGTTCATCCCTCCTGGCCTGTGCTGTGCGCCACCTCGATACGTATAACCCGGCTCGATGCCGGTCTGTCAAACAGACCTGACGTTAATTATCGCCTTACTGCTCCGCCAAACCACCGTTCCATCCACTTGACGCATATGTCACTTTTCAGATTTCTGTCTGAATACTGTACACTGTACACACACTCACACACACTCTCTCTTCCTCTCTCTCTCTCCCCCTCTCTCTCTTCCCCGTGTATCGTGTTATTTTCGACCTTCTTTCGATTATTTTTCTATCGAAAAAAAATAAAGATCTTTTGTACAAAAGAAAAGAAAAATACAAAGAAAAGTCAAAGTTGGAGTAACCGTTTTAGTAGATAAAATTATATGTTTTTAGACTAGCAATGGCTCGAAATGGTGCGAAATTTCTTCCTTTGTGAGTAAATAAAGAATTTCAAAAAAACGGTGGGTAACTGGTAGATTTTACGAATCTCGCGTGTATGCAGTGTGGTATACAGCGCACTTACATACATACATGTATATACATATGTATGTGTACATAGCTCGCCACGAACGTAACCGAAGGAACTGGATACAACTTGACGCGACGTCATACGGTATACTTGGTTGCAAAGATTTTCTTGCTAGCTGCAGGTAGAAATGTACCGCTTATTCAAATATTGAATTCAGCGAAGATTCCGGAAATCCGGCCACAGGGTACATGATTTCCGTAGAATAGTTAGCTTCTGTAGAAAAGCTCGTTATATCGCACAAGAGGAGCGCTGTTCAAACTTCAACTATTGACGAAGCTGGTTCTACGTGGTTTGACTTGCTCATCTTTGTCGCTTACAATGGCTCCAACCTTTCTTGGTAAAGATCCTGACGAAGACTTCAATGATGTAACGAAGCAGAAAACTTGGAACGTTGTCGAGGTCGTCGTTTGCAATTGTTGATAAATTTTTAGTACAAGTATTCCGCCGATGTAGCAGAACTCAAACATTCGAATTTTGTTAACAAGTTACAGAACGAACGTGTATTAAATCGTCGTACCATGTTGTCAAAGAATTTTCTCCCCGAATCTAGAATATATAACCCAAAATAAATGTCTTGCGTTGTACTTTGAAAGACGTTATTAAAATATAGATAACTTTTAAATGTCTGCTTTCGATATTAAATATAATTTTACTACTACCTTTTGTAAGGTTCCACGCTTTGTATCGTTGGAATACATTCCCGAAAGAAGGAGGATATCTGAGAACGGACAAACGCGAAGAAGGAGCGACGAGAAGAGCAAAGTTAAGCATTCTCGTATAATTAACATTTTCAATCAAAAGCTAACGTAGATAGACGCTCCGTACGTATTAAATTTCTAGCAAAATAAGAACGTGAATACACGTGAATGCGTGTTTATATTTTACGCATTCTACTTCTCAAAACTTATTTGTCGTACTCTCTCTCTCTCACACACACACACACTCAGACTCTCTCTTTCTTTCATTCAATAAAGGCACATTAACTTCCGATATAGCATTTCTCGCTCCATGTATACGTATAATAACAGATAAACTTCGCCATACGTTATTTCTCACGTTAATTAACATTTTATAACTGAGAATACATTACATTAGCACATCGCCGTGTAATTGTCATTCAATTCTTAATGCAGCAGCCACGCTGTCGCGGGCGTCGGCGTCGACGTCGCGTCGCGTCGCATCGTGTCGGACCATGAAATTCTCCCAATTTCCGTTGACGTTGTTTTGCGGTCTTGGCTGGTTCATCGGAAAGAGAGCGTTTACTTTCGATGGTTAATGGCTGATGACGCGGTGAATGTAGCCGACCGGACCGGCCAATCGATAATCGTCACCGTCCACCGTCCAGTCCCTCAAGAGTCGTAACTCGTAACAGTTATCGGTTATTTTTTCCAACGCGATATTCCGTTTCACACGTGATAATTATTCCCGATTTTTCTGTCAAACTTCAGCGCGCTACCGTTTCCCGATCACTGACTCGCAATTAGTCGAAATTAATTGGTCACCGTAAAGACGATTTAATTTTAAAGAAACTTGTAGCTACGAGGAAGCAGCTGAAATGTTTAGATTGTATTTGTTTGAAGAGCAAGAAAGATATTTGCAAATTTCATGTTCGAAAGCGTAAAAATTTATTTCTACGAATATCAACGAATTATGTATTTACAGCGCGTTTCAAAAACTCAATTTGATTAGTTTCGAATTGTTTTCCGTTGTTTTATCGAAACTACCGAAGAGCGGAGCTGCTTCTTTATCGCCGCATAAGCTCCTCGACGTAATAACAACGAAGCTAGAAGAAGCGTATATCATAGGTCGATTCTTTCCCGAACGCATGGTAGTTGGATCGTATATTAATAAATTCGAGACTGATAATTTTACGAAAATCCGAAACTACAATAGAAAGTGGCAAATAATGCAGGAACAAGAGTTTATTTTCAAATATCGTGCTTTGTCTCGCAAACACGAAGCTCGAAGCTACGTTAGCGTCTCTTAATGAAATTCATTTATTTATATTCGACTTTGGATTCGTGTTGAGCACGTTGATCAAGATAAATTCAATAAAACATTAACGATAAAACGTTTACTCGTACTGCATGTTAAAATCTTGAGTCGCGACGCTCGAGAAAATTAAATTCGTGACAGGTTACGACTGAAAATTTCTATCGACTTGTATTTTAATCGATAGACGTAAGATCTGCGATATTAATATACCATGTCCTTATAATTTACACGCTCGATATTCACATAGAAATAGGAAGCAGAAATCGAATACGACGCTTACGATTGAAATTAACGAAATTGATACATCTCGTTCTACGAATTAACAAGTTATCGTTGTCTACGAACGACAAGTCAATGGTCCTGTCAAAGATACGCGTGTTTACCATTAATTGTTTTATCTTTTACATTGTAACAATGATTTAGATATTACATTCACTGTGAACAATAAAATTAGCCTTTTTACTTTGATCGGAGATGATTTCCCATTTTTAAATCTACAGTAGGTATACACATTCTGAATTTTAATCAATATGAAATTAGCGTATTAAAGGAACCGAAACAAAAGTAGCTACTTAAACGAAATATAAGACACAGACACGAGTATTGGGAACTCGCTCGCTCTAATAAAGGAAAATAAGCATTTAAGATCAGATTCGATAAATTTTTACATCGATGATTCTTATATATACTTCCTTACATTTATAAAAGAATAATAATAGTCGCGTGAGCAGATCGCGCATGGAAATTCAAGAAACTAATGATCTACGGAAAGGGTAATGCTAATTAATTAATTATTAAGCAACCTGATCGATATTCTGACCAAGCAAAAGATACGTTGCGGAAAACGCGCGAAACGATGGTCATCGAAACGTGAATAATTACCAGTGGTATAATGAATGCGTAATGAAAACTGTATTAATTATCATAGATAATTAATATCATGGGCAGGGCACACGGACCATGTTTACGAACAATTAACTGCATTAGCGAGTTAACGTTTGTCACGACTGACCTTCCTAGAACTTGATAAAATACTTAAAGACTGCTGAAAATTGTTTAAACGTGTTTTATCGTATTTTTAACTTGCAATTATAAAATAACTGCTTGTACTTACGAACAGGTACGTTTCGTGTTTCTCCTTTAAATATTAATTTAATTAATTCTAATAAGTAATTCTAATAAATTAAAACATCTATGATTCAAGTTAAAGTAACAACGTTTAATTTGTTGTTTAATTTATTCGAAACACTTTTACCAATTAGCTGCTAAATGTTAAATTTCATTTATACGATATAACGTTATTATTTTTGTAGCCACAAGCGTTGGGAAAAATTGTTTAGTTAAACATTTTATATTAGATAGTACATTTTATATTAGATCGCTAGTTTAATACAATCGCGTTGCATTTTGTTACTGTTAATTTTAAGTTACGAAGAAGAACGTTCTGATACAGCGATAACTAAACGGAAGTATGTATCCTTACAATAAAAAAGTGCTAATTATTAAAGATTCAAAATCAATCGCCGTATTATAAATGTAAATTATAATTTATTATTTAGAAATATAGACTTAAAAAGATTGAAGGCGTATTTTTGAACATGTTCTAATTTAACCCTGTTAAACGTATATTTTGCTACTATATTTACTGTCCATGTGTTGGATTTAAATGGCAAAAATAGCATCGCGTGGAAATAGCCAGAAAAGAAATATCCAGTCAGGTAATGTTCCCCTTTCCTCCGAATCTAAAAAATACCAATGATTCGACTCATTCTCCGATATCCGCAAACATCCTCGTTGCGCGTGACGCTCCAAACTTTCTCGATTCCCGCGTATTCACGTTCACGTGTTTGCAGCGTGCGCCAAAGAAACTTCTCGACGGTATCTACGAATGTATCTGTTCGTTAAATATTTCCAGGCTAGTCGCGGCGAATCGTAGCCTACGTAAAACGGTTTCGACGGGAATGTGCGGCGCAACGTGCGTCGGGGAACTGTAGGAAGAACGGCGAGGAGCGGCGGAAAAATACGCCATGTACCCACGTAGGACGACCGAAAAAAATCGCAGGAAAGAACGATTACATCGGATCCACGATACCTGGCGGAACAGTACGGCCTGTAATCTCATCCAGCCATTCGGCTCGTAGCGACGGTTTTTATCCTATTACGTCACATGAATAAACTAAAGACCATGGAGTCCGCGACACGCTGTGCCGCGCCGCGCTGCGCCGCACCGGAGGAAAGAGATCGTGAGATCCAGGAGAGCGGCCGCTGAAACGAGTCTGGATTTGACGTGTGCCCTCTCCAGCACGGAGGACCGCTCTGCCTGCAGCAGGCAGAGGGATTCCAACTCTGCGAATGGATACGTTGCAAGTTCGACAAAACAACCACGTCTGATACGTTGGAAGAAAAAGAAAGGATACGCCAACGGCAACCGACACCTACATCCGATCGATTCCGTTTCGGTAGCTCAGCTACTTGGCTGTACGGTCCTGATAATGAAACGTAGTATAGCCAAACGAGTATCGACCGAACACCCTACTCTAGGGGAACCGTTTCTCTATGGACATCGTTGCTTTTCTTAAGGGTCCGATCGACGTCATATACTCGATCCATGTAGGACGCTGCCTGCACTTGGATCGAGCGTTTCAGAACGCGCTAGCGAATCTTCTTTAACTGTTTGCACCTTCGAGCGATACGACGTCTGATAAGGCGCGTTTATTATACGACTTCTTACGCTTGTTCATTCCGACCAAGTATAATCCGAGACGAACAAATTTTTATCTTTAATACCGAGTACCGCAACACGTTGATTAATTTCTTACAATTTTATTTAAAGATAATAAATCATATTTTTGAAGCCTAGAAAATTGAAATTTTCTGATTAACGAGAGGAAAGCTTCGATAAAGCAAACATTTGTTAAGCGTGGAATACGAGTTTGTCGCAATTGCTATTGTTTTTCATCCCTCGATACAAGAGATAAAGCTACGAAGGTGATATCGTTCTATCGAAAAGGTTGAAATCGTCGGTGTTGGCGAAGAGTACAGTAAGCGTCGCGGCGGTGCGCCGCATCCGTAAGATAAACGACGGATGCACGAAATATGTGATACATGTGGCAGGGAAACTTGTGGCCAATGAAAATGGATGATGCCAACTTCCAATGTCTCTTTTTATCGCGCCCTTACGTTCCAAATGTATCAGGCTGCTTCTTTCAGCCAGCAGTCGCCCATCTTCATGTATAATGTATCGTTCTTTGCAAACTTTAATCGTAGGATTTTGATTTATGTTGCCACCTCGACCGATTTCTTATACAACTCTCGATAAAATAATAACGCAACGAAAGCGATCAATTTACGCGATGAAACTTTAATCGCATTTTAAATGTTACAATAGCGGACGAATGTCATTTAAGCAACGCTGAAATTGAGGAAAGAGTTAATTCTGAATATGTACATATATTATAGATAAAAACGTTGGCTTTTGAATAAAACAATATTCGTAATTGGAAAAGCTATTTACATGATTATATCTTCCGTAGAATGTTTTCGTACTCGTAACGAAAATTTGTATTTTAAACGAATGATTAGCAATTGGTAATTTATCGAACATGTTTTCATTAAAACATAAAGGAAGCACAAAATTGAATATCCTTTTTATTAGCGTATGGTCGTGATGGATTGATTTAAAGATTCGTAGATATCGCGAAGGCAAAACGTTCGAAAGTAGTCGTGAATAATTAGTTTCGTTTCAATTCCAAGATACGGACGATGCAAAATCTAAATCAATCGTTTTACGTTACTGTAAATTTCGCAAAACTTTAATTTATATTCGCAATCCAAATAACCAATTATAGCTATCAACGTAATATTTCACTTCTACACGAAACAACCTACAGCATACGAATCAAAGTTAAATATCTTGAAATAAAAAGTTGAAAGATAAAGCGTGTACAAGTGTGAGAAGTATAAAAAAAACGACTTTTTAGCGGGAAAGGAAAGAAAAATTTTATACAGAATGCGATTGAAAAATTGACACGTTACTTATAAAATAATGGAATAGTAGTTGAAAAAGATGAAGTGGGTATAGTATTTACTGGAACGAGTAAATGCAACTACGTTTACCATTTATCGTCCCTTCGAATCTACAAACGCATCAAACACTGAAAATATGAAAATTAACAAAAAATACACTTGTTTATCTTGTTGTTTATATCATTGCACAAAGGTATTAATATTGCTCGAAGACTATCAAATATCACTCGAACTACTTGAAAATTACGTTATACGTGTGTAGCTAGAATAAGAAATCAGACTCTACTGAGACCATGTTTATCCGCCTTCGACAAACCAGCTAAATCCGCGATATCCACGAGCAATCATCCTACGTTCGAAGCATCTAGGAGAAAACTTGCCACGTAAGAGGCGTTTTATAGAGATGTGAAATTCCCGTCGCATCGCGTCACGTCGGTCCCCTGCTCACGAAGAGGAAATAGCGATGTCGAAGATCGAAAGTGGAAATAAAAGACGGGATAAAACGGCGATTACTCACGGTAGGGTTGGGCATACAGCGTCGCGGTGGTGGCGGCATGGGATCCGGTGCGGCACGATAAGGCGGCGGCGAATACCTTCCCGAAGGGAAACAGCCCGGGGCCGTGATGGGTGCCCCGTGGAGTCCCTTGCTCCCCATCATCTTGTCCGGCGAGTACATCATCCTGAAGCTAGTCAAGGCTAAGCTGCCAGGCTTAGACCTAAACCAGTCGAAAACCGACGCCCTCAAACAGAACGATACCAGCAGCGGTAGCCGCGCTTCCTCTTCACATCAGTGTTCGCGGTTCGCATCTGTGTAAGAAGAATTATCGATGTCCTCTCTACACCCAATTTCCTCTCAGAGTACCTTCACATTCGCTTTCGTCAAATCGCTTCGAGACTAATCGCGAGACTCACTAGCGCGGCACGACTATACGAACGACGAATCACCGTACTATTGTTACAGTTGTTCTTACGATAGTACTTGATCTTTGCACTTTTACGAGCCACCACTCATCTTCGTTCTTGACACCACCGATCAAACCGCGGCGATTTCAGTCGATTTGACTAAACTCGTTCGTCGAAGAGATCGCGGATCTCTTCGATGTCCATGATGCACATGATCACGGACACGGTGGTTGGATTTTACTGGCACTCGGTTTAGTTCTATGTCTGAACCATGGCGACGGCCAAACGTTCCGATTCCTTCGAATCGGAAGATCTCGCACTTCGCGATGCAGACGTAGACGGAAAGTAGATGGTGTAGCGACGCGTTTCTCCGAACGCGTGAATAAATAATTTTGCTGTCGAGCGAGCAGCTGATTCCGAACGAGTCCGGCAATGGTGAAACGTTACCGAGATAGGAACGACCGAGCGATCGAATTTGTAGCGGCACGCTGATGCGATCACTGAACCAACAGCCACTTGGAATTTTCGAAGAAAGAAGAAACTGTCCACCGTCAGATTGTCACGATTCGGTCACCGACGTAGTAGAATCGTACGGTACACGGGATGTTGTGGCGAAACTGTGCACTTTTTGGCGCTGACTGGCCGGCGCGGCGAGCGATGCTTCGCGGATGAACTCTTCCAGCGGGGATGGAGGGATCGAAGGACGAAGAGGGAAACGACGGGACAGGGGATGGTCGGTGATCCAGGATATTGGCAGAGTGGCGCGTGCTCACAGCAGAGGGGTTGTTCGCCACGAGGTAAGCCGAGAACAACCGGGACGAAGGGGTATATCGTGCATAGGCGGAGTTTAGCGCGGTCACGCGTGCGCTCCTAGCACGATTCGCGTCGGCCATCTTTCGCTTTGCTTTCGTGTTCGGCATGGGTGTCGCTAACCGCGACCACCCGTTTCTTCATCCTCCCTGCGTTTTACCCTCCCTCTTTTCGCCTCGTTCGTCCCGTTTCCTTTCCTCTCCCCTAGAATCTCGTTCCGTGTCTCGTTTTCACTCCCCCACCGACGTTACACGCCCTTCCTAGCCAACGTCGAGCCACCCCCGCGTTCCTACCGAACCTTGCCCCGCGCAACCTTGTCTCGTCGAAGACGCCTCGTGTCGTCTACCTACTTTTCTTCCCTCGCGACGCGCTTTTGTTCGATCACCGCGAAATCTCTCGCTCGGCTGTCGCCCAACCTGCTGTTGGATTAGTAGCTACGTCGTAAACTGGTCGCTCTCAGTCACCCTTAACACCAAGGTCGCTACTGCTGCTACTCGCTGCTACTACACGTCGCTTTCGTCATTTATCTTCGACATCCTGAAAATTGCGACTCAACTGTGAACCATAGTTTTGTGTCGATATTCTTCCATGGATTGCCTCTACCTTGGAAACTTTCTACGATTTTATCCACGCCATTCCGTACACCAGAGTTTAAGATCGTTGTTTATCGATTCATCGTGTCGAACAGATTTTCGAACGATTTCATTTCGTTTTTGCTAACGACGGTATTAGAGATTCCATAGACTCTCGTATCTCTTCGTATTTTTTCGTATTTTTATGCGATCATATTGGCTACACGATGTACCTTTGCAGATCTAAAACTAAATAAAATTACATTTTATTTTATCGTTGTAATCGTTGGGAATAATTTATTGAAAGATCTTGAACACAGTGACGTATACGTCGGTTTTCTACGCAATTACGTACAGCTAACGCATAAAGAGTATTAACTATTGAAACGAAATAATAACGATTCAAAGATTTTAGATTTTACTGTTTAATGATAAATTATCGACAGATCAAATTAGATTAGATTAAATTAATTTGCGCGTTTCGACTTTAAATAGAGAACACACGTTCGCAAATGCAAAAGGTAGAAAAAGGAAAAGTTGTCCTACTTTGTAATTGTCTTACAGATCTTTCACGCGGTGACGTAAGTTTCTTTCGTCTCATTTTATAAAGAATGAACAATTGCGATCAACGAACGATATATTATCAAGCACTGTGAACCATTTATATTACGTTTGCCATTGAAACATCGCCGTTTTAACAAAGAAAATAACTAAATACAACAACTCGATTGGAACAGTCTTCGCTTTCTTCTTAATGCAGTTGCGTTAAAACAAAAGCCGGCGTATGTATTATTCGAAAGAACAATCGATTTGCCTTTGCTTGTATTCGATCATGCCTTAACCTATGCCGTTTTAAGTCATTATTATTTAAAGCAGCCTCTTATACAACAGGTAAATAATGTTATTTAAATGTTATACTTTACAGACCACGGTGGCGATACACTCTTTTTAAATATTTATCTTTTACCAGTGATTAAGGCTACTGTTCAAGATGTACTGTACATATTTCTACATTGTTTCAAGAACTCTTTAAATAATTTGAATAATACAGTCGCTTAAAAGATTGTTATACAACAGGTTCCATAACACGCGTTCCTAAATATTACCTACGTTCTAAATTCTTACGTTCTGTCAAATCAATTAAATTGAAATGAAAAATATGCAAATTGTTTTATAAAAATTAATCCAGCAAACAAATATTTATGGCAGATAGGAAATCTTTCGTACGACTTTTCTTGCGTATTTAACTACAACATAGCAATCGACGATATCCTATAAATCAAACGTAACTGCGATTGTTTTTTTTTTTTTTTTTGTTTCGTAGAAAATTAGATGGTATAACGTCTACGAGTATAGTCGCGATAATCACAATCCTAAGCCAAGTTGCTTATATATTTTTTTTTAAACGTCACTGTTTGTTCTTAAAACACACTTTTTAAAAATACATAAAAAGAGATCGTATCTATAGCTCGATAATTCTGTAGCATCTATAAATATGAAGATTTACGTAATTCATGGAGGTAATTTTCTTACAGTCCGCCGTTTCCAACCTTGAAATTTGGAGCTTGTACAACGTGATTAATAATGAACAATGATTGTATGTCATGTATATTTGAAAGTCCGAAACAATCGAGAGTATTTGTGCCGCTATTTGATCGGTCGTGTCTTCGTAGTAAGTGCAGATTTGTGTGAGCTATTTCATAATGAATTTTTAAAGTGTCATGGACCCTTCGTAACCCAGATCCCCTCTGTTACTCCCACAAGGCTGCAGGGCAACAGGGCTACAGGACTTTCGTCGATCCAATAAACGAATAAAGCCGTTTCGCGCTATTCTTGACTCTTGGATTTCAATCCAACTGACCAACAGAGAAGTTGATTTTGCCATTCCTTTACATCCGTCGGTCTACTCTGGAAATTTTCTTACCGTTTGAATTTACAAACAACAAGATATAGGTACGAAATATTTGTCAAACGCTCGTTCCCTCGCTTACTTATCTTCCTACTAATCGTGCCACGACCTTTTATACTTTTCCTTTCTATAGGACCACCATCCATTTGGGTCTTTTCTCTCGACGATTAGCGACAAAGGGAATGCGAAGACTTACCGAACGAATCAAAACGATCTTGCTCGTCCTAAAGCAGAAAGAAATAAGCAGCAAAGGAAACGATCGCGACACGTTCGATCCCAAAAGTACGACGAAACAGCTCCGATGCGACAACGTAAAAGCAACGAAGAAACGTTTCAAAAGGAGTATATTTATCGGGACCAATCGTTCATCTCGTTGAAAAAGGGGAAGCGGTAATAGGCAGTAGGAAGCCTGGCGACGCGATATGGTTGCACGGCTAGACACCAAACCGGTGAACGAAGGAAAGACAGAACGGACAGGGCTGCGGTACAGGTATCTACGCGAGATGGAATCGCGTACGATGGAAGAGGAAGCGTGTATGGGACGAACCAAGGGGGGAGGGTGAGAAGGAGAAGGAGGCGGCGGACAGGAGTGAGAGAAGGGGTGGTTGCGAGTTTGGCGGTAGTCGTTTTCCGAGGGATGTTGGGCGGAAGGTTCCCGCGGGGCCTGTGTTATCGCCTCGGCAGGATGACCAGCCCGCGGTATCAAATATTAAACCTACTTGCACCGGCAGCCTATCCTCGACAAGGTATCCAAACCTTCCCTCCGACCAGATCCCTCCGCGAACCCCGCGTCCACGGGTCACCGCTAGCTCGCCACCGCTGCCTGCCATCAAAACCTACGCCTAGTAGGTTTACTGCCGCGTCTCGATCTCTGCCGGTTCTCCTTGCCATGCTTAGGCTGTTTCCATTGCACCGGTTGGCAAAGGGCGAAAGGAAGGACGCGACGGATACCAATGATCCGCCACGACAATCGTCTATTCCCCTTTCGCCGGTGCAAATGCATTCCTCGGAAGGGACTTAAGCAGGAACGCTGACATAACCAGAATTCTCGAGATTTTACAGTCCTTTGGAAAAGCGTTGTGAAAGAAAGAGCAGAGAGGCGGGAGACATAGTCGCTACGATCGAAAACATCGACCTCTCCTAGGTTTCTTACAGGCGAAACGATCTCCACGAGTCACGAATTTGATGCTTTACGGCGCATCGTTCTCGTCGTGATCTGTGGGCGAAATGGTTTGCCGCTCGGTGTTCTTTCTTCTGTTTACTCGACGTGAATCGAATTTTCCGAAAAAGCAAAGTGCTTTCCGGAAGGAACGATTGGCTTTGTTTCGTTGAAACGGTAATGCGATCAAGGATAATTTAAGTAAAGTCAGACTTTAATAGCAAGATCTCCGTACATTTTTAAACGTTAAAAGGTTAAACGTCGCTATCATCGTGAAAGATCATTTCTACTAAATTCTGTATTCAGTACTGATCCCGTATACAGGATTTTCTAATGCGAAATTTCAAGCGTCACAACTAACGATGGTCAGAAATTTGCCAGGAAATTGTTGATCTATCAGGAAACGTCTAACGACACAAAATAAGCCGTTGCTCGAAAACAAGCTCGTATCGGGCGTATATCTATTTATACGAACCTTTCTTCTTATTTCGTTATACCGAATCCTCCCTTCTGTTCCCACATATGTATAGTACAACAGAATACTCTGTATGTATGAACGCGATCCTATGCGTGTACTTATGTATTCCGTATGACTGTATGTATCGTTTTAAATGTTCCCTACGAGCTACACGTCAAAAAGGAGCGACAGGAATGGTACGAGATGGTCGTGAAAATATGACGCATTTTCTAGCAAAAGGAAATGGATCGAATATACATTGATGTATAATCATACCGGTTGTCGACTGCAAGCTGCAGTCGTATCCCCGTTTGGTCAAAAGTAATAATTACATTACTAGGTGCAGTTGTTCAAAAATAGGGTAAATGAAAGTTAACCTGCAATTACGTGATCAAACATATCATTTTTCTAATCAACGTAATAGGTATATTTAACGACTCGGCGCAATGATATAGCATGTCGGTATAGTGGATAAGGGTTGAAATTTCGAGAGCTACTTATATAAGTATATACATGCGACTATCTTATTTTCTGCGGCAATCTGTCGCTGTCAAACGACCTTTCGCGTTCCCATAAAGGCGTTTAATTAAAAAGCGAAAAAATAGAAAAAAAGAATTGGTTTTGGAGATATCGTATTCCTATTTATAGACTCAACCGAATTGATATTTTAAAGTATAGAGCGAGCATAACTTTTAAAATATAATAGAATATGAAGATCACAGGGAAAAAAATAAGAGATAAAAATGAGAGTATTTAAAAATAAGTGAGATAAAAGCCTGGTATTTTAAATAATTAAGTCTTCATATTTTTTCAATCACTACGCTCTTCCCAAATTAAAAGAAATGAATGATTTACTATGTATATTTTGCTTCTTACTATTTATATGTGAAAAATACTAAATAACTGATGAAAACGAGAATTATTTTGCACCCAACTCTTCGGATAAAATTTTAGCTATGTCGCATCCAGTTTAGATCGTGCTTTAATACGAAAATAGATCTGTAATTACCGCTTTTCTCCAATAACTAATTAATTTCGAACCGAGCAAGATCCATTTATTTTCCCCGCTTGATTATAAGTAATTTCGTTATACAGATAGAATAACCATAGGAACGACCATCTTTTACGTTTCAAAGATAACGAACAACTTGCTTAATTTTATTAAACGGTTAAAACGATGCTTAGTTTTAACGTAAAATATTTTTCGATTACAAGATATTATCTATTACGTTTCATTATGTACATCGTTTGGATAATAAACGCGTACATTGCAATTACATAATAATCCTTTAATCGTATTTCATTAAATAGATCATAGTTGGAGTATTATTCTTTATTTACGTATTAATATTGCTGTATATTATTCTTAATTGCATTATTAATTCTGTTTACGTAATAATTTGCTTTTATCGTTTTTCGCGTTACAGTTTAACTCTAAAAATAGGGATAATATCACCGAATTCGTGTTACCTGGCATAAAATTGCTGTACTGGTCCTTATGAATTCATGCATGCAATTCCAAAGAAAGAAAAGTACCTATAACAAAAACACTGGGGCTGTTTCAAAATTCTCTGCATGATGCTCGCCGGTGCTTGAATATTTGAAGGAATAAGTGTATGACGGAAATATGAACGCACAAGTACCGGTTCCGCACAATATACGAAATGCCTGCCAGTATGTTCGCATACTTGATTTTCACTACAATTTACCACCCTAATCGAAACTATCGATGCAACCTGACAATCACGTTATCGCCAATCCTTTAACGATACTTAACGATACTTTCCATCATATTTTCAATCGATTACAATTACTCGTCGGCACGGTTGATTAAAGAGTTAGCAAATGTATATCGATGCATCCACAGTAGCTCGCAGAAATATAATAATTTATAAAGAAACGTTCTTTCGCCTGTTGGCAAACATTCGACGAATAGTTTGCTCGCGTTTATTTTATCCCGAAGAAGCTCTTTTGCTGTAAATGAGTTTACGAACAGATTTCTCGATAGTCGCTGTCGATAAATCAACACGAGCAAATTCTCCTGCTCTCGCGCTCTAGATTCTTGCTCGTTTGGTCTAAACGCACCTTCGCGATACTATTGAAACTTCAATATATTTTATACGATACGTACAATACAAATACAATGCATAAGACGAGCTCTTTACGCAAACGATAAGCGTGGAGACAGATACTTCCATGAGCCTTCGTATACATTAAAAATATTATATGCCGAAACTGACACGGAGTTTGAAAGTTTTTACGATGGAATCGGGAAAAGATTGGCAAAGCTGGAAAAATGAAAAATAGAAAACAAGCGTAACTGGCGTGTTAAGTGGTATGGGCGAGGACAGATTTGTCGGGCAGTAAAAAAGGATAAAATCCGAATGTTAGCAAGGAAAAAAATTTGAAATAAAATCCATACAATGTTCTATTACCACGACAACGTACATCCGTTTTCGATTTAAACTTGACGATTCACGATAGCTCGCACAACTGTCATTTTTCCACCCACGGCTCTTTCGCGCACGCCGCGTCACGCCGCGCCGCACGGCATTCTCTCTCGTTCTCGCTCACTCGATTTCTCATTTATTCAAGCGTCGTTCATTCACCTGCTCGTGAATAAAAAACTCGAGTAAAGAGTTCCGCGCCATTTTCGTCAACGGCAGATTACATTCACTGCGCAAATCTCAACTCTTTACCACGTACAATAAAAAGAGGATGTAAAGTGTCTGTAAAATGATTAGCATCGTATTGGATAGATTTGTCTCGTTCGATAGATTTATCTTAAAAAGTAGATGTGACCTAATTAGGTCGATTCTTTTATCAGCTCGATCATGATTATATATGTACTTGATAGATATACGTTAAAGTAAGAATATCTCTATTAAATTTTATTAACAAAAAATAAGAATCGACCGATCGAACGTTGTTGATAATATACAAAAAAATATCCCAAAAACGAAAATACTATATTGAAAAAGAAAATAAAGAATTAAGAACGTTACAATTATTTTTCGATCGTAATCGTTTTATTCGAATATTATCTTTCTTTCGTACTTTCTCTACGTATCTTCTCGTCGTACGCGTCCACACATCTCCTTCTCGTTTCTATTTTCGATCTCTAGCTATTTTGGTCTTAGTTTTCCTGGAGATACCATAAATTATCAAGCATTGATAATCGTGTTCAAAAATTCATCGAATAATTTTTTGTCCTCCGCTTTTACATCATTGTGATCCCTTTAAAATACTTTGCTTGTAATGTTTCTAAGAGAAACTGTTCGAGAGAATAAAAACGGTCGTACGAAAATAAACGAATATTTTTGTATCTCTAGAATATTTTTCATCGAGTTATGGAAAAGGAAAAATAGAAAAAAAAAATGTTTTACCTTCGATATACATATTCCTTTAGGAACAAATAATCACCCGTGAAAGTGCACCATTATGCAGCACTTTAATGGACCGATATTCTTGCCAAGTTTCGTCGCAGCTGTTCATAAGTTTAAAACTTATTAAAGTCCTAAGATTTGTCCATCGGAAGACTTTGTCTCTGTTAGAATCGGATTTTAAAAGTTAGTTTTTAAAGACGAAACTTTCGATACACGCACACATTTCAACGCACTTTACCTTCAAATTTATTCGAAATCAGCCTTTGAATATTTTATAAAGAATAGTTTTTCATATAATGTCACAACAAATAAAATTCGTTGATAATCTTTCGACTTATTTGTTCGTTCATTTAGTAAACATTATAAATAAAATGTACGCGTGTGTACGAACTAAAAAGTTACGCGCACTTGTGAACACAGGTAAGTACATCAACATTACATATTAAAATTCCGCACTAATAACTTTTACGGAGTGTAAATTTGGCAAAGGAGAATGTTCTATACATGTTACTTGAGATTCTATTAAATATCAAATATTTGTTCACATAAGATGATTTCTTCTCGACGAATAAGTACGTATTTCAAATAATCCTATTTATCACTGTGTCATTCCCTATTCTGTGTTCCATTTTTTGTGAATTTTATAGAGGAAGGTAAAAAAATAAAAAAATACATTCAACGTGAAAACGTGTGTATTTATTCTTTACACAGAATATGTTGTAGCATTATCGTAGGTTGTAAATTTGTTATTTCCATCGATACGATCTCTAATTAGTCGTACAAAGAAAGATCGTTTGCTGTTAAACTGCGGCAAAGCGAAGAAGGCTGATATCACAAGATTATGATAATATTCATTGCATTATCGGTGTCATAGTGATGCACGTCAGGATCGTATTGCCTTCGAGCGTGATTTCCTGCCAATGGAACCACAGCACAATAATCTATTTCCTATAACACGAAACACGAGCGAAATAACGAGTAAGCCTAAGCCCAAGAGAGTGCAATCTATAGAACGCTGATAAATATTTACTCGATGCTATGGATTGATACGTTCTATCAGTTATTGTTTTTCCGCCACTTGTTACGAATCACGATTATGATCCTACCGATATTTATGAGAAACTATAGGATAGAACGTAGTAACGCAATTTTTGCAAAACCCGATCAAACGAAATACAATTGTTTACGATATAAGTGGTAACGTCGGATTCTCCAAAATTTAACGTGTTTTTTAGAGGATAAAAAAAGGTTTAAAAAATTGCTGTAAGTACATCTATCAAACCTTATAAATATTCCGTAGCTTTCACCGACGCTGCAGGATAGAAGAACATTCGCCGAAACGAGTCCCGCAATTGCACGGTCAGAAAATTGGTTTACATGGAACCGTGCATCGCGACCACTCGATATCCCAATCCGTTCACGTGCATATAATCATCCGGTCGTCGTTGAAAATCTATGAAAACCCATGGCCAAGTTCCATCCCCGACACCGATGCAATATTAATAAACCGTACAAATCACCGTGGCTCAATTCCACGGTTAAATCCACCAGTATAGGCCATAGATTACAGCAATTGAGGCCGGAAGGTAGGAATGGAACGGAAGAGGGTTGGCGATAGAGAGAGAGAGAGAGTGAGAGATAGAGAGAAAGAGAGAAAGAGAGAGAGAGATACATGGTAAAGGCAACCGACGCAACTCAACGGTAGATAGCAGGAGGGGTAGCTCTGAAGTCGAGTCTGAAGTTGGGGAATAAGGAGGAAAGGAAAGAGCGTGGAGCCGGTTCGGAAGGCGAAAAGAATTCACGGGAGAAAACGGCGGCCGGATCGTGGGGAGAGGCTGTAGCAGCGGCACGGTGCGAGTGCGAGGAAACGTAGGACCACGTTTCACCGTACAATACGCACACATACAAGCGGCCACATAGAAACTGGTGTAAAGGGTGCGCGATCGCGTGTACGCGCCGCTCACTCATACATCCTTTCCCTTCGTGGAATACATAGACCTCGCGTTTTCGCGTGTACGATCACGCAGACAGGGATACAGTCACACCAACGCATAGATTGCATACTTATGCCGGCACTGTGCACATAAAGTTAGGGCGGCGCGCGCTCTCTCCTTCGCTGCCGCACAAGAATAAGAAACACGGTAGCATACATAAACAAGGAGGTTGGGGATGCAGCAATTTAAAACGTACCCCGGAATTCCTCCCAACGGGGTCGTAGAGCGGCCCTCTATATTACGAATTCCTCCCTTCCCCCCTGTGTACCGCCCGCCCTCTCCGCCGCTACTTTGCTTCTTCCATCTCGCTGCCCTCTGTGTCCTCTTGCATCTTAGTCGGAATTTCGGTCGTATAAAGCGAGACTATGAGCAACCATATGCGTTAGCAACCACCTTCCACCGGAAATCGAGCTCGCCGTCTCGAAAAGTGGATTTCGGTAATACGCAATCTGTAACCTCTTTTCGCCCATATATTCGGCTGCAAGCGGTACCTGACGAGAACTTCTCACCGTGACCTCGGCCTCCAGCTCCTTCCGGTATAATAGAATTTCTTTTACACGAACTCGTCGGCGATTCGTATCGTACGAGATATCGTTCGTTCTTTTCGCCACCTATCACTTTTCCTTCATACGCGTATTACACGATAAAGGGAGAAAAATATTTCCCAATATAAAGTGGTGGAAAGAGCAGTAGGACCGGAGGAGCGGACTTTTAGAAATCGATTATTCTCCGGCAAACCGAAGAGGCGGATGTAACAGCGAATCCGGTTGTTGTCGCTAACTCACAATCGGCCGAAGAAAACACGTGTTTCATCAAAGAAAGTTTCGACCAAAGTTCCGTTAGAATATCTAATCGATTTCTCTCCCCAGCAGCTAAGTAACAACGAGCGTGCCAAAGTTTCGCGCGAGGAGACTTAATCAGGCTGCTCGACTCTGGCTCGAAAACTTATCCCGTCGCGTTGCCGTGCGAGTCCCAATCCTTTCGGCTTTAATGGCTATTATGCGGATCAGCGCCCAGCCAACGAACCAACGCAACGCGCGGCTAAGTCAAATACCGTCGACAATGGAGAATCTGCAAGTTGCTTCATCGTTTCTGAATCGAGCGATTGACTGAACGGCGGTGTCGCCTCGGGCGGCTCTGTTTGCAGACATAAGGGAGCTGAGGCCCGGGCTGAACCATGAACGGCGAGTCGGGGGAGTTCAATTGGTGGCGGCAATCCTAGTAATGTACCCGTGGGGCTCTGTCAAAGTGCTTTCCAGAAGAGAACGACGTTGCATTCAGCATTCGGAAAGTTCATTCTTGCCGGAAGTGGCGGTGCTCGCGACCAACTAGCTGCATCCCCTGGCGAAGCTGCTCTCTCCAACGCAGCCTCTTCTAGGTTTCTCTAAAAAAACAAGTAATCCTGTGAATAAAATCGAGAAACAGAGAAAAGAACACGGCGAAAGAATCATGGAAATTATGAAATTGTAGAATGACTTTGGCGAAAGATTCTTGCTCGTTGTTTATCGGCAAACAAATGCTTGTTGAAAGTGTTGAACCCTTGGAAAAATATCCGAATATTTGCCAATTTTTCACAACGTCGATTATAATTACAAAATTGCGAACGATTTTATTCTTCGTCGTTATCATAGCTACGTATAATAGAACATTACGAGACGATTAATCTAATTTTTAGAAATCAGTAAGCAGTAATAAAATCGATGTTTGTAACCGTCAAACCTTGCAGAGAATATTATCAAATTCTTGATAAACTCTTTATCTTCGGATTCCTTAATTTCTAAATTATAAATTTGGTTAAGAAAGGTCTTCTAAATTGATAGAAAGACTTGCGGTGTTAATGCCAACGATGATTTATACCTACGTGTATATCTTACATCTTCTATCGCAAAGTTTCATTTTTGTCGCAAACAAACAACATTTATATTCATATTTCCAGAAATTAGAATTAGCAAAATACAGTTTGAAAGTCTAGATTTATACAAGATAGATATAATAAATAATAAAAAGAACTAAAATTAATTCGTCTTTATTAACTATTAACTGCATGATTATGAAAGTCTGCGGTTAAGGAATGACCTGATTAACGGATTAAGAAGAAAATTGTACAATATGTAAAGCACAAAGCAGTAAACGGATATGAAACAGAAGCTGAAGAACTTGACCCGAAAAGAAACGAGATATGAAATAGGAATAGGAAATGTAATTGTTGGTTTGAATTGAAAGAAAGCCGTGCAACGTTTACGACGCGTCCACCCAAGAAGGGGATTAACGAAGCTCGGAATCGTATACTTTTATCAAAGAGGCACACGCGCATCCCCGATAGTTGTTTGGGTGTTTTCACACCTCCATGCCCAGGGACTTAAGTTTAAAAACCGACGGCTAAATAATGTATATCACAGCGGCAACAGCCGGCGGTAAAACAGTTATAAAAACACTGGCAACTACGTTAGGATCAATTATTTAAGATGTACAGCTCCGTAAAGAGAGAGTAGACCAGTCGTAAAGGGGGTGGAAGAAAGTAACGCTTCTAGGACGAACCGGAAGGAAGGGGAATACAGGGGGTGGAAAAGGAGGTGGCCATCGCGGGAGTTATAAAGGTTGCAGTTAAAAGTTGCTTGAATTATCAAGGGACTGACTGCTTCGAGACGACGGTGACCGTTATTTTTGAGCTGTTGCGTATTGGAATTTGTACGTGAAAGTTCGCGTCATTTTGCTAGCGTGATGAAATTGTCAGGTAACAGTCAGGATGCAGAGAAATCCGTTATCCATTACCTACGTCGCATCGGTGATAGTCGATAGTATCGTGGTAGACTTTTGAGAACAATTGAAAGGAGAAAAGCACGATAAGTACGTTTTTCGTAGATTTTCTCGTTCTAGTTGGTAGCGTCGCTGTATGAACAAAAAGAAACATTTTACATAAAATAGATAGGTGAAAATGCGAACGACCTGTTAGATTCGACTAAAGGTACAATCGTTAAGATATCTTTTAAACTATCCCGAGTCTAGCGTTAATATATAACGAAAATAAATTTTCAGCAGGCAGATTGTTTCATTTCGTTTCGTATAAAAATTATCGTCGTAACGTAGTTTTCATCGATTTCAACTAGAAGCGAATTACATTCTTTAACGAGACTAAATCGCTACTTGCAATTAGTGGTTAGTAGTCGGTAATGATCGGCTTTAACTAAGATATTAGTATCGTTATTAACTGAACTGCAACGATCTCGTAATAGAAAATAGAACTTTGAAATCGAAGATATCAGAATAGAGAGTCAGCTATATATATTGTAGACTGTTCCGAGCTATAAACGAAGCCAGCAATTAAATTCAACTCACGAAACGCTTCTTCTTTATTATTACGATATAGGTACTCTTTTAAGCGTTTAAGCAGTCAACTTCAGATAAAATCGGAAAAATTATCCACAATTCTTTTTTGCGGTTCTATTTAAACAACTATAAATACTAAAATAGCGACAGGGAACACATGGCTGCTGATTTTGCCGATGAGGAATCTGTTAGAGAGGATGAGAACGATTACGATGTTATAATTATAGGAGCAGGTTTAGCTGGTCTTACGTGCGCATATAACATTCTGAGCAAAGAAACTGGGTTAGATGTATTAGTCATCGAAGCAAATAGTAAATATTTTTTGAAATCAGAAAATATAAAGTCAATGTTTGAAACGTTAAAAATATATCTTAATCCTTGCTCGATCTTCCATATGAGATATCTGTGATTATTTTCAGCAAATTGTTTTTATTATTAACCCTTCTTAAAGGCTATCATGGGTGGAAAATATTAAAATTTACAAATTATCCTTCCTACGATAACTTTTAAAAATGCCATCTTTGTTACAAATATATTTATTAGGCTTGTCTAAAATTAGGTGAAATAGGAGGGCGCATTTTACAGAAAAGCTTTAGCAATACTTATCACGCCAATTCCTTGCAAAAACATGTGACTGATCTAGTGAAGAGGTTACATATAAAAATTGATCGAGTATCTCGTAACGAGACGAACAAAAAAGTACTGTGCACGAATGATACATGGTTTGAAATTTTACCGAAATTTTATGGCGCCGAGGTTCACGATTTTTTTCGAACGGTAACATAAATCGATATATCTACTATACTTAACTTTAAATATTCGATACCTTATCACGAGCGATAAAATTAATCAAAGTATTTTACTTTACTGTAGTTTCGATATATCATACGTAAAAATTTATTTTTCACTTAGATCGAAGAAAGTGTACTAAACTCAAAATTTAGTAATTATACGGGGAACGAAGAAGAAGCTAAGTATCTTGCCGAGACAAGTGTTGAACAACTACTACGTAAAATCGTTTATTTCCCGTATGCACGATCACTATGTCGAGCATATATTTGCAGCACGTGCGGTACATTTCTTTCAAACTTTTAACAAAAATTACTAAACAATTTTATTTCTTTTTTTATAAAACATATAAATATATGCCTTTACATATGTATGTATATTAGGCGGAGTAGCAAGTTTATTCTTCCTTTCTTAAAACAGCATATCAAGTGTTATTATAATACAAAGTCTATCTATAACAAAGAAATAATTTATTTACCATATTTATTTATTAATATACGTGTATCTTTCACCAAAATATTCAAATACGTGTATTTTTACATTCTTCGAAATGTAAAGACAGTCGTGAACGACGAACGAATTTATTACCGAAACGTAATACTAAATAATAGTAAAATCTAATAGTATTTGTAAATTTCAAGATGAAAAATAACAAGTAACGTAGTAATTACGAAGAAAGATATCTAAGATATCTAAGAAAATTCAAATTGAACGGAACATGAATAAACCTGTTTATAATTTTTTAATGTTTAATGAATAAAATTGTTTATAATTTTTCACAGCTGTAAGGGACCTCAACAACGTCTCAGCACTTTGGTTTTTCGTTATGCTGAACGGAGCATCAGGTTTTTTAAATCGATTGAAAATTATGATAGGTGATAGTAATCGATATTTCGTGCAAGTAAGAGGTTACGCTATACATATATCGTGAATAATAATGTCGTGAATAAAAATTATGATAAGTTATTGACCTCTGCTTGGAAAAAGAACTCCTACCTTGATTAATTGTTTGTTATATTCGTATTGTGTTTCTGCAGGATGGTATGTGTAAGATTACGCATATACTATTAAAGAATATTTTACGACAGCATGGAAAGATAAGATACGTAGAGCCAGTTAGTAAAATTACATTCAACGATGATCGAGCTTATGTGTCTACGACAAGGAATTACTTCAGGTATACATTTTAATAATTCAAAAATAAATATATATTTTTATAAGAAATCGATAATTGAAGGAATTGCAACGATGCAGAGATAGCTCTATCTCGTGCGTATCTTTAGTAATAAATACATATACACAGTGAAATAAATACACATTTCATGAACATATTTCGAAAACTTTTCGATTAACGAAATGTAATATAACGATATGTATATAAAAGTTAAAAGATATTTACACGTATATCGCAAACTTCGCAAAAACTACCAAAATATTTAAACAGCCAATTACTGATTGCATTATATATATTATATAAAATAATAAACCATAACATTTTTGTGACACCATCTGTATTCCACTTTTGTAATCTTACTTTTAAGGCAACTATTCCTGTTGTAGGTATACTAATTCTTTACCAAATGTGTGTCCGCAATAATTTTTATGTAACTTTTATATACATTTTCAAACTGAGCTCAAATTTTATCAATATAACAACGAAATATTTCATTACGCTTTAATAACGAAATTTCAAAGTGTTTCATATAATATAACACACACATACACACCCACGATAGGTACATATTATGTACATACATAAAACTGCTATAACAAGTGTCGGAATCAGTTTGGTGAGCCATTGTACGTATATAGCTTTAAATACGATTGATTAATATCATTTTTTACAGATGCGAATTCGTAGTTATTGCGATACCTCCATCAATGCAGAACAGTATCGTTATCGAACCACCTCTCTCTTCAATAAATATCGAAACATTGTACACACCGGCAGAAAATGTGTTTTTCAATGTGTTTTATAAAAAACCATTTTGGAGATCCAATTCTGCAAAGGATATTATCAGCACTTGGGATTCTAGTAACAATTTAAACATCGTTTACGATGCAACTCTAGGCAACACGGAAGGAATTGTGTTCGCTGGGTTTCTTGCCGAACCTAACCTCGAACAAACACATAAGAGAGGACTGTTTGACACGTTAGAAGATTGTTACGAAACTGTCGAAGCATCGAGATTTTTACGATACAAAGAACACGATCAGTCATTGATAAATGATGAAATGAAACCTGGTTGCCCTATGAGTGTCCTGAAGCCCATTCCCATTCAGGATTATATTAATCATACAGAAGCTTCTTACGAAAGGTACGAGGATGCTTTTAAATATCAACGTAATCAAAGATAAAACACATTCATTTTTGCTAGTAAGGAAGGAACTTAATTACCACCGAGTGTGTCATAAGATTAGAAAATGACTGAGATCCAAAGATGGAAAAGGTTACGTCATAATTTTAGGTCCGCTAATTCGATGATAAAAATAATTCCAAGTTTGTGAGTAGAGTAGTACTGTAAGACTGATATTTAAAAATTTAATATCTTATACATAGACAGTCGGATCTATTTCGTATTCTATATATGTTTTTTACATACTTGGTTTACTATTTCTCTTAACGTAAAATATACGATATGCCGTGTAACGATATAAAATATTATTCACTTCTGCTTGTTATTAATAATTGAATTATTATACCTCTCGAGTAAAATGAACGCTGATTTAATAAGTGAAAAACGTATTTGTTTTTAATAAAACTTATCGATTTTGTAAGAATTTTCTTTGCTTCGAGCGAATACGCTATCAATTGGCCTGGAACGATAGATGGTGCAATCCAAGCTGGTGAAGTTGCAGCTTACGAAATTTTGTGGCGAATTAGACCCCAAGCACTTTCTTCTCGTGAAATGTCTCGTGTTGGGTATATACTTTATTTTATGCCACTTGTACAAATAATAAACAGACTTTCTTTTTTAGTTAACATTAGAACAAACAATTATCATAATATTATTACGTATACTTAGCGATTAACGCGATATTTGTATACTTATGTCTTAAATGTCTTTTTATTTATTTATTTTTAGTAATACGTACATACAATATGCTTTCACAAGATCAATTTACATGGAAATTTCCTTCTTTGCTTTTCGATCGCATAAACCGATATCGATTAGGTACCAAGCAATACTAAATCGATATTTCTCTTTTGTAGTATCTACTCGATATAGAATCAAATAAGTTTTAATATTCCGATAGCGTTCGTATGATAAATATTACGTTTCAATTTTTCTTTCTTTCTCAATTTTGCAGTAGCACCAAGATTAAAATAAAGGCAAGACCAGATCAGCCATATTCCTTGAAAGTGTGTGTTTTACAATATCTTGGAATACTTCTTCACGTTGCTGTACTTGTCTCGTTTTTAAGGATTGCTTATGACTAAACCAAGAAATTATTATTATAAAATAGTTACGATACACATATTAGAAGTTTAAGTTTTAATAAAACTAATCCCTTATCGTACTTTATCATATTTTAATGGTGATATTTTATTTGATTCTTATTTGATTCTTCGAAGTAACCTTTATAATATGCACTAACAAAATTTTGCATACTTTTATGCTGAAAAATGTAATTACAACCGACCTAGATGCAGGGTAGTTCGTATTAAACATAAACTAAATAGAGTTATAAGTAAATACGTACATACGTACGTATGTATATATGTATATTACTCATGTAAAGACGTAAACATTGAATATGACCCCCAACAAAAACAAGATATTATATTTACAATTTAGCATGATATATATCAAACGCAATTCCATGTTCTTAGTCTTCCTGTCCGTACAGAAATAGAGTACAGTGGTGGATTAAAATTAAAATGTATCATATTTTGTGAAAATTCATCAACCGCAGTGTAACTGCGACGCCAAACATTACGGGAAAAAATTTATATACCATACATTTCAATCCTTCGCTGTAAGTGATTTTTCTAAGTAATTTTTTGGAAATTTTTTCTTTTTCTTCGAGTAAATGTTTTCTTCAAGATCGTGTTTGGTAACACAAAACATCGCACCGGCTTCTGTTATCCTCTTCGTTCGATTAAATCAAAGTGGACAGTCGATACGAAAGTTGAAATTTAAAAATTTCAAACCACCTTGTAATTTATTTCATTTCACGAAAGCTTTACACTTTTTTTTTTTAGTAAATAATCTTATATCTTCGCTGTCTAACAATCGAGGCTGTACCTTATATGTAATATACAATAGATACATATATACGTTTGTTGATATCATGCAATATCGATAATATACGTATTACCTAATTAATTTTCGTTGATTAGCGATCATTCGTCGATTCGCAATGTCTCAAGAAGATACGAGCGAAGATGAGATAGGATTGCGGACACCGTCGTTCCTCAGGAAAGGATCTCGATGCAGCCGTGGTACGCCAGGTAACGTCACAGTAACATCCACGCATTGACATATATCAGAGTAGATTAAGGACAATGTAATTGATTCTTTTGTCAATTTAATTTGAAATCTTTGCTTCCATTATTTTCTTCTTTTTCATACTGTAAAGACTATTCTATTCGCCAACTGTAAGACTGTCATGTTTGCGGAAGAAATTATAATTTCATTTAATTCAGTTTGAATTTCCACGGTTTCATAATAATTAATACACGATATCAACATAGATTATGATCCATAATGAACATTACGATGTCCGTTACATTACAGTAACTCCATCATCTATTACGAGTTCGATAATACTCGGTCAAATCCCAGAAGAGGTACTCCGCGTTTGGAGTCAACTACCAGAAGCAATACGTTTAGATCCTAGTTTGGCAGTTTTTCAAAGAGAATATGATCGTGTTCATCAAGCTATAGAAGGAAGGTGGATATTCCTTAAACGTGCTTTGTTAAAAGAATAACATAAAGAAGTGGCTACTACTACGATCATTAAAGCACATGTCCCGTTATACATATTAGATACTATGATAGTTTGCTATATTTTGATTATATTTTGATTCTGTGTTTTATATTTTTGATAGAGTATACGTACATGTATATTTTTTTAATATATCCAGCATTTGATTAGTTTATTTTAAAGAGTAGATCACACGTGAACGTTCAAATCAAATAATAATAATCTATTCCAGATCTTTGGATGGAACGAAGAAAGACTGTCTGGTAGTGAATATGTCTCTTGGGACACAGTCTGCATTGCCACAAAAGTAAGTGACGCAAGATCTTTCCTTGAACGTTTAAATTAAAATTGGAAGATATAGCGTAAATAAAAAATAGTACTTTTAATTAAAAACACCTGTTTTCGTGAATATAACGTGTATATACATATGCATTTATGGTAAATTTCAAGTACAAGAATTTATATGATTACGTAATATGAAAAAATATATAAAATGTCAGAAATAAAATACGTATTTATTACGTCATTATATTTCATTTAATGAGTGAAACGAATCGTCGTTTAAGTATTATTTCCTCGCCAAAAGCAGTAATAAACACAGTTGGAATATTTACCAATTATTTATTAATTATTTGGGATTATGATATCGTATATTAATAACGAGAATTGGTTTATATAAATAGCTGAATAATATTTTTATTGAATGTTACACGTAGAATGCAAAGTAAAAAAGGCGATGAAGATGGAAATAATGATATTACAATTACACAAGGGACCAACGAAACGAAACACAAGGTTTATCGTTATATCAAGTTAATCTTACTATGCTGCTGTTGGATAATATTCACTGTAAGTAATAGTGCTAAAACTAATTATAAGTGTATTAAAAGACGTTTCTATGATTAAGCTTTGACTTGAGAAGAAAATAATTAATCGCGAAGATAAGTGTAATTTTAACAATTGGTAAAAATATTTTTGATTTACGCAACTATATGTTAATATTCTGTGCATATCTACTGGTATTCGATTAAATAGATATCGTATAAGATTATTGTATTTTTCCATTCTAGCTAATACTGATAATTAAGAGCGAAAGGATCGAAGCATTGCACCAAATTTCAATACCCAGTGGAGAAATAAAAAGTATTCCTTTCTTTACAATTTTGGTTAATTATATTAAATAATTAAGACGATAAAGGCATAAACATATTTTTTGAAACATGATGGATGGATAGATCATTGCATCGTACAATATTATTAAACCATTTTTATCACCAGAATGTTCATGAACTATTTTTAAATTCAACTTCAGTATCATACGAGAGAACGATTGTCACTGTTAAATTAATCTTTAAATGTTCGTAGGCTACAAAATGTTTGGTCAAGTTCCTAGTAAACATATCAATTTAATGATAGAAGGATCATTAGTTCCACCAATAAAAACGAAATCGGTAGAATACACAAATGTATCTGATAGATATTTAATGGTATGGTTAGAACTACTCATCGGTCAGGCAAATAATACCAATCAATTTTTATTAGGATCTGAAGAGATTAAGGTAAATATACGTATATAATCTAATTTACATGACAGACAGATGTTATATTTCATATCTTTAACGAACCTTTCTTTTTCATTTTTATCTGGAAATACGTTTCTTTTTTAACTAAAAATTTCTCTTAATAATACATTCATAATACAGTTACAAATATCACGCTATATTATGTTTAATATCTAAATTGATACTTGAATAAAGAAACACAGACTCGTTCTAATTCATGATCTTTCGCATACATAGAATATAAGCGATGTATGGATTTTACCAATACTTCCGGAGAAATTGATAGATATATTTCCTGGACAGAGGCAGCAAAAAGTTTTTAATTTAGAAAATATCGACGAAAGGCACGTATAATAATCTTACGATTAAATTACTATTTGTACTCTCTGCTGCCAAATTTTCCATTAGACGTAACACGTAACTCGTCAAATTTAAGTCAATTTTATTACGTAGTATCTAGTATGTATGCTTCCGAATACTATACAAACCTACTATTATATACGTATTTTATATATCTTAATATTTTATATTTTACAGTACTCTAGAATGCGGTGAGATATTAATTAAATTGAAAACAAATCTAGAATCCAGTTTTGCCATCTCTATCAGCTACGATTTATCGTCAATGAACAAAGATGACGGAATAGCGTATGCTGCAGCAGTCTTATTCGGATTATATATACTTATAATATTCGAGGTAATTAGCGACTAAGAGCTATCTATTCATTATTTAGTTACTATTTTGATTTTTATTATCTATGCTTTTAAATGTAATTTAAATGATTTTAATTCATAATTGGTTGGTATTCGTAGGTTGTACATAGAACTTTAGCAGCCATGTTAGCTTCGACTATGTCTATCGCGATATTAGCAACCATAAACGAGGTAATATAAGAAAAAAAAAACGAATATTTGGGAAAATTTTTAGAGAAACCCTTCACCTATGGCAGAAATATTATATGTCGGATATTTTTTCAGAGACCAACTATGAATGAATTAATGTCTTGGATAGATGTCGATACATTATTGTTATTATTCTCAATGATGATACTTGTCGGCATAGTCGCTGAGACAGGTGTATTTGACTGGTTAGCAGTCTATGCTTACAAGGTAACTTGCTTCCTTCGTCAAGTTTATACATCTTACGTATGTGTATACTCAATCAAGTATTAATATCGAACAATTGCATTGTTTTCAATTCAAAATAAATTACATACGCGATAATGTAATTCTATACATACACGTTCAATTTTCTAAACTAAAGTTTAACATGTATTTCCATAAATGAGTAAGTATATGTACGTAATAAGTAAACGAATAAGATCCTTTGTTTTCGGATAAAATAACATTGAAGATTTACTATATGCTTGTACTAAACCAATTCTTAACGAAACACGTTCAAATTCTATTTTTTTTAAACAAAGACGTAAACGGAAAAATTATATTCCACATACTGATTGTTTCGTTCATACTCGGGTGGTAATTAGCCAAGTAATTAGCCACTTTCTCGGTAACGAAACTTCACGTGAGAAATATTGTTCTACGTTCATAAAGAATCGCGTTATACTCGCTTGTGTATGTTATTAAACCGGAGCCTGTATCTACCTGTATCTACCTATAACGTAATATCGAATATCTTTTCGCTACGTATATACATATTATTATACATATATTTGAAATATGCTGCTACAAATATAATTTCGTTTAATTTCTTTAGATAACTGCAGGAAAGCTGTGGCCACTCGTAGGTACATTATGTTTCTTTACAACATTCGTTTCATCGTTCCTAGATAATGTTACGACAGTGATGTTAATGACACCGGTAACCATTAGATTATGCGAAGTAATGGAAATAAATCCAGTGCCAATATTGACATCGATGGTGGTTTATTCTAATATCGGAGGTGCTATGACACCGATAGGCGACCCGCCCAACGTAATTATTACATCGAATCGCGATGTTATTAATAACGTAAGCATTACTTTCAATATCGATTTCTATTAAATATTTCACTAAGGATTAAGTTACGTCGGTACAATAATTGATTCGACTCAACTTTACTTTCAACTTTGCTTTAACGTTTACTTGATATGCTAAGTATATAATTTACATACAAATAATTTTTTGGTAACATAAATACCGTACGAGCGTTTATTTTACAAACGAGGTATAAAACTGAAGATATTATATTTAATTGCGAACGAAATGAAATCGTAACTGTGAAAATTCACAGAATAAAATTAAAAGATACTTGCTATTATATAAAATTAAGAATTATAATGTTGATACATTTGATAACATTTAATTTGGTAACGTTGATACATAATATTGTTTATTGTTATTTAGGGTATCGATTTTAGTACATTCACAATGCACATGAGCATAGGTGTTATATTGGTAATACTTGTAGTTTTTGCTCAGCTGCGATTTATCTTCCGAGACATAGCTGTTCTTAAATTCGCCGAACCACAAGATGTACAGGTACGAACATTCTCATTTGTTATCTCTAGATTCTTGACAGCGAATTTTTATACGTCTAAATTGAAAAGCAAAAATGCACAGTACGCGTATAGCGTAATATACAAAGATATATAAAATGTCCAAAATACGTATATACATATAAACAGTAGTCGCCAGAATATGTATTAAGTATTCATTTAGAGGATGAAACAAATTTCTGCCTAGCTTTTATTCCTTCTGTTTTCGTGAAAACACAAATTTGCATAAATATCCACGGTCTAGTTATCATAAATAAGCTAAAAATTCTTTAGATCGTAGACTTTTTACGTACTTTAACGATACAAAAACAAAGTTCGATTCTCATAGATTGCTAAAGTAGCTGAATATAAAAAGATATCTAACGGGTTTCTTTATGCGATCGTTTTAGGAATTAAGGCATGAAATTGCCATTTGGCAAAGAGCTGCGGCAAGTTTGTCGAGTTACAGTAAAGACGAAAATTTAGTGAGGGAGACTTTGCTAAAAAAGGTCCAACGATTACTCTCGCAGTTAAAAAAAAAGCTAATGACAGGCAGCGTCACCCTTGAAACATATAAAACCACGCTGGAAGAACTTCAAGAAAAAGTAAATATCGACTATTGTAATCACGTATACGTACTTATTGATTTAATTTTTAAATTTATACGTACAATCTATCTAATAATTATAACATTTATTTTAGCTAATTACAATATTATGGAGGAAAGATTCAAGCGGGAAAAAAAGCTTTTATAAATCGCTAAATTTTACTTTAATCGCAATTTTATGTTACAGTATCCTATTCGAGACAAGTGGTTACTAGCGAAATCTGGATTTACGTTGATCTTTGTGATCACATTATTTTTTCTGCACAGTATTCCAAATCTGCACTTGTCACTAGGCTGGACCGCTTTATTAGGCGTTCTTTTGTTATTAATATTAGCCGACAGCGAAGATTTGGATGGTCTCATGGCGCGCGTAGAATGGAGCACTTTATTATTTTTTGCATCGCTATTTATTCTTATGGAGGTATAAAATACTTGGAAATTATCCATATACTTATACTATAGTATTACTATATTATTACTTTTAGAACATTTTATAAAAGACGAGTATATTTATAAAACGCTTAAGAGTACTGTTATATCTACATATGTACATGTACTTAAATACATACAATAGAAAATAGGAAAGAATATCTTATGATAATAAATTCCTAGTTACATACATATTTATTTGTATTATATCTTCCTACAAATTCTTCTCATTTACCATTTCTATAAAAGAAGCGAGTCTAAGACGTTGCAATAGCATACGAATAAACATAACGAGCTCGATTATTATCCCTAACCTCAAATTTTTACATCAAGTAAATACTTCGAATAATTATAACTTTTATGCTTCAGGCATTATCGCGTATGGGCCTAATTGCCTGGATAGGAAAACTGACAGAAAAAATAATCCTATCTGTAAACGAAGAGTCACGATTAGCGGTAGCTATATTGCTACTGCTTTGGGTGTCAGCGATCGCAAGTGCATTCGTGGACAACGTGCCTCTGTCAACGATGATGATAAGAGTAGTTACTACTTTGGCTCAAAATAGCGAACTGAAACTGCCACTGCAGCCCCTGGTATGGGCTTTAGCTTTTGGCGCTTGTATGGGAGGTAAAAAAATTTGCATGATAATCATTTTGACGTAATTAATAATGGTATTGAAATTTGCAATGAAAATTAAAATGTCTAATGAACATTCTGTTTAAACAAATAAATGATTGCTTCTAAGGATTAGAAGATACAGAAAAGCAAATATAGCAATCAGAGCAAAACGTGTTGAAAAATCAATACTGACGTTTCACATTTTGACTAAGTCTTTAATTTTGTTAAAATTATTTTTCAATGCGATCAATTTAATTGTCTATCGGCTAGAGCGTAATGTAATTTACCGATCTAACGCAATGACCATGATGTTCCTGCTATCACTGTCATGTTTTCTTGCAAAAGCGAAGAATTTAATAGAGACGAATTTTAGTGTGATTTATGTAGTTGAATGGATGGGAATATTTGCAGGAAATGGAACTTTGATTGGAGCTACTGCTAATGTAGTTTGCGTAGGAGTTGCGGAACAACATGGATACAAATTCTCTTTTATCCAATTTTTCAAGTAAGTGCGCTCCTATACACTTTCTATTTCTATAAATAGAGAAAGATATATAATACAATAGATATAATAAAATAAAGTACGAAAATAATATTAATGATAATAGTATTATAATGTAACGATTATACATTATGATTAAACTACTTGTTATATTTACCTCCACGATTGCTAGTTTATTATTACAGATATTTAATAATACTTTACTTAACATGTTGCATTTTGAAAAATTTGTCTAAATTGCGAATATTTATTTATTTATTAAATTCGTAACGTAAGGCTAATATCTGGTATAAATATCATAATTTAACGTTATACATACATATGAAAAAATTGATTTGACTTATATTTTAATTCGTTTTAATTTACACGAGACGATAATAAATGATATAATCGTACAAAATATCTATTAACTAGTCCAATATCAAATACCGTATACTCTGATCGTGAATGATATTTCGAATTCAGATTGAATACTAAATCGCGAATAAATGTATATCATTTTCACAAGAGCTTGTCGCTAATTCATTCTTCGTGTTATAATAATT
Organism: Bombus pascuorum; assembly: GCF_905332965.1. Classification (NCBI taxonomy): domain Eukaryota; kingdom Metazoa; phylum Arthropoda; class Insecta; order Hymenoptera; family Apidae; genus Bombus; species Bombus pascuorum. The sequence continues at coordinate 856,557 of NC_083488.1, read as the reverse complement.
TAATTACTTCGACAAATAATTTTCAATGCCTTTATTTCAGGGTGGGCTTTCCAATTATGCTGACGAGTTCTATGACAATAACCATGTACTTAATGATCGCTCACGTCATTTTCAATTGGAACGGATAATGTAATTGTTATAACTTATGTTTGATAATCTTGTGCGGGAAAGATATCAAAATTATTGGAATCAAATGATGCTATTTAGATTCTTACGTAATATTTGATGAATTAATGATACAGCAATGTATAAACTATATAAAACTTGGATAAATAAGCAATTATTTTATAATAATTTCACTCTATTTTTCATTTTATTCTAATTCTTTTAGTTATGAAAGATATATGAAGATGTCGCCTAATATTGCCTAAGACGGATCTAATTATCTAAACAGATTTTAATTTTGTTAAGTACACAAGATATAAACGTAGCTATAATATACGTAGCAATAAATATTCCACGTTGTGCGATCAACAGTTAATTATATATTTGAATAAACCTAAAAACATTTGTAAACTTCTATCAGAAAATGTTTATTAGTATTAATTACGTATACTAAATCGTAAAATAAGTTATGTAATATTTATAGAAATATTATTTTCTATCTAACAATGATTGCGATGAACGCGATGTTTTAAAGAACAATGATAATGATAATGATGTAAAAAAGAAGTTTTTCGCATCGTTTTAACATTTAAATCGTTAACACTATATAAATTAGTCATATTAATCAATGAACGTCATGAATGCATATAGTGTTCATACATATATATATATATACATACATGTGCTACATACAGGTGGGTGTAAATAATGTATTTTCGCTTTAGATAGATATTTGTTTTATTACTTTTTATTATACATGTACAAATATAACTTTACAATTCGAAGGACGAAAATCTAACAAATTATAGGAATTGTATAACGAGGGATTTCTTGTATTTAAATGAAATTAGTCGTAAATAAACATAATTGAGAATAATATAATAAACTATGTTTGGTCAACATACATATATTTGTATGTATACTCTACTTTATATAATATTGTTATATTTTATATCTTATTATTATTAAATCAAAATATAAACAGAAGATTTGTAAAAAATAAGTATCATATCATACATTAATGTACGTCTTCGTTAATTTTCGAAAATATCAATACCGATTACGAGTTTTTGACCCATTGCTCAAGCAAAATATATATATATGTAAGAAATAATGATCACTGACAATGATGATTATGATCTAAAAATGTAGGTGTATAAAAAGTTGAAGGAACTTAACGTGTCGATATTTTTCTATGGTTAAGTATTTTTAAATGTAACTTTACGAATTTTCCATCCATTAGTTTCAGCTGCACGATACATGCTAAACTGAAACCCTGAAATTTTAGCACACAACACGTACTAAGCAGTCGAACGTAAACGTAGTATGTAAAATAGTTCATTTATGAATATCGGTCTGCGTTATGTATTACGCGTTATACGATAGAGTAAAATCAGCATTATAAAAACGAAACAGGTATAGAAATTAACGTAAGTTACAATACGGATATAAAGGCAGAATCAAATATTTAGATATGAACGTTTAAATTTTACGAAAATGGTTGTATGGAACCTTCGGATTTCCGAGGTTCCTTAAACTTATTTACATGTTGATTCTTAAAATTACGTTTACTATCAAAATTAAAATATTTTACATGATCGCTAATATTTAGTATCATAAATACAACTTAAATACATTATCTTAAACGTTACTATATATGCATATGCAGGGCCGACGTCAGGCAGGTTCAACGCGTTCACCGGAACCCGGCCCCGCAAAAGATCACGCTGATCTTGTGCATATAAAATTGATTACGTACATGATTACCATTTATCCTAATATCAATCACAATACTCTAATTAGACACGACATTTCCTAAAAAATAACTTACTTAATTTAAAAAATTAACTAGACTTAATTAAAATTAATTACATGCAATGATGATAATGCAAATTGATCAAACATTTGCTTCTTCTTAATTACAATGAAGATATAATGCGTCTATGGAATTCTTTTTCCTTGTTTTAAGAATTTATAACAGATGTAAAACTATTTATGATGTTTCAAGCATGTTTTTATATACATATGTTATTTTAATTACTTTACATGACAAAAATTTATTCATCCTTAAAACCTCTGTTAAGTCTAAAGAATTCATTGGCAAAATGCATTAAAAATTTTGTAAGACATATATTTTAACAATAGCAAAACGAGTAAATTGTTATGAAAATAATGTTTTTAAAAGAAAATTAGTTTGTATTCTAAACAAAACTCATTTTAGTTCGAATTAACATTTCGATTAAGTTTTTTATTTCATCATTATATGAAATAGAATTGCTTAAACACAATACAGAATATGAACTTTCTTAAAAACAACATTTTAAAACGATTTAGTTTAAAGGAATTTACACTTTGTTCAAGGTTATCATAATTTGTTCGGCCAATTACATATTAAAGATAATTTAAAACAATATGAATACTATATCATCTATATGTTATATAATAGGAATTATAAAAAAAATTAATGTTTCGCACTACATACATATATCTATAACAAATTGCAATTCGTTACATTATTACAATATTACATTATTATTGTAGAATGTTCGATCATCGTTTGTTGTTCAAATAAACATTTACAAAAATATTAATACGCTGTATTCGTGTTTATTTGTTTATCGATCTAACTACGTTTTTAATCCTTTTTGTGACCTCAAATTTCCAAGCGTATCAAATGCGCTAGCGACCCTTTAAATATAAATATAAACTGATTATGTTTACTTCTGATTATTAAAATAATTCGTTATTACAATTTTCCAAGTATAATTAGTTCTTTTATTTCTTTCCCTTCACGATAATGAAATTACTTCATAATGCATTAGATATTTCATTAACTATTTATAAATATATTCTAACTTCATATACATATACATATACATATATATGTATAAGTCTACAACATCTTCCCTGTCACGAATACATATTCCAAATTCTGTGGCTCATGCAAGAATGTAAAATACGCATTACATTTCTAGCACTATCGATAATTATCTGTAATTTCATTCCCCTTCTTAAAATATTCATTTAAACTGGTATATGTATATCATCCTAGATCACGAAAAAAATATTTACAATTGTAATCTAAAAAAATGGAGAATCACAGCAACAAATGGGACATATTTAATATGTACTTATTTAGTTTTTCATTTTCTTATGAATAACAATTTCTTACTTTATTTCTAAATAACATCATTAATAAAATACATTGAACGAAATTAAATTTTTCGTCTCCGTATAACCTTCCAATTGATCTTTGTGTCTCTCAAAACATAAAAAATATTAAATGTCATAATACCTTTTTGGAAATTGTCAATTTATACCGATTAATTTTGTATAAAGATATTACAATTTTCATTTTTTGTGTAACAAAACGTTTCGAATTTTCGCATTATCAAGAAATCCCAGCACTTGTATCTTTCTACTGTACAACTGACGAAACTGAACGATTATAATGATGAAACGATTATAATTTTTACAGTAGATACAGAAGCATTCGGCGATTATATTGGCATAGTCGATTTGGTAAATCTCGGAATACCTGAAGCATTATGGGAACTTCACATGAATATCTTCTTATAAACTACCGTTTATATCGCCCCTTTATTAATTGTAAAGCTTTTGCCATTAATGGTGCTTTTGTTTTTTTTGCTATAACAATGAATTAGAAGAATTAAAAACAAGAATTAAAAGAAAGTATGTTAAAATATTACAATATTTTCGAACCTTATTTTATTTAAAAAAAAAAACTCGACTCTATGTTTCATATGCTAAATAATAGTTTTCTACGAAAATTTACTATGAAAGATAATAAATTTTTAAAAAGTAAAATCATTGCAATGTGCACAAGGTGATGCATATAAAACTAGCCCCACCTAGATATCTCAGCTGCTATTAATGATAGGAAAAAATGCATGAGATTAAACTTGCTTGGCATCGACGGGTACATAATCTAATATCAATAGTTTTTTAATAATGCACTAGTAATATATTATTAGATAAATAAATCACCAGAATGTTCGATAAAAGTAAAAGTAATAGTTTACTTCCTAAAAGTAAACTATTTTCATAGTCATAGACATCAGTTGACCTTCGATTATCTTCAATGATCTTGAATCACAGGTCATTGTACGCGTCTTAAAAGCTCTATAGATGGTTACGTAGAAAATATCATTCCATTCAAAAAGACGAAATTAACCTTCCTATGTCCTTTACGCGTCCATCTACACCATCATCTACATCATCTATTTATTATTCACATCGGCTATTTACATCAGAGTATGTACCCCTTGACGCTGAGCAAGTTCAGTCTGATACATTTTTTTTTATCACCAAGGGCAGCCAAGATATTCAGCTGGCCTGTTTTACATGTATAATATTTTATAAAATATGTCAGTAATTTATCATCGTGTATAAAAATACTTACATGATTTTGTACGTGATACAGGTGGTGATGGAACGGAAATATTTGTAGCAGCTGTTGGTCCTCCACCACTAATTAATTTCTTTTTTATAGTAGATGCAGTATTAGGTACAGAATTTGCAGTGCCATATTTAGCTTGCTTTTTAAGAACATTTCTTGGAGGTTTAACAACATTATCTACATATGCAAGTTTAGTGGATCTTACTGGTACAGATTTGTCTATTGATTGTTTTATATTAGCTGTAAGCGTTTTCAATTTTGCTTCTCGTTCGTCTAAACATCGCTATTGAATAATAAAAGAATATGAAATAATGAATATGAAATAAACTAAGATATTATAAATAAGGCGAATTATTCGTTTTAAATCTACCTACCATATACATCTCACGCCATGTTTCCATTTCTTCTCTTTGTTTATTTCTAAATTCACGATTGCAGTGATATTGCCATAATTTATCTGTGTCTTCAACCAAATAGGGATTATAATGTTCCAACATAAATAACTGATCTGCTGTTGCACGTTCAAGAACAGGTTTTATGATATCAAAAGGTACACCACCAGTAAATTCAAGTGCTACATATAACAAATGAAAGAAATACTTAGAGAATATTTTCATAGAATGATCGCTATACGTTATTTCATAAATAATTCATAGGTAACCTACCATCGATATTCTCTATCAATACCCTTGTACATATCTCAAACAAAGTTGGTACTGTTGTATAACCAGATTTATTTCCTGAATATACTTTTGTCCTTTGCAATTAAAATTAAAATTAAAATTAAAATTAAAATTAGAAATGAACATATTGCTTTCATATGTATATATATTCATAGTAATACAAAACGTACCTTTGATTTTTAACATACATTACATCTGTAAGAGCTTTATCTTCTTCTTTGCGATGAACAGGATTAACATATGGCAGTGGCTTGTAATTAGGGCTAATCTCTGGTAATGTGGATGCCAAATCTACATTTAATGGCTCTAACTTCATATTTGTTGTTAAAAGAGATGGTGTCTATAATAGAAAATGTGCATTATGTTTATATTTATATTACTATATTATATACTGTAATTTAAGTAATATAACATTTTATTAATTATATAGCACAAAGTACCTGTAAAGTATCACTTGTTGATTCATTTCTTACTGCTGTCTTTTTATTACTTGCAGTTGATTGTTCTGCTTTCAACATTTTTGCTGTACTTGTATTTGGTAAGTTGTTAGTACGTTTTTTAGATGTCTGAGCCATTGTACACATACCTAATGCTTCTGCAAAACTAGCACCTGTATACAAAAAAGCACTATTTAGAACACTTTTCAAAAATAATGATTTAAAATAGTAAAATAAAAGAACTAGTTTATTAAACAAATAAATATTTTACCGATACTATTTAAGAATATTTAAGAATATTTAAGAAATTATAAAATGGATATAACGGTGAAAGATATAAAATATTATACATATTAGAAATTATATATAAAAGATTCATCTTTTTTTGGTAATGTTTTTTCGTCTAGTCGCGGAGAGACGCGTTCACGCTGAAGCGCGTCAACGGGAGTCGTAAATTCCCGTTACGATTATAATAATCGACACCACGAGCAGATCGATCCCCTTATTTCTTGTGAGATAATAGTTATATAATATGTATATATTTACACCAACTTACAATATTTGTTGCTTACACAGGAATTGTTCAACTTTGTCGTACCGAAATGTACACTAGTTAAACCGAAGATATGAAGAGACGATTTGAAGATAAGCAGATTTGTCTGCCCGAGGATTGATAGAACAATAACAGACCCGTCTCGTACTATTAAGGAGAAAAGCTCGATGTGAGTGTGCCCTTTTTGAACTAAGAACGCGGATTCGTTGTTCACACTTTTCGGTAGAAAAGTGAGGGTAACGATCCTCGATGCCCATTGATATAGCCAATGTTAATAAACAAAAGACGAGGAGAAAGTCTCCTGCAGGTGTGACTCATGGGTGCCTGTTTCTCGGAAAAACCAATTATTTCGCTGGGCAAACATCCGCTTTCCCCGTAATTAGTAAGAGCGTGCAATAAACCTAAGGATTGTTTAAAGGGCAATCCATAAGCCGGAAATACTTATATGAATAGAAATTAAGCCGGAAATACTTATATGAATAGAAATTAGGCCAAAAAGGTTCGGTTTATGGTGGTCCCTTGGGTTTATGGAGGTCCCTTGGGTTTATGGAGGTCCCTTGGGTCAGTGTAACGAGGTGTAGGCCTTGGCGGCCAGACCGCGAGAGACGTCGCACGGACCATTTCGCGCGACATAACGGGTAATGTTAAATAAAAACATTTATAAACAATATATTTGTAAACTAACCTGAATGACAATCTATTCCTTCGTCTCCGCTAATTTCTTGCTTCAATTTTACCAAATCCTTTGATTCTTTTGATCCATGTTTTGAATGCTTTGAATCTTTATTGCTTTTATTTTCTTCTTTATCTTTCCCATCCTTATGCTCCTCTTTCTTATATCTACTTTTGTTTTTATCATGATGTTTCTTATAAGAGGAACTGTGATGATTTGATTCTGAAGAATCCTTATTAGAATGCTGATCACTATGTTTAGTTTCATCTTTATTATGATTTGTATGTATATCAATTTTATGTTTCTGTTTTTCATATGTCTGTTTTAATTTACAACTAGATGAATCAGTCCGATTTTTGCTACAGGTGCTCTTTGATTTGTCATGAGAGTCTTTCTTTTCATGTTTAATTTCACTTTTAATTAACATATCTTTATCCTTAGGCTCTTCTTTTATTTTAACTGAATTTAATATGGTACTATTATTATGCTTTTCAAAACTATAGGATACATGAGGATACACACGAGATTTACTTTCATCACTGTCACTATCTGAAATTTTCCTTCGTTTACTTTCTTTGTTCATAATATTTGAATCATCACTTTTGCGTTTATAAGCCTCGTCGCTACTTTTGAGTGAGTTACTACTATCAATAGGTCTATTAGAATGTTTTTCTGTGTTATTAGTCTTACTATGACTACGATGTTTAGAACTGTGAGTTTCATCTTTCTTACTGGCACTTTTAGTATCCTTTGAAGATTTTTTATCACTTCCCAATTCATTTTTATAGCTATGTTTAGTTTTATCATGCTTTTTTTGTTTTTCTAGATCACTAGTTGAATTTTTAGCAATATCACTATTACTTATTGACTGATCTTCAACAGATTTTAATTTGGATTCATGTTTGGAAGTATATTTATTGTTGCATAATATCTCATTCTTTTCTGACTTATGCCTATGAATATGTTTCCCACTTCCTTCAGTTTTATGCCTGAAGAATTAGTTAAATGCATATTTACTTAAAATATATATATGAATATAATTAAAAATTAATAAAATAAAATGAAACAAAATAAAATAAAAATACCATTAGAAATAAGATATTATTATGTTTAATATTATAACAAATATCTTGCATCTTATAAAGTGAATTTTTATATTCTATTTCAACATTCAACTATTACATGCTACAATATATAATGTTGTATATACAACATATCCATTTCATACATTAAGATTATATAAAAGTCATATTTCTTTCTATCATACCTTTCAGGATTCTCCTCAGCTCCTTTTGGAGACTCACGACTGTCACTGTAGCTCTCAGGTGCATCAGGAACACATACTTCATCTTCATCTTCACCTTCACTAGTTCCTTCACTAGCAACCATTGCTTTCCATTTTGCAACAAGCGCCTTAGCAGCATCTCCTATACCACCATCGTATTTCCTCAAAGCATTTACTGTGCGTCCTACACCAGTTTCTTGAAGATGCTGCACTGTTACAGGCAGATTCGATAGTTTTGAAATACAATGAAGTATCTGTAACACAATTGAAATAATATATTATAGCCAGTACATTAATTGCAGCTTACTATTCTGTCAAACAATTATAAATAAAATACCATACAAACATATAAATGCTAAAATTGATAGAAATAAAATTGATGTGAAAGACATATATGCTTCTGTTTTCTGAAAAAGGATTGGCTTTTTACATGAGCAATAGAGCAAAATGAAAATACAGTAGAATAAATATTATACAAATTTATAAATATATTTCTTCCATATTTTTTAATATAGATGAATGAAATTTTCGAACAACAATGTAGAATTTATTATCACTATCGTGTTTGGATTTCACTATGAGGTTATAACTCAACTACACTAATAAAACTGCATCAGTGTATACGTTGAAGAATATGGAAATTAGTGCACAATACATACCCTATCTTCATTATCGTCACACTTTTCAATATTTCGCTGGTAATGCTTAATTTTATCCACTACAGTCATCTTTGCGGCTGCCAGATGCTAATTGGCGTCCCTTGGTAAAATCCATCTGTTCATGGATTACCAATGAAGTACAAACTAATAGACAATGCAGTAGTCAGTTCAATGCACATTTGTGTAGACCAATCAGATGATAGATAGAAACAATATGGCGTTATACTAACCTGTAAAATACGCTATGAACGTTCTATTTTAGATATGCATAACTTTTAAACTGCTGCATATCTAAAGTTAAGATTTGCATTTTTGAATTCTACGTGCTGAAAACTATTAAATGATAAAGAAAAAAACAATAGTTTTATATCCCCCAAAATCAAAGTTAAACCGACTTTAATCTTATATGTACATAAACAAATACATTATATATATACTTTTTATAAAAAAAGAATGGTTGTATTAACACGAATTTTATATTATGCAGCAAAGGTAATCTAATCTTAACATATTTAATATTCTTTTCTCATTGAATTAGTACAGTTATAGAGTAAAGAAAACATAGTTTACAAATATGTAGATTAAGGATTTATAGATTAATTATTTAGTTGCCAAGGAAATATATTCGACAAGGCTTAATTGACAGTTTACGTATTCACGTAATTGGAGGCACCGGCGGTTCTGGATTACCTGCTTATGGTGGAATAGGCGGAGCAGGCGGAAATGTATATCTTGTCTCAAAGGAAAGATTAACATTACGAGATGTTAAATACAAACTAGAAGAAATGAAATTGAAAGCAGGAACAGGAGGCGATAGTAGTAAAAAAGGGCTCATTGGAATACCTGGAACAGACTTAAATATAAGGGTTCCAATTGGTATCACCATTTATGACCAAAATCGCGTTAAACTTGGTAATGTACATGTAATAATAAATAACAATAATTATTCTTGTTTGTTTATGATATTTATTTGTTAAAATATAGGTACAATGAATTCAAAGGATACAAAATTGCTAGTTGCTACAGGTGGAATAGGGGGATGTGAAAGGACAGGCTATTGTGGCCTTAAAGGTGAAAGTCGTACTATAGTTCTTGATCTTCAGTTACTTGCCGATGTTGGTTTGATAGGTTTTCCAAATGCAGGGAAGAGTACATTTCTAAATGCAATCTCAAGAGCTAAATCAAAGATTGCAGATTATCCATGTAAGTTTACTGTGTATAAAACACATTATTTTTTTACTAGTTAAATGTATGCTATTTTTTCTTACTTATTATGATTTTTTTCAGTTACAACTATAAGACCACAATTAGGTATTATAAAGTATAAAGATCACAGACAGATTTCAATTGCAGATTTACCAGGTTTAATTGAAGGTGCACATATTAATAAAGGAATGGGTCATAGATTCTTAAAACACATAGAAAGAACAAAATTACTGCTCTTTATTTTAGACATTCAGGGATGTCAATTTTCTATAAGACATAAACATAGATCTTGTCTAGAAACTGTGCTCTTATTAAATAAGGAAATTGAACTTTATAATCCTGATTTGCTAGATAGACCTGCAATGATGATAGTAAATAAAATGGATACAAATGGAGCAAATGAAATCTATAATGAAATTAAACTAAAATTAAATAATTTATCAGAATTTCTCTCAGAATTTGATGAATCAATTCAACCAAAAAGAGTATTGCAATTTGATGATATTATAACAACATCTTTAATTTTACAAAATGCAGATGAGATACGTGAAATTAAAACAAAGATTAGACGTATTATTGATAAATATGAAGAAGCAAAAATTTCCGTTCAAGATATGGATTCAAATGAAGATTGTTTACGTACAAAGTTAAAAAAACAAATGCAGCAATATGCGCCGACATTTGTATAACCTATCATATTTATAGTACAACCTATCCATAATGAAACACTGTATAATCAAAACAAAAACATATTTTTTGAAGAACAGTATATACAGACTGAAAAAAGTAACAACCTTGTAATTAATAGCCTTTGCAACATAACAATAAATGTATTTGACATTTTATTTTTTTAATTGTTTAGAAAAGTTTTTTCTTTATTTTTATCCATTCACACTTTAAGTCTGCTGCTTCTATTTTTTTAATCCAATTTTCTCCAAGTGGAGCTGTCTTTTCTATTTCGATTTTTTCAATTTCATTTGGATTTCTAATGATGTCTACATCTGCAATCCATTTTTCTATTCCATTCCATGCTATCATCGTCCCATTATCAGTGCATAATTTAGGTGGAGTTCTTATAAGGCTATAACCTAATTCAGTACTCACAATATTCAATGCTTTAGCTAGGAAATTATTACATGCTACTCCTCCAGATATAACCTGTTCATTAACAATAAGCAATATATATTGAACATACATATATATCAAATTAAGGCAGTGTTATTAATACTTTTGACGTACCAATGTTTGTTTATTTTTAGGAAATAATGACATTTTATTAATAAATTCCATTGCTCGTTGAGTCCTATGACAAATATGTGTTACTACAGCTAATTGAAGTGCTGCGCATAAATTATATGCATCAGGAATCACTGCATCACCCACTATGTTATGTTTTTTTTCTTCTAATTCAATGTACTTTGTACAAAGAGTTAAGAATCCACCAAAACTAAAATTACAATCACGATATCTTGTCATTACAGGTGGAAATAAGAACTGTTCAATGTTTGATGCTTTATTTGCTGCAATTTCTATAGCTAGGCCTCCATTTAAAGTACTAAATTCTGGAATATTTTTTAATTTGAGTCTTCGTGCAACCTATAAATGTAAACTTATAGAGTAATTTAATTTAATCCATTTACTATTTATTATCTAAGTTATGTGGATTAAAGATGTATTAAAAAATATGTAAACAAAATTATGATAGTTAAAAAAGAGATGATATCAACAATGCAATGATTACCTTATCAAACATCTCCCCAGGTCCATTATTGATAGAAGTACCAAGTAAATAAAATTTATTTACATTATCAACAATTGCTAGTAAACAATGGGCTCCAGAAACTAATAAAACAAGATATGGGAAATCAATCTGTAATTAAAAGTTAGTTTATATCTTCCTTATTAATCAAATTTTATAATATATTAAATATGAACATTTTATAAAAAGACCTCTATGTTCATTCTTGCTGTTAAAGCATGAGCTTCCATGTGATGTATTGGTATAAGAGGTTTCTTCCCAATTTGTGCTAAATATTTTCCAAATTGTGTTCCAACTCTAAGAGACATAGGAAGACCAGGTTTTACAGTTGTAGCTATTGCATCAATATCTTTTAACTTTAGATTTGCAGCTCTTAATGCATTCTCACAAGTTTTTGTAATACTATTTTTATGTAATACTCTTGCAACCGATGGAATTATTCCTCCATGACTAAAAGACATCAAAGTTATATTCTAAATCATCTTAAAAGATTCTATAATATATTATATAAAAGTTATAAGAAAAATTATTAACAAAATTTTTTAATTACTTCAAATGCGTCACATGTTGAGATCTAATTGCTTCACCTAAAATTTGTCCATTAGCATCAACAATTCCACAAGCTGTGTCATCACAGCTAGATTCTATTCCTAAAATTACAGCAGGCTTGCTGTGGAAAAAGTTCTGTACCAACTTTAAATTACATTTATGTAAATATAAAGATTTAACATTATTTGTAGAATGTTTGTATAAGCATTTGTGAAACAATAAGCCTGTATTATATGCCATTCTCAATTTTAAATTAAACATGAACCCTTTTCATTTATATTTAGAACATTATAATATATGTGGACATATATTGTGTATATCATGTATGAGTATATATACATATATAGACATATTAAAATTATATTGTGTACTTAAGTTATTTGCATTTACTTATGCACAAATTCAAACATAATCGTGTCATACATAATAATATTAACCCATTAAAATGCTAATAATTAAATTAATAATTTATATGTGGTACTTTACTCAATTTTGTTTATTTTATGTAGTGTTTGAAATTAATGCAATATACAAAGGCAGGCAGGAATAATATGCGCTATTGCTATATTTGTTATGATATTGTATTCAGTATTATTTCGAGATTTCGATATAGGAAGTTGATACCTCGAAAGTAACAATCGATGTGAGCTACGCAACGCTCGTTATCTCGGGTCTCGGTGCCATCACAGTTTGCAGATTTTCCTTCAAGTATCAGAAAGTGGATGTACAATGTCGGAACAGTAAGAGATATTTATTTTTCAATTATAGAAAATTAGTGTTTTGATATAATTTTACTATTTGATTTAACCTCAGAATTATTTTATATACAATTATAAATCTGTTATTTCTTCGGTATAGCTATGTTTATATTGAGGTTAGAGTTATAATCATTGTTAATAGTGACGTACATTGTGTTTTTTCCATCATCCATTGTATTCTATCTTTTTGTGAATTATTCATTTACTAGTTTTGCAATTAAAATTCATTTCGTAAAATATAGCGATTGTATTTGCAGGATATCAAAAAAATATGATAACCATAAAAATAATATCTGTTTTTATTGTGTACTAATGGCTACTTTAATAAACATTGTTTTGATTACTTTTTGTTGTATATAATTCATTTCCACAAGTTTAGTGAATTTCCTATTATATTTTATTATCATATTTTAACACGAAGTTGTATCTATATGTTAATTGAAAAAACATATTTTAATAATATAAAAATATATTAAATATATTTAAAAGAGATTTTTAACGCGATGATCGCTGTACCTATTTTTATTCAAGTTTTTACTTGTACAGTGATGATACCCTATTGGACGAAGATCTTGGAGATGAAGAATATGATCTAGGCAATGATGAAGAAGAGGCTCTTTTAGCAGACGACTATGAAGTGGAGAGGGTGAGCATATTGCTGGACCATTATTTTGTTGTTAAATAAAAATTAGTTCATTATAATGCATCATATGATACAATATAATGTTCAAGTCTAATAACAAATATATTAAAAAATATATATTGCTGTTAGAAAATTAAGAATTTTATATTCTATTTGTTAATGTAATAACAAATAAATATATTGCGATTATTAATCAAGGCGATCTTAAAAATTGTAGAGAGAAATAATAGTTGCACATATAAAGTTACTCTCTATGAATTTTCTAATAATTCTTCTGAACTTTGTCAAAAATAATTAATTATTTAATACAAACAAATTAATTTTGATATAATTTTGTTTTTATGTGTTTTATAAACGATATATTTCAGCAAACAAGAAGGACTTCATTTAGTTATATCTGATTTATTTTGTGTATTATGACTAGGATGAACAAATTTAAAATCATGATTTCAAATTACATATTCTTCATTGTACGATGATACTGTCTTAGACACAAGATATTTATCATTAATTCGGTGAAATAAGCATTTTACTTAAATTGTGAGCGAAAATATTATGTGCTTATTATATGCGTATGAGATTGTATTCAAAGTTTAAAGCAAATGCACAAAAATTATAATATATTTTTGCGTAGGCGAAAATTTTGTATTTTATGCAAATGCTTCATATTAATTGTTGATTTATAAAATTTATTACGAGATTTCTCAACTTTATTATAATATACAAAGGATGTGAAAATGAAGCATGAAGCATGAAACATGTAAAACTCATCCACAACATATTTCGTAAAAATTTATGCAGGGAAAATGAAAGATAAACGATTGATATTTATTCTTCGTATTCATATTATATCATAATATTATTTGCTATAGCAATTTCTATCTTTTGTACTATAATTGCGTTCTGTATTTTCTTTATTATTTAAAATTTCATAATTACTTTTATTAGTGCCGATAAAACTCTGTGTATGTATAATGAATATTAAGAATTTGTACCTAATGATATTTCCTAATTTATTATGTTATTTGTACTTATTATGTTTCTTTTTCCCTGTTTATTAAAAAGGCACAACCATTAGATATTGTAAGCAGAATAAATGTTAATGGTAATCGAAGCAGTACGATTACACAAGTTTGTTAATGTGCTATTCGTAGCCTCTCAACAAATTACAATTGAAAGCACTATTAAATTTTGTGATTTATAGTGTAAATATTTAAATATTACAATTACTACAAATAATATACTAAAAGATGTCATGAAAATTGTGTGTTTTAATGAAAGTTTTTATGTATAAAAGATATACGAATGTTTATAATATACATGTTTATATAAGTTTTCTTAAAGCGTGTTTAAAAATTTAGTCGACACAATTACATTTTATTTTATTACATTAGAAATGGAAATTACATCTTGTTCTGATTTTTAGAAAATTAAATGTAATTACGGAATTATTATTTTGTAAGATATATGAAAGATTGAAAAGAGATATTTGATTCGATGAAATCTATATATGATGAATTCTTTCATTAAAACATTCAAATATTATGGAAAAGAAATATCGAATCTGATTGTTGTGATACCATGGTATTGTAAGAAGGTAATATCGTTCGTTCTTTTGAGCGACTGTAACAATACATCGTACATACTTTATATCTTTGGATATCATATCAACTTGTATAACATTTAAAGTCATGTATCTATTTCCTTTTCATTAAAAAGCAGTATGAAATATTCAAAAAATTGAAATAGAAACTCGATGATTCTTAATGCAATTTGTCCAAAATAAAACGAATGTATGTATATAGAATAAAATAAATGTATATATATATATATATATATATATATATGTACATATTGTACGAGTAATGTACAATCAAACATAATACGAAACATATTGTTGAACTGCAATATATCATGCTGCTGCTGCCTTGAATTGTAACATATTGTATAATATATATTTATAACAATTCCGTATTGCGAAGTATCAGATATGCTATCGCTTTTATTGAGAAAATATTTTATTATTCTAATCAACTGTTACGGTAATATTCATTTGCATGAATTATAATAGTACCTAAAAGTAAGTTTTGTCGAGAAACTTGCGATTAAATTTTTTGCCGTATAAATCTTATTATTAGCGGCTGATAATAATTAAGAGATTGAATGAGAAGGAAGGAAAATTGATAGAAATAGGAGGAAAGAATGGTGCGAGAATTTTCAAATGCGGTACCTTCGTTTTAATCATGAAAGAGTAACTTCTTATAAATTGATAAACACATAGTTAATTAAAAGTAGATTGTAACGACCACGGCTAAATATTATATTTTCATTACAAATATTTGGCAATTTAATTCCCTGAGCAGCAGAATAGCTATAAGGGAGAAGAGGAAACAGATGATGTACTGGACTTAGGAGTAACCGATGCACTTGACGACTTAGATGGTGAAGATGAAAACATAGAGTTTAGTAGGAGCAAAACTGATAGAAGCAACGACAATGATTTTTACAACGACGGAAATCAGCTAGAGGCCCAATCGAAGTATTACGAACAAGATGAAATCAATGAATATAAAAGCGAACAAACCCGACAAAACGATGAATTTTCTACAATTGATAACATCAATACTTCGAATAATATCGAAAAGGGAGATCTACGAGAGAAGCTGCAGAAAAATGCAAAAATCTATTCTGCAAATGGACAAGGATTGGAAGATGACGAATGCGAAGAAGCTAAAGAAAGGAGGAACAGATTTCAAAATGAAAGAACTATCGTTTCTTCGAAAATGAATAACCATATACCGGATACTTTGGAGAACGTGGTAACATCTGAACCATCCAAACTAGCATCTAGAGGCCGTGGAAGAGGTCGAAGTACAAGAGGAAGTCGCGGTGGAAGATTCAATACACAAAATTCGGGAAATTTTAATCCAAGGTATGTGCAATTGTTGCTTGCCATTCTTAAGGTCTCTGTATCTATTTATCTATTTATGGTATTATATATAAGCGCGCGTGCGCGTGTTTGTCTGTACACATGTATAATATTAGAATATTAAAATACCTATTAAATTACCTATGTAATTGTTTGTAAAATGTGATTGGCCAGGTTCGGTAATGCACGCAACGCAAACTTCGATAATCAACCACCACCAGTATGCAGGCCACCTTTACTCGAGACCTGGCCACTCTTTTTCCTCGGAGTACCAAACAATATGCAAAACCAACAGATCGTTTACCAGCAACAAAATTCTCAAGTACAACCCTTCCAGCATTATTCTCCAAACGGTTCGCTCCAAGGCCCATCGCATTTTGTAGATAATAGAGCACAATTCAATCCTAATCAATTTCAAAATCAAGTGGGTCCTAGAACAATGGGGACAAGAGTAGATTACGGACCTCGAGGTGGCTTGTCAGGATCGCTTCCAGGACCGTCTTATAGCCATCCATCGAATCAACCACCTTATGTCCAAATTCAACCGGCGCCAGTTGGTGCGAGTACAGCCCCGTTTCAAAGCTCAGCTTCCCTTATGCAAGATAATCAAGCTCGGCTGATGCAAAACAATCAAGGTCCATTGTTGCAAGGGAATCCTGGAGGAACGCTTCTTGGAAATCTGAATTCAGTCGTACCTGGAACATCGACCGCGCCATTGTTACAGGGCAGTCAACCGTTACCTATGCAAGGATATCCACGTCAAGCTTCTTCCCAAGGGCCACTTATTAATCATCCTAACGTCAATCAAATACCAAATCAACCACCTTTCGAGAATAGACCACCTTTTCAAGAAGCAGCTCAATTTGAAAACCGATCCGTTTACAATTCAAGGTCCGGATATTCCGATCAAGTACCTACCAGTCAATTTAATACTAATACGTTACCCGTACCGCAACAATCCACTTCCAATGTACCCAATGTACCTTTACCTCCAGGGCACAAGATTTTAATCAATCCTCACTTTCGAGGAGCCGTTCAGTCGACAAACGATGGTAAGTTCTTTCAAGTGATTTTTCAAGTGAAACTTTTATCAGTTTCCTATAATTTCATATTAATTCCTCTTACTTATGATTCCTTCTGGCTTGATTCGCAAACAGCAAGACTCGCATGGGATTCCAATCAGCAAACACCTAATTTATCATCTCAAGTTCCTACTAGCCAATTCTCGCAACTCGCTATCCCATATCAGAATCAAAGTTCGTATAATCAAAGCCAACAAGAACCGCCGCATTATCAACAAAATTATCAACAAAATAAAAGCGACGTATGTATCGCGTGATATTGACGAATCTAAGGTGTAACAAGATTTTACAGAAAACTATAATTATATGAATTTTCACAGGATCCTTACGCATACTTTTCTGATGTATGGCAAGAAAATAAACCGCAGAAAAATCAAACTCAGAGTAAACAGTATCCTTTAGAAAGTAGTTACTTGCGAGATGATAGCTATGAATCCAGTTCGAAATATAAATCAGATCAGGGGAATCAAAAAAATAATTATCCACAGGTTGGTGGCGTACGAATTGATAACAAATATATTAAGCGTGAAGAATATAATTTAGTTTTTAAAAATAATGCTCATCCCCAGGATCACAGAGGAATCCATCAAAATTATCGCGATAAAGATTTGTCGTCGAAAACAAGAAACGATCATGTATCGAAGGGTAAGATTTGCTCGTCAACCGCGTATTGTGAGAATTATGATCAAAATCATGTACAGAAGTCTAGTAACAGACCAGTGAATACTTCGATAAGAACTAGATTGCCACAAAAAAGAGTTCCCAACTCTGTAGACAGACCTTTACGTGATTTAAGCCCAAAGCGAGTAAAGCTTAGCAACAGAAATCTTCAAGAAGTACGAACAGTGGATATGTTAAACAATACGAATAATGACAAAAAGGTATATATACATTTTTTTATTATTTTATTTCCTTCCCACGCATTGCGTTGCATTCCTCCAAAATAAATTTTTATAGGACGAAGAAAACGATCC
Source organism: Bombus pascuorum (assembly GCF_905332965.1). Lineage (NCBI taxonomy): Eukaryota > Metazoa > Arthropoda > Insecta > Hymenoptera > Apidae > Bombus > Bombus pascuorum. Next base: position 837,842 of record NC_083488.1, on the reverse strand, counting down.
AGAAATGCAGGAATATAGAAAAAAGATGGAGGAACAGAAACGGCTTAGAGAAAAGATCTTGCGGGAGAAGGAAAATCGACGAAAAATGGCTGCAATGGAGAAACAAAATGATGAAACTAAAAACGAAAATACATGTATGTATAATATTTCATTATATAAATCAGATATACACAAATTATTTAGTAATTAATCACTTGAATACAATGGATACGTTTTCAAAGGCAATATTAAGTTAAGTTTTTTTAGTAATATATTTTTTTACAAATATATATGTATTTCTATTGTTTAAAAGAGTTACCATTTCTTTATCAAAGTATGCAAAATATTTGTTAAAAATTATTTCATTCTTTTTCTTCTATTATCATAATTGAGCATTTATTTAATAAGCTACGATATTCTGTTTTAATTTCAGTTATAACATGATATTTCGTTTAAGAAATAACTATAATATATTGTGTACATAATTATATATAATAATAATAACAATAGCAACGATTTAAAATGAATATAATTGTGTGTGTAATGAATAATTTTACTTCCTAGTAAATGAAAATACACAAGATGCAAAACCTGTATCAGCACTTATGGGAGTAGTAAAAGATGCATCCATAAACAAAGGACATAACAATACTGGAAGAGGACGTGTTCGTCCTATCAATACACAATCTACAGAGGTATATGACTAAAGATGCCATGCTTTCTTAATTGTCGGTACACAAAACATTTTTTCCTCTTTTTTTTCCTTTCTTTAATATGCACACTTGTAAAACAGTGAGTGTAATTAACGGTTTTTCTTATTATGATATTTTTTATAAGCAATTCGTGCTTAATGCTCAAAGCAAATAAATTGTATAAAATGTGATCGTGTCTGATAGAATTTTATTTGTTTGTATTATACTAAAATGAAAAAGAGAAAAATTCAAATATATTGTATATAAATATCATAGGTATAGAAATAGTTGCTGGTAATATCTAGGAAATTAAAAATTTTTTTATGTACTAAAATACATTGTTGCAGTTTTTATTTATTCGTAAGAATTATACCATTTGTAAATATTTATTTCTATTTGAATGATAACTTACATATCTAAAATAACATATTATTAACTAAAAAGATACATACATATAGGTCTATCAGACTTTCTGTATATTTTTTACTCGTGTTCTAATAAAATATATTTTTAAATACTTTTTGTTCTATTTAATTTCCTCCAAACTTTTATTAAGATCATTCTATATTAAAATGCTTTATCAACTCTTTTTCATTTTGTTGTAATTTTTGAAGCAAAATCTTGATCTTTCTAATTAATTTTTTATATTAAAATTAGTAACTCAAATATTATTATTCTTTCTTATACTTTTTTACAAGGCATGCTATCTTTCACGACTATTTTTGTTATAGGTTGCAGAGAAATCATCCTGTATACGAATTGTCAGGACAATACAAACTATACAACCCAATGATTCCATAGATTCTACAAAAGACAGTAATTCTGGACATACGATTAATCAAGGAAATGAACATACAAAAGTATTAAATTCCCAATCTGGAACGCGAAGAATTGTAATTCAGAAACCATTATTAAATACACAAAAGGTTGCCACTACTATACAAAAAACAGTATCGAATCTGCAGAAAGGTCAACTGTTAATGCAAAACAAGTTAGTTAATGTTGCTCAATGTCCAACTCAAAGAATTAGTCAAAATCAAGCTGATGTTTTAAGAAAATTAGCAAATATAGGACAAAAAGTTGCTGGTACTTCGCAAAGAATTGTTAAACAAAAATCACCAGGAAATCTTCAAAAAACTGTGATTAATGTACAAGAAGTAACGAATACCAATGCAAAAAAGGTTGTTGTTAATACACAAAGTAACCAAAGAGTTGTACTACAAAAATCTCCTATACAACAGAAAAAAATACCGGAAATAAAAACAAATACTGTAAAGGTAGAGAATTTAGCAGCAAGCACGTCCGAAGCGCAAATTAGACGTATGTGCCAAGGCATTGGAACAATTGAGGTGACTATCTTTGCATGAAAACATTTAAGACTTCGATTTTCGTTGAAAATTCATAGATCCTTTTTTCACATACTTTACCTTTAGAAATCGTAAATCCACCGTCTTTTGTGGTCGTCTTTTTTTTTTTTTTTTTTTTTTTTTTTTTTTTTTTTTTTATAATAATATACAATGCCAATCTTTTCTCCTTTAAGCATGTTTGTTTTTTTTTGTGGGCTTTTTCTTCTCTTCTCTCTTTTTTTTTCTTTTTTTTTTTAAGTATTTTAATTATGATTATTTTGAGAATGATTTCAATTAAGATTTATGTAATTACGGATTACGTTAATTAAGATTTCTGACAATATCCCACATATTACATTTGTGTCAATAGCAATGCTAATAATTACATCTTTTTTCCTTTTTCTTTCTTTGGGGAGAAGTTATTATTAGTTTGTAATACTATTCGAAACCTTACATTGTTTCTTACCTTTTTGGGTATTTTTTTCATTGAGGTATATAAATTTGTTTTACAACTGACAAATTCATATTGTTGTAGTTGTTTAAAAATCATTATCCCAATATCATTTTGTATTCATTCAATATTTGATAATACTTTTCTTTATAACAAAATAAAAACAAGCATTTGATAACTACAGTATTGTATTACTTTCCTTAATATATATGAATATAGATGCAATATTATATTAACATGTAATGGACAGATTTATTTTGAAGAATATCTTACATTAACCTAAAAGTTTACATCATATTTATAAATAATGACTATAATTCATATAAAACTATATAATAAATAATATAATAAAAGAATATATCTATATATTTAGCAATAATATTGTTTAATAATATTTTGCTTAAATCTAACTTGATATACCCTGCTTGTTATATATATATATATATATATATGTATATATACAAAAAACGTTTATTTTAATTATTATAATACTTCACACGTTAGAATCATATATCTGTTATTCAATTTATTATTATGCTTTTAATAAGTTTTTGTAATAACTAGTTGAAGATATGCAACTTTTTTAAAATAAAAATTGGTTTCTTTAGTTCAACAATTTAATAATTATCTGTTTATATTATTCGTGTTATAGAGCATACAAATGGGTGAGCGCAGCGCAACGATTGTGTTTAAGACGCAGTCTGCTGCTATGGTGTTTCACAAGAAATACCAGCGCAAAATGCTTGACCTTTCGCTGATAACCGTTCGCCTTGTATCGCAATCAAGCGGAACTAAGACCACTACCACGGTTATAAAAGTTTCTTAAGAGATATATTGAACATATTTAATCTAGTGTATTACGATAAAAAAAGAGAGAGAAGAAGTATATAAGTACATTCATATTTGCGTTTATACAAGCAACGATATTTTATTTTACCGAAGCAGCCTATATATGAATAAACGCATTTCGTATTTTACATACTTTTTATTTAAAGTATGTTTCGTCCAGGAATTAGAAAAAAATACATTTTCGGCTGCAAATAAACTGTATAATATACCTTTACAAATGAGGTGAATAAACCTGACCATTTAATTTGTACATATGTCAAATATGAAATGTATATTTCATATAAAAATATACATGGTAGTATCTAATAATATATTGTGCATTTAACGGTTATCATTTATTACACAGCATATATGGTAACCTCGAAAATTTGTAATTTTAAATGCAAGAATATACATGTATCATCACATAAAACACATATATTGCATCTACGTTGTATAGTATTTTAAATTAAAACCATTCAAACCACTACAATAAATGTGTTTGTTGAAGGTTATCTTAGAGTGATGTTACACTTATGCATATATTTACGCATATTTTCTATAAAAATTAAAAGTAAATTAGGTTATAGATTACAGTTACAATGTGTTACAATATTAATCAATGACTGGCTTAAATTATGCATATATCAGACAGTTAAAATCATTATAAAGTATCAATGAACCCATCATACTTTTCATGCTTTATATAATCTATACTATGTAAATTAGTAGATGTTTTATTACAAATATCATTATACTAATTTACAGTGTGATAATATAAAAAATATATGACATACTTCTCTATAATAAATACTTTTAAAAAATTAAGTCGAAAGTATTTATTCAATACATTGGGAAAAGTACATTATCATAAATAGAATATATAACTTTATTTCTTTAACACTTGTTAAAATGTACGAAATACGGAATTTTTCAAATTTGAAACGAAACATTGATTTTTTATAAACAATAAATTTAGAAAAAATTATAAACATATACATATGTTTTGGAAATACATATATATTATATTTATTATTATTAATTTATTAATTTATTACTATTATTAATACCAATTACAATTAAATTGATATTAGGGTCCCCTCAGACAATCAATAATATTGTCAATATTTCAAGGTTCTCAACAAAAACGCGATTTATCAATAAATATTGACATATCGATCCCTTTAGTTGAGAACCTTGAAATAATGACAATATACATATATGTATGTATCGATAGTCTGAGGATACCATATGTATACAAAGTGAAAAAATCACATTCCTTGTAAGCAAGAAAAGTATATTCACAAATCACTACATATATGTATATATATGTATATGAAAACCAATTTTGTTCATTAAATTTATCATTTATTATTTATTATCTATTTAAATTTTCCAACATTCATTAATATATCACTATTAACTTTTGCCATTTTTAAATCATTCTTCACAAAAAATATATATGCCTTAGTTATTGTTTATGCCGTGCTGTGACGCTACGTTAGCTAAAAATCACGACGAGTAATGGTATTATTTTATCATTCTAATTAAAACCTAAATTATTTTCTTAATCATTGTGAATGTATCAATATTAATATGGCATCGGCTGATCTTGAATGGAATAAATACGTAGACGAACAAGAGAAACTATCAGCAAAGGTAATATTTTTATCATATATGTGTATCACCGGCTTAACCTCGCTATTGTTTGTTTATTACACATTTGCTATTCAAAAAAGTTTCTTTTTTGTGTACCTCCCTTGCTTAATTTCTAATTACTGAAATTATATATATTCAACAATTAAAACATGTTAAATCTAACAATAACATAACAATTTTAACCCCTTTTTACAACGAAAAATTTTTATTATCTTTTTTTACCGAAATAATAACTTGTGACTCTTATGACGTGTCAGGTGTCCAATCTAAATATAGATAAAGAACCTAAAGAAAATACAGAAAATACAGATTCCAAAGATGATGATGATTCGGATGAGCAAATCTCAGCCGCAGAAAAATCATTATTCCAAAAAATTATACGTAAAGGTTTGGTAGAAACAACACAAGATATAGAAGTTCAAAGAAAGGATCCATCTTCACCTTTATATAGCGTTAAATCTTTTGAAGCTCTTCATCTGTTGGTATTTTTTGCTATTAATTTCTTTACATTGATATTGTTTTAAAAAGATTATACAGTATAATATATATTATAGTAAACCTGCTTTATTAAAAGGAGTATATGCAATGGGATTTAATGCTCCATCAAAAATTCAAGAAACTGCATTACCTACTTTACTTGCTGATCCGTAAGTTTGTTTTTAATATAAACAAGTTTCGTTCATTTTTTAATACAAAGAATAAATGATGATCATAAAGTTTAATCGATTATTTATAGACCACAAAATATGATTGCTCAGTCACAATCTGGGACAGGTAAAACAGCAGCATTTGTATTAGCAATGCTAAGCAGAGTTGATACTACCAAAAATTATCCTCAAGTGCTTTGCTTATCACCAACTTATGAATTAGCCATACAAACAGGAGAAGTAGCAGCGAAAATGTCTGCATTCTGTAATGAAATAAAAATAAAATATGCTGTAAGAGGAGAAGAATGTAATACATATTATAGATAATTTTCAACCATACAGAAATTATCTTTTTTAACAAAAATTTACATCTCTCTTTTTTGTTATTTCAGTAAGTCGTGGATCAAAGATTACAGAACACATAATCATTGGAACACCAGGAAAAGTTTTAGATTGGGCTGTTAAATTTAAGTTCTTTAATTTAAATAAAATATCAGTTTTTGTTTTAGATGAAGCAGATGTAATGATAGCAACACAAGGTCATCAAGACCAGTGTATTCGTATTCATAAGTAATTATTTTAGTTTATAAAAACATAAAGAAATAATATTTCAAGCTGCATATTGTATTTATATTTAAATTTTATATTTAAACACATTGCTTACAGACAGCTTCCACGCACATGTCAAATGATGTTTTTCTCTGCAACTTATGAGCCAGAAGTGATGAAATTTGCAGAAATTATAGTTAATAATCCTTTAATAATAAGGTTACTGAAAAAAGAGGAAAGTTTAGATAATATTAAACAATATTATGTGAAATGCAAGGATCTGGATGAAAAATATGCAGCTATTACCAACATATATGGTGTAATAACAATAGGACAGGCAATTATCTTTTGTCATGTAAGATATCTTTATATTGTATTAATGAGTGATTTTTCCGTTTTAAAATTATAAAATTATAGTATTTTTCATTTACCTATAGACTAGAAAAACAGCTGGTTGGTTAGCCGAAAAAATGACAAAAGATGGTCATGCAGTAGCTGTTTTATCTGGGGAACTGACGGTTGAACAGAGAATTTCAGTTTTGGATCGTTTTAGAGCTGGTCTTGAAAAAGTTCTTATCACAACTAATGTTTTAGCCAGAGGTATTCATGTAACTCCAGTCCTAGTTTTAAAGTCCTAATCTTTTTATATTTCTTTCTATATATTTATTACGTACTTTTAAAAATATGAAAGTATAAATATGTAAAACATTTTTACAACTTTCCAATTAATTATAAATTTATTTAAGTAGTTCAGTAGTCAAAAAATGTTGCAGGTATTGACGTTGAACAAGTAACAATAGTTGTCAATTTTGATCTACCAGTGGATCAAAATCGACAAGCAGATTGTGAAACATATTTGCATAGAATTGGACGTGCTGGACGTTTTGGTAAATCTGGAATTGCTATTAATCTAATAGATTCGTCTCATGCAATGCAAATATGTAAGGATATAGAAGAACATTTTGGAAGAAAAATACATTACCTTGATGCAGAAGATGCAGATGAAATAGAAAAAATAGGAGCCTAGATTAATATGTAAGAAATACAATTATGCTTTTTATCAAATACGCATAGATATATTGTAATACCTCCTAAAAGAATAGACATTTGTATTCTCAACATGAATTCTTTGTATTTCTTTTCCAATAGCACATATTACCAACAAATATTATATGTTTACCTTTTTTTACAATGATTGTATAGTATTCTTTAATATCGAGTTAAAATATGGCGATTGGATCAGGAATATACACAGAGTTTAAACAATATAAAAATAAAACAATATTTTTATATGTTATACAATAACTATTTGGAGCAGGGAAATATCATGTCCTTATCTTTGTACTGCATGTAACTTAGCTAAAATTAAGTTTGAGTTTTTATACAAAAGAAAAACTATTCATTCCTTCCATATTTAAATTTTAATTTGACCACATATGATCTACTAATCGATTTTTGGTTATATGTATTACGGCAATGTTACAACGATATCGTGATCACATTATCACGATTTGTATAAGTACAAATAATATAAGCTAAAATCAGTTAATCATTGGTTAATAATTATAAATTATTAGTTATTTATCATAACTGATATTGAAACAAATAAATTGTGAATGTTGTATGGAGGCTTTACCGACATATTTTACACATTATGAGAACTTTCTTATAAATGAAACATAAAATAAAAATATTTTAACACAATTCCTTCGACAATGGTATAGATATAGATGTTAAAAGTACGTAAAATGTACAATTTTCCATGTAATAGTGTGGCAAAGTAATTAAACAAAATGGTCATTATTGTAATACAATTCGTCTCAAATTCATTTATAAGTACATCCATACGTGACGTAATATTAAAATACGGTGTGCTTTAATGCATTTGGACGAAACTGTATGAAACATTCAATCATTTTTTATTGTAACAGAATTTCTATATTATTTACATTTTATTTTTTCAATGTAAACATTTTTTTTCTATAGAACGCATTAATTCTTTAAATTTGTTAATGGAAGTATAATAAAAGTTTCTCAATAGGTGGGACATTTTTTTTTTTTTTAGAGAACATCCATAGTACGTATTTTAAACATACATTTATTAAGATTAAAAAATGAAAATAAATTGCAACATTTAAAAAAAGGTATGAAACAAGTAAGTTTTTTAACTTATCGCAATACACATGTTTGTACATTTGCATTATTACTTATTCATTCATATAGATGAAAAATCATATAAAAATGCATCAAAAGATATTTCTCGCATCCTGAATTTCATAATTTATAAATACTTATCCGTCTTTTAATAACTTTTTGTCAATTAAGCGAAAGAATAAAATCGCTTTTGTAATAATTTTAACACAGAAATAGACGAACAGGTTCCTATAAAGAGAAGATTATTTGAACATATTAATTCAGTTTTTAAATATATTCTTGTAAACCACTGATTTGAAACTTTTTAAATTTTATTGACACTAACTATCAACTTTGACTTATTAAATTTTATTTTTTGACGTAATAGTATAATTTGCTTGCACATTTGTTACATTTTTTATAACAAGAAATTAACAAACTGTTAATATGGATATGCACCTTTTTCAATAAAGTGTGAATTTTTCTTATGGCATTCATTCAGCAGAACAATAATGTTTAAAAATATAAAACAAAAACGAATGATTCGAGAACAAATATCACAACGGTACATGAAAAACTTTCTTTCTCCTTATTTACTTTAAACATTACAGTATGGTAAAGTATCCTAAATATTTAGCTTCTTGGTTACTCAATCTGTAAATTGTATTTATATGTTTGCAATTCTAATAGCAATTTATAGCAAATTGATTGATATTGCGATTGAATTGCAATGTAAAATTCAGTCTTTGTATGGGATTTTATTCAATTACATTCCCATACCTCCCATACCACCCATACCACCCATTCCACCCATACCAGCTCCGCCCATTGGCATCTGAGGTTCTTCTTTAGGCAATTCAGTAACCACTGCTTCTGCAGTTGTAAGTAGTGATGCAACACCCGCGGCATCAGTAAGTGCTGTACGCACTACCTTTGTTGGATCGATAATACCTTTCTCGATCATATCAACATACTCATCATTCAAAGCATCGTAACCAAGATTGCTGTCACTAACTTTCGCTACTACTAAACTAGCGTCTACGCCTGCATTCTGAGCAATTTGTAAACACGGCATACGCAATGCATTTGCCACTATCTTTATTCCTGTTTCTTGGTCGATATTTGATGCTTTCAAATTTTTAAGAGCTGGAATACATCTTAGGAGAGCTGTACCACCTGCAAATTGAAAATATTGAAAATAATTATTATGCAGATTTAATATGTAGAAGAAAATACTTTTTTCCTCTCAATATCTATGATGAATACATTTTTCTACACATAAGATTTTTTGTGTTCTGCCACTAAGCTCTTATATTTTGTACATTGCAAGTTTATGTAAAAATTTAATGCAGAAACTGGAAGAACAATGTCTAATTACCTCCAGGAACAATCCCTTCTTCAACAGCTGCTCTAGTAGCATTAAGAGCGTCATGAACACGATCCTTTTTCTCATTAACTTCAACTTCGCTACTTCCACCAACTCTTAGAACTGCAACTCCAGATGCTAACCTTGCCAAACGTTCTTGCAATTTTTCCTTTTCATAATCAGAAGTTGTATTGGCAATTTGATCTCTAATTACATCTGCTCTATGATCGATATCAACTTTTTTCCCTTTGCCCTTCAGGATGAGTGTATCATCTTTTGTAATTACAACTTCTCCTACTTCGCCTAAATCACATAACTGCACATTTTCTAATTTAACGAGATTTGCATCATCGCCAAATACAATCCCTCCAGTCAAAATCGCCATATCTTGAAGTGTTGCTTTTCTATTGTCTCCAAAACCAGGGGCTTTAACTGCAGCCACCTGCAAACCAATTTTCAATCTATTGACCACAAGCGTTGACAGCGCTTCACCATCAATGTCTTCTGCTATAATGACAAGCGGTTTTCGTTGGGAATTTGCTAATTCCAATGCTGGAATTATAGACTGCACAGATGATATCTTTTTCTCACTGAAAAGCAATAGTGCATCTTGGAATTCAACTTTTGCTCCTTTACTAGAATTTATGAAGTATGGAGATATATATCCCCTGTCAAATTTCATTCCTTCTATAACTTCCAGTTCGTCGTGTAGCGTTTTACCATCTTTTACGGTGATTACACCTTCTTTTCCAACTTTTTTCATAGCATCAGAAATAAGATTACCAATTGCCTTATCTCCATTGGCTGAGATAGTTGCTACTTGTGCAATTTCCTCTGGAGTTGTTACTGGCTTACTTAAGGTTTTTAACTCGTCCTTAACCTTATCAACTGCTAACATTACACCTGGAATATGTTCATTATTTTATTGCAAATGCCTTTCTACTATTTCATAATGGCAATAAGAAAATCTTCTAGTAGCATTATTTAATAAATTCAATTTTATAACAGGAATTTATATTTATATTATATTTTATTTTTATTTTTACTTACCTCTTCTTATTTCTACAGGATTAGCACCTTTACTAATTTTTTCAAATCCTTCTTTAGCAATGGCTCTTGCTAGAACTGTAGCTGTAGTTGTACCATCGCCTGCCTCTTCGTTTGTATTATTTGCTACATCTTGTACTAATTTTGCTCCAATATTTTGAAACTTATCTTTTAACTCAACTCCCTTGGCAACTGTGACACCATCTTTAGTAATTTTTGGACTACCCCAACTTTGTTCTAAGATGACATTACGTCCTTTTGGACCCATTGTTACTGCAACTGCATCTGCTAAAATATCAACACCTTGCAACATGAGTGCTCTAACTTCAGCCCCAAAACGTACATCTTTAGCATATGAACGAGCTTGTAATTGACGTAGCGCTGCACCACGCAATACAGTTGGTAATCTGTGCATCTAAAATAATTAAAAAAGAACTGTTATATCACACAATATTCCTGAATAAAAACTTTTTGAAATATATGCATCGAACATTTTATAAACGTGACATTTTGTATAAAATTAGTTTTTAAGTTTTATCGACGAAACCTGACATTAAATTTTATAATTTTATCTCCATAATAAAGAGAAGAATCTGTTTTCTTTAACATTAATAAATTTTTAAAGGGGAAAATTAAATCGACTTTTAACGTAAACGTGGTTATGTAAACTGCCGCGTGGTCGCCGAGAAACCACAGTATAATACAGATTATTTTAAATAACTTCCAAAACTTCATATAACAAATTTTGTATCATATGAAACATTGCTTTTTTACTTTCTGTATTTTTTCGACATTATTTTGATTTATAATCCAATATGACATACAAATCAATTCGACCGGCTTATCCGAGTAAAAGAAATAATTGGAAATTATTACACCAAAGAATAAAAAAAAATATAAATAATTTTGAAAAACCGAAAGCAACTGTAAAAAACATTATTCATGGTATTTATGTTCCCTTGCTTTTTATTCTGCATCTTTGACTACGGCTTTTAAAACTGTAAAAATGTTTCTTAAAACTTTTAATATTTCAATTTATTAAAATGACAAATACAAAGAAATCATAGTAAGAACAGAATATATTGCTCTATAATAATCAAAAATATAAAATGTATAATAGATATAAGCAAACTGAATTGGTCTAAGATTAACCGGTTAATACTTTTAAACAATCAATATATATTTATGTGCAAGAAGGAAATGAAATTTACGAAAAAAAGTATTTACCTTTAACTAGTGAATGAGAAAAAGCCGTTGATTAGAGATTGTAATTTCAAAAGTAATTGAAAATCGGCACAGCGTGACTGCACGTTGTCTCGTCAGTAGAATGAAATGTGTAAGAGAGCTTTCAGCTTACTTACGCTATCACATGGGTAATGCTCCCTTCCCCTCCCTTACCGTTTTATTCTAACTTAACCTTCTTGTATTCGATTATGAAATTTTTTATTATTTCCAATAAATTTAATCGATATGAAATATAAGTAAGAAACAAAAATCTAGAAATTATTCCTACATTTTCATTTAACAACGTTTATTTCTTTAATCATATCAACAAATTTTATTCTTAGTAAGAGTTACAGCTTCTAGAATGTACGAGAACACATGTGATGCAATCGTTCAGTAATCACCAATCATATTCGTCGATTTGCCGGTAATTTATTCCGTACTTTTTTCTATACAATTCTCTATATCCAAATCAAGTATAAACAATTTCAAAATAGTTTCAAATATAATAAAACGAAATACATATATCAATTTTATTTCATTTTATTTCAAATTATATTAAATAATTAAGATATTTTTCTAAGTATTGTAGTTTTCTGAATAATTGAAGCTTATTGTGTAAGAAAAAGGATGTTTAAAAAGTTTTTAATAGTATATTAGCATTAAGCCATATAAAAAGCATATTAGCCATTATAAAAACATATATTTTAAAATTTACGTAGTATTTATATCGATATCAATTTTATTTATTTATCAATGACCTTATTTGTTTGTTACCAATATCATTTATTCGATCATAATTAACATACAAATAAAAGTCCAGAATTCGTTTCTCAATAATAATTTATCTTTTATACTTTATCATAATAACTTTTTGTTAACTTTTATTTGTATAGCTTCTACACAATGTAAGTATGTATATATGTAAGTTAAAACGCTATATGTGTTCAATAATATTCCAACGCCATCTTGTGTCAGATTTTATATCTCGTATAATGTCTGGTTGTTACGTAACGTATATACTGGGTTCTTATTCCAAGACGAAATCAATAAACACGTGGTGGGGCAAAGAAGTATAGAGGGGAATTGGGAATCTTCGAGAAAAGCGGAGAGGATTGTTCGGCTGCTGCACATAGATAGTACAACGTGGTTGAACAGCGAGTGTACGATCTCTGTCTATCGTAAAAATTTGTAATTTTACAAACAATGGTAAGGAAAATATAAATCTTATCTTAAATTATACGTTATGTTATAATTTTCTTCATTAACTCAACATTTTCATATATTTCAAAAATTTCTAAGGTTAACCTTCAAAATAGTGATTGAAATTATATATTTTCTGTTAAGTTATTCTTTAATTTAAAAAATGTAATGAATGTATTTGAAATCATGTATAATTTACTTGTATTGTTCGATGTTTTCTTGTTTAGTATAGTAATTTCAATGATATTCGATTCTATAAATCCTGTCGCATGGCCGGTGTAGTGAATGTCTTCTTTTTTTCTTATTTATTTATTAGAGATAGAAAAACAAGTGACTACAAAACAGTTAATAAAACAAAAATATATGCGTATGAGAATAGTTTCCATCGTGTGCTTATGATTTAATGTCGCAAATTTTTTAGTGAAATTATTCGTAGATAGAGAGTTAATTAGTATATTTTACATAATTGCATTACTGCTATTAATTTTATTATTTGCAAGAAAATAAGTAGACGAATAGTAACCTAAACGTTTCTTGAATTTTATACAGTACGAAAAATTTCGTAAAATTACGCCATGCACGATCTTAAAGTAATTGATTTTAAATATATATTGTAAAACTAAATTTAAATATTATGAATCTCCTTATATATGTTCTATGTTAATATTTTCATAATAGGCTGCAGCTAATGCCATTAAGAGACTTATACCTCTATTTGATAGAGTTCTTATACAAAGAGCCGAGGCTGTAACAAAAACAAAAGGTGGCATCGTTTTACCAGAAAAAGCTCAAGCAAAAGTCTTACAAGGAACTGTTGTGGCAATTGGACCTGGACAAAGAAATGATGTGTGTAAAAAGTATTTAATATTTACAATAATATATTTAAGCAGCAAATATAAAAATAAAAAAAGAACAATATTCATTTTTAGAAAGGAGAACACATCCCTTTAAGTATCAAAGTTGGTGATGTTGTATTATTGCCAGAATATGGTGGAACTAAGGTAGAACTTGAAGATAATAAAGAATTTCATTTATTCCGTGAGTCGGATATACTGGCAAAATTAGAAGTTTAAGGTTCCATTAAATTTATGTTTGCAATTTTTTTAAGTACTACGAACTATTTCATAAGAAATACACAAGCAATGAAACAGTGAAATGTAAGTTAATTTCATATGAACTTTGATGTTTATCATTGTAGCATACATAATGATATTCCCTTATGTATCTACTGTTATATATGCCATGATTTCGCACATATAAAAGAAAAAAAATAAAGCATTTGTTGTGTTTTATGTATTACTATTTGTTTAAATATTGTTCATTCTTATATTTTCTTTCAATCTTGGTACTAATGTAATAATGACAAGAGAAAAAAGTCATAGAATCCATTGATATGTAATAAGCAAAAGTTTATATTCATATTTTATATACATAAATAGAAATATATATTTTAATAGGAAATAAAAAGACAATTCTACGAGTTTTGAAACAAAGTACAATTTTAATATAGCCCAATCTTTTATTTCAATTTGATACTTTTCTTTACACTAGCTTTAATACCCGATATCTCTCCAGCGTAACGAGTAATTTCTTTTCTTACTTCTCTTATCTGAAAAATAAAAAAATTGTTATTGTATTAAAACATATTCATCATTTAAAATAAATAAATACATACCGCTCCTTTCCTACGAATTTTAGCTTTACGATATTTATTTCTATGTTTCACTCTGGGGTTGCGTTGTTCTTTTTTACGATATGGCATTAAACCTTTATTTTTTGCTATTTGATATGTAATTGCTCTTTTTCCTTGATCTTCAACTACAAGGTCTGACATGTCGGTACTTTCCATCTTCTCTTTACTATTACACAAAACCTTTTCTTCGTTTACATTTTCTGTCTTCAATTCAGATTCTAAAGAATCCACATTTATGATTTCATTTGTAGATCTTTTTACACAATTTGCTTTATCTTTGGAACGATATGTCTTTTGTTTATTGATGTCTATTTTATTGCCATTTAATATATTATACAATACTTTCCCTTCTCTCTTTGCTCTTAACATTTCCTGTATTTCTTGTATTAAATTTCCTTGTGCAGATTCCAATTGATTTAATAACTGACGATATTGTGCTAGACGTTTTATAATTGGATGAGAATTAACAGGCAATCTTTTTGCCTTCAGCATTAAATAGAAAGAGATATTGATACAATAATTTAATAAAAGATGGTACTTTGTCTTTATGAAAGAAACTGTGGGGCAATTAGGAAGAATACCATCTTTAATTAACTTTAGAAATGGTGCCAGTGAATCTCTTGCTTCTGCCATGTGATCTAAATCATAAAATGCATATTAAAAATATTTAATTTTTTAGTTTTCCCTTTTGAAATATATTTAATAAACTTTATTGAATATATATCATACCTTTAAAATCATTTACAAGAACTATAAATTCAGGACTTTCCTTCTGCATCATTATTTGCTTTTGTCTTTTGCTAAGTTTACTGAGATCTGTCTTTATAAATTGTTCTGTACTCTCGTATGCCTTTTGATCATCATTTCTTGTTTGTATAAAATCTAGTCCAAAATCAATGTCATCCAATTGCTCTGCCAATCTCTTCTGAATATTTCTAGCCTCTTCTTCTTCCATTTCTGCTTGAACTAAATCTGTTTGGCTGATATTAGCATAATCAGGATCCACAAAATCAGTAGAGTAATAAGCTTTTTTCTTTTTTCCCCAGGCTTTTTCATTTGGTAAGGTAGAATCTTCTTGCAATCCTTCAATATCAGATTCCATGGAATCTGTCTGGACTTCATTTTCTGTATCATCTTGGTTCTGTTCATTTGCATTGTGTAATCCATATACTTCATAATCACTATCGTAACTTTCCGAAGACTGTCTATCTCGTACTTTTCTAAGTAATTCACGTTCATTTTCTGAGTATTCTTCTTCAGAATTTATGACTTCATTTATATCTACATCTTCTAAATCCATTGCTCCTTCGTCCACTTCTTTTATCTTTATTGTACTGAAAAAAATCAAGCAAATATACATTTTGTAATAAAAATAAAAAGCTATTAACATTATTAATAAAAGGAATACAACTTATATATTTAGTATATAGAAACATGCATTTATTACTGAGTTTAACCCTTTGCGGTCGTACCAAGTTCCGATATGATTGTTATGCTGGTCGGAATTCATTCTCATTGAACAAACACTAATAATGTAACCTTACACATGATAACTTATACAAATCTTATTAAGAATCTTATGTATTTTCGAAAAGTATGTACACATGTACGTTCCTGAGAGTAAACATACAACTAATTTTTCTACGAATGGTAAAATTTTAATCGCTGAAATTGATGCACGACCGCAAACGGTTCAATTTCATTCAAGACAATCTTTAGTTTACCTCTTTTTATTTTTCATATTAAAATTTTTTATTGGAACAATACAAAAATTGTGGTTAAAAATATTTATACAAGTTTTAATGGTATAGTTCACTTTGCAATATTATTTATTATTTATTACTTTTGATAAAATATATCTTATCACAATATACGCACACGCAACTTCATGACTTCACAAACCATTTAGCTGGGGACTAGAAGTGTTCAATTCCGATTTGATTTTTCAGAGAAATCGATTCTTTCGGTTAAAAGATCGGTCTTTTGAATCGATTTTACTACGATCGATTCGTTATTACAAAAATCGACAATCGATTATATTTTTTGTTACTAAGAAAGTTGTTTCTCGCCACAACTATTTGATAATCTTCCTTATGCTAAAATGATAAATATGCAAATTTCTAGTTTGCGGTTAAGAATTGTATGAATATCTTTTTGTATTTCTAATTATATGTTAAAAGGATTGAATTTAGGTGTAACAATCAGAAGTAACAACACAATAATGATAATACACTAAACTCGTTTAGAGCTTAAAAGAACACAGAGGCTACTACTATAAAGCAGAATGTTTTTGAAAACGCTATATTTCGGTGTAATACTAATGTAATGAAAGAAAGATAAAACAAATTTACTCAAAGAATAAAATTTATAAAATTTTGACTTCGCTGTAAGAGGATGATATATATATTTCTGATACAGCTAACATCAAGCATATATAATTCTACACGTCATTAGAGACGTCTTTCTGCAAGAGAGGAATATTGCTTTGCTACTGGTGGTGTATTGATGTACTGCATCATCATTCATTTTTCATTATATCTGGTAGTATTATGTTTAAATCTATTACGTTTGTAAGTTCATGGATTTGCCGGGTTATCTAGGTTATGTGAATTGTAGCTCGTGTTATGTATTTACAAATCAGAATCATATAAATATCAAATAAACATTTGATCTTTTATTATATTTTCACATTTAGAAGGAAAATGGTATTTTTAACTGCGCAATTATTTGTAAGATGTCGAGGTCCCGATGAATTCTGGCGAAAACGTCAAATATTTAAGCTCGCTGCGGTAAATATATATGTATACTTATCCGAAACAAAATAGAGAAAATTATGATACAAATTTCTAATTATTTTTATTTTTAGCATTATATTGGAAGGAGAAGAAATTGTTATGATATAGCCATTAGAAATGTACACAGAGCATTACTAAAATCTACAATCGGAAGAGAGCTGAAAAAAGAAGATATGAAAGAGGTAATTTATAAGAAAGTAACTGTCTTTTAGAACGTTGTATAAATAATTGTTCCTTTTTGTTACAGATTTGGGAAACTAGAATAAATTCTGCAGCAAAGGAACATAATAGCAATATAAAGATTCTATTGGAAGGATTAAACAGATGTAATATTTTATTAAATCGTAAATCTTTATCAATATTGGCTGTTTGGGAACCACGAACATTTAAATGCTTATCTGATATTGCTTGTGCAAAAACAAAACTGGGAGGATTTAAAAGAGTTGCTAATAAATCTATGCCTGAAACTGTTATAGTTAAAGGATTAATTGACGAACTGGATTGATAAAATTATTGCAAAATAAATAATCAAACTTACATTTTATTTCAACATTTATTGAGTTAGTATTGATTATATATTTACGAGAAGTATATACTTTTTAAGAACAATAAAATAAGGTGTAAAGTTTACTGTTAATTGCAGAGTGATAACACTTCATTACAGCAACATGACTTAGATCTTTCTCTGTACAAACAACAAGAAAATATATAAGTTAATTCTTTACAGTACTTCTTATAATATACACATCCTTAGAGTATATATTAATTAAATGAATAACATTCTCGCATAATGAATATTTCATCTCACTGCTTAGCATTGACGATTTGTACAAAGTCAGGTTTTAAAGATGCCCCTCCAACTAAAAATCCATCTATATCTTTTTCTTTTGCCAAGTCTTTCGCGTTTCCTGCTGTTACTGAACCTCCATAGATAATTCTAACAGTTTCTGCTACAGTTTGATTGACATTTTTAGAGAACCAATCTCTCAACTTTTCGTGGACTTCTTGAGCTTGTTGTGGTGTAGCTGTTTTGCCTGTTCCAATTGCCCAGACTGGTTCATAGGCAAGAACTACATTGTCCCATGATTTGATTTTATCTGCAATAGCTTTAGTTTGCCTAAAGACTACTTCCTCTGTTTTACCGGCTTCTCTCTCTTCCAATTTCTCTCCAATACATGCTATCACCTTTAAGTCAAATATATTGGCATTTATTAATATTAAGATTATATTACTAGGTATTAAGTTTTAAAATAATCAAAATTTATATTACCTTTAATCCAGCTTCTAAAGCATGGGCTACTTTTTCTGCTATTAATTCATCTGTTTCACCAAAGACATTTCTACGCTCAGAGTGACCAAGAATTACCCATGGGATTCCATTGTCCAAAAGCATGACAGGACTTATTTCTCCTGTAAATGCTCCTTTGGCAACCTTGTATGTATTTTGTCCAGCAATACTAACATTGTTAGGTAATATATTCTTAACATACGTTAAGTATATTGATGGTACGCCAACAACAATCTCTGATATAATTATATTGTTAGAATTATAATAAAATATATAAATTAATATTATTGGTATTATATTATTAAAAATAAAATTTATGGACAACTATATAAGATATATCGTTTTTTAGGAGTTATTTAAAAATTAGAAAATATAGAATATTAAATATTAAAGCAGCAGATAGAACAAACATACCAACATTTGAATCAAGTGGACCGTTTTTTAAAAAGGCAACGATACCATCTATTTCACTCTTGGTACCGTTCATTTTCCAATTACCACCGACAAAAAATTTTCGGCCCATGATATTACAATGTACAGATACACGAAGATAATTAATAATAATGGATTTACAAGTTTCTTGTGAATCTAAAACAAATTTCGAAAATACTCTCTCGACTTTCGACCTTCAACAAACCAGAAGGTGAATTCAGTCACGTTCACGTACCTCCCAACTGATTTTATGAAACCCCCACCATTCTTTATTTCTTACTCCCCTCTCTTTCGCGGACTATACTTCAATTAAATACAGTTTACAGGAATTATTTTATTCGTAGAAATAAAATTACTTCCGTTATTTCTATACATCTTTCAATTTTGTATTAACAAATATACTTTTATATTTAATTTCAAGCTTTTATAAGTAGGCAAGACTATTAATTTAAATTTCATTAAAATTTTCCTATACTAAATCTGATATTGGAATCAGATTTTTAAAATATTGCATGATATAAGCACTGCAAGATTTGTAATTTACAGAAGTCATTAAATATTTAATATTGATATGTTATAAGTAATTAAAAATTTCAAAATATCTTATGCAGTGAAATCGTGAATATGTTAGAATACATCACTCAAATTTATGAAAGTAATAAATAAATTGTACTACATAAGATCTAGAAATATCATAAAACTAAGATTTATAACATTAGGAATTAAGAAATAATAATGATATTTTACGCAATACTTATTATTAGTATTTAGTAACTTCAAATTTTTAAGTTCGCATACCAGGTCAGAGAAACATTTCGATATATCGATGGTGAGTAATAAATAAAGATTATGTATTTCGAAATAATTTTAAATTTCAGTAATACACAGCACACAAAATCTAATCTAAATTAATATTTAATTATTTACAAACAATCTTTGAGACTGTTGTTGAATTAGATAAAAGTATTTAAGAATATTCCATTGTAAGGTTATGAAATATTTTTAAATTACTCTGATACATTAACAATCTTTTTTTTTCATGATTATTCATCATAATTAAATGAAATATATCGTATACTTACTATATTTAAGGAGTTTTTTATTTAAGATACTTTTCTGACACAATTTAGCAAGATTCTCACGAAGAAATAAATTAAACATGTTAAGCATTTTACCAAAAAGCTTTGAATCACATTTTAATGTCTTCTTCTAATTTAAATAAGTAATATAATTTATAAGAAATAAATATATAATAAAAACAAATAAATAATTGCTAAAATATTAAATTATTGGAAGTAATTATGTTGTGCATTACTGTGAAATTATACAAGGAAACAATTGCATAAGTTTGTTTATAATGTTTTGTCAATGTTTCTATAATATAGACAAATTAGAATTTTATAATATTTTATTATACCTAATGTTTCAAAATATTTATATATATTAACATTTAATTATTATTATAAATAATTCATAATTGAGAGATATTGTGACATGTTTGAGATATTAAAATTCAATATGGATAAATTTATACACACATTTATACAGAATTTAGGTTTAAGAATTGAATCTCATGCCTGCAAGAAGTTTAACAAGATTACATATATATCAAATATGAATAAATCTTATATAGCAAAGCAACTATATTCTGCAGAAGAAATAAAAGATATTAATATACAGCAAGATTTGGATTTTTCTAGTGAAGAAAACATAAAATATTTCATGGAAAAGCATGTTAATCTCTTTGATAAACTCACTTATTTAAATAATGCACAAATTTTAACCTCTCATTTGAAGAATATTAATACAATGATTCTTCAGAAAATAAAGCTAAGATGGAAATATAATGGAAGTATAAAAAAGAGAGAAATTAAAACATGGAACAAAATTGTAACTTACAACAAGAAACTAGGAACAAATTTAGCAAATAAATTGAGTGGGTCACAGGGCAAATTATTATCCTCTTCAGGATGCAAACGAAAATATGTAAATTTCTCTAATTATAAAAGATATAAATTTAAAAAGGCTGCTCTTGAAAATTTTAAACTACTTTACCATAACACAACAATATCCAATGATCACAGAAGTGATAACATTTTAGTAACAGATAACGATAAGAAAACATCTTTTCTTAGGCACAGTTTACCAAACATTATGATAAATATCACAAACAAGCAAATAGAAATGACTGAACAATTTTTATGGTTGTATGTAAAAGATGTAGAATATATGAAAAGAAACATACAAGTTACTCTTCATATCGCAAAGGTTATACTATGCATATATCTTTTTTTATTTTAAATTGATTTAATATGTCTTTGTATTTAATTTAATCTTGTATCTATTATTCAGAATTCAAAATATAATTATGATACAAAGAACCAGATAGAATATAATCAAGTACTTTGTCATCATGCAATTCTATGTTTAATTGAACCAAGTGATAAGGGTGCTGTTTTAATTGAAGATAATTTACCAGTTATTGTTCAAAAATATCTCGTACATGGTTATAAATACCATTTTGATTTTCAGAGGTATTTTATGAAAGACGAACATAATATATTAGCTTAGATGTTTCAATGGATGAAACTTTTTCTTTAGAGATTCAAAGGACTATTATGCAGCTGTACTTATTTTAAGTCGATGGGCCAAGGTTCTAGTTAAACATATAAACACAACTATGATGCATACAATTTCTGGTATATTAGGATGTGATGTAGAAAGGATATTGGTTTTATATAATCCAAGAGGGAAATGATTTTGGATATTATCGTATATAAAGAAAATTTATGAATATATCTCTACTATAAATTTGTTCATTGATGTAATATATAATACAGCCTTATGTAATTATTTCGAGTAAATGCCGATGGTTACTTATATTCATTAATATATATTTTTTGTAGGAGGTTTATAAGTGTTTTAAGTGAAATAAAAAATGGTAAATGAAGAAGTAGTGGAATTTAATAAGAAATCACAACCAGTTTACAAGAATCCAATTTTTCAACAGAAATTTCGATCTACTAGTACCACTGGAAAGAAACGGACTTGGCGCTCATTAAAACAAGTGCTGGCTCAAGAACGCACTTTACCATGGCCTGTAGAAGTAGTGCATTGTACGATATATTACCAATCTATTTTAATGTTACATATTTTCAAAAAATTTATATGTATAATGATTTGAATAACTTAAGAACTAAAAGAAATTAATTTATATGTTTGGCGATACATCTACTTGCGATATATTTCATAATCTGTAACTGAACTGTAATTTCGATAATCATATTTTAGATACTTTCTAAATAAATATTATAACACTCTGGGAAATTTCAGATAGTTCTATTAATGCACCGCCAAGCTTCAGGCCAGCAAAGAAATATTCTGATATTTCTGGGTTACCCGTAAGTAACTTTCCACGTTTGTATCATTGGTTAAATCATTAGAGTACAAACTGATATATAAATTACATTTATTTTACAGGCACGATATACAGATCCACAAACTAAATTATACTATGCAACGGCAGAAGAATTTGCAACAGTCCGAAGTCTACCAATGGATATAACTGCTGGATATTTAGCATTGCGCGGCGCTTCCAGTATCGTTGGATAAATGAAAGGAGAATTTTATTTTCTATGATTTCCTTATATTTAAATAGTATAAAACACGGATATTTTATTTTGTAATTGTTATGGTACTTATTAAAGAATAATGAAAAATTAAGTATAATTCGGAAAATTAAACAAAAAAGTGTAAACAAAGATATATCGAGCTTAAAAAGAGACAAAATAAAGCTGTTTGCACTAACTAGTTGATAAAAATTCTTTTTTTATATACATACACTGTATGTATCAAGTTCTTTTAACGGGATTTCCTGAAATAAAGAAGTCCACAAATAATTTAAGTCATTTTCATTATTTTATCTCCGTTATATTATACAGAAGTAATCATTATTAAAAAAAAAAAAAAAAAAAAAAGGATGTCAATCATAACTTAATATATGAATTACGAATTAAAGAAGGATTGGAGAATCTTTAAAAAGAATATTACTGTTTCTTTTCTCTTGACCACTGTATTCATTTATGTTGACAGTTTTTCGTGCACCTTATTTGTTTGTTTGCTATTGCAACATGGGCCATTAGCAAATTTAATTGAAAATACAAATAGCACGGCCTACTGAAATATTGCCTGCTGGTGCACTATTTTTAGGTCGCCATTTGTTTTTGAATTTTTTTACTTTTTTAATGAAGATAATTTTAAAGTAGCGTCATAATGTCTTCATTCCAGCAGATCGGGTAGATCGTCGTCATCGCTATCCATTCCATCCCCTTCTTCATCTCCTAAAGCATCTAAATCATCGAAGTTCGGTTTGCTATCTCCCGATCCTCCTAGACCACCCATCTGTCGCATCATCTGCAAATATAGCAGAAATTTAAATTATCAAACTGTAGATAAATAACAGTACAGTAATTGTAATATACTTTTCTTTTTCTATTAACGAATAAATTACTCTAAACACAATAATCTCTTACTTCTTCCAAATCGTTGCCACTTCCTTCCATTCCACCTTCATCGTCACTATCATCTTCATCCTTCCATTTATTGAAATCGCTTTTTAACCAATGGGCTTTCGTTTTTTCTTTTGTTAATCTTGGCCAATATGGACCTTCTTCTTTTTTAACAAGAACTAACTCTATAGTCCTTCCTCTTAGATTTTGAATAGTTCTATTTGGAATAACTTCTCCATATAGGTTAATCGTTACTTCATGCATTTTTTGTTCAGTTCCACCTACTCCTTTGAAATATATCATTTGTGGTTCAATGTTAATTGCAGGATCTTTGCAATCTTCTAGACAGATAGTAACAAATAAAATTTCTTTTCTCTGAGCCCACATAACAGGCGGGGGAGGCAATCTGAAAAATTGTCAAACAATTAACAATTTAAAATAATGTATAAGAAACTAAATTATAAATAGTAAATTGTAAAATATAAATAAAATATAAATTAAAAAACATTGAATAAAAAAGGGTCGATTGATAAAAAAAAATTATTTATATCATGCATTTGTTTATATCTATACAGAGCAGTTTTGTATAAAATACGTGTACGGCATGCACGTTATGCTTGAAACGTACACACGCATGACAAATTTGTACAATTAAGATTAATTTTATTTCATATATAAGCATTCATGGATAACTTTTAATGAAAAATTTATTCAAATGCAAGAAATGAAATGCAATATTTAACGGAATGCAGGAAGTGAAGCAATATTAAAGTACGGAAAATAGCATTGTAATTATAAAACGTAGGTAAAGGTTAGGAGTAAAGTTCTATGGTTTCTGGCAAAAGTCGCTAGTCATTGTGGATAAAACGTTATATTATCGTAAAACGATCGAGGAGAATAAAAATAATATAACATCATGAAATGCATTTTGATAAAAGCATATAAAATATTGCAATATATTTTTCGCGTCTCAGGTATATCGATAGTTATGTAGAAATGCAAGCTATTAAAAACCTGAGCATTGTAATTCGATTATCTAAAAAAAAAAAAAAAAACAAAAAGGTGGAAGATTCATTATCAACGGAATGGTTATTATTAAGAATTTATAAACAGTGCATTGTAAAACAAGAAAATAGGGATGTAAGATAGTTTCTTGCGATTCTTTTCCAGAAATTTCGAGAATCAATAAAGCCGTCTTTACAACATGGCGGTGTTTCGAAAGCCACGGGGCGGTATTCGAGTTGTTTTCTCGAATATCTCTTACTCTTTTCATGATAATAACAATGAGAAGGAATTTCAGGATTGAGAAACACAATCAAAGAACATTTTATGTGAATTTTTATGTACTTACTGGCCTTCTTGAGTCATATTTCAAGAGCTTCGTTCCGTAAGAAGCAAACAAACATAGAGCACTTACGTATCGCGCCGTAGATCCGTGATTCGAGAGTGTTTCGAGATTCAACTATCGATCAAACAAAATGGCGATTGGTTGCTTTTGTCGATGTCGAATTCTCTTGTTTCCGGAATCGAAATTTGAAAAATCTCTATTTACCAATCTAAGACTGGTAATTTTGAAACGTAATATAATTTCTGATATTATAAATAAATTTCACGCCATTATGTGGTATAGTGGGATTATTTGCCAAGATTAACGCAGTAAAAACATTTTCAACTTACTTCATTTCTCATTTGTATTTCAAGACGTTAAAATAAATGGTTATCCGATTCTTGTCGTCCTTTAATGAGTCAATATTAAAACTAATTTTTCAAAATGTTTTTACAAATGCAAAAATAAGACGCTGTAGAATAGAAAATTAACGTTATCTTATTTTTTCATTTATCGTATAAAGAAGATTCTATATCGTAGATCCCTTTAACGTATTGAAAGATTACGAATAAATATGTAGTTTCATGATAATGAACGGATTTTCAATTTTAAACATTGGTCTGCGATATACTTTTATTACTTGGGAGAAGTCGTTTTTCGGATAGAAGAAAAAAGTAAAATAATTAATGCAATGGTAGCATAAAAATTCGTGACAGATGTGGCTGAGTGTGTGTGTGTGTGAGAGAGGGAGGGGGAGTGAGCGAGAGGAAGAGAGAAATAGCGTGAGGTACGGCGGGAGGGGACGAGAGAGAAAGAGAGAGTGAGATGTAGGATGAAAGAGGGAAGGAAAAGAAAACGAAAAGAGAGAGCCTTTGCGTTAGATTGTAGGTCAGCGCGGCAGAGGAGGAGGGAAAGATACTACCTTTCTTGCCGTAACCGTGGCCATAAACTAACAGGACATACACACGGTGTATCAGTCTTTCTTTCGCAGCTCTGACTCGTCCTGTTTGTCAGTCGTACAGGTGGCTATTTCCGCGTAAACGTACTTTCGCATTTCCGATACGCTGTCGCTGTTGTGGTTTCTGCGGGCAACTCGCTACTTTTGATTATCGTTCTGATCAGCTTCGAGATCGTTTTTTGTTAATCCGTAAAAAGGATTAATTGACGCGCGCGCGTGCGCGCGTGTGCATTACTTTCAATGGATACCTGGAGAAGTTGCAACAGAAATAACGGAGATCGACGATGAAACCGTGACTTTTCGCGGTTCATGCAACTTGTTGCTTCGGGATTAACGCCATGTCGACCAGTTCGCTTTTTTACAAAGATAAGTACGCGGTAAGTGGTATTCTTCTTCGTCTTCTACGTATGCACGTAATCATATCTATCTTGTAGATCGTAGATGAAGATCGTAGATGATATTTCAGATAGTTTGCGTCTCCAAATTATATGCCTTTATACTTCATTAATTATAGGAAGTTCGACCCAGTTTAGTAAAAATTTCTCTATGTACACATAAATTGTTTACTCGCTTCATACGCTTTCTCGTCTGCTTGTATCGTCGTGCATCGTTAACTTTACATTTACAATATTTGAACATTTGAAATATTTAACACGAAATACAAGCGAACCGATAATTTCAAGCTGTCGTTACTAATCGTGAATTTGCTCGGAATCTGCTTGTTAGATACGGGCCTCGAATCTTAAGAAAGATCGATCGTTTTCTCAATCCTCGTATTATACACGAATATCTATCATCGATACCGTATCAATATCTGTTACAATTATTAATTACTCGCGATATTTGCTGCTCTGCAAGGAAGAAGATGCACGGAGGAAGAGAAAGGAAGATAAACGTGCGCGGGTGGTTCGCGTAAAATCACTATATAACGATGACACCTTATTATTTCATCGTGCAATAATTATCCATGACCGTAGTTACCGTGGAACTGTGATATTTTTATTCAATATGATTATCGAATATGATTATTGAATAGCAAAATAGCGTTTCGTTAATTCGTTTCTTTACCTTTACTCTCTCCTCCCTTCGAACGAATATTCACGTGTAAAGCGAGGTCGATCTTTGTTCAACGTTAAAGACGCTCGATTTATCCGAACTAGCGATATTATTCAAGCATTAGATCAATGCTATCTTATATAAAAATAAACCGAATAAATTGGAACGTGAATTTTGAAGTTTGTAGCAATTTAACCATAAATAATAATCTCGTTGTTTCAAATCAACACGTTTAACGAAAAAAATTGATGCTTCGCGTGCGTATAAAGCAATTAATTAGAACGATATATTTCGCTGAATATATTTCAGTGGCCGAATCAGCGAGAGGAATTAAACTCGATTAACGAGTGACATTGAAGTTTAATTAGCAAGTGGGTGTTAAACCGTTGTCGTTCCAGTTATTCTTATCCTTGATTCTATAAACCTTATCACGATTGCCGATACGATTGAAAGAAAAATATTTCTGTTTGTTTTATCGCAGAAACGACAATCATTTAGAGATGAATTCGTTGTTTTGAAATCTATGGTTGCGCCAAAGGTAAATCTTTGCTTTACCTTCAACGATTAAGCTGTTGTACGTGTAACGCGTTAGATACGACGGTGAATAATCACGGATATGAGTCAATTTCGAATGTTCTTTGAAAGAACAGAGAAAGCGATATTTCGAGATGTACGTGTAAATCCGACCCATTCGTTGGCTTCGACGTTATTACATCGGCAGGAGATCGTGGGTATAAACTTTTATATTCCGTTACGTAATTATCGATCGAATACAAGAGAGAGGGTAGATTTGCAGAGAATGAAAAAGAAGAAACAGGTACTTACGCGTGTTCGCACGAGGAAGAAGGAGTAAAAGAAGGAAAGAATGACGAAGAGAAGGGAGGGATAGAACTCGCCGACTAGCGGTAGGTTCTTCGGTGCATAGTACTATACACATAGCGTATTTGACTGAGTTTCAAAAGAGGTAGGTGGCGGCGTGTATGATTCGGATGCCAGAAGGGCCCTCAGGGGTGAAAGTCTTACGTCAGAGACATGCATCTTATTATGCCGGACAACCGTACGATTCATGCAACGAAATGGTCACTATTCCCGACTATTCTATCTTGTATCTACCTACGATGTACGGCAACGGTGTAAGAGCGAGCGAAAATCGAACGGATTCCTCTCTTGGCTCGTTCGTCTGTCTATCATTCTTTCTATTTTTTTTTTTTTTTTTAGTTCTTTTATTTTTTCTTTTTTTTTTTACGTCTACGTTTTTGCGAAACGACGGAATACCCCATGGTAATAAACTCCAGCTTTCCTGCATTTTTATCGCTACTAATTTGGAGCAAAGAGGATCTTTACAAGAATTTGTTCCGTGTTTTCGACGGTCATATTTTTATAATTTGAAAATTGAATTTATTCGAGGCTCGCTTTTACGTTGTTACGTTGTCCGCAACTCGAGTGGCTCGTGAAAGAACCTCGTTCCGGTTGACGAGCCGTTTCCGGTTGATTCTCGTCGCCATATCATTACGAGACACCGCTATACGTACAGCGAACTCGTATCGATTCCTACGCGGAACGCGTATCAATACGAATTATATTTCAAAGTTACGCGATTTATATAGATTTTCATAGAACAGATTTGTCCTGTTTCCTTCGTATCGTCTTGTAGCGATATAATCGTATAACCGTCCGAGGGAGCTCGGTATTTTTGAAACTTTATTTGCCATAAAACTTTGTCCATTTTGTTTTCTGTAGCTGGGAAATCATCCCCGGTTACGATCGAAAGTAAAAGGCAAGATTTTTATAAAGTCGCGAACGAAGCGAGAAACAAGCGAAGACTCGTTGCCGAGGAATTCAGAGTCACGGTATTCCGTGACACACCTATAGGAAAATATTACGTGCAGCTTCTACTAGATATACGTTCAACGTTTGTAACCTACGATCAGACGAAACCAGTACTTCTCTTTGCTTTTTTCCGCGATCAATCGATCGAAATCAACGAGATTGACGGAAGAAAAACGGGCAGTTTTCCCGTAACAAGTTCACGTATTTCATGTACAAGTACTTACGTATGCTTTTCGAAGGAATCATTTTCCTGAAATATCGCTTTTCATCATCGATTCGGCTCGTTTTCTTTCTTATTGTACAGACAAACTGTAACGTAGTATCCGACTCGACGGAAGGATGCGACGATATCGTTGAAAATCGAGTTTGACGAAAGATGAGAAATTCGATGGAACATTCGACTTTTCTCGTGATATTCAGACTCTGTTTTCATTCACCGTCCGATCGAACGTAGCTACTGCAACGACAACGACGTCGACGTTTCATTTTACGCAATCGTTATTTCAAATATAAGCGCGTCAACGGTGTTTTTATCGTTGATTCATAGCGACAAATTGCAAAGTTTATGAAGTATCTACGATCGGATCATTGATCGATCACTGACCGATAGCTGTTTACCTGAATTCGTCGTACAAACGAAAGCGACGAACGAATCAAACGCTGGTTAAATAACGAGAGTACGATATATCGCGCGGAAAAAAAGAAACGTCACACTGGATAACACAATGGATCATCAGATAAGCAAAAGCGTGTTTTCACGATGAATGTACATTATATTATTATCAGTACGATTTCGCAGGAACCGCGATCTACTCTCGCGTCTCAGTTCTCGTTCGCGTTTCTCGCGATACTCCTTAAAGCGCGTCGAATAGAGTATTTAGACGGAATTCGACCGGCAGCGACGAAACGTATAAATACCGAATCAGCAGAAGAGAAAAGAGGAAGAAAAAGAAATAAGTGCCGTAGGTGACGCAACATTGGTATCGGATACTAGCTGGCGATGCGCGATACGCTTTTAACGATACCGAAATTATATAAATTCGAAGTACGATGCAGTGAAAAGAGCGAATATCAATCGTGAAATGTTTTCGAAATATCAGTGGTTTTCAAACTGTGTTCATCCAAAGATCCTTCGCGATCTCGCCGTAAGTAGTCGTCGATTCGCACGGTCGACCAGCTTTTGTAAGTTGTATTTTTTGGTGAATCTGCCGGATACGAAACACGTGTTCGAATTCACATCGTAATCGCGCGATCAGTGACGTTAATCCTTCCTTTTCCTTTCCAGTTCCTCCTTTTTCTCGGAGCAAGGCTTTTTCGATAGACGGCATAGCCGCGAACGAGCACGACGAAAGGGTTTCTAAACCGAATTAAATCTCCGATACCGTCGATCGAGAGAATTTTCTAGGAAAATCTATTATCAGCTCTATTATCTATCTTACTCCTATTATTAGGTTATTTATTGACCTAAACACGATTTACAGTTTACGATTGATTTTTG
Source organism: Bombus pascuorum (assembly GCF_905332965.1). Classification (NCBI taxonomy): domain Eukaryota; kingdom Metazoa; phylum Arthropoda; class Insecta; order Hymenoptera; family Apidae; genus Bombus; species Bombus pascuorum. Next base: position 807,333 of record NC_083488.1, on the reverse strand, counting down.
TTCAAACTGTTGAATACTTTTCAGATGTTCCGAGTGAAAAATCTATTTAAAAAAATTAGCAGAGTTTGAAAACGTCGATTGTTTATCCCAGTTATTATAACGACAACGTTTATATTTTTACGATAAAAGTTCCCTGTCACGTTTATCGACCCATTCTTCGGATCATCGTTTCTTCCAATTTCCTAGGAAATTCTTTCGATCGACGTATCGCAAATTAAGTTTGACTTAGGGACACTTTTATCGTGCTTATCTGGCTATGCCCTTTACATATGTTTATCGCAGGTCCTCTACTTGTCAATCGTCCGGCACCGTCGTTGAAAACAGAATGAAAACTAACGATGAAACGTTCAACGATTTTCGCAAACTATCGATACACGTAGATTCTTTCGTCCTAACTTGAAATTAATGGAACGAATATTTTCGTAGATACGCGATAAAGTGTTTCGTGGTCACTAAAGTTACGATAACGATAATAAAGTCGAGAAAAAGATACGAGTATCATTAGGTAAATACCTTAAAAAGAACGTTAGGAAGTCAGAGATTTCGGGAGAACGATGCATCATCGATGAACTGCTGTAATATACAACGTATATTTTCTATAACGGCCAGTGGGTCAACGAAGTAACAGGCCGTCGATGACAACCGGATGACAAACCATATACGCGCTTTCGTACTTCCGTCCATCGCGTCCTTGCGTCCTCTATTTCGCTCTTTTTCGATCGGTAAAGGACCAAGAGTATCGTTTCGATACGAACAGTTTGAAAGCACGTATTTCGTGCAACGAGACAGTCTCGTTCGTCGTCCGATCGATCCTCGATTTGCGTTCTTCTCCAAGTAAAATCGATTTTTCTCCCTTCTCTCAAAAAGTGCACCATATTTCCTTTCCATCTACTGTCTTTTCTTTTGAAATACGAGACGAGCAAGCTTCGCGGCAAGGTTTCCCTTCCATGTACGTAGGTTCTCGGGTTTTACTTTAATTACCGAGCGTTACCATGATACGTGGACGATGCGCGCTCCATCGGTTATTGAAAATGTCCAGGAAATCATTGGCAAGTGTCGCTTTCCGCTCGTTCGACTTTACTCGTAGCGTCGTAAACAAACGTGTATTGAAAATCAATAAGCTTCGAGAATACGCGTTTCGTTCGAAAAGGCAAAGGATAAAAAACCGTACAAGGTAAGACGCGAAAAAGGCAGGTTAAAGATCTGGAAAGTAGAATTTAAGAACCGGTTAGAAGTATCGTTGCGGGAGACAGTAGCATCTTCGAAGCAATTGTACGCGACGAGAGACGAAGCGGCGTTTTATAGAAGATTTTTCGGTGGACCGATATTAACGATTGCATCTTATGGCGGAAAGGTAGGATCATCGTTTCCCGATACGGGAGAAACATAATCGGCGAGCGGCGACAGTTGTCGTTGAGCGAGTCGACCGCACGTGCACACCATGTTTCGGTAACGCGCGAGTGTCGCGCGGAAACAAGCTAAATATAAGTCACGAGGAAAAAGAATAACCTCCCGCCTAGAAACTCGCATTACTCGCTTAAACAACCTCTACCACTTTTGCTCGCGTTCGTTTCGGAGCATTACGTCCTGCTGCCACGCGTATTGCGTATTACGTTTCCGACAACGGCCGTTAGTGCAATAGTGTCCGCGACGTACCGCGCTTCGTCTCTTCCGTCCTCCGCTACTCTCTTCTCTTCTCGTCAGTTTTCCTCTCTCGTCTCGTCATCGTAGTACCAGTTATCGTTACGAGTGCTCGCGTTAGCCGATATCGCGACATTCCTCTTGCAGGAAATATGCAATTTTTCGTGTTGGTAGTTAACGGTCGAGTCGCGTTATCGCCGTACCTTTGCAACGTGTACGCTGTGCGAAACATCCAAGCGTTGATCGTTCGAAAATCGTGATTCCGACATTTCTCGTTCGATGAAATGGCGACGGACACGTCAAACGGAAAAATAACGATTCGCTTGTTCGCACGAGCCACCGCAGACACAGACGAGGTATCACTCGTTCGTGCTACACACCGTTCGATCCGCCGCTCTTTTTCTCCGATCGACGATAACTCGTACCGATCTGCGAATCGTCATTTTGTGGGTTAAAGACTGTTGGAAATGGTACTGGGTAAACACCGGCTTTTCATCGTCGACATATACGTAAATAACGCGTCGTCACGATGGTACCGTTCGCGAGATTAAATTTTCACGCGAAACGGTCGTGACTTATTTTTGTAGAGCTACGATACGGTACGGTACGGTGCACTGTTTGCACCGTTGTGTAATACGCGCGTACGCAACATAATATGGATATAATTGTTTGACGCGGTTGTATAATACGGCTTCCAGCGCGAATTCAGTCACGACCGAGACGTCGTCGCGCCAACATCACGATCGCGAGAGGAAGTTTCTGTTTGGCGAATGCCGCGCAACGCGATCGTCTTCCTCGCGAACGAATAATTAATCTTGAATCGATCACGGCTTTTCGTTTGCTATTCGACGTGAATATAAATGCGGAGCGTCGCGCCGCACCTTACTTGTAGTTGACGCGTCGCGCGTCGTACGTTCCTAGTGTTTGCGCTTGGACGGGCGATTCGCACGATTCTCTCGCGAACCGCGAGACACGGTCAGTCGGTCGATCCTTCCACGAATATCCCCTTTTTGATATTGCGGGTCTCTCTTGCTTCGCCACGTTGTCGTGCAATCGTGCGATGCGAATGAAACTGTCCGTGTTTGTACGTGCATCCGTAACATCGAAAGACGTCGAACGCGAAACGAATACTTGGAAGGAAGTGAACGTACGGAAAGAGGAAATTTAGCAAACGATGCCATTGGAAGTTACGCGCAAAGATACGCGCGATATCAGGTGTGTGGTTGGTTGTACGAGGTGTCATCGTGCCGTTCCTACTGTTCGAGACAAGTCGTACAGATTGGTCGATCGGTGAAGGTCGATTCGAGGAAGAGCAGCGGTTGGAAGAACGATTATCGAAGAATTACGAGACAAAGTTGAGCGAGAAGTACCGATGAACCGTTTACGTAACGCGAAATCGACCGAAAGGAGCGGCCGCAGCAGCACGTTTCCGAAACGCGCTCGAAACGGAACGACTCGTGTACGCGTTTAAACTCGAACGAGCGCCAAACTATGTCGAATTTTTTTGTCGATCGACAGGCTTTCGACTTGACACACGGCGAGCACAATACCTACGACAAACGGAATTTAGCATTCTGTTCGGTACCGTAGACCGAGCTCGAGCGAACCTCGTCGAAAAATGAGATCGTACGAGCTACCTGTATTTGCTAATCGGCAAGGCGTTTCAAAGTCGTACGGTGACGTCGTTGAAAGTCTATCGCGATAAAACGATTACGATATCGATCGACGAGAGATTTTTCTCACGAAGCGTCCCCTCTTGCAACTCGTTCGCGTACACGTCGAAAGGTGATCGTCAGACTGTGTGCATGTCCGTTAGTTAAACGAAATTGCACGAATAAACGAAAACGAAGGCGTACTTGTAGAAATTCGCATGTGGCGATCGACGTAAGGGAGCTATCCGAGACTGGTGCTAGTATCTACGTAGAGATGGTTAAAATTAAAACGTTGCGTTGCTCCACTTCGTTATGATTTTACGGTATGCGAAGAAAGGTGGATACCGTGAAACTGTACGATCCGCTGGAAAAGGAATTGGAAGATTGGTAAAAGCGTACGTTGGTAATTGGTTCGGATGGTGGATGGCGCGAGAGAAAAATGGAAGAAGCGAGACACGCATGGGCTACTTTAAAGTCAGTCAGAAAGTTAACACTGTTGAACGGTAATGGTAATGGCAACGACAACGGTAACGGCGTAAATGGAAATTCCACGACAGTGTGGTACGATATTCCCGCGCCCGTAATAATACATTGTTGCCAAGAATTGCCAGATGCGTCCAAGTTGGACCGCGTCGAGCCGATCGAGGAAAGAACGAGCGTCGCGACTACGAACGAAGAGTCGACAACCGATACTCGGGATAACAAAGGGCCGGAAAAACGCGGAGACGAGAAGGAAGGAGAGAACCGACATAGAAACACAGTGGAATTGACCGCGGTCACGTCGGTAAAAACCGACGATGACGGAGTGCCGAAGATCAGCTTCAGTTTCCTACATTCGGACGACAAACCTCGAACGGCTGTCGTCGAACGAGCTACGGTTACAGGAGAAACTGCTACGACGTGGACGACCGCGACCGTGACCACGAACAAGAACGACGAAGATACGTCGACGCGAGACGAACTGTACGACTTTCCTAGGAATTCGTACGTCCACGACGAAATCGAAAGCGAGAAAGCGGTAGAAAGTGAACGCGAGTCAGAAGTCGCTAAGGACGACGAGGAGATTCGCGGCACGAGTCCAGCGAAATTGCACGGGGAATCGGCCGAGATTCGAAACGTAACCGATTCGCAGGATTCGAAAGAATCGCGCGGCGCGTCCCGCCAAGAGGTCACGTCCGCGGAGAAAGCGAGCGATCCGACGATCGCGATCAACGTCGCGAATTCGCAAGGAAAAACGGATCCGTGCGATCCAACGAATCGAAGAAAAAGGCATTGCGACGGATCGAACGCGCGAAGCGACGGATACGATGCTTCTATGCCAGCGGCGGGCTGCTCTTATTCGGACGTCGAGTGCTCGAACGACTCTCTCTCGAACGCGGTGACCCGCCGAGAGGAACGTTATCCAAAGGTATATAAGCGCGTCGCTGGAACACGGTACGATCGGACTTGGCGATAAACCTTAGAACCGAAGCTTCGAATCGTCCGATCCATCTTCCACTTTCCAAACGCGAAACTCGAGAGAAGCTAGGAAAGATTTATCGCTAGGTCTGGTCACCGGTGTCGAATACTCGGTTATCTCGTCTCTTCTCGCGACCGAGAACAAATGTCCTGAAATTGCAGAAACTTCGGCTGGGCAAGGCATGGGAGAAAATGCGAAACTGGCTAAGGGACGAAACGTCTCGGATCAACGAGGTGGTGAACAAACACGCGCGATTGCAAGCCGTCGGTGCTCTTTCCGAAGAATCGTGTAGCGTGACCGTTCCGAATGGTAACAGCGCGTCCTACGATCTGACCAAGGCGAGAACTCCGGAATTAGGATCGATCACTAGGGTCGAGGAATTCGGTTTGTCCTCCGTTTCGCAAGAGCATCTAAAAAGCTCGTCATCTTCTCCCGAAACCGTGATCGTATCGTCGAAAACGAACGTCGCTCTCCATCGAGCATCAACGAAAAACACTGGCTTGGGAAAAATGATCGCCACCTCGGACAACGTGTTAAACGAGAAGAGCGAACTGAGTATCGTTCCGGTTTCCTTCAGCATGGACAAGCTCTGTTCCGATACGGAAATCGACGAGACGCACGATGCAGCGACCGCTGCCGAGATCGACAGCAGGGATCATGCTCGAAAAGCCGGCTTAATTAAGAGGAGAATGCTGGGGTCAATCAGAGGGTTAATGGCCTCCACTCATCTTCTACACTCGGTCTCCGTTCACGAGACCGAAGAGGTACATTCTTCTATTTCGTTCCACCCACCGCGTAACGCGATTACGTTCAACCGAAGCGACAAAATTCCTTTCTCACGGATCTCGATGGATCCTCGCTCGGTCAAGGCGATCGCTCTCGAGCCGAGAAAAATCTGCCATCGAACGAGATCTTTCCTTCTCTTCCGATACGTAAAAATCTTTTATTCTCCGACGATCGCACCTTGCGCCAACGTAGACGCGAACGACGAGTCCAAACAGCGTAGTACCAAAGAAACGATCAAAGCGAAGAAAGTGTGAGAAAGTTGGGCGGAGAGAATAACCGACTTTGTTCTTTTCTGTATGCTCGCTGATACTTGGCTACGTCTATACGTCTATAGGAATTACATAGTACGCGCATATACGGTATGTTTATACGATGATGCGGCATCGTAGCAATTGAAAAAATGCTACTCGTTGTACTTTGATCGCAGCTCGCGTTCTTTTTCCTTTTTTTTTCTTTTTTCTTCTTTTTTCTTCATGCATTATATAAGCTAAAGATAGACACGTACCGGCAGCTTATTCTCGTTGCGAAAACTATTTCAGCGCTTGCGCGACCTATCCAACTTCCCGCTCAAAGTAACCTTAATTTACCCATCGAGCACTGTTCTCGAGAAAGCTGGAGTCGTCGCGTCTCGATTCCGTAGCTTCCCAACTGCGAATACAAATATAAATACAAATACTTTAAGCGAAAGTATTCGTGCGTGGCATACAAGGACGTCGTTCTCATCGTTAATCCGCACGGAGAAGCCACGAATTCAGGCTGTGTCATTGCCGTTTGTTTTCTCTATCATCTACGAAGGAATCGTTTGCGCGTTAAAGATACTAGATACTGGAGTAGAAATTGCCGCTACCCGTGGAAAATTGAACGTACGAAAGAAAGCAGAGGCAGCTGCGAGAAACTGTATACGAGGTTCGTGAGAGGTGCGCGTTAATAGCTCGGTACGGCGATAGTAACTGCGACCTCCGCGATTTCACCGCGTCACGTGAACCTAAGCCGAGAAAATCTCGAAGGTAAAAGGGAAAGGAACCGTACACATCGATCGCGATCTCTCGATATTTCACCTCTGTTTTCGTTCGTCGAAAGCAACCACCGCATCGCGGCCGTGCCGCTTCCTCCAGACGATCGATTATCTTCCGGCAAAGAAGCACCGTTTCTACCTTCGATTATGTTTTTCAACGTTTCAACGATTTCGATCAGAAGATAATACCGAGAAAAATTTCTCGCGTCTTATCGGAAGACCCACGCGTCTTATCTGTGTGTATTTGAAAAAGGTATCCAGTCGAACGAACACCTGTAACAAGTTCTAGACAATCGTGTACCACCTGTTGCACGTGCCAGCTCATTTCTTCGACGATCGATTAATTACGCCACGTGTAATATCCAATCGGACGTATCGATTAACTTTTTACTCGAAAAAGTTTCCACATCGATGTCCAAGTACGAGGACATCGATATATTTTATTCTTGCGTACGCAGTTTCACCGAACTCTCATAAATTTGTTCTCCACTGTTTGCAAATAAATTCGTACGAACGTTCGTATCCATCCGACGATTTTACTTTTCTTCGTATACGTATAACATTGCTCGTTGTTTAAGTAGATGGATCGTAAGAAAGTCGATCTCTCTTCGTGCAATGCATAATTAATCTTTCTCTCACAACCGTGAACACGCTAGCGTAGAAGGTTAATCGACACGCGGAAGTAGCCACGTATCTCATCTTGAAACACAATAGATCAAATTAATCGTCGCGATTAACGCGTTCACGGTTGAAATCAAGATTTCTACAAGATCTTCCTTTCGTGTTAAATCGCGATCGCTCGAGGATAAATTCTAGCCTTGTCCAATATCTCATTCTTTAATTACAACTTATTCCATGTCGATCATTCTTCCTCTCTCAACGTGCGTTCGTTGTATTTGTACTTATCGACCACTCGTTATCCTCTGACGCGCGTGTTACGTGCAGCTGCTAAGACGCTCGGATTCCTCAAGCGCACTTGTTCCGGTTTTTAAAATCCACGAACGCCACTTTGTCTATATTCGTCGCTGGTCCCTCGTCTTCCACATCTGCGACATGCCTTTGTCGTGCGAGTACCGCACTTAGCGAAACATCGAGACCGGCTCGAAAATATCCAGCGCAGATCTTTGCGTTTCCTACCATTTAAGACGGATAATGGATTCCTGTGGAATGGAATAACAGATTCAATTAACACCGTTTAAATAATAGACGCGGAGACTATGTTTCTTTACAAGATTGTTAACAATAGGTTTAACCGCCCTGATATGCATCTAAATACGGTCGCACGGGCGCTATTTCACGATCATTTTCATCCAATGCATCACCTTCGCCTCGATGACGCGATGCGTTGATTCGACGTCGTTGCGGGCCCTCGGACGCGCTAAGGTCCGATGCGGCGCGATGTCGCTGAGATTCTGCGATGATACGTCCGTCTTTGTCGTTTTTAATCGAGGAAACAAAGAAAGACATATACGATCGCAACGATATCGCGTGAGCAAAAGTCGCTCGTCCGCATTTAGGCTAACGTTTAACGTTGCGTAACCAATGCGTAATCAATGCGTAACGTACGTTCCCTCGCCAACTATCCACTTTTGCTTTTCATCGGCCAAAGGATTTTGTCTCGTTTTCGACGCTGTTCTAAAATAAATAAATTTCATTTAATCGAGTTTCACGGGTAAAGCTATCCGCACGAATTCGGCCGTAGAACTTGTGCACGCGACCTTGTTCGGTGATAAGATTCAACCCGAATAAAAACGCTGAACAGAATCGAACTCGGTTCGATTCGGTAGAGAGTGTACAAGACGAGAATGTAGAAAAATGAATTTTTACTATTCAGTGGCTTGGAAAGTCGTCCAGTCAGAAAGTTACTCGAAAGGTTGATTCGGGCGTAACGTCAGAAACGACCGGTAAATGACATTTCCGATACACCCTTTCTTCGTTCTGGTCGTTGGTCGAGGAAAATATCTCAGATATAAGACGGTACATAATGCACAGGAAAATCTAGTTGTGCCTGACCAGAAATAAGAACGACAAATTTCTCACCTACACGACCGGTTTACGTACCAAGAACTTTGGCTATGTTTGTTTCGTTCCTAACATCCACCACGTGTCTCGTGCTTCTCGTTTCTTTCCTAAAGTTTGTAATTTTACGAAATACCTCGAGGGAGAGACGCGTTAAAGACTCGAAGAACGTTTACCCGTTCGAGCACCGGCATTCGATTAGCGAGCAATAAACTCTTAGAGATAGGTGTACATATACTTTCTACTTTTAATTAATTCCGTTGTTTCTCAACGTCTATCTCGTCGTCTCTTGTTCATAACGCTCGCATTTAACATTCTAAATATCTCTTCAAGCTTATTATCCTTTTGCTTCGTTTATGGACCGTAAAAATACAACTCGGTGCTTATAAATTTATATCTACTTTCGTGTAACGGATGATAATTGTTGTTTCTTCCGCTAATCCGTAAGCCAGAGTCGACGAGATTTCGCCGCGAAAAGAAATCGTTATAACTCGCTCGCAAGACATTAGAAACGTTGCATCTCGTGAGCTGTGACGCGTGGTTACCGCTATATTCCGCGTGCTCCTTATCCTTCTCCACGATCGTTCAAGCGTAGAACGAGCTCTGGTTGCAAGCTTTTAGTTTCGAAAGTAAGAAAAAATAAAGAGAAAAATCAATATCGCTTTCTGGTTGCAGGGTGGACAAGGTGGATTCGAAGATGTTCGAAGGTACGTGAAACAGGGTGGAGATTTCTGCAAGGAATTGGCATCGATCCTGCACGAAAGGTGAGTTCCTTCTTTGTTGATCGAATCGCTTCTACTCAACACGCAGCGCGCGTTTATCTCCGCGTTCGTAATACATTTGCTATTTATCGTATATTTGTGATACGTGTATATTCGCTTTGAATCGTAAACGTTTTGTTTCTTGTGTTCTCTTATTTCAGAGCGGAATTGGAAGCGACTTATGCCAAAGGACTCAGCAAACTGAGCAACAAACTGACCAAGGCGTGCGCAAAGGATCAAGGTATCCTCTTTAACTTTTAACGATTGATTTAGCAACGTGATATAAAGTAAAGAAAGTGGAGGTAGCAAGTGCCAGTTTTAAATACAATCGGTGGCTTTTGAAACGCAGGTGGCAACGGGAGCGGAGGTGTGAACGAAGCATGGAGATGCGTCGGCGAGGAGATGGAGGCTGCCGCGGAAGCTCATAGGATCTGGGGAATTACGCTTAGCGAACAACTCGCCAAACCGATCAGAGTGCGTCGGATTTCGTAAAAATTCCTTTTTCATCGTCCCTTCGAACCATTCCTTGAAATATCATCTCGCGTTATCGATAGTCGTTATCGCCGTTAGTGGATCGTCGTTCGCAGCGATCAAACAAGGTTCTTCCTTTGCATCGAATTTGCACTCGTAGACGTAACAGAGACACGACTGATACGTTATTTCGTTTCGATTCTTTTCTCCTCTCGTTGCGTTAAGCGTTTGCCGGATGATCGTTGAAACAAGCGATGATGGGCGTTAAGGAGGCGTTTGCTTATCCGCAGGTAGGAGTAGCAGAGGCTCAAGGACGTTCGAGGAAATCTATCGAGAATTCCGTGGATAAGGCCGGGAAGTCTCTTCACGAGTGGCGTAACATCGCAATAAAAAGTAAAAAACAAAGTTTCGCTTGTGCACGGGAAAACGAGAGGTTGCAAGATCTCGCGAGGCTGCAATCGATCAGTCAGAGTCAGCAGAGCAATAACAAATCGTCGACCCATCATATGACGGAGAAGGAGGTCAGTAAGCTCGAAGCGAGGAGGAGAAAGGCCGAGGACTCGTCTCGTAGGGCGGACACGGAGTTTTACACGGTGAGCGTGAGAGCTGAGAGAGCTAGGCTCGAGTACGAGAGCACCATGAGGAAAGGAGCCAAACAAATGGAACTTCTCGAAGAGGAACGATTGAGCGCTCTTAAAGATCTCGCGAACGTTTATTTAGCCCATCTGCAAGCCCTAGCTCCCCGTCTGCAACAGGTACCTAGGAATCTTATACATCTTCTTCGCGTTTGCAAAGTCTCGTGATTATCATCCGTCATCTTTTCCTTACAGAGTGCAGACCGCTTGGCAGCTCCTATACGTAACTGTAACGTGTCCCAAGACATCGAAATCTTGAAGAATCTTATACGCAGAGTAGAGAGCAACGACGGGTGTAACGCCGAGCAATTGCTCCCTGACTTTTATGCCGAACACGTTACTCTAGCGATGAACAGAGAACGTCGGAAACAAGCGCTGGTAAGAGTCCTTCATCTGATCAGACAGGACTTGGAGCGCGAGAGGCGCGGCAGGGAAGGTTTGGAAACTCTTCACCGAGCTTTCATCGCAACACCGGCATTCGCGGCGGATGAGAGCACGCAAAACGTAACGGAAAAACTACACCATGTACGATTACTCTTACGCTCTTTCTTTTATCATTCGATGTGTCGTGTACCTTTTCTTCGAAAACCGTTGAACTCTTATCTTCTTTCAGATGCGTTCTATGTTATTGTATTTGGAGGCAGCGAGGTATAAAGTTGGAGGAACATTGGCCGAAGTAGAAGGCAGTAAACGAGACAAACATCCGTTGGCCGAACATATTTTAGTTTCAAGGGATAAACAGGGTTTGCAGCAAAGTGTCCTTAAGGTAAGCTTCCGTGATTCTTGTCGCTCGAATGAAAGAACGAGGAAAGTGCACGTGCGTTCTTCCACGCAGATTCCTTCTTGGGCAAAGAACGAATCGTTTGAGATTCAGGAGGATGAAGACGAAATGGATGTTCATCTCGTAAAGGATCACGATACCGAGAGTCGTCATTGGGCCGATCGAACAGCTGGCGATGGAAACTCGGAGAATCCACCGGACGAGGATGACTTCAGCGATTTCGACGAATTCAGTAGTCATTCCGAGGACAATAATAATCAAGACGTCGATGCCACCGAAACGAGTGGCAAGTCCGACGCAACGGAGCAATGTAGAGCAATCTATCAATACTCGGCAAATTTAAACGACGAGCTTAGCTTAAGTCCTGGGGACTTGATAACGGTACATCAAAAACAACCAGACGGTTGGTGGATAGGAGAGTGTAGAGGACGAACTGGAATATTTCCAGCCACTTACGTACAAGTTATTAATTGAATGACTTACGCTTTGCTTCGCCTCCTGACATTCAGGAATTAAGCAACGTTTTTCCTTCTGATTGCGAAGGAAAGAAAGGGAGAGCAGGTGCGAATAGGTATAATGAATGATACATGAAAGATATGTAGATGCAATTATACTGTAAAAAATAAATAACAACGGAAGTTATTAATTATACGTATGAACGAACTACCAAAGTATGATTGAAATTAAAAGTGACTCTCCTAGAAAAAGTCAAATTTCACTGTACAAAGAAACATTTTTTATCTTTGATATCGAGTCGTATTGCCCGCGATAGCAATTACCGAACAATACGAAATACGGCGCACCGAAACGCACTATCTACTATAGATAGTCGACGAAAATATTTCGATGCCAATTTTAAACGACAAGTTACTAAATGCATATTTGTTTGCGTTAATAAAGTGCCAATGATAGCATATACATACATATAGAAACTGTACGAGACGGACAAGATCGGTCGAGGATAAAGTTAATATTTTCTCTACAATGTAACATATCGTAATCAGAAAAAGGAAAGGAGATTGTACAACGAAGTAATACCTTTTTGTTTGTATAATTTGTGCATCGTAATTTATAATTAAGTTGTAATATTAACATAAACATAAAAATGATTCAAGTCATTTTCATAGAAAGTAAATGTTGTTTCTTCCTTAAAAAATCAAAGACTGTTTATTCACGCAGCATTCACGCATGAAATTAAATAGCGTGGCATGTATATAATTTGTTTAATTTTCGAAATTCCATTGTAAATAGTACTTAGCTGCATTTAATAACTTAAGTGTTTTATGTAACTGAAATTTTAATTAAAGTTCGTTTATTTATCAGCTAATAATACATTTTTCTTAACTCACTTATACATCTTAATCATGAAGTTCGTCTGCGTAATCCCTCTCCAATTGCATTATTACTTCGTTGATTATACGAGTACCGTTAACTACAACATTCAAATGTTTATCGCTATAACCGACATATGATACGTTTATATTTGTATATTTTATTGCGGAGTAAGTTTGATATCTGTACATAGCTACTATATATATATATATCTAATTTTATTATATATATAATAAATCCATCTTACCGCAAAAAGGTGGAATGTTGGAAGTTGCGACAAAGAATGTTCCTCGTTGAGGATAATTTATCGCGTTTATGCCCATTTCGGCACAAATAGTTTTATCGCACGATTCTGTTGTTAGTTGTATGAGGTTTCGATACGATAAATCCCAATGATGTGCCCAAAAAGTGCAATTATGCTTAACCTCGGATATCAAAGACTCCGTTAAGTAAACGTACGAGCGTCCATGGCTGCATATAGATTTGTTAATTGCTAAAATCAGTTTGATATTTTATCCGAGGAAAAAAGCTTACAATAATAAACTTTTTTTAAACTGATAATATGAAACTCCTTTAAACGTATTTAGCGAATACTTACTTCGAAGAGGAATCGGTAAATATTCAAAATACGAAGAATCGATTTTTACGCAGCCAGGCTGGCTTCTGCCACCGTTGGGATAGAAATCAACATGACCTAATACAAATTGTTCGTTCGTTCGTTCATTCTCGCAATAGCGTAAAACACGGTGTATACACAATGTATGTACAAATATCAAACCTATCGGTTCTGGTAAACCTAATCCGATCTCCGAAAGTAATTTCCCATTAGTATGGATAATATCGACGAATGGTGCATCGGATTTGTGAAGTTTCATCGTAGAATGTGCATTCTTGAAACAAGGTTGTGCAGGATCCAATCCTGTTATTCTCTCGACTTCCCACTTACTTCGCCTTTTTCTCAGTTCTTTCGCAGCAAACCCGCAAATATGTGCTCCAAGGCTATGGCCTACTAAATGCAATGGTCCCCAATTACTGTTGTCGGAATTACCTTGTGTGCTTGTTGTTGCATTCTCTATATGTTCTAGAAATCTTTACAAGACAATAAAGCTCCATGAGCTTGTAAGGTTAACACCTATACAAATAGGTACGTAAAGCAGACCTTGCAATTTGATATCCTATTACTTTTGTGTTAACTGCCGCTTTGTAGTAATTCCAAGTATTGCCACCGGCACTCCAATCTACAATTACAACATTAACGTCGTTCTAAAACATATTAGAGAATAAACAAAATTATTGTTTGAATTACCGGTGATAAAAGATTAGAAAACTAACGTTGCTAACATCTGTTACAACATCCATTACTTTCTAAGCGAAAGGATTCCGTTCGTTTTTCAAAATGTACTTTAACGTGTATGGAAAAGAAAGAAAAAAAGAAAAATTGCGATCTACCCATTGAAGAAATGCTTTTTCCATTTCATTGATCCACGATTGTTGACCATGCGATAAGAATCCGTGAACTATTACGATCGTCCTTCGTTCGATTTGAAAATCTGTCCACTCCAAGCCAAATTGTTTACCGATAAATACCTGAACGCGTCGTGGTTGTTTTCTCGAAGAAAGTAAAAATTGAACATCCAAACCATTTCCACTCGAATTACTCATAAAAAACCATTCTAAAATCGCAGCTACTCCTTTTCCTAAACCAAAACAATCCACTTGATCCGATTGGGAATTTTTTCGATAGTCGACAAAACTCGAGGAATTCGAGAGTGTATAAATGAAAGCTGTCAGATTGCTATTACGAAAACTCGATAAATTGTTATTAATACGATCTCCACTTGTATCTATTTTTACATTTTCTTCCAAAATGTGATTCTGCATGGCAGAAATCGCAGGCAATCTGACAAGCAGTAATGCAATCCACATCATTTTCATTACTGAATTTCTGGTCGTAACAGGACATGTCTATATATCTATCTACGTATATATGTCTTTATACAAGCAAAAAAATTGAAGTCATGACCTAACGATAACGTAGCTTACATAGCTAATTTCAAGTAAACTAACGCTTCGAATTACAATAATTGTGAAAACATCCTTACGTCTTTTTCGACATTACAGACGTTATATTTCAATCGAAGAATAATATTCCCTTGATATTTTTTTTTTAATAATAAACTAATTTTTCTTATTTTTATTTCCAGTGTTAATATAATAAAGCGTCGTTTTTTTTTACTAATAGCTCTTCGATACATTAAAATAATAAAGATTTTAAAAAATCCTCAAGTTTAAAATATTCTCATAACATTGAAAGTATTAATACGAAGGAGAGACATTATAAATAATTTTTATAATTTCGCTAAAAACAAAAAAATATTAAATTTTAAATACAGCCCTATTAAAAGAATTATTTAATTCGTGCCTTCTTAAACTATTATTTAGAAGTGAGATCTATAAACACCATCATTTATTACACATCATCTGTATATGATCCAGTAAAGCACGCGATGTTGCGTTATTTGCTATTTTCATTAGCATCGAGAATGAGAAGATAATACATTCTAAGAAATATTGCAATTTATATATTCAATTTTTGCTTCTTCCTTTTTCGTGTTTTTTCTCTTTTCCTCTTCTGCAAACATGACAAAATAAAACGTTAATATTTGAATATAAATGCACGAAACGAACGCCATACATTTCCTTACCATTGTTTGTTCAAATGTTACTTGGTTGGATACGTTTTTACTACCTCCTTGAAAAGTACTAAAATCTACGGCTTTATAGTCGAATGTTTTTGATGACATCATACCTTTCTTTCTCAACTCCTTAATTATACAGTCTTTTCCTCCATTTTTTTTTGCGCTATAAACACATTCGATTCGATTCGATTCAATTCAATAATTCTTACCTTACGAAATTTTATATATTTTAAGCATTGATAAACGTTACGATATTAAAATTTCAAGATGCTTAGCTTAAAACATAGAACCGAGTAATACGACCAAAAATAAAATAACAAATTTTTGAATATACCTACCGTATCGCATTAATACTTTCATTATTTGATGCTTGTATCCGACTTTTTGTAATACTTTCTGCTACATTTCGCTCTTCGCTTAAACGTTCAATTTCATCTGATTCTTGTTTTACATATCGAGTGGTTTTGGTTTCTAACATCGGAGTTGGATTTGATAAATCATCTTTATTTTTTTTGTCTTGTACTTCATCTTGTTTGTTAATATTTGAATCTCGTTTTCTTTTACGACCCGACATTTGACTCAGTGGCATTTGAGATGGTTTTTTTGGTAAATCTGACACACTTCCTTCTGTCGCTATTTGAGAAACACGTTTAAAATGTTCGTAAACTCTCTTTTTACTCTCTGCCACTTCATCTTCTTTCCTTTTTAGTTCATTCAAACGATTTTCTTCTTCTTGTCTTAGCCTTTCTCTTTCCTGTGCTTCTTGTTCCGCTATCATAGGTATAACCCGTTTGTATCGTTCAAACGGACTTACAAAGAGAAACCTTTTTTTTCTATTACCTCCCTGCTCGTCCATTTCTGTTTCCTCATTCTGTAAACAAGCAAACAACCACGAAAACTACAACTGTCGATCTTTCTTAATTTCTCTACAAGATAATTAATTTTATTACTCATACGTTACCTCGGACGTAGTTGGGCTGTCAAACACAGTCACTGCATGCTTCATCGCAATATTCGAAGTTTGGTCTTCTATCGTGTTGTTTTCATCTAACAAACATGGTAAGTCAGCTCGTGCTTCCATACCACTGGGAATATCATGAGGTGAATACATCCACATTTTTGAATTGTTAACAGGATTTCTTTGCGTCAATCTTTGCCTGATGTCATCTTCAATGATCGGCTTAATAAGTGGCTGTTCCCTAGCCTTCAATATTACTTTATGTAGTTTTAATAAATTTTGTCTAACCAAAGGAGGAATAGAGTCGCAGCATGCCAAAATTCCTTGCATTTCACGAGGTAATGTTTCAGCTATGTTCAATAACATATGATTTGGCAATACGTAAGCAATACTATCGTCTTCTTGCCTGGCAGTTTGATCTCTCCATTTATGCAATTCTTTTAGAGCATAAAGCTGTTTATTATTAAACATTTTCTGGCTCTTTCTATACATAATCATGCAACTTTCCTCTGTCCAAACTGGTTTTATATAAGTCTTTTTACAAACCTCTGTACTTCTATCGTATACAGCTTTCAAAATATTGATTTGTCCATTAGCAACGTCTATTAAAGAGTTCTTTAATAAATCCTTTATGTACAATAAATAATGCGTATCCTCCCTGGCATATTTTATAAGTTTCTCTGGTAAAGGTCTTATGCGCCAATCTGCCATTTGAAAATGTTTATCAGGATCTACGTTACAGTAATGTTTTAGTAAATATGCTAGACTTAAGTACGGCAGGTTAAGTTGTTTCGCCGCTTGATGCGTATCAAACATATTTACTATGTACAGAGATAAGTCCCTCTGAAGCCACTGAATGTCTAAATCTGCTCCGTGAAAAACTTTTAGTATCGTAGACTTAGTAAAAATTTCATTTAGCTCGTGTAATTCAGATCGTAACGACAGAGTATCTATCAGGTAATCTGTATCGCCTGTTGAGATCTGCATCAAACAGGTGATTCCTTGGAAGCTTCTATACGAATGATGTTCCAAATCTACAGCAATTTCTTTATACCGTTTTAGATCTTCTATCAATAACTGAATATCCGACGGATCTTTGACCATTACCAATAACGTTTCATCCAGGGATTTATACTTTTTTGGTACCGATTTTTTCAACTGATCATTAGGGGGGACAAACATATCCAGCTCGTATTCGTAAGGATGACTAAAGATTTCACCATGTTCACCTTCTTCCAAATAAATAGCCAAAGGTTTCAAAGAATTGGGTTTGTCTTTGATTCTAGGGCACCATGGTTTAGAACTATTGTCAATTTTGTCTTTGAACATTAGCTGCGGCCTTTGAATATTTTTACCAGCTAATAAACGAACAGATTGCATATTCTCCGAGTCTTGGGATCGATAAACTTGTTTGTTCCACGAACTGTTAACTCCATCTGGTTGACCCTTCGTGCTTGACACCAGCAATTCTACTTCGGTATTCTTAGCGATGCCAGATTCTATGTCCATTAAGGCATTCTGCGATGTATAGAACGTTTGGATTCGTAAAAATTAAAATTTAAGCATAGAAAAACATGGAAAGAATATCTTTTGAAAAACTTACGGCTTGGTCCAAAAGCATGTCGTTCGCTTCTAATAGAAGATCAAACTTCTCTTCGATATCAAGATTCGATATATTGCTCTTTATGCCAGCTAATCCCAATAAATGCTGCATAAAGTCCAATAACACTTTTGTATTTTCATCCTTGGCTCGGAGGAAACTGGGAAAACACGAGTAATAATTGAAGTTTGATCCACTTGGTAAACTATTAGCACATTTAATTCCAAGTTTTATGGCATCGAATGCTTCCTGAAATATAACGATCATTTGATACATGATTCTTTGAATTGCGTTCGAAAGGAAAGACAAATTTTTCAAATTATACAGTTCGACAATTGTAATTATACCTGAACGTAATCGTGAAAATTCTCATATCCAAGTATTAATTGGTTAACTTGTTGATTCTCATTTTCCGACGCTTGGCATTTGCCACTGCAATCTTCCGCAGTATCCATGCCGTTAATTATAAGCAGTTATTCTTCTTTCTTCGTATAAAATTATTCGATAGCGCGAAACAAATACACAAAAGTGTAATTACATTGAACGTAACCTACGTACATGTGTTTGCGTACCTAACCTACGATTTCCAAATTTCGTATTCCTGTTGCGAGTATCATGCAAACACACCAACAATAAGTAGGTACCTACATACCGTATTACCGATTTAGCCGTGAATATGGTATGAAAATCTGTTTTCTTCAAAAACCATATCAAGTAACTTTAACGAGTGCCAGTTTCGATAATTCTGGTTCTGACGAGATTTCACGCATGTTTCGATCATCACATCCATAAAATGATCTATGATTCTATCATAAAGAAAAGATTATATCTTATGCAGAAAAGGAAGTTGGAAAGTAGAACGTGGTTCGCGTATAATAAAGAATCGTGTCGCATTATATAAAAAATGTCGTTAATATATAGCGAACGATGTTTTTTCTATAGCGGTGTTCGCATCGGCGAAATGCAATCGCAACGAAATTAGCGAAATCGTACGAAACTCTTTTAAAACGCATACACTCGCAGTGTAGAAAATGACGTCGAAGGATGGCGCTGGTATCACTATAATCTATCCATTCCCTGTTCTCAGTGTTCAAGTCCAAAATTAGTAAATAAAGATGGTGGCAGCGCATGAACTGTGTGCGGTATCGTCACGCGAAAAATGTCTGGTAAAATGAAATGGAAACGAGGAACGTGTACGATCTCTCAGAAAAATTCAAAAGTCGTAGAGACTTAGTGATCGGAGTCACCGCAAAGACGATAATAACAGTGTAAATAGTGTAACTTTCGTATAGTTCCCCGGGAGCGTAAAGCAGCCGCAAAAGAGGATAATTTGGCTCCAGAGTTCACTGTAAGGTACAAATTCTCGCTATTTTTAGACTCTACCCGAGTGTCGATTCTCATTCAGAGCGTCCGTTCGTTCCATCGACGAATACGAGTGCGAGGAAGGAACGTCCATCCCGATTAATCCCGAATAAAGAAACGTTACGAACAAGCGTCGATTTTCTGTCGTGGGCGTTTTCGATTACTCAATAACGAAGAAGGAAAGCTCGTTGTCATCGTCGTTGTCCTCCTCTTCGTCGTCGTGGTCGCGATCGTGGTCGTCGTCGTGGTCGTCGTCGTGATCGTGGTCGTGGTCGCGGTCGTGATCGTCGTACACGACGTCGACGTCACTCTCGCTTTCATTACCGTATTATCTCGGAATGACGTCCACTCGATGTTTCCTTTTACGTTAATACAGCGAACGATAACGATCGAAATAATTAACGGATGTTCCTAAAGAACTCTTCGAAATATCAGAATGCTATTTTTATCGGCAGGAACCTACATACCGCGCTACGCGCTTTCGTTGCATACGATGCACAAATACATGTACGCACACAGTGACATACATTTTATTTAACCCAATTGATAGAACGATTCTCGCGTCAATCGATACGTCTTATTACCGGCATCGGGAAATTAATTTACCGATCCTATCACCTATCACTGTCTCGTTCTTACCGACAATATTTACATCGAGTTTCACCGAATACACTTGGACTCGCGCAATTCGATTTCGATCCTGACCTTAGCAATTTGTCGCAGAACATACGGCAACTCGGTCTTCTCACGACGTTTTATTCGTGATTCCTTCGAACGCCGTCTATCGACGCTTTGTCTTTTCCCTACATTGCCTCTTTATCTTTCTTTCTTCTCCTGTTAATTTTCTTTTTCTCGTTAATACGGGTTTAACGTAATACCACGAAAGATTTACGAGGGCAGAAATAGCATAGATCCAGATGGTCGCGAATGAAATTCACCGAGTAGTCTATTAATTCTTGGTGACTCAAACTTTTGTCGCGAGAAATTGCGATCCACGCGTACAATCACCCACGACGAACGTACAGAGATTCATTCATATATGCAATGCGAGTCGCGCGATGGAATAATAAGGGTTTTAATAATAATACGTGAATCACAAGATGCCATACAAGCCACCGGATGACGTCACGTTCAAACGACATCCTCTGGCCCGATAAACATTCTACGTATATCGAACAGTTTGGAGAAGCACTTTCGCGCTGCTTTCTCTATGGTCGTTCGTAGCGAATGCCGACGAACCGAAAGCGAGCGCAAACGATCGTTAACGGTGAAACGATATCGGGGAAAACGGGCGTATTAACGGTTAACGCTTTTGCAACGGATTGAAAACTGTAACAGATAGCGTTCGAAATTTCGAAAGTTTGCGGGGGAAGAAGAGCAGAGAGGAGGAGCGGAGAGAGCCGACGAGTAGCTCGAAGAGGCAGAGCGGTGCACGAAGATTCGTAATCCGTAGCACCGATTTGAAATAGATGAAAGAGGCGATAGGATCGGAAGAGACGTAACAACTAGGAACTAGAAGGAGGCGCGCGTGCTCGTACGGTTTATCGTGGACGTTTCGAGGTCGCGAGAAGAAAATCAAAGTTGGCAAATTTTTCGAGCGATCGTTGCCAAACGGCGCCTTCGCGCGTCGACCCTCTAGTTCGCGCGAATAGTTGCGCTTTAGCAGGTTTGCCGACTTGAAAAATTTCGCCGAAAAGCAAGAAGCAGACTGGATGGGAAGGAGGAGAGAAGGAGAGCGAAGAAAGAAGAAGAAAGAGGAGAAGAGAACGAGTCTGATTTGGAAGATACGACAAAGCGCGAAGCCGCGCGAATCGGCTGTGCGATCGGCCGCGCGCGTTTATTTCTAATTGCTCGGTCGAATTTATCTCGCGTTCTTTCAGACTTCGCGCGTTGACAGAAGATATTTTAGACTCGGTCTATAAATAAGAGGTAAAAATTATCATGACCTGGCTACATCGTTCCTACTAGCGCTGCATCGAAATCGCTCAGCGGCGAACGCTCGTTCGTGTCGCGTCATCGTCCGATCGTCGAATCGATCGCCATCTCCGGCTGCGTTTTTCGTCGTCCGGTCCACCTCTCGTTTCACGAACGGTGCTGTCGTTCGATCCGAAAACGTTGGCGATCGAACATCGGATTTGGTCAGGAAGTGGAGAAAGAGAGAAAAAGGGGAAATGGAAGTCATTAGGACATCAGCCCTGAAGCTGGTCTGCCCACGCGGCGGGTCTACGTGCCCGCTAAAAATATCGAAACGCACCACGATCGAATATCGAGAACGAGAAAGACTACGTATGCGTGCGCGAGCGCGCGTGCGATTTTCTACGGGCACGTGTTCCGTTCCGACCCGCCACGATTCTTCCACGATTCGATCCTCGCGTCCTTTGTTTTATTCCTTTGATCATTTACGTCTATAGAATCCTTTGGTACAGAGTCCTCTAATTGGTATCGACTGCCGAAAAAAATTCACCGATTAGCAAAATTTGATTTGCGTTGTTCGCAATTACGCGGATAATGCAATTTGCTGACGGATCGCGAATCGCAGAGTCAGACTCGACGATCTAAGAAAGAGAGCGAAAGAGCGGTCGGGTGGTTTCCGTGAAAAGCTACGTTGCTTCTGGTTTGGCAGGCGTGTTGGCGTGGCTTGTGCGCGACGATCGGCCAAACGAGCTCGCCGCGAGGAAGTCAAGGTGGGCCTCGAAAAATATTCGTACGCTTTTCGGGGAACGAAAGACACAGAGGTATAGGCATCGAGGTTACTCACCGAGGTAGCCAGGCAAAGCGAAGCAAAGCGGAATTCGCTTGGAAACGGAGGCCAAGAGTGAGGATCGCACGCGCGGTCCAGCCAAGCTTTTCGCTTTCGTTTCGTTCGCGATCGTCATTCTCCTTTCTAGGTTTTCCCTTCGTCCTCGAATCGCGAACCATTCTACTCGTTATCCGTACTCTGTCGTCGTCGACGATACAGAGATATCTGCGCGTCGCTCTCGCTTTCGCTGTCTTTGTCCGACCGCGTTGCCAGTCGTTGGAGACAACGGAACTCGTTCTGTCGGAAGAAACAACGAGATTTCGGTTCGATGAAATCCTATATCGATTCGATTCGACTGGATTCGATGGAATACGGTTGGCAGCGCGCACAGCGCAGACAGGAAACGAGCGTGCGTCGTCGGGGGGGTAAGCGTCGCTAGAGCCGTTGATCGGCGGGAGAGACGCACGCCGGCGTCTCGCAACCGAAAATAAACTCACCGCATTTTGTCCGTCTGTCCTTCCTTCTCGGTTTCACCGTAAATCCGATAATCGTACTCTGCCTGTTTGCCGTTATCCTCGATCGCGAGACCGCGGGCATTCAGCCTCCGGCTTCGAACCTCCAGCTTGGAGGTCGACCCTAACAACGAGTCATCTTTCGAAAAAAATAATATCTCTCTCCCCCACCCACCGCATCTCTTTCTAGTCCGGTCGAATACGACCTCGTTGCCGATTCATCGTGCGCGTCTCGCACCGCGAATACAACACCGTACCAAACGTTTTTTCCACGCGGACACTCGATATCTTAGAATTTTCTTGCTAAACGAGCATCGACGGAAACAGCTGATGAAACGAACCACCTTCTCTTTTTCCTTTTCTTTCTCCTCCTCCTCCTCTTTAAACATTAAAAGCCTGTCGTACTCGATATTACTAGCGGTACTCGCTTTGCTTTCAGATAAGAATAAGAAAAAATGGTGGTGGGCGAGGCGAGTATACACAACATAATGGGAGGAATGGAGAGCACGGGCGGGGTGCGACTTCACAATCACAAACGGAAATTGAAGCAGAGGTATGAAGCGGAGAAGACCGAGATTCTAGACGATTGGGGGAGGGGGCAGTAAGATTCGCGTGTTCGCTAAATACTTGCTGGAACTTACATAACGCGAGACGATAAGAGATAGTAGTATGTAGTCGCGTTGCGGATATTACGAGCACGCGAATCAATCCGTATTCCTTTTCTCTTGCTCTCAGGTTCGACATCATCAAGAAGCTCGGTCAAGGTACTTACGGTAAAGTTCAATTGGGAATCAACAAGGAAACCGGGCAAGAAGTGGCGATAAAAACTATTAAAAAATGCAAGATAGAAACGGAAGCCGACTTGATCAGGATACGAAGGGAGATTCAGATAATGTCGAGCGTTCAACATCCCAACATTATTCACATATACGAAGGTACGGGCTTGTCCGGTCTGGTCTCTCTCTCTTTCTTCCAGAGATCGGAACTCTGACGTCGATCGCGTTTTTCCAGTGTTCGAGAACAGGGAGAAGATGGTGCTGGTTATGGAGTACGCAGCCGGTGGCGAACTCTACGACTACTTGAGCGAGCGCAAGGTGCTGACGGAACACGAGGCTCGACGAATATTTCGACAGATAGCCACCGCAGTTTTTTACTGTCACAAGCATAAAATCTGTCATCGGGACTTGAAGCTGGAAAACATACTGCTGGATCAGGTTGGAAACGCGAAAATCGCGGATTTTGGATTGTCGAACGTGTTCGACGAGCAACGGCTGTTGAACACGTTCTGCGGCAGTCCGCTGTACGCCAGTCCCGAAATCGTCAAGGGTACCCCATATCACGGCCCCGAAGTCGACTGCTGGAGCTTGGGCGTTCTTCTCTATACTCTGGTGTACGGTGCCATGCCCTTCGACGGCTCCAACTTCAAACGACTAGTCAAACAGATCTCACAGTCCGACTACTTCGAACCTAAGAAACCGTCGCGTAAGTGTCGACTCGTAGCTCGCTGTTTCTCCGTCGTCGAGCGGCGTCAACGTGTTTCCACTGATCCCGTGTTTCTTTCAGCCGCCTCCCCTCTTATCAAAGACATGCTGACCGTTTGTCCCGCCAGAAGAGCCGACATCGAAAGGATTTGCACCCATTGGTGGGTGAACGAAGGTTACGAGCAGAATTGCTTGGACATTGCGGAGGACTTGGCGGCTCAAACTCCCGTTCGGTTGGACTTGCTGCTCTCTCTGGTACCACAGTCGGCGAGCGCGGAGAAACTGGTCGTTGGGGACCAGCAGCCAGCCGCAGCGGACGTTCCGAATAACGTGTCTTCCGAAACTCTGATACCTACCAGATGCCATTCCGTCGGCAGCTTGATGGAACTGGATCAGAGCGGTTCCGATAGACGGATAAGAAGAGAGTTAATGGAGGAGGAGCAGAGGACCGCTCCGATCGGTGGCGACGCCAAAAGGAAATTGGAGACAACGCCGTCGATGGACGAAACGGCTGCCGCCGATGCCAAGAGGAAGGAACGACCTCGAAGGAAAGAAAAGCGGGACGAACCCGAAGCTAGAATGTACAAATCCGCGTCCAGGTAATCGATACGAAGCCTCTTCGTCGCGCCAACGTCCTTCCCATTTAACTCGTTCGTTACTCTCTTTTTCTCTCTTCTTTTTTCCCCCTTTCTAGGCATCACTCGGCGCCTATTCCAAACTCGATCACGGAGGAAGCTATGGAGGTGGATCCAATGGTAACCGTTCCTATTAGCAAGACCGTCGACTTGAACAAGATCGAATCTACGGCAGCTTGTCTAGAATTAATCAAAGAATGTAGCGAGAGATCACCGAGCAAGGAGAGAAGCAAAACGCCGATGATTCACGAACCGGAACAGCGACCGCTCGCGGTGGACGAATCCCGGCGAATCTCGTCGGAAGACCGCGCCGTCGCCAATCACGACGAGGAGCGCTTGCCGGACGAACGCCAAGCGAAATCGTTAGACGACGGACACCGTGACGAATCGTCGAAACGTTCGGAGATGGCGCACGATCAAACGATCGCGCGTTCCGCGACACCCGCCTTCGAACCATCGAACGAGAAGACTTTGGCCGGAAACGAGAGGTTCGAGAGAACGTCGTCGACCGGCGGTCAAGAGGAATCGATCAACCTCGAGGCGACTCAACGAGAGTTTAAGAAGCTGAAAGAAAAGGCGCTGTCTCTGGATTCGGAACTTTCCAACGAACCGCGAGACGCTGCTGCGAAGACGTTCGAAAGGAGACGCTCCAAGATATTCGAGACCGCGGAGAAGTTCAATCAGATGGCGTCGAACGTGGAGAACGAGAAACCTAAAAAGATCTTTATACCCGGCGTGAACGTTGGAGGGGCGAAGCGCGTGTTCGAGAGAAAGGCCAGTCTCTCTTCCATTGTCACGCCTCCGCCTACGAAATGCGTCGCGTCCAAGATGATCATCGACGTTCCTACGACGGAAGCGAAGAAGAACGAAAATTCGAACGACAAGACGAAGCCGACGCGAATCGAACGCGAGGAACAGGAGCAGCAGGAGCAGGCAGAGGAAAACGAAGAAGAAGAGAAGAAGAAGGAAGAGGCGAAAAAACGGGCTATCGACATAATAAGCGGTGCGATTGGCAAACCGCCTATGCAAAGGAGGATAAACGGATCTCCGCCAATTTCGCCCTCCAGCCAAGAACCAAAGAAACTTCCGTCGAAGATATCGGTCGGTACGAACGATTCGCGTTCGACCACGCAATCCTTGACTACGACACCCACCGAAACCAACTTCTCGTTCGATGAGAAAACAGCGGACGCGGACGGACGAGCGACGGTAAGATCGACGGTAAGATCGACGGTAGATCGGCGAACGAGACACGTTCTAACCGTGCACGCGTTTTTATTCGACCGAATTCTTTCAGATCTCGACAGAGGCGTTCGACAACGACAACGACGACGGCGACAACGACGACGACGAACCGGAAGAACCAAAAATGTCCAGCAAAATGGAAATCACTCTAAAGAGCGCGACTCTACCCAGACCACGAAAGACGAGCAAAGCCGAGATCTCCGTGACGAGTGCGAAATCCTACAAGGCCCAAGTTCCGTTCGCGTTCAAATCCGAACTCGAGGCAAAGATCGACGCGTTTCAGCCACAGAAACTGCGAACGCAACGGTCGGAAGTGGCATTTCCCGTTGCAGCCGCGGTACCGCAGACCAATCGAAGCTCCAGCTTGGAACCGGAAAGCAGACCGAGGAGCGGTGCGCCGAAGGAGAGGATAATTCCGATTCAGGTACCGAACGTTGCTGAACTCGAGCGATAATCTATTTCGTCGATTCTTGATCCGTTCGATACACGATTTCCAACAGATGGAAGCGGATCATCGGCAGTCGCGACATTCGTCGACCACGCCTCCACCTTCCAAGCCGCCACCGATGCCTCAAAGATCGGTTTCGCAGCGGTCGGGCTCGTTGTCTCGTCAGTCGACCGCGGACTCAGACACCGATAGCGCTCTCGGATCGACCGTTGGTCCCGAGCCGATCCGAAAGAGTCCTCGAGAATATATCATTCCCATCGCCGTGGAAGGCGGTGGTTACGTGACTCCCAGATCCGGTAGCGTGGAGCCTGAGAGCAAAACCGCTGGCACACCGTCTAGCGCCAACGTGCCCCGCTCCAGATTTGGTAGACCTCGAAGAATGAGCTCGTTGCTGTCGGATGCCAGCGAGGACGAATCGCCGTTCTCTTCGTTGCACAGGTAGGGCTTTTTCTCTTCGTTTCGAGTCCTGCAGCTATCGACGCGTCCGTTCGACAGCAAGGAGTCGATGATACGCGTTTTCGTCGCTTGCAGAGACAGCGAGGATCTATTGCAACGACACATGCATCGATTGAGAAGCTCCCGGCCATCGAGACAGCCACCGGAACACGTGGACAGCTTGTCGTCCGGCGAGGACGACGACGACGATGGTTTCGAATTGTTAACCGCCGAGAACCTATTCTCCACTCTGCTGTCCAGAGTGCGAAGCTTGACACAGAGATTGAACGTGGACGATAATCGTACCACCGGCTTCCCGAGTTCCCGCCTGTTTGGAAGACTAGGATCCAATTCCTCGCAAGCGTTGTGGGGTCTAAACAAACCACTGTCGAGGTAATTCATCGATGCCGTTTAGCCATCCTTTACCATCTGTGTTTCTCTGTTTCTCGCGCGAGATTGCTGAGATATCGAGGATACCTAATGACAACGGTTTGACGCTTGTTTGTGCAAGCTACCAGACGTATGTCGAAACGAGGACCGTGACTACGTGAGTCCAATTGTTACAACAACTTTAGAACAATGTAGTCTATGCCGATTATTTTAGAAGGTAGCGCAAAATATATCACGAGTATTCTATCTTGAACGTATCGGCTCGCTGTGATAGTAACGGCCGTTCTCCTCGCCGTTCGAAACGCGTACAGAGTAGACGCGCGCACGCAACGTTTCCGCAAACGACTTTTGCCTCTCACGCTTCTTCTTTTTATTCGCTATACTTGGCTGTCGGAGCTGCGCTTTCGAAACGCCGGTTTCCAACAGCCAGCCAACGAACGGTCGCGTTTCGTTACGTTGACGAGATCGGAGGAATAGTTTCGACCAACGACCGATGGAACGCGCGTGAAAGCAAACGTTGGCAATCCGTAGGAAAATCACGCAAACGTTTTATCTGTTTGGAACGTAGGCGGTTGTCGGAGTCGCAGTTCAGGCATTCGCTCGGTCGAGAGGGTGACATACTGTCGAGGAAAGATTGCGCGAACACGTCGAACCCAGGAACTCCGAGCAGTCCAGGATCGCATGGTAATTCTTCGAGGGAAACGGTGTTCGACGTCGGCAGTAACACTTTACCAAGAGGTAAGAGAACCAGCAGCGATTATTCTACGATCGTTCTACAAATTTGACCGTACAAAAACAACCGTATCGTGCTGCGAAATGAATCGTTCGTGTCCAACGAGGGTGAACCCCTCTGCGTTCCATGTTCCACCTGCTCGTCGTCGAGTTTCGATGGAAGCAACGATCGTCGAACGGATCGTCGAATGGATCGCCGGATCACAAACGGTTCACGCGGCTCGAGATTCCACCCAGTGTCAAAATTTTCTCGTAACTTGGCGTCGATCGGGCTGACGATCGATCGCGTGTCCGCTGGAAGCGAGAAAACGTTGAATCATCGGTTCGTGAAAAAACCAGCTTCCGCCTAGTCGCCATCCTATTTAATCAGATATATTTAACGAGAATATATTTTGTCACTGGTTGAAATCGCAAGCCGTACGAGAAAATGCCGAATGCGTTTACTCGGCATGCATTTTCTGGTACAACCTAGCTGTTGTCGAGTCGTTGATAGACAGAGCGTATCTTTTTCTTTATTTTTGCCGATCACCCTCGCACCACCTCCCTCCCCCTCCCCCGATCCTCTTTCTCTCTACGATCCACTTTCTCCGTCGATCATCCATCTTTCCTCCCCTTGCCGTTTCTTTTTCATTTTCTTTTCTCTTTTCGTCTCTCTTCCTCCGCCGAGTATCTTTTTTCCGATGTTCTTGCCTGACGATGTTTTTTTGCAACATTTGATACTAACCTCGTTTAGAAATATATAAAGATATATGGTTCGTGTTTGGCACAGGTGGGTAAACGTTTCACAGTGATTTGCGACGCGTATAGCGAAATCGAGAGAAACAGGTCGGCTGATCGAAACGTAACCGGTACTCGCGCGTCTCCTTTTGAATTTTGGACGAGAGAGCACCGGTTTTTTTTCGCTGGCGGCTTACACCGGCTTCTTCGTTGCGCAAAGTACAAGTGCGCGAACGAGATACAGTTTTCTAAGCGCATGTCTGCACCGTGTTCTTTGCAAACGGTACCTGCCTGTTGTTCCGTTTTTCTTTCCTCTTCTTCTTCTTCTTCTCACACTCTTTTTCTTCATTTTTTCCGCGATAGAACCGCGCAGACCGAAGACACGCGATTACGCGATCAAACGTCCAACGATTAATTTCCGCTCGCGTTCGAACAAGTTTGAGCATTAAAATTACTCACAGACGTGACTCGCCGTACTTTGCCTAACACGTAGAAGCCCGTAATACACGCAGTAGTAGCGAGTTGCGATGTTGTTGATTTACATACTATCCCATTAACACGAGCAGCCGCAATTCACTTTTCTTCTTTAATTTATTCAGTGTCACGCTAAAGTTTACTTTTTAAAGCATGATTGCACACGTTACCCATATACACGAATACACGAGGAAATTCAGTTCTATTACTCTCCAAGATAAAATCCATCTTTGATGAAAATTTACGCATCTACTTCGCATCTTCAGTCTATCGTCGACTCTTCAATCAGCGATCGGAGCAGATGTTCCAGAGTTGATATTTTCGGTATACGCGCACCGTCCACCACGATTGCTTCGTTTTCGATCGACGAAACCTCCATCCGAATCGGCTGCGCATTCTTTCGCTTTCTTCTTCGGTACCACGTTCGTAACCGCACGTTCGTAACGTCACGGTCGTTGGATCGAAAAAGAAAATCGAAGAGAAGCAAAGTCGGCCGTAAAATGAAAACGGTGAGAAGAGATGAGATTGGCAGGAAGGGAGGGAGGGGGAGGCGCGTATTTCGATCGAAAGAAGGATGCCAGAATCGCTCGAGTAACCGATTTTTCCGAACGAATTACTAACGAGAGTTTGTTCCGCGCGAAACGACGCCGGCTGGAACCGCGCGGAGCGGAACGTCAGCCGAGAGCGCTGAAATTCTTTCTTGTTTATACGGGCCGTGGTTCGATCGCGTGGTTCGCCAAAGTACGAGTTTCGTAAGACGCGCGCAACGCCCAAGCTAACGGCTTAACGCTTAATTATCCATTTTCCACGCGACCGGCGTAACTCTCGTGCGATTAATCGGCAAAGATGGTGGAAAGGTGGCATCGTTCTTTCGTCGGTCGGACAACGAACGAACCGTGCCGATGGTGCGACCGATTATCGAAAATATACACTGGAAAATCACGGTAGAATCGTTTTGTCTAAATAGGTGTAATTGACGGTTTTTTTCTCACGGTTGTTGCAGCGACCGTGCGAGTGACTCTACGTAGGCGGGCGGATGCTAATCCCCAGTAGGCAAAGCAAGTTAGGTACTATGCCAGCACACTTTTATCCGACGAACGTCACCTCGTCGCTCTGTTGCCGCACGATCGATCACGCGAATGTTCGCGATCGTTCGAGCGACGTGCGGCCGACGTTCCGATGTTTGCGCGACACTCGGCCAAACTCTGCACACCTACCGAACATCAAAGCCGCGTTCACCAACGCGCTCCACTCGTCGTAACTCGACCGCGGTCGCGTTCGTCTAGCGCGCCGCGTGACAAACGAAAGCCGACCCGGAGAGAAGGAAGATCTCGCGTCGATCGAGCACGCACGCACGCTGCTGAACGAGAAGACGTGGAAGCGATTTTCCGAGTTTCCGCCACTCGACGGACGCAGCCCGGGTCAATTCCGATCCATCGATCGGGTCGTCATCGCGCTCTTTCAAGGAATACGCCATCGTCTCGCTGTCACGACGCGTGACAATCGGCGAAGGATCGCTGGATGCGCGAACACCAGCGATGGATCGATCCATCTCCGAGACCACGTATCCGCTGTGTACCGTCGAAAACTTACGCTATTAAGAGGAAAGATACTTGGAAAAATTGTACACCGCGAGGCGAAAGGAGCTAACCCTTGTTTGAGATGGCTGATATTTGTTGTGTTTTTAAGAGTTTAAATAACAACGTTTTATTACTTTTACATTGTTCTCAGCATGCTTTGATAACGCTATCATATCGTATTTAATACCGTACACTTTGCATTATCCTCGACTTGAGTTTACACATTTGACGCGTTCTGATTTTCGTCGCTCGACACGACATACGTATTTATTTCGATGTTACTCGACCGCCAAATGCTTGATCCTGCGAATCCGTTTGCGAGTCTCTTTCAACGCCGTTCGCAGCAGCCGGCCAGCTTCCCATGGATTCGCGATGGATTCGCAAACTCCATCATCGCGCTCTCCAAATACCGTTCTGATTTCTTGAAACCCACTAAAAACCTATAACCTGGTGTCCGTACGCACATAGAAAGCCTCATACGCTGCATGTCATCGTTCGGCGAGTATACGAGTTTACTCTTGACGATTTCTCGTGTCGATATACTTGGAGACGTATGTCACGTACGCGTGTATGTATGTATGTATGTATGTATGTTTGTTTGTGTGTATGTATGTATTTATGTATCTATATATATAGATATATATACACATCCGTGTGTGCCTGGCGCGTGTGCGTGTGGTACGTGCCCGTACATCCTCGTCGATGTACATTTTGGAAAGGGGGATGGTATCGTTACACCAGTACCGATTACACTGTACAAACCCCGAAAGTGCCAGACATCGAACTATCGACGCCTTTGCCCGTTTAGCGGCGCGTTCGGTATCAGTCCGTCCCTCGATTCGTTCGTTTCGTCCGTACGTTTCGTATCGTTTTCCAAGTCCTTTCGCCTCCTTTTTCCCCCCCATCTTCTCTTTGCTCATCTTCTTTGTTTCTTTTTAAATTTAGTTTCCTGCGACGACATAACGGTACAGAGAGACGATCGTTCTCGGACGCTTTCCATGTAACGTTGGATCGAAACAACCGGATCAAAGAACCGGGTTGTTCGTTTCATTCTTTTTTTCTTTTCCTTTCTTTCTTCTCTCTTTGTCGCGTTACGATACGCTGCGCGCGGGCAAACTCGTTCATCGTTCGGTTCAGTGGCCTTGGAGCCGTTTCTCTCTCTCTCTCTCTCTCTCACTCTCTATCTATCTATCTATCTATCTTTCTTTCTTTCATCGGTTAAATTTATTTATTAATTTTTCGAGAAATTTTATAAGAGACGAAAGAAGAAATTTCATGTATGTAGAAATAAAGGAGTGTAAATATGGAGAAAGTCGGAGTATTTTATCCGCCTCCCGCATAAAGACAACGACGAGACTTTCGGACGATCGGCCCGAGAACACATGTCATCCGGAGGTTTGTTTTTCAGATAAAGTAGCACGCGAAGACGTAGAAGCGGAAGCAACGCGAATGAAAAAAGAGACGCAGGAATCGTTAGAGCAAAGCTTCACGCCGAGCTTGACCAGACGATTGGGCAGAACGTTGATCGAGCAAACCAGACGATCGTTGACGAGATCACCGTCCGTTTCGCGCGAAGGCCGGGCCCGTTCGGCCGAGAGAGACGCGTCCGAGGCGGCGTCGTCGTCATCGGCGGCGGTCGACCGATCCGTCTCCACCGTTTCCGACCAGTCCGAGTACAAGCACCGATCGGCGAGCGATCGACGGCCCATTAGGAGAACCAACAGCCTACTGGAATCGTCGACCGGATCGCTCGTCTCGCCCCGTCGTACCGTCGTCGGTCTCTTCGACGACGAGGATGATCTCGCCGATCATCGGCACCTGCACGGTCGTTCCTCCTTCTTCTCCACGTTCCCCAGGGACACGGTGGCGCGTGGCAACCTCGGCAGATGGTACAACGAAACTGGCGGTGGTCGAGCCAGCACGGGCAGACTGCGAAAGGACAGCTTCCGTTCCTATCGTACGGACAAGATTCAAGAAGAGACGTCGGACGACGCGTTCGCCGGCGACAGAAGCGGCTCGATCTCGGAGTACGCTTCGACCTCGGCCTGCGACTCGAACACGAACCCGTTGGACGACGACGTTTCGCCGACCGAGTCTTGCGCCAACAACGCGGTCGACTACAAGCCCGCGTACAAATCGGATCCTTCGTCGAGAAACTTGGAGAACAGGTTGTTAGCCGCGGAGAACTTGATCAGGGAATCGAAACTGAAGAACTTGGGCTCGTCCGGCGGTGTGAATCTAACGTCCAGCTACCGAGACACGGACAAATGCGAGAAACGATCGTTGATCTCGCTGGCAGAAACGACCGGAGCCTCGGCAACCTCGAAGCGGCGAACCTGTATCCCCAGCCTGAGGCTGCGATCCGGCTCGTTGACCAGAGAGCCGAGCGCGGCCGTCGACCGGCGAAAATCGTTGGCGGATTCGCAGGACGTGGCGAATCTCGTGGCACGAACCCTCGTCCCGGAAAGGTCGTTGCTGAGCAAGTTTTTCAAAACCGCCGCCAGCCGATCGGAGAACGAGCCGACCAGGGACAAGGAGAAGGAAACGGCGGAGGCAGAGAAGGAGAAAGAGAAGCCGCAAAAGTCGAAGCAACGTCGGATATCGCGATTCCTACGGCCGGACTTTTTCGATACGCCCAGAGAGGAGAGTCGTTACGCGAAAGAGAAGGAAGCGCAGAAGGCGGCGGAGAACGAACGTCGCAAGTCTCGGTTCATGAAGCGGAAAAGCGAGAACAAGGACGCGGCAGCGGTGTCGAAAACCACCGTGCCAACGACGATGAGCCGTGAAGGCAGCGTCGAGACGGAGAAGAAACGGGAGAAGGAACTGAAGAACGAGATCAATTGTCGGAGAAGGGATCGATGCTCGCGGGAGAGGGAAACGGCGACGGAAACGACAGAGCCGATCGAAGGTTCGCGAAACGGATTTCTGCACTCGTTGGAGAAGAAGCTGGAGAGTCTTCGGTGCAACGACGAACAGCGTGCGTCGGGCCGAGAGAAGACGACGGTGAGATCGGCAGCGAGCGACGAGCGAAAGATCGACAACGAAGCATCGCGGGAGCGATCCGCGCCACCGGTCGACCGTCGCCTATCCTCGGCCTCGAACGAACGCGTTACCCTCGAAAGAGCAAGCAGCGTCGAGGATCTCTCCCGGCCGAAAAACCCGAAGCGAAACTCTCCGAAGAGCAGGGTCTCTTCCGTGCTCGGTTTGTTCAAGACCGCGGATCCGAAACAGCTGGCGAACGGTACGCGATCGCAGACCACGATCCTCGGCAAGCTGAAGAAGAGCCCGCCGAAGGTGCTCGCGGATCTTACATCCGTCGAGGATGCGACCGCCGCTCCCACCGTCGGTAGCAAGATACCGACCAAGCTGGTCGCCAACGCCGACGCCAGATCCGCGAAGAAGATCGGCGAGACGAACAAATCGGACAAGCCGGAAAAACGCGTCTCCTCGTGCGAATCTTCGAGGCGGTTCTCGTCGAAGGAGGGACCGAGGCAGGACGGAACAGAGAGGAGCGCGTCACGCGAGAAAGAATCGGCCGGAGAGAGGGGTAACTGGAATCGAGACGCGGAGCAAGCATCGACGGATACGAGACGCGACAAACCAAACGACGACGAGAAAAGATCGACGGAAAAGAGATCCGTGGCGATCCCGGGCAACAGAGGTAAACGGACGAATCGGTGTTCGCTGGAGAACGGCGCCTCGTCCACGGAACCGAGCAGATCCGAGGCCGCGGAGAAGAAGACGGGAAAACCGACGAAAAAGACCGTTGAGACGTCGGAAAGCAACGACTCGGACGGCGTGAAAAAGAAGAAAATAGTACGAGTGACGAAGAAGGTGGTGAAAAAGGCGACGGTCTCCGGCGGTGGGACCGGCGACAAATCAATCGACAAATCCGGCGACGCCGATAAAACGTCGGACGGGAAGGAGAAGCCTGCGAAACCTCGAACGAAGAAGAAGGTACCCGGCATCTGCGACAAGAGCTCGATCGAGTCAAAAGTCGCGATCTCTAGCGCGAAGCCGGGCAACGCGGAAGAAAACGGACTTGGGACGGAATCGGGGGACAAGAGCGAGGAAAGAGGTGGCAACGACTATTCCGAGGAGGAAACGGTCGAGACGGAAACCAACAACGACGAACCGACGAAAATTCAACGGGAGTCTCAACGACCGAACAGGAACAATCTGAAGCTCGATCTGTCCAAGATACCTCAACACTCGTTCAGGAACGCTACGCCCAAGAGGGATTCGCCGAAATCCGATTCTCCGTCGTCGACGACGACGAACCAAGATCTCCCCGGCAAGCTGATGGAATGTCTGTCGAAGGTGACGCATCGCGCCGGCATCGCCGGCAACAAGATAATCGTCGACAAGCCGTTGCGCGCCAGAGACGTTGCCGAACTGAAGCGAGAGGTGACCGAGTGCGCCAAGATCATCGAGAGCCACGCGGAATCGGCGGTGAACGCGGTGCAAGATCCTCCGGAAACGAGAAAGTCGAGCGCGATTCCTTCGGAAGTTTCGACGGAGAACGACCGGCCGATAACGAGCGCAACTATCGCCGTCACCGGCACCGATTATCCGAACGACGTTCTTTCGCCGATGGACGATCCCGAGAGCTTCGATTCGTGGTCGATCAGCTCGGCGGAATTGAGCCACGCGAGACCGGACTTGCACTCGCCCACGTCTCCGTCCCACTCGTTGTACGCCAGAAACGACAACTCCGACAATTCGGAATCGGTGATCGATCGAATACGCAGACGAAGCTTCTACTCGCGGTTCAACGATAGACGAAGACCGTCGTTGACGGCTCCGCCGCCGGGCGTCGCATTGCCCGGCAGCGCGACGCTGCCGAGAAAATTCAGCTTCAGCGGACACCGCGAGCACCGGGATCGCGGTAGATACGGAACCGGATACGCCGGATTCGCTCCCGCGGTCACTTCGAAGACCGGTGGCGGCGGCGGCAGCGGCAACAGGTACGCCACTGACAAAAGGTACGGTTTCTATAGCGAGGATGGCGTCGCGATAGATCGTCGCAATCGATCGCTCGACCGAGCTGCTCGCTACTCCGACACCGGCTACGTCACCGACCTCAAGTCGCCGACCGAGCACCCGGTCGTACTCTCCTCGTCCTACGATCCTCTCAGAAGGTATCTCAGGTCGCCGACCTTCGACCTGTCCGCCTCCAGGTCGAGATATCACAGCGTCGACTTTACCGCGGATCCGGATCTAGCCACCGTGTACAGACCTTCTGCTTCCAGCTTGTCCAACGACTCTGTCAGCCTCGGCTACTCCTCTCTGCCGAGAAAGTACGCGATCGGACTTGCCGAACCGAAAACCGTCCAGTACTACGAGGAGTTGCTATCTCCGAGCACCGCGGACTACTCGCCGTCTAGGAGGTCGCCGACGTGCAGCGAGTATCCGACCAGGTGCGAGAACGGCTACTACAACGGAAATTCAGATCTACGCGCAAACGCCGCGAAACGGAAAACTTGCACGGAGAACGCGAGAACGCTGGAGCTTTACGAAGATACCGATCCTGCTTCGTCAGCCGCTTCCTGCGGCGACGAACGATCCACGGAACAGAGGAGGTAATCGCTCGTCTCTCCTCCTCCTCCTCCTTAGTTCCTCGACGGTTGTAATATCGCGTTTCCTTTGATTTTCCAGGAGCAAAGGCGAACGTACGACCCATTCGCTTCCTACGTCCGCTGAAACGACGAGCCGTTGCGCCAACGACCACAGTTAATCTCGTTTTCGACGCTTCACGCGCGCACCCAACGTCCCGCTACTTTTGTTCGTTGCACGCATTGATTCCAGCGTTATCGTCCACGTGTCTCGACCGAGTAATCGGTAACGTGCGTCACGGTATACGCGTATCCAAGTGATCGCGACAGTTCGTTTTAGAAGATACTCTCTTATTCCGCGTTGCCAGACGCAAGATCGTATTTCTCCCACCATCTCGATACGACCTCGTTCTAGTCTATTTATTCGATTCGTACCGAACGCTCGTCTCGTCTCGTCTTCGTTACGAAACGATCCAACGGCCTAAAACCACCCCGTCTCGTCTTCCCTCGAAACCGACGAAACGTACTTCTTTGCCTGCCCGCTGTTTTCGTCGACGTTACGTTACGTCGGACGCTCGGTCCATGTTCGTTATAGCAAATAGTCTCGTCCATTCTACCAACTTCACGTTTTTCTCTCTTCCTTACTTAATAAATCTTAAAATGCGACATTGCAATAGTTGTTTTCTATGGCTGTTATCATTATCGTTATTGTCGCTATTATCGTCGCCATCGTCGCAATGACCATAGCTATCGTCGTTATTATTGTTATCGTTATTGTTACATCATCGTCGTCGCTTTTATTTTTACGACTATATTATATAAAAGTGTGCCTTGAAAAATGTTGTTGCCACGTAAATTGTATCTTTTCCGAGAAACTCGACGTTCGTATAATCCAACGAACCGCGTATACGTTTTCTCCTGTTTCTCTAGTTTCTCCTTTCTCTTCTTTTCGTGTTATCTGCTCGAAACGCGTGTATGTGGTTACGAGCGGTTTTGGCTGCAGTATTTCTAAAATT
This sequence comes from Bombus pascuorum, assembly GCF_905332965.1. NCBI lineage: Eukaryota > Metazoa > Arthropoda > Insecta > Hymenoptera > Apidae > Bombus > Bombus pascuorum. The sequence continues at coordinate 770,202 of NC_083488.1, read as the reverse complement.
GTAAGTTAAGTTAAAGCTTAAGGCTGACGCGAGACACGTAGCTGTTGATACTCCAGCTATCGGACTGTCGCGAAAACGTGAACGCCGTACGAGAGTAACGAGCGAGTTGCTTCGTCACGCGCAACGTTTTCGCATTTTCGTTGATCGATTTAACGGGATTCGTTATCCCGAAACGCGTCTCGAGCAGCGTTTCGCCTTCCCCCTCTATATTCTCGCGGAGCAAGTTTTATCTTGGTCGTATCTCTGCAAGATCCCTTGAAAACGTTGCAGGTATTCGCTGCGAATCTCTGACTGACTAGCCACGGTCTTCCGCTTCTTATGTATGCGTTTTCTACTCGTATTTTAAAATAAACCATGCTATTCGAACGAGCATCGTTCGCCTGCTCATTGTTAAACTCCGATGTTTCATTGTTCGTTTGTCCGTTCGTTTGTTTTTCTCACGCGCCGTTTCGCCAACCAATTTTCCGCGTGAAAAATTCCAGTAGCGCGTTTCGCACCACGAAATTCGACGAAATTCGCACGGTCTGACGGACGGATAAAAGCGACATGAACCCTGTGAAACTGCGATTTTATACCGAGCGATACGAGAAGGAGAAAAAGTACTTTCGCCTGCAAGAAAAGTTCGTAGCTATCGCGCGTACGAAACCTCTAACCGGTAAGTTTTACGCGAAACGCGACGCGATCCCGGCTTCCGAGGTTCGACGAGAGTACGTAGATTTGATCACGAAACGACTGGTCCTCTCACCGAAGGATATTTACGCGTTCAAGCCACCGACGGTCAATATGGAGTACGCCCTAGAGATACATGATACATCCGGAAATATAAACGATCGCAATTTCATAGGTATGGCTGGTTCTCGGAACCCTTGATACCTCGGACCAAGGATCCAAGGTTGTCGTTTGCCCGAAAACAAACGGATTTTATCGCTAACGAACTTCGAATACGACACGTTCAGAGAGGTTTACCGACAGAGAAGTTTCTAGGAATACCTTTCAAAGTTTAAACGACGCGGCTATGCTATCGTTTGTCGCGATCGTCGATAAAATTCAATATCGATGTTGTGCCAACTCTGTTTCCTGGCAACGAACGAGCCACACCGATCCCGCGCCGACATGGCCACTACCATAAACCACCACCACCACCACTACTGCCACCACCACCGCCGACCACAACCGCCAGCACATCGACTCTGCACGCCGTACACTTCGTTTTTCGAGAATACTTTTGCCAAAAACACACCGATAAAACGGTGATCGCGTCGTTTATCCCGCCGATTCGCCATCTCACGGATTCCCTCCGTCTGCTGAAACCGCCATCCAAGAAAATGATCTTCAGATAAGTACCATCGGATATTTCGATAGTAGCGCACGCTACCGCAGCAAACGATCTCAGCGGCGATCATGGCGGGCAAGGGTTTCTGTGTGAAAATACGACTAGAGTTACACGCCGTAAGTAGCGATCCGAGAGTCGTCCAACGTCCGATCGGTCTTCGAATCGAACTAACTGGAAAAATAACCTCTTTCAGGTTACGTGTCCCGGTGTATGGCTATGTCCTAACGGAAAAATAGCATTGCGAATAAACAGTTTTGGTTCCACCCTAGAATCTCACAGAGTATCACCGATTTTTCCACTATTATTTCACAACGAGTTTAACTTTAAGAAAACTTTCACACGGCTGGCTGCTTTGACAGACTTGCAACGGATTCTGCACCAACAATCTCTCTACGCGGAATTGATACAATGGCTTAGTCCGTGCAACCAGCCCATCCTTTTGGCTACGTTTCAGACCAGTTTGGCCGATCTTCTCTATCCGGTAACTTATTGCAAACGGTTGCTGCCCGGAGTCGACGTCGATCTGCTCATGGACCCGACCAAGTATTTCCCCGTTAGTATCCCTTCTCTCCGACTGTGATACTCGCGCTCTCCGTTCGACTAATTCCAAGGCGAACCACCGTTTCGACAGGGTATTATAGCGCCTAAAATCGAAATTTCCACGAAAACGGTGATAGAAGAGGTGAAAACGATTTACGACGGGGACCTCGACAGGCCGTACATCGTCAATCCGAAAACCATCGATTCCAAGGTAAAACGCTATATTCGCGTTAATTTACGTTACGTTTCACCTTTCCACCGATCGTAATTTTCAGCAAAAATCCCACGCTCACAGAAAACGACCCGTCAAAGGTATCATCAGGCAAAGAAAGGTTTGTCATAGTCGAGCCAAGACGAAAGCTCAAGTTTGCCATCTGTAAGTATACTACCTTGTTTATTTGTTACCTGCGATGCTTATTGCGATCTCGACTTTGTAAAATTCCAATTTTTACAGCACACAGTGTCCAAACGATCCGTGTAATCACGTGGAATACTCGTGTGAAGGCGAACTTGCCCGGACCGATCGGTGTTACCATCCGATGAAATACGGATCAAAGTGTCGGAACGATATTTACCTCGATACCGATATCGACACGGAATTCGATGTGCCGCCAAGATGCTACCGGGTGTCCTCCGTTTGTGGCAATCTACACATCTTCGACAGCTGCCCCGTCTGTCTCAAGTACAAATGTTACTTTTCCAGCGAATGCGACGGGATCTCTCCCGACGATCCCGCTCATCCGCAAAGAGATCATTCGATGTCGCAACAGCGGATCTCTACGTAAGTTTATCGTGCGCGTAGCGCGATCCATCGTCTTTCCAACGTTTCCCACAGCTACTTCCAATCTTTTCTTCTTCTTTCTCTTCCTCTCTTTGTGCTTATTTTTGCAGAGGATTACGATCAACGTCTCGTCCATCTTACGGAGAGAAAGGTAAAGCCGCGTTGCACGGCAAAAGATAGCAAGTGAAACCATTGCCTGTTAACCATTTTCGTTAGCGAAATGAAATTACCAAGAGAGAAGAAAAACGAAGAAGACGACGCTTTATTACATCGCATGACAAAGGGAGGTGGGAGTGGGGAAAGGAGCAAAGTTCTCGCAAAAGATCGCAATAATTTTAAAAAATTATGTACTTACACAGAACCAAGACATTCAGAGTAAACATACGTGAGAATAAAGCGCTGGATGATCCTGATAACGTTGTTGTTTAACGTTTAACGTATACTCGTTGACCCAACAAATACATCGGAGTACCATGCACCTTCGCACCCCGAAGACTCACCGATTTCTTTAACAATGCCGGACATCTCAAGTGTATACCACGACCTTCGGGTGTCCACGCTCTTAACGAGACGCTTTCGTTTTCCATGGGCGTGATCGCGATCCAACCTGTCGATTATAATGGATTAAACGAAACGCGACAAAATTCACCGCCTCGACTATCGTTTACCAGTTCGATCTACCTATACTTGACAATACAACGTCAGCGACGGATTCCTCGCCATTCACACCGGTTATCCCTCCGATCTCTTTCGGCTTCAATTTTGGCCATACTTTTAATCGTTCCGAATCGCCGATAGGTACGAGGAAAGCTTTCGTCCCCAACAGTCGATCGTAGACCTCGTCCGCATCGGTGGTACAACACATCGTTATAGGCAGTTGCTTGCTCGTGAACAGCGTGCATCTATCCCAGAGGCAGAGAACAAAGGAATTAAGAAGTTTAAATGATTGTCAACCAGCTAATAACTCTACGTAACGTTCATATGTATCATATACGTATCTTCGAGATACAGAGAATATACCAATTACCGTATAAAGTATTCTCCTTCGAGATAGTCCAACCTTCCCATACCAGCCACAAACACGGTCTGTTTCGGTTTAAGCATAAACGTTCTCGGTGTGATAATTTCTTGCGGTAACGTTAGCGACAGTTCGTCGGTCGTTAACAAGTTTAGTATTTGATCTTGCTGAATGGTACCGGGAGTATCGTAGCACCAACGGCTCTGTTTGTACTCTGGTCTAGATTCGTCTAAAACGGGTTTTCTAGACATGGCCTTGTACGATATTTCGGAAAAAGGATCCGCACTCGCGTCTTTCAACGATTTCCAGATAAACGATTTACCAACGTGCTCTACAAACAAACGAACGATCAAAAATCTTTCGGACGAACGTAAGACGTCGAACAACTCGAGCAAGATTTACGATAATACGTTCAAATTGCTCTGCTACCTTCTAACGTCGCAAACTTCATAGCCTTCGTCGTTTTAAACTGATAGTTTTTGTAATGTGATTCTTGCATCCTATAAAATCTCTCCTTGGTAAGCCTTAATGTTCTTAACCAACGTTTTTCGTCGGTCGGATTTAAAATTGGAAACTTGAGTAAGTTCAACGTAGTTCCTGGCCAAGCAGACACTGTAGCGCGTTGCACCAGATCGATAGCTTGTACTTTACAATAATCAGAATTTACCAAAGTATTGAACAAGGAAGATTTGCCAACGTTTGTACAACCAACCAAATAAACGTCACCTGAAACGAACTTATCGACGATTATGCGTAATCATCGAAACTAGCAATTCTTAAATAAACACGTATCTTGGACGCTGACAACTTTCTCTTTGATTTCTCTCGTTAGAACGAAAGAGACGCGACAGATGGTACGTACCTTTGTGACGCCATTTGTACTGCAACTTATTTATAAGATGCTCTATGCCGTAGCCAGTTTTCGCGGAGGCAAGTTGCACGTGCGTAATGTTTTCCCTCTTTACACCGGTTACATTGATCACGGAATCTAATAAACATTGTTTCACGTTCTCGAGGAATGACGGGCTATCGGTGGGCAGCAGGTCGACTTTGTTCCCAACCAGGAAAATAGGAGTAAAAGGATGCAAAACACTCTTCAGATCGGGCCAAATACTGCAAGGGAAATCGGTCAGATCGATTATCAGTATGACGGCGCATTTTTTACTTTTGATCACTCTCAATAAGTTGGGATAATCTTCGATCGATACTTTCACTTCTAAAGCCGTGTTGTAGAACTTTAAAAAATGACACCTTTGACATGTCATGGATTTCAAGTCCACGTCGTCTTTAAACGAAAACAATTCCGACGGTAAATATCCAGGGATCGCTGGATCCCTGCAGTGCAATAACGCACCACAACCACCGCACGGTACACAACTTACTTCCGAATTAGGAACCGATGTACCGTAACAATTCACGTTGAGCAAAGTGTCGTCGAATTGTTCGTAATCGGTCATCCAAGTATTTGAAACTTTCTGCAACTCTGCATTCGGCAGATCGTCCGTATCCGATCGATCGACATCGTCCTCCATGGACTTTACGAAATCTTCGAAACTAAGCACGTTCAAACCGCTCTTTTTCATCTCCAAATACTTTTCGTACAAATTCTTGTATTCTTCGTTTGACACGGTCATCGAACTCGTTTCTTCGGTGTCATCCGATATACTCGAATCGATTATTTCATACGAATCTACCATCTCGTACGGCATATGTACAGGCTTTCGTTTTACTACAGTTTCCTTTTCAGAATCATTATCCTCCGTTTTTTTTTCTTCTTGGCCACAGACGATCTTATTTTTACCTTCCGTTAGATCGTTCAGCAGTATACTGAAAGCAGGTTTATGAGCAATTTCTTCATATCTTTGCTTTTCCTCGTAGTCGAATTTCAATTTCTCCAACCTTCTCCGCTTTCGAAATCCCATTTTCACTTTTTCAGAATCCAAGTAATCGCAATACAGCAATTTATCTCGGAGAGCGAGAACCCTCGAATCTACTTCTGCTTTGACCGACTCGGCGTTTCTATGCAAAGTCGCATGCCCAAAGTGCCGTAATTTCAAATTACGGCATACACCGTAATTATGTAATCGAAACAACCAAAATTTCATATCTGAGTTTTGTACGATGATTCGTGCGAAGATACAATGTCAATAATCAACGATATCACGTTTTATAGAGATACTTCCTCTTATAATCTATCGATATATTATTCAAACTTGTAACGTCTGACATTTTACGATCGAAAAATCTATCAAGATCGTTGCACCGTATCAATCGTTACGTCCAGTTTGGTAAAATGAAATACATATCGCCTTGTGAGATTGTGCATAACCTCAAAATACTTCTGGCCCATTGAAGACGAACACACGTGAATGAAGTTACGAGTCGAATGAATCGACGCTACCATGTTAGCGAAACGTTGAAAAGCGATGTATCCATCGATCGATATCTCGATCGAGTTCGACATTTGTTGTACATCTGAAGCATATCTCAAGCAGTAAATACTATAAAACATGTTCGATCGATTAACAGAATATATTAGGGATAAACGCTTCAACGTTTGTATTTATCGTTTATATTTCATTGTTAAATTGATGAAAAAGTTGTACAAATACGTAGGAGTAGCGGCACTTTATAACATATTATCTGGTATTATACAACGTTATTATACAACGTTTTATTTATTCTAGCTCGTTACTTGCTCGCAAATAAAAACTGTCATTTTTGTGTAAACGGTGTGCAACTCACAAAAGTCTTTCCATTGTCGTTTCTACCATAACAAATTTAAGAACTAAAGAAAAAAATTGAAAAAATGTTTCGATAGTAGGGGAAGGGTGCGGTGCGAGCTATATCGGTCGAAGACACGAAAGGCGGTCAGGGTTGAATACCTGAATCTCTGCATATTTGCCGCACTCCATATAGTACCTGTAATCGTATTGGTTTATTTTTAACGGTCTTGTTTAAAAAATTCCATCAACGATATTTCTTTACTACATATATATGTATATACGAGCATAGGTAAGTGTTATTTTACATTTGCTATGATTGAATACCTATGTATATAATACATACATACATACATATATATATATATATATATATATTCGAATCTATAAGAATGCCAATAGGAATGAGACGACAGTTTATCGAATTCAAATACAGTTCATTACGATTTTCATGAAATGCATTAGGTATAACGTTTCAAGGATAAGGGTAAAATAATGTTCATCTCCGTGATGTTCTTGCACGTATGTACATACATACATACTGTGAGCTACAGATGGCAGTAACGTCTCCATTACTTGATCATCGATTTCGTTCAAATATTATATTATACGTGTTCCCGTAAGGGGATAATGAAGATAAAATTGAGACAAAAGGCGATAACGTAAGTAATATAAGAACGCAGCTTACGATGCTTATAAAATAAATTCATTCGATGTTATATGCAAGCATGTTTATATACGTGTCTTGCGACAATTTGCATACGAATAGTAAAAGTCAATGAAAAATGCGAATCTTGGGATTCTATCACATGTAGCGTGTTTGTTTCTCTCTCATTGCTTTGACATTAAAATAGTTCAACGTAGGAAAACATACGTATAAATAGTTATCGACAAAGCATACGTGACTAGTGACATGCACGTACGAGGTCGTCGAGTTTAACTCGTGTCAGCTGCATAGAGGTCGTCCATCCTTATTCGTGGTATCGAATAACGTTAATTTATGATACGACGACGTATAATTCACGATATTGGGACAATCTTTGTCTTTCCCTCGTAGAATATCATTTAAATTTCGTTAGGTGGGCTCATCGAACTAGGAGGAAGGACAAATTTACCGGAAGTCATCCACTGATCAAGCTTGCTTCACGGACGCGGGAAAAGGCGGTTCTTCGATCGTAAAAGATATATGTACGCATATATGTATATGTGTATATAGGTAATATGTAGGCATGTAGGTAGGTAAGTAGGTAGGTAGGTAGGCAGGCAATAAGCAGTAGACAGATAAAAGCGAACGAGATCGTGCACAGACACGTTACACGCGATTGTTATTCTCGGGAAAGGAAGAACAGAGACGGAAGGAGAGCGACAAGAATTATGCGTTAACGAAGTAAATATTGCCGATAATCAAAATATCCCAAAAATGTTCAAACTAATAAACCAATGATTTGTACCGATGCTAATTCACGATCAAATAGAAAATATTTTAACAAATAAATCTTTCAAAGAACTTGGTACGAAATTTAACGCGCCGGATCGTAAGCAATTTTCAAACGGCTTAGAAATTCCGAAATATTGTTTGACTCAGCAGCTCGTCGTCACCGATTAAGCGTATTTTTATAGAATTATTTTAATTTCCAAATATGCATTTGTCCCAACGAACAAACACTCCGAGTGTGCCGATTGGATAATCGTCGTCCGTCGTTCTTGGATATTTCAAACGTCTAAAATAGACTTTCTCAAAACTGCTCGGTACGATAGTCTTACTGAGTTGAACAAAGTCACGGTTAACGACGAAAGGATATCATCGAGCAAAAATCTAAATCCATACAGAGATCGATTTAGCGTTAACATCCTGAGGAAGAAACGCGAGACGCGTGGAACGAGAGAGTACAGGAGAAAAGAAAGAGAGTACAACTGCCGATCAATGCGACGCGTTCCATCGTCAGGAATCTGTAATCGAACGAGTCCTTGTACCGTGCATTTAACTTTGACACTCTAACCTCTGGATAAACAAATCCATTTGCATCTCGCAGTCTTACGCGTTGCGGTAGAAAATTATTGTCGTCGAATCGATTACTTAATATTCCATTTTGATGTTGCATCTATCGAGAAACGATCATTCATTTGGGTAAATTCGGCTCAAAGCCCAAAGGTCGAAACGATTCTATCTCTGGACGGTCATGGCCACGCGTATAAGCGCGAGTGATGCAATAAGCTAGTTGGAACCTACGACGTATGGATTCGCCTGCGTACACAGATACGAGATCGCTCGAATACCGGTAACGACGTAGTTTCGCTTCTTGATCTATCAACGGCGTGATCGTTGTGCCACCGAGCCAATAACCTCCTAACTGAAAACCTTGACGAAGACGCGTTATTAATGTTTCATTCCGTTCAGGTCCTCGGTCATTTAACTTAATTAATTTAGTGTGACTTTTATATCCTCAATGTTGTTTCTACATCGTTTTATTTCTAGTCTAGTTTTCCCGTGTCTCGTAACATAATTCAATTTCTAATTAAATTTATTGCATACGCGCGAGAATTAAGACTATGCAAATGGCATCAATTAGGTTTTATTATATATTACGAGTAATGTTATGTTTGGTTGATTTATTTGCATTGTTTAGTACAACACGGAGAGTATGACTGCGTTTGAAGACTGGCTTAAGGATCTCCGAAGAAGCCTCGTCTAGTCCTTACCTACTAGCTCTCCTGGAATTTCCTTCTCACCCTCGTGAGCGCACAATCTTCTGCCGTTTCTGATTCATATCAGCTGTTTACGTAGGATCTGACTCATTAAAGGCTTAGGGTGACAGTTAACCTCTTTATGAGGCTCGCATCGTAATGTTTACAACTTGGGAAAAGACAAATGTACGGTTCGAGTTATAAACAAGGGTTCATTCAAAATCTCGAGGATTATGAATTTCTTTGTATATACATATAATAAAAATTTTCCAAAAATTATAAAGGTACCGTAAGTTTAAGAGGAATAAAAGTATCGTTTTATTGTCTTAAATTCAATTGTAGACAATTCGACAGAAAGTATTGTATGGTTCAGTCGTATCTTCGCGTAAATTCCTTTCCTAATCAAACAATATTTTCTATAGGATTTACATTCTGGAAAATGGTTTTGTAGCGACTATATGACGTAGCCATACAATTTTTATCAGATTTACATTTTGAACATTACAGTTTACAACTGAGCTTAAGTCGCTGAAAACCGGTACTTTTATACGATATTGTATTTTCTTTCTTCTTTTGTTCTGAAAACAAAACAGGACAGTTCGATAGCACGAATTTGTGTGTTCTTCGAGTTACGTGTACGGGCCTTGTAATATTAGTCTGCGTTCGTTAAACACTCCGCCTCTATAAATCCTTCCAAGAAGGTATGAATTTCAACCGTAAATACGACTCGATAGCGAGCGAAGAGTCGGATCGGAATGAGAAACAACGTGGTCGATCGGAGAAGAAACGTAAATACGTAACAAGCAGAAACACGATATTTCTTACATGCTCGGTTTTGGTTAAGATCGCTTAAACTTTTCGCTTTTCTACTCTTCCTCCTTTGAGATCAATATGAATCGGTCGTCGACAGAACAAATCGCTTTGAACTGCCGTAAGCTGCGTCACGTATCCAGGATTAATTACGCAAGGTGGAATATATATTCCGAAAGCTTTCGAATACGATCCAGTATCTACGTTCCTTTCCAACGAATCGTTCTTCGTTTTGCGAGTGTATTTTGTTAATCGTATGTCCTAGTTTCAATAATTTAGATACCGACGCTCAATGCCGAGTTATCTCGCTTTCATCTTAAAACCATCGAAATCCGTCTTTGATTATAGCGATCATCTCATCACGCATACAATGCGAATGCTACTGCTCTATCGCGAACACAACGACGTGCACTAATAGTTTGAATAAGCGTTTATTTTAAATTTCGTCGTCGTGTCTGGTCGTATCGAATCGAGGCTGCTCGGATTTGCTCGCGCTCGAGCTAATTTTCTGCGTGGATCATTTTCCTCCCGTCTTACGCTTACACAGATAGATACGTGCTTTCTATCGTTCACCGTCACGCGTTGCTATATTCTTTTATTTATATACATACATATACGATAGTTTCGGCTAACACGCGGTACTCGTCATCGTTATAACTTTATTGGGTCTATACGAAATAATTAATCAGGCCCGCATTCCTTACGCTAACATTTTCTTCGACTCTGCATTGTACAAAGTTCTTCCATCGCTCACTCACACGGTATATTTGCTTGTCCACGCTAGTGTCAGAAAATAACTATGCAACTACGCGTTTGGCGTCCGATTATACAATGTATGTACTTACGTTTTGAGATGTACGAACAACGACAAGCATTTTCCATCCGTCGCCCGTTTTAACGGAAAAATGTCTCTGATTAATTTCAATTCGTTAATTTTAAATTCATGCAAAATATTTGGTTCGCGTTTATTCAGTGCCAATATTTCGGCATTGTCATTCGCTAGAATGGAATAAATAACGGGGGAATAAACGACGATTGTATATCTACACCAAAGAACGAAAAAGGCCGACTAGGGTATACGTAACAATACAGAAGATACCTGTACAACAAAAGAACGCTTCTCTTTTCCTTTCTAACGACAGTTTTCTTATTATGTACATGTATATCGAACGCATGAAATCATGTTTCGGTGAACTTGTCTAAAACCTAGTTTCTCTTCGATTTCGATGATTTTCAAATACGTCGTGAAGCTCAACGTTCTAAACAACTTTCTCCTATACGTATAATCGGCGATCGGCCTTAGTTTTTCAGTTACATGTAAAAATATATCGCCGCTGGGCCTTAGCTTTCAAGCTATACTTTATTAGTAGTACATGGTACGATCGAATAGTCGAGTCATTGAATCTCGCTAAGTTGAAAAAAGATAAAAAACATGTAGAAAAGAGAAAAAAACGTTAATGTTTGGAATCACATGGCACGGGAAGTTTGAAACTCGTAAACAATTCCTTTTCTTCAAAAAGCAACGAACTTGGCTGTATCGCGATTGAAACAGAGTGACGATTCATTCTTAATTAAGAGTTAAACGATGCCCGGTTAAATGCGGTTAAACGCAGCGGCCCTTACTACCATCTACTACCAGAGAGGTAATTTCCTCTCTGATACTACCGATCCAACTCGGCTTGAAAACTAAAACCGTGCGGCGAGATATTTTTGTGTATAATTCAGAAACTATGGCCGACCGTCTGTTATATATATACACGTATAGGAAAAAGCTGTTCAGGATGTTGAGCTTTAGAAGATATTTGAAAATCCGAGAGGATATAGCTTTCGAACAAGATCAGCCGCGTTTCTTTGTATTTGTTCGAGTTTTGACACGGAAAGTCGAACAGGTGTGCAGATCGCGAGCAAATTTTCGACGATGCGCGGGAAACGCTCGTTTTCGAGAGTAAAACGGGTCCAAATCGCTTTTACGCGTCTGGCACGAGTCCCGTGCCTAACATATCGTTATAAATATCGTTTATGCTAACTGGTGTGTTCGTTGCGACTCGTTCGACCGTCCGAAAGGTACGTAGTATAATATAATATAAAATTCAGCGATATTCGGCATTTCTGAGTCCGCCTGCTCGGTTACAAGCGATCGTATCGATTCAATCCTTTCAATCGTTTCCATATCTATCAAATGATTCCACCGGAAAGCGAATCGTATCAAGGTCTAGAGAGATATCCGATGAAACGTCTAATCGTCGTTTCAGTTTATGGTGTATTATTGGAAATAATTTTCGATTATGTAGGACGCTTATGCAACAATTTCGTAAACTTGCTATAGATTACAGAACTTATTGTTTATTTACAAGCTTATCGATAACGACGTTATCGTGTCGTGCAAAATTGTGTAATTTTATCGTAAGAATACCAACGCGCAAGCAACGTTATTCTCTTCTCTCTCTCGGAAATCTGTTTTGTAAAAACATTTCTGGTCAATGCCGCGCAGCAAGTATACGAATATATGGCGCGAAACGAACTCGTTATCTCGTTTCTCGTAATAGGTCAGATTACACGTAATACGATTCGTCCAAAATGTCGAATCTTTGAAAATTATCCGACAATTCGGACCTCGCTGCATTTCTATTCGGGTATTCGCCTTTGATTCACTCCTAATATTCTCATTATCTATTCGCGAATTTGCCTTCGATTCGATTGTTCAACAGTTCGTCTTTATCGCAAGGAATCGCGCTTTGTACATCGCAAGAGGCGAAAAAGAAACACCACTTGCTTAATCTTATCACGCCCGTTCCGCAGAAAATATTTACCATTTTCCATTTTTTATTTGGTGTGCGTTGAACTGTCACGAGACATCGTTGATCGTATGCACATACCTAAGTGGTACGTACATTACGCGTCAGCGCAAAAAGGATCCTTACGAAGGCGAATCTATAAGGATGTTCGTTTCTGGGAAATAAGATAAAAGAAGAAGAGACGGATACGTGCGACAAGTTTCGCTGATGAATATAATTTGCATGTCGTTGCTACAAAAAAAAAGGGGGGGCGGAGGGGAAAGAGATAGCGATATCGCGACACAGTCATAATAAAGGTACTTAGGCACATACGTATGTAAATCTGTACGCGTTTGCTACAATAAAGTCAAGGCTACAGAGCCTACAGGGTAGATCGTAGAAACTGGCAAATACGAAGTTGCCATTGGATAGTACCGGTTTGATGTTTTAGCGATCCGATCGGCGAAAAACATGGAATACAGTAAAGCTACGAAACGCAGAATCGTAGAAAATTTGATGTGTGATCGATACCAGATCAGGTCACTGGTCTTTCTCTCGGGTCAAGCAAGTTCGTTGGCATTTTTCACGCAGGATGGTTTCGTCCGTTTTTCAAACCGTACACTCTTAATCATCGAAATTGTCGTATCCACTGCTTAATTTACAGTTTACTAAGTGTTTATAAATGTCGGCTCGATTTATAAACTAAGACCTTGATTAATTTGCTCGCGAAAACGTGGATTTGCAATTAATTCTGCTACTAACTGTACCGATGCGGTCACGAACGAACTAAATTATTTCCGCGTCTTATTCGTCGTCGTAAGAATCTACTAAATTTAGCGAGAACTTTAAGCAATACCTAACAATGGAATTACAAATAAAAATCTTTTTCGATGTCCGATACTTTTCTCTCTCCGTCTCTCGCTCTCGCTCTCTCTCTCTCTCTTGGTAATACTGCTTTCTACATTCTATACTCTACACTATTCAAGGTGCTCATTCCCTCTTTCTCTCGCTCTCGATACCATTCGATAATATCTATCAACCGATATATATATACACGTCCCTTTGATCTTAAGATAACAAGTAATGAATTACATATACATACATTTATGTATTTACACGATACGAAATGTGCGAATATTGCGCGTATATACATTGTCCTGGCGAATCAAAAGGATGAAACTTTGAAAAAGGAGTTCTGAATTTTTGTGCGTTGATATCTTTTTACTATGATATCGAATAGAATTAGATTAGTTGTAATAACCAAACATATATCTAGAATCATCGCTCTCTTCTTGAGTAGGTATAGGCAGATATAAATCTGTACGTAATTTATCGGTTCTCAAGCATAAATAAGTTTGCCATTTAAACAAAAAATACAAAGCGTCGAAGGTGTTGTGTAAAATTTCGTGTGATAAAACAGTCAACCAAAACTGAATATCATGCGGAAGACCTTGGACAAAGAAACTTTTGCGCGTCCTATTATTTGACCCTGAATCGTGGATCCACGTGCTGCGTGAAATCATGCCTTCACGCTCGACGCTCGACAATCGACGCTCGTCGAGTATATCGTTCTCGCTCCTTTTATCTTCGTTGCTTGTGAATCAATTAGCTCTTGAGAAAATTTATTCGACGGCAATTTCTTTTCGAAAATATTTCGAAATATTTCGCGAATTCGCACAGCCATGTGCGAACACTCAAAACAAGAAAATCACAATTACTTGTCGCAATCTTTTAAACGAGTAGCGTAATTTCAACAAATTCGATTCTTTTCCGCTCTCTATCGTATTTATCACCTTCTTTTTTTTTCCCCGTATTAATATCGATTGTTTTATCCAACGATTTATATTACGTAAAACTTTGAAAATCTATCTACTTCGTTTAAACTATCTTATCGGTTTTCATAACCTATTGTCGTTGTTGTTCCTCGACTTATTAAAGGTTATATTAGACGCCAAGACATTCAAATTCGAATCGTCATAACCTATTTCTTAACCGTCAGACGATCCTGCTTCTAATAAATAGGCCATACCTTCATTCAAAAACATCCATAAGCTTATGAATAAAAGTTTTAGAGAGATGAACAATTCGCTCCGAGTGATGATCGGCTTGGCAAATTACATAACACAGTATGCGCGTCTTGCATCACACCGTAATTGTTCTGCTTTAACTTTATTAACACGGGATATGTAATACACACGTCGTTCACATTATCTGTTTTCTTCTCTCACCGCTAGACTAAATGTCCTGTTTAACCATTATTCGAAATCGAATTCTAACGATAACAGCTTGCCAATTCGATCAGCTATTCAAGAACCAAATATCGCTGCTATTTATCCAAAATTTCGTTTATTTTTGAAAGACGGCACTAGGTGAATTCGCAGTACAAGTTTGCAACGCGCGTTTCTCTCGCTTCGTTAGACGATAAAAGATAGAGTATAGCGATAATCCCATTTGGATGAGTCACTGGCTACCGAAGAGTGATACAAACTCGTTAAAATTAATGAATTCTCGATGATTTCATCGTGTTATACATAGAACTTGAAGTAATTAGATAAATTTTTACCAGTACAGTTTCGTGGTCACCTCCTTGGTTTTACAGATATTGTTCGATGAGTTGTAGCAATGGAGCTTCCTAACGTCGCCGTTATAAATACGTGTATTCCAAATCGATTTAAACGATCGATTCTATCTAAAATAGTCGACATCGCGTGCCAGAATCGAGACAACTCGAAAAACGATTATAAACTAGCAGTGACCATTTTGAAAATTTAACTTTTGTTATCTTTTTTCATCCTTGGTTTCTTCGCGATTACGCCTTCCCCTTTGGCACCTGCTTACATTGCCCTCCTTCGTTTATTATTCATAGCTACGAAGCCTCTTCAAGTTACGTACATATATACTTACATAACCCGCAACCCTTAAACTCCTTTCCACGTTGTAGTCAAACGCACATTTGGCCTTATCTTCTGTTTCGTCATCGTGAAACGTCAAAATAACGTAGGGAGGAATGTGTGTCAAAAGTGGAAGAAAGTTACGTAAATCGATGGCATGGTGGTAGGTATTGTAGTCGGGTGCTGCCGGTTCACCGGGCACGATCGAGCAACTCTTGCCACGTGCAGAAACCGGTTTATGCTGTTATTTTGTGCGACCGAACAACATTGTCCTTTAAATTTTCTGTTTAGACAAGAAATCGCGTTCTCAGGGTAAGAGCGTAAAAACTCGTTCGATGCATTCCATTTTTACGTAATAATATTTGTTGATTCTGATCGACGATTAAATCTCCTCGATGTTCAAATTACACATTGTTTTCAAGCGATAATTCATAAAATTGTATAAAAAGCCAAAAGAATTTTCTATTCTTTTATACAAACGCGCTGTACAAAGATGTACGTAAAGTATATATGCTCCTTCTACGATCGAACATTTTTCTCGATTTGTTAATTCGATGTGATACGATCGATATCTGGTTGATTATCACATCTATGATGTGGATGATGCAACGATGATGTGCTTTTGTTCATTAAACTTTCTTCAAGACAATATCGAAGTTGGAGTCAAATATGTAAAACGGTGGCTGAAACATCCAGGTAAACAATCGACCTTACAACCTTACGTAATATAAGAATACGGCTAATAAACTTACCACGCAATACTATACCAATTATACGGGCAACAAGTTCACGCGATGCTGGCTGATTGAAAACAAACTTCGATAGTCAACACGAGTCTGCGCGTAGCGTAAAAATTATAAGCGCTCTTATGCGTGTGTGTGTGTGTTTCAACCACTATAGAACTCGACGATGTTGCGTCCATCTCTTTCTGTTTCTCTTTTCCATACATACCTCTTTCTTTGTCTTCTTTCCTGGTGTTTCATCTCGCCGTGACGCTCCCTCGCGCGGGCACGCACACACACACACACACACACAACAACGACAACAAAAACACACACACACGCTATGAACAACCGAGTATGTATTCTCTCTCGGTCGTCTCTCTCGATTCTTTTTCTATGTCGCGTGATGTTATACGTGGCCATTGTGCGCGCGCATCTCTTCCTAAAACAACGCACGTCGCAATCACCCGCCGATATTTCCCGTTCCCCTGCGTTTATCTGGCACTCATCCTATATAATGTGGGTATAAATGATGCTAGATCGTAAACATTTCGAGAATATAATCACATCATTCACTCCAAAAATGCGTTGTGTCCAAGCTCTTAGTAAAAACGTTTACGATGAATATTACGTATGAAATGGCGTTATTACCGGCAAGTCGATTCCAAACATACGAGAGCGAATCAGTGATTCTCAAGCGTTCTTCGGCGATTTATTATTCAAGGAAATAGAGGAAAAAGCAATGTCGACGAGTGAAAGAGAGGAAGAAAGGCGGAAAGTGTTTTTAACGTTTAATTTTCCTATTGTTAGCCCGAGTATTAACTAACTTACGACTACTTTCGATCGCGATTCGTAATTCATAGGACAACTTTCTAAGCGAAATTTGCATGGTAACAAGCAAATGTCAAGTAAGTATTCAATTATAAAATATCGATGATGAATTCATTGAAAATAGAATTGCAAATCACGTAAAGATTGCATCATACGATTCGGTAATTACGCGAGTGTAGTTGGAAGCGTTCGAGAACCCCTGGCTAGAAGCTACGTGACGCGGCGTCGTTTCAGAGGGCGTCGACGAAGTCGCCCGATCCTACGTAGAAGTAAAACGACCCGGGAGTGGGGAGGTTAGAGAGAAGGGCGCGAGCGTGGTAGGAGCAGCGGACATCGATGCTGCCGGGAGTGCCGGGACGAGAACAGCGAGGTTGGAGTGGGGGACAGGCTGTTAGTAAGCGAAGTGGCCATCTTGCAGAGTTCAGTCGGAAACCAACTGCCGAGCAGTGAGGGAAGGTAAAAGGAAAGACTCGATGTGTTAGCTGAAGGATTTTTAATGCGCTTCCGAGCCGGGCTACCGCTACGTGCGAAAGGCTGTGCGATACCGACAACGGAACAGCGACCATCCGCCGAGGTTTTCGTATACGGAAAAACTTTAGTTTATCCGGCGAAAAGTCTCGGAGTACGAGCAGAAGATTCAAGGGTACAGAAGTAGCCGAACGTTTCGACGTTAGAGAAGAGATCGAGGAGGAGTTGTTGTGCAGAGGAGTTTAGTTCCAGCGGAGAAGATTTATCCGCTGACAGAACGTCTCATCGGTTGGAAAGTGATAGGCAAGACGATAGAACTATTTATTCGTATACCTATAGTTCTGAAGACAGTGAAGAGGTAGAAATAGAAGAAAGGGAGGAAAAGGCGCGCAGTGTTTAAGTCTGTGATAGTATTTATTCAAACGATTCAGCTACGACGCGTATCATCTACCATAGTGGTAGCATCGTTTGTCGCTTCTGTAAATCTCGAGAGCTACAGAAACAGAGAAATAGTCTTTATATATTTATTTATATCTGTGATACCGACACTGATATACATCGAATTATCCCGAGAACAGAAACATCGAGAACGAGCTAGATAGAGAGCGAAAGCAAAAACGGGAGTACGTCGGTAAAGGGAGAAGAGAAAGGATCGAAGAAAGCAACGTACAGTGGTTTGGGAAATTGAAATAGTGGGAAAGAAGATTATATCAGTAACTTAGTGGATTTACATGTTTTTGTATATACGACTGACTCTTTTTTATAATTATTGATATCGGATTAAGAGATAGGAGGAGAAGAAAGAGTTTCGTTGCTGTTCGCTAAACGAAACGGAAAGGAGACTCGAAGAAGACGATAAAGGAGCGGAATAAAATTTTGCTTCGAACGACAAATACATTTTCCTCTTTTACCCTTTTATTTGGGTTATTAAACCATCGAAGCTAAGTGGAATTGTTTCGTGCAAAAATGGTGGAGAAAATCTTGGAAGAACGAGGAGACGGGAGTCAAGAAGTTACAAGAGGTAAGAATATCTTTCCTTGTCCAAATATTTACTTCGAACCAAACGCGCGATCGCAACGATATGACATACCAAAATCATTCGAGGCAATTTTAACATTGCTGGTAATGTCACGAACCAACCAAAACAATGCGGCGAAATGGACGAACATCCGTTTGTATTGAACTTTTCCTCTGTACTTTTCGATACGCGACACTTTGTTTCGAATAAATTTCATCGCGATATCCGTTTTCGTTTCGTGCGAGCTTTATCATTGGTCGAAGAAAAAGAAAAAATATTTCGATCGTTAACTGTTAAATTAATCGACTATATACGATTTGGATAGAAAGGAAAGAAAACGTGTAAAATAAGCAATCGCGCGAGGTGATAGAAATTTTCAAGTTCAATCGGCGTAGAGAAACGCGGGACGTGACAATCGAAGTCGGTTGACGGAAGAACTTTCTCGAAGCCGGTGCACCGTGTTCCCAGTGTTCTCCGCTTCGAGTTTTCTATCTTAGAACCTTTCGTTTAAATTCGTTCTAAATTTGTTCCTATCGCGAAAATTAAAACTCGAAATAAAATCTCTATCGCATACTTAGTCTTGTAGGTTAGGGCTTGTAGTATTGTATATTTTTGTATAAGTTACGACCATATAATTCCAACGGTCATTAAACATTTACAATAATTCTACTTAATTTATATTACATACAATTTTACATTTCTCGTTTTTTTCTTTTTTAAACTGTACCGTTCCAACTCTCCTTTTAACTACTTCATGTATGTACGTATATGTCTACGCCTAAAAATGCCAATTGAAAAACTTGACAGTATCAAAATGGACACATATACACACATGGATCGCACTATATCATACGTATTTTATCTCGTTATTTTGACGCGTGTAATAGGTTATTCTTAGCATTTCGCTTATGTGTACTTTGTTCGTATTTTTTCATCGTTTCGATCGTTTGTTTCGATGTTTCGTTGTAAAATCGTTTCTCGTACGTCGAAATCGAACAAATTATAACGTATAAAAATATGTAAATTTGGAATATCGGTAAGAAGGAATAAGAAACGAAAATGTACAGCGAGACAAAGTGCAGCGAAGGGTGCAAAAGTTGATACGTATTATGAAAGAAAACGAAGCATAGCCGGATCAAAGCGCGACATGACGCTAAGACGCAACGTGCATCGTTGAATTATTTTTGAGGGTCGAAGTGGGTTAGTCGGTTCGCGTTCGAGTTGGACGCAAATCGCAAAGGGTGTCGGTAAGGGTAACCCAAACAAAGAATGGAAGAAGGGAGAGAGAGGGAGAGAGAAGAGGAGAGATCCTCGCGCGCATGTCAAATTCGTTAGTAAATACTCTTCGTTTTAAAGAGAATGGTTTCTTTCGAAATGCGAAACGTAATCGTAAGGTAAAAATTTTCTAATTGATATCGCGTACGCCATAATTGGTCGTTTTGAAAATTTTCGCAGAAAACACCAAACATATTACCGCAAAGGAAAAGAGAATTAGTTGTTGCTACACCCGTCGAAGAGCAAGCATCGGAGAATTTTTAACCTTGAAATGCGTTAAAGTTAGAATACAGTGTTCGTGTATATTACATGTACACATTGTCAAGCGTGAAATGACATTAGACAAACGTTCAAGAGTGAAACTCATTTCGTAAAGAAGGCGTTTTTTCTATTTTCCACTTTTCTTTTCTTTCCTCGTGAAAATTCATAGACGAGAAAGAAAATATACCTCGTTCTCTATATATACATAGGTATATATATAGATTTACGTTTAGATTTTTTATATTGAATCGACGATCGTCGCTGGTTTTGCGGATACAGCAACATTATCGTACGTGTGTATATCTCGCGTAAGATGGCGGCGTTCCTTTTCTGTGCCAGTCATTGAACCCTGAGCTCTTAGTACTTGCCGTGCTTGGTTGTGTTTCTTCTTGCATCGAGTTTCATTGCGTTGCATCGCATCGTTGATACAGACAACAGAAGAGTATACGCGTTCGCTCTTGGCCAAATTGCGATTCGGTTCAGCATTAGCGATTAACTACACGATGTCCGTTGTATTTGACCGGGGCTAAATCATTTTTTGGCACGTTGAGATTGCGATTATCTTCGTAGCGAGAAAATTTACGATATCGGAACGCGATAACCTTTATTCGATCGCATATTGAAAGTAAATGTATCTTTCGGTCGGATCTTTCCGCCAATAAACGCAACTTTTGTTCGTGACAGATTCAAAGGCGCGTTGATCGGTTCGTTTAAATTAGACTCGTGAGTTTGAAATCGGAACAAAGATCGCCGCACTTTATCGATTCATTAAATACATATTTGCACACGCGGTGTTACTCGATGACCCACGCGTTGTCGGCAAATATGGTGATCACGCGCGATTCCTCATATTTCATCGAACAGCTTCGTGCGTCTAGTCAACTTGATCTTGACCTTTTAAACATCTTTTATGCTAATTTTCGACGCCCCGCTTAATTTTTAATCCTAGTTTTTCTAGCGTAACGACAGATAGTTTTACATGGTTCTCGCTAACTCGTTGTGCACCTAAATCGGAAAGCCGTGTTAAAAAAAAAATTTTTTTTAAACTAGCTTCGTGTTTCAACGTGTCGGATTATTTACAAAATTCGTCGTGCCTTCTTCGCTTGCACGTGTATATCACGGCCAACGAAGACTCTATCGACATTTTATAATTTCCTTCGAGAGACTGTATGGCAGTAGATAGAAGTCGTGTTAACTCGACCGTAAAGATGTATTTATATATTCAGTTATAGGAATGAATCAAATAACGTAATCATCCAAAATATTATTAATATGTATCGAGCGAAATGCGTAATGTACTGGTGTTTGCGAACTTGTATTTTTTTCAGATTCTTAATATTTTCGTGCACTTAAATACGTGCACGAATAAACAAGCCGTGTCGCGTTTGATACAGCGTTAATGAACGCGTGGGATTGTCGCCTGTATGTATCTATGTACACGCGTATGTATGTATGTACTTGATCGGTTGATTCTCGAAAAATTGTTTTCACGGATAAACAAGAATTGCCTAATTCCCGCATATTATCGTATATCGAGACTTTGCAAAATTTGTCTACATATTACTTTTCTATACTCTCTGTCAGTTTTTCTTTCTGTTTTTATTATTCTTCGTTTGCCCCTGATAATTACTACTGTAGCTATAAAACACGAGACACGGCTCGTTTCTAATTCTATAACAATTTACACATAGTTCATTTCGAACAGATATTCATCGCTTAATTTTGCGACTATGTTTTTTCATGTACTCTATAAAACGAGAAAATAACGAACGAAGAACAGCAACACTTTCTATTCGTTTTCCCACATGATTTCCATATTATTTATATCTATACTATAATTTAGTTATTACTATATCACGATATTATATATACATTCTCGTATGAACGTTTAACCATATACGTTTATATGTGTTTAGTCTTGGAATATCTTGCAATTAATCGAACATAGATTAACAATTTTTTTTTGTTTTAGAAGAAGCAAGTTGTAGAGAGACTGTGAATACTACGGGAGAAGCAATGAGCGCCGTGCAAGCTCGACAAGAGGAAGCTAGGCGCAAAAGACGCAAGAAGAAACGCTCTGGATCGTCTTTGATGTCAGCTTGTTTTCAAGGTAAAATTTCATCTACGGAAAGATTCGTGACACACTGCGAGAAAATGAAAAACCTCGTAGACTCTTGCGCTGTGATAAATATCGATAATGGTGGATGGTTAATCGAATATTCGGTACCGTTCTTGCGTCGTTGGCTGAGCAGTAAAGAATTTCTTCCTGGTCGACTTGATCGAATAGCGTGCGCGTCGTTCGACCAACGACAACATACGCATAGTTTATCGCGCATTTATCGCATAGCGATTATTGAGTAATTCTTCTCATAAACGTATATATTTTTGAAAAATTTCTCATTGGTTGATCTCGAGATTCGATGTACATACCTATCAAAGATCGCATGTACGTAGTTTTAATTCGGCTACTTCGGTCGAGCGATATAAGTACGATATAAAGATGTTTCCAACACGTACCATTATGTTATCGTATAGTACGAAAATCAACGGGAAAAAAAGAAAAAAAAGGAAAAGAGTGCAAAGATTGATGAAGGTGGGTTACGGCAAGGTAGAAATGCAAATAATAGTAAACAGTCGATTCGTTGTTTGACTGCGGGCACGTGTTTGTGTTAACGATCTGTCACTCGTGCTTCGATGACTCACCTCACGCAGGTATGTTATCCTATACAAATTTAGAATCTTGGAGAAATTCATGCGAAACGAATATATTAATCGATTATGCGCGCAATCTCAATTTTTTCCTCGTAATAATAATAATAATAATATATACGGACTGTGCTGCCTATAGTAAATACGTTGCTCGCTGCAATATGAAAAGTAGTTAGCTCGGGGGAATAGAAAGTAAAGCACGTCCGAACGCGTAGGAAGTACAGAAAAAGTTGATTTATTCGCAGTAAAGATCATTAACGTTTATAATAAGCTTATTTAGACAATTTTGTTGCCTGTAAAGAGTACGGTGCGATTCCTATCTAACAAAAAGACAACGCCTGATAGAGGATCGATGTATCCATGAATTGAATTGCGACGTAATTTCGGGGCCACTCGCAAGGGCCACCAAGTACCTTACAAGTAAAAATTAAATCGAGCTTTAAACGTCGATGTAGAAGCGACGTAAGGCTTCGGACGGTTTAAGATCGGAGAATAGTCGCGAAGAACAAGATATCGGACAAACTAAAACGCGAATAACAAAACGTATTTATTTTATTGGATTGTTTGGACGATGCGTCGTTTAATTCGGTTTTTAGTTCGTCTACCGTGTATTCTAGAATTGGATCGAACGAATACAACCTCCTTTTGAAAAATTACTAGCAGAGTCGATTAGTCGAAACTATTATGTCACGCTATACGATCGATTTTGTACAGTTCGGTAGAGTAGTAGAATTTCACAGTGTTCGAGAAGCTTCCGTTTCGTATTGCTAGTGGTAAACTAGGCATGAGCGCACCCGTATACGTTCAAATCTGGGCCACGGGTTAACTCGTCGATACGTCTCGAGTCTCAAGCTCCTCCATCGCCTCTTCAGATTTCTACCTTCTCTTTCTAATCTTTGTTATCCTTTCTCCCCATTCTTTCCGCCGTTTACTCTCGCGTACACACGCATCTTCTAACCGTAATTCTTTCGTAGTTTTCACAATTTTATTGTTACGAAATAATCTTCTTCCTACGAAATACTTTGATTTTTCCTTCGCGTAAAAATTTTATATCTCTGTGTTACTCGGTCCTGGATACACTCTCGCTTTGTTGATATTTCCCAGTCGGGGGAGTCTCGTAACTCGCAGCTTCTTGTCTCAGGCGGTCCCTTGTTCGTTATCGTAGGCAGATCAAATGCTTGTGTGATCAACAGTCACGTGTATTCTAACGCGTACTCGTTAAATATGCTAAAATTTGCAAACTTACAAAGTGTTCCGTTTCCCTGTATCGTCGATTATATTTACTCGTAATAGGAAACTAGTTAACAAGGATCATAGAAATATCACTGGTAAATACACATTACATGTTAAGTGTATGTTACGAGAATCAAATAAGACGCATAGGTTATGCATCACGACGTCGGATCGAAGAATATATGCCATGTGTATGTGTACAATAGAATCGGTGCGGCGGTGCAATTTAACATAGAGGGGGAGAAGGAAAGGCAGTGAAGAGACGGTGGAGGCATGAAAATGTATTATCGGCTTCTGGTTGCTAGGTATTCGTCGGCGGTGTTGCCAAGCAGAGAGAGAATCGTATCTTTGGCGCGAGAGGCAAATGGGTGGGAACTAAGGGGAGAGCAAAACTGTTGATTAGGGAACAGAAAAGGAAAGGTAAAAAGAGAGTTGATAGCAGCTTACGATACACACCGAAGCGACGTAACGTTGTAACGTTGAAACCAGCCAATGAACAAACGAACGAGCAACCGTATAGAATGAAACGGAAGCGTCGTGTTATTGCGTTATTGGGGAAGCAAGAAGCAAGCGGACACGCGACGAGAGAGGGTCGGCCAACGGCTAACGGAGATCGAAAGTTCTCGGTCAGGAAAAAAAAAACAGAAAGAATATATCAATTATAATACGCGTACGAAACTCTTAACGATGCTTCCTTCGTTCGTTGATACTCTTCCGATTAGACGATCGATCGCGCTATATCGCGGAGCTCGGCTATGATCGATCCTTTTTAGAATCATTATCTAACGGCATCTTTTGTTTCTTCGAACTCCGATAACGCATCGTAATGTTAATTACACTATAGAACAAATGGAGAAGAATAGACGCGATCCGAATTTTAATTTTAAGTCGGGCATTTTCCGAAAGCTGTACTGGCGATCTTTGCTTCGAATAAAGCACGAGTTACTCCGATAAACGCGATAATAAAGGATGTTGTGCTTACTACGAAACTCTGTTCGTTTTGGCGTACGTGACGCGATGCGATTATTTTTGGTCAACCTCGCTCCTCTCTTTCTCTCTCTCTCTCTCTCTGATCCAGCCTCTCCTTCCCTGTTCGTTTCCATCCCCTTCTCCCCTCTTATGTTATATTCCTTTCTATATTTCTCTCTGTTCTAGAAATTATTCTATTACGTTTAATTTATCGTTATATCACTGCAGTTATAAAATTAGTATTAAAATACGACCGTGTGTTTGTTTCAGAACTGTACAAATTGACTGGCGAGGTTCTTGGAGAAGGAGCTTACGCTTCAGTTCAAACTTGTAGGTCGCTTTATACCGATCTGGATTATGCTGTTAAAATTATCGACAAGATTCCCGGTCACGCACGAGCACGTGTGTTCAAAGAAGTGGAAACGTTTCATCATTGCCAGGGCCATCCAAATATCATTCAATTGATCGAGTTTTTCGAAGACGAAGAAAAGTTTTATCTGGTATTCGAGAAAATAAACGGTGGTCAACTGTTGAGCCGGATACAAGAAAGAGTTCATTTCAGCGAACGGGAAGCCAGTGAAATAATTCAAGAACTCGCAAGCGCGTTAAATTTCCTTCACAAGAAAGGTAAAGTCACTCTTGTTTGAATTATTTTAATTAAGTACATATCCGGTATGTGATTACGGTATCTACATGCAGCACCTCCGAGTTTATCCTCTTAACGAATGCGTTATCTTTGCTTTTATCAGGTATCGCCCACAGGGATCTGAAACCCGAAAACATTTTGTGCGTGTGTCCGGATAAGCTCATACCGATTAAATTATGCGACTTCGATCTTGGTTCGGGTATCAAGTTCAACAATACATTGTCGAGTCCTATAGCTACACCGCAACTCTTAACTCCAGTCGGCAGCGCCGACTTCATGGCTCCAGAAGTTGTGGGAGCTTTCACCGGGGAAGCGAATTATTACGATAAGCGTTGCGATCTCTGGAGTCTTGGCGTGATTATGTATATACTCCTTTGCGGTTATCCACCCTTTTATGGGAATTGCGGATCCGATTGTGGTTGGGAGAGAGGAGAAAATTGCGAGGATTGCCAAAAACTTCTATTTACCAGTATTCAAGAAGGCAGGTACGAATTTCCGGATAACGAATGGAGGTGTATTTCGGAAGATGCGAAAGATTTGATCAGGGGTTTGCTGGTGAAAGAAGCCCATCAAAGGCTCAGCGCCGATAGTATTCTGAAACATCCGTGGATCAATCCCGGCCCAAGCTCCGTTGAAAATAAAGAAAAGTCTCTCACAACTCCTAGTATTATCAGGTTAGTTATTCTTGGCATTTACCGATCGATCAATCTTACCTAGTTGTAACGATCGACGTAAGAAATTTCAGTCGCGAATCAGTTCGATGTAATGCTCTAATATGCGTAATAAACGTAAGAAATAAAATTAACACATACGTTTCTCTTTGTAGGAGGAATAATTCTGCTAGAGAACTGTCAGCGTTTGCCGAATCGGCGATGGCTGCTAATCGAGTGATACTTCAACATTTTTCCGTAAATTTGGAAAATTTGGCGGAGAAGAGGGAACCAAGATTATCCACTTCGTCAACGGACGATGATAACCATCCTTACGGGCACATGTCCGACTCGAACAGTGAATTATCGGAACACAGTAAGGTTTGCGCGACTCATTCCTCGAACGAATTTGACGTAAACTCGCGCTTGAAATCTTGTTCGATTCATTCGAGTACGGATCTGACCGATTCGAAGAGCACGGGAAAGAATCGATTGATGTACAAGGACGCGTCGGTACCTCAGCTGTTTGGTTTGTCACCGCCGAGCGAGAGTCGTCTGATGCAGCGCCGTTTAAAAGCTCGTTCCGATCTACTCGATCGTCAGACCAACAAAACAGTTATCGAGTCCGTTAGTGGCTGAATGGTGACATTCCTACGAACGAAACGATAGTCTCCTTTCTTGGTAGCGCGTATAATTCACGTTTACACGGATACGAAGAAAGCGTGTACGGTAACGTTATCTATCGTTAATCGACAAAGAGTAACAATGACATAAGTGCGACATTACGATTGGCTAAGCGAAGGTTGTGTTTCATTAAAAATAACAAGAGCTGCGTTACAATGATTCGCGCAACGATCGACGGTTATTACACGCATGAGCATATCTATACAGCAACGCATGGAGCGACGACATAAAACGACGTGTCTTTGCTCCGATACACGATTAACCACGCGCGACGCCAACGATACACAACACTCGATCAGACAATAATTTTTCCTGAATTTCTATATTTCCTACAGAATTCAGAGAAATATCGTGTCCGAATATATCTTTAACTTTATGTTTATCTCCATTTTTCTTTTGTGCTCCTGTTTCGTTTCGACGAGTCTGTCCAATATGCTCCTCGTCTTTGCGCTACGAATGTTTTAAATCGATACAAGCTATTCGTTCGGTTTATTCGTTGAATGTTGTTTCGTACGATACATTCGTTAAATAGTATGAACGAACATAAGCAGAGGCAGCACAGATTCGATACACGTACATATGTACATATGAAAAATTGAACGATCGCGCGTCTTTTAATTTTGGTTCAGATTACATTCAGTACAGAACTCGAAGGAACGTAAAGAAATGAACAAATTTGTAATATGTACATTCCACCGTCGGTATCTGTTAGATGAGAACATGTAGCATAATATAAAAAATAAGTCGCGTTAGATATACAACGTTTCTGTACTTTCGCTATTATACGATATCTAGAAAAGTACATAGTATATGCTCGTTCATATCAATTTATCGAAACGGATATACAGAGACGCAAAAGAAAAAATAAAAAAAATAAAAAGTAATTTTGATGAATATTTTTATCGATCGTATACGCGTATATTTGCTTCGTTTCTTTTAATTAAATCAATTTCTTTTTAGTTCGGCCTTAAATATTTTTGCAACTATAGCTATTATTCAACAAAATATCTCCGAGTTACGTTTCTCTTTTCTTTTTTTAACGATAACTTGTTCGAGAATTATGAAAAGCAGCAACAGCAACGCATCTTCGGACGAAAAAGAAAAAAAAAAAAAAAGAACAGCGGTAAGAAGAGTAAACCGCGCATCTTGGTGCATGTTACAAATAGTTTGCTCAGTAGGTTTCTAAGAACGTAGTAGAGTGTAAGTTCGAAAATACTGTAAAGCAAATTCCAAGGAAGGAACAACGCGCATTTGTATCGAAGGGAAAAAGGGGACGACAACTACGGCCATTTTTTGTAATTTTCTCTTAAGCACCTTCATAGAGAGTTAGTACGTAAGGAAGATTAAAAGATTAGTTTAACAAAAAGGAAAAAAAAAGAAAAAAAAAAATACAGAAAAAAATTGTACCTGCGTCGTAAGTGATTAAGAGTATACGGAGCGAAAGAGAGAGAAGGGAAAGTACATGGTACAGGAATATGAAAGAAAGAGAGGTGAGGAAGAGGGAGAGAGAGTGACGTACGATAACGTGCGCGTGCGTACGCACGTTAACGGACAAACTTTCTTAAAGAACCTAGATTACACGAATATCACATCCAATTAATTACTGTTACGTATTTTTGTAGAGTTTTATCGACGAAACGTCGTTCTATCGTCTGCCCACCTACTACGCGTCTACTCTGTCGATTAAGATCGATCTCTTTTGTTCCGTCTGATGATTTTCGTTGTCATGAAATGTAAATATCTTGCATTCCCATTACCTCGCGGTACACGATGCAGAGAAGATCGCGACGCTACAAATTTCCAATGTCGTGTATCGTCAAGTTTGGCAGAACTTTTGTCTCGTCTAAGGAACATTTTTATGGATAAAATTTTGCGTGTTCTCTCGGATCGATATCGTAAGCAAATAATAATGAAGAACGAAGCGATGAAAAATTACGAACATCTTTCTTCGAACGGTAAACGAACAACTCGTTTCGACTACGATTTATTTTACGTATCGTAGTCGCATAGAGTCGCGTTGTACGGTGGGGAGACTCTTTACTCAGGGCAGTTACGATGAGCTGCGCAATTTGTTACAAATTACATACACGTTATCGTGTTTGAAGAAAAGAACGAGGAAAAAGAGCTTATGATGTCTGTATGCGATCGAAGTCCATCCAGGGTTGAAAATTAATCGTTACTTGTTCTTTCTTCTTACGAATTAACCCTGAAAAGCTTTGTCCAATGACATTACAATATACATTGCATATACACAGACTAATGGTCGACGAAAATATCTCGACAGCAGCATTGTTAGACTTTCCTCCCGAGGACGATGGAGGATCGTAAAACAGAACTCTCCTATAGCAGATATCATTTTGCCATATACATCATACATACATACACACGTACATACTTTATTCGAATCCCATGGACAACAGACGCCGCAGAGACTAATGTGTATAAGCGATCGTTAACAAATGTTTGGTTATGGTTACACCATCAAATTCGTCCATCCAAATGTTTCGAGTTCCAAGGAAAATTGGCAATTCCCTTGAAAATGAGAACATTTGTTAGCGGAAAGTAGCGTTAGCGATTTCTCGTAGTGATATGTAAGAATACGCATGCATCGTTGTTGCATGTGCTTACGACGTAGAAACGAAAAAAAGCATTACACGTTAATTACATCCGTGACATTTTAATCACGAAAGCCATTAAGAAATACGAATATACCGCGAGTTCTTGGCCTTTTCTTCCTTTTTCTTTTTTTTTTTCCCCTAAATTTTTTCACAAATTGGAAAATACGATGACGCGTGACCGAAGGAGTATGCGCGCGAACAAGAGAATAACGACGACCGAAAGAATACGTTACCATTTGCGCGGGATCGTATCTTTCAAGTTACATATTTCTCAGCATTATTGTCATGTGTTATCAATGGACGCCTTTCTTTAGGATCTACGCATCTTTCTTTTTCGATTTTCTAGCGATGCATTTTTGTTACTCGTTTCGTTTGTTCGATTACAATAACGTATGGCGTAACCAACCACAGCCTTGGTAATACAATATTTTCATGAAAACTGAATGCATTCTCGACCGATATCCATTTTTCACACGGTATGTTTTTCTTACAGAGTATTTCGTTCAATCAGCGTTCCCTCAAATTGCCATCATCTCGATAAAATCTCGATAATCATCTCGATAAAATCTCGATATCGATCGAGCGTGCGTCGTAACAAACGTGTATCATCGGTATGTTAGCGATATATATCGATAATAATTTGTCGAAGGAACATTGAAATGCAAGAAGAGAGTACGTAGAGTAAAGGACGAGCAGCGACAAGTCTTGCGTAAGGAAAGCAACCGAATCGCACTAAGGATCCATGGCCATAATAATATAGATCTATAAATTGTAATAGCGCGAATGAATTTGCGTCCGAGTGCGAAAGTGTACATGCTGGAGAGCATGTGTATTTTGTATGCGTGTACGAATGTATGTATATATTTGTATGTGCGTTAATGCGTATGCGTATGCGTGTGTGTCATTGCAAGCTCGAACGATGAAACAATATTTAGCCTATAAGCGAAGTGGTAAACACCTTTGTATAGGTTTGTAAAATTAACAGTTAAGGTAAGATATTGCTGCGCTACTCTACCAACGAGTCTTTCTTCGAAAAAAATCGTGAAAAAAACTCGCGCGTCTCATAATTGTTTCGTATTTGTGTTAGGACGATGTATACGCAAACGCATCTGTAGCGTAGAATTTCATTTGCTCGTTCATCGAACAGAGCGATATATAACGATTTAAAGCGTATACTATTCCAATAAAGAAAAAACTAAGATATCGCATGCATATTCCCCATTCTCGAAGTTGAACGATTCCCGCTTAAAATTTAAACGGCGCGTAACTTTCTAATAGATCGTACAATCAGCACGTTGACGATCTTCGATCGATCGAAAATTATAAGAACCGGTGAAAGAGTACTGCGAACATATCCCAATGGTATGCTAACACAGTATACGCATGAGATGCGCAACGTTACTTGTGAGTTTCTTCCTGGCAATACACAGCAGAGCCATCTTGTTTCGCGTTACCGCCCTTGCATCTTCGAACTACGGTTCCTAATCTTAAACGAAAGAAAAAAGAAGCGCGTTGTATGCTGTTGTATGTCCCGGAAGAAGCAGCATTTTTGTTACGTTCTTTTTTATATTATACAAAAGAGCAGTATAAAAAGAGGGGGAGAGGGGGAGAGAGAGGAAAAAAGAAAAAAGGCCCTTAAAAGACGAATAAAGAATATTACGAATGTTTTTTAAACGAACGTCAGTTCCTTTTCTTTTTCTTTTTTTCCTCGTCTGCTTCTTATTTTAGCTATTCGCAAGCCTGAGGGCGCGTGTTGCGATTCCTTTATGTTTTATCAATATTCGCGAAGAAGCCCGTCGTTGCTCTCCTTCGTCGATTTTTGCATTACCTATCAGCTATATCGAGTCAAAGGTAACAAATTGACCGTGTGGACGATGCTCGTCCATTTTTTCTGTGAAAAAAAAAACCGCGAAATTTTAGGATTCTCTTCCGCACGGAAACCGACCAAACAACCGAGAAAGAGAAAACTGATAACGATGATGGTAAGAATGGAGAGAATGCATTTTACCATACGAAAATATTGTAAGTGTGAAGCATTATTGCTAACTCTATACATATGTATGTATGGTTTTTTCGATCGTACGAATAGAAACAGTTTCCGAAATACACAATCTCTTACAAAGTAATTTTGGCTGGAATTTGAACTCAAGACACGAGATAAAGAGAGAGAGAGGGTAGTGAAAGAAAGAATGAGGGAGAGGAAGAGAAACATTTTCAACGCTTGGAATTGTCCGAGTTGCGAACGGCATTGTTTTTTCTGTGTAAAAGCGAGCAAGTCTTATGAAAACTTTGTAAGCTTCCTAATAAAATAGCATTTAATCGATAAACTAGCACGTATACGCATATGTTTCTCATTTCTGTTTAATAGCTATACCCTTTTAGCTTCGCCTACGAACGTATTGTTGCTTGCCACGAGAATACTTTCTTCGATTTGTTGGCACGATCGTTGTCGAACAAAAGACACACGGTACGACGATTCTCCCGATTAATTCCTTGGAATTTATTTCAAACTCAATCGTAAGTCAAGGTTTGATTCTGTAATTTTGATCAAAATGTGCTCCATTTGAATTCCAAGTACATGCAACTGAACTGCAAAAGAAGAAGTTCATTTTGGATTATAAAATTGGAAATTCGATTTTCAGCGTCTTCGAAATTGCATAGCTTAAATATACAGAGTGTCCACCTAACTCTTCCGCGCTTGAATATTTTTTGATTTGTCACGATACACAGAAATGTCTCGGAAAAATGTTACGATATTTCAAGGTGAAAATTCGATTGTCAGGATGATTATCTCTGTGAAACTTGCTAATAGCAATGTTTCCTTAAATTTAAATAAACATGTACCGCGCCCCACGTCCCATGACCTCGAAGTGACTTGGGTCGAAAATAACTGACTGATGTGGCAATTCGAGGAAAATAAATTAGGATGTATGTGAATGAATGTGACGATCGGTGAACGCAAGCAACGCAAGACGCGGTCAGGTGAAACAACCCCCATCCCTGTTTCCTTTCATTTATAATGTGCACGTATTATTGCTCCGGAGCGTATCGACCAAATACATCCCCACCTCTATCCCCTTCGTTGTATAGATTGTCATCCGTGTTAACACGATACAGCTGATCTTCGATAAACGTAACTGTCGTCGTCGCCGTAGGTCGAGGAGGACAACTATGGATCGAACGAGTTCTCACGGTTCCAACCCATCCGCGATGGGCAAACAATTAGAAAAACTACCACCTTTTAAATTATGCTTTTCCAAAGATAGATTAATTGGCAAATCGAACATACGTGTATCGAAAATCAACGGTATAGTTTATACGATTTTTAAAACGTATCGCTTTCCTATCGCGTGGAGCAAAAAAAATCTATTTACTAACAAATTATTATTTATTATTATAAAAACTATGATATCGATTAGATAGTGTGTTAAAATTACAGGAGAATCGATCACACCAAAATTTTACTCGAAGGAATACGAAAATGGAGCGAACAATTTCAACACGGTTCGTACGTTCGAGAAAAGTACGGAAGAGCAGGAAAACGGTGGCAATTGTAGTAGACGGCCACCAGTTTTACTTAGCAGCAACGCGTAATTTAAATCTTATGAAAACAAGGCTCTTCGTTTCTCTTTATTCTATTTTAATCGATCAATGATTCCGATTTCAGGTACGGCTGGTGGCACGAACGAGGATTGCAGCCGCTTCGATCTCGATTCGATTTCCATAAAAAAACGTCCGATTTAGTCAATTTCGGGACAAACGTGCGAAACGAGAAACGGAAGATCGAAAATTAAGAGAGTCGAAGTAGTGACGTATGCATATAAATATTGCCAGAGACAAATTCCTTTGTTTATTTATTAGATTTTTTTAGTTAAAAGCTATACGTACGTACATTCGTTAAAACGTAAACGAAACAACTTGTAATAAATAGAAACAGGGTGAGTAGAAATGAAAATAAATTTTCCGGCTTGGAATCGACCGGATTGAAGTCTCTAAGGAAGCAGTTGTGGTTACGCAAAATTTTAAAACAATAACAATTGGGAAAAGCATAGCAGCGCCGATTGGATGGTTTAGAATTTAAGTAAGTAATGTTAAACAGTTGGCGCGCACGATCGATCCCTCAATTTCCCGCCGTCTCGAGATCATTGAACCGTCAACCAATCGGATAAGAGACCAAGGGAATAGATCGAATGGTCGCGAATGATTCGAGCAATTGGGATTCGTCGCTAACGATTGTTTTCCATGCGTGGAACCAGTGGCGATTGAAAAAAGGTTACGGTGACCGGATTCCGCCAAAAATGAATTCTGTCGTGGCGGAACACACGAGGCTCAACGAACACTGTCTCGAGGATTCCAAAGAATTTTCGCCTCCCGAAAGGTAATCTTATTTTACTGCAATTCCCCGCCTTCGAAACAAAACTACCCAGTTTTTCGTAATCATCGTATACGTCTCTCTTACCTGTTGCTCAGGGTGAAGCAGGTGCATATTTCGCGCCCACAGGTAAGGTTAAGAACCTTTCCCAGTGAATAATTCTTGCGAAATCTATTCGCAAGATATAACAAATTTTCTTCCTTTTCATCGAAAAGATCAAAATTCGTTCATGGTTTGTTTGTCACTCCAGTACTCCAAGTCCATAAATGACAAAATCACCAACGAAAAATATCGAAATCACTTTTTTTCCCAATTACGTTCTTCGACCGGTTGCTCTACCACAAAAAACTATTTTTTCTCTTCATTCGGAAAATTAATAAACTGTCGGTCGGGGAATTAGTTGAATCAACGTAATTTCTTCTATGTTTCGATTCTTTGTAGTTTTTTTTTTAGTAAGATAGTGGGAAGATCGTGTTCTTTGATTTATAAGTATAATTACTAAATTATCAAACTCACAAATATTTCGTTAAAAATATCCAGTTAATAGCTATACTAATTCCGTTGTTACCGCACCATATCTTTTAAATTGTTCTCCTTTAGTGATTTTCAGTAACTGTGAGTTGTGTTAATCATGTTCAATTACTTGTATGATTATTTATACTAATTAGATCCAAATACAGATGTTTACTAAAAACTGCTTAGTGTATATTGTAGTCGATATGGATTACCTGTTTTTTTTTTTTTTTTTTTTTTTTTTTTTTTTTATCTATTTGTAATTAGAAATTCTATTTATGTTCAGTTTGACAGTGATCTTTGACCTACAAATATCAAGCTATTTACGATCTAAGTCAAACATAATTTTTCCTATATGCCAATCTGTAGGTTTCTACACAATCTGTGCACTTCTGCGTGACAAAACATACTAGTCTTAAGGAAGACTTAGAATTTGCTATGTCCAAAAGATCACCTCCTTCACCCTGGTGGAACAGGTTGCCCTTTTTCTACTCTCTTTTTTATTTGATCGTACTATGCAAATGTAAGCTTGTTGGTAATTAATTTTGTATATGCAAATATATTTGACAGCAAACAACTACGCTTAGATGACAGCTGTAATAACAACTTAAACGACAGTTTGAACGGTATCTCCAAACATAGCGCAAAATGGTCGTACTCTGGTGATACGAGCCTTGTAGAACCTGAAATCTTAGAAGAAATGGGTGTCAGTATGTTAGAAGATGAAGCATCGAATTGTGAAAGTATGAAAAAATCTCATTCTTTGGAACAAACAATCTCGCCTACTATCTTGGATAACAATGGGCAATGTAAAAAGACGAATGACTCTCAAAGTCAAGAGTGCATTTATAGAGCTTCCAGCTTGGATACCACTAGTGTAGACAGGTCGGTATTTTAACTGTAAAAATTCTTTTCATCGGATTGCTTACGCGTTCATACATTTCTCAAACGTATTTTTCAAAAGTTTGGAAGCTACTAGAAGATTGGATTCCAATCCGTACGAACTGGATGAATTTGCACCGTATTCAACGATTGGAAACGAATCTGGTTATTCACCTAGGGTGGAAATAGATAATTTTATCGATACGAAAGAAACTTTTCCTAAAGACAATCTTAATGTTCCAACCAGAGAAAGTAGTCTTGAACAGTTTTATCTATGTAGGAGAAAAAGAAAACCTTTGATCCTTGGCGAAGATAAGTTTAACAAATTATCTGATGAGATGATTTTAATGATATTAAAATGGCTTCCAAAGAAATGTCTGGTAAGATTACAAATTAATAGAAATAAATAACACAAATAATTAATGGACGAAGCATATGAGTAACATCAAATATTTTATGTCCTGTTCGCCTTTCTTTTTTTTCCTATTTTTTGTCTTCTTTTCCTTTTTTCTTCTTTTCTTTTTTTCTTTTTTTCTTTTTTTCTTTTTTTCTTTTTTTTGTTAGGTACGTTCCATGTTGGTCTGTAAACGATGGTGTCAAATAGCGCGAGACGAAGCGTTATGGAGCAGGTTGGATTTAGGCAGTAAAGTCTTGAATGGAGGTACACTGGGTCATATATTGCCACGAGGTGTTCAAATACTTCGACTTGCACAAGCAGAAATTGCAGATCCTGTATTTCTTGAAAACAGTGAAGTTCTTATAGACGGTTATATTAGTAAACTGCAGTACTTTGACCTTTCGATGGCAGTGATTTCTCCAGATGGATTGGCTATGTTATTATCTAAGTGTAAATACCTTAAAAAATTATCTCTAGAAAAGTGTATAGTGAATAGATCATGTTGCAAAGCTATCAGTGATAATAATGACTTAGAAATGTTAAATTTAACGATGTGCGAGGGTATGGACATGGAATGTATCAAGGATTTGACGAAGCTTACAAAGTAAGAAAAATTATTTGCAATAGCGTCGTTGGTTAGCGAGAAATGTTTTTTAACGTGTTATTTTAATATTTTCAGTCTCAATGCTGTCAATATGGCTTGGTGCGGTTTAGATACCGATACTATGACGTTACTTTGTAAATCGTTACCTTCATCCGTTATACGTTTAAATATAGCTGGATGCAGAAAAACCATTACAGATGATAGTAAGTACAAGTTTCGTGGTTTCGAAAATTTATGTTAAATCTTGTTATCCGTCATGCTAGTTCGAATGACAGTATTTTTCTTCTTTTCCCTGGTTTCAGATGTTAAGGATTTAGTGAAAAGTTGCCCAAATATAATAGAATTAGATTTGAGCGATTGTACTATGCTTACAATGAATACTGTCCGTAATTTACTTGATTTGTCAAAATTAGAGCATCTGTCGCTAAGTCGTTGTTATGGTATACCTCCGTCGACGTACGTAACATTGGCGTATATGCCATCTTTGTTATATTTGGATGTTTTTGGTGTAATACCCGAACCAGTACTGAAATCATTACAAGTTACCTGTGGCGAAACCCAACTTAATAAGTTCATATACAGTTCCATTGCAAGACCAACCACTGGTGTCCGAAGAACAAGTATTTGGGGGCTTCGCGTTAGAGATTGAACGTAATTATTGTAACTAATTGATTTTGTACACAAATAGTGGTAAAGACCAACTAAATACCAAAGGGAACCTGAAATGTACGTGCGTGCCTTTTTACAAAATATCTTCTTAAGAAGAGACTGATTTTACAATCCTATTGAAATAAAATTAAAACAATATGCTTCTTCTATATCATTATCTTTGTCTTTCGTTCTTTCTTTTTTCTTCTTCTAAATTAAATACATTTTAAATTCGTTTCTTTGCTAGTATTTACGTAGAGTGGGTAAAAATAATTGAATGCTGAGAAAGGAAGTTGAGAGAGTATATGTATATTTGAAGACTTGCGCGTCTTCTGTATCAATGAACTCGTAAAATTCACGTAACTCGATTTGCATAGCGTGAAAAATGTAAATGTATTAAGCACGATTGTATACTACATAGAGATCGAAAGAATTACATGCACTCCTGCCCGTAAGCCACCAGACACTTGCTTATTTTGACCACAGTGATTGTTTGAATGTAAATACGTTCTTTCTGTATTGATACTTATTGTTTACCCATAAGTTACTCAATTAAATCAAGATATGCATGATTTTATACTATGACCTATATTATAAAATAAAGTTAGCATTTATATCAAATGTTAAAATTACATTATGTCAAGAACATGTACAATACATTAATTTTGTTCAAAGCATGCAAGCGTCAAGTAACTTGTAGATGGGAGTGTATATAATTTATTGAAAGAGTTAACTATGCAAATGTTGCATGTGTATATAAAGTTAAATATGACAGTATCAGCTTAATTTTAATCTCACCAGCGGTATTTTTTGAATAAATAATACTTCTAATGAAAAAATAATTTTTTTCATTTGATACGTAAAAGTTTATATTTTTAGCACTATCTTACTCTTTCTTTCCTTGCTATTCATTTTATTACAGATGCTACATCTCGTGTTAACATGTTAATTAATATTTCTTTTCAAATCAAATTTATATTTTAGTGCTTGTAATTTCTTTTATAATGTCGATGTTGGTAATAAAGAACATTTATTTTTCAAACAATAAGTAATTAATTTAAAAGAATTTAATTTTTTAAATAAATAACAATAAAAAGATATTAAATATTTATTTTAATAATTATAAGAGTACACTTGAACGTTCCTTAAATGTTTATATCGAATTATTTTAATGTGTATGTAAATATGATTATTGTAATGTAGATACAGAATCTTATAAGACAGGATACATGTACATGAACTCTTTAGTAGTACTGTTGAATGATATCGATTAAATCTGCATCCTATTTTCCACAATTTCTTATCAATTTAAAACCTACTAGTCTGGATTCCTGAGAATTTTCAATTACTATTTATTTAATCCGATAAATTCGCTAATACGAAATTGACAATATACAGTACAGCTCAAGAAACTTACTACTTAGAAATAAGCAAAAAAAAAAACAAAACTGGTAGTAAAATATTAAAGTACATATTTTAATTTTAATGATTCGTGTAAGTTTTTTAGGATTTGTAAGACTTCTGTCTCCATTAAATTGTAACCGAAGTACGTTTTAGAGCATATTCGCTGTCAGTCAAGCACTCTTATATACAAATACACGTACACACGCACACACAAATATATATATATATATATATATTATATAGAAGTGTACGTAATGTTTAATCCAGCTAGGAATTTACAACAAATATACTTCTACCTTAAAATATTTATACACGTATATTTTGTATAGAAAACAAAAAGTCAGTATTAATTACTTCCTCTCGTAACAATATCATTTACACCTTCTCCACTGTCGTTTACTAATAATTGATTTCTCAATAAAATATCGCTTGCAACATTTTATGCAATTACGGTAATTAATTAAGCCGTCGCTATGGTAGTTGTGTCCGATGATGATTCGACTGCCGTCTTGGATTTTATAGGCTGAATCTCTATTTCTTTTTCAGTGGCGTAAATCGATTTCGCCTCTTGCTTTTCTTGTTCGCTCTGCCATTGAACCTATACAAATCCCAAATAGAAACAAATATTATAAATAATTTCTAAACATTATAAAAAAGTGAGAACGGTGAAAAGTAATTATATATCACCTTTTGCTTGTGTTGCTTAACAGCCTCATTACACTTATCTATAACCATTTGTTCCGTTAATACACCATCTTCGGAAGCATAAGCTGCTGCTTGCCAGGTGACGCCTAATTTCGCTAGTTCCCTTCCAGACATTCCTTCGGTTATTTCGGCTATTTTACTACAAAGCGCGTTATAATCAAATTGTGCAACTTTTAATCTTTTATTGCCCTCGATCGCTGGTTGAAGAACGAATTTGTCGAAATAAAGTCGAACTAGACGTTCACGTTCTGCCCGACCTGGTAGGTGAAACTCTACCATTTCATCTAATCTATCGTTTACAGCCCAATCGAATTGTTCTGGAGTGTTTGAAGCGAGAATCAACATGAATTTGTTGCTCTGCTCACCAGTTCTGTAGAGGAACGCGTTTAACATGGCTCTCAAATCTTCTGAAATATGCTCACTCGATCGCTTCCTTAAAAAGGCATCCGCTTCGTCGATGAAAAGCAAAAGACCTTTCCTGGATGTTGCTGCCCAGTCGAAAACTTTATGAATAGCGGTAACACCATCTCGACCCAATGGTGCCAAATCACCACCAGTCACGATCGCGTAGTCCATACCCGAGTGTTCCGCTAACTTCTTTGCGAACATTGTTTTACCCGTCCCAGGAGGGCCATGCATCAATATATTTCTATACATCCCGCGATTTTGTTTCGTATTCTTCGTAGCTATCGCGATATCGCGTAATCTTTCTTCGAGCTTTGGTGCTAAAACAACACCGGATAAAGCATCGGTTTGCTTAGCTTTTAATCTCTTTGTCGCTTGGATAGGATGCTGCAACGTATCCAATACTGTAAATCTAGAAGTTTCTCGAACGAGAGACGGTTTTCCTAGCCGCGATTCTATGTATCGCGCAGCGACGCCCGTTGTACCTTTCGCGGTATATACTCCGAAAGCCAACAAAGACAAGCCACCAGCTGCAGCGATAACTTTATCCCAGTCTTGAAGAAAAGCTGTGAGCCCAGTGCCTAATACCGAACCGGCGGTTCTGAAATTAATATTCAATAAATATCATTCGATACATTCAACTCCGCTATCGTATCGACGCCCAAATTGTTTTTTCACTCACTTTATCGACTCCAAAACTGTTACTCGTTTTTCGGACGCTTTCACCCTAATTTGCTCTATATTCAGATCTTGATTTTCTCTGTCTATTTTTGCTTTTGCTTTAACCTCTGCTTCCAACTTTTTCATTTCATTTCTGTGTCTCAATTCCATTTCATGTTCTATCGTGGCTTTCCTCATTGCTTCTTGTTTCGCCACTGATTCTTCCTGCCTCCTCAAATTTTCGTCATTCATTCTCTGTTGTTGTATCAGTTGGTCATCGTATCGCTTTCTCGCTAATTGATCTTGATATTGAGCTCTCATTTGATGTTGTTTAGTTTCTTCTTGCAAGACTTTTCTCCTTTCCTCCCCATCAATACGTTTTTGTTCTACTTTCATTTGCTCTATGCTAGCTTCATACTTTTTTACTTCCGCTTGTCTTTCCATTTGTTTGGTAGTTTCTTGCAGTTTAGATAGCTCTAAAGCCTCTTTGGCATGCACTATAAAAACAAGAAGAGAATAAGAATTTCGTTCGAGATACGCTAAACAAAATGCAAAAACTCAAATAACTTACGTTACAAAATTTTTTATTTTACGCATCAATGTAACGTAATTATTAGAAAAATAAAAAAAATAAAGGAAAGAAATTATAGAATGATTGAGAAATGAAAAATTATTAATAAAAGCATTGCGAGTTGCGTAAAATTTTACCGCTTCGTAACTATTTTCATTGATGAAAATAATTTCTGAAGACGGTATTCGATAATGAATCATTGCATCATCATAGAATTAGACTATTATCGGAGTATCATGTTATACAGAACATGAGGTCCTTAACCTAGGAAATCGTTGTTTGCTTACGTAACCTCGCGTAACAATATTTAATCGAAAGAAAAAATGAAAGTAACCGATCGTACAAGATTTTTCGAGCTCCTTGGCAGCTGTTGCTGCTCTTTCTAAAGCACTCGAGTCAAATCGATACGGTTCCATTTGAGAAATTCTAGGCGGTGGTGCACGATCATCTCCACCTCCAGCCCCATCGGATGCCGGTGGTTGTACAAATTGCGAAAAGTCTTGCGGTTGTGCATTACGGTACCCAAAAAGCCACGACATGGTTTACTGTACTTCAAAGTGCTGTTATAACAGTTAGCCGACTAAGTCGATGGTACTCGTGTCTATTAACCTTCCTGTTTTTACTATCACGAGGAATTCCCACGTGCGCTGCCAGCGTGAAAACTGAAACAAGTGGATTGTGGACCCATTTATCTTTCTTAAAACCTTATCTGAACAATGAAACGGACGGAAATGGAAAGTCCAAATTATATGTACCTTACATCACATCAGTTTACATATTTTGAGTAAATTTGTTTCTATATGATAATCTGTATAATAACGAACGATAAATAAATAAATGACATTTAAAAGTAGCTAAAAAATTCAAAAGTAGAAATTTGGATATTTAAGAATATTATTTATATCTTTGTTATTTTCTACTGCAACGCATTTCATAATAATTGATATATATTCTTCCAATTTTATTTCAAACTAGAAACACTCGTTATTCAAAAATAATCATATATAATTCAAATAATAATATCATGTTATGTATATTATACATGCGTATGTATTCCGAATTCCAATCTTATTGTTATTCCAAGTACGTATATAATCTAATTTAGTATATTATAATATAATAATTTGCCCATTGCTTATTGCTTTGAATTGTTTTTCATGCAAGATACATATTATAGGGTTTTTTTTCTTATCAAATGGTATAGCTAGAATCAATTAAAATTGCATTATTATTAATAAATAAATAAACATATAAATTCTATTCGGAAATTATAAAGTTCACATTCTTTTTATTAGGTTATAGTTATTTGAATTTGAAACGGAAGCGTGTATGTAACTGCTAAACCGATGTAACATTAAATTTTCGAAAGAAAAGATTCTGCTCCGTGCTCCGTGTATGAATCAATTTGGTTAAAGGAACGTCGAAAGCTTGGATTTTTGACCGCCATACGATAGTATGTCCGTCGTACTACAATAGTGGAAGGTTGATCGTAATAAAGGTTGTAAAATATTTTATAGAAATCGTTTGATCGGCGATTTAATAAGAAAATGTAAAGTTTTAGTCGAAATTTTTCTCTAATAAATTAAAAAATATGTAAATAACTCGGAAGACGATAATTAATATGTATTACGTAGTAGTTGCTACGTCGATAATGTCGTCGACTATAACGCAGCAAGGTTCCGGTAATCCAGTGAATGTGCTCTTTTCAAACATGGAGAGGTTATTTGTTTGAAATAATATGTGGGAATTAAGAAATCGGAGTGTAATCATTTTAGTAAGTGTGTTGAGTGGGTGCGTGTTTCTATACAGCGTTTGGGGACCGATTTTTATTCTTACCATTTCATTGTTTCTTACGATTTATGCGTGCTATTTTTTAATTATCAACGACAGCTTATTGTCGCCGCACGCGTTCCTTTTACTGGATTACTGCAAACACATTTCTTTCGAAGTTCGTACGAGTTTCGGAACCGTCATCGATCACGTATACCGGTACATCCGACAATTTTTTGAGGCTGCTATTCGCCGTTTTCGAAAACGATATCTAACCCAAAGACGACCCTACTCTAGGATGGAAAGACGACGAGGATCGAATTATCAGCTTAGTACCGATCCTTATCCAACTAGGAAAAGTTCTTCCCATTTTGTATCGATCACGCAGCTTAGCCCGATTCCAAAGAATTTACAAAAAGCCAATGTGTCAAACGATATCAGTTCGAAAATTTATTTTTATCCTAATTCCGAACATTCGTCGTACGATCACGATTCCTTTGTTGCCAAACGTACTTCGACACCAATGTTGTCAAGAAATAAAGAGGAATTAGAAAATGAAATGTACAAGTTGTCACCTGCTGGTCAAGTATTATCGAAGAGACCGTCTCCTCTGTATGGACAGAATCAGGTTTTGATGCAGGTAGAAAATTCAACGTATTTTGATGCCGAAGGTTCTTCGTGGGATTCCAAAGTAGATACAAAAGTAGGAGAAAGAAAAGATATTCAAACAGCTACCGGGCCTCTCTTAGCATCGACTAGATACAACATCGATCCTAAGTAAGTAGCCTAAATTACCTTAATCGATCGTAGATATCGGCAGCTCTATGGGAGTACAGAAATTTGTAATATAATTGCAGAGTATACAATGACGTAACCTCTCCAGGACTTACGGCTCGATTGACCAAATATGCTACCGAAGCAAGCAACAAATTGGCTCATCAATCCAAATATCGGGTAGGACAATTTCCAAAAGTAAATCTCCATGCTAGTTCAGTTCCATTGATAAACGTGAAGTCTATGAAAACAAGGACACAGGCGACAGTTAGAGTAGCACCGTCTCATACCATACGATATTCTCCACCGTCGAAGCAAAATATTTTGTCGAATGTGCGTCACTCTGACAATAGTTATTCCTCGCCTAGCGTCGCCCAAGCTCTAAGAGAGATATCGCTAAAAAGACACGCTTCGAGGGAAGATGTCGCTTTCGACCCGGCAAAGAAACAACGAAGAGACATCGTTGCTAGTAAGGAATTTGAGGTACAGAATGAAACAAAACAGAAAAGGAGCAGAGATGAATTCATGAAATCCGAAGAAGATATTTCTCCCCAAAGTAATAAAATTGTTCGACCCACGAAACGTACTAAAACACCGTCGTGTTACGATATTATAAATTCACTCAGTTCTAGCAAGCACGTTGTTTCCGGCGTCAAAAGGAAAGCTAGTAAGTAGTAGGTCGAAATAATTTGCAATCTTGTAATGGTAACGATAACGACAACGATAAAATACTTGGATTTGTTTTACATTTGGCTTGTTTATTTTAGGAGATTTTTCACGAAGCGGAACCCCAGATTTTGAAAAGCATTTTAAATCTTTGGAATGTGTTCAAAGTGCTAGTACGGAAACGATAGCACAAGTTCCAAGCACAAGCCCAAAATATCCTGACTACGAGTTAACGGAGAGAAGAAATAATTCAAATGCGTGTAACTCTGTCGATAAGCCACAAGAGCATTCACCCTTGAAGGGAATTTTAAAAGCAAAAGGACATTTTAATGATAGAAGCGTAGAAAATGAACCAGACCACAAACACGGAAAACCTTTGAACGCGCAGAATAGCGATAAAGATTTTTCGGTAGAATCGATCGAGTCTATCGAATCGGCCAAGTTAACGCACAAGTTATTTATGAGGGCAGAACCGGCAAGAAACGAGAAATTACGGATGTTAGTCGAAGAGCAGGGTAATATACGAGCAAAGTTTACTACCGACGATGTGGAAGAGATAAAGAAGGAAGATATTACAGACATGAGGCAAACGAGCATGAAAGCAAGACTTCAAAGCATGTTCGATGCCATATCTGGTAAAGGTAAGGAAATTCTTAAGTTTTTAAGT
Source organism: Bombus pascuorum (assembly GCF_905332965.1). Classification (NCBI taxonomy): domain Eukaryota; kingdom Metazoa; phylum Arthropoda; class Insecta; order Hymenoptera; family Apidae; genus Bombus; species Bombus pascuorum. The sequence goes on along the minus strand of NC_083488.1, from coordinate 725,525 downwards.
TAGAATTTTTAATTTACGAATATTCGTTCTTGTTTCCAGCCGCCAGTCGGATTAATCCAGACGTGGTGATTCAAGCGGAAGAAGTAAATGCCATCAAATCTGTTGCATGTACTGTCACTTGTGCGACCCTTAATTCTTCAACTACCACTACGAATGTCAATACCACACCCATTTCCACATCGGCTGTGGCACCTAGTCTTGGTAGCAGCGAATCAAATACAAAGTCACCAAAGTACGTGGCTTTTAATTTACCAGCCAAAAATACTTCCTCGAATGCGAACGTTCAGTTTGCCGATACGTCTGAGAGGAAAATCGAAAACGTTTTAACTTCCGTGACAGATAAAACGATCGATTCTACTCCTGGGGTTACGTTTTCGACTACGAAATCTGAAATCGTATCTCAACCTGTTGTTTCGGTCTCAAGCACGACTAGTTCGACAAGTTTGAACGTACAAAATTTCGATTCTAACAAATCGACTACGATCGCATCGACAACAAGTACTTCGTCGATGAGTACCACGTTCATGTTCGATACCGTGTCTGCCAATAATAAAACCCCGTTACTCGCTGTTCCCGCAACAACTAGCATTTTTGGGACAGTTACCACTGCTGCGCCAATACCTTCGGGAATTTCCATGAGTACGACTACGACTGCGGTAAACGCTAAGAACGAGCCGAGCGAAAGCAACTCAAGGACAAACGTTTCGCAAGTTGCAACAATTTGTTCGTCGAGTGTGAACGTATCGATCGGAAATACGAAAGGCGGTATGATCTTCACATCGCCGCACACAAATCTAATAAATTCGAGCAGTGTCGCGGGAAAGAGAGAACAGAATACGGGATTTACATCGATCGACACGAAAGCAAACGTTATGCCATTCACGAGTGTCGCGAATATTACTGGCTCGAACGACGCATTGAGTAAAAAATCGAACGCGAACGTATCGACGCCGATGTTCATATTTGGAAGCAAAACCAACAATCCACCGACAACGTCCACCAAGACCGAAGGATTCGTATTTGGGTCAGCAGGGAATGCGTCGGAAAATAGCGAAAAGTTTGGAGCTTCGACGAGTACGTCTCGGCAGGCTTCGATGATTCCTAACGCAGCGACGTCTTCGATCAATGGTAATATTGGCACGCAAGCTAATAGCGTTACAAATGCAAGCTCGGCCAATACCGGTTTCGAAGCAAACGCAAAAGTTAGCTTACCTACTTTTGGATCATCGACAAGCTCGACCTTTGCGTCGCATCCTTCGTCCAGTTCGTCCGTAAACGATAACAAAGCTGGCTTTTCTTTCGGTAAAGCATCGATGACTACAAATACAGCGACCGGTACCTCGAACGTAGGTCCATTCGCCGTTGCGAACAATAATTTGCCTTCGAGCTTTGGAGCTACGTCGTCGACGTCGACGGCGTCGACGATCAATAGTAGTATGGCTCAGATCGCTCCGAATACCGGCTCGATATTTACTAACTCGTCGTCCGCTCCGTCGATCTTCGGGACAACGACAGTGAGTAATCAGCCAGTTTTTGGTACGTCTTCTAACTTAAGCGCCAGCACAGCTACCTTCACTCTGCCGAAGAGCACGACCACGTCAGTTTTTGGTTCTAACGTTGCCACTACTTCCGCTGGATTCGCATCCACGAATTCGATGCCAATCTTCTCGGGCATACCCGGTGGATCATCCATGGGAGCGATAAGCACAACTTCCATTCCGATGTTCGGTTCTAGCGCGAGTACATCCACATCCGGAATAAACACCAGCGGAACAAGCAACGTCGGTAGTAACTTGTTCTCGAGCGCGAATTTGACCACCTCGATATCTATGTTTTCTACGACGAGCAATATCTTTGGCCAGGCGAATTCGGCAACAGGTACGAGTTTCAAAAGCAGTACGGGAGTGTTTGGAAACAACAGCGGTTCGACGTTATTCGGTTCCACGCAAACAACTACGTCATCGACGTTCAGCGCTGCAAATGTTCCCAGCAATTCGACCGCTCCCACCTTTGGTTCTACCAACATTCCCGTGAGCAACGCATCCGTCCCAGTTTTTGGCGCTACAACTACCGGTACCCCCGACTTTGCCTCGCAAAATCAAAATAAGGAGAATCCAGGAGCGCAAACTTCTACCTCGCAAAGCTTTGGTATAACCTCGATATTCAGAGGCGACAATACCGGTGGTACTCCCGTGTTTGGAGCCGCGAACGGTGCTGCCAGTCATTTTAATTCTCCCGTGTCGAATAACACGTTCGCCGGGCAAAACGTCCCTATCTCGTCGAACCCTACGTTCGCCATGGGAACCGCACCCACAGCAAACGGTCCACCAGCCTTTAGCGACAGCAACAAGGTATCACCGTTCGGAGCACAAGCTTCTTCCACCTTTGGGTCTCCCAACGTGTCCTCTACTCCCACATTTGGAAATGCTAATATAAACAAAAGCAACACGCCTGGATTATTCACCTTTGGAGCAAGCCAAACACCACCGCAACAGAACGCTACCACGTTTGCCTTTGGCAGCAATAGCAATACTTCCGCTTCTGCACCTTTCCAGTTTGGCACGGCAACTTCGAATTCAGGTGAAAACGATTTTCCATCTTTCTTACTACTTTGATTACGCTAATATCTTGCCGTATACTCGGTTATACGTTTCGATTAATACGTTTTAAACGATTCAGGTACAGGATTTAATTTCTCCGCTCCAACGACAACTCCATCCATCAACTTTGGCACAACTAATTCCACAACGACGTTCAATGCTTCGACACCTGGTATGTTCAGTATCGGAAGCGGCTCTACCGCCTCAAGATCCAGAAATTCACGGACTAGAAAACTAAGATGATGGAGAATGTAAATCTCTCTAGCATCTTTCCGGATATTCTTCGTCGAAATATATATATATATATAGCGTCATTTGATTTTTTAATACCGTTATTCTGTAATTCTAGCATCGTAATTCGACAGAATCTTGTCAAAAAACGATGTCCCTCAAATTCATGCAACTCTATTACACTGACGACAGAATTATAGAATAGAATCGACATTTTAACGTTACAGTTTTCACCATCGTTGATCTTATCCATCTTGTACATACGAAAAATGTTAAAGCGGGTCTTTATGTGTCACTGTGTTAAAGTCTGCTTAAGTTACATTACGTGTAATGCACATGCATATATATATATATATATGTATATACATATATATATATACACGTACAGATATATAGAAGAATAAAATGCGTGATTGTTTTATTAAGGAAAATCGAATACCTATTACAAGCGTGTTTGCTCATGGAACATTGTATATTTAACTTTTAACGTTCATCGATTTATAAATCGTCGAGCTAATTACTCTTTATCTGCTAACTTCTTACCAAGAATCGAGTTTTGATAAACGTTAAAGGTTCTTCAAATTTATACGAGTGGCATTTATACTATATCCGGCTACCAAAATGTTTTGGACATACGATATTTAAATATTGTAAATTTTCTTGCTTTTTGTTCTGTTCTTTTCTTTTTAAACATTTTCTTTTGTATTTTTGTTTTTTTACACAAACAAAAAGATTCGTGTGACGAAAACGCTTCGTGTTTCAAAATAAGTTACCAATTTCCAGATATCCAACATTTCGATAAACATATTTTTTGTTTTGTACGTGACGACATCGTTAATCGCAATAGTTTATTTCGTTTTTATTTCTCATAATACTTTTGTCCCTTTTCCTTTTTTCTTGATACGATAGCTACTTCGGAGATACAGAAATAAGACTTATAGGTGTGTAAACGGAGATCATTTTCGTCTTCTTTATTCGATACAAAGGAAAAAGTAAAACAATCGTAGAAGAGAATGGGCGAAGAAGAAGTAAAAGGGCAACAAAGAGTATTAACGCTCGCCGACAAATTGGTGTAAGTACGTCGAATAAAAAAGTAAGTGAAACGTCCAAGACGTTTATGATCGAACGATTGTATCTTACGATCGAGGAGAACAAAATACTCGATCGATATGTGAAAGTAACGCGATAGGGAGGCAACGGAACACACAGGCGCGGCTCTCTATGCCATGTAAGAAATGCGTAATTATTTTTTTCTACATTTTCAGTCAGATATATCATCTCCGTAAGGAAACGTTGTAAACTTTGAAAATTGTCAGAAATACGAATACCAATAGTGCTGGAGAAATACATTTTACACTTGCGATGTGGTTTTCCCTTTGTCCTTGGTTGTTTATATGTACATATGTATGTATACCGATACATAATTCCACTGTGTATTCGCTACGTTTCGGTTTCGTAGTTTATAGCGTTAGTCGAATTTCACTGTAAAAGGTTCGTTCGTTAAAAATCGTGCCGATATATGCCTATGACCTGTATCTTGTGCCTCTGGTATATGTTTCAAAATAAGGTAACATAAAATCTATCCGATAATGTCGTTAAAATTATTATAAGTACGAACGGTACGTCGATGCTTGTCACGATATCCCAATAACTGCTCTACGTTTGTATTACAAAAACAAATAATAATTCTAGTACAAGAATTTAGTAGCAATGTTATTCGCGGCTAATATTAAGAGCGTTCCGACGCGAAATTGTATCGCCCATACAAATTCCGTTGGAAATGTCGTTTTAGATTTGGTGGTAAGCCAAAGCGGTGAAAAAGTCTAATCGAATTTCATTGGTACTTAACGAAGAGAAGTAGGGTGAGGAGGGGGGGGGGAGACAGAGAGGGGCAGAAATTCGGAATGAAAGAGCAATTGAAAAAAGAAGAAGAAGAAAGGAACGACGAAGGGAGAAGAGACACGAAAGGAAGAAACGTCGAGTATCGTAAATTGTATCGATATCGTTAAATGGTTAGCGATCGGTAAAAAAGATCGAACAGAAAAGTAAAGGCGCGCGCGGTCGAACGAGGAAGAAAGCATGGTGGAGAGCGAGCGTGCGAGGAAGAAACCGAGGAAGTAACGCGTGAGTTACGTCACGCGCGTTCCGTGAAACTCTAGCCAGGATTGGTCAAACGAGCGGGTTTGTTTGCGAGCCAACCTATCATAGAGCTCGTTAGACGGGAAGGATGTTTGTACGGTCGCCTGGAGGCGCAGCCATGTTGGGAACATTAGAAGGGAACCAACACCACAACCAGAAAGACGGGAACATCTAGGTTCGGCAGCGGCGTGTCTTAACACCTTAACACCACCACCATGGCTGACCCGGAAAAACAGCCCGAACAACCAAAGGCTGGCCAGCAGAAGCTGATCATCGGTAAGCGAGTCGTGCATGTACCTTAAATATCGTGTCGCGTTTAGTTTACCGGTATGATAATCAACTAGAACGAGAGCGTGTTGGTTTCTGCGACGATCGCTCGCATGTAATAATGGCGTCTATGAGAGCAGCAGACGTTCAGCCATGTGGCATGCGTCCGGCAAGCCGGTTACCGTTCCTCTTTATCTTATCCACATTTTCTCCAATTTTTTCCATAGAAGATTATCGAATTTTCAATACGTTTATTTCTCTTTCGTCCCTCCTCGCTCCCTCTTTCTATAGTTCTTCCCTCCTTCTCTCTCTCTCTCTCTCCCTCTCTTTCTTTCTTTCCGAAACGGAATAGCTTACACGCGCTTATCGAACATCGAGTTTTATGAAATTTCTCTTCAATTCAAACACGATGAAAAAAAAAAAAACGGAGTAGTATAGAAACGTGCAGGTTAGAATGCCTGCATTTTTTTTCTTTTTCTTTCCGTTTTCTTGTTTTTCTTTACTCCATCTTACTTCGGTTCGTTATCCCTCTTTATTTCACCCTGCGATTTACGTTCACATCATAACCTTAACCCGTGTATCGAACAAATAAAATATATAATGTATAATTCGTAGTTCGTAGTTACGTCATAGTTACATGCAGTGGTAATTTCTGGAAATTTCCCTACTGCCTTTCTCGTACGTTTTCAACGTTTTTTTCGTAAATCGACCTAAACACTAGTTGGGTTACGTAAGTTTCGGTATACCTATTCGTTAATGTTCGCTTCCGTTCGAACGATTCGTTTTCGGAACGGACTTGAGCGCGCTGCCATCGTCAGCTTCCACTTTAGATTCGCTTCGCGGAAACTTATTTTCTTCGAATGAAAAACGAAATAGGAGCGAAACTGCATTTTCAGTTGAAGTTTAGAAACGTCGGCTCTTTACAGATCGCTGTTCGTTTCCATTTAGAACTGGATATTCTCGTTCGTTGATACGATTCGAAGGAAAATTGAAATGTTAACGGGCAAAAGTCCAAGAAACTGTTACCCAAGGAAATTCCAAAATTCCAACGTATTGTTTACCCTGCTGCGAACGATCGGTAACGCGGGCTGTTTGCTATATAAACATGGAATTATCCTAAGAATAATTGGCTTTTGATTACGAACACGTCGCAACAGTTAGTAAATATAAATATTTCTCGCGAATGGTAAATACTTGTTGCAAAGAGGATACAAGCTGAACAGTATACGTGCCTCGATTTTACCATTAGATCAGTGGTGCGTTTATTCGGAGCGGACCAGGCATTTTTAATATATCGCCATTGATTTTGATTTTCACGCTGTCGTTTTATCAATTTCGATATTTAACACGTACCGTCTGCTCCGGTTTCCGTCTTTTCGAACAAACCGAATCGCCGGATTTCCGAGAAATGGCTTGATTGATTTGTTTATCGACTAACGCGACGCGTAAGGTTCTGTGCTAGATATTTAATTAATACTATTTTGTTTTTGTCGGGTTTCAGCTAACAAAGTGACCGGGACTGTAAAGTGGTTTAACGTGAAGAGTGGGTACGGATTCATCAACAGGTTAGTAGTAACGATTTACCGTTTTTCATTTTTGTTTTTGTTTTTTTTCTCTTTTTGATCGATCGTATCGAGAAGATTTGAATTTCTAAATTTCCGAACTCGGAATGGTTGGCGAAGCTTCCCCAGCGCGGGTTCGTTCTCAAGCTCGATCCAAACGTTCTAACATTGGCGAAATAGACGCTTGCTTCGACACGTGCATCGCCAAATCACATTCGTTCGTCCACGGTTCCTCCTTTATCTTTGGCTATTTCTAGCATTTTCCTATCCTCATCCCCACCTTAGTCCATGGCACTCCACCCCACTCTATGCTACTTCTTTTCTAGTTCCTTTTCATTCTCTTCCTTTCCCTTCTTCGCGCCACTATACATATACCATATACACATGTGCGTACGCGTGTATGTATATAAGTAGCTATCGGACGCGCTATGCCTTTGCACAGTGGCCAAAGCATCGTTGGTTTTCGCGCAACGCACCGATTTTCGTTGTGACGCGAGTTTACCGTAGGTCAGAGAAAAGTAAATAGTCGGACATTTTTTTCCCGATCGAATCACCACCGCTCATTCGCACCGTTGTTCGCGCCGTTTGCGCGGATTCGATGGTATCGTTTCAATTACACGGTGGTAGAGAAAACGACTGTCTGGATACCCATTGGACCACACATGGAAATGCTTTCCGTTTGATCCATGTTCTCAGACGCACAACACATTTTCGTCGAATCGCGAACAAACTCGTCTCCTCTTCGACAATTCGATCGTTTAACGACGAACCGTTTGATTTGTTTCAGGAACGACACCAAGGAGGATGTATTTGTTCATCAAGTGAGTAGTACATTTATCTTGCTAGTGGTTGAAAGGAACGAGCCACGATTGGATTTGGAATATGCAAATGGTTGATCACGATGATAATTTTCTGCTCTTATAGTCAGCCATCGTGAAGAACAACCCAAGGAAGGCTGTGCGCAGTGTCGGCGACGGTGAAGTGGTCGAATTTGACGTGGTAATAGGTGAGAAGGGTCATGAAGCGGCCAACGTTACCGGTCCATCCGGGGAAGCAGTAAAAGGTTCGCCTTATGCTGCCGATAGGCGACGTGGGTATCGCGGAGGTCATTGGTACATCAGTCAAAGACGTGGAAACACTCGACCTCAACGTAGACCTCGAGAAGGTCAAGACGGTTACGAAACCGGTGAGTAAAAGGCGGATAATAATGTTGTCTTTTGTTGTTGAGTTTCAAATGGAACGAAGGAAGGTAGGAGAAAAAACGTGTTTGCTCACTGTTGGTTCCAGGTGAGGGTAAGACCGGGGACGAAGCGAATGTCGGCGAGGGAGGCGGTCAGCAACGACGTTACAGGGTTCGACGACAATACGATGGTTACTATCGTGGATCGCGCCGTTCTGGCCCATCGGCGCAACAACAAGGAGATAACACCGGCGACGGTGGCGAACAAGGTGGCGAGACTGGCGGGGACGGAGGCGTGCCACGTGGTGGCGGACGTGGACGCGGAGGACCCTCTCGTCGTTACTTCCGTCGTAATTTCCGCGGGGGAAGAGGTGGCGGACCACCGCGTCGTCCTCGTAGCCAGGACGGCCAAGTAAAAGTCCGTAACGATTACCTTCTTACCTAATCTGTTTTTCTAGCGACTTTTCCGATATCGAATCTATCCTTCGGTCTTTGCTTTCTATCGCTCCATTTAGCGTGAAATTATCATTGTTTCTCGTTGAATCGTTTCTTAACTCCTCTAGTCTACTCGATCTAGCTCTCGCTCGTTCTATCGTCGTACGTTTCGAACGTCGATTATCGGAGAATCGGCCGAGGAATAACGCGACGCCACGAAAATCATCGTCTAGCGTTTCACTCAGCTTAGTAATTCGATAATCCTGCATGGTAGATTCCGTTATCGATTTCGACTTCGATCCCGGCAACGTGGTCGTTGTCGTTTGTCGTCGTCGTCGTCGTTGTCGATTCGATAAAAACCTTTCAATCTCCCTGTTAGATATCACGTGAAAAATTCGTGATAGATTTAGAGTCATTCTATATACTTTGAAAATCATTCGATGCGCTATCGTTATCATTCTCATTAATTATACATCAAGAATTATTTTCAGCTCGAAATTTTTCCTATACGATTTTTCGTTTATCGAGTCGTTATTTCGAAACGACTTTAAAAAGCGATAACTCCAGTATGAACTCGGTTATATGGATCGATTAGAAAGCTAGCCCGGAGATTTCGCATTGTTCGTTTTCAAATCTTTGGTTCTTCTTTGTACGATACACTTGTAAATACTCACATCGTAATCAACGGATCGCACATATTACGTGTCTATTCTGTTCTTACGTTGTACTCTCATTTCTTTTTTATTCTATTCTAAGTTTGATCGTTTGTACATTTCTTCAATTTCTTTTTTTTTATCTCTACTTGTTTATTCATCTATGTATATCTATCTGTTAATCTATCCATCCATCCATCCACCCACCACCCACCACCCATCCATCGATTCGTTAATTCATTTGTTTATTTATGTCTATCTATGTATGTATATATATGTGCGTGTGTTTATATACATTATATTTACACACACGCGCGCACACACACACACACGCACACACTCTCTCTCTTTGGTTAGTTCCCTGTCGTATTGTGTTATCACGGTGATCACAGAAATCGTGACTGTTCGGTCCGTTGACGAATCTTTGGCGTAGCGCTTAGCACACACTATTGCACGTATCTTTTTGTACTCTTTTCAGTCGGAGCAGAAGTCGGATGCACCTAAAGATAAGGATGCACCTGTCGCTGTCCCTGCTCCACAGGTAACGTGGCTTTATTTTTCTCTGATCCTCGCTTCGTATCCCTCCGATTGTACATCCATCGCTCTACGTTCTCCTATGCTGTAACTATTCTCGACTTACCATTTATACGCTTCTTTCTTTCTGCACTTCACACCTTGGGGTCGGTTTCACCCGGTATCTCGTTAGCCTCGATCCTTTTCAGCGTGGACGTCCTGTTTCCGCGCCTCGATGCTTTTCATCGCTCTTTCGTGTCGTGCATCTTTCTTATCGTCAAATTATTTCCGTTTTGCCGTCTGTTTTGCGAATCAGCAAAGCATCATAGCTTCTAATTCGAATATAAACGATCGTTGAACTTTGTTCGTTTGACTTGCAGGAAAGTCAGCCGGTTCAGAACACCACCACCGAAAGCACCGCTTAACCAAGAGTAATGGTACCACTACAACAAAAACACTCCTTTTAATATATAACACCAACACCCGTTATACACCGAAGCAACAGCAACGACAACAGCAACCGCAGCAGCAAAACATTATAACAAATGAAAAAAGTTAAAAAAAAAAAGCGAAACAAAAAAAAGCAAGAAATGGAAGGAAATTGCGAAACATCGCTCCACACTCTCCCCGGCAGAAGAAGAAGATTAAGAAGCGTGTCCGATATGCTGCCGGAATTAGTTGATAGAATACGCTGGAAAGCCTCGTCGCGAAGAAGAAACACGATCCACGACACGTATCGACTACGAGCGAACAAACTCTCGAGTTGGACTTACCGCCGTGCGACCACGGTTTTCCATTATATTTCTGTGAAAATTTACAGATTTTCGATCGTGTAAATCTGTCACTCGTCGAAATTCTAAAGATTCTAAGAAAAAGCGATCGGAAGAGACGCGGAAAAGAAACGTAGCCGATGAATGACGGTTTTATTCCGCGAATTAGGACGAAACGGCGGTAAGTCGTGTATTTTGGAGTATTTCGTCCGACGACGGCGGTGAAAATGGTAAAGAAAATGCGCGATTGTAACGCAACGAATTTCGTTCTGCGTCAAGTTACGAAAGTTAGGTAATCTCGATCGTGGAAGAAACAACGAAGAGAGAGAAGAGAAGAAACACGGTGATGGGCTACACAATACGAATTCGAATAGGCGAAAGTGGTATTTTTGTTCTTGTTTTTGCGTATTTATTGTTTCATACGTTTTAATTTTTCTTCAACGAAACGCATTCGATCGTTTTACGCATATATATATGTCTTTGAGTTTAACGCGATGCTCGCAGAGTTTTTCTCTTGTCCGTGTACATGTAATCGGTAAATGCGCGCGCGCGCCCCTGAAATCATAGGAATACGTTACTACGCGCGCTTACCTGTCATTGTGCCAGCCAGCTTAATCGTTTCAGTTCTCTCGAAATTAATCCGTTCTTTTTTTTGCCCCCCCCCCCTTCATTGAAATGCAATGTTCGATTCGTTCCGAAAATCAGTCGTCCGTCGTGTCGCTTTTGTCTCTTCGGTCCTCGTTGGTTCGTGGCTTTATATGCTTTGTAAAATCGCAACGAGAAGATTCGTTCGATGATCAGCGACTAAATGCAATTATAAATCTCATTGAATTTTCTGTCTGATCGCGTAATTTAGTGACGCGAAACAAATTGGCGCGGTACCTTTTACGATCGCTCGTATCAAATGACGCGATCGATGCCCCAGGAGGGCACGAAACGTATTATCCGACGATAAGCAACGAGATGTCACGCCTAAGGCGTTAACCGAGAATCCGATCAATTTTTGCCGTAATTTTCGGTACAACGAGTCGATAACGTTCGATCACGATGGAAGAACTTTGCCGTCGTTGCTCAAACCTATCGATCCTCGGAGATATCAGAAATTTCCTCTCGATTGACAATGCGAACCTGCGATTTGTCAGTGAGTAAATGAGCGAGCGTGCGGGCGAGCAAGCGAATGCGCGAACGAGTGGGATAGAGAGAATGAGATAGAGAGATAGATGTGTGTGAGAGAGAGAGAAATATATATATATATATACAGAGAGAGAGAGAGAGAGAATAAGAGAGGACGAAAGATTTATACACTTTTGCATGAAAACGGAACAATTTTTTAAATTTTAGTTTGTAGTTCTATCGTCGGAAAATAAAATGTACAATTTTCTTTCCAAACGCTTCGATGTTGAGCGCGCAAATTCGTTGCATCAGATTTTATTTCATTTCAAGCGAACAAGATATCTTTTAGTTTTTTTGTCTCTGTCTCAATATGTGTCTGTGTCGTCATCATAATCTTTACGGTCGCTATCGTTCTATCGTAAGACTATTTTGCGATCTTGGGTAAAAAGGCTTGTGCCTCGAGTGCTTTATGCGATAGAGCCTGGAACGGTGAGAAACACGATCGGGAGAAAAGAGCGACGAGGTGAAGACAGAGTGGAGAGTGTGTGTGCGTGCATGCGTACAAATATAGCGTAAAATGAGGAATAACAACTGCTGATCCTCGTGTTCCTCCGCGGTCGATTGAAATGAAAGCGGGAACAGGGAAGACAAGTAGTGGCGTCGGTTCGTCGTCGATTCGTCGTCGAACGCGCGCTGCTTGACGTTTCGCGTTTTTTTGTACGCGATCCATACAGAAGGATGTGTTGCCGCGGGACGCGAGCTAGCGACGAGGAAGAGGAGACGAAGAGCGTGAAAGAAAGTAAGGTAAACGACTCCTAGACGCAGAACGTTGTAATTGTATGCGGAAAAAAGAACGATGCATGTGTTGGAAGTGAATATCGGAATTAAAAAAGAAATAGAAGCAAAGAGGAAAAAAAAAAAAAGAAAAAAGAGGAGTCGTGCGCGGACCAGTATGCTAGCAGGCAACCGCAACGTCGAACATGAACCGCGTTTGAAGTGAACGGCGAGCACGGAACGCGCACGGTCGCGAACGGTGATCCCTCGAACGAATTGTAACGTCGGCTCGTTCGCGTTTCGAAGGCCTGTGGAAATGCGTCGAGTAGGAATCGTACTCGGCGTTCTCGATACTCTCGTATCGTTCCCTCTAGCGCGGCGCGTGTCTTTGAAATGGCGCTCGTTTCTCGACGAGGAACGAGAACGAGAAGATGGCGCGTCACGATTCGCGTACCACTCGCTGCGACAGTCAATTAGTTTTAATTCAGCTTTTCGCGAGGAGCGATCTCGATGATGAGGGAGTCGTCCCGGATCGCGCGGGACGGAACGGATGATGAAAAAAGAAAGGAGCGAAAGAAATGGGAGAATCGAGAGAACGCTGCCTCGAATGTGTCTCGAAGAAGAAAGGGTAGTCATCTAATTACACGTAAAGGAGGAGACGTAATTGTTGCCGGACGCGACACGGATGCGCCGCGTTTGCCGCGCGCGTCCCACGTGTCGCCGCTCGATCGAAACCACCCCGGCGATCCATCCTGCTCTCCTCGTCCTTGCCCCTTACCTTCATCTTTACCTTCCCCATTATCCCTGTCTTCGCTTTCACCTTTACCCTTGTCCTTATCCTTACCCTTATCCTTACCCTTTCCTTGTCCGGTTTCCGATCCGCATCTTTCATATTCTCATTTCCTCGAACCCCCAGTGAATTTTGTACCGAAATGCGAAACTTTGAAAAGCTACTTTCATATACGGAATTTAATTTTTTCACGAAACATGTGCATTATAAAAAATAAATGCCAAAAAAATCGCAAAACTCACGAACCGAAGGTGAAGTTTCTTACGTTTGCATCGATCTCATTTTCTTCTCCCTTTTCCCCGATCCTTTCGCGCCCGATTTCAGCAAAAGAAGCTGCGCTCCTCAACGTTTTGACAGTTTTATTCGAACGACCTCCGAGACGAGAGAAAGCTGCCTGGAACGAGTGTACGACGGTCGTTGGATTTCCTGTTGGTTTAGGAATCGGTTGGCTCCGGTGATTCATTCACGGAAAGCAATCGGCAAGGAATCGGGCCGATAGACGTTGCCTTCGTCCGCCATACAGGCACTAGCTGCGATTTCAGCCAGGTGAGTATCCTTGTGAGGCGGTACAGCCACTCTGTGAAATTTGCTCGCTGCCTCGAAGAACGCCTTCGACGCTCTCTCGGGTTGTTCCTCTTCCATCGCGGCGAATCCCTCGGCGTACAGGTGCTCGCACTCGCGCACCCGGTCCAGCGGTTCTCGCAGGTTGATTCTTCGTCCACAGCACGAACATTCGATGGATCTGTTGGGATCTCGGGGACGCGGGTGTAGCTCGGAGCATCCCTCGGTCGGACACCTGCGATCGAAAATCAATTCTCTCTCCCTCGCTCGCTCTCTCTTTCTGCCACGCTTTGCGAATGCAGACGCGGATACATGGCGGTGTACTATACGTTGAAGAAACAAGTTCACACCTCAGTCTGACCATGTCGTTGGTCAAAGTCTCGAAGCGTGGCCAATCTTCGCGGCAAGCGGTACACTCGCAACGAAACCAGTATCTCGCGGCCAGAGTTCTCCGTCGATCCTCCAGGCTTCGTTTGGTGAAAATCGGCCCGTAGTTTTCAGCCACCACGTCTCCGACTCGGAGACTGCGAATCGCCCGTATCACGATAGATCGACCGACAAAGTATCTGTGGGAAGAGAGCACGATTTATCGAGTTTAAGCTACGTGTACCGTGTCAGCTATACAGTGAACGGTCGGTCGGTATAGCTACTAAAGCTGTAGGGTACCTGGTTACCGCGGGATAACAGTCGTGATTGAAGCGTGCAACGGTCGGATAGATGGCCACCCCGATGTAAAGAGGCCTGCTACCGCGGAACCGATGTTCATTTCCGAGTCGTGTCTCAAACACCTCGTGAGCGTTGAACTGCAGCAGCTGAAGATGTCTCAGTAGCAGGCCGGCCACCGCGATCTCTCGATCGTTGGGCGTCTCTGAAACGCGAACAGCACGATGCTGAAATTGCCGATCGATCGCGACACGGTCCGCGCTCAAGTACCTCCGTCCCTCGTCGCTGTCTCGAAGAAGCCGGCTCTCTGCAAACACTTGAGAAGAAACGCTGCCATCAGCGATCTCTCGAAAAAATCCTTAGCCGTTCGGTGTTTCTCGTGCGTAACGAGATCGTACACCCGCAGATCGACCGCGTCTCCTTCCACGAGTTTCTCTCGCTCCGTTCCACCGGAGACTTGCTCCGCGGGTTGCTCGCGCCTCGAATCACGCAATTTCTTCCTTCGCGAACGACGTTTCGCCGACTTGCTGAGTTTCGCCTGTGCTTGCGTGGACGGTCGTGCGTCCTGTTCCTTCTCGTTGCAACTTAACGCGCGGCAAATCTCGACGCAGCCGGCCAGTCCGCTCTGAGTGATCATTCGCAGAGCGAGCATGCTCAAAACGCTCATACCCGAACCTGACGAAACGACAGAAGCGATTGCCTTTCGTTGCGAAACACGGCCTATATGGATTAACTCGAGAATCGCTCCTTATGTACTACCTATCAGTAGCGCGAGAACTTTGCACTCGTACTTATGATAGCTGGCCATCGCGACGTCTCTGCACTCTCTGCCGCAGAAGGCGACGCTGCTGCAGTCCGGACATCCTATCGGTGCTACGAATCTGAAAGGACGACGGGGGTCTGTAGGAAGCTGTCGATACAGAGCGTGCGTGACTCACCTCGAGAAACAATGTTGACAATGCGTACCGAAGAATTCCGGCAGCAGAGTAGCCGCAAACGGCGCCTCCACGACCAACCTGTCCCCCGGTTCGATCGGTTTCGCGGCGATCGCTCGTTTGCCCGCGTTCTCCGTTTCCTCGATGTCGAGCAGGCTGGAGGCGCCCGGCAGCCGCGGATTCTCGTCGCTGGTCAATCGGATCGAAGCTACGAGCGAATCGAAAGCGAACCTATCGTCTTTTCGCGATATTCTTTCTATCGACGGAGCAAACGTACGTTCTCCGTTGGTAACAGCCACGAATCGCGACTCACCTTTACCTTGCGACGGTGTTCTCGCAGGCAACAGCTTCTTTCCGTTCGCTCGTACGAACGTCTCGCACGCCTCCTTCGTCCGAGCAAACGTCGCCCTGAAACAGCACGTTTCCTTTCAGCCGGGTTTTATCTTTCGCTTCGTCGTCTCGACTCGTCCAGGCTCACCGTAACTCGTTGGGCAGATCGGCGTGCATTTCCTCGACGAAACTCAAATCACGAAGAGCGAGCTCGTGCTCGTTGCAGGCAAGAAACGTTTCGGCTCTGGCTAGGAACGCGAGCGGTAATCCGAGACCTCGATCGACCGTGCGACATTTTCCTGAAACGGGGCAAGGGGAGAAGAGAGAGAGAGAGAGCGAACGAGAGAGGAGGGAAGGAAGCCTATCGGGGGATCGATCGACGGATCGATCGTCGCGAGTCTACTCGCAAAGAGAGAAACAAACCTGGAAGGGGAGCGCGAAGAACGGCCTGACCGAAGAGCAACAGAGCTTTCCGTCGTTCGGCCGCGGCCGCCGCCTCGAATCCCTCGAGCCTCCTCGCTCTCGACACGTTGGCGTCTTTCCCGCGGTACAGAATCTCCGTTCGGTTTAACGTTTCCAACACCGTGTCCTTCACCTTGGCATCGGTGAAGATGGCTCGAATCCTTTGCTCGTCGCTGGTCAGCCGTCCGAAAACCTGGCAGATCCACCGCTCTCCGGCGATTCGCGTCACGTTTTCGCTGAAATCTCGGAAGAATCCCTTCTTTCCGGATCTGAGAGTCTCCAGGGAGCACAGATCCCTGTAAGACGGGTCCGCTCGCGCCTCGTCGATCGCGTTAATTCGCCGCATTTCCAACTCGCTTGGATCTCCGCGAACGCTCGCCCTCGAAATCGGTGAATTTCGACAGAATTTCGATAGATACGATTGAGATAGCGCGTTTACGAGCGAGAAAAACGGCAAGATCGTGTCGCGAACGATCCAGGAGAACGAATGGCGAATGTAATTTCGTTATAGCCGTTGCGACCCTTTCGCCAACCGATAGAATAATTTTAGACAAAGTCGACCTTGCTATTTCCGTCTCGAATTCTCGCGCGAGTGCGCCACGCTTCTGCCAGCGTGTCTCCGTCGACGTCTATCGTAGCTGTCGCCGCCGCCGCCGCCGCCGCTATTGCACCATCTTGCGCGTCCTCCTCACCTACTCGTTTCTATCAGAAATCGAAAGATTTCGCCTCATGGAGGAAAGAGCGGCCAATGTGGCATGGAAGACGACTCGCGAGGCCCGTTCCGCGCGCGTCGCGTTTCGGCCGGTTAGCGAACGCCGCGAGTTTGCTTCGTCAAGCTCGCGACCGATTCTCAGATCGTCAGTCGCGCGTCTGAAATCGCGAACGTTACGCGTCGAAATATCGCGACCACGACCGCGATCACGGCCATTGGCGTTCGCTTGGCTGGTATTTCGCGGCCCGGCCGCATCCGCGGTGAATCCGCGACGGAGATTTCCGCGCTGGAGGCTGATATTCTCGGTGTCGAAACGACGAGACGGAGACGAAATCGGAAACGGAAACGGAAACGGAGACGAAACGAGGTTCGATCGAGAGAAGCGCCGATGCGACGCTGCGACGCGGACCAGAGCTACGATTTAACGAGATAAGCCGTGGGAACGGCGATAACGATAGAGAAAAAAAGGCGAGTTCGTCGAAACGCGGCTGGCTCCGAGTATCTTCGTATGACGTAAGTCGATAAGTCGACCCGCGAACGCCTCCTTTTCTCGTCGGCCAACGGAACGCGGATTTTATCACGCGCGCACCGCGATTTCGACAATTTCCACTCGAAACGATCGTCGCCGTGCGCCCACCCGCCCCCTCTCCTTCGCCATCCGCTTTACGACGCCTCTCCTTCTTTATCGCTTCTCTTTTCTATGGACGTCGAACGCGCGTATCGTCTCGCGCCTCCTTTCTTCCTCCTTCGCTCGAGAGGAACGCGCTCATCGCAACGATACATTTCTTCGAATCCGTTCACACGAGTTCGGGAGTCGCCGAGAGAGAAGGTAACTAGCGCGCGAGCTTAACCACGACCGCGAAACCGATAGGCTCCAAAGTCGAGAAAACGAGAGAGGAATTTGCATCGTCGCGTGTTACGCCAACGGAATTTCCACGGAGAATCGTTCTTTTCTCCTTCTTCCCTTTCCCCTCGTTCTTCTCATTCTTCTCGTTCCTCTCTTCTGTTTTCGCGTTCGAACGTGCCGCATAGGTGTACGCACGTCTCACTCTCTCCGAGTGGAAACCGAGATCGAACGCGTGCGCTTACCATCGACCTGCCAATTTAGACACGCACTGTCAATTGAGAGTCGAGTTAACCCTCGTTAGCCTTGCTGCGTCTCGACAGCAAATGTACGAAAATGCACGACCGATGAACAATCCCTGGAGTATAAATGTCGATCGATCGCGTTCCTATACGTTCGTCCGACCCTATCCTCCGACCGATCGTGCTCTTCTCGATTTC
Organism: Bombus pascuorum; assembly: GCF_905332965.1. Taxonomy (NCBI): domain Eukaryota; kingdom Metazoa; phylum Arthropoda; class Insecta; order Hymenoptera; family Apidae; genus Bombus; species Bombus pascuorum. The sequence goes on along the minus strand of NC_083488.1, from coordinate 707,551 downwards.
GTATCGCGGATCTTGCACCTTTGCTTCGGCTCTCGCTGCTAAACTCTCTTTCTCTCTCTCGTTCGCTCTACTTCTGTTTCCTTGTTCGATCGATAGGTCGCGAGAACGATCGCGTGATCGCAACCGACCTCTCGCGATACGTAGTTTTATGTCGGTAAACGCTGGACAAGTACCCGTACCTTCGAAACAGCGGTGCGATCCGTTGGACGAAATGTTCGGTGCATTAGCTCGCGACGTGCACGCGTTCGTCACGCCAGTACGAGGATCCGAACGATCGTCGGCCCCGTGCCGGTCGCGCTGCGCCGCTTTCCGTCGTGTCACGATCCTACATACAAGGTTCGTGTAACCATACGGCAACTAGAGACTGAATCGATCTTTCTTTCGAATATCAGGAATCGTGACGTAACGCGAGCCGAACAATGACGCACAAGGCGAATCGGAATGAATGCCACGTATGTATATGTTGACCTCGAGTCGCTTCGTCTTCGACCGCGCGCTTATCTTAACGGTAATCGAACACGAAATTTGCCCCACGTTTTCACCACAACGTGGACTAACCCGCTACGATTCGTTCGTTTGTTTCAGAATCGGTGATACGATAGTAAAAGTCGCGTTCTCGAGTACGATGTTGCAAGCTGGCCACCGCGATTCCGTCACCGGCCGACCCCTTTGTCGTCGTTTTCCGCACCATGATCCATCGCCCATCGTCCCGAAACGCCCAGTTCCCGACGCTATGGAATCCACCGTCGAAATCCACCACGTTTCCATCGACTCGCCGCTAACCGCTATATCCTCTATCGGAAACACGCCGACGCTCGAATCGGCCCTAACCACCACGGCGACCACCTCGTCGGATAGCTTGCGTGTCGAGACGAACAACCAGCAAAGCATTTACAACGTCGCCTTGCTAGACCGATGCACGGGTCTCGTCACTCGTAACGATCCCATCTGCGACAGACAACGCTATGCCTCTACCACTTGGTTCTCTCTAGTTCGTCGACGATGTTCCAGCATTCGCGGTAAGTTGAACGATTTCCATCGGTTCGCCTTCCCACGGATTACCGATCTCTTTCGTTTCGGATTACGTTTCTTGTCGACCGCCATTTTTCCTAACGCCTCGAAGAACTCTGTCGAGAGAAACGGAAAAAACTTTTTCAAACTTCCGTCCGATTCTCTCGGTTCAATTCAAGAAACGTGTTTCGCGTGCGTTCGTAACAGATTGGCTGCCAAGGATGTGTTCCTGCCTGGACACCGACGACACGCAGTTTCTCGGTCCATCCACGTGCAGTAGGTATCAACGACTCAGTCCCAGGAGGAATCTGTTCGAGTTCGCCTACCGTTCGATGAACAGAAATCGTACGGCGAAAAGATTCGCGCGACCGGACGAAAGCGAGAAAGACAAGAAACAGGTAAATGGACGCGTCGCGTACCGATCGAACAACGAAAGTGGCGTCGAAAAACCACTGACGACAGTTTTTTTTTTCACCGGTAACGCGTAGACGGAGGAATTACGTTTTTACTGCGACGACGACGTTTGCTACGACGTGATCGTCGAGCACGAACTCCGTGCCATCGACTTGTGCAAAGTTCTGAAAGCGAAAAGAAGTATGGTGGGAACCAACTGGTCGATCGTGGAGACATGGCCAGAGCTAGGAATAGGTCAGTATCTGTCGTTTACCGTTTCTCCTTGAAGCCGTCCTAACGACTTTCACGAGTTACGAAACCGTTACAGAGCGCGTGTTGGAGGACCACGAGGACGTTTTGGCTGTGCACAAGGAGATGAAAACGTTTTCCGCGGAGCGCGCACGGAAATTTATCTTTCGCGAGGATTGCCTCAAGTACAAGTTCTTCCACGATCCGGAGGTCAGTATGAAGATCGAAGCTGCCAGTCGTGTCGCGCGTCCGTATTTCATCGGTTTTGCACCAGTTCGCGTTAATCGTCTTAAGAATTATGGATCTTTGGTGCCGAAATAATGTTGAAGGAACATTAACTATACCCTGGGATGTAATATTTAAATAATAATACATTTATTACAAGAAGAATTTCTCACATATTCTTCGATGCATACTTGGACGCGTCTCCTCACTTTTTCTACACTCGACGACTGCTAACAACAGACTCTTCTGGATGCTTCTTAACAACTGTCGATCGTCCTTTGTCTCAACTCAGGCCTGGACGAGCTCTGACACTACACGCACATGTATCCACGCACTGATACTCATATACAAGTAACTCTACGCGCATTTAACCCAGTCCAGCACGAAAGATTATACATATCTCAACACACCTCCTTAATTTTTCGTGCTGCTGTATATTCATTTCCCTTTTATAAGTCAATCAAACCATTCTTAAAATTAATCTAAAATTCTCAAATTTATTTCTTCCTAGAGCCTTACTACTTTCAATAACAAAGCAATCAATAACTTCAGCATTCAAATTTCTTTTATAAGTTAGTTTTAATTTGCTAGTCAAATATAAGTATTTCAAAATTCTCAATGCATACTTGTAGTGGGTCTCGTTATAATTGTTTTGGAATCGACTTGAATAGTTTACACTATAGCTAACGTCTAATCTTGTTCCAGTACTAATACATAATAAAGCTCCTATCAGATTTCTATATCATATATCGTCTGAGGCTGATTGTGCCGGTTCTAAACTTAAGTTTTGTTCCATTGGTGTGGAATATAGTTTACCATTTTCTATATTATAATGTTTCGCTAATGACTCTATGTAATTACTTTGATCTAATTTCATTTCACCCTTCTCATTATCATGCTCAATGTTTATTCCTAAATAAGTCCTTACCTCACCTAAGTCCTTCATCGCAAATTTGTTTGACAATTTGTTTTTAATTTCATCGATTTTTGTTTTGTTTCTTCCACATATTAATAAGTCGTCTACGAATAGTATTGGATATATGATACCGCTCTCATATTTCGTATATAGACAATAATCGCTTTTAGTTCTTTGAAATCCTAATTTTCTCATATACTCGTCGAAATATTCATACCAAGCTCTTGAAATTTCACGCAATCCATACAATGCTTTTAATAATTTACATATTTTCCCGCTTTTATCGTCGTAACCTATAGATTGTTTTACAAATACTTCCGATTTTATAGTTCTGTTTAGGAACGCTGTTTCTACATCCATTTGCATAATCATTAAACCATATTGACAACAATAAGATAATAGCAACTTCAACGTTTGCATTTTTGCCGCGGGAGAGTATAAATCTTCTGGTATTTCCTTTTCTTGGAAGCCTCTAACAACTAGCCGCGCTTCCTTACCGTTATCAGATTTCTTTGTACATATCCATTTCAGGTCTACTATCCTTTTCCCTTTTGGTTTCTCCACTAACTGCCAGGTCTTATTTTTCATTAGACTATTCATCTCTCCATCCTTTGCTTCTCTCCATCCTTTGCTTCTTTCCATGAAACGATCCATTGCTTCTTTCCATGAAACGCCGTCATCTCCACTTAAAGCTTCTTCATAGGTTTGGGGACTGTCTGCGCTAACTACATTCACATAACTGAAATATGAGCTCGTTTGGCTATATCTTTGAGGTTTCTTTCTTTCACGCCCTGACCTTCTCAAATTTTTTCCTGTTTCTCTTTTATTGTAACCTGCTCGACCTCTTCGCCATTTGTTTCATTTTCATGAACTTTCTTTGAATCCTTTTCTGTTTCATTGTCTGGTCCATCTTCTCCTTGAAATCCTACTAAATTATCATCTTCACCTACAAATTCTACGTGTCTTGCAATTATAATTTTATTATTAACTAGAATCCTATATCCATTGTTTTCATAACCTATGAGTATCCCAGTGTCTGCTTTTTTGTCTCATTTCGAATTTCTTTTAATTTCAGATATTCTTACAAAAACTCTACTTCCGTATAATTTTAAATTATTTATATTCGGTTTCCTCTTAAAAAATATCTCAAATTTGTTTTTTTATCGTTTTCGTTATTGTTCTATCTTTTAAGTGTGTCGCGACTCTAACTATTTCCCGCCAATATTTAATATTCAGCTTTGAATCATATAATAAGCATCTAACAGAATTCATGATTGTTCTATTGTAACACTCAGCTGTTCCATTTAACTTGTGAACATAAGGTGGACATGGTTCTACAACAATTCCCTTTTCTCTAGTTAAATTATACATGTTTTTGTTTATATACTCTTTTCCATTATCACATCTTAATCTCTTTATCTTTTTACCAGTAAGATTTTCAACTTTATTTATATAATCAAGGAAACAATTTTAAACTTTGTCTTTTGATTTCAAAGTATAAATCAATACGAATTTTGGAATGATAAATTATGCATTTTATTTTGGATACAAGTACCGGATTTTATCTTTACTTGCTCAAAATTTTCTGGCATTCCCTCAACTAGTTTTTTTCTACACATTGTATCTAAATAATTAAAGTTTACATGCCCTAAGATCCTATGAAATTTTTCCTTATTTGTCATTCTTCCTACATTTTTAGCATGAGATTCTTGCCTTTCAATGTAACTACTTATTTTATATAAACCATGGTCTTTGAATGCCATCCCTATCAACTTTCCCTATTTGTTATATATCTTTGAGGTATTTCCTGCTGAGACTACCTTATTTTCATTCGTTACTCTCGCATAGCTAACCAAGTTATTATCCATTTCATTCACATAAAACACGTTAGACATTATGATTTTAATCATCCTTTTGTTTACTTCAAAGTAAGTTAGAATTTTTCCGACTTTTGTTCCTTTTAGAATTCTACCGCCTCCTAACTTTACATTTATCGGTTTTTTTAAATTTTCGTATTCAACAAAATAAGAGTCGTCATTTACAATGTGATCTGAACATCCACTATCTAATATCCAATCTATTTTTCGCGTATCGCTAGTACATACCGTAATTTCATTCTTACTATTTTCTCGCTCTACTCTCGTTAGGAAAGATCCAAAATTTTATGGTTGTCGTAGCCTTCGTTGTGTGAATAATTTGCGTTGTATTGACTTGCCCCATTGTAGCGTTGTTGCCAGCCTCTGCCTTGTCCTCGTTGACCATATCGCGACCTCTGTTCTGCTCCGGCTGATACGCACCTCCTTGCCGTTGCGCTGCTCCGTTGTTTCCGCCATTGTTCCCGCTTCTGCACGTGTTTGTACAATTTCTTGCCACGTGGCCGTACTTTCCACAGCCATAGCACTTTATGTCCCTTTTTTCAGCTGTGAATACATTTGACCTCGTCCTATCATTATCCTTCTTGCTATGCGTTTCTCACATTGTAATTTTATTTTTTAAAAATTCACACGTTCGATCACTTTCTTTCACTGAGTCGATTAAGTCACCAATATAGCTCAATAATTCTGGTAGTGCTTTCAACATGTAGTCGAGTTTTTCACGTTCACTTATGTTTGCACTAGCACTCTTTAATTCATTTATCGTTTTTTCAAATTCCGTGAAAAATGAATTTGATTCTTCAAAGTCTTTCAGCCTCATCATGTCTAGTCTACTTCTTATACAGATTTGCAATGCTGTTGATTCCTTCATATACATCTCATCAAATTTTTTCATTATTTTTAAAGCAGTGTTCTGATCACCAACAAATTCTAATTGTTCATTCGTTATACTATGATTTTAATTTACACATGATTTACACATTCACTCCCGGTTACACGTGGCACCTTACCCTTAAATCTCAGTAACCACTATCTGCTTAGTAACCATGTTAAGAATTGTGGATCTTTGGTGCCGAAATAATGTTGAAGGAACATTGACTATACACTGGGATGTAATATTTAAATAATAATACATTTATTACAAAAAGGATTTCTCACATATTCTTCGATACATACTTGGACGCGTCTCCTCACTTTTTTTACACTCGACGACTGCTAACCGACTCTTCTGGATGCTTCTTAACAACTGCCAATCGTCCTTTGTCTCAACTCAGGCCTGGACGCGCTCTAACGCTACACACACATGTATCCACACACTGATACTCACATACAAGTAACTCTAACACGCATTTAGCCTAGTCCAGCACGAAAGATTATACTTATCTCAACAAATCGATCTATCGACGCGGAAACGATAAACACCGTGGCTTTCGTAGAATCGCATCACGCGTTTCGAAATTGCAAAGTTTGCGCGCTTCCTTGCGCGTTCTGCCTCGGCCGTCCGCTGTAGCGCCAATTTCATCGATAACTCGACCAGTAGTTGCTCGACGGCTTTCGACCTACTATTACCGACTATTACCGACAGCGGTCACGTCGCTGCCTCCGAGAGCCGTTCTTATCCCTCGGCGGAAACGTAACACGCTTAGACGCGTGCCTTTGCTCGTGCCACGTGCTCACGATTCGCGTATCCGTTAGCAAAATACGAACGACGACGTAAACGAGTATCACGTTGCAGCTCTTCCTTTCCACCGAGATGATTGACGTTCCCACCGTTTTCGCCGAAGACTGGCACGCCTTGGACAAAACGAAAGCGGCATTACGAGTGAGTGGAAATTCGATCGATCTTCCAGTCGACGCACTTTGTCGCGCGCATTTCCCTCGTAATTCTTTAATCAACGATTCCCTTTCGATGTTTCAGAACTATCTGGAGAACGAAGAGATTACGGAATGTCCAGAGATATTCGGTTTAGCGTGGATACAGGACAGACGCTTGAACATTTGGAGGCAGATCTGTTTGCGTCTTCGAGATCAAGAGCTCTACCAGGCGAAAAAAGTAAGTCCGCCGAAAGGCGAAACGCGTTCGCGGATCGTTGGTCAACAACGAAACGTTTCTCACTACGCTGCTACCTTCTTCTTAGCTGTACTCTTAGATTATCGGATCGTCGGATTGTTGGATTCGCGACGCGCGATCGAAACGCGGCGAACGCGTGGTGCACGTGCTACCGCCACGCGGTTATGCCGTTCGCTCCATATCGAGCAACCACCACCGGACACCGTTGAAACGTCGACGGACTCGCACGACAGTAACGACGGAATAACTGCGAACGGATGGAACCGGCGCGAGTCATCGAAAACCCGTTTCGCCGGTTTACCGAGCGAACAGCTGACAGCGACAGCGTTCGCGTAAAGCAGCGTTTATATTATCCCGCGCGATACGGCACGAATACGACAAACGTTCTTGCCGCTGATAACATAGGGGTGTTTGTATATGGCGTAGCTTATCCGTCGTTGCGGACGGCATCGGCACGACGAAATACGCGAAACGTGCTCTTTAAACGAGACGGAAGAAATCGACCCCGAGCCTGTTGTTTCTTTTCCTATTAAGAACAACGCAAAGGCAGACGCGTACGCGGATCGCGCGGTAAAACGTCGCTTCTGTCTTTCCCACGGGAATACGTACGCGCGTTTACGTATTTCGACGATCGTTTCTCGCCGCCCGTTTTAATTCGATTTTCTCTTTCCACGACTCTCGCCAGATCGTCGCTCGCCAGAGTCGTGGATCAACGACCGTGGCGATCGTATCGAAAGGGACTGCGAGAAGAGAGTGTCGCGAAAGAAGGTCAAGGGGAAACGTCAAGGGGCCGATGAATCGACAGACGGAACGACTCGCCTCGCGCGTTCCACGTCTGGTTTCCGCAGGGTTCGATATGTCGTCCCGGCGTCATAACGCGTCGACGCGCGAACGTTAAACCGACGAGGCAGGAGGAAGCTGGATAGAAGCGTTCCACGAAACGGCGAACGCAGCACGATAGGCGGGAACGTGCACGCGCGACGCAATTCCATGCGAGTGAATTTCAGCGAATAGAAAGTTTACTCTAAAACGCAACCGCTGCTACATCTACAACGGCGGTCGATCATTGCTATGCCGATCACGGCTGTCTCATTCGCGCTTCGCGAGTATCTTGCCGGGCTGTCGAGGACGTCGATCTTACGGCGCTCGATGCTCGGAGTCTTGACGCGCCTTCGTTCGCAGCTGTGTCTATACGGCATCGACTTTCGTCTCGGGTGACATCAGTCTCCGAACTACGCGTCCAGCGTCCAAATTCGCGCGAACAGAAACATCGGTTCCTGAAAGCTACGATACCACCTCCGTCCGACGCAGAACCAAACTCGTTGCTGAAACGCGCCCGACGCGATACGCGATACGCGATACGCGATACGCGGCGGTACGTACGCCTTTCTAGGATGCTTTCCGCTTTCCTAGTTGCTTTCACCGACGACGCACGCCGAATCGTCGTCTCGCTACTCTCGCCACCGCGATCCTCTCTCCCTATCGGTTCTCCTGCTTTTTTCGGTTCCTTTTATTTCTTTGCTTTTCGTGTCGTTTCGCACGCTCGAAATACGACACTAGCCGACACTAGCCAGAGAACGAGCACGGAGACGAGACGGATGGCAAGAGACGGTACGGCACGGTTTGAACCGCGCGTCGCTGATTCGAAACCGTTGGTCGAGTTCGCCGTGGCACGGCGGCGAATCGGTCGGGGCTGACACACATTCGCCCTGGCAAAAGAGCTATTCTGCTATGAACGCTGCTCCCTGGGTCGTCGACCTGCCTTCTGTTGCTTCCTCTTCCACCTCCTCCACTCTCCTTTCTCTTCTACGCCGCTCTACGCTTTCCTCTCCTCTCCTCTCCGCCTCCTCTCCGCGCGTTTCCTCCACGCTCCTCGGTTCTTTTCTTATTTTCCACGCGTTTCCCTCCTTTCTCTTTTGTCGCGCGGTGTTGGCCGGCCTCGTCCTTTGCCGGCTTTTTTTCCGCTTCGGCTCGATCCACCGCTTCTCCGTCCTGCTACATCGCACTCTGCTCTCTTCCGCTTCTCTCCGATCTCCGCGATTCTAGTTTCTTCCGCCGATCGATCCGTTCGGTCGTTCGCGCTGCAGCAATTCCGAAGCGAAACGAACGACGATTTCAAGATCGAGGCGAATCGCGCAACGTCTTCCTTCCGGATCGGACGGGAAAACACGTTTTCATCCTCTGCGGCGTCTGTCCGACGTGATCGACGCGTCCACAACCCTAGTCGGAAATCGGATTCGAGCGCAATCCGTTCGCGGTTCCGGAATCAAGAGTTTCGCGACGATATCGGTGTCCAACGACGGACCTCGAATATCGTACGAGTCTCTTTCGTCCAAGATGGGTATCGCATCCGCGTTCAAAAAATTGCCAGCGCGCGTTTCTAATTCCATGTTGTTCGCGCTACGCTCTTCTTCTCCTTTCGTCCGTGTCCGCTTCTCTCTCCCTCCCTCCTTTTCCTTCTCTTCCTCTTCCTCGGCGTCCGGCACGTCGTACTTGCTACACCGTTTCCTCGTTCAGGGTGTTGCCCAAACACAATACGTTTTCGCAATGCGCGCGCGATATTACGATGTCCGTTGCATCCACGTCATTGTTCGCGTTCGCGATGCGTAACGCACCACGAGAGTGGTTCGTGGTTTTTCGTTTCCATCCTTCTCTTCGTCGTCTGACACGCGATCGTCGCTCGATCCTCCGTTGCAAACTCTACCCTACTGTTGTCGCCAGGCGAAAACCAGTCGATTCCAAAGGTGACGATCTTTGCGAGAAAACAACGCCAGCTCGATCGAACGTCTATGTCCCTCCAACCTATACACTGCAGACTTTATCGCGCAAACTTGTTGGAACCACGCTCGATCACGAGTCTTATATGTTTAGCACATGACGTTTATTCGTAAATGTTGCTTGTAAAAAGAAAAAGAGAGAGAAAAAGAAAGTTTGTAAACAATCTGCAAAGTTGTTGCAGGTGCTGCGAAAAGCTTTAAAAGTTTCCAAGGTGTCAGAATTCGACGATACAGAGCCTGAAATAACCGCATGTAATTGTAACAGTGACGATCGTTCGAAATGTTTAATTATCTAGTAACGAAATAACAATTATATTTTTCTTAATGTTCGTCACAAAAGGATACAGAAGCCAACGATTACGATCGACGACTAACGTTAACGACGAAAGTAACGAACGAAATGTAAACAAATAGAACGTTTTCGTTTCTCGAATCGATTTATTTTTAAAGTATGTTCGAGAACTTGTAAATGCCCCGATCAGCTACCTGAAATTAGAACGTCCGATTTCGACCATCGGTCGTTGAGCGAGATAACGAACGCTGATCCGTTTTGAACGCGCGAGATCGATTCTTTGCGCTGTAGCTGTTGTCGCCGCTCGGCTATCCGGTCAACGCAACGCGTTATTACGTTCGTTGTCGCGCGTTTCAAATCTGTTTTCAGCAACTTTGCGACGAAATCTCAAGCAGCAAACATACAGGATTCTCCACCACTGTTTGTCACGTCGAAGATTAATTTGACAAAACTGGTAGACCGGAGATTACGCTGTTGCTCCAAAACGAAACAGCGTAAATTCGGATTAACCCAAACCGATTCATGTCACGCTCGATTCCTCCTTTCTCGTCTACCGTTCGAGACCGAAACGGGATGTTCGCCTCAACACCCATCGTATCGGCGGCTGTTTCGTCGAATTCAGCGAAAGGTCGCGCCTATTACGCCTTCCGAAGCAACGAATTCGATCGCGAATCCAAAGACGAACATTATCGATCTTGTTGCTGTTCGCGAGACTCGGGTATTTCAACGAATTTTCTGGGTTAAGGTGTACTCGAGGTAAAACGAGCGTCGTCTTCTGGCACGCGGCCGAAAGGTGTGGATTTTCCAACCGCGTAACCGTCGTTTTTAGTGTCATCGGTCGAAATACGCGACCCTTGCGTCTTCCTCCTTCCTTCTCTCGTCCCTATTTCCTTTTACCGGTTTTCGTTAAAAAGCGGATCTTTTCGACAAGCTCGACGGCCGCAACAAAAATCGATGATTACCAATCGTCATCGACGAAACGAAAAGATGCGAACGAGAAGGAAGGAACGGGCAAACGATGGCACGCGGCTGCCACATATCCATTTGGTCAACCGTCGATCGATCGATTTGCTCAAAGTTTCTCGTAGCCGCCGGCATTCTCGCGAACCAAACGTTAGTTTACCAGTTCGGTTTACCAAGCTACCGTAACGATTCGTCTTGGTAAAGTTGCAAAAGCTTTGCTTCTTTCGTACGAATCGCCCACGATCGCGATACTATAGAAAGAAAATCATAACTCGCAAAGGAAAAATATCATTTCTCTTTTTCAAAGTTCTTTCTTCTTCGACGAATCGAAAGCGATGGTCGATCACGAAGTTTCGTATTGGACGATTAGGCATACTTTTGATTTCCTTCTCCGAAGGTATGCCACGTATACGTATAACAAGATAAGGAAAAAACGAAAGACGTGGAGCGTTCGTCGATTCGGTTCGAAGACGGTAGAAAGTTTGGACTCTGTCATTTCGCACGCTATGATTTGTTTGCCACGGTCGACACTCGTGTCTTCTTCCTGCTTCCCCTCCTCGACGCCCTTACCATTCGACGGTTTCTCATCCGTAAGGTTTCGCGAGGCTGCGAAATCCTGTCCTCCAGAAACCGTCGCATTTTCGAGACGGTTTGCGACGATGCCATAAATTGCCGATTCGAGGTTCGCTCGACGAACGATCGCGAGATTTTAAACACGTAACACGTCGTCGAACGTGTAAAGGCGAGCATCCAAACGGTCGGCTGCGTAGGCAAATCGGCGGGGCAGGGCAGGGAGGGAGCGGATAAAGGGAGAGAGAGAGAGAGAGAGAGAGAGAGAGAGAGAGAGAGAGAGAGAGAGAAAGAGAGAACTGCTTATTCGTTGGAACACAAGATCGGGGTCGAAGAAGACGGGGGTGGGCAGCAGCCAGCTGATTCGGGAGAGTTCGTGAACGACCGTAATCGAAACGCGAGGGAACGAAAGAGGCGAGGTAGCGCAGCAGCGCACGTCCGATGCAGTCTGCCGCGACCACCGGGAAACCAGCTGACTGGTCGGTTCGGTTGCGTTCGTCGAATCGTTCGGCAGTCTTCGGATCTTTGTTCGTCTCTGTGCACGAGGCGGCTACCGGCAAGCGACAAACCTTTCCGTCAGTCGTCAGTCGCCGTTTCGACACTGTCGAAGGGTAATGTGCGCGTGTGTCTATTACCTCTTTGACACGATCAGCGTTACCTTGGTTGCTTGAATCGCGCGATCGGCCATCTCGTTACCGCATCGGTCGACCGTAGACGGTCGATCAGAACGACGATCGCTCGTCGTTCCGAGACATACAAGAGAGAACGAAAGAACGCGATTAGCGTCGTCGCGCAGTCTACTCGTTACCGGTAGTCGCTTCAGTCTCTGTGTGCCACCCCTCCATCGCTCGTTCCTCCCCGTCCAGTTCTTACACCCACCTACCCATCCTACATCCCTCTTGTCTCTCTCTCTCTCTCTCTCATTCTCTCCCTGTCCTCCCCCACTCCTCTCTCTCTCTCACTCTTCCTTTATTTTGCCCGTCGGCTATCCGGTCTCTGTCTATCCATCTGATTTTCCGCTTCTCGCTTTTCTCGCAGGCCTCCTCGTTCGCGTCGTTGTCGCGTAGTCGGAGGAGAAGACGCGAGAGAAATCGTTGGCAAGGATACGAATTTTGTGGAATGAGAGTGTGATTTTGGTTCCGTGTTCGTCTGCTCGGTCGTGACGACGAGCAATTCTCGCGGTTGCGATCCAAGGAAAAAAAGCGGATCTTGTGTTTTAAAACAAAGGAAAGCGGAGGAAAAAGTACGGCTAGAGAGGACGACGAAAGAAAAGGGGAGGAAGAGGAGAAGGAAGGAAGGAAAGAAGGGAAGAAGAAAAAGAAGGAGAAACGACTGTAAGCGAAGCGCTATGAAATCCGATCGGTACGATAGGTCGGTATTTCCGAGCGGAAAGGACACGGTGGTATCGCGTAACGGATAGCTGGTTCGCGCGACACACACGTATCGCCAATTCACCGTCGAAATCTTCGTTTTCCACCGGCCGGATCGGAAATCCAGTTCCCTTGGCATTTGGATTTACGCGAAGATTTCGAGCGTGAAAGCCGAATTGCCGTGGCTCGACGTTGCTCGGGTGGTAAGTGAAAACGCTGCGCGACCAGACGGTGATGCGAAAATGAAATTTTTCGGTGAGTCTACGCTCTTGCTTGCTCGTTGTCGGTCGATCGACGATAACTCGATACGACCAGCTACTCCATACAGAACGATCAACTACGATCGTTTGCTAGTAGTTTGGATAGCGACCCGCTAGAAAACGAGACCATCGACGCTCGATTCGCGGACACGCGATTTATCGAGAATCTCGAATGTCAACGATAAACCAAAGTCCGTTGGGATTTGCGTACGAACGATGAATCGAATCGGATATCATCGTAGTTTGGTTCGTAGCTCTGGTTAGGGAAAAAGAGCTGAAGCGAGCGTACATATATACGTAGGAGAAAGTATCGAGCGGAGGGTAGGTTCCGATGATAATTTACGGCGGACCCCGTTAACGACCGATCGGACCAGAGCCAGTGCCGAAATCCCCTCGTTTTGAAACACCACGCACAGCTTCGAAACTGTATTTGCAAACTGACAATAGCGCGATCCGAGACTCACCGCGTTATTCGGCCGTTACGATTCACTTTCTATGGAGATCGCCTCGTCCAATTTTCTTCCTACCTATGCGCCTGTTGGTCTATTTTTCCATTCTCTGATTCGAAGCCTCTCCATCGACGATCATCGATTTCGAAATCGATATCGGCATCGGCAGTGGCGCCGGTCGGTATCGTCTTCGCTTTCGTCGTCGTAATCCTAGTGGTCGCTCGCCACCATAGCCGGTAAGATTCGGATAAGCCATTTTTGCAAATTCCTTTAGTCCGTTGAAACGCAAGGTTCGCGCGAATCGCGGTGAATAGAGTTAACGTCGCGCCTATCGCACCGCGATACTTGTTTACCTAATCGAAATTGAGCGGTCTGGCGGTCCGATCGTCCTCGCGAGCCATCCTTCGAGCGTCAAAAGTGGCAAACGAGCGACCGATCGCGCGTTTATTTTGCAACGCACGTTTCGCAAAATTCAATTCCAGCAATTACGTTCGAGTATCTTTTTTTCTTTTTTTCTTTCGAATTCGCCGTCTCGCGCCGATCGAATCTTGTTCGAAATATACTATACGCGGAGAACGACGCGGGTAACGGCAACGAAAGACGCGTGAAAATCTCGAAAAAATTGGAAAATTAACTCGGCTCCGATTAATCGGCCAGCCGCCTACACGTTACACTCACGGTTTTCTTTTCTCGGTGCCGCGTTTCGCTACTCCGTTTCGCCGTTGTTTCCCCTTTCACGAACTTCTACCGTTACACGTTCTCGCGTTATTATCGTAATCGTAATACGGCGGCGTGGCCCACATACACCCGATTCGCGTTCGTTCGTTCGTATTATCCGCAAAACTCTCTCTTTCCCACCTTCGTCCGTGACGCGTTTCATCTTTCGCGATCCGAGTATCTAAAAACTGAAACTTGGCAGATCGTTGGCCGTAATTTCCAGTTGCCACCGTTCGTTGGTTCGGATAAGCTGTTATCTTTTTCCTTCGCGTTCGACACGATGCGACGGTTGCACGTCGGCGCACGTGACCAACAGGGAGACCCAACGGAACATTATCCGCACGAAACGCGAATCTTGTCGCTCGTCGTCTCTCTATCTCTGTAATCGCGAGTGCTCGCGCGCTTCTGGCGTTACCCTTTCCAGCAAACCGGTTTCAATTTGATCCCGGCTACGTCTTTGCCGTCCGATGCCTTTCGATCATCGTCGTTCTTCCCCTCGAATCGGCGAAACGCATTCGCCTTCGTCTCTCGGACGATCGTAAATTACGAACGAACCGGTGGTCGAATCGAGGATCGATCGGTCGAGATAGAGGACACGTTCGCCCCGCGGTAGACCAGAGTGATCGATGTTGCGGCAACGATGACACCAGCGATGACGTAACGATTTCGATTTCGATTTCAGATAAGCGAACGAGCGTTTCGGTTCGTCCACTTGTCGGATTACGCGATCTACAAGATCACGAACGCCAGGAAGATATACAGTGCGCCCTTCCCCTGGGGTATCTGTCTCAGGTCAACCAGCACCGCCCGTAAATCTAAAACCACCGCGGAGCGTGGAGAAGCCGGACTCAAGGTCATCGTTTTTCACAGTGAAAAATCTCGCACCTGTTGGCTAATGGCCATGAGGCTCGCCAAGGTAATCGAACGTTCTTTCACCGTTTTTCCAATCTTCCTCCTCCGTTTCCTTTCTCGTCCGTCCGATCCGCCGCCCCTTCTTCGTCCCGTTGCTTCCACGCGGAGACTCCTTTGCCTCTTTTCACGCTCGTCACCATCGAGAAAGCCGCCGCTTGTTTCAAGCCGCGCGGTTACCGTTGGTCGATGCCGAATCGTGTTTCCTTTCGCGGCTAATTTCGACCAAGACGCGAGAAGTCGCGGCCGTTTCTCTTCGCCACGGTGACGAGAGCGAGCCGCGCATCGAAACAAATCTGGCTGACATTAACCCGTTTCGTTTGGTTTGGTTACAGTACGGCAAGCAACTCAGGGAAAACTACAGAGCATTCAAGAACAAACAGTGCGAGCAAACCGACGGCCCGAAGGATCGATACGTCAACTACAACGTATCCAATGTGAGTCGAAGTTTTTCGCTGGCCGCAGGCTTTCGCCGATCGCGCGCGCATCCGCAAAAAACGATCGGCGAATCATCTCGGATCGAGGTTGCATCGCGACGCGCGGTTAGTCGCGGCTCTCGCGATCCGCGATTCCATCTTCGACCAGGGGGAAAAAAATGCAGCGAAAAGAGCGGGCGGGGTAGAGAGGTGGCGGCGAGGCGTGACGAGGCGGAGCGGGGCGCGATGGGACCAGCGAAGAACAGCGCGGAGGAGAGAGGAGAGGAGAGAAAGGGTGGGAGGCGGCAGAGTGGCCGAGAGCGGGTCGCGTCGAAACAGAGTTTCGAAAATCGAGCAAAAAGCCCGAGGCGGTTAGTTGTTGCTACGCGGCGACTATCGATCATCTAGGAGGTAGACGCGAACGAGAACGGGTACGTCGTGGTGGTGCGTCTCTTCGACCACGGACCCGGGTACGGCGAGTATCGCGTGCAGCGTCTTTCGCTCGTCGACCGATGGCCGTGCCGTGCACGCGTCACGCGTCGCGCGATCGATACCGCCAACGTTCGACGACTAGTCGTCTCTCTGTCCACCGCGACAACCGTATCGACTGCCTGACGTTGATCGATCGTTTGCCGGTGCCGAGTAGATCCGGAAGTTGGCCGTTGCCGCCGCTGCCTCTTCTTCTCGGCATCTCCACGTTCCTCGCTCTTTCTCCCTCCCCACCGAACCACCGAGACACGCTCGCGCGCATCATCCCTCTCCACTGCTTTCCCCTGTCGACCGACCGCCTCTGACTGCCGTCGCCGCCAAGGCATCGTCGCGCTGTGTCACCCGGTTTCCAGCTAGTCGGCTGGACGACCCTCTCGCCACGGGGATTACTCGCGACCGATCCCGTTCTCGTTTTCGCGCGACTCGACTAATCCTACGCAATTCGTTTCTCTCATTTGGCAAATCGTTGTTTCGTTTCGTGTCGTGTTCGCTCTCCTCTCGACACGGTCATGGTGGAAGTACGTAGCTCGTTGCGTATCGCAGCTGGAAAAAAGAGGCGATCTCTCGTCAACGTCGTCGCCGATTACGAGATCGAACAGCGGTGTCTCGTTTCGTAAGATCGCGTCTTTCTTTGCCGAAGGAATCGTCGTGCTGTCGGTTCCGTCGTCGTTCGCGTCGCAGCCGTTCGCGAGTGTCCGTCGACGAAAACGCACGGTTGACCTACATTCGACTCTCGTGTATTTCCGTTCGGAGGAAATATCGTAACGGCATTGGGCGCAGGTGCGGCATCGTTACATAAGCTGGTACCGCCTCTCGCGTCGTCCCCCTGTGACGAACATCGTCTAGTATCGACGAGGACGTACCTTGGGGGAACGCGGCGAATAGTCGCGCGCAATAGGAGGACGATAGCGCAACGGGAAGGAACACCGTTGTCGAGCACTCGGAAACACCGAGTCGAGTAGCCGAAAGAACCGAACGGCGGCGCGTACATCTCTTGTTCGTGTCAAGGGCTTTTTCTTTTCCGTTACGATCGAGTGGACAACCTGTTATTCCAATTTTGTATTATTATTATTTTTCGTGTAGATCATAGGTAACGTTTCTTTCGATTATTTCGAGGTATAAAGAACGCGCGGTGCTTTGACCGTACTGTCGCTCGTCTCTCTCTCTCTCTCGGCTACTCGGAACCGATGGAAAGTCGAGTCTCGGATCGGTAGGAATCGCGAACTGCTCGATCGTTCGAACGTACCGGCATCCCCGAGCGAAAAACGAGACCGAGTCGAAACCTGATATTCCGATTGCGAACGAAATCCGCGCGTGGCTCGACGTCTGGTCTGGTCCCCTATCGTCTCGCCTCGTCCCATGCCGCACCGCTCGATGCTCGCCTAGCAACAGGCGTCAGGGGTTATCATCCCCTCTTCGTCTTGCGATTCCTCCTTCCGCTTTTTAAGTCGTTCTTCGAATCGTTGTTGTTCGCGACCGTGGACGCGATCTTTTCCCGCCTGTCTCGCTCTCCGACTTTTCCTCGTCGGTAATCACCCCGTGACGCGTTTACGCGCTCGTTCCTTCTCGCTGCACGACGAGAGGGCGACGATGCCGGAGGGATCGCTCGCGGTCTCGAGTCTTTAGCATCTCGTTCCGGTTTCGATCGAACGATCCAAAGTTGTAAGACGGAGTTGTAACGCGTTCGCAGGAATCGGTGCGATCTCGCGTGGCCATGGATTTCACGGGCAGTGTTGGAAGAATCGTGGACGACCCGAAGGAAGCGAAGAACATCGCGGAAAGCGAGGGTATGAACTGGCGACGAACCTGGAGGCCGTTCTCCAGACCGCCGCCGGGCTGCACGGTGGTGAGACTGCACGGACTCGACGACGGTATCCACGTTTTGCAACCGTGGTTTCACAGAGGGCTGAAGAGAGAGATCGCCGCGGCGATCATTAGAGACCAGGGTTCGGCGGACGGGTAAGTCGAGTCTCCGCTTCCGAGTCGTTCGTTTCCAAACGACGCGAAACTCTGTCTTATCGTCTCGCGTGTTCTTTCAGCGTGTTCCTGGTAAGGGAGAGCAAGAGCAATTTGGGCGCTTACGTGCTCACCTACAAGTACAGCGAGAAGATTTTTCACGCGCAAATTCAACCCGTAAGTAGAACCGTGGCGAGCGAATGTTTGGCGATCGACGTGGCTTACATCTTCGCTTGTTACAGGTTTTCGACGAACGATGCAACTGCTGGCTGTACACCCTCGACAGAGGCGTAACCCGGTTCTACGATTTGCTGCAGCTGATCGAATTTTATCAGTTGAACGCGGGCTGCTTGCCCACGCGATTGACCCACTACGTGCAGAACGGCGTGCCGGAAGTGTTGCCGCTTCCGGTTCCGATGACGTTGACGCAGCAGGCGGAGGATGGCGGTGGTTCACCGGCGTCGCCGACCGAGCTCAATCGCCGACGACTCGGTGTCGCGACCGAGAGCACGATGACCGAAGGAACCGCGGCCGCCGCCTCGTCCTGCACCGTCAGCTACAGGAGCATCTGAGGATAGGAACTCCTGCGGCCCGTCAGCGTCGACAAGCGCTTGGCCGCCACCCACTGTTCGCTGGATTACGCCTCTCGACCAAACGGAATCGCGAACGGATATCGCTCCGGCGACGCGAACGTTCGATCTGATCGCTCGGGTTGCTGGAGTTTGTGCCTCTGCAGTTACAGCAAGTGGAATCCGTAGCGCGAAACGCGTCGATAACCATCCGGCGGAAAGAGACAGCGTTCGAAGATACGAGAAAGAGACGCGGCGTCGCGCTTCTCTGTCAGTTCTCGCCGCGCGACTCGTCGCTCTCGGCGAACGGATTCGTTCGTCGAGGATTGCCGGTTTTTCGAAAATCGGTTTTGATAGCGGTTGATCAATCCCGATGTTTCGAGCCGGCGCCTCGACGGTTGCACCGACAGACGCGTCTGTCGCGTTGTCGCGAATCGATTCGTCGACGCGCGCGAGCTCGTCAGTCGTCGAGTAACGGACAGCGAACGCGTAGCCAGCGACGCGACGACGGGCAAAGGGGAAAATAGCCGCCAGAATTGGCGCTCGGTACGCGAAACCACGTTAATATTAAGATGATCATTATCGATGCAAATTACGATAAAATATATATTTTATACGACAAGGGTTGTAAAAGGGACGATCGAGTCGCGTTCCGTGAGATCTCGACGTTCGGGTGAACAATAATAAAAAGTTAATGAGCAATGGAAAACGGTTGGCTTGTTTTTCTCTGATCCTTCCTCGTTTTGGCGGGAAACGCCTTGGCGTAGACGACCCATCGTGTCCCGATGGCGCGACGGCCGTCGCAACAGGTAAGCGGCGCGCGGCTACGACGCCCGAGAAAAGGTATTCCGGCAGGTAACGGTCGCAAACGGAGGAGGAGCATCGTCGTCGCGTTCGGTCTACGAGAGGAGAGGAGAAGGGGGATCGATGGAACGTTCCGGCGGAGAGGTGGAATTCAGGTGCGAGTCGTAGTTGGCTCGGCGATCCTCAGTTTACCGCGACCAGTCGACGCGACGCAGTCCGATCTTTGACCCTCGTTTTCCCGCGTCTCGTTCCTTTCTTCTCGCGTTTTCTCCTCTTACGTCATCGCGTTCCTCTTGGTGGTGTTTTCGTTCCTCGCGATCGACGAGATGCGAATCGATCCCTTCTCGGACCAACGAATTCCACGCATCCGCAACGAGTAAGTCACAGCCGAGTAAGTCACAACCTGTTACGGCGAACGCGCGTCCACCGATCGACCTTGCTGTCGTATCGCGCGATTCGTCGTACGAGGACAGACTCCGAAGATGGAACAGCCGTTCTCACCGGGCAACGAACACGGCTAGTTGGAATCGACGGGAAAGCGATTTTCGTCGTTCGATCGAACTCGCGAGTCGTCGGGTAAACTCACAACGTTGTACGCGATACGCCGCGCTCGAAACCGGTTCGGTGACGTACTCGTCGATCGTCGGCGCAGCTACGAGTGCCAGTCTTCGCGGTCCTGTTGGTTTCCCAACTACGCGATCCTTCGTTGTTCCGTCGTTTCGCGTTTCCATCGCGCGGATTCCGCTTTTCGATAGACGCTACGACGGGGCCCCGTTTATCCGTGTTGCGGTACCAGGTACGACCGACCGGTTCTCTCTCCCTCCTCGCTCCTCCTTTCTTTCTTGCCTGCTCTCTCTCTCTCTCTCTCTCTCTTTTTGTCTTCCTCTGTCGCGTCCGGCGTTCTTCGATACGCCATAGTCCCAAAGTCGCGCGACGATCCACGAGTTCCGTTCGGTCGGCATACGGGCGCCGAAGGAGATTCGGCAAAGTGACGCGTCGGAATTTCCATAGCGCGGCGATCGAAGGTTTTGCCTGTCGTTCGGATCGAAGCTCGACGAGGTCGAATCGGTTCGAACCAATTGGTCGTCGTCGTCGTCGTTCGTTCTCCGCGCGTACGATACCACCGCGTGCGATGAGTCACGTCTCCGCGTTTCGCTCGTTTTGCTCGCATCGCGTCATCTCTCGCGGCCATAGCTTTGCCGCGTTTTCCTTCGCGTGATCGACGCATCGAGCCTCGTCGAACCTTCGTTCGATATCTTTTTGTCCGGCGTTGGATCGCGAGCGCGTGCGCTTTCTTTTCCAGAATCGGTATGACCGCGATGCAGAAGGTCGCGTTCCATCAAAGACGCTGATCGAACGTCGCGACGGCTGCGAGATGAACCCGTGGATCGGACTGTTGACGGTGGCAGTGCTGGCGATCGGCACCGCGATCGCCGGCTTGAATCCAGGGGGGGCCGATTGCGGCGAGCAACGCTGCTCCACCGTCGAATATTGCAGCCCCTACGACAAGCGTTGCAAACCGTGCTCCTCCATCTGCGACGCCACGGGTCGCAACTATCAGCAAAACGAGTGCATCAAGGATTGTCAAGGTGAGCGACTGGCGTAATTTTCGCTGTTCCGTGGAACGGTTGTCGGAGCGGTCGGCGTCTTTCTCGTCTTTCTCGGTCGATTGGCCGAGCGAGCCGAGGACACCGAGCATCGACGTTTCCAGATCGATCGGAAGAAAAGCCAGGTAGCGCGGGCCGAGCGTTTCCGAGCGTCGTGCACCTGAACCCGAAGGGGGTTCGAGTCCGTTGACTTTACACCTGACCACCGTCCCTCCGTCCACTTCCCACACACGCGACCGTGTACGATGACTCATCCTACCGACCTCCTATTCGCCTGCCAGCCTGCTTGCCTTCTTTTCTTTCCTCGCTCTTGCTTCCTCTCGGCTCCTTTCGCCCGCTATCTCCTTCTCCTTCTCCGTCTTAGGCCGTTAGCCGCCTCTCGCCCCGCTACCATCCCAACAACAACCTTCCCTTCCCCGGCCCAAGCCAACCGTCGAACCTCTCCCTTGGAAAATAACGCTGCGGCCAATAGCTTTTCATCCTTTGCCTTTCCGTTTCAGAATACCTGCACGACAAACGATACGTTCTTCTGGAGCAATACGAGGATTTACGAGGTAAGTAAACGACGGTGATCGCGTCGTCCTAGTCGTGAGAAAAGAAGGGAAAAAAGAAAAAGAAAAAAAGAAACGTTGACGATCCGCAGGGGAGATGCAGCGATTGTGGATACTGGCGGCGATATCTATCGCGGTAGCCTTTACGTCTCTCGTGTCGAGCCTGTACCTGTACGTGCAAAAGTGTCCACGATGGGAAAAGATGCGAACCACCCTGAGTCGAGCTATCGCCGGCAAACGAGCAAAGGTGAGCACGATCGAAGGAGCGCGCCGCGTCGACCGCACCAACCGATATCTTGTTCCTCAGAGAACGTCGAACGGCAGTGGCGGCGGCGGCGGCGGCGGCGGTGGCGGCGACGACAACGACAACAACAACGATCGCGGTAAATCGACGCTTCGAGACGCGGAATCGGGCACGTCCAGGCACAACGGATTGAAGCTGACGATGCCAACGATAAGCGCGAGCGTGGCTCCTTCCCGATTCTTGGAAAACGAAAACGGACATGGTGGGAACGGTACCGGAAGCGCGAGCGGAAGCGGCAGCGCTAACGGAAGCGGAACCGGTAACGCCACGCCGAACACGACCACCACTTCGCTGTCGAGAAGGCATCCCAGCGAGGACACCACTCTCGATTACGCTTACGACAATCCAGCGATGACGCCCAGCCCGGAAACCGTCCAACACAGAACGAAGCGCGAGAGCTCGTTTTAAACGGGATATTCCGATCGATTCGCCACTGTACATAGGTTAATTCTAAGCATCGTACTTAATCGCGCTCGTCCGCGCGCGACCTTCCGCGGGTCCTTATCAGCCATTCCGTCCACGAAAGGCCTTTCGAGCGAAGTTTGCCCGACTTACGGTAACGGGGTCGAGCTTCGCATAGGTCAGCGACGGCGCGTAACCCGCCGACCGATCGATGGAGAAGCGCGCGCTTCACGCTCAATTCGAATGCTCAACCGTCGAGTTTTACTCTTTTTCACGATCGCGCTCTTCTCTCTCTCTCTCTCTCTTTCCCTCTTTCTTCTCCTCCTGCGATATCGACGCCGAGACCCGGGGCAGAGACAAAGGGAGAAAGAGAGAGAGAGAGAAATCGTTCGCGTTGGGCTGTTCACGCGAACCTTGCTGATCTTAGTTTAATAAGTCGTAAGACAGCGATTCGAATGGTCGCGATCTTTCTTCGTCCAGCGTTCGTCCGATGTTCCTCGTCGTGAACGATCACCGTACTGGTGGCCGTCGACGACCAGGAATCCGATGTCTTCCAGCGAACGAAACGTCGCGGTTGCTCGAGCCGCGAACATAAGGAAAGAAACGAAGAGAAAAAGTTTGTCGCTCGTTCGCAAGTATTCCTAGTTTTAAGACGTTTTTCGTTATCGATCGGGTAGTTTGCGTCGGAGTAAGCAATAAACGCGATAACGCGCGACGTTCCCGCTTTTGCGCGTTCCTTTCGTCCCTGTGCATTTCCGCACGGGCAGGATATCGGGCCGGAGGTGGGAATGAGGAAGGGGCGAGAATTTTTGGCGTGAGAGAAGAAAAGAAAAGAACGCAACGTTCTCGTCGATGCACAGAAATCATCGTGTATGTTGGAACGAGATGATCGAAAGATCTAGCGGCGCGTTAGACGGAAATTTGCTCGAACCGGAGAGAGTCGGCGACGGTCGGTTTCGATCGATCGCCGACGAACGACGGCGAGGCGGACACGAGCTCCGGCGTGATCGGCGTACCGGGCGTCGTCGGGTGAGACGAGTGCCTGGCCATCACCAGCTCCCTCGTGTTCTTCTCCGGTTTGATCAACACCACGTAGACCTTGGGGAGAAACAGGCAGAGCAGCTGGACCAATCCGTTCAGCGACAACGACAACGCCAGAGTAATCACCCTGACGACGTTGCTCGTGGAGGCCAAGTAGAGGGGCACGAACGCCAGCCACAGCACGATCGTCGCGTAATTGGCGAACGCGATGCGTCGGGTCTCGTTGAATCCCTCCGGGCACTTTCTCGTCTTGATCGCGTAGAACGTGGACGCGACGGTCAACAGGAACGGATAGATCAAACCGATCACGTAGGAGCCGTCTTCGGAGCCCCGACACACTCTTACGTTCGCGTCCCTGCTGGGATACGAGCGCTGGATCGCCGGTGGTTCCTTGAGCAGCCAGCCGACGTCGAACGCGATCTCCACCAGAACGAGAATCGACGCGATCGTCAGCTGAGATCTCGGGCTGGTAAACCTGCGGACACGCGGGGAGTCGCGTTACTACGGCTTATCATCGCGCGTTACCATCGAAATTTACCGTCGTTTGCGGGGACTGCGGCCGGGATCGTTGAATATCCTGTGGATTCGATTGATCTTGGTGGAGAGCGCGGCGTAGCAGATGGTGTAGCAGAATCCGATGCCGAATCGGACCACGGCGCAACTTTCCACGCTGGGCTTGGACACCACGGCGAACGTCATCGAGAAGCAGCCGAACGCACCGACCAGCAGCAGAAACGACAGCTCTCGGCCGGACGCTTTGATCATCGGCGTATGCCGATAGATCCAAAACACCGAGCAGACGAACGCGGTCAATGCCATACCTGCGAACGGAACGCGAGACCCGTCATCGTTCTCGTCCTTTGATCGTGGACGCGGCGATTGGCCGACGAACGGAGATTACCGAAAACGGCTACCGTCATCGCGACGATCGCCCACGGATTCGAGTAGTCGACGAACTGTTCGGGGATAGGTTCGCAGCCGGATCCGTTCTTCGTCGGAATCGTGCCCGGCTCGCACTCTTCGCATCTCAGCTCGTCCACCTTGTACCGATAGAAACCGCAGCTTTGACACCTCCAGCAGCACGGGTCCTCTTTGCTTCTCACCATGATTCGATTCCAGCCGCACGGCCGGGAACACGTCGACGTCGGAAAATCGCCGGGCCGTTCGTCTCGAAACCACAACTTGTCCCGATCCAGCCGCAACACCGCTTGCCCGTCTTCGTTCACTGCGTGCAACCCCGTACGCGTCTTTCCGTTTATTCGTCTCTTTCTCCCGCCCCCCTCTCTCTCACCTTCTGATTCTACTCGTGGTTTCACGGAGAAGAGAGGGAGAGAGAGAGAGAGACAGAGAGTAGTCTTACGCGTGTAGTTGCCGATGACCGCCCAGTGATAGAAACCGTTTGCCTTGCGCTGATAATTCAGGATGGAGTATCTCGGAGGTCCGTCGACCGCATCCACGAATTCGAATGCGTTGCCAGCTTCGTCTGAAATTGTAGCTCGTATGGAACTTTACGTTTACCCATTACGTTTGCCCTCGCCCTCCCATCTCCGAAGATAAAACTACTTTTCATATTGTAACAAACGATGTATACCGTAGAGCGTACAGCCCGCAAATACAATGTAATAGTTATAATTATAATTATAATAGTAATAATAATAATAAGATGAAGAATAAAGAAGGAAGGAGAATAAGGATAATCTTACCTTTGAAAGACACGTTGGTTAGATATTCGAAGAACGCGTCCATGTTCGGAGGACGCATCTCGTCGCAAAGTCCGATCGAACCTTGGCCGCAAACCTCCGTTCGCATGTTGTGAAGAGCGTGAGCCACCGCGTATACAGCGTCTCGAACGAAATGCAGAAATCTCCGCTGCTTGTAGCCGGTGCTGCGCTCGATCCTCAATCTCGGATCTTGGCAGTCGACGTGTCGCTAGAAAACGTTCGAACGGCACCACTCTCTCTTTCTCTCGGTTTAGTTTACCTCCGTCTCGTTTACCTGGTCGATACAAAGACTTACCCTGCCGGGCAGAGTGGCAGCGATCGTCGTTGCCTCGAACTCGTCCGTGCAGTTGTGGTAGGTTCGCCAAAACTCTCGGAACCAAGGATTGCTGCGCTCGTGGTCGAGCGTCAACCCCGTAAAGTATTCGTCGAAGCCGGAGAGCGGCGCGTACAGCGGTTGAACCGCGAGAGCACCCTCCAACACCGCGGTTTCTCGAGTCTCCACGTCGCGATTATCCGGCCACGAGTCGCTGCCTAGCCAAACGAATCGCGAGCCGACGCCGACGCGTCTCGCCGCCTCCAACACCCGCAGAGTCGTCGACTTTTCCGCGAACAATACCACCACTGCGACATTCCGTCGTACGTGTACCTCGTACTTGGATACTCTTTCCATCTCCGACTCGCTACATCGCTCTCGTTTAGAGCACAGACTCGAGATACGTACCTCGGACGTCCGTCTTCTCGGCGATCGTGCGCACCACGTTGTCGTAATCGTCGTCGGTGAAACGATCTTCGCTGATCCGATGCGGCGCGCTGAAGCATATGGAGTACTCCGAGGCGAAGGAAGCCAGCGTCTCGTATCCGTGATCTCCGTACTCCGAGTCCGTGTAAACGACCGACACGTACGACCAATTGAACCGGCTTGCGAAAACGTCGTCGAACGGATTAATCGAACGAATCGAGGTAAGTCGGACGGAGGAGGAGGAGCGTGGATGCCGACTCACCGAAGAACTTCCAGCATCGCTCGCGCCTGGTTCACGTCGCTCGGAACCGTGCGGAAGAACCGCGGGAATCTCTCCTTGCTGCTGAGAAACGGCGACGTGGCCATGTACGAGATCTGCGGCACCGGGAACAGAGCCAGCACCGACGCTACCTGCGAACCGTTGGATCTCGAGTGGCTGGAGCGCGCGTTCATCGACGGCCGATGCTACCAACCTGGATGGTGACGGAGCTCGATTGAGCGCCGAGCACCGCGACCACGCGTTCGAACTCCCCGTTTAAGAACTTTGCCACGCTGCGATCCGCGCATCGGTATCCCTCCTCGCTGGACCGGTTCTCACGCGCCATGAAACCTACGAACATGAACGCTCTCGAGTGGGGTGGATCGCGAGATCGCGCGCCTCGCTTACCCTTCACGAAGTAGAACGCTTGCTCCAGAGCGTAGATCGGGTGATCGCAGGTGTCGAAGGCCAACGCGCCGAGCCGCACACCCGGAAGTATCCGCGGATTCTCGTTGATACGTTCGATCGTGTACAGCATCGCTTCCAACGGTTGAACGCCGTCTTCCCCCTGCGAATAAACGTTCGAACCGGGTGACACCAGCGGCCCGCGATTCGCCCACGTATCTCACCTGTATCTCGCCGCAACTCTTGCCGTTGTTCCCTTTACGATGCACGGGAAACAGACCTCCCAGCAGCAGCTCGCCCGTCACGTTGGCGTACCGGACCCGACCGTCCCCGATAGTCGTACGCGGAGAACGTTCGACGGAATTGGACAGAACGCCGGCGAACAGGCTGATCGTGCATAGCGCGCGAATCACGATCGTCATCGTCATCGTCATCGTCGTTGTCGCGCGTCCTTCCACCGTTCCGCTGTGCGTCGACCGTCGGAGAATCAGCCAGCGAGGCAAGCAGCCTGCGTGCGACGAACGCGATTCGACGAACGAAAGCGTCTGACCCGCAGGATATACGGCCGGTGGACGTAGGGAGTGGCCGATCGCGGCGAGAACGCGAGGTCGTTGCGGAAAAACGGAGATCGATCGCGAGGGGAAAGACGCGAGTCGCAGGCGGGAAAACAACGACACGCGAGAGAAGGTAAACGGAATCGGGCGAGTAAACAGAGAAGAGCGGGCGGACAGCAATTTCGTTAAATGCGTTGCCGTCTCGTGGCTGGGCCGCGCACTCGGCGGTACACGAGCACGATGAAGAGGGAGAGAAGAGGAAGTCAGCATAGGTAACGGAGGAAGCGGAGTGGGAACGATAACGATAGAATCTCCAATTATTCAATCGTGTCTCCGAGCTGGTCCGTTTAAGCGACGCGTTCCTCGTCCGTTTCCCGACTTAGAAGCGAAGCAGCGACCGTTCTCTTCGGCCACGTGCTTCTCGCTCCATTTCCTTCGTTCTCTTCTTCGCTTCGAAAGTCGCTGTGTGAATCGTCGAGCGATACCGGAGAAATCGGTAGCGAAACACCGAGATCGACCGCGAAAGGAAAGCGAAGAGCCGGCAGCGATGGACGGTAGCGGCGGTTCGAAGCAGAGGTCGTTCGATACGATCGATTGTGTGGTGTTTGCCGGAATGTTGGCGGTCTCGGTTATCATCGGCGTATATCAGGCGTACAAGTCGCGAAAGAACGAGGACGCGGTTCGCGAGTACTTGGTGGGCGGGCAAAACATGTCCATCTTCCCCATAACGATGTCGCTGATAGCCAGGTAATAGGAACGAACGATCCACCACCGCTCCTCTTCGTCTCTTCTTCTTCGACCATCAATTTTCTTTCATCCTTTCAGCTACATATCGGGAATAACGATCCTCGGTCTACCAGCCGAGATGTACGTCTACGGAACGCAGTACTGGTGCGTGGTGATCGCCGATTTGTTCGTCTCGCTTACGATGACCATGGTCTATCTACCGGTGTTTTACGGTCTCGGCATCACTTCGTCTTACGAGGTAACGCGGACACCACTGCTCGTCCTCTACCCAAACGTCGTTCGCTGATTCTTTTCTTTTAATTTCGCTGATTCGCAGTATCTCAAGCTGAGGTTCAACGGCGCCGTTCGACTCATGGGTTCCGTCATGTTTGTCATAAAAATGGTAAGACCGAGCAAGAGTCGTGCAAGTGCGTGCGTGCGTACGTGCGTGCGTACGCGAGAGAGGAAGGACGAATTAAAGCGAAACGTTTGACGTTTCGTTACAGTTGCTGTATATCCCCCTCGTGATATACGTTCCCGCGGTGGCGTTCAATCAAGTCACTGGAATAAACCTGCACGCGATCGCGGTCCTAGTCTGCGTTGTTTGCATATTTTATACCACTTTGGTAAGGACGAGGATCGTGGCATTTAATCGTCGACAAGGACGATTCGATCAACGATCAACAGACTGGAGAGAAAAACGTGGACGAGCGTGTCTCTGTGTTCTTTCAGGGTGGCTTGAAAGCGGTTGTTTGGACCGACGCGATTCAGACGATCGTCATGTTTGGCGGAGTGATAGCGATCGCGATAATCGGTACGAACCAAGTAGGCGGATTCGAACAAGTTTGGAGGAGAAATCGCGACACCGACCGAATCGAATTTTTCGAGTAAGCAATTTACTCTCGTCTCTATCGTACGACTGCTCCTTCCTTTTTTTACTTTTCCTATTGCCCGATCGACAGTATGGACTTTGATCCAACGACGAGACACACCTTCTGGACCGTCGTGGTCGGCAACTACTTCAACTGGTTGGCCAGCTGTTCCGTGAATCAATCGATGGTGCAACGATGCTTGGCCATGTCCAACTTGAAGAGGGCCAACGCGTGAGTCGTCTCTATCCTTTCTCCTATCTATCTCGCGTTCGCTGAGATCCGTAATCTTCCATTCTTTAGAACGATCGCGATCATGGCGATCGGTATAATCAGCATCGTTTCGCTCAGCTGCTACACCGGCATCGTCATCTTTGCGGCGTTCTACGATTGCGACCCTATCAAGACCAAGGTACAGCATCCATCTCTTGCCCCTTCTTTCTTCTTCCATCAAATACAGCGAAACGAATTCGTGCGTTACAGCGAATAAAAAAATCGGACCAACTCCTACCGTTTTTCGTGATGGAGATGACCGAGTCGATTCCAGGACTGCCTGGACTATTCGTCGCGGGGGTGTTTAGCGCGGCGCTCAGGTATATTCGCAGATATCGTTTGAACGTGTTGAGAAAACGAGAGAAAAGAAAAGAGAATAGAGAAGGGGAAGAGGAAGAGAAACGCGAGATCGTCGTCTCTGTTTCCTTTTAGCACCATGTCAACCGGATTGAACTCCATGTCTGGCGTCATCTACGAGGACATGATAAAACCGTGGCTGCGAATATCTCTGTCGGAAGTGGCGGCCAGTCGAGTGATGAAGCTGACGGTGCTGTTGATGGGGACCATTTGCGTGACGCTCGTTTACCTCGTGGAGAAACTCAGCGGACTGATTCAGGTAGGGATCGGCGGATCGACGCGCGCCGCGTTTCTATTCGTCGCAGGTACACGTGTTCTCGTTTCGTTGTCAGGCTGGCAAAAGCTTGTCGGGGATCACAGCGGGACCGTTGCTCGGAGTCTTTACGCTGGGCATGTTTTTCCCGCTCGCAAATTCCACGGTAAGAAAAAAACCTCGAAACGTTTCCTCCGTTCGCGCAACGTTCCGTCTTTACCCGAATCGATAACGTCGCAGGGAGCGTTGGTCGGCGGGTTCGTTAGTTTGAACTTGATCGCTTGGATCTCGTTCGGCACTCAGGCAGCCATATCCAGCGGAAATATTCGTTTCCCGACCAAGCCAGTGTCCATCGACGGATGTCCGGAATCGCTCAAGAGTCAGGTTACCAATTTTACGCTGATCGTCGAAACCGCGATCAAGTGAGAAAATAGTCGATTCGTTGGTCGGCCGGGTACGGCCAGCCGCTTGCAGCGATTCTCCCCTTCTACCTATTTCCAGGGAACCGCCCTTCTTCCTCTACAGAATATCGTATCTTTGGTACACGTGGCTCGGCTGTGTAACGGCGATAGTCGTCGGACTACTCGTCTCGTGGATCACCGGGCCGAACAAACGCACGCCGGGCGACGAGAAGCTCTACACGCCCGTTATTCACGGTCTGTTGCGCGATTCGGTCGCGATCGCCGCCAAACGGCAACAGGTACGACCTGGTCGCGGTTCTCGTATCCGATACACCTCATTTTCTCCGTTCTCTCGGTATTTTCCAGGAGGACGTGGTCACGGAACTCGAGAAAATGGACGGAAGCTGTCGCGCGACCACAGCTTGAAGCAGCGTTCGATGAAACGGGTATCCTCGGCTGCAGGAACCGTTACGACTTTCGCAATTAAAAAACAGACAAAATAAACGCAAAATAGAAATGTACAGACGCGTGTGTATTTATGTATGCATACATACACAAGCGCAAGCATACATACACACGTATATATTTTTTTTTTGTATTTTCCATTTACAACCTTCGTACAAAGAATAATTACAAGCGTAGAGGGTGTTCGTCGAGATAGGGTTAAAAGGTACGCAAGGGGAAAGCGAAAGGGGAAAGTAGAGAAGGAAAAGAATATGCGGAAGAAGAATACGGCCACGGATTCTCCTATCGTTTCGATCGGAGACTATCGATTTCGTATCTCGAAGGCCACGATCCCTCTTCTTCCATCAATGGCAACGTTTCGTCGTTTCTCCGTCTGTGTTTAGATTTCACCGTTGCATCGAATTTCCCGCCACTCGTCGCGGTGGTAATCTCGCATCGTGTCCCACGGGACGACATGGGACGACAATCCATTTCGTATTCGGATCTATCGCTCGCCCGACACTATG
Organism: Bombus pascuorum; assembly: GCF_905332965.1. Classification (NCBI taxonomy): domain Eukaryota; kingdom Metazoa; phylum Arthropoda; class Insecta; order Hymenoptera; family Apidae; genus Bombus; species Bombus pascuorum. The sequence continues at coordinate 676,838 of NC_083488.1, read as the reverse complement.
CCATCCGACAGACTGCGGTCGCGTAACCGACGATGGCGTATCCGTGTTTCGTCTCGACTCTGGAAGGCGACCACGGTTTAAGAAGCAAGGGGCGACAAGCCGATGGTTCTAGGATCCTGTTGACCCGGTTGCGTCGGAGGCACGGGTTGAGGGCCGGTCTCTAAATTCTTTAGAAGCTGATTCAACCAGTGTTTCGTAGACGCGTCCTCTTGCAGACAGGTGGCGAACGTGCTGTCCCTCAGCTGATCGGGTAAACACTGTCTGAGCGCCAGCAATGCCCTATCGAACGATAAACAGATAGTTTTCGTCGTTGGTTCGTCGCTTCGTTCGTCTCCTTACCTTGGATTGTCCGACAGTCTGAGGTAACATCTGACCACGTGCTTCAACAACCTGGCGGAAGGATCTTTGGCCAAGGATAAGACCATCTTTCCTAAAATCATGGCAACGTGACTGAATCGATCGTACGTTTGGCAGATGTAGGAAAGACCGCTATCGTCGAGCAAAATCTTCTGCAGAATGAACGTAGCCACCGTCTTGCTTAATTCCGAGCCGCTTTCCATGATGCGTAAGCAAAGCGGGATAATTTCCGTAGTGAGCAAGAACGTAATCACCTCTTGCTCGTCGGTCTTTACCAAAGCTCCTATCACTCCCAAACTGGTCAATCGTAGATACTCGAACGGACGGGTCTTGCTGACCGTGTGCAGAAACGGATATAGGAAGAGCGGCACGTGAGCCTGAAAAAGAAAGAATGGAAATGGTCCAAGAGTGGAGCGTGCGCAAGTATATATTAGCACGCCCGTAAACTCACCTGCAGAAACGAGGATCTGGTTTCCGGGTGACTGGCAACGCACTGCAGCAGAGCCAACGCGTTGCACACTCGATTGCTCTGATACGCGGTTAGAGTGGCTGGATTGATAGCGGGATATATGTTTATTATCTCTTGAAGCAGCGACGCGATCGTTCCGAACGAATGCCAAAGCATCGGAGCCAAATCGGGCACGACCTCCCGTTTCTTGCTAAGTTCAAGCAACGCGTTCTCTCTCGTCTCCGAATTCGACAATTCGATTATCCAGATGTAAACTTTCTCGCGATCCACCGTCGACTGCAACGCGGCTGGACTTTGCTGCGAACTCATTTTCGTCATTGGTCTTTCGCGGGCCAAATCTTTCACGGCACGACCGTTATCCCTGTGATCGATCGATTCCTTCCTTCTTCCTTATTTACGTCTTCCTCGTCCGGCTACGAACGCACCGTCGCGTTCCTAACGAAACACGTACGATATGCCGCCGATCGACCGGTTTCGTCGCAAAGACACGGCAAACTTTGAGGTTAGGTGAGACAAACTCGCGCGATACAATCGGCCAGAAATTACCGAGAGGCGAAATTTATCGCGCCACGCGTGCGCTCTTACGAGAATCGATTACGCGACACACGGACGGCAAACAAGTACGTCTTCTGGAAAACGAGCAAATATTTTCTTCTCGAGACATTCGTCTTCTTTGACACCGAAAAACGATACCTTCTTACTGCATACATACACTTCGAGTTAACGACGGGCGTTTACCGCCATCTATCGAGAACTACAGAAAGCTTTCGCTCCATCTATCCGTATACGCGCGTATCGACGGTTAATACGAACAAGTACACCGTGCTTGCGTGTTAGATACGCGTTTGCATAGGGAAGCGCGTCGTGCGCCGAGCGACGGGAAATCGTTCCGTGCTGATTAGATGGCGCGCAAAATTTGTTCGCGCGACGACAACGATCGTACTTGGCGAAAGATTCCAAAAGAACAAGCAAAAAAATTCCAACAGCCGAACGTAGACAAAAGCGAAAATGATCAATCCAGCTTGGGCTTTTTCGAATATCGCTGTCGTGCGGAAATCTGCACCACGACGATTCGATTATCGAGCGTTTTCTTTTTTTTTCAGTTTCTACGTCCGTTTCTCCAATTCCAAGCGATTTTTATCTTCCCCTCTCTTTCGATATTCGAGATCGCGCAAACTTTCGATCCTTATTTATTACGTACGTTCGCGACGAATACGTACCGTTGGTATCGGTACGTGTTCTCGGCGCGTGTTTCATATCGTTCGAACGTATCGCAGGAAGGAAGAGGAACGATAAACGATTTCGCGAATAGCGTGTCGTACGAGCATAGATAGAGAGGAACGCGTGGTAAGGGATGGTATAACGCGATTGCAGTCGACCGATACTTTGTTGCAACTGTGAAATGGAAGCGCGACGAGCGAGAGACGTTTGTAAGACGATCGCCGTTTCTGTAAACTCGTCGTCGTTTTACCGAGTCGAGTAACGCGTTCGCCAGTTTCTTACGTAATCGTGTTCGCACGAAGAGGATCGGAGGATAAAAATCGTGGTTTGGAGCGCGGGTCGCAGCTACCGTACGTACGAGTATCGTTACGTTCGCGCTTAAAAGGCGAATGCTAAAGACAATATTACACGAGACATCGCGGCAGAAGCGGGTGAAAAGGGCATCTGCCAGTCACAACATGCCAAACACTCGTGATAAATTCGAATCGTTTGCGTCGCATTGCTTCAACGTATTGACGTATTTGAAATCGATTTGCGTGGAAGCGGAGAGAGTTGGCGGCGCGTTTCGATCGATCGGATGGAACGCGACCCGACAGCCTGATATCTCGTTCCCTTGAACGAATTTTTAGATCTGTGCGGTTGCCGTTGGAACGGCGGCGATCAGGCTACAGGCGTCAGACGAGAAACGTGGGCCGGCGGGTCGCGTCGCAACTCGCGACGGTAGTTGGCTGTTATCGTCGATCGTCATCCGAGCCTTTTTTCGTCTACGAGCGATAAACGGTAGCTGAGTGGACGCGAGTCGATTCGGCGGACGAAGCACGCTGGATCTGATCCTAATTCGGCACAACCACCGTTGTTACGCAGGCAGCGCAGGGTTGGGGAAACGGGGGATGCGGAAAAATAAGCGCGCGCGAATACGCGGACGCTGTCGCGCTCGGGAAAAAGGAAGAGAGGAAGAGAGGAAGGGTCGGGAGGGAGAGATAAAAGAAAGAAAATAATCGAATGGAAAGAAGGGAAAGAAGGGAAAGAAGGGAGAGAAGGGAGAGAAGGGAAAGGAAGGAAAGAAGGAAACGCGCGATAGGCGCGATAGGTTTGGGTATGTAAAACGCGGGGCAAGGCAGAGAGGATGTTTTTCGATGGTCTGTGCACGGATTCAAAGAATATCCCAAGTTTGGTGGCGAACGGGGGTCATCGCCGCTACGAGGAGGTTATCGATGAATCGAAGAAAGGTGGGGAGATTTTTGTACGTCGTCGTGAACGTTCCGCGGAAACGTGGAAGTAAAGCTCAGTAAAGCGTGGAAAACGCGTCGAAAATCAACGGAACGCGGCGTCTCGCATCGGAAAGAAAGGTCGGTGGTGCTGGCTGCTGGCGTTCGTCGTTCGGCTAGAGAAAGGGTGCGCGATTTTGAGATCGGAGGACAGCAAAGGCTAGAGACGGAATCGAGAGCGGGACGCTGGGTCGATTTGAAAGCGCGAGCGCGCCAACTTCGAATCGAGTAGAAACGATCGAAAGAACGCGGCGAACGTGACACCATGGGAGAGAAGAGTATAGCGTGGGCGATTCGAAAAAACTTGAACGGAGGATCGCAAAAACGGCGAGCCAGATTGGTATACGGATTCGCCGCGTTGATCAGCCTCGCGACGTTCGTTCTGTTTTGGTGCACGAACGTGTTTCGCGATGCGATTCTCTCGAATCTCGAGCTACGCAACGGTACGCCGACGTTTCTCATGTGGCAACGGCCGCCGGTCGGCCTTCGTGTCAACGTTTACGTTTTCAATTATACGAACGTGCACGAGTTCGAAAGCGGTAACGCGAGCAAGCTGAAGGTGCAAGAGGTTGGCCCGTTCGTCTATCAAGAAAATTTCAGCCGTGCGAACGTCCGCCTCGACGAGAATCGAACGGTCACGTATCAGGAGCAGAGGAGCTTTCAATGGATCGCCGGGAAATCGGAAAGTCAGAAGGTGATCGTACCGAACGTGTTGCTCATGTCGACGCTCGCGTATTCCCGAGATCTCAACTACCTGCTGCAAATCGGCTTCACGATGCTTCTGGCTGGATTGAAGTTACGCGCGAAACCGTTTCTCGAATTGCCGGTCGGCGAATTCTTTTGGGGCTACGAGGACGAACTGTTCGAAATGGGCAAACGGTTTCTACCGTCGCGAAAGGTCCTACCCTACGATAAATTTGGAATTCTGGCATTCGTACGTATATATTTACGTTTATGCGGCACAGCCGCAGTTCGATACGCAGTTCGATACGCAGTTCGATACGCTGTTCGAATGCGTGTGTATCCGTGACGTGTTGCAGAGAAGCGGCTTGAACGGGGATCGCATCACGATGCACACGGGGATCGACAATCTCGGACTGATCCAGCGAATCAATGGACGCGAAAGTCATCGAGTGTGGGATGACGAGAAATGCGACCGAATCTACGGTACCGACGGCAGCATGTTTCCACCGGACTGGATCGAACAGCCGAACGCCACGCTTTACATCTACGCGAAAGAGTTTTGCAGGCAATTGCCGTTTCGTTACGAGGGTCGCAGCTTCTCCAACGGTATTCCCACTTTAAGGTGAGTTCTTACCCCTCGTCTACGTGCCGTTCCATTCTTCCGTTCCTTCCTAGTCGAATGAAAAACCCTTACTTACCGATCCGAAAGCAAAAGTGTGGTCGCTCTAAACGTTTCATCGATCGAATTACCATAGGTACAAATTACCCAACGACGTTTTCACGTCGAACCGCGACAAAGACTCGTGTTTCTGCCCGAAGGAATCGTACGATTCGATCAACAGAATATGCCCTCCAGCTGGAACGTTGAACGTTTCCGCGTGCAATTTCGGATCACCGTTGATCGTCTCCTTTCCACATTTTTACTCGGGCGACGAGTCCTTGTTCAGGAAGATCGAAGGACTGAAACCCCGAGAGGAACATCACGATAGCTACGTGGATCTGCATTCGGTAGGTATTTCGATCTGCGACGCTACGCGCGTCCTTACCAATCGTTTACGTGGAAACTCGTTTCCCGGCTTACGCGAGCTTATTCGTTTCAGCGTTTGGGCGTTACAGTGGCTACCAGAATGAGATTTCAGCTGAATCTAGAAGTACGAAAAGCGGTTGGCATGCCGTTCTCGGGAAATCTCGAAGACGGCTCGATCCTGCCGTTGATCTGGGTCGACACCAGAATGGACGATCTGCCGGAATCGATTCGCCAGATTTTTTATCGCGGCCACTACCTGGTGAACGCCATCGAGGCCGGATTTCAATGGTGCAGCCTGGTCGGCGTCGTCATCTCGTTCGGTGCTTTTCTCGTCGCTTTGAAGAGAGAAGACGAATCGAACGACGCGAAACCGGTCGTCGATCGAACCGAACTCGATCGGCTTTGACAGTTTAGCTACTTACCTTGTCCGTGTTCGGCTAATATATACCACCGATCCCTTGTCTCGGCTCCAACCTTGGGCCCCGACTAATTCGCGTCAGTTCAAATAAAGATCGATCGCGCGATCGTGCAAAGAGGTCGCTCTTGCGCGCTCGGATCGCGCGATCGTCGCTACAGTCCAATCATTATCCTCCGTCTACTCCCATACTCTCCCCGCGATCGTATCGTAACAACTATACACGCGAATTCACGTGCGTGTGCTTGTCAGCGCGTTCGTCGATTATCCAAGGAAAATCGCTTCGAAAAAACAAACAAAGGCCGGTTGCAGCCGCGAGTACCACGCGCGTTTCGCTTCGATGCCTGTGCGCGTTTCGGCGCACCGATAACCTAGGTCGCATCCAACGACAACTTGGAAGAAACCAGATAAACGTTTTCGTCGTCTTTTCCGTCTCCTACAATCGCGAACGTTCGTGCGAACCTTTAACCATCTATCGCAACATCTGCGATAGCTTTCGCGACCGTATCGACCGACTTTTATCCGACAAATCAACCGGTAAACAAATACTTGTCCGCACGCGGTTTTATTGTAAATTTCCACGACGTCGTTCGAAATCGTCTCCAATCGATCCGATTTCAAAACTATTTGGCTACTTTATTTTTCTGTCTTCCTCCACCTCCTCCTCCTCCTCCTCCCCCTCTTCCTCCTCCAATTTCTCCCTCTTCTTCCCCTTTCCCTCTCTCTTTCACTACCTCTCCCGCACCTCCTCTCCACCCCCTTTACTGCATCGTAAAAAACTAAATTCATCTAGAAATCTAACCGTAGTCTATCTCGAATAACGTGTTTACAACGAAATACAAATAAACGAAGGTAAATGAATAACAATTAGATCTCGACGGCCACCAGGTTAGTCAAAGTCCGAGGACGACGACTTGGCTCGCGTCTGATCTCGCACGCTCGATCGAGTGTACGTTGGACGGAAGGATTTTCTCTTGTACGGTAACGAGAGACGAGAATCTTTATCGATCGCTGACGCAAACGGTCTTCGATAAATCGACCATCGATGACGATGATTCGTCCGGACGATGGAGCTCGTTCCATGATAGAAATTCGTCCGTACTTTCTTCCTATTACTTTTCCACCCCACCTCTGTTCCTAATTCCTTTCTCCTCTTCGCACGCTCTCGTAATTGCTCTCCTCTTTTACTGTACGCGCGTATGCATGCGCGCACACACGTACACGTACACGACCACGACACGCAACACGTTGAATCTTCGACGCGTACTTCCGTCCCTTCCGCCTTCGCTTTCCTACCTCGTTCGCTTTAATTCGCACGAATCTACAAAGACGCGAACGATTCGGTGGAAACCGAGGTGTATCGCTCGAGCGGAATATACGCGTGAACGACGTAAAGCGAGAAACGGCCGGCCGTCGTTATACCATCCGGCGAAAGTCCTCGTAAAAGGTAAACGTTATCGTTACGCGAAACAACGTGATTGTCCTCTCCTCTTTTCTCCGAGAGGGAATACGAACGACGACAACGACAACGACAACGACAACGACAACGAAAACGACAACGGTAACGACAACGACAGCGATTCGAGACCGAAACGATTCTTACGCAGCGATCCTAATTGTTTCTCTCTCTCTCTCTGTTTCTCATTTATATATCTCTCTATACGTCTCTCGCTCTCTCGATCGTTGCGTATCCCTTGGAAAATTGCCAGGGTGAAAACATAACGCGTACACGATCGAGATCGCAGGACGTAGAAACGGTCGACCGAGCAACCGGACGATCTACTTGGAACTGGATGAATTCTGGAAAGCCGGGTTCAGCTGACCGGTTTTGCCCGCGGTCGCGTTCGACGGCAACGGATTGGTGAGGTGCAGCTTCTCTTGTCGTTTGGCGGCGCGCGCCAGGCACAGGAGCGCTCCTATCAAAACGATCGCTCCTATCGCTGCCAGAGCTCCGGATACCGCTGCTCGAGCTATCGGTGGCACGTCCATGGCCATCTTCATCAGGTTTCGCATCTCTGCCGGAAGTTCGTCGATACCCTGCGTAACGAAAGAATGCAGAATAACATCGTTAGCGCGGCGCGATCGATTATGGCCGGGAGGCCGTCGTTTCGACCGAAAGCGTGATAACGTAGCGGCAATAAACCGTCGATAAAAGGACGCTATAGCTACGACAAAGCAACGACGATGAGCATGGTTAGAGGCGACAACCGCAACCGTGCGTACATACTGAATTATCGACACGAACGGTCATTCCATCGAAATGAATCACGCGTAGAGGCGTCGAACGACGCGACCGCGCATACTTCTTCCATATTATCGTCACGAATACTTGGCCGCGTAATGAGTTTCGGCATTATCGCTTCAGCCATTGTCACCGTCACCGTCACCGTCACCGTCGTCGTCGCTAATCGCTTCCCCATCGTAGCTCCTTTTCACGCGATCGATTCGTCCCGACCGATACAAACAACGAAACGATCGAACGCGGTATGCGATCGATATACTCACGTCTTCGAACCACATGATCGGGAAAACGATATCCGGGAACGAGGCGACGTGTTTAATGTCCCGCACCTGCTTCACCGCCAGATTTATCTGAATTCTTGCTTTCGCTCTCAAAGATGTGCCCATCATCGGTTGAACGTCGATGTAGAATTGATGCTTCTCCTCGACCGGCGGCGATATTCCGCTTACCGATTCTCGAAGCGACGGATCCGCTGAAAATCGTCGTTCGAACGACATTTGTGAAAGTTAGTTTTGGGGAAAAAAGGCCGATCGTGCACGGACCGCGAGTTCTCAGCCGTGGTTCTTCGGCCGCAGCTCGCGAAACCTGCTCGATTTCATCAACCGTATTCAAAACCGTATTCAACGTACGTACCGCCGACGATTTCCCCAAGCGAGAAAAGTTCTCACGCGCGTTCCGCCGGCCCCGCGCCCACCGAATTCGTCTGTGAATTCGTGTTTGCCAGAGCGAGAGAGGTACGACGAGCCGGAGCGGAGGCAGTAGATACAACGGAGATAACGGACGCGGACGTAACGAGCACGGATATACGTATGTTAACGCCGAGTATCGTAGATCGGCCATCTTACCAAGGTAAAAATGCGGAAAACTGAGCAACACCGGCGAATCGTACTGGCAGAGCGAGACGTTGAAGGTTCCCTCGGGAGCGCAAGGTGGTCCCGCTGGGCAGAAACATCGCTGTGTTTCCAATCTGTTCGGAGAAGCGAACGCGCCGTTCGCGGGCACGAACCTATACCCGGGTACTCCGCCAGCGATGGTCACCTCCTCCTGAAACGAATCGGTCAAACGACCACGTGCGAACGAGCGATTCGATGCTGGAAGAGGGGATGCCCCTACTTTTACTGTTGCGACCACGCGTTACCTTAAACACCAGGGGCAATGCCCTGCAAAGATCCTTGTCGAACACTTTCAGCACCGTCTGTTTGGTGATGCGTGGCGGAAAGATGCTTCCGTCGCTGCCAGCGACGCTGTCGCACTCCGCCGTGGTCCAATGGCCCAGGCTGCTCTTTCCGTTCCATTTGTCCAGAATTCCGTATTTACCGATGTCTCCTTGGCCGGTGTAGATGGTATACCAGTCGGGCGTTGTCCCGTTCTTCCCGTACAACAAACCGAACTGATCGTACGGCAACTTTTGATCCTTCGAAACCACGTCCTTGGCCAACTTGAGCAACGGGTCCTCGTAGCCCCAGAGCAGTTGACCGATCGAAACCTCGACGAACGGCTTTATGTTCAGTATGTCCATGATCGAGGCTATCGCCAGCCTCAAGAAACGCGCTGCATTCCTGGACTGGGTGGTGGCCGAAAGCATCGGTATGTTCGGCACCACGACCAAATCCTCTTCCGAGCCGACCGACAGTTCCTGCAAATTTTCCTCCGATAAGATTCGTTTTCCACGCGGTCGTTATTCGTCGACGCGATCGATCGCCAATATCGATCGCCTTCCCTCTTCCATTGAAAACGAACGAAACCACGTTTTCACGGTTCTCCCGAAGGGATAGCGTTACGATTCCCCTTCTACCGCGTGTACGCCACAGCGTGTACACCGTCGACAAACATATTGCGCGTTCGATCGTTCGCACTCGCTAGCGACCCATATTGTTATCGCTGCCCGCAAAAGTAACAATCCTGGGAAAGAAGGTGTAACGCGTGCGACGCACACCTCTCGGAGAGAATCGTGCCACGTCGACCGAACGCACCTCGTCGTTGCCGTACACCTTTGCTTTTAATTCGCGGAAGCGCGTTGCTCCGCTATTACGATCTTACTCAACTCGCGTTGATCGTTACCAACACATAGAGCGTTACGTCACACCGCGCGAACAAACTTACTCTCTGTAGCCGTCTCCTACGAAACGAGAAACTACCTCGCCCGCTCTCTGCTATGCTCTCCTCTTACACCCCAGCCACAATTCAAACCTAATGTATCTCCTCTCTCTCTCCCCCCCTTTTCTCTCTCTCTCTCTCTCTCTCTCTGCTTCTCAGTCTCAGACTGCTGAAATCTTTTTGCTGTTACTTTTATCGTCGCGAGAGGGAACGCGATTAGGTATGGATAAAGATCGGCAGGCTCACCGGTACGAAAACAAACTCCTTCTTCATTTTGTACGACAGCGTATCGTTATCGTTGAATTTTACGTCGACCTTTTCCCAGTGTTGCGTGTACACGTACGGCCCGAGTTCCACCAATGCTGGTTTCTCGCCATCGTTTAAAAATTCATCGGCGTTCGTCACATTGTAAATGTAGACGCTCAATCGAGGTGACACCGGAGGTTCCCTCCACCAGTTGAACGTGCGGCCACCATCTCGAAGGGCGATCTCTCTGTTCAGCAAAACGTCGACCAATTTTGGAAAGACCGCGGCCAAAATCGCGGCAACGATGATCATCAATGCCCCGACAGCCACCGCTGCCCCTGCGATCAAAGTAGACGCGTTAGTCGCGCGTTGCGTATGCTCGAGGAAAAGGAAAGAAAGTTGGTCGGGTCGCGAGTCGCCTCGCAATCTCGGTCGTCCCCAGGCTCCCCTCCCCCTCCCCCTGTCCCTGTCCCTCACACCATGCCCCGCTTCTCGTCGGAATCGTCGCGTTTCCATCTCGCTACACGGCTATTTTACCGTTTCTCGGTCAATTTCCGTATTCGTGTTCACGTTCATCGGATACAAACCATTGGGAATCGGAGTTGCGACCAAAAGTCGAAGAGCCGACGATACCGATACCGACGGCTACAGCGTCACGATGTCGCGTCAACTTACCGCTCGCCATTCCGCTATATCCTCGATTCGGACGATAATTTATTCAAACGAATCCAAACAGGAATCGAGAAACGAGTATCACCGTAGATTTCTCGGTAAACTTTTCATCGCGCTGAAACTAGTCGGGTTCGTTCGTTTCGTTGGAGAACTCGAAACGATTTTCGAAACGATTTTCGAAACGATTTTCGAAACGATTTTCGAAACGATTACGAAACGAGTCGATAGCGCAACGTTTAAATCGATCGATCGGTGGATGGTGCGCGTTAACGCACCGAGCCAACGTCACGTCGCTTGATTTTCTAATCACGTAACGCGAAAGACACTTACGAGCGGTGACCTTCGAAACGAACGGTCCTACCTTTTCAATTTCCATAAACGAAGCACAAAGTTTGGATCGCGTGGCTAACCTCGACCAGCTCGACCGACCGATCGAAACTCGATCGATTCGTCCATCCGCGAGCAAAGAAACGGCGAAGTCAGGCTTGTAAAACGGAACGAAAAGAAACGCACTGCCGAGAAGAAGCACGCATCGGACATGCGAGGCACGGCTTACCGAGTCGCGGACGTCACGCGTCCGACCTTACAAAATCCTTGGAGTCGTCGCGTGTAGCATCGTGACCTCGCGATCGAACTTTCGAAAGATCGCCACGACACGTTACGACGCTCGACGTAACGACTTTGCTTACCGTGTTCTACTTTTCGACGCGAAGCTCCGGCGATTTCAAAAGCCGACGCGCGCTCGGAGGTCGCAACGAATCGTCCACCAAGTTTGCACCGTCTCGTACGGCAAACGCTTCTCTCGAACACGACCGATCGTGGGTCGTGCGCGTTTTCCACATCGACGACCTTGCGGTGCTCAGCCTTCGAGTTCAGCTACGATCGCGACGGACAACCATCGAGCCACCGGTTTTATCTGGGATAACTAACTGGCGGTCGAGATCGATAGACCGTAGTAAGATCGGTCCGAAGCGAAATCGCTCGCTTATACATACGTGATGCGCATCGTCTCGTTGTTAAACGTCGCTCGTAGCGACCCAGCGACGAAGGTCGCGGCCACCAACATCCGTCCGTCTAAGCGCGCGCAACGTTCGATCGCCTTCGTGGTACACGTACGACGTCGCGTTTTGTACGTTGTTTGCTCGGTGGCCGTGCTCGACCGTACGATGCAACGCAGAACCGCCCGATCAGCCGAAATACCAAATTGGCAAATATCATCGATGACATCGACGGGACCATCGAGTCGGCGGAAAAAACGAGCCTACGTTTCAGGTTCCCGCGTTACGAATCTTCTTGCGCAACTATCGATTCGCTGGTGGACAGACACCACCGACGAGGAAAAATGACGTTCCGATCGAATGGACTACAAAAGAGAGAAAGCCACGTTTGGCCGTCGCGTCGTAAAGCTTGGTAAAATCTCGTAAAACGTACAGTTTCTTGCACGATTCTTTCACGCTAAGTCTAATCGTACGAGTTAGGATCATCGGTATCGCTTTTATTTGTATTCGATTACTCTTTCGTCGGAGAAGGGGGAGGTGGAGGTCGCGCGCGAATTGCGCGCAGCACCGAAGAAATTACACCTAGGTGAAAGCGCGATCACGCGAAGCGCCGGTCAACGGGTGTGCGTGCACCGCAGTGCACGCGCACGCTCGACCGTTCGTTTACGCAACTGGCAAAATCGAGGCGAGAATGGAATTTCGTAGGTCGCGTTCCGCGAGAGCGGTTCACCTTCGGCGCGAGTAAACGGACCGAGTAAGTTGCCGACACCAGTCCCCAACGAGCAACTTCTTTTCTCGATCGAGCGCGGATTCCTTGCACCGCTCTCCTTTCAACCGATCGCTAACACGAAATATCGCTGCGTCGCGACCTCCAAATTTTCCAATCGTCTTTCGCGACCTTATGGTCTCCTCTGTCGAGCGAACGTTCTCGTCGACCATCGACCAACGACCATCGACCAACGACCATCGACCAACGACCAACCGCGTTATCCGACATCGATTAACCGCGTTCGCGTCCAACGCCTCGCTCTCTCCCTTGCCGCCAGAGCCGACGATATTAACTCGAAAGGAATGTAACGCGTTCGCTCTATCGACTAGTCGGTGTAATCGCGACACGTACGACTTGCAACGAGAGAGAGCTCGTAGCTACCGCGCGATTCTCCCTTTCCTCTGTCTTCCCCTTCGTTGCATTCCGTTCCGTTCCTTTCCATACCATTCGATTCTCTGTCGCTCGTTCCAGTATCAAGGTATCGTGTCGCGTTACGTTCGATCGCGAGCAAATCGATTCATCGGAGATCAACGAAACAAGCTCGACAGTGACAAGCTATGGAAACGACGCAGCCGAGTGATCGCGAATTTGTTCACTCGAAACAACGAGTCGAGCGTCGCGCGAGTATCATCCTCCTCGGAATGCACGTAACCCTCTTCGATTTTGAAATGCCGAACCTATATACCTACCTACGCGTACAAACCGGCAATTACTCGCGATTATATAAGCTCGTACGCTTCCTGCTCTTACTCGGAAGGTTTCACGCTCAACGGACGAAACCAACTACGATCGGACCGATTCAACCTGAATTATCGTTCCGTCTTTTGCGCCGGTTTTCTGTCATCGTTGACGGGTCGCCGAGACGTCGGAGAATTCCGTTGAAGGCACGGTAAATGGATATCGAGCCAGAAAATTGCATAACTAGACGATGGACGTCAGAGACAAACCAAACGAGTTCCCGGAATCGTACGCGCGGACATAACGAGTTCCCTCTGCATCTTCCCCTCGACTTGTTCGCCCCAACCCCACTCCCTCGATATTATTCATTTTCCGAGATGAAAACAATACCCGTAAGCTCTATGGAACGCGAGTCGATCGCACCAGTTTATACGTCAATTTCTTCTTCGTCGCTCAACTTTTCTCATTCTTTACGCCGATTTCCGCCAACTTTCGATCTTTTTCTAGCAAATCATAGATGTTCGTCGCTCGGTCGATATGCATAATATGTATTCGAACGAGAGCGAACCGTTGCACACGGCATTCGCGTTCGAAACTCCCGGTCTTCGAGTGAAAGTAAGCGAGACTTCGATTCGCGCTCACGCTCGGCGGATTTTCATCGTCGCGATCGATTTTCCTTCGAAATTTCGTTGAAAATCGCAACCTGACACGATCCGATCCGATTCAGCTCGACCCGATCCGATTCGAGGTACGAACACGACGAATACGGCGCAACGCACGGTGAATCATCGCGAGCTAAGCGTACGAGATGACACGTTCGTTAAATTGAATTAAAAACGCAGCGAGCGCGATGCCTGTGTAGCGCCGGTAACAACGTCTTTAACTGTCTCGTTAATTTTGGCCCCTCGGGGCCTATGAAACAACGATGCGCGATCTAGCCGACTACATCACAACGGACAAACCGTTTCTCCTCTATTTTCAACTTTAGCTTGCTTTAAAACGTTACATCCTCACGATTACTTACACCATCGCCTAAGGAATCCTCCTTGGAGTTTCGCGCAAATCCCACGATGTACTCTCATCTTGATCGACCGATCCTTCTCTCTTTCTCTCTCGATCTGTTCTTCCTACTCTCTTCCTTCTTTTTTCCTTTCTTCCTTTCTTCCTTTCGGCTCAATGCTATCCCTCGATTACCGTCTCTCTAACGATCAAACGCTCACTGCACGCCTTTCTTATTCGATTTTAATACAAGTTCTCTTCTTTTCTTCATCAGACGCGCCGCCACGTTCCTTTTCGCTTCTTCGTTCTGCGCTTCTAGTTCGGATCTTCCTTCTAGCTTCGCTCCTCGTACTCGTCCTCGCCCTCGTCCTCGCCGTCGTCACTGTCGCTCCCGTTGTCGTCTTCGTCGTCGTTATGGTTACGGTTGTCGTCGTCGACGTCCAAGCCTTTGACCGCGATGCTTCCTATACAAGAACGAGAGGAAAGGCGGCGGTGGTACGAAGAACGACGAGAAGGAGAAAGTCTATTCTCCTTTCCAAGCGACAAGTGTGCCACTGGCGGTACGTCACGTCGCCAACGAACCAACGATACCGCTCCGTTGTACGGTAGACGATCTACGCCAAATACGCGTTATAACGCGGCCAAAGTACGATTCACCTCTCTCTCTCTCTAGTCAACCAGTTAAACCGCCTTTTTACACCGATACGCAGGACCACCGCACGACCAACGGTAAAACGACGATGATTTCTTCTTTTGTACCACGACGGAACTGCTTTTATCCGCTCCTGATATACGTATGTTGAACGCGGGGGAGCGCGTGCGTGCGTTCGTGCGCGCGCGCGCGCGCTCGAAATCAAAACGACCGAACGCGGGCACGATTGAGCTTCGATCTTTCAAATAATCGCGACCGACTTACGCTCGTGCGGTGATCGCGAACGAAACTAAAACTACGCAGGATCTCGAGGGAAATCGAGCGGAAATCTGTGTTACGTCGCTGGGCGAAACGTTCGCTGCGAGGTCAGCCGATACACTGCTCGACGGACAACCCAAAGAGCGTTACTACTCTCTTACCGTTCCACTGGATCCTGAACGGCGAGCATGCGGTTCAGGTGAACGATTTATCATTGCCCCACTCCTTTTCCACTTCTCCGCTCTTCCTTCTTCGTTTCGTCTCCATTCATCCGCTCTTTCCTTCGTTTCTTCGTTCCGTTGTACTCTTCCTGGCGTCGCGCTGCCGCCATCACCTTTGCCTGTCCGCTCTCTCTCTCTCTCTCTCTCTCTCTCTGTCGCTGTTTCCACTTTTACATTATGCCTACATACCCTCACCCCTCCTACGATTTCTTACCAGCTAATTCCTCTCCTTCTCTTGTCTCGCCTCATCTCGTTTTCGCGTTCTACCTCCTACATCGTGTCATCCCTTTTCTCTCTCGTTTTGCTAGTTCACTTTTCGCCGCTGTTCTTCTACCCACCTATACCACTTACTTTTCCACTTCTACCTACTAGATCTACTTTGACGTACCGTCGTCACACCCCATCGTACGCAATGCCGACCACTCGTCCTTATCGCCTCTCTTTACCTTCTCTACGATCTTCCATTACCTTGTTTCCTTGCAATTTGCATTCTCTACATCGCTCTTTCCTGACTTTTTGTTCCTTACGTCTGTTACTTTTCCATCGAGTTGTCGTGTTTGCATCAACTCGCGCGTCAAAACGTTTAGCATAGTAGAATAATCATACAAACGGATGTAGCGGAAAGATCGCGGGAACGTTCATGAACGCATTTATCGCTTTTAATGCGAAAATGACACCGCTGAAAATGATAATTCGCGGAATTAATATACTTGATTGTATAATTCAATGGAAAAAAACGTGTAAAATTTTGCTCTATAATCTAGGCGATTGCAAGCTGGTAACAGGGAGGAAGGATGAATAAGGCGCGTGCAAGGGAACAGACGAAACGGAGCGTTCGTTGGTGCGAACGAGTACATAATTGCCATCGAATAATTGTGTAACGAACGTCCTGCCTTTGTCCGATACATGCCGGGATCACGGAGAACGAACACCTTGACCCTTCGGTTGGAAACTAATCCCTGTAATTTCGTGGAAATGGAAAGACATTTCCGGACATCTCGGACGACCCGGAAACCATCGTGATAATGTTAGATTATTCGTACAATCGTGTTTGTTCAAATATATTACGTAAATGACGCATGACATTGTTCGCGCTACAGGTAACGCGGCATTATTATTTCATCCACGTGCGCATACCACGAGTAGATTTTCCTCCTTCCTGCTTTTTCCAACCAACCAACCCACCTCCCCCTTCCTTCCCGTCTTTCGTCATTTCCGTTCTTATTCTTTGATTCTTTTCGACTAAAATCAAACATCTGCAACATGAGTTACATTATAGGTAAGGATAAGGGATCAACATATCATCAGACATTTTGACCTAAACGATAATGAATACATTTTATTTTTCTTATTTTCCTCTCATCCATGTACCACGTACACAGACGAGAGTGAACAATAACGTAATGGTACCTACGAAATTTTCTACCGAAGAGATATATTTAACGAAGAAACAAAATGAACAGTTTTATCTATCGATTTCACCGAATACCACATCCAAGGTACCGATAATTGCCACAATATCGGCAAGGAAGCATCCAGGACCCATGTGACGCATAGCTGCCAAATGGGCAAATCCCGGTGCTTTGATTTTGCATCTGTAAGGTCTGCTACTACCATCGCTCACAAGGTAAACGCCAAATTCTCCCTTTGGCGCTTCGATCGCAGTATACGTAGCTCCAGGAGGCACTTGGAATCCTTGAGTGAACAACTTAAAATGATGTATCAACGCTTCCATGCTAGTTTTCATTTCTTCCCTTCTAGGAGGTACGATCTTTGCATCGTCGACTTTCACTTCACCTTCCGGCATTTGATTCAAGCACTGATAAATGATTCGTAATGATTGACGCATCTCCTCCATGCGGCACAGATATCTAAAAAAATACGGCGGAAAGGTTCGATTAACGATTTATCGCGAGATACGATAGGTGATCTTTATCTTTTTTTCCATTTTCATCCTTTTATTACCGATCGAGACAATCTCCGTTTACACCAATTGGAACGTCAAATTCGACTAAATCGTACGCATCGTACGGTGCTTTTTTCCTTATATCCCACTTTATTCCGGAACCTCTTAGCATCACACCACTGAAGCCCCAATCCAACGCCTGCTGCATCGTTACCGTTCCAATGTCCTTCGTACGTCCGACCCATATTCTGTTTTCCGATAACATATCCTCCACTTCGTCTAATCGTTCTCCGAACTTCATGGCCCATTCGTATATGTCATCCATTAAACCCAACGGCATATCCAAAGCAACACCACCAGGACGAATGTAAGCCGCGTGCATACGAGCGCCACTTACGCGTTCGTAAAATTCCATCAGTTTTTCTCGTTCTTCGAACAGCCAGAAAAACGGTGTCATAGCTCCTATATCAAGAGCGTGTGTTCCAATATTCATAAGGTGATTCAGGATTCTTGTGATCTCTGCGAACAGAGCTAAAGCACACAAACGACTTTAACCAAACCAACTTTTATTTACCTCTCTATATGCCTCTTTCTCTCTCCTTCTCTCACCCCTCGTCAATACTATATTTCACAAATGTCAGTCACTTACTTCTGATATATTTTGCTCGTAAGGGTACTTCGATATTCAATAATTTCTCGATAGCCATGGAGAAGCACTGTTCGTTGCACATCATTGAAACATAGTCTAAACGATCGAAATAAGGTAAAGCTTGCATGTATGTTTTATATTCGATCAATTTCTCTGTACCCCGGTGTAAAAGACCTATATGAGGATCTGCACGTAGTATATACTCGGAATCCATTTCAAGGATTAACCGTAATACTCCGTGTGCTGCTGGATGCTGAGGACCAAAATTGATTACAACGTTTCGATAGTCCGTTGATGGCACGTTCGATGAGCTCTGGGGCATCTCGTTCCAAATTGGTCTTTTTCCAGGCAACAAGCCTTCAGGTACATACACTTTGCTACTTTGTTCTCTTAAGAAACTTTCGTACTCCTCTTGCCCTGGAAACCACTGATGCACGCCTCGTCGTTGGCTGCAATATTTTCAATACTTGGTTCATAACTTTGCGTTAGAATACATAACTGTTTCTTATAGGTTATAATATCGTTACATAACCAAACATATAAACGACTTTGGTGAAAATTGGAAGCTATTTACGCTAAGCTTACCTTTCAACATTAACCAACGCTTCCAGCTTCTTGGCAAGAATATTTCCTTTCTGGTTCCATATTCCACTCGATAACCTATTAAAACGTAGAAAAGATCCAAACGCCTTGACAGCCATTGTCGCTTCAAGTGGTATTGCTTCAGTGTATCGTTCAAATTATACACTTCTCTATTCCTTGTTCCTCCTCACCTTCTCTCTTACGTTTTCCCTTACATATAATATTATTCTTCCTATTAATATGATTACCTATTGTTTGCCACCACCTCCCTGTCAGCATCCTCTATAGCGTTTTCATTTCGTAGCGCTTTAAATCGACTTGACTCGAAGCAACCCTACTCTCGATCGGCTGTGAATCGATAATCGGCTATATCTCGATTCGATAAAATCATGTCTTCGTACGACAGCGTAAATACCGCTATTGCCGCAGCACATCTTACCACAATTTCTTCGTTTACCTTATACCTACCTGTTTATGCATATGTACATAAATGCATCGTCCCCATTCTTGTTTGTACGATGATGATAATTGTAACAATGTATTGAACGATCTGTGTATTTATATTATGTAACTAAACGTGTCTGTTCGGTATATTAAATAGTCTGCTAGAAATATCGTCTATCGTCGTAATATTCGTACGGAAGAGCTTAGTCACCGTATTCCTACGAATTCAGAATACACGTAGGAAAAAAGAGAAAGAATTACGCATAAACGTTTTATCGTTTAAACAGCGATCATCTGTTCCATTTTATCTGAAAATATTATACATATATCGTATGTACATACATATGTTCATATTTTTTAAATATTTAGTTGATCATATCGATATCGAGTAAGCAAGCAGAAGCTGAAAACTATACAAAGTTGAGACAGAACATCTACCGCTACAACAATATGGAAATATTTTGCCGAGGAAACGTAATGAGAATATCAGGTACGAAGAAACATCGAGAAATCGCAGAATTAGAATTACGAGTTTGGATGCAAGAGTCACGCGATTCGTCGAAACAGCGACATTCCTACGCCTTCTTTTCAATTTGATTCTGATTATCGGTATGATTATTTGTTCAAACCGCGAATAAACTCGAGTAATTCATTTGATCGATATGGAGGAAAATTAGCTAAACTCGTGTACACTCGTATGTATCATTTCATCCCGTCTATCTTTTCACGTCTTACGACATTTCCTAACCAATATATGTATTATGTACATATACATATTTATTTGTATATACGTATTATACATATCGTTCTTTTTTTATTTTTCTTTTAATTCAAGATATTTAATGGGGGGAAAAATTATTGCAATTGCAATCTGTCGATGAGCTGCGTTTAGGAAAGAAACGTGCGTACTTGTGTAAGTACATGTATACACGATAAGTACATACATCAGAAAAAGAAATAAATTTATCGTTATGTTCGTTGTACTAGAAAAAGATTAAAGAAGGAAAAGAGAATTGTTATACATCTCGAGATTCGTATAAGCGATCAATTGCGCATGTTCTTACTCGCAATTTCTACGCTGATGCAACCGATTGCCAATGCTTTGACGCGGGTCACCGTATCGGGGTTGCTATTTCGAGGATGGAATAAGAAAGGGTAAGATGAGGTAGTTGAGAATGAATCGACGTCACACTATCACTGGCCAACATTCCACGCGTTGCATTTCGTGGGCAACCCAGCTACGTATATTTGTGCCTGTTGTACACACGCACATTACGCTTTTTCTATATCTATATATGTTTTCTTTTCCAGATTTACACGCGATACCTTGTTTTCCTCTCTCCAACCATTTTTCGTCTGCCGTCCGTCCCCCATTCCATTCAATTTCGATCGTTTCGTTCCGTTCCGTTTTACATATTTTTCGAATTATTCGAAACACTTTGTACAAAGAATCACATGTTCAGCGTTCGTGAAACGAGACGGTTTCTTTAATCATGATATACAATATAACACGGAGATATCGTTTATTTTATTTCACCTCGTAAATCTTATGCAGCACCACAAGTGTGCAAAACATGTATATACAATGACACGTGTAAGTATATGTATAAGAACGGCTACGTATACGACAAACGTACACACACATCCGCGCTATTCAGGCCCTTATTTTATTTACGCGGATATACAAATTTACAAATATTAGGGCGCGTGCTAGATAAATATACAAAAGTTTAATGGACAAGTCGGTGATAGGAAAGGGAATAGCGGCGTGTACGTAAAAATCACGAACACGATTTTCAATCATGACGCAAATGAAAGATCTATCCGAAATGAAAATATATACCCTCATGGGAATAGAATTCGACTCTGTATCTTTTTTCGTAATTCCGGTCAAATGGATAGCACATCGAGGAACGCTCAGGCTCAGA
Source organism: Bombus pascuorum (assembly GCF_905332965.1). NCBI lineage: Eukaryota > Metazoa > Arthropoda > Insecta > Hymenoptera > Apidae > Bombus > Bombus pascuorum. The sequence continues at coordinate 656,056 of NC_083488.1, read as the reverse complement.
ATGAAAAGATGCGCCGGTTGACATCGATCGCTATATTCGTGAAGCACGGTCAGAAATACGTTCGAACGAAATGCATATATTCCTTAAACATGCTAGGCATGACATGCGAACCGATAATTTCAAACGAATCGTATCAACGACTAGACAAGAATAGCGAGAACAACGCAGCGACGAAAGAGTCGACGAGAGAGGCAGCGATGGTGACCGAGCGCAACGAAGAAGGAGAAGAAACAATAGCACGCTTGCGCCATGTGCGATACGATACGATCGTGTTGCGAACAGAAAGCCGCAACGAAACGTCGATTGGATCCGACGACGATCAGTGAAAATCGTAAAGGAGATAGCGATGCAGCGACTGAGGTAATTGTAGCGTACGAACAATTTTCGGCAATTTAGTACCGCAAAGTTTGCGAACTATTAGCCTGGCTTGATGAGTCAAGGGCAATGGAGTCCGTGCTGCTTCCATCACAAGTGCTTTTTGTGCATCTGTCAAACTACTCGATCTTCTTATCATGCAAGGATCGAAACTTTCTGCCGCTTCCAACAACGCCTTCAGCAATCGTGGCTTATCCGCCGTGTTCTGAAGAGAGTTCAATATGCCGTGAGGGTCGCGGAACTGAGTCTTGATGACAACTCTTGCCCCGTATTTGAGTAAAAGGGCTACCACCTCGACCGAAGGATTCTCGTTCGAAGCGACGTATTCTGCGAGAACCGGTCTCAACGCAGGACCTTCGTCGCTGCGTATCACCAAGTTCGGGTCCGCTCCTCGTTCCAGCAACATCGATAGGATTTCCAGTCTATTCGGAATGTTGTCCGCGCAGGCAACGTGTAGAGGCGATCCGATGATCGGCGAGGTAGCGTTTACGTCAGCACCTAAATTCGAAATCGTTTAGTCGCAACGTTATCTAGAGATCGTTTAAAACAACATTAGATATATTCTACTTGTGCCATAGGATGGAGTTATCGAGCGATTAAGCGAGAAATTCGAGGAATTTTAGATAGTGAGTGGAGACAGGCACGAACGCGTGAACTTACCCGATTTCAACAGCATTTGTACTATCGAGGGATCTCCTTTCAAAATGGCCAGGTCGAGAGCCGTGGGTTTCTGATACTCGGGTCCGAGATCGAGACGAGCGCCTTGCTTTAGCAGCAGATCGATCACCGTCGGATCGCCGCCGAGGATCGCGTAATGCAGAACAGTCCGGTAGTCGTGTCGCGAATCGGCCATCGAATTAACGTCAGCTCCATAGCTCAGCAGAAGCAGCACCGAAGCTATACCCTGACACGAACACCACGTTCTCATCCAATAAATATAGCTCTCGGTTTTCGCCATCTCGATCATTTACCTGTGGCAGTCTCGCCGCTTTCATCAACGGTGTGAGTCCAGCGCGATCCCGCGTATTCGGTTGAGCCCCGAACGCTAACAACAACTCCATACATTGCAGATCCAACGGAGAGACCAGATTAATTTCCGATCCGAAAAAGTATCTCTTATTCGGATTCGCGCCAGCTTCCAGCAGAACTCTGGCCACCTCTACGTGACGATTTCTCAAAGCGAGCCGCAGCGGTTCGTCGCACAAAGTTGTCCTGCGCAGATCATCGTAGATCTTACAGTTATCTGTTCTATTCTCTCTATCCCCTAATTTTAATATTATCCAGTCCGTTTTCTTCCCTTTTTTTAGCCATGCTTCTCCTTTCTCGATCGTTTCCCGCTTTCCCTCCCTCCCGCTCCATCTCTTAGTCTCCCTCTACCATCCATCGTTTCTTAACATCGACAAAAATAAATGACGACAATTTTATGCGCGTATACAGAGAGATGTAATTAAATCTAGCGATAGGAATTCATAGTATGGAAAGCGGCTAATCTTTGGCTCCTGCTCCAAGGTCGTTAAGACAATTAATTTCTCATCAAAAGATCACGCATCGACGTCAGCTATGCTATCTGTATAATTACGGTTGGTATTTGTCGATCAAGATTAAGATCGTGACTAACGTAGGACGGATAAACATTGATAAACAGATTAGAGTAATTAGCAGAGAGAAGAAAGACTCCACAAAGGGCGAAGAGAGGAAGAGAGAGCGTGCGTGAGAGAGAGAGAGAGAGAGAGAGAGAGAGAGAGAGAGAAAAGAGTGGATAGTAAGGAGATGGAAGAAAAAAGGAGAAGACAGAAAGGGATCATCGTACCTTGGAAAAAGTTCTCCAGTTTCCGGTCTATGATCGACTTTGGCACCATGCTCGAGCAATACTTTTACTAAATCCAAATAACCATGTTCAGCAGCAAGATGCAACGCCGAATAGCCACATTCGTCGGTCGCATCGATGTCCGCGCCACGTACCAGCAACAACTGAGCCGCTTCCGTGTACCTTTGCCACACGGCGTAATGCAACGGTCTCAAACCCTGCGTTACAGGCTCGTTCGCCTTTGCTCCGCAGGCCAGCAGGATTCGAATCTCGTCGAGCGATTGCAATCGAATTATAGCATCGGCTAGCTCTCGCTGCAATGGATTGGCGATGCATTCCGAAGGCATCTGTTGTGCGTATACGAATCGAAAAAAAAACAAGGATTAACTGTACAGTTGCAGATTCTCCTTATCGCTATAATTTTTTAGCCGCAAAAGAACCATTTTATGGTCACATCGCTTTCATCTGGTACTTCTCCAATTCCCGATTCTAAGGTCGCCGCGTTTATTGCTCGTTGAACCTCGAGTCGACGCGCAGCGTCGCTTGATTCTCGCGCGCATGAATCACTGAACCAACCGCAACAGATACGATTTGCTCTCCGACGGAACGATCGAGATCTCGTCTGTTTCGAACGTCGCCGCGTCGAGACCGTGCCAAAGTGGTGATACAATTTTGGCGATGATATCGGAAGCGCGTCGATCGAGCCGATCGAGAAACATCTCTTAGCCTATTTTTCTTCGGGAACCACTCTACTACCATTTACTCTTCTTTCTTACACCATTTTGTGTCCTCGCACACGATCTTATTACTTTGTCTCTCGAACGCGCATCTTTTTGCCGCTCGTTTATTCTTTTCTTTCGCCTTGGCTCACACGCCTCGAAACGTACGTAGAATGGAATTGTTGATTCGTCGATTTTTAGGCAAGATAGAATGCGATGGCCCGTTAAATGACACTACGCGAAGATGCGATGCAACGCAACTACTTGCGAGACACAGCATGACACGATGATGCGACGCGACGCCACGCGACGATTCGAGGTGAAAGAGAAAAACGTTCGTGCGACAGTCTTTCTAAATTACGCGTGATTGCAGAAAATATCGCGTTTGACGTTTCTTTCGCAAATCTCGTTCATGGTTATTTACTCACGGTGAATACTCTGCGATGCTCCAGCATGTAGAATCGATGTTGTAAACTGTCTTCTTTGTCGGAAAGTCGGTCCTATTTAAAGCTTCGAACGGTGATTCCGCCCGAAAATAACACAAAGGGAACGCGCGGGAGTGTGCGCACCAAATCATCTGTTCGCGACAACTACGCAATTTTCGTTTCGAAGAACTCGATTCGAAGTCGAGTACTCTTGTTCTTGCCTCTTTCTTCGATCCTCCGTTTTACAATCCCATTTCTTTCAAATTTTCCCAATGTATCATCATCGACTTTTCTCTCTCTCTCCCTTCCTTCCTCTATTCTTTTTCTTCGCAGCTTGCTTCGCATCCTCTCGAGTTTTCGCCCATCGAAATCAAAATCGATGCACGCGTCTTTGGCGAATCGGCATTCGTGTCCGTACATCGAGATAAACTGTCCAGTCATTATCGCTCTAACCGTCTCGGTCCGTTCACTGAGCATCTCTTCTCGACTGTGACTCGATGCTAAATCGAATCGACAGCACACGAGTTCCAATCGTGCGAGATTCATCGGCGTATTTGCGGGCCTCTCTCTCTCCTAGCAAAATCCCTCGCGAACTTGGGAATTCGCAAATATACGAAGAATCACGATATATCAATACCTTTTTCATTTACACGGTGCGTATAGAATCGTTTGTTTAGGCAAGCCGAAAAGGGAAAATTCGCGAAAGACCGTTTTTACAAGAGAAGACTACGGTTCGTGAAAAACAACCAAAGTACTTGAGTGTTTCGCATTTGCCTCGTCTGCCAAATACGCTCTAATTATCGCAACTCGACGAAACGCAATAACATCCCCGTAGAATTTTCGGAAAGATCGATATTGATATTCCTCTACTAGCATAGATATTAACTATCTAACTATCGGATTTTAACGACGAAACAACGCGATTTATCGTTAATATCGTACATGGGACCGTGGCAACGAAAATAAGTGAAACACAATTTACGATTTAACGAAATAACTGAACGCAATCTCATTTTTGGAAGTACTTTTATTAAGAAATACTTTGCACTTATTAAATGCCTTATATTCTTAATTCATTTTAATTATAATAATTATTGTTATAGCGTTGTCCTATCTTTCTACTTAGAAGCATGCTTCGCTAACACACGTTACACGACCCTAAATTATAAGCAATTTTTTTTTGTCCTTAACGTACAGCTTATGCGTAAATCAAACAACAATACTTTAATTTCACGAAGCCGACAAGTGCAGAGTTTTCAATGGAAATCTTCGCAACCTACGAAAAATTCTGTACAGAAGTGCCTATGTGTTGCGATTCGAGGAAACTTCAAATTCGTTATCGTTGCTGCGATTTTAATGTTCTTATTAATGAATAATAGATATTTATACGAGCCACGATATCGATCGTTATGCTGGAGGACCGATTTATCGGAAGTTTCCTCTCTCGAAATCAGTTCGGTAATCGTGCGAACGATGCCGTTGCCCTTTTACCGTCTCTCTGCCTCGTCATACACACCATTCCATGCGTTTTCATATCCTTTAAGGGCCACGACAGAAATTCTAGAAACAAGGAAGAAAAAGAAATACAATTCGATACTTTCTCCTTCTCCCACGCCCTCTATACTTCTCTCCTTTTACTTCCTCTTCTTCTTGGTAATCTTTTAAATTTCAATTTTTCACAATAAGAGACTCGGACTGACGAGTGCAACACACTTTCACGCGGTCCAACTTAATAGCGCAGGGCTTTGCGCGACATTTCCATATTATGTATCTATATTTGCCGCTAATCGCTAATTTATCCGTCTATTTGCGACGCGTACTCGCGTTCCAAACGCGCGTGCGTGCCTCCCGAAAACACGTGTCACATCGGACGATCCCGTCTTTTCATCGGGAACAAATTATCGCCCGATCGCATTTCATTTCCTTCCGAACGATAAACGTTCCAAGACGGACCTCGCTCGATACGACGCGACGTTACGTTTAATACGTATACACGCTACACTTTCTTAACGGTTACACTAAATTTGTTATTCTTAAGGAACCTACGTTTAGAAAATTGGACTTTTTATAGGCTTGTGTTTTCTTCGAAAAATATCTATAGAACGTTCTTCACGATTGTAATTCGAGCAAGGAATCGATCGATCGGTCTGTTATACTTCGGGACGGGAAGATCGACCGAGAGTTTTACCAAATGGACAAATCTTCTAATAAAGTACTCATTGTTCAAGCGGAGTTCGGAAAGTGCAATTTTCCACCATCGCCACCTCTCCCTCACTCTTTGTCTTCTATTCTTTCTCACTCGTTCTTTCTTTCACTCACCCACTTTATTCTCTCCCTCGTATAATACCATATCTCGGAAAACATGTTTCTCACGGTATAAGTTCAATACTTTAGCATTTTAATGGAAGATATAATACAAAATATATGTATATAAGTATATGTATTTATGTAAATATGGATCAAGCAAAATGTGACAAAAGAGAAGAAACAATGGGTGTATAATAAGACCAATGCAAAGACCGATCGATCGTATTCTCCGCTATTCACAGGATATTGATCACGGTAACTGTAAAATAAAATCTTAATATAGCAATCGATTGATTATCGTACGAAATATAATAGCAAATTCTATCTACAAATAATAATACCGTCATAAAAACGTATTCCGAAGCGATAACCTAATTAAATATAACGTAAACTGCCTCGAAATGGCTACGATCTACGTACTGCTAAGGAAATGACTATAATAATAATAAGAGTAGTAGTAGTAATAATAGTAGTAGTAGTAGTAGTAGTAGTAGTAATAGTAGTAGTAGTAGTAGTAGTAGTAGTAGTAATAATAGTAATAATAGTAGTAATAGTAATAATAATAATAATAATAATAATAATAATAATTAATAATAATTAATAATAATCGTAGTAGTAGTAATAATAATAACAATAGTCATCAATTATCGTTCACGCTTCTTTGATTGTTGTTTAGTTACATATTTTAAGGGCATTATAATACACGTGAGTATGACACGGCTTTCCACTAAAAATATTTGTTAGATACGCTGAGCATTACTGACTTAAGCACTGTACTAAATTTACGTAAAATGTATCGTTATTATTAGAAAACTAATTATTTTTCATTGGTTTGAAATACTGGTTTTTAATAGATCTGTATAAAACCTTTGTCAACTGGAACTCTTTGAACGATGATTCGCGCGATACGAAACCTCAAGCGACGATACTATGTATCTTAATAAAAAACTACTCTCCGTTACTTATTCGTTATTCCAACATCCGATTTTAACCGTACAACACTCGCACATACGCTGTACCCTTTATCCCTTCCTTTGTTCTTATTCGACGAAGATCTTGGATCGAATTGAATGTCAACGACCAAACAGTATGAAACGAAACATAAATCATTAGGCTTAAGAGAAGGAAACGAAACCGGATCCATTTTAAAAAGGAAGAGCAAGAGAAAGGATAGATAAAAACATAAAAATTATAGAATGTCGCAAACGTTTCTCCCTCCTCTCTTTCTCTCTCTCACTCTCTCTCTCTCTCTTCCTCCCTTCCCTCCTTTGTGCAATTCGAAAGATTTTATCCAGCTACAATACAAAATTAAACAGATTGAAAAAGAGCGAGGGTAAGGGAGGGAAAGATGGAAGGAGAGGAGGGAAAAAAGAATTTCCCGTATATAACAGATTTTCCCAATTCGTTTCCAACTCGATTTTGCGCGAACGAGATTGAATATCAGGTCTTGCCATGTATCGCGAGTAACCAAATGTTCACAAAGTTTCCTAACCTAATTTTTAGTTGTTTTTTTTTACACGGTATTCCGTATATTGTCAAGTATAAATAAAGTCAGGATTTATCACGAGGCCAGAATAAAAGGCAGATACGTTCTGAATGTTAGGAAATTGTATAGCGTTTTACTCTGAAATACTTTTCTTATTTCCCCCCTTTTTTTCATTTTTTCTCTTTATCATCATCAGCAGTAGCATCATTGTCGCCATCATCAATATCATTATCAACGTCATCATCATGGTTGTCGTCCTCGTCGTTATCATCATCATCATCACCATATCATCATCATCATCATTATCATCATCACCATCATCATCACCATACTCAACATCAATTATTATCGTCAATATCATCATTACTCTTCTCCTTTATCTTCGTTATCGTCACCATCGTCATCATCATCATCATTATCATATCATCATCATCACCGTCATCATTATCGTCATAATATTTTCTTTTCTTTTTTCTCGTATCTGGCACTCTTCTATTTAGGCTGTTTCACATTTACGGTAATTTACTTTGCTGGATTATTGCATTGCATGGAAAAATATGGCTTTATCCGAATGCTATTTAACAAAGGCAATACACTGTACGATTATAGTCTGTGTGTGTGTGTGTGTGTGTATATCTGCGCGCGCGCGTGTGCACATACGTGTATTCTACGTTAAGATATACGTGCACGCGCGCTGGTTGTGTATGCACAACTTCAAGTGTATGTAATCTTTCGAAAAGGCAGATCCAGTATTCATAAAAGGATCGTACAATGTATATTCGATCACCTCTATGAAAACTGCTGGATTTTGACAACAAATTATAAATGTTATTTGTACACTAGCATGTAAAAAGCATTATGCTACGTATGTCATGATCGTTCATTTTCAGTTTCTTTTTTTTTCTTCTTTCCTAGACGAAGTTAAATTATAAACTCTTCCAACGAATACCGGTTCATCGAGCATTTGAATGTGTATAGCTATCGATTTATGTATACATGTTCATATGCTCATGTATAATTATCGATGCAACAACTTCTGTTCTTGTAACTGTATATTTATAGGTATATGTATATATGTGCTTGTGTGTGTACATGTATGTGTATATATATATTCATATATAAATATATAAACACACGCATATACAAAGGCAGAAAGAAGACACCTTCCACGCGCAAAGTGTCTACAAAAATATTTGTATAGTAGATCCAGATTTTCGGTATAAGAAGATTCGACGTGGTTGCGAATCAGCCACGTGTTACCAGTCTTGAACGTAGTGACTAATTCGTTCATGGACGAAGCTAATGATCTTGTAACAACTACGATATATCGTACGTCTTTTTGAACCGCGAGCTTCGATCCCATTGTTACAGATTTAATTTCGCGCTAAATGAAAGCAAGAAAATAAACAACATTCACGGACCTGTTAATTTGTTCAATTTGTTGAACATTTTGTTCGTTTCAATAGGGCCAAAATTCAATTTCTAGAATATCGGATTAATTCCGATTGTTGTTCGGATTCGAAAGAAGCAACTTAACTGAGTACGCATACATTTTATTCAAGTGTATATATATATATAATATATAATACATACAATATAAATATTTACATTATAAATATTTATATTTATATAATATAAATATTTACATTATATATATTATAATATATTATATAATACTATAATATAGATATATATATACATACACTTTTTTTATATATATATATATATACATACATATCTATGTACGTATGTACACATGTACGTACGCACGCGCGCATACACTCAAACACAGGCGCAGACACAGACTTACACTAGGCAGACAGATAGAGACGGACAGACAGGCAGGCCGAACATGACGTGCGCGCACGCCTACGTATATACACACACATATACATATATATATGTATAAATAGGACGTAATAAAAAATAACCTATTCTACAGATACGTATTATCAAAAGATTTCGAGTGATCGTAAAAATATGATTTGCGTGACACGTTCAAACTTTTCCATGAACCGTATTTTGTAAATCTGTTGTAGCAATCTGTGTATAGGACTCAAAAAAATACCTCTTACGTTATCCATGTACGCAAGGTGTATGTGTCACTAAGTAGAAGAACGGAACACGGCCCAAAACTGAACCGTACGGATGGTCTTCGAACGCTGCATCGAGACGCGTTACTTCATTTGATTACAGTATTACAATATAGTATGGAAAACCAGAAAAGAAGAAAACTAGTATTATTTACAATAAATGTTAAATTATTTCCAACTGAATCGTATGAAATGAGCGAAAATTCAATCATTAAATGAACTAAATGCTCTTACATAACTTTTAGATGATCTTTCTTCCCTTTTTTCCATCACTCTGATCTTTTCATTTTGATGCTGCGTTCGAAAACTCACATATGATGCATATGTACACAGAACCGAGCTGTTCGAGACTAAAATCGTGTCTACTGTGTACGATACGTACACTTTGTTAATTATTTTCTATTAAATTACTATCTTCTGTAAATGCAATGAATGTGTATAGTATAACGAGTTTGGCGAAAACGCACTCGATTGGACATACGTGATCACGTGAATCGTGAATGTATAAACGAGAAACAGATAACTCAGTGTGAGTCAATAAAGATGGGAAGAATGACAGTCTGGAACAGCTCCGACGTGGCAATAAAAAATTTGTTCGATTCAACTCAAGTCTAAAAACTGGCTACTTTTCGTACAGCACTACGGTAGGCTGGAGTTTAGGCTTTCTGGCAAACGATAGTTCATCATATGATATGGCGGACTTGCAGGACTTCCCGGTTGACTATTCATACCAAGATTACTTGAACCACGACCACGTTTTCGCCTTTGCAATATACCTTTTCTAACCATATAGAATCGAATCGTACTTATCGGAATTTTGTACTTTTCCGAAGCAACTTGAAATGTCATACCACGTGCTACCATATCCGAAGCTTGCTTCAATTCTTCTTCCGAACGTCTTTGTCGTCTCTGATAACCTAAACATTAAATAATGATAATGAAAATTACATAAAAAGCAATGAAGCGGAGAAACGATTTTATCCTGTTATCGCTTGATCCGATGAAACTTTAACTTTTTTATATAAATATAATGCCTAATGTACACGATGACTACATAATTATTTCTCGATAATTATCGTTCAGTGTCCAATGTTTATATTCAATATCGAAATGTTACGAAAAGAAGAACATACATTATTTTATATAAATTTTAATTGTAAAACAATAAAGTCCCTGGCCTTTTTTATCAATTCTTTTTTTATTATTTGTTCATTCTTTTTTTCTTCCACTCTACTTTCATTTCTTACCTTCGATCGCGGGAAACGGACTACTAGGATTACAATTACTGCTTGGAACCATACTAATAGAGTATGGTTTGACATCATGCTGTTGGGTAAACTGCTCATCCGGCTCCATTTTAACCATTCCCGGCGTTTCAGTTAATGTCGCTTCACAAGCGCTAAGGGCTTTTTCCAAATGCTGTAATGCCTCGCTATGTTCCATATTCATAAAATTTGATGAATTCGGATTCTGCGGAACTGGTGTAGTACTGTGTGATGGAGCGCTTGCTGTACTAGTCGCAGCAATTGACGTAGTCTCTAAAAAGGTAGCACTCGAAGTTCCGTCATCAGATGGAGTTTCCTCGCCTTTATAATCAGATCCATCCTGCTGTGCAGCCGTAGATGGTACAACAGCGGCGTTAGAGTCACATTGTTGAGAACTACTTTCACTCGAAGAATTATCATTTCCTTGAGTGGATAAGCCACGAACCTAGTAATGATATTAGTGCCATAAGGATTAATTGAATCAAAATGTACTTGTTCTAAAATATAATTTACAAAGATAAATAGTAAATCGGTACTTGAACTGTATTGTTATCCACTTACCTGTAAAACTTCAGCAGCTTGCATTAATTTACCTAGCTGCTGTTGCTCCACGTATACTTCACCACGATACATAAACTCCACTAAAGCTTGAAGTTCCCACATTCTCATATCTCTCAAAAATATAATAGGATGAGTGCATGGTATTTCTAATAGCAAACGTTCCAAATAATCACTACAAGCGGACAGTACCACTTTGTGACATTTTATAGAGCCTCCGTCGCATGCTAAAGTGACATCGACAAATTGTTCAGAACTTAAAAGTTTTGGAAATGCACTGTGCATATTTGACTGATGAGAGTTCCATGAAACACAAAATTGTTGGCGGTCCCCACCGGGATAATTACCCGGGTTATGTAAATTGCTCCCGCTTTCCATTATTCTGCAGCTTTAGAGCAATCTTCCTGTCAATAACAGATATCCTTTTACATATTACTTATTTTATACTTTAACAACCCAAAAAATATTTTTTATATTATCAGTGAAATGCTGCAAGCAATCTAACATTGAACAATACATAAAGCACAATTTCAATCGTTATGAAATGAATATCATGAATAATTCCAGAATTTCTGTATCGTTGTGAAATTTATGACATCACTTTATATATTATTCCAAATACTTTCTATCTTATCATAGATATTGCTCGTGTTGATATTATTATCAAATTTTCTCTTTCCCTGTATCTACTAAACGATGTTATCTTCTACCTTCATTTACATCAAGGTATGTGATGTTAAGAATATTTGATGCATTTCAAAGAAAATCATTAAGGCAAATTCATTGAACTTCAAACCTAACATAAATAGCAATAAATAAAAACTACATACAAAGATTCGATAGGCAAATAGATTATCAAATTTTTTTTACTAGATCACTGTAATTTGGTAAGCTGATTAAACAATAAATTTGACAATTGAGTCCATTCATAAAAATAAGAAATATATGCTTGCTAAATGTAAAATATGAAAAAACCAAATATAAACATAGGAGATAGAGTTACTTAAGAAAATTTGTTTAATACAATGTACAATATGGCTGTATTACCAAAGAAACTTTAGTATCAGTTATACGCGTTCGACTACTGCCATAAGTAATTATATATAAATACATAATATACCATTGGAAAATGTAAAAGATATAATTACGATCGGATATTCGAATTAGTAATTCTATCGTAGCTTAGTAGAATTAGAAACGAGGAGGCCAACATCGAGAAACTTTTAAAGAAATTCCATGGCACTAGCCGAGAACGAATGTGCAACAAAACAAATCTGTCGTCGGAAACACATAAACGAATTCCTCGGGAAAAATGTTTAAATACAAACTTTAGTTACGCGGCGTTTATCGTAATCACGTGCTCAAAGCGTACTAGCCGACAGGTTAACCAAAAAATATTCAATGTACGCGATCAAGTATAAGATTTTTTTGTCAATAGAAAAATGGTGAAATCTTTGTGGGAGACGCTGTCGGCGTGAGTGCCATCACCCCCCAGGAACGCCTTGAACACAAGTTTCGTCTTTCTTTTTAATTTCCGATATCAAATCCTATGAACTTTCCGAATGTAGACAACGAAATATAACATGAATTTCCTAATAAATGATTTCACTCACGAATTTCCAGCTCGATCAACTCCTCTCAGATTTTCGCGTCGCTTTCGGGAAGAATCCCTTAAGAAAACATTCATCCGCCGAGATTTGCACTAGCTAGGGGAGCTGGAACGAAAGGGTGGGGGTAGTAAGGCTGGGGGTAGCTTAGTGGAACACTAGCGCACCTCTTGCCTTTCCTGTGAAAACTCTTACGAACGTTCAACTCCCTGAGCCTCACTCTAAAATTCTTCTATCTATACTTATGCATTATTTATCTACCTATACATTTTTACTATACGTCGTACAAATTTCTTGCTCTTTTAGTACAATAATTTCACCGTTTTATACAATCTCTATTAGCAAATTAATATTTCAATCAAAATATTTCTATTCCACGCTTTTTATCATACTAATCTTCTATTATACTAATGGATTATTTCTCATTTTATATCAAATCTCATCTTCTATCGAATAACTACACTAACGACACATACTTCATGTTTTTGCCGGTTGAATAGTTTGAAAATAATAATTTCTGAAAATTCGTTTCTTTGTTAACGCCTCTCCATTTTTCCTTAATGCCAAAATTTTTACGAATCTCGACAAATCTAATTATGTTGCATACTTGTTAATTAAAATAAGACGCTGTTTCTTCAAACTGAATTCTATATTCTATGCACATTCGCGCCATTACATGAGAACGCGCCACAAATTTTAACGAAATTAGGTTATCAACATCTTCATCGATTCAAGCTTCCAACGTATAGCACCAAAATATTAAAACACTACTCAGACGACAATTGGTTAAAGCGGTTATTTTTATATTAACAACTTTATACCTCTATGTTTTTAAATTTTCTCTTTTTTCACTATATAATTTATAGATTCCTATATTATATAATTTTCACCTATGTAACCAAATCAGACATATCTTCTATTAAAATTATCGATTGTATCGCAACCAATGAAAATAAATTGCTGTTTGGTTAATTTTATTCGTGAATTTAATTGGTTTAGAAAAATATTACAAAATAAAATACTTATGTATCTCTTTTTCTTTTATTAACAAATAATTATTATTTGATACGATTCGAAGTGTTTCTATAATTAATTATGACGAGATGTAATTTCATGAAATATACATATATACGAAATTGTCATTAATCTCTAATACTTTGATTCATTGTATAATCTTAAATCTATGTATACCATGATTAAAAGGTAACTATCTTTTTTTGTGCATGGTATTAGATAAACATTGATTTCATTGCATTTTATATCTATCTATCTATCTATATATATCTATATTATATTTTACTGCAAAAGGAGGCGCGAGCACGCAATATGTCTAAAATAGGTGGTTATGATACGCACGATGATGGTCCAGGTTTCGTCGGCATTAGATTTTGTCAAGAATGTAATAACATGTTATATCCAAAAGAAGATAAGGAGAATAAAGTACTAATGTACGCAGTAAGTATTATATATATATGATATGAATTATATATATATATATATATATATATATATATATATATATATATATATATGAAACGTACGTTGTTTTTTGAATCAATACATTGAAATTTGTTTAATTTAATCAATTTTTTTTTTAGTGTAGAAATTGTGATTTCAAACAACTTGCTGATAGCAATTGTATCTACGTAAATAAAATTATGCACGAAATAGAGTAAGTGAAAGTAATAACTTGTATATTCATAGATTCACAACAACATTTATGAAATTTTGACAAAAACTTGTACAAGAGTACTTTCTTTTTAAGCATATACTTAAGGGCTCTTAAAAAAGGATTTATTTAATACATTTACTACTATTCCATCTTACTATAATTTTTATGATTTCAGCGAGTTGACACACATTGTTGCGGATGTCATATCAGACCCTACTTTACCAAGAACCGAAGAGCATCCATGTCCAAAGTGTAACCACAGAGAAGCAGTATTCTTTCAAGCACAAACAAGACGAGCAGAAGAAGAAATGAGATTATATTATGTGTGTACTAACCAGCATTGTTCTCATAGGTGGACAGAATGAAGTTTTACGAATAGTTTGTACATATTGAAAATCTGTATTTTTATAATGTAGAATACGTATAAAAAATGTAATAAAATATATAAATGTTTTGTTTTCTTATTGATATACTTAATTGTAAAATGTGTGTATATATATATATGATATTGTATCAAATTTTAATAAATACATGTATTTAATGGTAAAATATAAAATTCTTCAATAATCTACAGTTATAATCTAAAGCTGATAATTGATGGATTTAAATTTTTTTTGAAGTTTCCAAGTACTTTCGCGCACGCGTGACAAAGTTATTTACGCCTTTAACCAATTTTGTCTAGTCTCAAAATTGTTTCCAATAAGAAAAACACGCTATCTGGAAATTCTCTTCGTTTCTGGAATTTGCATGTAGAAGGTCATTAGCAGTGATACAGATTGAACTCTATAATGCTCTCTTGTCTTTATTTTATTAGAGAAACGTTTACGCGAGATTGATTTAATTGATTAATGGGTGCAGCGCAGACGACTAAAGCTACAGAAAAAATGGAGAAGTAAAACTGATTTTTTATAATGTCATATTTATTTATGATTGATATCTGAAAGTAATTATAGGTTATCCGTTTTCGGATACCACATATTTCAGTTCTCAACATCCAAACAGTCGAGAAAAAACAGAAGAACAACCTCGCGTAAACAGCAACGCGAGGCCACTATCAATTGAAGGACCATCTAACATGAATAACACTGATCCGCAAGTATTTGAACCATTACCAAATCAACCTAGGCAACCAACAACTGTACAAGGATTGCTTAGATTTGCTGTAGAAGCAGGCAATTCTCAGAATAGAAACAGTAATATCCAATTACAACCTATGGATGAAGAAGTTGGTAACATAAATGTATTTTAACATTATAGAATATCCATTGGAAATTGATTAAAATTAAACCGTATTTACAGAGGCGTGAATTTCTGAAACAAACACTCAGCTCATTATCGTGTAACGTAACTGAAGAACTACAGAAAGCTATTAAATTGTTGTCAAATGTAGTTGACCTGCGGCCAGACGATGACACAGCAGAACACGAAGCTGCATTAGAAAGGATTGCAGATTTTGTAGATAATATAGATATTGCTAATGATTTTTTTAAAATAGGAGGTTTTACAATATTTGGTCCATGTTTAAACTGTCCTCATAGCAGTATTAGATGGAGAGCAGCAGATATAATTGCCGAACTAGCTCAAAATAATCCCTTTTGCCAAGAAAGATTTCTAGAAACTGGCCTATTTCCCATATTATTGAATATGATAGATACAGATCCTGCAGAAACTGTTAAGATCAAAGCTCTATATGCAATTTCCTGTAAGTAAAAGACTTTTATTCAAATAGCAGTTGTATCGATTTATACTTTGTTCATTATTCATTACACCTATGTCATATTTACATTCATTTATAATTGACGATATAAATTATTTATACACTAAATATAGGCATTGTTCGAGGGCATCCAATATCCCTGAAATATATGGACATAAACGATGGATATTCTGTCCTCTTGAGAGCTATGCAAAGTTCGATAAAGAAGTTGCAAATTAAATCTGCGTTTCTCTTATCGTCTCTTTGTAACAAGGAAAATGTAAATAATTTAAAATTAACCTTGGTAAATATGGGTTTGATCGAGCAAGCGATAGGTTTACTGGTCATCGGTGATCTGCTTCCAGAGATAAGGTAGTATATAATTTTCATCATTTTTTATACAACCGAAACAAACTAAAACGATCCTTCGTGTTTCAGAGATCAATTGTTAAATATTCTCGATGGTTTGACCAACGATAATTTTCTGCCTGCTTTAAAAGAATGTCGGCGCCCAGAACTGGACTTACAATCTACATTGGAGCAATACATAAGGGATTTAAAGCAAGAAGAAAATCCCGAGCAGATAGATGTATGTTATCGGGTGTTGAAGAAAGTTTTTTCTGATCAAGATACAAATCAAGAAAGATAATTATAGTTTATAATAATATCGGATTTCCTTTACATGAATTAAATTTGTATATCATAAAATATTATGATTAATAAATAAAACAAATGTATTTTGTTTTTATTATATTCTGTATATTTTGTTTTATCAACCGATTAATGAATCTATGAGAATAAAATTTTTTCAATTGGAATGTACAATGAATGAAATGATATGAAACGGTGAAAAAACTAATGCAACCGAAGGATATGATATAAGTAACAATTTAAAGACAAATAATTATTACGATATATTATGTCATCTCTTTTAACGTATATACAGAGTAGTCTAGTTAAATGGAATCACCTAAGTGTCTACCTTATTTATTCTTGTATGAAAAAACTTTCCATACTCTGTACATTGGATTTTGTTTTTTGTTACATAGATGTCATGCCGATAACACTTGTCAGCGTAGAAGAGCACGAGAAGCAGTTAAGTTTAGAATAGGTAGAAGTGAAAGAATACGGGCATCTCCATTAACGTGGATAAATGCGTTTTCGGTGTAGAAAAAGTACAATATCTGGGTTTAATAGAGAAAGAGAGGGAACCAGATTACTGGAGCCAGGTTACCGGAGGAAGTAGTTGCTAGAATAGAATACAAAAGAGCCTTTTTTGTGCACGTAGCACAAATACAATCACCACTGAACAAATAGCTAGAGAACACGAAGAAAAAGAATAAAACGCTGATACAAAAGTGTAAATGATCGCTAGATGTTTCATTATCGCGTCGCATCCCGCAGAAAATGTAGAATTCTTTTCAGTGTTTCAGCAGAAGATAGGAGGCTCATGAGGACCAGTCGGATCTATTTTTTTTTAATTTTTTGATCAGCAAAAACGATATTTTCAGCGTTGCTAAATTTTTAGACGTATGTTAGAGGGTATCATAGCATATCACACGTAGACTACATAGGTCAATTCTCGACAAACATCCAATATATAGGATTATCTACCGAAGCGGGAATCCGCACTCGCGAGAATTTGGCAGTATAGTTACGTGTACTCTTATTACTACAATCAGTTACAAACAAAACATGACTCGCCATCTATAAGTTATTGGTAGAAGTAGAGTTAGTTACAGATTAGAACACAGAGGAAGTTTGGTATCACCGGTCACTACGGCGCGTGGTGTTTTACATTTATTTGAAAAATAATCATGTACTACGATATCACTACATATTTGCGTTCTTACAAACATTATGACCCATTCTACTTCGTTCGGTATTTTTCATTCTTAACGATTCGAACATTTTCTTTGACATCGTAATTTAAAAAGTTTGTTAACGATTATTCTTTATAAATTGATCGCTACTATCTGATTTTGATTGCTCGGCTATAAATACATCGAGTGCAAGTATAAAAAAGGAAGCAAAGGAAGTGACACGTCAAGACGTTTTATAAAATTCATTTATAAGTTATTCGCACAGCTAAACTTTAAAATATTTTCTGAAATATCTTGGAAACTATTCAAGATCAAGGAACGATGTCGATAGACAGGCTTTTTTGAGCGAGGAATATGATCGTGTAAACAAGTCCGATGACATCAAACTTCCTCTGTGTTCTCGCCTATAACTAATTCTAGTTTTAGTAACAACTCGGAGATGACGCCACACGTTTTGATCGTAGCAATAAGCGTACATTTGATCACGTTGGTACATGTTCCTATTACAAGATTGTGTCTTTTAGTTACGGAGGTAACGATCCTACATAGATATGATTAATAATTGACAATACGATTTTATGTAATATAAATTATGTCTTATGTTACACCCTTGTATGTAGTAGTAATATTAACCGCAGAACTTCAGATGTAAATAAAACAATGGTAAGGTAAAATAAATATATTTGAGAAATACATATCTATGATTCCATTTAAAAAATCGCATTCGTAAGTGCATTGCTTAATTTATGGAAAGAAAAAGATTTTAGAAGGATAAAATTGGTCCCATTACTTAAACAGGAGCTACAATCTGGCTTATTGCATATTACATATAGCATTGCTCTGTTTGTATACCTTCGTTCGCGTTTTCTAACTATAGTCAGTGATAACTTAAGTTTAGTAATTGTAAACACAATGGGTTAGCTGTGATTTATGAACTTGTCAAAGAAAAATAATCGTAACGATTTCCCTTTCACGTATAATGTCATTTTGCACAAGAAACGATCACGACGCGCAAGTAAATTTGAGTAGCTGAAGCTTATACGTTTAATTGGTTACTTAACGTGAAACACGCGAAACAAGAAAGTCATGGGGTTAACCAATTCGTTTTTGTTGGTTAGAAACGTTGCCTGTTTCCCAATTTTGCATTCTTTCAAATTTTGCAATATTTCTTTGTATCTTACCCGAACCATCTTTAAACGATATTTTCTCTTTACGATTATACGATTATTAAATTACGTCAAATTATGAAATTTCTAATTTTACGTGCCTACCATATTATGAAACGATAAATTTGCACATTATATTTCTTCTATGAAAATAAATATTATTTGATAATTCAAAATGATATTTCAATATTTAAGGTATCTGTTATTCGAGATATAGCGTAAAAGGATAAAAATATTTCATCGATAAATATTTTTGATTGGAACAGAAAGAAAATATTTTATATCGGTATGGTTATTAAAAAACGAATAGAAGTTTTAAGGATGTTGAGAAATTTGTTTTACAGTCAAAAATATTACCTACATACGTAAAGCGCGTTGTTCAAATCAATTGTTTTAGCCAACGACAGGTCATTTATTTTCGAAGAAACGTTTTCCAAATGACTGACATTGGTATTGCGAAAAAGTATCGCGACGTGAATTTTAGATTTTTGCGCCAATATTGACATATTTTCTAATTACACAAGTCTGACGTATGTTCTTTTCGGCTAAAATTCGTATATTTTTTCAGGTTGGACGTCTTCTGGCTGCAAATACATATTGAACCTCATGCTTGGAATAAAATTTAAACGAATGTTCCACGAATGGTCAACATTTTGTTAACGGATACTCAAATAATTAAATATCTTATTTCATAAACATTATTTCAATAAAATAATGTTTGAAAATTCTCCTTTACATCTACGAGAATCTATGAGAATCTACGAGAATCTATGAGAATCTATGAGAATCTATGAGAATCTATGAGAATCTATGAGAATCTATGAGAATCTATGAGAATCTATGAGAATCTATGAGAATCTATGAGAATCTATGAGAATCTATGAAAATCTATGAAAATCTATGAAATATGGGAAAGAATACGTATATATTCTGCAAACGTTTAATAGGAATTCAAACGATGTAAACCGAGATTGGAAAGAGTCGAACAAAATAGCGCGGAAAATTGTATTCATTTGATCATAGCGTCATTAATTTTGAGCGTAGTTGAAAGACGTAGAATACCTTATACATTATTCGTTATGCGCATATGTACTATTTTTCTATTCAGTTGATAAACTAGGTCGGTCCAAATCCGAATATTATCAGAAGTATGAATTCACGATTAACTTATTATACCTAATTATCTGTTTGTATCTGTCAGTGTACGTTTTAACGGCCCGTAAAAAATAGTTAGAAACTATTGTTAAAATAAAAATGCTTTATAATAATTTTGTGTTCATTTATATATATATATATATATATATATATATATATATATATATATAAAAGGATATACAAATTAGTTTGACCAGAATATAAATCTTTCATTATTAATAGTAGAAAAGTTAATGGAATTGTTTGTCGTACGAGATTATACGTATACTCTGCAAGATTGTTACAATAAGTTTAAAAATAAGGTTGTCGAAGATCGTTCTATGCAACAGAGCCAATTTCGCTGTAATTTTAATTATATTTAATTAGAATTGCATGTTAGTTACTCCAAATACATGGACAAATGATTTATTATATATTATCGTATATTAAATTTACGATAAAGAATAATTAAAATTACGATTAAGAATAAATTTAATTTATTATGCCCTACATAGCGTATAAAATACTTATTTTACTTGGAATAATTCAAAGCAAATTAGTTTGTGAATTCTCTCGTGTTATACAACCTCGTATCCATTATCGCTAATTAATTATCGAATTGTGCCACTACATGCATCGCCGCGATGTATTTATACGAAATAAAGCTTTAAAGCTTATCCTTCATCGTGCCCATTCTCTCTATCCGTGTTTTACAATCCCGTCTTGCAACTTTCTAGGATTCTGACATAAAAAATATACGAGACGAAGCGTTTTACGAAAATATATTAATATATTAATTTATTATTTATTTAATATTTATGCCGACCACGGAGAAGTTAAACGGATTAATTTCATGACCAACGTGCTGTAACTCTATACATAGTTGCAATTACGGTACGTCGAAAATTCCTATTTTCTTTGCATATTACACGCATCGCATAGATTTTTATAGTAAATATTAATTTTTTTACGTTCGTTGCTTTATCGACATTCTGGAAACGATTGTTCGAAGCGCGCGAAATAGTTTCAACATCGAATAGGCGACGAATATTATCCGTGGAATCGTGACGCGACCTTCCAAGGGTTGAAACGCGGTCGAAAGTAATCCGTGCGACACGCTGTAACATTAGCCGCATAGTTTTCCACGGCGTTCGCGCGACAAGAGAGATTTTCACTTCGCATCGGACTGGTAAAGCGAGCAAATTTTCGTTAAAGAGAATCCGACAAGAGAGCGAGGTTCGATGAGTGGCGTATAGACAGTTCTCGGGACGTACCTTTACCTGCTGTCCCTACCACTTTCTTTGGCCGGTTGGTGGGCACCGCGTTCTCGTTACCGTGGTCCACGCTGCAATACCGTTTCGCTATCTCCTCATTCACTTCGCGATTCGACAGGATCGAACAGCACGCGCGCGTATCTTTCGAACATTCGTCTTCGAGCTGTCAAACTTTCGGAAACCAACGATCCTTTGTTCGATTCTATACCTTTTCACGTTCGTGCGGCGAATCTTCGTCGAGAAAGAGGTCGAACCGTTCTCAGAATTTTTCAAATTTCGTCCCGCCAAAGTGATGGATTCGGCGAAAGTCTGCCTGTTCGACGTTGCTACGCACAGAAAGAGATACGTTCGTTCTTTTGGATTTTGATATCTCTACCGTGGTCTCGCACAAGCAAATGTAGAGAGTAAGATATCAAATTTTGAACGGTAAAAATAAAGGATAAGAGTTTGCGATAGAAAACTCGACCGCCTCTCTTTCTTCGGTCGCTGATCGCTCCTGAAAAATCACGTGCCATCGCTACTTCGACGGTCGCGATTAGTCGTATACTACCCCGCTGGAAGCTTCGCCTTTGGTACTCGAGTTTTTCACCATCGCTCGACAAATTTTCAAAAAAAATCACCGATGCCTGATCTCTTTGGATAGACGATACGCGCGAGGAAGATACGGAAAATCGATGAAAGGGACGAATCCGACGGTGATGGTCGGTCAGTGGAGAAACGATCAAACGATAAGGTGACAAGCAGGCTTGGTTGCAAGGTGGAAAGTAGGTTGAAGAGGAAATCCTACGAGGGATATCGTGAGCAAGGGAAACGGCGATCACGGTCTAAATGAGTACGACCGACAAATATGCGCGTGTAGCACCTTGCTGATAGAGAAACCTGCCTCGTATGGTTTTGTTCCTTCCAATCGCTTACCTCCACGAAACTGTTGTGCGTTACATAAAGAGGGATTTTACCGACCAGTTAACGAACCTGGTTGTGCGCGCATATAGGGAACGTCTGTCGGCTACTTTACGTAAGTAAATATGAATAATTTCTTATCTGAAAGTGGCGAAGAACGTGGATGTTACGCATTCTATCATCTACGACAGAGCAAAGAATACGGTCACGAGTCTAATACCATGATCTATCGGTGATAGCCTTGTCTCGCGATAATTTTATTGGAAAGTTTCAGAGGAGTCGTCGAAAAGAGGGATCGTCTCGTTCGTTGATAAAAGTCGCGTTTTCCGTAAATGACGCGCGGCTCACTGGTCGATCCTGTAACGAGAAAATTGTTGGTATTTAAAGGTCAATGAACGGATACAGAATCGGAAAATTATCTGCTAATTCGTGAATTAATATTTTTTATTATTTTACACGATAAACGAAGAAAGCATGCGAAACATCGATCGTGTACGCGAATTACAGCGGATGGCGAAGAATTTGATCGAACTCGTCGCGCTCCAGCCTTCTAAAGGCTGATCAAATTTTTCGCGTTGATAGAATAGATTCGTGAAATATTTCTGTATCCGAGTATCCGTGGATCAAATAAGCTGCGAATTTTGTTAAACCACCGATAAGAGAAATATTTCGATGTGTATATCGTATATACATATATATCGATATGTACGTATTCATACGTGCAATTTTAAAAACAGCTACGAACATGTTCAACGATCACGTATTGTTTACCCAATTAAATGCAATAATTAAAGAGTAACCTACATAAAATTTTTTCAAATAACATTTGATCCTGAGGTGAAATAGAAAATGTACCGTGTACTCGATCAGCTAATTTTCGTAAAAACAATAAAATGGTAAATTTTGAAGTTTGACGATAGGATGATTCTGCGTTCACGGAGAATATTTTCTTCTCGACAAGTATCAAACCATCTGCGATCGCGTTTTCACGTAAATCGTTTTCACGTAAATTGAATTTTTTGTAAAAAACAACTCGACGAAGCTTTCTTCGCTAGACGATATTGCCCTGGTAATCAGGCTGCAGATTCTTGCGCGAATTTATATTTTTATCGGCACGATTAAAATTTTGAAAATTCTAACTAGCATTCTCCTTTGGATATTTTATCCATTTTTGTACATTAGATACGCGTCCTCTGTATTTCTGTATCGTTCGATTTTGCAAAACTGCGCAAAAATCTCTAGTCAATCCGATAATTATATAGACTACGTATTATCTTCGTTTTACTAACCCGATCATCGATAGAGTCTCGTTGGCACTGCAATTTCGGCATAAATTTAAATATTGCGCTATGTGCGCGTTGGATGCAACAGGACATCGAGGTATGACCTTTCACCTTAACGATTACCGCAAGGTTCGGGTAACGTTTCTTTCCGTTTACGAGGCGTTTAGTTTCTTTCTCGCAATGTCGTTAAACCGTCGTTACGGCACGTCCTCGTGAATTCAAATAAACGTCTTAACTTAAATATCATTGCGACGACTTGGTATTCGTCGGATCATTGTTAACAGGACAGGAACTCGCGGATGATTTTATTTGATTTAATAATTATACCGTATTTTTCTACAATACTATTTCACCCCTTTAAAACGCAATTAAACAAACAGGTCATTTATATTACTTAGAAATCGAGATTAAATAATTCGTAATTTACATATAACTTTCTTTTGTAACGAACGATATCTGTCCGATCGATCTTACACAGAACCATTAACCTGAACTTTTCTTTGTATCGTTTCACCTGTAGGCATGTTTCGCTGTATTATTACACGGTACGTTGACTGGAACTACTGGAACTACTCGAACTATTATTTGATATTTAGGGCAAGTTCAGCTGCCTCGCAACGTTGATCAGTCACTGTCAAAACGTTTAAATGTCGCTGCAAACACGCTTGTTCGTTTTAAAACGGAAATAACTCTGTATTCGCTTGCTTCTGTAAATAAATACGTATTTCTCAAATATATACAGGAACATGTAATTTTATTGATACAGAAAATCACGTTTTATCTTATCTCGAGTAAAAGTTTCGAGCAAACGTTTCTGTAAAAACGTTAAGTATAATTTCTATATTTTTATATAACTTCGGCATGTAACAATTTCACATGGAATCGTTCTTAATGAAAAAAAAAAAAAAAAACGCATTTGGAAATAGTAAATGCGTAAAAATTACGTGGTCCACTCTGAACAGGCTTTCGCAAAGATATCACTTTCTCTTTATGATCGCATCAATTTTTTGACCATTCAAATAAGTATACTTATCCAGAGCCTTTCGAAAGTAAATTGGAAGAATTTACCTTTTTTTTAACATCTTTGGCAAGTCGAGACTCGGCATATCCTCGAAAACAAGTCAAAATTTGCCAAATTACGACAAACCTAACCGTAAACGTAAACCTTTATGTAATTGTTTAAATAAATTTAACTAACAGCAAATAGCGTAGAGGATTTTTAAATGTTTAACGTTCGAGTAATTTCTTGGGTATTTTGTCGAAATTTTACAAAGATCGTCTGCATTAACATGCTATTACATAAAGCTAAGATAAAGCAATACTCGGTAAAAAGTGACAAAGTCGACTTTCCCTTTATTTTTAAAGACCTTGATATAGCAACGTATTTTTGGATCTTTCCCGTTTTGAGACAAAATGGATTTTACACGTCGAGGTATACTCCTTTGCTTAAATATTCATAATCTTATAAATATAAAATTAACGTAACACAACTCTTTTAATGACTTAAAAATTAATTATCGTTACACAAGTGCAGAAAGTTGGTTATTTAAATTTCGAATTCGACAATCTAGTAGACGATATCGTTGCTAATTTACTGTTGCAAAAACACGAACGAAACGCAGTCGTGCTTCACAGGTGAACGAAGGACTATTGAACTTGAATATTTTATCTCACCGGCGACGTATCGACGATTCGCGTTTCAACATCGCCAAGCTAGATTTCTCGTAATTGTCCAATAGTTCACAGCATAACGAGGAAGACATCGATCTTCTTCGTAATATCGCCGAATCATTCGGTGAAAATTACCTAACGCTTTTGAAAATGTATTTATTCCACTGTTATACGTTCTCGGAAGGTGAAATCGTTCGACCAACAATTTTTTCTTTCACCTTTCGCGAATAGTGTGACGTAATTGATTACAACCGCGATACGTTGCTGTCATCGATCTTTCGATGAGATCTAACTGATTTAAGACAATGACGAAGAAAGCGTAAAGGGAGAAAACGTAAATGAACGCAGAGGGAGAAAAGGGAAGGAAAACTAAATAAAGTTCAATACATCGCAGAATGTAATAAATTTTGCAATAAATACATTTTCCGCGTTCTTGAAGATAGCTTGGAAACTGAAAAATCTATGATTTGTGGAAATTGATATTTATAAAACGAGACGCGACCGTACGCGATGAGGTAATTTTTATAAGCTGTCACTAATAATTTTATCCAGGCGAAATAAGGGACTGAATGCAAGCTAATGGTACAAACGATATAAACTTTTATCACGATTCACGTAGAATATCGTAAAAATATCGAGAATTGCGGTTTCAAATGGAAACCGCAAGCTCGGCATAAATGCTTCCCTGTATCTTCTCCACGATATCTGGAATGTTTACTTCGAACCGTCTGTCCCTTCGCTTACCAGGATTTTTCTGTAACAGTAGCATCGGTTGTACAAAGAGAAAGCGTTTTCAAAATCTTCGATCAAAAGAATTACAACTTTTGCTGAAAACTTGATAACAAAAAGAATTCTTTCTTTTATACATATTATCTTTGCATATTCTTACACACATAAATATATTCTTTACGATTTGTCCAGATGTGGACTTTCGGTAAATTGGTTTAACGATGTCGCGGTTGTAGTACGTAAACGTCCGTGTCACCGAAGAAACGTCGGAAATAACTGTATAAATGCGATTGCGTTGTGTTCGTTTTATGGGAATTGCGAAGAATTCGCAGATAATCAGAGTGGAAGATCGATCGAGCGTTTTCTTCGTAGTCCTGTTGGTACCGGATGGGTAGTAGCATTGGGAAGTATTGGCTGCGGTATTGGGACGATGATCTAATCTAAACGAAAGAAATAGAATATTCGATTTTCTTTGCATGTAGTCTCATTTCTGAACGAGCAGTAGAAACAGATTTCCAAGTAGAATTTATAGAGCGAGATACAAGATGCAAAAATATGTAAAATATCCGAAATGGAACGCTCGTTACCATATTTGATGGATGAAACAAATCTGTCTTTAAGTCGTATCTCTTTAGCTATTCTATTTTATTTAGCACACGCAAATCGATCGACAAACCCGTTACTAGTTCAACTTGGAGCCTGTTATTTAGGATTTCGTTATATTTATAACGTAATATATACGAGTACAATATCTATTCGATCGTTGTCGATCTATATCGATGAGTATAACGTCTACCGTAGTAATAAGCTCGTAATATCGTACTTCTGACAAAAACGGTTGCGTTCGAAACTATTTCTATATATTTTCTATAAATAACAAGAAACCGTGGAATTAATCGACATTTGTATATAAGTGACCGTTTTAGAAAAAGGAAATTAAGTAGTCCTTAACGTACACCAACTCGATCGGAAAAGATTTCAAGGTTCGATAGCTATCGAAGGTGATAGATACCGTAGCTTTACCGTAAATCATCCATAACCACCATCGTTTTCTTCGCATTTGTTTATTCTAGTACTAAGCACGTCGTACATCGCCTTGTCGTGTTTGCATCAAGTCGGATTATCACTGCAACGTAATGTACAATCTCTCGTAAGATAGCACCATAGACAAATGCTGATTATTTATTGCCGATGTACGGAGCAAATACGTTTGATGGAGGCAATGCTCGAGCGTGGAATGCGTGGCGATATGTAATTTGATGAAATGGTTTCCATTTATAGAACGTGTTCTTATTTCATACGACGTATACAGTCCTATTTTTTATTCGTATTATTTATATATTTGCATATCAACGATTTAACAAAATTATTATAAAACTCGATTTTCCTTTCGATCTCTAATTATCGTTAGATCGTACGTATATCCTTGATATTGTGACTTTGCTTTCTTTGGAAATATCGAAAGGTTGTGAAAGCCCGATCTGGTTGTAGGTTCTCGGTGCAATAACGGTAGGAAATGTGCGTCACGCTTGTTTCTGTCCCTCCTCGTGGACGCAAATAGAAAGTCAGGAATCGCAGTTCCTCCTTCGCAAATAGACGGCAAGTGAACTCCGTCGGGCACACCATTCGTCCTTGCGGTCATTATATCTACGTATTTCTATATAGTCAGCGGATACAAAGTACATCGTACCATCGTTATCGATCGAACATACTCAGAATTTGTTAAATTCCACCTTCGAATTAAATTTCGCTTCTCTCCTTTTTGGATCTTAACGAATTGCAAATTTTGCATTGGCCGTAATGAAATTTAATTTTTCAAATATTTGAGAAAATACTTTCTATGATACGTCTACCACTCTCGTAGCATTTGACAAGTTAAATAGAAAAAACTCAGTCAATATTGACATACCCACTACTAATGTAATAGCAATTAGGACATCGCAGATAATCGTTTACTGTTATTTTCCTGTGTTTAAAGAGAAAAATATACATATCGAGTTCGTCGATGAAAGATATAACAGAGATATAACAGAGCGAATTAACTTTGAGTAACTTTTATTATCTTTTTATTTGAATTGTCGCTAGATGACGCATCCAAGTACATTCGATGTAAATTACGACAATTGGTCGACGTTTGATTCGTAATTAAATCGAAATTCATATTTAAATTATCGATAATTGGAAGAAGGTTCGGCGTTGTCACCGAGTTAGCGAGCGTTAGAAAATAATCCTTCGATGAAACAATTGTATGGAAAGAATCCTTGAGAAACCGTTTGAAATGTTAAATCGTTGATACGTTATTAACGTCTAAAGTTTTAAGGTGTCGAATAGTTACCTTGAAATACGTTGTCAAGGTCTTCGTTTTGAACAATTTTTTCTTATACATATAATGGGTGGTCGGTTTTAGTTTTCAAGCGGCACACAGGACATACGACCGGTATCACGTACGCCGCGTGGAGCTGTCCGCGTGTTAAATCTTATAATATCTTAACGTGCGTCCTCATAAATTTTAACAGGGCTGTTTTAAATACCTTCATTGAAACGTATAAATGAAATAGTAATAAAAATAATGAAAAAAATAAAAATAATAAATATAATGAAAAAGTAATAAAAATTCCTTAATGTTTCTTAATATCTCTTTATTTATATACATTTGTAAAGAAGATGTAAAAATGTAAAATCGTTGCATCTTTACTACGAAACAAACGTAACGTATATAATACAAATTCTATTTTGGATACGCTTTTATAATAACGATGACTATCATTACTTTACTCTAAGGTTAACGTTTAGTTTTAGAAAAATATTTCGAATAGATCTTTCCAAAAGTATACAATACGACGTCCTTATAGAATATAACGATTACTGTAAGCTCGCACAGTTTTGCAACATGATATAAAAAATCGAAAGTAAGGTGTAGCATATCGATGAAAGTAAATGTAGCTTGAAACATTATACAGAATCATTGCTATACCAAATTTCAGAAATGGTTTACGCTCCAAATACGAAACGAAACAGTAGGAATCAGACGCGACCATGCATTGCCGCTTTCTCTAAAACGTTCGATACGATCGAATCGCAATAATACCAACGGTATTATCGTGATACATCATTGAATAACTTTTATGATCATTCAATGGAGAAATCGTAACAGGTACCAGAAACATCAAATCCATATTTTTATAGATTTCAACACTTTTCGTGCGATACATAAAGTAACTCACGAAAGTGTTCGAACGTCCTTGAAAACAGAGTAATTTTTTTTTAATTGGGCCAATCAGTTTGTGTTTCTTCGAGGAATTAGAAAGACTAGTTTACCAGACGAAACGTAAAATCGAACTTGGTACGCACTAGCTTTTGGTAACTGACAACATCCGACGATTTTTCGACATCTCTCCACTTGGCTCAGGCTGATTTTTATAAATCGAATATCTTTATAAGAAGTATATAAAATATATAAATCTTAGCGAGACTTTGCTTGACTTCGTATGACGATTTTGTTTAAAAAATTTGGTAATTATTGGGAATAGAAATGACATCACCGATTTTAGTGATCTTCAAATATATATATATATATATATCATAGCGAGATTAACATTCTGAACAATTATTTTTTATACGTCGTATAATCGCTCGCCCTTTTTATACTTGGCAATCGTCGCTCGGTCTTAATTTTCAAGATGTTCGCAAAAATTGTTCAATAATATATATAGTATCAAACATAAATTGAAAAGTATAAAAGAGTTGTTCAAAATATTGACCTTGACAATATATTTCAACGTTATTGAAATCGGAGAGATCGTCCATATTCCCAATAATTACCAAAAATTCTTCTCTCCATTGTATAAACTATTTTCTAAAACAACATCCTAATCTTTATGTATGAACTTTCCTTTCGCGAAAACACGACACAAAATTTCTAAGATCGGTAGCACCGAGAACCTTGTTATCGAAGAAATGCGTTGCGTTTAAAATGTTTATCCTTTCTGTTCACGTAGTAATCATAAAATACATAATTATGGAAATACAAAAAAAAAAAAAAAAAAGAAAAGAAAGCAACGAACGCGCTTCGACGTTAATCTCGATCAAAGCTTACTCTACCAGCCAAGAGGAGAAGAAAAAGAAAGAACGATAGCGAGAGCAAGGAAAGGCAATATAGGATTGCGATATAAGCGTTGAAAATTTCAAATGCGTGTAAAATGTACATGTACAATGTACTTACATACATATGTATCTACGCATCTTCATGTACTTCGATTTGCATTTGTAGCGAATACACATGATCGTTAAACATTTCTTAAGGCCCTGGAGCAACCCAACGTAATTCTTTCTTAATTTATCGAGTCTTACAAACTTTAATGCAATCGCGAGCTGCTGTAACATTTACGTTTCGTTACGTTTACTAAACAGATTTTTACAAAATAGATCTGTCTTTTCAGGATATCAAAAAGCAGTAATGTTATAATATACTTGGATGGTTTGATTCTAATCGGTAATTTAATATTTGAATTTTTAACGTGGGTTAACAAATTCATTTTACGAAATATAGATTAAAACGACCATTTCCAAAACGGTACATTTTAAAAAGGATTATTGAAAATTTCTGAAAAATACAACAGCATTTTCCTAACTTATACGTAACT
The DNA here is from genome assembly GCF_905332965.1 of Bombus pascuorum. Lineage (NCBI taxonomy): Eukaryota > Metazoa > Arthropoda > Insecta > Hymenoptera > Apidae > Bombus > Bombus pascuorum. Next base: position 625,423 of record NC_083488.1, on the reverse strand, counting down.
TTTTCAGTTTCGTATTTGCTGTCGTACAAATTAGTATTCGGAGAAAATTAGTATTTACAGAAAAACAGAGGATTAGTGCAAGTACATAGATCCATTGTTTGCACAAATAGATAGAACACTGTTACGTTATAATTGATCTACGATGTTATTTATGGAGCATTTGATCGTAAAGATATTGTTATATTTTTTGGAAGATTATACAAATTTTATAAAAGACTATATTTTTCTCTAATTACGTCGATCATTTTTAACAAGTATATCAGCTACGTAAGGACTATATTGGTATACTCTCTCATTGATATAATCTGTCATAACACGCTTCATTAAAAATATATGGAAATGAAAGTTGTATAGAGATAATTTCTAGGAAAGAAAGTATTTAAGACTTCCGGTATTTAACACCTAAGTATTAAATACATCTTTGTAGAGAGTAGAAAACCACATGACGTTTAGTGCAGCTATAATCCTAGAATTTCATTTCAAACAAATTTCTAACGTAAATGTTAATTAGATATACATATAATAAAACGCATAAAATTACATCTATCCGGAGCGTATTTCGTTCTAATAACTCGAAACAGTTTCAACTTGTTCCAATTGTACAGAACGCTATACGCTCTCGTCACAAATTTGAAATCATTTTTCCAACTCTACTCACGTTCGATCATCTGCTAATTTTATTATCGATACGTTAATGCAGCGAGTATCGATATTAACGTCTATTAAAATTTGTCATTAACAGATTTTCTAAGACAATAGAGTTTTAATTGTTTCATTTGCTACTCCTTTGATTTTCAATGGAATACGTAGTAATCCCAAATTGTTATCACTGACAGATCTTTGAAAACATCGACGTTCGGCGTGTTTGACGCTGATGGAATGTATCGTGGAATATTAACGCAATGCTAACGTCAGAAGTAACCTCTATACGAAGACAATGTATCGTAACATATATGTATGTGTATGTATACGTGTTTTGTAAATTAGACAGTTGAAACTTGATATTTTCTGTGACTCGAATGTACAATTATTTCTTCCTAGTTACGATTGTATGATTATGCCATTTTTCGTTGATCATTCGTGCCATATAATTTATTCAGGGAAATATGAAGAAACCATAACAGATTACGATGCACTTGTACCATATTTACATGAAAAAAGTTCGGTTTCGGTATTAATATCCATTAAGAACTATTTACTTGTTCTACGAGATACTTCTCGTAAATATTACAATATCTCGATTACGTTAATTGTATCTCTTCTTGTACTATTAACATGTAAATATGTATTATTAAATAATTTACTTGTATATACATAATAAAAATATCTGTTATTATATTTCTATTCAAAAGTCAATCGTTGTTCAAATTTTTTGTATTTAGCATTTGGATCCTCGAATCAGACTTAATTCAGCTATGCAAGTATTTATTATATTTGTTTGGAAAAGGAGTATTTAACTAAACTAATATTTGTATAAATAAGAAGTATGTATGTAAAAAGTAAATCTCCAGTTACAAACCATTGATGTGTTTAATGTTTATTTGTCGAATATTTATAAAATAGTTCAAAACAAACATCTCATACGAAGAGTTAGTCGATTGTCCAAAGAGTATGATTCTGTCTGTAATTACTTTGTTTGACGAGCAATAACGTATTCCATTTTGTATTATTAAACGTTTCAAAATACTAATATTAGGCATATTTTCGCCTTTGAAAATCAAATCTTAAAAGATTATCAATATGGATAAGTGAAACTACCTGTAGAAACAACCAATTATTCTATGTGTTTAAGTAATCGCTCGATTAATGTTTCAGTAACGAGTAACGTACATATGTACATAGATAAGTACATAGCAAGTCCACTGTATTCATATATAATTTCTCAATAATTGTAAGATATTTGTACAGAAATTTAAATTACCAACAAGCTTTCCAAGGATATTATATTCATTTCGTCATTTTTCGAAATCTAGGCACTGAAAGTTTGAAATAGTTTTCACTTCTAACACTCGTTCATTTCTATAGCGCGTACGTCGGTGAAATCGGTTCGTCGTTGAATCACTGCCATGAAATATCGAATTTTTCACAAAGTCCGTGCAATTTTTACGCAAGATAACTTCTGCATTTGCTGTCAAAATATGCACTTGGTTACGATGCTTACATACCACGAAATTAGAAAAATTTATAAACTTTTCGTTAACGTATCATCGCAATATAAAACGATTTCATTTATTAACAATCTAACTCGCGATTGGTAGACTGAGTGCAGATGTTTATGTAAATTCACATTTTTATGAACGCAAGCGAAGAATATACAAGTCCAGATATTAATGGTTTAATGATCGAAGTAGTTGTCAAGTTTTTGTAATAAAGTTGGCAATTGTTTCAATAAAATGAATAATTGGTTACGAGTCGAAATATCGTGCAATGATCTATTAAGTATCTCGTATTCTTGTCGAGGAAATTCTCAGTTCTCAGGGCTATAGAACCATTATCTTGTCTCTTCGGGGATGTAACGGTTTCATTGCGTGTCTATCGTCGGACAAATCCTATTTTCGTTATGCATAACAGCTCTAGTCATCTGACAAGGCTATTTCTTTGTTGTTCGAGTTTTTTCCTCGGCTCGGGACTTTTCACAGTATATCAACGTAAGCTATAATTGGCTTAAACTATTAATACGATCTTATAGCTAGCTTTTTTATCAGTTTTGTAATTTGTTTACTATTTTGCGATCAATATTTATTTGGAATTTGTTTTATTTATCGTGTATAGTTCTCGTCTGACGGCTTCTTATCTCCTCTTCCTTCGTCCTTCTCCACCTACGCTTTCACTCTATATAGCCTAAACGCTACTACACGTATAGTATAGTATGTATATTTCTACATTTACATGTCACGGTTAAGATCGCGGTTCATCCGGCAGGCACGCGTAAAATCTAATTCTAGATATCTTTAAGTTCGTAATTGTTCGTTCTTTATACTTCAATTGGTAATTATGTAGTTTATATATACCTCGAGTATATCTATATTTTATGTTTTGCTGATCGGGAACGAGTGATTGCAACGCGGTATATGATCGTTGGCTGGTATATTACAGTTTGCATTAATTTTAGTACAATCAAAGACTTTTCGTATCTTTCGCAAAAATAAGCGCTACAGCATAGTTAGACTTTAAGCTACTGTATCTGTCAGATGCACCGCGATCTCTGAGATGCACACGAGCGGCACGACACCGGTTGCGATCCCGTTGCGGTGCCGCTATGCGATTGTCGCGGACAACCGATACGACGTTGCTGCGATTTCAAACTAGCTATGGATAGAACGTAGCTATACACGAAGCAGTGCCTTGCGTATTTAGTATACAAATATTTTATTACAGGAAATGGTAGAAAATACTATACAATGGTAATGTTCCGAAAGGTGCCATCGCCACGATGCTTAGGAGTTGAAGGAGGATGAAGCAAACTCTTTAATTACTTTCGTACGAGTGTCGAGTCGTTCGATGAATCGGCAGCGGAATTCAGCTAAAGGATACCGGTACTGTAACGCGACTTGCCATATTCGACGACTTGCTCTTTCAATGTGTGATCGAAAATGAATAAAATATACATATCGAGCATTCCAGTCGTATTCGTGTATAATCTTTTACAGACATATTAGAATATTCGAAAGTAATGGTAAATAGGTGTTTGCTACACCATACGTGTATATGTATAATTTCTTTTAAAAAGAGAAGGGCTTACTAACGGCGGTGTTTCCGGTGTTAGACATTTCTGTAAAATTTGTATAGAGCTGTTCATAGATTTTTATGATTTTTATCCGAGCTAGGTTGTTTCTATTTTCATCGCGATAGTTATCACGCGTTACGTTCCGTATTTCGGTATATTTCCGAATTTCTTCCGCTAACAACACGATGTCAAAAGAATCCATTCGATGGAGAAAGGTAATTAACGATGCACGGTAACGTTAAAACAAAAATATCGATATTATATTTGGTTGTTATGCTGTGCGACAATTTTGCGATTTGGCAAATGACGTGCAATCACTGCAGTATCGTTTGTTCGGTTGTGACATCGCAGACTTGTATACATTGCATAACTACAAATAAATCGCACAACGTCGCTGACGAGATCGCAACGACACCGAGACGTCGCACTTGCGATATCGTAGGGGGATCGTGTGCATTGCACAATTAAAAATATTATCCTGCCGAATCGCACAAGGACACCGCAACGACGAAGCGTTGCTCGCCTGCACCGAGTCTGAAGGAATTTTTACAAAGAAAAAGCTCCGCGGGGTTAAGTGACTACGTATACGAGAGTATTTATACACATATAGGTATATAATTAGAAAATTTTTATCCAAAATATTTTATCAACAAATTCGTGGACTAAAGCAGATAAGCGAAGTATGTGTAATAAAATAATACTATTTTTTAACGTAATAATCAGACAAATTACTTAAAGTACATATTAACGAATCGGTATAAAAAATATGGGAAGTGAAAATAACATGGAAATTGTCATAATACTTGTATCGAAGTGAAATACGTATTCGTGCGACGACTATCGTCGGAGACAAATTGCTCGTGAAAACAAGAATACAGTTAAGCCAATTACTCTCTGATACCTTTCCGGAATTCGATATTTACAGAATGTTATCTCTAATATCTTGCAAAATATCCCGTTATGATCCTGTTACGCAAATATTAGTTTAGTAAATCAGGGAAGTTTACGTTTACACAGTCGATAATTATATACCAAGGAATGTAGATATTTTTAATTAAACCATATTTGGTTCAAAAGGAAGTTTAAAAGTGGAAAGCATCGAAGACTAATGAAATTAGATGAAACTTTATATCGCAGCGGGCCCCCTACTAGGGATATATTTATCTTCATACGTGTAATTGGAACAAAATATGCCGTTGTATCGCGATGCATATAAAGAATAAGAATGAAAATACAAATAATGTTGCGTCATAAAATCATAAAGTCGTTTTCGAAATAATTGTGTCTTATAAACAGTAAGACGATATAAGGTTTAATATATGTAAATAGTTCTTACATTGTAAATATACAATGGTACGAAAATTATGAAATATTGTATACGTAAGGGAATAAACTGTAACAGTAATAAGATGCTTCAGTCATGCTTAAAGTAGAATTTACTCAACGCGAATTACATATATTCGTATGTTTCGTAACGTATGTTGGACAGATTAACAGTTTTTTCCAATCGGCGCTTTCTATTTTTTGCATGTACGTGTTAAAAATTAAGATATTTTAAGATAGATTTCATTAAAAATTCAAAAGTAAATAACAGCTGATTGAAATAGCTTTCTCCAGGTTCTCTCGTAATGGATCAACGAGTAGCTGCATACCTCCGACTCGAACGAAAGAACTCTAATTTTAACGAAGAAAGAACTCTAAAATTTATGAAGTTCATCGATTCGTTCGATCGAAAGTCAGTCGTATTTAGTTAAAAGATTTAAATCTTTCCCCAATTTTTAATAAACTATACGCATATCTACAAACTCTGACAAAGTAGTAGTACCTTTTTTATCCCGAGACAATATTTTTCCTTTAAAACACGATTATATTTTATGTAACATAATGCGGTGTTATATTATAACGAGAGAGATATTCTCTACTACTTTCCCGATCATATATAACCATCGTATATAGCACACGAGTAAATACTAAGTACTTGTGCTAACTAGTAGTGAAAGTGCAAGTACTATGAGGAATTCTTTGTGTTGTTCGAAATTTCGTTTTCTTTAACCTTTAACCCTGTTACTATTGTACGTATAGAGACCGAAATAACTTTCGTATTCCATGACGAAACTATTTACACTTTCTATGATGTTGTTATATTTTTATCGAGGTTTCGTTTATAGTATATATTTATTAAAAATTATTTGCGTATAAGTAAAAATGCGGGTTTGCGATTCGTTTTTATACAGAAATATAGGAAAGTAAGAAGCGCAAAAATACAAAGAGACAGAACGATGTATTTAATACGTTTAAAAATTAAACCAAAGAACATTTGTCATAAAGTATACTGAAAATTTCAATATGAAAAACTTACAAGTTCCAAGTAGTTTTACTTTTTTTAGAGTTATAAATATATACTGTATGTGTCGGAATAACGTATCTAATTAATATTCAAATAATACTTATAATTATAGTTACTTATATCTACGCTTCTTCAATTTTGTTTTTATTAAAATTTTATTAAAATTATTAAATTTATTTATTAAAATCTTTCCTCGCTATCATCGATAGATCTTTTCCTCTCTATATTACTTCTTCGGATACTGCTTTTCTCCCTTTTACGTGTCTTTGATGCATCGTGGACAGAAAACTTAACAATTTAAATTAACTCACTTTACTAACATTGACCCTTTTTTCTATTTCAGAAGACGACCCTACAAAGATAGAAGCGTGCGATACCTGAACGAAAGTCGCGGAGGATCGTTGAGGTTAAAGATGGAGAATAGCATCTCGTAAACGATCGTGAAAGCGTAATTCGAGCTATTAAGTAACAGTAAAGAAGAGAGATATAGCGGGAAATAAGTTTGAGCAAGGAAGAATCGATCCCGATCGCGAAGAAAAAAGCAAACGATTGCTGTTAACGATGTTTTAAGAAGAGATCGCGTACATCCCCGGGAACAATGTTCGGAGAAGTGACGTGAAACGATACTTTCAAAACGTAACAAATCGTAGATTAACCGAAACAAAATTTCTACGGTATAGTGGCGATAAACAGAGCACGAATTATCCAATTACTCGAATTACCGTGAATCTTAATAGTGAGACGATTAACAGTAAACTAACTCTAGCAACGGTATTTATCGCTTTCGCGATCTCTTCGACGTTTCTCATAGTATATTACATCGTGCTTAATATCGAGAAACTTTGACGAAGAATAACGTCCCGAAGCCTGATCGGTATAGCGTTAGAAAAGCAAAGTTAGAACAAGTTTCAAGAAAATTGTGAAATTTCTATGATTATCGTGAAATCTGATTGCGCGATAGCTCAAAATGAAGTTCTTGGGGTCATTGTTAGGGATCAGTTCGCCAAAGAAGATGGGGAAAGAATACATGAAAGTAGGAAGAAACGCTCTATTCGGACAAAGAACGAGTCAACACGATGGCCTGTGCACGGACAAGGTTCCACGACCTTTGTCCTTCCTCATTTCAAAGAACGGGAAACTCAAGCACGGTAAGCATATCGCAGCTGCTCTATGATTTTCTGTACGGTTCCGTTAGATCGTGATGAAACGATCCGGCGTTCAAAAGCATTAGCGCGTGTATTGTACCGCGAAAGTATGACGATTAGAATCTCAATTCCGTGAGATAATGCGGTTGAATTTTTTTCCAAATTTAAATACGGCGGTAATCGTAATTCTTGCCAAGCTTTGATGAAACGACAGACTAGAATCAGCAGATCTTTTTTGAAGTTGGCAAACATTGAAAATTGTTTTTCTGGTATTTAAATTCTGATATTATCGCTGGTTATGGCTTCCTTCAGGTACAAATCTGAGTATTTCTACAAATACTATGTTCTTTTAAATCTATGCAATTATACCTAAATACTTAGTTAGCTGCCGTCTTAGTCCATTATTTTGTATAAGAAAATTTTTCAATGTTTTTGCAAGTAACATAATAGCGATTATTGGAAGCAAATGCATAATTATAAGATCTTCGTGTTTTATTATAATATCGATATAAAAGTTACGTATTACGCGTAGTAAACTTTTCACGATAGTTTCAGTTTTATATTTTCGCGTAATAAATAAATTTAAAACGACACGTCGCGATATTAAAAGGGATGAAAAAAGTTGCTATAAAAATCCTTAAAAGGCATGTTACTCTGAAAGTTAAACTTCCTTCGAAGATGTGTAACAGATTCGAGAGTTTTCCTGCTTCCACCTGAAAATCAGGAAGAAATTCTTAACGTTACCAGAGAAACTTGAATTATCATAAGAGGTTCTCGTTTTCTCCATGTATCGTAAGGAATGCGTTTGCTAGTCGTTTTCAACTTAACTTTAGTTCACCAAATGCACTCGCTGCACGACGTTGTTTCAATGAACTTGAAATCGATATTTTATCTTATTTGGAAAAAATTTCTTGCAAGGAATCTTCCGATACGAATACTATTAACTAAAAAGAATGCAACTAGAGACAAAAATAACTGGACTGTAAGTAGGTACGTAAACTGGTGCAAGTACGTGCCGATAAAGTTTATTACATATATATAATATGCTCAAATTTTATTTATCATATATTCTTCTACAGATTATTTACTAAATAGTTGAAATTAATATTTATAGTTTTGTGTAAATTATCTTCATAATACAGTATTATGTATTTTACCTTCGATTATAAAAATTTGATAACGTTATTAACGAATAAACGAGTATATTTTCTTTGTAACGAACGAACGTTTCGACGATTGCAAAATTTACGAACGTTCACGATTATGCCTTTAAAGAAGTATCTTATAAATATTCGATACCACAAGGATCAAACCTATATCGTCGTTTGCATAAATGTAAGAATGTAAATGGATGTACGGCGATTTAAGTTATTTCTTTAAGTTCATTGGATTTTTTCTACTTTTTCAAACTATCCATGCAATTGGCCAGTGGCTATTGCCGGGAATTCCACTCGATTGAAAAGTTTCCGAGAAGAGAACGGGACGTCGCGTCGCGCTGCAGCGTTCAGATCGGATTCTGACCAAGCCATGCACCGACGCTCGTGACTGTAAAGCATGTTGGTATAGTCGAACATAATCGGAAGGATGCGTAACATACGCGATAGTAGGACAACTGTTCTACTAGCCTACTGCACCTCGACCTCCGATATTGGAAATAGTTTCTTCACGGGCTATTGTCGTATCGATATCGTGTCCTGTATCTTCGCTTTTAGCAAACGCTACAGGGAAACCAGGCAGTTGTTTCTACAAATCGCGTTGCTTGCTTTTATGGGATCACACTTTCCAAGTGGTGTATCATTTCAGGATGTGCCTTTCATTCCGAACCAGTTTTTCTCAGTTTTTATCTTCCGCTCTAATAAGGTGAAAGCAACGTCTTCTTAAACACCACCGAATTAAGAGAATCGTCAGAATGACATCTCATCGTTGCTCTTATGGATTTCGTAGTTTAATTTCGATTTCTTTGGCACGAGTTTAGCAATGTTATTAAAGATTTTTTGTCTTTGCAATTACTCATTGACGAGCTCTCTGGGAGAAGGAACCTATAAGAAAAAGTTGCGAATCAAGCAATCTTCTTGGCGAAGAAGCTTTAATTCTAACTTTCTAATATTAACTACGGTTAAGCTGCCAATTATAACGGTTCTCTTACAGAACTTTTTTTTCTTTTTTATATGTTCGAAATAAATATATATTTCATAACGATTCAACTATTCGTTGATCGATACCCTCGATACATTTTTCATAGACTTATAGACTCTTTTTCCAGACATCTCGTCCCATTATCAATCCCAGGAACGTGAAAGTGTTTTTGGTAGAATTGTCTTAATGTCTTTTGATTTGTTTTTTTCTTTGTTTTTATCTTATCGTTTGACGTTGATGGCTAATGTTGTTTGGCATTTGAAGAATTAGAAGCTGGTTTCGTTGCTATAACATCGATATCGCGAACGATACAGTGTACTATCTTTTTAATTACAAAATCAGAGGTTTCATTTTTACTCTTTCATCGACCACGATATTAAAAGCAGGTAACGCATTTGACATACGCGAGAGATTATTGAAAGTAACGTCTTACGAGAATGTACATATACATATAAACTTCGATCTTGTACTTGTTAGAATGCTGTTCGTTTTTGTAGTGTAGTCTTAGTTTTTGTAGCGCAGTTTTACTTCTTGAACGACGAACGACGGAATCACGGTTTCTGCAACGCAATTGTGAAATACTGTTCGAAACGAGCGTTTGGGTACAGCGGTAAATTACACGAGTTGGTAGCGCGTTCTATTTTCTATTTAAATTATAAATCGTTTTTCAGTAAAAATAGGTAGCATAATGAATTTTACCTAAAAACCGTAGCTTCTTGTTTCAACTCTCACTCGGCTAGCTAAATATTAATTATAACGTGTTAAAAAAATTGAATCGAAAGATTCGTGCAGGATCTGTGAGAGCGTCCGCCGAGGAAGGAGAAAACTCCTTATCCCGTTCCCGAAAATTGATAGGGAAGTTATAAACCAAGAAACCATTCTGTAATCCTCGAGGTTAGAATTATATATCGGTAAAACAAAAAATGTTAAAAATGAATCCAGGCATGGGAATATGATAATGAGCGAACTCACCTAACTCGTTACTCTTCTTTTTCGGATATTGAATCATTTTCAAAGTAATTAGTGAAAAAATCGGCTGACAAATCGGTCGAAGTTTGTACTATAAGTTAAGTACAAGCAGAGTACTATAAAATCGTCGCTACATGGCAATATCAATCGATAATGCGTTCACTGTTCTGCTTCCGAAGACGAGCATGTGTAGTAATCGTGATATCGTAAGTTGAATAACTTAATGGTATTCGGTTTACTGATAGGAATAATGTAAAATACACACGCCTATACATATATGTATATTTGAGATTATCGTTGAAATGTAATTGGTAGAAAAAATCAAAGTAAAGGAATATCACAGTAACCAGAACAATTACAATTGTTTTCTGTCGCAACTGTAAACGCTGATGTTTATCGTTATAAGATTACTTCATTCTTTTACAGCCCACTCCAACCGGGGAATAATTAAATAAATGAGACGCGTTATATAAGCAAATAGACGTCGTTAAATATCATAAAGGAAGGAAGAAAGTACGATATATCTTACGAAATAAAAAAAAAAAAACGAAAATAGCGCAATCGGGTTAATGAAATTTCTAAATGGATACGTCAAAGATGAATCACAAAGATGATGGCACAAGTCGGCCATCGATACGGTCTATATCTTCCTTAATTTATTAAAATAGAATTGATCGAAATTACATACGGAACGGCCAGGTCTTCTTAAACTTTTTTTTTATTCGAGAAACCTCGATGAAAGTTAATATAGGATGCCGCACATTCTGGAAAAACGATGCTACGTCCGAACTCGTAACAAAAGATTTTGGAGGATAGAAGATCGTTAATGAACCGCCTTATATTGAAATAAACGATTTAACGAGTATAAAGATTGCGAATGCTTGTGCATTTATTGAAAGTTTTAGACGCACAAACGTACAGAATGCATCTAGTATGCAAAGATATATAAAATACATATTCATAGTATGGTGCCCGCTATAACGTTTGGCGGATGAAGCAAGCTTCTATTTAACTTTTATTTCCTTAGCTTCTACGTTCGTAAAAATGCGAGTTTATATTAAGAATCCGCGGTTTAAAACCAACGTGTTTAAAAATCAACGTTTAACGTGTACCATTGGAAAATGCGAAAGCTTCACAATTTTATCAAAGAACGATTTTTCGAACGATCGTCGCTATATCCCCATCCAAACCATCATATACATCTCCGATCTAAATCTGTTTCAATAGTCGATAGCAGACGGAAAATTTCCTTGGCCGGGAAAATATCATGCACGGTTATTCGTAACGCGTCGGTTCTTCTCGCAGCGTAAACTCGATTAACGATTAGTCCCTTGCGCTGGAATGCAGTCAGGGTTACAAAACCGCACCTGTCCAAACATTTTTACACGGTGGGTTGCAAAATATATGTACCAGGGCTAGCGCGTTTCCGAAGCATAAGCCGGAGAGCTGGAGAGAGAGAGAGATGTAAGGCGCTTGTAGCGATCGAAAGCAAGAGAGATACGCACGTATTCGTGGTCTTGGTAATTTTGAGATTACTTTCACTCTCGGCCGTTCAGAGAAACTCTGGAAGAAGTACGGTCCACAGTAACGCGGACATTTTTGACTTGCTCGACCGGCTCCGTCACGTATTCGATATTACGTGATTCATAGGCTATTAAGTAACCGTACTGATGAGATAAAAGTACATAACATCTATAACAACTTGCCGATGGTCCTCCCAGCGTTATAACCTACTTCGTACTGACGACGCGTCGGGTTATTTCGTTTCTATGGAATCCGTTTCGAGTAGTAACGCAAGCTCTTTATATTTCTATCACAACTGACCATTGACGACCGAAAGAATTTACTAAGCCAATGTAGAGTCGTATTAACTGATTATGAGGAGTTTTTGGAGCTTAACAAAAGGAATAAAAAATGAAAAACAAATTAAAAAAGAACAGGACAAGCAAACTGATTCGACGAATCAGAGAAAATTATTACTTTCCTTAACGAATAAAATGATTCCTTCCAGCAAGCTTTTGATTTTCAAAAGAAGATCAATATTTTTGTATATTTATTTGGTTCTTCCGTTACTGGTAGATTATTTTTCAACGATTGTTGTTGAGACGCGTTTGAAAGGGAAGAAGGAGGAAGAAACTCCGGTATTTGCAGTGTTAAATAGCATTATAGCGAAACCGATTAACTCGCTATGGTATACACGTCAAGAAAGAAAAATGGTTAGAGAAAGTATTTGCATACCATTTTGTCTATATTATAGCATTTGGCAACAAGTATATGAACTTTCGTACGGCTATAAAAATTTGATATCGAGAAAATGATACGTACAACTTGATGAAAAAGTGCTTCATTTGAAAATCGAAGTATGTGTAAATATCGTTCAGAACCGTGGAAAATTTAGTTTCCGTAGAAAATGGATGTTCCTTTACTTCATTATGCTCGTAAAATGAGCAATAGCATTGTATAGTTACGAAGTACTATAATAACAACGGTATTCGATCAAAGGGAAGTAAAGTTTGCTTCAGTGAAGTAAAGTGGTTATATAGTTAATTACATCCTGATATTTCATCTGTGTAATTAGTAATAAATTGTTCTAGCATATCAGAATGAAATATCGTCGCTACGTATAAAGATAATTATATGCAAGCGCTGCTATACTTATGAAATAATAACGTACAAGTCTGTTAGAACCTGTGTATTTATTGGAATGCCGTATGAAATCTAGGACATTTTAACGACTTTGATATTTTATACGTGGAATTATTGTAAAGCTTTTAAACACTACGTTTCACGGGATATTTCAGATTTTGTATGTAGCAATACATACATTGGAAAGTTAGGATTCGTTTGAAAAAGGTAAAGGTCACCCTTTATGTGTAATGTTTCGTAATTAAAATTTAAACAACACATTTTGGAGATTTATTCCAGTTAGATATATCGTGTATATATATATTCCAACAATAACCGATAGCTTTCGATAACTGTCGCTTGTTACAATATCAACCGATTTCGATAAAATGTCCAGCATGCTTATACGCGTATAAATGACTCCTATCGATATTTTGTACAAATTGGATACTCTTCCCCGTTTTTATTTTCCAATTATTTTATTATAAATCTGTTATTTCATTCGTATTGTGGTTAATTTATACAATACGGCACGAGTTGTTGCGTCTCGGCATCTAAACGAGTGACGAATAGTATGAACGGCCTTATATCAAACGCATGTTTCAATGTTCTGTCGTGCCGGTGCCGGATCTTTATACGTGTCTTAAAATATAAAAAGTATTTTACATCGAAAAAGAAAATAAAGTAAAAGTTGAAATTTTCCAATAGATGAAACGAGTACGTGTCGTAACGTGTTTGTTGGCCAGCGGTATACATATCTTATTCCCATACGAAGGTAATCCGTGAAATACTCGTTTCATCCTTATTTTAATGTTTGCACAGTGTACGCACAAGAATGTTCGATCCGAACATCTATCTCGAGAAGTCGATATTTACGATCGCTTCCTCGATGCCAGTTCAGTGAAATGTTTTCCTTTTGACCGAACAAAGATTTAGCTTCAGCCCCTGACGTTTCCTTCTCCTTCTTGATCGTTATCTTGATCGTTAATATTTCCATATCCGTCAGACGCGAAGCATTTTTTTTTACTTTTCATTTCTCAAGGAATATGTATAGCTTTCTTTATTTATATCTCTATCGTTCGTACGTGACAATGATGCATAAATGTTACGACTTACTACTAGACTTTGGATTTTTACGTATTTTTGGGAAATTCCAAGATGCAAAAGTACGCATAAAAACGGCACCTGATCAAGATTAGGTTCCATCAGCAACAAAGTCCATCAGAATTATTCTTCTCGATTAACGAAATAGGTAGTGTGTTACGATCGAAAACTATTCTCTGTATCTTTCGAGGAATCAATGTCTTTAAGTTGTACTACTTTTAAAGCAAGAACGCGATATATTGCCACTCTATGGTAACGCTATTATAAAAGATAATAACATGTAATATTAAATATAGATATAGAGAAATAAGCGCAATAAAATGTACAAAGGAATTTGCACAATTTATTATATTATTGCGGTTGCTTATCATTTTGCTTTTTAAAAGTTTGAGAAATAAAAATTATATCAATGATCTATAACGGATCAAGATATTTCGCCATAGTGCGTCATTTACATTTACGTCACAGGAAATGTAAAACGATTCGGAATAGATGGTGCGCGTAAAAACGAAATACGAGCGAATTTATTCTACAAGAATTCCTCGGATATTGCCCGTTATCCTACTTTCAGAATATACACTTTCTACGATTGTTGGTTTGCCAATATTTTGTGCTAAATTGCTTATGTTTAAACGGGAATTGGTAAATGAAACGAGTTAACCGTTTCCCTGTACTGTGAGTCGCTCGTTCTTAAACTCATCGACAGCAAATTTCAGCATAAAAATGATTCAATACCTCAGTTTGTGATAATGTATTGCTATAACAGTAACGAGGAAGGGAAACTGCCTTTCTTTTAAATGATATTAGTAAAAACGATATTTAACAGGTAAATAATGAAATTTGTAAAACGCTATTAACGTCTTAAAATAATTTGTAATTTTGTTAGAAATATAAAAATATATATTCGATCGAAGCTAACGCAAAATGTATTAAAAAATATAAAATTCTTTTCATTAACGATCTAAAGACAACTCTACAACTATATTTCTACTTTGGCGTACAAGATGTGACGTACAATTACTTTAAGGATATTCCTCGTTACATTTACTTTCCTATAAAGAGCTGTTAACATTAACATCGACAACAAAATATCAAAGTTGCGCGGCTATATGTTTGCTATTCGTCTCGTGCGTCTTTATAAATAACGTTCTTCCGTTTCGTGCCGGTGACAAATGCATTAAGTGCATTTACTTCGTGGAAGTGTTTACTAACCGTTAAATACGCTAAGATCGACGATAACAAATAAATGATTGACATTTAGCGTCACTGCTACACGTACTATTTCCTTAAAAATGTGTAAAAAAACTAAAGTGTTCGGAAAGATTAGAAGATGACAGCTCTTAAAATAACTTAATTCTATATAGCTTCTTCGGAAGAGTAAATTTAATTTCGCTTTTCATTATAACTACAATAAAAAGTTGAATAGTATAAAAATTTATATTTTCGTCTATTGATAGAAAATACGAACAGACTATGGTTTTTGAAAGATATTTTAAGACTTTTGGAGATGCGATAGTTACATGACGCGAGGAATAAAAATATTTATTCGTAACTTTTAAATTATACACATGCATATAAAACATATATGCGTGTCATCGCACGACTTTGTTTAAAAAACAACGTAAATACCTGTAGGACATGTGTATATTTATTCGTCTCTTTACGAGGTACGTCTACTATGTATGCAGGATGTCACACGCAATTAGGGCAAGCCGCAGCATTAAAGCGGTAGAGGATAGAAAAAGCGATCGTTAGGAAAAACGAAATGCTTTCGAACGATGCATCACGCGATACATGTATCTTCTTCGAAAGTGGAAACGTTTCATAGATTTCAAGGTCACCTCGATCTTTTTAAATGGAACTATCTATCTCTTTTATACGCCATACGTTGGATGTTTAATTCTCTACAAAATGTATTAACGTACTTGGATCCAAAGTCTAATTGATTTAACGTCGTAAAATTTATCGTACGAAAGGCAAGGAGAGGATAAAGAAAAAAAAAGTATTGCGTTGTCTTTCCGCCTTAAAATCTGGTACTTGTTGACTATTTCGCGCGTGATAATTTCCGCTCCAAAAGGATCGGTCTCGATCTTAGCCTAACGTTCGTGCCCCGCTACGACGACCAGAAGGGTAACTGAAAATGAGCTTCGTTCTTCTCTTTACTTTTGTCGTCTTTTCGTAACACGCACCAGCATCAAATTGCCGGAATTGCTTCCAGGATTTGCTGTCGAACGTATCGAGATGGAGATCGACGAAGGCGCTTCCCTGAGGTTCGTTTGCGCAGCCTTGGATGCGATACCGGGTCTGTCGAGTTCCTTCATCCTTAATGCGATTCTCTTTGATCTCACTATCTCCTAATTGTTCCTCGCGGGAGGCAACAACTGCTGGCACTCGGCCCATACCGGGATGACGCGCGTTTTGTTTGATCCGACGTCGAGGCGTTACGGACGCTGCGTCTTTCCACCGGTGGTCTTTATGGATCGATGTTGATGCTGGCACCTCGTCGATGTAGCGGCTCAGACATCCTGGGAGTCGTAGATCATACGCATTTCCCAGGATGGCAAGGTACCGCGGATTTCTTGCCGCTACCTTCTTGGATTCTTGCATGTAGGATATGCCTCTCCCTCGGACGAGTTCTTCTTAGCGGAATCAACGTTCCGTGGCACGGACATTCATAGACATTCATGGAGAGTTCAGGACGCATAAATCCGACTTGCAAGGTACTCCGATAATTTCGATTCAGTTTCCTCAAGTGGTAGCGACGTCGTCGTTTCGTACTACGCTCTCGATTGTTTGATAATCGTGAAACGGGAATGTCCCTGCACCCGTTAGCGTCTCTGCTTACACGCCGACGCTGTGGAAAATATCGTTTTTCGGGAGATAGTCGTTCCTGTCCCAGAGGATCGCTCTTGCCTCTTCAGAAACGTCACCATCGGCGTCCGATCGTCCTTCCGTCTCCACAGAATTGACCCGAGTTCCGAGTTACGAGAACTTCGTGTTATCCACGTTTGGGCTCGTCGGAGGTAATAGCAGGCGACGAGCTCCCCGGGGAGTTTAAACGCTTGGAGTTTCTTCGATAGAAGGCAGATACTCACCGTACGATGCTCGCACATTGAGTGTGACAGCTGTATATAGCACACATTTTGTATTATTTACAACAAACATTATAGATTTTCAGTTTCGAGTCTGATTTTTCAGTTACGAAGGAGTTCAAATGTTTAAATAAAATCTGGGATAAGTTAAGAATGGGAAATTCTTTTGTCCGAATAAAACTTTGTCGAACATCTAAAATTGTAATCTTTTAGGACTTATCCGAGTTATTTCGGGTCTTCGATGAACGAAAAGCAACGATTGTCAATCTTTAATGAAATTCTTTGGTCAGCGTGGGAAATTAAAACGAATTAACAGCTTAAGCCTAATCTCGTCAATGACCTTGGCGTAGAATTACATCTGTTCCAGATTTCCTAACTTAAAAGAAAAAGAAAATGGAAAATCAAGCCGAGCATGTTTTAGTTCGCGTGCTACTTTTGAAAACCTTTCACATATTTTCCTAATAATAGTCCGGGAATCGATTGTCGCAACGTTCAAAGCAAAATGAAGTTAAGACCTTCGTCTACTCACGATCGTACGTAACACTTGCATTTTTTTTGGGAACTTTGTGCAACCTAGAGCCATGGTGTTTGTTCTACCGGATGAAAATTATTAGAATCATCGATTTAACATTGAAACGTCCATTGTCGAATTGGTGGACTTTTATTTGTTTTGTTCAATGTCCAGGTACAACCCTTCTGAAGTTTTATTGTACGCATATAGACGAAGATACTTAATGCTGATACACGTATGGAGAAATATACAGATGTTATTACGCTGTGGATTTTTATGCAAATATTTTTACGAACGCGGCTAAAGAGATGGAACCCGAAATAAAGACTCGGCTTACCTGTTAAAAATTATAACGATTATTGTACTTTATATATTTATTTATTACATTCGTTCCGCGTGTGTTTTGCACCGTCGCGACATACAAATCCGCGGTCTATTTATTAGTATTAAATACTCGTTTAACAAAGCCATAAATTTTAATAATACGATATCATTGATAAATAATTCAATGGATAAATAAAAAACATATATAAATCGTCATTACGTTACATTATTCTACTAGACCGACTATTTAATGTCATTCTGATACATTTGCATATACAGGTAGTGTTAGAAATATCCACGTATCCTTTAAAACAGTATAACTTTTTCAAAAGTGTATCGAACGACTTGAATCTTTTTTTAGTTTTAGTTAAAAATGGTCTACGAAATGACGCGTAAAAATATTTTGGAAAAATTGCAATTCGTCGGGATCGCGAAAAAAATTGTAAATTTATACACAGTTAAAAAGTTACACTTGTCACACTGACTGTATGTACTCGTATCAATGTCGTAGCAGCTATAGAGGTTCTCCCTGTCAAGCTCGTTTGTCCTTTTTTTCCCCTATTTTTTTATTCCGTTTACTTTTCTATTACTTATGCATGCTAAATAAGTTATTTTCGACATCAAGTGCAGCATAGTAAAAAGCGGACGTACGACACGATATTATCGGTAAATCTGTTAGATATAATAGTCTTACTCACCACTACTAAGAAACTGACCATTATGTTAGAATTATTCTAATAGATTGATACGATTTATTTTATCAGTAATATAATTAGCGAATGGTAGAAAATCGTATCGATCGATTTGAACGCTCGATATGGAGGGATTGTACGAATTATAATAAAGCGTACAAACGCATCTAGTTTGGTGGACCTGAAGGAAAGATACCATAAAACACGAATGAACCGTAAATTTCATTCCTGAGAGATCGTTGGCCTTATATGGTGCAAGAAATAGTGCAAACGTAGCTTCCGTTCAGAAATTCTTGACAAGCAAGCAATTTTTGCAAAGCACCGTGATTATATTCGACTTAAGGGAGATTTTTAAATTCCGTTTCGTACGACTACCATCGACTTCTTTCGTCTGTTTTTACCTAAATCGTAAGTAATTAAAGCTTCACGTAAATACCTACTCGTATCTCCTTGTCTCCATCAGTATTTTAAAAATTGACTAAATTTAATATTTTCGATTAAGAATCATTATGTAACGTCGATAATAGAAATCCATATTTAAAAAGAACGATATTAACTACCATAAATATAAATATTTAAAAAATTATAAGCAAATAAAATAATTTTCGAGCGTTAAACACTAATAAAACGATAATAGATTGAATTATATTTGCTTCATTTATACTTTCGATATTTATATTTTATGCAAAAGTATCTTGTCAAAGAAATAAATTCGCGTCATTGAATAAATATTCGAACTTAGTAAATCGCTTTGATATTTGTTGAATTATAAATCACATTTAACATCTAATTAAAATAGGATTAGTGATCGAATTATTTATAAAGTGGAAAGCAAGGTGATCGAGTGTACTTGATTGGTTCGTTTCATGTACATAATAGCAATGCTCCGTTCTTCTCTTAGTAAAAAGTACATTTTATTAACCAATTCGTTTAGAAATCTGCGTATAATGAAATTATTAATAATTAAATTATAACAACTAAATTGAAGAGAAAGAACGTGCAAATTAATAAAATTAATATCGTATCTACGGATGCATTAAAACTGATAAATATTTACGATTCGAATTGATTGAAAATTATTGAATAATTTATAAAATATCGATAAATGGTTATAAATTAAACCTACAACAAGTAAGAATAAGTTAAATGTAAAATAATTAAATAAATTCGTAAACTCGCGTCTATTAACTTACAAAAATATGTTTGAAAAATTTGTATAAATAGGAAAACGCTTCAAGTAGGCAAGCAACGAATAGTCATGAATAGACTCGTGAATAAATAGTACTTCTTGCTAACAGTGTACACCCGGTGATTGTCGATAATTGTGAGAGTTCTTGCATTACAGTACTCTAACGATGATGATAGTTAAGAATGCGAAACCGTAGGAATTATTATAGGTGTTAGCAGGAGTAATATAGCTTTTTCATACAGAATATATAAGTTTACACAGCAGGGGCGATTAAAAGCGAATTTACGTCGTAAATCATGTAATATCATTAAATATTTAGCAGAAATGTAACTGATGTTGAAAGTATCCTGATAATATGACAAAATGTGTCGAGTAGTTTAAAATATTTTACGATATTTATACATTTAGAGGAGGGAAATTTATCATTTGTATAATTTCGATAGAATTGACATTTAAAAAGTTCGATACGGTCAAGGGCTAGCTTAGAATAATATTTACGATCGAATATTATGAAATAGGTTTCGACTATGTATGGATATTGCAAAACAGGAAATAGTGATTTTATCAGGATTAGATTATTTATTGATGGATTAACAACAATGATAGGTAAGAGGCATTTCAAGGAAAAAATATTTTTAACTTCAACGAGATTAAATTTAATGCTTGCTAAATCTTTGGTGAACAATCCTGAAACGGATCGAAAAACTTTCTACAAGATGGATACGATTTCTAACTTTTTAACTAAAAGAACTGAAAATAATAATCGTAAAATTGGAAAACAAAAAGAAACGATGCCATATTTCAATCTGATATTCATCTATAGTCGTAGTTTAGTGTCTAGCATTTAAATGATAAATTAGAACGTAATAGCTAATAGCATATCTAGAAGAATATAAAAACTAAGCGCAGCACGGCCTGATGAAGATTAGAAACATGATTAGGTACGTGATAATCGTACGTGATAATTCTAGTTAACTTATAGTATAAATTAGAAAATAAATGTCAGCGATTAAGGGAAATATCACAAAATACTGTAAATTAATATTTTATAGTAGGTAGTATTATAGTTATCGAATAGCAATGGAAATTTAGCTTTCTGTCAACGCTACAAAACATATTACAAAACGATAGGCTATCGAAATACCTATTTTTTGATAAACTTGAAATTGATTTTTGTCGCTATTGGTCAGATCGAAACTTTACTTTAAGACAGTTATTCAGCTTCAAACACTTAGTTTCATTGCGAATCAAAAAAATAGTAACAGATACGTGTAACGCTTGTCGATAAATTTCACAAAGTCATTTTTTATTCATACATTGTGCAATTTTAAATTTAATGATGCAATTTAATACAGGAGTAGAACCTTGGTTTTCAGATAATCATTTTCAAGTAATCATACGAGACAGTACGCAGTATTCTAAACTGTTTTATAAATATTAAACAGGAATAAAGTGTCTGAATAAAAATGTAACAATTTCTTTAAGTCTCTATTCATGTTTTGTAATTACAGTCTCCTGCAAGAAATTTTTCAAGAAACATTTTAAAATTTTCCACCAATCAACGTTCTGTTACGACGATCGACCTTCTACCATAATATAGAAGAGTAACACTAGACGTGCTTCGAACAGCCGAATAGGCAAGGCTATCGAAGATCGAAATACGGCTAACCGAGGCGCGTGTTATCATGACGCGTCAACAGATCTTCATCTCCAGGTTGTCAGCTTTTCGAGGACACAAACAAAGCGAATTAGTTAGTCAGCAGCGGCGGTGGAGAAGGAAGAGATCGTAAAATTATGCAATGACTTTGATAATTTATATCGCTCATGGTTTACGAGCGATAAGTTACTTTACAGTGTCGTTTAAGCCGCCAAACATTTTGAGCTAAATAATAAAAATTTTATCAATCGTCCGTACATGATAAAACGAAATTCTTTTTTAACGTATAACGCATCCATTGTTTGTAGACGTAGATATAGACTACCCCGTCGATCGTATTTAGATTTTTGTACTTTACGTGACTGCGCGTTATATAATTTTAATAAACATTTTTAATTGCCCTTGTAGGTCTCGCAAATAGTCCTTGTTTTTACCGTACTTTGGATGATCATTTTACGCGAATACACAGTTCTGTTGAGTTAATCGGTCGCTCGTTCATTTGGGAAATCATATTTTTTATGAGATGACTCAGACGGATAGATGTCGTAATAATTAGAAATAAGAGTATACGCATATTTCGACATGTCGTTAATTTGCATAGTTCCCAATGTCGTGAGAAGCAGGATTTAACGAAAAAGTTGTAAACAAATTCCGCAAGGTTTTATAAGCTAAACATGGAAAAGTTAATTTCTAAATGGGTAAGACTCGATAGGAAACGAGGAGAAAACCTTGATAATTGAATTCACGATACTTTACTAGAATTTCATATCCATCGACAAAGAACGACAAAACTTACGAATGTGAAAAAATCTGGTACCGATCATTCAGATATTTCTAGCGTCGAGTATAAATAAGAATAGAACGAAGATTAGATGGAATCGTGTCAGATACGATATTGGTTTCTTCGGCAGTTTAATTTCTTTCAAAAATTTAACAAAGTCCACTATCTCTTATTCTCTGCTCTTGAATGTATAGGAAGATTATGGTATTCTATTTATAGATGATGCTATTTTTACGATCAAGACCTAGAAAACGAGTATCCCACAACATTCAGCCGAGGGGCACGATTGATCTATGAACTCGCGATTGCGCTAAACTGCGTGCCACTTGCCTGTATAACACGTAGGATTGTCGGAAAGTTATCACGGTTTCAGTTACCGGGTAAGAAAATAAGAACGTTGGAAACTCTTCGATCGTAGAACGTAATACATACTGCCGCGTCTTTCTGGCATTGAAGTCTCCGATGAACGCGTTGCACGCTATAGCGTTTGTGTTTACGTTGTCAAAAGTCTTGTCGAAGTTGTGCAACTCACAATTACATAAAGTGAAATAAGTAAATTACCAATAATATTTACAAAAATTCAAGTGCAAGCATTTGTGGCGTTATAACATGCTTCTAATGGCAATAATTAAATACTGGTACAACAGCTGCAAATATAGGTATTATAATACTACATATGCTGTTTGCGCTTCTCTTGTAATGCGCGTATGATCAAGGCTTTTCTTGTTTATGCTCACCATTTGTAATTTAATTTCTTATACAATTATTCCTCGATATCGATCGAAAGCTTTCTCGAAAGAGAAAGATTAACTTTCGCTCAAAATATTCTTTACCTCGTAAAAGATACAACCTAGCAAACACGAAGATGACACCCCGCTGGGGGTAGCCACCCTCATGCTATATTTATTTTTATTTTATTTTTTTTCACCAATAAGATATAACACTTTACAAAATGTCCTTCAAGACAAATAAAAAGAAAGAAAAAAAAAATTCTTTTGTTAAATTATCGAAAGTGTCTGAAAAACCGTGGTACAGTCTTATATACATGTATATATATTTATGCAGAAAAAGATATGACATAACAGGAATTCCATCAAATAAGTCACCAAGTATCTAAAAATGGGGATTCCCAGGGAAGCCTGATTTAAGAAAATGTCCTTGGAACAGCGTATAGATCCACTCTCGATATGGAATCTCTATCGATATACGTGTACTACCCACCCAATATTTTGAAGCACAATGTTATCGAATATCGAGAAAGAAAGAAAGGAAGACGAATTTCAAAAGATCGACAAGAAACGTATCTTATGCTCGAAGAAGAAACGTACTTGAAGTGAGAGTGAAATTTTTCGAAGGCAAATCGAAGGACGAGTTCGTCGGTATTAACCTTGGGTTTAAATCACGTTCCCGTAAAAATCCACGGAGTTAATGGTTATATTAGAAACGTTACACATACGTGTAGCAGTAATATACTGCTACCTACACGTTTAGAGCGTATATGATAGAAACATCGTTTTCGTTATGCATCGAACTCTTTAAAGTCACGATGACTGCCACCTACGTATATACGTTGATTATCTAAATAACGATTAGATATTCAGGCGCGGAAACGACGCGTTCTTGGTTTTATTCGCTTTCAAATTTTTCACTTTATAGTAACATAAAGTTACATACATACTACTTACTAGTCTATTCTAAAACTGGAAAATTCAACAATTTTTAACATCTCCGAGAACGAGCTTCGCAATTCATAAACGGTAAAACGTGATTATCTTGGAGACTGGACTATTCTTTGTTCTTTTCTTGCCAATTTCTATTCACGATGCCAGAGAAACGATTAATTACAAGCTTTTGAAATTAAATTTTGTTCCACGAGATCATTCATGTTTCATATTGGTGTCGTATTCGCTGTCTCGATCTAACAATTTCAAAACTTCACGTTAGTTTCGTAACTGAAACGTCCTCACTTTAAGAAAACCAGCGATCTTACGATGAGTTTTAATTTCACATTGACATATATTCGATATTACAAATCTGCATCTGTAAATTGTAAACGAGCACACCAGGTCGAAGAAATTAAATGGACGGAAGTTGACCGTGCATTTTCAACTACGTTTATCCTACTTTCCTAACGATATACGTTGATTTTAAAGTATTATGTGAATAACTATCATATACTCGTTCCCAGAGTAACCTTTCACTCTAACGCAAGTCCATTCTGCTTCGATGATATCCCAGCTTTCCTTTCGGATATTCCAGCGACTAAATGCGAATTAATATTTCGGCACAAGTTAACCATTTATATAATTCTTCTATTAAATATCGAGCTATCGCAAGGAAAATGTTCGTTCATGGAAAATATCGGTGATATCTTTTATGATAATTATCCAGCGGAACTACAAATTATACGTAATTATTACGTATATAGGGTGGCTCAATAAGCAGTACTGTCCAAAATAATGCTATTTAGTTACCTATCGAAAAATGTTTCGAACGAATTTTATTGCATTGTATCGCATGCGGATGAGAATGACCCAAAAACGCAGTGCGTTTAACTTCGTTTCGGGACAGGTTCGAAGAAAGAGAGAGTGGAGAGGATGAGAAAGGCGAGGAATAGGCGAGAAAGGTGAAGGATAATGAGACTCGGGAAAAGACGTGACCAAAGAGAAGTTCTAAGAACATATTGAGGAAACTTTGCTTGTCAAGGTTATCAGGGCAACGCTAATGGTCTGTCAACCAGCTTGTACCTTAAATATACAAGGAAGGACGAAGCAAACCTTGTTTTGTCGTTTTAATAATTTCACAACGGTTGGGAAAAGTGGAATCGTCGGAAATGTCGCGATGCTTATCGTTTAATAAAGTAAAGGAGGTGTACAAACTATGGCGTACATAGCAAACAAGTAAAATAAATTAAATTTTATTATCTCTATACCATGTAATTTAATTAAAAACATAAACTATAATAACATAGGAAGCATAGTGGTACGTTTATAGAAGAGTAAAATCGAACCATTTAATTTTATAATTACATACAGTAGAATCTTCCGTCGCTAAAACTTTATTATCCATATCTACTCGTTATATCAAATCGCCACAACATCCAAACGTTCTACTTTCTCAACGTAATATCTGTTACTAAGAGATGCATTTTTCTGTTATAGATAGTATTATGCGTACGGTGTGGTTCTCATACCTGCAAAACATCTTACTAAAATACGAAACATAAAGTTTTACTAAGAAACCAATCGATTCGATTCAACGTATAAGACATTATATTTCATTCCGCGATAGATGAATGTTTATTTCATAAACGACGAACATGTACACTATGCTAGACAGCAATTTTACTACACAAAGTGAAGCGGCAAACGAAATGTTGAGATTCGAAAGTTCGAGGTACGAGAAGTATATAACTTTGCAGAGTTGCTTATATTTTATATTAAAATGTTTACGTAATTCAACAGGCAAAAAAAATAGGACCCTTAAATGTTTAAACAAACTATCAGTTTTCTCTATTTTTGTTCGCATAACTGAAATTTAATGTCCCAGAAATGTTTGTTCCATTTATACGTAATATTTATTGTCTTTGATCATTTTGCCTGTTTTGAGTATACGCAAAATGAAATATCGTTGAAAGTACTCAGTTCCTAAACGTTCGAGTCATCTTGTTCTAATTGCGACATAAAATTACGAAATGGTTAGTCGTAATTTTAACCTGTTTCTACTTTATTAAACGCAATCGTAGAAACTGCAGGAGTGCATAAAGCGAGGTGACATTATCGGTAAATCTTGATGTACAAAATGACACGCAATGTACTTTATGAAGACATAGATACATTTAATTCTTATAATACACATTTCATATTTAAACGTTTACGTAAACTTTACAAAACTTTCTCCTTAACAAAATCCTTTTTATCGTGTCATTAAATAATTGACACTCGTTTGAATGTCACGAAGTAGTATTTTCAGAGTAGGCTAAATGTAACAGGATTATCTAATAATACATCGCTTTAACGAGATAGTTACTATGACTCAGAATGTTATGTCATTGAAACTCTTCGGAAGCTACTTTACATTATTATTTTACATTTCTTAAAGTGGGAAAACGATGATATATACAAGCGACAAAAAAAAAAAAGTAAAATTCACGTGAATTGTAATATAATGCCTAAGACATATTAATGTTTTTCATACTGATACCGATATTTCGATAAAATTATTTTTTAATTCGTTTATTCTACTTGTTTGTACTTTGCAGGTAGATTGTCAGCGATTTTCATAGGAATTTTAACGCTTGTGATCGGTATCATACTGAGCAGCATTCCTTGGGTGGATTATATCATATTAAAAGTAAGTAATCACAGATTTTTTTCATTTATGATTTATTATTGAGTACAACCTACTATAAAGTAACATAACAAATACAAAATCGTTACTTTTATTGTTACATTAGTTTTTGCACCGATCGGTTCTGCGAGTCAGCGCAACGGATAACGTTATAGATATCCTACGGAACAGTCGTATTTGTTAGAGCTACATATCGAGTCTAACTACTTTATAATTTTATTTGAAAAATTTAAAAAAAAGATTAATCATTTCGCTAAACTCGCAACTTCGTCGAATCGAACGAGTACTGTTATCTACTTAACAAGATACGCGACTCAATAACGTTTATTAATATTTATTCTGTCGCGTGATATCCAATAATAATATCCTCTCAAGATCCTGAGACATTGAAAACATTGTTTAATTTCATTTCAAGTTTACGTTTGCAGTTAGTATCGGCATTAGATAGAAGAAAGAACAAGTAAAGTTAAAATAATACTAATGTCTAACGTCTAATAGAACGGTTCGAATGTGTACAAATCTTGAATTACTGGTGTCAACAAGAAATGGAATTTATTTCGTAGCCGGCCTTGCGCTTTCACGAAGAACAAGCCATGTATATATACATAGAATTTATAACTTCCGCTGACAATATTAATTTCCAATTAGTTTCTATATTTATCGCATTATGGTATCGATTGTTTCTGTCTTCTCTACTTTGTTTTCATATTTTCGTATTTTGAATTTACAACTTACAATTTATTTGGAATTTTTCAATTTTGCAATTTGAAATTCAAATTTGAAATTCTTTTCCGTTGTCTATGCGAGTCTAAAAAAGATTTGCGAAACGAAAATAAAATAGACTGTTTAGAAAAATAAGGTAGGAATGTAAATTTGGAATTAAATTTAAGCTCAAAACATAATGATTTTTTCCCAATATACGTACAATTACTTAAAATTAACTTCATAAATTAATTGTACGTGTTTAGCGTATATGTTTTAGCTTTAGATTTTATCGACTTGTTTTGACATTTATTCTGTGTACAACATTCTTGTGTTTTTCGTTTAGCAACTGCGACTATGGAATGGTTCTCTTTCGTTTCAATACTGGCAGAAGCCGGGAGTAGTTAGACTGACAAAAGTATACATATTCAACGTAACTAACGCAGAAAACTTTCTGCAATATAACGAGAAGCCAAAATTGCAAGAAATTGGTCCATTCGTATATAAGTAAGTACGTCGATGAAGTAACATCAAAACTAATATCCCGACGATACTTTATTTTTTATTTTATTTTTCTCTAAAATCTGAAATCTTATCCGATCTTTTCAAAATATCATAAAATTTCATTTATAATTCCAACTGAATCAGTAATAACCCACTATGATTTATGTAACTGTAAATAATTAATTTAGAAAGTACGATTGCTTTTATATTTCTTTTTTATTTTTATAAATGTACAAGTATTTGTAGTTTTAAATCACAAAATATTTGTAGTTCTCACAATTTAAGAAACTGAATTGCACGCTTTGAATCCTCGTGGTATTTCAGTTCAATATTTTGATCGATACTTCCGTATAGTAATCGCAGTTCGATGAATTTTAAATTGCCTAATTAGTAATTATTTTAGAACGTTTGGAATATTTTTTTACGGAAAATAATTTTGATCGATCTATTTGTAAGTTTTCTTGTAAGAAGTCTAAAGGCAATTCGTTCTCTCTCTCTATATATATCGAATTAAGTATGTTAAGATTCGAAATTTAGACTATTATATATCTTTAGGCTTGTTCGACCGAAGAAAATATTTTATTAAAGTATTTCAAACTTATAATTTACAGAGAAGATATGGAAAAGGTAAATATCGTTTTCCATAATAATGGTACTGTAAGTTATCAACACAAGAAGATATTAAACTTTGTACCAGAAATGTCGAAAGACAAGAACCTTAAAGTAATAGTACCAAACATTCCGTTATTAGTAAGTAAATTTTTCTTATAATATACGAATTTGAGAATAGTGGAAAGATTTATTCTGGAATTTTATAATTACGCTTTAAATATATATCAATGTTAATTATCGATGATATCGTAAAATATAAAAATACGCCACGTCGTTAACTTTACTTTACTAAAATATTTTTCTATTTTTTATACGATAGCTTCTATGCAAATATCGACACAGTCGAGAATACGTTTCAAAATCTAAACGATTTCTACGAAAGAATTTTTTATCTGATACTCGCGTGCGTTACATTATTTTTCAGACGTTGTCGACACAAAGCAAGGCACTACCTCGAATTATTAATTTGGGATTACACATGTTCTTGGGAGGAATGCACATGACACCGTTTGTTCCGGTAACTGCTCAACAACTTGTCTTTGGATACGACGATCCGCTAGTTAGCATCGCGCATCAATTTTTTCCGAAAGCGAGACGTCCCATGAGTCAAATGGGGCTTCTTCTTGGGGTAATTACAAAAATATGCGATCAATGTAGTGTATGCAATTAAAGTACAGATAAAGGATATAAAAGTAAAAGATTAATCCTTTATTTTTAAATATGATTAATTGATTATTTTTACGTATCCATATTCTGTAAGTATCGTATAAAAGAAACGAAATGAATTTTTTTTACTTTTGTAATAGGCATAATGACGATTGAACTTTAATTGCAGAGGAACGGCACGTTAGAAGAAGTGTCCACTATTTTTACGGGGCATACAGACATGAAAGAGTTTGGATTAATAAATCGTTTAAATGGATTAGATCGTTTGCCATATTGGCCAAACTCACCTTGCAATTCCATTCGAGCTTCGGAAGGTAGATTTAACTAATTCGATCATTACTTACCCTATAGGTGAATTATTTGTTATTACATTTGATAAATTTAAGCGCACCTCTAAACAATTCAATTCTAAACGTAATACGTTTAAGTGTTCAATTTATAAAAATTATAACGAAAAAATACTAATTGCTGCAATTAATATCTTTTTTCTAATATGACGTATAATAAATTCGTATGTTACATTATAATAACATATTTATTACCCATAGGATCGTTTTTTCCACCCCGTGATAAAACTGGTTCAGATATCGTACACATTTGGGACAAAGATCTTTGTCGCGTTTTACCTTTGAAATATCGTGGTCCAGTTAAAAAATCTGGAATCAAAGCAGATTTATATACACCGCCTGATTCTGTGTTTGGACGTCCCAATGAAACTAGCCCGGAAAACGAATGCTTCTGTTCGGACGACATGTCCACCTGTCCTTTTAACGGATTGCAAAATATCAGTCCTTGTCAGTACAGTAAGTATCAGCTAAACTGTACTACGCGTGTAACTGTAATACCAAATAAACTGAAAACAGTTTTTTGTTAAATTTGATTAATTCGGTAGAATATATCTATATTTTTACGAGCGTGTAAAAATTAAAAGTAAAATATTTTCTAAGAACGTATCTATATAACACGCAGCAAACTTTCTTTTTATTATTACTTAAACTACTCTTAAAATTTCAGCTGCACCTGTCTACCTTTCCTTTCCGCATTTCTACAAAGCTGATCCCAAGTTATTAGACGCAGTACACGGATTAAAACCAAATCGGGACATACATGAAACTTACTTTAAAATTCAACCGGTAAGTAATTTTTAAAAAAACAAAAAAAAAAAAAATAAAAAAAATAAAATAAATATATCGTATAAGAAGACGAATAATATCAGATCTGTAATTACATGCTAAATGCAATTTAATTCTCCGTGATCGAAATCTCTTGTTTACTTATAAGAGAACGAGGAAAAGATTACGACTGATTGTAATTTTTTGCTTCGATCCAAAATCTATAAACTGTTAATCATCAGGAACGAATCGATGATGAAATAAAATAAAATTTAAAAAATAACATATGAATGTGTGTAGCTTATAAGCCACGTGACGTTAATATAATCGATATCTATAAGACATATACTAAAACGCAACTTGTTTGATTTCTAGAAACTTGGCGTGCCGTTGGAAGGAAAAGTGCGCGTTCAGTTAAACCTAAAGGTGGAACACCAACCATACATCGGTGTGGTGTCGAATTTTCCCGACATAGTATTTCCTATTATGTGGATCGAAGAGGGTATCGAAGAACTGACACCTTCTATCCGCAGATGGATTTATTTAGCAACAACATTTAGCGACGTTGCTGCCCCTTGTACCTCGTATGGATTAATTCTAGTCGGTATAACAATCGTATTCGCGGTTTTCGTGAAAGCTTACAACAACGTGATGTTTACGCACGAAGCGATCGAACTAGGCAAACGAACCATAAGAAGAGGTTCCACGTTGTTAGTAAATGGACAGCACAAGTTATTAATTACACGAGACCAATACGTTTTGCTCAGTAACGATAACGACGAGAAGTCGGCAAGAATAGAATAAATATCTAGCTATAATAGTAATACGATCGTATTTTTAACGATTAACGAATAGTATTGGATTCATATTTAGGTGAGTAATCGCCAACAGCGGCAGCGAGTAATCGCGTAAATCGCCTCGTAGCATAGGATTTCTAATCGTTTGATACTATAGACCAAAGTTTTCGTTCTAATTACCTGAAGAATAGTTTGATGTATATCGATTGCAATAGCATGGGTTTGGCAAACATTCGACGATCACCTACATATTCCTCTTTAATCTTTCTCTTTTCTTCGACCGTATCTGTGATTTCATCTTTTTATTTATATCGTCGATGTACGAAACAAATCGTGCTTGGACGAACAGAAACGGGTAACAAAGCGGTCAGAGAATAACGTTCGACAAGTTTAGTGGCTACAAAAAGTATTTGCTTCTTTTTCCAATAAAGTATTTTTCTTTTTATCGGATTTTACGTCTCATTTTCATAATACGTATCGAACTTTTATCCTCGTACGAAAGTACTACTAAATAATACGAAATATATTTTGTTTGTAAGAGTAGGCCTCGGTGTGATGCAGATGGGACTGTCTTAATTCTCCATTCAGCTATTATTAATCTATACGTATAAAAAACAAAAAACGGTAGAAGAATTATGTTTGTATATTGAAATATTTAAAAAATTGTTTGTATATTGAAAAAAAAAAAACGATCATCCAGGAACAGCCCCTCAGCTATAAAGTCCAAGAAACTAATTTTTGGAATTTTTGTCTGTCTGTTGGTTATTGTTACGTCGTGTTTTTTATAATTTTTTGTTCTTTTTTCCTTGTTTTCTCCTCTCATTTCACTCCTCCTCTTACAAAACCTAATTAAACAGAGTGTTGTGCAAATACTTTTTCTAATCACTGTACATATGTACGTTCAACGAATTTGTTTGACTACGATAGAGTACGCGTTGTACATAAACTTACTTCTGCACGATCAAAATCAAGTGGAATATTAGTACCGTGTATGCTAGTTGTTAATCACAAGCAATAGGAATTGATATTATCGAATAATATTATCGAATATGTTTGATTTTTATTATTTAGGATTTTGTTGTTTTTAGAATCATAATTAGAGAGAAAATCGAAGAGTTCGTTAAAATTTCAATCTTCGAATGTAACTAAAAATAATGTTCCAAGTGCAAATCACATATAATAATATACATATGGATTATATTTTACAGCTGGCAACTAATAAAATTTACTTACTCGCAAAATGATACTTTATGAAAGTAATATGTCGTTTAATTAGTTTCGTTATAGACGTGTTTTAGTAGGTCTAAAAGATATACTTGAGAACAACCTAACGATCAAAATTTTTATAATTTTAATTGTTTGTAAAAGTACGTAATTTTGTGCTTTGTTATATTTTTAGGTCGTTCGTTCAATTGGTAAATGAATTATTGTTACTGATAATAAAATTTATTATTATTCTATATGCTATATATTCTATATTTTTGTTGAAACAGGAAATATCTGAAAGGGTTAACTTTATATCTGAAAATACGAGGATTAATTTTAACGTGTGAATTTTTTAAATAAAATTTTATTTGTATCACTGAAAAAAATAATTAACTTATCTACTACCATAATTATTATTATTTATTATAACTTAAATTTAAAAATACGCATTACAAAACACATTTAACAAAGTTATATCAGATTGCATCTAGAATATTACCGAGTGTGTAAAGAATTGTAAGCTAAATAATTCCTTTGTAAAAAAAATTTATACTTTAGAATATGCTTGACTTGAGCTGAAGTACACATTTGGATATATCACTATACAACGATATCACATTTTAGATAAAGCCCAGCAGTTTATTATAACGCAAGGATAATATTATATTTACATTTTTAATCGACGATAATCTTCGTTCGATAAATTTTACTATTCTTGCTATGCTATAAATTACACGTTACAAAAAAAATGATGAGATTTGTATTACGTCAAACTTTTTATAAGAATATAAATAATAATATAATTATTTAAAAGTTATCGTACTAAATTAGATGAATGTTTAGAATTTTTTTAATGTTTAAATATTGGTGTTATTTTCCACGTGTTAGTGGTAAGAACGTTAGCGCGTAAAGAATTTACATTTTTGAAAATTAATTCTGAAAACAATACATGTATATTTTGAAAAAAAAGCTCAGAAGAATAAAATATCATATTACAATTTATCCGATAGTGTCAAGTCTCTTCTCTTAATTACGTTCTCGTTTTCCTTAATTTGTCGTTTTAAATCGTGCTTAATAGCGTTTTATTATTTACATGCACAGATATGTTCTACACATCCTTAATAAGCTACTGATTCTGAGCTAAAGTTGCTCTGTATAGGTAGGTATTTCTATTGGACACGTGGACTCTGTAATCGTTTCGATACACAGCAATTACGAATGAACGAAGTACTAATACGTTAGTTTTGTCGTTGAATAATTTATACAGAATAAAGGTGTCTTAATTAAGAATACACCTATAAATTATAATTAGTGCAATACACTTTTCTTTTGCTTCTCGTAATTTCTTTTTTAGGATTATAGATATTTTATAAATTCATTTGATTTTTAAATTTAAAGTATTCAAGCCGATCTTATCAATAATTTCTAAAGAAAATTATCTGAGGGGACACGTCGCTAGCAGCGGAGGCATGGAAGTTAACGAAGTAGGTTCTCTTAAATTAAGTTTATGCAGTTCTTCGTCCGCTTTGTTGTGTTTCAGCTCTTGCTGAGTGTACAAGAATTTGTTCCACTCGTCGATTCTTGGATGTGCCAGATGCTATATTTACAGAAATATGTATATTTACAATTTTCAGCGTTGAAGAATAATTAGAAAGCGAATTAAACGATATATCAATAATTTAAAATAATTATTTATAAAGCTAAAATTAGTCAAATATTAGATTAATAAAAAGCGATATTACCTCGGCAACATCGTACACCCAAATCTTTCCAGTATCATCACCAACGGTTACGTGTAAACCGCTCGGTGTCCATGAAACTCTGTTAAGAGCCGGAGAACCATTGATCACGATACTAGCGGTGGGTACTTCGGTATCTTGATTCAAATTCCATAAATCTAATCGTCCTGAATCGTCTACCGCGGCAAAGAGAGCTGGATGGGTCGGTGACCACGCAACGTCATAAACGTAATCACCGTTGTGCTCGAAAGAATATAGAGGTTTGCTCTCTTTAAGACTCCAGAGCTTGATCGTCCAATCGATGGACGATGTTAAGAATAGATGTGAGAAATCTATTCCACCTTGTACGGCGTGTGTACTAATTCCTGTAACTGGTCCTTGATGACCTTCGTAAGAATCTAATACACCAGCTTTTGTACCATGACGACAAGCTATCGAACAAATGCAGCGAGTTAGAACGGTTTGTAGGTTAATTATTGATTTAATTTCTTTTCACAAAATTCGTTTACCGGAATATACAGTTCCTTCTTCGCTGCCTACAACGAAATTATTAACATCGCCATGAGGGAACGCCAAACAAGTGGCAGCAATTGCTTTCGACTGTTTAGTGTGAAGCTCCAATGTCTCTTGCGGTTGTGACAACATGTCTAAACTCCAGGAGCACAGTTTGCCATCGGTTGATATGCTTATCAAATTGTGCGCGTTTTGTGCCCCAACAACGTTTAGACAATATACAGGATGCTGAAAATAATTATTATTTAGTATTATTACAGGACAACGATATTCAAACAAAATTCGTCTGAGCTGAAATTTCACCGACGATGGTAAAGTGACTTCTTATCAAACGACTTACAGTATGTGCGCTTGCTGATAGTGGAGTTCGTTGAATAGGAGTTCTCTTTTGTACTCTATTGTCCCAGAGAACGATTTGTCCGGAATAAGTACCCCCTAAGATTAAATTAGGATGAAATCTTGCGAACGTGGTCGACATAACCGGAGACTGACAATGGAAAATAAATTCCGGTGTTGTTTTCTTAAACTTTGTGTTCCAAACCAAACACACTCCATCGGGATCGTTTGGAGTGTCGTCGTTATTGTTATAGGAGGCTGCAAGAAGTTCTGGAAACTGAGGTGACCAATCCATCGAGGTCACACAACGATTACGAGACCATCGATCGCAGAAGAACCATCGATTTAACCACAAACGCTGATGACTCTTTTCGTCCCTATAAAATCGACGAACATTTTCGTGTATTAATCCATATTTACTTTTATCTTATTTAATTTATTTACGAAGAATGGGCGAATGATTGGCGTATAGTAATAAGAATAATTGAAGCCTAACGTTAAATAACGTTTATCTTTACTCACATTCCATCTTCACCATCCATGGTACCGGTATAATCGCTATAAATATTGACAGATTCTCCTAATGCCCTTTCCACAATTCTACTAGTACGATCAAGGAATCGTTGAAAATCTTCAGATAGTATGATCATTTGTTTCTCTTCTTCGCTGAGTTCTTGTACTATAAATTAGTATTTATATAATTAATTACATATATTTTGATGGCAGTAAAAACTATTTTGATTACTTTCAACGAAGATTGAAAGAAGATTCGGACAAAAGAAAAATCACCTTCTTTAGGTTTTTCTTTTTCCTTTTCTTGCTCCACTTGTGTAACCGCTGGCTGCACTTCCTTAACCTGTGGTAAACCATGGGGAAGAATTCCAGGAGGAAGCTTGCTTTGGAAACCATCCATATGCGGCAAACTGTTCTCTTCGTCTTCGGCTTGGCCATCATCAAATGTCAAAACTGTGGTGAATAAGCTGGTTCCGCCACGAGTACCCTAACTTGGATATATCTATCTACCTCTGGCAAATGCCCTACTTTAAGAATTCGAATGCTCTACGTTGAAAAAAAAAGAAGAAAAAGATAGCTATACTATCTCGTAACGCTACGTAATAAACGTCATTGGCATCTCCTACAAGATATTCTACGTAAAATAATAATTGCAAGAACCTATCGCGTTAAAATCCGAACTAGGACAGAAATGCATAAAAGTAAAGAGCAAAACCGCGATGCATTCGTATATTTGTGCAAGTTGTGCAACTCTTATATTGATTATTACGTTTAACTTTGAAATGTATTAGCTACCATGTAATTGAAACGTCACAAAAAATAAAATAAACTTTTTGCAAATAAAGAAACTGTGAAAGCGTCGAGTTTAAGGGATGCAACTCTCTTTCAAAAGTTTTCGTAAAAGCGTATAAAAGTTACATATGTGTATACAAAAAATAATATAAGAATAATAACTGATTGAAAGATGAAAAATTATACAGACATTAGGAGAGGCGACTAGGTTGAATCACATGCATTGACATTAGTCACGTATGTATAAGAAGGTGGACTGCTTGTTGGTGGATTACGTAAATAAAAATTGGATTTTAATCTGAGATATTTTACGATTGACATGAAAATCATCCGAAAACATATCTCTCCACCCTTCGTTTTAGCATAAATGCAGATGAAATGGAAGAATGAGCCGAAGTAAATGAAAGATCGATCGATGATTTTTTAAGTGAAGTATACGTTACGTTATACTCTACGTATATAAAACATCGATTCATAAATGCTTTCAATATCAGTACCCATTAACGAATAGAGCTCTCTTTTTTCTCGTCAACTTTTGAACATCGAAGATTATACAGAATCAAAAAAGAAAAATACAAAAATTGTGATATGTTAACGCAACTTCCCAAGTCTCATGCAGCAGCTAGAGAGTATGTAATTTATATAAGAACAAAAAAAAAAAAAAAATGTTTAAAAAAATTTTCTAGTTCATATCTATACTTGAAAAAAGAAAAAAAAAAAAAAGAAAAAAGAATTGCCTAAGTGAGAAACGAAATGAAAATGATAATGATGATTTATTATTATATCGTACTTCGATCATGCGTAGTGAAATATGACGAATGATTGAACAAAACCATAAAATTGTATGTATGACATCTACGCATGCAGGACGAATGAAGCAAGTTTTTACAGTTATGAAACAAAACCATAGAAAACTACTTAACAATCTGATGATTTATCAAGCAAGTTCGAGTGTAATTTGATAGTACAAGTTCCCTCCTTTCAGTGCATACAAATACAATAACCGAATAGAAGAAAAAAAACGAACAAAAAATTATTGGTCGAATGCAATTTTGTGAAAATGAATATAATCCTTGTATCGGTGATATTAATTAGGTAGAGTGAATCGTCTCTAGAGAGGATTACCTACCTGTAAATTCGTCCTCCCATTCTAAACCAGGATTTAGATTGTACTCGTCTTGAAGGAGGGAAAAGAAAATGTCAATCAATCACGTGTTTTATCATGTTAGTTATGTTTGTATCTAATTTCACGTCTCTCATAGAAAATTATTGATGTATGCCACGAAAATATATTTACGATATCCTTCATGGATATAACAAAACCTGTTAATTATTCTCAAAAATAGCACGCGAAATATACGCTATAAATAGCCTATCGATTAATTTGGAATTTTGATCAATAGCATTTTGATCGAAAACAGTTACAATTTACGTATAAGATCTATTCGTTAATGTTTTCTCCTTGATCATGCAAGATACATCAACAATTAGCTAGAAAGATTGAAATGGTAATATTGGATTGGAGACGATAATATTAATTATAAATATATTTATATACATGCAAATAGTATAGTAATATACCCTATAAACATCATCATATTTGTTAACAAGATTATGCTCTAAAGGGATCGATAAAGAATATAAAATGTTTTCTGATCTTTGTATAAAATACCTATTATATACTTTAAAATTTTTATTTTCTAACGAAATTTCTCATCTTCGCAATATATACATACTGAATTAATAAATACATTTCTTATAACATTTTTTTCTAATATTGATTTCTGCAAATTAAATCAATGATACACGTACATCTTACGAAATTGCAATCCCTTTAGGCTTTTGAACAAACTTCAGTTAAAAATCATCATATATATGTATACTGTAATCTCTTTATTCATTTACAACTACGTCGCTAATTTAACGATCTAAGGGAGTAGTAATTTTTTAATAAATCAATCCCATCGTAAAACACATTATTACAAAATTTGGGAAATAAGTTTTTGTAGAACAATAACAACAACAAAAAAAAAAAAAAAAAAAAAAAGGAAGAAGAAACGAAGACGAAGAAAAATTGACAAAATTTAAATATTTTAACATAATAGACTGACATCTCCGACTATTAATTTACATGAATAAATTCACCATATTCCAATCCGTTTGAAAGATATGAAATAAAAATAGCTTTTGTTAAAAGAAAAGTATTATCACAAAGTTTAAATAATACGAAGAGACGTTTTATCGGAAGAAAAATATTAATAACATTTGAAATACGTATTATTTTCACAAAATGTATTTCTATGTGAACAAACAATTTCTAATTTTTACTAATTCAATGAACTTTCTTGCTATATCATTTTCACAAAAAACGAAACCGTGCTGTTAAAAAGCAACATCTGCAAATCGAACTTTTGCGACACTAAAAGCTCAAGCCACAGAACTCGTTGCTGTGTGTTCTTTTCTTCTATTTAAAAAAAGAAAACTTTGTTTATACAATATTCACCAACTCTAACACCATAATATCCGCTCCCATGTTAGTATACTGTAGTAACCCAAGTAACTACGAAAACTATAACCGTGAAATCGCGCCGAGAACTCTGGAAGGTGCGTTAAGTTGTGACAAGATTTGTCAATGGATATTCATACGATAAAATGTTTTTTTGTTTCAGACAATCCCAGTTTCAAACAATATCGAATAATTCGATAAATTATTTAAATGTACTTTTTATTATAAAATCTTATCAAATATCAGAATGTTGAAACATCTATAGCTTACTTTATAAACTTTCATAGTGCGAAAAATTTTTATTAATAAAAAAATTGGTAAGGATTACTTAATACAGATCGGCCATATCACTTTTATAAAGTTTTATCAGCAAATATGATTTTATTCTGTAAGAATTACTCTATACTATAATATACGTTATATTTCGAGAAATATTTCGGTTAATAGAAAAGATATCATTAAGTGTAATAGACATATAAATAAAGCACAAAATTTAAATTTTTTATGATAGAATTTTTTAACTCTGTCTGTAAACGGATAGTTAAGTACTCCAAAGGTAGTCTACAAATTTTCCAAATATATTTATTTAATGCTAACGAATATAAAGGCTAAATATTTTTACTATGTATTTAATCGAAAACATGGAATTACATTTTGCAATTCAACTTCTGTACAATAATCTTTTGTATGTGCTCTGTACATTGTGTTTTGCATATAAATTGGTTTCCAATTTTTAACAAGTATTTAGTATTATTGTACCTCGAATTGTAAAATTTATACATTTATGCGTGTTTATTTCTTCTTATTCGTTTAAATATTTATAGTACATGCTTTCATAAATGTATAAACGTTAAAATATATCCGTTTCGGAATCGGGATGTCAGATAAATTTTCAAAAAATTAAAAATACATAAACTAAAGGTAGAATACACCAATAAAAAAAAAAAAAAAAAATATTGATATAAGAAGTAAAAGAGCCAAAAAGTCCAAAGCAAGATATAAGGTAGCGAAGATATTCTAGATTCTGGGTGGAGAGTCATTTTGTATGTCTACAATACTGATAAATTTTATTCAAATATAGCTCACTTTGCTATTAAACTTTTACACGAGTACTTGAGCTGAAGAGAAAGGTAGAAAGAAAGAGGCAGAGAGAGAGAGAGAGAGAGAGAGAGAGAGAAAGAAAGAGAGAGAGAGAGAGTGCATTCTCTAGCTTACTAGCTAATCCACGTAATGGTTCTCTTACCTTTAAAATTTATTATAATTTAAAAAATTTAGATTTTCGCATATGGAATTCATCTTTTACATATCTATTTCGTCCTAATGCTTTAAATTTGTATCTCGTTTACATTTTACATATTGTCAATTCTAAGAGAATAAATGGAATATATCTAAACCTAAATCTGAACCTAAAACTTGTTGAAAACCAAGAGAAATCATAACTTACCGTAATAGTCGAATGCATGAGCTGAGAAGAGGAGGGAAAAAAATTGCACTTAGTTACAATCTTTTAAGAATGCACTACACTAATAGCACCTCTCTACACTCAGACTATAAGCATTTTAATAGAAAAAAGTTTCGATAATAAAATATCTAGAAAAAATCAAATAAAAAGAAAACAATATACGATACTTTTGCGCCAAATGTCTATAATTCGAATTTTAAATAATCTGTTTCGTTCTTACTAACTTATTTCATAGCATTTGTAGCATTTTTTCTTATTAAAATTTATATTGCACGTGCTCGGTAAAAATACATTTGCCTTTATAAAAATAAGTTATTTCTTATAATCGTTTGTTAGATACTAAATAGAACTGAAGTTTTAATCGTACTAAGGAAAAAAAGAAAAAAACAAAAAAACAAAAAAAGAATTTTATACGCTGAATGTAGTTAGGTGGGTATAGATTTGTAAATTTTTATATTGTGCTGTGCTGCGGTTCCTACACGTAAGAGGAAACATACATATTCAATACTTCTTGCATTATTGAAGCACGATTCAAACAGTATAATTTCAATCTTTGCCGTAATTCAACACCTCTTAAATTTTGTACTGACTATGTTTAACAAGAAGTTATAAAACATTTCTTATCGAATGTGACTACCAATGGATGCTTTTAACAAGCAATATTCAATATCTCACTTACATTCCTTGTCACACTTATTTTCACCCCCCTAAGTTTCTCAGAAATAAATTTTGCTATAAATTGTTCAAAATAAAAGTTTTGTTAGAGTACTGGACAAGTTTATAATGCACTACATTTTGCACACTATAATAGATAAAAAACAATGGACATAACATACAAACATTTTTGAACATAATATCCCTTTTTAAGTACTAAACAAAATACTAAGTAACTGGATTGCTAATATGTTATAATAATCGTTACAATTAAAACAATGTTGCTTTCTACGAATATTCATATTCACAAATTATTAAAGCATCAATAATAATCATCTATCTGTTTGCTATAATAAATTTAATGCTAGCACACATGAATCAAGGTATACTAACTTATTGTTGTAATAAACTTTAAATTTTCCCAACAAACAGGACGCCTAATGTTAATATATTGTATAACTTTAATAGACTGTTAGTATATTATTAAATTAAATTATATAAAGCATGTTAGAAGCCTATTTATGCAAACAAGTGAACGTTGTATATGGTAGCGATAGATAAAATATATATATTACAACTGCATAATGTTAGAAAACTAAAATTTTTAATATTCTTTAAAAATTCCTTTCTTCTACTTAATACAGCTGA
Source organism: Bombus pascuorum (assembly GCF_905332965.1). NCBI lineage: Eukaryota > Metazoa > Arthropoda > Insecta > Hymenoptera > Apidae > Bombus > Bombus pascuorum. The sequence continues at coordinate 584,012 of NC_083488.1, read as the reverse complement.
AAATATTTTTACTTAACTCAACTTTACTCTCTATCGTATTCAATTCAGAGATTGAAATGAGAAATTTCTAAATTCTTAATATTTCAATATATCTATATATCTTGTATATCTATCTCCATATACAATATTTGTAACTTAACTGAGATTGTAGAATCAATCAAACGTAATCATCGTTCAGTTCAATTTTGATAATATTCGATACTACATAGAAATACGAATAGAAAAGTTGATAAAAGTTAATATAAATAGAAACTATTATCAGTTTTGATTCTACACTCCTCTGTTGCAAATATAGATATCTGTGTATCTACCTCTATTATATATTGTTGTACAACAATTATAGGAAAGGTAATAAAAAGAAGACAGAACATACATAGGTAGTTTGGTGCAGACCCACCTTTCCTGGGACGCCACCAGTCAGTCTCAAAGTAGCCTGCGGAGTAAGAGTGAGTTGGTGTTGTTGTTGAACAGGAGGAGTAGATGGTGTATGCAGAAGAAGATGCGGACAGTCCTTATGTCCAACACCAGTTGATTTGACCGTTTGTATCGCAAGACAATGGAATACGCGTATGTTTAATAATGCCGCAAGTTCAGTTAGGTAACGGGACACGCATGTAACACGTAATATATCCCACATTTTTATACCAAATATCTTTCTTAAGTTTAACAATCATAAATAAAATAATACTTTTTTATTAGAAACACTAAAAAAGTAAATTTTATTTTAAAAAATATATATGAATGAATTATGTTTTATTTTAAAAATGATGTATTCAAAAACATTAATGTTTAGTATTTGAATAATTCAAAAAATTTGTAGTAAAGTAGGTGGTATAAGAAGTGGAATTATTAAAAAAAACCTCAACTTTTTGATAGTTTTTATAAATGTTTATATAATTAAGAAGAAAATTCCAAGGTAAATAAAAAATTAAGAATCATAACCAACTGAAATTGCGGTTTAATAAAACGAAAGTGAAAATAAAAAAAGGAAATAGTTTCCATCACCAAGAAAAATAATATTTGTTTCCATAACCCGATTTTGTTAAGTGTTATCCATTTCTACTAATACTTCTTCTACGAAGTATGTAAAAGTGTACAAATAAAAACATTACAACATACGCTATGTAATTGTTAGAATACCCTTGCATAATATACTTAAATATCACGATAGACTTATTATTTCCTCGATAACATTAAATTTACATTAAAAGCACAATCTTCTTTGTTATTATTCTTATTAATGGTAACAACAAAACATTATTAAAGATAAATGAATTCACTTGTTAATATATGCAAAAACTGTTCAAGCAGATATCTTATATTCGTGATTATAGTTATTCTTTTTTAAGTGTTGAAAACTGCTGGAAACTTAGTTCAATAAAAGCTAATACACACAATAAAAAAATAAATAAATAAAATACCAATATCACTACAAATATGTGACATGCTATTTTTAAATATGAACAAACTTTAAGAATATGTAAGTTTCCTCATTAGTTAAAATTAATCATAAAATACAACATAAATGAGTAAACCAATTCTCATTATTATCACAACAAAATCAAGATCACAAGTAAAATAATGTGACTGGTTCTGTGTTATTACACAATGTATGTATTATTACATCTGGCTATGGTATTAGGTACCTATTAATATTGTCAGTAATGGCATATATGTTTTAAAAATATACATTCTTATATACACCACCCACTTTACCATATTCAACCATATATAGGCATATGTGAAAGTGATAGCATTTTTTAAAATACTAAAAAGGTATCAAAAATTTTATAATCCTTTGTATTCTTCTGTAAACATAATTCATAAATTTAGATATTAATATCTTTTAATTTTCAAAATTCAACTATAATGATTTTCAATCTTTAATAATGCATAGAGGAAAACAAGCTACAAGTTAGTATGAAAAAATTATCCTTATTTACAAAAATTTTATTGTGTAAGATTTTTTTTACTAACTTTACTGACTTTACCTATTTTATCAATAAACAAATATATATTGATTTGAATTTATCGATGAATATACCGATCCGACCAAAATCTTGGTCACAGAATAGCTAATTTTTTATAGAAAAACATTTTTATAAAAGTATTTGCTTTCTTAGAACACAAACGGATTGAAAATTTAACTGAAATCAAATAATTGATCTGCACTTATCATTGTGTAACCCACTATCTTTATCTACATCTAAGTATTATGAGACCAAAATAATTCTAATCCTTATTGTTATTTTACAAGCTTGATAACGTTCTTACTTGTGTCATCGGATTACATCTATTCATCGATGCATCAAACTATAGTAATAGAGAATTTTATTGAACTATAACAATTGTAAAAATATATTAAATGTCTTACATTGTAAATAAATGTAATCATACGTGATCAAGTAACTACTAAAAGGTAATTTTTTTCTACAAAAACCTGTGAGAAAAATTTTTTATATAAAGATCTACTCCTTTTGTAATTCAACTACTAATTTTCTTTGCGTTTTAATACTTTACTATGGGGAAATATAAATTTACATTTAAATGAATCTATTATGAAATTGAGAATTTTAGAATACAAAGGATTAACAATCGATGCAATAAATAAATAAACATATAAATGTGACTAAATAAAAAGTATATAATAATAACATATATTTCATTATAATTAATTCATCCTTTATAAACGTCAAAAAGATTATATTTTCTTATATTCGTGTGATATTTTAATTCGATTAAATTAACATTAGTGTAACACAAATATTAAAATGTTTTAAATGATTATATATAGTTCTAAATTCACAATTAAGAGCAACACAAAAGTGCAATTATTTAAAAATTGAATATAGTGACTCACCGTCGTGAGATGTGTGCGATGTTTGAATAGTTTGTGTTTGTTTGGTATAAACAACTGGTTCTTTTGGAGGAATATTGGTATGTGCCACAGAAACAATCGTTAGTTCCCGATTCTTCTTCCTGGCACTGCTGCTATGAAAAAAAGATAGAACTTAAATAATCCAAATATATCTTTATATAATACATACAAAGAATTATCCAATATAATATAAATACCTCTGAGCAGAATTTATACTAGATGGCTGTAAACTAGCATCGGGAGTAGCATTAGTACTTTGTTCTGGAGTCAAAGAATTCATACTAGATAAACTGGATAAGACATCTGAGAACAAAATAAATTGTATCAAAGTAATATCTATGAAACTAAAATAAACATAACATTAAAATTTAATTATTTACCTGACACCGGTGCTACCCCCAAGGATGAAAGCATAGCATCTAATTCTTTCCGATGATCTTTATCCGTTCCTGCAGCACGAACTGTAGCTTCCTCAACCTTTAATACAAAATTTTAAGAGATACATAAACAAGTAAAATGATTAAGAACATTAAATTTTGTATAAAAATTTCTTACATCTTTCTGTTCTTTTTCTCTTCTACGTCTTTCCTTTTCTTCTCTAATAGCCTGAAGTTTGGCTTTTTTTCTTTCAAGTTCTGCTTTTCTGTCAGACATCATTGTGCTACTTTCTTAACACCTAAACAATATTCGACAATATAACATTAATAAAAGACTTTGAGACTATACGAAGGGATTTTGATCATTATCAGGATTGTAAAATCCTTGACAGGTTTCACGAAATTTATTAACGGAACTTCAACCGGATTTACTGCGATTATTGATTTCTGTTCTGTGACGTCAGTTTTAGGTCAATTTTTGTCCCGTGATAAATATATATATAAATAATAAATATTCGCAGATATGAAAAAGCAAACGATTTAAAAAGTGAGAAATGTGGTATAGATATGAGTAACACAATAATTAATATTCATGTTACAACGTTCTGCACTGAATTCAACGAAGAATGTCCATCTGTCATGTAATAATATTTACGCAATGAATTAATTCGAAACTTTCCATTTTAGTTAGAAAAACATAGAATACATTCACCTTTTATCGTGCAACGTATTTCACAGGTACGAATGCCAAAAATGATCGTAGTTTCGATTTCTACATCATCTAATCGACCCGCCCGACATGCAAACCTTTTGCATTGCAACAACAGCACCACGGTATCAATGTTTGGTACTAAGTACTAACGGAATACTCGATACGATTTCCTGCATGTCCATATATGTAATTTATAAATGTTTTCGATAGATGGCAGTAAAGAAATCTTCTATGGGCCACTATATATATGTATCTGTATTTTATAAAATTATTCTTGTATTTAGCAAGAAAAAATAAACGTTAATGTTGAGATACATATACACATATGTATATACATATATGTATGTTCATGTATAATGTATACATTTGATTTTATGATTCATATTGCCCTTTGCGCACTCTTGCGGTAGGAATAGAATCAAAATAGTTTACGAGTTTAATTTGAACGCGTCGTGTGTGTGTGTATTCAAAATAGTGATCGTTTTTCTTTTTTCTGCTCATTTAACGAAGTTTTCATTAGGCATCATAAGCAAGTAAGTGTCATTGATGTACTTTTAATACATTAATCGATACAGTAGAGTATTTTGTAGAGTATTCTCTACAAAAAAGTATTAATCTATTTGTGTCGAAAAACTATCAGTTTGGTAGATAGATTAACTTTAATTTGTCAAATTGAGCGCATAAAAGACGAGAAAACGTAAACATACGTAAACGTAAACATAAGAATACTGCTCTGCGTCTTTTTCTTTTTTTCATACGTTAAATTTCATATATATTTACGTATATGTTGTATTACATATCATAAATATATACAAGTATGTGTTGTAATATATGAGCATTGAATATAGGCGCCAAATTCAAATATCGAACAGTATATAAATAATTCTAACTATCGAATAGGCACTGAATCGATAAAGTAAAGTTTTTAAATAGTATTTTTAAGTACTAAAGTATAGCAATGTGTAAATATAAACAATAATGTTTTTTGGTTTGATACTATAATATGTATATTATGTATATATATATACTTGATGAGAATGAAACAAAAATTTGAAATTTGTGAATGTACAATGTATGATGCACATGTAGGTGATGTAAAATGTTAAATCATATATTAATTTATACTTATTTTAAATGTTTTGATAATTCGATTCTTGTCGCAATATTGGTAATATTATCTTATACAGGATATTTCGATACGGGTAATACAATCGGATATGGGTGAATTTCTTATGAAAAAGTAGTTCGAAAATACAGAATAACGACTTTTTATTTGCTGCTTCATTTTTGAGAAAAGCAAATTTAAATTTCCCGTAAAAAATTCCTCTTATTCCTAGAATTCCTATAATAAACACCTGTAAGAATCGATTCTGGATCAATTATCCAAAATAAAGTTTAAACGCAATTGTTTTAAAAACCAAAGTCAATATCAAAACAATTTTCGCGCACAATTCCATATTTTTTATATTTCACAAAAAGATTGAGAATAAAGAATCACGTTTTTTACAAATCCACACAGGAATTTACTACGTTAGCTGGTCTGTGTCAATACCGTTGTTCATCGCTATTCTTATTGCCTGTATATTCTTATTCGATATAATAGACTGCCTAGCGAATATCACTTGGCGAGACAAAATTCAACGGTTCATAATTTATCGTAAGACAGGAAAAAAGAAAAAGAAACAAATAAAAAGTACATATTCGATATCAGCGAAAGTTGGACTGCTTAAAGAATCGCATGCATATTCCTTTTCGCAAAAGCGTGAAAGTCGAAAAGTAACTCGGTAAGAAGTTCCGTAATGTACTCGACGTTACAAAGCAATTGCTATTTCAAGGAAATAGCGTAGTAACAGGAAGGGAAAGAAAAGAATAAGGGAGAAGGTTGATCATGGAGAGTTAGTTGGGTAGCATTGAGACACACGATCAAAGAAGTTTTCTAAATTCAGCCGCGAAATTAGCTTGACACTAATTTCACAAGGAAGCACGGGCAAGGCTAAGAAACCAGGGAAAAGATTGGCCAAGGGGAGGCCATAGCTCGCGTGATGCTTCATACCGACTTCGCGTGTCGAACTCTGATTTGCTTTGTTGAATCAAGTGTATACCGGCTGCTATATCGCTCACAAAAGCGAATAAGATAGTGCATTTTCCCTTCTTTTATATCTTGTTACCCACTTCGACTTCGTTATTTTCGTCAATAATTAGATTCACGATAAAACGTCTGATTGTCAGTCACTTTCTGGTATTTTAGACCTGGTACTATTAGGATCCCCACACTATCTCACTTATTTTAATACTAATTTACCAAGCGGTCATTTAATTACATACGATATTTTCAGTAGGAAAAAGGTATGTACAGAGTTATTTTTGATAGATAATACATATAATCCACATAAATAATATAAATATCCATTTTAATATATATCCATATTTCGTTTATATATGCGACACTCGAGAATAGAAAATTTCAATATCAATGTTTAATTAATCCGTTATAATGCCATAATTATTTCTAGAAATCATGTACGTGATTTTCATTCGTTCTTTTTCATTCGTATTTTATTTATTTCTTACAGTACCGTACAATAACCTATTATTAGTCGTGAAATTTTTAACCGTAATTGGAAATTATAACGAATTAGAAGTTTTTAGAAAGTTAAATATATTTTCAATAACTTTACGCGTATATGGCCTTCTATTAAAAGGTTGTTGGATTATTGTTTGTCAAAAGTTCGAAAGAAATTACTCGAGTAACGATAATTCTATAGAGAATTAAAATGTCACGTAGTCTTCACACTGATAAATCAATGTTTTAAAAGTGTTATCAATAAATACATAAAATTATCGAGTAATTAGATAAAACAATGAAGCAAATTACGTTTCCATTTAAATAAAACATAGCTGCAATTCGAATTCGAAACTCATCTTGAGTTTAGTTTATAGTTCGATATTGATTTGATTATGCTGATTGATATTTTCGATATATACATAATTTAAATGAACGGTGTTTGGAGAACACAAATAAAGATTTATCGATATACATAAACCACGACGTATAAATGAAATTTGGATGCTAGATACTGGTTATAAACATTGTGTTCGCGTTACGTCCGATAGTCAATGTATGAAATAGTTATTTGCCATATTTGATTTTTTGAATCAAGTATTTTGAGTGTTATCGGGATAAACGGAAATAAGAATGCGATTCGTTAAAATAAGAATTTACGATAGCGTCAACGAATGAGAAAATGAAATGATATACTTACAATCGCTAGATAATAATTATTTATTTAATGAAAATTTGTTTGACTTCCCTTCGATATAAATTTTTACATACGATTAATTACATACGAATACATATATCATTTATATTGTATCGGGAAATTAACTGCTTCTCTAGATTTTCCTATTTCATCTGTATTAGCTCAAATTCGGCGATTTGTCGGATCCATAGTGTTATGAATACACGTTGTTGACTGTACCTATTACGTGTCCCGCAGGAATCGAATATCCCGCTAATATTTCGCTGGTCCGACAGTAATGGTAGATAGCCGAATATCGCTTTTCAGGAAAAGGAAACTGGAATTTACATGGATTTCCTTTCGTCGTTACGTCGCAATTTCTGTTCATCGTGTCGGAAACTATATAGTCTCGTATGTTCCCACGAACCTTGTATGTTTGCCAGATAAGTGGAAAGCCAGTGACGTAGGTCAAACTTTTGGTGGATTTACGGAATCTCAAATTCGTAGCAGCGTAAGCGGATCTCTGACCTCTCTGGTCAAACGAGTAAAGGTCAGTCTTGTCTGGTTTTCAGGCTAGGGGTGTAGGAAGAGGGAAAGTGTGGGATTCTCTATAGATCAGCAAGGGGACAGGGAGTTGATGGCCTCGAGAGAAAGTACGGGTGAACGAAGGGATGAAAGAGGATGGAAGTAACCTCACATTTGCCACAGACTGAACTGATGAACCACCTAGCGGATCTACACTAGTCCTGAGAGCTAGAAAGCAAAGTTACAACAACGTACCTCGTTTCATCTACCTTAGTTACTTCATTACCTGTCCTCGTTTCTACCCGTAGCTTTCATACTACATATAATGCTTTTAACCAACGAGTTGTTCGCCTAGTTAATACGTTGTGGTATAAACAACGAGTTACAGTTCATCTTTAAAAATTTCATCAACGTGATATTCCTTCTATCTGTTTCTCTAAATACATCCACGCGATGAGACGAGTTAGAGAATTTCGTCTTTCATTTCATGCAACATTAATTTACGTATTTTCTGGCAATTTCAAATTCCATCCTCATGAAATTTTCCCATTAGTAGGTATTTAACGTAGCAAAAATTTGTCCGTACGATGGCTCGCCAAAGTACTTGACCGTTTATCATAAAAAACTTTTATTGTCACTTTAAGGAGGCGCGACTGACACGATCGTATTGGTAAAATTTGCAACCGATTTGAAAATGTACGTAGACGTTACAAAATATTTATAGCAAACATATACTTAATAAAAAGTTAGTACATGACATGAATAGTCACTTTAAAATAAAATAAAAAAAAAATAAAATAATAATAGTATCTGACTGGTTGTTTAAATATTTTTACGATCTTGTAACTTTTACACGTACACATCTTCAGATTTATTTCAAATTTTACCAATATAATCATAATAGTCGGGTCTCGTAACAACGCTAACGAAATTTCAAAATTTCTTTCGCACATAACGCGTAAAAAATTTCTACGAATGTTGGAATACTTGCTCGAGACACTGTGTTTCGTGTATAGAGTTATGTTAAATAATGCCAACAAACGATAGAAATATCTATTTTCTCTCAAATGAAAGTTACTTTCGAAAAATATCTCGTATAATTTAATTTGCTCACTGTTCATAATCGAAGCAAATATTTTTATTCAAGTTCGCATATTAAAATTTATGAATCTTCATCAGAATATGTATTTGACTTGATAGGCATTTATTTAACTGGAATCGTAAAGAGAACGAAATAGAGTTGAACAACGTGGAAAATGGTTAGAAAAGTTTATCGGCGCTAATTCGTCGATCAAACGAGCCTCGTATGCACAACGCAGTTTACCTAAAGGTTCGGTAAAATCAATACTCCGTAAGTTTCCTAATACGAAAGGCCCGTTAACGCGATATTATCGGTCCTTTGAATACTAATTTCCACGGTATGCTGTACGTCAGATAGGTAATATTTTTTTTTTTTCGATGTTATCGGCTCGACACGTTAATGCGATGTACTTTTCGCGTGTATCAAAGATTAATGAAAGCGTACAGAGGAGAACCATGACGAATTTTTGATTAATAACGCATCAAATTGAAACAGTCGAGCTAAGAGATTCGGTAAATGCGTATATCGTAAACATAGCTGGTAGACCGAACGATGAATGCTTATTGCGATAATTACGATTTTTTACCTACTATGTCTGCTGTCTATACATTTGATTACATTACGTATGTATACCGATTGCATCATATTTACGTATAGATAATATCTTAATATTTCAAGTGCGAAATGCGCTTTATTCGCATCTTGGTGATATTACGGTAATTACGCTTTGCTATGGCCGAGTATATTCTAGGAAGGAAAAGCATATTTTATTCGCTATATTCCTGTGAACACCTTGAATATTTGTTTATACATGCATCAGCGAATAATTTGATATATCTCTTCTATAACATATTTTTAATTTATGACCACTAAAATCAAGTAGATCTTGTAAATTATATTACGTTGTATTTGTTACATTTTCATCGAATACGATTTCTTGACACTCTTTGCATGCATTTTACTTCATGAATTAAATACGTATCGTTGACAGATGTATAACACGAAATGCATATTCATGGAGAAAAAAGATAAATTAACGTAAAGCGCTGCATACAATTTTTCAAAGAATGAATAAACCAACGATAAAATTAAACGATGTAATTTTTCCTAAAGGTTATTATATGACATTAGGAAAATTTTATTTGAGAATATTTTTAACATGTTTTAACTGTTAATATGAAAGAAAATATGCCTTTTCAACGTTAGCGAGACATTTCTGAGTGTATCTTTGCACAAGGCTGCAGGAGAAATGTTGAGTTTGCAAAATTCAGGATCGCCATATTTATCTCGTGGAAACGAGAATTTCAGCATATCAACGTAGGATTAACCGGTATCCTTACATGTTATCCCATGTACATAATACTCCAGTAATGAACGTTACCCATTAGTATCCAACAGACTTACGTTGCGAAAATATTTTGGTTAATATCTTCGAATTAATATACGAGTACGAATAACCAATTTAATATCTAAGTAGATATTTTAAAAGATTTATACGTTATGTACTGTATTATAAAACGACTGTTTCGGCACATTAAATTCTTTAAAACTGTTGCGTTAATTTTTTAAACTAATTAATATTGTATTATTACAAGTTTATTATTGTGTAACAATTTTTATGTATACTTTTAATTGCATTAAATTGAAACAACAATAGATTTTAGTAGAATATAATTATTTATGAAATATATATTCACAGGATATACGTACTCAGGAATATTTTACTATTATAAATTGCACTATGAATTAATAATATTTACTAAATGTCATCTAAATAGAAAATGATGTTATTATTGGATTATCGTGAAAGTTTCTATGGCGTTTAAACTATTCAATCCCATAGAATATTACTTTTATAGTAATATATCACAATCGTTCTCATTGTGATATATTATTCGCGATTAATGCGAGGTGTTATTAAACTTTTAATTTTATTACTATTAGTATTAAAATTAAATCACTATACTAAAGATAGACTCGAGCTTAACATGAATTAAAAAAGATATTAAAGTAATGCCGTAACCATATTTAATTTGTGAAGGAGACCATTCATTATTTATTGCAAGCATTTTGTTTAAGTGGTATATATGACCTCGTATATCCATCTACCTGTAGCTTGATTTCAATTTCGATTTAGATAATTACGTGCCTTTAAAATCTACAAGTACATATATTACATACATATACGTTAACGAACACTTCGTTTCAAAATGGCAAATTCTTTTCAATCATTATATAACGTATCGAGTACTATTTTCACTTTTTTCTACGAATTATATCAAACTAGTAACCACCTGAATAAATAATAAACTCAATGTACTTTTTTAAATAAAATCAGCCAAGTATCGGTGCAATTTATCGCAATACAGTTAATTCATCAGTAGGATTCCAAACTATGATTGAAATTTCAATTCAATAATGATTCCAACATTAATAGAAAGTACTTTCGAAAATTGGAAAATTCAATCCATTAATGTTATAGCCGTCTATGTTACCTTCGTACCGTTTTAACTGTAGATTTTAAGGGAGGAAAGACCTCTGCCAGTCACTTCTTGGATCTTGTATGCTCGGAGAAATGTCCAATGTCACCACTCTTCGCAGACTTTCTTTGCGATTCCTTGGAAATGCGACAAAATTAGCTTCTCCTTTGCGCGAACAGTTAATTAAGTTTTTTTATCTTTCTCTTCTCTTCTCCGGTAGGCCAGTAGTACCATTAACGTCGAGACCAGTAAAATTTCTTGCATTTAATTGCTTGACTGATATATCTGATACGCCCCGTAAGCGTGAACATCGATCAGAATACCAGCTACGGTATTAATACTCGATGTCTATTCAAATCGTGTTTGAAACTTTTATTTTTATAATTATAATTTTACAATTATTCTACAATTACAGAATAATAATTGGAAGCTTCACATTTTTCGTACATTATTTATTTATTTTTTCATATATTATATTATTTTGAATTATAACGAAAAGAATGATTATTAATTGCTCGATTTATTCTTTATATATTTTATATTTTATCTATATATTCCTATACGTATCTATATATGTATAGGTTCGTTGTACGAATAAAATCGTTTCCAAGTTTATGTGATCTTTTATGCCACATAATGTCCAACACGTGTCGTAATCTTTTATTTGACACATTGCACGTGCGCAACTGTTACTGGATAAATTGTATTATCTGAAAATTCTTTCGGAAATTGCTTCCGTTGATCTTGAGCACGTGCTTTCAGAATGCTCGCAAATCAGAACAAATTCATTGGTTGTAGGAAATAAATTCACAAGAATTGCTATGCGTTCCTTTTAGTCTTCGGTAATAATAACAGATTTATTATTCTACGAATTTTAAATATCCACGTTGTAATCTCATCTTTTAACATTAAAATCTATTATTTTCTATAATCTTGTTGTTCGTTTCCTATAAAGGAAGCAATTTATTCTTTATTCAATAAAATCTATATCAACGAACTTAAATTAATAAATTTATTAAAAACTTAATCCCAAAGAATTCATGATTCGCGTTAAAGAGCTTTTTAACAGAAAAATTAAACTTTGACGAGTAGTCGGTGTATTTAAAATAGAATATAATTACGTTTAAGAATAATTCTACGAACGAAGTGCTTGAAATAAATTATGTTGTAACAAAAATTCAAAGATAACTCAATCGGAAATAACGACGAGAAATTGGATTAATTGCATATAATGAATTTCCGGATGAACTGTATGAATTACAAACTTTCCTCGACAGGATAGGCAGACATCGCTCTTTTATCTGATCTTCTCTTAAAGAGATTTTCTTAACTCCCTTCTAAGCTTCTGTACACACTGAGGAACAATCTTACTTTCACTCTCTTCAATCGAAACTACGAGTCACTTAGGGGTGAATGAAGGATGGTCGACGCCTACGTATGTACATACACACATACACGTGTGTACGTTGGTTCATTCATGTATCTTGTGCCGTGTGAACTCTTACTCCTCTGTAATCATATAAGCACGTGCGACATGGATGGTGAGACACACGTACAGCGACTGTTCCATGGTACATGGGACACGCTTGCATCGACTAACTGTTATTATTGACACGAGAATAGATCAGGGGTGAATAGGTTGACAAACGGGGATGAACGTTGGTAGTCACGTGTCTGGAAGTGACGCGTATGCTCTTATCAATCGATTCTCTTGATTGCACTCTATTCTTTATATTACGTTTGATTCTCACAATGGTTTTCCTAATTTCAACAACGAACAACAAAGATAGTTAATAGCGTGATAGAACCGTCTTTGGATAGATAGATATTATGTTTCGATTATTCTTAGTTGAGTTTTGAATTTCATATTGAAACGTGTAAAGTGCGTGAATACAATTAGAGACGATACCTAAATAGAGCTTTGTTTCACCTCTTCGATGTTGTAACAGCCGCTTCGCTTTGGGTAGCTTGCATATCCTTGCATATATCATGCGCATTACGTATTTTTGCATATTTAAATTTCCAATAAAAATATAAATATTCGCAGTCGAGAATTTTATATTAGGAGTATAATATCTTCGTGTAATAACTATGGAATTTTCTGTTCGATATATTCACAATTTTTAGAATCATAGGAAATTTTAACGTACAAGTCAAATTTTTAAGTTTAATAACTTTTTATTAAGCATTATTATAAATTTTACGTTAACGTTAATATGTATACATTGCAAAATCGAAATTGTCGTAAGACCGTAACGTAACAATCAATTTTACATAGAAGTAACATGTTTAAATAAATATTTAAGACAACATATTCCACGTTAAACATTGAATTTAGGATACGCCCTGAAGGTCTTGGATATTTATTTAAGTGTATGTTTCTACATAAAATTTGTTCTTATGCTATGGTTTTATAGCAAATTTGATCTTGCAATATCCACCGTACATTAGCATTAAAATAACACGAAGATTTCAAAATATCGTAAAATCTGTAATAATTTTTAATAGATTTTATAAATTACAAAAACGATAAATTTTTTCTTCGCAAATACGATTATAATTATAATTAACTCTACATATCATTTAGAATGCTTGATTTGAATTTACAATTATTAAATATATTTAACTACCTTCGAACTGTTACATGGAGGCATGGCATTGGTCGAAATTGTTTTGATCGCATATCAATGCAGATAGCAAAATAAACCAAAAGGGGATTGAAAGTCAGAGAGCCGATTGAATGTGAAATCAAGAGTTAGAATTGTCTAGAAACGTGTATATGTATGGATGTGATGTATGAGTATGCATATTCACATACGGACTACGACTAAATTCCATTTCATCGGAAACAACTATGTACATACGTGTTTGTAAAATATTGAAAATTCTTAAGTGAGAGTATAACATTACAAATATTTGTTTATATACATATGTAAAACAAGCTTTTTATTTTTAAGATGATGTATTTATTCTATAATTTCACATTTCTCGATATCGCAGCAAAGTATCGGTTTATCCCATGAAAAAGATTACGTAAAATTTATTCCTCATAATTAAATTTAATAAGAAACGAAAATTAAATGCAATAACGTTAAATATAAATTTCTGATACTCTTACATCCATGTAGTAATGTTCCTATAACCTGCCAATGAACTTTTCTTCAATTTTCTTCATGATCTACTTACAAAGGGCTATTTATTCGATACAGTATTTTTCCTTTGGCCTACATCTTTTCGATATTGTAATATAGCACAGAGGTTAGCTCTCGGACTTAATTTGTTTACGTTGTAAGAATATAAATAATGCCCCGCATTAACCTTGAAAGTTATCGTTTTTATCTATAATACCAAATCTCGTAAAGAAATAGATAAAATGTACGATAATCTGTAATATCCTTGATTGTATTAAAACACTGAACTATTACTATACTTATATCCTATTTCTAATAAATATTGAGAAACGTATACATATATGTTATTTTTATAAAATAATATTCTTCCGTTTATTAATACGATAATCTAATTAACACGTTTGCTTTAATAACGTTTATTAATAAGATTCCATTCCTTCGTTTATTAAGACGATATAATGTAAAAAGGGAAATACCTATACTTGTTCTAGGTTATAGGAAATAGGTATTTAACATTTTATTATTTTAGACAACAACATTCGCGCGAAAGTTATACAGCATAGTGTTAGAAAGTTAATTGACCCAAAGAAAAAAAATGATTATTAAGACAAACAAATAAAATAACCAATATTCACGAATGACTATAGTTTGTGAATTATTAGAAAATGAAATATAAAAAAAAAAAAAAAAGAAACATGAGATACGAGAAACAATATTCTAGATATATATTAAAGAAATGTTACGAACTATACCACCTAACATAAAGTAGGCTAAAATGACAAAGGAAATCTCTAGAAAGGGTAAACGATAAAACCGCAAATATTTATTACTGATATAAGGGTAACTGAACCTCGCTATCTCAGCATAAAAATTCATCCACCTCTGAAACATCGAAACAAACTGCAAGTCCAATGCTGGAGTTGTAATCAAGTCTAGATGGTTCGTACTGATTGACAATTTTCCATGACCTCTTCACCCTCCAATACCCTTTTCTACCATCACCACTCCTCACACTATCCATCACTTCAATACCCCTCTTTTGAAATCGCGTTTCGTTTCTGTTGCATATAAAGCCGCGTTCGTACTGATTATTACGGATATGCGAAAATTGTTATTCGGATTAATCAGAATTGTGCAGCTTCGTTCGAATCGATGTTAATCGAATAAACGAAGTCCATACAGCAGTTAAGGGAATTACTTACGCTGAAAACGATGGAATATTTTAAAAGCCCGTTCGGTAAACGAAAGGCAATAAACAAATTGATCAGAAACAGGTTCTGCAAGCCCTTGAAATAAATATCGAAAGTAATTGAAAATAAACAAAGTTAATAGAGTTCAATTTGTAGGCCAAAGAGTGTATACGTATAAGCAAATGTATTTATTTTTTAATAGATTTCACTTTTAAAAACTACGTACATAATTTTTACTTCGATAATTCTCTAGAATACCATTGTTGCGTTATATATCGTCGTCTTAATGTCATAAAAATGTACACTCGTTTAAAAAAATAGTTGTGCTATTTAAAGTAGAAGAAAAGTTAGTTTCAACGTAGCAAGCATCAGTCAGGAACGATCGATGAAAAATTTTGTAATTAGAAGAATATCTATGAGATACCTAATATTGATTACACTTGACTTCCTTTATAATGAATTTATCGAAAATGAAAATGTAAAGGCAGAACGATAGGGTCTGGAAGCGGCTTAATGGAGTCAAGTGCTGGACGAGAAAGAACGAATAAAAAAGAAAAAGACGCGCTATGTCATCTGAAAATTGGAATATTCGTTTGCTCGATGGCAACCCCGCTTACTACGTTCGTTTATATTCGTTTAGAGATTGGTGTACAATCGGACGTTTCATGTTCTGAAGAGAAGATTAAATATGACGAAATTAATTAACGGTGGCGTCCATTTTTATACGACATATCGAAAACAGGTAGTCTCTTGATTTGATACGAAACTAAATTAAATTACAAGAAATTACTAACGAGAGAGAGAGAGAGAGAGAGAGAGAGAAGGGACAGAAGTTGGAATTTGTTTTTCGACAAATTCTTACAAGTATCTTAACTCCTTATCGTTCAAAAATTTTCAATATAAATTGTTGCGAAAGAACGGAATATTTATGTTACTTTTTATTAATCGCTTTTCATCCTACTATAATAGAAATATTTTATACACGTATTTCGTATTCGGAGCCATTGATAGAACTGCGAATCGACGAGTGTAAATACGACGTGTTTTTACAGCCCTTCGAAGTTTGCCACCTTAGACACAAGTGAGCTCTTGAGTAACAATAGCGTCAAACAATGGCCACTCGGATTAAGATGTAAATTAGTTCATAAGTCACAACATTATGCAATTGTCAGCCGCCACGAAATACCCATTGTTATGCCAATAAACTTCAAAGATTCGAGCATTAAATTACAAGTCGGAAAGGCTTTCCACTTTTATCGACATTTCTAGACGTTATGGTACGAGCTTAATTTCCTACAATAATCATGGGTGTATGCGAAGTTGTTATTGAATTACTTTCTTCGTGAAGCAACCTTATTACTCTCATAAGCTTAATGGCCTAAATGAAAGAATGTCGTTTTATTATACGCCACGACATACTCTAAAGTTATGAAATATTCCAAACGTCTTGCTAAATAATTCGTAACAGTTTCGTTATTCCAGAAGAAACTGAGAAGCATTTTTTATTAACATATTTTCTCTAACTATATTATCAATTTGTCACAAAACTAAAAATATTAACGAAAAAGGTTATTTATATCCATAGACTAGTTATATAATCAAAAATTTCGTTTATTGTTAATTTGTTATTTAACTATGATACTGATACGATTATGTATCAGAACGATTGTTTGAAAAATGTAAAGGTAAAAATTAAAATATCATCTTTTTCAAAGGCCATATCTATGTATAGTGGAACAGAATTATTATTATTAGGATCCATAAATGACACGTTTTTGCTGCATTAGCTCACTGCTCGCCTATTTACTAAATCCAATAAGTTAGAAAAAGAATCGGTAATGAGTTCTTTCCATTATGTTACTTTTACGTTTCAGTTTCGTAATAACGTATAACTTCTGATTCTTGTAATTCTGTTGCTGAAAGCTTCCGGCAAATAATTCCGCATTCATTAAGGAGATATTATTTTAACATGCATATACGCGACGCCAGCGATTTACCAGTTAATTCATGGAAATAAAGTGGGAACTTTAGCGTTCATTATTTTCCTTTCGGGTCAAGGTGGAAACGAGCGCAGAGCTCAGTGTTATTGCTTCTGTGTCCCTGGACCCATAACTATATCACCTTGAGCGTCGCTATCCGCAAACAATTAGCATAAAGATAATAACACCGTGGGGAAGCTAACGACAAATATTTCCTTATAAAAAGAAGCAAAAATTCAAAAGGTTTTAAATAAAGATACGCTTAAATGTACCTACTACTGAAAATTTGAATGAAAAGGGGGCGTACATTCATGTTGTTGAATAATATGTATGTACTATAAATAGTTGCACCGTTCAATCGATTATATCTATGCTCCTAAGAACGCTTTAGAAAATTTACAACATGCAAGTCGAAAAGATGAAAATAATCGGAGGAAATATTTTTACTCTTCAATAATTTTACAAATGTTATCATTATCTGAAATATGATATTATTTATCTTTATCGTCCCTATGATTGAAAAACTTCTTAACCTTCTATACGGTATATACAGCGTATAACGAATCAGACTCTAATAATCTGACCTTGTTTCCAAAAAGACCGTATTATACCTGAAATTAATGAACATATTAATTCATATAGCGAATAACGAAGGTACTCGAACGGCGTGATAGAAAATAATTCGTCATGTAGAAATTGTACAATGGATTGCGATTTGTTGAAACAACTTATATTTATACTACCATATGTACATAAAATTTGTAAAAAAATTCTGCAACACATAAACAATATTTATTACAATTAATTGTGAATACAAAGAACACGTAGCAAAAGGTTTCGAGCGCTGTGCTTTAAGAGTTCGTAATTTATAAGCATGTACGTATTTACTTAAAAAGGCCTGACTATGAACAAATAGTTTTCTCAATGCTTCTAACAATACCTACTCGAGAGCAAATGGAAACGAAAAGTTAACGTCTGTAGTCGGGAATGCTGAATGGGAAGAAATTGGAAACAAGTAAACTGGAATGAAAAATTATTATTAGATTACACACGGAAGGAAAATTGCATAGAGCAATCGTAGCTTTTCTATACAGAATTAAACGAACGATTCACTACATGATAAAAGTGTATAATACTGACAGAAATATTGTAAATAAATCACGATCCGAGCGTCGAAAGAAATTAGCTCTAAGAAGACAAATTAGTTCTTCGTGAGGTAACGAAAAATTCTTTTATAATATTTACATCGAGATTGGCATCGATGATTGTTGCAAGTTTTAACAAAGAAGTATTCGCGCAGTTACGCCAAAGAATTTTATTGAAAAATAATATTGCCATTGGTTCGATAAAATAACGATAGAATAAAAAGTTTAAGCAATTTGCGATTTTAGTTTATTAATATAGCCCCATTTTGTCAACACTTAATGATCAAACATCAAGTCTTTTTTGTTAGCCGACTAAATGTATGTCACTGTAACACTGATACGCATTGAATTTTTTGCTGCGTTGATAGCAAAGGTCACGTGTCGATATCTTTGACACATAATAAAACAGTAACGTACTTACTTGCATTTAATGTTTTTCATACATCTTCTACACGTGTGTAAAGTTTAACGTTCGGGTCGTAATTCTACATATAATATACATATATGTGCATCGTATAATTTCGTATATTTTAATCGCCTTGTCTAATGCAAACATTTCATGTGTTTGTAATCTCTGCTCGAATCTATTGTAATAAATTTCACCTTATTCATATACTGCATTATAAATGCTGAAATTCATTTTTCTATTCTTGAATTTATTAGATTTTGTTTATAGTTAACGTTATTTTAACGTTCGCCGTTGGTGAAATAATGTTTGAATAAAAATGATAAAAATAAATTTGGCACGGCACTGCAATACGTTAAATACAACATCGTACAATCATCGAATAGTTTCAGTTTGAACTGGCAACGTTTGCAAGCTCGTTCATTCATCGATTTTGGTGACTTTGGTTTTTGTATACGTAATTCCAGTTTCCTTCGCTCAATCTCCTGCCATGCTGTCGTTGTATAGAGCAATTATAATATGTATGTATGCAGGTTTACGTATCAAATACATGTATTTCACGATTTTCATGCTATAAGAGCCATAATTACCCAGTATAACATAATGAATACACATAATTAAAAGTATTGTAACTAACAGTCGACATTACTGCCATTCATCTTTAAAGTGCCATTTAAATATGAAACATAGAAAGCGTAACTGTCGGTATAACAAGTATAATGTAGTAAATATATGTCTCTGTTAATATTTTATTCTAACAATCAGTACCACCACCATTCTCTCGCTTCAAAGTTTCATTCTCAATAGAGATAAATATAGCAATACAATTTACATGAAAATGTGGTATATTTAGTACTTGTAGTTGTCACGGTGTACACTTATGCACGTCCAGAAAATCAACCGTCTTGTAGTTGCGATCATTGCGATAACGAAGTAAAAACTGATGTAAAGGAGGAAAATGAAAATGTATTATCGACGACGAAATTGTTATATAAAGAAGACAGCGATGGCGATGGCAATCGTACTATTTGCGCTCGAAGTCGCGATTTCAATGACCGTACCTTCCCAAGCGTTTGTCATATGTTATGTTACAATCGATGTCTCGTACTGCGACTTTCTACTGTCACAGTAAGTGACACGAAGAAATATGTCGTGCTTGCATATAGAAACAGTAAGTAATAATAATGAATCACTCAGTACGTAATTTGATCAATGTGTTTTATCGATCCATAGATTACTACAAACTACGGGACGGTGAATGCTGAAGGGTTCCATGGAACTACGCTGTGACGTCATGACGTTAATTGGCAGTACCACGAGGTTAGTAAATTCTTCGCAGTTTAGTAAGCGTCGATATGTAAACAATTTTGTACTTGAAATTACCATATGTATACTTTATACAAAAAATAATAGATATATTTGAATGTGAATACTAAATAAATTAAAAGTAAAACGACGAAACATGTATTGCCTATGTTACGAACGATTACCGGGAATGTAATATTGTAACTCGAATAGCAATATTCTTTGATTATTGTACAATAAGTAGTAAGAAAAAAGTTATACGTATACGAGATTATAGCGAATAATATATTTTAGGTAAATGATATTTTTAACTGGCAATGACCAAAATATTTTATCCTTTTCTTTAAATATTTTGATATATAAAAATTACCTGTTACACTTAGTAATTTTTATCCATAATATATGAGTATACTGTTATACAAGATAGTGTTAACACATGCACATTATACACCCATAAATATATATTAGTATTGACAAATATTCTATGTGAGCTTAATTTTGTATAATATAGATTAAAAATTATTCCATGTTAATAAACAGATGGTACATGGTTTTTTCACGTTTTACCAGTTTAACGATATTGCCTCGTCTCATTTATATACAGTAGTTTTACCAAAGAAACTAAAATTAATGCGTAGATACACAGAGTGTTCCATTTCAGCCTATTATTGCAAATATTTCGAAAAATATATTATACGTATAATAACGCAAAACATCTTTTTCCATTCAACATATTTTCTGAAATATTTATATATTATATTTTTATATATATTCTAACAGAAAGTATTTATTACATTAGATGTATTGTACATTATTTAAAATATATAGATTATATGTTACATATCTCTCAGAAAGAAACACAGCTTGTCTCAAAAGGTAGAACATAGTTCCTGAATCGGTCGCTATGGTGCGTTTTGAACGACCGTCTATTCTCGCTTATGAAAACAAAATGTAGCTATAGTAAATACCATGGAACGCAACAAGAAAGCATACTTACCTGGCGTAGAGATTACCATGATCAAGAAGGTGGTTTCTCCAGGGTGAGGCTCTTCCATTGCACTACGGTTGAGCTGACCTCTGCGAATACCCCTAATGTGGGTATCTCGGACGTACAATTTTTGATAGTCGGGACTGCGTTCGCGCTATCCCGGATAATTAATTTTTAAAATTAATAAACTTTTAGGTCTTTATACAATTCCTTACAATAATTTCTTGCAAACGAGATTTACGGGAAGTGTAAGTTATCTTTCTCGAAGTTGCATAATTTACTAACCTATAGTTGAAAATTGAATTGAAAGGGGAGGCCAGGCTAGTATGAAAGTAGTGTGTATTCTAGCTGTGTATATAAATATTACTGTTTGTGTAATAAAAAGTAGTCAAATTTCTATCGTGTACGCAAAATATACTCTTATCTTTAAAGTTGCAGTTAATTCGTAGATAACTTTTGGAGAAATATTTACAAAGTAATTTAATAGTAAAATTAAATTAAGTATAACACGTTAACAACTAATGAGTTAAAATATCGTTCAGAAAGTTCAAAAGTACCAATATTAGTAATGTATAAAACCACGCTATATCGCACATACAAATCATTAAATTCTTTTTAATTATTAAATATATATTTTCTCTGAATCTTCAGCGTGCTTTATTTACCGTTTTCTTTCAGTCAAGTAGCATTATCATTATTTTTTTTTGGCACATATGTAGGTCCTACAATATCATAAAATTTAAAATTACGACCTACGAATTAATTTGTTAATACGTATGTAGGAATATGTAATTTATATTAAACATAGAAATTTAAAGATATACAAAGTCGAAATTTACAACCACATTTTGAGAGAGTACGTAAAAATTGAGAATTATTATGTATAGATAGTCTTATAGATGGTTCCAAGTCGGATCAGCCTTTTAGTTCCAAAAATTGCCGTTATGCAGTGCTAGCTACGCGTACGGTTTCTCGCAGTTACGTTCGGACTGTATGGGCATAAGTAACTCGAAAAACGGGTCGAAAGCATACTTACCTGGCGTAGAGGTTACCGTGATCAAGAAGGCGGTTCCTCCAGGGTGAGGCTCTTCCATTGCACTACGGTTGAGCTGACCTCTGCGAATACCCCTAATGTGGGTATCTCGGACGTACAATTTTTGGTAGTCGGGACTGCGTTCGCGCTATCCCGGATAATATTATTGAGAAAAATAATCTTTTTGTACAGTTGTAAAAACTCGTAGATTGTGGAATAAGAAATTTTCACTTACTCTTCTCTACTGGAGTTTATTTAAGAATATTCTACTTTTCGCTACTAAATTGTGATGTGGAAGTTCAAATTAAAATCTGTAACCAACTTCAGTGAACAAAATATACTTTTACCAATAAAGACAAATTTGGAAAAGTCATATGAATAACAGTTATAGTTTTTATTACACAATTATTCAGTAGTAGAAGTTTATCTATTCATATTTATTCTATGAAATAAGTTTAATTCTTTTTTTTTTGTAAAGTAGCATGAACGTTCATTAGTTGTTACTCTGTTAGTAATTGTTTTTTTGTTGTTTAACAACATTTATTTCACTTTTATCTTCTTCAACCCTTTTTAGTTACTATGCGTATATACGCATTAGAAAGACGATAGAAAAATACAAAGAAAACTATAAATGCTGGCTTTAGAAGAGGCAGCTCTCACTCTCCTGAGTAACCTCTAAAAGAATTTAGCCGTCGCTCATAGGTTATTAAAAATTATTAATAAAAATCTGTCGTTGCTACTGCAGTGAATCCTACTTATAATTGTGCGCCCCTATTATAGGTGTATATTAGATTAATTCTTAACGAAACATATTCAAACTCTGTTTTCTCGAAAATTACGCATCTTTAAACGGAAAAACTTTATCCTTTACCTATTCTCGCTCGTGGAATAAGCACCTGCCGATTGTTTACTCATATACGATCGATGATATTAGTCAAGTTTAAATACTCGATAAATTTTCAAGCTCTATTTTCTTGAAAACTATGACTGGAATAAAAAAAGGTATTCTATATTATCCTCTTACTTTTTTCTTATAAGGAATTGCCTCATGTTTGCCGATATCCTTGTGCCTGTATCGTGAATTACGTAGCTTTAAGCAACTCGGAGAAGGATATAAAATCATTTTCAATTTTACGATGGTTTGGAATTACATCTTTAACCGTAGATCCAAAGTTAACGATAAACGTCGTTCGATGTCGATGAAAACAAAAATTCTTATTTTTCGGGTTGACTCGGAATTCACTTTGAACGAGTAGTTCGTCGCTGATAACCATCGGTAAGCTGGCGTTGTTTTGAAACGACACAAACAAAAAGTTTTTTCTAAATGTAAAGATGGTTATTGCGAGAAACAAAGTTATTCCAGGATTAAAGTTGTTACGTTGCACTGCCATTTGGCTTGAGCTGATTTATATAAATATTTCTGACATGGATATCTCGTATAATGTACAATATTTGGATTTTATCGTTAAAAGTCACATTTTAAATAAGCAATTTACATACATAAGATGGGTAGAATCTTACAATATACATATTACAGTAAGTTTTATTATTATTTATTATAAGTAGTATTGTTATGATAATCGGTTAGTAATGAACTTAATAATCAACCTACGATCATACTGTTTATATGCATTTTTCGTTATACAGTTGTTCATGTCTGTTTTTGGTACTTTCTTGTGTGATTTTACAAGTAATTTGTGACGAGCTTATACGTGAATGTTTTAATTTTCCTTTCCTTATTGAAGTGGTTGCTTTCATTCCTTCTTACGAATATGTATTTAATTCCTTTTGTTTCCGAGAAGCTGCTTTTTGTACTGTATTCTTATAATTCTTTGTTTTACGATTCTGTTAGAACTAGGATATTTTCTTTACATACGTAAGTAACTTATTTAATATTTCAATGTTGTATAGCGTTGTAAGCAGGATCATATAACGAAACTATGAAATTGAAAGAAGAAATAATCGAGAACGTTCGATCGACTCAAACAACGAAGATTCTTCCCGTGAAAAATTTTATTTATTATTTCACAAAATTGTACATCATATGTTTGTTACATATTAAAAATAGAAGTAAAAATTTAAAAGAGTTTCTAAGTATAAGTCTGCGTGAGTATCACAAATAACAGCTTCGCAACTCTATGTTCGTAGTTCTAAAAAATATAAATAGTAGGATCTATTTTTGAAATCGAATGTTTCAGTTATATGTTCTTAGCTTTTTATATTTCGTGTCTCGTAATCATTATCTCATTCAAACTACTTACCGGTCTAATAATGTTCTATAATTACTATGCCAATATACAAAGTGATTAAACATTACCTTCGTGTCTGGTTTTCGTACACAACATCCGAACACGTGCATATGCCTAATAATAATTCCACATTCAAATGAACATTTTGAATGTTAATTCACGTATTTGTGCCAACAATAATAGCGACCCAAATTATAGACAGCAGAGTACAACTTCCAAGAAATTCATACTCCATAGCTTGTAATGCGACATGCAGTCGAAGGAAATTAGTCGAAATAATTTTAAAAGTTTTCCGCTACTTGGAGAGCTTGAACGAAGTTTAGTTCGATTAAAAAAAGAGGAATATATCATATTTTATTTATGAAGTGTATTTGCACTCTGTGTATTTTTAACAAAGCTGCGGTAATTTTATCGAAATTCATTGTTTCGTTTTCATTCTACACAAAAGTCAAATTTGTTACAATTATATAAAAATGTTTCGTTCGAACATTTAATTTTATAAATAAATGCCAATATTTTCATTTTCAAATAAATTCTGTACATGTATAATAAAAACATTATAATAATTTATAACAAGTCTATTAACATATATTACACAAAGAAAGTTAATTAAATCTAATGTTCAAAGTAAAGTTGAATTTTGCCTGGTACTTGTCATCGATAATTGTTTCTTCAGATTATGTTAAAGACTGCACCGGATAGTTGCACGAGTCATAAGGTCGAATTACACGTTAGTTCCAAATATCACCGTTACGTAGTGCTAGCTGTGAACATAATTTCTCGCAGTTGTAGTTACACCCTATGGATTTAAGTGACTGGAAGAGCCGGAAGAAAGCATACTTACCTGGCGTAGAGGCT
Organism: Bombus pascuorum; assembly: GCF_905332965.1. NCBI lineage: Eukaryota > Metazoa > Arthropoda > Insecta > Hymenoptera > Apidae > Bombus > Bombus pascuorum. Next base: position 558,436 of record NC_083488.1, on the reverse strand, counting down.
ACCGTGATCATGAAGGCGGTTCCTCCAGGGTGAGGCTCTTCCATTGCACTACGGTCGAGCTGACCTCTGCGAATACCCCTAATGTGGGTATCTCGGACGTACAATTTTTGGTAGTCGGGACTGCGTTCGCGCTATCCCGGATAATTAATTTTCAAAAATAGATTTGATTTAGCAGACTTTGTTCAGTTTCTTGTTTATATAACAAGAGAGACTATTCTTCGTGAGTCGCAAAGTAGTTGTGTTCGTAAAATGTGTTATGGGTGTGTATATGGATCTTAGAAATAACATATTGTAATAATGGAAAAATAGCTTACGTGTCCCTTCTTACATTCTGTATATTATGACAAAATGACATTCGTTTTGTATGATTTCTAAATTATGAGATATTATAGCTTCGACGTATACATAGAAACAAAATTTGGAAATTCCTTTCCGAACATAAATTTTTAATTACAGACTTCTCACGCTGAAAATTTAAAGATAGGAATTTTTATAACAAGATCGTTCAATCCCAATGCGATTACAATATCCGAATAACTCCAAAGATACAATAAACGAACAGAATTAAGGATATGTATATAGACGTAAAATTTCGTGAGTTGCGACTTGCTTATAAGGAAGGATTGGATTAATACGATCGTTCGTATAACAATTATGTAATCATCGACTTGTGATTAAACTGCGATGTAACCTGTAACAAGTATTTAGACTTCTCATTAGGAAGATAATTAGAAGGGGGTACGAAACGTAAGATCACAGTGTAAAGCACAGGTGGCAGTCTCTAGTTAAACGATATGGGAAGCACATGGCCCGTTTAAGCATCCGTGTGAGGGGCTGTCGGACGTTTCCGTATGTCGGCCGCTCGAAACGTGTTGGAAGTTAACAGGCCAGCTGGTCTGGTTTAGTGGTGGTTGATGCAGGTACGGTTTGGATAGCGGCACGAAGGAAAGGAATTAAACAGACGCAGAGTCCTCGCAAATTGAGTTGAACGGGCCCGGAATTTAAACATTCAAATTAACCTATTTAGCAAGTCAAAGGGGCTAATGCGTGCTCGTTGATTTTGCATGCTCTCAGATTCTAATATTCAATCGATATTGCCGCATCTTTTCTTCCTTTTCCACTTTTATATTTTTTGCCCTCGTACTATGTAATTTCGGCGCAGAATTATCGTTTCGCTCGTGTTTTCGACCCGTTTCCTTTCGGATCGTGTACCAAAATAAATATAATATTGTTTTCATCGAATAGATTTCCCGAACGTTGAATGTTCGTTTAGTTTGAATTAGAATTTCTATCGAAATTTGAATCGAATTTTGGATCGAAATTTTTCGGATTATTTTAGATTTTATCTCTATTTTTACCTATAATTTTCGTCGTTTATGTATTATTTTCACCAAAATATGTTATCGCTATCGCTTTTGCATTTAGTTTTACTTATTGCTAGAGATATAAAATTATATTTACTTAATTCTTCAAATATAGCTCTCGCGAATAGACAGCGAAACGAAAACTTTATTAAACCCGGTTGTTGGTAATCAGCGATATTAAAATTTTAATCAGCTTCGCTTGAGCTTTTGTATTTATTTAAAAACATGAAATATCGTCCTGTATTATCTGTTTTATGATTACGAATAATTAATACGAGTAATTATAGTTGAGTTTATGCTATATTCTTTCCTACGAACTAAATATTTCTGTTTATATGGCAGGTTTGCGCTCATCGACACGTATCGCGTCTATCATTTTGTTATTTTGCTCGCGATCGGACGGCACGATACGAAGACATAAAATTAATTTGCAATTATTTGTTGAAATTAATTTTTAAATTCAGTTATGTTATCTGTATAATTGTAGGTTGCTTTATGCATACATAAATAATTATTCCAATTAAACGGGTACTTTTTACGCCTTTCTTCTCCTGATTTCCAGGAGGAGGGTTATTAGTCAATTAATCTCCAAGATGACAAATAAAATTGCGCCGAGGAGACCGCGGCTTGATAACGCGTGGCAAAATGCAAGGCTATTAAACTTTAGTATTTCTAGAATCGAGGAAGGGGTAGACCGCCTCAGGACGAGCAGAGCATCTCGATGCGATACGCTATGAACCGTTCGAAAGAAATGGTGCTATTAGCGGAATAAAGCATTTTCTTTAAAAGTTTCTTTCTATGGAATCATAATAACGGTCTAAGAAAAATTTCGTCCATTCGACGAATACCCATCGAGTTACTTCGTTACCGCTCCGTAGAAAACAATCGTAATATAAACGACCAGATAATTCGATACTTGTCAAGTTTTAACAACTCGATCGAATCGTCCGAATTACGATCTTTTTAGGAATTACCGAACATTTTGAAAGAAAACGTGGTATGAATTAAGAAAGTTGGAAAACGCATTTTTGCGTGATTTTAATCTTTGTTATCGAAAGGATACAAAGGAGATCTGATGTTTCAATACGTTTTTGTCTTTAAAAGAGATCGATTTAACGGAAAAAGTTACTATTTTTTATCTTTAAACGTTCCATTATCTACGATCCATTATCTTTGTACAATAAATTATCTACAAATATCAACTACGATATTGTCTATGACGACTTATGCCGCGTCATTAATATTAATTAAAGAGGAACCAATTAAATGGGAATGACGATCGAACGCATCGATCAAAATGATCGTTTGTATCTAATAATATTTGCACCGAATTAACATTGGTTTGATTATACGTTTTATGTATCCGCATGGCTATGTCAGCATCACTATACATAGCCATACAGTGTACTTATAAATATGTAAATAACTTCAAAGGGGATGTCACCGGTAGCTTCGTACGAAGCCAATAAAACTATGTAGAGCAGGATCCAATAAAATCCGTACTTCTGAAACACACGTATGTCTGCTCTAGCTGGTTTCAAGTAGTAGTTACGAAATTTCCATAGTTGATCGGTGCCTTTGAGAAATCAAGAAATAAAGACGTCAGGCTACAGTTTGAACGAAAGAAAAGGGAACCGGTGAAACGTATCACGGAATATACGTTACTTGTATATTTACATACATGTCTGGTGCGCTTCCTCCTCTTTCATAAGAGTGTAAACAGTAACTTATTTGGCCACTCGGATACCTTGTTCCGTCTATTCGATCTCTCGTTAATGCTATTTTTATCGGAGTCACGGCGAATGTTAATATTTAACGTCACCGTTAAGATAATAAATATTTACGAGCTAAGCGATAGTATTTCGCTCGCGAAAGTATCTAACGCGTAGGAAAATTTTAAACATATAGGTACGTATATTGTATACCCTTTGTACAGTCGCATATAACAGCACAACGGAAAAAGTAAGTCGAAACAAAGGAAGAACGTTTCTTCGCCCGAAACTTAGTTTTCGATAAAATCGTTTCGAGTTTGAAAATTTCTCAAGCAAAAATAGTCGACTTTACTTGAACGGGCGTTGTTACAGTGAAATTTCAAAATCTTCCGTATAACGCTCTCGTGAGTCATCGTAGATACAAATACGTATGTAACTTTAATCGAAAGTAATGGAAAAGTGCAAATACGTATCTACTATTTTGATACATATCTTGTATACAGAGATTTCTGCGAGGAAGAAGAAATAACAAAGATTACCAAAAGATATTTTCATTTTTTAAATAATATTTTATTAAATTTTTGTGTGTGTTTGGATCCTTTATCGCGCAACAGAGAATCACGAAAGAATTGAATTTATGTGGTTGGTCCCTCTGGTTACCAATTATTCGTTTCTTGGTGTTTGCTGGATTAACTGTTGGTGCTTCTATTACCTAAGATATCGCAAAAGATATAAATTCAACCCCCGCAATTCTAAAGACTGTTTTCACCCTTTCTGCTAGGTCGATGAGCCAATATTTTTCCGAGAATTATTTTCTATATACGTATCATTGAAAATGGCATCTGTGGGCTCTACGTTCTTTCGTTAGCAGTGGAATATTATATATGATTCGAGTAAGTGATAAATTTGTAATGATTTTTTAATTTTAGATTATTCCATTCAAATTACTCGGCAATCAACTAGTCACTGGGTTATTTATTACCATACTAAAGCGAGAATTTTATTTGCAATTTATTCGTTGCGATAAAAATAAGAACGGAGGAATAGGTATTTGAGATGCAAAGGTATTTTGAAATTAAAATTTTATGTTTATAAGAAAAATAAAAGGAACGATAACTTAAATAATTATAGAATAACGATGGCGATATAAATTAATAATAAAATTCCAGATTCTTTTCTTTTCATTCCATACACTTATAGTCTTAAGGTATTGGTTAGTGCTATTATAAAGCAAACCTTTGAAATATCTTCGATTCATAAATGGAATGTGTGGCTCGTGGTCTATCGAATCGCATTTCTTCGATAGTTTCCTGAGACGAATAATGCAAGGTAAAGGAAATAAATTCGATATCATTCGTTCACTTATAGATTTTTTATGTGTATAGATTGTGTAATAAATCTTACTTCTCTTCGATCCCTTGTGCAAAATGTTAAAAAATAAAATCACGTTTAAGTCATGAAATATAGAAAAAGAGGAGAGATATATTTTTTGAAACGTATCGATGAAAGAAATCCGAGTGAAAATAATAAAAGGTAAAAAATTGTCATTAATATGGATAAAACGTCGTCTTAAGATACCAAATTTTGTTTCACTCGTCGTAAGCGTTACTGGTCTAGCGTGTTTTCTTTTATTTAAATGTAAAATTACAAACTGACGTACGAACGTTATTAAATATTTTTTTTACTTTATTCTCTTTTATAAACTCGTAATGTCATTCTTAACATTCTGTATAACGTTATTCGCATTATCTTCTCCCATGGAAACGCATTTAGTTTCTATATTCAAAAACCAAATGCGGTTATAACGAAAATGAACTGTAAGTTCTATCAACGGAGGTTCCACTCGTCGGTATATTCATATTCGTGATTAAAGCATCGGTGTGTTCTTCAAAGCGAGCCCTCTATTATCGGATGGTCTAACTTACGATAACGATTATTCGGTCAAAACAAAACTCATACACGACCGTATTACTACCGTGGCAATTACTTTTCTACCGCTTTAAACGCAGTGCAACTAATCAGAATTTGTCAAATAATATTTTCGCGCGCGGCATCGCCACGGATTCATAACGAGTAACGCGAAAATATAGGAAGGGAAAACAGTGACCTGTTTTTCGGTCTATCGAGACTCGAATAATATTACTCGTGCAGGCACGATCGTCGGAGAGCGCCGGAGGAACCGGGTAAAATGTAGCCGTTTCCAGTCGTGTCGGAGGGAGTTACGAAATTGTAATTCCGTAGCTTTCAAGTGGTCGTTCTGCGGCGATCGTTATCGATTCGATTATTCGACGGCTGTTTTCACCGTGTTATCGGCACGAGGCAGGGCGCGAAACTCGGGGATGAAACGCGAAAAACAAGTTAGGTGGTTGGTAGCTCACGGAAGGGGACATCTCTTCTCCGCACGCCGGCGCCCTTTCTCCAAAGGATTTTGAGTAAACAAGACCAGCCAAACTAAACTCGCCTGGCGTTACTCCTTCTTACTCTCGTCGCTTACATATCGCGTTTTCCCCATGCTGCTTCCCCTTTAAAGGGGCGAGCTATCGTTTGTCTGACTCGTCCGTCGACTAACTAAGAGCGCATAGAAACTCTGCCAGAATCGTTTCTGACTGATGCCGAATGATCGCTCAACCGTTTTTACTCCTCATTGTTCCGATAACACTACCGTCTACCGCCATCCTCGCCTAACCCTCCTCCTATTATGCAAGGATCGCTGCAAACGAACGACTCCAACCTACGATATAGTCACGCGCTACATTTTTGTTATACCTTCGATAGTCAGAGAAACGATTATACGCGTACAACGTGTACATTGAAACAAATACACCGTGTAATGTTGCACGCGCAAAGTTGTTATTTAACGCGCTGCGATTTCCTTTAGCGTGCGATCGAATGAAATTTCTGCAAATCAAGAGTATCGAGTTTCAAAGTCTTTTCGATTTCTTTTCAATGGAAATTCTTTGAGATTACTTTAATTTCCGTTCTTATACAAGTAGCGCGGTATCCAGCATCGGAATGTAATTTACTTTTTCGATACGTAAAATTCACGAAAGGTTTAGAAATACGTACACGGAACGCGCGCCATACCTATACATTGAAGTTTTGGAATTCGAACGATGTGCCGTTTTAACAGATCTTAGTAACTTAGGTTTTTGTTTTTTCGGCGTATTTTCACAAAGTATATGTTGTATTCCGTTTCAACTTTTAAACAGCGTATCGTAGTAGCTTAAAAATACGTCGTTGCATAAGGTCGAAAAAAAGAAATAAACGCAACGGGCAGTGGAAATAATTGCCAATGAAGTTTCGTTAAAGCCAAGTTCGCCCGTCTACGCGGTAAGGTAAATATTATTTTCAGTCATTCACGAACTAATCTATGTACTATAAGAATATATAGTAAACAAACACTAGGTCGATCGAACTTTATCGTTATCCACTTCCATTATCTATTCCAGTTATTTTTGTCTCTCGTCGTATACATATAAATAACTATATATTACTACGACGATACGTATAAATCCAGTATATAGATTTAATATTTTACCCATACGATAAACATTATTAATAGCTATATAATATGAATTTGATAACGATACACGACACAATATATTTTGTTTTCTTATAGTTGCTTTGTATCGTTTATACCTATATCACCCGTGTTGGAATACGACGATATTTCACGCATAGGCACAATACCCTTACACAGTCACCTAACAGGCATTTGAACAGGACACTTACACAGGTCATACTCGTTACTGTATAGAGAGTGAGGCTCAAAATATTTAAGGATCATGGGTCACTACCTAAGTCTAGTCTAAGAGTAACTGGCCAACGATCAACAATCTCCTTATATACATCAGGTTCTTTCTACCACCGTATAACCTAGATGTAAGTACTGTAAATATGTAAATACTATAATCATTGTAAATAATATAATTTAACACCCCCCTCCCCTTCCCTCTCATCCCCCCCCCCCCCAAAAAAATCCCACAACGCATAAAAGTAATACACCGAGGAGTCCTGTTTTGCGGCCAAGTTTCAGGACAAAATACAACACACACAAGAATACACAAAAATCACGCACCAATGCGACTTAAACCCAAAAAAACAAAAAAATAAACGCAAAAACCGAAAATCCACGACACATATTAGACCATGGCTACGTTGTACCGACGCGTATCGGTACTTTTGCCTAAACACACTATACTCAATTCATTGTTTATTGTGAATCTCAAAAATGTACAAAAAAATCAAATATTGGCTAAATAAACTATTTAAAAAAAAAAAAAAAAAAATACATCAGGTTCTGCAGTTCCGTTTAATAAACATCACCGAATATTATTTCCACTCAAGCATCGTGTCTTCCACAGATTATTAATCTTAACTTCAAGATTAAATTCTAACAATCCGAGTTCAATAAAATCAAACGATACACGATATTACGTAGATTCGTTAATTTCTAAGGAAGAAATGCAATTTACGTTAAAAGAAAAAAGATCCGTTCTATCGCCAATAGTTTCTATGAGATTAGCTTTTCTACCTTACGGAAACCTGTCCATTTGTTGACACGTGCTATTACTAAAAATAATCCGATGAGAAACATGCAGCTCAAACGATAACCGTAATGATATAGAGTCATGAGAAAAGTTAGCGTTCGACGTTACTGCTTTATTCTTCCACGCCGCTCTTTCTTCCATTGTGTGGTTATGCAATCAGGGGCAATAAAGACGCAACTATTTGAAGGAATCATGATTGCCAATTGCCATGGTAAGCTCTAAGGGTACAACGTTAATGTTCGTTTTCCATGAACCAAATAACTCTCGCTTGGAAAGGGGACTGATTGACATAGCGGCTCGTAGCACGAGAGTTACTCCGACAAATCGTAGAAAGCATACGAACGAAAGTATCGTAGAACGGAAGCTTGCCATTGCGTGCATTTGCACGGACTCCTAGCGTTAGTAACTTCCGTTGTTATTGGCCTGATCGTACTTGTGGAAAGAACCTTTCGAGGCAACGATATCGCTTACAATTATGTCTGTAATCACGGTGTCGTTATAAGCTCTTGACACTCGATAAATTCGTTTATTTGGATATACAGCGGATTACGAAAGTATTTCAAAATTTATAGAATATACAACTTTGTTGATGTAATGTCGTAACGATATATTCCGTAGAATCGACGCTTTCTCGGTTCTTCAGTCGACTATCTCTCTTCACCCGATCCTAAATTTCATTGACGCTTCGTTGTACTTCCGTTTTTGTTGTATCGGTTAAAGTCGAGGTATTCTTTACACTAGTAAGGAGTATTAACATAAAGAGGTTGTTATAAAGCGGTAAAACACGCTTCCGTAGTAAGGTCGATGGCCGTAATAACGCACGAAGAAGCAGAAGGCAAACGCGTTGACACCGTTCGATGATCGCGTCGTAAGAACCGTAAGGTTCATCGGTGAAGCAGTAGAAAGGAACAATTTCATAATATCCCCTTTATGACGCGATAAATCATCAGTAGCGATGTCTCGTGAAGTCATTAAAGTTTGATCTCTGCTACATCTTGACACCTTACGGAGTAGCTTTTTTACCGCACACAGAATACGACACCTACAGGTACGATAAAATTTTATCGATTCGCGAGATATCATCGAGTAATTCATAACGTATTTGTAGAAATAGTGAAATTAATCTTTGCTCGATCAATTACCAATCTATATATTCGATCAAATGATATTTCGTTAATATACATCTTTAGTCTTATTTCTGAATTTTTATTTTATTCGATATCGAACAAATTGTCTTACCTGTCTTTCTTCATATTTATTTATTTAAATCGCAAGTTTTACGTCTTTGCGATTATTAATAATTATCTTTGCACGTGGGTTGTTTGCAATTTATTATCTATCAAAGAGCGTTGAATTCCTGAGAACCTGTATATCTTGTGGTAATTCGCAACGATTAAACTTTCTCTTTCTTAAAATTTCCTATTTTCCGTTGTGTAATCTATCGTTACGATGTCGTGTATAGTAGTTGGAAAAGGTGTCGAGGATGAGGTGTTTGATCGTTATTAGACAGTTACATGTATTGTACGTTGGATAGTTTAGCTTACTTAGAGATTAAGTGAAAGTGTATTAGTCTACTGCGTCCGATCTTAAGTCTACTTAATACTACTTGTTCCCAAGTTTAATCATAGTTTTACTCCTGCTTGGTATTTATTGTTACATATACCGCGATTACATACACTATGGTATATATAACAGATGATGATATAAGACGAATAAGACATCGAGGGCAAGGGTGGACCGAGCCACAGTTTTTTTCTGCGAACGTGAGTTTACGATTAATATTCGTTCGTTTCAACAATGTGTATTAATTATAGAGAAGTAGAGATTTAATCTGGAAAAAACATTTTTTTCAAATTGAATCCGGATATGCGCCTATGTAACGCGACGAAATTAGTTGTTGCGTTGAATACTTTTTGCTCATACTTGTTTTACACAAGGAATCGATAGTCTGCTTATGAGGATTCAAATTGCTTAAGTAAGACAAGATTGCTAATTTCTTGAGTATCGAGGTTACCCTTAGAGTTAGTATCTTTGCCCAAATATTTAAATATTTTTACTTAATATATTTCGTCGAATATTTTTATTTAAAAAATTACAATACTACTTTGTTGTTTGATTTATCGAAGATTAATAATGCTTTGCTAATTTTGTAAGTTTTTAATAGAAAGTATAAGAAAAAGCACGTGGGCAGCATAGTTTAGGTATCGAAATCATTAGCTCGGTTGTACAATAGTTTCGTGAGTCCTTTTACTTCCGTATGGTGGTTCAGGGTGGCACGCAATAACCTTTGAACGATTTCTATCGCGTGGCACCATCGGTCGCTATCTTTATCAAGAATTTCGATCGTCCCTAATCGACCAATTATTTCGCGGCACTTCAATTTTTCGCCATAAACCACTATCGGGATTCTCGAGTCAAAGGCCGCGTATAACGTGCACCAATTTGTCGAATCATTAAGATTTAAAAAAGTTTATGCAACCCCCAGATATTTCATGTATAAATATAAATCAATGATATAAAATATAAGAATATTAATATAATACGATATTTTCTGATCGTTTCCTAACAGTTTGCACCGTTTCTTTTCATTGATCTCATACTTTTGTTATTGGTTTGGCAATCTTTCTCGCAATTAACTTTTTACATCCAATCGTATCAACCACTGTATTCTTTTATTTTTCAATCCTCGATCAACATCTGATAAACCTTGTTTCGCTAATACAGACAATGGCGAGGGAAAGAACGCGTAAAAGATAAATAATTTTGCGAAAGGAGATTACAGTTGATAAGAGTTACAAATTAATATAGTTTGATATGCTCCGCGATAAATGATTGCTACTGATGTAAGAAAAGATATCTGATATAAAGGTTACTAATATTCACCTACACTGACAATTTTAACGATGTTGACAATTTTAACTGTAACTTTATTACCACTACTATTGGTAATATAGCATTATATATATAGTGTATAGGGGATAGTCTAAACAAGAAGCGTGGAAGAAAAATAACAAATAATTTATATTTAACCCCTTGAATGCTTAGTCCGTACGCGTGAAATTATTTCCATATAGCTATAATATTAATTTCCGGTAGATACAGCCAATTTCTTTCTGCATGTATATATAGATTTGCAGTATATTTCTTAAGATTACTACTTTCTTTCTTTGACGGTTTATTATCTCTAATGAGTATTTGCCATGACAAAGAAGGACAGTTACGATTGCATGTCACGTGAAAATCTTCTTCGCCTTTAGCGAAGTTAAATTCTCACCTAACTTGGTTGAAGCTAATCACCGGCAAACCAGGAACGTGCGTGGTTAACCACAATTGCACGCGACGTGTGACAATTGACAACAATCTCTTCATTGATATGTGTAGCATATTCAACGGAAAAGGATTGCTAGAATTCGAAACAGGAAAGTGCATGCATTTTATTTAATTTATTAGATTGTTGCATCGTTGCATACAATTTTCACATTTCCTTCCTCTGTACTAGGTTTTCTTTTTCTTTTAAATTATTCCAGAGAACGTTGCAAGGTTTTCAATTATTCAAATTTATTTAACGGTCGAACGAAGATTTTAGATAAAACAAATGAAATTTTTAGACAAGAGTACATAGTATATATTATTCGTTTTATCGACTCTTTGAGAAGAATACAATTTTATTCTCATTTTCGATGCTTCAATTTTAATTTTAATTCAGAGTACTATCGGGATACGATGTCAATAAATTTTCGTAAGTTGAACGTAAACGAAGTAGTAAAAAGCTTAAGATTAATCTCAAATAGAGATCTTCGTTTTTAATTAATTTTTCGAAATGAAATATCGAATCGTTGCAGTAAATTTTGTTACGAATCTCGACCTTTTACGCTGCAATTTCCCCGTTACTTAAGTAAACAGAAAGAATTTTTGTATTATAAATGAAAAAGTGAAAGAACCGAATCTACGTACAAAGAGAAAACCGAAGCCCGTCATTTTCGAAGGTTTTAGTGGTTCTAATGAAAAGTTCAGTGGAGATTAGAAGTTTTTACGTAAATATAAAGCCGTGGGTTGTGTCTCAAAGATGTTGATGAGCAGGAGGAGCGGGTTCTATTTGCGACGGTGTGCGTCGTTTAAAGATACGAACGCTATTAAAGGAAGCTAGCAACTGCTGACACGGTGTCACGACATTTGAATATATCCGAACACAGTCGTTTACATAGGTCGGAGTTGTTCGTTCGTAATCCAAATACATATCGAGTAAATATAATGAGACTCTACACCCTACAGAAAATGTCGAAGCAAATGACAAACTGCGTAGTCGGGCATAGGCGTGCACGTGGGTAAAACTCCCTTTGATCATAGTACTACCACGCGAAAAGGGGGATGCGTCGTTGTTGTTAGCGAAGATTAGCAGTTCGTACTTTCCATTTCGTATCAAGCTCGTGCAATTATTTCGGCGAGGGTTGCATTCTTTGATTCGGATCGAGTCTCGCAGATACTCGGATTATCGCCAAGAAAATAATAATTATATTAAATTGCATTAAAGACGATTGAATTTTAACTTTGCTTCAACGACGTGTCTTCGATCGACGTTCGCTTCTTGCACGTTTAGTCTTGCTAATTAAAAGTGGGCGGGAAATTAAAATCACGTATCTTGTTATTTTCGAGTAAAGATCAGAATAAATTTGATCTACTTTCGAGACTCGCATGAAAGATATTTACGACGCTACGTGGCTCGAAGATACATATTTCGGCTATTCGGTTTTATTTCGTTGTAATACCACGATATTTCTTGCTAGATCTCGATTTAAAATAAAAATTGTAATAATTGGAAAGGAAATTAACTTTCAATATTTTAGTACATCGGTAAGGAAACGATATTCAATGAACGTAACGATATCGTTTATAACGCGAAGCCTATCGAGTATAAGAGAAGAATAAACGAAAAAATAGTAATTGTAACGTATTACAAACGCTGTAAAATACTGGAAGTAAAATAGAAATTACCCATTTCCATCGTTATTAAAACTAGATGTGTCCAACAACTTTATCAATGCTAGATACTTTGTTCGTCGCTCGCATCATGCTCTGTTGCTCCTGACATCGTGCAAAATTACGCTGATCAGAAATAGTGGTAGTAGAAAGAACGGGGATGTTTCTCGTTTCGTTCCAGTAGTGGGTGGACATTTCCCGTATCTTTTTTTAACCAGTATATCGCAAGTTTTTAACGTTAATCGATGCAGACACGTTTGCTTTGTAACTTTTTCCAATTCGACAGTTCTGTAGTTTTAGTTGCTTTCGATAAAATGGACTATGCGAGGTAAAACCACTAAAAATGGATACTTCTTTTTCTTCCTATTCGTATTAGCTCTAGAATTGCTTTTGTTACATGTGGACTTTATATTGGTTTAAAAACGGTTTCAACGTTGATTCTCTATTTTGAAATTTGACGATTTTACCATAATTTAAATCGCTATATAGATGTCAAGGCCGACGATTGTTTCATAAAAGTCTATTTGTACAGAATGAGTCGTATTCTATTTCTTAACGGCAAAGAATATGTAAATAAAAATTGAATACGGTAATGGTTATTTTTACCATTTATTTCTCTTTCTAAATGTAAGTTTCAAACCGAACAGAGATGTATTTTTTCTGTTTTGATTACCATTTTAACTTTTCAATTAAAGAGCTTTGAGTGTGTTTTATAGTCAAATAATCGAATTATGAAATTCTTATTCGTTTCGCGAACATAAAAAGAAAAGAAATTCTTTAAGAGCCATTCTAATTATGAATTCGAACAAAGCAGATATTTGGAAAAACTACCCTATCTGCAAAAAGTTGTGGCCAATTGTAGAAAGATCGCTATAGAGAGAATACGAAAAGATTTCGAGTCTTCAATTATGATATTAAATTGATATTAGAAAATACGCGATATAATTTTATTAATTCCAGCATAGATGCCAACTAAGTATACGTATACATCGTTGTGTATCAGAGAATAATCTGAAAGTAAATCTCTACCAACACGCGTGGTTAGTTATAGCAACGTAGTGAATGGGCTCGCTGCCAGGATTCCCTTTATCAATGTTGGGCCTATCAGAGAAGGATAAAATGTTAAGTAACGAGGTCAAGCAACTTGTACTTTTTATTTAATTACTATATGCGAATCAAATTTTGACACGTTATTTCAAATTGACGCGTGATTTCAAAGTTTTATTGAGATTGATATTTCGACGATATTGAGCGTCACGATGGAAATGGGAATGTTTAAATAAACATAAATTCAAGTATTCCACAAGTATCGTATAAATTGACAAAATCACACTAACTGTTCTTTTGGTTTGCTGGGTAATACGGAATTGACGAAATTACTAAAGGTGAAATTTATTTTTCAAATTTTATCGTTTGAAATTTTCCAGTTTTCAGTTTACAGAGCGCAAATTTTCTACCATAGATATATCTATATTTTGGAAAAACGATTAAATAAAATATCGTTTTTCTAATAACAGACGTATCAATCGTATATAGATTATTCATTTTATAAGAAGAAATATTCATTTCATTTTTTATTTTTCATTTTTTAAGCTCGGTATTCTTCGGTACAGTAATGATTTTTTTAAGTAAACTGTCGTGTTTTATTCATTACTTACACGAACATTTTTCAAGTAATATGCACAAAAAAAAAAACAGACAGAAAGCCACGCGCAATTAATAGGATATCTATTAAATTGCAAATTAAGTTGAGTGAATAAATAATACGTTAAAACAAAGTTTGAAAGATGGAAATTTTTAATTTGCTCCGCGATATTATATTTTTCGATAGGTTTTCAAATAATCAATGTTTCTCAATAACACTTGCTTTATCAAATAAGACTAAAATACGTCGCTTGTATAATTAATTTTTTATTAATTTCGTTTAATTCTAGATGCGTCAGAGGGAGTATTTTCGTTATTTTATATCTTATAAATCGCAGTATGGTATGGTCACAAAGCCGGAGAATTTTAGCTTACGAATATGAGTTGCGTTAATTAACGCAATATTTTTAATTCGATTAAATACAACGTCGTTTCTACGCAACGCATCGCGTAATTATTTTTGTACATTTCACTGCAATTAGTAATTTTGTTGATAATCGTCGATACTTGATGTTAATCTCGTGGTATTCCAACGTTTCAAAGTAATTCTTTATGAACTCAAAATTTTAAATACCGTGATATCTCGCAAACTGCAAATAACGGAAAATAACCGCAAAAAGTCGCGAACAACGAACACTGAGCTTACGCGATATAGATATTTAGGTATTAAACGCTTCACGCAGAGGTGCAAAGACTGTCCGAGAGCTACGAAATAAGAACAACATACCACGGAAATCCTTTAGCCAACACTCCGTATTAAAATAACACCAACCGAAGAACGCCATATTTAAAAAAAAAAAAAAAATAGCATCTGAACGTTACCCATCCAATATCATATCCATCTGCCGAACGTCCATCGAATAAATTGCAAGGAAATTATATGGGTTAATAAAAAAAAAAAAAAAAAAAAAAAATAAAAAAGAATGTACGTTCTATTTGACTTTGATTTCAAGTTGTAGCCATTTCCGTACTACAGTAATACAGAGGTAGGTACTACGCTATAAGAGGTGCTCAATGTAGATACCTTCAGTTTGAATGTGTGAAATGTTAATTTTACTACAAAGGGAAATAGAGAGCAGGTTTAAAGTAGCTTGCGCCGTTGAAATCGGACTGAGATTGGATTCTTTGAAGGCCAAGAGAATGCAAGAGAAATAACGGAAGACGTCGTCCGTTCTGTGAATTTATTTCACGAATATAGATTTCGACAATTCAAAGTACGTATGCGTATATGTTGTAGAACGAGAGTTCACGGCAGTCGATCGAACAAAGAGAAAAATAAAGCTCCAAGTATGTAAACGCACGGGTTAATTAAGATATATAAGATTAGATAAGAAAGATAGAGAAATTTTCAAACTTTAATATTTCTGTACAGTATATGAATATTGGTAACCTTTGCATCGGATATCTTTTACCGCGTTAATCACTTGTTTATATCGCGGTATATAGATTTAAAAAATTGTATAAGCGGATATTAAACGATTCGAAACGGAGCGTATTTTTCATGTATTTTTGCGCATCGGGGTATTTGAAAAATACAACTGCACCTCCTTTTTAAATTCTATCCTATACTCGAGCAATAACAAGGGAGATCTAATCGTTCGTTATAGAATGTATGGCTGACTCTCTCTACGTCGTTGAGGGATCGCTTCAACTTTATTCGTTTGGATTTTTAAACGCTTCTGACTAGGCTACTTACAAAATCGCCGTTTCGATAAATATCATGCTACTTGTAATAACGTTAGAATAGGGCAGTAATAAGACAAGCGCGTGTAAATTCAACGTAGAGTACGAACGAGAGAAAGGAGAGTTAATTAAATTCACGGTTGTTCAAACAGAATGCAAGGGTCTAGTCACCGTGTTATAGAGCAATTTAGTAGGATCAGTTACTCATCGAAAATAAAGAACAATAAATTGATAGAATATTTAAATCACAATTATTAAATAACGTAGAGTATATTGACACATACGTTTTAAATCGATATAATTTTTTTGTCGTTAAAAACTTTTATGCGTAATCGAAGCAAGTTTTAAATAACAGTAAAGAAAGAAAAATTACTGGAATATAAGAATAGCCATAATTTGGAAACAAAGTTCGATAGATCATATTTTCCGCAAGAAATAGGTTTCACATGTTACGAAATACCTTCTATGTATATTATCTATTAAATTCGTGTTCCAGTTGTTTAAAGCAT
The DNA here is from genome assembly GCF_905332965.1 of Bombus pascuorum. Classification (NCBI taxonomy): domain Eukaryota; kingdom Metazoa; phylum Arthropoda; class Insecta; order Hymenoptera; family Apidae; genus Bombus; species Bombus pascuorum. Next base: position 541,997 of record NC_083488.1, on the reverse strand, counting down.
AACCAAGTCTCGAGCTTGAACGATTTCCTACACCGATTTAAATGGATAATTTCTTAGGAGATCTAATTTACAAGATCTAATTGTAGATCCGGTTTTCGATTGTCGTTATATTTTATGAGAATCTCTAGAATAGTTCTCTGGCAATGTTAATTCCGAGTACGTGTTTTACATTAAACTGATTGACACTGATTTGTTTCTCAATAACGTCTCGCGTACTAATTGTCCGTGACTACTTTCTTTAAATAAGTTAATAAAAGAAACAGGTTTCTTTAATTTTGCAACGAACGCATCTTTCTACATTTTCGTTATAGACTGTTCAAATACGAGTCAATCGTGGTACAGAAACGGTCAAACGGTCATTGTACATGTAAAAATAAGTCGAAAAAGGAAATTAACATTTTTTCATCGAAGGCTTTGTTTCCCCCAAAAAAGTGAGTTTGAAAAACCGTGCGTGGTCGTGTATTAACTGCAAGTTTCAAAGTATGAAACTTTTGTTTCTGCTCGTGTTTGTATTATACCTATTATAAAGATTTGCATCTGAGACTAATGTCTAAAGAATTATCGAACGTACGAATTCTACAGGCGTACAATGTTCTTCGTTTCAATCTCGATCCAAAGAGCGTACATCGAAAGGATCGAACGTGCCTCTGTTATTTTTCTGTTTCTTTCTTTTTAAGAGATTTGGAAAGTATTAAGTCGTAAGTACGAAAATTATTTTATTCGCTTCGTGTTTTGCCGATTTTCGCCTATTTTGACGATCGTTTTAGTATTTGCGACGCGTTGTAGATATCGAATCATCCACGATATAAATCATCTACGTACAGGACGTCTGGTTTTGATCTATCCACGCAATTATTTCCTAAATTCGGAACTGTTTATCGTTCGAAAAAAATGTTTCTAGTGAAACTTATCCTGTTTCGAGGGGGAAATTTCGTAATTATTACAAATCTTATCTAGGTGGACGCGCCTTCGTTCTTTTAAATGAAATTATACATTTTTTCATATACCATTCGGTAGACATTTTAATCTCCTCCATCAGCAGATCAGCAAAGGTATCGAGAGATTTGCGTTGAGAAACGATTGGTTTCAAAGATATTTTAATTTTAACGTTGTGAAACTTATCGTACGAAAGACAAGGAAAACATAAACATAAGAGCATCGTCTTTTTGTCTTTTTTAATTATTCCAATTTTTCACAAGTGTCTAATCGTAGCGTACCTTTCGTAAGCGTTGATAAATGCATAAATACTTATAAACGAAGATGTACATCGTTTACGATTTCAACCTCTCGATTCGTACGTATAGTGGAACATCCATTTACATAGACTTATCGGAGATCGAGCAATTTATACCTCGAAATTCGTGTAATAGGAGTTCACCGCTTCTCTCCGATACCTATGATTTTTGGTTCATTTAATGGCAATTCACATTCAAATACGTGAACTCGATCGACAGTAGTTGATTAGATCAAGCACAAACTAAAATTCTATTCAAAAAACTTGAGTTCGTACAAACGAAATTCTAACCCGTAATAACGGGGGATTTTTCTTCGTTCGTAGGATATTTGAGAACGCAAAAATGCATAGAACGCGCACAATATACGGAAATATCCAAAACGTCCAAAGTATAGTATTCGTTATAACGTTTAATAGGTAAAATAGAATTTTCTCCAAGTCCTGTTCTTTTAATTATTATTTTCACGAAGATACGAATTTGAGTAATATTTACGTAAATGCGATCTAGCGATCAATCGTTCCAAGGAACTTTCTTCTTATCGAGAGCAGATCGTCCAAAAATTTTCAGTTCTTATATGTCGAGGTTAATACGTATGTATTAATAAGGAACGAAATATGTAATATTTGAAATTATAAGAAAAAAGAGAAAAGAGAATAGATCGTACTATAAAGAAGAACGCTAGAAATCTAGCTCACTCTTCTGTTTCATAACTATAGGGTCAGAGTGTCCTTTTATATAAAAATTGAACTCGCTGGTGTAGAACGAAATTGTCACGATAAATCGTTAAATTACTCAACCTATTCGTAACGTATACAGACACAGATCGGTTTAATCATCGATCTTTATAAATTCGAGTTACGATATCTTGTTTTTAAAATGTGTTCGTACATACTATTACGAGCGATAATATATCATACGCTCAGCTTCGTTTTCGTTTCGTTATTACAAAGAAATTGAATCGTTCTCGCTAGCGAATCGATGAAAAATCTTTTAAAGAGTTAAAAACATAAAACGTGCACGCTAATACGAGAGCCGTTCCTTTTTATTCAGCAAACATCGTCTATCGTGTAATGGGATAATTAGAAACGCGCGATTCGCAAAGGTGACGGGTATACATAGGACACGAGCCGATTGACAGCAGTTTCTTCGAGCACGTTGTCGGAAGGGGATGAAGCATGGTGGCCAAGTGGGGATGAACAGGTCGCCCCGTGTCGGGGAGAGAGCACTCTTGCTCGACTGGGGTTGAACCGTTGCCGAGGGAGGGGGATCCTCGTGCGCTTAGGATATACAGAGAACCCCACGAACTCGGAACTTCAGTCTGGACGCGACGAGCGTTACGTTCGTTGCGCGTGTTTCGCGTTAAAGTGAAATCATGTGCGAGAAACGTGGTATGTGCACGAGTAGACGACAGGTGCCTCTTCTAGTAGTGACTACTTTGTTAGTTGGCGTGCGCCCGGAAATAGTCGGTGAGTATGGAAAACGATTCACGTGCCAATCCGTTTTCTTTTGCCCGCGACGCGACGGTACCGCCGATCATCGTGCACGCGTCCTCCATCCTTCCGCTCTTCCCAGTGTGTCGGTCAGCGTTAATAAAAGTTAGCCCTTAGTACTCTGGCACTATCGTCGCTTTCACGGCATCCTTCGCGCGTCAATTGTCCTCTCATCTTCCTTTCGTTCCTAACAACGAATATCTCGGCCGATCTTCTTAGTTAAAACGTCCTGTCTATCGTTTCGAAATCTCCATCTTGGCACATCTACCCCAGTTTTGCTACACTAGCAGCCCAATTTTATTCTATCGTACTTAACGATTATACCAACTGAAAGGTAGAAAATATAGCCAAGGTATTTTCGAAAATATAACCGTCTTCCTTTGGCAATCAAAATTTTTCGTTTCAAAAAGCTATATTACCGCTCGAGTGTTACTCTCTTCAGAGTTATCGAAGTGGATCACGCGGAAAAAAGCCTTGAGGTGCAAAGGGTTAAATTTACTTCGCTGTCGTTACTTCGCACGACGGATCTTTTCTCTACGAATCCTATCGCGAACGGTACACGCCGACTAAAATAGGAGAAAAATGTGCATATTGTTTCGTCGTTCGGATCGGCGGAAGGTCGTCGACGTGACGCTTTCGACAAGTTTCGAAATTCTCTAGGATGCTTTGCCGATTACGAAGCAAGCATATCGTCTTCGTTCCTTTTCTTGCAATACGTATTGACGGAATCGTGAATCGGAAACTTTAATTCTGCTTAATTATGTTCGTGCATCGTTTAACGCCGAAGGTTCGGACGTTGATTCGAACGAAGGCTTAAACGCAACGTAACGTAAAATATTCCGAATACCGAAAGCGATTAATCGCGCTTAAAATTATATATCTCATCGTATATGAACTATCGAATGTCGAACTGTGAGGTAGAAACAGCTACGAATTTCTTTTTTTGCTTCAAACGGTTATTTACAGACAATGTACGTGAAAATGTAAAAGATGATTTTATGATCGTACCCTATTGCGTTTGCGATTTTGCGGTGTCATTTCGAGCGTTTATTTCGATAAGACAAACGCGGTCGAAGAACGCACGGAAGAAACTAATTTTTATACTTGTTTGTTGGCTAAATTGCGTTTGTTCGATACGACGTAACATTGAAAATAATAATGACAAGTTGTTAAATCCAAAGATATAAAGTTACCAAGTTTGGTAAAAAATCCTACGACAACTAATATTGTTCGAATGCGCAAGAGCGTGACAAAACGAACATTTAATTTGCAAAGCGAATAAAAGGTTAGGATTTTAGTAGTATGGACTCGATCGACTGCGTATTGAATTTTTAAATTGTTTCTCCGTAGGAAACGACAAACGTGATATTTCTTTCTCTGCGATATTCGTATGTTTAAACAAAAGAGTGCAATATCGTTCGATTAAATATTCTTAATTTGTAAAATATTTGTCGAAATTTACGATTTTTACGCAAGCTTGCTTTGTTATATTTCTTTGCCGGCAACTTCATTTTCTCCGGACGTAGATTGCGTCTAATCAACGTTTAATGGATTAATATCGTTTATAGTTTCTCGAGGCCATCGTTTGAAACAGAATAAACATTATCCGGAAATCCGAGAGGGGAAGAGAAATTGCTTGGCAAATAGCTGGGATAAGAGCGAGGCAAAAAATCCTTTCATAAATTCGTTTTCCGTGTCTCTTTTTCCGAGTGTCAAAATTATACTCCAATTTTTTGCTCGATATAAAGAGAGAGAGAGAGTCCGTTTCAATCTTGATGGTGCCACGTATTTCTCAATTATCTACAAAATTGAATCTTAATCTGGTCCATGCGATCGAAGCGCACAATCTTGCTTACCTACGTAACGTCCATTCACAATAACATTGATACGAATCTTGATACGAAAATTTAACTGACCTGACATTTCAATAGCAATATGCAGTTATTTATATTTAACGGGAATTTACTTTTCTCCAACTGGAATATTTCATTCGCGTTTCGATTAACGGTATGATTTTAGAGAATTTCACAGAAATACAAATATTAGATATAGAAAAAAGATTCTGTTTTTCTCTTCTATCAACTCTTTTTCACGAATCGTATCGTTAAAAACGAAACTATCGTTATTAATGACAGAACTAAAAGTTTCATCGGCTGCAAGGATAATCGACCGTGGATCTACCCATTTACGATCATTTTTCTCATTTTCACCACATTTTTCAAGACTTAAACTTAATAAACTTAATAAACTTAACTTAATAATAAACTTAAAAGCAGAAAATTTGTTACGTCTAATACATGGCTAATACACGATGGAAAAAGATTCTATTTCTAACAAAAGTATTTTAAAGGGAAAATCGCTTTGTGGTCGAGAGAGAAGCTCTTCCTTTATCAATTTCGTTATTTTACAAACATGAAAGAGAAAGAAGTATACGCCGTAAAGAGAAGGTGGACACGCAGAAATTGGTTGTAACAGAGGTATAAAGCGATAGGAAGGATCGGTTTTTATTTAACATCGTGGACGATTTACTTTCTTGTTGACGCGGCTACGGGAGTCGTATAAATCGTAAGTTCAATTCGCACTCGTTTGAAATTTTATTCGCTTTATGACGTCCATCGTGGCGTAGTCCAATCCATTGTACGAAGTTTGACAGATGCGTTACGCGGTATATAGTAAAGTTGCGATTTCGCAAATATTGCCGTGTCACGTAGCTACTCCGTTTGGTTTCGCCGGATAAAATGCGAAAACACGTGGAGGCATAATGTCGAAATATCGAGCAGGTCAATTTGTACGCGTCGCGCTCTCGCAATGGCGCCGTTATCCCGCGAAATTTGTAAAAATTATCGCGATGAAAGCTCGCTTGTCATCGTTATTCGATAGTTTGCCTACAGGTTTCTTGTTTCTTACTCTTTTACATTTTCCTTCCTTCTTTTCCCTTTTTTTCGATAGAATATTTTACTTAAACGTACACGCTCGCTCGTTTCTTAGCCTATTAAAAATGGTGAAATACAGGAAAAAAGAATTATTCGAACAAAAATCGTTTAGTTCGGGGTCGATAGAGGAAAATATGTCACTAAAATTGGATTTTTTTGTCCAAATTCGCACCTTTCCGACAATTTTATTTTATCTTTATTTTTATAAATAAAATTTTATTTTTTTCAGCGAGTTCGACGCGCTGGATTTTCAATAGGCACCGAACCGGTTGGGAAACGTAACATCGATCGATTGTTTATGAAATATCGCGAATAATCGAGTTAAATACGAAACGAAATTTTTTGAAAAATTTGTTAACAATAATCTCTTTTTTCTGTGTATTATTTTTACTTCGATCAACTTCCATAGGTAATGTCGCGTTTACCTGTCCGATTTATCCGTACGATTTCATAAAATTGAACCTCGATATATGCACTTCCTCTTTCCCGTATCTTTCAGATAGTATTTCAAGTTCTTTAATATCTTCTTTTTTCCCACGGTACGCCGAATATATTCGTATTATTCGTTTTACGCTTCAAGTTACTTGTCGTTGGTTTAAATAAATTTTTTTTTTTCATTTTCTCTTAACGATACCAATCTTGAAAATGAAGAGCTTAAATCCGCGAAGAAGCTAACAAAGATTCGAAAGTTTCGGTAGAAGAAAATTCATGCCAAAGAACTTGCGGCATAACTTGTTACGATTTTGATGGAACATAGTAGGTACATCCTCGTCCATAAATTACCGAGCATTTAGTTGGCAGACGTAGAATAATGGTAAATTAATTTTACACTTGCAAAATCAAGTTGATACTTGTTAACTGTTTACATTGCGAGGGAAATTCAATTATTCCACGGAATTTGTAAAACCTTGTTATTACCTCGATGAATACTTTGTTTAAATTTAGCAACTGTCTAGTGCGTTATTTTTATGAAAAGTTTCTACGAAGAGTTGTCAAATTTATTTCGATACGAAAGCTATTTTGATCACTCTGGTCGTTCTAACGTTAAACACGATGTTAAATGTTAAAAAAGACCTTTCCTTTTGCAAATATTTTTATTCTTATATTTCTGGTTCAGCGGCAAAAAGTAATGGAAATTAACACGACAAAAGATCAATTCGCGTCGCCAAAATTAGGACGTTTTAATTAGCAAAATCTCACCCTCTTTCATCGGGTACTTTAGTTTTTCATTTGCACGCGTTCGCTTTCTTATTATTTATTGTGGCGTAGTAGTGACTGTGTGTTTACAGCAACGTGACGTTTAACTTGGCGAGTACTAAAGCCAAATTAATTAGAATTAAGAAGGAAAGTTTCATTCGAAGCGCGTGGCACGGTTATGAACGATCGCTCTGCAACTCTCGTTAATTTTTTCCCTTCCATTTTCCTTCTTTCTTTTACGACAATTTATGGTGCAACGTTCGCTTCCGTGTTTCTTTCCTCTTATCCGTCGTGTTAATTCTATCGACCTTGAAACGCGAAATAGAAGCAAATTAAGCTCGCATCGTCAAATATCGCGTTACAAATCGAATCTGGTAACGCTAAAATTATCACAATGACGCTTTTCTCTTGTTTGTTCGAATTTCCAGTTCTTGTTTGCATAGTTATTTAAAACGTAAAAGTCTCTTTGTCAATACCGATGGACATTTTTATCGAGACAAAAACGACGAGCGAAGTAGAAAAATGGTCCAAGCACATTTTTTTTTGAAACTAACATAGATACAGGATGAATACAAAAGCGTACGATATTTCTATTTAGACCTAATAATTTCTATTATTTTCCAAATCTTTATTCATAAAGATACGTATTCACGTACGTGTCTTAATTTTTGGAAGTATACAGATTTTTTTATCAAAATTTATCTTTATCCAGTGCTTTCGCCAACTCAGCATATTTTCGCTTGTATGATTTTCTCTTTGCGTATCCTTCGTACGTGTTATGTTGATTCAGGTTTATTGTACCGTAATCATGTATGTATGTATGCACAATATATTTACGTAAACGTTACAAGCTTGTAGTTAGTAGCTAGTATGGGACTCGAAAACGCGATCACAGTTTTTTAATTTCATATGAAACTTTGAAATCGGTAATCGTTACATCGTAGACAAATCGGTGTGATTTGGTGTCGTCGATATAATCACGGATAAGATAAAATGTCACAGCGGCAAGCGAGCAAACGCGAGGAAAACGACATTTTCAAAATATATTCGTAGCCGCAAGGCGTGTCATTTTCACTTTACGTAACGTCACGAAGGTATCACCGTCTATGATTGAAATTTTTGTTTTAATTGATCGCTTATGGTCGTATCAATCGCTACAGCAGGTTATCAACGATTCTCTCGAAATTGTACGTCGAGTTTCGACTTTCGCAGTTTCTCGCTTCGAGTCGAAAAATATAAAACGTTAAACTGCGATAAATAAATTATTTGGTGTTAACGTAACGACATAGCGATAACATCAAATAAGACGCTGATCGATAAAATTTAAAAGACGATTAAAAAATATATATGTAGCTGGTATACATTGTTGCGTATAAGTTTGAAGTTATACTACGTTATAGAGGGACGACGGCTATTATAGCAATCGTTAAATAGGTAATCTCGTTAAAGAAGAAGTAAAGACGAAGAAGAGAAGAGAGAGACTGGTAATAAATCTTTACGATTTTCTGTTAACGGATTTCGGTAGCGCAGATTTGTTTCGTATGATTGAAAATTACTCGATGTCGATGAAGTCGAAGCGAAGTCGGAAAACCAATTTGTTTGTTCAGGATCAGTGTTTGACCGGACACATTTATTACACGGAGGAAACTCTTTATAATTATCGGCTGGTTTAATTACTCGACCTATGGCGAAACGTCGATGATTACGCGGTATAGAATAGAATTTCGTTGAAAGTGTTATAGAATTTCCTTGGAAATATTCTTACGCAACTTTACGTTCTATATTTTTGAAAACATAAATTTCAATCGACGTCGATTGGTTCTTTTTATTTACCGATTTCATTGAAGCGACAGAAAGGAGTTTGTGCTTTAAACATAATTCAGTTATATGTGGAATACGAATATAATGATACGATTTGAAAGTTTCTTTATCGTTTTCAGCCATTCGATAGATGGCTGTTGTACAGCGTATAGTAGCTGTAATAGTTGTATATAATTTGATACAATATCAATAATAATTTTTAATTTTTACAATCTCTTATTTATCGACAATCGCATTTTGAAGAATTTACCGTTTAAAGATAAAAAGTATATTTTTAGCTATAAGGTTATCAGTTAAATTAAACTTTTTGACATTTAGCGACCTGTACATATAATCAATTTTATTAACGAACGTCTAAGAATCAATATTTTCCTGAAGAATTGAATTGGAAACTAATTAGATCCGAGATGTTAAAATTTACATAGAATACGAATGTCTGATAAGAAGCAGAATCTGCTATTGGAAATCGACAGGTCGAGATTTTCAAAACATCTGAATATACGCTATTTCAAAAGACCGTTATAAGACATATTTAGGAACATACCATTAAATATTTTTTATCACGAGAGTTTCTATTTTCGATTTTACCGCTGGAAGAATTTGTTAAATCGTTAAATAGAACTCTAAGGAACTAACAAACATAATAGTTATGAAAGCAGCTTTTTAAAGTATTTGTCGTTCATTTTTTAACTCATCGAACAATTTTATGCAGTTATACGTTTTCAAGCAACGAAGTATTCCGCTTTCGTCGAATATTTGTTTCATCGATATAGCGTGAAATAATCTGGAGCAAAAAGGAACAGCGCTGATTAGCCTCGCAACGCAAGAATATTTGCAAGCAAAGAAAGATATTTCGTTACAACAGAATAAAATTACAGACTATTATAGATTTATTTAACGCAGCTTTGCTCAATTACACTCACTTTTCATATTCTTCGACTGTTGTTTCTATGCTTTTCAATCATTTTATTCTCGTAACTACCATTCGTTCAGTCGCTTTCAATCGCTACGTTCATGCAAAGCAGATACGTTCGTATTCGTATAATGGTATTTTTCGATACGATTCGTTCGCTGGATACGATAATTTAAAACTCGATCGAATAAGATGTAAGATAATTACTAACGTCGATGAAAAAATTCTATAGAAATTATTAGACGAAACCGAAGCCACGAATTTCAAGTCCACTTTTTCACGTTATATCGGTCGATGGTTCAACCGTTCCCAGCTTATTCGTATCGGTGTAATAACGTTTAAAATGACTGTAAAATGAGAATTGTCAGTTTCATCTTTTACGTATTTTTTAACGACAATGATAGACAAAACGTCACAGTTGTATAAAATGTACCGTTGCAGTAATCGTCGTTTTGAAACAATTAATCATATACTAATTTTAATCGAAGGGAAAGGTCAATCCCAGTGTGTATTCAGTCCAAAATATTACTAAACACTGCAAACTGTCACGACCTAAAAAAGCATTCGTAATTCGTTGATTCGATGATTATCTACGCTTTGAAAATTTAACGTAGAGATACGTTGATCGCTCTGAAAAACCTGTGTACGATAACTACGAGAATGAAAATTGATTCAACGAATAACCATAATAAACATTTCGGCTTAATAAACGGTTTGATGAAATATCGTTCTTTCGTTAAAAATATCCAACGATTTGCAAAATAGCACAAGTTCAGGCTCTACGGTTCTATTTACAAAAAAAAGGTGATTGTTTAACAATGTCAGAAATACGAAATTAACGAAGATGTATATATGAACGATACTGAAAACTAGGCAGGAAAAATTGATAACAAATTTAAAAAGATACACGAAACGACTGATTTTTTCGAGATATTTATCGGTAAATTTATGCCGTTGGAATTCGTAGCTACAATTACTAAAATATGATTCAGGATATACACGCATGTCTTTATAGATAGCAGTAATAATTCAATTTATTAACTATTCAGCTTGCTTCGTTCTATTAATTTAAAAAACGAATCGTCGTATTCTTAGCTTTTCCATTGTTCTTTCTACGACGAGATACGTCGGCATAAAAACTTGATCATTTTGCATTAACGTTTCGTAACTTCCGTGACTGGGGCACGTAGCAAAATTTCAGCCCGGGAACATCTTGGCCGTTACGTTCAAATTTATTACTCATTTGGGTATCGTTCTGACAAGTTAAAGCAAATAAAACGCAACGAATTGGGAAAATGGGAAATGGAAGAGTGTCGCTAGATGATAAACGTCGCCTTAATAAATTCTCTTTACCGACAAAATTGATTTAAACTATCAATTATAGCAAAATACAGCGCGAAATTGTAGATCAATTAGGTTAGAATAGGAAATCCTATGAAATATTGACGATGAGAGCCGGTTCAATTTGCCAAGTATATAAATATTCTACGCAGGATTTTCACTCGAAAATTTGGATTGCATTATAAATATTCAATATTCGTTTATACTTGTGTAATATACGAGGTAATATAGCATAATATGCGTACTAGGGTGGTGGGAAGTATTATCTAATATTAATATTTATGCATATGATGCGTATTATGCAAATAATTCTATGAATGCGGCTTATTACGATATTACGAAACGCAGTGTATCATGATGTATAGAAAACGGAAAACATTACGCGCAGAAAGCACGTATCTAAATTTGTCAACGTTCTTCTTAGCGAGTGAAATGAAAATTTAGTTAAAAATAATAAAGTAAAGATCGTAATTAGAAGTAGAATATATTCGATACTTCTCAAACTACAGTATTTTTGCCGTTTCAAATTTTTCTGCTCTTTAAGCGATACCAAGTATTCTACCATAAGATGCTTAATACCTTCGGAATTTAGCGTGTAAATAATTAACGCTATCTCGGATTAACTTCGTTTAACTTTGCTTTATTGTGGCTTGATCTTGATTACATGCTTGGTAGAGGCGTGAAAAGTAATAAAATGATTTTTAGCAACATAGCTAAGCTAGGATTTAAATCGATACTGATTTAAACTACTAATTACCTGCTTATGAAAAAAATTGTACGAATTGTTATTTTTACTAAGAAAGACGACATTTGCGAAATGCTTGTGTACATTTGATACGACTTAAAAGTACTTTTCATTTCGAATTTTCTTTAACACTCGTGATTTTTTTGAAAGCTCTATTTATACTCGTAATTTTGAAACTCTGCATAATTAGTACGTATAATAGAGTTATCATATGAAGCCTACCGCGAAACGCGGCTTGGACTTCAAAGGAACATCCAACGTACAAAAGTGATGATACACGTCATTTGTATAAATGCCAGCTAGTTCTACGTAATTTCGCTTACAACTTTCGCGGGACCTTTGTGTTTCAACAACTTCAATTATAAAGTAATCTTGTGTAATTAATCCCATTGTCGAATATTTCAAACTCTTTATTTCCCATTTTTGATTGCGTTGGTCATTTAAAAATATTTTTACAATATTCTCCTAACTATTTCGGTATTATTCTCCCATTTAAACGTTACGTATATAAACATAAAATCGAAAACAATAATTTTTTTATAAATATATTCATTCACAGATTATTTCAATGTGCAATATCTTTCTGCTTACAGGTATGTAGCAGATTCGTGATATACACGTAAGAAGGATTTTTAAGTACCATTCGTACGAAATTCAGCCTTGTTTCAATTACAAATAGAAAGTTCAGTTACGACGTAAGTACAATATTGCGGTCATTTTATTTCACGGTATTGACTTTTTTTTATAAAATGCCAGCGATTGAACCGTATACGAAGTCTTCGAACAAAACACGTTTTTAAAGAAGCGATCCTCGCAAAAACAGGAAAACAAGTTCGACAAAGTAATTTATGAAATTATCTACACGTGCAACGAGTACTGCATCGAATGCATGGCTTTTTCAAATAGAATAAAACAAATAGAATAGGATAACAATAAAATATTCATGCTATAAAAATGATAAAACGCTTATTAGTACAAATAAAAGTACTGGGAAACATCGGGCGATAAATGTTATAATTTTGATGTATCAACAAGTACAGATTATGCTATCAAACGATAATGTTTGATATTTTAAAGCAACGTTTTAAAGGTTGACTAAATATAGAATAATGGAAATTTGAAGGAATTATCGCTCGACCGTGGATTCTTATGCGTTTTTTTTACACAAAAATACATAAAGTGCGTTTAACTCGTAATAACGTATTTAATAGGTGAAACGAATCTCTGTTTAGATTCCATTTCTTTAAATTCAGTTCACAGAGATACGAATTTGAATAAATATTCGCAGTCTAGTCGTTATTAACTTATTAGCGTCAGTTTTATCAGTTGGAACGACCTCTACGTTCCATACGTATAAAAATCGGCTGTGACAACCCTTTAGCTATTTAGAAGTGCTCTCTTTGCCGAATTAAAGTAGTGAATGGGGTAGGTCAAGGAGCAAGGGTTGCAGTTAATAACGCTATCTCGATGACGGTATAATTTCATTGAAGGTCAATAGACAGATGGTTCGGTCCGCAAGTATCATCGAGATCCTTTGCCCATAAAATTGATCAAATTCTGAGATACGGTGTACCGGCAAACGCTTTGAATCCAATAAAGAGGATTAAGTGTACTGAGCTGTAAACACGGTGTGATTGAATTCTAGGGGTGACGAGGAAACGTTTTCTCTCTCTCTCTCTCTCTCTCTCTCTCTCACTCTCTTCTCTTTGCCATCTCGTATCCATTTTTTTCTTCTTGCTTTCGTTCTCTTCCCTCTTTCGTTTCAACTCGCTTGTCTTTAACCCTCGATGCTACTCTCTATCTCTATCTTTTTTCTCTCTTTCTCTTCTTCCCTCGATTTTCTTCCCCGGTGTCTGTTTCCTTAGATTTCATGGCGAGGAACAGTGCAAGGACGTGACGCCGCTGCGTCGACGTTTCTTAACTTTCATTACAACAGAGAATGTCGTGACATTAACCTCTTTTGAAATCGAGTACCATCTGTATATGGGCCGGATGTCTCGCGAAACCTGCGCGTTGAAGTTTTTTGAACCGAGACATTTTTTTATAGATTTATGGGCCCTTTCTCGATAAATAATTTTATCAGTTTGCGCGAAAAGTTCCGTCGCTTCTTGAGGCCACTTCTTTCGTAATTTATAGTTTTCGTTCGTAAGTATACTACGGATTTTTATGAAAATTCATATTTTTGCGAATGTATTTGAAAAAGTAAAAGCTCGATAGAAAATTCTTTCACCCATCGAACGTCATAGAAAGCGCTATACCTTAAATACTTTGCTTAAAATTTTCAAATCGTGTGCGTTCTGCGCATTTTTGCATTTTCAAATTTCAACCAACTGCATTTTTATTTATTACGCGTACATATACGTATAGCTCGTTATTAATAAAGGGGTTCTTGTCGAATCACTCCGTTTTTCCTAATTTACGTAGAAGAAGAAACACACACGTTGTACCTTTACAATACGTTAGTTTATTTATACGATGGTATCGTTATAAGTAACAAATTTATGTTTTACATTTTATGGAAACAGGACAAATTTTTAAGGATTTGTAAGGACTTTTTCGTTTAAAGACACAGTTGTCGATTAAAAGAAGAACCGAAACCTTCGGTTCGATTTGTCGCTTTATCTCACGAGACCTTTTCCCAAAAGTTTTTCAATTGCCATTTACTTTTAATGCACGATAACAGGTTTGTAGGGATCTGTATAGCGTCAGATGTTTCCTAAATATCATTTTACGAACAACGCGAATTTTGTATCCTTAAAATTTTGCAACTGACAATTCAGTGATACGTATAGTATAGTGTAGACACACAGGTATTTATGATAATTTAAATTATGTATTGGTTTCGTCTGTATACAAGTTTACTTATAAATTATTTATATTTACCTAATTATCAATTGTGAAATTATTTCACGAAATTACCGTTCTGTTGTATTTATATTGTAAATACACAGATATATATATATATCGATGTGATTATATTAAACGTTATTTGTCGTTTCCTCGTATTTTTCTGATTATCAACAAAGGAGTTTATGGCAGTAATATTTCACAGTGATTTGTTCGTTCGCTTGAAATTTACGATTATAAATATTTTACAGAATACTATTATCGGTGGATCGATATTAAAAATACAATTCAGCAGGGTACATGTGCTCAAAATTACCATACGTTAATTACGCGTATCTTTGTACGAACGTACTCGCTTGGTGAAAATATTGAATCTGCTGCGTACAAGTGTTACGTGTTGCAAATTCATCTTGCTTACGCGAGGAGAGCAAATACATAAATAAAAAATCGGCGCTCTTCTCCAGGATCACAGGGAAAAGCAAATTGAACGTAGAGAGAATATTCTATCGGACAAATTATATTATTTTCGTGAAAAATACGTATTATTCGTATTTACTAAAATATATCGGATTAATATGTATATTCGCATTGCAATTACTTTCCATATTCGTATCGCGACACGCTAAGGACAAAGTTTCAAAGTTGGCACTTCTTGCAAATACGAACAAATTCAACGAATCGCTGAACGATATACATTTTCGTTTAAAAGCGTTTGACGTAAAACTTTTTGATAATAATTTGTTTGTAAAATATTATTTTTCTGCTGTTCTCGAATTCTCTCATTAAGGTGTCTTTGTTAGCTCCGAATGTCTCTGTTTAATTGTAACGACGGTTGAACGATCAAAGTAAAAATTAATATATCGCGCAATCATTTATTCCAATAAAATATTAAGGCATTTTTCCGTAAGAGACCTTTGTTTTTTCTTGTTCAACGTGCGATCGATATCGCTACAATGCTATCTGTTTTATTTCGTTTTCAAAAGCGAATTCTAGTCGTGGTTCGTTAGTTCAGCGCTTAAACACTAACTAAACAAACTCGACTCTACAACGACCGACAACTTGGCGAAAATCATTTGGATACCTGTCGCTGTATTTTACGTATAAACGTTTTACCGAGAGTTTGCTTCCTGTTTCATTCCTTATCGACTGTTTAACATCTTTAAGGCGAGACTTTGTTAACGTAGGGATGGTAATTATCGTCTTCCATTTTCTAGTTGTATTCGTTCGTTCGAAACATGTAAGTGACAAGACGAGTGACGTACCGAAAAGTATTTTTAAAATAACAACGCGTTATTACTACTCAACTATATTTTTGTTTCTGTTTGTTTCTGTTCATTGTATCTTTGAATCTTTTGAGACGAAACGAACACGATGAAGCGACGCGGGTTAAAAACATGCGTTTTTTTTTTGTTTTTTTTTAATTACAATGAACCGTTTCGTTAAACATAGTAACGCGTTACTTCGTTAACGAAATTTGTCTGTAAGGAGAATAATACTCGTAAAACAGGATAAACTGTTGTATTTTTTCTTCTATTTTTAGTTTATAACCCTAAGGAACCATAAAGAATTTCCTCCTAGTCATAACTCGAAAAACACGTTTGTGTCACGTTTCTAACAAAGGTGCGGTACGTGCCCAATATTCCTCGAGATATTAATTCTTTTGGGAGAAATTTTACCTTCGTAAAACTTAATTAAATAATTACAATAAAAACTTTTATTTCAAATTTTTCAACGCGCCATGCTATTTGGTTCGGCGTCTGTGAACGAGATTGTCTTGCTCGTAGTAACCACGTAATATACGTATAAAACGAATGTATAGAAGATGGCCGAATTCTGTCGATGCAAAAACATTAAATTCCATGGTATTGTTTTGTTTATGACGTCGAGGGAAAACGATTTAAAGAAAGTTAGCTCAGCTTGTAAAATCGTTTATCAAGATTTCCTTTCCACGATGACATCGACATTCTTTGCACGATTTCCCACGATTTCCACGAAGCTCCCAATCGATGGCAAACTGCAGTAATAGTTTCCAGTACAAGAGAAGTGCTCTGTGCCCTTAAACTTACCCCCATCCATGCCTATCATCGGCTATTACGAGAATTCTGTTAGCTGGAAAGTTTCGAAGTGGTAATTCCCAAATGTGCAATTATTCGTCACATTGACTATCAACCCGTGTTTCGTGCCCCTTCGGATTCGTTCGAATTTGCGCATTCTGTATGAATTATATCGCGACAAAGTTATACCTAGTCTCTCGTTATCGAAGAAGAATTTTTCCTTGCTAACAAAGTTTGGATAAAAGAAAATGCATCTCTTATACGATAAAAACATTCGTCACTGGAATATCGTGATTCGATATCCGTTTCTTCCTTTCCTTTCTACGCTATTCGATATCTTTTGAACATCTACTTCTTTATTCTCTCTATCGACGTCTTCTTTTTGATTTTCGCTTATCCAAAAAATTTGGTCAAAGTGACAGTCTTCGGTATCAACTTGTAACGCTAATAGTAACAAATACGTACGGTAAATACATAGAGTAATAAGTACACGATCATCGAAAGAAAGGGAAGGAAATATCGCGATTGAACGATCTTTCGCTGTTGTTGTAACTCTTGGCGGTAATCTTATAATTTGCATCGTCGATTATAAATGTTTTTTAATCAGTGTTGGTAATTTCACTCGTCGTTACATATCACGTTCAGGTTCTTAAGCTATTAGCATGTTATATGGTACATCTACTGGCAGACTATCATCGGCTAATGTATTCAACGCCAGTTTTCTTGGGCATAAACGTATTTCGTTGTCGCAGAGGTGCAAATCATAACTAATACGACACTTACTTGTACGTGAATTATGTACTTGTACTCAGTGGCCTGACTGTAATTTCGCGAGGATAATACGAGCTATGGCCCAGTAAGATTTGAATATCCGCAAGTTCGCAGTAACCAGCAGTGATATCGATCCTAGGTTAAGGGACCGCTGTGCACGCGATCGAATTCTGTAACGCGATTCGCTGTCAAACCTGGTCTCTCCTATCAATTTGTGCCCGGTATAATTCATTCAGATTGTAAATTAACATGAAAGTCAAACATATTGCGAAGTCATATTAGATGACGATGACTCGGGATTTTCGGCAGTTTTCTACAGAAATTCCATTATTTCGCATTTACCGTCAAAGTGTATTTTATGATATTTACAACGTACAATTAATCATAATGATTAATTGTTTCTCGTGTGATGTGATTTTCAGTGCATATTCAGTGCATATTCAGTGCATATTCAGCGCATACGTAATGCGGATAATACGTTTGAGTCTAAATTTCATTGAAATTAAACACGATGATAAAAAAGGAATGTTAACGACACGTACAGTAGCGCAACTTATTAAAGCTACCTCGTATAAAACATCTTATGTATAATTTCTATTAAGAAGCTTCGCTTTGTATCATCGGTCGAGATAGAATTAAGGCACATTTGTCAGAAACGGTTTTTCATCCGTGCTGTATAATTTGAAGCAAAATGGCTGCTCGATACGATAGAATTTCATCGCTTTATCGGTTATCTTACCGAACAATTGCCGTTTCGAGGTTTCTTATTTCGCGTTGCCGATTTGTTGTATAACTCGATACCAACAATTTTTCTTTCTAAATATAGAACATCGCATGATACACCTACGACCTCGTAATAGCTCGCTTTTCAGTATTTCTAAGCTTTCACTCTGTCTGACCGAATCTCTGTAAGACCCGAACAGCTTGCATCGGGTAAAATTTTCGTAGTAACGTTAATTAATACTTCTATGAATTTGTTCATACTTAAGTAGTACGCGATACGCGAAAAAATATGAAATTTGAAAATTGTATATCGATCGTCTTTATCGTACGAAATTACTTTTAGCGAAACTCATTTATCGATTAGCTTTGGCAAAAGTCATTCGCGTATTAAATGTTAATATACTTTTTACCAGTTGCTACATCGATGTTGCTTCTTTTCCGCGTTTTCCATTGTGCACGTCGTTTTTTATCCCTTCTCTGTATAACTTTTACGAGAAGTCGAGTTACCTGAAGATCGGTGCTTGGTGACTTTGTGTAACAGAGACCTGGTCGCTTCGTTTATCTTTTCCCTTAAAATCTGGACAAAAGCGAAAGAAATATCGCGTACTTCGCTTTGCTCAAGCAGGCGCCAAAGATTTACTCGTCTTATGTTTCTCGCAAAAGTAATATTCTTTTGATCGATTCGTTGCTATGTTATACGACGAAAACTATTTTGATAAACGTTTCTCGAGAAGATGAATACTACAAAAAGAAACTGAAAGAATCACACGGTAAATCATTTGTTTCGCTAAATTCTATTCGTCAAATCGATATCTCGACAAATACCCGTTGTAAATTAACGCGTTAAACGCGCGAGAAAATAAATTCTGAAAACAGTTATTTTTAACACGAAATATGCAATTTTAGATTATTTAATTCGGGAAATATTAATTACGTATTACGCGTATAGTTTAATACTTTGACCATAATCGGTATGGCAGTCAGCGTTCAGATACAACTTGTTGCAGAAGGCAAGAACGATGCGATGTTACTTCTGAAATTTCAGACGATTTTAATAGGTAGAAAATAACACCACGCATCTGCCTACTGCCTACCATACGACAGCCGCTTTATGTTCTTACGTTGCGACGTTTTCGTGATCGCTTAATTCGTTACCCGACCGAAAGAATATTGTTCTCTCGTAACCAATGTTTTTTCTAAATTAAAAGAATACATTTCTATCGAGTAAAAAGTTATCCTTTATCTAACGTCTAACGCAAGAAAATATTTCTAACTTTGTTAAGTTGTAACTATTTTGCAAATCCTAATAATTCCTGCAGCAAAGCATAGAGAAAAAAATATATATTATGATATAACGTAGTTAGGGAGAATTCGTAATCTTGACGTTTAATAAAGCGTGAAAAGTATCAAAAGTATAATTTTATACTTAATTTTATACAGAGTGTCGTATAGCGGATAGCGAGCCTCAGGAAGCGAATTTTCTTCGTAAAAATGTATCGAATGCGTGGTGTAACTTTTGTTTAGCGGGGATTATTTATAAAGTACTTTTTCCAAGTGTTATTCATAAATCTGGCGAACAATTATAATTACGAGAAAGTAAAGTTTGGAAATAGGAAAACTCAGAAACGCGAAGTTTTATAACATTTTGAAGCTAATCTTTCTCATATTTTTCCTTCTAATTTCTTTTCCATGTCCCGCGATTAAATTTTATAGTACATCCCTGTCGTCGAATCCCATTCTTTGCATTCTCTTCATCGATCTGGGCTATCGTATTCTTTTCCCAATTTCACTTCGCATACGATTACATCGTATAAAAACATCATTTTTATCTAATGTATTTTATGATTATTACGACCCTATGTCCAATCGGTATCATGGATTTTGTAGCAATCGTAATATTTAACAATACGGCTTTTGTACCACACGCAATACCGATCTGAAAATTACCGATAACCATAGGTGAAAAGTTAATAATTAATTCGTCGTAATTTAATTAAAGTCTTGTTTAACCAAGGAGTACATACAGATTAAGACAGAGCCCGGAATATGATATAACTAATTAAGGAACCATACCACTGGTATGCGATAACGACAGAACTCGAAAAGGGTAAACTTTAGAGGGGAGATGTTTTGAAATTTACAAACAAATTTTCGTCAGTCGTTTCAACGATATTACAAAGCAGTACGACGAAAGGAGTACAACCTACCATACGAGCTAGTCTGTTGTAAGACTAAGGCCAAATTAGCAACGGTATGAGTATATAATTTTGCTCTCCGAAGCAAAACCGATGAGATTGTTAATATATCGTTTCACACGATTGATAAAAGCGAAAACATAACGCGCAGACCTTCTCTATTCGATAGAAGCAAATTTCACATTTTTTGAGTAGTGCCACTATCGAAGCAATGCGATTCAGCGATTTGCGAATCTAGAGAATTCCAGGAATAAACGAATATTTAAATAGCAGGGAAACGCGGCGAATAAACGACGAAATATAAATTAAAAGGAATAAGTTTGAACACAGTGGTCAAAGTATCAGTGAAATTCCGGCAACAGGTTTGCTTTTATTCGAAACATTTAGCTTTTGCCAAACGTCGAATCGGTAGATACGCATTTTTGAGTAAAAATATTTATGGAATGAAATTCTTTACGTTCTTCTTTTTCCGCATTGTTTCCACGTTTATGCTTTTTCCTCTTTTCGTTCACGATGGAGAATATTCGAAATATTTAACTCGGCTCGTTCGAACGATTCCACGTCCACTTGGAACGATCCAACTTCATTTTCATTTGGAAGAATTAAAACGATACGAAATCCGAACGAGATACAACGATGAATTAAAACCTGCGTACGTTGCGCGATGCGTTATAATTAATGACGTTTGGAAACAGCCTCGGGATTCATTATTGTTGATTCTTCGCAGCCAGTGATTCGGCTTCTGACAGAGTAATGCAAAGTAGACGAGAAAACCGAATTAATCATTGGTATCGGCGCTTCGGGGCGTTTCTGTTTATCGCGTCGTTTTTTTTTTCCACCTGATCGAGTTAATTATATCACGATCGGATGCGGGACTGGTTCCGATCCATGTCGATACTTTATTTGTTCGTGGCTGCTCGTTAGAATTTTCGTCGTATTTGTAAGCTGAATATCGTTATCGTTAACGCGAACCGCCTTCCGCGCCGCTTGTTTCGTTTAGAGCTTATTTGTTAAAAGTATAAAAGCCCTACGAATATTTATAAATGCAAATCGATATACAAAGATGACAGAAAAGTATATTTAGCGATAAGTATATTTTCGTCGATTTTAACGTAGCTTCGTCGCCGAAAAGGAGGATTTTCCATACAAAATAGCAGAAAATCAGCTAGTCTTAAATGTCAGAAAGATGAAAATTTGAAAGTTCCTTTGGAATCGGTTAATGGATCCTGGAGTAGTTATTCGCGGCGAGTTAAACGATTTACGATTCGCGATTGCTACTTGAAGATCGTAATACGTAGATTATTGGAAGTGAAATAGCAGTTTTTCGATCGATTAAAAAATTATTAATGTTAATTCGTTGTACCAGTTTCCATATTTTTCGACATTCTTCTATATCGACAGCTATAGTTTTCTTAAACAACTAACTCTAGCATGAAACTTTAATTCGTTATATTTATTTAAAGAAACATTCCGAAAATGTTTGGGCGTAGCTTGAATCTCCGTGACCGTCAAACTATCCTTTACATATATACGTACGTAGCATACGATTTATATGGAATTATTATCGTTTGTAAAAACATACAAACACGATAAATTAATAATTCTAACCGGTTTTCAGAGGACACGATCGTTGGAACAGGAGTGTCCAACGTAATAAAGTTTGATTACGTGGAAATAACGCGAGGAAGCGTGTCACTCATTGTCGGATAACGCGGTTATCTATACTTTTTTCCGAAGATGAATATTTCCGATAATGACACGTACGGTAAAGAGAAAATAGAACAAACAACGTGTAATTCATCGGTGATGGTAAGCAGAGGCACGTCGAGTGATTTCAGCATGTGCTCGGTGAACGGGAGAATAATTCATAGATGAAACGCGGATCCTTGTGCGGCCGGTATAAAATATGTGCCGCTGGTATTGAAGCCACAACTTGGCGGGTTTATATGCACGTCGTAGGGTATACATAACTCTATGTGGCTTGATCGAAAAAGAAAGAGGACGGTGAAGAGAGAGAAAATACAGCTAGCGAAAGATGCGAAGAAAGACATAAAATTTTATTCCCGTACAAACGTGGATAAACTGACAACGGACGACGGACAGTTTCCTAGATCATGAGACGACCGTATCGAGCGTAAGCTTTCCTCTCGTAATCATCGGAATATAGCATCGATGTGTTTCTCTCGAGTGAATAGTCACGGTTACCAAGAGTTATGCTGAATTTAAAATGGTTCTCTTATACAGATTATTAACGACTCGCTACCACGACGAGTATTTTTTTATTACTGCGATTTTTCCGATGATCTTCCGAAATGTTCCCTGGACGCGATATTAACAAGAATAAGCGTAGAAAATATAAAGAAAAAGTAGAATTTACTAAATTAACATTTGCACGGTCAGAATTTATTTTTACCTCATAATTTTGTTTAATCTAGACGCACAATTAATTGACTGTGCTATTTATTGCTATCATTATTATTATAAAAGAATACACGCGTCTTTATGATAGAGTTTATCATATCATTTCCTATAATTAATTTTCATTTATATTCTGTAACGCAATTCATCTTCGAGCGATTATAGCATAATTAACATAAACGATCTGAATGCACATATTTTCTCGTGCATTGTTCTAGATAAACTTATCGTTCGGATTATACAATTTTATTGTAGACAAGGTAGGACAAACGTTATCGTAAGAGGAGATAAGACGAGATACACGCATAAAAGTAATCGATACGATATTCGACGATACCTTGATTAAAATAATTAAAAACTCGCATGATCGCTGTTGGAAGAAAGCAAAGTTACCACCTAACTCGTCAAAGATCGTATTTTTTATCGACTTTCCAAAGGAACTTAAGACACGGGTTTGCAAACTTTAAACGATGTAGCGTTGTAAGAAATTGTAGAACTGAAAAAAAGTATCTTAGGTGAAAAACGCACGCAGGATAAAGTGATATTCTATGCGCGATAAAACAAGATGAGCATAAATTTGTCGGTGAATTTGCATGAGGAGGCTGAGTCCAGACAGGCGGTAGGACTTAGCGATAAATTTTTATGAACTTTCTAGAAAGGTATTGATTTACTTCCTCGTGCGATTCCTTTTATAATTGAACGAGAAAGCAGGAATGTAAGATTATTTAAAAGAAAAGAAACCCTTTCACTTCGATGTACATTATTATTTATTTCAAGTTTTGTTTGCTTATCGTTAATCGAGACGTTATTCGTTAAATCTTTAAATTATTTTATTTATCGTTCGTCATATTCTCGCAACCACGTTAATCCGCTAACTTACGCTATTTTACGCTCTACTTGCATTCCTATCCTTCCTTAACCACTATCTTCGGAGAGGAGATAATTTTTAGAGATTTTCTAAAAGTAGATAGCCAGTTTTTATGTTTAGCTTTAGGTTTGTTTGTTTATAGGTTAGGTTTAAAAACTATTTCTTACGGCTTTGTCAGTTGCTTACCTACTTTCCGAGAGATAGCTCGAGGTGACCAGATCCGATGCAAGCGCAAATGCATCGCATCGTAGATCGTCGAAGTTGTTCGAACAGCTTACGTGGATTTGTCGGCAACTTTGGTCAACTTTTCCTCAAAAGAAAGAAAGGGAGAAATGAGATATCTAATGGTGTGTTTGGAATATATATTCAGCGTGACAAGAAATGCCATTTATTTAATGATATTGTAGAGAAAATCACTTTTATACGCATGTATAGAATTAACGAGACTCTGTCGTCTCTTTTGTAATCGGTTGAGTCGCGATCCGAGGTTCCTTCGAGGCTTTAGATCTTCGCGATGAGTAGAGTACGATGTATTTTAATCTGACACTGAATTTCAAGGCGAAGCTCGATCTCGCGGTAATGTTTTTTAACACGTCTCTGCCGATTCGAAGGTGTAAAATCGCCTGTCAAGACCGTGACGAATAATCGTTGGAAAGTAACTTATTAACATATTATAAAGGTTAACGGTTATCAAGTTTCGTTGTGGATAGTATTAATTATAATTTCTTAAATTTTTATTATCCAGATGTTGCGGTTGAAAGCGAGTTTTCGAAGCGTTTTCACGCAGGTCTTCGTTTATTCTTAAGGCTAAGAATTTGTTTAAAAAGTCACAGGAAATAACGAACGATCGACGTTATACGAAAGTTTGTCAAATATCATTGAAAACGAAGCATTAGTAGTTTGGAATTCAAATTCAGAAAATCACTTTTCGGTGACAATCCAGAATCTCTGAAAGAGCAAACTTTTACGGCTATTGTTTCACTTTTCGCTTCTAAACTTGCGTACATTCTGCTTAGCAACTTTGATAACGGTGGATAAGAACGAAGAGGGTAGACGGGCTAAAATGATCTTGTTCTACACGTATCGCTGTACTCGTTATAATCTTACCAAGTAAAATTTACTCGTCGTTAAAAATTTTATAAATATCTATGACGAAAAGTGTATAGACTCGGTATAGAGGAGTAGAACGGATTACGAATTCAAGTAAATTTTAGCTTCGAACAAGTTAGAAGAACTTTTATCAGCGAATTTTTCCTTCCAGCTGTTTGCAGTGCAATGAAACAGCGAGGTGTTCGTTGTCATTACGCGAATATCGTTAATCAACATATACGTGATCTTAAAGACGTTTAAAATACCAAAAATTCCTTGCTTTCGCGAATTATTATAAAAGATATACTTGTTTCGACTCTTTTAATTTTCAAGTATATTTATATATGTATATTTATGTGTATAAAACGAAATAAATAAAACGAAAGGAAACAGTACACAAGATCCGTGTTTATCTACAAAAATGGCACATACACAAAAATAGTAATGCGACGGATGTTCCATAGTATACGGATTTTTCTATCAAACTTTGTTTAATCTTGTCCAGAGTCTCTGCAAACTACAAATTTTCCCATTTGTACCCTAAACTTTTCATTTGCCTCTTTAAATACAAGAGAGAAATAATTTTCACCTTTTATCCTTCTGTTCGGTAGTATTTTATTAGATACTGTCAGAGAATTAAAAACGTCATCATCGATTGAAAATACACGAAACCTACAACTTGTACGAGTTAGTTAAAAAAGCGGTATTCGTCCTATAAAAAGTACGTGACATTTACATACGTGCATTCCCCTTCGCAAGTATTAAAATATCTACAGCTTCCTACTTTAGATCCTATATAAAAAATTCAAATTCGTGTTATATAATCGTTAATAGCGACAATAATAATTTTATTATATCAAGTCGATCAGATCGCTACTATAACGTTCAATACGACTTCCTTATGGTCTGACGTTCCAATCGAGATAATAATTGTCAAAAGTTTTAACGATTTCGTAATAATATTTCAAATTATTTAAATTCCTGTTGAAGATGTAATACTCGTGAAGGGGGATGTATATATCATTATTACTCGTCAAACATACAGACACAAGTGTTTTCTATCGTAAACAACAATCGGTTTTACGTTTTAGCGAAAACTCTCGCTACCTATGATGATTCGATGTTAACGAATCCAGCTCGATAGCAACCGTTTTACCTCCCATTAACGAACTTTTGCAGTTTCTGCTTTTAAGCCATTCCGATAGCGAAGGAGGCACAGCGAGGTAGAAGTTATAGGGGTGAACTAAGGGAGGTAATCGTGCCAAACCGCATCTGCTAATACAACCAGTGCATCGACTAAGCGATTCCGCTAATCTATACTGTCCGCTCTGATAACATGTAGAAGGTAAAGCAATCACGTACCCTCAACCTAGTAACTCTGCCTCTCTGATCATTTTCCTCGGAGCGATAATTTTTCGAGATTTAAAAGATTATCGACTTGGAGAGACTTGCAAAGATCCTAAGGATTATTTTATAGAGATTATGTTAGGTTACCGTTATCTGACGTCATTATTTTTCCGTCCTTTCCTTTTCGTCTTGTTACATGTTTATTATTTTAAAAAGCGCCAAATCGCAACGGATGTAAAATCACGTTTCGCGAATTACGTTTCTTTTTTAAACTACGAACGATTGATCGCGAAACTATTATTACAGCTTTTAGCGACTTCTTTTGTATATTTCTTTTTTCTCCCCGATATTCTTCGATAGATACGTAACAATTGCGTAGAAAAGAAATACGAAGGCCCCGATAGATCGATTAAAAAAGCGATAATGCTTGATGGCTGATTAAAATTATCGATTTAATTACCTTTGATATACGAGATTCTATATCATTTCATCCTTGAACGAGAAAAATCAACTTTCGTTTGTTCGCTAATGAACTTCAATTTTTCGTTAATTCGAAACGCGTTTCGTTCAATTACTCGTTCATCTCTACTCCTGCAAGACAATAAAGTCGAAGAATAGATCGAAAAAGCATTGAAAAATTTTATAAAGGTAATAGATACTTGTCTCGACGGAATGAATTCGATCGAGAGTAAAAATGATTTAAATAAAATTAGAAATCAATAATATCTTTTCGTGAGAAATTGTTCTTTTGTTCCAATTGTCGTTTGGAAATTTATTTTACCTTTGCAAAAGTTAACTATTCCAAGAAGCTCGAAATATACATACATGCAATTGTTATGTTACAACGTATATGTGTACTGTAAAAAGCAGTCGGTAGAGAGACTTTATTAAAAATGAAAGAAAGAAGAAAAATGTTTAATCCAATAATTACGATTATTAGTATGAATAGCCTTTTCCTTTGGTCCTTTGAGCGAAAATAGGTCGCCTTTGATTACTTTGCTTCAAAGTTTATACCCGCTACACGTCGCTGCGACAATAAACAAGAACAGTTAATGAAGAAGCTGTTTTGAAAATTCGTACAGCGATTCCTCGCGCCAGTATACGATAGTATAAATACTTAAGTCGAAGCTGATGGAACTGGATGTTACTCAGGCAACGCTGGGGAACGAAGGCTCGAGAGGGCGAGGAAACCTCATCTTGTGAATCCTTCATATCTTGTGATAAATATAATTTTGTATCATTTATCGTGGGTCGCAAAGCCCGGGTGAAAGTGGCTTGATTATGTTTGCTTTGCAACCAAAATGAGATGCACCTTTCAAAGGGCGAACGCTCCTTCTAGTTTTATTGCTGTCTTTCTTTGCCAGTCGTATTTAAGCGATATACTTGCAAATCAGAAATTGCAGCTCATCTATCTGTGCAGTTTCGTTTGACTATGGCGAAAACTTGCGAAACACAGAATAGCCTCGATGGAATAATTTCCCTCTTCCTTCTTCCTCTGTCATTAGAAAACTGTAGATACATTAATATAGTAGAATCTCGGTTATTCGAATTAATCGGAGATAAAGATACTAGATGATAGAACGGTTACTTTCCTGATGTTCATCTTCTTGTATGAATTTAAGAAAAGAACACAAATATTAATAACAGCCATACGAATAATGCGATTAAACGATTCGGTTAAAGAATCTTTATAGCTGCTAAGTCACACAACCTTTTTAATAGATTTAATTCGATAAAGCCTCGTTATATCTGCGTTTCGATCGTTCGTTATTCGAAGCACACGTAACGTTAGTACGATGGTGAATTGCAGAAGATTCATCAGCTTGAAACCATTGTATCACGTCGCGTCGGCTTTATTACAAGCACCGTCGAATCCTACGTTGTATATGCTGTGTGCAATGCAGAAAAAATGTTGTCTACATCTGTCGTAATATAATCTTCCACTTCGTCCTATATAGTATCCGCAAAGTAGTTCGCTAGTTCACTTTTTTCGTAGTACCATATATTTAACAGCCAGCCGACTATATGCCACCATATAACAGCAATCGTTTTAATTGCTTGTAAAGTTGTATCACCTTCCCGCCAGTAGTCTCGTTGATCGTTAACAGAAATTGTTGGAGAGGAGCGAAGTTTTTACATGCGAAACGTGTTCGGATAATGGAACGTTTGGATAACAGAACGTTCGGATCATAGAGAAATCGGATAATCGGTTCTACCGTATCTCTTTTAATAGCGATATACACGTAGGAATTTTTACTTTTATTTCTACTTTTTCTTACTTCGTTAATTCGTACTCGCGCAAAAGCCCTATTTAGTAATTGTTTTTTTATGTCTCTTGTTCTCTTTGTTCCGCGATAGAACGATGACAAAGATACGACATGGATAATAATTTAATGATGTAAGATTTATTTACTCGACTTTTATAAAAATAACGTTTAACGTCAAACGATAGATCAAAGTAAACGTATTATATTAAATGCACGGTGAAAGATATTAAAGCGTGAAAAATAAGAAAGAAGATAAAAGTTTGAAAGGAATAAAACACAAAGTATAATAATAAATATTCGCGTAGAAATAAATTATTCGAGTTAAAAAAAATTCAATAACAATAAATTACTTGCGTTATCGAAGAAGAGCAAACGTATCGAACAAATATAAAGAAAAGAGATTTTTTAATCAATTGTTTCGTTCGTTTTGATATACTTGCAAAAAGAATCGTAGATCTATCGTATCATTTATCATTTAGAAATACAAATAGAGATCACGGGAGAAAAACATCTGAAGCCATACTTTTCGATTTCGATATGAAAGCAATTTTCGAATTCGATTCTGTATTATTAAACATTATTTTAGATTAAATATTTATTTTCGTCATTTTTCTGAATATTTCAAAAAATTAATCGTTACGAAACTAATTGCACCGTTAACAGTTTTAATTAGTTGTTTAATTAAAATTTCGTGTATCGATAATACAAGTTATTCCTGTTTCAACCTCGTACCAATGTACTTCCTTTCTACCAACGACTGACAGAAATATCAGAAAATCAAGAAATATGGATTTGTCGCGTTGACCTCGCATACTCCTCAAACGAAATAGTAAATAAAATAGTAACTATTTTCCGATTATCAAAGTGCGATATTTTCAAAAGAGATAGATATCGCATAAATAAGTAGAAACGCAGCTAACAAAAATTAAAAATATAAATCCTTTATTACTTTGCTTGAGAAGTTGCTTTGAGAGGTGCGCGAAGAAACGACGTGATCTATTTTTCAAGAGACAAGCTGAAACCGAGTTGCCGACTTGTACTTATCGCGCTGCAGTTTCGTCCTATGAATCACATATACGTAAGTACTTTCTGTGATGAGAATCGGGTATCGATCATTGTGATATCGTGGCCAAATTTAGATAACCGGCGTTGAAACTGATTCGCGAAATAACGAGGCAGCTATGGAAGTGTATCGGAAAATAGAGAAAATTTCACGAGCATTTTATCAGAGATAAAAAGCTCGTAATAACTAAAAGTAAAGAATGGAAAGAGAACCGCGAAAGAGATAAAAGAAAAAAAAAGTAAAAGAAAACGTCAATCGAATTTAATAAGAATCAATCGGATATTTGTCTTCTTACCCGGACCTGTCTGTTAAATATCACACACAAGAGTCCACTAGAGAGAGCCGAAAGGTGACTACGTGAATTTGCATACGTTGGAAAGTTGTGGCTAGAACTCTCCATGGCTCGGTTCGGTGATTTCGCGGGTTATCTCCTTCGAGGGGTGAAATATACACAGACGTATGCGTACGAGTGTGTACGCTATGTATCTTGATTCGTATATAGCGAGATGGTCCGAAAGGATCAAGCCTGACCATTCACAGCTAGTTCGTCTTTACACCTTCGCGTTGAAACGTCGCGAAGACGATGATTGGATCAGTTTTACTCTTGGATCAGAATCCTCTTGGGATAAACAGAACGTCGATTTCAAATCAACAGCATCCCCATCGTTTCCATCGTTTCCATCGTTATCCCGAGAGCAGAATACAACGTACCATATGATATGGAAGGGAAAACGTGGTGTCAGTTTGCATGTTAAAGCCGAGGAAACCCTTGGCTCCTTCCCTTATTAAATCGTTCTATATGTATTCGACTTATCGTCGAGGAACTCTTTTTCCTTTTCCTTGGTCTCTTATTCTTCGTTATCCCTACCGACGATCACGGATGATTCAGTCCGGTATTTTAGATTTGAAATAGCCCCCAGGGATATCCGATGGATTTTCTTCTGGCTATCTTCTTCGGCTTCGTCAGATTCAATTTCAACGATCGAGAAGTTCCTGGAGACCAGGCTTGTATAAGGTATTTCGTTCCACTTTTTTTCCTCCTCTGTTCTTCACCGTTCTTTTTCCTATTCGTTTGTCTTAATCAGTTGAACGTAATGGCGTGGCTGAATCGTGTTTTTAAAGTTTTAGTGGAAATTCGTGGTCAGGGACGTCGGCGTTAAGTTTCGCTGGAATCCTTTCTTCCTCGAGTATACACCGAAGGTACATAGGGAAAAATTCTTCGAAAATAAAAGTTTCCGGGTATATTACCTTCCTTTTCTTCACCTTCCAAGTTTAAAGTTAATTGCTCTCTCTCTCTCTCTCTCTCTCTTCTCTCAAATTTTTGAGATTATGTTTCTTTTTATTGACTGGAAGGATAAAGAACGTGTTCGGAAAGTCCGTTGGCTTAAAAGGTAGTTCGCATCGAAATTTCGATGGATGATTTACGATACGGTTTATTTGTTCGATGTTTTATTTAACTCGTCAAATAACAGGTTGAATATGTATGCGCAGAAAATAGAGAAAAGACGGGAATAGATACAATAAGTACTCGAACCACGAAAACGTTAGAGTACTCTTTCATTCAATTTTGCTCGTTTGCTTTGTCCAATCTCGATTGGACTGCACGGATTCACTTCCATCAGCGATATTATTTCACCAGATCTTCCATTCCTGTGCGCCGTAGCTCTTTCATTCCCAGAAAATACCGTGACTCGGTGTGTTTTAGATATTGTTCCCCGAAACCGGAATAGAAATTATTGAATACCATCGATTGTTGGTGATACCGGAACCACTCTTACGGCATCAGTGTCAAGCTAACAGACAGTAAGTAATCAAAATCAATGAGAGTAGGTTTGGCTGCTACTTTGAAGTTTCTCCTTGCCATCGAGCCACCGATATGTCGATAAGAATATCGTATAGAAAGATTTATCGATGACAAGTCAGTCGTTCTAATTCGAATAATCTTCCGATTGCTCTAAACGTGCATAAATTAAATATCTTTAGATTTTATTTCAAATATTACAAAATTATTGCTTGCCATTATTGAATAAAATAATTTAACGATGTATTGGAAATAACAGTACCGATAGATTGCACGCTGATCGAAGCAGCGCTTTTTATATTTTAAATTTATTTGTTAATCTTAAGATAACTTTCAAGTTCTATTCGTTGATACAAAATATAGGATGTCGAATTTCAATCGATAAATGAGAATTGCTGGTAAGCTGTATAAAATTCGCCGTATAAAGAAAATGTTCAGACAAAAATGGAATGGTTCCGAGGGGGACGTAATCTGGTGTAATTAGATTTTTTTTTTTTTTTTTGAAAATGGTCACACGGAGATTAATTGGAATCGTATAATATCGAATCCACTGATCGAACCGGATTGACATTCTCTAAAAAAAATTATCGATCTTTTCATGTCGATAAACGCATATTTTAGTGGAACGAAATACAATACATTCCGATTTCGCTCTACAAACTAATTCAATTATTATTCCAGATATATAAAAAAGTATTAAAAGATTCAAGCACGACATCGGCATCTTTATAAAGTACAGGAATTGTCGAATTATTAGTATTATTAATAAACGAAGCAACTCAAATTTAAAGAAACGATATTTTTATATTACAGTCCAAGATCCGCAAAAATTTTAAAATGTAAAGAAATTTTGCTTCATTTTCGACTTTACGTATTTTTATCGTGTTTTAGTTTAACACTCATACCGGCAAGTTCAACCGATCGTATCACGAAAGATATTATTTCCATCTCTTTTCTATAATATAAAATTTTAGAATGATTTCCTCATACTTCGAAGTATTATAAATATTTTTAATAAGGGTAATAATTGTAAATTAAACTATGTAGAATTTCATATAAAGATTTTCGTTTATTTGTGTGTTCGATATAAAAGATGGAAAGAAATATATCGCTAATCGTATCTGTCATATATTAGATATTGTTTAATTATTAATAACACAGAGTTTTAAAGCTCGATGACTTTTCTACGTTTTAAACATCTTTTGATAAACACATGCAAATCAAATACGAAAATTCACTATACAACCTAGTTAGAAACTCGGCATAGACTGTTTAGAACACGCAACGAAATTAATTACACTACTATTAACCTTCTGTGCTATTAAAACGTAAACAAGCGTAATAACATATTCGTAGGCTATGAATACGTATGCTTCTTAAACTCGGGTGTTCACAAGTCAACGACGCTATAATCTTGAAATTTTTGTCGAGTTAGTTTCACAGACGAAGGACTGTTAACCTGAAAATTTTTTCAAAAGTTAACAGTGGCTTAAGTATCCAGCCGGGGTGTACGTATCATAATTCTAGAGAACGCTGAAAGAAAGAAGGAACGAAAAGCAAGAGAAAAGAAAACGAAGAAGAAAAATACAGGTTTGCCAGGGGAGAAACAGAGTCGCGACGTGAGGACGGACGTCAGATTCGCGGCTTAAAGATCTTAAAGAAAGATCTTGAGGACAACGTTCGTGGCTTAAGAACTTTTGTCCGTTTACAGATTCTCTAGTGGTAAAAAATTCTCGTTTCATTGGTATCCGATTCAATCGGTATATTAATGCGTGAAATTGGAAGACTCGTTGACATCCGAACGCGGCATTTGTCTCTGCTGCGCGTATTAATTATGTGTACGTGTTTCTACTCCATTGGGTGAATTTTTCTTCTTTTTTTTCTTGTTTCTTCTTTGACCGAAGATGAAAGCAAACGATACGAAAAACGATGGAAATTGTTCCGCAGCTTTATGAATTTTTATTTTTTAAATGAAACGAACTAGAGAGTTTCGAATTTTTTTTGAAGTAGTATGCTCTCCTCGTTAGTTGATTGACTTATTTCATTACTTTGTGTGGAACATATTCGTATAAAATTTCTAAGCATATTTCTCTGTGGTTTTTTATTATTTTCTGTTATGAAATAACAAGCAAATATTTTACAGTCGACGGTAGTGTAATTACTTCTAGATACTAAAATCATAAGATGTAATCGTTATCTCGATTAAACTTTCGAGAGATCAATTTAACGCATCTATCTACTTGCGATAAACGATTCGAGTAAAAGTTGAGATATTCGAACGATACGTTGTAACGAACAAATAATTATGTCTATATAATGAGTAAAGTGAACACGTAGTTGGGAACAAAATTATAAAAAAATTAGATACATATTATTGTTCACACCGATGAAAGTTTATGCAGTCTACAAAGCATATGTAAAATATATCGTATAAGAAACAATTGTTAAACATAAAGCAGTTATAAGCAGGTTGCCATAAAAATACCGTAGTAGATATTTTTTACTACTTTCGATTATTATAAGCACTTAAATGATAAAAATATCGTTTAATTTAATGCTGTCGCCAGCATTATTCATTTTATGTATAAAAATGAAGAGATTACGTTCTTAATAAATAAATGCGAAATGTACGAAAAGATAAAGATATTTAATAAAATTACACTTTGGCGTGTTGTTACGTTGAATTATAGTTTACTGCGCCGAAGCTTTTAAGGATATCGGGACGTAAAATGAACTATTTTCCGACGATTTTTGATATCTTGTTCGACCCATGTAAAATCCCATATATACGTAGATAAATCCAAACGAACGAACGAATTAAGAGACCATTGGTGGGTTTCGTGTACGAGAAATTCCACATCTTTCAAATTACGAGCTGATAATAAAAAGCAAATTATCACGATCGCCTTCTCGTCCTTGCAATCGAATAAGAGATCGTTAGCCGTAAAGTAGCAGACACGATCGACGTAATCTTATTTAATTGTTGATTATCGAAAGGGTACTTATGACGTTTTCATTAAACATGGCCGCAGCTAAAGTTGCCACAAAGCAAATTATTAAAGGTTAACTGGGATTCCCATGCAAAAAGCTAACATCAATTTTATCCTTAGCTTATACCAGTCGTTACGCCGGGGGCTTTCCGATTGGATCGACTATTTACACAATTATGGCATAATTGTTATCCACAGTTTTATTTGATTTGCGCGAGCCAACGAAGATGAATCGATAAATCATCCCCCTCCCCTCACCGTCCAACACACGACCACTTTGCCATGCACTGCCACCCCTCTCCTTTTATTCGATTGCGTGTACGGTTCGCAACGTCAGTAATTCGGAAAATATTTTACGTGTCGCAGCAGCCTGATAATTGACAGTTGAACCGTTGATTGTCTGACAAGAATACATTATCAAAAGATTGAATGAAAATAAACGTCCAGCTCCGCGCTTCTGTTGGTCTGCACCTGTGCGTAATATTTAAATGTGTGCGGTGAGCGGTGTGCGGTGTGCGGTACACAGACCGCGGTCAGGAATTACCGTTTGCAATCAACGCGTCACGAGTTACAACGATTCAAAAATTCCCCTGAAACAAAAACGTACGAGAGGGACTATTGGTCGATTTGCTTGAATGGTATTGCCGTTCAATTGTGAATGGGAAAAGGGAGATTGGTTTTTAGTCATTTTCAATTTTCAGATGTCAGTAGGTTAATTTTCCGCATACGAAGATGATTTTTCGAAAAATTTCTTTATTAAGAAGCTAAATGCTTTTTAAGCTTTTTACTGTAAAATAACAGAACTTGTGAAAATATACCACGAAATTTAAGTAGCTTTTAATTCCAACTTCGACATAGCTTTAATCGCAAAATAATTTGGAATATATCGTGTTATAGCATCGAGAGAAAAATCGATAACGGAATAATTTTTAAGGAACAAGTTGTACGAAAAACAAGTCGATATAATACCGAGGCAAAGTTGTTAACGGATCATTTTTCTGGAGGAACAAGATCTCGTACAAACAAATTTTTTCTTTTATATTTTTGCTTTACATTTGTTTAATAATTTATCTGAAAAGATCTGTTTCAGCGATTTATATCTATATCCCGTGGAGATTAGGCGATTTCTTTACAAAATATTTTCACGCAGAACGTATCGTTTACAATTTTTTTTTATAAGGTACAATGATCAAATTTAACGGCCTGTCTGGTAAACGAAGAGAAGTAACTTGAAACGGTAATACAAGTAGCATGCAATTCAGACCGATAATAATATCATAGTAATTAGTAATTGTCACGCGATAATAACGTTAGGTATAAGGATATATAAGTATATGAAAGAATTTTCTGGCTTCCATTAAGCGTCTAATTTACGCTTATTTACGCTGCTTTAATATTCGTGAGTGGAATAACGCAAATAATTAAATCAGCCAAAGTACGAAAGATCAAGCGTGGGCAGACTGTAGAGTTTAAATTAATTTATGTTTGAATTAATTATCTAAAGTGCTGCATTGTTAAATACGACGTGTATCTTTAATAATACATTGATAGAATATGGCGTTTAAACGAATCGTTTAAATCTTTTTATTCGTAGATATTACAAAGGAACATGAAGATTATAACTTCTGTCGATGGCAATACAGTTTGTAAATATCAGTATTTGATTAGTCAAATTTGGATACGTTTCCATCGGTTGAATTAACAAGCTTCGTTGTTTCATACTTCATGTAGAATTTTAATGTTACACGAATAGAATAATTTAACGTGTTTCTATCTTTCGTTTTAAAAAAAGTCGAATGTAGTTTTACAACTGGTTACCGCTATAACACTCAAAATTTTATAATCGAATCCTGCGTTTCTTTCCTTTTAAGATCGCGGGAAAAGATTTAATTAGGGAATATGGTAATAATAATACGTTTTCTTTAACGACGTCGTAGTGTCGGTCGCATCACGAGTAGAACCTTTGGAATTAGGTATACCTGCCGCTCAACGTACGCAAGTGAAAAAAGTCTGGGGAATCGAAAAATAGGAGAAAGACTAATAGAAATACGTAACTGGATGTAATTGAATGAATATATTTGCGCGTGGAATTACACAAACCGCATATCCATTTGCATATCTGCAGTCACGTCCTGTAACATTTCCATTTGTATTTCAAACTTCTCTTTATCAAGCAAATTTAGATAACTAATGTTCGGATCGGTAGCTAATTGTAAAATGAAGAACGCGGGGATTTCGATATATTTTCAACATTATCGACCATTATTACGAGCATGGTTATTTTGTTTCGCACGAGTACGTGCCACGATATTCATCGAATTAACAATGTCCAGGTGAAATTGTTGCAAATTTGTACGAGATAATCTCTAAATAGGAAATATCAATTTACTTTACATCAGCGGAAAAACTATTTCAAATAATTTTCGGATGTATACGAAGATACGAGAAATAGTTTTTCAAGACGAAGCTTTTAACCACGAGCGTTTTCATTCGACGAGCAATGTCGTTTCCTTTCTCTTTGCTCGTCGCGAGAAGCTCGCAAAGATATATCGGCGCGCGACGAAAAAAAAAGTTTAATTTTTCGAGGTAGTGAGAAAATCGGTCACCGATTTCCTAATTTCGAGTACATCGACGTGGCTCGATTTAAGCGGTTCACCCCCACCCTCCTCGTCCCTCGCTCCGTCCTTTTTCTTTCACCCAGCCACCTTTGCATTCCCCAATTCTCGCGTGGTATAAAGCCGTAATGTCGACTTCGGAGAGGTAATGTCTACCCTGTGTACATTGTACAATGCATACACAGACTGCATTCTCGCGTTCCACTTCTTGCGTCCTTCCTTCGCTGTTCCTGCGAACCTAACTTGTACATACACTGTCAACTACACGAATACGTTCTTCTTCCTCGTGTGTATAGCGCATCGAAATATCGAACTGGTATTTCGGTAACCGGTTGTTACGGGAGAGATTTTCCGAGTCCATTACGATACGTCTCTCTCGTACTTAAGGCAGATTACCGTTACGTTTATTCCTTTCTACGTAAGTTTTATCGTAATTTCTGGAATAACAGCGAGGATTATTATCTTTTTGCGATTTCGTTTGAAGGTGAAGTTAGACTTTGCTATGTCGCAGCGAAATTTACATTTTCCTAATTTGTTCTACATATTTGCGTTACATGTAACGGAAAATATACAATACGCATGAATAATGTACATATCGTATATATAAATGAATATATATATATATGTACTTTCTGCTATATCCATAAGATGTATCCCATTAATTGCATCGTTCTATAATCTTTAATACAGTTAAAGTTTAATGAAATCGGATAAACCTACTTATTAGTTATTGTAAATGTAACTTTTCTAATAAAGTGATATAAATTAAATGAAATTAAAACTCCGGTTATCTTGTTTTTCCAAGTTAATCGATTAGAACGATGCTAGTATAGAACGTAGAAAGTAGAAAAAATGGAAAGAGGTATGAGGCGCATAAAATATATAAAGAAAGGGAAGGTGGCATTTGTATATTATTTGAAGCACAAAACGTATTTAAACGATACGGGACGATATCTCGTATAGAAAATACGTCTACGTAATAACACGCAACAAGTAGCGAGAAGTACGATAACTTGAAAAACTTTGTCATCCAACCTTTTAACGTTTTTTTAAATATCGTTCGATCTAAATCCTTGCGTTTCTTCGTTTATGTCGCGTTTTAACTATGAGAAGATTCTGTGCTAATTATAAGTCGAATGTGTGTCACAGGCAAAATTAAATCTCGAAGATAACATCTCAAATGAAAAACCTATTCTTTCTTTTCTTATTCTTTACTTTTGTACGTTGAATAAGCTTCTATCCGATCGTGTAATTCGTCTCAAGGCTCTCTTTGTATGTTAATGTAACAACAGTAACGATCGAATTATCGGAAACTGGAAATATTCGATCCAACGAAACATATAACCCAATCTCAAGTTACATCGCTACGCTATTTTCAGTTGGCCGATGTAAATTGTTCATTCGAATCAATAAGCTGGTCTTCGAACGTGAAATTAGAAAGATAGATTGGTCCTTATCCGTGGCAGATCCCATTTTCCTGCAATCGTTGAATTTTCCTAGACTGTCTTAATCTTATTTGATTTATTATTAATCTAACAATCTAGCAATTTTGAGCACGATGTTCTGTAGTAGGTATATATAGAACATAGTGCCAGATGTCTGCTACAATTGTTACTCGGAGACACGCGTGCTGCTCGTTAAACGCAGAGGGTCTTTTATGCATCCTTAAACTAGGTCCGCACGTGCGTACCGCAATTAGTAGAAAATATGCGCTTGCCACGTGGTACGCTTCGGTCTGAATGGACGAAGACGTATATACTCGTGCGAACGGCTATTGTACAATATACACGTACATATATACTATCTGACAGGCTGCGTGTGTCGAAACTGTCATCATGGAAGACCCTTCGATTCGATCGTACTAACAATTTTACTCCGGCTCGAATAATTTTTTGTCATTCGATGAAATCGTAGAAAAATTAGATATAACGGGATTGCTGTTTGAGCGATTTAACGTAAATTTATTTCACTTTAACGCTTTACTCGCTTCTTAAATTTCGAACGTATATTTCAAGGATAATGCTCCCGATCGAGTATGAAAGTAGATTTGTTCAAATGGAAATTTCTAAGTGAAATTGTATGCGCAAATTTGCAATTGCCGGAAGAATTTATCAATACGTAATAGATTTATTGGTAAGCGATATTTCTTTTTATTTTATTTTTTTATTATTTATAACAATATACTTACTTGTCGATAGATCGGTAATGGACAAAGGTGCATCAAATGGATTTTTACAAAAATTAGAAAATTCGCACGCTACAGGATTTCTCGTTTCATTGTAAAATATTTGGAATTTTTTAAGCATTTTTATTAACAGAAACCTATTAATACCAATAACTGTTTATCTATTGTTGCAAGTATAAAAGCAAGACACCTTATAATCCTACTTAAGTTTCACGGAGAACTTTATTTTCTTTGAAAATATCTGAAAAAAATATATCCTAATAATCCTATAGATATTTATTTTATTAAATAAAACAGTTGGAACGTGTTAAAACATTTGTAACAAATCGTTCAATTTGTATGGTCAGTGACTTCCGATATATCGACGATTTTTCAAATATTTCGCTCGTTGTAAGTAATTAAAGAAAAGGAAAAATAATAGAAACGTAGAGAATCGTACGATATTTGTTCACGATCGTCAACGTCTATGAACGACGTACATCTGTCAGACTTAATTCTTTATTAAATAGAGCAAGCAGAGACTTTTCGATCGAAACGGCAGTTTCGATGAACCGTGAAATTCGCTAGAACTAGCAACCATCGGAGCATGAAATTTGTCATCGAGACTTTCATAGGCTCCAACGATATTCAACCATATTGTGCCATACGCATATAAGGAAGGAAATTCGACTATGAATATAACGTATATACAGCTATTTCCGTTAGCGGAGTTACACCATTTATTCAACATACACAAGGGATTCGAGTACTATGCTTGTTTTCTAAATGCAACGATACGCGATGTATCTTTCATCGAAAGAGCGGAATAGCTAGCTATTTCTTCGATATAAATATAGAAATTGCGAGAATTTCAATCGAATATAGCTCGTAATTGCAGTTTGTCGTGTAATACATAACAAATACATAATTGAACAAGAAAAGAGAATAATATATTACGATTATATTAAAAAAGTTTGAAACTGAGCGAGAAATGAAATGCGTTACACTACGAGCTATAAAATACGTGAGCGTTTCAAAAGAACATCGATGTTGTTACCGTTCAAACACCGTTTTTTAAATTTACCTTTGAACTTATCATTATCAATGTTATTTTCTTGTCACAAATGACATCGTGGAAATAAGTTATTTGTTTTATTTGTTCATTTGCAATTAAAATTACGTATTAAAAACAAAATAATGAAATTAAAAAATTAATAAAGAACGAAGTTAATTAGTTCGGCTTCTGACAGGCTCGTTTATCGCCAATATGAACTTCCCAGATATCACAGATGCATAGGAACTGTCGATTATATCCGTGATACTAATCGGCTTCCATATTTTGCGGCACTAGCTTTTTTAATAAATTCGTTTAATGTAAAATTATTCACGCTGTATATCTAATCATTGCCTATCAACTACGTACGAAGAGCAAACGATTTATAATTTTTATATGGTGTACACGTTCGGAATGGTTTTGGATTCTATCAGTGCGGTCTAATCGTGATAATTCGTGCCTCGTTACACGTTGATAAAACTTTAACAATAATCAAAATTTTTTATCAAATTCATGTTTGTAGTTAACATGTTGTAACTTGTATATATGTATACACATTTTTAGATTGGTATTTATGTAAACCTTTATGCTGTTCTTAGATATTATTAACTATAAAAAATTGATTATATTTCACTTGAATCTAATCCTCATCTAGCTGCACTAAACTCTTATAAAATTCTGCTTCTCGAATAGCCTAAATTGGAAGCATAAAAATAGAGAAAGTAAATTAAAGAGGAATTCAAGTTCAAGGATCTTTATTTTTTTTCCATAAAATCCTGCGGATGTGATGGCATTAATTTCATAAAACGAAGACCGAATGAGGAGAAAGTTATGTGTTTAATTCGGACGCATGAATAGAGGTTGACCTATTAAAACAAGTTGGTTGACATAATTGGGAAGAAAATATAGGTAGCGGCAGTGAAACGGGTGGAAGTTGTTTAAATTTTTAAATTTTCCATAAGGGAGAAACGCTCGTCGGCTTTTCGTCAGGAAAGCTTGTTAGTCGGTATATAAAGGCAAACGTCTTTTTATGTGTTTATTGCACAACGGTGAAAAAAGGGTAAGGAAATAAGCAGTGTCATAGCAGCCAGAAAATTGTAACGAGGAAGGCGAAAGCCAGAGAGAAAGTGGGATAGAACGGTGAGACCGGTCCGATTGTAATAGACTTCTTTCTTCTTTTCTTTTTCGGATGGAAGCGTTAAATTGTTTCTCGTTTCTTCTTCGTCTACTTCTCTTCTTCGTTTTATTTGTTAAGCGTTTTTAGTACCAACGTTTCGTAACAAACGCGTCACACTAGTCGAGCCGACTCGAAACAGAAAGGATAAACGAACTAATTCCTACGAAATGAGACATGTATGTTTTCGAGAGACGGGAAAAATATGCCGGCCGTCGATTTTCCTGCCCGCCATTGAACGTTGCTCTCTCGCTTTCATCGTCCAGTTTGGTGATGAAACGAGAAGTACGAAAGAAATGTAAATTTTTGCGAACAATTATAACGTTGGAATGTGACGCTATACCTGTCCAGCGTACGAAATAGTCTTATAATTAAAAGATGTTTCTTGGAGTTAATTAAACGCAGGAATATGGCCGGTCGCCGCTTCGTCAGGTTACGAGGGATGCAGCCCGGGGGGGGAGGGGGGCAGCAAAGAATTATTTTCCGGGTTAATTGTGTACGTTACACGTGTTTCTTCCATTTAGATAGACACCTTGGTTGCCCCTCTGCTTCCCTTCGCGTAACAATAAAATTCTTGTAGTATAATTTCCCGTCCTCTGGAAATTTTTCCAGGAAAATGCGGCCTCCGGTGTAATCATAGTTCGCTGAACGATAGTTACTGATTTCACGAGCGAAAAATTCTTCTTCTTAACTTAATTTTTATTCTCTACTATTTATATTATTATTTATATACGATAATATTTTTATTCAGGCTATCTTTCGTTTAAACAATCGACGGACTTGTAACGAAACCGACCATTATCCATTTTTAACTTTTCTGGTATACTCGGACGTCTTTACCTTCTTTAGCGTAGAATACATTTCATCTTTTCACAACGGAATACTCATTATGCTATTTTATTGCTATTGGTAAATCTGTAATTATATCGCGAAAGAACCGTATTTAATTAATTCACGAAGCTGTACACATCGGGACAAAGGTTGATTTTACAAAACTGATTAATTTTGATACGACGATGAGTCAAGATATTAATCGTATTTTGTAATATTTACTTCACTACGCTACGAGTCTCGCTTCCGACTACTGGAGTTATCCAAAAGGTCGACAAATTCTACGATTCTATCGCTTTTCTACCAACCTCTCGATTTAAATCTGATTATCTCATATTGTAAATAGTAAATCTTAAATGGATCGTAAAGCTGTTGCGTACAAAGTGGTCATCTTTAGGAACGTGTAAAGTCTTTCAGAATTTAGTGGCAAAATGTATCGTCAAATCGTATTTTTATACAGGAATTTAAACCAAACGATACCATGGTTCAATATGAAATTTGTAAAGAAAGAGTAAGCGCAAAAACGGTCACAGTTAGATTCTACGTCTTTGGATCGATGGACATTTGGAAAAAGGAGTCCACGCGAAATTGACCTGGAAATTCAAGATCATGGTTTTTTTATTGCATCGTATTCCACTCGGGTAAAAGCCTACTGAGGTAAAAGGTCTCGAACGAAGTATGGATCGCGACCCAACTGTTCCCTTGGAAATTCATGTTAAAGTTTCATTAATTAGACAATATATACATATGCAGGATGGTCCATGCAATTGCGTCGGATTGTAACTCCGTTACCAGTGCAATTACAGCAAAATATCAAAGGAGAAGGATGAATGCTTCGAGTGTTACTTCAAAATATTTCGTAACGTTGCGATAACACTGGTCCAAATGTATCAAACGTCATGGATTGCTTGATTAATATCATTTTCATATGCGACGACTTTGTATTTAGTTTTCACATTTTACCTAGTGAAATTTCTTCGTAAATTTACTTAATTGTCAACAATTTGCAAGTTGTCGTCCTATCCTACAAATATCGACTGAGAATATTTTTCTTCGATTCTGACGAACATAAATACGACTCTTTTAGAAATAACTTATGTATCGAATCAATAAAGTTTCAGCTCTTTCAATTGAATAGTTTACCTATCTAAGTGAATACTTAATTTGTACAATTCAAATAACACGAATAAAAAAACACTGTGGATTATTCAGAATATTATTTGAATAAACATAGAGAAAATTTCGTTCATTTAAAACAGTGATAAAATGATTTATCTACTACGTAAAAGTTGTAATATTTGTACCGAACCTGTAAATCGAACGATTTTACCCCCCCCCATCTCTCTCTGTTTATATATCTATCGATCTCTCTCGAAAAAATACCAGTCACAGTAGGAAACGAAATCGGATTGAAAAGGAGCAAAGGACGATTCCGATCGAAAGTTACAAATTGACGCGTTATTCGATATGATTAAGTTGTACTTGTAACGATCGAGAACCTGCGTTTCTATTTCGTCCTCTCATTGTCGCTCTTTCATCGTGTGTTTCGTTCGGTATGCAAATCGGTGGTATGCAAATCACTTCGATCGTTATCGACCTCTGGCATTCTCGACTCCCTTTTCTACATAAACAATATGACCCGCAGGAACGAGCAAAGTACAAAGAACGTTATAGATCGTATGGTTTCGCTTTGCTCGGATAAAAGGACGAATAGAGGGTTGGGAAGATACGGAGAACGAAAAAGAGAGAATCGTTTCTGAAAGAAAATAACAGTGGTAATTAACATAGTTCTCTGTGAGCAGCACAGCGGGAGGATCGCTTCGAAATGTACAAGGCGGTACATTAAATATTGCAAAAGTATGATTCTTTTGAGACAACGTCGACACCCATTCTCTGGCAAAGTCCGAAGCAGTGTCCCTGTCTTTCTTTGGCTGGTCTAACCTTTCTCGAGCGTAAAATGTCGCTACACAGGATTATCCCTATTGTTTCAGCTATTTCAACGATTTGCTGATGTACGAAGTGAGACGAGGCGCGAGCAGTGCGCGTTAGTA
The DNA here is from genome assembly GCF_905332965.1 of Bombus pascuorum. NCBI lineage: Eukaryota > Metazoa > Arthropoda > Insecta > Hymenoptera > Apidae > Bombus > Bombus pascuorum. The sequence continues at coordinate 498,000 of NC_083488.1, read as the reverse complement.
GGGCTTGTATTTTTTTTTTTTTTTTTTTTTTGAAACAGTTTTTGATTAAACTCTCGTCTCTCCGCGTTTCTAACGCACAAGCAAGCGAAGAACCGTGATCGTTGAATAGCTGTTTTCAAAGTTAATTATACAAAGCCATACCGTTGCAGATGAATTTCATACTCTCTTTCTCACTGCTATAGTACGTAGTTGTATTACTTGCTAGTTGCCGCGAGGCTTTTAAATTCTCTAACCTCGGATCTCGGTGTAAACGCCTATCAAAGGCGAATTACTCGGATTTTCTTCGTAATATTGGAAATACTTTGTCTCTGTGAAGCGAAAATCTTTCTGGAAATTCGTTAGCTCCGATAGGAGGACAAAGCTGCCGAATCTGATCAAGCGACTGCAGATTTACTCGCCACATTTTTTAAATCGTTGTACTCATCCTTCCACCTTCGCCCACGCCCTATCGAAGATTTAGATTAGTATAAACGATGTCTTGACTGCCGATCGATCACCCGAGCAAGTCTCCCGAAGATGATGGTATCCCCGCCGCTTCTATGAAAAGATCGTCGATATATCGCGTCTCGTTCGTTGTGAATTATATTTAATAAATCATCGATACCTTCCCATCTAAATGGAAGCGCAGTTCACTCGTTAAAGACTACGCGGTTGAAACTAACCAAGCGACACGGAGACGCGAAGATATGGGAGGATCGCAAAAGGGTTAAAAGGATAACATTAATAAGGAACAAGATAGATAATGCAGAGACAAAGTTGGTGAGATTGGTCCATTGATAATATGCGATTGTAAACGCAGCTCGTTCCAGTTACTTAACTGTCACGATAGTTCAGGTCGGTCGACAACCTCTAGAGACCTTTGAATTGCCAGTGCCGCGGTTCGGTTCGGTTCGGTACGATTCGGTTCGGGAACTTCTATAATAACAGGTCCAGAAGTTGCACGAAATTCGATTATACCCGGTGTAAACATACCGAAGAACTTGCAGACTTAACGCGCGAGCCGCGAAAGCCGCTAAGCTCGTTACGGGTCCATCATTGTCCCCTCCTATTCGTCATCGAGTTTACTGCGAATACGATTTTCCACCTGCACCGCCAGTCACTTTGTGACTGTTAATTTGCGTAGTTAACTAAATTTGCTAATTAAAACGAAAGGACTCGCAGTTTGCCGCGCGTCATTCTAATTAGCGATCGAAGAAGTGGCTGTTGAAAGGAGCAACTTCATTGACATTTTGGATGGTGTTACATAGCGTTTAATATCGGTCAACTTTGTCAAGCACTTTCATACACAAAATGATTGTTAATATTCGGATATCATTCAAAAGTCGGGCTATTTAACATTTTCTGCAAATGTTGTAGTTTTAGTCGTAGTTGGACAAAGTCGATTAGTTCGACTTTCGTGTGCCTTGTTTGTCGAAACATTTGCTTTTAAATTTTCTCTATGTGTCGTTTATTTCGTGCAACTAATTATGCCATCGTTTTAATTAATAGTAACAGTAGTAATTAAGGAGTATCGTGCTTCAAGGAGAACAGAGTGTCTCGACGTCAAGGTATGCTTTCGAAATTATTACAAAGTTGCTTGTTGATCTCGTCGACTCCAGTCCATCCTTTTACGCAACTATAATTATCTACTTTATAAATAGATTTTGCGATCAAACGGGAAACTCGGTATCGCTTATTTTTATATATTTTCTGGAAAAAATAAGAGACCTAATGCCATCCCGCGAGAACCTTTGGTTCCGTTCCTACATACGTAGGTGTATCTATCGTGATTTACGTAAAGTTGATACCGTTGTCTGTGTCGGACACGAGTATGATTTCTGAAAATTAACGCGCAGAGCGGTATCGGCCAGGTACTAATATTTTCTATGAAATAATTATTTCGTTGAATGTAACGATCGTTACATAAATATAGAAAACATTTCATTTACTTTGACACAACTGTTTTAAGAATACTATAGAGTCTAAGTGAACTAAAAATATCATAGAATATCTGTACGACGTAAAAGATTTCTGTGTTGATTTATTTACGATTAAATTTTCACAAAACTTATAAAACGTAGTAAATAAACGATCATTTGAATCGATCATTTCGAAAAGAAAAGCGAAAAATTACGCGAAATGGAATAGCGTGTACGACCTTACATACATAAAATAACAGTTTAACGATATTGTTAAAATTTAAGTTTAATTTGCATCTAATTTTTCGATTGGATCGAACATTTTAATTAAAAGTCGTGTGAAAATTTTGAAACGAATTTTTACTTTCGTTTTAATCTTGCGATAAAGGCAAACGTTATGCGGGAAATTTATGCTAACAATTTTTCGATTAATATTATCGCAATTGATCGAGAGAACTCTGGGTATTACATTTTGATTCGTGAAATAAAATTGTTTCCGATAGTTTTGTATATATCACGCTCGGTTAAACCTTTTCAAGTTTTCTATTGAGAATTTTGTCAATAATACATCCGTTTCGTGAATAAAAACCGATCGTATTTCGAGATATTTAGTTTCAAATAATACCTTTTGATTGGATACTAGAATTTTTTGTACTTTTAAATTTATGATATGGAAATCAATAGTATATGAAAATGTCGAAAAGTTGTCATTATATAATAGATTGTTTCTTTTTATAAATAAATTTTCCACTGATTTTATCGGACATATTGCTTTCTGTTTGGTACGACCGATGAACCACGACCAGTCTCTATATTATCCAGAGTATTCCATTTGATATACTTATTCGCTATTTGAACATGCGTATATATCGTTTTACAATTGGAATGGCATATCGATCGCGTAATTTTTTTTATCATAAAAGAATTCGATTTAATAGGTTTGATCGTGGCTCGTTGATCGGTGGCTCAAGCTGGCCACCGCGATTCATGAGTGAAAACTTGTGAACGGGCGTGGAAGCGACACGTCCGTTTCCTCGGCTGTACGCGTTCAGGACTCGCAACGCGAGTGTACACAAGCGAACAAACGCGGAACGGAAACCAAAGCCTTGTGGTCTCGACAATTTCGGAGCTTCTACACGGACAGTGCAATTCGACGCACCTGCCATTGCAACCAACTTGCGATGCTGGATTGATAGAATTCGTTCAAATCTTGAATCGCAAATACAAATTACGATCCTCAGTTACCTCGTTGTTGTTATTTGTTGTTCACCGAGTAGCGCAACAGTTTTCCTACTATTCCATTAATGATAAGTAGAATCGATCGTAATATAACTTTTATAAGTTAACTTTTATAGTTCAGATAAACATACGTATTGTTAGATCGTTGATAAGACTGTTTATCGAAGCAAATGGCAGATAGTTATTTTCCAGAGAAATTATAAAAAAAGCTAGCGTATATCGTTTATATGTATTTCTTTTTTAAGGAAATGACTTGTTTGCTTCTTTTTCGTTTTTTCTTTTTTTTAGCTAAAAAGCAAATTCTTCATTCGTTCCGTGTTGTATTTTACAGGAAAAGCAAATTGTGGAATATCGTTTTGCGTCTCATTTTGTAACTGAATACGCTGAAAAGATAACAGGTGAGATTACACGTGAGAAATATGAAAAGCCTCCCGAATTTTATGGCTTTAAAATATAGTAAAACATTCGGAAATTAGCTTTTTACGTATAACAGAAAGATGGGAAGATAATTTAAAGAATTAATTCAAGAAAAGGCTTAGCGCAAATTGGTTATTACGTAGAACACGTAAACAAATCGTGGATTAATTATCGTGGAAATGTAACTTTGCTTCATCGATTGTATATCACAGGATTTCTCATCTACAGGATCTACTGTAGCGTAGTAACTCTTCAAATACAATGGAGGATAACGTTTATTCGCTTGCCTCCGCCTCCTCCTCCCCACTTAATATTCTAGCCAAATGTACAAACGCTAAGCGCTAAATATTCTATATACATCCAAGTTGTACCATCGATACCGAGACAGCCTATATATACATACGTATGTACATATATATTTAGATATGCTCGAAAAGAAATTAGGTTCGAAGATATAAACCTTTTAAAAATAGACGGTATATCCGTAAAGTATCGTAGAAAATATAATTAGGCAAAGCTAAGCATTGGATTTGATTTTTTAGCATAACCATGAACAACGTGTTATCAACGAGTCTCGGTATCGATTAGCGATCTCGATTAGCTCCGCAAAACGAGATCGTTCGGTGTACTCGTAGCACGAACGCGAACCTTCCTCTAGGTTGCTCGTTTAAAGCGTTCTCGTAAAAATAACGATTGCACACGTAGTCCTGGGGTCATTAAAGAACTCATGGGTGCAATACGAGATCGCAGCCAAGCGAAACGTCGCGTCTCGTTTTAGCGTGACTGCTGGAGGCGTCTCACGAAGCTTGCCCACATCATGGCCGGACCGTGCTGATTTAAACGCTTCTTCTGGACTTATCTTTCAACCTTTTCTTGTCGTACCTTCATCTATTTCTTGCTGTTGTTGCTGCCAGTTCCTCATGTTGGTTTATTCATCGTAAAGTCGGTAACTTGAAAGTCTTTTTGCACGGTTCGTTTCTTATCTTCGTAAGAAGGTATACAAAAACTGACGATTATAGTTTTAACAAAATCGAGCGGCAACAGCATTTACGTATATCAATTGTATGAAATTTTAATTATGCTCCGTCTTATCATTGTCGTTTCTGCTAATACGCTTGCTAATACTGGTATTATACGAGAAGGTGGATTATTTCATCAGCGTGCGTCATGATCGGTTTGGATAGTCAAGCGTTCCAGGCTTATTTAATATCTAATATCTTCCTGCGTAGGAACAAAGTATAAGCGGTATAACGGAAATTGTACGTAATCGGTCGAACGTTAATTTTAAATCTGAATATCTTAAAATATACGTTTATCGTATCCTTCAACAGATATTATAAACGTAAAAAACTAACGACATCGTCGTACGTATATTTATTTACGAACTTTTAAATTCTTACACGTAACATCCATCGTTACTATGCCGATATCGAGTTTACCTAATAAACTTCGACGTTGCTCGATCGAAGTACTTTTTACGTAATTAACAACTCCACGAGGATGCTTCTGATCGTAAACGTTGAAAAGTATAACCGTTGAAAAATCCTTATAAAATTGTACGAGAAAATATGTTATCAAACCAGTTTTATCTCATAATACTTTTCAAGTATTTTCATATCCTTTAAAATATTAATCACACTTATATCGACCTATGACGTCGTAATTTTTTCAATTATTACTTAATTATTGCTATATAAAAAATCATCAATTTAAAGATTTCGTTTATTTCTACGAGCGAGTTGTATAAAATCTGTAGCCTTATCAAAATTTATATGCATCGTAAAGTTTCGTATAATTTTATCAATCGCTATTAAAGTACGTCTATAATAGATTCATTTAACATGTACACAGATATCTACGTATAAGCATATTTCCTATTTAGTAGTTCAAATGTTGTGTAGTTGAATAACTGCTCACACAGTCTTACGGAAATCAACGTTCCATTAAAACGTCTTCTATGCATAAGTAGCTCTCATCTATACATGTACATACACGTGTACGTTTACTGGCAGCTAAAGCTTTAGAATCAAATATCTGATTGAGGGAACATCTTTTCTCTACAAACGTTTCTCTATATTTTTCTATCTTTCGTTAGATCGATGCATGGAAATGTCATGTCTCTGAAGTTCAACGCGATATAATTAATTCAATGTTATCTTATTCTTAATACATGATCAACTATATTAAGGAAATAGATCTGCTATAAATGTTACATCGAATGCGAAAAAGATTTATGATAAAGAAAGCAAACCGCTATTAGTCGTCATGAATATTCGCGTAACTTTTTTCTATCGACATAAATTTGAAGAAATCAATATGAAAATTGTTAGAAATGTAACGACCATAAGGATCTTTTAACCAAATTCACCTAAATAATCTTTATCTCATAAATTATTTTAAAGGAAATTACGAATGGAAGAACCAACAGTTTCAACCCAAAAATTTTTTAATTCTAGAACTGATAATCTTATAAATCCTGCACAAAAAATACATAGTTATTGGAGAAATTCACCGAACCATATGGAAATTATGTGGTTTGTCCAAGTACACGATATTAAAGTTTTTAATATTTAATATTTTATTTTTTGTGGTTATTTTTATGCTGTATATTTTCATAAATAAATTTCTACAGAGTATTTATATTTTTGTATCTTTATTTTTTCAAAAATTTTCACATTTCTGGCATCCGCGTTTCCCTCAAAAAACATCCACGTCTTTTGTATTTTCTTCGCTGAAAATTCATACATTTATTTTAGCCTGGCTCGTACGAAATTTTCTATTTTTCTCATACTCTCGCCTTCCCCAAAATTAATACTTTCTTTTCGTCTTAACTTCTATAAAGATTCCTCGGTTCCTCGTAATCTGGCTGCCATAAAAATTCTTCTCTTCCCTGTGTTCTCAACTTTAACAAATTATTACATTGCTACCCTCCGCCCCACCCACCCTAGCGTAGGTACGCATCTATGAATGTAGTAGCTTTTGCGAGTTACAATGAACACGTATCGTAACTAAGAGAGGTAAGAATCATGCAAGCATAGACTTTTCACGATTACGTCACAGTGGGTGTCCGCATCTTTTGGCCTTTGCCATCTGCCTACCGGCTAAAAACCATTGCCAGGTGCAATAAAGTAGCCTTATCTCAACCAGCTGCAATCCAAATGGCACCGGAGATTTTGAATTTCATTGGGCAAACTGGTGGCGGAAGAGGCCAGAAGTAGCTCGCTTACCTCGGCAATGGTCCAGCTTTTACACAGTCTGTATGAGATGCTTCAGCATAAGAGATCATATATATATATATATATGTATCTTTTTTATCTTTTTGTAGTTTATAGATCGTGAATCGGGATAACGAAAAAACGAGATTCCGTATATCGGGCTCTTAATGTAAGAAGCATCAACCCCGCAAAATGGATGGGTGAGTGAAATATAAAGACAGGGATAAGATATTTATTGCATATGTAGAGACGTACATATGTACGCGTAAAGGGAAATCTAAATAAAGATATTGTCTATGAAAATATGGAAATCTTATCGAACACGGTGCTCTTCGGACGGAAAAATGTAGCGAAGCAGCTCTTCCTGATTTATTTTTTCAAGAATTCCCGTCTACGAAGTAGGCTATTGTCTCGAATGCTCAGATTGAAACGTATATATTTCAATGTGTTCATTTAAAAAATATTTTCAAGTTTCTAAATTATTAGAGAGATGTATAATTATAGAACATGTATCCAAGTTTCTCGTATAATTCAATAATATTAACTTGAAACGTATAGCCGAGTGCTTGAGTTAATTAAAATAATAATACACGTATTAGGCATATTAGATATTAGGTATGAGAACAATATCGCACACCGCTTTAAAATAACAGAGATCATTTCCTAGTGATCATTTCCATAAATAGTAAAACTGCTAAATTTGTATTTCTCGAAATTACAAAAAGTTTACCAAACTCTCAACATTCGATAATAAAACACGCGATTGTTACGTTATATTTCCACGATATCTAAGAAATAACAGGCGGTACATGGTTACGGTTCTTGTTAATGAATTTATTAAACGATCGCATTCCATACATCGGGAAACGGGGTTCGCTAATAATACATTGATAAAGCAGTTAACTAAAACCAGGATAACCTGGATTATACTTCGTAGAACGTGACCTAGTGCTTCTATCTACGATATCGTAATTTGTGTTTCAAGTTCATCGTACTTCTGGGAAGAAGCTTTCAAAGTGTACCCTCTCGCTTTAGTACACGAGCACGATATAATACGTAATCTCTTCGACATAATGATATTCTTTGCCTAACATGGTACGTATAACACGTGCATTGTATATATTTCTATTTCTTTTTTGACGTAAAGAGAGATGTCCAAATCGACGTTTCCATTGAAATAAACGTAAATATAAAATAATATATCTGTCTTAAATAGCTTTTGAATAATGAGAAAATTAGAAATTTTCATGATTCATGATCTTTTATTATTTTTCAATGAATATGTTGGAATATATACGTTGATTAATATTTATATTTTCTTATTTTAAACGATATTTACTTGGAATCTTTGTTTTTCGTAATTTATATTAATGCAATTATTAATATAGTAACTTACTTTGTAAAGTACCATTGATATTTACTTTCCAATAATCCACACGAATACTCCCATACGACGCATGTACGATACAAGTTATACAGATAGTTGGTATAATAGTCATACTTAACGTTTATAGATACAGCTTTACGTAACGTTCAAAATATATTTCTTCCCTGTTCGTCTCGATTGTCGTTCCCTATGAATAATTATACGTTTTACAATTGAATATGCGTGGGAAAAAAGGTTTCTTCGAAAAAGTAGAAAAACGAAGAGAGAAAAGGGATAGAGGAAAGGAAAAAACTTTGTAATTGACGTAGAAAAGATCAGACTGTTTTCTTTCAACGTGGTTCGCATCGAAACGAACAAAAAGCGTACGTCAGTGATGTTACAGGTGATTGGTTGCACGTCAATTTAAAAACATCCGTCTCGTCGATAATTCATCGATGAAGCTACGAATGGTGCGATAGAAACTACTCTGGTACGGAGTGTTGCGAATCTCGATCGAGCAATTAACGAGACGAAGATGATACATGGAGAGTAAGAATGCTCGTTCGTTGTTGTGTTCCCATTTGTACGGATAATGCGATATCGACCAAATATCGAGTTGGCAGGAACGAGACACGACCGACTAACGAGCAACAGCTATTCTTTCCATACGACCGTAAGATTCGATGGTTCATAACGCTCTCGTTTCGGTTATTTCGTTTCGCAGAAAGCTTCTTCGAGCTGGTATCGTTCGAAAATCTAAAAAAGGAACATCGAGTTTTATCGATAAGGTTGGTACGTATAGCGCGGAACAATGTTGATGTAGCACTGGTGTACAGTGGGTAAAGAGATACATATAACGTATAATTTTCATATTTCTCGAGGAATTATTCATCCTCCGTATAAAGGGATATAGCACAATGCCGAAGAAGGAACGCAGAGTCTAAGACACGGCATAAATCTAACGGTTTGTTACATTTGCGTTTATAATGCTATTGGTTAGCCGTTGGTAGTCGGCTGGTATTCGTCCGTAATGCATTTTGCTCGCACAATCTCGGTTAGGCGAAATAGCGTGCAAGCCAAGGTGGTACCTATAAACTAGCCAAGCGGGCCTATACAGTCGGCGAGGCTGCTAAGGCGTCTGCGTTATAATATATTACGAGGGCTGCAGGCATCGTTGAAGGAAGGTCTGGGAGGTAGGAAGAGGCGGTTTCGTCGCCTAAAGGGAGCCGCGGTGTGCCACACGCCGTTACAGATAACATCTCATTGTCACAGAACGTCGCGTGAATATATCACACGCTGGCACCATCGGCTGTATCCTTGCCGGGCCGATTTTACGTGCCTCGGCTAACTACTTCTCGAGCTCCCGCGAACAGGAAGCCGATAAACGGACACGAAGGAAAGGTTGCCGAGAGTCGTTGTTAATGTCGTTGCTCTGTTCATCGTAGAAAGATGCATTTCGGTAAATTGATATGGACGGTGAATTAGTACGAGTATCGATATGTTTGTAAATTGTAAAAATGGTGCGAATTTTCTCGAGAATTCACGTATTTAGAACAGTGTTAATAAATACGCAACTAATAAATAGATACGGAAGAAAGGTTTTAAAGGAGATCTTATCGTTAAGAGAAGATGATCGGCTCTATCAATTGAGCTTTTTAAAAATCATACCGATCAATTCCACCTAATCTACGTACTAAAAAGTAAAGAAAATTAACCGGGCTATAACGTTGTTTTGTAGAATTTACGGTTCTTTTTGAAATTTATGATTCCTTGTATCCTCATTTCGAAATAAACAAACTAACGCGAGGAAACAATTTATAAAGTTTAAAAGTTATCACGCGCTTGAGTAAAAAGGAAAGCCACAGTTGATTAGATTCGATTAGGTAAAGAGTGTAATAATAATTTTCGAGAATAGCAAATTTCTAAGCTAGCGAAACAGGAAGCGTAGGCCTGGTAAAACTTTTATCGCTTCTAGACCAGAAGTTTCCTTTCGGATGTTGAGACGCACGAGCGAACTCGACGCGAACTCGACGCGAAGTCAGACAGCGTAGTAATGTGTCAAACCTTACCGTTTGATCGTTCGCTTTTCACGCACAATTTTAATATATATATAATAAATATCGAACCGATAAAAATAAGAATTTGGATGACAACGTAAATTTTATTTTACAAAAAAATTAAACGACTCTCGAGCAAAATACGTTTCGCTATATTTATTTATTCCTACAGACTTTCGCAAAAAAAAAAAAAAAAAAAAAAAAAGAAGACGAAACATAAGCAAGGTCATTAAAAACAGAAAGCCCTTATTAAATACACGCAAATTTATACGCGATGACTAGAAAATTACAGAACCCTTTCGTAAGTGTCCGCGACACGGCACTTATGGTTGCTTATCTCTGTGATTAGACCAGGTAGAGGACGAAAAGAGGCAAGGCTCTTACGTTACGGATAACGTGTTACTGTCAAAGTAGAGTGTATAAATAAATTACACGGCAACGCGTCATCGACACCTTGCGAGAGACCGAAGGTGCGGAAGCAGTCGTGGCGAGCAACGTGTATCGCCGTGGGGCTTGTAAATGAGGGAATAACAATCGCGGATGGGGAGATAAAAGGGGAGCGCGGGAAGCACCGCGGCGTTCTACACGGTCGAGAGCAAATTCTCCCCAATTACGGTGTTCCCCGCGAACCGTACAACCTGCTTCCTTGTATAATAACGTAACGGTTGCCCCGAGGGTCTAAGGAGCTGCCTACTAGTGGCAACACTTTATCCCTTTTCCCCCAGGATCATTTCGATGTTGGACGTGCACGATTTAGTTTTATTCGAGAAATTGATCGTAAGACCTAGAACTAACGAGTACATTAAATAATATATTCTTCTTTTCCCTTGTTTTTCTTGGTTGACGATATGGGTTAAACGTTACGTGTACATATAGTATACTTGTTAAAATTACGTTAAAAGAACGTTTCACTTTTCTCTCTTCACGAAGCATATTTTATTAAATAAATCCGTTCGTTCGTCGCGGCTAACATTTCTGAAATTAACGTACGTACAATCGTGTACGTGTTTATGTGTTTTCGATCGAACAACGGTTCTTTCCAAACTAACGCCGTATCAATTTTTATGATATTTTGAAAATTATTCTATGGAACGTTGCAATATGTCCGTGGTGCCAAAGTCTGTGAATGTCGCGATGGTGTATACACCTCTGTAGATCTGTCATTCCAATTTATTTGGAAGAAAAAGTCAAGAAGTCGGTGATCTGACCTGCGGTTCGGTATGAATAAAACAAAAGCGTCGAGGAAACAAAGCATCATCGGTTTGACGCAAACGTGTCTGGAAACTTGCCAATCGAAGCACTGCATTTTGTTATCTAAAATATATGAAAGTAAATTTGCTATTTGCAAAGCATTTGTACTCTTTCGAAGAAAAATGAAAAGCGAGACCGTTTTTCTTTCAAATTCCATCGTGAAGACTCGGAAGTTGCAAAAATGTACAGGATCTCCGAAAGTAAGTAACAAAAAATTAGAAATTTAACGATCTATGGTACATGTTTTGTTGGCAAAGGTAACAAAATTTTGCTTTTAAAGCAAGATGTAATTACATAAAAAACAATTGCCTATATCGTGTGTATTACTGACAAATTCCAGATATTGAAATTAATTTTATCGAAGAATCGTAACATTCACGTAATGGTAGATGTTACTCGCTTTTCTACTTGATTTTTCTCGATTCTTTGACTCGACGTATTCTAAGAAGTTTGAAATCACGCATTGTTTGAAATCAACAATTGGATACAGATAGTCTGTATTCGATATGTTTCATATGTATTTCATGCGCGTTATTCGAAACGAAGCATCGCGATTTAGCAGAGCAGTCGATTTAATACGATCGTTTCTTAAAATAAACATTCAAAATTTGTGCCAAACGATATTTTACTAATTCATACAGCAAACGAGAGTTGTACTTTTTTCAAGTTTCGATCAGACGTCGATGCGACGACGTCTACCATCCATAGGACGCGACCCTCGACTGTGAGCGTTCGTAGCTCAAGGATCGATTTTTCACGGCGATATTTCACGTGAAGTGGCTATCCTTTTGTCGCAGCAATGTATCGCGATTTTCGCCGCGAGCAAAATGCCCCGGGGCTGTAATTACACACTCCCTTTGTAATTATAGGTTTCCTAATTGAAAACGATCCTTTAGCAGCGCCAAGACTTTGATCTACGCTCTCGCAGACGATTGCCGCGTCTCTGCGAATTTCAATTTGCCAGATTTAAATTCATTCGCGCGTATGCTTACGACCGATACAATGCTGTTCGTTCCTGTTTCGCGTGCTCGCAACTCGCGGTAAGCTCCCTCGAGCTGATACGCGCGCGATACGTACGCACGTACAATACGTAAATCGGTATTTATGTACGACCTCTGGTTGATAGAAATCTATATGTTTGATCTGACTTTGTATACACGCGTAGAATCAATTCGTACGAATATGAAGGATCAATAGGATTTCGTAGATACCCTCTTTCCAGGCAAGATTCTACCGCAACCATTCTTCGTAATAAAATCTGTTGAGAAGATCCGTTGACAGAGGCGTACGAAAGTATTCGAACAACATTTTGCTGCGTATAATCTTTTTATATTTCCAACTTTTTCAAACATGTTCGAATACTCTATTCAGTCGACAAAGCATCCGATAGACGAATATAAGCTCGAATATGAAATATCGTTGATATTTAGCGAAATTGTTCGAATGAAATTATTTGGTGATACAATTGATCGACTAACTGTTGGTACAAATTGAAGTATCTACTTATTCGGACGCTTTAATTCGCCAATATGCGTTCCAAATATTTTATCCGTTTAATTACTTTTATTAAATACATACGTGTATCCCAATTTCCTGTTTTATTTTAACTTAAACGTTTATACGTAGCTGATTCCGTCGATCTTGTCGACTATCGAAAGAGAAAAACATTTTTGCCAAATATCCGACACGAACCGTTCAGAAGCGTAAAGTTTTACGCGCAAAGTTCAACTATTTGACAAAATAAAACTCGGTTTGCAGTTATATAGAAGAGGCTGATCTATCGTATTTTATGGAAAAATTGTTTGTTCTATCAACCATAGAACGTTGGAACTGTACATCATCATTTTCGTTACCTTCAAAGAAAAATGGTGTAACAAAAATGGAACTAAACTTGCTCAAAATATTACAATCGATAATATTATTTTCGAAACGCTTAAAGAAAAATGGTACAACGAAATTAAGGAGTTAAAATGGTAAACGATGTAAGTGAGAAAAATATATAAAACGATTCTTTTTAGCGAAGGAAAATATAACTTTTAAGGACGTAAAGGGGACTTACGAAATATAGCGAAAAAGTTAGAAGTACGAGAAGGGTTATTTTAGCTTTTGGAGCAATCACAGGATGATACTGTGATCGTACGTATCGACTAGACTCGAATGTCGAAGATAGTGAAGTTGTGCAGTGTGCGAATAAATAATTTTATCCCGACACATTTTCATCGTTTATTCTTCTCTGGTTTAAATCTATAAACGTGATATACCGAACTGAAAGTAACGTTCACGATAAATAATGCAAATGCCAAAATCAGCAGAGAAATGCGTTTCCTGTTTCTATCGAAAATCTTCTCTTTTATTTAGCGCTTACTTCCTTTGCCGCTATAATTGCGTAGTTTCGAAGATTTCTATGAAGATTACATCGTTGTATTATTATTATCGTATCGTCACACTGTTGCTGCAACTTTTGAAATCTCCTGTTATATTAAATATTTTACCCTTCGTACTATAAACGTACCGTGAATAAAACAAAATGGCAGAAACAAGATATATATATTGTAAACGAATTACAATAAAACAATGTAATATATTACTTTTATAACAATTTCATAGTAAACGAGATATAAAAGAAAATTTGTGGTTGCCAATTGTAAGTCTAGAGAGTAGATGGAATAACGTAACGATTTTCAATTATAAACGCTTCGTTCGGCCTTACTTTTACTATATACGTACACACTGCGTCGAAACAATTTTTCTTAAGAATTTCTCAAAAGGAGAATTTGAAAATTACCAAAAAGTTGGACCTTAGTCCTATAGAACGATGACACAATGTATCAAAGATGATACATTATTCGTTAACAAACGTGTTAAACGTTCCACGTTAAAACAAGTTTTACGAGTTGATTGGATAATTTGTTACGTAAGATTACTCGTGGAATTATCTAATATTTTCGTTGTTTATTATAGCTTTCAGCGAGCGGCACAGGCACGATATGATATCAAAGGTAATTCGAAGAGTAGTCGCGAAGATAAATACGGCACATTTCCCAGACAAGATAAACGAGCTTTCAATCGTACTACGGAAATCGAAAACTCCCGGCGAATCACTTAAAAATAAACTGTCAGAAACTCGTGCCTAATGCGATCAGACTGCAACGATCATACACGGTTTTCATAAATGATTCGCAAATGTACGTTCCATATATTATACGCGGTGAAGAACTTACGACTCTGACTTTTCAGAGGGTGGCTTTTATGCGACTACAATGCTCTTGTAGCCTATCTCTATATAGCACGTCGTTACCGTACGAACGCTATTTTACATATTCGATTTCGCGAGTAAATATGTACGTAATAACGTCTATTCGATTATTTCATAACTCTCGCATCATTATTTAATGCTGTATTTCTATGCGAATATTTATTATTTTATTTCGTGCAATTTCATAGTCTTACAAATAGAACTAAAGAATATAGAATATGTATTATATTTTGAGTGTTTTATACAGTTTTGTATATTATACGCGTCGTATGCATCTCCGCGTCTTTAAATTTTCCATAGATGTAAAAGTATTCGTTGTCAAAAATTCTTTTTCTTTCTCCGCGGAAAATTCTCTTTCATCTGTTATTAATAATACAAAAACGCGATTTCTTTTTAGTTATCCTCTTTATTCTTATTGTTTAGCTAACAATTTTGGAAAAAATAATAGCAAAGTTATAAAATAAAGGAAAACGTTTTATTGTTCCAATATTAAATATAAAAGGGTTGATAAAATAACCGTAAAATTAAATAGAACACAGGAAAAGATCTTTCTTGTCAATTTTGATTGGAAATTCTATGACTGGGATTCTACGACGGTCATATCAATCTATCACGGTAATATGCAGACGAAATAGTAAGAGTTCGATAAAAATCAAATGCCGTGAAACTTTTGAAATTGTCTAGAAAAGTAATAGCGTGACATGAAAGATGATTTGTAATAAGCCATTTTCAGCCGATTTATTATACGAACGTTCGATGGAATATATAGTTGGATTCGCTGAGAGTTCGAATTAGATTAAAATGAATTTGATATCCGATAATAAAATATTACTTTAATCGTTTAATCTTGAGATATCGTTCCTTAGAGTTCTGGTAAATTACAACTTTTACTCGATTATAACTCATCGTTGATTCGGAACGTCTCATATTTCGTTGAATTTATTTCATTTCTATGTAAAATTAACATAAGCATTTCATTCGTGACTTTCTATCTCGAACAAAAAAGATTATAAAACAGGAGAAAATGTTTTAAAGATGTAGATATAGATTTGTTTGTAAAACGTATTATATAATAGTGGTAATGTAATTGTAGTCGCGTATGTTAGCAAGAACGCATTTTTTTAAGGATATCGCGTCAAATAGCCCGCTGTTTAGCTATTTAGCCTTAGCGTAATTTGCGACTAGGCCAAGAGCTCGCAATTAGTAAGAACCTCGGTAGGGTGCTCGAGCGATTGGTTGAAAAGTCGACTGAAAATCGCCGAGCTACGAACCGTCGATGATACGACTGAGTTAGAACGAGGTAGTTTACAGGTGGTAAGCGACCCGATACGTCGCGTTGCCAAAGAATAGGGTCTTTGTTTAAAGGATCTGGTCACGGAGCGGAGAAGTCATCGATGCGTTTTTTGGCAAGCGATCGTGAGGTACCGCACGGCACTTGACCGGAGCACTTTGACAGAGCAAAGTTTCTCTATAAAAACATCTAACATCTATATCGGTTCATTGGTTTATAGGTAAGCGTAAGAGGTTAGGTTATTTGATCTCGTATATGACAAGAGGTAAAGAGTCGATGTTAGATGAACATCATTCTGTTAAACGCTAACAATGTTAAAATATAATGATAAATATATAATGATAAAAATTACACCCTTTTAACCGAATTGCGCCAGATGCCGAAATACCTATGGATGGTAGCGTATTTACGGCAGAAAGTGAATTCGTTGTCCGCATTATGATATCGGATGCGAATCCGTAATTTACCTGTCGTCAGAGCGCAAACATTTCTAATCGATCGAGAATATATCGCGATGCGAGCGTGATCGAGGCTCGAAAAAGTCATAACTCGTCGATCGGAGATATCTTGATTCAGCTGGGAAAGCGCAACGATATCGTACCGAACTGGTCCGCCGGTTTTCTGCTCGCCGATATAAATCAAACGGACCGTGGTAAATGTTTGTACACGGCAATCGTCACCGTATGAAAATTAAAACGGTATATCATGCCGAATCTGGTTAAAAACAAGCGTGTTTAGAAAAAAGAGGGTATCCATTTATACCAGTTTGTGTTCCTTTCTTATGTATACTGCAAAACCGAACACGACGCCAGCGTAAACGTTGTTTGCTCTTCAGTCGCGGCAATTTGGGTCACTTTTTCGTATGAACTTTTTCGTTTTCCTCTGTTTTTTTAAAACCATCGTACCCCTACGTGACGGTGTATCAACCTACGCATAAACTCCGAACTCTCTCCGTGTAGTGGCAAATATAAACGCAAATAATTGGACCTCTATGTACAGTTGTAATGTCTGACTCGTTCTTTTCGATCTACCGAAATAACAGTGGCAGAAGGATCGACGAAAAAACGATACAATTACATTCTACAAACGTACGAGCGTATAAAGATGATATTCAAAATTATTCTATGTTTAATTTCAGAGAATTTAACGGGATCTCGTGTATTTGGTAAAAATGTAATGTATCATCCTTTGCACGGTTTAGTTCGTTAAAAATAATATATTTAAGAAAGGTTCATTAGCTGATTCATTGACTTCGAGTGCTGGCAGTACATTTCCAGCGCAAAATTAAATTGTTTGTTATTGGAAAAATGTCACAAACGATATCTTTGTTCGTGAATTTTCCTCGTTAAACTAATGTTTGTGGAATCGCGTCCTTTAGAAAATACGATACTATATTAATATCGTTGTAGTTACGTTAAGTACGTATAAACAGTTACCACGATACAGCGAATTCATATTTCGTAATGAAATAGAGAAATTCAGCCGCAGTTTCGACGAAACAAATGTTTAACTTGTACGACTACTAAGTTTAATTAAATTATCATGGTTATTTACAATATATTAAAAGTATTGGCCGTGCGCGCAACAAGCTTCTTCTGTATCTGATTTCTCCTCGAAAGATGGCTTCCTGTATTCTGACATGAAGCGATGAATCCTTTGATTTCACGGAACCAAGCGCAATTTCAATTTACATTAAGTTTCTCTTTCGCGAGATGATATTTTCATCTATAAATCTCGTGACACACGCTCTTCTTAATGAAATCGTATTCGACACAAAAGATACACGAGCACGAGTATAATTAGAGGTATAACGTTGACTCGAGTTTGAAACTGCCGCTTTATTGCCTCTACTCGCAGGCAAATTCGAATAATGAAAACGCATAATCCGTTTTACACAGTCAAACGTCGATGCGATTCGCGCGTTAAAATATCACGATCTTAGACGAAACGGACGCGAAGCATCGTTCGAAATGGACGTTCCTCCGCATCATCGAAAAGTAGAACGAGAATATACCGGACGAACAAGTTGGCGAAAACAGCCCATACGTAACATTAGCCGGCCGGCGCAAGTAAAAGTAAATTTATTTCCAGAACTTTAATCATAATAAATCAAAATGTAGCACTGTGTGCGCTGCTGGTAGCGGCTGAAAACGGGCCATAGAGCGTTATTATGTCAACTCGGTATGCAATGTTCCTCGCGTAGAACGCAAGCGGGTTTCATCTTGCCGCCATTGTTATCCTCCTGGTATTGTTATCGAATCTGTTGACGCGGCGCTGCTGCGAGTCATATCTACCCGAGGCTATGACCACTCTCGCGTTCCACCATCTTCTTTCGTTTGCTGCTAAAGTAGACAGACGAAAGAACAAAAGGTCTCTCAAAAGAGATTGTTATTCGATCGAACGTTCAAGCGAGACGTAACTCGGTAAATTTCTAAATTGATAGTACGTGCGAACGCGCGGCTGGTAGTTCTACGAACTACGAGTTGCAGCTCGCTACGAGAACAGGTATTAAGTTTGTTCACGTCGGTTGCACTTTTCGCACTTCCGGCAGGCGGAAAAAAACCTGCAAATATCCGACGAACGGAACGGCGGCGAAAAAACCGGCCGGTTACGAAGCTACAGTTCTCGTAGGGGCCGTGCGCGCGCGCTGAAAATTTAGTCAACAGGGGAGAATTCATTGTTTGACCGGTTGGTCGTTTTAAATTGTTCTTCCTACGTCAATAAGGAGAAATAAGATTCGAATATTCAACCAGCGGACGCAACGATCGATTAAAGATTCATCGTCCCTTTCAAACACGGATATATTTTTATCGACGCATCTACGGGTTTCTCGTCGTCAATTTAATTTTTTCGGGAATTTCGGTGCAAATGATTATCGGAAGAAGCCGCCTAGTGGAAAGTGGAACGTTAGGGGTTAGTACAAAGAAACGAAAGAACGAAGAGAGTGGAGGATAAATGTAAACTTTAAAATTAACGATATATATATATATAATATATATATATATTCCTTTTGCAATTTGTTTAATAATCGTGTTTTCGATATTATACCCACACCTACGTAACTTTTATTATAACGGGAACTTTTCGTTTTCTTTCTTCTTCTAATTAGAGTTTTTCGTCAAACCATCGAGTCGCTTAATAATTTAAATACGAGCTGTAAATATCTTCCGTTCCGTTCGTGCTTCCTTCTATTGGATTCCATCTATCTGTTCATCGTGATTTAAGTGGCAGTTCCATAATTTTTTACAAGCTACGTTCGACAATTTACGATTAAACGACTGCTAGTGCGTTTATAACGTCTTTAATATTAGAATTATTGCATCTGAGTGTTAAATGTGAGCCAAATATATGTGACGTTTATGGCTCACAAATTACGCTCTAAAGCGAAAACATGTACTTTTATTACAGAATACTCGCGGGGTGCTATAAACATAGAAGCTATCTATTTTATCGAAATATAACGTTTTTTTGTCATATTTGATCTCAAAAGTTCGTTGCAAATAAAACATCTTGGAGTTATTTTTTTCTCAAGTTCTATATAATTTTACAAATTATTATTCGTTGGTTTCGTATTTAACCATTTAATATTTTCCTATCTTCTACCGTTTCAGAGGTATAGCTTGTCCGTGTTACACGACACATCCTGTAAAATTAACATCGTTATAATTATTGCGGAAAACGCGCTCGACACCATAGAGACCAGCTCTGGTAATGAAAACGTGATTTTTAAACCCTCGATGAAACTTCGCAAGAAACACGAACGCTGATAATTAAGTCGATCAGAATGTTTCCAATCTATTTCGGTTCTCTTTACTTTCGATTGGATGGGAATCGGCTGGGGACGTCCATAAAGTAAATCGTTTAAGCGTCTTCTGGCAGTTATCCGCCGGATAATTACGGCACGTGGCTCGAAACGCTTTGTTGGTAATTAAACTTGCGGTTGGCGGAGCGCAGGCGGGATTCGTGGAACACCGAGGAAATATCATGGACGAAGCGAGGATAGAATGGGCGAGGGACGTCGGAAGGGAGGCTTTAAGGATAACGTCGCGAATAGAGATGTCACGAGGCGACACGTTCGACGTCGTTGCTCTACACGGATTTTGCGAATCGTCCACCGCTTATGGGTACCTCTTCGAACACCAGAAATGCCCTTTTGCCCGAATAGCCTTTGTTAACACGGGGATAATTCTCCGTCGAGTGGACGAAGAAGATTTCGCATAATTAGGACAGTCGTAGCTAATGTCTGAACTAACCGATGACGAAAATATGCAGCTCGTATCGAGTAAATCGAAATGGAAAGTATAGAGAAAGGCGCGTACAAGGAGACGAGCAAGCTTTAATGATTAATAGAACGTTACGATCTCAACTACTCTCAAAAGGCTAAAAGAACAGTTCGTCATCTTTATTTTTATCAATTACCATTTTGGGATGTACCGTAAGAAACCTCCACATTCGACCAACTGGTCATAATTTACTAGACATTCGTTGTCAGTGCGTTACTTGTCCTATTACATGTATTGTAACAAGTTTATTTCGTACACGGAATTTTAGGATCTCATTTGTGAACTAATTATAAATTGATAGATTATCGGCAACGTGTCAACGATAGATTGGTTCGAATACAAAATTCAGTAGATACGTACCGAAAATGCTGTATTCATTGGATGTAGACGCTCGCATTATGAGTTTATACAGTCAAAATTAACACGACAATCGTCGTAACATAAACGTGTATAACGAGAAGAAATTGCGCAACGGCATGAAAAATATGGCTAAAGAAAACTTGAAAAATTAAAATAAATTCTACTTATTTGCGTATAATTTATCGTGTACGACGCACAAAATAAAATTGAACAGAAAAGGACGATAAAAAAGAAAGTTTTACC
Organism: Bombus pascuorum; assembly: GCF_905332965.1. Lineage (NCBI taxonomy): Eukaryota > Metazoa > Arthropoda > Insecta > Hymenoptera > Apidae > Bombus > Bombus pascuorum. Next base: position 477,124 of record NC_083488.1, on the reverse strand, counting down.
GAGTTTAAAATGCTGCTATTCTAACAAATCGTTAATTTAGTTTACATTATCTGCAATGCACTTTACGTTGTACAGATCAATCGTTAAACGTATCACATCCGTTGCACGTATGCGAGCAAAGAAAATGACTTGTACGATCGACGTAAAAGATTGTGAACGTAACGCTGGTCATTGCCAAAGTTAAAATTGAAATTTCACGGAATTCCTATATAAAGGAAATAATTCTTATCAAAAACGATGAATCGTTTCCACGTTTTCTTCGCCGATTACGATAGGTAATACGATTTTCAAAGCTTTTTTATGGAAGTCTCGAAAGTCGATTCGAGAAGGAGTATCGACTTTAACGAGTTAAGGATGAAAGTTTTTTAAAGCTTGGTGTGTTACGTCCTCCCTTTCATAGAACGAAATAAGAAGGGAGTCAAAGTGTTCTCGTGAACGGATACTAAAACTAAGACTTTTAGAAACGTGTAACAGCAAACGACGATTCAGTAAAGGAACCGTGGAATTGCTTCCTCATGATTGTTTCGACGAACGGAACAGCCTGGCAAGTTTCGTTACCCACTGAAACGATCACAGTAGCATGAAAATGTGTTTCACTTCGTTTCGACCGAAAGTCGAAATTTATGCCGTAGCTAGCGAATTTATTATGCAGACTGCTCGGTTATTAGTCATGTAAAAGTTATTTTAGTCGCTTCGAAATTCGAATATGTTGAATCTACTTTTAAATGTATTCAATAAGGCAACATTTATGCGATTTAAACTATTTTTTAAATTTTATCGACCTGAAAATCCTCAAATCGTATGCGCGTTATTTTTTAAAGTAACATTTTCCCACGTACAACGTCACGAACCCACGATCAAAGATATTTTTCCTCCACTTTCGTCCATTTAAAAGATTTTATCTGTTCTTCACCGATATCCCGAAATCTAACGTCACGTCGTTTCGCTGAAAAACGAAACCTCCTCTTATTCCGGAAAGTTGCCTTTTAATTCTCTTTAGTATCCAATACTTGTTCGAACTCGGCATTTCACTCTTCGAGACAAAATTATTCTACTTAATTTTCTAACCCTATCAAATTTAGAGCAGACGATACCGAGTCTCGAAAACGCTATACATCTTTCAAACGATCTAATACATGTATAATTTATTTGACCATCTTCTCGAACTATAGTTAATATTTTAATATAGCGATTATTTCGATGAACCTTTTTCGGTCAAGATGGTGTAGCCCCAAGTATTGTAGTTATACCGAAACCTCGCGCATTTCATGCGAAGACGTTATCCCGATATTTAAGTAAAAATACACGCGTTTACGAGGAAAAATAAATTCAAATGGAAGAGAAAGAAACTTAGAGTCGTTCTAAGAAGTCAAATATATTTCACATTTATATACGTAGTAGGTATACCATTTCGGAAGGATTTTCCAAGTCCTTGGTAGAAGTATATTTATCGTATTAAGTAATATCGATATCGAGAAAGGAGAAACCATCGTGCAAATTGACAAAAATGTGACGACAGTGAAGATTCTAGTTTAGAATTACATTTCGATGCAGTTTTAGGTAAAATATAAAATATTTATAATCGAGGACCAACTACGTCAGAGATGTACGATCTTATAAATTTCATGTTGCGATCATAATCTCATAAATTTACAACTAAGTCAATCAAATTAATTTTCTATCTCGTCGATACGTCGAAGTAACAATTTTTCTTTCAAATCGATTAGAATTTTAAAATAGAATAGCATCGATTTAAATATCTTTCTGCTTCCTTCTCGTCTCAATTTCTTGGCCACGATAATGGTGAAGTAAGCATAAACTATAACCCGTAGCAAGACTAGCCAAACGAGACAAAAGATCGTAGAAAAGGTTCACTTTCAAAGGCTGTTTCACAAAGCAATTTAGTGGTGCTTTAAAACGAATGCTATAACAAAGATGGTATCTCAGAATCAACATCAAAGTAGCGTAGTTTTAGGAAGTTGGCGGTTTTCATTACACGTGAGCGCTATTCATAGGATCCTTGCGTAAATGGAAGAAAGATTGCCTATACTGTTAGCCAACTAATTCTATAAAAGTGGTTCGGGGTTGTTTCATAAATCATAAATATTATAAGAAAAGTTTCGCGGCTGTGAAAAAGTGAGCCTGCTTTCGAATGTAAAGCCTTTAAGTGATTGTTCACAGGATAGGAGAGATGTATTATTCTCGCGCGAGATGCGAAGAAAGTATTCGCGGATAGACAAAAGCGCGGAAATGTGGCGTTGTTCCTGAAAATTTTTATTAATGAAACTTTTAACAACATCTCCGTTCACCGGAAGAGATGATTATGCATTTATTGCGAAAGCAATTTCTCGAACAACGATAAAGCATTATTTCAATTATATTTCATATAAGTCATTATATCGTGTATTTTCAAAAGAAACGTTGATAACGCGTCTCTATAACATACGGGGTCACGGTAATAAATAATTTTTAATTTTCTGGCGATACAGTCTTGTAAACAAACATGAAAATGTATATTTACGCTTTACACGACAAGTGGAATGTGTCAACGTAAGACGAAGCGGTGTACATATTACCTACATGGCTATAAAGTATGACGAAGCGATATACCTGGATATGTACGCATCTACGTAGATACGATAATAACAATTGAAAAGTTGCAACGGTAAACGAAAAGTTGTTGACCGTAAAGAAAGAAATTCACGTTTATTGAAAAATATCACAGATTCCGGATAAACTTAATTTTTCTAATTCCAAGTATATTTGAGGTACCGATACGAAGCCGATATGGCGTCAAATTGATCTGTCAAATACGTTAAAAATGCTCGATCTTATATACGCGCAACTCTGGAATCGGTAAATTCCGCGTCTTAAAATGTGCTTTAAAATGTCTTTTTAGATCGAAAACGGTCGAAAATTACAAGATCGCAAAAAAGAAAAAAGAGTCAATTATCTTCAGTGCCGTAAAGTAAAGTTCAGCCCAAGAGACGAATACCGTACGATGTTCTCGTGACAATTTTACTGGAACAATGAAAATGAAATACGGTGAAAAGGTATTTGCTATGAGAAAAGAAATACATGTTCGCTAAACAAATTTAAAGATTCGAAATAAAGTTAATTTTTTCGATTCTAAAATTACGTAGCATTTATCGTATCGACTCTCTTCTTTAACAGCATGCACATATCCATTAGGTATAAAAGGACGACACTAAAGGATTATATTAAAAGTTTTAAAGATGACAGTATCGGACGGTTCAGGAAGTAAAGAAAATATTTCTACCTTAAATTTGTATCGCTTTCGAACTCGTTTCAGTTAGCTGCGTGGTTACTGGTTTACGAGGACAGTGGGAAACGATGAACACGAAACGCGAAAGAAGGGCGGCCAAGGTGAATGAAGAGACCCTAAACGGTTCATCGCGCAGAATAACGAGGGTTTGGAAAACGAGGATTTAATGAAGGGTTGGTAACCGAGTATAAAAGGCATCTATCCCAGGAAGTTGAAAGGATATAAAATATTAAATTGGTAAATCCCCTGGACGGATGAGGGAGTTGCTCATAGATTTGCTTTTATTCGATCGATTACCGTTTTATCGAGATCTGTAGGAACAAATTGGCAGAGAGAATAAATGCTGCTGCTGCTGCGCAAGAGTTTACTCGAATCGAACGAGGAACTTGATTCTACTTCGCGATCGTTATTATTACGCTTAAGTTAATTCTAGAACCATATTTTTGAATAGCTAAAACAATACAATATTTTGGACGTTAATGTAAATTGGTAACGAGATGAAACGAAATAGTTTTCCTTCGATACTTGGTTATCCGTACAAATTTACGCATTTTTCATCAAATATTAGTCGTTATCGAACGTTTCAACGAAAAGTCGTAAGCAATGAAAAATGACACAGAAATAAAAGACCGATAGAAATTTCTCTAACGATATATAGGTACCTACGAAACTTCGTTCTGGATTTCTGCCATTTTTCATTGCTAATCTTAATTTTTACGTACAGTTTATAGGAGATAGATAAAATTTGATAAATTAAAGCGAACTAGTTTTACACGATGCATCACACCGTATAAATAGCTATCTGTTTCAAAAATGTGAAAGTCATCCGTAAGGAAACGTTAGTTTCTTCATTTTGAACAAGAAGCTATTAAGATATTCGCGTTTGAAAACAATTATATTTAATTTTCATTCTATAATACAATTAGCAACAAGAAAAGGAACTAAATCGCAAACGCTAGTACTACTGTGGCTTCGTTTCGCTCAATAAATTTCGTCTTACTTCTTATCGCTTTTAAACCCTGATTTGCCGTATCGTTGCAAGTGTAATTTCCAAAACTATAGGTCAAAAAACCCACAAGTATAAAGTTCCATTCAAGCTAAAGTAGCTTCGAATTACTTTCTTAGAAAGGAAGCAGATGTCGTAAGACAATTGCGTGTTCTCGGCCGAAATGTCGAAGAAAAATCTATAGTGATATAAAAACGTTTATGCTTGGCACCGTGGAAACGGCACGAAGTTGCCGGAACGATTTAATAGGATGGATGGAAAAAGCATCGTGGAACAAATCGACGAACGTTGGTAGTCTCGTAAATAAGGCGAGATCGTAGGCTCGAGTGGCGAAATAGCAGAGTCAAACAATCGGTCGTCCCGGACAACGAGGATTCAATCGGAGGTCGACAATCGGGGGATAAAAGTTATCTATGCAAGTGGAAAGAGAGAGAGAGAGAGAGAGAGAGGAGGGAGAGGGGACGATGGTGTAGCGAGCGTGTGAACGACAGGCTCGAAACTAGCGGCGGCGCACGCAATCGTCATGAGGCGACCTCGCGCTTCATGGTACAAATGACTCTCCCTATTCGCATGCTGCACCACCCCTTCGCCCTGCCGTCTGCTCCTTAACTCGCCAACTCCTTCCAAAATGGGCTTTCCTGCCGTGGTGGTCCCAAGGGGTAAAAGAGCGCGGTCGACCACGTGGAACCACCGGCAATCTTCCATGATCGTAATTTGATATTATCCGACGTAAATCAACGCCGAGAGAGCGAACGTAGTAACCGAACCAGCTTTTCGTATCACCCTCCCTCTTGCTCCTCCTCCTTTTTCTCTTTTCGATATCTCTGCCGTCTCTTCTTTTCATTCCGACTCTTGGACTCGTCTATTCATCTTTCTATCTACCGAACACCGGTCCAGGCCAGTCACGATAATTTTCACAATTACGGGGCTGACTGGACGATGATAGATTCCCGCGAGATTCGTGGCTTTTGTAATCCCTGGCAGCGGTTTGTTCCCCAGCTGCAATTTAGCTTCTGTGTTTTGTATTGTACCCGGGATACAATTGGCTAGATTGTTAACGCGGTGGTCGGATGATATCTTGCGGATGCTGCAGCGCGTGCGGAGAAGAGTTTTTATATTGGGTATTCACAGGCTGGTTTAGGTGAAAACACTCGCGTGCATGGTAGTTATAGACCATCGATAACAAATCGATGGAGTTGAAAATTATCCTACACGGACTAAGCGTTGTTCGAATAATAGGTATTGTGTTTAACAAATTTTGCAGAATACATCGCGCTGCAGCGTAAAGAAGCATGTATGCAAAAAGGATTTAGTCTAGCCAAAAGTCAAAGTATATTGATTTAATACTTGATTAAATGCTTATTTTAGACAGAATTAAAAATAAAATTTATTCTTAAAAATCACACCTTACATCATGAAACAGGTTTATCGCGTAAAGAGTTTATTATCTTCAACTTTCGTTTCATTGTCGAGCTACAGATAAAATAGGGAAAGTTCTTCCGTAATTGATATACCGTCATGATCAGACCGCGGGTATTTATGCAAATTTGTATCTTTACCGAGACAATGAAATTTTTCAATTTAGATCGTATTAAGATCGTATTATAACGAGTAATGCAGTTTGGATATTTTATATGTTCTTGCATATTCTATAGAGTGTATTCTATAGAGTTTTGCATTCTCAAATTTCCCATGATCCAAGGTCTAATTACGATTGATCCTAGCAATCATAGTTAAAGGACCGACAAACATATAAAATATATCCGATAATTTGTGTATTTCATTTTAATATGCTATTGATAAAAGCTTAAATAAACGACTTAAATTTCGTATCATACATTATCTCTATCATTACGTATAATCATACTCGTGTATGATCATGCTGTATTATTTCTGCAAAGAAATTGTAAGTATCGCTTTTGATTATTAGTTTCCTACTAGTTCGTATATTTTGATATATTCGCGTGTCGTTAATAAAAGTTGGTCAAATTGTACAGATACCTTTAGTACTATAATTCTATATAAGAATAGAAATCTATAAATTTAATTTCTATTAAGCGGATAATTGATACAAGAACGATGAGACGGAAAGTTAAAAGCAATTACGTATACGGATGTCAGTTTTTACTTTTTGTTTCATATTTTGCAAAGTTTGAAGGAGTAGAACTCGCAAACGAAACAGGGAAAAACGGGAGCATCGAGAGTTCGATCGTGAACCCTTGTTGCTTTTAACTCTATCCAGTCACGTCGGTGATGATGGCAGATTATGGTCTAAACGTGTCAAGCCCGAGTTGCTCGTACGTACAATCCTAGATTTCTGTGTATAGATGAAAGATAACACGATGTTACGTATCCATGATTTTTCACGGCCTTTAACTGGCGAATAAATAAATCTGGCAAATGGAATCCCTGAGAGAATGGTCGGAACGGGAAGTTAATAACTTGACGAGACACGTTGGTGTAATCCACTCTAAAAGTGATTCTTGCCAGCAAACAAAGACAAGCGTGCGGACCTTCCGACAACTGGCTACAATCGTAATTTGATATTATCCTACCTAAATCAACGCCATGGAGGCATACGTGCGTTTTCTCTCTCTCTCTCTCTCTCCCTCTCTCTTTCTCTCTCTATTACGTGTACACGAGCCACATTGCGGATATCGATCGATAATGCATTGAGATTTATTGGCCCGCGAAGCGCTAGTAGTCGGAGCTGCTGTCGGATCTTCTCGGCCGTCGGTCAATCTCGTGAATCATGGCGGATTTGCTTGCAAAGGTTACTCGTTACAAAGATATACGTACGACATTGTTCGCTTATTTAACGTCGAAACTACAATAATACAATATATATATATACAAATTAGAACCTTGCGGTGGTATTGTTACAAGGTTATTACACGAAAACAAAATTATATGGGTTAATCGAACGTCTTAAAAATAGGCCTTCGCGTTTCTACGATCGAATGATTAATCTCATTGGGAATTGCGATAAAACGGACATTCGCATACGCGATTGAATGAGATACTATGAAAGAGGCGAAAACAATACCCGAAGATCACTTTATTATTGACCAGTAGAGAACTGACTTTCGCGTTTCGAAAAGAAAAATTTAAACCCATTGAACCGCGTATTCGAATGTGATGAATTACAAGACGGACTCGCGATAGAGCAGAAAGAATCGATTTCCTCAGTTTTCAACGGTGAATCGATGGAAAAATTATAGAGTGCCGGTTCAATCCGATATAGAATTCAAAGAGTAAGACTTCGTTTTAGAAATTGAAAGAGAAAATCAATTAAAAGCTCGAAGGTTTCGAAGCGAGTTTTGTTAAAAGGTTACTATGCGTATAACTAGACTTTCAGATCCTTGAAAGTAACATGTTCTTTAAAGTATCAGAAATCAATATTTTCTTTAGTATATTTGTAATTAATTAACGCAACTATCTTCTTGTATATGCTTTGATAGATCGATAGAATGTTACAAGTGGGCGATGTTACCTTTAAATATAGTAATAAATGTCATAGTAATAAATCAAAGCCGTGGTACACCTATAAAGAACTATCTCGTAAGTTCATCGCTGTAGTTATGTAATTGTCGTAGAGCCGATCGTTACTGCATGGCTGCGTAATAGTCTCGTGTATCTGTTATTAAGAATTCAACAGGCGTATGTAACAATGGAATTCAACATGCGAATCATATTTATATCGATTCTCTCTCTCTCTCTCTTCTCTGCTATCGAGTTTTTTAATATTTTTCAAATCTCGATTCTTTAAGTTGGCAATTTTTATCTTACCGAAACTCGTTACTTAAGATCTTAAATCAGTTAAGTCTGGAAATGAATTCTAAGAAATTTAATTCCGTACGGGTCATTCTTCTTCGGTATTCCGATACAACTCGTAAACGATATCCGTTAATTAAAAATTATATTAAATTCGCGAAACTCGCCTTAACCACCATAAAAAATCGTTTCGCGTTATTTGTCCGTAGTAAGCCATGCAAGCAGGTCTTTCGTGTTATACCGCGCGTTTCCTATGGCGGTTTAAATTGTAGCAATGATGTTAATCTAAAATCTTTAATGCTTTCCTGCTCGGTATCTTCTTAGGCAAAACGCAATTAACGCATACGGATAATATTTATGAAATGAAGCAATAACGCGGGGAGAACGGCACGGAGCAGCACTCATTACGCGCTTCGTTATTTCTTTCAGCTAATATTGTAAGGATAATTTACCGAGTTTTCGCTCCGGTATAACGGCTCGCAGGATGTTTTATCTTGCTATAGTCAACCGGAACGGACTAATTGAAAATTGATCTTTGATTCGCGACAAGGTTTCCATTTAATCGGCGACATATTAAATTGGCGACGTTTCATCGATAACTGCGATCAGTTGTACAGCGATTCATTAATTTACAGGTGTTTAGGGTTTATCGCGGTGTACGAGGAATTCCAGCAATTCGTTGTTGAATTTTACATAATTCGTTGTCGATGAATGAACGACACGCGGAGAAACATCGATGCATCGTAAACCCGTTCGGTCTACGATAATTGTCGCATTTTGTTTAATTAAATCGCTCGTTGACTCGTTTAATCAGGCCAAACCAGCGTAACAAGAGTTTCGTTCGATTAAAAGTTCCAACGCTGTTCGGAGATTTTTCGCCTCCTCTCGCATTCTTTGCGTTACTTTTGTACCGATATTGTTCCGTTAGTTTGTTATGCGCAATTCGTCCTTGTAAGTCTCGATCGAGCGTTGTTATCTGCTATCTAACTGCAAGTGCGTCCTTCAAGCGTCGAACGAAGCAAAGGAATGTATCTTTGATACTCCGTAACAGAAAATACGTGTCACCAAAAAGATGCGATTTTGTTAGTTTAATATCTGACACATCCGACAGTGGATAAAAGACAGATAAAAAAATCGTATGAGATACATGATATTTGTAATCTTTATATATATTTTAAGATTATTTTTCAATTTTACGATAATCGTATCTCGTTACGATACTAATAATATTCGCACAATACTTCAGAAACAATATTCAACGATATTGAAGCAATTCTCTATTTCGTAGTTTAAGTTTTCAATGAAAAAAGACGGTAACGACGCGTATATATATTTATCGAACAAAATTTATAATTTCTTATTTTTTGTATTCGTTTTCAACGATGAATTTACTTTAAATAATAAAATTGTATATATTCTCCGACATGATCTAAAGAGCACACATGTCGGAAATAACCCTCCGGCAATTGTCTGTACTCGAACAAGAGAGAGTTAATACATCGCGACTGTATAACGAGATACATATGTCGTCCTTCGTGTTCTATCGTTAGAGGGCGTTAACGAGATATCTCGCATTTTACATTATCAATCAAGGAAAATTATAGTTCACTCGGTACAAGTGATAATAATTAGAAGTTTTTTTCAGCAATTTGTTACTTGTATCGACTTTCCAACCCAGTGAAAATAGTGGCATGAAAATTAACGATGTTGCAGAAATACTAGCGAACAATTTGTTGAAAGTGGCAAATGGCAAACATGCGAGAGCGATTATGACTATGAACGAAGTATGTACCGTTATAATTATAATTTTTCAAGCGGCGACTGATGAAATCGACGAAAGACGTTCAACCGAATTAGGCAAATTTTGAAGGTAAAGAATAAACCAGATAGAAGTAGATTTTTAATTTAATATTTATCGACGTTTTTCTGAATCGATCGTTTGGTATCAGCGTTTAGTTAATGATCTCTAGCCACTAACGAATCTATAACGTATCTACAGGGTGCGCCGTTAGAATTCGGACAGAATTCAATTTGTAGTTCCCACCATATTAGAATTCAGATGTTTGTGCTGATTGACTCTGAAGTTAGTTAAATATGTCAATAAGTCTTCTATAACCTCAAAATGACAGAACTCGTTAAGCAAAACCCGGAATACGATAGAAGAGCGGCGATTATAGAAAGTCTTCGCGCCGGGAGAACGCCGGTCGAAATTATAAAATTCTTTAGCTACCCAAGATCGACGGTAATTTAATTTTGTTGTGGGCAAAACCAAATTTCCAGCAAGTGTTCACGTTTTGAGCGTTGTCTCAAGTGAGGGCGACGTCATGCCTCCGCACTTCTTCCAAAAAGGCGAAAGAATCACAAAGGAGGTTTATTTGGAGGTCCTGAAGACAGTAATAAAGCCGTGGATGGAAATTACGGCTTCTGGAAGGCCGTATTTATTTCAACAAGATGGCGCACCTGCTCACACAAGTCATCTTGTTCAAAATTGGCTCTCTGACAATGTGGACATGTTTTGGTCGAAAGATTTCTGGCCTCCTAACAGTCCCGACCTAAACCCATTGGACTATTACGTGTGGGGCGTTATCGAGAGACAAACTAATAAATGCAGGCACCCCAACGTCAACTCCCTACGAGCTGCTATCGAGTCAGAATTCGCGACAATTAAACGCGACCAGTTGAAGTCAGCGTGCTCGCGCTTTAGAGCAAGAATAGAGCAGGTCATAGAGGCAGAGGGTGGTTACATAGAATAAAAGTTCTCAGCAAGGACCCTTTAAATGAGATATAACAACATTTTCATGTGTTTTTGTGTATTGACTTAAATAAACAACTTTCTGCACAAAACTTCTTTTGTCCGGATTCTAACGGCGCACCCTGTATATCTGTTCAAGATATTTCTCCGATAAAACGAGTTTCTTAGGAATTCCTTCGAATTTTAGCTGCGCGTTAAAAAAGATAGAACGTACAGTGTGCCAAAATTCAGAGTAAGATTTGAGAGAGCAATAACTTTCTTGTTTGTTTCACTTCGTTTTATGTCCATTTGTGTCAGAGCCGAGACTTGGGAAATTTATTACAACGAGTTACACTAAGGAACGACGCGTAAAAACAGTAGAGTTTTATTATCGAAGTAGCAAGTCCGTTGCTGACCGCCATGTTCTTTCGGGGTTTATCTAGAAGGAACGGATATATGTAAATAAATCACGTACATTCGAAGAGCCGAAGGAAAACGTTTGCGCGGAAATTCGAATATTAGGACCTTGGACATTTAACTTTGTTTCGAAACATGCCGTCGAAAGACAGCCGACTGTGCCAGGCAGTGAGTGGAAGCCGTTCAAAAGATGTTATTCTCCGTACATAAACCGCGTACTATAAACATTAAATATTTAACAATATCGTACAAATATGATATAAAATAGAAAAATTCTACTCTGAATTTTGGCCCACCCTGTACATGCGGTTAAAATTTATGGAAGCCTAGCGGTATCAAAGTCGAGATATTGAACCTCGGAGTTTTCATATTTAACGCGTAATCCCCTTATACTAAGTCGTCGCCAAGATGATATTTTTATTTATTACAGCGAAAATTATCGCGGTATTTTTTTAAAAAGCTAACGTGCCGCGCGAAACTGTGTTAGAAATCTTAGGTTAAAAGACAGGAGAGGCCTAGCGGTACCGTTTTTGAGGTAAAGAAGTACAAAGTATGTCATTCGATGAAGGTCTGGATGAATGTAAAGTTTCTTTTCCACCCGCATGTGCTGACGTGCACTCTCTCGCGCCTTTGCTACGCTTTTGCGAGCGATTGTACTCGGAGAAAAACTTTAAAGTAAGTAATTATACATATATGCAGAATAGGGGGTTGGAAAGATTTCACTCGGAAGGGAGTACATACGACCTTAATATAAGAAGTAGAATTCTCGACATATTTAAACGTTTTTCCTGTGATATTTTGCAGAAGAAGAAATTTATCGAGAAGAACTTGGCTAAACAAAACGTGAAATCATAACCAGAACGACGTCTATTTGAAACATCTTTTCGGACAACGAATAGTTTGACAAACAATTCCGCGAATGAATTAAAAATAAGACCCTCGGTATAAGAATGTATAAGAATGACAAAATATCTGGTCCACGATTAACCTATTAACATTAACCTATTCGCTTACATATTGTTATCGTAGAATATTTTTATAATATATTTTTACAAAACTATTGCGAGTTTCTGCGTCTCTGAAAAAGGATTTAAGAATAACGGCGAAATAGCGAGAGACGTGTTGAAATAAAAATTACATACGCGTTGCTTAAAACAAAGGACTTTCCGACGAAAGAGATACGAGCGGGACACTGGCGTGTTTCAGAAACAACGAATGGATTAATACGTAATATGTATGTATGTATGTACGTATAATATTAGATGTCTGGAGGATGTTCGTCGTGCTTCCGATTTCGAGTCGCTAGGTTTCTACGCCGAATACTTCGTTATAAATTTCGTAACAGCGAGAGGAAAGTTGTTCTACAGGTGACGAAAGATGCACCGTGTCCCCGAGGAATAATTGAAAAATAAAAAAATGTATTAATTAATGTCTGCAAGGGGCTGGCGCGGGTGTTTTAATTAAAAACTTTGAAAGTGAGAATCATTTTGTTCAACCGTGAAACGTTAGGCAGAGTTTTAATGGAAACAAAAGATCGGAGTAATCAACGAAGTAACAGATGTAATTAAATTCTGTTTAAACAGTTCGTTGTTACGCAATTAAATTGCTGCTTATACGCGTTCTAGCGGTATCTCACGGCCGAGAAATTTTTTAATACATTACCCATTGTTATCTCTATTATGTAAATTTTAATAAAGATCCCGTTTCCGAATAATCCGTTCGAGATTATAAGAGGTGCTCATTGTCCGATGTAACTAAAGCTAAATATCAAACGAAGTAGCTCTTAAACGGCGAAATTCTCTCCGAGTGAGAATTTCCTGAATTATGCTTTGAAATAATGATAACAAACCGTGTGTGAATCTTTGATAGTGCAACGTTTAATTCTTTAATTGTTTCTGTTTCTTGTAAAACCATGGATAAAGTGATTATTTCGATAGATTGCAAATTACGACAATGCATTTTAACCTTAGATAAATTAGACGTTTAATTTGCTAAAATATTTTCCGATTGTAACGGGTTTTGTCAGTTGAAAGTATTACATTTTTAATCGTATCGCTGTGTTACGTTTTACATAAAATAAATATTCAGCGTCACTCTATTCATAACGCTTTAATATAAATTGCAATGATGTACGCTTTCATATCGTAACTTTGCAAAAACGGATATGTGCAACTCTAATTTAAAAAAATTACGCAAGATCTAATTAAACAACTAAAAAGCGAGGAGAGTATAACTAAATTAATAACACGAAACGTAGTAAAGCAAGTGAATGGAATGTTGCGAAACAGCAACGAGGGACGTATAAATTGACGTGAAATTTGTAAATAAATTAACGACAAATGTGTATTCTTCGCGTATAATTCATCGGTATTCGATAAAATACCAAGGAAAAATAAACATTTAGAATATTTATCATAGATAATTTCATACTTTTAGTTATCGTGCTACCTTCAATAACAACATTCATTTCGTTTAATCGCAATACGAACAGATTAATCTTGAATCGCAATATCAAAACGACAATAAAATTACGTCCGCATAGATAGCTACGTACACAAGCAGAGATTAAAATTTCAGAAAGTAATTGCGCGGTGTCTAACACGAGGAAAGATTATAATCAACGTGCATCGACGTTTAAAAGTATGCCACGTAACGTTTTTAATCGTATCTCACTTTGCAATTATCGATATTAAATCGCCTCTTTCTTTAACAAACTCCATTGTGATTATTCCATTTACATATATTTATATATTTAGATTCGATTATGACAAAACGTTCGCTTTGAACTTTCGTGATTAACATTTCGCAGAAATTTCTCATATTCGAACAAATATTTTTATACTTTTCAACCAAACTGTATACCCCGTAACTCGCATAATCGTACATTCCTAATACCTTCGTCGAACATACATAGCATCGCGAATTTCGTCGTAAACATTCAGCTGTATGGAAACACGTTTAACAAACAAACAAGAAAAGAGAATAAATGAAATTATAGATTTAAAATTTCATTTAATAACGAAGAGGACGTTGTTCGCGCGGGTCACACGCCGATTCCTGGCAAGAAAGTTTCATTCGTTGAGTTGCTCTAAGAAACGTGAGCGGCGTGGTAGTTTGTTAAAAGTTGAAATTGGCAGAGGCTCGATTTTCCTTCGAAATAATTTCTGTGCAACGCAAGAGGATCGTGGGTCGATCGATCACCACCGAAGACCAAGTAAACCCACAACTCATCTTGTAATTATTGTGTACGATGCCAATAATATCAACACCCGTGGAACGTCGTGACGCTGGTTTGAAAGAGAGAGAAAGAGAGAGGAGGAAGAGGGTGGAAAGGCAGGCAGCAAAGGGTGGACGCGGTGGAAAAATGGCGGAAGTTTACGAAGAAAGTTAGCCCGATACGAGGACGTACTTTAACGTGTCGACGTACCTACATGAGGGAAAACTGATTACGCGTTTTATCGGGTTCCAAGGTGCGCGTCAGGCAACTTCGTTTCGATCTCTATCAACGAAGCAAACTTTGCTATCTCCTATAATCGTGGCTCATCCAGCTCGGTTTTGCATAATATGATCTTTTAACCTTGGATTTTATACTGTAAATTCAGCTATCCAGGCAGGATGTTTATGTCGTTTTAAATAGGTCGTATTGCGGCAGGGATCAAGCTTGGTATCGCTCTTTGATAACTGGGCGGAAGAATAACGGGAAACGTATCAGGTTGATGGATGTGAAATGTTGCTTTTTTTTCATAATTACGTATATGCTTATGTATGACAACTATGTTCATCGCCAGTCACCATTTTGTCGTTCGAACGAAGCGGGTACCGATTCCACGTTACGACGATTATTTTATATGTTCGTTTTTACGAAATCGGTACGTATTTTGTGTTAAAAATTATGGTACGATTTAAAAATTGATCCTATTTTTTGTTCCCTAACATAACGAGGTAATTACCTCCACTCGTTTAATCTTCTATATACACGTAGTAGTACATTGATTAATCCACGAGAAGAACCCATTTGTCCATTTTCTTCGTTATCCTATTTAACCTAACTGACGAATAATGATAATAGATCGTTCCAGGTAATATTTCTTCAAATATCATTGTTAATGACACCTTCCAGCTTTTCTCTCTTAATTCATTTTTTAACGAAAGATCAGCAGATTTAAATTTTACGAACGCTGAACGATTCTAAAATTTTCATAATCTTTCCCAAGTTTTAAACTTACGCTTTCAACCAGTTTTTCAACACTTTTCCTAAAATTAAATTTATACGAAAGATTAATTATTATTCGCGATGCTAAATAAATAATATTTCTACCTTAAATCTTCTTGACATCCAATATCTGTATGCGATTGACGACCAGAGCAGTCTTAATCAAATTTTTCAATTAAAAAGTTTCAATTAGAAAAACTTAGAAATAAACGAATAACATTTTAAATCCGAAAACTTATTCCTAAAATTTTAGAGAAGAGAATTACGGAATTGCCAATAAAATTGTATTTACAGTAAATAAAAATTCTTCTGCCATTCGATATCTTAAATAGAGTGCGGGCTATCGAGTGGTACAATCGGGCAGAGGTAGATTCCACGCGAAACAGTAGATAGAAAGTATAAAGTATAATCTTTTCATAAGATGTTTTGTTCGCGAGAAAAATAGATTTGGAAATGTATCGTACGTACGTATCAGACAGGTCTTTAGCTAAAGGCGTCCAAATCTCGTTTTTCTGAAAATCACGCCTTAAGTCGAAAAATTTAATTTTACGTCTTCGACTTACTTTCGCTATTTGATAGGTACGATGTCGATATAAAAATACAACTACCAAACGACTTTTATTAAATATCGTCTATATTATTTATTTGCAATTATCATTATTATTACATAGATAATCTAAAATCGTACAAAGCTGATAAAATATATTTTTATAAAGCTGCAATGCACGCGCGTGATTACAAGAAGATTTAATGCGGCGTATAGTAAAAACGGGAGTCACGAGACTTTGAAATCGCTTCTCAAAGATGTAGCTAAATCGGTTGATTTATAGATCACAACGACTACTCCGTCTAGTTATTTTTATATAGATATTCAAGTGACAAATGATGTTGGAACATTGTGCTATGTTAAAAACTTGAGTCACGTAACTTTCGAGCTGACTCCTTTTCGACGTGATTCTTGAATAAATAACTAAATGATATAACGACTTAAACGTTAACCTCTTTTCATAAGATAATTAATAATATCGTATGTCTTCGTAAATTAACGAATGCCTGTGAGGATGAAATGAAATTATTAATGCTTTGCTGCGATCTCGTATTTAAAAATGGAATAGTTACGTTTATACTACTCGTCACGTTCATATTACTCATTGTATATATTAATAGAAATGCGATAAGACGAAACGATAAAATTCAAATTTAGACGTTCTTCTCTATTCTCAGTTGTTAAAATATAAAAACGAATTAATATTTTATTCTTCCATTGAATTATACTCTTTAGTTGCGTTTGATTTTATTTAAACATTCGATATAAATGTTTCTACTCGTGGTATTTAATTCATTCTCCTAAATTATCGATGTTTTAACGTTGTCCAGCAGCTTGAGACAAAAAGTGATCGTTAAAAAATAATAAAATATATTATTCGAAGAAGAAAATGTAGATTTCTCGTGAGAATGCTTTGTGGCAAACTCGTAGAATCTTCTCAAGTTTCTATTAAAATTCTTACAGCCGCCGTGCCATACTTTCATTGTTTTATTTATACTTCATAAACGAACGTAACCTGCAACGAAACTTTAAAGATTATGAAATAAAACAATAAATTACAAATAAGTAGACGATGAGAGATGGGGAAGTTGGAATTCTAGAAACATCGATAACAAATAGATCGATATGTCTGAAAAATGAATAGAAATTATTTACTAATATCGATGCAAGATATTTGAACGATCGAAATTATATCTATTTTTTTTTTAAATAAAAATTTCGTTTATAAAAATACATAATATTTATCTACGTTTAGAAATAAATATCGGGACAACGAATTACATTGTATCTTAATTTTGTTTTCTCGCATAAGCCATGAATATTGAAAGCGATCTCGATCTGTTGAGCGGCGGTGGTCTATATCTCAGAGAATTGTGTCAACTTTAATGGTACGTTTCTTTCGAACGCATCGATTGTGGCTTAAAGTGGAAATTCATAATTAAAGGCAATCCTTATTATTCTGTCCGTACCTTCGACAATCGAAAGCTTGTGAATGGCACTCGAATCATTTTAGCTCGACGGAATGGTACGTACAATGCCACTTTCCACATGTTCCAATCTCGCGTAAAGGCACACAGAGTATTAAGTAGTGTTCCCATTGAACGGTATACTAATTATATCGAGTGTGGAATCATTTTAATTGGACAAAGTTCCAGTCGAGTCTTTGTGTTTTTCACGCGTTAATTATGTCAGATTATTGGTTCCTATTATATCCGTGCCAGTACGAAATGCAAGCTTGTGGGAAACGAGAGCCAGCAAAATTGTAATCAAACGGTAGACCGCGTCGCGTTACGGAGTTTGATATTTTATCGTTAGTTTTATTTGCGGAATATACGATTCTTGTCTAAATAAACATGTACGTATGCGTATGTGTCGCTCGTACAAATCAAATGCGCAAAATTGTGTTTTATCCAATTTTGATTTTGTTACTTCGTAGACGGGCAACATAATTGCTATGGAAGTAAAATTTTAATTTTTCCGTCTAAAAATCACTGAAGGTTTTTAGCGATTTCTCGTAACGTTCTTATTCGTTTTCCTTACGTCGCTTTATAACTGAAACAGAGGATTTTAGCAATCGAAAATGAAGACAACCTGTCTTAAGACTGGAAAAGATCGAAACCTTTTAGATAAATCGGTCAAGTTTTGTGGCGTCCGGAGATTTAATTAAGGCGACCAATATTTCGATATCTTCGATACTATAACGACTAATACTTGAAAATATTTCGAAGGGAGTCGAATGGAAAGACGCGCGTTTAACTCCAAAATCGTCGATACGAGATTGATCGACTACGTAGTATATTTCGAAACAACTTTTCTGTCAAAAGTAGAAAATGTGCTTTGTTTCTTCCCCTGTGTCGTTTGTTTGTACAGAATCAAGAATCGCGACGATACGAATTATATTTGAAGCGTAACGTAAAACCAACAGATTCTCTCAGCTTAGAAATCGATGCTTTTCCTTGACGAAGGAGGGCATTTCGAGGCAACGTTTAAAAACTCGGTGGGCCCGTACAAAGAGATTCGCGCGTATCGCGAGGCGTACGCGCGTGACAACGTCCCTCTGGTTCTCCGTGACGGTCTTCTACGGCGCTCCATAGCTCGCGTAAAGATTTAGGGGATGAGACTGGTAGAAACGGCAGTGTCGAGATTCGCGCATACGCGACGGAAGTTGGGAATTGTAACAGGGAAATATCACAATGGGTCTTTTCCTTGTAACAGAGCACTAGAGCTGAATGATGATCGTTGGCGGTCGCGTGAGTGTCGCACGTGGGCGCGCGGGTTGGGAGACAGAAGGATCTCGATGACACTCAAGACACTCGACTGTTACACTCGGTAGTAGCGCAACAATGCGCGCATGCCACGATGCGCGAATTCAATGGCTTTATGTCGCGTTCTCGTGTGCACACCCGCTTGTCCGCGGAACGTAACTGCATCCGCCTACGAAACTGTGCTTCCACGTGCTATGCCCGTCTCATTAAATGGAATGCATATTTATGGAGTCACTGGCTGGCTTGGCTGGTTGGTGTGACGTACGCGGTGCTGGATCCCAGGGATGTAGATGGTGATTCGCAGGGTGCAGAGAGAGAGAGAGAGCGAGAGAGAGCGAAGGAGAGGAGGGATGGGGAAACCGGGGAAAAAAGAGGCTACCGCAACAGCGCCCTCGACGTGTCTGGCTGCGCCGTCAGGCGTTACAAATCTCAATGGCACACTTTGTGCTCCGATTGCCAGCGCATGCCTTTTGATTTTAACCCTCCGACAACGACAACGACGACGACGACGACGACGACGACGATGACGACGACTCGCAGGATTTTTATCATCGACCAGGCATGGCGGCGTGCACGTGCTAGCGCCACGTCGCGCTTCGACGCTCGCCTTGATTATTATCGCGTTCCGTTAAGTTTCCATGGCCCGATTTCTCCTGTTACCGTGATCGTGCGATCAAATTTTTGGTACGTGGTCCGAGAACACAGGATTTTCGGATCTGAAACTGGAGAGCGTGTAAGGGACGTTAATCCAGACTTTGTGATTATTTAGTGAGAGAATCGTGGACAGTATTGAATTTTTATCTCGTCAACCATGATTCATCGATGGTCTTTTTGCTCTTTTGGACTTTTTTCGATCATGAATCGTTAGTTGTTACGTTGCAGGCCCACTTTGATTGTTATTTAAAAATATCTTCTATATGTAAATAATATGGAAAGTAATATTAACGATATAAAACAATTATCTGTGTAAGCGTCCGGAGTAACGGTCGACGTATTCCGCGTACCAATCTGCTAATTTACGAATCATAGCGTAGTTTGGTGGTTGACGGCAAAAACGTTATGTTCCTAATACGTTACATCGTGTCTTTCCGGGCAAATTTGTTCAAAAAGAGATGCGAAGTCGATTCGCATTATATGTATTTTGTTTTATCTCGAAACTTGTTACGCGAGAAAACTTCCGCGATATCGTTTGTAAAAATATCGCAAAGAAACCGGTTAAGGAGCGAATCTTGGGAGATATCGGACGTAGCTGCTATAGATGATGAAAACGTATCGCTGATGCGAACATTCTGGTAGCGGTCCGATAAATAACTTTTAAGCTAAGGTAGCAAGTTACCTGTAACGGCTATTGACCAAAGCTTAGTCAATAGAATTAAACGATCTACAGTGTGAAAAGCTTTCCTGATATCGATGTAGGTAGAGTCGACCTCGGATTTACGTTCAGATTAATGGCGACATACTTGCAGAAGATCGTTGAATCGGTGGAAGTATATCTATCGTGCGGAAATTCATGTTGCTCGTCGCAAATTGAACGAGAAAGCGTTAGATAAAGTTTTTCGCTGAGAATATTTTCAAAAAGTTTTGAAACGACACTGTTGATAGAGATTGACCTATAATTGCGTATAATATCACGAGCCAGATGCATTCGCAGTCTTGCAAGTTACTAACGATATTTTCCAGAGAGACGGGTTAGGTTCCATCCATATCCATAAAATATGACAAAATACCTAACACATAACATCTATGGTAAGAGACGCGCGAATAAAATATATGCTTGCGTCAATAAGCGAAAACGAAACGTATCATTTCTCTTCCATTTACAAAATTATAATTTCTATATTTCGCATATAGTTTTCATCTGGTTAATTTTCATAAGTTTAAATAGGAATCATAAAGAATAGAAATCTTACGCGATCTCACATATTAATTCTTCGACGTATCTCCTCGTGTAAAGATATATTTTCGCTGAATGTAAATATCATTGTTAGTCGTTTCAAGTACTGTCTTATTTATTCTGTTAAAAAAATTATAAAGTACATAAAAACGAAATAATCAAGTATACGATAACGATAAACAAATACAGATTTGTATCAGGAGCGTATTACACTTGCTGGGTTAGAAACACGACGCGGTTTATCGTCTTGATTGCGATCGTATTTTGTTAAGAAGTTTCTACTTCATTTGCGGTCTTTCTAAAGTTACGGCCCCAATCGTACAGTTCGAACAATCTCTACGATTGAATTCCAGTCGAGATTAAGGTAATCGACTCGTTCATTGGAAACTATTTAAAAAATGAGTTTGTATTCTGTTTTTCTTTCTTTTCTCAAATTCACGATTAATAGAAGATTCGTGAAATCAATTCAAATTTCATTTCAAATCGCATTTTCGCGCAGAAAACGATTCCCCATCTTTAACCTAACATTCTTTTATTCGATTTAGCAAATTGTTTTCCTGTGCGATCTTCTTCTACTCCGCTTGTAATGTTCGTAGAACATTTTCTGATAAATCGAGGACGCTGATCAATTTCAGTCTCGCATAATCTGAACGATATCCGCGTTTAACCGAGAGAGGCGATAATAAGCTCCACTAAATATTGCATCATCTATTCAGGCTGTCTGCGATTTAGCAACGAGGTTTGATACAAGTGTACTCGATCATTATCATTTGCTCTATACGAAATGACGAGCTTTCCTACGTTCGCATGGATGGCATGAAATAGATTATCGCAGCTAAAATTTCAGTATCGATAAAATTATTGCGAATAGATAATCGATCGTATAGGGTAAAAGTGCCACGAGATGTATATCTTACATTTACGATCAGTTTAGAACAACGTAGATTTTTTATCCGAGTAATACTTTTACGGGACACTTGTAGCTAAAAATAAATCGAGGAATACTCTACGAATAGAATTTCATCGATAAAATTTTTTCATTTACCTTTCTAAAAAGTTATAAACTTTTAAATATTTTCTGTTGAAATACTCGTAGCAGCGCAATGAAAAAGTTTCCGATATTTTAAATACGATCTTTCATCTAGCTGTTACGATTCCAAATTTTAACTGATTTTTTCGGTTTATATAGTCTGCATTAACGCAGCTTATCGAAACACATGTAGCTTTAGATAAAACTATGACAACTTTGGCATAATTCATTTTTTAATAAATATTATATCGCTTTACTATCGGTTTTACTTTATCATTCGTACTTTAAAAGATAGAAAAATGAATAAAATGTATATACCTTATTTTAAAACTCCAATAGAAAAAACATCGGAATTACTCTAAAGCAATTACTCTAAAATTATTATAGAAGTATGTAATAGTCATAGTAACAAATCAGTAAATGTCCGAGTATACGCTGTAATAATTCTCAAGAAATAAATGAACAAGAGAAAGAAAATAAAATTGACTTTGACAAAGAAACGCATAAATTGGTTGACTGTATCGAGCAATTCATAGCGGCCTATTTTATCCTAATTGTAACGTTCCATTAAAACATTATGCGGTAAAACGTCAATTATCAGAACACCGAAGAACGACTGTACTTTTCGTTTTACGCTCGACAGCGGTACTTAATACGTATTTAGTCACGTATCTTCGTACATTCGTACTTTGTAACACGTTCGAAGGATTTATATTTAATTTGTAAAATATCGTTTAGTGTATTATTTTATCTGCGATAATAATTTAACTCGTAAGACGAAGTAATCGAATGTAGCGGTAAAGTTATACGGAAAGTTCAAATACCCTAGCAACGTGTATTATTACTTCGGATAATTAAGTCTCTACCCTATTAATTGCAATGTTCTATCGAAAGCGTACGATCCTGCGTAGGTGTAGCAACTAAATATACTAAAAAACGGAAACGACGTACCATTGAATTTGATCGTCATGCATATCCCACATTTACGAAGCTGGGTCGACATTACACAGAACTGTGAACTATTACATTTATGTGGATCCAGTAGGTTACATTCCAAGAAGATGATCTAGGTCGTTCCGACTATAGTTAACTGGTTTCCATACTTCTTACCAAGAAATCATGATATTCCTATTACGTGTACCGTTTCGTGTACGACAGTTCAATAATGCCAGCTATACATATGTATATTAGAATCGGTGGAATAGAAGTAAAAATATCACAGACCAGAGAAATTGCTTGATAGAAATTGTAATCGGTTCCATTCTTACTACTATTAGAGAACCGAAGATTTAATTGACATTTCGTTAGATTTAAAATAGGGAAAAATTGTACGAGAATCGAGCGATGCTTGTCAGAAGTGGTTAGTAGTTAAGTAAAAGCGAAACTTTTGTACGAATCGAAAGAGAAAAGGAAAATTAAGGGAATACCTATGGCAAAGGAACATTCCGTTTCTACCAAAACATTTAAACCCACCAACTTTATCGAGATCGCAGTAACTTTTTAACGAAACCGTTTAATTCTTTTGGTCGGATCGAATCTTACAAAATAGATAAGAACTACCAGATGAATAAATTTTCTTCTGAAAAATAGAAATTTAATAAAAAAAAATCGAAATTCGTATAATTAAATCGTTTGATAAATATAATTTCTTTTAAAATGAAAATGTTCGATCAAAGTACCAATTACAAATAACGCATGAATAGATACATTCCTTTCCCTACAATTGCGTATATTAATTTTAATTTCGTACCAACGTTCTTTCGTCTTGGTTCAATTTCGCTAAGTTTAGCTATATAGATAAGAAGAAATTGCGTACATCTTTGTTTCTCGATATATTACACTTTGAAAGAAGTGGAATACGTCAAACTAATTAAGAAGGGACTTCAAATATAGGATACATTCTGGCCATTGCAAAATTAATGCCCCTTTAAAAGTAAATTTCAGTAAAAATGAGATAAACTATCGTTAACTTTGTAAAGAGAATGAAATTATCGACTAAAATATTGTAGGGACGTTCCATAGCAAGTCGATCGTTCTTTGGTGTTGACATTACGAATTTTTTCAAAGCGGAATATCATCTAATCCACGCGAAATTAGATTTGAAAATTGGATTTAAGTCGTTATTCTATCGATTTCGAATTTGTTAGGGATACGAAGCTCTAAATTTTGCAATTTTTGTCCATTCTCGCGTAAACGGACCGCACTTGCGAATTTTTATGTCGGAAACTACTTATCTGATTCAGATTAACTGCTTCTTTCTCGTTTCGCTCTAAAGAGTTCAACGTATTCCAATAAAACTTCTTTTATATAGAAAAATGAATTTCTTTTCACCTAAATGTAGAATATAATATTTCAATGGCAGGTAGTCATTTGCATGTAAAATAATCGGTGCCATTCTACAACATACTTATAAAGAAATAACAGTTTGAGGTGTTCCAAACGTAACAATTATATACAAATAAAAATAATTATCGAATATTTTACGTTTTTAAGTCGGTTGTGAAACGAGACGTCGTTTAGCCCAATTTATGTTATACAATTTAATAGTAAAGCTCGATAAGAACATTGACAAAGTTATTCAAATTACGCGGAGTTAATCGTTGGAGTGTTTAATAGCTGATATCCGATTAACTGATACTCGGTGTTTAGCAATTGCTAAAAGTCGCCGAGAAAAATAAGACGAGCTCAAAGTTAAACTAGATAAGTCGTGGAAAATTAATCTCGGTAATAATTGCGAGGAAGTGCGCTTGGCCACAGGCTACAGTTGCGTTTCCATCTACCTAATTGTATTTACTAATTCTATCCGTAACAACCTGAAGATTTTCACGCAGATTCAATCAGTCGAGAATTGTTCAACCGCTGGCGATTCAATTTATTTCGAAGTGTCGCCTGCGTTGCATTAAGATCAGCGCATTATATCAATACAAACACGTATTATTAGTGCGATTATCGCATTACCTATATTAATGCAAATACACGCTATATACACACTATGAAATAAACTATATGTAACGAATTTTCAATCATCTCGTAAAGTATCTTTAGTTTACAGCAAGACATTAAATGCTTCTTTCGTATTATTTTTTGTTTGATGTGTATTATTATTATTATTTTATAATATAGTAGTAATCGTAACTGGATCGTATCGACAAAATTTTACGGGCTTTTCGAAGAAAGAATTTTCCATAAATTGCAAATTTTTTCATCGCTTACAGATCTCTTTCTTAACGCAGAAGGCAGAATTAATTCGAAGAAATTTTAACGGCGAATCTTTCGTGTTTCGCGTCGCCACTGTCACACGCTCAGAAGCAGTAATAGGGTAGACAAAGTATTTTGCATGTCACAGCTATCGAAACAATAACCAGATAGTAACAGAATAGCCGCGTCTGATGCACACCCGACGATAACCCCTCCAGGGACAAAACCTTAGTATAACAACCCTCCCAAATCGCCACTCGAAACACCTTTTTCGTTATAACACTCTGAACCGCCTCTCTGTCGAATTGGTACAATACATTTTACTACCGTATCTAAAGTTCAAATTTTGTTACCTTATTTGTGAAACGTTCGAACTACGACCCGAGGAGATCACCGATGATCCGTCAATTTCGTGATTTCTTGTGTCTCCTACGTGACACGACCAAAGGTTTCGTTCGCGCTTTCTACAGGCGATCAATTTAGCAATTATACCGCGGGAACGCTTCCTTTTTCTCTGCGTGCTTCAAGTTCAGAGAGAAACACAGCGAAGAGTTGTTTCGTTCGATCACGCGCTTCAGGATTCGTTGCTTTTTCTGTCCATACGTGCATCGATGCAGATGGCTGTCTGTAGCCGGTATTGTTAATTCGCTCGTATCTTAGTTGCTTGGGCGGAAAAATAATTATTTTGATTCGGACACCGGCAAGTGCGATCTTGACGAAGCGATCTTGCACGCACATCGTCGCTTTGCTTATCGCCATACTTATTTCCATTCGCGCTCTGGCTCGCCATTTAACGCGATTCACGTGCGTTAATCTCTCTACCGGGGCGTAGAACTTCAAACATACAGCTCGCTTACATATTTTATGTATTTCATTTATTTATTTATCGTCACGTATACGGTAAAATATTCCATTTATCACAGTCGGGATAAAAGACGTTCCGGGTAACTGGATCAGCCGGATAATAGAAGTCCATCAGCTCTCCCTTCCTTCGCGTTTTCTTCGTTCTTATAACCGGACTTCATTTTCATACAACTGGATTTTGCTTGTCATCCGTTTATATACAAACGGAAAAACTAGGTGAAATTTGTAAATACTAATTGTAAGGCAAAGATTTCGCGTAACCTAGGATCGAGTAATAATAGGAGTCGTGCAACGTGTTCGGTAAATTCGGGCATTACGACATTACGAACAAATCATATCTTCTACCGTATCTTGCAGGATACGATAAAACAGGTTCGATTCTTGTATGAGAAAAATTGGTGCAGTTCCCGGTGCCGCTGGATAAAAAATATGTTTATTTAACGCTAAAAATATCGAAACACGCACAATGTGAAATTGCTAGAAGTAAATGGATACAATAGAAATTTCACGTATCTGTTCTACAAGCATATTTATCGCAGAGTAATCGGTAATGATACGAGAACTCGAGTACGTTATCTTGTCAAATTGTTTCTCGATAATGGATTAACGATCGGTGTCTGAGTAGATATACATTCGTAAACAGCGGCTACATAGTCGTGACGTTATCCATGGTCTATTATTTAATCGATTTAGCATCGTACAATTTGTTTCCAGCCTTCGCACAAATATTTAAATAGTTTGCTTCTTCCATTTGATAAATTAATCGTAATATCTACAGATACTATAAAATTTTGTGCATCTAACGATGTTTAAACTAACAAATAAAGATTACTCTAATATCTAAAATCGAGCGGGACGTTTGAAAAGACGATTAAACGTTAAAAATAATGGTGCATTTTATACGGATCGAAATTTGATCAAAGAGTAAGTAAAACGTAAAATAAAAATATCCAGCGACGTATGGTCACGTACATATAAAAATTATTAAATGCTTATTAACTCATTTACGTTCTGTTCGCATCGACAGGAAGATTATTTTTAAGGTTCATTAACTTCATTCGAACCGGAAAGTGTGTTCAACGAAGCGTCTCTCGCATTCCCCGTTTGATTGCTCACAGTTCGATGTCTGCTTTGCGTTTGCTAACTAGAATCATTTGACGCTTCTAGGTTCTATTGCAACTTCAAACGGTTACAGCGAGTGATAAAAGCGAGCACAGCAGCGAGGAAAAAGAGGTTGCGCTCTCTATATATAAAACACAGTTTGTTTAACGAAAACTATTATAAGAGCTATAGATAGTAATGGAAATGGATGAAAATTTATTTGCGATTTTATATCGTTAGTTTCTCTCGGGAGAACCATGTACAAGCCAAAGTAATGAATTCCCTCGTTGGGAATAATTGTGTTTATTTCGAAAAAATTAAACGTTAGTTATTTTCTTTTCGATAGAATTAAGAAATTTTCAAGAAATGGAGTAACCAGTTCAGCTGTCTGAGCGACATATAATTTATATAATGTGGCCATTTAAGTATTATACCATAGAAACAGAAAGGTTACATAATACTCTCATGACATCGTGTTTCAGCATAGTTCCACACTTTGAGTATGACGTAATTTTATCATAGTTACATAATTGGATGAGTAAAATTTTGCTATAAAAAAATATTTAATAATTCTATTTATATACGCGTCGCTGACAAAGAAAATTAATCGTTTGGTTTAATAAAAATTACTTTTACTCGCTTTTTTACAATTACAAGTTTCCTTATTCCTCTCTAAGAGCACAGAGAAGATAAGAGAATAGAGAATAGGAAAAACGCAGAAAAATTATTTTGCTTGGATTTCATTTCATTTTATACACTCGTACAAGCTCTAAAGAATTATATTCTTTTTAGAATTTCGTTTCTTTCTACGATGTGAAAATTACGCGACATAACGAAAAGAGGAACGTTAGAATTTTCTAGCTTACGGTAGAGCATCTACTTTCTATTAAACGCGTTCCTTCGCTTGTTTATACCGTAGTAGATTTTATGAATAATTTTCAAATAAAATAGCGTTGAAATTTCCAAGACCTGTATTAATATCGATAACGTATCTGGCGTTTTATATCGAACCCTTGTAATATTGATTCAACGAGATGTTAATCTTTTCGACGGATATAACTTTTGCACCGACAAATTACACACAACGGTTGGAAAAATATTTTATTCCTTGTTTTACATTTTAGATATCTGTTATAAACTTAGTCAGTAAACTTAGTAAATAATATCAGAGCAAATTTTCGTACATTTCGATTTCCATAACTGTTTGCCATAAGCTTGGTGAAACGCTATAGCATTCTTTTATTCAATGTCAGATGTTTCCTTACTTATAAGAAACGAAAACTTTCCTCGAAGCTATTCGAGAAAACAAACAAAAAAGAAGTAACTTACAAATATGCGGTGTCAATCCTTTTTGCTCTATGTTTCGCTGAAACAAACGCGGTTGATTTATATTTGTATTTTGCAAGAGAGATATTAAATCGTAATAATTACCAACTTTTATATTTTCTAAGATATTTAGGACGCTGTTCGTTTAAAATATGAAATATGTTCGAAAGGTTTAAATAAATATTACTTTGACTAAACATTATTGGAGAACCGAAGGAATATCGTTCCAGTTTGGTCTGCGGTTATACGAAAATTGATTGACACTCGGAGAAGAATTTATTGGGCGGGATGTATTCCTTGATTGGAAGTTCGCTACGTTTCATTCGATGAAATTTTGTATATGGTAGTATCGTGTCGAAGAACGTAGAGATTCGTTCGTATAATTTCATCCTGCTTACAGCGAAATTATTTCACAATAACGCATCGTATAGCTCTTCCTTTCTTTTCTTATCAATTTCTTCTGCAAACATATAGTTCAGCATAATCGGTATGAAGAATGAATTTTCCGTCTTCTTGCACTTTCTCTGTAACGAGAAATTGTTTACTCGAAACTGATCGCTTTTATCAGTTTGAGTTTATCAAAATTACACCGATTACTTAAATACGTCCTATTAATATTCGTATTCGAGTAAATCTTACTTTCCTTTTATTTCGTAAATAAAATGCACTACTATAGTAATGTTTCGTTTAACTGGGACATGTATCGTCATCGAAACACAGTATAAATCATTCTCTATCCAAACCTATCTAATCTAACACCTTGACATATATTTCATGTACGATACAATTTTACTTTAAAAGTACTAATTATTATAGACACGTATCTTTGCAATTTGTCAAAAATGTATTTTCCTTAAGCTAGCTCTGTCGGTAAACCGACAGAGTTAAAAATTGAAAATTTATATAATATTGTGACGGTTGCCGGCAAATCACAGAGAAATAGAAAAGATATAATAGATATAATAAATAGAAAAAATATGAGAAGCTCTTCTCGTTTGTTGTTAATGTTTTTGTTCGAAGAAAGGATTTATTTTTTCGCTTGTAGAACGAACTCGATAACGAACTCGAAATAATAAAATACTGGCTGCCTGAAATTCTATTTCTGCCTGATTCGTATCAATTGATATCGTTCGCAAGCTATAGGTCTCAAGACACGCCAAAAGCATAGAGTAGCGTGTGTCGAGCACGAGGCAAACACTCGGAACGCTTTCTTTAGTCATCCATATAACTCGAAAAGTAAGGTATGTAGGACGCGTGTTTATCTGACCTTTTTTTTTTTGCATATTTCAATGTTTAGATTCATCCCCGTTCATGTATTTATAAATTACCCCCTATAGCATGCAACGATAACGATCGGACAACAAACGATCGATTCTTTTCCCTTTAGTTCGTGTTTTACGTTGCACCGACTTCTCGGTTAACGTCTCGTTTTCATTTCCCTCTTCTAAATCCGTGTACGTCAATTGCATTTTCTAGAAATACCTTATACTTGGACGATAAGAATATAGCGCAGTGTGTAGCGCAACACCACGTATTTCAAGGTTGAGACAGCCATAAGCTTGCCAATCTGTGCCGATATTTGACTTGTTTTCGTTCTCATAGCGGAGTTAGCGCGCGTTGTTTAGGCTTTCTACCGTCGTCGCTTTGAAAATCTCTTCAAGATCTCGCGAAGATCTAGCATCTTCGAGGACTGTTATTTCCGGCCGAGGTAACGCGTTAGGAAAACGAACGAGGAGAAAAAGTGCGAGCAACTAATTATTTTTTCGAACTGGAGGAAGCTTGAGAAAATTGGGCGAAAACGAGATGGAAGGAGAAAGAGCGGAGCGAAACGTAATTGCAACGACATCGCGCGAAATTCTCTACGCAAATACCTCACACCATTCTGTTTCATTCTAGTACGCCGTTCGAAACGTGGAATTTGTATTTCAAAGCAATTAAACACGCGTACGCGATTCATACGTGCGCGTAGCTTTCTGTAGTAAATTAATTACTGTTCGCGTTTCTCGACAACTTCGATTTGTGTCTCCGTAAGAGCGTAGTATCGAAGAAAAATTGCGAGCGATTCACGGTTTTCTCCTTGAAACGATGTATGTAATGTGCCGTTGAAATTTCGAACTGCTGTCTCGCTTTTTAGAATTATTAATTTTCCATAGCTGAAATTAATTACAAACGTGCAAACACAACGATCGTTACAACGTTAATTGACTAAGATACTATCTCTGGTTTTAGGAACGTTCGCGATATTCTTGCTTTTAAAGGGTCGAGTGTCGTGAATTTATCTCTGTCTTTTTTTTTCAGAAGATTCAATCTCGAAAGGCTATCCTGGATGACTTTCCATCGCGTGAATTTTGTTTTAATAAATTTTACCCAAGTTTTATGATATCGTAACGAAAATAGTACGATAATACAAGTACGTACGTTGCATTTGTATGTACTTTTATAAAGTCACAAAAGTCACAATATAGAAATAACTTTGCCATGAAAATTATATTGTATCACAGAACATCGTAGCTAATGAAAATGGGATCAGTGGCGATCCGATGCACCATGAAAATTTTCTTTCCTTTACCTTGCTCCTTTAAAAACATCTCCATGGTTTCGTTATCGTTACGGAAACAGTCCGGTATAATAGCTAATTGAACCATTGCACGAGTCCGCGCAACGATGTCTCGAGGTGCGTGAAATATTTCCAGCGAGGGACACGGATGCCTGTGTCGCGGAAACTGAAGGAGAAGCGAAAAAAAGCTTCTAATTATCCCGTAGCATTTTTACGGGTTGAATATAAAGCCAGCGGAGCGAAAAGGACAATCGGAGAATCCTCGTGGACGTGTTTCGTCGCTCGACTTACCGTCGAACACAATTCCCTGGAACAGAGTGTGTATATATACAAACGTGCTTAAATTTTCCTACGTTTTGGCTGGTGGAAGTTTTACGTGCTAGAAATTGCGACGAAAGTTTTAATCACATACTTCCATTAGTCATGCACCCACATTCGACGCATACTCGCGCGCACAAGTGTCTGTAAACTAGGCTAGTTCACAGCTAGTCCTTCGTAGAAGTCCAGGTATACACGTACACCTGACATATGATAGCCGCTCTCGTCGAATCATCCTGGATTACTTTAATTCCATGTACTCCACTTGGAGGATCGTGCCCGATACTCTGGCTACACGTAATACGTTCGAAAGTTTTACGATATACCGTAGCCTCGCCGCAGCAGATCGCGTTTCAACGTTTTGCGTAATCAACGATAATGATAACGATATCGACAGGAGCGGAGTAACGAAGATTTAACGCGACTCTTCCTCGTTTCCTTTTTAACAACGCTAAATTTGAAAGCAACGTTCGTTGAGAAACGAACAAGAGGGTTGCGAGATTCTAACAACGGGATAGATCGTTGCAAAATTTACCACGTAAGAACGAGTAAATCGACAATTTCTTTCATTCGTCGATTCGTGGGATTATTATCTGTTTCATGTAATTCGATATAATCGTCGTAATTGGGAATTCGAAAAATTGACATTAAGATTCATCTTACGGTGTATCGTTATTCGGAAATCAATAAAAGTACAAAGTAAAAATAAAAATTACGCGAAGCCAATAACGTCGATCGATCAACAGGCTTCGTCACTTAAACGTGAATTTCACGAATGTTTTATTTAACTAAATTCGATATAGTCACGGTATTCGAGAACCCGAAAATTACCAAGTCAAAATTAATCTGCATACCAAAAATTCCATGGTATTTCGATCGAGTAGATATACACGGTGTTAAGATCGATATCGAGTCGGAGTTAATAACCTATTTCTCTTAGCAAATACATAGAACACTTGTACATGGTTATTAGATAGATAGATATAATTACTTTCCCGCATTAATTTCATTTCAAAATACAAACTCAAACTTGAATTTATCAAACGTCTACTTATTTCTGTGGTTTTATCTTTATACTTGTATTTCCATAGAATTTGATCTTTTCGTTAGATTTACTCTATGACGACAAATTATTCTAATAAATTAGCGGGAAATAAGTAGCTCTCCTGATACATTTCGTAACACATAACTGAAATATCTCAGTTCCTCTAGTACTCCAGAGACCACGTTGTAACACGTAAGTTACACGTGCTGGAAAGGCGATCACTCGTGAAACGTTTGGCGATTAACGCGTGACAATTCCGCTAAAACTTATCTTCATGAAAAGTTCTAATCTCCAAGTTTCCACGAAGATTTCCATAATTGAGCCTCTCGGAAGCTAAATCGGTCGACTGCATTTTTTGTAAATTAACTAACGTCGAAAAGCGTAGTCTTTGTCTTCTCGTGGAATCGCTGGTTAAACAATCGTGAAATTTCAATTATCTATCAAAGAGAAAAGATAATATCGAGTAAAAGCGATCGATAATTCGTAGGAACGTATTTGCGCTTATTATCCCTATTTGTTCATAAAAGCCTGAATGACAAGCAAAAAGGAAGTATTTCTCGTAACCTAATTATCCTAGGTGGCCGAAAAGCGCTGTACGTATACACCTGTCTTCCTGCTCGATCTCAATCTCCCTTTCTTAGAATAACTTCCGAAAACCACGTAAATTTCGAACAAGACCCAATTCGTTCAACTCGTCATCCGCATTCAGGTTATTAACGTCACGCGTTTCTTTTCACCGATCACGTGAAACATCATCGTGTTTGTTTTGGAAACTCGCAAAATCCTTAAATAAGGACGGGTGTTCGATCGATCGAGATGGTATCAGGCGCGTGACGCGTGCGTTATTAAATTCATCCAAGGGTCGGCGTCGTTAGCCCGAAAAACGGCATAATTCCGAGAAGCGGTCAGAAATCGTCGAGTTAATATCGGTCCTACGATGGAAAGGGAAGATCGGCGTGTGCTCGGTTAGGTAAGAAAAGGACGATGGCATGCCGTGTGCAATACGGACGTCATGCAATGGCGCACGCGACCACAAAAATCTCGTGCAGCACACCGCCGCTTTACGCCTTTCTACGCGCCTCCGCGTCTACACGCCTCTCTACGTTCAATTGTCCGAGAACGCTTAGATCCTTCGCTTCGTACAGGGTGATCTCGAAATCTCGTAATCCGACATATACAATTTAAACGTTGAAGAAATGAAATTGTTAGAATTAAGTTTTCCTGCAACGCTATAGTAGTTTCGAATTGCTATGTTTTTCTTTTTTTTTTTTTTTTTTTTTTTGAATTCGTATTAATATACATTTTGATTCAAAATTTCTAAAATCAACGCCTCCGATCATCCTATAGTATGTTTCGAATTCTTCTGGCCCGATTTAGCCGATCCATATCTTGATCGGTATCGTTAAAATACCGGCAATACCAATGAAAGGGAAATGCAAAAGGCTCGCTGAGAACGAGTTTCAAAAATAAGAGTAAAATTATGCGTGGTCTACGAGAAAGTTGCTCGTCGCGTGAACGCTTTATATTATTACATTAATTTAGTTCGATATACATACTTGATTGCTCGCCGCTTGAACTCGTTGTCAGTGGTTGCCGTTGACTTGCCCGACAGTGTTTATTCTCAAACATTACTTTCAATTCCCGTTAGAATTGTGTATAACGGGTACGAAACACGTGCATGTAAATTACACGAATTGGAAAATATTCGCAAAAGGGGAGCCACGTCCGATTTCGATAACTTTTTAATGCGATGTCAAGATTACCATCTCGAGTAGCGTCGGTGATGGTCTTAGTATGCCGGTCGTCGTTTATTAAAACGTTATCGAAAAATGTTTAGGAAATAGTACATGGTTTTCCGATAATAGTACCTACATTTAATAGAGTGCGGATAACCGAGACCTTTTTTCTACGTAACTCAGGTAACTCAAACTTAAGTAACCTAAATTCGATTCTGACTATTTTGAAACTAGGTTTCGATTAGGTCAGGTTAGATTTTTCTCTGGATAGGAGTACAGGAGAAGATCCGAAACCTTTCAGATAATGCTTGATAATATTAAAACTTTTCTGATAATAACTTTTCCATAAACAGCGACTCTGACGAGCGACTCTGAGAGTGACGAGCCAAACAACGTATTAAGAACTTTTTGCGAATATTTACGTACCAATGAATTAATATCGATCATAGTGAGACGAAAATTATCAAACGCTTAAAGAGCAGTGCTATCATATCACGCAGGAAATTTTAGAATATTTGAAAATATTACAAACAAAAATAGCGAATACAAGTAGCGAAAAAGTAGGAGAAGTAGCGGGTAGAAAAAAGAAAAATAGAAAACTTCAAAATTAGCTTCGTTCAAAGCAGAAACATTTTCTGATGGACACGTCGTGCTTCTAAAGTTTAACCTTATAATCTTGACTCTGCTTTCATACGTTCAAGCGTGTATAGTTGAATCAAAGAGAAAACATTTACGAGCAATAATTTACGAAAAATAGAATTATCAAAAATTTCAAAAGCGAAAGAATTCGAGGATTT
Source organism: Bombus pascuorum (assembly GCF_905332965.1). NCBI lineage: Eukaryota > Metazoa > Arthropoda > Insecta > Hymenoptera > Apidae > Bombus > Bombus pascuorum. The sequence continues at coordinate 442,519 of NC_083488.1, read as the reverse complement.
CTCGATAGAGCTCTCTAAAAGCGCGATCTTAATTTTGATCCACCCTGTATTCGAGTCTGCATGCTTGATACGTGAACGTATAGTTAGCGCACACTGTCGCGAACACCTTCATCGTTGTATGAAACGGGCGAGCTAGCGGGAGGTTGTTCCGTCGCAAATCATAGGTGTTGCGACGAACGGGTGCACGATCTGGTCGACGATTTCTTTGTAAACCACCGTTGTCGCCACGAACACTCATTATATTCGATCACGGAAATACAACGCGAACGTTATATTTAAAATTCTGAATTCTCTGTTGAATTGCTTCGCCGTCTGACGAACCCTCAACGGCTCGCATTAAAAGACCGGTTAATAATTCTGACGTAATTCGTCCTAATTTTAAATCTCTCGCTCTTTATTCGTCAATATTTCGCGAAATATTTCTCTCGTCTCATAAAAAACATTGTGCGCTTATATCTGATTATTATTTATTTTATAGTATACGTTCGATTAATTTCATTTTTTCTTTGTTCGTTCCGTCTTTAATTATTTCGTATACGATTACGTTTGCCTATCTATTATACTAATTTACTATTGGTATTGTATCGGACTAATTATCTTATTGTTGATACTGCGTGTGATTCTATCTGGTTATTTACTATACTAGACGTTCGATTAATCTTCTGACTTTTGCTTATTCCGATGTTCATACTGTATAGAATTAATTTACCTTGGCGATATTTATCGATACGACATCAACTGGCTAAATATTAAATAACCGTATCGTTGAACGTGTTTCTTTCGATCGTGACTAAATGCGTAATAGATCTAAATTAACTTTAATGAAAAAAAAAAAAATAAGAAGAAGATGATACTACCAACTAAAACCTAATAAACATTGTTTGGTTATAATTTACAAACGTTAATTGGATTACACAATTGCGAGGAATTTTGTAAAAAGAAAATCAACGTTTTATTTCAATGAACTCGGTGTAATAGAAGAAGTTATCTACGATCTAACGTGATAGAAGTAAGATCGAATAATAATCTGGTTAAACTAAACGATCGACAATAATGTCTTGGATCAACCGCAATTGTTTATTTTGGCAACGCATTGTTATTTACTCGTGCATGCGTCATGTATGCGACTTGCCATATTACCTTTCTATTCGTAAATAATTATTGCATGCATAATGCAATAATAATAGGCAGATGTTGAAATATTATTCTCGTATTTGTAAACACGAATAATTCAGTAACATTAGGCAAATCTAGTTTATAGTCACGCACATACAGAAAATGAAGATTATTACGATATTAAATAGAATTATTTAGATAACTTCCTACTATCAAATAAATGATATAATTATTTAAATAAATAATGCTACACTATAGCGCAAAAGCTGAAGATATTAAAAAAATAGTAAATTATATAGAAAATAACGTACAAAACTTTCAGTTGTAAGATATTAACAAAATAGTAAACCATATAGAAAATAATTTACAAAACTTTCAGTCGTAAGATTGTTTATTATGCAACAACCACCTATGGCTAATTTAACAATCATAATCGCAATTTATACGATTATATATGCACGTGAAACGTTATATATTCTTGTGAAATTTAGTGTATGTTTCTGTACAATTGGAATTATCGGATGATAACATATCGTTGCGTTCACACATGCTCTTCGCACACTATTTATTTGCAGCTTTTAACAAAACTCTAATATGAATAGAGTAATGAACTCGACAACACGATCCATATGCGCTTCCATATAAAACAACACGAGTCCGCGCTCCTCAAAGGTCGGCGAGCGTCTATCTTTTTAAGTATTCGCGGTTACTAGCGAAACGACTCGTTTCCGAGGACATCTCCAGTGCGATGTACAGCAACTTTCGTATCTTCGCAATAATATGGAATTATGGCGAATATGAAACACGATGTATTCTTGTGCAGTTTCGTTTATCTTTGCTCTTGGAACTATCGGGTGGGAACAACGTAAGCTGAAATATTAGTTTTGCTCGATTAAATAACTGTGCTTTTGTTTTTCATCGGAATAAGTTTATTAATTCAAGTATATCGCGATCAAGATACAGTAAAGATGATAGTATCTTTGAAAAATTTCTATTCTATCCTGAATTTTATGCAATTTTCACGAATCTACCGTTCTCAGTTTCGAAGGATGATATCGTTAGAAAAAGTTATTACCGTTGTATAATATGTAACTGATAATACCAATATGATAAACAATATCAATGTTACGTAGTGTTTTGGCTTTAATTTTATCATCAACGGTTATTGGGTTATGGACGAGCTATAAAAGTTCGAACCAATCGTTGAGTTAACAACTTAATTTCAAAGTACATTTTAATTTATATTTTGTATTTTATACGATAAAGACTGTGAATGTTGAACAAATACTTATCCATTCTGGAAAAAAGGGGGTGAAATCTAATTTAACTTATAGCAGTCGTTCAGAACGAGAGTGCTACATAGGGATTAAACTCAGAGGGAAAATGTCTCGAATTTCGTGTATATTCGTTACATAGTTGCAAAAAGCTACTACTTCTATGTACATACTAACATACCAATTACTGTACAACTGTTAATATAACAACCGATACGACGAAATAGACGTGCTATTTAAACATTAAATGCATAATGATAAATGTAATTATACAATGATGTTTCAAATAAGATACGCACGATAAGCAATTTTATAATAAAGCTCGAATATTACAAGCAAGTTATCCTTGATACAGTCTAATTGTACAGAATCTAGAAGGTTTAAATTGAACTTTCACGCGTTGAAACCTAATGGGTATTTATACTAATGAAAAGAATACTCATTTACTCCACGCGAAACCAATTCAATTTTACCGAGTTGACGTAGCTTCATTTTCCGCGTCTTACCGACACGTAATTTCGAAATTTTGTTATCGCTGCTGAAACTTTTTTTAACCAACCTCTTCCTTTCTATCTCTGTTTCTTGTCTAATATCACGAGGAAATAGTAATTTACTTGAACAATATACTCGCGAAACCACTATGTCCTTTGCTCGGAACAATGTAAATGCGATTAAATGCGCTCTACGTTGGGGATCAAATATCGTTGCCAACATTTATTTACATACACATACCGATCAATATACAGGAATTAGTGGGTTTCGTCATTTTCACCATATAAGCCTGAAACGTCCGTTAGTATTTGTCTTATTTATTTATTTATTTATTTATTTAATTTATTTATTTAGACAAACTAGAAAAAATATACTTTTTTGAACCATCTTGAAATAGAAAATTATTTATAACGTATTTGTCGTGATTGTAATAATCTTATACGCGTATAATCTTATCGTGCATTGCATCGCATTGCATCGTATAAGATACCGCATGAAAAATAAATACAATTGAAGGATAACTCGCTGAGATTGAATATTATGGTAGCTTTTAAGTTTTAATAATAACACGCGTATCAAATGATGTTACGAACAAAGAAAATCTTCCATCAAATTTTATCGATGTAATTTATATTCTGTTCCGATTCTGATATTCCGATTTGTTACAACTTTTATTTCAAAATATCTCCAACGCTTCCATAATAGATCGTACAATGTAAATTACCATTTAAAACGTGAACTGAAAAGTGATCGAACCAACGACCGTTTCTCAGGTTTATTAATTACTCTGGTACAATAATTCGTTTTATTGAAATTATTACTCCATTTGTTGGTTCACGGAGGATGACAGAAAATATCAGCAGAACGAACGTACGAATAACACCGGCCCGGAAGGATGTAACTCGTACACAATTTTCCCTTATTTCGTGGCCACTTCCTTTATTACGTATTATGGCCTCTCGTTCTTTCATTTTCTCCTTCCTCATCTGCCCGTTGTCCTGTTTATTACTATCTCCTATCCTCTTCTTGTATCGTTGGTGTTTCTTTCACCCTGTGCTGTGCTTTCTTTCCTTTCTTCTGTCTATCTCTTTATACGTTTTCTTCGTTTCAGACCGCGATAAGAGTGATCACAAGCTAACAGAATATTGTCTGCAACTTACGACTACTTTCTGAAACGCAATATGTGCGTGCAGTAGATGTGTATATCCTGTAACTAACTCGAACGACGCGCATATGACGCCAGTTGTAAAATTCTAGCCAGAACGCTACATTATTATGCCTGCAGTTCTTTGTTTAACTATCGATCGATTAATTGGTTTACGTTGAAATCGTGTAATTGCATATTAACGGGTACTTCTGTTTCAAAATGTAATTGGAAACTCGATGGTATAATTTTACTAACTTATTATCGAATTTTAACAGTGATAATTAACTTTCAAAACGCACGCGTAATAATTATAACACGCATAATATAGCGTACGTATTGAAGTTTTCTATGATACACGATCAGATACTTTTAACGAATCACTGTATTAGCTGCAACATTGGAATCATTATTACTGCAACGTTATTACACGACGCGCAAAGTGTACGACACTGACTAATATAATAATGATTTTACCAAAAATATGGATGCAATTTAAAATTTATAGTCACGAAATGTTACAGTTTTATCAAAAATGAAAGAGTCTCAAAATTTTTGAGTGGGAATGTAGACGTCGTTTCTTGTCTCTAGTTCGCTCAAGTGCCATTTCCAACTAAGTTGTAGTTAATAGTACACTTCTGCTCGAAACACTAGTTAACCGTACTTGATAGAGCGCAAGATGCCTCGAAGGGTCACAGATAATATTTACAATTCATGATGCGGCCAACGGTACAGTTTCAATTATTCAAAGGAATACACTATAGTGCATTCATGGCGTTAATTTCGATTATTCCAAAGTACTCTATCCAAAACAATTTGCATGATACGAAAGAGTAATTTCAGGCCCATTAATGCATGCAACTGGAACGTTATTTCGCTATAATGTACCTGCTTATCTGGCATCGCCTGAAATCGATTCGTATGAAATTCACTTATAAGATCGCGTATTAAATTTTCATGACGTTTCTTTCTAACATAGTGTCGCGGAATAAGTATGTATAATGCTTGGAAATTAGCGAATGTTTATGTAAATTCCAAATCGACCTATTTCGCCTGAATACTTTTTGCATATTAATTTATTGTGAAATTCATTCCGAAAATCTAACGTAATATCCCAATGATTGCGAGATATAAATACCTATGGTTGATATTTATCGAGAAAGCGTCATCCATACGTCATCGAGTGTGATCAAATAAATTTTATTGAAATTTCTTTCTCGTACGGTCAATGAAATTTCCTACTAATTGCTCGTAACTCGTAAATAATCTCGAATTCTTTTATCTTTGTTCTACGTCTGTTTCATGTCGTTCCAAGCAAACAATCGTTTATTTCGAAAGCTTCCAGAAACGCTAAAAAGCGATTTTCTGACTAATCCCCCTCTTTTTTTAAAAACCGAACACTTGAAAGTTCTTTCGGACTGTTCCAATTGTTCTACGCATTCTACGTTCCAAAGTATTATTTCAGTATCATATTTGACGTAGGAAATAATTTGAAACAGTTCTGTCCGTAAGACGATGGACGTTTCTCTTCGTCTTAACAGCGATAATATACGAGTAAAGGGTGCTGTTTTTGGAACACGTACTTACACTGCAGGATCAACCCAGAACAAAACTTTAAAGACCGGAACGCTCAACGTTCCTCTTAGAACGCGAACCTTGGGGTTCGAGTACCGAGGTTCGACTTTAATACGTTCACAATGCAATTCTTGACACTCAGCTTCCTAAGGCAACTCAGTACTCAACAAGTATGCGTTAAATCTTTGCTTATATGCAAGTGCGAAATAAGATACGTTTTTTATGGAACAATTTTTTAAACGTAAACGTGTTAGTATTTTTGTTTAGTCAAGTTGTTTCGTTATATATCGCTGATTTTAATTGATAAATTTGAATCTTTTCTTTTAAAATTTTACTTACTATACTTTTAAACCAAGGATGATCAATATCTCTTGGTTCTGATTAGGAAGGAAGATTTCAGTCAATCCTTAATGGAATGAAATTATTGCATGCTCGGTTAAAAGGAATCTGTATTTTATTGAAACAAATGAGCAGTTATAAATACAGGTTAGTGACGGATGGGTTTGTTCAGTAGGTAATTTTCATTTTCAGACATTTTATTCGATGACGGATAAGAAATAGATTCAAACAGATGGTTCCTAAGACCATCCTTATCTTAATTTTCTCAATTTAATTTATTAAAAATTAATTCCGTAATACAACAATTGCGAATTAGAGGAAAATTAACTTTCTTAAAAATTTCTATAATTTGATCGCGTAACTTCCAATGTATTTTTTCTAATCCACCTTTCTTTGAATTTTAATCCGAAGCAAACGCTTCATACAGGTAATGTAACTGTTTCGAAAATTCAAACGCATACTTTGATTTAACGTTCTGTAAATACGTTTCTCGTTTCCATTAGCAATTCTTCGTTTTCTCGTAAAAAAGAAAGATTTATTTAGCAACAACGTATACAAGGACTTTACAAATATATTTATCGATACAATGAATTCAAAGAAATTCAATAACAGGTATTCTCTTCGCTGTGTAGTATAAAAAACATTTGTATAACCTTCGAGTAGTGCACAGCTGCGCGCTTATCGTTAGAATAGAACTGTGTCCTGCTCGCATGCTGCATCCCCAGGGATAGCTCGTAAAAATTTCGAACTCGAATATTGTTTAGCCGTGTTCTCTCAGCTGCAAACAGTTTTACACGTTGAAAAGTTTTAAGAAAAGATTAAATTTTTTAATTTCTGAAAATTGCTACAAATTGACAGCCCAGTCTTCCGCTAAGAAATTCTCAAATATTTACATTAACGCTTAAAAGTAAAAAAAAAAAAAAATATATATATATATATGCACACGTTGTCGTATAAATACATCACGTCCTGTCGTTTTGTATTATATCACAACGCAAATGGCAGAGCTCGATTTGATTTTTGTTAAAAGATAGTGTAATGTGTTTTAATTACAAAGCTATGGTATAGAGTTACTGTAAACAGTTTAAACAATGGATGTATGCGTCCTATTTATATGAGGTATTAGAATGAAAACTTGTACAGATTTTATACTAATAATTAAACAATCAGGATACGAACATGGATTTCTTATGTATTTATTTGTACATGTATGAATTCTATATGTATAATATATTAGTATGCGAGTACAAGAGCAGATCGCAAAGTTTCCGAAATGACACTAACAATAACTAGTAAAGCGACTTTTAACGACAATTCCGAAAACTTGACAATCTATCCTCGCATTTATATAGATTCGTTGATAATAATAAATTACGGTTGAATTACAGTATAGTAGTAGTGCGAGTCATTGCACTGCTAATTATTCAAACCGAACAGTAGATATGTATATTATATTGAACATGCAAATTATGTGTGTATATGTTCGTTGTTTGATGATATATACTGTATGTGTATATCCTATAATATTAAATATGCAAATTCTTTAAATACTCGTTTCGCAAATTTTCATTTATTTCAAATTATGCAATTTGTAGTAATAATGTCAAGAATAATATAAAGTCATAATTTGAGAAGTCGTCCAATAAGAATTAACTTTATCCACCGTTTTCGTCGATATGTCTGACGGATAAGCGATCATTGAAATATTAAGCAGACATACAGTGGCCCACGAAAGCATCCAAACACTTAGCAGAGAAAACTTTCACGCGTATATCGCGCACATTACGTCAAACGGTCTAAAACTTCCTTAGCACTGCGATGGGACACAACTGACACGATCACGTCGATAAGGTTTGAAACTAATCTGAAAACGTAGCAACGTATAGCGACGTCTATTCAAGATTTTTTCCATTTAGAGGATATAGCTCCAGTTCGGTATAAGACCAGTTCCGTAATAATCCTCCAATCGGGTTAACAGCATTAAAGGACGTCATTGTTTAACGTGTGTCCGCTCGCTTGACTTGTGTACACGCGTGTTACATAGGTGTACGAAGTTGATTAAATCGCTTGGCGAGATTCGGCCGGGAGAGCGCGATAATTATCGCTCGTTAGCTCGTTATGTTATCTGAATTTGTAATCAACACCGGTGAAAGTCCAAAGTGTTGGACAGGCACCCGGTCCCTCTGCGTGTCTATCGCGTCTCCTTTGCGACGACTACGCGTGTTTTAATTGAAATAGTCGCGAATTACCCACTTAATTCGCGATCGTTCGTATTGTTCTATGGATCGTACTTGTGAAATATTATTCGATGGTAATGTTGGTAACGAAACTGAATCGTGCGGAACGGTCGTGCGTTTACGTTTGAATTGGCCAGGATTGATATTGACCATTGTGGTCGGTTAAATTAGTTTTCGATTACGTTCTGAATGTTGAGCAATGATATATTAATTCAAATGTAGGGACTGCATAGTAATCTATGGAAGTTCATTTTTATTGCGATATCTGAAAATGTCGGTTGCTTTTTTTTCAAACGTAATCGTGTATCGTAGACGCTCTATATTTTAATTTTACTGCATATTAATATCGATTTAAATACAGGATATCGCGGTAATTTTCGACGAAGATTCATCTTTCGTTACAATGGTTAAAAAATATCCATTGTACTTTTTAAACATAATTACGTACCATATACATGTAGTCTATGCTTTAAATTTTGCTACTTCCGAAGAGGAACATTGTTTTATAATGATTGAAATAATAATTATTATTATCGGATCAACTTTTACATGGAATTTAATGAAGATCTCCCTGCATTTTATTCGCAGAATATATTACAGAGAACGGTACGTAAAATAAAAAATCAATGCAAAGCTTGCAAAGTTCGTTCAATGTATTTTCAATCAGAGATTATTCCCTGCATGTCATTATTTCAGGTTTAACGAATAACCATGTAAACCTTATATAGAATATTTGAATTGACTCGCTAAAGTTAACCGAGTTTATGACGTATAATTAAGAATATATAGGGGCAGAGGGACATGTATAAGTTTAGCTATTAAGTCCTTTAATGGGAACAGAGATCTCATCTTTGAATTACCAAAGTCTGAAACGATCTTAAAACCATCTTATTACCTATATTATCTATGTATTTACTTGTACTTTAGCGTTCATCTATTTCTAGATCTTTGTGTCAAAGAATAGCGTATTATATTTATTTACAAAATATTTATTTCGTCGAACAATTTGTAGACTCGCAAATTGTTAATTTAATAATTTCAGTTGAATACGTACGTACGTATATTTTAGTGGAAACAACTTAAATACAAAAATAAGAAATAATATTAAAATTCAGAAAAGAAAAGCGATTGTGAACTTGATCGATCATATATTCACTCGTGGAATAATCGTATTAAGAATTAACAAGGTATCGCGGAATTAGTTACGATAGCTATTGGAGAGGGTAATAGGGTGGTACTTTAATTAAACGCAAATTAAACGGCTAATTTATCCATCCGATCCGGCGAGTCTGCAGCGAAGAACAACGGACGTAGCACGAGAACGTGCGAATGCGTGAATGTGCCGCAGCTGCAAGAAAGAAGTTACACTCTATGTAAAAACTTGGCAAAAGTTTCTAGACGGTCGAGTAAACGACAAATTTGCGAGTCGTTATGCACGAACTGTGATGCCTTAAATCTTTCAGAAGATTCTCCTTACATAAGTCTCCTAAATTTTTCATATAAGAATTTTATGATCTACTTACGTCGTTACTCTACCAAATATTAATTATACATATATATTATGTAAATTAACTCTCAAACTTGTTATCGATATATTAGATACAACGTCGAGTTAAAGAAAGGTAAACTTCTTTAAAATCTATTGATATTTCTAATTTATTTCATTACATCGTAATTGTAATAGAAAATACGATAGAATATTTTCTAACGTATTTTTACCTGCTAAAGTTATCGAGAAATTTGTCTAGAAATTTTGTCGCAAAGACGCTAATGGAATATTTGTAATTAAACGAACGTACTCTGATTCTTCCAATTAATTAACTTTTAATTATAAATACAGATACAGTGAGTTATTTTGGAAGAAACATTTTGTGCCGTTTTATTAATATAATGTATCATTTTTATTCACATTAATGAATAAACATGTATATATATTTCTATATGATATAGGAAATGTGGTTAATGCGCAGAGTATTTTTGTTCAGACTATGAACCGAAGAAACAACTTTACCGTATCGTAGCTTAATTCACATATAGGTAATTTTAAAGTTATACGATATTATATAAAGCGTATAAAATTTACATGTTAATAACAATAATAACAATAATTTACGTAAATTGAATCGAAGGTGTCTGAATTGAAACGTAAATCGAGAAAGCTCACGCGTCAAGGTAGTTTATATTCAATACCGACGTTTCCGAAGATTTCTTTGGGGATCTTTAAACCGATCGAGTTTCGCACAACCGCGTAAATAGAAGAAGGAATCTAGGACACGTACTAGAAAATTCTATACAATAAAGTAGAATTACTTAATATTTTGTGTCAAAATCTACAAAACTATTCACACGTAAGATTCGATTTCCCATGACGGAAATAAACGTGTAACATATTTTTTGCTTTAGATATATTTATTAATAAAAAGAAAGTGATACCTATTATGATAGAATTTATTATCAAACGTTGGAATTTGATAGATACGTAACAATTTAACGAAGGAATAAAAAAAGATATGGACGAAGAAAGGTAAAACATAGAAACTGTACAAAAGCATCGGAGGTCGTGTTTCAATCTTCGCCGACCCACTTTTTATTTATCAAACACGGTGAATAAATGAAAGAATAACGTTAAAAAAGGAAATATTTTATTTAATTATAATATTAATTTTTATATCGTTAATAATTAAATCTATTTGTCGAGACATTTAACGTTCGTGATTTGCAATTTATCAAATGTGTTTTTAAAAAATTTATATTATTCTACTATCAAGATCGAGCTCTAATGCAAATCACTGATTAGTCCATGGAAGTAATACGGTATAATAATAATTCATTAACGAAGTGTCTATAATTCCATAGAAATCAATTTGACAACACTATTCTCCTTACAACCAATACATGAATCTGGAAAAGAGTACATTTATGTGAAAACTAATTTCATTATAATACATTATAAAATAAAAACGGAATAAAATAATATTGCAACGAATATTATGCCGGCGAGAGTATATGCGAGATGAGAATATATATCAAAGTTATTTATACGAAGTTGCGAATGTTAATATATCGCGTTAAAAATGTCTGAATCTATATATAAATTTCAATAGCGCGTATCGTTAATTTTACTTATCGTTGCAGAGGTGTAGGGACGATTCTTTTAAGCGAATTTCATTTTTATTATCAAAAATTACCGGAGCATTCTGTCTACCGAATAAATTTCAGCCCAATTGAATGCTGTCGGACTTTCAAGAGTCAGATAATTAGACAGGTTGAAAAATGTATTCGCGCGCGACTCGACTGCCTTTGACGTACTACGCTGGCTTCTAGTGTACCGACAGAGCACGATGATGCTTAAAAAGCGACATTTGGAAAAAGCGTGGACGAGCACGGTTGAGGAAATTCCGCAAAGAGAAGAACGGAAAAATATATTTCTTCAATTACGTTATCTCTGTTCCCTTTCTATTATTTTATGGTTATATCCATAAAACTTTTACCAAAGAATTATTTACATAAAAAGTCATTTCAAAGAGTGATTGTACTAGTAAAGTACTTTTGATTTTACTTTGTTATCTCGATTACTTATGAAGGTACTGATAACTTTAATTTAAATCTTTATCGTTTTGTTTTCAATTGTAAAATGCATTGGAAACGTTATAGTATATTCGAAGGTCATAGAAAAACCGTAACAAGTACGTTTCCCTTGACTTTTTTAAATTTTAATATCGCATTATGATCAAACGGGAACATTTTAATATAAAATAAATTGCTAAAAATAAACCTTTATGTCCAAACGTACGATTGACTATGTTTTGTAGAAGCAAAGATGTAGCTGCCATCGCGAACAATATATTTAACTATTTTCAATATTTTAATATCAAACGGGCAGTATTTCTAAAATTATAGAGTAGGCGAAGAGAAATACGTGCTCAACCTCGAAATAAAGTAACGTGGAAACTGACAATAGAGTTTTAAGAATGCTCCTTTCTGAAATAGTAGTTACACAAATAGAAAATAAACGACGAAACAATCTTATCTGCTTACATTCTCTGGATCTTTATTAATTTTGAGAAAGGCTGAATTTGGATTCGCTAAACTTTTTGTGTAGTTTTTGTTGGCATGAAATATGTGTACGAATGAAATATTTACTCGAAACAATTTTAAAATGTCAATATTTTCGAAGTAAATGCATATAATTTTATAGTTATCGCGTTGTAACCGACATCAAGCGCGTGGAACGACCTATCGCGTTGCGTCACATAGAATCGCATGGAATTTGTGCATCTCTCTGATAGTAAGATCGCACAGTAGATAATAAGTTTCGTTCAAATCAATAAAAACTAAATACCATCAACGTCTTCGTAGTAAAAAGCGAAAAGGTATCGTTGAATTAACGCGTGAGCGAAGTAACCGCATTTCCTTCTCGTTCGTGTGTCTTTTCGTAATTCGTATCTTACGCGGCCTTTAGGAGTCTCTTTCGCCGAGTTCACGTTTTTGTAAGGTGTACTACTTCGAACGTCATCTTTGAACGTCCAATGCTATTCCGCAAACTGCATTTTCTTCCCTCGACAATTTAAAACGGTACCTACGTGCGATACGTAATCCATTACTTATGAAACGCGAGTTTGTTCGTTAAAGCGGAATCGCTTATTAAATAAATGTAACGCTTCATAGAAACTCTGCCACGTGGTGTGCTAATATCTTTTATAGCCATTTTTATAGTAGCAGAAATTGTCACACAATTTACACGCATAGAGATCTTAAAATTATTCACACGAAGTGAAAAGAATAATCCTTTGCGAAAGCGTACACCAATTATTCTAATTACAAAGGTATTTTGGTATCACGCAACGAAACGAAGCGGCTCGTTTAAGCCGCCAATTAACAACGTCCAACGAAATCATGTTGCATATACGCGAAATTTTCAAGCAACACAACAACGAAAATCAATGGACGTCGTTGTAGCGGGTCGTGCCCGATCGTAGGTGAGGAAAACAATAGCCGGAATGAAAATCGGTTTTTGGTAAACAATTTACAGCTCTGGTAAACAACCATTGTGACAATTTGAAACTTTTTTTCCACCAGAGTTGTCTCTTTTTGCATGTAATGGATGGAAATTTAGCGTACTCGAAACCGTATTAACGAGTTGAAATTGTTACCTTCTTTAAGTAATTCGAGCAACAAGATGTTCAGAATCAAAACATACTTACCATGGCACTCTCGATATAGTTGGAAATTAAAAGTTTTGCGAGACAAGGGTATTTAGATGTTTTATATTGATTCCAATAAACGGCTATTAAAGTAGATCGAAGTTGTAAAATCGTAAATAATTCCTTTAGTCACGTAATTTAAAATTTACCAAGGAAATAGTCGAACAATGTTTGTGTTTCTTCCTTGTCCTTATTTATGCGTAGGATGCGCGTTAAAGAATAGTTTTCGATATTATATTCGTGAAAAGTTTGCATTATAACGATGAGAAAGGATGTAGTCGCGTACTTATTACTTTTTTTATATTTTCAACGACTTCGCTTGTTCTTATATACGTTGTATCTAAATTTCGATCGTACAAGACTTACGTGTATAGTGTATATATGTATATATAACTTTTTGGTAAAAATACACAGATAAAATAACCTACGTGTTACTTTGCTAAAATAATGTAAACTGTTTAAGATCGTAATTAACGAATTAGACGGAGGATGATATACAGTGGTACAAAAGGTATTTGCACGTATCTTTTACCTAGATATAAATCGTAGCTTCGACTATAAAAATATTTGATACATACTTTCGAGTATAAAATATTTTATTTTTGAAAATGAAGTAATACGTGTATTGAAAATCCACGTATCTTCGATATATTTTCGAAACGCAGCCACGGTTTCCGCGTTAAAATACTCGACGCGTACGAAGGTGTCGGAATTAGAAGCAGAAAATGAGAAAGATCGAAGCAAAGAAGCTGGTAATGGTCGTTTCACTTTCCTCCTCGCTTTTTGCGATTAGCTATCGCTGGAAACTGCGAGCGAGAAGACGCGCGTACCAAAGATCAGTTTAGCGCACACGAAACTTTATGTTATCCGAGCGGCTGCGCTCCACCTACATCGCCGTGCACAAACGCGGGGAATACTTTTCTGTGATACGATGTGTGGTATCGCGAGTTATGGGACATGCTGGTTGTACGTGGTGCAGGTCGGATACATAAGTACGTGTAATATGTACACACCAGCGTCCAGAAAGGCGGCTAGCAGCTGGTGCCAGTTTCGGGTTACATATCGTCTTGGTAGATTCCACCAAATACGTATTCTCGCCGTCTGGCCCGGTTGGCACGCCATGCGTTATGTTAAGAAGTGCAGTTAATTACGAAGATAATTTCGAGTCGTGTGTTTGCGTGCTGCACATAACGAGCTTCCGACTTCGGGAGTTTCTGCCATGCAAGCCAATCTGCTTGAAACCCACCCCATCGTCTCGTGCTAGGGCCACCTCAACCAACCGGTGTAACCACCCCTTGCCGCGCGCTTTACCTCTTTTACCATATCCAACGGTAGCAGACCGATCGTTATCCGTCGAACAGATTAGAACGAAATCCCATGATCGTTTCCCAGAATTCTTTTTAACGCCAACCCCGTGTACCCCTACCTATCCACGGGTAGGTTCGTCGTGAAACCAGGATGACGATGCCCTTGCCCCCGCAAAGATCGTCTTCCATTCGCCGTTTTCCAACTCTGTTATTCCACTACCCATCGACGACGACACGATAGCCAGCGGCATTTGCTTTCAATCGTTCGATCGTACTTCGCATATACTCGTAATCAGATTAATACCAGGGGAGCACACGTGTCAACAGCATTGTCGTCTTTGCGAATTGCGCGGCTGTAAATTTAAACGGCGCTTCGAAATGAGATGATAAAGCGATCACTGAGAGGGGAAATCGTATTTGCCACGGGAACGTGATTAGCGTAATAAAGGGAGGGATTAGCACGGTGTTAGCTAGGTTCACAGATTTCACAGATACGAATCATAGAATAAAACTTACGACAAGCTCGTTTTCAATATATGGTATGTCGTACGAACCGTTTGGAAGTTTTCCGATCTACACCGCAAATTGGATAGTAGAAAAAATCCATCGTGTTACGGATACTGATTTTTTACAAATTTGTCTCAGAATCCGAATACCTGTAAGCCTTTGGAAAGTAGATGACAAGTTTATAATTTTTTGTTTAGCTATTATGTTATCTTAATTTTTTATATTTAAATAGCAATGTTCGGTATATGTTATAGATATTGGATAATATTCACTATATATTCGATATATCGAGGTAATAAGCCTCGATATTCGATATTTCTCTAATATTTATTGCACGCTTCAAATAGTTGCTCATATCGGATACTAATTTTTTAGTAAATATATATTTGCAGCGAATACGCGAATATCTTGTAAGTCCTACTTACATTTGCAAATATACGGTCGTGTCTCGCCAATATAGCGCATATAGCGCCAATGAAATTCTAAAATGTTTTATATAACACGCACGAGGCTCGGTATCATAATCAGTGGTGTACGTTGCGCGATGAATGACCGAGTTGTAAATTTCAAATTCCATTCGATTCATTGCCACGAATAGAAACGGCGACGTCATCTTCATACGTTTGGCGTACGATGTTTCCAGAATTTCATATTTCATATCAGATTGATGTCCCGAAAGGCTGTGGTTATTGCGAACTGCAAAGATAAATTCGAATCGAACCTGGATCTAACTAGATTCATCCAACACTTAGCAAGATTAGAAATAAGCTTCGAAGTATCATCTACTTGCAGTCGCGTTAAGAGCAATCCGTTACCGGTATTGCTTCTTCACTCGCGTCTTATCGAAAAACGCAAATCTGTCAACGCGATTGTTACCATAAATTCTAATAACGCGTCGTTAAAACTTTCGAGAATGTTGCGATACGAAAACTAGAAAGTTTGTACTTTCGATGAAATTAAAAGTGTATTAAGATTTTATGGTTCACTAAAATAACGTTAGATTCGCTGTTTAAGACGAAACGGTATACACGAATATTTACGAATACTTACGATACCTAATTATGTAATGTAACAAACGACGTGAAAAGGTCGCCTAAGAAACGGTACTTCGCTAAATTTAATGTCCACTAAATTTGTCGTTTCACGTTCCTAAATTTGTAAATCACATTTTACTTGGCGTAACGAGATACAAGTAACGCGGAGGAAGAGCGGAATAACGGTGGAGTATATCGGACGGCGTACAGGTACGATGCAAGAAAGGAAAGAAGCGCGGGGTATTCACGCGAGGGAAAAGAACGTGCCATAAATTACGAGCGTGTAAATCCAAAGCGTTTCGCGGAGCGGTTTCGGACGGTATAGATTAAGCTTCTCCGAAAGTTGTATCCAAATGCGAGAAACTTCTTGATCTCGCCGTGAACTTTTCAACGGGAATTCCTGCTAATGCATCTGCGTTGTTCGCACGTCGTGCGTTGATGCCCGATGCCCACGAACTACTTTATTCCGGTTTATCGGAAATCAAGTTGAATTAGATTAGTTGTTAAACTGCGTCCAGGAACACAAGAACGATCCTGCAAACCAGATGCTTTAAAAGTGAGATTTCCTATGAGCGACCGACGCAAGGTTCGAACGTGTGCGTCCGTACGTCTGCTTCCATTCCATTGGACACAACCTTCGGATGCGCAACTCTTGTTTTCTACAGCGTGTTTGAAAGAAGCATTACTTTTATGTTTCGTTGTAATTTCCTCTTCTGTTTTAATCGATATTTTGTGGTCTCAATGGTCACAGCGAACCGTGGAACGATTAACGTTGCGGCAATGAAAACTTATTATCAAAATCGATCGGTCGAATCGACAAAAATCCTTTTCCTAAACATCGTTTTTATCTAAAAGGAACGTATTTTCAAAATTTCGCATAAATCGGAGCACATTTTGTATAAATAGTAATACCGGTTATTGTACAATTTCACGATAATCTTTATACCCTCTTCTCTATGACGAATTGCAAGTTGACTTTTATCGAAACTAGCGTTCTTTTTTTTTTCGTGACACGTCAAACTTCTCGGTGTATCGGAGCTGTCTATAAAAATTGCTAGACCGTAAATCGTAAACAAGCGTTCAAACATCAGCCTGACGTGAAAATAAGACGATTGTTTGTTAAAAATCTATCGTACAGTTAAATGCCATCGTTGGAAAGAATATCTCTTGGAATAAAACACGACATTTAAAACATCTGCTCTTGTACAGACCAACAAATACGGAGATAGTGCTGTATCGGAATATCAATGCGAGCAACTAATATATGTATTCGTAAACGGTGTCTATAAGTATCCGAAACTTGCGTGCATGAGTACCGAGTGCACGAGAGCTTATAGGAAGTCCGACCTTAATATCATTGCATTAAATCACGAAACATATCTGTTCGATATTCCCGTGGTTCTTGCTCTGTTCCGTAAAAGGGGCGATTTTGAACGATATTGCTCGAGAGATATTTCTCCTTTCCTCTTTCCCCATTCTGAGGAATTCTTATTAGAAAAGGTTTCAACGATGTACGGTGAAAAATTATATCCGAAGTAACGATTAATTGGGTCGCTATTCGGCTAAAATATAATAAAACGAAGCTCGAAATATCTATGCGAAAATGCTGTAGTCGATATCTGTTTTATCTTTTTTAATTTTATATTTCAGAAATACGATCGCAACGATCGTTGGTACGTTAGCGACAACGCATTTTTTAACGATATTACGGCAGATAGTCCGCTGTTATTTAGCCTTAACGTAATTTATGACTGGGTGGACGGCTCACAATCGGTAATGACCTCGGCAGGATGGTTGAGCGAATGTTTGGAAAGTGGATAGTCGGCGATTCAAAGTCCCATTGCCAAAGAATAGAGTCTTTGTCTAAAAATCTGGTCACGGAACGAAGAACGTCGAAAAAGCGAAATCTCCTTATAAACTTAATTGGAAATAGCAACGTAAAGTATACCGAGTGGTATAATTTTGATAAACAGCTGTTATCCTAAAAAAAGAACATACCAAAACAGGATAAAACACGAGCATGCAAATATAAAATTACAACGTTCTCAGTACACTTGCCAAGAGTCGTTACATTTTAGGTGACCAAATACAAACTTGGGTCGCTCTGTAACACGGCGAACTAAAGTTTTACTTTCTCGCTTACTTCGGGACGAACATGCAAAATCTGACGACAAAAGCGTTAAACTCATAATGTAATTTAAACGTCGTAGTCGACGTTTCCCGTGATAGAAACGGGAACTCTTCGTTCAAACACAAACGAAACATCGTTTTGCTTCCTGCGTTTAATATTCCACTTGCTTTATTACTTCGTTCACATTTATTTATTTGTAAGCGCCTATATTTGGAAAACTAATATATTCTCTTCCAATCTAAATAAATGTCGTTTCGCTTCTCTAAATTCTACTTTGGATAAAAGCTCACCGATGTTGATATCAATACGTCATACAGGCAATAGAATACTTGCAGAGAATTATTTATTATATCACGTTTGCTTAATAATACATCGTATAAGCTACATATACGTATACTATAATTACGAATGATAAAAGATTTGGATTTAGATAGTTTATACGATTTATGATCTATCAAAATTTTCTTCGATTCCGTACACGTGATAAATTTTATAGAAACTCGATGGTCTCGATACTCACGTATACGCAACGTATGATAGATTGTATGTATTTATACGATATCATTTATTATATTGTATATTTACTGTTACTCTTTGAGAATTAAAATTACAAGGCGCTTCAATTTATCATCCGTCATACCTGCAACTTCCAATCTATTAAAATCTTAACGAACTTTAATCTCGTACGCTATAAATCTTATAAAATTTTATCATATTAAACGATTATTTCTTTACCTTTTCTCTTTTGCTGATCGTTAATTCCAAATTTCTATCGTCTCTCGCACTTAACCCTACTCCAGTTCTTGATCTTGTATGCCCAGCCTCGCTCTTCTCTCAACGAGCCAAGAGATTTTTAATGTCTTTCGAAAAACTTAACTTGCGTTACCGACCGTAAGTATCGACACACCTATTATTATTTAGCGCAAATTTAATACGAATCACGAAAGTTTTTATTTATATTTCTGCTTCGTGTAGTTTCTATCTTATTATCTTAATACGTCTTTATACCTTAATCCCATTGTGATCGTTTCTTATTAAGTTAATCCTTTTGCTAATCGTTATTCCTCCTAAATATTTGCGGTTCCAATGGAGAACAAGGGAACGCTAAAGAAGAACTGCAAGCCCGGGAAAGGAACTGAAAAGACTTTTCAAAAATAGTAATTCTTTTAAAAATAGTAATACTTTTGCGGTATAGAATAATGATTTTACAAGAGTGTCTGCGAGCCAAATTTTCGTTTGAATTTGCGAATTGAAAGGAATTACAAGTTGGCTGTTAGTGCGAGTTTCGATTTCGATAAAAAGAGGAAGAAAGTACAAAGGCAGATAGGCGGTCGCTCATTTTTCTAGTGCCAACAACAAGCTTCAGCTGTCGGATCAGCGACAGCACGCGGGCAGATGTCGATCGACCGCGTGTGCAAGTATGTCCGGGAGCCGTAATTGATTCACATTCTGTAACGAGAAAGGGTAAAAGGGGCAGCGACGAACGGCAGAGAAGCTCTATTGCGGATTTACAGACAGGGCGGCAGACTGCCGGGCGGCAAGGGATGTTAAATTATTTACTGCCTAGTCTATCTGTACGTTGGATACTTACCGACACGTGTTGCATGTCTATAGTTGTATACCTTTGCTTGTTCCTCCGCTACACGGCCAACACTCCGCATGGTACACGAAGTAAAAATTTTCCATAGCGAGAAATCTTTCTTATTAATATAATCGTATCGCATATAGGGGATCTTGCGCGATCGAGACTGGCTGTATTATCGATGAAGACGCGTTATCGGGTGCATTATCGGATCGCTTATTCGATCAAAGGGAACGTGGACTTTTTCACGTTACAACTATCGTTTCACCGATTTTGTAAAAGAAGTACTTTCTCCAGTTTTACTTTTGCTTCGCGGTCTTTGCAAATAAAATATATACAATTGTATTGTATATATAAAATATATAGAAAGTTTAATAATATTTCTCAAAGAATCGCCTAGTGTCCCGTTTCCACTATATAAAAAGAGAAGAAAATTCTCCTAACATATGTGTATTTCGCAATCAGAAACACGAACCTTTCCCAACCGATATTTCCATCGATATTCAATGGTGAATTTATCCGTTTTAAAACCATTTCAAGCTCAGATTTCAACTTTTAATTACACAACGTGTAGCAATTAGCGTGGAGAAGCATGGTAATAAAATGTAACAAATACGAGAAACGTTATTAACTCTCGTATTTGTGTTTCTGTCGAGATATGTTAAATAAATTTAATACACCATACGTTTAATCGATGTCTACGTTTTTTGGACCATTGGTTCGTTGATTGAACGTTGGCGGCCAGCTTGAACTCGAATGGCTCCTCTTTAATCCTTCATGTCGATGTCTACCCCTTAACGGTTGACTCATTCTCATGGGCATCGTTATCGAGTGTCGGGTTTGCGTTCTTATCCACGAAATCTTGAATTACGTATCGTTCAACCACTCGATTGTCCGTCTGGTCGTTTACCGCCGTTTTTCCATGTCCTCGTTGGTTTTCATTGTCCTAGCGATTCCTGCAAGTTGTTCCATCGATTTTGAATTCAATATCCCCTTTGAAGAATGTTCTTATCGATCGACTTAAAAAGTTAGAAATTGTTTCTACTTCTGCCTTTATCGTTTAGGTACTAAATTTGCAAAGTGAACATATCCATAGGTATATCTATGAAAGTTACAAATTTTAGACTATCCGTAGGTAATTAGATATAATGTATCTGCGGTATATTTAAATACACATCATCGATCGATAAATCTAGCGTCAACGAATAATTTTTTAATATCAATAATTCTGACCGACTTACAGAATAAACTGAATCGTACAGAGTTTTATATACACGCAAGTTCAACGTAGTAATTCTGGTACTGCGTATTGCAAATGCGATTCGATCAGTTAAAAATCGCATTTTATTTCGAACGAGCAATTGTAAAATATCTAGCGACGCGTGGAAATTGATCAACGCTTTAGAATTAAAATTTGTCAGGAGATTTCGAGTTCTTTAATAGGCGCTACAGATTTTGCGATGCTCTATAAAAGGTTAAGACGGATTAAAATTTTCTTCTCATATCTCGGAACAATTTTTAATCTTTGAAATAATTTTCTCTTTCTTACAGAGATGCTAATATCGAATTTTCTTTTCCAGGTGAGTGTACCAATTAATTTCAAGTACGAGACAATGTCGCAAAGATATAATTCGTAAGTATTGTTAAAAAATGGTGTCAACGCGATTGTGATTGGTAGAGATTCGACTAAGAGAAAAGAATTCCTGTGATTAAAATAATTCTACGTACGTATGCTATGTGTATGCATATTATATCCGTCAATGACTCAACGTGTTTCTATCGCCTTAGACGTCAATCTGTTTCCTTCGCTTATTTTTTAAATAATTCAAGTTCGTATATCCCCAGTCCCACTGTTGTTACTTATGCCACGCTATACAAGAGGGTTGATAAGTTCGAGGAAATTACATTGTCAGTACACTTGTACTTTCACTGAATTTGTTTTCAAAACAAGCGATAATTTACTTCTTTCTGCAATTGAAGCAACCTTTATAATAGCAAATTTATCGATAAGTAAGTTTTTAATTAATAAATTTAAATCAAGATAGTATTCTTGTACAAAAGAATAACTTTATTATCGAATATCTTATTATCATACTCTCGTAGTTTATTTTGCGCTTTTACATTAATTCTTATCGTTCGTTTATCGTAGTTGATCAATCGGAAGTTACTTGATATGAACGTATACGTGTCCCGCGAAGATTAAACAGCGAATTATATTAATAAGTCTTTAGTTATTAAATACACTGTCCACAAAAAGTGTCTACGCTTACGTTTATTTTACATTGAAGCATTTTTTAAATCAGGCTTCATTTTCATGGTATCAAATTTTTTTAATCGTGTCACAGTAGTACGTAACAAATGATACTTGCACCTAATTAATTGATATGTGGATGCTGTAATAAGTACAATGGCGTAATAAGTACAATGCCAATAGTCTTCATAGTTATTGTATATATTAGCAGTAAATATCTTACAACTTTTATGCACATAGACTTTAAAAATGCCAAGTATATTGCTAGAATTCACGTAAAAATGGCAAAACGCAAAGACCTTGTTCGACATTGTACGACGATAAAATGAAAAATCTCATATCGTGTACGATAAAAGTAATTTGTCATGCCGATTCTCACGGAAGTAGCGAAATATTTCTAAAGTCCATGAGAAATTAAATAGGTGAAACAGAATATCCGGTATACGAGCAATTCGGTGAGCAACGCGTAGAAGCATGAAAAATAAGCGTTTGATCTGCGTAAATATTTAAACGGTTTAATAATTAACGATATGAGATACGAAAAATAAAACTCGATATTTCGCCAGGAAAACTGTCGTATTATATGTATCTGCATTCGTACCATCGAGGAATTATCAAGAACGAGTCCTGAAAGGAATCTCGATCGCGATATCACTTTCATTCTCGTTCTTGTCACAGCATTCGCCGGAATGAAAGTCGAACGAACGTCGGGCCATTTAAAAATCCAAAAGGATACGTCAGAATCGAATGAACTGTAACCGATCGAAATTCTTGGGAAATGGTATGACGTTTGAGAGCTTGCAGAAAAGTGCTGATCCCGCGTTCTTCGGTTCTATCTTTGTCCTCGGCAGACAAGCAGTTAGTACTTCCACCTGATCGTGGGAACTTTCCGGATAGCAATACGAAACGAATGTAAATCAATGTCAATCGCACCTTCGCGTTTAACGCCCGTTAACTCGGGCTGCGGGAACCTCAAACAGAACTTTCTCAAATAGTCTGATTTATCGCGAAATTCTTTTGCATTAATATTCCGTTTCGTTTTATCAATATGTCGTTATATGTTGATCCTTTGGTTTTCCATTGGGACGGTTACGATGACATCGATAGCGTAGAAGTTCTTATCTAATTTCTTTTTCATCGATGCAAAAATGCAAAAATGCAAAACTGTAAACTAGACCTCTACAATCTCCCTTCCATAAAGCGGATAAAACTTTTGGTTTCAACAAGATTCGTCGCAAAGGTGGATTCGAATTGTTGATCAAATATCACTATCGTCGAAGTGCTAAGGTTTAAAACAGCTTGCAGAGTACAATGTACTGTTAGTTTGCGATTCGTTTGTACGTTCCGCGGATATCATAGCCATTTAGCGGAAAATCTTTTCGCGGCTAAAAAGTGATAATATTAAGATGAATTTATTATATTTAGAAAAGCTACGCATCCGAAGATTGGTTCAACTAAACATCTTTGAACGTACAAAAATATTCTTGATAAAATACATTTATTGCAGGCCAAAGACCACCCTTTATAAGCATTTTTGGTGTTCGTATCTTTGTAGATACTTGGATATCGTTTTAGTAGATAGCGTACGTAAAATAGCGTATTTTGGATAGCAACGAGCTTTTAATAGAATATTTTAATTACAAGAACAGATTTTACTTCGTCATTTTGTGGTTAGTGGATCGATCGGAAATTTGTCCTATATAACGTGCTTTAAGAAGATCTTTAATACGATTATAGTAAATTTCTTTTCCACTTTTTTCTCGGACTTTCAAAAAGTCATCTTCTTGCTTTTTATAGGTAAAGCTATACCTTTTTTTACATCTATCTTTTAGCAGGTTGGAACGAATTCGACGAGCATCACAAAAAAATATTCTTTACCTTAATTAAGCTACTATTTGCGCAGACGGCAAATTAACGACTGGCTTATTATAAATTTATACCGTCGGTTTTTTTAGGTGTTTCTTCTTCGGTTCAGATGGCAGGCAAATATTTGATACTTGCCGAATTCGTTTCAATATCTGCCAAATGATCTTAAAAGCCTGGGAAAAGAAGAATCGACAAAAAAGTTTTCGATCGACCCACTAATAAAGGAATAATCGAAGCCGATCGTTTTTCGTGTCTCGCTTGATACATTAGACGCTACGGTATCTCCTATAATTCGTATAATTTGTACATTAATATTTTTAGAATGAAAAGTAATATATTACATCGTAGGAATTATCATAAATCGAATCACGTCTTGTTTTCAATGTCGCTCCAACAGACTCGCACGAACGAAATCTACGCACCTGTTTATCCGAGGGATTAATTCGTTTCACCATACGCCGCTATCGATATTACCGCCGTTGACATTGTCTCTTGTCACGATCGTTATTTACGGTTGTTTATGGAAAGAGAATCTAGACGCGCGTTAATCGGTCCGACTCTAACGAAAATAAATATTGCAACCCGCTAAAAGATTACCATGACCTTTCACGCTGCACGTCGATCACAATTACTTCGATTCGGTAAATCCGGGACCGGCATGCGATCGGAATTCGGAAGAAAAAAACTGCCGGCTGACCTCCGCGTTGGCCGAACGCGAGCGCAAAAGCTTGCGTTAATAGGAATAAAATAGCATGGGTGAATTATCCTCTTTGAATGCGCAAATCCTCCGGGCACAATTAATCGGACATGGTTGTCTCGTCGCTTAAAACTCCAGTCTTCGGTCGTTCGTATCATCCTCTCGCCCCCTCGTCGTCCATTTCCACCACTCGCAGACTTCTTTTCAGTATTGTTCAACATAACAGGAGAATCCTGTGGGCAAGGCAGGCTGAGATGGGAGAGGGCGAAGGGAGTGCGAGGGTCGAAGCCCGCAAAAATGAGTAGAGTTATGAAGTCAACGGCTTTATTATTTATCTGCTTTCTGAGCTCTCTTTTGCGCGTCTCTCTTTGAATTTTCCTCGCTCCTCTGTCGCGGCGTCGCTCTCTCGCTCCTTCTTTTATCGTCTTTCCCCTTGCTACTTTGCCCCTCTCCTCCCCCACTGAAAAACCAGTTACGAGAAACAATACTTGGGACGAGAGCGACGAGCCTACTAATTAAAGAGAACGCTCGAGACGAAGATCTATCCGCGAACGTCGCGTCGTCGGTTCGCCGCGACGAATTAAACGCGCGCTACGATCCGCTTACGAGCTTTCTTTCGATTTTACTCGATGTTCGTTAAGGTGCACGCTACGACGGAAATACCAAAGGTGCAATTTAGAGCAATCACGTTTAATCCTCAAAGGGAATAATCGTGGCACGAGTGAGAAAAATTTGATCGCTCGCGGAGTTGACGACGAAATACTTGTGTCGGAAACCGGCAGACAATGCGAAGCACACGATTCGTATATACATACATAGTGGCTACGAAAAGTATAGTATCGTTGTATTTGTTGTAGCATTTACACGATTAATCTGGTTGGCGTGGTTGGCGAATCATAGCCAAGAGAGAGGCGATCGTCCGATACTTCGTTACTTTGTCCAAACAAACGTTCCTTATTGTGTATCGATAGCTCTTCGAACGTTTCATCTACGTATTTCCTTCTTTTTTTCCTCGCAAGTAAATTTTTTACCTGTACGTTGTACGAGCGAAGGCAAAGAATCTGTTTATGAAAGCAGATGCGTGTAAGCACACGCTTCGACGTTCGTTGTGACGTCAATGTTGCGAACACATCTCTCAGGTGTTTTATATCTTTCATTGCATTTGCTAACGCTCCGAGTATGAATGCAAATGATGCGTCAAAGACCAATGGAAAAGCTCACTTTGTAGTTTGGCTTGTGCGTTCTTTTTTAACGCGCAGACTTTCTTTTACGATTTCTCTAATAAGCGATTAAAGAAGATTTCTGAAACTTTTGGTACATTCCTGTTGCAACGATAAAATAGTGGCCAGAATACAGATATATAAAGAATTTCTTAGATTTTCCTTCGTTACAGCAAATAATGTTCGTCCATGTTTAGTCGATATAAATGTGCATGACACACGCATCTGAAATAATTTCACGTTGAAATTGCAACGTACGAACATCGCGAAAATCGGTTTACGATATTTTCCACTGATTCTCGATTTTGAAAGAACGTCAAAGAGCATTATACGCGAGATTCAAACTATAGATGTGCTTGGTACGCATTAAAGAGCACAGTATGTATTTCCGTCTTCTTTCTATGAAATACATTAATTTCTAAGAACATGCTAGTTAGAGATATAGGTGCTATAATTTTCTATTATAAATACAGCGATATTATTCTAAATTTATAGAATTTTATCGTATAATTTTATTATATCGACTCGTAGAAAGTGATCCGATTAATTATCTTAAACATAAAATGTACATATAAGAACCTGATATACAGCCGATATAAAATGAATGTTTAAAATGCTATTAACTCAGTTCATAACGTACTTTTAATTGACGCGCGAAAAAAACAAATTTTATCAGATATTCCCAGATTCCATTATCATCGTTTTCATTTTAAAAGCAAATGTTACGTTTCGTCGTGTTGATTTATTGTAAAAACAAAAGCAAAAAGAAAATACACGCGTATGCTCATTGCGATGCATCCAGATACGAACGACCGTCGGTCCGAGGACAGATAAAACGTCTATTAGATGGTGCCACGAGGAAAATATTGTTTCTCCGTGGCGGAAATTTTGAGATTAAAGCAAAGTTCTGTGCTCAGAAATTAGATCGTATCGTGGCGATTGTTTCCCCGAGGACGTTGCGCACAACTCGGACATTATCTCTGCCTCTAAACTACGCATTCATACGACGACTTTCAGGCATTACAGCGTATTTCTTGCATTATACGTAGAAATATGCAGCTGGCTCTCCATTAATTGCTCCTTGCAAGCAGCATTCTTTCGAATTTTATTTACTCTCTAATTAAATTGACAGAAGCGACGTTTTCCTATCGATCGAAAGTAAGATAATACATAAGTTTCGTGAAAATGTAAGGTTTATTTTAAAATTAAGAGCGCGTTAATATCGAATTACGGAGATTTTGTAAATAATTGCACAGTGTTTATTCTTAAATTTTATCATAACGGATACACTGCTATCCGCGTGATACTTAGTTACTTAGATACTGGGATACTTAGAAAATCAAGATAAACCGAAAAGACATCATCAAGAAGTTGTGAAAATCTCCGAGATGGATATTTTAATATTGTAATAGCAGATACGTATACAGTAGTTTCTAATTAGAAAGACGAGCGTTGTCTCTAATTATTAATCCATTATTCATTTGAACATCTTGGTGAAATCTACATACTACGGCTACAAATTGAGTAAAAATTTGAATAGATCTATGGAATTTTGTAGCCAAGAGGCAATGCAGGTAAATGCGAACTGGGTCAAGATGGTAAGGTGAAATCGATATTTTCGATAAGATGATGGCAAATGTTACAATCATTTGTCAAATACGAATGAACCGTGGAAAATGAAATTGGAATGGAAACAAATATTTGAGAAGATACGACAACGTTGAGAGCTTTTGAAGTATTAAATAAATACGAGTGCAACAATTCGGTCTGAAAGGAAGGCACACGAGAATAAAACAAAACATACATTTTTATTCGTAAAGAATTATTTTGGATTTTATAAATTAGTTTATCTAAATGCCCGTACGAACAAACAACGACTGTATAAATACAGTTTTCTAAATGTGAAATAACGCGTATAAATATTCTTTATTTATTTTAATGTACATGTCGCTATAAGCGACTATATCTGTAGACATTTCCATGGAGATCGTAGGAGAAAGAAAGAGTAGAGCGTTAGAGTTATTAAATTATTCGAGAAAGATTTATGATCTTTCGGTATTACGCAACAGTGAATACTCGATACTTCAAAAATATAAGATAAAGACGAAATTCTGAAAGCGAAACGAATCTAAAATGACTAAAAGCGAAACCACTTTGTACAAAGTATTTATATTAACGCGTTTTCCATGCTGACACTTCTAACGCTAGACGAGACAGAATAAACCGTAATACGACGGTTTATTTCGATCGAACTGTATTAACCGACTATTTTAGCCGAATATATCGCGGAATAAATTAAATACAACGTATAGAGGCATAAAGATTAACATTATATCGCTCACCTTCTAGTTTAACTTTGTACACGATAAATGCTTACAAGCAAACTACATTTTTATATTTGTTGTTTTAATTTCCTTGACATTCGCATTTATTCTACCGTAATAAAATACCGTAGTATAAAATTCAGCATATGTACTTGTTAAATTCGTGAAACGTAATTAGACCGTGATAATGTTTATTCTTTGTCTTGTCGTCGCATGAATTGAGTAAATTCGATTAATTACTTTTAATTATTTTCTCGTTACAAATTAATTTTCACGCTCAACTTCTCTTAAAATTTTATATTTATGTAATATATTTATTTAAACCTCATCGATATATAGAACACTCGCTCAAACGAAAATATTCCGCAAAGTTACGATAGAAATCTTTGCCAAAATGTAGTACGACGAAAATAACATAATCACGACAAATTTCTGCAAGTGTCCAAATACCTTCGCGAGCAACCGTATGTAGGTACATCGTACACACGTCGGACGATTAAATACTTTGTTACAGAATTTTCTACGGACTAAAACTATCGCATTTACATATTATTTCTAGCACGTAGAATATCAAATCGAATTAATTTTACTACCCTTGGAAAGACGAACGTTTCATTGCAGATGAGCGGATAACGCGTCCATCAGGAACGATTTAATCAAGTCATAAAACATGGTTTGCATCAGCGTTCTTAACAGACTATAAAACGTTATTATATCGAAGGTTGATTCAGAAGGATAGCTGTAAATTCCTTGTTCGAGTGGCCCGCGTGTGGAAAATGATCGGCAGAGTGGGTGCCGTTGAAGACGACGGGGCACGAGGGGCGCGGAGGTTAATGGGCGTACATAACGAGAAGGGCCTACATTATGCAAATAGCCATGGATGGCCACCAGCCGTCGACTTATATCTTATCACTTTGACTGGCCGCTCATTCATATGAATATCGCACCCTCGGGAGTGTGTGTTCAGCTTATGCTGGGGTGGTTTTTACTCCGGTTAGAGCAGGGCAGCGACTTGTTTTCTTCCTTTTGGTTTTCGCTGGCTCGTGCGTAGTATTCTTCTTGGTTTTATCGTCGACCGCTAGAGGATAAACTCTTGCAATTAGTATGACGAAATCGTTATTCACACTTACGGCAGACGTCTCAAAGTTTCTCATGCGATTCCTTTTTTATTCGTACTTTGTTCCGTCCTACTTTTTATTCTCGCTGTTATCATACCTATTTATCTATTTGTTCACGTTATCAAGTATAGAAATTCACGAATAAGGATAATTCTACTCGTATCTAAAAAATCTGTTAAATCGTTATCCATAAATATAAATAAATAAATAAATAGATAAATTATCTACACAAAGTGTCGTAAAGATAAAGAGAAGTTGTTTTACCAACGTTCGTATTAAAACGAAGATCGAACAACTCTCGTATTCTACGGTCAAAAATTATGGAAATCTTAAAGCATCGAGAGAAAGATGACTATTCGATTCGTTGAGTTATAAGATTTATCAGGATCCCTAACACAGTTTATAAACGGTGAAATCTCCTCAAATTGTACGAAACCGAAGTAGCAGAAATATAGAGGAAAAACGTGGACAAATATTAACCTAGTTGATTAAATAAATATTAGCGTACCTTCAGTCGGAATCACTCTTCCCTTGTGTGTTTCTAACGCGTCGACACGGCAATCGTTGATCAAAATAAAACGTCGCTTCGTGTCTCGAAACGATCGAAACTCTTTGTGGAAGATTAACACTTCATTCCTGCGGAGTCGAGCGGCCGATCTTTAAGATCTGGTACCACGTTTCGCGCGGATCACGATTTGTCACGACACGTCTACATGCCCGCGCATGAAATTGCCCTTATCGAGGCTTTGGATTTTTAGGTATACGTGGAAATGCTTTGAAAGGGGGAACGAATGCTAGCGAGGTGAAATTATCGTCGAAACACCGATATTAAGTCTCATAAAGTCGTGCTCGCTTCGAAGAAATGCTTAAGCGCAGTCCCCTTGTTTCCACTCACGAACCGTAATTTCAAGTTTCCGATCATTTTCGGGAAAAAAAGTAGAAAATGCGTTATCACCGTGTTGTACTTGCCCTTTTTCTTCCACGTGTATACGTACAGGTACACATGCAATTTTCTTCTGTAGCTTTTAATGAATTACGACGTCAAGATTTCGTTTTTCTGACTTTTCGACCATGAACGCGCTTTATTAGCAAATTGAGTTTAATTAGACGATATCGAGACATCTCTGTTTTAACGATGAATCGCGAAGAACGGAGGAAACCCGATTAAGTCAGTCGCGAGCTTCGAAACAGTTTTGAAATACAGTCGGTAAATGTGAGCGTGAGTCGATAGCGAGACTGCATAAAGATGGAAAATCTTACGAAGAAATTGCGAAATTTCCAACAAATAGAAGCAAATTGACTATATATTTCACGGGTATTTGAGAAGTCAAAAAAGAAATGAGAAGCTCGTCGCAAATAGCTGGTACAGGACGACCGAAAAGATTATCTTCCGGAGAAGAGAAACGTATTACGTATATGGGATATATAGGATAACCCTGGGATTTCTGTTGCCAAAACTTGTTAGGGTAATTGCTAGTAATTTCGGAAAGAATATCCAAGCCGAATTGCGTCGCAGAATTTCGCGGGACGATGATTATCACGGAAGAATACCGCGAGAAAGGTCGTATATCAGCAAAGTAAATACAAAGGAAAGATTAGCTTTTCCGAGATACAATATTAACAGAGACAATACATTCTGGAATAAAATCATCTTCTCGGATGGTCAGCATTATACGTATACGGAGAAAGTGAAATACCGAGCTATAAGAGCAAAATTTATTTCCGACTGTAAAACACGCAGACGACTCCATTGTGGCATGGGGATGTATATGCGACGAATAGAACTGGAAATCTGGTCTGCGATAATGGAATTTTAAACAAATTTACCTAAGTATCTATACATTTCGAACAAATTTAAAGAAAAGTGCGAATAAATTTGGGTTGACGAAAGATTTTTATTTCCAACAAGATAACGATTCAAAGCGTTTCGCTCGGATTGTTCAGGAATTGTCGTTGCAAAATACGCTTTATACGTTAAAAATTCCTTCGTAGAGACCAGATGTCAATCCTATACGATACTTACGAGCCAAGATAGCAAGAAGACTTAAAAGTTACGAAACGAAAACATTCGGTTTTACAGAAGAAAATACATTAGACACGCTTTTGCATAGCATGGAATATCGATTGCGACAAGAAGTAATTATTGCCAAAAGTGGTAATAAGACAAAATTCAAAGTGCTGTCTACGATCTAAAAGTCTGCGTAACTGGCAATTTATACACGCACGTCGATGTATTATCTTTCGAAAAATTTTCTTCGCGATAGTCTACGACTGCGCAATTTATAGAGTCGTTGGATTAAAAACAAATTTGTTTTTAAACTGTTTACGCGTTGCAGTAGATATTAAGCTATGTAACGTATAATTAGAATGAAAGACAATTTGGTAATAAACGTTTGAAGGAAAGAAAGTGCGGTACCTCGATTTATTATTAGCACAAGTACCGGCATAAATTAATACAGAGATAATTCATTCTGAAATTCGAATACTTTTCTGACGTTTCTAATAAAAGGTACGTCATGGTTAATGTTCCATCAATTATGAATACATTATTGCATTTCCTTCTAAGTCTACTAGCACATTCTTAATAATTTCCATTTGATATTAATTTCATTCGTTAATAGTTTGGGACACGGACGACGTACTTCTTGTCTTTGAATAACTCTGTTAACAATTTTATATCCGTGTTGTGTTTTGTTAAAAACATCGTATTCTTTGATAAATTAACAATGCGTCTTGCTCGATTCAGTCTCTCACTTGCATCGAAGAAAACTTTTAAACGAATCGCGTAACAAATATTCTCGATATTTTTTAAATAAATATACATCCGAAATTTATATCATAAATTATGCGTTTCAGTACGACGCTCAGGTTCGAATACGTGCAGCGTTTTGCAACAAAAAAAAAGCTTCTCAGTTGTATTCATCTCATAATATGTGGAATGCAAATCAGAAAGAAATACCTTAAAATGGAATAAACCAGCTCAAGTGCGATAAAACGTTTTGTGGTCGGAGTAGTCACGTACGAATCGACGATGCCAAATGAAATTTAATATTATTTTTCTCTATCTTAAATTGCTTCAAAGTTTGCTTAGATTTTGTGATTACGTATGCCGTGTATTAATCAGACAATAAATAACAATCGTAAAATTATTAATTACACAAAAACGTATTATAAATGAACGAACGAAAGAAAAGTATCGTAAGTGAGAGGATCTATAGTTCAAGTAGAATGGAGATAAAGTTAAGTTCTGATAAACAGATCCATATGATTTTAAATATTAAAACATATTGTTGTACGTACACATATTGCTCACCTTAATCGAATTTCGTTCAAAATTTAGTATTTGCGAGATAATAGGTAGAAGTTCATGGGTACCAGTTCTCGCTCTCTTTACAGCCTTGTCCGACTAGATTTAAAGTTTGACGAGTTTCAGTAACATGTATGGATATGTATACACAGTCCTAGACAGAGGTTACTCCGAATACAACATGCTACGTCTTCAAGGGAGAAAACCACCTGTTAAAACTCGTTAGCTCGCACTTACTATACCGTAGTACCTACCGCATTATTTTATGTGATGTAACGTTTCAAATTAGTTCCAGGTATTTTAACAGATTAATATTTGGTTCGTATTCGTTTTCGACACCGATATATTAATTGTACGAAATATTTTCCACAAATATCTTCCACTTTTTATAAATTTAATTGTTGTAGAAAATAAAATATTTAGTTTTCATTTAGGTAATTATTAACATCGTTATTTTCGATAAGCTTACAAGTATTCGTGGAATTTAAATAATTTTACGCTTGAAACTTTTCACGATGTTTTTAACGGTACCGACCATGTCCTGACCAGCTTCGAAGAACCAAACCGCGATATTCGCTAAACATTTGTTTACAATATGATTCTACGCTCTTCGCGCGATGTCTACGATGCTATTAACAAACACGATGGAAAAACTACAAATACCTTAGAATTCGGTTTACATTAAGGTTGAACCAATTTTTGGACGTAAGAGGCGTTTCATTTTTTCCTCCTATTACAGAGAATTCATCTTCGAACTCGCATTCCAATACGATTAAAGAGTAGTCGTTTCACCAATTTTGCAATAAAGCATGTACGATATGCAACTCTTTATCGACAGGTCATACAGAATTCATTTTCCAATCCTTATACGATATTTTTCCAATCTTTGCAAAGTGTCGATGCCCATGCTATCGATAGAGTTCTTTTTGTTGTATTCTCTTCGTGATTTCCTGCTCCGTTTCAAATTTCGAAGAATGTTATCGAATCTTAACGAACGATTGAATTTTGTTCACTCGTATAGATTCGAGATATTTTTGTGAAATGTTGGAAACAATGAGAAAAATGAAATTAATTGCATTCAAATTGACTTCAACGTTTCAAATTGGATTTTAAATGTTCAGCTTTTAAATAAAGCAAAGATATAAAATAGACGTCCTGTGTAGCCATTAGAAACGAAAAAATATTTGAAGCTAAATTTAAAAGAATGGATAAAGCGTATTCGATATATTTATCGACAAAACAGGAGAAAATAGTTTCTAAATAGACGAATCGCGTTCTTACCTATATCGAATTACTGTCACTGAACATTAACGAATTACGTGACTATGTTTCGCGACTGTTTTATCCATTTTTATCTATAAATTAAAAAATCGTCGAATCAACTTGCGTCAAAACTAAATAGACTTAAAGTGATCTATTCATCTAACGTAAATTACAATGTAATTCGTAAGAAGAAAAAATTCTTTTCGACTCTTCTCATTCCGATAAATAAATATTTTGTATTATACTATAAGGAGAAGCAGACTATACTACTCGGCAGATATATATGTATTTTATACGACAAACTTCGAAGGAAAGGGAATTCTGACCAGGAACCTATTAAGAATTACTGGTAATAGATTCAGCAGCGAACGATATTTAGGTTTATCGAAAATATTCTTTGCGTAACACGAAGCCCTGATATTCGGTCACATCGGAGTTATTGGAGTCGGATTGGATATCGAATTTCCAACATGATATATACGCGTGCAGTAGATTAAAATTAAAAAAAAAAGAAAAAAAAGAAAAAAAAACGTACAACACGTAACGATTTGACGATTCCATGAATTTTCATTGTTCGAATCGCTCGATTAATGCGATATTACATCGTTAAATCGCGTCAGCAGTGTTTAAATGTGATTGTTAAATCTGTCAATAAGTTAATTAATTTGGACCATTTAATAATCTGTTCTAATAATATTATTTGTAGTAATTAGAGCACGTTACATGCGTAGGATTATCAGAATTAATTTAACCGGACCGTAACTGATACTGCTTCCTTTTGTATCTGCTACAACAAATCAATCAAATACATAGTACATTCGTATCGATTAGAGCGCTAGAAATTTCAATCACCGAGTAGTGACGATAGAGACCATAGAGACGAACAACGAAATAGCGATATAAATAGAATAAAGGACAATAAGAAATACGTGCGATTAAAAGTCATATCTCAATGGTAATTAAAATCGAATGCTGCGACAACGTTATTCTTTTAATCAACCATATCTTTTTCTCAAATTTTCTCAACTTCGAAACGAATTTGGAAACAACCGGTGTTTTCGAACGTCGAAGAGATAAAGTTTTATTCGTAATTCTAATTCTACTTTTATCGCGCAAATTTTGTATCGTGTTATCCGTTCGATTCGAGACGAATGTAAAATATCAGAAAAAAAGCGAACGTTATCCATTCAAGTTCTTTAATTAACGTTATAACTATAACGAGATCGGAAGCTAATTTATCTTTTATTTACATGGAAACGACAAAAAGCAGTATTCATCCCTGGCGCGAGTCTCCTTCAATTTCCCTTCCTTTGATTATATTTCGCGCGATGCTAAAGAAAGTTCTCCGGTTAATGCTGTCTCAATATTTATATCTGCCGGAAGCTAATTGTTCAAAAGAGATCCTTTTATTTCACGGCCCGGCCGGAGCGTCGCTTCTTCAGCTCTGTGTTTTACCTTCTCTCTTTCCCTTTTCGAATCGTAATTCGAGTTTCAAAGGAAAAGCTAAGTAGAATCCGAAACAAAACCACGTGGTCAGCCAGCTGGTAATTATTAACGCGACGGCAAGAAGCTTGCCGCGATTAATAAGGGGAAAGCAAAAATTCCGACGGAAGGAAATAAGAGAGAGGAAGAGAGAAGGATAGCGGAGAGATCGGTCGAATAGCCCGACAACGTGTTTCACCCACATACACCCGCGTCTACACACCTGCGTTGTAATGTTTTGCAATATGATATTATGCGGCACTCACAATATGACAGGGTATTATCCTCACGCAGCGCGGATTTCCATATTGCGGCTAACGTGGCATTACGCGAAATCAACTGCATAACTACGAGTTTACCGTTAAACGTCGTTAGCTACCGCGCCGTGAGTCTAAATGCACGTTGCGTCTCAATATCAAAAGGACTTTTCTCGATTACCGACCTGTTAATTCACAATCGCCATTTTCTAGCGGAACAACTCGTGCCTAAAATATTTATATCTCACGTTGGATGCTCGGCTTTGATTCCAGGCCAAACTGTCGTTTCGTTCTTGCCAAATCGGATAAATAGCAGCTAACATTTTCAACGTACAACGTAGAATTGAAGTGTATAGAGAACGTCGTTCTTTTGCTATTACCAATTAAAATATGAATTTTGAAATATCAATTGAAATATTTTAAAATATGAAAAGCACAAGTCACGATTCTCGGTTTTTATAGAAGAACAGTTTTCAATAACAAAATAGTAGTAGAATAACCGAAGGTAATTATAGAAGATATATAGAAAAAAGATAGGAAAATAGTAGCTTTTATACTTAACGATTATTAACTAGTAATCCGTTGATAACGTGACTCGTTAATTATTATACGTAAATAGACGTTTCATACAGCACGCAATCGCACCTATGTATGTTGGGCGAATATACGTTTTCCTTCTAGAAAGTAATAAAATCTTGTTTCAAGCTTTCAAGCTTTCTGATACTAAATCCTTACTAGATAAATACGCTACACTCGTAATTAGCCTCCGTAAGGAAAAAACCGTTTCAGTTAGTTACCTAAAAAAATATGGAAAATATTTCAGTTTTTAAGCTCGTTATACCGGCTTCGTAATTATACCTATTTTTGTACCGGCTAACTAACGTTCAATTTCCTTTATTATCCTTATACGATAAACATGTACAGAATGTCCTCCTCCTACGTCTCCTTGAATATTTTGTATATAATTAAAAATTACACGAAAACGTATCATCGCTATTATTATAGTGTACTATTAATGAATAACGTTGCATTTGAACGAAATAAGTTTTACGTCGATACTGTTATTCCATACAACTATATTTAGATAAAGACTTAGTCTACGTAAGATCTACAGAAAATATCCAAAATTTTAAGATTTAGAGAATGGAACAAATCTCTGCTCACGTACCCTTTCCTCGATTGCGATCATGAAAGTGTGAATTTGCGTGAACCGCATTCTAATGATCTCGAACGGTCGATTATAATTTCGATGATAACGTCGATAATACTCTCACATATGTTTTAGACTAAAATTATATTTGCGAGGAATAGCGAATTATTAGGAAGCATGGGAAGCGATTAGATAAATTAAAAGTAGCGTTAAGTAAGACCAATACGAGTATAAATAAAGGATGTTAACGCCGAGCAGAATGGTTATCGTGCCAATCATCCTAAGGAACGGTGTTTTAATATATGGCACGTAAAATCGTATACCTTGTATCGAAACTCGGAAGTATAGTTGCTTTTAAAACGGATGCCCACACCCCGCGTAAAACTTCTGTTTGAATGATAGGTGGGAGTGTCCGGAAGTCAGTGGCATAGCGCGAGCTAGCCAACGTGAATTACGAATTCCTTTGTTCGTCCTTTGAAGAAAGTCCGCCCTTGCCGGCATCAAAAGAGCATTAAAACGTACGAATAAAAAGTCTCTCTATCGACTGATATACTTTATAAGGATCTGGCTATTCTCGAGTGTGACACGGTATTACCGCGGGTGCATGCTCGTACTTTACGAAAACCATTTTGGTAAATATCGAAGTTCTCACGCAGTTCTAATAGCTCCTTTTTTATTTTACTTTTTGATTTTATTTGCTTACTCGCCAATAACAAAACGTATTTGATAAAAGTGACAACGTTGTTTTATCTACAGCGATTCTACAAAATTTCTAATAATCCTTATATCTCAAAGTTTTCTCTGTTATTCGAGTTCTTCGAGTTGAGAGCTCGAGTGTCCTACGTACATAATACGCGAAAGTCTTGAATTTTAGAAATCCATGAAATTGTTAATTATAGAATCCGCGATTCCTGTGCAATTCTTAAAAAATGCAAATAACTCTATTCTATACGGTAAATAGTAAAAATTGATAGTACAGCATGGCAATAGGTAAACTAAAAATTTATAACATTTTAACGCTAAATAGCGATTTAATTCAACCAGCAGACTTAACAGCAAAATTTAATCAATAGTATTATCACATGTTATTTCATCTTTTCTCGCGAGCACATAATTCCACTGTTCTAACATAAAAATAACGAACGCCGTTCGTTTGAATATCAATTTCAATGTCTCCTACTATTAACGACAGAGTACTCGTTACTTAATTAACGACCTTAACCAACTACATTTCGATTTTATTAGTCTCGATCGAGCAACGAGCGAAAGGCAAGAGCGACCGCCGTCAGTTTCATCCCTTTTCCGTTCTTTAATCAGAATCTTCATCTATGAAATTAAAGCTTGCAGCAGCATATCGAATTAAAGTGGGAGCACGTATCGGTGAATAAATAGCCGACCGTTCGAATCGTTCGTACGTCTCTTCGCATGCATTCACGTTCGTTTTAGTTACGGCTTGTAAAATTTTTTAAGCGCTACGCCGGATCATTAATTTTTGTAACCCCGCTTCGCGAATATCGTAACAAAAGACAGAAAGAGAAAAGCGTCGTTAACGGAGATATGCACGGGGCCGATGCGTTCTCAGGACCGTATCGCGTCTCTCTGTCTGACACAAGCCACGTAATGTTTCCTGACGGGACCGATCCGCTTCGATCGATCCATACTTGAGAGACAAAGAAGAAAATGAAACATTGAATTTTTCACGCGGACAGGAAATTGCGAGTGCTTTTTAAACATCCCTGCCTTTTAAGCGCAACTTTCCGTAATAAATCTGTTGTTAGTACGATATTGACAAATGCAACAGGATTGCGTGTTATTCCGCAAAACGGTATGAAAAACGCAACGACAACGGTAATCATTTCTTAGTAGCAAAGTATCGGATTGTTGGGAAAGTTTAAAACTTTTGATATTTTTTTTATATTTTTCTTCATTTTCGCGCGGTAAAGAGCGACATATATTTGTAATTAATTCGATTTTATCGTGAAATCTCGTAAACGATAGATAAAGAGTCGTTTCGTATTTACGTTGGTGTAACGCGAAGGAATACCGTCGTACAGAAATTTCCAAATATAACCACGCGTTAAACGATTATCCTTAGGTGTTACATCTGTAATTAAATCCTTTGAGAAGGATCTTGGTTTCCAGATTAATCTTCAGACGACTAGGATAACAGTTTGCCTGTTGCAATAGTTAACAACGAAATTACTTGGAATATCTGTATTTAGTATAATTAAGTCCGTATAATTAATCGATCGTGCCACATTTATTACGCGCTTTTCTTATTAATACGCAGATTCTACAAGCGACGAGTTTTTATAAACGATGTTTTGGTTATGCTTTGATTAAAACCATTGTTAACGATTTTCCAATTTATACAAATAATACGTATTATAAGTTTTAGACACTCGGTTGACATTTTCAATTTCGAAGATCGATACAACTAATACATTTTACGCAGTAAAACGTATGCGAGTAGATATCCGAGATTCCAAATGATCGTATTTATCTTTTACGATTATTCCACGATACAAAATTATCT
Organism: Bombus pascuorum; assembly: GCF_905332965.1. NCBI lineage: Eukaryota > Metazoa > Arthropoda > Insecta > Hymenoptera > Apidae > Bombus > Bombus pascuorum. The sequence continues at coordinate 403,106 of NC_083488.1, read as the reverse complement.
ATTTCACTATTCGTTTAATTATTTGCACGGTCCTTCGCGAGTAACAGCTAGCGATTATTATTTATTTTTAATTGAACGTTTAAGGCGAGTTCAAACAATCTCGCTGTTTTCGTCGAATTATTTATGTCTACTCGTATAAGGTTGCGCATAATACATACTGTGCGGTATGAAAGTTATAAAATTTCAACCTCTTAAAGGGGAACGAGTACATAAATTTGCAGTTTGCAAGAAAGTTGTAGATCGAGGCAGCGTAAAGGATGTTCTAACGCCATAAAAAACATTTCCTTGCGTTTTTCTGCGTTGGTGGTAATGATATCATTAGTAACTATGATAGCACAGTATAATTGGTAACACGATACCTTAGTGCTGCGTGAAACTTTGAGACACTTTGTATAAAATATAAACGAAGGCTAGTAATTATTTTCTAGCGCTAATGCTCCTTACGAACTTAACTTCCTTTTTCCTCTGTAACCAGTCTTGTTACTTTGTTTCTCAAATTAATAAACGATAATTGCGTAGTAGCGAACCTCTGGAAACTCAACAACCATCGAACATTCCATTATTTGTCATATGTAGGCTATTTGCGAAAAAACGAAGCAGGCAAGTTACGATATGAGCGCCGTATACAACGTTTCGATATAATTAATTCGATATAAAAATCGAAAACTTTCGCAAAAGCTTTCTTATCGACATCGGTTAAAAATATATAGACTATGGTACTCATAAGTACACTTTTCGACATAAAGATCGGTAATCTATTAGCAAACTTTCACACATTTTATTTTATTTGAAACTTTATACGTTATTATAAGACACGTACGACGCGCATGAAATAATATACAGAGGATAAAAGCGGCGATGAAAAGCATCGAATTTGTGGTATACGTCAGCAGAGTCCTCTCGCACGATCGAATTAATATTGTTAATGGAAAGTTTCGAAATCGCAAGTTACAAGTCGCTAATATCGATATGACAAATATCCTGCATTACGCGTTCACAAGTTTAATAACGAAATAAATGAAATTTCATAAGTAAATTTTACAAATTATAAATTATTTGATCGTCTCGTTTGATGAAAAATTGCAGAATTACAAATAAGAAGTCTATAACCTACGACGTGTAACTTGTCAATTTATTAATATTGTTCGTAGGTAAATTACCGTGTAAAATGACTGAAGCCCGGTTGAATTTTACCAAAGTATACGAATCACGAGACAAACCGAACGACTAGTAGCAAAATTTATCGTAATATGTCTGAATGGCCTGTTAAAAGTACACGTGGCTTAGCTTTGTTCGCTAAAACCTCGCGTCGATTTTAAATATCGCTGCTTGAATCAAGTCGGCGGAAGTATTTACGCTGATTTCAAAGAACTTTATTTAACTTACTTGAAGATTGTTCCACAAGGTTTACCTACGCAGTAGTTTAGTAATAATCAGTTCGATTCATTCGATAAGAAAACTCATCAAATCTAATTACGATATAGTAAATTAATGATCGATATTGGCAATATTATTCGTAACACGTTAACGCAAGAGTAAAAATAAGATGTAAAGGATGTTCGTATCGCGTACGATCACGCTCGATGATATGCTAAACAAGTATAAAACTTGCAAGCCCATCATCGTTTATCCAATTTAATTGAGTCGTGGACGGCAAGAAGGATTATTGAAGGATAATGATAGATTTTCTCGTAGCAAGCAGCCGCAATTGGGTTATCTGTATAGGAGTATTTACTGACCCCGGTCTGTTGCGCCACTCCATCACTTAGGGCAGGGCGTTTTCTCCATGAAGTTCCCTTGGGCTTCCGAGATTATGTCCCAGCGAAAAAGGAAACTTTGTGCGAGCTGCGTTTCAAACATGTCCTAAATCTTTCGGATATCCACTCGAATAGAGCCAATCGATCTTTCCATTTGGAAAAGGAAACGATGAAAGAGAAACCAAGTATCAATTTAACGATTTCTTCTTGATTTTTTTTTTTCATTTCACGTCGTTGCGATTTTTAATATTTTACAATTTCTTTTGCATTATCTTTTCTATGATCTTCTGTTTGTAGGATTTTTCAAATTTAAGTAGTACCGTTCGCGATTATTTGGAAAATTATTAACAGTTATTAAGAAATTTAATGAAAACGAATTTGACGAAGCAATGGTTTTGTCATCGTATATTATATGGTAATTGTAAATATCTACTTAGTTCTTACCGTTAGTAAAGGATTTTATATATTATTTTTACTAGATTTTCCTTCTTGAAAGAATTCTGTATCATATTCGCTACGTTCACCATCTTTTTCGCAATAATCTCGATGCTTCCTAATTAAAAAAGAAAAATTAGTAGTTAGCAACTTTGCGTCGTCTGAAATATATAATCTATTCCTTATTCTACAAAATATCTAGCTATCAACGTGTCTTCTATGCTGACAGTACACGTACTTTCGTTCGGGAAGTAGCGTCTTTCCCAATCGATTATACACGCGTACAAATGCAACACGCACGTTATCTACGTATATTGCAATTTAACGTGAAATCGTCATTAAAAACTAGACCGGGTATTTCAATCGAAATCTCGTCAAATATCTCTAGAATAGCTCCATAGAATAAAGTCATTTTATAAAGTGAATTCAGCGAATTTTTCCTTGACTCCATTTCCTCTGAATTTCAAGTAACATGTATCTGGAAATCATCATTATCCGCATTCAAATCAATTTTTAAATAATGCTTATTTTATTAAATACATTGTTACAATACACATTGCAGAATTCCAATTACTTCTCCAATTATATCTTCAATATGGGAATACTACCGTAATCCCCCTATCTTTCCCACAGTTACATCGATCAATGCTCATTCTGTAACTTTGCGTTACATAATAATAACAACAACAACAACAACAACAACAATAATAATAATAATAATAATAATAATAATAATAATAATGGTTCTAATTGTGCCGCTTTAAATGTTGATTTCGCAAAATGCGTTACGCGATATAACGTTGTACACGATACAAGCGAAATCAAAGAGTGGAACCATTAGTAATGCCACAGTTACTATTATTCGCAGTTAATTAAAGATTACACGCATGCTGTACGATCGAACAAGCAGAAATATTCCGCGATTTTCCGAAACAATTATTTCAATACCCGAAGTAAGTAAATCGCCAAATTGAGTAGAAAACATATAATATATTCGTTTTCTACTATTCATTCGTTTCATACTATTTCACGAATGAAAAATATCATTTGAAAATAAGAAACGAAAGCTGTTCGCTAATATTCGAATTACATTTTCCGATATTCTGTTTTGCGCCGTGACAGTTTTTGTCAGTGTCTAAACAATGTCCAGTCAATGACGCTTTATATGCTTACATCCGCTTGCCCGATGTTTGACAATAGGCTCGATGATCGAGTGAAAATTTAACAATTTGCGCCTGAAAGCTCGATCGAATTCACCGTCACGCCTCTCTGCACTTGATACCGTATTTAAGAACAATGCCAGATAGACGATATCGGGCACAATATGAAATCGAAGAGTGGAATTAGTAGCGATATTGTCAACGATAAAGGTTAATTAACCTTTGATTCTGGAAAAGAAGAGAATACGACTCGTATGAATCGTGGAAACAGAATCAATCGTGCTAGCGTATGGATAATAGATTACTAATTAATTGGCAATTAGCGATTTATCGAACGCTGAATATTTCTCTATAGATTCTCACACAAAAGTGTTCTTATCTTCTTTTCGTATAGGGATACGGGAAATAAGTTTTGTTATATCGAATTAATAATATATTCTAAGAATTTATACAGTAAATACACGAGGATAAATATGCCATTAATAATGTGATCTGAGAATTAAACGTAGGAATTTAATCGGGTTGATAGAACGAATCGAAAATAGATTCGAGTCTGAATTAATCCATCGATGTACATTTTTTACTTTTATTTCATAATTTATGCGGATCCCATTTTTCCTCTGGAAAAGATCTACTTATGGAAATTGGATAGATAAAGTATCGAATAAGGACAAGATAAGAGGAAGAATCAAGCAGTGATTGTAAAAGAGCGATAAAAATGATTAATTAACCTTCTCCGTTTTCTCCCCTTTATGATATTCATTTACGTTTTTTAAATTGTCTTTGAAAGGATTATTTCCCAGTTATTAGTAAGAAATTACTCACAAACCATTACGTTGGAATTAATATAAAATTTCCGTTATTTTACCTCCACTTATAAATTATCAAATTTATTTAAAAGACAAAAGGTATAAAAAGAAGCAACTGATTTTAATTACGTAATTAAATCTATCAAAAAATAGATGCAGACATAAATGAGTTTCATTTTTGGAATTATTGATCTCATCCATTATTATATTATATAATCTTCCTTTATTTATACTTTGCAATGACAATGAAAAAGAAAATGAATAGAATAAAAATATCCGATAAGATCGGAACGATATTCCTTCTAAATTTTTTACGATAAGAGATTCGCTGCGGAAAATTATATCGATATAGATGTTCGTTAGATTTTTCTTTGATACCGAACGCGAGCTACCTGATCAGTGAACACGAATCAATCCTAAGGTGTCTCCGAACCATTAATATCGATATCGCTTCGTCGTCCACTTACGTCTTCGAGCGCATTGTTTCATCTTATCGCAAGAACGGGTCTTGTCGTATTCTTATAAACCAATGATGCTCTCGACTTAACGGTATTTGAAAAAAGTTAATGTCTTTTACTCAAATCGAAACGAATCGAATTATTAATATAAAAATAATACGTGTTTTAATTGTGCGATTAGGCGATGTGATTTATTACAATTTACCAAAATTACAATTAACGAAAATTGGTAAGAATAGAATACTCCGATTGAAAAACGAATTGATTATTAGATGAAAGAAAATCTAAATCAAGGTCGATGAATAGATAATAAATCTGCGGTATTCATAAAACTGAGTAACTAACTAGGATAAAGGTGGTCAGCTGTGTACACAAAGCGGATTAGCTTTATTATTAAGTAGTCAGCAACGAAACTTTATGACCAGCGATATTGGTTTTCATTGTTCGTATCATGGTACATAAACTACATTTATATTGTTGCGTGCCCGTGGCATAACTTGCTTTATTCGCATCTTTGTACAATGGATTAACGTTCATGCAGTTCTCCGATTAAGACGAGATCGAAACACGTCCGCGCGATTCGAACTTTCGCAAGCGATTCGCATCCTCGAATATTTAATCGATATCGTTTTCTCCGACCGAGAATCGTTTTCTCTCCTATTTCACCGCGGTTCGCGTTGACAATGACGTTTCACACTGCGACTGTCAAATACTCGCGTTCCACACTGTGGCTGTCACATGCTGGAATCATTGCCCCCTCTCGTGGGCAAAAGGCGGGCGACTTTATTCTGTCTATCGACAACTTTGCGTCTCAGCGACCAGACGCAACGAATATTTCTTTATCTGCGTGGCTTTTTACAGACAACCAACGCCTCGAAATTCGTCCAAAGTCCCAGGGGGAAACCACGTAAAAATCCCCAGTAAGACATCGGTATCCGTATCCGAAATTTCCCTATCCTCTGGACGATTAATTTGCATTCTCGCCTTCGCTTTGCTTTTTCAGTCTCGAACTTTTTGTTTCCTGAAACCTTCTTTCCCTAGCAAACCGGTACCAGAATCCCATCGGTGGTGCAATTATGGAACACCGGTTGATCGGCCACCCTCTGCTTAGTCTAGCCTTTTCCAACGAGACGCCCTCTTTTTGGTCGAGACCTTTCCCTCTGTGCAACAGTCGGTCTGAGAACGTGTATTTTCCCCGCAAGCACTCTTACATTCTGCTCGCGTCTTGCTCAGAGCAACGTTCTACAGGCGCGTTCTTCGTGATCGCGTTGACCCGGAAGGGGATTTGCTTCTGTATTATTCAAGCTTCTTCATAAGACCGCCTCAATCAGAGCTCGTTCGTACTCGCAAGTGGCCCCGGAGCTCCGAAGCGAATCCACGTTCCAGCGCCCCTGACATTCACCGATTTCAGAGTCCCAACTTTCTCCTTTCGAGGTTCGCCGATACCACTCTTCGGATGACACGATTTTCCCATTCTTTGTCAGCGTTCGTCGCATCGACATCTTTCGACCGACCTTCGCTCTCGTGGATTAAAACGAGTTCTTCTTTCGAATCATACACGACGGTTCCCGCGGTTCGAAACGAGTTTGACAACCGAGGTAGCAGTTGACGAAATTGTACGTGTATCCGCTACGTCGTCCTCTTCCCGTGTCCCTGGACCTTTTCCCTTTTCCAGCAATCCTTCTGCAGCTGTCTCGACTTCCAACAGGCGTCCAACAGGTTTCAATCTCGTGATTTCTATCCTCGATCTTTTTCTCATCCATCGACGTTCGTGCCTCCGAACGAGCAACGTCCACGGCCACCTACCACTCTTATTGCAACCGACGCTGTTCTTCCCAGCGTGTCTAAAGTGCTTCTCTATCGGGCACTAGAGTTTCTTCGCTAACTTCCAGAGTACCGGATCTGCACACCTTTATACAATACAGTTTTCTGATTATACAACATCAAAAAACGTTCTCAAATACTCGATCGATATCGTCGAGGACCGACTGTCTAACAATATTATAACATAAAAGAGAGAGAGAGAGAGAGAGGTTTCTCTATAACAACACAGATAAATGAAATATTGTAATCTTACGACAACGAAGATTATCTATTAAATGTGGTTTCGTGGGCATAATAAATTTTTATTATTAATTTAACGAAATGTACAAAAAAGCAGACTTCACTTTTTACAGTGAAATCGTTTAAAAATTAAACACGATGTCGATTAATCTCATGTCATCAAAATTATTTCCTCGTGTGATTTTGAGATTAAAGAATTATCTGTTCCTTCTGCACCCTCCACATAGTATAGAAAGTATGTATCTTTGGCTCCTATAAAACTTCGTTAATTATATCTTTATGCCTAACAGGCATAATTTCTTTCATCTTTTGACTATTTTATATTAAAATATTTCTTTTTAGTCGTAAGATGAAACAAAATTAGAGTGGAAGAGTCAGATAGTGAAATATTAAAGGAACGTCTGAAAGAGATAGAAAGAGAGAGTAGCACGATGACGAAGTGACAAGAAGAAAGGAGAGAATTTTACCAAAGAAATGACCTATCAACAACAGAAGTAGAAAGAAGAAGGGATGCTTTAGAGAGTAAAATAGGCGAGAAGAGAGAAATAAAACTACAAAGGCAGTGGCTGTGCAGTAAGAAACAAAAATCAAAATATAATCGAAGATAGAAAGGAATAGAGAGAAATTGGCAAAAACGTCAAAATACCTAAAAAAAGGAAGAAGGAATATACTACTACCATCGTTCTATACGTTTTTGCATCTTGAAATTTTCCAGTTTAGACATTAATATTCTATCAAGCACCGTTGCTCCTTTAAAATTGACGTATCTCAAATTTTCAACTAATTTCGGGTATGGTTAGTGGTAGGGTTTCTCTCTTTTTTACGGTTAGTTACCTTCTGGAAATTCGAGCATTCGATCTGATCGTTAACGGTTGATCGGTCGATGAATACTGCCTGGGTCCTTTCTGTTTCGATCAGAGCTGAACCACGTGTCTAGGGAATTAGTGCATCATCGAGGATGATACTAACCGATTGGTTTACGTACTAAAATTGTTCGCTATCGATTCACGGCTGAATATGTGATTGCCGAAAAGGATGCTTTTATCAAAGGTATCAAAGGATATCGTAATCCGGAATGCAAAGTAAAATTTTGTTGATATAGACTTTTTACACCAAACATTTATTTACGTTTCAATTTGTAATAGTCTTTTAAAAAGACAGTTCTCCGATGTTTCGGTCATTTTGCTTGTCCGATTCGAAAAAACGATACGATTCTCGATACGAGTATGAGAGTGGTCATAACGTAAACCGGAATGAAAAAGAATATTTTGAAAGTTAACAAATATTCTATACTCTGAAATGTCCTTGGCCTTTTTTGTATTTTGCGCGTTAAAAAATCGGAAAAGGAAATTTCATAAGGGCGGAAAAATTCCTCGTGTACGACAAGCATCTATAAGTTATCGGTAATTTTACGCTCCTTCGACGTAAAATGGGAACAAGACTAACGATATTCAAGTTGCATTTATCATAAATGGAAAGGAAATGTAAGTGTAACGTTAAATGGAAGATTTTACTGTTACTGTATTAGCCGATTACAAATTTATTGCATGTTTGAAAAGCAACTGGATATTTAAATGCCTCTTTTTTAGTTACTGTCTAAAAACGCTGATTCGTTATAATTATACAATATGATTAGAATACTTACTTTATTCGGAACTATTAACTAGAATTAAATAATCAAATTTTCATAAAAATATAATGCATAGTTAATTCGTTTTCGTACTACAGACAAAACAAGATTCAATAATCGAGCCAAGAATATCGACCAACATTTTTTCGCAATTTGTCAGCTTATCAACTCTTCTGAAAGCATGCAGCGAAATATTAAACTGGCCTTTGAATTTCAATTCGACGTTATTCTAGTTCCGTGGTTGGAAATTAGTTGGGAATATTTTTATAAACGGTCCGGGGAATATGAAATACCATGCATATTGTAAAATAGGATGAAAATTGTGGCGTACGTGAATACACGCATGCAAACTTCTGCATAACTGTTTAAATGCAGATGAAGCAGAGTGGACGTTCGAATAGAGTGATTTAAATCAACTAACCCCCGCTAGCTCTGGCTGACCTTATATGTAGATAATACTGGTACGGGTGGCAGTGCTCATAAATCTCGTAAGGAAATTTCAGTAGAAAGAAAAATAGTTCTCGGCTACAGTGATTAATTGATTTACGAGCCACGAGATGCGCTTCATTGTATATTAGTCTCGCTATATAAGCATGCATGATCTTATATAATACATGTAGTAGAGCAGTTCCGTTTTAACTGCATGTATCGTTGGAAACGTATTAAATTGGAAAGGTGGAACACAAGAATTTTAAGAACACGAGGTAGACAGCATTTAAGATGCCACGCAAACTAAACAGTTAAATAATATACTGTTAAAATCGTTTGATTTACCTAAAATACCGTTTCATTTTTTCCCGTGTTATCTCGTACGTTTCTAATATAAGATCAACTAATCTAATAATTTAGCGATACTGACAAATATGATTATTGTTTCGTATCGTGTTCTCGAAACACGAATATCTTATACGAATATTCTTAGAAACGTAACGTTTAGAGCTAAAAGTTGAAAAATTGAAGACAAATTTTTCAGAATTTCGTAACGTTTAATTTGTGTTTTAGAGATTCGTATGACTTGGATCTCGGACGTACGCGAATAAATATATTAATCTAAAACATATAACAAACTAATAATCGTTGTAAGTAGATGGTCAGTGCGTAGCTGTTATAAATAAATACGTGGGAAATAACTTTTGAATTATAACAATGTTACGGAGAACTACGTTATTCGAGAATTTCGATGATGCGTTGATCGGCTACAAAGTGATAAACGTCGAAGGCAACATTTTTTTCCAACTAGTTTGCAAAATAAGTTGCCAATAAGCTGGAGTAGATGGAAAAGCATTACGACTATATTTTTTTCGAGTGGAAACAATATCGGCAATGAAGAAAAATGTAGATTTTTATGTTACAATCAACCGGTATGTTTCGTAGCCGATATCCGGGCTCAGCAATACCCGGACAATAGAAGCCAAATGAGAGTTGTACGTCGCGGCGACTCTGCTAAACCGATGCTCACCCTCTGCTCCTCCCATCGTACCAAACCCTCGCTAAACAGCTCTTCCTCCATTTCTTTAACTAAATATCAACAAACAAATTCGTAACGCGTCATTGGCTAAACTTTAATGCGCGTTACAGTGTGCTGCGTAATATAGTATTTCGATTTATTGACAGCCACACCTATCTATTTTCATACCGTTCTGTCGCAATAAAGGGTTCCTTGACCTGCGAAGCGTCGCATAAAATTGTTTAGGTACTGCAGGAAAGAGAACGAAGAAAGAACGGAAAGAGTAAAGCTTCTAACGCGTACATTGCCGTCCTTTTTTAATACTTTGAATATGCAGAAGGTTGCCGGGATAATATCGAAAGGTTGAGATTCATAATGGTGTAAAACAGATCACTGCTAGTTTTCGTAAAATGGTGCTCTGCGTTTATTATTACAAACAGTTCATTACATTTTTTTCGTATCACGAGCAAAGTATCATAAAAATCATACAGCTAAGTTTCAAATTTTGCTCTAAACGTCACAGTAAAAAAAGCGAAACGAAACGAGAAAACGGGCTAATATTACCATGCGATAGTAAATGCTTGTTCTTGCAGCAGTCTTGTCCTGTCGGCGACAGGAAATGTTCGAAAACTTGGCATCGTTCGGAGAACGCTCCTTTATATCGCTGATAGTTCGTTGGTCGGAACATCCACTGTCTCATTCGTGAATTAATTAGCCAAGATTAATTCGGCGTCGATCGACAACGAACACGCGCTCGTATACTTACGAAAGGAATGTAACAGCGAAATTAACGGCACCGAAGAAATTGTAATTTAGCTGCCACAAAAATTTGCAATCCATTTCGATGCTTTTTATATTCCATAAAAAATAAGTAGAATCGAGCAAAATAGATTGTTTTTGATTTTATATTTACTTTATACAGTTATATTTCGTTTCACGTTTCGCTATCTCGATTATTGTATACAAAATTCAGTGCTAAACGCTTCTTGTACCATTACGCGAAAATTCTTCCGTTTCCCAATTAGCTCGTGCAATGGAAGGTCCACTATACGTACAACTTGTATAAAGAACGTTTATCTCATAATCGATATTACCTCGCTCTCTGTCTCAAATATTTTGAAACTACAACGTTACTAAACGTTAAAGAGAGATCTATAAGAGTATTTAAAATAAACAGTAATACATGAATTTATTTTTTGTCAGCAGCGGTTTGTAAACTTTACGAATTTAATGGATATTTGTATTTCCTCGATAAACATTTTCTGGATGAAATTAATGGTAGGAGAATTTGGTTACTCGAGGCAGGGAAATTGATTAATAATCTACGTAATAGTAATCATAAAGTTATTGTATAATCTGCCAAGTTTACCAGTCGGCAAAGTACCATAACTTGCACATCAGTTGGAGAAATTCCCTCTTGCAAACTTATCACGTCTCGAACTCTGGCGATGCGTGACTTAAGTACAACCTGGAATATTCGTGTTAGAAAAGACGGTTTACAAGAGTCAAAGGTACTCACGGTTCTCGTGAAACTGTTTTTTAATTATATCAAACTGTTTTAAAAAAGCGCGTGCATCGAAATGATAATACAGATCTGTATGCATATGTATATATATATACGTACGATATAGTATAGTATACGAGTATTTGAACAGTTTATACAAATTTTTATGGATACAGCTTGCGTCTCGACGAAATGAAACAAATAATTGATTTCGTGACTGAACGATTCAGTCGATAAGAAATGTAGAGAAAGAGACGAGAATTTCGTAATAGTGCCTATATACCGTTGTTAGTAAAATATTATCTGCGAATATATTTACCCTAATATTGAAAAGTTTGTATATGTTCTTGAGAAAGTTTAGATAATGAAGTTATTTTTTAAGGTTTGATTGAAAGAGCATAGTCGATATATCATCGACTTTTATAGTTGTACTCAATGTTTGAACATTATTCGTTATTATTTTTATAATCACGCTCTCTTCGTTCTTATAATTTTATAACATGTAGGTTACAGAACCGCGTGTATGTACGTATATTTCCAGAGTACCGTTTTGTATACTAATAATTATTGCTGAAATGCAAAATAATGAGTTATACACGTACACGTGTACATATATGGAAGCATAAACCACACAGGCTACAAATATGGGGTATAAACGACGATTAGTGGGCAAATTTTCGGCATTGTTTCATTGGAATTCGGTATTATCGTTCTATAACATCGTTGCATTGTTCGTATTGCCTTTGACTTGGTTTGAAAATCTGTTGGTGATTTTATGATTATTGAATTCTGCGAATGTCGAAATTAATCGTATTTATACATTATAACATATTTTCTACGTTGTATGTATTTCTGACAGCGATAAAATATCCCTTTACTCTGATATAATACGATGTGTTATCTCTATTTTTGCGAACTCGTTCGATCTTTCGTATTTTACTATGTAACGTTGATTTTTTAATATCATGGAAACAGCATCAATTTAAAATTTATGTAATTATTTTAAAGACGTACGCTTTGCATCTTTATCGCTTTCCATGTATAGGTATCGAACTAAAGTTTGACACCAATTTCACCGAAAACTATACATTTATCGTTTAGTTAATTAATAATCGTACAATAATTGTGAACGAGTTAAACGTACAATAAACATATACGTCACGCTGATCATTCTATCGGTTTCTTACAAAACTTTCTGGATTTCTTACCTATCGTCAAAAGAATCGTACTTTTGGACCTAACAGACTACTCGTTATATCGTTATATCGATCGTTATATCGCAAACCTCGCTTTCAGTCACCGAGTAATATGAAAATTAATAAAAATGTTCGTCTATATGGTTTTCACGTATGAAGAATCTAGATACAGAAATTACTCGTTATTACTTTTTTAAAAGGGAAGGTTCGCCATCTTTTGAATCGTGCAACGCTGACGCTACGTTAATAAAGAACGATTTAAAAGATAATAAAACAACGTAAACATTATGAGACATAATTCAAATAAACATTATTTGAAATATTTCAAATTTCGCAATAACTTGTGATTCAACATAAATTTTGCATTCTATTACGTTGTCAATAATCTATGACAATGTTCGATGCGATTGTAAATAACAAAGAAAGGAGAAAAATTATAATTGATGGCGTCGATCGTATTCTTAGCGATAATTATATTCACCGTATTTCATTACCACTTAATACCATCTACATAATGTTATAACAATACATTTCTTGATATCATCTATAAATTTCACTGGCGTACATTTTATTTATTACATTCATCGCGTGACACTCAACGCACGGCCATCGGCGGTAATTAATTTGAATTCCTCCTGTTTAATTTGATGCTGCGAAATTATTTAATGCGATTATCGTTATTTCAAGTGCAACACCATGTAATTTGATTCATCCTTGTAACCACCTGCGCATGACATACGTAAATATGCAAATTAAATAGGCTATCGTGTTCGGATTCTGTTTGTTCACAAACACACCTTCATCTTCGAGAATATACATCTACCGTCTGGTATTCTTTCTCCGTCGTGCTACGAGGTAATCGGACGATCGTTATTATTACGATCGTTTCTATCGCAATTCGTTGCAAATTCATTTCCGCCGCCAACTTACCTTCGCGTTTGTTTCGTGTCGATTCTTGGTGAGTCAGAATCGTTCCAGTTCCATATACCAAATACCTATGAAAGTACAGCCGGCGGAAAATATACACGGATTCGAATCGTCGCGTCGTCGACATTACGGAACATTAGAATATCGAATGCATGCAATTTCCTTGGTATGTGCGTCGTTGCGTGCTGTACAGCTTTTCCTCTGTATTTAACCTACTCGTATCGTTATTCCCTTTAAATTTTCACCAAACTCGTGTACCATTGCAAGATTAATTCGTTCAACATAACAAATAGAAACAACAAAGGAGAAACGATGTTACGCGTTTCGCGTTTATGAGCTTGATAGTTACTACAGTTACCTTTGAATTTGAACGTTTCAGCAGGGAAGTTTCAAATTTGCCTTAAACTTGTCGCTTAAATCGTATTTAATTATATTTGCAGATCAGAGGAGAAAATCATGATACGTGTGCACGCTTTATCGCTAAACGAAACGATTTTAGTACGATATGATCGAAACCGAAGACAACCTGTTAGGACCAAATCTATAACTCTTTCTCTAAAAATAGCTGACAAATTGACGAAATTTTACGAAAACCAAAGATATAATTATTAGGATAAGCAATGTTTTAGTGCTTCCAATACCATGATATTATTACGAACAATATTTGTCAGACTTTGAAAAGAACAAAGAAACATGTTTAATTTCAAAACCAAATATACAAACGAACGTTATAATCGTTACGACGATTAATTAACAACGTAATGAACTTTGAAACTGGAAATGTGGAAATATGACTTATTATTATTATTATTATTGTTATTATCGTTGTTGTTGTTATTTTTATTGTTATTATTATGTTCATTTATTTAATACGCATGCATCAATATGACTTACGAACTTTCCCTTTCTAGTCCTTGTTCGATGATTCTATCCTATTGTACTGATTTTATTCCGTTCGATCTTATCCTAATTCGTTTCATTTTAGATTTTTATTTTAGGTGTTTGGTAATCTAGTGGTCATTTCCGAGACACGGTTAAATAATTTGATACGTTCTTTGTCCACATTTTAGTTGCGCTATTGCTTCCTCTTTTAGCGTTCCGTAATCCATTCCTAATTGATCGGTCACTCACGATATCCAATTTACATCTGCCCTCGTTCCTTACTAATTGTCCCGAATTGCCTCTTCTATGTTTCGTACGAAAATGTACGTGTCGTAGCTGTAAAAACAGCGGAAGAGTTATTTGCGTTCGTTTATTAAAATTCGATATGCGCGTATGTATTTTATAGTTTCCATTTACTATTACCATCTATTATCGCGTGTACGTACGATCCAAAATATGTAAATATAGAAATATCATCGTTACTCACAAAACACATAGTCCGTATAAAGTAACGCATATGTTAATCCTTATTTAACGATCTGAACGATTCTAAGAAAATTTACGCAAATACTAACAGATATAAAGGAACGTCTATTAATAGAAAATAGATAATAGATATAGGGCAAGCAATTTCGTTTTGAGTGTAACAACATGTTCGTAACGTTTGTGTAAAGTTTCTTTTTTCGTTCACTTCCTTCCTGTGCAATCTATCAAGCGAAGATATTAATCATCAACTTTAATATACGACACGTGGCACTAAATGTGTACAACGCCCAGTGGCGTGTCACGAAGCGATGCAGATATATTGTATATTAATTTGTTATTTTAATTAAACCTAGTTGGTAGTCTTCGTTACGAAGATCTATCAGGTTCGTTGCCAGGCAGTTCGTATGGGATTCGGGCCTTTTGTCGCAGCGTTCGCCGAGCCTGTTATTTCTTTAACAGGCAATGTTCCGTATATACCAGACTGCGTTTAAGATTCGTCCTGCTATCGTGTTCTGCCATTTTTCAATAATCTTTAAATTTGAGTCACGCGTCATTCTTCATATAGGGCGCACGTACGTTCAGGTTTTGTTTCAACGCATTCGCTTTATGTAATAAAAATTTATACAAATAACAAATAGCTGCCAGACAAATTCTAGTTGGGATTGTAAATTGTAATATGTACTGACATCATTAACTGGCGACATTAACTTCAACTTTCCATGTTCTCAACAAGACTGCTGTTTCGTTAAGCCGTGATTGTAATTTGTCCGAGACTTCGCTGGATCAACGTTGGGAGCTAGGATTTCCGTGCCATCGGTATATCTTCCGTTTATACCAAATAAACAGTTCAAACAAACCTACTAAACACCAGCTGAACGGACATCTTTAATCTACCTCCACCTTGAACGTTAATATCGTTCAAGGTACGCGATCTCAATCGAACAGTTGCAACCTGACTGATCGCCACTTAGTTGATAGGTCGCAACAACATTGTTACACGAGTGGATCACGATCACAAGCACTTGAACATTAGCTATGTTGTCAAAACAAATTCGATCCGTTCGACTGCTATAACGCGCGTCTATTTCTGTAAAGTGAATTAATTCCGCTAACAAGCCACAACTATTTTTCATTTTTTATTTTATATATATATATATATATATGTACATGTTACATTTCATATAAATGTCGAAAAAGGAGCCTGTTATGTTATTATACACACTTGGATAGACTATAAGTATAATTTTAATTAAAAGCAGGTATAAGAGAAACTTTCCTCGTGCATAGTACAAAATGTCGGATATAAATTTCATTAAAGAAAGAAAATGAAATCATTTTCGCTGAAAATTTGAGACAATTGAAACAGAGTGTGAATTACGTACAATCCTTCAAACGCAAGACAAAGAACTAATTGCTAAATAAGGAATAAATCTATATTCAAATAGGCAACAAATTCCTATGCAACTGATCGAAATAAAATATTATAAAGTTTCGATCCTCGAGATCCATATAATAGCTGTAGACTCTAAATTAGAAAGAATTCGACACGCTGTTCATAGCGCTCGTAATTCGCGACGCGCTAACGTATCCATCCTTTCGAATGGCTTGCAGACCTATTTTGTCTCGCGGATAAGACAGCAGCCCGCCTTTTCCGCACATTTCACGGTGTTCGTAATTCATAAAAAGGAAATGTCTTCTTTAATGATTTCGGCCAAAGATGTTATCTTGAAACGAGTATAAGAGGACACGCTCGCTACGAAAAAACAGCTTTACAGAGTTAATGAAACGGGCTGTTATGACAAGGTTTCGGCTATTAAACTATGGACGGAGCGAGGCGAAGAAGTTGAAATAACATACTGTTGAAAATAGGTTAAATTCCTCACGTACCGTCCGAGTTAAAATTTTATTTCTCAAAAATAGCGACTATTCTCGACCGTGGCATAAACGAAACCCTCCGAGTTTCCAGATACCACACTCAACAGTCGCTACTAACTCTTACCAATATGAACTCATAAATTTCACAGTATCTCCTAATAGTTCATTATCAACGAAACAAGACGACATTGTTAAAAGATCCGAATTTAATGCCATTTTAGCAATCAACGTATCTCAATTATCTCCTCCTTCGTATGTAGCATAAATGTCTTAGTTACTGCGATAATAATCGTTTCCAACATTCTTCAAGAAAGATGATGTAATAACGTGTAAGCAACAATATTTTCTCTCGAACAGTACTAAAGCGAAGAAGACGTTAACGATATACATATGCCAATCTAGAAACTAGTGGCTGGTACGTGGCTAGGATTTTCTCTTCGTCTGCTCGCGCGCCGCATTGTGTCCCTTTTTTCGCATCGGTCCTCGGCTGGTCAGTCGCTCATGACGTCCAATTCATTTTTGCATTCGTTTCGTACCGATGCTTGTAAATTGGACTTGCTGTAATTCAGAGAGAGAAAGAGAGAGAGAGAAAGAGGAAAACCGTGGGTTTGGACCGGGTAATCTCGACCAAACGCCAGTCAGCAAATGTCCGTGCTACGTCCAAAACGATACGACGCGACGTACGCGTACACACACCGGTGCTCTCACCGTGTATGTAGAAAACGGAAAGAGAGACAGTCGAATGACAGAGCGAGGAAGGAGCCACGGACAAAACGAAAGGGAGAGAGACGGAGAGAGAAATTCGAACCGCTTTGCAACTACCTCACAGTCACGGGTGCATGAATATGCTACCAAGGGCGCACACATGACTACGATTCACCAATAAGCCGCATATTAATCACAGCTCCAGAGTGACATTTTGTGAAGCACCGTCGACTACATAGTGAAACGAATACAGATTATAATATAGAACGGTCTTCTTCGGAATAAAAAGATTTGCGATAGCCTTATCGCTTCGTAACCGTCCTCGTAAGTCAAGCACTTTATTCCTATGAAATTACGACGTACGCGGTGGATGATACGATGCGACGAACGATTGCGAATATCTTAGATGTTGTGCGTGTAAACGTTTCTGTGTTTCGTGATTTTCTGTCGTTTAATTACTATTTTCCTCGTTATCGGACGTTATGCGGATCATTCTTTGAAGGTATTTCGGAACAAGTGTCCGAACACGTTCACGAGCCTGTGTTTTATTAATATAATCTTAGCTTTATGAAATAATTACGCCAAAATGTGCGTGAAATATACCGATGCAAAATATATGTAATTTAAAGCTAAGTTTGTGTAACAATCGCTAATATTAATGGAAATATTCGAGTTTGGTAAGCTTTGTAACGAAACTGCTGTCACGACCATAATAGAATACCAATAACTTTGATAGCATCTTTGATGGTTGCGAATAGTTGGAGCACTTACGTATAATATCGAACACGTTAATATGTAGCACGCCGTGAAGGTTCGCTTGTTGATTCAAGATGGAAACTCGTTAATATACGATGCAAGACTCAAAGAAATTTCTATGGAAAATTTAATTTACAATGTTATTCCAAGATATTTCTGGGCTAAAGCAAAATTTTATTTTAGACGACGCTATAAATTTACATTTTAACTATTCTTTTTCGATAATTTTATTTAATTTTCAAGAAATCATAAATAACACGACGAGATTATATATCGTTTGTTTCCGTTGTATACAAAATTATATATATTACAACGAAGATTATATTTTAAAGTATAACGTAATTACAAATATATGCTATATGTTTGTTACTATCACAAAACAGAAATAAAAGCATTAACTTTGTCTAGCAAAATGATTTTATGGCGTGTATTATTATTCTTTCATCGTTTTATTATAAAATAGGATATACGGATAAAAGGCAATGATATTAAATAAAATATGTAGGAGTTGTTGGAGTCTTTAGACTTTATTATTCCTTTATACGTTAGGAAATAAACATATTATTGTACGATGTTACGTATTCTTTATTTAAATAAAAAGTGACTCTTTTTTTAAGTGTACGAAGACCTGAACGAACGTGACTGTATATTTAACTTCCGGTTGAAACGATCGCTGCGTAAAAGATTTATTTAAAACAAAACTCTAATCGTATCCCAATTGAATCGTCACGCGGCTGCTCGCAACAATTTATACGATATATCTCTACTTCATTTTTCCTTCCAACGTTTCTATCTTTGCTTTATCAATCCATTACTTTTTCCCTTCTCGCAAACGATTCTCTTCGTCGATCGTTCATTTCTTTGTTCAATTGGCTCAACTATCTATCGATTCTCCGGATCCCTTCTTTCATCTTTATCTTTTTCTCTTCCGCCGCTCCCGACAAACATGCGTTGTTAACACGTAACTGTTTACGATCAGATGAAACGAATGCACGTAATTCCGTTTGATTCGAAGCTGGACAATCCCCCTGCTCTGTTTCTGTACCGGAGCCCAGCGTTGTTCGGCCGCTGGATTGCTGGAAAAAGGAGATAAACGAATTACCCCGTTCGCCAAACAAAACCTCCATTATTTGTGCCGGCGTGGCTCAGTTCGTTACGCAAGACTGTGCCTGCCTCATTCTGTTCGACGCAGCTTCGACGCAGCTTCGACGCCCCGGATCGATGGTCGTTCGAAAAACAGGCCGTTGCTAATACTTTCCAACAAAAAAAAAAAAAAAAAAAAAAATCGCTGTTCACCGAAATTCTCCCGTACAGGCGCATGACACGCATTCGTGTGTAGCTTAGACGCGAGCAAGTAACTACTTGCGTAACCACGAAAATTGGCGTTTCATGGTCGAACGTCGATACAAATTGGCGAATGATTTGTTTCGATTTCGGTTTAAGCTCGCTGTTTGTTAGTTCGCTGAAAATATCGTAGGAGCTTCGTGAGTTAATTTCTCGCGGTATTATACGTATACACTGTGACTCTAAAGTTTAGGATCTTTTTCGTGGAAACGATAGAAACGTATGTTTGAACTTTTATACATTATTTATACCGTTGCAGTTGAATCAGCTGCATTTCTAACGAGAACGTCAATGTTCATATAATTGTTGAAAATAATACGAATCGAATTATTTCAATCAATCGATTATTCTTATTTTAACGATAACATAGAGAATGTTACTTCATCGTGTTTCACATTCAAATAAATTATTTCAAATAATTTTTTATTTATTATTAATAATATACCATTGTGTATATATATATATTATATAATAAAAGAAGCAGTACTTTGGAGAAAATATTTAGAAATTTGTGGGAAAGTCTTTTAGGAAGCTTAATTTTTCTTTTCGAAAAAATAACAACGGAAAGATTTATCTTTATTTTCGTCGAATTAGTCCTTCACCTTCGATCGTCGAGAATTTAGGCCTACACGTACCACTCAAACTAATTGGAAGATTTCTTACGTGGCTGCTGCGAGCTCCATTATTTTAAAGACAAAGCTGTAAAGCACAATGCGCTATAGACGAAATTCGCGTAAAACGATTACTGTACCTATTGAATTCGTGTCTATTATTTTTCTATCTATTTCTATTTAATCGCATTTCTCGTGTCAGCATCGGTATAATTGTACTTCGAAATTTCGCTTACCCTAAATTATTTCCATTAATTCGGTTAGCGGTTAATTAGTAGCGCGCAGCAAATAATATTTTAAGCGACACGTATTAAATGGAAGATCGCGTTAAATGAAATATTCGACGTTCCCTATAATTTTTCAGAGAGAATATCGGTTTTATTCTTCTTGACCTGGGGAAATATTAAAGTTTACACGAGAAATCCGGCTTATACATCGCTTTTTTCCGAACGACCGAAGGTCTGCTAATTAGCCACTAGATCTCGTTTTTTGCCATCGTTAGCGGACAACAGAGACTCTTGGCCGAAGATGGTTAGAGTCAATGTAAGACCACTCGTCTTTGAGTGGTGCTCGAAATTGGTTTTAATTAAATTTCAACAATACGTTTCCCTTTCGCGCTCTACCGATCTAAGCGAGTTATCGATATTGTTTCAGCGAAATAGTTGTTGTCAGAACCAGTCACGTTGGATTTCAGCGGGGCAAGCGATTTTAATTGCAACGAAAATAATTACTCGCGATTGGTTAGCGAGAGAGTGTCGAGTATACTATATTGATTAGCAAGGAAACGATTATGATTTTCTTTGCTCTCTCCTTGAAAGAAACGCGCATTTGAAGCTAATTAAACGGTTTCGTTGAGCAGTTCTACGGAAAAACTTTCGAACCGAGCGAAACGTAAGAATCCTCTTATTATTTTATCCCAAAAAGTTAATGGCATTTATCGGCAACCGATCTTATCGTTAGTTTATATTCTCTTTCGATAATTTAGATTCGTTGCAAGATACTTAAAATGGTCAAAGAGTTTATAGGATGGAATAAATATAAAACATAAAACAGGACGTTTGATTGACTTAATTATCGATCTATTAGATTTTAAAGATCGAGTATTTTCATCGGAATTTTCCTATCTCGATAGCTCCACTCTCCAATATTCAGAGAAATAAAATTTTATAACTGTATCTTTTGTTACTGTGTAGTCGAGCGAAGCAATCTCCAATAGCGACAGAACACTCTGTGAAATACAGTACGTGATTGAAACCTATCAATTTTTAAGACCGAATCTTTCGAAATTCATCTTGTATTCGCGTTTCGCCATTCATTTCCTACAGCTTGCAGGCGTACATTCGATATAGTCCATCGATACAACATGCCACCCCATTCTCTACTCTTTCGTTCAATTTTTATTACACACACATATGGCATCTCCTTTTTGCCATTAATATAAGCGTAATTGCCATTAAGGCGGACGAAAAATTATCGTTTCGTCCAAAGGAAGGTAGCTATATTTCTTAATAGTAGAAAAGTTTTCAGTTTTCCGAATAAATTCAAAGTACGAAGAAGTATAAAATATATAGTCATCGAATCGATCTTCAATGCTGAGTTAAGATCACATTGAATTTTTTATACCACACTGTATACATTTTAACTTCTGTATTCTTCAATTACATTTTTCATTACGTACGACACAACTAGTAATCATTCAATAATTTCGCTATTTTATTAATGCTATCCTTTGAATCAAATGCATTAAATGCGCTAATATTGATACAAGTAAATTGAATTAGATAGTCGAATAACTACCGATAACGATAGCGAGAATGGAAAGTGGGTCAGATGTTCTATAATTTTACCCAACCAAAGACAGCATAAATTTCAATCTCTTGCTCTAATCTCTTTGTCGTATGTCTCGTGAACTTCACATTTCGTGTGTTTACTATACAGGCGGTATGCGACATTTTATAAAATGATTAGGTTTGCTTAGATACTGGATACAAACCGTATAATACACCGAAAGTCTACCGAATCGAAAAGCAGAAACCTAGCGAAGCGTAAGTAGCACGCGTAGCGTATCTACCATTACCTTTCTTCAACTTTTCAGGCTCCAAATTCTTTTTATTTCTGGACTCGTGTCACATTTCCTACAATTTTATATATAGATTTTATATCACGTCTCGGCCATTTTATTTCATCTTCTGCGTTATACATGTGGCTTTTAATAAAACCTTTTAACCTTTAAACCTTTAAGCCTTTAAACCTAACGAGGTTACTCGATTCGATATTACAATTTAGCTCACTTAACGTTGCATCATGTTTTTACCAATTAAAGGAAACTTCTCGTTTGATGGGTCACAAATCAACTGGAAATAGTATATAGTTAAAATTCAGAAAAAATATCTATGTTTTATTAGCATGTGCGTTAAAAATTTCATAACTCGTTCGGATTAAAAATATTCTTCGAATACGAAGAGCACAGCTGTGGAGTATTCGCGTACTGTTTTCCACGGAAGAAGTACTTATACGATCTATGCATATAGATTGATACGGATATCTATCTAGGCGCGCGCGATAGGTTGACCTGCATTCGGTCAAGCTCGTTAATATCCCTTTTGCACGTGTTATCAAAAAGTGCTTCCATTTTAAGTTCGTAGATCGGATAATTCGATAGATACGATAGATAGGATAAATAGGATTCCAGCTGATGTATACCGCCGTTAAAATGTTAGCATCAAACGTATAAAGTTGTTACATAACTTTCGTGTACCGCTATGTTCATCTTTGAATCGTGTATAGCAACATTTCCAGTCCTGGGAATTATTTCGTAGTCAATTTTCGAGCATTTCGTTATCATACGAATACGCGAGAAACGTTTGAGAAGGAACTAAATGATGTTTAAAAGTAGACATGTGCTCCGACTACGAGAGCAGATGATTAAAGTAATTAAAGCAATTAAAGTAAGGTTATAATTTGTAACCAAGACCTGTGGCATCTGAAGGAAATGAAAGAAGTCTGGTAGCGTTTAAGGAGGGTCGAACAAAGTAGTAGTGTTCCGGAGATCACTTAAACGTCAATTAACATATTATATTCGGGTTTCGAAGACCTACATCGCTAATGTGATAATACATATTCAAATAAGGCTTTCGCATTTTACTAGGGAACCGTTCGAAGACTGGCATGAAGGAGGTCGAGGTGCGAGATGAAAGATCGATAGAATAAAAGACAACGAAGTCTCCCTTGCTCGAGCAATTACGTTAAACTACATTAGACATCGTTAGCTTAATCAAGCTAAATTAGACTTGGTTTAATTAATTGAACTGTATCTTTAAACTCTCCCGGAGAAGTGCAGTGTAATTGTATGACGTGAACTAAAATCGGTGCTCGTGCGAGTCTTAAATCGTCAATGTTCGTTATGCCCATCATAAAGAACGGTATTACGTGTCGCACACGTGTGGTAGCTTTATTTTAATTACATAATATTAATAAATATCGAATATTAATCAACATTCGATTTTACTTTAAATATCGTTCAACGTGAATTTTCTTCGACAATTTTGATTACGTTAATCAAGCTATAATTAAGCGGCCTATACACACGCGCTTTTACGGGAATTAAAGTTAGCCTTTATTCTTCCATGGAACGGGAGTGAAATTTTCATTTGCCAAAGTGTAGAAAACCTGCCCAATTATCTTACGATTCCGACAAAAGTTCTGGCACCGTCGCTGTTACACTTTCAAATTAGTCAGTTGCCTCGCCGATCGCCGAGCTATTTTATTTTTACAACTTAGAAGAAGATTAATTTTTTCTTTCTAGCCGGGTCAGAGTCCCGTCGTAAAAACCTCGTGTATAATTTCACGCAGTTTCTCGATGCACTGATCTGTACAGGGATGTTCGACATCGGGTCGAATTGAAATTTCAATTTCACGCTTTATCGATTTCACCATCGATAGTTGCAAATTGTGGTCAGTCCGTATAAGAATCAGCAATCGACATAATTATATAATACGTCGAGTGCACCGCGAGCCTGTAATTGCATTAACAGTATACTAGCGGCAAATAGGATTATCGTAAAATCAACTTATATTCGATATGTGAACATCGCATCGATACTAATATTAAGTTCATTTTTCGTCGTTACGACGAAGAATAGTTGAACTAATAAAGATCCTCGACATTATTATCATTAGACTGCTTACAATGGAATTTCCTATTTACTCGATATGTTTTTTCATATATAGTACAATTCTATAGCACATTTTCGAAGACCCTAATTGTATGTTAAATATTCGGAATACGCAGTTCGTGTTTACGTAATAACGATATATTTTACATCACTAGATATCGTTACTACTATGCTTTGGATATTTTATCGTACATTCTTCGGTACTATTTTCTATTTACTTATTAAATACTATATTTAATACTTTAATTTATAGTTTCGAGTAATTGAGAAGAAAGTACGTTTGCTATTTCGATGCGCCGCGTCCGTGCATAAATTTTTAGAAAAATATTTCGATCCGACACGAGGATATCGATAATTTCGTTGACAACGTTTCTGCATTGAATTCTTTCTTAATTTCGTCTTAACAGAATTATAAAACTGTCTTTCACAAGAAAGGTGCGACTATCTGCCCTGAGAGAATATTTTATTCTTCTTTTAAAAGGCTAAAGTACAAATTCTAAAGTAATTTTTACTATAATAATAATAGTAATTGTTATTACAACGATATAAAACGATTGAAATATTAAAGATACTCATAGCCGATTTAATTCGATAAAATCTATAAAGCATCAGAACACCTTCGTCTCAACGGTATTCGCTATTCGTCAAAGTGAAGCAACTCTTCGTTTTAAATAGCTAATTTTTTATTTATCATCTATAAATTTTTATTTATCTTCGCGTATATATTTGTTGATATTCGGACTACGCAGAAATTAATTTATCAGATTATTTTACGTATTTAAAACGTGTCAGGGAAATCAAGTCGTTATATAGTTAATACGATCAACCAAAAATTAACGGAGAAAGAGGAAAGACGTACATACGACTGCCTGTAGCTCTCTCGTGAGATCTCGTGAGAAAGTGACAAAAATGTACGACGCATCGAGAAAACGCAGTTGGTACTTTCATTTCTAGAGACTTGATTATTATGAAAGCGCGAGCACCGTGCAGTCTGACGACTGCCACTTATCACGGAACCGTGATAACTACTTACCTACCTGCTCTTCTTCGTTTTCCCTCTCTACCTTCCCTGGCCCTTCTCTTTTCCCATTCCATCTTTACCGTAATCACAGTGTTACAAATGTGCCGACGTTTTTTTTCTTCGATTCTCCTCCCAACACCTAATTATTAGATCAACGAATACACGAATACGATATAGTCGTCGTGGACTTATTACGCATTCCAACGAATCACCGCTGACAGATTATACTTGGAT
The DNA here is from genome assembly GCF_905332965.1 of Bombus pascuorum. Lineage (NCBI taxonomy): Eukaryota > Metazoa > Arthropoda > Insecta > Hymenoptera > Apidae > Bombus > Bombus pascuorum. Next base: position 377,630 of record NC_083488.1, on the reverse strand, counting down.
TTTCTTCTTTACAAAATACAGTTGTAAATCCTGACATGTTTAAATCAAATTATGCTGTTCGATAAACGATCATTCGATAATAATATCAAGAATACCGATCGACAATTTATAATTAAATAATTTATGCTATATTAATCGTTGATCAATTGTTACAACTGTTTCGTCAATCGCGATATAATAATCCATCCTAATGGTTTGTGTAACTATAAACAAGTAATTAATAAATAATAATTAGTCGGTTTATTTAAATATTTATTTATTTATTTCCTTTCGTCGTTGTATCAATTAAATATTAAAACACTTAACCCAATACGAAAATAACGTATAAATCTGGCTTTTCAGATTTGTACAAACTGCAGCCTGTCAGCTTTCTATTTTTATCAGATATATCGTTCGATGCAATTAGTTACTGATACGCTCCCAATCGAGTATTTTCGAAGAACCGCCGCGTCGCCAGTAATTGCGTAGGATTATCCAGCTGAAAAGTAATGACAGCCTGTGCAGAACTAAGTGACAGACGTTTTCACCCTTTTGACATTTCCTTGTTATCGATTGGCTGCTCGTTAACGACGCATTCGCTATCGGGTTTGACCCAGTTACTTAATTTCCTTGTTCTCTCTTTTCGACATTCTTGAAATTTTCACCCTCTTCGCGAAACAAATCCAACTCTTCCTTCCCATTTTCTGATGCGGCGTCCTTACAGATGACAAAATTAGAATCATCACCACGTTGTTTCGCTTCAGGTTTTTAATCTGCATGCAGATGAAGCATGCTTACGGTACAGCAGTACAGTACAGTATAGTACAGTACAGTACAGGAAGAGGGCGAATGAAGTACGTATCACGAGATAGTTTTATAAAGAAATTTATTCTTCGGTGTACTTTAGTCGACCAATAAGGAGACACAATTTGCCGAATTGAATTGTATTCTTAACGACATTAAGTTTATATTCTGATCGGACATAAAAGGGGGAGAGGACAAAGGACATTATGGAATTTATATGGCAGGTAGAAAAAATACGTGATTTTTTAGAAAACGTGGATGGCTCGTGGATGACGAATTTTTAATACGTTATTCGAACAAGTGGTGTGTTTTTTAATATCTGCTTACACGGTTATATCTCTCGCTCAAAAGCACGAAATTTGTTCATCGACGGCATTACTTCCTCTATCTCCTATAGTTTCCGAGAGATTCGAAAAAGTAAGACCTGACCTGAAAAATACTGACCTTCGAGGGCTATTTTCGCCCCGTAAATGTGAACGACGATCGATGAAAAAAAATACATATCGAACATTTTCGAGTCATTACGTAACTGTAAAGTTTGACCAAAGTCATGTGTTATACATATGAAATCAAAGTATCGTATTGTATTGTATTCTATCGTTTCAAGTAATAACAGATAGTACGTATTTAGGAACAAAGCGATGGAAAATTTAAAGCTCGATCAACGTTTCAACTCGTAGCTGTTTGAGAAATAATTTTCTCAAATTCGTCGTATACTTGTATATATCACGATTTATGTCGTTTCGAACGTCTACCGCAACGCTTTACTCGTAACCGAGTTTTATCGTTAACTTAGGAATACATAGGTGGAAACCAAACTTTGGTCAAACGGGTGCCATATCGTAGACAGCGACGCTGAAATGATTATGTACGTTGGAAAGAAAATACGGTACGAGTAGATTCCGCGAGTGGTAACGAGTGAGAAAAATGACGAAGAGAAAAAGCAGAGGAGAAAGAAGGAAGGAGATAGAAAGAGCAAAGAAGGCACGAGTTCTCAGCGAAATTAAAGCTTAATGCTTCTAACGAATACCGCGACCGACGGGGATATAAATCCAGTACGGGCGGAGAATTTGAGAGGGTCGAACGGTAAGAAGGCGGAGAGATGAAATAGGGTAGGAAGGATAACGAGGCAGCGAAAGCCAAGCGAGAGAAGGAGGAGGGGAACGAACGTCGAACGAAAACGAAAATACTCGACGAACGAGAAAGAAGTGCGTTTAATTAAACCGACAAATAAGTGCGGCTCTGGCATTACCGGCCGTCGCTTCCACGTTTTCTGCAGCCGTTGCTGCTTTGTGTTTGCGGATCCTTCGCGCTCCGTGGGAAAAAAGCGAACGTCGAATATAAGTTCGATGGCAACGCTTCAACCTACGTTTCAATTTGAATACTCGGCCACGCGAATATCGCCGATCGCCGTGCCATCTAATTAAATTTTCGATTAAGCACGCGATCGTAACGCAACGTCGTAGTTATCTGCCATTGGTTCCGGTGAGGGCGGCGGACGTACGTACGTACGAGGCCGAGGAAACGGATGTGTAGCGTACAGTCGGCGGAAGTACCAAGGAGCGGGATGTGGCAGCAGGGTTACCAAAGATACGTACGTTAAGTAAAGGCGATAGTCCTGGAAACGTAGCGCGACTCTTTGACGACTAATTCTCCATACAATTATTGTAAAAGTTTCGTTCGCTGGCCGAGAGCACGGATGTTTATCTCTTTATACTCGGAATACGTAGTACGCTTTTAGCAGGTTGTACGTGTATGTAGGTATCGGTTGATGGGACTTTTGCATCTAGTATTCCAACAGTGTGGCTAGAAATAAAACAGTTTTCACGCTCTTTTACGTTGTATTATTTAAAAGTTACACGTGTACATTTTTATTTTCCTTTTATTCGTATAGTTTTATTTGTATCTCATCGTAACGTAAATAATCTATACGAATTGTTAGTTACCGATCTTCAAATTTCATTGAGAAATTATAATCGATTACGATCTTCTTTCTCAAGTGGATAGAATTTCAAGCGTAAAGAGTTAAATATTCTCGAAGGAGAAATTTTAACAAATATTAACAAGTACCGATAATGCAATGTGATTCCTGTATTGTACAAAATAACACCGTGAAATACGGTTATCGATAGAATATTTATTTAGTGGAATATTCCTCGTTCATCAGAGAAACGTATTTCGTTATTTATAATAGATGGGAAAAGCATATTCGAAATAACAGAAAATGCGATTTCATTCGCGTTTCCTTTTTGCACGTTTAAAGCGGTTTCTACGCGATACTGAATTTGAGACAAACAGGCAACTCGAAGAGATTGGAAAAGATCAGTTCGGAACTCGGACTATTTCGGTTCAAAGGCATACGTATGTATATCTAAAACTTAAAAGTCTAGAAAAGACGCTAAGATCAAGTTCTAAGAAATCCGTAAAATGCCATCAAACCACGTTTCTGACCGTTTCATAGATCGCTAAACGTATACGTATATACGTGTACCGAAAAAGCAAAGGATTCAAATAAAAATTGTTTTCAATTTTCAATAGCATCTTTCAACTTTATTTGCAAATCGTGCGAAATTATTATTACATATACTATCGAGTTATTTGATCATTTAGAAACTCCATTATTTCGCAGTAAATTACATACTTTGTTATATGGTCGATGTTTGAATTTTTCGTCGTAGTCAATTTTACTTGAAGAAGAAAATGTGTTATTGACAAAAAAAAGGGGACGCCTCTTTTATTGAAAAATTGCAGTAGATGTATTCTTCTCTGTTTTGTAAAAACTAAGGTAACGAGAAAAATACACGAACCTAAATCTCTAGAAAACGACTTAATAAGAAAACACGCTTCGGAATAATAAATGCGCCATATTTATTACATAATGTTTCTTTTAAGCTAAAAAATTCTTACTAATATATCACGTTGAAGCATCATATTTTCTTCGAGTCCTTTAAATAAACGGCGATGCAAAAGAACGAAACAGATCGATAATTTGGTATGGATGAAGATGCATTTCTCACTCGAACATTCTCCCTAGAGAGACATTAATTTTTGAAAGGCTGGCAATAATGTTTGAAACGACGCAGAACGTTTTGCATTGATCGATGAACAGTCGCATCTCCTTCGTGTCCCGTACGTACAACACGATACGTCGGAAGGAAGCCAAAGTAATCGCAACCGCAAGATAATCTTCTCCATTTCTTACCTTCGCGTTCCCTTACCGAGCGTCGCGGTAGAAAACTGCGTTATATTGCGTTTCTGCATGCATACTGTGTTTCGTGACGATTCATTCTGCGTGCTCCTAACAACAACAACTTCTTGTTCGTTCCGAGTAAGTACGTATCTCGATGCGAGAAATTTCGTATCCTATTTCTTTTCTTCCTTTCTACTTTTACTTTCGCTGTTACAAATATATTTTGTCTTATCGATACATTTTACGTATATTACTCGGATTTTGTATATTTTGTGTCTTATTATATTTTTTAGAAAAGTATGAGCTGTTATTGTTCCTTGTATATTCGAAGAAAGTGACACAATCAAATTATTCATTACAATAACGATATAGTAAAACCGGCAGCGATTAATAATTCAGTCTCGTATTATTTTATCGAAATCTTTTATTTTGTTATCGTTAATCGTTCAATCTGATCATAGATTCTTTCGATTCTAATATACAAAAACGTATATAACGTTGAAAATCGCCACGTGCGATTAAATAGTTAAAATATCTATTTTCACAGATACTCATAGATGAAATCCTTCTATCGGATTCCTTTCTCCCTCACCTTGACGTCTACGATCCACCATTCTTCCCTCGAACAGCTATTCTATTACGTTGATAATGAGATTTCAAAGCTATCAATTGCCATTATAATCCACCGCCAATATCCTCCCTATATCGCCCAAATAACTAAATAAGTAACTTCCTCCGTGCTTAATCGTAGCATTAAATATTTGCGATCGACGGTTGAGAATTTATTATGTGAAATTCATATCAATCGATGGCTATGAAATACACTTTTTTTTGATATTTATACGTTGTATGGTAATTTATCTCGCGATGTTTTACAGACCGATGACTACAGGCAATTTTCAATTTTAACAGATAAATTTAGAAGGTGCATAGATGACAGACACGTTTCAAATAAATAAAAATTCATTCATTTTTATCTCTGATGAAAGCAGCGTCGAACTCGGTTGAAAAAATAACAATTCGTAACAATTTGTTACGTTCCGTAGCTTAAAATTGTCGTAGCTGAGATTGCAATTTCTTTGCGATATTAAGCCATTCGTCTTTGCATATTAAGCGATTTTACATTTTTTCAAACGTATCTAATCACCTGCTTGTATACCGTTTTTTTGCTATTATCTTTTTATTACACTTCTATTTATAAGTATTAATACATCTACATAAAATGCGGCAAATCTGAGGAACGATTGGGAAATTATTAAAATCTTTGAAAATTATCGTTTGATTTGGAACCTATAGAGATCGTAGTTATCTTAGTTGTCTTATCTTCCTGTATAACAACGTTCTATCTATATCGCCTTCACAAATTATGATACCAGTGTTCCTTTTTTTTATTATATTTATTCCTATCTAATTCCAGATCTTGATTCCGAGTTATGCATCTTAAGAGAGAAGATTAAATGCGCGATCGATCGTGTTCCCTTTTTCTGATCCTCGCAAGCGGTTTTTACAAATTTTTGCACTTAGTTATCTTAGTTTTATCTTACTTTCAAAATATCGATTATAAAACACTTAGCTGATTGAATGCCGAATAAGAACAAAGTATCCAATATCGAAAATCACTCGACACGCACGCACCGAGATAAAAATACACAGCCTATTGTAATATTAATTTATACATAAGCGATACACGCTCTTGCACTTGAAAGGTAACTTTTGTCACCATCGATGAATTTATACTGGTGCTAAAATGTTACAGTATCGTTTAAATATTGAAGCGAAAGCATAAACACTTACAATATTCATCAAAGCATTGTACCTAGCTTAGTTTGGTATGGAACGAATGAATATTCAAGGAAATCACGAAGCTGGTTAACGTCACCTTGTATGACACAATAGCCCGCAAGCAATCCCGTGTGCATGACTTTTGCGCTATGCATTGCATCTCTGAAAGCCGTAAACTGATCCACCTCGTACTCGCCGATGTTTATTAGTTTTATGTTTACCATTATCCGATGAAAAGTGGATAGTCGCGACGACGCTTTGTATTTCCGGCAGATTTCTCTCGGTCGTAAATATGCCAACTTGAAAACCAATTTCTTTATTCATCTTTGAAAGCTACGAAATTTAATTAAATTCAATTAAACGATTTAATTTTTATAGGGAAGATCAGATTGAAATTTCCCACGATCCGCTTCCCGTCTTTGTTTTTTCTGTTTAATATAAAATTTATTAACAGGTGTCTTTTATCTACGATCAAGTAAGAAAAGCGAAGCGTAAAAAGATGTAAAATTCTGTTTCTTTGAATCTGTTGGATCATTTTTGCTTTTCATAAATTGAAACAGAGAAATCGTTCGTGGGATTGCAACGGGTTCGTTTGAAACGACGCGTTGCTTGTTCCAGAACTGATATCGTTCCAGCCGGATCGAAAAGTTTCGTAATCTACAACAATGAACATTTGAAAGAAGCAAAAACAGATATATAGCGCTCGTTTTTATTTTTTAAATAAACCATTATACGCCATCTCGCATATGTTTATCTTTCAATTCGTTCGTTCGTTAATTTACCGCAAGCGATCTTTTCTCAACGATCGATCAGCAAATAAAAAAATTTTACGTTGTATTTCACCAATGTACAGATATACGTACATACGTATGTGTGGGATTTCTAGGAAACTATGTAACATTTTTTTGTTTTGATGGAACAATTGTTTTAATAAAAGATATATGCTAGAAAATATATCGCTTGCTAAAATGAAGTTCGTTCTAGGATCTTTTCAATTAACTCTTTTCATCGATCAAACCGTCCAAGTTAACAGACCTTTCCCCAGCGTGCTTAAGCGATTATCTGAATTCAATTGTTGAAATAACATAGATAAATACCTTGACTCGTACAAGGCGTAATATATCTACTATTTTCTTTAAAAAAAAAGCACATTTACATTTTACGTAGCTCGATATTTTATTGTTGTTAAATTGTAGTGAAAATTAATGCATTAAGCTGAACATAGCTATCACGATTATTCTAAAGATATAATGGTCACGCGTGAAATTATTTTTCGTTTCTACTAAAATCATATATCGTAAATGATATTATTTTACTTTACGTTAGTTTATACTAATTTACAAATCTTGACTCGATACAACTGCGAAAATTTGGCAGTTAAATTGGCTGGAAATAATACATAAAGCTTTAACCGGAAACTGATATTATGGAAGAGAGCAAATGTATACGAATTATTTTTTTATTTTATAATCAATTGTATAATATAAAATTCGACGTTTAAACGATAAGATAATGTATTCAAGTTTTTATTATTCGTTTATCATCGGCCACCAATACTGACGTATATATGCTATCACACGCGCACAAGCTATAGGCATGTTTCTCTGTGTGTATAGGAAAGATCGTTCAAAATATCGAATTCTATAACATACGCAAAAATTATCGAATCCGTGGATACAATGTTTCTACAGTTTCACCATTTATTTTTCTTGTTCAAATTTTTTCAGAATTCTTTGCTCGCCGGTCTAAGCTCCGAGCTTTTGACTGTAGAAAAAACACTGAATCTGATCTAAAAATTCTCATCAGACGCCTTCTTGTATAGGAAATTTCTCCAATTTTCAAACTATCGTCAGAGGGTGAATTTGTGTCGTAAGAGTACTATAAGAGTATTATGGGGAGGGGGGTCTATATAATATTCATTTAATCTTTACAATCACGTACGAATATTTAATTCCATCTTCTCGTAAAAAAACATCTTACAAGAATATTTTCAAAGAAATTTATACCTGGCTTACGTTTTCCTCGTGCCCAAAACTTGTTTAGTTTCATTGCTAATTTAAATTTAAATTAGTCTAGAAAGCATATACATACGTGGTATAAATTCCTACGACATATATCTTATAAAGAATTAGCTTTTCTTTATTCATGTATCGTTATTTAGGATTAAATCTTCGCAATATTAAAAGTGTCATTAGATATTCGTTAAACGCTATATTTCAAGATGCAAATATTTTACCCGTTATCTTATTATATCGAACAAACAAAATTTGTTCGAATTTTGTACATCAACTTTGAGCAGACGATCTTGGAAAGTTAAAATGACATTTTACTACCAACAACGCTATATATTTATTAGAATTTATTGATCTATTCTTGATTATTGGACAGCGAATCTTTGTACGTTTTCTGATAGTTAAATTTACGTTAGCATCGTTTAGGTCTTCCATCATCGTTAGCATCAGTTAGGACACTGAGATTCCATGAAATTTTGTCGATGGTTACGCAATAAATTTCGCGAAAGCCTACGATAGCTCGGTCTTCTTCGCTGACTTAAATTGTTTTATTTCAGCAAACTGGGAAACAAGTATATAGCAGTGCTTCCTGGAAAATTCTTAATATAATGGAAGGCCATATTTTACAAGTACGATACGAGATAATACTTTGTATACAACGTAGGTGTAATAACCTGTCAACTACTGGGAGGATGGTACAAAGTATAACGTTCAACATAGCAGGTGCAGGACGAGCTGCCTTATAGCTCTTTAACAGTAATGCTCAACGCACGTATTATAACGTCTCAAAACTTTATGGCCTTACGTTTCAAATTTTTTCCATGCGCTTTTTCCGGTACCTCGCCGTTGTTATTTTCACACTTATTTTCCCGATTATTCGTCAGAAACTAACTTGTTCGCGTTTCTACGTCCAAGCTTTAGAAATCATAACTTTATTCATTTCGTTATAACGTTTGAACTACCTATAATTATACGTGACTCGATTGTTCGTTTATTTGTCCTATATTAAAATGTATATTCGGCCCTTATGACAATTGTTCTACATTCTCATTTCAAATCATTTATTTTCCTGGCAAATAATTTTTAAATTCGTTCGGATGATTTTCCTTTCTGCGACTATTTTGCGAATATTGCTTTTCCACTTTCAAGTCGCAGACTAAAAAACTATAATTATTTATAAATCCCAATTACAAGCGATTAACTCACCGTTTGTATCGTTTTCATAAATTTACATACATCGTATATCAACACATTACGAATTTACAGCATCGTTAACGATACTCGATTCGTATAAACAAGCGATAGCAGTACCTTGGTTTATACCGTATTAATCGAAGTTCGAAGCGTTTAGTGTCGTACCCTTTCGTTGTATTTCAGAGACGACGTTACCGAACAGCTAGGAATAAATATGCCGTATCGTTCTATAATCTGAATGCTGTTTTTAAACGCGACGATTGACGTTAAATCGTAATATAGAGCGACAGTCGAACGACGGAATTCAAAGTAGGATGGAACATTATCCGTCATATTGAAAATCGTACAGTGGCATATTATCTTCGAAATCAGATTGATTTCTTAGTTGGAATAAAATCTGTTGGAAGAAATGGCATGCAATTTTATGTAATTGATTTGGATTATATCCGATTATAGAATTTGATAAGTGCCACTTTATACGTTATCGAACAGTGTTCTACATCCATGATACCATCTATCGTTCGTACAATTATATCGCTAGGAAATATTACGTAATTGCGAGGCTGTGAGTCAGCCAAGAACGGAATACATCTATAAATATTTTATAAAATCCGCAACAAAAATATTTTTTGAAAACTGTACTCAAGCCATTGTGTATATGTATGTATGTTGATGACAAAATTATAGATTCTAAAGAAACAGTGGTTTCATGCCAACTGACATGCCAACTTCTTAACGATCCAATTTATACGTAACGTAACGTTTCTATACGTAGAAGAATATACGGTAAAGAGGAAAAATGTGAAATCACTTATTATAACACGATACCGTCGCTTTTCTATAACTCGAGACGCAATCGTTGATGCGAAATTTTAGCAATTTGCGCTTATCGATTTTGAAAGCGTTCGTATTTTCACTCCTTTCGTTTTTCGCCTCTCCTTACCTCGCACAGGCACCAGAACGATGGCAAGGTCTAAAAGTTTCTACAACCATGTAACAACATCCTTTTTCTAACAGAACTGTCATAGATTTATCGCAAGTTTCTTTGACTTTTGCTGTCAGTGCTCTAAGAAAATACGATTTCTGGTGTTTTAACTTTATTTCGTTATCGGACGCCTGCAATTCTGTTTCTGTATTAATCTTCAAACGTGTTTATTAACGGAGACAAATTTTCGATTTGCCGTTTAATATCGAAAGCGACTTCTTAAACGTCAACGCCATTTCTATGGCTACTCTATCGATTGTTTAATTTCTTTATCGTTTTCCTTTATGTAAAAAATGTCAAAAATAGGGATCTAACGTTTTCGCTATACATATATCGATTAATAAACCGTTCGATCATTAAATAGACCGAAGCCGTGCGTTTATCAAATAGAATACATAAAATATCAGCTGCATAAATTTTCTCAAAGAAATCGAACGGTACAACAAATGCCTCCGCTATCGAACCATGACAGTAACTGTTTCTTATCTAGCAATGTGCGATCGATACAAGAAATTCCTCGACATTCTAAATATATTTCTTTCGTACCCGGATCTCGAAGCTTTCTGTCAAAAAGCCATGGATACCGATGAAAATATGGCACTTTCAATTTCTCCGATAACTTTGTAAGACGAAGGAAATGGCGTTCTCATAAGTCAAGGATAGCTACTCTTTTAACATTGCCGGTAGATCGTTGGAAAGCAGTCGTTTCGCTTGGAATTTCTTCCCTTCCTGGACGCGTCGTATCTCGTTTCGTCCACCACTTTTATTCCATTACATTGCCGCGAACCTGCACAGGTCACTCGTCGCTTCGAAACACAACCGTCAGGTGTACGCCAATACCAACACCGACTGCGTCAACAAAACAGACACTAACGTCACTAATGATGCTAACCGAGCCAACACCGATGGAATAAGGAACACGAACGGCCAGCGAGACCGATGAAGATGTGTTGCTGAAAGCCCAGGGGTCGTTCCGGCGCACGTTTTATTACTCTACGTGGCTCTGTGTCTTTTCTTCCCGTTGACGCAGCTATCCCCATATCGCTACTTACCTTACCTATCGCGCTATTTCTTTCTTTCTTTCTTTCTTTTTTTTTTTTTCGCGTTTATGTATCGTTTAATGTCCACCGATAAACGATGCTTTCACGTACATCGCTCGGATATTTCAAAACTATTATTATTTTAGAGAGCGAGCTTTTTCACTTTTTATAGTCTGCTATTTGCTGGTCTAGAGGATCTCTTTTCTTTGTTTCTTATCGCGTTACAACTCCGTCTATACGAATTCCATTCATTTGGACGAAATGTTAGCTAGTAATTAATTAACAGAATTAAACGAATTCCTGTCAACCGAGTTCATTTATCCGAACTATTATAAACGAAGAATCATAGGTAATTAGAAAAAATTGGTGTTCAAAGTTCTACTGTATACGCTATTTAAACAAGGCTTACGAAATATAGATGTAATTTATATATACTCTCATACGACCAAATGTCATTTAATATCTAACCAAGTTGCAATTAATCTCGGCTAAGCCGGTTGTTTAATTTGAAGATGCGATTTATCTAAACGTAAGCTGAAAATCTAAAAAATATTAATGAAATTCGGTTACTGTCTGGTTCAAGATTTGATTAGTTAAAATGCGATTCGTCCAACTTTCGAAGTAAATTCCAGAGTAAAAGAAGCCAACTAAACTTCATAATTATACCATCAATTCTTTAATGAAGGCATTTTTCCTGTGTCATTGAAAGAAATCAACATATTTTTAGGTCCTATTCTTACGAGACTCACGCTATACGTACATACGATCGTTTAACGTTCATTATTTCCTCATATTTCGCAATTTGATTTACGCGAAAATCGAATTGGTTAGAATTTGAAAGATGGCTGTTGGCGAGATTAAAAGGCAAAACTAGTTAGGAAGATTCTACGCGAAGCATCTGTGATATAGACGTTCACTGATGTATTTGCCACGTAAACAATAATTACCGCATGCAATTAAGAGGATCCTTACTACGCGAAGAGGATGTAGGTGATGGGGTTGGTGATAGTCTGGCAACTTCTCGTTCCATATACAGCGGCGAGGCATCGAAACGGAACGACTGACAGCGCGTGTCGACACGGCAGATGAAGAGATTTCGACTTGGTTACACTCGATCTTGTTACTCTGTGTCAGAGCTGTGAGCTTTCCGGAAAATTTGAGTTAGCCTCGTTACTTAGCGAACGAATTTCAGTCTGTCGGCATTTTCTCTATAATCAGCATACGAGTATAGCAGCCGTGTCATTGAAAAATTAACGCGCTGTTGGATAAATTATGAACGAATACGATAAAAAATTCATATGCCAGATACTTGTCCGACGCAAACGTTTAAGAACTTTATATCTGACACGAAAGTCGGAGAATTTTTAATGCGATTCAGAAATGGAATGATTTCCAATAAGATATACGAAGATTAATAGAACGAGTAGAAAATTTTCAAGTAGATTCATCTATCGATCTTATATCTTATATCCTATATCTTATATCTTTGTAAGTGGTATAGCTGAATAATTGGCGTTATCCGCGTATAAGCTTCAAATATTTTTAATATTTTTAATATCTTTAATAATTACAGTCGCAAGATTTCATAGACAATTTAAGGAATTGAAGTATCATTGTACAGAAATGTTCTGCTAATTTTCAAGTAATTATTTGCTCTATTTTAATAATAAAAGCTCCCTTTCAAAGCAAATGATCCGTATTAAGCGACACAAAGCATTTGTGCTTTTGCCGTAGAAATTAATAAATACACGAGTACATCGTTCGTTTCGTCGATCGAAGCTTGCAACTATATAATATTTATATGTTCTAGCAGACGTTTGTTTCTTTCTTAGCGAAAGTAATAGTATCATCCTGATCTTGCCAATAATTACTGCACATTCAATGATCGATAGTAAGTTATTAGAGATTCTAATTTTTAAAATTACGTTATAGATTCTTCGGTTTTTACATTTTCGTCTCTTTTTTTCTGAAATGTGCTACGTCTTACAAGATTTTCCTCTTACTACTAGTTCCCACTCTGCTGTATCGATCATGTAATATCTACCTAGGCATGCACGTATATACATATACCATATCCCTATTCCATTACCTATTTCTGCAAGACCAAAATTCCACCGCATAATCTCGCCTAGTTCTCAAGTCAAAATTACGTATACATATAACTAGACATTGATTTTTATCATACTTTAAATTTTGTCCTCAGTGACATTATTTTCTTATCGTGTTTTCACATTTATACGTGTATATTTGTGTCTAGCGTTTGTTCAGTCTGGAATTAAATACTGTTTGCGTATACAATAAAGTCTTTGCCTCTATTTATTTTATCCGAGCAATTCGGTCTTAACATTTATCTTGCCAAATACAAAATGCAAATCAATACCCGCATAAACGCAAAAATAGAACGAATGAAATCTTCTGTATTGAAATAATATTAACGACAACACGAATGAACCGAATCTGACAGATAGTACGCAACTGTGAGATCAAAATTCATAAATACAGTTCACGATTTCGTGATTTCGCAACTCCGTATTTTTCAAAACATCACGAAACTAGCAAAACGACGATCTATATCCTTCTAATTTCACGTGCCTCGTGCTTTATCGCGCTTGTATTACAAATATACATCTACTTCGGTTAAAAAAAACGACTGACACGCCACGAATATCAAAACTCATCGATTAATGCCCTATTTACGATTTCTTTGTCTTTCGTACGATAGAATTTTAAAAATTCCAATCGAAATATCTTTTTCGAACGCAAGTTATGCTTTTCGTAATACCAAGAATTAATGCTTTCCAGCTAAAATATAGTATCGCTAAAATTAACTCGCGATTAATTCAACTGAAAACTATAATAGTCACTCACCGATACATATAGCGTCAGTTTTCAGAGCTAAAAATTTTTGTCACGTCTCCCTTCCCAAAATCGCTTCGTGTATCACTCTGAAAGAGAGAAAAGAGGGGCGAAGAGGGGGGGCTGGCCTTGGGGAAAGCGGAAGAAGAGTGGTAAAAGAGAAAAGAATTCTATCGGTTGCGACGAAATTGAATGCGATCGATGGAAAATCGCCGTCCAGAGAAATATTGCTCGATTAACCGTTAATGATTTCGGTTTCACGCAGAAGCCACCCTCGAATAGGTGCTTCGGTCGTGAACTTTAACTGCACCGCGTCGTCCCTTAAGCTGTAAAAGGTGCATCGGCCGGAAAGGAATTCGTGGAAGAAGCGATTTCCCTTGATATGAAAATCGTTCGACCGAGCCGGATTTGCTAGCGAGGAACGTACAACGTATTGTACGAATGTGCGCTGAAGAAACGCGGGAGTACATAACGTGTCACGTGTAGCGTTCCGCGTGTTCGGTCTGCTCACGTACTTAACGGCAGAAAGAAATCCTGTGGCTATGTATGCCCGACGATTGCCAAAAGGATCGGGGCAAAACGCACTCAAATCGATTTAATTCTATCCCGCAAGATTTTATACGAATTCCTTGTGTCATATAGCCGAGGGATGAAAGGGACAATGTTAACAATCGAACGAATTTCTATAGTTATTCGGATTGAGAAATTCTTTTAAATCAGGGACTAATGGATAATTTGTGCGAGGGAATTTGTAAGGGAGAAATGATAAAGAAGCGTTACCTCTATGGTTGTAAACAACTGAAATACAAATTATTACGATGATTTTACTCACCTAATTACTATTCGTCGTTCTCGTTTTGTTTGCAGGATGTTTCGATATAATCTGTGAATCCAATGTAATTAATAAAAAAATGATACAGAAGATTATTTTCTCAGATTATTTCTCAGATTAGTGTTATACGCATATGTACGTATGTAGGTATATTTGAAGGGCTGAGAATCATAATGTTGTTATCAATCAGTTCGCTGTTCCGTTTCATGAAATAACGCTTTGCGTTTATTGTCATAAAAGATTCATTTGTTTAAACCACAAAAGTGTATTGCCACAGAGAAGAAAATTATAACTTAATCGATTGTGAAATTAAAGGAATAATGTTTTTAACGATTCAAAATCTTGACTTACAGCATTCTGCTTCTGAATATCATCTTATCTCGAAAAATGTCGAAAATCGTATTACACGTGTGTATGATGTATCATAATCTTGTAAAATTCCCCAAGAATTACATCATACGTACACATATTCTCTTATCTCTTGTTTAAAAATTATCGTCCATATGATGCGTACCTGTGTGTTTACATTATACGTGTACGTATGTACATCGGATAGTAAATAATTTAGAAAACATAGGCGGTGTGAAAAAGGAAATTGAGGCCGCGGTTTATGCATCAAATGTCTATTTTCTAACGCTTTTCGAGTCGGATCGCTGAACTTGAAAAGGGCCCGCTGTCACGAACCAGGTGACAGCGCCTTGAAAACCCAAGTGGCCAAAATAAATAGACCGACAAGGGCCGGGAAACGTGAGGTCGTTTCTGGTGCATGAAAGTGTAAACCCAGGTAACAAAGTGTGTCTCGGCACGAAATGCAATCTGTTACAAGTATCACATGCTGTTTCTTTGCCAACACATCCTGCCAGCAATAAACGAGAAACGCGGTGACAAGTGAATATCGTTTATACGCGTGTTCTTCCGCATTAGACGCGATATCACAGATAATCGATCGACTCCAGGTTTCATCCTATTATTTTATCCGACGTTACGCTAGTTTTCTCGGATTCTTCGTATTCCCCGTTCAGAATTAGCAAATCTCGACCCGCGCGCACGTTACGATTGTATTTTGCTTACGGATTTTGCGTCTCTGTTTTCCCATGGAAATAGAGAGCTTTATATTTTTTCCCAACGTCCGTTAGATTTTTTTTAGCTTTGTTCGCGTGCACTGCGTTTGGATAGAATATCAATAGAACCATCGCAAAGTAGATAACCGATTGTTTTGAAACTTGACAAATAGAAAAATTTGAATTGCGATTTTATTTTTTACATGCGAATTGCTAAATGTTATATCGCGGAATAAAAAGTTGCAGATAAAACTATGTGTGTAGAATTCTTTCTATTTGAAAAATTTCATTTTGGATATCGCTATTCTAAAGCATCTTTTGTTCGTTGAATTTTCAACGATTCTGAAACTCGTCTTTCCTCGTTCCAATCGAATCGTAAAACATTAACAGAAATTATCCAACAATTGAGAATCACGAGGAATTTTTCGATCGAATTAGTCTTTCGTCGTTTGCTGTTTTTAACAATCGGAATTTATTAGTATAAAAATTCGAATCGCATTCGTCTATTTGAGGGCCGTTAAATTTCGCCCCTGGAGCGGAATGGCGAATCGGTTAAACGTTTCACCAAATCGGAGAATATTATACAACACGAAAAACTAACGATCGAAAATTACGAGAAATTTTTTAAGGAACAAGCATTTTCTATCGTTTTCTGTTTTCAGCGATGCTCGATAAATTAATATTACGTTTCAAAATTTTGTTAAACTTCTCCAACTATAGCGCAACGACCGATCGATCGAAGATTTGAAATATCGTCGATTTAGAAAATTACAAAGCACATATTTGGTAGCGGCGTTAGCAGTGTTAGGGAATAATTGTGTCGCACACATGTTTCAGAGAGACAAACAAAGCTCTTTGTTTTCCCGTTTCTCTTTTCCAGGTACAACGAGTTTTCAACGAGTCACAATCGCACACACGAAACTCGTGCAATTAGTTTTTTACTTATCGTCGACAATGTTTCTCTTTCCGTACTCTAGAATATAGAACGCATTTCTGTAATTCACCTATTAGCCCGATGTATTTTTCCTTATCGTTCTCTTTACTTATCGTTCTTTTTACTTATCTAATGTATTCAACCTGCTAGTAATTGTACAAGTCGTATTTGAACTAATATATATCTGGCCTGTAACAGTACGTATAATGTTCCTTGAAATAAAACGAAATTCTCTCGTTGCTTATGGTTTAAGTAATTTTTTATCCTACCTAACATACCTATCCTGTCTCTTCTAATGTTAATTTTTGTTTTTAACGCGAAAAGCGAAATAACACGTAATTGAAATTTACGTAGCTTGAAAATAAAAAGGACGCGAAATATTATGGTAACAGTATTCTTTTCAACGGAATGTTTCTTCTCTGTTCAAAAATTAATATTTAACGTAACTATACCTAAAACGCGTCGAATAACAGATGAAATTTCGATACGTGAGTTTGCTTTCACCTACTATTTATACTTAGTACGAGGATCATCGAAGAAAATTTCTGATTTTTCATTAGTCTCGCTTCAAATAAAACGATGTTTAAAATATAACCATAATAGTCGCTCAATTTACTTTAATTTAAGGTATCTATTTTTGGTATTATCGTTGAATTTTTGTAAATTCGTATTTTGCTCGCATACCAGTTTCTAAAAATCGTTTTGGAGACCACAGTTTGGCCAGGTCTAGTCTACGGTAAACGGTTTGCCTCAAAGTGTTTCACTTAACCTAGTTACCACCTTTGAGTCCCTTCCGACACAGCGTTTCTTCGGAAGATTTTCCAATTTTTGAAACAACAGAAGGAAATTTTTAATTCCACGCGTTATCTCCTTCCGCGTTATTTTTCTCGATATTAGTTCTTTTCCCCTCGAAAGAGCGCAATTGGGTCGAGGACCCGTTAACCTTCGACTTAACTATTAAACTGGAATGGAAATACATTAATGGAATCTATGCCGAGATTTTCAAATACTTTCATAAAGAATCTAAGCTTAAACTATTTACGAGTTACAATTACCTCAATCTAATCGAAGATTCGTATTATATTTAAAATGAGAGTTAACGCCGTGTCGACTGCTCGATTATTAAGAGCGTTGTATTACTTTGTCAATCGTGTGTTTTACTTTCTTCGGTGAATTCGATCAGATTGTGAATCGCGTCGTTTCCGCTACTATCGTTAAACAGAAGTCGCAGTTTGTATTTGCTGCACGCTGCTACATCGATTAAACGTTGCGCGGATCGTTTGTAAACATAGAGACATAAAGATAGAGTACGCGTGTCATATGTTAAGCGAACATGAAAGAGCGAACGAAAAGAGAAAAAAAAACGTTGGTCCCAAGCCGATCTTACGCTTTCGTGTTTACCGTACGACTAAGGCATCCAGCGTTCTATATTAATCGAGATATAACGTATATTTATAACATTTGAAGCAGATATTTCAGCGTGTAAACGATTATGGTTGTTAAGCTGGTAAGCAAAAGTTTGGATATGGAACATGGTGATTGTAAAAATTTCACGAGCCTACCACGCTCATCCGTTGCTAGCCGCGTAACTCACGCCGATCGTTACCTTACGGTAACACGCACGTGTCCTGGGTTGTCTCGTTGACAACAAATCGAGCAGAGATTCTATTTTCATGTTTGGCTGTACGATCCGGCAAGCCATTCTCCGGACGGAACGAGTTTCGAATGAGTTACCGTTACGCGCATTAAGCCCACTACGAATAGGAGAGAGGCGGCTGGAGAACCGCCGGTGAAGAGAGAAGCCGGAGGGACGCGAGTTACTGGAAGCGAGCGTGAAGTGATTTCAGAGGGTCGAGATATTTCAGGCTGCAGGAACGGTGAAATAAAGCGGCCGCGTGTTGTGCTGTTCATGGCTCGTTATTATGCTATATGCCATGTCCTCGCAGCTACTAAGGTCCTTGTCGTAATGGAAATGTGAAGAGAGACGACGCGGTGCGGCGCGCAGCTCCCCGGCGAACTTACGAGCAAGGAAGATAAATGCGAGGATGAAAGGGACGCTGTTGTTGCGATACGGCCAACCAAACGAAGCTTTAAACGCTGTTCAAGCCACGTGACAACGAGACGTAACAGGGAATTTATCGAAGTACAGATTGAATAAAATCGAACGAGTTGAAACGGTTAACTGTATAAGTACCGTGCGAACAAAACACGATTGCAATTGAAAAAACATAATATCAAAAATGATAAACGACCAAAGTGTTGATATCAACGCAAATGTAGCTTTTTTTTATCTCTGGTGGAAAGCCTCTTCGCCTTTGGAATATCCAATATTTACCACAATAGTTTAGTTCTTCGACTATACGTATACGTTATTCAACCTTACGAGTCTCGAACGAAATTTATATACGCGATGGAAATTAGAGTATGCGTGAAACGACGTTATATCGATTTACGATCTATTAAAAGTATACTCCTACTACTAATGATATTTATATATCTATCGAGTACGCGATAACGTCGCAAATAAATTCAGAATGGAAGAACGAAAGCTCGACGACTGCTTTCCTTTTTGAAAGAAATATTATTTGCGAAGCGAGCGCGCGATATATCGTAGCTGTGTATGTACCAACGCGTGCAAAATGTATATAGATACCTTTCGAAATATCTTTTAAAGACCATTGAAACTTTAAAAGACTGGGTATTTTAGGGTGATTTGCCGAGGAAATCGGCCCGAGTGATTACGCAGTTTGCGCCTCTATCATTGCTAAGCGGAAAATGAAAAAGATGAGAATGGGCGAGTCGACTGGAGAATGCGTAACTTTGTCTCCATTATCGTTGCTCTGCCGCAGGGTTGGGCGAGGAAGTCCGAAGAAGAAAATACTCGGCAACTCGGGGATCGAGCCGTGCATATTTGCTAGCAGCTGGCATAAAGAGGCCGAGATACTGTCGTCATAAATAGGAATGTAAGCACCCACGGGACTAAGCAGACGAAATTCTTATTATTTTGCGGCATTATAAAGGGGAAGGAAGCGCGACGTCGACGTCGACGTCGGCACTCCGCTGATTTCTACCCATTCCCACGAAAATAATCTCGCGGAAGCACGCAAATCTGATTTTCTTGCATTCCCTTCCCTAAAATTTCCGAGCTTTCTCCTTATCTTCTCTTGGTTTATTTCGCTCGTTAACGCGAGATCCAACATATTTACCGATTCATACGAACGTCTATTAAACGTTTCGCAAGAATTTAGCCTGTCGTTTAGTTTCACGTTATTTTTTAACCTTATTAGAGCAATTGTAATTAGTTTTCTAACGTATAACTCCTGTAAACGAAATTTTTCAAATTTCAAATCAAACATAGATTTTATTTTACCAAGAAATTAATTTTTATCGTAGCGTTAAATATCGTTGTAGTAATATTTGGATATTTTATCGAGTGATTATGAAGTAATTATCGATAATACGAATATAAGTTAATTTCGTATAAATTAATTTAACTAATAAAAAACTGAAATTCTTTCCGTTAACTTTACTCCGTTAGCTTCTGTTATTTTTACTGTTAATCGTGAAAAATCGAATAGGAAACGTTTTATCAAATTATCAGTCCGTTAATGTTCGATTTTTTATTTTTAGATGTGAAGTAATTTATACGATTAGTTTTATTAATAATTCACCACACGTTCTTTTTCGCGCTAGGTATTAAATGAAACATTCATCGTCGCTTTTTTCTCTGCCTTTCGGTTCATGGAATCGATCAGTACGACCTCCGATTGGACCACTTAAAAATAATTTACCAAAAATTAATCCATGGACCTAGAGTACATTTCGAGATAAATCACCTTCGACCATAAATCTTTGCATATACTTTTGGCAAAAGGGGAAGTTTATTTTTATTTCATATCTGTTTCTCTCAATTTACATGGCAAAGTTCATTGCACCGAAGGGAAAGAAGAGAAAGAAGGGGAAGAACGGGCAAGAACGGGCAAGAACGGGCAAGAACGGGCAAGGACGGGCAAAAACGGGAAAGAACGAGCAAGAATGCGAAAGCCAATGGGATTGAATAAGTGACGAATATTTAACGTCGACCTTCGCTCGGTCGATTACTTTTCCCATTTACGGGCATTAATTGCTTCACTCGGAAGTACGTTTTCCAATTAAGCGAAAAGCCATTGACTAAACACAACCGGCAATGGAAATGTTTCTTACGCAATTAACGTTACGTGAACTGTTTGCGGAAACTTCCGAAAGAGTCTGAAGGGGTTAATAACATCTTGTTTCCGTGAAATCTGATGCTTTCTATTTCAGCTTGTGTATGTTAAGATGCGATTGCCGTGTACGTACCGTGAATCTTAGATTTTTAAAAATTCATCGACTTCTTTGTATACGTGTACGTATAGAAATATGTATAGGGACGTAAACACGGATGGAAAACGACATCTTCCGTAATTGCAAAGGGAACATCAACGTGTGTGCAAATTACGTAAATCTTTTCGTACGAACAAGCAACCGTTGATGACTTTGCAGAAGAGAACGACGAAGGGGAAGAAACGTCATTTGCAACGAACACGCTGCACCACTTTTATTCGATTAACGCTTTAAATGTAATACGAATTAGAAAACGAAATGCACGGTTCGAAAGTAACGTAAACGATTCATAGCATTGATGGCGTTTTAAATAGCACTTTTATTATCAGTTACTACCGTCGCCGTGTTCCGCTTCTTTTTCCCACGTCCAATAAACGTACAAGCGTTTCATTAATATTTCGTTCAGTGAGAATGAAAATTCTATAAAAAATGACAACTGGATTTTGCATCGTTTTGATCGTGAAAATTGACTTGAAGCGCTACTATTATTATAAACATAATCGATGTATGTTTTATCAAATTACAATTAAATTATATTGATATCGAGAATGTAAACTTCATTGCGCGATATTAAATCAAATATTCTTGTTCTAGAAATGAACGAACCGAGTAATTTTCAAAATAAAATTTGTTAAAATATTTAGTAAAAGTCGTTTATGTTAGATATTTTTGCTTTATATCTTTCATATCGCAAATTGCATGGCCAAACGTAATCGAAAATTAATTTTTGGAAATTCTTTGGTTTTAAATAAAGTGACGTGTAAAATTGAAATTTATTGTATAAAATATCGTATGTTTTGAACGAGATATCGTATCTTTAACAATAATTTTGCATATTTTGACACGTTAAAAGCTTTCATTGTTTCGCTCTGATATAGGCAAAAACGTTTCTCCCGTGAGATATACGAAGCTAGTTTATTACATTTTCTGCACTTTAACGAGAACACTTATTCACTTGTCAGTTAACAAAGTCCGTACATCACTGGCACCGAAAATATGTTAAATTACTTGACACACGTGACACGTAGCGGTAGTTCGTTCGAATCGATGCGGCCATATTCGCTATTTTATAGAAAACCACCGAGATCTCTTTGTTGAATTTATTGATACAGTAATATCCAATTTTCCGAATAAGAAATTGTTTACGAAACAAAATTTAATTGACATTGATATCTTTTTGTTAAATATCTGTGTATTAAATATTAACTAAAGACCGTGAGTACCTTTTTACACGGATGAAAAAGAACGTTTGGAACGTAAAACGATACAAGCGAAATGTTTATAACGCTCCCCCTACTTTCATACCACACGATGCGCCACTCAAAGCCATCGAATTTTATTAAATAAAATTTTCCTGTATTTCTCATCGTTTCAAGAGTATGACTTTGCCACGTTACGAGAAAGTATCTAGTATAGCGTTAAAGGTAATATCGCTAATATTTTTTACACTACTGTCCATACGTCATTGGAGGCTTCTTCTTAGCGCACCTAGGATATTGGTACTTATCAATTGTCCGTATTGTAAGGAAAATAGAGAAAAATCGTATTACGTTTGCAATATTTTATTACTATCCTATTTTATTGAACGTATGTTTCGTTGTATCGATCGACTCGTGGACGAAAATGTATGAAATTACTCGAGACATTGTTCTTGACAAATAGTTTTCTGGATCACCAGCAAACTCATAAAGTCTACTTTATTCTACGTGATTACTCGATGTTTACTCGTGTTCCATGCTCTACCTAATGGAAAAAGCAGAATTCCAAGTAGTCTCTATAAAGGAAATAACCTGATTGATAAAAATAAGTGAAAAGCAAGAAAAAGAGCGGATTTCCAACTACATGAACGTATTCTTTAGGGGATGCGATCTAAAACGACGCTGGCATCGGTAACCATTTCGAGACAGCCGATCTATCAAACCGGCCTAGATCGAGACTTTTAATACGCTCGAATTTCCCGCGAGAGTTACCCCCCGCAAGCAGCTTGGATGGATAGGCACGTACAATGGAATTATGGTTCCCCTATGTTCCCATTACTATGCCATCTACGTTATGCGTTCTATGGTTGTGGTTGCTCTCCTTTCGATGCCCTTAACGACGCCCTTCGCTGTTTTATGCCCTTGGCAAATAATCTCCGTGTAACTGGCCGTGTATCCGCCTAGGGAGCGAATGACCTTTGATCGACGATATTTCCTCCTAATGCACGATACCAATGAATCGCGTAGGGCGTACTCGGCTTTACAGCCCATTTTGTTGGCATTATTCCGAATCCTTATTAACTTCGTATTAACTTCATAGTGTTCGCTTTGTACAGGCATTTCGATTGATTTCAAGAAAATTCGATTTAAAGAAAAATTTCAACACCATTGGTCATTACTGTATGTCAACTAAAAATTTTCACCATCATTGAATTAACGAAAAAAGAGTTAAGAAAAGGAAATTGATGTCAATTTGATCCTTGCCAATGTAAATGTGATACTTTATCCTTAGCAAAAAGAAGAAAACGCGTAAAAGAATAGGGGATTTTCAAGTAGAAACATTATGATATCTAAGGGCGTCCTGCGATCGTCGCTACAATATACCTACCGTTGAAATTTCAAGCTTGATCAATTTCTCAACTAAGATATGTACCGTCAATGCGATATTTATTGATAAACGTGTGGTTGGTTTAGCTAGATCCTTGATCGCACGTAATCAGGAATATCGGTCGATTTTGATCTAGGTAGATATTTGGAAGAAAATACGTCAATTTTATAGTAGTTATATTTAATTAATCGACTCGAATGTTCCTCGTAACTAAAGTTCGAGTATCGAATAAAAACATTTAAACGATATTTAAACTGGATATACTCAAGCTGAAACGCGATGTAGCGAAATGTATTATTGACGAGTTTATAATTAAAACATATATAGTCTTAGGTTTAAACTAAATCTAACCGTAATATGATTGATGCCACAAAAATCGTTAATATCATACCGTGGAACGTAATTTGCAAATTGTACAACTAGGTTGTAGACGCACGGCCTGATATTTGTGTTTCCATGAAATTCTAATGAAGGCTTTAAGATTAATTGACGGAAGAACATGACAGACTGTCCTATTTCATATTCTCTGGAAACAATCCAGCAGTAAGTTTAGAACGGGTAGTCGCATTACCTTTATGAAAGCTTATTGCATCTTTGACCATTCTATTTTGACCGAAGGTTGCTCACTGATTTTTTGCATTATATTTCACGTCTGTCGCATGCTCGCATAGATCGACGACAACGATCGATTTTCAAGCAGTACTTAACTGAAAAGCTTTGCATGTTTAGGTAGGTATCGAATGGCAAACTAACCGAGCAGCGATGACCGGGTTATTTCTGATCCATATATTTTCTCCATTACATTCATGACGTACCTTTGTCGGATCGCGTATATAATTTTATTTTTTTCAGTAATTTCACCTCGCATAAATGAGGATAGCATATCGTAATTTTGATTTCTTTTTTCACGCGATTCGAGGCGATCCGAACGGCCACGAGGAAATTATTTCGTAGTACGTCGAATATTACACCTATATCGTCGAACGAATTATAAGTTATAATTATAGCATAGATATCAGAAAATGGTAGACATAAAGTCGAACTCGACACATTTTTTTGTTTTTCTTTTTCTTATTTTGCTAAAGAAAACCTTGTGGGTGTCAAGTAACCAGTCATAACCAGATGAAGATTCTGCGTAAATCGAACAGAATTTCTGCACCAAAATTGGAAACCTCGCGGTCCAATTTTATCTTCGTCGTGTTTATTTCCTTTATGGAAGAAATTCTGGATGATCTTATATTTACTCGATAAATATTTTAAATAAAAAGTTTTAACACGATCTTACACGAAACCCCTTAAATATCGAGTAACGATTGCAAGAGACCATATTCGACAACATATTCGACTAATATACAAGTTAAGCGAACACTAAACTATTTCATAAGATGAGCGGCTTTGTTCTTAAAATTCAGGTACACGCAAGTAAGATTTTGCAGTTGTTTTCGTACTACATTTCCTTGGATAATAGATGTTAGAGCCTTATTCTCCGGACGATTGTGGTAGCAGGTTAATTGTTAAATAACCCATTTTGTATAAAAATTTTCCAGCTAAATACCTATTTAGTTTTTAGTGGAAAATATAATTAGTTTGCCGAAAAATGCGACGAACACGTAGCTTATCAGAATGAGAATGTCGGGTGGCTAATAACAAGTATCGATATATCAGTAATTTCTGGTAATTTTGATCTATATTTTATTCTAATTGTTGCTTTAGCGAAACGTTAATCCTTCGACTTTTCTTATTTTTTAGATCCAAATTTCAAGGAACCAATTACCAACGTAACTGCACCGGTTGGAAGGGAAGCAATTTTATCTTGCGTGGTTCAAGATTTAGCAGAATACAAAGTGAGTCTCCGAATACAATTGATTCTACGTATTCTTATATTACTTTATAACGAATTTTTACTAAACAAGACAATCGTTTTGAAGATTGTTTTAAGAAATTTATCAAACTTATTCTCTAGCGTATCGTAATGTTAATTATTAAAGTGTCGTCGATGACGAAATTTTTTTTTTTTTTTTAAGCTAGCACATTCAGAACAATATCGATTATCGACAGAAAGGAAATTTACTTAATTTTCTATAACATAACGTTACAACTTTTCCATCTTTTGAATTTGATAGCAAATCGATACTAAAATTTAGTAAAATTTACTAGAATTTGTTCAGAATGCTGCTTTGTTTCTCGTTGCATGCACGCACATCTTATGGCAAGCTTGGACGAACGACTCACGAATAAGTACGGAAAAAATTACCGTGAAATTTCTGGTTGGCCGTTTTGTCTCCGCGTATGTCCTTCGAGATAACGGATATCTAAATTGCTTTAAGTTACCTTAAATGGCAGCATAGTTTCGGCGCTGATAATGCCTTTTATCAACCAAATGCCGCTTGAAAAATTGTCAACGAGGCTAAAAACTGTCACTACGTTCTTGGTCAAGACGTACCTAACTAGCTTGACAACCATTAATTTAACAATAAAAAAAAGTCTAATTTTTTTCACATTTCTTTCTTCATTTTGGTAATGATCATCGATCCATGGTTCTTTTAGATAATAAAAGAAACTTTAGCCGTTCGATGAATTTCGATCGACTACTTAGGAAAATTAAATTTCTGTCAGTGTCTAACTTATACATACCGTATTGTTTGGGGGGGAAATTTGTAGCGCGAGCTAAAATAAGAAGGAACGGTGCAACAATGCAGCTAAACTTCCGTAATCTAGCAAAGAGCAATCCAAGTTTCAAGCGGCCATGGAAATCAAGCGGGAACCGCAACTCCGTCGAGCTGAACCGTCGGCCCGTTTGCGTTAATGGCGGCGCCAACCTATCATTGCCAAAGATATTCGAAGATCCGTAATTTATAGATGGCCGTTAATCCGGATTGGCAGTCTCAGCCAGGCTCGGGTTAACTAAGATCGACTAGTTGTGTTCCCGAAACGGCAAACACTCGAATCTTATCGGATTCCATCGAGACGATATTCTTGCCCTTTCGTATCCCATCTTACAATTAGCAGCCGTTACTGCCGACGAACATTTTCGTTCGAGCCACTCGACTCGATTCGATCGGCCCTCGAAATTCCATACGATATAGACCGAGCGAGATCGACGTCTGCCTGTCTACTTGCAACTTTCCAAGCGACGGCGACGGCGACGACGACAACGACGAGTATTCGTTTTTATCCGTCCACGTAATTTTGTTAATTAATTAACTAACTGCTTCGCTTTGGCGAGCAAGAGGCAGCCCTTGAAGCTTGAAAGATAGTCGGAGATAGAAGGACAAGAGAGGAGAAAGAAATGGAAAGAGGGGGGGAGGGGGGAGAAGGTGGAAAAAGCGACGAAGAAACAGAGAGAAATTCACTTAACTTTTTCGTGGCCGTTTAACGAGGTCAACGGGTTAAACAACCTTTCTGGATGTCTATGCTCTAGATTGCTTTTTGCTTCCGAGTACTTTTAGTAATACCTATCTCGACCATCCGCTGGCCGCCAGACGAGTCCCGACTACGTTTGAAAATATCAGCAGTCGGTTTTAAGTAACGGACTTCGATTCAAGCGAGATGAAATATCAAGGAAACGGCGAAGATCCGTTACCGTGAAGTCTTCTCGATTTCTTGTCTTGGCTCTTGGCCGATTCCTTTCCCCGATGGACACCGGTGGAGTTGCTTCCAGAAACAATTACGTTTCATAAAGAGTCGGAACGTTTATTTTTAAAAATGACATCGACTTTCAGTGTAAAACGTTAATTGGCTTTATTTTAAAGGGGACAAGAAAAAGTTTCCTTGCGATGAATCTCGTTCGGCAAAAGGAGAGTCCGGATGGAAAATTACGAATGCTTGGCTTCCTTTGGTAACGCTATAAAGCGTCGGACACGCCGGGCATGCTGTAAAAGAGGTTCAGTTAATTTAAGGAAAACTCCGTTCCAAGAAATGTTTGACCCGTTGAATACCTCTTTTTTTTATCACGTTTTTCTTTGCTTGGTCGCGCAAAGTAAGAGGCCAACCACGATTTAAATTTGCACATGGAAAATCCGCTGTTTTTTTATATACGTATGTTTGAAATTTGAAACGCTGCGACACCGTTGCCCAGAGGTGTGTATTTCTCTTAAACGCTGTTATCGTCCGATTTTCTCTCAAATGTTTTTGATCTGGCACACGGTTCTCCGTGATTTCAAACAATTTCATATTCCATTTAATACAGATATAACAAAGTTATTATAAAATTCCACTGTAAAACGAAAATTACCTAAAATATTCACGCGAGTCTCTTTCGTACAATCGGACATTCGCTGTAACTAACTTGCCTTTTACACCAGATGCCATAAAGCCGACTAATACGATCTCCAGCTGTTTCAACTAGTTTCACATATTGTACGAAAGCTCCATCATCGCGTTTCCACGTTTAAAGCGGACACGTTAAATTCGTGGTACGAAACGAGTCTTGCACAAATTCGCTTTTTGAAAACAGCTTCTATTCTTCCAAACGATGTATTATCTTCCTTCGTAAAGTACTATACTTTGCAACGTATATAGAAGTCGTTGCACGTCTCTTCGAATAAATTTTTCAATATATTATTAAAAACGGCAAAGCAATTTTCTCGCATTCGGTACAATTTCGAAATAGTTTAGGCGTTTTCTGGCGTTCCGTGTAAATAGCGTTTCTCGGTAATCGAAAGAAAGCGAAAATCTGACACAGAATGAGACGAATAAGTTTCCACTACAGTTGCAACATTTTCCTTTTCTTCCGCATTATCTATCGCATTTTATCACGTACGATCATTGCGTTATCCTGAATATTTCGGACGCTGTCTCGATATGCTTGCACAGTGGCTGATACTTGCTTAATCGTCAGTATAGATCGCAACCGATAGTTGCATTTGAATCGAATAACTCGTTACGAACTATTCCGTCTAGCGAGTTCAGTTTCTATCGTGGTATTCGAGCGCACGAATAAACTCGTTTCGTGTACGTTATCTTTTCTAATTAATTGATAAAAATAATTAATTCCACTTGACCAGCAAGTTAATTTCGAGGAACAACCGTCGACACCATCTTCGCAGAATTCGCACGATCTTTCCGCGGAATTTTCCCTTTTTCAAAGACGACAGAATGAGACGGCGAAAGAAATGTACGCGCAGCAAAGTAAATTCTATTTTCACGATAGAAGAGTACGTGATATTTTACATTTCAACGTCGATTTCATTTGGTAGATTATAGTAAGAGGGAAAGATATCGAAGGGTATTCGTCCGATCGAGTCGCGTTCCATGAAATTCAAATGGATGTATTTAGAAAGGTCGACGGTCTAACCTGCAAACGGCGTTACATTCTTCTGGACGAGAGGAATAGGTTATCGTGGCTAAGGGATGAGACATTGTAAAGGGGAAGAGAAGGAGGAGTAGCTAGGTTGGAATAATCGCGCCGTTTATAAGCCGCGCCGGTGCGTCCCTCGGTCTTCCGGTTATGCATTAAGATGACGGATAACGGTTGCAACTATGCCGGAAATCTGGCAGCATCACGATCTACAGATAACAACGCCTCTCTAGTATCATTTCGTCCATATATATAGGTGCAATACGCGGTGAAAATGTTAGCAATTTCGGTTAAACATCGATAGCGATCGTCTCTAATCGATATCGCAAATCAGAAACTAAAGTATTGGAAATGTTAACATTTTAACTAGTTTACATCGCATTTGCGATAGCTATTCGTCAGAGCATCGTACGTAACTCGAACACAAAGTTTTCGACACAAGTTAATCGCCTACACGCTATCGTTATAAAATTGTCAAAATCTACCGCACCGAATTTAAGCTTTAAATCGTACATTCCCATTTCCATGATATTAAGATTTATCGATTTTCATAAACAATCGCCGTACATCATCTTCGGAATGAAACAAATAATAGCGCGGATTTAACATTCTCTTCTTCGTTTTATAGAGGATCTCGAGTTGCATCGGTCAACGTATTAAAAAATATATTATTCCATTAAAAAAAGACAAAGAGCGATCTTTACGCGCTCGCTTACAGAAAAACTAACAACGTGGAAATATGACTGCAGCCCCTTCTCCCCGCCCTCGACCCATTCAACTTTTATTCGACTGGAACATTTCCCGATAGGATTAACGGTATCGAAAATATTTCAACTGAAATTACAATATTTCAACTCTTAGGTGACTCGCTATTTGGTGAACGACCATATACATATTCGTATAACGAGGTGTCATTTTTTACAAATTATTTTATCGTAATTTCTCTATTCGAGAGATAATTGCTTTTAAATGTTCTCGGTGTCAATGCTGCGTGATTTTTTAACTTTTCACTCTTCGATGCAGCAGAATACGTTTCAGATTGGATTCTACCTACATTTTTCTCCCCAATCACGTGAAAATGCATTCGCACAGTGGTTCGAGCGCAATTCATGCCTTTGAAATGGAAAAAATTTTTATTTCATCTAACGAAAGAGCTTCGATGCATACAGACCAAACTACTCTTTTTCTCTAACACCAGGTTCCCGAATGGTTCGCTCATAAGCAGTCATTTATCGACGGAACACGGTGTACGATGGAACCTCGTAGCAGCCTGTGTAATCGTCCTTCTACAAATAGTCTTCAAATTATTCGAAATATATCGAAGAACGATTCGGAAATCGATATCGATATTATTCGTTTCCGCGTTCGAATAAGTTATACGATACTACGTCGGATTTAGAAAATTCAAACGTCGTAATTGTCTCAAATAAATGTCAATTCTGTAAATCAAAAAACGGAAGAAGACGACGATGTTACAAATATTATTTAGAAAATTTAGCGTTCTTGTGTACTTTGTACGTTACTGTACGTATATGTGTAAGCTGCTACTACGACAGCTATCGGTCAAGCCCTTCTTTCTCTCTCGATTATTATTAATCAACAGTGGTGCATTTAGTATCGCACAGTCGATGTGTGCAAATAAACTTTAACGCACCAAAAATATAAATTAAGGCAACGATACTGTGCCGCGAATATCTTGTTTCCGTGTAAGTGTACGCTCGCAAGCAAGCACGATTTCATTCTCTATTTTTATCTGAAATTTAAAAACTATGTCCGTTTAAAGTCACGTCCGTGTGAAAATTGGAAAATATCGGCACACATTCAATCGTAATCCGACATTTTCAATTTCGAAACATTTAACATGGTAAATGTCGTCAGAGATTCCGCTCCAATAACATTTGCATAGCGTATAAATGTATTTATCGAATTGTTTCTTCGAACAATTTATTTTTGCTTTCCTTTTGAATTATAGAAATTTATATTAATAAATACCTTATCGAAACCTAGTACGTACCACCTAGGTAAGAAACGCACGATAAATCTCCTTTCCCGTTTTTCGTGGAAGAACAATTCCGAAATTCCATACGTCGTCGATCAGTTGCATACCGAGACCGTCTTTGCGTTTGACATTACTATTAAATATGTGTTTTGAACATTACAAATAGATCAACAACATCGATTATACAGACCAACGTGTTAGTTAAATCAACATAAAATCCAAGTCTAAACTAACATTAAGTAAAGATTTATGTCTGTATCTATCGCTTATTTTCTTCTTCAACTATTTCGTATTAAATTCACTTCGCTTCAGCCAACAGGTGACGGAAAAATCAACGTCGGAAATCAACGAAAATCATATTTTTCCCAATTCTTTATACTATTTAATGACAGCGGAAATATCATCCGTCGACAATGAAAACTCTACAATTCGATTACTTTTTTGTCAAATCGAAAAAGCATTTCCATACCATTTTCTGCCAGAAATGTTTATTACGTGGGGAAACAAAATTATCAAATACGATAATCGATGTGTTTGCTTCGTCGTACGCGATCGAACATCGTGTGACATATACTCTCATACGCTAAGAGTTGCTTTGTTTCTTATCGTTATCGTCTAATTCGGCTTCGTACAGTAAGGTCTTCTTTCGACAACAGAGTCTATAGCTATGCTTCTCTTAGAAAATAGCTTGTTAACGATTACAACAGGCTTCCAAATTTTTATTTCGATCGATACATGACTAAAAATTCAATGAGATCGAATCTGATATTCTCCTATTTATATACCCGTTGTTTTCAAACGTTTGAAAATGAGAGAAAATGAGAGAAAAGAATACGATAGGTGTATAAATATGTACACAGAGTCGGGATAACTCAGAAATACAACAACCGTTAAATGAAAATTGAAAACGCGATTAAAATGAAAGTCGATTATTTCGTTAGTGCGCCATTTCTATCAAATACGGATGCTATAATCGAAATCGGGAAATATGCGTTCAAGTTGACCGGAAACTATTTTAAACGGTTATCCGGTTTAACAGTTTGTGCGTTTAATCCAGCAGAGGCGGAGGAGTGTCATTATATAACGGCACGATAGATCGAGCTAGAGAAATGATTGAATCGAGTGAGAGGGTCTCGGATTAACAGATGCATCACTGCTTACAGAGAGCCATGATTAATCCGTGGCCCGAAAACCAATGAATCGAATGGCCTTCGGGGTGAGCTAGAACGAAGACGATGTTTGCAAATAGGGATTGATTTGGGGCAATCTGATGCGTCGTAAACCGACAATAGAATCTACGGTACAAATCTAGTTCTGAATCGATTACAATGGAATTAACCAAACATTGAAAAAAAAAACCGCGCACCACGACCGTTGCACAAACGTTACGCGCAATTGTAAAAGGAAATGCGATTCCTTGCGACAATTTGATTATATACACGGTAGTGATTCGACCGAATAAAAATGGAAAAACAAATGAATCGTATTTGCGAATTTTAATTGAAAATTTATTTAAATTCTCTACCGAAGCGTTCGTTTGCGCGAAATCGTTGCCAAGGAAAAGGATTTATCGAGTCAGTTGAATTTCAAGCGAAGTATCTTAAATATCAAATTCCTTTCAATCGTAAACGTACGCACAACTTTTAAATATAGCCTCGATTATTTTATGAAAGCTCTCCAACTTATTTTCTTCCCGCTTGACTTTTCACTTTTTTTAGATCACGGTTATAAATATCGCTTTTCAACGTACGTTCCTTGCATCGATTCTCCCATTAGACTGATTTTTAATCGTTTCGCTCGATATATTTCCATTAACCGCAACTATAAATTTTCCACCAGCTTAAATGTCGTTTTAATGGTAGAACTTCTTCAAGGTTAATTCAGGTTAAAACAGGTTATACGAGAAACAATTAAAAACATAAAAAAAACGCTCGCTCTTTAGACTTTATTAGAAAAATAAAATAATTGAAACGATATAAGAACGATAAATAACGGTAAATCGACTAAATTCTTGTTTAATTTTTAAATCCTTCGATGTATCGCGATAACGGTCAAGCGTTTCGCGTAGATCATTTCAGTTTCATCATTTACGCCGCATGTAACAATAAACGTAAATTCGATAAAACTTTAAAACAAGTTACAGATAACTACCATAAATACAACGATCGTCAAATACTCGTCCATAGGTTATTTATCTTCTTCTGTATTGATCGCTGCCAAAAATCACGCAAAACCAACTGAAATAACTTAAAAGTGTCATAGCTAAAAGACAATGAATATGCTGGATGCCCTACGAACATATATATATGTCGGAGATGAAAGGACACCGGGCCCCCCCGTTGGAATTATTTGGAAAAGCCTCAATACTGTAGCATTTACGAAATAACCCAGACACAGTCATTCGTAACTTGAGACAATGAGTTTAGGCTCGAGGCGACAACCGGTCGCCGAGCGTAGCCACGGTCACGGGATGAACGTTCCACCTAACAGAGATATAAAGTAACATAGCTTTCCTTTAAAGAATTGGCAGTACAAACACTTGATAATAAGACTTTCCAACAGCCCCGCAGCTCGCCACACACAGACCCCATTCTTTGGGCCAGATGATCGCCAGATGCCGATGCATCGTTTACAGTTTATGTTCAGATAGCCTGAGGAACCGTTACAAATCTTAGGACCTAGTTAACTAAAGTCCTTCAGATTGACAAACAGTCTTTATTCTATCAGCCTGTAAATCTGTCACCTATTGCGGGAAGTTATGGGAAAGCCTGATTTGGTCACGTACGACGTTGCCTGCTAGGAACTCTCTCTCTAGGGCGGCTAGCATCCTTTTCCAACCGCCAACATAGAAATTGACCAATTAACAGCAGCGCCTATTTCCCTCACCCTCCGAGTGGAGGCTTTCTTTGACGAATCCGATGATCTCGTGCCCTTAGGCACACCCCATCATAGTTTTCCTCTGCAGTGTCGTCGCGACGGAAAGTCATTCTTTTCTGGCAATCCGATTAGCTAAGAGTCAATCAAGCGTTCCTAGTATCACGAGTAGTAAGTTGAGTCCGACTTAGACTTTGAAGCAAAGTATATTCGTTATCCCGTTGACCGTGGATTCGCTATATCGAACCTAGGGCCATTGTCATTAGCGTCCAGCTACCGCGTCCGATTGTCAATCTTGTATCAGCCATACTTGTGTAATAAATATCTGTGCGACAACCATGAACAACACTGGTGAAGATTCATTAAACGCCCCTAACGATTACCCGACATATAAATAAATATAAATAAATATTAAAAACATGAACTAGAAAAACCAGTACTTGAAAGGGTTCCGGAGAGGAAGAGTAACAAAAATTGCTTCTATCGACTTGATAGTCATGATCGGAAGAGAGCGTCGTTGGAGCGAACTAAATCCATTGAAAAGTCTCGGGACGAAACAACTTTGAACGGCGAACGATTAGCAAACGATAAGCAAACGACAACCAAGGAACCAACTTCTACGGAATAGAATCGCTGAACGTTCCTGAATTAAGCAAGATCGTAGTTAACGCTCTCTGTTCGCTGAACGTCCGGGCCCACGGACAGCCCTACGCTTGGCAATTAAAATTCAAAGCACGACGATACCTCTCTGGCAGAAACGTAAACCCTGGGAGAACCTATGACCAACCGGTTGCCCGTTCTACCTCGCAGTAGGTACAAAGTCTCCTTGGTCTGACAATACCGGTACTTACTCCGCCGTAATACATACATGTACCCGAAACATCGAAGAAAACACTGCTTGTTATCCAACGCGTCTCGACTCTCGCAGCTCGTTGATTCAAGATCGCTTTGAAACAATTTCCGTTTTGCAAAATCGATTCGGTTACGGTAAAAGCGGCAGAAAAGTTCCGTCGAGCCGAAAATTAATTTAAATTTTTCATCCGGTCTGAGAGATAATTAACGGATCAAGTGCGACGCACTTCTATTTGTATCTCCGTTCGTACGTAAATATAAAATATTTGAAGAAAAGCGAAATAAAGTGAAATTATCGATCTTTTTGTTCGGGACCTTAGACTAGATCTCCACATATAAAGAATTTATACGTACAATATCGTGATAAAGATCTCGTCGATTATATAAGAAAAAATGTTCCTTCGGTTTGTATTTGTCGTACAACTTACTTATTGTTTTAAGTTAATATTTAAATATCATTGAATCCTTCGCTATAGTTATATCTATTAGATATTCTACATCACGATTCCATAAATCTACCGCGTATTTCGAATCGATTAACTATTTACCAAGTTTGTTATTTCTTATAAAAGGAAAAACACTTGGAAATAAATTTAGAATGTTTCGAGTAGAGCACGTACACTGTCGACTGGTAGTACGCGTATCTCTCTTTGTTCGCGAGATTGATTCTCCGAGAAAGTTGAAGAAGTATCTATAGTTGGCGTAGAATCGTGCAAATTTTTACTTCGACGTCAAACATTTCTCAGATTCGCGGAACTACGAGCATCGACAATGAGGTGGAAACTTTCTTGCGTTTTAAACTATTTCATCGAGAAATAAGAAAAAATGTATCAATATTATGGTCGTTAACGGGATGTTAAGACATAAACTATGCAAACTGCTAGAATGTAACCGGGATGCCGGCTAGTCGGTTGCTAACGAACTCGAAAGTTTTCCGCAACGAGTTTCTTTGGGACGAGTAAGCTCCATCGGACTAACGCGAGTTTTACGTAACGTCGAGAGGTTCGCCTCGTGAACGCGTAATTCAACTCGCTAATTTCCAAGCGATTGAGGCGCAGCCAGGCGAAACAAAAAAATTACCGAGAATTCGTTGAACGCTTTGACGTGCCACGCGATAAACGGAAGATTAATACCGTAATCGTGGCACGCTCCACTGGCGGCCAGAAAAGTAAATATTTGAAACGTCTAATACTCGCAGAATATCGCCTTTACCCGTCGCTGTAAAAGTCGTCCTGGCGAATATCGAGCGAAAGATACTTGGAACCTCAGTGTCACGATTCACTTAGTGTAATTAAAACTCGTGTAATAATTAATGGAAACTTGAGAAATCTCGCATTCTGCGTTTTTGCGAAGCGATCGTGCCCCATAGGAATAGAAATTTTTGAAAATATTCAAGTAACGGTAGTTAACTGGATTGGGACAAATCTAGCGTTAAAAGTGACTTTTATAGAAATTATTTATGATCTTTCTTTCGATTAAACGACGATAAGAAAGAAGGAAAGAAAGAAGGAAGAAGGAAGAGGGAACCAACGAGTTAACGCGCGACAAACTTTTCTAGAGCGCAGCTGCTATAAGGACAAAGAAGAACGTCCTGAGCAATTTTACCCGATAAAAATTATAGCTGTGCAAGTACATATGATTCGTACGATATCGCAATAAAAATTGCTCGTAGAGCAATGAGATTTTTAGATAATTATTAAAAAAAAATGTAAAGCGTTTAAACGACAGCGAAAACGATCCTCGAACAGTTTTACGTAGTTGATCGAATAAAAATACCGCGTATAAATTTAAAACGTTAAACTTTTTCTCCAATAATAGACGTTACGCGTAAACAGTGTTTCGTTAGAGACCTCCAAAATTTCGAATCTACCAGCTAAATCTTTGTTTTCCTTCTATCGTTCAATTTCTATCCGCTTTCTTCCTTTTCTCTTCTTTTTCGCAAAAATGCAAATTAAGGAAAAAGGAAGAAACGACGAAAATCGTTTCGCTTTGTTCGTTTGTCGTCGTACAGCATGTTTAATCAAACCGTAGTTATCGTAGAAATACAGAAAAAGGATATATTCCGTAGTAGCGGTAATTACGAATACAATGGAATTTTGTTTCGAGTCTCGTGGGACAAATATGCATTTAGATCGAACATTAGCGGAGAAATCAGCTGATCCTTATCCTTCCTAGAATGGCGTATAAGCGAAATAACGCGAATGTTTATCGAAGAGGAGTTTATCGAAAGCGAATGAAGAAAGAAGCTACTTATAAAGTAGGTAAAAGATCGAATAGTTTCACTTTCTTTCTCCTATGCTAACGACAATGTCATTCGTTTCGTAGCGTTTAATAATAATAATATTTATATTAAAAACGGCGTGGCAATAATGGGACAACGTTCTCAGAAATATTTATCGTCTTCCGTTTGATCATTTGATTCGTCATTTCCTTCTTATTTTGCTTTTTACCTTGAGTTTCTAGAAGATGAAGACGCGTACGCACGTCGTCGCGTAAAATGTACGAGACCGTACAAGTTATTTTTACTTTATTTATTTGCAACGGAAACCCATAACAAGATTAAATGCTTAACAGTTATTCTATGGCTGCGTACTAAGGTATGATATAATACGATATGATATACGATATCGGCTATACGAACTTGTTATTCTTATATCTTAGTACGCTATTCGTCGGCAATAATTATTTATTCGGCAATAATTATAGAGAAAGGGGATTTCAATAACCTTGAACATATCGTCACTAACACTTTGAACAACTTTTACCTATACGTGTTACCATCGTTCGGCTGTAATTTCCAAGATAATACGCATCAAGTATAACCGTAACCTAAAGCCTCGAGTCTCCTCTACGCCGACGGACATTGTCATTAGACAGTCTACGTATAGCGTTGTACGTCGACAGTCTATGGACAACGTACGCAGGTTATTCGAAAACAATGTCGTTTAGTCTAGTACGTACTCGTGAAAGTGTGCCGTGATGCTATGAGAAATAAATCTAGAAGACAGTCTTAAGATAAATCTGGAAGAGGATTTAGAAACTTTGTAAGGATGGTGAAAAGTGATTTGGAAATTTTATTAGATCGTTGCCGAAAAAAAGGGTCGGCAAGCTTGTCAGCGTAAAAACTATTAAAGATTAAATCGAACTGCGCGTGTTGTCCGATCGCACGTTCTTCCAACGTATATCCCCAGACGTTGTCTCTTATTTTCCATCCTTGGATGTCTTTCCATTAACCGCGGATATACGTCTACGGACAATTGTCCGTCAGTGCAGGATTAGGTTTTCATCCGCGGAGTGTGGAATCGGGGATTTTGTCTTGCGTTGTCTACAGATTTTCCACGGAAGACAAATGCGCACTGTCTGTGACACGTGTCTGCCAACGATCGATAGTCAGTGATAATAAATAATAAATAATTGTCCGTTGAAGTAATTTGGTGATCTTGCCAAGTGTATGCTTCCGATGAATATTTTATAACTTGTATATATATATTTTTTTTCAGATTTGTTTTAAACTTTGCCAATATAATCAAGACGATCGCGTCTTGTTACGGTACCGATAAGATTTCGCAATGTTTCGTGTACGTAACAAGTTTCTATCCACTGAACGCGTTTGCGATGTGTTAGGCAATTATACTGTACTTTGTTCTCGTCCGAGTTAACTCGGAGTAACTTGTTCGCGATAAATTTATCGAGAGCGCGGTGAATAAAGAAAATAAAAAGGGCATTATTACAGGCGATGAGTAAAATCGTCCTTAATGATAAAATCCCACGACTCCCACCTACCATCTTCTTGTGTGTTACAAACGCGAGCGTTATAAAGCTACCTACGGAAAACCTGGCGTTTTTGTTCCTTGGAACGGAGCGCTGTATGAAAATGCATATAAAGCTAAGCAATTACGTAAAATATAGAATTTAGAAAAATGTACTAAAATTAAAATACATAAATATTGTTACACTGATATATATATACGTGTTTGCATACAAATAATAATAAATAATGCACGATGCAATTACCGAGCACTGGGAAATTCGACTGTAAACGGTACGAACCGTTAAACGATATTTCTACGTTGGGAGAGATATTTAGCGGTACATAGTAAATACGAACTAAATAAGCAACCTGATATAAAATTTTTACACTAGGAGGTTGAAAAATAACTCTAATATGATAATCTCATCAAGAAAAGTATATGTACTTGTCTGCGTATTTTATTACATGAAATAAAGGCGAGTTAATTAAACTCTCTAGAACGAGGCAAATTTTTCTTCCGAACAAGGATGCAGTTTAAATACCAAATAAAGAGATAAAATAATATTATATCGTTGCGAACACTTAACGAATACGGTGTAAAGTGCCAATGCCTACACGTACCTGTACGCGCATTCGCGGCAAAAGATTTACTAATTTAATCAAAACGATCGCGCCTCAACTATATCTCTCTCATCGATCTAATACCAGTGATAATAGTATACTCGCAATTTTATCGATCTTCGCAATTTAACCCCGTCTTTTGTACCGGTTCTTCGTTGTGCAAGCTACGGCCTAGCTGCATGTCGTACAGCGACAAAACCGATCGACGGCACACCAAACAAACAAGCCGTGATGTATAGCCGCGTCCTAAAGCGGGGTACACGCGTGATGCGACAACGTCGTATTTCTTGCTTGTTCAGAATGCATACTTTCGTGATAGAAGTCATAGCTCGTCGACTTCTAAAGTACAAAAGTGGCGTACGATGATTGGAAAAACTATCAGGCCGTACGTTTCATTTTTATAGGACAAAATTTTTGTTTTTAACGTCGTACACTGTTAAATTACAATCTGTTATCAGGAATAACAATAAATAATAATGATAAAAAATAGTACGCTACCACAAAAGTGACAAAAAATTTAATACAAAACTCGAAGCAGCTTGTTTATTGTCTCGTCGCGCGTTGGAGCCTGGTGACCGGCTCGGTTCGATCAAAAATTACTTGCTCTCGTGCGAACGATTCTTTCTATTCAAAGAAACGAAGCAGTTAGGAGACGTAAAGTTAAGGGGAGAGGGACGTAAAGATGATGTAAAGTAACGAAAACATTAAATACACGACGGTAGTGCTTTACTATCTCGTTTACCGAGATAACATTTTTTACGACTTTCTTTGTACGTACAGCAGTTAAGCCGTAGATCCAAGACGTGCACATTACCGCGCATAAGACGGTACAAACTGGACAGAATATTGGCTCGTACGATGCACTCGAATCACTTTCTTACTTACTTGGATTTTTAGTGTGCATTCCTGGGAACGTTTCATCATCGATCGTAAATGCGATTACCGACAATCTCAAAGACCAGGAACTGTATCTTGCGTTAAAAGTAAAATATTCGCAACCACGGATCAAATTAAATACAGAAACAGTAGTAAAAGATATATTTTAACAGATTTCCGAACAAAGAGTAAACTAACGGGAAATTTTTTTTAAAGTAAAACACGAATGGCTCGGGGGAAGAAAAATTACTTTGCTCGATATAGATACATTGTTTTATGCATAATAACGCATAGTAAGACGGTAATAATGAAAGAGCTTTTGCTTATACATTCTTTTTGAATATATTTTAAATATATCTACATCTCTTTAAGCGTAAGGTAAATTTTTATACGGTAAATATGCTTCTACGTAAATTTTGTAGTTTTCTTTTTTTTCTCTTTTTTTTTAATTTTTCCAAACAGTTTGAAAAGATTGAAAAAGTCTTACGCTAAAATCGATAAAAGTTTCTAAGATATTCTATCGTACACTTAGCTTAAAAACATTCGCATTATAATTCCGTAATTTTTACGTAGAACGCGAAAACGCGCACGACAGTCTGCAAAGTTAAAGATAGAATACTGCGTCTTCTATAAATCTTAAAAATTGATCTTCTTCGAGACGACGGTTCGCGCAGAAATTTTTGCCTCTCTGCCTCTTTTATTTAGCTTTCGGAGAAGAATTACCTTCATTCATTGTGTACCACGTACGTTGGAATATCTAGCGTGCTGCACGCATAAAATATATTTGATTTGAACCACGTCCCGAGAAATGAATTTCAAAGTAAACGTTCGTTCATCATTCGGAACGGAGATCTTCAGCCGCTGATAATAAATTTGTTTGAAACGTAGTTCTCTAGAATTCTACGTTTCAGTATGCTAGTATTTATATAGCGGACCAAGTTCGATCTCTATTCCTTTGTGCACAATTGGAGGAAGAGAATGCGAAGGAAACTTTGGTGCCGAATCTACCAGGAGAATGGAGATTCTAACGAAGCTGTAAATTTTATCGGTAATTTTTTCAATTCCCGAATAATTATCGAACCTAGACGAATTTAACGGTAGTAGAATTACGATAACTATGTTAATTACGATATAAAGATAAAAATAAGATACAGATTCTGTAATCACGTTTTAATAAATTCATCGATCTAACAATATCATTAAATTTCGCTGCTTTTATTCAACGATCTACTTGGCGATCGCAATTTTATAATATACGTTTAATCAGGTCATATTTTAAATATAATATAAATGAAATTATAATTTCGACATGGATTCGTGTAACGTAAATGTCGTACGTTCTGATCATGAATCGGTACATCGTCTCTATTTGATCTTCATCGTTTTGTGCATAACTGGAACGGGAATACGTAAAGGAACCTTTGACTCGGGGTTTGTTGAAGAGGCAAAGGATAAGCGGTGACGAGGATTACCAACGCCACACTTGTATGACATTTCGTACTGACATTTCGGGAGATTCCCCCGGGATCGTGGTTAATGCTCTGCCAGCCGTAGATTACTTTGAAGACCATAATTAACTTAATATGCTCGTCATTATGACAAGTTACAGCGGATCTCGCGTATTATCCATTCTGATTAATTGCACGACAAACATTTGCAATGCCACCACTCTTCCTTTTACCGCTCTCCAAATTTTCATT
The DNA here is from genome assembly GCF_905332965.1 of Bombus pascuorum. Lineage (NCBI taxonomy): Eukaryota > Metazoa > Arthropoda > Insecta > Hymenoptera > Apidae > Bombus > Bombus pascuorum. The sequence continues at coordinate 336,041 of NC_083488.1, read as the reverse complement.
CGTGTTTTACGATCTCCAGTGATTCTGTTTATACGATCGAACTGATCGTGCGTAATATAAGAGATGCTACGTTTATCACAGACATAGCGAACATATCGATATTATAACATGTTAACACGTGAAATTACACGTAAATTAGAACGGATACTTTCTTCTTCGCTTTTCCCTTACCGGCAGAAATTTTATTCCATCGACAGCGTTATTTCGACCATTATCGATTCCACGAACTAAAGCCGATTGAATCGATAGAGACAAATTGACGGCCGTAGGGATTAAAAACACGTATTTTAATCTCCGCAGGATCTAAGGAAGAGAAATTTCATATTTTCTTCCCCCTTTTTCCCTCCGTTTTCCTTTTAATATTTGAAAATGTAACCAGGCAATACGAAGCATTTACCTGTCGTTAATGAAGTTACGGCAGCGGCAAGTTTCAAAGTAGCTCGGTATAGTTATCGAACAACTTAAGAGTGGTTCCCGTGAACGCGAATCGACCCTGGAAAAGTTGAGGGCGGGAAGGCTGGGACAGCTCGCTCGGCGGTTAGGGTTTTGCTAACTTTATTTCAATACAGACGGAACGAAGTGAAACGTTTACTAGTCTGATGAAAGCTTCGATTCAAAATTCGTTTCTGCCACTCAAACTGCTGTTTCGATGCACAGGACGTTTCAATCTTAAACGTCGACTCGATTTTCTTACTCATGTCGAACGGACATGTAAACAAATAGCTCGCACTCGAAACGTTACTCGAGAATACGAAAGGAAGAAATCGTCGCACAGCGAAAATTACGACGCGATAAGAGTAACAATTACGGTACTGTATAGCGATATGCAGCGCGATATATGTACATTGAGTTACGAAATTATTTGCGCAGAATCATTTTCAAAGATATATTAGAAATTGTTTAAATGATAAAACGACGCAAAGGACTTTTCAATACTTGTTATTTAGAAATAGATAATTAAGATTCCGAACTAACTAAATTATAAAGAAAACGATGATTTGTACTTACGAAGCAACGAATTGTACTAGAACTATGCTGAAGTAACAAAGCGAGAACGATACCTTTCGTAAAATATATCGATACTTTTGTAACCTGAATTTGCGAATAATTTTCTAGTTCACTGTACGATAATAAATGCTCTAAAGTTGCTTCGAGATTGAAATTACTTTATCAATTTTGTTTTACTTTGTTTCATTTACCCAAGTAGTCGAGAAGTAACAAGACGTAGTACGTTATAAATGTTTACACGTTATAACGTGTAATCGTTGCATAATTATTTTACATAAAACGTCAACTAGCGTTACAGTAAAGTATCGAGATATTCTTCAAAGTATTCCAAAACATCATTACTTTTCAAAATTTCCTGTATTCTTTGACGTATCCGTTTATATCAAACTTTTGGTACTCGGTCTATCGTTCCTTTGATACTCGAGGTGTCTTTAAGATTGCTCACGGTAACCTACGAATTTACCAGATATACGTCACATTCTCGATCTATGTTTTATATCTTTCATTCCCTGATACACGAATTTGTCGAATTCCCTTCGAACAAAAGATACGACTCGCGTTGAAGCGATCGAAGCCACAGTTCTAAAACTAGTCGGCCACGTTTTCAAAAAATTAGTCTTACGAAGCTAGCCCGATGTTGGAGGGTTAAGGGATAGGGCATAATCACGAAGGCAGAGAAATTCGAAGCTGTTATCTGGCCGTCGATCGAAGTTGGCCCTTGTCTTCCACCGCTGTTACTTATCTATCGACGGCCAAGTGACCTGTCAAGAAGTTCGAACGAGAAACGGAAATTGAGAAGTGGAAATTGAGGCGAATGTCTGGTGATCTGTGTTCCGGACGCCGAGAAAGCTCGAAAGACTCGCGGAGTGGAAGTCGTCGGCTACGACACGCTTCTGTGTCCCGTGGAAATGAGTAGTTGAAATGGTAAACGATGTAACCGGCAGAATTAAAGATCTTCGATACGAACGAACGGCGCATCTCGATTAATTTTAGTGCCTACACAGTCGACGATTAACATCGTATTAGAACGCTCGTTATTCGCTACATTTACCGCGAATCTTTAACAAATTTTATTCCATCTGATATCTTACGTTATGAACCTGTATGGAGGCTGTCCCGGGGTTTAACAGCCACGCATTGCCCGTATATTTTATCGGTGTAACAAGGCAAGAAATGGTCGAGTGTTAACAATATTTATTTTGCAACGCTTGTCAGATGTTACTTATTGTATTATATTATAGAGAAAATTACTTTATATTCGATTATTTTACAAGTGTAACGACGTGAACGAAAATTACCGAAAATCCTTGTGATCGTTCGTGAGCAGAGTTTGAATTCTTATTTCACTGCCATAATGTAATCGAGAATATTATAAGCTTCGGTATTTGTGTATCTTCTATCGTGAACAAATAAACTCCGCGAATAAAATAATTAAATTAACTTTTATAACTAATAATAATAAATTATTTGATTCGATAAATAGAATATCAAGGAATTTAAAGGATCGCAATTGTCCGTGACGATATTAAAAATACGAATCTCTATAAGTCAAGGATTGATGTTCCGTGCGAGTTGTAAAATCGAATTTATGCAGCTATGGCATCTACGCGTATCGAATATCTATATTAAAACAGATTTTAGACAATGTCTAAGTTATAATCTGGTAACGAAGGTACGTCGTTCTCTTAAAGTTGTAAACGTCACGAAAGTTCGGAAACTTGTCCTGTACGTCCTAACTATGTTCTGACAGAGAATTTTCTCTTTTTATTTCTCCTTCTTCGTCGTACGTACGTGTTGTACGATTGTAAAACTAACTTCGAGTAGCGTTTACCTTAAAATATATTTACGCGTATGAAAATTCGTATAATAAGCGAATTGAACACTGGTGGAAGCGTATTATTGAAAGCACTGCTATTGACAGAACTATAACAGAACCACCCTGCTTTTTAACTAAGTATAGCATATACGAATAACTAGGATTAAAGCGGTATCATAAACATATGGACAAGAGAATATTATTACGTAAATTCGATAAAAGTTAGCATTAATTTCAGCAGCGACGCCTGTTTCTAATAATAGTAAGAAATATTAAATAACTCGTTGTTACAACCTGTCCACGAACGAGTAATGTCAAGACTGTATCGTTGGTATCGTTACTCGTTTGCTTATTTACGTGTCAAGATACCGCGCTTCGACAAAGTCGAACAGGATATCGTTCGTCAAACGTACCACAGCACGTTATAGAAGCGAAAACACGGGACGAAAGATCCGTCCGATTAGCGGAGGGACTTACTCGGTTGATTCATCTTGGAAGGTGCCCTCACGGAAGCGCAAGTTGACGGAAAGTATACAGAGATCCAGGACAGGTGGAACTAGTCCGGGACTCTCGGATGCAGATATCAAACCTCTCCGCCTGTAAATCTGCCAGAGACCGGTGTGAAACGGTGGGTGGTTGGATTAGGAGGTAGAGGTCGAGGACTGGTCGACCACCTAGTCGGAAGCGCGGCATGAACTATTGCATTTGATATCCAGTCCGATGAATGGAAACGGTGAAGCCATATCCACGCTTGGCGCCATCTCTGGCCACGATGTACGCGAATGTAGGTATAATACCCCTCCATGCTTCCGCCAAGTATGATAACCAAGTATTTACGGCTTCTCTTGCGAATTTCTGTAATTTACGGAGACAACCGTCCTCGACCGTCCACAACTATGCGTCATTGTTATTTTTAATGCTCGGCACTTGCTGCAGTCTCTTTCCGACGCGGTCTCCGCCCCTGCAAATAACGCAGACACCGTTGAAGTCGAGCGACGAGAAACCGAACGTTTATTTCGCCAATTTAATAGTATTCAAAGACGTTTGTAGAGAATCGGGCATTTCTTTGCCAATGTATGTTCGGAAAGTGTCCGACTCCTGCATCCTCTTCGTCTAGGTACGCTATCGTGCAAAACAGATTCTCGCCATATGCGCAACGACTATCGGATATCTCGAACCTTTAATGCCTGTTACTATACAAATTTTACGTATTTATCGAGAATAGCAGGTTTTACGAATAGCGAATCAACGACAAATTCTTTCTCAAAATGAAACGACGCTTCGAACACGTCGATATTTCCATTTTACATCGACGAGTCAAGAAACGAATTGAGCGAATGACACGTGTTATTACAAGCGTTATCAAGTAAATGTACAATTCGAACGAAATGGGAGCCCTACGTCGAAGCGTTAAATATTTCACGTAGAAGCATAAAATATTGACACGATGGATGGAGATGTATTATTTAAGATACAGTAGAGGATGGCGCATGTACGTAACGCTTTAAGAAAAAATTGCCATTAATGTTTGCGTAATATCTTTGAGGTTTATCTTTGAAGATACATAACAATTTTTTAAGGTTTTAAATAGGTTTCGTTTCGAATAGGTTTAATAAAAAGTAATTCTTAAACGATACTTTCGTAAATGAATATTACAAGTACTTCACGTAGAATCATAATACACGAACATACCGAGCAAAAGCATCAGAGATACGATAGAATTCCATTTATCTAATCTCTATTTATTACGAAATTCTAATTAATGCTTGATTAACTGTGCTTCTGCCAATTGAATCTACTAATCTGAACGCGAACTCCTATTATATGAACGAGAAATTCTAGTCAGTACGAAGAATTAGCCAACTATTATATAAATTTCAGTTATAGAAATAAAGTTTATTCTTCGACGGATATAAACAAATGAAATGAAAAATTAAAATCGATTTGCTTTGTTCGCCTTGTTCGCTTCGTTTGATCGATGAAACTTTCAACGCGTATTTAGAGATATTCGGGATAAAGTATTCGCGCAATATTCGACACGGAATAGTCTCTTTGAACGTTTAATGTCATTCATCACGTTTAAGATTACCGTTGCGAATCTCGCACATGTATCCAAAGCTAAAAGGAAATTTTCCATTTATTAAAAATCTGATTATTATTAGACGTTATTAGCAATTCATTCGAAGCTAATTTGAAACTATCAATTCTTTTTAATAAAGTTACTTGCGTTCCGACGTGAATACCACCCACTTTTTATTAATTCGTTGTGTAATTGGATATCGTTTCAGGATAAACGTTATCAACGAGTGTAACTTGTTTCGTATATCCATATAATTAAAAATTTTTTAAAATCAAGATATTTATTCGCTGAATCCTAATAAATGGAAAATTTATTAAATGGATCGCAAAATTTTGAAAGGACTCCTCGTAATTAATTTCGCATGAAAATTATTTAGCGATTAACGTACAATAAACGATGAACGTTCGATTAGCAATGATCGTGTTAAACGATTTTGTTAAGTACTAGCAGAAATGATAATTGAACGATACTGTGTCCACTGAATGAAACAGATGGAACAGAATGTTCCAGTTAAAGACCAATAGTGTCTGCAGACTCTTTGTCGATACACGAGGGCTAATACTGTTTTATCGAAGAACGATACCTTTCTTTATTGACCATTTACGGATGTTCCATTCAATTGCTGCAATTAATGTCCGACTAAGAGCAATAATTGTCCAGATAATGAATTCAGCATTCCATTATTCAACAGAAATTTAAAATAAATAATTCTCTTTCAATGCAGTCAAATATACAGCGTTTCTCACAACTGGGCCAAACCATAGCTTCAAAATGATAGATGGAGGAAAATTTTATGAGGCAAAATTGAGTGGTTTCGCGTAGTGCATCGTACCGTATTATGGTATTATGAGGCTGTTATGGCAGTGGAAACGTTTAACGGTGACCTCTGTTTTTCTTCTTTTTTTAAATTAAACAGTATACGAGATGTACGTAAAGAGATATACGTGCAATTTAATTTAAAAAGCATGTATGTTTCTTTATATACTAATATCGATCGATGCGTTTCTTCTTTTTTCTTTCTTCTTCATAAAAAAAAAAAAGTACTAAAGCGAGTACTTGATCACCGAGGTTCGAAAATTTGCTAAATTCAGATATAATTGGTTTATAGTATGTATAACGGTCCGTCTCTCGTTGACCGTTTCGTTAGCCAACTTTCCACTCGTGCATATTACGCGTTTGAGACTGAAGCTAATTCATTTAAAAAGTATTCTAACTGCAATTTTTGTAAAACTTAGAAATGCAAGGCAAGGAACATATACGCTCCAGATTACCGTTTAACGTCTTTCTTTATATTCTACGTATTTTCATAGGCATCTGATATAAAATGTATCGAAACGATATGTCAAATTTTCAATAAACGTGTAGAGCGAAGTTTTAGCCGAAAAAATAGTTGCTTTACGCGCGACGTTATCGTTTATCGTTTATTTCAATTCTTTGTTTATCTGTCGATCAACGATAATTATATTTACTTAACAAGATTTGTAAAAATTATACAGTACTCGTTACTCCGCTTTTAAAAAATTGTGACTATTTAATATTCGCAAAATTACCATAGAAACGGCTCATTCTCGAACAAACATTACACTGGAGGTAAGAAAGTCGCGATATTTCCGGAGGAAAACAGAAAGAGTTGCCAAGCCTCGCAGTTGCGTGCCATAGGCAAAAGTCAGAGGCACGTCGCTGTAAAAATTACAGGACTAAGAGATATCCCACCGGATAAATGTTTACCCGACGAAACAGCAATTCCATTATCCTTCGCCTTTGAAGGCGAATGAACGCGCCGTAAACGAAAATATTGCCCGAGCCAATAGTAAAGCTCGTGTGCACATAAGCGTGGAAATAAGCGTGATCACATGTTGGTAATCGTAGCACAAAGGGGTGAATCGAAAATACAGGTACGCGTACGGACGATTCAACGTTTCGCAGCCGGAATATAACTTCAATGGGGTGTTGGTCCCCGTTGTGAATAGTCTTCCCGTATCTTGCGCTTTTTTACAAACAGATCACATTTTCTTAACAGGTTGATTTACTGCAAGCCAACGGTTACGCTTTTGCAGCTGCATGCGCTCTCGCGTAGCCTTTTTAGCGTTCCCATTCCCCGCCCCTCTCTCCTTTTTCGCCGTTTCTTTGCCGACCAGCGCCAAAGTGCAGCCAACAAGCAGAATATTTACTTTTCTTTGCTGCTGCAATTTTTTTCGCCTGACTAGACCGCGAGTCTACCGGAAGTTCCTTCGACCGAAAACGTATCCAGGGACATTCTAGAATCACGTTCTTCTCAAATTACCGCTCATGAAATCGATATATCAGCGACGGAAAAATATAACGTAGGGTCCTTGACGCATTAGATCATCGTAGAATGCAGGTGTAGAAATACTTAGGTATATGTTTAAAGTAACTGTGGCGTTATCTATGGATCTATAGTTTATAGATATAACGGTGGTGGTAAAAAATACGATGGAATTTTTAATGTATCGTATCGATGTTTATCTAAATTTATATTTTTTCTAAATACACCTAGAGAAACGGAACCTAAATAGAGATTTATTTCGCGCTCGAAATATTATTATAATATAATCGAATCTCGAACTTCGTTATTGAAATTCTGTACATTTTTCGTATATTATGCACATTCTTTACACTTTTGTGCAATTAAATATTCCATCAATTATAAACATTCGCAGTTTAGCGAAAAGTAATTACGTAAAAATGTCAAAATTTAATTGAAATTTCTCGTTTAATTTACCAATTTTTGTCGGAGATCGGAATTAAATACCTGGTTATATTTATCGCGTCGCATTTCATAAAATTAGATAGTTATATTTATTGTTACATTTTCGTGCATCGTAGTTACTTGAAATTTCGCATAGATGCGTAAATATCCGCAATTCGATTCGTAACGAAATACCTTTCTACGTCGCAAGCGTTTCAACTTTCTATGGCATTGTGTGATTAAAGAACATATACCTGCGTATCTATATTTTTATTTCAAACTAAGTTGAGTAATATGGCGTTAAACTCATCTATTATACAGCTTGTTTGCGATGTTAAATTGAAAATTAGAAATACGATTATCCTGTTGGATACTGTAGCGAAAACTTTCAATTTGTTACAGGTAGCATGGCTGCGGGTAGATACCCAAACGATATTAACGATAGCTAGTCACGTTATCACGAAAAACCATCGAATAGCCGTTTCTCATAGCGATCATCGCACGTGGTTTCTCCACATACGAGAGGTAAAAGAATCTGACAGGGGTTGGTACATGTGTCAGATTAATACGGATCCAATGAAAAGTCAAACCGGTTACCTGCAAGTTGTCGGTAAGTAACACACGATCCTTTAATTCTTTCCACTTTTATTAATTTCCATTGAAACACGAGAAGCATATTCTTCTCTCTGGTTTTGGCTAATAATTCTTTTTTCACCGTGATATCGTATTATGACAATTTGTACGAGCGACATGACGGTAGATCAATCTCATCGTGATAAATTGCTTTCATTTCCATTATTGATTTATTTGCCATCATTACTACAGAAAAAATACAAAACAATATTATACCCAAATAAATCTTTATCTGAGAAATATTTATCACACGGCGAACTTTGTTTCAAAAATTTACTCGTACTTTTATCGCCTTTATTTATTTGTTTCCTTTTTTTTTATATATCAAAAAGCGTAATATTTTTAAAGTAAAACAGTGAAATCCGAGAGTGAAATTGCAAGCAGTGAAAGGTTAAAATCAAAGAATAAAATAATTCTTAACAGTGACCTTTTTTTTTATAGAAAGACCAAACCGTAGTGCATAGAATGGATTATATCACAGAGTGACAAAACAAATAACTAATATTATACGTAACGATTCATGGTAGCTGGTAGACTTGATATACAGCAAGTTCAAATTTAGCGGGGAAATTAACAATCGTCTGTTCGTTCTCGCCGATCATCTTCTGTACGCGTATGAATTTCTATCGAAAGGAGAGTGTATCACGCACTTATCAGTCGTATCCGGAACAGCTATTACAACGATTATGTCACGCGAACGTTACACAGCGATATACGGATGTAATTCGCAATATCTTAATCAAGTCTGACAAGCCGTGAGAATCTCGTTCTGTGGCAAACCCTATTCCCATCTCTTTACAGGAATGATTTGTCGCTCGTGTACGATGAATCAGTTGCGCTTCATTAATACATATTCGTACGTAATTGACTAGTGAAACGACATTCGGACGTTTTATTATAATCTTTTTTAGTAAACGATCTTTTAACCCGTTGTTTAACACCACTTTTTCACCTATTCCTTAACGTATTGAAAATTTAATTTGGACACAACAAAATATACGCAAGAAATCTCAGCGTTCTACGTTAAACGTTTAAATTATACGATAAAATTCGAAACCACCGTTTAACGATTATTACTTAGAAGCTCTATATTTGGTGGATACTCGCTGCAAGAATTTCTAATAAGGAACAAATTTAATTTAACGCTAAAGAAGCTGAACAACGTTGCGCGTTTACGAATCTAATAAAATTTACAAATTCAAGCATTTAAAGAAACACGGGATTTCCTGCGATTTCTACCGGAATAACATATATAGAATATATCTACACACCTATGTATATCGTAATCTATGAATCTCGTTTGGCTAAAATTAAACGAGCGTCGTCTCGATGCCGTATCGCGCTAATCGTGCATCGTCGACAAACATCAGGCTTCGGCAGTTTAAACGGACGTAAAGCCACGTAAAAGACCTTTCGCTTCTCTACTTAATTTGCAAGACATTAACCTTATTATTATGGAGCAATATAGTCGCGAGTTTGCGAGAAATATGTAACTCTCTATAATATAGAAGGTTGCACGCGAGCAATCTTTACAGCCCTTCTCGGAAATGAAACCTCGTGTACGCCCTTTCGCCAATACGAGCGCTCTCCCTTCTTCCTCCGTATGTTTCGTTCTTTTAATTCCCTCGGCCCTCGTATCGGCACCCTTGCCCCGACTCTTTCATTTTTACCCTATAAACGCACACGATGCTCTTTCCAGAATGACCAATTCGATTAGCTAAAAAGTTTTCAAACTTCACATGAAAAATCCGGCCACGCGAAGGGTTTACATAGATAATTTATACAGAAGAACGTTGCATAGTAGTATGAAAACTTATTTTATAGTCGCAGTCGTAAACGTGTTCCATGCCGCGCTCTCTTTACCTTTTTTGTTCGCGTCGTATATGTGGGTTACGATATGCATGTTATTATAAATATAATGACTCTTCTGTACTGTAAAAGTATCGTAAAAGTACGAACAGCGTGCTCCAATATCGTAAGATAAATACATTTGTGAAAGGAAGAATTAGGTAATGCCGAATACAACTAAGAATTAAATTACATTTAAATGTTAGACTCGTTTTCCAAGTATCGGTAATACGAGTGCTCTATTTTGCATATCTTTTACCTATGTTTTTCTACGTTATGCGTATTATGTCATCTAATAAATAGTTTCTATACATATATGTATGTGTATCTTCTTTAACCATCAGGATCGAAGTTTGTCGAATTATAAAAGAAACTTTCTTTTCAATCGCTCATTATACACGTGTACTTGAAGTACTTGTAGAGCGTGGTACTTAACGGTTTGAAAAATATGTTTCCTAATAATACAATATATGATAAACGAGATTTATCACACCGATCTGTACAAGATGATTTCTTTTTATTTAGAATATGAATTTATTCGAATTCTGTCCTTGCGACACGATAGAAGAAGAAATAATTATCGTTGAAAAATTAATTATCGTCGCTTATCTTCCATAAATCGTGCTTCTAAGCGGTCTAAATCTTCACGGTAACTATGTATATTGGTCACTGTAGCTAAATTATATATATATTTTTTATTACAATTCAGTATCATTACTAATTGTAAAAGCCTTGCTACGTTTCGTTAATTCGTCTTCTCGAGAAAATATATTTAGGCGCGCAATTTCTATCCGACTATTTTTAACTATTTTTAACCATCTACCGAGAGATCGTTTCAATTGTTTTCGTTTTACCATCGATTCGAGTATTTCGATTACGATCTCTCATTCGCATAAAATTAGAAAATTATGCAGAAAATTCTCAAATGTTATACCTTCTGTCTTCGAGAATTCGTTCAAAGTTTAATTCGTTCAAAAGCAACTTAAACAACATAGACGCAAGTTATCGTAATAGAGAACAAACTGTCTAAAATAATACAATAACGTCTCTATGTTACAACTCCTATTCGAAAAGTGAAAAGCCACAAATTAAATGGTTTAAGAGCATTTACGGGAAATTGCAATCACGGGGGTTGGATATGTCTATGAAGTCGCAGATTATACACGAATTCGAGTACATAATGTTAAGCGTGTGCTCGTAAACAGAACTTCAACGAGATTCAATAATTGGAATTTGAAAACATTTTCCGGTGAGTCATCGAGTTATCGACGTTGTTGGCAGACGTACCTTAATTAAACGCGATTCAGTTAATTCTGCTGACATAAACACGTACCATTCTTACTATTGGCAGATCGTAAAGAATTATCGAATCATAATCGATACTCTGTTCACTTCGACGGTAACGTCTTCCCATTCCTAACTGAGCCGTGAATTTTTTCATTTTTAAGTTTCCGTTGATTCTTCCGTTGAAATTGGTCATAAAAATGTAATAATTTCGATAAAAATCGATTAAGTTTAATCGCGTTTGTATCATTATGTTAACGTGGATAAGAAAGAAACGTAAGACGGAATTTTAGTTGACCATTTCACGCAACGCCAAATGGTGCCACGACGCTCGTGCGCGACTGCATTTCTAAAACGCAAACCACGCGACGCAGCGTCGTGATACATCGCTGGTGTAACACCGACCTTAAATTTGCTAGAATCGGGAATGACGAAAACCAGACGATCGCACCGAGCGTTCCAAGCTTCGCGTTTTCTTACGATAGATACGGATTACTTTAAATTACCGTTTAATATATCACGTTTGTTTTTGTACATTGTGCGATGTTCGAAATACCAAAGAAAAAAAAAAAAAAAAGAACGGAGGTAGTAGAGCATAGAATACTTCGTTGTTCAATGAAAATATAAAATACTTTGAAATAGTAGCGAATGACAATTGTAATTGTATACATATATTTACTATAAAAAGAACGCTATAGTTTCTCGAATTTCAATCTTTTCAAATAACTACTAACCGAGTATGAAAACAGGCGTTCGTATAAAGCACATAAATTAAAATGTAATCCAACTGGAAAAATTGAATGTACCAAATTCTTGTATTTAAAACGCGCAAACGTTTAGATTCGTAGCATTAAACGAAACGACTTAAAAACGCTCGACCAACGTCAAACTGCAAATCAATTCCGTTAAAGTGGAAACCGATTTTCTGTTTCACTAATGTAAATGACTTACTTCTGTCTATCGCGTATAACGAGTTTCAGCGAAACGTTACGAATGTGGTTTTAAGTATACTCGGGAAGCATTTAAATCGAACTCTCGGTGGAAAATGGATGCGACGAAAAGGTCCGGTCGCGTGGCTCCTTCGGATCGTTGATCTAAATTCTCCGCACGCGCCGTTTTCGACGTTATTTATACAGATAGAAATTTCCGTTCTTAAGGTACACCGTATGTAACGAACGATGTCATAACGTTATAGCTGCGTGGAGAGAACATTTGACATTTATCATTTGCGAATCTCAGCGTATAACACCGTCAGATTAATAGACGACTCGATGGATAACGAGGATCCTGGACGTACTAACGTTTGAACATTGTTTCGCTAAAAGGTTGTTTTCTTTTTGCAGAATTCTATCCCATAAAGGAGGCTGCGATGCAACGCTAATGATTTTGTTATGGCTAGAGAGCAAGATATTTGAAGCGAATAAAGTTAATGACCCGTACACGCGTAACACGATTTTTGGTCAAACATTTGCCGCCAACGTCGTTATTTTTATCTTTAAACGAACAACGAGACGCGAGAGAAATTTAAACAAATTACCCGATATTTGCCTTTAGACTTACGAATGATTGCATAACCGGGGTGAATACGATTCGATTAGGTAAACTCGATTCAAGATATTTGTTTGCCACGCATCTTACGAGTCAAAAATACGAATGTTACGAAAATGAAAAATTTCGAGTGTTGTACGTGTTTCTCGAGGAACAGGGACCGAGGTTGGTTGCTGAAGAGAAATACACATACACGCTTATCTTCCGTTTAACGTAAAGAACTCGACGAGCTATTCGTTCTTATATCGATTTAATATGAAACATATAAAAATTCACTAAAGGAAGTGCTACGCAATTATAAAGATATATTTATTCTTAAACAAAATTTCTATTCTCGAAAGTGTATGTATTACAAAATCCATTATATCGCTATAATACGAGCCGTTCAGGGACCATTTTGAACGATTCTATTCGTCCAAATGCTTACCTCAAAATTTACTATTATATATGTTGTCATTTCTGTGCGATAAATGGACTTGCGGAATTAAGTCGTTTGTTTCTCGAACCTTGTAGTATTATATGCGTCAATTGGCTTTTTTTTCGTGTAACGAAATTAACGAAAAGTAAAGTTAATTTATAGTCTGACTTCTGAAAGGCTCTCGCACAAGCAATTCGATGTTGTAACATTTGCCAATAATAATCAAACTTGTAAGTTCGGAACTAAACTAACTCTGTATTAATTACTCTCAAATTACAACTAATCGAACCAACGAGCACAAAAGTTGCTGAATTCCAAAATCGACCGAACTATTACTTGGTAGACAAAGAGAACCTTGTATAAGTTGGTAATAAGGTCAGCATTCATTAGCGAATTCTAGTAAAATGGTCGAGTCGAGACAAAAAGTCGAGCAACGTGCATGATCCTTCTTACGACCACATCAGTGGCTGAAAAAGGACTCGGGATGCGTCATCGTTCGTTCCTTAAGTACCTTCGCCTCCGGCTCGACCCTTTCGTAACGGACAGTACTTCCGGTAGTCTGCAACGGCAAGACGTAAGGTTCGTTGACCACGTTGGTTGTATACTTTACGAGCTTCCGGCTGCGTTTCCGGCGTTCCTAGCGAAATCAAATTGGTATTCTCGAGATGCGGCGGTCTCTTGCATCCTATCTACGGCAATATAATTCTACGAGTCTTTTGCTCTCTCTCTCTCTCTTTCTCTTTCTTTCTCTCCTCCTTTTAGTCGGTTCCTTCTTCGGAAATGCGAGCCTTATTCGAGCTACGAAATCGTCTGCGTGCTGGCTACGACGGACCCAACTACTTATAGAACTTTATCTTCCTCGTGAAATCGTCCACGTCATGTCGTGTACATCGCTTAAACTGCTTTTCGTGAAACTGTACGATTCGTATGATAAGAAATAAACCGAGATTCGAGCAACCTTGCCGCAGCAGCTTAATAAATCGTCTACGTAACGGGACTAGTGTAATCATCGAATGTGCCATCGGATTTTTTCACGAGACTCCCTTTGGCTGTTTCCTGATTTGACGTTGGTTTCGCAGCTTGATCTTGCACGGTTCGCGTAGATTTAGTTTGGTTTGTAAGGAATAGGGAGAATTAACCATCGTTTTCTCTTCGTTGATGGGTAGTCGTGCATAATATCAACGGATAGAGAGGGAAGTGATATAATTGTAATTTGAACGTTTGTTTCAACAATGTTTGCTTTGGGTCAACTACGTGTCGTAAACGGAACGAAATTTTACTTTCTCTTCTGGTTGATTAAGCGATCGTAAAGTACCACCGGCTTGTCACTGATGGAATTTATTGATATTCAATTCATTAACCGTATAAAATATAAATTGACAAAGACGTCATTGTCAGTATCGCGAATATCTTAGTTTCTCTTAAATTATCTAAAGACGCGTCAACCGTCAGGGTTATTTGCGTCCGCTTTTTGCAACTTGTACACGCATACTTTTATTTTCGCTCTAGAGATTTTAGCCACTTTAATATCCCAGTATGAATGTAAACGTTCACACGCGGAGCGAGTAAAGACGAGTTTGTAAATGGTTAAACATGTGGGAGCTACAGCTCTAGGTAGATACCGAACCACCAGAACCACGTTGAAATAAGCACAACGTAACTGCGAATAAATCGAGTTGCAGAAATGCCGGCCGATAATCAACCGGAACTTGAACCATGCCGCGAGACCTTTGGCCACGAATCCGAACCCCAGTCAACCGAGAGCATTTTATTTAATTTTACCTCATCGTGACAAACTACAATTTCGTGAAATCATTTTTCCAGTGTTGTATTCAACCGTTTTCGCTCTATTCGTTTTCATTTTTCAAATAATAATCATAATAATCGAAACGTTCTAACAAATTATCAAGTTTCTTGTTTAGTAGGTCACGAAGAACGGTAGCGTGCACTTAAACGTGCACCGAACGATAAATTATCAAGAATCGAATGATCGTTCTGAATTTTCGAAATCTAAGTTTTCGTATTCTTTCGTACAAGTACGAGGGTGAATCAAATATAAACGAGACTTTTGTTTCTGAGCGCGTAAATTTAAAGGGAGCGAGCGGCCGCTTCTAGTGTGCATTGGTTGGGATGTCAGGAGTGGGGAGAGCAGGCCGTTGTCCAGTTCAGACACGTTTGGCGGTAGTATTCAAGATGTCAGAGCAACAAGTACACCTCTCAGTTGCGCAACGCATTATTATTAAATTTCTCACACATGAAGGCGTCAAACCAATAGAAATTCTGCAAAGATTGACTGCACAGTTCGGGGATCAGACACTGTCAAGGGCTCGCGTGTTTGCCTGGCATAAGAAGTTCAAGGAAGGACGTGAACTGGTTGAAAATGTGGAACATGATCGTCGTCCTCGAACCAGCATTACGGAGGAGAACATTCGCACAATAAATGCTGCTTATTACTGTGAGCTTTTGAGGGAGGCAAAGGTTGCTTATCGTTCGAAAAGGCGTAACCAACCGATTCGAGACGTCATTCTCCTCCACGACAACGCCAGGCCTCATACAGCAGCTCTAACCTGCACAACATTAGAGGAAATAAGGTGGACTCCACTTGATCATCCTCCCTACAGTCCTGACCTATCGCCCTGCGATTTCCATCTCTTCGGACCGCTTAAAGAAGCACTAGGAGGACAACGATTCCAAGACGACGCGGCGGTGGAGGCCTTTGTGCGCAATTGGCTTCTGACACAGCACTCTTCTTTTTACGATGCTGGGATCAAAAATCTCCCAATCCGCTGGGAAAAATGCATTTCCAAAGCAGGAGACTATGTTGAAAAATAATATGTGCTTGGCTATGTTATTTCACTGAATAAAATTATTTTAAAAATAAAGTCTCGTTTATATTTGAGTCACCCTCGTATGTATAATGTTGTTCGATGATCGTGGCAATAATCAGCGCATACTCGTTAAAGAAATTTCTTTCAAAAGTATTTCCAGTTACCCAGTAACCACACAGTGTATTCCGCTTCCCCTTTCGCTTTCGTATCGGTGAGACAACGACATTAATGCAACGACGAAACTTCTTTATTTGAAATCTTTCGTGAACAAAGATTCCAATGACGCATCGATGCGATTTTCCTGATCAAAACGAGACCAAAGACGACATTGCTATTGTGCTGTTGACAATAATCGGATGCAACTACGAGCGGACCCATCGTATACAGGGTGGGTCACGTAATTGCAGCCATTTCGGTTATCGCGCAAACAGTGATTTAACGAGATATATTTCAAATAAAATTTGGATCGTTCCGAGGGAGAACATAATTTCAAGTGATTAGCTTTTTTATCAGAGGAGTAGAGGACATACGGAGACGAACTTTGTTCTTTTTAATGAAACGATATATATCTTTTTTAAATATGTGGATTCTTCGGAACGTTCTACGTCGAAAGATGTTAAGGTAAAATATATAAAAAAAAAAGAACATGAACGATTCGTGAGATATCTTTAATTATAGCTAGGGATACTTCGTATAAAAGTTTGAAATATCTAACTTAAATAAATCTGACTCGAAGATATTTATAAATTATACTTGAAATTCTTTTATTCGGATAATGTTCGCGCAATCAATAATTGTTGTAACTAGTCGCGATATAATTTGACAAGTACCGATAAATGTTTCTAACTCATTTAATGCGTTGTTAACACCTACATACGTATATCGCGTATGGTATATGCGAGTTGGTTGCTTTCCAAGCGGTAATTTTCCAACCGCAACTTTCACGGTATAAGTATAGTAACCCGTAAATCGATCAAGTCGTTATGTAAATATTATACTAGATGCGAACATGTTCTAATCAATTTCACGCAATTATTGGTATCCGTAACGTTTTATATTTTATATATACTAGAACCGTTTTCGAGGGAAATTATCGTCTGTTCGTACTTTTGTAATAGTCGAATAAAATTTACTTCTATTTTTCGATCGTTCAAATACTTAATTATTGCTTGTGTTTTATATGAAAATTACTCGATAAAATATAATTTTAACGATACAAAGGAAAAACACGTAACCGTAAAATTACGTAGAACGGAGAAAGAACCAAGACCAAACATGGAACGACAAATGTCAGGGTAAGTGAGCAGAGTATAGTCTGCTATTAATTTTCTTTCAACATATAGCATGGTAGACAATGAAAGTTGAACTCGTATTATTTGAACGAGAAATTATAGAAATCAAAGTTGTGGAGAGAATCGATAAACTATTAAAAGAACGCTAAAATTTTATAACACGTTCGTGCGTTGACGGATTTTACCGATGCTAAAATTACTGCTGGACTTTATCGATGCGAAGATTTAAAAAATTTCGTGAAACGGAGATAATCATTTTGCTACTTATCACAGCAAAGTAGCTTTAACATTCACATTACAAAATTGTCTTTACATATGATTTTCGAGATAAACACGTGCTTTTTTATTCTCTTCGAGATTGTTAAGATATGTTACATCATAATATTAGAATATCGAAGGTATTAAAATACTGCTGGATTATTATACATTTGGCTTCCATACCACATTCTTTTTGTTTTCTTTTCCAATCTATATGCCATATTGAAATTGTCTTGTTTTTAATGGTAAGGTGACATCGAAGTCAAGAAACGTGTATCTTCTCGTTCGTGTTTTTCTCTAGGAATCTTCATTTATGACAAAACGATTCAATCGTAGGTTCTGATAATAACATGTTATTTGCCATAACATATTACGCCAATGGAGAAACAAACTACTTCTTCTTCCAGCGCTTTTCGCTATCGAGATAATTCACCGTGCTGTGCGCGTATAGACGCTCGTAGACGCGCAAAGATTCGACGATGTATTGCTGCTCGACTGCACTCACGAACAGATTATAATGCTAACAGGTACTGCTTTCATTGGTTTCATCGTTAAAGAAACTTGGCTTTGAGTTTCGAACGGGGTGCCCTGTTCTCCGCTCGCCTCCACTCGCCTCCACTCACCTTGTGACTCTCACCGGTTTATCAGCAAAATTTGTAGATTCGTGTTCAAGCACTTGTTTCCAATTCGCGTGCGGATTCCTTTAAAATAATACGCTAAACCATCGAGTCGCCAACTTTACTCATTAAAATATTTGTTGGAAAATTAACACTTTCAGGCGGACGCATCGGTAACATAGTTAATTACGCTTCTGCCACTTGCCACGCAACTTTGCACAATTGTTAACTATTATCATTATCTCTTGACTAAGGATGTTTATACAATTTCATATTTGCACGAATATAGTTGAAGAAATCGCATCTAAATATTTCAGATTTCTTTCGGTTATTAAATGTCGTAACTTTAATTTGTATACTTTAGATATCTTTGACCAAAAAGATGAAACAAAAAACTTGCCAAAAGAACTACTAATTTTCTAGAACTTACGAACAATTCGGAGTTTCGATCTGCCTTTGATCTTTCTACGGAGGAAAGAATTTTCGTGCATTTTACTCTCGTGCGAAGGGGAATAAGAGTTTAGATTCAAGACACTTTGTATTTGGTAGTGTTCGTTCAACTTAATTCACAACAACGCACGATCCTCCGTTGTACCTAAACATCTTTGGTAATCGTACAGTCCACGAAAAGTAATTTTTTCCTACCTTAAAGTCGTAAACTACCAAACGACTAACGTTCGGATTCGCGACGCAACATTACGATTGATATAACTTGATGCGTGGAATTGTAATATCGTATAAACAATTACTATAACGCGTATTAATAATTACTTTAACGGTTAACACAGATATAACAAATACGTATTTCACGATATTATAATTTTATTTTCTAGTACTCTAACACAATTCATAGCATGATCTGGCAACGTAAAATTTATAAAAATAGTTTTATAAGGTATACTGGATACGTTTCGCTAGAAAGTCGCGTCATATGTCGCGTATTAAGAATTTCTGTTAAAAGCTGTAATCGCTGACAAGATCGTTTGAAAATATTTTGCGCGGAATTGTCGGCGAAGAAATTTCATATAAAGCAAGGTAAACAGAGTAAACTTATTTTGTATACGATTAAAGGAGCGTCGTAGTTTCCATATGTATATGTATTTTCACCGAAACGCTTGACTTTCTCTCGAAACAAATTGCGCATTAAAATTTCTTTCACGTGAAACGTCTCGTTGAATTTTACACACGAGAGTTCAAATGATCTTAAGTTAGCGGAATTTCTTACCCCCTGTAACCTATTTGGTAAAGAAGTTCGCAACTTTCCGCTGTACGCTTTGCAAGTCCATTCTAGTTTCGTCAGTATCTTTACCCGCGAATATAAAGTGTGCAAAAGCGAGACTGTCGAACTGATTTTATTGCAAGTACGCTATATCGTGCCATGTAAATATTACATATGCCTCTCACATACGATACAGTGAAATGAACCATTAAAATTGCACAAAGTATCCGTTCTTTGAAGTATCGGCTCGATCACCAAAGGCAAACCAGTGAATTTCTCTACAGCAAAAATATTAAATATCCATACTTCTGCATAATTTATAACAACATTCTTTTACACACGGAACATAGAATAACGTTTATGGCACTTGCTCTCTTTTCAGACCGAGATTATTGGTTTCTCTATATTTTTACTTTTTATCGGATACATAGGAGAACGTATTTTCTAGGGTAATTCTTCGATGTTAATTTCATAATGACCAGTATCGCGTATGCGTTTGTTCGATAAGATATATTATAACCGTTGCATGATGTAGCAAAAAAACACTCATAGAAACTGTCAAATATGTATAACATCGTAAATTTCATACCTTCGTATCGTATCATACCTACGCGTGTTAATTGTATAGGATAATGTTAAGAAACAAAATTAAACGATCATCGTTGTAACTTGAAACTGTCGTGCAGGTGAATTATATCGAACTGCTTATACCGGAGTTTCATCGCCTACCCAAAGAACCACAAGTAAAATATCAATCGAACGTAACAACGCAATTACCGTTAACTGTATTTCAGACCTGCAAACATACACGTATGCGCCAAGATCTACGAACGTTTATACGCGCTCGACGGAGAACATTACAAAAATTCGCGCTGTAGCTGAATTTGCTTTACAATTATCAAGCTAAATGTATTTTTGTTACTTGATAAATTTACGTCGTAATTGCTACCTTGCCTCGTATTCTTAGCCGAGTACCTACTATGTTCGAATATGTTTATTGCATGTATATAGTAAACAAAGAATCTTTTGAAGTTTATTTTTGCGTTGCTTGCTCACAATCATCGTAAAGAGACCAAAAACTTATTCAGGTCGCGAACGTACCTTACTGCTTTAAACAACCTATTCATGTAGTTGGTACAATAGAAAAATAATCGTTATTCTACGTGTCAAAGCAAAAAACCTTCCCATCGATATCCCAAAATATTCGACGATCAATGTGCAGTAATTATAGTTCCTTAGTTTTCTGAGTTATATTAGCTAGACAGTACCGTAGAAGAGCGTTTTCGTACTACGAGAAGCCGAGGGTCAAAGCGCAAAGCGCATTATTAAACGAATTATTCTACACATTGTGCTGTAGTGGGCATCGTGCTTGTCCCAATTGAAACACCCTAATTAAACGTTGTAAACAGAGGAGAAAGAGAGAGAGAGAGAAGAGAGTTTGCTGGAAAGTTCTTCCTTGTTGCCCGTGGCAAACACTTCATGCCGTTGTTATTCATTACGTGGCTCGGGGAGGGTTAAGCTGCACGTTAACCACTTCTTCTCATCTTTCGAGCTGTTGATCCAACCTCTTCCCGTGGTACTTTTAGCCAGAGAAGGCAGCCTCCTTCCGCGTTGCCACTCAGTGCCATTACTTTTCCTCTAATATCGCGAAATGCGCGCAATCTGGAACGCTACTAGAGCAACCAAGAAAACCATCCGATTCTCCGCCGTACGGCCAAGTAATCAGCCGTGAAGAACCCGTGGATTACTCGTTTTAAAGGTGCAAATATCACGCTTCGCCAGCGACCGTCACGCCGTAAATCCACCGTGAACCCTATCTTCGAGATTTCTTCGCGTACTCAATGGAGCCTGTGCTACCTGACGCGCTTAAACTACGCTCTTTGTGTATCTGCTTCTTTTCTCTTGAATTTCCTGCTAATACGTTTGCCAAACGATGTTCCCTCGTCGCTTCTAAACGGACTAATATATCGCGATAAACTTTCTTTGATCGTAGCGTTGCGTATAGATAGACAAAAAGGATAGATAAAACAACGCCTAACACTACCTACAGTTTGAAAGAAAACAACTCTTTCATTGTCAAGTATAATTAATAGCTTTTTTATATAGAGCAAAGTGTACTCGCTAGCGCCGGTTCCAAGTTAAGCATTTTACGCAAAAATGTAATCCGACTATTCACCGGACAAAAAATTCTATATATACCAACGAATCTAATTAAAATAATAGTTACGCATTTGTGTCGCTCTTGTACCGTATAACGCATACCGCGAAATACAAAGTTTGAAGAATTTAGCATCTATCTAACGCGTTATCTTATCTCGTTTTATTAGTTACATGGTAATTGGGAAAACATGCTATTAATCTTTGCGCGTGTATTATAAAAGATGTCTAATTCTTATAATTTTTGTAATTTTTAACAGCCAACTTCAAATTTCACAGTCAAGTCAAAATCCGCGTTTAAACGTACCTACTACGATAAGATTAAGTAAAAAGATACGCATACCGGCATAATTTATCGATCTTTTTACGCGATATTATATATGATATAGCTTGAAAATAATATTTAAAATAATATACGCGAATACGCGAAGCAGGATAACAGTTTCTAAAAGCGAGTAAAATATTCCTGTAAACGTCTTTACCCTTCACGTATACAAGATGATACCTTATTTTAGAATTCCAACCATTACACAACTCAAAATTATACGAATTAAAGATTTTATCTAGATACAGACATTACGTTTCATTTATCGTTTCGAGGAATAATTTCCAGCACTCGTTTCTAACAATCTGCACAGTTACGTACGTATACCTGTTTACCCGTTATAATGCAAATTAACGTTCTTAAACAAAACTATGAAAAGGAACATTAAGAATGTGCAATAATCTTGTGGTATTAACAAAGTTATAAATCTATGTTACCGTACTAGGTCAATTTTATCGAGCTGTCGAGATCTTATGGTTGTTTCGAACGTTCCTACGTAGCCTGCAGGGATATGACGCATTTAGTGATCTATACGAGAGGCAGTCAAGCTTGTGCTTTATGTACCAAGTAAGTAAACACACTCGGAACCCCATGCATCCTGGCTACGTATTGCCAGCAGTCGAACAATTTCGATTGGGTCGTTGAATTGTCCTGCAGATCGTGTGTCTCAGCGAAGTGATATATCGTTCCCTGAACTCGATGCTCGTTTTGGGTGTCGAACTTTTCGCGTTTCCTCCGCCACATCGCCGTTCCAATCGCATTTTTACCTCTCCACCGTCACCCGTCCCTTTTCCTGACTGCTTTTCCTTCCTTTGTATTCTTTTCTAACTGCTTTTCCTCCCCCTTTTTCCGTTGGCCTTTTGCCTTCCCCTCCGCCTTCTTATTTTCGTGTTTCTCCATTTTTCGTCTGCTTCCTTAGCAGATAACAAGATAGCAACGGACCGTGACGGAAAATATCTTCCGGTGGAGAAAATTGTCCAGAAGTCGTCACAGAAAACACAAGCAATGTCTGAGAGCAAAAAACGAAAGAAAGAACGAAAAAACGAATGGGAACCGAGGAGTAACTAGAGAGAGAGAGAGAGAGAGAGAGAGAGAGAGTGATGGCGGGAGGGGGGGGAGAGATTTTCCTCGTTATCCAGCCACAACCCACAGCAACGAAATATACATACCACCAAATACAGTAGCGGACAAAAGTTTAAGACGATGATTTGTAAACCGGATTACAAACATCTTATACGCATATTGTTCTTCTATTCGGTTTGTCTCTTTGGAATAACGTAGCTGTATGTTTGACCTTCGTAACCTCAGACAGTCAGTTGTTAAATACAAACAATGTAGGAGTTACAACAGTTAGTTACCGCCTAGCACTTGGAAACAGTGGACATTAGTTTAAGACGATCTGTGTAAAACGTGAGTACGAGTACAGTTTTTGAACATTTTGATTCTGGAATGTCAAAATCATTGTTTAGTGTACCTTTTATTGCTTAAAATTCATTTAGGTAGGAAGAGACTATGGGTAAATCAAAGAATTTACTTGAAAACGAAAGGGAACAAATCGTAAGGCTGCGAAAGCAAAGTAAAACCTTCACCGAAATAGCAAATATAGTGAACAGGTCAGAAACAGCTTGTAAACAAGCTTGGTATAAATGTTTAAAGACAGGCATGTATTGCGATCAACCGAAAAACGGAAGACCACGGAAAACAACACCGAAAATGGATCGCCGGATTCATCGATTGAGCGAAAAGGATCGTTTTCGTAGTGCAAATAATATTGCTGCGGAGATAAACTATGAAAACGATACACAAATTAGTGCTAGAACTGTTAGGAGAAGATTAGAAGACTTTAACTTAAGAGGACGAAAACCCCAAAAGAAACCACTGCTGAGTTCTAGGAATCGAAAAAGACGACTTGCATTTGCTAAAGCTCATAAGCATTGGACAAGTGAAGATTGGCAAAAGGTATTGTTTTCTGACGAATCGAAATTCAGTCGCGTCTCTTCTGACGGGGTACGGTACGTTAGACGTCGAATTGGCGAAAGTTTGAAAACACAGTGCGTTTTAAAAACTCTTAAACATGGTGGTGGCAACGTTATGGTGTGGGCGTGTTTTTCTCGAAGCGGCCCTGGTCCGATATGTCGTATCAATGGAATTATGGACCGTTTTCAATACAAGGACATACTCAAGAACACAATGTTACCTTTTGCACGCAACAATATGAGTGATGATTTTATTTTTCAAAATGATAATGATCCGAAGCACACGGCTCGGGTTGTGAAACAGTTTTTTCAAGAAGAAAATATCACCGTGCTGCCGTGGCCGTCGCAATCACCAGACATTAACCCAATCGAGAATTTGTGAAGCATCATAAAAAAGACAGTACAAGGTTATAAACCGAAAAATTTAAATGAACTTTACTCTACGATTGAAACAGCCTGGAATAATATTACGGTAGATTAATATAAAAAATTAATAGATTCTATGCCAAGAAGATGTACCGAAGGGATAAGAAATAACGGATATTGAACAAAATATTGAATTTAAACAAAAATTGTGTATATTTTTTAACCAAAAATTAATATTTTTTGTATAGTCTTAAACTTTTGACCGACGAAATATTATACAGATTTCGTTCCTTTTTTATAACTTAGCTATTGAGCAAAATATCAAAATGAAATTTTTTTTCTAAGTGTACAAACAAATGTACAATTAGTTAATACCAAAAGTAGAACACCGTATTTATATTTTTTATGGAAAGTAAATCAATTATTTATTTCTTCCATTTCGTCTTAAACTTTTGTCCGCTACTGTACATAATAAAACGGTCTACGTCTTCCTCTTCCCTCTCTCTTCGAAAAAATGGCAGATCTCTTCGTTCTACTTGTCTGGCCAGTGAAGAAACTGCTTGAATATACAATTCGCGGTAAAATGCACCTCACGGTACAGAAAGCAGGAACGAGTTTCCAGATAAATAAACGTCATCGCTACGTATTCACGATAAGTAATAATTAATTAAAAAATTGTTATAACACGATGAGACATTTCATATGTCGGAATCTAGTATGAACTTTCCTAATTATTACACGTATTACACCATAATATTGTGTGGGAACATTCGTATTTAAGTATCCAAATATTATTTCATATCGAAATAATTAATTCTACAAAACATATAAGCTTGTAATTTATGACAAGACTTTATTCGAAGAATAAATTATCCAATTTACCGACTCGGTAATTTCGGTGATATTTCAAACGTTGGGTTTTAATTAATATTTCCATCTCCGCATTAATCGACGCAATTCTATAGCCATTGAATGATGTTCTTCGTAATTTCGATGGCATGTTCCCAATTCAAAAATCAAAAATCTCAGTATATCATGAGGTATAAGTGTGTTAGTACGAGTGTGCGACGATGAAGTTCGCAACACGGTGATGTGGGATACTTCTAGTCACAGCACTGGATTACTAATAAGAGTAGACTCGTTAGTCTGTTGGGCGGGAAACTCGTCGAACCATATCATAGTATAAGGGCGTATAAATTTCGGAAGTGCTTCGGTTTCACCCATTTTGCTTGATAGATTTGATTTATTTCACAGAGTCACTGTCTATTTCCATAAAAATTCCATGGAACTGACAGACACCAGGGAAACCAAAATAACCAAAATGACCGTACAGCTTACTCGGTTAAAACCATGGTGGATTTTTTTGTATTCGTGTCATCGTGTCATCTAACGAATCAGAAACGCTTCAATCAAAAAATCAAGAATCGAAAGTTTTCCATTGCGCTTGTAACTGATTTGTTCCAGCACTCCCTGTTCGAAGAATTCGAAAAACCTGCATATATGAAATACACGGAGACATTTAGTATCGCAACTGAATATTTATTCTAACTTATCGAATCGAGAAAATTGCAAACTTTTGTAATTCGTAAAAGAAACCAAGTTGCACCATTTTTATGCATATTCACTCTCTGATTTAGTTTTGTATTAGAAAGACAATAATCGAATGCGATCTACTGTACTGTATCTGCTTAAAGCACGTACATGAACAAATTTTCAAGAGCGTTCGCGTTGATTCGGATACGCGTAATATTGCGTTACAACCAATACGAGGACGATACGTGGGAGTTAACGTTGTACGTTATTTTTCGAAATCCTGCAAACAGCCTTTTACAGTTTTTATATCCTTGGAGATAACGGAGCGCAAAAACATACGACGTTGTCTTTTAAGTGTACCTGAATCAACGTGAATATTCTTGAAAGTTTGATAAAGCGTGTACAGGTTTGCTCGACGCTGTTAGAAGATGATTTAATATAATATAAATCGCACTTGTCGAATCTATCTTTCACATGCGATCCATTTTATTCCCTTTCTGTCCAGCAAGCAACTTACCATGCATAACAATAATCCATTATCTCGGCCATCTTTTCCTTCTCTTCGCTTCGTTTCGTCTTATTTTCGCCTTGTATCTCGTTATTAAACTCCCAGTTACGACCAATTCACGCTTCATCGTCGCATCTAATTAAGCACTGGATGACGCGGTATCCCGTACTCTGTGTAAAACTGACACAGTATTCTGTATTCGCCAAATACAACAACGATGATTAGGGAGCACGACGTACCGCAGGTGTACACGTCGAAATCGATCCAACCTTTTGACGACTCTATAAACTGATCTATTCTAGCAGGTAATAGTCGCTCAAACGAGCTTATTCGAACGCGCAAGATGTAGACGTCGTGAGTAACCTATCGGCACACTCGATAGGCCGCGAATGCAACGCAAGACACTTTGAATTATTCACGAAGTCACGGTAAGCTCGAACGTGCTAATTAACCGACAGTCCGTTGTCACGTAAGGTTTCTCCTTAACCAGGAAATTAAACGTCAAAATAGACATCACGTATACACGTACACAACCGAGTAATCAATCGGCGATATAAGCTGTCTTCGACTTGTATTAATAAAATCCTTGGTTGGACATATGTCCTACGGGTTAATTAAATAGATAATTAATTGGGATCGACGTTGATTAATGAAAGCAAACGAGTTTAAACGATAAGCATTCACAGCGATTCAAATTCGAAAAGATCGAAAAATAATGTTTTCGATTCTTTTTATCTTTTTAAGCTACTCGTCCGCTGGAATGAGTAAAAAATTAACCAATCAACGAATAAACAACGATATACAGGGTGTTTCGTAGCCGGTTGTACAACCGAGTAGAAGGTAATTCGACGTGAACGAATAAGTCGAAAATATAGAATAAAATTTGTTCGCTTCGAGATTTCGTTCTCGCAAAAATCGAGTTTGACAATTTTTCATGCTACTACGATCGTCTTGGAAAGTCACTCGACGATCTTACGTTGCAACTTTTAGCGGCAGCGTTAACTTACCTTTCGACGCGACCGTATACCGGAAATTAATATAAATCAAACTATTCCATTTTGAAAAACTCCACTCTCTGCACGTTTCATAGATTCGGTGGGGAGATCATAGTCTAAAGAACGCCATATACCTGCAGAATGAATTTTGAAAAGGCAGGATGATCGATTGTACGAATAACCGTTGTAGAATCGAATTATGAAGTGGCAACTACTTGGTAATTCGATAATACGATTGGAAATTGCATTCGTATCGATGATTGGAAATTTGTAATATTATCTATAAACACAATGCTTCGTTTACGTTGAAATAACTCTCATTCTATATCCGTATATCGCGAAAATACCATTCATCTGCCTATGACGCGCGTGCCTGCATGATCACGCGACAAATCAGATTAGCCTTTCGCTATTGCAGAGAATTTCTAGATCACACTTTTTGATACGAATCAGAAACGTACTACCTGGTATCGTCATTTACATTCGCATTTCACATCAACATTTTTAATATCTGATCCTTTGTTAATCATTGATGACAATAGTACGTTGTTAAGAATAATCTGCTGGTACAGAGATAACGTTTGTACAATAATTGTTCGATCGCGTTTGTCGAACGTCGAAATCAAGCCGTTTTATCGGTCGATTTATTTTGCTAGTCATTTATCAATTAAGTATATCAGCAACGCATTGAGAGAGTGGCGAGATCGTCAGCCTATTCCCAATCGTTAATAAAGAATTCTACGCAGTCGCATGACCCAGCAGCCCGTAAGGATGAAAATTCATTTTCACATATATAATGTCTTCGCTTCCACGTGTTTTTAACTCTTCATATACATATAGGTGCGTCTTATATTTATCGAAGATGTAACTCGGCATTCGAAATACTTCGAACCCCTGTGACGAATTAATCGGGAAATCGTAATATCGAAGCTCGTCTGGCGAACGAAAGCGATTGAAATTCAGGGATGACTTCGTTGCGAAGTACAAAGCGACTGTATTGTTCGTGACGTTAAATGAAAGAGAGTTGTGACGAAAAAAGTAGAAGAACAAAGGAGGTCAAAGCGAGTTGTCGGTGAATAAAGCGTTTTTTATCACCGTTAGAACAAGTGTATGACGAGCGGCGTGTATGAGTCATTATGTGCGTGCGTGCCAGCATGATACGCGCGTTAATCGCGATGAACTGCGGTGTCTGCTTTTCCGAATATAGCCTAGCCACAGAGAGACACTAGCTTACACGTGTCGGGGTAATCCGCAAACGCTACGTTCAAGCGGTCATACGTACGTTTTAATCGTTTATTTGGCGTACCGGTACGCAAGCATCGAAGCTTTTGTGCGGCGAAAATAAATGGGCTACGATTTATTTATAAATCCAATTTGTTCTACGACACGTGAGAAAGGAGCTTTCTCTCTGCGGCCATAGGTTTCAATATTTTTCAACGAGCGAGTCCGCGCTGATTGGATATACGCGCGGCCCGACACGCACGCGTATCCACACAAAATCACTGTCCCCAGTCCCCAGTCCCAGTATTTCTCTCTGCGATGTAACGTTTAACATCGATACATCGCGTTGCGCCGATAATCCTTTGTGCGTTTATTTGCTCCTACGAATCGACCGTGCAAGAGATCGATTTCGAAGATGGACAAAATTTCCAAAGTTGTCACGACTAAAACGGTCAGTGACCGATTTTATAATGACCCTTTGAACGATGCGTAGCTTCGATCACTTTTTTGTAAACGTTATCTTTTTGTTTGATAGATGCGCGATCGAAAATCGAGCAATTCATGCGCGCTCGAACGTTTTTATCGAAAATATAAAAAAAGATTCGTTAATACTTTCGATATGACGGTCAGATTGATCGAACGATCGTGCTAATGCTAATGTATCGAACGATATAAAGGTTGCGACATATCGATCGTTGCAACCGCACATTGACGTAAAAATTAGTAATATCTTTTAGCTAAGTCAATTACGACAGAGCACCGTTTATTGCAACGAAATTTAAATTAGCGGCCGATTAAAGTTCTGCCAATTGAATTCATTTGCCTGAACGTATTATTACCTACTACACACGTATAAACGTATAATCGTAGTGACAGGGAAAATCAGTGAACTACTACTATGCGAACTTACATCGTATATATACTGTTTGTTTCCTGATGGATATTCAGTTCTGCTCTATGTAGTCGCAACATTCGAGATCGTTGACTCACATCGCTCTATCAAGATAAATAACCTATTCTAGAGGCAGTGTGTTAAAACACGTTGCAAAATTGAATCGAGATATTCGATGAATACAGCTACGCGCGTGAAAAAATACCGGAAAATGTTAATTGTCTGCCACTCTGATCGGTATATTCTTTCTCTTCCAGCGGGTAGTCCTGCCTGTTAAAGATACGCGAAAGAAGCGGTGCGAGTGCTTGAGATCAGGGTAAAGGAAGAACGCGTGGCTACCCAACATTTTCAGCGAACGTGATCGAATGTTTTCATCGTTGCTAACTAAGCGATATACCGAAAATTAATCACACGGATTGCTTGATACTCCTTCCAAAGTAAATTCTCCATTCTTTCCATTTAAACGAATAAAAGACGATTATCGGTATTTCGTATAAAAGAGGGTGGCTTTTAATTCGTAACGTCTACTTTTAAATCACAGTTTATTTTAGAATATTACGATCGTTTGCTGCTCTCCAATCGTATAAAACCTCCATTATCGTATTAAACGTATGGCTCCGATATTTCCAAATATTTATAATTCTGCCGCAAACTTTGATCACTTTTCGCCACCTAGTGTATTTATATCATCCTTTGCTGACAGCTAATGCCGTATTTTTCTTCTTTATTGTATATTTAATCACACATTATCATCCAGTTTGTTATTTTATTTATAATTATTAACAGCTAATTACCATTAACTCTTAACATCCAGAATTATTCATAATATCGCAGAGGGTATAATTAAGCTGTTTAAAATCAAAGCTAACGTTGAGTTACACGTCGTATTATACCGTCGTATCGATTCGCAGATTTAATGCAACGCAAACTGATAACGCTGCAAAGAAAGAGCTTCGCGTATTGTTCTTGAAAACGCGTCATTGAATTTTTATTTTCGTTTTAACGTTTCGACAAAGAAATAACACGTAAAACGCCTTTTTGCGCCGCGTAACGAATTTAAGTTTATGAATATTCAGGCTGGATATGAAATTGCAAGTGTCGAGACAACAAAGTTCTGATTAAAAGCAGCAACAGTTTTGTTTGTGGAAGCACAATGTTCAGCGAAAAATTTTCGACGAATTTTAGAGTAATTATTCCATGATTTCGAAACACGCTGTGAAAATTCAGATTACACTAGAAATGATAAATTACGGAATTACGGAAAACGGAGAAACGATCTAAAATATCGTACGATTATTTAGCACGGTGAATTTTATTTCATTCATTTACGATTTATAACGCGGTTGATTAATCTTTCAAGTTCCCTTAAAAACAATTAATTTAGTTCCATAATAGATGCAAATTTCACGTTGTGCGAAATTTTTTTACAAACTAGTTGTTCGCGAAATATAGAAACTACTAACTTGCTCTTGTCACTTTTGTAATCTTCTTGTGGGAATATCCAGCTTGCTGGTAGCATCAAACTTGTAAGTTGCATATTTTATATGTGATAAAGTGCTTCGTTTCTGTATTCTGCCCGCAATAGAGTTTAGCTCTGCCGAGAATGTAGTTCCTTTTTCCGTGATTGCAAGTGGTTCTCGCATAGGTATACAGGTAAGTAACAGCAAATAGAAAGAAACGATTTTTCGTTTGAAAATTCAAAACTGGATGGTAATTTGTTAATTTTAATATTACGACGAATATTATTCACGTCATACTGCGTTCAAATTGTCAAAGAACCTTTCTTACCTTTATGACAGAAATAAAAAATTCGGCCAACTATCGCGCTATCGCGTGCAATTACAAATATTCCGTTGTTCTACGTTTATAAAAGAAAAGACGATTACACATAGTTTTCGACCGAACGAATTTTTACCAACGACGTTTAGAAATATCTTTTCAAATTAACCAAGAGTCACGTTTTTTGTTCTTGTATCAAGATTTAGATCCAACCGTAATAATGTTTTATCCAAATGTTATATTTGCTCATAAATAAAAATCGAACACGTCGCTCTTTACGTAACGAAGCTTTATTTACGGCCGAAGCATTCCTTCCACATGACGGTTATTTATGTCACTATGTTCATAATCTACGACTAAATGGCTCTCTTCTATACGTCTCATATCGTCTCATTCGTATCTCGAGACACTCGTGTTTTACTTAAATTTATATTTTACTACGTTATATCTGTATGTATATGGAAATTGGGTAGAGAATCAAACGTACATAGATTTATCTATTTCAATAAGAGACGCAAAAGAGAATGAAACTAAAAGCTAACATTTTACAAATACCATTTTAATAATTACCGGAGGGTCTTTCATCCGAATTCCTAGTCTCAGTCGGCTTTCAGTCGGCATCTCTGCGACTTCATTTATATTCGTAGTTGTATCGTGTTTATTTCAGCACGGTTTCTACTGGTTTCCAGCGATTCGGAATCCACCGAAAACTATAAGTCTCGCGTGTCTGCGATTAATAACCTTGCAGTTGATGCGGCTTCGAATAACGATAACAACAACAACAGCAACAGCAACAGTAAGATACATGAAATTTGCAGTTAACGATTTAGTCAAATCGAAGAGAAGAGTTTTTTCCATATTAGATATTTTAAAATATGAGAAACGGACATGTTGAATATACCGTGGAAAAAGATCGTGTACATATACTTTTAGCCAAACATAATCAATTAGGTAATTACGAAAAGGAATATCACATGCGAACGATACCATCCAGTAAAAGCTACCAAACTTTTATCGGTGAGTAATAACTTGTCAAATTTTCTGTTATCGCGTGCAATCAAGCTAATCAGTCGTATGTACACCAACCGTCTAATTTTGATAATGGAAAGAAACGGCTGTTCTATAAAAAGCTATTACTTTTTTCTTGCGTCGTTGCTAGCTTCCTCGTGAACGGAACTTAACTCGGACCCTTTATTCGAGGGAAATTTATTAGACGCTGTCCCGCGTGCTAGTCCGCTGCACAGGTTACAATATCGTTCGGACTCAATAACGAATCCTTTATTTTTGTACATGCCATGTCCAGTGGCGCACGCGAAAGTATCGAACGATCGTTCGCTTTACGCATCGAAATTAAGCCAGGCTCGGGGTGCGGTGATCGTTCGGTGAACGGCTCTTTTTCAACCATCTGGTTTCAATCGTAGCCGGGCTGGCACGAAATGTCAGTGTGATCGGTAGGAAGGACGTTTCACGAAGCTACCGCCTCGGTTACGCTGGAAAAGGGTGAATTCCGGCGAGTGTAGAAGCGATGGAAGCACGGCACAGAATAAACGAGCCAGATTCAGATTGATGCAGGATGCAAGAAGTTGCTTTCGAACTAACAGACCTACCTCGCCCCCTAGACAAAAGGGATAATGGCCGGAGAAAAATTCCCTTGTTAACGATTATAAATTATACGCGGATCGTGCTCTGCTTTTCGCCCTTGTCATCAGCTTCGTTTCAAGGATACAGCACAGTTTCAAAGATGTTCCTTCGTGAGATATATCGAGCAAATCCTTCTCAAAGAAAATTCCATCAACTGTTAATTAAATTCGAGAACAGTCCCGATATTACGATGCATATAAAACGTTACATTAAGTCCCAAGAGAAAGAGAGGTCGTCAAATATGGATTACGTACAAGCAGTTCTAAACTTCTTAGATGTTACACGTACAATAGTTACGTCTTTTGGTTAGTTTTACTCGTACATCGTATCGACGAACTTGGATTATTCGACTCTGAGACATACGGTAATTTATCGCACGCGTAATTAAAGATTTTACATCTACGACTGTACGTTACTCGATGCTTGTACGTATTAAACCGTTTGACGTATTCTAGCACCACGCCAACGTAACGAATTTCAAACATTTTTTTGCAAAGTTAAGTATCGCTGTATTATGTTTCTTTCGATCGTCGAATAACGATCGAATATAGGGCAACACAGATTCTGATTTACGTTTTTGTTTAGAGCAGATAGTCTAATTTCCCTGGAGTCTATCTTTATCGCGAATCTTACTTCGCCATTACGAATCAAGTCTCGCAAGTGGTCTGCTCAACTAGTTTATCGTAATCGAATCGCTCGATCTCTCTTTGAAACTTTATAAACAAATCACTTTGTTTTTTTTTTAATTTCATTTCTAACAGGGCAGCGTAATCACCATACCGCTACGTCTAATACTCGGTTGATAAAAAGCAAATAAGAATCTTAACGTTATGTAGCTACTTCGCTTGATGTTAATAAAACTATCGCGAAGCCAAATATAGCCAAAAATACCATATCGATGGCACTTTTGGTGTCGTATCTCGTCTACCTTTTCACTCTCCATCGAATTCACTTTAATCCATAGCGAAAATGGAATATAAAGTGTCTTCGGCGAAACGACTGTACGTACCGTCATATCGAAAACGAAAGAGAAATGAAATAAACGAAACAGATTCAGATCGATTCAGTTGGTTGATCTTTTTCGATAAAAGCTATTTATCGTTTAGCTTGCCGTAGAATGTCTATGTTCTACATTCTGTCTGCTAAATAAATAAAAGCTCTGATAAATAAAATTTTCGATTTTCTATTTAAATCGTTTGTACTTAATTAATCGATTACACGCTTATCTTCGTTAATAATGCTGCGGAAATATTTAAGAGGGAAGTAAATTCTAATTTTTTAGTTACATTTTGCCGTTACATCCCGCTTTAACCTCCTTCGAAATTAACGCTTTAGCTTTCAAATGCTTCATCATCTGTATCAATACTGGACTATGCGAATATTTCATATTTACAGTCCGAAATTGTAGCTACGCTATATTTTCCTGTTATCGTTCTATCCAACTGGCTAACCAATTTTGTCGCTTCTAAAACAATAGCATTTCGCGACTAAATTTAAATAGTGGAAATAGGGAATTATCATAGTCAAAGTCGTTCGAGGTGTAAACGGTGGTAAATAATCAGGATTTAAATTTTTCGATATTATATTAAACTAAAAAAACTGTATATTAACCAATACTTTTGTTAAAATTATTATTAAACGAAATTGGCTCGATAATCGGCCATGGATTCACATAAGTCCACCTAAATACAAGCTAGAGACGCGAAAAAAAGTGAACACAAAGTATACC
The DNA here is from genome assembly GCF_905332965.1 of Bombus pascuorum. Taxonomy (NCBI): domain Eukaryota; kingdom Metazoa; phylum Arthropoda; class Insecta; order Hymenoptera; family Apidae; genus Bombus; species Bombus pascuorum. The sequence continues at coordinate 301,360 of NC_083488.1, read as the reverse complement.
ATCGTGCTATTTCCAGTAGTTGAAAACGCGGACTTCCGTGTGCCAAAGCAACGACTTGTAAACGTCATTCTCGCTTAATCTTTGACGATGAAAGCATCACACCATCTCGAAAAACCAATCTCGCTGCCGGGATCTAAATAGAAGGTTCAAACTGCGAGTAAATATCACGAAGCTGTCGTTACGACTGGCATGGCGGGATCAGAGGTAGTATCAGGAAACTAAACGCGAAGCTGTACATTAATCTCGAACACGCTTCCTTCGCGCGTTGGCTTTCGTCATTTCGACGGAGTACCGCGTGTCTCCGTATCTAATTCGATCGCATCGAGTTAGCAGGTGTTAGGTAGCCACCGGGTTTCAAACAGCGCGTGTACGTCACCGTAAGGTTAGAGGGTAAGCGTGCGAGCTGAAACGAGCGTATGGACGTTTCGTGAGCACTGCGAGGGAAACGAAAGCGGGGAAGAAGAGAGTGGTAGAACGGCAGAGTGAACGGGGATAGCGTACAAGTGGGGGAGGGCATCGATAGACTAACCGGGTGGCTTTGACCCGCCAATTCAGCATCACCCATACGGGTACTCAACCGCAAATCGAGTTCCGGCCGTAGGGCGGAATAAAATCGACTTCATCCCCCGAACAACCCTTCGCCCTCCACCTGTTCTCTCCTTTCCCTGCTAACCACACTAGCTTCCGGCCGATTCGCATGTAGGCGAATCCGGTAAGACATTACTCGCCAGGGACGCGTTTATTCGACGCTGTGGGAGGAAAAACAAGCTGGAAAGAAAGAACGGAGGAGAGAGTCAGCGCGCCTGTAATCGACATAGGCGAATGAAAGATAGCGAGATATCTAGTTGCTCGATGCATGTGTATTTATAATATCGTATATCCGTCTATGATACGCGAGCGTGCGCTTTCGCTTTAGATGGATCCCAGAGAAAATTGCCTTCCGACCTATTACATTTTTAATGCTGAATCCGCTTTCAAATTGTTCAAATCGGTGAATTCACTTTTACGTTAATTCGTTCTTGTTTCTTTGTCTCGAACCGTCTAGCTATACGGCTTAATCGATAATAATAGACAAAGCGTGTTTTGTTTTCCTCTAAATTCCTCGGAAACGATCGTTCGCTAACTACTACCAGTTTCAAGTTGCTATTCGATCGTTAAAAGTATTTAAATGCCTCGCGTAAGTAAATTATAACCCGTCGAAGCATTCTGCGTTAAACGAAAACTAATCTTCGGCGCATAAAGATCTATCGGCACACACGATATAGAAGAACGTATGTACGTATGAAACATCCAAAGCGAATTACTCGTCGTTATATCGCTATATCTAATATATCAAACAAATCTCTAATTACATTAGTTAGATTCCATCCGTTTAGCTGCAGTCGTAAAAATATGAATTTGCATAAATAACTGCGGCCTACTAATAACAGCCACCTATTCGGCTTCCTATTTTTATCTAGATGCTGCTCTATATGCTACTCTATATGTATATAACGCGATATAAAAGTAAAGAAAAATATTTCTTCGTAAAGTACACCAAAGAATTTAAACGCATCTCGTTTAATTTAACCACGGCGGTTAATCGCCAGCAAAAAATACGAACCGCCGAATCCTACAAATTCCGTAGAAATGTAAAGAAAAAAAAAAAAAAGAACGGTAGGACATAAAGGACTTGTCTGTCTATGAACAAGTTCTGTACATGGAAACGATCCAACGTAGAAACTCTCGGTTGCGCAAATGGCAACCTAAATGCGAAGCCCGTTTCTGTCGTCGACAAAAGTAAACGGCGGTGCGTTTGGGGTTTGAAGAGTCACCTTGTTGTACAGGAGACACACGGAGGTCAAGTTAAAAGAGCCGGATTTTAATTGTTCCAACTGGAAGTCTCGGGGCCAGAGGAGATTCACCGGGATCCGTTACGATTTTGTTTCCGTTGATGTCGTAGCTGCGTCGGTTACCGTTACCGTTCCCCTCTTTATTACGCGTATCGTACGGTCTCTTCGCTTACGCGAATGCACCGAGTTATCCGCCGTGTATTTTACTCCCGTCCGTGTAATATACGTGCTGTATGAACGAATGCGCGTACGACGTAGTAGAATTTATGGCTGAACAGATATACTTAGCCGGCGTGGACGGCGTTGAGTGTAACTCGGGGGCACGTTATTGTTGCGTTAAGTGTTACGACAACCGGTGAAACTCGTTCCGTAAACGGAATGCGAATGAGAGAGGGATAGATTTATTGCTTCGAAAATACGGCAACGTCGACCGTATGTACACGCGAACACGAATTTCCGGCCACCGAATGGAACACCGATTGATTTCCCCGTTTGTCATTTTATGAATCTCGTTGTGTTTCGTTTTACGTAGCGAGGCTGACACGTGTTCGCTCCAAGCTTATGACGCTCCGGTGCTAAACAGTACCGCTGGGTGATAACAAAATTGATGTCTGGCCAAGTAGTACGACACGATAATAACGTGGACGATGAAAAGAAACGAGAAAGCGAAGATTACGCTTTATCATAGTATTTCAACGCGATATTGACTTTACAATTTTCGTTTTTACTCTATATAATACGCTTACATGATACATCTCATACGTAATACCTTATATGTACGTATATATCGTACAGCATATAGTACAGTAATGTATAGTAATCACTGTATAACCAGAAACGTGTTTATTCGTTTAAATATTACGTAAATAACTAAAATTATCAAACTGTATTATAATAGCTGTAATATTATAATTATTAACGTCAACGAGTCTGTATGGACGCCAGATATAATTGACAAATAATTCATAAAAATCTATTTTACTATTCTGTACGACGTCTTTCTTACTTGTACGAACGTTTCGATATTATAAATTATAAATACCACGGAATAATATTAAATTTTTATAAATAATTAATCTTTAATGTACAATATATACATATACTTTATATTTATTTTAATTTATCCTTTCAATTTATTTTTCTAACTTATTCCGGAAATTCGCCGTATTAGCTTACTAGTTCTACGCGCTTCTATATTTTTAGATTTATTCTTCCCTTGACATGTGCCGTATCAAGTTGCTAGTTTTACGCGTTTCTATACTTTCAAATTTACTCTTCCCTCGGAATGTGCTGTATCAGGTTACTAGTTCTACGTTCCTATATTTTCTTTTCTTTCTTTTTTTGTTTTTTTGGTTAAGCCCGCTCCTTACGCGATACATACACGAATCACATAAATTTACGTAATAGCAAGCAAATCTCCGCGTGTACGATGATTACGTAGATACAAGGCTGAAAGGTGTTACGATTTTATGAACTCGTTTGTATGGCTCTTCAAACGCGGAAAGAAAACATTCTCTCCTGTATTAATTAATAATTCTCGATTAAATACGAACACGTAGTCACGCAAGAACAGAGGCGATGGAGATTCAGATCCCCTTGTATGCGGAACGTCACGCATGACCTAATGCGATGTTGGATGGCACGAGGTCAGCGTGATGTCAACTTGCAGAAATAAACGTGGACCGGACGACTTTGTACATTTGGCGACCGTTTCTTTCGTTATACGATCTTTGAAAATTGCGAATTTATCGTTTATACGCATATATCTAGAGATTCGTATTTACTGGTTTTACCTCATATATATTTTTATACAGTCGCGTAAAAAGAATTCAGTTTATAAAAGGCTAATTTCTTCGTGCACGAAACGAGTCCTATTATTCTAAAAATTGTCATCTATTTAACGATGAGATAAATTGGTAAAATACAGAAGTACCGTTACTATTATCGCGATAATGCTAAACGTTTTACCGACGATACATCGTCCAATATCGTAAAACGAATCACGTAGACACGGATGTTTATGATCCGACGTAACAGATCATTACCACTGATAAATCTGAATTTATGTTTCGTAAACTGAAAACAGGTTGCAATTTTATTTCCGCAAAACACCTGCTGACCCCGTTACGAGAAACGATACAAAATGTACAATACAAAGCCAGAAACTGCGCTTGTAAAAGTATCAAACGTTCTCCCCGGCACAATGTCGGTACTCGACAAAGGTGGAGACGTGGAATGCGATGGTAGAATCGTGGCTCGGAATTATAAAGAATAATTTACGACTGCTTGAAATTAAGATAGCGATGCTAATAAATCTGAATTCTCTGTAGGCGAAATTACGAGCATCGAGACAAAAGAAGCTTTCCGTAATATGAAAGAAATTTATTCGTTTAAGTGATAAACTCGCAGCTGTTCCATAGATCGACTCGTACGATTCTAAATGAAACTCGCTACGTTTCTATAGGTATCGTAACTATTGGAAACCGAATTACGAAGCAAACGTAATCGCAAGTTCGTACTTCTTATCTTGGATATATGTCTGCACGTAGATTTAAAAGGATACGTCAGTCTGAATGGCACGAATATTCCAAGAAGCCTTCTGTGCGCGCGCGCACGCGTTGTGCGCTTACTCTTTGACCGAAATTCCGATTTCTTTTGTCGTGAATATCACAGAGATGACAATTTTCTGTTCCACGAACATACAAAGAATACTCGCTGCGAATAAACAAAATAATTTTAAACGCGACATTTTTAACTAGTTGTTCTAAATTATTGCAGGGATCTTTTTAAACTTTTAAAAATTTTAACATAACCAGGATAAATACGATACATTTACTTTTATCGGTCGAACGTAACTTTTAATTATTAACCTCTTCAAACATACACGTTTGTTAGAGACAATCGTTGCTTTTAAATTTGGATGAAACTTCTGGTATTAATTATTAGAAATTAATTATACATTTTTATTAAAACTTTTTATCACGACGTAAATGTATTTTTTCCACGGATTATCTTGTACAAGAAGATAAATGTTTTTCGTGCAATGTTATCGTCGATACAAGTCTATATACACGTGGAAAAATTTATTTTTCTTAATATCTTCGTTAAACGATATTATCACGGAGAATTTTACGTAAATGTTTTATATCGCACAACTTTGTTTCTCTCTGTCCCGGCAAGTCCTCGTTCCGCTTGACGTTGCCTTATTAATTATTAATACACGTTGATTGGCTAGTTTTCATGAAATCAAATTACCAATCAGCGTGTCTTGTATAGGTCGCTTTCTCCCTTCCCACGAGCTTCTATCTAGGGGTGAGAGAGAGGGAGGCGATTTTCCGCGGTGATGAGTAGCGGCTACTTTTTAGAGATATCGCGGCGGAGAAATTCTCCAAACTTTCACCGTTACAAACTGACCCTTTGGAATTTCCGCTTTACGATGCATACGTAATCAGGGGATTAAGAGCTAGGCGCGAAACTCTAAAAAAAATCCCTAAACGATACCAAGCGCCGTCCACGCACGGTATCAAAACAACACGATCAGAAATATCTATCCCGTACATCACGATCCCGACTACATCGTAAACCGTGTCAAAAATCTAACAACCTTTTCGCGTTAAAAATATACATATAACCAATTTTAATTTACGTGATAAAGTAATAAATACGTAATAAAGTCGTGCATTCTGTAAAATATCCCAATCGCGTGAACAGATCGCGCGACTGTTACGGAAAATGATATGGAAATTAAAATTCCTGAAACTTGACTCTTGCTGTGCAGGAATTTCGTCGTTGTTTAATGCAATGTGAAGCAAACGTATTGAAATTCGTAAGATACTCGGTTAAACGTTATTTGGTTTGGTTTATATCAAGTAAACTTGCAACTTTTATATCATCTTCTACATATAAAATTACTTTATTGCCATATTCGGATAACGAATACATTTTTGTAAGAAAAGTTAGTCTTTTATCTTTTCAGAGGAAATAGATTGTCATATATAATTCAAGGGGCTGAAACAAAATTAGCGATAAAACTATAATCTTCGGTTAATCGGGGAAATTTTTTCTTCAACGCAATTTGTGATATGACGCGCACTGAAAACAGGATATGACTTGGCAACGTGTAAGTTGTCAGAGTGGAAAAGAGGGATATAATGCATAGCAGTGAGAAATAGGTCGCAAAGGGAAACGGATCGTTTATTGTCAGACGTATTTTGCAACTAGAGAGAAGCTACGATATTATAAGCGCGGCAGCTATTTCAAAGTCAAAAGATTTCCAAGTTATCGTCGCATTTAACGCGCGTATTATTATTAAAAATAGTGCATCGATCCAGAGAATTTAATTATTTTTAATGTAACATTTGTAGCTCTCCGGAAGGGTTTACAAAAGCAATTATTAACTATTAATTTATGAGCAACTATTAATTTACTCTTTACGTCGCGTCATTTTTCTGTCCAAAAGTAAATTATTCGTTTAAAGAGTCGAAGAAAAGAGTCAAAAGTTTTCTTTAAATAATCATTATCGATATAAATCGGAAAGGATAACAAAAGTGCTATTATCTCTATATTTCAGTTTGTAAATTCCTAGTATTAGTTCTAACGCGCAACGTATTAAATGGATGAACGTTCTAAATTGCTTCTTCCAATAATTGCATGTATCGTTATATATCGCTCTCAGCCGAGGATTTTTCTTCGCATTCGCCACGTTCCTTTCAATATTCGATAAACTATTTTAATTTCTATTATACGATGCAGATACAATAGTACACGCGTGACAGTTCTATCTAACTTTATTTTTTCAAGTTCCTCCAAATATTCTGGACTATTCGACGAGCACGGACATGGTGGTACCAGAAGGCAGCAAAGTGACTTTGCACTGCGAAGCGACGGGATCACCGGGACCTAACATCACCTGGCGACGCGAGGATGGCCAATTAATACCCTTGGCAAATGGACGAAAAGGTCGGTCTTAATCCTTATCAGAGTTTGTGTTTACCAATAATTCAAAAAATACATTTTAAATAGTTTCAAATTCATCCACGAACAAAAGTAATATCGCAAACGACGCAACAAATGCAAGATCGATACAGTTTTCTCTGTTTCTTCGTAACATCGATGATCTTGATTGTTTAAAAGCTCACAATTTCTAACAATTTTCATAATTCCTTCTCTACTCTGCTTTACTTTACTTTCTCTACTCTATCGTTTATTAATTTTTTTAAAACCGTTGAAACAAAGTTTCGAAAAGTCGTAACAAAGAATGCACAGTGCTCTGCAAAGTAATCTCTCGGTGGAGAATCAAATTGACTCTCGGGTAAAGAAAAAGGAAGAATGCGACAAAAGTGAGAATTTATCGTTAACGATAAAACTCATTATCTATCGTCGGCTATTCCATTCGATTTAATTATTTGAAAGCCAACATTTTTGCGACTTAGTTGCGCGTTCAATTACATCGCGTACAAAAATGATCAAAGTATGCACGACAGCGATATCGTGTATTATACTCGAACGTTTATCCACGAGTATCGGTATGCGTCACAAACATTACGTTTCGTGTAATCGTGTGATCGTGTAATCGTGCAATCATGTAACAACTTTCACTTCGTATGAGCAAACCGAAGATTTTCAAGTATCGGTGTTAAGCTGCAGAAGCATATTCGCCAGATTCGCTGTAACCGAGTCTTGTAATCTCCAGTGAGAGCAAACACACCGCGTTCGAGCAAGGCCAATAGGTTAGAGGCTGGTGATACGTTTGCATAGGTGGGGAAGATCTGCTATATTTGCATTGAAATTGGCAAACACCGGCAGATTGCTATGCGTACTGAGTTTCGCGTGGCTGACTTTTGCGTCCGACAATGAAACACCGAACGGGTTGAGACCGACGTTTGTTTAAACGCGACCACCTTGCCCGCTATGTAATTTCATCTTTCGTGTCTTAAACGACGATCAACGAGCGATCGGCGATACGTTTCTGTCAGAAGCGAAATTCTTAAACGTTTCACTTTCGTTAATCAAATACAAAGCAACAAAACGCTCGCTTCTATAATTTCAATTATTCAAATAAAAATATGAGACAAGTACTAGTAACTTACGAGATAAATTAAGACAATAATGTTTACCTAGTATAACGTATATTTAGTAGGACCTCGTCGTTTCTTCTCCTTTCCAACTCCTGTCCGCGACCGATACGGCGATCAGAGATTACGCGATAAGTATGTATTCGATCGTAGCTATCGATGACTCGTCCCCTAATTTTATTTTATTATCTACGACTTATGTTCTCTCTGCTCGCAAGATCCATCTCGATCGTCGTACAATAGATCGCCCGCTATCAACAAGATCAAGGATCAAGGCTGTATACTATTGTTTTATTCTTCAAGATTTCAATAGATTATTTGGCTATACGAAGGATTTGTTTCGATTGGAGAAATGATTTTCGAGAATTATGATCTATTTAATTGGAAGACGATTGAAATAAGGTTCCTCGTAAAAAGTAAAGTAAATACGCATATCGTGTTAAAGCTTTTATCGCAATATTTACGCTGTTTGCTATTTACGTCGGTCTGTAAATGTTGTTTGAAAATACTATTTATTTAGCTCAAAACTAAAGTAGACAGAACCGGGACAAAGGGAAACACCGAGGCAAAGTGAAATATCGTTTTCTACACGCTGCTAGCACTAATAGATACTTCGCAAAAAGAATCCAATATTATTCGCGACATTATATTTGTGTTTGTGATATAAAGTCTTTAGAGTTTTTATTGAAAATTTAAACATTTCACGTATCCATTTTATTTTTGGATAATTGACGCTTCATCAATATAAATGTACATAAATGGCATTCTTTCTCAACTCATTATCGTCATACGGACGATATCATACAGAGCGGAAGAAAGAATACGTTATTTTTAATTTTCTCGCGAATAAGTTTGGATATATTGTTCGTAAGCTTTCGTTTCATAAAAATAATTTAATAAAAGTAATTTTCCTCCATCTTATTTACTTTATAATTTACTTTCCGTTTTACACTTTGCATTTTGCATTTTATATTTTACGTTTAATTCGTTAACGTTTACTTTACTTTTACCTCACCAACAGAGAAACGTTGTTACAACAAATTTTTTGAACAAATACTTAATCAAGTTTTATAGTAAAGAAGTTTTTATATTGTTTCGTGCGCTTTTAGATTTTAAAAAACTTCTCCTGCTTCTGTCCCTTTTATCCTTTTTGTTATTTTATTTTGTTGTTTCACTTTGTTCCATATTCCACCACATTTCATAATCTGCCAACAATAACATCGCCATCATATTTCCAGATACATGGGACGATAGCGAACACATACCTATCGTTGCAGAAAATTTCGGACGTTACAATGTTTAAATAAATCCGATATCGTATTATAACGCGTGTTTACAGTAGAACTCTATCCGTTTGAACGACATTTGTCGCAACAAAATTTTAGTTAATACCAGATTAATTGAAATTTTATGCCGGTTAATTCACTTATCTGAACGTGAGCTCCTGTCATGTAAACGAAAAACGATAAGCAGCGAAGAAAGTCGGCCAACTTTTACTGTATGAATCGCAATCATGTAAACTGTCTGTCTTCGAGTCGTCGATAAATTCGAATGAATCGAATTCGGACGAATCAAATTCGGAAACCGTACTCGGATATCGCTCTGAAAATTTCGTCGTAACGAAATTCGATGATAAAACGTTTTAAACGTGTAGGCCGCGTGACCGATTAATTGCCATTTGTTTTGTAAGAGATGTAACGAAGGGCTGGTAACTGGTTACTCGTTAGGTTTCGGGCAGTTTTCGTTCTTTCGTATTTGACGTCGTTCAGTTTGTTAGCCGGGCACAAATATTCCACTAGATTTAATCGTGGTTACACGACGTACGTAGACTACCCAGACTTTCGGATAAGTAAACTGAATTTGCCGACCTGTAGCTGGACAAGACAACACCAAAACTGTGTTACTGCCGGTTGTCTGTTTCCTGCAAATATCCGTTTGGCCTTTGACCATATGAACGAAAAATTTCATTTTATATAGCTGTCGAAACTAATTTTCTAGTAGCGCAACACGCGAGATTTAGACTTTAAACGATTGTTCGCGTTCCGTCAGAGGAACAACTTTGCCGAACGCAGAAATAGCAAAACAAAGAAATAAATTAATTTTATACGATATAATATATTCGATATAAATCGATAAACGAACAAAGACTAACGTTAAATAAAAAGATCAAGTAATCAGGTATTAGATGATAAACGTAAGAAAAAACATTTGAATTATTATTTTTTTATGTCTTCTGTACACGAATGAAAGTTTATCAAAATCGTATAATCCACAAGATATCGTTAAATTAGATTTTATACGATAAATGTATATAATATATTCTATTTGTACGATATGTAAAGCAAGAGAAAAAAAAAGTTAAGAGAAAAGATTGTTTTTTCAAACAGACGAATTTTCCAAAACCTTTCAGTGTTCGATTGCGAATTTGAAGTTTTGCGCTACTTTACGTTCGATGACGTTCCGTTAAAAACATTTGACATTTGATATGTGTATATATGTATATTATTCACGATACAGTTTACACTTTTCAATGTAATCTATCGCCTTGAATAAAAATTAATACTCTGTGAAATTGCAAAAAAAAAAAAATGTGACTTTAAAAATTATATTAAAATTGGGGAGAAAATTTGTGAACTCAGCTATGCTTTTGATTACTTTGCAAAACAAATTATAGGAGAAAATTTCGACGTAGTTTTCATCGTATTGCAGGTAGTACTGCCGGGAAATATACTGACGCTGAAAAAGTTGTTCTAGCCCATTTCAAAAACTTCATGCTCGTATACCAAACTGTCTGAAAGTGTAACTTCACCGAAACTTCCCGGAAAAAAAGGCGTACATTCAGGAAGCTTCAACGAGCAGTATCACGCCACTCTATATGTGAAATCTGTTTAATCGAAAATAGCGTACGTAAATATCAATTTCAAGAAGAGATACGTTATATGTAAATATTCGTTTCTTTTGCCGTGTACACTGTGTTCCAGCATTTTCTGATCAAATTTTTCCAAAATGTTCTACTAACGAGACACTGTAGTAAGAATAAAAAAAAATATCAAGGGAGTGGTACTTTAGCTCGCAATATTTTTTTTTTTTTTTTTTTTATAACGTTTATTGTCCAAGAAGATGAGTATTACATGTGTATGTTATTCACAATAAACAATGAATTTCGGTTGTAGGGTGGATTAGGCAAAAGTACCGATACGCGTCGGTACGACGTAGCCATGGTCTAATATGTGTCGTGGGTTTTAGGTTTTTGCGTTTATTTTTTTGTTTTTTTGGGTTTAAGTCGCATTGGTGCGTGATTTTTGTGTATTCTTGTGTGTGTTGTATTTTGTCCTGAAACTTGGCCGCAAAACAGGACTCCTCGGTGTATTACTTTTATGCGTTGTGGGATTTTGGGGGGGGGGGATGAGTGGGAAGGGGAGGGGGGTGTTAAATTATATTATTTACAATGATTATAGTATTTACATATTTACAGTACTTACATCTAGGTTATACGGTGGTAGTAATGGTTTTTTTTTTTTTTTGCCGAATTGGTAGTTTTCACTTATATTTTCTTATGGGTTTGGAATCCACCAATATTTTTTTGTGTTTCTTCTGTGTTTGTCTTTAGTGTCTTTTTGGGGGAGGGCCATGTTGTACCTCCACCTGGTGTCTGCAGTCAGTCCGTTTAGGTTTTCCTCGTAGAGTATCGTTTTTATCCCTATTTTTCTTTTTATGTGGAAAATTATCGGGATATTGTTTTGGTCTTGGAGGTAATTTTTTTCGTCTAGGTATAGGAATGCTTCTGGGGGGATGTAGCCTGTTTTCATTGTGTTTTTGTAATATAGTACGTTTGGGTATAAGCCGCTGAAGATTAGGCTGTTTTCTTTTATTTTTGACGCTTGTGCGAAATGATTTCTTGCTAGTTTTAGTATGTGACAGTCAATGCGGTGAATGTTGGCTAGGTCGTAGATTTTTTTGTTTTTTATATATTTTTTGTATCCGCTCTGTTCGGATCTGTACGCATTTTGGCAAGCTCTAATGCATTTTCTTTCGAAAACGCGGATTCTCTCCATTAGCGATGCTGGTATGTTGTACCAGATTGGGCAACCGTATGTTATAATTGGTCTAATTAGAGCTTGGTAGCATAATGTTTTTACATTATTCTTGAGGTGTTTCGAGTAAAATAGTCTCTTTGCTCTCCAGAATGCTTTATTGGCCTTGGCGAGTTGGGTTTCTATGTGTTGTTTGTAATTTAGTTTGTCATCTATGTTTATGCCTAGGTACTTTACGCAGTTTTTGTGTGGTATGATTGTCTCTTCGGATGACTTTTCTTTTAATTGGAAATTTTTGCAGTTAGCTCGCAATACCATCCGCCACTACTTCCATATTACTACATTTTCATGGATAATTTCATCTCTACCGATATCGACGACTTCTTTCTCCCTTTTCCGTGCTTCAGCCCTTTCGCTTCCGGAATACTTATTATTTTTTAATGTCCAACTCACAGGGAATAGGGCATTGCCGGTTTCGGTTCTTTTTTTATGCGATAAGAACAAAAGAAATCGTATTAGTAACATTTTATCAAATTTATTGTATAAAGTAAAACGCAAAAACGTGCGAATACTTATGACGAAAGCAACGTTGACTTTTATTGGATAAAATATAATTTTATACGACAGCTTATCTTAAAATATTTGAATTTTAAGTAACGTTAGAAAACGTTATATTGTAAAATGGACAATTTGCATATAAAGATTAGATTTACACCGTTTACCAAGCGTGAGCTTGAACGAGTTAAGCTTAACTATCGTTAAAATTTATTTTACAGTGCAGAGTGTCGAAGGACCAAATTTTAATATTTCTAAAGTAAATCGGTTACATATGGGCTTCTACCTTTGCATCGCGTCCAATGGCGTGCCACCATCAGTTAGTAAAAGAATTATGCTGACTGTTCAATGTAAGTACTATATTACTAAGTACTAATATTATCAATAGCCAATTAAAATCTCCTTTGATTCTTTCGCTATCGTAAGACGTATATACAGTAGCGGACAAAAGTTTAAGACGAAATGGAAGAAATAAATAATTGATTTACTTTCCATAAAAAATATAAATACGGTGTTCTACTTTTGGTATTAACTAATTGTACATTTGTTTGTACACTTAGAAAAAAAATTTCATTTTGATATTTTGCTCAATAGCTAAGTTATAAAAAAGGAACGAAATCTGTATAATATTTCGTCGGTCAAAAGTTTAAGACTATACAAAAAATATTAATTTTTGGTTAAAAAATATACACAATTTTTGTTTAAATTCAATATTTTGTTCAATATCCGTTATTTCTTATCCCTTCGGTACATCTTCTTGGCATAGAATCTATTAATTTTTTATATTAATCTACCGTAATATTATTCCAGGCTGTTTCAATCGTAGAGTAAAGTTCATTTAAATTTTTCGGTTTATAACCTTGTACTGTCTTTTTTATGATGCTTCACAAATTCTCGATTGGGTTAATGTCTGGTGATTGCGACGGCCACGGCAGCACGGTGATATTTTCTTCTTGAAAAAACTGTTTCACAACCCGAGCCGTGTGCTTCGGATCATTATCATTTTGAAAAATAAAATCATCACTCATATTGTTGCGTGCAAAAGGTAACATTGTGTTCTTGAGTATGTCCTTGTATTGAAAACGGTCCATAATTCCATTGATACGACATATCGGACCAGGGCCGCTTCGAGAAAAACACGCCCACACCATAACGTTGCCACCACCATGTTTAAGAGTTTTTAAAACGCACTGTGTTTTCAAACTTTCGCCAATTCGACGTCTAACGTACCGTATCCCGTCAGAACAGACGCGATTGAATTTCGATTCGTCAGAAAACAATACCTTTTGCCAATCTTCACTTGTCCAATGCTTATGAGCTTTAGCAAATGCAAGTCGTCTTTTTCGATTCCTAGAACTCAGCAGTGGTTTCTTTTGGGGTTTTCGTCCTCTTAAGTTAAAGTCTTCTAATCTTCTCCTAACAGTTCTAGCACTAATTTGTGTATCGTTTTCATAGTTTATCTCCGCAGCAATATTATTTGCACTACGAAAACGATCCTTTTCGCTCAATCGATGAATCCGGCGATCCATTTTCGGTGTTGTTTTCCGTGGTCTTCCGTTTTTCGGTTGATCGCAATACATGCCTGTCTTTAAACATTTATACCAAGCTTGTTTACAAGCTGTTTCTGACCTGTTCACTATATTTGCTATTTCGGTGAAGGTTTTACTTTGCTTTCGCAGCCTTACGATTTGTTCCCTTTCGTTTTCAAGTAAATTCTTTGATTTACCCATAGTCTCTTCCTACCTAAATGAATTTTAAGCAATAAAAGGTACACTAAACAATGATTTTGACATTCCAGAATCAAAATGTTCAAAAACTGTACTCGTACTCACGTTTTACACAGATCGTCTTAAACTAATGTCCACTGTTTCCAAGTGCTAGGCGGTAACTAACTGTTGTAACTCCTACATTGTTTGTATTTAACAACTGACTGTCTGAGGTTACGAAGGTCAAACATACAGCTACGTTATTCCAAAGAGACAAACCGAATAGAAGAACAATATGCGTATAAGATGTTTGTAATCCGGTTTACAAATCATCGTCTTAAACTTTTGTCCGCTACTGTACGTACATCGAGCAACGTACATCAATACAATATAATATAAGACAAGTAATTATTTGCTAAAAAACACGTGCCATATAATATAAAACTATCTTTATCTCCACTTGTGCAATATATATCATGCAATATCGTAATTAATATTATCATACTCATATTAGAAGAAAAATATATTTAATGATTAAAGTAGGCAAAGCATTTAGCTGTTCAACTGCATATCTTATTAGTCTAATAATCCGATAAGACGCGTTAACTCGTCACTGAGATTCCGAAATTCTTGGATACAATAATTTCTTTGCTTGGAAACCATTTATCTTTTTACGTGTCTTTCACGTAAAATTAACTCGTTCCATATATATATTTGCAAGGATTAAGACCGACTTGATCGAAATTAATCTGACTTCGTTATCTTTTAATTCCACGATTAAGCATGTATATATGAAAAGGACAGTCCGCTTAACGGATTATTAATTTCGATATCAAAAGATCTCTCTTATTTTAAAACTACCATAGCGAAAAAATTTAAAAGGGACTTTCCCAAATTCTTATTCTCTATTTTGGACACGATTAACTAGCAAAAAATCTTGAATCATGTCGTTTTATCGTTATATCGTGCTTTCTATTATTCGACGGCAATTTATCAGCCACAGCGATAAAATGCAAAAGCCAAGCGAACACGAAGGGAAAAGCAAACGTTTATTTACGCGATGGCGAGATCTGTCTTTCTTCTTCCAGTTCCACCCATGATTTCGGTGCAGAATCAATTGGTGGGCGCTCAGGAGGGACAACAGTTGACTCTGGAGTGCCACTCGGAGGCTTATCCTAAATCCATCAATTATTGGACAAGGGATAAGGACGAGATAGTTCCGCAAGGTAGATTAAAACAATGATTCACCGTTTATTTTCTCCAACGGTCGTTTATGCAAAACTTCCGATAGCCTTCAACCTGGTCTTTCCAAGGTGTAATAGCGTATCCGCGTACACTCTTCTTGCATTTATCTTCCAAGAGGAAGAGGAAGAGGAAGAGGAAGAAGAAGAAGAAGCAAAAGAAGAAAAAGAAGGAAAAGAGAGTAATTGGTTGTAACGAGACCTTTGAATAACGAAAGCTTCGTACCAAACGCATAAACACGCGTGGAAGGAAGCGCGAATATAAACGTTCGACTCCGCTTTATGTCAGGGCAGCTATAAAAGGCAGCTTTAGTACTCTTCATCGATCCACCTTTCCTTTCAGATCCTCGTATTTTCCTCGTATCACGATCTCCGCTCGTTTAGTGGTTTCCGTCAAATACATTTTGCAAGTCCATCCTTTCCTAACTGTGTGTAAGGTCATGCGTCAGCAACCTCCATGCTGGCCGAAATTTATTTTCTTTCAATTGCCACTTCCATCGTCGGATACTCGATCGATTTTCCGCTCGTCCATTTGAATTACGCCAATTTTTTGTATTTTTCCAGTATACTCTGAATGTTTTGAACCGTTGGTTTTGCTAGAATTTCGGTATTAACGAGAGTCGATCTATGTCGGCTACGATAAACACGAGACAAGTATTATGAAATAAAAACCGAATCATACAAATGTGTCGACTTCAAAAAATATGTTAACGTCATGGTTTTCGATGAAAAAAATTTGGATAAATGATCGTCGGTCTATGTTTTTCTTATTTACTGTATATGCAGATATGTATGTGGACCCTAACTTGCACAATTGAAATAATATTATCGGCGTAAATTTACAATTAGCCAGTTACAAACTATCAGTATCGATGAATCTTGTTCTATAACGACGATAAATTTAATAATAAAGGAAATTAAATTCTACGAATTAGCAGAAATTTGATCATCGATATAGAATTAGAAAATTGTAACCGAATAGATATTATTAGATATTATTAGTAGATTGTTACGCGATAATTATCGTTTAATTCCATCTTCGCTCTAGACGGACACTTTACGTCGCATATAATTTCCCAATACTTTGAAATATTCTCTGCGACTTTACAATCGACTTGGAAAGCTCTTTACATGTATATGGATCGATGCGTCGATCGAAAAACCGAATCGACCGTCTAATGCGTTTATCCGATTGATACATCACGCGCCTAACCAAATGTTTCGTCTGATTTAGCTTTCAGTCGGTTGTTCGAACAGAATTAGCTTTTGAATAATGCATGAGAATCGAAGCAGAACGTTAGAAGTATAACGTGATTTCATCTGGCATTTATGAGAAGAGTCGAGGATGCGTGTATGTATACGAAGACCGAAGCGTCAACGTGTGGCCTTTTCCGCTGTCGTTATTACGTCGATAACCTTGTTGATATTTGCATCTGTATCGAAGGCAATAATAGTACTTGCAACGTGAATTTCGATGCCACAATCTGGTTGCTACATAATTTCCACCGTCGTTATGCTCGATGATGCGTCGCATTTTCTTTTTTTTTTTTTTTTTTTACTGCGCATTTTTTAAAGTCGACGAAGAACCGAGGATAAAAGATCGAGAGATTTAAGCACGATACATTTTAATTTGCCAGGTACCGATAACGCTAACAGCGTTGAACTAATCTCCTTGTTAAGTGAATTCGATTCAATACAAGTACGAGCAATTTTTGTCAATGTACATTTACTCCTTGCTTAATATTTTCTTGCGTAAATGTGAATTTCAAACATAGGAACATAGGAATCGTATATCGAATAATTCAAAAATCGAAATATTCCAAAAGCCTAAATGCCTCTCGCTGTAATTACAGCTATTACAGTAATTCAATCGATATTTTACCTTGGAACTTACCATTGGAACGAATAAGAAATTCGTCTCTTTCCTTTTCTTTCTATTACTTGCGCTTTAAAATTTTTATCTACGGCTTTCCACGTAATTTTTCCGTAGCATCTCGTCGATTTTCGCTTTATTTATTCTTTATACGGACGAAAATTGACGCTGCTACGATAATTCGAACGCGAACGATGATAATAATCATTACTTAGCAGAAAATATTTAGCTTATTCTCGGAAAATGATCGTTCGTGCTTATCGAAGCATGGATCGAGGCATCGTCATCGCGATTGTAGGATTCGGTTATCCGGCTCGGTAAACGTAAGATTCATTCAAGATTCTCAAAGAGATTCGCAAATAGCAAACTGTTTTTAACCATTCGAAACTGAATCGTGGACATTCCCGGTAGTTATTCACCTCGCAATCGTACTTTCCTTTCATTATTTCGCTTTGCATCCACGTAGCCTTTCTATTCGCGTAAGATAGCTACCATCGTTCGATAGAATCTCGAATCTTACGAGTCGGAGAACGGAAACGTCTCTGAATGGTGTCGATCTAAACAGAAATCACGTTAACTTAGACTGCTGCACGACGAATACTAAAATAAGCTGGCCCATCTTTCAAACTGATTGAACTATTGTGACGTTCGTTCGAAAGACGCTGAAATTTCTATACTCGTTTTGCACGGTACACGACCATTTCCGTAAAAAAACGGCGAACGAAGAGTTATTTATTATCTATCAGATCGATCGTCAGGACTTGTCGTCGTTTTAAAACGACGACGTGGCTACGAGGCGCCACTGTTTTGTTAGAAATGGAACTAACCTGCCGATTTTATGATTATAATTTGCCGATGATGATCGATCATATTCGATTCGTAAATTGACTCGATATTTACTATCGAACGTAATAACATAAGGAAAAGGAACGCACGGTCGCGCCGAACTGCGTAGAATGAGAATGAAAGCGCAAATTAAGGAAAATGTAGAGTAACGAATGAAATGTACAAAGCATAATTTGCTACTAAATTTCTTTCAACGCAGAATCAACATTTTACTATGCTGTTTTCGCGACTTAAAGAAACTGCTATGCCGTAAATGTGCGAGATAACTATCCTGTAAACAGTTTTTATAAGCGGTGCCAAGCGGCAAAAAATATCAGTCGTTTAAATACATTTCGCTTTTCCATAGTTTTAACGCCCACCAATTAAAGAACTGAACTTTTCTCTGTAAATTACGATGTGTAGATGTTTTATTTCATGACCGTCTAGAAATCTAAACGGGTTGTTTCGCAAAAAAACGAAAGCTTTTAATTGCAACCGAACATGTTTGATACACAGCGACGAAATACTCGTTAGATACGAAACCGTAACACGCACGACACTCGCCATTCCAGAAGACGATACGCTAGATTTTGCTTATTAAAAATTTGATTTTGATCGTCTAACGTACTATGTTATCGAAGGCAATTTGAATCCCTTTGAGAGGATACGTGAATTTGCACCTTGTTAAGATTACAAAGTTCCTTTTCTTTTTATCCATAGTATTAATAAAATTTACAATATTATCGATATTTTACTAAATTCGTTTCCGACGCGTGATAGTTATCTCGTTAAAGCAAATTACAAATTTTATTCCATTTAATCGTGTTTCGTTGATGCGTACACATTTAACGTCATAACGTCTTCTACATATATGTAATTGTTACCCTACTTTGCTTCATCCTAATCGATATATCGATTTATATGTAATAAAATTACCTATTCGATTTAATAATTTTAAATGTAATAGTGGTCGTAATCGGAATTTCGATATTTATGTAATATTTTGTAAAATATTTTATACGATTCGCAAAATACTGCAATTTCAAATTTTAATATAATACTTCGGGAAATATGTTTCATTAAACTGCAATAAAGTTTTGCATAAGTACCGAATAAATATTCCTTCGAATAAAATTTATTAATATATTCTTTATTTAATGCCGAATGAAAAATATTATCCGCGTCAGGTGTATGTAGACCTCTATTTTAATAACGTGTCAAAATAATAAAGCGATATAATTTCAATAGTAATTAACGTCGACATCGATTCACGAATTGACAGGATTGTAATTTCTTTCAGGAGGGAAATACGAGCCTATACTATTGGACAACGCGTATAAAGTTCATATGAAATTAACGATAAGTTCCGTCAGTCCATCCGATTTTGGATCGTACAAGTGTGTCTCTAGAAATGCATTAGGAGACACCGATGGCACCATCAAAGTTTATCGTGAGTATAATCGAGTATTTTTCCAACGTTCGTACAACGCTGCCTGTATACAGAAAGAAAATTTTACGAAACTTGCGACAAATCTTTACTTAAAAGTATGTATCGTCTCAACGGCGCTTTAATTTTCTTTCGACAACTATATTTTTTAAAACGACGAAAGGATCGCGTTATTTCTACGAATAGAAGCGATTTTATTGCTAATAAAGTAGAAAATTATTTCAATATTAAACGGTATATGAATAAAAAATGTCGATACACTTTTCTGGATTTTGCAGGCGATTTTTCAGCCTATAGTAAGACGAGCGGACGGCTCGTCTCGTTAAAACAACCACGCTTAAGGAAACTCATCGAAAATTACTTCCTAGTTGAAGCCTTTTGTTAAACTCTTTAAATACCTCGTAACGGTAGCTTTGTCGTGATATAAAATTTTATCAGAATAATCTCTCCGTGTTCTCAACACGTTTCTTCTAAAAAGCAGATTTCGTTGCTTCACCGGAATATCACGATAACAAATTTTATCTTTTTTTACTACAATTTTAAAGTTATCGTGCTTTTTATTAGAAATTACAGAATTATACCGTCGAAAGTATTCTCCGTCGATCCGGCGGTCGTGAAACTTAGTTTTCGATCATCCAGTACACATCGTTTAGTCAGTTGATATCGAAGAATATTATATGATCTTTCATATTTTATATCGTTATTTTATAATATTCGTATCCTATCGCGACAAATAGCTCTTTTTATTTAAAGTCATAGTTACACGAGACCTTTAAATTCTACGAAAAGAGATAAAATCTTCTGAATTTATTTATACAACGAAACGTATAACGTTTATACAACAAAATTCTATTCTCTAAAATTCAATCTTGTATGTTTTTAGAAAATTCTCCGTTGTTGTTTATACTCGTTACGCCTTAAAATATTAGGACCCGAATATCTTAACGTACATATTCTAAATAACCAATATATAGCCATATATGTGTCTAACAATAAGACGTTTCGTCTGATCCAATCATCGTATCTGGCTGTATATATATATATATATATATATATATATATATATATATATATATTTTTTTTTTTAGTATAAAATAAGTAATTATAATGTATCTTTTCCATATGTTTTAGCAATAACATCTTCGAACTCTACTGGTAGTAATACAAAATACAAAGGTAAATCCCTAGTTTACATTTTATTTTTCTTCGCCACGAATATTATTTATTTGAGAATCATAGTTTGTAAGATGGTACGATAATAAGATCAAAGTAGTTTTTTTACACAGATCCAGGGCCAATTCCAAATGTATGTGACATAGATTTAGAAATTATCCTTGCTGCAAATTTGCCACTAAATCGATTTAGAAAAATTTATCTCAGCGAAATTTTATTCAAAGTTTATATAACTTAATAAACGTACCACTAAACGTTACGTTTATTAATTACTCGAACTATTTCCGAGCATTAGGCTCGCTGTATTAATACATGTACACGTACAAACATGCCTTTAAATCAGGAACAAATTATCAGTAATCCAAATAGTTGGTTAGGGAATAGAATCAATTTGGAGTGGTGTTAATGCATTAGTTGGTTCAAACATAATCACGACACAATTTGAAACGCAAATGGGATTTCTTATCACCAATCTCTGATAATATTCAAATTCCAATAAATTGTTACTTTGCGAACTCTTTCGACAAGCTCGATAATTTTTACCTCGATTGCAGTAATTTTACCGTTCTCACGTTACGATTGATTAAAATATATAATTGGTTCGAAATGTTGCTTTAAACGATATTTATTGGTACAGAATATTATACAGTTATTTACTTCGTTAAAATTTGCTTCGGACATGGAACTACCAGTCTTAAAAATGCGGAGGTTTGCAATTTTGTTGTAATAAAAAAGACACGTACGTATATCTTATACCTCGATATCCCTTTTGTCGCACGACCTTCCACGCGCGATACATTTCCCAAATAATATTGCATTTTTATCACGGAAGGCAACACTCGGTGGATTAACGATTTCGAAATCTATTTGTTATTCCGTTCGGTATTTTGCTTTTTTTTTTCTTCCTTCCTTCCGTGTTATTTTTTCCTTTTTTTTTCTTTTTTTTTTTTTTTTTTTTTTTTTTCAGTCTCAGGGAATCCAGATCGTCCGCGGTGGTGCTTTATTTTTTATGCTCGACACGCAAGCCAGAAATCGCTGGCTGTGTTATTGCTCGCTTTGTGTCGAGTAGTACTTTCCGAATGATGCAGCGTAACGTACTTGCGATGAAATAACGGGTCGCTGATTAATTAGATCGAGTGTCTGGTTTGTGCATGCCAATCCACTCAACGGATATTCTCTTGAATCACAACCTCTACAAAAGCTAGACACGAGTCCCTTGCTTTCACCGACGTGGCCCCCATCAAAGCTTATTTCGCCCTGGGATAATCGCGTGTCAGTTTCGAAAATAAAATTGCCTTTCCTCTGATGAGCCACAGGATAGCATCACCAGCGGTAATGTGGATCGAATCCACGTGGATTAGTTTTGTAAGGTAATAACTGGTCCGAAATTGTCCGAACTTTGTCGACCCAACTTTATTACGTTTACCATGCACGGGCGCGGTAACATTTCGTTTTTTCGCCAACTCCAATGAACCGAGCAACTCGGTTAAATTTCTTTTTTCTGTTTGTTTATTTCTTCGCGTTTGACGTTGATCGAACGCTTGCGGAAGAACAAAGATATCAAAGGAATTTCAGCGTTCGTATTTGTCTCGCGTAATATCACAGTGACAACTTCGTTGGATAAAATACCAGTATACATTTACAGTCTAAATACATTTTTATTACAAGTTTCTCGAACATTTCGAACTTTTCACGCGTTTTTTGATGATATACAGTTCATGATATACAGAATGATATACAGCGACGAACATACGACAGTATGTATAAATATTACCAACATCTTTTTCGTAACTCGCGTGAAACTACTTATTTCGCACGTAACAATATGATTATGATATAGAATAAAATATTCGCGCGAAGCAGTTATAGCTACGTTTCGTTTCACGTTGCGTAACTGTCAAACTCAGCGGAAACGCGCTTCTATTTACCTAATTCGCATCGCTTACCGATTTAATACTAAAATATGTTTCGACTACGTCCGATTCGTTTATCGTGGAAGCAAAGGAACGAGGTTATTCGACCATAGTCAGATGCCGATCGACGATCGTTTGTCAGTTAGCAGTCGTGTTACTAAGCTTTGTCGATTTCTGGTAAACAAATCGACACTTTTATATCCGTCCAACGTGTACTCCACTGGCGTCACCTTCGATATCGATTTTGTTAACCGTTGGTATACAGTCCGATGTCAGTATCCTTCGTACCTGTATAAAACGTACTAGTATCCTCTGTGTAAATTGAATTGGCCGTTTAAGGCTATCGAAGGATAAATCCCACGATATTGTTTGGTCACTCTATCGCTGTATCTCCTGACCCTATTGTTTGCTTTAAAGCCACGAAGCGCGACTTTGCAGATATACGCCTATTTCGTTCCAAATGTACGGCGTTGTAACACTTGAACCAAACCGAGGCAAATATCAGCGATATCGTAAAACCTTGGAGAGGACGCGTCAAAATATAACGCTTCTTTCATATATTAGATCGATCGAAAAATTCTATTACCTTATTATATTTACGTTTCTGTTAGGAGATTTCCACAAATCGCAGTCAAGTCTGTATCCCTATCTTAACGATGAAAGTACAAGCTATAGATAAAAGCGAAGCACCTAATATCGCTGAACAAATCATCCGTTGTTGAAATTTCATCGCTCAACCGTTCTATGACGAAGCGCACGTTGTATTTGCAATTGGAGACAAGAAAATCCTTACGAAACTATGTGACGAAATTTTGAGGAAATATATTCGATACTTTGATAGATCAATCCGTAGAGATACAGACTTTAAGGGAATAAAAGTGACAGGACACTTTGACGAACCTAGTATAAAACGGTTCGTCCGAGCTTAAAAATTATTTTACTTGATGTTTACGCGTTAAGTTTCTCTGAAATACAAACGTTGGCAAAGTCGGATTTTGCTGCGAAAAATTCACAGAGATCTATACGTGTAACTCTTGAAAGTCTCTCCAAGGACAGTTCAGGTTCAACATGATCACGACGCTCGTTTTTCAAGTCGAGACGGAACCATTTCTGTGTGAAATCGTGAATGAATAGGAACCGCCGTGTCAGATTTACAAGCTCACCATCTCATTTGCTTTCGACAGGCAGCTGGTTGCGAAAAAGACGTACAAAAGTCGATAGAACCCGTTTCAGAGAAGCTAGACGTTTAGAAGAACGCCTCTATAAAAAGCCACGGTTGAATGCCATTTTGAACTTACACCTTGTTCATCAAACCCTTTTCCCTACGAGCAGAATGCCAGGCTTTTGCTAAACTTCCAGTTCGTTTTTCAATACACGAGCAAATTTCCGAAAATCCTACGAATATTCAACGTTCTATCTTATATGAATTATAAATTCTTACGTGGTTTATAATAGCTTCTTCATCCAAATTTTATACTCTTCGATAAAACGTCGATTCTCTCCGTTATACCTTTTTATATTTACATTTAAAATATATCTTGTGGATATTCGATGTTGAAAAAGTTATGATATAATCAATCTTCTCAATTTTCCCTCTAATAAATAATTCCAAAGCTATTGCCAGAATTCGCGCAGCGTTCAAAATAAAATGCTATCTAATGTTCGAAATTCATGGGATAGAGGAAAAATTGGATTAATTTAGTACGATGGCGGAAGGTAAATCGTAAACGAAGAATAAAATATTCGATGGAAAAATTTCTTTCTTTCGCTTTTTTAACGTATCCGTGGTATATTTCCGTATATTTCTATCCGTAGCGTTCTTTTAGAAAAATCTAACAATAACTTTTTATACGTGTACCTTGCCCGAAGATAACATATAGCTACCACGTAGCTGTATTAAATAGTAATAAAACTTGCCAAATCAATTTTTAAGCTTCGGTTTGAAATATTTCAAATATACCGTTTCAACTAATATCGAAAATTTTAGTGAAAGGTGTTCGTTCGTTTCTCGATAATAATAAAACTTGTGTAACGGATGAACTGCACTCTCGTGTAACTGAAATATTCGTAAATCGATGGTTTTGGTATTTGCAACAAATTATCGTCAATAGTGTCAATAGTCATCAGCTTGAACAGTGCGTACGAATAGTTGCCCATTCTATCTTCTAGTTGATGAATGCCATTCAGTATCATTCTAGTTTCATATATGTTTCATATATAATATATCATTCTAGTTTCTGAACAACTTTGGACAACATTATTCGCGATTTCTATCCGGAGCAACTAAATTCGGCCGTGTTTTTTAAACTACCTCCTGCAGAGAATATTTTTTTCAGCACTTCATAATACTGGAATATTCGAAAGAAATATAAATATGCGCAAATACGAGGAAGCATGACTGCATAAAATTTTGATCGTACAAAGAAATACTATACGGTATTGAAAATTATACTTTTAAGTTTGATTTTCAAATATTTCGAATATCGTTCCAACTAATATCGAAAACATCGAGAAAAATAGTTCTAACTGAAAGATGTAGAAATAATCACTGTACATATAATGGTAATAGCCCGTATTAAATATTTGAAATTAAAATATTTTGGAATTTTTATTTTGTATATAACGCGAACACAAAAATTTCCGACTCGTTAAAATAGTTTGCGCGTGCTTCAACTTTTCATCGTACGTTCCATCATAGTC
Source organism: Bombus pascuorum (assembly GCF_905332965.1). Lineage (NCBI taxonomy): Eukaryota > Metazoa > Arthropoda > Insecta > Hymenoptera > Apidae > Bombus > Bombus pascuorum. The sequence goes on along the minus strand of NC_083488.1, from coordinate 275,987 downwards.
GAAGTCATATTTTATTGGTAAAAATTTTAAATACGGAGGAGTACGTACGAACGTTGTATCAAAATACTTTGCAGTTAATCGTATCTTAATGTAGAATTACTAGGCTGCGGATGTTCGCGCAAATACATATTTTTACAAACGCGATCGATTAAAAAATAGTAAAATCCAAACACAGATTAGTTTCAGTCTCTAAATATTATAAAAAATCTTACCTTGGATACTTTATATATAATTGTATATTATTGTGCATTCTGTGCATTTTTGTACATTTAAATTTACATAAATTTATAATATTACATCATATATATATATATATATATACACACACATATGCAACCTCCCTCAGCTATATCATCCGATATACCTTTACGTCTATTATCTTCTTTCCCTTTGAACCAGTTCCGTACGGAGCTTCTTTTCATTTATACCACATTTACATTTTCTCAGGGATTTTCTTTGAAAAATGAACAATGGAAGGATTTCTTCATTTTCATAATCTCGTACCTGCTGGATGATTTATAATTCGGGTATGTTTAAATAACCTCTTGAGAACGCTATTTGATATAATTACACAGGGAGTAAAAGCTCATTGTTTTTCCTAGTTAATATTCAAGTTGTAATCCATCGTAAATCGATGTAAATTTATTACTAAATTATTATATTTAGTCAACGTCGTCCATTTATCTGTAAATTACGTACTATCTAAGGGTATATACGCGTATATATTTATGTATATCGATCGAAAAAATGTAATGTTACTAATTACGAATATTTTTTGGATATTTATACTTGATCGATCGATCACTCGTTAAGATTGAAATTCTTTTATTAATATTCGGATGATTAATTTCATCGAACGGAAAACGCATAAAATAATTTTAGCGTCGACGTCTCTATTAATTTCTTCGATCGATTTGAATTTAATACTTGATAGGCATGTTTCTTAACAAGGGGCGCCATTCACTTTTCCATTTCACGAATACTCTCTCTCTCTCTCTCTGTTCTATTGTAATGAAAAATCCAGGATTTATTATTGGCTCAGTGTCCAGCCACATTTGCGTGTACACTCGAAGGCCGGAAATCGATATATGCAAAATATTTTGATGCTAACAGATTGAGAGGCGACGTTGCGTTCGATGGAAGATTTATAGAGCCGTTTCGAGCCATAGGTCAACTTTATTGAACTCTGTCCACTCTTCTCTGCGCGAGTACCTGCTTCGGGATTTAGAGCAAATATCGCAGTATTACCAACGAACAAAATCACGAGAATGAAATGTGACGCGCTGGTATTCAACTATTAAACGTTCGATGTCTAAGCCGAGCTTCGATTCCGCGATCGATGCTAGACTATCGTCGGTAAACGTCTTTTGGTAGCTTCTTCCGCAAAGCAAAGACTAAAAAATCCTTATTCTATGAACGTCTATAGGCGTTAAATACATTTTACCATATCTCTTTGGCCTACGAAGATATATATATATATAGACGGGGAAAAAGTCAATCGTTGCGTAACACAAACGTAGCCTATGTACATTCGACGCTTGCAATTATTTTCTTTCGATAAAAATATGCTTTGTGGTAGAATCTCTTTCTTGGAATTGAAAAATGGAATATTTCGTTTACCATTTTACTTTATTTAGATTGGATTCCTAAGCGCCGGAACACTCGCTGGTTTTATAGAAAACATGAAGATCGATTTAGATAGTTAGATAATTTGGAAAACGTGAAAAATTTTAGATTTCTGAAAGATAACGGCCTAAAAATAATTCTATATAATTAGGCCTGAAATCTGAATTGCGAATTCTGAATCCTGAATCCTGAATCTGAATCTATTTATAGGGATGTTTGGCATTAGACGCGATAGGAAAAACCAGCGATACGAATAACGAGACTAGATGAAACAGTGGATGAATATACCTGTATCTTTTGCGATACACTTTTCGTCAACATGCATATGTGAAAAGACTTATAAAGGCGATAAAAGTTGCTTTTTGCTTTTCTCGTATAAAACCCAAAAAATCGATGGAGCTGAAACGTGGCGGAGGTAGTCGTGCAGAGGCCAGTTTTTTAAGATTATTTCTGCGCTATTCGTTCACCATCTTTATAAAAACATGAAAAACGTACTCGCGCATAGATGAAGCCCTCGAAAAGGTTAATCGCGTTAGCTCTTGCCACGAGACAATGAAATCTCCCAATTAGAATTTCTGCTGATGCCAGAAGCAATTGGAAGAGAATAGCGATCGGCGATTGCTCGCTTTAAAACGTTGTATCGGTGCCGATAGCTATCGCTTTGAGTATTTATAAAGAGATAAATTACAAACAAAAACAGCGCGCATGGTCCTACCACCGTTTCCAATTTTTATATTCAACATCATCTGAAAATCATAATCGATACGTACATCCGATGGATAAAATGGATTAATATAAAAAATAAATTTTCTTTCCTCCTGCAAAATTATTCGCGTTGCGGTTTAAACGTTTGCGATATCGTTAGAGACACAATAGAGACATTTAACTGCTTTTCGTTCGGATACTCTATAGCGTTTACTGATTTTTCGCACAAAAACATGGCCGATCATTTTGTTTAGCGTTTAGAACAGAAAAGTGGTAAAATTTAAGGCAAAGCGTATCTTTTTTGGAAAATGCCAACGAACTTGTATTTTCTTTATTCTTCGACCTTCTTTTATTCGACTTTATTTTATTCGACTCGCGCGGATAAAGATATTAAAACGAACGAAAAGAAATACGAGTGAATCGAACAAGATGAAAGAGAATACACGAAAGTTTTAAACAGGGATGAGTGAGAATTTAGCGAGAATCTTTATCAAGGCACAAAGGAACCTGCCAATTATTTCTCGATCGTTGCGTCGATCTACGTTAGTTTATCCTGTCGTTTCGCAACGACCTCCTGTTCTTAACTTCTTCCCTCGTTACTCGAGAAAATACACAGCTCTAAGATGCATTTTTCACAGTGACAAACGAACTTAGATTTGAACTTCGACAAAACGTCCGATCGATTTTCCGGTTGCAGCGAAAAGGCAACCACGGTTTTCCATTTTCCATTTTCATTCGTATTTAACGTCAACTCTGGTTCAAGCTGTTTACTTGAAAAAAACCGGATAAAAATGCAACGATTCCTTTTTCTCTTTCGCCTATTTGTTCTTCTTCGAGGAGAAATGGACGACAAACTAGAGTATGGAACGCAGAATATGTTGAAAGGTTGAAAAAGACAGAAAGATGATAAGACGATAAAGGAAGCAATTGCGGAGAAAAAAAGTTGGAAAAGATATTTCAAGTTTTTTCCCCTGTCAAGTATTTATATTACGATCTGTAACGGTAAATGCCGTGCCGTGTTTACAGGATCGTTTAAATTCTCGTATCTCGATAAGATGTCACGATTCCATACGATTTATCTGATAAACATCGATATTGTTACAGGGAAATTAAGGCACAATTCGAGAAACGATATTTTCGAAGGAAACCAAGACATGCTGAAAGAAAGAGGTAAATTGTCTCAAATATTTCGTATAAAATCCATCTCTATAACGATTATCATTATTAATTACGTACGTTTGATATTATACGATATATCGAATGGAATATACATGTACACGTGTATATACTCGTATCTCGTTCGTATCTGCTATAAAACTAATAACAGTCGAAATACGTGTTTCTCTTTTTACATTGAGAGAAATGAGAAAAACGACGTTTCATTCGGTTCTACAAATAAACGTTGTTCTTTTCGTTAATGTTAATGAATCCAATTAAGAAAATAACGTGTCGTTATATTGCTGGCAATTACGTCGTATTCAAAGACTCTCCTCTGCGCGTTCTCTCGAATATTTTCGAATTTTCTCATTTTTGAAGCAAAGGCGCGTTTCGATACGATATTTCGCGTTTCGCCCAGAAACTTGGCCACTAGGTCACTGCGTGCGCATAACTAAATTTCTTGTTATCGTATTACTCGCTAAATCTACTCTTGCTTTCTCTCTCGTTCCTCCGTTCTCTTCACTGAATCGGAAATAAACGAAGAAACACCTTGCGTTAAACTATTTTCGTCGAATCGATTTGTACACGCCGCCGTAACGATATCGTGATTTCCTCTTGCAGATCTAAAGTTACGAGGACGCAAAGAAACCAGCGGAAACGAAGAGGATGATTACGAAGATTCCGCCGCGGCGTCGAACAAGGACTCTTTCAGCTTGATTTTCGCTTTGGTCACATTCACCGTTTACCTCTACCATCGTCCGCAGTTAAGAACGCTACATCCGGCTTGAAGAGCGGCCCCCACCGTGCCAGCACATTATCATCAAATCCTTCTTTCGATCGCGACCCATCGACAATTTGTAAATCCACTTAAAAATCCATCGCTCAGGGACTCCATACCGAGGATAAATTAAATCACGATAAATTAAATCGCGCTGACCACCCATCATACCTGTATTATAAGACGACATACTCTATTACGATTAGTACCATTATTATTGTGTAACGATATTAGCTGTCGTAAGTTGTTCGTAAACCGTAATCGCGTAGATTAAGCGGATGGAAAGATTCTTTTATCGCGGAGAACGTCACGTAGCGAGCAATAAGTAAGGGAACACGAGAAGATCCTGTGCTGCGATTGAATTTACAGGTGCGTTATGTAGCGAGCCTGGATCGTGCTCAATGGTACGCTATACTTCGAGATAGTAGTCAATGTCAAATTTCGTTCTTAATCTTCGCGTAGTCAGTTGCGTTAACGTTTTACAACGAGATTAAGATCGCGGTAGCCGTTCTTCGTTCGCCGTGTTTCACGTTAATTCGCGTTAAATTAGAAAACTTTGTTTAATTTATCTTTATATTTCGCTTGCTCTTTCTTATATTCGTCGCAGTGTAGACAGACGCGGTAAAGATAATCGAACAAAGGAAAACGAAGATAATAATAAAGTAAGAGATACACGGAGTCACATAGATTTTCTCGCAGAGCGTGTGTAAGATGGCAAAGGGCAAAGATTTCGTCTAAAATTTCGAAACTATCTACCACGATTATATTTCGAAAGAAGGAATTACAACATATATAGCGCTTTACTCTTACTCTTATTTACGAATATCTAATTTTTACCTCTATCTGTTGCTTAAAGTTATATCTCTCGTGACAACGATATTGCAAACTGTTTATTGCTGCGTAATTAAAAAAAAAAAGAACGTTAAGTTACGATAGATCAAACTTTTCGTTTCGATCGTTTTAGTTTCGAGGAAGATCGACAAGATATAGAAATCTGGTGTAACCGATTTTGCGAATACGTAGTAACGAGCGCTCGACAACTAGCACCAACAGCCTCGGTGGAAGCCTCCAGTGATTCGTATTTATACCAAGGACAATGTGTATCGAACAAAACGATTATCGATATGCATTCGTGTATATATACATATACATATACATATACATATGCATATGCATATACGACCGCATATTATATATGATTATATATATATATATATATATATGTATTTGTATAGGTAATCGTATATTCGTATATATGTATATAATATAGCTGTACGTAGTACGTTAGATATAGTATTATCCAAAGACTGAGAGCATCGTTTCGACGCTCTTGAACTGCATTAAATAATCGAATAACGAAAGATGGCCGAAACTGAATCACACCTCGCGTGGCCCATAAAAATCATGGATCAATCGAAGATGGAATCTCCGTGTGAAACAGCGCGCAGGAAAAACTGTACAGTCCCTCGATTGTAATTTCTCCGTAAGCTATCCGTGAAAATTACGCTAGTGTTTTCCAAGATAACGATTAATCTTTCTTCGCGAAGGAAAGAAATTTCTTTACAGTTAGGAAGGATCAACTAACTAAAATTTGAAACGTTCGATGTCAGGTGAAAAAACAGATTTGAACAATTTCAAGGATATACACTATACACGTATACATAACTACGTGAAAGTTTTGTAATAACGGGGACATTAAGCAGTCTCAAATAACAAAAAAGAAACGCCATTAACTTTACTATATAGTCTATAAATCTAATACGAGTGGAATGTAAATTGAAACTTATAGATTTAATCAAGCGATACACTAACATAGAGATTTTATTAAAATGTACGAAAGAGCGTGAAGCTTATAGGCTTTAGAATTAAAACACATTTAAATACAAAGATTATAGATGTATGTACTTAGAATACGTCGAAATTGAACGCATATACCGGTATAATGATTACATCAGTGCGTAAATAGAAAAGTTTGTTTATATTCACGCATCGTGAAACGTCGATAGATATTTGAGAAAGTTTATCCGTTACGTAATATGACGGAATAACGTCGAAAAATATTTGTAAAATCAGGAAAATTTGTTCCCTGTTTATGGAAATGCGCAACGTGTTTCGGAAATAAAAAGAATTGTTTCTTTCGATGAAATACGAAACACGTTTAAAAAGTCCTTCGACAATACTAGACTTCGATTATTTACTATACGTTTGTCGTAGCTCAAGGACCAAAGGTTTATGGCAATTTTAAAACCAATATTTCTTAATGCCAAATACAAGATTTCTTTTATCCTTTATTTCGAACTCGATCATATCGCATAAATAAATTACAAAGTGGAATTTTCGCTCCGCGCACTTATCGGTTTTGTCGTATTTCGAATGTATAACGAAGCTTATCGTTCAAAATAACCGTAAACCGAACGTACCGACTAAAATTCGATCTGACGAGTTAAAAAAACCTATCAACTCTAATTTATTCGTAACTTTCGTATCGTTCGTTTCGTTTCGTAACAACGTATCGTTCAACGACCGACAACTTACGTGAAAATTCGTTGTTACGTGGAAAAGCAATCGTCGTTATCTTTGTATATCTGCAATTTTATTTGCGAATTAATGCGACAGTAGCATGAAAATTGATCAATTTTCCGAAAGAAATAGTGTTTTAATGTTTCAACGACGCCAGTTGAAAAATATAGAGTTGCTCGCGAAGGTATAAACACGTTATAGGCATTGTAGAAAACTTTTCGAAGTTTCATTAGTACCGCAACGAGACATCGTTACCGTGACAACTATTGCCGTGTGGATAAGAGCTACAAGAAGTTTATCGCGAGCGTACGCTTAGTAAATAATTAGTAGGAAATAATAGCATAAATAAACCGTCTGAAACGTGTAATTAACGCTAAAAATGATCTCATCGAACGTTGCCCGATATTGATACAATGAATAATTGACCGTGTTCAGACACTTTGCCGATCTTTACGAAGCGTCGTACGCTTGCATTAAATATCTTGTAATCGCTATTATATCATATTAATCGCGGTCACGACGGTCGAGCCTCGTTACATCGCTAATGAAATTTCCAAATATTTTCCTCCTACATCTTCACCTACGTAATACATAATACATCGATGAAAGGATTCTATGAGCCTACAAATACTTTCGTGAGCCTCTCTACGTACACGAGTTCCATGTGTCGAGCCTGTTCAGACATAGAAACACTTCAACTTTGGCAAGTAATCGTTTATCGTCGCTTAAACTGCATACTTTTAGACGATTGAAACAAAGGTTTATAGTTTTTCATAAAGATGTCGACATAACGGTTCTACGTTTCACATATTATGTACATACGATTTTCACTCATCGAGCGACCACGTGTTTATGAATCGGATGATGGATCGTTTCGCGTTCGATGCGTCAATTCGTAAACGCGACGTACTCAAAAAGGAGGAGGGGGACAAAAATAAAGCCGTTTATGGGATTTTAGCGATCAACGTAAGAAATAATATCGCAAGGATCGCGAGACAGGATGAAAGGATCGTTGATAATGTCACGGACAATGTGGTAGTCCGATTTCAGATTCTCCGCACACGCATTCTACAGCGATCGTGAAAGAACCGAGGGGAAACGAATTTACGATCTTTTTATTATCCAACGACGCGAAACATATCCGAGCGCGCGAATGTTTCTTTAAAACTATTACCGTTTATTCGATAATTCTCGAACAATACGTTATTTTCATCCTTACGGAGATATCGATAAATATCATTAACGCTTCTTTATCGGCTGCGCGCTTAATATAATTATCGCTTGACAATTCTAAGTTCTGCGTTAAAATTTCCTATTCAAAATAATTAACGTGTTTTTAGTTTAGTTTTCTCGTTTGTTTGGTTCGAGTTAATCTTCAAACGTAACTTTAAATCAGAATACGATTCGACGATCGAATAAACGAGTAAATTTTGCCAACAGCGAATACGGTGTGAAACGTGCTAGACGACTAAACTAATTACGTGACATTGACCAATTGTGAGAGTAAGAATTATTACGGAACGTTAGATAAAATATTTCATTAAATTCTAATTTATCGTACCACTTTTATTCGTAATTAATCTCTAATGTGAAATTCTGTTAAGAAATATTTGTATCTCTTCTGTGTAAATATTCAAGACGTCCGACGGATAATTATCTGTGAAAAATCACGATATTAAGCACTTAGACACGATTCGTTGCCCAATTGTATAGCATTTAACGTTCGAGTAACAGATTTTAACGAAGAATGTCCACCAGAACATATCAAATGTCCGCGTTCTTGTTTGATCGTAAAGAACCGTTGTTAGAAAAGTCAATTATCGTCTGTCTTTCGTTACGTGTTGACCAGTAGGCATTCGTGCAGTTCCACCTTTCAAATAGTTTGCTTTGACGGTGTAATAATGTAAATTATGTAAAAAGTTACTTGACGTCATACATATCTAGCAAATAATTGGCCATACGTTTAAATATGTCGAAACTTATTCCACGATTTATTCCTCGTACCAATTGCAAGATACATCGTAGAAAAAATTGAATCGATCTGTCGCGACGACCAAAAAACGTCTATTTTATATCGCATAAACGTGCATTAGTAGAACTAACAACGATCGATTAAATATACAAGACGTTTAAGCAAGCTACGGAACTGTAAACGTTCGTAATGCAAACTAAAAGGAATAAAATACGTTCGATCGATATAGATACGAGGGTGACTCAAATATAAACGAGACTTTATTTTTAAAATAATTTTATTCAGTGAAATAACATAGCCAAGCACATATTATTTTTCAACATAGTCTCCTGCTTTGGAAATGCATTTTTCCCAGCGGATTGGGAGATTTTTGATCCCAGCATCGTAAAAAGAAGAGTGCTGTGTCAGAAGCCAATTGCGCACAAAGGCCTCCACCGCCGCGTCGTCTTGGAATCGTTGTCCTCCTAGTGCTTCTTTAAGCGGTCCGAAGAGATGGAAATCGCAGGGCGATAGGTCAGGACTGTAGGGAGGATGATCAAGTGGAGTCCACCTTATTTCCTCTAATGTTGTGCAGGTTAGAGCTGCTGTATGAGGCCTGGCGTTGTCGTGGAGGAGAATGACGTCTCGAATCGGTTGGTTACGCCTTTTCGAACGATAAGCAACCTTTGCCTCCCTCAAAAGCTCACAGTAATAAGCAGCATTTATTGTGCGAATGTTCTCCTCCGTAATGCTGGTTCGAGGACGACGATCATGTTCCACATTTTCAACCAGTTCACGTCCTTCCTTGAACTTCTTATGCCAGGCAAACACGCGAGCCCTTGACAGTGTCTGATCCCCGAACTGTGCAGTCAATCTTTGCAGAATTTCTATTGGTTTGACGCCTTCATGTGTGAGAAATTTAATAATAATGCGTTGCGCAACTGAGAGGTGTACTTGTTGCTCTGACATCTTGAATACTACCGCCAAACGTGTCTGAACTGGACAACGGCCTGCTCTCCCCACTCCTGACATCCCAACCAATGCACACTAGAAGCGGCCGCTCGCTCCCTTTAAATTTACGCGCTCAGAAACAAAAGTCTCGTTTATATTTGAGTCACCCTCGTACTAAAACCAATATTTTCGGTGTGAAGATCTAATTTTTTATTTGCCTGTGTATAATGCTTAAACGGTACGGTTGAATTACGAAAGTAATCGAAAGATATACGTATGTTGGATAACTGCCGAATAAGGAAAATGTACTTGCATATTGATGAATTCGTGATTCGCAAATGTGAACATTATATCCAGAGAGGATGATGCTTGAAATAAAGTTTTACGCCTTACATAATCTTAATTGACGTGATGTAACGATATTATATCTCGTACGTTGATTTAATACGTCGTCGAAGTAAATTTTTAACATACAAATATGAAATTACATTCTATTCTATTCTCGGGGAAAATTAATTTTAGGTTCCACATTAATCGAACATTCTTTAGCGCGTATCGTATAGATTCTTCGAGTCTGAAATCGCAACGCAAATTAGTTGCAATTAAATTTTCCGTTCCGTTTGAACATTTGTAAATCGTACCTAGCGCATGTAACGTTTAATCTAACGATACATAATGCGAACAATTGTGCGCAGAGTACCACATACTTTTGTATCATCCGCATTGTAGATACCATTCCAATCGATGTTGAATGATCGATGTAATTGAGTAACGCGAAAGTCGAATATAACTGTGAGAGATGAAGCGAGTCGTGCGAATGCTTGTAAGTAGACCTTAAGTATAGTATACTATGTACGAAGAGATTAAGTTCGACGAGTATAGACGAAAAGAAATGTAATACATTATACAGAGTGTACAGATAGGCTGCATTTTCCCTGCTAACAATAGGTAGTGGCGTGACTATATATGCCTTCGTCGTATATAACGTTATTTATAAACATAGGTACACGAAGAATATCAGAATTATAAGAAATAAACATGATTTTCAAACGTCCACGCGTTAAAGTAGAACGGTGAACGACGCTAAAACGCTAAAACCGTTCTTTCGTTTTATAAGGAATCTGCTTCGAAGGAATTTTATTTCAACTTCGAATGCAATAATCGTATGAATTGAAACGAACAGCTTTGGAATTATAGGACGGAACAAAATTAAACTGCCATCGGTAAACGATACGTTTCGTTATTGCTTTTGCAATATGGTTACGCCATACATCGTGCTTTCGGCACGCAATCTAGTCTTTTAAGCACCGTCGAGACCAGGAGATTGTCCACTGTCCGTGTACACATGAAAATACAAATTTATCACATATTATTATCTCGAATTTATTTCATCTCCAATGACGTTTGAATATGGTTGTTATTGGAATTTCGTTTCTTTCCTACATTTATACGTCTAGAAATTTCTTAGTTACGATGATGTATTTCGCTTAAAGTTCATCGATATTTCTAAAATATGTAATTACGTAAATATTGACAGTTTCGATGTTACGTTAACAAAAAAAAAAAATAAACCCAACCCCCCTCTTAAAACTCTATGCGAGGATCAGGGTTTTGTTGATTTAGGCTCCGGAGGGATTCGAACCCTCGATCTCCTGTTTACTAGACAGGCGCTTTAACCAACTAAGCCACGGCGCCACTTGTTTTCACACTTTTTTAATATTTTAATCACTATAAATAGCAACATTTAAAAAATATATCGACTCAAATATATCACAACTGTCTAAAAAAAAAGTATTTATAAATCTACCTGATGGGGTTTACGCTTAGGGACAAGACCCTTTGTGTGCCGCGGCGTGTCGGAAAGAATTGTAAACAGCGACGTTTTTTTTTTTTTATAATCGTTTATTTTGCCAAGATTTGTTTTTTTTTTGTTTTGATACACTTTTGAAATTCACAATAAACAATGAATTAGAGTAAGGTGTGTTGGGCAAAGGTACCGATACGCGACGGTACGACGTAGCCATACTGTATCGTGTGTCGTGGTTTTTACAATTTTTTGTGTTTTCGTTCTGGTGTTGGTTTTTGTAAACAGCGACTCTTGTGCACAAAATGATTTGAAAGATCGTTAAAAATGAAACGTACGCGTTTGAAACTTTGTTGAAAAGTTGAGCAGCATTGTTAAAAAAAAAAAACATACAGGTTTGAAAAGCGGATTTTTCGCACATAGAAATATCTATAAAACGAGTCCTGTAAAGTTAAAATCGGACCACATGTTGACATGTAAAAAAAGAAAAATATGAAAACCATCGAAATAAACCTTTTTCCGTTTCTTTGTTGTTCATAGATATTTAAACAACTTTGTGACTTTAAAATTTTGGTAAAATATGGTCTTCGTAGTGATAAAAGAGCCTGATAAATTTCAGCTCAAAGCTTTTGTTAGTTTTTGCATAAAGCTATTTATTTATTCCAAAAGTTTATCCGTAGAAGATAATCTCTACAGCTTTGACAAGTTGAGCAACAAGCTTCGAGCAGCAAGCGAGGGTGCTCTTCCTATTCTTTGAGAATTTTACTCCGTCATCCACACTTTGGAACGAAGTAATCTCTTTAAAATTATCGTGGGAAAACGACTCCGCAGAATAGATACGTTCTTTCTTTCAAGGAAGATGAAACAATTCCTCTAATTTCTATCGTAGCGAATCGGCATAAAGACCGTTATTTATATACGAACGTACAGAGAAAGATTTTTAATCCATATCAATTATCAACCGAGACATTTATCAATGAGAATATTTTTTCAGAACGTCGCTGTAGCTGTACTGAACCTTAACATTTAGAGGTGAAACTTTCACAAAATACAGAGATAAAATTGGGCGATGCGACGGTATATCTACGTACATTTATATAAAATTCGCTATAAAATTTTATAACAATATCATACACATATGCGTGTTTAGTTTCACTTTAATCAGGAAAATCTCACAAATGTGTCAATAAAATTTTGATCACCAAAAGGTTTGAAATAAAAAGGTTTCGTCGTTGCATTACAAATGTTCCAACGATACGAACACGAATGCAGCATTTTCGAGCCCGTAACTGTAATCGCTCCGATTATTACGCGAGTAATGTTTTTACCGCTAAATGTTTCAAATAAAAATTGGATGGTTTCGAAGCGGACGTAATTTAACGTGATTTAAAGGGTGCGATTTTTTTAGGTAGATGCCACGGTGGACGATATACGAGAGTCAATTTTGTTTATCTAAGGAAAATTATATATATATATATATATATATATATATATATATATATATATATATATATATATATATATATTAATATATTAATATATATATATTAATATATAATATATTAATATATAATAATATATTAATATATTAATATATATTATATATTTATATATATATATATATATTAAAACTATTGAACCTAAAACTATCAGATGACAAACAAGAAAGCCAATAATGATATGTTCGACGACACGAAGTCAGCTCCGAAGTCAAACCGAATTTACAATTAATTGTGCAACTATTTCATTATTATTAATATTGCAATATATCCGTTGACGCTTATAATATTTAATCGATCAACCTGTGTACATAACGGCTCGTTGGTCTAGGGGTATGATTCTCGCTTAGGGTGCGAGAGGTCCCGGGTTCAAATCCCGGACGAGCCCGTTTTTTTTTTTTTTTTATGTAATTGTCGTTATAAATTTTAATTATTTTCCCTATGCGATTGATAAGTTTTTACTCGAAAAAACTCTCTCCTGACTAACAGTGGGTACGATTAAAATAACAATTACGTATTTCCTATTTACTGGTTTCCTTATCTTCGCTGTATCCTTAAGCAAAGCCGTCACTTTCTATAGCCAAAATTCAAAATACTCAAAATATTCAAAAATATATACACGAGTCTCTTTTGACTACATTTGTACTAAATTGTTTATCTGCGCAGAAAATCATGTATATATATGTATATACACTTTTTGCACTAACAATCATTTAACTAATTATGCTTTGAATTAATAATTACCCGACGAATGTCGGGTATAACAAAAATTAAGTTATAAACTTATCGAGTGTTCCCCTCCACGGAAATCTTTAGTAAAAGGCGAAAGATTTATGCGTTATTTGAAGGGGAACAGAAGTATAGATACTGTTGTTACGTTGAAATTTATCGTACGCCAGTGCCCTTTTCGCAAGCGAGAAACGTATCCCCCTGGTGAGAATTTAGTGCATTTACGCCATACTAATTCGTCGAAACATTAAAAACTTTGTCAAGTATTTATTTATTTACTATACTATATACGTTTATTCTTAGAAATTTCCATGAAAGCGTATTGCTTCAAAGTATCTATGTTCTATTTGAAAGATTTTTTTACATATATAAACAGATTCGTTCATGGGAAAATTGTTTGAAATAAAATAATTTCGATCGTTTAATATTTATATAGGGGATAACATACAAAAGTTGTTTTTCCTCGATGTGGATTACAAAAACTAACAAAAGTAATTTAATAAATACATGATAATAAAACAATAATTGAATGGTAACAAAATTACATCTATGGACGATTCATTTGTTCCACTATAGAATGTGTTTCGGAACAGACAGTATAGAACGACAACGGTGAATTACTTGTGAAAAGATAAATCAAAGATATTTCGTTTTCGGAAAAATTACGTCTAAAAATTCGTAACAACCGATTGTACTATATGTACGTTATTATTTTGACAATATTGCGACGGATACTTATTAATACCGGGCTTGTTAATATTTTAGCGGAATTAAAATTTATATCGACGAAGAAATTACCGAAATTGTCGTTCGTCTCGCCGTAAACAAGTTGTTGCTGGGCGAATCACGGAAGCATCGACCAATGTCAATGAATTTTCATAGTTGTTCAAATGCCTGTATACTTTGCTTTTACAGTTATCGTTGAGATTTGTATACTCTTCGGCATACACATATTCTAAAAGTCACCGTTCTATCAAGATCAAACATGACATTGCTAATGCTTGCATGATCGTAAATATAGGAACGATGCAATCTAGGACTCACTGTCCACATTATACCTACATTGTGACGCGTATTAGGAATAGAACTGCCGAGAACTGACGGTAAGCGTCCATGCAGCGTTCGTTTTAAAATAACGTGAACCTGTCTAAGGAACAGTAGCGAACCGTGCGTTACAGCTACAAACGAACGTAGCGATGTAAGATGAAAGCGTCTTCTTGCGGTTGCTTGATCTCGTGTCTTGCCGTTGAATACCGGCATAGATATATCGAAACCTTTGATAAATTACGGTTACGCGACTCTGAGCTTTATAACTTGTATAAAAGAAAATAATGATCAGAAAATTATAAAATAAAAATTATATCTCCATGGGGGGCGTAGCTCAGATGGTAGAGCGCTCGCTTAGCATGCGAGAGGTACCGGGATCGATACCCGGCGCCTCCATTCCAGGATATATATTATTTGCCGAATAATATATTATCTAATTTTATTTTTTATGTATCGAAGCTTTCAAATATTTGAACACCTTATTTTATACATTAATATTTCACCCCACATTTTTGACGAACGATAAGAGACAATTTCACGCAAGTATATTCGCTTTGGCAAGTGAACCCGTCTTACGGCAGTACTCATAGAGGTGGTGATGGTAACTTGATTTCTAATTTCATTCTTCGAGTATCGAACAAAGCGTATTGCCGTGTACAGAGAGATATTTTGGAAACAAATGGCAAAAACGTGTTCCATCGGCTGATCGAGAGACAAGAAAGATTAGTTACTCTGGAAACGATGTAAGAGGAGGACTAGTATTCCGACTACTAGCGAATTATTTCTATAAAAATTCCCCTTTCTTAAATACAATTCCATCTAATCTGCTATTTCGTGTACACAGGAATAAAATAAAAAATGTTAATTCACATGGACGGGAATGTAGCTTAGATACGGTAACGAAAGTTCTTGCGATCCGAGCAATATAAATATTCTTGACGCGAAAAAGCCTTAATAATGCAAATATATTCAATAGCATCTACTACGTTTTCAGCTCGCGAAACAACGAACGGTCATTCCGCCATTGCTGGTCAGGGATGAAAAAGGAAAACGCTCGTACATCGATTCTGACGAGGTATAATTACTTTTTACCGATAGAATGTCGTGAGACGACAACGTTGAACCACGTTTTCGTGCACGTTTCGTGAATTTGCACTGAGAGAATGGAAACGTTAACGTATTGTTGGCGAATGTTTAAGCTCTGAAGAAAATCTCGAGGTTGAAAACCAAGATCGGAGAGACGGAAGCGGAGGCATGAACGACGCGCATCGTCAATCAAAAAGTCAAGCGAGGAAAAAACAAACGCAACCACGTTTCAATCCTTTTCGATTACTTTCACGGATTCGCGTTCTGTTCGTTGGTTAAAGAAACGAACGAAAAATGAACGACGGTGCTCAGAAAGGAGTAAAAGCACAGAAATCGGTAAGTCGTTTCTTTCTCCACGTCGATCGCGCCTTCATCTTGCTTTTTTCTCCTCTTCCACTCTCGTTATCAAACAGTACAAATCTCAACGCCGTAATATCAACTATGTCTCCATCTTGTATTTTCATCGCGTTAAACATCACGAGCTACAGACTTTCAATTTATTCCTATTCGTTTCTATAACGCTACTTTACGATACTATCTTTCGAAACTATCGTAATTTAACTTTCAATCGTGCCGGTTGCAAGAGAACTACCGTGGCTTCCATTTGCCGGTATAGAGATAAAACCTGAATCATTGAAAGATTCGTTAAAAGAATTTCGAAGGTCGTTTAAAATGATAAAAATTTTTATCGTGTGACCGCGCAACTAAGAAACGAAATAAAAAGACGAGGCTTAATTTAACAGGCTACGGCAGGAGCAACTGGTTTGGATGAATCTCACGGTTCGACGAATCGTTCTTCCACGCAACAGGATGCAATTAAGGATTCGCGATCGATCGTGTTGCGGGCCACATCGAGTAAGTAAACTAATTTACACGGAAGTAGCTGTCAATCGTTTATCGCGAAAGGAGAACGTTAGGCTTTTCAAGAAAAGAACGATTACGCGTGAAAGGGAAAATCAGCAGGTGTAAATAGATAATCGAACAAACGTGGTGATAGCGAGATCGAAGTGAAAAGTTTGACGTTGAGCGTTAACTTTGAATTAATCTTAACCATTGATCCAAACAATCGACGAGCTCGGCTAAGAATCAGCCTCGTAAGGGTTCTAAGCACGACGAGGAGTTTAACACTCCGACGAAGGAAACGAGCAAAACGTATCGAGTGATTTGTCTCGTAGTACACCAGTTTATCTTCGCTCGTTTAATATCGAGTGGTTAAATTGTATATACTTTATCCGGCGTGGTAAAATCTATCAGTGATTCGTTCCAACGTACGGTAACAAAAAAATTTCAACGATGCAAAGCAAAGTACGAAATACTTTACTTTTAGCGGGAGCGTTAACTCGCCTTCCGAGGTGGCTGAGCGTACCTTAAAATTAAGCGTGCCCAGCAGGTTGTACGGCCTGTCGAGGAAAAAACACGTATCCGTTGGAAAATCTGAAAGTAAATCAACTTGACCGGTTTAATTTGTTTGCTTAGGTTCGGACGAAGACAAAAGCGTTTCGAAAAAGAAGGATGGGTCTGCGGAGTTGACGCAAAGACTGTCAAGGACCGAGACTGTCAGACAAGATGCCAGAAAATTGAAGACTGCTACGCTTAATCGAATGGGGAAAATGTTTAAGCAGCGCTCCCAAACACCTGTGACCATGGATAAACCATGCCTCGATATCGACAGCGATATCGTAAGCAACTCGACGCTGCAAAAAAATATCGGATAGAAAGGAGCAGATAGAAATTTAACGAAAGGGGAACGGTGAAAAATAATTGGGCAGAAAAGGAGTTACATGTTTGGAAATTTGACGTAAATTCGTACTAGAAAATCGTTCGTTCCTAGTTCCCTATCGAAGACGGGCCTCGACTTTTTTTTAACGAGCCGAATGATCGATTCGAGTGTAACAACGAGACTATTAACACGAGACTCGTCGTCGTAGTTATAAAACTACAAGTACAACAAATACGAAGTAAACGAGCGATTTTCAGAAATAACGTTGCAGTTTACGCGTATAAAAATAGCTATCGTAAAATCAAAGCCGTCGTCTCTACAACTTCCTTAAATCCTCTTTTTTATAACGCACTTCCGATCACAAATATCGCTCATTATGTATTTGTTTATCCGTTAACATATAAAACGATCGAGTGATTTTAAATGATATTTCAAATGTTTTTTCTCAGAATCCGGCTAAAACTATGGAAAGCGAGGACGCAGCAAAAAAAGAGAAGAGCAACTCTTTAGGTAGAATGCTGAAGCTGGTGGATAAAGATGGCTCGCCGAAAAAAATGTTCCATCCTCGAGCTGGCTCTCTGAGCCGCATCCTGCGTCGCAATCCTAACAACGAGGACAACGATGACAAAAAGCATATAGATGAAAACGCACCGGGCATTTTTTCAAGGATGCTGAATCAGTTGAGAGGAAAGTAAAAGAAGAGCCGCAAACTTTTAACATATATTCGTAAAAATATAAGAAATGTAAAAATTCGCGGTAAAAATCGTAAATCACGCCTATCTACGCGGTATTTACGTAGATTTTCGATGTTCAGGACGACCGCAAAGTGGAAATGCCACGCTGGAGCCTAACTTGAAGACACGGGAGAAAATAAGCTCGTTACCTCCAAAAGTGCCATTAAATTCAAGAACGGTTAATTTATCTTCGTCAACGTCCTCTTCATCGCCACAGACGCGAGTCACCGAATCGCCGCAAAAATTGTCAAATTTCGAATATTCGATTTAAGTCGCCGCCTTCGAAGTATCGATACGCGATAAAAAATGATGGTAATTAACGCTTCGTTCGTTATATTACGATTACGCGGTAGTAATTACAATCGACGTTAAACGTTTCTAGATTCGTTGCAGCGTCGTCCTATTTAACTCGTACAGTAACGGAATTCACTTTCGTTCGTATTTTTCAGATACGACGGCGCGTGAAACGAAACGATCGAGTATGGTGCATTTAGAAAAAGGAAGAAAAAAGACGAATTCATTTATCCGTATAATCGTAACACAGAATCGACGAGTAAAAATTTTTGTTCTCGTTCGGTGTTCGAGCTTTAGCGTTATTGAAAATCAATCGGCACGTTGCGAATGCATTATATATTATGGAAATCGTTTCGATACGCGTGAACGTGACTGTAGAATAAAGAAAAGAAAAGAAAACGATAGAACGAAGTTTACTTTACTCGTATTTCAACACGTAGCATTTTTTAGCATATCGGTATTAATTCAGACCGATGTAGACCGAAGTTTTCATTCTTATCTTTGCATCGAAATTACTCGAGCGTGCGTTTATCGCGCATATTCTTTCATCTCGTTACATGTTTAGAACAAGACCAAGATCGTCCGACCAACGAGTCGATCAAAGAATTCCAACACGTTCCAAATTCGTGTAATTTCATCGAAAGAAAATAGCTTTCCCTATCAACGTTCCCATCGATCGAACCTAAATTTCCGAATTCAGGTTCGTATCGGTCTCGGCAGGTCGTTGAATTTTAAGAACAGCTGTGCAAATTTTTTGCTTAGCGACGTAATAACATTCAGCAACGTCCCTTTGTAACTAATACGATTTCAAATTAACGCATCAAAAAATGTTCTCTTTCGGTTTCTCTTTCACAGTCCAAATCGAGGAAATTCCTCCGTTTCCGGTTATCGCTCTAAAGAAAGAGTAACGATAAACGCGACATACTAAGAACAACGACGTCCAAATAGATCGGCAAAGATCGGCAAAGCGAAATTATCTTACGATAATCGGCCCTGCAGTGACCCTCTCGAAAGCACGAAAGCAAGCGCATTTAAAGCATATTTAAGCTTAAAATGAGTTTAAAGAGAGACTTAGAATCGGAAAATCATTTCGGAGAAACGACTTTTATCGTCCACTCGCGGAACGACCATGTATATTTATTGGAAAAACTAAGGAAAGAAAGAAACTTTGGTTTATTGGAAGAACCATATTTATTACGTACGCATATTTCGTCTTTCGTTTTGTTTCTGCGAGACAACCGGTGTCCCTTCGTACTCCGCACGCTGTACCATTTTTTAGATACGGATTAACGCGTTTTGCTGGTAGCATTACGACGAAATTATCGCGAGATAGTTTTACGAATCTCAAAAGAAATCGCACGGGTCGATGATTCGTAAAATCATCCCTAAGGATCGGCTGTTCTGGCAGCTGGTACAAAATTCTATATTTACAAAAGAAAAAACGTAGACCTACGTAGCTTAGGTAATTTCCTTTTTGCGCACGCGAATCTCGCCACTACTGCTTCAAAAGGAAAACGTTATAGCGGCACGTGCTCGATGAAACTCTGCGAATTTTCATATCTAAACATATACTTCGTTCCCACGCAACAAAAGTTTCATATTTCGTACGTTGCTTCGATCAAACTTTTATTTAACCTGTATTCCTTTCTTATTTAACCCCTTGCCTTACGATTTCTTAGTAGCTACTTACGCGAGTCTCAGCTATTCGCTGCCATAATATCGACAACGACGTAATAATGTACAGTTTTATCGAAAATAAATACATTTATCGTTAATTATTAATTAATCGATAACTAATCGTGGAAAATAATTAGTCGATGTCGCGCTAATTAGTAAATAGACGCGACAACGGATTCCAGATTAAAAGTACGAATTGGATCGTGCGTGACTTAAAATGCGATAAGGCAAAGAGTTTAATAGGTTTATGTTATAATATGTATAAAAATACATATTACGACAAAATAGAATTAGTATATTACCAAGGTATACGTTTTTAACCAATATTTCTGTACAAGCAAATCGTTCGTTTCGACGATTTAACGACGAATCACCCATTCAAGAATAAAATATAAATTTACTTGGATGCAGCTGCGTTCTAGAAACGATAAATTCGAAAGAAAGACAACGTTATTACCATGAAAGCCGATACTCGAGCATCGTGTGAATCCTTTAATTCGTTTATAATATCGATTCGTCAATAATAAGTTTAGTTACAACCATAAGGGATCTGTTTTTAGCTTGCCTTTTATGATCTTCGTTCGAAAAGATCGGTTTGTCTGAGAAATTTTAGCGATTCTTTTACAGTTTCGTCTTGAATGGTAACGTAATTTCAATAGACTAGCTATACATCGTCTAACACCTTCGACTTGATCGCGGACACCGTTATTTAAGCACGTTTCATGGTATCTAACGGATCTGTGATTTGTGCGCGCCGTTTAAAAAATATAAACGTACATATATATATATATATCTTTCCATCCTTAATTATCATACTATGTACAGCAGCGATAATGCGCGTTATCGTATCATATTTATTATACAACCGCGTCGTTCTCTTACACCGTACACACTTGGATATTTATCGATCGACTAAAAAGTAATTGGCACGAATCGATGATCGATCGAACATTATTTCTAATTGATCATCCGTGTAAACCAAAACATCTTTCCAACTCACGTGCATAGAATCTTGCATACTCGGCCGACAGTTACGATTTATCACAGAATAACACATTCATTGTATCGAATGACAACGCAATTTTCACACCGGATATCCCTGTGCTCGATCTTCTCAATGGTTAGCCGGTGTCCCTTGACCGATTCTCTACCAACATGTTAAATATATCGAGAAAGATGTTTTCTTCCGACGTAGATTACAATACCATTGGTATCGAGCACCGTAAAAACGAAAATAATTTCAATTCGATTGATGGCCAGTACCGCTCTCCTTTCTTACCTGTCGTGATATGTCTTGGAAATATCGTTACGAGATGTTTCGAAAAACTTACATCTCGTAGCGTCGATCCTCTGATCAATCTCAGTATATAGAAATATTTGACGGGTCTATGAATTTTGTTCCAATGAAATTCTTATTTATTTTCGTCGAGTCGTTCGATAAATTTTGCCCTTTTACAAGTAAATCTATTTAAGTGAAAATATCAATTAGGATAAATAAAAATTAAGTTGCATATTTCTAGAATTCACGCAAGCGCGGTATTTACATTTTGATACTTTTGAAACGGTAAAGCTTGTCCAATTAAACGGACAAAATTTATCCAACGATTTTTCCTTCTTTCTCTCGTACAAAAATAATACGATATAACGCAATATAACAACGAAACGCTAAACGCTTTAGTATGGAGTAATCGAGAGCTTACCACATATACATAGATCGTTCTTACATTACATCGCGACGGTGGTATCTACACATTTGCAAGGACAATGACCGAATTTTTCAATTGCTCGTGCATTATACTCGTTGCAAATATACTGACAACCCGAACGGACGAAACCGATTCACAACTTTTCCGAAGCTGATACAACGAAAGCAATACACCGACATTTAGTTTGAAATTGTTAACAGTAACGAAGCGCGTAATCTTTTTCACAAGCGATACGATATCTCCTTTGAGTCGGAGTGCAAATATATATATATGTACATACATACATACATACATACATATAGCCAATAATCTTTAATAAAAGATTGCGTATAATAATTACTGTACAAGTTAATCAAATTTATTTTTCAAATAATTGCCTAATTAATTTTTAGCACATGTAATGTAATGTAAATGTATTTAGTTTAATACATAGAAATAATTATTACGCTACAGATTTTCCGATATCCTAAGAAAAAACAAAATAACATCCTTTGCTTCGACTTTTATCTTACCATATTTACACGAAGATTGCTCTGTATATCGATAATGTTATCACATTAAAATTTTACCGAAATGTGAAAATTACGATGTTCCCATAAGAAACGAGCCTAATAAGAGAGAGAGAGAGAGAGAGAGAGAGAAACAGACAGAGAGCGAAATTTAACGACAGCATACTTATAAAAATGGGAAAGGTTCGTTTAAACATTGATCGATAAATTTTACTGAAAATTATCCACGATCGTCGTAAATCGACGACATTACGAGCATCCTGTTAAAACTATCCAAGTACTTTTTCAACGAGGAAACCAATTGAAACGCGTTATAGAACCTGCGTCTCACGATCAACAAAATTGCATCGGTTTCCAGATTTAAGGAAAGAAAAGACATATAAATCGTAGAATTATTTCCTATTCCCGTGATCGTATTAACAAGATCCGTCGATCGAAACGTTGAAACTGAAAAACCGATCTAATCGATACTC
Source organism: Bombus pascuorum (assembly GCF_905332965.1). Classification (NCBI taxonomy): domain Eukaryota; kingdom Metazoa; phylum Arthropoda; class Insecta; order Hymenoptera; family Apidae; genus Bombus; species Bombus pascuorum. The sequence goes on along the minus strand of NC_083488.1, from coordinate 253,020 downwards.
GACGATTATTCACTTACACGAGAAACATCGATGATACGGTTGATAATATATGCGCGCAAATGTACAGCATAGCGTTATACATATACGATACGTATAGCAAAGAAGTAAGTTCGATGGATTGGAAACTGCAGTTGTCCGATCGATCTCTTCCTTATCGATCTGTTAGCCTATGCGCGTGAGTCTGCTAAATATAAGCGAGTATAGTTATATTTACCACATCTTAGGATATTCGAAGCGACGAAACGTTTGTTACAAAGGAGACAAGCTCGGAATAAGATTCGACTATATACGTACACGTCGGTCTTGTCGCTTTGTAATACTCTAACGCATTTGGCAATCAATTGGCAATTTTCTTAATTATCGATCAACCGATATCGTTGTATAGTACGCGACTTGCGATTCAGGAGCTTCTTGCGCGATTCAAGCGACGCTATTAACGAAATTTAACGAGTCAAAGGTTACAAATGATCGGAACCGATAAAAAGCCTCTTTCGTTACGGTAATGACAAATTTGATAAAAAGAGAAACGAAATTTTACGCTATTACGCTCTTATTCTATGCGACGTAAATCGTAAGATCGTAGAAAACGAGTCTATAATCTGCAACGCGTAACTCGTTAAATTTCCTAATATTTACTAATAAAGCAGCTCGAATGGTAATTCATTTACTCGTTGTTGTTTACAACGGTTCATCGATATTATCAGTCGATAAGTTATCGTGCAAGTTGAATTAAATTATATCATTTTAAACTACTTCCTTACAATTTGTATTCCGTTTAGGCGATAAAGAATTTGGATAGCGTTTAAGCCACAGGCATTTACGCGAAATCGAAAGATAGAGAAACGCGTGCACGCGAAAGATGTAAAACATCGAGGGCACACCGAACGATCGATAAAAGAACATGGAGTCGATCGGACATTTTTCTCTCTGATACGAGTACGATCGCGTGTTTTACGAATCGTTCTACATACGTGCTTAAGCGATATAAAAATGTTTCTCCAAAAATACATATGGGCAGTGAATTTCAATCCCTTTGTCGGTTCTTTTCTTTCCCCGTTACGGGGAAACCATCACGGGGAAATCGTTACGGGGAAGCCATTACGGGGAAATCGTTAACTACGGGGAAAGCAGGTAATCGACTTTCCCGTTGCTCTTAAACATCTAAAAATTTACCGATCACGCCTACCTTTTGCCTCACCTGTAAATAGAAAATTAAGTACACGACTTTGTAGCATCGAGCGAATCCCACTCTAAGTACTCTACCTTTAAACGCGTCGTCGTTCAACGTTTCCTACTTACTCGATCGTTACTGGTAACTAAGGATTTTCTATCGCTAATATCGAAAAATATCGTAAGAATCGTTAAAAAAAGATACGAAATACGTGTATTTGAATTGACGTGTAATGAAAGGTATACGTATATGTATAAAGAAACAGGATAAATAGGTTAGTCTTTGATCAGATGAATTTCGTATAAAACTAGTAATACTTGGCGATCCTTTTAGAAATAAGTAAGTAAATGTACTTGTCACTACGCCTAATGCGTACACATTTCCATTCGGTTCGATGGTAAGTGAAATTAATAACGAGTCATAGATTTGACGTTTTTCCTCGGACGTTTGGCTGTTGATATTCTCTAAATCGTAGCGCTATCAATCGTCTAAATCGTATAAAGTTTTGTTCTTGAAACTCTCGCATAGAAGAGACTTGTTCACAGTTCGATGGTCGTTTGGTTTACCTTCTTTCCTTTTCTTTTCTTTCTTTTTATTCTTTTCATTCTTTTCATTCTTTTCCTTCTTTTCCTTCAACAAATTAGTCTCACATTAATAATAAACGGCACGAGACGTTGACGACGATGTCAAAGAACGAACGATCTACGCTATCGTCGTTTCGAATCGACTGTTAATATGTAAATATGTATATTATACGGATCGTCGAATGATTCTTGTGAAAAGTGATATGATTTCTACGAAGATGCGAGTTTCTTGTTCCCACTGACGTGTCTTTTTCCTATCATGAAAAAAAAAAGGAAATCCTTCTTCTCTCTCGCGTTTCCGACCTTCCCTTTTTTTTTCATTCTAGGTAATGTTTTAGGTTTAATTTGCGTCTCTACTACAGCCCTTGGACGGATAGTTGCCACTCACGATTTGAATCGGCAGTCGTTGTTCGCAGAGCCAATTCTCGTCGGGTTCCCAACAAGTCATATTTCAATTTACAACGTAACTTTAGAATTTTGTTTTAGTGTTGGAGAAACGAGCAAAAGATTCGATGATAGATGCCACGTATTTATCATAGTTTCACGGATCGTCGTAAAGCGTGTGTAGATAAATAATAGTAAAAGTTTATTGATCAACGGAGAATAATTTATACAAGTGGAAACAAACGAAAACGAAAAAAAAAACAAAAAAAAACGAAAAAACAAAATGAGAGAATATCTAAATGTTAAATAAAGGTTCGTTTGAAAATAAGATTGAAAATCCGTAAAAATATTTTGGAAAAATTGATTTTTCGATTATATCTTACGACTCGAACTAAATGACGAATCTACGTGTTTCTATAAAAGCGATAATTACATTAGAGAAAGTTGCGTCTAATTTGTTTAATTATACGCGGAATAAGATAAAAATAAAATTGAATAATAAGCGGAATCCATCTATAAAACGCATAAACGAAAAGAACGTAGGATTTCTCGGTGTTTTCCAGCATTTGTCACTTTTCTTAGGAAAATCGATTTGTTGCGAACCGAACGTCTCGATCGAAACGGTGGCAACCCAATGCGGGATACGCATCTTACAATCCTTAAGATATGCAACCTGGACTTATCTACATCGCGATAGGTACTTTAAACACGAGCATCGATCGCATCGACATGAAAATCGAGGCAGAAACGTTCTCTCGGCGAGACATCGAGATCGAATACGCCAAAATCGTCTAATCGAGTGGAAAATAAAACATCGATTTATATTTACACGGTGAGACAGATCAACGATCGAACGTACGTGGCGATCTGTAAGAATTCGTTACGATGCTACTTCGCCGTACGTTCTCTCGTTGCGAATACTTGTTGCCGAAACATACCGTCTTTGAAACAATCCTTGAAAAATAACACCGTCGTTGCCGCATTTCCTATTCTCTTTTAGTCTACTTTCGATTTAGTATGTTTCGATAAAACGATCCATTTTTAAAGCTATACGTGTACAGCTGCTTTCGATCGAATCTCCTATGCGCGTTACGAATAGATCTCTACGTGTGAAAAATTTCAGAGAATTCCATCGTCGTTCGTTGGAGCGGCCCTTTCAGCGTCCTTGTCCATTTTCGACCTCGGTCGTCGTAATTCGATTCCTCGGCTAGTTGCTTTCAACGTCTTCCAACGTCTTGCCGAAGAAACGAAATTCCTCTTTTCACGTGGCTCGCGAAACGAACGTGTCGAGTACGATCGGACAAAGGTAAACCACATCGTCGTCTACCACGCGAAAAATAGGGATCGCGTTTTCCTTCGCATCGATCGATTAAGACGCATCCATCGCTCCGATGTTTGGACGGTGGTTCGTGAAACATCAGCGACATCGAATCGTTGATACTTTCGCTCGGTCGACCAACGTTCTCACCGTGAAAGTTCGACGTAAACAGGCGATTATTATCCGTTTACGCGATATAAACGGATTTGCCATTCGCGCGAAACATCTTCGACCACGCTTTTACCGAGCAAAGTCGCGAGTCGTCGCTAAAGAAGGAAACACGCATCGTCCTTCTTTTAACGTCCAGCGCTGATTAATCAGATTTCTCCTTTGGAGCACGTTTACAAGCACCGTATGGCTTCGTGCGGTCGCATTACTTTCATAACTATCAACCATCGATCGAAACGAACCGAACGAAAACCATCCGGTCGACGATTATTCTTCGCTTTTACACCCTCGCTTTCGTTACCATCGTCACGCTTTAGACAACACGTTACGTACGTATCATCGTAATACTATTCTTCGTACGGTGCGCTGCACCTCTTCAAAATACCTCTAAAATATCCTCGTGTTCCTGCATGAGACGAGGTATCCGAACATCACATTCCTGATTCCGCTATTCCTTCGTCGTCTGTAAAAATACACGAGAACGAGAATGAAACGTTTGATTAATTTTACTCGATTCCAAACTTAAATGCTTAAATGCTTAAATCGAATAAAAGATCATGCTGTTTGCGATCATAGAAACAAATCGTAAAGCTGTTTAATCGAATAATAAAGCAAATTAATGTAATATCGTGACAGGGGGGAGTGGGCTTTGTTACACAAATGAGAGATAACGTTAGCTCCTTCCATCGCGCTACGTTTCATTACCGATTTATTAGTCACGTACAATTTGCTACAGCGATCGTCCGTAATATCGTTAAATGATGATTATACGTACCAATTATTGGAAATTTGAAAACAGCAAGCTTATTTCTCACCGTTGAACGCTTTGGTCATTGATGGAAAAAATTCTGCTTGTTTGCTAGGTCGACAGATAATTTTACAGTTTCTTCTCCGTAAAAATTTTACGTCGCAACAAATATTTAACTCGTAGACGTTTTAGCGATTCTATTCGCTATTTTTCTCTTTACACGATACAGATCCCCGAGAAAACGTAAAAGATCCGTTCCTTTACGAATAATAAGTCGTTTACGAATAGATTTTTTTTTCTTCAGACTTGAAATCAACTGTTCAACGTTACAAATTATCTGTCTGTCAGCGAAACGTGATAAATTTATATGACGCGCACGAAACGATAATTTCGAACATTGAAAAGAATTTCCATGATTCAACGAATCGAAGAAAATTTCCAAAGCTCGATCGTTGTCGCCATTTTATTTCGCACGAGGTAGCTTTCGTATAATTTTTTTTTATAATTTAAAAGGAAACGGTCCAATGAAACCGATTAAAGCTAATAGGATAAAATCGCGATTACAAATTGAAGAAAAAGATGGCAAGGAATAGCGTCGATCGAAATCAAACTGCGCGAAGAAAGAAGATTAGATTGTCTTTTGTGAATTTGGTGAAACTGTAAAGGAATAAAACAAAACGATTTTGTTGTTTGCTATTCAAGCTCACGATTATTAGAAATCGAAACTATAGCAGATGCAATTTTTTAAAGTCTACGAAATATAAAAAAGATCTCTGGTTACATGCTTTCGCTATGAATTTACGTCGATACATCGACGCTTTCGTATCAACTAGTCTATGATGTTTACTCTTGAAATGGATCGTATATCGATCGACGTCGTTGTTGTCTGTACCTTCGAAACGTACGTGCCACTTTCTATCGATTAGCTTTCATGCCACGTGCATGGGTAAGACTAGTCATCGCATGCAACACGCTGTACAACAAAGAAATAGAAAACAGGTCGAAAATGAAATAAGCGAGGATCGAAATTACCATCGACGCCGGAATCGCAGTTCGAGGGTCACCTTTCCTTTTCATCCTCAGCAGAACTCTTTGTGTTTTCAACGGAGCTTCGATTCTTGCCTGGATTCAAAGGGATTACGAGGTTGGAGAAGGGAAGTGATTCACTACGTACGGATGTGATACGATTTACCAAAAGCAACAAACACTTTTGCACGTGACACAAAACCGAATATATCTTTTCTTTTCCTTTTTTTCTTTTTTTCTTCTTTTTTCTTTTTGTTCTCCAACGTTAAAGAAACCATAAAAGTCAAAACCACTACTACACCGTCACCGTCACCACCACCAAGCCTCTTACGATTCATACCCGAATCGTTAACAATTTCCTTCTTTTTATATCTTGTTTGTCACTAAAATACTATTTATATGCTAATTCGAGCTACCGCTCAAAAGTTTGCGAACGCTTGCTTGCATTCGCTAAAATCTAATTTAATTATAAGATTAAGAACGATCTAATCGTTTGTTAAAGCTGTCGTAGAACATTACGACAGGGTAACGTTAATTAAAAAACTGGTATCTGTAACTTAACTTCTCTGATTACACATTGTTGTTACACGGTTACGCGGTTCTCTTATTTAAACGATTCATTATCCTCGGCTGTATACAAGATAAAGAAGCCTGTTCCAAATTAAATCCTACGCGATATAACGAATATTTTCTTTAGATGCAAGTTGAAACGTACATACTGAACTCGTAATTCGCTTGCACGGCCATAAATATTACTTTTGATCGTTAGTTCGCCATTAAATCATATACTTTAGTAATATTCGTCTATCTATATTAGTAGAAATCGACCGTTCAAGCAGCGTCCACATACTTACGAGCGGCAGCGAACATATTCGTGGCTAATGTAATTTCAGTAATTTCTGACATTAAAAATATTAAAAATCGATGAAAACTCGAGTTCGTAAATTACCGAGATTAAGAGACGAAGAATTACGATGGGAATTTTAAAATTATGGATTCACTTTCTCCCCCAAAGCGCGTATCTCGCACTTTGGTAGATGTTTCGTCCATTGCGAATCACTCATGCACTACTGTTCTCCGTTTGTAACGATTTAACTCACGCAAAAGAGAAAAATGCATCGGTTGTCCAACAAAAAAGTAAAGTAAGAAATATCCAAAGTTACGTTTCAATGAATTTCTCTCCTGCACATTTACTTGTGATACTTTAAGATAAAATGTACCTGAGTTTTTAACATACATATATACCATGTACATATATTAAAAAATCTCGTACTTTTATTCATTATATATATGAAAAAATGTACTCATAAAGTAAATAGCATTTACAAAGGTGAATTATATTTAGGAGATAGGACGAGCAAACTTTTATCATCAACATTCTCGCATTTTTCCCTGATTCGAACATCGTTAACTTAAATTTCCATTCTAAGAAGTAACTCTTTACTTCGCGGATCTTCGAGCATCGTTTCCATTAACGTATAAAATATAACACGAACACGTGGTATACTCGATGCTCGAAGTATATCGTATTGTGGCTAGGGATGTGTGTACGCTTATTCTCCAAATTCTGTTAGGATTCCGAACGCTCTTCGTCATAGAAAATATTTGTAACGCTTTAGAGAGTTGATCTAAACCGACGGTATATACGTATGAATCTTTTTCAGTTGATTCGTAGCTAATGTTCGTAGGCATACGCGAACTTTATTCCAGTCGATTCACAACTGATTTACGTTAATCACGAGTGTCGAAGAGTCGTCAACACGCGCACATCCCTGCTTATCTCGCAAAGAACGAAGCTTCTTCCTCGAATTCGCTAAGATTACTAAATTATGAAACCGAAAAATCGAAACTCACCTTCGAAACCTTGGTTGTCGTGAATCTCCCGTGGTGGTCCTGTCATATCTTGACCTTCCAGCACTGCCAGAAGACACTGATGTATGCAAATGTACTGTTGTTCCGTTTGGACCATCCAAACACGCTCCTTTCTCATTGCCCAGACTATTCCAAAGATATCGACGTACTTCGATACCAAGATCTGTTGAAGTATTCTGTCCAACGTGATGAACGTGCCACTGCGACCAACCCCTGCGCTGCAGTGGACGACGATAGGCCTTTGATCCGGCCTAACTCTCTCTCTGAACGCCCGAACGAATCTGGCTAACGTTTGAGGCGGACTTGGAACACCGAAGTCTGGCCACGTTGTGAAATGGAAGTGCTGAATGACCCTCTTCACGTCTCCCTGTCGAAGAAACGTTTACCTATTTTTCTTTTCCTCCTTTTTTCTCTTTCCCTTTTTTCTATAGGTATTCGTACAGTATCGAAAAGCGTTATTTTTCTAAAAAGAAGCAAACAAAATAGACATTTGACAAAAATAATAACCGACTACGCAAAGCTAAAGAGATAAAGAAAGCAAGATATACGTGTTTTAATCGTCGTTGCGATGATCAAACCGGGTACACGATTACGACATTTTCACGTTACTTGTCCGTAGATTCGGTAACTATATCGATCGCTTAAAAAGTATACGGATGTGTACCTCGATGAAACACATACATCTTGTATTTCTTATTTTTCTTAGGTTTCCGTAGCGGGACTATCATTTTTTAACAAATATTTATTTTATCTCGCAAGGAATCGCCTATATACATGTACGTATAATATCATTTCGTCCTATTTTAACGAGTCGATCGCTTTCGTTTTACAAATTACATATCGTTGTAAAAACATTATCTTTGAGGAACGTGGAACGATAATACGGTCTTGGATAGTCTTTTTATTTTTAGCCTAGATAAGAATCGGCAAGAATATCGCAAAACCTAGAAACGCGTAACTTTGCGTGTTTTCACAAGGATGAAGCAAGCAAGCACGAAGAGTCGAAGATACTAAACAGGCATAATGGTATATCTTTGTAAAAATATACGCGATCCTTTCTTCTTTTCTATTTTCATACGCGATGTGATATAGACAGAATTTTATAGGAATAACAGATGTTTCCTTACTCTGCACAACATGAATTCCGTGATACTCCAATCAGGGTAGTGCGTTTCGTTTAATATCGTGACGCAAATGTCTCCGTAATAAACAGGATGGGTATCCATAGGCCAATAGTGATCACATTTTTCTCTGCCCTTTTCGATACACCTTGTTAACATCACGATGGCTCTGCTGTTACTTTCCCACACCATTCTCCAGAAATCGTCGCGAGTCGAGTGTAAAGGTCCTTGCGTGACGATAAATTCTCTTGGAGAATTGTGACCCTGGTGCACAAAATATACCTATATTACTTCAAATCTTATATTTTCGCTCAACTTTATCGATTTTTCAAAGAGTAACGCTAAGATATACTATCTATTTTTAATATGAAAATACAAGATAGGAAAACGACAAAGATATCGATGAATCCTTAGGCCGGGCGCGATGAGTTTGCTGGTCGTTGAAAAATGAGCCATGATATACCGAAAGTCGACATATCGTTCGTTCTTTGTTTTCATTGCGTTGGTTTCGTTTTATCCACTAGATCCTGAGTCTTTGTTCACTCCAGTCGTAACGTCGCAAGTATCGATATAGCTATTTACAAGCCATCGTGATTTTAAATACAATTTTCATCGATAATCTTCCCAAGCACGCGAATCCTTAAAATTTGAAAATTCCAAATGCGACAGAAAAGTTCAAACTTACGGGAACGTAATTGGCGTTAATATAATCAGAACCCTCTTCGTCGTCTACAGGTTGCAGCTTAAATCTGCTGTGGTCGTAAGGTAAAATATTTGTGAAACGATTCTTTGGCCTGTTGCACGGTAAATCTGCAGCTGTGCACGGTTGATCTCTTCCGACGTGCTTCAGTTCTTCGAATTCTTCCGAAAAACGGAAATCAGAATCCGCCGACATCGTGCGATAATGTTCCGAAAAATCTTCTATCTTAATCGGCCGACTGTAAGGAAGAGATTCAATTATCGCTTATGATCGATTCGCGTTACTTTCGCTTGACAATTTAACGAATAAATTCCATAAATCGAACATGAAACGCTCTTCAAATTAACTCGATCTTTTTTTTTCTTCTCCGATCGAGATACATTACGAAACACTGGAACAAACGGTTTTCGATAGTCCAGATAAATAGTAGTTTTCGTAAAATGTCGAGGATCGTCTTAAGTTTCGTACGCCGCAACTGCTCGATTACAGAATTAGAATTGGCCAGTTTGCCGATATATTTTAACTCGTATCCTCGCTTCCTGCCTTTGTTCTTTCCTTTATCATCGATAAAATTAAATCGAGAAGTCGATCGTTATTACGTGGTACGGTACAAACGATACATATCAATTTGTATTAAGCTCGACAGGACATTATCCCTCTAATTCGCATATAGAAAATATAGAAATTTAAAACGAATCTTTGCTCGTAATTGACGACCGATTTCATCGAAATACCTAAAACTTGCGATCCTACTTGCCTAGTATCGATCACGCTATCCGGCAAAGACAAGTTGTCGGTGGTCCTCGTTTCAGTCGTTTTACGTCCTTGACTTCTTCTTCGCCTCACCAGCAGTCCAATGCCCAATAAGGTCAATAAGAGTACTATCGGAACCGTGACCCCAACTATGATGGCCGTATTGTCCTTATCTGTTTCGAATACGACAAAATATCAATCGAAAACTCTGTTTATCGAATGGTTTCGGTCTAACACGTTAAGTTTATAAGTGCCGTGTATAAGTGCTTATAATTGCACGATGTACGTTTGGTTTTTATCGTGCGGAATTTGAATCGCGTACTACAGAAAATACAATACCATTGTTTCTACGTTTTCGTAATCAAAATATCAAATACGTTAACCATTCTAAAGAGATTTAGAAATGGAAATGGCAAAATCAATATGGCGAAATAGAAGGCGTGTGAATTAACAGAAATTAATAAAAGGTAATAAAGGAACCGCGTCTTATTAATTTAGATTGTTAATTTAGAATTGTAATGGATCGTAAATTTATAATTAATTATTCGTAATAACCTTGTTTATCTCTATTACTTTACCTGCCAGCAGCAATCCTTGAGCAGACATGCGCATGAAATAGCGAGGCATGAATTTAGCGAGCTTCCTATATAGCTATGTTATAACGAGCAGGGTCCCATGGAAAGGACTTTTAATCTAGATGTCGAATTTGAAACAAGACTGTACGCGAGACAAAGTGGAAGAAAAATACGTTCTTAACGAAGGAGGCAAAATGACGTATCCGGAATGCTTGCGAAGCGTAAAGACTGTGTCTTTGACGCGTTGTCGTTCCGTAAATTAAAAGAATCTCCTAACATTCTCACCTGTTTGAATTGGAAAACTGTAACTGGTGTCCGTGAATTTGTCCGGCGCGGTGAACGCTCGAACTTTTACTCTGTACGTGGATCCTGACTTCAATGGCCCGTTACAGTATCCGATCTTGTTGTCGCAATTCTCGCTACCGATCGTGAAATCCTCCACGGAACCGTTTTTGAAAGGATAGTAAGGTTCCATCACCTGCGAATCAAACAAGCATCGAATCGCGTAAACGTCTTGCTAATTCGATCACGTTTATCGTGATTCTGATTTACGAACGCCGGATAGATCGTGGCCAGAGAAATATACCAATACTACAGCGATAACGTTCATAGCGTCAACAAGGACTAACGTTCTAACGGTCTATCTTCTATGGTAGATTTTGAGCCAACGAATCCCGACTACTATCAGGTACTGCAAAAAAGTAAGGAGAGTAGTGCTCCGAAACGAAGTTTAGCAGTTAATCGTAAACGATTCGTCGACATCGGAAACGATCAGGACTTCGGATTCTCAGGGATCGTCGGTATCGCGACAGCAATCACTATCCATAAAGTATCCCTACAGCTACTAGATATAGCTTTCGCGTAAAACTTTAATTTTCAAAGTTCAAAATCGTTTCAACATCGTGTTATTTTACATATCTGAACACGGATAACTACAAAAGTCCCGGAAAGAACATTTAGGTGGAATTTAGGAAGAAGAGACATTTAGGCGGAGACATTACTTGTACGATTCCCCTGTCCACCCTGTATACCGTATAACGATATAATTACACGCCCTATGTAACGACTGACGGCAAAAGAACGATTATTACCTGCGTAATTATTTTTCTTGTGTTCACGATCAAATTTTTTAGAACATCCATAGTATAACTGGAGTAATCGTACGTCAACGTTCATTTATCCGTATTCCATCAAAAAGGAAAAAGACACATTCGACAAACGCACAAACCGAAAGAAAAATGCTTCAACTCCATCGTAAGTAAAACTCGACTATACGTAATATGGGACGTATATCGTGTCAAAGAAAAAAGTTGCATTTTTAGTTGAAATCTTTTTTCACGCGGAAACGTTTAATCTGAGAAACTTTTACGAATGAACTATACTTTTCAGGATTAACGTCGTGTTCGAGATCAGACTTGTTATTAACAACCGCGTTTTTCATCTTATTTACAACGATTATACGACGATTATACGACGATCGCTATCGGTAGAACTCAACTGTCAAATAAAGTCAATTCGCACGATATTTCTTACGATTGTATTTCCCTGATTTCTACGTAGCACAAAGATGCTACCTATTTCATTCCTACGCGTTTCACCATTACAACGTTCGAATATTTCGTTTCGGCGCAATTTGTTTCGGCCTCGTTAACTCTTCGTCTCTTTAACGACAACTAGAAACACGCACGCTCGCCCATCGACTGTTGCACGCCAAGACGCACATACGACACATATACGTATAACACATAATGCAACGATCGCAGAAACGCTAATTGTTTATGCGTGGTCTTGAGTCTACGTATTTCTTGGTCGTTCGCGTTGTTTGTTCGTGATCTTGCAAGCCAACGAGTTGTAACGCGCTGCATTAATTATTTTACATCTCGATTGCAATATCATTCGCCGTGTCGATGACGCATCGCATCTCGTCGTTCGATTTGCAATGAAAAAAGCTTGACGTAACCGACGAGTATATGTCTTCTCGATGGCATTTGCATTTCCTTCTATTACGTTGATATTCGTTTGCGCGGTACTTGGATCGAAGAACCGCGTTAGAAAATGATACGATATTCCTATCGCTTTCGTTTATTATTTACGTCTTTACCGTTTCCAATTGCTTCGTTTAACGTAGAAAAATCGTAGACAAAGCGATTAAAAGCATTTCTAGTTAATTACAGATCGAAGCAATCCGTACGTTCGACCCGAATAAGGTAAATACGTAAGTTAACGACAACGCGTTTGCTCAACGATATTACGGCATATATAATCCGTATTATGTACGATAGTAACCGGCCGTTATTTAGCCTTAGCGTAATTTACTACTGGGCCGAGGGCTCACGATCAAGGGCAGGGTGCTTGACCGATCGTTCGGAAAGTAGATAGCCGGTGGAGTGGAAGACGCCGAGCTACGAGACGTTGATTATACGACTGCTTAGAGGACATAGCTTACAGATGACAAACGAGCAGACGTCGCTTTGCCAAGGAACAGAGACGTTGGATGGTTGTCCAAAGGATCTGACCACGGACCAGTCGAATACGGAGCTCTAAACTGTTGGAATTTATATTCGTGTACGTACAAAATACGCAACTTATTAATTAGGTCGTTACTTTGGTCACCGTTCGATAATTCGTTTCCACAGAAATTATTATAGACTTTCGAACGTCGATTCGACGAAACCTAACGGAATAATATCTGTACCTAGAATAGAGATATTCTTAAATATCGGAAAATTACTCGAATATTCTTACCTGATACGGTGGCCAGATGCTGTACGCCTGGACGTCTCTCCAGCTGGGCATTTCCAAACCAGAGGCGTTCTTGCTGTCATCTTCAGCCACGATGATCGTGTAAGACGTAACCGCACCGTTCTGCTCGCTGAAATAGTTCTTTCGGAACCGTATTTGTATCGTGGTACTGCTCCTGCAAACTTCGGTTGGCACTACTTGGGTGGACGGTTTCGGCGGTGCCAGAATCGGCATTTTCTGCTTCCACACCGCTTCGGGACCAAAGCCGATCCTCGTTTGCGCTTGAATCCGAAAGATGTACGTTTTTCCAGGTATGAGAGACTTAACGATGCCGCGATATTCGTTTGGCCTGAAGTCCTGCATTTGAGTATGAGTCGAACCCTAATGACAGTAATAAGAAACAACGTGTTAATTTAATTCGATCGCTATTCTTCGCGCGAGCTAATTAAAATACTGTTTTAAAATGCCGCATCTAATTTCAATCGAATCTTGTTTCCTTCGTTTCCTTTTTAAATTTTAAATATTACCAGACGTTCTCGTTTATGTGCGCCATATGTCGAACGCGTGGTGGGGAAAGTGCGTGAATCACGATTAACTCGATGCTAATACTCGTTCTTGTGTAATGTAAATTACCCGAAACGCCACGTTCTCGCGAATCCTACTTCGCAGTTGCGACAAAGTAAATCTTCGTTTTGTTACAGTTGCTTTATTTTGATTTATCCGATAATAGAAATTTATAACGTGCAAGGTAGTTTTTGCCCGGTGGTTCGATCAAACTAATCGAAAGATAGAGTGGAGATGTAAGAGTAGACGATAATTAATTCCGTTATTCGTAAATCCTTTGACACTTACATTTACGATTAGCACATTTAGCGTAGGTATATCGTAATTATAAAAGAAAATTGGTAATTATCGACTACTCGTATTATAAGAAAAATGGAATTATTATGTCTATATCTTAGGAAAAAGCGTCCGATGACTTGTTCCCGCCTACTAAATTTTAATTATCGGATCAATTATATTATAATAAAGTTCTTTTTCTATCTTTCACTGTTTCGCAGTTACAATTTGTCCCGTTCGTACGAGGCATCCTACATACGGATAATAAGCGCGGTATACGATGTTTCACGATCTATTTACCATTTGTTGACGCAAAGCACGCGTAGTATCGACGCTAGAGCGTATCGTTAAAATATTTATATCGATAACAAAAATATGCTTACCTCCAGCCCATACGTGATCGTATATTTTCTAATGATTCCATTTTGTTCCTGACTAGGTAACGACCACTCGAAACTAATGTCGCTAGGCTGAATATCCGTAGGATGAAACTTTTCCACCTTGCCAGGATAAGATTCGCTCGTTGTAAAACTTGCGCTCACAGGATTCGATATTCTCAAATAAGAGGACGCCGTACCGGAACGTACTACCAACGTAAAAGTATAATTTCTGTGCGGCTTCAAATCGGAGATGGTTATTAAATTGGTGCTCGTCACATTTTGAATATAATTTTCCTCCGTGTTTATATATTGAACTTCGAAAGCGTCGTACTGTCCACGCGGAATATCCCAGGTTAACGTAATTCTTGTATCATTCACCTCTATCGCTTGAATGGATGTGACTGGTTCGGGATCTGAAAATAGATTTCGCCAAGTTACCAACAAAAGCAACCATGTTTGTCAGTAATTTACCCATTTATATTACGCGCAAAACGGAATTTCAAGTGTTTTGGAGAGACGTAAACTACAAGTAAGATCGGTACTTTACGATACAAACAATGGTAATTGTTTTCTTTAATCGCCTAAAATAAACAGACGACAAATAGACGATAATCTCGAAACTTTTCTTTTACTTTGTACGATATCGCGATAGGCGCCGTTAGGCATATCTCTCGCTAACTCGCTTACTATTAACTCTATGACGAGTTTGCTAATTTCAAGGCTACAACTATCGATAGATTTTCTAAGATAACAAGAGTCGAAGCTGACTTTTTTTTAAATTCTTACTTTCTATTAATTTTTCCATCGCGTACGTAGCGAAACTTTTACTCCGTACGGTGTTCTTTAAACCATAAATTCGTTGGACAACGAATCGTGAATTATCCAGGATGAAAGAAATATTGTACGTTTAAGTTGACGACGCGTCGTACATCTTTAAAACGCGGTCCATCTCGATTTCTTAACAACGATTCGCCTCTCTGATTTTGTTATCTTTCATAAGGAAAGGAGATTATTCTCGAACAATTACCATTAATTCTTCGGGTTCTTATCTTTGCATCGCAACGACTTAACCATTGAAGAATACAATGCCGAAATACTACTTTGCCAACACATTTTCAGAGTAAAGTGCGCTTGAAACGACTTACGAGGAAGATAACACAGTTACTTCGAAGAAGTTCGTTTAAATCGTTATTTCTTTACTCTCGTTGGTTAATTACACTCGCGTATGATTTCGAGCATTATCGGCAAGTTGAACTTCGACGAAGAGAAAAGCACCACGTTCTTAAGTGGAGTTTCATTGGAGCTCGTACCGTCTCGATGTACGCTTCAATAAGCATTATTAACACAAGCTGCGCAATGAACGTTTCAAACGAATATAGTATCTTAATATCGAGTTCCGTTACGAAACGATAAGTAGAGGCTTCACGCAATTAACCTGTGTTAACTGGGTAAATTGATTCAAACCTTGGCGTTTAAACGTACCTATCGGCAAATTAATACTAAACCTCTTCTTCCTACAATACAAAATATAATCACAAATGTTAATTTTCATAAAAAAATGTTCAATTTTACAATTTTATTTGAAATGAAACGAAATTGTTCGACTTTGGTCGTTTTCGAATAAAAATCAGTGAATCGTCGTTTTCTTTTCTTTTTTTTTTTCTTTTTTAATTTTATAATTACATTTGCCACTACAGCTAAACTTCTTGACCCTGGTCGCTTTTCGAATCGCAATTAACTTTTCCAATTTTTAAATCTCGCGTATTCACCACTGCCTGAATTTACTTTTACGCTCGTGCATCGAAAAAGTCTAATCACAGTGAAATACATGAAGATGCTTCTCCACAGGCAAAATACTCACAAAGTCGATCCTGCCTAAGCAAAGGTCTGCTCTCCACGTTATCGCTGACAGTCCAAACTGTGACGTTGTATAGTTTACCAGGTATAAGGCCCGTGAACGTCACCTTGGTGTCGATGTCGTCGACCATCCGCTCCTTCGTAGTGTTGTTCTCGTCGCTAATCCGAAATCGATACAAATCGAACTTGGATGACTGAACGGGGGTCCGTGTGTATCTCAATGTTAACGAGTCGGGCTGATCCTGATCGACCACCACAACGACTTCCGATTGGATCAGCGGCACTGAATTCGATAGACTCGTGTTTTTTTCTTTTTTTTTTTTTTCTTTTCTTTTCTTTTTTCTGTTTTCTTTTATAGGGAACTTTCTTTTTTACCGCAGTTTTAATCACGTTTCTCTTTATTTAGATCGACTTCGAACAGATTTACTCTTTTACATTTTCAATACAATTCCCAAACATTTTAAATTTCCTTCTTATATTTGAAATATATACGATTGGTTTTTCTCAACGAAAGACAAATTGAACGAAGTCAACCACAACAGATACAAGATCTTTCCATCTTTCTCTTATACGCGTAATCAGAATTTCTTACTGTATTTACGATATCTATGTTCGAAATGTTGTAAAATTAGATCGTTATGTACGATAGGTTTTTAATTAAATGCTTCAAATTAAAACAGATAAAGTAATTTAAACGTGTTATATATCGTAGGATTTCGGTTAAACAGAGATAAAACAATGCATTTTCCAATTACACGAAATTATATGTACGCGTTATGTCAACGATGATAAATCATTTTACGGAATAAGATTGTTTCCAAGGTGTTTGCATGTGTGACAAATGGATTTAAAGGTGTCACTGTATCACGCGGCACACACGCGATTAGTAACGAAATAACCATGAATGGTATTGATTCAAGTATAGGGTTAGTACTCGTGATAAAGCAAATTTTTACTATTTCGGTGAAATAGTTGGACAATCCATCGAAAAAGAGAAACGTAGCCATTAGTTAAATTACACGAGGATCGCTGTGAGAACAAACGAATAATAAGACTTACTTGTTCTAGTCGTTAGATTGGTGATATCACTGAATAGATTATAAGAGACCGTGTAGATTACAAAGGAATATTGAACACCTGGCATCAGATCGCTAACAAGCACCCTTTGCACTGAATTTTCTTCGAAAAGAACGCTAGTCACGTCGTTGCTCTCTGTCACGTTTTTGCTACGTATGTCTTGAGGGTTTTCGACTGGCCACCATCTTATCACGTAAGTTTCGATTCTACCCTCCGGTCTTGGCCATTCTAGAGTCACGTTCGTTGAATCGATGATCGGTGTGACGTTAAGTACCGGATTGGGTCCTGAAACAGGATATAGTTTTTCAATTATCAGAGAAACAAGAAAATTAACGCTTCCGATCGAAGCGTTTGCGGATTACAGAAAAGAAATATGATGTAGCGGCTCGTCAAAGTATTTCAACATATTGAAAACTTTTGATCGCGTAAATCGTTGCGTTGTAAACGCTGTAGCGAAACACGACTATCACGACCGTATCGTTACAATTTCAATAGAATTTGAAAATATACGTCAAAGTTTCAACATATTTGTCGTAAACGTGTACTTGGCAAAAAATCACGAATCGTCGTATTCGATCGTATCGGTAAAGGGTATTTACAATAATATCTGGCCAGACTATCTTTGGCGCTAATTACGCCTTTAAGACCACTATTTTTTGCAGCGTACTAACGTTTCACCAGGTATACGTCCGCGATAAATTACTTACCTTTATATATATTTTCGGGTCTGTTTCAAATTTTGTCGATGCAATCGCGATAGTCGTGTCTCGTTATACTATCGATGAAATTCCAGAACGTTTCGTACAACGTTTCTTTGCTTTTACCAAATAAGACTAAGTAAAGGTTGTTTGCTTCTATTAACGCATACGACGATTCTTTGTTCGAACAACTCTTTTCTTCGATGGATATTTCAATCTCAATCTCTTCAAACATATAACTTCTTACTTTATTTGCAAAAAAGATTAATAACACGAATAATGTTTCGAAACGCGTAGTTTATTCAAATCTTCGTAGTTTAAAAATTGTACAATTCAACGATGGCAATGATTGCGATAGAATCGCAACTATTTAAATTTTATCGACTCGCGAGAGAAAACAGAAAACATAAATTCAAGAACAAAATTCAACGGTATTAAAGTTATTTAATATAAAGTTAATGTACAATTTTGTTATTTACTTACGAACTGTATGATTCACTTGAAGGGGATAGAGACTTTCGACTCCGTAACTCACGGTATTCACTTGAATCGTGTATTTCTCTCCTGGGGTCATGTCCGCCACTTCCGCTTCCGTTTCTCGAACGCTGGGCAATTTTACCCATCTCGGATCATCCTCCGTTCGATATCGTATCGAAAATTCGGAATACAACGAATCGGTTGGTGCCTCCCAATGCACGACAACCGTGTTGCTCGTTACCTTCTCGATACTTAAATTCTTTGGTGGGTGGGGCACTGCGATCGAACAATCGTGTCAATTACCACAAGAGAAAAGTAACATTCGAGTATTGTACATCTTTTAGAGATGTACAGCGATGAACAAAAATATCGGCAGGTACTGTATTTTCCTACAAAATCTTCTGCAAAGTTGAAAAGCTTACGATCGCGTATACAACGTTTCTGCAAAATATCATTACAATACACTATCTCTGTCAAAACATCAAATTCTCGAAAGAATCGATCGCAGAGCAGCTTTGCGATCGATAGAGAGAAAAGAACAGAAATTTAAGTTTAAGAAGCAAAACAGACGTCTACCTCTTTTTATCCCCTACATCGTATATTTGACGAAAACAAAAGTTTAAAGTATCGTGTGCTTTACGAACTCTCGGAGCTTTACGCGATAAACTAGTCCGCGTGACAATACTTTTGATCATCACTGTATAGTATCTTATACTTATATAAATCTA
Source organism: Bombus pascuorum (assembly GCF_905332965.1). Taxonomy (NCBI): domain Eukaryota; kingdom Metazoa; phylum Arthropoda; class Insecta; order Hymenoptera; family Apidae; genus Bombus; species Bombus pascuorum. Next base: position 233,801 of record NC_083488.1, on the reverse strand, counting down.
TATATATAATCTATCCGTATAATCTCTTTATACACGAACATAAGAATGTTTCGCAATCTATTATTGCACGAGGATATAACGAGACTCGACGTTCTTTCTAATCATAGCAGAACACCGTAACAAAAACTATATCTTGCCGATTTTTTGAATAAATGTTGAAGCTAGTCGATCGTCATGGCGTTAAAAACGGAATGCTCTATGCATCGATAAGGAATATTTCGTAAACGGAACGAATCTCTGTGTAACTTCTTTCTACGAATAAAACAAAAGTTTAACTTATTTTTACGCTTAACGCATATATCAGGTTACGCAATAAGCTTGCTCGTTTTTCGATGTTAAGTTTCGCGGGATATCGTACAGGCTTTACTAGTACGATATTAATCGTTCCAATATGTGAAAATTTGTTTTCACGGGTAATCGTTAAATAATTTGAGAAATGTAAATATTCGTATAGCGTGCGTCGGTTTTATCTGGAAACGTGTAAATATGTCGAAGAGTACGAACGATACGTAAAAATATTTGAAACAAACGTTGTACCGATATTTATTTCATCTTGCAATAACCTTGGAAAACGCTATGAAGGCGAGCTTTATAATTTTAAACGCGATTTATATTTTTTTATTCCATATTCTTGTAGCGTGAAACGTTAAACGCGTTAAAATTTGTTGGAATATTGGAAAAAAAATGCAACGAATCGTAAAATCTTAAAATCTTGCTCATTAGCGTCTTAATGCTTGTTGCATAACCCGATTTTATAATTTTTAAAATTATTAATTATTTAAATTTAACGATTTCGAGAATTTCAATTTAGGTGAGAATTTTCACGTGATATCATATTTACAAACGGCTTGAAGATAATCGTGTGGTTCGCTCCTCAGACCATGGCTAATGGCGAAAACTTTAACTTCGTACGCTGCACCAGGATAAAGGTCTTCCAGGACTATATGAGATTCCGTGGTTAACGTAGTCGCGCTCTCCCCGGTATCGTTCCTATTGTGCGTTACTTCAAATTTCTCCTGTCTCGAATTAACGTCGCTCTTCCACGAGATATTCAATCCCATCTCGGTTGGCCTCAAATCCTCGATTATGGGACTCGAGGGTCGTGTGACTTGGTATAACACAGTCTCGTTTGACTCGATTTTGTTGCTAATCGCCTGAACGATTATCGAATAGTTTCTGCCGGGTAATAAAGCTTCTAACGTAACCTGAAAACAAATAATTATACGATATTACGTGAATATTAGTTGAAACAAATATACAAAATTACCAATCAACTATTAACTTGTTGAATGGGCCGTCTTTTAATCGATTGAGTTTTAGTTACCACGGTTTTATCCTTCGATACGAAAGTATCGTTGGAAGATTGGAAATTAAAGAAATTGAAAAAAAGAATTAAAGCAATTTGAATTTCAAATTCCCTCATATTTTATAAAATAAAGATATTTAATACTTTGTTACGTATCTACGTATATGTACGTACGTAAATCGGTATCAGCTTGAAATTACAGTTTTTTATTTTTAAACTTCAAATGCCTTTCAAGTCTTTTAACACGTATATATTTGCATGACGTACATGCAAAAAATTATACAGCGCGATACTTCGTAGCGCGTATATCGTGAATATTTTCGCTAGTCGTTTCGAAAGATCCAATCATCTTGGATTTCGATGATTTACGAGATGCGTCGTCGGCTATATGATTTTAGACTACTTTTTCTTCGACACGTAACCGCCGCTCGTCGCTTCTTAATCTATAGGTTTGATTTTATTTTCTGTCGGTCAGCCGTCGCTTCCTCTACCGCTCTGCCGCTTTCGCGCTTCTCTATGATCGCGGTCTTAGGCGGCTGGCAATCAATACCGACGCGTACGCTGTTACGGCCGCACGATAAAATTACAGACGGAATTCGCCGTATTGGCACCGACATATTTTTCCAAATATCTCGAAACACGAAAGCGGTAACGTGCAGAAGAGAAAGTTGTTCGAAACGTTGATTATTGTTAAAACGAATCATCGAGATCATCGAGCTTATCGATCAATTCGTCAAAATGCCGACGTTTTTCAAATTTCCGACGGTTTTCGATAAACACGAGAAACCATTAGTGCCGTTATGCCTCTCTGTCGATACCCTAACGAATGACGACATCCTTTTCATAGGAATCCATCACTATGCATACAACGAAACGCAACCCTGACTCGATAGACACGTTTGTTTCCTTTAACATTCTTCCAATATCATCGCAAAATATTTAAGATACGAGTCACATTGTAAATTATGGAAACGTACGTTCCTATGCGATAAACGAAATCTTAATTCATCGAATCGTACATTTGTTAAAATAAAAGTAAGATAAATACTTGCCTTGGTCTTATCAGTTGTTAACATATTGCTATCGCCGCCGATCGTAGTTTCCACTTCGTGATACTGAAGCTTATAGCTATCCTGAGTACTTGAATTTTCAGGATGCCAAGAAACTTCGACCATGCCAGTTTTTTCGTCGATGACAGTGCGAAGATCCCGTACGGGCAACGGTTCTAGAGATATTAAAGTTGAAATATTTTAAAGACCGATATATCGAGGAATCTACTGCATTTGTCGATTTATTTAAGAAAAATCCTGTCATTCGCTGTTTGCAAAATAATGAAAAGCGAAGACCGTTCGACCGTACGATGATTATTATCGACAGCAACGAGACAATGCATTTGTGCGGCAACGAAATAAACAAGGATTGGTAACCAAGAGAGCAAGTCGCTATAAACTCTACGCTAGATTACTAATAATAGAAATTTCATCGAGTCGCCGTCCGATCCGTTATAATTCGCTTTAGAATTACGATATACATCTGGTTAATTTTTTCTCCTTTGCCTTTGACATCGAACGCCCAGAAAGTTAAAACGGTCCTACGAGAAGGTCCGTACGGGTACGTGGAAATTAGGCTATCTATCTGCTCACCCACCAACAAAATTATTTTCAACCGTAATTGCATATCAGTGCCGTAATAACGTTTTATAGCGTTTTATCTACGATAGGTCGTACTATAGGTCGCACGTTGTCACTTGCGCGTTGCGTCTTAAGAACGACTACGAACGGGTGAACCGAGTTCTACTTCTCGCCAATCGATCATCGGTTGAGCAAATTTGCATCCACGCAAAGCGACTTGTTAAAATTTTTCGTCGGTCGACCACTTAGTCGACCACTTAGTCCGTAGCCGCCCGACTCGACACCGCGTATCGTCGCCTACGTATTTTACACTTTACGCTCCATCGAACGTAACAAAATCTATAACGACTCTGAAAAATATTTCAACGCTTAGAGAAACGCATTCGCCAAGTGTATCGTGCGTGTTATATAAACAATTTCTACAGCGTACGATATAACACGACTATCACGTTCGTATGGGTAGGGTTAAAAAAAAAATTGGAAAATGTACAAAAGGTTCGATACCAAGGCGTTGAATAACTTTTCTCACTAGCAACACGCATCTTAATTTTCAAATGATACTTATAAATTATTTCCTACTCGAACACCGACTGTACACGTACGCGTATACACTCTGTACGTCTGTACATCTATACAGAGGATTGGGAAAAGATGAAATAGAAACTTATTTATATGGGAAACTTTTCGTAATTTCGTGCAAATTCAGAACGAAATAGGAAGAAAGTTGTCGACAACGAAATAGAAAGTAGGAAAACTTACTTAAAGTAACGTCTCCGTTAGCTGGCCAACTGGTAACCTTGCCCGAGACCGTCTTCACAACCACCTGGTAAGTTTTGCCCGGCTCCAAGTCTTTGAATTCCCATTTGCTCTCGTCGTCTCTGTTCCTGGTGACCGGCGCTAGTCTTCTGTTGCCTCCCAAAGATATCTGATACTTGTCAAATTCGGAGTTTCCTTCGGGGCGATTCCAGAAAACGCGAAAGGAGGTGGACGTTATGGAAGACTTGTCGAACGTAACGTTGAGAGGACGTAATGGCACCGTTCGATACTGTGCAGTCGTGGGAGCGGAGGTTTCGTCCTCTGACACCGTTTGAACGGAGATATTGTAAGCTCTGCCTGCGATGACCAGAAATAGCATGTGAAAACGACAAGTTACGATCCGTAACGTTAGTTTGAAATTAGAGACGTAAGCGCGAAGCGAAAGACAGAAAATCGAACAGCAACGAAACAACTATTTGACAGATATTCGAGAAACTAGAAATTCCGATATTCGCGAATTCTGGGCAAGTATGGTACACGACGATCCATTGAAACGTGCGAGTGAAATATTTTATAACGCGAATTACGTGAACGCATTTCGTTGCCTCGAAAACGATTTAATCGCGACATTACGAACAAATTTTCTTCGCGCTACGTTAAATTATTTGAGTAAATATCTTACCAGGCACGAGTCCTTTGAAAGCAGCCTGTGCAGGTCCAGGAGGTTCTCCCTCTTTCTCCACGTAAAGAACGGATTCTATGGCATCGGCGGGATCTATACTAACTTTGTAATGGGTGTAAATGCCAGCAGGATAGGGCGGTTGCCAGAGGACTAGCAAAGTCGTCTCGTTCCTGAACCACACGATAAACTTGCCCGGTGTGTTGGGTTCTATAAGAATAAAAGAAACATGTTATCTATAGGCGAAACTGTCGTTGGTTGTTTCGTAAGGAAATGATCGCATGGAAATAATTTGTAATCTCGCGGAGCGGAAGCGTAACGAAGCGCGCGCGTGTAATTTGATCGACTCACTAGTGGTGAAATTCCTGCTGGTGTACGCCACGCTTTCTTTGGTGTCTAATACGGTGAAAAGCTGCAGAGAATACGTAGCCCCAGGAATGAGATCACGTAGCACGTAGGGAACCGCGTCCGCAGGAATGACGCTGGTTTTTGGATTTCCGGTATCGCTGAAACTTTGCACCCTTAACCGAAAACCGGAATAATTGCCTTGGGCTGGTGGCGCCCAATAAACTATCGCCGTCTTTCCGTTTCGCACCGAGACCGTCAGGTTCGATGGCGGATCCGGGGCTGCAAAACAAACGTTTCTCAACAAAAACGGTATTCGTTTTCACTCGATACCTCCTGCCCTCTCCGGTTATCGCGAGTAATTCGCGACACCGAGCAGAGGGCAAAGTAAGAACGCGATTAAAAGTCGATCTCGTTAGGAGTTTTAATCGATATCCCATGATACTTTCGATGCAACGTCTATTTAGATAATTTTATACGAGAATTATAGAATTCCAGAAGTAGACCAGACTAATTTCAAGTATTGAAAAATGTTTACGCTCTATCGACTAATTATCGTTACATTACGTTAGATTACATCAGATTGGATCGGATTAAATTAGATCATACAAACACTTTACAATTACGAAATTACGAAGAAAGAGTAAGGAAGGAAAAGAGAGAAACAGCGTACGGAGAAGGAGTTGACGGACGAGGGAATTTCGATAGAGTAAAGTAAATTAAAGAAAAGAGAGAAAAAAAAAAGACAGCGGTAATGGAATCCCGGGGGAAGCATAGAGACATAGCATAGGAGACCCGAGAGAGGGAGAAAGAGAGAGAGAGAGAGAGGTGAGTAAGAAGGAAGGAAAAATGTTCGCGTTCGGAATTTGCTATAACGATATCGACAGTTTTTTCTGAATATCCCGGAAACTAATTCCGACCGCCGATTATTCGTAGGATTATATATAAATAATATAGATTAATATAAGAACAACTCGTTCGTTACGTCGATTTTTATAATGTACTTCAAAGTCATCGAAATCAGGGAGGAGATAAGTTTTCTGCAGTTTCAGTGAAAGTAGACTCCGCCTGGTCCGAACAACTCGAACGATAGGTTTCGTCTGAAACGCGTATCGCGAGTAAAATTTACGATACCTGTAGTTATCGACGCAGTCCATGTCAGCCAATCGTGAAGCGTACTATTACTATAGTATAACCAAAATTCGTATCTAGTGCCTGGAAGTCCGTCCTTGAATTTGATCACATCACCGATGTCGGTAGCGGCTATGGTGGTATTCGGTGGCGGATAACCAACGGCAGGACTGTAGTCTAAACGATACCAGGAACCGCCTTGACTCAAGTTTCCTGGTATCTCGATCGCGAGATCCGCCGAATACGTGACCTAAAAAGAATCGATCAACACCTTTGACAATCGTACGTATTTGTACGAACGGCCGAGAAAATGAAAAATCGAAAATTACTATAAATAAGAAAAATCGGTAATAGCGGGTGGCAATTTGGTCTGTAATGCGTTAAAGAGGGTAATCGATAGTTGTACGTACGGATCGATAAAGATCGATCGTAGAAACGAAATTCTCTTACCTATTAGGTTGTTCGAAAAGTGTCTTTCTTTTACAGACGCGTCTTTTACAACGACGTACATTTTCGTACAAACATGAAAACTAATCTGTCGAACGTTGTAATCTTTATCTCGATAGAATGGATCGTACGTAATTCGATAAAATAATATAGAAGGGAAAATGTTGTGCATCCATTATTTCCTTATAAAACGAAAGAAACTTTTCGGACGACCTAATAATAATTTAAAAATGCTCGACGATGCTCGTAACTATGAATTTCGATAGAGTGCTATCGCTGGTACATACTTACGATGTACAGTGTATACTGTACAGTGTTCACGGTATGCCGGAAGCGGTGAAACAGACGTGGGAAAGAGGCGCACCGCAAATTTATAATGCCGTTACTCAACCGTAACGCGACAGCTTACAGCGGACAGCGAATAATATATATATATATATAAAAGAAAAACGATATCGATTTGATCGTTCTATCCGTCGTCGGTACCTCCTCCGTTTCAGCGAAGGAACGAAAGGAAACTGTACCGTATTTCAACGTCACAGGGAGCGATTCGTTCGTTCGAGCAACTCTCATAGCGTCGTTTGGTTATTGGGTTGAGATTTTCGTAATCTCGGCTGCTTATATATGAAACGAAAAGCCGAAAATTTCGTGGTAGGATAGGTCCTGAGTTCGTCGTTTGACGTACGAGTTTGCACACGACAAGCAATCGAGATTCCTCTTCCCTTCGAGATTTCTGAGAAACGATATAAACGGTCCTTGTCTCTCTCACTCTATCGACTCGTCTCCAACGTTCTACCGTTCAAGTTGTCGTCATCGTTCGAACAGCATCAACGCAACATTCTCAACCATATCGGTAATTTCAATTTTCTAACTTATCGGGATTCACCGATTCCGACAGCCTGCTCCGATAAATTATCGCCTATTGGCGCAACAAGTTTTCCAAGTTCTTCTTTACCAATTTCGAAAAATTGTCTCCGTCGCGACGATGGCGCGCGTGCAAATCTCGAGCCGCTTTTCCTAGATCCAGCCGCGACGTTCAGGTCGCTACATATCGATCCCTCCTTCGCTTCGCCTCTCCGTTTCCCACAGAATCCGCCAGCTCGCGCGCTCCCTTTTCCTCGTCGTAGGTCTTTTCATCTGGCGCTTGGGCGCGCGTCGACGAACGCGTCGTCGCCAACGACGACAGGAATTCCTAATTGTACGAAGAACAGCGAAATAACCCATCGCTGGGTCGTGCCATATGTACACTCCCGTTCATAAATACCGTAGAAGAAGGTTTACCGCTTTGAACGAAACCAGCTACACGTATCGGTATAACTTTTACGCGTGTATTACGCAAAGTGTAACAACGCGTGATGTAAAACATTTCGTATTGTGTTGGTAAAATTTGAAATGAATCCGAAAAAAAAAGATGTATACACGAGTTAGAAAATATACACGGCGCGATAATTCGTGCTAGTATTTGCGCGCTTATAGACATTTTTCATCGATATATTATGCGCGTTATACGGTAAATAATATTGTACGAGAAATACTTTGTACCTTCGTTTTATATTATACCGTATGTACGCAAAACGTTTTAGATTGCATCGGTATCCTATCGGCAACATCCCACGATATTTCGCAGTACTTTTAAGCCTATTTAATCTCGTAGTACGAATTTTTTTCTAGTCGTACAAAAGTACGAAATGCTACAACGACAACAAGTACAACGTACACCGTACATTTTCAAACGTTTGTACAATCTGTTTATAACTGTGCCGATACTCTGGTTTCACCCAATTTTTCGCGAATGTGCTGGTACTTATGAATCGGGATGTACAACGGCATATGGCGTCTGTACGTACGTGTGTGTACGTGCGCGTGTATATACGCGCGTGGGAAACCGACGGAGAATTTCATTCGGACAGGGTTGGAACGGAATTTGCCGGGAATTATTTTACGCGCGTACGTTGCCGCTGATTATGGGGGTGTTTGTCGTTGAAACGCGACGCCAACGTAGATTTAGCTATCACCGGTCCTCTCTCGGTTCGATCAAATTATTATCTCGTGGCTCCGATCGATCCAAAGATTTCTAGCATTATTTCCAGATCTTTCAGAGTCGAATTTAAAAGAAAAGGTTAGGATCGATATTGCTTTCCAAAATGCGGATGAAAATATAAAAAAAAAACCTATATGTGTGTATGTAAGCACCATACTCGATTCTTTCGTTAACGAGATTTCGACGGTACGATTCGATTCTTGGAACGGCCTCGGCTACCCGGGATCGTCCTGCTATGAATAGAATGAAACTCGGATAATAATCAGACTTCTGCTGTATAACTTATCCAGTAGCAAAGAATATGAGCGTTCACTATGATACTATAAATGTATACTATAAATACCACAAAGGTTTATGCCTCTTTGCCATTGACTGGTGGCCTCGTCTGGTCGGGTGTCTCTGTATCACGATCCAGATACGCAATATCGCGACACAGAAATGCTACGATTTCGCCTTATGTAACACGCGATCACAACATCACAATAGTCGTGCGTAATAATTATTTCAACGTAAGTCGTCGCGTTACCATTTGATAAATTAGATGCCAATCTCTGGTTTTTAGAAAGAGAAATGGGTCTAAACGTAACGATATTGTAAATTTAACTGTAACGCACGATAAATATTTAATCGTAACGATAATCGATAAATAGGGTGCCCGTGAACGAAATTGATCGGATTTCGCCACCTCGTCAAAGATATCGTCGAGTGTATGCCGCCCTCTTGAACGAATATGGCATTAAACTGTAGTAAAATGAAATATCGAACGGATGCAAAGAGGACGCGACGTAACAGCGATTTGCTGATCGAGCAAAAATTAAGATATACAATACGATCGATCTCCATATCTAAGATCAACGTCGATGAATTCGTATTTCCTCGTTAAATCCTCGAAAAGTAAAATATTTTGATTCTCCCTCGAAACAATCGACGCGACTTGCGATTAGTCTACGATATCGTCACGCTATAGAAGATATCGTTACTCTATTCTAAACAGGAGGAACGTGTTTTTGCACCGTATCGGATGAAATGGAAATTATCGAGTACGCGTAAACTCCAAATCTTTTTATCACCGAAACTCGATAAGTTTTATCCAAATCTTATATGCAAAAGCGAATGCACCTACATCGAATTTGATATAAAAAAATCTCTCTCTGTTGATCTATTTACTAGGTTTAAGGAAAATTTATTAGGTACTGTACTCTCTTATTTTGAAATTAAACGTCAAGCTCGTTTAATGCGAAAACCACCGCTACGACGTAGCCATCGCTCGTCTCGACGCTTTCAAAAGCGGACAGACGAAAGGCATTGTTCTACAATGTGAATTCGAATTAAGCGAATCGACTTGACTTTGTCGATGTATCAAATATTTCAAATACGTTCGAGTAGCACAAAAGCAGGCTAACGTCGTTTTACGTGTATCGGTTCGCTTGTCGCGATGCAACAACACGATTACATTAGGAATTTAGACGACCCTGTATTGATTTAGAATCGCAAGCAAACGTGACGTAGCGCGCGTGACTCGTGTCGTGCTTAACGAATACTAACTGTACGAATCAACGCGCGACATCTCGCGCGTATGTAAATTGCTGAATTCTAAGAGGTAAATGAGAGGGATGTTTCGGAGTTTAACGAACGTATAGAGTTACAACGCTTAAGACGAAGATGTACGCGTTCCTAGCAAATAAAATATCACCTACGAATAAACTGGAATTTCGATCGTCGGCATTCTAACGAAAATTAGAAAAACCTTTTTTCGGTCTTTTCTAACAAAGTATTCGTCGTATTTCGTTCGTATTTACCCAGTAGTGGGAAATGTTTATGCAGATTCCTTCTGCTAAGCCTAAGATGATTCTCACGGTATCGATCCTATCGCGTTATAAGCCTCTCCTCTGGTTAGCGGAATACGTTAGTATCCAAAAAGCCTGAAAAATTTCACCGAGACCGTCTTCGTTACGAGCTGCTCAATTTTCCCAATATCGATGGAACGGTACCAACGAAAAGGATAAATTACGTTCTCGACGACCTAGCGGAATTTTCTTTTCTCCGTCAGTCTCCGATTCGTTCGATTCGTTCGATTCGTTAAAAAAACCGCGAGTCGTTTATTCTCAGGGATGAGTTGGCGAGTGGTGTCTAACGCGCACGAATGCCTCCAACACCGAACACGCTGGAGTACGAGGATTAGATGGTGCAGCGAACGTTACGTGTATACCGATGCGATGTGTCGCGCGAAATTCCAAAGCAGCTCGTACACCGTCTATCTTGTCCTGTACAGAAAGAGAGACAGACGGATAGACGGTCGTCGCAACTCGCGACCGAGCACGATGCGACGACTCGGCGTAAATAGAGACGCGTTCGCCGTGCCGTTTAACGAGATAAATCATAATGGAGCAGGGGTGCAACAATCTATACGTTAGCTGCCAGCTCACCAGTCGGCGAGTACTAAAAATACCACGAGAATTCACGTTCGTATTCCGTCAGGCGTAAGTATCGCCACCACCATCGGTACCGAATGTCATTGATTCTGATTCTGACTCGTGGACTCGTACGAGACGTAAAAACGTGAGAATATCTCTGCAAGAATCCTCGTACATCTCTATTGACGTCTCGTCGATATATTTTACTGCTTTCTCTGTATTCGAATCGACGTTTACCATCGAGGCATACCGTTAACGTTTACGATAGCCCTTTATTTCTATTTCTTATTTGTAAGTTTCGAGTATCGTTGATTCTGACTGTTTTTTTCGATCTCCTTTTGCCTTTCCTTCGATATATTTCAATCGATATCTAAACGGAATGTTCCTATTTCGCGTAATCGTTCTTGATTTGCCATTTTTCAATTTTACCAAAGTGCATCTTTTAGTTCCTTTGTACAATTTTCTGCGACCAATGTAATTATTATCGTTATATGAACGACAAATTTCCAATTCTACGATTTATTACAATGCTAAAATCAAAACTTTCACTTTCGAAATTAAACGTTGAAAAAAATACCGTATCCCTGACAGCGTATCACACGTACGTACGTACATAAAAGTCCCACGTATAACGTCGAGAGAATTATTCAGAAAATCGTTTCACGTTTTCCAACAATTTCAACGATTCACCCATTAAAGAAGTCACGATCGAGAAGGCTCGCGTACGCCTAGTACTCTCGTGGAGCAGGTAACGTACATTCCACTGTCGTCGAAATAGAAATTCTTCACCCTCTCCAGCAACGTTTTTTCGTTAGATCCCTTTTACTTATCGATTATCACTCTTTCTTTGCAAAATCCGCCGTCCGGCGTTTTTCTGTATTCCACCTACGTATGATCTAACTCTATAGCGTAGGATATTTTCGCGGTACATATTCGGAAAATATCTAGCGCGATTATCGTGAAAGGAATGCCAAGGCACGCGAGAACGCTCGCTTCGAACGATTACCTCTTAACTCGCACCAACTAGTTCTCGAGACTTTGACACAAGTTCCAATAACGTGGAACAGCACCTGTAAACTCAAGCGCAAATAACCCTCGTGGAACAGTGGTGCGATCAAAGTTCTCTTCCTTCCGACTTTAACAACGTTTCCACATAAAACCGATATAAATTAATCTTGTTCTACCAAAGGACAGCGAGTAACTAAGACAACTCCTTGCTACATATTCTCGAAACTATCGAAACAATTTATAGTTTATATCGTGTAATATGAAATATTTGATAGAAACAGCAGAGATAAGAGAAATCGCGAGAACGAACGAACGATCGTTTTGAGAAACTATTAGATCCAACGAGACAGATATTATCGGCTGATCGATGAAACGATCTATCAAGGCCCGTTTACTTTTAACCTATGTGCAACGTACACGTAGGCTTTCTCCGTGTTCGCTTTCAATGTCCACGACCAGCGAAGAAGAGCGTCTGCCATGGGCAAGTCCGTATTAACGCGGCCGAATCGGTCGCGGTTTTTGTCGCCGTTCGACTTACACGCTTTCGATCGCAAACACGTGGCCCGAGTACAACGCGTTTTCTTCTCGTTTTCTTCTTCGTACGCCTGCAGGCAGGAAGCGACGTACTCGTAACAACGCTTTGCGTATATAACGCTCGGCGTCGTTTCTATATATCGTTAACGAGTTACGTAAGTCACAGGTATGTTACATACGTACATCGTTTGGCCGAACGAAGGTCACGCTCGCCGATCCACGTTGCGCAATCGATGCACGGATTTATTTTACGACTCGATTGAAAAATCGTACGACATCCACCGCTTCTGCGAGTGGTAATCGTTCGATTTCGACGACTTTCGAATATGCCATCGGGGGCATGATTCAGTGGCAACTTTTTCCTATACGTATAACCGCCGCTCGGCCTTAGTTTGCCGGATATTCGCGAAAAACCGTCGATATCGTTACGCTGAATTCTGTTTATAATTCGCGTTGTTTGCCAGCACGCTTACGACGGCCGGATAAAGTAACGCCGACAATGTTTTTCGAGCATGTATCTCGAAGGCTAAGGCGAAAGCGAGGCAGTTACGCGTAAAGGAAACGTAACTCGAAACGTTAATCTCTACAACGTATCGGAAAATGATCGACGATCGGCGAGGCTGCTACGATTCCCAACTATCATCGATATTTTAATCAAACAAATTCTACCGATAGACTCTAATTCGCTCAGACTCTAGTTTCACGAACGAATATTCGTCGCCGTTACAGGAATTCCGTGTATACTCGTTTTGTTCCGCTCCGGTTTTCCGTTCACGGATGAGTCCCGAATCTCTAAATAAACTATACGTGGCGTCCCTGCGTGGAATACCTAATGGCGTAAACCGAAAGGTCTTGGGTTTGTCAAAGACAAACATTCTCGAGAAAAACGAGCAGCACGGTCCCTTTGAATCGAATTTCAGAGAGAAAGTCCTTACCTTCGTGAAAATTTTACTAATCGAATGGAAAAAGTGTACGCGACCAACTCGATTGTTCCTCCTTCTTTCTCGTTCTCGTCGAAAGGACGAAAAAACAAAAAAAAAGAAAGAAAGAAAAAATAGAAAGAAAAAGAAAGTCACTTTTTATAATTTTGCGATCTTCGCTGGGCGATGCGTATCCTTTCTTTTCTTTTCTTTTTCTAATTTTTGAAAGATCAATTTTGAAAAATATTGCAAATCGACACGTTTTAATCGACGCGGAAAATTTTTGTGCATTTTTCCGGATCAAACGATATAGATCGTCGTGGCTCAGGAAAATTTACAAAAATCGCCCGTTAAAATCTTAATCGTAAAAATCGTAAGAAAGTTAAAATTTGTAACGAATTGGACGGCGATCCTAAATAATCGTTAAGATCGTTGTCACGCGCATTTCCCGTGACAAACACTCCTCGGTACTATCGATCGTTCATTGGTCATAGCCGTGTTACGAATCTGCTACGAACCTTATGAATTCGACGAAGAAAAAATACGAAGAGTTACTTTCATTCGGTTATCTCATAAGATACCTTGTTTAAATTGAAGAAAATTAACATACGTTATCTTTATTCCGAGATATATCAAATTGTATCTCTTTCATTTTATAAATTTTATTGATCCATCGAGAAATATGCAGGAAAATAACATATAAATGCGATACGAAAGTAGAATATTGGAAAGTACAGATAAAATATATCGTTTTAAAGTATAAAATACGTATCGAAATAACAGATATTCGAAAAGGGATCGCTACGCGAATCCGAAACATAAAAAAGATTTCTTGTTTCTAGGAAAATGGTTTATCATAGCGCTATAAATATCTCTTTAAATGTTACGTAATCGTAGAATCTAGATAAAGAAAGAAATAGTAATAAAAAATGTAAATGAAACTTTTAAAACTTTTCTTTATTTATTTTTCACGTAAACGCTCGTGTCACAAATGTTGGTTATTAAGCAACAGGTATAATTTTTAAATACCTGTCGTAAACGTTCTTGTCGTACGAATGGTGCAGCTAACATAGAAATCAAACAAAATGAGATAACGTTCGCTCATTCACTGTAATTTGTCACTTAACTCGTGGAATATGCGTACGTTAAACGACTAAAATGCTACAGTATGTTCGATAAGGTATCTCCAACAAGAAACATTTAGAATTTCAAGCATGTATTTCTATTATTGGCTTGACTAAATGTTGGCTTAACTATAAAACACTCTGTATACGTGCGTGCGTGCGCGTCTTTTTATGTGACTACGCACGAAAGAAATAATTTCTACCGATCGATCGTAGGAATAAGAAAAATAATAGATTAACCGCTTTTCTTAAATAGTATCACTAGCTATTACCGTTCCATTGGAAACGATTAAACCAAAATTCATTCTTCGATCTGTTAACCGACAAAGACGAGTTACATCGTCGTTTAATCGCTTAATCGCCAGTCTCTCGAACATAGAATGTAACTGTTCCTTTTCTTAGGAACGCTTAGAGATTTCTTTAGGTGTTGTTTCGTTTGTTTCAAAGATACAAACTATATTCGAGTTACGATCGACCCAACCAAAAGAGTCGATGTATCTGTATTATTAATTTAACGATTCAGTTAACGAAAATAGTAAATAGAAAAAGTAACCGTTAACATTTATATATAGCTAAATAAAATAAACGAGCATTCGTTTCACGATACTACTATATGTGCAAAATACGAATAATTCAAGTGCTTTGAGATTAAAAGCATCGAAACCAGGTAACGACAGTTACAATAGTTTACGCGTAGAGAATTAGATAATGATAATCGTTCTTGTTAAAAACGAAGAATTATTTTTACGGTAAATCACTTGCGTACGTAATTGGGGCTTAATAAAAGTATACTCTTCAACATCCGATAAATAACGCTGAAATTTCGAGCAAAATTAGGACTAAAGTTAAAATGAAAATTCATATCCCCGCGATAATTTAAATAATAAGTAAAATAATTAAAATAATCCATATCCCCGCAATGAAATATTACGAAGGAAAGTTTTGTCCTTCTGCATGGAAAGACCTGCATGCATCTGTATAAAAAACGTACATGTACAATTATCTTTAAGTTAAAGTTTCTTAAGATTTTATCGTTATACCGTACAGGCATATGCAAAGGCATATGCGTAATAACATAGCGATTCCAGGTAACCAAAATCGCAACACTCGCAAATAAAAGAAAATCGCAGCTTCGATCGATTTAATGCACAAGAGACTATCCGCGAAACTGCCAGCAACGACCATCCTTCCGCGAAACGATCTAATCCGACGATGCAATATCCTGACAATAGCTGAATCCAACCGGTAATCGTCGGATAAGATCTGCGTGTGCTTAACGATCCGACTTCCTGTTTACCAGATGCTCGATACGTTTCTGCTAACTTGTGTAATACGACGTTTTACGCAATCGATGAATTCTGCAAAAAAGGAAACAGGAAAAAAAGAAAGAACAAAAGAGAAACGATCGAACTAAAACTGCGGGAAATCTCCATTTATTCGAGTTTATTAGTCACGTTCCAAATCGCTTTTTCCACGTCGTCTGTTATTTTTCGAACAGGGTCGAAGCTTTAAATTTTAGGCAACTGACAATTTGCCTATCCTTTGAGTTATTATTACCGTATTACTGTATTATTATTACTATGCGAATCGATTTCTAGTTTTTAATTATACAGCTCGGTACGATACCTGCTCCGTTCGCAATCTATTAATTTAATAACGAAATTACGAATAAGAAGGATCTGCAGCCATTTTAAACGGCCATTATTTTGCAAGCTATGAGATAATATGAGATAATAAAATCACGATGCCTCGGTACCTTGTTGCGTGGGAAACTCTTTATCTCGAGATCGTGTAATTTTCAAATCATCGGTAAAGAAGATTTTTCCTTAAGCGCTGTAAGAAATAGTAGCTACGTGGTATTTGAAATAGACGTTACATGGATTTATTTTATTTGGTTTATTATTTCTTTGAATTTATCATCTTTTCGTTCCACCAATCGCTTTATTCCAGCCATTGATAATTAATTAATTATTATGTACGGTGGCAGAGTTTACGTTTCGTGCCGCGATATATCAAAGCGTGTGGATATTTATCGGAACGGTGGGGTGTATGCCAGTAACAGCGTTTCGAACGAAAGTTCGCAAGCCATTTGCGAGCCCTGGAAGAGGAAGGTCAGGCAAGATTTAGATATTTCGTTAAGTAGGCGTTGATTAACACGGAAAAAATAGAGAATTTCCTTTAAAACTCGATGAAAAATATATAGAAAATACATAGTTTGCAAAGTCCGATCGTCTTATCGAAATAAAAAATAATTTAACGTTTTAATAAATTAACTAGAAACGTTGATATATGGAGAAAAAAGGAGCAATCGAACGATCTTATTTATATACGTTTGAATAAAAGAACGGAAATTCAAAAACGGCGATCGATCGTCATAAATGTTTCATACACACGGTATCGCTATTTTCTTCCTACCAAGCGTTATTAGTTCAAAATTTTCTCGTTTAACCGAATATCGAATTATTATCGTTAGAAATTATTTACACATCGCTGTACAGTGAGCAATTACGTTACAAAAGAGAAAAGAAAAAGCAGGAAAATTCACGTCGATTCGTGAGACGAAAGCGATTTACTTGAGCGAAAAATAGAAACCGTGACGAAACCGTGACATAATTAATCGGAAAAGGAGCAACGCGATGCAAGAAGCAAACGGTTTCCAAACGCGTTTGGTACACCGCGCGTTCCACTTTGACCGATGACGGTATGTGCGTGCGCGCGCGCGCTCCTGT
Organism: Bombus pascuorum; assembly: GCF_905332965.1. NCBI lineage: Eukaryota > Metazoa > Arthropoda > Insecta > Hymenoptera > Apidae > Bombus > Bombus pascuorum. The sequence continues at coordinate 216,736 of NC_083488.1, read as the reverse complement.
AACTTTTGGCTATGCGTAATTAAAGATTTACGTAATCGCCCCTACGAGCATGCAACTCTCCAAGCGCACCAACTGCGAAAATTTTTCACAGTAGTTGGTTAATTGATTTCCAAACAAAGATATTTCGGTTATTCGTAAGATCCTAAGATCGTAAGATATTCGTAGTTGCAGCAACATCATATTTTTGATATGTAATTGTGGTTTCGAAACAACTTACATATATCGAAATTTTTTTTTAAAGAGAAGAGCAAGTGGAAACAACGAAAAATTGTTATTATTATTATTATTAGACTCAAAGGATGTTTAAAGCATGTATGGTAGAGTAGGAAATAAGTAATTAAGTATCGTTATTATTAGTATCGTTATATTAGAAAGGACCAAGCGTGAAAATTGAAAAATTCACTGCATATTCCATCGTCTGTTCTATCTGCGTGTATTTATCGAAAACGTACGTGTCTAAGAGAAAATAATATTAAATCTAGACTGGAACCCATTGTTCGTAATGTAACTTGTAAAATATAAAGTCTCTTGTAACTAAATTATTTTCTATTCGTATTACTGGATGGATACTTTTTAATTTGTCCATTCGATAATATTAGATGCGAGAAAATACGAGAGTATTTATAAGTATTTATAAGAATATAAGTCATCGATGAAAGATCCTGGATGCGCTCTACCTCCCGGAAACAGCGCCAACGACAGACGTATCTACGTTCTTGGGAAATCCAACTTATACGCGAACGATAATTACGTTCGACCAAAGTGCTATTTGCAAAAGATCGCGTGAAATTTGCTCGTTTACGGATGACCGTCCCTTCCCAACTTTTTTCTCGCACCTTCGCTTAGGTTATCACATTTTATGGTTGCTAGTCGACTCTGTGGTTAAAACATCGAATACATACGATAAGCGGAAGTTGTTGTTCGATTTTACAATAAATTAATCTCTCTTCGTACCTCTTTCACAACCGATTGGAAAAACGAACAAAAGGTCGGTAAAACGAGTGAATTATTTAGGATTTCCATTTCTTCGTTCACCTCGCTAAACGTATAAATTTGCGTTTCTACGTAATAGTCGTAATAGTCGCCTCGAATACAGTTCTATCCAACAAATCTGCACCATTATTCGTTTCTCTTCCATTTCTGCAAGCTCTTTTGGAAGCGAGTATCTTCGTCGATTTCGGATCAACGTTCGTATTTTCTTTTATTCGATAGCCAGGAAATTTGAATATCAACGTTTAAGGACGTTTTCTGTGAACGCTACCCGTGTAAAATATACGCGTTTTAGGATTTTCTCACTCCTATTATTTCTATTTTTCATCAATTTCGTTCTGTTCCCTTTGTTTTCGTTTCTCCTCTTTTTCAAGGTATAAACGTATAAAGCATTCGTATTTCTCGCAAATTTTTTACCCTTTTTCTCTCTTTCGCAAGTACGCGCTAAACAAATAATACGAGCGAAATTTTCGCTTCAACGTTCCAGTATCTTTTATAAAAGGTTTTCGTGCAACGTATGTATCCATATTTCGTATCTCGCATTTTCCTTTCGCACACACGTAAAAATATCCATGCAATTTTCACCTTAACGTTCGGCTATCTTCTTTCAAAAGTTTCCATGCAAAGTTTCAGCCTTTGCTGCAAACTTTTCTCCGTCTCCCGTCGTACACGCGTCAAATAAGAAACGCCAATACGATTTTCACCTGAACGTGCAAGTATCGGTTTCAAGAGATCGCCGTGCAAGGTACCCGCGTTCCCTCGCGTCTCTTCCGATAGACGTCGTTAGATTCGATATCGCTGGCTACATAGTTAGCTCGATGTTTCTAGCTATTGTACCCACGCAAAACGCGTTTCTAGATGTCTGAGTTGGACTCGCGTAATTATGCGCAGCGTAACGGAACTTTGCAGACACACACGCACACATATCTCGAAAGAGCGGAGGCGGCGGAGAACGGTTCTTCGACCAGTCATAAAACGCTTTTAATCCACGCAAACACCAAACATCGAAACGCCATTTTTCTGTCGTACGCGACCAGAGATCGTACGCGGTGCGTTGAAATTTACCCTTTTCCGTTTGACAATTTTACGCTTGACGTTTGACGTCAAACGTCGTGGCTTTAAAAACAAAAATCGTCTGCCGACACGTCAGATGCAGATTAGTGAAAGGCAGTCCCCTTGAGAACCGAGCAAGCTGTTCGTAACAAAGGAACGCGCGCAGACGACCAGAAACGTCGAACAACGTCTTAACCTTTCTGGACTGGCGAGAGTACCGATCGTACGAGTGCGAATGCATCGTACGTAGAGAGAAACGTAGGCATTAAATTACGATAGAGTAGAAAAAAGATTCTTCTTCACTTTAGTTACGTTACATTCGTTAGAACATTTACGAAGCTGATATCTCCGTCAGTTTTTCCGCGTCTCCGTGATCGAAAGGTGATTTATATCCGATTAAAGCAGAGACACGAAAGTCAACGCGTCGATAGACCGACGCGTATTAGATTGAAATACCAATGAAATATTAAAGTTTCTATCGCACGATCCACGACACCGTCGAACGAATGGCCAAACAGTAAAGGACCGATGTTCGACCAAAGTTCGATTGCGATGCACGTTGCATTGGTAAACCGTTTCGAACGTCCAGTTCCAGGAACAGGATGCAACCGCCTATCTCGATCACCGAAAAAGTTTGCGCTTTTCAAAATGAAAAATTACGCCGACGAAACGCTACAAGTAAAATTTGAATTTCGAATACATAGATGGAATACATGCTATCTAAATTAAGATCCATCGGCTTTTTCTATCGAAAAATGTTAGCTTCGTACCCGTCGAGTTTTCTTTTCGCGCTCGATATCGCATACGCTCCAATGAAATCGAATCGAATATCTCTACAAAGCTTTCCATTGCATTTGTCTACTCGCGTAGCTTCTCCATTTTTCGATTTCGATATTGTCTCGTTTCAACGCAAACATGTTCCGCGTTATCGTTCAGATCGACGACCGCTTCTTAAAAATCTGCAATTAGAAATTCCCATTGCAGAATATTCCCACGCGTGGAAAATCGTCCAATTTTTTTCACTCGTGCGGGTATTCCGCGCGCAAAAGTAGATATCAAACGACGAGCGATAAAAATGCAAATGATGCACCACGTGCGTCAAAAGGATCCCGGAACTCTGATGTCACAGGGTGTAAAAGAAAAGTAGCCGACTGGTGGTCCGAACCAGAGATCTTTTAATCGTTCTTTTTTCTCACGCCTGCGTTATGTATCCACGTTTAAACGACTCTTTTATCATCCACTTGGAACGACTAGGATGCGTCTCATTCAGCGCTGGATTTCTAATTTTCCTAATCCAATAAACGTTTCATCGATTCTGTTTAAATTATTTCAGTTGCTTAAACTCGATTTATATCGTTTAAATTATTCGACGTGGAATCATTAACCAAAAAATATCTCGGATAGGAATTTTACGTACTCTTTAAAACGTTTCGCTCGAAATTATTAGCTTTGTAGACGTTTCAAAAGATAGAGTACGATGAGAAACATACAAGCGGTAAAACTGATTTTCCATTGCTTCGACGTCATTATTATCGTCCGTAATAAATGATTCCACGAGATTCAAATTTTGGGAAATTCCTCTGAATTTCGTAACTAATCGGTTAAAAGTTTCCTTAGTCGTGGTACTTGGATCGAAGAACGAACGAAACGTGCGCAAATATTCGCCCGTGTGTGCGCGTACTTTCACCGCGCGCTTCGTCAACATAGAGGCCTGAATTCGTTGTTCGTTATTTTGACTCTTCGATATCTTTAGCACGTATTTTGGATCGTTATCGCGAAATAATCTCGATCGATAAATCTTTCCTTTCACCATCTAGATCCGTTACTACGTTCCATACGAAACTAGCAGACGTCCCGATCGACTCGTGAACGACGATGTAAGTGGCACAAGCATAGACGGAACAAAGAACGCGGTTAATCGTTAATTTTACCATCCAATTATCGAACAACGTTTGTCACTCGTACGGTATGCACTTTCACGGTTTACCATTTGCTTTACAGAATCACAGCGAGAATAAATGACAAAAAATTACTTGAAATTTATTTGTACGATAAACTACTCTTGGGTTATCCGGTGTGTCGAGTTCGAAACAACGAAAATTGTTAGCGTCGAAATTTCATGAAATTCAAATGGGGAACTCGAGGTAAAAAGATAAAAAAAGATGTGGTCGTTATTATCCAGTACGTGAAAACCAATTCGATATCGATCGATATCTGGACCGTATTACGTACGGAACGGGCCAATAGTTGGAATTTACTTAATCGTAGCTCTATCTTATAAAACAAATATAAAATACTAAATATAACGTTTTTCACCGTATTCGTTGAAATTTACATTGAAATTGATATTCTCCGTCGCTAAAGAATCGCTTTTTATTTCGCTGGTACTCGAATCTCACACACGACACCTACACGGAGAAAACTCGATTCGCATCGAAGGAAACGCGTACAATTTGCGATTAAAATTTTGCTTCGCGCCGTTCGAGTTTCTTTCGAGATCGCGCGTTTCTTTTCCTCGAAAGTTATTCGCGTGGCACGTAAGTAGCTCGATCTCGTGACAACGCGATACGCGCGAGGTCCCGGTACGACGCGGTGCGTCGAGTAGTTTGCTCGTTTATTTCTCCCGTCTGCTCTATTTTCGTTGTGCACGCGGCCGCATCCTCTCTGGCTAGACCAGGATGTACTCCGAGCTCGCATCCGGATGCAAGACACACGTAGCAGAGCGACGAGCGATCACAGGCAACCGCACGCAGCCTCTGCACTTGCCTCTGCACTTGCCCTTGCACGCGTTTTCGAGCGCCGCTATGCTGCCCGACCCAAGTTCCGGTGCTTGGCCGAGCTCGACTTACGGCCAGCATATTTCCTCAGTTGCTTTATCACGATATCTTTGTACCAACGATCGATTCTTACGTTTCGAAGAAGAGTGAACAATTTTGCTGAATTACAACGTCCTCCTCCTATAATCGCCAACAAAATCCTACCTAGGTACAGTAATAACGACGATAATAATGATGATAATAATGACAATAAAGTAATAACGATTAACGATATAAGGTCATACTGAGAAAAGGAAACGGATATTTCGGATATTATTGCCGATATTGTAAACACGATAATTGCGAGTAAGTATAATGTAAAACGATAACGAAAAACTTGCCCTTCCTTTTTCTTTCGATAATTTCCTAAGATTTCTAAACGACAGATACGACGATTTAAATCTCTGCCTTTCCGTAGTAATCAAAGAGAGAGAGAGAATACGAATATAAAAAATTCCATGAAAAATCGTCCTACTTACGATACGATAAATGTTTAAAATATCGCTTCTAAACGCTTCTGTTCTTTTTGTTCTTTTAATATCTTATACGCACGTACAGTTAAGAAGAATTTAATATACAATTTCGTAAAAATGTAATTTTTATTCGTTCGGATGCAGTAACGTATCGATCGAATAACATGGGAAAACAATGCGTATTTAACGTTGCACGATGAACGACGAACGTCGAGCGCGCATACGCGTGAATTTCTGCATCGCTATCCAACTGCCAGGTTGCAAAACTTTTACACGACACGCGAACCAACGAATAAAGAGCACAGCGTACACGCGTTGTCGTCGTACTAAATGCAAACTGATTGCTTGTCACGTGCACGCTCATTACTCGTAATACGGCCATCTCGATATCGTTACAATTCCGAGCCGATAACGTGCCAGGCTAAATCAGAGCACTCGTTGTACCACTCTTTTAAAGCATTAACCGTTTCCCTATCAAACGTTCACCGAATAATTCGACACGCGTGCTTCGTTCGTTTATCGCACATTGTACGTTCGATTTTATTATATTTTATTTTCCCTTTACAAACAGAACGTTTTTCGTAAGAATTTGCAGTTTGGTAATAAGCGCAAACAACGACGATAAAATAGCGAAATAACGATTCAACTGCCAATATCTGTGAAATAACAACCTATAAAAATAATAATATTCCGCAAATTATCAAAGAAAATTAGAATCGATTTTTACGTCAAAGCATAACCTACATATTTCGTTTATCTATTTGTTTATCTTTCTAATTTTCGCGTCGTTATTCTTCTCATTTACTTCAGAGACAATGTCTCTGACCATTAGAAAATTATGAGAGCGCAACTGATTGCTTTTATACGCATAACCGTATAAAAGCCTCGTGGAAGCGAATCGAAAAACAAAATTAAGTAAAATAAATATCGTAAAAGCGTAAACGATCGTGACTATAATTGTTTCGTCTTGTATCGACTTTAATCTTGATGATTATTCTTCCAACTAAATACATGTCTACTCAATGACCATGAAAACTAACGGAATTTTTATATCTTTTCAAATAACTTTGTTTCAAGTCTTATTTTCAGGTTATATCGTTCTGAAAGTTTTTCCTATTTTTCACCACCGCTATCTCTACCAACGAGTGTTTATTTGATATTTTACATTGCCGTCTAATTTCTCGAAAGTGCTAATAAACGCATTAAATTGAGAAACGTCTATTTCTAATTATCTTGCTACTACGTGTCACAAACAGACTGTCATATAGTTTCACAAATTTCCATCCGACTTGCAAAGTACTCTGTCACTCATCTGTCGAAGCATTCTAGCTTCGTATCGTGTCACAATATCATGCACAAGCAGCAAAAGACATCATTCCGCCCCCGAGCAACGTTTACGATAAATCAGATCGATTCATCGAGGGAACGAGCATGTTTTTACTTCAACGAGGATCGAGCTACCTGCGAGCGACAAAGGGTTCGCATTATCGAAAAATTCATCGTTGGATGAGAAAGTAGGTGTTGAAACCTGGTAGATCTAAAACAGTAGGAATAAAGTATCGTGACGCCACGTATTATCAATGAAAAGTTTTCTCAAGATGTTTTCAAAGACACAATTTTATTGTTAGCTCGATGACGGGTCGATATCGATGAGAAACACGGTGCTGACGGAAGTCTTTCGCGGTATATTAACCAACGAAACGTCCACGCGGCGACGTAACACATCGTAAGCAGTAAGCAGCGAGCAGCGAGCAACGAGCAACGGGCAGCAAACGGTAAGCGTATATAACGCAACGCGCACAATTTGAAGCCGACAACTCGATACGTCACAGTTATTTGCCATCCATTGGACGGACAGGGTCCTCGCAGCAAGTACTTAAATTAGCACGCGGTCATGAGCCCCGAATTCTGGGCCAATAATGTCACGGCTTTCTCTCAATCCCATCACGTCTAGCGAAAATACCGCAAACAATTCGCATGCTAGCTCGCGAACATGAGCGGAATCGCTTTTGCATCGACCAACCTGTCCCCGTTCGTGAAAAAATATCGAAACGACACCGTGGAAGAGGAAACGAATATGCGAATAATAACTGACGCAACATCTTGATCTACGCGACGTTTCGAGGAAAAGAAGGCGAGAGAAAACATTTATCCACGGCTCGAAGCCTGTAGGTAGTTCTTCTCCGAGCATCTGCTCTAAGATGCAGCAAGTTACTCCAAGAGAAAGTATGTATATATGGTCCAGCGAGGTATTATACGTTTCTAACGTGATCTTTCTTCGTGTAGAACGCTGCCAAGACGATATCCCATTATACACCTCTGCTTCCACATGATCGTCTACTTCCATGCGATAAATCTTTCCTTATTTAGCCGAAAGAATCTGAAAAGCTCGTATCCTTCTTCGCTACGCGTATTTCTTGCCTTTTGCCGAAGAAAATTATCCTTCGCGTTTGTTTAAAACAGATTCAATAACGGTAAATATGCATTTTCTGGATTTATTGTATTTAGCGCGCGCTAGTATTTGTAAGCGCACGCATGAGGTAAAAATCGACGATTTTATTAATTTTTTTATTTCGACGTCGCTCATTTACGACCGGTGATTAGGATTTAGGACAAATTAGCTTGACGAAGGAATTTTTTAGATCCAAAGGTATATAAGGTATATAAAAGTACAAAAATAATATCGTAACGATCGACGATCGAAAAATGTCACTACGCTACCGAATAAATTGCTTATCACGATCTTTCCCTTTGGTCTTCCCTTTCGTTTCTCAATTTATCTACTTGTTTAAAGATTTCTCGATGTTGAGATTCATCGCCAAGTTTTGAAGTTTAAAAGAGTAGAAAATATATTAATATCGATCATACAACGTCCATATTTATGTTTATATAATAGACGTTTTATTTTATATAAACATTATATACGTATAAGAGAACATGTACGTAATTAACCGAAGCTTAATAACATTTCAATTTGCGTTCCATTCGATCCATATCGTTTTGCCATTCGATTTCACGAATTCAATGGAAAATTAACGAAAGCGGTCCTTTCGAAATACCATCGACGCAAAATATTAGAAATTTTCCAATTTTATAACATTTTCGTACACGATTCGAAAGTATCACAGTTATGAACGTTTCCGATCGTTAATTATCGCGATCGATCTAAAGATCGATTTATATATGAAAATCGTTAGAGTCGTATTTAATTACGTATGAACGAGAAAAACAGAAAGAAGTTACTCGTTTGTCCATAAGGCCAACTCGTTCCAATAAATTGAAACAGATGGCCTTTGCTTTATCGGTTTTATCGCATAGTCTCGAGTTAATTATTATTTTATTACTTGCATTCCAGACCACCATGGATCGTTTTCTTCGTTCAAAATCTACATTTTCCTATTAAAGCTTATAAATCTTTCATCTATGTTATTTATGTTATTGCAGTACATCGATGGTATTTCACACGCGCAAAAACGTAATAATAACTAATAAATTAAATAAATTTATCTTAAATATGGCAAGTAAAAGAACGTGAAGTCTATTCACTTTGTACAACAGAAGTAAAAAGGGGATGATTAAATTTTTTAACTTTATTTTCAAGCAAATCGAAAATATGCGCCTGATTCGTCGAAACAAAATTAAAAGAAAGTATAAACGTTTATGACGACTACGAACAAAATTTACGTTCAAAGAACGATGTTACGATGAGGAAGTAGTTCGGAGATGTAACTTTTCGTCCATTATTTCGCCGAAATATTTAAATCTTCAAACTGAAAGCCGGACCAAATACACGATCAAGTCGATTACGTTTCGAATATTTACGATTGTCCGAATATTTAACAATCACTAAGATAACCTTTCTTTGATCTGGCAGGTAATTATAAAAGGTATAATAATTGAAAGGACACATTTACCTCGCACATTTTCACTGCTAATGTACATCCTGCTATAGTTTATAATAGAATGTTAAAGTGGTGTAAAGATAACGTTCAACGAATAATACACTATACGGTAAAATGACTATCGACTTTGTCGTGTAGCATATAAATTTGGTAAAGTTCTATTACGTTAAATATCACGAATCTACCTCTATCTCTCGCAATAGTAACAGCGTTCTAACGTTTCGATATACTGTAAAACCGACGAAAATTCTACTATTTTTTCTGCCCTTCGACGCGCACTGTCCGCACCCCGGGTATTCGCTTTGCATCGCGTTTATGCCGATCGTTGCTTTATTCACTTTCACTTAGCCTAGTTACCGTGCACCAGCATACGCGAATAACCTAGAGTAGTTTCCAGCAGCTCGGCGCTCAACCATCGATTTTCTACACGAAACGACATTCGAAAACGATAAACAATATCTTGGTGTTTAAAAACAATCGAAATGGGCGTTGTCCGATCGAACGAATGGCGATTTCATTCGCCACGAGTCTCGCAGAACAGTACTTTCGCTGAAGAAACTTTCCTTTAGTCGATAAACCGTGAGACACCTAGTAATCCTTCGTGCTTGAACTTTCATTTATTCCAACGATATTCTACGTACTTTGTTCGTTTTCACGGTACTCGTTAATCGGTAAATAAAAGCGTTTGCACAATATTATTTTGCATTTTTCTACTTTCCTATATATATATTATTTGCTAATCGCAAGAAAATAATTCCAAGAAATATACTTCAAACAACTCTTTAATGTCTTGCAATGTCTCGAGGTATTAAGAATAATTTAACGAACATATATATATATAGGTCCCTAGATACTGCTAATGCCTTAGTATGTTTGTATGCATGCATGTACGTATGTATGTATGTATGCAGACACCTGGACACGCGCAGGGGCCCCTAGCCGGCTCGAGTACCTTAAATATCCGACTCATTATCGAGCACGTGAAGAAATGTCAGAGGAAGAGCGTTATTTGACATGGCGTTCGATTAACATCGCAAATACGATAGTAATCGTGAAATTATCCTCAAAGTCGTATTTTTCGTTATTTCAAGGTCGACGATGATTCTTTTAAGCCTTTAAGCACGAGAGCCTGTATACTTTTATCATCGTGCTTAGGTTATACAGGTATAGCCGAGGTTGGCACAAGTTCGTAATAAGATGATATTCGCGTGATCTTCGATACCAAAATGTTAGAAACTCGGAAAACGTCGGATCGGTCTGTTATTCGATAGGCTGCGCGTTTGCCTGATCTTACAACTTTAAGTCTGTTTCCGAGCAGCGTAATCGAACAAACAGTTTATCATGATATTTCTACAACGTTTGAAAATATTCGAGAACGCGTTAAAACTGCAAGTTACAGGAAAAGTGGATGATCATCGTTTCGAACGTTCGTCGAAATAAGTTTTCCTTCCTCCATCTGCCTATCGTAGTCATCGAATTATTCGCAGCTATTATCAAACGTTTCCGAGTTCTTCGTATTCAACGTCACGTGAATATCACGGTATTATAAATAAATCTTTGAGTTGCTCTAAACCTTAGCTACGATATAACGCCGTGATGATAAATAACAGCGTACGTAGAGTCCGGTTTAAAAAGACATGGATGAGCTCGAAATCTGGAAACGCATGACTTTGAGAAACACGTCACGTTCACCATCGTATTTACCCTTCTAGACTAAATTTTCCCTATTATCGATAATAAGAGATACGTATACGTAGAGGGTAAGTCGATAAAAATGATCACTCGAGATATTTAAGGCACTTGAATAAAAGTTTTCTGACGTTGATATCCTGATATCTTCGAGTAAATTCCGATTACTATTATACGAACTGCGTCAGAAATACCGATTTCTTTACAGTCTTACGAATATGTACGTTATCGTCGTGCATCGCGTCGTGCATGCAAATTCAGACACGTACAATGGAAAAATAATGAAAATTAAAACGATTCTAAGAACAAATATTATTTGTTCGTTTGTTCGTTTGTTCGTTTGTTCGATGTGACAACGATACGCATATACGATATTGAAACAAATATTACGTTCTAAGATAATTCGGTTATATCGTTTACAACTGAGATATATTCAAAGCACGAGATGTAAAATCCAAGGTATTTATTATTTGCTTAAAACAGACAAGTAAAATAGAAATTAGTTGAAAGCGACCTATTTCATCGTAAGACGAAATAAAAGCTACTTTCGGTGCGTTACCTTCGAAACAGGAATATTCTGCTTATAAACAACAATTTAATACAAAAAAAAGCGAGTTAAACGAATACAAAAACTAGTAAATTACGTAAAATGCAATTAAATTGTACGGTAATATGTAATCGTAAGTTTTCATTCTTTCGTGTCGTTAATGACCGAAAGCCACTAATTGACGCAACTATAAATAAATGAAAAAGAAGAATAATCATGTAACAAGCCCTCCAAAAGCCACGCGCTTTCCTATTCTTATCTCGATCTTTTTAAATCGAACAACTCGCGGAACTCGCTTAGCCAAACCATAAACGAAACCCGCAGCCTTATCAAACTCTAAAACATCGAATGCCACCGGATAAGATCGGATACGAATCGCAATTACGTTGATACGAGCGAGCGGTCGCAAGCAATATGCCTGGATATGGGGAGCCACACGAGTTTGCACAAGAAGCATTCAATAAAATCGCCAAGCAAAATTAAAAATCGCGGCAAACGCAAAATTATTCCGGTGGCAATTTCGCAATTCGCAACTTCCGCGATACGAAACGTTTCAAAACCGGCGGAAATCCAGCGTGTCGAGACGTTGAAACGCATACATCAACGTTTGGATAAACAAGGTTCGCGTGGTCGAACGGATCGTTGAAAATCAAAGGTCAGTGGGCATCGCACCGGATACGAGGCGACGTTCTCTCACGTTGGGAAAGTCAACCGAGTTTCGCAACCCGGAGACACAAATCAGCCGAGCAAAAGAAGACTAGATACCGACCGTGCGTTCCCCTTCACCGATCTCGCTGACCACAGCTCGAGACGAGATCCGATTCGCATCTATCGCGAAACTCGTGAAATCTACTATCGAGTTGGGCAACTTTTCAACCGACAAATCCGCTGCTAATTTTGTTCTGGAAAACGGTGGAAAAATATTTGGTCGAAATTATTTGATAGCAAAAACATTATTCTCTTCTGAAAACGCGATGCGCGCGTCCATCTACGGTAGCCGACGAAAGTATCGAAACGCTTGGCCACGGACGAACCTTCTACGAATGCGCTTAAACTTCGACATCTTAAAATTCAACGTCTGCAACGTTCGCACAGAATAATCAAATTCGTTGCGTATTGCAAACACTTCGATGTAATAACGAAAGGGCGTGAGGAAATAACGCGCGGTTTACATCCAACGAGGATAGATACGATCGAACGAAACATATAACAAACTTAAAATAAAAAAAAAATATGAAAAACGACAAAACGATTCGGATAACTGCTATGGTTAGCTTATCCGAGACAGCGAGAAGATGTTATACGAGACAACTAGTGAAATAAACGAGAAAACCACTTGGAGAAGTTAAGTAATACGCACGCGCTACTGAATTATAATAACAACAGCCGAGAATATTTATTATTGTTATTATTATTACCATTATCGTCGACGTTGTTGTTCTTATTATCATGTTCATGATATATATTATCAAGACAAACTCGTTTGCGTTGGACGAGGAGGGATCGTCGACGTTAAGCAGTTTCACCCTTTGCTCTTTATAGCCAAAATCGACCTACTCTTAAACTGCGTAGATTTAAATAGTTTAAAATAAAGTTTAAAGATAAAGGAAAATTACTTGACTCGGATAGCTCGAATAACGCTAACTTTACCACACTGTTACATATGCTGCACGAAAATTTAGCAGACGATTATGACCTACTTCATTGGAAATTAGATAACAGTAAACTAACAGTTCGATACCGACGATCGAATCGGTACAATGATTAGGAAATAAAAAAGAAGAATTTATAATAAATATAACAGAGATTCGAATAATTTTCAGATAAATTTCACAATTTTTCATCGATCGTTTACTTTTATACTTTAAGAAAACAACAACAAGAAAACAACAAGTCGAACAAAGTAATGGAATAACTGGTAATACGTAAATTTCCATCAGAATCTAGCCATTCTATCTGGTCAGGAAGAAGAACCTATTACCATCGATGACTCGTAGAATTTCGCTGATATTATCACTTCGATGGTGCTTACGCGTATACTGCTTCTATGTATACGTTGCAAAGGTAGCTTTAAACTCTAGATGAAAAATAAGAATAATTTCATAGAATATAGTTTCAAAGAGGAAAGAAAGAATCTCAAAAACGATTCGTCGCAGATCGGTACGACGAATAGCAACGTGAAAATTGGAAAAGATGGAAAAGTAGAGTTTCCGTGGTTGCGACAGTCACGGCAGGCAGTTGCTTCGTCAAGGAATCGGACTAAAAGTTTACGCTTCCAAAGAACTTTGATCTCGTGTACGTACAGAACCTGTGCCGTACGCGCGGATTCTGTGACGGAAAGGCGTTCGAACGACGCGTCCTAGATTCGTACGATCGGCCAACCCCAATTTTACCCATCCTACTCACCTCTGCGAGTAACGTCAGAAGCAGAAGAAGGTTGCCGCGAAGCCTGGAAATCGGTCGCGGAGAATCGACGGCCACGTCCTTCATCCTTAACGAAATCATAGAGCACAGTTATCAAGATATACAGAGTTACGCGCGATTCTCGATCCTCTGTTCGCAGTTCGAAGCTTTCTTCTTTCGATCGACGGTATTCTCCCCCTTTCTCTTCTTCTCTGGCCTACTTGCTCGCGACGATCGATTCACCGAAACTCACGATATCACGCACACTGTCGGCAAACACTTTGACCGTCACTAAGAATGCGCGCGAGCAACGCTCGTCTGGTGTCCGTCGATCGATCGACGACGCACCGTGGATTGCCGCGATTCGCAAGCCGCGTACCTGCTATCACGAGGAATCGCGTATCCCAGCCTGGACAACACCTCGCGACGATACCTGTTCGCTCGATTCGCGGGTAGCACGATGCCGACGATAGGCTTGTCGAGCGAGATGGAATCGTGGAAAAAGAACCAGGGGAACGACAGCTGCCATATCCATCGGCAAGCTGACTCGAGTTTGGCTAACCGGAACGCTCCACTCCTTCTGTCCTCGCCCCTCTGTCGTTGTTCCGGCTAGCTCGCTCTACACGCTCTACGTAGGAACGTTGCAAACGGTACACGATAACCACGTGTCGCCGTGTGTCACGAATCCGTGCCTCTTGCCTCTTGCCTCTTGCCTCTTGCCTCTTGCCTCTTGGCTCCGCTACTTCCCATACGTTTTCTATCGTTCGCTTTACAACGATCGTTACGCGGTTAACCGAATCTTTTCTAATCAACGTCCGAGGAGATTGTCTCTTACGAACGGATTGCTTCGTCTCTCCGCGCTATAGAACATAACTTTGGATCAACCAGCAACCAGGTCTCTGTCTTCCCTACTTTGGCAAGTTGTATTCGTTGATTTGTTTACAAATCCAAGAGAATGAAACGTCGAGTATAGAAAATCGGTGAACCACGATCGCACCAACGACATGCCGTTTCGATCAAACGACCGATCGAATTAGCACCAACCACACGGATAAATGCTTTGGTCGACAACAGGCATGTAACGTTCGATAACGAGATCGTGCATTATCGTTTCTTCTCTTCGAGAAACGTGCAACGTGAAACAGTACCAACTAGATAAGACTCCGCCTCATCCTTCTTCTTCTCTTCCTCCTTCTCCTGCTCCTCCTCCTCTTCCTCCTCCTCCTCCTCCTCCACCTGCTCCTCTTCTTTCTCCTCTTCTTCCTCGCCGCGCTCCTATTGCTTCTAGTTCCGAGCCCTTCAACGCGTGCAATGGAATAACGACCCGGAGGGATGCTACCCTCTGCATCCGAGACAACGACAACGTAACGAACCGAGCGTTACAAAATCTGAGGTGACGTCGTTATTAATCGCGAGATTGTCTCGATATTCCCTAGCAATCTAGTTGCTCGAAACAAATTGTAATTTCCTTCGATATTTTCCTTCCTCTCTTTCTCCGTTTTCTTTTCTTTCTCTTACGACGAAAAGTATTATTCGATTATGAATTTTTATTCAATCAGAATGTTTATTTTTACGCTTTCTTCTATCGAATACTTTCTTTTAAAAGTAAATGGAATGTACGACGAGGTAATTTCACTTTGTGAAAAGAAAATGCTAACGATATGAAAATACGAATGGCTAAAATTATTTAGCTCGTTTGTGCTATCGCGTTTCCCTTCTCGTCTATCAAACAACTTGCGTTAACGTCGTACAATTATGTAAATAACGAACGTCACAGAACGCCGAACGAATTTGAATGGATCTTCGAGCCAGTCCAGCGTGACTTCGTTTCTCTCCTTATCACTCGCTTTTTCTATTTCCAGTCGAATCGTATTTCCAAACGAGATTGATCGAGTTGAGACGTACGACGAAAAATGGGAACTTTTTCGAAATTCGAAAGGTAACGTTTCCGCGTATGTTGCTGTAATCGAAGATACGATCGTTGGAACGACGAAAGAACGTGGTGCGTCAAAATCGTTTGGTTAATTTCACACGGTTGTCACTGTGGATTCCGGTCGATGATGAGAATATCAGCCGAAACGTGGCAGTACGTTCAATGTTTCAACGTCAAGGTGAAAGACGCCAGCTAGGGAACGGTGTCGAGTGGTTATCAAATGTGAAACTCGAAGAACGTTTTATACCTTCGTCCGATATAGGCGTGTCTGCTGATTGATATAAACGGGTTTTCATATTTCTTTCCGATTCGACTCGATTCACGACGTGTCAGAGAACACGAGCGCACCGTACCAACAAAATCGATATGTCAATAACAACTACCGTTCGATATAGGTATCCAAGGAATATCGTACGAAAACGAGAAAACCGCGAAAACCATGGCACGTACGTGCTCTTTTCTTTGTCGGACAGGAACCTGTTGTCCTGCTTCAACGACTCGACGGCCGTCGATGTCAAAGGTAGACCAAAACATACGTGATCAATCCGTCGCGCACAACACGCACCACACACTGTTAAACGGTGAAATTCTCCGCGATACCAGTATACACGACTCGGGAATAACGAAATCGAATACGTTTCATCGTCGACCGACGCGCATCCGTCGCCGTATCCCGGATTCTCGCTGCGTGAAAACGAACTAGCAACCAGCGAAACGAGATTCCGCACTGTGAAACGAGACTGTACGGAGCGAAGGGGACTCGTGACAGCCAGGAGCAGCAGGCCCACGAGTCGAATCCTCGCCACGAAAGCAGAAATCGAGAGGCAAGGTAGCTTCAACGACGACGAATACGCGATTTCGTCCGAGTTGAGGTGCACTCGGTCGACTGGCGCGCTTTCATGACGCCTCTCCCGCTGCAGGCACGGCCAACAGGACCTCGGCTACTCTCACGGCGCTCCAACTCGTGGGCTCGCCGAACCAGCAGCAGCTAAATCGCTCGCCTTGCCTCGTCCCTGGCCTCTCCCACCGTCGCACGGCTAACCTGACTGCCTTTTCATTCCATCCGTTTTTCTCGCTCTCTCTCTCTCCCCCTCGCTCTCGCTCGTTCGTCTCACCATCGTTCGAATCACCGCCGACTACTGCCCCGGCCGGATACCCGACGCAGCCGCCACCACCACCGACGTTTCCCCTCTCCCTCCCCCGACCCATTCGCCGCTTTCCGTCCTTCCCTACCATCGAGTTAGAGCCCCCAACCTAGTACTCCCACCACCGCCACCTTTTGTATTCCCTGCTGCTACGAACCGTCGCGCCGCCATCGTCCCCGTCCGTGTTCGCCGCTCCGAGTTTCCTCCCTCGCTCGCTCTATGTTCCTCCGACTAGAGCCGCATCGCTACCTATCCCAATAGAACGTTTCTCTGTTAGTTCGTCGTGTATGCGTGTACGCCTGTATGCGTATAGACTAGTAGCCAGGAACGTAGCTTGCCGAACAGATACTTGGTTCTTCGACTGCGTGGGTTCGTCGACTCGCTTCACGATCTTTCGTCGAGTGCCACCGTTCGCTTTCGAAATTAGATTTCGTTTTTAGACCGAGAGAAGCAATTTTTTCCCCGGCTATTGGATTTTCCTTTCATTCTGATAACAAAAATGACGAGTTTAGGATTGAAAAGTGTTTATCGAAGATGATCAACGTGTTCCTGTGAAACTGGACGACTCGTATTTTAAGTATCGTGGAATAATCAAGTATTTACATAGTTACCGGCGAAATACGTTCGAAATTAGAAAGATGTCGCCAATGTTTTTAAAATCTTACGATTTTGGTAGACTTCTTCGAGTTATCGAATATCGTTCATTTCACGGTACGTATTGTCACATTCTTGGAAACGAATCATATATTACGTTATAGAAATAGTCTCTATCGATACAAGTTACGTTTGATCTTTTGCCTGTTTGCAACTCGGTTACTCTCGCTTCTTCTTAAAACTAAACCTTTCGTTCGCTATCTTTGAACTTAGAACCTACCTGATATTTACATAACCGAAGGATAAGACGTGTAAAACTCAGGGACGTAGTTAAAAGCCTCTACTTTCTAATATACTTCTCTGTGACAAGCGACTAATGGCGATGAATTCGACGGAGATACGACGATATAAGCAAGTTAAAATTGACGATGATATTGTCGTATAAGGACGTGCGTATTGCCCAGTCGTAATATTTCTTCCCTGATAAAAGAATTCAAACGCTTCGTCTGATTCCTTGAGTTTATCGTTTGTTTGTTTGTTTGTTTGTTTGTTTGTTTGTTTGTTTGCATATAACTCTAAAATCACGGTTATCGTTGGATCGATTTTTAAGTGTAAAATGTTTCAAGTATAAGTTCTTTAAATTTCTAAAGAATTGTACATTTTGTCGTTTTATTAAATTTCATACAACAAGATATTATTGAGTACATCGTATTACATCCTTATTTTAATGAAAGTTACTTTAATGGAGGTAGGCTGCAACACGATACATTCTTAATGTTTAAATACGCCGTTTCATTACTGGCCTGTAACAAGATTATTAAATTTATTTGCACGTCATTAAATATAGATCTAAGGAAACGGACTAACGGCACCTCGTTGAATCGCTTTTCAATAATATAAGCAAACGTTAACGGAATAACTTTATAATACGAATATAAATACTATTACCTGAATTTGTAATATTAACGCACGAAAGAAAAACGAGAAATTTTTATCTACCGATGAACAATTAAGTACAAAATAAGCAGACGTATAAATTCATGCAGCTGAATCGGTAAAGCTAACATTGCAAAGGAATAATCGTGATCATCTGCTATTTGAACTTTCATATTAAAGATTTTAATTGATATTTCTGTGATATCGATTGGATCCTTTCTTTTTATATGTACTGCGCAAATTAACTCAATTTTTATTAATTTACAAATTACTTGTTGTCGAATCTATAGAGATAAAACAAAAAACAACCTATTAGTTGTCTATATTGTTTGTATTTCTTACCATAAGACAAAAATTTGAACGATACTTAAATAATTAGTTAAGTAGGTACCTGTACAACAGTTTTGCGTATGTATGCAACGTATATTGCGTATACCGATTATTTAGTACCTTAAGAAGAGGGGGGAGGAGGAAATATTAAGTATTCTTCGATATATCAATGCTCTCTAATTAACAAAAGGTAACAATCAACAAAATTAAGAATTATCGATCATCGAAATAAAGAGCCTTTAAAAATATCATATCGGATAGAAATAACAATCATGGAAATTAAAAATTTCCATCTAAAATTAAATTTTACTATCAACGTCGAACTAAATCAAAAGCCCTTGAAAGAATTTCACTTAAAAATACGACAGCCTAACGTTATAGACAGAATATGCTTTCCTATGCACGGTGAAACTGCAAAACATCGATCAGACTCTGATTTCCATCATTTTTGAACATGTCGTAAAAATCGATGTTTTCAACGACTGTCTCCTACGCGTATAAGGGTTGAACTCGCTTGGTTTCCAAGATATCGGCGAAGAACTACCGGTACCACTACAGAGAACTCTGCTTATAGCTTTGCATCTATGGCAATGTATTCGTTGATATATAAATAATAAAGCGACACCTGATTCAAAAAGTTATGTAAACTATAAACAAAAGATAAGAATTAGATCTGAGTTTGGAACTATTTTATCCGACCGCCACACGACGGCCGCAGCAAATAACGCTATACGTATACGATGTCATAGGCGTACAACTATAGAGACAGTTCGCTGTAGTGGTACCGCCACTGTATCGCCAATATCTCGGAAACTATGTCTGTACAGCCTTTACACGTATAGGAAAAAGTTGTTCAAAATGTTAATTTCCACGATATATCCAAAAATCATGAAAATCGAAGGACAGTCGGTCTTTCTACGGTTTCACCTTATGAAGAAATTAGGATTTCGGTATCGGTATCCTATTGCTCTTAATTTTAGTATCTTATTCCAATGAATCACGAGGGTAAACGAGTAATCAGTTGCTTAATGGTTTTCAGTAAGAGCCATTGTCATAAATGAAATAACATCGTTAACGACAAATTCGGGATCGCTACGTGTACGTATATGTAAGCATCAAGTATGTAGACACGCGAGCGCGCGCGGCGCGCACACACACACGCACAGATACCCATGCACGGCTTGCTACGACCTGATCAGCCATATTGTGACGTCCACTGGAATTATGCACGCAAAATCGAAATGGTCGTTGATCGTGGCGTGTGTTTATACAGTATAGTGACAGTGACAACCACACCTTTTTCCCCTCTTTTTCTTAGCACTTCGCTACATATATTTGCCCAGGCTCTCCTCCTCTCGAGTGAGAGTTACTGGAGAGACACACGCGCGCGCACACACACACACTATCAGTCATGCCGCGTTAGCACTTGTATCAACAGAACTTTACCAATCGTTCCTTCTTTTCCACCTCCAGCCCCTGGTACGCCCCCCACCTTTGAGAGCAACCTTCCGCCAGCGTTGCGTTGCCCTCTACGCTTCTACCCTTATTGCGAGCCCTGAACAGAGAAAACTATCTACATGCATATATGTACTTACATATTTTGCGCGTGTGCACAACATTCGTTCGTTCGTAACCGCGTTCCATGTCACACCCACACAAAGGAGCCAAACACAGGCATGCAATGCGAAAGACGCATACGTATCAAGAGAGAGGACAGGTTGTCTCTCGTATTACAGTATTAGAAATTTAGATCCGTTCATGACTGAGAGAAAGGGCATCGATTCGGAAATTAGTAGTGCTTTGATGAAATTTTTAAAATTATTTACTCGTTAATCATGCATGTACAAGCATATACGTATGTATTTGGTTTTTACAGATATCTTATTTGCATATGCAGTTGTAACTATAATAAAAATATCGCGTGATAAAATATCGATTGGTAAAAGATCGTATTTGTTTCCGGGAAAGAAATGAAAATTTCTATTAAAGAAATTTCATCACAGGATTAAGATTGTTTTGCGATGATAATTAATTGAAATAAATTGATAAACACGTACTTATATCTTTGTAAATTGTTTTAAATTATTTTTGGAGGTATCGTAGTATTTAGAGTATAACAAGATGTATTTAATATTTCCAATGTCGACACATTGAATAATTTATAAGATTCATCGTTACATGTGCAACATAACAGAAATTTGATTAAAAAGTTGCGAAACTTTGTTTCACGACTGTGTTGATATTATCGCTTCCTTTTATTCCTACAACTGATGAACCATACGTACATTGATATTAGGTGTTAAAACTATTGACTCATCGGTAGTTAAAACACATGCATATAAGATGCAGAATGATGTCTATCATCATTGACTACCGCATAAGAATACATACACTCGTGTGCGATACTCTATTTAAAATATATCTTCGACAATCGCGATCAAAGAACTAACGCAAGGATGAAATAGAATAAAGATCAAATATATGTCAATTATTTCTAGGTAATAAGGAACTTTTTTCTAATTTCAGAAAAAATTCGGAATCGCCGATTTTATGCTTCCTTTTTTTTATGGGGAAACCACTGCACACTCTGTAAACTTACTTTTGCACTTTATTAAGAATAGAATAACGATTCTGTTGATAAAGCTTTACCATCTAAAGAATACGAAGGAATCTTCCTTTATCACGTTTCTGTAGTAGACTCGTCGCTCTTTTTAATTATTTTAATGTGTACATATATATGTACATTGTATTTTTTTTTCATATATATACATACATATATATATATATACATATATATATATATATATATATGTATAAACTAGAAGATACTAAAAATTGTAAAAGAACTAGCTTCAAATTAGCAAAAAGTTTGATAAAATTTCATATAATCTTATTATATTGGATACGTTGGAAACTACATACATATGATAATGTTAATTATATCATAATTATAAAATATGAAAAGTATGAGAAAGAAATGCAAATTTCGATTTAATTTTTTCTCGCTACTTAACACTTTCGTTCTTTAGTGTAACGCAGTTCGAAGATGTACGATTTAATTATAATTTGTCCGAGATAAAGCTGGATAATTAATGGGGGAATTAGTCGATGTTTACTCTCTGGAAGATACGTAGACTGGAGAACAATCGGATACCAACATCGAACATGCATCGTATGGATTCTACTTTAACGGTTAAACAGGAATCACGAGTATGACATCACCAACAGGTTCGTTCTGTTTCGTCACTATGGACTCGTTATCCCGCATTCTTCTATTTATATATACATATACTCGTTCGAATAATTCTTAAACGATTTCAAGATACGAGATTGCTCGCGCTATTATTAATATTCTTTTATAATCATTCCTTGACACACACATATACGTATGTTTATGGTTTACGATTCGCGATTATTAATTAACATGTAACGAGAAAAGTGTGATTATGTGGCATCCATACATCGAATTACGAAAAGCTAAAAGTTAGATTCGATCGAAACGTTGATCGTACCTTGTGTTTTCGATATAATATCAAATATCGGTTAATGAGAACCGATAATGTGACAAACTAATAAATATTAAATTAATAATAAGCAAACAAGTTTACGATATCTCCTAAACGCAACTTCTCTCGTTAAAGTAATTAGTCGTTCGATCGTTCCATCGAAGGAAAGCTACGATCAATCGACTCTCTCTTTCCAATCGATTAAAAGATTGTTCTCCTCGCGTTCTCACGCGCTCGTTAAATTCTCTGATAAAACGAAAACTTTGGTTAAACGTTTCAAACTGATTACTTTACTCGTAAATTAGTCTAGTATACACGGTAGTAAGTAGAAAAATTATATCTATCAAAGGAATAACTGGATATCGCGCAGAATTTTACGCTATTTACCAAGAGTCGAATCATTATGTTACACGTATATACGTGTAAAAGCGGTATCGGTTGCGTTTTTCGTACTACGTTATTACCATAAATAAGGATTCTTAAGGTAGACGCGGACACCAGGGACTGCGGCACCGTGGGCGAAAGAAAAAAAAAAAATCATGCGTAAAAAATCATACACGTAATAACATATAATTATATTTATAAGTGATGAATGCTACGCCTATGAAAATTTTGAACGAAATTTTTCAGCTAAATCTTCATTTATGTTATACGACGGTTTTCAACAAATTCAAAGATGTATATTCAGCTTCGATTCTAACGTTTTGAAATAAACGGCTACCTATGCTCGAACGTTGTTAGAATTGCTTAAACGAGATAGAGAAGATAGAGGAGATAGAGAATGTGAATATCCTCGGTCGATTCGTGGCTAAACGAAAAGAAATCCTTGTCATAAAACCTTATTTTAGTTATTATTATGTTTTAAGTTATTAGAAACTTATAAAACCTTTCTTATATCACGATACATTTGGTTAAAATAAACAAGTACTTTACCAAAGAATTACAACGCTAAAATAAAGCTTGATGTTTTACTTTATTTATCGATGACATCGTCGCTGTAAGAGCTAACAAGCTAAATCTATTTCCTATAATTTGCATAAAGCTAGTAAACAATTACGACGCTCTTAAACGTATTTGAACGCGTTTAAATAACGCATTCGCTTAATAATTAATGCTTATAGTAGATACCTTACAACGACGCTAGAATTTGCCCGTCCCTGTGCGTAGGAGTAGTTGGACTTGCGCGAACCTACCGACCAGACGAACAACTCTCGCGCGTAATTTCGACAAAATAATTTGTACCACTTTTCAGCCACTATGGGCTGTTTGAACGCTCACTATATTTCTAGTTCCTTTTATGAAATACGTAAAACGAAGCCAATCGTCGGACAACAATTTTGTAAGAAAAGTTTCTTACCGATTTATATTTATACGATTCACTCGGTCGAGAAACCGAACGACAAGACACTAAAATTAAAAGTATTACAAGTAAACTGCGCATGTTTATGTTTATACGGACGCACATTGCTAACGTATCGAATGTACGTAGAGCGAGATGTTTGTTTCGCCTTTGAGTTTCAACCTACCGTCTATTATACCGATTCGCGTATTACATTTCCATATCTCGTATATCTTATTTGCATATTTTCATACATTTCGTATATAAAATAGTTAAATGCCAAGAAATATATTTAATAGAATAGGAGAAGCATTCGTATTACTTCGTTGACGTAGAATCAGCGATCAGCGAAGGAAAAGTGGTGTCGGTGAATCGAAGAAAAAGGTTTCACAGCGTCCCGTATTCGCTACTTTGAAATTGACGCGGTAAGCGAATCGAGCATCTGACTCGAGGAAGCTTGGTGCGCATGCGCGTACGCTAGTCCTGCGCTGCGATACGCACTCGCGAGCGAAACGCAAAGTGGATCGAGTCAGTACTGGACAGGCTACCACTGTGCGGTGTCACGTGTGCCGTCTCGAGAGAATTACTCGACGATCGATTCGTCCGACGCGCGAAATTTCCCGACGAAACGAAAAACGAACAACCGAACGGTGAAACGGTGAAACGGTCACATTTTATTACAAATATCGGATTACCCTTTCTCGCGAGGTAAGTTTTACAAGTATGTATTCGGACAGAGTTCAAATCCAGACACGTTTCAAGCTGTGACACTCGCGTTTGACACTTTTCCCACTTTTGATACGTTCGAAGAAGATCGAAGCGTAACGTACAGAATTACACTCGTATCCGTGCATAATGCGTGTATATATATACACATATATCGTATATGTATCAATTAGGTACGAAGATAGTCGTACTCTTTGTACTCGCAAAGTGAGTACCGCCTTACGGTAATAACGTTTGCATACAATAACGAACGCGTTGCGTTCGCTTCGCGCTGAATTATTCAATCTATCTCTATATTTCATACTTTGTCGGCGCGTTATCGGTCTGTGCGTTATTAAATGCGCCATCGAAGCTCGATACGACTTTTTGAAAAGAATCATTAGAGGTTACGCTGGGTAAATGAATCTATAGATTCGATGAATTTATCCTTTTAAGGAAGTTATAATTTTAAGGGGGAAAAAAAAAAGAAAAGAAATCTTTCCCCGTTTTGTTAGGATATATAAAGGACGTTCCTACGATCTTGGTAGAACCAGAGCGATTCGTTCAAGCATAGAAAGTGTGAAATAATTAAGCTTTACTTTTACGAACACCGTTCACGACGTTAAACGACGGTTACGCGTCTACGTAGAAAACGACGTGAATGTAGAAAATGGAGATACAAGGACGATCCGCTTGTCCGACTACGCATCCCTGTGCGATCACGTTGGCACTGCGCCGCCTTTCGACGTATATTTCTGATTCACGATCAACGGACTCGCGACCGATCGGCAAGAAGCCGATCTTAAATCTTAAACACGACGTTGAAGAGCACGGCGGCCAAGGAAACGTATACCATGAGTCACGGTTGCAAAATAGACGCGACGCATCACTGACGTGCGAAATTCGCGGCATTCCCTTTTGCGTTTGGCCGCGTTTAAAGGGGACGAATGAAATTCAAACGGACGTTCTTGCCCACCTCGACCACATCTGCCCACGAGTAAACGTGAAACGCGTTAACCATCGACGTGCACGCGAGGCATAACGACGGTCACTGTTCGAGTTCAAGCCTCTCAAAGGCCCCGAGAGTTTTTCCACGCGACAAGATTAATCGCTGCGCACCATCCCCGCGATATTGGCCGCTGCATTTCCGTTAATTATGTCAACGTAAATATTACGACGGGCGGTGCGTCGAATACACGTACGCGTGCCGATACATTTATCGACGATAGATTTACTTCAGATGCTTTTAAAAGTCAAATAAAATAAAAATCGTACCGGTTAACTTCTCGAGGATCACCGACGTACGCATGCATACCGTGTACGTTTAGTTTCTATTCGATCGAAGCACGATCGAAGCGTACAACCTCGCGAACAAAGGGTTTCGAGCGTGGAAAATCCTTTTGCAAATAGCTTCGCAAATATTTCATTCAACGATCATCGACCGTATGTACATGTCCGTTCTTCTTCCCGGGCAAATACAAAATTCTGATCGTTTTAGGCTTAACAGAATCCTTCAAAGATGAAAGATACTTGATAAATGGCTATCGGCTTTTCTTAATCGTAAATCACGAGTATCTTCCTACTCTTTAACGGGTCTACAAGATCGACGTGTAATTTTCGAAATATTTACGAGCATAACGATGCTAGAAATACCGTGAGAAAGATCTTGGCGAGTCTCGTGCCAAAGTCCAAGATTCGAGAAAGGCAATAATTACCGAATCGACCTGAGAGACGAAAATATCTCGTTATCGTATCAACGAATACATCGAGTATTACCGAAATTACTTTATTTTAAGAAAGTGTACAATTTGATCGTGAAAACGTAGAATCCTCTTTGCGCGCCTAATACGTGGACGATATTTAGCGCAGCAGCTACTTTGCTACTTTGCAGGCTGACTCCGAGATAACATCATCCAACGCTACAACTAGCTTATTCGTTTAAACGAGTTTCGGATATTTCTTTCTGTTCGGATAATTATTACTGTTGTCGTTAAAAACGTGTAAGCTGTTTCGACGATGTTTTCGCGATCGATACCGACCGCGTCATTCAGATACAAACGTAACTTTATCGCCAAAGTAATAATTCTGGCGAGGCGGAGATTTCAAGATCGCTTTCACTTTCGTAGCCAGTATCCGGCTCGAACAGCGCTATCCGTATTAACGCGTCAAAGCTAATCCGATCTTCCAACGGTCGCCGATCGATATTAGGATTTTGTAACGACGTTTTTCCGATTAGAAGCTGTCGCCGTTATCGTTCGCCTCGGAATTTTAAGGTTCGATTCGATACTTGATATTTCACGGGAAATTGTTAATTATAGGCATGTTCGCGATCAGGCTACGTTTACTACGCGTTCTTCGCGGCGCACGTAACCCAGTAAGCAGATGATCGTTCACGGTGGATGGGCGGAAGGTCGACTCCCACTTTTCGTCTTCGTGGATCTTTCATCCATGTAAGGTGTGTTTCAAGGACCGACCGTTCAGCGCGCGCATACGCTTTCATATTCGTTAATAACGATATTCACGTTGAGTTGACTCGACCGATGTTTTCATTTTTCGTTGACCGTTGCCGTAAACTCGCTCCCAAACCTTGGGAAAATCGGCGTATTATTTTCTCGAGAATAAAATCGATCGATCGATCGGCTTTTTTTCCATGGGTCTTTTACGTCTCTACTAGACCGAGAAACTGCAAGAAACTGCCCTCATTCGCACAGATAACACACGTTTCAAAAAACGTGGTACCCGTTGCATCTTTCGTAGCATTCAACGGTAAAAACTTGGTCGAATGGAACGGTGATCGGGAATGCTTGAACGCGGCGAATTTTAAAAGGATGGAAAGATTCTCGTCGTGTTGCTCGCACTGTCGTACGATCGATATCCGCTCGACGAACCGTTTTACGTAAACGAAACGGTGGACAGACGCGAGCAAAAACGATAATTAACCTGTTCTTCTTTGTGTCGATGGATGCGAGGTCGAGCTGCATTCAGACGTCGCGATATTAATGTTCCATCGATAAGTTGCTTTTTACATAACCGCTGAAAATCGCATTGTCACGGAGTGCACGTTTCCACCAGGCAGACATCTTTCGTTGTTCCTCCACTTTGATACATTTCACGAGCTAATCTGTCATTTCCCGTAATTTCCTGTAATCATTTCGTAAATAGTACCCTACCGTCTCGTTAAACGCGAATATGAACGCGAATAAACAGACGACGAGTAAATTCAAGAATCGATCGAAGAACAATTACGAGTACGACCCACCGTTTCTTTCACACTTTTTATCCTCGTAACGAGTATAAAATTTTCCACCAACTTTCCTTTACGAATCTCCACCGATCAGGTATACAGTAGTGGTATCGATAGAATCACGTTACCATGCTTTCTATATTTACTTTTTACCACAACCTTTGCATTTACGATTCATCGTTCCACGTAGAATTAAATCACCTGCCCCGTTCTACTATTCACCCGCTGCACATTCAATTATTATTATTTATTCTCGTGTTCGACGACTAATGCGCGACATCGAAGAGCGCGGTATTTCCACGAAGAAACGTTTAATAGCGTGCAACGTAATTACAAGTTACGCGGAAATTGTATAATGCGTATATGCGTACTAATAGCGTAAGACGGGATATAATAATGTAAAACGCGACATAGAATAAAATTTGTTTTCCAGCGGACGCGTAAAGAGTGGACGCGCTGGTACTTGTAGCGGCGATAATATATCTAGTATATGTTTAACCTGTCTGGTAGGAGCGTTGACTATGGTCGACGGACAAATCGATAAATATTCGCGGTCGCACCGAACAGGTTGACAACAACCGAACGGTTAGAAAACAACGAACGGACGATACGACGACGAATGCGGTAAAGTACGGTGGACAAGCAAAAACCGGTACGAACGCGCATCGGTTTATAGTTTATAAAAGTAAACATCCCGCCACCAGGCAACCAGTGGGCCGAAAATAAACGTAGATTCGCCAATTTGTTTTTCCTGTAGTCGCCGCGTTGCTTGCTGAGAAAAGTAGCGTCGACGGATTTTCGATTCGATAGGTCGCAGACGGATGCGATTACCTCGGATTTATCGATGGGGAAAAATATAACGTCCACCGAAACTAGCCGGATCGTGCATAAATTTC
Source organism: Bombus pascuorum (assembly GCF_905332965.1). Lineage (NCBI taxonomy): Eukaryota > Metazoa > Arthropoda > Insecta > Hymenoptera > Apidae > Bombus > Bombus pascuorum. Next base: position 188,235 of record NC_083488.1, on the reverse strand, counting down.
CGAGTCAACTTTTTACGATATTTTTATATTCCACGTCGTTCGTATTCCGCAACGTTGTATTGAAAATATAATGCGATGATCACGCGTTCATTTAACGATACAAGTGCGGATGACCGCGATCAAAGAACGTCTTTATCGCGTCGTCTTAACAGTTGCGCGAGTGAAAATAGAGGAAGACACGTTCGTTTGTTCGTCTTCCTTTAAATTGTTCGAATTAGCCGACGTTACGACGAGAAATCTTTCGAATCTAAAAGGAGGACGTTAAAAGATTAGATACCTAAATTCGTACGACAGAAAGGCGGACAAATAATTTAGAATTCGTTCCAAGTAGAAACTTTTAATTTCTACTGAAATTGGATGTATTTTTTCAATGTATCGGTATATTATTTACCTCCCGTCAGAAGAAAAATTTACCCAAGGATTATATCACGTAGCTCTTAATCCTCCGCGTAACGCTCCGCCCGAATTTTCACGTTTCAGTGCTACACTACTTTCGTTTCAGCGAGCAACCAGGCTTTTTAACGTTTCGAGAAAACCTGTACGCTTTGAATATGCGAGTATCGATACACGTCGATAAGTATTTTTCCATTTTATCTCGAAATTTAAAAAATTGTACAATCTTATCGATTTTACGAGTGGAAATCATTTTGGCTCGTGCCAAGGCACGCAACGGCATTCGGATTTTTTTTAAAGAGAAAAAGAAAAAAAAAACTGTAACAGAGTTTGGAATAAACTTTGATTTTCTGATAATCGAACGTCGTTCCGAAACGTAGGATATCAGCATGGAAAATAGGTTGCGACTAAATAAAGATCTGTCAGCATCGAGGACCGACCAAAGAATTCACACAGCGGTTCTCGTGGCTACGCATTTGTAAAAGTTGCTAGGTTATATTTACGGGTAAGAGTTAAACAAAGAACTGGCTGAATCAGATACAAAAGAAAAGAGGAAAAATAGAATGAAACTCTGAGCGCCAGTTGGCTGGACTATAGCCGCTCACGTGATGTCAAACGTCGCTGTTAAATTTACGCTAGCCAAACTCTGTTTCCTCTCCGACTTTTTCCAACCGAAAAATTCACAAATCGAAAGGACGTTGTTTAAAGATATTCCTTTCTATTTCTATTCCTACCATATGTAATTTCTCGCAAGATCAACGATAGAATTAAACCTTTTTTACATCGATCAAACCAACAAAATCTAATTATAATAATTTTAAATACGTTTTACGTGTATTTTTGTTAATTTCATCAAGATTTCGGTAACTTGTTACGGTGTACGGTAATCGTTCGATAATTCGGTCTTTGTTTCGCAAATTTTTGATTTGTCCCAACGTTATTTTATATCTGTCAGCTTTTACATCAGAATTTTTCCATTACGGTAAAATTATAAATTACGTGTGTATATACGTAGCGAGATAGCCTCCACTTTCTCATTCAACTTCTTCTCTTCGCTCGAAAAGCGAAATTACGTGAGAAATAGAAAACCGAAGAAAATGAAACTCGTTGGATGGGAAGAGAGCGTTTGTTTGATCTTTTGCTAATTCTAAAAATATTCCTTCTATTATTATTATTCGAACAATTTCTCAAGCAAGAAACAGCCAAATATTTCATCACTTTGCGCGTCTTTCTTTACCGTTCACGTAAAACAGACAGAACATTTTCCGTCGTCGATGGATCGATCGGTTACCTTTCGATCGTGGTGTCTGTCCGCTATTACGTTAGCACCCGATCGTTTCATCGACGCGAGTAACCGCATTCTGGCGAAGGCCATCGAACGTCGACAAGAACACCGACAAGAACGAACATCGAGCGAACTCGATGCGAGCGAATCATCGACGAAAATGTTGTCACTTGCCTTCGAGACTGCGATCGATGCAGCCAAGTTAAAATTAGGCCAGAAAGATCAGATTATGCGAAGTTGGGTCGTACAAAGAAACAGCATAGAGCCATTGTTAAGCGATTATCGTCGTTCAAGGCTAAGCTAGAAATTTCGAACGATGAATCTTTACGCAGACGGCGTACAACAGCTTCCAACATTTTCCATTTCCAAAAACGAAAACTTTTACGTACATATATTGTACGTATAAACGTATATTGTAAAAGATTTCCAAACCAAGTTTTTAGACAAACAGCAATGAATATACGGTACACACGGCTATACAGGTAATATCTGGCGCTCGGAACTACTCGCTCATCTACGAAAAAGAACTAACAGCATCGAAATATATCATTTTAAAGATATTCATCGACGTTTTAATCTATTTGCCGTTATAATTTGTTCCTATTTTTATTGTAGAGATCGACAGATACATAACGTATTAGCAACACTAAGAATACAAGAAAAGTTGAACGTTGGCAAAGTTTGTTTTTTCTTTGAGATATCGAAACTACTCGAGACCAGTGGAAATATGTACCTCTATGCTCCGTTTTAATCGTCAAGTAGGGTATTTCTCGGTTCATCTTCGATCGCGATCACCTATTTCTCTTACTACTTCGTTCCGAACGATACGCGTTGTAAAAACGCCTTAATAACGATACGAACGTTCTCAACAACGATAAAAGTTGACGCAACCAGCAACGACGATTTAATCTGGTTTTGTACTTGGCATTTATAAAGTCGAGTCTGTAACGGCGAAATCGTTAAAATCGTGCAGCCATCTGTACACCCAGCTGTATAACTACACGTGTTTTATATTCGCTTAAATAAAGCATGCCCTTATTTATCGTTTATCGTTTCACGCGAAATACCACGTTTCTCAAAATCATAAAATCATTTTATTCGCAATGTCGCAAATACGAATACGATATTCGGATATAACCATACCGATTTTTTAATATTTAACGATTTAAACAAACGTTACGTTCGTTTCACCGATTACATAATTAATCGGGGATAGCTTGCTTCGCGAGTTACGATGCTCGTATTCAAATTAGACATAGTTAATCGAGTTAATCGTATTTAGGTCGTATCGCGAAAATGCCGCAGAGTAGAAAGAATAAATTTTTCATTCGCGTGATTGGTCGAAACACGATATACCATATACGATACTATATGCTTTTCCACGGTTCAATATTAAATCGGCTTCTTTTATCCAAAATCCAAACGCATAATTGCTTCCACGCTGAACTTGTACATTACAGTACAGCACGATAACGTGCATGTAGTTATATAATTTTCAGCGAAACTACGAGAATAAGAATTTTCGATTATACGCGTGGATTTATTTTGGAACCGATTACTCGAATTACATCGAAACGAAAGACCGTTATTTAAATTTTACAGAAATTTAGAGATTTAAAAACGAGAAGGAGAGAGCATATCGTTAACGAGATAAAGATAAATACTACTTTGGATAAAGATAAATGCTACATATCACGGAAGAATTAAAAATCCATTGCGATAAGCTGGATCGTTAGAGGCTAATAAGAACGAATGGCCTATGACGTGACAATGAAAAAAATCTGCGAGTTTAATCACGGGCTAGCCTAAGCGAAAAATGTTTTATCCGTTAGACTGGTCAGAGGGATACAAATTCTAGAAACTGTCGAGGTTCGCGTTTCAAGGTTTCAGCGGGGATCGTACGAGCGTGTCTCTCCTCTACGGACAATTCTCGGAAGAACTCCTTGGCCCCTTTGCCTCGTTCGCATTGATGTCTCCGCCGGAATAAAACGACCCACCGTTTGGCGCTTCCCGTGGAAATACTTTTGCCGCTTGCTACGGCGTCCCAGACGTGGTTTAAATAGAACCGTTTCATTTAAACGGAACAATTTAACGTTTCCAGTACTTTTCCGATCGAATTGCGAATAAAAACGAGGCAAACGTGTTGTTGTAATATATTTTTCTAAGCGCTCTGTAAGCTGCAAAATTATAAAGAAAAAATTGAAGTCAGAGTACAGTAAGAGCAAGAGCAAGAGTAAAAGTCTAGCAACTCTCTAAGATCTTGCATTACAAACGATAATATTGATAACATCTACCTTTATTCGTACTTGTATAACGTTCGTTAAGATAATTCACGCAGAATTCATACAGAATTCGTACAGATGCGCATCTCAATCTGCGTTCAATATATTATTCTTATGATTCTGTGATCGAGTATCTGTCTTACATAATATCGCGAACTCTGACGTTTGCTTTCTCGTACGACGATTAGTATTTACTCTAGCATAAGCGAAAATTACAAACTTTTATAGAAGATGTTTCTTATAAGAGAGGATTCGGGAAGCATTCGCGCATTATCGCGTAATCGCGATTAAGATACGATTATGAATCCGACGAAATCTTTCGACAATTATCGATGATAGAAATTCATTTTTCTTTTGATCTTGCCGTAAGGAGAACACGGAGCCAGAAACAATGCGCTAAAATTAGAAACAGGTTTATCAACGACAAATATATTTATCATTTAATCGATTGATATCTATGCGCAACATGAAGCGCAAAAGGGTTAATCGTCTTGCTGAAACTCAAATACGATCATACGATAAGGTATACCTTAAAAACGTAATATCGATAAGCAACAACTATTTATACGCGTTATTAAAATCTCAAGTTTGCCTTTCATCGCGCGAACGATTCCCATAAATCGATCCACAGAACGATCGTATTGCTCGTCCAATCGAAACTAAGTATCACGGATCAACCCACACTACGATCGTTATACCTCTTTTAATAGCGTGTTACAAAACTAGTTTTCGAAACTCCGTGCTCGACAGGCGTACACGTAAGTACGCGTACGACCGAGTACGAGCATCGGAACGGTATAAGAACGGTCGAAACGGAAATAAATCTTCGTTTGCAGGTTTGTATCGCGAACGCCGGCCATTACACGCGCCCACTTAATTCAAAATGCCACCGCTCTAACCTAGCTCGCAGCTGGATTTAACGTTAAACCGGCTTCAGGTGTTCACCGCGAAAGTTCCAGCGCCTCCACCGATCCAGTTCTCCATCTATTCGAATCTCCCATATTTATAAGCGTTCAGCCTCTATAAATAGAAGTACTGCGGCGCTGGACGCGCGGAGGAGTACCAATAACAGGATTTCAGCGTCCGTTTCAGCGATCCCGGCTATCAGAAGGAAACGGATCTTCGCGATAGCAGACCAAACCCTCTTTCTATCTCGATCATCGTCGACGATATCTAGTCCAACTTTCAACCAGTTTCAACGTCCAGTCCCACTTTCTTACTTTTCCTCGCCTATAAAGTCACCAACTGTACACGGTTTTAGGTTGCACAAGGTAATTGACGGTAGAAGCGACAGATCGAACAAATCCTATGCCTTGTATTACCTTTCTGGCAAAGTACACCGATCTACTTGTCGCATAATTAAACGCCTATTGAATTTATCGTAATCCGATTTCGAACAGGTCGCAGCTCCTGGTTCTCGCGAAACATCACCGGTCAATTGTCAACGTGTCGCATACAGCTTACGTAAGCCTCCAAGCTTCCGGGCTGAACGAGATTTTATCAGGGCTGCACTTATTTTCGTATCGCGTCACGTACCGTTTAATTGACGCAACGATCCTCGTTGGAAATAGTAATCTCGCGGATGATCGTTCGCCTCTCCGTTCGTAGAAACGTCCGTTTCTTCGAATATATATACTACGAAGAAATATACTACTGTCACATTCTTTGTCAATTAATTAAAGGTCAAAGAAAACAAATTAAATACCGTTTGTATACCAAAGAGACGTTTAGGTATTGAACAATTTATAACAGCCGCTTTTATGTATTCGTTTGCACCATCATATATAACTAAACCGCATTTTACACGTGTTACGATCAGCGATATTAGAAGCACGCCAACGGCCAACGAGAACAGCGATTCGTCTTATAATTACAAAAATGAAACGTCATTCGATTGGAATTACCAAGATATTCTTGTTCTCGCCGATCGAGACGTCCTTTCGATAATCGTCGATCGTGACACGCGAGAGGCTATTTCAAATCAAAGTCGTACAACGTCGAGATGTACGATCGTAATAATCAGATTTCGTCGGAATATTTTGTCTTTTTAGCGAGATACCAAGCGGACTCGCTGTACGGTTTTAAACGTAACATTTGACCTTGTAATTCAAAATAGCATCGAACGCAAAATAAAAAAACTATCGAGGTCGAGTAATTTAAGCGATTCGTCCATCGATACGTTCACCGTCTTATCGTTCTAACTTTTCGTACCGACTGCTATCGTAATTATAGTATAACTATATTATTAGACGGGAACCCATTGTGATTTTACCGTACGAAAGATCAAGTTCCACCGGATTTCAAATAACTTGATCCACTTTGTCGAAACGATACGTTCGTAGAATTAAACAAAAATGAATAAAAACAATAAAATAGATGATAAAATCACTATCGCTTCGATCACATGCTAATAGCGTAGCGCCAGTGGTAGAGACATTGGGGAATTTCGCAACCACTTGACTTTGTACATCGGAGCGACAATCAGCGCTCGTAATGCACGCGATTTACGATCGCCTTCGATATAATTTTCTCTTTAGCCTGTAATATTTTTAACTTCGCCGTAATTCTCGCTTCCTCCTTTCGTTCTTCTTCTTCTCCTTTTCTTTCCTCTTTCCTCTTTCTTCTTTCTTCTTTTTTTCATTCTTGTTTACATCGTTGTTCAGATCTCGTGAGGCAGGGAACTTGAGAAGAACGCAATGTCAGCTGCAGTGAGGGAGAGAACAACAACGCACACCAGCAGAAAGATAGTGAGTCATGGTAGTCCTATATCGGGCCAGAGTCAGTCGACAACCATGGCCAACAGCCTCGAAAACAACTTAGGTAAACCTTTAAACGTAATCCTATCCTTGAATCGTTCTTTTTCGACCTGCTCTTTACGCGTCTCTCTCGTCGTTTCGTGAATTTCAATAATTTTATATCGCACAGCTGCAAGACTGCTTGGATCGCAAAAAAGCATTCTTTCTATTAGCGTAAGAAAAACTGATTTTTTTTATTTTTTTTTTTGTATCACTTTGTTTTTAATTTTTAAATTAATTAATAACTTTTAGAAAACAAATACAAACGATTATTAGCGAATGCACATTACTACTATTTATTACGCATCCAATACCTGCTTCTTAATCGACGATATTCCATCGACGAAATCCCATTATTTTTAATTTAAACGATAATAATATGTTTGTCAATGTCCCTCGCGTATATTACTATTCTCACCTTAAATTCGTTTTAACACTTTCTTCAGAAAGAGTTGACCAGGACTGTCTTTTCGCGCATCTTCGCTTATCTATGATGGCAACACGATGATGGTAACAAACCATTCTCCAACGGTCTTTGTACATTGGTTTCAGCCCGAAATCACGTATTTCTCTAACTAATTTAATTAATTAAGTTCATCAAGTACATCGCTATTTTATAACTAAATTTCGTTTGATCATAATACGCACACACGCACTCTCTCTCTCTCTCTCTCTCTCTCTCTCTCTGGTCTGATCGCAATATAATCACATTATAAACTGTGTATCTTAATGTCGGATAATTTTTTAACGATTCTACAACTTGCACTACTGGAATGATATCAACGGCAAAAATAGCTTTGCTCGTTCAGAACGATAAACATCTATTTGCGTCGGAAAGCTCCATTCATCCAACCATGAATAGAATTTGTCACGATTGAATATATCAGAATCACGTGATATGCTATAATACTTTCACTTATGATAAGATATACGTCATACGCACAAAAATTCTACGTTACTTCGTATTATCAAAATTAGGTTAACCGTAATTGTTCGATCGCGTGTTCGTTTACAACGATAAACATTCGTTATTCCAAATACAAAAGCGGCGGAATACACGTTTCATGGTTTCAGACGCTCTTCTCGAGGACTTGCAAACAAGCGTCTCGAGAAGTGCCACCCCGAGCCGAGGCGGCAGGACGCTTTCGCCTCAAGTAGAGTATCGCGTAGCTGCAAATCCTACCAAGGTGGTTTCCGAAGGCAGGTGAGTGAACCTAAGAAACGTTCAAATTCACGGAATATAGCTTCCCTCTTCTCGATTAAAAGTTCCACTTATCGTCCTTAGAGCCATCTCACCCACTAGAACCATGACCACCACCACTGAAAAATATGTAAGCACCGGGCCGAGTGGTGCGCCGAGCGGTATACCTGATTTGAACTTCATCGATTCAGAATTGCAAAATGTAAGTTACATATACATGTTCATATATATACTTATTCGTCTCAGCTTTATTAATTTTTGTACGCATATATTTGTATCGAAAATAAAAATATTTCCATCTTAACAAACATTTCTTTTCATTAACTCGGATATTTTAATGATCCGTGAACCGTATCTCTGCTTGTTGCTCCGTTAGCTAATAACGTGCGATAGTAACGACAAATTACTAGATAAAATCCTTCGAAGTAACGCGTTCGTCGGATAATCCAATTACCTTTATACGAGAGAAGAAGATCGTTCGTTTCCAACTATTTTAGAAATGTCGATACTTTGAATAAACTTTCGCTCGTTAACGAGTTTCTCCGTCAAAAAGGAAAACAGAACTTACGAATAAAAAACAAACGATAAAAGAGATGTCGCAACGTGCAGTTCCAATCGCATTACGCAACACTTTGAACATTCGAATTTTTGCTAAATCAACATTTATTATGCAATTATCGATGCAATTATGCGTGTGTGTGTGTGTGTGTGTGTGTGTGTTACGAAATTACCAAGACGCTTCGTGTGCATAATGTTGCTATGAATGAAAAGAAGGAGATTACTTGACGTTGACGTTGAATTATATATCACGATATAATAATATATCTCAATATGCAGGCGGTTCGTCGCATGCAAGTTAAATCGCGTATAACCAAAGTTTAAATCAACCCACGTCGTTTCGTTTGCTTTTACTCGAAAGAAGCAAGGTTTCGTGAACGCGTGTTTTACGCGACACAGACAGACAACCACTTTGAAAATGCGTAGACGAATGTGCGTAACTATCGTAGTTTTTGATTTTTCTGCTTTTTCACATTCTTTTGTTAAAACTTGCCGATTCCAATTACACATACGTATATCAAAGAGATCGCGTCGGTCGAAATTTGCCTCGGGATACGTCGTTTGCATGGATCTATGTGTACGTACATCGCTTGGTATAGAGGCTTATAACGTATCAAAACGATCGTAGCAAATAGCGAGATCAGTCTTATACATGAAAGAACCGTAATCTCAATCTCTTTACGATCGCTACAAAATTTCACTTGACATTCGACTACGATAAATCGGCCAAGCATACGATTCTACTTTGAGTACACTCCGAAACTGCTTAGAGTTAGATCACACCTTATGTTTCAAACTTAATATCAAACGAACGAATCATTGTACAAATTTTGTTTTCATACTGGTTCGTGAAATTATTTCTTTTAAATAACAATTTCTTCTTCGATATTACCACTTAATCGCGCGTTATTTCCGTTTACGCGATTTACGCGAACGTTTACAAGCTATTGCAAATAATCGATCGATTTTCTGATCGAGCTTCCCGGGTCGAGTCGGGAGTTGTTTTCTTCGTCTTCGAAGTATTCGGGTCAGGATCCGGAAAATTCCTCGACGCGTAAATATATACGGCTATCCTTCGTTTTAGGATCCGATTGTCGATTCGGGAATGTCATTTTTTTCTGTCAGCTTGTAGTCGAAACCGTCGCGAAACTCGGTTACCCGCACACCCCTGGTTTTAACGACAATTGCTTCTTCTTTCCCTCTATAAGAATATACGAAGATTGACAATTGGTCGATCGAACAAAGCCAAATATTCCCTGAATTCCTGACAGTGTTTCTTCAGTTTGTACGATAAATTTCAGCGATTTTCAACGTGACATCGTTCTTTTAAATGTCTTCAAACCAATGTTGCCAATTTAAATTCGAATCTCGTTAAGTCGCTGAAAAACGACCGACGTACTAAATATCTCGTATTTTTGATCAATTATTCCTTTAATATTATCATTTTCGACGATATTTTTGCACGATAATTTTTATTTTCATACGATATGTGACTTTCTTTGAAGCTTGTACGAAACAACTTAGGTATGCGTATATACGTTAACACGACGACTTTAAATAATTCGTAAATTATTATTTACTGTACGAGAAAATGCTTGAAACGAAAGTTTCATGGTTTCCAGAGAAGCGTACGTACACTACCGTTACTTTGTTTTTCTCTTTTTTGTAATTATCCGGACATGACAGCCGACTCTGGTTTCTCGAAGCTTTTCAACGAAACTCCTAACATTTTTTCGTATTATACGCGATAATATAATCACCGAGATATTCTCGAATTAATCATTTTGGAAAGTGACATTTCGATTCTGTCTGAATCTTCGATCGAAACTAAAGAGATATTGAGACGCAAAAAACGAAATTCGAAAAACGAAGCAGAACTAATGAAGAGAGACGCGAAATATTTCATTCGTAACGTTATACTATAAAGAACGTTGCATCGCGAGAGATGCTTCATCCGTACGTACGAAAGGAGTCGAAGAAAAGGTCTTACTCTTGAAAGGTAATATAAAATTTAGAAAACCGATCGATCATCGATGCGATTACGCTGGCAAGAACGAACTTGTAAATTCCACTCAGCTCGCAATAGCCACTTGACCACACACGATAACATTTGTGACCAAGAAATAAGACGGTTCGTTTCTTACGGAATGCGGTATCATAAATCTGACATCTTACGAGATGCGTCGTACGTTAAAAGAGCATGAAAAAATGGAAAATTACTGTTACGCATACACGGGACTCTAGAGTAATTGCAGCGCTTCCTGGCTGGTCAGTTCGTAATCTAACGTACAATGAAAATGTAGATTGGTTACACGTGCAATTTATCGCGCGCATCTTACACGTTCGCCGGATGAACTTTCAGCCGTCGGGTCCTTAAGGTACGTACAAACACCTCCTATTCTCATTTGCATCGGAAATAACAGCTTCAACCGTGAGACGCGAAATCTATGACAATTTATTGGCGTACAATTTACACGTTCTGACTTACTTTTAATCGGACATTGACGTATACATATACAGGTGCATAGAACACGCGTGTTAATAAGAAATTTTGCATTTACAAGCGGTATACGAAACATACAAATGCACTATTATACATATATTATTATTAACCGTTGAACGTATTAATTATTAAGCGTTTGCCAGTGTTCTTAATTAAACGAATTAACGAAACGTGGATTTAAAAATGTGGATTTTTATCGAAATATAAATACGATGATATACAATAGATATACCTATTATTATTATTTCGACATATCGATTTAATTACGGTCATCTGTGTATCGACAGGGTAATAAAGAGAACGAGCCGGTGCTTTTTAAAGGGTTTATAGCAGTCATCGAGAGGAGCGAGAAATGTCTATCGACAAACGTCTATCGTTATCGTAAAGACAATCGTTTCCATTTACCTACGCGTAATCGTTCCATAGACGGGCCTGTTTTTCTCTTTTCTTTTTTTTTTTTTATCTCCCTGTAAATTACGCATATATTCACGCGTTACAAATCGGTAGTTGCAACGTTCTATCTTAAATAACTTAAATTTTGATTCATCTACTTATTTTTTTATTTGCTCAGCCAAATCACGTTTTCCCAATCAATATGGAGAAAAGGTATTCAACATATACGAACGATATTTAAAGTAAGATCGTGATTCTGTTTTAGGTGCAGCCTGGTCAAAGCAAAACGGTCGCTTATAAACAGGTGTCGTATCAATATAACAAAAGTCTGGATGGAAAACCAATTGGTAAGTTTGCGCTAAAACGTATATGCTTAACACGCCTACCATGCTTTTTTTATAGTTACCTTCAGACTCTATTCAACGAATTTTTCATACAAATAAATTACACGAAAGCATTTTGAAATTAGCGACGAATGTTCATAGCCGAAGTGTATTGTTTGTAGAAACGCGCGTAAATCTAGTAAAAATCTGGTAAAAGTTCGACGGAAGATCATATTCTTATATTATATGTTTTATTGGGTTGAAATAAAAAATTAATCGTTTGATTTTCTAACAAGATTTTAACGACTACGAAAGGGAAGAAACCGCGATATACGAGAGAGAATCGTAAGAGGAAATGAGATTTTGGTAAAAAGCACGACGTTTGCGACGGAACGTCCGATATACCGCTACGAACCCTCGGGCGTGTTCGCGAGGAATCGCGCGCAAGCGCTGCCGCGTTTTAAACGATCGCATAGAAGGAAGGGGAGAGCTGGTCACTCGTGTCGCTCCTTTTAAGGAGCGGAACGGCCTTGCAGGTATACGGTTAATTAACAATGAGAACGACAAAACGAGAGAAGTTGGTTCCTTGCCGCGAGATACTCGCCTAGCACCTCCTTTTCACCGATCCAACTCCATCTCTATCTGTTGTTAAATACCGCAACTCTAACCGGGAAAATTAAATGCCTTTGTAAACAGGGTTAAATGATAGTAAAATAAACGTAATACCGTTACGTTATATTGTTAATAACAGGTTATAACATACGAAGATTGTAATTTTGTTATTTATGTCTATTATGCCACGTTTTAAATAAGCAAACGAATAAGGAATATGCAGCATAATAAACCCAATAAGCAGAAGCGAATGCAAGATTGTATAATTTTTTATCATTTAGTATTAGTCGTCTGTATTGTCTGCATCGAATAAAGAGAAAGAAGGGAAAGAAAAAATAGAATAGATATCCGGCAGCAGCCCATAAGCTATGGGGTGGAAAAGGCTAATTTTTCGGATTTTTGTCCGTCCATTTGTTTGTCTGTTTATATTCGCATCGAGTAAGAACTACCTAAACTTGCCGAACGGACATTGACGGAGCTTACTCTGTGAAACAGCTTGGTGTCCATGAAAGAAAGCGGGGTATGTTTCATCTCGATCCGTTTGCGAAAAGTTTAGAAATATCCTTCGTATACCGTATACCGTATACCGTATACCGTAAATCGAGTATACAAAATTTATTGCTTATTATTATTATAACTTCGTCTATTTCTATATAGATAAGAGATAGGCCTTTTTCATACACGTTTTAAGCAAGTATACCAGCAAGGACGAACGTATAGCAAAGACGAAACATACGAGGTTAAAAACCGTCGACATAAATTATAGACGATCGGATAACCAACAACGGAGCAATCCGAGTCTGTGCACTAATTTTAAGGACGAATATCTATCTTCCATGAAACGTTGTTTTTTTTTACATTTATGCATTATGCATTATGCAAAAGAGAACATAGAGAACAAGTTGTAGATTTGCTGAAATCCCGAGGTTCCGGTAAGCCGTAATCATAGACGACACGACAACGCTATTATACGGAGAAGATTTCCGCGCTACCTGTCTCTCTATATGGAAGCGACGTTGCGATCAGAGCGCGCGTTCTTTGCGGTAACGCACGATACACAGGCGTAACCATATTAGGGTTGCGTATAACAGAAGATTGACCCGATTTCTCCCTTGTCCCTCTGCTGCACTTCGGACAGGGAGGAAATAAAAGGCCAAAGAGAAAATATGAAAACTCCGATTCGAGTCGACAAATCGGCGTCATTGAGAAGGCATTGGATGACAAAGATGTACGACATTGTCGTTGAGTTAGCGTGGAAACTTTAACGAAATTGTTCGAGTAATCTCGAATACTCGTTCGAATAATCGAAAGAGTAATGATAAGAGAAATTAAAAGATTATAATGCGAACGAGGCGAGAATTTTACAACTTTGATATTTTAGAATCGAACAATTTTCCAATCTACCAAGATAATCCTTCCTTTTCCTTTTCCTTTTTCGGATAAAGCTCCATTAAAAACCGCTCAAAACGAGTTTTTACATTAGAAAATCTTGATTTTTAAATTAAAGAATCAAAGACTCGAAAGATCAAGTCGCAAGTTTTACCACATTTGAAACGCGTAAAGCTAGAGACGAACTCGTTCTCGCTCGAAATCCGGATTTAGATATATCAAGGAATTAAACGGGACAAGTGATTCGATAAAGTGATTTTTGAATTGACAAATAAAACGAACGTGAAATTTAAAAGAGTGGCCAGAGCATATTAATATTTTATTTGCCGTTATACGTATATATTAAGTATATTCTACATGTATGTAGTAATATAATATTATTATCTATTTTGACATGAAAAGCAACAAGGTTATAGATTATTACCATTACGTAAAACGATGTAATATGAAGAAATCTGTTAAATTTCTTTTTCATATTACAGATTCGTGGGTAGCAGACAACGCATTAACCAACACCAGTACGGCTTTGATGTACGTACTATCTTGTTTGAAAGCGAGAGCAAAATAGCAAAATAGCAAAATTATTTAATATATATAATACCATTACTAATATACTGTGATAATTACTGCAATAATTGCTATAATAATGCCATGTACTTTCTAAATTATAATAGATTGTGTAATATAAGATATATTTTACAGCGATGATATCCGAGAAAGGAGTTACGAAGAAAGCACAATCCCCCGTGGCTTAGAACCGGTCAGCAAATCGGTCAACAGAGAACTAGTAAGTAGAGTTTGTCTTCTACGATATCTTAAATATAATAATGTAAATATAAATATAAAAAGTATAAAAGGCTATTCATATCGCAGGTGTATAACGACAGTTGTGTATCTCGTTCGAAGCAAACTTCGCCTTTACCAGCAGGTACTCAGAGGGATGTGAAATATATTCACGAGTCTTCCAGTAAGTATATCTAAACACAGGTACGCTCGAAGCTTTTCTAAACGTACGTGAATATCGTACAATATTATTGTAAATGCAGCATCGTCCGGCTGTTACCGAGAAAACTTATTTTTACGATTAAATAAATTCGTAGGCTATCAAACAGAACCAGCGCAAAACACGACGGTAACGACGACGGTGCACGCGAATGCCGCGCAAGAATATGGAAACGTCGAGTACGTACCAGTGCCATCGCCAACACCAGCGATACCGATCAATCTGGCACCGGGTCCGAACACCAAAGTAACCACTACCATTAAAACGTACACTTACGAGCTACCAGGACCGCCTGAAACCTATTTACCAGGTGGCAACGCGCCAGGCACCGTTGTGCTGCCAGGTGATCAAACTATCACGTACACGATACCGAAAGGAACTAGCTCCACGGACAAAACCATCGCTTATCAAACCGTGACCGAGAACGTTCCATCTAGAACACCAGCCAGATACAGCAGTCCGCCGCCTCCTGTAACAGACGTGACAAAGAAATCTACCACGATCCATCAAGAGTCAAAGTTCTATCACGAAGAACACCACGATAGTCCGGCCAACGTGCAACCAACCACCACGGTCTATCATCCTGGTTCACCACTCTTGGCAAATAAAACAACGATCACGCGAAACGAAAAATACTATCAGGTGGATGGAGGTTATCCAAACGGTCATACGGCTGGCGATCGACCACCGGATCATCCGACAACCACGGTGATCTATCAGAACCAACCACCGACTATAAACGAGACTCGCACAACGATAAATCGGATCGAGGAACATTATCCTAGTCGACCACCGTCCGGCGGACGACATCCGACGCCCGATAAACCGGCGACACCGGTCAATTATTATACATTACCAGCACAGTCGTCCACTTCCCCGCCGCAGTCTACCACGACGATATACAAATTTTCCAACACCACCACGTCCATACCTCCGAACAAGAATCCCGAAGATCACGAAGTTTTGTTACCTAAACCGTTCCCGACCGAGGCTGTTCAGCTTTATCCATCGAACAAGCCGGCTAACAACAACGTGCAAACTCCGCCCAAGAAGTTGGAGGATCTCATGGCATCGTTCTCCGACACGGAGGTAAGCAGCAAATATATCTCTGCTTTGATTTCTTCGAGTATTTCTAGTATCGAGTACGTAAGTGGCAAGCGTGTCTAGATGGGGAAGCCCGTACGGCCGTTTTGCGTGCCTCTTTATCCATGCAAATTATTCTACATTTTCACTTTACCTATGCAAAACCTTCATATCTATGTACGACGTTGTTTCACAACTGCACTCCGCATACTTATTCCGGTTAATCGTTTTATCAATGGAACGATATTACTCGACTTGGCTACTAACAAAAAGGTAGCACACTTATATTATACATACAAATATTTATATTTATCTCACCTAATTATTGCTATAACTCGCTAATTATTACTATAAGTTTGTCAAACTTTTCAATCTGCGTTCGTACGTACTTCATACATAAAATACATAAAATAATACTTTAGCGGCTAATATATACTTCGATGTACAAAGTACGAATCACTACTTGAATTCTATTGCGTATATTTACGAAAACACGATGCGTTTCTCCGTAAATATCGATACTCTGCAAATTAATATTTTAATATTTTATTCGATTCGATGAATCGTTCGTTTTTCACGCGATTTCTATCGTAAGAAACAAATTACGAATTAATTAGAAAAAGTTACTCGATTGCATACTATTAAATGGTAAAGAATGTCTGCTTTCTCTCTAGCGCGAGGTCCTAGAAGACATTGAAAAAAGGGAAAAGGAACAACAGAAGGAGTCCCCAACGGTGAAAAAGGAGGTTGACTTTGTACCCCATACACCGCCAAAAGTAAAAAGTAAAAATGTTGCTGGACCTCCAGTTTATTATCCTCCCGGAGCAGCAGAATTCACTAAGAAAGAAGAGGCTAGCGCGGCTATGTCACAGTCTGGTGGTGTAAGTACACTATACACTTTGCGAAAAGTATTCTAATCTTTTCCAAATTGTTTTCAAAAATAATATTTCTTACTCGTTCGTTTCAAAATATTTTCTAGCTATGAATTAATCGCGAGACAACGAGTGTAAAGAATCGTCCCTTACAGAATCCTTGCAATCGCGTATGCGTTACGTATAATAATAAGATTATCAGCACTTTTTTTATTATAGGGAGGATGGCAAAAGGCTAAGGCGAAATACGAATACGAAGCGTCTGGTAAAAGTAAATCGAAATCGAGTAGCGGCAAAGCTGTTGTTCCTGTTTGTTTGCCACTTTGTTGCGCCTTGCCATGTGTAATTATGTAAATTATATCGATATTAATATCAATATCAATATCAATATTAATACTTGATTAATCTTGATTAAGCGACTTATTAGTCGTGTTTTGAACGATCGCGCGTCAGAATCCATCAGTGTTCCGCCGCTTTCGCCACTTGCGCCACTTGCGCCACTTGCGCCACTTGCGTAGAATAAAATTTAGAGAACAACTTTAACGTAAGAAACGGTAAACGATTTTAAAAAGCTATAAAATGATTACGAATCGATTACGAAATAAAACGCAAGCAAATATTTTTCTGATTCTTTGTTTGTCATATATACGACGTATATATAACAATAAATAAATATACGATTAGAACTTGATTTAATTTTAATTCGAAGTAGCAATTGTAATTACAACAAATGTAAGGTCAAATATCGTCGTACCGTGATCGTAAGCTTTCTTAGTTACGCATAATCATACCGATGAATTATCGAGATTTTAAATCTCGCCGCATATTCTTCCCTTAATCTCTACCTCTACTTTCTCCGTGTAATAATTTTTCCGATCAAACGTTAAAGCAACGACATCTCGTTCAAATTTCTTCCTTTTCGTTCTTTTTCATTTTTACAATACTAACTACTTACATCGTTTTAACACGCATTATTACTTCGATTTTATAGAGAACGGTGAATTCTCATCCTGCTGGATACAGAATTAGTCACAAATGCATGTTCGTACTTCAGCGAATGAACTACACGTTAAAATATAATATATAAAAAGTATAAAATATAAAAAACCGTCTTACGAGCATCGTGTCTTACGTACCTCGGTTTCGGCGTCGATCAATGATCAAAGAAAATATTTAAAGCGTCCACCGCGTATCCCGACTGTCTCGTCGACACACGCACCACTTGACATCGAGTCCCGTACTCGCTCCAAAATACCAGATATATTCTTCTCGAATCCAAGTTTTTATCCTTTGCTCTCGCAAATTCTATACGGTCGTTCGCTTGCCATAGACTTTAGATGGTTCCGCAAGAATACGTAATTCAGATCGTCATGGACGATAAGGATGTTCTCTCACTGTTCAAAGTTTCCTTTGATCATCCACAACCCGAAAACGAAGGCACATACATTGTAGGGCATACACGTGGTTATAGGACGTTCTTTACTTATTTTAATACGTAGAATCACCCTTTGAAGTACGGACATGCATTTATAATTCACCCTGTGTATTACACTGGGTTTTGCTTAGTGTAACATCGTCCGCTGTATTCGTAAGAATAAAAACCTTATATGTTTTTTTTTTTTTTTTTTTCTTTCCTTACTACAAAAATACTCTTTTATACTCCTCACAAGTTCTACGTTTCGTCATATGCAGTACATTATATTTATAATTTTATACATTATATGTATAAAAATATATCATTATATAAACTACGTATTTTTCACTTTTATTAAAAATTTTATAAAATTTTATAAAATTCGAAATAGTTTCTTTCAATAATTATTTTCTCAGGAATCGAAGATATTCGATCGAACATTACGATAGAGAGACGTTTTGCAGATATATTCATTAGTATATATGCTTTTCTATCGTTGTATTATTAAAGCGATACTTTACGATTGTCTTTTCACTTTTATCACCATCTATTACGACGAACAGTTACATATTTATCCGCTTACAGAACGTTGTCTGTATATGGATTTAACAATATGGATTTAATATGGATGAAAATATGAATTTAAATGCAACAAATTTCAATAGGAACTTAGATAAAGTTGTTAAGACAAATAAAATATAAGACGATACATTTTTCTTCGTAGTTTAATATAATCTTAGTAGAGTAAATAAATATAAGTAAAAGTCATAACTATATCATTCTTTTATCGTGTTTAAAAAATTCTTGTAATAGAATAATACCGTGAATTATGGTGCTATAATAATTTTAGTAAACAAAGACATGTAAATGTTATGCGCTGTCATTAAATTTTTAGTTTGTGTATTATTAGAGTACATGGTTACAGATACGTTTAATATGTTACGAGTATGTAAAAATTGTGCCATGAGACGATATATAGATGTAAAATGTGTGTTAATAGTAGCTTCTATTTCAATAAAATGTCTACTCCGGCTACGAGATCATCTTTTATTCTTCTTCATCTTTCGTTCGATTTTGTTCGTATCGTCATAGGATACCATCATAATTGACAAACTTCAAATAGTTGGTGTATCATGATCAAAGATATGTATAATCAAAGATGCGTATAAGCATTTTCTAATAAAAATACACGGCATACACGGTGGCCACGCAGAATATCGTATCCTGAAAAAATGTTATTGTCTTTGTGCATTTATCTCTTTGCCGTTAAGTTTCTTTCGCTAATAATCGCTTTTTATAATAATCGCAAGAATTAAAAGCTATACACGTATATTAAATAATACATATCGTATCTTTGCAAGTAGGTTTATTTCAAAATTGATTTAGCAGTAACGATATCCAATATCGTAACTCGATTTGTAAACTGTTTAGTATCGCTTGTTCTCGATCAAATACAGTACCGATTATTAAAATAAATTAAGATACTAAAATTAACTGCGCGACTCTTACATTCAAGAAACTATCATACGCGTACGTATCTGCTTCTGCATCCCAAATACATCTTGTACCCATTTTCACCCCAGCACCATGCTGCTCACCCAAAACCACATTTACGATATATTTGTAACGTTTGAACTTTAGCTCTAGAAATAAGTACGTAACAAGTTATATATGATTATATATGATTATAATTTCTAATTATCTGATTAAACTTGGCGTATCGTTTACTCGACACCTAATTTATTTTAGAGAAGAGAATTTCACCTTTAACTTTCTCTCTAATTAAATCCGCTATATCTTTAGTCCATTGGGCTGCTTCCTGAGCATCGTAAGTTTTCGCAGAAAGCTGATCAAATAGCACATTATGTATAACTTCTTTAGCGTTTAACGGTTTAAACCTGTATCCAAATCATTTTTTTCACCATTTATATTATAATTATAGTCAAAAGCGAAACGCTTTATCAAACTATTCGACCTACTATATTGCTCGTTTCAACCATTCCTAATAATAATAATAATAATAATAATAATAAAAGTTATATTCCATACGTTATTTACAACTACAGTGGTACTAGACTGCTCTGTATATATATTCCTATATACAAATTATATACTTAAGGTATAAAATCATATCTTCGAAATGAAAAAAGTATTCCCCTTGATTGTAGTAACAACAACGATAACAACAACGACAACGACATATTAGAAATAATCGAACAAGATAAAGCTTAACGAACAAACGTCGTGTCGTTGAAAAAAAAATTCAATTAAAAACTCTCAAGCCAAAGGAATAGAGTTCAACTGTAAGAAATTTCGATACGATTAATAGATACTTCTCGTGTAACTGCGGACGTATTTGATAAACTGGTTGTTCCAGCGTCACAGTTTCCGAGTCATCGAGCACCTCCACATTTAGCCTCGATTTTTCGTCTTTCCGAATAATCTTTCCTTCCTCTGGAACATCTTCTTGGCATTCTTCCGCTTCTATCTCTTCCGATGCGACAGTAGCTTTACTTTCGATATTGTTCGCCATCTACTTCAATTACGTTTCGAATCTAATTACAAAGAACGTTTAATATTTCTCACACTGCACTTAGGTTATGAAACCTGTCGCCTCGAATCACAGTCGTATCAGGGAGGTAATGAGAGTGCTCACGCTCACGAACCTCGTTGTTCTCGGACCAGTGCTGCACCATGCGGTCAACTGCCGAGTTTAAATTGTTACGTTCGCGTATACACGAACCTATAAAATTACGGATCTGCCCTGTTTGATCGTACGCTAGATCATAGATAGGTTCTACGGAAAACTTTCTATCTACTTTTCTATCTGAGACAGGCAAGTATAAGAATGAGAAAATCGCGCGATAATCAAAGTAGTTGTATGTTGTCTAAGAAAGAAAAATTAATCGTTTACTATATTTTTGAACGACGACGTACACGTGTATAAAGCAGGGTTAAAAAAAAGATATATATATATATATATATATATATATTATATGTCGGAATATAATAATTTAAGAAACAAAAACAAAGAAAACGAATAAATTTTTTTCTTGATATCTATCGAGACATGCCTTGCACCTGCAAATTCAGATTAGTTTTATCTTCCCCGATTATTTAATGAAATTTCTATTTCATCGTATAACTTTTCTACAACTGAATATACAAAATATACCGAAGAGATATTTTTTAAATAACACAAACTCCACTACGTTCTATTTTAACCTGCTTCTAGAAGCAAATAAGAGGCAAAAGGACTTGATTTGAAACGTTTATAAGATTACTTTGTGCTTAATTAATCGAAAATATTATGGACGAGAAGATTATAACTCTAATAACGAACGATCACTGTTTATACTTTAAAATAACGAAATAAAATCTTAATGGTATAACGATATACTTTAAATAAATGAATACTCTACAAAATGAAATCTAACTTCATTATCGCTACTTTGCATTCTTCTTCGTTTGTTAGGAAATTATTTATATCATAGCACCAATGGTAATTCAAACATATTAATATATCTGCTCTCATTTTTCTTGAAAAAACACCGACTCTAGCGTATTGCGTATTGCGTATTGCGCGCGGTCCGAAATATGTTCCGCAAAAAAGTTGTATTAGCAGGGAACGATTAATTAGGAGTGGCTGGTTTTCGAAATGTATATACTATATACCGATTATTATTCATTTCTCACCAACAAACAGCTCTATTGCATATACATATTAAGAAAATGGAATATACATGTAATATTTCAAACACTGTTCATGTATTGCAAGATATTTTTTAATATATCTCTCGATCTTTATTAATGTTTTAAAATATAATATCACTTCGTCAGGAAAAATTCAATACTGAATGTTCGTTATCGGAGTGTGAAATATGGTATTTGCTAATATATTATGTCGCACCTTATAAAGATTCGACGATGCTTCTAATAATTTAAACTTCCTTACATAAACATGTTCGCAGTGATTAACGATTAGAGTGTATATTTAGTCTTAGTGCACAGAAACCTATTTCAACGTGTTTTGTTCAGACCCTTTCGACGAATAAACCGAATAAACCGATTTTCTCATTCGAATACATAAAAATATAATAATTTTGCAGCAGATTGTTCTCCAACAACAATCAAATAATTCGTATAATCACTTAATATGTATAATCGTCTAATCTATATACCCGAAACAGTTTCAAAATGTGATTTCTTTAAGCGTTTCTCCTTCGTCTTAATATTTTCAACAAGTTATGCAACTACTTATAAAATAATGTCATTATATATCTATCTTAAGTTGTATAGCAATTACGTAGCAAATGTCGATCATCACTGATTGAATAAAAAGAGAAAATAATCGTCTACTTTGTTCGTCTGCTTTGTACTAATACCTCGATCGTTACTAAATCTGCACGAGCAATCAACGATTCGATTATTAATAATCATCTGTAGCGTCCATTTCGTATCAGTTCGATTTATCGATTATTAATCGCCTGTGGCGTCTGTGATGTGACGAACCTCTATCCTTTGAGTCACGTGATCAGCCAATAATCTGCACAGAGGAAAACCGACAATTTCAAATAAATGTATGACAAAATCAGTAATTAACAATAACAGGACAAATTATAGCGAGATAAAGCGACGATAAAATCCAAAGTCTTCCTCAAAGGTCGGTGCTAATGCGAATTATAGATAATTTTAACCATCAGAAATACAGTCAAGAATAAATGTATAATAAACCAATAATTTAAAGCAACGAAACTGATTATAGCGGAACAAAGTAATAATAGAACCCAAATTCTATCTCAAAGACCGATAATACGATGACCGTAACCTGTCAAGTACGCAGTCAACGATAAAAGTAAAAGAAAATTTCGTTATACTACTTAATTTTACCAAGATTATAATCGATAAGCGATTAAATACGAACGTACTATTTGAATGAAGCAGATAGAAGTGTAGAAATGTTGGTAAACTTGAAATGAAAGTACTAATAATAACAGGGTAACGCTCGACGGGACGAATTTTCGCTCCACGATTGTCAAGAGTACAACCTCACCCCACGGTACGTTTCTCCGCGAAACTACGACTTTCCAATATTTCGCACCAATAGACGCGCTCGGTTTGACTTTGACAATATTCTGCGCCAATAGGAGCGCTCAATTTTCATATATATGGGCTCTATCGGCCAGGATTGTGACGGACCTCGGATCTATACTGCGCCAACTTCAGGCCAAAGAGGTTACCTACTTTATCAAACGTCGAAAGGAACTACATTATCGATGCAACTATGTTATGTATACATATATTATCAATGACAGCATCATCGATTAAAGATGAGATAGACCTCTCGTGCAATCTAAAAAATACGGTGTCCTACGAACCGCTGGGCTATGTCACAGACGAAATCTACTACCAGACAAATCACTTTATGAACCTTCGTGGCCCAACGTGACTGCTATACCGACTAAGAAATTCGACACGATACTGATTTTAACGTCCTCTGTTTATAAATGACGGCTACTCGATGAACTATTTACAGATTATTCATAATCAAAATAAACTTCTCGATATCGATAACGATTACCGATAGCAAAGAAAATTTTAATCATTTATAATGATTATTTGTGACCAAACTTTTTTTAATGGAAGACGTTAACTTTTATACCATTGGAGTCGAAAATTTTGCATTCTTTTATTTTACCACCTAACGATTGAACATAATTAAATATCACTTATCTACGATTCAAACGCAAGTATCTGAAGATTAAATGATGGAAACGATATTAAGGTAGCTATTAAGGTCATTGAATTTGTTTTTTTTTTTTTTTTTTCGTGCTCTATAAGGATATGGAAAAATAAATATATAGTTTTATTAAAAAAAAAAAAAAAGAATTACAAGTGGTGATGACCACCACTTGTAAACTTGTAAGAAAACTGACCGTGAAATAGAATTGTACTGAAAAGTTTTTTCATACAACAGCAACAAATAAGGCAAATGCTTATGTGATCCCATTTATCTGGATCACTCTACATATATGTATACATATATTATGATAGCATGCGTGCGTACGTGCACGTGCGTACGTGCACGCGCGCGCGCGCGTGTGTGTTTGTTACAAAGAATAAATATTATTAAAATGTTTAGTTAATCCATTATATTTAACAGCATTTCTTCTAATTATGTTATTAATTTCATCGCTTATATTACTTACATTTTATGTAATACGGAGATAGTAATCTTAACCCTTATAATCAAAATAATCTATTTCTGGTTCTGATGTTTTTATGCTTAATGTTGTTTCTGGCTTTTGCATCTTTTTCGCAGGCAGTGATAATATTGTCCTAAAGAGAACAAATGGATAATTTGAAATTAATATCGGGTTAACAACTAAGTAACTGCGGATTTTGTCATTAGGTGGTATTGACAAAATCCGCAATCACTTAGTTGCCAACCCGATATACAAATCCATTGTTAATTCATTAAAACTACGTGACAGATTTTGGAAATGCTGAATTTACTTAATTTTACTTACTTCGTGGACCCATCAGCTTTTGTAGTATTTAACATTGGACCTGGAACTTTTCTCTGACCATTTTCCCGTTGTACAATCTCTAATAAACTATAACTAGGTAACCAACACTGTAATAAATTTCAACATAATACCAGAAAATTAAATTATGATTTCAATTCTTCTAGTTAAACGTAAAATGTGCATTACCTTATCTTTTACAGCAGTCGCAACAACATTTCTTTTTGGCTCCTGATCATATGCCTGGCTTTCACAACCAAAATGTTCACAAGACTCGTGAATAAAATGACGTTTATCTTTGTTCATGCTATCAAAGGAATAACTGCGTGATTTTTGTTTAGATGTTTTTGCTAATTGTACCAACTCGGTTAATTTGTCATGAACCATCTGACAAAAATGAGGATCCTTTTTAGCCCACTGTTTCATAAAATCGCTATATCTAGGCATTAATTTTCCACTTAAATCTGGATTTGCAATTTGCAAACCCAACGCCAATCTTCTATTCCGTTCTATTATTTTACATTCATCGTTGCATTCTAAAGTTTTTAACTGATTCTGCTTCTTCGCTCCTTGACCAAATACTTCTTCCAAATTAATAGAATGACCTAATTGCATATCAGCCATTTTACTAGCTAATATGCTACTTGCTATTCTCTGATATTCTTTAGAATTTTCGGCGCAAACACGCGACATAGTCCTATGCCCACACTGACACGTCACCTATATATAAAGAGATTTCTATTAGTAATTTAGAAAGCCAATATATTAATACAAACTTTAAACTTAATTATACAGAGATCTTATGTATCGTCAAGCCGTGAATGTCATTTTGAAAACATATTTAATTAATTACCTTAACCATCTCCTTGCAAGGTGTGTCTGGACATTTACCCTCGTGACATGGAGCAGCACAGATATGTCCACACAGTTCCCTTTGAGCAGTACAAGGCTGAGAACATTGTTGTCCTGGTTTTTCGCATGGTCCAGAATGACAAATAGTAATGCATTTATGTCGACCACAGGATATGGGCTTGTTACATGACAAACCACATGATATTTCGTTAACATAGCATGGTACAGCTTTTCTTAATTCGTGTTTGCCATGACACCATCTTTGAGTAAGAACAGTACAGGGCGGACAGTTTAATTCGCTATGGCAATTATGTAATATTTCGTGGCCACAAGAGTGCTGTCGAGAGCAAGGCCTGTCACATGTAGGTCTTCTTGTCCCACAAGGAACGGGAGGATATATCACAGAAGCCCCGCATTCACAGTATAATTCATCAAAACTACTTCGCCAACAAGGTTGACACCTTCCTATTTTAATATAATGTTTTATATTAATCTATTAATTTCGTTAACTCTTTTTCTTTTTTTGGTACAAATCTTAGTTTCCTTCACTCTTTATTGTACAGTAAAATTTTTATGATTTTTACTTAATTTTTACGATTTAATTTCAAAATTAATATTAATATTATCATTAACGTAATTTAATACCTTTATGACAACTTTGTTCACATTTATGCCTCCCACAGCTTAAAGTTTTAGAACATATTAATGGACAAATATGTTCTATCTCTATACAACACAGTTGGTTACATTTGTGCTTCCCACAAGATCTTTTTTTTATACATCTCTTTTCACACCGTGCATCATCAGCTTTTGATATCAAATCTTTACAAGCTATTTCCCTATCCATGTTACCGCAGCGGCATCTAACATTGGTAATTAAGTCACAAACAGGACAATCCCCTATATGACACTTCACTTTACACTTATGAGGATTATCTGCAAACAATATATTATATCATAAATTTTTACTGTACTTTATCAAAAATCCCATGCACCTTCAATTTAAAATGAAATACTCACTAGGTTGCCCGCATTTCAAATTTTTCAAACAGATTTTGTCACAGACTGGAATTGAATCTAAACAAGTTTGTCTCTTATCTATTAATGGTGTTTGACCACAGCAGCAAGTTGTAATTTTGTCAGGAGTTAAAGAACAGGATTCGCAAGCATCCGCATGACATAATTTTGTACAAGTGTGATTACCACATTCCAACAATTTACCGCAAATAGTTCCACAAGAATATGTGAACGAAATATTACTCTGACAAGTTATTTCTTTTGTACTTTTGCCACAATAACACGCTGAAAATAAATATGCTATCAGAATGAAATTTAATGCTTTAATTTACATTATGTCATACTTAAATTACATACTTTGCTTTATTGTTTCTTCACAGTTTGCACATTCTCCATGATGGCATTTACTTTGACATTTATGCCTGCCACATTTTAAATTTTTACCACATATAGATTCACACAGCAATAATTTCTGAGTACTACACTGTACTGTTTGCTGAGTTTTACCACAGCCACAATATTTTGTTACCATTGCTGTACATTGTGGACAAGATCCAGGATGGCATAGGAGAGTGCACTTATGTGGACAACTATTTTTAGATAATGTTCTAGCGCAAATTTCACCACAAGAATGTGCAACATCTCTACGATTCCATTCAGGTACTCTTGTTTTGCCACAAAAGCAAAAGTAATCTTCAGGAATTACTAAGTTAACATTTTGACATGCTGGACATCTCCAGCCATTTTCTATACAAATGGTATATAAAGAATTATTGTAGTATGGTATATAGTATATAAGAATTACTACTATATAACTATAATTATAATTACCGGATTGTGATGACTTTGCCCATTTTTTAATACATTTCAGATGCAACACATGATAGCAGTTAGAACATGACCAAACATAATCATTCTGTTTAATGTATTCACAACATACTAAACATTCTAATTGTCCTCTATTCAACTGTTCTGCTAGTCTTTCTCTTTGACTTGCATCATCATCTGCACAATAAAATTATAAAACTGCATTATTATCATGTTAAAAATACAACACAGCATAGGAAATACCAAGTTACATACGTACCAACTGGTGACTTTCTATTTTGTCCCCGTTTCTGAATATTATTTCTTTCGCTAATTTCCCTTTTATTCCTCCAATGTTCATTACCTTTCTCTTTATTTTCAGATACATAATATTTACCTTTATCTTTCTCTTTAAAGATATCTAGTTTAGCTTCCTTATGATATTCTTTAAATCCATTATATCCTTGATGGTTGTGCCTTTTCTCTTTTATCTCTTTTGCTTCTAAACCAGTTCTCTCGTTAAAACATTCTTTATATTCGTTACGTCCTCCGTTACTGCACATTTCATTTCTTATTTTAAATTTATCTTCTTTATTATAATTTTCTCTACCGTATCCTGGATAGCGATGTCGCTTTTCTTTATAAAAATTTTCTTCCCTGTTATATCTATCATTATACTGATATTTCCTTAAATTTCTATGATTATTGTAGGTCTGTTTGAAGCCAGGATTATAGTAAGTAAATTCCTTCATCGAATTTTTGGGCTGCTGTATGCTATCACCTTGTACATTACTATCACCAATGATAGTTCTTTTATCACTAACCTCATTCGACAAATTTTTATTTTTATTTGAACATACATTCGTACTTAATGACGATTCTCCTTTATTCAAATTTATTACAGGATCCTTTTTATTATTACAAGTAGCGCTATTAGTCATTGAACATTGATCCAATGCATTTTCATTCATAGCTTTTGAATTTACTTGTGATTTTCCTGCATAATACTTATTAGTAAAGTATTTATTACCTTGAAGTTTATGAGAAGTTTTGACATGCTGTTGATAGGAATTTGTGTATCCATTTTTTTTGTAACACTGATCTTGCTGTCTTTCTTTGTGTTTATAATTAGAACATTTTTTGTTATTATATTTACCTTCATGCCTGCTATCGTTACAAAAGAAGTATTTATCTGATATCTTGCCATCATCCTTGACACAATAATTTGCATCGTTAGTAGATTTTGTATTCTCTAACTCTTTATTTTTACTTCTATCGCCATATCCTCTATTATTTGGCACAAACTCTTCAGCCATGACATGTAATTTTGATTGATTGACTATGCTGCCTGAAGACTCCTTAATTCTCTTTGTAGAGACATATTTATCTTCGTTCTTCATTAGATTGTTATCATATTTCCAAGAGTCATCAGATACGCAGCCTTGTTGAGATTTGACAACAGTTGGAAAATACTCCTCACTATTTAATACTTGTGTATTTCCTACGGGGTTTATTACATGCCCATGATAATTATTGGTTGTAGTCAACAAACTTGGCATAACATTTGTGTTCGAATGATAGAAAGCATTTGGACTATTCTGTTCAAACGTAGGTTCATTTTGTACATAGAACTCACGACTAGGTTGTAAATAATCGTCATTTATATTATCAGAAAATAATGTCCAATTTCCTGTTGCAGGCCCGGGTACGCTTTGATCAGAATACATTTGACAATAATTTTGGTCATCTGGTCCTGAATAAGAACCATCCCAAGTAGCCATAATTCTTGCAACTTTACCTTCTTCGTTGTAATTTGTTATACTAACAAGAGCACAATTATATTTATAAGTCCCTTCCAATATTACGCTGAGCCGATATACAATTAAACCTAAAATATGGTTAACGCAATCTTTTTAGAAATCTTTTATCGCAATATCAAAATTTCGTAGTATACACCGTTGTATGCCTTTATTTTAAATCTTTAAATATAAGTACATTAAATATCTGTTGTGGAGAAAATAAGATAAGATACGATTGATACTGCAATACAGAACTGAAAAGGCACGAAGACCCTTTTAAGTAAGTTTGTAAGTACTTACTCGTGACTTAACAAGCATGAATCATGTAATCAAAACACGCTATCAAATTTTCATTGAAATTGTACATTTGAACAATTATTTGAAATTGTAATTGAAATAACATTTAGAAGATATCTCGAATATCTTATAACAGAAATAATATAGTTTGTATCGTATATATCATCTAATATAAGATAAAGATTGATCGTCGTACTTACAAGAAGAGAGCTTCAGAACCTTCTTGGATGTTGAATGAAAGAGAGGATTAATTTCTATTCGTGAAATAGATGGCACTATGTTCAATTTAATTTCACTTTATTTCCTAACCTTTATGCTCATTAGGATGTAAATAAGCGTCGAGCCCCGTATATTACATACAAATATAAGTGTTGTATCTGTTTTATGAATATTTTCTCTAGTTCTATAACATTTAATTATATCAAAGATATACAATAATAGTATTATTTACTATTAACAGTACAACATTAACAGACAATTTATACATTGACAGGATCATTGATGCGGTGTAAGTTTACGATGCATCCCTTACTTACATATTTTCATTTCAAAAGCTTAATCACTTTCTTATTTTATATAAAGCCAAATATTATTTCCTTTCGCCCTTTTATTTAGGAAAAGTATGACAACTGAAGAAGGAAATCGTAACTCAACTTTACAGTCGCTAGAGGAAACTGGTCAATGTGTAACCAGTACATCACAACATGCAGGAAATAGTAGAGAATCAAATACTGTCAGACCACAGGAACAGAGCAGCCGACAAAATAATTTACAAAGAATCCAACAAAGGAAACAACATATGTTAAATTTACCACAAATGAAAAAAATATTAAAAATTGCAACATATAGCGCGTGTAAAATTGAAGATTGCAAATGCATCGGATGGAAGAATTCTCAATTACTAACTAAATCTTCTAAAAATGATACACAACAACCTGTTATAAATTTTTTTGACCCTTGTAAAAGCTGCAAGCATGTTTTAGAAAATCATGTTTCACATTTGACTAATCAATCAGAAGAAGAGGTCAATAAATTATTATGTATGGTTATAGACGCTGACAATATTTTTCTAGGTTTACAGAAAGAAGAAGATCCTGACACAAAGAAAGTTTATTTCTACTTATACAAGCTTTTAAGAAAATGTATACAATCTATGACTAAACCTATGATAGAAGGTCCTTTAGGACAACCACCTTTTGAACGACCTAGCATAGCAAAAGCAGTAATGAATTTTGTTGCTTATAAATATGGTCACTTGCCGCAAAGAGACATGCAAGCTATGTGCGATATGGCTAAGATGTTTCTGCATTGTTTGAACCATTGGAACTTTGATCCACTCAGTGCTAGAAGAGGCACGATCAGTGCAGAAGAAGCTCCTGCATATAAAATTAATCATACTCGTTGGCTTGTATTTTGTCATATACCAGCATTTTGTGATTCATTACCTCATTACGATACGTCCCTAGTTTTTGGACGAACGTTTGTCCAAGCTGTTTTTAAGCCAGTTTCTAGGCAATTGCTAGATAAATGTCACAGTGAACGAGATAAGTTGGCACCGGAGAAAAGAGTAATAGTCTTAACACATTTTCCGAAGTATGTAAAAATTTCTGTTTTTATTTTATTTGTGCTACTTCATTAATCGATGAGATATATAACGCGTAATATACAATGTGTAATATATTTATTCAATTTAAGGTTCCTATCAATGTTAGAAGCAGAGATTTATTCGGATAATTCTCCGATCTGGGATCCTGACTTTAAACAAGTACCTCCTACTTATTTACAATCTGCATTGGAATCAAAAACAAGTCAAGGAAGAAGAACCGGTGAATTTGAAAAAGTCACAGTTCCACCAAATGATAAAGATAACTATACAACGATTAACATAAGTCCTGGAATGAAGAAAATTCATGAAAAAAGATCACATTCCGAAGGCCGCTCAGACGTAAAAAGAAGAAAGAATGAAGAAATTTTTGAAGATTTATCAGAAGATACAGTTGCTGAAATTATAGCGACTATTAACGATCCTAATTACATGTGCGGGCCTGACGCAGTATTTCCACCAAATGTTCCACGAGATGAAACTGCCAAGATCGAGGAAAGCAGAAAGATTATAGAATTTCACGTGGTTGGGAACAGTTTAACGCAGCCAGTTTCTAAGCAAACAATGCTTTGGTTAATCGGATTACATAACGTATTCAGCCATCAATTACCCAGAATGCCAAAAGAATACATATCTCAACTAGTTTTTGATCCGTAAGTAACCTGGATAACAAAATAGATATATCTTTCACGATTTATAATATTTTCTTTATTTATAGGAAGCATAAAACACTAGCTCTGATAAAAGATGGTCGACCAATCGGTGGTATCTGTTTTCGAATGTTTCCTACTCAGGGCTTTACAGAAATAGTATTTTGTGCTGTTACAAGCCAAGAGCAAGTTAAAGGCTATGGTACGCACTTAATGAATATGCTTAAAGACTATCATATAAAAAATAATATATTACATTTCCTTACGTTCGCCGATGAATTTGCAATCGGATATTTCAAAAAGCAAGGCTTTAGTAAAGATATAAAATTACCTCGGTCAATGTACCAAGGATACATTAAGGATTATGAGGGAGCAACATTAATGCATTGCGAATTGAATGCAAAAATTGTGTATACTGAATTTACGGCTGTGATACGAAAACAGAAAGAAATTATTAAAAAGTTGATTCATCAGAGGCAACAAGAGATACAAAAGGTTCATCCTGGTTTAACATGTTTCAAAGAAGGTGTTAGGGGAATACCGGTTGAATCTATACCTGGTATTCGTGAAACTGGTTGGAAAAGTTATACTCAGACAAGAACAAGAGGAGTAGCTAAAGGAACTCAAGGGCCAGAACCAATGGAAGCATGCTTGGATATCACTGATTCATTGTATAATGCGTTAAAAAATGTTTTAAATAGCGTAAAAAATCATAGTACAGCATGGCCATTTTTAAAGCCTGT
Source organism: Bombus pascuorum (assembly GCF_905332965.1). Lineage (NCBI taxonomy): Eukaryota > Metazoa > Arthropoda > Insecta > Hymenoptera > Apidae > Bombus > Bombus pascuorum. The sequence goes on along the minus strand of NC_083488.1, from coordinate 155,834 downwards.
GGATAAGAATGAAGTGCCAGATTATTACGATCATATTAAATATCCAATGGGTGAGTACAAGAATTGAGTACAAAAGTTCAAAACATGATAAATCGTGCAAAATGGGGAAATAATGACAAATTTTACTTTTCAGATCTCAAAACTATGACTGATCGATTAAAAGCTAGATATTATGTTACAAGAAGATTATTTATCGCAGACATGACACGAATTTTCACTAACTGCCGCTTGTATAATAGTCCTGATACCGAGTACTATCGATGCGCTAATGCTTTAGAAAAATATTTCCAAACAAGAATGAAAGAAATTGGTCTTTGGGATAAATAAAATTCATAAATTAAAAATATATGTGTTGATTATATTTTTATGGCCAATGTTTGTACATTCATCTGTAAATACAGAAATTAAAGACTAGTCAATGTAAAAAAGAACTTAATTATTAAGAGGATACGAAAAATGATGGAAAAGTAGTACTCCATGTAAAATGTAGCTAAAAATATTTACACCTATATTCTATAATTTGTGATAAATTTGGTACTACGTTCTTTATCATTTTTCCACCCTAAAACACGATTGAAAATAGGATACACAGCAAATTAAAATCAAACTAGATACTTAATTTCACGGCCTAATTATAAACATTAGTCGAACAGTTAATTAAGGAATGTAATACACCGATTATAACGAGATTCTGTATAGTGGTCATTCTATGGAACAGTGAATCTCTAAAATGCGTTAATTCTGGAAGACTTAGTAAACTGAAATTTCTATTTTCTGTAAATGATTAACTGAAATGAAATAAAGCTAAAATAAAAATAAACATTTGTAGAACACATACACACACATTTTTTTTAAATACAATTATGAATATTTATTTGAGGACGAATTAAACGAAAATTCCTATTAATTGCATGAAATTTTCTTTAACAGATGCTATGTATATAACTGTTTAATTGTAAACGAGCTGCATTTTAAACTAGAGCATTCGTTAAATTAACGAAAAAGAGATATATGTATGTATTTTAAATATGCAAATAATACTTCATATCATAAAAGACAAATTATTTGCAAGATACATATTTTATTTCTATTATTAAAATTACTCACATTTGTACATCTATGTATAAGAAATGTTCCCACAAAGTTAGAATTCGAAATAAACTGGATATACATATTTATAACAATAAAAATAACATATTTTTCTACTATATAAGCTTTATATCATTTTGTATATACTATCAATTCGTTTGTATTTAATGAACTTATAAGTTGGTTTTCGCTTTCATTGACAAATAGGATTTGCTTATTCATAAATATAAATGGACTATTATGGATTATTACAATCCAAATTGTATTTGGTTAGGAAGTATTTAATATTGCCAAAGAGACAAGACAATACCTTTTATGCTATACTTTATATATAAACTCTGTGAAAATTTAGAGATAATCTTTTCGTTAGTACACGTATGTTAAAAAGTAATTAAATACATTCATTTCGGCAGCTTTGTTAAGTATAGGATTAATATTGTCATATAGATTTTAGAAATTCTTAAGAAACTAAAGAAGTTAAACTCCCTTTTCGCTAACAATTTCTATTCTGTAAATATAACAAATGTAGAAAATAAAAAACTGGCACTTAGATTGAATAGAGAGATTAGATATCAATAAATATCAATAGGAGGAATATTTGTTGGTAATTATAAAAATGTTAGAACCAAAAATTGCTTTATATTAGCTTAAATTGTATTAGCTCACATTATGTTAGCTGAAATGTACACTAGTTCATTGACGTGCAAGAAACTGTTTAATATACAGGCATGAATGCATAGAGGTAGTAAAAGAGGGGGCATTAATATAAAGCAGCTCCATTCTTCAGCAGAAACAATATTAGAAGAGTCAATGCACTGTCGAGGTAGTGCAAAATCTAGTCAAACAAATAAGCTATTCGCTGTTTTTGGCAACCAAGATTAATATTTCCTTTTATACCTACAAAGATCAGAAGAGCGACATAAATACTTTTAGTTTAAAATGTGTGACGACGATGTAGCAGCCTTGGTAGTAGATAATGGATCAGGAATGTGCAAAGCAGGATTTGCAGGAGATGATGCTCCACGTGCTGTATTCCCTTCCATTGTTGGAAGACCTAGATATCAGGTAAAACTAACAATATCTTAAATATGACCTATTATAAATCATTAGCAAAATTTATTTATACATACTGTCGTGTACATTTATATCAGTATAAGTTAATAATATTTGTTCTAACTTAATATCAGAATACCGTGAAACCTTCAAAATTATCGTATTTTTAAAATTCAATACATTTACATTTGTAAAATCAAGTTGTTTCAAAGTTTATAAGAAAGAATGGATACTTATCATATTATTTATTTGTTCTGAAAACAATAAAAAATGATATATAGGGAATCATGGTCGGTATGGGACAGAAGGACAGTTACGTGGGAGATGAAGCACAAAGTAAAAGGGGTGTTTTAACTGTTAAATATCCAATCGAACACGGCATTGTAACAAACTGGGACGATATGGAAAAAATATGGCATCATACATTCTATAACGAACTAAGAATCGCTCCGGAAGAACATCCTGTTCTTTTGACCGAAGCTCCTTTGAATCCTAAAGCTAACCGAGAAAAGATGACACAAATTATGTTTGAAACTTTTAATTCTCCAGCAATGTATGTCGCTATACAAGCTGTTTTATCGCTTTACGCTTCAGGGCGCACTACAGGCATTGTTCTAGATAGCGGAGATGGAGTTTCACACACAGTACCGATTTACGAGGGTACGTGTCATTATATACATTATACATGTATATTTATCATTTCGATCGATAGGATGATTATTTCTGCAATTTGCATATTATTTCGTTTATATTTCATTTTTTTAATGAATATTACAAAAGCAAAACGGTTCATTTGATTTGATCCGAGATATCATTGTATATATAATATTTGCGTACAGGTAACGTTAATTGAAAAAAAAACTGTTTCTTGAAAAAATTATACGATTTTACGTTATGATTTTGATCGCGACAAAATACATACCTTTACGTATGTGTTTGTATTTACGAAAAATATAATTCGTTTAATTCATTTATTTGTAAAATTTGTCTAAAAACTAAAGTTCATCTAATTTATACAACTTGTATAAAATACTTGAGAAGGGGGCATTCATTTTATTGTATATGAATACATGTTGCACGAATAACGGAAATTATTATCAGACTGAACATTTTTATTGTCACATATCACGTGTAGTAATGTACGCAAATGTAATGTCAGTTTTAGTTTTAATAAAAGTTTATGACAATAACCTTCGAAACGGTTATAAGACCGAAAAGTTGAAGAATCCTGTATATATTAATTATAATTGCTGTTACGAATGAAGAATCCTATTTGATTCAGGATATGCGTTACCGCATGCAATTTTACGTATGGATTTGGCCGGCCGCGATTTAACAGATTACCTTATGAAGATTCTAACGGAAAGAGGATATTCTTTTACTACGACCGCGGAGCGTGAAATTGTTCGAGATATTAAAGAAAAATTGTGTTACGTTGCTTTGGACTTTCAACAGGAGATGGCTACGGCCGCTGGCTCAAGTGCCCTCGAAAAAAGCTATGAATTACCAGATGGTCAGGTAATTCTGACTTATATGTATATAATGTTTAATTTTTTAACGATCTATGGTTATTCAGGAACTGAGAGTTTGAGAGCAAAATGTTCAAATTAATGAGCTAATTGATGCTGATTTTAGGTAATTACTATTGGAAATGAACGTTTTCGGTGTCCAGAAGCAATGTTTCAGCCAAGCTTCCTCGGCATGGAATCATGTGGAATACATGAAACCACTTACAATTCAATCATGAAATGTGACGTCGATATTCGTAAGGATTTATACGCCAATTCGGTCTTATCGGGCGGAACCACTATGTATCCAGGTATTGCGGACAGGATGCAAAAGGAAATAACGGCACTGGCTCCGTCTACAATGAAGATCAAGATAATCGCGCCTCCAGAAAGGAAATACTCGGTCTGGATCGGTGGCTCGATCTTGGCCAGTTTAAGCACCTTCCAACAAATGTGGATTTCTAAGCAGGAATACGACGAATCGGGTCCGTCTATTGTACACAGAAAGTGTTTCTAATTCTCCTTTCGAAAAGAGTTTTCAAGAGGTTTCAAAAGAAATTTGACTATATTCAATTGAAAAATTATAAATCGATATCGTGTCGTAATAAAATTAACTCACTCTGTATGCAAAATTTTACATCACAACGCGTCACCTAATATTTATTGAAAACTTCGATTTATTTATAGGATAATTAATTTCTAGCATTTATCAGAATGTTTTTGTAAGAAATAATTTTATTTATTTGACATTTCTTATTTCTAAATTATAATTTCTATTATATACAGGTCATTTCATAAGTTGCTAATGGACCGTACCTTTTTCTTCTCTTTATCTCTCTCTCTCTCTCTCTCTCTCTCTCTCTCATCTTATTCTTATCATTTTATACATTATTTATTTTAATATCTTTTCATTTTGTTTAGAAACAAACAGATTCGCATACTAATATATGAAATACATTTAGAATGTAAATTGTACCTCTTGTACCTCTATGATAGCCGAAATATTCGACTAAAATTATATTGCTAATACTATTATGAATAATCTTAAGCAGTGATCCACTACTTATGGAACGACCTGTATGTAGAGCAATAATATGTGTACTATAATATATAATATTTATATATAGTACACAATATAATAAATATATTTTGTAAAACACGCATACAGTCATTCACTCCCTTATATATATGATTCATTTATTTTAATACCTTAATATTATACAAAAATAAAAAATGAAAAAAGTTGTCTAGTTCAAAGAAGAAATTTTTATCATCGCAATAAAGCTTTTAAGACCACAGTTTATAAAACTTCAGTTGTTTTTCAAGTTGTGCTTGTTATGCATCGAAAGTAATAAAGTGATAAAAAATATAAATTAAGTTAACTCATAACGATTCTTTTATCATTGAAAAGTATCCCCTATAATATTTTTTCAATTCATTAAGAAGACATTAAGCATTGAAAACTGCGATCTTAAAAAATTGTTACGCTGAACTAAACAACCTTTTTTTTCTATAGTTCTCTTTGTCATTAAAAATGACGGAAATGTTTTGCATGATCAAAATAAATGAGCCACCCTATATATACATCGATCCAGTTAAAATCATATACATTTCTTTATAGTTGCACGCATACGATATATCAGACATATGCGTGCATGCACGCACGCACGCACGCACGCACAAAAAATAAAGTAAACGTATATACATGCTATACACATGACAATTACGTAGGCTGTCACAATCTCGTTAATTCGAAAGTCACAACAATATCACGAAATTCCGGAACGGTTTGTGTAATCGTTAAAAACTTAACAAGAGGGCATTCATTTGTGTTTTCAAAATTATATTTTATGCAATTCAAATAATGTTAATAGCACAAAAATTTATGTTGTTTCAAATAGTAATTATAATATTTATAAATGTTATGAGATTTTGTGTATCAAAATGTGATACACACACTGATGTATGTTTTATGAAATTATTAGTTTTAAAACAGAAAAGTATATGACATTATTTTACGTCTTTGGTATACTTGAAAAAGGTTTCAATGCGTAAAATCGAATTAACGAGAACAACGTAAATAATTCTATGCTATGTCTTAACGTACCTAAAAGACGCTACTTGTTCTTATTCTGTTTATTGTAAACAAAATATAATCATTTGATGTCTACTCATCAGTAGTGCGCACTACTATAAATAAAATAGTAAACAAAAACTTATGTATAATTGGAAAGATGTTTCTTTTTATTTACAAGTTATAATCGCTATGTTCACCGTATTTTAACGTCGAGCATTTCAATTTACGAAATGCTGACCATCTCTTATGGACGGTTGAATTGAGTACCCCATTACTTGTCATGTATGATAAAATAGAATAATGCAATTAAAGCACATGCATAATAAATTAGTGCATTTCACTGAAAAAAATTTTCGACAATTGTAATTAAATGCTAGGATAAAATTTAGAAAGAAATTAAAAATGAAATAGAAGAGTATAGAAAAGAAGAAGACGGAACAAAGATATATCCTTAGTAATTGATGTTAAAACTGTAAAGAAATTTATTAAAGCAGTTTATTTCATTTTAATATTTTCAAGCGGACGTCGTATCCACTTTTTTTTTGCACTATTCATATAAAAAAAAAAAAAAAAAAAAAAAAAAAAAGAAAAAAGATTACATAAATAATTCGTAATTTTACTGAATCTTTGATGTTTATCGTGGAACATATTTGTTGACACCAATCAGTTTTACAGCCAAAATTAAAGAAAAGGGCTACGAAGAATTTCAAGTAGATTGCATTACTTGTATATAATATTAATTTTGTAATAGTTTATCACGAAGTATGTATATTTTCAATGCATTTGACCTTCCGCATGTTTAATTAGATTTACATTTTATCCAGTTAATTGCAAGAAAATACACTTAATCTGATTATTTATGTCCGTTGTAGTCTGTACAATTCCAAATAAGATTTTATAAGTATATTTAATAAATATTAATTAAAATTGAATAAATGAATAATATTTCTACAAAATTGCGACAATATCAAATTACAGTCGTACAAATAAAATGATTCTTATAGATTTGATCAAACTATAAGATCAATATCTTTTGATCAAGTTTTAATAAACACGAATGAGTAAGTAAGAAATAAAAAGCATTGTATTATAGGTACTCCTGTGAAGTATAGTCATCTTTCCTGAATTTTGTTTTAAAAAAAGGTAATAAAAATATCTTTGGTGCTCCTATTTCATGTAATAAAAAAAGATATGATTTTAGAAAAAAGAAAAAAAACAGATGTATATGAGGGAGCATATCTATAACAAAGATTAAAAATGGTAAGACAAAAATAATCCTGTCCACTATCGTAAAACGTTTATCTTCTAGTAGATTTTCTTCTACCTGTTGATCGTTTTGGACGACGACTGTTCGATCGTGACATATTTGACCAAGGTAAAGAAAATTCACTGTAATTATAAAACAAATGATATAACCAATATAATTCAGTACAAGTGTAGGACATAGTTATTAACACATTATTAATTTACCTTGGGGTGAAACTAGGAATAGGAGTACCAAATGCAGTAACAGGTAACTGAGGATCCACTTGAAGACTCTGTATTTGTTCTACATCAGGCCATAACGACGATACAGCTTCTTCTTCAACAGCAGACGGGCAAGGCCCGGTATGATTCGTATTGTAACACGTTGCTTGATGATTCTGCCTTTCTTGTCTTTGTTTTAATTTTTCAATATGTCTCTGTTCTCTAAAAAGGGAAGTTCATCTGACTATTAAAATTTACTTAATAATCAACCGGCTGTATAAGTTTGATCGAAACGGTGAAACATTATGAAACGGTTGGAAGGAGATAAAATACAGTAACGATACTTTGTATTACTTTGGTAACACGATACAAACCTTATCCTTTGTACATCCCATCTTTTTCTCCTCCTTTCATCATTTTCTAACTTTAAATGTCTTTTGTTAAAAATTTCATCATCCAAATTTTCAGTTCCTTCCATCGTATAACAGCTTGTATATATCTTTACCCTCCAATTTGGAACTTCTAACGAGGTATTACTTTCTACTAAATTAGGTTCCTTTAAATTTAATGTATAATTGGGATCTCCAACAGCTGTATAATAATGTTCCTCCGTAGTAAGGAAGGATTCCTTTTTTGTCAATGGCTTCCCTTTCCTATCACCTTTCCTGTTATTTTCTTGAGTTAATGGCTTATCTTGTACCGTAGAGGATGTGTCGTTGCTAATAGTAGACGAACATGAAACACCCCTTTTCCTTTTGCTTCCACTGGATAGCGACGTTGAGTCTGTCCTTCTTTTCTTCTTCTCTTCCCACTCTAATCTAATATCGTTACCAGTTTCTATTTTTGTCTCGTGCTTACTTTGATTATCATTTGGTTCCTGTTTAACAGTGGTAATGCCACCACTGGTATTTAAACGTATCTTAAAGCTTTCATTGTATTGAGAATTACTGTTCTCAGATTGAACATTCCTGTGAAGTTCGCTAGTCGATGGCACATTCACAGAATTAATAGTCGGAGACGAGCAAGCTCCTATGTGCTCCGATGCAATGGAATTTTCATTGTTTTCTGATCTGAGCTTTTGCAAATTTACGCGCCTGTCCATACGCTCCAACCGCAGCTTAAGCTATAACACAGACACACATTTATAAGCAAGTTCCGTCAAAATAACGCGTATCTCTACAGCATTAATGTTAATGAAAATTATAGTTCTGACATATTGAAATTGTACAAATATAAATTTAAACGTTTAATCAATTAATTAAATACAAATCTAAAATCGAGATTTATTACTTAAATAATAATAAAAACGATGAATATATTCTATACATTGCACAGAAAATGTAAATACAACTAAATAGAAAAATTCATGTAGGAAGATTAGAATGAATTATTTTTTCCATTTTTTCATTCAGAAACACAAACATTCACAAATGAATAATCACAGAAATTACGCAGTATTCGTTTAAACAACTTTATTTACTGTCAACAAACGATAGGTCGGTCGAGTTTTGATTTCTTTCCGAATCCCAGGCATGATCATTCTTGCAATTGATCATATACACGTATAGATAACACAAAGTATTAGCGAGAGTGATATTATCGACAATATCGTGGCGTAAATTGATCGATTCTCTCAGAAAATCCGTTTATTTAAAGATCTTTTATTTTCCATAGTGAGAGTATCGTCACCGGAAAGGCAGATTGCCCGCGAGAAACAAACAGAAGTTACATATGTATAACGTGCTTGTTGTTTCGAAGTTACGGTTCTATACAAAACAGCGCCATCATGCGGTAACGTTACGTCTGACCTTCACGTTCGAGTGACCAATGAAAGAAAGAGGAATAAGAACCGGGAAAGCAGAGTTGAAAGAATGGAAAGGGCAAAGATATTGACACACGGACATAAACGCGGGTACTTTGCAATGCGTCTTATCGTCAGAAACATGCAGCTCGCGTGGTAATAGTAAATTAGTAGTAAAAGAAATGACAAAAAAGAGAGAATGCCAGAGGAAATGAAATAATTGTAAATTAACACGAACATTGAGATACGCGTTAACATTGAGACGAGAAGATTAAAAGCAAAGGAAAGGAAGGTACCGTTTCATTTTCCTGTCGTAGAGCTGCTAAGAGCTTATCCTTCGTCACGATTTGTTCAGACTGTTGTTGAATCAAATCAAGATGAAGAAGCAAGAGTTCCTTAAGATGTTTCACTTCTGTGAGATCGTTCTGACGTGGTTCGTTACCTCGAAGAGGACTGACACCAAGAGTGGAGGTGGCAGTGGCTACTGCCGGAGCTCCGCTATCTGTCATGCTGGCGTACATGTGATCGAAATCACAGGGAAAACTGAGTATTCCAGCGGCTGGTTTACCATCCTCGTCGACGTTTTCGAATTCAGTACGGGAGCAACTATTGTTCTGGTTAACGACAGAGTTAACGGTGGTGCTGGTAGTCGAGACCGTGTTACTTCGAACGCCGCTGGACGCCGACGTGGTAGACAAGTGTTCGTTCATCGCCGCGACCATGTTGTCGTCGTCCTCCTCGTTATCTTCTTCCTCGTCTTCTTCGTAACAAGGAGCAGAAACGGCCGTAGTCGCTCGATCGTCGTGCTCAATGATGGTGATGGTAGTGGTAGTGGTGGTGGTAGTGGTAGTGGTGGTGAGATTGACGATTGGCGTCTCGATACACCTTCCGGTGTACGTCTCTTCAAATTCGATTTCACTGTATTCCGTTCTTGTGTTCACATCTTTTTCATTACGTATCGCTCCCTGATTCTCCGGTATCTTCAGATCGGAATTCACGTCACAAAACTCCACGCCGACGACGCCCTCGGCGGTCAAGCCGGTAACACAGACACCACTATTACTACCACTGTCACCGTTATCACTGCTGGTGGAACAACGACTACCACCACTACCACTACCGCTCTCACTAGTAGCACTAGAACCAGTAGTACCAGTACCAATACCAGCACCAGCACCAGCACCAGCACCAGCACCAACACCAACACTGACAATACCACCAGCAGCAACAGTAATAATAGTAGTGGTAGTAGTAGTACAAGTAGTAGTATTAGTATTGGTATTAGTAGTAGTAGTGGTGGTAGTAGTAGTAGTAGTAGTAGTAGTAGTAGTAGTAGTAGTAGTAATAGTAGCAGCAGCAGCAGCGGCAGCAGCAGCAGCAGCAGTAGTAGTGGTGGTGGTGGTGGTAGTGGTAGTGGTGGTTGTGGTGGTGGTGGTGGTGATGGTAGTGGTGGTGGTGATGGTGGTGGTGGTAGTGGTGGTAGTAGTAGTAGTAGTAGTAGTAGTGGTAGTAGTAGTAGTAGTAAAAGAAGAAGAAGTAGTAGTAGTAGAAGTAGTGGTCGCAGTAGCAGTAGTAGTAGCGTTACTAGTATCACCAGCTAAAGCAACTATGGAAAAGGCAGTGCTGCCAGCAGCGCCGCTCTCGTTTTCTTTCCTATTCCCGTACTCGTACCCGTGAACGTTCTCCTTCTTATTCTCACCGTTCACGAGTTTCGAGGCCGAGCCACTCGACATCTTCCCTCTCTACCACCCTCACCGTCGCTTCCCACTTCTTCATTTGTGGCCGCCTCGAGCGTACCACGCGCCCGCACCGCGCACATTAAACGTCTTGACAATATGTACCTTCACCGACAATGCCCTCACCGCCGATTTCTATCCCCGTCGCATATCATCACCCTTCACCGATCTCTTACCACCATCCACTTTACAAACACTTCCTTTTAACAGATACTATTTTTCAATCTTTTCCTCTTTCAACACAACCTCCTACTATCTGCCAGTGGTAGCGCACGAGGTGCCTGTCGTCCGAAATCGTACTTGTGTGTTTACTCTGACGAGCTATGCGAGCCGCGCGCGGCGTTTCTCTGCTTCGTAGTATCCCAAACTCACGACATCTAGCGGTACCAACCACAAACCCTGTCGTTTCATTTGCTTTTCCCATCGATCATCCAGCACCCACCACATTCGACATCGACGAATCTCATTGAACGTAAGCACAGCCGATGCAATCTTCTCCTTTCGTTCTTTATTCTCATGTACACACGAATATACCTCTGCGATATATGTGCATGCCACTTATATTCGCGATAAAGAAAACAAGCGCATGCGTTCTATCATTATATTTCTCGCTGTGCCTTTTCTCGCAATACCGTATACGTATTCGAATAATATGTACAATTTACTTGCTTACACCGTACGATGGTTTTCACATTTTAGCGATACGATTAGAACGGAAATTTTACGTAAATTACTCTACGTATACAATTCCAATTATCGAAATTTCATATAATTTATAAACTTGCATCGCATTTAGTTGTTTTCATTTGCATTATCACAATTGACGTACATGTATACGTACATCGCACCCTCTATTTTTAATTTAACAATTTTAACAATTTTAGAAAAGCCGTTGCCATTGCCGATTGTTATTTCTCATTCAATATTTTAATGCTAAATTACTTTTCGATATGCGTCGTTTTTTATTTGCTCGTTTATCAGTACAAACAGGGAGTTTTAATGAATTTTCAAACCAGGCAAGACATAAAAATTATCATAATAAGTATATTCAGTGACAATGGCATTTTCTATCAAATTACTTGCCATTAGCTTTGCCAATTACGCGATAATTTTAGAAAACTTCCGATAACGTAGAGATGCGTCATTGAAAACTATTTATTTTTGTATTATGTATACGTATATACATAATGTTGCATGCATTACCAGTATAGAAAGTTACACATATGAACGATAACTTTATAATCGATAAATTTAGCAAAAAAACAAATTTCGTTTTAAACATTTTCAGCAAACGACTTAGTTATGTTAAATGTCAAATAATGTTTAATCGATGTTCCTAAATTCATTAATTCGATCGTTTACGAGTGATCGATATACATATTCAGTTTCAATTAAATTGATTAATTTGCATTCCATACTCAGTAATATTACATAGTTTTTATTATGGTGATTTGTATATTAGGATCGAAAGTTACAGTCTATAATGCGATACATGTGGTTATGATGCTTTATAATAAATTCTGAAGTTGATACGATGCAAGGATGATTTAAATAATCGTAACGATATTGTGGATAATGGATTTCTAATATATGCTTAAATAATAGTAACAATGTCGCGCGAAATTTACGAATTGTTCCGTTACATCTTATGGATATGTACGTTGTATCAATCCCATAACAAGAAAAAGAAGAAAGAAGTAAGAATCAAAATAACGAATACACGTGTCAGGTATAAAAAAAGAATCTAACACTAAATGCTACAATTGTACCTCGAAGAACTTACATGATATAGTTGATGAATAAAAAAAAAAATTCGAGATTTAATTATACAAATATTTGTATGTTGGGTTGTACTCATTGTCCACGTAATTCAGTGCCTTTATAACGCTAAACATATGTATGTGTAAAAGTTTGAATATAGAAGTTTTGATTTTTAACGTTATACATAAATAATTTATTGCCTGTTGTAAATTTATTTTTAATTATATTAAAATCGTAATTCATATACGTCAGATAAGGGAAAAATAACGCGTTTCGGGCGTTTAAACTTGTACGTTTATGTTTATTTGTTCTTTTTATTGCTTATCTGACATTTATGAATGTTTACTAAACACCTTAAGGATTTACAGGTATTATAACAGAATCCTTAATTTTCTATATTATAGATAATAAAATAGGTCTCTTATTACATAACTTAAGCCTCTGACAGACAAATAGTTAGATCGATCATCGTAAGTTAAACAAAATAGTTTCCGGGTAGATTTAGTAAACAAAAATAATTATCTACTGCCTGTATGCATTATTATTCTATCTATTTTCAATTAATCGTAGCTTAAGATATTGGTGGTGGTTCGTGATTAGGAACTGATTTAATAACTGAATCGATACAATTATTTCAATTATTTTTTCGCTACCTCGATTACTGAATTGTAATTAATATCGTATAAGATATAGACTGGAACTTATGTGTTGTATAACAACGTCGTGAAATGTCGTAAATACAATTTAAATTATGTAAATATAAAAGACCTTTGTACGTTGAATTATTTTTCGAAAGTATTATTTATCTAATTAATTAATGCATTAGATTTAGATATATGCATGTAGGTATGGTATAGCATAATTTAGAGTTATATATGTATTGCAATGTTTTTAGTTTCACCTACACAATTTCTGCATGTTTCAGCATTTAAAAAACGAAGAACCACTATCGGTTAATGAATCTGTTTGTTGGAAAGGTACACCGGCACACCGTGAAAACATGGGTTTCCCGATAAGTTTAGCATCAACGATACAACTATGCGTGAGTATTATTTGGATCTAAGAATGTACGCGGCAAACAAAACATTACACTGTCGGTTCATGATTTACAGCGAAACTAACTCTTCTAAACTATACGTTACGATATTTCAACATGATTTTTGGCTATCGTTTATATTACATTAATTAATTACCTAATAATTATAACAACAACGGTATACGGATTTAAACATTCACTAGTTACATGCATATATAAATACGATTCTCTTCTGTACGCTATACGGTAATATCCTACGTATATCTCTATGTACAAGTGTAACGGCGGTACTCTTCATTTTTCTCATTTGGATAAAATTTCTATTTCTTGCGGCATAATGTGATAGAATTTATAAAAGTCTGTATAATTGTATACATGCAACCAATAAAACTGTAAAAAATTTTAAAAACGTACGTTCTATAATAGCAAAATTTTTGTCGAGAACGAATCTCACGAGTTCCAACAATTTTAGGCTATATTTGCCTGATTTCAGATATACACACGTTTTACTAACATTTAGAAATACTTTGGAAACGTTTCGCGTAAAACAAATTTCTATCGAGGATTTCAGAAACATCGAAATGTTCATATCGTATAAATCTCTATTTAAAAAAAAAAAAAAAAAGAAAAAAAAAAAAACAAATAATTTTCAACCATTGTATACTGATGTTACGTTACGCAAAATGTATACTGATTTTAGCAAGATTTCCCAAATGTAATTCCAATGAAAAAATATTATATTTTTATGACTAGAGTAGTAATATTTAGTATCGGTATAATTAAATAATATCGTTTCTTCGCTCTTTTTGAAGATAGAACAACATCTAGTGCGAACAGTATGTGCAAAAGGGAAAATTGCCGTCTAATTCTCTCAATTATTCTTAAGGAACTGCGAGTTAAAATATATATGTTTTCCATTTATGCGTCTCTTGAATCGCTAATTTCTCCATGTTTTTGATCTTCGATATGAAAATATATATTAGAAATAAAATATTCGTCTCTGTGAGGTTGAGCTTCGTTTAATTCTTTAAAACTATAGTATCTTGATCATTGTAATATGTATTATTAATTTCATTCGAGGTTTGTGTGTATCGAGATATAAGAAGAAACGAACAAATTTGTTACGATGTACAATTCGGTAGTTTTTAACATTGTGTCTCATGTGTATGTGTAATTTGATACTGCTTTCGTATGTCGCTATAAGTTTATTGTGCCGGTAATGATAGGAACTAAGTTTAAGTTTAATTCAAAGTCAAACTGCTTAAAAAATATGCGCGACTTGACAGCGTTTAGAATACACATTGAAAAGCAAGTAGAGCTTTTTTAATATTCTTCGAATTCGTCAGAAAGTAAAAATACAATTTTCCGTAGTAATGATTCGCTAAAAAATATTACGCCTTCGACTCGTATGAAAACGTGAATAGCATGTTAAAAATAGATGTATTCGTTGTAGTCAAGTCACGGACTGTTTAAAGAAAGAAATTCGCATCTACGTTCGATTCATTCTTCCGTGAAAACCTTTCTTTAAGAATAGGTTTCTAATTAATTTCTTAAGCGCAACGACAATATGAAAGTTCTTACTGGTACGATATTTGTCGAAACATGCTACTAATCTCCTCCATCGTTTTGTTCTTTGTCTCGGGTACTTTTTTGTAAATGAAGAAAACGAAGAATGCTTGTAGTGCGGCGAAAATAATGAACACGTAGGCACCTAATGCCTCTTGTAGCGGTAGGAATCCGATACTGACGATGAAGTTGGCCGTCCAATTGACCGCGATAGCAACGGACGTCGCCGCGGGCCTCGCGGATTGATTAAACAACTCGGACACCAAGAACCAAGGGATGCTACCCGGTCCAGTTGCAAATAGGATTACGAACGTCATTACCAGTACGATGGAGGAGTAAGCTGCTGCACGAGATGTATCCTGAAAATGTGTCCAAAAAAAGAGATGTATCCGTTATACTTATTACTTATAAGTAATATTTATTACTTACTGCGAAAGCAAGACAAACCGCGAGTAACGCGGTATCGATAAACATTCCGCTGAATCCGGCTAATAGCAACGTTTTTCTTCCAGCTTTTTCAACAAGTATCAAAGAGACAAATGTCATAACAACGTTCATCGCTCCGACGGCCATCGTTGCATTTTGCGCCGCAGTCTTGTCCAACTGCGCCATCGTGAAGATCTTGGTCGAGAAGAACATGACGGCATTTATTCCGGACAATTGTTGTGCGAACATAACCATGATCGCGATCATCAATGGAATTCTAAGAGATGGATTTACAAATAATTCTTTCAATGTAACCTTTGGTACAAGTTTCACTGATTCGTATTCCGTCCTCATTTCCTCCATCTCGTCGTGAACTTCGATCGTGCCACGCAACCAGGCCAAAGCTGCAACAACAAACGATCGTTCCGTTATCGATAAACGTCTCGCTCCAATAATGCGATAGAATTCTGTTCAATGAAAACAATGTACGCGAAACAAGCGGCACAGCTTTGTACTTTACGGACGATACACAGCATTAGAATAGTAATCAACATTGAATACCTCTCTGAGCTTCCATGTCTTTTCCTTTGCTGAGCAACAGATATTTCGGACTTTCGGGACACAATGGAAGCGTAATCACTTGAAAAATTGCAGGGACAATTGTCAGGCATAAAAGAACCGGCCATTGTTCGTCAGTGCCCAAAATTTGCTCCAAGCCAAGAATTTGTGATATCAGAATAGACATAGTGATAACTAGTTGATAAACTGTCCCAACGGCTCCTCGTAGATGAATAGGTGATATTTCGGATAGATACATGGGCGCTAAACCAGCGTTTAATCCTGCATTGATACCGATCAGAAATCTTCCGACAATTATCATTTCGTAACTTTTCGCTGGTTTGGCAGAGCCCTCGAAGATTACTGTGAGCAGGACCAGGATATTGTTCAGTAATAAACCACCCTTTCTACCAAAACGATCGGCTATCGAACCCACCAGAGAGCCACCGATCATTCCGCCTACGCAGAATATCGACACCGCTATTGCCCATATCATCGTTACTTCCGATTGTTTAGTTACTTGTCCAGTACGATTCATCTTCAGGTCACTGATCCAGTTTTCGATGAGCTGTAACACATCGTCATATACCATCGATCACGTATCTTTGCCATTCACTTTCATCTCTATACTTTATATTATACTTTGTCCACTTACTCGCTTACATTTCACATTCGAAAACTTAATTTGCAATTATAATATCAAACAATCGCAACTTCAACTGTTTCATCTATTCGACGTTGAGCAATAGTGGCGCTTGCAAAAATGAATTAAACACGTAAAAATTACACGCAGCGTACATAAAAAAACCTACGATGGAAAACTGGGAAAAAGGTATTATGCATGTAACGTGAAAAGCCTCGTTATTGATTCTAACCGCTCGTATGATGTTTATACGTATATATATAACGGTAACATTAAGAATAAAAAACGTTGAAAGTATTTAGGATAAATCCAGAGACTTTATTCAACGGAAAGGACAAATTATTTATTGGAACGCAAGCATCGACTATTAGCTGATAATTAACAACATCAACAACAACAACCGATCATCCTAAATAAATAACAATTTTGCTTAATAATTGTGCGAATGAATATGATCGTAAAGTAGGCACATATCGACGGTGTGTACAAGAAAAATGCTGACAATGTGTCTTATGAAATACCTGCTGAGGTGCATTAACGACACCAGTGTTGTACCCATGTTGAAACGATGATCCAAGTGCAGCAGCCGCAATAGCAAATGCTAGTCGTCCATTTAGACCCTGCAATAAGGACGATTATTTATCAGATCCGATCGCAAAATCAAATCTATAGAATAGACGGGCATCTATAGTATCGCGAGTATGTTTAACGTTACTAAAAAGGAAACTAACTGCCAAAAAGTAGTTACTCCGGATCGTAAAAAGATAGCTTAATGTCTTGAAAAAAATGTCGAAAAAAATTAACAGAAAATTAAAAAAAGATTAACGAAGACCGCGATATCAGGTATTTATTATGTTTCATCTAGTTGTTTTCTAACTGGATCTAATCGTTACGCGAAACAAATTTGAGATCGGAAAGAGAAGCTTGAACGTTAAGAATACTAGACAGATATATAGACAAAGTTTATAGCGACCAACGTTTGTTTGTAGAGACGAAAAAGGTCATGAAAAATACCGATTGTGGTTTACCATCTACCAAACCGAAGACCTATTTGCAAATCTTACCGCTTTCCCGATGTAAGCGAATCCAACTGCTTTCAGAGTCATCTGAGAGAAGTTCTGATCGATTCACTGACGAGTTAAACAGAACCGTACCGATAATCAGATTAAACTACCGCAATTCGATCGTTTTACGCAAAATATCTATAAACGTGGATGTATGTACAGTTATATAGGTCTTCGGTGTTTCCAAGCACGTGTCAAAAACTACTCTGTAGGTCGGTACCCCTGCCACGCATTTTTATACCGCTCCTATCCAT
Organism: Bombus pascuorum; assembly: GCF_905332965.1. Taxonomy (NCBI): domain Eukaryota; kingdom Metazoa; phylum Arthropoda; class Insecta; order Hymenoptera; family Apidae; genus Bombus; species Bombus pascuorum. The sequence goes on along the minus strand of NC_083488.1, from coordinate 137,795 downwards.
GGCACACAACCACGTTAAACACACTATTATACATGATTCGCACACGTGTCCGAGAGAACTCTACCAGCCAGTGTCTCTCAAATCAAACGAAGCACGAATATAATCTCCAATTTAATTCCAAATTAATTCGTACAATCCATTATACTGCGAAGGTGTTAGCAGCAGGCAACGCATGTACATATTATTATTATTATTATTATTATTATTATTATTATTATTATTATTATTATTATCGTACTTGGCTGTATTATATGTACATCATCTACATATGTTATTGTTAAAATAGCGTTTGCCCTTAACTTCACTTTCACTTTTATTTTCGCCCATTATTTTTATGTTGAACACAGAGATTACTTTATATGTACGATATACGTACCGACGTGCAAAGCAACTGTTTGGAAGAAAGGGTAAGTTGAAAGGAAATATTTAATTGACACAAATGGGAGAATATCTGTCAAGTCGCTGATAAAAATACATATGTATCTCGCGCGATTTATTATTTCTCATGAATATGCATATTAAGAACTGCGTTACAGACGAGCCTTGTCTCTACTACTACACATATACGGGAGCACGTTCCATGGCACGGTTCGTTTTCATCGTTTTCTTTTATACTCCATGTTTAACCGATTACCGAACCAACTGCTATGTATTCGGAATATAGCTAAGATTTTGAGGCGACCAATCCGAGAAGCAAAGCTTCGATAAAATAACAAAAGCACCGTTGTAGGCGTAAGAGGCGGTATATTTGTCCCTGATGTACGAGTTTATTTTATTTCGAGTTATCAAAAATTTCTTTCGAGCTTGACTGCTCTCACCTCGATTCGTTAAATATTTGATCACGATGCGAAGCTGACTTATCTTTTATTTGATTCGATCGAATTCACTGAGACTCCGTTTCAAGAAAACGACACCATCAACAGCGATGCGAATGAAATTGTTTCGTAAGCATATTTCACACGGTAGTGTAACTGTGCCTTTATTTGTAATTATATATGTTTGTTCGTGTAGGCGATACGCCAGCGTTGTTTTAAAGCAAGTACGTTCCATATATTTAAAAAAATCATTGTTACTTCCAATAACGATGACAAATACGTAGTAACGGTAACGAAATTCCATTTCATTATGAGTATGATGTCATAGTACTAATTCTGGAACGAACGCGAACGAACTCGTGAAGAAGCGAAAATTTCCTGTTCTTCGAACCTTTGTTGGTGATTGGTCGAAACAGAGGTGTGTCGATCACGAACGGTGCCGATTGGCTGACGACGCCAGGCCTCTTTTACATCGGTCTCGTGGCACGCACAAGTTCGAGCATCCTAATTATAGCCACCACATGACACGAACGCAAACAATTTATTAAAACTTTCATGCTGTCAATTAGTTCGACGATCCTCGATCGTACGGTAAAGACTTTCACGAAGTCTCCGAACAACTTCTTTATTAATTCAACTACGAACGAAATATATATATATATATATATATATATATATATATATATACACACATACACACGTGCGCAGGATCTATACACGCGATGATATAACTAATCAAGTATATGTATAGTATTATTTCCCAGCGATCTGGAATTGTCACGAATAGAATTGTATTCTATCTTAAAGAATTAACGTAAATTATATTGTCTCTCGCTTATTGCTTATATATTTATGCATATACGAGAGAAATTTTCTCGACCAAAGATAAAAAGAATGACGTTGTTTTCACGTTACTATTCTTAAACAGAAATAATTTTGGACGCCACCCCGGATACTTTGATTCTTAACCAGCTCGTTCAGTGAACCAATCTTTTCTTCATTTCGATCAATTTTAAACTAGATCTTATATCTCTTTATAAAATAAAGCTTAGAACTTGTTGGAATTTATTATAAAACGATAGGTATATGTTATTATAAAAAAAAATATTCGCATCTTCAAAATTCTTCGTATAAACGTGTTAATCTTATTTACATATTTCTTTTTTTTTTTTTTTTTCTTTTTATTTACGTATTCGATGACCAGGTGTATGGTATTTAAGAAATTGCGATTTTGCATCGGTTACCGATTTGCGTCATTCGTTGTATGATGTAAGTTGTAAAGAATAGTAAATGTAAATCCGATTTAATTCAATAATTTACATACTATAAATGCATAAATAACAAATGTTTCGGTAAATAGAGTGAAATGCTAGAACAAAGCGCTAAGAAAATAATATTTGCAAGTATTCTAAGAACACCTAACAATTTTACTTTCCATCTTCTAACACGAACACCGGTCTCATTCATCTCGAAACACATTATTTAAAAACGGATATGTAACTGTAAAAAATACAATTTATACCTGTCATTATTATCGTATTAGGTAATTATTACCGTTCAAGGTTTTCATATATAGAAATAATCATACGCATTCGTCAGATTAATATACACGAGTCGAGCAAACGTTCAGCTTTTTCCCTCGCTGTCTTTTTGCCAAACTTTTGAACTAACGCGAACCATTCGGATCGTACGGACTGTACGGATGTTTCGCCAGTATTTACTCGTGATATACTTTGTTCATAAACTTGAACAAGAGATCGCAATTCTAATAATGTCACCGGCGTATATTTTAACCTTATATATGGATGTAACTCCTAACGTACAGTTTTCGATTAATTTCCTTTCACTTTCGAGATATAGGGATTACACACTTGCAAACAATTTGCCAGGCAATATGCATATTATCCAACAAAAGGACGACCCGATCCTCTTAATAATTGTCACGAACGTTTCCATTCTTTCACTTCGCCTGTACTAGCTGGCACGCGCCGTATTGAAGAAAAAAAAAAAAAAAAAAAAAAAGAAAAAAAATTATTAGAAAGCTTTGCGATATTTTAACCGAATTAAATTATCAAAGTATAACGACAGTTTCAGAAAGATGACGCGTGATAATCTCTGTTGCGAAGCCTATGCAACGATCTCGTTCAACGATTATTCGTTAATCGTTATTTAAAAGCAATCTCGATAATGCAACACTCCACCAAACTTGATTTAAATAAACGTCTCTCTCTCTCCCTCCTTCTGTTTCTTTAAACTTAACGTAGAACGATAGTCGAATAATCTTATGCTCCAATAAATATAATTAGCTTAGAAAAAAAAAAAAAAAATAAAAAAAAGAACGTGGTTAACAACACGTTCGAAGAGATAAACGAGCCAAAATCTGTAAAAAATAGAATTCCCGAAACCAATCGGCCACTTTGAATGTTCTATTAGTTGTGTATTAAAATCGGACGCTGGAAATAAACCTGAATCGTATTTCTTTGTAAGAGAAAATAAGAAGCAATGAAATTCCGTACCTTTTTTAGGCGAATTAATTAAGGCGAATTTATTAATTTATTATAGTCTTACTTCTAATGGCACAAAGCGTAAACTTTTCCACATTTTGAAAATCTATGGTACCTCGAACGTTCAAATTGAATATTAATATTTTACCGCTAACAACATTTGCATACCATTCCACGATGCTCGGAGCAAACACGACAGATTGATTTGAAAGAATATTTCGTCTGCTGCGAAATTGACACGATAACTAATAATAACTTAACTAATAACTTAATACGAAATATTTGAGGAAAGATCGTGCGAGATAGAAAAATGCGGTAACGCGATATATATAAATCGTCTAGTTGTTAATTTAGTATTGTGGACAATTAATATTATACATGTATCAAGTATAGTTTTTTTACCTGTAGCCTGCAGCTCATGGTAAATCGATAAAATCTCGTAACCGTTATTATTAAATATTATACGTTATACTTTATCGGAGGAAGGTTTTGCTGTCACTAACGCGTATACAAAATGCGAATCACACACAGATGCGGCAACAGCGAAGAGACAACGACCGAATCGTTCCGTGTCACGGTCGCGTATGAAAGCTACTGAGACCAGATTCGTGCTAGCGGGTCGAAAGCCGATTTTCGAAACCAGTCGTATCTCCCTCTCCTTCTTTGCTTCTCCCTCGAGCTTGGGCCCCTCGAACGACCAATTGGACGACACCAAGTTACCTACTTACCTCTCTCACCGATCCAGCATTTCACCCGATGAAATTCACAGGAAAAGAAATTCACGTTAACAATCGTCCATACTTGTTTACGACGATTTTGCTCTTATTCCTTTCTTTCCTTGATAATTAACTCGACCACTTACTTTTACGAATACCGCTTACTAACACGAAATGTACGTTCCTGTTTATCATCGAATCCCATAATAGGTATGGACAGCTCGGTATTCGCGACGTTGTTTCATTTATGGTACGATCAATTTTTGTCAACAAATTTTTTTTCATCCAATAGAGGTAAAATTTGGGTAAAAACGCTCGACTTCGTTTCAAAATCAATAGTTTATCGTTCTATCGTTCTATCGAAGATGAGTAATTTCAAATAATAACTGCGAGAGATCGTTCCGTACAACGATACGATCGCTAACCGCTTGCTGATTAAAAATTTCATTTGTCTACGCGATATAAATTAGACAAAAATGTAATTAACACGTTCCGCATTAACAGGTAATTATAGCGCAGTTGTATAGACGAGCAGTTTCAAACATTATAGTAACGCATTTAGATTTCTTACGTTTGTCCTTCTCGATTTCATCGGTGTTAAACCAAAGTTCTACCGAACGAGCTTATATTTCATCCGCCACGTATCAAATCAATATGTTTACGCGGTTCGGTATAATAGCAATATCTTATATCGTGATGTAAGGTTCATTTTATAAAGTTTTTCTCAGCGCGACAGTAACATAACGAAAAATTCGATGAAAAAGAGAATTTTTTGCTAAGATATTAGAAAGATAAGCGTTACTATCATATTAAAATGGCTGTTTGAGAAAATTTAAATGGACACTATGAGAGGGGGAGGGAGAGAGAGAGAGAGAGAGAGAGAGAGAGAGAGAGAGAGAGAATTTGAACAAACCCTTGCTCTAGCTGGATCTATTATTTTGTTGTTACAAGCTCGTACCGTCTCAATGCAAAACCGGATGTAGCCTTTTAATGTAGCGCTCGCGTTGCCTGCGCCAATTTTATAGTTAAGAATATTAAAGTCAGAGTGGTTGTCGTAATCAACGTAATCCGGAGAACGCTTTAACGACGTATTACCTCTATTCTTTGGAATTCATCTCGGTCGATACTTCTGCGGATCACGGTGATCAAATTTATTTGCGTTCGAAGCAAGAAGAAAAAATTGGCCGCATAGACAAACATTTTCAACTATTTATTTCCCTTGGTAATGCGCACTCTTTTACCCGGTTTTTCTCCCCTAACCATTCGCTTTGTTTAAACGTTTAGAAAGTTTCACGAAAATAAATAAACATCGTTCTAAGCGGAATATTTCAAAGATATTATTAAACTACGGTTCGATAGACTTTGACGGCTTCGTTATCATTAGACAAAACGGAAATTACGCAGACTGTGTAAACTGTAAACTCGCTTTCCGAGGAATTGGACGGTTTTACGTGTACGACGACACGACGTTTCAAAGATAAAGACGTAGAACGAAGTGGAGAAACAAATCTAAGAATATAGCTATTTGTCTGTAACGTGATATTTTTAACGAATAAAAAATTGCTCGTCATGGGACTCAACCGCATTTCTAGAAAGTGAAATTCAAACGCCAATACAAATCAATCGGCCGATCATTTTTAACACAACCGCTTATTACAAAAACTTGTTCGTATGTATATACGTACTTAGTAAAGTTGGAAATAAGCATTGAAGAGAATACAAAGATGTGGTGGATTTACAAACGACGTTTCAAAATATGTGAGAAATATAAGAATAAACGAGATAAAAAGGTAAAGTCAAGGAAACGACAATGTGACCTCCAGCCGTGGATATTCTTGTCTATCCGAAACTTATAATTTAATAGACAGAGCATAGAGAACGATTATATTATCGCCGGTGACATTCGACATGGCCAAAATTTGAACTTTACGCGAGATTAGGCTCCTATCGATACGCGCAACTTTACTCGTCGTGAGTTAACAGACAACGAAAAATGGCTTCCATATACGCGCTTACCTTCGTACACGAGGTAACGTTCGAGATTCGTACAGGAAGAACGAAATCGAAATAAAACGGTTGCTCCAATAAACAATAATAAATAATTTCAATGACCAAACAAAGAGTTAACGAGTAAAAATACGAATTAAGATACTTTTCATATTGAAGATTATCGTTCACGTTCTATCGTATACTCACCCACCGCTTATCCTCCGTGGTAGGCTGCGTGTGAAAGAATAAACAAAGAAACAGGAAAGATAAGATTCGTTTTAACGGTATTTCTACTGAAATTTTGGAAAAAGATTCTTTACCTTTGGCGCTGGTGTTAAAGGCGATGGCGTTGTAGCCTGTTTCTCGATTTCATTGCTCGACTAAATAGAAATTTGTTAATTGCGTACGCATATCGAAAATATTCAAATGTCTACAAATTTTATATTAATCTCTATGTTGCTAATACCTTGTCATTTTCCGTTGCCATTATAAAGCGGCTTGTAAAAAAAGAATCCTAAATTATATATATAATTATATTATTATATAAATAAATAAATATATATATATATATATATAATATGTATGTACGCGTGCATACACACACACACACGCGCGCGCGTCATATGTTATTGATTATAAAATGAATAATTTACGAAATAATGTTTACAAGAGAAGGAAAAGTGAATATACGTAGATAATAAAATCATTGGAGTAAAATCTGGCCTTACGTAAGATTGAAACGTTTAAGATGCTTCGAATCGTTTCATGAGATTACGCGAAGTAATTTCAAGATAATTTAAAAATCAAATGGTTATAAATATATCCACTGTACGTATTTACGATGTATTATCTGGTGAAATATGAAATATAAATATGAAATGTATAGCAAATGATTGTCAATCGACATCTCGAGTTCGCATCGTGATCGTAAGGATTGTAAATGATTGCACATGATGCAGTCAACGATACGACAACCAAAAAGGTTCAACGGCATCGTACTTCTTACAGAATTCATATCGTACGTAATCATCTTTCTCGCGTGTTTTCTCTCTTTTTCTTTTTTTATCGCGCTGCGATACTCGCTGATGAGACAACTTCGGCAAACCCACACCGAAGGTCATCCAAGGTCAAGTGTGATAGCAAAATAAGCTTTCTTACGTTATAGACAATATTTCAATTGGTGACCATTTACGTGAACGCGAAGTTGCAATTCTCGTATCGCTATACATCTCGTAGCCGTGTCTTTTACGACGATCGTTCTTACATGTAATCAAATTACCGGTTTCTTTTAATTTTCCGCATAATCTTCGAAACGTTCGATGCGAACGATATATACGGATATCGTTGAATATCGTTCAGCATACAAGGCTTAAAATCCCTATCGAATTTTATTCATTTCTCCATAAATGGCAATCCTATCTAATTGCTCTTCCAGTGAAAACTTCATTTTGATAATAATCGTACCGATCGATAGTCATATATTTGATTTAGCAATCATTCACGCTAATCTTGCAAACTGCCACGATGTTTACATACATTCTTAGCTACACGCCGTATATTGGTAGAACATAAACAATATTTTAAAACTATTCATTTACATAAAAATACGCGCCTAGATCTAGCGACGATAAGATTTTTGGATTCACGCTGATCCATAACTCGAAAGAAATAATACATAATAATCGTTCTACCATCTTTGATGACCTTGGATGACCTCCGGCGATAGTTTGCCGAAGTCGTCTCAATACAGACTAACGCACTGCGATGAAACGAGCACAGCATTTCATTGAAAAAAACTGTGAACAACCTTGAAATCCCCTCTATGCCTTCATCTACATAAAAATGTCTGTGTCACAGCATGCCCCTCTCTATACCGTGCAACTTTTGTATATAACATTTTTTTCGTGTTACTACGAATGACGGAAATATTCAAGTTGGGTGTAATTATTGTCCCACTTTGTATGTATACGATTCTATACGATTTCATTGATTCAAAGGAAAGACAATTTTACTTTCATTCAACAACAAAGAATCACACACACGAACGCACACGCGCAATTAATGCTCGTCACCTCAAATGTTTCTATTAATGTAATATAGCATAACAAATTAAATTAATTAAATTAATCTGTTCGTTATATATCGCTGTTATTATGTTTATATGCAATATACATATGTGCGTGTATATATAGCATGCTTTATATTACAACATCCCGTCTCATTTAATGATACTTTAATGACTATAATGTTATAATCGTTATTATAGATAGAAAAAAAAAAAGAAATAGATATCACTAGGACAACGTCGTAATGGGGTCATCGAAAGGGACTCTAGCCTGCTTCTATATAAATTGTACGTACGAAGATTGAATGATCAATCTTCGTTTCGATCAATATAAACAAAATATGTAATATCCAAGGGCGGCTACTCAATACGCGCTATCGTGCTGCAGCATGCTAAAAAATATTTCAAAAATCGCTGATATTATAATTTTTGTTTTATGCTGTTATTTATTCGTGACTCCTCGTCACAGCGAGTTGATTTCTTGCATAAACGACGCGTGCGTCAGTGACTGTAGCAGGCTCGCAGCAGGCTCGCAGCAGGCTCGCAGCAGTCACGGATTGCCTTCTAGTTCTACTCGTCAGGCGGACACAACGTTTGAAAATCGCCTCTAGACTAAACAAAAGTCTATCCCTGTCCATTGTATCGATATCAATATAACCGTTAATATCTTCCCTCACAATCTCACACTTTTCCTTCCTTCAACATGCTCCGTTCCTTGCCGCAGTCAGTGTCACACGTTCTCTGGTTACTGTGAATATTTAAAAGTTTCCCTTTTCATTGTGTCGATCTAATTCGAATCTTAATTTTAATACGCGAGTATATCAGTCCTTGAAAATTAATTTCGTGAATTCTTTGACTTGTTTGCACTTACGCGATTTTTTGAAGAAAAAATTCAAATTAGAACACTGGGAACAGCTATTCCTGATTTGACTTATCGTATCGTTCAGACGACCAAGGGAAGAGAACATTGTTCCATATACAACGCCAGAGGTTAGTGATATGTTCGCGGTCAAGAAAAATCGTCGAGCCGATTTAATTATTTGAGACTGTTTATCATGTAATGAACGTTTACGTGTAATCACACGTGCATGTAGCACGCAGCACGCAGCACGCTACGTGTAAAATCTACGAGCCGCCACTGATAATACCATTAAACATGTAGGAGGCCGTAACAAGCCCATGATAATTTCGTGTGCGAAGAAATGGAGTGGATGAACTTTTAACGAAACAGTCTGTATCAAACATTTTTTAACTAACATATCCTCTCTATATGTATATATGGATTTTATATTTCTTCATACATCATGCAATATGGTATCGTTATATCGCGTAATTTTCTTTGAAACTCATAATCTCTGTTTGAATTGCTTCCTTTCTCACATCTACATACATATCAAAACATTTCAAGTCAAAGTCTAACTGAAGAAACAATTCTAATCGTATTACCTTTACCTTCTTACCATTCACAACCGTTGCCGTTAATAAATACATAAAACGTAATCACTGCTGATCATTATTATTTTATCGTAAGAATTAAAACATTCCTTTGCATCGAATTGAATTAATTTTAGAATCATCATTGATATCAGTATAAACGATCATCCCTTACGAACGATATATACATATATTTACATTACTAAAATGCATTATATACATACTTACAACCTCAGAAGAGTCAGAAAGCAATTTCCTATTTGTATCCTAACTCGATAATAAATGTCTACTTGCAACTTGTGATTGTCAGTTTGTCTCTATCTACTTTAGATTTGCATTGAATTTACAAAAAGCAAACGTGGAATTCGTTTAATGAATTTTCATAAGAGAAATAGTGGCCGCGCGAATGGGAAGCGCAACACAAACGAAACACGTATGTCAGTATGTATGCGTACTTACTTACTGTTGATGACGTAGTCAAAGGGAACGCGGGTTTGACTATTCCAAGCGGGTTCACGTTCGATCCTTGTATGCTTATATTGCCTGGGTAAACGAATAACCAACCAAGAAGTCTCACTGTGTTTTTGTGCGCACGCGCGAAAATTTTCATTGCAATTCCAAATCTAGCATTGCTTAGTTTTTCATCCATTTGGAAAATTATCTCTAGTCTAAGTCATGTGATCAGAGGAAACAATAACTATATCCAGATAACAAAATAAATTTACTCTCTTACTCTATTGTATTTCCTTTGTTCCTTTCCTTTGTTGTTGTTGTTGTTGTTGTTGTTGATTATAGACTACAAATATTTTTAATTTATTTTAACTCTATAGTTTAGTTATTCGAGTCAAGTGACTCTTTTCTAATAAATTTTCTAATAAATGTTCTTAAACAATATTACTTGATATAACACAGAGAAATTAAAGGTTATATGTGTAGATTATCTAAAGAATTTAATATTTATTCGAAATATTAATATATCACTTTAGAAAAATTGGAAAATTTCACTTTCGCATTCGCGTTTACTATTGCATAACGGTTGTTCATTTCTTATATCTTCCTACATTTCACATTAAAAGCCATTATGCACGTATTATGAACTTTATTGATTTACAACTTGCATAATGCAAAAAACAATTGACCTCGAATATTATTAGTTATAAATATCATGCAACATCTTTTTAGATTTACACCGATTTTACATCGTATTCGATTAACCATTCGGATATATCGTCACATATATATATTTTTTAAAGACACCGTTCTCATCACAATTATTTTCAATGTATATTTTCATACACAACCATATAATGTTCTTATACGAATAAAACTAACGGAATATTTAAACGACCGTTAGGTCAACAATCTGTTAAATAGCGTGCTTTAGCTTGTGACATACGTATTCGCGTAAGGTATGAGGTATACTGACTTCCATTTCTGGCTGTTTTTGTCGAGCCTGCGCCACCACGGACGCCTATGTGGGCCAAATGTTTACCGGTAGATCGATATATTTTGAAACACGTAACTTTGGTTAAGGGGAAGTAATTCATCGTAATTCTCGTAATTTAGAATAGAAAACTTATTATGTTGACACATATAGAGATTACTGATTGCAAATATCATAAATGGCAATAGATTAAATAAGAAATTTAAAGCAAAGTGCGTGCATTCGTGCGTGTGTGTATGCAATTGTATGTAATAATTATATAAATTTAATATTTCATTATTTTATGTTAAATAAAATAAACATTTATCTAAAATACGACTTTATTATCTTTGTATAATTAATATTTTAAATATAACGTATATGTGTAAACATATTCTAACCTCTTCTGAAGTATACAGATATGGTATAGAGGTAAGAAATGACTATACTTTTGATCGTAGAACGTTTATCAAATTATTGATATGAAAAAAAGGAGATGCAATGAGAGTATGCGGATGTGTAATAAAACGTACTTGGTTATCTTATCTCAAGTAAAAATGAATGATACCATCGCGTGGGAGATAAACGACAGCTACACATTCGATGCAACTGCAAGCTACAACACGCTCGCTACGCGACGTCATTACTTGGTAGATGGCGAGCCCCCAAGAATCGTTCTGTCTCTGTCTCTCTGTCTTTCTCTATCTCTGTCTCTGTCTCTGTCTGTTTGTCCGTCTGTCTGTCTGTCTCTCTCTCTCTCTCTCCCCCTCTCCCTCTCACTCCCTCACTCTTCCTGTTTTCTTCCAGCTCTTTGCTACATAACCTTCCAATTTTTGCACATATGTTTACAATCCTCTTATTACTTTGCATTTTTCTGAGAAATTTGAAACAAAATCTTTGAGTACGTATAGTTATCGCATCACCTATTTATTGTGATTAATAATTACAACGTAACATTATGCTTCAAAATTATATATACATAATACAATTTAATTTATTGTATTATACAAATTTAGCAAACAATATTAAGAACGATAGCAAATAGTAATGATACCTTTATTCAAGCGTGAATAAGCTTAAATGAATCCAAGTTTCATGATAATCAAATTTCTTTGTTTGCAATTTATAATTTAAATACATATATAATATAAAAATATTGGAATTATTCAAATTATTGTAAAATATTCTGACATTAATATATTATATTTATAAGGGGAATTTATATAAAGGAAATTTGAAGTCATTTCCTTTAGCAAGTTGATGTCGTAAAACAAGTATGTATTAGCATTTCAAATTATGTTCCATCCACTTTCAAGCTGTTACATAGGTACGTACGTTCATCGAATCCAAAGTTCTAAAACAATTATTGATAATTTAATTATAATTTAGAAATATATAGTGCAATCATAAAGGGAACTAGAGGATGTTTATATATTTTTGTCAAGAAAAGATGAAAAATCTGAGAAATGCACATTCATGTTTCAAATGAATAATGCTTTTGAGAAATTGAGAAATACATATACATACATACATACATACATACATACATGAGTATATGAAATGTGTCATAATTATAGGCTCATAATACAAAAGACAAATACATATGTAATGCGAAAGAAACGCAATGTATTAAGCGAATTTCATAACTGATACATTAATCGAATGGTTATCGTATATTACAACGATGAAGAAAAAATTATAAATAAATAACAATTTTCAATAATTGTATGTCGTTTGAAAATTGTTTCGTGACAAACATAAAAATTGAGATTCTTATGAAACGAACATTACTGCTTATATTTTTCATTTAATAATAAATAAAGGAACATAATTCGGTAATTTTTAAAATGTCGATGCGTTCTCGGTTTCTATGGTTTTTAAGTATATACGTTGAAGAAATGAACGTTTCGAACCGAAAACTAAGAGAGTCCGGTGATTGTATGTATGGGAGAAAGTTGTTCAAAATGTTGATTTCTACGACATATTTCAAAATCAACGAAATCGAGAACGTGTGGACTTTCTAAATTCTGAATAATTCCCTATAAAATTCCCTATAAAATTCCCCATGAGTTCACATATTTACTCATAATTACGCGCAATTCGTGTAGCATTAATATAAATTTAATATATTTTTACTCGTCGTAAATTGCATATCGCGTTTATGTAACATTCATATGCGATTGCGTCAGATAGTATACATATCTCGAGGAATTAAAGAACACCGACAGACGACAGGTGACGTGCCTTGTACACACCCACCGAATCGACCAATCAGGAGCTAGGTTATCAAGCGTTCTCAAATCATTTCCTACACACAAGTTATCTATAACTATTTTTCAAGAAAACGATATTCGCTGTAAAACATATACTGCTTTGAAACAGAAAAAGATAATTAAGATAAATTTAGCGAAACAAGATGCGTTTAACATTATTAACATTAGATACTGTTATGGTCGAACCGCGATATGTTAACCACTGTTTGTGTCAATACATCGTCCTTAGACTGGTAACTCGAAACGGAAAACCGAACGAAAGGGAAAATTCACCTGTTGACGAGAGTATAAAATTCTAATCTTTTGTGCAACATCAAATCGAACATCTTGAAACAATAGTTGTTCCGAATAACTAAATTATAATATAAGAACAAGACTTTGATACAATTTTGATTGAAAATTTTCTTCCAGATATCCCCATCACACGTTATTGCTAGTTTTTAAAATTGTTGTTGCAATTGCTGAGAAACTTGATTTGTAGGATTTATGTGATTATTTAAAAAAAAAAAAAAAGAAACAAAAGAATTCACTAAAATAATATTTTATAAAATCCATAATTATAGAATATCGAGATAGTACGAGCGATAAGTATCGTTTAATTATCCGATAGGTACTAAGGGCATATTAATTGAATGCTTAGAATTCTATTAACTAGGGTCAAATGCGTATCTACGTACAGTAGTTTAGAGCTCATCTTACGTCATTCGAAGAAACCACAGATCGTTTGTGATCAAGAAAGCATTACTAAAGACTAACGATATTTGCTGCAAACTCTAGAGAATCGATCAATGATCTGTGATGCGTAAGGTCAAGAATTCCGTCAATCGTTTATGTGCTCTATTGATTATAATTATCGTAAAGCAACATCGATTCAAAATATTATTTCATTTTTACTCTGTAATCGACATCCTTATGGAATTTCTAAGATCGCAAGTATCGTACATCGTTCTTGAATATCGAAATCCAAATGTCATTTTAACCATTTAATTATTTTTTATTGTTCGTTGTTATATATTATCACATATAGGGGAGAGGGGAAATTCCTCTCCGATATAGTATATTTTATATTAAACGATATTCATTTCAAAGAGTGTGGTTATTCAATAGGTAACCTTAAACGTGAATACAATTAGTTTCTCTTCAAATAAATTATCTTCTTCTCGTGCTTGCCTTCTTACGTGTGTACATGCACATAGAAAGCATTTTCGTTTATATGTATATATGAATCGTTAGGTCATTTACTAATGAAAGTTCCGCGGATCGTTCGTAAGTTGTGGTAGCTTACGCACTGATGATGCTACCATACTTACATTTATATCTATAAATTGTGAAAAATTTCGATCAAGTAGGGGGAAATTTGGTCGATACGTATGTTTCCTTCAAACAACCATTATCATTTGGATGAAAATATTACGGTAAAAAATCTGCAGAGCTTAGTTAACGACTTATTATTAACGCTTCGGACTTTCGTTACTCCATTGTCCGATAACATTCGTATCTATATAAATTTCACTCGGGATGTACATCAAATCAGCTATTACTTTTATATAGTTATTTTATACATTTCATGTTTGTGTGTTTTAATATCAGTAGTTAGTGCCATGTTGTGTGTATTTAATATCAGTAATGGTTTATTGCAATTTTAGTAATAAAAAGTAAATTAGTACAACATACGATAAAAATACATTAGTGGAATATCAAGAAAAGATGTAAGAAAATGCTAATATGTCTAAAAGTAATTTGTTACATAAGCAATTTAAAGATATTTCGATAAATGATTTGAATATATATAAAAACAATCTACTCACTTTTCCAGCTGAGACAGGTATAGTGGTTTCTCTGGCATAAATCGGAACGTCCATATCGCTAACACTGCTGCTGATACTAGGTGCTCTGGAATCTGGTCGACCATTAATAGGAACAGAAAGATGCGTTGGCCTAAGTGGATGAGATTCTGCGACAAAACCTTCTCCAAAGTCCTCATCGTCTCGATCCATTTTTCCTTACAACACCGAAGAAAATATACATAAAGCGATAAACCAACGTATTTATCACTTTTGGAAAATATCAATATCTCAGCCACCTAGCCGATCTCAATGATTTTCGAAGATGTTGTAGAAATCAACGTTTGCAACACACCTTTCCCTATACGTAAAATCGCCGCTCGGTCTTAGTTTCCGAGATATTCGGAAAGAAGCTGTCGATACCACTGCTGTGAATTTTGCCTATAATTGTGCGTCAGTACGGCAGCGTATGCGTCGATATTGCTTATCGGCCGCTGTAAGACAAACGAATAAAATGACGCCTAGTCTAAATCTAATTCTTATCTTTTGTTTGTAGTTTGTTTGCATATCTTTATGCAAACAATGGACGCTATTTTATCCGGCGGTCGCGTCTTAAGGTAGCCGGCAACCAATACTGGCGCATACGCTGACAGCCTACGCGGACGCCTACAAATATAGGCAGAATTCACAGTGTGGTATCGACAGTTTTTTTCCGAATATCTCGGAAACTAAGACCGAGCTGCGATTTTACGTATAGGAAGAAGTCGTTGGAAATGTTCACTTTTACAATATATACAAAACTCATCGAAATCGGTGAGGTGAGCGACATGTCGATAATTGACATAAATTTACATCGAGTACTATACTCTTACTATACTATTCAAGCACGTTGGAAATGTACAGATTTCGTTTTTAGATGGCAATTATTACCGAAAAGAGAAAGGTGATATGCAATTTTGTAATTGACTGAAATATTGCAGTTTCCGCATAAATTATTAAAGATAAAAATAGATATATCGTTAGAATAATGACAATTGTCAATTATGCGTCGTAGATAATGTACGTAAAATTAGCGCGAGAATGTGACAACAGTACGCTTTCCCTATCAATTATTTGGCAAAGAATCAAGGCTAGTGGCTCGATGACACACTCCCCACTTCTATTGAAAATTTCGTCCTACGATCATTCAAGAAAATCGTTAGAAATTAATGTAACTTTTGTGCTAATTACATATTTCGAAAACATCAACATAATTCACACTGTTCGCTATTTAGGATTTCAAAAACAGATAAATACACAAAATTTAGGAGCAAATTATAACGTATAATTTGATTTAGAATTAAAATTGATATACTTTCTTTTTCTACTTGATGTTGTGAGTTTTACTCTCTTAATTCCTTGTGTTAAAAAAAAAAAAATATATATATACATATATATATATACATATATATTTATAGTAGATTATTAATTACGTTTTAAATGAGCATGTTTCTCGCAAATCACTCGACGTGAATTGGCAAGAATTCTTGAATATGCTATGCATATTTAACATTTATACGTTCGACCAATGAACCAACGTTTAAAGGTTTCGCACGTGAAAGGAAAAAAAAATGATTCCTCCATATAAGATTCGTTCTATATAAGATGAAATATATTAGTTCGCTCGAGCCAATATGCCGACCGTGAAAAATCAGGACATGGTCCATTGACGTCAACAAGGAGTCTAAAAGCTGTTATAAGAAAAGCATGACATTATTAATTACCTCGTGCTCAAGCGAAGTAGAAACGATAGAAAGAATAGAATGAAGAGAACAGTTCGGCAAGAGTCCGTTGTTTCTCAATGAGCGAACCTGCACGTCTTATAGCGCTGATTGTGAAAAGATCTGCTGAACGTGTTACCGATGAAATCGACGATAAAATCACGAAAATACGGGCAGCGAAATATCGAAGATCAGAGCATCCGTCCACCCAGGGTGTGCTCTTGAGACTGAGCTAGAGGACGCATCAAGTCGCGACGTCGCCGTCGTCGTCGCCGTCGGCAAGACGTAGCCGTCGGCCTCCGGCTGGATTTAATTTTAACGCGTACGTCGTTAGACGAGCCTCCGGCTTCCTCTAACAACGAACACAACTACGTTAATGCGTCGCCTCTTCTTCCCCCTCGATTCTTCTATTCTCCTATATTCCTGCATCAATTAATTCTTGCTTCAATTGATTTCACTTGACCTGGTAGCATATCCTACCGACAGATTCTATCAAACTTCTAACTATTCCAATATCTTCCGAAGATATTCATATTTTTTCTTACTCTACCTTGCATTCTTAGAATTAATCACAGTTAAAATCGTCTTTATTCGATAGAAATTAAAAGAAAAAATTGACGAAAAACAATATAAACATTTATGTTTAATAGGTACTTATACGTTTAATGTTTATTATTGCTACATTTTTTCTTATAAGTCAACTTCCTTTATATTCGTCATCATAGAAATTTCTTCGTCAATTGTATCTTATATATATATATATATATATATATATAATATCACAATCAAATAAAAGATATCTATTAATCAATGTCAACTTTGTACGACGAATTATTGTCGCTATTTAATTTCAATTAATTTTCATTGTGTTTTCTAATAACATTGATTACATAAAAAAGAACACTCGATTTTAAGACTAGCTATGTGTATCAAAGGTGGTTTACTTCAACTGATATCGATTTATAAAGTCACGTTTCTATACATAATTTTAATGACGCACTACTAGAAAAAGATATCGTATACTAAAGAGTATGTAATAACTAAAATATCATTCGACTATTTCTAACATAAAAAATTTAAAATCTAGTGAAATATCATTGAAATATAAAACTCTTTTCTTGTTAGAATATTGAAAAGATAGTTACAGTATTTGTATTTGATATTTTTTAATCAATATTTTTTATTAAAAATATAATCAGGGATATAGTTTAACACTTACTAAATCTTACAATATTGTTTCTCATAAACTTACCAGCGTCATCTGGTGAATTATTCAGTTACCGAGTGTTCATAGGGCCGTATTCATAGTTCGTTCTTAAGACAATGCTTAAATTTCTACAAAGTAATGCATCTTTGTAAAGTCAATCTTATTTCCCTTAAGGAATCACGAATTCATTCAGTGATTGCTTAAGAAGGTTCATCAAGAAGAAGCAGACGCTTATACGCAGAATCGTCTTATATTCATTTTCTTTTCAAAGTTAAAATCTTTTGCTTAAGACCACGATCGTACACACAGGTCAGGAAACTCCTGTGGAGGGGGTAGTTCCAAATTTGAGGACAGAAAGTTTCTTGAATTATCCACTACACACAGGACGCTGATGTCGAGTAGCTAAAACAATTTCAACAAAGTAACACGTGATGCAAGTAATCAAGTAAACATTTTATAACTTTTGTAACGCTTTATAAGTAGATATACGTTATTTATGCATAAACATTTCTATTTATGGTTAAACTTCGCTTTAGGGGACACAAAATTATGATCTTGCATCCCCTTTTTTTTCTTTTTTTTTTATTTTTATTATTATTATTATTATTACTCTGCAGCAACGCCGCTGGTAGCGGATAGGAAAAACACAGGTCGTCGTATAATCGTGACATTCTCCGCCACAGAACCTGTTTCAGACCTGTACATAAAACAATGGTACATATGCATACGTATATACTAGTATATATGTATGCTAACTTGGTAACTTGATTTGCGTTCGGCAACTTTCAGAATAATGATCTGTTAGAGCAACCAATGACAGAAGGACATTCCGTTCATCCCTTGGTGGTCGATGGAATGGACTGCGCACGCATGTATGAATAATGGATCTGAGCGTCTTGAGGGGCATCTTTAGAATATTTATTACGTGCCGCATAAATTAACGATGTTTTATCCTCGACTCGTGTCTTTCACTTCCTTAGAAATTTTGTTGTCTTTCCGTCTTGCGCCATTTCCTTCTCGCCTTCCTCCTCATCGCCGCACACGTAGACACTTTTCTCCACGAAACACAACGCTCCCACTCCATTTATTCAGGAAGATGAGGCCCATTGAATCATCGGGCCAGAAACACCAGGACAGGTGACCCTGCACCAAGCTCCAAAAGAAAGGATAGGTGTCGAAGATTGAAAGCTAAGAAAGGGAGTTTTTTAATCTAATCCAGTTTTGATTCTTGAACGTGAACTTCTTTCTGTTGCAATCGAAAAATACAAATTAGAATAAACGATCGTTTAGAAACATCAAAGTCTTTTTGAATTCCCGCGCATTCCTGCGAGCAGACACCAATCCATGTACTTTTTTCTTGAAAGAACCCAAGAAAAAACGTAACAGGATCAAAAGAATATGTCGTTGTTTTAAAATTACAATCGATTCTCGATTAATATTAACTGGTATCAGAAATCAGAGAATTCATTCATTCATGTTTTGTCCACATGCATGCATATGCTGATATATGTAAACGATGATAAAGCTATAACGTTTTGTTGCATATATTATAAGTTTCATATTTTCGCATAGTGATTTAGGGTTTAACGACAAAATTACAAAACGATAGCTATGGCTGACGAAAACTCAACGAACCAAACGGAAGATCAAGAATTAAACGATTTGTTAGACAGTGAGTAATTATAACATTCTGGTGAATTTATAATAAACATAATTTAAAAATCCTAACCTCAAACTGTATGAATATCTACTTTTATCTCTCTCTTTCTATTTAATACGTTTATTGCATACTTTTCTTACAACTTTATTTGGAAAAGTATTTATTTAATTTAGTTAAAGTAAAGGAAGAAAGAGGAACAGGAAAGAAATATTTATATTGTTTTGTAATAATAAATAGTAATATGCCGATTCTTTTATTACGTAATTAAAAGAAAAAGACCAACTAGAATACCTAGCAATATTTGTTTGTTTTACACTAAACTTTGATAGGATTGACAGTTGTATAATCATTGACTCAGGTGCTTTGAAGGACTTCAACAAAGAACAAGTATCAGATAAAGAGGATACGCGTAAAGCAGATACTTTAGAATCCACGACAGATAAGAACACAACTGATATATCGGAAGATGCTTGGACTACAGATTTTGTTAAACAAGCAGCAGAACAATTTGTAGAAAGCCTGCGACATTTCATTCAAAATGGTAATTGTTTATGAAAAACACAAAAAAGATATTATTAACAAATTTTCCCATTAGAAACAGATAGCGAATTAGGAGTTACTTCTCAAAGGATGGCACAGACAGTTGCTAGTGCGATAAACAACGAAGAAACCTTTGATAAAGATAGTGTGAGTAGAGACTTTCAAACTGCCATTGCACAAGCATTAAACGACTTGTCTACAACATCCGAAAACTTACAGGTAATTGTTTCAGAAATCATGAGGGTCTTTCTTTTATTTAATTCTTTGTATCCTGAAATATGTCTTTTTTCGTGAAAACATTGTAGAGCGAAGCTGATTTATCTGAAATGTTTGGATTAGCATCCTTGGAAGATGGGCCAGGTGCCATTCCACCATTCATGCAAGGAATGCTACAGCATTTATTGTCAAAAGAAATTTTGTATCCGTCACTAAAAGAATTAGTAGATAAGTATCCTGAATGGTTAGAAGAGAAGAAGACAGCGATATCATCGAGTGACCTTCAGAGGTTTAGAAAACAGCTTGAATTAATGCAGCAGGTGATTATCCAATAGGGACAATTATAGACAAAAGCCATTTTCACTCGAACAACAATTATTTCCACATAGGATAACAAGTTATGTCAATCCTGATATAAAGTATATATAAAAGTATCCTTTTATTTTAGGTATGTATGGAACTCGATAAAGAGAAAGATGGTGATACGGAAGAAGTGAAAAAGAAACGTTTTGAAACAATAATATCGTTTATGCAAGAAATACAAGCTTGTGGTCAATTACCTGAAGAATTAATAGGAGAACAGACAACGCTTTTTCAAACTGATACTGAGGGCGATCCTGTGATTCCAGCGTTACTACGCAGCATGGAAACACCGCAGAATTGTTGCTTAATGTAAATCCATCCTAATAATTATTCTTTGACCTCTGCGTTTATAATAATACAAGAGGTTGTTGTTTAAAATAAAATATCGAGGTAAATAACGAATCGGGATGTTCTATGTATGGATCTTTTAGATGTGTTGTAATATACATATATAGCATATAATATACATGTATTACAATATACATATCTGCTATAAGCGATACATGGAAGACTATTTAACATAATTTATTATTCTCAATAATGATATTTATCAGTGCATCATGTTTGTAAATAGTAATGTTCCTCCTAATGTATGTGAGTATATACATGCGTACGTATGTATGAATATGTATTGCTGCAAACATTAGATATTTTTTGTATACGCTTGAAAATAATAGAACACCATTACATTTGTAAAGAGTGAAACCTGATTATTTTCAGTGGAACTTCAACAATACACAAAATAATTGCATAACATTTCTTTTATTAATTTATTTATCCATATTTGTCCATTTTTGCATTTCCATCTTTACATACAGTACATACATTTTTTGTACGATTATTCATGTTTGTATGCTATGCTATTACTTTCTCTCGCAAGCAAGTTATATTATATCAGAGGTTGCGGCATTCTTGTTGAACATCGTATGTCGTTTTTGATAGAAAAATCGTTACACGAGGAAATAATAGCATGCAGAATTTAACAATTTCAACAATGATATTGAAACGTTACATCTAGTATATATGTAATTGTTTTCATGCGATTATAAACACATTTTATGCTTTTTATATACACGAGTGCAGATGTATCTCACATGTGAAAGCAAAAGGAATTTTCCAAACATAAATTATACCGATACGGTATAGATTACTGAGGTAATTTATACACAACGATAAATATCCTATTTTATTTTATTTCATTATACTATGATGCTAGATTGGTAATTAAAGAAAATTAACATCTTTTAAATAAAGATGCTAACCAAAATCTAAAGATGATGTAAATGACATCGAGCAGAGATTATAACGGAGAAAGGGCCGCAACTCCCGGTAAAATCTTTCCTTCAAGAAGTTCTAAGCTTGCGCCACCACCGGTGCTCACATGGCTTACTTTATCTTCTGTTTTCCATTTAGCAGCGCAAGTGGCTGTATCACCGCCACCGATTATGGTAATAGTACCTCGTGACGTTGTCTCTACAACATTGTCCATTAAGCTCTTTGTACCTTTACTAAAATTTTCAAATTCAAAGACACCTGCCGGGCCATTCCATACGATCGTTTTTGCTCTTTTAATAGGTTCTGTGCATTAAATTGAATAAAGTTATAAACAAATATTTTTACGATATTGATTTATCTGAAAATCTCAGATACATGTCGATGACTGAGAATAAATGAATACTTTACCACTAAATAAGGTGCTCGATCTCGGTCCGTTGTCAAGTCCCATCCAACCATCAGGTATACCATTTTCTACGTCCGCAGTGCCAACAGCTGCATTTTCTGCGAATTTGTCCGCGATAACGAAATCAACGGGCAGATGTATTTGAACTTTATTTCTCTCAGCTTTAGACAATAATTCATTAACGATTTTCGCACCCTCTTCGTCAAATAATGAATTACCAATCTGGAACACGAACATTATACTTTTAATTTAGATATTTCAAACAACAGTTTACCATGCTGTATTTACCTTCATGTTTTTCGATATCTTTAGAAAAGTGTAAGCCATTCCGCCAGCTATGATCATCTCGTTAACCTTATCCAACAAATTATTAATCAACTGTATTTTATCAGCAACTTTGGCACCGCCTAGTATAGCCAGGAATGGTCTTTCAGGATTATCCAGCGCTTTGGCAAAATATTCCAATTCTTTTTTCAAAAGAAAACCACTTGCTCTTGTTTCATATCCTTCACCAAGCATAGAACTGTGAGCTCGATGGGCTGTACCAAAGGCATCGTTAATATAAATGTCTCCTAATTTTCTCAATGATTTCCTAAATTCCTCTACTTTTCCCTTCTCTGCTTTTACCTAAAAGGAGAGAGAAAGAAAAAAGAAAGGAAAATAAAAAACAGAAACGGTTTGTTGGTTTTACCTAGTCAAATCTATTATATAGCATGTAAACAATAGCGTGTAATTTGCTTACTTTAGTTCCATCTGCTCCTACTCCTTTACCTTCTTCTTCTATGTGAAATCTTAAGTTTTCAAGTAAGATAATAGTTCCAGGCGCTGGATTGGCACATGCGGTTTCAATCTCAGATCCGACACAGTCGTTCAAGAATAGAATCTCCTTTCCAAGTAAGGACTTTAGTTCTTCCGCAACAGGTTTAAGAGAGTATTTCATATCTCGTTTACCATCTGGACGTCCCAAATGTGACATTAAAACAACAGATTTTGCTTTCTTTTCAAGAGCATATTTGATTGTATCCAAAGCAGCAACGATTCTCTGGTTATTGGTGATTTTACCATCCTTCAAAGGTACATTGAAATCTACCCTATAGCGAAGTATAATGAAGTTAATGTTCACGAGTACCATAAGGTTAAATTTATTATTTAAATTATTTAACCTAAAACTTTGATATGTTACGTGGTGAAGTTACGCATTTTACGTAATAATCATTTTCTAGGTAAAAGAGAGTTATACCGTGTGAGAACGCGTTTATCCGTAAGATCCACTTTATCGATGCTGAGCTTGTTTAACGCCATGCCTCTGAATTTTGAATATGTTTGAATATATGAACTTGATACAGTATTACGTATAACAGGAAACGTGTTATTATCGCTTCTCGATTTTAATCCACTTCGTTTAGCGTTGCAGCTACTGGCAAAACTCCCGATCACTTTCAAGTATCTCCTATCGTCGTGACGCTTTGGCTCAACAAAGTCAAAGAAAGGTCGACGAATACAGCGACCTCTGAAAATCTTTTGAACTGTTCGCATTATAACAACCAGAGAAACCGAGACAATAAGGTGGATGTCAGAACGCTGTTGAACCTTGATCCGTTACTTATCTTTGTGTTTGTAACATACTTACATGTCGCATAAATATTTCCAATGAAGTTACACGAATTATTTTGAATGGAAATTAATGGACAAATTAACAAAAACAGACGACAAGAAACAAAATATGAAAAATCGTATTAATACATACATATATACATATATAACAATTACTTATACGATATGTATTAAACTTATAATTAAACGAATATGAATTAGTTTAATATGCTATCGGTAAGTTCATACAACTCGATAATCTTTGTAACAATTGTTGTAAAACGTGAAAAAGATAACAGTGACTCAGTTTTAACCGACAAAATATCATACTACATACGTGGAAGGTAGATTAACATTCGCATATTATTTACGTATATGTATGTGTATATATATGTATACATGTATATTATACGTATCTGACAATAGGCGAGATGTGTGAATTATTACTTACGAAAAGTGTCAAAGAATATGGAAAATATGAAGTTTAATTAACTTTATACCAACACAAAGATATAAAAATAATTCACAATGATCACACGAATGCATTATTAAAGTATATAAGTGAAACAATAAAAGTGTTTAATCGACTCGACGATTGGATATATTATCGTTGATACGAGCATGGACAGAACTACTTTTGTTCCATAAGCGGTGTTCAATCAACGTCTGGTATTCCGGTATTTCGTTCAACCGTTGCTATTCTCGATTCTGGCATAGTAGCATAGTCGCGCCCAGTTCATTTGCTTGATATAAAAGATATAACATAGAATAATTGAATTACGTAGAGAAACTGAAAATTAGCATTCCGTCGTTCGCACACGTGTTTGTATGCGCGTGTGTAATAATATGCTGTGCGGTATACACACACACACACACACACACACACTGGATTAATATCTTCTTCTTTCTTGTAGTTCTTTCGTCCGTCCCGGTTATGGAATTTCGATTTCGGTAATTGATTGTATTTCGATGAAAACAAAATTAAAAGTTGTTCTATACACGAAAGACGATGAAGTGAATCGATTATCGTTGGCGACTGTCTAGAAAAATTGGTTTTGATATTCGTCGAATATAAGAATCGTGTGAATCTCGTGTGAGCATATTCTAACCGATGCTGTACCGAAATAACACAACGTTGCTAAATGCGAAGACGAAATACGCGAAATATAGCCGTGTATATTTTCTCACAAAGAATCTCGGCTAAAATCATTTAATTCGGCACAACGTCTGAAAAAAAGTAGGAATACCGTCATGTATTATCATGCATTATGTATTATATTTACGCAAACATTTGTGTAATCGTTATATATTTCGTAGTAGCGTAATCCCATAGTAAGATATACAATACGAACAGTATCGATCGACATATCGAACCAATATTCTGTATATACATACGTATATATATATATATATATATATATATATGTCGGAGATGAAAGGACAGCGGACCCCCCCCCGTTGGAATTATTTGGAAAAGCCTCAATACCGTAGCATTTACGAAATAACCCAAACACAGTCATTCGAAACTTGAGACAATGAGCTTAGGCTCGAGGCGACAAACGGTCGCCGAAGCGTAGCCACGGTCACGGGATGAACGTTCCACCTAACGGAGATATGAAGTTACATAGCTTTCCTATAAAGAATTGGCAGTGCCGACACTTGACAATAAGACATTCCAACGGCCCCGCGGCTCGCCACACACAGACCCCATTCTTTGGGTAAGATGATCGCCAGATGCCGATGCATCATTCACAGTTTATGTTCAGATAGCCTGAGGAACCGCTACAAATCTTAGGACTTTGTTAACTAAAGTCCTTCAGATTGACAAACAGTCCTTATTCTATCAGCCCGTAAATCTGCCACCTATTGCGGGAAGATATGGGAGATCTGATTTGTTCACGTACGACGCTTCCTGCTAGGAACTCTCTCTCAAGGGCGGCTAGCATCCTTTTCTAACCGCCAACATAGAAATTAACCAATTAACAGCAACGTCTATTTCCCTCACCCTCCGTGCGGAGGCTTTCTTTGACGAATTCGATGATCTCGTACCCTTAGGCACATCCCATCATAGTTTTCCTCTGCAGCGTCGTCGTGACGTAAAGTCATTCTCTTTCGGGCAGTCTCATTAGCCATACGCCTAGTGTGTTTGTACAATAGGTGAATAATCTACGTCTTAGCAAAGAGCTAATCAAGCGATCCTTGTATCACGAGTAGTAAGACGAGTCCGACTTAGACTACGAAGCAAAGTACATTCGTTATTCCGTGGACCGTTGATTCGCTATATCGAACCTAGTGTCATTGTCATTAGCGTCTAGTTACCGCGGCCGCTTGTCGATCTTGTACCAACTATATCTGTGTAATAAACGTTTGTGCAACAACAATGAACAACACCGGCGAAGACTCATTAAACGCCCCTTAACCCCAACCCGACATCAGAAGTGGGATCATCGCCTTTTGTAACAATGGACCAGCTCATAGCCATCATGAATCAATCGCAAAAGGTGAGTGTGGAACCTAAGGAAGTATCATTACCGCATTCCAATCCTGAAATCGCGGGCGCCGATATATATATATATATATATATATATATATATATATATATATATATATTGTATGCCTGTAATTCGCGGAATTATCGGATTTCTATTGAAATCAGTTAAATCTTTGCCGATTTTTTCTTTTTTCTTATCGAAAAACAAAATTTGCGCTTCTCATCATCGTCGACCATTAAATATCAAATACATACATATTTGACATGAGATCACTAATAAGTGGACATATCATAAACTGATTAACCAATTAATCGATTAGATATTATATATGTAATTATATAATTATGTATTATGGAATATAGAATAACATTGGAAGATTATGGAAGATTATGTAATTGTTAATTAAACGTGAACAATAGAACAATAGATTAGAATAGATACATGTTTGCAAGAAAGAAGAGAGAAAAACAGTTTGATAGATGTGTACCGAAAGCGTGTAGCTGGTATCAGATATACTTACGTACATATACATATGTAACAGTAGCGTGCGCAATCGGTTCGGTTCAAGGCGTGCGACTTCGTAGGCCACTACAGAGGGGGGACATATAGGTAGGGCACGGGGACCGGGGTGAACGGGTTGGACGGCAGGGAAGATCGAGAAGGGAAGGAGGCGGCGATGGAAGAAACGGAACATCACGCTGATCGTGTCTCGTGTCAGTGTGTGTCCAATGTCCAATGCCAGTGGAACGCGACGATTCGCTTTCTGGCTCTAACTCGCTCGTCGTCAGAGAACTTGGGCCACCGGTTCGTAAACGAACTCACGGTGTTATCTAGATCGCGGCGACGAATTGTATTCGTTCGCTGATTCGTGCCCTAGATGAGGAGGATCGTGAAACCATTCACTAGAAATCGCGCTACGTTTATATCGATTCCATCCGAGGAACCGATCGAATTGTTCGTTCGTTTCTAGTGCCGAATCTCGCATCGATCGACGCATCGATCTACTATTACTATCGCCCTTGCTACCGTTATCGTTGTTACCACCGTGCGCTACACGCAAACGTCATCGTAATTATTCTACTTGACGTCGTCGTCGTCATCGTCGTCGTCTTTGTGTAACCAACTTTCCACTTGGCACAATCTTTATGTGCTTAGTCTTTACTTGAAACTATGAAGTGGTATGTGATTATCTCTTTTGAGATATACCCTCAAATTTCGATTTCCTACTCAACTTCTTCTCCTTTCTATCCCTTTCCACGAAAGAAACTTGTGTTCCTTTTCTATATGTTTCTATATCTTCTTTGCGTTCTCTAACCCGCCACTTGTTTTTACCTTTCTATATAAATACGTAAGTTTTACCGAAACGCCTGACAAATTGCGTATTTTGAACTTTAAAAAAATTACATACACGAACGTGTTCGATTGTATCCATATAATATATACGTAATACATAATATATGTATAACTTCCAAGTTTTTATAACTTAAACATGTCTATGGGAAAAAGAGGCAGAGACGACTGATCGCAACAAAGATGCTTAACATTGACACTGACTAAAATTTACAAGCAGCAAAGCTACTTAGAAAAATACCTTGGCGCGGAGAAAGATGCTACTTTACGTTTCACGACACGCACACACGCGCGCCCGCACACACACGCACGCACGCACGCACACACACGCACACACACAGAGTGGGGTCGTTTAAAAATAGACGTTTAAACTTAAATTATGCCCTCTGGCGAATGGAGTTAGTAATTTAAGCATTTCGAAATTTCATTACTTGATTTTTATTAAACATGTGCGAAAAGACGGTCGAACGCTGATGAAAAGAACAATCGCGTGTCCTCCTATTTAAAATCTCATTCGAAATCCAAAGAACCTTTGCGAACAGTTTAATCATCCAGTGAAATATTTGTTCTTTTGTCAACATAGATCGCGAAGTTCTAAAATGAAAGTAATTGTATCGTTCGTTTGCACTTATGAAACAGCTTAAGATCATTTAAATTTATAGAAACGCCTGCCTATTCACAATCGGCAATCGATAGTTCATCTTATTAACTCTAAATTAATTTTTCTATAAAAAAGACGTCCAACTTTTTTATTTACGATTATTATCCTCTGCATACATATACGTGTGTGTTGTTTTTTTCAAACGATAAATAGAATCGACCCGAATAAAAGAACAATTCTTACCTTGAGCATGACATTCGTTCACGAACATGTGAGAAATGCACGGCTTCTGCGTGACTAACAATAAATTCGCACGCACGCGATTCGGCCATGCCGTTGTTAGGTATGGTATCTGGACCAACTCTCAACTATATATCATGTCATTTACTTACATCGATCAATGTCACTAGCTGACTTAATTTGTGTCTAAACTTTCATAGATATAAAGATATCTCTTTTTCCCATCTCATCCTCAAACACATACAAACTTACAACTGCAAAGCTAAGAGAACCAGAATCTGTTTGAGATTAAACTCCTAGCCCCAATGGCTAAACATTGTCTTCGTTTGCGTATTACCGGAGGAGAAGTAACAACTTTTGAATTAGTTGTTTCGAAAAGAGGTGTTAACAAGTCGAAGCAATTACTCACATATGTAGACATTAGAACCGTTCACATTGGGATATACACACGCATAAGTAAGTAAATATATATATATATATAGGTATGGTTAGCGGAAGAAATACTTATCTGGAAACTTGAGAAATACTTGGATACTTTTTGGAAAGCTCGAAAATACTCGAAGATCGGCGCAAGTGTAAATGTACACTTACAGTTAATATGTAACAAGTTTGTAATGTCTTCCGGTTTTTAAAAAAATATACTCAATCTGTAATATCCTCTGCTCGTATCGCTTAAAATTATATTTTCATAGGTTCAAATCTTTTATACATAAAGTGCTTTCGTTTCATTAGAATCATTCACAAAAAAAAAAAATATATACGATTTACGCTGCAAAAATAATAAAAATAATAACAGTAATAATCACAAAAGAATCGTAAGTACCACGAGCACGAATATAAATACGATACAGCGATCGATATGTCTTCTATGTAAGTAGATAGGTACTTGAATCGATTTTGCATCGTGGTACAAGACATGAGAATTCTTCGGATTCATTGATTCCTGTTTAAATAAAAAGGAGAAGCCTTTATCATCTACTATTGTGTACACATCTAAACGTGTTATCCTCTGTCTTACTCTTAATGGCAATGAAAGAAATTAATCAAACAGGTGAATACGTCACGACACTATTCAAGGTAGTATCAAAAAGTTTGACTATCATCAGTAAAGATCATTTACAATTGGTAATGCGCGTATCCTATATTATTATGTCGAACGTAATAAAATATATAACTATGTAATACGTGTACATACACAGCTATTACTTGAAATTACTGAAAATGGTGTACTTACAGATTTGAGTCGTTTCCTTCTCATTAGTTTCTTCTAAGCATGAATACTCTTTATAATATTTTTTACTTTTGCGCATAGTCATGGTGTAGCCATTATTGAAGCTATTAATAAAACTACAGACAGATAAAGTATAATAACAATTATCTATGATGATCTACACACGTAAAGGAGCGTAACATGCAAAACAATGGATGGATACGTGAAAATGTTAACGGTAATAACTTTTTGCGGTGGGCGCTGTTTTGTAACACAGTAATAAAAATAGAATGGAATAGAAGAGGAAACGCTGTGAAACACGCGGTGAAGTTTTATGAAAGGATAGAAGAAAAAAGGAAAGAAAGAAAGAAAGAAAGAAAGAAGAGAGAGAAATGCGTACGGTACGGGAGGCCTAGAACGTTTAATTCCGAAATACTAATGATTGAATCGCGAAATGTTTGAAATCATAGAGGGAAAAGATAGGACGGTGAAGATCGATCGAGCATTCAGGTCGCTATCTTGCGGCGTTTATAAGCATTACGAATGCCGTGGTACGAAATCGAAAAATGGCCGTTCCATCGGTGTTTGACGGGCATATCTACTAGAGAATTGATGAACATATTTGATATGTTCGATCGGTGGTGAAAAAAGTGATCGTAAGAGCAGAAAGAACAGTGTAATAGAAATTCGGAGGAAATAAAATTAGGAAGGATCGAAGGACCGCGTTCGAGTGAGAGAAACAGTTAGGAAGGATTGGTGGGGTAGGGTGGGGTGTGGTAGGGTGAGAGTGTGGGAGGGTGAGCGAAGGAAAGGAGAGGAAGGAGGAATACGAAAGGGTGAGGTGAAGACAGAAACTAGTAGGAAGGGGAGGAAGTAGTGGTAGAAAGAATCGGGGAAAAGGGGGAAAACGAGGGAAAGGAAAGAGATGGAAACGGGAATCGTGCGGGATTGTGAAATAACATAAAGCACTGGCTGAGAAGAATTCGCATTGTGTAGAAACGTCATCAACGATTACCAAACGACATTGTTAGTGGAAATGAAGTACTAATCATATTTGGATTGGTTGGTGGATCGTGCGCGTTGAATTTAGGAAAAGCTAAATGATAATGCTATAGTACAACGAAAAGTTCTACGCGGCTAGAATTTTTTTTTTTTTTTTTAGGACGAAGGAAGCAAAGCTATATATCTTTTCCTTAGCTGCGCTTCCCCTCTTGGTTTATAATCACTAAGCTCGGCCTTGTTCGGCTCTGTTCGTAATAATAGTTAATCCAAGCTAGAACAGATTAGAAGCTCGAACAAAAATTTCTTTGGCGAAAATTTGCGTTGTTGCGGGTGCGAACAGAGAAATTTTGCAAGCGATTCGGGGCAAGGATAGCAGAAGGAACCAAACGTGACACCAGGTGACGGGTCGAACGATTAAACGTGGTTGAACGATTGGTAGAATAGACGATCGCCCCCTTCATGCCCGATGCACCCTTCGCTCGCGCGTAATCATGGCTGCCTAACACAGGGCGCTCAGTATCGACCAATTTCCTACTGTAATCGTACTATAATATGCTTTAGGTTAAAAACCTAACCTGTCACAACCGTACAGGGTGTGTCGTTTGTCTCACGTTGACAGCTGTAAAGTTCGCTGCGTCGGGTCGAGCTGTTTCGCATTTCATTTACTGCATTACGTCGCGATTCACTTTGATTCTTCTTCCATCTTTCTACCTATTCTTGCTTGCTCGCATCGTCGCTTGTCGCGTATCGGCCAGAAGCTAATACAAGACCGAAGACCTACACCAGCATGCGAATATTCTTTTTAATTTTTAACGAATCTCGTAATAGGGTTCGCTTGCGCATTCTAGGCATCCCGATCACTCTACAACATTGCAGCCAAGGAATGTAGGCGACGAAAGCACGGATCAGAATAATAATATAACTATGATGAGCGAGGATTTGCTGCAACCTGGCCATGTGGTCAAAGAACGTTGGAAAGTCGTGAGTCAATCTATATCTTCGTTTCTAAGTCTCCTTCTTTTTCTTTTGCTTCTTCAAACTACTTCAAACTTCAAAGTATCTTGTCTATTTTAGTTTACCCAGTAATTTCTTCTCTATGCAGGTCAGGAGAATAGGAGGCGGTGGGTTTGGTGAAATTTATGAAGGGCTAGACTTGATGACCAGAGAGCAAGTCGCGTTGAAAGTTGAATCAGCACGTCAATCAAAGCAAGTTCTTAAGATGGAAGTAGCAGTATTGAAAAAACTTCAGGGTATGCTGTAATCTTATAATTATATAGAACTACTAAATTAGCGTAAAAGCACAATTTGTATACCATATATACATATAATACCCAAGGTAAATGTCGCTTTTATCTTTGTTAATGAATGCTTGTCATTCCTTATTGCAGGCCGAGAACATGTGTGTAGGTTTATAGGTTGTGGCCGTAACGATCGATTCAATTATGTTGTAATGCAATTGCAAGGAAAAAATTTAGCCGAGTTACGACGTGCTCAGCCTCGTGGTGCTTTCTCATTATCTACTACTCTCCGTTTAGGACTTCAAATTCTCAAAGCAATTGAAAGCATACATCAAGTAGGCTTCCTTCATAGAGATATCAAACCTGTAAGTTTGTCTTAATTTGTACAACATACTCAGAATAGTGTTCAAAAAGATTCTTGCTATTTCTTCCACATCGCTTGTCTCTATTATCTTTTGAAATCAATTTCCAATTTGTATCGATGTAATGATTTCCTTGTTCTTTTTCCATTAATGTACAATATACACCTATGGTCATCATGTATATCACCTATGGGCATCGCATACGCATATTTTCTTCCAATTTCAGTCAGTCACCTTTACCGTTCGCATCCACTTATTTATATCATATCAAAATTTATTATCGTTATAAAATTTATGTTCAATCGAAATAAGATACATGTTCATTAAGTGAAAGATGATATTGATACTTCATGAAAATGGTATTCGTTATTAATCGCTATAGGAAAAGTTGCAACTCGTTCTATATAATTAATGTTATCTTTGCAGTCAAACTTTTCAATGGGACGACTTCCGCATACATCGAAGTTAGTTTATATGTTAGACTTTGGTTTGGCTCGTCAATTTACGACGGGTACTGGTGAAGTTAGACCACCTCGTAGCGCGGCAGGATTTAGGGGAACCGTCCGGTACGCATCGGTGAATGCGCACAAAAACAAAGAAATGGGCAGACACGACGATTTGTGGTCATTATTTTATATGTTGGTAGAGTTTGTTAATGGACAACTTCCATGGCGAAAAATAAAGGATAAAGAACAGGTATACCAATGTTATAAGTATATTCTTAGCTTAATTGACCGATACGCGTCTTCTTCACCATAAAAAAATGATCTCGCCTAAGCTTTAATGTATCGTTTTTCCTTTTCTCTCTCTCTCTCTCTCTCCGTCTCTAACTTTTTCCCTCCCTCCCACCTTCCTTCCCTTTCTCCCTTCCGCGCCTCATCCATCTTTCGTTTCTTCGTCTAGGTGGGTCTCATGAAAGAAAAGTACGATCATCGCTTACTTTTAAAACATCTTCCAGCGGATCTCCGTGTTTTTTTGGAACATATTCAGGTATGCGATCTTAATATTCTTTTACATGTTTCAAAAAACCAGCTATTTTTATTCAATATGGTTATGTGATATATAACACTTAATAGATAATGATAATATTATATTGTCTTCTAATTAATGCATGTGATCGAGCAATGAATGGAATATCCTTTTTAGAGTTTGGGATACGCAGATAAACCAGATTATGCGATGCTGGCAGGTCTATTCGAACGTTGCTTGAAACGTAGAGGAGTGAAAGCTACTGATCCCTATGATTGGGAGAGGCCATATATATCGAACGAAAGTTTACCGACTACCAGGTCTCTACCTAGCAACTATCAGGTCGCCATGCCTCCAGTACTGACCACAGCTACTACGATCAATCAAGCACCAACCACGCCGAATGTCGATACGAATAATCAAGAAAACGTCGAACCCGATAACAGAAAGGAATTAGACGTAAAGAGATTAAATAGAGACGTTTACTAGACATTACTAGCTGCGTATGAATTACGGCGGATATATTTCAGCGTATCTTTTACAGGCACAAATGGATTATGAAAGTATATGTAGAAGAAATAAACAACGTGGAGTAGAAGGATCCTCGGTGCCGTTTACATCAGCTATCAGCAATCACGGCCGAGATAAAAATTGTAACGCCACAATACCTACAATGGATAACACACATCAACAAGCTGGGCAACAAGCTCAAGGTTATTACCTTCAAAATAATATTTCGCTTATTAGAAAATATCCTAAGCGAGTGCTTAGCTTGATACCGTCATGTTTGTTCGCGTGTACCTTTACCATTTCGTTTCTACAGATTCGCCTAAAAAGAGGCGTGCAGTTTCGATGGCAGCAGAACCACAAACAGGCGTGGTAGACAACGAAGGAGACGCTTTAATGGCATCCGCTCGTTCTGCTTCAGAAGTTCCTCGCAATAAAATTGGAGCTAATGCTGCAGCGCCATTAAGGAAATCCGCAAGTGGCGCAACATTCGGTCGATTACGAGTAACATCTGCACCGGAGGCAACGCCTGGCGAGCCTCCCAGTCCTCGCGTACAAACTGAAGTCGATGCCTCTTATTGTTCCTACGACGTTACCAATCCAAAATACGTTGGCAATCAGAGCCCCGTGTGTATAAAATCGTAAAAGCTATTTACTAAAGCCGAACAATATAAAAGGTTGTTGGTTTTTAATTCATGTCTATTACTTTTTCGATGTATATCCCGACAGGTTACGGAACAAAGAGAACCGTTGAAAAGAGAACCGCGAAGAAGAACAGATGGACGTCAACAAACAAGAGCTAGTCGCGCCGCAATAAGGGACTGTTCCATAACTCAGTTCGCGCAGATAGATGACGACAATGTATCGGCGTTGCAACAAGTGACTAAAGGTGGTGGTGGCCTGACCCTCGCTTCTCAGTGGAAATCACAATTTGACGATTCCGAAGAGACTGACAACGAATGGAAAGGAGAGAATTTACAGAGTCCCGAGCATAAAGGGACCAACATGCCAATTATGGTTCCGCAGGTAACTGTTTAAAATGATCATGTTATCATAAGTTACGTTACAGAATCCAATTTCGATAGTCAAGTTTTTAATTAAGTTTTACATACAAATAAAAAGTTTCCACGGTCTGTTTTGATACGTATTATTGCGAATAATTGATTTGATTTTATCAAATTTCAATATATAGTCGACAGTTGGTAGTGATGCTGTGACCATCGCAACTTCAGTACCTGCATCTATCGATGCGAAAACGACAGTGGTTCAATCAACCACGTCGATTGCACCGCAACATTCAATAATACCAACTGCCCTCTCACGAATAAGTGAAGATTCTACGAAGCCTGCGGCTCCTCATAGGTGCTTAAATATTGCTGGCATTGAGAAATATCCGGATCTTCAAAGTGCGCTTCCTCGCGCTTGGAGTGTTCCTGCGTTGGCGCCGCATGTTCGCGCGTACCTTGAAGCACCGTTGGTCCGTAACCGTTTTATATATATCATACGTATTTGATGTTTTATAAAGCTACGTATTGTTTTCCAATAACAGGTTCAACAAGCTGCATTCGATGATTTGTTGTACGAGGTTGATGTCATGAGAAATGTAGCTACACGTTACGACGAACCGAGACAAAGCCCTCCACCACGAAGAGCGAGCGTACCAGCAGTTGCTTTTTCACCACCGAACACAATACCCAGCACACCTGGAGGAGAAGAAGAGGAGGAAGCAGTGGCTGGAAGACTAGAAATTAGAGTAGTTGATGCAACAGGTGGTGCAACCGTTGTACAAACCACCGCGGATAGAGAGCCATTGCAAAGTAAATATAGAAACGCTTTAATTTACTATATTTTTACTCGATCTCGAAAGTTTTTAAAGATTTGATTACTATGTTAGTATCGCAGTGCTGTTTTTGTTGCTGGCGGTGATATGTTTTTGTTGCGTCTATTATCGTATCATATCATATGTCGCTATTACCTTCTCGATTTTACATTCATTTAATGCAATTTTATAGAAAAAATGACAAACGGTACAGTAGACAGTCCGGCTATCCTAGATAATCCTAATCCGGAAAAGGAAGAACCATCGATATACGACGATGCTGTTGAAAATCGAGCGCCTATCGATGATACCGTACACAAGGAGAACAACACTATCACTGCCTCGACCACTATACCGAACGTAGTACCACTTCGTGAATATAAGGACGACAAAGAAAAGGAGATCTCTAATAGGACTTATAATACTGTCAGCAAAATTCCAATTCCTGTTAAAAGTCCGAGATGTTCGTTATCGGAATCAACACCAGAAACGAATACGCAAAATACCAAAAGCATCATGGGAAATGAAGTAGAAATATCGTCTACACCTGCGGCTACAGCCAGAGAAAAAGATGCTAGTTAGTAAGACTTTTTTTTTTAGCTTACACTGTAATTTTATGATCCTATCTTCCCGAACTCACATGCGTTACATGTTTTAATACTGTACAGATTCGATTGTACAAGCTTTACGAGTTTAACGTTCTTCACGAGTTTGATCGTTTTTGTAATTGATAAAGTTTGCAGGGTGAAAATTCCTTAAAAACGACAAAGCCATCGTTGATATATATATATTGCTTTCCTTGCAGGATTACAATGTCTAACTTCCACACGAATATCACGCACAATACCCGGTAGCCGCTCCCTTATTGATTTCAATGTCCTTGAAATATGTTGTCAGTCATCGTTCTGAACAACTTTATTCTATAAATATCATGACTGCTCAGTCTTAGATTTCGAGTTATACATGCAAGTATGTTTCGTATTATATACGTCGCGTAAAACTGGTTTTCAATATATCATATAGACCTTTTTCAATATCTTCATAGCAATATATAAGCAATGGGAAGAAATAATAAAAATTCCAGTCACTGAATTCCAAATGGAAAGGAATAGGTAGGATTAGACTATTGAAGTGGTGGCGAGCCGCGTAGAGCAGTAAAAATGGGTGATTTAAATTCAATGACGTTAGAAAAAAGAGAAAATACTCGGTCTACCAGGGATAAGTACTACATGTATTCTATCGGCAAATTTCTCAGAACTTATTTGTTACACGAAAGACACTAATCGGCTGTACAACCGAGCAGTAACGATACCAATTATAGTGTAGCTACAGCAAAACAATTATAATTGGGACACACGCACGAATATACACGCAATAATTATAATGTCTAATATACAATTTTGTATAAAATATAGAAAGTAAGTACATACAAATATAATACGAAACATAATTTTGTGTATAACTTGAAAACTAAAACGAGAGCACCCATTATATTTACATATATATGAAGAAGTTGTTCAGAATGATGATCTTGACAATATGTTAAAAAAAAGAGATATCGAAATCGATGAGGAGTTAGCTATTTGGCGTATTCAGCTACCTATATACGTATATATATATATATTAAACACACACACATATATTAAAACTTCAGCAAAGAATCAATTCAGAAAGATTACAATGAGGAAGAGTACATTATAAGGAAAAATATTTATAATCGTTTGTTTGGAAAATTATAGTTTAAATTGTTTAGTTCCACTTTCTTCGTTTGCTTTTCTTTTACCTGTAAAGGTGCCCAGCCACAGAAATGCCACAGAGATGCCACAGAGATGCCACAGAGATGCCACACAGTACTATTATCATTTGAAAATTGTACATCTTTCCTTCGACTATTACTTATTCTTTTTTATTACGTCTGCAATGCGCTGATATGTGTGCGTATACATGTATCTGCACACATCCGTTGTTTGATTGATAAATTATATATCGAAGATTCTAAGAACATACACTATTAAATCAAAAGGTTTTCAATTCCTAAGTAATTGGACGGAGGGAAGGAAGGGGAAGGAAATGGAAAGTTGTATTTTTCGTATTTTGGACAGCAATTTATAACGATTAGGATTGGTTATAGCTTCTTAGCGATACTAATATTAATAAATTTTAGCTGTCAAGGGCAAACGCTTGACAGTGGAGGTATTGCGGCGCTGCTTGGCATTGCCCGATGAACCATCGATCTTTTCACCATTAACGTCGGCTAATTCGACAGAAGATGAAAATTTAACTGGATGTACTCCTGCGTTACGTCGCCGAAGGCAAAGCGAAAAATATGTGACCGATGCCAGCCAATTAAATCTTCGATTTCAAAGACCGCAACGCAGAATCAGATCCCATTCTGAAGTATTATCCAAGTTTTCTCCTAGAGGAGTACCTTCGCATCTTTTAGGAGAGACGGCTAAACGTACCGACGAGAGTAGCGACAATGACTCTGATAATAGTGGTCCACCGAATGCTCAACCACCACCACCTCCTACATCTCTGCCTCCTCATATTGCAGAAAATAATGCTAGGTATTTATATGACTGTCGTGTATATATATATACACATATATATACACATATAGTTGGCTATGCGTGTTAATTGTCGAATATTCATTCATTTAAATTACAGATGTCGCAGATTTCGACCTATATCAGATGGGACAATAATCAGCAAAGAATGGTGAGATACAGTATCTGCGGAGGCGAATTCAAGTATTTGTTTGTATCGACGATCGGCAGAGACCTTGCGATCTGCTCGTTCGAATGTCTGGAATCTTTCTTTCCGTATGAGAGAAAGCAAGAAAGTAATATTAATTTCACGATGATTTGATTCAAAGTGTCGCATAAAAGTTGTTAATTTTTCCGTGAAGGGAAAACATAAGAAATCGTATCACGTGAGAAACCATTGCTTTCTTAGGTAAAGCAATTTTGATTAAAACGCTAAACGTTAAAGCGAAATGAATATGACTCGAAGAAATGCTATGAAATGTTTCGAGTTCCCCGCGTCAAATGAGTTAGAAATTCTTTTAGATCAAGTTGCAGATGCAGTTGTGTATTTCATTCTGCTGTAAGACCCTGTTGCAAAAAATCATATGAATTGGTGGTGCTTCAAAGAATGTACTTCCTAGTCTACAAAGGTATGTGACGACAGGATAAAGTTCGTTAAATATTTATCAGGTACATACGTTAACAAAGACACAACTACGGTTCGAAACGAATTATTCCTTCAAAAAAAAAAAAAAAAAAAAAAAAAAAAAGAAACAAAGAAAAAAGAAGAAAAAGAAAAAGAAAACAAAAAAAAGAAGAAGAAGAAAGAAGAAAAAAAGAAAGGCATATCTCCTTCTCCTTTTTCTCTAGTCGTCGTCGTCGTCGTCGTCGTCGTCGTCGTCGTCGTCGTCGTCGTCTTCACCGCCGCCACAACCGCCACCGCCACCGCCACCGCCACCGCCACCGCCACCGCCACCGCCATCGCCATCGCCATCGCCATCGCCATCGCCATCGCCACCGTTCCTGCTCGCTACCATTCACTGTTCTCTTATTCTTATCCCTTCCTTCCTTGTCCTCCCTTCCTTGTCCTAATCGTCTTCCCATTTTTTACGCACCTCTGCTTTAAGCGAAATTCTTTCTACAAAATACTCATTTTCTGAATATTGCAATCCCGTTATCTGCACTTTGTAGGAAATTGTATCGCAAAATTTTAGTTGTTCACCGATGTAAGAAGAGACTGTACGACGTTGTTCTTATCGATTATGCATTTAGCGAACAGAGAAATTTGAATATAAGGGCAAATTGTAGGAAATAACTTTTACTAATTGAACAAAACTTTCCGTGATAGTTTTCATACAAAACTAATGTACGATGGATCACGATATAGATGGTCAAAATCGATATTGGATATACAGAATGACGCTAACTGTTGTACCGTATTTATTTTAAATACATAGTAGTTTTAAACGAATTTTCGCGAGTTATGAAGGTAACCGGTACTCTTTGAAAAACCACCATTACGCAACTAATAAAGGATAGCAAGAAAGGATGGTTAACGTTAAAATAACAGTTATATCCTCGAGAAAATGTATATCTCGTCCGAATTATCGTTTTATGGATGTGTAACGTATTAGCTAACCGCTTGTATTAAGGCTGCCACGAAAGATAGATGAATTCAATTACGAGATCACGATTTATCACTTGTCAATATAAGCAAGCCTTCTTCGATTGTTTGACAAATTTTTCGTCATCGAGATTTAAGCGATGGAAAAACTGTATTAATAAATAAGTACTCGAAGAGAATGTTATAGTTAGATTATATATAATCACGCGTATTTGTCTTGCACTTCCCGATAACGCGATTTTTCCAAACACTTAAAAATCCGCAATCGAAACAAACATAGTGATGCATAAAACTAGTCAAGTAGAATCCTTTAGTATTCTATTAATGAAACCAAATTTGCGCATAGAGTTATAAATATTATACTTGTACAAAATAGTTTAGGATTTATTTTGTGCAATGATCGAAATAACGTTAAAGATACGATGAGATAGCTTTAAGTTAATGTCACGAGAATAATTTCGCAATATGAAAACAAGTGTGCAGTATGCGCGAGCAAAAACTATGGGATTATCGTAGACGAAATGAGGAACGGAGTGATACGCGAGTCTATCAAGTGCATATTAATCCGTGTACGTATACACACGAATATGTATATCGTCATACTACATTTGTTCGTGCACTCGCGTTTCCAAACTTCATCTCTCAACTCATCTAAAATTTTTTGTGCGAACGTACGTAACTTTACAATGGAAAAGTGCCAGCGACGATGAATATACTGTGTGTAAATCGGTAATGAATCTGTAATTGAAGATAAAGTGTACGTTTGAATGTAAACAAATACGCATAATACAGCTCATTGGATGTATCTCTATAATCTAGTATATTTGAATGTATCTCTAATCTATAATAGAAAAGTATCATAAGTCACTTATACCATTCACTTTGAAAGTTCGCACTCTGTTAAAAATAAAGAAACAGTGTGCGTTTTGTTTTCGAAACTACATAGAACTTGTCATTGATGCATCGTTTGAGCGAATAGGAAATATTTTATCGAAAATTAAGGAACCGTAAAACGTATTGAAAAGATACGAATTCCGCGCGTAAATATTGCACACATCTATTCTATATGAAAACATACATATTTTCCATAAATGTCAAATCAGATTCATTAATTTACTTTGAAACTTTTAATAGATTACAGAGAGTAAATAAATGACTCATAAAGCTACCAATGCATATATATGTATATGTGCGTAATTATGTTTTAAGGACTATCGCGTGTAATCACAAGGGATATGTTTACTCAACAATAATTGAAAGCAAACAGATAATCTCGTGCAATACAAGTACAAATGAAATGAAAAACTACCAAATTTTTATTTTTAGCGATTGATAACTATATTTTTTTTTAATATCACAGTTAATCCACGAAAGTTTAATCCACGAAAAATGTTAAATATATTAAATAATAAATAACTGACGTACACTGACGACATGAAAAATCTAAAATCAGTTTCATTACATCATCATTCATTACATCGTATTGACTGTGTCTCTATCGTCTCCGTCGTCGTAAGTGCGTACGTACTGGCTTATACTTACTTATTAACCTACAATCATACATTTTGCATCCATGTGTTGTCATATTCGTATTCCCGCTTTCCCATACTGTTAACCATTTTCTATTCATTTAATCGTTAAAAGATACCAATGAGTATCAGTGTACGCCGCTTCGCCGCGTCGGTGGTAATATGTCCTCTCTAAAGTTTACGAAAAATTATAGTTTGATACTTTAGAATCTAGAATCTCGTCACGTTTGATA
Organism: Bombus pascuorum; assembly: GCF_905332965.1. Taxonomy (NCBI): domain Eukaryota; kingdom Metazoa; phylum Arthropoda; class Insecta; order Hymenoptera; family Apidae; genus Bombus; species Bombus pascuorum. Next base: position 96,071 of record NC_083488.1, on the reverse strand, counting down.
GCGTCATTATCATAGTGTTATAACAAGTAAATATTTTACGTAAACATTTACAGGAATTTGTGCAAGTGCGACAAGGACGTTTGTTTAAACGTTGTTAAACGTTCGATATCACAAAGTCGAATCGATCGACTTATATACATACATGTACCTATGCGTATGATACTTAGTAAGTATATATATGTCAGGCAAGGACGTATAATATAACCTCTTTTCTCGAAGCTGTAAAAGGTAAAAAAATTAAAAGTAAAATATCGAAATACAATGATCGACACAGTGTATCGATATGACCATTTCGTTAAAATCATTATTACAAATTTCATTATCACAGCCAACGAGATAAATTATAAATATAAAAGAATGGCGAAATGTATATCCAACTTGAGTTTTTATTTCAGATGATGTTTCTTATTAATAGATTTCTCTTTATTCAAAGATTGCTATGTATCCCTATTGCTGCTATTGGATATTATTTAGAAGGGTTTATATCCCGTCGTTATACACCTCCAACTGCACCAGTAATAGAGCAACGCGAAGAAAGATTATTAGCCAATATGAATTCTATGTCTGATGAAAAAAGGCATTCTCCGTTGGAAGTTAATCTTCCACCCTCCTTGTCTGTATAATTATTTATATAATTTAAGTATGTATTAGGAGAGAATGTAATACATAACATACTTTTATTCTAATTATTAGAACATAATAGTCAAAATACAATTGTATCGTATACAGAGAATAAGTATGTATTTTCTATGCTACTACTCCAAACTTGTATATAACGGTATGACGGTAAAGTTGTCCAGGTTCAAGTATGCTATTTGGAAAATTTTCCTGTAAGTATTAAAGCAAAGATATTAACTTGAAATGATATATTGAAGCGGAGATTTAGTTTGTTTATCATTGTTTAGTCATTTGTAACTAAAAACTATCATTTAGCCTTAAACCTTAATTTTCACACTTACATGATTGACTGCATCCGGATAATTTTGTGTTTCTAAACAGAATGCACCATGTTTGAAGTATGTGGTTCCGTTTTTCCCCCTAATACCCGGGGTCTCGCGCTCGGGTAAAGAGTTGGCTGTATAAAATTGCACTCCAGGCTGATTCGAAAAAACTTGTAAATATCTTCCAGAAGTAGGATGTAAAACTTTGGCAACAAGATTTCTTTCGTTTGCGGTATCGTTTACCCTTAAACAAAAATTATAATCGTATCCACCACCTGGTACTTTGTCAATAACATCTCCAAGTATGGTCGAGTTTCTCAAGTCCATCACGGTACCGAGGACCGATCGTATTTCTCCAGTAGGAATACTTTCTGTGTCGGTGACTGTCCAATGATCCGCATTTAAAGTAAACTGATGTTTGTATAGTTCGCTTGCGTTACCATCCTGAAATGTATCCAATTAAAGCTAATTACAATGAAAATCAGAATGTACGAAGAGAAGCAAATCATGTCAGCGAAGGCATAAAACATGATAAATTTCTAAACTGATTGATTTACGAACATGACCAGCTAGATTGAAGTAACTATGATTAGTCAAGTTAATAGGAGTAGCTTTGCCGACGAAAACTTTCATCTCGATGCGTAACTCTCCATCGATGGTTAATTGAAAAGTGACCGAAACTATTGCATCTCCAGGATAACCTTCGTCACCGTCCTCGCTTAGCAAAGAAAGTACAAGCTGGTTATACTGAATAGCGGCATTCCATATTTTTGAACTCCACCCTTTAAAGCCCCCGTGAAGACTATTTTGTCCTGCATTCTTAGCTAAATGGTACTTTTTCCCGTTCAATGTGAATTCCCCATTTTTTATACGGTTCGCGACTCTTCCTATCGTCGCACCAAAATACGGTTTATAAGCCGTGGACGAGTAATCTACAAAAGAAATCGCTCGAAAGGAAAAAGAAAAGAATGAAAGAACGAACAAATATGTATGTATATTATTTGAAATCAAAGTTTTTTTATTTGATCAAATCAAATAAAATCCATCACGCGAATGAATCAAATAAGTATACAAAGGCAAAAGATTGTCCTATACCTTCTACTTTATCGAAACCTAAAACGATGTCCGCTATTCTTCCATCTTTGTCTGGAGTTCTAATAGATGTTATTGTTGCACCGTACGTTACGATGTCCACCTCCTGACCCGCGTTATTTTTTAAAGTGTACTTCTCAATGCTTTGACCATCGACAGATCCCCATTTTGTACAAGATATTAATTGTTCGCCATTCGAATCCATAATCGATCTAATCGGTACGGAAATTATGTGTACGAAACATCGATTGCAATATTTATATTTATATAATGCGCTCACGCACGCACGCACGGGGGCTAAAGTTCGTCTTAATGGAAATAAAAATATTGCCATTTTTGTTTTCTATCAATCAGTGATAATTCTAATCATTCTCTGATTTGAATATTTATCTAAATTACCACAGAAAAGAACATTGCCAAGGCATAAACCGCCAACTCTACCATACGATAAGCTCCAACGGGAACAATTGCTATTGATATTAATTAATAACAATTGTTCTTATTAGTTCATAAACAAATTGCGTTCGTTACGTAAAAACCGAAGACATAGATAGACCGAAAGAAGACAGAAAAAACAAAATTGTAAAGCTAATTCCGACGTCCGGACGCTATTCTAAAAACGTGAAAATCATAATAGATTAAAGATTTCTAAATCTGTAATTGGTTTATTAAAATATAGTTATTTGCTTCGAGATTAATTCATTCAAGTTTATGTTTCTTTCTGTATTCTCTCTAAATCATTCGTTAATTATTCAAGTTTGTTTAATCGAAAACTCATAAACAGTGGTAGAGTACTTTAGCACTCCACGGGCAACGATCTAATCTGAAATTCCTCAAGTTGCTGAACGGCCACGCAACGCTATTCGATAGCTTTCAATGCGTAGAATCCGAAAACACAACTCTTAACTTTAGGAATTCAGTGAACGTTTTTAGAGTACTTGACAGCTTGCTTTGACGCCAACGAGACGAAGCAGTAAACGTAAATAAAATTTTGAATACCGCGACTGCAAGCGTTTACATCTACTGCCATGTCTCGTTCGACAGGCTATATACGTATGTACTACCTGGTATTACATATACATACATACGTACATACATTATACAAATTCATATCGATTCATGTTGCGATTCAACATTATACAAATTATTTGTAGTTTTTATACTCTTATCTTTAAAGTTAAAGGTAATTGCAATCTTACTTAAATAACAAACAAACTGTTATTGCCACACAACGAGAAAATTGCATGATGACAGCAGTATGGCAGCACTGTAACCAACTTATTCAACAAAGCACTGAAAATCTCTCTCTAAATGTCTCTCGTTACGATGTTTATATAAGTACACGCCGCGCGTATCTCCTATCATTTTGTCATTGGATGATTATATTTTCTTTCATTGAGACTAAAAACAATAGAGATAAAATAAATGATCATATATTTATCTCTCAACTGGAAAAAGATATAATTGTTACAGCTATAAAACATTGTTTCGTCGCAATATATATACGTAGCTTATATGGTTATGAAAAGAAAAAAAAAAAAAAGAAAAAAAAAAGAAAGAGAAAAGAATCAGAAAAAGAATTTATCTAATCTGTTTTGATTATATGGTAAAACCGACCGATCATAGTATATCTGCGATATCTTAACGTAAGAATTTTCTCTATCTACACCCTTGGACAAAAAGATAGCACATGTGTGCTATCATTAATTTCTCATAGATAGAGTCCGAATTTCCCAAGTTTGACGAATGGCATATAAACAGTACCTTGTAGTAATAAGGTATATGAGCTTGAAACTGTATCTTCGCTATTCCTCTTGTATTTATCAACAATGATTGTGAAATCCGGTCGGCGAAATGATAGCACACTTTCAAAAGTTGTAGTGTTTATTATCTACTAAATTGTACAAAAATAAAAAACCTTTTAAAATTTAATAATGTGTGGATCCTCCCTTATTCTCCACCACCTCCAGCATTCGTTTCGGCAAAGAACGATATAGTTTTCTAATATAATCCAGCGATATATTTCTCCATTCCTCTTCAAGGCACTTTTTTAACTGATTAATACTTTCAAATTGCCTATTTTCTCTATAAACGGCATTGCTTAATTTACTCCAACAGTTTTCGATTATGTTTAAATCGGGGGAGCATGCAGGCCAGTCCAAAACTGCAATATTTTCTGTTGAAAAATATTCTTTCACAACCTTAGCGGTGTGAACTGCAGCATTATCTTGCTGAAAAATAAAATCTTGTCTCGCAATATGTGTTGCGTACTTTGCAATTTGATTTTGTATCAAATTACGATAGGTTATAGCATTCATCTTGCTGCGAATTGATATTAAATCAGTCTTTCCGTTATACCCAATACCTGCCCAAAGCATAATGCTACCTCCACCCATTTGACGCCGTATTTGTGACAATTTTTTTTTTCTTACATCATGATAGTAAAAATTGAATCCATCTGGGCCATCTAAATTAAATCTTTTTTTATCTGTAAATATAACTTTCCTCCACTTCTTGTTCCACCGTATATGTTCTTTTGCAAAATATAATCGATGCTCCTTGTGAATCTGCTTTAGAGCTGGTCTTCGTTTTAATTTCATCCGCTTTATGTGCGCGGATTGTTGTAGTACACGTCTGACATTCCGAGGATTAGTTTTTACGCCAACTTTTTCTGCAATTTCACGTGACGTGAGAAGCGAATTTGACGCGGCACGTAAAATTGCACGTTTTTCACGAGTACTAATCGCGGAAGGTCTCCCACTGCTTTTTTTTGTTCCATAATTATTTACATCTTTCAGTAAATTATAAATGACTTTCCGACTTCTACTGAGAACTTTTGCAATTTTAGAAATAGTAAAGTTTTCTTTCTTTAATTTCAAAACTGTTTGAATCTCTTCACTATTTAGCTGTTTTCCACGTCCCATTGTTTGAATCGAAATTTGTAAGGTTTCTAATGAAATTCTTCTACTTTTCACTACGTCTACACCACTCAGAATACACAGAAATACTAAGGAATGGAAACAAAATGCTTGGTGTGCTATCATTTCGCCGACCGGATTTCACAATCATTGTTGATAAATACAAGAGGAATAGCGAAGATACAGTTTCAAGCTCATATACCTTATTACTACAAGGTACTGTTTATATGCCATTCGTCAAACTTGGGAAATTCGGACTCTATCTATGAGAAATTAATGATAGCACACATGTGCTATCTTTTTGTCCAAGGGTGTACATGTTAAGATTCTAAAATCCTTTTAGTAAATAATTTCAATTACGTTCGAGTATTCTCATTGCGTTTGTCATATTCGTCGAAATCGGGAAATAAAATCGAAATTTTTCGGATAGCTTAGTAGCCTGGATGGTACAAAATTTACGTGTCTTCTCGATATATCGAGTAACTTAATAATGTGTTGTTATCACCGTTTGTTTTCGATGACCTCGTCAAAAATAAATTGTTATTTGAGATAACAAGTGTTTTGCTTTCTACATATTGAAATTGCAATTACAGGACAAAACAGCGAAACGAGATAGAAAGGAGTTTTGTTAAAAAAAAAAGTTCACTTTTGAACTAAATTATGATATATATATATATATTAACATTTAAATGTATTTACATGTACGTACATATATGTTGTTGCAACAGCTTGACGAGCGAATTTGCTTAGATATAGAGAGATAGAGTTCGTTTTTCTTTCAATTTTGTTTCTTTGTGTTTCACGTGATAAATACATATATATGTATAACCGAAACACTAATATATACCTTTTGGCTGTATACGATGCAGTCTGCTGACAATAACGTTTCGAAATTTCGAAATTATATTAATTCAAAAACAGAAGAGCGGAACAAAGGATCTTGCCGAATATTGTCCAAGCTTACTTGCGCTGACAATTGATGATTATTTCTGTTTCTCGTAGTGTTCACAGTTTTGGTCCCTGTATTCGAATTCTTCGTATTCTTTCACCAACAAGTCGAAATTGTTCCTCAAGACAAAATAAAATGTCACAGTTGAGTTCGTAGAAGGCAAATTCAGCTTAGGCACGAATGGTGTAAACAAGTGCTCTGGTATATATAATACTTCCTCTGTGGATAATGAGATTGTACGCCACAGTGGCGCTATCATCGTTCAAACGTAAAAGAGAAGCAGGGACAGAAATCTAGATATCATTGGTCATTTATAATGTGTATATTACGTGTCGAAGCTTTTTCCTTGAATTGTGTCGCATATTTGTGTCAATTTGTGCACGAGTTCGAGTTATTTGTTCTTTGTTTTGTAAATGTGTTCTAGTGTATTTGAAACAAGAGTCACGTAAAAAGAATAAATACGTGAACAGAGTACGCCTGTTTGTCTGTACCCGATTTGTGAACGTCTATAAAATTGTAAATCTTCTTTTATAAAGTTTTATATATAATAGGAATAAACATATTTTTACATTGTCAGTGTAATCATTGTCGATTACGATTCTTTTCGAATATTAATAAAATATAAGTAAATCGAGTCGATCGATCATCGTACCAAGTTTTATACGTGGCAGTGTAAGCGAGACGGAGATTCAACCAATCATCGAAATCGAAATCAGAGGAAAAGCAGTGTTGGAAGCGGCAGAGAATTTCTACCAACACAGTACCTAGAATTTTGTTTTTCCTAAACGCACATCTCTCTCTTTTTCTTCCATTGCCCCCTCCTGTTTTCCCTCTCCCTTGTTTTAATGGTAGCCGTGCTTCGTATCTGATAGCGTGCCACAATTAGTTCTAACATCAGGTTCATTCTACGTTCATGAAACATTAAACACCAAGTGCTAAATAGCCAAGTCTCAACGTTCAAGCAGAATTAAGCCGTTAAAAAAGACGTGCGTAGAAGTAGTGGGAGTTGACCATTTATGCAAGATTTATCGACACTGCAAATTTTTCGAGTAACAACAATTGATAAGATGGGTCTGGGAAACAAGGTGTGTATATAATATCTACAATTCTAACAATTATGCTTGTGCCAAGATGTGATTTTCAGTCTTCTCTTTGCTGTTGTTTTACATAATGTTCGAATTCGATGCTATAAAGTATCAGATACTTTACATCAGATCAAGCTTTACATATAGGCAAAACCAACATTTCATGCAATTATAAATTCTTTTTCCCTTTCACAAACCTTTTTTATCGCGCCAAATTTTTTCACGTATGCATTGCATCAGCATTTGTCGAAATTCAACGACACACAGGACCGGTTTTATCTTTATCGTACATTTTAGATAAATATAATCGCAGTAATGTGAATATATTATGCACATCGAGATATATGTAGTTAATAATTGAATTTTTCAATAAATGTATAACGATATATCCATCTAACGATAGTTCTATAGGAACTAAGTAGGAAAACTTGTGATAAAATACGAAACTTTAAAAAACAAAGCGGTGACATTATGTATTTTAGACTGTAGATTGTAGACGTATCAGCGATGTATCATCAAGGAGGTAAAACAGGTATTTAATCGATTTTGTAAGCGACTAAATAACTCGTAGACATCGTGCATTTTTTTTTTTTCTTTTTTTTGTCGATCATGTCCATATATCGTCGTTAAATTGAAAACGGTGATCATTGTAGTACAGATTTCGTGTGTAAGCATCTTGCCGAATAATTACATAGCTGTTCGTAACGTAGATGCGGGTATGTAATAAGTGTAGCGTAATCAACGTTTCTTTACGAGATGATGGCGCTATGACGGTCGTGAAACGAGTGAGAAACGTTATGTCGAATTCTGGCGGTTGGTGTTACCAACGGGAAATAACATTTTAGCGATCGTTCACCATTGTGATCACTCGATCTATCGATAAAGACAGGATGACTGTGATACGTTCTAATTATTTGTTGTCAATGCGTTTTATTATAAAGGTGCTTGAAATTATCTTTGAGAAAAAGGGGCTGAGAAGATTATCGTGATTGAGCGTATTTTATTAAGAAAGAGATGGAAATACATGTGACAATTTTTTTCCGTAGACAAAGAAACGTGCGATCGAATTTAGTATTCGGCTTTCTACTATTTTCTTTCTCTTTTTTTCTTGCACATTTTTCTTCTCTGTCTTACGGTACAAGAGCTGGTCAGTTATATCGTAACACGATATGATCGTTCAAGTTAAGTGGGATGGATCACCGATCATTTCTGTTCGACACATTGTATTGGCTGATTTTCGAACGCGCATTTTGGAGCGTTTTAGAATTTTACATTTGATCCCTAAATCTAGTACGATTGTCTACTATCGCTTATCTAGTATCATTATCAGGGTCACTGTGGTGCCTCTAACGAACAGTAATTCCTTTTATCTTGAACTTTAACAGCTCACTGATTGCGTTCAATGATTATATAATCGAAAGATGCTAATTGTAAGAAAAGTTTCCGAAAGCAATTCTATCCGACGATTAAGCCGATTAAATTTACGTCTATACGAGACACAATGCTGACAACGATCGTAACTATCGTTATCATTGTACTATTCTAGTCGAGTAGATTTTTTATTTGCAAAGGGAAATGAAAATAAAGGTATCTCTAGATGGCAAGATCGCGAACGACAGATAACTGTAACGCAGTAATAAACCTGTATTTAATTTCGTTAAGCTGAGACTTTTCGCGAAGTTTAACGTGTTTCTAAAATTGGTTGTGCTATTTGTCGAAGTCCCCTGTCTTACTACGCGCACAAAATGATCAAATATTTCCACACAGATAGGTATTTCCGTTATCCATACACGCGTACACTTGTTCGTTTAACACGAAAAAAAGATTAGTTGGCGAAATTACAATGATTACAATGATCTGTCTATCTGTAGACCTGACATCGAATGTAATTTTTACTATGCTAACAACGAATAATTATTTAAAATACGAAGCAAGCAGATTCAAATGGAAAGTTGAAAACTGAAATTGAAACGTTTGTTGCCGAAACGTTGTAACATGCCGCATGGCGCCGTTTAGCGTCCCGTCCTTCGATGAACTCGCGAAACAAGCTATTTAACACCATCGAATAACCCGTCTGCCAATATATGTACGTATACATGAAAAGATAGACGAAGAACGGTCGCGTATATAATATAGTATCTGTTTATCGATCCTGTTTCTTTTTCCGCCTCACGCGTTTAATACCTGATGTGTATGTATCTCGTATGTTGTGTCGGTGGCAGTGCAGCAGGAAGAAACGATCGCGTAGCAAGTACATAAGTACATACTCGTACGTAGGACGAAATATCGATCGTTATTTTCGCGCAAGTCTCGCAACGACCTGCACACCGTCGGTGATGGCAGTAATGATGCGATACACTCGCTCGATGCGTTTGCACGTTCAGTTTTGTATCGCGACGATAGGAACGGATCCACCTGTTTCAAAATCGTGTCGCGCCTGCTGTATCCCATCGAAACGGCGCGTTTCGCGAATTTAGATCTTCGAGGGGCGTGTTCCACCTTGGAAGGAGAACAACGGGAGAAAAAAGAAAAAGGACGATCCTTGTTGTGGGTACGGTGCAGTGATAGGAGAAGAAATGACGATTAGTAGAACGATTGGTAGATTCGTTCGGTCTTTGATTTTAGTATTTAATGGCTGACGTTCGGTCGACCATACCAAAGCATTTATTCAAGGATAAACGAGATAAAGCGTAAAAAAACAGCGTTCCTCTAAACATACATTTTACGTAGTAGGTGCATCGTTGATCGGTCAGTCCCCGTAAAATGCCATTTATTAGACGTATTTCGAAATCGTTATCGTTAAGCATTCGTTACATCGACTATCGATGATGACTCAGATTTGTCCTGTCTCTTTTACATCAGATGTCCGAAGAGAATCCAGAGATGCGGGAAATGGCAGCGCGCATATGCCGCGATTACCTCCACGGAGTTTGGAAACACGTTACCGCGGAGAACATGACATTGAAACGTATCAGGTTAGTATCGAGGTTCGATATATTACATTTATTTACAGTATTTTACAGTATCACTTTCGACGGCTGACGATACTCCTCTCATTCGCGTTTACTTTTCATTTCGCACTCTTCGATATCGGCTTCTTAGTTCTCTGGTGTTTGCACGATTTCCTGTTGCAATCTACTCGCATGTACGATTCAAAGGGGAAAATCGAGACTCTGACCGATCGTAAAGTAAAGTGTCAAGCAGATAATAGGCTGTGCCGCAATCGTAAGCCAGACGAAACGTCGATCGACTGTTTCTCAAATCGAAACTGTGTTGCAGTTGCGTGTGCAGAATATGCATGTTTCCACAACACTACATAAGTATTACGCACAATATGTATATTGTATATTCGTGTTCGTTTCACAATATCAATAAATACATAATAACATAATACGTATACATGTATACGTACATATACGTAATATAAATATACATATTGAAATATACATATTACGCGATAGTGTGCTCCAGTGACCTGTATTGTACGTGCTTGTGAGAAAGTGCGTTGATCAGTGGTAAGAATAATTGGCGGAACATGCGCATGATCCGAATATTCTAAATACGAGGATATTATTCGATATTTTACAGCGGCGGATTAAGCAATTGGTTGTACAATGTCCAGTTACCCGATGGAACTGTTCCGATTCGAGGCGAACCACGGCAAGTCTTATTGCGACTGTACGGTCAGATACACGGGGAAAGAGCTTTGGAAGGGCTGATCACCGAATCGGTCATATTCACGTTACTGTCGGAAAGGCGACTCGGACCCAAGTTACACGGTATATTTCCCGGTGGTCGAATAGAGGAGTACATACCGGCGAGACCGTTGCTCACCGATGAATTGGCGGATCCGATTTTAAGCTGCATGATCGCCGAAAAAATGGCCCAGATACATAGTATGCAGGTTCCGATAAGCAAAGAACCAACTTGGCTTTGGGATACTATGACCAAATGGTTGGACACGGCCACCGACATATTAGAAAATATCGAGGACATCGATGTTCGTCATTCGAAAAACGTCAACGCGATACGAGCGATCGACCTAGATCACGAGATCAAGTGGTTCAGGTGAGGAAACGGGGGAAGGAGAGGCTGCGGAGTCGACGAAACAACGTAGTAGCAATTTAGTACACTGTAGACTGTATTAACGGTAAGGAATCTATTTTTCAGATCTCTCGCAACCCGACATAAATATCCAGTTGTTTTTTGTCACAACGATATGCAAGAGGGTAATATATTGCTACGGCAAAATACACGGAAACCCGAACTAGTTCTTATCGACTTTGAATATTGCTCTTATAATTATCGAGCATTCGACATAGCAAATCATTTCGTGGAATGGCAGTACGATTATACAGCAGCGGAATATCCTTTCTTTCATGAACGCGCGGCATCTGGTCCTACAAAAGAGCAAAAGGTAAATGTTGGAGTATTTCGTCTTTCGAAACATTTACAAAGAAAGAATCATGGTAAGATCGTCGCGTTTTCTTATCCTTCGTTCCGTCGTTCAACTTGTCTTGCGCCCTCATGGAGACGAACAAACGAATTACATACATAAAAAATCCCCCCAGGGATCCCCCGTTACCGTTACCGTTACCGTTACCGTTACCCCGCACTTGTTACACGATCACAATTTTACTCCATCGGTCGATACATTTTTTAATCGATTACATATACATACATATATCGATAGCGATACCTTGCAACTGCGTCCATTTGAACGATGACACATACATACTTAACGCATTTCAAAAAACAAACAGAAACAGAGAAATGTATTCATTCGAAATTCTACGTCGACTTTGAACAATGATCGAATCAAATCGTAAAACATTCCTATGCGTTGCGAAAGAAAGGATCGGTTCCATTTATAATTTTATCACTTTTTCCTCGCACCGCCGAGAAATAACTAGAGCGAAAATAGAAGGCAATCGTGTTTTGTCAACCAAAATTGAGATCGACATAGACAAATAAAATTCCCTTTGTCCCATATTTGACTTTGCCGCCGTCGCTGTAATTTTCACCGTTACCGTCAAAGTCGCTACCACTGCCACTGCCACTGATACTGCCACTGCCACTGCCACTGCCACCGCCACCGCCACCGCTACTGCCACCGCCACCGCCACCGCCACCGCCACCGCCACCGCCACCGCCACCGCCACCGCCACCGCCACCGCCACCGCCACCGCCAACGCCACCGCCACCGCCACCGCCACCACCACTGACACCGCTACCGCCACTGTCACTGCCACCGCCACTGTCACTGCCACTGCGACTGCGACTGCCACTATTACCATTGTTGTCGCCGCTGTCGTTCCACCCAATTCCCTTATTAACTTGTTTCTTCTTCTCTATCTTTTTCCCGTTTTTCCTTCATTTTGTCTTTGAGGTTGACAAATTAAAAGCGCAAGACCAAGTTCGATCGTATGCGATGCATACGTATACCTATATCTACTCGGTGAAGCGAGTTCAAGAGTTATCGAGAGCAGATCGAGGAGCTGCTTGGCGTGTGTTGCGTGTGTATATATTAGTTTCACAGGACCACAATTCGGTGAGACAAGGCTGATGCCTGCCTGATCGGCTAATCGGAAATCGGAATAACGGGGATGGCAATATCGATCTGTGCCACTGCTATGCTATGGATCCCGTCTCGCACCGTACGTTGTGGAACCAGAACGACCGGTGCCATCACCCACCTTTGCAACATCAGTCCCGTACCTGCGCATCTACGACTCTAGAGTACTTCTACACGCACTCTCGATAGTCGATCCATAATCTACATTACTCGATAAATGTACAGTGTCTTATGGGTGGTAAAATCGCGTTATTTCCAATTAAGACACTTCTCTCACCGCATTTAAATATCCGTCTACCGTATTCAATTAGAGTGTCCCTATGAACGCATGTTTATTCCGAATGCAATTGACTCGATTTCTCAAACCGTTTAAATCTACGTACCACTTTCGAGCTACTTTTCACTGTAGATGTTTTCTCTTTACAGAAAAGCTTTTAAAGTTTATCCTGTATTTCGGACATACATACATATATAAATGTATATATGTATACATATTTACATACGTATATCATAAGTAGATTTTTGGCTCGCGTATGTATATATGTCTATATATACATATATGTACACCACCTTCTATCTGTTCAAATTCATCTTTCAATTACTTTCGAAAAACGATCGTATTATACGTTTAGCAATTTTATATTCTTTGACAGCTCAACTTTATAAGAAGTTACTTAAGAACAATCGGCAAAGAAGGATTACCGGAAGAGGAACGAATCATGATGGAAATCAAGATATTCTCTTTGGCTAGTCACTTATTTTGGGGTCTTTGGAGTATCGTCAACGCCAAATTATCAGAAATTCCATTTGGCTATTGGGTATGCTCACCACACGGTGTATCCGTATTTTACGCTTTTCTCTCGTTACTTTTATTGTTCCAAACTTTCTCCACATACACTTATTTACATGCTCATGCTCATTACCCTTGCTCTTTTGCCTATCTTCTCCAATCATTTCGTTCTATTTCCATTGTTGCAGGATTATGCGGTTTCTAGATTAAAAAATTACCAGTATTTAAAAGAAAAGGTTATGGCTTCTGGAGGATCGCCGACGATAGACAATGATGATGACGATACTGCTGAAAAAATAACCGTAGATTGAACAAATCGAGCGCACGATCGTTACGGCGAAGACTGTTTCCTTTCTACAACGTAACGTGACAAATAAAAGTTTACCTACCATATTTTCATGCGCTCGTAATTACGTATCTTGTCAGAATCACGATTTGCCGTTGTTTCGTGATACATGTTTGCGGTTTTCAACAAAAAGAAGAAAAGAGAAAGGAAGAGCGAAAAGAAAAAGCCGGAACAAAGCAAGATGTGAAAGCCAATGTATAGACAAGTGGAAGAATGACGAGCAACGCATTGAACGGATGCACGCAAGTGGCCGAGATAGAAGCAACGCGAGAAAAGAAGAGATAGAGAGAGAGAGAAAGATGGGGGGTGGGAATAGGAACGACGGGAAGGGGTTAGGCTGTTAAGAAACACGAAAAGAGAAAAAAAGGAGAGAGGAAGGAAAGAAACGAGACGATGCCTTACTACTACGATAGACTTGTCTACGCGAACCATCTATCACGTGCAATTTCGTTTCGTTTCGTTTCGTATCGTTTTCATTCTCGATGGATACCATCGCGACTACTATGCGAATACCATCGCGACTACTATGTGGATACCATGGCGACGTGTGATTAATTAATATGACCGAAAGAATCGTCTCCCAGTTTCTCATAATGGTACTCCCTTCGCCCTATAAAAACGGTATGGGACTACGTAAATAGAAAAGGATCTCTCCCGTGAACAACCCTGGCTTACGAATTACAAATGTGATATAAGATAAGAAATGCGAATGATATCGTCCTGACAGCTTAAACTTTTCAGGGAAATGCTGCTCAACTTTCAAGTCAGCTATCGATATTTTTAGCCGGATACTGGAAATCAAAAAGATCGAGGAGTATTCCTACCATTTATAATTACATTATACATATATACACATATACGTGCATATACGCATACATACGTACGTGTACGCGTACATGTATAAGTATGTACGCATGTATGTATGCACGTAGATGATTTGTACATAAATACGATTTTGTTGTACCTGGGACGAATCATTATTACAATTGAAATAGGAAACTTTGTACGCTTAACGTGTTAAACAGCCAAATCTTTCGCGTACTTTCGATCGCGTCTCGCGTATATATGTATATATATATGTACTTAATTGCGTTTGTATCGGATTTTTTTTGCACGAGCTAAGAACATTCATGCTAAAAAACGAAAGCATACATAGTAAATAAGCTGATCATCATTATCGAACGTATGTATTTGCGACCAGTGCTGATATCAAGATATTATTGTTCATCGGTATTTTTCTTCTTGATTATCCAATGATATTTGCGTTTTATTTCTAATTCTTCCACATCGTGATCCACATCACGTATTTTTCATTAGTGCGACATGTTTCTCGGTTCAACAAAGAACAATATTTTAATAAAGTTGAAAGAAACTATTTCCATTCTCTTCCATTCATTCTATCATCCTTTACCTCAAATAATAATAAATAATTTTGCAGAAAAACAAATATCTGTAATTTCTTTTAATGAAAATGGAGTTCGTAACTATATCGTGATGTACATACCTGCATACATTTCACATTATATTACGTATATCGTATTTCATTTTCTTTTATCTCCGTAAGATGGCGATCATTGTACACAATAACATTTTCATGGCTCACGCATGCAACGTGCACCTCGAGTTTTTAGTCAATACGTATATAAGGTTAGTTGATGTTATTGCACTTACAGTCTGTTGAGGTTATATAAACGAACGTTGACGTTAATTGGTATCGGTTTAAAAGTTAATCGAAAGAAGTTTTAATTTGTTCCTGGAAACTGACAACTTTCTACAACGTTTAATATTGGCCTCCTTTTTCTTTCTTACGAACGATAAAAACTATGGAAACTACGTCACACAACCTTATGCCCAATATTCATTTCAACAATGATGAAAGAAATGTACAAGCTGAAGTAAACAATGAAGAAATACTAACCACTACTAAAATTTCTAATTCTTCCGATACATCGGAAAATGGCATACAGCTTGCAGCTTCGACAAAAGAACATTTAACAAATGACGTATCTGAAGGTCTCAATGATGCTGATAATATTGCAACTTTCAAGAAACCGACTGTATTAATTGGCCCAAAACGTTCTTGTCCGATACATAAAAGTTCCAAAAGCTCAGAGTGTGATACGAAATCTCAAAAACATTCGCAAGATCAACCTTTCCCATATGTAGAACCATCTTGGGGAGGAAAGCCGGAAGGGAATTACATGATGGAAGTGCTCAAGTCTGGAATGATCATCGAGACAATTTCACTCAACGAACAAAATTTCTATCTTGTTGGGCGTTTACCTTTGTGTCATTTATCACTTGTTCATCCTACCATTTCAAGATATCATGCAGTTTTACAGTACAGATCTGAACAAGACAAAGAAAACGATAAAGGTTTCTATGTATATGATCTAGGAAGTACTCACGGTACTTTTTGGAATGGCAACCGCATAAAACCTAATGTTTACGTAAGAATACACGGAGGTCATATGCTCAGATTTGGTTGCAGCCAGAGAAAGTACATTTTACAAGCTCCACCGGAAGACCAAGAAGAAGAATCTCCGTACAGTTTAACAGAGTTAAAGGTATTCTTTCTTTTATCCAAACATTGTTACTTTCGTATGGAATTAATGCAGTTATTTTTCAAGCAAATATAAGATGAAACGAAAATATTCTAGGGAATGAGAGCGTCCCAGTTGGAAAAACGGTACATGGAAGACAAAGGTAAAGCATCCATCGAAGAAAAGGAAAGCGAAGGCATTGATTGGGGAATGGGAGAGGATGCAGACGAAGAAACGGATCTTCAAGAAAATCCCTATGCTTCTATTACGGACGATGATTTAGTTTTAGAAGATCCCAAGAAAACTCTTAGAGGGTGGTTTGAAAGAGAAGGATATGACCTACGTTATCAAACAGAAGAAAAGGGATTTGGACAATTTTTGTGTTGGGTAGAGTAAGTATTTTCATACATATGAAAACAATGTGAGAGAAATATATGGTACGATTAACTTAATCTCGTGAAAAATTTAGTCTCCCCACTGAAGATATCGTCGGACATTCGACAAGAGCAGAAGCCCTTGTAAAAGGTAAAAAAAAAGAGGCAGTTGTACAATGCGCGTTGGAAGCTTGCAAAATTTTAGATAAATATGGATTATTAAGGCAAGCAAATCACGGTAAGAATAATGTTTATAAAATTCTTTGTAATAAACTTTAACTTTTATTTTCATACATATACTGTTCTGTTTTGTATTCATATCTATACTTAATACTGTTGTACACAACATTGTTCGGGGCTTTCGGGCAGAAACCTTCGACCTTTCGCCAACAATGCAATTAGCTTTTTCAGCATCTAAAAACGCATTGAAGCTGACGTCTGGTGGTGATGGTGATGGTGGTGGTCTCTCTATATAACAAGATACCTGCATTCATGTATTGGAACGATGATGTTCATGTTCTAGTTCATCGGTGTTGCTGAATTAGCCGGCGCTGTTAATTGCCCAGCTGATTAATTAAAAACATGTGAGGATCGTGTTCCAGATTGTGTTCACATGAAAACCGGACAAAGTCCAAACAATATGAACAAGGACATCGGTTTCCACCTGAACCCAATCTGGAACACGCTCCTCGCATCTTTTAAATTAAACGAGTAATTAATAGTGCCGGCTAATTCAGCAACATCGATGAAATCGGAACATCAACACTACCGTTCCAGTGCTTGAACACAGATGCCCCTTTACTAATTAATTTTATCTTCTTGTAAAAATAAACCGTTTTGTTTAACGGTCGATTTATTCTAAATGAGAATTTTATTTCATCTTCTTTAGTTATTTAGAATTAATTTATACATGTATGT
This sequence comes from Bombus pascuorum, assembly GCF_905332965.1. Classification (NCBI taxonomy): domain Eukaryota; kingdom Metazoa; phylum Arthropoda; class Insecta; order Hymenoptera; family Apidae; genus Bombus; species Bombus pascuorum. Next base: position 78,540 of record NC_083488.1, on the reverse strand, counting down.
ACAGAAGCAAGAAAAAGGAAAACGAGGAATTGGGAAGCAGAAGATTATTATGACTCGGACGAAGACAATTTTTTGGATAGAACAGGTTCTATAGAAAGGAAGCGTGAACAGAGAATGAGATTAGCTGGAAAATTGGAAGAAAAAGCAGAAACGTATGATTCCTTGGTGAGTTGAAGAAGTACTTCACTAATTTCGCAACTTTCAATCAACATTTAAATAAAAATGTTGTTGGTGTTATTATTTTAGCTCGGAAAACATAAGGAAGTTACAAAACGAATATCACAGTTGTCAACTTCGATTGAAAATTGGCAGAGTGCGAGTAACGCGAAGAATGATACGACCGAAGAAGATGCGTTAGACGCTTTTATGTCAAGTCTAAGTTCGTTTGCTTTAACTAAAAGTGACATTGCTAAGATGAAGTTGGAATTACAAAATCTTCGAAAAGAAGAGGCAAGTTTGATTAAACTGTTAAACTTGACACAGCCTGCAAATTTACCAGCTCTTTCTTATCACGATACTATGAATCAAACTGTTAGTCAGGCTAAAGAAGTCGCGCATCTTATGCAAAACGCACCAGCAGAACGAAAGAAGATTCACAACTCCTTACCTTGCAGCAAAAAGGTGAGTAAATATTCATTTTGTCCGCATTTAATCTGCCCACAATACTACTCTACTACCTTTATGGAATGTTTATATAGGTGAAACAAATGAAGCAGTATGTAACTACCAATACTGAATTACTTGAATCAAATGCAAATTCCGACACTGCGATAGAGGCAGCAGCTGTAGAAGAAATGGACAGTGATGACGATGATGGATCAATTTCAAATCCATCCCATGATTTATTATCTAAGGAGAATTTTAAATTGCAACTCTCTAATACCACTATTAAAAACGAATCTTCCGAGAAACACGAGGAGCAGCAAAAACATAACATCCTCCAAATGACGAAAAAACATCGACGGGAACAAAAAAAAATGTACTGCGATCAAGACATACATGCAGATAATTATTCCATGTGGATTCCGCCATCGGATCAAGCAGGCGATGGAAAGACAAGTCTGAACGAGAAATATGGTTATTAAGGTTATTATGGTTATACAATATTTATATGTAATTATACGTATCAATTGTCTAATATATGTATTATACAATTGTTGAATTCTTTATACGTTATTACCGTGTACTTTATGATATTGTAAATACTATACTGTACAATATTTATTGCCAAGTTACTGTACGATGATTATTAAATACAGTATTATATTATGATTTATTACATATGTGTACTTTTGTATTTAATATCATGTATACATATATATATATATATATATATATATATATATATATATATATGCAGTATCAGAGGTACTATGTGTATACAAATGAACATGTATGAGGTTAGGTTTTGATGTATCGATCGATTGCTTGTACCGACTACTTGTATCGTTTACGTTTCTAGTGAGATTTGGAATATTTTGGACATTTCCGATCGTGATCACGGACGGGTTTCGTGAATTTATAAACGGATTCAAAAACAGGTAAAATAGAAGAATAACGAAAATAGTTACAACTGTTTTTGCTTCTTCTATTCTGATATTTGTGGAAATTTTGAAAATTAACCTTTTCTTATATCGAAATAATACATGTATATTTAGTACGTCAAGCTAAATATACGTGAAATTATAAACAACGATAACCGTTTTACCATGTTTTATATGGATATAAAATCCATACGAACATAAGATATGACTGGACAGTGATTGGCATGTTCTCATATTATAAACCAATAGATTGCATATTCGCTTTATTTCAATATTTATCAAATATATTTGTGGTTTGTGATTTGTTAACATTAACAGTTTTTAAAATCATAGGTGTCGCATTATTTAGAAAAGACAGAAAATGGATTATTTCGTTGGAGAAATATTTGAAATTCCTTATTTTAAAACAGGTACGTATATTTGTCAAATAGATATGAAACATAACCTAGACCAACAAGTCTAAATTTCACTTCTTACAATGTACATATTCTTAGAAAGTAAGCCGAACAAGTTATATATTTTCATTTAATTGAAAATGACTGTGATTTTTTTTATCGAAACGTAATATCTCTTAATATGCTATATATGCTAAATATGCTATATCATTAAGATGTGTCAAATTATTAATCAAAATTGATAATTACTAACTAGATAGCGTTATTATTATCTTTTAAGATGTCGTTGCACGAATTCCCTTTAAGACATTGAAACACTGAAAAATATTTAATCCAAAGTAATAGGTAATTTAATGTAATTTAATTTAATTTAATTACATCTCGACAATCGATACAGTATGGACTACTATCGCATCTGTTGGATGGTATATAATTGGAATTGCAATCTGCGTTTGGTGGGCATCTCCGTACATTTTGGAAAAATATGCGAATTGGAAGTTGAGAAAGAATGAACAGGAATATGCAGCAAAATATCATAAGAGTAAATATCATAAGATGACTATGTCGCATTCGTCGAAAGTACTTGCCTAATTTTATTATGTCTAGATCCAGATCTGTTGCGAGAAAGACTCTCAGGTCTAGAAGCTTCACGACAAAAAATGCAAGAAGAATATCATCAGAAATGTATGTTAGCAGAACAGGAAAGGACAGAGGTAAATTGCGAATCTTAACTTGAAACGCGCCAACATGGATTTAGAATATATGTGTATTATTCTGTTTTCCAGCAGAAAGGAAATGCAAAAGGAATAGCAAAATTAATGTTAGACAATAATGTCATAGGCGATAGACTAGGAAAGAAGAACAACGATTCACCACCTTTTACAGAGAAGAAACACAAATCTATAAGGGAGGGTAAATACACACATGGAAAATAATGATTTTAAAATAATGATATCGATCGATAGCGTTAATTCTGACATTGTCCGACCGTTACAGAATACAACCCACTAATGGGCGACGGTTCTAGAGGATATCGACCCCCTAAGCGCACTTGTTGCGGAAAGGGTAGTTGCGGGTAATTACATGTAAGCGTAAAAACTAATATAATTTCATCTTGTATTCATGATTCTCAATAAGAATACTTGAAAAAGGAAAATCGTTTGTTTACGAACGAAATTTTGTAAATAATTATCGGTCGTTGTCTCCTGTTATAATAAAACTATAAATTTCTAAATATATCCGATATAATGTTTAAATTACCCGAAGCTCTAAGATTATTTTGGACTCTTATATATAATTTCGTTTAACTTGAGCTCTAGCTTGTTAAATGTAAAGGGAAATAGGGTAAGAGGAAGTAGATGTTTTTTTTCCTTTAAGTCTTCATGAATTACCTTTAGAACGTAAAAAGTTTGGAAAATACTCGTATGTTCAACATCACTTTTTCTTTGTTTTTATTAATAATCGTTACTCGTATATTGCGTAACGCTTTTGTATACCGCTTTATATGCATATGTAGTACTTGACAATAATAATTATTACTTTTTAATTATCTACATTTGTGCGCGTCTTGTGTTTGCCTGTACGCGTATGACACTAGCCTGTATCGACCAATTTTCTTAGTATCATATTTTTCTTTTCGATAACATGTTCAAAGTGGACAATCACTTGCATTTGTTTTATAATAAATAAGTTATTGCCTACGAAAACGCTTACGAACGAACGAACAATTTCTGTTTCTTTTATGCGCTTTATTTACAAAACGTAAAGAATATTTAAGCTAAATCACTTATCAGCCTTCGCGATTTAATTTAGACCTAGTGGCTAAAAGATGCAAGTAAAATTGAAACTTATCGAATTGTAGTGTTCGGAACGTTTTTCATCGTTATTAGATCTTTCGATCCGAATGTTAATGATATGACGATTAGCGCGCTGTGACTATAAAATATATATATCGTTATTCTACCGTGTCGACAATTTTTGTCAGTCGGTCAACAAAGCGTCCAATCTTTGCAACAGACTATTCAGCTATTGGCAGTGATTGATAATAAATCACTTACGAAACTTTCGTGAAACTTCCCCTCGCTCGGGACAATGTTGGTTTAATCGATTTCAACGAAGACGATTTAGTTCGGATTACATTCGATTTGCTTACTTTTCACTGTTCACTTTTCACTTTTCACAAACGGAAGAACACACATCGACATGTGTTTCTCGCTATATTCCGTTCCCCGTTTTAATTCTCGGCAGATGGTCGGTAGAGTAAATGGAGAGTTAATGGAGATGCGACGAGCGCAAGAACATGCGCATAAGCGTAAGAGCAATTTAAGATAGACAGGACAACTCAAATTACGGGCCAATAGACGACACGAGAAACGAGAATGAAAGAATTAAAGATGCGCACGGGATTGAGAAGAGGGGGGGGGCGGAAGGGTAGGGGTTGCACAGTAAGCCCGCGATAGTGGCGATAGGAATTAAAAGCGAGTTTAAGGGAAAAAAGAATTTGGTGTGTGCGTGCGTGTACATGCGTGCGTGCGCGCGCGCGCGCGTGTGTGTGTCGTCACGATCCGTACGCGATCTTCTATTTTCGTTCAACGTTGAAGGTGTTACGCGCAATATGATACATACAAACAGTTTGAACCATCATAACAATCGTGCAAATATGAGAAACTATAAAAATAACGTCATTACTTTTTTCGCTTCGCAAATTGATAGGATGGTTCGGTATAACTGGTTCAAGAATCGTTTACTCTGCCGCATAATCTGTGACAAAAGTATCACGAGTTCTCGATCTTGAACTCGAAATATTTTCGGTATCTAAATAAGTAACTACTATCGATCGAACTGCTCCCATATTGTGGAAGAGTTCGAGTGCGAATTTATGTACAGATTTGGAGGTGTTTGTTCATTTCTTTGTTTGTTTCTTCTCCCAAAAAGAATCTACACACATATGTGCCTATAGAAAAGGACCATTTACCACCAGTCGATAGAGTCCGTAAAGACGAAGTTTGGCAAACTCAGTGTACAGTCTAAATAGACTATCAGAGATAATGTTTGAATATTGTTACGGTGAATACTTAAAATATAAGTTCTACGTAGCTACGTTTCCCTCTTTCTCTAACTCTTGTTCGGAATTTATCATTTATTTAAACACTCTACGAAAACGAACGCTCTCCTTCTTTTAATTTAATTCGTTACTAATAGCTTTTTCCTCTTTTATTCTTGTTTCTCACCTTTCTGGATGGATTATACTTGTATGTTTCTATATGCGATCTACGGATTTACCAATTTCATTTGCCAACCGTTACTCGCGAGGATAATTTTATATACTTATGTTACACATTGAATCGTATCTCCGATCTACGTAGTCTTCCGGAATTGTGATATTCGGCAGTGCGTTCAGCGTCTGTTATTTCTCTTTGACGCTTGTCAACGTCTGTCAATAGGTTGAGCGCGGTGCCGAAATTGCTATCTTTTCCGTTTAGCCGGTAACGAGCGAGCTAAAGATTTTAAAGCACGCGACTTCGCGCACTGGATAAGTCTCGTCTGCCATTGAATCTGTGATCGAAATGAATGATTTGATCCAAAAGGCAATATCCAAATATCCAAGTTGAAAGAAGAATTGTTCATAAATCGCACAAAAAGGAAGCAGACGTACATAAAGTGCGAAGATATTGTTCGGTATGTTATGATAACAATTCAAAGCTATTTGGACGCGAGATAGCCAAAATTTTGACCAAAAAAGTTGTCACGTTTTGTAATATGTGTAAATCCAAGGTAAATCCATTTTTGTTTAGAGCGTTCTAATAAATTTCATTGAAATGACTACATTTATTTTTTAACTTTAATACTATCGGCCCCGGGAACCGACGCCGCGCTCAACGTATTAATAAACCCATTCGTTAGAACGGTATAACATAGTTCGACGATCGCCGACCTACAATCAGTCAATTCTTTAATAATATTTACTCTTTGTTTTCTCGCGCGAAAGAACAAACTAATTACAACGAATTTGAGCGATTATTACACAACGAGTGTCCTCTATCCACTCGACTATCTCAATTTACATTAAGATTCGTTCCAATTCCGGAGCCTCGACGAACTCTCACGCAACATACACTGAGATTAGGAGGAACCAAGAGATGCAGTTTGTAAACGTGCTCGGATCAACGACGCCCGATTCGATCCAATTTAGAATATTATAATGGCCGTTTCAACACTGTTGGTCGTCGTCCTCGTAGCTTGTCACTTATTCGTATTTTCTTTGTCTGCCGTAATCTTCGCTGGTATTCGTAAGCGATTACCGACGAATCAATTCGTCAATGTTACGTGGCAATTGTTTTTTCCCTTTCGATCGATGCAACCAATAGAAGAATAGCTAAAACGATAGCTGCTCGTTTCCGATTCGCATTGAAGATTTACGACGAAAGACACCGGTCGACAGCTACTTTCCATTGTTTCAACTGCTCATAGAAGAAAGAAGCTTCTACACGCACACACGCACACGCATACGTACATACACAAGAAAAAAAAAAAAGAAGAAAAAAAAACTGTTCCATATGATGTAATACTTGTTGCACGACAGTCGATCATTCTTTGCTGCACGTACCCTTAAAAGTTGTGCATACATATGTATATCGTTAAAGAAGTATCACGTGGCAACACGTTCGTATCCGTACGACAAAGTTAAAGAATCATTTTCAATCATTTAGGAACGTTACATCGGAAAATAATAGAACCGTGCGGATCTCTGAGCGGCGAAAATTGAAAATTTCTGAAAAGTACACAAGTGCCACGTTGATCTAGCGCACAGAACTGCCATGTGCGCATACGCGTAACAATATATTGCGTGTTAATATCGTTTGCAATGTCGTAGTCGACGTTGAAATCGTAAATTATCGTTACTCACGAACAAAGATTATGAAACTAAATCTATTCGATCTATAACACTTTCTTTTCATCATATCCATCATCTCGCATCCTGTTCACACTGTTCACTGTTCACTGTTCACCGTTCACCGTTCACTTTTCACTGTCAACCATATCGTCCATCATCCATTTTCATTACTCAATGGCAGTGGTTGTATATATTGAGCAAAAAACGAAGAAACGTAACAACTCGGTTAGGTAATTAGGTAAAGTATCGAAACTACGAGATGAACGCGTTCTTCGCACTACTTGCGTAAACAGGGCTAACGGAGACGAGGTTAAACCCATCTATTAGGAGAATATTAATGAATATGAATGAAAGAGTTTCGCGCGGCGGAGGGTGGTAGGAAGAAAAGAGACAGGAATAAAGGAATATCACGGTTAATACGATTAGCTATTAAGGTTTGGAGATATCGAGGACGAGCTTAGCCCTGAAAAGGTACTTTGAGAATGTTGGCGATATTGTCGCGCGAGACGGCTACGATTCGTTGCGATCCAAGTAATTCGTTTGAGGTTGAAACAGCGGTTCGTATCACCAACGGTCGATTCTATCGGTCGGTCTTGATCCTCCGGGAATCCTTGTGACCACTAGCCATCGCGAAGGTCGGCCGGCCGACTGCACTCTATAGGAGCATTTGAATTCCCACCACCTACGAAAACATTGTTCAGCTTGTTGTATCTTTGACTTCCAGAACTGCTGACTGTGTTCGAGGCCGAGGAATTGTGCTGAGGATAGCCGCCGATTCTCGAAAAGCTAGGCACTTTATCTGAAACAGAACGAAATATGTTGCACGCTGTACGTACATAAAGATCACACCGTTTTACGCTAATTTTTATCAAATCGACCGCAATGAGAAACGAAGAAAGAAAAGAAGATAATGCGAACCTTTGCCACGGTTATGCCTCGTCCTTTCTTGCGAGCTAATGTTTCCAGACTGCCTTGGAGGGATACAAGAATAATTACTATCACCGCTACTGTAGGTCGGTGAAGCAGTTCTAGTATTTCTTCTACGTGGACTTTTGCCATTTCTATTTCGTGAACCTGTTTTACCATGCAGGCAATTGGCCGATGTCGGAGCGAATTGGTCGTTGTATTCGAGGGTGTTCCCATAGAGGCAACTGGATTCCGAACAGGAACAACAAATATCCGAGTGTGCGTTCGAATCGCACGACTTTCTATCCCATTCGTCGTTCTCAGCTTGATAAAGATTCTCCGTTGTATAGATATCTTGATCGTTTCGTCGATAGATATCCTCGTTCGCTATTGATCGTTCCGATCGTGAATCCGCACGATTTACACGACTGTACGCAGAATCGTAGTCTTCCGATGGCGAATCATTTCGTTGACCGTACAAAAGAGAGCCGCTCTCGTATTCGTTTTCGTGATTACCTTTGTACGAATCGTAACAGTCGAACGATTGTGGAAAGACAGGCAGTGCCGGTGGATTCGTTTGCGGGGGCAAACTCGTATACCTACCTTGCTGATGGACGTTATTTTGCGGAACAGAATTGTCGAACGGTTGAGTCTGCTGACCCGAATCGTTCCAAATTGTATTCGAACCTCCTAAATTGTTAATTATTCTGGTCGGCGGACTCGGCGGACTTTGCGAATTTCTCGATCCCGAGCCCGAACCGGATCCACCTCCTCCACCACCACCGCTACCAGTGCCCCCACCACCGCCGCCGCTTCCACCTGCGGAACCCGAACCAGAACCGGAACCTGAATTCGAACTCGAGCTTAAACCCAGTCCCAACGCTAGTCCTGCACTCGTGATCAAGTCCAAATCGTTTTGCCTTTCGATACTTCTCTTGCCTAGGTGGGGGCTAAAGGCGGTCTGATGTTGGTACTGTTGTTGCTGTTGTTGTTGCTGTTGCTGTTGCTGCTGCTGCTGCTGTTGATAATGGTGTTGATGCTGATACTGATGCTGCATTTGATGCGGATGATGATGATGATGATATTGATACTGATGTTGGTGTTGGTGTTGATGCGTATGCGAATGCGATCTGGAAGAACCGAGAGATCCCTCGAACGAGGGCGGATGTTCCGGCGGAGGTGGTAGCATATCGCACCAATTCGGTGGCTGATTTTCATTTGGCAGCGGCATTCTGTATTGATGAGCTCTTCTTTGCGCTTCCGTATTATCATCCGCGTTATAAACGCTACTGGCATTGTCGCTGCTCGGAGACACGGTTGACTTGTTTCGATCCAAGTTCGAATCTAAACTCGAATAGTCCGGCTTGAGACAAGAATCGCTGGAATTCGACTTTCGACCGGCGGTTTCTATCGAATCCGGGCTACGAGCAGGCATGCACAGTGTCGTTGTAGCGTATGGTTCTGGCGGAGCTTGCAACTGTTTTCGAGCATTGTAAAATGTCGTTAGATTCACTTCGGCGTATTCCGAGCCAGCCATTCCAACGATTCCAGGTGGCAGGCCGATTTGATTCTGATTGCTTAATAGCTTCGTTTCGCAGTCCTTATCGGTGGTGGAAGCCTGGAGTGTGTTACTCGGCCTCCAACCACGCTCTAACCACAGAGTATCTTTGTTTAATTGACAAATGTCGTTAGCCGTGCCGACAGGAACATTCAAGTGGCCGAGTTGTTTACTCATCGCTTGCCTTCGACGAACGTAAACAGCACCCAATAACGCGGCGATAACGGTCAACACGACCGTTATCACGAGAATCAAAAACCAAGTTTCACTCACGACAGAGGCATTTCTTTGACTCGGATCTGTTCGTGGCGGCAACTGCGTCAATTGTCCTGGATCCATGTTCAAAACGGTCGGATTGGAAAACGGTCCAAGACCTACACGAGTTAACCCGGCAACGCGCGCCGTGTAAAGACCACCTGTCGTTAGGCTGTTGATAATCACCGACGTTGTCGACGCATTTAAAGACATCTGGCCCAAAATCTTGTTGCTGCTATTGCTCTTGATTTGAATCTAGCGAAGGAATAAAAGAGAAACGAACTTGACTCGATTCTTACGGAAAACTAGCTTCTAGATCGTGTTGTCACACGCGTATTTACCTTATATCCTATTAATTGTCCATTTTGTGTAGTTTTCGGCGGCGGAGACCAACGGACGAATGCCGAGGTCACATTTATCATGCCGACATGAACGTTTTCAGGTGCCCCGGAAGGTACGTCCTCCAGCGTGATCGCTAATTTCACGTTGCTCGGTCTCCCTTCGATAGTCTTGAAAAAAGGAACTAGGAAGAACTCGTAACGCGTGTACTTGTTTAAATTGGTCAAAACGTAGCTGGTTGCCCCGGCATTCAGTACCGTGACCATTCGATATTCTGGCTTCTCCGAAACCTGACGATATCTTATGTACAAGCCTTCGACCAAATCGGCAGCTCCCAGTATCTAGAGACAAACAGCACAGGGAAAACAAGGCACAGGGAGAAGTGCAACAACAAATAATTTGGCAACTATTATATAATTGGACTCGATCGAAGGATTTATATTTTTGCAACGCGTCGCTTGTTCTACAGCGCCTCTGTTACTTACGTCCCATACGATCTTTACGCTGGTACTGCTCAAAGGCTGAACATCCTTCAAGTAAAGAATTTCACTGTTGAGACGATCTCTTGCTCGAATTAGTTCAGTTTGAGGAATCGCGTGTTGATCGATATTAGTCGTGCGCGCCACATCGGAAAACGGTCCAGGAACGGAAAGACCCTGACTGTTTCGAGCACGAACAAGGAATACGTAACTCGTATCTGGTTTGAGATTCGTTACCTGTGAGAGGAAAAGAGCAGCGATTGGGATTGCATCGTCGATTAACGTTGTTATCGGATAAACGCAGACGGAATACGTCTATGCACATATGTACATGTCTACTTGTGTCTTATGTTATTGCGTTCGAATCCGGCCTGATCATGTACACATGTCCATGTACTTACGGTATAGACGTCATCTATTATTCTCGTTCCGGCAACAATCCAGCTAGTCTTTGGATTCGTAGCAAAATACTCGACCGTGTAATCGATTATTTTGTTAACGCCTTCGTGTCCCGGGCTCCAGGTGAGCGTGACCGTGTTGCTAGTGGTATTCACTATTCTTGGTTTGCTTGGACTTTCGGGAAGTAGCGATATATCTGGCACGACGACGCCGTGATAACTCGCTGCTGGGCTAATCGTTAAACTAGCCGACCATGACGTATTCCCGGACTCGGAGGATGCAACACACTTGTATATTCCCGTGTCGCTCGATTGAAGATTTTTTAGAGACAGAGTGCCGTTACCAGCGATCGCAAATCGATCATCGCCATCGATTCGTACAAGTTGGTCGTTTTTGTACCAGCGGATTTTTGGGCTAGGTCTTCCGAATGCACGGCACGGCAAGGAAATTTCGCTTTTCGGGGCCAACGTTTGATTCGTTGCTCCAATTTCGATGACAGGCGGTGGAACCTCCTCGACCGATGTAACCTAACGGAGAAATATAAGAATCGATCTGTCGGTATTCAACCAAGCGCAGTTACCCTTCGTTCGTATCCCTGTACGGTTTACAATTTCACGGGCAACATCGAAAAGAGAAAATCGAGAGAAGATCGGTAGGCGATCCAATACCTGAAGAAAGACCGTAGCTGTGCTCGCACCAGCCTGACTGATCGCGCTGCAAACGTAGTGTCCTTCGTCTTTTCCAAGTACGCTCTTGATACGTAAACTCCCATCCTCTGTGATTTTGTATCGTCCTTGGTATTCGTTTCCAGGAAACATTAATTCTTGAGAACCTTCGCGTGTCCAAAAGATAGAAGGCTGCGGTGCGCCACGAGCCGCGCAGGAAAACGAAACGTTCGATCCGACGCTGACTATCTCGTCTTTTGGAAAGCTGCTGAATATTGGCCTCGCTGACGGAACCAAACAAGAGAGAACGTCACGCATCGTTGCTAGCATCGATTCGTCAATACGGACAAGCATTCCGTTTTCCGCTTACTTACAATGTACTGTCAAAGTTGCAGTCGCAGATATGGCACCGACACCGTTCTCAACATCGCAAATGTACGTCCCTTGATCTTGCGACGTCACTCTTTCGATTCGCAAGCTTTTGTCGTCCAAAATATGCGCCCGCCCGATTGGCATTTTCCCATCATTTCGTCGCCAAAGGATCTCAGGTGGAGGATCGCCGCCTACGCGGCAGGCGAATTCGGCCGTTTGGTCAGCTAGGATCGTTTGATTCGCAGGAGTCGACAAGAAGAATGGCTTCACTAACAAGGAAACACGAATGCAAAAGTTGAAACTCTTCCATCGTCTATATTGCATCGTATCGCAATATGGTTAGTTTGTTCGATTCATGGACATTACTCACCGTGAACTGTCAATGTTGCCACTGCAGATTCTTTCACGCCCACCATGTTCTCGGCAACGCATTGATATTTTCCCTGATCAGTTTGCCTAACATCCGAAATCATCAAATTTCCTCCGTCTACCAAAGTGATACTGCAACAGGCAATTTTCGCTAAACGTAAGTGATTAGTTTCGAAATTAATCGATATCGATATACCACGTGTACTTATGAAACGCCAATTAACGGTTAACCGTCAAACAACGTTACACGATTAAACGAGAGGCGCGCAGACGAAAGCAAGCAGATTACCGTTTAGTAGCATCCAAATCTATCGCGTGACCATTTTTCTTCCAATGCAGCGTTGGTTCTGGATGACCTCGGGGTGGTCCGCACTCTAACAGAGCAGTCTCTCCAGCTGCCACCCTTGTATTTTGTGGTTCCACGCGGAACTCATCCCTCAACACTGAAACAAAGAATATAGAAGGTCGGATAAATCGGTCGTTTCATTTTACTAGCAATTATTTAGTTCAGCGTACGTACGTTTCTTGAAACATTTCGTTATTTACAATAGAATTAATTAAAAAAAGAGGCTATATAAGAGCCATAAGATCACAAATACCAAACTTCTAAACTCATCCTAAGTCCTTTCTCTTTGATCGTTTCGGTCTCTAGTCGAACGATGAGTCACGCGATATAGCCGGTGTATCGGCTAAGCCGTTCCGCTCTGTTTGTTCATCGTTAGCGCCGTACAAACAGACCAACACTCGTGCGGTACAGTTTGAACAGCTTTTCATCTACTTTTTAACGCTTCTCTCTCCTCTCTTCTCTTTCGCTCACTCGCTTTCGCCGCAGCTTACACGCAACCTGCCCGTTTCCCATCTCGAAACAACATTTCGAATCATCGATCATTACGATTCGTATCTTTCACCATTCGAGCTGTCAAAGAATCCAAATTTTCTCTCCCTTCGATAAATCCAGATAAACGTGAGAAAATACAGTAGTAGTAGTAACGGCGATAAACTTTGGACCAACTTTCGAGAAGATAGAGTAAGAAAGAAAGAAGGAGAATAGGGGAGTAGGAATCTGGAAAGGAAGAACGGAAAAGAGAGAAGAGAGAAGAGAGATGAGAGAGGAGGGTGAAGTTGGTGCGTAGTCAAACAACCTCCAATTAACGGACGCTAGATCTGGAGCGAAAGAATTGAAGGGTTCTTGCATCTTCCGTCTCACCCCCGCCGTCTTTTTTCCTATTCTCACCCCTGTACCGGTCATATAACCCCTCAGGCTTTTTCGCGTGCCGCAGGAACCAACTAATGAGAGCAGCAGGCGCGTTCCCTTCGTGCTACGCGTGTACGAACGAGACAAACGACTATGCCTGTTAGACCGTGCGGGAGTAGCACCATCTGCGCGAGACGACTACTTGAAAATCGGGCTAGCTCTCGTTACAAGATGGATAGAACGACGGTATATGCAAACGGCCAGAACGATCGCAACAATCTGCCAACATTCATCGTTAAAGCGAAACCGTTCGTTTCGTTTCGTTAACCGTGGCAAATTCATCGACAACTAACCAACCAAATTGATTTCCGTTTTCATTTAAAACACGCGATCGTCTGTTTAACGCATATGCGATCTTAGCAGTGGAAAAACTTTGATTGTCTTTCCAGTTACCAGTGGTTTCGCCTTTACGGACAATGACGCGTAAACGGCCGAGCAAATTACCATATCTGTCTGTATGTACTTGACACATCCATACATATTGTATATTTGTTGCCAACGAATGAAAGACAAATTTCGCCATCACACACGTTAATAACATCGGTGCAAAGAATAAGAGGCTATCTTGCTCTTGCTCGAGATAGGGGCAACTTTTGCATCGGTATTTTTCACTACCGTATTCGATATAATTAAAGAGCATAAATAAACACAATGGTACAAGGACCGGTTAGAAAGGGCAAAAAGCAGTGGTAGCGATGGCATTGCTTACGTAGAAGCTCGGATATTCGCTCGGTAGGTAAGAGCGTATTCAATGCAAATGGCCACAGGACTATCTCCGTATGGGTATACGTTAGTATGCTTGCATGTTGCATGCTTGGTTGCTCGATGCTTTACCGAGAGTTTCAGCCGAGTCTCGAAAGGTGACCGCTGCGCCTCTACTCAACCTCTACATACAGTATACAGATATACCAACGGCATATCCGTATACGGATAGTTGATCGCCAATCTATACATATACATACATAGAGTAGGCGTAAGTAGGTGCGTCTACTTGGCCAACTACTCATCGGGTGGTTCTCCGATTTTCTATCAAACCAATACTCGGTCGTACGTCTTATCCCGGTTATGCTGTTTTCCACAGACTTTGAAACTCTTATCTCAAATTTAATCGATCCCATCCCATCCCAATAGTACTTTTATTTTATTTATTTCCATGAAAACGGACGATGCGTTATTCACGTATCTAGAGGCGCGTTCATCTTTAATTAAATCTTTACTATCTTCATCTGTCTCAAATTTCTGTATGAACGCAAGTACGATTACTTTGTTTCGTATTTCTTCGTTACATGCACGTATATGTGTACAGTGTACAGCGACTTACAAAAGCATTCGAACGTTTTTCAAAACAGGACCTTATCAAAATTGGACCAAGAGACTTGACATTTTACGACCAGTTGTAAGGATCAGTTTACTGGATGACGCGTAAACAACATTTTCGAAAGAATCGCAATCGTAAAGAAAATAGCGCAGGTCACGTTTCACAATTCTTTTATCCGAACCTGTAATGAAAATTTAGAAAACACGTATTCTGGATTTATGTCAGCTATAGTATACACGGTGAAAATTTCATCGAAATCGATCGATGCAGAAGCAAGCGGCGGACATCGACTGGCGTACGTATCTTTAGATTTATTACAGTTATAATTTTTAATCGTTTGCAACTCGTAACAACGTTAACCGATTTCGATACAACAGATACATCGTACTTTGTTGACGAAATTGTTAAAATCGAACGTGGTGTACAGTATGAATCATAGCGGGATAAGAAATTCGACAATGCCTTCATATACGTAATAGTTACTTGGTTCACTCGTTCTATAAATTAAATTTTATAGATACCTGCGATCGATCTGAAAATTTGATACTTGCATTTATATTTTTAATCTTAACACACAAGTGAATTTGAACAAATTGATCTCTCAATCTGATCTGATATATATATGTATATATTAAGAACACTTAAGAATAGAGAATAGTGAAGGTGTATGAAATTATCTTTGACGAAGCAACTGTCAATGCGTATACTACGATAGTTTAATAAATTCTTTTCTTCACTGTCAGTGTTATTGATTTCGTTATTGTTACAGAGCGTAGTACATTGGCAATGATTTTACGATGGCATTGCAGATACACGGATAAATATCCATTTCTTTAACGAAGCGTAATGCGTCCACTTCGTTACAATTTTTATGATTTTTGAGTCAAAGATGTGATAGAGGTTTATCCGAAATTCGAAACGTTTAAGATTGGCCATGTTGACGGAGGAATTGTCGGCACAGCAGTTGCTCGCGACGCGACGCGCCAGTCTGGTCCGGTATGCCCACGGATTCGATATAAATAGACACGAGTGTGCAGCCGTTCGTGTCCTCGTGTGACTATTCGATAGACAACACACAACTATCAAACTACAGACAAAGTTGTCGCTTTCTAGTCGAAGAAACGAATACACATTTATCTATATACGTAAGAGACGAATGCTTACTTACGTATCATATACTACACGTACACATGTACCTACGATAATCTTGTTTCTAAGCCTTTCTATACTTAGAGCCTAAAGACCGACGCGGTACTTGGTATTTTCTCTTCGAAGGCCAGTTCTTCGTTCGACGTTAAGATCTCCATATCCGTAGATGCGTCTTGCCTCCGGTTCTCCGCCCTCTGTTACGGTTCTCCGTGTACATAAAGTTAACGTCTTTGACACGAACAATTTTGAAAGCGGAAAGGAAGAGCGGAGGAAGTTTATACGACGGCAGATTCGATTTAACCATCGCGTTTGAATTCACGAAATCCCGTTAACACGCACACTCTATCTCGGTAAAATACGCATTACGTATGGTACCTGCCTATACGATACCGTGACCGTTCGCTTAACATTTAAATTGCATCGTTTCTGTCTGGTTTCTGTCACATCGAGTCCCTGATTTCCCTAAGCCGGACCAGCGATATAATTCACGTCACACGCCACACGCCACACGATCTTACAATTTTTGTACTTTATATCTCGTAACTTGCTACCATTTTTCCTCCCGATCAAATTCTACGTGAAATATGAATACGTTTGGACGTTTGTTTGATATTTCCTTGCTCCTGTACGTTATCACATTTCTCAAATACAACTACGTGCGTTTCTAACTGTGATTAACCTGTGATAAGCTGTCATTAACGTATTCGTCGTTACGCGCTATTCCAAAAAAAAGAAGAGATTTTTGTTGTTGTTTCTTGCCAAATTTTGCAATTCTTTAATTTTATAATCCTTGCCAAATAAAGCGACGGAAGGGAGGAAGACCGAGAGAAGGGGTGGCAGTGTACAAGAGGACGGATAGCAAAGGGGGGAGAGGGGATACAGTCGAAAGTGACTCTCCTCCTCCTCCTCCTCCTCCTCCTCCTCCTCCTCCTCCTCTTCCTCTGGTTCAGGCTACGTCGCGAGGGTACTCGATTACTCAATTAAACCGTAGTGTCGGTAGGCGTGGCAGTTGGACGTACTCACGCACATATATCACAGAGGTACATCGCATACTGGGTAGGAATGGGATTTGTACGTGCATACAAGAACGAAGGAATATGCCCCATTACTATCCCTATGACGCTTACATAGATGCGAAAGAGTATCAAGAACAACACGGAATACTACATTCATATGCTCCTATCTACTCTTAATCGTATCATTGCATAAATTATATAAAATGTTTAAGAAGAAACAGCGGCGGAGGGGGCGGGGGGGAAGGGTTGGGATAAGAGTTCGTACGACGAGAACAGCGAATCGAAGAATAGTTTCACAGGCAGATAAAAGATATATAAAAGCACGAATGAAAGTGAAAGCTTCGTAAATCGGATATCAAAACCATCAGATCGGATAGAGAGTTAGAGACGCAAATGTAAACGTAAACGGAAAAGCAAATGTGAACATGACTGTGAGTGGTAGCTGTTCGATATTTATCGGTGTTCGTAGATTGTATCTTGCGATAAGCTTTTGTATGCACCGCAACTCTCAAACTGTACATTGCAAACTTAGCTGTCCACGCCGGAAATACCTACTATAGGTACGATTCGAACTGAATGGAGTCGTTGTTTCAACAGCGTTTACTCTTTACCACTTGTAACGGATTTGGAAGAAAAAAATAACCGTACTGTATGTATCGTGTTATTATAATTTGATTACACGCATCACTGATTACATGTACGGTAAACGATAAGAGAATGCGACTGTATATGATGGGAACTTTCTTAACTTTGTTTCGTTAAAAAAAAAGTGAGGATGGTATTGGCCAGCTCTCATATTTGTTACCTTATTTCAACTACACGAAACGTTTGTACATGTATGTATGATGTAATCTAATATACACGTACGTACGTATATAGAAATACATATATACAGCAAAACAACGTTAAATTTCTCACTATTTTTCCATATTCTTTGCATCCTGCTTCTACAGAGTACGGCATATTATTCTTGGAGTAAATTTTCTTACGGTTCGTGACCTTCCAGGCAAAACTTCTACTGCACTTATGCTGCAGGCTATGAAAGAATGAGAACGGAAGTTAGGCTACCCTCGTAAGTACGACATGAAAAAAGGTCTCGTTCTTTTGAATTTAACGCGAGCAAGAGACACTTGAATTTTATCATGTGCAATGTGCAACCAGCGACTACCAACGAACAATATAAATCGAATATCATTGATAAAAGTCTCTTTCTCTTTCTCTCCTTTCCTCTCCTCTACTCTCCACCTTCTCCTTCTCCTCGTCCTTTCTACTTCCTTCTACTGTAACAAGATGCCACACGTTAATTAGATAGATACGTGTAATTAGATAGAACGCTAAATTTCGTAAAATACGATCGACGAACGAATCACGTCTTCCAAATAGTTCCAAACAAAAAAACATCGTTGAAAGCAAAAGTAAAAAGATAGTATTAGATTACGTAAAATAATACGATTGCCTCGACGATAATATACGTATGTAGGTTATAGTTAGAGAAAAATGATACAAGAGGGATGTATATAATAATAATAATTTGTTCTTAATAATGAAATCAAGTCTGGTGCACGTGTCATATGTACACGTATTATACACATATAAATTGGTTGGAGTAAGGAGCTTATCCGTTGACTTCTCTTTCGACTTTGGAGAAATCGAGTAAGCGAATAGGTTATATACTGTCGGTACTTTGTATCAACGAATCCGTCGATATAGAACGTTGTCCTCCTTTGGGATTAAAAGCTGTAACACCTCTTCGCTATCCTCTCCATTCCCCTCACCCTTCCCCATTTTCTACCCCCTGTTTCGCTATATCTTTCTCTTTCTACGCGCCTCTTACTCTCTTTGCTCGTTCAACCCTCCGACTCTCATTTTCTTCTCCTCTTTTCCCCTAAAAGCCGCGCGAAGTAACCCTGGCACAGCACAGCCAGCACAGCGGTACTATGCCGTCCGGCTAATCGATACGCGTTGGATAGAGGGAACGAGGGTCCCGAATGGGGTTCCCCGGACATCGGAGGGTTGCAAGCAAACGGATGGATAGGTGTTATTTCACCGAGGCGAGAATCGAAGAAAATCCGGAAAGCTAAAGTCGATCCAACCTTTTTCGTTGACTTTATCTTGTCAAGTTGATATCAGTTTGATAAACTAACTACACACGTATACGTACATATAACTAATAAAATGTCGTCGATCGACGATCGATTCGATATTCAATCACCAAGGCTACACTGTTCTTATTATCCATTTCTTCGCTCTAAATAGATGGGTCTTTAAAGCTACTTGTCTCGTACCAAAAGTTTCTTTACGTTCGTCTATTACGTACGCAACTACGTTGTCGCCTATCCCTATGAATTTCTTTCCTTTCGTGTTAAATATTCGGCAAAACGAGCAATTCGATCTTTTCTTTTTCTTTCATCGGTTCGACGCATTACCAATATCTCTTCAATCGTCGACCGGTCAGGGCAGTCCCGCATTAGATCATCGTGACTGCAGATCTTTTTATCCTTTCCTTTTATTCGTATTTCCTCTTATCTGCTCTCTATTCTTCCTTTACAATTTTTTCCTTGTCTTTCTCTTTTCTTTTTCTTTTTTTTTTTTTTTTTTTTTTCATCCTCGACCAGTATATTTCGGTGCGAGTCGGTCGAACAGTATACTCGCAGCACAAAGCCTTATTCATAGTCGTCAGCCATAACTGCCGTTTGCGTCTACAGTCTACAGTCTGCAGTATACAGTCTACGGCCATTGCGATCACCATCTTTATCGGCGCGGCGTCGAATATCGAGTTCGTGTGACAAAATTTCTACATATATGCGCACATAATGGCGAAATAAAGAATATTCGGTAATAACGATATTCTCTAACGAAAGTCACGAAATTAGGAAAGGGCGCATGAAAACGGTAAAGCAATCGTGGGTACGAGTCTTGAAATAGGTACACGAAACGCGAGAAAATGTACTCCGTCTCTTTTCTTGTCCTTCTTTCCACGAATATATTTGTTAGGATAAAGAAGAAGGGAAAAAATATGACGAGGAAAGAGATACTTGTTAGGTAAAAATACAGATATGAATTGCGAGTAAAGACACACGAGATGCACGAGACATAAAGGCGTTATGATGTGTGAAAATAATTGATTTGCGGTGCCTACGTAATTAAAGGAACGAAAACCAAGTGGAAATTATACAGTATAATATTCCAATCACTCGGCAATTCTCAATCAGTAAAATACAAGTGTAATGATTTTCAATTGACATGACAATAAGATTGAAAATTTGTCTTGACAAACGGCAGAGGTTCAAAGAAATTTTCCAAAATAAAATGATCTATTTGATTTGAGAATCGTGTTAATGCGAATATATACATTGCATGCAACACACTACCACCTATTCATGACAAACTATGCTGCATCACGTCGCACAACACAGCACTCTGTTGGTCGAGCATACGCTCGCTGTAGATACAGCTCCGTATCGATTTCTATTCTCCTTCTCTTTTCTCCTTCATCCCCACCGTTTCTCTCGCTCTTTCTTTACTCGCGCATGCATGCGTAATGCGCATATACATGCGTATGCAGAAACGTGTATGTTCAATCTTCGATTGCACGCATAATATGCAGCAATTTCTTCGTAACCGACAATTTTTATTCGTATCCTCGTTTCCAAATTGTTTTCGTTTCGTTTCTCCTCTACTTTTATTATTCATCTACAGTCTCCGCTTTTTCTTTCCTACAATTTCTTGACAAATCTACTTATTTTCCGTATTATTCATTATCCTCGTCCTTAATGCAATATACACGTATTTCGTTTACGTGCAAGTACGTATTGTAAGTAGGTTGTCCGAAAAGTGTCTTTTACAACAGTGCACCTTCATATAAACGTGAAACCAAGTCTGTGAAATGTCGCGGTGTTTATCTCAACATAACAAAACGGATCGTGCGTAATTCGACAAAATAATATAAAACAAAAAACGTTGCGCGTCTATTATTTCCTGATAAAATGAAAGAAACTTTTCGGACAACCTAATACAAGCAACGGTGCGTGTGAAACACGATGGAATAGATTCGAATGAATCAAAGTGAGAGAAAGTGATAAAGAAATATATGAAAAATAAATCCCGTAATATCGAATATATTAACGCTGAATCGTTAAACATGACATACATTCGAAACAAAACTCATTTCCTCTACACATAATACAACGTCGTTTAAAGAATATATACATGTACGCACATACGTACATATGGTATATCTCTTTGGTCCCGTTCCTAACCTAAGGAGTTAAGTTACAGGACTGCGTAACCGTAACGTATACCGTTTTTGAAGACAAAGAAGCAACCATCTATTCTAATATAAATTATTTCTGTGTTTCTTTTACATTCCACGTTATTATCGTTTTTTAACACATTATGGATTTACGAAAGTGTAAACGGTTTTGATTATAGGAATAAAATTTGTCTTTCGAACTCGATATGTCGCGTATCTACCATTCGGTGCGTATATATTTATTAATATCTGCTAATCGAACTTAGTTGATTGCTATAATCAAAAAATTGCCGCCCTGTTTACGCGAATTTGGTGTTCTCTTCTGTTTTGCGATTATTATATGCACAAGTGTAACAAAATTGCAAGCAATTTAGCGATCGCAAAATGCGAGTAAAGAGATGGGTTCTATTCGATGTGGAAGGGTTGCTGTCTGCTCTCTCTTCCTACCCCCTTCTCCTTTCGCCTGAATATCGATCTGCCTTAAACAAACTCGACTTCGTCCTCCGTTTATTCGAACGTAATCGACTCGTTCCTTGTTTTGTACAAATACACAGATCAACCTTACTCTAATTTCTTTCGTTCTTCGCATTGCGCATACACAACACACGTACACGCAATAAAAGCATATATACACGTGTATGCGACACTACGCGACTATACGGCGCGAAATACGCGACGTATTATACGTATTATTGTACTTTTCACGTTATTGAGAAATTTGCGACTGGTTGTGCATGATTGTCGAAACGATTTCATTTTAGATAATGTAACTAAAGATGATCTCGGATAGACTTACCTGCGACAGTTAGCGTTGCGTTTCGACTTGGAACAAAGCCTGCTTGATTTCTTGCAACGCACCAATACACTCCTCCGTCTTGTTCTTTTTTCCCGTGCATTACTCTCAAGAAGAAAAGAGATCCCGTAGGAAGAAGAACACGATGTGATTTTGCATCTCCGGGTGATGTTTGAACCAGTTCACCGTCCTTATACCACTCAATCACGGGCTGAGGTTTACCTTCCGCCTTGCAATTCAATGTTACCGGTTCATTCTTGGCCACTATTATATCCGAAGGATGTTCCGTTATACGCGGTGATCTCAATTGCCCTGGAACCAGAATATTTTGATACATTATGATTGATTCGCGCTAAAGGCAATTGCAAAGTCACAGCCAAAAATATTCGTATTGATGTTTTACCCGTTTTCCATTTCCATTTTTCCTATTCATCGTTACATCGTTATATTTCTCATTCTAATTCTATAGACAAACTTTCTATAATATATACATTTGTCAATATACGTTGCACTTATTTAAATCCACGTAGCTATATTGAATTTCATATGATTTGGTAATACGTATACGCTTTCATACGAACAAAAAATGTTATAATATCTACAATGAAACGTGCAACCTGATAAAAAAAAAAAAAACACTTCATCGGAAAATAAGAATATGTACGAATACTTTTTGTAGTTACTGTACGTACCTACAATAAGTACGTAAGTCTCCGTCGTTTCGCTATTGTGTTAAATTTTACTTGAATTCGATGGGTGTGTACGTGTGCATGTGCGTGTATGTGTTAGATATGTAACATGTACATATCTTGTATGCCAACAAGCGCGCTCTTATTTAGGTCGGTTGTAATTCGACAATGTATAACATAGCCTCTAAATTGTTGGTTGTACGATGAAGATAGACACGCTTATGTTACCTGCTTCAAACTCCATGCTTGAACAAAGCTATTTCAACTATCCCGATATAGCTAGAGGGATTCTAAAATATTCTTGGAACGCACAAGGTACAGATACAACCTATAGACCACAAGTAGTTTACAATCGCTTCGTGCAGTCTGCAAATTCTACTCGAACGTCAACGTCTAAAGCAAAATCAGCCGAGAAATGTTGCACATCTGTAAGAACGTTCATTAAAATTCCGAGATGTGCGAACGTTCTTTGCTGTAATTAAGAAATTACTTCGTTTTTAAACGTTTATCCCTAGTGTTCTTTTCTATAGCGAACGAAGCAATTTCGTCAGTGGATGATTATAATATTGACACGTATTAATAATATGGCAACAGGAAATACGAATGCAGAAAGAACGCGATAAATTTATAACATATATGTGTATACGCGTGCACGTGTTTTTATATAATAATATTATAGGGAGCACATTTTATGGTTTTAGCGTAACGTGACAAACACGTATTGCCTATACTCGCAACAAACAAATGAACGTACGTAGGTATATAGGCGCGACGAAACGTATATGCACATGAGAAGGTCGATGAATAGGTGGTACGGTATTTCAATTTTTTTTCAACAGATATCCTTGAATATATTTCTAAAACGTATCTTTGCGTTATGAGAATTTTTGACACTTTTTAGACGCGCAATTGCTTGTATGACAGAATAAGATACGGACAGACCATTGGGGAGAAAAGAGGAAAGAGAATGAATGCTTTGGTAATTATAATTATATATACAGAGGAGGTATGTCTCACCGTCTTCCATGATTTTCGAATTTGTTGACGAGGTCTTAGCCATGATGCTGAACGACTCTTTTCTACGCATACATACATACATACATACATACATACATACATACATACGTGTACGCGCGCGCAAAATGTTGGCTTTATGCGCGGACATGATGCTATTATATGTATGTCTGTGGTCGTGGCTTACGCACAGTTAAGGTGAGTTGAGTTTCTTTCTTATCCTTTCTGTGCCTAAAAATTGATACGCAAGATGTATGAACGCATCCTATAATGCCATCATGCCAGTACATAAAGTCAACCCGAATCTAACCCACCTCAAGATAAAAGGTAGCAAAAATATCTTTATGAATATGTATGTTGGAAATTAATGTCGAGCGGTAGTTAAAAAGTTACTCAGAATGTTGACCTTAACGATACATTTGAAAATCATTAAAATCGGTCAGGTGTATACCCCCTACTATATAATTACCAATTCTTTTTACTCTATTTTTACTTTAGTTGCGTGTTAATGAAACATTCAAATAAAGACGGATTTATATAATCAAAGAATAACGAATAAGTTTTTAAAGAGTGACTGGGTTTTATTACTTTGGCAGATGCCTTTATTTATCTACGCTTGGATACACAATCTTTATCGTACTCTATAAATGTCTTTGACGGTGTTCATTTGTATATGTACCAAACATGTATGCACTATGCATGTATAGACATTTGCGCATTTCTCTTTTGTCCTCTCGCTTCAGTATTCGGAAACAATAGACATTGTGGCTAAATTAAAATCGCCTCCGGAGTTTTCATATTTCGCTGTTGAACAGAGTCGTGAGCGCACGTGAACCAACTCCCAGTTCTTATGCTCGGTAGGCCCGAGGCATCTCGTTTCATTTCAGTCCTAACCTTCTCCGAATCAAGCTATCTCGGCAACCTGCCTTGCCAACCCGCTGTCACTCTCTTATTTCTTTCCTATTTTATCACATCCAACCCTCCCTTTCTCTCTCTCTCTCTCTCTCTCTCTGTTTCTTCGTCTTTCTTCATTTTTTGTCATATTACATTTTACTTCTCCTTTTATTCTCCTCTCCCCCTCTTTTTCTTTTCCTACAAATATTGGGTTGGCAATTAAGTGATTGCGGATTTTGTTATTAGGTGGTATTGACAAAATCCGCAATCACTTAGTTGCCAACCCAATATAATCTCCAAACCTTGCTAATTTCGATCAACATTTACAAATATGTCAAATATGTATATTCAATTTTCCGTCGCAATAGTTACAGCACTTGACGAAATCTGCCAAAGATATTGTAAAATAACAAACATAAATGAAATTCTCGAACAGGAATCGAGAGAGACGTAAAATTGCTTGAAAATTCGTTCGAAAATTCCAAAGTTTCGAAACAGTCGGATAATTGCTTCTATGCATAATACTTTTCGCCAACATATAAATACATATTATATGTATGTATGCACCATGTATGTATCATTGATCCAACGATACGTCCAACGAGTTCAAATATCCGAATTGTCGTACAAAAATTCTGTCAATAAGATCTCCGACAGACACGACAACTAATTTCGAAGATAATCTTACAGAGATTAAAGTACAGAATTCTTGCACACACGATGACTTGGCTTATAGCTTCGCAACTGCAACGTGAGTATTGATTTGCCGCTGTTGCGCTTCAGCTCTGTAGGTTCTACTCGTTTCGCCGTCTTCGGAGACTCTGCCAGCTGTGCCGGATCTTGTTCTTTTCCCCTATCATAGATTTCTTTTCTTTCTGTAAATCGTTTATCGTTTTCTTATCGCACGTACAACGTTTTACTCGACTTTCCCTTTCTCCCAATTTACTTATGATTTTCCTACTCTGTCCTCTTTTCCCCTGAATCTCAATATCTCCATCAGTTCCTCTTTTTTTCCTTTTTCACTCCTCTCCTTTCTTTACATATTACATGCACGCACATATGTACATATATCGTATATCCATATGTTTCATCAGAATAGTATATCGGCGTTCGATTAGTCACTATTTCTCATTTCTTTGTTCATACTAATCCCTTTCTCCATTTTATATTTGATTTTTCAATCGAATTCTCGATATTCAAAGTACACGAAGACGACGTAAATTACGCTCTTTGAAAATATCTTAATCAACATGTTACAAATAATCTCTTCCTATCTTGTATAAGGAAATGCAAGTAGATGTAGATATTCCTAAAATTGAGAGAGAAATATATTATACAAGATTATATAAGAATATAAGATTCCATGGAAGCAGAAGTAGACGAAGAGGAACAAGGGGAAAGGGCAGAAGGTAGGTTGAAAAGTACATAGTACAATGTACCGCAGTACATTTGGCGAGTATCCAATGGTATGTATATCACGATAAACCGACAAAACGTTTCGAAAGGATCATTTTATATATTCTGAAATCGTTGTCATTTTTCACACTGTTATTTTTATTATTCTATTATCTTTTCGTACTTCTTGAACATTATCTCGCGAGAACAGCATTTGCAACTAATAAGTTGATGTTGTGATTTTTCAAGTGATTTGTATGTGCATCTGTGTTTCAGCTTGTATGTCAGAGAAAAGGCAATCGAAAGAAATAACGCAGAAAGAAAGGAAGCAGAGAAGCAAGGAAGAAAGGAAGAGAAAGGGAAAGGGGGGGGGGGGAAAGGAAGAAACAGTTTCATTACTTTCGATCCCTAAGAAGGATATTCTTGTAAGAGGGGAAGGTAGAAGACGAAACGGGAATAACCATTGAATTCCTTGAGACGCGAGGGAAACCTAAGACGTACGGAACCTTCGAAGAGGGTTCGGCCGACACACCCTACTCGAGTTCTTTCAGACCAGGGCTGTCCAAAGTTGTGGAAAAAATAGCAGCTTTCTATTATTCGAAGAGAATCGATGATAGCTTTCTATTTCTATTTTAACTAATTTTCCATTTATTCCTGTTCAAAGTACGTCTTTGTCTTTGTATGTCAAAGTTATGCGACGAGATTAAGCGAGAAACAACGATCTAGCGTTCATTGTTAAATAATAACCATAATAATAAATGAAATACGCATAGTGCATGTATAGTGTTTTCTTCTTCTTGCGTATTTCACAAATATGGTGAATATGCTTCAGATTTTCATTTTATGAAAATAAGGAGAATATATACTTCTAAAAGGTGTAGAAAGTTTAAAATATTTGCGTAACATTTAAATAACCGTTTGATATCGTTATCGTCTTACATCTATTCCTTAATTATGTTTTTCGTTTTACAGCGTCACAGTTTTTATTGTATAAAACAAGTACATGCATATTTTACTTTTCTACTCTCTTCCATTAAACAAGATAGCTATGTACGAACCTGTATTGCTACTACATATTACGTATACTAATATTTCTTGTTTGTTAGCGCATTCTGTATTTATTAAATTTGCATATCAGAATGTAAAACTTAAAATTAATATTCGATCATCGACATCTGTCAGTTTTATAGGTAACGCGCATTAAAATAAAAAAAAAAAAAAAATCGTTTGCTTTGGTGTCGTTATCTCGAGACTTTTAAAATGCACTGTTGTATCTAACATGTATAATGTAACATTTTTATTCATTTACTGTAGTTCAAGATTTTGTAAATTACGCTTATTTCAAAATAATTGAATTATTGAAAATGAGAATAATTATATTAATCGAACGAAAACAATATGAGGCCGATTAAAGACGAAGACTGTAACATTTTAATTTTCGCTCTTTTTCTTTTTCTCCTTTCTTTTTTTTTTTTTCTTTTTCAAGCGTTACTGCTGCTTTGAGAAGTATAAACATTAAGCATATTGCATAAGCGTTGATCGTTAGAAGCAGAACGATCGATCCTATTCCATTAAAGAAAAATGCTCCAAACAAAATTTTCCAATATAGCATCGGGAAGGTTTTTTCTAAATTTGATCCCCAGATTCCATAATCGATAACGCAAGTATTCAATTTTTCCTATCTTTGGAAAGAATCACAAATGTTGTTTTTGCAGCCATTGCACGTAAAATTATATTTGCTATGGTTTCCTTATTTATTATTTTCTAAACGTCCGATATGTTTGAAATTCAACAGTATGTTTTCCAAGATTTTTAGCTGTTAAAATAATTGTCAATTTTTCTAAAGAACGTAGAATGTGGAAACAATCTTTGCGAATAAGAAACATAAATATCGTGAGTGTCATTGTTCTCGAATCTAAAATCTTCGACGGCCCAATGTCAGGCATGGATATGTGAGAATTAAAAACATCCATTGCAAGAAGACTAACGAAGTTGAAACAAATTAAATTGTTGGAATGGCACTCTTACGAGTCGTTTAATAAAATGAGTTTACCCTTTTAATCGAAAATGATTTCTTATTATTTCGAACAATTTTTACGTAATCTTGTAATCGATCTTATTAGGTTATACACAGATCTGTATGGTATTCTTTACACTGTAGGTATGCTTTAACTTAGTCAACAGATATTATAAATGTAGATGCATTGGTTATTCGTAAGGTTCACAGACAGCCAGATGGACAGATTCGCTACGTACGAATCGCTCGCTGGTGGTTCGTTTCTATCCTGTGAAGTGTCGCGCATAACCTAATAGTTTCGTTTCACATCGGTGATACTCGGCTACCTTCGCCAGACTTTCCATCCACAAAAATAGACCAGCCAATGTCTATCATCCAATACCGTGTCTTTTTACTAGAGCGTAATCAACGCAAAATCATTCCCTAAGCTGTATTGTCTGTTAGTGATTTATAATTTCATGCATTATCGAGAACAGTATTAAGCGAAATAAATCTTTGTATCGTATTTCGTCTTTTCATCGTTCATTATCGTTCATTATCGTTATTATGCATCAACTTATAATAGAGAGAACAATATCACCGATACTCGGAAACAAGCAATATTTATTTTATATTTATTTATTTTATGATATGTTACTGAAATGTTAATTATTAAAGAAAAGAAAATATTATACCCATATTTGGATATCAATTTCTTTCTTGCAAGTTTGGAAATTCTCTTTAACAACTTAGATCGAGATCAAATTAATTAGGAAAAACAATATTTGTAAATACAGTATCACGTATACATATAACTATGCAGATACATATACATTTAACACGTTAAAGTAATTTTACGACACATTTCGATATTAAAGGCTTTTGCATTTTCATTTGAAAGAGAAAGTGTTTTATATCACAAATATAATTTTACATATGTATCAGTTTAAAATTTCTCAATGAAATCGATAGCGTTATTCTTTACGGAGAATAAAAGTTCTCCCATTGAAAAAGTAACTTCCTAATTCCACCGTGGAGGCGAAGGAAGGTGGAAGGATATAGAAACTGAGGAATATGGTTAAAGAACGTTTTGAATATGACCTTCTTCAAATTTGTCTCCTATTTGTCTTCTATATACATTAATTCCACACATATAGCGTATATCTAATGTAATAATAATTTTCTCAAGACGATTATGTCAAACTATTTATTTCGCGTTTAAAATATATATAATGCATATAAAACTTTATTATCACTACGGCGTTGCACTACTTACAATTAGTATAATAATTTTGTATTCATTTTTACAGTAGATGTTTCATTGATCAATTTTTTACTGTTTTGATACGTTTATAAATTAAATTCGCTTGCATAATTACACAAGCTCGAGATCAAATCTATCTATGCATGTATAATATAATCACGTTCTGATTGTTCTTTGAGTTTGCAAAGGAAACAAAAGATATTTATTTCCGCACTTGTAATCATCATATACTACATACACGTATACGTGCACATATACATATTAGACAGAATACCGAGACTTTTATCGACAAAAGCTGTATATGGAACCGTATTATAGGCATTGATTTATGGGTATTCTACCATACAACCTATATGTCGTTGCCTTTATTTAGATATCAATTTCGCTAATTGTAAATTGTAACATAATAGATTGCGTTCCGTTTTATTTCAAACGGAAGCTGTATAACGACTTAAAAAAGTAATTGAATTAGTTGTACAGAAATCATAATTATTTACTCTTTGTCATTGATCATGCTCGAATAATTTCTGTTACATATCTGTTAAAAGCAACCATTTTCAAACACGTGATTCCTCGTTGTCAGTGATATATTATCACCCCAATTTCACTTGACTTTTGTTTTTAACGTCGATTCAATGAGACCAACTTCACAAGAACAAAAGATTTATCTTCAAGGAACATTACCATTTGTGTCAGTCTCTTTTCTCATTTGTTATCGCACGTCTGAGAACAAGAGGTCGTAAAAGAAGAAATATGTATCTCTGCTTGTACTCCTTTTTATTAAACTATAAACTTAACGATTCGTTGTATTAAATTAAACAAAAATTTCCAATTTATTGTGATTGGTATTACGGTATTATTGGTAATTGGTATTATTACGTAGAAGAGTGAAAAAACTATTTTCTAAAATTATTCATTTCGTTATGACAATGGTTAGGCGTCAAGAAATAATGACGATGACGATGACGGTGATAGTAAATAATTGACTATATTTTCTTTCCCCTTACGCTATTTAAATTTACATACGATGTAGATGTGAAGGCCTGGCATTGTGTTAAAAAGCGAAAAAATATATAAATCTCCGAAATGTATAAGTACATAGAGAACAGAAGAGAGAGAGAGAGAGAGAGAGAGAGAGAGAGAGAGAGAGAGAGAGAGAGAGTGTGTGTGTATGCGTGCGTGTGTGTACGAGGAACGTCAAAGAAAAGTTAACAGATTTAGGAATAGAGAGATTTAGAAAGGAAGGGGGACTTACCATCTACCATAAGGGCGAAAATTGCTGTCGCGAACAAGTTTCTTAGCCACTCGTTGCGCATTTTTCTTTCGGATATCCAAAGATTCTGAAGAAGGTCGTGAATGACGAACGAGACCCTTTACAATCGTTGTAACTTGATGTTAATACATGTTGATGAAAATTCAATGGAAAATTACAGATGTATCCGAAAACCGGATAAATAGAATCAAAGGCCAGAAGGAACACACGCACGATGTCGACGAGGTTAAACCGGTAAGAGCGGCCACTCGCGAGAGGATTCTCCTTTCGAGTTTAGAGCACAAAGTAGCTTTCCAGGCGAGAGGCGTATCTTTCGGCGTGACACTCGCGCGCGCCTCATTTCCATGCCATTACACGTTACCACAAAATACGCGTACGTACGAACGTCCATACGTACGAACAACGCACACCCACACCCACATTATATTCGATACCCACCTACGCACACGCACTGACTATATCCCCATGTATTTGTATACCAGCTACGTATACATGTGTCACTCATCTATATTCACCAATATGCATACTATGTTTGCAGTAGCGTCAAGTAATGTTATGTTACGTTAAACCACTAACCGTCGGTCGATCACCGGCAGCCCCATTCTTATCGAACAAAACCGACAATTGCTTTCATGCGATGAACTTCTGACATCGCCGGAGCTCGCGCGCGCGCGCGCGCATGCACACGCACAGGCGCATACACGTATATATTAGAAATAACGCACATACGTGTTCGTAACACACGTTATACACGAAATACGTAAAGGAAAAGGAAATCACGACCAATGCACTCGATGTCACGTTTTTTCTAGCACACTTTCATTCTCTTCCGAAGGAAGGGAGGCAGGGAGAGATGGGAAATAAGGGGAAAGAGATGAAAGGGGGAGAGAGAGAGAGAGAGAGAAAGAGGGAGAGAGAAAGAACTATTCTAATTCTTTGATCGATCCAAAACCGCGCGTCCTCATTGCCACTTATAAACGTACAATCACTGATTCGATGCGTTTCGTATTAGGTATCCATTTAATCGGTCTTCTACTCTCTAAGGTTAGCATACGATCGATTGGTTCCGTATTTTCGAAGAACGGCGTTCCTTTCAAAATCGATCGCTTCGTGACCGACTGTCAAGCTACGCTCCGTTTCTCTGTTCCTTGAACAATTATTCTCACTTGTAATTATATTTGCCATCTTTCGACAAAAGAATTAGCGTTGTTTATCGAAAGGAATATGAAAATTGTGCGCACAATTATAATAATATATAAAAATTCAATCAATTTTAGGATAACGACAATTTATAAATAACTACAGTCGACTCACCGCGACGATCGAGTCACGACTGAGGGCGCAGCAATTCTTTTCGTGTACCACGCGGCACTTCGGCTGCTTTCGAGTATCCTCGTTCATTCTCGTAACCTCTTTGGTTCTCGCCGTTCTCGGCCCTTGGTTCTCATCGTCAGTTGACGCTTCTCAGCAACAAAACATGTACCACGAACGTATACAAGTACACGTTCGTACATCCTTACACACATATGTGACTATGTATACTTCAATGTTTCTGCTCGAAATCTTATTATAGTGATCGATATAAGTAACAAACTTTTTCTGGCTTGGTTGTAGTAGCTAACCATTACTTTCTTCCTAACTATCCTATTTACCGAAATTATGGGTGTGACAGTGTGTGACCAAGAAACTACCCAAATAACGTTATTAATAATTTCTATGTAAATAACTGTAAATGATTGTAAATACTTCACATTTCATATGTTTAACGCTTTTCTTCGTATCTAACACGTAGATATGATTATCAAGTTTTAATCAAATTTTATTTATATAAACGAATGTGGTAGACTACGTCGTGTATCTACTATTACGTGTGACCATAACCTTTTTCATCGTTATATAATTGTTTAGTTCATCTATATGTTGTGCAACATGCGATAAGCCTTGATAAATAAGATAAACCTGCGCGATAATTGTATGTTGCGTACCCAGCATGCCATGTACATGGCAGATGCGCGCGCGCGCTCGTACGCACCATGAACAGTGCACAGTATTGCACAGTCAACAACATACATCCGCTGCCTGCACACCTCGAGCTTCATTTTTATGCAATTACACATAAACGAAAATTTGTTGTTACGCAATCGAGCACTGTGATAGAGTTACGGGTTAGTCATAGAATGACGACACGTAGAAATTGTAAGTAATGAAAGAAACGATGGTCATACATTTCGGTCAGACTGATCGAAGATCGAGTCTGCTTAGATATAACGGCAATGAGGCAACGCGACTATATATAAGATTTTCAATGTCAAAGAACAGTTGTCAACCAAAGTAGAAAGTTGCAATTTTAACAAATGTTACAGAAAATAATAATTTATAACGAACGGTTAATGATCGAGAAATGCTAATCAACGGCTTATGTATCAAGTAAGTATGTAGTCGTCGATGCCGGAAACTCACTGACTGGTCAGTATTCATTGAACGCTAATAGCAATCGCAAGTTTCCCTTCCCTGTAAATAACCGGAAATTTCACAAAAGTATATTGTGTGCCAACTATCGTTGTTAGCAATTCAATTAACTTGCAAATAGTTGAAATCAATATTCACAATCAGACATACGTAAAATCGAATCGACACTGAATGAGTTAGAAACGTAATAGGGACAGACAAATTAATAACGTATAAAGTAGTTTTTCAACAACTTGACGATTATTTGATTTAATTATACTTGTAACACAGAGATGTCGAAAAATAACGCATACAAAACGAATCAACGATCAACGATCGATTTGGTAGGTTATCTAAAAAATTCGATTTGTAAATGTATTCTTATAGATAGGAGATATCTTATAGATAGCAGATGCACCCGGATATAGCAACGGCTCAAATAAAATTCTTTTCGATAAAAAAATTCGCAAAATATAAAATAAACAAAAGTTAATCGACAATTACGTTATACGTTATCTATAGTTTGCAGGATGCACGTATTGCTCGCTATGACTTGAAATTTCAGTATCATCCACTTGAACGGCTGTTAATGCTTGACATTCGTTTTCAAACGTGAATCGTTGATCAGTATGCAGAAAGTACTCTAGAAGATCTACAACTATCTGATGACGTGGTCTATTGAAAAAATCACCTATATTTTCATGAACATTCATCGGGCATCGTGAGTGCAATACGTATCTACATATGTATGGAAAATAACTTGCAATGTTGAGACGAAGCTGTTGCATTCTCTAATATGTATCTGTATATTTTTATGGTTTTGCGTAAAAGTGACAAAAATGGAAAGAAATTAGTTTACCTAAGTAAAATCGAAACGAATCCTTTGATTTCTGGATGTGTTCTCAAATAAATTTCATTTTTCTTTCTCTCGATACATTTCCTTGAATTTAAATTGCATTTCTGACGTCTGTTAAGAGCTCCAATATCATAATTTAGCGTACCATGAGCCGGATCTTTTGGATGGAAGGCATGAATATTTCTCGGCAACCGATCCATAAAACGTACTTATCACTAAACAGAAGACAATATTTAGGCTTAGGCTGCTCCGGTACTGGAGAGTGCAAGAAAACGTTTTAATTTCGAAAAGAGAAATTCGACGATTAACATGTCCCTTATTATGCGTTCAATTAGTTGCTATGCAACGAATCAAACAAACCTTTCGTCTACATAGAATTATACGATTCCTATTGCCTGTATTGCAAGATCGAAGGAGGATACCGATGTAGCGAGACGGATCACTGATATGATCAAACTATTAAAAGTTAATCAAGCAAAATACAGAGGTAAGTATTTTGTTATATATGATATCTATGTGTACAATCAATATATATATATATATGGTTGCGTTGGAGTATATGTATTATGTATGCCAATTAAAAGGTACAAATATTGGGTTGGTGAATAAGTGATTGCGGATTTTGTCAATAGGTGGTATTAGTTGCCAACCCAATACAATGAAACTTTTGTCGGAGCACTGAAACGTAGACGCGTACCTATCACATGTTATCGCTACAAGTTGAAACCATTTTAGCCACTACTTCCGGTGAAATTCTTTATAGAAATTTTTCTTTGTTTCTTCACCAGTTTCAATATCGTATACATATATTATATATGTATACATGTATAAGTGTGATGTAGGTAATAGCGGTCATGTCCATGCATGGTACAGGAAGAGGTTTTCCTTTGTTGGGGAATTCCAGTGAGCGAGAAACAATTCTGGATATGTTGTATTAATTTATCTTCGATCGATCGCTTTCCTAATTTTATTGTTACGTTACGTCTATTGTCGAATTATATAATCGGCATATTATCGATCACATCCGAATCTAACGTGATCGCGTACTTCGTTTGTTCGTTGTTATTCGTAAATTCTTATCGATTTCGATGCATTCAAGTTAATTAGTTAGACGAGTAAATAAATTGTAATAGAATTGGTAATAAAATCGGACTAAAGCGTCTACTAAGTAAGGACTTTTTCATTTTCGAAAAGGCATCTCTCGACGTAAACGATTTAGATCAAATTACGATTTTTAAGTTATGACTTACGTTCGAAAGTCGTTTAAATGTATCGAACAACTTGTGTGCGTGTATGACTTAAAGTCAACACGACTTACGAGCAACGCACAAAACGCTAAAATAACGAATTCCCGATTTTCTGGGAAACAAATAATTGTCGTGATACACTGGAGAGAGGGAAAGACGAATAGCTAAACCGGAAGATCGGGAAACGATAAACGGGGATAGACGATCTAAATAGAGTGAGGAAATTCGTCTGACATATAACGACTGACGGAGAATTGTCACGAAAAGCGAAAAGCGAAAAGGAAGGAAAATGAGAAAGAAGATCTCAGTTACTAGTGCGCGTTTGCCTAGCATAGAGACATTCGAAATTATGCCATAAACTCGATAGAAATAATCACTATCTCCTAGATATACATATACATCGAATTAGATTTGAAATTTGATCAACTACACATGTTTATGACAGGGGTCGCGATAACGTTGCTTTATATCGCTCGTGTATTGGTGCACTGTACTCATCAAAATAATAATGCGGTATCGAACGGAGCGTTTATACGAAAATGTTGCTTCGATAACGTCGATGGCATCAACGATCATCAAAGTCGTTGTAATTTCAAAAATATGTTGACGATAACTCTACACGGTATGCTTGGTAACGGTAACGTATATGGCACGCGACCTGTTGTATGGCTTGTATCGAAAGTAAGTATCATGCGATAAACAATACACGCATTTTCATTCTTACGCTTTGTAACAACTCGTGGAGTGCGTGCAAACTCTTACTAACTCTTGAATGGAATTTTGATCGCCATTGACGTGCGTGCTGTATCGTGTTTTCATACATCCTAATGTTTATATCATTCTCGGTTTGGTACTGATGTTTCTTACTATATCCTCAGCCTTTTATTACGCGACTTCGTTTAACATTACCGACTAGAGTGAATCAACAGCGAGAAAGGAAGAAATTTTTAACGTACGCCAGTTGAACCTGGGGAAGTTCGTTACTACCAACAATTTTAGCTTGTGTCGTAGAACTGACTCCGTTATTTCCAAAATCGTCTCTTGTCAGACCAAATTTCAATGAAAAGAATGGTACAAACTTGACCGTAATTCTTTATATTACTACATTTCTGGCCATAACTTGTCTCGCGAACACCATTCTATTTTGCTATACATCCTACAGAATGATCTTAATACAAAAATCAACAGCACTCGCGGACAACAACACGTACAGAATTAATACGGCTGAAAAACGATACTTTCTTCTTCTTAGGCTGTATCCTTTGATGGACGCACCCAGGGTGACCAACATTTTTACTGCTGCTGCTTTTACCGACTTACGGCTATTAAAATTCTCACGATTGATTCATCCGATTCTCATGTTATTAGCCATTTTACCGCCGCGGACGATATCGTACGTTTTTCTGTACTTTAAGTCGAATCGAAGATTCCCTAATAAATGATTGAAATCATTGTACTTTCTCTCTGCCGTCCCTTCCTTCGATAGCAGTACACTAATAAATTATAATTACGAGGCAATAATTGTTATCAAATGAAATTATAATTCAAGCATATAAAGCAATGTATAACGTATAACGTCTCATGTTTTACATAATATCCCATTTTCTGTTCTTTCTTCCTTTTTTATTCCTTTCTCTAATCTATATTTTAATACCTGTCTTTAGTTTACCGCGTTGGTGTTTTTTAAAGCTCCTTTCGCCGTTTGCCTGCTCTCCGCACAACGATCAAAGATTCGTAAGAACATTTTGCGAAAGAAGAATGCATAGCAGGTGGTTAGGGTATAGGTTTTTATGTTCCAGAAGATGCAAGTGATGAAACCTGCACAAACATTAAGAGACTCGTTGTAGACACAATTACTAATTGCATCGGCATGTGATCCAATTACAAATTGTGTAGCAAACAATATACTTTTATATAATTGGAAAAGTTATCAAAGCGTTACGATTAAACGTTATTAAACCGTAAGGTTGATCATTGCGATTCCTGAAATTGTGGATTGGCTTTTTTTTTTTTTTTTTTTTTTTTTGATAGTGTATAACGAAGTAACGTCTTCTGAAGTATTTTCAACAAGTACAACATTCTATGCTGTGTTCACAAATTTTATAGAATAACTTGCTCTATACTTTACTTGTAATTTCGTGCAAGACTTTAGTTTTAATTCAAACCATTGTTCGAAGCCATCGAATCGATGATGTCGCATGTGATATGAAAATGGTAAGAGAATCGGAGGGCCTTCAGAATGTGGCTGAATGTAAGTAAAACGAAGTAGCTGATGCTCTTTTATACCCACATCTACCAGAGAAAATCCCTACTTCTGATTGACCAAAAAGTAGTTTATCGCTCTTGAACCACTCTGTTGGTAATCAAAGGAACGTGTTACCACAAACGAGGATCTATATCTCGTCGGTGGCACGTTATTTGCACTCGTTCAAATGCACGTATAACACATGACTACGTGTGTGTGCGCGTGCACAGATCTATGCAACGTGTATCGAACTATTATTGGTCGTACCTGTATACTGTACTTATACATATTATAGATGAATAAATATATACGTACCAGATTAGATCGAGATAGATGCTATACAGTTACGCAAATTGAGAGCTCGATGTCACGCGGCTCCTTGAAGCACTCCTAGAGTTACGTGACCCATATGAACGAAACGCGTGAGCAGTATACTGTCTACGCGATCCATCTCCTCTGCGATCACCGCTTACCACGACTCCAAGATTTCGTAGCTCAATGTCGCAACGATACCAATTATTAGCTCACATTAGTATCAACTAACCAGTGATCTTGTGCTCACAAAGTATACCGAATGTATTGTATTTCTTCTTCGGCAATCTAGTTATCCAGTCATCTTAACATAATTAGGACAATATAATCTGATATTTTATCAGAAACTATAATTCTCATCGTCTTCTAATCGATGCTCAACGGCTCGATTAATATCAAATATCGTAATTTTTTGATCAAATTCAAATTACATCATAAGTTACCATCCACACGCCGTTGACGTAGGTGTAGAGACATATTGCAGGTACAAAAATTGATTTTTTAAAATAGGAAGGAACGAATAACGATATCGAATATGGTAATTCCTATTTTTATCAAATTCATTATGTCATAAGATCATAAGATAAGGTCCACGTACAACTGATCCATGGATATTTGCGAAATTTACTCTTCCAAAAAAAGAGAGACTGCATAATATATACATACGTAATAATAATTACGATTAATGCATAACAATGGTTCAAGAAAACTTTCAGGCTTCCAATAGCCACACCTGCACTATGTAAGCACTTGTGTCTACACATATCGAAATAAAAATTGATTTTAAATGAAATGTCGCATAAGTGATTCAATCGTGCTTCCTTGCGAGCGTCGAAGCATTTTGTAAAACAAGTTTTAATATAGAAAAATAAATTGAAACAGACAGAGTGAACGAGTTGATCGTAAACGTTTAATCAGATGTTTGATTGAAAAGTTCATAGGAAACAGCAACTTTACTCTCAATTATGACAAAGACAACTTGATCTATTACATTCACCGAAGAGTAAGTTCGACGCAGTGGGGTAAAGTGCCTGCGAAGAAAAGTTGAGGGCGGGGTCTACCGATGGCAAAGAGTATAAAATCCTCGCTAGCGAAAAGCTACGGTATCCAGTTGTTACAGAGGTCTCAGAACGTCGTTGACTTTTTCATCATCATGGATTGTAAGGTAATCATTTGCTTTTGCGTTCTTTCTGTCGTTTTCTGTTTCTTTATATATGTACACTATACACATATACGATATATGTAGATAAAATGTTTGCATTTTAGTCTTGTTTCTCATTCAGATTTCAGTTTATCTCTTGGAGACGTGCGCGTGTTTACGACAAACAAAGACTATATATTATTGTTCGTTATAGAACTATCGCGTGAACGCTTCCATAATGAAAAACGTTACATCGGTATCGCGACACACGCATCGCCTCTGGTGAAAGAGATCTTAGACCTCATACAGATTTGTGTATACATGCAAGAACATTGTTTGATCAATTTGTTTTTCATATACAGATCATTGGATACTTGGCTACGGTCCTAACTGTCGTTCATGCGGGAATAATCGGGCCGAGCGCAGGAATAATTGCTCCCACTGGGGCCACAGTGGCAGCAGCACTTCCACAAGCTGCGGCTGCTGTCGTCAGAACCGAAAATTTCGATCCAAATCCGCAATATAGCTTCAGTTACAGCGTAGCCGATGGTCTTACGGGTATTTATTTGCCTTATCGTGAAAGCTGATTCGAAGTCACCCGTTAGATACCATGTCAAATATATAAAATATCGAAAAAGATAAACAACGAAAAGGAAATAGGATATAATAATCTTGAAAATTTCCTTTTTTTCTTTGTTCGCGAATTAGCTCAATAGAGAATAGGAGATTTTGTAAAAGAGATCGCGATACTGTATCATTGTAGACATAAATGAGAAAATGAGAAAAGCAAAGTAATAGGGATACGCTAGTATCTTATTAATAAATTGATAATAAATTAAACAATAAATTAAATTAATAAAATTTATAAAAGGTGACAACAAAGCGCAAGAGGAAACTCGTAATGGCGATGTGGTTCAAGGTAGTTATAGCTTAATAGAGCCAGATGGTTCGCGTCGAGTGGTCTCGTATGCTGCCGATCCTGTCAACGGTTTCAACGCTGTTGTTCAAAAAGATCCTAGCATCACGGTCAAGACAGCGGTCGCTGCAGCCCCAGCCGCACGGCCTGTTGTCGCATCTCCCTTGCTGGCACGACCAACATCGGTTATCACTGCAGCCGCACCCGCTATAGCCGTTCGTCCACAGGTTCGTACCGTGTAATCTCTCTTCTTCCTTTAACCTGAACCCCTGCCTACTTACGTTAAATTCAGTGTACTCCCCAGACTGCCCTACATCATACCGATTATACGATTCGTTAAGTTAAGATTATGTGTTTATTTTGCAGGCTACGCTGTTAGGTGCCCCCATATTGAGACAACCGTTGCTAGCAGGGCCGACGGTAGCTGCCACAAACGTACTCACCGCGAACGCGGGTTTATTAGGTCTTGGCGTAGGTCTTGGTCTAAGACCAGGAGGTTCTCTCTACGGTACGCAGTCGCTTCTTGCGGGTGCTTATGGTACCGGAGGCATCGTTAAAGTTCATTAAATACCGCAACGGGATGCAACGCAACTCGGCTCGGCTCGATTCGATTCGACATGACATTTTATCTCCTTCTCCTCAGTTTTGCTTCACTTTGCTCGAATGCGAATTCTGAAAATTTTTTGCTTTGAAAACGTTGGATATCTAACCTCGTGTACTTGAAAACGTTACCGATGGCATGCAGCGACCTTGATGCATTTCTATTTGTCATCTCCACTCATTGTTATCCATCGTTTCTTTTCTTTTCCCTTATTATCAATTACTGGCAAACATATCCCAAATTTATAATATTTACAAAATACATATTTTGCTGTTTTACGCCGAAGACAAAATCTTACTCAAGAGTATCGGTCTAATGATATAGAATTTTCATTCCAACATCTCTACCACTATAACGATATAGAAATAGCTACTATACGGTTAATCTGCCATCCTGCATTTATGACGAATGATCTTTTTCTCTTCATTTCTTTTCTTTTCTTTCTTGGTTCCGTTCAAGATTTCATAACCAAGTCATTAAATACTTGTAGTGATTTTTATGGAACACTTTGACCTGTTTAAAGAGCAAAGTCGAAAGGATAGAAATATTTATTTACATGCATTCTATGACACGAGCAGACAGATCACGAGCCTCGTTGACGAAAGAAATGAACTGAGCGGAATACGAGGCAAATCTTTGTATTTTTTACTATAACTATTAATCGTCGCACCTATAAATCTCCAAAGATGAAAAGTATATGCTAGATAATTAGATTTCAAGATTTAGACATAATTAAAACGGCGTTTGCGTTTCTATCCAAGTGAAGTCCTTCCGTTTTAAAGACGTACCGTTACTGGATACAATATCGCATACAAAATAAATATATTATTTGGCAAACGAGCAGTATGGTTTAAATTTATAATAACCTTGCGAAGCCTTGCGAGAGATTGGTTTTGGAATCATTCCAAGTGAGTTTGATAAGCAATAGAAAAAGAAGAAAAAGAAAAAAGCGGAAGAAAGCAAAATGTTTATCGCCCATTGGTATTGGCCAAAGATAAACGAAACTTGTATTGAAAAAATGAACAGAAGAACCAATTTATGTTTTCATCTCAAGCGCGCAAAATTGTACATCGTACTGTCATATATACTTCAAAATTATGAATAAATATTTCTACAACTCGATAGCGGCACTTTGGATGTATTGCGAGCAAAATTTAAACCTCGCAAAACATCTCATACAGCACCACTGTTCTCGACATATTGCATTGGCGCGAGAACTACAACGTTATTAGCGTCATATATAAATTAATGTAAGGAAATTAGAGCAAAAGCAAGTTTTTGGTCGATATATCTACATACGATGTTCATGAAAATAAGTAATAGTAATTAATAAATATTAATAAAAAAAAAATAGTAATAAGTAATAGGGAGCAGGGAAGAAACATCTTGTTTTTCATTATAGAAAAGGCTCTAAATTATTTCAGTGAATCTACTTTAATGGATATAAATGAATCAGCTTCTATTTTATTTT
Organism: Bombus pascuorum; assembly: GCF_905332965.1. Lineage (NCBI taxonomy): Eukaryota > Metazoa > Arthropoda > Insecta > Hymenoptera > Apidae > Bombus > Bombus pascuorum. The sequence goes on along the minus strand of NC_083488.1, from coordinate 36,820 downwards.
GTTTCTCTATAATTTTCTCTATAATTTTCGAATTCTTGTTTCAACTGATCGCAAGTCATTGTTTCCTTTCATAAACGATACTCTAAGTGATCTTTATCTTCTCCTCAGTTTTATTGAAAGTAGAGTTGTTCAATTACAACATACTTTTCAATAATATCGTCGCTCGGCCTTAGTCTCTGAGATATTGGCGAAAAACTGCCGCTACCATTACAGTGTAGTTTTGCCTACAGTTATGCATCTGCGCCAGCGTATACATCAGTATTCGTTACCTTACTCTATCTTCTGTTTACAAACGGGGCTCGTGCGATCTGAAAGACCCCGTGCACAACTTGCATTCGCGAGGCTGCAAAGGATGTCTATTATAAATTATAATTCATTTAAAAACGAATATCATCAATGTATCGCGTTTGGGGGTTGGGTTTGCACTTTCACTCCGACGGCCGACGACGCTTGTGTTAAGTAATAACAAATTAATTATGAATACAGTAGACGAAGGAATAATTGATATTTGTATATTGAACTTGTAGAAAAGCTAGTTCCTCTTCGATTTCAATGATCTTTGGATATGTTAGACATTTCAAATATTGGATATTTTCAACAACTTTCCCCTGTATACGCGTGTAATCGGCGTTCAGCCCTAGTTTCCAAGATTTTCGCAGAAAAAAGAAAAAAAAAAAAGGAAAATAGCCCGACCTACTATCGATACTACTTCAGTGAATTCTGTCTGTATGTTGCGTGGTGAATTCGTGTGGCGTGTAGCACACGCGTCAGTATTTTCGTCATCTTACAGCAGCGGGAACGTAAACATAAAGGCCGCGCGTTGTCTTTCCTTGTCTATTCATACGATAACCTGTAGGAGATTAAATCTGTAATATCTTTTAAATTAATCATTTTTCGACCCAAGCTTGTACATTTCTCGAACGATGTAGAAAAAGATATGCAGTACCATTGAACCAAATGATCCATTGGCATTGAAATCTCTTTAAAAACGAACATAGCAAACAATGGAAATATCTTATTAAGTTCCCCTCGTCAAGTCGAACAACTTTAATCGGAAACATTTTTTCGCATTTCTGATACTTGGAGAAATATTCGCGCGTGTACATTTAAAACGGACTGTATACTGTATTTGTGAAATTGGAAATTGAGGCATTGGCTTCCTAACGTTAATTTATGCTTTAATACATAAACGTATACTGTAAAACAATAAATATATATTTATTATTAATAAGAAAAGTATTACGAAAATTACTTATTTATCTACAATAATAGCAATAAGAGTAATTTAATGGTCTTATTTAAATGACAGGGCATGCGCGCTTTAAATTGCTGAATTTATGCAGGATCTGCTGCCTTTCTGCCGTCTGATTATGCTGTGTACAGCTTGTTAACGTTCTGCTGTCAATCTGCACTCAAATGGTTATTGGTATAGGTATTAGGTTAATGTTTTAATGGAGAATGTGATTACGAATATAAAATAAGCGATATAGTTCATATTTTATAATTCTATAATTTTATATTCGCTATAATTTGTAGCAAAGGGAACGAAAAACGAAGAAACAAGATGTAAATAGAAAGAAAAGAATGGCGCATGAGTGGAATTAGATTAAGTAAGACGATACTAAAACTATATGTAATACAGAGAGATAAGACTGTGTTGACACGATAGCGTAATAAGGCCAATACGCTAATTGGGTCTTTTATACATGTTAAATTTATTCGAAAGTACTAGAACAAGAAATTATTGGACGGAGTGGTCGATCTGAACCCTACGTAGTTCATGACCAACATCTTCATGTACACGGTGGCTCGGCCGTCTGACGAACACGCATATTCCACGATTGTAGAGTTTTACATGGTCGGAAGTTTAACCTAAAGGTATGCGTTGATCGCAGGTCGGGGTAAATATAACGTGAAGGGTAATTCTAATTGGCTGATACGGGTTATAGGTTATACCGGTTTGTTCTCCTTATTATAAATTGCCGGCGAGCATGGATGGTGCAGATGGAGAAGCGGAGCAGCAGGAGGAGTAACAACAAGAAGAAGGAAAAGAGCGTTTAATTGCTGATAGTGAGAAAATGTATTATCTCGTTGGTTGTGTTGCGAGCGTTGGAGAAAATGTGTGAAACGTAGGAAGGGCAGAAAGAAGTAGTTCGTGAATGTGTAAATAAGATGTGTAAATAAAAGCGTTTAGAAATGTAAAACGTTTTGCGTAAAGTAAGTAGCGATAAGAGCGTAAAAGTATAGAGTGAAAAAACGAGGTGTGTAATAAAGATATGTAAATAAAATAAACGCGTACCTAACTTGGGTGTGCGAAAAACTGGATCGGGAAAGGCAATAGCGATGTTGATTGAGCGTGGGAATTTGTCAAAAAATGGGTTAATTTTGTTAGAAAATTGTAAAATGTGTAAAATAATTGTAGACGTTAGAAGCGTGAAAGTTGAAAGAAGTAAGAAAGGAAGGGAAAGAGAGTATAAAATGATATTAAGTAATACGTAAGGCAATGTAATTTTCTGGATGGCAAAAGAATGGATTTGTTTGGATTCTAGGAGACTGAAGAATAAACGAAGATACATTTAGGATATATGTGTGCATTGTTTATTCGACCATTGACCATAAATTGTGAAAGTAGACTTTAAAAAGATAAATGTAGATAAATGTAAAGTAGGCTTTAAAAAGATAGAATAGCTTTTAAAGATTAAGAATATGGTTGCGTTAAGAAAGGTGTAATTGTTGAATGTATGGGTAATGAAATAAAATACCATTACGAAAGGTAGTAATTATATCTGGGAATATATTAATAAGGAATAACACGATTGGAATCTTGTAATTATATGATAATATATGGAAAGTGATTAACGTTAAATGACGTCCATTTAAAGGAATGAAAGATATTAGAAATAAAATGGAACGGTATTATTAAATGTAGTAATTATATAGAATTATAATAAATATATAGTGGTAATTATATCCTTGGTGTAGGCCTGGGTGAGAATTACAGTACGTCACGGAGTCTGACAGGAAAGAAAAACGTTGGAATAAGGTTTGGCAGAAGGGAATAGAAAGAAAGAAAATTGTTGAAAGGCGTAATGTTATTTGAGAAAGGAAAGTTGGCATAGAAAGAAGAGAGAAATGTATAGGACTTGGTAAATTTAATAAGTGGTAAATGGGTGGTGAGTGGAAAGGAGGGTAGAGAATAATAGGGTGTATCTAAAATATTCTTTTGATTAAAAGATAGAAGACAAAAGAGCGGTGATTGTGGAAAAAATGGATTAAACATAAACGTAGCGGTTAGCTCCGCGGTAAGGTGTCGGACTCGTAACTTTTTGGTGACATGTTGGATTCTCGAAGCTGCGTGCGGAGCCCTGTTGTTGTTGCAGGAGGCTCGTTTCTTCACCCTGGGTTTTCTTCCCCGGGGTGGTGTGTCCAAACCGTCTCGAGGTAATGAAAGCTAACCGATTTTGCTCCCGTAAGCAATTTTTGTTGTACATTTGGTAGGTATGGGAAGAAAGAGAAGAAGAGTACCGTGCCTGGTTGGGGTAGGCATGTCATGTAAATGAGTAAGGACACGAGCATTTATCGCACTACAGATTCAAATATATGTAGAGAGAATTCTACCGGATATTACAATTACAAATTATAAACGTTATTAAATAAAACGACGTAAGTAGTTAAATGAATAATTGACCTAGAACAACATATTAACATAATCTTATATTAGAAACAGAATTAGAGCAGAACTATCTGTGTGAAAATATTAGAATTACACGTATATTTAATGATTAACGTAATTGTTGAACAACGGTATATGCTTGGAACGAAGTTGAGAAAGTTTATTAATCGATATAAAACATTCTGTCGAGTTGCAAAAATTAACAATGTTGTAAAAGATCTGCAATTGCTACGAATCCAAATATTATATAAATTCTTCTCCCCCTGAAATAGCTGACTATAGGTTGACCACTGGCCAACTTCACGATTGGTTATTATAATCAACCTTTTGCGCGATTAATTCACACTCTAAAGAATTGTAGAAACTTCCTTAGAAACTGTGCCAAGTTCTTCGTGCACAAAAGATCGTAAATTAACTACGTTTAGCGAAAATCATACGAAAATTGACGGAGTCACCCCGGGTCACGGGCGGTCGTCGTGGATAATTGTTACTAACTGAATTATCGAAAATTCGATGAATTAGAAAAACACGTGTACGGACGATGCTGCCATCTATGGAAGACGGCTGTAACTATGGGAAAGTAACAAGGAGCATAAAATGTACGAGAAGGTATCTCATCTGCCGCTAGACAAGGAGAGCTATATTGTGCGACAAGGACAGACGTACTTCTCCCTCTAATTTCACGATTATTCCTTAATTACTCTTTTCCCTAGTAAAAGTCATGAATTTTCAGCATCGTAAGACAAAGGCAGAACCTCTGGCAAGATTCACACACCGATTTCTACCGGAATTTCCCTTTAATTAAATTAGTTATCAACAATTATTTTAGAAAATGTCGTGGTTGTGGCTACCGCGGTACGTGTCCGCGATTTTTCTTCTTTGTTTTTTTACAAATACCAAATGTATTTACAAATACACGTGCGACGTTGGTTGCGGCGGTTCTTTTCGTCTCAGGGTAACATTGCTAGTGTCACGTAAAATTATGCAAAAGAACAACAAAAAAGAATAAAAAAAAAGAAACTTTATTTTTCTTCTAACACTTGGTTTTACAATCTACTTCAGAGCTCTAAGCGTGACCTTTTAAGACTGAAGCTCTTATGATTTTTTACTTTCGATCGGATCCGATCGCTTTCTTTTGTTATCCCTCAACATCCCCACCGTCCACGCATTTGCCAGGCGTCCGCGGCCGTTGCCACGCGCTCTTTCTTCTAGAGCCTTCGGTGGAAGGGCCGTTGGGATGTTGATGGTTCATTAGGCACTTCAGCGATATACATTGTCGCCGAGTGCCGCCACATCTTTATCTCCGATTTTAAAGTGAGCCGGTCGTGACACTAGCGTGAGGATCTGGAACGGCTTACATTGTATTCCACACTTTGAACTTTAATATTCACGATATATATACTTACAATACCTTACAATTTACCCACGCGTTTCTTTAATTCCACATACACCGAATAACCATAACAAGGCCAATAATTTATTACATTTTAGCTATTAGTTTATTACATTTATGCCATTAATTTATAACATCCAAGCCATTAATTTGTAACATTCAAGCTATTAATTTATAACTATTAAACTATTAATTTATAATACTTCAGCCGTGAATTTCTAAAATATCAGGCGTCCATTTCTAATATCTATACTATTAATTTATAACATTTAAACCATTAATTCATATCATTTAAGCTATTAATTTATAACATTTAAGCCATTAATTTATAACTCTTAAACTATTAATTTATTACGTTTCAGACGTGAATTTCTAACATTTCAGGCGTCCATTTCTAACAACTATACAATAGATTTATAACATTTAAACCTGTAATTCATAACAATTCAGCCATTAATTCCTAACATTTAAACTATTAATTTATAACATTTCACCGGCCAATTTCTAACATTTAAGCTACTAGTTTATAACACTTAAGCTATTATTTTATAGCGCTTAAGCTATTATTTTCTAACTTTTAAGCTATTACATTGCAAACTCTATTCCATTAATTGATAAGATTTAAGCTATTAATTTATTACATTTATGGCATTAATTTATAACATGTAAGCCATTATTTGGAACTTTTAAGCCATTAATTGGAAAACCAGTCTACGGGGTTGGACATCGCTTTGGAGCAGTCCACAACGATCTGGAGGGTTGGAAACCCATTCTGTGGCATTGGAAATCGTTGGTGAGCCTTCCACAACGATCTGGAGGGTTGGAAAACCATTCTACGGGATTGGAAATCGTTGGAGATACTTCCACAACGTTGTGGAGGGTTGGAAAACCATTCTACGGGGTTGGAAATCGTTGGAGATACTTCCACAACGTTGTGGAGGGATAGAAATCCATCCTGCGGAGTAGGAAATCGTTGGAGAGTCTTCCACAACGTTGTGGATGATTGGAAAACCATTCTGACGGGTTGGAATTCGTTGGAATGCCTTCAACAACGATCTGGAGGGTTGGAAAAGCATTCTGCTTGGTAGGAAATCGTTGGAGAGCCTTCCACAACGTTGTGGAGGGTTCGAAAACCATTCTGCGGGGTTGGAAATCGTTGGAGAGCCTTCCACAACGATCTGGAGGGTTGGAAAACCATTCTACGGGGTTGGCAATCGTTGAAGATACTTCCACAACGTTGTGGAGGGTTGGAAAACCATTCTGCGGGGTAGGAAATCGGTGGAGAGCCTTCCACAACCTTGTGAATGGTTGGGAAACCATTCTGCGTGGTTGGAAAGCGTTGGAGAGCTTTCCACAACGATCTGGAATGTTGGAAAACCATTCTACGGGGTTGGAAATCGTAGGAGATACTTCCACAACCTTGTGGATGGTTGGAAAACCATTCTACGGGGTTGGAAATCTTTGGGTATACCTCCACAACGTTGTGGAGGTTAGAAATCCATTCTGAGGAGTTCGAAATCGTTGGAGAGTCTTTCACAACGTTGTGGAGGGTTAGAAATCCATTCTGCGGAGTTGGAAATCGTTGGACAGTCTTCCACAACGTTGTGGATGGTTGGAAACCCATTCTGCGGGGTAGGAAATCGTCGGAGTGCCTTCCACAACGTTGTGGAGGGTTGGAAAACCATTCTACGGTGTTGGAAATCGTTGGAGAGCATTCCACAACGATCTGGAGGGTTGGGGTTAGGTTGGGGTTAGGTTGGGGTTAGGTTGGGGTTAGGTTGGGGAGCACGAGGCGGGTATGGGTTCTCAGTGCGTAGCATCATGCCCTGAGAAACCCCGATGTATCTGATGTTCACCTATAGTCGGGTGGCGGCTGGTCGGCGCTGTGGCGCCCGTCAGATCGCTGATCCGGTGCGGAGAACTTCGGAGAAGTTGGTGGGCCCATATCTGTCAAGACCACTCACCTCACCTTCACGTGGGGCTCCCCGTCATCCTGCATCGGTCCCGACCGGGGTAGGGTGCGAAAGAGTGAGTGGCAAAGCAAACGAGGGCATGGCTCGTCAACCATGCACCTGATGAAGAAGGAAGGAGGAAGGAGGAAGAAGAAGAAAGAAAAAATATGGATATGAAGGATAACCAAGAAATCGACGTTTACGGTGCAGGGGAGGGATACCCCAGTACCGGCGCAGGAGTGGGTGGTCAAGCGGGCCCCACTGCGTCGTTAGCTAGCGACCGTGGCCGTGTGGGGGTGGGCCACCGGGCCCCCATACGCGTAAACGCGTCCGGTGAAGAAATGGAAGACGTCGCGATGGAGGAGACCCGCGAGGGTGGGCCTCCCGCAAGGACAAAAGCGAACAACATCGAAGCGGCAAAGAACCGCGGAAGAAGCGGGGAGAGAAAAGCGGAGAGGGCGGGACCCGAGGACAGGAGAAGAAGCAACAGCCGGGGAGGGAAACCGACACCGACGCCGTCGCACGCCCCGCTCGCGGTCCCGTCAACCCCGCTTCCAACCGCAGCGGAGCACAGCGGCAACATGTTCCAGACGTTCAAAATCCCCAAGAACGTCAGGGACAAAGTGAAAGCGCAAGATGGGCACAGGTCCATAGACGGCTCGATAGAGTCGTCTCAGATGAGAAAGGAGTCGACCTCGGAAGGCAGATCGGAGGACGAGGAGTCAATGGCCTCGGTCACCTGGAGGGGCAAGAAGAGAAAAATAACGAAAGTGACTCCAGAGGTGTCGGACCGAATGAGGAACGTTATCCAAGGGTCCTCACCGAGAGACGTGGACGCCGAAGTACGGCGACATCAGGCCGAGGTCCTGAAGGTGGCGGCGACGTCCTCCAACCTCAAGGGGACGTACGTCAAAACCCTCAAGGACGCGGTCGAGTACACCGTCGCGGCATGGTCCCACCAAACAACCACCTCCCGGGTGCCAGACTTCCTGGAAGAAAGGAAGAAGAGGGAGGCGCTGGAAAGAGAGGTGGAAAGCCTGAAGAGGAGGAACGAGGAGCTGGAACAAAGGATAGACAGGTTCCTGAAAGGCACGGCCGAGACAGCGGCGCCGTCCCCGACGGAGGCGCAGGCTCCCCGGAGCAGCGGGAGGGCCAAGGACGACATCGGAGCAGAAATAGAGATGCTAAAGAAGTCGATAAGCAGCCTCGGCCCATCCCTGTTGGGGACCCTGAGGGAAGAGCTCAGGGAAGCCCTCAGGGGAACGGGCCTGCTGAGACAAGCGACAGGAGGGAACAACAGCGGCGACAAAGAGCGGACGACGATGCCGCGGACGGCGGGCCCGAAGCCTCCCCAACAACCCCCGCAATCCTCCCAACCCTCTCAACAGCAAGAGGGACAGGGACAGGAGACGGACGGGGAATGGAGGACCATGGTCTCGCGGAAGGCGAGACGGAAGGCCAGGGAACAGAGGAGGAAAGAAGCGGGCCACGGCGCCCCTCTCCCCATAGCGCCACAAACAAACAGGACGAGATCGGCGGTGGGACCAGCCGGGCAACCGCCAAGGACGACCCCGGCCGCATTAGGTGGAGGGGAAAGGAGGAGAGAAGGAAACGGAGAGAAGAAGGCAGGAGCCCAACCGGCGAAACGGACGTACGCGACGGTGGCGGGCAGGGCGGGATCGGCGGTCGTGCGGCCAGCACTCCGACCCCCCCCAACGTCATCGGCGGTAACGCTCACGCTGAGGGACGGGGCTCCGAAGACGTACGAGGAGATCCTGGCGGAGGCGAGACGGGACAAGACCCTCCAGAAATGCGGACTGGAGTACGTCCGAACGAGAAAGGCGGCGACCGGGGCCATGGTGATCAATATCCCGGACGACGCCGGCATGAGCAAGGCCACGCAGTTGGCGTCGCGATTAGCCGGGGTATTGGACCCCTCCACCGTCAGAGTATCAGTCCCGGTACCGACGGCCGAGATCAAATTGGTGGGGGTCGACATATCCCTGAACGAGGAAGAACTGCTGGAGGAGCTGTCCAAGGCGGCGGACTGCCAGCCCCGCGACGTCAGAGCATGGAGCGCGGGAACATCTAGAAGCGGCATGGGGATATTCTACGCCAAGTGCCCCGTGGCCGGAGCCCGTAAACTGGCTCAAGCGGGGAGGGTCACACTGGGGTGGACCAGGGCAAAGGTGATCGCACTCCCCAGGAGACCGCTCCAGTGTTTCCGATGCCTGGAGGTGGGCCACATGGCGGCGATGTGCGTCTCCCCGGTGAGAAGAACCCACCTGTGTTTCCGGTGCGGAGAAGAGGGGCACAGGGCGAGGAACTGCACGGCCGCATCGCCGAGATGCCCCATCTGCGAGGCAAAAGGAGCCCCGTCAAAACACAGGATGGGAAGCGCGGCGTGCAAACCACCGGAGGTAGGACCATCCGGAAGGAGAAGGGCGCGGAGAACGGCGATGGCCAAGGCAGCAGAGGCCACGGCGACAACCACGAGCAAGGGCGTCACCGGAGCCGCGGAGCAGGCCAGCCTGTCGGGCAACCCACCAGCCGGAGGGAAGGATAGCACCATCGGAGTGAGTGGCCCGGGGGAGGCCATGGAGGTGACCGAGTAAATTCCGGGTCCTCCAGTGTAACTTGGGCAGAGCCGGAAGGGCCCAGGACCTGCTCTACCAGTCCATCCGGGAGAGCGGGACCGACGTGGCGGTGGTGGCGGAGCCGTACAACATCCCCGCATCCCCCCAATGGGCGGGAGATCTAAGCGGATGGGTCGCCATCACTTGGCCGTGTACCTCGGGAGTCTCCGGGCGAGTCGCGGAAAGAGGCAACGGGTTCGTGGCGGTCGAATGGACGGACCTCGTGGTGGTGGGGGTATACATCTCTCCCAACTGCGACATCCGGGCGTTCGAGGACCTACTGGACGAGATGGGAGAGTGCGTAAGGAGGCTTCTCCCCCGACAGGTGCTCGTACTGGGGGACTTCAACGCCCACTCCACGACGTGGGGCAACGACAGAACCACCACGAGAGGCAGAGAACTGGCGGACTGGGCCGCGGGTCTCGGTCTCGTGCTGGTCAACAGAGGCTCGGAGTCCACATACGTGGGGCGGAGAGGAGCGTCGGTCATAGATCTGACGTGGGCGACGCAGAGGCTCCACCCCAGAATAAGGAACTGGCGGGTGGCCGTAGAGATGGAAACGCTAGCGGACCACCTCTACGTGCTAATGGACATCGAACCCGCCAAGAGAAGCACGAGCGGCGACAACAACAACAACGTCGAGGGAAGGACATCGAGCCGCCCGGGGCTGCCCCCTCCTCGCCGATGGAAACTGAAGGAGAGGGACGGGGACATGCTTCGGGCAACGGCCACCGTAGCGGCTTGGTGCTGGGACGCGAAGAGGAACAAGAACCGAGGCAACGTGGACGGGGAGGCGCAGGAATTGGGAGAATGGATGAGGAGAGCCTGCGACGCCTCCATGCCGCGAACCAGCGCCGGGTCTAGGCGCGACAACAGCAGCGTCTACTGGTGGTCGCGGGAGATCGCGGACCTGCGAGACGACTGCCACAGAGCCCGCAGGCTGCTAGCCAGGGCGAGAAGAAGAGGGCGGAACCGCAACGAAGAGGAGATCCTCGAGAGGTACAGGGCCCACAGAGAGGCCAGAATGGCCCTGCAAAGGGCCATAAAGGAAGCGAAAGAGGCGTCGTGGAAACGGCTGTTGGAATCCGTGGAATCCGATCCATGGGGAAGACCGTACAAGACGGTGCTGAAGAAACTCAGGCCGGCGGCTCCCCCGATAACCGAGAACATGGATCGGGAAATACTAGCACGGGTGATCGACACGCTGTTCCCACGACCGGAAGAAGAAGGAGGCGAAGAGGAGGAAGACTCCCCGAGGCGCCGCGAGTATACGGAACAGGCCCCTCACGAGGAGAGGGGATGCACTCGGAGCGGCGGCGGCGGACCGGCGACGGATCAACCCGGAGCGCACATAACGAGGGAGGAACTGGAAGCAGCCACCAAGAAGATGGCTGCCAAGGACGTGGCGCCGGGGCCGGACGGAATCCCCGGGCGGGTGTGGGCGGAGACCATGGACATCATGGCCCCCCGCCTGCTGCATCTGTACAACAGATGCCTGAGGGAAGGCGCATACCCCCGGGCGTGGAAGGTGGCGAGGCTGGTGCTGCTGAGGAAGGAGGGTCGACCGCCGGAGTCCCCATCGGCGTACAGGCCGATATGCCTCCTGGACGAGGTGGGCAAGCTCTTCGAGAGAGTAATCGCCTCCCGTCTGGGGGCGCACATGGAGTCCAGGGTACCAGGCTGGCACGACAACCAGTTCGGGTTCCGTCGCGGGAGGTCCACCATCGACGCGATCCGCAGATTGAGAGAGGGGGTGGAGAGAGTGGTGGCTCGAGAAGGGATCGCGATAGCGGTCTCCCTGGACATCACCAACGCCTTCAACTCGATCCCGTGGAGCAAGATCAGAGAGGCCCTGCGATTCTTCGAGGTTCCGGGGTACCTCCGGAGGATAATCGGGGCATACCTCCGGGAGAGGTGGATAACGTACAGATCCACGGAGGGAGAGGAGAGAAGAGCGGTGGAGCGCGGGGTGCCGCAGGGCTCGGTCCTGGGACCGATGCTGTGGATAACCGCCTACGACTACGTGCTCCGCACCCCGATGCCCGGAAGCACGGGACTGATCTGCTACGCGGACGACACCCTGGTCGTGGCAGGAGGGCGCTGGTGGTACGAGACGGCGGAGGCTGCCACGGAGGCCACCCGGCGAGCGGCGAGGGCCATCGGAGAACTGGGGCTGAAGGTCGCTCCGGCCAAGACGGAGGCGCTCGGGTTCTACGACGGAAGACGCAGAGGACCGCCCCCGGATGGACTGACGATCGACGTGGACGGAGTAGGGGTCCGGGTGGGGAGCCAACTGAGGTACCTCGGCCTCATCATCGACGACCAATGGTCGTTCGAGCCCCACTTCGAGAGCCTCGCCCCAAAGGTGGCGGCGGCGGCCAACGCCCTGTGCGGCATCCTGCCGAACATCGGAGGCGCCGGGAGAGCGGTGCGCAGGCTGTACGACGGGGTGGTCAGAGCCCGAGCGATGTACGGTGCGCCCATCTGGGCGAGGGATCTGGCCGCGAGCAGGCGAAGTCAGGCACTCCTGCGGGCGGCTCAACGCACCACCGCTCTGAGGATAGCGAGAGGGTACAGGACGGTGTCGCACGCGTCCGCGACCGTCCTGGCGGCATCCCCTCCATACGCGTTGCAAGCCCTGGCCCTTCAAAAGGTGTACGGAGCCACGAGAGTCAGGGACGGGGATCGAGACGAAGACCCTGTGCAGGTGAGGAAGGAGATAGAAGAGGAGACATGGGAGAGATGGCGGCTCCTACTGGAGAAGGAGGCGAGGAAGACGTCCCACCGCGCGGTAGACGCGGTCCTGCCCGTCTGGGACAGGTGGAAGGAAGCGCGGGGCGTTCCGCTGACCTACAGGCTGACCCAGGTGCTCACCGGGCACGGAGTGTTCGGGGAGTTCCTGAAGAAGATTCGGAAGGAGGTGACCAACATCTGTCACCACTGCGGGGAGGCGGAGGACAACGCCCAGCACACTCTGCAGCACTGCCCCGCGTGGGCCATGCAGAGACACACCCTGACGGTGAAGATCGGGGACGACCTGTCCCCAAGGAGGATCGTCGAGGCGCTGCTACGTAGCCGGTCGGACTACGAGGCAGTGAGGGACTTTTGCGAGCAAATCATGCTCGCGAAGGAGCGGGCGGAGCGGCTCAGGGTCCGAGCCGAGCACCCGGCAAGGATACGACGCGAGAGAAGTGGGCGCAACGGGGGGAGGCCGCCATCTCCCCCAACGGATTCGGCAACAACAAGAAGAGGAAGATGACCCCGGGGTTGGCTGCCCCGGGGATCACAGCGAAGCATCCCCTCCGCACTAGGAGGGAAGACGATGAGAGGAGGGCTTACAGGAGATTTTCAACCGTGATACCCCTGGGCCCTCTTCTTCCCTGTGCGTACGAGCAGCCACGTGGTGGTTTTAGTCGGTAAGAGTCCGACACTACCCGACCCCCATTGGGGGAAGGGTGTCCATGAGGATTTCCCCACGTAAAAAAAAAAAAAAAAAAAAAAAAAGGTTGGGGTTAGGTTGGGGAGCACGAGGCGGGTATGGGTTCTCAGTGCGTAGCACCATGCCCTGAGAAACCCCGATGTATCTGATGTTCACCTATAGTCGGGTGGCGGCTGGTCGGCGCTGTGGCGCCCGTCAGATCGCTGATCCGGTGCGGAGAACTTCGGAGAAGTTGGTGGGCCCATATCTGTCAAGACCACTCACCTCACCTTCACGTGGGGCTCCCCGTCATCCTGCATCGGTCCCGACCGGGGTAGGGTGCGAAAGAGTGAGTGGCAAAGCAAACGAGGGCATGGCTCGTCAACCATGCACCTGATGAAGAAGGAAGGAGGAAGGAGGAAGAAGAAGAAAGAAAAAATATGGATATGAAGGATAACCAAGAAATCGACGTTTACGGTGCAGGGGAGGGATACCCCAGTACCGGCGCAGGAGTGGGTGGTCAAGCGGGCCCCACTGCGTCGTTAGCTAGCGACCGTGGCCGTGTGGGGGTGGGCCACCGGGCCCCCATACGCGTAAACGCGTCCGGTGAAGAAATGGAAGACGTCGCGATGGAGGAGACCCGCGAGGGTGGGCCTCCCGCAAGGACAAAAGCGAACAACATCGAAGCGGCAAAGAACCGCGGAAGAAGCGGGGAGAGAAAAGCGGAGAGGGCGGGACCCGTGGACAGGAGAAGAAGCGACGGCCGGGGAGGGAAACCGACACCGACGCCGTCGCTCGCCCCGCTCGCGGTCCCGTCAACCCCGCTTCCAACCGCAGCGGAGCACAGCGGCAACGTGTTCCAAACGTTCAAAATCCCCAAGAACGTCAGGGACAAAGTGAAAGCGCAAGATGGGCACAGGTCCATAGACGGCTCGATAGAGTCGTCTCGGATGAGAAAGGAGTCGACCTCGGATGGCAGATCGGAGGACGAGGAGTCAATGGCCTCGGTCACCGCGAGGGGCAAGAAGAGGAAAATAACGAAAGTGACTCCAGAGGTGTCGGACCGATTGAGGAACGTTATCCAAGGGTCCTCACCGAGAGACGTGGACGCCGAAGTACGGCGACATCAGGCCGAGGTCCTGAAGGTGGCGGCGACGTCCTCCAACCTCAAGGGGACGTACGTCAAAACCCTCAAGGACGCGGTCGAGTACACCGTCGCGGCATGGTCCCACCAAACAACCACCTCCCGGGTGCCAGACTTCCTGGAAGAAAGGAAGAAGAGGGAGGCGCTGGAAAGAGAGGTGGAAAGCCTGAAGAGGAGGAACGAGGAGTTGGAACAAAGGATAGACAGGTTCCTGAAAGGCACGGCCGAGACAGCGGCGCCGTCCCCGACGGAGGCGCAGGCTCCCCGGAGCAGCGGGAGGGCCAAGGACGACATCGGAGCAGAAATAGAGATGCTAAAGAAGTCGATAAGCAGCCTCGGCCCATCCCTGTTGGGGACCCTGAGGGAAGAGCTCAGGGAAGCCCTCAGGGGAACGGGCCTGCTGAGACAAGCGACAGGAGGGAACAACAGCGGCGACAAAGAGCGGACGACGATGCCGCGGACGGCGAGCCCGAAGCCTCCCCAACAACCCCCGCAATCCTCCCAACCCTCTCAACAGCAAGAGGGACAGGGACAGGAGACGGACGGGGAATGGAGGACCATGGTCTCGCGGAATGCGAGACGGAAGGCCAGGGAACAGAGGAGGAAAGAAGCGGGCCACGGCGCCCCCCTCCCCATCGCGCCACAAACTAGCAGGGCGAGATCGGCGGTGGGACCAGCCGGGCAACCGCCAAGGACGACCCCCGCCGCATTAGGTGGAGGGGAAAGGAGGAGAGAAAGAAACGGAGAGAAGAAGACAGGAGCCCAACCGGCGAAACGGACGTACGCGACGGTGGCGGGCAGGGCGGGATCGGCGGTCGTGCGGCCAGCACTCCGACCCCCCCCAACGTCATCGGCGGTAACGCTCACGCTGAGGGACGGGGCTCCGAAGACGTACGAGGAGATCCTGGCGGAGGCGAGACGGGACAAGACCCTCCAGAAATGCGGACTGGAGTACGTCCGAACGAGAAAGGCGGCGACCGGGGCCATGGTGATCAATATCCCGGACGACGCCGGCATGAGCAAGGCCACGCAGTTGGCGTCGCGATTAGCCGGGGTATTGGACCCCTCCACCGTCAGAGTATCAGTCCCGGTACCGACGGCCGAGATCAAATTGGTGGGGGTCGATATATCCCTGAACGAGGAGGAACTGCTGGAGGAGCTGTCCAGGGCGGCGGACTGCCAGCCCCGCGACGTCAGAGCATGGAGCGCGGGAACATCTAGAAGCGGCATGGGGATATTCTACGCCAAGTGCCCCGTGGCCGGAGCCCGTAAACTGGCTCAAGCGGGGAGGGTCACACTGGGGTGGACCAGGGCAAAGGTGATCGCACTCCCCAGGAGACCGCTCCAGTGTTTCCGATGCCTTGAGGTGGGCCACATGGCGGCGATGTGCGTCTCCCCGGTGAGAAGAACCCACCTGTGTTTCCGGTGCGGAGAAGAGGGGCACAGGGCGAGGAACTGCACGGCCGCATCGCCGAGATGCCCCATCTGCGAGGCAAAAGGAGCCCCGTCAAAACACAGGATGGGAAGCGCGGCGTGCAAACCACCGGAGGTAGGACCATCCGGAAAGAGAAGGGCGCGGAGAACGGCGATGGCCAAGGCAGCAGAGGCCACGGCGACAACCACGAGCAAGGGCGTCACCGGAGCCGCGGAGCAGGCCAGCCTGTCGAGCAACCCACCAGTCGGAGGGAAGGATAGCACCATCGGAGTGAGTGGCCCGGGGGAGGCCATGGAGGTGACCGAGTAAATTCCGGGTCCTCCAGTGTAATTTGGGCAGAGCCGGAAGGGCCCAGGACCTGCTCTACCAGTCCATCCGGGAGAGCGGGACCGACGTGGCGGTGGTGGCGGAGCCGTACAACATCCCCGCATCCCCCCAATGGGCGGGAGATCTAAGCGGATGGGTCGCCATCACTTGGCCGTGTACCTCGGGAGTCTCCGGGCGAGTCGCGGAAAGAGGCAACGGGTTCGTGGCGGTCGAATGGACGGACCTCGTGGTGGTGGGGGTATACATCTCTCCCAACTGCGACATCCGGGCGTTCGAGGACCTACTGGACGAGATGGGAGAGTGCGTAAGGAGGCTTCTCCCCCGACAGGTGCTCGTACTGGGGGACTTCAACGCCCACTCCACGACGTGGGGCAACGACAGAACCACCACGAGAGGCAGAGAACTGGCGGACTGGGCCGCGGGTCTCGGTCTCGTGCTGGTCAACAGAGGCTCGGAGTCCACATACGTGGGGCGGAGAGGAGCGTCGGTCATAGATCTGACGTGGGCGACGCAGAGGCTCCACCCCAGAATAAGGAACTGGCGGGTGGCCGTAGAGATGGAAACGCTAGCGGACCACCTCTACGTGCTAATGGACATCGAACCCGCCAAGAGAAGCACGAGCGGCGACAACAACAACAACGTCGAGGGAAGGACATCGAGCCGCCCGGGGCTGCCCCCTCCTCGCCGATGGAAACTGAAGGAGAGGGACGGGGACATGCTTCGGGCAACGGCCACCGTAGCGGCTTGGTGCTGGGACGCGAAGAGGAACAAGAACCGAGGCAACGTGGACGGGGAGGCGCAGGAATTGGGAGAATGGATGAGGAGAGCCTGCGACGCCTCCATGCCGCGAACCAGCGCCGGGTCCAGGCGCGACAACAGCAGCGTCTACTGGTGGTCGCGGGAGATCGCGGACCTGCGAGACGACTGCCACAGAGCCCGCAGGCTGCTCGCTAGGGCGAGAAGAAGAGTGCGGAACCGCAACGAAGAGGAGATCCTCGAGAGGTACAGGGCCCACAGAGAAGCCAGAATGGCCCTGCAAAGGGCCATAAAGGAAGCGAAAGAGGCGTCGTGGAAACGGCTGTTGGAATCCGTGGAATCCGATCCATGGGGAAGACCGTACAAGACGGTGCTGAGAAAACTCAGGCCGGCGGCTCCCCCGATAACCGAGAACATGGATCGGGAACTACTAGCACGGGTGATCGACACGCTGTTCCCACGACCGGAAGAAGAAGGAGGCGAAGAGGAGGAAGACTCCCCGAGGCGCCAGGAGGATACGGAACAGGCCCCTCCAGAGGAGAGGGGATGCACTCGGAGCGGCGGCGGCGTACCGGCGATGGATCAACCCGGAGCGCACATAACGAGGGAGGAACTGGAAGCAGCCACCAAGAAGATGGCTGCCAAGGACGTGGCGCCGGGGCCGGACGGAATCCCCGGGCGGGTGTGGGCGGAGACCATGGACATCATGGCCCCCCGCCTGCTGCATCTGTACAACAGGTGCCTGAGGGAAGGCGCATACCCCCGGGCGTGGAAGGTGGCGAGGCTGGTGCTGCTGAGGAAGGAGGGTCGACCGCCGGAGTCCCCATCGGCGTACAGGCCGATATGCCTCCTGGACGAGGTGGGCAAGCTCTTCGAGAGAGTAATCGCCTCCCGTCTGGGGGCGCACATGGAGTCCAGGGTACCAGGCTGGCACGACAACCAGTTCGGGTTCCGTCGCGGGAGGTCCACCATCGACGCGATCCGCAGATTGAGAGAGGGGGTGGAGAGAGTGGTGGCTCGAGAAGGGATCGCGATAGCGGTCTCCCTGGACATCACCAACGCCTTCAACTCGATCCCGTGGAGCAAGATCAGAGAGGCCCTGCGATTCTTCGAGGTTCCGGGGTACCTCCGGAGGATAATCGGGGCATACCTCCGGGAGAGGTGGATAACGTACAGATCCACGGAGGGAGAGGAGAGAAGAGCGGTGGAGCGCGGAGTGCCGCAGGGCTCGGTCCTGGGACCGATGCTGTGGATAACCGCCTACGACTACGTGCTTCGCACCCCGATGCCCGGAAGCACGGGACTGATCTGCTACGCGGACGACACCCTGGTCGTGGCAGGAGGGCGCTGGTGGTACGAGACGGCGGAGGCTGCCACGGAGGCCACCCGGCGAGCGGCGAGGGCCATCGGAGAACTGGGGCTGAAGGTCGCTCCGGCCAAGACGGAGGCGCTCGGGTTCTACGACAGAAGACGCAGAGGACCGCCCCCGGATGGACTGACGATCGACGTGGACGGGGTAGGGGTCCGGGTGGGGAGCCAACTGAGGTACCTTGGCCTCATCATCGACGACCAATGGTCGTTCGAGCCCCACTTCGAGAGCCTCGCCCCGAAGGTGGCGGCAGCGGCCAACGCCCTGTGCGGCATCCTCCCGAACATCGGAGGCGCCGGGAGAGCGGTGCGCAGGCTGTACGACGGGGTGGTCAGAGCCCGAGCGATGTACGGTGCGCCCATCTGGGCGAGGGATCTGGCCGCGAGCAGGCGAAGTCAGGCACTCCTGCGGGCGGTTCAACGCACCACCGCTCTGAGGATAGCGAGAGGGTACAGGACGGTGTCGCACGCGTCCGCGACCGTCCTGGCGGCATCCCCTCCATACGCGTTGCAAGCCCTGGCCCTTCAAAAGGTGTACGGAGCCACGAGAGTCAGGGACGGGGATCGAGACGAAGACCCTCTGCAGGTGAGGAAGGAGATAGAAGAGGAGACATGGGAGAGATGGCGGCTCCTACTGGAGAAGGAGGCGAGGAAGACGTCCCACCGCGCGGTAGACGCGGTCCTGCCCGTCTGGGACAGGTGGAAGGAAGCGCGGGGCGTTCCGCTGACCTACAGGCTGACCCAGGTGCTCACCGGGCACGGAGTGTTCGGGGAGTTCCTGAAGAAGATTCGGAAGGAAGTGACCAACATCTGTCACCACTGCGGGGAGGCGGAGGACACCGCCCAGCACACTCTGCAGCACTGCCCCGCGTGGGCCATGCAGAGACACACCCTGACGGTGAAGATCGGGGACGACCTGTCCCCGAGGAGGATCGTGGAGGCGCTGCTACGTAGCCGGTCGGACTACGAGGCAGTGAGGGACTTTTGCGAGCAAATCATGCTCGCGAAGGAGCGGGCGGAGCGGCTCAGGGTCCGAGCCGAGCACCCGGCAAGGATACGACGCGAGAGAAGTGGGCGCAACGGGGGGAGGCCGCCATCTCCCCCAACGGATACGGAAACAACAAGAGGAAGATGACCCCGGGGTTGGCTGCCCCGGGAGTCACAGCGAAGCATCCCCTCCGCACTAGGAGGGAAGACGATGAGAGGAGGGCTTACAGGAGATTTTCAACCGTGATACCCCTGGGCCCTCTTCTTCCCTGTGCGTACGAGCAGCCACGTGGTGGTTTTAGTCGGTAAGAGTCCGACACTACCCGACTCCCATTGGGGGAAGGGTGTCCATGAGGATTTCCCCACGTAAAAAAAAAAAAAAAAAGGTTGGGGTTAGGTTGGGGAGCACGAGGCGGGTATGGGTTCTCAGTGCGTAGCATCATGCCCTGAGAAACCCCGATGTATCTGATGTTCACCTATAGTCGGGTGGCGGCTGGTCGGCGCTGTGGCGCCCGTCAGATCGCTGATCCGGTGCGGAGAACTTCGGAGAAGTTGGTGGGCCCATATCTGTCAAGACCACTCACCTCACCTTCACGTGGGGCTCCCCGTCATCCTGCATCGGTCCCGACCGGGGTAGGGTGCGAAAGAGTGAGTGGCAAAGCAAACGAGGGCATGGCTCGTCAACCATGCACCTGATGAAGAAGGAAGGAGGAAGGAGGAAGAAGAAGAAAGAAAAAATATGGATATGGATATGCAGGATAACCAAGAAATCGACGTTTACGGTGCAGGGGAGGGATACCCCAGTACCGGCGCAGGAGTGGGTGGTCAAGCGGGCCCCACTGCGTCGTTAGCTAGCGACCGTGGCCGTGTGGGGGTGGGCCACCGGGCCCCCATACGCGTAAACGCGTCCGGTGAAGAAATGGAAGACGTCGCGATGGAGGAGACCCGCGAGGGTGGGCCTCCCGCAAGGACAAAAGCGAACAACATCGAAGCGGCAAAGAACCGCGGAAGAAGCGGGGAGAGAAAAGCGGAGAGGGCGGGACCCGAGGACAGGAGAAGAAGCAACAGCCGGGGAGGGAAACCGACACCGACGCCGTCGCACGCCCCGCTCGCGGTCCCGTCAACCCCGCTTCCAACCGCAGCGGAGCACAACGGCAACATGTTCCAGACGTTCAAAATCCCCAAGAACGTCAGGGACAAAGTGAAAGCGCAAGATGGGCACAGGTCCATAGACGGCTCGATAGAGCCGTCTCAGATGAGAAAGGAGTCGACCTCGGAAGGCAGATCGGAGGACGAGGAGTCAATGGCCTCGGTCACCTGGAGGGGCAAGAAGAGAAAAATAACGAAAGTGACTCCAGAGGTGTCGGACCGAATGAGGAACGTTATCCAAGGGTCCTCACCGAGAGACGTGGACGCCGAAGTACGGCGACATCAGGCCGAGGTCCTGAAGGTGGCGGCGACGTCCTCCAACCTCAAGGGGACGTACGTCAAAACCCTCAAGGACGCGGTCGAGTACACCGTCGCGGCATGGTCCCACCAAACAACCACCTCCCGGGTGCCAGACTTCCTGGAAGAAAGGAAGAAGAGGGAGGCGCTGGAAAGAGAGGTGGAAAGCCTGAAGAGGAGGAACGAGGAGTTGGAACAAAGGATAGACAGGTTCCTGAAAGGCACGGCCGAGACAGCGGCGCCGTCCCCGACGGAGGCGCAGGCTCCCCGGAGCAGCGGGAGGGCCAAGGACGACATCGGAGCAGAAATAGAGATGCTAAAGAAGTCGATAAGCAGCCTCGGCCCATCCCTGTTGGGGACCCTGAGGGAAGAGCTCAGGGAAGCCCTCAGGGGAACGGGCCTGCTGAGACAAGCGACAGGAGGGAACAACAGCGGCGACAAAGAGCGGACGACGATGCCGCGGACGGCGAGCCCGAAGCCTCCCCAACAACCCCCGCAATCCTCCCAACCCTCCCAACAGCAAGAGGGACAGGGACAGGAGACGGACGGGGAATGGAGGACCATGGTCTCGCGGAATGCGAGACGGAAGGCCAGGGAACAGAGGAGGAAAGAAGCGGGCCACGGCGCCCCCCTCCCCATCGCGCCACAAACTAGCAGGGCGAGATCGGCGGTGGGACCAGCCGGGCAACCGCCAAGGACGACCCCCGCCGCATTAGGTGGAGGGGAAAGGAGGAGAGAAAGAAACGGAGAGAAGAAGACAGGAGCCCAACCGGCGAAACGGACGTACGCGACGGTGGCGGGCAGGGCGGGATCGGCGGTCGTGCGGCCAGCACTCCGACCCCCCCCAACGTCATCGGCGGTAACGCTCACGCTGAGGGACGGGGCTCCGAAGACGTACGAGGAGATCCTGGCGGAGGCGAGACGGGACAAGACCCTCCAGAAATGCGGACTGGAGTACGTCCGAACGAGAAAGGCGGCGACCGGGGCCATGGTGATCAATATCCCGGACGACGCCGGCATGAGCAAGGCCACGCAGTTGGCGTCGCGATTAGCCGGGGTATTGGACCCCTCCACCGTCAGAGTATCAGTCCCGGTACCGACGGCCGAGATCAAATTGGTGGGGGTCGACATATCCCTTAACGAGGAGGAACTGCTGGAGGAGCTGTCCAGGGCGGCGGACTGCCAGCCCCGCGACGTCAGAGCATGGAGCGCGGGAACATCTAGAAGCGGCATGGGGATATTCTACGCCAAGTGCCCCGTGGCCGGAGCCCGTAAACTGGCTCAAGCGGGGAGGGTCACACTGGGGTGGACCAGGGCAAAGGTGATCGCACTCCCCAGGAGACCGCTCCAGTGTTTCCGATGCCTGGAGGTGGGCCACATGGCGGCGATGTGCGTCTCCCCGGTGAGAAGAACCCACCTGTGTTTCCGGTGCGGAGAAGAGGGGCACAGGGCGAGGAACTGCACGGCCGCATCGCCGAGGTGCCCCATCTGCGAGGCAAAAGGAGCCCCGTCAAAACACAGGATGGGAAGCGCGGCGTGCAAACCACCGGAGGTAGGACCATCCGGAAGGAGAAGGGCGCGGAGAACGGCGATGGCCAAGGCAGCAGAGGCCACGGCGACAACCACGAGCAAGGGCGTCACCGGAGCCGCGGAGCAGGCCAGCCTGTCGGGCAACCCACCAGTCGGAGGGAAGGATAGCACCATCGGAGTGAGTGGCCCGGGGGAGGCCATGGAGGTGACCGAGTAAATTCCGGGTCCTCCAGTGTAACTTGGGCAGAGCCGGAAGGGCCCAGGACCTGCTCTACCAGTCCATCCGGGAGAGCGGGACCGACGTGGCGGTGGTGGCGGAGCCGTACAACATCCCCGCATCCCCCCAATGGGCGGGAGATCTAAGCGGATGGGTCGCCATCACTTGGCCGTGTACCTCGGGAGTCTCCGGGCGAGTCGCGGAAAGAGGCAACGGGTTCGTGGCGGTCGAATGGACGGACCTCGTGGTGGTGGGGGTATACATCTCTCCCAACTGCGACATCCGGGCGTTCGAGGACCTACTGGACGAGATGGGAGAGTGCGTAAGGAGGCTTCTCCCCCGACAGGTGCTCGTACTGGGGGACTTCAACGCCCACTCCACGACGTGGGGCAACGACAGAACCACCACGAGAGGCAGAGAACTGGCGGACTGGGCCGCGGGTCTCGGTCTCGTGCTGGTCAACAGAGGCTCGGAGTCCACATACGTGGGGCGGAGAGGAGCGTCGGTCATAGATCTGACGTGGGCGACGCAGAGGCTCCACCCCAGAATAAGGAACTGGCGGGTGGCCGTAGAGATGGAAACGCTAGCGGACCACCTCTACGTGCTAATGGACATCGAACCCGCCAAGAGAAGCACGAGCGGCGACAACAACAACAACGTCGAGGGAAGGACATCGAGCCGCCCGGGGCTGCCCCCTCCTCGCCGATGGAAACTGAAGGAGAGGGACGGGGACATGCTTCGGGCAACGGCCACCGTAGCGGCTTGGTGCTGGGACGCGAAGAGGAACAAGAACCGAGGCAACGTGGACGGGGAGGCGCAGGAATTGGGAGAATGGATGAGGAGAGCCTGCGACGCCTCCATGCCGCGAACCAGCGCCGGGTCTAGGCGCGACAACAGCAGCGTCTACTGGTGGTCGCGGGAGATCGCGGACCTGCGAGACGACTGCCACAGAGCCCGCAGGCTTCTCGCTAGGGCGAGAAGAAGAGGGCGGAACCGCAACGAAGAGGAGATCCTCGAGAGGTACAGGGCCCACAGAGAAGCCAGAATGGCCCTGCAAAGGGCCATAAAGGAAGCGAAAGAGGCGTCGTGGAAACGGCTGTTGGAATCCGTGGAATCCGATCCATGGGGAAGACCGTACAAGACGGTGCTGAAGAAACTCAGGCCGGCGGCTCCCCCGATAACCGAGAACATGGATCGGGAACTACTAGCACGGGTGATCGACACGCTGTTCCCACGACCGGAAGAAGAAGGAGGCGAAGAGGAGGAAGACTCCCCGAGGCGCCGCGAGGATACGGAACAGGCCCCCCCGGAGGAGAGGGGATGCACTCGGAGCGGCGGCGGTGGACCGGCGACGGATCAACCCGGAGCGCACATAACGAGGGAGGAACTGGAAGCAGCCACCAAGAAGATGGCTGCCAAGGACGTGGCGCCGGGGCCGGACGGAATCCCCGGGCGGGTGTGGGCGGAGACCATGGACATCATGGCCCCCCGCCTGCTGCATCTGTACAACAGATGCCTGAGGGAAGGCGCATACCCCCGGGCGTGGAAGGTGGCGAGGCTGGTGCTGCTGAGGAAGGAGGGTCGACCGCCGGAGTCCCCATCGGCGTACAGGCCGATATGCCTCCTGGACGAGGTGGGCAAGCTCTTCGAGAGAGTAATCGCCTCCCGTCTGGGGGCGCACATGGAGTCCAGGGTACCAGGCTGGCACGACAACCAGTTCGGGTTCCGTCGCGGGAGGTCCACCATCGACGCGATCCGCAGATTGAGAGAGGGGGTGGAGAGAGTGGTGGCTCGAGAAGGGATCGCGATAGCGGTCTCCCTGGACATCACCAACGCCTTCAACTCGATCCCGTGGAGCAAGATCAGAGAGGCCCTGCGATTCTTCGAGGTTCCGGGGTACCTCCGGAGGATAATCGGGGCATACCTCCGGGAGAGGTGGATAACGTACAGATCCACGGAGGGAGAGGAGAGAAGAGCGGTGGAGCGCGGGGTGCCGCAGGGCTCGGTCCTGGGACCGATGCTGTGGATAACCGCTTACGACTACGTGCTCCGCACTCCGATGCCCAGAGGCACGGGACTGATCTGCTACGCGGACGACACCCTGGTCGTGGCAGGAGGGCGCTGGTGGTACGAGACGGCGGAGGCTGCCACGGAGGCCACCCGGCGAGCGGCGGGGGCCATCGGAGAACTGGGGCTGAAGGTCGCCGCGGCCAAGACGGAGGCGCTCGGGTTCTACGACGGAAGACGCAGAGGACCGCCCCCGGATGGACTGACGATCGACGTGGACGGGGTAGGGGTCCGGGTGGGGAGCCAACTGAGGTACCTCGGCCTCATCATCGACGACCAATGGTCGTTCGAGCCCCACTTCGAGAGCCTCGCCCCAAAGGTGGCGGCGGCGGCCAACGCCCTATGCGGCATCCTCCCGAACATCGGAGGCGCCGGGAGAGCGGTGCGCAGGCTGTACGACGGGGTGGTCAGAGCCCGAGCGATGTACGGTGCGCCCATCTGGGCGAGGGATCTGGCCGCGAGCAGGCGAAGTCAGACACTCCTGCGGGCGGTTCAACGCACCACCGCTCTGAGGATAGCGAGAGGGTACAGGACGGTGTCGCACGCGTCCGCGACCGTCCTGGCGGCATCCCCTCCATACGCGTTGCAAGCCCTGGCCCTTCAAAAGGTGTACGGAGCCACGAGAGTCAGGGACGGGGATCGAGACGAAGACCCTGTGCAGGTGAGGAAGGAGATAGAAGAGGAGACATGGGAGAGATGGCGGCTCCTACTGGAGAAGGAGGCGAGGAAGACGTCCCACCGCGCGGTAGACGCGGTTCTGCCCGTCTGGGACAGGTGGAAGGAAGCGCGGGGCGTTCCGCTGACCTACAGGCTGACCCAGGTGCTCACCGGGCACGGAGTGTTCGGGGAGTTCCTGAAGAAGATTCGGAAGGAGGTGACCAACATCTGTCACCACTGCGGGGAGGCGGAGGACAACGCCCAGCACACTCTGCAGCACTGCCCCGCGTGGGCCATGCAGAGACACACCCTGACGGTGAAGATCGGGGACGACCTGTCCCCAAGGAGGATCGTGGAGGCGCTGCTACGTAGCCGGTCGGACTACGAGGCAGTGAGGGACTTTTGCGAGCAAATCATGCTCGCGAAGGAGCGGGCGGAGCGGCTCAGGGTCCGAGCCGAGCACCCGGCAAGGATACGACGCGAGAGAAGTGGGCGCAACGGGGGGAGGCCGCCATCTCCCCCAACGGATACGGAAACAACAAGAGGAAGATGACCCCGGGGTTGGCTGCCCCGGGAGTCACAGCGAAGCATCCCCTCCGCACTAGGAGGGAAGACGATGAGAGGAGGGCTTACAGGAGATTTTCAACCGTGATACCCCTGGGCCCTCTTCTTCCCTGTGCGTACGAGCAGCCACGTGGTGGTTTTAGTCGGTAAGAGTCCGACACTACCCGACTCCCATTGGGGGAAGGGTGTCCATGAGGATTTCCCCACGTAAAAAAAAAAAAAAAAAGGTTGGGGTTAGGTTGGGGAGCACGAGGCGGGTATGGGTTCTCAGTGCGTAGCATCATGCCCTGAGAAACCCCGATGTATCTGATGTTCACCTATAGTCGGGTGGCGGCTGGTCGGCGCTGTGGCGCCCGTCAGATCGCTGATCCGGTGCGGAGAACTTCGGAGAAGTTGGTGGGCCCATATCTGTCAAGACCACTCACCTCACCTTCACGTGGGGCTCCCCGTCATCCTGCATCGGTCCCGACCGGGGTAGGGTGCGAAAGAGTGAGTGGCAAAGCAAACGAGGGCATGGCTCGTCAACCATGCACCTGATGAAGAAGGAAGGAGGAAGGAGGAAGAAAAAAAAAAAAAAAAAAAAAAAAAAAAAAAAAAAAAAAAAAAAAAAAAAAAAAAAAAAAAAAATATGGATATGAAGGATAACCAAGAAATCGACGTTTACGGTGCAGGGGAGGGATACCCCAGTACCGGCGCAGGAGTGGGTGGTCAAGCGGGCCCCACTGCGTCGTTAGCTAGCGACCGTGGCCGTGTGGGGGTGGGCCACCGGGCCCCCATACGCGTAAACGCGTCCGGTGAAGAAATGGAAGACGTCGCGATGGAGGAGACCCGCGAGGGTGGGCCTCCCGCAAGGACAAAAGCGAACAACATCGAAGCGGCAAAGAACCGCGGAAGAAGCGGGGAGAGAAAAGCGGAGAGGGCGGGACCCGTGGACAGGAGAAGAAGCAACAGCCGGGGAGGGAAACCGACACCGACGCCGTCGCTCGCCCCGCTCGCGGTCCCGTCAACCCCGCTTCCAACCGCAGCGGAGCACAGCGGCAACGTGTTCCAAACGTTCAAAATCCCCAAGAACGTCAGGGACAAAGTGAAAGCGCAAGATGGGCACAGGTCCATAGACGGCTCGATAGAGTCGTCTCGGATGAGAAAGGAGTCGACCTCGGATGGCAGATCGGAGGACGAGGAGTCAATGGCCTCGGTCACCGCGAGGGGCAAGAAGAGGAAAATAACGAAAGTGACTCCAGAGGTGTCGGACCGATTGAGGAACGTTATCCAAGGGTCCTCACCGAGAGACGTGGACGCCGAAGTACGGCGACATCAGGCCGAGGTCCTGAAGGTGGCGGCGACGTCCTCCAACCTCAAGGGGACGTACGTCAAAACCCTCAAGGACGCGGTCGAGTACACCGTCGCGGCATGGTCCCACCAAACAACCACCTCCCGGGTGCCAGACTTCCTGGAAGAAAGGAAGAAGAGGGAGGCGCTGGAAAGAGAGGTGGAAAGCCTGAAGAGGAGGAACGAGGAGTTGGAACAAAGGATAAATAGGTTCCTGAAAGGCACGGCCGAGACAGCGGCGCCGTCTCCGACGGAGGCGCAGGCTCCCCGGAGCAGCGGGAGGGCCAAGGACGACATCGCATCGGAAATAGAGATGCTAAAGAAGTCGATAAGCAGCCTCGGCCCATCCCTGTTGGGGACCCTGAGGGAAGAGCTCAGGGAAGCCCTCAGGGGAACGGGCCTGCTGAGACAAGCGACAGGAGGGAATATCAGCGGCGACAAAGAGCGGACGACGATGCCGCGGACGGCGGGCCCGAAGCCTCCCCAACAATCCCCGCAATCCTCCCAACCCTCTCAACAGCAAGCGGGACAGGGACAGGAGACGGACGGGGAATGGAGGACCATGGTCTCGCGGAAGGCGAGACGGAAGGCCAGGGAACAGAGGAGGAAAGAAGCGGGCCACGGCGCCCCCCTCCCCATAGCGCCACAAACAAACAGGACGAGATCGGCGGTGGGACCAGCCGGGCAACCGCCAAGGACGACCCCGGCCGCATTAGGTGGAGGGGAAAGGAGGAGAGAAGGAAACGGAGAGAAGAAGGCAGGAGCCCAACCGGCGAAACGGACGTACGCGACGGTGGCGGGCAGGGCGGGATCGGCGGTCGTGCGGCCAGCACTCCGACCCCCCCCAACGTCATCGGCGGTAACGCTCACGCTGAGGGACGGGGCTCCGAAGACGTACGAGGAGATCCTGGCGGAGGCGAGACGGGACAAGACCCTCCAGAAATGCGGACTGGAGTACGTCCGAACGAGAAAGGCGGCGACCGGGGCCATGGTGATCAATATCCCGGACGACGCCGGCATGAGCAAGGCCACGCAGTTGGCGTCGCGATTAGCCGGGGTATTGGACCCCTCCACCGTCAGAGTATCAGTCCCGGTACCGACGGCCGAGATCAAATTGGTGGGGGTCGACATATCCCTGAACGAGGAGGAACTGCTGGAGGAGCTGTCCAGGGCGGCGGACTGCCAGCCCCGCGACGTCAGAGCATGGAGCGCGGGAACATCTAGAAGCGGCATGGGGATATTCTACGCCAAGTGCCCCGTGGCCGGAGCCCGCAAACTGGCTCAAGCGGGGAGGGTCACACTGGGGTGGACCAGGGCAAAGGTGATCGCACTCCCCAGGAGACCGCTCCAGTGTTTCCGATGCCTGGAGGTGGGCCACATGGCGGCGATGTGCGTCTCCCCGGTGAGAAGAACCCACCTGTGTTTCCGGTGCGGAGAAGAGGGGCACAGGGCGAGGAACTGCACGGCCGCATCGCCGAGGTGCCCCATCTGCGAGGCAAAAGGAGCCCCGTCAAAACACAGGATGGGAAGCGCGGCGTGCAAACCACCGGAGGTAGGACCATCCGGAAGGAGAAGGGCGCGGAGAACGGCGATGGCCAAGGCAGCAGAGGCCACGGCGACAACCACGAGCAAGGGCGTCACCGGAGCCGCGGAGCAGGCCAGCCTGTCGGGCAACCCACCAGTCGGAGGGAAGGATAGCACCATCGGAGTGAGTGGCCCGGGGGAGGCCATGGAGGTGACCGAGTAAATTCCGGGTCCTCCAGTGTAACTTGGGCAGAGCCGGAAGGGCCCAGGACCTGCTCTACCAGTCCATCCGGGAGAGCGGGACCGACGTGGCGGTGGTGGCGGAGCCGTACAACATCCCCGCATCCCCCCAATGGGCGGGAGATCTAAGCGGATGGGTCGCCATCACTTGGCCGTGTACCTCGGGAGTCTCCGGGCGAATCGCGGAAAGAGGCAACGGGTTCGTGGCGGTCGAATGGACGGACCTCGTGGTGGTGGGGGTATACATCTCTCCCAACTGCGACATCCGGGCGTTCGAGGACCTACTGGACGAGATGGGAGAGTGCGTAAGGAGGCTTCTCCCCCGACAGGTGCTCGTACTGGGGGACTTCAACGCCCACTCCACGACGTGGGGCAACGACAGAACCACCACGAGAGGCAGAGAACTGGCGGACTGGGCCGCGGGTCTCGGTCTCGTGCTGGTCAACAGAGGCTCGGAGTCCACATACGTGGGGCGGAGAGGAGCGTCGGTCATAGATCTGACGTGGGCGACGCAGAGGCTCCACCCCAGAATAAGGAACTGGCGGGTGGCCGTAGAGATGGAAACGCTAGCGGACCACCTCTACGTGCTAATGGACATCGAACCCGCCAAGAGAAGCACGAGCGGCGACAAGAACAACAACGTCGAGGGAAGGACATCGAGCCGCCCGGGGCTGCCCCCTCCTCGCCGATGGAAACTGAAGGAGAGGGACGGGGACATGCTTCGGGCAACGGCCACCGTAGCGGCTTGGTGCTGGGACGCGAAGAGGAACAAGAACCGAGGCAACGTGGACGGGGAGGCGCAGGAATTGGGAGAATGGATGAGGAGAGCCTGCGACGCCTCCATGCCGCGAACCAGCGCCGGGTCTAGGCGCGACAACAGCAGCGTCTACTGGTGGTCGCGGGAGATCGCGGACCTGCGAGACGACTGCCACAGAGCCCGCAGGCTTCTCGCTAGGGCGAGAAGAAGAGGGCGGAACCGCAACGAAGAGGAGATCCTCGAGAGGTACAGGGCCCACAGAGAAGCCAGAATGGCCCTGCAAAGGGCCATAAAGGAAGCGAAAGAGGCGTCGTGGAAACGGCTGTTGGAATCCGTGGAATCCGATCCATGGGGAAGACCGTACAAGACGGTGCTGAAGAAACTCAGGCCGGCGGCTCCCCCGATAACCGAGAACATGGATCGGGAACTACTAGCACGGGTGATCGACACGCTGTTCCCACGACCGGAAGAAGAAGGAGGCGAAGAGGAGGAAGACTCCCCGAGGCGCCGCGAGGATACGGAACAGGCCCCCCCGGAGGAGAGGGGATGCACTCGGAGCGGCGGCGGTGGACCGGCGACGGATCAACCCGGAGCGCACATAACGAGGGAGGAACTGGAAGCAGCCACCAAGAAGATGGCTGCCAAGGACGTGGCGCCGGGGCCGGACGGAATCCCCGGGCGGGTGTGGGCGGAGACCATGGACATCATGGCCCCCCGCCTGCTGCATCTGTACAACAGATGCCTGAGGGAAGGCGCATACCCCCGGGCGTGGAAGGTGGCGAGGCTGGTGCTGCTGAGGAAGGAGGGTCGACCGCCGGAGTCCCCATCGGCGTACAGGCCGATATGCCTCCTGGACGAGGTGGGCAAGCTCTTCGAGAGAGTAATCGCCTCCCGTCTGGGGGCGCACATGGAGTCCAGGGTACCAGGCTGGCACGACAACCAGTTCGGGTTCCGTCGCGGGAGGTCCACCATCGACGCGATCCGCAGATTGAGAGAGGGGGTGGAGAGAGTGGTGGCTCGAGAAGGGATCGCGATAGCGGTCTCCCTGGACATCACCAACGCCTTCAACTCGATCCCGTGGAGCAAGATCAGAGAGGCCCTGCGATTCTTCGAGGTTCCGGGGTACCTCCGGAGGATAATCGGGGCATACCTCCGGGAGAGGTGGATAACGTACAGATCCACGGAGGGAGAGGAGAGAAGAGCGGTGGAGCGCGGGGTGCCGCAGGGCTCGGTCCTGGGACCGATGCTGTGGATAACCGCTTACGACTACGTGCTCCGCACTCCGATGCCCAGAGGCACGGGACTGATCTGCTACGCGGACGACACCCTGGTCGTGGCAGGAGGGCGCTGGTGGTACGAGACGGCGGAGGCTGCCACGGAGGCCACCCGGCGAGCGGCGGGGGCCATCGGAGAACTGGGGCTGAAGGTCGCCGCGGCCAAGACGGAGGCGCTCGGGTTCTACGACGGAAGACGCAGAGGACCGCCCCCGGATGGACTGACGATCGACGTGGACGGGGTAGGGGTCCGGGTGGGGAGCCAACTGAGGTACCTCGGCCTCATCATCGACGACCAATGGTCGTTCGAGCCCCACTTCGAGAGCCTCGCCCCAAAGGTGGCGGCGGCGGCCAACGCCCTATGCGGCATCCTCCCGAACATCGGAGGCGCCGGGAGAGCGGTGCGCAGGCTGTACGACGGGGTGGTCAGAGCCCGAGCGATGTACGGTGCGCCCATCTGGGCGAGGGATCTGGCCGCGAGCAGGCGAAGTCAGACACTCCTGCGGGCGGTTCAACGCACCACCGCTCTGAGGATAGCGAGAGGGTACAGGACGGTGTCGCACGCGTCCGCGACCGTCCTGGCGGCATCCCCTCCATACGCGTTGCAAGCCCTGGCCCTTCAAAAGGTGTACGGAGCCACGAGAGTCAGGGACGGGGATCGAGACGAAGACCCTCTGCAGGTGAGGAAGGAGATAGAAGAGGAGACATGGGAGAGATGGCGGCTCCTACTGGAGAAGGAGGCGAGGAAGACGTCCCACCGCGCGGTAGACGCGGTTCTGCCCGTCTGGGACAGGTGGAAGGAAGCGCGGGGCGTTCCGCTGACCTACAGGCTGACCCAGGTGCTCACCGGGCACGGAGTGTTCGGGGAGTTCCTGAAGAAGATTCGGAAGGAGGTGACCAACATCTGTCACCACTGCGGGGAGGCGGAGGACAACGCCCAGCACACTCTGCAGCACTGCCCCGCGTGGGCCATGCAGAGACACACCCTGACGGTGAAGATCGGGGACGACCTGTCCCCAAGGAGGATCGTCGAGGCGCTGCTACGTAGCCGGTCGGACTACGAGGCAGTGAGGGACTTTTGCGAGCAAATCATGCTCGCGAAGGAGCGGGCGGAGCGGCTCAGGGTCCGAGCCGAGCACCCGGCAAGGATACGACGCGAGAGAAGTGGGCGCAACGGGGGGAGGCCGCCATCTCCCCCAACGGATACGGAAACAACAAGAGGAAGATGACCCCGGGGTTGGCTGCCCCGGGAGTCACAGCGAAGCATCCCCTCCGCACTAGGAGGGAAGACGATGAGAGGAGGGCTTACAGGAGATTTTCAACCGTGATACCCCTGGGCCCTCTTCTTCCCTGTGCGTACGAGCAGCCACGTGGTGGTTTTAGTCGGTAAGAGTCCGACACTACCCGACTCCCATTGGGGGAAGGGTGTCCATGAGGATTTCCCCACGTAAAAAAAAAAAAAAAAAAAAAAAAGGTTGGGGTTAGGTTGGGGTTAGGTTGGGGTTAGGTTGGGGTTAGGTTGGGGTTAGGTTGGGGTTAGGTTGGGGTTAGGTTGGGGTTAGGTTGGGGTTAGGTTGGGGTTAGGTTGGGGTTAGGTTGGGGTTAGGTTGGGGTTAGGTTGGGGTTAGGTTGGGGTTAGGTTGGGGTTAGGTTGGGGTTAGGTTGGGGTTAGGTTGGGGTTAGGTTGGGGTTAGGTTGGGGTTAGGTTGGGGTTAGGTTGGGGTTAGGTTGGGGTTAGGTTGGGGTTAGGTTGGGGTTAGGTTGGGGTTAGGTTGGGGTTAGGTTGGGGTTAGGTTGGGGTTAGGTTGGGGTTAGGTTGGGGTTAGGTTGGGGTTAGGTTGGGGTTAGGTTGGGGTTAGGTTGGGGTTAGGTTGGGGTTAGGTTGGGGTTAGGTTGGGGTTAGGTTGGGGTTAGGTTGGGGTTAGGTTGGGGTTAGGTTGGGGTTAGGTTGGGGTTAGGTTGGGGTTAGGTTGGGGTTAGGTTGGGGTTAGGTTGGGGTTAGGTTGGGGTTAGGTTGGGGTTAGGTTGGGGTTAGGTTGGGGTTAGGTTGGGGTTAGGTTGGGGTTAGGTTGGGGTTAGGTTGGGGTTAGGTTGGGGTTAGGTTGGGGTTAGGTTGGGGTTAGGTTGGGGTTAGGTTGGGGTTAGGTTGGGGTTAGGTTGGGGTTAGGTTGGGGTTAGGTTGGGGTTAGGTTGGGGTTAGGTTGGGGTTAGGTTGGGGTTAGGTTGGGGTTAGGTTGGGGTTAGGTTGGGGTTAGGTTGGGGTTAGGTTGGGGTTAGGTTGGGGTTAGGTTGGGGTTAGGTTGGGGTTAGGTTGGGGTTAGGTTGGGGTTAGGTTGGGGTTAGGTTGGGGTTAGGTTGGGGTTAGGTTGGGGTTAGGTTGGGGTTAGGTTGGGGTTAGGTTGGGGTTAGGTTGGGGTTAGGTTGGGGTTAGGTTGGGGTTAGGTTGGGGTTAGGTTGGGGTTAGGTTGGGGTTAGGTTGGGGTTAGGTTGGGGTTAGGTTGGGGTTAGGTTGGGGTTAGGTTGGGGTTAGGTTGGGGTTAGGTTGGGGTTAGGTTGGGGTTAGGTTGGGGTTAGGTTGGGGTTAGGTTGGGGTTAGGTTGGGGTTAGGTTGGGGTTAGGTTGGGGTTAGGTTGGGGTTAGGTTGGGGTTAGGTTGGGGTTAGGTTGGGGTTAGGTTGGGGTTAGGTTGGGGTTAGGTTGGGGTTAGGTTGGGGTTAGGTTGGGGTTAGGTTGGGGTTAGGTTGGGGTTAGGTTGGGGTTAGGTTGGGGTTAGGTTGGGGTTAGGTTGGGGTTAGGTTGGGGTTAGGTTGGGGTTAGGTTGGGGTTAGGTTGGGGTTAGGTTGGGGTTAGGTTGGGGTTAGGTTGGGGTTAGGTTGGGGTTAGGTTGGGGTTAGGTTGGGGTTAGGTTGGGGTTAGGTTGGGGTTAGGTTGGGGTTAGGTTGGGGTTAGGTTGGGGTTAGGTTGGGGTTAGGTTGGGGTTAGGTTGGGGTTAGGTTGGGGTTGGTTAGGTTGGGGTTAGGTTGGGGTTAGGTTGGGGTTAGGTTGGGGTTAGGTTGGGGTTAGGTTGGGGTTAGGTTGGGGTTAGGTTGGGGTTAGGTTGGGGTTAGGTTGGGGTTAGGTTGGGGTTAGGTTGGGGTTAGGTTGGGGTTAGGTTGGGGTTAGGTTGGGGTTAGGTTGGGGTTAGGTTGGGGTTAGGTTGGGGTTAGGTTGGGGTTAGGTTGGGGTTAGGTTGGGGTTAGGTTGGGGTTAGGTTGGGGTTAGGTTGGGGTTAGGTTGGGGTTAGGTTGGGGTTAGGTTGGGGTTAGGTTGGGGTTAGGTTGGGGGTTAGGTTGGGGTTAGGTTGGGGTTAGGTTGGGGTTAGGTTGGGGTTAGGTTGGGGTTGGGTGGGGTTAGGTTGGGGTTAGGTTGGGGTTAGGTTGGGGTTAGGTTGGGGTTAGGTTGGGGTTAGGTTGGGGTTAGGTTGGGGTTAGGTTGGGGTTAGGTTGGGGTTAGGTTGGGGTTAGGTTGGGGTTAGGTTGGGGTTAGGTTGGGGTTAGGTTGGGGTTAGGTTGGGGTTTGGGTGGGGGTTAGGTTGGGGTTAGGTTGGGGTTAGGTTGGGGTTAGGTTGGGGTTAGGTTGGGGTTAGGTTGGGGTTAGGTTGGGGTTAGGTTGGGGTTAGGTTGGGGTTAGGTTGGGGTTAGGTTGGGGTTAGGTTGGGGTTAGGTTGGGGTTAGGTTGGGGGTTAGGTTGGGGTTAGGTTGGGGTTAGGTTGGGGTTAGGTTGGGGTTAGGTTGGGGTTAGGTTGGGGTTAGGTTGGGGTTAGGTTGGGGTTAGGTTGGGGTTAGGTTGGGGTTAGGTTGGGGTTTGGGGTTAGGTTGGGGTTTGGTTGGGGTTAGGTTGGGGTTAGGTTGGGGTTAGGTTGGGGTTAGGTTGGGGTTAGGTGGGGTAGTTGGGGTTAGGTTGGGGTTAGGTTGGGGTTAGGTTGGGGTTAGGTTGGGGTTAGGTTGGGGTTAGGTTGGGGTTAGGTTGGGGTTAGGTTGGGGTTAGGTTGGGGTTAGGTTGGGGTTAGGTTGGGTAGGTTGGGGATAGGTTGGGTTAGGTTGGGGTTAGGTTGGGTGTTAGGTTGGGGTTAGGTTGGGGTTAGGTTGGGGTTAGGTTGGGGTTAGGTTGGGGTTAGGTTGGGGTTAGGTTGGGGTTTGGGTGGGGGTTAGGTTGGGGTTAGGTTGGGGTTAGGTTGGGGTTAGGTTGGGGTTAGGTTGGGGTTAGGTTGGGGTTAGGTTGGGGTTAGGTTGGGGTTAGGTTGGGGTTAGGTTGGGGTTAGGTTGGGGTTAGGTTGGGTTAGGTTGGGGTTAGGTTGGGGTTAGGTTGGGGTTAGGTTGGGGTTAGGTTGGGGTTAGGTTGGGGTTAGGTTGGGGTTAGGTTGGGGTTAGGTTGGGGTTAGGTTGGGGTTAGGTTGGGGTTAGGTTGGGGTTAGGTTGGGGTTAGGTTGGGGTTAGGTTGGGGTTAGGTTGGGGTTAGGTTGGGGTTAGGTTGGGGTTAGGGTGGGGTTAGGTTGGGGTTAGGTTGGGGTTAGGTTGGGGTTAGGTTGGGGTTAGGTTGGGGTTAGGTTGTGGTTAGGTTGGGTTAGGTTGGGTTAGGTTGGGGTTAGGTTGGGGTTAGGTTGGGGTTAGGTTGGGGTTAGGTTGGGGTTAGGTTGGGGTTAGGTTGGGGTTAGGTTGGGGTTAGGTTGGGGTTAGGTTGGGGTTAGGTTGGGGTTGTTGGGGTTAGGTTGGGGTTAGGTTGGGGTTAGGTTGGGGTTAGGTTGGGGTTAGGTTGGGGTTAGGTTGGGTTAGGTTGGGGTTAGGTTGGGGTTAGGTTGGGGTTAGGTTGGGGTTAGGTTGGGGTTAGGTTGGGGTTAGGTTGGGGTTAGGTTGGGTTAGGTTGGGGTTAGGTTGGGGTTAGGTTGGGGTTAGGTTGGGGTTAGGTTGGGGTTAGGTTGGGGTTAGGTTGGGGTTAGGTTGGGGTTAGGTGGGGTTTGGGTGGGGGTTAGGTTGGGGTTAGGTTGGGGTTAGGTTGGGGTTAGGTTGGGGTTAGGTTGGGGTAAGGTTGGGGTTAGGTTGGGGTTAGGTTGGGGTTTAGGTTGGGGTTAGGTTGGGGTTAGGTTGGGGTTAGGTTGGGTTAGGTTGGGGTTAGGTTGGGTTGGGTTAGGTTGGGGTTAGGTTGGGGTTAGGTTGGGGTTAGGTTGGGGTTAGGTTGGGTTAGGTTGGGGGTTAGGTTGGGGTTAGGTTGGGGTTAGGTTGGGGTTAGGTGGGTTAGGTTGGGGTTAGGTTGGGGTTAGGTTGGGGGTTAGGTTGGGGGTTAGGTTGGGGTTAGGTTGGGGTTAGGTTGGGGGTTAGGTTGAGGGTTGGGTGGGGTTAGGTTGGGGTTAGGTTGGGTAGGTTGGGTTAGGTTGGGGTTAGGGTAGGTTGGGGTTAGGTTGGGGTTAGGTTGGGTTAGGTTGGGGTTAGGTTGGGGTTAGGTTGGGGTTAGGTTGGGGTTAGGTTGGGGTTTAGGGGTTCGGTTGGGGTTAGGTTGGGTTAGGTTGGGGTTAGGTTGGGGTTAGGTTGGGTTAGGTTAGGGGTTAGGTTGGGGTTAGGTTGGGGTTAGGTTGGGGTTAGGTTGGGGTTAGGTTGGGGTTTGGTTGGGGTTAGGTTGGGGTAGGTTGGGGTTAGGTTGGGGTTAGGTTGGGGTTAGGTTGGGGTTAGGTTGGGGTTAGGGTGGGGGTTAGGTTGGGGTTAGGTTGGGGTTAGGTTGGGGTTAGGTTGGGGTTAGGTTGGGGTTAGGTTGGGTTAGGTTGGGGTTAGGTTGGGGTGGGTTGGGGTAGGTTGGGGTTAGTTGGGGTTAGGTTGGGGTTAGGTTGGGGTTAGGTTGGGTTAGGTTGGGGTTAGGTAGGGGTTAGGTTGGGGTTAGGTTGGGGTTAGGTTGGGGTTAGGTTGGGGGTAGGTTGGGGTTAGGTTGGGGGTAGGTTGGGGTTAGGTTGGGGTTAGGTTGGGGTTAGGTTGGGGTTAGGTTGGGGTAGGTGGGGGTTGGGGTGGGGGTTGGGTGGGGGTTAGGGTGGGGTTTAGGTTGGGGTTAGGTTGGGGTTAGGTTGGGGTTAGGTTGGGGTTAGGTTGGGGTTAGGTTGGGGTTT